>NC_141696.1:1214516521-1219516521 GCF_964263255.1 Lissotriton vulgaris | reverse complement strand
TCCTTTGTGATGCCACAGGCTAGAGGAGGGAGGCCCAGACCCGGGTGCCCACATCATGGCCCAGTACAGGGCCCTGTGCCCCGTTCAGAATGATCACCTGAAACTAGTAACACAAGGGCAGCATCCCTTTACGACACCGCGGGTCGGAGCAGGAAACACAAGGCTCTGGTGGGCTCGCTAACCCTGTGGGGGCCGTCCTGTCTGGTCTGTGGCTTGGAAGCTGTCACTGGGCCATGGTCAGGTATTTCCCACCAAGCAGTCCACAGTTGCCAAACAGTCCCAACTATGCCTGATCGACCAGAGTCCAGTCTGAACCTTCCCCAGGCAGGCCCCCTGTCTGTGACTGAGGAGCCCATTTCCTCTGCTACATGCTTGGCAACATGGAGGGCCAGGTGCATGGAGCCCGGGGCCCCGCGGGAGCACTTACAGAGGGCTCACCCACTGCCTCCCTCCCTGCTGGAGAAGGGGGGAGAGGGCTTCCCGGGCCTGCTGCTTCCCATTTACCAGGCCCAGTCGTTCTTAGGAGAATGCTAAACCTTGTGCCGGGCCTGCAGATGGTACTGCCTGTGGTGCACGGGACAGTGACAGTCTCTGTCATTCAAGACCAGACCCAGCAGTTTGCTGAGGGCTTCACAGAGATCTCCTGGGCTTGTGTTCCAGCTCGGCGCCCTGGGGTGCTGGGTCTTCATGTAAGACTGGTCCCTGCTCTTTACCCCACAACCAGAACCGGATTTTCCCAAAGCCTGCTGCCACCCTGCCCTGGGTACTGACTGTCACCGCCATAGTGTGAGCTCAGGGTGCTGCCTTTGGTAAATGCCTTCCACCTTCCTGGAGCCCGGGGAGCCAAGGCGGGTTAGGCCCAGGCCACATCCTCACCTCACAGGTCTGACTGGGAAGCCCATTTTCCTCGACCATTCAACCCCTACAGAGTGGGGGCTTACAGAACCCTGTGGGGCACAAAAGTTAAAGTTAGCCTGATCCAGTCACATGGCAGTCAAACAATGACAAGAGTGGCCATGCACTCTGAGGCCGGTGCTCTGGAGGCTTCTTCCTGGAGCTGCTTGCCTCCCAGCGACTTGTGCAGGGGGTCTGGTCATCTGGTCACCCTGCAAGTGATCATGTCCCATCCCGGCACCCGGTGGTGCAGGGACAGGAGGGAAGGCCCCTGTGCTTGTCAGCACGTTGTAGAGGCAGCCTCCCACATGTTCACATTTCCCCCTCTGTGTCTCTTCTGCCGGCCTGGTGGCAGAGGGACCCACCCCATGTGTGGCGGAAGGGGGTCCATGTGCACCCACAGATGGACACAAAAGCTTGGCTCAGAGGATGACTTCAATAGATCACAGCGAGGTAGCTGCTCTGCTACTTATGAAACCCTGACCCTGAATCTGCTCATCTACGAATGATTTAGCACCGGGTGCTCCAAAATCATGCGGTGCACTAAGGGCGATGGAGGCGGACCCCTTCTGTCTATGCTTTGGTTCCCAAATGAGGAGCTATATGCACCAGCCCTAGTGGCCGGTTCTCCCTGGCCAACTAAGGCTCCACGGCACTGCAGTATCATCAAGGTTTAGGGGAGATTTTGACTTAGAAGCATTCAGTCATAATCCCACAGATGGTAGTTTCACCTCATTGGCTCCTCAGCCAAGCGTATGCACCAAATGTCTGAACCTGCGGTTCCTCTCATACTGAGCAGGATCACTATTGCAATATCACATCATCACTAGGGTAAAACTAGTCTGTCTCATGACAGTCTAAACCCAGCTCATGTTCCCCAATAGTGGGTGAACATTCCAGCACTTGGCGGACTCTGCAGGGAGCCCGGTCATAGCTTTTGAACCAGGCCAAGCAGGGGAAGTCTCCCTGGGTCTGATGGACCCACATCCCGGGCCCTTGGCAGTGCAGCAGGCCAGAGGACTGTACCCAGGATAGGAGGGACCACCTTGGGCCCAGCTGGGGCCTAGCAGGGGCCCAGGGACCCCAGTCAGAGCTCCTGAACCCAGCCTAGCACCTAGCAGGGGAGGCCTTCCCAGGGCCAAAGAGTCCCAGGAGCTTTGTCATGAAGTGGGCCAGAAGAGGGAGCCCAGATTGGAGGGCCCCACCCTAGGTCCCACCGGAGCTCTGGTCAGCGCATCTAAACCCGTACAAGTAGGGGAGGCCTCCCCTGCCTGATGAACCCCCATCCTGGGCCTTTGGCAGTCAGACAGACTTGAAGACAGAGCCCAGGATGGGGCACCCATCCTGAGGCCTGGTGGGCCCCAGGACCCGGTCAGAGTTCCTGGGCCCAGCATACCTGGGAGGCCTCCACTGGGCCTGCGGGACCCCTGCCCTGGGAGCTTTGCCACGCGGCGGGCCCTAGGACGGGGACCAAAATGGGGGCTCCCAACCGGCAGAGTTTCTGAACCAACAGAAGCAGGGGATGCTTCCCTGTGTCTGAAGGACCCCCGCCCTAGGCCCTTGGAAGTACGGCAAGCCAGAGGACGGATCCTAGGGTGGGAGCCCCAACCCAGGGTACGGCAGGGGCCTGGGGCCCAGTCTGAGCTTTTGGACCTGACTACACAGGGGAGGCCTCCATATACCTGCAGGACTCTGTCCCAGGTGGCCTCCAATGTGGCAGACCCAAGGACAGCCTCAAGTATGGAGGGCTCCTACCCCAGGGTCCAGTGATGCCCCTGTAAGAGTTTATGAACCCAGCCAAGCAGGGGAAGCCTCTCCAGGCCCGTTGGACCCCAAACCCGGGGCATTGACAGTTCAGTAGGCTGGATACAGAGCCCTGGGTGGGAGAGCAGGCCCTAGGGTCCGGCAAGGCACCGGGCTCAGTCCGAGCTCCTAGACCCAGCCGCATATGGAAGGCCTCCCTGGTCCAAAGAACCCGCGTTACAGGCCCATGGCAGTAGGGCAGGCCAGAGGATGGAGCCCAGGGTGGGAGCACCCACCTCGGGGTCTGGCAGGCCCTGGTCGGGGGTCCTGGACCCAGCCGCACCGTGGAGGCCTCCTCGGGCCCTATCCCAGTCACTGTGCCATGCGGCAGGCCTGAGGACGGTGATCAGGTTAGGGGGCCCCCACCTCGGGGCCCACCAGGGCCCCAGTCCTAGGTAATCTGGTTGCTGGCTGAGAACCGCCAGACCACAAGGGGGTCCAGGGTGCCCTGTCCCTAGTAATATGAAGGAAGGCTACCATCCTTTCTTGTAATCTGTGTGCACCAAACAATAGAGGGGACCGAAGGCACGCATGCACCTGACTAGGGGTAGGCGGAATTTGCTTAATCGAGTTACGCAAATCTCCGCGAAATGGTAAAAAATCTCCGCGAACACGCTGAAATTCCGCGAACATGCAGAATTGCCTGTTTACGATGCTTTTTTACTGTTCACAATCGCGGTTTGCGTGCTCCGGGGGAAATATCTTGCAAACACGCATTTGAGAACGCGAACAAGCAAAAAATTTCGCGAAGTTGTGGAACGCAGAATTTTGGGCAATATCGTGCTCTCAGCAGAACGCGAAATTACCCAAATTCCGCAAATTCCACCAACTGAACGGAATTTACTGCCCAGGCCTACACCTGACTTCTTGGTGTCCTGGCTGGGCTCAAGTAAGCAAATGAGCCCTAATCAGGACTTCCAGGGCAACCCGACCATCTGGTCGCCCCAGTGGAAAGCATGCGTGTTACCAAATAGCCAGTCCAGGGCCCTGCTGCCCGGGTGATCGGAGCTTACCGGTGGGAATCAGGCACGGGGATGCGAGGAGGGCCCTGACAGAGCTACGACCTGGGGCCTGCAGGCACCTTATCATGCAGGCGAGGCGGGGAAAGCCTTCCGGGCCTGATAAAACCCTGTCCCATCCCCTTGGTGGTGCGGCAGGCTGGAGGACAGAACCCGGGTTGAGAGGGTCTGACCCAGGGCCTGGAAGGCCATTGGCCCCGTCAGAGCACCTGGACCCAACCACGCAGGTAAAGACGCGCTGGGCCCGCAAAAATTATAATAACACTTGTGCTACCAATTTTGTTTCCCTAGATTTTAGACTCTATAACTCAGCCAGCACCCAGGGAACCTAGTCAACCTAGGTCTATCCAAGATGGGCTGTCTTGCTTGGATCTACCCACGTTTTTTTACCCAGACTCCCTTGCAAACCTCAAAATTTGTCTAAAAAACAAATTTTTCTCACATTTCTGTGCTGGAAAATTCTGAATCAGCAGGGAGCCTCAAAAGTCCTTCCACCCGGCATTCCGCCAGATATCCCGATACAAATGTCAGGTGAAACTCTTCCCTTGCTAACGAGGTTGAAAATATTATTTTTTAAATGAAATACCACTTCTGCACACAGCAGAAGGATTTCCTGGATGTGTGCAGAGCACATAACTGTTACGCCCTCCGCACACAGCCACTATGGTGGAGGACACAACCATTACATCCTTGGCAAAGAAAGAGCTAAACATTTCAAGTAAACAGCAGTTGAAGTGGGATGTCTGAGGGGCACAACATGCCTATATATTTTTAATGTTTGAAAAAAGTTCCCCTACTTTTTGTGGAAAGACGACCGTCCTGGAACAGTTAATTCCGATAGTTGAACTGCTTCGGCAGATGTGGAGTCTCCTGTGTTGTGAAACAGAGGGAGGAGCGGAGAGCTAAACAAGCTTTCTTTCCAGGCAGTGGCAGCTCTTCTGCTAGGGCGGAAGAGCATCGCCCCACTGCTCAAAAGGAAAAATAAAATTATAATTATGTATCGTTATTATTTTATTTATTTATCCTATTGGAGTCAGTGGTAGGGCGGGGCTGGACAAAGCAGGAGGAGGCGTGGTGTGCACTCCCTAATTGCATATGAACTGTTTGGCCAGTCTTCTTGGGCCCACCAAACAGTTCATGCACACTTAGCATGTTCCCCATCGGGCTGCATTACACAGCCTGGTGAGGAACATGCACAGGCTCCCTGTTCCCGTATGAGCGTATTGGTCGGCGCTCAGACAAATCACAATGCTGCATCGCAGCGTCGTGATTTGCTCAGGTGAGCCTGTGTGCCCAGGTGCTTCCTTCTGCTGCCCAGACAGGAAGAATGAAGAGGACGAGGAACTGAGGTGAGGCAATGGCCAGCCAGCATTTCAGGTAAGTCCTTTTTTTTTTATTTCATACCCCCGCCCCGTTCCACAACCCCCATCCGGTAGCAGCTGCTACTGTTGCCAGGGCGCCTGCTGCCTGAAAGAAATGTAAATGTGCACACCATTTATTATTTTTGAGTTGTATTGTAAGGGAGCTACCAGCTAAGCTGTGAAGTATGTGCTTTTTAAAGACAATAAACACATTGTACTACATACAGTCTGGGCATTACTAAAATCTATATTTTTTAAGCACTTTTTTATCTTAATGCTTTTTGCACATTTTGTAGCAGCCTATCTTATGCTGTGTGTAATGCAAGTTTAAAATAATGAATTACATGTTCAAAGTGATTTCTGTCACAGACTAGTACCTTGTAGCACTAAACATACACAATAGTCACTATTCTCCACTGCACCAAACAGAATTCAATTCTGTGGCTCTCTGGTGCTATGCATGAACTAATAGAGGTTTCATAATGTATGATAGTGTATTTCCCACTGATAAACATAACTTGATTTTCCTTCAATTTGTACATTATTTTATATGTAGTTACTTGAAGGTGAAAGGCCGGAAAAAGTTGAAAAATAATTTTTTTTTTGCCACACCTTTGACCACTCCTACGCACAGCATCACAGTTCCTATAATTTCTTAAATACACTTTGACCACTATAAGTAAATATGTAGGCTTCTGTGCGATGAAGGGTTCTTGGCAAAGGTTTTTTTTTTTACAGTTTTTACAGTCAGGAAGGGGTAAGTGGTTGGTTAGGGGACCAGAGGTATTCTAGCAGAGAAATGGGCCTACGTGCCCCCCCCCTCACTAGACGCCAGTGCTCCTCTGCGCCTTAAGGTCCCACTCACTTATCACTCTTACACGCACCATACCTTACCTGTTATCCTGTGCTTGCTTACCACTCCTCATATCTTTCACTGTGGTATGGCTTCATTGCAGTAGTAGCTGTGTCACTGGTCCTGTAGGGAGGGGTTGCAGTGACTGGCAGCAGGTGTGCAGTCCATGGAATATGAAGAAGGGAGATTGGGATCATCTGAAGCACCAGGCTCCAATCCTGCCTGGAGCACAGTGCACGGAGCAGGAAGCTTTGACAAATTGTAACAAGATGTTGTATTGAGAATCAATAACGTTCTATCAAGAAGGATGCTGCAGAGGTACTTGTTGAGCTGGAGGCAAGGGTGCAACGTACAGCCTTCTGGGGTTCTGTGGCCTTCATTCTGGACACTCACTGCTTGCGTGTTGAAATGTAGGAGATGTGAAACAAGGTGGTTAAAAATCCGTAGCATTTACAGGAAGTTCTGAAGGAGAAATGATTATATAGTCCAATTCCTAAAAGTATCCAAGATGAATATTTGTCAAAATCAGAAAAACACGCATGTGCTTACAAAAATGAAGTGCGGTACTAAAACTGCATTCTCAGCAGGCAAATATTTGTGCCATAGGAAATGCAGTGCCTAACAGTCACCGCACACAACATTTATTACAAGTAAAAATCCTTTGCCAAGAGAATAACCACCCATTTTAACATTATCTGCTGCTAATAATATAAAGATAAATATTCACGGCTAACGGGTGCCACACAAGTATGCCAAAGTACCTGTGCCAGAGTACCTTTCAAAATGCCAGCTCATCGAGGGTGCTAACTGATGCTGAACAAAGTTGGTGCTGTTAATTAGAACAGCTGAAGGCTCATTGTTTTAGAAGCTGTCGGGGGGTGCCACTAATGTTGTTAGAGGTACTAGGCCTGGTGTGTGTTATTTAATCTACAGTTTCAGACATTTACCAACATCTACATTGCCTTAGCATGAACCCACGGATTACCATGAGAGTTTTTACTTTGATCCAGGGTGGTTAGAGAAACTACACTGCCAAAATATATTGATCAGCACTGCATGACACTAGCATATCCCCCTGTAGTGTCTGTCGTGAGATAAGCAGACACGGACACAGAGTTGAGGATCACAACTGTCTTTATTAAGCTCCTTCTCCTTTGTGGGCTAACGGCTAACTGCCGTCCGTAGCCCCAGCTCCTCCCTTTCCGCCCGCCCTCGTCTCACCTCGGGCATGTCCTAATGCCTTGCTACTGTGGTCACTGTGGATATCATTACATCTCCCCCCTCTGTAGACAAACAAAAGTAAAAGCAAGACCAAACAAAATAAAACACAGCAAACTGTTCGCACCCTCTTCTTTCTAGTCGTCAACTGTCTCTGTTTATAGTTCTTCAATCAGGCGAGACGGTTTTGTGATGACCCGTCTGGGGCTCGCCTGGAGGTCAGGACTGTCACGCTCACACTCGTCAGTGATCTCTATCAGTGTCTGACTGCGCCTGGGTAGTGTCTCTGGATCTCTTTTCTCTACTCTTGGCTCAGTCAGTAGTTCCTTGACATTGGGGCTGCACTTCTTAAAGTATGTCACGTTATGTGTAATTCGTCTTCCGTTGGCCTCCGCAGTGATCATAGTTCCATTTTGTTGTATCACTTTCGAAGGCACCTCATGATATTGGCAGTCAGTCTTTCGGTGTTGTTCTTGCCGCGCCAGCACCCAGTCTCCTTCGTGAATTTCAGTGGGAGCGGCATGTCGCCGTTCATCTGCATACACCTTCATCTTTTCTTTCTTTATCTTATCCATGGCCACCATCTCCTCATGGTCAGAGTCGGGATATTGTTCACTCGCCACGGGACTCATCATTGGCAGCCTTGTACGCACTGGTCGTCCTAACATGATGGTGGCAGGACACTTGCCTGTGGTGGAGTGTGACGTGTTTCGGTAAGCTGTAGTACCTCGTTCAGTGCTGTCTGAATGTTCTTCCTGGTGAGTTCCGCTTGCTGAATGGCTCTCATGATCGTGGCCATGAAGCCTTCGACCATTCCGTTCGCCGGAGGCCATAGAGGTGTGATCTTCAGTGCATGAAATTGAGATGTTGAGCAAAATCAGCGAAGTCATGGCTGTTGAATGGAGGCCCGTTGTGTGACTTCACCGCTTGAGGAATGCCCCACGCTGCAAAAACCTCTTCCAAGATCGGTATGGTGCTAGACGCTTTCGTGGATATGCATAGTTGAGCGAAGGGGAATCGGGAGTATTTGTCCACGATGACTAGGACATATTGGCCCGACTTGACTCGCCCAAAGAAGTCAATGGCAATGTGTTGCCAGACACCCTCCGGTAGTGGAGACATTTGTAGTGGTGCGGGGGGATCTGGACGGCTCACCAGTTGACATTGCGGGCAATCTTTCAGAGTTGTCTCTACCATCAGGTCTAGTGTTGGAAACCAGACTCTTTCGCGGAGTGCTCTTTTTGTTGCCACTATGCCCCGGTGCCCTTCATGCGCTAGGTTGATGACCCCTTGTCTAAGCTGTCGTGGGACCACTATTCTAGTGTCTCTTAGGATGAGACCATTTGCCACTATTGACAGTTCATCGTGGACATGTTTGAATGCCGCCATCTTTTGCTCGTTTTGTTCACTGGTCTGTGAATGCCTCCAGCTGTTGGTTTGGATCCTACGTTTCACTTCTTGTAGGGTGGCGTCAGCTTGCGTCGCTTCACAGATGGCTTCCAGTGAAAAGGCCGGAGGTCTAGCTTGGCCTACTACAAAATGAATGTATTTGTCCGCAATTGATTGTTCTGATTTGCGGGATCTGGTGGGGTGTCTGGACATGTAGTCTGCGGGGTTTGCAGCTTTTCCTGGTTTGTGTATGATGGTGTATGTGTATTCTTGCAACCTGAGGCCCCATCGCTCTATCCGTGGTGGCATTTTTGCTTGAGGGTTTCCAAAGATCGTGGTCAGTGCTTGATGGTCAGTGACTAAGGTGAAGTGTTTTCCAAAAATGAATATGTGGAAATGTTCACACGCCCACACAACAGCCACGCTTTCTTTTTCTGGCTGGGAGTATGCTCTCTCTGTGTCTGTTAGACTCCTGCTGGCGTACGCCACTATGTGTCGCAGGTCTCCTTCTCTGTCGTATTGTGCTAGGATGGCTCCCAGTCCTACGGGACTAGCATCTACTGTTATCTCCGTTTTCTTTTTTGGATTGAAGTAAGCCAAGTTTTTAGCTTCTCCAAAGCTTTCTTGATTTCTCTAAACGCCCCTTCACATTGGGTGGACAACTAAAATATGGTTGTCCTTGTTTGGTCAGTACTCTCAGTGGGTGACTTGTTGTGGCGTAGTCAGGTATATATCTGGAGCAGTAGCTGGCCATGCCTAGGAACGATCTTACATCACCAACGTCATCTGGGCTCGGTGTGTCGTTTAGCGCTGCTACCTTTTCAGGGTCTGGTTTCATGCCATCTCCAGAGAATATGTGGCCAAAAATTTTCAGTGTTGGCTTGTGGAACTCACACTTTTTCTGGTTGAGTGTGAGGTTGGCTTCTGTTAGTGCATGGCAGACTCGATCTAGCGCCTTGTTGTGTTCTTGAGTGGTTGCTCCGTAGACTAGGATGTCGTCACTGTAGTTTAGTACATGTGGGATATGATGAATTGTTCTCCTGATAACTTCTTGGAATATTTCTGCTGCGAGGACACCTCAAAACTTAGTCTTTTGTACCTGAACAACCCTAGATGCGTCGAAAAACTTGTGATATATCTTGACCGCTCATGCAGTTCTAGTTGGTGGTATCCTTTGGTTTTTTTTTTGGTTTTTTTTAAAACCTTTATTTCGATAAAAGCAATACAGTTGCAGACCTACAACCACAGGGGCCGGCCGTTGTTAAAACGAAATAAGAACACAAAATTGCATCGTTATACAGCTCTTCAGCCGACAACCCGAGGGTCCGGCAGCGATTTTGCATATTATTCTGAGAAGACCTGTGGTGGTAAGCAGGATGAATTAAGGTTTCACATTTTACATATATATAAATAAACAATACAGATAAACAGAAAAACTAGCGAGGCAATAAGAAACTAGTGTCTGTCTCGGGGGGGGTCCTATCAAAAAAATTGGTGTATGCAATGTATAGAGATGAATCTCGGGAGGGGGGTTCAGGGAGTGGGCGAACACAGCGTAGACAGAAGTGGGTACCATACGAGGAATGTGCGGTCACGGGGACAGAGGTATTTCAGGGACGTCTACAAAAGGAGGAGTGCAGATCTCCCCACGGTATAGGTTCCATTGGTTCCATATTCTCCCCCACTTCTTGAGTCTACCACGAGCAACATACACAGTGTTCTCCCTAAACATGCACCAATCCATGTTTTCTTTCCAGGCTGAAATCAGAGGTGCTCTTTGGGATCCCCATAGTTGGGCTATGTCCCTTTTAGCTACCATATTACCAAGGGTAGCCCATTGCGTCTGCGCCACATTATAATCGTTTGGCTCCCATACATTCAGTAAACAGCGTCTGGCCTCCGGCAACAACAAAACACCCGTAACCTCTTCCATAACAGCATGCACACGATTCCAAAACACCACAACATCCGGGCACTCCCATATGTTATGAAGGAAGGTAGCAATCATACCACACCCGCACTTGCACAACCCGTCCACTGAATAACCCATCCGCAGCAGCCGTGGACCCGTGATATAGATGCAGTGTAGGATTTTTAATTGCACCAGCCGGAGATGGGCCGGAATCGCGACCTCTTTAGGAGAAGATATCGCAGCCTGCCAATCTTCATCGTCCAACTCCAGTCCATCATCGGTCCAAGCACCTCGGAGCCGTGAAAGCAAATCCGACCGATCGTTACTACGTTTTTTGTATATTAGGGAAATAGTACTATCCGGAACGTGTCCGTCAAGCACCCTATCCTCAAGGGGAGAAGACTCCGGGATAACGGTCCCGACCGGTAAAACCGAACCAAGCGCATGACGGATCTGCATGTAACGAAAGTGTTCCTTATCACTTAGCGCATATTCTGATTTGAGCTCGTCAGAAGTCTTGATCCTGTTCTTAACCGAGAGATCCCCGACCCTGCTAATGCCAATGAGATCCCACTTCTCAAAGTCTTTTGTAGTCCAGAGATTGCCCAATCTCTCCGCCGCGTAGAGCGGGGTCGCTCTAGTCAATCTGTCCGACCACCCCATTGCTGCGGTTGCACTACACCACACCCGCACCGCGACCCCAGTGGGGCCAGTCAATTTCTTTCCAGTCGATCTGGAGTATAGGGCCCTATTATAGCTCCCTCCCGGCAGCTGCCATTTGTCCATTTCAAATGCGGGATTTGGAACGGGGCCATACATTGCATGATTATTTGCACTTAATTGGGATGCCCAATAGTAACGTTTAATGTCAGGCAACGCGATGCCCCCATCATACCAGGGCAAAGTCAGCTTCGCTAAGGCAATGCGGGGCGCCCGCCCCATATCAGCTTCCTCTGTAGGCTCTCAATCTCGCGAAAATAACTGGCGGTTACAAGATCAAGCGTATTTTGGACGGCATACAGAAATCGAGGAAGGGACATCATCTTAAAAAGAGCTGCTCTTCCAACTGGGGACAGCGGCAGGCTGCACCAAGCCGTCACATCGGATTTAAGCCGGAGAAGCGGGAGAAGCAGGTTTCGCTCATAACGAGCTGCAGGGTCTAGTGATATAAAGATCCCCAAATATTTAAAACCAACGTGTGTGATCGGTATCGGGCAGACGCGTGGCAAGGGGGGTACTTCTCCGTTGAGTGAATAAATACTAAATTTGGTCCAATTAATCACCAGACCAGAGTTCTTCCCGAACGAACTCAGTACATCAAACAGTACCCCCAGTGATTTCCGGGGGGAAGTGAGATATAGCAGAATGTCGTCCGCGTATAGCGATATGCGGTCCTCAAACTCAGGGGACCACCTAATGCCTTTAAGCGACGGTTCCCATCGCAGCCACGCAGCAAGGGGTTCTAAAGCAAGCGCGAAGAGCAATGGAGATAGCGGGCACCCCTGTGGCGTGCCCCTCCCAAGAACAAAGGATTCCGAGACTCTGCCGTTGACCACCACCTGAGCCAACGGTTCCTCATATAGGAGTTTAATCCAACCGATGAACCCGGGGCCAAAACCAAATTTCACAAGGGCCGCCCATAAATATGGCCATTCTACCGCCGAAGGCCATCGAGGCATCCAAGGATACCAAGATGGCCGGCTCGGGCAACGACTCCGCTCTTGCCAGGACGCCATGAAGACGACGCAGGTTGAGCGCGGTGTTGCGGTGGGGAATAACCCCGGACTGATCTGTGTGTATAAGGTCGCCGATTACCTTTATCAGCCGGTTTGCCAGAAGTTTTGCCAAGATCTTGGGTTCGGCGTTCAAAAGTGATATCGGCCTATATGATGTGCATAGGTCTCGGGGTTTCCCTTCTTTATGAATGATTACAATGCACGCTAGTCTCTGGTCACGAAGAAGGGATCCGACGTCTCGCGATTCTAGGAACATCTGACGAAGGTGCGGCGCCATTTTGTCGGGACACAACTTATACAGTTCGATGGGGATGCCATTCGGGCCCGTTGCTTTATCCGAGTGGATGGAGCGGATGGCGAGCGCTATTTCATCGTTAGAAAATTCCGCCTCCATAAGCTCTTTGTCCGAATCATACAAGCTAGGCAATGCGCTATCTCTAAGCAAAAAGTGCGAGTCCTCCTCCGGTCTGTCTGAAAGCGGTGCATACACCCTTTGGAAGTGGTGTGCGAAGACATCCACTATCTAAACCGGATCCACAACCCGCACTCTCTCAACAACAGGCACAACACGATATCCCTTTTATCCAACCAAGCAAACAATTTCCCCGCTTTATCTCCAACGTCATACAGACGCCCCTGTTGCTCACGACTCATTGCCTTGGCCACATCAGTCACCAGAGCTCTATAATCAGACCGTTTGAGGGCTTAAGCGTGTAGCCCCTCCTGTGTAACTCCAGATTTCAGTTCGTCTTCCAAGTCAGTATTTTCGGTCTCCAGTCGTACCACCTCTTCATTCATACTTTTCTTTGCACTAGCAATCAATGACAGAGTTTGGCCACAGATTACCGTCTTGAAAGCCTCCCATAGTGAAATGGAGGAAGACACAGACCCCACATTTTCAGCGAAATAGTAGTCCATAGACTTAACCACACCAGCCCTGGTTTTAGGATTGCGAAGGTGCCAGGGGTTAATCGGAGCCACTCGACCCTCCGCTCCCAGCTGTATTTCAATAGAAACCAAAGTGGGGAGTGGTCCTAGATACCCCTGGCTAGGTGTCTAATTTCTCTCACCGAGACTGCCTGCACCGCCGGCACAAGGATATAATCAAGCCTTGAGAGGCTCTCGTGTGCGCCCCAATGAAAGGTATATTGTGCCTGTCCGGGGTGCAGCAGCCTCCAACAGTCCACCAGACCCAGTGTTTCCAGGAAGTTACCCAGCCAAGATTGCGATCTCGTGAGATCCCTGGGGGGGCAGCGGTCCTCCCTACCACAGACAACAGAGTTGAAATCACCGCCCACAACCAAAATACCTTCGGGGAGCCCCAACACCACCCTTCCCAAATCAGAGAACGTCGTGGTTTGTAAACCTGGCGGGACATACACAGAGAGTATGGAGATCGTCTTCCCCTCCCACCTGCCCACGACAGCAGCATATCATCCCCTATCGTCGAGTATAGTGTCATCTATTTCCAGGGGGAGGGCGCCAGCCCCCCTCGACCCAGTAGTGAATCCAGAGTGCGCTACCAGACGATAGCCTCGCCTGTTCAGTGCATGGCATGTGTTCCCTATAAAATGCGTTTCTTGTAACAACACTACATCAGGGGAAAGACGTTTCAAATACTGCAATACTATCCCCCGCTTTATCCTGTCCCCCAGACCGTTAACATTCCAACTTAGCACCCTTAGCACCCTACCCCCATCCCGGAAATGAAGACAGAGCCCCTCCCATAATGAAACAGACACCAAAGTCAAAATATGCAGTAGTACGTAGCCTCGAAATAAACAAATAGAAAACAAAGTTCCCCCCACCACCCCCAAATAAATTCCCCGAACACCCCCCTCCACCCTGCACCCCTGCGTTAGACCAAAAAGCCACCCCAACCTGCAGTGTGCCTGTCGCCCCAATAGAAACTAATCTACAAAAAGAGAAAAGACCCCAGAAAGGAGGAAGAGTCCCAGTTCCCTACCGGCCCAGGGTATTTACAAATATACATACAAGCACAAAAAGTCATCGGACCACTGCTGCAAAGTCCATATAGCACGCATGCCGGTCGACATTCCCTCCTCCTGTTCCGATGGGCCACCTTCAGCGCCCCCTGATTGCTCCGGGCGGTCTTGAGGCGTCTGCAAAGTATCAAGCCAGTCACTGACGACCTCTGGCCGGTCAAAGAAGAGCGCTCGTTCCATGTATTCAATACGTAGCCGGGCAGGGAAGAGCATAGCGTATTTCAAGCCCATGTCCCTAAGTCTCCGTTTCACCCCCATGAATCCCATCCGTTGTTTTTGTACAGCCTGCGTGAAGTCAGGGTAGAAACCAATGGTCACATTCTCGAATTTCGTGGGGCCGTTGGCCCGCGATGCATGCAGGATAGCGTCCCTGTCCCTGAAGTTGAAAATCTTGGCTATGATAGGCCGTGGAGGGGCGCCCGGTTTATGTTTCCCACCTGGAACTCTGTGTGCACGCTCCACTGCAAAAAAGTTACTGAGGCCCTTGGGGGCCAGATGGTTCAGTATGAGGTCCTCTACAAGGAAATCTGTTGTTAATTCAGTTGACTTCTCCGGAACCCCAATGATATGCACATTGTTGTGCCTAGCTCGACTTTCGAAGTCATCCAGCCGACGGGCAAACAAGTCATTAGAGGACCGCAGATTACGAACTTCTGACTTAATATCGGGTACGTCGGTCGTAAGGCTGGCGGTGTTAATATCCAGAGACTTGACCCGTTCATTGGTCTTCGCCAGGTCAGTCCTGATCAAGTTGACATCGATGGCCACTGTGTCAATCTTTGAAGCCAATGTTTCGTATTGCTGGCCCATGGATGTCTTCATGCTTGCAATGGCGCCCATAACGTCTTGCAGTGTCAATTCCTCCGTCGCTGAGGAGCCATCCCCGCTCTCATCCAGGGCTTTACCGACACCACTAGGGGATCCTTTCGGACGAGTGTAGCGGTCCATACTGTTGGATTGGACGGCACCCCCTCGGTGCGCGCCCTTGGAGGTCCGCTTCTCGCCATCTTGAGCGGCACGCCCCGGAGGGGCCTTTGGGACCTGGTGTGAATGGCTCCTCACAAATCAGACTTGCAGAGTCTAGAGACGAGGGGCAGAAGACAAGTGATCAACCGGTGGCAGATCATGGGCCAACAAAGTCAAAAGGCGGCAGGTTACGATAGACAAAGACCAAAAACGAAACCGAAAGTACTTCAGGGGCACTGGCAGACCTCCACCGGCCGCTGTTGTTCAATTGCCACCTGGGTATCTCAGGGACTCAAGTCCTGGGCTACTCATCGGTGTAGGCCGCAGAATTTCAAAGTGGAGTAAGTCCGGTTCCCGGCAGCCGATCCGATTTCTGAAAAGAGCTTCTATGTCAGCAGGGTGATATCCATTAGAACCCGTCGTCTATATCAGGATCTGTGCCAGGATAGATGCGGGAGGCGGCGAGGGTCTCGATAGCTCTGTGCTCACGCGACCATCTTGGATGCGCGCTAAGCTCCTCCCCCCGGTGGTATCCTTTGTTGAGGTCTAATTTTGAGAATATTTTTGCTCTGTTGAGTGATGTTATCATGTCACTAATTGTGGACCTGGATGTCTCTCTCTTTCTATTGCTGTGTTGGGCGCTCTCATATCCACGCATAGTCGGACTCTGCCGGTTTCTCCTTTATTTGGGACTACCACAACCAGGGAGACCCATGGTGTTGGTCCATCCGTTCTTTCTATGATGTTGGCCTCTAATAGCTCTTGTAGCTCTTTTTCAATGGCTTCTTGTAGGTGAAATGGGATCTTCCGGTGGTGTTGTGCCACCGGTGTGATTTGTTCATTAATATGCAGTCTTACTTGGCAGTTCTTCATTTTTCCAAGGCCTTGGAAGTGCTTGGGGAACCTTTGGATGACGTCCGGTTTGTCATCCACTTTGTACAATAGGTCAATCAGTTTCAGTCGTTCAACTGTGGCCAAACTTAGAAGGAGGTCTGCCTTGGGCCCCTCGATGACATGTATGTAGGCTTGTATCTTGCGATGTTTGTAAGACAGATCGGTTGCAAACTTCCCAAGACATGTTAGTGGTTTCTTCGACATCCACGTATACACTCGTACGTGGGCGTTGACCAGTTTTGGAGGTGCTCTCATTCGTTGATATTCCGCTACTGGTAGGTAGTTTAACGATGCCCCACTGTCCAGCATGAACTTGGTAGGATGAGAACCAACTCTGATGTCTAACCGTGGATACTCCTTCAGCCGATCAGGGTCAGCTACAAAATAGATATACTCGTTTTGGTCTTGTGAGATGGGTGAGAGGGATCGGGAATCTCTTGATCATGATCGTCGAGATTGATATGTCCGGCAAGAGTGGCAGCTGGATTGTGACGACCCAGTGGACGAGTCTCATCTATCCTGGACTGCTCTGACATGGTGACGACTGTCTGAGTGATGATGTTGCCGGTGCTGTCCCCGTTGATCGCTCTTGTGCAGTGTCCCACACATGCTTTCAAAGTGATTGTCTCGGCCGCACTTCCGGCATTGTTGCCCTAGTGCTGGGCATGCGTCTGCATGCGGGAAGTTGTAGCGGCATGTGTAGCATTTCAGTTGCTTGTCGGATTGTCTCTTGGTGTGTCTTGTGCTGTGGTGTCCATTGTGTGACTGGTGATGTTGTTTCTTCAATCTGGAGGAGCGTACTTGAGGTGGCAATCGTCCATGCGTTTGACGAGACTGCGTCCTGAATGCTTGTTCTCGTTTATCCCCTCTTCCGGCTTCCATTTTTTTGCATGTTCATCAGCTTGCTCCTCGACTCTTGTCATTTCTTCGATCTCTTCTAGTGAGTAGCTTTTCTTGAGCAGTTTACGTCTCAGTGGTTCTGAGATGCAGCCTTCTATGATTCTTAGTCGAAGGGCATCTTCGGTGGAAAATTTATCGAACTCACAGTATCTCGCCAACCGTCTCAGGCGTGTGACTAATACACCCATTTGTTCACCTCTCTCTTGTGTGGCCAGATTGAATGTGTACCGCTCAAAGTCAACGTTCCTCTTGTGTAGGAACTTGCGGTTGAGTGCTTCACAGACTGTCTCATAGGACCCAGCAGACTCAGTGGGCAGTTCTTTTATTATTTGTCCAACTTCTTTACCGACCAGGTTCTTGAGAGCTAGTAGTAGCTCTTCGGTGTCTGTTACTTTCGACCCTTTCATGTAGACCGTGAAGTCTTCTATCCATTCTTGCCATCGCAAACCCATACCGCCACCATATTCAAGAGCGAGGGGCTCTGGACGGTGCAGAAATGAGGCCCTAAACGTACTCATGAGAGCTGGGTCAGCCATTGTCCAACTCTGCTGTTCTTGACTGCTCTTACAGTCTCTTTCTTAATGTTCGTTGTGCTCGCTAGTGCTTGTTTGCTATCTTCGTTGCACTCACCAGTGTTTGTTTACTATCTTCATTGCACTCACCAGTGCTTGTTTGTTGTCTTCGTTGCACTCGCCAGTGCTTGTTTATTGTGTTCATTGCACTCGCCAGGGCTTGTTTACTGTCTTTGTTGCACTCGCCAGTGCTTGTTTACTGTCTTCGTTGCACTCACCAGTGCTTGTTTGTTGTGTTTATTGCACTCGCCAGTGCTTGTTTACTATATTTATTGCACTCACCGTGTGCTTGTTTCTTGGCCTTCTTGCACTTGCCAATGTTTATTTGCAGTTCAGGTCTTCTGCCTGACTTCAAAATGGCTGCAAAGGATCCCTCGCAGGGGATTCGTCAATCTTCCCTGACCTCAAAATGGCCGCCGCGAGATTCTCGTGTGCAACGAGATTTGGCCTTTTCTTTATCGGAGACACAGCATTCTTCACCGCTTGCCGTCACTCACCGATTTCACGCTGGCAGACACAGCTGGCGCTCCAGGTGAGGTGATTTCTTGCTTCTTTTCCTTTTCTGTCGTCTTTGACGCCGGGGTGGGCTCCCGGTAGGCGCTCGAATTTCACGCTCCAGCCACACACACGGGGCGAGCCAAGTTTCTTTTAGTTGCCGCCGGGGTGGGCTTCTATTGGGCTGTTTAGTGGACACGCTCCAGCCCCACACGCAGGGCGAGCTCCGATTCTTTCGCCGCCGGGGTGAGCTCCCGGTAGGTAGCAGGTCAACACGCTTCAGCCCTCCACACACACGGGCGAGGTCCGGGTGAGCCACGCAGTGGACGTGTTACCAAGTTAGCCGTCCACTGCCCATGGGTGCCTGTTCGAATACCTTCGTCGCTAGATGTAGTGTCTGTCGTGAGATAAGCAGACACGGACACAGAGTTGAGGATCACAACCTTATTAAGCTCCTTCTCCTTGTGGGCTAACGGCTAACTGCCGTCCATAGCCCCAGCTCCTCCCTTTCCGCCCGCCCTCATCCCACCTCGGGCATGTCCTAGTGCCTTGCTACTGTCGTCACTGTGGATATCATTACACCCCCTGGTATCCACAGCAACACTCGGGTGCATTGTAATTATGCAGGTGTGTACAGCATGACTCTTGAAACCAATTGAACCATTATAGGAGGCCCAATTTCAATGTAAGCACAATTGCCAACTTGCTTATCACCCTAATTTCCACTCGCCAAATTGACTACGTTTATGCAGTCTCATTGGCAATCATGCCACAATCTATAATGTACATGTAGGGGTTCACAGCACCTTTGGCATGCCAGAATTCACTTTGTTCTGGAAGGTTCAGGGCCATTGTCATGTCAACATGTAAAACATCCCAAACCCATCTCCCTCAGACTCACAAGCTCCTGGGTTGCGACAGGTGCCATGGTCTGGCGGGTTAGATGTGCACTCACTGGGAACTTCTCTCCATCACTGACCTGACAACCAGCTGAATAGTATCCTGTAACGGAGGTAAGGGGAAACACCTTCTCATTTCCGTTTTCACTTCTGTAAGGAGGTAGAGTTGGCCTACCAAATAGCCTCCCGCTCCAGTATTCGGTGGATCAAATCACCTATGTCTATGTTTATGAGCATGCAGGGCAGTGCTGCTTCCAATGGGTACTGCTTTGAAACACATGAGCAAATGGGCCCTTAAGTTAGGTGCTGGAACACATTCATTTTGGGGTTTTCATCAGGACCTGGACTTGGTGGTATCTTATGTAGGATCTCCTCTTCCCTTATGACTTGGATGGGAGATGGTAACTCAAGAGCCAAATGGTTGCCTGCGTCAGCTGTTGATCTGAATTGTTTGAATGCGAGAGTCTGTCTTCGGTCGTTTGTCTGCTTTCAAACGCTTCGTAGAGCCTTGTTCCGGGAACAATCTTAGTCTGATGAAAACCCCTAAATGAATGTGGGGTTGGAAATGCGTTGACCCCGGCATCTGGGACAAGATACTCTTACAAGTGCCCGAGGAGAAAAGTGTTTAAATAATTACTCTCCTAGTGTGAAGACTTACAATTTTAATTCCCAGGGCTGCACACATTGGCAGGAGACTGTTTATATGTGATGCCTGTGTAAAGTAACAGGGACCCCCTGATTCCAAATTGGAGTTCCTAGGACAGGGTAAATTCAAATATAGTAAAAACTTCCTAGGCAACAAAAGACCTGTCGAGAATCAGGGTAAACATGAAACCTTGATAGATGAATAGAGAGCCTCAATATACTGACACACAATACAATAGTTATATAGAAAATAATCTCATATCGCAATTAATCACAAGAGATTAATTGCGATATGAGATTAATTGCGATATTATGATCATTTGTTGACTATCACTATATTTATGATAATTGCCATTTCTTTTGAAATGTTTTTAACCAAAAATGGAGGTTGTATTATATATGTTGTGTCTACCTCCCTTTTTTAATGCTATTGAACAATTGACTGTACTGTTTTTATTGTGTAATAAAAATATACATATATTTTCTATATAACTATTGTATTGTGTGTCAGTATATTGAGGCACTCTCTTCATCTATCAAGGGTTCATGTTTAACCTGATTCTCGACAGGTCTTTTGTTGCCTAGGAAGTTTTTACTATATTATATGTGATGTCTATAAATCCCAGATGATCTCCGCCCCAGTGTGATTATTTCTCAACACAGGACTGGTGATCTATGTTTTGTCCGATCGTTCATTTATTATTTGTTGGATTTCATGTAGTGTCACACAATTTGTAATTGTTTGTGTATGTAATGTCAAACTGTTGAAAGTGTGTTCTTCAACATGACATGCTGTTAGTGCATATATTGGTTTTCATAAAAATATGAGAATAATTGAGAAATAAACCACACGAGGATGTGGATTAAAAACACCGGCTCGTTATATGGTGAATTGTGTATTTAACTTGTGCCAATAGAATCCTGTTTGGTATAAAAAAACTTCAGATTAGAACATCTTTAGAGGAGAGCCAATCTATCATCATCATCATCATCATCATTCTGAGGTTAAATATACTCCTGAGGCGCGAGCCGGGAGCAACGCAAACCGCAGCTTGAATAATCGCACTGATATTTTTTAATTGTGCACCTTACTGTGTGTGGGCTCAATTGGTTTAAATCTTCATGTCGTACGATTTCTTACGTCGCTCTGCATCTTTAGATCCTCGGGGACGCACTGATCGGGATAGGGGAGGGAGTGTGGTTGCCATCTTGTGTGAGGAGACGAGGTTGCAGACTAGTGTTTGCTGACTCGCCTGCCTCCGGGGCCACCATAAATGATGTCAATCAGGCGCCCGCGCAGTGGATGCACGCAGCGGGTGCGCTGCTGGCGCGCCTAATGCAAGCGCGACTGCGCCAGTCCGTGCCGGGTCGTCGCCGGTTGCCGGGACCCCTGCCTCTACCGTTTTTAAGCACATTTCTTATGCGCGAGATGAGCTTTTGGCACGGGAGGTCAAGTGTTCTTCTCTTGTCTGGGATCCAAGTCACGGCTTTTCAGTGTAAACATTGTGCTTGCCACTTCCAGGCCACGGACTCGCACGTCCGTTTAGGAGAGGGCACAGTCTTAAAGTTCCTGAGCCTGAACTGCAGATCCCTTGCCAAACACCATGGTGAGGTTTTTGATCTTTTAATAGAAGAAGCCCCAGATCTTTTATTTTTAACTGAGACATGGCTTACATCGGTGGCTTAGTCCTGGCTGGCCCTTCCTTCAGGATACAGGCTGTATAGCATTCATAGGGAGTCAGGCAGAGGGGGGGCATTGCAATCATTGCCAGGGAAGTTTACAACTGCTCCCTCAGTAAAGAAAGCATTGTAGGCTGCGAAAGCGCCCTATTCAAGATCACATTGAACCATAATTTCATCCTGACTGGCTTCTTCATCTACCACCCGCCAGGCCTATCTGGTCCCTTTGGAGACAACTTGCTCGATAAAGTGGCGCATTTTGCATGTAAAATGGCTAATTTCACCATTCTTGGGGACCTCAATCTTCATATTGACAATTGCATGACGGCTGAGATTGCTAGCTTCTTGGCAGATTTGGAGGCCCATCAGCTGACCCAATTGGTGCAAACTGGCACTCATGTGGCCGGTCACCTATTGCATCACATCTTTACAAATCTAAGCTCCTGCACAGCCTCTTCGCCCATACCGCAGGCTTGGACCGACCATTTTTTGGTCCCCTTTACCCTGAGACTCCTAGTCAAAGGGGATGAAACTTGTCCTGTTCCCATTCTAAAGCAGCCCTGGCACAAGCTCGACTTGGGCCGCCTCTCGTCTTGGCTGTCTAGTCACAGGCCTCAGGTGACACAGGATATGGAGACGGCGAATTCAGGCTTCAATGAGTGGGTATCCTCAGGACTGGATAACTGCATTCCGGCAGGGTTGGGAGGATAATTTCGCGGACCGTCAAACCCTTGGTTCGATGACTCCCTAGTCGCAGCCAGAAAGGGTTGCAAGCAGCTGGAACGCGTATGGAGGCGCTCGTATGATCTGACGGCGAAAAGGAAATATTGTGCCGCGATTCAGCATTACCATAAGCTTATACAGCAAGCTCATGCCAAGTTTGTGGCCGATAAAATCCTGACCAGCACCAACCCTGCTAAAACTATCTTTGCTGTTCTGAAGAGCATAAAAAGCGGAGGGGCAATGGTGACCTCTGTGATCTCGTCGAACAAACAGTGTACTGAGCTGGCCTTGCACTTTGTGAAAAAAGTTGATAAGATCTACCAGGGGTTACCCACCCCCATCCCGTCTCTGGCGGGGGAGGACTTGGGGATTCTGGGATCAATGGGGACGAATACCTTGTCATTTTTCCCTCCACTGACTCAGTTTGAGTCTGGGGTTCTCTGCTCTAAGATTAAATCCGGTTAGCCAGCGGACCCACTGACGCCTGCTCACTTCCGCCAATTCCATTTGCTTCTTGCTCCACTGAACTTCAATCTGGTCAACCTTTCCTTGACCTCAGCATCTGTCCCCAGGGCTTGGAAACATGCCACGGTTATTCCTTTGCTCAAAAAACCCTCTCTAAACCCCGCTGAGCCAGCTAATTACCGTCCAATCTCCCAACTGCCGTTCCTGGCTAAGGTGACTGAATCGCATGTGAATGCCACACTCTCCAGGTTTGTGGAGCAGAATGACATCTTCGACTCATCCCAACATGGATTCCGGGCCCGGCACAGCACTGAGTCTGCGTTATTGGTTGCCACTGAGACCTTCCGGGCCAACTTGTGCCGCTTTCGACACTGTCTCCCATGCAACACTCTTGCAACGCCTACAGGAAATTGGCATCAGAGACCTGGCCTTGGAGTGGCTTTGGTCTTTTTTGGAAGAGAGGTCCTTACAAGTCCATGTCCCACCTTTCCAGTCACAGGAGTTTGCTCTGCGCCAGGGTGTACCGCAGGGTTCAGTGTTAAGTCCCCTATTGTTCAACATTTATGTCCAACATTTGGCTGTGTTGGCGAGGGATAGGGGCTTGGCACTGGTATCTTACGCTGACGACACCCAGCTGGTGATTGGCTTCTCCAAATAAAACGTCACAAACCTGTTGAAGTTTAAGGAGGATCTTGCTGTTATTGCGGACTGGATTACAGCAAACTGCTTGCAGTTGAACGCTGGCAAGTCCGAGATCCTGCTGTTTGGAAAAGATCGGGGGACGTGGTCTGAGAGTTATTGGCCCGACCAGCTGAAACCTGCCCCCTTGCCCAAGGAGACAATGAAAAATATTGGCATCTGGTTCGACAGTGAACTAACATTTGACGCTCAATATAAAGCTGTGGCTGGGATGTGTTTTGATGTCCTGAGGGGCTTGAAACCGCTGTTGGGTTTTTTCCCCCCGAAAGTCCGGCAACTCATCTTCCAGGCGACCATTTTGTCAAGATTGGATTACGGGAACTGCCTATATCTAGGCGCAAACAAGGCTAGCGTCAAGCGTCTGCAGAGGGCACAGAACGCTGCTGCCCGCATGCTGTTGGCCCTCCCGTACACCTGTTCGGTCTCCCATGTTCTGCAGAAGCTTCATTGGCTGCGATAGAAAAGCGTATCCAATTTAAGACGCTTTGTTTGGCGCATAAGATCTTATCACCGCAGGCACTGGCTGGCTTGAGGGGACTGCTGCAGTTCTATGCACCCCGTCGTCCTTTAAGGTCTGCCACCTTAGCACTGGCATGCACCCCACGTGTTTGGAAAGCAAGAGCTGGTGGCCGTTCCTTCCGCTGCCTGGCTGCGCAACTGTGGAACTCTCTCCCTGGGTCCATCAGAGCAATTCAAAATCATCTTGCGTTCCGGAAGGCCATTAAGACCTGGCTTTTTCCTGCTCAATGCTGTTTGCCTCGGCTTCTTGTCTTGGAGTTGTTGGTCTGCGCTGGGACGCCCCATCGCTGGGGCAGCCATGCGCAATATAAATCTAACAAATAAAATAAAGTATTAAATCTGTTGGTCAATAATAGCTGTACTACAATGTTCATAGAATCAGCAGAGGATGTGCAAAAGTAGTACAACTATTGTAAACACACTTCAATTTAAACCAGCTCATTTTATTTAACGTTATTTCTGTTGAGGTTCTCACTTTACACAGCCCACGATGCCTTTGTGATAAACATGTGATAATGCCATTATAGAAAAGTGCATCTCTATTGGGCTGGTATGGGGAAGACCTTTCATTCCACCCAACTTCAGCACAAGAATTATTGAAAGCCTAGGTAAAATCACATTTTGTGGTTTAGTCTGTCCCCAGCAATAGAGCTATAATTAAGGATTTCCTTTGAGGACTTCAGCTACAATCTTGAGAATCCTTCATGGTTATTCCCTAAAGTAACTAATTAGTATCACCTAAATATAGCCTTAGCTCTGACTCTACCATTGTGATGAGTTATCTCTTATATTATCACAAACACAGCTAGCTCACTATATCAACATGTTCCAATCAAGTAAACAAGTGAGCAATTTAGGTAGGGTGTGGGTCTTTGAATCTGGTTTATAGCAACTGCATGTCACAGTGGCTCATTAGCCAAAGGGCCGTAGTAGTTCAACTCTCTCAGGCTCATAATTTATTCCACAAGCTGTGTTCCTTTATTTGCAGCTTGTTGTACACTCTGCATGTACAATTAGATGTAATTTGATTGTAGCTTTAAATATAAACCCTTCTCTATCAATCCTGGATTTATTTTGGCATGTATTTGGCTCGCTCACCCAGTGATTGCTTTTTTAAGTGGAAACACTCAGCTGAAGAACAAAATGTTGACATAACAATAACAAGAGTGGATAAATTAGAAGAGAGTTTCAAACTCACTCTTTCTATGCTAGGATGTTCACTGCAAACCCTGGTGTGTGGAATGACAGTTAATTTGCACGTCATCATTGATGCACAGATGTTTATAGTCATTTCATTTTATTTGTGTCTTTTTACAATTACTCTACATTTCTATTGTGCTTTGAATAGGTTTTACGACATGGTAGGGCATTACATCAATTACTTGAAAATGACCGCAGGTGGTCTATCACAGACTTTTATGTTTTTAAAGGCAAGAATTCCTGGGAAGCTTTTAATTAGTTGCTTGCAGCAGCCAACACTTTTTACTCTTGCTTACTGAAAACTTTAGCTGTCTGTGTTGAAAGACCGATTGTGTACAACGCCAATAACAAAAATAGTGGCCTTTGGGTCGTCCCATTGCTCATGATAGGTTGGCTTTTTTGGCTATCTCAGTTTCTTGCTTCCAATTCAATTGATTCCCTTACCCTTCTTGTGTTTGTTCTTATCTTAGAGCATTTCTGGTTTATAGTATTTCTTACTATATGAATTATATCCTTCGACTGCTTACATTAAGGGAACAACTCTTTTCTTTTTCTTTCACCACCCTATTGGATTTGTATTGTTTTCGTGCTTTCTTGCAGTGTGAAAATCCCACTCTCATATCCATATACAACAACCCATGTCGCAGGCATGTACATCATCACTCTGGCTGCGGCTGTCCATTTTGACTTTTTGCCATTCTGTTTCGGCAACAACATATGGCAAAGCCAAAAAAGATTGCCAATATCTTTCAAAGTTGAGACCTATTGGCTTTGCCACAACTTGTTTTCTACTAGAAACTTTTTTGTGAATTATTTTGGAACCATAGGGACTTTAAAACTATGTCTAAAGTTTCCAGTTAATTAATCAAAACATTTGGTGCATAATGCTCAGGTCCCCCAAATGAGCAATATCTTTCTCCTCTGTGGCATAGCTTTAGCCTTGTGTCTGTGTGGTGCTCACCTATTAAGGTTCAGGCTCACATCCTGAACTGGTATGCCCTTGTTCTATAAATACAGAAAGCTTTATAAGAATAACTATAGTATCTCCATTATAGTTCAGTGATACCAGGAAACCTTCACTGTGGGTCTGACTCTGTCAAGGAAATCAAATCTACACTGCTCTTTAGAATGCTGCATAGATCCACACTCGCCTATACGCTCATTTTCCCATCTGGCTCCAGTACTTTGGAATTCTATGCCTTTTTTGCTTCGCACTGAGCCACAGCATCAGAAGTTCCGCAAGGACTTAAAAACTTGGCTTTTTAATCAATAGATTCTCCATCTGCACTGAGCTATCTGTTCTTTTCATTTTTTTTTTTGCATTCTTAGCGCTGGGAAACCTTCGGGTAGCTGTTGCGCTGAATAAATCTAATTAATAATAATAATAATAATAATAACAATTTAGACTGCATTCATACTACCCTCAAAGTACCCTGTTGTACTACTCCATGGGTACTCACAAACTTTCTCTCAGGGGCCAAATTTACAGTGTGGTTTGTGTCCGAGGGCTGCACCGGTGGGGCGGGGTCAGTGGGGGAGGGGGCGGGGCTAGGGGAACAAAAAAAACTGTGACCATGAGGTTGAAAACAGATCCTTGCAGTGGGCGCCTTCGTCCACTGAGCTACCAGACCCGATATATATATATATCCAAAATGAGTTTTCAGATCCACAATTCTACCAAAAGCATCCAGGCACTCACGAACAGGTTTTGTCAAAAAGCTTATTTATTAAGCATCCTCATCAACGCGTTTCGGGAGTCACGCTCCCTTGCTCACGATGTTTGTGCGTTGGTATGAGTTTCCCTTTTCACAACCATGTAGGGTGATAAAAACAGAAAAGGGACTTAAGGGGAAGCACTGTTAGGTAAAATACAGCGGCCATCTTAAAACATTGAAAGTACATAGATATCCCAGTGAATACCATATTGTAGGACCTCTCACAACACAACATTAGTACAAAATTAATTTGTAAAAAATGTTAAAATTGTATAAATGGAAGAGATGTATACATGTGTGTATCTCTATCCATTTCAATATTACATTTATAATTCTCAAAGTGCAAGTGCATATATAGTTCCACAGAAGCATACTAGCTCCTTTGCAGAGACAAAGAGTTCTTACTATATATATGTATTCACTGAAAAAAACATAGATTATAGACCATATATAGTTAGGAATTAGCATTTACAAAACCTTGTTTTACTCACACAAAACCATTGAAATTCGCATATATAGTTAGTTGCACTAACTACATATCGCGCACCCGCAATCCACTGCTGATCATGTCACATATTACATCATTCATGACATGGTCAGTGACATCACTGATGACATCACTGATGACATCTCAAATGACATCACTGATGACATCTCAAATGACATCACTGATGACATCTCAAATGACATCACTATGACATCACTGATGACATCTCATTTGACATTACTGATCACATCACTGATGACATCATTCATGTGATAATACGATGAACCTCTTCAGACTCTAATATAACCTTAGATACACTCAGTGTAAACAGACACTCACCGACTGTCACTCATCCATGGAGTTACTCACACACCTAGTCAGTCATGCAAAGAATCAATCACGCCTCCATTTCCTCAACTATACAGTTATACACACCTTACTTATTCAAACATATACTAACACATATTTACTCTCTTATACAATCCCTGATACAAGTTCACAATGATCCATACAGCCACTCACACATTCACTGGCTCTTATGCACAGTAATTTATATATGTCAACTCTCACATGTACTCTGTTTTACATATGTACTTACTTTGACATGTAGCACTGAGATATCCATTCACTCACCAATACACTCATGCACACAGTCAACCGCCCATAGAGCTGTTTCCACATGCACTTTTGAACCCATACATCTAGTGAATCAACTGCTCACACATCTATGCACAGAGTCATACACCTCCCAGCCACCCACACACACACTCAGTCTCCCATACAAATACTTGGGCAACCAATCAATAACCCAATATAGTTACTCATATAGCTACTGATCAACACATGCAGCAGTTTACAGAACAACAGACATAATGATGCACAAATTAAGACAGTTTAGTCACTAACCCATGCACTCAGTGAGACACATTTAATCACTCACTCATACAGTCAGTCATACACCTACTAAATCTATCATCCAGACACTTATACATCCACTCATTCTTCAATATGTAAGACATATTTTAACTTTACAGAAACATACAGTCACTGGATGTTGTCATCAGTGATGTCATCAGTGATGTCATTTGAGATGTCATCAGTGATGTCATCAATGATGTCACTGACCATGTCATGAATGATGTAATATGTGACATGATCAGCAGTGGATTGCGGGTGCGCGATATATAGTTAGTGCAACTAACTATATATGCGAATTTCAATGGTTTTGTGTGAGTAAAATAAGGTTTTGTAAATGCTAATCCCTAACTATATATGGTCTATAACCTATGGTTTTTTCAGTGAATTTTCAAGGTTTTGTAAATGCTAATTCCTAACTATATATAGTCTATAACCTATGGTTTTTTCAGTGAATTTCAATAGTTTTTTAATAGCAAATATCAAAAGATGTAAAATGTATTCTTTTTTTTTTCTTCACCAAAGTACGCTCCCCGGTTAGTTTACCGGTGCGCGTACCGAGCGCTCCCCCGCGAAATTTTTTAAAAACATTTTTTCTTAATTTTTGCATGTATCAGCATCCTAATCTTCCCTCCGAAAACCTAGAGGGTCACAAAGTGTCTACCGTGCCCCCTTCTACCCATTCCGTACATTGTTTGTCCTCCATCTTATGTCTCAATTCTACCAATACACAAAATGGAGGACTCCCGTAACGCTGCCGGTTCGCGTACCGGGGAGCGCACCGGTAAGCGCTCGATAAAAAAAGGTGGGAAATTAATTTACAGAAAAACCACTACAGACACTTTCATCAAATATAGAATAGCCCCTACTACATAGCAGTCCCTACCATTTCCCCAAATTTGATGGAATTTCATTGTGAAAATTATGCTGTAAGCCTGATTAAATATCCTGAGGTAAATTACCTAACCAAAACACTTATGAAGTATTAGAATTGACAACCAATCAAAATGCTACTTTCAATATCTTCTATTATTTCATGACATTTGATTGGTTATGTACCTGAATATATATAAAGAAAGAGAGAGAAACACAGCCATTTTGACTACTACTTCTTGAAGTACATATCAAGTACATTTTAACTGATAACTTGAAGTTCTATTTGAAAGGTAAGATGTTATTTTAAAAACTGAGGTTGTTCTGTACTGTAAGCTAATTAGGAAAACATTTTCTGATAGTTATATACTATCCCTCTGTAATACTTATAGAATAAAATAGACTTTTCTGTTTTAGTTATGGATGGAGTTAGACTTGTCTTGTATAATTAAGAATTGACTTAGAGTTTATTTCATAAATTTTTTGATATTTCTACTTCCAGTTTGATACCATACACTGCCCAACGAAAAAATCACTGTTTAAAAAACCAAACTACCTGTCTGTACTTAAACCAAACAGTGCCCTATCTGTACTGATATATTTTTTTTTAATTCATTTTACAGCATACAAAATGGAAGGAGAGCAGAAAAATAACATGGAAATTGCAGAATGCAACCAAGACAAAGAAAATGATTCAGAATTCTTTGATGAATCAATGGACTTAGAACTTCTGCAATGTGTTGAAGCTGTGGATTTCTTAATTGAAAATGAGACAAAATCTGACCAAGAATTATTAGAAGTTCTTTTTAATTTTGAAAATAAATCAGAATAATACATTTATATATAATAATTCAAAAATTGTTTGAGACATTATTCATTTTTATATGTATTTTTTAAACTAGTAGCAAATTGATTTTAATGTAAAATGAGACTTTAAATATACTGTGCAACTTTAAGTTTGCTCATAGTTACTTCCTTTCTTCCACTATATCATCTCCAATGTGTATTTAACATCTCTTTATCATCTCCTGCCTCCATGGTGTTTCTGCTTTCCTGACAGACTACGCTATGAATTCCATATACCTCAATAACTTCTGAAACAACCTGCAAGATATCTACAAAGGAAACAATGAAATTTTTATTTTTAGACTCTGCATTGGTACCTACATGTTGGTACTTAAATAAAATAAATTAAAAAAAACAAAAATAACAATTAATAAACATACAATATTTGAACATTCTTTCATCCTATTTTCCCAATATTACGCTTTCCGGACCGCTTCCTGGTGCGCGTACCGAGCGCTCCCCCCGCAAAAAAAAACGATATAAAAATTATTTTTTTTTAACCCCGCGAGGCCCTTTGAAAGCCCCCTCATCAAACCTAGGGGGTCAGAGAGGATGTACTCTGCCCCCTTATGCTCATTTCCCACTTTGTTTTTCCCACCTCTTGTGTCTCGATCCTACAGAGACACAAGATGGCGGACTCTCTTGACTGTTTAGAATGTTTACAGACACCGGAAAGCCAATCAGCTTCGCTTCGTGAAGTTCCGTTACGCGTCAGGTACGCTAACCCGAGCGCTAACCGGAGCGCTGTCACAGATATATCTGTTTTTTAAAACGTTAATTTCTCAAAATCCACTGGAGCACATACATTGAGACATAGCAAAGGCACGTCGGGCAAACCATATCTACAATTTTGCCAAGTTTTGTGTAAATCCATTCAGCCGTTCGAGCTAAAAGTGAGTCCAACCGCCCTATGGAAAACTCAATGTTAAAAACGCGTTTTGGGACCCCCCCAATTCCATCCACGAACGCCAAAGTTATTCGACATAGAATTTTCAAAAATCCCATAGGAAAAAAATCCTAACTATATATACCTACTGGCAACCGCCAGTAGGTAATATATATATATATATATATATATATATATATATATATATATATATATATATATATATTACCTACTGGCGGTCGCCAGTAGGTAGTTATAGTTAGGATTTTTTTCAATGTTAAATCTCAAAATTCTATTTGGAATAACTTTGGCGCCGGTTGACGAATCTGACCGAAAATTTCCTCAAAATGGCCTCGCGGCGTTCTGGTCCTTCCCTGAAAGTTTGGGGGGGATTCGTCAAGCGGGGTCCGAGATAAAAGAGGGGTCCCAAAACGCGTTTTCCCCATGTTAATTTCCATAGGGCGGTCGATTTCACTTTTAACCCGAACGGCTGAATGGATTTCCACCAAATTTGGCAAAATTGTAGGGACTGGTAGCCCGATGTGCCTTTGCTATGTCTCAAGATATGTGCTCCAGTGGATTTTGAGTAATTTAGGTTCAAAAAAATATATATATCTATAGCAGCGCTCCGGTACGCGCACCGGGGAGCGCTCCGTGACGCGAGGTGCGCATGGAAAGCTGATTGGCTCTCGGGTGTCTGTAAACATTCGAAACAGTCCAGAGCGGCCGCCATCTTGTGTCTCGGTAAAATCGAGACATAAGAGGTGGCTAAAACAAAGGGGGAAATGACCATAAGGCGTCAGGGATAGACCCCTTTGACCCCCTAGGTTTGATGTGGGGGCTATAAAAGGGCCCCGCGGGGCATTTAAAATATTTTTTTTTTTCGTTTTGCGCGGGGGAAGCGCCCGGTGCGCGCACCGGGGAGCGGCCCGGGGAGCGTACTATGATGAAAAAAGGTGACAGAGTTTTTAAAAAATGAAGTTTTGATTTAGAAATTGGAGGTAGTTCTAAAAAGAACTTTTTTTTTTCTTCTTTTTGTTGTTTTATATTTTTTTTGTGTTTTTTGAACTTTTTGAACTTTTTTTGGCTTTTCAAAACAGTTTTATATTTTTTTTTGTATTTTTTTAGGGGGAGAAACAAAAAAAGGGAATTGAAACTGGCTCAACTGGAGCAAAAAAACAAAAAACCCAAAAAATTACTTCTTTTTGGGGCACTTGTGATTATCACCTGCAAGGACGATGAGCTTAACGCTTTTTTCGCCATAGGCGATAAGCTTGCCACATGCAGAACAAGTGATTTTAAAATCAGCAAATCTTGGCTGAATGCAAGGCATCACCTCAGATGTTTCTGGTTCCGATGAAGTGGGTTGGTTTCTTTGGGAGGGGGTCCTTGATGACTGGGGGAGGTTACTGGCCAGTTCCCTGAACTCTGCACGAGAGTAGTTGATTGGGTGCTTTCTGGTCATATGCCGAATCATGGTATAGTTACCAAATTAATATTTTTTGTTTGGGTTGCCCCGTGAAAGTTCATCATTGCAGATTAGGCAAGTCACCTTGGCCGCATTCACTTTTTTTTTCCCCTCTGGGATTGAAAAAAACTCCCATACAATGTGTGGTTTGGGTTTGTATGGGGTATTTTCTTCAGGCAGCCATCTTCTCCTCCCCTCCTCCTCTTCCTCTTCCTCCTCCTCCTGTTCTTGACCACCAATATAATCTGGAGCTGGTCCTCTTGGTGGTTGTGGTGGTGGTGGTGGGGCAGATGCACCAGCTGCTGCTACTACTGAAGCCATTATTTGGAGCAAAAAAGTAGAGAGAGCTACAAACAGGTCTTCCTCAGTCAAAGGACAAAGTCAGAATAAGGAAAAAAGGTGGGGTCTTTCATCATTTAGAAAAAAAAACTGTCCTGAACCAATGAGAAGTGTTATTTTCAGGTCACAAGACCAGGGGCTTCATCATTATGAAACTAAAACTGTTATGAACCAATGAAAAGTGTTATTTTCTGGTCACATGACCCGACGCGCTTACGCTACGCGCCCGGGGCGCGCCCGGGGGCGCGCCCCGGGTCGCGCAGCGTAAGCGCGTCGGATGTTTACGTTGCGCGATCGTATTCGCTCGAGTACTTCCGGGTGCGCTTACGCCGTGCGTATCACGCGGACGCGGCTACGCGATACGTCACGATCATGTTTTCGTTTGCGATATTGGCGCTCACGGGACGCTCCCCGGAGCGCGCCCCGGGGCGCTTTTCAGAAGTACGCTTTTCGGGGCACTCCCCGGGGCGCGCTCCGGGAGCGCTCCAAAAAAAATTAAAAAAAAAATGGGATAATTGTAGGGACAGGTAGCCCTATTCTGAAGTGGTTTGTAAAAAAATTAACTTTAGAAAAATATGTATTGTGCTACATTGGGCTTAATATATGTTAGAGCCAAAATGTAGCCCAAATGTAGCCCAAAGTAGCCCAATGTAGCCCAAAGATGGCCACCAGAGACCAAAAAATGTAAATGTAGCCCAAATTTCAACTAGATGTAGCCCAACTGTAGCCCAATAACAGAATGTACCAGAGTGTTCTAAAGAACAACTAGAGTGCTAACAGTCTTATTTATAAAGTGAAACTTATAGTTAGGAATTAGCATTAAAAAAACCTATGAAATTCACTGAAAAAACCATAGGTTTCACACCAGTTATAGTTAGGAATTAGCATTTAAAAAACCTATGAAATTCACTGAAAAAACCATAGGTTTCACACCGGTTATAGTTAGGAATTAGCATTTAAAAAACCTATTAAATTCACTGAAAAAACCATAGGTTTCACACCAGTTATAGTTAGCTGGAAATTTTACTGATATAAAACCATTGAAATTCCCACGTTATAGTTAGTCGGACTCACTATAACTTGCGCGTGCAATGCACTGCTGATGACATCACATATTACATCACTCATGACATGGTCAGTGACATCACTCATGACACCATCCTTGTGACATAGTGACAGACCTCCTTTCACTATAATGTAACCCTTGAGACACATATTCAAAAATAGAAACTGAACTTTTTAAAAAAATGGAGATACCTATATCAGTTACAACAAGCAATTCAGTAATTCCACTATCTATATACACATCCACTCATTCACCAACAGTTCTATATAGTCACTCATACATATACTCACTCATCATATGAAGTGATACACCTATACATCCTGTTACACACCGACATTCATCCAAAAGTTACTCACACACATATTCACACGTGCAAATAAACTATTGAACATCCATTTATTTGAATATAGAGTTATACACACACTTCCACCTTACTTCTATTGAAAATTACACATATTTATTCTCTTAAACAATCACTTATAGAAACACATACTTATTTAAACAGGAACTCTTACAATCTCTTACTCTCACATATACTCACTTATATACATCAATATTCATATATACTAGATTAAAACATATGTAGTTACTGATAAAGACACTAGTGAGACAGTCATTCACTCACTAACAAACACATATAGACACTCATCCACCCATACAGTCCTGTACATATGCTGTCTTCAAAACACATACAAACAAAGAGTCAGTCACTCATGCATCTATGTGCTAAGTAATACCCCCACCAAACCATATAGACACTCATACTGATACTAATAAAAATATCTAATAACCCATATACATACGCATGTAGCTACTTACCAACACATGTAGCCACTTATACACAAAGTGAAACACTAATATATATATTTAAATATTTAAACATAACTCACTAATATTTATTTTTCAGAAAGACACATATTCACTGGATGGTGTCATCAGTGATGTCATGAGTGATGTCACTGACCATGTCATGAGTGATGTAATATGTGATGTCATCAGCAGTGCATTGCACGCGCAAGTTATAGTGAGTCCGACTAACTATAACGTGGGAATTTCAATGGTTTTATATCAGTAAAATTTCCAGCTAACTATAACTGGTGTGAAACCTATGGTTTTTTCAGTGAATATATATATATATATATATATATATATATATATATATATATATATTCCAGCAAGAGTTTTGGCGCAAAGCTGCATTGGCCACTTCCAGCGGCGGGCCCAGGACGGGATCGCCAGTCCCTTTATACACCAACCAACTCGTTCACAATCCTCAAGAACGACGTCCAGGCCACAAGTAGTTTTCAAAACTGGATTTATTCACAGCCTTACTCGACGCGTCGAGTAAGGCTGTGAATAAATCCAGTTTTGAAAACTACTTGTGGCCTGGACGTCGTTCTTGAGGATTGTGAACGAGTTGGTTGGTATATATATATATATATATATATATATATATATATATATATATATATATATATATATATATATATATATATATATATATATATATATATATATATATATATATATATATATATATATATATATATACATACATATATATATATATATATATATATATATATATATATATATATATCCCCATCACTCTATCTCCCTCTCTCTCCCTCTCTCCCTCCCTGTCTCCCTCTATCTCACTCACTCTGACTGTCTCACTCCCTCTCCTTCGCTCTCCCTCCCTCTCCTTCCCTCTCCCTCCCTCTCCCTCCTTCTCCCTCTCCCTCCCTCTCCTTCCCTTCCCTCTCATTCCCTCACTCACCCTAACTCTCCTTCCCTCTCCCTCACTCCCCTTCCCCCTCTCCCTCCCTCACTCCCCTTCCCTCACCCTCACTCCCCTTCCCTCTCTCCCACCCTCACTCCCCTTCCATCACTCCCCTTCCCTCACTCCCTTCCCTCACTCCCTTCCCTCACTCCCTTCCCTCACTCCCCTTCCCTCACTCCCCTTCCCTCACTCCCTCCCCTTCACTTACCCCTTCCCTCACTCCCTCACTCCCTTCCCTCTCTCCCCTCCCTCTCTCCCCTATCTCCCTCCCTCACTCCCCTTCCCTCACTCCCCTTCTCTCACTTCCTCCCTCACTCCCTCCCTCACTCCCCTTCCCACTCTCCCTCACCCCCTTCCATACCTCCCTCCCTCACTCCCCTTCCCACTCCCCCTCCCTCACCCCCTCCCTCACTCCCTCCATCACTCCCCTTCCCTCTCTCCCTCACGCCCTTCCCTCACTCCCTCCCTCACTCCCCCCACTCACCCCCTCCCTCACTTCCTCCCTCACTCCCCTTCCCTCACTCCCCTTCCCTCACTCCCTCCCTCACTCCCCTTCCCTCTCCCCCCTCACCCCCTCCCTCACTCCCTCCATCACCCCCTTCCCTCTCTCCCTCACACCCTTCCCTCACTCCCCCTCACTCACCCCTCCCTCACTCTCTCCCTCCCCTTCCCTCAATCCTTCCCTCACTCCCTTTCCTCACTCCGTCTCCCTCACTCAATCTCCTTCACTTCGTCTCCCTCCCTGTCACCCTCTGTCGCCCACCTCCCTCTGTCTGTCTCCTTTTCTCTGTCTCCATTTCTAGGTCTCCCTTTCCCTCCCTCTCCCTCTGTCTCTGTCCCTCTACCTCCCTCTGTCACCCTCTGTCATCTCACCCTGCCTGTTTGTCACCGGGCTGAGACAGCTTCTCCAGCCAGCTTCCCCAGCAGGCACAGATACACAGCCCCAGCCAAGCACTTCACAGGTCTTTAAAAAGACCAATTGCATGTGAATGGGGCTTTGCTGTATTTCACCTCCTCTTAGCGCCCCTGCAGCTCCACTCTGGTCTCGCTGGAATAAATCGCCCGGCCCCCACAGAGCAACAGAGTCTCTAAGAGTGTCTCCTCAACCGGCAGTGTTTGCAGACACTCTGCAAGGGCACGATGTCTCATGGTCCGCGGGCCGCAGCGGAAGGCTGGCCGGGCCGCTGCCGGCCCACGGGCTGTACTATGAGTACCCATGTACTACTCTGTCCAAGATGTGCACCCTTCTGGAATGGCTAGTTAATGCCAACAATAGATTTTAGATTACACTGTTATTGTCCCAAAAAGAGGTCAAAAGTGACACTCCTGAGTCTTTGCCTTGGTCCAAGGAAGTTGAAAAGCTACTATCTTTTCGAATACGGCTGTGCGTTAGGCTTATGCAATTATTCAACGACTTCATATTGTAATTAGTGGTGGGCAGATATCGCAGAGTTTCATTCTACTCAATTACACGGAGTTACATAAAAACTTGGGAGAGATATCTCTGAGTTCCTCCAACAGGCAGAAAATCTGTACGTTGCGCTGTTCGTGCTGCAATTTAGTGCCAGCAGCGTGGGCAGTGCTAAAAAATCTGCATGAACAGCACCATGAGGTGAGCAAGAGCTTGTGGCCATTTGAGCTGAGTTTGCTGGCGCGTGAGTAGAAAATCTACTCGAGTGGCAGCAAGTCTACTAGAGACGCAGCCATCTGAATACATTTGTCTGTGATCACCTGCATTAGAAAATCATGTGCTGAGCTACTCCAAATCTCGCTCGGCAGCTCGCATTTCTGGACTCTCGTTGGAAAAAAGTCTGCCATTTGGAGATTAGCGGAATTTGCCCTGAACTGCAAGTTATAAGAATAATGCGGCGTTGCAAAATTCAGCCAATTCTGCGGGCGGAATAACACTTTCCGCCCTCGCCCTAGTTGTAATGCCATGAAAACAAGGCTTTGTCCTCGGGGTAACAATGCAACAACATGGTGACTAAAAGGAATCCATTGGTTCCAACTCTTTGATTTTGGGCCATGTTACTGCTGGATTGACACACGCATCTGTTCTGCTACCGGACTATGGAAATGCAATACCTCTGAATGTCCAGACAGTAAAGGTCCGTCATTTAGGTTTTATCTGCGTCAAATATCAATCATTTTCAATCCGGCCTGACTTTCTTCCTGCTCAAGATGATGAACCTCATGATTGTTTAGTCAGTCGCCAATGCCTATTTTACAAAGCCACAGCTTGACCCCATAAATACACCAATAATGAACTGCAACATTATGTTTTATGTGCCATGTACTGTCTGATACATCAGATCCCCATCCTCCAGCCAATACTGGCCCACACCGCTCAGGTCTTAGGTGGGCACCCCTGTGCCCACCTTACTCACAAAACAGAAATTGGGGTCTGGCCTTACCCTCTACCCTTGAGATGAGACACCCGCTCCACCATCAGACGCTTCCTAGAGCATCATCACAGAAGTAGGTTCAGATTGGTGAGGTGTGTGGTACTGTAGTTGGACTGCACAACAGCATTGTCTCCCTGGGACTCTTTTGCAAAGACCAGTGGCGACTCTTGCCTCCCTGTCTCACCATAAAATAGCCACAGGCTATGAGCCTTTTTTTCGCAGCTTTGCTTATACTTTGCGTGGGCTGTAATTTTACGATCGTTTTGAAAACACCACATACTCTGTCTTTTCTGACTTTAATTGTGGCACTAAACGGCTTGGTACGAGGCGTCATGTGTCAATACCGACCCGACGGCAAAACCTGTTGACATAACATTACTAAATAGGGGATGAATTAGGAGAGGTTTTTTATGCTCACAGTTCCGAGGTTTGGATGAGCACCAAAACAGCAACATGTTGACATAACCTGGACAAACGGAGGAGATAGATTAAAAGAGCTCTTCATGTTTACACTTTCTACATTTAGAAGGTCATTTATAAACCCTTCTGCAATGAATGGCAACTCATGTGAACATATTTGCAATGTGGTTGAATACATTTGCAGTGCATTTTTAAACACCATAAATATGCAAATATGGTGAGATTATAGACTTTTGGGGCCAAAGTTTTGTTTGAATTGGCTCATTTATAAACTTTCTGTACTTCTGGTAGCAAAGGGTGCTGCAGCAAAGATTCTATTTCCACAGAATACTAAGGGCCTCATCCACAAGAAAATGACGCAGCACGCAAGCCACTTTGCTTCGCCGTGCTGCGACATTTTTCAAAGTACAGGGATGAGTCATATTAGCAACTATACGACGTATCCCAGTTTTTTTCCTTGCGCTGGCACACAATTGGCTGCCATGCGCCAGAGCACGCACCCTTGCATCATTTTGCAAGGGTGCCTGCATTGCAGTGCTGATTGTTTTTGTGCAGGAAGGTAGAGCTTCCTGCACAAAAACAATCATTAATGTCATCTTCGTCTTTCCATAGAAAGAGAAAATAACGAGGAGAAATAAAAGTATGTCTCCTCGTAGCACCATTCCTATGCCTCCCCTGGGGAGGCATAGGAATCTCATGCATTCCCAGTGTAACAAAAAGGTGTAAATCTGGGAGTGCTTCAAGTTCCATGGATGTTGCATGGAAACACCCACAGCAGCACCCATGGAACGCCCCTTTCATGGAGAGTAATGTGTGAAAGGAGCCCATATTTACAAAGCCATAAAAAAGTCATGCAGGGTGACTTTAAGTGGCCTTGTAAATATGGGGAAGCCCATTACGCTGCCGATACGTCAATAAAGTGAAACCCCAGCCACGCAATGGGCTTGTAAATAAGCCCCTAAGTTTGCATGAACTACCTGGAGCATCACACCAATACTCTAGATCTCCATATTGTTTTACCCCATTGCCACCAATGAGAGCTGATCAAGTCATCAGTGGCAGCAGGAGACAAAGTAGATCTCAATGTGGCCCGGGAGAGGGAACACATTCTTTCCTCCATGTTATGCCCAAAGCCTCTTGTTTCTCATTCTCGAGGTTTTACCACTTGAGACATTTCATTCTACTGTTTTACGCTAATGGCAGAGCAAGTTAAAAAATGGTGTGAAAGGAATGAACAACGATGATTTTAATGTATTGTAACTTTATTTTATAGTGCTTACTATCAATCAATCAGGGATTTATAGAGCGCACTACTCACCCGAGAGGGTCTCAAGGCACTGGGGGGCACGGGTTCGGGCAACATCGAGGTCATCCGGAGAGCCAGGTCTTGAGGTCTTTTCTGAAGGTTTATAGTGTACGGCTTTGTCTGATGCTGAGGGGGAGTTTATTCCAGGTCTTGGCCGTGATGTAGGAGAAGGATCGGCCCCTCGTCTGGCTCTGTGGATGCAGGGAATTTTGCCAGGGTTAGGGCGGTGGAGCCGAGCTTCCTCCTGGGGGCGTATAAGGTGATTATTTAGTTGAGGTATTGGGGTCAAGTGTTGTGGAGGGCTTTGTAAGAATGTTTGAGCAGCTTGAAGGTCACTCTCTTTTTGATGGGGAGCCAGTGGAGGTCTTGGAGGTGGTCGGTGATATGGTTTTGTCGTGGGATGTTGAGGACAAGTTTGGCTGCGGTCTTCTGGAAGGTCTGTAGTTTGTGGAGGAGAGATAAGTTGATTCCCACGTAGAGAGCGTTTCCGTAGTCCAGCCTGCTGGTAATGAGTGTGTGGGTGACAGTCTTCCTGGATTCGGGGAGGATCCATTTGAAGGTCTTGCAGAGTATGCAGAGGGTGTTGAAGCATGTGGAGGATACCAAGTTGTTCTGTCTGTTCATGGTGAGAGAGTAGTCAAGTATAATGCCGAGGTTGCGGGTGTAGGGGTAGGAGGGTTTCCGAGGGCCATCCATGATGAGGCACTGAAGTCTATTACGGTGAGTATCAGACTACTCCGGAAAACAAGCTTAATGGGTAATCTAATCATTATTGGTTATTGGGGTTGGTCTGTGTTTGCAGGTACAAGTGTCACTGTTGTAGAACAAATTAGTAAGAGTTAGATGTGATCATTAATGTGGATTTGTGGGTTCATGCAAATGATTGGTGGGATAAAAGGATACACTAGAGGCAATTAGGTAACATTAGCTTGGACAGGTATGGTTTTAAAGAAAAAAGGATTGTGATCTATGACATGGGGTGTGGGAAATTTGGAGAATGATAGAGGTTAAGACTAAGTATGGGCGGAAAATTAGTTCCGCTCGCGAATTTGCGGATTTTCCGCGATTTCGCGATCCACCAATCACGCGAAATCGCGGTAAAATCAGCGAATTCACGAGCAGGATGAATTTTGCTCAGGAAGCACTTACAGGGTTACAGCAGGTGCCCAAGTTGAAGCTAATTTCTTTGTAACCATTTACAAAATGGTTACAAAGAAATTAACTTCAACTTGGGCACCTGCTGTAACCCTGTAAGTGCTTCCTGATCGGCGCCTCCTTGCCTACTTGCAACTATTCTTTGACCCTGCTCTGACCCTCGAAGCAGGATCAGAAAATAGTTACAAGTAGACAACGAGGCTCCTGCAGGAAGCACTTACAGATATAGATAAAGCAGGTGCCCGAGTTGAAGGTCAAATTCAGTAACTCCTTAATGAGACCCCTAAAAATGTGTGTTTTGTCGAGGCTGGGCAGGTGTGTGTTCTCCCCATATCTATCGTCGAAAATTAGCTATGATGCTTGATGGAGGCCTTTGCATCCTTGACTTTCACGAGCTCTATCCCCGTGCAGTTCCTGTGACCACAAGCTTGTTTCTCCTCATCTGCTGCTCTGATCGGTGCCTGTCCTTTTATACACACAAGAGGCATGTGAACTCGCATAGAAGCCCCCCCCCGCTTCCCCCCTACACACTAGCGGTGGTGGAAAATCGCAAAAAAATCTGCGATTTCGCAGGGAAATCCACGAATTTGCTATTTTTTTGAGATTACGCGTGAATTCGCAAAACCCTGATTTGCAAAATTCACCCATACTTAGTTAAGACAGACATGCATCTGACGTGTGTGCTATACTAAGAGAGAGGAGCCATTCAAAGGATGGAAGGTGGGGTGAAGGTCACTAAAAAGAAATAACGAAGAGGCAGCAATATGAAGTTTTAAGTCATAATCAAATTAGCTATAAATCAGTTTCCAGGAGACCACACTTCGAAAAAGCGATAGTTGGTAAATGTGATAGAGCGCGCAGGTCGCCCGACTCTTTATTTCACCAGATTAGACGCACTTGGGCCCATGACGTGTTTATGACTGTATTTTTGTGAATCGGGCGAGTTTACACATTACTATCAGTAATTCAAGTGTTTTCCGTACTACTATTTCCAGTGTACCTGACTTACCAATCCTTGTCACAGGTACCTATATTCCTGATAGATCAGGAGCTAGCAGGGGTAGGAGATAAGTCTAACCAAAAATACCTCATGCATTTGCATAACAATTTACGATTGTAATAACCACAGACACCTGAAGGGTTTTCAAGACTTTATATAAAGAATTTTTAGAGTTCGGATGCCATGAGAATAAAGTTGATACTGATTAGAATATCAATAATTAAAATTATAACTATAATGTAACTATGGATGAGAGCAACCACCATGGAGTGCGAGTGAAAAACTACAAGGTAAGGGAAACAGGGAACATGCTATTCAGTCTTCAGACTTATACTAAGGCAGGTAAAATTGGATACTCATACTATTCAGTGGAGTGCTAGAATTACTACATGTGACTTAAACCAGACTCTATTCTAACTACTGATTTAAGCATAGGTTCAAAACTGTGTGTAAGATAGATCACACTAAGTACATGAACAGTTTTAATAATGTCCTACAGGAAAAGGGAAAAATGGAACATAACTAATAAAACAATAGCATGTAAATCTTTGGAGAAGGCAGAGGAAATAATACGGGCAAGAATGCTTTATTAAAAGGAGAAAGGAAAAGAGAATAGATAGACGGACACCCACAATTATATATTTCCCTAGGACGAGAATGAGGACTAACCCTGGCCACGGGTCAGTTTGGGAAAAGGCGAGGACAAGGACCCTCAAGGACTTAAGATGCCAGTAGGCGAGCAGGTACAGCTCATGGACAGTCAGGACAGGATACCCCTCAGGATTTGGATCAGGACTGGGCTCACCAAAGGGCACGACCAACACCTGCAGCTTCGGATGCAACGCCTGCGCTACTCCTTCTCTGCACGGAATCCGCCAATAACCCCGATAAGGTTCTCGAATCTGTTATGTTATGTTATATGGGTATTATTACGCGCACGTCCACTCTTGAGTATCCTGGCGCGGATCATAACCACAGAGAAATCCTAGAGAGAGCACAGCATTATATTAGTAAGCTTGATTGAAAAGGTGAGTTTTGAGCAGCTTTTTGAAGCAGTTAAGGTCTCTGGTGTCCCTGAGAGTGAACGGAAGGGCATTCCAGAGGGTAGCTGTTTTAACCGAAAATTATAAGCCGCCCAGTCTAGAGCGCTTGAAGCGCGGTATAACCAGCCTGCGTTGAGAAGTTGACCTGAGATGTTGGCTGGGCATGTGAAAGGTCACTCTTTTCTTCAGATACGCCGGGCCAGTATCATGTAGGGCTCGGTGAGTGAGAACCAGAGCCTTGAATTGCACTCTTTGGGCCACCGGCAGCCAATGGAGTGTGGCCAGTTGTGATCTTATACTGATGTGTCTAGGGATGCCCAGCAGAAGTTTTGCCGCCGCATTTTGGATAAGCTGCAGTTTGTTTAACAGAAAGGAGGGGGAGCCCAGGTAAAGAGCATTGGCGTAGTCTAGTCGGGACAGTATCAGGGCTCTGGCAACTGTTTCTTTGGCCGGCTGGGGCAAGAGAGGGAAAAATCTGCCTAGGGATTTAAGGGTCCCAAAGCAGGCACCCGTCAGTCTTTTAATCTGCTCTTCGAATCGCAGATCTTCATTAAACCAAATGCCCAGATTCTTACAGGGCCCCCCTCAGTGCGAGGACGGGGGAAATCGGGAGGCCAAACCAATTCAATAAATTGGTTTGAAAAGTGACCATATAGTATAATTTCCGATTTTCCCTTGTTGCATTTAAGCCTAGCCTGTGCCAACCAAGTGAATACGGCCGTCAGACACCTTTGTGCTGTGGCCGTTTCAGATTGTGTTTTACCCCAAGTGAACAAGAGCTGGGTGTCATCGGCGTAAGCCATCATTTTTGCACCCAGCTTCTCAGCCAGGTAGATCAGAGGGGTCATATAGATGTTAAAAAGAAGTGGGCTCAATGTTGAGCCCTGTGGGACCCCCGTCTGAACTAACCTGGCAGAGGAAGAATGAGGGGGCATCCAAACTTGCTGATATCATGAGTCCAAAAAGGACTCCAGCCAGAACCATACAGCCCCCGTGAGGCCAATGTCTGTGAGGCGAGCCAAAAGGAGTTGATGAGGGACCGTATCAAAGGCAGAATCTCCCAACAAAGTGCTTCTCCAGCACTTAAGACTATTCCACCCCTTGGAGTTTGTGGAAATTACGGACAGAGTGCTCCGCAGCTCTCTGTATCAATCACCTATAGAGTTCGTAGGGTCGGTGACAGGTCAGCTACTCGGACAAGTCGGACAATTTCTCTATCTAAAAATAGGCTAGTTATACTGTTTTCGGGTCTATGGACCACCCATAAATGATGCAAAGACAGGATCCCCAACTTTGGATTGGACAAGAGAGGTGGTTAGGTCACTGTCACCACCTAAAATGTAGTGTTCCCACAATGAATATTTAATTATTCGTACCCACCCCTTACATTCCAGCTCCCATGGCATACGTGTAAAGAGAACAATAAGGCACATAAACATTATCACATAAATTGTTGCAATTCAGGTACAAGTCGAAGTCTTCTCCTAGTGCAAAGGGTAGGTTCCCAGGAGCATCTCAGCTTCGGCAGCCAGCTGGCTGAGTTCCACTGTTGCAAGACTTCGTTTCTCATGTCACGTGGTGAGTCCCTGTTAGACTTCTAAGATGGAGAGGCTCCCGACTCCCAGGCCCACAGGGTTTTACATGAACGAGAAAAGGAAGCATTGATTAAACAGCGAAATGAACTAATTCAGACTATAGCTCAGATAAATCCCAGCCCTGAAGCATTGACAATTCCAGTCACTATTGGTCCAGTTGTTCCTCTTTATGGGGATAGACAGGCTGTTCCAAGAACTCCCGTTATTACTCCAAATGTAGCACCACCTGGAAAAGAGCCGCTCATAGTTGATGATCAGGCAAGCGAATGAGAGTCTGTAATCTCCCTGATGGATTTGCCCATAAGGGAACCTGGAACCAGTGGACCACAGTCAGGAAACCAGACTAAGGCAAAGGAAGTCCTGATAGAAACAGCTTCAGGTACCCGGAGTGCCACTGTAGTGACCCCGGAAGAAATAGAGCGATGGTCCCGAGAAATGGAAAAAGAAACTCCTCTGCCGAAACCATTAGATATATACAAGCTCAGAATAGAGCTGGAGGAACTGATGGGTGGGAATGTGGGATTAGACAGGTTAAATACCTTTGATGAAGAAGAATTGCTGTTCCTATGCAAAAGCCTTACCCGGAACACTAGAGTGTTGCATGAAAAATTAATGGACACAGCTGCAAATATGGGAATAAATGTTAGTCTGATGGAGCAAGGATTCACACGTTTAGTTTAGTTAGAGAAATTGTCCGACTTGTCCGAATAGCTGACCTGTCACCGACCCTACGAACTCTATAGGTGATTGATACAGAGGGCTGCGGAGCACTCTGTCCGAAATTTCCACAAACTCCAAGGGGTGGAAATAGTCTTAAGTGCTGGCGAAGCACTTTGCTGGGAGATTCGTGAACCCAATCGGGGTTACTGGTGGATTCCATGCAGAGAGGGGGTAGCGCAGGCGTTGCATCCGAAGCTGCAGGTGTTGGTCGTGCCCTTTGGTGAGCCCAGTCCTGACCCAATCCTGAGGGGTATCCTGTCCTGATTGTCCGTGAGCTGTACCTGCTCACCTACTGGCATCCCAAATCCTTGAGGGTCCTTGTCCTCGTCTTTCCCGAGCTGACCCATGGCCAGGGCTAGTCCTCATTCCTGTCTTCGGTAAATATTATTTGTGGGTGTTCGTCTTTCTATCCACCTTCCTCCTACTCTTCAAATAAAGCCTCTATGCCCATGATATTCTCTCTGTTCTCTCAAATATCATATATGAAAACTGTTTATTAGTGTGTTCCATTTTTTCCCTTTCCCTGTAGGACATATTGAACTGTATTGCTTATATAGAGTAATGAATTTTATCTACGTTTAGGATCTAAGTTTCGTTTAACAGATAGTCTAAGATTAAGGGATTGAATCACTTGTAGGACTTTAAGCTCATCACTGACTAATGTTGTTCTGACTCCCCCACCTTAGTATAAGCCTGAACTGAATAGCATGTTCCCTATTACCCTTACTCAGTAGATTTCCATTTTACTAAATGGTGCTTGCCCTCATCCATAGCTACATAATTGTAGTAATTCTGATTATTGAAGTTCTGAATTGGATCTGCCTTATACTCTTGTCACTTTGAATTTAAATACTATATAAAAATCCTTAAAACCCTTCAGGTGTCGGTGGTCATTCAGAGTATTATAGGATGAACAAAGTGTTTTTAATTATCTTATTGCTTGTCCTCTGCTAGCTCCTGAATTCATCAGGGAAATATGTGCCTGTGGTAAGTCAGGTACATAGGTAGTTGTGTTAGAGTAAACACACACAAAGTACTGATAGTGGTGTGTAAACTCGCCCGATTCACAAAATTGTTGTCATAATCACGTCATGGGCCCAAGTGCGTGAAATCTGGTAAATCTAAGGGTCGGGCGACCTGCGCGCTCTATCAGTATTTTCTGGTAGCAGAGTTATGGTTAGGACTAGTTAAGATAGGTAGATAAGATAGTTTCTGTTGAACCGTGGAAAATCAAAATGTGCTGCTAAATATTTTTGCTGCTAAAAATTAAGGTTGTTGTTGCATTTAAATGTTATAAATAAAGTCTATTGTATCTCGTGAAATGCTGCTAGAATATTGTATGTAAAATTGTGAGTAAGTGTTCTATGTTGTTTAGAATCCCCGGGGAAATAAAATAGCAGGTGGTGAGTAGAATCCACTTGGCTGTGAGGTCACTGGCTAAGAGGGAGATTAGTGCATGGTTAGGCAGAACTGGAAGCGCTAATTAGGATCGTTTCCGCACTTATTGATGTATAAATGTTAGCTCCGAGTTCCCTGATGAAACTCCTGTTGTGATATCACCTAGTAAGGGTCACGGGCGGCAGGAGTAATAGGGTTTTTGGAGTTTGAGTGACAGCAAAGGGAGATCGCTGATGAAAATCTGACTTAGTATATATCCCGGAAAGAAGTGGATTAGTCAGAGGAGTAGCAGGTTCTCTATTGCTTGTGTGAAAGGATAGGTAGAAGAGATCTATCCGTATTGAATGAAAAGTAGACTAAAGTGGTTTACTTGCAGTAAAAGGAAAACCCTCTTTCTTTTTAGAACCCTCACGAACAGTGGCGAACGTTATACGTTGTTAACAAAAATCCGCACTTGCACTTTAAGAAAAATTCAAAGTTTCCGTTACCTTGTAAAGGAGGGAGTCGGTCGCAAGGCTGCACTGACGTCACTCCGTGCCGCGCTGGTATTGGTTGAGCCAGCAGGAGTGTAGCGGAGTTCGGATTGTAAGGGAGGGGTGAGCGCCGAAGAGTGAGACCGCGTCTCACGAAGGGGCCGCGCACCCATTGGTCAACAGAGTTTGCAATCTCAGTGCTGATTGGTTGTCGTGAATTGAAAAACGCACTGGCATTGGAAGCACATAAGTTAACAAAATTAATCAATCCGAGCTTGAGGATAGTTTGGAGAGGTGTATGTGGTATCCCGAATTCTTACCTAATCCACAAAACCTAGGTTTTCATAAAGAGCAGATGCTAAGAGGTAGACCTTACACTATGTACGGAGGAAAGAGAAAATTGACCCTTGCTGAAAAGATCAAGAATTATTTCAAGAAAGACAAGCCTATTAGAACCAGGGAGGGTGTGATCATTCCACCTCCTAATACTCCCGCATCTTTCATGATGTTTGACAAAGGGTATCATACCTGTGTGTGGTTGTAAAATTGGGTCAAGTACACTGAAGATGACGGAGTCCTAGTATTTCCCCTCGATGGTACCTTTAATGGTAGAATCCTGTTTAATTTGAGGACCCGAATGAATGAATTACACCCCCGACCCAGGTTAACGCAGTATGAAGCTTTAGAGGAATGGGAGATTGAGGCTCTAGAACAAGACAGACCCCGAATGGATAAGGGAGTGAGCAAATGGTATCCAAAATTACAGCGAGAGACAAAGGAGCAAAAGATGAAGCAGTGGAGACAGAATATGATGGTTGAGGGACTATTTCCGATGTTTGGGGTAACCGAACAAGGAGAAGGGAAAAAGACAGAGAAAACTCGACACCTAATGACCATGGGGGATTCAGAGGATGAGTATCTGGAGGATTTGTTAATGGAAAATCCACCTCCTTACGCTGAAGCGTCTGGGACCTTAAGTTCGAAAAATCCTTTTTTTCCGACATCCAAGAAGTAGAAGGGCCAGCGAGACAGATGTAACTGGTGCTGGTAGCAAACCCAGTAATAGTGATGAGTTTTGCAGACCTAGTACAGCAGTCCCAAATTACCGACCTTTTGGTGAGGACAGGCCAGGGTTAGCCATCCCCACTGCCCCGAGTATATACCCTCCTTTGGTGCCCCAAATAATGCATGACAATTCAACGGAAAGGGTTTTGCATGAACGAGAAAGAGATGCCTTGATTAAGCAGCGAAATGACCTAATTCAGACTATAGCTCAGATACATCCCAGTCCTGATGCCCTGACAATCCCAGTAACTATTGGTCCTGCCATACCTCTTTACGGGGATAGGCAGGCTAGCCCCAGAACCCCAGTTATTACTCCAATTTCAGCACCCCCAAGGAAAGAGCCGCTCATAGTAGATGATCAGGCAAGTGAATGTGAATCCGTGATCTCCCTAATGGATTTGCCCATAAGAGAGCCAGGAACCAGTGAACCACGGGCAGGGAATCAGGCTAAGGCGAAGGAAGTCCTAATTGAAACAACTTCTGGGATCAGGAGTGCCACAGTGGTGACTCCAGAAGAACTGGATAGGTGGACTAAAGAGATAGACAGGGAAACGCCCAAGCCCTTAGATATCTACCGATTAAGGATAGAAATAGAAGAGTTAATGGCCGGGAATGTGGGATTAGACAGACTGAATACTCTTAGTGAAGAAGAATTGCTGTTTATCAGCAAAAGCCTTACTCGGAATACCAGAGTGCTCCACAAAAAGTTAATGGACACTGCTGCTGATATGGGAATTGATGTAAGTCGATCTAAAGTCTTGCAGAAACCTTATAGAGCAGAATTCTCCGATAAGGATTTGGAGAATATGAATGTGTCAGGGAAGAAAATACAGATAAAGGAATTGCTGAACATACTGCAGAAATGGGGAGATCTAGATAAATGGAAAGCCAGATGGGCAAAGAAAAAGGAAGATAGTAAGGTCAAACCAAAGGCTTCTGAATACGTGTTAAAAGAAGTAGGCCAAGCAGAAAAACTGTATCCCATGAGAGAAGTGCCAGGTGGGAAATATGTACATGTCCCGTGGTCCCGACAAGACATTGTGTCTTTTACCAATGACTTCCCAAAGTTAAGAGAGAAGCCAGTGGAGTGGTATAGGCAGGTGGAGCGATTTGTGAAAGTCCAAAGGTGTCTCCTGAAGGACCTGGATGGGTTCTTTGACATCGTAGTCCCTGTAGACTTATGGACTGAGTGTAAGGTAGCAGTTGATTGGCCCAGTGATGAATATGCAAGAGATTCCCGAACCGGAGCTCCTTCCCCAGATGTAATGAGAAAATATGACCAAGTCATACAATACCTAAAAGGAAAGGTGCCAGCAAAAGAAACTGATTGGACTTGAATAGATAGAACTACCCAGGACCTTAATGAAACTGTGCATTCCTATTATGAAAGACTATTACAGGTATTCAAAACCTATAGTGGCATCAATAATATTGAAATGAAGGATATGACCCATTTCATTTATCGATTCGTGTTGGGTTTGAGACCGGAAATATCCCAGTGGATTAGAGATAATAAAATCTGTTGGCAGGGATAGCCCATAGATGAGGTTCTCAAGTACGCTAAGTACTGTGAGGATGAGATGGAGAACAAAAGGAAGGCCCTTAAGGAGAAAGTTATGTGGGCACAAGTAAAATTGGCTGAGCAACAAGAGAAACAGTTAAGTAAACTGAATAATAATACGCAAAACTCTAACTCTGGGGGAGGAGGGAAGCCCAGAGTAAAGATGAGTAAAGAAGAGACCAAGAAGAAGTTCCCCTGTCACGGGTGCGGTCAGAATGGGCACTGGAGAGACGAGTGTCCGCATTTGCAGGCTGGTAATGCCCCCATAAATGGTTTAAATCCACAGGTGCAGAAAGAGGGGCCCAGAAAGAATCAGCAACAGGTAAATCAGCATCCATTGCCTCGAGCTCCTAGACCTAATTACAAGAATCAGGCTAATCAGAATGAGAGGGTTGAGGTATGGGAAGGAGGGAATGAGAGAAATACAGCAACTCCACAATTTCTGTTAAATGATACATTCCTCTGTGATGAACCATACTGACGGGGCCTGAGGGGGGAGGAAGAGGAGTGCGTGCTTGGCGCCTCCTTACCGGTAGACCAGACAGGGCCATACATTGAAGGAAAGGTTGAAGGAAATGATGTCACCTTTCTGTTGGACACTGGTGCTACCCGTTCGACTGTGAGAACAGCGGACGTTCCAAACCTACCCCTCTCGGGAGAAGCTATCCAAGTAGTGGGCGTATCAAATCAGATAATTAGTACACCTGTAACTGAACCAATGGAGATTTCTATAGGGAATTTCAAAGAGATGCACAGATTTGTTGTCTGTGATTCTAGTCCAGTGAATCTACTGGGACGTGATTTGTTGTGCAAAATGAACTGTACCATCTTTTGCACACCAAAAGGCGTCGAAATTCAGACCCCAGATGAAAATGGCCTGTACAAATTAATGTTGCTAAGGCCCGATGCAGCAGTTAAAGCTCTGACCATTTGCGACTTACCTGAAGAACTCCAACAAAAGGTGATACCAGAGGTGTGGGATTTCACAGGGAGAGATGTAGGATTGATGGCAAATGTGAACCCAGTTAAAATAGCCATTAAACCCAATGCTACCTACCCAAAAACTAGACAGTATAAAATGAGTGCAGAAGTAAAAGCAGGAGTCGCATTGGAAATAAACAGATTACTGGAGGCAAATATCATACAGGAAGTAATGAGCAGTCCTTGTAATTCACCCATAATTGGAATTAAAAAGCCTAGCGGAAAGTACAGGGTAGTGCAGGACCTGCGAAAGGTAAACCAGATTGTTGTACCTTGCTGTCCCATTGTGCCAAACCCTGCAGTGATCCTGTATCAGATCCCATGGAATGCGGAATGGTTCACTGTCATTGATTTGTGCCATGCGTTTTTTTCTATCCCATTGCACCCAGACAGCAAATTTCTTTTCTCGTTTGAGTTTGACAGTCATGTCTATGTCTGGAATCGCGTCCCCCAGGGGTACACAGAGAGCCCCTCGATATTTAATGATTCTAAAAAGATGCCTTGAATCCTTAGTCCTGCCAAAAGAATCCGTCTTGGTTCAGTACATAGACGACCTTCTAGTGGCGTCTAAAAGTCAAAGCGACTGTGTTACTGATACCATTGCCTTACTGAATCATTTAGGCAAGGGAGGACATAAAGTATCACTTGACAAATTGCAGTTTTGTAAAAATTCTGTGAAATATCTGGGGCACCAGATAGAAAAAGGTATCAGAAGGGTTTCTTCAGAAAGAATTAGAATAATTCGAGATATGGAGTTACCTAGAACCCAGAAAGAAGTCAGAATGTTCCTAGGAGTTGTGGGCTACTGCAGACAGTGGATTGTGGGATTTGCTGTTCTAGCCAAACCATTGATAAAAATGACCAAGAAAGGAGTAGATGATCCAGTTAGCTGGGATGACGAAAGCATGACAGCCTGGATAAAATTACGAAATTGTCTGTGCTCAGCTCCTGCATTGGGAATGCCCGATTATTCCAAAAACTTTGAATTGTTCTGTGATACACGGGACAATTGTGCACTCTCAGTCCTAACACAAGAACATGGTCTGACTAGACGCCCAGTGGCCTATTTTTCAGCCACTCTGGACCCAGTGGCTGCTGGGTTACCCGAGTGTCTGAAAGCAGTGGCTGCTACTTGCACGAGTCTGGAACAAAGTGAAAACATTGTCATGGGACATCCTGTAACGGTTTATGTTCCACATTCAGTTGTGATTCTGTTGACCCGAACCAAGACCCAGTATCTCACACCTAGTCGGCTGACTAAGTATGAGAGAATTCTTATTGGTGCAGAGAATGTGATAATTTCCCGATGCAATATTTTAAACCCTGCAACTTTGTTGCCCCTCACCCAAAATGCAGAAGTGGAGGGTGAAATTGAACATAACTGTATTGACTTAACTGAGTTTAGCACCAAACCACGACCTGATATAAAAGAAACGGCCCTTCCCATAGAGGACCTTGTGATGTTTGTGGATGGCTCCTGTTTGAGACATGAGGATGGCGGGTTGAGTGCTGCCTATGCTGTAGTCACACTGGAAACAACCCTGGAAGCATCCTATTTAAGTGAAATAAAATCTGCCCAAGTAGCCGAATTAATTGCACTGGCAAGAGCTTGCAAACAAGGGAAAAACAAGAGAGTAACCGTATACACTGACAGTCAATACGGTTACGGGGTTGTTCATGACTTCGGCCAGCTATGGTTACAAAGAGAATTCATGACTTCCTCAGGTACCCCAATCAGAAATGGAAAAGTAGTACAAAACCTACTGGAAGCAATCCAGTCACCCAAAGAATTGGCGGTGGTCAAATGCGCTGCTCACAAATCTGGTAACGACGATGTGACAGCCGGAAATAGATATGCTGACCAAATTGCACAATATTGTGCCCGATACAAAATGTCCCTAAAAATTAAATTATGGGGAGGCGGAAACAGCTGCCAACTTATGGTGTTTGAGAATGTATCTACTTGGAGGGAACTGAAAGAGTTGCAGCAAGCAGCAGAGGAGGAGGAAAAGCAAAGATGGGAGACTGAGGAATGTCAGATCAGGGAAAGAGATGGTATTATGGTTGATAAGACGGGTGTGCCTGTGTTACCAGACAGCATGGCTGCCCCAATGGCCCGGATGATAGATGGAGACACACATATTGGGAGGGATGCAAAGTGTCGTATGTTCAATGAAGTGTTCTATAACTCAAAGTTCAGAAACATTGCGGAGATGCTTTGCCAGAGGTGCTTTGTGTGCCAGCAGTTCAATGCAGGGAAGAGGACTGTAGTGGAGAAAAGTACAATTGGGAAGGCAGAAGGTACCTTTGTCAGACTACAGGCAGACTTTATTCAGTTACCTATGTGTAAAGGATATAGGTATGTCCTAGTAATAGTTTGCCTATTCTCAAGATGGGTGGAAGCCTACCCAGCAAAGAAAAATTATGCCCTTACTGTAGCCAAATTGTTACTCAGGGAGCTAATACCTAGGTATGGATTTCCAGAAACAATTGAAACAGACAGAGGTGGTCACTTTGCCAACAATGTTTTAAAAGAGCTCTATACAGCTTTCAAGATTGAGCCTAAGCTACATTGTGCATATCGTCCAGAGGCTTCTGGAATAGTCGAACAGGTGAATGGCACTATAAAATCAAGATTGGCAAAGATGTGTAATTCTACAAAGTTGAACTGGATAGAAGCTTTACCCCTTGTCGTGATGGGATTGAGAAGCATTCCAAATCGAAAGACAGGCCTAAGCCCCCATGAAGTACTAATGGGAAGAGTGATGCAACAGGCATGGGTACCTGGAAACAAACTGCTGAGTATTTCTGATGATTTGGTGCTAGAATACTGCAGGCAGCTGGGTGACCAAGTGCGTTCTATCTCTCACCAGATTGGGGAGGCTGCTGTTGAATGGCCAACAACACCAGTCCATAAACTGAAACCTGGGGATTGGGTTGTGTTGAAGAAACATACCCGGAAGAGTTGCCTTGGACCAAAGTGGGGAAAACCGAGGCAAGTGGTCCTTGTCACTACCACTGCTGTAAAGTGCGCTGGCGTGCCAAAGTGGATTCATGCCAGCCATACCAAGAAGGTAACCGAAGAAGAGGCGGCTGAGGCTGAAGGTGGTGCAGCTGAGGAGACTCCAGACGAGGGTCCCGATCTAGCTGGTGTAATACTACTGAGCTCCAGTCAAGACGAATGGTTCCCAGCAGACGACCTGATTCTTGATCCAATAAGAACCAGAAAATATTCCTACCTAGATAGAGAGTGGGATAGTGAGGATGAGACAGGACTAGAAGAAGAAGGTCAGGTTATCGAGATTCACGTCAGACCTGATCAGAAAATAGGACAAGTAGGGACAGACCAAGTCATCGACACCCCTCCAAAGACTCCAGAGACTGAAAAGGGACAGATAATAATTAAGGCTGAAGTTCATGCGGAAGAAAATCAAGGGTTCGAAGCGCATGAACAGGAACAGATAGCTATAGGCGAACGTGTTCAGGAAGCAGAGTCAGAAACAGTTGAAAACCAAAGTCAAATACAAAATATACCTGAACAAGGCCAGCTTAGAAACCAGGCAGTAGAAACTGAAGAAAGACCTGGAACTAGTCAGACAGGAAGGGAAAAGGACACTGCCAAAACAATAGTGCCACCACAGAACGAAAATAAAAGAGCTCGTGAAGAGGGCCAAACTACAGAAATAGCTGAAAGGCTCAAGAAGAAAAGTGAACCCAGATACATAAAAAGTCTGAAACTCAGATTAAAAACAGTAGAAGAAAATATAGAAGACCGGAAAAGAGTTGCTAGTGAAAGACAGAGAGCTGGAACTCAGCAAAACAGACGCAGTACCAGAGTAAAAAGACTAAACAAAAACTACCGTAGTCCTGAATGGACCTATTTGGTGTTGGAAGAAATTGATGATCCTGAAGTAAGTGACAGAAGCGATCAAGATTCGATCTGAGTCCTGAGGAAGAGGATCCAACCTGAAAGTAAAACTGCGTAAGCCTCTTGTGTTGAGAAACAAAGAGGGGTTGGAAAGCCACCTGTAAGCTAAAATGTCTGATTCAAATGTGAATGGAAGACCTAGAGGGCATTGTTGTAAAACTTGCTGTAAAATATGCTTATGTAGTGTAGCAATAGTAATAGTAATATTGATAGGACTAACAGTCTTTATACCTTTTATGATAAGTAAAGATACTAACTTGTACCCTACTAAATCAATGACCCCAGACACAGAAGTTGTACATACCGAAGAAGCACCACGAAGTGTAGAAAGACGTGACAATTCAGTCAGCCTGAGACAAACAAGACCTGACTTAGAAGCACCAGATGAGGAAGGGCTACATTTTCACAAAATGAGAAACAGATCACATTTAAATGTCTTTGCAAATCTTTTAGTGCATTATGTAGAAGCTCTGGAAATAGAAGATTGTTATGTCTGCATGAAGCTACCTACTTCAGTAGCTGAAGGTGTGACCTATCACCATTTACCCCTGACCTATGGAATTTCCTGTAGTATATTAGCAAGCTTGTTTTATAGAAGCACTTTACAGTATTACTATTCAAACACTGACGTGATTTTTTCTGAACTCCCTATTCGGGGAAACTGAATATTGTACATGTTAGAAGCGAAGTGACTCGTTACCTGGGAGAATACTTTCTGACTATAGGTGACATAGATTTAAATGAAGCTCGCAGAGATAATTTGACTTGTTCATTACATGAGCAAGAGAAAATATTTTAAAAATGGCAGAAAAGAGAAGGGAGAGTTTCCAAAGAAAGGCCAATGATAAGAGACAGAAAACTCCTAAATGGGCTGAAAACATGGAAAGCACCTCAAACGGCGAAGCTAATCCTGCACTGTTGCTGGACTTTGAACGGAAAGGGAAACTCTGTCTTCATAGAGAAAAGACTAGTTATTATAACAATGTATTCATCGGTTCCAGTGAATCCGATCATAATTACAAGGTAATTGGAGGTTGGGGTTTCAAAAATGGGTCAGAACCTGTGTTTCCCGGAATTTATTATATATGTGGAAACAAGGCTTATTTCAAATTGCCGGATCACTGTTATGGAAGCTGCTATTTTGGCATTGTCTTCCCAAAAATATACCATGTGAACAACCCAGCTGGAAGCAAGGAAAATACTAATGGTTTAGTACGTAGTAGACGAGAAAGTGTAGGAGAAATTATAGGTGATATATTTAGTGCACTGATACCTGGAGTGGGAGTGGTTCTGAATACTCACTGAATTTGCAAATTGTCTACAGTAGTGGATCGGTTATCTACTGACACTGCTGCCGGATTCCTGCTGGTCAATACTGAAATGGTTGCGATCAGATCAATGGTTTTACAGAATCGCCTTGCTCTTGATACCTTATTGGCAAAAGAGGGCGGAGTCTGCAGGATGCTGAAGGCGCAACATTGTTGCACTTACATTCCTGACAAGAGCGTAGAAATTAAGAAATGTGTACGAAACATAACTAATTTGGAAAAGGAACTCAAACCACTGGAGGTTGATAGTGCCTGGAAGAGACTGACTGATGGTCTCTCCTCTGTAGGTAGTTGGTTTTCTAACATAGGTCGCAGTCTTGTGTGGAAAACATTGATGACAATAGCTGGAATAAGTTTGATTGTGTTATTATGATTATTTGCTGCAAATGTCAAAAGTGCAGAAATACATATATGGTAAACAAGAGAGGAGTCAAGAGAAATATTGACGAACTTAAATTAGAAGAGTTGAGAAATCAAATCTACAAAAAGGCCAAGAGTTTCCATCCTAATAAGGATGCTGGGAAGAAGGTCAACAACAAATGTATAGAAATAGAGATGAATGACATGTGAGAAAACGAAGTTGGCATCTGTTTCCATTAATAGTGATGATAGTAAATATCATCCAAGAGGGGATTGATGGAGCAAGGATTCGCACGTAAAGCGACTTGCTCTCATTCATGAACCTCGTTAACTTGTAATAGTATTAATCAATCCTGTTTGTCATTAATATTTCACTTTTACAGTACATGCGGGTGTCCCAGAGATGCTTGCCTATGTGTCTATTAATCCTAACAACGCTTGCATACTACAGAATGGCTGCTTTGCAGAAATCCAGTCTGCGCATGCGTCGGTCATACCCATGTGATGTGACGCACTCGCAGTTTTGGAGGGATAGTTCGCTCATGCGCATTGTCTCTAAACACGCTTTCTGCTTGCCCATGCCGCTTTGCATTTCTATCTATTTCTGCTTAACTCTTAACCGCTATAGTTATTATAAAGTAAGGGTGCAGTGTAGGTTATCATGGTGTACAGTGTATTCATTTTTTCCTGTTTTTCTAATTTGTTTTCGCTTACTTTTCATGTACCGCGTATTTGGGGGCCTGGGAATGGGGAGCTGCTCCATCTTTGAAACCCAGTACATTCCCGTCATGTGATGAGGGAAAATTCAAACTGCGCAGAAGCAACACCAAGCCAGCTGGCTTCTGAAGTTGAGATGCGCCTGGGAACGACTTTCGTGCACCGAGAGAAGATTTCAGATGTACCTAAACTGCAACAAATATATTTTCTCATGTGTGCTCTATTGTTTTACACCTTTCTCATGCCCTGGGAACTGGAATGTAAGGGGTGGGTACTGAAATATAAATAATAATTATGGGAACCCAGAAGTTTAGGTGGTGACAATGACCTAACCACCTCTCCTGACCAATCATAAGTTGGGGACCCTGTCACTTGCAACATTTGTGGGTGGTCTAGGGACCTGAAAAGAGTATAACTAGCCTAGTTTAGTTAGAGAAATTGTCCGACTTGTCCGAATAGCTGACCTGTCACCGACCCTACGAACTCTATAGGTGATTGATACAGAGGGCTGCGGAGCACTCTGTCCGAAATTTCCACAAACTCCAAGGGGTGGAAATAGTCTTAAGTGCTGGCGAAGCAATTTGCTGGGAGATTCGAGAACCCAATCGGGGTTACTGGTCTATTCCGTGCAGAGAGGGGGTAGCGCAGGCGTTGCATCCGAAGCTGCAAGTGTTGGTCGTGCCCTTTGGTGAGCCCAGTCCTGACCCAATCCTGAGGGGTATCCTGTCCTGATTGTCCATGAGCTGTACCTGCTCACCTACTGGCATCCCAAATCCTTGAGGGTCCTTGTCCTCGTCTTTCCCGAGCTGACCCGCGGCCAGGGTTAGTCCTCATTCCTGTCTTAGGTAAATATTATTTGTGGGTGTTCGTCTTTCTATCCACCTTCCTCCTACTCTTCAAATAAAGCCTCTATGCCCATGATATTCTCTCTGTTCTCTCAAATATCATATATGAAAACTGTTTATTAGTGTGTTCCATTTTTTCCCTTTCCCTGTAGGACATATTGAACTGTATTGCTTATATAGAGTAATGAATTTTATCTACGTTTAGGATCTAAGTTTAGTTTAACAGATAGTCTAAGATTAAGGGATTGAATCACTTGTAGGACTTTAAGCTCATCACTGACTAATGTTGTTCTGACTCCCCCACCTTAGTATAAGCCTGAACTGAATAGCATGTTCCCCATTACCCTTACTCGTAGATTTCCATTTTACTAAATGGTGCTTGCCCTCATCCATAGCTACATAATTGTAGTAATTCTGATTATTGAAGTTCTGAATTGGATCTGCCTTATACTCTTGTCACTTTGAATTTAAATACTATATAAAAATCCTTAAAACCCTTCAGGTGTCTGTGGTCATTCAGAGTATTATAGGATGAACAAAGTGTTTTTAATTATCTTATTGCTTGTCCTCTGCTAGCTCCTGAATTCATCAGGGAAATATGTGCCTGTGGTAAGTCAGGTACATAGGTAGTTGTGTTAGAGTAAACACACACAAAGTACTGATAGTGGTGTGTAAACTCGCCCGATTCACAAAATTGTTGTCATAATCACGTCATGGGCCCAAGTGCGTGAAATCTGGTAAATCTAAGGGTCGGGCGACCTGCGCACTCTATAAAGTCGATCCAAGGTACTACAGAAACCCTACAGAGCAGAATTTTCAGACAAAGATTTAGAAAACATGAATGTGTCGGGGAAGAAGATACAGATAAAAGAATTGCTGAACATAATGCAGAAATGGGGAGATCTAGACAAGTGGAAAGCCAGGTGGGCAAAGAAAAAGGAAGACAGTAAGGCCAAACCAAAGACTTCTGAATATGTTCTAAAGGAAGTAGACAAAGCAGAAAATCTGTATCCCATGAGAGAAGTACCAGGTGGGAAATATGTTCATGTCCAATGGTCCCGACAGGATATTGTGTCCTTTACTAATGACTTCCCAAAATTACGAGAGAAACCTGTAGAGTGGTATAGACAGGTTGAGCGATTCGTGAAGGTCCAAAAATGTCTCCTGAAGGACCTGGATGGGTTCTTTGACATTGTAGTTCCTGTAGACTTGTGGACAGAATGCAAGATTGCAGTTGATTGGCCCAGTGAAGAATATGAGAGAGACTCCAGAACCGGAGCTCCCTCGCCAGATGTAATGAGAAAATATGATAAGGTGATACAATACCTAAAGGAGAAAGTGCCAGCAAAGGAAACTGATTGGACCCGAATAGATAGAACTACCCAAAATCGTGATGAAACAGTGCACTCCCACTACGAACGACTACTACAGGTATTCAAAACCTACAGTGGAATCAATAATATTGAAATGAAGGATATGACCCATTTCATTTACCGATTCGTGTTGGATTGAGGCCTGAAATATCCCAGTGGATCAGGGATAATAAAATCTGTTGGCAGGGAAAACCCATAGATGAGGTCCTCAAGTACGCCAAGTACTGTGAGGATGAGCAGGAGAACAAAAGAAAAACCCTGAAGGAAAAGGTGATGTGGGCACAAGTAAAATTGGCCGAACAACAAGAGAAACAGTTAAGTAAAATGAATAATAATGCTCCAAACACTACTTCTGGGGGAGGAGGGAAGCCCCGAGTAAAAATGAGTAAAGAAGAAGCCAAAAAGAAATTCCCCTGTCATGGGTGCGGTCAGATAGGGCACTGGAGAGACGAGTGTCCGCATTTACAGGCTGGTGATGCTCCATAAATGGTTTAAATCCACACGTGCAGAAAGAGGGGCCACGAAAGAACCAGCAACAGGTAAAACAGCATACGTTGCCTCGAGCTCCTAGACCTAACTATAAGAATCAGGCTCAGCAAAATGAAGGGGTTGAGGTATGGGAAGGAGGGGATGAGAGAAATGCCGCAACTTCGCAATTCCTATTAAATGATACATTCCTCTGCGATGAACCATACTGACGGGGCCTGAGGGGGGAGGACGAGGAGTGCGTGCTTGGCGCCTCCTTACCGGTAGACCAGACAGGGCCATACATTGAAGGAAAGGTTGAAGGAAATGACGTCACCTTTCTGTTGGACACTGGTGCTACCCGTTCTACTGTGAGAACAGTGGGCGTTCCAAACCTACCCCTCTCTGGAGAAGCCATCCAAGTAGTGGGTGTGTCAAATCAGATAATCAGTACTCCAGTAACTGAACCAATGGAGATTTCTATAGGGAACTTTAAAGAAATGCACAGATTTGTCGTCTGTGACTCTAGTCCTGTAAATTTACTAGGACGTGATTTGTTGTGCAAAATGAACTGGACCATCTTTTGCACACCAAAGGGCGTCGAAATTCGGACCCCAGATGAAGATGGACTGTACAAGTTGATGTTACTAAGGCCTGACACAGAAATTAAGACACTGACAATACAGGACTTACCTGAAGAGCTCCAACAAAAGGTGATACCCAATGTGTGGGATTTCACCGGGAAAGATGTGGGATTAATGGCAAATGTGGACCCAGTTAAAATAGCCATTAAAACAAATGCTGTTTACCCGAAAACCAGGCAGTATAAAATGAGTGCAGAACTGAAAGTTGGACTTGCTATCGAAGTAAAAAGGTTGCTAGAGGCAAACATAATACAGGAAGTAATGAGCAGTCCTTGTAATTCACCCATAATTGGAATTAAAAAGCCTAGTGGAAAATACAGGGTAGTGCAGGACCTGCGAAAGGTAAACCAGATTGTTGTACCTTGCTGTCCTATTGTGCCAAACCCTGCAGTGATCCTGTACCAAATTCCATGGAATGCGGAATGGTTTACCGTCATTGACTTATGTCACGCATTCTTTTCCATCCCATTGCATCCAGACAGCAAATTTATTTTCTCATTTGAATTCGACAGTCATGTCTACGTTTGGAATCGTGTTCCCCAGGGGTACACAGAAAGTCCTTCGATTTTCAATCAGATTTTAAAAAGATGCCTTGAATCACTAATCCTGCATAGAGAATCAGTTTTGGTCCAGTACATAGACGACCTTCTAGTGGCGTCTAAAAGTCGGAACGACTGTGTTACTGATACCATTGCCTTGTTGAATCACCTAGGCAAGGGAGGACATAAAGTATCACCTGATAAACTGCAGTTCTGTAAAAACTCAGTGAAGTATCTGGGGCACCAGATAGAAAAAGGTATACGGAAGGTCACTTCAGAAAGAATTAGAATAATTCGAGACATGGAGTTACCCAGAACCCAGAAGGAAGTTAGGATGTTCCTAGGAGTTGTAGGATACTGCAGACAGTGGATTGCGGGATTTGCTGTTCTAGCCAAACCATTGATAAAAATGACCAAGAAAGGAGTACAAGATCCAGTTGAGTGGGATGATGAAAGTATGACAGCCTGGATAAAATTGCGAAATTGTCTGTGTTCAGCTCCTGCATTAGGAATGCCTGACTATTCCAAGAACTATGACCTGTTTTGTGACACGCGAGACAATTGTGCACTCTCAGTCCTAACACAAGAACATGGTCTGACCAGACGTCCGGTGGCCTATTTTTCAGCTACTTTAGATCCAGTGGCTGCTGGATTGCCTGGATGCCTGAAAGCAGTAGCTGCCACTTGCACTAGTCTAGAACAAAGTGAAAGCATTGTGATGGGACATCCTGTAACTGTATATGTTCCACATTCAGTTGTGATTCTGCTGACCCGAACCAAGACACAGTATCTCACACCTAGTCGGCTGACTAAGTATGAGAGAATTCTTATAGGTGCAGAAAATGTGATAATTTCCCGATGTAATATACTAAATCCAGCAACCTTGTTACCAAACACTCAGAGTGCCGAAGTTGAGGGTGAAATGGAGCATAATTGCATTGACCTAACTGAATTTAGCACTAAACCACGTCCTGATATAAAAGAAACAGCCTTACCTGTAGAAGACCTTATGATGTTTGTGGATGGCTCCTGTTTAAGACATGAGGATGGAGGGCTGAGTGCTGCCTATGCGGTAGTCACTCTAGAAACGACCCTAGAAGCATCTTACTTAAGTGAAATAAAATCTGCCCAATTTGCTGAATTAATTGCATTGGCAAGAGCTTGTAAGCAAGGGAAAAACAAAAGGGTAACCATATACACTGACAGTCAATATGGTTACGGGGTTGTGCATGACTTCGGCCAGTTGTGGTTGCAAAGAGAATTCATGACTTCCTCAGGTAACCCTATCAGAAATGGAAAAGTGGTACAAAACCTACTGGAAGCAATCCAGTTACCCAAAGAATTGGCTGTGGTCAAATGTGCTGCTCACAAATCTGGCAACGACGATGTGACAGCCGGAAATCGATATGCTGACCAAATTGCCCAATATTGTGCCCGATACAAAATGTCCCTAACAATCAAATTATGGGGAGGCGGAAGCAGCTGCCAACTTATGGTGTTTGAGAATGTATCTACTTGGAGGGAACTGAAAGAGTTGCAGCAAGCAGCAGAACCAGACGAAAAAGAGAGATGGGAGACAGATGGATGTCAGCCTAGAGACAGGGATGGTGTTATTGTTTGTGGGAAGGGTATGCCTGTATTACCAGACAGTATGGTTGCTCCAATGGCCCGATTGATACACAGGGATTCACACATAGGAAGAGATGCAATGTGTCGTGTTTTCCAAGAAGTGTGGTACAATTCGAAGTTCAGAAACATTGCAGAGGCACTTTGCCAGAGGTGTTTAATTTGTCAGCAATTTAACCCAGGGAAAAGAACAGTAGTGGACCAAAGTACGATTGGAAAGGCAGAAGGTCCCTTTGTCAGACTGCAGGCTGACTTCATTCAATTACCCATGTGCAAAGGATATAGGTACGTTCTGGTTATAGTCTGCCGTTTTTCAAGATGGGTGGAGACCTACCCAGCAAAGAAAAATACAGTAGCCAAACTATTACTAAGGGAACTAATACCTAGGTATGGTTTTCCAGAGACAATTGAAACAGACAGAGGTGGGCATTTTGCCAATGAAATATTAGAAGAACTTTATAAAGCATTCAAGATTACCCCAAAACTGCACTGTGCATACCATCCAGAGGCTTCTGGAGTAGTCGAACAGGTGAATGGCACTATAAAATCAAGATTGGCAAAAATGTGTAACTCAACAAGATTGAACTGGATAGAAGCTTTGCCCCTTGTCCTGATGGGATTGAGAAGCATTCCAGACCGAAAGACAGGCCTGAGTCCCCATGAAATACTAATGGGAAGAGTGATACGACAGGCATGGGTACCAGGACACAAACTGCTAAGTATTTCTGATGATTTGGTATTAGAATACTGCAAGCAGCTGGGTGACCAAGTGCGTTCTATCTTTCACCAGATTGGGGAAGACGCCGTCGCCTGGCCAACAACTCCAGCTCATAAACTGAAACCAGGTGATTGGGTTGTGTTAAAGAAACACACCCGGAAGAGTTGCCTCGGACCGAAGTGGGGAAAACCGAGACAAGTGATCCTTGTCACTACAACTGCCGTAAAGTGCGCAGGCGTGCCAAAGTGGATCCATGCCAGTCATACTAAGAGGGTGACCGGAGAAGAAGCGACTGAAGCTGAAGGTGGTGCAGCTGAGGAGTCTCCAGATGAGGGTCCGGAACTAGCTGATATCAAACTACCGAGCACCAGTCAAGACGAATGGTTCCCAGCAGATGATCTGATTCTTGATCCAATAAGAACCAGAAAGTATTCCTACTTAGATAGAGAGTGGGATAGCGAGGACGAGACAGGAATAGACGTAGAAGATCAGGTTATCGAGAATCACATCAGACCTGATCAGGAAATAGGTCAAGTAGGGACAGACCAAGTTATCGACACTCCTCCAAAGACTCCAGAGATCGAAGAGGGACAGATAATAATTAGGGCTGAAGTTCATGCGGAAGAAAATCAAGGGTTCGAAGTGCATGAACAGGAACAGATAGAAGTAGACAAACGTGTTCAGGAGACAGAGTCTGAAACAGTTGAAAGTCAAAGACAAATCCAAAATACACCTGAACAAGGCCAGCTTAGAAACCAGGCGGAAGAAACTGAAGAAAGACCTGGAACTAGTCAGACAGGAAGGGAAAAAGTTACCGTCGAAATCACAGTGCCACAACCAAACGAGAATAAAAGGGCTCGTGAGGAGAGCCGAACTACAATAACAGCTAAAAGACTCAAGAAGAAGAATGAACCTAGATACATAAAAAGACTGAAACTAGGATTAAAGACAGTAGAGGAGAAATTAGAAGACCGAAATAAAAGAAACCGGAGTCCAGCCGAACAGACAAAGTACACGGATAAAGAGACAAAATAAAAACTATCGGAGTCCTGAATGGACTTACTTAGTGTTGGAAGAAATTGATGATCCCGAAATAAGCGACAAAAGCGACCAAGAATCAATTGCTGATCAGGGTTCCGAAGAAGAAGATCCAACCTGAAAGTGAAACTACGTAAGCCTCTTGTGTAAAGTTACAAAGAGGGGGTTGGAAAGCTTATTTCGAGCCAAAATGTCTGATTCAAATGTGAATGGAAGACCTAGAGGAAATTGTTGTAAAACATGCTGTAAAAGATGCTTATGTAGTGTAGCAATAGTACTGATAGTATGGATAGGACTGACAGTCTTAATACTTTTTATGATAAGTAAAGATACTAACCTGTACCCTACTAAACAAGTGACGCCAGATACAGAAGCTGTACAAACCGAAGAAACACCACGAAGTGTAGAAAGACGTGAGAATACAGTTAGCCTGAAACAAACTGGACCTGACTTAGATGCATCAGATGAGGGAGGACTACATTATCACAGCATCAAAAACAGAACGCATTTAAATGTATTTGCAAATCTTTTAGTACACTATGTAGAAGCTATGGAAATAGAAGTTTGTTACGTCTGCATGAAGCTACCTACTTCTGTAGCTGAAGGTGTGACCTATCACCATCTACCCCTAACCTATGGAATTTCCTGTAGTATATTAGCAAGCTTATTTTACAGAAGCCCTTTACAGTACTACTATTTAAACTCTGACGTAATCTTTTCTGAACTTCCTATTCGGGGAAACCTGAACCTTGTACATATTAGAAGTGACGTGACTCGTTATATGGGAGAATATTTCCTGACTATAGGTGACATAGACTTAAATGAAGCACGCAGAGATAATTTGACTTATTCATTACATGAGCAGGAGAAAATGTTTTTGAAAATGGCAGAAAAGAGAAGAGAGAGTTTCCAGAGAAAGGCAAATGATAAGAGACAGAAAATTCCTAAATGGGCTGAAAACATGGAAAGCACCTCAAATGGTGAAGCTAATCCTGCACTGTTGCTGGACTTCGAACGAAAGGGGAAACTCTGTCTTCATAGAGAAAAGACTAGTTATTATAACAATGTATTCATTGGTTCCAGTGAATGCGAACACAATTATAAGGTAATTGGAGGTTGGGGTTTCAAAAATGGGTCAGAACCTGTGTTTCCCGGAATTTATTATATATGTGGAAACAAGGCTTATTTCAAATTGCCAGATCACTGGTATGGAAGCTGCTATTTTGGCATTGTCTTCCCGAAAATATACCATGTGAACAACACCGCTGGAAGCAATGAAAATACTAATGGTTTAGTACGTAATAAACGAGAAATTGTAGGAGAAATTATAGGTGATATATTTAGTGCACTGATACCTGGAGTGGGAGTGGTTCTGAATACTCACCGTATTTGCAAATTGTCTACAGTGGTGGATCGGTTATCAACTGACACTGCTGCTGGATTCCTGCTGGTCAATACTGAAATGGTTGCGATCAGATCAATGGTTTTACAGAATCGACTTGCTCTTGATACCTTATTGGCAAAAGAGGGCGGAGTCTGCAGGATGTTGAAGGCGCAAAACATTGTTGCACTTACATTCCTGATAAGAGCGTAGAGATTAAGAAATATGTAAGAAACATTACTAATCTGGAAAAGGAACTCAAACCACTGGAGGTTGATAGTACCTGGAAGAGACTAACTGATGGTCTCTCCTCTGTAGGTAGTTGGTTTTCTAACATAGGTAAGAGTCTTGTGGGAAAAATACTGATGCCAATAGCTGGAATAAGTTTGATTGTGTTGATTATAATAATTTGCTGCAAATGTCAAAAATGCAGAAAGAAATATACTGTGAATAAGGGAGGAGTGAAACGGAATATAGAGGAACTGGAATTAGAAGAGTTGAGAAACCAGATCTATAAGAAGGCCAAAAATTCCCATCCTAATAAGGATGCAGAAAAAAGGCTCAACAACAAATTTGTAGAGATTGAGATGAATGAGATTTGAAAGAAGTTGGCATCTGTTTCCATTAATGGTGATGATAGTAAATATCATCAAAGAGGGGATTGATGGAGCAAGGATTCGCACGTAAAGCAACTTGCTCACATTCAAAAAGAACCTCGTTTAAATTTTAATGTCATTACTCAACATGTTTTGTCATTAATAATGCACTTTCACACAACACACGGGTGTCCCAGAGATGCTTGCCTATGTGTCTATTAATCTTAACAAAGCTTGCATACTACAGAATCGCTGCTTTGCAGAAATCTAGTCTGCGCATGCGTCGGTCATACCCATGTGATGTGACGCACTCATAGTTCTGGAGGGATTTTTCGCTCATGCCCATTACTGTTAAAATGGCCGCTTTGTCTTTAAACATGCTCTCCGCTTGCTACTGCCGCTTTTGCTCAACTGTCTATTTCTGCATAACCTCTAACGCTATAGATATTATAAAGTAAGGGGGTGCAGTGTAGCTAATCAAGGTATACAGTGTATTAATTTTTTCCTGTGTTTCTAATTTGTTTTCGCTTACTTTTCATGTACCTTTCCATAGAGTTGTCATGCATTACTTGGGGTACTAGTGGAGGGTATATACTCGGGCAGTTGGGATTGCCAAACCTGGTCGTTCATCATCAAAGGGTCGATAATTTGGGATCGCTGTGCCAGGCCTACAAAATCCATCACTACCACTGAGTTTGCTACCTGTACCAGCTATATCTGTCTCACTGGCCCTTCTACTTCTAGGATGTCGGAAAAATGGGTTTTTCGAACTCAGGGGCCTAGACTCTTCAGCATAGGGTGGTGGATTTTTCATTAATAAATCCTCCAAGTATTCATCCTCTGAATCCCCCATAGCCATTAAATGTCGGGTTTTCTCTGTCTGCTTGCCTCCCTCTAGTTCTTTTGCTCCGAATACTGGAAATAATCCCTCAACCATCATATTCTGCCTCCACTGTTTCATCTTTTTCTCCTTTGTTTCCCGCTGCAATTTTGGATACCATTTGCTCACTCCCTTATCCATTCAGGGTCTGTCTCGCTCTAGAGCCTCAATCTCCCATTCCTCTAAAGCTTCATATTGCGTTAATCTGGGTCTGGGGTGTAGTTCATTCATTCGGGTCCTTAAGTTAAACAGGATTCTACTGTTAAAGGTACCATCAAGGGGAAATGCTAAGACTCCGTCATCTTCGGTATACTTTACCCAATTCTCCAACCATACACAGGTATAATACCCTTTGTCGAACATCATGAATGATGCGGGAGTATTAGGTGGTGGAATGATTACACCCTCTCTAGTTCTAATGGGCTTGTCCTTCTTGAAATAGTTCTTAATCTTTTCGGCAAATGACAACTTTCTCTTGCCTCCGTACATATTGTAAGGTCTACCTCTTAGCATCTGCTCCTTATGAAAACCTAGATTTCTCGGATTAGGTAAGAATTCAGGATACCACATACACCTCTCCAAACTGTCTTCAAGCTCGGATTGATTAATTTTGTTTACTAAGGTGCTTCCAATGCTAGCGCGTCTTTCAAATCACAGCAACCAATCAGCACAGAGGTTACAAATACTCTTGACCAATGGGTGCGCGGCCCCTTCGTGAGATGCGGTCTCACGCTTCGGCACTCACCCCTCCTTTACAATTTCAGCTTCGCTACACACCCGCTGTCTCAACCAATACCAGCGCGGCACGGAGTGACGTCAGTGCAGCCTTGCGACCGACTCCCTCCTTCACAAGGTAACAGAAACTTTGAATTTTCCTTAAAGTGCAAGTGCTCAGTTTAGTTAACAACGTATAACTTTCGCCACTGTGCTTGAGGTTTTTAAAAAGGACAAAAGTTTTTCTCTCACTGCAAGTAAACCACTTCTCTCTACTTTTCATTCACTTCGGATAGACCTCTCTGCCTATCCTCTCACACGAGCATTAGAGAACCTGCTACTTCTTTGACTCATCCACTTCTTTCCGGGATATATACTAAGTCAAAAGTTTCACCAATGGACTCCTTTGGTTTTCACTCAAGCTTCGAGGAACCTACTACTCCTTCCGCATGTGACCCTTACTAGGTGATATCACAACGGAAGTTTTCAACAGTGGACTCGTAGCTATCATTTATTCAATAATTCATTCAGGAAATCCTAATTAGCGCTTCCAGTTCTGCCTAACCATGCACTAATCTTCCTCCCAGCCAGTGACCTCACAGCCAAGTGGATTCTACTCACCACTTGCTATTTTATTTCCCCGGGGATTCCACACAACACAAAACGATTACTTACAATTTGTTAATTACATGCAATAATATAGCAGCATTTCATAACATATAATTAAAAAAAAAAAACCTTTTATAACACTTTTCAAAGCAATAATAAACTTATTTTAGCAGCAATATCTTTTTGCAGCACATTTTATTTTTCACGGATCAACAGAAACTATCTTATCTACCTATCTTAACTAGTCCAAACCATCATCTTGCTACCAGAAAATTACTGATAGAGCGCGCAGGTCGCCCGACTCTTTATTTCACCTAATTACACGCACATGGGCCCATGACGTGTTTATGACTGTATTTTTGTGAATCGGGCGAGTTTACACATTACTATCAGTAATTCGAGTGTCCGTACTACTATTTCCAGTGTACCTGACTTACCAATCCTTGTCACAGGTACCTATATTCCTGATAGATCAGGAGCTAGCAGGGGTAGGAGATACGTCTAACCAATAATACCTCATGCATTTGCATAACAATTTACGATTGTAATAACCACAGACACCTGAAGGGTTTTCAAGACTTTATATAAAGAATTTTTAGAGTTCGTATGCCATGAGAATAAAGTTGATACTGATTAGAATATCAATAATTAAAATTATAACTATAATGTAACTATGGATGAGAGCAAGCACCATGGAGTGCGAGTGAAAAACTACAAGGTAAGGGAAACAGGGAACATGCTATTCAGTCTTCAGACTTATACTAAGGCAGGTAAAACTGGATACTCATACTATTCAGTGGAGTGCTAGAATTACTACATGTGACTTAAACCAGACTCTATTCTAACTACTGATTTAAGCATAGGTTCAAAACTGTGTGTAAGATAGATCACACTAAGTACATGAACAGTTTTAATAATGTCCTACAGGAAAAGGGAAAAATGGAACATAACTAATAAAACAATAGCATGTTAATCTTTGGAGAAGACAGAGGAAATAATACGGGCAAGAATGCTTTATTAAAAGGAGAAAGGAAAAGAGAATAGATAGACGGACACCCACAATTATATATTTACCTAGTACGAGAATGAGGACTAACCCTGGCCACGGGTCAGTTTGGGAAAAGGCGAGGACAAGGACCCTCAAGGACTTAGGATGCCAGTAGGCGAGCAGGTACAGCTCATGGACAGTCAGGACAGGATACCCCTCAGGATTTGGATCAGGACTGGGCTCACCAAAGGGCACGACCAACACCTGCAGCTTCGGATGCAACGCCTGCGCTACTCCCTCTCTGCGCGGAATCCGCCAATAACCCTGATTGGGTTCTCGAATCTCCCAACAAAGTGCTTCGCCAGCACTTAAGACTATTCCACCCCTTGGAGTTTGTGGAAATTACGGACAGAGTGCTCCGCAGCTCTCTGTATCAATCACCTATAGAGTTCGTAGGGTCGGTGACAGGTCAGCTACTCGGACAAGTCGGACAATTTCTCTATCTAGAACTAGGCTAGTTATACTGTTTTTGGGTCTATGGACCACCCATAAATGTTGCAAAGACAGGATCCCCAACTTTGGATTGGACAAGAGAGGTGGTTAGGTCACTGTCACCACCTAAAATTTTGTGTTCCCACAATGAATATTTAATTTTTCGTACCCACCCCTTACATTCCAGCTCCCATGGCATACGTGTAAAGAGAACAATAAGGCACACAAACATTATCAAATAAATTGTTGCAATTCAGGTACAAGTCGAAGTCTTCTCCTAGGGCAAAGGGTAGGTTCCCAGGAGCATCTCAGCTTCGGCAGCCAGCTGGCTGAGTTCCACTGTTGCAAGACTTCGTTTCTCATGTCACGTGGTGAGTCCCTGTTGGACTTCTAAGATGGAGAGGCTCCCCACTCCCAGACCCACAGATACGCGGTACATGAAAATTAAGCGAAAACAAATTAGAAACACAGGAAAAAATGAATACACTGTATACCTTGATTAGCTACACTGCACCCCCTTACTTTATAATATCTATAGCGTTAGAGGTTACGCAGAAATAGACAGTTGAGCAAAAGCGGCAGTAGCAAGCGGAGAGCATGTTTAAAGACAAAGCGGCCATTTTAACAGTAATGTGCATGAGCGAAAAATCGCAGACTAGATTTCTGCAAAGCAGCGATTCTGTAGTATGCAAGCTTCGTTAAGATTAATAGACACATAGGCAAGCATCTCTGGGACACCCGTGTGTTGTGTGAAAGTGCATTACTAATGACAAAACATGTTGATTAATAACATTAAAATTTAAACGAGGTTCTTGAATGTGAGCAAGTCGCTTTACGTGCGAATCCTTGCTCCATCAAATGCTCATAAGTCATTCAGTGTTTTCACCAATTAAGCTCAAGTACACTTAATTAACTTCAATGTTTTAATTAGGAGCAGTGGAGGTTACATTTTGTTGAGTGATTAAAAAGTACGATCTGTGTAACCACTTGTAATCCTGGCCCAAGTATTGATTGAAAAGTGCAATTTTGTTCTAACATTCCATCATCAGTTGCCCTCATGCCACTTTCTGGACATCATTTGTCGGGGACTGCACATAGAGAATAATTGTGCATGTTCACAGTGGTGTACAAAGTTCCTGCAACCTATAACATTGGATATGTGTGTCCACTTTGCATTCCACCTTTTCAGAAAGGCTCTTAAACATGTAAATGAAGGAAAGCTGTCACAATATATTGTCAGGAACCAGAAGAAGATAATGGAGGGTGGGGTTGTTAGGGAAAAAATATTCTGCATTGGGCCCAGGTATGTTTTATTCAGCGTTAAAAATGTTTGTCTGAAAAAGAGTTTCACTCCTGAAAGAGAAAGGTTGGTGTGCGTCTAGTGTGTTCATTTTAGCACATACACCAGCAAAAGGCACCCTCCACACAAATATTTAGGACTCATCCTCAGTGAAGCCTGAATGAAGCCTAAGTTAGACCTTCTAAATCCCTGCCCTCGAAGATCATGCAAAGGAACTCGAGGTCAACATGGGTCATAAAGGTTAACCTTCAGACCCTAACAAATATAGTTTAGAGTGCCCCTCTTATAAAAAAAAACATGAAGTTTATCTTGTTAGTGAACCTTTTAATCGATTGGTTACAAATTTATGAATAGCTGCAGTGCTTTAGTAATATTGTTCTATCTCATATAATTTGAAGCCCTCTTGGCTCAGTCTGCAACTCAAGATATGTGGTGAAAGCTAAGCAAGGTCCAAGTGCCCCAAAGGTTCTTGGAGTTTCAGATTCATACATCAAGCAAGATCCAACTTGCAATCAACCTGTTTAACAAGCAGTTCTGCATTACATAAAGTAGGTTTAAAAAGAAGGACATGGATTTTCATATCTGCACACAGTAGGACATAAACCTCTGCCTTATAAAAAAAGTAGATGTTACAAGAATGTTGTATGAGATGCAAATTATTCTGTTGTACTGGTTACATTTTAACTTAATAGTGCAATAATGCTCTCTATAAAATGAGATGAGAAGTCTCATGTCTTTTAATATATTGTCATTCTCCACATCAGCAACTTGTCTCATATTTTGTGTCAACGCAGTGTACTGAAAATGTAACCATATGTTGACATTTCTAATACTCCCTAATGACTTTTCAGTTTCTTCGTAAAGCAGTTTCTTAAAAACTGGTTGACTTTTGACAGGAGTCGACTGTAGAAGGTCACCAAAAAATATGACATGTTTACCATCAAACAGAGCATCATTGTCAGTTCTGGGAACCCCTTGCATCCCCTGATAAATGAAGGCTAGCATTTGATTTGATACCCCGCTAACCTCATCAATAATAACTTTCAATGTTTTCAGAACTTTGGAGACTTCTTGACAAGCATCACCATATAGCTTCAAATATTCTAGTTTGTTGGCATTTTCCATAAGCAACATAAATGGCCTGTGCAATGTGATTCCTTTAATATTGTGAGCATCTTGTTCGGTAGGAGCAGTAACAACACAGGAAAGATCACACTAAGCCTTCCTGTGGACAAATGCAGTCCCCTCTATATATAGAAGTGCTCTACAGATTTTATTTGCTCAAGAATTTCTAGCTGTTCTTGATTCAGTTGAGATATCACATTTTTCTAAATCAATGGTCCCACCCCTCACTTGGTGTCAGTGTTCCAAGGACAATTCCTGTTAAGGGTCATATCCTGGCTAGCATTTCCATTAGAAAGTAAAGACCCCAAAATAGCAAACAATTGAAGATTGAACTGGTAGCTCTGGAAACCCAAGATGGCTGCCAGCTCAACTTCTCCTTTAGCACTCTAGTGTTTATTTTCTCCCCAGGTTTGTTTGGAATATGAACTGCGCATGCAAAATAACGAATGTGCACTTCACCTGTGAAGCTTGAGGAAGAAGTTGTGAGTTCCGAACCCTCTGTCGAGCTTGTTAGTTAAGGTAGGAACTGTCTTGGTGTCATTTAGCTCCTTCGATATCAGTCCAAGAATCTGTCTTGTTTCCGCACAAGTAATTTGTGAAGAGAGATTAGTGTCTCCCTCACAAGTCGATGTACAAGCCTCCTCTTAACCTTCTTAGGCTCGTTCTCCTCTGACAGCCAAGACAGCACATTTCCTTGGTGAGCAGTGTCTCAGTTTTCCTTCAGGGACACAAACTATGATATTAAATCTGGAATATAGAGTTCTGTGAAAATTTGAATTTGATAAAGAGCATGTGCGCACTTGCTCTCAGGCAAATAAGAAGTCCTGAAATCCAATGTACTAAAGTTCAGTGAAGACGGATAGAACATTCTAATTGAGTTTGAGAGAAAAATATTATATGATTTTGCTTACACCTATTAATTAGTTCTTTCGAGTGATTTCCTCTTCAACAAGAAAATGCTTCACATACCTGTAGAAGTTTATGACTCAACGACAAAGCTCTCCAGACACACAAGTACCAATCTAAAGAAAAGAAAAAGTTTTACAGAATTAAGAAACTCTGAATGTTAAGAAAATAATTGCTAAAAGAATTTAAGTAATAAAAAACAAGACTATACAACAATAATAGAAGAGGAGCAACAGTCTAAGGCAGTGGGGTATGTACAGTATTAGAAGAGATGAATAAGTAATAGAGTGAGACTTAAAAAGAGAGTAGGATAACCATGTACAACATTCTTTTGCAGTTGACATACTGAGGAAGGAAGTTACTGAGCAAGAAGAAAAGAAGCGATTCCTTATTGACAAAGCACTGTTTGGCAGTCTCTTTTCTTCTCTTCCCCATCCCCCTTTCCCCTTTGAACATAGCTGCACCTTGATTACCAAACCTTAAGGGCAGTGAGTTCTTAGATGGAAATTAGGAACAGACGTCCTTCTGCTCCTCTGCAATTTGGTATAGATCTGACACTTGGCCTATAGCATTTTCCACTTCATTCATAGCTATGGATGCCTCATTTTCAATTATAGGCTGGCCAAGTTGATCTTGACTATTTGCCCTGAGCTCTGTTTTGTGAAATGTTCTTTGCAACCTCTATAGTAATTGTTTCTTCCTGTTGAATTTCATAATTTAAAGATTTTCAAATATGTGGGAAATACCTCACATTGAATACTATATTTGACTGCATGGAAAACAGTAATAGTCAAGTAGCAGTTCAGTCACTGAACATCAAGGTTTAAAAATTAGCAAAAGAGCCAGGTAAAAGAATTTTCTTTTCTCACCTATTTGACAGTTCAGTTTACAATGATTAATGAGACTTGGTTTTGAAGGTCTCACTAAACATCTGATATAGCCAGACACCCCAAACTTCCTTTGTTCAATATTTTCATCTATGTTATTTCTGTATGGATAGTACTGCAGTACTTCACACTAACAAAGGGTTTCTAGATAGACACTCCAATTAGGGTAATAAGTGTCTCTCATATTTGTTTTAAGTAGCCTAGTTCTTTCTGCATCTAACAGAGCAAAATGTTCAATTACAGAAAATGGGTTGACCACACTTTTTTGTGTTGATGCCAGACCTAAACTGGCCTAAATTTTTGATTTGGACTTCCCATATACGCTAGAATAACTGAGCTTGTCACAAGCTTCATAAGACCAAATTTCTCTGTACGAGAATATCTTTAAACTAAAGCTTTTTACTTAAAGACTTCTCTGATGCTATTTCTTCTCATACATCCTTTATTTTCATGTTTTCTGACTTTGATATATATGAAGTGTTGTATCAACCTACAGCAAAAGAATTGTCTGCTACAAACTGAATATCCATGTTGGAATTCTACATGGGCAGGGTTACCGGACTGTAATAAATGATAAGATTTGAAGTCTCACTTCTTTTTAGGTTATATGTGTTTTTGGTGATTTTCCAGTAACTGTGTGTCAACTGCGGCCTTTGGAGATTACAGGCCTAGGGAATATAAAGCAACACTTAGGTGCACATGCATCAAAATAGACAATAGCGATTCTTTAATTGCGATTTTTAAGGAATAGCAATTAAAGAATCATTATTGCCTATGCATGTAGGAATCGCCCAAAAAAGTGTGATTCCTACACATTCCTTAATTGGGACTTGCAAATTGCGAGTCTCAATTAAGGAATTGTTTCCCATTCATTCCTAAGGGCCTACAGGCCCATAGGAATGAATGGAAATTGCATGTGTAATTTGCGAGTACCCAATAGGTACTCGCAAATTGCGCATACAATTTCAAGGGTGCCAAAAGGACACCCTGTTGCACCCCTGAAATTACAATTTATCCACATGTTGTGCATACACACATGCCCCAAGGGCATGTGTGTGTGTAACATGTGACTTTGAAAAATGCACTGAAGTGCATTTTTCAAAGAAATTGCAAATTACCATCAACTTTAGATTGACAGTAATTTGTGATTCATATTTGCGAAATAGCAAACATTTTTTGTTTATTGCATTGCATTTAATGAATTGTAATTTGCAATTCCTTAAATGCAATCACAATTTAAGTAATCACAAATGTTGTGCTTCCTTAAATTGCGATTGTTGCATTTGGGATGATGCATCCCAAATGCAAAAATAACGGTTGCAAAGGGGCAGATTCTGCTAAACTATCCGTTTGCGACTGGTTTTTAGGATTATGCATGGGGCCCCTAGTGTAGTATTATATTTTTGCTTTATATCTTCATTAATAATATTTGCCACTTTTATGGGACTGGAATTGCAAGACTTGCTAGCCTTAGACTTCTTTTCTCAGATTCTTCTGGAATGACACAAATTACATACTGCTCAATGAATGATAACAAAGAGTCACCAGTATCTTGACGAAACTCTGGTGCATCTTTTACCCACAATAACTTATGTGGTGCACCTCTAGCTTGATATTCTTTAGTCCAGAAAAAGTACAGAACCCAACCTACCGGTGGAATCTTTTTGTTACAGATAAAATTCAGCATGGATTCAAATCTGTGCTTAATGTATCTTCAAACATTGGCAGAACCAATGCAACACAATTCACCAGGAGTCTTGAAATTAATCTCTGCAACATTTGCATTAGTTTGCCTAAGAAAGTCATGAAGATTATCCAAAGCTTACTCTGCATAGATACAGGTGGCAAACCAGGTAGGAGCACCTGGATTCCGTAAAGTATACTTTAGTTCACCATAATGACGGAACCAATATTCATTAGAACTGTGTTGGCAAGCCACACTATCCATTAGATTACTTTCTAGTACTTCATCTTTACCATGTACTTTTCTACTAAATCTCTGGCAGTGATATTTTTAAACTATGTCCCTTTACTCATAACATGGCCCAAATCATAAGGTAGCACTAATAGATCACTTTCAAACAAACGGGGGAACATGTATGGAATGTTTTGCCTAAACCTGGGATCTTCAGAATATAACCTACTTGATCTATATTCTGATGGAGGAAACTGTACGGGACATTCATCGTAAAGACCACCTTCTTCTGCAGGGGGCAAAATTGGAAAACACTGCTTCTAAGCTCTTTTCCCACATACTTACTGGTTCTCCTTTTGCTTGCTTCATTTGGTACATTTCCAAAGCATCACCCATCATGTCTCTTTTTTGAAAACCTTTATTGTAGCATTCAATCAAATACAAGCCTGGGCCTACAACCGCGGGGGCCGGCCGCTAGATAAATTAAAACCATCGATATTACAGCTCATCAGCCGACAACCCAGAGGTTCGGCGGCGATTCAGGACAAAACTGGTATAAGAATGCACAACTAAGTTCCAGAATGAGTCAGAGGTTTCGTTTTATATTAAATGAGAGAGGATCAGGTGCCATACAATCAAACCAGATAATGCGGGGGACAGGGTAAGAAACAGGATAGACATATAATAACCACCGTGATAGAGAATCAGCGCCAAAGCATACAGATCGATGCAAATGAACACACAATATACATTCCATGTTGCGCCAATTCTCGGAGCCTGCCCACCCGGAAATCGGATATCATAAAAGCATGAGCACTAGATACAAGCATACGATAAAAGTCTGAATGATTCGTAGCTATACTGATCCTTAAGAAAGAAAGAGAAGGAAAAGAAAGGCCATAGAAAATAAAAAAGGCAAAATAAAAAAAAACCCGTCCAGCCCCCCACCCTGCACCCCTGCAGATGGCTACAGCCTAACCCCACTAGCAGCATGCCTGTCGCCCCTAATAACTAAAACTCTAAAGGAAGGAAAAAGAATGGAGGAGGGCATATACATTTGGGCTCTGAGCCCCTTTAGACCCCCCGCCAGATACAGCCACCCCCTATCACTGAAAGAACACTTATGACAACACTATAGAAGAAAGTAGAGGGTACCAGAAAACACCGCCCAGCCTCTTAAAGCAGACAGTTACAGGTCGAACACTTGTGAAAGCCACTCCAACCCTTCCCGGCCTAGTCAAACTTAACCTTGGCCCTTCCGAACAAGAACACGGACTCCCCCTATCGAGACCCAAAGGCACACAAAGAGGTAATAAAGGAGAAAAGAGTCATCAAAAATCAATCCATGGCGACTCGCAGGCAGTGGGTCCACGGGAACTTTAGACGCTGAAGATCTCTCCCTAATGGATGAACAGTCCCAATGTATCCTGCACAGGAGTCGTAGAGTCACCAAGAAAGGAGAAGATGACCACAAAGTGAAAGGAAAGTCACAGACAGAAGTCTCCGGGAGGGGAACGCCTTTTGATATCTCCAGAGCCGATAGTGGTGGAAGGTTCGGTGATACCATGACATCCTCAGGAACACCGTCCCCCAGGGCACCATCCGATGGTTCCAATGCTTGTTTCCTCACGGGGCTCTCGCACGGAGTCAAAATGGCCACGGTTTGAATGGCTGCAGATTCCTGTTTCAACCGTAAGGCCGGGTCCGGTTCTTCCAGGAGCATCTCAGGTAGGCGCGAGTCCAACCTGCTCAATAAGATGTCCACCTGTGAGCGAAACGCCCAAATTTCCGCCAGTACTGACCTCAGCGATGGCTCATGCATTGTTCGATCCACGGTCTCATACCCGACATCAATCCCAATCACCTCCCCGGGTGAATCCGGCATCCTCGGGGGGGACAAACAGGATCGCGAACGTGGAGATGCGGAGGGTGACCGGTCTTTGTTCGCAGCCACGGTCCAAACCGTTAAGGCCGCAGGCCAGAGGCCCCGAATCACGAACCTCGGCGGCCCTAATACTGGGTCCGCGGGACGGGACCCCCACTCACAGCCAGCAATAAGCAGAATCACTCCTCCATCGATAATGAGCAATAGAGACGATCGCCGCCAAATTCGGGCTTAAACAAAGCCTCCACTCCGGTTGACCGGACCCAGCCTGGTTCTTCTGGCCGATGTTGTTGCACTGCAGCCCGGCTGTGAAAGTACTCGAGGCCCCGGCTTCACCGCTGGAGCAGGCCGCGAACTTCAACACGACAGAACTTCATCCAACAAGCTGATAAAATTTTCCGGATTTCACCATCGGAGTGCGGAACAGTTCATGCACACAGAGACCAGGCGTAAAGTCAGGATAATGTACAGGATATCGCGGCGGGTTACGGAGGTCGGCGGAGCCGGGAGTCTAAGCAGCCATCTTGTTTGCTGACGTAGCTCCTCCTGACCCCCATCATGTCTCTTGAATGTAGACGATGAATGCTGTACTGTTCATGTAATTCTTCTACTTTACCTAAGTCACCTTTTTCAAACTGAACAGAAGAAGCTGAGGTAGAACTTTGTGTTCTGACACAGGTAAACTCTCCCTCTACATCAAAATCAAGGTAAAAAACATTTTCTAGTTTAAGATATTGAAAAGCTGTCTTAACTCAATCAATGCTTACAAATTCGTGCCAATTTATTTATCTTTAGTAGGTACTCCATTTACCTGAACCAGTAGTGGTTCTTCTTCTCCTTAATCTACACCGATAGTTTCAATATTCTCCTTCATATTCAATGGCAAAATACAACTAGACCTTTTAATAATTCAGAAGGAGGTCGTTTTCTTATTTTTGGTCTCCATTCTAGCAATTGCTTAGAAGGGAGGAACTCTTTGTATGAGAATGCTCTCATAGATGTTGAGGTTTTGAATCTCAGGAGGAATTTAAAGAAATTCCAATTGAATTATTAGCGTCCAGTTCATCAAGACAATATTTACAGACAATTTGGCTTATGCACAATTCAAAACGATCTTCAGCTATCAAGTAAACAGCCAGTTAAAACCACTGGACTAGATCACTCTCCTCTGCTTTTTCACAAATATAATTTTTTGGTTTGTGATCTGTGGTGAGTTCGCCTACAACAAACACAGACTTTGTCAGGAACTTCTCCAGATGTTCTTGCAAATGCATCAATTTCCTTGTAAAACATTTCTGTAACGTTGACAGTTTTGGAAATGTCAGTGTTGGTTTACACAAGCCTCTCATTCTCTTCAGTTGGCTTTTGAGGTCAAAAGTATGTCATCTAAATATCATCTATCACAGAACTGACTTCAGAATGATTACCTCTAAAAATATTGTTTAATTTTTTAAGCTGGCGAGCTTGAGTGCGCATTTGAGTTTGGTGCACAGACAGCATCCATATATGATGGAAAGTACTGTCACAAAGCTATTTTGATAAGCATGTCAACAAATATCCCTGAAGGTTTGTCAGTCTCCTAACTCAGAAGGATTAAGGCATTGCAGTAGTTTAATTTTTTGGTTCATAGTTCATCTACTATATTTGTTTAAGAAGAGTCTAACTTTGTCAATAATCTGTTGTCTTATGTTGCATACTTTTCTACACTTCTACCTATAAACTGGTTGAGGAGGATGTTGGTATAATACTTCATTGGTTATTTCTTCTTCTACATTTCTATACGCTAATTTTGATTTTTCAATTGGTGTACCTTCATTGATTTCATATGCACAAGCTTCTTTGTCAATTGTAAATACTAACTAATATTCCCGGTAATCACTTTCGCTATCAAAACATGCCTCACTTCTGGAAGTGTGTTTTCACTCTCCTTGAGAAATAGTGAAAAAGTTTGTTTTACTAATTTGAACCTTTTGACACTTTTTTGAAAGTGAATAACCCAGTTTTTTAAACATCTTATTCTCTTCAAAATGAGAATAAATAGCTTTCTTTTTTAACACAAAGTCCTTAACTACTAAAGCCTCAAAAAAGTTATTTTGCTGTAGCAATGCTTTTCTCATGTTCCATGTCTTCGTGCTCCTCATAATATTACACACTACTCTACTACAGAAGAACTTCTGATGAAGTTCTTTGAATGTCTTCTTCTTAAATATGTCTGGCTGCCCCATTTCTTTACTGACATTATGCCTTTTTGATAAAGAATAGGATTTTTTCTGAGATTTTGAAAGGTCTTTATTTACTACTTACACCTGTAGAAGAAACCCTACATTATGTTCTTCGTTATTTTAGAAAAGACTAAGGGTCTCATTTATGAGACAGCAGCGCAGCGCAGCAAGTCAATTCGCTGTGCTGGGTGACAGGGAGGGCCCGATTCACAAAAGTAATCTGAGACAAAATCCTAACTTTACGACTTTCAGTATTCACAAAAGGCATTTAGTAGTAGTAAAGTTAGGATTCCTATCTTTACTACGACTAAACTGAGAAGAATCCTAACTTTACGACTTTCGGTATTCACAAAAGGCATTTAGTAGTAAAGTTAGGATTCCTAACTTTACTACTACTAAACTGAGAAACATCCTAACTTTACGACTTTTGGTATTCACAAAAGGCATTTAGTAGTAGTAAAGTTAGGAATCCTAACTTTACTACTACTAAATGGGGCAGGGCAGGAATATGCAGTATTTAAGGCAATACTGCACTTTCCTGTCCTTTCACCTGCACTAGCACCAGTTTGGCAGCCTAGAGACAACAGAGTCACCTTGGTGCAAGTGTGACTGTGTGGCATGCAGGATTGTTGTTGTGCAGTACACCTTCTTGCACAAAAATAATCCTGGGAAACATATTCCTCTTTCTATGTGTGCTACAGAATGGTATCCCTGGGGCTAATAAAGACTCTGAGAGGATGGCCCACAAACCCACGCCCCTTTTATGCCAACTGGCCCCAGGGGAGGGGGCCCCAGGGCCAATAAAGGCCCAGGAAATGGAGCCATGGGCCACCCTCCCAGATTATTCTTTGGCCCCAGGACTGGGGTCCCCAGGTCCCATTTGGATTTGGATAGGGGGCCATGTGCCCCTACCCTAATATACATACCTTTGGTCCCGGGTTTGAGGAGGGGGCCTATAATCAGAGTTTGGCCCCAGTGGCCAACCCCTCACAGCTGAAGGTAGCAGGGGGTTATCAGTTATCCACACTTTCATATTACTGTAAGTCATATGTATAACTTACATTTATACTTACGCATCACCTTTCAATTAATATCACTCGTGCTCTTCCGTACTCACTCTTGTCACCTCACTCGCAACACTATATTAACTATTACTCGACCCATCTCCAAGCACTACCTATACCTTTGGATATTACCTAACTTATAGGCTGTGTCAATCTATTTTTTAAAGACCTTTGAATGTAGACAATCAGACTGGGAAGTTAATGGATCCTGCACAGGGTTTTGGGTAACAGGTAATTGGCGCTCAGGCAGGTAACCTAACAGGGAACTAGCTGAAATGGAGGACAAAAGCTTGTGGTGCCGCCAGGACAGGGAAAGACCCGAAACCCCTGAGTGAGGGCGGAGCTAAAAGCCCATCGCACATCCAATATGAACACAACCTGGGCACACGTATTACATTAATTAGTTGATACAATATTTCAATTATGATACAGTCGACACTGGTGGTTTTCTAGGGATTGTTTATGTGAAGGTATTCATGGGAAAAACAATGCCAGTCGACTCGTGTTTCGTCCACATGTTAGTGCCTGTGACTCTTCAGGGCTGGGGACAATGTAAAATGAGAAAATACACAGATATATTTATAAGTGTGCAAATAGTTACTAGGCAGAACCGCCTAAACAAGAGGAAGTGACTAGTGTGGGGTGACTAATTATAACACCAAACTTAGCGTGAAGACATAATTAGTGACCTGCATAAGTAGCAAGAGCAATGAAAGAGGCTGAAAATATTTTGGCAAAAACATTTTTTTAAAAGGGAAAGCAAGTCCTATAATGATTTGGTGTAAATCCACTCAGTAGAATTTGTGATATTTAACTTATAGATATCTGGGAACACGAGTCCTTGCAGAGGACTCGCAGATCCTATTAAAATGTAATTGGCTGCCAACACTTCAACCAGGAAGTGTTGGCAACCATCTTGGGGTTCAACTTGAAACTGAGTGCCACAAAAAAATAAAAAATAAAGAAAGGGGGTCAGGTAGGAATAGCCTGACTCCCCCACATGGAGTTTAAAAGCATTTTAATTACCTTTTGCTGCAAATTCGCTGGTGGATCCACGAATCCGGGCAAAATGTTAAAAACAAATGCAGGCGTATTTTCTTATTATGTGGGGGGGGCCAGGTGGCCACGCCCTGGGGACAGCCACCTCCCCAAGGAAAAGTACAATAAACTGATGCGGGCCTTCATGCTCCCCTGTGGTCCCCAACAAAGAGTCTGGGTGCCCTGAGCACCTAAGCTAGAGCACTAGAACATCCCCGGGTGAGGAGGTCCCCAGGGATCAGAATTGGCTTGTTAGGGGGGCCAAGCAGCCCCACTCCCTTTGTAAAAAAAAGTTTAAAAATGGCCAGGCCCCAGGGATGGGGTCTCCGGAATTGAAATTGAACTGGGAGGGGCCACCCCTACCTTTAAAATATATATATATATAAGCGATAGGCCCCAAGGATGGGTGGAGGCACATGGACCCTCACCATATAAAAAAAGAAACATAAAATATAAAAGGGGCAGCATCGGGGCATTTTTTTGAAAAGGTGCAGCCCCCCTTCCCTGAAAAAATAAAATAAATAAATAAAATAAATTTAAAAATGCCCGGCAACTCGCCAGAGACCCCATCCCTGTTTCTCCACCACTCTAAAAAACACGCCTCCTGGCACACTTGCTGGATGAAGTCCCCTTGGCTCCAGAGAGTTCTTGGGGGCCAACAAGCCCTCCTAGGATCATCCTTCTGTACGGGAAAAACTAGTAATCAGGCAGGATGGTCCTTGCAAAGCTTTGGTGGTGTTGCGTTAGCAGAGAGCCAGAGCAGCTCCGCCAAAGTCGCAATCAGGTCTAAAGATTTATAACGTGTTCAATACATCTACAAACCTAACGTGCTTTAGAAGCACCTGCAGGTTGTGATCACTGACACCCATTAGATGGACACAGGCTGTGCAAAATTAAGTAGTAAAGTAATATGGTAGCTATCCACCACTATGTAAACTATAAAACAAATTAGCATACTCATAGGATGATGTCATGAGTGATGTATTAAATGATGTCATAGACCATGTCATGAGTGATTTATTATGTGAGGTCATAAGCAGAGCATGGCAGGCAAAAGTTAGACTCACAATAACCAATGATTTTCTGTGTTTTTTGGTTGAAAATGTTAATATTGTCCCTGACAAATTCACCTAACTATAACTTGATAGATAGATAGATAGATAGATAGATAGATAGATAGATAGATAGATAGATAGATAGATAGATAGATAGATAGATAGATAGATAAACAAAGGCTAAAGTGAAGGTATAGTTAGGTATTGTAATAATATCTAGCGGGCAGACTATGCCAGTACTCTCCTGGATAGTTTGGGCAAGGTATGTGAACACTCTGCTGGGCAGAGATCCACAGCGTCCCATGTGTGGGCTCCCGGAGACACTGTACAATATAAGTCTCTGGGGGATGGGGTCCTCAGGGCTGACATCAGCATGGGAAGGGGGTGCAGTCCTGCTCCCCTTTTAAAATAAATTTGACCCCATGAAATTGAGTCCCGGGGCCTGAACAGGGTTTCGGGGGGCAGTTGTGTGTCTTATGGGCCCCTAGGAAGGTGGACGAAAGGGAAAAATGTATCCTCAGCCAATCAGAATGCTCTATTTTTAAACTTGTGCTGACTTGACTCTTGCAAGAGTCCCACAACCCCACTAGTCCAGATTTACAAATATGTGTGTACCTTAATTTCTCAAGCAATACTGAACTGATTTACACCAAATCACAAATAGTACACTTTCTGAACCAATATCTAGCTTGCTGCCAAATTTGGTGTAATTCCGCTCAGCAGTTTTGGCTGTAGTGCTGTTTCTAAATCCGTTTGGAAATGGCATGGGGATTTTGCATTTTAGGACCTCCCTTTTTCTTAGCCCTGCTTGACAGTTCACCTCAAAACTTTCCAAGAAAGAGCTAAGCAATAAAGATCACTTTTCTTGAATGATTCATTAAGCTTCGCTAAATGGCGCCAAAGGAATTAGGAAATCAAAAAAGTCATTGGTGTGGAAAAGAATACCTAACTATATACTAATATATGTGTGTGTAACTTAGATGACAAACTGACTAAAATAATTTCTCAAATAATTTCCATGGAAGTGTGTTGTAGTAACGATGTTGAGCCATGTGTAGTACTTGACTTAGTCAAAGGAAGGCCTGGAGTACATTTAAGCCTGTTTGGCTGTTTATGGACTGTAGTAACTTTGAAGGTATATTTTGTCAATTGAAATGGTCTTTGGTGGGTGGGTTTTTTGTATTAGCATGTCTCTCCCAATTCCCTCCTTAAGATTCCATAAACCCCAACCATTTTTAGATAATTATTCCTCAAGACCCAGCAATCCCCCAGTCCCTCACACCTTTGCTGCAAAACCATACCTACTTGTGCGAAGATTTCCACCACATAGCAGAGATATCCAAACAGAAATAGTAGGAAAGGGAGAGATCTCCAGGCATACATTTGTGAATGGCATTATTTTGTATAAGTGGTACTCTTGGGACCATATTAAAGGAAAGTGCCCCAGGGGGCACAACGAGTGAGCATGTGCACCTGCTTTGTGCTCCCAAGGGCACGTTGACATTACAGAAGGGGCTGCAAACACTTGTGCGGTCCCTTCTGTAATACAGACATTCCTGTCACACATGTAGCGCCAGCGCTATCTCAAGAGTGCGTTACCTCATTTGCATGGGGGCGTGGCCCCATTTAAATGAGGGAAAATCTTTACTTCTGCACCCACGCCGCATTACGGATGCAGGTGCAAAGGCAAAGGAGCTCTCAAGAGGTGCACTTAAAGTGTACCACAATACTTTGGCACACTGTCAGTGCACCCCCTGATGGCAGCCCTCTAGATGGCGGAATGGGGGCCTTATAGACCTCCCAGACCTTGCAGGTGGGTGAAGTCACTCACTGCACCTGCCTGCAAGGGGATCTCTAGTCCCTCTTTAAAGTGCATGTGGGGGGCCGACTGCACAGAGAAACACAGAACTGCTTCGAAGCAGCTGTATTTCACCGGGGGCAGCACGAGTTTGCGGCTGCCCTGGGGGCAGCGCATTCACTGTAATAAGGCTCACTTTGCTGTTTACGCAGGGCACACCTATTTAAAGGTGCACGGTGATACAAACAGTGCTCCCTATGTGTAATCAGATAGATTTGGACCTTTTACATCTTTGTTGATAATGGTACTAAATCTGTCCTAATAGAAGAGATGATGTGAAAGTACTTGCATTATGAACAATAATACCTTGCAAAAGTACAAGAATTAACTTACCTATACTATAAGAATGTATGAAGGTCATATGAAAAACGCACTTTTTTAATAGTGGTTTGCCTAAAATAACATGAGACTTAATTTTGCATGTGCTGCACATACTCTTGTCATTGAATCAATTTAGTAAACGATTTCATCCAACGAACAAAGAAAGGAACCTTTAAGATAGCACCTAGTATTAATAAATTATGCCAAGCACGCTCAGAAAGGTTCAACTCAATTACAGCCACATTTAGAGATGTCGATAACAGGCCTGATTATTTAAGTACGCCTACGAGAATTCTCTTTTTAACAACTTTCCCACGTTTCCAATTCATTTGAATGAAGAGACTTTGATATTGTTCAAATAGTTAAATATATCTTTTTACACTGAATGATTCAGCCCATTTATCAAACTTAATAAAAACCAATGTTGCTTCAGTTTTTCCTTTCGCTTTCCTCCTTCCTAAAGACTATCTCTTTGTATTTGATTAGTGACTCACCGTCATATGAAATGTCTGTTGGAATAAGGAGCTCAAAAATTAAATGCTACGCTATAATTGAGGAAAAGTACTTTACTTTCATCAGAGACATTCGACTCAGTTCATCTGATTATAAAACCTTTAATGCATATAAAGGTCGAATTTGATGTATAAGATCTGATTCAGTGTGGTTTATTAGCACAATAACTTTTTATTACGTTTTAATGCCATTAATACCAAATAGGGATATTATTAAGGATTTGCAATTCAGCCAAACTGGTAAAAATCGCTAGTAGGTGACGGAAGTAAGGTTGTGCTGAAACTGTGTGAAATTGGCAGCCATCAGTCTTATAGGTGCATAGAATGTTCATTCTTCTAAAAGTATGTGGGCGTTTCATTTGAAACAAGTGCATTATATATTTTGCCAGGCTTTGTGGTGCACAATGCTTGCTTTCCCAACCAGGTAAATTTTTCTATTTCTATGGTGTCTTAGGCTTGTCGATCGAGTCCCTTTAAACACTGTCATAAACAATGAGTGCTTCATAAAATGATTTCTGTAAGCTTGGCAGCAAAACGTAAAAACTTCTTTGTTGTTCAACTTCCTTTACTTCTCAAGAAATTTCAAAAATGAATTTTAAAATAACACAACACTTTCTAATACATATATCGGTATTCACAACGCATCGAAAATTCTTCCTGTAAGCAATATTAAGACTGATAACCACAGCATGTCTCGAATTGTTCAGCCTCATGGGATTTACCTCACCTTCCCTTTCTGTGAATTATTTCAAACTGAAAAAAACAAAACTCTCAGGTCATTAGACTTTAAAGACTATCGTCAAAAATGTTGACATTACCAGAGACTTCCATTAATCTACATTATAGACCCTATCCATAAAACTGCGTCCACACAGTCACGAGTGATAACATGGCTATTGTTTAGGGTAGCTGCAGTTTTATAGCCTGAGTGCCCTGAGTCAGACATGACCTGCAAGCACCTTGAGGGAGACCCAGGCCACAAACACAAATCTTTCTCTCACATGTTCAAACCTGCCCTCCGTACCTTTAGACTGGTATGAGTGTGCTCATTGAGTGCACTAATTTCTATTGGCTCCCAATGTTTATTATTGTTAGTAGGCTCCCACCCATGAAGCTATGTCGCTCATAGTGGTAAACTATGGTATTTTCCAGTGATGCTAAATATATTTTCAGAGGAGCAGTACGTCAAACTTATAAGTTATAATGGGATGCCCTAAGGTAATAACAGCTTCATTTGAGACTTAACTTAGTCTGGAGTAATCTAAGGGGTCCAGCTGTGGCACAGCTCTAAAGATTTCTATTAAGTAATACCTATACACATATTAACTCTACTCCCAATCACTCTTACAGCTCAATTCTTCACCACCAAACTGCTACAGAATGGAAGCTTAATAGGGAGACTCCAATCCCTGTTGATTGGTCTAATCGCTTCCTTATATTCTTCTCTTTCCTGGCCCCTGATATGTTGCCATCATGACAACCGAAGAGACACAAACAATGGGACAGAGATCTGAATAACGTCGAACCGATCATCCAAGCCAATAACATACCCTCTTTCCTAAAGACCTTCTTCTCAAAACATGAACACATAGGGTATACAAAAAACTTCAATGAAGAGAGGAAGGTTGTTATGGCTATTGCAAATTGGTGGTGTGAAAGTCCCTCCACTGGGTCTCTAGCCAAGCTAAGTTCTAAAAGAAAGGAATATATACTTCATATTTTCAAAGTCCACATATATCAGAAAGGAGATTTACCAACTAAAAAATTACCACTAAAAGATGTGTGAGCGTGGTATAAATACGCGCAACTTTCTTCAATCAGTAACACTGATTACTCTTTAGAAAAGTGTGAACGCTTCTTTGCCTTCTTTGAAGAGTAGATGTAACATTTGGAACTTTCCCATTTGACAGTTCAGAATCACAGTATCACTTTGCAGATACCGAAATCTATGTGGTCATCCTTCAGAGCAGTGACTTTAGTCAATACCAATGTAAACACTAAACTAGCCCCTTTCCTTGTGTTGTAAACGTATCTAGGACCCTAATTAAATATTCCCGATTTATGCCCTTATGTGGTTATAACAAATCATATCCTTATAAAGGCATAAGAATCATATCCATATTTAATAATAGCCAATGCATTCCAAATACGGCAAGGCTACTTCCTTAGACTCCTAGAAAGTACAACGCGTTCTTTAAACAAACCAAACCTCTAGCAACCCGGGAATTCCCCCTGCTTTTGTTTTGATTTGTCCTAGAACTCCTGCAAGTCTTGAAAGAACTGCCAGTTCTTAGTGACAGTTCTTATTGATGTCTTATGTCCAACCTTACGTCAAACTCGGCACCTTCCAGGTATAAATATACCAGCATTTGCCTAAAGCAGCACACGGCGGTTTAGAGCAGAGAGGCTATCTACTTACCCGAAGCCCAGCTGATGCGAGTGCCAAAGGAAGCCGACCCTCCAATTTGACGCACTGAGAAAGACGCTGTCTTTTCTCCTGCCTGTTACTGGGAGATCGAGTCCTGAGAACGAGATACAAGACCTCCTTCATTCTAAAACCAAGGTACGGAGCTGGGTAAGTAGACATAATATCGAGTTTTTAATTTCGACTAGACATAATATCGAGATTTTAATTTCGACTAGACATAATATCGACTAGACATAATATAGACTACAAAAATATCGACTAGAAAAATGTAATATCGACTAGAATAGCAATAATATCGAATCAAAAATATAGAATGGACATAATATCGACTAGACATGATATAGACAACAAAAATATCGAATTAAAGGTAAGTTAATATTATTGTTTAATTTTTATGTAATATAATTCTGTAGCGGGTTGTGGGTTTATAGGGGAATAGGGTGGGAAGTAATTTAATTATAATTAATTAAATATGTTAATTATTTAATTGTTATTTACTTAAAATTAATTGTTAATTAATTATTAATTGGTAATTAATGTAAATATAAATGGTAATTAATTTTAATTGATTAATTGATGAATATATTATTTTTTGTAATTTATTTTCTGTAGCTGTTTGTGGGTTTATAGGGGAATAGGGTGGGAAGTAATTTAATTATAATTAATTAAATATGTTATTTAATTAATTGGTATTTATTTAAAATTAATTGTTAATTAATCATTAATTGGTAATTAATTAAAATATAATTGTAATTAAATATAATTGATTAATTGTTATATTATTTTTTTTAAGTAATTTATTTTCTGTAGCGGGTTTGATTTGATTTGATTTTGATTTGATTTTGGATTTGTAGAGCGCGTAGCTACCCAAGGGCGTCCCAGCGCTATAGTATCAGCATGAAGTACACCTGGGGGGGAATTATTGGGGGAAGAGCCAGGTCTTCAATAGCCTGCGGAATGGCAGCAGGTTGGTTTCTTTACGGATGCTGAGGGGGAGACTATTCCAGAGCTTTGGGGCGTTGAATGCAAAGCGGCGCCCACCCATGCGCGCTCTTCTAATTCTGGGGATGCTAGCAAGGAAAAGGGAGTCTGACCTAAGATGTCTAGTGGATTTGTGGGATTTGATGAGTGGTTTTAGTATGGGAGGGCCTTTACCCTGTAGGATTTTATGAGAGATGCACAGGGTTTTAAAGGCGATGCACTCCTGAATGGGGAGCCAGTGAAGAGCTTTGAGGGAGGGTTTAGCCGAGCATCTGGGTTTCGTCCCCGTGAGGTGTCTTGCTGCGGTATTCTGGGTTTACTGAAGTTTTTTGATGACAGCTACTGGGGCGCCCAGGTACAGGGCGTTTCTGAAATCCAATCTAGCGATAATAAGGCCCTGGAAAAGAATTTTTCTAGACTGGGGGGTATAAGAGGGAGGATCTTCCGGGCAGTTCGCATGAGCCCAAAGCATGTGCCGGCGGTCTTTCTCGCTTGGGATCTAAAGCTAAGATCCCGGTCGAGCCAGAATCCTAAGCTCTTGATTTCATCTTTTGGTGTAGGGGGGGAGCCCATGCTGGGTGGCCTGGCAAGGGACTTGGGGAGTTTGTGCTAGTCGCCTAGGAGCATAATCTCCGATTTCTCACCGTTGAGTTTTAGTCAGGAGTCGCCCATCCATTTGGATATGCTCTGTAGGCAGGAGACCAGATTCTCCATGGACTGGTCGGACTGATTGATGGAGACGACTAGTTGGATGTCGTCGGCGTACATGACCACCTTTATGCCGAATGGTGAGGCTATGTCGTCTAGGGGGGCCATGTAAACGTTAAAAAGTGTGGGGCTCAGGGACTATCCCTGGGGAACCCCACATTGAAGCGGAAGAGCTTCGGAATGACCGTGACTATCGGCCACTTGGAAGGTGCTATGCTCTAGAAACGATTTTAACCAGGCCAGGGCAGTCCCAGTGATTCCGGTTTTGTAGAGACGGCGGAGGAGGATGGAATGGTCCACCGCGTCAAAGGCGGCGCTCAGGTCCAGGAGGATCACTGCCACTGATCCCCCTGCGTCCAAGATGGATCTAGTCTCCTCTGTCATGGCCAGGAGGGCGGTGTCGGTCCCCTGTCCTGGTCTGAACCCTGTCTGGGAGTGGCGAAGGAGGTTGTGGGTCTCTAAAAAGGTGGATAGCTGTTCGGTCACAATTTTTTCCGCCACTTTGCTGATGCCTGGAAGGAGGGAGATAGGTCTAAAGTTTGAGGGATCCGTGGGGTCTAGGTGGGGTTTCTTGAGGAGTGCGCGTACTATCGCACTTTTCCAATTGGCGGGAACTATCCCTCGGGAGAGGGAGGCATTTACCAGCCTGGTTAGGAGAGGGGATATTGTGGGAGCGACTAATTTCAGTTTGCTCATGGGCGCTGGATCGGCCGGGGACCCGCTCTTCACTTGATTGAGGGTGGGTACTAACATCTCAATGGAAATGGGGAGGAAGGCATCCAGGAAGGGGGCGTCTTGGTCGATGGGCCAGGCTGGTGGATCTGTCGGGGGTGGAGATGGGGGAAGGTATTTAGGATTTTGAGAATTTTAGAGGAAAAGAACTCGGCAAGTTGGGTGCATCTGGCGCCGGAAGGGTCAGCGACAGGCTGAGGTTCGGGGACTTTCATAAGTGATCGTACTATACGGTAGGTCTCCTTGAAAGAGTTGGCTGCAGCTAGAATTTTCCCTTCGAAATAGGCAGCTTGCGTATTTTTAATAAGGATTTTATACGGTTTCATGGATAATTTATAGGTTTCTTTGCTGGTTTGTGGGTTTGTAGGGGAATAGGGTAGGAAGTAATTTAAATATAATTAATTAAATATGTTATTTAATTAATTGGTATTTAATTAAAATTAATTGTTAAATAATCAATAATTGGTAATTAATTAAAATATAATTGGAAATTAAATATAATTGATTAATTGATTAAATATTTATATTTAGTGATTTATTTTCTGTAGCGGGTTGTGGGTTTATAGGGGATTACGGTGGGAAGTAATTTAATAATCATGAATTAAATATGTAATTTAATGTATTGGTATTTATTTAGAATTATTTGTTAATTAATTATTAATTGGGAATTATTTACAATATAATTGGTAAATACATTTAAATGATGAATTAATAAATATGTTAATTTAAGTAATTTAATTTCTGTAGTGGGTTGTGTGTTTATAGAGGAATAGATTTTGAAGTCATTTAATTGTAAGTAAATAAATTGTTTAAAGAAATATATTGAGTTTATTTAGTAAAATATTTTTAATTTTTAAATTAATTGATTGTTAATAGGTAAATAATTAGTATTAGTAGGTAATTTATATTAATAAATAATTTGTATTTATCATTTTTATAGAATATGTAATATAATGTACACAATTCTTAAATATGTAAATTAATTTGCAATAGATTTTACTATTTATGATATTTATATTTATATAAGAAGTATTTACTTTCCTTACTGTTGCACTCACTGGAGTTGGAATAGTAATTTTAACCCCTCCGCTATCCAACGTTTTCCCTACTGTTACACTCTCTGGAAATGGAATAGTAAATTTTACCCCTAGGCTATCCAACGCTTACCCTTCTGTTACACTCCCTGGATTTGGAATAATACATTTTACCCCTACGCTATCCAATGCTTACCCTACTTTTACACTCAGTGGAGTTGGAATAGTAATTTAAACCCCTACGCTATCCAACGCTTTCCCTACTGTTACACTCTCTGGAGTTGGAATAGTAAATTTTACCCCTACGCTATCCAACGCTTACCGTACTGTTACACTCTTTGGAGTTGGAATAGTACATTTTACCCCTACGCTATCCAACGTTTTCCCTACTGTTACACTCTCTGGAGTTGGAATAGTAAATTTTACCCCTACGCTAGCCAACGCTTACCCTACTGTTACACTCACTGGAGTTGGAATAGTAATTTTTACTCCTACGCTATCCAACGCTTTCCCTACTGTTACACTCACTGGAGTTGGAATAGTAATTTAAACCCCTACGCTATCCAATGCTTTCCCTACTGTTACACTCTCTGGAGTTGGAATAGTACATTTTACCACTACGCTATCCAACGCTTACCTTACTGATACACTCACTGGAGTTGGAATAGTAATTTAAACCCTTACGCTATCCAACGCTTTCTCTACTGTTGCACTCACTGGAGTGGGAATAGTCATTTTTACCCTTACGCTGTCCAACCCTTTCCCTACTGTTGCACTCTCTGGAGTGGTAATAGTAATTTTTACTCCTACGCTATCCAACGCTTTCTCTACTGTTGCACTCACTGGAGTTGGAATAGTAATTTAAGCCTCTACGCTATCCAACTCTTTCTCTACTGTTGCACTCACTGGAGTTGGAATAGTAATTTTAACCCCTATGCTATCCAACACTTTCCCTACTGTTAGACTCTCTGGAGTTGGAATAGTAATTTAAACTCCTACGCGATCCAACGCTTTCCCTACTGTTACACTCTCTGGAGTTGGAATAGTAATTTATACCCCTACGCTATCCAAAGCTTTCCCTACTGTTGCACTCTCTGTAGTTGGAATATTAAATTTTTACCTCTACGCTATCCAACGCTTTCCCTACTGTTGCACTCATTGGAGTGGGAATAGTAATTTTTACCCCTACGCTATCCAACGCTTTCCCTACTGTTGCACTCTCTGGAGTTGGAATAGTAATTTTAACCCCTACGCTATCCAACGTTTTCCCTACTGTTACACTCTCTGGAGTTTGAATAGTAAATTTTACCCCTACGCTATCCAACGCTTCCCCTACTGTTCACTCCCTGGAGTTGGAATAGTACATTTTACCCCGACACTATCCAATGCTTACCCTACTGTTACACTCACTGGAGTTGGAATTGTAATTTAAACCCTACGCTATCCAACGCTTTCCCTACTGTTACACTCTCTGGAGTTGGAATAGTAAATGTTACCCCTACGTTATCCAACGCTTACCTTACTGTTACACTCTTTTGAGTTGGAATAGTACATTTTACCCCAACGCTATCCAATGCTTTCCCTACTGTTGCACTCACTGGAGTGGGAATAGTAATTTTTACCCTTACGCTGTCCAACCCTTTCCCTACTGTTGCACTCTCTGGAGTGGTAATAGTAATTTTTACCCCTACGCTATCCAACGCTTTCTCTACTGTTGCACTCACTGGAGTTGGAATAGTAATTTAAGCCTCTACACTATCCAACACTTTCCCTACTGTTACACTCTCTGGAGTTGGAATAGTAATTTAAACTCCTACGCTATCCAACGCTTTCCCTACTGTTACACTCTCTGGAGTTGGAATAGTAATTTATACCCCTACGCTATCCAAAGCTTTCCCTACTGTTGCACTCTCTGTAGTTGGAATATTAATTTTTACCTCTACGCTATCCAACGCTTTCCCTACTGTTGCACTCATTGGAGTGGGAATAGTAATTTTTACCCCTACGCTATCCAACGCTTTCCCTACTGTTGCACTCTCTGGAGTTGGAATAGTAATTTTAACCCCTACGCTATCCAACGTTTTCCCTACTGTTACACTCTCTGGAGTTGGAATAGTAAATGTTACCCCTACGCTATCCAACGCTTCCCCTACTGTTCACTCCCTGGAGTTGGAATAGTACATTTTACCCCGACGCTATCCAATGCTTACCCTACTGTTACACTCACTGGAGTTGGAATTGTAATTTAAACCCTACGCTATCCAACGCTTTCCCTACTGTTACACTCTCTGGAGTTGGAATAGTAAATTTTACCCCTACGTTATCCAACGCTTACCTTACTGTTACACTCTTTTGAGTTGGAATAGTACATTTTACTCCTACGCTATCCAACGCTTTCCCTACTGTTACACTCACTGGAGTTGGAATAGTAATTTAAACCCCTACGCTATCCAACGCTTTCCCTACTGTTACACTCTCTGGAGTTGGAATAGTACATTTTACCCCTACGCTATCCAACGCTTACCCTACTGTTCACTCCCTGGAGTTGGAATAGTACATTTTACCCCGACGCTATCCAACGCTTACCCTACTGTTACACTCACTGGAGTTGGAATAGTAATTTAAACCCTACGCTATCCAACGCTTTCCCTACTGTTACACTCTCTGGAGTTGGAATAGTAAATTTTACCCCTACGATATCCAACGCTTACCCTACTGTTACACTCACTGGAGTTGTAAATGTAATTTTTACTCCTACGCTATCCAACGCTTTCCCTATTGTTACACTCACTGGAGTTGGAATAGTAATTTAAACCCCTACGCTATCCAGCGCTTTCCCTACTGTTACACTCTCTGGAGTTGGAATAGTAAATTTTACCCCTACGCTATCCAACGCTTACCTTACTGTTACACTCTTTGGAGTTGGAATAGTAATTTTAACCCCTACGCTATCCAACGTTTTCCCTACTGTTACACTCTCTGGAGTTGGAATAGTAAATTTTACCCCTACCCTATCCAATGCTTACCCTACTGTTACACTCACTGGAGTTGTAATAGTAATTTTTACTCCTACGTTATCCAACGCTTTCCCTACTGTTACACTCACTGGAGTGGGAATAGTAATTTTTACCCCTACGCTATCCAATGCTTTCCCTACTGTTGCACTCTCTGGAGTTGGAATAGTAATTTTAACCCCTACGCTATCCAACGTTTTCCCTACTGTTACACTCTCTGGAGTTGGAATAGTAAATTTTACCCCTACACTATCCAACGCTTACCCTACTGTTCACTCCCTGGAGTTGGAATAGTACATTTTACCCCGACGCTATCCAACGCTTACCCTACTGTTACACTCACTGGAGTTGGAATAGTAATTTAAACCCTATGCTATCCAACGCTTTCCCTACTGTTAAACTCTCTGGAGTTGGAATAGTAAATTTTACCCCTACGCTATCCAACGCTTACCCTACTGTTACACTCACTGGAGTTGTAATAGTAATTTTTACTCCTATGCTATCCAACGCTTTCCCTACTGTTACACTCACTGGAGTTGGAAGAGTAATTTAAACCCCTACGCTATCCAACGCTTTCCCTACTGTTACACTCTCTGGAGTTGGAATAGTAAATTTTACCCCTACGCTATCCAACGCTTACCTTACTGTTACACTCTTTGGAGTTGGAATAGTAATTTTAACCCCTACGCTATCCAACGTTTTCCCTACTGTTACACTCTCTGGAATTAGAATAGTAAATTTTACCCCTACCCTATCCAATGCTTACCCTGCTGTTACACTCACTGGAGTTGTAATAGTAATTTTTACTCCTATGTTATCCAACGCTTTCCCTACTGTTACACTCACTGGAGTTGGAATAGTAATTTAAACCCTTACGCTATCTAACGCTTTCCCTACTGTTGCACTCACTGGAGTGGGAATAGTAATTTTTACCCTTACGCTGTCCAACCCTTTCCCTACTGTTGCACTCTCTGGAGTGGTAATAGTAATTTTTACCCCTACGCTATCCTACGCTTTCCCTACTGTTGCACTCTCTGTAGTTGGAATAGTATTTTTACCCCTACGCTATCCAACGCTTCTCTACTATTGCACTCACTGGAGTTGGAATAGTAATTTAAGCCTCTACGCTATCAAACTCTTTCTCTACTGTTGCACTCACTGGAGTTGGAATAGTAATTTTAACCCCTATGCTTTCCAACGCTTTCCCTACTGTTACACTCTCTGGAGTTGGAATAGTAATTTAAACCACTACGCAATCCAACGCTTTCCCTACTGTTACACTCTCTGGAGTTGGAATAGAAATTTATACCCCTACGCTATCCAAAGCTTTCCCTACTGTTACACTCACTGGAGTTGGAATAGTAATTTTTACCCCTACGCTATCCAACGCTTTCCCTACTGTTGCACTCACTGGAGTGGGAATAGTAATTTTTACCCCTACGCTATCCAACGCTTTCCCTACTGTTGCACTCTCTGGAGTTGGAATAGTAATTTTTACCCCTACGCTATCCAACGTTTTCCCTACTGTTGCACTCACTGGAGTCGCTACAGTACATTTAACCCTCTCGCTATCCTGCGGTAAAAATATTGTATATGTTTAGTTAATAATATGTATATATATATATATATATATATATATATATATATATATATATACATATATATATATATATATATATATATATATATATATATATATATATATATATATATATATATATATATATATATATATATATATATATATATATATATATATATATTAAAAAAAAGTAAGTTACATTAATTATTTCTTAATTTTACGTTTATTTAAGTATTTTAAATGTGTTAATTTATTGGTATATTACTTCAAAGTTACTTTTAACATATTTAATAAATTCAATTTTTTGACATCCTATATTTTTTACACTCGATATTTTTTTTTGCACTTACCTGTTTGAAGATAGGAAGTCGATATTCTGACAGTCGATATTTTAACCTCGATATTTTGTCCTCTCGATATTTTGTCTGTCGAGGTTCTGTCAGTGATCCACAGAGCTGATTAGATCCTTAGAGAATTCTTGATTCAGATTCTTGGCAAAACTAACTTAACTTAAACTGCAACTCCCTTACTCCTTCCAATGTACTAGGCTTAGGTTAGGTACACTGGGGTAGGCGTAATTTAGAAGCACCAGTTGAGTACGTTTAGTCAACTTTAATCATTGTATGTAATTGTATATATTTTATCCATTTTAAGTATCATATGGCTCAGAAACCATATCAATGCTTCCACAGTATTATTTCATAATCCTCCTTTTACTGTACGCACTTTACTTTATGACAAGTATTGCAATTGTGGCAATTCACTTCTCTTGCATGAGAAAGAAGACTGCTCAATAAAGAACACCTTTTATTGAAAACGCCCGTCTCTCTATTTCTCTGCACTCTGGTGAAACTAAGTATGCACGATTGACTGAGTGATATAGCTATCTATTGTTTTCACACGACTCTGGAGATATACTCCTTATTCTGGAGGGAGCAAAGTTGTCAGGTTTATGCGGTTGTCAGAAGCTAATCCCTTCTTGTCTAATCAGGGAAGTTAACGCCTCCCTGTTCATTCGAGAAAGTTTCTAGTGACCTCTGAGCTAGCTGTCATACCTAATTAAGTCTAACATATTCAGTAGAGACCTAGTCGACCTCAGTCCTACGTCTAAACTGCTGTTTATGTTATTCCAATGCGCAGAGCCTATTGGGAATATAGGAACTACACTACATGGCGCTCAACGTTTGGTAAGGCGATAATCTAACGCAAGATACTAGAGTAACTCAGTCGTGCTTTTCACACAGACCCCTTTTTCCCGTAAAAACTCCAATAGACGTCTGGAGTGGGTGAAAGGTTAATATCCGCTGAAACTTAGTAGGAAGAGATTCCTATGTATTCGTTTTTGGTTTAGTCAACGTTGAAGGATACAGTGTTCCAACATATTGTGCACCTAATCTTTGTCTCCTCAAAACTTGCTCTGCAAAAACTTTCATTAAACAATGTCAAATAACGGCGAAAACAACGAAACCGGTGGAGCCACAGTAGATGCGAATCAACCGGGTGCAGACCTTACAGGGTTTAATGAAGATAACGACCCGGATGCAATAATCATCCCGGTCAATATAAGAAAAACCATAACTATAAAACTTATAGAGAATGGAGTATCATCAAGAGGTGGTACAGTCGTATTTGTGGTAGAGGCCCATGAATATTGGCAGACAGAGGTATTCTATTCCTGGATACATTTTCCAGCAGCACGTGCTGTGACACGCGAGTTCCACTACTACAAAATAGAGGAATCTCCAGAGGAATACTCTCCTTTCGAGGAAGTTGAAATTCCACTAACATACCAAGAGCACCTGCTCTGGTTTAATGGCGCCCTAAAACATAAAAATCACATTACCAGGCTCGGTCCACTAGGTAGACCAGGAGCCACATGGCCGGTTCTAGCCAGCTATACACCACATCCCGACAGTGAAAAAATGTCAAGTGAAGAACTCTTAGTTAAAATAAAAGAATTAACAAAAGCATATAGAGATTTAGTTCAATTAACAGTTGACGGTACAACCTACTGACTAAATACACTAACTGAAAATCCTGAAAAGAGTTTCATTAAAAATAATCTCAATTCCCAAAAGAAGAAGTGGGAGGGTAATAAACAAACCACTCCCAGAGAAAAGCAGTTTCAGTCCAGAGGAAGGTCTCCCCAACTAAGAAATAAATCTCCAGAAGGGGGGGACAAGTCACCACAACGGGAGCCCTCTGAAAAAAGATATAACCTTAGAAATAGGGACAATTCGAGAAAACCTGACAGATATCAAGATATTGATATACGTCCCTCTCGATCTTTTCAGACTTCCTCAAAGAAATCGGAGAGAAGAGGACGGTCAGAACATAAAGAAGAGCACGTCAAGTCCAAAGACAAGGAACCTGCTCATCAAAGTAAAAAAAAACAATTTCCCAGAAAGAAGGTAGCCAGTATTAAAATAAAACATGCCGAGAATTCTGAGGACACAACTGAAAAATGAAGAGTGGACCCAGACAATGCTAGACAGCGCAGCAGAAGTGACCATAGCTCGCAAGATCCTGATAAATCTTCTGGAGACAGTGGACACGAATGAATACATTCAAGTGGAAACTGCAGACACCCGAGTTAGCGTGCCCCATAAACTATATGAAATAACATTACGTATAGAGAGAGGTAAATCTAGGAAAATAAAAGGTCTCTTTTGGGAGAATCTATCTAAAGGCTATGATATCCTTCTAGCAGAGAAAGACTGGCCACCAGAGTTTGTCAGGGAGTGCCCACATGGCGAAGAAATGATTATGCCTGCCTTCTCAAATCACATTCCAATTCATAAAAAATACACACTTGCTAGAAAATGGGCAGTGTCCCAAGCCCCTGCATTATATAAAAATCATGTAGGGTGGGATGAGGATTCTCCACACCATAAAATCCAGTTGAAAAATCAACCTACTGCATAGAGGCAGTATCCTGTTAAGCAAGAAGCTAAAAAACAAGTAAGAGAAATTTTAGATCAACTTGAATATCAGGGGGTGATTGAAACATGCACCTCGCAAATGAACAATCCTTTGTTTCCTGTCTCCAAGCCAGACGTTCATATCGTCTAGTTTTGGACTACAGACACTTAAACTCCTGCTGTAAAACATTTGCAGTACAAAACTATATCCACAACACTATTCAAAGAGATAATGGTAAATAATATCAATAATAACACAGCAATAAATATTCCTAGTCAATTGTTGATCAAAATGCAATTCTCAAATGCTTAGTTCTAATTATATTATTTAACGAAGGCCCTCATCCACCTAAGGGTGACATGCTTTATCATAGGGTCCCTCCTCAAACTAACTCCACATAGTAACATAGCCTGCGCAGATTGGGTTTTGAAAGGTTGTTCGTTACCTCCCCTTTCCAGCAGTCTCACCTTCGCAAACCATTTCCAAACCCCGGACAGCTCTAGTTCAGAAACCCCCCTTCCCTAACCTCTTCCCCATCTATTTTCACCCACATCCTACCTCATCCCCTAAACTCCCACTCTTAACTAAGCTTACCGTGATATGTATTCTTAATTAAAAAACGAACTTCCGAGTTCACATCATGTCCACAGAAAATACATTTTACCCGGTCCCGTCATCTTCCTGCTGGGCCAAAGCTCTTTCCTCAATCCTGCCCAAAATGTATTTTCTGTGGACATGATGTGAACTCGGAAGTTCGTTTTTTAATTAAGAATACATATCACGGTCCATAAATACTTTTTAAAGAAAACTCCAGATAAGATGAAAAACTTTTAGAGGCTTAAACTGAGTTCTTTCAAAGTAGATGGTATCGATCATGCCAGTACCCGTGACATTAGAGTCTCCTAGTTACAGATAGCCCCTAAACATGAGGCCCTGCTCTAACCCCCAGACCAAAACCAGACCGAGTCGAGACAAGAAAGAAGTAAGATAGTAGAACTGCAGAACAGGGAGGGAACCCCCACCTTTATCCTTGGACAGCTGCAGGAACTGTATCTTACAGCGAGGTTTCTTATAGCTCCAAATAAACTTTTGCCAACAAAACTATCTTGTTAAAGAATGCCATAGAGAGAAAAAGAGGGATACGTAGGAAAAAATACAGATACATGCATTTTAATAGGATTACACCCACTAATCTGACCAAGGTGCAAGTGATTCCACTTATTAAAAACAGTAAGTGGAGGGGGCGAGGCCAAGTTGCGCATGGAGTGAGACGCGTTTGCTTGAGTCTCCTCTCCATCGCGCCTGATTTCAGCAATCTCCTCCTGTCGCCGGGCTGTTTCCTGGTGCCTTGGACCCCGGTTGGTTCCAGGGGGTCTGAGGCTGTTCTTGGGTGCTCACGGGGCACTTTGTCTGGCTCGACGGACCGGATTCCAGACCTGCTTGCCCGTCGGAGTTCAGTGGCCGCCATCTTGGCTGAGGAAACCTGAGGTGGGGACCCCGCGGGACAGCATTTTGCATAACCCTGGGCGAAGCACTACGCTACGCTCGCGTAGTTTGCAAAGTTTGCGCTACTTCGCACTGTGTGAATTGCACTTAGCATAGTGCAAACATGCATAGCGTAGTGCAGCGGTAATTTTTTGCTTGCTCGTGGTCCTCAACGGCAATTTGGCAACCGCGAGCGAGCAAAATGACATCCCGGCAAAACTTTTTCCTTGTTCGTGATCAGCAACATCAAGTTGCCGATCGCACGCGCGGAAAATAAACCTCCCGGCGAGATTCTCAAAAACTGGGAGGTCGGGTGTCTCATAGCGAGTTGTCGCGTATGCACGCGACCGCTCACGATGAGAAACTACTAGTCCGCGTTGAGAAAGCTACTGCTCGAGTCGAAATCTATTCTGAAGCCTTATCTGAGGTGACTTTCCTGAGTCAGCAGGGCATGTGGGTGGCCTCGGTGACCCTGTGAGCCCATGGTGATGCACTGCCTTGGATTGGGGGTGCTGAGGGCACCAGAGGTGCTGCAGATTTTGCGGGGCCTGTGAGTTGGGTCCCCATGCGAGTCCACACTTGAAACTGTGGTGCTGTGAAGGGGGCCCCACTGAAGTGACCAGCCGACGATATGGAAGACTGGCTCGCGGGCGACCACCATCTTACTCAGCAGCACCACTCCCTGTTCCTTCATCTCTGGGTGGGATGTCTGTGGACTGTGATCCAGGGGCGTTACAGCAACTTTGTCGCCTTGGAGGGCCTGCCACTACTGGGCCTCATAGTATGAGTTGATGGTGGATTGTAACTGCTGTTGTCACCCGTTCTGGGGGCTTTCCATGTTCTTTCCCGCAGCGAGGGAGTGTCCCTCTTAAGGCCCTTACCCGGAGGCTTTGCAGGGAGTGGCGAGGGCTTAACGGCTCATATCCAGAGTTAAGGTTATGGGACCTGCGCCCCCCCCCCCCTCTTACAGGCCCTTGGGGGTGCAGAAGCAGTGTATGGCAACTGGACACATTGCGATGCTCAGTGGAGTCTCCCTTACTCTACCGGCTAAACACCGAAGCAGTATACATCGCTGAATAAAGCAGAGGAGCGTGAGACCTACCCCAGATTGATTGAGGGGAGTGGGGTAGTCTGGTGGGCTTCCCACGCATCATCCCTGCAGACTGTCTATTTCTGGAAAGAGTGGATCTGCTGTGCGGGCTACGTACTTGTTGGGGTTAAAGAGAAGGGTAAACCCGGAATCACTGGGACCTGGGTATTAGGCAATATACAATAAGGTGGTCCCAGTATTGTAGCATCAAAGAAGTGTAAACATATAAACCAAACATTCAAGTTTAGACAGTGTTGTTTATTCACACTGAATTTACGTATGCTAGCCTCAAATTTCTCAACATTCTAAGCAACAGCATAGTGTCCCAAGTGGGAGAAGAGAAGGGGAGGAGGAAAAGGAGGTAGTGACCTCAGTGGGGATGTGAAAAGGAGTTCAGTAAAAGTAGTGACACATAATCACAAATAAAGTAGGCATTTGTTCCTTCACAGCCTATTGTAACATGTGGTCAAATACATGTTCCTTGTAATCATACAGTTGATATATACAGGTAAGCCATGTCGGGGCAACATTCACAGCAATTCAAATACTGTTGAAGAAGACTGGCAATGTTCATGTAATGTCGACGCTTCGACCCTAAACGAGTGTGTAGGTGAATCTCAGTCTTACGCGGGGGTCTGATGTACTTAGTTGCATGGATTCATATCCTATTTTGTGGCGCTATGGCCGGTTTTCTGACCACCAATCACTTGTCCCTTTATCCAGGTCCCCTTTCACCTACCACTCACGTCCTGAGGAAAACCCCAGCGTAAGGCTGAGATTCACCTACACACTCGTTTGGGGTCGAAACGTCGACTTTACATGAATATTTCACGGCTGAATCAATCAAGGAAATGGGTCTGTAGAAGCGAGGATCCCCTCTTTGCACTTTTTTAAAGACAGGAATGATTGTTGACAGAGCCCATGATCTGGGGAACACCTGGGTTCCAGAAGCATTAAAAATGTTTGTTAAAATCCTGGCCCAAATTTGGGGTCCCCCTTGTACAAATCCACCGGCACGCCGCCTGGCCCTGTCGCTTTATTTTTGGAGGTTTCGGTGAAAGCCCTTTCCACCTCTGGCTCCTCAAAAGTTAGTAAAGGCACGGCACCCTGGGGCACTTCACTTGGTAAAAAATTATCGATTCCCTTGGAACCATAAATAGCCTCAAAATGGGCAAGCCACTGGTACAGAGAGGCAACAATGGCAAGAATCTGCAGAGGGGGTTTAAAATACCAAAGCAGGTGCCAGTGAGTTTGACAATCTGGTTACCAAAACTGAGTTTCTCATCAAACCAGATGCCAAGATTTTCCCCAGGATGGCCAGAAGGAGAAGGACAGGGGATTCTGTTGGCCAGAAATGATGCCAGAATAATGGGGGAAATGCCCCAAAGAATGTCTGTGTTACATTTTAACTGAGCCGTCACAAGCCAGCTAAGTACCACAGACAGGCAAGCCTTGACATGAGATGTGGCAGCCTCGTGTTTCTTCCAGGTGAACAAATGTTGTGTATCATCGGCTTAGGAAACCACTTTGGCACCCAGGTCCTCAGCCAGCTGAATAAGAGGGGTCATATAGAGATTGAATAACAAAGGACTAAGAATAGACCCGTGAGGAACTCCTGTCAGCAGAGCTTGAGGTGTAGACAAAAAAGGGGGATCCAAATTTGTTAAGTTCTATTTTCCAAGAAGGATTTTAACCTCTCCCAAGCTGCACCGATGATGCCCAACTTCTGTAGACGGGCAAGGAGAAGTGAATAGGGGACAGTATCAAAAGCAACCGAGAGGTCCAGCAGGACCAAGACGGCCCTGCCCCCAGCATCCAAAGTCTCATGGATAGCCTTCGCTACTGCCACAAGGGCAGACTCAGTACTGCATGTGGCCCTGAAACCCGATAGGGCAGGGTGGAGAAGGCCTTGCTGTGCAATGAAGGATGTAAGCTGCTAATTAACCATTTATTCACAAACTTTAGTAATAGCAGGTAGAAGAGAGATGGGGCGATAGCTGGAAGGAAGATGGGGATCCAGAGTAGGTTTTTTTGTGAGAGGAACAAGCAACGCCTGTTTCCAGTCAGTAGGAACGAAAGCAAGTAAAAGTGACGTACTAATCAACTGATTCAAAAATAGATTGACAACAGCAGCAGCTGTAGCCATAAGTTTTATAGGGCCAGGATCATGAGGGGAGCCCTATTTAAGGCAAGATAAGGTAGCCAGGGAGTTCAGCAGAGAAAGGTAAAAGGTAGAGGAGCCAGATAGATAATCAGGGGACAGCTGAGAAGGCTGGCTATCAGAGTTTTGAAAATGCGTTTACAATGCCCTGACCTTATTGATAAAATAAATTGGAAAGTTCTTCACATCATTTGAGAGAAGGGGTGTGGGTCGAGTTCATTGCAATGGTGGAAATTTAACTTTTTACAATGCTAAACAACTCTTTAACATTATTACTAGACTGGGCAATACGGTCAGTGTAATAGGTTCGCTTGGCAAATCTAATGGCCGAATAGTAGGCCTTTTTTTTTGCCATTTTCAATTTGGTCTTGCCTCAGAGCCATAACCTTATCTCCATTTTCTTTCCAGCCTTTTACAATGCTGCTTCAGAATTTTGAGCTGGGGCGAGAACCATGGTTTAGGCAGTGGAGCATTATGGTGTCTGGGTTTGACTTGTGGAGTGAGATTGATCACCACCTTCTCAATCAAACTATTAAAATGGGCAAGAGCAAGTAGAAAATCAGCAGGAAGCAACAGCAGACATTCTTCTAAAGCTAGACAGAATTCAACAGGCTCTATTTTAGGAGGTACCCTTGCCAGGCCATTAAAGCGAACCCAGAAAGAGGAATGACCTTTAGAAATCTGCCAGGAGAAAGGAATAAAATAATGGTCAGACCAAGTGACTGGTAGAGGGGGAGACAGTATCAGGGGCAAACTAGAGAAAATTACATCTAGCGTGTGACCAACGCAGTGAGTCGGGGTAGACACATTTTGTTGAAGTGAAGACGATTGTATCACAGCAAGAAAGTCATGTGTGTCACTCCTATTGATGTTATTGATGTGGATGTTACAGTCACCAAGAAGAAGAAAGTGCGAATATCGCAAGGCCATGGGCATGATCCAGTTGGCAAGCGGTTTGGGAAAGGGACCAGCAGGTCCAGGGGGATGATATAGCAGTATCCGACCCACACAATAGTGAGGGGAAATTTTGATGTAGAAGTTGAGGGCTTCAGTGTTAGAGGAATCAGTCAGTTCACTGCATTGAAATTCCCACTCTTCCCTCACAATCAGGTAAACGCCCTGGCTCGCCCCACTTTGCGGTCAGCTCTAAATATCTTAAACCCATTAGGGATAGCCAGGTCTAAACCAGGTTTCAGTAACAAAGAGCAGGTCCAAAGATTCATCGATAAGCAGATCATGATAGTGCTTAGGAATAGAACGGGCATTGATAAGCACAACCTTAATATCACGTAGCCCAATCCTACCCTCCGACTCACCTATAGAAGAGGGGGGAGCCGAGGGAATTCAAGTCCACACTTATCACAGGTGTACTTATTGTTCACCGCAGCATCCCATCTCCTGCATTCCCCACAACTATTAAGGTTAATGGGTAGCAACTCAGGACCATTATACCTCAAAGTTTCAACACTGGTATCAGCCCATACTCTGGCATAGTGACTGGCACCTGGCCCTCCCGGGACATGGGCTTGCGCGCCAGTGGCGCGCTTGTGCTACGCGCAATTTTAAACCCCCACCCTCAAGAAGCACTAGAGCATGCACTGGGAAAAATGGCGTCTCTAGTCTGGCACAACCAGGAAGTGGGAGTCCCAAGGGAGAAATGAGGTCCATTTGTTCAAATCACAAGTTGTCTGATTTTATAAAACATCACACAATAAAATCACGAGTATTCTAATTTTATAAAACACAAAAGCACAGAAAAGATTAAAATGCAGCAGCCGAGGTGCGTTAGGTGTAAAGTGCTAAGGTGCAATGAGCTCTAGGCGAGAGATGCTCATGCAGCACACGCTCAAGACTGCAAAGTATGCCAATCTGGCGCCATGTTTTCTTTGGCAATTCAGCTTTCTTGTTTTTTTGACACAAACCTCTATAACAGGAGACTGTTTCACTAAATCAAAAAAAGGAAGGTCCGTAGTGCTCACAGACAATTGTGAGCTTTCCCTGCCCTGATCCACTATGCCTTGGATGACACATCCAGACAGTAAATATGCACAAAAGTCTCTCCATCAAAGAAAGGATTGTGAGGTCGTCACTGCGATCTGGTTGCCCAGTTGCAGACGGGTTAAGGGTTTCCAAAGGCAGAGCCAGCTGAGTATCTGCTGTTGGTAACCTTCAAAATAGGGCAGAGAAACCACTAGTTCGGTGCTACAAGAGCATCACCTGCCACACACTAAGTATCCCATTTAGTCCTACCCTTCAGAGTAGTTTATCTGACAACAATGCCAGGCTAGTAATCTACACGAGAAGGGTATGTGATTACTGACAGCAGTTTATGAGTGTTTATTTACTTTTGCAGGTCGGATTTCACTGGCATGCACACAAACTCCTTCCTAAATATAGACTAGAGTTTCTGTGTCTATCAATTCAGTTTTGAAAGTGTAACTTTACACCAAATTTGAATCTATGAGTCAGGATTTGGATGTTGCTTTTACAAATGCATTTTCACTTTTGAGGCCGGTTGCTAGCCAAGACTTTTTGATTGAAAAAAATAAATGTATAATACCTTTACAATAAGGGGCTTTCAGCCAGCTGCCTTCACCCACTGGTCTATTGTGTCACTCACATTTTGCTTCTAACCTCTATAGTATACAGCATTGGGCAGTGGGCCAGCATACTTCAGCCACTAGTTAACTTTGCTTTAAGTGACTGTACTTTGCTTTCACAAGGAGCACATGCGTGCACAAGGTAATTCCCTCCAGTGCCAGTGTGTTTGTTCTTACTTTATTATAACTTTGGGTTTGCCTTTGTATGTTGAGCCTGATATGATAGCAGGGGGCTTTCTACCAAATTTGAGCACAGGGCACATTTCATATTAACCAGTTTCTGTCTGCTGCTACTGTAAATTGCTTTTGGAGTAGCCTTGTTTATCTGACTGCTGCTATTTCACAACATACTAGGTTTCTGTATTTCTTTCTTTTTCCTTCTTTCTTTTTTTATTTCTTTGATTGTTTCTTTCTTTGTTTTTTCCTTCTTTTCTTTGTTTTTGTTTCTTCTATCTATCGTTCTTACTTCCCTTCTTTCTTTTTTCTTTCATTCATTCTTTCTTCCCTTCCTTCTTTTTGCCTTCTTTATCCTTTGTTCCCTTACTTTCGTTCTTACCTCTTTCTTTTTTCGCTTCTTTCTTTATTTCATTCCTTTTTTTATTTTCTTCTATCTTTTTGTTTCCGTCCTTCTTTCCTTATTTGTTTCTTTCTTTTGTCTTCCCTTTGTTTGTTTCTTTCCTTCTTTCTTTGACTCTTACCTTCCTGCTTTCTTTCATTCTTTATTTTTTTATTAATTCTGTCGTGCCTTCTTTCTTTCTTTCCTTCCTTCTTTCTTTTCTTCCACCTCCTCTTTCTTTCCTTCTTTCTTTTTTCTTTTATTCCATCTTTCTTTTTTTCTTTCTTTCTTTCTTTCTCTTCTTTCTTTCTTGCTTTGTTTCTTGACTTCTTTCTTTCTTGCTCTCTATATCTTTTGAGCCCTCTCTTTCTTACCTCTTCCTTTCTTGTCATCTTTCATTCCTTCCTTTTTCTTTTCCACTATCTCTTTCTTTCTGTCCTTCCTTCCTTACTTGCTTCTTTCTTTTGTCTCAACTTTTTTTTCTTCTTTCTTTGAGTTTCTTTCTTTGTTTCCTTGTTTGTTTCATTATTACCTTCCTGCTTTATTTAATTCTTTATTTATTTGATAAATTATTTGTTGCCTTCTTTTTTGTGTCCTTTTTATTTCCTTCCTTCTTTCTTTTTTTCAGTCTCTTCCTCCCTTCCTTCCTTCCTTCCTTCCTTCCTTCCTTCCTTCCTTCCTTCCTTCCTTCCTTCCTTCCTTTTCTTTCATTCTTTCGTTCTCTCCTTTCTTTCTTTCTTGCTTTCTTTCTTTCTTTCTTTCTTTCTTTTTCACAGGCAAGAGAAGAGTAGCCGATGCCAGACCAATTGGCATTTTTAGATCTGTGATACCCAAGCCTTTTCAATTTTAACATAGTTCTGGTTACTATTAGGGATTTTCGGCCAGACTTCATCCATTAGTCTATGATTGTCATTCATATTTTTCTTCCACCCACTCCATCATGCATTAAGGGACAATGCAAAACTCCACTTTATCCATTGGCTGACTTCACTATGAGTTACAACATGCTTCCCTTTCACCAGGCGCAAATCCAGGCGCAAATCCAGAGAGTACTATGATAATGTGTGTGTGTTTTTTAGACCCAAAATGATTTTTGGGGCTGTTGAGGATTCAGCAGCTTCTCAAGTAATAAAGGTTTGCAAAAAGCATGACAAAATAAAAGAAGAATTGTCAAAAGGCTGGAGGCTTATGACGGACCTATTGGCTTTGCCAATGCTTGTTTGCTTTTGGAGCTATGCACCATCATAATGCATGCATAGCACATTGGATAGGGGAGTGTAATTCTATAGGAGTCTGTCATCTTCAACCTATAATCCTAAAATTTGGTATTTCCACTTCTAAAGTGGCAAAGCTAAATCAATTATTCAAGAGTTCTGAGCAGTATTCCAATTACTGAACTGAAAAGCTTACAAGGCAGGCTTTCACCTTTGAGCAAGGATACAAACAGTAGGGACAAAAGGAGGAATGGTTAGGATGGTTAATAGATAGAAAAAAAGGTGTGCATACCTTTAAATGGGTTCTTCGCGGGTATTTGCAACACTTCTTTGTCAGAATATCATTTGCCGCAATCTTGACCAACATATAGTATCTTAAATATTGCTTACAAAATATATTTATTCATTCAGTGCTGACTTTCTACATTCAACTGGAATGGAGCAATACTTCTGTTGTCAATATTTTGGATACAATATTCAAGTCAGTTGATGTTGTGACGACGATATTGACAACACTATTGCAGGTAGTTTTTCACACAAAAAAGGCTTGTTTCACAAAACACTCACTAATATCCTCAGCAGGGTGCCACCATAACTGGTGTATTTCTTTTTGCTACCTCAACACTTAGGGGCTGATTATGAGTCTGGAGGTCCATGGACTTCCGACCGCTCAATTACAAGTAGGGCAGTTGGACCAGCATTTAACTGCCACAACTGCCAGTGATCTCTGATCTGGCACAGCGGTCTTGAGGGCGCAATATGCTTGTACTGCCAAGTATATTACGAGTTTCCTCTCTGCCATGGTCTTTATGGCAGTCCCTCCTCCATGCTAACCGTGGTGGAGAGGAAACAAAGTGGGCCCTACAGGGCCACCTGTTCCCTCTGGGCCAGGGGGGTGCATGGTGTGGCCTCCTGTGTGCATGCGCCCCAGTGCTGCACTGCTAAACGCGCAAAAAGGCCCTTAAACTCATAGGAATACCAGAAATAGTTTGTTTTTTATGCACAACAAGGATATACCTCATTTTGTTATAAATAACCCCCTCTTGACATAAAGGATTAACTCTAATTTTTCCAACATGAGATACCACATCAACGTCATTATATCTTTGCTACCACAACATATTAACCTGTTTCAACTCAACATTTGGAAATTAACAGGCGTTATATCAAAAAACTGCAAATAATTAAAAAGACTATTCCATGATTTTACAACATTCTTATAAGATGCTTCTAAAGTTCGCATCTCTGCTTTTTTTTAATGAAGTTAGAAGCCGTTTTAATGTGATGAGGTAGAAAGGTAGAAAGCTAGAAATATAAACTTTAAATTCACCAAAACTGCAGTTTATACTGAAAACAGATTCTCATAGATAGCTCCATGTTTGTATTCTAAAAGAAATTGTCCTAATTACCACAATGCATCTACCCTGCAGCATGAGAAAACACGATTGCGTTCTAAATGTGCGATTTGATATAAAAAACAGAATTGCACCATATGTCTCAGAAATGCAAAACATAATGATATGGTATGTTTATCACACATATGACATTTATGTAAAAAATTTAAATGTCTTCTGAAAACCAAGTGCAGTTTAATTATCAAAGCCAATGGCAAGAGTTCAGTCTGTAAGGAACAAAAACTATAAAATGGTTAATGCTTAGTTGCAAAGGGAAAGAATGATTTTACAGCTCCGACAGATGATAGTATTTACAAACGCGATTGAAGCTGTACAACTTTACACACACAGATTCATACTCTAGAGGATTTTCTCCCATATTCCGTTTGAACGATATAAACCTAGGATGGTGAAGTTCTGAAATGTACTTACCAATAGAAGAAAGGGAGCTAGAGATAGACAAACCCGTTTGTGCCTACGACAACAATTGTTTTCTTACATTTTTTATATTGACACTCATGCTCATGTCCTGTGCTCCATTGGACGCCATAGAAACTTTACAATAGTTTAAAGTATAAATTGAGAACCCTAGATGATTCAGCCATACCTAATTTTGTGCTGGTCCTGTCACTATACCACCTAAAAAGCCCCGCGTAATAAGAAAAGAGAGTGGCTACGAAGTTCAGTCTATTCTTGGGGCCCAATTACAATGTCGGTCGGACTGCAACTGACCGACTGTCGGTTGCGGTCTGCCCTACATCTGCCCCTGCGGTTCACCCGCTGCATTACCATACTACAGGTGGAGGCACCGCCTGCTGCTGTTCCGATGAGTTACTTGAGCCTGTTGGAGCATCAGAAAGAATCACAATCCCACAATGACGGCAGAGCCAGTCTAGGTTCCGTCGTAGGGATTAAGATGTCACTTTCCGACAGCCTTTCCGTGTGGGCCTTTCTGACATGGAAAGGCTGTTGAAAGGTGACTTTGGGGGCTCCTAGCAGGGCCCCTTTTGCTCTGGCCTCTGCTTTGGCCTTGGTGCCTGCCACACGGTGTAGGGATGTTTAAAAACATACATTTTTCAATGACAACTTGTGCAGCGAGCATCCAAATCGTGCGGTTTGAACTGCCGACCTATGCGACGGTGTCCCGTCTGACATCGTAATCAGTGGTGAATGCTGAAATTGCAGATAAGAAATTAAACAAAAATGGGACTGTGGGCATATTTTTTTCATTATGATATATTTTCTCAATTATTGATGGCTTTAAAAATAAATGCAAAATTAAACCTTGAAACTAGAGAAGATATTAATAGCCACTGCACCCATTTAAATTCCATTTTTAAATGAAGGAATCACCCACTCATTAGTAAAGTGTAAAAGTGTAACTCACATATGTGATTTTCAATAAGGAAGTCCTTAACCATGCCAAGTTGGTAGATGACTCATTACTTCAAGCTTGACTAGGTTTTGGTTCGGCTTATATTAACATATTTTCCTACCCACCAGTAGGGTTTGGGTGCTGTGGTCCATATTGGCAAGCTACAAATCAATCAACATTTGGACAGGCATTGGAGCAGAATATTTAACCTTCTTTTCAGTCAATCTGGAAATCCGGAGCAATATAACGGCATTGTCCCAGGGGCGCAACAGGGGTTACTGCCCTCTTTGCGTGCCCGCAGGGCACTTTGGCATTACAGAAGGGGCCGCAGATGCTTGTGCAGTCCCTTCTGTAATACAGATAGCGCTGGCACACATATAGCAACAAAGTAATCACCAGAGGGCGTTCCCTCATCTGCATGGGGGTATGGCCCCATGCAATTAATGGAATCTGTTTGCCTTTGCCCCTGCGCCATTTTATATGCGTGGGCGCAGAGGCAAAGAAGGAGGCAAAGAAGTTGTCAGTGCGTACCCTGATGGCAGCCCTCTGGAAGGGGGCAGAGAGTCCTTTGGGCCCCACAGACATCCACATGCAGGCAGGTGCAGTCACACACTGCACCCGCCTGCAAGGGGGTCTCTCTCTCCTCTTAAAGGTGCAAGCAGGTTGCTGCTTGCACAGTGAAACACGGAGCAACTGCTTCAAAGCTGTTCTGTTTTTTACTTGAATGTGCTGCACTGGGGGCAGCACAAGTTCACAGCTGCCCTGAGGGCAGCGCATTCAATGTAATAGGGTGCACCTTCCTTATTTACGCCTGGTGCACCTGTTTTAAGGTGTGCCGTGGTGCAAACAGGGAAAGTGCACCCTATCCATGATAACAACACTTTTTGACCCCTGAAGTAGATGAGACCTGCTGTCCAGGTACCAGTTAAAGGTGATATGTGTAAAAGAAGAACTTTTTTATACTAAAATAGCATTAACTGCAAGCTTAGTTAATAAAAAGTCTTTCCCAATAACACCTTCAAAGAAACACATGGTTTTAGAGAAATACTTGTCTTAAGTAGTAAGCCTACAGAAATAGTTTTCAAAGCAAAACCTGGGTTAAAAAGTGTACTCAGCAACTGTAGATAGAAAGGTCCCATCAAAACCAAATTTCTAGCTGTAAAGTAACCTTGTCATGTGGGTACACAAGGCCCATTTAAAGAAATGCCATTTTTACAGACTCACATTCTTTAGTAGCCTTCTCCCCTTAAACACAATGACATCTGACACACATTCATTTGTGTGCACATGTAGGATAATATTCCTCAACCTCAGTTTTGCTTACACTACCACTTCGTATGCAGTCCATCAAAACACATTGAACATTCTGTACAAGGGCTAAGTTTATCACACAAAATGTTGCTATTTATTTTGCCAGCTCAGCGGCAGAGCTATCACAATAGAATAAACAACAGTGGCCTTGCTAGGGCATGGTAATATGGAGGATGTTATTATATATATGACATCAAGCTTTTGTTTAGACAGAGACACATTTTGCTGACACTAAGAGGTTGATCTATGCCGGAGTTCCAGCTCAGCTGATTCCTGTTTACCTCATGTGAGTGATGCTGTCCAGTTCTACACCAGGACAGGCAGCTTGATGACACTAACCCACAGGTAACGGGTAGTTATATCACCCTATAAAAGTTAAGTCCTATAGGGATTTGGTTGATTCACTCAACTTAGACATGATAGGTTATGATGCGCTAAGTAGGAGTACTCTATATCACAGTACTTAAAAGTAAGCATATTTTCCCTGTAATAAGCAAAATGGTGGAAATGTTTATCTTTTTCACCATTCTTGTACTGCTAATCACATTATTCTCTTTCCTTCTATTGATTATTGAAGCTCAATTATTTAACTTAAAAGTTACGATGTTTTATCAAATATTGAAACCCTTTATCATGCATTTCTTGTGTATCTCTTTGGGTATGCAGAAGTAACTAAGTGAAAGAGTTCTGGATCTGTTACCACAATTTCCTTGGGAGTCAGGGTTGTCATGTTCTGAGGTTGCACAATCCATTTGTTACCTTGCCAAGTTAGGGGTGCAGATAGTGGACTGTCAGCTTTTAAGGGTAGTACCCCGAAACTGGTCTCAGGATGCTTGATTCTGGTCCAGGGAAGACCTGGCTTGGCAGTTCGGGCTGGACTGTTCCCATGAGGCACAGGGTCAAAACTGATTTGCATATAGCTGGGTCTGAACTGGGGTGACGAAGTGAGCTAACAAACATTCATGGATTCAACCCAGATCTGTGAGTAGGGGTGAGTGTCTGAAAAGTTTCAGCGCTCCGTCCATCATCTCCTTATGTTTGCTGTGTTTGCCCTAAGTTGGCAGCATTTGCCAAGACGTGGGTCCCTTGTTAACTTTGCCACTGGATTCAAGCTAGCTTTGCTGATTAGGGGTGTTACCCTGAAACCGGCCCCAGGATGCTTGTTTCTGGTCCAGGAAATACCTGGCTTGTCAGTTCAGGCTGAACTGATTTGCATAAAGCTGGGTCTGAACTGGGGTGGCGAAATGAGCAAAAGAACGATAATGGATTCAACCCGGATCTGTGACCGGGGGTGAGTGTCTGAAACGTTTCAGTGCGTGCTTCATCATCTCCTTGTATTTGCCTAGTAGGACCTAGGCCAACATATCTGGACAGTGAGCAGGGAATCAGTCTCGCACAGTTCTGATGGTTGTGTTGTCAAACAAATGCACAGTTTTACTTGAGAAAGTATAAGCCTTATGACAACCTAGTAAGCAATGACAATGGAACTGATTGGATTTGAACTACAGTGATTAATAATTTTTAAAATATGAACTATTTTGTCCATAACCTTAGATGCAGCACTGAATGGAAGAGATTTCATGCTACTGCTATCCTCTTGGTGTAGGGCTTCCAGGTCACATTTAGGGCTAAATTACTGGTCTGGAGGTCCACGGACAGCCAGACTTGTGGAGGCGTGGTGGTGGCAGCTTTCGACCGCCCTAGTACAATAAGGCCGGTCGGACCGCCATTGCTCCACCGCAGCTGCCAGGGATAGGCGATTCCCTGGCGGGGTTGTGGCAGTCAGGAGGCAGTAATATGCTTACGGGACCTCTGCGGTTCTGCCAAGCATATTACAAGTTTCCTCACTGCTATGGTTACTTACGTATTTTTTCCACTGCCATGAAAACTATAGGCGAAAGGAAATAAAGGTGGCTGTACAGGGCCCTTTTGTGCCCCAGCACCATGTGGATGCACACATGTGTCCCCCTGTGTGCATGCATACCAGGTCCTTCATGGCATTAGCTTACCAGTCCAAGCCGTGCTGGGTACTGTTTTTGGAGTTCCCATTGCGGTGCCCATTTTCAGGGCACGCCATGGGAGCATCTAAACAAAAGCCCACCAGACAGCAGGAAACTCCTAATCTGGTGGGCGCCCTGACCACAGGTTTGGTGGTGCAGCGGCAGGGCGGACCCGGAGATGCACCGCCAGGCTTGTAATAGGGCCCGTAGCAGCTTGGCATACGCATCAAGGCGTTCCTCAGAGAAAATTACATGTACAACATCATCAAAATCATTACAGTTATGCAATAATGTAGGTAAACATCCCATATGCAAAGAAATAATTGAATTATTAAAATAAGCCACAAATGAAGTGAATAGGATGTAGGAATCAGGAGTTAGTCAGAACAAAAGAGAAATTGATCAACAGAAAATTATAGGGCTGCTGTCGACTGAGACCTAAGCATCGCCTAAGGTCTTCCAGCAATGGATTTATGGTTAAATAAAAGATGTTAAATAAAAAATTCATGCAGAATCTGAATTAAGGTATGCTTGATGAACAACAGGGAATGGAGTCAAGTGTTAGCTGTTTGTCCTCTGTCAGTCATTTCAACTTTGTACTGTTAAACTTTGCTCGCTGTGACAAAGCTTAAGCAGGGCTTGATTGGAAGTTGTTGCAAAGCCGGACCTGAAAATGCTTGATACTTCTTTTGTTAGTTTTACAGAAGCCTTGAATTTTGTGATCAAAATCTCTGTACAGAGTAGTACTGGAAAATGTAGTTGGCATGGTTATGTCTTCTTCCGGCCACCTTGGCAGCTCATCCTTATCCACCACTGTTTTAATGTTGATCTATTCTCAGATGTCAAGAAAGGTTCTTTGTCCTCTTCCCTGGTGCTCATTATATCTACAAATGTTCGTAGAAGCTTTTTAGACACCAGACCATAGGTGTTATTAGTGAAAAGTCTCCCCTAAAGCTCCTGTGAGTATCACAGGGAAATATCCAGCTGCAATTAGTTCGCGGGTTTTCCTCTATGTGGACATAATTCATTTCCCTCAAAGGCCTTTTACACCCTTCCACTTCAGACGGAGAGTTCCAGTAAAAAAAGAGGCTCCCGCAGACAGGACCAACACCTTTCACTCATTGTGGTTCTACAGAAGCGATTTTCCTTAAATACTGAAGAATCCTTCTAGTAACAGAAATTTTGGATCAAGCTAGAAAGACGTGTCTTCACGGTCCTTTATCAGGCACAAAGGAATTTGAGCAAATAGGTGTGCAAAATGACCATTATCTGCAAACAGCAAACAGCAGGAAGTTCTGAATTATACCTTTTGCTAACATCAGATGAGGGGTAGGCAGGTAAATAGCAACTTATTAAACAGATGTAAAGAGTAAAATTATCCCCATTGATTTTATTTTACTTATTTATCCACATGGATTGAAAATAGTATTTGTAGTTTATTCCTATAAAGAGATACAAAAATATGATTGTACCAGAAATGTCACACTTTCAAATGTAGCATCCTGCTACTAATGCACAAAACACAGGATTCAGGGACTCTGCCTTTTAAAAAATATATAAATGGAGAAAATATTTTGGAGTTGAGTACTATGTAGCTGCACAAAATGTTTGGTGCACATTTTCAGTAAATAGCTTACAAATACTGCTTTCTTTTTCTTTACTTTTAAAGGAAGGTCTAGTGCGCTGATATATGTTCTATATGCTTTATATTTTTCTCTTATATTGAGAGTTGATCATTGTGCAGATTGCAACACTTGTATGAACATTATTCATGCTATGCTAAAGTGACACATATGATGATATAATATCAAAACAAGTTTTAATTTTTAGGAAAGTGCACATACAGTTTGAAGCTAAATAGAGGTCCTCGGCTGACAAGAAGTAATACCAGATGTACATGGGCCATATATTTAAAAACGGAATAACCAAAAGAGGCATGGCTATAGATTTTCTGGAGTCCTCTTCAACACGGTTTCTTGCTGTTTCCCTCCAGGCTGCTCCCTAATTTTATATGAAGGTTTCAATAAAGGGTGGGAAGTCGTCCTTCCAAAGTCATGGCACCCATGCACACTTATCCTAAATAAGCCTTTGCTATCTAGCCTTATTTTCTATTTTGCAACAATCATTTAACAGTGTCCTAGTATGTGCACTTGCAAACTGTACCCTGCATCTAGTTCATCAGGTGGTTCTCAATTCTGAAAAAGTAAAACCCTTTTCTGAGCAGATTATTTATTATTGCAGTCAGATTATATGAATGTAAGAAACTAATAGCAAGAGAATTGGGTATAACAAATGACTGCAGTGAGCATGAGCACTGGACAGTTAGAGCATGCTGCTTGCTCTTACATTTTATTTTTTGGTTAGGGTGTCTTCTATTATTCATTTCCACTTTTTTCCACTTTATGAAATCTTACTGAAGCGCTTGAAATCACAGATTTTGTATGCCTCACGACTGCCTTTAAAATAAAATATGTCTAAAATGTTTGATTTTGAAGCTGTTGCCGATTTAATTTTATGCAGGCAGGTCCAGGGTGACCAATTTCCGACATATTCATCCTTTCAAGTCAACTTGAACTAGAAAATAAAGTTGAAATAGCATGATGGTTCGGAGTAACTGAACGTGCTTTAAATAAATAAAGAGAAAAGGAGGGGAGTAGTGGGCTATGTAACTACTGTTTGCTATTGTGCTCAATAAACCCTCACTCTGGCACCCCTCCCCCTCTTTTTTAGTAAAATGTAACTGTGTTATTCTGTATCTTTCTGTGTGCCATTATGTCCCTTCCTAGTTATGCATTGAAAAAAGAAAAGTTCTATACTGTACTTGATATAGAAAGTTGTATATTTACAACAATTGCCCCATTAAACATTGCCCCTCTAGGTTGGTGTTCTCAAAAAGAAAATTCAACCACATTACACCTATTATAAAACATCTTCATTGGCTACCACAAGACAAGAGGGTGACATTTAAAGCCCCTCACCTGACAACCCCCCATACCTATCAAATTAGTTGACTTTCACTAGAGGGCTATAATTATCAATGAGTAAGGAATTTCTCCTTTAAGAAATCCTTAACAAGTTTAGCCATGAAGAAAGTCATTTTTTGGCATATCCAACATGCTGTGGAACTCTCTCCCTATTGGATCTGATAACTATGATAAACATTCTTCCTTTTTTTAAAAGCTCTAAAAACTCACTTGGTCCTTTTCTAGCTCAATTCAGTTTGATCTGCCCCATAAAGTTTGTTGTATGGGCCAAAAGTAATGGACACAACAGTAATGAAATGGCAACAACCCTGATGGCTACATTTTCTTTAACCAATCCATTTTTTAATGTTATTACAGATTAACTAGATTTATTGCTCTATGCAACTAGTCATGTTCCATGTAAACTAATCTAATACCTTTCACTGCATTTGGGGCAATATAAAACTGTTAAATAAAAAAATAACTCTGACCATTGTTTCCATTTCCTGGACAGGTGACATTTATCCAGGTCCTCAGCTTTATTTCTTTCAGTCATACAGATACACACATTTACTAAATGCTAACCCCTTCCACAATTTCTGCAAGAATATGGTGAATCCTCCATGACATGAATAATATGAAAACATACATTTAAGGTTTTCCTAGTTTTGATTGAGGAATAAGTGCAGTGGCAATCATTACAATTGTATTGTGGGGTGGAAAGTCAAACTGTGCTTGGTTGTTTCCCAGCCACCCTCAACTACCATCATTTGGGAATTTCCCTTGGTTCCAGGCACCCACTCTTTTTTTAGGCAGAGGCTGTGGAAGAAGCAAGGGAAGAAAAAGAGATCAGTGAGAATCGTGGAAGAACCACCTAGCCACCCGGGAAGGAGAATTCATCACAACCAGGGCATAGCAAGTAGCCGAGCAGTAATTAATCTGAGTGATAACTTATTTTCCAACACATAGTTCAAGCTCCTTAAGAAAGGCTTAGAGTTTATCCCTACCCTGAGATAAGACATCTTCAATCTCCAAAGAGAAGTGATAGGATTTTGCCCCAAAATTTGACTCTGGGTCTTTTTTAGCAACAAATCAGCTGAAGAAAAAGAGACCAATACAGGGTTAATGAAAACAATTGCTTTTTACCCATCTTACTGACACAACGCCGTACGAGGTATTAGCATTTGAACAGCCAGCTGTATAAAATATTGACCAGCTGAGGCACAAAAACACACAGGGGTTATTCATAACACCACCAGAGCAGAATAGCACGCCCTATCAAAATGATCCAATATGCAAACAATTTTTGATAACATCTGCAGACAAGGGGGGTGGCAATTGTGGTGATGCCTGTCAATGTGTACAGAGAGGAATACCTACACCTCTGAGGCGATAGAAGAAATTACAAGAAATTGGAAAAAGAACCTACACAGGACATTATGGAGGACATTTGGTTTATGGTAAACCAGGCTGAAAAAAACTATTTGATACCAAACAGAAAGCTGAATTTCTCTATGAAACACAGCCAAAGTTGTCCTACATATTGCCAAAAGTGTCTAAAGGTAGCAAAATTTAATCCCTAACCGCCCAATAGAAGCCAATATTTTTTCAGCATTAAAATCTTTGCTGAAAATTGCTGATCACTTTCTTAAACTACTAGTGACTACCATGTATTCATAAGTAAGGGACACAAAAGATATCCTTTGCGTCCTACAGGAATTACCCTACGATTCTCAATCCTTCTCAAACCCAACTAATAATTAATATGGAGGATGAAGCTCTACATGTAAGTATTCTCCAGGAAGAATCCCTGAAGGCATTACAAATTCTTCTGTCTGAAATCGTTTGGGCCTCTCTCACTCCTGATGATTTTGTCCTGGATTGTGCACACATAGCCCTCCCAGGAACTATTTCAAATTTGAAAACAATTTTTACTTATAGGTCCATGACACTTCAATGGGCATCACTTTTGCCCCAGGTGTTGCCTGTTTAGATGTACAAAATTTCAAGAGAACACATACATACAATCTCTAATCTCTTCACTAAAAATATCACGTTGTGGAAATGATACATTGATAACATCTTTATAGTCAAGCCTGGGAGTAAATAACAAGCTTGTGCATTTTCACAGTGGGTCAATGGCAGTGACAAGTTCCTTAAGTTCAGCATGAGCTAAAAATCAATCTTTGACCTGGATCTGTCAATAAAAGCTGCAGAGAACAGGCTCCATTGAGAAGTATTTTATAAACCAACTTTAGTTCTTAGTTACTGAACACTCAACCTTACATCGAAGGTATTGCACCAGTGTAACGTAACAACCTTCTATGGTATGATAGCCTCAATTTGAAGTCTCTTCAAGACAATCTCCTTGTAGGGCAATTCCTGTGATTAAGATCTCCTTAATTAACAGAAAAGTATGGAAGGTATATGTATCCAGAGAGTACATAAGAACGTCACCAACTGTAATTCTACTAATTCAATGTACATGATCACCTGCCCTTTTGGCTTGGGATATATAGGGATGACAATCGTGAAGACAAGATCAGGATCAATGAACATAGGAACACCATAAGATGCAAGAGGACGACCACAAGACTGGTGCAACACTTTCTGGAAGAGGGCCACTCCTATGACAATCTTGGATCGACAGTCATTGAGCAACTGCTTTCCTAAATTGGAAACAGTGAATGGAATCTCTGTGTGCTGAACAACGGTGAATATACCATATGGTGGGACACAGCTAAAAGCACGGAGGCACTTTCCTGTACCTGAACAGCAGCGGCATTTTCTGGACCTTCAAGCCCACTGCTCGGCGCACCCGCTCCGCGGGTGCCGCTTCGCCTCGTTAGGCACTGGGGCATAGCTGACGGACTGAGAGCAGGGCAACGGGTGAGTGGAGACAGCGGGGCTGCGAGCGTGCAGGGGACTCCAGTATCCAGGAGTCCCTGCAAGACCATCTTTGACCTTCCGGTCAGCTCTCCCTGCTGCCACGCCCACCGCCCCTCTGTGGTCCTTAAAGGCTCCCTTCACCTCATCTCTTGTGGGACACAGCTAAAAGCACGGAGGCACTTTCCTGTACCTGAACAGCAGCGGCATTTTCTGGACCTTCAAGCCCACTGCTCGCCGCACCCGCTCCGCGGGTGCCGCTTCGCCTCGTTAGGCACTGGGGCATAGCTGACGGACTGAGAGCAGGGCAACGGGTGAGTGGAGACAGCGGGGCTGTGAGCGTGCAGGGGACTCCAGTATCCAGGAGTCCCTGCAAGACCATCTTTGACCTTCCGGTCCGCTCTCCCTGCTGCCACGCCCACCGCCCCTCTGTGGTCCTTAAAGGCTCCCTTCACCTCATCTCTTGTGGGACACAGCTAAAAGCACGGAGGCACTTTCCTGTACCTGAACAGCAGCGGCATTTTCTGGACCTTCAAGCCCACTGCTCGCCGCACCCGCTCCGCGGGTGCCGCTTCGCCTCGTTAGGCACTGGGGCATAGCTGACGGACTGAGAGCAGGGCAACAGGTGAGTGGAGACAGCGGGGCTGCGAGCGTGCAGGGGACTCCAGTATCCAGGAGTCCCTGCAAGACCATCTTTGACCTTCCGGTCCGCTCTCCCTGCTGCCACGCCCACCGCCCCTCTGTGGTCCTTAAAGGCTCCCTTCACCTCATCTCTTGTGGGACACAGCTAAAAGCACGGAGGCACTTTCCTGTACCTGAACAGCAGCGGCATTTTCTGGACCTTCAAGCCCACTGCTCGCCGCACCCGCTCCGCGGGTGCCGCTTCGCCTCGTTAGGCACTGGGGCATAGCTGACGGACTGAGAGCAGGGCAACGGGTGAGTGGAGACAGCGGGGCTGCGAGCGTGCAGGGGACTCCAGTATCCAGGAGTCCCTGCAAGACCATCTTTGACCTTCCGGTCCGCTCTCCCTGCTGCCACGCCCACTGCCCCTCTGTGGTCCTTAAAGGCTCCCTTCACCTCATCTCTTGTGGGACACAGCTAAAAGCACGGAGGCACTTTCCTGTACCTGAACAGCAGCGGCATTTTCTGGACCTTCAAGCCCACTGCTTGCCTCGTTAGGCACTGGGGCATAGCTGACGGACTGAGAGCAGGGCAACGGGTGAGTGGAGACAGCGGGGCTGCGAGCGTGCAGGGGACTCCAGTATCCAGGAGTCCCTGCAAGACCATCTTTGACCTTCCGGTCCGCTCTCCCTGCTGCCACGCCCACCGCCCCTCTGTGGTCCTTAAAGGCTCCCTTCACCTCATCTCTTGTGGGACACAGCTAAAAGCACGGAGGCACTTCCCTGTACCTGAACAGCAGCGGCATTTTCTGGACCTTCAAGCCCACTGCTCGCCGCACGCGCTCCGCGGGTGCCGCTTCGCCTCGTTAGGCACTGGGGCATAGCTGACGGACTGAGAGCAGGGCAACGGGTGAGTGGAGACAGCGGGGCTGCGAGCGTGCAGGGGACTCCAGTATACAGGAGTCCCTGCAAGACCATCTTTGACCTTCCGGTCCGCTCTCCCTGCTGCCACGCCCACCGCCCCTCTGTGGTCCTTAAAGGCTCCCTTCACCTCATCTCTTGTGGGACACAGCTAAAAGCACGGAGGCACTTTCCTGTACCTGAACAGCAGCGGCATTTTCTGGACCTTCAAGCCCACTGCTCGCCGCACCCGCTCCGCGGGTGCCGCTTCGCCTCGTTAGGCACTGGGGCATAGCTGACGGACTGAGAGCAGGGCAACGGGTGAGTGGAGACAGCGGGGCTGCGAGCGTGCAGGGGACTCCAGTATCCAGGAGTCCCTGCAAGACCATCTTTGACCTTCCGGTCCGCTCTCCCTGCTGCCACGCCCACCGCCCCTTGCGCCCTTCTATATATTGTGACGCCACTCCCGCAGCGCGGGACGCAGCCCGGGGCAAAGACCGGGCTAAGAGCGGGCCGTTTGAGGCCGTTCGAGGACTGAGAGGACTGGACTGGCCCACCCCTCTTGGCTCAATATTTTTGGTAGCTAAATTATCAACTGAGGGGAAATAGACCTATCTTCGTCATAGTGCCACAGTGCTATGGATCCAAGGGTAACCCGTAGCAAGTCCTCTAAACGTGGGTCACTAATCAGTGGCCCCATGGATGACTTTATAACCCGCACTAACATAGCCATAGACGAAGAAATATCTAAGCTCCAAACCCGGGTCTCGCTAGAATTAGATGCCGCACGAAGGGTGTCCCAAGTAATTGCACTTTCCAAGAAATCCTCCCTAGGCCACATAGCCACTTCTGTTACCCCTGAGCGCCCAGCCCGCCCACATTGTATAGTCGCTCAGGCAGATGTTCACCACTCACCGACCCCGGCTATTCCCCAACCTGCCTTAGGAAGTAAGGATGAGGAGACTCCATCGACACCTCTTAGTGTGCACATCCCTGCTCCCATTGTATCTCTCCCGAATCTGTCTCATAACATCTCCAGTGGCAAACAACCAAAGAGGAAACGCAATTCTCGCTCAGCTTATTTCCGTAAGAGAGCGAAAATTGCTGTTCCAAAAGATCTGCCCACGAATAACATCACAGCATCTAATGCTGGAGCTGAGTTCACCTCCAATACCCAGTCATGTAAGGAGGGACAGGGAAAAAATCCATCCACTCCCCTCCTTAACACAACAGCAGGCGAGGACCCTGAAGTAGACGGGCTAACCAATAACAATAAAGAATTTATAGAGGTGGTTTGGGACACACTTAAAAAACTTTTGTCACCTCTGGACCTAAGACTATCAAGGATAGAAAATAACTTGTTAGAAATGGAGATGAGCATTATTGCGCTGGCCACTCTTGGGTTGAAAAGTCTGGAAAACCAGGGCATTATTGCAGCTGACCCAATGCCACAACCTACCGCACCCCAAACCAATCTAGCTTCCTCTTCAGTACCATCTACAACAAAACCTGTTCCTAAACCAAGGACAGTTACGGTGGAGCAAGCTCGTGTTAAACCAAAGGCTTCTCCACGAGGCTCCACACGTAACTTGCAACATCCCAAACACGAAACACCAATTAGACCGATTCCTAGTGAAACCCAGGTCCCTCCAGTTAAAGACAACTTTAGAGGTGGCTATATTGACCTTCCCCCAGAGGCAAACGACTATGTCGTTGTCTTGACGGGTGTTCCAACGTTAGGTAATGGCCAATTTGAAAATCACTGGTCGCTTAAAAATAAAATAATGCACTGGTTAAATGTTAACAGACCAATCCCCAATGGCAGAAGAAGTAGGGTATTGATGGTTCGCAGAACTCCCTGGGTAGGGCCAACGCTGAAATCCAGTCCAGGGGACTGCATAGTAGTGACCTTCGAAGATCCACACACGGCGCACCACATTTGTAGTTGGCCCAGTAATGATGACTCTTTAGTCAAACCCAAGCTACTATCCTTTTTCTATCCTCCCCGACCTAGCTGTAATCAGGGGGACAATTGGACATTGGTCCAGCACCACCAACGGCCGAATAGGTCCCGGGGCCACAGGGAGACCCTGCTACATTGGAATGGCCTCTCTACCTATAATAGATTTGGTGGTTTAGAGGAGGTGGATTGACTCCCAGTGCAAGCAGCTAAGCAACCCCGAAGGGAATTCTTGACTTTGCAAAGGCATCATTCCCCTGATTGTCCTGCCCCTGAGTCTGTAACAAGCCAAGTAGGACGATCCAATAACGCAAGGGTTGATGGGGTGACAACGTCACTGGACATAATAGCAAATTGTAACAGGGAAGATTGGCCAAACCCGCTCTGCGCGACCCCCCCTGCACCTACTTCTCTTGATCAGTCGGATCCTACCTGCCTTGCCCCCTATGTGACCTCCAATCTCCAGCAAATTGAGCCACTTGTGAGGTCTACAAAACCTGTGGGTGCGACTGTTTCTCGTATGCCCATGCCTATTGACCCCACCAAGGTCTCTCCACCAGCTGACCCTGTTTTAAAAATTCTATCTTGGAATGTGGCTGGTCTTGGTCGTAACTTTGACATCCCCGAATGGAACGACTTCCTTGAACCCTTTCACATTTGCCTCCTTCAGGAAACCTGGTGTTTGGAGCCAAGACACCGAGTGGGATTCTCCACCTTTTTTATCCCTGCAGCCCAGGAACAAGGATCCAAAGGTCGCCCGTCAGGCGGCCTTATTATATGGATTAGTATTGCTCTGGGCTTCAGGGTAAAAGAAAGAAACACCCAATCATCGGATCTCCAGTGGCTAACGATAACACACAAAGGGGGAAGAAGCATGGAAGTCTTCAACATCTACCTGAGGGGTGCCAAAGGCGGTGCATCCCATCTACCATCCACAGGTCTAAACCGCAACCTGGCTGCTTGCGATGCAGATTCCCATATAATGCTTGCAGGGGATTTCAATTGCTGTTTTGAGCCCTTGGCCAGTGAAAATATCTTGGACACTTTTGAGGAGGACACCAGGAGAGGCATTCCTATTTTGAATCTTGACCCGATTCCCAAATGGTCGCAAAACGCAATAGAGATCAATGCCCTGTGCATGGAGCACAATTTGCGACCGACAAATGGCCACTTATAATGGCTTTTGACATCTATTTCTTTTGATTAAAATTGAAATGTTTACATAATTTTGATGTAATACCAGCTAGTTATGTTGTCCTTGTTTGCATGCGGTGGTTAAAGGAGCGTCTCAGTATATAAATAAGGTAGGCCCTTATTTCTTAAGAGATACGCCATTTAAAGAAACTTGTAGTTGTACTTGTGACTGTGTCCGTTCGCATGTGGCCTTTGTATAAGCCATCTAATATGGGGTTCTCTCTACCACAGTAACATCACCACCCTAATATTCAACAGGAGAAAGTGCAACACATGCAATAGTACATGAGTAAACAATGTCAAGCTAGGTTGCAGTGCAATTAAAACGCCTTCTTTTTCTCACCTAAGCCTAGGAGAACCACATTTCACAGTTATTAATGGGCATACATTACTGCTGGAAGCATTTACATGTTGACCCTGACAAATATTTTGTAGTGAACAATCAGTGGGCAACTACAGGGAAGGTGCACGCCTATCATGACCATGATGACAATATGTACCCAAGAGTAGGGTAAGAACTGAAAAATCGAGGTATGAAAGAATTTCCTCACTTGCATGTAGAGACATTGATTTTATGTCTTACCGTATGAACTTTGACAAAAGAAACACGCACTACGCTTGTTGACTTGCAGTTCACACGAATTTGGTGAGTATGCTGTGAAGAGTTATTTACAGGAGCATGGCATCAATGAGAATTTACCAGAAGCTACCGATCTTGAGACATACTTCTCTACGATTTCTAATATACAATTTGTATTTTTTTTCTTCTTCTACGTAATCATCGCATGCAGGTGCCTAAGTTGTACTACAAAAGCCTTTTCGAAACATGCTGACATCTTTATGTGGCTAGGTGAATCAATGCATTTCACCAGTTACCCACTTACACCAGTTTTGAACCATACCAAGGGCACCCGTGAATAAAGGAAAACCCTTTGGGTATACCCTTAAGGATTTGTTACATGGACCCCCACTACTGTCCTGATAAAGAATATCTAGGAACTCCCTTAAAGGATGAGTCCACCAGAGTGGCATTGTCTTACTCTGGTGTGGGGTTGGGGGGCACTGAAGATGAACCTTGCTGTGATAAGCTTAGGTAAGGTGACCTCTATAATATCTTGTTTTAACACCTCAGATGACCCTTATCAGCAAATTGTAGTACAGGTTATTCACCACTCAAGCACTAGTTGTGAACATACCCTTGTTTGTTTGCCACCATTTGTTCGAAATATTGTTGAAAAGGTAGATGGATTTCCATTTGTCATTAAGTCATTAAAAATAATGCAGCAGTGAACAGTATGTGGTGGTTCATAGACGTACTTCTTTTCAATGGTTAAAGCTACCCATGTATCCATTGATTCTTTTATAACTAGATTAGAAGTGTGAATGTATGAGTTCAATTGATTTTTATGAGTTCAGTTACTATTTATGGGTTCAGTTACTAGCCTTTGTGTACGGAGGTAAAAAACAATGCATGCCAACATTAAAAAAAATTATGAAAACAAAAGGGTGATACAATTAACACCAGGTTGTGGTATGCATAATTCATAAAAAGTATTCTCCTGGCTACAGATAAAGGGGATTAACAGATCATTGAAGAACAAATAAGGCTAGGAAGGGCTCTACTCAAGCATTTCAGAGGCCAAGAACTGTCCTTCCTGGCCTTTCTGACCTTCCATTTGTCATTGCCTAATACTTGTTTCCAAATCATAGTAAAAAAGCTAAAGTTTGTGGGAGGCAATGCTTGGGCAGAATGGACATTGCATTTCTGAAAATGATCTGCATACTGAAGGTTATAGTGGCTAATTTTCATTTATTTTTCCTTAAAAATCTGTCAATTGTTTTTGTAAAATTTCACAAAATAAAAAATAGTGAAAAAGCCCTCTTTCACAATTAATTTTTAAAAGAAGGAGAGATACAAAGGCTCCAATGTTGCTAGATAGATTGCAATCTGAAAGGGCTGGGAAAGTGAAAATGTCCCTCCAAGAGAGGAAAAAATGTTTTTCTTTGTGAAATGCCATTCCTGTCATAGGAAGAAGGCACAGACTGATTCTCACAACATCTGCACAGTCTACTTTTCAACATCTGGAGAGGTGTCCCTCTCCCCTTCAGATGAATTTAAAAAGAATAAGGATCTTCAAGGACAGGGAGCATATTTGGCTTCATGGGATACAGGTAGGCCATCACAGGCTACAAAGGTGTACAACAGGGATGTCTGAGGAGCATGGATAGGAAGCTCCCTGTATAATAGTTCACTCCTCCATCTCTGACGACTCCTCCATATGTTGATGCGGAGAGGAGTCTGAGTATAGAAAACATTTCTGTTTGACTTCAAGGCTGAGAACATATGCAATCTGTTCACCGTTGAGAGCAGGCACTTAATGGCACTGAAGGCACTTTATTTTGAGGTCAAGGCATTCAAGGTTGAAGACAACAAGGCTAGCCACATCAAAGGAGGCGTCATCATCAAGATATTAAATGTCAACTGCAAAGTCGAGTAGACTAAACCTGTAGTCAGGATAGTTAAAAAGAGGATTCCTGCGAATTATTAAAAGCATTCCTAAACATTTTCTCCTACCTTTAATGTATTGCCTGTGAATATTTATTATTCTTTGCCTTCAAAATCCTCTACTAGATGCCGGTCACAACACAACTCGTTGCCTTCTTCTCCAGTACCAACTGTGCCAGTACCAGCTTCTCCAGTGCCAACTTTGACTCAACATCTAGAGGAGCACCCAACACAATATCCAGCTCTACCAAAAGCTGCAAGTCATGCAGTATCTGGAAGAAAATCCTGCACTCCTTGCAGGAGTTCCAAGCAGTGCTCACATTTTTGTTATAGGCAACATACACTGAGGACCATCTCTTCTGAAACTTCTGCTTCCTATTCTTCCTACGGAGGATGTCCTCCAACCCTTACTGTGCTGTCAAAGTCTAGGATGCAACCTATCAATCACATCAATACTTTTTATGAAGTTTTAATGAGGGGCAGAAACACTTAGTATTCCACTACCTACATGGGCATACAATATCTTTGAAATGCTTCATCATCCTCTATAGCAAGGGTTTTGCTTCCTCAAGTTCCTGGTCTATTAGAACTATCTACAGAATATTTCAAATTCCAACTAAAGTGGCTCCTTCAATACTGCACAACAACAAGTACAAGGCACCCGATCAAGATAATATTGTCTGAAGGGCAAGTCCACAACCAGACAGTTGTTTCTGCAGCAAGGAAGCATCATTCCCCTGCACCAATGTCAACAGTTCACCCTGAAAAAAGTGAACAAGTGACTAGGTTCTGTGAGGTTAAAGATGTGTGGCATATCTGCTACTGCCCTGTAAGCTGCCAGCATAACAACTTTACTCATCAGGTTTGACAGGTCCTTATATGACTCATTACAATATCTGCCTGACAGACTCACTTGTGAATACAGAAGGTATTTTCAGGAGTGAGAGAAAATTCCCTTTTTGCATGGTCACCCCTTTTTTTGCAGAATTTTATTTCTTGGTTTTGGACTCTGCATACTGGGATTCTGCTGCCCAGTGCCCATTGTAAGTACTCTGACCCACAAAACGTAAAACTTGCCTACACTTTGTTTAGCATATCTAAGGCCATAGTATGTGTGTAGAAACTACACCCATGGCATGGTAAGTGGATGTCACCCATGGACTCCTGCACTTATTGTGGTATCTACTAATGTGACAATGGCTTGAGGCCTACCAATGTAGCCTGACTTCTGCGGTTTAAACTGAGAGACAGACAGTCAAAATAACCTTTTCACATGGGAAAAATCTTCCTTTTGAACACTAATAAGTCACCCATGTGTAGATCTTGTAGACAATAAGGTCAGGTGCTTAGGGCCAGATGTTGGAAGGCAAATACTGGTCAGTAACGGCCGATTTCGGCCGTTACCGATCGGTATTTGGAGTTTGGGATGTAGGGGCATGGTAAAATACAGATTCGGTAATTTTACCGAATCGGTAATTTTACCGATTCAGTACCGAATCTGTATCTTGACTTGTAGGTAGCACTGTAATCAGTGCTACAGGGGTTTAAGAATTTGTTATTTACCACCAACTAGAAGTTAGTTGTAAATAATGAAAACCCTTTAAAAAGCATTTTTTTTGCTTTTAAAACAGTGCCATGTTGCAGTCTGCAACATGTGCACCCATGCACAATTGAGGGGTGCAACAGGGTTTCAAAGTGACACCCTGCCGCCCTTCTATGTTTCCTCCAATTACCGAATCGGTATCCGAATCGGTAAATACCGATTCGGTAATTACCGAATCATACCGATTCGGTAATTAAATCGGTAAAATTACCTACATCCCGATTGCCAGTTATTAAATACCGAATCGGTATGATTCGGTATTTAAGAATCGGTAATCTGGGATTACCTACATCGGGCCCTAAGTATCTAAAAGTAGTACATGTAGAAATGTAGGGCTAGATTTACTAAACTTTCCTGCAACACAGTGTAGCAAGTCAACATTTTGCACTGGTTTGAGAGAAAGCAAAAATACACAATCAGGTACATGCATCATTGTAGGAATTTGCGATTCCTAATTTCCGAAAATTAAGGAATCGCAATTTAGGAATCGCAAATTCCTATGCATCAAAAATGCGCAATTTTTTTTGCGATTCGCTAATTTTCCTTATTTGCGATTCCTTAATTGCAAATCGCAAATAAGGAAAGGCTTTGCATTGATTCCTATGGGCCTAGAGGCCTAGAGGCCCATAGGAATCAATGGGAAGGCATTCTCATTTTGCGAATTCGCAATTAAGGAATCGCAAAATGAGAATGGAATTTCAAGAGTGCAGGGGGGTCCAAAGGACCCCCCCCCCGCACCCCTGGAATGTCATGTAATTACATGTTACTCACACACATGTCCCAAGGGCATGTGTGTGTAAAATGTAAGTTTCAAAAATGCATTTATGTGCATTTTTGAAACTTTTCGCAAATTACCATGAAGGTGTACTTCATGGTAATTTTTCCCTTTAAAATTGCGAATTCTCAAAAATAAATAAATCATGCATTGCATTTAAGAAATCGCAAAATTTGCGATTTCTTAAATGCTATCGCAATTTGAGAAATCGCAAAAAATTGTGATTTCTTAAATTGCGAGAAATGGAAAATGAATGATGCATCCCAATAAGTGATTTTGGAATCCCAAACGGCCGATTTTTGCGATTCGCACCGTTTGCGATTCCAAAATCGCTTGATGCATGTGCCTGTTAATGTACTAAGAAATGGTGCACTTTGGCTCTGACACAGCGCTGGTGCACTTTAGGCAGCCATGCACCACAGTGCAAGGTTGCCTGTGTTACAAGGAGAATTGTTTTTGTGTGGGTAGGGATGCCCTTTCTCACAAAAATAATCTCTTAAGGCATGTTCCTCTTCCTATGTGTGCAGCACACATAGAAAAAGAAAACAATGAGGAGAAAAATAGAGTTTTTTCCTTGTTATGCCATCATCTGGGAGGAGTAGCTATTTCACTCAATCCCAGGTTTATAAACCTTTATTTATCTGGGATTACCTGAAATCCATGGGAGGATGCTAGGGAACATCCAAGTCCCCCTCGTGGAACATGTCCCGGAGTGAAATGTAACGCAATGCAGTACAAGTCCCTGCATTGCGTTTAATTTTTTTTTACAAAGCCTTACCCGCAAATCGCCACTTGCATGGCTTTGTAAATATTTACCAGCAAGTTGCACCATGGATATGCCACAAAAGTGGTATAAACATGACACAAAATGTTAGTAAATCTGGTCCTTAATGTTGGGATGTCCTTACAATGACAACCCCCCAAAAGTTATTTTCACTGTGGAAGGCTCTGGCTATCCTTGAGGAAACCTAGAGTGCAGAAATGATTCACCCACTATTTTTATATTTATTAAAAATCAAATTGAATTGCAAAGTTGGATTTTTAATAAAAAATTAAGAAAAGTAACTTTTAGAAAGTTACCTTTTTGCTGCCTGGAGCTCATGGAACCTAACTGCCCCTGCCAGTGTTTGACCTTAAAGAGGTGTGAAAAACGCTCCCAGAGCAGGACAATGTCTTAAGCCTGTTGGGCAGGATAGATTGGGTGTGGGATATGTGACACCTATCAAACCAGAAAGAGAAGATGGGAGGTTTAATTTACTTCAAAAGGGCAAGGGTAAAGTCTACCCACTCATAGTTTCAAGTGAGGGGAAGCCTGGGAAGGCAACAGCCTTTGAACGCAGGACACATTATAATCAGCCTAGCACCATCCCAGTGAGAAGGACAAATAGTTGCAGAACCAGATTGGTGTAGCTTATGAGGAGGGGCCAGCTCATTTTCCTAGGCACACAACTGGATGGACTCCTGCTCTCCTCTCTTAGTGGAAGGTGTTCTGACATCTTGGATTTGCCTTAGATGAATACACTCTGACATTGTTTGCAGTAGGTCACACCGGATTTGCTATAAAAGTGCAATGAATTGCCCCTGGGAACTTTTTACACAATGGTTAGGAAATGCCCCAGGGCCACGCCTGCTCCCCAATGGCTACTTAACAGTTCAAAACTGGACCTCACCTCTAGCTTCTCAGATCACTTTATTGACCTGAAGAAGAACAGAAAAAGGTTTTAGACCTATGTGGTTTGAGACCTGTATGAAGATCTGAAGGACTGGAGCTGATTCCACTTGTACCTTAGATAAAGAAGTGGACATCGGTGTGGCAACAAGAATATCACAAGATGCACAATGCCTTTATCTTGAAAAGATCAGTTGACCGTTTACACCTTGACCTGCACTAGACCATGTTTGTGTCCTCTGTGGAGTAAATACTGACCCTTAAGTACAGTACCTGAGTCCCCTGGAACCTTAACTGTGTTCAGCTGGACTTCTCATACAATCTTTGAAAATTCAGCACTTAAATAAAATGTGGACTTCCACGACCTCCGGAGGACAGGGAACAACCACCTAATCTGATCAGACCAAGGTGCGACCTTCGCAGGCAAGAAAACCAAGTGGGTCCCATTCAAAGATACTTGCAGCCTGAAAATCCAGTTCAACGGATATTTGCAATTAAGGTATCCAACTCTGATAAAACATTCCCAGCTACAACCTAGGGCCATATGTATCATAGTTATGTTTTGCGAATTCTAAATAGCGATTTTTAAGGAATCGCTAATAAGAAATCGCAAAACGGTATGTATGAAAAAAATCGCTTTTTTTTGCGATTCCTTAATCTTCCTTATTTGCGAATTCGCAAGTTGCGAATTCGCAAATAAGGAATTATTTCCCATTCATTCCTATGGGCCAGGAGGCCCATAGGAATGATTGTGAAATGCATTTCATTTGCGATTCGCAATTTGCGAATCGCAAAATGAGATTGATTTCAAGGGTGCAGGGGTGTCTCAAGGACACCCTGCTGCACCCCTGAAATCAGCATGTGTTTGTGCATATGGCGCACATACATGCCCTATGGGCATGTATGTGCGTCACATGCCACATTCAAAAATGCAAATTAGTGTATTTTGAAAAGAAATCGCAATTTACCACCAGCTGAAAGTTGGTGGTAAATTGCGATTTCTTAAGCTAAATTCGCTACAGTAAAATGCTTCATACATAGCATTTAAGGAATCGCAAAATTGCGATTCCTTAAATGCTATAGATAAATAAGGAATCGCAAATATTTGCGATTCCTTAAGATGTGTTTTTTTGATACATATCAATAAATGCAAAACAGCCTTTTGCGATTCGCAAAGGCCGAAATTCGGCGAATTTCGGCCTTTGCGAATCAAAAAAGGCTTGATACATATGGCCCTAACTTCCTTATGCCACTAAGAATTTTGACTTCCATTTCAGAAACGTAGGTCCTTATTATGATGTTAGTGAGCCTGCCACCAACAGGCCGTCTGTGGCGGGCCCACCGACATCCATATAAGCGGTCCGACCACCGGATTATAGGGACTGACCACTGATTTTCCGATGCGCTCAAAGAGCCTGTCGGGGCAGCAGTGGGGCCCTAATCTCTACAATAGTGGTGGTGCACAGCAGTAGGGATTACGATGGCTCTCTTCCCTCTGCTTTTACATGGTGGTCTGACAACCATGTAAAGGCAGGTGGAATAGGACTTTGGGGGGCCCTAGCAGGGCCACCAGGGGCCTCCGCTTTTGGCCCAGGGGAGCACATGTGGTGCCCCCCCAAACATCCATGCACTGTGTGCCAGGCACTGCATGGTGCCTGGCACATGGTACATGGATGTTTGAAAACTGTTCTTTTGCATTGTAGCATGTGCTGTGGCCCTTTTCTAGGGCCGGAGCACAAGCCGCAATGCAAAAGAGCAGTTTTCCAACTGCCTATATAGCGTCGGCATTGTAATTGGCCAGGTGTAACCACTGACATGTATTCGGTCAGGCACCTGCTCGATACAATGGTAGTCGGACACTCGTCCAACCGCCATTGCAACAAGGGAAGGCCCTTACTTCAATGGTAAAAATGTTGACCAGGCAGAGGGTTGAAAAGTATCCCGCCGACAAGAGGACTTCCCTAGGAACAAATCTGACTTTTCTGTCACCAAGCTTTTCCCACCAAAGCCAAAGGCTTTAGTGGGACCTCATCAATCAGCTATCCGACTTCACAAAGGCTTTACTGGATATAGATCAATGATATGATATTGATAGCAACCTTATCAATTCAATGAAATATCATAAAATAAATATAATTCGCAAAAATATCACTTTCCTACACTTCATTCATGAAAAAACAAATATTGATAACCAAAATAGCGCAGTTAAGAATATCTATTTTTAGAAATGGCTTGTATGGGCTCAATATACCCAACGGCTCTTTTATAATGTCACAGCAGGTCTTACAAGGCCCTGGTGTCACCCATTTAGATACATTCATATATTATCAATTTCCTGCCACCATTAGAGTGACTCATTGTTCATTCCCAGATGCTCCCGGTCCTAGAGGCAGTGTTGACCTCCCCCTCTCTTATTACACGACTATATGCTAGTGTTCAGGATATAGCACCAATTTGCATACCTAATCGTCGGAGTGCGTGGAGCACCGACCTTGATCCTCCTCTTTTGGATGACTATTGGAGGTACTTTTGTACTCAATCGCACACGATTTCCCCTAATTATAGCATTTTAAGTATCTCCACAGGCTGTATCACACAGTTACATAGGATGGGACTACTCAAAGATGAGTGTGTTGCACATCACCTTGTGCTACCTTGTTACATTTGGGCTGTGCAGCAGTACTCGTGCAAAGTATTTGTGGCACTTGTTGTGATTATTGAGTATGCGCTGGAGCTCTCCCCTCTGGTTGCGCTCTTGGGATATGTGAAGGATGCGCGGACCAGAAGCCACAGGTTGGTGGTGCTTCTGTTAAGCATCGGGGTGCGATGTGTCACGGGGATGACACAGTATGCCACACGTTGCAGACTGACTTAAAGATGCAGCATAATGCCAAGAACAACTGAATGTCTACTGGGAGCAGATGCCGGTGTGCACCCGCCCCAAAGATATCTGCCACCCCTTAGAAATGTACCTCTCTGCCATGCCGGATTTGCAAATTCCTGCAGACACTGAGTGAGCGGCAACCCCTCCCCCAGTGGCTGATGCAGCTGAGGTTTTGACCCTGTGAGGAGACCCTGTGTGACATGCTTGTTTGTTAAACAGAGTGTAGTGTAGCAGTCTAGTCCTTGGCGGGCGCATGATGATGCGACACGCAAGGATGGGACCGTGGGAAGTTGTGCGCATGCGCGAGCAGTGAAATGTGCATGTGTGGAGCGGATCGGAGCGCGATCCAGCAAGACGCCCGGCGCTCTTTCTGCCTAGCAAGATAAATAAAGAAATAAGCTTCCCCAAGCAATTACTGAGCCTGCCCCGTGATTTAGGTGATGTAATAACATCACAGTGGCGACGAGGAGTGGGATTTCCCACAAGAAGCACAAGCTGCTTCACAGAAGACTGAAAAGGCACACAGAGGAGCAGCAGACATTGGAAGAAGACTGCATTGCACCAGTCAGGGGACAAAAAAAGGAAAAGAAACACAGTGGCAGAGAGTCGCAGGAAGAGCGTGGCAGAGGCGCAAGGAAGTGAGACGCCCCCACCACGTGCACCAGGGCCAGGAACTGAGGCGAACAAGGAAAGGAAGCACAGTAAGAGGGTAGATACACCCCAGTGAGGCCCTGGCGGAACGGGGAGAGAGAAGAGAAGGGGGAGAAGGAGAACCCCGACCCAACACGTCACAAGGCGGGAACGCAAGCGTGCCGGGTAGCCCTAGAAATCAAGGAGAGGAACTGGAGGAACAGGCCAGGATGAGCACACAAGCATCTTCCCTTACGGCGCCGATTCTGTTTCTGCCCAAACCAGTGTCAGGGCCCGCTTTGCAGGATCCGGATGATGAATATAAGGCACCACCTCCAGACGTTCCCAACACCCTGAATGTAAAACACAGGGTGTTCGAACCATCAGGCGAGGGAAAATAAAGAAAAGGACCGGGAAATGGGAAGGGTCAGGGGACAAAGGACCTGTAACGACAGAACAAAAAATATGCATAAACGAATGGCAACAAGAAAGTCTACTCTCATGAATTCTCACTAAACCTCAAATTCCTTAGAAAAGCTGTAATAAGTCTTCCAGCGTTCCCCTAGGTATGCCTCAGTCATGTGCTTCTGTAAACAAACACAATGATTATAACCATGAACACGGCACCTTGTAAGATCTAAACGCTGTGACCCTTACTCACACACCATTCACTGTAGGAGATGACTACTGTAAATCCGGACTGCTTGTGCCCTTGCTTGATCCAATCCCAGGAAAGAATAACCAATGGCAAAGTTAAGAAGGACAAGCCTTAAGGCACTCTACCATGAACAATAAGGCAAAAAGAAAGTTCACCATCCAAAGGAAGTCTTGTCAAAAGGAAAACAAATGAACAAAAGAAACGATGATAAACGGTAGCCTGTAGTTGTGACCACCACTAGGCTCCGTAAGCGATAAGATGAGAGCAACTTCAAAATGGTAGCATGTGGTTGCGACCACGACTATGCTCCGCTTCACCAACTGAAGACGACGATCAACGAATACCGGAAGCGGGTACTTTCGACCACCACTGCCGCTCCGGAAAACAATAAGTGCTAGCAGCACACGGAAGCGTGTAGAACACCCCCACTACGCTCCGCTGCTAAAACCAAATAATAGTTCCAATAATTCAATCCAGAATGGCACCCGGCAACGTGTAGCGTAATACTACTACGCTCCGTTGCTCAGAAACAGAATCCGCCTAAATAGAGAAACCAGAACCGGCACGCAATGAGTAGATGCGTTACCTCCGGTTCGATTTCAGCAAACTAAGAAGAAGAATAGGCGCGAGAGAACGCACCCAGCGCCTCCCGGTAAAAGTACCTGGCAAAGACGGGAACAGTCTCTGGAACTTGCTGTGCTTCCTGTGAAAACAGCAACCTCCCGGGCGAAGCAATCCGGCGAGGAGAACCTTCCAAACAAGAAACAGGAACCAGAATTACGCACACCTTCCCACAGTCCCTATCCGGCAATATACTTCCTGAAGCAGAGGCTCATGGATGTTGTAGTTTATTTATTAGGCAGGCGCGGGCAAGGTGAATCCTGACAGTATGTCCTCCTCCCTAGCGCCTCCTAGGCCCAGGTTTAGCAGGAAACCGCTGGTGAAAGGACCGCACAGCAGCAGGAGCATGGACATTCCCGCAAGGCTCCCAGGAATCATCCTCAGCCTTGTACCCCCTCCATGCCACCAAGTACCGCAGCGAACCCCTACACCATTTGGAGTCCTTGATGCAACGAACCACGTATTCCAAGCCTCCATCACACATCACTGGAGGCGGAGCCCACCGCCTGGCGGACTCGGCAGGTTTTAACAAGCTACAGTGGAAAACAGGATGAATGCGAAGCGAGGCAGGGAGTTTCAATTTATAGGCCACAAGGTTTATCTGCCTGGGGACCACGTACGGCCCGATGTACCTAGGGTGAAATACAGAGCGCAGCTTAAACCGAATATTCCGGGTGGACAACCATACTCTGTCTCTCACACTATACGTTGGACCCACCATCCGATGCTCATCTGCCCATCTCTTGTAATCCACCTTGGCCTTGATCAGATGCTTGGACACTTTCTTTTGGACAGCATGTAAATGACGGATCTGACCCATCACCGAAGGTTGATTACCCACCTCCCCTGGAATGCTAATCTGTAGGACTCGGGCATCAAACCCATAATTGGCATAAAAAGGCGTCACCCCCAACGAACTATGCCAAGCATTGTTATAGGCCAGTTCAGCAAGCCACAACAATGACACCCAAGAGTCTTAATTATCCATCGCATAGCAACGCAGGTACTTCTTTAGGGTCTGATTCAAACGTTCGGTTTGGCCATCTGTTTGAGGGTGGAAACTGGTTGACAGAGTGGACTCGATATGTAAAGCCTGACACCACATTTTCCAAAATCTGGCAATGAACTGCAGACCCCTATCAGAAATGATAACCTCCGGGATCCCATGGAGGCGAAAGACATTTGTCAACAAAAGTTGGGCTGTCTGACCTGCGGTGGGGAGATTCCGGCGCGGAATCAAATGTCCCATTTTTCTTGATACTGTCCACCAACACCGCTGTGTATCCCTGATCCAAAGGCAACCCCATAATGAAGTCCATGCTGATGCTTTGCCAAAGCCTCTTAGGAGTGGGCATGGTCATGAGTTTCCCTTTACTCCTACAATTTTTGCTCTTGGCTCGAGCACAATTCTCGCATCTACCCACCCAGGAGGCAACATCTCTGTGCATAGCCTCCCACCAGAAATGTCTCATCAGTAATTGCTCAGTTTTCTTCACTCCTTGGTGACCAGACACAGGGGAATTGTGACACCACTCAAAAGCTTTCTTCCTGCTTTCCAATGTGGGTAGGTACAGTTTGTTGTGCACAAAAGGCAACCCTTGTTTCACAGAACCGTTGTTACCCTTCTTGCTCCAAGAGAGTCAAGCAATGTCTGATCTCTGACTCTTGATTTCCTTCAGAAATGTATCAGCTCTCAACACACATATGACCTTGGTTGGGTCCACTGGCCTCTATCGGTGGGTTCTGACATACTGCCTCCGAATCCTCCAGACGGGATAGTGTCAGCTTTTTTGTTATCAACGTCCGGACGAAAAGTGATCACAAAGTCGAATCCGGCAAAGAATAACATCCACCGCATTTGCCTCTGCGACAGATGTCTAGCTGTTCTCATGTACTGCAAATTGCGGTGATCAGAATACACCGTAACAGGGTGTGCAGCCCCACACAGGTGCTGTCTCCACTCTTGGAAGGCTCTTTTGATAGCCAGAAGCTCTTTTTCAGCTATAGTGTAGTTTTTCTCCGCCTGACTTAACTTCTTGGACAAGTAGGCCACAGGGTGCAGTTGTCCGGTATGTTGGTCCCTCTGTGACAATATGGCCCCTATAGCCTCATCTGAGGCATCGGCTTCTACTATGAATGGCAGGTCAGGTTTGGGATGAGCCAGAATGGGAGCTGAGATGAATGCTTGTTTCGGATAACAAAAGGCCTTTTCAGTTTCGTGTGACCAAAGAAACACCACCCCTTTCCAGAGAAGACGTGTCAGAGGGGCGGCTATTTGTGAAAAATGGAGAATTAAACATTTATAGTAATTGGCAAAACCCAAGAAACACTGTACCTCTCTCACTGTCTTAGGTACAGGCCAAGACTGAACTGCCTGAACTTTCCGTTCCGCCATCTGCAACCCTTCTGGACAAAGCATCACTCCCAGAAATTCCGCTGTCTCCACATCAAATTCGCATTTACTCAATTTGCAGAAAAGGCTATTGTCTCTCAGACATTGTAGCACTTGTCGAACGTGTTCTTTATGTATGCCCACCTCCTCTGAGTAGATCAAAATGTCGTCTATATATACAACAACACTGATGTCCACTAGGTCTCTCAACACATCATTCAAAAAAAATTGAAATGCCGCCGGGGCGTTACACAGCCCAAATGGCATTACTATGTATTCAAATAACCCATACCGGGTCTTGAAAGCTGTCTTCCACTCGTCCCCTTTCTTACACGCACTAAATGATAAGCCCCACGAAGATCCAATCTAGTGTAGATTCGTGCATTTCGGACTTGATCTAACAGGACAGAGATGAGGGGAAGAAGGTATCTATTGCGTATGGTGTTCTTATTCAACATTCTGTAGTCCACACATGCCCTCAAATCACCATTGGCTTTTGCTATAAAAAACAGAGGAGAGGCAGCAGGGGATTTAGATGGCCTAATGAAACCTATTGATTGATAGTGGTCTAAATACTCCTTCAGATGTTTGGTTTCAGGTACAGATAATGCATACACCCGACATGATGGTATAGATGCTCCATCCACCAGATCTATGCAACAATCGTACTCCCTATGAGGAGGCAGCTTCTCAGCCAGTTTCTCACTGAAAACATCCTCATACATTCGATATGCTGCAGGCAAGAACACCTCTTTTTCTGCAGCAGTGGCTATTGAATGAGGAAAGGATAAGGCAGCCGCCTGAGTAGTTGGATGGGAAACCATATGGGCCTGACATTCTTCTGACTGAAACTGTATAGTCTTCTCTTTCCAATTGATATGAGGATTGTGATACATCAGCCATGGCATGCCCAAAATCACCTCGTACTGAGGAGCCTCAATAATATTTAATGACAACAAGTCTTTATGTTCACCCTCATGAAAGGTAACAGTCAACCACACTTCCTCTGTTCGGTAATCAATCCTGACTTCAGTGGTTTCCCATCTACGGCCCAGACCTCCTCAGGTTTTTCCCTTGGTATGCGGTTCAGAGAGAGCGAAGATACCAACCCACTGTCTATGAAATTGCCCGTGGCACCCGAGTCAATAATTACCAAAACCTGATGTAAGATTTGGTGGCTCTCCAGACACATAGCTAGTACAATATGAGACACGGAGTCGTGAACCGTACTACTAGACAATGATGGGAGCTGCAATTGGGTTTTCCCGCCTGTTTCCTCCCTATTCTCTCCTGATGACTCCTGACTAGAACCGGTGATGGACACCGCCAATTTCTTCCTGACCCACCCTCCGGTGTTTTTGGGTTTAGAGGGACATTCACGTACATAATGTCCCTTTTTTCCGCAGTACATACACAATCCTTGTGTTCTGTGAGGTTCTCTCTCCTCTCTGAACAATGGATCCCTCACCGCTCCTATTTCCATGGGTTCATTTCCCTCTGCTGGCAAGGGCAGCCCTTTCCTGGCTGGGTACTCCTGTCTATTGTAACCTCTATTCCATCTCCTTCTTTCCCCACTCCTCTCTAGCAACCTACTATCCAGACGTAAGGATAAGTTAATCATGCCTGTACATGTAGTGGGTTGCCGATCGATCTGGGCTATGATGTATTTTAAACTTTCCCTTAGTCCTTGATAATAAATAGACATCTGCTTCTCCTCTGGCCATGATGATTCAGCCACCAACCTGTTAAAGGTTGTCAAATACGTGACCAGATCATTCTTGCCCTGTTTCAATTCCAAGAGCTCCTTATCTGCACTAAATGTGGTTGCTCTTCTATTGAATACTCTCTTGAACTCAGCTCTAAAAGCCGACCAGTCTGACAAGATGGCGTCATTGTTCTGCACTAAGGGAACTGCCCAATTGGCCGCATCTCCTATCATAAAAGAAATGGCGAATGCCACTCGTGAATGGTTATTTGGAAATGAGGCAGGCTTACACGAAAAATGCAGCAGAATCTGTGTAAGAAATACCTGCGTCTTGGAGGGATCTCCTGAATACCTTTCGGGATTATCCAAAGGTATGGGAGGAGGTACCGTAACCTGTATCTGAGGATTCTGCACAGAAGCATCAAAAGGGTTCCTACCCAACTTGTCTACCCTGTCGCGAAGGGCAGTAGTTTCTGCTCTAGATGCGATCAATTCTTGTTGTACCAAGACAAGAGCCTGCATAACATCCTCCATGGTAGCCATGATATCCACACCCGGATCGGGCAAAGCAAATAACTTGGGCGCGTAATTCTCTCAGGGGCCGCATTGCAGGATCCGGATGATGAATATAAGGGTCCACCTCCAGACGTTCCCAACACCCTGAATGTAAAACACAGGGTGTTCGAACCATCAGGCGAGGGAAAATAAAGAAAAGGACCGGGAAATGGGAAGGCTCAGCAGGGACAAAGGACCTGTTATGACAGAACAAAAAATATGCATAAACGAATGGCAACAAGAAAGTCTACTCTCATGAATTCTCACTAAACATCAAATACCTTAGAAAACCTGTAATAGGTCTTCCAGCGTTCCACTAGGTATGCCTCAGCCATGTGCTCCTGTAAACAAACACAATGATTATAACCATGAATAAGGCACCTTGTAAGACCTAAACGCTGTGACCCTTACTCACACACCATTCACTGTTGGAGATGACTACTGTAAATCCCTACTGCTTGTGCCCTTGCTTGATCCAATCCCAGGAAAGAATGACCAATGGCAAAGTTAAGAAGGACAAGCCTTAAGGCACTCTACCACGAACAATAAGGCAAAAAGAAAGTACACCATCCAAAGGAAGTCTTGTCAAAAGGAAAACAAATTAATAAAAGAAACGATGATAAACGGTAGCCTGTAGTTGTGACCACCACTAGGCTCCATAATCGATAAGATGAGAGCAACTTCAAAACGGTAGCATGTGGTTGCGACCACCACTATGCTCCGCTTCACCAACTGAAGACGACGATCAACGAATACCAGAAGCGGGTAGTTTCGACCACCACTGCCGCTCCGGAAAACAATAAGCGCTAGCAGCACACGGAAGCGTGTAGAACACCCCCACTACGCTCCGCTGCTAAAACCAAATAATAGTTCCAATAATTCAATCCAGAATGGCACCCGGCAACGTGTAGCGTAATACTACTACGCTCCATTGCTCAGAAACAGAATCAGCCTAAATAGAGAAACCAGAACCGGCACGCAATGAGTAGATGCGTTACCTTCGGTTCGATTTCAGCAAAGTAAGAAGAAGAATAGGCGCGAGAGAACGCACCCAGCGCCTCGCAGTAAAAGTACCTGGCAAAGACGGGACCAGTCTCTGGAACTTGCTGCGCTTCCTGTGAAAACAACAACCTCCCGGGCGAAGCAATCCGGCGAGGAGAACCTTCCAAACAAGAAACAGGAACCAGAATTACACGCACCTTCCCACAGTCCCTAGCCGGCAATATACTTCCTGAAGCAGAGGCTCATGGATGTTGTAGTTTATTTATTAGGCAGGCGCGGGCAAGGTGAATCCTGACAACCAGGTGAACCCCAGATGAAATGGGAAGACTGGAGGGAATACTTCAAGAACGCTTTAGAAGATGAAAATGGAGAACCCTTTCCCAGTGCGAGGAGAAGAAGGATACTCTTACATAATCTGGGTCCGGAAGGGATAAGAGTTTTCACGAACCTAGAGCCCACGCCTAGACCAGCGGCCGATGATGACGTTTTCCAGCATGCTTTAGATGATCTAGATAACCACTACCGGCCTGCGGTGTGCGTCTCCATTGATCGTTTTAACTTCCATCAGAGGAAGCAAGAAGCGGGAGAATCCATTGACGACTATGTCGCGGCGTTGAGAAGGTTGGTGATTACATGCAAATATGGGACACTACAAGACGACTTCATAAAAGACCAAATCGTGATGCACACCACCAATAAGACGGTACAGGATAAGGTGTGGGCGCATGGAGAGGCAACGCTAAAGGAGGTAATAGCAATGGTAAAGAAAGCGGAACTGTCGAAGCGATGCGCTGACGCAGCAAAAAGGGAGAACACCCAGAGAATCATGGTGAACAAGGTGGATGATGCAGAGCATTCAGGACGAAACAGATTGACGCCTGGGGACAATAAAGGAACCAACAGATGATCGGGAAAGTCAGGTCAAACATGGAAACAGTCCACGGATAGCAAAGCCACGTGTTACAGGTGTGGAAGTGCGAACCATGCGGCTCAAGATAAACGTTGCCCAGCATTTCGGGCGAGATGCATGTTCTGTGGCTTAATAGGTCACTATGAGAAGGTATGTCGCAGGAAGGGGAAGAAGATGGTTTGAAGTACGTGGCACAGGACTGGCCAGAAGGAGAAGAGGAGGAACCTGAAGAAGAAGACCTGGTGTTGTGCATTGAGGAGCAAGTGCTGGGAATAGAAAACAAGTGATCGAGTAAACCACGGGCCGACATGACGATAGGAGGAGTGAAGATCAGGATTGCAATAGACTCAGGATCCCCATACACCATAGTTCAAAGATCTGTATGGGAGGAAGAGTTCAGACCCAGCCTAGGCCCCGACTTGGAAACGCCAGACATTCGGCCGGTATAGTACACAGAAACCCCGATCCTATGGTGGGCTACCGGATCCTGAAGTTCGAATTCAGGGGAAGAACGGGAAACTGCAAACTGTATGTGGCAGAGAAGGGTCCATCGGTGTTGGGATGAAGAGATCAAGGAGATCTTGGGATCAAACTAGACCCGGGAGGCAGCGAGCAAGTGTTGCTGACGGATTGTGAATGCTGGCCAAATCCGGAGAAAGTGAAAAGAGAATTCCCAAAGGTATTCGGAAGAAAAGTTGGCAAGCTTGAGAAATTCACGCACAAAATCTTGCTCAAAGAAAACTCACGCCCAGTGTCCCACAAGGTTCGGAACGTGCCCATAGTGGCGAGGGAAGCGGTGCAGCAAGAACTACGCAGACTGGAAGAACAAGGGATAATTGAGCCCATAGATAGTTCGGAATGGCTATTGCCCTTAGTCGTGGTATGAAAACCCAACGGCAAGGTGCGCTTGTTTGTGGACCTGCGGGAGCTAAAAAAATGCCTGATAGTGGAGAAATTTCCATTGCCCAGGATTGAAGAGATGCTAGCTAGAACAAAGGGAGTGAAGTGGTTCTCCACCATTGACCTCGCGTCCGCCTATCATCAAATAGACTTGCATCCATCTAGCCAAAAATTCACGTCCCTCATAACACCGTTTGGATGTTATCAATTTCGCAGAATGCCCTTCGGGCTGGCATCGGCCGCAGCGGTATTCCAAAAGCTGATGCACCGTCTGTTCAAGGATGTAGATGGCATACAATATTTCCAGGACGACAACTTGGTGATGGGAATGGACCGAGAAGACCACGACAAGAAACTGAACAAAGTACTGGGCGTGCTGCAGGAGAAGGGCCTGACAGCTGAATGGAACAAATGTCGACTGGGAATGACATCCGTCACCTACCTAGGTCATGAAATCAGAGGACATGGGATCACCCCTAAGAGAGAGAATGTGAAGGCAATCTGTGATGCCAGAGCCCCCGTCAGCAAGGAGGAGGTGAGATCCTTCCTAGGGATGGCCGAATACTATAGTAAATTCGTTTAGCACTTTGCAACAAAAACACATCAATTGAGACAGCTCATAAGAAACAACACAGCGTTTGATTGGGATGAAGAAGCACAGAGGGAATTCGAAGTGTTAAAGAAGGACATAAGCTAGGCGGTGCCTTTGCATGGACATGATCCTCTTGGACAGATCATACTGACCACTAATGCCAGCGAAAAGAGGCTAGGGGCAGTTCTTGCACAAGAGAGAGAAGATGGCACTGTGGAGTCTCTAAGCTTCGCATCCAGAGCGTTATCCCCTACAGAACAAAAGTTCAGTGTGATTGAGAAGGAAATGCTGGCGTTGGTATGGGCCATGGGGAAGTTTAGGCAGTTCTTGTGGGGCACGAGATTTCATCTGCAAACAGACCACAAACTGCTGGTCAAGATACTCACCTTGAGCGGGCATGCAACTGCCACCCCATGCATAGCCAAAAATGACGTTGAAGCTGTTGGAATATAGGTATGACGTGGAGTACACACCGGGGACACGCAACAAGGTGGCTGACTACCTTAGTCGAGCCTCGGCCATGGAGGAGGCGGCAAATTTGTCGTTGGAGAAGGAAGAGATGATAGCTGTGATGGAGGATTCTGAAAGAGTAATCAGCAAGCAAGAATAGGCGCAGGCGTATGAGGTGGATGAAGACATGAAGGAGGTCAAAGAATGCGTGCTCGGTGGTTGGCCAGAGAAAAGGAGGATGAAGGAAGTTCTACAAAGTAAGGGATGAACTGTCGATGAGCGACTCCGGAATCTTCTTATATTGAGGTGACAAAGTGGTGCCTCCCACAAAACTGATCCCGCTCCTGCTGCGCCAGCTACATGAAGGACATCTTGGCATCATAAAAACCAAACTGCGAGTGAAGCAAATGTATTGGTGGCCGGGACTGGACAGTCAAGTGGAAAAGTATGTGAGGGACTGTGACCAGTGCCAAGGAGCAGACAAGATATTGAAGCCATTGAGACCTGCGTTGGGAAGATTCGACCAACTGTGCAACCCGTGGGAGGATGTATCGGTTGACATTCTGAGACCCGTGTTGGATAACGAAATACTTGTGTGTTTTGGTGGACAAGTATTCTAAATGGCCAGAAATACACGTGCAGGAAGAGATGGACACTGACACAATCATCAAGTTTCTCACCTCAGTGTTCCTGAGAGAAGGAATCCCGAGGACGATCCTCAGTGACAATGGTCCGCAGCTCACATCGGAGAAGTGGAACAAGTACGCAGATAGGAATGGAATCAAAGTGAAACACACATCAGTGTACCACCCTTCGAGCAATGGACAGGTGGAGAGATTTAATCGAGTCCTCGTGGGGTCCATACAAGCTGCCATCATGAAGGGAAAGGATTGGGAGAAGAAAGTCCAAAGCATGTTGTGGGCGTACAGGATTACCCCCACCTCTACAGGGTACAGCCCCTTTCAGATCCTAAGGGGCAGGCACCCGTTCACGAAGGACAATGTGGTCTGGAGATAGAAGACCGTCACCAGCAAGTGGTCACCTGCTGTAGTCCAGCACAATCTCGAAAGAGCCCAAAAAGTATATACTGAACATTATAACAGGAGAAGAAATGTGAAGAAAGCGGCTTTGGAAAAAGGGGAATGGGTGAGAGTCAAGTTGGCTGTGCTGAAAAGGAAAGGAGAAAGCAAGTACAGCCCACCCATGCAAGTAGAGGAAGTATATGACAGAGCTGCGTTGTTTAGTGATGGAAATGTGTGGTCCCAAGACCGCATGGCTAAAATTAACAAGATTCTACAGTGGCCTGAGAAAAAAGTGAAAAGTCTACAAGATCAAGGACTGAGTGGCACAGAGGAGAGAATGACGGAAGAAGGTGAAAGCCAAGAGGAAGGATATGTGTATGCAGAAGGAGAATATCTGGAAGCTCCGAGGGTAGAGGAAGAGAGGGTCAAAAAGGACTTAACACCCCAGAGAAACGAACTGAGTCAGATGAGGAGTGGAATGTTGAGCTCGATGAGAGATGGTGTCCGAGAAGCTTCTACCCCGGTAAGGCGTACACGTGCAGGGAGAGCGGTGGTATTACCCGCTCGTTTCAGAGACTTTGAATTGGGGGGTTGTTGAAACAGTGGACTCTTAGCATGTAATTTTGTGTGTGTAAAAAAGGGAGATATGTAGTGTAGCGTGATGACGCGACACGCAAGGATGGGACCGCAGGAAGTTGTGCGAATGCGCGAGCAGTGAAATGCGCATGTGTGGAGCGGATCGGAGCGCGATCCAGCAAGATGCCCAGCGCTCTTTCTGCCTAGCAAGATAAATAAAGAAATAAGCTTCCCCAAGAAATTACTGAGTCTGATTTGTGATTTAGGTGATGTAATAACAGTACACAGAGATCCACGTCTTAACTCCAGGATAACAACAGATAACCTCGGTTGCTGACTGAGTGGCCATTCCCCCTTCCCACCTTTTCCCTGTTTTATTAAGATTCTATTTCTGCACGGGTTAAAACAGCACTAAGCATGGGCGGAAAATCCGTTCCGCTCGCGGATTTCGCGGATTTTCGGTAAATTCGCGATCCGCGAGATTCGCGAATTTCCCGCAAAATCCGCGAACGGGGATTGGGTCAAAAGTTCAAGCTGACTTTTGTAACTCTTTTAGAATGGCGCCAGCAAGCTGCCAGAGCCATTCTAAAATAGTTACAAAAGTCAGCTTCAACAGGAAGTCTAATAGATAAAGTAAAGCAGGTGCTGCTCAAATTCAGTTACACAATCATTAATCACCCCCAAACTTGGGGTGATTAATGATTGTGTAACTTAATTTGACCTTCAACTGGAGCACCTGCTTTACTTTATCTATTAGTGCTTCCTGTTGAAGCTATTTCTAGCTATTTTAGAATGGCGCTGGCAGCTTGCCGGCGCCATTCTAAGTGGGGCTGAGGGCAGAAGGGCACAAAAGTGGGACAGAGGGCAGAAGGGGACACAAAATGAGTGGGGCAGAGGGCAGAAGGGCACAGAAACAAGTGGTACAGAAGGCAGATGGGCATAAAAAACAAGAGGGTGGCAGTGATTAGGCAGGCCAAAAAAAAACCCCGCGAAATTGCAAAGCACCTCGCGAACACCCGCGAACACGCAAAGCGCCCCGCGAACACCCGCGAACACGCAAAAACAAAAAAATCCGCAAATTCCAGAGAATTCGCGAATTTTGTGGATTGCCAATTCGCAAATCCGCAAATTCGCGGATCGCAAATTCGCAAAATTCGCCCATGCTTAAACAGCACACTGTGATTGAACTGCTTTCAAGGAAACTTGTAACTTTCCTGATCTGAAGTTACTGTATACCATGTGTTTCTGTGTTGTCTCAAGGTAAACCAATATTAGCAATGTCCTTTGCCCTCCAGTGGGCTGCTTGCTGCTGTCCTGAAGTTCACATATTAGGCTAACAATCCAGCCTAATCGGACCCGCTCTGAAGTCACTGTGGCTGTGCACTTTCCCGACTGGAACCGCCGTAACATGATATATCTCCACAAGGTTTGCCCAAAAGATGAAAGTGCACTCCCCGTACAGGTAAGTTATTTTATTGCTTTTCTTTGGTAATCCAATTTCATCTGCCGGATGCATTTCAAACTAATAAAGTTCTTTTTCAAAGGCTGAAAGACAAAATGTAAAACAGCTGTTACAGACCCCGTTTTTCTCTTTCTGAATGTCAGTAAAGTCCATACAGGAATCTCATATGAGCTAAACTTTACAAAGCATTTTGGGAAACGTGGTTATGTTCAGCTACAATCCATACCCTCTGGTGGGTTTGCAGTGTCCAACAATATTACCAATGTTCTTTGCAAGCCAGTGGGCTGCTTGTTGCGGTCCTGACGTTCACATGTTAGGCTAACAATCCAGCCTAACCGGACTCACTTTGAAGTCACTGTGGTAGTTACTGCTGGAAAGTGATGTCATCAGTGATGTCATTTGAGATGTCATCAGTGATGTCATCAGTGATGTCACTGACCATGTCATGAATGATGTAATATGTGACATCATCAGCAGTGGATTGCGGGCGCGCGAGTTATGGTTAGTACAACTAACTATAACAGAGGAATTTCAATGGTTTTGTATGAGTGAAATGTCCAGCTAACTATAACACCTCCAAAACCTGTGGTTTTTTCTGTGAATTTCTAAGGTTTTTTAAATGCTAATTCTTAACTATAACATGTCTGAAACCTATGTTTTTTTCAGTGAATTTCAAAGGTTTTGTAAATGACAATTTTTAAATGTATTAATTGTTATATTTATTTTTTGATACTAATTTACTACATTTTATTTAACTATTTATTTTTAGATATTTTATTTGTTAAATGACATTATAATTACATCATACATTACATTACAAAATATACTTTCTCATAATGAATTACTTTAGTTTAAACACTTTGCAAATAGGCAATAGACTTTTAAGTACATTAGTTACAGTTGTTGCAATGGGCAACACAATTTCAAACACAATGCAACATTGATCTGAATGGGAATTTCTAGTTAAATGCAATTAGTTACTTTATGGATTACTTTTTTAACCACAGGACTGGATCCTGGATTCAGTCCTGGGACGTCTCCTGTAAATAGTTGAGTAAAAGCGTTTTGGTTACAGTATTGATTTTTAATTAATATTATTGTATTTTAAAAGTTTACACTTAGAAACTTTTTCACATACAATCACCAATGTTATACTATGGGAGGAAATTCACTTAGCAAGTAAGTAGTGTTATCGTTACTTTTTCTTACTCAGTGGTGGATCCTGGTTCCAGCACTGGTGCATCTCCTCTAAACAGTTGAAAGAATGCGTTTAAGTCATACTGGCGAATGTTAAGGAATATTTGTAGTTTGTGAAATTAGACAGAAACTTTTCTGGTAAAAACCAGACAATGGATTCCTATGGAAGGAAATACAAGTTACTTGTAAGTATAGTTAGAATTACTTTTCAGGGTCAGTGCTGGGCTAAAAGATGCAGCACTGGTTTCACTCCAGATAACAGGTGAGTAAATCTGAATTTGTTGTTCGGATGATTTTAGGTGAATATTTTAAAGTTCCAAAACTCCAAGTGAAACCAGTCAATGTTAGCATATGGAAGGAAATTCAAGTTACTGGTAAGTATGGTTAGAATTTCTTTTCAGGATCAGTACTGGGCTCAAACATGCACCACTGAGGTCTCTCCTGATAACAGGTGAGTAAATCGGAATTCGTAGTACATCCAGGAAGCGCCACAGACCTGCGTAGCAGAGAGATGAAAAAGGTGCACGGCCTGCACCACCTCTCTGCAACGCAGCGCAGTGGCGCTTCCTGGAAGCACCTGGTGTGCTACTTGGCCCCCATGGTCCCTCAGGTTTGAAGTGGAATTTTTTCCCCAACTTAAAACGCGCCACACGGCGTGTTTGCACACATCACATCAAACACCCGTCCTCACCCTTCACCACAGTGTAAACTCGCCCTGTCACTGTTCTAAGTTGACAAATTAAGTCCCCTTCAATCCTAAGGGTCCCTAGGGTTAAACTAGTCCACTAAGTACCTCCAGTAAGTGCCACAGAGCTGCGTTGCAGAGAGGTGTAAAAAGGGGCATGGCCTCTGAACACCTGTCTGCAATGCAGCGCCCTGGCGCATACTGGAGATACCTGTTGGGCTATTTGGCTCTCAGGGACCCTCAGTATAGAAAGAGAATTAATTCCCCAACTTAAAACACGCCACAGGACGTGTTTGCACAGTGGTAAAGGAAGGGGGCATGGCCTGAGGTGATATGTCTGCAAACACACCCTGTGGCGCATTTCAAGTTAGAGAATTAATTCCTTCTCAATCCTGTGGGTCCCTGGGGGCCAACTAGCCCACCAGGTACCTCCAGTATGCGCCAGGAGGCTGCGTTGCAGAGAGGCGTTCAGAGGCCACGCCCCTTTTTACAACACTCTGCAACGCAGCTCTGTGAATCTTCTTGGAGGTACTTGGTGGGCTAGTTGGCCCCCAGGGACCCTCAGTATTGACAAGGAATTAATTCCCCAACTTAAACCGCACCATAGGGCGTGTTTGCACACATGTGAACTCAGGCCCGCCTCCTCCCTTCACCACTGTGCAAACGCACCCGTGGCGTGTTTTAATTTGGGGGATTAACCCCCCGTGAATACTGAAGGTCCATGGGGTGCGACTAACTCACCAGCTACCTCCAGTAAGCGCCACAGAGCTGCGTTACAGAGCGGTGTAAAAAGGGGCGTGGCCTCAGAACACCTTTCTGCAACGCAGCTCCCTGGCGCATACTGGAGGTAACTGGTGGGCAGGGACCCCCAGTATTCAAGTGGAATTTGTTCCCCCTTTGCAAACGCGCCAGTCAATCAATCAATCAAACAAACTTGTAAAGCGCGCTACTCACCCGTAAGGGTCTCAAGGCGCTGGGAGGAGGGGGGGGGGGGGGAGAGTCGCTACTGCTCGAACAGCCAGGTCTTGAGTTGTTTCCTGAAGGAGAGATGGTCCTGGGTCAGCCGTAAGTGGGTGGGGAGGGAGTTCCAGGTCTTGGCCGCCAGGTAGGAGAAGGATCTTCCTCCGGCGGTGGCTTTGCAAATTCGTGGGACGGTGGCGAGGGCGAGGCTGGCGGATCGGAGCTGGTGGGTGGGTGTGTAGAATGTGAGGCAGCTGTATTTGGGGCCCATGTCGTGGAGAGCCTTGTGTGCGTGGGTGAGGAGTCTGAATCTGATCCTCTTGCTGATGGGGAGCCAGTGCAGGTCTTTCAGATGGGCGGAGATGTGGCTGTGACGGGGGATGTCCAGGATGAGTCTTGCCGAGGCGTTCTGTATGCGCTGGAGTCTTTTCTTGAGTTTGGTTGTGGTTCCAGCGTAGAGGGTGTTCCCGTAATCTAGACGGCTTGTGACGAGGGCCTGGGTGACAGTCTTCCTGGTTTTGGTGGGGATCCACCGGAATATCTTTCGTAGCATTCGCAGGGTGTTGAAGTAGGAAGACGAGACGGAGTTGACTTGCTTGGTCATCGTGAGGGAGGAGTCCAGGATGAAGCCCAGGTTGCGTGCATGATCCGTTGGCGTGGGTGCGGTGCCCAGAGCAGGGGGCCACCAGGAGACGTCCCAGGCAGAAGGGAATGGTCCCAGGATGAGGACTTCCGTCTTGTCTGAGTTCAGTTTCAGACGGCTGAGCTTCATCCATCCCGCGAGGTCTTTCATTCCTTTCTGGAGGCTGGCTCTGGCGGTGGCGGGGTCGTTGGTGAGGAAGAGGATCAGCTGGGTGTCGTTGGCGTAGATGAGGATGTTAAGGTTGTGTTGGCGTGCGATGGCTGCGAGGGGGCTCAAGTAGACGTTGAAGAGGGTGGTGCTGAGCGAGGATCCTTGCGGGACGCCGCAGATAATTTCGGTGGCCGCGGATCGGAACGGTGGAAGGCGGACTCTCTGGTTTCTTCCGGCGAGAAACGAGTTGATCCACTCCAAGGCCGTTCCTTGGATTCCGGTGTTGCTGAGGCGCTGTATCAGGGTGCGGTGGCATACGGTGTCGAAGGCTGCTGAGAGGTCCAGGAGGATGAGGGCAGCTGTTTCCCTGTTGTCGAGCAGGGACCTGATGTTGTTGGTTGCTGCGATGAGGGCGGTCTCGGTGCTGTGGTTTGCTCGGTAGTCCATACTGCGAGGGGTCAAGGGAACCGTTAGTCTCGAGAAAGGCGGAGAGTTGTTTGTTGACGGTCTTCTCGATGACTTTGGCAGGAAAAGGGAGGAGCGAGATGGGGCTGAAGTTCTTGAGGTCCGTGGGGTCTGCAGTGGGTTTCTTCTGGAGGGTGCTCAGCTCAGCATGTTTCCAGCTCTCCGGGAACGTGGCGGATGCGAAGGAGCTGTTGATGATGTCCCGGAGTTGGGGTGCGATGATGGAATCGGCTTTATTAAAGATGTGGTGTGGGCAGTTGTCGGTAGGGGAGCCGGAGTGGATGGTGTTCATCGTGCGGGTGGTGTCTTCGGTGCTGACCGAGGTCCAGGCGCAGAGGGTGGTGGTTGGATGCGCTGGTTCGGCGGTTGGGAGCGTGGTCTGTGCGCTGAAGCTGTTGTGTATGTCGGCGATCTTGCGGTGAAAGAACGAGGCGAGTGAGTCGCAGAGGTCTTGTGAGGGTGTGATGTTGTTGTTGCAGGCGCTGGGGTTGGTGAGTTCTCTGACAATGCTGAAGAGTTCATTGCTGTTGTGGGTGTTGTTGTCCAGTCATTCTTTGAATGTTGTCCTTTTGGTGATGCGGATCAGCTGGTGGTGTTTGCGGGTGGCGTTCTTGAGGGCTGTAATGTTTTCTGTAGTTTGGTCGTGGCGCCAGACTTTCTCGAGGGTGCGGCAGGTTTTCTTGGAGTTTTTGAGGTCGTTGGTAAACCATGAGGCTTTCTTGCTGCTGGGTCTGCTGGGTGGGTTCTTCAGTGGTGCGATGTTGTCGGCGCAGATGGTGAGCCACTGTGTGAGGTTGCAGGCTGCTTCGTTGGGGTCTGTCGTGTTGGTGGGAGGGTTCTGGCTGAGGAAGGTGGTGAGCTGGTCGGCGGTGATCTTGCTCCAGCTTCTGCGGGGAACCTGTTGTGGGTGGTGGTGGGTCATGGTTTTCCTGAAGTCGGAGTGGACGCAGCAGTGGTCAGTCCAGTGTAGTCCGGTGGAGTGGCTGAAGGAGATGTGCTTGCTGGAGGAGAAGATGGGGTCAAGCGTGTGGCCGACGTAGTGGGTGTGGGTGTTCACCAGTTGCTTGAGTCCGAGGTTGGCGAGGTTATACAGCAGGGTGGTGGTGTTGTTGTCATTGTTGTTCTCCAGGTGGAAGTTGAGGTCACCTAGGAGGATGTACTCTGGGGCATGGGCCTTTTTTTGTATTACTTTTTTATTTGGAGGGGGGCTGCCTTGATCCCCTCCTGTGGCCACTTTTGGCCCCGGGGACCCCATCCCCCGGGGCCGGCACTTTAAAAAAATAATATTCCTTTTGGGGAGAGGGCTGAGTGGCCCCCCTCCCAGGCCACTAATAGCCCCGGGGACCCCATCCCCCGGGGCTGGCCCACTCCGCTAGGGACCATGGGGTGTCCCCAATCCCCCCACGGTCCGAGCCTCTCCCCGCATCCTGAGGGAGCCGGCATTTCTTTTCCACATGGGGAGCAGCTAACATGCTGCTCCCCATGTGGAAAAGCAATCTGCTTTGCTATTTGGAAGAGAGAGCAGGTTTCCTTCTCTCTCTTCCAAATAGCAAAGCAGTTTGCAATGACAGGGTGGGAGCCACAAGGTTCCCGCCCTGTCATTGCAAAGGCAGTGTCCCGGGGTTGGGCAACCCGGGACACTGCAGGATCCGGTCCTGGGGGTAGTGGTCCCCAACGCCTGTACAAGGCTCCAGGAGGGGGGCCCCCCTCCCACATTTGTAAGAAGCCCTGGGGGGGCAGTCCCCGGGCTGGGGGGCCTCAGAGCCCCCCCACACCTAACTTGAAGTAGCCCCGGAGGGTGGCGGTTTCCGGGGCTGGGGGGGCCTGAGAGCCCCCCACCCAATTTTAATAAGCCCCAGGGATGGCGGTCCCCGGGGCTGGGGAGGCCTCAAGCCCCCCACCCAATTTTAATAAGCCCTGGGGGTGGCAATCCCCGGGGCAGCAGGGGCCATGAGTCCCCCCGCCTATAACATGTTGAAGCCCCGGGAGGTGGCGGTCCCCAGGGCAGTGTGAGGGATAAGGACCCCCCACATTTTTTTTTATGATGCCCCTGGGATTTGGTCCCCCTGGGGGCAAATTAGCATATTTAGCAACTTCCTCACATTTAAAAAAAACATTTTTGGGCCTTGGGGGTCCTTGTGGGACCCCCTGAGCAGGCCTAGGGGTCAGGGAGTTTCTACCCTGCCCCCTTTTTGCGTCTTGCGATGTTTTTTTAATAGGTTTCTTGTGCCTCGGTTCTACCGAGGCACAAGATGGCTGCCAACACTTCCTGATTTGGAGTGTTGACAGCCAATTAGAATACAGCTTGTGCATGGCAGGGTGCGCGTAGGCTGCGCTTAGGGTACGCAGACCCTCCGAGGCCAAAGATATATATGTACTTTTAACTGTCATTTTCTCACGAACTACTGAACGGATTTATACCGTTCAGCAGTTCGGGCTGTAGCTCCGGCTAAAGGTCCTATGGGAAATTGCATGGGGAAAACGTGTTTTGGGACCCCCCTTTTTTCTCAGCCCCCGCTTCATGAATCCCCCCAAGACTTTCAGGATAGGAGCGGACCGGAGTGCCCCACAAGTTTGAAAATTTTGTGAAGTAAAAGTTATTCCAAATAGAATGTTGCAGATTTCCGATGGAAAATAGGTCCTAACTATAACTATCTTCTGTCTCCCTTTCTCTCCACCACTATTCTTTTTCCTTCCTCTCTTTTTTGAAAAAAAATCCTTCTGTTTCACTTACTTCAGTTTTTTTTGTTGTAAGGTATTACAACACATTTTTAAAAAAAAGGAAATGGAGCAAAATGAGGAGACATTGGAAGTAACGTTTGAAATTTCAGCGAGTCTTCTTGAAGATTTGAATAGTCCTTTTACTGAAAGCAACATTGAAGAAGAGGCAATCGTTGGAGGAGATATTATTATTGATTTTTTTGATGAGTCAATGGACCATGATTTTTCTGAAGTGTTGGTCGTGTATGAGTTTGAGGAATCATGTCTGGAGATTTTGGACAAAGAAATTCCAGAACAAATAATGTTGGAAGTGCTATTAGATTTTGAAAATTCAGAAAAAAAATGTATATTTAAAAATTAAAAATTATTTGAGAAACTATTCTTCTTTAATTGTAATAGTTGAGCGAGTAGCCAAGTGATTGTGGTAAAAACGGAGTCTTACAGTATAGTGTGCAACATTTTTCTGTTTTTATTCAACTAAGATCACAGTGTGAGTCAGACTTTATTTTACAAAATGGTGGTAGAATACTTTGTTTAGTTGATGTGTTTACAATTAATGCAAAGCATGTAGTCATGGTTTGAGTCATGCCTGGGAGAGCTGAAGAAATTGCTTACCAAGTGTCTCTGTAGCATGTAGTAATGATGTGAGTGAATTTTCATTTATACATTCTCATTTCCACCTTGAGCCCCAAAACTCCCTGAACACCACTGCTCTGTCCTAAAACCTAACACAGTACTCCCAGCAAGACTCTCATTCACTGCAATAATTTTTTTTCTGAATTGCAAGGCATACTTTGATGTGTCTAAGATCACAGTGTTCCTTGCTCTCTATCTCTTTCCCTCTGTGTCCTTTACCCTTGATTTCCTTAACGTCTCTGTTTCTACCACTCCTTCTCTCTCTAACACTCTGTGTTCATTTTTAACCTTTTCTGTCATTCTCCTTCCCTCATCTTTATACCCCTTCCCTAACTGTTATTATCCTTTACTTATAGTCACTCCCCTTTCCCCACTACACTTCTTCCTGTCTGTATGTCAGTCTAACCGCCTTACTCCCTCTCAGACACTTTCTCTCTGTATCTTTCTCTGTTAGTCTCTCTCTCTCTTTCTCTCCCTCACCCTTCCTGCCTTTCTCTTTCTGTTTATTTCAATCCTACTTTATCCCTCAGTCCTCTTTCTTCTCTCTTAATCGTATTCCTTCTTTCTCTTTGTCTTTCGTCTCCCTCATACCTCTTTCCTCAGTGTTACTGCCTTTCACTCACTTAGTAGTTCTCCCTTAGTCACCTTGCCTCACTCCCTTTTTCTCACTCCCTCAGCCCATGTCACTTACTCCCCTTGACTTATTCTTTCCCCCTTTTTTCCCCCTCACTTTCCTTCCTTTATTCCTCTTTCATTACACCCTTACTCCATCTCACTTACTCAGTTTCATTTAGTGTCTCACTCACTTTTTTAAATTCTTTTTTTCTCTCTGTCTACCTCTGTTTTACTCACTGTAATTGCTTTACTGCTTCTTACAGATAATAATGAATATCATCGCACAAGTTGCATTGGAGGTGGACATTGGCGAAAAGTGGCCACATATTCACAGCAGTCGAAGAAGGGGATGCTCCTGTAGATGAAGTGCTGGGAACATCAACTGGATGTTTCACTGCAAGGGTTTGGGTAGATGCCCTTGCATAATTGTTAGAATGTACATTTTTAAATGTTGTTACGTGTGTAATTATTCTGAGTATAGTAAAAGTGTAGTGTTTCTTTTGGTGTGCTCTAGATAGGACACTACCTCAGATTTTGCAGATGAACTTTGGTGCATTTACTTTCTAGTGCCCCTCTAGAAAGGTGGAAAACTTCCACATAATGGACACCTTGGTGTTTTTAGTATGTGGCTGCTCTTCAAAAAACTCCACATCTGAGTTAGATGTTAAAGTCTGTCTTTCAATTCTCTTTCCTATTTTCCTCAATCACTATATTGTGTTGCTGTATCGTTGAATCTTTTCTCACTCCCCCTCTATTCTCTTTGTATTACATCATTCTTCACTGACCTTAAGTGACTCCACTTGTGTCACTCATTCACTCCCTTTTACTCACTTCCCTTCCTTTACTCCCTCCTTTACTCCCCTTTCCTACATCTGTGTCTAAGTCTCTTCTTCTGTTTTAATAACTGTAAGTGTTTTACTCCTTCACACTCCCCCAGTCTCCTTCTGTTTGTCTCTTTCACTGTCTCTTTCTCTCTTCACTATTTTTCCTTTTGTTTTCTGTCTTTCCAAAAATACTTGTCTCTCACATACTTCTGTTTCCTTTCTCTTAATATGGTTCCTTTCTCTCCTTACTCTTATATCCCTTCCCTCACTGTCACTGCCCATCACTCAATGTCACTCCTCTTCTCCCAGTTCATATTGTCCTCGCTGGGCATCACCACCATTTCTTTTTGTCCTGCTCCCATTCCCTCAGTCCCCCTCAGTCTCTTTTGCTTACTCCATCCGTCAATCCCCTTCCCTTATTTCCCTTTCCTCATTTCCTTTTTCTAACTCCAATTCCTTTACTCTCTCACTCATCTTCTCTACATTTTTGTGTCCCTCTTTTGCTGTGTCTCACTCGCCTTTCCTCCTGTCTGTATATTACCTCTCTTGTCTTTTCCACTGTGTTTCCCTTACTCTCCCTAACACTTCTTCACTCATTCAAATCATCAGTCCCCTTTCCTCTCTTCGCTTTCCTAAGTCCCTCCATTCCCTCACTCAATTTTTCTTTCACTCACCCCCCACTTCTCACTTTCACTTACAACTCTTTTATTATTCTGATACCTCTTCCCTCACCATCACTCCACTTCTGTTACCTTCTCTCCCCTTACCCTACTCTATTTTCCTCTCTCCGTCCCTTACACTCCTTCCCTGTCTCCGCCCCTGCTCTCCTTCTGTCACTCTCCCTCCCTTACTCTCTTTTCCTTAGTGCTCTTCACTTACTTTTTCACTCCCTTTAACTCACTCCCCTACCCTTAGTCGTTTTCTTTTATTCACTCTTTGACTTATCTTTTCCTACTCACCATACTCCCCTCTCCTCACTCATTCCCTCAGTCCCTTCCTCCCCTTCACTCAGTCATTTCAGTCACTCATTTATACACTACACTTTCATTCAAAAAAATAATGACACATTGTGTTAGAAATACAGCTCTTTTTGGAGAAGTGAGTGAGTTCTGAAAATAATTTTTTTTTGAATATTTTTTTTAACTTTTTTGAAAGTTTTATATTTTTTTTCAAACAAGATTCGGAAACTGGAACATGGAAACTGTTCAACAGGAACAAAATAAAAAATAAAAAAAATATCTCTTTTCAGAGCATTGATGGTCCTGAATTCTTCTCTGAATGAGACTGAGGCTCTGCTCTCCATACACATTATTTGAAGGCAGTTGTTGCATCGCATGTGCACGGTTCCCAAATACGGTCTTATGTCCATTTCTGCAGTAGATGGTGATGCAGGTGGAGCTTATGAAGTGCTGGCCACAGCTGGTGGAATCTGTTAGGCCAAATCTCTTGTTGCAGCTCGGGCATACTGTACAGGGTGCACATTTTTAACGTGCCTAATCATAGTGTGGATGGAAAAAGAATATTTTTTAAGAGGGTTTCCCCTCGAGAGGACAGTGCCACAAAGAGTACATTCCACCTTAGGGGCATTCACTTTTTTTAGCCCTTCTGGAAATTTGAAGAACTTCCAAATGAATGAAGATTTCTCCTTCTTTGCTGGTAGGTGATATTCCTGGTGGGAATCAGATGAAGATGAATCTTCTCTCTCTGCCATCCTGATGATGTTGGTGATAAAAGCTGTAAAAGGCTCCTTCTCCCACGAAAATAAAACAAATAGTGAGGGAAGTGGGTGGGGTTTTTAAAGATTATAGAATAGAAACTACTATTAACCAATGAAAAGTGTTGTTTTTGAGTCACATGACTGGACGTGCGCGCACGTTGCGCGCACTGCGTTCCAAAATGACGTTTTACTTGATTTTTATAAAAGTTTCAAAACGTAAAAAGGAGGCAAGGAACAGACTTCCTGACCCCCTAGGTTTTCTCAGGGGGTCCCTTAAAGACCCCGACGTCCCAAAAAAACATTTTTTATTTTTCAAAAAAATCGCGAGGTGCGCGCACGGTGCTCGCATCCCTTAGCCTCCATTTTGTGTTTCTGCAGCAAAACAGGGCCAAAAACAAAAGTGGATAATGTGAAAAGGGGGCAAGGTAGAGACTACCTGGCCCCCTAGGCCTTCTGAGGGGGTCCCTGAAGGACCCCGAAGACCCCAAATTATTATTATTTTCTTTTTAAATCGTGTGGTGTGCGAACGGTGCTCGCACCCCTCAGTCGCCATTTTGTTTTTCTGAAGCAAAACAGGGCCAAAAACAAAAGTGCATAACATGAAAAGGGGGCAGGGTAGAGACTACCTGACCCCCTAGACTTTCTCAGGGAGTCCCTGAAGGAGCGACAAGGTAAAAAAAACATGTTTTTATTTTTTTTAAAACCCGCGACATGCGCACACGGTGTGCGCACATCAGGAAAAAAAGAGAAAAAAAATACAGTTAAATTACAAGTGTGAGTGTTTAGATGTTGGTGGGCTCTAAAAAGAGCCGTTTTGTTAATTGACTATGTATATATATTAAATGTATATATATTTATATTCACATAAAAAACTATAGGTTTCACACGCGTTATAGTTAAGAATTAGCATTTAAAAAACCTTGCAAATTCACTGAAAAAACAATAGGTTTCAGCCACGTTATAGTTAGGAATTAGCATTTAAAAAACCATGCAAATTCACTGAAAAAAACCATAGGTTTCACCCACGTTTTAGTTAGGAATTAGCATTTTAAAAACCTTTGAAATTCACTGAAAAAACCATAGGTTTCACCCACGTTATAGTTAGGAATTAGCATTTTAAAAACCTTTGAAATTCACTGAAAAAACCATAGGTTTCACACCAGTTATAGTTAGCTGGTCATTTTACTCATACAAAACCTATGAAATTCCCCTGTTATAGTTAGTTCAGCTAACTATAACTCGCGCGCCCGCAATGCACTGCTGATGACGTCACATATTACATCACTCATGACATGGTCAGTGACATCACTCATGACATCACTGATGACATCTCAAATAACAGTGAATTTCAAAGGTTTTTAAAATGCTAATTCCTAACTATGACGTGGGTGAAACCTATGGTTTTTTTAGTGAATATATATATATATATATGAATTTTTCTGGTACCAATTTAACTAACTTGATGTATCCCGTGATATCACATACTGAGTCTGTGGTAGGACAAATATTTGAACAATTTTGGATATCATAGTATATACAGAAAATCATGATTTGCACAATGAAATATGAATACAAATCTTCAGAACGGGTATTTAAACCGCAATTGTGAATTAAGTCAAAATCAACAGGCAAATAGAGTTTAGGATCTAGGGCTCTAGATCCCACCATTTACATATTATATGTTTGATAATAAGCGCATTTTACTAAACATCAAGTTTTTAAGGTCTGATGGGTATTTAAACCTAAATTTCAATTCATTCACCTTAAACTTGATTCAAAGATAAAATAAAGGTTTGCGAATTTTGCAGAAACAAATAATTTGCACATGCACATAGCACACCGGGTTTGCAGCAGCACTTTCTTCATAGACATAGAGTTTAGGACTGCCACCATAAGTATTTTGCTTGAATATACCTCAATGTTTATTTTGAAATATGTCTTGAATTAATATATAAACAATGGATAAATGATTGGCTTGGTTATCTATGGAATTTTAGATGACGGAGTATGCAAAAGGGCTTTACGAGATTAGATGCATTAACATGTCACAGATAACAGATCAGAAACACTTTAAAACACTTGGTATACATTTTGGATGGATGATGAGATTTTCTATTGTCTGTTTTAATCTTTTAATCTTTTGCTTCAACATCTATTGTTTTAAGGTTTTTAACGTTTAAAAAAAAAATAGTTTTAACTTTGAGTTTGAAAACTTTGAACCCAATTCATGATGTACTGTATTTATACAGATATAATTATGTTTTTTATGCAATGAGGTCTTATTCATATATATATTTGGGGGACACAATGTTTTCTGTGTCTATGGTATTTTTTGCACATGTGACAAGAATCTATGAGCACCGTTCACTTTAAATAATGGCAACTATGCGTATCGAATGTCATGTGCTCAAGGCCTGTAGTAGGCTGAAACGCGTAATGGCGAGACTCTGCACCCTGACAAAATAAAAAAACATAAGGCACATTAGCATGGTCCATTCCGTTTTTGTTTGTCCAAGAGGGCGAGTGGTGGAATTCTGGGATATATATATATATATATATATATATATATATATATATATATAGATATTGAATATAGGATTATCCAACAGGCAACAGACAATCATCCGGCACTCCAAGGTAGGATTTAAAATGTACTCAGTTTTATTTTCAAATGACGAGTTTACATCAACGCGTTTTGAGAGTCAAGCTCCCTTGTTCATGATGTTCCACCACCATTTTTTTCAGATTAAAATACACATCACAGTGATAGTAGAAAGCGATGATGGACACAGAGTTGTATGTGGGACTCTATCTAGTGGAATACAGCGGCCATATTTAAATGTGTTACTTTTACCAGCATTCACATATATATATTTACCAAAAACAAGCTTAATTTCCAATTATTCTCTTTCATCAATTATTGGTTAAAATTCAATCGGAATTTTTTTTAAAACCATATATATTAATTGGGAATATCAATTCCTCAATTTTGTACAATTAAAATAAACGCAAATTAAAGCATTTTTATAAAGAGATTGTACATTCTAGAATTTCAAAAAAGTGCAAGTGCTGTCGAGAATTTGTAATTTTCAGTTTGTTTAAGAATATAGCGGCAAGTGCCTATTTCCATTGGTTCCTATTTCTTGCAAATTCCAAAGTGCCAGTGCAACGATACAATTCCACATTATGCATGCCTTGTTAATTAAGACTAAAAGATAATTCCCTGAAAAACAGAAACACAAATCAAAATGATTTCCTATGATCTATATACCTATCTTGAATTCATATCAATTCAAAGAAGGTTTACAAACATCTAGAATCAGTATAGGATTCTCCAATTGCTTTTGACACATGAAAAGTGCGTGTGCTTATGTAAACAATGATAATTTCTCAATGTAAACATCTCACTCCTTTCAATGTAAACACATTTTCAATAAAGTACTCTATTTAGGAATAAAGTGCAAATCCATAGGTAATCTAGATACCATTTCTTATGTAAACAATGCTAATTTCTCAATGTAAACATTTCACTCCTTTCAATGTAAACCAATTTCAATACAGTACTCTATTAAGAAATAAAGTGCATTGGAATGTTGGAGCTCCAGGCTTATACCAGCCATTATAAGCCTGGAGCACTCCATTGTTTTCAATGGAGCTCCCAACATTCCGATGTTCTAATAAGAAATAAAGTGCAAGTGCATATGTAAACTAGATACCATTTCTCTCAGTAAACATTTCTACTCTTTTCAATTTCTAAACTTTGTTTCATTTCAGTGCAAAAATATAAAGTGCAAATGCATAATAATTCCTAAATTGCAAGAGCTATTTTCGCCCACTTAATAACACCGGTCCTATTATTACATATATCAAAAATACTATCACTGTAGAAAAAAAGAAATGTTCTTAAAAACACAATCAATTCATGCTTCTAAGTGCAGGTTCACATATTATAAACTCTTCATCATATTTAACAAGACAGGCAAGTATAAAGATCCTCATCTACGTTAAGCCCATACGGTTCCATGCAATTAAATTCCAGAATAAAGTATGTCTCTAACTTCCGGAGTTCTCTTTCCCTGTCTCCCCCTCTCTTTCTCTTGGGGACCTCTGCTATACATGTATATTGCAGGCTCACAGGGTTGCTTTGATGATGGGACTCAAAATGCAGCGCAATGGGATACGTTCTGTCCTGATTGACAATCTCTCGCCTGTGTTGTAGGATTTGTTGGTGAACAGTTAGAGTGGTACTACCTATATATATTTTAGGACATGAGCATTGTAACAGATACACGACAAAATTACTTTTGCAGGTCATAAAACTTCTGATGGTTACAGTTTTATTAAAAAATGTTCTAAAATCTGTACGGTTCATGCCATGTTGGTATGCCTTACATTTAGTACATTTTTTTAAACCAGGATTTTGTTTTAGCCAGTTAGAAATACCCTTCTTTTTCTCGATGAATTCACTTCTAACAATCAGGTCTTTGAGTGATTTAGATTTCCTATAAGTAACCTCAGGGTTTCTTTTTACTCTTGGACCCAACACCGGATCATTTCTTACAAGATACCAGTGTTTTCTCAGGATAGATCTAACTTCCTTATGTTTTATATTAAAGGTAGTTATGAATCTAGAATTATTCTGGTTACTCAAATGTTTATTCTGTTCCTGCTGTTTTTTTGTTCTAGAATGTTCAAACAGTATCTTTTGTTGCACCAGATTTTTAGCTTTAGTAGATGCCCCTTTCAATATGTCTGGCCTCTATCCCCTTTGGATAAATCTTTGGGCCATTTCTTTTTCGATTTTATCAAACTCTTCCTCGCTGCTACAAGTTCTCCTAGCTCTGTAGTATTCCCCAAACGGAATGCTTCTAATTAATGCGGCTGGATGAGCACTTTCCGCATGGAGAACTGAATTTCCAGCGGTAGCCTTGCAAAAAACAGTTGTCTCCAGTTTACCATCAAGGGGTCTGATCCGAATGTCCAAAAAGTCTATTGTGGTTTTGCTGTAATGACCTACAAACTCTAGATTTAAAGAGTTTTGATTGAGGTCATTGATAAACAGTTCGATGTCTGTCTCCGTGCCCTGCCACAGCACGAAGACATCATCGATAAACCTAACCCACAACAGGACATGTTCAGTCCACTGGTCGAGGGGACCACCCCCGAGCACCCGTTCCTCCCACCAGCCGAGATGTAAGTTGGCATAACTGGGGGCGAAACAGGTGCCCATCGCAGTCCCCCATTCCTGCTAAAAGAAATCATCGCCAAAAATAAAAATGTTTTTAGTGAGGCACCACTCCATAAGTTCTAAAATCATTCTTTTCTGGGCGGCAAATCGATCTGGTCTTCTGTTAAGATAGTATTCGCTCGCTCTTAATCCATCTATATGTCTGATACTGGTGTATAGTGTGGATATATCTAATGTCAGCAAGACCATGGTTCCATCATCCGAGCAAATATCAAAGATACATTTTAGAAAATCTGTCTAATCTTTAATGTAGGAGGGGAGTGATCTAACTATTGGATTAATAAAATAATCAATGTAACGTGAAGCGTTTTCAAATAGACTACCACAGGATGAAATAATGGGTCTCCCTGGTGGACTAGTGGGATTTCTATGTATCTTAGGGAGCATGTAGAACACTGGGATTACCGGTTTCTCTCTTTTAATGAATTTATGTTTATCCCAGCTTAGAAGCCCTTCATCTCTCCAGGTATCTAGTCTCCCAAAGAAATCTACCAATACCTTCTCATACTCCTTGGGATGGATCCTGCTATAGCAACTGCAATCCTGCAGTTGACTAAGAGCTTTTTTTTTATACTGTTCCCTCCCCCACAGTATGATATTCCCGCCTTTGTCCGAGGGCTTTATCAGGAGTCCATCTTCATCCTGTAGTTTTTTCACTGTATTGTGAAGTAAAGCTTTCTTTGGATCTATTTTCCGTTTTCTTTGATTCTCCACAGAATATAGATTTTTAAGATCCCTAGTTACATTTTCTCCGAACAAATCCAAATTATCTCTTACTGTGTGTAGTAAAAATCTGGATGGCGCCCTAAATGGTGTATGGTCGCTCTTCTCCAAACCAGATCCTGTTCCGATTAGATCCTCCCGTTCAGTCTGATTAGTATCATTTAACAGAGTAATCATGTCCTCTAAGGCCAGTATATCATTCACATTCAGGAAGATTGTATTGCTATTGGGAGTAGGAGTCAATTCTTCAGCTTGAAGATTGTTATTTTTATGCTGTCCTGTATAAAACTTTGATAACTTGAGTTTCCGGATGTAACGATATAGGTCCATTCTGCTGTTAGGATAATTATACTCATTATTGTCATAGTAAGATAGTCCTAATTTCAACATCATTTCTTCATCCTCAGTTTTCTCCACAGAACTCAAGTTAATGATTGTTTCATTATCAGTTGATCTGTCAATTATTTCTTCGTGTTCGAGCGCAATGATCTTTTTGTTTGCCAGCCTTGCACTCCTCCTATATCCCTCACCTCCTCTTCTTTGTCTCCTCTTCCTCGGCCTCTTCCCCAGCCCCTTCCCCTTCCCATGCGATGGTCGGACTGTTTCCATCAGCATAAAATGGAATTCCTCTGTAACAGCCAATCTTACATCCTTAGATCCTCTCCTACCTGGTTCATCCGATTCTTGCTCTGAACCAGTATCTGAGCTGACTTCACTTTGTGAGGCAGTATGCTGGTCTACTTGGCCACTATGGATTTTTTGTCGCCTTGCCAAGTCGAATTTTTTCGCAAAGGTATAGATTTGCCCATATATATATATATATATACATTTTTACGTCAAAGCCAGGGGCCAAGGCACAAATCATCAAAAGAAAAATCAAAAAGAGAAAGCAACGCAAAGGAAAAGCAGGAGAGACGGAGGAGGAAATATCCTTCCACCCTTGACTGTTTCCACAACATGCTGTCCAAATGGCACACCCATGGGCTTTTGAAAAATGATGACTTATTGTTTTTATCTGTTAAAAACCCTGTCTCCCCATGCTTTTACATGTTACTGAAGGTGCATAAACACCCCACCAATCCACCTGGGAGGCCGATTATTTCTGCTAATGACAGCTTCCTTGGGAACACTTCAATCTATCTAGATCATTTTTTATTTCCCTATGTGTGTAGGCTGCCCTCTTACTGCAGTGACAGTATGGATTTCATGTCCAAGGTCATCGAGTTACATCATGGCCACTGTGGATGTGGTGTTATGTTATGTTATGTTATGTTATACCGGGTTTTATATAGCGTACGGCTACTCGAAAGAGTGTCCCGACGCTTTGAATTGCACACCAATCTCATAACATAACAGGAAAAAACAAATAAAGGGCAGAGAGAAGGAAGCCAGAAAAGCCCAGAAAAAAACTAAGAGGTAAAAAGCCAGGTTTTGAGCCCCTTCCTAAAAGCCAACAAGTTTGGGGTGCTGCGCAGGGCCACTGGCAGCTTATTCCACAACTGGGGCGCCAATAATCTAAAAGAGCGGCCTCCAATACGTGCTCTCCTAACACGAGGCACCGCAGCAAGAAACAAGGATTCTGACCTCAGCGACCTGGCTGGATGGTAGAAGGTCAGCCTTTTTTGAAGGTATTTCGCTCCGGAGGCGTGCAAAGCTTTATGTGCCAGAGTCAGGGTCTTAAAAATGATCCGCTTCCGGACAGGAAGCCAGTGCAGTGCCTCCAGGAGGCCCGAGGCTCTGGCACGGCGAGATAGTCCAAAGATGGCCCGTGCTGCCGAATTCTGGACCACCTGTAACCGTTGAAGCAGATATTCTGGCAGGCCGAGATAAAGAATGTTAGAGTAGTCGATTCTCGAGCCAATGATCGCCTGCACTGTGATCTTCCTGTGTTCCTCCGATAACAGAGGGAGAAACTTACGCAGCATCCGGAGCAGGCCAAAGCAGGTGCCAGTGAGACCAATTACCTGTGAGCGCAGTGTGAGGCCATTGTCAATCTTAATCCCAAGGTTTTTTGCCACCTGGGACGAACTTGCTGGTGGAAACATGTTCTCAGGCCACCACACTTTCCAGTCTGGATCCGAACTGCACCCGAAGAAGAGGACCTCGGATTTATCCGAGTTGCGCTTGAGGCTGTTATGTTGGAACCACTGAAACACAGCCTCAAGGCAACCCTGGATCCTACCTCCATCGAAATCCGCACCCCTCTCACAGGTGAAGAGGAGCTGGGTGTCATCGGCGTAGGAAACGATCTGAGCCCCGAAAAACTCCGCCAGAGCCGCCAGAGGGGTCATGAAGATGTTAAATAGAGTTGGACTCAATACTGAGCCCTGAGGAACTCCGACACCCAATGGCGACATCTCGGCGGAGCAAGCAGAGGCCCAGACCGTTTGTCGACGGCCTGCCAGGAACGAACGAAACCACTGGAGCACCGTCCCCCGAAGACCAATCTCTGAGAGTCTTGCAAGAAGACCCTCATGGGGGACGGTGTCGAAGGCCGCCGACAGATCTAACATCACCAGCATCGCCCTACCACCCGAATCCAGCACCTCCTTAATCGCCTCCGAGACTTCCAGGAGAGCTGTTTCGGTGCTAAGATTGGTGCGGAAACCCGATTGGGTGGGGTGCAGTAGGTCGTGGGACTCCAGGTAATCGGCAAGCACCTTGTGCACATGCTTTTCTATGACCTTCGCGAAAGCAGGCAGGAGCGAGATAGGCCTATAATTCGCCAGCACCTCCGCGTCCAAACCGGGCTTTTTGAGCAAGGGGATAATCATCGCCTGCTTCCAAGACTGGGGAACCACACCCTGCGCAAGAGAACAGTTCAGCAGGGGGTTCACATATGGATTAATGATAGCTGCCATTTTTGCCAAAAACTTTGCGGGGCAGGCATCCCGGGGAGAACCTGATTTAAGACAAGCCATCAGATCAAATGAAGCGGTCATAGAGAGAGGAGGAAAGACTGCCAAGGCCACACCTGCACTGGGCAGGGTAACAGCGGCATTCTCCGCCCGGCCGGGCGTCTCAGGCTCCTGCACAGGGAAAGAGTCCTGGATCAATTGGATCTTCGAGGTAAAAAAGTCCGCGATCGCCCTGACCCAAGGTGCAGGAGGGGGGGTCTGAGTCGGTGCAGCGCGTGAAGTTGTAAACTCCCGCACAATGGCGAAAAGCTCCTTACAGGAATTGGAGGCAGCTTCAATTTTTCTCGCGAAATAAGCCTTCTTCTCAGAAAGGATATCCCGATGATAAGGTTTCGCCAAGGACCTGTAGGCGAGTTTCGCTGTCGAGTCGTCTTTCACGCGCCATGCTCTTTCCGCTACCTTGCATTGCCGACGTGAAGCCGCCAATGCTTCCGTAAACCAAGGGGCGGATGCACCTTTGTCAAATTTGCGAGGGGGTCTCAGAGGAGCAAGATCATTTAGCCTCTCTAAGAGCCAGGCCTGCAGTCGCTCAACATCCTCATCTAAATCCCCAGTCAGAGCACAGGGATGGTCCGCACAAGACTGTGCCAGCAGTTCTGGAGTGACCCGGTGGAGTGCCCTGAATCCTTGGGAAGCTTGCCGGGGGGCACCAGACGGCTTCCTGACTTCAGGGAGATAAACTTTCATCAGCCTGTGATCAGACCAAAGCACCTGGATAGGAGCAAGCATCTCTATGGGGGTCGTAGAGAAAGTCAGATCCAGGGTGTGTCCCTTCTCATGGGTCGGTCCAACGTGATAGGGTACCAGGCCCAGGGGGGCTGTAACATCCAGCATTTTAATCGCGTCGGCATCCATTTCAACGTCCATATGGACATTAAAGTCCCCGGTGACGATACAATGCTCTGACGTGAGTAACAGGGATGAGGTCACCGACTGGAACTCTTCAAAAAAAGAGCCTGTGGGCCCTGGCGGTCGATAAACAAGAAGACCTTTCACAGATTGGTGTGGTGAAAGGACAATAGAAAAGGCAAGGGATTCGCAATCCTTAATCACGTCAGAGGGAATGATGGTACAGGTGGCACTTTTGTTTACTATCAATGCTACCCCGCCTCCACGCCCCTTCGGCCTATCCTGCCTGAAGATGTTATACTCGGGCGGAATAGCTGTGGCAATATCTGGGTTGGATGACTCGCCGAGCCACGTTTCGGTGAGCATCAGAAACAATGGTTTTTCTGACTCCACCAGGTCGAAGATATCCAGAGCATGCCGGCCGAGAGATCTAGTGTTAAGCAGTAAGCCCAGATGTTTGACGCTGACTGCCGCCTTCTGCGGCGCACCAACCAGATGTTTCTGCGGGCGCCAGCCACACTCAGGGCAACGATGCTTACCCTTGTGGCGCGCAGGGAATACCGTACGGCATGAGCCATTAGTATGTTGCCGAGAGCGAAGTTCCGATCCCGAGTAGTGGAGCAAGGTGCCCACATATACAAACAAAGTGCAAAATATAGCCCAGTCCTGCCCGTCGCCTTGGATGCCTCCGGGACGCTGACGGGCGCAGACGGGCAGGACTCTGGCACGACTCCGGCACAGCGAAGGCACGACCGCTGCGCGATACCGCTGCGCTCCCGAGGGAGCTTTAAGTAGGCGTCCCTCTGGCTGTACAGAGCGCTAGAGCGCTCGCAGCTGTCGTCCCCTCCGCCTCGGCACCACTCCAATATGGCGCCCAAAGTTCCCTCCACCACCCGTGAACCAAATCCAAATGGTGTCTTTGTATACCTGCATCAACCGTGACCGAGGCATCACTGCTTGCAAACACTATTTTAGGGACAGGCCTATTGCCACATATGATCACACCAATATGCTGCTTGAGATGCTCCATTTCGGTCTAGAAAATAACAATTTCTTGCAATGCCAGCAGTGGTACAGGCAACTGTCTGGGACTGCCATGGGCAGTTGCTTCGTGCCGAGGTACGCCTGTATTTTTATGGGGCGGTGGGAGTGTGAATGTGTCTGGGCAAATGACTTTGCTAAATACACCAAGTATCTGGTCTTCAGGACCAGATACATTGATGACTTCTTCCTGATCTGGGATGGCCCTCAGAATGCCCTTGACAAATTCCTTCTGGCTATCTCCAACAATGAGTTGAACTTAAAATTTACAAGCACCACCAGTGGCAGCAGGTTAGACTTCCTTGACGTCAGTGTAGAGGTACTGGATGATACCATACAGACAAACCTACACAGGAAAGCAACAGCCAGGAATAGCTTCCTCGATGCCAAAAGTCAGGATCCACCCAAGCTGAAGAATAGTATCCCTTACGGTGAACTGCTCAGAGCCAGGCGTAATTGCAGCACACCAGAAGCATACACCCGAGAGGAAGGCATAATGGTAGAAAGATTCCTGCAGAGGGGCTACACACTGAAAGTGGTAGATGAGGCTAGGAGAAAGATGAGTAGAGTGGGGAGAGAAACCCTACTCAAACCGAGGCAGAAGAAGGAAACCGAAACTGTGATTAGACTGATCACCACTTTTAATTCGGACGGTGCCAAGGTCCTGGCCATCATCAGGAGACTCTGGCACTTAGTAAAACAGGACCCCATTATTGGCAAATTGGTCACCCGAGCGCCAATATCACATACCGCAGAAGTAACTCTCTGAGGTATATGTTGGTCCATAGTTTAATGGAACCCAGTCAGAAGCATAGCAGCACTTGGTTGAGGGAACTCCCAGGATTCCATAAATGTGGAAAGTGCAAGGCGTTCGCCAATAGTACCAATGTCAAGACAGTACCCCTACCCAATGGCAAGCAACACAAAATTCGACCTTTCATTAACTGCAACACGGAGTTTGTTGTTTATGTCCTATTGTGTGTATGCGGTTTGAGGTATGTTGGGAGCATGATCTTTCCGGTGAAAAAACGCATCTTGGGGCATGTAAGGGTCATTAGGAATAATGATGTAACATAGACGATGGTCAGACACTGCAACACAGCACATAGCTCAACCAAACCTGAGAACTTAAAAATCTCATATTTTGGGATTGACAGGATTCCTGTGAAGAGTCGGGGTGGAGACAGGAAACGTGCACTAAGAAGACTCAAATCCAAATATATAATCAGCCTCAACACCAAGCACCCAGGAGGTTTGAACCAGGATGAAGAGCTTCATGTTCATTCAGGATAATTTCCCCAGGTAGCCTGTCATTTACTGTCTTCCGCTCCACGTCTAAGGTTTATGTGTGCTTTTTCTTGCAATGCTTTTATGGCCTTCCACACTACCTAAGCCCTTTCCTGTTTCCTCCAGCCGCTCTCCACCCTTTCTCTCTCTCTTTTACCTGAGCCACTGGACTACCCAGGTCAGTGTACCTTGTACTGTAATGAAATTAAATGTTCAATCATGAATTTTCTCTCTCTCTCCCACCTAATGCCACCGGTTTTTCTATGGTCACTGCACCAGTGAACAATATTGAATATTTAAATCATGACTCTAGAGGGGAGCATTAGAAGGGATTATGTTTTGATCTGATCCAGTTGCATTTGCAAATTCCTTCTTATGACATATTTTCTATGTTTTCACCCTACATATTCATGTATATTACCTACTGGCGGTCGCCAGTAGGTATATAAAGTTAGGACCTAGTTTCCATAGGAAATCCGCAACATTCTATTGGGAATAACTTAGGCGCTGGTTGATGAATCTTCGCTAATTTCTCAAAGAAGATGGCCCGCTCCGCTCCTTCCCTGAAAGTATTTGGGGGATTCGTCAAGTGGGGGCTGAGAAAGAAGGGGGGTCCCAAAACGTGTTTTCCCCATGTTATTTTCCATAGGACGATTAGACACGGCTACAGCCCGAACGGCTGAACGGAATTACACCAAATTTGGCAGAGAGGTAGAGGTCGGTTCGCAGATCACGCTTTTGTTTAAATGGTGTAAATCTCTCCAGTAGTTCCTGAGAAAATCAAAAGGAAAAAAATATATATATCTGGGCGGAGCCTAACCACACATCTCATTGTGAGATCTGATTGGCTGTCAGCACTTCATCCAAGAAGTGTTGGCAGCCATATTGGGACCAATATACATGATAGCACCTCATTAAAAAGCAGTGCAGTTAATAGAAGGTTTTAGGACTTTAGTTACATTATAAATCATTTGTTGATGGTACCATACTCATTTTAGGAATTGTGGTGTGTTCTAAGGTGATTTTACCATGTGAAAAAGCTTTCTGCTGGGATATCATGAATCATGTTTGAAAGAAAACTATTATCTCATGCTTTTCCCACAGTGGTTTAGAATGGGATCTATAAGCTAAGCTGAAAGCATATTTTCTGTAAATTCACATTATCTTTCTCAGTCATGTGAGAGAGAAGTCTGACATTCTCAGTAAAACATGTACATCCAAGAAGGACAGAGACTGTCAGTTGATTCCTTTGTGTTCTACTGCAGCCTCCAACAGTGTTCTAAAGAACAACTAGAGAGCTAACAGTCCTACTTATTACAAAGGTATGGCACACCTGAAGCCATCTTGATTGGAATAAAGTGGTAACTCTTAAAACATTTAATTTAAAAAGGAACAAAATGAGGGGGTATATTTTGCCATAGAGATTAGTGCTGCAGAAAGAAAAATTAGGGCACATTTTGAGTGACTTCTCAAATCCTCTTCTATTTCATTAAAAAATTCTGACATGCAGTGTCCCAAGATGGCCACCAGAGACAAAAGAGCCCAAATGTAGCCCAAATATCACCCAGATGTAGCCCAAGTATAGCCCAATGACAGAGTGTCCCAGAGTGTTCTAAAGAACAATTAGAGCGCTAACAGTCTTACTTATGACAAAAGTATGGCACACCAGAATCCATCTTGATTGGAATGAAGTGGTAAGTCTGAAAACATTTAATTTAAAAAGGAACAAAATGAGGGGGTTCATTTTGCCATAGAAAGTATCATTAGTGCTTCAGAAAGAAACATTAGGGCACATTTTGAGTGACTTCTCAAATCCTCTTCTATTTCATGAAAAAAATTCTGACATGCAGACTGAAACATGCACTTTGAATACCAGCAGCAGACTTCCCTGGTGAGCAGTAGCTTTACTACAGTGATCTAATGAGCAACTAGAGTGCTAACATCCAGAATTTATGGCAAATGTGTGACACATCTGAATGCCTTCTTGATGGAACCAAAGTGAAAATGCAATAGATCTCACCCTCGTTTAAGTTAAAGCCTTTCCGTTTGTAATGAGGTGGCTTTTTAGCTTTGCTTTTATTAGTGTTTTTCAAACTTTCATGTAAATAACATGCATATGTATGCATATATGTATATGTATGCATGCATTTATATTTGTATTTATATAGATATGCAGATTATATATGTTTATATATGTATGTATATATATATATTTATATACATACATGTATATAAATGCATATGCATATATATGCATATATATATATGTGTATATGTGTGCGTGTAGAGAGAGGTAGAGAGGTAGAGGTAGAGGTAGAGAGGTAGAGACTATTAGAGAGGTAGAGACTAGTAGAGAGAGGTAGAGAGGTAGAGAGTAGAGAGTGAGTAATAGAGAGTAGAGCGTGAGTAGTAGAGAGTAGTAGATAGCAGTAGAGAGCATAGCAGAGAGTGAGTAGTAGAGAGTAGTAAAGTGAGTAGTAGAGAGTGAGTAGTAGAGAGTGAGTAGTAGAGAGTGAGTAGTAGAGAGTAGTAGAGAGTAAGTAGTAGAGTGAGTAATAGAGAGCAGTAGAGAGTGAGTAGTAGAGAGTAGTAAAGAGTGAGTAGTAGAGAGTAGTAGAGAGTGAGTAGTAGATAGTAAGTAGTAGAGAGTAGTAGAGAGTGAGTAGTAGAGAGTGAGTAGCAGAGAGAGAGAATAGTAGAGAGTAGTAGAGAGTGAGTAGTAGAGAGTGAGTAGTAGAGTGAGTAGTAGAGCATAGTAGAGAGAGAGTAGTAGAGAGTGAGTATTAGAGAGTAGTAGACAGTGAGTAGTAGAGTGAGTAGTAGAGTGAGTAGTAGAGAGTGAGTAGTAGAGAGTAGTAGAGAGTGAGTAGTAGAGAGTAGTAGAGAGTGAGTAGTAGAGAGTGAGAAGTAGAGAGTGAATAGTAGAGAGTAGTAGAGAGGGAGTGGTAGAGAGTTAGTAGTAGAGAGTAGAGAGTAGTAGAGAGTGAGTAGTAGGTAGTGAGTAGGTGGGAGTGAGTAGTAGAGAGAGAGTAGTAGAGAGTAGTAGAGTAGTAGAGCAGTGGTTCCCAAACTTTTGACTCCAGAGGACCCCTATTGAGTTACCACTGGAAGCCGGGGACCCCCAATCAATTTGTATGAGTTAAATTTCAAACATTAAAACAGTAATTCGAAAAAAAACACACGTGTGCACACAAAACAAATACTCAAAGCACTAAGGATTTTGGGGCCAAATGTACGACCATTTCATTTAGCGCCTCGCAATTGGCGACACATTGCGAGTGGCAAATTGCGAGTCGCTAAATGAAATGTACAACAGTGTGTTTAACACTGTTTGGGATTCCCAATGGGGTTGCAAATTGCGAGGTTCATTAATATTAATGAGCCTCTCGCAATTTGCAAGCCCATTGGGAATGCCAGCCATCCCAGCGATGGTGGCCTGCTGGGCTCTGCAGGCCACCATGTCTTGGACTGCTTTTAAATAAAGCAGTTTAAAAAAAAAATGCAGCCTGTTTACCATGCATTTAAAAAAAAAAGAAAATGAAACGTTTTGTTTTCATTTTCTAAGGGCAGGTAGAGGTCCTTGGGACCACTGCCTGCCCTTAAAAAATAATTTTGCATGCACTTGCAAAGGGGAAGGGGTACCCTGGGGACCCCTTCCCATTTGCGAATGCATTACCATCTACTTGAAATAGGTGGTAATTGTGACTGTTTTGCCGCCGCAAACATTTGTACATGGTTTTGAGACTCGCTATTTGGAAGGGAATGCCCTTTCCAAATAGCAAGTTGCAAAACCTATTTAGAGAGTCGCAAACAAATTGCGACTCGCGAAATGGGCTATGTACATGGCCCAATAGGTTTTTGCATGCGCAAACGGGGTCGCGAACCTGTTCGCGCATATAAAAACAGATCGTACATCTGGCCCTTAGTACTTTATATTGAAGTATTGTATTTGTTTTATAGCATCTCTCATACCATTGTAGGATGTCAGAGCACTTTACATAACACACATATAGAGACATTGAATCATACATGTAAATCAGTGTGTATATAAAATGTTTAAAGAGTGCTTGGTCTGGAAAAGCACAAACTCAGGATTCAGAACATAACTCAATTGCTAGCATTGACTTTAACATTAAAAATGTATTTCCACACAAATATCTCTTTTTAGCAGCAGCAGGATAATTAATAACTGGGGCAAAATATAGTTACTAACTGGTACCATGCAGTTTGCAAGCAGTACTTTGACAGTTTATAGGTCCCGCTGCTAGATTACAATTGTCACTTATAAAGTGCACAGTAACAAAAGAATCTCTGTGACAAAAGCAGTAACAACGAACCTAGGCACATAAAATACTGCTTTTTAAGATGCATGTTACACGTTCTTTGCAGTAGGCACATTAACCCTCTGTGCTACATTAGTTAAATCTAAGCTGCCACTGAACAAAACTCTCTTCACTCTCCAGCAGGTACACTAATCACTGGCATTCTCTTGACACTTTTATTGTTGCTAGAAAGCTGCTAATTATACAAGAAACGTTTCTGTGCTTTTAAAACTGTTGCCTATGGACCCCCTAGGAATGTGTCACGGACCCCTGGGGGTCTGCGGACCACAGTTTGGGAAACAATGCAGTAGAGAATGAGTAGTAGAGAGTGAGTATTAGAGAGTAGTGGAGTAGTAGAGAGTGAGTAGTAGAGAGTAGTGGAGAATATTCCAAAGTTTGGCACAGCACCACTTGCACAACAAGTCCAATCAAATCATATCACTTATAGTCCTTATTGAAGCGCTGAATCTTGGTGTATATTCAAATGCTTTTATTTTCCTTAAGTTTATGTACCACAGCCAGCCGACGCGTTTCGCTCTGTACAACAGAACTTCTTCAGGGCGTTCTTATTTCCTTCAAGTTATGTCGGTATCCTGTTGTCATATAACTAGATATTTCTTCCAAATGTTAGACGAGACATAAGTGCATTCTTATTCAAAGTGACTAGGTATCAATTTTACCCACACAATTCGGGCAGACTTGAGTAATTTATAGCATCCTCAAAGTCAGTCTTTCAAAAATTCCAAAGTATAGGACATGATAATCCAAATCCAAATGTTTCTCAAGAAAAGTCATTTTCAATCGTTCGGAATATCGGCGTTTGGGCAGATATGACCCACGGACACGGTTTATGACTTTTCTTGAGAAACATTTGGATTTGGATTATCATGTCCTATACTTTGGAATTTTTGAAAGACTGACTATGAGGATGCTATAAATTACTCAAGTCCATGGATGCTGCTGGGAACGCCCCCAGCAACACCCATTGCACACCCCTTTAATACAGGACACTGCGTTAAAGGGACTGATATTTATCAGGCAGGATTACGCCACAAAAAGTGGCTTAGTCCTGCCCGATAAATATCACTCAGTCTTCTGCGCCACCGGCACGTCACAAAAAGTGCATCATTCATGACATGGTCAGTGACATCACTGATGACATCACTGATGACATCTCAAATGACATCGCTGATGACATCACTGATGACATCATCCATGTGACAATCAAATACACCTCATCACACACTAGTATAATCTTTCATCACTCACTGTAAAATAGAAAGGGCCATATTTGAAACCATTGATACACCAATAGAAATTTCTAAACACCCACTCAGTTATTCATAGAATTATACACACATCTAATCACTTACCTATAGATTCAGTGTTATATGCAGTGAATAATAAACAGAACACTATCAAATATACTTATACGCCTATTTCAACATTACACACCAGCACACATTGTATTCACTTATAAAGACATCCTTCTGACTTATACAAACAATTGATTATACTTACATTTACTCACCTACACACTTATACAAACACCACTTCATCTATTTATATAGATAGTAACTCACACTTAGTGTGTTATAAAATCACTATTACAAGTATAGTTATCCATATAGTGACTCGTACAATCACTAAGTCTTAGGCACACTTAATTAGATATAACTGTCACATACACTGCCTTTTTTTTCAAGTTTAATGGAGATGTACCATTGAGAGAAATATTTCATCACCACCTCACCCATAAACATATACACTCACTGAAACAACTGTTATAACATGTAGTCTTAACCTCATATACCTACTGAATGAACTATTCACACATTTTTTGGCAATCACACACCCCCCACCAAACCACATAGACATTAATTTACCCATACAAATACTCAGTTAAGAAACCAATAACAAATATAGTCTTTAATATAGCAATTAAGACAAAGCAATAAAGACTTTCACGCAGTTTAGTAACTACACATTATATATAGTGAGACTCTACAAATTAGTCAAGGAAACAATCAATGACACTGTTACTAAATCCACCATCCACACATGTATATCAAAGCAAACCACATTCACTGGATGATGTCATCAGTGATGTCACTGACCATGTCATGAATGATGTAATATGTGACATCATCAGCAGTGGATTGCGGGCGCGCGAGTTATAGTGAGTACAACTAACTATAACGGGGAAGTTCAATGGTTTTGTATGAGTAAAATGTCCAGCTAACTATAATATATATATATTTATATATACGTGCGTGGACGTGCGCGGACCTTCGCGTGCGCGAGCTGCATGCTGATTGCTGCCAATGTCAGTCAACACTCCAAAACAGAAATTGTTGGCAGCCATCTTGTGCCTCGGTAGACTGAGGCACAAGAAAGCAGAAAAACAAACGTGTAGAACTCAAAAATGGGGCAGGGTAGAAGCACCCTGACCCCCTAGGCCTGCTCAGGGGGTCCCACTAGGACCCTCCAAGGTAAAAAAAAAAACAAAAAAACGAAAAATCGCAGGGTCCGCGTACGTATGCGGACGGTGCGTGTACCTTTCCGAGAAAGCAGCATGCTTATTGACTGTCAACACTCCAAACCAGGAAGTGTTGGCAGCCATCTTGTGCTCATTAAACTGAGGCACAAGAAAGCAGAAAAACAAATGTGTGGAACACAAAGAGGGGGCAGGGTAGAAACACCCTGACCCTCTAGGCCTGTTAAGGTGGTCCCACAAGGACCCCCAAGGCCAAATTTTTTTTTTTTTTAAACCCGGTATGTTTTTTTAAAAATTACCCCCCAGGGGGACTAAATCGCGGGGGCATAGTGATAAAGAAGTGTGGGGGGTGCCCAATCCCCCCACACTGCCCCGGGGACCGCCGCCCTCCGGGGCAAAGCAACACAGCCCCCTGGTGCATACTGGAGGCTCCTGGTGGGCTAGTTGGCCCCCAGGGACCCCCAGTATGCAAGGGGAATTAGTTCCCCCTATTCAAACATGCACGGGGGCTGCGTTACAGAGAGGTGTAAAAAAGGGTGTGGCCTCATTACACCTCTCTGCAATGCAGCCCCCTGGCGCATACTGCAGGTTCAAGGTGGGCTAGTTGGCCCCCAGGGACCCCCATTATGCAAGGGGATTTAGTTCCCCTTCTGCAAACACGCCCGGGGGCTGCGTTGCAGAGAGGTGTAAAAAGGGGCGTGGCTTCATTACGCCTCTCTGCAATGCAGTACGCTGGCGCATACTGGAGATTCCTGGTGAGCTTTCAGGTCTTATATAGTTAGGAGTTAGCATTTAAAAAACTTTGAAATTCACTGAAAAAAACCATAGGTTTCAGGCCTTATATAGTTAGGAATTAGCATTTAAAAACCGTGCAAATTCACTGAAAAAACCATAGGTTTCAGGCCTTATATAGTTAGGAATTTGCATTTAACACCTTGGCTGCTAAGGGTTTTCCCCTACTGTGCTGGAAATTGCACTTTTGCATGATTCATGACAAGCTCAGCTCGTCATAAGCACAGCTCCACTGTGCCTCATGACGAGCTGAGCTCGTCATGAGCAGGGAAGGGGTTAAAAAACCTTTGAAATTCACTGAAAAAACCATAGGTTTCAGGCCTTATATAGTTAGGAATTAGCATTTAAAAAACCTTTAAAATTCACTCACTTATAGTTAGCTGGACATTTCACTCATACAAAACCATTGAAATTGCTCCTATATAGTTAGTTGTACTAACTATATTTCGCGCACCCGCAATCCACTGCTGATGATGTCACATATTACATCATTCATGACATGGTCAGTGACATCACTGATGACATCTCAAATGAAATCACTGATGACATCACTGATGACATCATCCGCGTGACAATCACATACACCTTTTCATACACTAGTAAAATCTTTCATCACTCTTTGTAAAATACAGAGTATCATATTTGAATCCATTGTCACAGCAATACAAGTATCTAAAAACCCACTCAGTGATTCATAGATGTATACACACAACTAATTACTTACCTGTAGATTCACTCATACATGCTGTCAATGAACAATAGAACACTATCAAAAATACTTATACACCTATATCGACATTACATACCAGCACACATCCTATTCACATATGAAGTCATCCTACTCACTTATGCAAACAATGGATCATACTTACATATTTACTTAGCTACACACTTATACAAACACAACTTCATCTATTCATTTGGATAGTAAGTCATACTTAGTGAATTATAAAATCATTATTACAAGTATACAGTTATCCATAAAGTCACTCACACAATCATTGAGTCATAGGTATACTTATTTATATACACAACTGACACATACACTGCCTTTTATTTTTCTAGTTTGTTGGACATGTACCATTGAGAAATATATTTGCTCATCACCACACCCATAAAGATATTCACTCACCCAAACAACTGTTAGAACATGTAGTTTTAACTTCACATATCTAGTGAATCAAATATTCACACATCTTTAGGCAGTCACACACCCCCACCGAACCACACACACATTCACTCTCCCATACAAATACTCAGTTAACTAATCAATAACTAATAAAGACTTTCACATAGCTAGTAACCAACTGGAGAACCAGTTTACACAACAACTGACAAAGTGATACAGATATTCACACAGTTTAGTCACTATCCACTATATTTAGTGAGACACTATAAATTGGTCAAGTAAACAGTCAATTACACTGCTACTAAATCCTCCATCCAAATATTTATTTTTATATATCCACTCATTCTTTAATGCAAATTGCTATATATATAATGCATATTTAAATAACGAAGCAAACCACATTCACTGGATGATTTCATCAGTGATGTCACTGACCATGTCATGAATGATGTAATATGTGACATCATCAGTAGTGGATTGCGGGTGCGCGAAATATAGTTAGTACAACTAACTATATAGGAGCAATTTCAATGGTTTTGTATGAGTGAAATGTCCAGCTAACTATAACACCCCTAAAACTTATAGTTTTTTGAGTGAATTTTAAAGGTTTTTTAAATGCTAATTCCTAACTATATAAGGCCTGAGACCTATGGTTTTTTCAGTGAATATATATATATATATATATATATATATATATATATATATATATATATTTAACTACTGGCGGTCGCCAGGAGGTATATATAGTTTTTGAAAATTTCTTTATTGGCAGGATAAATGCAGTTATATTAAGCAGTGCAGAGCATTTCGGTACGTGAGTCCCATATTTGCATCATATGTTCGCACTGACAGGATATACACATTTTTCCATTTTCCATTATGGTACTACAACAGCCAGGAGGTATATATAGTTAGGACCTAGTTACCATAGGAAATCCCCAACATTCTATTGGAAATAACTTTGGCACCGATTGAGTAATCTGCGTGTAATTTCCCTTAAAATTGCTTTGCTCCGCTCCGTTACTTCCCTGAAAGTTTTGGGGGGATTCGTCAAGCGGGGGCTGAGAAAAAAGGGGGGTCCCAAAACGTGTTTTCCCCATGGTAATTTCCATAGGGACCTTTAGACACGGCTACAGCCCGAACGGCTGAATGGAATTACACCAAACTTGGCAAAATGGTTGTGCCTGGTATGCAGATGTGCCTTTGCTATGTTTGGTGAAAATCCCTCCAGTAGTTGTTGAGAAAATTGAATTTGAGCAAATTATATATCTATATGCTCTCAACATTCTATTGGGAATAACTTTGGCGCCGATTGAGGAATCTGTGTGTAATTTTCCAGAAAATTGAATTTGAGCAAATTATATATCTATATGCGCTCAGCGTACGCGCACCGTAAGCGTACGGTACGCATACGTGCGCGTACCCTTACGTGCGCGAGCGAGTTTCTGATTTGCTGGCAGTCGACTGTCCACATTCCGAACTGTCCAAACCAGGAAGTGTTGGCCACCATCTTCTTTTTCAGGAGAACTGAGACACAAGAGAGCCCAAAACAAGACTGGAAAACACGAAAAGGGGGCAGGGTTTGAGACCCCCCAACCCTCTAGCCCTTCTCAGGGGATCCCAAAAGGACCCCCAAGGGCAAAAAAACAAAAAACAAAAAATTTGCGGGGTACGCGCACCGTACGTGTACGGTACGCGTACCATGCGCGTACCCAGCGATTTAAAAAAAAAAGAAGGGTTTTTTTGCACTTGGTAGTCCTTCTGGGACCCCCTGAGAAGGGCTAGGGGTCAGGGGGTCTCAACCCTGCCCCCTTTTCACGTTTTCCACTCTTGTTTTGTCCTCTCTTGTGCCTCACTTCTCCTGAGAAACAAGATGGCTGCTCTGGTGGTCCCAGAAGGATAATAACATATATAAACGTTATCCGCTAATAGAATTAGCATTTACAAAACCTTTGAAATTTATTGAAAAAAAATATAGGTTTCACGCCTGATATAGTTAGGAATTAGCATTTAAAAAACCTTGCAAATTCACTTTAAAAACCATAGGTTTCAGACCTTATATACTTAGGAATTAGCATTTTAAAAACCTTGCAAATTCACTTAAAAAACCATAGGTTTCAGGCCTTATATAGTTAGGAATTAGCATTTAAAACAACATTGAAATTGCTCCTATATAGTACTAACTATATTTCGCGCGCCCGCAATCCACTGCTGATGATGTCACATATTACATCATTCATGACATGGTCAGTGACATCACTGATGACATCTCATATGACATCACTGATGACATCACTGATGACATCTCATTTGACATCACTGATCACATCACTGATGATATCATTCATGTGATAATACGATGCACCTCCTCACACTCTAATATAACCTTTGACACACCCAGTGTTAAATACAGACTACCATTCTTGAAACCATTGACACACCAATACCAGTTACTACATACGCACTCACTGATTCTTAGGTCTACACACATTCACTTATTCACCCATAGAATCACTCATACATACAGTCACTCATCAATACAACACTATTATATGCACTCATACACCTATACAGACACTCACACACTGCCACTCATCCATGGAGTTACTCACACACCTAGTCAGTCATGCAAAGAATCAATCACACTTCCATTTCCTCAAGGATACAGTTATACACACAACACCTTACTTATTCAAACATATACTAACACATACTTACTCTCTTATACAATCACTGATACAAGTACACAATGATCCATACAGTCACTCGCACATTCACTGGCTCTCATGTATAGTCATTTATATATGCCAACTCTCACATGCACTGTGTTTTACATATGTACTTACTTGGACATGTATTCACTCACCAACACACCCATCCACACAGTCAACCGCCCATATAGCTGTTTCCACATGCACTCTTGAACTCATACACCTAGTGAATCGACTGCTCAAACATCTATGCACAGAGTCACACACCTCTCAGCCACCCACACACACATTCAGTCTCCCATTCAAATACTTGGGCAACCAATCAAAAACCCATATAGCCACTCATATAGCTACTGATCAACACATGCAGCAGCTTACACAATAACAGACATACTGATGCACACATTCAGACAGTTTAGTCACTAACTAATGCATTTAGTAAGACACATTTAATCACTCACTCATACAGTCTGTCACGCACCTACTAAATCCTTCATCCAGACACTTATACATCCACTCATTCTTCAGTATGTAAAACATATTTACACTTTACAGAAACACACAGTCACTGGATGATGTCATCAGTGATGTCATCAGTGATGTCAAATGAGATGTCATCAGTGATGTCATTTGAGATGTCATCAGTGATGTCATCAGTGATGTCACTGACCATGTCATGAATGATGTAATATGTGACATCATCAGCAGTGGATTGCGGGTGCACGAAATATAGTTAATACAACTAACTATATACATTTATATATATTCTTTTCTTTTGTAAGGGTGAGGCACCCTCTATTTAATTTTGGAACAAAACAACTTTTGAATTTTCTTTTATAATGTTTTTTGACTTGCATAGTCATTTTTTTTGTGACTGATGAGATGGCAAAAATTTGTTTTTGTGCCCAAAGTCGTTTTCTTACGTTTACTTTTCCCTCCACTGTGTCTCACTGTATGCCATAAATACAATGCCACAATGTGTATTCCCCAGCTTTGACAAAGACCTCCTGGTCGAAACACGTCAGCTATCTAAAAAAATCTTTCTTGGACTTACCTAGAGTGCAGGCACTTTTCTCGTGGCGAGGCTGGGTCAGCAAGGACCTTCAAGCATATTTATATATGACCAAGACCACGGACGGGGTCGAAACGTGGCGTCCTTGTCTGTCTTAAGAAAATAAACTGTCTTTACCTATGAGTGGGCTCGCCTGGATTCTTGTTCACAAAGATCCTTTTCTGTGTGATATATATATATATTCTCCACAGAATCCGGTTAAAGGTAGGGGCCGTCAGCAGGGCGGTCCGTGTGCAGGGTACCGGAACCCTGTTACAATCAGTTGCAAAACTTTTTTGAGCATAGCCCCTTTCCTTGAATCTTTTTATCATCACGCTCTTCTCCTCGAGATATCCTGCCTCCGAGCTGCAATTCCGTTTAGCACGAAGCAGCTCGCCAAACGGGATACTCTGTATCAGTTTTTTCGGATGTGAGCTCGATGCGCATAAAATACTGTTTCCCTCTGTTGGTTTAAGAAACAGCTTCGTAGTGATGGCCTGTTCCTTAATTTCTACCAGAATGTCAAGGAACTCTATTTCAGTTTTACTCATATGCGCTGTAAAAGCCAGGTTGTAAGGATTATCATTTAGTTTGGCTACAATAGTTTTAACAGAATTCAGTTCTCCGTCCCAGATTAAAAAGATGTCATCTATATAGCGCAGCCACAGGACACACTGATCGTACTCCGCCGTCTGGGATACCAACTTCTCCTCCCACCAGCCCATGCCCAAATTGGCATAGCTGGGGGTGAAGCAGGTGCCCATAGCCGTGCCCTGTGACTGGTGATCGATGACATCCTTGAACAAGAAATAGTTGTTCATGAGACAGAACTCAATAATGGTTAGAATCATCTTGGAGTGGCCACATAATGATATTGAACGTGATCGTAAAAAATGTCTTATAGCTTGTAGACCAAATTGGTGTTCAATACAAGTATAAAGACTGCATACATCTAAGGTCACCAATAAATAATTTGGCTCCCAGTGTATGCCATCAATGATGGTCAAGAAATGGGTGGTGTACCTCAAATACGAGGGCAAATCGACTTCATACGGTCTTAAGTAATGGTTTATAAATTGTGAGGTATTCTCAAGCAACGAGCCAATTGAAGATACTATTGGCCTCCCTGGTGGATTAGTGGGGTTTTTATGCAGTTTGGGCAATAAATAAAGAATGGGGAGTTTTGGATGTAAACATTTAAAAAAATGATACTCCTCCCATTCCATTAGTCCTTGTTCCCTCCACTGTATCAACACGTCTCCATATTCCTTGTTAGCCAAGGATACTTGTTTTCTATCAGATATTGAGTAACATGTAGCATCAGATAGTTGCCTGATTCCCTTCATTCAGATAATCCTCCACAACATTCTCACCTTTATCTGAATGTCGTATTACAATTGTGGGGTCCCTTTTAAGATTATCTAAAGTCACCATTTGTTCATAGGTCAAATTTCTCTCACGTTGTGGTGTTTTTATATATCTTATTTTTTTTTAAATCACTCACCACACCTCTCTCAAAAACATCAATGGCATCGCATTCAATTTGCGGCAGGATCACCGACTTAGGCTTGAAGCCACTCCCTGGATTGACATTTCCATCAATACCAAACTGTAGTAAGTCAACATTCTCTGCACTTGTAGTGACAGGTTGATCACATTGAGAAGTTAAAACATTCAGCAATTCACTGTCTTCAATAGTTAGAATGTTCACTGCCCTCTCAGTGGTGCCAAATATATTCGGTGAACATTTGGTTGCAAGCCACTTTTTAAGTTTCAATTTTCGGACAAAATAAAACAAATCAATTCTACTCTGAGCAAAATTATAAGTAGGGCAAAAAGACAGACCTAGTGAAAGTAGATCGAATTCTTCATCTGTCAAAATCCTTTGTGAAAGATTGACTTCAGTCATATTTGCGCCTTCTTCTTCTTTGCCATCATTCCCATGAGGTTTGTTTCGTCTGTTTTTGCTCCTTTTTTTGCTTGTTGGTTCCGGCGCCTCTGCCTCTGTTTCCTCGCCCTCTCCCTCTCTGAGAGCCTTGGGCTTGAGGTTGTTCTGTCTGCCTTGCTGCATCATATGAAACTGGACTTAAACATTTTTTGACTTTTTTTTAACCAATTTTTGACTAGTATATGTGCCAGAGGTTCACGCATCAGATAGACTCCCGTCTGAAATATCTCTTTCAGAGACTTCCATTCTTGCTGGTGTTTTAGCAAAAGATGTTGAGATGCTCCCATCTTTCTCAAAAAGATGGTCGTATTTTTTGTGGAAAGTTAGAGTGCAACCACTTTGGTAATTCTTGTAATCCCGCAAGAATTTTCTTTGTTATTTTGCAGTAATTTCCTCCTCCATGTTTTCCATACGTTTCAACAGATTTTTCATAAATTCTTTCATGACATCTTTAGCTACAACTTTCTCCAATTCAGCTAAAACATTCTAGATTTCTGCCAACAATTTGGACCGGTCTTTCAATGCGTATTTCACTAAAAATTCTCATCATTGTCAGTGAACATGCATGTGGCACTATATAGATTACATCTTTTTAATCTGGGACGGAGAACTGAATTCTGCTAAAACCTTTGTAGCCAAACTAAATGATAATCCTTACAACTTGGCTTTTACAGCGCATATGAGTAAAACGGAAATAGCGTTCCTTGACATTCTGGTAGAAATTAAGGAAAAGGTCATCACTACGAAGCTGTTTCGTAAACTAACAGCGGGAAACAGTATTTTATGCACATCCAGCTCACATCAGAGTATCCCGTTTGGCGAGCTGCTTCATGCTAAACAGAATTGCAGCTCGGAGGCAGGATATCTGGAGGAGAAGAGCATGATGATAAAGAGATTCAGGGAAAGGGGCTATGCCCAAAAAATCATAACAGCTGCAATTAAAAACACATACCCAGTTATTACACCCTGAAGGAAAAACAAAGGAAGATAATACTCTGAGGTTTATTACAACCTATTTTGGGCAAGCTCAGCATGTTAGGAGAATTCTAACTAAGCATTGGCATACATTGATGACTGACCGCCATATAAAAAAGAATATAGGTAGTGGTCCCCAAATTATGTTTCAGAGGAATCGCTCACTGAGAGATGAGCTAAGCCCTAATCTTGTGACCAATCTGCAACATTGGAGCCCAACAGCAAAAGGAGGCTTCAGATGCTGTAGAAATTGTAAAGCTTGTAAATACAGCACTGATTGCGAGAGCTCAAAAATACGAGGTGGCAAGAGAGAATTTGTAATCAAAAAGAGCTTGACTTGCAACACAATCTATTGTATTTATGCATTAATCTGTCCATGTCAGAAAATTTCTATTGGCAGCACAAAATCCAACATCAAAAGGGTAGAACAGGGCGTGCCTCAGGGATCGGCCATCAGTCCCATCCTATTCAATCTTTACCTCCGCCCCTTGGTCAAGTTAATTAAATCTTTCGGCATTGCGGTCACCAACTACGCCGATGACACCCAGCTTATCTTCTCCTCTGAAGGTAAGAATACGGTGTCACAGGCGACCTTCCACCATTGTATGACCACCACGGCGGAATGGTTGAGCAACAACTCCTTACAGTTCAACAGCTCTAAGACCGAGGTGTTGCACTGTTCGATGGACCGTATCTCCCGGCCTTTACCACAGGATTTCTGGCCCCCCTCTTTTCAGGGTACGGTAGCGGCGGCAGACTCTGTTTGGAATCTAGGGGTGATGCTCGAACCCAATCTCCAACTGGATGGCTTTGTGAATAAAACGGTGTCCACCTGTATGTTGTTGCTCCGCACCTTGCGGAAGATTCTTCCTCTGCTCCCGGCCCATGCCAGACCAGAAGTAGTGCGTAGTATTATCTTAAGCAGACTTGACTACTGCAACGCACTACTTCTGGGGGCACCCATAACCTTGTTGGGCAAACTGCAGCGGGTGCAGAATTCTGCCGCCAAGCTGGCACTCTCTCATCGGCGCTCTGATTCTTCCTCGGCAGCACTTACGGATCTTCATTGGTTGCCAGTCTCCCAACGTGTCGACTTTAAAGCCCTTTGCTTGGTCTTTCGGGCCCTCCACGGTCAGGGGCCGATCTCCCTGCAGGAGCTGTTCTCCTGGTACACCCCTACTAGATCCCTTCGTTCTGCCTCAGCCTACCTGGTGGTAGTTCCTAAGATCCTGAGGATGCGAATGGGTGGTCGTTCTTTCAGCTATACGGCATCAAGGCTGTGGAACGCGCTGCCATTGTCTCTTAGAAGTATGAGTGACTTATCCTCTTTTAAAAAGGGACTAAAAACTCATCTTTTCCCAAGGACATTGTAATTACAGCTGCCACTATAATATAGTGTACAATCACAAAAGAGGGGCGAGGGTCAAATAAGTTTAGACTCTGCCACCCCGAACCCCCGGAGACCTATAATTGTACACACAAGAGGGGTGGGTAGAGTAAATAACAAAACAATATATACTAATACAACGAAAAATAGAGAAAGCCCCAATAGGGCAAATCACTCTATTTGAGAAAACTGCCCTCACTCACATACCAAGGTATGTGACATGCTTCATCATTGGGCCTGCTTACAATACGCCCTGGTGTACCCCACACAGGACGGAGCATAATGGAGGGGGAAAAAATAATAAATTTCTCTTAACACAACATATAGTCAAAACAGACTGAACAAACGCAACACTTAACACATCAATATAGTGAAATTGTGCAAACACCAAGTGTTTTCAACCGAAAAGTGCGACAAAAAAGTGCAGTATGAGGAGTGATTTAAAACTGATTAAAGGTGTCAACCAGAATACGACCTTTATTAGACTTTTCTTGGCACCTCTACCAGGATTAAAAATAAGTAAACAAAGGATGGGAAAGCGCATTCAGGAGATAATTAGGAACCTCAAGGCTTCCCCCCTACCACTGCCAGAGTCAACATGTTTCGACCGCTCTTGATGCGCCTGAAAGGTCACTCCGGTCTTCTTCAGGACCGTCGCATTCGGTATCACTCGGGGTTCACCCATATTTCGGAGAAAAATTATTACCCCAACAGGGAGGTAGGTCCAATTAATCCATACCCCTCCTGTACAATATGTGGAGAGTGTCCCCTCAAATGCGGGAGAACATTCGCTGTGGCAAAGAAAGAGAAACAAGAGAGGAGGATAAAGAACCCTTGTTTGGATCCACCTACTCAATCTTTCAATTATATACATTTTCTATGGCCACTGAAATAGTGTGTCTAGTGTTGTTTAAGAGGCCCAAAATGCATGGGCTCCAGTTACAAATATCAATTGTCCCTATGTAGTCCGGTGAATATAAGACCCCAAGCCTTATACTAGACCATTTTTCTGCATTCACATAGTCACTTCTACCAAGTACCCAGTTCCACTTAGAACAGCCCAGGGGCCATTGTAATACCACAGTATCCAACTGTGGCTATTATAGTCACCCCACTGCGTTTGTTAAAACCAGATGGTTCACTTACCGAGTTTATGTCATTTATGTACTCGTACTGGTGTCCGGTGTAGAGGACGCCAAAGAACACAATCTGGAAAGTAAATAGTGAGGGAGATGTAAAATTAAAAGCTCAACCCCCTCGTATACGTCTGAAAACCAAAGAATCCCAGTCCGCTCTTTAACCTTCGTTTGTGAGCTTGTTATTACGTGCATAAGACGCGTTACCCCCTGCCAAGCCCCCCACTTTACCGTTCTGAAGGCTTGTCCTGGCTTTATCTTTCACGACCCGTGGCACCGCGTAGATCAAGAACGCCGTGTTTGCCCGGGTTCTTAATGTTGTGAGCCGGCTTGGGCGTCCCATGTGACCGCGTAAAAGAAACGTCATTGCGTTCACCGTACACGTCCGAGGATATTGGGAAATGTAGTATATGGTGCAAGTGACGCTTCGCTTTCAGGGTTCGAGACTCCTGTGACGCTCTCCCGTTCTCCGAAAATTAAAAAAAAAAAAAATTGTATGCTGAGTTGCCCTTTTCTGATTCTCCTTATTTTTTGTTTATTTTACCCCAGGTAAAAAAGTTGACAAAATGAAAGAACTTTATCAGGCGATCAGAGTCGCTGTTAGAAAAACGTGGGGAATATAATTCGTGCCGAGAAGATTACCTCGTGACAGGGGTTCAAGTCTCCTATAACGACATCCTATTCGTTACAGTTGTTGTTTGCATATTTTTTTTAAAAACACATAATTTCCCATAATCCACCCCAAGTATAAAGTAAGACTTGGGAGGTAGAATTCAACGATCGGCCACACACGGTTGACGCAGGCTCCCACTAAAGCTAACGAGGAGACAAATAATACTCCTTACAAAACTAGGTTGCCCCCAGATAGCATATAGGTCAAAGCCTGAAAGGTGTGTGATGCTCAGGAGCCTCATAAATCAGCTCTCCTTCATAGGCGTACAGATGATCAGGACTTGTAAGGAGGAAACACTCCTAATAGATCGGGAATACCCCCTCCACAGAGTTGGAACAGGAAAACCCTCACAATCGTTCATGGCTCAACATTGACCACTAGGTAGATGCTGGAATAAGTTATTACCTGGAGCTTAAATGTATTCACGAATCCTAAAAAGGTTTTGTATAACAAGGGGCTCCATACAGTTCTAGAGACAGACCCTCATATTACAAAAGGCTGCATAGTGTGTCGGAAAGCCAACGCTTCATTATAAAATAGAGAACTATTGTCTACTCAGCGCCTGCCAGGGGATGTCATCATTCAGTCCTATCAGGTGGCTCTTCAGACGATACACCCATCTTTGCTCCCGCCGGAGCAACAGATTCTGATCGTCTGCTTGGTATCTACCTAGTTGAATTTTTTCTATGACAGTCCACTCAAGATCATCTACACCGTGTCCTTTTTCCTGGAAGTGAGCTGTAAGTCGAGTATTGGTCTTCCCGCATCTGATAGTACTGCGATGTTCAGTTATTCTCACACGCACCTTCCTACTTGTCATCCCCACATACCTTCGTTGGCAAGGGCATGTAATCAAGTATATCACCCCCTGGGAATTACAGTTGGTATGAGATCTCTGTTCCCAGGGGGTGCGAAGGCCAAGGTCAATGGTTTTGAAGTTACGTGTGAGATGACAGACACTGCATGAACCGCACCTAGTGTGACCAATCTATCTAGGTAAACCTGGTAGTGCGTTGGTATCCCTCATTCCCCCCCTATCCCTGGGTCCGGTATGTACCAGTAAATCCTTCAGATTTTGGCTGCGTCTGAATGAGAAGAGTGGTGTTGGAATGTTCATCCCCCCGGTGTTTAGGATTTTCCAGTTCTGCATGACTAAGCGTTTTATATGGTGTGAAGCCGTATTAAAAGTTGACACAAACACTGGCTTATTCATTTCAGGTTTAACAGTTTTCACGAGTAATGACTCTCGATTGGTATTGAGGGCCCTTTTCTTGGCCTTTTTGATTATTTTAGGTGGGCACCCTCTTTGTTGGAGTTTATTTGTCAAGACCTCTGATTCAATTTGAAAATCCTCTGTTTCCGAACAATTTCACCGGATCCTGAAGAATTGTCCCACAGGTAAATTCTCCCGCAGAGAGCAGGGGTGGAAGCTCCCAAATTCCAATAAGGAATTCTTATCCGTAGATTTATGGAAAACCTTAGTCTTTAAGGTACCATTGAAGGGTTCGATCACCAGGTCCAGGAAAGGTAGTTGAGTTTTGGTGACAGTGGAGGTGAAGTGCAGGAAAGGATTTTGGGCGATAAGCCATTCCAAAAAGTGGTCTACTGATGGTTTTTCCCCCCTCCAGATCACTAGGACGTCATCAATGTAGCGACGCCATAATCGCAGGTTGTTAGTCCAAGGTCCATTGACATCCAGAATAGTCATCTGCTCAAAAGCGCCTATATATAGCCCTGCCAGGCTGGGGGCGAAGACACTCCCCATTGAGGTCCCATGGGTTTGGAGATAAATAGACCCCTCAAATTAAAAAAAAATCCTGGTTAAGGCAATTTTGGCCAAATGTAGAATGAAGGTCTGCGGTGTTTCATATGGCCACTCCCGTTCGAAAAGTAATGCGGAAGATTCTTCCTCTGCTCCCGGCCCATGCCAGACCAGAAGTAGTGCGTAGTATCATCTTAAGCAGACTTGACTACTGCAACGCACTACTTCTGGGGGCACCCATAACCTTGTTGGGCAAACTGCTACGGGTGCAGAATTCTGCCGCCAAGCTGGCACTCTCTCGTCGGCGCTCTGATTCTTCCTCGGCAGCACTTACGGATCTTCATTGGTTGCCAGTCTCCCAACGTGTCGACTTTAAAGCCCTTCGCTTGGTCTTTCGGGCCCTCCACGGTCAGGGGCCGATCTCCCTGCAGGAGCTGCTCTCCTGGTACACCCCTACTAGATCCCTTCGTTCTGCCTCAGCCTACCTGGTGGTAGTTCCTAAGATCCTGAGGATGCGAATGGGTGGTCGTTCTTTCAGCTATACGGCATCAAGGCTGTGGAACGCGCTGCCATTGTCTCTTAGAAGTATGGGTGACTTATCCTCTTTTAAAAAGGGACTAATAACTCATCTTTTCCCAAGGACATTGTAATTACAGCTGCCACTATAATATAGTGCCCAGGCCATTGAGGATCACAGCGCCAGGATACCCGCGGGGTGACAGTTGTGCTCTATAAATGTGCCATACAATACAATACAATACAATACACCGTGCCAAAAAACATGTATTGGAGCATATTAGGGTGATCCACCATAGTAACAAACTTTACCCGGGGGCGTGGCTACGGAGGCGACCAAGATGGCCGCATCCGATTAGAGCTCCGCCGGTCGGGCGATGTCAGCAGCCCCGATCCTGCGGTGAGGAAGCCTCTCCACATGTCTGCACCGTGCCCTTGTGACCGCGGGGCTCCGCGACGGTGTTCCGCGACGGTGCTCGATGCCGCCGTAGCTGCTGTGGCACTTCGTGGGACGCCGCCAGCACCCGATGACACCGGGCCCCAGCTTGGGCCTGCCATACTCCACCTTGGTGCCACCGGAGACGGGGTGAGTCTGCGCCCCTTGCTGCCCCTTGCCCGATCGATTTCCCTGCTCCCGCCAGCCTTGGGGCCTACTCTTGCGGCCAGCTCCTCGATCGCCTTTCTCCTGCCCGGCCCCCACTGCTAGGGCGGACCTTTTGGCCTTCGGACCTACCGCGCTGCAAAAGCCGGGGTCTCGAGCAGGAGAGTGGGCCGGTCCTGAGTGCTGGCTGCGGGGGAGGTTACCGGGGTTGGGGTGGGGGTCGGGTTTTGGTGGTGGACTTGTGGTGGTGGGCGGTTGGGCTCCCCCCCCTCGGCACCTGGGGGGTGCTTCGTAGCCAGCTGGGCTGAGGGCCTTCTCTGCCCCCCCCTTCCTTCCGGTGTGGGGCCCCTCTAGGATACACCTGTGGCCCTGATCGCCCGGCTGTGTTGGTGGCTACCTGGGCTCCTTGATACGCGGCCGTCCCTGCTTGATGGGCCTACATTTGCTTTTTGTCCTGCCTGTCTGGTTGCCGCGCTCTTTGGCCATCCTGCAACCGGGGACCTGCTGACTATTTCCTGCCACTACTGATTGCCGCATGACCCTCTCCTGGCCGTCCAGCCATATCTACACCGCGGCGGCGCTTCCCTTTGGCGCTATACTGGTCCCGCCTTCCTGCTGCTCCTTCCTAGTGGCGCTCCTTCTTCTCCTGGGTCACTGTTTGCCTGGGGGCCCAGATTTCACTGTGACTTTCACGCGGGCGGCCCTGCTCATCCCCTGAGATCAGTTTTTCGCTCCTACACCTGCCCTCTTGCCTGGCTGCACCTTCTTGTTCCGCCCCTCGTGTCCTACTTGAGGGTCTAAGAATTGGTCACCTTCCTCACAATTCTGGTTCAACTTGCTTGCCACGATGGTCAAGAAGGACCCTAGGCAGCCCAAGCTTCAATTTGAAAAGACGCCGGGTGCCACGTCGGATCCCGCGTCAGACTCGGCCACAGAGACTGCACCCCCTCAGGACAACACGGCTCAGCCCCCCTGGCCGCTGCCATGCTTGCCGAAATGAGAGCGGGCTTCAAGGCTCTGGATGCCCGGTTCGATTCCCTTGATAAGAAATTTGCTGACATGAACGCAAAGGTCCAGGGCCACGATCGTAGGCTGGATGTGGTTAAATCTAGGGTTTCGGATCTTGAAGATGGGGCTTCCTCCTCTATGAAGCGGCTGAAGAAGGTCGAGAAGATCCTTAAGGAAGTGGCTATAAAAAAACGAAGATTTGGAGGCTCGGGGGCGCTGCAATAACATACGCATTCTCAGCATACCCGAGACGACAGCCACTGGTCTACTGGACTCATTCGTGGAGCAGCTTCTTTCTGATCTGTTTGGCAGGGAATCCTTCACCCAGGGCTTTGTTGTAGAGCGTGCACATCGATCCTTAGGCCCTCGCCCCAGACCTGGTTTGCCTCCCAGACCAATTGTCGCCAGACTTATGAAATTCCGTGATCGGGACACTGCCCTCCGAGCGGTCCGCGAGAGGGGTGAGATCCAGTGGCAGGGATGCAGTCTCTCTTTCTTTCCGGACTTCACGGTCATGGTGCAAGAGGCCAGGTGCAAGTATCAAAGTGTCAAGGCCATGCTTAGAAATCTGGGTCTCCGCTACGGCATGCTTTATCCAGCTCATCTCAAGGTGGACATTGATGGCAGGCCTAGGATCTTCGACACACCGAATGCTGCACAGGAGTTCTTTCGAGACTTCAAGAACAATAAAAGTGGGGCGTCGAGTGGCTCTAGATCCAATTCTCCTCCACTACAGGCATCACAATCCAGCGTGGACCTTTTCTCCCCAACAGGGAATGGCTGAGTACAGTTTTATTTTGTTAATTGGTCCTTGTGGTGTTTAATTGACTTTGGCTCTTTCACATGTTTTCCTGTTTTCCGCTTATTCTGCTGTTTGATTGCTGGTTTGCCCGACTGGCGTGGCGTCGCCATATCCCATGGTGAATACCTCCATGGTTTGTTTTTTGGGATCTGATGTTAGGGTGTTCCTCTTCCTGGGAAATGAGAGGTTGGGTGGTGGGTGGAGGGGGGTTTTTGTTTTGTTTAATGATGGATATTTCAGTTTGCAGAAGATGAGGTTTGCTTTATGTGATGTGATTAATGCATTTTTACACTGGCTTCCCTTTTTTGTTACAGTATATATGGTACAGTTAGGAAATGTGCCCGGTCCTTCCGGGCTTTTATTATTAACGTGGAATGTGAGTGGCCTGAAAAATAATAGGAAACAATGACAGGTTTTGAATTATGTAGCACGACATAAGACAGATATCCTCTTTATGCAGGAGACCCATTTGGCGGGTGCTGACTCACTGGCTTCTGGATGGGGCCCACACAGGTTCTTCTCTACCTACAACTTGTATTCAAGAGGCGTTGCCATTTGTGTACACAAAAGAATTCAGTTTGCACATTGCTCCACACAGCGGGACCCGAAAGGCCGGTTCTTGATAGTCACTGGGCTGCTGATGGGACATAGGGTTTCCCTTGTGTGCGTATATGGTCCGAACACTGACTCTCCTTCCTTCTTTCACTCCCTGTTGACTCGCCTCCTCACTGTGGACACTGGGCTCTTGATCCTGGGTGGGGAATTTAACCTCCTTTAGGACCATTCTAGGGACAGTACTGCTTCTATTCCTAACTCCAAGCCTCGTGTCCGGCTAGCCCTTCGAGAGGTTTGCACACAGTACTCCTTGGCAGACGTGGAGTCCCATCTACACGCACACCATCCTGCCTTCACCCATTACTCTGGATTCCACAACACCTGGACCAGAATTGATTATTGGCTGGTCTCCCCCGGGGTTGCTAGCTGGCTGGGATCGGTCCAAACTCTCCCACGCACTCTTTCCGATTACTCCCCGGTTCTCCTTCAGTTATTTATTCCCCGTGAGGGTGGTTAAGAACGGCAGTGGTGCTTCCCCGGCCGGGCCTTGATGGACCCCGTTTTCAGGGAGGAAGTCAGACAGGCTATAGAAGATTATTTTGACCTGAACAATGGCTCTGTCAACACGTGGGCGGTCTTGTGGGAGGGCTTTAAAGCTTATATAAGGGGAGTCTGTATTTCAAAACATACCAGAGTCCTCCGCGATCTGCGTTCTACTTTGGGTCAGATCGAGAAGAAAATTGCTGCAGCAGATCACAAATTGCTTTCCTCTCCCTCTGACTCTCTTGCAGCCCGTCGTTTCGAATTGGGAGTTGAGTTTTGGGACGCGGCTGATAGGGAACTATCGTTCCTTAATAAACACTGTGTGGTGCGGCGGTACGGGGAGGGTGAGCACCCGGGCCGCTTATTGGCCAACACGCTGCGCTCCCCCAGGGGCCACACGTATATCATCTCTATGACGGGACTGGACGGCTCCCCCATCCATTCCACCCCCGCAGTCGGTGAGTTGTTTCTTACTTATTATAAGACCCTTTATTCCTCACGCCTCTTCGGGGATCCCGACAGTCAGGAAGATTATTTATCCGAGGTGGCGCTGGTCTATCTGGAGCGATACATGCTGGAGTTTCTTCTGACCCCCATCACCTCGGACAGTATCGTGGAGGCGATCAATGCCCTGCGCGCGTCCTCTGCCCCTGGGCTTGATGGCTTTTCGGCTGAGTTTTATAAAGCTTACAAAGACCTATTGGTGCCGCGCTTGGTTGAGGTCTATGCCGAGGCCCTGGAGGTGGGTATCCTCCCACCGAAGTTTCGAGAAGCGGTGATCATTCTATTGCCCAAACCCGGTAAAGATCCTATGCAGTGCTGCTCGTACAGGCCACTGTTCTTGTTAAATTTGGACTACAAGATCTTAGCCAAAGTTATCGCCATTAGATTATCACTATTGATGGAATTTGTCATCTCCCCTGTGCAGTCGGGCTTTGTTCCACACAGGTCCACCTCTCTTAATCTCCGGACATTATTCACCGTGCTGCACCGTATTGACTCCTTCACGCCCACCGCCGCAATTTTACTTGATGCAGAGAAAGCCTTCAACTCCCTTGAGTGGCCCTTTTTCCTTTCAGTCATGCGTCGGATGGGTATGCGGGAATGTTTTGTGGCCACTGTTACTCTTTTATAAACTAAACCCACTGCCCGGTTGCGTCTTAACGGCACTTTGTCTGACCCTTTCCCTCTGTCGCGCGGCACCAGGCAGGGTTGCCCCCTATCCCCTCTCCTTTTTATTTTAGCCATGGATCCCTTAGCTCGACAATTTCAGGAGAACCATCTCCAGCGCGGTTTGCAATTTCGCACTGGCACTCTGTTGCTTTCCATGTACGCGGACGACATGGTGCTGTATGTCCGACTGCCTCACGATAATCTGTCACCGTTGATTCAGGAAATCATACGATACAGCAATTTTTCCGGGCTCCATATCAATTGGCACAAATCTGCCATTTTCCCGCTCACAGCCAGCACCGTGCCTTGGTCATGCGAGTTTCCGCTGGAATGGTGCGATGATTCTATTAAGTATCTTGGTATCCACATTCATCTTGACACCGCTTCGGTGATCCGTCTCAACTATGGCTCCGCAAATGATGCATTGGAATCGTAGGTCACCCGGTGGCTCCCCTTGTCCCTGTCCATGGCGTGTAGAATCGCAATCATTAAAATTATAGTTTTGCCCCGTTTTTTGTACTATTTTAATAATATTCCTCCCTTTTTCCTATTACCGGGGAAACTTTGGTAGAGCGCACTTTGGCGAAATTCAACATGTGTACCCTCGGAGACTTGTTCCCGGACAGGCATGTATTCTCTTTGTCGGAGGAGGCTCGATTTAGTGATCGCACCCTTATCGACACATTCATTCTCACCCTGATACGCTCTTCTTTGAGGGCTGGATTTCCTTCCTTCCCTTTGGCCCCGGTTGAGACCCCTCCCCTCACCTTGTTGATTCAGAGCCCAAATAGTGCACACCTGATCTCCAAATTGTATAAACAGTGTGGGACACTCAAACCAATAGATGACTCAAGACTCAGGGCTGCTTGGGGGGGGACTTGGGTGGACCTATCTCAGATCATCAGTGGGCATACTGCTGTAGGACCACGATGGACATCTCTTTGAACAGTCGTCATAAGTTGCTTCAGTTTAAATTCCTTCACCGGATGTATTTCCCTCTGGCCCACGCACACAGAATTGACAATTCCAGGCCACACCAATGTCAGAAATGTCTGGCCCCCTTAACCTGGACTTGCCCTAAAATACACCAGTATTGGCTGGAAATCCACTCCACCTTGGGTGATATATTGTCCATGCTACTCCTTCCTTTACCTGAGATTGCACTATTAGGTTATGTGGTGAACTTTCCTAAGAAGGTTCGTAGATTAGCTGCGCTTGGCTTCCTTTTGGCCAAACGGGAGATTGCTTTGCTATGGGGCAGTAGACGCGCTCCTACCCTCCGCTCCTGCTTGAACGGCCTAGCGTTTTGTAATGTGAATTGCGAGGAATTTAGCACTTTACTCCCCAATTCTTCCAGGCCAATCGATATTTGGGGCCCATATAGGGATTACATATAGGGAAAACCATTTGGGCTCTCCTGCGTGATGGATTTATAACGGCTGTGCCAGGCGTGGAGTGAAGCCCTCCGCCGGGTTGCGGATCCATGCCGGCTCCAATTTGGGCGCTGGCGGTTTTGGACGGAAGAAAGTACAGCGCCAATGCAGGGTGGTGCTGACTTTTGAACAAAGGATTCACATCTGTAAAGCAGAGCGGATAACCATCAGGACGTGACTGCAAACCACTTGGATTTTATTTTGGGTTCTTATTTGAGGTTAAGAGAAGCCATCCTACATGGGAAAGAATGCAGCGCACTACAACGCCCAAGAAGCAATGCGAATGGCCACGCCCAATTGTGACAGCGTTTGACTATTAAGTGAGCGCATGAACAGTGCTTGTTTTTGCCTTCAAACTAACGCCACTGAGGAAGGGACTTTGAACATCCCGAAACGCGTCTGGGGTAATGAAAAACTTGTAGCCTGCACCTGATTTGTTACCTGCTTGCAAGCTGTGAAATTAATTAAATGTTCTCACCGGTTCCGTGTGGCCTCACTCCGTTTGGGCTCTCCTGCGCAATGGATTTATAACCGCTGTGCCAGCCATGGAGTGAAGCCCTCCGCCGGGTTGCGGATCCATGCCGGCTCCAATTTGGGCACTGGCGGTTTTGGACGGAAGAAAGTACAGCGCCAATGCAGGGTGGTGCTGACTTTTGCACAAAGGATTCACATCTTTAAAGCAGAGCAGATAACCATCAGGACGTGACTGCAAACCACTTGGATTTTATTTTGGGTTCTTATTTGAGGTTAAGAGAAGCCATCCTACATGGGAAAGAATGCAGCGCACTACAACGTCCAAGAAGCAATGCGAATGGCCACGCCCAATTGTGACGGCGTTTGACTATTAAGTGAGCGCATGAACAGTGCTTCTTTTTGCCTTCTAACTAACGCCACTGAGGAAGGGACTTTGAACATCCCGAGACGCGTCTGGCGTAATGAAAAACTTGTAGCTTGTACCTGATTTGTTACCTGCGTGCAAGCTGTGAAATTAGTCAAATGTGCTCACCGGTTTTGTGCAGCCTCACTCGGTTTGGGCTCTCCTGCGCGATGGATTTGTCAAAGGAGCCGACACTCACAGTCCCACCATCGGCAAAAAGGCTAGCAATCAGCCGTTCAGGAGCTGAGGACACTCACCCAGTCAGGGTTAGGGAGGAGACAGGAAGGGAACAGTACTGCACAAAGCGGCTGACGTGGCACATGGCTTTCCAAAAACATCCAGGTGCTGTTCACAAAGCGAACTGTGCCGCCATTTTGGGTCCAGGCAAAACAGTAGCCCCTACTCGTTGTAATTAACAAAAAGGCTGAAGTCGGCGAAAATGTCTTTCCACTGGCGCACATCAGCAGTAACTAGGCAGAGGTGCTGAGATCCACAGAGATTGTCCCAGTCTCCCAACCATGTCCCACGAGGTCCCAGGAGACGCCGCCCGAGTGGGAAACCCCGCAGGTAGGCGGTGTCTATGGAGACGAGAGAAGTGCTGATAACCGGAGGCTGCCACTGGCCCCCCGGGGGCCCGCTCCCGCAGATACAGGGCCCCTCAAAGTCATCCAGGCTCAAGGCATGAGCAAAAAAGGCCGAGGGCAGAGACAGCACCAACGTGACTTGCACCCGGAGCTCCGAAGATGCAGGTGATTATTACGACTTTGGCGGTCTTCCAATGGGACCACCACCGCGGAGGTCCCATGAAGGCCGCAAAGGCTGTGGTGAGCCTGCCCGACAGATTGTGAGTTTCATCCATGTCGCATGATGTGGCAACAGTCTCACGATGGCAGCTGTATTAGGCTCATAGGAGAGCCTTAACAGCATACCCCTGCAGTGAGGGTGCCTGCCGCACATTCCTGCACGGCGTGGCATGCAACATGTTGTACAAGCCACACCATGTGGGAATGAGGGTGCAATTCCAGGGGGGTGCTGCATGTGCCCCCTGGTATGCACCCCCACACCCAGATTTGCCCGGGGGCACTGTTAGGGCCCCCTAATTTGCATGCCCACCACCCTGAAAAGGGCAATGGATATGCAGGTCGTAATATGCTCTGCGGTGCCGGCATTGGCACTGCCAGCATATTCAGGTCATTTGAAGACTGCTGCCACAACTCGATCCTTGATCCCGGTGGAAGCGATGGTCTCATGGTTGTCCCACTGCCACATTCATAATATGGTGGGCGGACCGATCAGGGTGGTGCGGTCGGAGTGCCACCGCGAGTAGAACAGGGCCACCGTACTCGTAATAAGGCCCTAACTAAATAAAAAACAGTTCTAAAGACCAACTCATCCTAAAATGCTAAAAATAAAATTCAACTTCCTCATCTCCCACTAACTTCTAACAAACTAAACATTTAAAATAAAACTAAAGCTACTTTTTTACCCCAACAAAAAAAAGAGCCATCTGACCCACAGTACAATACATCGAACAGAAAACCTGAAAATAAAGATTGCAATTACCAGCAAGAACATGTATGTAATTTTAACATTGAATTATTTCTATTATTACACTATTTTCAGATATAATGACGGAAAGAGTATGATATCACAGAATAGGAAACAATTATTGTCTCACATGGGCTACACTTACAGCCAAGAAAGTACAAACACAGAAACTATGAATTAACAATATTACTACAATGATTGCTATGGGAGGGCAAGTACAAAACATGATGTTGCTATTAATGTAAAAAAAACACAACCACCCTCACATTGTCACCAAAATCGAAATAATGTATGTACTAGTCAAGCACTAGCTCCCATGAGCCCACAGTTAAAATACTAAAAAAAATTCTCCCTAAAGTTCTGAACATATCATAGGCCAGCTACCAGCAATACCCACCTTCAAACACTGAATAGCACAAACTAGAAAGGCAACCAGTGATACCCCTGCTGCCACTAGAGGATACCAAGATATATAAATTCTGAAACAGTCAAATATCTTTATTCACTACATTTCTGTAGCATTAAAGCACATTGATAAATGCAAGCAGAGTACAAATACAATTAAAGAAGCATTTAAAATTACATTTTAAACCACCACCCCCAGCTTGTGTGCAGAAAGATACAGGCACAAACCTGTATCAAGTAAAAATAGCGCAAGTATTGGCCCCTTCCAACATAAAAAACTATTGCAACTGTAGTCATTTCCTTAAACACGGCAGTCTTATAGTATTGTACTTTTCCTAAGTTTAAAATATTTGCCAAATACAGGAGACCACCGAGCATCATACTAGGAGGCTATGTAGCTGTTGCAATAACAGCAGGGCAGGCATGCACTGTCTAAACGTAAACACTCTAAATAATGGCAATAACAGTTTTCTTCTGGTAAAAGGTGCAAAAGAGTATGATATGTAGGGTTGTCTGGGTGGATATACCATCACTGGGGCAATGGGTCGGATCCGATAAACTGCAACAGTTAGTTGTGTGGGACACCCCCGCGCCGCACGGCCACCAGCTGCTGCGTGTGCCCCATTGCCTGCCCTCTGCCTCGCTGCCTGCCTCGTTGCCGGCTGCCGGCTGACTCCGCTGTTGGTTGTTTTGGCCTTGTTTTGACTTTCATTTGTGCCTGTTTTCTATTTCTGTGCCTGTGTTAGCGTCTTATTCTCCTTTTGCATTGTTATTGTTTTTTGTTGCCGTATTCCTTCCTGTTTGCCCGCCTACCTCGCCGCCCTCCGTCTTCCCTCCCCGCTCCCCGCTTCCCGCCACCACCGCAGACCCCGCCCCTTTTTTCCTTCTGTTCCCTCCCCGCTCCCGCCTCCCAGCTGCCCCGCCCACCCGCGCACTTGGCCTTATATGGCGACCGTGCGACGCAGGTGAGTGTGACCCACTTGTGGGACACCCCCGCGCCGCACGGCCACCAGCTGCTGCGTGTGCCCCATTGCCTGCCCTCTGCCTCGCTGCCTGCCTCGTTGCCGGCTGCCGGCTGACTCCGCTGTTGGTTGTTTTGGCCTTGTTTTGACTTTCATTTGTGCCTGTTTTCTATTTCTGTGCCTGTGTTAGCGTCTTATTCTCCTTTTGCATTGTTATTGTTTTTTGTTGCCGTATTCCTTCCTGTTTGCCCGCCTACCTCGCCGCCCTCCGTCTTCCCTCCCCGCTCCCCGCTTCCCGCCACCACCGCAGACCCCGCCCCTTTTTTCCTTCTGTTCCCTCCCCGCTCCCGCCTCCCAGCTGCCCTGCCCACCCGCGCACTTGGCCTTATATGGCAACCGTGCGACGCAGGTGAGTGTGACCCACTTGTGGGACACCCCCGCGCCGCACGGCCACCAGCTGCTGCGTATGCCCCATTGCCTGCCCTCTGCCTCGCTGCCTGCCTCGTTGCCGGCTGCCGGCTGACTCCGCTGTTGGTTGTTTTGGCCTTGTTTTGACTTTCATTTGTGCCTGTTTTCTATTTCTGTGCCCGTGTTAGCGTCTTATTCTCCTTTTGCATTGTTATTGTTTTTTGTTGCCGTATTCCTTCCTGTTTGCCCGCCTACCTCGCCGCCCTCCGTCTTCCCTCCCCGCTCCCCGCTTCCCGCCACCACCGCAGACCCCGCCCCTTTTTTCCTTCTGTTCCCTCCCCGCTCCCGCCTCCCAGCTGCCACGCCCACCCGCGCACTTCGCCTTATATGGCGACCGTGCGAACGCGCAGCAGTCACGCGCAGCGGGCGCGCCGATTGTGCGCCGAAGGCGCGCCAAAGGTAAGCCCGTCTGCGCCCGTCCGCGACCGGATCGCGACCAGCGCCAGGACCCCTGGCCCACGAAGACCCCGACCTACCCGCCTGACGTACTCCGCCGCCACCCTCATCGCACTCAACACCGGCCGACTCCCAGAATGCCACCAAGCCACACCACGACGCACCCACGGACCCTTCAGCTGCCACGCCTGCAAATTCACCTGCATCCGGACCTGCCTCGCACCAGCACCCGCCAAGTCGAACACCACCAGCACCCACCTCAAGTGCATCCTGCTCAACACCCGCTCCGTCCACAGACACGCCATCGAACTCTGGAACCTCCTAGACGCCACAGCCCCAGACGTTGCCTTCCTCACAGAGACCTGGATGAACGCCTCTTCAGCTCCCGACATCGCCATCGCTATCCCAGAGGGCTACAAGATCGTCCGGAGGGACCGCAACGCCAACCAGATGGGAGGAGGCATCGCCATCATCCACAGGAACACCATCCGTCTCACGACCAGCACCGACAACACCCTGACCACCGCCGAACACCTGCAATTCCAGATCCACACCGACCCGAACACCACCCTCAGAGGCACCCTGATCTACCGACCCCGGGACCACGCACACAATTCAGCGAGGACATCGCCGACTTCGTCAGCCCGCATGCCCTCCCCTCCGCCGACTACATCCTCCTGGGGGACCTCAACTTCCACCTGGAGAACAACAACGACCGTAACACCAGCACCCTGCTCGACAACCTCGCCAATCTTGGACTCAAGCAGCTGGTGTCCACCCCCACCCACCTCGCCGGACACACACTCGAAGCAGTCTTCTCTTCCAGCACAGACATCGACTTCAGCCACGCCACAGAGCTTCAATGGACGGACCACAGCTGCATCCACTTCACCTTCAAGAGAACGACGACCCACCACCACCAGCAACAGGCCCGCCGCAGAAGCTGGAACAAGATCACAGCAGACCAGCTCGCCACCTCCCTGAGCCAGCACCCTCCTGCCAGCTCAGCGAACCCCAGCCAGGCCGCCGACAACCTCACAAAGTGGATCAGCAACTGCGCGGACGAACTCGCCCCGCTGAGGTCCCCGCCCAGCAGACCCGGCAGCAAGAAAGCCCTGTGGTTCACCGACGAACTCAAGAGCTCCAAGAAGAACTGTCGAGCCCTCGAGAAAGTCTGTAGAAGGGAACCTACACCGGACAACAGGACCACCTTCAAGCTGGCCACCCGGAAGCACCACTAGCTGATCCGCACCGCCAAGAAAACTGCATTCAAGGACCGGCTGGACAACAACGCACACAACTGCAAGGAACTCTTCAACATCGTGAAAGAGCTATCCAACCCCAGCGCAGGAAACAACGACATCACCCCATCGCAAGACCTCTGCAACTCCCTCGCTTCATACTTCCACAACAAGATCGCGGACATACACAACAGCTTCAACAACCAACCAACCCACACCAAGACCGAACAACCACCCCCCACCACCACCCTCCACGCCTGGACCCCGATCAGCACCGAAGACACCATCCGCACGATGAACTCCATCCACTCCGGATCACCGACCGACCCCTGCCCTCACCACGTCTTCAACAAGGCTGACGCTGTCATCGCACCCCACCTGCGAGACATCATCAACACATCCTTCGACACCGCCACCTTCCCTGAGAGCTGGAAGCACGCCGAACTCAGCGCTCTACTCAAGAAACCCACAGCGGACCCCACCGAACTCAAGAATTACCGCCCCATCTCGCTCCTCCCGTTTCCAGCCAAAGTCATCGAGAAGACCGTCAACAAGCAGATGGCCGCCTTCCTCGAGTCGAATGGATCCCTCGACCCCTCACAGTCCGGCTTCCGAGCCAATCACAGCACCGAGACCGCCCTCATCGCCGCCACCGATGACATCCGAGCCCTGATGGACAACGGAGAAACAGCGGCCCTCATCCTCCTAGACCTCTCCGCGGCATTCGACACTGTCTGCCACCGCACCCTAGTACAGCGCCTCAGCAACGTCGGAATCCAGGACAAGGCGCTGGAATGGGTCATCTCCTTCCTCGACGGAAGAACACAGAGAGTCCGCCTACCACCGTACAAGTCAGAAGCCACCGAAGTCATCTGCGGCGTCCCTCAAGGATCCTCTCTGAGCCCCACCCTCTTCAACGTCTACATGAGCCCCCTCGCGGCCATCGCACGCCAACACAACCTCAACATAATCTCCTACGCCGACGACACCCAGCTGATCCTCTCCCTGACCAACGACCCCGCCGCCGCCAGAGCCAACCTGCACGAAGGGATGAAAGAGGTAGCCGAGTGGATGACGACCAGCCGCCTGAAACTGAACTCGGACAAGACGGAGGTCCTCATCCTGGGCCCCTCACCCTCCGCCTGGGACGACTCCTGGTGGCCTCCCGCCCTGGGCACCGCACCCAAACCGACAGACCATGCACGCAACCTGGGCTCCATCCTGGACTCCTCCCTCTCCATGACCAGGCAAGTCAACAACGTTTCCTCGGCGTGCTTCAACATCCTACGCATGCTACGGAAGATCTTCTGGTGGATCCCCACCGAGACCAGGAAGACCGTCACCCAGGCCCTCGTCACTAGCCGACTGGACTACGGCAACGCCCTCTACGCCAGTACCACCGCCAAGCTCCAGAAGAGACTCCAGCGGATCCAGAACGCCTCAGCCAGACTCATCCTCGACATCCCACGAACCAGCCACATCTCCGGACACCTGAGAGACCTTCACTGGCTCCCCGTCAACAAAAGAATCACCTTCCGCCTCCTCACCCACGCACACAAAGCCCTACACGACCAAGGCCCGAGCTACCTCAACAGCCGAATCAACTTCTACGCTCCCAAACGCCACCTCCGATCAGCCAACCACGCCCTCGCCGCCGTCCCCCGCATCCGAAGAGCGACTACAGGAGGAAGGTCCTTCTCCTTCCTGGCCGCCAAGACCTGGAACTCCCTCCCGACCGACCTGCGCCGGACCCAAGACCACCTCTCCTTCAGGAAGAAGCTGAAGACCTGGCTGTTCGAGCAGTAGCGGCACCCCCCCCCACCCCCAGCGCCTTGAGACCCTACGGGTATGTAGTGCGCTTTATAAATGTCATTGATTGATTGATTGATTAGTTAGTTTTCCTGAACAGTTAACCACCACACACAATAAAGAATCCTTCCTCTAACATGATAACCTTAACAATAAAAAACACATTATAATAATTTCTACAACAGATAACTTAAAAAAATTAATGCAATGTCAAATATGAATGACGGCTGGAACATTCAAAATGTCCCCAAACCATTTACTCAGATATACACCATACATGGTGAATATACAAACATTAATATACCATTCATATGCTCCCTGCGGCCCAATAAACGAAGTTGCACTTACTGCAAAATACTGAACCACATTAACATTAAAACAAACAAACAACTACTCCCCACATAAAATAATAATTGATTTTGAAGAAGCCATGATTCAAACTATCCTTAAACCTTACCCACACACAGCTATACATTCATTTTAACAAAAGCATTTGGAGACAGCTGAAATATTCTGCACTGCAAATTTGAAAGTAAAATTGCACAGCCAATTTTACTTTGAAATCAAAATAATGATTGCACTAAAATAATGATTGCTCTAGTCTATGTCCCTTTAACAGAGGTAGATACCCGCTACAACTTACTTATAGAAAGTTCATTCTACCAACTAAACAAACACAAACAAAGGGCCTGATTACGATGCCAGTTGGACTGACATCCTACCGGCACTGTGGCGGAAGCAGGACAGCCCGACTAGTAGTCGGCGGTACCGCTGCCCACATTACAATGCGACCACCATCACAGCGGTTGCAATGTGTATACATTGTATTGCGGCGTGTGCTGTGGTCTGCAGCATGTGCTGCATTACAAAATACACACCTTACATATCCCTGCACTATGTGGCAGGCACCATACAGTGCCTGCCATATTGTGCAGAGACATATGGGGGTGCCATAGGTGCCCCCCAGGGCCCATAGCAGAGACCCATGGGAAAAGGGGGCCCTGAAAGGGGCCCCCAAGTGACTTTCTGTCTGCCTTTTCACTGTGGGTTAACTGCCAGGAAAGGGTCGGCAGAAAAGGGCATCCTAATCCCTAAGGCGGTGCCTGAGCAGGCACTGCCCCATTGTAGGGAATAAGAGTCTGACCAACGTACCCACGGGATCCTTGATCCTGTCAGACGTGGCGGTCATTTCCCCCGCCAGTCGTGATTCGACTGCCTGCATCATAAAGAGGCAGTCGGATCGGATATGACGTGGCGGGCCCACCGCCATCATAATCAGGTCCTAAGTACCCTAATAGACTACTTTGAAGGCACATTCATTGGTAGACTACACCGCTCTCAACAAAGACGCCAACCGAAATTTCAAATACAATGGTGAAATGTCTACGACAGCAGCATAGGTCAAGAAGCTAAAACCAGCAACGCAGTACAAGGATGTCACAATGGCTTCCAATTTATACTAGACAGAACCCGCCTGCAAATTCATATAAAATCCCACAGAAAGAACAAAGCTACCAATAACTACACATAGAACAATTAGTACCCAAATTAAAACTTTAGTAAACAAACCAATAGAATGTACTTAATGCTACAATGTAAAGTAAAACTCTTTATTAAAATCAAAGGATTAAACTACTTAGAAACAATAGCCAAAACCCTATTATTAAAACACTGTCTTCATACATAACATAAATATTATAATTAAATTATACAAAACACATAACACAACATAACATTATATAATATTACATTGCTAGCAAACTCTAACTAAGCCTAACACAGAACACTAGTAAACAAAATATCAAATTTGCACATAAACCTTCAAAAAAACTAGAAAGCAACTTATAATAACCATTTACTCGTACTTCCTATACCCCCTCCATTCAAAACCCTATACAAATTCTTAAAAAATGTCTTACCTGATCTGACGAACAGCAGTACCTTCCAGCAACTAATTTCCAGGAAAATGAACAGAAAAATGACACAAATAAACTGCAAGAGTTAAGCTACGGAAAACAAATGACAGCTAAATGGAACCAAAAAAATGTGGATTTAAATGAAAAAATTAAGAAAACGTTTAACCATTGTCAACATATTTGAATGTTGTGAAACATGAATAAATGTTATGTACACATACCAAATACTTGTGTAAAGTATACAACAAATAATACTATAAAAAATAAAAAAAAGAATATTATTTAAAATATATTTTAAATCATTTTAAACATTTCAAAAAAAATTCTTTGAAACAACAGTATATATGCTTAAAGAAAATCTACCACAATTTCAAAGATAAATGTTTGTTGTAGAAATGAACTATACAATTCCACAAGTTTAATTTAATATTAAAAGTCTGCTAAAATATTGTTCAAATATAGCAATGAAAGTATTTTTCCTATGTGTGCAAATATATATGCAAATAAAAATGAGAAATATACATTAAATAAATAGTACAAAAATGTAAGTAAAAATTACAAACTTTCCTTTAAAATTGTAGAAAATAAAAATATAACAAATATATGTGAGAAAATCTTACCTAACAGCCATCTTCCACTGGCTAACTCACCATCAGCTTGAATGTAATGAGAACGAGACTGATCTTCTATTTTTCTTAAAGCCCTAGAAACATGGCAGACTTTATGGCCAGTTGAGGCCCCCAACCCCGGCTCTCAGGGAAGTTCAGTGAATAATTTGGGTGTCAAATTCGAAGACTGTCTCTCTTTCTAACTCAGGTTAAAATGGTGGTGGCTACTTGTTTTAGATTGCTGCGTATTCCAAGGAAGTTTTTACATTTCTTTTCATTCACACCCAGGAAGCTGGTCATACATGCACTTATAACATCAAGGTTGGACTATGGTAATGCCCTGTATTTGGGACTTGCTAACTACCTTACTGATAGATCGCAGGTGGTCCGGAATGCAGTGGCCGGCACCCTTCTGGGCCTGCCTTTGAAAACACACTTGTCCCCGCACTTGTTGCTCTTTACTAGCTCCCGATAAAGAAGATATTTTGATTTAAAACTCTTGAGTTGGTCCACAGGGCTCTCCGTCACACAGGTGCATGCTGTCTCAGGGGCAGAATTGTTTCTACATCACCCCCAAGAAACCTGCAATCAGTCAATTCCCTCCTAGCCAGAATCCATTGGATTCACTGTACCAGAATTGAGGGAAGGTCCTTCCCTTTTTAGGGCCGTCAGCATGGAACAAACTTCCACTAGAGTTACGAACAATTGATGTAACCTCATTGTTCAGGAAAAACCTGAAAACATGGCTCTTTAAATAGGAGTAATTAGCTTAATGCACTCTGTATCGATGGTCCTGTGTGCAGGGCACTGGGACTCTCTTTGGAACAACTGTGCGCTATGCAAGTTGCTTTTCAATTCAATTCAATGCAATACCAGCTCCACTTAGGGGAAGATGTTACACACTAAAAGGATTACATTAACTACTCCCACTCCAAACTACATCAGTTCCAGGAAGGTGTTGGACCCAAAAGGTTACTTTTATTATTCCCACTCCAAACTAGACCATTTAAGGGAAGATGTTGGACACTAAAGGGGTTACATTTACTAGCCATACTCCATAGTAAAATATCTCACAATTTTTTTTCCAATACAGAAATTAAATAACATAACACACTCTTACCTAATAAATATCGTTATCATATAAAATAATTATCTGTAATTGCTAACAAATTAATTATACATTACATTCAATAGTATTGCTAAATAATAAAAAGATATTAAAATGACTGCATAAAATCACACATTAAGAAGTAACCAAATTAGAACATTAAAAACATTATTTAAGATTTATAATACCAGGTATCAATTATAATACACATATAACACATAATCATTTATGATTACATATATACCTATTTACATTATACTCACAATTACTTCATTTATAATATTTTAACTTTTCACTAGGTAAAAAAAATACATCATCTGAAAACAAAATCATGAAACTCGTTTGTTTTATTTTCTAAACATACATTTATTTTAATACATATTATGTGCATGCTATAACTAAAAAGTGACCATAAAAACATATACATTAACATTATTTTTATAATAAAATTGTACTTATTTTACACTCAAATTAATTAATAAATCAATACATTATTATTGTGCCCTAAAGCAAGATAATCAAATCACATATTGTGATTACATTTTAATAAATACAAATAAAACTATAAAATCATATGTTGTGATTACATTTTAATAAATAAAAAATTAAAACGTGAATGTTTAATTTATCCATTAGTAAATAATTACATGCAAATACTATATTTTGCAAACATAAAAGTACATGTTTTCAATAAAAATTGATCTTTTTATAAAACATGTTAACAAACTCAAAAACATTCTAAAATATTATACCATTACACACAAAGGTATATTTTTAATAAAAAAGTTACAGAAAGTATTTATAAATTAACTTATATAAAAACAATATAACTTAGAGCAATATTTTTAAAAACATCATTTTTACAACAATATTAAAAACAACACTATTCTTACTTTCAATATTCATGTCCGTGATATTTTTGTCATCATGATATTCTGGACATTATATCTATGTATTACAATATATTTTATATTTTGTCCAAACACCCTGGATACAGCCCTCAACCTTGTTCCACTGAAGGTTTTTAACTTCTGCAGTAAGAAATGCCCATTTTGCACAGTAACACGCATTTTCTACACATTTTTGTATCAGTTTTTTGGACTCTTCAAACTGGGCCCTGCCGGATGTGTGTGCTGTGACCCCTAAACACACTTGACATTGGTCCACAACTACCAGGCATATTTAACTTATCTATAAGTACCTAGTATATGGTAAAAAGTGTACCAAAAGCCTGTGAGTTGAATGTCACTACTGGACTTCAGCACTCATTTTGCCACCACTAAAGTGGCAATTCAAAACATGTTTGCAGGCCTAACATCAGTAACTTGGCTGTGCAAGTTTAAACTCCAAATTAAACTTGTCAAAATAGCCCTTTTTGATAGACTTCAACCCTCCTTTTAAGTATTAGTAACTCAGCCTTCAGTAGGCCTGAAATGTCCACGAGGCAGGGTGCATGATATTTAAACCTAGGACATGGAACTGTTTAATGTTAAACATGTCCTTTCACTGCCAATGACTCAAAAGCTATTTCCATTGTAGCAGGGTTGGCTTTCCCTAGGAGAGCCCTGGTATACATTATTAAAATGAATACAATTATCACCAGCTAGGAACCAGATTAAAAGTTAATCATTGGACTTTTTAAAATATTTATTGTAAATCCATTTCATTTAGATTTGTAACAAAATGTACTTTTAAAAATGTATTGTTTGCCTGCCTAAAGCCTGCAGAAAATCACTTGCATGTGCTTCCATCCATCACACAGAAGCTAAATAACTCTTTGATGAGTTGTGAATTGGAGGTGAGACAAAGGTCTTGGGTGTGGTGAGGTGTCCTGCACCTCTGATAGCATGACCAGCGGGCTGTGCCCAGAAACCTAATGAACTTCAAAGGATGCCTACCCAGTCACTGGCAGATGTAGCTAACGGATGGGCATGCCCTCTCTGTTGTCCTGCCAGCCAGCCAGCACTAAGCCCAATGGGAGGATTTGTTCATTTCCCTGTACACACTTCCACGGTGGGCACAAGAACTCTGCACTGGGGAAGAAAGAATCTGACATGTTTGTTTTAGGTTGAGAGGGAGCGCTGTCAGATAGTTTACAGTAAAATGCACAGAAAGTGCTGCAAAAGTGGGTAGAGTCACCACTGGGAACTTTTACCCCATTAATTATAATGTGGCCTGATGTTTTCCCCACTCACAGGCTGGAGTGGGGTCTCTCTAGTACCCTTCTCAGAATACTGCTGGCCTTGTGGAAGATAGAAGAAGGACTGCACCTGGTATTGTGACCAATGAAAAGAACCCTAATGGTGGAACTTGCTCTCACTTGTACCCAGGACCTAGAATAGACTCCAACAATCAGTTGGCTGGCCTCCTGTACAGCTAAAGAGACACAAAAGCTGTAAGAAGCCTGCTTTCCTGAAGAGCCCAGGTGACCTGTCCTGGACCCTGCTCATTGCTTCTCCTGGAATGAGTCCTGACCCCTAAATGCTGTTCCTGAGGTCTTGGGACCCTTGGCTGGTGTCAAAGTACTTGTCTTGCCCAAACTGCAAAGCTGGGACTTAGAACCCACTCAGAGATTAAACGCCTTCATCAATGACTGCATATGGACCCCACTCTTCAACAAACTCCCATTGTCAAACTCCTACTTGGATCCAAATTGTATCTTTCTCTGACAGCTCATAGGAGACCACCTTTTCACCAGAAAGATTTCTACGTCTGAAAGCAACTCTTTGACCAGGAACTATTTGGGCCTCGTATCCAACCTGCTCTTCTTTGCAGTCAACCTCAAATCTTACCCTTGTTCCAGTCTTGTGCTACCAGCTGCTCGTGGCTTGTGCTTTGTGCATTTTTTGGGACTGAGATTTGATTAAAATAAATTAAAAGCTCATATCCTCGCTTCCCCTTGTTGGACTTTTGTCATTTTAGTGTCAGGTTATTCATTAAACTATTCTGTATTTTTTGGGGATTGGAGTGTGAATTTTATTGTGCTGCATTTTGACTTTTTAACTGTTTAGGTATGTGTAAATTAATTTTCTCCAAGCCTGTTTGCTCTGTGCCATAGCTACCCAGAGTACAGCTTAGGTTTAAATTACTGAATACTTTTCCCGTACCTAACAGGTTAGTGACTGTATTACTGGTGGTGAATTGCCATCCAATAAAATGAATAAATTAATTTCTTACAAGGAGGTACCTACGTAAGGAAAGACAGCTTCAAACCAGATCATTAGTTCAGTTGTGGATTCCTCTAATCTTGCAACTCAGCACTACTGCCATTGGCTAGCCATGCAACACTCATACTGGCTAAGGCTCACAGGCCTTAAACTTGAAGTACTGCAGTGTATTTAGAATCTGAATTTTCCGGTACAAAACTTTTCAGAACTTATGTGATGAGGAGTTGTAGTGAATGAAGACTTATGGGTCGAATATGATGTCATTCGGAAAGGCACCGAACGGCTTTCGGTTAGTCCAAATCCAATTCAGAACTCGCCTTTCAGACCAACTCAGACACTTTTCCGGACAACTGATTATGATGGCTGGAAAGCATTCAGACTGTTCGAATTGGTTTCGAAAGGCATTGGGAGTAACCGAGTCTGTCGGAGCCGAATCTTAATGGTCTACAGACCACGTTTCCAGCCGAGCTATAAGGATGTCAGATTCGAACAGGGTTTCCTAATTGCTTGTTCCGACATGGATCGTCTGTCAGTATCTGACTTTGGGGGCCCCTAGCAGGCCACCCTTCACCCGGGGCCCTCCGAATCGGGCCCTTGGGGGTACCCATGGGTCACCCCGTCCTATGCATGCATAGTGTGGCAGGCACCATGGGGTGCCCACCACAATATGCAAGGTTTTGCCCAACCACCCCTTTTGTCAATGGGAGCCTATGTTTTTGTTCGGAACACAGGATCCCATTGAAGTTAATGCAAGTCCTACCAAATGATGTCCAGAAGCATCATAATCATTCGGTTGGACTTGCAGAACCCGATTTGTTCCAAAACCGATTCAGTCGGAAGAGTTTCTGGATGACATCACAATCGGCACCTAAGATGGAGGCTTTGAAAGCCTCAGACCTTGAAAAGGAAAATGTGTACAAGAAGCCTTGTAGGACTTACGATCCCCTTTACTTTGCATAGAGGTTTGCAACACCTTGTTCAGTGGCCTCAATATCAGCAGTCACGACATCAAAAATTATACTAGGGGAAGAAATTTTCAAGAGGCAGAGGTGGCCAGCAAACATGGGAGGCTGCAGGGAATCGTCCTGCAGGAGATCAAGTATGACTCCTCTCTTTGCCCTTTTCCGTAAGTTTCTCCAGTGAGGGAAACCATTGTGGGCCACTTTCAACAGTGGCAAAGCATCACAAAAGAAAAATGGGTTCTGAATATTGTGAAACGTTCTTGTTCTCTCAGGTTTATGTCCTCTCCTCCAGCCATGGCTCCAAAGAAGTCTCCTCTTTTCCAACTGGAGATGTTTCAACAAGAGCACTCTTTTGGTGAAACAAGTTGTGGAATCGGAAGCTTTTCCCAAAAAGGAATGTGGATTTATTTCTATAAATTTCAGATGTGAAAAAAGACACCAAAGCAAGACTGCACAATCTACTCTTAACTTGAAGGTTGTGAACACGGGGATAAACATGTAAATGTATCAAAAGCTGGTCTTAGCCCACATCTACCCTCAACTCAAACATGCAATTTAGATGTGCAAAATAGACCTTCGGGACACATAGCTGCATATTCCAGTGATATAGAAACATTGGAAGTTCCTGAGGTTTGTTTTGAGATATCAACATTAACAATATAAGGTCTTGCCAAATCTGTCCTAAGGCCATTATGCAAGTGTATTTCAGTGGTACCTGCTTTTCTAAAAAGACAGAATATTTATCTGCACATCTGGCAATAAAATTGTAAAGGTCTCAAGAAGCTTTGTTGCATTTCCAGAAAAGCTACATATCCTAAACATGCTAATTTTACAATTCAAGCATGCAAAGTCAATTATAATTCCATTTCAATCCATTGACTACTTGAGAGTGGTGCTGGATTCACAGACAGCAAAGATCTTTGTAAGAGATGCTGCTATCTATACATCTGAAGTGTTGAAATCTTCTGATGATTTCACAAGTATAAGCTTGTCAGATCTCATCCCTTCTGTAATTCAATGCACATTGAATTTTTCAAGTAACTTAGGCTCATGTCCACCACATGAATCCTCTTCAGCAGTGCCTGTAGAGTGGTGCCAGTTGGGAGTGTAAATTAGCTCTAATCCAAGCAGAGGTAGAGTCTCTATGGTGGTTAAAAGGGTAACTTTCAAAGGAAATTAATTTAATCAAGATACTGCAAGTCAAACAAATGTAACACATGCCTCTAATAGATTGAGGAGCTCTTGTGAATAATCTTCAAGAACTAGGCACATGGTACCCTCAAAGAAAGTCTGTAACATTTCAGCCTACTGGAATCAAAGAGAAACTCACCTGGTTATCAAATCTTTCTTCTGCCAATAAAGACAAATTGCTTGTTCTAACAAACAATATACAAAAAATGCATTTTACCTGAAAAAAAGGAAGGTGGTGTCAGGATTATTAGGGCGGCTTGCGGTCTAGGGCCCGCCCCACGCCACGTGCCATGTCCACGGCACTTGTGTGGTAAAGTGCATGGCTTTCCCTCAAGGAGATGGTGGTTTAATTGTCCATTATGATGTAATGTACTCCTTATGTTCTCTGTAAGTCCCCCTTGTCCGCCTAATGAGTGAGATTTGGCATTCTACACATGTCCGCGAGATGCGTGAGGTTTGGCAACCTCAACGCGTCCGCGAGATGCGTGAGAAACGGCAAGCGGCTTTAACACGTCCGCGAGATGCGTGGTATTTGGCAAGCGGTCGCATCCGCGAGATGCGTAGGCATTTCCAATGGACGCGTGTAAGGCAAAATCACCGGGCGTGATCACGTCAATGTACGCGACCACGCCCAGACCCCATTGCTCACTATTCTGGGGATTTCTATGGTGCAGCAGCTTCCTCCAGTGGCTCTTACTTGGAAGAAGAGCTTTGGAGGGTTTTTTGGATCTTTTGCAGAGTTCGAGCAGGCGCCAGCAAGAGGATCGTTTTGGATTGGCGTTTAGAGGTGAAGGTTGCTGAAAAGAAGTTTGGAGTAGCAGTTCTTTGTGGATTTAGGAGTTCCAGCAGCCACGCCCCCTTTTCCCAATGTATAGAGTAGGTCGTACTCTATAGGTAGGATCAGCCTAATTATTTCATGTAAAAGGTTGGCGCTATTTATGTAAAAGGAATAGAATGTTAAACCTTTGCTTTTGAGGAATAATGTGTTCTTTGGAATATTTTTCTAATGTGTTCTTTGGAATGTTTTAGAACAACTAATTTTGCAGTGATTTCAATGTGAAGAGGCAAAAGAATTTATTTTGCTGTAGTTATTTGAAACGCCAAGAGGATATGTACAAGGTGCAAAGAATTAATACAAGAAAAGAGAATATTTATATTGTGCAAAGAATTAGTATTGGTGTAAAGAAGAATATTTACAATTGCATAAAGAGATAATACTGATGTTTACAATTGCGCAAAGAGATAGTACTGATGTAAAAGGGAATTTACAATGCACAAAGTGTCATAGAGTTTTCTTATTGTTTAAAGGCTATTGAGCCTGAGAATACCAATTCACGGTTAAACTTGGTTTTGATGACTTTTGAGGAATTGTCTAAATAGTCTATAGTTTTGAGAGTTTATCATTGCTTTTTATTTGCTGAAGAGTTTTCAGGTATCATTAGGAAAAAACTTGCAGCACTAACTTTTCCTTTTCAGATCTCCCTCCCCGCAGTTCCTTTCCCAACACCCTTTTCCCCCCGCTTGATCACTTCAATATTCTGTGTATTTAATACAATCAGAATTGGAGGTATCGAGAGGTGGGCCCTCATATCGACTCGACAGATACTGAGGAAGACTTCATCTGACAGAATAGTGAGCCCACGAATTTTTCCCTCCCGATCTGTCTGAGTTGCTATAATGGCCACCTTAGATGATTTGATGGCGGTAATTGTAAAAATGCAAGCTGATTTAAATTAAACCATGAATGCAACAGTGTTATTGGCCGAAAAGGTGGAAAATATTCAACTTCAGAGTACACCACTTCCTGATGAGGTTCAGGATACCGGTATTAAGGCGCCCACTAAATTTCAGTTACTGTACCACCGCAAATTCCCTTAGCTTCTCCAGGACGCTTTTCTGGAGATCCTTCTAAAGTGCAAACCTTTTTAACCCAAATTGAGTTACATTATTCCTGCAAACAGCTTTTCCTACTCCTCAATCCAGGATTGCGTTCCTTATATCCTATCTGTCTGGAGATGCCGCTATCTGGGCGGTTCCATTAGTCAGACAAGATAGTGCTTTATTATATAACTGGAGACGCTTTGCAGAGGAATTTGAAAAGGTGTTTGATAGACGAACTGTGACTTTATCTGCAGACAGGGAATTATTGCAGTTAAGACAAGGGAACAGAGATCTTATTTCTTATCTCTCTCATTTTAATAGACTGGTGGCCGAAACCTCTTGGCCCGAAGAAAAGAGAGCTGCTCTTTTTTATCAGGGCTTGAGAGATGAGCTAAAGGATGTTCTTGCCCAAATTGATCCTCAACCAACAGCTTGTTCGGATTTGATTAATCTGACCTTACGTCTAGATCATCGGCTCTCAGAAAGAAGGTCAGATAAAAGAAAGAATGAGAAACCAAATTGGAAAAATGAATCTCGATCTCGAACTCAACTAACACACTCTGAATCCAGTACTGAACCAATGGAGATCGGAACCCTTAGACAACCATTATCTAAGGAAGAAAAAGATAACAGACGTAAAAATGGACAATGTCTTTACTGTGGTCGCAAAGGACATTTTGTAAAAGATTGCATGATGAAACCAAAAACTAAATCTTCGAGTGCAAACAAGGCGGCAATCTTTGAAAAAACAGATCAAACGTCGGAAAACTAGTTTGCCTGAGATGTTTAGAAGGGGATCTCTTGGGTACCATCGCTTACCCTTCCATAAACTCTTGTGTGTCCAACTACAAAGCTCATTTCCGGTTGGCAGTGCAAATTCAAATAACTCTTAAAATTTGGCAAATGGGAGTTTTAATAGATTCAGGAGCTACAGGAAATTTTGTTGATCTAGAAACTGTACAGAGACTAAGTATCATTTGTGAGAAAAAAAGAACCTCCAGAAATAGTTCAAGCAGTTGATGGGAAGGTTTTGTCCGGAGGGCCAGTAACAATGCAAACTTCAAAGGTGGTTATGATTTGTGAGGACTCAAGGAAACAAAGACATTTGGAAGAAGTGCAATTTGATGTGATTCAAGCTCCTCAATATGGGTTTATTCTTGGAATGCCTTGGCTCTGTTTGCATAATCCTCTAATCGACTGGCAAAAAAGAGAACTTGTATTCCTCTCAGATTTTTGTCAGTCATCTTGCTTAAAAACCTTGGAACCAATAGTGAGTAAAATAGCAACTGCAGAAGAAAAAGAGACAATTTTACCCAAAGTTTACAGAGAATATCAAGAGGTGTTCAGTGAAGAGAAAGCAGCAAAACTTCCACCTCATCGAAGCTATGATTGTCAGATTGATCTCATGCCAGGATCTTGTGTACCAAATTGTAGAATTTATGCTTTATCGGAAAAGGAAAATCAACACTTGAGAGACTATCTAGACCAATATCTAGAAAATGGTTTTATCCGTCCTTCTAAGTCTCCAGCCGCCTCCCCTTTGTTTTTCATCCCAAAAGCAAATGGGGAATTAAGAACTTGCATCGACTATAGGGCGCTGAATAAAATAACCATCAAGAATAAGCACAGGAATGGGACCAAATGCTAATAGAATTGGAAGAGACAGACCTGGACAGCCCGGGAGACCCGGTGGGATGAACATACACAGATGGCAGGGGGGGCTGAGGCTCACAAGCACTGGGGCAACTCACGGGGGTTAGACCAGACCTAGGACCTTACACAAATTCCAGATAGACAGAGCCACCTTGGCCCGGGATATCGAGTGTAGGAGAGGGACCAGCCAGGAGACAGGGGGGGCGGGCGGGGATGGGGGGACAGTTGGGGTTTGCCAATAATGAAAACCATGATTATGGTGTTTGAAACACATACTTGGGATGCACTCTGGGAATGTTATGATAAGGGACTCACATCTGAAATGTTATACCCCCACAATTAATGGTTAAGAAAATGGAAAAGACTGCTGAGTGATATGAGGTGCAATTGAACAGAAATGTATGTCATCCTGAAACAGTCACGAATAAAGAGTTTAAAAAAAAAAAAGAATAAATACCAGTTGCCATTAATCCCTGTCCTTTTGGATCAAGTCAAAACAGCAGTGATTTATACCAAACTTGATCTTAGAGGGGCTTATCATTTGGTACGAATCAGGCAGGGAGACGAGTGGAAGACTGCATTTAAAACCCAATATGGTCTGTTTGAATACTTGGTAATGCCATTTGGCCTTTGTAACGCCCCAGCAGCCTTCCAATTCTTTCTCAATGATGTTCTACGAGAATTTTTAGATCTGTTTGTTATTGTCTATATAGACGATATTTTAATCTAGTCAAACTCTGTGGAAGAACATGAAGGTCATGTAAAACAAGTTCTAAAGACTCTACAAACACATAATTTGTATTGTAAACTAACGAAATGTGACTTTCATGTGTTTGAAGTAGAATTTTTAGGAGTGTTACTCACACCAACGGGAATGAAAATGACTGATCGAAAAATTCAAGCAGTAGCTGAATGGCCTATCCCAAATTCAGTTCGTGATGTACAATGTTTTTTGGGTTTTGCAAACTTTTATCGTCGATTTATTGATCACTTTTCTGCAGTGGTAGCTCCTATCACTAGATTGCTGAGAAAGAAGGTAAAGTTTGAATGGTCTTCCGAGGCTAATGATGCATTTCAGAAACTTAAGAAAGCTTTTACAGCAGCCCCAATTTTAATGCATCCAGATGTTAATGAACCTTTCATAATTGAAGCAGATGCTTCAGATGTGGCAATTGCAGCTATTCTTTCTCAAAGACACCCTAAAACTGGCCAAATGCACCCGGTGGCATATATGTCTCGGAAATTGAACTCAGCTGAACAGAACTATATCATCGCAGAAAAAGAACTACTTGCTATTCTAGAAGCATTCAAAGAATGGAGACACTATATAATGGGAGCAAAATTCACAGTAACTGTATATACGGATCATAGAAATCTGCAATTCATGAGTTCAGCCAGAATGTTGACACCAAGACAGCTAAGGTGGATGATGTTCTTTGCAGAATACGATTTCGTAGTAACTTATCGTCCAGGACAAGACAATAAAAAAGCAGATGCTCTTTCTAGAAAAGACTCTTCTTTGCACAGGTTTGAAGGAGCTCCACAAGCAATTATAGACCCAGATAAAGTACTTTGTTTGTTATCAGCTGATCAATTCTTAGACAAAATTCATGAAAACTTCTCTCCTTCTCAATGGAAAAAATGGGAGAATAAAGAGGAGAATCAAACTATCAAAGAGGGAATACCATTTCATGGAAAACAGATTTACCTCCCTACCGAGGAATTACAAAGAACTGTTTTCAGTTGGTTACACTCCCATCCAATGGCAGGACATCCTGGTCCAAAAAAGACTGTAGAAAACATACAAAGAATATTCTGGTGGCCAACTCTACAGAAAGATGTAACTCAAATGGCTCAAAATTGTGAAACTTGTGCAAGATTTAAAACGGATCATAGTAAACCAAAAGGTTTGTTACAAGTGCTACCAACACCAACCAGACCTTGGGAACATATCTCCTTAGACTTTATTACAAATCTCCCGCAGAACAATCAACATTCAGTCATCTTAGTAGTTGTAGACAGTTTGACGAAGTATGCACATTTCATAGCTTGTAAACGATTGCCTACTGCAGGACAATTGGCACAAATCTTTCTAAAGAATATCGTGCGGCTGCATGGTCTACCTTCAGTACTGATATCGGACCGAGGTTCTCAGCTTTCATCCAAGTTTTGGCAACAATGGTGTCAGTGTCTACAGATTACGTCAAATATGTCAACCAGTCATCATCCACAAACGGATGGTCAAACCGAGCGATTAAACCAAACCTTGAAACAATATTTGAGATGTTATGTAACAGATTCCAAAGAATCTTGGTTAGATTTACTGTGGTTTGCTGAAATAGCTTATAACTCATCACCTCATTCATCCACAGGATCTTCTCCTTTTGAAGCTCTTTATGGATATCTACCAAAGACAATTCCTTTAACTTTGCCCAAAGAAGAGAGTAATGCACCTGCAGTTCAAGAGACAGTACAACTCATGCAGACCATCCATCGGAAAATTCACAAACGATTGCTACAAAGTAAAGAGAAATACAAACAGCAGTATGATAAACACTATCGAGCAGGACCAGTGTATGTTTCTGGAGATAAGGTGTGGTTATCCACAAAGAACTTACAGTTTAAACACAAGACCATGTTTCGCCCCAAATTCATCGGTCCATATTCAATAATCCGTCAAGTGAATCCAGTGACATATAAACTGCAACTTCCCGGAAATTGCGGATCCATCCTGTATTTCATACCTCTTTGTTAAAACCAGCTAGACAAGATGTAACTCCCAGACCAGCACCGATCCTGATTCAGGGCAATTGGGAATATGAGGTGCGGAAAATATTGGATTCTAAACATAGGGGTACAAAACTATGGTATCTGGTTTCTTGGAAAGGTTACGGTTCCGAGAATGATTCTTGGGAACCGGCTGAACATATTCATGCCCCTCAATTGTTATGCAGATTCCACCTCCTCCATCCTTCAAAGCCGGGCCCTAGACCGCTCTTGGGAGGGGGAGGTACTTTCAGGATTATTAGTGCGGCTTGCGGTCTAGGGCCCGCCCCACGCCACGTGCCATGTCCACGGCACTTGTGTGGTAAAGTGCATGGCTTTCCCTCAAGGAGATGGTGGTTTAATTGTCCATTATGATGTAATGTACTCCTTATGTTCTCTGTAAGTCCCCCTTGTCCGCCTAATGAGTGAGATTTGGCATTCTACACATGTCCGCGAGATGCGTGAGGTTTGGCAACCTCAACGCGTCCGCGAGATGCGTGAGAAACGGCAAGCGGCTTTAACGCGTCCGCGAGATGCGTGGTATTTGGCAAGCGGTCGCATCCGCGAGATGCGTAGGCATTTCCAATGAACGCGTGTAAGGCAAAATCACCGGGCGGGATCACGTCAATGTACGCGACCACGCCCAGACCCCTTTGCTCACTATTCTGGGGATTTCTATGGTGCAGCAGCTTCCTCCAGTGGCTCTTACTTGGAAGAAGAGCTTTGGAGGGTTTTTTGGATCTTTTGCAGAGTTCGAGCAGGCGCCAGCAAGAGGATCGTTTTGGATTGGCGTTTAGAGGTGAAGGTTTCTGAAAAGAAGTTTGGAGTAGCAGTTCTTTGTGGATTTAGGAGTTCCAGCAGCCACGCCCCTTTTTCCCAATGTATAGAGTAGGTCGTACTCTATAGGTAGGATCAGCCTAATTATTTCATGTAAAAGGTTGGCGCTATTTATGTAAAAGGAATAGAATGTTAAACCTTTGCTTTTGAGGAATAATGTGTTCTTTGGAATATTTTTCTAATGTGTTCTTTGGAATGTTTTAGAACAACTAATTTTGCAGTGATTTCAATGTGAAGAGGCAAAAGAATTTATTTTGCTGTAGTTATTTGAAACGCCAAGAGGATATGTACAAGGTGCAAAGAATTAATACAAGAAAAGAGAATATTTATATTGTGCAAAGAATTAGTATTGGTGTAAATAAGAATATTTACAATTGCATAAAGAGATAATACTGATGTTTACAATTGCGCAAAGAGATAGTACTGATGTAAAAGGGAATTTACAATGCACAAAGTGTCATAGAGTTTTCTTATTGTTTAAAGGCTATTGAGCCTGAGAATACCAATTCACGGTTAAACTTGGTTTTGATGACTTTTGAGGAATTGTCTAAATAGTCTTTAGTTTTGAGAGTTTATCATTGCTTTTTATTTGCTGAAGAGTTTTCAGGTATCATTAGGAAAAAACTTGCAGCACTAACTTTTCCTTTTCAGATCTCCCTCCCCTCAGTTCCTTTCCCAACACCCTTTTCCCCCCGCTTGATCACTTCAATATTCTGTGTATTTAATACAATCAGAAGTGGAGGTATCGAGAGGTGGGCCCTTATATCGACTCGACAGATCCTGAGGAAGACTTCATCTGACAGAATAGTGAGCCCACTAATTTTTTTCCTCCCGATCTGTCTGAGTTGCTATAATGGCCACCTTAGATGATTTGATGGCGGTAATAGTAAAAATGCAAGCTGATTTAAATGAAACCATGAATGCAACAGCGTTATTGGCCGAAAAGGTGGAAAATATTCAACTTCAGAGTACACCACTTCCTGATGAGGTTCAGGATACCGGTATTAAGGCGTCCACTAATATTTCAGTTACTGTACCATCGCAAATTCCCTTAGCTTCACCAGGACGCTTTTCTGGAGATCCTTCTAAAGTGCAAACCTTTTTAACCCAAATTGAGTTACATTATTCCTGCAGACCAACAGCTTTTCCTACTCCTCAATCCAGGATTGCGTTCCTTATATCCTATCTGTCTGGAGATGCCGCTAACTGGGCGGTTCCATTAGTCAGACAAGATAGTGCTTTATTATATAACTGGAGACGCTTTGTAGAGGAATTTGAAAAGGTGTTTGATAGACGAACTGTGACTTTATCTGCAGACAGGGAATTATTGCAGTTAAGACAAGGGAACAGAGATCTTATTTCTTATCTGTCTCATTTTAATAGACTGCTGGCTGAAACCTCTTGGCCCGAAGAAAAGAGAGCTGCTCTTTTTTATCAGGGCTTGAGAGATGAGCTAAAGGATGTTCTTGCCCAAAAGACAATAGCAGGTCTGAAGCCTATGGGCCTCTTCATAAAGGTTTGTCCATTTCAAAGCAGCCCATTTCCATTTGGATTGTTTCTTGGATAGTATTTTGTTATCAGAAAGCAAATAGATCCTTAATGGGTAAACCCAAGGTGCATTCTAATTTGGAAAAGCTGTGACCCTCGTATTATTTTTTTTTTTTTTTAATTTTTTAAAACCTTTATTGAAATCAGAACACACAGCTATTCAGCCTGACATCCCGGAGGCAAGGCAGCATGGGTAGCAGGAGAAAATTAGTGTCAAACAATTTAGACATAATCATCGAAGGTTAATCTTATATTAAGATGTAGTACAACAAAAGGGCGCCCGAGGGCGCGAAAGTGGCAATGGGGGAAGTGTGATGCTGGGTGTCAGGGATGGGTAGGGGAGGAAGGCAGGGAAATGTTCATCAAGGATAAGTTACCAGAATGGGAAGGAGGAGGGGGGGAGGGTAAACAGGAGAATATAGTATAATAGAGCTCAGTTGGCGTCACAGGCTAGGGAGACACATTATCATGCAGGCTGACTGATTCAGGCGGCAAGCACACATCTCCCCTGTACTCATTCCATGCTCCCCAAATTTTAGTCCAAGTTCGAGGTCTCCCTCTGGCCACATAGACTGTTTTCTCCCGGAACATGCACCAGTCCATGTTGGCTTTCCACTGTACCAGCAGGGGGGCTGCGGACGCGCCCCATTTCTGGGCTATATCCCTCTTAGCCACCATGTTCCCAAGGGTAACCCATCTAGTCTGCGCTACATTGTGATCGGAAGGCTCCCATACGTTCAGAAGGCATCTACGGGATTCCGCGCGGGCAGCCACGCCAGTCACCTCCTCCATAACTCGGTGAACTCTCCTCCAGTAGGAGGCGATTACTGGGCATTCCCATAGGATGTGCAAAAAAGTGGCAAGAGCTCCGCAGCCCCTACGGCAGAGACCGTCAGGCGAGAATCCCATGCGCATTAGTCGGGGTCCAGTCATATACACCCGGTGCAGGATCTTAAACTGCACGAGGCGAAGACGGGAAGAAATGGCAACCTCCTTAGGGGAGGAAACTGCACTCTGCCAATCCTCATCGTCCAGCTCAAGACCATCCGCCACCCACTGGTTCCTCAAACTAAGGAGGAGGTCTGTGCGCACATTGATCAATTTTTTATAGGAGAGGGAGATTGCGCTGTCCGGCATGTGCCCATCTAGTATCCTGTCCTTCAGAGGGGAGCTCTCAGGAATGACGCCGTCCGGCGGAGAGGCCGAAAGCAGCGCGTGTCTCAGTTGAGCATAACGAAAAAACTCCGTCGCGACCCTGGTATTATTGAGAAACAGTCCCATACCACAGATTGGTACGAAGTTAACATGGTGTACAGTCCACACATTCACAAGAGTCTGGATTGCACTTCTAGAGCAGATGCCCAGGTAGGACAAGCTTTATTTAGTAATATCTTAGGGCATAGCAGACATTTCTTTTTGTTTCACTCTATGATGTTTTGGATGGGCTTGCTAGTCTATTCAAAGTTTATGATTATCAATGGAGAGCCCTGAAGGAATAGGAAACGTTTCTCATCTATATTCATTGTTCTTCTTCAGGTGACTCTCCATTGAATAGGCAACCCTTCCTCCTCCCCAGAATAGAAAAAAAGTAAATCCATAGGGCCTTATTTATGAACCCTAACGCTATCATTGCATCACTTTTGTGATGCTGCAGTGGCGTAAACAATGTATCACACTGCGCCATATATACAAAGTGATGCATATAAGCAGATGCGTCACTTTGTAAACCCCTGCACTACATTATACCTGTGTCAGGTATAATGTATACAGGGTGGGTGTTCCCCCATATAAAAAAGGCTTGTAGAAGTGGCGCAGTGAAATCTATGAGATTTCACTGTGCCACTTCTATGCGTGTCAAATCCTTACACCTGCTGCAAGGACTGATGCATGCCCTTTTACATGGGACTCACCCATGTGTAATGACGTATTGCTGGAGTTGTGTCTGTTTTGCAACACACTCCAGCAGTGTGTAATTACTGCGCCACCAAATACATCAGGATTCCTGACGTAGCTGGTCAATCTTTGCAACACGGAGTGCCATCTTATAAATATGGAGCATCCATGGTGACGCAAGGAGTTTGAACTGATATGTGTTTCATCGCAGTTTTCAACACTTTTCATAAATGAGGCCCATAAAGGGCAGAATCCTAAGCCTCTGATCAAAAAGAACTGTAGTAATTGACAGGGCATGATGAGATACTGGTGGTACATGTTCCCTTTGAAGAGCAGTGTCCTCAATCTATGTGAAAATCTGTAAAAACATACACAAATGTTGTGACTCTTGTATTTCCTTCAATTTTGGAAACAATCATAATAAAAGGTTGTGGAGGAGAAGAACCCCGCACATGTATTTTTGTCAACAAAATATTTCATCAAAATATGTTTCTTAAAATATTTAGCAGTCAATTGTTTCTGGAAATATGAAACATTTCTTTGTATTTTCAGAAAAGTTTCTGAACATTCACTTTTCATACCATTGCAAAATGTGCTCTGACAGAAATGATATTTTTTACACATTTTAAAGATTCCCATATCCTGGCTTGTAAGATGGATGAAGGATGACAGCTGCATCAAGGACACATTGATATTCTTAGAAATGTACCTTCAGTGGCAGAGATTCATAGAGTTTGAGGAATGATAAACTGCTGGCTTTTCCATAAAGCTGATATGCAGCTGAGACCATTTAAAAGTATATGCAGACAGCAGAAAACATAGTAAGACGAAGAGTTTTGCTGCCGCAAGCCACATAACATTTTGACCCTCTCTATTTTGTCATAGCCTAAATTTTTTATAGGAACAACAGACCTCCGATATTTGAAATCATTATCATTGTGTGAGTAGAGGTGGAGGAGCATTGAAGGAGGTGGGGGTTGGAGAGAGGCAGGGACTTAACCCCTTTACTTCTTGACCAGTTGGGGATTTTCTTCCAAGCACTACCTGAGAGCCCCACCTAATTTTTTCCCTCAAAAAGAACGGCTTCTGAGGCTGCCACTGATATCCTGAGACGTATCAAAATGCCACAATGGACATATTGGCAGAGCCTCAACACTAGTCTGAAACACACACAATGCAGAAGTCTCCAGCTCAACTTGTGTTCCACCATGTGACATCACTGACTGACCATGTGAAGAAAGTCAATACTGTGTGACACATGGTGGCACCATGAGATTTGGTAGGTCTTGAGCAATTTAGAGACCCATGCTTGTCACTTCCGAGGTGCTTGCTTTCTTACTTATGCTTACTACCCCTCCTGGGGTATAGGCCATCAACTAGGACTCTCCAGCCACCTCAGTCCTGGGATTTTCTTTCAATGTGACTCTGGGTGTAACCCATCTCCTTGCAGTCAGCCTCGAGGCCTTGGCACCAGAAAATTCTTGGCCTTCCCCCTTTCCTTTTCCCTTGAGGGTTCCAGGTCAGGGCTTGCCTAGTGGTGTTTTATGCGGGCTTGCGGAGGGTGTGACCTTTCCAGACCCAACGTCTTTTCATGATTTCTTGATGAGCAGGGAGTTGGAAAGTGTGCTGCCAATGGTTGTTGTTGCTGATGGTGTTTGGCCAGCGGATTTGGAGGATTTTCCTCAGGCAGGTGTTGATGAAGGTCTGCACTTACTTGATGGTGATCACTGGTGTCCTCCAAGTTTCTTCTCCAAACAGAAGAATTGATTTTACATTGGTGTTAAAAAGCGTGATCTTGGTTTGCAGCGTTAGGTCCCTGGAGCTCCAGATCTTATTTAGCTGCATGTAGGGAGCCCTTGATGTGCTGATTCTTGACTTTACATCAGCATCTGTGCCGCCCTTCTTGTCTATGACACTGTCCGCGTAGGTGAAAGCCTCAACCTCTTCCAAAAGTGACTGCAGTGGTGCTGGTGGTGTTAGACTTCAGGATCATGGTTTTTCCCCTGTCAATACGGAGGCCAAGTTGTGCTGATGTGCCTGCCACCTTGTCGGTCTTCTCTTGCATCTGCGGATGAGTATAGGAGATTAGGTCCAGGTCATCTGCAAAGTCAAGGTCATTGAGCTGTGTCCAAGAAGTTTACTGGATCCCATTTCTTCTCCTTGCTGTGGGTATCTTCATAATTCAGTCTATGGCCAGCAGGAAGAGAAAAGGCGAGAGCAAACAACACTGGTGAACTCCGGTCCTCACTTGGAATGCTTCTGTGAGTTCCACCATTGACAATCTTGCAGGCCATTCTCTCGTAAGAAGTCCTGATGATTTTATCTGGCACACCATAATGGTGGAGGAGATTTGAAAGGGTCTCTCTGTCCATGCTGTTGAATGCCTTCGCTTAGTCGATGAAGTTGACATAATGGGGGGAGTCCTATTCTATCGACTGCTCAATGAAGACACACAGTGTTGCAATCTAGTCTGCACAGGATCAATCTTTGTGGAAGCCAGCTTGCTGATCTTTCAACTGAGCGTCAACTTGTTCCTTCATTCTGTTTAGGGTGACTCTGTTGAATAATTTGCTGGGATATATGGAAGAATTATCCCTCTGTAGTTTGCACAGTTATTCAGGTCACCTTTCTTGGGGATCCTGATGAGATATCCATCCTTTCAGTCTGACAGCACCTTTCCTCTTCCCAGATCCTTCCAAACATGGGGTAGAGCATGCTTCCTGATGTTTCAATGTGCGCCTTCAGTGCCTCGGCTGGAATGTTGTCGGGTCCTGCCGCCTTCCCATTTCTCAGATGTTTGATGGTTTGCCGTATTTCTTTCTTGGTTAGTCTCCTGTAATTGATTGGCAAGTCCTTGTTAGCTGGCTGTATGTCAAGTGGAGACTGCTGCATGGGCTGGTTCAACAGTTCTTCAAAGTGCTCCACCCAGCTTTGTTACTGGCCTTCGTTACCCAGGATTGTCTTCCTAGCTTTGCCTTTAACAGGTCTTTCTGGCTTGCTATATCTGCTGGAGAGTTTCCTTCTCATGTTGTAGACTTCTTTCAAGTTTCAATGGCTTGCAGATTCCTGGGCTTCTGTGGCAAGACTACCAATCAATCTTGGTGCTCCCCTGAGGCGGAAAGCCGGGGGATTAGGGTGCAAAGCTGTGTCCTTATTTTTAGAATTTGACTTTTTACTTTGTGTACTCTGCTGATTTTAAATAGCGCTTGCCTCTAATTAAATCGCACAAGCTGGCTGGTTGCTCCGGTGATACTCACCGATCTTATACCACCTCCTGACCCTCCGCGCAGCCGATTAGGCGCTGACGCGGAAGGGGGCTCAGGGAACCGCCATATTGGAGGTAGGGGAAGGTCTGCGGACTAGTTGTCGCAGCCTCCCACCCTCCTCCCGCCCCTTTATAATGACTACAGGGTCTCGCCCGCACAGCAGGCGGGCGCAGCGGGCTCGCCGGCGGCGCACTGAAGGCGTGCCAAAGGCAAGCCCGTCTGCGCCCGTCAGCGCCGGACCCGCGCCCAGCCCCACTACCCCTGGCCAACAACACACAGGCTCTCAGCTGAGGCGAGTATACAATCGAGCGCAGTTGCTGCATATGAGGGGGGGAAGTGGGGAAACGAGCTGCATGATACTGAAGCCAGACATAGAGTTGCAGACAGACCCGCGTTGGTGTTGATCATGCCAGCTGGATCTCCCGGTGTTCCTCTGTAGTCGAGTCAGGGCCTGTTCCTCCACCCCTTCCTTCAAAGAGAGACGGGGGTATCACAACACGAACTGTCTACTCATAAACGCCAGATCTCTGGTAAAGCACAGCATTGAGTGCACCGAGATGATTCTAGACAGGAATATCAAAATAGCGTTTATTACCGAGACCTGGACGGATGCAGCATCCGGCCCAGATCTAGTGAAGGCCACCCCACCTAATTACCTGAACTTTGTCCTGGATAGGCCAGGGAAGAGGGGAGGAGGCCTGGCGATTATTTTTCATGCCTCCATTCAAGGAACATTCCAGCCAGTGACCTCTGAAGCCTGTGAGGCCCTGGGGTTCAAGCTGTTGCTGTCCAACCATCAATCCTTCAAGGGCTGCCTCCTGTACAGACCGCCCGGGACAAAGCCCCTCTTCCTTGATACACTGGGCAGTATTTTAGAGGAAGCCCTGTGTGTCAATTCCTTTTCGGTCCTGGGGGACTTTAACTTTTATTTGGAAGAGGGCACTGACACTGATACGCTAGCCTTAGCGGAGGTAATGCATGGGGCCGGACTGACTCAAATGGTCACAGGGGCAACGCATCGCGCTGGGCACACACTAGACGGGATTTTCTCGAATAATCCCGACCTCAGGTTCTCTAAAACTGAACCAGTGACTTGGACTGATCATGCGGGGGTGCTGTTTACCATTCTCAGCCCCCCGCTGCAGAAGGCATCACATGATGGGAAATCAACCAGGATGTGTAGGGCGTGGAAAAATTTAGACGGTACTGCCTTGGAGGAATTGCTGATGGCCTCTAGGATAGTATTACCAGCGGATGTGAACAAAGCGGCTGCTGAGTACATGGACTGGATTGATCGGGCCTGTCCCACGCTGGCCCCTCCCAAGATTTGTCGGCCCACCCGAGTTGTTCCATGGGCTCCTTGGTTATCGGACGAGCTCAGAGAAGCCAAAGCAGCCTGCAAGAAGTTAGAGCGTATTTGGCGACTTAATTATAAGGAATTGGATAAAGAGAGATTGAAAGTCAGCCAAAGAGCTTACAAAGATAGTATTAGGAAAGCCAAGAGTAGCTATTTCACAGACCGTATAGAGAAAGCCAAGAATTCAGCGAGAGAACTTTTCGATACAGTGGCCAGTTTGACTACTCCCAAACCGGGGATCGTGCCTCCAAGCATCGATCTCTGTGAGTCCTTGGCCAATTTCTTCCAGAGCAAGGTACAAGCCATTTTTACATCACTTGAACCGCAGGTAGCTCAGAGCCTCTCGGAGGGGTCACATAGGGCTCCCCCTGCCAATCCATCGGAGACCAAATTCCTGGCGTTCTAGCCAGTTAGCTCCGAAGACATTGCTAAACTACTGCTCGCAACCAAGTCGGGATCTCCTTATGATCCCTGCCCAGCGTCAGTGGCGAAGCTGGCAGCCTTCCCAATAGCTGACACCCTTGCTCACCTTTTTAATTTGATGTTTGAAAAGGGTGACTTTCCCATGGAGTGGAAGCGGGCCTCGATCGCTCCACTGCTTAAGAAGCCCTCATTGGATATTGCAGATCCTAATAGCTATAGGCCCATTGCCAGATTGCCGTTGCCGGCCAAACTTGTTGAGAAGGCCATGAACTTTCTGCTTTGTGCTTTTCTGCGCACCTCACAGGGGCTGGACCCAGCCCAGCATGGGTTTAGGGAAGGACACAGTACAGAGACCGCCCTGATCAAGTCTACAGAGGAGATCAGGAAGGCACTTGACGATGGGGGTCAGGCGGTGCTGGTCCTCCTGGATCTGTCCGCGGCCTTCGATACGGTCCACCATACTGTTTTTGTGGACCGGTTAGAGGACTGCAGGGTCCAGGGTCTAGCACTGAGTATCCTGAAAGCCTTCCTCAAAGATCGGGTGCAAGTGGTGGCGATGGGAGATTTCGAGTCAAGATCTTTTGAACTCCCAGGGGGGGTCCCTCAAGGATCCTCCCTAAGCCCCACTTTGTTTAACATCTATGTTTCCCCCTTGCCCCGGTGATCCGTTCCTTCGGGTTCGAGTTAACATCTTAGGCTGACGATACCCAGATTGTGGTCTTGATGGTCCCTGGGAAAGAGCTGGGTGTGGCGGCCAGGTTTCAGGACTGCATGGCAGCAGTTAGTTCATGGATGGCAAAAAGTTGCCTAAAGTTGAATTCCGCTAAGACGGAGGTGTTGATCTTTGGGCCCAATACTAACATCTGGAGCCCAAAGTGGTGGTCGGATGACATGGGATCTCCTCCGTCTCCCGCTTCTAAGGTGAAGAACTTAGGAGTTAATATAGATAACCAACTCTCCTTCAAACCTCACGTTAAGGCAATTACGTCTTCCATTCATTGGACCCTGAAAATCATCAGGACAAATCTCCCCTTCCTACCTGGTGGGAGCAGAAAGACGGTGGTGACTGCACTTGTGCTCTCCCGCCTCGATTATTGTAACAGTCTTCTCCTCGAGGCCCAACAGAGACTGCTTAATAAACCCCAGGTCCTTCGAAACGCGTCGGCCCGCCTTATAGGGGGTTTGCCTAAATATTAATCAGTCACCAGGGAGCTGGAGAAGCTGCACTTGCTCCCGGTGTGGAAGCGGATACTGTTTAAATCTCTGTGCATTGTCTTCAAGGCACTGCACTGTCAGGGCCTGGGGTTCCTTCAGGAGTGCTTCCAATGGTACAGACCCGGTAGACAACTCAGGTCGGCCAGCAGGGTGTTGGTCAAAACAGCTCGCATCAGGAAGGTGCGCTGGAGGGGTAGAAGCTTTGTCACGGGAGCGGCGAAGGCTTGGAACGCCCTTCCCATGGGATGTATGACATTACAACGCATGCTATTACAACGCATACTATTACAACGCAACTATTAGAACGCAAATACTTTTACAACGCATGTTTTTACAACGTATGCTATTACAACGCGAAAATATAAAAGTAATAGTAAAGTACTATTACAACGAAAACCAATATAAAGCATACCATTACAACGCAATTATGTTAAAAAATAATATATTTTTTAAAGTAGTACAATAAATTCTGGCACGGGATGCAGGGAAAATAGGGGTTTTGGGTGGGGAAGTGTATTAAAATGTAGTCAAAAAACCCAACGGTAAAATGACGAATATGCATACCATCACAATGCATTTTGTGTAAAAAATAATATATTTTTAAAAATTGTACAATAAATTCTGGCTCGGGATGCAGGGAAAATAGGGGTTTTGGGTGGGGAAGTGTATTAAAATGTAGTAAAAAAATCTACCATTAAATTGACGAATAACGAGTATTTATTTACAATATTAGTACTCGAGTATTAAAAATAATATTCGAGTATTAAATTTAATACTCGAATATTAATTTACGTAAATATTTAATTAATTAAATAAAATATTATATTAAAACTTAATTCTACCGAAATGCAACCAAAGAGAAATAAAAAACATATTGCTTTAGAAAATATATTAAAAGATATCGGGAAATTAAACGTATTAAAATCAAATAAACCAAACATAGTACTCGAACAATGAATTAAATAATCCAGTATTTAAAGTAAGACTCTTTACATATTAAAATTACTTATAATCTTTAAAAAGTACTCGATTTACTATCATAACACTTCTAATAAATAAATATTTTAATTTAACTTTTCCAATTCACAAACACATACCAAATAAATAGCTGCCATTTTGGATAGGGATGATAAAAATAGTCCTGCAACTATTTCAACAAACAAAACACCACAACATTGAAATCAAAATAGACGCAAAAACGCTTTTTACACCGAAAAGAAACACTTTTTACTTCCAATATTTAAATTACAAGTTTCCACATTAAAATATTCTAAATTAAACGCTCGTTACAACGCACGTTGTCTCAAAAAATAAGAAGACAGTAACACAAACATATAAAAATGAAGCAGACACCATTTTGAAATCAGTTGATTATCAACTAGCAGAGTGAGCAGACGCCTGAACCTGACCCTCTGACCTACTGAACCTTGAAGAGCATTATGTGACTATACGATATATTTCTCAAAATAAATGAGTAAGTTTAAACATAGAGCAAAGCTAAAATAATAGTAACTAAATTAGAAACGACTTAATAATTAAATCCGAAATATATTTAATTTACAGATTATTGAAAATTTAATTTTTCCTGTTTACCAAAACACGTTTTAATAAAGAACGTAAATATTCACAGCAAAGTAAATACCTAATTTGAAACATTCATAATGTTTCAAATAAATTAAATTACCACATAATCTTTCATTATTTAAAAATGTTAATATATAGTATAAACTTTTCAAAGCACTTAAAATTAATACTCTACTTTTTAAAATCAATTGCAAAAATTTTCAAGAACAAAACAAGCCATATTTAAATAAATATATATGTCACACGAAAATCGTTCATGAAAAATAAAACATGCTGTCGCATAATTACTATTGTAACGGAAATAACAACATCAGAATAAAAACGTAGGACAAAGTCTATGTATCATTTAATTTCTTTTAAAACCAGTACATTTTATAAAAACGTATACCAAGAAATGCTAACATGTTAAATTAAAAAATAAACACTATTTACAATAAAAAACATAAGCAAACATTTTTCTTTTTTCTTACTCTCAAAAAAGTTTCCAGAAAAGAATTCAGAAACTCAAAACCCAACTCACCTGTGATAAATTGAACGAAAAAAGAGCAGACTCAAAAGGTAAATCAAATTACACATGTAAACCAATTTTTTATAAAACGTTTTTTAATAGTGCTTAATGAATGTACATGACCCTCCTCGTTAAACAGCATAATACATTACTATTCCAACTCCAAGAAGATGCAACAGCAGAAAAAGTGAGAGATAGAAAAAGGATATAATTTACAAGTCCAAATCCAGGAAGGTATATCAGTAGGGAAAGTGAAGGATTATGTAAGGGTTAAAATTTACAATTCTCACTCCAGGAAGGTGCAACAGTAAGGTAAGTAATGAATAGTGTGAGGGTAAAATTAACTATTCCCACTCCAAAAAGGTGCAGCAGTAAGGAAAGTGATGGATAGTATAAGGGTATAATTTACTATTCCCACTCCAGGAAGGTGCAGCAGTAGGGAAAATGATAGGTGCATCAGTAAGGAAAGTGATGGATAGTGTAAGGGTATAATTAACTATTCCCGCTCCAGGAAGGTGCAGCAGTAATGAAAGTGATGGATAATATAAGGGTATAATTTAAAATTCCCACTCCAAGAATGTGCAGCAGTAGGAAAAGTGAAGGAAAAATGTAAAGTGTAATTTACTAATGAAATTCCAGCTAAGTGCAGCAGAAAGAAAATAAAACATTTACATTTCTTATTTTCTTTTTTTTAGAAACTCAAAGCCATCTTTTAAGAAAACCAAACTCCACATCTAAGAAATCCAACAAACACAAAATCCAGCAAGAAAAAGAATATCCACAAATAAAAACTGCAATATTAAAGGTAAATAAAATACATGAAACGAGAAACACATTTTGTAAAATGCAAACATTTTAAAACTATTTACACTTTTGATACCAGAAGCAAAAGAGAAACATTTGAATGATAAAGAAATATGCTAAATTATGGATAGTGTAATGGTAAAATGCACTATTCCAACTCCAGAAAGTTGCAGCATTAAAGAAAGTGATGGATAGTGTAAAGGAATAATATACATTTCCCACTCCAGAAAGGTGCAGCAGTAGGGAAAGTGATAGATAAAGTAAGGGTATAATTTACTATTCCCACTCCAGAAAGGTGCATCAGTAGGGAAAGTGATGGATAGTGTAAGGGAATAATTTACTATTCCCACTCCAGAAAGGTGCAGCAGTAGGGAAAGTGATGGATAGTATAAGGGTATAATTTACTATTCCCACTCCAGGAAGGTGCAGCAGTAGGAAAAGTGATGGATAGTGTAAAGGTATAATTTACTATTCCCACTCCAGAAAGGTGCATCAGTAGGGAAAGTGATGGATACTGTAAGGGTATATTTTACTATTCCCACTCCAGAAAGGTGCATCAGTAAGGAAAGTGATGGATAGTATAAGGGAATAATTTACTATTCCCACTCCAGGAAGGTGCAACAGTAAGGAAAGTGATGGATAGTGTAAGGGTATAATTTACTATTCCCACTCCAGGAAGTTGCATCAGTAGGGAAAGTGACGAATAGTGTAAGGGTATAATTTCTTATTCCCACTCCAGGAAGATGCAATAGTAAGGTAAATAATGAATAGAGTAAGGGTAAAATTAACTCTTCCCACTCCAGAAAGAAACAGCAGTAAGAAAAGTGACGGAAAAATGTAAGGTGTAATTTACTAATCAAAGTCCAGCTAAATGCAGCAGAAAGCAAATAAAACATTTACATTTCTAATTTCCTTTTTTTTTAGAAACTCAAAGTAATCTTTTAAGAAAACCAAACTCCACATCTAAAGAAGCCAACAAACACAAAGGCCAGCAAGAAAAAGAGGACCACAAATGAAAACAGCATCTTAAAGGTAAATAAAATATATGAAATGAAAAACACATTTTCTAAAGTGCAAGATTTTTAATACTAGTTACACTTTTGATACCAGAAGCAAAAGAGAAACAAAAAGGAAGGGATTCCTGCAGGAGGCAAGATGGCCGCGGACCGATCCGCTGAGTGAGAGGCTGATATCTCTCCTCTCTCCTATCTCCAGTTTAAGAAAATAGATGCGAGCAGAAAAGACGTAGTTACATACGTCCATGCAGCTAAAGGAGAGGAAACACGGAGGCATTACACTAAAATGGTTAATGCTGAAGCAAAGGATTTTTCATCGCGTAGAGTTAGTGACCCGGCTGGTAAAGGGCATAGCTTTACTCCTGGGGCTTGAAGAGGCGGCGAAAAACATTAAAAGACCGATATACGGAGCACGAGAGCAGAGCAGTCTGGAAAGGATGCCCTCACAGATTGCAACGAGGAATCAGGTTGCCAGGTCCAAGAAACCGGACTTGGAAGCAGACATGGATTCAGCCGCAAAAAAGAGAGAGCTGAGGCGAAAGGAGAAGGAGCGCGAGGCCGGTCTTAAAGCAGAGCAGAAGGCTGAGCGCCGGGCAATGGCAGCGGCAGCAAGCATTGGACGAGCGGAAAAGAAAGCATTAAGAGCGGAGATGGCAGCAAAAGAAATCACCCCCAGAGTCAGCAGAGGGGGGCTAAGACAGCCTACCTTGGCGGAATCCTTCGGTGGGGGGAATAACAGCAGAGAGGCTTCGATGGATCGTAGCAGAGGGCGAGTACAGGCTGATGCTGAGGACACCATGACGCCGCCGCCACGAGAACCAGCTTCAGCTCCAGTTTCAGGAGACGCAGTGAAAGCAGTGGCAGAGTCAGAACAAGTCGAAGGAGTGGGAGCACCGGTGGAAGACAAGACTCATACAGAGGAACAAAGGCCGGCAGGAGTTACAGAGCTGGGCCCGGGAGAGCTGTTAACTGTGACCAGCGCCGTATTGGAGGTATGTGCAGTAAGCGGGGAAGCAGGACTGGAGAACATGGAGAACATGGCAGCACTCGAGGGGAATAACTCAGGCGATACATCTGGAGCAATGGAGGGGGAAATAAAAGACAGTGCTGAGGACAATGTAGGTGCAGCAAGCGGAAATGCAGTAAGTGCAGAACTGGGGGGGGGAAGACCTACATCATTAGTACTAGAAAACATGGCAACACCCGAGGGAAACAAAGCAGGCGATACATCTGGAGCATTTGAGGGGGGGGGGGAAAAGGACAGCGCCAAGGAGAATGGTAACAGCAACGTTAGTGGAACTATCAACCAGAGCAGCAGCAGCAACCAGAGTAATGGCTGCCCTGCGATCTGCCCCGAAGTGAGTGTGATAGGGGCAGGGGCAGGGGCACCAGTAGAAAAGGCTACTACTAACCGTCCGCCCCACAATGAGGGTAATAGTGTCTCGGAAATCACCGCCAGTCAAAGCGTGACAGAAGCACTCACACTGGTCGACCCTTTATGTCCAGGACCTCAAGGCATACCAGCAGTGGATAAGAGGGGCGGGGTAGACAATAGTGCTGATAAGACTATGGGGAAAAGTGTCAACGCCAATGCCATTGCAAGAGGCTCAAACTTGAACAAAAGTAAGGAACATTCAAGAGATGCGTCTGCGCTTTCAGGGGGGCTCAATGCTCCAGTTCTAGCAGGAGCAGCAGGTCTATTGCCAGGCCCGCTACTAGGGACCCCAGGGGAAGACATTTTTTACTCAGTGAATGATGAGACCGACGAAACAGATGAGACCTCGGGCGTACACAAAAACAAGGGAATACCCCCTGAGACCCAAACAGATGATTCGGATGCGAGCCTTGAAGAAACGGAAGTATCTACTTCGGAACTGGACACTGAGTCGGACCCTGAGTCCGAGACGGGCCTGACCCAATCTTCCCTGGATGACAGTACTCAGAGGCAAACGGTTGTAAGAAAGAAACAACAAACCACTAGGAAACAGCAAAGAAGGTCTAGCCCTAGGCATAGCGAGAGGCCTAGTAAACTGGTCTGGGATTACTCCGCAACCTCTAAGCTATACCACGACGAAGGAGGGAGTAGGTCCCAGCATAATAATGGCTCTTCAGGCCCGCAGACACAAGGACAGGGCCCTACAATAGAGATGCTTTACAATACTCTTAGGCAAATGGAGGGAGAAGGTAGAGCTGAAGCCGAGAGGGCGAAGAGAGCAAGCAAGAAAATTGAGAGGTCACTGAGCAAAGTAAACAAGATGTATGCGGAGATGGCTGGCCGTATGGCAGAAGTGGAGGAAAGAACAGGCCAATTGGAGGACGAAGTCTCTCAGTGGAAGGAGTTCAAGTCGGCGCAGGAAAAATTCAACGAGGATTTACAATGGAAGGCAGAAGATGCGGAAAACAGGCAGAGGAGGAATAATATTAGGTTACTGGGGATTCCAGAGGGGGTCGAGGAACAGAACCCCAGGGCCTTTGTGGTCACCTTGTTAAAAGAATCATTTCCGGAGATCACAGCCTGGAATTGGGACGTTGAGGTACAACGGGCCCACAGATTTCCTCTGACAATGAAGAAATCATATGGCGCTCCTCAGAATGAGAGACCAAGAGCTATGCTCATATACATTGGGAATTTTCTGGCCAGACAGGAGATTATGGACAAGGCTAGGCCACAAGATCACCGGGCCTTTAAAGGAAATTCCTTCTTCGCTCGACCGGACTTTTGTCACGCTACGGTGGAGAGGAGATGGAGATTACGACAAATGATAGATCCGTTTCAAAAAGTTGGATGTGAGGCCTACCTCCTGTTCCCTGCAAGGCTGAAAGTAATACTAGAGGGGCGTACTAGAATGTTTTTCTCGGAAATTAAAGCACAGAGCTTTTTGACTGAACTAAGTGAAAAAAGAGAAAATAGAAAATAGAAGAAAACAGAATTAGATAACAAAGGAAGAGATACTAACTGACTAGATTGGAAAGGACACAATGCGGTGATGGACCATAGTATTCTGTATATACACAGAGGGAATGGCTCTGGGGAGACACAATGTAGGGGGCAAGGAACACTTAGAAGGGGCTTGTGTGGACATATTTAAAAGTTATACTATTTTCTTTTGTATTCGTGGCTAATAAAGGAGCATAAATGTAGGGAGAGGGGAGGGTACAGCATCACTCAAGGGGGTTGGGAACCAGTCATACGTAGGTCAGGATTGACCTAGTTGCCTGTGGAAAGGGGGGTCGGGGGGGAGGGATAGGGGGGGGGAGCACCAGAAAGAGAGAGACAGGGGGGTACGGGCAGGTTGTGGGCAAAGAAGGGAAACTAGATTTCAATTCACAGTGGGGGAAAACAAAGAAATTGATGAAAACAAGGATACGTAACAAAAATAAGAGCTGCGCAGGTCACTGGGGTATAGGAGTAGGGCTAAGAGATGGACAGTTCAGAATGCTGGAAGATCTGAAAATTTTCCTATGAGCACAAACATTAAAATCGTGACGATGAATGTATGCGGGCTGAACGATAGAACAAAAAGGCAGCGGGTATCTCTATTACTGAAAAACACCGGGGCGGATTTTTTTTGCTTACAGGAAACACATGTCGAAGGGAATAGGTCATTTTTGTTGGAGCAAATGGGATTTAGGTTACTAGCTAACTCCAAACAGGGGGCCAGAATTAGAGGGGTTGCTATCCTGACAAAACACTCAAATATAAGAACGAGGAAGAAATTCGAGGACCAGTGGGGGAGATGTGCCTTGATCGAGTGCTTCATAGGGGAAGAATGGGTCACTATAGGCTCTATCTATGGGTCGACAGATGATGATCCAGAGCTGTTTGAATTTCTAGACATCGAACTACCTGCGTGGGCACCAAGAGCTATCTTGGCAGGAGATTTTAATATTGATGGGGCTAGGGGATTGGGACTAGATTCTATGGGACAATACCAGGGGAGGAAAAAGAGGGTATGTAGGGCAATTCAGAATCTAGCCAGAAATAACGCATTGACGGATGTGTGGGGGGCCAAGAAACCTTCTGATCCTGGCTATACATTTTTTTCTGCTCCGCATCGGAAATGCGTTAGATTAGATTATTTTTTTGTATCTAGGACACTATTAGGTACTTCAGCGATAGATAGGATGCCAAGGATATTGTCAGATCATAATCCCCTAAAGTTAACTATAGAAGGAAGCGGGTTCAAGAGAGTGACAGGATCATGGACATTTGAAAGGGGATTATTGAAAGATGACGACTATATTACACATATGCACTTGTGGATTAGGGATTTTTGGGACATTAATAGGGGGAGCACCACCATTGGGAATGACTGGGACACATTTAAGGCAGGGGTAAGAGGCGAAACTTTGAGCTACTCTATCGCCAAACGAAGGAAGGAAAAAATAGAGGGTGAACGGGTAAATAATGCCCTGAGAATAGCGGAAGCAAGATTGGAACAAGCCACATTAGATCAGTGCGAATACAATGAGCGGGTTTTGGAAGTAACGATAGCAAGAGCAGAGGCTGTAGAAGGGGTGGCAATTAAGGCTGCTAGATTATATGATACACAGAGAGAAAGGTGCTACGAATTTAGTGAAAAGATAGGACATACCTTAGCAGCACGTACAAGACAAAGGGTGGCTAAGGGAGAGATTAAAGAAATAAAAGACAACACTGGGCGTTTAATCACGGATGAGAAGGGTATAGCAGAGGTATTTAGGGAGTTTTACAGCAAGCTATACAAGGAAGAACAAGTACGGGACAGGGGGGAAATATCGGACTACCTACAGAATATTCCGGGCAAGGTTTTAAATAGGGAGGATAGAGAGTTTCTTGATGCTGACCTGAGAGATGAGGAGATTAAGGAGGCTATATTGGGTTTGCCAAAGGGGAAAGCAGCAGGTCCAGACTTGATACCAGGAGAGTTTTATAAGGTATTTCTGCACTCAATATTTAAAGATTTAGCAAGAACATTTAGGGGGGTGCAACATGGCCAGGCAATACCGGTAAGTTGGGCCGGGGCGGACATCGTAATAATATTGAAAAAAGGAAAGGATGCAACAGAACCAGGGTCGTACCGCCCCATAACATTAATTAACGCAGACACCAAAATATTCTCGAAAATACAGGCAGAGAGATTCGCTAAGATAATAACCCAATTAGTCAGCACTAATCAACATGGCTTTATACCACAAAGGGGCACTACACTTCATATCAGGAAAATGATAACACTTTTTGATGTTCAGGAAGTAGAAGGGAAACCTATAGCGGCCATGTTATTGGACGCAGAAAAAGCCTTTGACAGGGTGGCATGGGAGTATTTGTGGGCGGTTTTAAGAAGGGGAGGGGTAGGTGAGGTTTTTGTCAAAGTCATTCAATCACTCTATACGAACCCTACTGCCTGTGTTAGGGTGAACTCTGGCCGCACCAGACCCCTGGATATTACAAGGGGCACTAGGCAAGGATGCCCTTGCTCGCCCCTATTATTTGCTATGTACATCGACCCCTTGATATTGAGGTTAGAGCAGAACGATCGAATTAATCCAATAAACACTAGCAGGGGAGATATTAAGGTCCTAGCATATGCAGATGACATTGCGGTCATTACACCTAGCCCAATAGATGCAATAAGGGAAATAGAATTAGAGGCAGATCGGTTCGGAAGAATAGCAGGGTACGCTCTGAACAAAAGCAAGTCACAAATTATAAAGAATGTCTACACAATATGTACAGATGCAAGGGTGGTTGAGGAGGGGATGTATTTAGGTGTTACGATCACGGCTGAACTGGAAAAATTGGTGGAAATTAACATTAATCCCATTATTACAAAAGCAAAGAAAGATCTGGATAGGGTAAATAATTTACATATGTCCATAGTAGGTAGAGTAAACTACGTAAAAATGAACTTGTTGCCGAAATTTCTGTATTTATTTAGAACAATTCCGCTGTTTTTTAGTATGAGTTGGTTCAATAAGTTGGAGAATATGGTAAATCGATTTGTTTGGTCCCAGGGGAAGACGAGAAGAGCATTGAAGTACATGTCATTACCACGAGACAGGGGGGGATGGGCGTTGCCAGATTTCAAAATGTATTACTGGGCGGCAGCATTACAGCAGATGACGGGTTTATTGGGTGGTGCTGAGGGGGAAATTGAGATTCCTACGGGATCAACAGAGGTGTACGGGATAATACTTGGCGGGGAGACAAACAATGCTTTCCTTAGATACTCGGAGCCAAGCTATTTTAAGCGGACCAGGTTCAAGACGCTAGAAGCTGCTGGTAAAATATGGAAAGCGTTCAAGAAAAGTTTTGGCTTGGGAAGACTTCATGCACACACTAGATTAATGGAGGATCCAATGCTGCCCACAGAAATATTTGCGGATGCTATATTTAAGGAATGGGTTCGATTGGGAATTAAGAACTTGGGAGATCTAATAGGGGAGGCAGGGGTAAGGCAATTCACTGAAATCCAGCAGGAATTTGGTGTTAGCAATAGGACCTTTTTTAAATATTTACAACTAAGAAGCTTTCTAGGTAATAAACGAGGTGGACCGATGGGTTTTAAAGCAAATCCGATAATACAGATGGTTGAGGGGGGCCAATCTTGCTCAATCAAAAGGCTGTATGCTGAACTAATAGAACACCGAGGGGATGACCTTGAAAAATATGAGACTAAATGGAGGGAAGCAATAGGAGTAACAGAGGGCGTATTCTTAAGGTCACTAAGATCAGGACGGGAAACTCTGTGTTCAGCGGCACTGCAGGCACAACACTACAAGACGCTATACAAACTCTACTACACACCAGCTAGAATTGCCCAGTGGGGAGGAACACAGGGGGTTAGGTGCCCTAGGTGCGACAGTACGGAGGCAGAAATAGTGCATATGTTTGCGGGGTGCCCAAACCTTTCTCCGCTAATAAAAAGTATTGAAACATTTTTTGATAACTCCTTGGCATATAAATTGAAGCTGACACCAGAAGTAATACTACTAGGACTAGAGGGGAGTAACTCACAGCAAAATCAAAATGGGGGGTTTTTGTTTGTGGCCATGGCTGTTTTGCGCCTATGTATAGCAGCTGCTTGGAAAGATAAGATACCACCCCCGTTCCAGCACTGGTTGGCTAGGTTACTGCATATGTATAATCTGGAGAAAGCTATCTATGCCAGAAGGGGGAAAAAGGGTAGAGCACTGGGACTACAGCTGTGGAAGCCCATTTTAGAATGGAAAAGTAGGATGGCAACTGCCTAGGGGGGTGCAGAGCTGGATGTGAAAAAATATTTATACGCCTTACATATGCTTCTTTGGGGTATCTTCTGTCCCCTTTATATTTCCCTTTACCTGCGTTTTATTAATGTTTTCTTATCTACTGTGTTCTTCTTTTTCTTCCCCAATTCGTTTTGTCTTGCTATAAGATGTACATATTATGGAAGTATGCAAGTACGCAATGGAATTGATTTATGTGATTATTCAGAAATTTACCTGCTGTTGAAAGATATTGACTGGTGCGGGGGGGGGGTAAAAAATTGTTGTAAAAATCGTCAATAAAAATATTTAAAAAAAAAAAAAAAAGAAGCAAAAGAGAAACATTAGAATGATAAAGAAATATGATAAATGATGGATACTGTAAAGTTAAAATGCACTATTCCAACTCCAGAAAGGTGCAGCAGTAGGGAAAGTGATGGATACTATAAGGGTATAATTTACTATTCCCACTCCAGGAAGGTGCAGCAGTAGGGAAAGTGATGGACGGTGTAAGGATATAATTTAATATTCCTGCTCCTGGAAGGTGCAACAGTAAGGTAAGTAATGGATAGTATAAGGGTAAAATTAACTATTCCCACTACAGGAAGGTGCAGCAGTAATGAAAGTGATGGATAAAATAAGGGTATAATTTAAAATTCCCACTCCAAGAATGTGCAACAGTAGGAAAAGTGAAGGAAAAAAGTAAAGTGTAATTTACTAATGAAATTCCAGCTAAGTGCAGCAGAAAGCAAATAAACATTTACATTTCTTATTTTCTTTTTTTTAGAAACTCAAAGCAATCTTTTAAGAAAACAAAACTCCACATCTAAGGAAGCCAACAAACACAAAAGCCAGCAAGAAAAAGAATATCCACAAATAAAAACTGCAATATTAAAGGTAAATAAAATACATGAAACGATAAACACATTTTCTAAAATGCTAAATTTTTAATACTATTTACACTTTTGATACCAGAAGCAAAAGAGAAACATTTGAATGATAAAGAAATATGCTAAATTGTGGATAGTGTAATGGTAAAATGCACTATTCCAACTCCAGAAAGTTGCAGCATTAAAGAAAGTGATGGATAGTTTAAAGGAATAACATACATTTCCCACTCCAGAACGGTGCAGCAGTAGGGAAAGTGATAGATAAAGTAAGGGTATAATTTATTATTCCCACTCCAGGAAGGTGCAACAGTAAGGCAAGTAATGGATAGTGTAAGGGTAAAATTAACTGTTCCCTCTCCAAAAAGGTGCAGCAGTAGGGAAAGTGATGGATAGTATAAGGGTATAATTTACTATTCCCACTCCAGGAAGGTGCATCAGTAAGGAAAGTGAAGGATAGTGTAAGGGTATAATTTACTATTCCCACTCCAGAAAGGTGCATCATTAGAGAAAGTGATGGATAGTGTAAGGGAATAATTTACTATTCCCACTCCAGAAAGGTGCAGCAGTAGGGAAAGTGATGGATAGTATAAGGGTATAATTTACTATTCCCACTCCAGGAAGGTGCAGCAGTAGGAAAAGTGATGGACAGTGTAAGGGTATAACTTATTATTCCCACTCCAGGAAGGTGCAACAGTAAGGTAAGTAATGAATAGAGTAAGGTTAAAATTAACTATTCCCACTCCAGGAAGGTGCAGCAGTAGGGAAAGTGATGGAAAAATGTAAGGTGTAATTTACTAATCAAAGTCCAGCTAAATGCTGCAAAAAGCAAATAAAACACATACATTTCTTATTTCCTTTTTTTTAGAAACTCAAAGTAATCTTTTAAGAAAACCCAACTCCACATCTAAAGAAGCCAACAAACAGAAAAGCCAGCAAGAAAAAAAAGACCACAAATAAAAAAAGCATCTTAAAGGTAAATAAAATACATGAAATGAAAAACACATTTTCTAAAGTGCAAGATTTTTAATACTATTTACACTTTTGATACCAGAAGCAAAAGAGAAACATAAGAATGATAAAGAAATATGATAAATGATGGATACTGTAAGAGTAAAATGCACTATTCCAACTCCAGAAAGGTGCAGCAGTAGGGAAAGTGATGGATAGTATAAGGGTATAATTTACTATTCCCACTCCAGGAAGGTGCAGCAGTAGGGAAAGTAATGCATAGTGTAAGGGTATAATTTATTATTCCCACTCCAGGAAGGTGCAATAGTAAGGTAAGTAATGGATAGTGTAAGGGTTAAATTAAATATTCCTACTCCAGAAAAGTGCAGCAGTAGAGAAAGTGATGGATAGTATAAGGGTATAATTTACTATTCCCACTCCAGGAAGGTGCATCAGTAGGGAAAGTGATGGATAGTGTAAGGGTATAATTTACTATTCCCACTCAAGGAAGGGGCACCAGTAGGGAAAGTGATGGATAGTGTAAAGGTATAATTTACTATTCCCACTCCAGAAAGGTGCATCAGTAGGGAAAGTGATGGATACTGTAAGGGAATAATTTACTATTCCCTCTCCAGGAAGGTACATCAGTAAGGAAAGTGATGGATACTGTAAGGGTATAATTTACTATTCCCACTCCAGGAAGGTGCATCAGTAAGGAAAGTGATGGATAGTATAAAGTTCAAATGAACTATTCCCACTCTAGGAAGGTGTAGCAGGAAGGAAAGTGATGGATAGTGTAAGGGTAAAATGTACTATTCCCACTCCAGGAAGGTGCAGCTGTAGAGTAAATGAAAGATAGTGTAAGAGGAATATGAACTACTCCTAATACAGGAAAGTGCAGCAGTAATGAAAGTGATGGATAATATAAGGTTCAAATGTACTATTCCAACTCCAGGAATGCGCAGCAGTAACGTAAATAATGAATAGTGAAAGTTTGTAAATTACTAATCCTAATCCAGATAGATAAACCCTTATAAAAATTATACATTAAAATATGTATCTGTAATTAAACCGAAACACAAAAATTAATTTTGTTTTTCATTTCTACTTTTTTCAACAGAAAATGTCAAGCCAAGCTACTGCCACCTATATCAGATCCAGGAAAGAAAACAGGTTATTGAAACATTGTGGATATATATATTGCAATGAAAGGATAAGTGAACCAAGGAGACATTGGAGGTGTGTGCAATATTATTCATCCCGTTGCAGCGGCAGAGCGGTTACTGTTGGAGATAACATTATAAAAACCACAGAACATAACCACTCTGCCTCTGCAATGGAGATTGAAATTCGTGAAACCATTAATGAAATTAAAGATATTGCATCCACCTCCAATGCCACACCTGGTTCAATTTTAAGAGAGGTTGCACAGCATGTCCCCGGTCATGTTGCTTGTAATATGCCTATTATTCCAAATTTGCGACAAATTATCCAAAGAAAAAAGCAGGCAAGTAACACTCACACTGAAACTCCACACACTTTTGCAGACATACATATTCCTAATGAACTTACAATCTCTTTCTCCAATGAACCCGTCTTACTCTACGACAGCCAAAACCCTCAAAAACGTATACTAATCTTTAGCACTCCCCGCAACCTAGTAAAATTAGAGAATACTGAAATTTGGATGATGGATGGGATGTTTAAAAGTACCCCCCATCTTTTCACCCAAATTTATAGTATTCATGCACAGATTCAAAATAATGTAGTTCCCTTAGTGTATAGTTTACTTCCTGATAAGCAATCAGCAACTTATACTGAATTTTTGTCAGTAAAAAAAACTTCCAACAAAAGTCCTAGGAAAATTATTGTGGATTATGAATTGACTATGATCAATGTGATCAAAAAAACGTACACGGATACCCAAATTCAGGGATGTTTTTTTCATTTTTCCCAGGCATTTTGGCGTAAGTTACAAAAAACATCCCTAGTTACTGATTACTGTTCAGATAGCAAACTACAGGTAGAATAAAAAAACTAACAGCACTTTGTTTTGTACCTCCTGAAAGTGTAGACGAGTACTACACTGCAATTTCTGAATCTGAATATTATGTCGAAAATTAAGATAAATTGGCACCCTTGTTAAATTATTTCGAAGACACATGGATTGGACATCTAAGTAGATCGGGTCGCAGGAAGAAGCCACGTTTCCATGTGGAGTGGTGGAACTGCTACACAACCTGCTTAGAAGGAGGTGCTAAAACAAACAATGCCATAGAGGGATGGCATAACTCCTTCAACTACACAATTGGTAAACCACACCCCAATTTCTACTCTTTCTTAATAACTTTGAAGAAGGAGCAAAGTTATCAAGAAATGAGAATTGCACAAACCTTGACAGGTAGCCTAAATCCACGGATTTCAAAACAATCTAAGGAGATGTCTCAGAGACTATTGGCAATACTTCAACAGTTTTCGTTGAGTGTGACATTAGACTACCTGGAAAATGTTGCTAACATTTTACATTTTTAAACACATACACCCAACTTACTTTCCTGCTTTTACCTAAAAAAAAATTATATTATTAATTCAATTGAGTTTTTTTTAAATTATTTTTTAAAATTTTTGGTCGTGTCATCAAACCATTAATAATTTATGAATTTACATTCATCTTTTTTTATTATATTTCCTAAATATAATTTGCAGGAAATAATTTTTTTTATTTGATAAACTTACAATACCATCATAAAAAAATTTGTAAATCAAACATCTTTGATATAAACCAATTAGCATTTTGTACATCTTTTCCATAAATTTTTTTTAAAAAGACTTTGTAAAAACATTTTCAACGAAACATTAAATTACTTATTTTCACCCTTTCCACTATTTCAAACAAAAGTTTGTTTTGGTATTATTTCTATAAAAACTACTGTTTTTTGTAATTAAACTCATGCAAACCATTTATCTATCTATTATATGAAATTACCCCACCAAATGTATCTTTTTTTCAAAATTTTTATTTTTTTAACAACAAACCTTTCCTATTTAAATCCAACAATTTTTTTAAAATTCAAGTGTCCCATTTTTGTAATAAAAAATAATGTAAAAATGTATTTAATATTTTTTTACATTATCTAAATCAATGAATTAACAGCAAAACATTTTTTTTATTTCTTTATGTCACAATCAAATTCATCTCAACCTTAAATTGGAACACCAGATAAAATATCCAATGTTATCAAACTCCTTTTTATCTTGCTAACTAAAACATAATTTTTTTAAGTCATTTCCTACCTGCTAATATTCTCACTAAGCAACTTTATTTTTTGCAAACATTTACATAAAAATGAATTCTACAAACGCATTTTCAAAAAATATCTCCTACTAAACCAACAGTTAAAAGTAATCAATTTTTCAAAAGTAACACAAAAACCAGTATTAAAAATACTCGATAAAACCAAAAACCCACTTTTGTGACAACTAACGAAACTGTCTTCTTTTTTTTCTTTTCGATTTCCTTAAAACCATACATTTTTTTTACAGCAAACTTTTATTTACGTTCAAAATGTTTTACAACAAAGAGAAAATACTTATATTGATGAACTTTTCCCGTTCCCCTTCTCAAAATACAACCCGACAAAGGTATATTATTCTACCATGATCGGCGACATGTTATATATACATCCAAAACATCATATTTTACTTATGCAACCTCTCCTTATCCTTACGTAGCAATATATATATCCACAATGTTTACTTTAACTAATATAAAAGTTTTTAAAGTTTCCTACCTGTGCGCAGATCAGCTTCCAGCTGCTTCCTCCAATCGATGCTGTCCAAAATGGCCGCTTGCGTCGACGTTAACGTGACGACGTGATACAAAGCTACTAAGATAAAAAAAGGACTATTATACAAAGCTAATATTTTTGAAATGTTATTACTTAATAAAAATAGTAATCATGTTTAAAAAAATTATTAAAAATATGTTTTATTTATAATAAAATTATCTTGTTTTTATTATATTTTTTGAAATTAAAATAAAAATAGAGAACAATAAAATCTGTTTCTTTCTTTTTTTAACTGTTTTAAATTATTCCTTTTATAACAATATTTTACATGTAAAAATTATTATTAATGTCACTTACCACAATGCTGATTGTATTTCCATGATTATCTGCCTATTTCCTGCTTTTCAAGCACTTTCAGAAGCATAACGCGGAATGCAATGGAAAAGGTACTGAAATAAAAGAAGGACAAATCACGCCATAGAAAACAATGTTAAAACGTGGGAAAATAATAAACTTTGCTTACTTAATGAAGCCCTTATAATTAAAAAATATTAAACAATTTTCTAAAATAGTGAAAAAAACATAACACTATATTAAATTATAATTATATATACATTTTATTTTTTTAAACAAAAAAAAATATTTTTCATTAAAACTCTCCTCAAAGTTATATCAAACAAAGAAAAAATAAACCATATATAAGCTTACTTTTTATATAAAAATCTAAATTTACAAAGAAATAATATTAAATTAAGAGTCCATCAAAAATTTAAATGTAAATTTAAAAAACAATCCTTTTTAATTTTTTAAATTATTAACTAATACAATCATATTTTACCTTTGCAAAATCTATTTAAAAAAATGATTATTATTATTTATTTACAAATAAATACTTACTTATTATGTATAAAACTATTTTTTTTTTAATATATAAAGTTTAAATTAGGTACTTATATTTTAAATATTAGTATTAAATAGAAACTAAAACATTATTTATTAATTCAATTCTTCTTAAATACTTTATTAAAAAATAATCATTTAAATATTATTTAATAAATGAAATATTAAATATATATTTTTTGAAAAAATTAAATCCAAAAATAATACCTAAAATATTTAAATAAAATTAATTTTACAAAAAATAACTTAATTTCGATGTAAAAACATGCGTTGTAACAGTACTTGCGTTGTAATAGCATGCATTGTAAAAACATGCGTTGTAAAAGCACTTGCGTTGTAAAAGTTGCATTGTAAAAGTAGTGCGTTGTAAAAGTTGCGTGGGTTCCTTCAGGAGTGCTTCTAATGGTACAGACCCAGTAGACAACTCAGGTCGGCCAGCAGGGTGTTGGTCAAAACAGCTCGCATCAGGAAGGTGCGCTGGAGGGGTAGAAGCTTTGTCACGGGAGCGGCGAAGGCTTTGAACGCCCTTCCCATGGCCCTCAAACAAAACGCAAATCTGATGGCATTCAGGAAAAAATGAAAAACATGGCTTTTCACCCTTTAGTCTGTTGAGGCTTGAAGCTCAGGGAGTTACAATTTCAGCGCCAGGACACCGGTTGGTATCAGCGCGCTTTAGAAATTATATAAATAAATAAATAAATACATTTTCACTTTTCTGATCTTAAGCCTCTCTTGGCTTCCCTATTGGTTTTGGTGTTTTTGCCTTTAGCTTTTGCTTTTTTTGCTCGTGTTTGGCTGATGTTGACTTTTCCTTCGCTTGAATTTTGGGGAGTATTGGTGTAAATTGATACTTTATCCTGATATTTCTTGGGACCCACTATCTCCAGGCAGGTTGATGTCACTGTTTCTTTGATCTTCTCTCACTGAATTTCCACTGGGTCTCTGTCTCTAGTTCTTGCAGAACTTGAAACTTGTTACTAAGGGTGGCTGACTATTCTGTGCATCTTTGAGGAGGGTGGTGTTATATTGCTGATGTTGAATGTTGGTTCCATCCATGCTTTCTTCAGCTGTAGCCATAACAAGGTGATAGTCCAATACCACATCCGCTCCTCTCATCACTTTAATGTCCCGCAGGGACCTCCAGAACTTCTTGGCAATGCAGACATGGTGGATATGTTTCTCTGTTGAATAATCTGGTGGCACCCACATTGACTTGTGTATTCTTCTATGTGGGAATATACTGCCTCCATCACCAGACTGGTCAGGGTACAGAGATCTTCAAGCCTTTCACCGTTCTCATTCATGTTGTAAAGGCCATGTTTGTCTATGATTTCTTCATACCCATTGTTGTTACTTCTAATCTTGGCATTGAGTTCCTCCATCAACATTTCTCTAGGATGGACTGGAGTCTGATGTAAAATTGTTCTTTTTCCTCTTCTTTGCTATCATTTGTAGGCATATCACTGGATAACATTCATGTTGATCCTCATTTTCTTTGTGCGAAAGGTCACTGTGATGATTCTGGAACTGTGGGTTTCCCAACCAATCAGAAAATTGTTTGTCTGCTGACGTTACCAGCAGTGCTACTCCCTGAGTATGTAGTACATACTCTTCCTCGTGTCCAGAATACAGCAGCAATCCTCCTGGAGCTAGTGCCTTCTGTACGGACTGTGTCCACCTGTTTTCGCTGGCCAAGATTGTATTTTTTCATCTTCACTGCCACGTGGGCTGTCTTGTCTGTCTCGTACATGGTCCTCATGTTCCATGTCCCGATGATGATGGTCTTGGTCGAAAGCAGGTGGATCAGCTTTGCGACTTCCAGGAATCTCTGGCTTTCACCACATCATAGCTCTCCATGAAGGAGATTCCTCTCTCCCCAAGGCCAGGATGTCTTTTGGTCTAGTATTTTTTTACATGATGGGGTAGCAAGCCCCATGCATAACCCTTCTCCTCTCGCAACAGGGCTTGGGACCAGCCATGGCAGAGTTTCTTCCAAGTTGTTGCTTTTCATTAGATATAACTCTGACTGCAGACATGCACCTCACTGATGAATGAGGAGCATTGTTTTGGAATACCTTGATCAATTCTACATATGAAGCTTACAATGATCAACTCTACTCTCCATTAAATGATCCAATGTTATCGAACCAATAAAATATACCTCTCAAAAAGGAGGCTGACTGGGAGATCACAAATGTTGAGAAAAGACATAAAAGCCCTCATTACAATGTCGGGCGGGACACCGTTGCAGGGAAGGAACCGCCAGACCATAGGTCAGTGGTTCCAACACCCTAATTTGGATGCAACTGCAAAACTTCAATTTTTCAATGGGATCGTGTGTGGTGGTCTGAATCTGCCTGCAGCACAAGCTCCCATTAAAAAATGGAAGTTTGCAAACATCCCTTACCATGTGGCAGGCACCGTGAGGTGCCTGCTACACAGCGAAAGGTTGTTGATGGGTCACCCAGGCCCATATGAGGAGGGCCAGTGGGGAAGGGTGCCCTGCTGGTGCCCCCCAAAGTCCCTTTCCGACATCGAATCCATCATTGAAGGGATTACTGTTCTGCTCGTGTCCTCATGGGCTCTGTGAGCCCATTGAAAGAGTAGCGGAATCCCCGTGAGGTTTTCCCGCTGACCACAGTATTCAAAATACAGCCGTCAGAGGGAAAACTCAGGATGTCGGGTGGAGATCCTCCAACTTCTAGTTGGAGACTCTCCGCCCGACATCCAAATTGGGCCCTTTGTGTTGAATAGTGAATAAGAAGAGAGAGATATGTTACAAGTGACAATACATGAGGGTAAACACAGAATGTTTTTATGACTACCTGTAAAATATCCTCAATTTGTCAAGCAAGGTGCTAAAAGCCTCATAGCAAGTAATTAAAAGAAGGAACAATTGTTGACTAATAGTGCAAGCTTACTGCAGAGATTATATTGCGCTGATTAGTCATCAAAAACCTGTGGCCTTTGAGATTGTTGGTACTGTTGTTCTCATGCCTCTTCATGATTACTGAATGACTATAAATGCAGACATGCTGATGTCCGGGTCACGTCTCACATTCTAACTGCTCAGACAGAAGAGGCAACATGCAAAACGGAAGCTTAAGTTGTAGATTGGTACGCCCTCTCCTCTTTGGACATAGTGAGATAGGCTAGGGCCTGACCAACAAACTGTCTCCTGCAATTACCTAAGTCCAACATCTATCCCCGAACAGACCTTAGAGTTCAAGTAGAATATTAGGTAGAAGCTGCTGAATTCACTTCATCATGAGCCTGCCATTTTAACTTTTAATTAGAATAGAGCATTTCAGGGAGCGATAACGAGCAATGGGACTGTAAGAACAGCATGTGTGTGATATTCACATTTCATTTCCGACTACTGAGGTAATGTCATTGGAGTTGAATTCACAGTAAAAAGTATTTCCCCATTTCTCTACTATCCACTTTTTTACTCTGGTAGTATTAATTCTTAATTGTAGGTATAATTTCTGGGCTTTGAAACCAAATACACTCTTTCTATTCTTCTGACCTGCTGGATCCACTTCACAGCCAAAACCTCCCACGATGCCCTTTCTACGCACCAACAAAAACTACTCTGACTTTAAAATATTGCCTTGCCTAGTCCTGTTATACCAACGTTGTACAGTGCCTCCACCTGCATCCCAATGTTGTGTTATAGGAACCTAATAGTTTGATTACGGAAAATTGCATCACCTCTTAAAGTCTATTAGTTCTGTGCCACCTTGACCTTGGACCCAATAGTATAGAATATTTCTAATTCTTATGAAAATTGTTCAGCAAAGATCTCCTGCATAAGTGCTGAACTGATCCATTTATGCCACATTTTTATGAAAACCATTGTCTGGGTAAACAAGCTTCATTGAATCACATTTTATGAAGACTTATTCTAAGTGGATGTCCTGAAAATTTGACATTGATCTGGCCCTCCTGGAAACCCCTATTTTAAAGTGATTGGGACCAGTTTGATATTTTGCAAACCAACCTATTTACTAATCGGTTGGTTCGTAAAACACTGAACCTTAGTGGGTCGCAATTGGACCTACCTAATGAATGTTAATGAGGTAGGTCGCAAGTTGGGACCCACTACGATTCGGTGTGATCAAAGGGATAATGGCTTATTAGGGTAAGCAGACTGACATGTCTATGACTGTTTTTAAATAATGCAATCAGTTTTTTTTAAATGCAGCCCATTTTCCTTTAAAAAAAATGGGATGCATTGAAAAAGAAGTGAAAAGTTTTACAAACATTATTTAAGCTTAAGCTGTGGTTCACGAGAGCTCTTCCTAGTCTTAAATATGTTTTTGTCAACATTCACAAAGTGAAGGGCATGTCTTGGGGACCTGTCTGTGATGGGTTACCACTTCTTTTGTGTAGCCAGTAAAATATCAATGTTTTGCAACCAGATTTTGGTTAAAAAACATTAACACACCCCATTCCGAATGGCTATTTGGAAGGGCTGACCTAAACATGCCCCTTACTAATACTGATTCAGTATGTCAAACAGTCTCCGAGCACTCCGTAAATTATAAATTGAGATTGTGGTGTCAGCAGTTATGCTCTTTATTTTCATTTCTTTTTAACAAACTTTGCCCTTCACGTGTTTTGCCTGTGCTGACCATGTTGCAGCAGACTTCTTCAGGGCTGGTCCAGTCGTATTATTACAAACACAATCTCCTAATCTCATAGACACTATTGATTGTTAAATGTAACCACTAAATATGTATACGCTCCTTATGCATTAAATCAAACATAAGTGTGAATTTGGCACAAATATATAATAGATGTGCCATTGTATCTCCAGGAGAGTGCTCCCTCCACGTTGTCAACTCGCCTATCTATTCAGTGTTTAGACTGTATGCAGTCAGACATCTAAACTGTGATTAGGTAACATGTTACTGAATTCCAATTTGTGCTTGCTATGTTCCAAAATGCCTTTTTGCAATCATAAATGACCCAATTTTGCGAATCGGACCCACTGTAAATGTAAACGCCTTACTACATTTTACAATATTTATTCTTGGAAATTATCTTAGTGCAATTTAGACATATGTCAATGCTGTTTAATGTGAATTGGCACAGGGTCTGCTGTATTGACATTATGCTTAGACACTTTACTATTAGGAATGTTTAACAAATGCTTATTTATTCATACACTGAGCATTTCATAGTGAAGGCTTTCCATGCCTTTTGGAGAGATAACACCTTCTGCATAAATTATCACCAGGGGTCCACATTGTTTATTTATTTATTGTAGAGTTTTGTATAGCTCTAGCCAGACCCAAAGATATCAGAGCGCTTCACAACATGGGTTAAAGCAACATATTTAGGCGATCGTACACACATTGATTCAAGGTGCAATTGGAAGTCTCAGTGTATTGAATAACATTACTGGAAAGGAAGACACAGAGAGTCACAATAATGAGCACAAGCAAGGAGGTGAAGAGGTATATATGTTGGTGGGGCAGTGGGTAAATGGAGCGTAATCTTCCAATGTGCCCGCGTGATGGTAAATCTGCCCAAAGCACACTGCACTTTGTACTGTTTTGTAATTTTTATAGGGACTTAAGGAAATCGATTCTATGCCCACTTTTTATTTTCAATAGTTTATACTCCTTTAGAACTGCTTTTTATTTTATTTGTAACTTAGAATATGTTTCGAATCGTAATGCGGTAATTGCCTTCACTCGACTAGCCATTAAGCGAAGGAAAGAGCTCTCATATCTGGAATCACTTGTCTATGAAATTGAATAGTTTACAAAATCTCTAGCCTCTCTAAACATATTAAGTATTTTCTAAGGCTTTTGCAATTTTATGTGCCCTAAAAAAAAATGTATTGACTGCTATGGTGTCTATATATTACTGTTGAAATATGTACCTTTTTAAAATATTCTTATCAGGGGGGAAATTAGGATACAGAAAAATTTATTTTGATGAATTGACCTTTTTATTGGTATATAATTCTTCACAATTTGTTTTTACTATGTAGAATGCTTTTATGGATATTTTTTTATATACCAAATAAAGCTTGTTTTGAGTTTGAACTGGGATGGAGTTCCAGATTTTGGGGGCATTTCCAGAGAAGGATCGGGAAGCTTTTTTTGTTTGCGGATTTTCAGCGGGATGAGGAGTAGAGTGTTGGAACTTCTGAGGCTTCTTGTCTGACCCGCCTTCTTGAGTTTGGCAGCCAGGTAGGGGGGTTTCCTTGTGTGAAGGGCTTTGTGCGTGAGGCAGGCTGTTCTGACATTAGCACGCATTTCAATTGGGAGCCATTTTAGCACTCTGAGTGCAGGCAAGATGTGATCAAACTTCTTCACTCCGGTGACCATTCTGGCTGCCGCGTTGAGTGTAGATCTGAGGGGGGCTAGGTGGGATTTTGCTGTACCTGTGAGGGAAGCATTCCCGTAGTCTAGTCTGGACAGCACCAGGGATTAAGTGGCTTGTTTGAGGTCGTTAGGCGGGATGAAGGGTTTAATTTTGTTAAGAAGCTTCAGGTTAAGGCAGGCGCTTTTGGCAGTGTTCTTAATGTGTTTGGTCATGTGAAGTTTGGGGTCAAGGGTGATTCCAAGCGATTTTACGGAATCCGCCAGAGTGAGATTGTCCTTTAGAGTGTCGATTCCTTTTAGCTATTCTGCGATTTGGGGGTTCTACTCTTTGTTGGAGATGAGGAGGATTTCTGTTTTGTCTTTATTGAGTTTCAGGTGGTTTTGAGATTACCAGTGTTGGACTACTCTTAGAGTATTGTTGAGTCTGTAAATATCATCAATGGAGGATGGTTCAAGGTAGATCTGGGTGTCGTCCGCATAGAGGTGGAAGGGGATGATCGACTTTTAAGGTCTCGGCTAGCATAGGCTGCGCTTGCGCAGTCTCGCTGGCGAGATTTTATGTTTTCTAGTACGGAGGTTAAAAAAGCCAGCTCTTCTCCATTGGCTGGCTTCCTAAACGGCGGCCAGCCACTGGAGAAGAGCTTTGTCTGTCACTTTAAGCACCGTCCGTTTCGGATTGAGGGGCATGTTTTTTCATGTTTTTTCTCTCTGTGACGTCTTCCGTCAATCAACAGAAAGAAAGTCTAAAGAAACACGCCCCCCAGTCTGAAAAGGATGGGGCTTATCCGCAGTTGCTGCCACCATTTTGCTTGTTTGTCTGGGCTCTTACTGACGATTTATTTATTTATTGTACATGGCCCGGAAGCCCACCAGGATATGATTTTCACCCAATGCTGGTTAAGTACTGTGCAGAAAGTTAGGAATTGCCTCAAAGCCGGAAGAAAATAAACGTAACCACTATTAAGTTACAGTAGCGGACCTGACCAGGGCGAGACAACCTCTTACAGCCGGCTTCACTTTTCACAGCAAGATCCGCTAATCAGTTTTGGTCACCCACAAGAAATATCCAACACCTACAATCTGCATAGCATCCACCACCTGACGAGACGAGTGATGGTTGCAGACCGAATTTTAATGAACCTCTGAGGCACTTGCGGTGCAGAATCAACAACAAATGAGTACTCTGGGTTTCTGTATGTCGTACTAGGATTGGCTGAGGTTTCGTCAATGTTCCAATCCTAGGCCACTTTACAGTTCGCGAGTCCCTCCCGTTCCATAAGATTCCTATAATATGTTCAGCCATTTGGATTGGCTGTCAAGCGACCCGGAAGTACTTATATCACGAAGAAGTGTTGTCGATAAAAGATCCACAACGGGCAGCAGTGATTGGACTGAATTTACAACAAATCAACTTTGAACCGAAATATATTTGTTAAGTATGGGTGAATTTTAAGAATCAGCGGTTCGCAAATTCGTGCAAAATCGCCAAAAAATCTGCGAATTCGTGGATTTCCCTGCAAAATCGCAGATTTTTTTGTGATTTTGCACCACCGCTAGTGTGTGTGTGTGGGGGGCAAATGGGGGGGCTTCTATGCGAGTTCACATGCCTCTGGTGTGTATAAAAGGACGGGCAGATCAGAGCAGCAGATGAGGAGAAAGAACTTGTGGTCACAGGAACTGCACAGGGATAGAGCTCGTGAAAGTCAAGGATGCAAAGGCCTCCATCAAGCATCATAGCTAATTTTTGATGGTAGATATGGGGAGAAAACACACCTGCCCAGCCACGACAAAGCGCACATTTTTTTGGGGCTGATTAACTTTGCCATCGCGCTGAAGGGTGCCGGCTAAAGGGCGGGAAGACGGTGCACACCACTAGTGTGTGTGGGGGGGGGCAAATGGGCGGGCTTCTATGCGAGTTCACATGCCTCTTCTGTGTATAAAAGGACAGGCACCGATCAGAGCAGCAGATGAGGAGAAAGAACTTGTGGTCACAGGAACTTCACGGGGATAGAGCTCGTGAAAGTCAAGGATGCAAAGGCCTCCATCAAGCATCAAAGCTAATTTTCGACTGTAGATATGGGGAGAACACACACCTGCCCAGCCTCGACAAAGCGCACATTTTTTTGGGCTGATTAACTTTGCCATCGTGCTGAAGGGCGCTGGGGTCTCTCGAGTGAGCTGTCCATCATAGTGGCTAAAGGGCGGGATGACGGTGCACACCGCTAGTGTGTGGGGGGGACAAACAGGGGGGGGCTTCTATGCAAGTTCACATGCCTCTCGTGTGTATAAAAGGACAGGCACCGATCAGAGCAGCAGATCCGGGGAGAAAGAAGCTTGTGGTCACAGGAACTGCACGGGATAGAGCTCGTGAAAGTCAAGGATGCAAAGGCCTCCATCAAGCATCATAGCTAATTTTCGACGGTGGATATGGGGAGAACACACACCTGCCCAGCCTGGACAAAACGCACATTTTTTGGGGGCTGATTAACTTTACATTCGCGCCGAAGGGTGCGGGGGTCCCTCGAGTGAGCTGTCCATCATAGTGGCTAAAGGGCGGGAAGACGGTGCACACCACTAGTGTGTGTGGGGGGGGCAAACGGGCAGGCTTCTATGAGAGTTCACATGCCTCTTCTGTGTATAAAAGGACAGGCACCAATCAGAGCAGCAGATGAGGAGAAAGAAGCTTGTGGTCACAGGAACTGCACGGGGATAGAGCTCGTGAAAGTCAAGGATGTAAAGGCCTCCATAAAGCATCATAGCTAATTTTCAACGGTAGATATGGGGAGAACACACACCTGCCCAGCCTCGACAAAGCGCACATTTCTTTTGGGCTGATTAACTTTGCTATCGCGCTGAAGGCGCCGGGGTCTCTCGAGTGAGCTGTCCATCATAGTGGCTAAAGGGCGGGAAGATGGTACACACTGCTAGTGTGTGTGGGGGGTAAACGGGGGGGGCTTCTATGCAAGTTCACATGCCTCTTGTGTGTATAAAAGGACAGGCACCGATCAGAGCAGCAGATGGGGAGAAAGAAGCTCGTGGTCACAGGAACTGCACGGGGATAGAGCTCGTGAAAGTCAAGGATGTAAAGGCCTCCATCAAGCATCATAGCTAATATTCTACGGTAGATATGGGGAGAACACACACCTGCCCAGCCTCGACAAAACGCACATTTTTTTGGGGCTGATTAAGGAGTTACTGAATTTGACCTTCAACTCAGGCACCTGCTTTATCTATATCTGTAAGTGCTTCCTGCAGGAGCCTCGTTGTCTACTTGTAACTATTCTCTGACCCTGCTTCGACGGTCAGAGCAGGGTCAGAGAATAGTTGCAAGTAGGCAAGGAGGCACCGCTCAGGAAGCACTTACAGCGTTACAGCAGGTGCCCAAGTTGAAGTTAATTTCTTTGTAACCATTTTGTAAATGGTTACAAAGAAATTAGATCCAATTTCGCGCGATTTGCAGATCGCGAAATCGCTGACAACGCCGGTGGTTAATTTGTAAAAGAATATGGTCCTGAGCCTAAAGTTTTGCTCAAAAGCCCGTGGCTGGTGCGATCATATTTCGGGGGTGCCACCATGAAAGGCTGCGTAGTCTTGATTCTGCGTCTTTTACCCACCACTACACACTTCCTGCCCCTTCATCTCACTGTTTCATGTTCTTTTTCACCCTTGATTTCTTTCCCTGTCACAGGTTTTAGGTCTTACTCTTATTCTTCCATTGTACGTTTTGTGTTTTTCTCTTTATTGTTCTGTGTCAAAAATTGATGAGGAAAAATGAGTGCCGATTGGCACCACCGGTAACTGCTGACTCAAATTAAGCCCTGCATCACAAGTCACAAAAAAATATAATTAACAGGATGCTACAGTTCTGCGATGTCCACTGTTGCTCCACACTATTTGCAAAGCTCTGTTTCCCTAAGGAGGTGTCACAAGTGCAGCACGAAGCTGCATGTGCTACCAGCGACTGAAGTTGCTTATTGTCCAGTGTGCTTCAATGGTTAGCCGACATGGGCACATCAAAGCTCAAAATACATTTAGAAATGAGCCTATTACTAATTCAGCAGTATCCAGTGAAATTCTTACCACAGTTTGCAATAATTTGGTCAACTCGTACTTTTAGTAGTGTTTGTAATGCCTCTGGCGCATTACTTTTTTGTCAGAATGCCATTTTGTCTACTATCAGCTTGTCAGGAAGCCATGAGAAAAGTATTGCAAGATATCAAGCAAGTTCTACTGTTTAGGATGACATCCTGGTCTTTGTCAATGATAGGTCTTGAACATGATACAATTCTGATAGAAGTGTTCACCAAATTACGGAACAGTTTAACAATGAATAGAGAAATGTGCCAGTTCAGAGTGGACATTATATAGTGTATTTGGGGCATATGATTTTGGGTGATGGGATAAGTCCCTAGACTGAGTCGATTGAAGTTATTGTTAAGTCCCTGATAGCTTATTCTTGGATACATTATGGCCTTGTGATGCCAAAAAGCGTAGTGTAGTAAGAAAGGCAGTGCGAGCCAGGGCCGGAGTGTCTGCAGCTCTGTGGGTGTGTGTGGGGCTCTCTGTGTGTGTGTGTGTGTGGGGCTCTGTGTATGTTTGTGTGTGTGTGTGTGGCTCTGTGTGTGTGTGAGTCTGTGGCATGCCGGTGCAAGTCTCTCGTAGTTCGGTGTGTCTGGATTTGGCTTGCTGTGCCTGGAGTGTGAGAGACATCATTGTGTGTAAGAAAGACAGCAGTGTGTGTGTGAGAAACAGCAGTGTGTGTGAGAGAGACAGCAGTGTGTGTGCTCTAGGGAGAGACAGCAGTGTGAGAGAGACAGCAGTGTGAGTGAAAGAGACAGCAGTGTGAGAGAGACACCAGAGTGAGAGACAGCAGTGTGAGAGACAGCAGTGTGAGAGACAGCAGTGTGACAGAGACAGCAGTGTGAGAGACCTTTTATTTATGTCACTCTCTACTAACTATTAATCACTGCTAATACTCTCTACTACTGTCTAATGCTTACCTATTGCCATTGTAAATGACAATACCATATATTTATCTGTTTAAAAAAAACAATAAATGAAAAAAATGAAATTTGCAATGCCAATAGCTCTAACTTTAACAAAGATGAGACCATTGCATTGTAAATGCTTGTTGAGTATGGTGGTGAGGGGTTCCATGTAGATGTTGAACAGTTGAGGTGATAGATCTGATCCGTGGGGGACGCCTCTGCTGACGGGGTGGAAGTCTGATGAAAAGTTTCTAATCTTATTCTTTGGCTGGGGTTCTGGGGAAAGAAGGAAAACCACTTTAGGACCACTTCTTCTGCCCCTACCCTATCATGAAGTACCTTGATGAGTAGGTTATGGTCCACCATGTCGAAGTCAGACAATAGGTCCAGGAAAATGAGTAGAGAGCATTGGCCTGCATAGAGCGATTTGTGTAAATCATCGATGACATTGAGGATCGCTGTCTTTGCGCTGCTGCCTTTTCTGAAGCCAGCTTGGTGGGTGTCTAAGAGGTTGTTGCTGTCTGTGTGTTGAGTCAATTGGAGGAGAACACACCTTCCCAGGATTTTGGTTAGGAGAGAAAATTTGGAGATGGGTCTGAAGTTGTCTTAGACACATCACAGGCATGCATGTGTGAACTGTAATTGCTGTCTTGTATTCAGAAATAAATATAGACACAATGGAAGCTATATTCAGTAATGACTTGTCCAGCCGGACAGAGGTCCAATTTTTACTTAGAAGAGAGTTCACACAAGGATACCTTCAACAATTCTACGAAGTAGGGCACAAGCCTGTACCCAAACGTATACAGATTGGCATGGTGAAGAAAGTAGTCAAGAAGTAGAACAGAGTTTTTAGGCAGAAGCTGTGGATTTCTGTAAGTTACAAAATAACAGAAATTCAATTCAACACCATTATGAGCCTAACACATAAGTTACACATTCACAGTATATGGTGTTAAAGAAGTCGACGGCGTTTTGATCCCATTATAAAATCAGAGGGATCATCATCAGGACAAAATGATGCCTAAATAGTACAAGCCACAGTAGCCTAAAAGGAGAAAGGGGGGAAAATCCATACAATGTACAAATTAGAAGAACTCACAGTGGTGAAGAATTCACATAGTGGTTGTGACGGTGACTTAGTTTAACCAAATTGAAATTGTGACAGTGCGGGTGCCGCAGAAAGAATATTAGGCCAGTACGATCACGGGAGGTAATGGGCAATGAGGGTGCGCAAGGGTCAAGGTAGCCACAACCCGGGTTGACGTAAAATCCTTAATGTGAGGCTAAAAAACGGCATGCTTGCCGATTATCGACGAGATAACAGTGAGAAATAAACGGAATGTGAGTTAAAAAGTGAAAAATTGGAAATCTGCCTAACCCGAAATTTCTTTATGTTTGACAATGAATACTTCCAGCAAGTAAAAGGCACTTCCATGGGTGCAATTTTTGCTCCCACTCTGGCTATTCTATACATGGACTGGCTTGAATGTGACATTATCCTCCCCTCCACCAACCCATTCCATCAAGGGGTGCATATGTGGAAGCGATATATAGACGACGTCTTTATGATCTGGGGTGGACCAGTTGAAGCTCTGCCATTATTTCAGCACTGGTTGAACAACAACTGTAATGGCCTAACCTTCACCCTGACTCACAGCAAAACTAGTATCCCCTTTCTAGATCTGTGTATTCAGCATAAGGATGGCTTGTTGTTTACCTCTCTTTTTCGTAAACAGACTGAGAGGAACACACTATTAAGCTATAACAGCTGCCACCCTAGAGCTTTGAAAGATAGCCTACCCTACTCCCAATTCTTGAGGTTGAGGCGAAATTTTTTTCTCAAATCAGACTATTTCAGGGAGGCTAACACACTAGCCGATAAACTCAGATTCAGGGGCTACCCACGCCGCCTAGTAAAGAATGCCATGAAAAGGGCGTGGTATTGTCCACGTGAAACTCTACTAGAACCTAGAGAAAAAAAGCCATCTGACAAACTTGTCTGTGTCATCACTTTCTCCCATGTGTCCAACAAAATCCGCAAGAGTATCAAAAAGAACTGGCATATTCTCAACTCAGGGAATCTAGATTTAGATACTCCCATGTTTGCTTTCAAGAGAAGCAAAAACCTAAAAGACCACCTGGTGAGGGCCGCTCTTCCCCTCCCGAAAACAGTCAACACCACTCTTATTGATCTTTGGTCGCTTCCTCCTCTGAGGGGACACTCTAAATGTGGCTGTTGTGTAGTGTGTGACTATTGCATTGAAGGGAAAGACTTTGTCTTCAAAGAAACGAGAAATGTGCTGAAAACTTTCACCAATTGTAACAGTCTAGGCAATTCTGTGCCCTTGTGATTTGATCTACGTGGGACAGACCAAACAAAAAATCAAGTTAAGGATCTTGCAACATCGGAGTAGAATCAGATGTAAAACCATGAATGCCCCTCTTGAGAAACATTTTATTGAAAAAGGACACACGGAGAATGAGATAAGATGGACTGTGATCAGCCAAGTGACCCTGCCCCCGAGAGGTGGTGACCTATCCAAAATGCTAAACAAAGAGGAGCTCAAATGGATCCTGCGAACCGATAGCTTGAATTCGGGGCTCAACCTACAGGAGGACTGGACTAATTTAATGCAATTTAATGTAATTCAGGTCATGATAAATGTCAGTAACGCAATTCAGTTAAGTGTACTTTGTATAGTAATCTAATGTTTTCCCCCCTCGCAATTTTGTTCACTTGATCACTCTTGGTGCATGTTGCCACTCACTTAATATGGCCGCCGCGTTGTCCTACACCTATCTTTACCGTTGCATGTGGCTCCTTTCCAGCCAACCACGAGCCCTATCAAATCCAGGTGCATGTTGCCACTCACTCAATATGGCCGCCGCGTTGTCCTACACCTATCTTTACCGTCGCATGTGGCTCCTTTCCAGCCAACCACGAGCCCTTTTAAATTTCCCCCTTGGCAGTAAGCCACTGCAACTGCCAGGGAAGACACTACAGCCCATCGACAAGGTAAGCATCCTCCCCGGTTCAATACCGTCAGCAACTGCTTTTTAGTTTTGGCTTGGTATACTAATCCGGCTCTCCCCCGGTTTTTTACTCAAGCTCACCTTCCCCCCTTACGCGACCGAGCAATCCTCCGGCGCGCTACCCTAAGTCTTCCTTATCACGGGTAAGCTCTACCATCGTCGATACTCTTTTCTAGCCATGCATGCCCTTACTTAGAGGTTTCAATTCCCCCCCTCTCTTCCTTACACAGGAGGCCGATCTCTTTTAAATAATCCAACAAGCAACCGAGTATCCTTGCCGGTCTGTGTCTGCAAGGCCTCCTAAATACGGGTAAGAGACATACTAAGTCCATCCCCTTTCTTAAAATCAGCGTGGGAAACTTCAGGCATCAATTGTTCTCTCTATCCTAGATTCCCTTGATACTCCATTTCCCCTAAGTCTACCTGGCTTACATCCTCTGCGCGACACCTTAGGTAAGCACCCTCACTTTGCGACGCGATGCAATTGTCCACCTCGCGGCTTAGTCACTTTTTAACTCACATTCCGTTTATTTCTCACTGTTATCTCGTCGATAATCGGCAAGCATGTCGTTTTTTAGCCTCACATTAAGGATTTTACGTACCACGTCCTAGTGGCTGTGTCAACCCGAGTTGCGGCTACCTTGACCCTTGCGCACCCTCATTGCCCATTACCTCCCGTGATCGTACTGGCCTAATATTCTTTCTGCGGCACCCGCACTGTCACAATTTCAATTTGGTTAAACTAAGTCACCGTCACAACCACTATGTGAATTCTTCACCACTGTGAGTTCTTCTAATTTGTACATTGTATGGATTTTCCCCCCTTTCTCCTTTTAGGCTACTGTGGCTTGTACTATTTAGGCATCATTTTGTCCTGATGATGATCCCTCTGATTTTATAATGGGATCAAAACGCCGTCGACTTCTTTAACACCATATACTGTGAATGTGTAACTTATGTGTTAGGCTCGTAATGGTGTTGAATTGAATTTCTGTTATTTTGTAACTTACAGAAATCTACAGCTTCTGCCTAAAAACTCTGTTCTACTTCTTGACTACTTTCTTCACCATGCCAATCTGTATACGTTTGGGTACAGGCTTGTGCCCTACTTCGTAGAATTGTTGAAGGTATCTTTGTGTGAACTCTCTTCTAAGTAAAAATTGGACCTCTGTCCGGCTGGACAAGTCATTACTGAATATTGCTTCCATTGTGTCTATATTTATTTGTGCTCGTATATTTCCTATGCATGGGACCACTGTTGCTCTATAAAATATGTTCCCCGAGGTCCTGTGCTGACTCGTATGGGTGCCCTTGTTGTTCTATATGATTTGTCTTGTATTCAGAGGCGTGATTTACGGTGATGGTTGCCAAAAGAAAACTCAAGGATTAATGACTTTTTAGGTCGAGCATTCGAGACATCTTGTATATACTTTAGTATATACTTAAATGCGTATGTACTGTGTGGGCTCTGGAGATCAGAGCAGCCCTAGGACTTGTTTGCTTCTTCTTAGGGACCTTTTTTTCAGTTCAACTGCCTCTATTTAACTGTTGTGATAGAAAACGACCAATAGAGGTCAGTAAAATACCAGAATTGCTTTCTGCTTAGGGATTTCTTTTTAAACATTTTCTGGCAGGGGCGTGGCCAAGATGGCGGCAGAGTAGGACGTGCTTCTGTGTCCCTCCGGCGCCTGGCCGTTCTTAACATTGTAAAAGCACCCTTTCGGAGCCCGGCTCCCGACGTTTGTACGCCTCTACCTCTCCCCGAGGCGGTGAGCTTGGTTCCTGATGCCCGACTATCGACAGGGCGGTGACCCAGGAGCTGATCTGGGCGCGGCCCGCGACCTGTGCCCGGCCTGCAAGCGTGGTGACCTCCGGCCTGTGTTGGGAACGGCTGCGGAGCCCTTCTGATCGTGAAACCTGGCCGGGGTTTCCCCTGGGACCCCGTGGGTAACCCGCGAGGTGAGCGGTGCCGGGAGCGGACCCGAGAGGCGCTCTGAGGCGGTGTTCCAGTGGAGTCCGAAGGCCTGAGTGCCCGGCGGGGGAGGAGAGCAGCCTGCTGCTCGGCAGACTACGCGAGACCGCGGCTTCTGGGCCGCGGCCCCGACGTTGCTGAGGGAAGGAGCGGAGGGAGAAAAGATCCGGGGCCCGATTTGTACAGCAGTGGTTACTGGAGACGACGGCTGGGGGAAGCGGGGGCGGCCCGCCCCATAAGAGATCTGCCGTTGTTCAGAGCGGCCCTCCCGAACCTAGACGCCGCGTTCTTCCTGCCAGCGGGGGTTGGAGCTAAATCTGGCCATTATGGTGCACGAAGGGTCTCCCCCGGCTCTGCGGACCTGTGCATGGTGGAGCTGAGTTGCCCATCGGGGGACCGGACCTTTGGGGCCTACGGAGGCTTTCTCCACAAGTACTGGTGAGTCCCGGCTAGGGTGCGCTATACCTCCACTCCCTGCGCCCCGGCCCTGCCTATTGTCTGACCGGGTGGCAGCCGGCTCCGCGAAGTGCCCCTTTTCTGCGAAGGACTGGCGCTGCGGGCCGAGTTTGGAGGCCTCGAGGTGAAGTGAGGCACGTGTGGCTGGTCTGAGGCCTGGTGGGCCACGTGCGTGCCTGGGCCCAGTTGTGAGGGCGGTGCAGCGGCCTTTACTTGCCACGGGAGCGTCCTGCGGCGGAGGGGCCCACTTGGCTCGACCGTGGCGACGGCTAGGGTGAGGAAAGACAAGGGGCAAGGACGGAATACCAAAAAGCGCGGCACAGACCGTGTCCCCAGTGGCTGACAAGTCTCCGGGTCGGAGCCTGGCGGAGAAACCTGCGATCAAAGCCTTCATGTTGGAACTCTTTGCAGCCATCAAGGAGGACATTGCAGGACTGCGCACTCAGCTGGCCGCGGACCTAAGGGAGGTCCGAAGAGACGTGGATGACATAGGAGAGCGGGTGGCCACGCTGGAAGAGCACGACCTTGGGACAGGGGGCGATATCCATCAGCTTCAGCAGGACGTTATCCGGCTCACCGAGCAGAACCTCGACCTGCAGGCACATGCGGAGGATTTGGAGAACCGGTCCCGCCGCAACAATATTCGGATCAGAGCGGTGCCGTGGAAGGGTGAGGGGTCGGATCTACAGGAGTACGTCGAGGCCCTCTTTAAGCAGGTCCTGCAAGACGAGGAGATCTCGGACATTCGTATGGACAGAGTGCATCGGGTGGGGCTACCCAAGGGTGCGAAGGCACCGCGGCCGGACATCCTCGTCTGCTTGCATGATTTTCAATTGAAGTAACATATCCTCAAGATGGCACGAGACGTCGTCCCTCTGCAGTTCCGTGGGCATAATCTAGTGCTCTATCAGGATTTGGCGGCATCAACACTGCAGAAGCGCAGGGACTTCAAACCAGTCACGTCCTACCTGCGGGATCACAACATAGCATACATGTGGGGTCATCCGTTCCGACTCATTTTCCGTTGGCAAAACAAACTGGTTCAGTTGCGCTCGCTCACGGCTGCCATGGACCTCCTTGTTATAGAGCGCACGGAGACGGAGACTGCGGGCAGGGGCGATACCCCCAGGCGATGAAGACGCTCGACGGATTGGCAGACAGTGGGTCGCTTTACACCCAAGAAAGGGCCTGATCCCTCAATGCGCCTCCAGGAGAGGGGCGCAGCTGTGGCCTCCGTGGCCCTGGTTACGGAGGGGGCTCCAGATGATGTCTCGGAGGTGCCGTGAGGCCCGGGAGGGTACACTGCTGGCGTCGGAGGGGGGCATCCCCTGAAGGTACTCTAGTATGTCCTGCTGGATGAGTGAGTCCCGTATCAGGAACTGGAAGACTGTGGACTGATACCTATTCCCCTTGCCTTTGTGGCCTGTATTACGAACTTTCGTACCTCACTCTGTTCTTTTTCTACTTCTGTTTGGTTCTGTAGGGGGGGTTCAGTATGTGTGTTGGGGGAAGGGGGGGTGGGTAGTGTGGGGGGACTCTGCATCAGACCTATGCCTCTTGTGTGCATATGTGCACTTCCACTCCTTTCCTTTATGCCGGTGGATGTGTGCGCTGGGCGTGTGGGAGGGGTGCGCTTAGCTCTGGATTCGCTCTGGGGCACATTCGCTGCTGATCTTGTTAGACTGGGATGGCTAGGGAGCTGAAAGTGGTGAGCCTCAATGTTAGGGGGCTAAACAATCCAGTGAAACGCTCTGCGGTCCTATCCCTCCTTGAACAATCCGGGGGTGATGTATGCCTCTTGCAGGAGACGCATCTCCTGCATAAGGATGAGCGTCGAATGCGAGATAAGAGATTCCCCCTTCAGCTATGGTCATCGGGCCCGGCTAAGAAGAACGGAGTTGCCCTCCTCTTCAGCGCCCGGATGCGATGTAAGATCTTGGCCCACCTGGTAGACATACGGGGGAGATTTCTGGCGGTGCGGGTGCAGTGGGGGGACGCGACCTTTACCATTGGGTCCATGTACCCGCCGAACACACAACAGGAGCCTTTTCTGCGCGCAGCTCTGGCCCAGGTCCTTGCTTCCCCTGATGCTTTCCTCTTGGTGGGAGGGGACTTTAACCTTGTAATGGATGAGACCCTCGATAGATCGGCGAATAGACTGCACAACTCGGGGACCTGGTCGGCAGAAGGGAAGCAGTGGTTGTCAGATGGCGGTTTGCATGATGTGTGTCGGCTAAAACACCCCCAGGAGGAGCGCGACTACACATATTACTCGGCTGCACACCAGACATACGCCCACCTGGACCACTTTCTGGCTTCTTCTGCCCTGTTGCCCCACCTCCATGATGCGGATATTGCCCCCCGTTCCCTCTCAGACCATGCGCCCCTCACGGTCGCTTTTACCCTATGCTGCACGCGCCCTCCCTCAGCTGGCTGGCGACTACGCGACTCTATGCTCCGCGCTGACTCTGTAGTGGGGAAGATTAGGGACACTATCACACATTACTTTGCCGAGAACCCCATCGGAGAAACGGCGATAGCATCTATTTGGGAGGCGCTGAAGCAGGTGGTTAGGGGGGACTTTATTGCTTTAGCGGCCACGTACTCCAAGCTTCGAAGAGATAAGAGTGAGGAGCTGGAGGCAGAGGTGCGAGGCTTGGAGTCTATCCACAAACGTACTGGTGCTCGCAGGGTTTGGAGAGAGCTTGAAACCAAGAGGCGCATGCTGAAACATCTGGATCTCGATAGGGCAGAATATGCGCTGCTGCACTTGCGTCATAAGTTCTACTTGAGCGGGGACAAGGGGGGCAAAATGCTGGCACATCACTTGCGGGCCCAGGCCCAATCTCAGGCCATCACCAACATCCGTGACCACCAATCTGTGTCGCACACCACCGACTCCGAGATCGTAGCGGCCTTTCGCCATTTTTACCAGACCTTGTACACGAAGGAGGGTACATCGCTCGTAGATTGTGACCGGTACATTGAGGCGGCTGGCGTTACCCCCTTATTAGAGAATGCTGTCGAGGACCTGAACGCGGAGATCTGCGTGGAGGAGGTTATCTCCGCCATTGCCTGGCTTAAGTTAGCTAAATCCCCTGGGCCCGATGGTTTCTCAGCACTTTTTTTATAAAACCTTTTGTCGGGAACTGGCTCAGTTTCTGACCCGCCTTTTTAATTCGTTCCTGGACACTGGCTCAGTCACGCCCTCCATGTCCGATGCCGCCATAACGGTCATACTTAAACCTGGCAAAGACCCCGCTTATTGTAGTTCCTATTAGCCAATCTCTCTCCTTAACATCGACGCCAAGCTCTTCGCGGGCATTCTTGCGGCGCGGCTTAGCCCCCTTTTGGATGGCGTGGTTGAACCGGACCAATCGGGCTTTATTCCTACCCGCCAAGGTAGTGACAATTCCAAGAATTTGCTGCACCTGCTGGATGGAGTCCATCGCGCAAAGACCCAGGCCTTCCTCCTATCCAACGATGCGGAAAAGGTCTTTGACAGGGTCGAGTGGGGATTCTTTTTCCGAGTGCTACAGGCGTTCGGCCTCAAGGGTAATTTCTTGCACTGGATTCAGGCCCTGTATGCGTCCCCGAAAGCGGTCGTGCGGGTCAATGGTTGTAGATCGGCTCCATTCTCCATCACCAGGGGGACGTGGCAGGGGTGCCCTCTCTTGCCGCTCCTGTTTGCGTTTTATATGGAGCCCTTTGCCCAGCATGTCAGATCCCACCCCGACATTGTGGGCATTAGATTTGGAGCCGACGAACATAAAATAAGTCTGTATGCCGTTGATGTTATTTTGGCACTACAGGACTCCGCTGCCTCTTTGCGCTGCCTCTCAGCGGAGATTCGGGCTTTCCATGACGCGGCTGGCTTTAAGGTTAACTTTACTAAATCTGAAATCCTAAACATTTCTGTCCCGCCGGAGGAGGTGGCTGAATTGCAGCGGGACTTTGACTTCCCCTGGGCGCAATCTGACATCACGTATCTGGGCATCCGCCTCGCGCCAACTGTGCCCCGGACGCTTTCCTTGAATTACACTAATCTGATAGAGAAGACTACCAAATCTATCTCTGCATGGTCGCGCCTTAACCTGTCGTGGTTTGGCAGGTTAGCGGCTATTAAAATGACTCTTCTGCCCAGAATACTATACGTCTTTCAGATGCTCCCCCTCACACCACCGAAAGGAGCTCTGAAGAAACTCCAGGGCTTGCTGAATAGGTTTTTCTGGGACAACAAGCGCCCCGAGCGGTGTTTGCGACGACCACACTCCCGAAAGCAGCTGGCGGTTTGGGCTTTCCTCATCTCCTGGCCTATTTTCAAGCCACCTGCCTAGGCTGCGTGGTTGAATGGAATAGGCCGGAATCAAGTAAACATTGGTTGTTCATGGATCAGGCTGTGGCGGGTTGCAACATTTGGCGGGAACTCTGGTTGCCTCGCAAAGATAGGGCATGGGGGCTATATTCCTCGCCAGTGACGTCACCAACACTCAAGGCCTGGGATCAATTGGCGCTTCGTAAGGGCTGGACGACCTTCCCCTCACCTATGACACCGATTGTGGACAATCCCGCCTTCCCCCCTGGCCTTGCATCGCCAGTCTTCCACCGCTGGAGAGAGAAGGATTGTAAGAGAGTGGGTATGCTTTTTGATCTCGAGGGACTCGTCCCCTTCTCTGAGCTGCGATCTGAACATTCCTTACTGGATGTGTCGGATTGTTTTGCCTATGCACAGGTCGCACACTGGGTGACACAGCCGGCTAATGTGGCATTGATGTCGCGCTCCCTCACGACTTTCGAGCAATGGCTCCTGCGCAAAAAGAATGATCGGAGCCTTATCTCTGAGCTATATGCCATGATTTTGAGTGACCCACGGAGGCAGCGTACAAAAGCGCAGGTGCGTTGGGAGGTGGAGCTGGGGCGGCCACTCTCGCAGAAGGAGTGGGAGCAAGTATTCTATCGCGCACATCACACAACAGCTAACACAGTGAGTACGGAGTCGGCCTACAAGCTGGCAACGTATTGGTACTATACACCACCACGCGTTGCGTCCTGGGACAGGGCTAAATCTAGTCTTTGCTGGAGAGGGTGCGGTATGTCGGGCAATCTCTTGCATTTGTTATGGCACTGCCCCAAGCTGGAACGATATTGGAAAACGGTGCTCGATGAACTAGATGCTGCATTTCAAGTCTCACTGCCCAGGCTCCCCGAGCATACACTGCTAGGCCTCCCATCCCCTACTTGTTTCCCTCTGCGCACGCCACTAGGACGACAAATTGCACTGGGACCGCTGACTGCGCGACAGGTCCTGCTGGCGCGCTGGGGCTCCCCGGATGTTCCGGATGTGCGTGACTGTTTGATGCGCTTGTGGCATGCCCTGGCGATGGAACGTCTTTCTTTAAATATAGTTGGCAGAGGGTCCGAATATGCTACCTTGTGGGCCCCGTTTTTGCAACTTCTGTCCAAGGAGTTTAGAGAAGTTACATGCCCAAAGTACCTACAAGTCTTACAACTTATTCCCCTGGATCCGATGGGTGCAGTGCCAGGGCCCTAGCTTTTAGGGATGGATCTGTCTGGATCAGAGCGATGGGTGTGATGCTCCTCCCTGGGCTGATGGTTGATGCGGAGGGGGGAGGGAGGGTGGGCGGGAATGGGGGGATTCGACTGGGGTGGGATGGGTGGAGGGAGGGGTGGGGGGTGTTTCTACCCTTTTTCTATCTTGTTCTTGCTGGTTTTCTCTTCTATGAAAATTGCGGACCCCGCTATGCCGGTGGGGAGTGTCTTTGGCTTTTACTACGCAGGACCGCCCTCCGGGTTGTAGGTCCGAATGCTGTGTTTAATCACTACTTGCTTACGCCCTGCCGGCGAGTCGATGTAGGCAGCTGGGCTGTGTATGATGCTAACTGGCCGCATAATAAAATGTTTGATTCTAAATTTTTCTGGCAACTGCCTCTATTTAACTTTCTTGACAGACAGTAAAATACCAGAATCACTTTAGCATTCTCTAGATTCCAGTCCATAGAAATTGTCTTCCACAAGTACCCGTTAGACAATAATATTTTTTTCAAATCTTGTATTTTCAGTGATATGACTACCGAATGCCCTGATTTTACATAAAGAATAGAGCTTTGAACTATTCCATTACCCGCTGAGAAGCAATATTTATCTCCATGTGTTCCCATACCTGCACGTCTTGCAGTTTGGTGCTTACTTTCTTTCCATGTTAAAGAACCGTAGATGTTTCAGCACCCAGGCTAATGTGCTGCATAGCTAAATACATATAAGGTCCCAACGCGAGACTGATTGCATTGCAAATGTTTGTTTTAGATCGAGTGAGCACCAGGAAAACAGCCAGGGCGGTGTGTGTTGTGTTTGTGTTCTCTGTGAATCGTGCATTCTTGCTTTTGTGTTGTCTCAATATCACAGTTCCTTCTCAAACAGAGCTCACAATTGAGCCATGACTTTTATTTCATTGTGTGTTCTAATTCACTGGCAGGAAGCGGTCAATATTCATTGCACATGTAGGAACAGTTGCTCAGGTCTGCAGATAATCAAGTAATTGTGTAAATCTCGAAGGACACTTGCAAATACAGCGAAACAGAGAAAACCAATACTAATGGCTGGAATTCGCTGGACTGCAAAAATGCAATTATACCTGCACAAAAAAGATCTACTTAAGTGTACGGAAACATCATTAAGAGGCCTGAAGATGGGCCCTCTTCTCCCACGCCGCCTCTTTCAAAGAATTCCATCCCGCGAATAACTCAGTATATAGGAATTCATAATTTTTCAAAGACAGGGCAAAAACCTTCAACTATTCTGGCAGATAGCTCATGTCGTCACATAGCAAATAATGTTTATTTAAATGTTGGACACAAACTCCAGCTTGCTTGCTTTGATCCTATTCAGTCCATCCTTTCAGACCTCCTTGAATACATGGATCCAATTTTGAAAGGGCACAGGCATTGCATGTCCTCTGACAAGCCAGACCGATCATACAATATCTGTAACAGAATGCTTTCACAGATTAACTTTATGACAAGATGAACTTGACTGGTGGCTAAGAACCACAGACACAAGAATTTGACTTTAACCATCCTTACCTGGTTTATAGATTTTTCAACCTACAGCCATATAGCTTTTTAGCCTCCTTTTTTATCTGATTTTGATTATCTATTTTACTGCAGTTCCAAATAATAGTTCTAATGACAAAAGGTTTTCATTCTTTGGGTTTCCAGCAACACCACACTTCTGGAAGCAATTTCTGGAGAAAACTGATTGAAATCCAAGTAGATGATCCACTTTGACATACCCTCATTTCTCAAAGTTGGTGCTACCACATAGGCCAGCTGATAAGGCCATCACAGGTCACCTGCCACAAACGTAACTGACAGTCTAGATGCACTCATTTTGCAATGAAGCATTCCACACTTCTCTAAACCCACTTCCGGCCACACACTGACAATATTTTAGTTAGAAGCCGGGGATGGGGCAAGAAAGAGAAACAAGGACACTGGCTATCATCACACTGCCGGACAGCACAGCTAACCTTCATCTGACTGCAGGGGCATCAATATCTAAAACCAAGAGCAAAAGAAGACATTCTGGGCCCAATTACGATGTGGGTCGGGGTCCATAAACTGTTACTTGATAAATGTGCATTAATATCATATAGTTTGCCTAAAAAAACAGCAAGCACGCAGAAATATAAAGCAAAACCTTAAAACCATATATCTTCAGAAAGGTTATCTATGTATGTGCAGGAGAATGGTGTTTTCACTCCTTTTGTAGAAACAAATCACAGCAAATCCAAGTGTTTGTAAAAACCTTCATGGATCACTCCTTGTGGAAACAAACTAGTGCATACGTAAAATGAATGGCGGTTTGCTATAATACTTCTCTAAAGCCAGTGTATTCTTGTGTCAACTTTCAAACAATAACAAACTGCTAGGCTTATGGAATTCTGACGAAAACGTCCCCAAAAGACCAATATAAGAGTATGTAAACCTCAAAGGATTACACCTTGTTGGAAAAAATACATGCAAACACAAGATAGAGACTTATGAAAACATGAGTGTTGTGTTCGAATACTTCTCTACCTCCAGGGTATTCATTTTTCGACTTCCAAACACCCAAACAATATTTCTGTAGAAACTTTGTACCAAAAGTGCCTATCAAAGATGCTATGAGCCATAAGAATTTTGGGGCATATTTATCTAAGTAGTTATGTCAATCTTGCAACATGCAACATGGTATATGAGAACTCAAGTCCACAATGCGATTTATGCAGCCATGCAAAGCAACCTTGCGCAGCTCCGAGTGGCTTCATAAATCTGGAGTAACGCAATGCAGCGCAAATCGTGGTGTTACCTTATCCTTCCTTGGAAAGGCATTACATGTGCGTTGCGTGGGTGTTCCCACACAACTCCCATGGTTTTTGAAAGATTCCCAGATTTACAAAAAGGGGTAGACCTGCGAATGCACCAAGAAGATGTGCCTTCTCAGGGGGAAGCATAACAAGGAGAAATATCTATTTTCTCCTTATTAGTTAAGCAGATTGTTTTCGTGCAGGAAGACGCCCCTTCCTGCACAAAAACAACCCTGCAGGCAACACAGACAGCCAAGGTGCAAGTGTTCCTGCATTGGCGCTAGGCAGCCAAAATGGCACCAGTGCAGGGATAAAGGAAAAAAGACTGGAATGCACTGCGCTGTTTGACATTCCCATAAATATTCCTCTTATACTCTAAGCATTCAAGGTGGCAGTCCTCATTTGAAAATCTTGACTGAGCCTAGTGGCTCCACGGATCATGAAGTTCCTTTTTGTCTTCTCTCATGTGTTTAGTATAGCATGAAGGCACAGGTGGCATCCACTCTCTGCACAACCCACCAGCCGCTTCTGCTCCTAAAGATGTGTGTGTTCAAGGGATAAGAAGTAATGCTCCACGGAGGACCGACATGCAAAGATAAGCACATCCTAAAGATTAGGGCACCAGCTCACCACGGAGCAAACAATTCTTCAATTATCCATTAATCGCACAACTTGAACCCTTACCCCAAAATATAAAAACATAATAATCTATTACCCAGTCCTGAACTATAAACAACTGGACAACTGCATAAAACATCTCTTTAAAACAAGATCTCTGAACTGAAATTGGTCTCAGTGGTGACTGAAAAGTGGGTGAACACAAAGTCTGGCAGTGGTTAGAGGCGTTAGGCATTCAGCATAAAAGTAAAAGCAGCCTGCAGCAATAGCTTCAGCTGCACCAAAATCAAAATCCCTAAAAGCTTGAAAAAGCACACCATCAGAAGTAACTTTAGCTGCAATACAAATTACAATGTGTATTGCCTCATTTGTCCATGTGGCAAACTGTACATAGGCAGTACCATTCATAAGGAAAACAATCATATATTTGAACACAGAAGGGCCATTAGACACAATGACAGTACCCTATAGTAAGACACTTTATGGAGCTTCATTTCATTTCTAAAAGGAAAAACTTCTCAGGTTTGTGGTAATTGATGCTATTCAATCAGATATCAGGAGCAGATACAGAGAACACAGATTGAGTGTTATGGAGTTCAAATACATTGTGGATTTTGAAACTTCAATTCTGGGTGGTTTGAACTCAAATGAAGAATTGTCTGTGCATCTTGGTTAACTTTTCAAGAGGATATCTAACATGTTGTCCTTCGTTTCGGTATTTTTACTGTGGCACTTTTATCTGATTGTAATTGCACTTATTTTAATTAGTTGCCCACACAAGTTTTTTCACACTGTTCGAGAGTAGCCAGTTGAACACTACACATTGTTTAATCTACACTTTAGTTATGAACAACTTATAAACTAATATTTGACATGTCGTCCAACATCAGCAGTAATGTATGATTGATTTCTTTGCACAACAATAAGGCACTTTTGCCCACTTGGGCAGGACTGTATCAGACATTCTATTTTATGTTATTTGGTATAATTTTATCTGACTGAGTCCACATGCTCAAGACATGGATTCAACCACTTTAGCATTATTTTCTAATGCTCCGATACACATGCTGAATCCCTTATGTGAGTGTGTTAGATATTTATATCATGGATCTGGCACCTGGCCATTTAACATAGCATTTGTTGAGCGCAAAAAACCCTTAGAGGTCGTGGTGAAACCTGCAAACATTTGTAGCCGATGGTGATAATAATCAATTGGTCGTGAAACATCGAGTTGCTGACGATTTGCAAAAGTGAAGGGACAGTAGAAGCGCGTGGATTCTTTTTAAATAGTTGCTGGTAAGATATAATAGCGATTCCTGAAAGAACATCCTAACGCCGTACTCGGCTGGCATCAAATAAAGCTGGGTCGAAGATTGTCGACTCTCGTGGATGTATATTTAGTGAAGCCGTCCATTTCGAATCATGATTCTTCAGCTATTGCAACCGATACACCTTATTTTCCCCTGACGACGGGATCATTCCCGAAATGCATTGGGATTGGACGACATTGTTAATTTTTTCCTTTTGTTTATTGTTAGTGAGGAAATTATGTGTTTAGCTTAGAGCATAGTAAATTGGAAATCACTAGTTGATTTGTATTTTGTGCAAAAAATGAACTAATGAATAGAGCTGCATAACCACATTGAATGTCAAATAAAAAAAGATAGCAGCAAAACACAAGTAGTGGATGATTTAATATGGGCCGAAGGAACTCTGCCATTTAGCTGTGCGGCAAGGGTCTGGTGATTTTGGTCACCAGATTGGTTCATCATTTAACATAGCAGGCAGAATTTCCAATCCATGTATTTTACAATGGTACATGCTCCATAGAGCACACATATTTTTTATTGTATGGTATACTTTAGTTAGTGGCACATGGGTTATCTTGTAATCCAGGCAGGAGTACTCAGATGATGCTCGCAGGATTAGATTAATGCACTACGTTCCACACAATCCCTTGTGTCAGTTGAAGTTGGTATGATGTTATCCCAATTATACTACTGCCTTGCAGTACGGCAAGCAGAACCAATCTGAAATTTACTATTTTTAGCGATTTTTGAGGTCAATCTCTTATTTCCCTACACCCATACGTGCTACGTGAGGCACTGGTTACCATAGGTAACTTTTAGAGACCAATGCAATATATGTATATACTTTCTTTACGTGTTTTCCGAATGTTATTCTTTGTTAATATTGTAATATGGTCTCTGTCAAATGAAATATAATGGGTCATAGTATAAGTATATTGCTGTTTACATTATGAACCCACAGACATCAATGCACTTGTTAAAATGGCTGCCACTCTCAAATTTTTACTGCAATTAATTTCTATGTAGTCCTCCGTGGCTGGCAGTGACAATGTGTATGTAATGGTCATGCCAGTATCTATCCTTTACCGTGATTAAGGCTACAACCGAAACGTGTTGGCAAGAACCGACTTGTCCTAAACACCATCCATTTATGATCCAGTAGAGTCCAGGAGAGTCCAAGCATTCCTTTATTCAGGGATTTGGTGCTGTTTTGTGTGTGTCTATATATATATGTATATATATATATCTCAAAACACAAGCTGCTCAGCAATTAGGGGCGCAATCAAGGGGCAAAAATAAATCCCAGGCACCAACGAGCACTATTATTTATATTATTTTATTTATAAATTTATAAAGCGCCTGGTGACCCGGAGGCATCCCCGCGCTATAGAGCTGTGATATCCCAAGAGGAGGGGGGACCGGAGGATTATTTGGGGAATAAGAAAGTTTTTAGTTTTTCCGGAAGAGGGCGTGGCAGGGTTCCAGACGCAAGTGGCGAGGCAGTGCGTTCCAGCCTGAGGAGGCTTTGACCGAAAAGCGACGGCCACCGGTCCGAGCCTTCTTAAATTTAGGGACGATGGCCAAATGCTCGTCGTCCGAGCGCAGTGCCCTAGGGGCTTTGTAGGGGGCCAACAGTGTTTGCCTGACGAGTTCTGGAAATAATCCTTTCTTTTGCCACTTGGGGAAGTAAACACTACCAGTCCCATGAAGCATTTGTTGTTATTCACCTGATTTACTTCGAGGTTTCAATTGAAATAAAAGAGGGGACTTACTGGTAGGCTGTGGTGCCTTTCTTGTGCCTGAGACTGCCCAGAGGAACGGAGTGATCCTGAAACGCGTCGACAGCACGAGAATCGGGAGATGTCTGGTGTGAGCTGGCTTCTTTCCTGACCTTATCTCTAGCGAGGGTGTCCCAACGGAGCAGCAAACTGTAAATTTTTATATATATATATATAGATATATATATATATATATATCCACACAGGTTCTTGCCAATAACGCCGTAGTTCCAATCCTACCGCAGCGCCATCAAAGAACAGGAGACCCAATTTTCCGTGAGTGAAAGTTTTATTCTGCAACGGACAGCATAACGTTTCGGCCTCGGTCACATGGCGCCCCGGAGGGCGGTAGCAGAATTTTAAAGTGCTAGTGCAATTGGCTTAGCCAATAACCATGGGTGTGCAAATCACAGCGTAAAGAAAATAGAAAGAATACTACATGTTGAAATAACACTTACATTTCAATTACGCTGTGATAACAAAAACACAAGTATTGGGATAAATCCCTATAAGCATGGTATTACGCATAATCATTTTCATGAAAAATAAATAAAAAGCATAATGCATTTGATTCCATTTATAAATAATATAGCATAATGCTAATCATATATATTGTGCTGGTATCAACGGGTTAAACATCATTGTGGGATAAATCCATTTTTGTCTTATACACCTATAGCTGTGTAAGGTGCCCCTCTCAATACCTGCTCGTGTAGCATAGATGTTTAGAGTACGTATCATTATTACACAGTCCCAATATAATTCATAGGTATTCTGTAACAAATAGATATATACATATATAAATACCACCTAAAAAACAACGCTAAGCATTTCTATACAGATCGTCTGTGAATCCAATTTTCCATATACGTGAAAAGTGAATAACAATCAATGCTACATATTTGGTAGGCTAACCAGCGCCTAAATAGTATTTCATATGTGTAAAACCAAGCTAATATGTGTTATAAAAACACTCACACCCAACTAAGTAAATGTGTGAATACTAATAATGAAGTGCTGGATGTTATGTGAACTAAACAAAACATATATTTTTGTTGCGTGGATTAGATGTTTCAACAGATTGAGCCCAGTCTGTCATCCAAACACAAACTGTGGCAGGTTACACAAACTACTCTATAATTCATTGCGCAATTTGAAATAACAAGTATCATCAGACAGGTACAATGGCAAGTTGGTATTACATTGAATTGCCACCATTTGCACCTGTTGATTGATTCGTCCATTGATCATGTTAAGAAACCACTCATAATGGCTCTGTTCGGAGATAATATTTATTCAAAGACAGGTGTAAAAGTCTTCCGAAGCATTGAGCCCATTCGGTGCCTTGCTATCCAACATCAAGATATATCTAGTTTCCAACCTTCTAAGTGCAGCATCTCTGTCCCCACCTCTTCTCAGGGGTGCTACTGAGTCAATGACAAAGTACTTCAGCAATGTACTATTACTGTTGTGATGTTCCCTGAAGTGCCTAGCCACTGGATATGCTGGGTCATTGGTGTTGATGGCCCTGAGGTGTTGAAGGACCCTTTTATGTACTTGCAGCTTAGAGCTGCCCACATACGACAGACCGCATGGGCACTCCAACACGTATACTGCAAAATCGCTCTTGCAGGTAAGCTTCTTTTTGATCTTACATGGGACATTAGAGAAAGGGGTAGAGTATTCCGTTTTGTTCACCCCATGGGTACATGCCTTGCAAGAAAAACACTTTCTAAACCCTTTACTTGCTGCCAGCCAATCTTTCCTTAATTCCAGTTCAGGGCTAGATGTTACCAATGCATCTTGCAGGGAATAGGCCTTCCTATAAGTAATAGCCGGTTTTTCGGGCATAGCTTTACCTATAACCGGGTCACATACCACCAAATCCCAGTATTTATTAATGATCTTTCTAAGGGCCCCATGTTGGCTGTTAAATGACCATATCAGTCTGACAGGTTGTTGCATGGGTGTTCCGGTTGGAATTTGTGATTTCTTGTGTAGTAAGGCAACTTCACGTAGCATTGCATTGGCTTTACGTATAGCCGCTGCAACTGTAGTCTCACTATAGCCACGTGCCAGAAATCTGAGTCTACTAGCTTCCTGGGCTATACTGCATTGGACCTCTGTGCTACATACTCTTCTTATCCTGAGCATCTCCCCATAAGGGATGCTCCTGATTAAATGTGGAGGATGGTGGCTAAGGGCATGTAGTACTGTATTGCCCGCTGTGGGCTTTCTGAACAAAGATGTTTCTAAATATCCATTGCTGATTTCAACTGCAACATCTAAGAAGGTGGCATGTTGTGTGCTAATGTCAGATGTGAAAGCTAGGTTGTAATTGTCGATGTTCAACTGGGTAATGAACTGTTCTGCCTGTGTACTTGTCCCCTTCCAGATCATAAAAACATCGTTGATGTATCTATACCACCGAACGATGTGATATCTGCATATAGCAGAGTGTTCACCATGGAGGACCTGTCTCTCCCAGTACCCCATATGAATACAGGCATAACTGGGAGAAAAACAGGCCCCCATGTCTACACCCCTGACCTGCTGGTAGTGTTGTTTGTTAAACATGAAATAGTTGTTGTTCAGGCAGAAACTAATCATTGACAATAACATTTTGTTATGCCCAACCAATTCAATCGGACGTTGACCCAGATAGTGTGATACAGCCCTCAAACCATCCGCATGAATGATGCTTGTGTAAAGAGCCGTAACGTCAAGCATGATCAACAAGCAATCAGGATCCCATTGTAATTCACTGAGTTTCCTCAAAAAGTCACTGGAATCTTGGATGTAAGAGGGCAGTCCACACACAAAGTCCTGTAAAAATGAATCCACATAGATGGTAGTCTTTTCCAACAGCCCCCCACATGCAGAGATGATGGGCCTGCCAGGGGTTTTGTTAGGATTTTTGTGGACCTTGGGGATCAGGTAAAGGACAGGCATAATGGAATGATCATTCTTGAGATACTTTAATTCGTCCATGCTGATGAGGCCCGATGATCTCCACCCCAACAGCATTGAATAAAAAGTTGTATGGGATTTCTTGATTACTGACATATCACAATGTCTATAACAAGAAACATCATTTAGCTGTAATAGCGCCTCCTCCAAATAAAGATCTCTCGCCCATAAAACAATATTGCCTCCCTTGTCTGATTGACGTACAATTACATTCCCACACTTCTGTATTTTGGCCACCAAATCCGTGTATTTTCGGTTGCAATTGTTTTTGTACTTGTTGTTTTTCAATGTTTGTGCATACAGTGCCTTAATATCCTTTACTGCTGCCTCTTGAAAAATATCGATGTTATCATGCAACATCTGAGGTGTATATGTTGTCTTTGGTTTAAAGTTCGTCAGGACTCCCGTAGTCACAGTTGGAAGGGTGCCCGGACTCTGTGAGAGAGATTGTTCAAGTCGCAAACCCTCTAAGACCTGTAGTAATGGTAAATCATTGGCTATGAGGGCTGGACTGTTGGGATCACTCTTATCAGTTCTGACTTCAGCCTTCCGGGTTTTGTTGCTTGCAAAATGTTTCCTCAATTTAAGCTTTCGCGTGAACTTGAACAAATCAATGCGTGTATCAGCATAATTGAAGTTCCTTGGCGGACAAAAGGACAGCCCCATGGAAAGAGTCTTCAATTCCAAAGGCGAAAGTTTCATTGGAGTTAGATTAATAACAGAGAAGTTTGAAGCAACTGGCACCTCTATTGTTGTTTCTTTTTGCTCCACTGTTTTTTGTAGGTTTTGCGTTTGGGTATAGCGCCTTGCGTTTGCTTTGCGGCGCTCTCTCCGTTTTGTATTGGGGCTTTTTTGGCTATTTGAGGGTCCACCCTGGGCCGTAGTGTGTCTCTTCTGTCCTGGCTCACACACTCCAATTCCTGAGCCAGGGTGAACCGAGTAAACCCCAACCCTGACCGGGTCCTGCCTGCCTCATATTCCGACCCACTGTCGATGTTAGAACTCAGGTCTGCATTAGATGAACTTGCCGGTGCCACTGCTCTCTGAACCCCATCATTAGTAGAAGCTCTGCGGGCCATGGGAGGCTGGGACAATTTCCTAGCGTCGTATTTACGCGCAAAAGTGAAAATGCGCCCATCAAGGTAGTCATTCTTATCGCGCTGGAATTTGTATTGCTTCCTTTTTATAATTGTATCCTCCTCCTTCTGTACTCGGACCATCATTTCCTCCCTTAATTTTTGGCATTCCGCAACTTTGTCAGAGCCCAAACTGTCTATTTCTGTGTTGAGCTCATCAATCTGTTTCTGTATTTTGATACGATCAGATTCAGCATAACGGACCAAAATCTGGACCAATCTTTTGGAGGAATCCAAGTTACATTCGGCCCATTCTCTGAGCATTTCGTGGTCGGGTTGGTCATAGCTTGGGGCCAGCATTACTCGTAGCCCCCTAGGTATGCGGTCGACCTCAAGATATCTGCTCAGGGAGCGGTGCTCCCACCACTTGGCCTGTTCACGTTTAGTCAATTTTTCAAGTTTTTTGAATTTATCACGAAGATTTAGGGCACTGTCGGTTGTTTGCTCCGTGGGACCTGCCACGTGCGACCCCCCAGCCGGGGAATCATCGAATACATCGAGGGCTGCCACCTCCCTCCCTCTTCTTGCGCCAGCTGCCATGTTGCTTGAGATGAAATTTTACAAAAACGCACAATCATGCGTTACTCACTGTTCGCCGGCGGGTGGATGAATGCCGCTTGCCGACGAATATGGAAAAATACTCCTTCACGGGATGTGTCCCAACAAAGACTCGCCTCGTTCCCTAGAAGGCTCAACAACGCGAACCTGAGACAGCCGTCCCAGTACCGCATCGGATCCGCTGTCGAACCGGCAATGTAGGCGGGTATCCCGGGGCTCTTCGCGGTCACTCCAAAACAGGACAAACAAATACCTCCGGGTCACCAGAGGTTACGGCTTCCTGCCGCGTAGCCACTTCGTGAAGGAGAAGCACTCAACCGGCTAACAAATCCACACAGGTTCTTGCCAATAACGCCGTAGTTCCAATCCTACCGCAGCGCCATCAAAGAACAGGAGACCCAATTTTCCGTGAGTGAAAGTTTTATTCTGCAACGGACAGCATAACGTTTTGGCCTCGCAGAGGCCTTGGTCACATGGCGCCCCGGAGGGCGGTAGCAGAATTTTAAAGTGCTAGTGCAATTGGCTTAGCCAATAACCATGGGTGTGGAAATCACAGCATAAAGAAAATAGAAAAAATACTACATGTTGAAATAACACTTAAATTTCAATTACGCTGTGATAACAAAAACACAAGTATTGGGATAAATCCCTATAAGCATGGTATTACGCATAATCATTTTCATGAAAAATAAATAAAAAGCATAATGCATTTGATTCCGTTTATAAATAATATAGCATAATTCTAATCATATATATTGTGCTGGTATCAACGGGTTAAACATCATTGTGGGATAAATCCATTTTTGTCTTATACACCTATAGCTGTGTAAGGTGCCCCTCTCAATACCTGCTCGTGTAGCATAGATGTTTAGAGTACGTATCATTATTACACAGTCCCAATATAATTCATAGGTATTCTGTAACAAATAGATATATACATATATACATACCACCTAAAAAACAACGCTAAGCATTTCTATACAGATCGACTCTGAATCCAATTTTCCATATACGTGAAAAGTGAATAACAATCAATGCTACATATTTGGTAGGCTAACCAGCGCCTATATAGTATTTCATATGTGTAAAACCAAGCTAATATGTGTTATAAAAAACACTCACACCCAACTAAGTAAATGTGTGAAAACTAATAATGAAGTGCTGGATGTCATGTGAACTAAACAGAACATATATTTTTGTTGCGTGGATTAGATGTTTCAACAGACTGAGCCCAGTCTGTCATCCAAACACAAACTGTGGCAGGTTACACAAACTACTCTATAATTCATTGCACAATTTGAAATAACAAGTATCAGCAGACAGGTACAATGGCAAGTTGGTATTACATTGAATTGCCACCATTTGCACCTGTTGATTGATTCGTTCATTGATCATGTTAAGAAACCACTCATAATGGCTCTGCTCGGATATAATATTTATTCAAAGACAGGTGTAAAAGTCTTCCGAAGCATTGAGCCCATTCGGTGCCTTGCTATCCAACATCAAGATATATCTAGTTTCCAACCTTCTAAGTGCAGCATCTCTGTCCCCACCTCTTCTTAGGGGTGCTACTGAGTCAATGACAAAGTACTTCAGCAATGTACTATTACTGTTGTGATGTTCCCTGAAGTGCCTAGCCACTGGATATGCTGGGTCATTGGTGTTGATGGCCCTGAGGTGTTGAAGGACCCTTTTATGTACTTGCAGCTTAGAGCTGCCCACATAGGACAGACCGCATGGGCACTCCAACACGTATACTGCAAAATCGCTCTTGCAGGTAAGCTAATTTTTGATCTTACATGGGACATTAGAGAAAGGGGTAGAGTATTCTGTTTTGTTCACCCCATGGGTACATGCCTTAAAAGAAAAACACTTTCTAAACCCTTTACTTGCTGCCAGCCAATCTTTCCTTAATTCCAGTTCAGGGCTAGATGTTACCAATGCATCTTGCAGGGAATAGGCCTTCCCATAAGTAATAGCCGGTTTTTGGGCATAGCTTTACCTATAACCGGGTCACATACCACTAAATCCCAGTATTTATTAATGATTCTTTAAGGGCCCCATGTTGGCTGTTAAATGACCATATCAGTCTGACAGGTTGTTGCATGGTTGTTCCGGTTGGAATTTGTGATTTCTTGTGAAGTAAGGCAACTTCACGTGGCATTGCATTGGCTTTACGTATCGCCGCTGCAACTGTATTCTCACTATAGCCACGTGCCAGAAATCTGAGTCTACTAGCTTCCTGGGCTATACTGCATTGGACCTCTGTGCTACATAGTCTTCTTATCCTGAGCATCTCCCCATAAGGGATGCTCCTGATTAAATTTGGAGGATGGTGGCTAAGGGCATGTAGTACTGTATTGCCCGCTGTGGGCTTTCTGAACAAAGATGTTTCTAAATATCCATTGCTGATTTCAACTGCAACATCTAAGAAGGTGGCATGTTGTGTGCTAATGTCAGATGTGAAAGCTAGGTTGTAATTGTTGATGTTCAACTGGGTAATGAACTGTTCTGCCTGTGTACGTGTCCCCTTCCAGATCATAAAAACATTGTCGATGTATCTATACCACCGAACGATGTGATCTCTGCATATAGCAGAGTGTTCACCATGGAGGACCTGTCTCTCCCAGTACCCCACATGAATACAGGCGTAACTGGGAGAAAAACAGGCCCCCATGGCTACACCCCTGACCTGCTGGTAGTGTTGTTTGTTAAACATGAAATAGTTGTTGTTCAGGCAGAAACTAATCATTGACAATAACATTTTGTTATGCTCAACCAATTCAATCGGACGTTGACCCAGATAGTGTGATACAGCCCTCAAACCATCCGCATGAATAATGCTTGTGTAAAGAGCCGTAACGTCAAGCGTGATCAACAAGCAATCAGGATCCCATTGTAAATCACTGAGTTTCCTCAAAAAGTCACTGGAATCTTGGATGTAAGAGGGCAGTCCACACACAAAGTCCAGTAAAAATGAATCCACATAGATGGTAGTCTTTTCCAACAGCCCCCCACATGCAGAGATGATGGGCCTGCCAGGGGGATTGTTAGCATTTTTGTGGACCTTGGGGATCAGGTAAAGGACAGGCATAATGGGATGATCATTCTTGAGATACTTTAATTCGTCCATGCTGATGAGGCCCGATGATCTCCACCCCAACAGCTGTTGTATGTGATTTCTTGATTACTGACACATCACAATGTCTATAACAAGAAACATCATTTAACTGTAATAGCACCTCCTCCAAATAAAGATCTCTCGCCCATAAAACAATATTGCCTCCCTTGTCTGATTGACCTACAATTACATTCCCACACTTCTGTATTTTGGCCACCAAATCCGTGTATTTTCGGTTGCAATTGTTTTTGTACTTGTTGTTTTTCAATGTTTGTGCATACAGTGCCTTAATATCCTTTACTGCTGCCTCTTGAAAAATATCGATGTTATCATGCAACATCTGAGGTGTATATGTTGTCTTTGGTTTAAAGTTCGTCAGGACTCCCGTAGTCACAGTTGGAAGGGTGCCCGGACTCTGTGAGAGAGATTGTTCAAGTCGCAAACCCTCTAAGACCTGTAGTAATGGTAAATCATTGGCTATGAGGGCTATGAGGGCTGGACTGTTGGGATCACTCTTATCAGTTCTCACTTCAGCTTTCCGGGTTTTGTTGCTAGCAAAATGTTTCCTCAATTTAAGCTTTCGCGTGAACTTGAACAAATCAATGCGTGTATCCGCATAATTGAAGTTCCTTGGCGGACAAAAGGACAGCCCCATGGAAAGAGTCTTCAATTCCAAGGCGAAAGTTTCATTGGAGTTAGATTAATAACAGAGAAGTTTGAAGCAACTGGCACCTCTATTGTTGTTTCTTTTTGCTCCACTGTTTTTTGTAGGTTTTGCGTTTGGGTATAGCGCCTTGCGTTTGCTTTGCGGCGCTCTCTCCGTTTTGTATTGGGGCTTTTTTGGCTATTTGAGGGTCCACCCTGGGCCGTAGTGTGTCTCATCTGTCCTGGCTCACACACTCCAATTCCTGAGCCAGGGTGAACCGAGTAAACCCCAACCCTGACCGGGTCCTGCCTGCCTCATATTCCGACCCACTGTCGATGTTAGAACTCAGGTCTGCATTAGATGAACTGCCGGTGATATTGCTCTCTGAACCCCATCATTAGTAGAAGCTCTGCGGGCCATGGGAGGCTGGGACAATTTCCTAGCGTTGTATTTACGCGCAAAAGTGAAAATGCGCCCATCAAGGTAGTCATTCTTATCGCGCTGGAATTTGTATTGCTTCCTTTTTATAATTGTATCCTCCTCCTTCTGTACTCGGACCATCATTTCCTCCCTTAATTTTTGGCATTCCGCAACTTTGTCAGAGCCCAAACTGTCTATTTCTGTGTTGAGCTCATCAATCTGTTTCTGTATTTTGATACGATCAGATTCAGCATAACGGACCAAAATTTGGACCAATCTTTCGGAGGAATCCAAGTTACATTCGGACCATTCTCTGAGCATTTTGGGGTCGGGTTGGTCATAGCTTGGGGCCAGCATTACTCGTAGCCCCCTAGGTATGCGGTCGACCTCAAGATATCTGCTCAGGGAGCGGTGCTCCCACCACTTGGCCTGTTCACGTTTAGTCATTTTTCAAGTTTTTTGAATTTATCACGAAGATTTAGGGCACTGTCGGTTGTTTGCTCCGTGGGACCTGCCACGTGCGACCCCCCAGCCGGGGAATCATCTAATACATCGAGGGCTGCCACCTCCCTCCCTCTTCTTGCGCCCGCTGCCATGTTGCTTGAGATGAAATTTTACAAAAACGCACAATCATGCGTTACTCACTGTTCGCCGGCGGGTGGATGAATGCCGCTTGCCGACGAATATGGAAAAATACTCCTTCACGGGATGTGTCCCAACAAAGACTCGCCTCGTTCTCTAGAAGGCTCAACAACGCGAACCTGAGACAGCCGTCCCAGTACCGCGTCGGATCCGCTGTCGAACCGGCAATGTAGGCGGGTATCCCGGGGCTCTTCGCGGTCACTCCCAAACAGGAGAAACAAATACCTCCGGGTCACCAGAGGTTACGGCTTCCTGCTGCGTAGCCACTTTGTGAAGGAGGGGTCTCACTGCGCCGGAGAAGCACTCAACCGGCTAACAAATCCACACAGGTTCTTGCCAATAACGCCGTAGTTCCAATCCTACCGCAGCGCTATCAAAGAACAGGAGACCTAATTTTCCGTGAGTGAAAGTTTTATTCTGCAACGGACAGCATAACGTTTCGGCCTCGCGGAGGCCTTGGTCACATGGCGCCCCGGAGGGCGGTAGCAGAATTTTATAGTGCTAGTGCAATTGGCTTAGCCAATAACCATGGGTGTGCAAATCACAGCGTAAAGAAAATACAAAAAATACTACATGTTGAAATAACACTTAAATTTCAATTACGCTGTGATAACAAAAACACAAGTATTGGGATAAATCCCTATAAGCATGGTATTACGCATAATCATTTTCATGAAAAATAAATAAAAAGCATAATGCATTTGATTCCATTTATAAATAATATATATATATATTTAGATAGATAGATAGATAGATAGATAAATAGATAGATAGATAGACAGACAGACAGACAGACAGACAGACAGACAGACAGACAGACAGACAGACAGACAGACAGACAGACAGACAGACAGACAGATAGATAGATAGATAGATAGATAGATAGATAGATAGATAGATAGATAGATAGATAGATAGATAGATAGATAGATAGATAGATAGATAGATAGATAGTCACTGAAAAAAACAAAAGTTACAGGGATATTATAGTTAGGCTCAGAATTCACTTGAACAAAACCATTGAAAATCAGCATTTATAGTTAACTGAGTTAACTATAACTTATGCCCCACAATGCACTGATTATGACCTCACATATTACATCACTCATGACATGGTCAATGGCATCGCTCATGATATCACTCATGACATCTCAGATGCCCAATGTTTTATGTTTTTTTACTTCTCTTTCCTAACAATAATGTTCCTGTAACCTTTGGTTTTCTACGTGAATTATTATGTTTTTTTAACTAGAGGTTGTGCTTGCATTGTGGTGGAGAAAGGGGGAGAGGCGTCCGACCAGCTCTCAGGACTCCTGCTGCGTTGGACTTACTGGAGGTAAAAGGAAGGCTTCTTGGCCCCCAAGGACCCTCAGCAGCTAAGGGGATTTAATTCCCCAACCAGTAGTGCGCCAGCAGGTGCGTTTGCGAATTGGTGGAGAAAGGGAGGAGGACCTCAAATGACCTCTTAGTAGTCCCACTGAGTGGGACTTAATGGAGGTGACAGGAGAGGTAGTTGGCCCCGAGTACCCTCAGATGCCAAGGGGACTTTATCCCCCATCCAGTAGTGCACTAGGATGCGCTTTTGCAGAGTAGTAGTGAAAGGGGTTGGAGCTTGCGGCAACTTGTCCGACCAGCAAATTGGTATAATTAGGGGAGAGGGGGCCACATGCCCACCCCCCACGGGCCAATTTCAGGCCTGGGAACCCCATTCCACAGGGCCCAGCTATTTAGATATGGGCGAGTGGGGCTCCCAAGCCAAATTTATGTATGGATCCAAGAGGGGGGTCACATGTCTCACCCTTCCTTCTTGATGTAGGGCCTGCTTTGGGGAGGAGGAAGTCCCCAAGGCTGAGAATAGCCCAGGAGGGGGGGCATGCTGGCCCCTTCAATCTTTACAAAATGAACTTGGCCTTGGAGAGGTGGTGGTCCACGTTGCCTGGGGGATCCCTTTGGCCCCTCACTACAAATTGGTGATGGCCCCAGGAAGTTGTGGTCCCTCAGACTAGGGGGTCCGAGAGGCCTCCTATTTAAAGACAAATATTCCCCAGGGAGGTGGTGGTACCTGAGACACAGGGGGTCCACGAGTCCCCTCGATTTCTTTTTGCAATGTGGCCCTGGGGAGGTGTTGGTAGTCCCCTGGGCCAGGGAGTCCAGGAGGCCACACATTTAAAAATAAATAAGCCCTGCGGAGATGGTGGTCCACAGAGCATTAATAAGCCCCAGGTTGGGGGACGAGTCCCCTCGTTTCTTATTTTGAGTCTGCCCCTGGACCTGACCCACCCGGGGGTTGATTACTACAGAAAAGTGGAAGTCCGAGCTCCATTTTCTAAAACATTTTGGTGGGAGCTCCAAATCCAACGCAGCTCCTGCTGAAATTAAACAAAAAAATTGTTTTGGGGCCATGTGGGGTCCTTGTGGATCCCCTCTAGAGGCTTAAGGGATAAGGGTATTTCTATCCTGCTCGCTTTTCCGTTTTTAAAAAATGTTTTTTCTGGGACTCAACTGAAGCCACGTCTTTGTTTGAAGTGTTGACAGTCAATCAGATCTCAGCATGAGATCGGAAGGGGTCGCAGATCCTTTGTGACCCTATTCATACAAATTTGGATTTTGGTTAATATCTCTAATACTACTGAATGGATTTACACCAAGGCACTTCCCTTGACCATTTTCTACTTTCCTGCTAAATTTGGTGTAATGCCGTTCATCAGTTCGGGCTGTAATTGTGTCTAACACTTCGATGGGAGTTAGCATGGGAAGAACGTGTTTGGGGATACCCCTTTCTCTCGGTCCCTGCTTGATGGATCAACCTAAGACTTTCAAGACAGCAGCTGGTGTGAGCGTCATACCGGTTTCAGAAATTTCACAAGGATTCCTCCAGTGATGTCAAATTAAACAACGTTTTTCCTATGGAAACTACACCCTAACTATTACTACCTATATATTAATTGAAAAAAACCAAAGGTTTCAGGGCTATTATCGTTTAACTCGTGCCCACCACTATGCACTGCTTACAACCTCACATATTACATCACTCATGACATGGTCAGTGACATCACTCATGACATCACTGATGGCATCTCAAATGGCATCACTGATGACATCATCCCAGGAGCACTCTCAAACCCACATGTACCCCTGTACATCCTCTCATACACCCACTTACACACCCACCAAACCTCTCAACTATCCATTCACAGACCCATTCATGTAATCACATAAACACTCACTCATCTATAGAGTCACTCAGACACCCACTAACTCACTCATACAGGCACTCGCACAACTACTTACCCATAAAGCTACTCATACAACCAGTCACTTACCCATACAGCCACTCACAGTCACACACTCACCCAAACAGCTACTCACACACCTACTTATTCATCTATACATCTACTCACTCACCCATATAGCATCTAATCACAGTCACTCACTCATACAGAAACTCATGCATTCCCTCACCCACCCACACATCAATACAATCACTCACACCCACTCACTCAGCCATACATCCATTCACACAGATACTTACTTTACAACACAGCCACTCACACACCAACTCACTTAATCAAACAGCCACTCACCCATGCAGCCACTTACACACCCAGTCACTCACTGATACAGCCATTCACACACCCACTCACTCACCCATACAGTCACTTACATACCCACTTACCCACCCATACAGCCACTCATACACCCAAACAGCCACTGACACACTCACTCATCAACATAGCCATTCACACAACCACTCACTCACCCACACAGCTACTCACATATTTACTTTTACAGTCGTAAAGCCACTCATACACCAATACCAGCACTCAGACACCCACTCACACATGGATATACAAACAGACATTCAGCCGCTCACATACTATATGTTACAAATAGTATCACTCATTAGTAGTACAGAAAGAATACTATTTTAGCTTTTGTAGTACCTTGGTATATATGTTTAACACTCATAAACGTTTAGAAAACACTCAAGCTCACTGGATGATGTCATCTGTGATGTCACTGACTATGTCATGAGCGATGTAATATGTGAGTTCATGAGCAGTGCATTGCGGGGTTCAATTAAAGTTAGCTCAGGTAACTATAACCGCTGAATTTCACTGGTTTTGTACAAGTGAAATGTCAGCCTAACTATAAGGTCTCAGTAACCTTTGGATTTTTCAGTGAATATTATCTACTGGTGGCTGCCAGTAGATAGCTATAGTTAGGACCTATTATCCATAGGAAATCTGCAACATTCTATTGAAAATAACTTAAGCGCCGATTGATGAATCTGCGCAAAATTTTCCAAACTTTTGGCCAGCTCAGATTCACTCCTTCCTTGAAAATTTGGGGGTAATTGGTCAAGCGGAGGCCGAGAAAAAAGGGGGGACCCAAAACGTGTTTTCCCCATGCAATTTTCCATAGGACCTTTAGCCACGGCTACAGCCGGAATGGCTGAACGGAATTACACCAAATTTGGCAGAGAGGAATTCTTCAGTTCCGACTTGTGCCTTTCACTATCTGGTGTCAATATGTTCAGTAGTTTTTGAGAAAATCACGGTCCAAGTCATTTATATATCTATGGGTGAGGTGGATCCGGAGTAGTATCCGCGTACCCTACGCACAGCCTACAAGCACCCTGCTGTGCACGAGCTAAATGCTCATTGGCAGCCATCTTGTGCCTCGGTAGAACCAAGGCACAAGAAAACAAAAACAAACGCCTCAAAACACCAAAAGGGGGCAGGGTAGACACACCCTGGCCCCCTAGACCTGCTCAGGGGGTCCCACAAGGACCCCCAGGGCCCCCCAATTTTTTTTTAAATCACAGGATTCGCGTAGGATACTTGAATCCTACTGATATTAAAAAAAAAGAAACGCAGTCTCCCGCTGAAAATATGTAAATTTGCCCCGGGGGCCAAATCCCGGGGGCATTATTGAAAAAAAAGTGGGGGGGTCCCAATCCCCTCCACACTGCCCCGGGTACCTCCACCCCGGGGCTTATTCAAAATGGGGGGCTCTCAGGCCCCCCCAGTCCCAGGGACCGCCACCCCCTGGGGCTTTAAAATGTTAACTGGGGGGGCTCTGAGGCCCCCCCAGCCCCAGGGAACGCCACCCCGGGGCTATTTTCAAATGGGAGGGAAGCTCTCAGGCCCCTACAGCCCCGGGGACCGCCACCCCAGGGGCAAGTATTAAATGTATGTGGGGGCTCATGGGCCCCCCTGCAGCCCTGGAGACCGCCATCCCCCGGGGCTCTAAACAAATGGGTGGGGGCTCTCAGGCCTCCTCAGGCCCGAGGACTGCCACCCCCAGGGCTTACGAAAATTGGGTAGGGGCTCTGAGGTCCCCCAGCCCCAGGGACTGCCAGCCCCCGGGGCTTCTCAAAAATGTGGGAGGGGGCCGTGAGTCCCCCCTCCTGGAGCCCTCGATGGCCCTGGGGACTGCCATCCCCCAGGGCCGGCTCCTGCCGTGTCCCAGGGTGCCCACCCCCAGGACACTGCTGTTTGCAATGGCAGGACGGGAGTCTCGCGGCTCCCACCCTGCCATTGCAAACTGCTTTTCTTCATTGAAGCGAGAGCAGGGAAACCTGCTCTCGCTTCAATGAAGCAGAGCAAATTGCTTTTCCATATGGGGAGCAGCATGTTAGCTGCTCCCCATATGGAAAAGCAATGCCGGCTCCCGCAGAAGGCAGTGAGCCAGCGGGACCATGGAGGGGATTGGGGACCCCCCCATGGTCCCCAATGAAGAGGGCCAGCCCCGGGGGATGGGGTCTCCGGGCTAGTAGAGGCCCGTGAGGGGGGCCGCATGTCCCCCTCCAAAAAAAGAAAAAACATTTTTTTTAAAAAGAAACAGCCCGGGGGATGGAGTCCCCAGGCCAGAACTTGCCATATGGGGGGCAAGGTAGCCCTCCAAAAAAATATATAAATTTTTTCAAAAGGGCCATTCCCCGGGGATGGGGTCCCCAGGGCCAATAAATTAGAAAAAGAATGGGGGCTACACGGCTTCCCTTCTTTAAAAAAATTAAATTAAATAAAAACTGGATCGGGCCGGAGGCCATACCCCAATCAGCATTACTCTGCAAACGCGCCCCCCTGGCGCATTTCCAGAGGGGCAACGAATTCCCCTTGAATACTGGGGGTCCCTGTGGGCCAATTAGCCCACCAGGAACCTACAGTATGTGCCAGGGGCCTACATTGCAGAGAGGTGTTCTGAGGCCATGCCCCTTTTTACACCTTTCTACAACGCAGCTCCCTGGCGCTTAGTGGAGGTATCTGGTGGGCTAGTTGGCCGCCAGAGGACCACAGGATTCAAGTGGACTTAATCCCCTAACTTAAAACACGCCACGGGGCGTGTTTGCACAGTGGTGAAGGTAGGCGGCGGGGCCTAAGGTGATATGTGTGCAAACACGCCCGGTGGGACGTTTTAAGTTGGGGAAATAATTCCTCTTCAATGCAGAGGTCTCCTAGGGGCCAACTAGCCCACCAGGTACCTTCAGTATGCGCCAGGGAGCTGCGTTGCAGAGTGTTGTTCTGAGGTCACGCCCCTTTTTACACCTCTCTGCAACACAGCTCTGTGGCACTTACTGGAGGTAGATGGTGGGCTAGTTGCACCCCAGGGACCCTCCGTATTCAAGGGGGCTTAATCCCCAACTTAAAACATGCCACGTGTGCGTTGCACAGTGGTGAAGGGAGGGGGCGGGGCCTGGTTTCACATGTGTGCAAATACGTCCTGTGGCGCAGTTTAAGTTGGGGAAATCATTTCTTGTCAATACTGAGGGTCCCTGGGGGCCAAGTAACCCACCAGCTACCTCCAGTAAGCGCCACGGAGCTGCGTTGCAGAGTGTTGTAAAAAGGGGCGTGGCCTCTGAACACCTCTCTGCAACGCAGCCTCCTGGCGCATACTGGAGGTACCTGGTGGGCTAGTTGGCCCCCAGGGGACCTCAGGATTCAAGGGCACTTAATCACGCAACTTAAAACGCGCCACAGGTCATCTTTGCACACATGTCACCTCAGGCCCTGCCCTCTTCCCTAACCATTGTACAAATATTCCTCTAAAATCAGCTGAACTACGAATTCCGATTAACTTACCTTTTATCAGGAGAGAACCCATTGCGGCATCTTTTAGCCCAGCACTAACCCTGAAAAGTAATTCTAAGCGTACTCACAGTAACTTGTATTTCCTTCCATAGGAAACCATTGTGTGGTTATCAGCACAACAGTTTCTAAGTGTTGATTTTTGAAACGTACAAACATTCCTCTAAAATCAGCCAAAAAACGAAATTCCGATTTACTCACCTGTTATCAGGAGTGACCTCAGTGCTGCTTCTTTTAGCCGAGCACTAACCCTGAAAAGTAATTCTAAGCGTACTTACAGTAACTTGTATTTCCTTCCATAGGAAACCATTGTGTGGTTTTCAGCAGAAAAGTTTCTAAGTGTTGATTTTTGAAACATACAAACATTCCTCTAAAATCAGCCGAACTACGAATTCCGATTTACTCACCTGTTATCAGGAGTGAACTCAGTGCTGCTTTTTTTAGCCGAGCACTAACCCTGAAAAGTAATTCTAACCATACTTACCAGTAAGTGTATTCCCTTCCATAGGATAACATTGGTGAATCTATGTGAAAAAGTTTCTAAGTGTCAATTTTTAAAATACAATAATATTCCTTAAAATACTCGACTGTTTACAGGAGATATCCCAGGACTGAATCTAGGATCCAGTCCTGTGGTTAGAAAAGTAAACCAGTTTGTCTTAAGACAGACTTAAGACAGACTTAAGTTAGGATTTCGTCTTAAGTCTGTCTTAAGTCTGTCTTAAGACAAACAAGACTAAATCCTAACTTCTGTGAATACCAAAAGTAGTAAGTTTAGGATTTTGTCTTAAGTTAGTTCTGTGAATCGGGCCCGATGTGTTTTAACTTTTTAATGCGTTGAACCCGGATTCTGCACTTTATATCACGGGCGCAGCAGGGTACCTGGCTGGATTGCTTGTATATATCTTCTTAGTATGTTGCTTTATGATATGTATATCTTGTCTCTCATTTATAAAATATCTTTTATTGCTTTTATGACACTGGATGTCGAAATAAAGCTTTACAACAGCAACAGTTATGCTTGCATTTTTATGGGGTGGTGGGAGGCTCAGCACATCTGGACAGAAGCAAATGAGAGGTGGATTCAACACCTGCCATTTTGGACATGATGTATTTTTGACCTAATTTTTAATTTGAGATGGTCTTCAGAAGGTATTGGATGCATCCTAATTTGGATTGAACAGCCATGTAGTTCCTAGATGTGCTTGTCACAGTAGAAGTTTAACTCATATTCACAAGTCTTTTAAGGAAAAGCACTGCAGGCAACAGTGTTTTACATTCTCTTAGTCATCATCCAATCTCAAAGAGAGCATCCCCTATGGGGAAATGCTTAGGCCCAAGAGGGATAGCAGTACTTCTCAGGCATTAGAGGCAGAACAGGATAGAATGGTGGTAGTCAAGAGGATAGCCTGGGAAGGTTATCAGGGCAGCCTGTGAAAAGGTTGCCTGTGTAAGTAGGGAGAGCCTGCTGATACTGAGATGGAAGAACAAAGACAAAGAAGTGAGACCAATCACCATTTTTAACAATGAGTCCGACTCTGTCACGCGTGTGCTAACTAAATACTGGCACCTGGTTAGGTCTGATCAAGTCAGTGGTGGTTTGGTCAGTTCATGCCCGCTGATAACCTATAGGAAAGTAGATCACTGAAAGATGTGTTGGTACACAGTTACCCCATGAAAAAACAAGCAGACTCAGGATCCTGGTTTAGAGAGTAACAGTGTTTTTTAAGTGTGGAAAGTACAAAGCGTGTTCCCATAGTACCAACAGAAAATCATTCACATTATCCTACAGGTAGAGAAGCCAAGATCAAGAGATGTATATATTTCAATAGTGGCATTGTGATTCATGTTGTGGTTTGTCCATGTGGTTTGCAGTATGTTTGAAGCACAGTCTTTCCGGTAAAAAGAGGATTTTGTAGCACTTACGTATGATAAAAAATAAAGATCCTAGCTATACTGTTGCACATCACTGGACCCAAATGTTTGCACTAGACACTATTGAGATTTCATTATTGACAGGGTTGTGACGAATATGAGAGGTGGTGACAGGGTGCAGATTTTGAGAAGAATGGAGTCTGAATACATCAATATGTTCATTAGCAGACAGCCATGGGGTCTCAATCAGGACGAGGAGCTGCAAGTGCACATCGTTCGAGCTGTTGGATCTTGTGTATCCTTGTTTCTTGCTTGAGAAATTCTGTAATTCATGTCCTGCCCAGCACACTGGCATCAAACATTAGAGGGTGAAGGGGGTTTGTTCCTTCAGCATTTAACTGATGCATTTTTGGTCTAGTTGCCGGATATGTTTAATCTATTTCATATATACTGTCTTCTTTGTTATTTATTTTTGTGACCTCATTGATATACAGTTTTCACTGCCGTATACAAATTGGCTATATTTCAGATGCTGCATACAACAATTTCATTTGTGTAGTGTCTTTTTGTTTCTAATCACTTCTTTTTTGTATTTATTATTTCACTTGGGTGTACACTCCTTTGATCTATGTCACTCGCTGTTTTAATTGCACTAAAGGAAATGCAGAATTTGAGCATTGAAGTGATAATGGTCACTTTCTACTGGACATTTGCAAGTTACTTTATTTTACTTTATTTCTGTGCATTTAGCTTTCTGTATTGAAACTTTGGTTCATGTATCATTTTGCCACTTGGCGTTCCAATCAGTACGACCACGTCTTAAAAACATTTTTTTTTTCCTACTGAGAAGGGTACATTAGGCTTGTAATGTTTTGAGCCATGGTGGGCAACATGCATTTATTTATCTTTGTTGCTGGAAGAGATTAGTATACACAATAATTCTTGGCTGGGCAATTAATATAATGTGCATCTAACATTATTATTTAGTTCATGAACTGTAATGAGATATTTAGTGTTGCTTCCAAATGTATTAACTTGCTTCACAAGGGACTTTTGATTAGTCTTTTCACTATTTCTACTTTGCAAATGATGCTGTACTGTTTTTTAAGGGAATTAGGGCATTGCTCACTGGTGTTTAATAAAAAGTATGTGGTTGAAATGCATCAACCATCTGATTAAATGTTCTTGTAAAAATCGCTATCTTGGATTGTGGGCTCTTTTCTCGTGATTGCGACCAAGATTCCTTTCAGATATAAAGCAGGGCCTGCATCTACTGCCGACCACTGACCTTGTATGGTGGATAAAACCAGGTGAGCAGCAGGAGAACATGTTGACAATATATATATTCACCGAAAGAACCAAAGGTTACAGAGACGCTATAGTTAGGCTGACTTTTCACTCATACAAAACAAGGGAAATTCAGCAATTATAGTTACCTATGCTAAATATAACTTGAGCCCTAGTACTTCACGGCTTATGACCTCACATATTAAGTCACTCATGAATTGGTCAGTGACATCACTGATAACATCATCCTGTGAGTCTGAGTGTTTTTTGTTATGTACGGCTTTGACAATGACCATCTGGTCAAAACTCGTCAGCCAGATGATTAAATCTTGTAGAAACTGTCATTTTCGAGTGTGGGATCTTTTCTTGTGGTGATTGTGAGCAAGATTCCTTTCATATATATATCTATATATATATATATATATATATATTTTTTTTTAGGGCAAACCCAACAGAAAAATCAAGAAACTCCTCAATTGCAACTTGGAGTTGACGATTTACTGTCTAGTATGTCCATGTGAAAAGCGATATATAGGAAGCACAATCAACCCTACCAAACTGTGTATTTTAGAGTATTTGCGTGCCATCGCTAAAAATGTTAAGTCATACCCGGTGGCACGCCATTTCGCAGAGTCACATCAAAGTAATAGAGACTTGTTGAGTTTCTATTGTATGGATCAGATTGACCGCTCAGAACGTGGAGGGGACATAATTAAGGCACTCCGAGTGCTCAAATCAAAATATATCATAGATCTTAAAACGATGGCCCCTTGGGGCCTCAATAACGATGAGGAAATGTGGGTGCACCTCTAATTACTGCATGGGATCATGCAGTAAAAACAATTTCTCTGGAATCTGTTGTTGGGAAAAAATGTTAAAGGATATTTATCAGAAACTCAATGAGCGCTTCGATTATTATGTGGTTTGTGTTTATACAGAAATAACTGCCCATACAGGGCGACACAAAGCAACAAAACAAGGGAAAGAACAGTAACAGAAGTATGAGGGATTGCTATAAAAGCATAAGATAATTTGACTTGATGTTACATAGAATCAGAATTATTTTTTTCCTTTTAATGTCCTAAGCGAGTATGCACTATATGAATGAATTATGAACACACTTGTTTTTAAATGAGCACTGAGCACTTTATTTTAATCCATAATAACCCTAAGAAATGGTCATGTTGATATGCATTCTAAGATGGTCTCCGCAATGACATAGGAGGTAGTATGCACCATCTTCTTTGTTATTGTAAATGTGGGGTGGAGCAAAGGGTTCAAATAGAGAATTTTTGTGTACACTAATCGACACTGACGATGCTGGGAAGCGAAACGCTTCTGTCGGGGGTGAGGGGTTTGTGAATAAAAACATCGAAAAAACGGATACCTGAGTGCTTGTCATCTGTCAACTCAACCGAGTTAGAAGTGCGTGGAATATATATATATATATATATATATATATACATGAAAAATTGCCACACTTACAGCTGCCGCTGCCGATAATTCAAAAAGGACGAAGAGTAGACCCGTAAGTTGCTGGTACAAAAGTGCTTTTTTATTTAATGGTGTGCCAGGGCGTCAGCCAACACGTGTTTCGCCTCAGGAAGAGGCTTGATCACATGACGTACTACAAGCCGACAGGCAGACTTTTAAAGTGACAGTGCAAAGAAATCAAGTATAGACATGGAAGAGATACTGTGTAACTCATGTCGAGGGAACAAATAAATAAATAAATACATAAATATTTCAACAATAGTACATTCAAATCTCTATGTACATAGCAGCCAATTTATAAGACGTATAGAAATTAGTTTTATAAAACAATAAAAAGGAGTTGATTTTTTCCTTCTTCCATATTCTGTTATGTCTGGGATACCAACATGTGTGCAAAGTTCATTAAAGCCATAGTGGCTAACATACAATGAAGATTTTCTACCAGCTTGCCCTTACTTTATGTTGAGTAGGGCTAAATCTACACAGCATGGTCCCTCTGTCTGTTAGACTGTAATGGAAAAGAGGCCACTACTCAACACAGATCTCACTGTTAAATCACAGCATCATGTCATAATTATCAAAAGCAACTGTTACATAAAAATATTTCTAATAGTATACTGCCCAAGTGGGCCATAAAATTATGTCTGCCCAACGCTATAAGGTGCCAATTGTGATGTGCAAAGTGCAAAAAGTGTGTGCAAAATGTGCAAGACAAACAGATAATAAAAACATGTATTACACATTTTTTTTTCATAATGTCATTTAGCCCCATATTCTCGTATTAAAAAACACTGGAAAAATTCAGTTGTGTGTACCTATCCGGACAGGCTATGTAATTCTTAAGAATCCTAGATGCACGTGTGCAAATCCTCCCTGTCATTCAATCCACTAGGGTTTTTCGTGTTCAGCTCAAGTATATACCTGGTCTCCAGGAGACGGAGTTTGGCCTCTCGGTCTCCTCCCCTCCTGGATGCTGGCACTGTATCGATGACATAGTACTGGAGCTGACTAGGATTGCTTGCAGGCTTGGTTGCAAAATGCCTGGCAACCGGATAGGTTTGGTCGTGTCCCACAATAGCCCGTATGTGTTGGAGTATCCTCTTGTATCTTTGAGAAAGAATACAAAGGTATTCGAAACGCGTCTGACAAACTGGTGAATTAAAGACCTGCATTTTCCACAACATTTGGAGTCTGTATTTCGTCCTTTGGTGGTGTTCCGGCTGGGCGCTACAGAGAGGTTCGGAGGTATCAAGATATATATATATATATATATATATGTATATTTCCCCTGAAAAAAACAATTGTTAAAGTTACTTTATAGTCAGGTGAATTAATCAGTGACAACATTAGCATTTTGAACTACAAAAAACACAGGAATTCACCAGTTATAGTTAGCAGTGTTAACTATATCAAGCGCCCAGCTATACACTGCTTATGAACTCCCATATGACATAACCCATGACATGTACTATGACATGATTTATGACATCACTGATAACATCTCAAATACTACTAACTCGAACTGGTGATTTTGTGTGCTTTTTATAGTGCAAAAAATTAACATTCTTACTGAGAAATTCACCTAATTATAATGTTACTTTAGCCTTTCATTTTTTCATAGAATTTCTAACATTATTTAAACAAAAACAAATCTTTTTATTACACCTAACTATAGCGTTACTTTAACCTTCCATTTTTGTGAGTGAATTTCTCTTTTTTTTTTTAAAGTAAATGTATTATTGTTTAGTATATCTATGGTAGAATAAGTGAATAATATATCCTGCTTGCAGACATTATTTTGAAAGGAAATGACTTTTGTATTGTAATATAACAGGAAACAGTGCACCATTTGCAATACGGTTCTAAAACATAATTTCTGGGTATAAAACAGAGTAATACAACAATATTTGTGTTCAGATTGTCCAACTCCCCAGTTCTTGTTACTCTCATATTGAGACATCTTCTCGGCAAGTTCATTAATATTCTAATACCATACTTTTCATAACCTTTGTATCTGTTTTTACATTGAAGTTGAAATTATAATCCAGAAAGAGAGTAATCAGTTTTTGCAATAATGTACAGTATTAGTTTTCACTTTGTAAATCATTTTTAAGGTGTTTCATTACTTCTGTGAAAGGCTCCAGATCCACTTGTTGGACACTCAAGAGACTATCGAGTTATGAACTTCATTTTAAAGTATTACATAGAGTTCTTTTTGTGTGTTCAGGTATTGTTTAATGGTAATCTATAATAAGGGAGTCAAACACAGGCCCATTATTTGGACTCCCAGTTGGCTGTAATTCCTGTTCAGTTTTTGTGAAGCACCCGCTAGATTGTACCTTTGGAATTAGGTCAATAACAGTGTTTTCGGGGGGGGCGCTAGAGGGCGCCGGACGAGATGGCCGCACTTGCGTGAGGCTCCGTCTAGGCCGATCAAAATTTGCTGATTTATCCTAAATACCCGGCGCCTCTGCCCTGCACCCCGGTGGAGCTTGATCCGCTCCAGTTGGTGACTCACTGGGGCGATCTGCGAAGTAATAGCGGTTGTCCAGCGGGCGCCCGGAGCTGCACGGTCCCAGGCCGGGACGTGGACGGCGGAGACTCCGGCGGGCGCAGTGCGAGAGCTCCGCTGATATACAGGTCCTTGTCGCTGCTGCTGCCTATGAGAGCGGAGCCTAGGTGACGGCGCTTTGTGGCTGCGAGAACGGAGAGGCGGTGCTAACAACGTGATCCCCCGGGAAGGCAGCGACACCTGGAGCGGCCTGGACTTGGCCCTACTGGTCCCGGTGAGTGGGGCGCTGGTGCTACGCTAGCCCGGTGCTGCGGAGGCGGTGCTAGGCCGCGATAGTCCGCGCCGCGCGAGCTCGGGCCGGGGGGGCCGGGAAGGGGACCGGCTGAGGAACGGAGCAGATGAGGGGGACGATATTTGGGCGGAATCGCACTCTGGGCTGCCGGTGACTCTGAACATCGCCACACACGTGGCACTGAGAGGCCTGTACGGCGCCCGCCATCTTGGGGTCTCCTCCAGCCTGGCAGCTATTCCTTACACACCGACTATCAGCGCGCCACCGACACTGCCTCTCCTGCTATAGACGCTGTCAGGGAGGGGGCCCTTCTGTGCTGCCTTGCTGCTGCCATAGACACTGCGATTCACTGCCATATCTGCACTGCGGGCCTACACGAAAATTGCATGGCACGTCCTGCCTGCTGAAGCTACAGTGCTGCTCGGCCCGGACGAGGGGTACCCATTGGCCTGGGATTGGACATAGCTTGCATTGAGCGGAGGCTGATATCCGCACTGATAGCGCTGCAAAAGACTTACCTGAGATAACTACTCTGCACAGCTGGTTTTGGATCACGCTGAGGTAGATCACAGTCATGGGTAGGACTGATAGAAACCAGCCTAAAATCAACTTTGACGCAAAAAAGACTGCGCACTCATCCTCCCAGGCACCAGCGGATGCCGACCAAGGTGGGGCTGTTGGAGGTACACCTAATCTAGAATCCACACTGGTGGCCATGCAGAAGACTCTGCAATCTATCGAGGGCACCATGGAGTCTGTAAATCATCGTCTCGATCAGATGGCTACACAATTTGACCGCCAAAATGAACGGATGGGCGAGGTAGAGCAGCGAGTCTCCGCCACGGAGGATGGCCTGGCCACGGTCTCGACCAAGGTATTTAATATGGAACGAGTACTAGCGGTCATACAAGCGAAGAATGAGGAGTTAGAAGGGAGGTCCAGGCGGAACAACGTTCGCGTTACAGGCCTGCCGGAATCCACAAACGTGGGGCGTATGGAAGATTTCATGGAGCGCATGATCATCGACGTATTTGGGGCCGACCACCTATCCCGAGTCTTCATTGTGGAGCGTGCGCATCGGTCCCTGGCTAAGAAACCTCCGCCAGGGGCGCCGCCGAGGCCTATTGTGGCACGGATCCTAAACTATAGGGACCGGGACACCATCCTAAGGCTCGCCAGGGAGAAGGGATCCATAGACTATCAGGGTAATAAACTGGAGTTCTATCCCGATTTCACCATGGCAGTACAGACGGCACGTAAGGAGTTCGTGTCGGTGAAACAATTGCTGAGGGCGGAGAACATCGCATACGCCATGCTGTACCCTGCACGTCTTCGGATTGGGCCTCCTTCGGACAACAAGATCTTCTCCTCGCCCAAGGCAGCCCTAGACTATGCCAAGAAACTGAAAAAACGTGCCAAAGAACCGCCTGGACGTCATGAAGGGGATGATGAAAGGCTGGACGAAGAGGCCTGACCTGCATTATACTACTGACTACGATGATGGGGCAGCTGCGGAGTATTGCGCTGGGATGCCTCTGTTGCGGTGTAGGCAGTAGTAGCTGAAGAGACGCTCGGATGTTTAGCCCCTGGGACCCTTTGCGCTGTTGTTCTATGTGATGCGTGAAGGAGAGAGCTATGGTGGAAACTGCTCACGATGAAGATGCCACCCTGAAGTAGCGGGGGTTCTCATGCAGCGGAACTCAGCTAACATGTAGGCTGCTGTGCGATATATGCTGCTGCGCTGGATGAGGTGGCATCTCTGAGACTTAGGTGATGATCCTGAGAAGTGAACGCTTTCGGGGGCGCCCAGTGCAGTGTGATGTTTTATGACCACCAATGGGTCTAAGGCTCTGACCGGGGGGCGGGCGGGGGGGTTGGGATAGATGACAACGGCAGTGGTCTGTACTCTCGTCAGTTATGGCGAGGGCGGTGTGCCGCTACGCCTCCAGATAAGGGAGAACCCCAAATGTGGCTGTTTGCGTTGTTGGGGGTTGCAAAGGGGGGGGCACGGGGAGGCTTTGGCGAGTTGGGAATGCTGAAGTGGGTGGCGGGATGGGGGATGGGATGTTACTACTAGTTGGGTTATTTGTGTTGTTCCTGGTCGAGGGGCTTGAATCTGAATTGTCATTGAGCTGCGAGTGGGGCTGCAGTATGTGGCTCCGGGTCTTTCCAGGTGCTAGAGGGACTGTGTCTGGGAGAGTGAGAGGTGGGATGTGGATTACAGGGCAGAGGCCACTGGGGATGATTGCGCTGCTGGGAAACTTACACCTTAGACGTTATGGATAGGGAGGGCGCCATCACGTGTATTACATGGAATGTTCGGGGGTTAAACAAGCCGCAGAAAACTAGACAAATGCTTGCATTTTTGAATAGACATGGGGCACAGGTGGCATTTCTACAGGAGACGCACCTCAAGGGGGCGGCGGCCGACATGGTGGGCAAGCAGTGGGCGGGAGCGAGGTGGGCTACGTCATATTCTTCCTATGCCCGTGGGGTAATGATTCTGATAAAAAAACCATACGCTCGACTCCTCCGGTTGAGGGTCCGTTTCTTCTACGAAGATGCTCATGCCGCATATGGTTGGTGGGGTGCAGGGGTGAGCTTTCTGGGATGGGCAAGGTGGCGGTTCTATTGGCGCTTGGGAGGCTTACAGAATGAGAGTTATGGACAGGGGGGGTAAGGTCACATGCATAACGTGGAATGTGCGGGGTCTTAATAGGCCACAAAAGACGAGACAAATGCTTGCATTTTTGAATCGACATGGCGCTCAGGTGGTGTTTCTTCAGGAAACGCATCTTCAGGGCAGGGCGGCTGAAATGGTGGGCAGACAGTGGGCGGGGGTGCGACTGGCCACTAAGTACTCTTCCTATGCTCGGGGGGTGATGATTTTGATCAAGAGAAATTTACCCTTTGAAGTGGTGCACGAGGAAATTGACCAGGAAGGAAGGTTTATTATTGTGCAGGGCAAGTTGTGTGGTATGCTGGTTACTTTACTCAATGTGTATGGTCCAAATATTGACGATCCTGATTTCTATGTAATGCTCTGGAACAAACTTTACTTGCTTGCACCGTCAGCTATCCTATGCGGGGGAGATTGGAATGTCACGCTCGATTTAGTGCTGGACAAGAAACATGACAGGCCTGTTGTGCGCAAGAGGGCGGCGGAAGCGGTGTGCGAGGGTATGACTGGGCTGCAACTGCTGGATGTGTGGAGACTACGTAATCCAACTGTGCGAGTGGGTACTTGCTACACTTCGGCACACGATACATGGTCGAGACTAGACTTCTGGCTGGCGACTAGGGATGTGTGTGGTTGGGTGGTGGATGCTGCTCACTTGCCTCGCACTATTTCGGATCACGCTCCTGCTACACTGGTATTGCAGATTCCAACACATGCCCCGGCCCCTTTCACTTGGAGACTCTCTCCGGGGATACTGACTGACCAAGTGCTTTCTGAACGCCTGGGACAGATCGTGGAGGAGTTCTTTGTTAATAATGTGGGGTCTGTTGATGATATAAGCACGGTGTGGGAGGCCTTCAAGGTGACGGTGAGAGGTGCATGTATAGGCTTGAAATCAGGGGTGCTCACGTCTATCAGGGACTCCATGTCCAGGCTGGAAAGGGAGTTACTATCCCTCGAGAGACGGTTGGAAGAGGGCGCACAGGGCACGACACTTGCAGACATCAGAGTGAAGGTCACAGAATATAATGAATTGGCGGAGCAGGAGGTGAAATTCTTGGCTAAGCATGCTACTGCTAGATACTATGGCGAAGGGGGACGGCCAGGAAAGGGACTGGCGGATCGCATCAGGGAGCCGTGGGCACGCCACTGCACGGTGCAAGAGATTGAGGATCAGGGGGAAGTAGTGACCACCACTGAGGGTATCTTGGCCTGCTTCTCGAAGCATTATGCGCAACTCTATGAGCGGAGGGACACGGCTGATGAGGAGGAGGTGGACCGATATCTGGAGGGTGTTGCCTTGGTATGGCTTTCCAAAGGTCAGCAAGAATTCCTAATGCACCATATTACGGAAGCTGAATTCAGGGACGCCATTGCGGCACTTCCGAATGGAAAGGCGGCCGGCACGGATGGTCTGCCCTCCGAATTTTATAAAAAATATGCGGATATCCTGATCCCTCAGCTGGCGCAGGTCTTGGAAGAGGCGTTTGAGCGCGGACGGCTTCCGGCGTCCATGAGAGAGGCACTCTTAGTGGCGCTGCCTAAACCTGGGAAACCGCCAAATAAATGTGATTCATATCGTCCCCTCTCACTTATGAATACTGATGTCAAAATTATTGCCAAAGTGTTGGCTACGAGACTACGTCTACTCTTGCCAGTCATGGTCCTGCCGGACCAATCAGGTTTCATTCCCCTCAGGTCCACGACGCATAATCTGCGGACACTTTTCGCGGTATTGCACCTACTCAAGCCAGATCTCCCTGCGGCTGCAGTCATGCTTGACGCGGCCAAGGCCTTTGATTCGGTGGCATGGAAATATATGCTGACTGTCTTGCACCGGATGGGGGTGCCTTTTTTCTTCACTTCCCTTATCGCTCTATTGTACACCGCACCGACTGCAAGAGTCAGGGTCAACGGGCATGTCTCCTCGTCATTCCCGATCCAGAGGGGAACAAGGCAAGGGTGTCCTCTATCGCCACTATTATTTGCCATCATGATGGAACCTCTGGCCTGTATTTTGCGGGAGAGGTACTCGGAGGCAGCGTTGAAATTCCCCCTCAGGTCTCTGGCTGTGTCAATGTATGCGGACGACATGGTCCTGTATGTCAGAGATCCGTCGCTTCATCTTGAAAGTATACTTCGCAAATTTATTAGGTTTGGTCGACACTCCGGGTTGACTATAAACTGGGACAAATCGGTGATACTCCCACTCACGGATGCGACCAGCCGGGTTCTGCTGGAGTTCCCTCTGGAGTGGGCGACGGACTCGGTTCGCTATCTGGGCATTTGGGTACATAGGGACTGCCAGGAAGTTATAAGGGCTAACTATGGAGTAGCCATATCTAAGCTGGAGGATCAGGTGGCGAGATGGACTCGGCTCCCTCTGACGCTTGCTGATCACACTTCTTTGATTAAAATGGTGGTGCTGCCGAAATTTCTTTATCTCTTTGTGAATGTCCCGGTCTCGCTGAAATCGCACTTTTTCGCACGGCTGAAGTCCCTTTTGATCTCGCTCACCTGGGCTGGCAAGAAACCGCGTGTGACTTGGGATGTCATGATTAAACCGCATGCACTGGGTGGGTTCGCCCTACCGGACATGAAGCTTTATTACCTATGCGCGCAAGCTCAATTTGCTAGTTACTGGATCACTGCTCCGCCATACACCCCACATGTGGCGCTTGAGGCTAGTGCAGTCTTGCCGTATCCGCTAAGGGCGATGATAACCAACAAACATTCAGTATTCGAGAAGGGGGAGATCGATACGGTACGGCGCATGGCATCCGCTTGGGAGGACCTTGGTAGACGGGCTGCCAGATTGCCGTTATATGCTCCGGCTATGCCGCTACTATACCACTCGGATATATCAGTGTCCAGTGAGATCGGGGGATTGCAGGTTTTGAGGCAGGCGGGAGTTCAGACCATGGGGGATCTTTTCCCGGGGACCTCCTTTCTCTCTTTACAGGCCATGACGGCAAGCTCCACTAATACTGCTATGACAACTTTCGTGTACGCCCGCTTGAGGGCAGCAGTGCGAGATTTGTTTCCAACGTATCCGGCGGAGCCATTAACACTTGGGGCCTTACAGCTGCTCTACACAGCCAAAGATAGAACTAAACTGCTCTCTAGACTTTATAAGGCTGCGCAGGAGGATGAAGGAGGGGGGGCGGTCTTGGCCAGGGCGCGCTGGGATAAGAGCTTGCCAGAACCTCTGAGTGATGAAGAATGGGAGGAATGCTGTAACATGACTGGGGGATGGGTGATCAACGGCAACTTTCGCCTCCTGCACTTTAAATTTCTGCACCAATGGTATTACACGCCGGTCCAGCTGGTTAGATATGGGCTCCGGGCCAGTGCCCAATGTGTCCGATGTGGAGCTGACGATGCCGATTTTATACACATAGCCTGGGGTTGTCCGCGAGTGTATGATTTTTGGAAGGAGGTGACTGAGAGACTGACTGTCATGATCTCCAGCGAGGTTAAACTGGACGTACGTCTCTGCCTTTTGGGCATTGCCTCCGGGGTAACTGCTCAATCGAGACGACTTGTGGTTCTGGCTCTGCAGCTGGCTAAGAGGAGGGTCGCTATTGGATGGGGGGGAAGGAGGGCGCCTAATGTACAGATGTGGCTGAATGACATGGCCTACTGCAGAGACCAACTGCAATGCTATTATGAGGGGCTGCCAGAGAAATCTCGCCCGCGGGATGTATGGGAGCCGTTTACGCTATACGTGCTGTCTCTGGACGATTCTGATAGCGAAAGGAGTGTGATAGTAAATTTGTCGGGGGGGGCCAGGAGACTGCGTGAATGCGGCCTCAATATGTGTGGGGCATCCTTACTAAGCAGGGTGTGTGACTACCGATACCCTCTGGGACACTTGCACCTGCTCTGGGAGGAGATGAGACTGTACTACCCTTTGCTGCTCTGTACTACTGTGGGTGCTGTGAGAGACACTGAGGGGTGATGCCAAACTCGGTCATACACTTTCTGAACCCTACTGCACCGGCTGCCATACGGTTTATACACTTGCTAGATTTGAAGTCTTCATCAGGACCAGGATAGAGGGGGTTGGGAGGGAGTTGGGGTTAGTTGACGGTTGACTTTGGTTTTGTTAAAAATGGAAAAAGACCGAGATCACATAAGGGCATACGGCCGGAATTGATAGGGTACATTGGACATTGCTTCTGGAACATTTGTGGTGCCTTCATGGGCTTAGCGTACACTGAATATGGGTTTGAAATGGAGAGATGTATTGCTTGCCCTGCCTAATATGTGGTGCTCTGATTGCGGCCGGCCCTATAAGTGGGTTGTAGGCACACCGCTGTGTAAATGTGATAATGTGCAATAAAGGTCTACCAAAAAAAAAAAATAAAAAAAAAAAATAAAATAACAGTGTTTTCGTGTTATTCTGAACAAAGGAAGACTTTAGAAGTGTTGATTAAGTTCGAAAAATGAATTTTGAATAGTTTAATTATATACATAAGGCAATTATTATTTTACGATCTGGCAAGATGCTCATGAGAGTCTCACAAGAGGGTCAGGAGAGGAAACACACCCCAAGGAAGAGTTGTGATGGGTTGATATGGATGTCTTTATTTGCAAAAGATAGAATCAATCCTTTTGGTTTATTTGCCTATAGGAATTTTCTGTGAGTAGACCCTGTGTTTTGTCTGGGTTCCTTTTTGTTTTGGTTCAGAAGAATGTCTTACTCAGATTCTGATGAGCAGCCTGGGGCTGTCGCACTAGCTCAGCCATCTCAGCGTGCCAAAGAGTCTTTGGTATGGCCATTTTTTTACATGAGGCCATGTAGCAACAAGCATTTGCAATGCAAAAGGTCTCACAGTTACGCATGTTTGAGCCATTGGCATTCTAAATAGCTATACCTTTTATTTAGTTTTTTTAAACATAAATAAAAGGCAGTCAGGCACATGCATCAAGGTAGGATTTTGCGAGTCCTTAAATACGAATATTAAGGACTCGCAAAATCCTATGCATGTAGGAATCGCTATAAAAATAGCAATTCCTACATATTCCTTATTTGACACTCGCAATTGCGAGTGTAAAATAAGGAAAGGCTTCCCATTCTTTCCTATGGGCCCAAAGGCCCATAGGAATGAATGGGAAACTGCATGCACAATCTGCGAGTACCAATAGGTACTCGCAAATTGCGCATGCAATTTAAAGGGTGCATGGGTGTCAAAAGGACACCCCTGAAATTGATCCATGCACATATGTTGTCCCACAGGCATGTGTGTGTGTGTAATTTACAACTTTGAAAAATGCACTTTAGTGCATTTTTCAAAGTTTTCACTATTTACCATCTGGTATGATTTCACGGTAAATAGCGGGCCAAAATAGCGAAATCGCTATTTTAAAAGGCATCTTGCATTGCATTTAAGGAATCACAATTTGCAATTCCTTAAATGCAATTGCAATTTGAGAAATCGCAAAAGATTGCGATTTCTTAAATTGCAAGTGCCAAGTTGTTTCAGCATCACAAAAGCTAATTTTGCAATCGCAAACGGTGGATGTTTGCGAATCGCACCATTTGCGATCACAAAAAGCTTTGTCGCATGTGCATGTAAGTCATTTAAAATGGCAATAGCTTAAACTCGCGTAAATGCGAGACCTAATGCATTGCAAATGGTTGTTGAGTGTGCGTCTGGGAAAGGGCTTAAGTGAGGGACTAGGCACAGTTATAGTTTAAGGGGTGTGAGAAGTTGCAAAAGTTTCCTTCCCGAATGTTCTCAAATGCTGTTTCATAAATGCATGTTTCGTGAAGTTCACAATACTTGCAACATTTTAAGATGAAAAGTTTGCCGAAAAAAATCCTACAATAATAAATGTAAACAATGCATTACCTAAAAAAACAGATTCAGCATAACAATAAGCACCCAAATAATGTTTTACCACAAAATCTTTCAGGGTCACTGCGCAAGTTTATGTTTGCAAAACTGTAATTGCAAAACTGAATTTTACGCAGCTCTCTTTAGCTCAGTAAGTAAAAGAACCTCTCTCTGGTATAAGCACTCTGAGAACTGAACATTTAAAAACAAGTTTATATATATTTTTATCTCATTTTACTAGCTGTTGGTTTATGTTTGTTACGTTTTGCTATTTATGAACTTTTTGCGACCTGGAGTTTGCATGTAAGATTATTTTCCGTTGTCAAAGCTTAAAGGTTGTGTAATGCCACTCCAGCCTGAGTGGCAACAAGAAGCCTGCCATTGTGTGAGCCACCGAAAGTAGCTACTCCTCTCCCTTCCGCACCTCCCCTCTGGCCTATCCTCTGCACCCTACCACTGCCAACACACTTTGAACTTGGGCTTACTGCATACAACTGATAGCACTGCTTGTAATCAGGACATCGCTCGATTTCCACACAGCCTTTCCATCCAAACACCTTTTTAAATATGTGTGTTTAAGGAAATAAATACATTTGTAGTCACCTAGGCTATTAATTAAATCCAGACATTGATACACTCAACAGGTGGACCGTGCGAGCTGGTAAGATATCTCAGTGAGTCATAAGCTTGTGGCTCACGTCTACAGGTCAAAAGTACCAATCTCAGCAGGGCCAACTCAGCCTTCCCTCTTTCTGAGATCAATATCAATATGGTAACACATATTATTCACAGTGCTTAGAAATGGCAGAAATGTGGCATGAAGTGCTATATTAAAGTTGTTGTTACCTCCAGACTAAAGGCTACCACCTTCAGTACACAAAATGTTGTCATGTGTAGCCGGGCAGTGCACGCTTGTGCCTTCAAATAAACTCCTGGAAAACAGTCAAAACCTGGACAATGCTTGTGTCTCCCAGCGGTCACCACCCCTCTGGAGCAATGCGTGTCTCTCCCTAGCGATCACCACGCTTGTTTCTCCCTAGCAGTCACCATGCTTGTGTCTCCATAGCAGCCATCATCCCCCAATATTGCTGGAATGCTTTCTACGAGCCACTATACGCACTGCAAGACATATGAACCGGTTGGATGATCGAGCACCCTGCTCCATGGCTTCTCATACACCATTTAAAAAAAATAACAATATCTAAAGTTGAAGCTCAACGGCGCGGCATGCAGCAAGCGCTTTGTGTGTCAATATACAGCAACTGCGCAAGAGGTGCTGCCACCATATATAAAATTGAAGCCCGACCCTGCATGAGTGCTTTTTGTAAAAATAAAGTGACGCACAAGCACCCACATAAGTGCCCCGTCTGTGGTAAAAAAAAAGCTCAAGCAATCACAGAAAGGGACTTAATGCAGATGGAAAACGTTATACAACACACAGTAAACTACGCTATACAACACATAATACATGCTGCGTGAAGCTACATACCGGAAAATGCAGCATAGCTGCTATTGCCCCAGAAAGTGTGTGTCTAAAATAGCACTGAAGCAACATGTACATCCAAGCATGTTACGCTGTGATGTGCAAAATCCAGTCAATATGGGCGAGCTGAAGAGGAGACAGGGAGGGAACAAACAAGCCCCACTCCAAATCAAAAGCTAGCGTTTAACATAAAGTGTGACGCGCACCAATTAAAAGCATGGGCGGAGCTTCGACCCCACTTCCGGAATCAGCAATCCGCCGACAAAAGATCTCGCAGAGCGTGCAGCGCATATGCTGCGACGCTAGGCGAGACCTAATAAGGTCCCTGCAAAGTCTGTCATCTGCAAATTTTGAAAGAAGGAGTTTGCCCAGGGGAGTAGAAATCAACAGTACAGTATGAGTACTTAGGCATGTGGAGGCACTTCAGATCTATGCACCCATGAAGGCTTGCTAGGACGGAGTTTGCTTGTGCTGTAGAGCTCGACAACACTTCAGGGGCTTCAATCTCAATGAACCTGGAGATACTGTGCCTGCCCAGGTACTGAGGGCTGACGCAGATAACAACCCTGCTTACCTTAATAAAGCACTTTTTGCTGTTAATGTAAGCAGATAATATTTTTTATCTGAGTCAAGCAGGTCTACATTGGACAAGCTTGCCCAAGATCACAAATGCCCCCTAAGCAGTAGGATTTTTTTGAGCAGTTATTTTTTCCAGAATGTTCTCCTTTTTGTTTTTAAGGAGATGTCACCCTCCCCACCAAGTTGTATGTTTTAAGTAAAATTCTATTTTAACATTTAAAGTTGTTACAAAAGTTAAGTTATTGGTACTGTTTTCCTTTCCTAAAATTCTCTGGAGATTCTCATGAGAGCTAGGAAAAACCCATTATAGTCAGTGGCCCTTGCAAGCCTCTTGCGAGAAGCTCTCAAGAGCTTTCCTGGCTCCCAATCGCGCAACAGGTGAAGTTTAAGGCTCTGTGTTTGTCACATAGAGCATTCTACGCTGAAGGTCAGCCTCTATTGCAACCCTTACTACAGTCTTACACACCAGACTATGATGTTCACAAATGCACATCTCAGAAGGGTTCTAAAAATCGCAGGATGTGATGCAGAGGGCATTCTTTCTCCTATCCTACAACTAAACTATGGAATTCTCTGCCTAGTAATGGAAAATTAACTTACTTTCAGTCCCTGAAAACCTGACTGATTGGAAATGAGCCTGTTCTTTTGGCCAGGTATCACAAGGTAGCTCCTTTTGTCAGTAAGTGTAAGTTGGATGCTAGCGCTGAGACTCCCACAAGTAGCAATGGGCTTTACAAATCCAGTTAAAATAGAATAGGTAGACAATCCCTCGCCTGCAGTCTGAGGGGGTAGTACTGCCTGCTTTACTCTTGCAAGTCTCTCTCAAAATTGTGCTAAAATGTTAAAATCGCCCAATAGGAAAGCTTATACTGTTTATTAAGAAACTGTGCACCACTCAAACAGCAGTTGTTCACAACCTAACCTACTTTTTTACTTGCCAAAAATCTACCAATTACATTTATAATTTTGCCACCCTCTCATTTTTTCTCACCTCATAGAGCTCTAGCTTGCTCTTGGAGCTTACTCATTCTGCTCAGCACTCCTCTTGTGACTGAGATCTCCATAATAACCCATGGTTCACCTCTGGATTTTGGGCCACAGCATCAACCACTGGGCTAGAGAATATGCTATTAATTTTGTTGTTGACAAACATCTTGGATGTCCAAACACCTCTACAAACAGATTTTCACTCAGAAGACCTTATGTAGAAAGTTTACCAACAGTAGTGCACTTACTGATACTCTCAACAAAGCTCATTAAATATGTTATTAAATGCCTGAACTTGGAGCTGTTTCTTAAATCCTTCGTTGCATCGGACAACCAGGAGCCATCAAATGCACCAGTGCTCATGTGCATTGGACGGTCCCCGGCCATCTGATCACATGGCACAGGGAATTCCTCTGGTGCGGGCACCAGAGGGATTCCCCTTTCCCCCAACAGCCTCGGGAGGTGGAGAAGGGCTTCCCCGGCTCCCAAGGCTGTGTGTTTCTGTGCAATTACGATCAGCGCACAAATTGCACTGATGCAGTGGCAGCTGGTGACATTTGAAAGTGGTGAGGTGTACAAGTTGTGGCTGAGTGCACTATGGCGAGCGTGCGCAGCAAGCGAGCCTGAGTTGCCCTGCTCATGGCTGAAGGGAATAACAAAATAACATTTTACATTAATAACAAAATAACAACAGTCTGTCTGTCTTAAGTCTGTCTTAAGTCTGTCCTAAGTTTGAGTCAAACTTAAGTCAAACTTAAGACAAAATCCTAACTTTATTACTATTAAATGCCTTCTGTGAATACCAAAAGAAGTAAGTTTAGGATTTTGTCTTAAGTTAGTTCTGTGAATTGGGCCCTCTCATCCCGCACCCAGTTCTGCAGCACCGTTATTTTCACAATAATCACAACTAGCTTTTAATGTGATCTTTGCTGTGTTTTATTTAAAACTAGCTCACCCGTCGCGCGTTGCTGCGATCTCAGAAGAAAGGAAATTCAAGGAAACTCATTATGATAACATTAAATTTACATTGTGTCATTGTTATTGAAACTTATTCATTTTGTTTTTGAAGTGTGGCTTGAGCAGTGCGCCCTCGATTGTCTTCCAATCTTGATTCTGGCTGCTCTCCTGTTTCATTCGAGCGGGCTTGAGCAGTGCGTAGTTGATCGTTTTCCAATCTTGATTCTCGTTGCTCCCCTGTTTCATTCGACCGGGCTTGAGCAGTGCATAATCGATCTGTTTACAATCTTGATTCTCGTTGCTTGTTCGTTTGAGAAGAACGGGCTTGAGCAGTGTGTACTCGATCGGCTTCCAATCTTGATTCTCTTTGCTCATTCGTTTGAGAATTACGGGCTTGAGCAGTTTGTTTTCGAACAGCATTACGGGCTTGAGCTGTTTGTATTCGAACAGCTTCTATCTTGCTTCCCATTGCTCGTCTGTTTCTGAGCTCGTAATGCCTTTTTCTTTCGTGATTCTGATGTAGATTGACCAATCGATTTCCGTTTGGGGTTCAAAACTGTTGACGATGCTCGCAAATTCGCTGTCTATTTCAGTATTCAAAAAAATATGAGGGCCCTGGGGTGCCGATTTAAGAAATTGACAGAAACCTTCCCGGGAGTGTACTCAACAACTTCCCAAAGTTTCATGGTGATCGGATGAATGGTGTAGTAATGCATAAAGGACAAACAGACAGACATACTTTCGTTTTTATATATATAGATTTCATGGTCTATAATGAGATATTTAGTGTTGCTTCCAAATGTATTAAAATGCTTCATGAGTGATGTTTTGTTAGTCTTTTCACTATGTTTACTATGCAAATGATGATGTACTGTTTTGTAAGGGAATTAGGGCATGCTCACTGTTATGAGTGAGTTTGACAAAGACAGACATACTTTCGTTTTTATACATATAGACTACAATGTTGATGTAAAGATAGCAGGAGCTTGAGGGCCTTGAAGCAGCATTCTGCGCTTTTCATCCTTCCTCCTCGTTATTCAGTATCTCCCTTACCAGCCCTCATCCCTAATGCCTATACCCTAATTTCTCACATCTAAGTGTAGGGAGTGGATATGGCGCTACAGCCAGACCTGCCTGTCGCCTTTAGAACTGTGGAAAACACTTAGGGCCAGATGTAGGTAAAAAACATTTACCGATTTTGAAATACCGAATTGTACCGATTCAGTATTTCAAAATCGGTAAATGGTATGTAGGTGCCAACATCTGGATTCGTTACCGAATCCTTAACACTTCATTAATTACCGATTCGGTAAATACCGAATCGGTAATGCCTATTCATTCCTATGGGCTTTGAAGCCCATAGGAATGATTAGGCATTACCGATTCGGTATTTACCGAATCGGTAATTAAAGAATTCACAAGGGTGCAGGGGGTGTCACTTTGACACCCTCTGGCACCCCCAAAACAGGCACAGGTGCCATGTGGCAGGCATACCTGCCCTAAGGGCAGGTCTGCCTGTCACATGACATAGGTGTGCATGCACACATGTGCATGCACATCGGAATCGGTATTTTACCATCAAATTGGTTTTGATGGTAAAATACCGATTCGTAAAGGCTCCTGGGCCTCTGAAGAGTCCCACCTACATATGGGTGGCTTCAAATCGGTATATTTACCGATTTTTTATTTTACCGAATCGGTAAAATTACCGAATCAGTAATTTTACCGATTCAGTAAAATATTGCCCCCTACATGCCAAATATTGTAAACCGGTCGGTAACGGCCGAAAATACCGATTTTCGGCCGTTACCGACCGACCTACATCTGGCCCTTAATCTCCCCGTGCCTACAAAAACACATAAAATAATCACTTACAGTCATGGCCAGCATGACAGGCGGGTGGGGGGTGGAATTCGGTTTGTTGCGGGGGATGTGGGGAGGTGGGAGGGGTTTGTTTAATTAAAAAATATATAAAATAAAACTCACAATCCTGCGCCGCCTATGGATGGGCAGCCTCCCTCCCTCCCCTCCGCCAATCACAACACTGCAATGGCAGCATTGTGATTGGTGAGGAGCATCGGAGAGCACCCCTGCTTGGACATTTTCTCTTTGTCATGTCCCAGCCTACATAGTGAAAAAGGGAGAGTGGGAGGTCCTGCTTGAGGGCAGGGTGGAGTGGTTTGCCCACTGTTGTGGGTACTAACTGTTCGGTTGGCCCCAGGGTCACTCCCACCTGAACTCAAGCAGGACCACCCACCCCCAACTAGGCACTTCTGCTTTCTCGCAATGTGAGAAGCAGAAGCATAAAATGGTTGTTATTACCATTTATGTTTCTGCCCTTTCGCACTGCGAGAAAGCAGTGGGTCAACGCCCCCACACCCCAATGGGAGAGCCACCACTGTGAAGTTATTGCACAGAACCCGAAACTGAAATGAACAGAGAGGCTCATTTCAGTTTCACTTTCTACATCTTCAGGGGGCTATCTCATCCCCCTGAGCATGCAGAAAGTCAGAAGAGGTATCATTGAAAAGGGGAGAATCTTGCCGTTCCAATGTTACCTCCCTAGTGGGTCCCTGCTTGGGGATCACCCCCGGAGGGTGATCCCCAAGCAGGGATACACCCACTAGGCACTAAGGAGAGGCAAGGGCCTTTGCTCCCCCCAAATTGTTTGACAACAACCAGCCTTTCTGCCACCCCTAAATTTGATTTAGGGGTGGGGGCTGCCCAGAAAGGGCAGACTGGCAATATTCCATTCTTTTTGCCCTCGCTGGGGGACCAGAATGCACACTAATTGGCATAGATTTTTTTTAAAGTGGATTTAGGGTTGGGGCCCTCCCCAAAAAAATACCACAGCCATTCTGCCTACCCCAGGGAGATCCGATGGGGACAAAAGTCCCTAATCTGCCTTTCAGGGGGCAGAAAACCCACTAGGCCCCAGAGATTTTCTTTTTATACTTAGGGGTGGGAGCTGCAGAGAATGGGGATGCTAATGCCCCCACTGCCAAAAAAAGTCTTTCTGCCCCCCCGAAAGGCATATCAGGGAAAAAGGCAACTAGGCATCTGGGATATGTTTATGGGTCTGCCAGTGAAAAGCCCCATAGGAAAGGGACGTTCCCTTTTCTTAGGCACACATTTTGGCTGCTTCAGTGATATCTTTATTCTCATCTGCACCCAGGCAGGGGCAAAAATCCACTAGAAACATTTGGCTGGCATGTTGCTGGTGGTGTGTGTGGACCTGCACTTGGCTAATGGTGTGGGTGGACTCGTGCTTGATGATGGTGTACGTGGACTGGGGATTGGCTGGCTGTGTGAACGAATGGTGCTTGGCTGCAGGGCCGGACTGGCCATGGCGGGCACTTGATGTTTGCACAGTGGGCTGGAGGGGTGGGGCCGGTTTTATGGCCATGGGGGCTGTTTTGTCACAGGGGGCAGGTTTTGCAACAGTGCTGCAATACCGATCCCCAATAACACAAGCCAGAGCGGTGCTTTTAACTAGCACGCCCTCTACCCCCGAAGGCCGATCGAGCAGCAATCTGCCAGGGCTGGTTGCTATTCCCTTTCCAGCACTGCGTGGCTGGCGGTGTGCGGGGATGGTGCTTGGCTGACGGAGTCCGTGGATGGCTCTTGGCTGGCAGTGTGCATGGATATTGCTTGGCTAACTGATAGCATTTGGCTGGTGGTATACATAACAGCACCTCTGAAAACTAGACACCCAGGGGAGTCCAGGAAGGTGAGGCTTGAGTGGTTCTCTCAACATTTTCCTACCTAGAATTCCCTGCAAACCCTAGAGTTAGCTGAAAAGATCCCATTTTCCTCACTTTTCTGTGTGGGGAAGTTGTCGGATCATTGGGCCGCCACAAATGTCCTATCACCTGGAGGAACATGGCAGGCTAACGGCTGCTGCGGAGCTCTCCGCCCAAGATAGCACTAGGCAGTTTCCGAGCGGTTGTTTCCCCATGCAGAGGACGAATATCAATACCTTAACGGTGAGAATATGAGTACTCCTCCCATTCTCTAAATTAAGTTTAGAGGTTAAACTATATTTTTGGTTTTCTTTTCCTTCGGCGTTTGGGAGTCTATGGAGGCGCTCTGGGGCACTAGGACCCAGCAGTTGCGGTTCCGGAGATGCTGACGCGGCTCACGCAGGAATTCGTGCAGAGGAGAGCTTCAGGAGGAGGACGCTGCGTTCCCCACTCAAGTGGCCTGCTACAGTCGGTGCAATCAGCAATATCGGTAAAATTGGGGGACAGGCTGCGGGAGGCTCGTATTTCGTGCAGCAGCAGAGGCTGTGGTGATTGGGGCATTCACATTGGGCATTGGCAGCGGAAAAGAGGTGTGCCAATACAACTCGTGAAAGGCCCTGTGTGTCGGGGGCTTTCTGCTATTGAAAAAAATACAAGAATTGCAGGTAAGAGGTACCTGAAGAGGGGGGCATGCATGGAGGTAGAGGTAGAGGGTTTGAAGCCCATTTTGTCTGAAGCTGCAAGGTTAAGTCAAGCTGACACTGAAGCTGGGATTGTGACTGCGGATACAGATTTTGTCCTCCTGCCCTCCAGTGCTGTAGTAGCCCCAGCAGTAGCCCCTAAAGTTATATTGAACGTGACAGAGAGAGTGGTTTCTGAAGAAAGTGCTGGACATTCGGGAGAGATTAGAAATAGATATCAGTTAAGGTCCAAGCAGGCACTTAGGAAACAGGGACTTTGGGAGTCAGGGGATTCAAGTGAGAAGAAAGGTCCAATACCGATATCTCCTAAGCAGAGGAAGAAAGGGGGTTCCAGGAAAACAGGGTCAGTTAGGGGGAGTAAGCAATCTCAATCTCAAGCTCAGAGGAGTACGCCCTCGCTTAAAAGTTTTTTCAAGATTATGGAGCAAGCAGTTAAAGATGGGGGGTCAGCGGATAAAGCCGTCACCACAAACGCCGGCACTGGTGCTGGCACCAAAGACAATACTAAGGCCAACACTAAAACAAAGACAATTAAGACGGTTGTAGCCCATCAAACTAAAGTTGACCAAACGAAGGTAACCCCCAGTCTTCTATCCATACCTGTACCTATACCTGTATCATCTGCCCTGTCTCTTTTGCCGCTGGAGAATAGATACTCTGTGCTAGAAAATATACCTTGTGAGGACGGGGGATATCAGACAATTACAGGGCCCCCTGCTCCGTCTTCTCCTCCAACCACAGCAGATGCGGTGGTTGTTTCAACCCTCCCCCCTGTTCCCCCAGCTATGGTAGTTACTTCAGCTTCAGATTCTGTGGTAGAGGGGAGGGTGGTACCTGCCACTGTACCTAAAACTGTTACCTCAGGAATATTTGCCCCAATCACACAAATCTCTCTGACACCATCTGCATCCGCCCCATTGACAGAGGGGAGAGAGGGGAACGGGGCCAACTCCTCTTACCCCTTAACTCCAACTCCAGCCGTGGAAGGGGAAAATGTAACCTTGGTCGCATTAACTGATCTGGCTACAGCAGTGCTAGTATCACTGACTCCTTCAAATTCCCTCCCTGCAGCCCTACACAATCCTCCCATGTATTCTCCCCACCCCTCTACTAGTTACACAATTAGTACAGCTCAAACTAGTTCGTGCTTGAATAGAGGGGTTCAAGGTGTAGTGGCAGGAGGAGTGGACGAGGACAGGCTTGATCAACTGTTCTACTCACTGAGGGAGGATCTGATGGAGAAATTTGCCACATCAGAGAATTACCAAAGAGGGCTTCATGACAGATTTGATATTTTGGAGGCAAAAATTGAGGGCATAGCGGCTCGAACCGGTGTGCTAGAGGGAAAGGTTGCCTCATTGTCAGAAACATCAATGAAGAATACTAAAGATATTGAGGCTCTTAAAATTCAAAATCGTAAATTAGTCATGGACATGGAACGGCTGGAAATGCAGAGCAGACGGAATAATCTACGAATTCTGAAAATTCCAGAGGGTACAGAAGTGGAGGATATCAAGGGTTTTGTGTGCCGTCTGTTACGGGAAGATGTATTAAAAGATAGATCTGACATAGACCTGGAAGCTGAGATAGAACGTGTACACCGAGATCCCTTCAGACTCATCCAGACCGTAAGGCTCCGAGGAAAATACTTGTCTATTTTCAAACGTATGCGGTAAAGGAACGTATCCTCAGCAGATGTCTTGCACGCTCTTCTCTCCATTACTGTGCTAATCCCTATCAAATTAGATCAGATATGGGGGGGAAGACTGCGCAGAGGCAGTGGGAGTTGGGATCCAGGATGCCCGAACTTCGATCATTGGGCGCACAGGTCCAAATGAAATTCCCTGCGCTACTGAAGATCATGTGGAACAACAAAATGTATAACTGTAATTACCCAGAGGAGGTAGATGAATTGTTGGAAGGGATGAGAAAAAAACAGTAGGGCAATAAGTTTATTTATAACATAATCAACTTTGGCGAGAGGGAGTGATAGACGGACAGGCAATGTGGTGAAGGGAAGTAGGGGGAAGAAAAGGAAAGGAAAAATAAAATTTAGAGAAAATTTAGAAAGCTTCAAAAAATGTTTAAAAAATAAAAAAATAATAAGGGGTAGGCATACACGGGACATAAGCTATAGGTGTTGTATAGGTGTAATAAAAAAAAAATTAAAAAAGGAGTCAAGGTATACAAGTATTAAAAATAAAAATAAAGTGGGTGGGGAAAAACTCTACTAGATGTGCTTTGGGCTGGGAGTTCCCTATGGCGTTGGATACGCCAATTGTGAAGGGAGGGTTCCTCGGGGGGAGGGAGGAGGTAAAGGTCCAAGGGGGGGGCAAAAATAAAACATTTCCTCATATGCCGGAATTCTATGTTGTAATGGTTTGAAATATCATTATAAGTCTATACAATTATTAGTCAAAAGATATATATACATATGGCATCGAGTACTAGAATCCTATCACGGAATGTAAATGGATTGGGATGCCGGAAAAAACAACAGAGAATATGCGAATTTTTCAAGAATTCTGAAGCATTCTTGTATCTCTTGCAGGAAACACATTTAGAGTCGAAGGAGTGTGCGCAAATCTTTACTAGATATAATTGGGTCCAGGAAGTCTTGTGCTCTAATCAGAAAGGGTCAAATAGAGGAGTAGCGATCATAGTACGGGCATACAAAGGGATAAGAGTGATTAGTTGGGGTACAGATCAGTCGGGAAGGTGGTTAGCAGCATTACTGTCTATTGGAGGTTTTACTTATCTTTGCGCTGTGTACTATGGCCCCAATGAAGATAATGCAGTGTTTCTTCAGAAGCTACAAGAGTATCTGATACAGTATACAGTGCCAGTCATACTAAGTGGCGATTTTAAGTTAGTGTTTGACCAAGATCTAGACTGCACCTCGAAGGTGAAATATAATCCCCCTAATAAATCCATCTCAGCACTAAATAATATAATCAAAGAATTTGCTTTATCGGATGTCTGGAGAATTAAGCATGGAAATCTTAGAGAGTACTCTTTTTTTAGCAAAAAATATAAGCAATTCTCTAGAATTGATTTTTTTCTGATAGATCGGTTTTTTCTTCCAGACGTAGTGTCTGTATCTTATATGCCAGTAGGTTTGTCAGACCATTCTGTGGTGGAGCTGGAAATGTATTTTAAAATTAACCATACAGAGCGGCAGTGGACCTTGGATAGAACAATGCTCTTAGACGATAAAGTTAAATAAAATATTAAAGAAAGTCTCTCTGAATTATTTCTGTTTAATGTAGGGACAGCTTCAGAGCGAATTGTTTGGGATGCATCAAAATCTTTCTGAAGGGGGACCTTTAAGTCACAGAAGGTTTCAATAATAAAACGTAAAAAAGAAATAGATATTCATGATCTAGAAGAGATTAAAAACAAGGAACGGCAACTCCAATGGGCAGCGTTAAATGACCGAGGTAAGATCCAGGTACTAGGAAAGGAACTGTCAGGAACTAGCAAGGCGCCTACCTAAACTGTTAAACTACATCTCCCAGAAGTCCTGGTAGTGGGAGTGGCGCTATAAAAGGAGGGGAGGGACCACCTGACATTGCTCGTGATTTTGTACTGTTGTGTTCATGGAGAATCGGAGTCCGTTGGTTTGAGCTGCACTTCATGTTCTTGTTCCTGATATATTACAGAGCTGCTTCTAGGCTGAAATACTGAGGCGAGAGAGAGCTCGCTACATTGTTACTTTAATGAACTGCAGTTAAGAAGCAGCTGGCGTCACTGTTACAAACAGAGAGAGCGGAGCTCGATACTTTGTTACTTTAATGAACTGCAGTTAAGAAGCAGCTGGCGTCACTGTTACAAACAGAGAGAGCGGAGCTCGATACTTTGTTACTTTAAGGAACTGCAGTTAAGAAGTGGCTGGAGTCATTGTTACAAGCAGAGAGAGCGGAGCAAAGACGCATTCATAGAGAGGATTATTTACAGAGAACTCTGAGCTGACAAACTCTACCGGAGAGGAAACGGAGACAGTGAGTAGAAGCAGAGTTGTGTTACTAACATTTCCCAATAGTCAAAGACAGCGCGTGGGGTTTAATGCGTGTCTTGTGAATTGCATTATAAGGTTATAGATTCTTTTTTTGTGTGGGACAGAGCCTTTGGTTTTATTGAACTGGCACGGCTGTGCAGTTTTACCTGGATTAAGGACAGCGGTAGAGCGGAGCGTAGTGGGAGGTCATTCCTACACGCTACCGTTCAGAAGAAGGTCACTAGTGTCCTGTTCTTTTCAGTGTCAAAGCGGAAGGTAGTGGGGCCCTACACCTTGCCGTATTTGGAGAGGAAAATAGAATTGGAATCTTGTGGAAACAAATTAAGAGAGCGGAGGACAGTGGTTGTATGCTACGTCTTACCGTTTCTACTTTGGAGATATTTCTGTGTGCCTTTATAACAAGAACTTTTCGGATTCACACTTCTTATTGATCTACACTTGGGGAATGCAGTGTGTCATAGAAGCAGCATAAGGATACCAATATATACAAGGAGGGGTATGTTCTACCAAGATTCCAACAAATACTAGGTGGAGTTCTTTTCTGTTGTCAGAGTATAACCTGTTTTCTTGTGTTCTTTAGGACTTAGATGTACTGATACCCGTGAACTAAATACAAGGGAAAGGAGGAGAATACCTCACTCACAAAGGTGAACATGGTTGTCCTTTTAGCGAGAATGAAATGAGAGTAGGTTGAGTAGTGAATAACGTTAACCTGTGTGTTTCCTTTTCTTGTCTTTCAGCTGTCCCTTCCCTGCAGCCCCCTTCCGTCCCCTCCTTGTTCTATTTTTTCCCTCGCCCTATCCCTCGAACACACTGTGCTTTTTCATCAGTGTGTTGGTGTGGTCGGGAGGTGGAGCCCTATGTGCTACAATCGGATCCTGCAGCGTGGAGCCTGACAGAATCACGAGCCCACGAATTGCATTCTGCCTGGTCCGGTTGTTGTACATATGGCCACCTTGGAGGACGTGATGCGGGCTTTGGTCCTGGTTCAACAAGAGTTGGCATCATCCAAGACCGAGGCTGCTGTACTTAAAGACAGAGTAGAGCAGTTATCCAAGAATCCCTTTTCTGCTAGTCCCTCTCAAATACAGGTTACAGTTCCTCCCCCTATTCCGTTGGCTACCCCAGAAAGGTATGCAGGTGATCCGCGTAAAACACAGGTGTTTTTGACTCAGGTGATGCTCCATTTCTCTTGTAAACCGGCTTCCTTCCCCACAAATCACTCAAGGGTTGCCTTTGCTATTTCGTATTTGGTGGGGGATGCCGCTAACTGGGCAGTACCTCTGATAAAGAGAGACGATGCTATCTTGTCTAATTGGACCGCATTCAAGAACGAATTCGAAAAGGTTTTTGACAGGAGGGCCACAAACTTCAGTGCAGATAAAGAGTTGTTGACTTTGCGTCAGGGTAGAAGTGATTTAATAACGTACTTAACAACTTTTAATCGATTAGTGGCTGAAACTGAATGGCCAGAGGGAAAAAGAATGTCTCTGTTTTATCAGGGATTAAGGGATGAATTAAAAGATGCGGTGGCGCATATAGATCCCCAACCCACTACGTGTGTTGACATGGTGAATCTGGTTTTAAGGCTGGATGGTAGACTGACTGAGCGGAGTGGAGATAGAAGAAACTGGGACAGGGGCCACAACCGTGTAGTGAGTACTCCTCCTGGAGCTATAGAGACAGCGGAGGACGGGTCAGAACCTATGGAAATAGGAGCGCTTAGACCCCCTCTGTCCAATGATGAGAAAGAAAGCAGAAGAGTATTAGGCCTTTGTATGTACTGTGGCAAAAAAGGACATTACGTGCGTGAATGCCCTTCTAAGCCCAAGAACCCCTCTAGTTGGAACAAGAATAAAAGAGTAGCTGTTTCCACTATAGGAAGGGAGACAGACAATTTGTTAGCACCGTTATCCAGAGAGAAAGAGATACCTGATTGGAGACTCACTTCCCTATCTTCACCTGGGATAGGAGTGAACGAGTCACACCTGGTTCTTAACATGTCCTTAGAGTGTGAGCAGAAAATTCATCAAGTTAGGGTTATGTTGGACACAGGAGCCACAGGTAATTTTATTGATAATGGGTTAGTGTCTCGCTTAGCTATACCCAGAGTACCTAGAGATATACCAGAGGAGGTTTTGGCAGTAGATGGACAGCCTATAAAATCAGGGCTAATAGTTGAGAAAACAGCTGAGGTAGTGTTGTCAATAGATGTGTCAGAAGGGAGACATGTGGAAAAGATAACGTTGAACATCATAGAAGCTCCTCAATACGAGATCATATTGGGGATGCCGTGGTTTACGTACCACAATCCTTCTATAGACTGGAAAACCCGAACAGTGCATTTTTTGTCTGGGTATTGTCAGGAACATCTGGTGTCTTATGCATCCTCATCTTTAGCGGTAGCCGCATGTCAGTTTAGGGTGGCCACATTGGCAGAGAAAGAGGTGGTCACCGGCTGCACTGGGTTGGGAAGTCAGAAGATAGACACATTAAACCGACAGACACTGCCAATCAAGGAGGGAGTGGACGATAAACAGTCTATCATTCCTACAGGGAAGGTTAATTGCATGGTGAGGGCGGAGAGGTCCAGTGAGAAGGCGTGGCATAGTTCCACTGAAATGATACCCTTCCTAGCTAATTCCGGAATTGACGCCATCACATTGCCGGTTGTTATTCCTGTTAATCTCCATTTTCAGCCATCTGTTAAGGAAAAGGTATTAATGCTGAAGAGGGTTCACAAGGGGGTGCAGGTGTGTTTGAACAAGGTCAAGGAGGAGTATATGCCAGGGGTGGTTTGTTCCGAGGTGCAGACTTTTCATCGAAGGTTTCCTGCTAAGCATGGTCCTAGGAGGCGCTAGGGACGGGGACATACTGTCAGGAACTAGCAAGGCGCCTACCTAAACTGTTAAACTACATCTCCCAGAAGTCCTGGTAGTGGGAGTGGCGCTATAAAAGGAGGGGAGGGACCACCTGACATTGCTCGTGATTTTGTACTGTTGTGTTCATGGAGAATCGGAGTCCGTTGGTTTGAGCTGCACTTCATGTTCTTGTTCCTGATATATTACAGAGCTGCTTCTAGGCTGAAATACTGAGGCGAGAGAGAGCTCGCTACATTGTTACTTTAATGAACTGCAGTTAAGAAGCAGCTGGCGTCACTGTTACAAACAGAGAGAGCGGAGCTCGATACTTTGTTACTTTAATGAACTGCAGTTAAGAAGCAGCTGGCGTCACTGTTACAAACAGAGAGAGCGGAGCTCGATACTTTGTTACTTTAAGGAACTGCAGTTAAGAAGTGGCTGGAGTCATTGTTACAAGCAGAGAGAGCGGAGCAAAGACGCATTCATAGAGAGGATTATTTACAGAGAACTCTGAGCTGACAAACTCTACCGGAGAGGAAACGGAGACAGTGAGTAGAAGCAGAGTTGTGTTACTAACATTTCCCAATAGTCAAAGACAGCGCGTGGGGTTTAATGCGTGTCTTGTGAATTGCATTATAAGGTTATAGATTCTTTTTTTGTGTGGGACAGAGCCTTTGGTTTTATTGAACTGGCACGGCTGTGCAGTTTTACCTGGATTAAGGACAGCGGTAGAGCGGAGCGTAGTGGGAGGTCATTCCTACACGCTACCGTTCAGAAGAAGGTCACTAGTGTCCTGTTCTTTTCAGTGTCAAAGCGGAAGGTAGTGGGGCCCTACACCTTGCCGTATTTGGAGAGGAAAATAGAATTGGAATCTTGTGGAAACAAATTAAGAGAGCGGAGGACAGTGGTTGTATGCTACGTCTTACCGTTTCTACTTTGGAGATATTTCTGTGTGCCTTTATAACAAGAACTTTTCGGATTCACACTTCTTATTGATCTACACTTGGGGAATGCAGTGTGTCATAGAAGCAGCATAAGGATACCAATATATACAAGGAGGGGTATGTTCTACCAAGATTCCAACAAATACTAGGTGGAGTTCTTTTCTGTTGTCAGAGTATAACCTGTTTTCTTGTGTTCTTTAGGACTTAGATGTACTGATACCCGTGAACTAAATACAAGGGAAAGGAGGAGAATACCTCACTCACAAAGGTGAACATGGTTGTCCTTTTAGCGAGAATGAAATGAGAGTAGGTTGAGTAGTGAATAACGTTAACCTGTGTGTTTCCTTTTCTTGTCTTTCAGCTGTCCCTTCCCTGCAGCCCCCTTCCGTCCCCTCCTTGTTCTATTTTTTCCCTCGCCCTATCCCTCGAACACACTGTGCTTTTTCATCAGTGTGTTGGTGTGGTCGGGAGGTGGAGCCCTATGTGCTACAATCGGATCCTGCAGCGTGGAGCCTGACAGGAACTGGGCGAGATACAGGCACGTCTCAAGGCACGTACTGACAAAATCAACAGGGAAAGGTGGGAGGTGAGCAAGCTTCGTAATTTCGAATATGGGGAAAAATGCGGCTCGCTCCTTGCTTGGAAGGCTAGATCTGAGAGAAGTAGAAATAATATTACATCGTTAATTCAGGAAGAAACAGGGTTAAAGTTAATAGAAGACTCCGAAATAAGGGATGAAGCAAGAGGGTTCATGGAGGAACTTTACAAAGAACAAGATATGCCTAGTAAAGATGTATTGGAAAATTGGTGGGTGGAGAAAGATTTGCCACAGTTGAGTGAATCAGATAAACTATATCTAGTTACAGCTATAACGGAGGGAGAGGTAAGGACCCAATTGAAAAAAATGACCAGAAACAAAGCGGCAGGCCCTGATGGGCTGCCGACTGAAGTTTATAAGGATAATATAGAGGAGGTAGTAGGCCCACTTGTTTAATTATTTAATAGGATTCTTATAGAGGGGGAATCTATTCCTGATACTTGGGCCGAGAGAACAATAACATTGTTGGTAAAACCCAACAAGGATCCAAAAAGAATATCATCATATAGGCCGATTTCGCTCCTTAACTCAGATTCCAAAATATATTCCGGCATCCTTTCAACTAGACTCGCAAAACTAATTAAATCCATTATACACTCAGATCAGAGAGGTTTTATACCTGGACGCCAATTAAATGAATTAACATATCAGGTTATAGGAGCCATAGACTTTGCAACTAAGAACGGGCTTCCGCTGGCTATCGTTGCGATTGATGCTGCAAAAGCCTTCGATCGAGTCAACTGGAGGTTTTTGTGGAAAACCATGGAAAAATTCGGTTTCCCGGACACATTTATCAAGGGGATTGAGACTTTATACAGACGGCCTAGGGCTAAAGTTTTAGTTAACGGAAGCCTAACAGATTGGTTATATATTTCAAGAGGAACAAGACAGGGTTGTCCCCTGTCACCCCTTCTTTTCGATATTTACATAGAGCCTTTTGTTTGTTCCATAAGATCTGACCATAATATTTTACCATTTATGTTGGGAAAGTTGGAGCTTAAGACGGCGCTTTATGCCGACGACCTTTTACTTTATACATCAAACCCAGATGAGGCTATCCCACGCTTAATAGAACTGGCCAAAGACTTTGGAACAGTGTCAGGGTACGGAATAAACCAAGATAAAACCGACATTATGTGTTGGAATTGCCCGTCCCCCATATTAGAGGCTAAAATAAAAATAAGATATTTGGGGATCCATATTACTCAAGCTTTGGATGAAGTAGTGAAGGTCAGTTGGAACATAGTATTAAAAGAAGTTAAGAAACTCTTGACTAGATGGAACGCTCTGCCCTTTAATATCTATGGCAGAGTGAATTTAGTTAAGATGATCATACTACCAAAGTTTACCTTCTTATTCAACTCAATTCCTCTGGGTTTTGATAAAAAAGATATAGCTAATCTCCAAGGTCGGATCGGCTCATTCATATGGGCTACTAAATCTCCTAGAATAGCATAGAGAAAATTGAGGAGGGGTTTGAAACTAGGAGGATTGGCTTTACCAGATTTACTGTTTTATTGTTACGCTTTTCAGTTCAAAAATTTTAGGCTCCTGGCAAATAAATTGGATTCGTCATCCCATGGTAAACTTTTTCAAGCTATGCTTACAGACTTGCCACAAGGTTTAGATTTTTTTTTGTTTAAATTTGGAGACCAGAAATTTTTTAAGAAGGTTCATTTGAAGGTTTTGAAGGCTGCGCTCGCTGTATGGCAGGCGATGCGAAGAATTCTTGACATTCCCTACTATCATCATTTGGCCCCCATCTGGGATTCTCCAGGTACCCCAGAATGCTTATTGGATCGTCTACCTATTCCATTGAAAGATGCAGGTTTTTTGCAGTGGGGTGATCTGTGTTATCACGGAGAATTATTAAGTTGGGAATCTCTTTTTAACCTTACAGGAGGTGCTATTTCAAGGTTTAAGTTTTATCAGTTGTCCTCATGGTGGGAAGACCAATGTGGGGGAAATATAAGAGAGGTTGCAATGTTGGAGCATATTAACAGGGGAGGGGGCTGGAAGGGTGAGATATCACACTGGTATACCACAATGCTATACTAGAAAGATAATTTGGGAGCGGAAATAGTTAAACTGTGGGGAGACTTAATAACTGAGGATTCGGGGGAAATGGTAAAATTATGGACGGATTCTTTTGTTCTCTCACAGAATGTAATAAAGCCCTCTAATCTAAGGTGGAATCATTTTTATACAGCATATAGGGCCTATTGGACTCCATCAAAGCTCTCAAAGATCTCTGTAGATGAATACCTATGTCCCAGATGCAAGACAGTAGCAGCCGATGATAGGCACATGTTTGCGGAGTGTCCTGTATTGGAAACTTACTGGGAGAAGGTTGCTAGTTTTTTAGAGCAGGTAACATTATCACCCGTTGAATGCAACACCAGAATAATACTTTTCGGCCTTCCTAAAGATTATGATATTAGAAATAATATTACACAACTGATGTTCTATGTTCTAGTCATTGTAAGAAGGGAAATATGTAGGGAATAGAAGTCCGCCAGTCCTCCGAGATTTGCGGACTGCCTTAGAAACATCATGGCAGTGAGTAGTTTGGATTTGTTGTGTGGTGGAGAGAGGGCAAGCAGGATATGGTCTCCACTAACGGCATGGTCTGAGAGGTAATTCGGAACCGAGCCCGATGATTATGCCAGAGGTTTTCTTTGGTCTTATCCTCCCGCAGGGCAAGAATCACCGCAAACGGGAATGGGATGGGAAACGACCTACCTCTGGGTGATCTCCGTTGGCGACTTGCAGACTCCAGGGCGGGAACAATTAAGTCTGAGGTGGTGGCCCGGAGAAAGCCTTTCTAGAGTTACATTTCTGGTGGCATTATATGAGGACTCAATAAAAAAAAAAAAAAAATCCTATCACCCAGTGTTCCCCCAGTTCTCCCGATAAAAATGGTGCCTTACATGTGTAGGTAGGCATAGTGGCCGCTACAGGAAACGGCCCAAATCATACTGTGGAGACTTCAAAATTACCTATCATAAAACAATCTGGTTTTGCAAGGGGCGTCACCTGGGTTTTTGGCCCCGGGCTCAGCAGCCATCTTTTATCAGGAGACATGGGGAAACGCTGGGCGGTAGGATATTTGTGTCAGCCCGGTGATTCCACAACTTTCCCACACAGAAATTTGAGAAAATTTGATTTTTTTCTGCTAAATTTAAGGTTTGCAGGGGATTCTGGCTAGGAACACATTGGGGGATCCATGCAAGCCATACCTCCCTGAGGTAATTTTGATGTCTCCACAATACATTTTGGACCCTTGGCTGTTGTGTGTACTTGTCCCTCCAAAATGAGTGAAGTACCATTTTTATTGGGATACTTTGGAGAATGCAGGCGGGTGGAAGTTTGTGGGCCACACTGATTCCAGAACTTTCCATCACAGAAATATGGGGGAAAAATACTTTTGGGACAAAGTTTGAGGTTTGCAAGGGATTCTGGGTAACAGAACCTGGTAAGAGCGAGACAGGTCACCCCTCCTGGATTCCCCTTGGTGTCTAGTTTTCTAAAATGTATAGGTTTGGTAGGTTTCCCTAGGTGCCAGCAGAGCTAGGGTTCAAAATCCACAGCAAGGCACTTTGCTAAATAAAGGGTCAGTTTACACTGTAAAAATGTGGTGTGTCCATGTTGGGTTTTGGGCCACTTCCTATCATGGGCACTAGGCCTGCCCACACAATTGACACACCTTTTTTTATCAGAAGACTTTGTGAAATGCGGAGTGTGTGGAATTGTGTGGGTCCACACAGATGCTAGAACTTTCCATCAAAGAAATTTGAGGAAAATCTGGGTTTTTTTACAAAGTTTGAGGTTTGCAAGGGATTCTGGGTAACAGAACCTGGCGAGAGCCACACACGTCACCCCCTTTTGAATTTTTCTAGTTGTCTAGTTTTTCAAAATGTATAGGTTTGTTGGGTTTACCTAAGTGTTGGCAGAGCTAGGGTTTAAAATCTACAGCTAGGCACTTTGCAAAAAAGGGTCAGTTTCACTGTAAAAGTGTGGTGTGTCCATGTTGGGTTTTGGGCCATTTCCGTTCATGGGCACTAGGCTTACCCACACAAGTGAGGTACATTGTTATCAGAAGACTTTGGGGAATGCGGGGTGGGTGAAATTTTGCAGATCCACGCAGGTTCCAGAACTTTCAACCACAGAAATATGAGGAAAATTTGTTTTGTTTACAAAGTTTGTGGTTTGCAATGGAATGGATTCTGGGTAACAAAACCTGGTGAGAGCCACTCAAGTGGCCCCATCCTGGATTCCTCTGGGTGTCTAGTTTTACAAAAATGTTTAGGTTTGCTAGGTTTCCCCAGGTGCCGGCTCAGCTAGAGTTTTAAACCCACAGCTAGGCCCTTTGAAAAAAAAAGGATCTGTTCACAATGCGTTTTGGGCCATTTCCTTACACGGGCACTAGGCCTAACCACACAAGTGAGGTACCATTTTTATCCAGAGACTTAGAGGAATACAGAATTGTACAGCAACTGTTATTAGCTATTGACTTCCAATGCATTTCTGCCTTCCAAATGTAAGACAATGTGTATAAAAGAAGTCATTTTGAAAAATGTCCTAAAATTCACCTGCTAGTATGGATGACCACAATTTTGGAAATATGCAAATAGCTACTGTTTCTAAACTTTATAATGTGTTCGCATTTCGGAAATACATGGGTATCTTTGATACATATTTTTCACTCTTTATATTTTACCAAATGAATTGCTACGGTACACAATGAAAAACCATTGCAAGACGCTGCTCAGTTATTGACTCTGGGTTCCTCGGGTTCTTGTTGAACCTACTTAAGTCCTATGTATCCCCACAACCAGAAGGGTCCAGCGGATGTAACTGTATATTGCTTTAAAAATTCTGTCACTCTTAAAAAAAGTTACAGGTGAAAACATTGGCACAAATGGCTGTTATTTCCCATCATTTTCAGTTTTTCTTAATTTTAACTGTACGTTTCTATAAAAAAAACCTTGAAGGATCCACAAAAATTACCATTTGCTGAATTCATAATGTTGTCTACTTTTCAAAAATGTATAGCTTTCCAGGATCCATTATTGATTTCACACCCATTTCTACCAGTTACTAGAAGGAGGTTAAAAGCACAAAAAGTTGCAAAAATAGGCTATGTTCCAGTAAAATGCCAAAACTGTGCAAAGAATTTTGGTTTTCTGACAAAAGTCTGCCTGTGCCTGAAAGCTGAGAAGATGGTGATTTCAGCACCATAAACCCTTTTGTTGATACCATTTGCATGGGAAAATACATAAGCTTTCTTCTGCAGCACTTTCCCCCCATTTTTCCAAAAACAAACTAACATTTAGCTGTATTTTGGCTAATTTCTGGGTCCCCTCCAGGGGAATACACAAATCCTGGGAACCTTTAAAATCCATATGATGTTGGAAGAAAAGGACACAAATTTGGTGTGGATTCCTTTTGTGGACAAAAAGGTACAGGGGCTAAGCCCAAACTACCCCAAATAGCCAAAAAAAGGCTTGGCACAGGTGAGGGGAGGGAAGGCCTAGCAGCGAAAGGGTTAAATGGAGCTGAAAACACCAGTTGTTCAGTTCCAAATTAAGTCATATCTGCTGAGCACAACTCAAACAAGCTTCCTTCTCCTCCAAAGCAGCAAGGACAATCTGAGCTCTCTCTGGCTCTGCAGCCAATCATATCACAGCATTTCTTCAACAATGTAATAAGAATGCTAACTATTGGTTGACCTTGGCCCTTTTTTTCTACTTCTCCCCAAATGATCTTGTGAGACTCTCACCGGATCTTAAAACACCTTGTGGCAGGCCGAGTAATTTTCCATGCGGGTCTCGTGAGAGTCTAGCAGAATTGAACAAGCCTCATGCAGCAAGTTTCAGTCCCTGAAGCTTGCGTTCTACTCGTGGAGGACTCTCGAGAGATCACAACAGTGTTGTACGGAAATAGTAGTATATGGAAAGGACAAGACTCTCCAATATTAACCCTCTCTTGCATAATGAGTGTGCATACTAGGGTGTGAGGAGTGACTGCCATCTCCACTCAGACCTTTCTCTCACATGACAGGTGTGCATAGTAGGGTGTGTGAATGGACTGGCTTCTCCCATGAGACCTCTCTCTCAGACGACAGGTGTGCATAGTAGGACATTTGGATGCACTGGTCTCTTTTTGAGACGTCTCTCTCAGATAATCGGTGTGTGCAGTAGAGTGAATGCGGAGCGTCTGGCCTCTCCTTTCAGACCTCTCTTTCAGATGATGAGTGTGCATTGTAGGGTGAGTGGATGAACTAACTTCATTTGAAACCTCTCTCTAAAACGATGGGTGTGTGATGTAGTGAGTAGGGAGGGACTGGCCTCACCTTTCATACCTTTCTCTCAAATCACGGGTGTGTGCAGGTGGGTATGTGAATGTACCAGCCTCTCCTTTGAGACCTCTCTCTCAGATGATGGGTACACGTGATAGGATGTGTAAGAATTGACTGGCCTCTCCTTTGAGACATCTCTTTTCAGTGACGGGTGTGTATAGTAGTGAGTGGGGAGGGACTGGCCTCTCCTTCAGGACTTCTCTCGCACATGAAGGGGATATATAGCAGAGCGTGTGGAGGAACTTGCCTCTCCTTATAGACCTCTCTCTCAGATGACGGGTGTGTGTTGTTGTACGGTGAATGGGGAGCGACTGACCTTTCCTTTCATAACTCTCTTTCAGATGAAGAAGTGCGTAGTAGGGAGAGTGGATAGACTGGCTTCTCCGTTGAAACCTCTTCCTCAAATGACGGGTGTGTGTAGCAGTGAGTTGGAAGGGACGGGCCTCTCCTTTCTCACCTCTCTCTCAAATCATGGGTGTGCACAGTACGGTGTGTGTGTATGGACTGGTCTCTCCTTTGAGAACTCTCTCTCAGATGACAGGTGTGCCTTCTAGTGAGTAGGGGGGACTACTAAAGGTTAAATGCAATAATTTGCAACAAATTGTATAAATTCAGACCTAAAAAAACTAATTAAAATATCGCAGTGGCCAATGCAGTGATTACAATACCTGGTCAGGACGCTCACAGTGAGAAAGCGATATTGTTAAAACAAGTGAAATCCTCGTCATTCATCATTGGAGAATGAAAAAATATCCCCTAACTCATGGGGTTAATGTTGACTTTGAAAGCACATGGATTGTTTTTTTTTTGTCTATTGACGCGTTTAAAAATCTATTCTAGCAAGCCTTCTTGCTATGGTATCAGCAACCAGAAAACAATATCTTCAGTTACAGCTGCTACCATAAAGCGTATACTGAGTGCATTTTGATTGAACAGCATACATTTGCACCTGAATGTTTACATATTTACGTCAGCGCGGTGGCCTGGATACTGCCCTATATAGCTCTCTAGGCAGAGAGACGTAATGTTTTCCCAGGCTGCCTGTACAAATGTAAACGGAGACAAGCCTGTTACCGTGTTCTTTACAAAATGTTAAGATAAATAGCAATCAGTGCTTACTCACGGATGTTATCTTTACCCATGATCCATAGTGACGCGATCAAAACAGGAGACGTCATAGGGAAGACAATTCCATATATACCCTGCCTCTTAATATAACTTTGTCTCTGTTTTCTTACGTGTATTTCTCCTGCCTTCAGATACAGGGTCTTCTTCAAAAATGGGTGTCCTTCCCACCTGCAATTACAAATCCAACCTATAAGCATTCTCTGAGCAGGCACTGTGGAATCATTCATTTTAGTAACATTGAGGAATATTGCAAATGAAATTAAAGGATTAAGACTGGTCTTTTAAAAATGCTCAACCACCATATCCATTTCGGTGGAATCGAGGTTTTGTCTCTGACATACTCACTTGCAGCACTGTGGTAATGACAGAAATGTGCGATAACCGCATTATCGCATATTGGATTTAATGCTGGTCTCTGGATGAGTCTGTGAGTTTAGAGAGTAGAATTGGTCTATGATGTGCCAAGCAATGGGGTCTGCAATTTACATACTTTTATATTCTTCAATGCATATATCCAGAGCCAACACTTACTAATGTATAGAACCCACATCTGTGACTGGTGAGCATGCATTGAATAAAGACAGCAATAGAGAATGTGTGCTGTGGGTAGCGTACTGAGGGGGCGGTCCCCAGATTTAGTAATGGGTATGTGGGAGTTGTGGCACAGCAATTGACAAGGAGGACAAAGAAAAAATAGATTATGACCCGTTCTTAAGTGCAGAACTGGCAAAGTCGAGTTAATGCTGTATCTGGTAAATACTACACCACATAGTATGGTCATTCACTGCGTGCTGACTACAAGCCAACCCCCTGCTCCACAAGCCTAAACACTGTCGCCCATCTAATGATGTATCTCCTGAAATCTCAGCATAAGCTGTACCACACTCATAGGGGCATATTCTCAAGAATGTGTGATAATCATCGCCAAATTAGCTTAACACAACTTCCAACAACGCAGTCTGTCACGGGAAAATGACACTGTGTTAACTAAGTATTCACAACATGGCGGGATCATGTGATAGTCACCAGATAACGCGTCAAATGAACGTGTTAAAATCAACGAGACGCCGCAAAAATGCGAAACACAAACACAAAAAAAGTTGCAATGAGGCCAATCTCGATACAAAAATCTGGGAAAACCAGTGACAGGCCTGCAATTCACACATGTCAGGCAGGAAAAATCACCATAAAAGTAGAACAAAATAAAAAAAACAAATGCCAAACAACAGCAAAGCACAATGGATGTTCCTGCAGTAAGTATGGAGAACAACCAGACCCCACAAGGCCCCCGCAGGACCTGCCTGAGACCTCGGGGTCAGGGAAGGCCAAGGAGAAGAAGAGTAGGAAGAAGCTGTTCAGTCCGCAGGAAAACAGGATCTTGATAATGGGGGTGGTATAACACAATCAACGACTGTTCGTCACCTCCACTGTGTCATTGACAACCAAAAATGGACTACGGCAGTCCATCATGGACAAGGTTAATGCAATGGGAGTGCTGAAGAGGACAATGGAAGAGGTCAAGAGGCACTGGAACGATGTCAAACGCAAAACCAAGCTGAAACTCTCCAACAACCGGAAGGCAGAAATGCAGACTGGAGGTGGGAGTCCTGCGCCACAGGAGGAGCTGAACGATATAGAGGTAATGGTGTCCACAGTCATCAGTGGGGAGACGGTGGCAGTAGTTGGGGGACCAGACACTGCTCAACATGACCGTACACAACAGCACCAGGGTGAGTAACGACCAGAGACCGGGAGGAGATGGGCACAATGGCATACATGTACAATTGAGTAGAGCACACCTGCAGACAAACCATGCCCCAGTCCCCAACTCCCACCAAGAGTCCAATGACCCAAGTATGCAGCATCTCAGCACTGCATAAGAACAGAAGTCAAAGGCACATCGCATGAAATAGTGAAGGGCCAGCAAAATCAGAGCTGCAGGGGCGACTCCCCCGAAATGCAGCACACACACATAACATGCAGAGCACATCAACACTGACAAAAATGTGGTACAAACCGCAACACGTCCCCAACAGAACACAGGACACAACTGGTGCCGACTGGCTGTAGACACTGGCCAATCACATTTTGCATTGCATGGGAAACGTTAGTTGACAATGTACAAGTACAAACATACATCCGTTATGCTGTTGAAATGTCCACTGACCCCCATCAAATAGGCAGCTCCTCCCAAACAGCCACAATGTACACAGTCATGCAGTCTGTATGAAAACATGTGCAATGCAACAACATACATGTGAACACAATGTTAAACTGCATCTCCCCTTCACATTGCAGAGGGAGAATGAACATCTCCTGCAGAGCAGCCCAAACCTCTCTTCTCTGATGACGAAGAGGACCACCACAACTTGGACTCCGATGGCCTCCAACAGCTCGTGGACAGCCCCCGCAGCCCACTTCCAGGAGCAGGGCAGCCCAGCTGCTATGAGGAGAATCTACTCCATGCATAGTCCACACAGCAGGCAGCACCCACCACCACGGCTGCCTACCAGGATCCCCACAAAGAACACATGGCATTCCAACTCCATGTGTTGGGGGGCCAGGAGAATCTGGCTGAACACATGCAGGTGGGCTTTGACTGCATGGTAGCCCATCTAGATGCCATACGTGGTTAAGTCCCATCAGGGGCCACTCATGGTCCTTAAAGGACATCCACAGCCCACTCCAGGCCCTCCAACGGACCATGGCTGACATTGCTGAAACCCTAACTCAGAGAATAGAACAACTGTCCAGTCAGAGTGGCTCTAGCGATGTCACACAGGAGTTGGGAAACTTGCGGAGGTTAATGGAGACCATTGAGCGGGCGCAGGCGGAAAGAGTGACTGCCATGGTTGCACACCAGCGAGTGGTAGCTGGGTTCCTCAATGACCTCAAGACCATCCTCATGACATTACTGCCACAAGGCTGGCGCTGATGCATGCTCCTGCTACCACTACATCCACATCTCTGCCCCTTGAAGTATCAGTGCCACACAGTGCTGGAGAAAGACCAGCATCACCCACACGTGAGGCACATGGAACAGCAGTGGAAGAAGCTGCGGATGATTCTGCCTTAGTGGTAAGAAGGACGCAGTAGCATTCATCTCCGCCTTCTGGCCTGTTTCTGCTGGATTCTGCCCTCTGCATCATCACCTTCCATTGTCCACCAACACACTCTGCGACACTCACCTTGGACCTCGACACGGACTGCCATATTCTGTTTGATCGCCAATGACACAGCAATCATACTGCGGACTGAACACTTCCTCTTTCTTTGGACTTGTCATTCCCTGAAGTACTCCAGCTGCCCCTCCACGGGTCAACATTGTAATGCGGGCTTTGCAAGGCCCTGTACTGCTCCAGATGCAACACTCCACTGAATGTGCATTAAACATTCATGATCACACAGATATGTTGTGTCAATGGTCTTTCAAGCCCAGGACAGAACCACGCACAGAGCCCCGGGGTCATTATTGAGACCCTTACAATGGACTGGTATACACCAGGCCAGCCCACTCTACGTACATTAACAGGGGGACGAAAATGCTACATATCCTAGTTCTTCCCTGTATTGATCTGCTGGTCACAGGTCTAGTTGTCAGCAAGCCAGAGCCACTCCCTCACAGCTTGGTGTACACGCACACCACACCCAGAGCATGCGTCAGAGGACATGTGACCCTGCCAATAAAAAGGGCTGGGTGCACGTGCTTGACACCATTTCCACTATCTATCTGGGTGTCTACGTGTGGTGTTCATGTAGGCATGGGGGCCTATGGCCCTTCTACATCACATACCCCTGCCCAGAGGTGACATGCTGTTGTCCGCACCACAATACTCAATCATACAGGGTGCATTACTTGCGGGGCACAGACTTGGTGGCACCGAATACACAGCGTCCGGCACAGGCACAATGCCACACGAAGGTGACTTTCGGTGTACTGAGGTAGGGGAACCTTAAGTGCTGAGCGGGTGTGCAGCCTAGGCGATTATGCCCCATCCGGGCGGCCTGGACTGCTCAGGAAAGGTGTGCCCTACTGGACCGCAGTGTAGGGCAGAGCCAGTGGGCAGCACAGGCCTACAGCCACATGGTGTTGCCTCCCAGATCACAGAGTTAGTGGCACCTCAAGGGTTGAGTGAGTGTGCAGCCTGCAATGATGCTGGGTGCACTGGTATGTCCTCTGCCATGGCAAAATCAAGACCCAGAATCGAAGGTGATACCTGGTGGCCCGCGGAGCAGGGCTGCATGATATGGAGGGTGCCATGTCTGCGGAACCCTGGCTTGGGGCTTGCACCAGCACGTGGTGGGCCCTCATTGTGACACGCCGGTGGCGGAAGGTGAGCAGTGAGCAGTGAGCCCTGGGTGCGCAGGGACGGGCATGCGCCGCTGGGCGGCGGGAGGGGCTGGGGTGCAGCTGTCCGGGTGGGCAGGGGCGGACGGGTGAAGATGTCTTGTGCAATTGTATGTACTTTGCCATTCTTGTATCTGGCTCTATTTCAGATGAGGGATCTGTTTCAGATGAGGGACCTGGTGAACTGCACTACATACCGTCACGTGGTTGGAGATACACCGGTGGAAGCAGGTGAGCAGTAAGGCCTGGGTGCACAGTGTCGGCACGCTCTCTCCCTGTCCCTCTCTTCTTTTATCTGTGTCTCTCCGTCCCTCTTTCCATCTTTCTCTCTCTTTCCCTTTCTTTCCGTCTTCCTCTCTCTCTCTCCCTCTCTTTCCGTCTTCCTCTCTCACTCTCTCTCTCTTTCTCTCTCTATATCTCTCTCTCCTTCACTCTCTCTTGTCCTTTGGTGGCCGCATGACACACCTTCTGATATGGATGTTTGTCTTGTAGGCTGTGTCCTACAGATTGTCCCGAGGAGAGCCCGCATGAGTCTTCATTGATGTTCTTTTGTGTTATTTTGAATACATTTGTTCTGGTACTTCGAAGGTGAATGTGTGATGCTCCTTTTTGTGATGACACATGCATGTTACATGTGATTGTGCTACATCAATCGTAATTTTTGTACATGATTTTGTGGAGTTGATGTGACTTATCTTTGCCTGGAGGGAGGGTGGGGGTGGTGGCGGTGGGCATTGTGGCCCTGTTGGGGCTCCTAACTGCATGATCAGTTGCTTAATGGCATCTGTTGCCCTTTAGGTGTGGCTCTGTGCTGGGATCCCTTTTGTAGTGCAGGCTGTCGTCTGACTTTACACCAGGTCAGAGCAGGTGTTAAATCCCTGCTGCTAACGCGCCTTATCGCCTGTTTTGGGATCTTATCGCCTATCTAGCTGGCCGTTGAGAATGTTGCGGAGTGGTGTTGTCGCGGGTTTTTGCACAGGACCGCATAATCTGCATCTCTTTAGCGATAGTTGCGGGGGTCATCTGTGGCGATGCTTTTTGTTGCTGCTATAGCAGTTAAACTGGTGGTATGGGCTATTTGCAGCAGCTTGTGAATGGGGCGATAAATTTATCGTGACTTTGGTTGCAATAAAGTGCATTTAACTCTGCGATAGTTCCTTGAGAATATGCCCCATAGGCTTTAAAGATATTGGGATAATATCTTGTGACACATGCAAAAATGTATATGTACATGAGTCTAGTTTGAAAATTCATTAACTCAACAAGCATAATTGTTATATATATTTGTATTTGCTTGGTTGCGGCCATTAATTCATCTAATTACACGCTCTTAACTGCTCTTCCCAATAATAGTTGAATTGCACATCATGGGTTCACGCATGGTTGACAGAAGAATCATCTACTTGTGACACATGCTGGTCATCATGATTATTAATAACCAGAGCGCACAAGGCCCTTTTGTCCTTTGTTTTCTAAAAAAATTAATATCTGCCTATGTCTGTGCAGAGCATGCATTTCATGGCTAAGCATGTCCAGTGCAGAGGCATAACCATAGCCCCCACTGCCCCTTTGAAGGAATTAGGCAACCTAGAGGTGCACAGTCACCACACGCAGGGGGAGAAGATTGAAGCATCCCCCCGCGGGGCACCTAATTCTTTCAGAGTTTACACCAACCCCCCTAGGAGCGAATTTGTGCCCTTTGGTACATCTGCAATCAAAGGAATAAGCAGATTTTTATACTGTGGGATCCAAGCCAAATAATCCGGGCAGGATCAGTTGTCTAATGTGGATGGGACATGTCAGATATTGATCCGTTTTGCGTGCAGTCATCCTGCTCTCGTTCGTTTGACGCCTTTGCGCCCAAGTTGTTTCAAGACTGGCCATCATTGTAGGGCTGCGCATGGAGCCCACTCCCCTCGTATCACAGTCCTGAGGAAGACCCCTTTTTAAGGTGTTAAGGAGCCTACATCAATTCGGGGTCAAAACGTCAACACTTTTCCTTGTACCAGCATAATCATCAGTGATTGGTCTACTGTGTTATTCTTCGTGAACATGGCGATACAATAACCTAGCAAAACCAAAGGGGATGATGGATGGAGTGTTGAACATTGCAAGCACTCACCCCCAGTCAACTGATTGGGGTGTAATCCATCATCATTCTTTAGCTCACTCCGCCACCCAAGTTCAGACATGGCCATATGCAAATCAGTCTGACACTGTGCCTCATGGGAACAGTCCAGCCCGAACTGCCAAGCCATGTCTTCCCTGGACCGGAAACAAGCATCCTGGGACTGGTTTCGGGTTCATAAAACTCATAAGCCAGGTTATCTTGAATCCAGTGGCAAAGTAAGCAAGGGTCCCACGTCTGGGCATACCCTGCAAACTTAAAGCAAACTTAGCAAAACCAAAGGGGATGATGGACGGAGTGTTGAACATTGCAAGCACTCACCCCAAGTCAACTGACCTAGATTTAATCCATCATCATACTTTAGCTCACTCCGCATCCCAGTTCAGACATGGCCATATGCAAATCAGTCTGACCCTGTGCCTCATGGGAATAGTCCAGCTCGAACTGCCAAGCCATGTTTTCCCTGGACCAGAAACAAGCATCCTGAGACCGGTTTTGGGTTCATAACTCTCACCAGGCTATCCTGAATCCAGTGGCAAAGTGAGCAAGGGACCAACATCTGGGCATACCCTGCCAATTTAGGGCAAACAAAGCAAAACCATAGGGGATGTTGGACGGAGTGTTGAACATTGCAAGCATTCACCCCCAGTCAACTGATCTGAGTTTAACCCCTTAGCTGCAGGGGTAATTCCCCAATGGTGCGGGGGCAGGGGTGAGTGGGGCACTCGGTGCTCGTGACGAGCCCAGCTCGTCATGAGTCACAGTGGAGCTGTGCTCATGACGAGCTGGGTTAGTCACAACCCCGCACAGGCGGGGAATCAATTGCGTGTGGGAGGCGTGCAGCCGTTATGACGAGCCCTGCTCGTCATGAGCACAGCTCCACTGTAACTCATGACGATCTGGGCTTGTTATGAGCACCGAAGGAGTTAATCCATCATCATTCTTTAACTCACTCCGCCACTTTGGTTTTGCTTTACACAATAACCTATACAGAATGTTGAGAACATGTGGCAAAATAATGTGCCACTGTTTGATGTTAACATGAATATGTGATTTGCACAATAATCTTTCCCTTTTGTACCTTTTCATCCTCACTCAAATCACTGTACTTTTCCCACCAACCCCGCCTTTTTTTCTCCGTCTTCCGGACACTTGTGTTTTTACAGTATTCTACGATATTTCCAATCTATATTAATAGTGTTTGTACGGTGTGATTAAATAACACTGTCTTACCACTCACTCAAGGTGGCCTTTTTCAGTTTGTTTTTCTCCTAATGTATATTTACCTTGTGTGTTGTTGAAATATAGCATACTGGAACCACTCTATATTGCACAGTCTGCAGAGGAGGCAGGTGTGGGTGCATCCATCAGAAACTCTACGTGCATGCTGCTGCCCCATGGCAATAGTGAGAGCTTATCTAAGGGGGTAAACTTCAGTGGAGTCAACCAAATTGCTTGGTGCAGACGTATGGAGCCCAAATACTTGATCAAAGCTTCACATGTGTCATAAAGTGGATGCGAAATTCGCCCAAGCGGTGTACACTATTTATTTATTTATTTTATTTATTGAAACTTATATCGCGCAACAGCTACCCACAGTGGGTTTCCCGGCGCAAGGGATAGACTCAAGAAGGAAAAACAGACCTGTCATACAGCACCATGGATCGGACTAGGGCAGCAAGGAGATCATTAAAAAAGTAGAGTTTTCAGTTTTTTTCTAAAAATAAAAAGATTGGTTTCAGTTTTCAGAGAGGTGGGTAATGCGTTCCAGTATTTTGGACCTAAATGAGAAAAGGTCCGTCCCCCCATCTTAGCAAGCTTTGAATCGTGGAACAACAAAGTCGTAGTTGGTAGAAGATCTAAGTGTGCGACTAGGCTTGTAAGGTTGGACCAGACTTTGTAAATACTTTGGGGCCGAGCCCTGCTTGATTTTAAAAAGATAGCAAATGGCTTGGAATTTGATGCGGTTGGGGATCCTGAGCCAATGTAAGTCACGCAGAGCCTGAGTGGCCGATGATCTCCTCGGGATATTACAAAGAAGTCGGGCTGCCGAGTTCTGGACGACCTGAATTTTATTAACGGTAGCCACATCGGCGCCAAGATAGAGGACATTTCCGTAGTCCAGGCGAGAAGTTACTAACGCCTGGACAACGGTTCTCCTGGTAGCAAGAGGCAGCATCCAGAGAATTTTCTGGAGCCATCGCAAGGTGGCAAAGCAGGTGGCGGCCACCTTTGTGGCCTGCTGTCTCATGGAGAGTTTATCGTCTATTAAAAAGCCGAGGTTGTGGACCACAGAAGATGGCTGAGGGAGGGGTCCCATCTCACTAGGCCAATGTTCAGGGCCCCATAGGTCTTTATGCTTCCCTAAGATAAGAATCTCGGTTTTGTCACCGTTTAGTTTGAGGAGATGCCTCTGCATCCACTCAGCTATACGTGACAATCCGATTTTCAGAGCCGATATATTGCTGCTCTCGCTGTTGGAAAGGGAAAAAACAATTTGGGTGTCATCGGCGTATGAAAAAATAGTCAGACCAGCGTCCTCCGCAATGGAGGCCAGGGGTCTCACATAGATGTTGAACAATAAAGGGCTGAGTATGGACCCCTGAGGAACGCCATATGCCGATGGACAAGTGGTAGATGTGGCTTTTCTAGAAAAGACTTGGAAAGTGTGCTCACTTAAAAAAGAGGCAATCCAGGCCAGGGCTGGACCATCCACTCCCAGGGATTGAAGAGAGTTCAAAAGTATGGAATGGGACACGGTATCGAATGCCGCGCTCAAATCCAAAAGGATGAGCGCAGATGTTTCCCTGCGGTCGATACCGTGCCTTAGACTCTCCGTCACCCCGAGGAGGGTGGTCTCTGTGGAATAGTGAGCACGAAAGCCAGACTGGGATGGATGTAAAAATCCCGAAGATTCCACTAGATGGTAAAGTTGGGTGTTAATATGCCTTTCCAACACTTTGGAGAGTACAGGCAGCAAAGATATCGGTCTGAAATTGGCCAGATTGGACACATCAGCTCCAGCTTTTTTTAAAAGAGGGACAACCATTTTGTGCTTCCAATCCTGTGGCACATGGGATTCAGTTAGTGAGGCATTTAAAAGTCTCATAAGAACCAGTTGAGGTTCAAGATCCAATGATTTAAGGATTTTGACAGGTACAGGGTCACGAGGTGAACCGGATCTTACAGTACTTAAGCAGGTGAAGAACGACATGTCATCAAACAATTGCCAGTGCGTTACCTTCACCGTAGGAGAAGGCTGTTCAGTCTCCGCCGCCTGTCTCGAATGAGGTTCCTTAGCATTTAAGGGGACACTCATAGAGTCGTAAATGCGTTCGACCTTAGCGATGAAAAATTTCGCAATAGAGTTACACTGGGCCTCCTCTAAAGCTGGCGGTGTTGGGATGGTGTCAGCTCCTGTCAGTTTTTTGACGAAGGAGAAGAGAGTGCGAGGACAGTTCTGAGCTTGAGTTACTGTGTCCACAGTGTAGGCAGCTCGAATCGTGGAACAACAAAGTCGTAGTTAACATTATTTATACAGCGCACAGCTGCCCCAGCAAAGGGGCGTCCTGGCGCTTAGACAGATACTACAACATAACACACAGGAAGAGGGAAAAAAGGAGGAACGACTACCCAAGAACAGGAAACAAAAAAGTTTTAATGGCACGCCTGAAGGCGAACAGATTATTCAAAGCTCGAATGTGTACTGGGAGCGAGTTCCACAACCCCGCGGCAAGCACTCGGTAAGAGCGGCCACCCATTCTGCTGAGTTTAAAACGGGGACAGACCGCAAGATGAAGAGCCTCCGATCTCAAAGATCTCGAAGGGATGTAGGGGATGAGCAAGTTGGCAAGTGCCGGCGGCGAGGAGAGCTTCATGATTTTAAAGGCCAGACAGAGCGATTTAAACTTAATCCTTTGTCTGACCGGCAGCCAGTGAAGGGCAGAGATCGTGCTGGAAACAGAGCAATGCCTGGGAAGACCAACAATGGCCCGCACCAATGATATTCCTTTAGAGCTTCTTTATAAACAGTCTTCCGTGAGACTGAGTAAGAGTGCCTCCATTTCCGTTCTAAGGCCTTGCATTTGATACGCATGGCCTTCAGGTCGGTGGAAAACCAAGGTGCTGGAAGGCGATGGGACCTGGCATGGTTTGAGGAAAGCGGGAGGAGAGTGTTTACAGCATTTGTAAGCCAGTGGGAGACAGTGGTGTTCAGCTCCACGATTGGAACCCCAAATTCCTTGGGACGGGTATCCAGGAGGTGTTGGTTAAACTTATTAATGTCAAGTTTACCCCAACGATGAATAGGTACACCCTTGTCAAAGCCACTATTTGTCTGGTTCTTAGTAAAAGGTAGGGAAAAGTGGACTGAGAAATGGTCGGACCATTCCAAAGGACGAGCACTCTGAGACCAATCAAAAGAGAGATTAGAGAGAATGGGGTCCAATTGGTGTCCAGCAGAGTGAGTGGGGCCAACATTAAGCAGAGAAAGGTTGAGAGCCTCCAGATCAGACAAAAAACGTTTTCTGATTGTGCACTGAGGGTCTTCAAGATGCAAATTGAGATCGCCAAGAATGGTAAAATTGGCTGCCCTAAGAAGTAGGGGAGCTATAGTGTCGGCTAATGAAGAAACTCAAGAAAGAGCATTACCGGGAGGACGGTAGTTCAGGAGACCCGATAAGGTGAATTGGGGATTAATGACTAATTTAAAAAGGGCTGTCTCACTACCAGACATGGGAAGAGCTTCGAGCTTACAAGCTTTAAAGATTATAGCAATCCCCCCCCTTTTCCGGAGTTTCTGTCCAGTCTTACCATTACGTAGTTATTAGGGACAGCAATGGCGGTGTCAGGACCAGAATGATCCTGAAGCCAGGTTTCCGTAAGAAACAATGCGTCGGGCTGTTCTTCGACAATAAAGTCGTAGATGTGATATTTGTGTTTTGGGAGGGATCGACAGTTGATACTCCAAAATTGGAGTGTAGAGTTGTTAGGGTGAGTATGCGATCTCCTCCGTCTACCACGAGTGTGGGAACGGCGTGTTGCTTTGCAATTAGACATTCTACCAGTCTGAAAACTGCAGCCCATACATTCAAAATTATGAATTGGGAGGGAACAAACAGTACAATTAGTATGAGGAGTGGGACGTAGCGATTGTAAAAAACTCACTAGAGTAGTAGAAGCAGCCACAGGAGCTAGTTGAAGGAGTCATGGCCCCTGGCCCGTTCTGGCACGGACGGGCTGAACTCTGGCGTAACTCCGGCGGAAGTTCAGCGATCCACTGCGCGTATCCGCTGCGCGTTAGTGTGACCCCTTTAAGTAGGGTCTAGCGTCCTTGTGACGTCTAGACCGTGAAGCAAAGTGGCGCCGTCAGGCGTCCTACTCCCCCAATATGGCCGCCAACTTTCGACAACCGGGACAAGGGCCCGCCAATTGCGGTGCTTTAACAATTATAGTGCAGGTGAGGGCCGTTAATAAAAGCAAGGGTAACAACAGCACAATTTAAACAAGATAATAACAGGGTTATTTTAAAAGCGCGAATTGCGCGATAAAGTGGCATTTAAATTGCAATAGTAATCGCTGCGCGCACTGAGCGATCTTCGTGGGTGCAGCTCGTAATTTGGTCTGTAGAATGGCCGAGCGCCTAGTTTATCCCCCTTAAGTAGGGTCTAGCGTCCTTGTGACGTCTAGACCGTGAAGCAAAGTGGCGCCGTCAGCCGTCCTACTCCCCCAATTTGGCCACCAAGTTTCGACAATCGGGACAAGGGCCCACCAAATGCGGTGCTTTAACGATTATAGTGCAGGTGAGGGCCGTTAATAAAAGCAAGGGTAACAACAACACAATTTAAACAAGATAATAACAGGGTTATTTTAAAAGCGCGAATAGCGTGATAAAGCGGCGTTTAAATTGCAATAGTAATCGCTGCGCACACTGAGCGATCTTCGTGGGTGCAGCTCGTAATTTGGTCTGTAGAATGCAGACCAAATCTACTATCAGCCAGATTCATGAAGGTACCATTCTGCGATTAGCAAATTGCGAAAAATTGCGAATCGCAGTTTGAGAATCGCAGAATGGCATTCATGTAGAAATGTGATGAAAAAAAGCGATTCACAATCGATCGCAATTGCCGATTGCGATCTTGCCGCAATCGCATATCAATCGCAGAATCTGCAATTTTCAATGTAGAAATTACGACCGCGCAAATGGCGAAATCGCTATTTGCGATCTCGGTAACTGCGAGATCGCAAAAACGGGAAGTCGCATTTCGAGCCCACTGATGACATCACAACCAGGAAGTAGGCTCACCAACCCCACAAACAGAACACAGAGCCAGGGAGTGGCAGCAGGATACTGAGGAGCAGAAAAGCTTACACTGTGCAGCACCCCAGCTTGCAAAAACTTTTCCAAGATGTCCCAGGATGCAGCAGGGAGCAGTGGGCAGGAGAGAAAGCGGAAAATTAAGTATTCTGAACTTGAGCTGGAGCTTCTAATTGAGGGGGTCTGCAAGGATCATGCCCGACTCTTCGGAAAAGACTCCCGGAGTATGCCAGAGGCAGATAAGCGCAGGATCTGGCAGCGCATCCGCGCTAAGGTCAATTCGGTTGGTGTGACCCAGCGGTCAATTGGTGACCTAAAAAAGCGCTGGTAGGACCTGAGAGGTCGTTCCAAGGAGCGTATTGCGGAGAGGCTTGGGGAGCGACTGGCCACCGGTGGAGGGGAACCTGTAGCCACACCGAACACCCCATTGGAGGACCTGAGGGAGGACACCATTGCGCCAGAAGCCTGCGTGGGGGTCATTTAGCTGGACTCGTCTCGACCCAGCCATCAATCTGAAGGTAAGTGCCATGCGACTGCGACCCTGTCCCCCAACAATGCCCTTAACTCCTGAGCTAGCAATATGACATCCCCAACAATGCAGCCCATGCACACCAAAAAAGCCCCATTGCATTGTGGTAGTTGTAGTGTAATCAAGTACCCCCAGTTAGCCCAACACTGCCATAGCAGGTAATGCAAAGTAAATCCAAAAGCAAGTCAGGGAAAGCAAGGCTGCATGCATGTATCAAGATTGCTTGTGCAAGATACATAACATTAATCATGCACCCTTTCACATTACAGGTGCAGGTGAGCAAGCCAGCACAGACAGCGAGACCCTGCAAATCGCCGAGAGCCAGGAGGACACTGAGGGTGAGGGCCAGTCCTCCCAATTACTAGGCCCATCACAGCCACCAGTAGTGCTCCCACCACCACACCCCGTGCGGACAGGGCCAACCCTGCAGCCACAGCTGTGCAGCCAACACCCCAGCAAACAGCCACACCAGTGGTAGAGGCTCCACCAACATCAGCGCCTAGGAGGCAGACGAGGCGCACAGCTGGTGCCAGATCACACACCAGCACACTGAGGCGCCAGCAGCATCAGGGCCCAGCAGGCACCGGCAGGGCACTTCAAATACCGGATCCAGGCCTGGCCATCGAACGCCGCCTGCTGGCGGTGCATCGCACACAGGCACGTCACATGGCAGCAATGCTCACCCAGATGCAGGCGACAGGCCAAAACATAGCCCAGATGACCGCTGCAGTCCGGGAGAACAACCAGCTGCTCGTAGCCCAGCAGGATATGACCCGCTGACACCACCGCCAACTACTGGCCCGGCTATCGGCCTAAACAAGATCCAATCATGTAGCTGGGAATGCTACATCTCAGCTGGCACGCAGGTCACTCACCATGCAGGGCCAGATGGTGCAGTGTTGCCAGGATGTGGCCAGGTCACTAGATCTACTTACCGCAGCAGTGCTCGGCAGCCAGGCCACTGGCCATGGAGAAGCAGAGGGGGCTGACGACGCAAGTGAGGCTGCGTCAACCAACAGCAGTGCATCCTTGCCACCGATGCCTGCACGTTGCCACAGCAGCAGGCCAACAGCAGCAACTAGGGCCAACACCGTCCCTCAGGATACAGAGAGACGACTTGGGGCGTCACGTCGTAACCGACAGTGAGGACTCAGAAACTCTGAGGGAGGCCATGCAGTAAACCCCCTGCAGACCCACTACCCCAGCATGGGGAGGTATGGAGCAATACACTCTTCATGGGACAGTAGAACAAGTTAAGGCCAATTTATTGTGCATAAACAATAAAGATTAATGGTCACTGTCATGAATTGCTTTTACTACATTTGCGATCGCAATTGCTATTTCGCAGCAATTGCGATCGCAATTTTGCTTCATGAATCTGGCTGTATATTACTTCTGTACTGGGGCTGCCACTACAGTGGTGGTTGTAGGGTTTACCACAGAGGACATCACGTCAATGAGTAGATGGAAGGCTAGTCGGTATTAACTGTAGTGAGGTCCCCCTTCGGCTGACCTATGGCTCTCCCTCATGCCTTTTCCTCCCCTGTGCCTGTGTATCTCACAGTAAAGTGGCATTAGTATACCGAAGTCTGATTTGGCGCATAGGATCATCCCATGTAGCATTAAATAGGTTTATCAAAAAGCCAAACTATCATTCCATGTAGTATTGAATGAGGCTGTCAAAAAGCTGACCCGTACTCTCCAAAAACTTTTGAATTACGCATTCATGGAGATCATTAATCATGGGTCAATGCAATTGCAAAGGGGTGACCTGTATGCCCTGACAGGGTCCAACTCTGGCCCAAGGGCAATGATCTCTTCATTCTAGCTGTTATGGAGTCCCAGGCACATAGGAATTCCTACAGTGTCCTGCATGACCTGTGGCCAGAATAATCCAGCATTGATAGCTCAATAGTACTGAAAGTCAACTCAATGACAACATAAGGGTTGGGGGAAGCTATGCATGGCTTGGCATAGTAAGAACTTATTGAAATAATACAGCCATATAGGTTGAATAGTTGAAACCATGATAGAGACACTGGGTAGAGAACAGCATAAGAGGCTAATGATGTGTTATGAAACATGACTGGACTTGTTAACCTTTACCCTAATTTGCATATTATCTTCTAAATTGTTTATAGAAATCATGATCATTGTGATACGCTTGTTATGTAGACAAGAATTGCATAATAAACAATCATGTAATTATAAAATGCCAATCGCTTGAGAAGTGTTGAAATGGGACACAATTATGATGATGAAATGCACTATCTTATCTCATAACTTGTAATAAAAAAAGAGAATAAGCAATAGTTCCAGCACTCACTCATATCTGACACCGACACACCAACAGTATTGCTTTCCTTTAATTCGGGTCTCCTTGTATTTATACACGTGGTAGGATTAAGATCTCTAAGGAATGGAACTGTCTGTGGTTTGAATACACTTGATTATGACAGAAACATGTTTTACATACTATCTGTTAGCTACCCTTAACCTATTATTATAGATTAACGCACCAGCTGTATAATTACACATAGATTGTGTTGAATGTCAAGTTTACCCCAACGATGAATAGGTACACCCTTGTCAAAGCCACTATTTGTCTGGTTCTTAGTAAAAGGTAGGGAAAAGTGGACTGAGAAATGGTCGGACCATTCCAAAGGACGAGCACTCTGAGACCAATCAAAAGAGAGATTAGAGAGAATGGGGTCCAATTGGTGTCCAGCAGAGTGAGTGGGGCCAACATTAAGCAGAGAAAGGTTGAGAGCCTCCAGATCAGACAAAAAACGTTTGCTGATTGTGCACTGAGGGTCTTCAAGATGCAAATTGAGATCGCCAAGAATGGTAAAATTGGCTGCCCTAAGAAGTAGGGGAGCTATAGTGTCGGCTAATGAAGAAACTCAAGAAAGAGCATTACCGGGAGGACGGTAGTTCAGGAGACCCGATAAGGTGAATTGGGGATTAATGACTAATTTAAAAAGGGCTGTCTCACTACCAGACATGGGAAGAGCTTCGAGCTTACAAGCTTTAAAGATTATAGCAATCCCCCCCCTTTTCCGGAGTTTCTGTCCAGTCTTACCATTACGTAGTTATTAGGGACAGCAATGGCGGTGTCAGGACCAGAATGATCCTGAAGCCAGGTTTCCGTAAGAAACAATGCGTCGGGCTGTTCTTCGACAATAAAGTCGTAGATGTGATATTTGTGTTTTGGGAGGGATCGACAGTTGATACTCCAAAATTGGAGTGTAGAGTTGTTAGGGTGAGTATGCGATCTCCTCCGTCTACCACGAGTGTGGGAACGGCGTGTTGCTTTGCAATTAGACATTCTACCAGTCTGAAAACTGCAGCCCATACATTCAAAATTATGAATTGGGAGGGAACAAACAGTACAATTAGTATGAGGAGTGGGACGTAGCGATTGTAAAAACTCACTAGAGTAGTAGAAGCAGCCACAGGAGCTAGTTGAAGGAGTCATGGCCCCAGGCCCGTTCTGGCACGGACGGGCTGAACTCTGGCGTAACTCCGGCGGAAGTTCAGCGATCCACTGCGCGTATCCGCTGCGCGTTAGTGTGACCCCTTTAAGTAGGGTCTAGCGTCCTTGTGACGTCTAGACCGTGAAGCAAAGTGGCGCCGTCAGGCGTCCTACTCCCCCAATATGGCCGCCAACTTTCGACAACCGGGACAAGGGCCCGCCAATTGCGGTGCTTTAACAATTATAGTGCAGGTGAGGGCCGTTAATAAAAGCAAGGGTAACAACAGCACAATTTAAACAAGATAATAACAGGGTTATTTTAAAAGCGCGAATTGCGCGATAAAGTGGCATTTAAATTGCAATAGTAATCGCTGCGCGCACTGAGCGATCTTCGTGGGTGCAGCTCGTAATTTGGTCTGTAGAATGGCCGAGCGCCTAGTTTATCCCCCTTAAGTAGGGTCTAGCGTCCTTGTGACGTCTAGACCGTGAAGCAAAGTGGCGCCGTCAGCCGTCCTACTCCCCCAATTTGGCCACCAAGTTTCGACAATCGGGACAAGGGCCCACCAAATGCGGTGCTTTAACGATTATAGTGCAGGTGAGGGCCGTTAATAAAAGCAAGGGTAACAACAACACAATTTAAACAAGATAATAACAGGGTTATTTTAAAAGCGCGAATAGCGTGATAAAGCGGCGTTTAAATTGCAATAGTAATCGCTGTGCACACTGAGCGATCTTCGTGGGTGCAGCTCGTAATTTGTTCTGTAGAATGCAGACCAAATCTACTATCAGCCAGATTCATGAAGGTACCATTCTGCGATTAGCAAATTGCGAAAAATTGCGAATCGCAGTTTGAGAATCGCAGAATGGCATTCATGTAGAAATGTGATGAAAAAAAGCGATTCACAATCGATCGCAATTGCCGATTGCGATCTTGCCGCAATCGCATATCAATCGCAGAATCTGCAATTTTCAATGTAGAAATTACGACCGCGCAAATGGCGAAATCGCTATTTGCGATCTCGGTAACTGCGAGATCGCAAAAACGGGAAGTCGCATTTCGAGCCCACTGATGACATCACAACCAGGAAGTAGGCTCACCACACCCACAAACAGAACACAGAGCCAGGGAGTGGCAGCAGGATACTGAGGAGCAGAAAAGCTTACACTGTGCAGCACCCCAGCTTGCAAAAACTTTTCCAAGATGTCCCAGGATGCAGCAGGGAGCAGTGGGCAGGAGAGAAAGCGGAAAATTAAGTATTCTGAACTTGAGCTGGAGCTTCTAATTGAGGGGGTCTGCAAGGATCATGCCCGACTCTTCGGAAAAGACTCCCGGAGTATGCCAGAGGCAGATAAGCGCAGGATCTGGCAGCGCATCCGCGCTAAGGTCAATTCGGTTGGTGTGACCCAGCGGTCAATTGGTGACCTAAAAAAGCGCTGGTACGACCTGAGAGGTCGTTCCAAGGAGCCTATTGCGGAGAGGCTTGGGGAGCGACTGGCCACCGGTGGAGGGGAACCTGTAGCCACACCGAACACCCCATTGGAGGACCTGAGGGAGGACACCATTGCGCCAGAAGCCTGCGTGGGGGTCATTTAGCTGGACTCGTCTCGACCCAGCCATCAATCTGAAGGTAAGTGCCATGCGACTGCAACCCTGTCCCCCAACAATGCCCTTAACTCCTGAGCTAGCAATATGACATCCCCAACAATGCAGCCCATGCACACCAAAAAAGCCCCATTGCATTGTGGTAGTTGTAGTGTAATCAAGTACCCCCAGTTAGCCCAACACTGCCATAGCAGGTAATGCAAAGTAAATCCAAAAGCAAGTCAGGGAAAGCAAGGCTGCATGCATGTATCAACATTGCTTGTGCAAGATACATAACATTAATCATGCACCCTTTCACATTACAGGTGCAGGTGAGCAAGCCAGCACAGACAGCGAGACCCTGCAAATCGCCGAGAGCCAGGAGGACACTGAGGGTGAGGGCCAGTCCTCCCAATTACTAGGCCCATCACAGCCACCAGTAGTGCTCCCACCACCACACCCCGTGCGGACAGGGCCAACCCTGCAGCCACAGCTGTGCAGCCAACACCCCAGCAAACAGCCACACCAGTGGTAGAGGCTCCACCACCAGCGCCTAGGAGGCAGACGAGGCGCACAGCTGGTGCCAGATCACACACCAGCACACTGAGGCGCCAGCAGCATCAGGGCCCAGCAGGCACCGGCAGGGCACTTCAAATACCGGATCCAGGCCTGGCCATCGAACGCCGCCTGCTGGCGGTGCATCGCACACAGGCACGTCACATGGCAGCAATGCTCACCCAGATGCAGGCGACAGGCCAAAACATAGCCCAGATGACCGCTGCAGTCCGGGAGAACAACCAGCTGCTGGTAGCCCAGCAGGATATGACCCGCTGACACCACCGCCAACTACTGGCCCGGCTATCGGCCTAAACAAGATCCAATCATGTAGCTGGGAATGCTACATCTCAGCTGGCACGCAGGTCACTCACCATGCAGGGCCAGATGGTGCAGTGTTGCCAGGATGTGGCCAGGTCACTAGATCTACTTACCGCAGCAGTGCTCGGCAGCCAGGCCACTGGCCATGGAGAAGCAGAGGGGGCTGACGACGCAAGTGAGGCTGCGTCAACCAACAGCAGTGCATCCTTGCCACCGATGCCTGCACGTTGCCGCAGCAGCAGGCCAACAGCAGCAACTAGGCCAACACCGTCCCTCAGGATACAGAGAGACGACTTGGGGCGTCACGTCGTAACCGACAGTGAGGACTCAGAAACTCTGAGGGAGGCCATGCAGTAAACCCCCTGCAGACTCACTACCCCAGCATGGGGAGGTATGGAGCAATACACTCTTCATGGGACAGTAGAACAAGTTAAGGCCAATTTATTGTGCATAAACAATAAAGATTAATGGTCACTGTCATGAATTGCTTTTACTACATTTGCGATCGCAATTGCTATTTCGCAGCAATTGCGATCGCAATTTTGCTTCATGAATCTGGCTGTATATTACTTCTGTACTGGGGCTGCCACTACAGTGGTGGTTGTAGGGTTTACCACAGAGGACATCACGTCAATGAGTAGATGGAAGGCTAGTCGGTATTAACTGTAGTGAGGTCCCCCTTCGGCTGACCTATGGCTCTCCCTCATGCCTTTTCCTCCCCTGTGCCTGTGTATCTCACAGTAAAGTGGCATTAGTATACCGAAGTCTGATTTGGCGCATAGGATCATCCCATGTAGCATTAAATAGGTTTATCAAAAAGCCAAACTATCATTCCATGTAGTATTGAATGAGGCTGTCAAAAAGCTGACCCGTACTCTCCAAAAACTTTTGAATTACGCATTCATGGAGATCATTAATCATGGGTCAATGCAATTGCAAAGGGGTGACCTGTATGCCCTGACAGGGTCCAACTCTGGCCCAAGGGCAATGATCTCTTCATTCTAGCTGTTATGGAGTCCCAGGCACATAGGAATTCCTACAGTGTCCTGCATGACCTGTGGCCAGAATAATCCAGCATTGATAGCTCAATAGTACTGAAAGTCGACTCAATGACAACATAAGGGTTGGGGGAAGCTATGCATGGCTTGACATAGTAAGAACTTATTGAAATAATACAGCCATATAGGTTGAATAGTTGAAACCATGATAGAGACACTGGGTAGAGAACAGCATAAGAGGCTAATGATGTGTTATGAAACATGACTGGACTTGTTAACCTTTACCCTAATTTGCATATTATCTTCTAAATTGTTTATAGAAATCATGATCATTGTGATACGCTTGTTATGTAGACAAGAATTGCATAATAAACAATCATGTAATTATAAAATGCCAATCGCTTGAGAAGTGTTGAAATGGGACACAATTATGATGATGAAATGCACTATCTTATCTCATAACTTGTAATAAAAAAAGAGAATAAGCAATAGTTCCAGCACTCACTCATATCTGACACCGACACACCAACAGTATTGCTTTCCTTTAATTCGGGTCTCCTTGTATTTATACACGTGGTAGGATTAAGATCTCTAAGGAATGGAACTGTCTGTGGTTTGAATACACTTGATTATGACAGAAACATGTTTTACATACTATCTGTTAGCTACCCTTAACCTATTATTATAGATTAACGCACCAGCTGTATAATTACACATAGATTGTGTTGAATGTCTTCGGGTGAATCTTGTATGATAAGTTTCAAATTACTGGTTGTGTATCAAGCAGTAATAGCCTATTATAAACTAACTTGATGTTTGTTTCCTGTAGAAATACATTTGGTACGCACTGATCAATATATATCTGTAACATATTGTTTTTCATTTTTGCATTGCCACCTCTTAAACCATACCTGGCTTTTTGGACAAAGGGATACTTAAAATGGGCATTGAGGTGAGGATTCGTGGGTGGGAAGCCCATGGGTTGTTTCTTCCCTCACTGATTTTACTGTCCTTTCGTTCTCCTAACAATATACTATTGAACTTCTGTCAAAACTCTCTACCTGATTGGTTTTGTACCAATATTTTGACAATGCCCTTTAAGGTTCTCTATACTCTGTACTTACTCGATATGGCTGCCATACCTTCCATTCCCTTAATTATCAGTTCAGAATGACTTATGGAAGTCACACTTACACAACATGGCCTCCGTTCTCAAGAAAAATATATGGAGGTTATTTTAAAAAAGCCAAATAACTCTTGTTATCTTTATTACTCATAGGGATTTTCTCCGTTATTTTTTCACACCGACACAGTTGCGAGGAAAAACCTTTTTGTCGGACTAGCCATCATATATTTATCCAAGCAGTGCAATAATCTATATTTGATATGAATGACAATTACTATTTAGTGACTGTTTATCTCTTCATTGTAAACTGGTTATTGGTACAATTGCTTGCGAGTAGCAGAAAGGGACTAGAATTTCTTACTGTTTGGTCAGAGAATATATTCTCCCTATCTAAAATGGCCGCCGTGAATCTGTATAAGATCGAGGATCGCTGTGGTGGACGCATTTTTTCCAACTTTTTTCCATCTCTTCACCCTAGTAATTTATTAAGTGGGCATCAAGTTTGTAGACTGTCTCACAATAAAAAAAATTTGGCCTGAGGCAGTGCGATGTTCCGTGGGCTTTAAACATGAACGGGCATTCCGCACTTACACAACATGGCGGCCGCGTGACCTCCTCGTAGGGTGTTACATTGAGACTGTTGGTTGCGGACGTATTTTGTCCGGTCTCTAATCCAGCAACAGAAGGGTGTATATTAAACTCCTGGACTTATGTGCATGACGCCTTGTTGTCTTAAGACAGGACGAGATTATCTGGGTTTTGATACGGGCAGGGATTCTGCCCTTACACAATATGGCGGACGTGTGGCTTCCTCTGAAGGTTTATTATGCAACCAAACACCGACGCAATATGGCTGTCGCTGTATTTTTCGATTTTGGCGTTTTTATTGGACCGGGTGTAGGGAACGAAAGGCAATTGACAACAGTATTTAAATCGAGCAGAAAATGGCATTTCTGTGCAGGAATTCGACAGAGGTGGACGTCTCTCTTCCCTTTTATCATCGAGCCACGGACGAACCAGGGGATGCGACAGTTTATTTGACTAAGGTAAATGGGGACACCTAATCCTATTAAGTATAGGTATATATGAATTTTTGGGTCAGAATTAAGAGGCTAGCTTTATCCACCCTTGATAAACCCCATATGCAATTTTGGGGAAGCTTTACATGTTAGGAATGGAGGGGCTGTATATTGCTACCATTCTGCTTAGGTATCAGGCACAAAATATATATAATAGATCCTTATGATATCTCCCATAGATAGCTTTTGGGGTAACTCTAAGTGTTAGGTATGGAGGGGCTTTTTTGTGACTATTATGCTCAACCAGGCAGCTAACATCAAATATATACGAGGGATGCAAATGATTATCCCTTCTCCCTAAAACGTATTTGGATACTTGAATATATATTTATTTAACTAGATGGTATATGTAAGAAGTAAGCCCGTCAAGGTTTCTTATTATTCTCCTTCTTATAGATTTTAGTGAGAATAAAACTACTATTTACTGTTTGACTAAAAAGAGGAATCAGTAGAAAAAGTTCTAGAAGGTAAGCTCCCTGACGTTGACTCGGCAACACAAACCAGGATATAGGAATACGCTCGAGTTGGAATGCCATAAATATGGCATCTCGATTAGGGGTAGCCAAAGAAGACAATTTTAAGATCTTAGTAGCCTCATGGCTCAGTATACATGTAATGTGACTCATCCTGAGACCTTAATTTCCAGTAATGCTTATTCTTTCCATTTTTCTCCCATATCCTTGTCCACCCTAGACGACAGACGGAGCTTCTCTTACTTGTCTACCCTGGTTCAATATTTTTGGGATAATTATCCTCATTTGGATGTAAGTGCCATGATTTTTGTTTATCATTTATGACTTGACACTTAGCTAATCTCTTCTTTTCACTAGCTCTCATTTTCTTTTATCGAGTAACTTCATGAGCCCTTGTCTATCTTGCAGGTGGCTTGAAAGTATTATATTGAAACTTATCATACTACCGGTGTAACGTTCAATTTTGAATAGACCTACACTGTTCAACAGAGATATTGATCCTCTGGAAAAGAATCAAAAATAAATAGGTGTGTATTACAACGTGGTATGTTAAAAAACTCCTAACCCCATTCCAGCTAATGGAATTAATAGTGCACATTTTTTTGGTACACGTATAGGCGGGTTTATCTCATTCCTGCCTGAAAACGTTAGATTAAAGGACCCTGTTTGATCATCCTCAGATGCCCAACGTACTATAGTGCAACATCGCGGACAAAGATATATACCCCTGGATAACGGGAGAAGATCCAGTGATGTCACCATCAATTACAACTTTGGTATGTTTCCCTTTTCTCTGTTTCCTAAACTCTCATGGGGGCCAACAAATCTAGAATGTGGGTGCCATCAACAACATAGGGGCATGCCAATTTGGAAAAGGATATGTAAACATTAGTAACATGTTTTATCCTTGAAATAATATTGTGTGTATCCTTGCCAACCCTTAAAGCCTGTAATGGGGGAAAGGATAATCAGAAATGGAATATCGTGGTTTTCTTGAATCAGACAGACAGTCTTGACAAAGGACTCTAATTTGAAATATTATTCTTATTCATAACAGCTAAAAAACTGTGTTAACAAAAAAACTTGTCTCTGATAGAATCAGTTAGTTCAACGTATATCCCAATTTATGGGATCGTTACCATAGGATCTGTGCTAGACTCAATTTGTCATTGAACTGGTAATGAAGCCTGGCTCTCTTCTTCTCTTTTTGTACTAGCTTAGTTGCTTTTTAAATGTTTTGTTCTTTTTAATCTAAGTTTTAATTGTATATTTTGTATATTGTTTTTTTGTGACAGCCCTGAAGAAGTCCCTTGAGGACGAAACGCATCGGCTGTAGACCCTGTGTATAGTTTCTCAACTGAATTGAATAAAGAAAACTCAAGAATATAAGAAATAGTTGCTGTGATCATTACTGTTTTACCTGAATAGAGATAACAGTTTTCAAAGAACGTTTAAGTGGTGCACCTTGACCTTTTCTCAAATTATCTCATAGTAAGAACTTATTGAAATAATACAGCCATATAGGTTGAATAGTTGAAACCATGATAGAGACACTGGGTAGAGAACAGCATAAGAGGCTAATGATGTGTTATGAAACATGACTGGACTTGTTAACCTTTACCCACATTTGCATATTATCTTCTAAATTGTTTATAGAAATCATGATCATTGTGATACGCTTGTTATGTAGACAAGAATTGCATAATAAACAATCATGTAATTATAAAATGCCAATCGCTTGAGCATATTTTTTTTCAGGGTTGTAGTGGCGGGGGCTCTTCCTTATAATCACCCGCAGATAGAAGATTCTCTGATTGGGGTGTCTGACTCCTAACACCCCCTCTCTAACAGAGCATAACTCGCCAGAGGAGGAATGAGAGACTCCTGACCGATATCCTTTACTCTGAAAAGAGTACATTTCGTTTTAAGGCTACGGTGAATCTACTGGGGTGACCCAAGTAATATTGGGGTAAACAAAACAAAGGCCTTGATCACAGTGACCCACCAATCCTATTTGGGGTGGAAACTGGTATTATGTTGGATATGCAGTTCACATGTGCTGAAGCAATTATGACAATTGTGCTCTTTTGTACTATCAGCACGTTATTCCCTATTCTCATCTAACTGGCTTCACCTTGAACACCCAGTAATTTACAAGCCACGCATAATTTAGAAACATCCATTTCAACGCAGTGATTACACCGCACTGCTTTTACGAAGCAACAGCCTTATCATCACATGCCATTACAATGCATGCATTATAACGCATGTCACTACAACACATGCCATTACAATGCATACCATTACAACGCATAGCATTACAAAGCATTATAAGGTAAGTCTTGGTGAGTTTTTTTTGTTTTAGGGTGGGTATGGGTTTTGGGGTAGATGTGAATAGTAATTTTCAGCCCTATACTGTTCCTACTGTTGCACTCACTGGAGTTGGAATAGTATTTTTTATCCCTACACTATCCAACACTTACCCTACTGTTGCACTCTCCGGAGTTGGAATAGCAATTTTTACGCCTACACTATCCAACACTTACCCTATTGTTACCCTAAAAGTATAATGCGTTGTGATGGTATGCTTTGTAATGATAGTTTTTAAAAATGCATTGCAATGGCATGCGTTGTAAAATCATGGGATGTAATGGTAGTTGTGATAGAAAAAAACGCATAGTAAAAGCATGTGTTGTGAATGTTTGCGTTGTAACGTCATATATTCACATAATTGCATATTTGCAGGAATGCAATTCCCATCTGATTTTTGCGGGCCACTCTTGACTGAGTCTATATGTGTGTATTTGCCTGATATAGGGGTTCTTTTGTCTTCGCACCTCAAAAATCTTTTGTGTATAATAAACAATAGCTCAGGGGCTTCAGGTCCCTGCAACCCTACTCTGCAAGTACCGCACCAGCTTCTGATTAGTGTCACATAGCTAAATGATCAGAGCGAGTCCAATAGAGGACCATGTCTGCCTAATTAATATGAAAGTGACTCTGAATGACATCTGTAGGGAATTTGCCTTAGAGACTATTTTTAAATTGGAGTCCAGAGCTGTATTCTGGCCTACACTGCAGCATACATCAGTATTCTGTTTTTGAATGTTTCCGGTTTCTATTTTTAAGGAAAAGGCAGGGCCTCCCCTTCCAGAAATGGGTCAACGAGCCACAGTCTGGGCTCTCCCATCTATCTCAGTAGAAGAGGCACCAGAACATGTTCTATAGTGAAAGACCACAACACTTATAGTCTAGAAGTAAATAGTATATGTGAGTAACGGGTAGCACGCCCACACATTCAGTTGGTACTTGAGCATCACTCCTCAAGTCAAACTGCACATTTAACTAAGGCATCAAACCTTTAGCTATTCCTTCGTTGTGTGTGCATGAAAATTTATACTGTGAATATGTTACAGTCCGTATAGTTTATGTTCACTGAAATGAGTGGGGGGTGCTAATATAAGTAAAAATGAAACAAATTGTAAATATAACAAATGTGAATAAGTCGGAAGGAAGATGCACAATAACAGGTGAGCAAGATTTGCCCCATATATGAACAGCATTTGAGCAATTTGAAGTTGCACGAACAGTCACAAAGCTTGGAATATGTGCAACTGATACACACACTGCATACTACTTCCAGCATGTATGATTTGTGCTGAAAGTGTGTGAGTTCTGATGAACATACGTTGGCATGGTGTGCACTGCTCATGTGAGCCAATGTGAGAGCAACAAAAACAAATCTGCACAAAATAACATTAACCTTGGTCAGAAGTGGTTGTTGAGGACTGCTGAATTTTTGACAGGTGTTGCCCCTGACTCTGCCACAGTCTGTCTGAGCAGCATCTTTGGTAGTGTGTGATCCCGGTTTGAACCTTTGGAGGTGGATGTGGTTGCCACTTGTGCGGTGAGGATTGGTCACAGGGAAATAAATGGTGCCGACCCCGGTGTGAGTTGCTAATACTTTACCAATGCCCCTATTAACAATATTAGTGCTGGTTGAAGCAGTTATCAACTGTGTCAGTCCTTGGAAGCAGCCCTTGGCTAGAATAAAGGGGGAGGGACACTGACAATGGCTTTGAACCAAGGGGACAGTCAACACTAGTGCTTGGTTGACCCTGTCTGCCCTGAGTCCACAGGGATAAAGTCAACATCAAACGTGAACAGATTGTGGCTCGGATCCCAGATTCAGTCTGCACTAATACCCTCTGCAATGCTGATGCAACAAGGACTACTGTTTTGATTGCCAGACTACCATTTGCAGTGGCTTAGCTGTGTTTACTGCTACTCACTTGTGACCTACATCGGCTCTCCCTGGTAACTAAGCGAACAAAAGATGAGGTAAGTGAGGTAAAATGGGGGAAGATAGGGTTTGGCAGATAGCAGCATTTTCAATCAATCAATCAATCAATCAATATGCATTTATAAAGCCCAACATCTACCTCAGCGGAGGTGTCTTGGTGTTAATGCAGACTGACAACAGAAATCAGCATAGGAATACTATGCCAACAGAGCAGAGTCTGTAAGGCCTTCCTGAACTCTTGTTCTGACTTGATCAGGTCATAAGGGGGCAAGGTGTTCCAGAGGTTAGCTGACCTGACCAAAAAAGACCTTCCCCCTTGACGCTCTTTGACATATCGTGGCACGTTGTTCTTTCCTCTACAGCTATGTGGCAGAAGTTCTGCTACTAAAGATTCCAACTGTTGGAACATACACAACAGTTCTGAAATACTGGCTGCCTTACATGTAAAGTCTTAGTCACCGGAGAAGAAAAAACTGTTAAGATGAAGCCTTACCAAGTAAAAAGATCTAGAATAATGAAAAATGGAAAGTATCTTCAGGGTTGAAAACCTACTCACTCTTACGAGATATGATTGGTAAAATTTGCCCACACAAGGCACCCTTGACAGCGACCCTACTTCCAGCACGTGTATGCAGAAAGTCCATAAAAATCAGGATTTAATGTTAAGCAAGAAGAATACCTCTATTAATTTAAACTCTCTGCCAACTGCTGATGAGCTGTTGGGCTCTATATTCCTTACAACCTCTAACACCAAGAACTCAGTGTCAAAACTTCAACTGCCCAATGGAAATATGGTAAAAAAAACTCGGATCCAAGTACGCATATTAGTACATAAGTTGCAATCGCTATTGAATTAGTAGATCAGTTTCAAGATTTTGAATAGTTCTCCTCCATATCTAAAACTTTGAATGAATGGAAGATCAGTCAAAAATAAATGGTGCTTCAATGAAAGTGACCCCTTGTCTTCATGTGCAAAATGGAGAAAGAGCCTGACTTAAACTTGATTAGTGCTCCACCAGGATCCTCATGTATGTGAACAGAGACCATGAATACTTCACAGTATCCTTTCTTTAAAGGCAACACTAAAATTCAAGCTCTAAGAAGGCTGAGATGAGGTGAATAGTCTGAATCTGAAGTTCTGTAAAAACTACCTTATTGTGAAAAACAGTAACTCTTAACTCCTAGGCAGTTTCTGTTTTGGCTGGAAGAACTTGCTTAGGGAACATTGACCACCTCAATTGGTCCCATGTTACATCTACCCAAGAAATTGTCAGAGGATGTAAAGAAAATGAAAGCATCTCGAGTTGAACTAGTCAAAACGGTGCAGAAAAAAATTGAATTCAATAGAGCCAAAACTGAAAGGTCTAAATAAGAGATGTGAAGAGCTAGAACGAAGAGTATCAGATCTTGAGAATGTCCAAATGAGGAGTGAGAAGCAAATAGACTTATCTAACAGAGATCTCAACGTAGTCAAGAGAAAACTTGGAGACCTGCAAAATACGCCACACAAGTCGAGTTTAAGGTTAGTTGGGTCCCGGTAATATTACGTCATTATTCCAAAATGTTTGGAGGAGTGAACCAAATAATTATAAAACATATCTTCTCCACTGAAGGGCTTTCAATTGCTAGACATCACAGAAATCCTTGAGTCACACCACAAATGATTGTGGTTTACTTTCAGGACTCAGAAATCAAAGAGAAAGTGTTGGAGAATGCACCTCCAGTTAGACCAACTACAGCGTGTAATGACGACAACTTTTGTGGGTTAGACTGATGTGTGATATGAAACCTCTCGCAGCCAGTGTGAGTTCAATCAGATGAGGGAAAACATTTTTCTCATTAGGAGTACAAATGCAACAGTTACAACTGACCAAATTAAAAGTTCTCTGGCCCGCTCGCTTTAACATCTTCTCAGAGTCCAACAAAGCTTTGGACTTGTTATCAATAACACAGAAATCTTGAAATTCCATCAATCAATCAATCAGCAAAATTATTAAAGCGCGCAACTCACCCGTAAGGGTCTCAAGGCGCTGAGGGGGGGTTGCTACTGCTCGAACAGCCAGGTCTTGAGTTGTTTCCTGAAGGAGAGATGGTCCTGGGACAGCCGTAGGTGCGTGGGGAGGGAGTTCCATGTCTTCGCTGCCAGGTAGGAGAAGGATCTTCCTCCGATGGTGGATTTCCAAAAACGTGGGACGGAGGCGAAGGTGAGGCTGGCGGATCGGAGCTGGCAGGTGGGTGTGTAGAATGTGAGGCGGCTGTTGAGGTACTTCGGGCCCATGTCGTGGAGAAACTTGTGCGCGTGGGTGAGGAGTCTGATCGTGATCCTCTTGTTGACGGGGAGCCAGTGAAGTTCTTTCAGGTGGGCAGTGATGTGGCTGTGGCGGAGGATGCCAATCAAACAACAAGAGAGTAAGGGTATAGGTATTCACTCTCTTACCCCTAGTCCTACTATTAATATACAACAGGAGAGTGACACGACTAAGAAACAAAGAACCTCACAAGGAATTGTGTGAGGGACAGACAAAGAACAAGTGAAAAATGGTGAAGCCAACACACAGAATGATGGTTAGGAAGAACCCTCACTCACCAACCTGGTGGTGACATGCTTCATCATCGGTATTAGTCCAACCAGCACTGGTTAAAAACAAGTGATGAGTGGAATCATAGGGATAGTCTCAGTAAATGGAGACCCCTAGTCCTCAATAGATACTAGAATACATTTGGTCAACATGTTTCTGCTAACAGAGCCCGAGTCGCTCAGCATTCATCAGGACCAGTAGTGTGATCCACCGGTGGTCTGCACTCGCTAAGGTGCATCCAACCGTGAGGATATTAGTGTGAAAAAGGTTAAAAAAGTAATACTTTGTTTAAGTATACTCACAGCTAATGCCGTAATGAGGCACACACAGCTAATCGCTGGGGCCAATTACAGGATGCGTTTATTATTCGCTTTACATGGGCCAGCGCGGTGGGGGGTTATCTTCACGCCGCGTTCCTATTACGCAGACGACTCCCCGCAGGTTACCTGACCTTTCACCACCGCAGCCCGAATTGCAATTGTTTTTAAACAGTGCTGGTTGGACTAATAATAAAATAATTGGCAATCACAACCTAGCATTTTTTATTTCTCCCCCCTTTTTTTGCACTTCACTGAGCACAATTGGGTTACTCTTATCACCTCAACACACACAAGAACGAGCTCTGCTGTAAACAGGCGTTGTAGCACACTGGGAGGACGCTAGGTCCTTCCAGTGGGAACCCGATGATGAAGTATGTCACCACCAGGTTGGTGAGTGAGGGTTCTTCCTAATCATCATTCTGTGTGTTGGCTTCACCATTTTTCACTTGTTCTTTGTCTGTCCCTCACACAATTCCTTGTGAAGTTCTTTGTTTCTTAGTCGTGTCACTCTCCTGTTGTTTATTAAAAATGTGGCGGGGGATGTCCAGGATGAGTCGTGCTGAGGCGTTCTGGATGCGCTGGAGTCTCTTCTGAAGTTTGGCTGCGGTTCCAGCGTAGAGGGTGTTCCCGTAGTCCAGGCGGCTGGTGATGAGGGCCTGGGTGACCGTCTTCCTGGTTTTGGTGGGGATCCATCGGAAGATCTTTCGGAGCATGCGCAGGGTGTTGAAGCAGGACGATGAGATGGGGTTGACTTGCTTGGTCATTGTGAGGGAGGAGTCCAGGATGAAGCCCAGGTTGCGTGCGTGGTCCGTTGGCTTGGGTGCCCTGCCCAGGGCCGGTGGCCACCAGGAGTCGTCCCAGGCGGAGGGAGATGGTCCGAGGATGAGGACTTCCGTCTTGTCTGAGTTCAGTTTCAGACGGCTGATCTTCATCCATTCTGCGACGTCTTTCATTCCTTCCTGGAGGCTGGCTTTGGCCGAGGCGGGGTCGTTGGTGAGGGAGAGGATCAGCTGTGTGTCGTCGGCGTAGGAGATGATGTTAAGGTTGTGCTGGCGTGTGATGGCAGCGAGAGGACTCTTGTATACGTTGAAGAGGGTGGGGCTGAGTGAGGATCCTTGCGGGACTCCGCAGATGACTTCGGTGGCCGCGGATCGTAACGGCGGGAGGCGACTCTATTGGTTGTTCTGGCGAGGAACGAGATGATCCACTCCAGTGCCGCTCCTTGGATTCCGGTGTTGCTGAGGCGCTGTATCAGGGTGCGGTGGCAGACGGTGTCGAAGGCTGCTGAGAGGTCCAGGAGGATGAGGACAGCTGTTTCCCCGTTGTCGAGCAGGGACCTGATGTCGTCGGTGGCTGCGATGAGGGCGGTCTCGGTGCTGTGGTTTGCTCGGAAGCCGGACTGTGAGGGGGCGAGGGATCCGTTGGTCTCGAGGAAGGCGGAGAGTTGTCTGTTGACAGTCTTCTCGATGATTATGACTGGGAAGGGGAGGAGCGAGATGGGGCGGAAGTTCTTCAGGTCCGTGGGGTCCGCAGTTGGTTTCTTGAGTAGGGCGCTCAGCTCGGCATGTTTCCAGCTCTCCAGGAAGGTAGCGGTTGAGAAGGAGCTGTTGATGATGTTCCTGAGTTGGGGTGCGATGATGGAGTCGGCTTTGTTGAAGATGTGATGTGGGCAGGGGTCGGTGGGGGAGCCGGAGTGGATGGTGTTCATCATGCGGGTGATGTCTTCGGTGCTGACAGGGGTCCAGGTGCAGAGGGTGGTGGTGGGGGGCGCTGGTTCGGTGGTTGGGTGCGTGGTCAGTGCGCCAAAGCTGTTGTGTATGTCGGCGATCTTGCTGTGAAAGAACGAGGCGAGTGAGTTCCAGAGGTCTTGCGAGGGTGTGATGTCGTTGTTGCAGGCGCTGGGGTTGGAGAGCTCTTTGACGATGCTGTTCCTTGCTGTAGTGGGTGTTGTTGTCCAGTCGTTCTTTGAATGTTGTCTTCTTGGTCGTGTGGATCAGCTGGTGGTGTTTGCGGGTGGCGTTCTTAAGGGCTGTCATGTTCTCTGCTGTCTGGTCATGGCGTCAGGCTTTCTCGAGGGTGTGGCAGGTTTTCTTGGAATTTTTGAGGTCGTTGGTGAACCATGAAGCTTTCCTGCTGCCGGGTCTGCTGGGTGAATTCTTCAGTGGTGCGAGTTCGTTGGCGCAGTCGGTGAGCCATTGTGTGAGGTTGTGGGCTGCTTCATCGGGGTCCGTCGTGTTGGTGGGCGGGTTCTGGCCGAGGGTGGTGGTGAGCTGGTCGCCGGTGATTTTGCTCCAGCTCCTGCGGGGAGCCTGTTGTGGGTGGTGGTGGGTCGTGGTTCTCCTGAAGGTGAAGTGGACGCAGCTGTGGTCTGTCCAGTGTAGTCCGGTGGAGTGGCTGAAGGAGATGTGCTTGCTGGAGGAGAATACGGGGTCAAGCGTGTGTCTGGCGTAGTGGGTGGGGGTGTTCACCAGTTGCTTGAGTCCGAGGTTGGCGAGGTTGTCCAGCAGGGCGGTGGTGTTGCAGTCCTTGTTGTTCTCCAGGTGGAAGTTGAGGTCTCCCAGGAGGATGTAGTCTGTGGAGGTGAGGGCGTGTGGACTGACTAAGTCTGCGATGGCTTCGCTGAATTGTGTGCGTGGACCCGGGGGTCTGTAGATGAGAGTCCCTCTGAGGGTGGTCTTGGGGTCTGTGTGAATCTGGAAGTGAAGGTGTTTTGCGGCGGTGAGGGTGTCGTCGGAGTTGGTCGTGACGCGGATGGTGTTCCTGTGGACGATGGTGATGACTCCTCTGGTTTGGTTGGCGCGGTCCCTCCGGGTGATCTTGTATCCATCCGGGATGGCTATGGCGATGTCGGGGGCTGAGGAGGCATTCATCCAGGTTTCCGTGAGGAAGGCGACATCTGGTGATGTTGTGTCGAGGAGGTTCCAGAGTTCGACGGCGTGCCTGTGGACGAAGCGGGTTTGAGCAGGATGCACTTGAGGTGGTTGTTGTTGGTGCTTGGCTTGGCGGGTGCGGAACAGGTTCGGAGGCAGGTGTATTTGCAGGCTTGGCAGGTGAAGGGTCCGTGGGTGCGTCTCGAGGTGGCTTATTAGCAGGCGGCGGTGTTCCGGCCGGTATTGAGTGCGTGGAGAGTTGCGGCGTCGTAAGTGCGTCGGGAGCGCTGGCATCGATGAGGACCAGGGGTTCTGGCGCTGGGCGCGGTCCAGGCGCGGACAGGCGTAGATGGGCTTGCCTTTAGCGCGCCTTCGGCGCACAATCGGCGCACCCGCTGCGCGCGTCCGCTGCGCGTTCGCCGTGCGGCCTCCATATGAGGGGCTGAGGGAGGAGCAGCTGGGAGGCGGGAGCGGGGTGGCGAATGGGAATGGCTGGGGGGCCGGGCTGCAGGGAGCAGCGGCGGGAAGCCGAGGGCGCGGCGGGAAGCAGGAGGGCAGAGAAGGCAAAGGGAACGAGGGAAAAATCTGAATACATAGTGAACAAGTTATACTACGGAGAGCTTTGTTCATCATAATCATTGTGGAAATTCGATCTTCCTAAACATCTCAAAGAGCATCTTCCATATTACAGGAAAAGTTTACCGAATTGGAAATAAAAGAGGCTCTTCTAGAGTTGCCAAATGCAACAGCACCAGCACCAGGGAAGGATAGGTTTAGAACAGAGTTTGGTGAAACTTTTTCGGAGCAGTTATTACCATACCACTAACAGAGGTAATCAATGTCACATTTAATGATGGTAGAGTACTCATGTCATTTGACCAAGGTATACTGATAAATATTTTAAATCTGGGAAACCAACAACAGAATTAAGTTCACATCACTCAATTACGCTTAACATCGAAAACAACCTTATTCCACATGAATACGTTTGCTGTACCCTTAATCCTCCTGGATCAGAGTGGATGTTTAATGGGACAAATTATTCTTGAAAATACACGTAATGTGACTGAAGTAATTGACATGGTGACTCCCAATCAACTTCCAGCTGTAATAGTTCTTTTGGACGCAGAGATGGCAATTCGAAAAAGAGATGGTTTTCTACTCAGAGATGGTTAGGAATTCCTTTTAAAAATGTTAGATACATTTAATTTTTCACTTTGGCCATTGATGCCCCTCTTATCTAATCCTTTCTGCTTTCATTATTGAATCACTGTGCCAATATATTCAACTAAATAATAATACATTAGCCTCCATTTCAGAGACTTTGAAAAAAATTACATTATATGACAATAGCATAGATGTTTTTTTAAATTAAATTCTGACCCAGCTATCATAGAATTCTGTAGTTTAGGAGGCTATTCGATTTACAAGTAAAAAATCTAAACTTTGTTATTCAACACTACTACAAACATGTTACCTTCATTGGTAACATACAATTGTGAAACGAAACCTTGGAGATACCCAGGAGTATTCTTCTCAGAACATTTGGTAGGCCTTTGCCCTAACAACTTTACTCTATTGGCACATAAAGTCAATAAGTTATTATACAGATGGGAATTGTATTTACTTTTCGACAATTGCTCGTTTATTAACATCTGATTTTTTGCTAAATTAGATTGTCTTTCTCAAATGTTATTGAGGAAAAGAAGCATAAGTGCATGAAAGTCAGCTTTAAAACTTCCAGTGGGGAAAGTGGACTGGAGTTGCATATCTTATTACATAGCATCACTGACCTTACAAAATAGACCATTTTCTGCGACACATTCTCAATTTGATAATACTATTATCAGCATAATTCTTAATAAGAGAAAAATACAAGGCCTGTCAAGCTGCATCAAAATCACCACAGCACCAAAGAGGGTGAGATAGAAGATTCTCTAATCTCTTTGGTATCCAAGGAATGCCTTCTTTCCTCAGTTTAAGGTTCCTCACTATTATTCACAGACATCTTCAAGTCTGAAGACTGCACACAGTTCTGCAGACTTGGTTGATACTTATACTATTTACCTCTAAGGCCCAAAATTTGTCATTAAGCTTTTAGTAGAAAGAACTGCAGACGGAGCGAGTCTAGGTCACAAACGTGATATGAGGCAGAAGGGCCATGCCCCCACCCGTTCTCACTGACCAGAAGAATGCCTGCGAGGCTGAGCAAAGGTCAGCCTGACCGACACTCCTCTTGTTCAGGTCAGGTAGCCAAATGCGCAGGCTCCAGGCTGCCTGAGCTGAACTTTGTCATGCTGAGGATTTCACAGTCAAAAGAACAATCCCCTGAGGAAAATGATCAAACAGGACCACTAGTATTCACATCCACTCCTAAACAGTATCAAGATCATACAGAATCAACCAAACTCAGAGGTGCAAAAATAGTGAACTTAGTAATCAAATCAAAAAATGTGTTTTTCAATAAAAATTTATTAAAATTATATATTTATATAGACAACTAATCACAATGTTAAAAATCAAGCATTTTATGACATAGTCAAATACATAAATATTTCATTTATTTAAAAACAGTGATCCTAAATAAAAACAGATAAAAACATACATCAGCAGCGAGTGGGGAAAAGAGCAAGAAAACATATTTTCCAATCAAGAAAACATCACAGTTATCAGACAACAGATAAATCAATAACAGAGGCAGAGTACCCTGTATTGGAATCCCGCTGGAAGACACATTCTTTTGTTGGACAGATATGCCCTTTTGAACACATTCTGTGGAGTGAGAACAAGTCTTCCCTCCTGCTGATATAATAAAAGAGACGCAGTTAGCTTGAAATTTTAAATAAAACAGATTGGGATCCTTACTATTCTGTTAAATCTCTGGTTGAAAGTAAGTGATCCACTGAAAAGGTGTCCGTCGGCTCTAAAGTGTGATGGTTTCCTGTTTTGTACAAACTTGTGTTCATGGAGGAATATGGCGGAACTTTTTGGAAATGTACCAGATCAGGGCAGTATCCGTATCTGGAGAAACGTCTGATACGAGTGTGGAAGATGTTTTCTTTCCTGAAGAAAGGTGGGGGTCATAGAACATTGGACCCACCGAAACGCGTCGATGCTTTGTTTGTCTGAATGCATCACGGATTATTGACAAGTGCAACACTTTATGGTTATCATTTGGTGAAAATTTTCTGATCCGACTGTGTGTACTTTGATTTATTGATTTATCTGTTGTTTGATAACTGTGATGCTTTCTTGATTGGAAAATATTTTTTCTTGTTCTTTTTCCCACTAGCTGCTGATGTGTGTTTTTATCTGTTTTTATTTATCACTGTTTTGAATTAAATGAAATATTTGTGTATTTGACTATATAATAAAATGCTTGATTTTTAACATTGTTATTAGTTGTCTATGTAAATATATAATCTTAATAAATTTTAATTGAAAAACACATTTTTTGACTTGATTACTAAGCTCACTTTTTTGCACCTCTGAGTTTGTTTGATTCTGTATGATCTTGATACTGTTTGGGAGTGGATGTGAATACTAGTGGTCCTGTTTGATCATTTTCCCTAGGGGATTGTTCTTTTGACTTTGGCCTTTTGGTACCCTAACCCTTTGGTGAAATAGGGTCCCTCTCTCTCCGTCTATAAGATGAGGATTTCACAGCCCTGTGGGCGTGTCCTCCTCAACTTGGCAAAAGTGCCTCAAGGCCCTCTCGCTCGTGAATAGGCAGACCCTCACTGATTGCCTTGGACCTTGGCGCTTCAGTTTTAAGCCCTGATGTGCTCAAGGTTAAGTAGCAATCAGTGATATCTCATCTCACTAGGCTGCTTTTAACGTTTGACCAGACCCACATTTAAGAATGTATCCTTTTTTAATTAAACCTCTGTAGACTTTTCTCCACATTTTTAATTGTCTGTTACGATGGTTTTTAATTTTAATGGATTTTTAGTAATACTTGGTAATTGTTTAATGTGATTTTATGTCTGTACTTTTATCATATATTTTTATCGAATAAAGTAAAAGTATTACAACAGATATCTCATCATAGAGTGAGTAGGGTGGGATGGGGTCAGCACTCTCACCGACGCCATCCCACTCTGTGATGAGGGAGAGACTGCCGCCTCCCCGAGGAGGAGCAGTCTCAACCCTCCTGGGACCTCCCAGGCTTTCCTCCTGAGCTGCAGCCAGGTACATTGTATATTTTTGAATGTTTGGTGCATGCTTGCATGTATGCATGAATATATGAATTTGTGAGTGTTGTGAATGGGTGTGTCTGTGCGCATGTTTGAATGCATAGGTGTGAGTGAGTGTGTATGTGGGACTTCCGACACTCTCGCTGCTTAAATTACCGGTCGCCACTGGAGCGAATTTAGATCTGTGGCACAGGAAAAACATTTTAGCTTTAGTTTCACTGTTTTAAAGCATCAAACTTCCAACGCTTGGTATTTTTCAAAAGTTAGATGCAGTATCCTAGCCCCAGTAAACTAAATAATATATCCATTTGTAGTAATCTGTGTTTAGTTTAAATTTGTGAAGTATTTAACATTGCTACTGTACTGTGCTAGCTCTTCTAAGAATGTTATGCCACTGCCTAGATACTGTGGAATGTAGATTGATATACTCTTGAGTAGAGATCTGTTAGAGTTGGCTGTGCTTTAGCTAGCTCCTCTTCCATGTAACCTACCAATAAACTACCCAAGACATCTTCTGTTTCCTGGCTAATTACTACATTTACTTGGCGATAATCCTGGTTACATGGAGAACACAGCGTGCAAGACTACATCCATGAGATTTTTTTACATGAGACTGTCTACTATCAAGTATGGACTGCACATATAATCCTCACGTTGTGAATGGAGAGAAGCATTTTGCCATGAATGGAGAGAAGCATTTTGCCTAGTCTTCACCAATTTACAGCAGCGTTTTCTGTGGCTCAAAACTACAGTTAATTTTCGAAAGGCAAGAGGGGATTTTGCGCTTATAGTGTTTATATCATCAGGAATTTTATTAAACTTAACATATGCTCAAAGGTTGAGATACAGTCCCTGCCAAAAACTGTAAGTATAGACAAACAAAGTCTGTCTATCAAACAAACATAACACAATTCTCCTCCTGAGCAAATGTTAGAACTTTATCTCAGAATCAATCCATAGACCAACATCGAAAACTTATAGAAGAAATAGAAAGTAGGTTCAATATATTTCAAAACTTCTTCTTTACTTTCTTCTTTTCAGTCACACATTACTTTTCGTTCTTTTTTGCTTTGCCAACACGTGTTTCGTCCTAACTTTTACAGTTAATGGACTTCGTCAGGGCTAGAAGCAAATTAAACAAATTTAAAATTACTAAAAATTCATAGAAATTTAGGTAATTTAAAAGATACCATAAGTACATGACTTCAACAATAGGATCAGTTATCTATAATTGTAAAGCTTGACTAATTATTCATGAAGACAAAGTTTCCACTTTTCAAGCGAATACAACAAAATAATCGTACTGTCAGTTGTAAATGATGCTCAATTAAGGGCCAGTACATCTTTAGTCAGTTTAAAATGATCCTATTCACAATTTACTGTACCAATTCTTATTTAGCAATTCTATTCAGAAAAGTAATTATAACGAGATTATTTATAGCGATCATGGAAGAACTTCATACGCAGTGGGAAGAGGATGAGATACCTATATACATGTTCATCTTTATTTCTTATACACCACATTAACATTACTGGATCATATATCACACAATCTCTACAGTTTCCTATATTGTATAGATAAAGAGGATGCTAGACTCACCGCTTGTATATCTTTTATCAAGAATATTGGCGAAACCAAAGGGTGATTTGAGACTTGAATTTATCCTAAAGAGGATATATAAAATCGAATTCAATAAGAAATATGTCCATTTATTACATGTTCTTATCAAAAAACCTCTTAAAACCATAGATGGTCCATTTACCTAAATTAGACACATATAAATGTGTATATTGTTTCCTTGTCAGTATACGTTCTCCTATATAGGAGAATTGAAAATCTGTCAAAGAATATAAGAGAAAGGAAAATTATATTAATATTGCTAGGTGGATCGCCAATTATAAATCGTATCAGACCCAACTTCGTTGGTAATCAGTTCATGAAGTCGTTTCAGATTTAGTGGACCCCTATATACAAAAAGCGATCTGTATTTGCAATTTCATAGTCCATTGCCCTAGATTAACTCCGCAACATCACTATATCACAAACCATATTATCAGAGTAAAAGATCGTAACATTTGAAACGGTTATTATCCAACAGTCATATTTTGAACAAGAACGTTGTTACACTTGTACTATGAGCACTAATCTCGTCATAGTAGCCTAAACGGTAGCTCTTAGAATAACATACTTTCAACTCTCTATTACTTATCAGTCATATATGTACCACCTGGTTTGTCATATGTTAGAGAGACTTTCACTATTACCGTCCATCTACCTGATATTAAACGAAACCTGGGTGGTAACCACGTCTAAAAACATTTCTACTGGCAAGACCCCTTTATTTAAGCCATTGAATATTTAGATTTACAAGACACATTGCCTAGATAGAACACTATAAATTCTCGATGCCACATTTCAATTAAATAGAACAGAGAGTTATAACGTTTTAGTATTTTTCTACTTTCAAATATCTAATAAACGGGACATTATTACACCCAGTTTGGTATATTTTCTTAAAAACCTTCTAATTGCTAATAGTAGAAAACCCTCTCACTATCTCTAGAGAAAATAGCTATTAGCAGGGTAGCAATCATAAAGTTAAACCGTACCTTCGTTTTGTATATATTCCTCGCAGTAACGGGGCTCTCGTATCCCAATTTCGTAAACAACGAGTCACCACCTATCCTTTCTTTCAATAAAACAAAATTCCCAATTAAAATCAGAGTATTAGTCTCTGAAATACCATTTAAGAATAAGTTCAACATATCTAGCCTCACTCTTACCGGTAAAGAAATAGATTGTCACGGCACCAGGGAGTCTTTGCACGAACGGCGTCTCGCATCATCGCCATCTTTGTTTGGGTTATTTATACTTGATTGTATTACGAAAGAGAAAAGGGGACTAAGTACTCTAAATATTTTATTTATATTTTGACACGAGCAACAAACCCGAGTAAAATTGAAACACCTTACTAATTAATTCAACTCAATCTCAATATTTATATCTATCGTATGCATTTTATGCTCGCCTAAAAAATATTATAATATTAATTGTAAATATATTTACTTAATTCATAACGCAAGGAAGATAAGATTCTTCAAAAATCTATATAAAGAAATCACCAATATCCTAACCTTAATAGACCAGTTAGGATATATCAGAACTTCGTTCCGGTTAATCATATCGTAAGCGCCATCTTTGAATGGTCATCGGATCGTGGATTTATTTATAAAATCTTAAAGTTATCAAAAATACTTCCTGTATTATGAATGAGTCTTAGATTATTTATAAGTTCTCAACATAATTAAAGTGCTATCAAAGGATCTCATTTTATCTTACATTTGATACATATGGGATATAATCTCTATATTCAGAAAAAACTTTCAATTTATCAGAAATTTCAACATATTATCTCAAGTTGTTTAAAGTAGAGTATAGTTCCCTTACCATATATAAGGTGATTCCTGTATAGTCTATTGATCAAGTATATTATTCTTCCTATTTAAAGGTTTCGTCGCCTCAGAATGATGCAGTTACGTCCCCTTCTTTAGTTATTCACATGTTTAGGAAATATATATAACAGTACCCTCTAGTTTACACTAGTTACAATCTAGACATAGTATTATTATGAAATTGCGTGTATATTTTCCAGTAATTACAACCAATCAATAAATGAAGAGATGAGGTGAGCTGAACACTGTTTCTTAATCATTTCATTCCAACTTTTTCATATTGCAACAATCTATCCCAGAAAATATTGCATTTCATCATCAATGTTAATCCCGAGTTCCACTGCCCGTAATCTGATAATCCAGCGTACTTCAGCCTGTCTTACTTTAAATTCTCTATTCCCTCCCCTAACATTCGGTGGATGCTCTCTAATCCATGAAATGAGAAACATTTATCGGGACAGTTTAATGCATGTAATCCTATGGGATATTTCTGATCCATGTTTTTAAAAGCTCTATAATGTTCTGCTATGCGTTCTTTCATGCTTCTTATAGTGCTACCTATATAGATCTGCTGACATTTGCACACTATTATATAGACTACATATTTTGTTGTGCAATCTATATGTTGTCTTATGTAATATTTTTTAGATCCATTATATGCAAATTCTTTCTTATCCTTAATTGCCAATCTACACATACTGCAATTGTTGCATTTAAATGAACCAATATTATGTGTGTGTAACCATGTCTCTTTTGCTTTGTTGTCCCTAAGGTAGCTTGGGCTGGTGATATTGCCCAATGTTCTACCTTTCCTATATGTTATACCTGGATATTTAAGGATGTATCTCTGTAATGATGTATTAGAGGTTAAAAGGTGCCAGTGTCGTTTCAAAATGCCATATATCTTATGGGACCATGGATGATATCTCGTAATCAGTTTGACAGGTATTATTTTGTGGGGATCCTTAATTCGTGACTTGAGTGTGACCAACCTCCTCAACCTTTTTCACTCGATTTTTGGCTTTAGTAAGAACTTGCTGGTAATAACCTCTGAATAAGAATCTCTTTTCCATGTCCTCCAAGGTGTCTAAGAAATCAGTATTATTAGCACAATTTCTCCTTGCTCTATAGAATTCACCGTAGGGAATTGCATTTATTTGAGTTCTGGGGTGAGCACTTTCAGCATGTAACAATGAGTTACATGAGGTCTCCTTTCTATGCATTCTACTCTTCAGTTTGTCACCCTCAACAAACAATTCCACTTCTAAGAAGACCATAGTTTTAACATTATAGCTCATGGTGAATTTGATATTATAGGTATTGTTGTTTAAGAAGTCAAAAAATTCTTTTAATTTGTCTACTCCTCCTGTCCATATCAAAAGACAATTGTCAATATATCTACCATAATACATCATGTATTCCTGCCAGATTGACCCCGGTTGGCCCCAGATATGCACCGCCTCAAACCGTCCCATGAAGAGACAGGCAAAGGACGGTGCAAATCTGGAGCCCATTGCCGAGCCACATACTTGTATATTTCCTAAACATGTGAATAACTGAAGAAGGGGACGTAACTGCATCATTCTGAGACGATGAAACCTTTAAATAGGAAGAATAATATACTTGATCAATAGACTATACAGGAATCACCTTATATATGGTAAGGGAACTATACTCTACTTTAAACAACTTGAGATAATATGTTGAAATTTCTGATAAATAGGAACGTTTTTTCTGAATATAGAGATTATATCCCCTATGTATCAAATGCAAGATAAAATGAGATCCTTTGATAGCACTTTAATTATGTTGAGAACTTATAAATAATCTAAGACTCATTCATAATACAGGAAATATTTTTGATAACTTTAAGATTTTATAAATAAATCCACGATCCGATGACCATTCAAAGATGGCACTTACAATATGATTAACCAGAACGAAGTTCTGATATATCCTAACTGGTCTATTAAGGTTAGGATATTGGTGATTTCTTTATATAGATTTTTGAAGAATCTTATCTTCCTTGCGTTATGAATTAAGTATATATATTTACAATTAATATTATAATAATATTTTTTAGGCGAGCATAAAATGCATACGATAGATATAAATATTGAGATTGAGTTGAATTAATTAGTAAGGTGTTTCAATTTTACTCGGGTTTGTTGCTCGTGTCAAAATAGAAATAAAATATTTAGAGTACTTAGTCCCCTTTTCTCTTTCGTAATACAATCAAGTATAAATAACCCAAAAAAGATGGCGACGATGCTAGACGCCGTTCGTGCAAAGACTCCCTGGTGCCGTGATAATCTATTTCTTTACCGGTAAGAGTGAGGCTAGATATGTTGAACTTATTCTTAAATGGTATTTCAGAGACTAATACTCTGATTTTAATTGGGAATTTTGTTTTATAGAAAGAAAGGATAGGTGGTGACTCGTTGTTTACGAAATTGGGATACGAGAGCCCCGTTACTGCGGGGAATATATACAAAACGGAGGTACGGTTTAACTTTATGATTGCTACCCTGTTAATAGCTATTTTCTCTAGAGATAGTGAGAGGGTTTTCTACTATTAGCAATTGGAAGGTTTTTAAGAAAATATACCAAACTGGGTGTAATAATGTCCCGTTTATTAGATATTTGAAAGTAGAAAAATACTAAAACGTTATAACTCTCTGTTCTATTTATTTGAAATGTGGCATCGAGAATTTATAGTGTTCTATCTAGGCAATGTGTCTTGTAAATCTAAATATTCAATGGCTTGAATAAAGGGGTCTTGCCAGTAGAAATGTTTTTAGACGAGGTTACTGCCCAGGTTTCGTTTAATATCAGGTAGATGGACGGTAATAGTGAAAGTCTCTCTAACATATGACAAACCAAGTGGTACATATATGACTGATAAGTAATAGAGAGTTGAAAGTATGTTATTCTAAGAGCTACCGTTTAGGCTACTATGACGAGATTAGTGCTCATAGTACAAGTGTAACAACGTTCTTGTTCAAAATATGACTGTTGGATAATAACCTTTTCAATGTTAAGATCTTTTACTCTGATAATATGGTTTGTGATATAGTGATGTTGCGGAGTTAATCTAGGGCAATGGACTATGAAATAGCAAATGCAGATCGCTTTTTGTATATAGGGGTCCACTAAATCTGAAACGACTTCATGAACTGATTACCGACGAAGTTGGGTCTGATACGATTTATAATTGGCGATCCACCTAGCAATATTAATATAATTTTCCTTTCTCTTATATTCTTTGACAGATTTTCAATTCTCCTACATAGGAGAACGTATACTGACAAGGAAACAATATACACATTTATATGTGTCTAATTTAGGTAAATGGACCATCTATGTTTTTTTTGATAAGAAAATGTAATAAAAGGACAGATTTCTTATTGAATTCGATTTTATATATCCTCTTTAGGATAAATTCAAGTCTCAAATCACCCTTTGGTTTCGCCAATATTCTTGATAAAAGATATACAAGCGGTGAGTCTAGCATCCTCTTTATCTATACAATATAGGAAACTGTAGAGATTGTGTGATATATGATCCAGTAATGTTAATGTGGTGTATAAGAAATAAAGATGAACATGTATATAGGTATCTCATCCTCTTCCCAGTGCGTATGAAGATCTTCCATGATCGCTATAAATAATCTCATTACAATGAACTTTTCTGAATAGAATTGCTAAATATGAATTGGTACAGTAAATTGTGAATAGGATCATTTTAAACTGACTAAAGATGTACTGGCCCTTAATTGAGCATCATTTACAACTGACAGTACGATTATTTTGTTGTATTCGCTTGAAAAGTGGAAACTTTGTCTTCATTAATAATTAGTCAAGCTTTACAATTATAGATAACTGATCCTATTGTTGAAGTCATGTACTTATGGTATCTTTTAAATTACCTAAATTTCTATGAATTTTTAGTAATTTTAAATTTGTTTAATTTGCTTCTAGCCCCGACGAAGTCCATAAACTGTAAAAGTTAGGACGAAACACGTGTTGGCAAAGCAAAAAAGAATGAAAAGTACTGAGTGACCGAAAAGAAGAAAATAAAGAAGAAGTTTTGAAATATATTGGACGTACTTTCTATTTCTTCTATAAGTTTTTGATGTTGGTCGATGGATTGATTCTGAGATAAGGTTCTAACATTTGCTCAGGAGGAGAATTGTGTTATGTGGCTCAAAACTAGTCAATTCAGCAGACACTGTAGGGTGTTTTGTTTCTTTTGCCTTGTATTTCGCCCTGCGCAGTGTGCCTTTTGACCCTTGGATGTGTTTGCCACATAATTATTTCTTATATTACTTGCGGAGGATCTCTGAACAGTTTCTAACCTCCTGCACTGCTGTATGTTTGAACGCTTTAGTGACAATGCTTCTCCTCACTTAATGTTTGCATCAGCATTTGTTTTAACCGTCAAACTCTTCCTGACCTGCCGGGTCATTGCTATATATTAACAATTCCTTTCACATGCAGTAGAAGTGTATTGTAAATATCTCGTTTACAATATGTGCATCATTTAAAATCCCTGCCCGCAATGCATCATTTCCCCTTGCGGACATTTCAATACCGGTGCATGCCTTTTGGTCTGGCTTCGGCTGCGTCGGTATTTCAGAGAGTGATGGGTAACATTCTGAAAGGTGTTGATGGAGTTTTTCAAGATGATGTTCTCATTTTTGCAAAGGACACTGCTTCACATGATTCAATTTTACATATAGTTTTGAGTCTTTTTGAGGAACTTGCAGCCAGATTCATCAATGTCCAATTCTGCGATTTTTAAATTGCGAGTAAATGCGAATCGCAATTTAGAAATCGCAGAACGGCATTCATGAAGTTTTGCAATTAAAAAATGCGATTCGCAAGCAGCCGCAATCGCCGATTGTGAGAAGGAAGAAATCGGTAAATAATCGCAGAATCGGCCGATAATCCTGTTGAAATTGCGATTTCGCAATTACCGATATCGCAAATTGCGATCTCGCTAACTGCGAGATCGCAAAAATGGGAAGTCGCATCCTGAGCACAGTGATGACATCACAACCAGGAAGTAGGCAGGTCCCACCCTCATTCAGCACTGAGAGGCTGAAGCACAGGCAGCAGTAGCAGAGCTCCCCTCCAGCATTCCCAGAGGACTACAGCAGGAGACACCACAGTGGCAGGCATGGCAGAGGATGCAGCAGGAGCTTCCACCAGTGGGAGGAAGCGCAAAATAAAGTTTTCGGAGCAGGAGCTCGAACACCTAATTGAAGGAGTCTCCAGGGATCACAACCGCCTATTTGGCAAAGACTCCTGAAGGGTGCCAGAGGCGGACAAAAGACGCATATGGTTGCGCATCCGCGCCAAAGTGAATGCCGTGGGGGTGACCCAGCGCTCGGTGGACGAGCTGAAAAAGCGCTGGTATGACTTGAGAGGGTGGGCAAAAGAAAAGATTGCAGAGAGGCTGGGGGAGCAATTGGCGACAGGTGGAGGGGAGCCCACCGTCCCACCGAACACCCCACCGGAGGACCAGGTGGAGGAGACCATCGACCTACAGGCCTGCGTGGGTGTGACCCGGCTTGACTCCTCCCGACTCACCCAAGACACACCAGGTAAAATCCATGTGACTGCAACCCCCTGTCCCCTAACATTGTCCACGACTCCAGTGCATCCTATTACAAACCCCAAGCATGCAGCCAATGTACAGCTCCATAGCGCAATTGCATTGTGGGACATGTAGTCTGCCAACAATTACCAACCTGTACCATAGAGCCCCACATGTCCAGTGAATGGTAGACTGCATGCATGTAGCAAGCCTAACTGTGTACGGAACATGCCACTAATCAACGCCCACTTTACATCACAGGTGGCGCTGATGTCCCCAGCACTGACAGCGAGGCCCTGGTGATTGAGGAGAACACGGAGGACACGGAGGGGGATACACACCATACTCCACAGCCCGGGCCATCAGGGCAAGCTGCCACAACACCGGTCATCCCACCACCCGCCCCTGTGGCCCGTGCCACCCCCGTGACAACAGGCGCTGCAGTAGCACCATGCAGCACACAGCCACCAGTGCGGCCTGCAACACCAGCAGCAGGTCGCCAACAAATCCGCCGCCCTGCGAGCGGTCTGGTCAGGGAGCCGCTCACCAACACATCCAGGGCTGGCAGGGGCAGAATTGTTTGAGCAGGTGGGCTCTCTATTGAGCACAGAATGCTGAGTGTGCACCAGACCCAGGCCCGACACCTAGCCGCCATCCACCTCCAACTGGATAAGACGGCATGTAACGTCGCACAAATGACAGCAGCTGTGGAGGCCAACACTCAGGCAATGTCCAGGCAGCGGGATGTCAATCGCCGCAGACACCGACAACTGTTGACCCGCCTGTCGGCGTACACGAGGTCTAATCATTGGTAACGCCACCTCCCAGCTCTCGCGACGATCCCTGGCCATGCAGGTGCAAATGGTGCAGTGCTGCCGGGACGTCACTACAGCCCTGGAGAACATATCAATAGCCATGCAGGGCATGCAGGCCAGTGGCCAGGCCAGGCGGGGGGGGGCAGACGACAACAGTGAGGCAACATCAAGCCACAGCAGCCAGTCCCTACCACCGGTCGTGGCACCCCGCCGCAGCAACAGGCCCTCTGCCGCCGCATGGCAAAACCAGGAGAAGGACATACAGAGGAGGTCTGGGGCAACTACCCGGAGACGCCACTGAACTGTGGTGCATTCCAATGAGGCCACATGCTGGCACAACAAGCATGCCATACAGACTAACCTGGACATATGACGCAATATGTCAATCTTTGCACACTTTTCAGTGTGCCATGTTTATTGTGCAGTAACAGTAACTAAAATTCTGAATAACGTAAAGTGCCTCATGTCATTATTAATGTAGTCATGCATGAGTTGAGTAATGGGTGTGGGGAGTGGGTCCCCTAGAAATAGTTCATGCAGATTTGGTTGCGGCGCCTGTGTCCTTCTGCTGGATTCTCCCCGCGTGCGTGACGCACATGTGCAGGTGGGCGATTGTCCCCTTCTGACTCACTGCCTGAGATGTCCGTGATGATTGTCTTTGCATTGCATACCATCTGTATATTGAGGGAGTGGTAGGACTTGCGGTTCCGATACATGTATTCTGTTTGTGCAGGTGGGCAGATGTGGATGTGGGTACAGTCAATGCATCCTATGATGTGTGGAAATTGGGCTACATTGTAAAATTGCAGCTTGGTTTCGTTCAAGTCCTGTTGGCTGGTGGGAAATGAAATGTAGTGGTGTAGGCGGATCAGCATGGCCTCCAGGAAACTCCTTAGGCAGCGGGACATGGTGGGCTGGGATATTCCCCCTGCAACAGCGACTATTCCTTGGAAGCTTCCGGAGCCCAGTAGGAGCAGGCTGCACAATACCTGCACATGTGTGGGGACGGCATTGGTCCTCCTCGTTTGGTGCTGCAGGAGGGGGTCTAGGTCCAGGATCAGCTTCATTATCATTGCCCCACTTAGGCGGTACTTTGCGTAGATCTGCTCCCTGGTTTGGCCCAGTAGGGTGACCCGCTGACGGAATATCCGCTCCTGGATACGTCGTCTGTTCCGTGCTGCTCGCTGTAGCCTTCGCCGCCTGACCACCATGTAGAGTCCTGGCATTGTGTGAGTCCTGAGGCTCCAGCTGCATGTCCTTAAGTGTGTTTGTTCAAGCCAGCACCTGTGGGTACTTAGCAATACTTTTTTTCAGATGTGTTTTTTTTTTTCATGGTTACCACCTGGTTTGGGTTTTCCTTAATTTGCGCGTCGCTAAATGCGATTATGGGGTTTTTCACTGTTTGCGATTTTTCATGAATTGCGATAGCGATTTCTTTGCGATTTCGCACTTTTATTCGCAGAATACCTGCATTCTCGCTATTACCGATTCACTGATTGTATTCTTCCTGGTTTCTGCGAATTTCATTGCGATTTTGCTAAAAAAATTTGCGATTTCGCAATTTTGTTTGTTGAATACCTTTTCTTCAATTGCTTTTTCGCAGCTATTGTGATCGCAATTTGGCTTCATGAATCTAGCTGTTGGAGTTGTTTTAAAATTGGAAAAATGCAAGTTCCTTTGTACAAAAGTGGAATATTTAGGTCATATTCTCATTCAAGATGGCATCAAGCCTAGACCTGGTGTCCTGGAGGCTATTTCCAATGCCTCTACTCCTACTGACAAGACTGGAGTAAAATCCCTTCTTGGGCTTTGTGAATATAATTCAAGGTTTATCCCTCATTATGCAACAATAGTTCGCCCTATCAGCAACTTGCTCAAAAAGGGTACTAAATTTGTTTGGAACAATGAATGTGTTTTAGCTTTTGAGGAGGTTAAAAATCTCTTAATGAAGAGTTCGGTTCTTAAGCCATTTGATCCCAGTTTAGGTTGTTGTTTGATTGTAGATGCCAGTCAGGTAGAACTTTGTGCCACTTTGACACAGGTTGAAGACGGAGTTGAAAAAACAATAGGATTTGCATCTAGAGTACTGAGATCACCTAAATTACAATATTCAGTCATTGAAAAAGAATTATTGGCTTGTGCTTGGGCCATTGAGAAGTTTCGAGCATACGTGTGGGGAAAGCGGTTTTTGCTTCAAACTGAGCACAAGCCTCTAGTAAATATGTTGGGTGGTATGCTAACAAAGTTTTGTACTCCTAGAATTATGAGAATGTTTACCAAATTTCTCCAATATCAATTTGATGTTATACACATTTCTGGTGGTAGGAATGGGAGAGCAGATTTTCTTTCCCGTTTTCCTTCCATTACTTGTCATTAAGAGGAAGTTTCTTTTTCTGACCTCATTGAAGAGGATTGTGAAGATTGCCTTGTGGCAGGTGTAGATATTCCTGAGCGAAAATGTTGTTCAATGGATGAATAGAGAGAAGCATTTTCCAATGATTGTTTTGTTCAAGATGTGTGTAACTTTTTGAGATCAGGGTGGCCAAGAGAAAAGGTTCTTTCTTCCTCGCTTCAACCTTTTTCTAAAGTTGAGGATGAAATATCTTTGGAAGATGGTATGTTATTGCGTAATGAAAAGATTTTCCTCCTCATATTTTCAGGAATGGGATTATTGTAAGAGCTCATAAAGAACATTTGGGCTCTTATTTCACTAAGCGTCACATTCGTGACACATTTTGGTGACCAGGAATGGATTCAGAAATTGATGAGTCTGTGGCAGATTGTTGTATTTGTAAATCATCGGACAAGTCTCTTAAAACTTCTGTTACTCCACTCATGCCTGTTGAGTGTCCTGACACTCCTTTGGTTAAACTTGGAATTGATGTCATGGGACCATATTTGACACTAAATGGTAATTCTAGATTTATTTTGGTTCGAGTGGACTATGCATCTAAGTGGCCTGAGTAAAAATTAGTTAAGGAAGCCGACACAAAAAGTATCATTGATTTCTTGAGCGATGTTTGGCCTAGAGAAGGATTTCCCGAAATACTAGTATCAGACAATAAGAAGCAATTAATCAGTAAGGGTTTTGAATCTTTCTTGTCAAATTCAGGAGTTAAACATATAAGAAGTTCACTTTATCATCCACAAGGAAATGGACTGGTGGAAAAGCTGAATCGTGTGATTGGGGACTGTGTGAAGTGGGCCATAGCTAGTAATTAGGATGTTACCAAATCCCTTAAGAGTATGATATGGTTCTATAGAACTACGCCACATTCATCCACCAAAGTATCGCCACTTGAATTGATGAGGGGAAGAAAACCTAACACCAAACAGAAAGATAATTTTGATTCTAAGAAAAGCTCGAAAACGGCTATTCTCAAGGTTGGGGATATTGTGGGAATCAAAAAGTCTATTCATGTTAACAAGGGTGCAAGCAGATTTGGTGCACCTGTCAAAGTCTTAAAGAGTGTAGGTAATGCTATTTAAGTTGAAGGTGGATTTTAGTGGAACTTAAGCAAAGTTGCTAAAATTAAATGTTCTGTTCCACAAGTTGCCTCTAAACAATCTCTTACTATAGATTTACTCTGGGGAATATTGTAGGAAGGTGGATATCTGACTATGGTTACCCCCAAACTTTTTGCCTGGTGTTTAGCTGGTTTTTGACATAGTTGGCCTGGGGTCCTGCTATTCAGGGTCCCAGGCTAATTGCTCTCTCCTTAAAATGGACTCCATGTACCTTAGGTGCATACGCAATTGGAACTGGTTCACCTTATTGGCCCCTGTAACAGTGTACCCTAGGTACCCAGGGCATAGGTGCATCCAAGGCCTACCAGGGGCTGCAGCATGTATTGTGCCACCCCTGGCCTGGCCTCCATATATGACACAACTGGCTGATCACTCAGCTGGGGTAAGTTGGTGTAATCACCTCTTACTTAGATATAGTATCCCTATATCTAACCTTAAACTGGACACATATGTTCCTATCAGCCACTCCTATGGAAGGCCTCTTCAATCCTGGAGGCAGAGTGCTTGGAAATATGTGAGATGGTGCTCTAGCATGAGCTGAGCCTGTCTGCAGCTGTCGGGAACCACTCCCTAAGCTGTTCCGGGATATTGCCATACCATATACTCTTGAGTGCATTATAATCCTCGCGGTTATATGCTATCTTTGGTTTGGATTTATCAAAACATGTCGAGTAAGGTGTCATACGAATTGGAATACTATCCACTCTACAGTTCTGGCGACGGGGATAGCATTCCACCCTTCTAGAGGGACACGACATGTGTGTAGCCTTAACCCCGGTTAAAGTTAACCAGAGCCTAAGCATCACAAAATGGATGCAGCCACCACAGACACGAGTCTGACCTCCTGCTGCTGGGAGTCCTTCCAGCGAGGGAGGCTTGGACAAAGGGTTTCCTGCCTTGGGAGGTGCGAGCACCACCCCAGACAGGGTTTTGTGTATTGGGTAGGACAGGGCTGAATAGAATCAGACATGCCCGGGGCACACAAGGTGTCCCCGTGCATAAGCCAGTCCAAACCGGTCCTGGGACTTTCCAGACCCAGGCCTGGCAAGGAGCTGGACAAAGGAAAGGGGGTGTAACCGCCCCCCTTCCTGGTTCCTCCCAGAGGAGGGACCTAGTAGGTGATCCACCCCTCAGATTGGGAATAAGAGTGGGAGCAGTGCCATTGCACAGCAGATCATCCTGAATCAACTTGAAATAAAGAAGAAGACTGGACTTCGACATTCTGCTGCACAGAAGACTGAAGAGAATCTCCCTTGTGGCCTAGGAGTGGCCACCCTGTGAACACAGGCACCAACCAGCAACTCGATGTCTGCTTTGCCGCTGCCTCCCACCGGAGCCCGAGCCCAGAGCCTGACAAGACCCAGACTCCCAGACCTCTCACAGCCCGATCCACAGTCCCTGCAAAGAAGGGACCCGTGGAGGCACCAAGTGACGTGGGACTGGACCTCTTGGAAGACACTCGAAAAGCTGACTGCACAGTAACCGAGGCATCCTCGATGTTGTGTTTTGGGGACTGAGAACCCCCACCACCGAGCAGCCCTTGCACCGAAGATCAGCCCCCCAGCATCTCCACGATCTGCGTGGGGCCCTTTTGCATTGTGACACTCGACGCGCCATCCCGGCCACTAGCCACGTGGTCAGCGGCCATCTTGGCGATGAAACCGACAAACTACACTGCGGGTCTGGTTGCTCCAGATTTGCCCAAGCTCCTGTGAAAAGGAGCACTCGCTCTGACCTTGCTGGTCCGAGTGTTAAGCATCTGTCGATTCCTACGTAGCTTGCATTAGCCAAAACCTGTTTGTTCCGATCAGGTCGCCGACACCGCCAACAGCGAGAAGCCTGCGTGGGACAGCTCGTGACCAATTCCTGGACGTCCTCGACCCCCAGTGTCCATGTGGCAGTAGAGAGAAGCTACACCTCAATGCCTGTTTGCACCCGACATCGCCTGGTTCCAATCTGGTTCCACGGTAGTCACTGGCTAGTGACTTTGAACATTGTCCCTTCTGTTTTCAGGTCTTCACATCTTCAGATCCACCCTTGGATCCACCGGAACTCTTCACATCGAGCCGCCTGCAGCATCTTCAGCTCCAAGCACCATCGACCAGCGTGACGAAACCCGACACTACTTCAACCCCGTGCACCTGCATCCTGTGGGTGAGGTAACTCAGCTCCGCTGGTGTTCCTACACTGGTACACATCTCAAGGGCCTGTGTCTTAAGTCTCAGCGTTCTAGGTCACTGGGAAGGTTCCGAACTAACTAACTTTGTACTTTTTACGCACCATAGACTTTACATTGGAAAGTGCGTGCACTTTAGACACTGCACCCGAGTCCCGCGGGCCTTTCCTGACTTAGTCACTGCTAGTCTTGAATAGCTCCAGCGATTCCCAAGGCCCTAGGCCTGTTCCAGTTCTGATTGGTATCTCTTATACCACTTTCTTAGTATATGGTTTAGGTGGCCCCTAGGGCTCATCCATATTGTGCAACTTTTGTGTATTTTAAACTGTCTTGTGATTTAACGCTTGTGCTTCTGTGCTCATAAAGAGTCCAGGGGATTTTATAGTTAATAAATCAATATATATTTTCAATATATATCTGTGTGGTGTCCTTTCATTTGGTATTCAAGGGGGTTGTGTATGGTAATACAGCTGGCTTCACATGCCTTTCAGAGTTTAGCCTAAGACTGCTTTGTCCACGTTACCACTAGGATAACTGGTCTACAAGGTTGAATTACAACCAATCATCATAAGGGTTGCTTGGCATGGTACAAAGTGATCACCAGAATTAGTGAGCATTATATACCAGGCCAACTTCTCACAAATATCAGGAAAAGTTCCTGCAAAGTTGTTAAACAAGCTAGATATAGAGATCGATGTTGTATCATTTTTTGTTTCTTGTTTTTGTTTTGTTTGTTTGTTGTTTTTGGATATGTTAAAAAGAGTCCAGGCCCTCGCAGATAGGTTCAGGTTGTAGGTTTATTCCAAGGAGAGAAGACAGCTTAACAACCACATAAGACCGGCTGAAAGCGCAGTCAGGCTTCAACTGATTCCTCAAGAACCCCCAGCCATAGAACAACAAGAACATTCTAAATTCCACATAGCCTACATACACCATAGTGAGAATACCACACTCCTCCCCCCTTTAAAAAAAACAAAGATTGAAATAAACAACAAAAACAAATTTAAAAAAACTAAAATCTAACAAAATCTTTCATCCTCACAGGAGCATGTATAATACGGTAAACAGACATAATATCGAGTTCAAAATATCGATTGGACAAAATATCGAGTAAAAAATATAGACTGGACAAAATATAGACTAGACAAAATATAGACAACAAAAATATTGACTAATATCGACTAGAATAGCCAAAATATCGATTCAAAAATATAGACTAGACATAATATAGACTAGAAAAAATATAGACAACAAAAATATCGAAAATAAGGTAAGTTATTAATATTTAATAATATTTGAGTAATATAAATCTGTAGCGGGTTGTGGGTTTATAGGGGAATAGGGTGGGAAGTAATTTAATTATAAATAATTAATTATGTAAAGTTAATGTAATTGTTACTTAAATAATAATTGGTAATTAATTAAAATATAATAGTTAATTAATTAAAAATGATTAATTGATAAATAATTAATTTTTAGTAATTTACTTTCTGTAGCGGGTTGTGTGTTTATAGGGGAATAGGGTGGAAAGTAATTTAATTATAATTAATTAATTATGTAAATTTAATCTAATTGTTAATTAAATAATAATTGGTAAATAATTAAAATATAATTGGTAATTAATTTAAAATAAATAATTGATAAATAATTAATTTTTTTAATTTATTTTCTGTAGCGGGTTGTGTGTTTATAGGGTTCAGGGTCAGTTTTCAGTTTTTGGGTAAAGGGGTATTTTTAGGGCTCAGGGTCAGTTTTCAGTTTTTGGGTAAAGGGGTATTTTTAGGGTTCAGGGTCAGTTTTCAGTTTTTGGGTAAAGGGGTATTTTTAGGGTTCAGGGTCAGTTTTCAGTTTTTGGGTAAAGGGGTATTTTTAGGGTTGAGGGTCAGTTTTCAGTTTTTGGGTAAAGGGGCATTTTTAGCGTTCAGGGTCAGTTTTCAGTTTTTGGGTAAATGGGTATTTTTAGCGTTCAGGGTCAGTTTTGGGTTTTTGGTAAAGGGGTATTTTTAGGGTTCAGGGTCAGTTTTGGGTTTTTGGGGTACAGGGATATTTTTAGGGTTCAGGGTCAGTTTTGGGTTTTTGGGGTACAGGCGTACAGGCATACGCTTTCTCTACTGTAGCACCCACTGGAGTGGGAATAGTAATTTTTACCCCTACGCTATCCAACGATCTCCATAATGTAGCACCCACTGGAGTGGTTACATTAAATTTAAACCTTTTGCTATGCCACAGTAAATATATTCTATATGTTTTATTAATAACATGTATTTATATATATATATATATGTATTATTATTACTAATTTTTAAATTTACATTAATTATGTAATAATGTTACATTTATTTAATAATTTTAACAATGTTTATATTAAATATATGTAATATTATAATAGTTTTAACTTATTTTAAAGACATAAAAAAATCGATATTTTGACAGCCTATATTTTTAACACTCGATATTTTAAAGTCGATATTTTTGTACTTACCTTAGTGAAGATAGAAAGTCGATATTATGTCCCTCGATATTTTGTCATCGATATTTTGGGAACTCGATATTTTGGGAGTAGATATTATTTCAGTGATCCGTATAATACGTGTACTTCTTCTTACATCATATCCTTGTTTGTCAAAATGATCAACAGACTCCAAGGAACTCTGTATAGAATGAGACTCCAAGGAACTGTCCACAGGACCAGTCAAACATTGTTCAATAACAAAAGAATCACCATTACTAACATTCTCAGTAACACAAGAATCACTTACTGTGTCGGTTTCAGTATTAACACAGTTAGAATTAAAATTAGAATGTTGATTATTATGTGAAATATCAAAACTATCAAAGAAATTTTGAACATCTTCCTCATCAAGTGTAGTTTGTACCGGCTTCTTATCATTGAAAATTAACTTGTCAGACCTAAAAATAGAAACACGTCTAAAATTCCATATTTTTCCTCCCTCAACTCTAACAGCCTTACTGAATACTTCTATTACCTTCAATGGATCTGACCATTTAGCCCATTTATTAGAAGTTGAAGACCCCAATTTCACACGTACCAAGTCCCCAACACGAACCTTATGACCAACAGTTCTCTTCTTATTAGGTTTGTTATACATTTTGTCCTGATACTTCTTGACACGTTCCTTAACTTTGTTAAAGTCTACTTTAGACCTATCAGATTCACTAGATTTCAACCACCATGGTAATAATTTTGAACCTGCTTTCCTACCCCTTAACAGCTCAAAAGGAGAACAACCTGTGACAGAATTAGGGGAGGTGCGATAAGTTAATAAAGTCGCACGTAAAGCTTTCTTCCAATCCAACCCAATCTTAACAGCCAACTGAATAGCCTCTTTAATAACTCTATTAAAGCGCTCAACTTGACCATTGGCCTGTGGATTGTAGTTTGAGACCCCTTATGCACAATACCTTGTTCCTTGAAAAACAATTGAATTTCTCTGCTAATGAATTGTGTTCCATTGCCTGAAAAAATTTCAGAAGGTAAACCTTCACGACTAAAAACATTGTTAAGAAAATCCATTACCTGAAAAGATGTAATTTTTTGCACAATCTTTATTTCAGGCCATTTCGAAAAATAGTCAATTAGAACCAAACCATAAACTTCCTTCAAGTTAGAAATACTCAGAGGTCCAATTATGTCAAATCCTAATTTCCTCCATGGACCCTGAGCACATTCGATAGGAGAAACTTGCACAGACAAAGGTTTTACAGATTTGTCACTATTAGAACAAGGAACACATTCCCTGACCCATCTATCAATCATAGTGTTCATACATGGCCACCAATAAAATTCACATAAACGCCTCTTGGTAGTGGACATACTGAAGGACCGGGCTTTTAGAACCCAGCGGCGTCAGGGAGAACTCCTGAAACCTTCGAGTTCACCTGTCTTGGCAAACAGAGACACAGGATACTTCTTGATGATGTCAAAGACCAAAGTTTATTGGCTGCAACCAGGAACAGAGATCTACGAAGCACACACGGGTGGTTCGCTAGAGACTGCACAAATTCAATAAGCGGAGCATGGTCTTTTATGCCAAAAATCAAGCCTCAGGCAACATTTCAAATTAGCATTCGGTGCATACAAACTGACCAATGACAATGTAACATTTCAAAAGTAGCGTATGACGACAATCACAGACAATCCCATTTTCCGTTGTCCAGCCCACCAGAAATGACCAAGCAAATTCCTGGTTTCCTGTTCGATCAGGCCGGACAAACCCATCATAAAGCCTTCAACCCAAATCAATGATTATGTTGTAAAGGAAAGGCAGAAACAGATTGGAAAGGAGATAGAAAGGTGGGAGCAGTGTACTATAAACTCGGGCACGTCCTGCTCTTTGATCTTTATCAGGCCAGCTGCTGAACAAGGAACTGGCTCGGCGAGGTCAGCCTCGGGCAAGGAGTCAGTTCGGCCAGGTCACCCAGGAGTCAGCTAAGGCGTACGTGTTTCAAGGACTCGTTTGGCCACAATCATCGGGCCTATGTTAGGGCACCCACACAAAATGGCTGCCGTATACAAAATGGAACCCGGAGGTTCAAACTAAATCCTTGAATACAGAGTGTTCTCCTATATCGATTCATATGAAAACACTCAGACACGCTACACTCGCCATTTGCGGTCTGCCGACACCAAAATCGTCCATTTATGACAATCTTTAGTGGACGGGCTCGGAACCATCGAACCCAGTTCGAGAACCATGGAACCACAGACCCTCCTTTTGCCCTTACATAGGCAACAGACCCAAACCCATGTTAATCTGAATCCGGATCTATATTCATCAGATCATCGATATGTTGCTGTAGCATCATCCTATTACTTAGTACCTCTCTCTGGACAGGTCTCCTTGCACACGAAGTAGCACAGAGGCCACAAATAGCAGGAGCACACTGTACACAGAGACAGAACATGAAAAGGATTGCTAAGACCATCCCAATGACCATCAAAATCTTCCAACCCCAAGTGGATATCAATCCCCATATCCATCCCATCAAAGACCAATCTCCTTTGTCCAAATGGACAGAATCGGAGATTTTATGCAATTTGGAAATGGCCTGGAAGACTGATGGAGCGTTGTCTGGAATGAAAACACAGCAGCTCGATTGAATCAGCTTGCAAACTCCACCTCGATCTGCTAGAATAACATCAAGGGCAACTCTATTTTGAAGTGTCATAAGTCTATCCGACTGGAGCTCAGCAGTCAGGTTACCAAGGGCACCAGCAGTTTCGACTATGGTGGACTCGACCACTCTCGTCAACTGGCGAATATTCCTACTGTTAGCCATAGGTCCCCAGAACGGCAGAAAACTCTTGAAGAAATCTCCCAGTTCTTGTCCTGCAGTGTCCTCTTGGCTAAAGACACCTCTAGCAACTCTCGTTTTATGGTAATCTGCCGCAGCTGTAAAAGTGGGAGGTAACAGAAAGGAAACAAAACATGTGCCCGAGAAGTCGGGGGGCAAACATGTATAAGCTTTGTCGTAACAAACAAAATAGGTACCCTTAGCAGCTAGGAACGCTGGGGAAGACTGAGATGCAAATACATAAGTCTCAGCGCAAACACTCTTCCCTAACTGAGCCTTCGGATTCTTTCCGTTGCCCTGCAGACAATAGTGGCCCTGATGGGGCACTATCCAAATCGGTGGAGAACTCTTCGCTTGCTGGTTAACACTCAGACTAACTCCATATCCAGTAACGTTCCAACCAATGTAAGCTAGTGTCTCATCCCTCGGAATAGTCTCATAAGAGCTAATCCCCCTAATCATGTCAACAATGCCTTTAACTATAGCACTGTTCTTTGGGTTGTCTTTTAGTGAACGTTGGGGGTAAACACTATGGGCATAGATAAACATCGTTCTATAAGCCCAAATCGAACCGTTTAAACTAAAAGGCAAAACTAAATAAGGAATACCCTTATCGGTTGTATGAGGCATCAAACCACAAATCCAACTGTTTGTCGTATTCATCACTAACTGGTGTTGGTGCAGAAGTTGGATGAAAGAATTGTTAGCAAATTCCAATTGTCTAACTACCTCATGCGCAGGCAAAGGATGGAAAGAATGAGAAGAAATAGTAGGTGAAGGTGTAGGTTGTACAGTGAGATTAAACGTCATTTTAAAAACAAATGTTACATTACTAGCTATAAATATCACGAAGCTCAATACTAAAAATAAACATGGTATCAAAAAACTTTTCTTCGATATTACTTTACATATTCGTTTTCTAAAAGTCAGTGTCTGTACAGGTCTCTTCAACTCAAAGAAATCCATCCTAAACTAAATGTGCTGCCCGCGGTGGTAGGTTGTTTCTGCTCTGGAATGCCTCTGCTAACCCAGGAAGGCTGTCTTGGGCCAACAGAACCCTCAACCTAGTATCTCAGGCTTGCACCCCAAAGACTGGTGGCAACCGCGACCCTAGCAGCAAGAACCGGATGGCGGTTCAAGAAAAACAAAAATGAGTAGATCCTTGGTGGAAAGTTAACCTGTAAACAGAAAAAAATCATCAAACTTTATTAGTCTTTATTTATTTGTCCGTAACTCTCGATCTCAGATTATAGCGGCTCTTTCCAGTCAATTCTTGATCAGCGAACAAAAGGTGAGGCTCTGTAGTGTCCAATCGATCTGCAGGAGGTACTGATTCTTGCAAAATTCCATCACTCTCTTTCTCTGAGTTTGTTCCAATCAGTCGAGCATCGCTGAACGGTATAAACCGTGGGACAACTTCTGTTTCAGAGTCTGCAAGTCCCTCCTGGACCCACTTATCGTATGGCAAGGGCAAAGGTGCCCTTTTAGTATGAGATCCGTGGATCCAGTTACGCTTGCCTCGCACTCGGGCTGCAGATCTTGTTGACAGGAGTACTTGGTAGTGCCCCGTCCAACGGGTGAGGTTCCGTGACAATTGTAAGTGGTGCTTTCGACTCGCACGAATATGGTCGAGTCTGGTATCTATGAACCGCAAATGACGAGTTTAGTAAGTGTGCGCAGTTTCGCTGTGCTAACTTAAACCGTTCGTTTGTTACGTGGGTTTTTCATCTGTACCCACGGGTTCCATCTTAGATACGGCATCCATTTTGTCTCTTGCCCTCAAGTAGCCAGCGAACGGACGCTGTCCGCTTCGCGACCCTGGGACTCCCAAGATATTTGCGGAAGACACATGTTCTTTGTAAGTGTCTTTATGACGAGGGGGATGCTACTGTAAGGCAAATGGCGCCGCTCAAGGCTCATCTTGCCGCACGGACTTATTGTCTCAGCCGTGCATCTCATTAGGCACGTCCCTTTGATGCCTGTATCTCGTGTTTTCCGTTACCTCCCTTTTTACACCCTTTCCAATCTCCCCACTGTCTCCGTCTTCCTCTACACCTGTCCTTGTTCCTATTTCGATCTACTTTACTGCCGATTGGAATTTGCTAATGGTGGGAATATGGTTTTTATAGTTGGGAACCGCCAAATGTTTCCGCACTCATGTTCCGGACCTCATGTGTTTCAAAGTGACCAAAGCGACCCCTCTGGGGGCTAATTGTGGGAACTGGGTTATAAACTTTTGTGTTCAATGTTACCCTATGGGTAAAAACTGTATAAAAGGAGCGATCCACAGAACCAATTTGAAGCAGTCTCCCCAAGTTGCACGCTGTGTACTTGTCGTGATCTCTGTGTTCCCTGCAGCAAATAAACCTTGAATCTTTGACGTCAGAGGAAGTGTCCCGTGTCTCTGTGACTTGTACGCCGAAGCAGGTTACCCACGAAGGTTTCAGGTGTTGTGCCCTGGCACCGCTGGGTCCAAAAGAACCCAGTCCTTCACGGGGCTGTTCGTTCTTGGTCTGCTGAAAGTTACGTACAAAAATCCACGATCCAGGTTCAATAGAATGAACTGGATCCTCTGCAGCTTGTGGAAGGCGGTCATGCATTTGTTGGCGTAAAACACTCATTTTAGTTGTCAGTTCACGCAAGTAGTCAAGCAACACAGGATACTCGAGGTCACTGAACCTCGTTGGTCTTGGTACGCCCCAAATATTTGCTGGGCGACCAAACACAACCTCATACGGACTCAAACCCATTCGCGAATGCACAGTCATTCTTGTGGACAAAAGTGCTAATGTCAAGGCATCTGGCCATTGTAGACCAGTGCTCTCTTGAATTTTGGCCAATTTTAACTTAAGAGTGCCATTATAGCACTCGACTAAACCAGCTGATTGGGGGTGATTTGCAGCATGGAATTTCTGCCTAATCCCGAGACCCTCACACACTCTCTTCATAACTTGACCCACAAATTCACTCCCATTATCACTCCAGATAATTCTCGGCATTCCAAACCTCGGGAAAAATTCTTTTATCAAGGCCTTCGCTGTGGACAAAGCAGTATTGCCCTTAAGGGGGTAAGCTTCTACCCATCTAGAAAAGGAGCAAACAACCACTAACACATATTTCAAGTTGTTGCATCTCTCCATATGGATGAAATCTAGCTGCAAAGCCTCGAACGGATACGTAGGAGGAGCAAAATGACCAGCTGGTGTTGGAGTTCTCTTACCAGGATTATGCATCAAACACACCATACAGTTCTTGACCAAATTCTCTGCACATCTGGGGATTCCCACATTCTGCCAAACAGGGGCCAACAGTTTGCAAATCCCTTTCACACTAATATGTGCCATTCCATGAGCCATTGTAACAACTGGAAGCACATACGCGTTAGGCAACAACCATCTCTAATGCTCTGACAAATCAGTCCAACAACCATTCGAATCCAATCTACCCTTACTTTCTCTCCATTCATTCAACTCTTTCTCTGTGGCTTCACCCTGAATGGATTTCATGCTCTCAATGGTATCTTCACACATACTCTTCCCTGGAACCCATCTCGCTGGACCCGCAACATACATCCGACTCATCACGTTTCTAGCAGTTTCTTTCGCAACTTCATCTGCAAACGCATTACCACGACCAACATCATCCGTAACCTTTTTATGGGCACTGCATTTCACAATCGCTACTTGCAGTGGTAACGTAAGAGATTCGAGAAGTTCATTCACAGTTGCCCATGCTGGATCTTCGTCTCATGCGATGTCAAAAATCCACGTTCACGCCACAAACGTCCAAAGCTATGAGCCACACCAAACGCATACTGACTGTCCGTGTACACATTCACACATTTTCCTTTTGCCAACACACATGCTCTCGTAAGTGCAAACAATTCAGCTGCTTGTGCTGAGTTATGTGGGATACGTGCAGCTTCAACAACCGTATGCAAAGTCGTCACAGCATATGCTGCAGTTGTATCACCATTGGGCAACTTAAAGCACGAACCATCAAACCACAAAGCATCATCACAGTCAGGAAGAGGAGTATCGCGGAGATCTACTCTCCCTTTCGTCTCTTCTTCGGTTCTCAGAAAACAATCATGCTGTTCTTCACTCTCATCATCTGTCTCAAGCGAAATCGGCAACAATGTAGCTGGGTTTAAGGTATTACACCTTTTGATGTGCACATGACTCGCTAACAGTGTAAGCTCATACCCTGACAACCGAGCACTAGTTAAGTGCTGTGTCCTGGTACGATTCAACAAGGTATCCACTGCATGTGGAACCATAACCACTAACGTGTTATCCATAACCAAACCAGCAGATTGTTGAATTGACACAGCCGCTGCCGCTGTGGCTCTCAAGCAACTTGGCAACACTCTAGCTACAGGATCCAAAGTCGACGAAAAGTACGCACATGGGCGTTGCTTATCGCCAAACTGCTGAGTCAAAACCGACAATGCACATCCCTCTCTCTCGTGGACATACAATGTGAAAGGCTTACTGTAGTCGGGAGTACCCAACACAGGAGCCGAACACAACGCATTGCGTAATTCAGAAAAGCTCTTCTGACATTCGTCAGTCCAAGGAATAGGATTTGGAGTATCCTTAACAGTAAGAGCTATCAAAGGCTTCGCTAACAAGGAAAAATTAGGAATCCACTGTCTACAGTACGATGTTTAACCCAAAAACGCACGTACTTCTCTCTGTGTTGTAGGAACACTCATTTTCGCAATAGCCTGAATTCTCTCTGGGGTCAATTTCCTTCCCTCCTTTGATAAGAGGTGACCTAGGTAGGTGACTTCTTGTCGACAGAATTGCAGTTTTGAGAGAGAAACTTTGGGATGACAATCAGATAAATGACGTAATAATGACAAAGTGGCATCCTTGCAAATCTCCTCAGTATCGGCGGCAACTAACAAATCATCAACATACTGAATAAGAGCTGCACCTTCAGGTAAAACCAACAGATCAAGTTGTGTCTTTAAAGCTTGACTGTAAATCGATGGACTCTCGCGATAGCCTTGAGGAGTGCGCTTAAAGCGGAAACTGCGTCCTCCTAAAGAGAATCCAAAGATATCCCTGCTCTCCATGGCAATCGGGATGCTGAAGAAAGCATTCTTCAAGTCGATCACCGAAAACCAGGTGGCAGAAGCCGGAATCAAAGTAAATAATGCAGTAATGTCAGGCACAACAGGAAATTGCGGAACAACAATCTTGTTCACTTCACAAAGATCGATGACAAATCTATATACAGGATGCTGTGAAGGATCAGTTCTCTTTAGAACAGGCAAAACAGGACTATTGCACACATTACCTCGCGTCTCTTCAATAACACCCTTGTCGATCAGATCATAAATGATCGCTAAAAGAGCACGCTCACCATCACTGGAGATACGATATTGTGAAATGCGCGGTAACTTAGCATTCGCCTTCAGTGTCACAACATACGGGGGAATATCTAACAGGCCCACATCATTTGGACCCGTAGCCCACAGTGAATCCGGTAACAAAGACAATTCCGATGGAAGACAATCTTTCAATACATACATCGGAGAGATCACACTCTCACCCAAAGTAAGATGTACTCCTGCCGGAAAACAATACAAAGTTGCATACAATCTCTTCAACAAGTCCAATCCCAACAAATTCTCATTACAACCTGTGGTCAAAAGAAGGGGTGCTTCAAACATACGAGGACCAACAGAAAGGGGTAATGGAGCGGAAATCGGATTCGTAACGGGGGCGCCAGAAAAACCTACAGAAACATTATTAAAGCCAGACAAAGGTGCGCCAGGGAGTTTAGAATGCATAATAGAACTCTTCGTAGCACCAGTGTCTAGCAGAAAAGGTTCTGACACACCTGATGCAATCACTTCAACATAAGGTCCACTCTGATCTACTGGAACTGAAACAACTCCCTCTCTTTGTCCATGGCTGTCCTAACAATTACTACCATGTGCTTCGTCAACTTCAATGTAATAATCATCTACGTAGTACTGTGCTGTCCTACCAGACGAATTCTGCTGTTGGTCAAAACTATTCATTGAGTTCTGTGGAGGCAAAGAACGTACGTTCTGTCTGCGACCTCTACCTCTAGGCGCTTGCTGAGCACCTCTACCTCTCACACCAGGAGCACTATTCGCTCGTTGTAACAAGACCGGACAACTATTCTTATAATGACCCTATTTTTTACAATACGCACACTGATTAGGGCCATACGGAAAACGCTGTTGAGAAGGCTCGTCTCTTTGGGAGTTTCTCGAATACTGTTGAGGTTGCTTATAATCACGCTGATTATTAACACGAGGTGGATAAGCTTGTTGTAGAAGAACTTTAGTCTTCAATTCCTTAGTCTTCTTATCCGCTTTCTCTAACTCATCCTTACGTCTATTCTCATAGTACTGAGCCGTAGCTAAAATCTGCGCTGACGTAGAAACAGGCCAAGCACTCTCAGAATCCTTTAACTTAATGCATAACTCGGGAAGAAGATTGTGTACAAATTTGTCGACGAACAATCTCTGGCCACCCTCGGTAGCCATATCCTGCCCACTATGATCAACAAAAGTTTCTTCGAAATGCGTGAAAAAATCTGACACAGTCTCATCTTTCTTCTGCTTACATGCAGACAACTTGTCCCAATTAACACGTACTTCGGGCATCAAAGTCTTCATAAGATTAATGATCCTACCAGGAAGTTCTGTAATAATGTTTTCAGGCTTAGCACCTCCAACTTGTCTATCGTTTGCAGCAACAAGATTAACCCACGAATCACCCAATTCATTATCATGATCCGTATGTCGAATGACATTCCAGATGGGCTGTGGAACAACATTCCCAAACAACATATCTATGTCCGCCAAATTCATGACACACAAACTCACAGTTTGCGTAAGCTTTTTATAATATCCCGCTGGATTTTTCCGCGGATCAGGCAAAGTCTGCTTAAGCGCTAGAACTTCAGCACGCTTCCATGGAACATGTACAACAGCATTGACATCAGCAGGTCTCCAAACCGGAGGAACCTCTCGCATCGGATATTGACGCGCTTTCCTCGCAACTAATGAATCGGGCTCAAACAGCCGTTCAGAAGAAGCATTATTTCGAAATGACAATAACGTCGACACCGCTCTCTCGATGTCGAGGAGACTCACAATAGTTCCTTTTGCAAACTCAGAACGCAATCGAAACAACTCTTCAGGAGGTTTACCCACTTCGTCCATCCATTGGTCATGGAGGAACGCACACATGATCTCAAAAACATATCGTTGCTTAGGTGCTTCCCATTGCCTAAAGACATCCATGATACCCTCAAGATCGTACTGAGACGTGTACGTAACCCATCTATGTGCCATGTGATCCAAAACCACTCGTTCATCCGTATCAGGCAACTGACTACGCGACTGTCTACGCTCATTCACTGGAGACATACCCAATTGTCCCAACCAAGGAGTCAGAAAACCAGAAAAGGCAGCCGTCATCCGCTGCCTAGGAGAAGGAGTAGTCGGAAGAATAAGGGAAGACGAAACAGTAGTAGGAGAATCCAAAGTCAGAACTGAAGAAGTATTAGGGACAGACATAAAAGTAGCAGTCGAAGAAGAAGGCAAAGTTGGCGGCCCCTGAGGAGGCTGCGCCAAAGGAACAGTAGCCAACAGAAGAGCTGGCTGTGGAGGAATTACAGGAGGCACAATAACCAGCAATTGCACAGCCACCACTGGTGGCGGTGGTGCCGTAGCATTCTGTGCATAGGGTGGTGGCGAACTTAACAGATGCGACATCAAAGGATCTTTTGCAAGATCTTCTACGTCTTTCTGCTCTTTAGGCGGCAAGACTGGGTAGCATCTATCTACCGCTAACTTCCTCACTCTGAGCATCTGTTCACTTTCTTGTTCTTCTTCCTTATCTTTATACGCAATGGCAGCTTGCACCATTGACATACCTCTTTCTCGCTTATTCTTTTTTGCTAATTTCATTTCTTTCTGTTTGGCTTCTTTGCGCCATATGCGAAAAGAGTCAAACATCGCAGGCTGAGCTTTCTTCTTGAACAACTTCACCTCGAGGTTATCTAGAATTTCAGTTTCAAAACTACCGTAACGGGGCCACTGTAGGACACCGTCACTCTTCGAATATTTTATCCAGATCTCGTTATAACTAATAGGGCCCACACCGTGTTTCACATACAACTCGTATGTAGGAGTTCCGATCGGAGGAACCGGACACGAATCCTCTAACCGGGAGTCCCTCATTGAACCACAACTAAACAAGTTTCTAAAACTGCTAAAACCAGGCATCTTGCTCAATAGTCTAGCTTCAAACAACAAGGGGAATCTTAAAACGATAGTCTCGTGAATACACGAATCCCTTGGCTTTGGGGCCTGCAGGTATCAAATCAAAGCGATCCACTAAAGGATACCAAACAAACTAAGGACTAGGAGACGCTCCGCTTATACTTAACTGAAATGTCGATGGCGTCACCAGAAGACCCGTCAATCGTCTCGCTCTACAAACGTCTAAGGCTCCAAAACAGGGCGACAGTCAGGGCAGCAGGACTTCGTAGCCATCGGAAAGCGGGAAACCTCGCAGCAAAGACTTTCGGACCACGACGACATACAGGGGTCGATGAAGTGGCTGGCCTTCCTCCAGAATTTTCACACGAAGCTTCTCACGAACCTCTGGCTTGGACCGGTACCGCTGAAGTCGCCCCACGTTGGGCGCCAACTGAAGGACCGGGCTTTTAGAACCCAGCGGCATCAGGGAGAACGCCTGAAACCTTCGAGTTCACCTGTCTTGGCAAACAGAGACACGGGATACTTCTTGATGACGTCAAAGACCAAAGTTTATTGGCTGCAACCAGGAACAGAGATCTACGTAGCACACACGGGTGGTTCGCTAGAGACTGCACAAATTCAATAAGCGGAGCATGGTCTTTTATGCCAAAAATCAAGCCTCGGGCAACATTTCAAATTAGCATTCGGTGCATACAAACTGACCAATGACAATGTAACATTTCAAAAGTAGCGTATGACGACAATCTCAGACAATCCCATTTTCCGTTGTCCAGCCCACCAGAAATGACCAAGCAAATTCCAGGTTTCCTGTTCGATCAGGCCGGACAAACCCATCATAAAGCCTTCAACCCAAATCAATGATTATGTCGTAAAGGAAAGGCAGAAACAGATTGGAAAGGAGATAGAAAGGTGGGAGCAGTGTACAATAAACTCGGGCACGTCCTGCTCTTTGATCTTTATCAGGCCAGCTGCTGAACAAGGAACTGGCTCGGCGAGGTCAGCCTCGGGCAAGGAGTCAGTTCGGTCAGGTCACCCAGGAGTCAGCTAAGGCGTACGTGTCTCAAGGACTCGTTCGGCCACAATCATCGGGCCTATGTTAGGGCAACCACACAAAATGGCTGCCTTATACAAAATGGAACCCGGAGGGTCAAACTAAATCCTTGAATACAAAGTGTTCTCCTATATCGATTCATATGAAAACACTCAGACACGCTACACTCGCCATTTGCGGTCTGCCAACACCAAAATCGTCCATTTCCGACAATCTTTAGTGGACGGGCTCGGAACCATCGAACCCAGTTCGAGAACCACGGAACCACAATTCCCATATGTCCCTCATGGGCAACCTTCATGAGATCTTCCCTTACATTAAATGGAGGAACAATTTTGTCACCTCTTGTAACAATATTATGTGAACACATAAGTTCATCTCTGATTTAAAAAAAATAACTAATATCACCTGTTAGTTTCCTCTCCTCTGGCCAGCCATCTTTTAAGTAATTCACAACAGAGCACAAGATATCATCATCAGACATTGCCTTCTTCCATACCTCTTCTGAAATTACGACAGCATCAGGTCCATTAATGTCCCGCATGGTATATGCAACATCATATTCCTAAATGTACTCATTCTCATTTTGAGGCAATGATAACCTAGACATACAATCTGCATGTACATTTAGTCTGCCAGGAATATATTCAACAGTACACTGATACTCTTGTAATTTAGTTTCTAATCTAGCCAATCTAGCAGTTAATACTCTTCCACCACCCGCTGCTAACATGTTTACCAAAGGTTTATGGTCCGTCCTGAGCAAACATTTAGTGCCCACAAAAACTGACGGAAATGCTGAGCAGCCCATGTGCACGCTAGCAACTCTTTTTCAATTGTAGATTAATTATATTCCGCACCACGTAAAGTTCTAGAAGCATAAGACACACAACATTTTCTTCACCAGCACTCTTTTGTAAAAGTACAGCTCCTAAACCAGTGTTACTTGTGTTAACGGCTACCACACACTCTTTACCAATATTAAATGGTTTCAAGAATGGAGCAGAGCAAATTTCTTTTTTCAGCTCATCAAATTGTAACTGCTGATCTTTACCCCACAAGAATTTTGCATTTTTTTTAAGTAACAATCGCAATGAAGATACTTTAGAGGCATAGGGGCATATGTATCAAGCAAATTCGCATTCGCAAAGGCCGCAATTCGCCGAATTTCGGCCTTAGCGAATGCGAATAGGCAGAACGGCATGTATGAACGTTGAAGCCATGGAAAATAGGGAATCACTAAAAGTGCGATTCTGTAGAATGCGAAAAGATCCATTCTGCGAAAAAATAGCGATATTGCCTTTTTGCAATTTTCCCGTTAGCGAAAATCGCAAAATGAAAATCGCTAATGTAGGAATTCGTATAAAAATCGCAGAATGGAAATGTTTGCAATATACAGAATCGCAATGATATGCATGAAAAATTCGCAATTAGAGATTTTCGCTAATTCGCAAAATACAGAATCGCAATTACCACCAAGTAGGAGCCGGTGGTAACGTCATGGCAAGGAGGATTCGACTGAGAGCTGCTGCACAGAGGAGGCTGCGGCAGGAGAGGGTATTCCGTTTGCGCATCAGCATCTCCCAGCGCCTTGAGGAGGAGCTGTACACCCATTACAGGCTTGATGAAGACAGCATAATTTATTTAATAGCAGAACTCAGACCCTACCTTGAACACCCCACCCGCAGGACAAATGCCATTCCCACTGAAATACAGGTCCTGTGTTCACTACACCTCTTGGCCTCTGGAAGTTTCCAGGGGGTGATAGCATCAGCAGGAGGGGTGTCACAAAGTTCCCTTTCGCGATTCTTCCATGCCTTCCTAGATGCCATGGTCCGGAGGATGCACATCATATTTACTTCCCCAGCACTCCTCAGGCAATTGCACAGACAAAGCAGGACTTCTATCAAATCTCGCATTTCCCACACGTGATAGGATGTTTCGATGGCACACTTGTTGCAATATCCCCCCTCACACAATGAATACATCTTCAGAAATCGGAAATGCTACCACTCACTGAACATTCAGGTAGTGTGTGATGCTAAACACATCATAACTGACATTGTAGCAAAGTACCCTGGCAGCACACATGATGCTTTCATCTTCAGACACAGTGGGATATATCGTAGACTCTCAAGAGGGGAGTTTGGCGAGGGATACCTACTCGCTAAATAGCTTCAGACATAGGGGTCATCAGCACAAACTACCATGTGCATGTCACAGACTAACATATTTTTGTCTAACCCACAGGTGACAGTGCTTATGCTGTTCGTGATTTCATCTTGACTCCCTACCTCAATCCCAACAATGCAAGTGAACGCAGATACAAGAGGGCACACATTGCTACCAGAGGCACCATTGAACGGACATTTGGTATCCGGAAAAGCAGATTCTGGTGCCTCCATAAGAGTGGAGGTGCACTCCAATACAGCCCCAATACGTGTTGTAAAATAGTGGTGGCCTGTGCCTTGCTCCATAACATTGCCACAAGAAAAGGGACGCCAGTGGAACTGAGTGACTCTGGATCCTCTGATGTAGAGGGGCCTGGAACTGGACGTATCGTAGCTGGTAGAGCGGTAGCAGCAGCTGGGTGACAGAGGCGTGATGAGATAATGCACAACTATTTTTAGGTAAGAAAAAACCAACACAATGCCAAGTAATGTAAGTGTGAAAATGAGCTTTCATTCCTTAATGGCAGGAAATGCATGACGTGAAAACGTACAGTACTGTACTAGAAATCTTTTTCACATGTTAAATTCACAGTGCCCTCAAAAAAATAATGAATGAAGCACGAGTCAAACGCTGCACAGCCTATTGTTCATTTGTAGGTGCAGCCCTAGTGGTCCTGGCACTACGACGTCTCTCTAGGGTAGGTGGTGGTGTGGTGCTGCTCCGAACAGACTGGTTGTCTTCCTCACTGGGAGTCAGCACTCCCGGCCCTGTTGCGCGTATTTGGCGCAACTCATCTACCGCAGTGGTCACCTGCAAAAGTGCGTTGGCAATGTCTTGCGCAGCATGAGTAAATTGGCGCTGCATCTCAATGCTGCGCCTGGCCTGGATGCTGGACATAGCCGCCAAGCGGTTGATGGCCCTGGTGTACCTGTCTTGTCGTTGAGTACCTCTGCGCATTTGATCACATATGGCCATCCTGCAGGTCCTTCCTGAGTCCACGGAAGCCCTCCCTCATCTCCGTTTGTAAGAGTTTGATATTTTTTGCCTGCAGGCGCTGCACCTGCAACATGTTCAATTCCAGTCCTGCATACACAGATTCATCACTTCGGCCTTCAAATGGATTGGCTGCGCGTCGTCTGCGCCTGGCTGCACTACGTGGGACGTGCTGGTGTGTTGAAGGTCCCTCTTGCTCTGGCTGTGTGTCCACATTGTTGTCATTGTCACCAATTACATCAGCCTCATCCTGGATTGGTGCCAGAGGCCTGACAATCTGTCTCCTCCCATGTCTGCGGGTGGGCTCTCATCCCCATCTGTGTCGACATCTTGGCAGCCATCTCCTGACTCGTGACTCTCAGCCACTGTCCCACTGCCTGAGGGCTGCGTTGTAGATGGTGCTGTGAATAGAACAGCACACATTAATTTACTTCACTAACTTGCACTGTGTAAATACATTTTTCACAAATATTTCTTTTACATTGGGCTCTTGTTTCACTGTCAAGACCAGCAGATTATATGGTAGACTATTTTTGCTGCAATTTGGCAGGTGTAAGGATTGCAGGTAGGTTCCACAGGAGCGTCCGGAATCTGAAGAATATTCCACTGCCTTCCCCTGCGGCCTTCCGACTCTATCAAACACTAGAGTACGAGAGACACGCCAAGGGAAAACAGGGAGACAAAACAAGGAAAGGTTGGGGGGAAAAGATGCTTGCTGGTGGTCTTCAGAATGGATGCGTGGCAACTCCAATATGGAACTGGACAACAGGTAGGCTGCAATAAAAGGTAAGTAAGTATTCTTATCTAAGGAAAACACTAACCTACAATCACTAGGACTCCTTATGCATATAACATTACATACCAAAAAGGGTTTTCTGAAATGTTGCAGGATTGATATGTAGGATCTTATTTAAGGAAACTCATCTGGAGCTGTGGCAAAGATGACATAACATATCAGTGAGTAACTATACTTCGATACAAGTAGGTACAAAATAATCTAACTTGTTACACTTCTCACTTTGACTGTTGTAGAAGGCTCGAAGAAACATCCACTAGTATGATGGCATGCAATGAACCTATTGCCCACTCCACTGTCGCTTGTATGAACCTTTATAAAACCAAAAACATGTAGTCAGACTTCTGTTGTGACAGGAACCTTTAAACCATATAATATGCAGCGCAAAAGCGCTGTTACCGTGATTCTACGTAGAGAAGATGAAGCTGCACCCACTCTGGTCCACGCAAGGATTCCACAAATACGAGAAGCTGAATCCCAGGACAAGAAATCCAGCAAGGGGATGAGATAACAAAAAGGAAATGGGTAAAGCAAAATAGAAAGGGAGGATATGGGGAAAAAAGGAAACTAACTAGCTATCTAAAGGGGAAAAATAGGAAAACCCAACCGGGCAACGGAGACCAAGCCCGGCTGCCGGGTGGAGCAACCCAAGCGAGAAAGTGACAGAAAGAAGCCCAGCCGGACAGCGGAGAGCAAGCCCGGCTGTCAGGCGGATCAAAAACGGAAAGGAAACACGGGGCTGAGCCCAGCCGGATGGCGGGGAAGAACCCGGCCGCCGGGCGGGACTCAAGGGCGGGGGAAGAAATGTTCACGGGAGATCCCGTAAACGAGTGACAATCCAGAAAGAGGCGCCCTAAGAGAACGCCCACAGAAGGCTGGCCGCTACCGGTGGAGAGAGAAAACCGGAGCCCGCTCAGGAACGCGGGGGCCGGGGACGCTTCCCTCGGTACGCCAAAGCAGGAAGTATTGCAACCAAGAGGAAGTCAGGCAATCAGGAACAAGACGGACACAGGACCGGACGGAGCTAGAAGCAAGAACGTGAAGCGTCGCTCCGTGGTTCATGGTGTCCTAAATAGCTCAAAATTTAAAGGGATAGTGTCGTAGGAGGCTCGAGGCATGACAGCAGGGTCCCTCAACCAGTTCCTCCAGGGGTGTAGAATCAGGAACAGATGAGGTCCCACCACCTGTTATCCTGGACTGTTCCAGCCTGGAAGCTAGTTTCTCCTTAGAGCGAAGGCGCAGGTCGTACCATCACTTTCGGAGGTCCTCTATACTCCGGGGTGTCACACCCACAGCCTAGACCTTGTGCTGGATTTCCTCCCAGATCCTCCTTTTGCGGCTCTCTGGCACCTCCCTGGATTATCTTCCAAAAAGAAGTTCATGGTTTAACACCATTTCATGTATGAGAGCCTCCAATTCTGCCTCTGAAAATGTATGTTTTCTCTTCCTGGAGCTCTCTGTCTCCTGCTGCTGTGAATCCTGCCTGGGCGTGGCTCCACTCTCAGTCATGTTTCTCCAGGGGCACACTGCTCAGTTCCAAACACTCCTTCACTCTGCCTCAGATTCAGGAAGTCAGGTGCAGCATGGGAAGTCACTCACTTCCTGGTTGTGATGTCATCATGCTGCACCAGAGTTCCTGGTTAGATCATTTGCGAAAATCGCTAAATTGCAATTTTTTTTCCTGCGATTTGCAATTTTTCGCTATTATTGCGATTTACAGGTGCGATTTCTAAAATTATGCGATTCCTACTGGTTTAGGAATTGCATTTGGGGAAATCGCAAATAAATAGCGATTTTTAAGGAATCGCTATTTATTTGCGTTTTCTTTCATACATACCGATTTGCGATTCTGAATGTGCGAGTCGGTAAAAATCGCAATTTCAGAATCTCAATTCCGGACTTTCATACATATGCCCCATAGTTTTTTACAAATTTGCTGAAATATTCTGTTAAACCTAAAAAAGAAAACAATTGTTCATTATTGCTCGGTGAAGGTGCTTTTGAAATACTTGAAACATGATCAAATTTAGGCTTGATTCCTTCCTTCGATATCTCATCTCCCAAGTACTCAACCTTCTCCTGTCTGAACTTACATTTCTTAAATTTGAGTGTTAAACCTTTTGATTGAATACTGCTCAAAACTGCTTTCAGATTATTGTCGTGCTCTGTAACATCACTTCCATAAACTAATATATCATCCTGAAAGGCGATAGCCCCATTACAACCTTCTAGCATTTCTTTCATCAACAGTTGAAAAACGGACGGAGCACTTGCGAGGCCAAACGGCATACGCAAGTAGCGATACATGCCCTTTCGTGTGACAAAAGATGTTAAGTTCTTAGAATCATTCTCCAACACAACCTGATGGTAGGCACTCCCAAGGCCTAGTGTAGGAAAAACACAAGCACCTGAGAGAGTTGAAATAAATTCATTAATTTTCGGTAAAGGATGTTTGTCAGTCCAAATCTCTTTATTTAGACTGCGAAGGTCCACACATAAGCGGAGCTCGCCATTGCTTTTAAGTGAAAGAACAATTGGAGAAACCCAAGGAGAAGATTCAATGGGTTCAATGATGTTTGACTTTACCAGATCATTAAGAATATCTTTCAATTTGTCACGATAAGCTAAAGGGACATTCCTAACCCTCTGCCTGATCGGTATGGCATTTTCCTTTAATATTATTTTATGTTTGAATTGAGCATATTCACCCAACTTTTCTGCAAAAGTCTTTGGAAATAATTTCCTGATATCAGAAACAAAATCTTCATTTTCTGAAGACACAATGTAAACTGGTGGTGAAGCATTAGGATCTAATTGTATCCCTAAGTCTTCTCTGATGAGGCCATCCTAAGATAAATTCTCCCTTCCGAGCTATGTATACTTTTGCTCTTGTAGATCTACTTTTAAAATTGATTTCAGCCCAAATGAACCCTTCTAAATCCATTTTGTGCCCCGAATAACTTCCAGGTTTAATGTCTGGATTTAAATACTCTCTATTTAGCCACAACTCCTCAAAAATCTCTTTGCCAATAATTGTGTACCAGGCACAAGAGTCCACCATCATTGAAACCTCTTTACCATCAATGTTGAATATACATGAAGGAAACCCATTACAATTGTTTGAAGAAATGCAGGAAATACAATTAAATTCACTGAATTCCTCAGTTGTTTCTTCATCATCCAGAGTAATACAATTAACTTTTTGAATAGAACAGCACATTTTCCCAAAATGTCCACTCTTTTTACATTTCACACAGATCTTCTTTAAAGCAGGACAACTCTTAAAGTTTCCGACATGGTCAAAGTTGCCACACCTATAGCAAATTATAAATGTACGTCTGTTGCTCTGTCTATTATCTTTCATGACTCCATCTTTTTGATATGGATACAAAATTTTCTTTTGAACAGCTTGACTTTTGACAATTGAGACTTCAGGTACAGACTCTTGTAATTTGACAGCTAGACTTTGACCTTGACCTCTAATTTCACTTACGAACTTCTCAGATTGTTCAATTCCTTTCGCAATGTTAATTACAGCTTTAAGAGAAGTTTCAGTTCCTAACCATAACCTTTCTTGGATTTTTAAAATTTTTGTTTTCATCAATATTTGGTCCCTTAAAACGTGCTCATAATTAATTGTGTCAAATGCACAGGACCCCGCTAAAGAACGCAAAGCTGATATATAACTTTCTATGGATTCATCATCCTTTTGTGCTCTAGAATAAAATTTAAAGCGTTCCATCACAGTATTCATTTTCTTTCCAAATCTAATGCTTAGTTGTTTAATTGCAATATCAAAGACATCAGATTCCTCAGAATCCTCTAATGGAGGTAATTCTGATAATTCTTTTATACCTTGACCCCCTAAAGATAAGCGTAGTAAATCAAGCTTATTATTAGAAGAACATCCATCCTCTTCTAAAATGTCTACATACGCTAAAAACATGGGATACCATAAGTCCCATTCCATTTTAGGTTCTCCTGCTGTCGGTAAAAAATGAGGTGGTACCATTATATTAGACATGTTGATTTAAAAAAAAAACTATGTCTATATATACTTTAAATAATCAAAATAAAAAAAACATGAAAAAAACTTAACAAATACAATTTTCTAAATGAATTACACAGTTAAAAACAAACTGCACAATAAATATTGCTAACACACAGAGTAGCGTGTGTATCGCTGTAGTTTAACTTAATGAAACGCTCTTGTTAATTTTTAAGTAGCATGTGCATCGCTGTAATATTCTTAAGATGCACGGAGAAACAATCTCACAAATAGCCCCAATCCAAATTGGTCGACAACGTCACGCGACGTGATGACGTCACTCCCACAATGCACTTTGCTCCCACAATCCTCGATGGATCGACGTAAGCTGAGGTGATAATGCGCAGCCAGGCAACAAGAAGCGCTCGTTAAGGACAACGTTCTATGGATTGCCGTTGGACTAGCCGAGTGTTTTCCTCAAATAAAAGTGAGAGTTTCCTTTTTAAATTCCTCAAAATGTAATTGAATTTTCTCAAAGAATAATACCAAAGCACGAGTGAACTGCCACAGGTGCTATCAAGTGTACTACAATAACTGCCGCAGTAGCAATCAATGCTAAAGGCAAAATTCTGCTTTAAAAGTCTTTTTTAAAATCGATAAATAACCACATTAGGATAAAGCTCAGCCGCAGGTGCAATCATGGCACAACAAACAAGACTGCCGCTGGTGCTTCCATGCACAAATCCAAAAAGCTTTAAAAGTACCTTAATCCACGAAGTGAACGCTGTCCTCTACCTCCAGAAATAATACTCCCACTGTCGCCAATATGTTAAAAAAGAGTCCAGGCCCTCGCAGATAGGTTCAGGTTGTAGGTTTATTCCAAGGAGAGAAGACAGCTTAACAACCACATAGGACCGGCTGAAAGCGCAGTCAGGCTTCAACCGATTCCTCAAGAACCCCTAGCCATAGAACAACAAGAACATTCTAAATTCCACATAGCCTACATACAACATAGTGAGAATACCACAGGAAGAAAGGATGGTAATGTAGTAATCTGTGTTTAGTTTAAGTTTGTATTGTATTTAACATTAATACTGTACTGTGCTAGCTCTTCTAAGAATGTTATGTCACTGCCTAGATACTGTGGAATGTAGATTGATTTACTCTTGAGTAGAGATCTGTTGGAGTTGGCTGTGCTTTAGATAGCTCCTCTTCCATGCAACCTACCAATAAACTACTCAAGACATCTTCTGTTTCCTGGCTAATTACTACACCAAGGTTATTTCAGATAACTCCCCCAGGTGTAGAACAGAGGGGAATTGATTGCACAGGTTATAGTCCTTTGAGGATTTAACTCAATATTGATACTATATCTTTTTGGAAATCAACATGAGTTAAAAGTAGTCGTTCAACCCCAACCTAAAACAAGTCTTTTTGGAGTGCTGGACCAATCAGTTTCAACAAGTAAGCACTTTAAGTACTTTGGGCCTGATTTAGAGTTTGGTTGATGAGTACTCAATCAAAAGAGTGATGGGCATCCCTTCCGCTTTAGGATATAATTAATTTGTAATGAGGTGGACGAGATATCCGTTATGTTTGTGACTGAATAACCTGTGCACCAAACTCTAAATCAGGTATTCTGCTTTTATTGCAATTCTGCTAGCCCACACCTTAGTCCTTACTCACTGGAAAACCCCAGCAGCCCTAGTATAAGGAACAGAGATTAAAGATGTCAAAAGGTAATCAATGTGAATGCTGGTATTACAGTCTAATGAATCAACTGGTTAAATGGAGACAACATTGGGAAAGATTTGCATACAATGAGGTAGAAATGTAACTATATTTTCAATATTCACTGTCACTTTAGAAAATATGACTTTTTTAGTAATCAATGGATATTTTTGATGTAAACTATTACTAAAATACTTGTGCTCTTTCCTTAAAATATGGTGGAATTCGCTTATACCAATTTACACATGTAATTTACCTGTAAGACCCTATTATAGTGGTACCTCATGTAGTACGGGCCTGTAAATTAAATGCTATTGATTGGCATGCTGCACTAATTGCGCCACCCACTTAAATAGCCCTCCTAAACATGTCTCAGGGCTGCCATTGCAGCCTATGTGTGCAGTTTTTAAACTTCCATTTCAACCAGGCAAACAAAACCTTTTGCCAGACCTAAACCTTCCTTTTTAATACATATAAGACACTCCTCAGGTAAGCCCTACACAGCCTAGAGGGTGCTCTGTATTTAATAAATTAGTTTTTCTCTACTGCAAGGCTTACCTCTCCCATAGGATAGAAATGGAGTTACCTTATTACATTTAGATATGCTGTAACTTCCAATTGGGAGCAAGTAGACAGGTTGAGTGTTGTTGGTAAAGGATTCTTATTAAAAGCCCTCTTTAATGGTAAAGTCAGATTTTTAATTATAAATCTGAAAATGCCACTTTTAGAAAGTCTTTCCTTGACAATGATTGAACTGTAAAACCATTAATGAGTCATAAAAAATAAATTTTTTAGGCAATTGTTCGAGCGTACTCATGTACTCGAAGAAACAAGTATTGGAAAGAAAACACCCCAGCATGAAACACAAAAATTAGCTTGAAAACGTGCATGATAATATTTATTGGCGAAGTAAGTCAGTAATAAACCTTAGGAACGAAAATAGTAAACATCAGACAGTTATTTATACTGCTTATCTCAATTCCTTTAGGTACCCGGCCATTGTGTCCCAAGTACATTAAAGAAAGTGCACAGCCAGTCCAAGTCACGATAAACATCAGGTACATCTTCTGTTGTTTAAAAATGTAATATAAATAGAAGGGAAATATAGAAACAGAGTTTTAACCTGTGGTGTTGTTTTTCTCACCCTCCACCCTTATGTTTTTTTTAAAAAATGTATAGATTACACCGTGGTTCAGCCCTGACGATAATCTCCAAACCTAGAAGGGGATTGGAAACGCGTCGGCTTTTTTCCTTCCAATCTATGAGGGAATCAAATTGTGTTGGACTCTTGTGAGGGTTTATCAACAAAAAAATGTACCCATAGAGAGAACATAGAGAGAACAAAAATAACCATTTCCCCATAGCTAGTCTGCTTTCGTAAAAAAGGCAAAGTGCAAATAACTTTGGTACAGGCCGGCTGTTTGCTAACAATATTTGATTGGTGTAACCATGTGAAAATATGCATGACTTGCAATATATTGACATGTTTTAATGTTTTTTATATTGAGTACAAATTTGCTTTACTTTGTTGATGAATTGTTTTCTGAAAAATGTATTATGTATCTTTTGAATGCATCAAAGAAAAATGATGGAACTTGAAGGTGATTCAAATAAAATACAATTAGTAAAGAAAGGTACAATAACAGATTGTGTTGTATCCTAAAATGTGCTGAATAAGAAAGCAGTAATGTGAATTGGTGGCCAAGTAATTTCCCTCTGATTTTGAATCTAATAAGTCCTACCAGGCCCCCGTAATGGGCGTGCCCCCAATATTTTGAAACTTTTAGCAATAAGGCATTTTCTTGTCCTAACCATTTCGTGTCTGTTGTCTGTCTCCTGGGCCACATGACTAGGTGTAGTTGGCAGATGGTCTTTGTGTATTGCTCCCAGTGAGATAAAGAGAAGTTAGAGCACTCTCACAAAGGGGTTTGACATTAGTCTGTTGTGACAATCTGGGGCCAGGGAAGGGAGGCAGGATATTCCAGGCACCTCTGGGGGCGGTGGAATCTTCCGAAAGCTTCAAAGTGTGCACTAGGCATAAATTTTGGACCTCAGGCACCAACTTTTCAGTACATACTGGACCTGTGGACACTGCGAGGAAAAAGGACTGCTGTGCTGCTGAAAGGACTTCAACTTTGCTGGACTGCTGCTCTGAAAGGACACGTGCCATTCTGACCTTGCCTGGGAGAGAAGAACTTGGACCTGCATATCTAAAAAGGGCTTGCTGACTGTCCTCCTGAACAGATGCATCAGGGACAAAACAGGCTTCCCGCAATCTTAAATCCAGCACCTGGACTCTAGCATCTATGAGTCCTACCCTGTCAAGTGGTGCCACCTCAGCCCATCTGTGGACCCAGCAGAACTGATGCATTTCCTCTGTAGCGTGGACTTTCCCGGGGCAAGGACTTGGCATCGCCCTCAAAGACTGCAGCCTCATCGGAATGGCAGCTGTGAGTTGCATCCCCGACTCAGGATTTCAAATCGCAAGTCTTTCATCGTCAGCAACCTCAAAGATGATGCAGGACTTTGCATCGCAAGCCCCATAGCCTCTTCGGAACCAGCCGGTGCGCAATGCACCCTCAACACAGCACTGCGTATCACAAGCCCTCTCGTTGACGGCTTACTTGATGACAATGCAAGAACTTGCATTGTGGCATCACAGCTCCTCTGAACCAATGCTGGCAATGTGTCCCCAACCTGGACTTGCATCACCTCATCTGCATGACACATCCTTGGCGCTGGACTCAGCAACCCTTTTCAACCAAGATATAAGGTACTCTTCTTCAGCGGGTCTAACTGGATCCCTGTAGCAGGCCTGCGCTCCATTTTGGTCGGCCTGAATTTGTTCCATTGACAATTTGTGCTGTTTGCAGCTATTTTCACTTACATCTTTAAAATTGCAGATCTCTGGTTCTACTGATTGGATTTTTGCCATTTTGGTCTATTATTTATTAACGTTTACCCTGTGTTTTTACTTGGTGAGTGAATTTTCTTGTTCTGTATTTTAATGTATTACTGCTTGAAGTGCTGAATAAATACTTTACACATTTGAGCCTAACTACTCTGTGTCAAGCTACCAAAGGGTTGAGCGCAGATTAATTTGGGATTTGCTTGGGGCTTCACCCTACCAAGGATTGTGGTTGCTACTTGATTAGGGTATTACCCCCATCAACCTGTAACCCAATTTCTTACATTGTGGTTGTTACATCCAAATTTTAAAAAAGTAGCACTAACCTTAAACAACTTCCAGCACTAAACAGCGATGGACAAAGGCCAAATGATTGACAAGGATAAACACCTTCAGAGAATTGGAAACCTCAGCGATGCAGAAGTGAACGTTCTAGAGGACTTTATGTTATTTCACACTACATAAAATGTCCAATCTTGGAGATTTGCACTTAAACAATACCATTAGGCTTGCTATTGTTTGGCAGAATGTCAGTGACCTTATAAGTGCTGATAGGAGTCAGCAAAAGGATAGTTGCTGAGGCTTTAAACAGCATACATAGATGAAAAGTCAAAGTTGACAGAGTAGAAGCAGATAGCAGAGGAGGTATAAAGCATACAGGAAGCAGTGAGTGCCACATTTTTTTGTAGTAACAAATGTTATTAAGTTTCTGTTCTATATAGTTGCTGTTATACAGGTATATATACATACAGGTCCAAGTTCGATTATTTAACATTAGCTATTGGATGTCAGTACCTATTACAATAATTTTTAAACAATAGTGCAGGGTTATACCTTTCCACATTACATTTGTGACCTGTTCGCTGATGGCCATGTACATTTCTGGAATACAGCTGTCTTGGTGCAACTTCACTGTATGGTACATTAAGCCATTCTGTTTTAATATCAAACATTACAATAAACATAACTCCCCCCTCCCTCCACCCTGCGCACTCAGATAAACTATGAGTCAATTGTTATAATACCTTATTTGTGTGTCCTCCCATTATCTGGTTATTTTACAACCATCACTTTGCCTCGCACTAGATTTTTCAAATACATTAAACTATAGGTATCTCATTTGCTATAAGCTCTTCTAACATCACATTCTACACCATTGAAATAGGTTAATTTCCTCTCTTTGTAACTCTATGCTTTCCGCTCTGCCCCATCTAACCATCTCATTAAACCAGTCTGATGCTGCTGTCCTTGCGTTCCATCTCATGGTTATTGTTCGCTTTGCTAGTATCAGTGCCAAATAAACAAATATTTATGTAGGATTTCCACTTTTGGGCTGAGGACTAAGTCCTAGCATGTTGTTCTAGCTAAATCTCCTTACGTTCTGGAGCCACTGTATTTAGCCTGGTAGTTATTGTTGACCAATAGGGTCTCAAGCAGTGAGTGCCACATAAGAGAGTACTGCTGTACACCTCTCCTTTAAGAAGCATGGGCCTTCTTTATAGTAACTGAACCTGCAGATGAGAGGCAATGGCCTATGACAAGCATGCATTCATAGCATTGGATGTGGAATAAACCTAGAATATGCATCTCAGCAACAACTTAAGATTTCGTGGTAGTGTTGAAATAAAAATAAAGCTTTGGTCAAAACCACACATAGTACAATGTCCAGAGCTGTTAAGAAAGTCTACACCTATGCACCCGTTCCAAGTGGGCGTGCAACTGGATGTGGAGTTACGAGTGCCACATGTACTGTTTCTGACCAGTATTTGCACTCCAAATACAGACCATTCTGAGTTTAGTTGTTGGGCTTGAAATGGGAATAATATGCTGGACCTGGAATTGGCAGGTTATGTACAACATGTTTTTCACAATTCCTGGCTGGACCAGTTGTTTCCGTGACATTCCAGCACAGGTGTGCTCCGGGTCTGACCACATTGATGCAAGGCCGAGCTTCTCAAATTCCTCTCTAACATGCTTGAACCCGGGAAGTTTACCCACATTAGGCAACCCCAAAACTTCGATTAGCTCTTGCCTATATTCTTTCAGCTCTGGGGTAACCCAGAATCTTCTCCAGAAAATTAGAGGTCTGAGGGCCAGTTCTTTTTCAATAGGTCTAAGGCGGAGATCAAGTCTTAGCGGCACTAGTGGGGTACTCGGGGGGCAGCGCTACCAGCTGCCTTAGGAATCTATTCTCCGTGACAGTGATTGCTGAACCGCTCTTGTAACCCCACAGCTCAGCCCCATAGGACACTGCCCCACGCTCCCGCAATTTATAAATTTCCAGTGGTGGGCCAATCGGCTTAAGCGATGATTTACTCAAAAGTTTCAGAATACCCCCAGCTATCTGGGTCATCTTAAGTTGCAATTTCAGCTGGTGCTGGACCCAAGTAAATGATTCATTAAGGGTAAGCCCTAGATAGTCAAAGGTGTGTACCCTTTCTAGCCTGACTCCATCTATCACAGGATTTGGGCGTGTTGTTGCGGGGGGTAAAAAATCATAAATTTGGTTTTTAAGATGTTTATTTCCAAACACCGCTCTTTACAAAAAGAGACTAACCCATCCAAGACTCGCTGAATACCCATTGGTGTTTTAGAAAGTAATAAGGTATAATCCGCGAACATAATCGCGGCGATCCGGGACCCTGCAAGCTTTGGAGCGTCGCTATCTAGTACCGCCTCCAGGTGTGCGATTACCCCATTGACATAGAGGCAAAACAGGGTAGGCACCAAGACGCACCCCTGCCTTACCCCCCTGCCAATTGGGAATCGAGCTGTCAGTGAACCGTTGCTACCACACCTAACCTGTGCGTAGTTCTCAGTATGGTGACGGATTAGCATATTCAGGAGTGGAGGTGGAATACCAAGCTCCCCGAGTACAGTCCACAATTTCAGACGTGGTACCAGAGCGAATAATGCACGTAAATCAACGAAAACAGTATAAAGTGACCCGCCCCCGATCTTGACGGTTTTATAATAAAGCATTTATAAACGAAAGATCTGATCCGTGGTATAAACATTCTTCCTGATTCCTGCCTGGAAGGAGCTCAGGATAGAATAGCCTCCTCAATCCAGTCTAAAAGACGATTTAAGATCAGCCGTGCAAAAAGCTTTTGAGGCACGTCAATGAGGCTGATTGGCCTGTAGTTGGCTGGGATCAGAGGTGAGCCCTTCTTAAAAATAGGAACAATCTCTGCCCCCAGCCAAGTCCTCGGTACCTCCATACCTCCCCATATGGCATTAAAAATAGCCGTCAAATAAGGGGTCCATACCACAGGTTCATGCTTTAGATGATCGCCTGGTAGTTTATCTAGGCCCGGAGCTTTACTTGAGGGAAGCTTAAGAATAGCTGTCTCTACCTCCCCCACAGAAAACTCATACTCTTTTATTCCACTCTGGATATTGGGGGATAGTGCCAGCGGGTTCAGAGCGCCCGAGGGGGTATCCGCCCAGTATAGGGTGAGGAAATGCTGTTCCCACACCTCGGCAGCAACATTTGGGGCCACAGCCGCAACTAGTTCAGCCGACCCAGTGTTTACAATTTGCCAAAAGGTCCGGGCATCTCTTCCTGCCAGGCTTGATATTAGATTGGCACCATGGTCCACCTCCCACTCAGCTTTTGCGTAATGAATTAGCTTCTTATACGCAGCCCTTTTTACTTTAATCAGTGCTCCATTATGATTTTGTATCAGTGCTCTATTATGATTTTGTTTCAGTGCACTGAGGAGCTCTGATTTTGCCCTTCTACATGCTGTGTTAAACCAGGTAGATTTATTGCCTGGTGTTTTCCCTTTTCCCGCAGGTTTTAGGGTCTCACCTAAAGTGGTAGTCAGTTACTGATACAAAGCCCCAAGCTTAGCAAATACTGAGGCAGAGGTGAACTCAGAGGTCAGGGCAACGACAGCTTCCAGTGCTGTGGCTACTTGGGCATATATCTTGCCACTAACTCAGGGCAGGTTACTGCTTTGTCCCATCTAATTCTTCGTCTATTACTGGAGAGGAGTGCCTGGTTGTCTGATCCACTCCCTCCCTTGAGACTATCTTTAGAATGACCAGGGGAGAGGAAATCTAGGATCAAAGGGTTGCGGTCACTTTTGCCCCTGGCTTCCACCTTAAAATCAATGACCTTGTGCCCAGCGCAGGCCTCTACAAATATATAATCCAGGCTAGCCTCTTGGCCAGGTTTATTATAAGTGTGGTTTGCGGGTGTATCCGAAATTACACGGCCATTGCATGCCCTTATTGAGTGATTTAAAGTCAGGGCAAGAATTTGTACTGCCAGCGGCGCCCATGACTTAGGCGGGGGACCCACCACCGGAGGTATTTTCCAATAGTCATCCTCTTCCGAAATTGTGCCATCCATCAGATCTGTCAGTGGCTCAAAGTGGGAGTTAAGGTCACCACCTACCACAAAAGTGGCCCCCTGGGGAATCCTAGTTAGGAACGCGGAGAGCTCCTCGATGGTTTTAGACTCCGCTGTGAGGCTCACTGGTCTAGAATAAACATTGACCAGAGTGAGTTTGGAGGCATCAGGCCATTCCAGTAGGATGCATTGTGCATCCTCTGATGTGGTCTCCAAAATCCTGGTGCTACACCCCAGATGAGTTTTCACCCAGATTGTTAGCCCCCCCGATGACCTTCCCCCCCCCCACTTTGCGGGTATAGAGAAAGAGGCAAAACCGCACCTGAATTGCTCCTCTCTTGCCCAAGTTTCCTGAAAGAAACAGACATCATTCATGTCGATGAAGGTACCCCACTCTATACAGGCCAATTTGTAGCATAGCCCTGCAATATTCCAGTACAAGATTTTAAGCGGTGATTTAACAGTAGTTGCCTTTGTGGTTGGCATAGAGTGGACCTTCACCCCATTTGGCATGAACGCTATATTAGGAATGGCGTCCCCCCTTTCAGGGTGGGCATTGATGAGCCCACCCTATTCCACCTGCACTTCCCCCATATCTATGTTCAACCCTCTACCCTCTGCCAGAATGGGCTGTAGGTTTGTGGTTTGTGTGACTTGCTGAACCATCTCGTCCCCCCAATCTTTTTTCAGTTTGAAGTCAATCGACCTGGTCCAAGGAGTTGAACCTGTTGTCATGAAGGTAATTAACATGCATGGGGGCAATGTAAGGATTATGCCTAGTCCCTCCGATGTAACTCCTAGCACCCACCCTTGTCCACCCTTCTTCGCACCCCATATCAACTGGATTACTTGGGGGTGGGTAAAAGAAAGATAATTGCCGGGTCTGGATTATGGTGCTGACAGTACCACCCACCTAATTTCGGTTGCCTGATGGGGTGGGAGGGGTCTATGGATGTTCAACCAACTAACCTTTTTGTTTTTTAGGGAAGAAAACGATTCTGGAGTAGGGCCACTGAGCTCAGGGACACCAGTTAGTACCACTACTAGGGGAGCCGCCTCCGGGGGCAGGTTAACTACCTTGCTCCACCTTACACGGCCCCCATCTGCAGTGAGCCGCTCTGCCTTCTCCTGACCCATGCCACTACTTCTGGTGGGATTAACCCTGGCCACACCCGCTTGCGCCTGGGCCATCACAGGATTGATTACTGGAGCCAAATTAATGATAGAGGGGGGAGCGGGAACTAAAGGTACCCTCCCACCACCGACATCATGGCCCTGCTTTACAGTTGAGACTGATTTGAGATGGTTCATGATCTCCCCGGTGGCCAGTTCAATAGTTTGTAGCCTATGCTCAATAGAGTTAAGTCTGTCCACCAGAGGATTAAGCAAGGATTTCAGGGTAGTGCCCATGGCGAGGATCAGGTGGTCCGCCCCTGCCTACACCGTATCCCCAAATCTAAATGCAGTGGGCTAAGTTATCACAGAGACCTGGGGAAGGAAAGTTGTGGCAGCATTAGTTACAGGGGGCTTCCCTATTTTCCGCTTGATCTGTGAGGGGATTAACTTTGGATCCCTTGTCAAGTTTCGCCTTTTTCCCGCCCCTCGCCTGGGCACCACGTTTCCTCTTTGGGACAGCCCCTTCCCGCACTCCCTGTGACTGTCTACATGCAAGATCCAACCCGCCCACTGGTAGCCCAGTGTTAGCAGTACCAGCAGTAGGTGATAGTACTACCACCTAGGGGACAGTCGACAGAGGAGCCCTAGCCACTCCTGGGCTGTTCCCAAGGTCTTGCAGGACAGCTAAAATAGTCTGATCAATGCTGTCCAGTAAGGCAGTGGAGGATCGCCCCTCCCTTACTGGCGTTTTAGCACTGGCTATAAGACCCAAGGAGGATCTTCTGACACTGTCAATACCTTGGGAAAGACGTTTCTCAACCACAGAAAGCTCATTAGACAATACAGAATTTGCTCTAATCAGGAAACTGTCCAGTGTACCTGCAACAGTAGTACTTGAAACCGTGGCCTTACTCCTTGTCTCACGACCCGCCATAATTCGCGGTTACACAAGTCCTCGGGCCGGATCAAGTAGGTATCCTTGGGCAAATCAGGGCCAAGTGAGTAGGCCCGGTCCGGTCCTGCATGGTCCGTAACGGGCTAGAACGGGCACGCCCTTGTCCCGGGCTTCGCCCGGGCCAAGGGCGGCCTGCCTGCGCGGATGGGGAGGAGTCTAAATAGCGGAAGGTGGGGGCGGAAAGAGGACCAGCTGCGGCAGATCACAAGCCACTCTGCATGCTGGTCCTCACAGTCCCGCGATGAGCGTGTTAGGTGAACAGCAACGCCAACTCCGGCGCTCTCTGTCCCAGGTCAGCAACTGAGCACTTCCACTGCTCCTCAGCACGAGCGGCTTCTGCAGAGCGGGGGCCGCGAGAAGTGATGTCCTTGGGCGATGTAATCCAGCAATCCCAACAATCACCTGGCTCTCCCTCTAAGCAGCACAGACAGCACCAGATAAGCGACGGCCGCAATGAGCTTTATCCAGGCGGAAGGTGGGGGCGGGAAGAGGACCAGCTGCGGCAGATCACAAGCCGCTCTGCATGCTGGTCCTCGCAGTCCGGCGATGAGCGTGTTAGGTGAACGACAACGCCAACTCCGGCGCTCTCTGTTCCAGGTCAGCAACTGAGCACTTCCACTGCTCCTCAGCACGAGCGGCTCCCCGCGGAGCAGGGGCCGCGAGAAGTGATGTCCTTGGGCGATGTAATCCAGCAATCCCAACAATCACCTGGCTCTCCCTCTAACCAGCACAGACAGCTCCAGATAAGCAACGGCCGCAATGAGCTTTATCCAGGCGGAAGGTGGGGGCGGGAAGAGGACCAGCTATGGCAGATCACAAGCCCGCTCTGCATGCTGGTCCTCGCAGTCCCGCGATGAGCGTGTTAGGTGAACGGCAACGCCAACTCCGGCACTCGCTGTCCCAGGTCAGCAACTGAGCACTTCCACTGCTCCTCAGCACGAGCGGCTCCCGCGGAGCGGGGGCCGCGAGAAGTGGTCTATGTAATCCAGCAATCCCCATAATCGCCTGGCTCTCCCTCTAAGCAGCACAGACAGCAGGTCCTTTACTGCATCCAGTAAAACTTGGACTCAGGCATGCTGGTATCCATTCCAGGTATAGACTCTCTAACTCAGAATGAGGAGCATATTGTGGTATGAAAGCAGTAAAGATAAGAGAAAAGTCACAACCATGGCTTCACCTTATGCTAACTCAGTGGGCAGGGTTTTTGAATTAAAGAAAAATAGTGTCTGTGCTAACTATGCAGTTGGAAGAATGGGGGAAGTGTAAACAACAGAGATTATCAATATAGACTCTATTGTGTTTATACTAACAACATAGGGGTGTATTCATAGGAACGTGTGATAACTACTGCAAGAGTAGTGTAACGCAACTTTCAACATCGCAGCCTATCGCGGGAAAATAACCCTGTGGCAACGTGGAATTCACAACAAGGTGGTAGCATGCTATAGACACCAGATAACGCAGCAAATGTACGCGTGAAATTCAACGCCAAGCCGCACAAATGCAAAATGTGAACGCAAAAAAACATGCAATGAGGCCAATCACAGGATAAAATTCTGCGAAAACCAGCCACAGGCCTGCTAATCCCACTCGTTAGGTGGGAAAATGCACTATAATAGAAAGAAAGAAAAAAAACATAAAATACAAACTGCGTAGCACCATGGATGCACCCGAACCGAGTGCAGAGGACAAGCCGAACCCCACAAGCCCCACGAAGGACCAGCAAGGAACCCCGTGCTAAGGGAAGGGCAAGGACAAGAGGAAGAGTAAGAGTAAGCCAAGGTTCAGTCCGCAGGCAGACCGGACCATCGTCACGGAAGTCACAGGACACTACCAACAACTGTTCAGCACCTCCACTGCAGCACTGGAACCCAAACGGAAATATGGCAGGCCATCATCAACAACATCAATGCAGTCGAAGTGGCGAGGAGGACTCCGGAGGAGGTCAAGAGGCGCTAGCATGAAGTGCACAGCCAAACCAAGGAGAAGCTCGCCAACAACAGGAAGGCAGCAAGTGCGACTGGAGGTGAGAGTCCTGCGACACAGGAGGTGACTGATGAGCTGGAGGAAATGGTGGCCACAGTCAGCAGTGTGTAGAAGGTGGCAGGAATTGGGGGCCTGGACACAACACAATATGACCTAACCCAACAGCACCAGGGTGAGTAACCACCAGGGACCCGGGCGGGGGGGAAGTAGGCACAATGGCACACATGCACAAACACGTGTAGCACACTGCATTCTCACAATGATCGTGGAACATGTCACTGAGCGCCTTGACACACTGCCACACACATAGAAATGCCACGTAGGCCCCCGTCCACAATGTGCACAAAGCGGCCCCCTCCAGATCACCTACATCACAATGCAGCACACACATAGTAATCACAAAACAACAGCAATGACGGCAATTAGGTACAAAGTGCAACACCAGCATGACTCACAACAGATCCCGTACGTGTGTAGTAACTGTCCACTCATATGTGGCGTTGCCTGACCCTGTGTGATGATAAAGCACGGGTACTACCACACATCCGTCATGTAGTTGAACAAATAAACTGACTGTAATCAAATAGCAAGCTACACCAAAACAGCCACAATGTACATTGGCATGCAGTCAGAACGTATACATCAGCAAATCTCCAACATACATGTACGACTCTGCAACCCTGCATATCCCCTTTCACATTGCAGAGGGAGAAACAACACCTACTGCAGAGCAGACCAGACACATCTTCAGTGACGATGAAGAGGGCACTCTGGTCATCTGCACTGACACCCTCTAACGGATCGCAGGTAGCCTCCGCACCCCATCCCTGGAAGCAGGGCAGGCCAGCTTCCCTGAGGTGAGACCATCACATGCACAGACCACACTGCAGGGAATACACACCACCACAGCTGTTTCCCAGCACCCCCTGACCAATTCATGGAGTTCCAACAACGTATGTGGCGTTGCCAGGTGGAGTTGGCTGACCAGCTGCGGGTGGGCTTCGAACTCTTGGCAGCCAAACTCGATGTTATGTTATGTTATGTTATGTTATTTATTCTTTTGTATAGCGCAACGGTTACTCAAAAAGAGTGTCCCGGCGCTTTAGGTAAGGAGAACAGATTTCAGAATAACACAACACAGCCATACGTGGGTGTCTGAGTCCCATCAAGGACCACGTACAGTCCCTATTGGACACCCCTGGTACACACCATGCTTCAACACAGACCTTGGCTGACCTCGCTGGGGCAATGAACATAACACAAGAGCTGTGTGGTCAGACAGGCACCAGCGATCAGAGCACAGAGTTGGCATAGATGGAGAGGTCAATGAAGACCAGGCTGGAAGTCTGTCAGCCATAGCTGTACACCAGCGAGTAGTAACTGGGAACCTCAATGCCCTGCAGTACTTCATATTGCCATTGCTGCCACTGAGCTGTTCCCAGATGACTGCAGTGGGCACTTTGACATACACAGCTCCGAGCCCTGTTGTGTCTGTGGCACACAGTGATGCTGCCCCATCACCCCGCCACACACACCAGACACAGAACCTGTATCAGGGGAGTTAGAAGGGGAGGGGAATTACTGTGTGAGGAGGTGGCAGTAGTATCCATCACCGCCATGTGCCCTGTCCCTGCCTGGGTATGACCTATGCAGCATGCCCTGGAAAAAACCTCCTACTGACACCCAGAACACTCTGCAAAATTTACCCGGACCCCAAAACAACAACGGCTATTTCATCACTGCAGACCAATTTCACAGCAATCCTGCAGCGGAATGCGCTCTCCAACTTCCTAATCACTGCTCAATTCACAAAGGACTGTGTTTGGCCCACCACTGGACTTCCATGTGATGTGTGCTTGGATGACCATGCACAACACCAGCTGCGTCAATTACCTGCATGTGAATAAAACATTCTGAATCACACAGATGTATCATTACTATGTTCTCTCATGTATGGAAGTATGGCTGGATGTGGGGACAATGTTTGCACATGAAGGTACACCATAGTAACTTACCTCCATGCGCATGTGTATCCCTGAGACACATGGCAAATTGGATGATCTTGAAGGTGAGTACTAGTTGTGTCCCAATTGCACATCAACAATAATTTCATGACCCCCCACACTATAGCCCCATGTCCCTGTGTTGAAAGGGGCTGTGGGTAGGAGTGACCAAATCTGTAGCAGCCCAGGAGTGCTGCCCTACATCACATGTGACAAAATAACTGCACAAGCAAACCCACTTTCACACATCTGTGTGGCCACATTCCGTTAAGCTGTATGACAGTGCTCCACATGGTCAGGGTTTGCCCACCATACTCACATTATTGTAGTCAAGTAAGTGCACATGTCTGCCAGCACCTATCCCATGACAAAGTCTGGCTCACAGAGGCTGAACTTGCAAAAGGGACACACCACCATTGCACATGCATCAGTCAGTTCCTCCCTGTGTAGGGAGGATGCTCATTGTGGCACACAAGTGGACATTCAAATCAACACACCACACAGTTAGACACCAGTGGGTTGACATGGACTTTATTGGTATGTGCGTGTCAGTACGGACGAGGCAACAGCCACAACAGGCAGGGACATGCTTAAGACACTTGCATGCAGCATGGGTACATGTCGCGGTTCAGACATTGTTTTTACAAAAATGGACAAAAATCATCACGGATGGCAACGCTCCCAGCCCACCTTGCCATGCTGGATGAGTCATGCTTTGTTTGGCGTCTGTCCATTGCTCCATGTGAGGGGGCATGACTCACTGCCCATGGGATCTGCATGTTGCTCTGCCACCGGGTTGTGCATTTTATCTGCTCTGCTGACAGTGCTCAGGTGCAAGGGTCTGAAGTGTTCACATGTCGTGCCACAGTGCTGTGTGTGTGCTGTCCCCCAGCAGGGTGTCCGAATTGGCAACGTTGCCAAACAAAGCTGTGTTGCTATGACCATGGATCTACCTCACCTTGCACAGGTGTGTGTACACACGCGTTGTTACATGCACATGCATCCAGGGATCGGACGATGGCAGACGTGTCCTTGGTTGTGGTGGGACAAGTGAGCAATCCACACGTAGCAACATGTTGTTGGGACCTGTGTTGTGGGTCACAGTCGGATGTGGCTGCAGAGACATAGTTACTCGTCCATGAATGCCCACGCAGTTTCATATGCAATGTGTTCCAATCGTACGTCGTTGTTGTGTTCAAGGAACACCAGGGTGAGTCAATCCATTAACTGGTCTGGGCAGGTGTGCTCAGCACACGCCGTTTCACCAATCTGCAATACAGCCCAATAGGGTAGCGCCTCTATGTGGTCACTGCACACGAGGAATTGTGCAATCTCCCATGCACACCTGCCAATACATATGCAGGATGTCAAGGCATCCCATGTTCGGCAGTCTTGGTTACACTCCTGTTCGTGTTCCAACAGGGGGCGCACACTCAAGTCATAGTCCAATTCAACTACGGTTGTGTTGGATAGGCAGACTTCCATAGGACACTCAAATGTGCATGGCAGTGGAACCAGGACTGGGCACAGGTGATGTAGGCAATGCGGAAGCTGAGTCAGTTACTGATCCGCAGCACTGCCAGCGGCACTGCACCCAGTAAATGCGTGCACGGTAGTGTCCCACATGACGGGGGTTGTGCATGTGCTCGGTATGGCCTACCATTGCCTTGGTGCGTCTCGTGGAACCTGCACTCTTCTGCGGCAGCTGTATGAAGGATATGCCACGGCTCTGAGCAATGGTTCAAATGTGTGTGCAACGTTGGGCAGCATGGGTTGATGTTTCCATGTGAGTCAAGTCTATTTGGAAAAGCAAGGGCACAGTGCTATTTACTGCAGAAGGGCATGTAAACTCTAGATAAACATACACATTATGCAATAATAAAAATCATAACAGGTATGTAGTATAAATAAATATTTTTATTTTATATTGGTATCTTTATATTTAAAAATATATATATATATATATATATATATATATATATATATATATATATATATATATATATATATATTTACATATAGAAATTGCAAATCAAAAAAAAAGATATACACTCCCAGAGATACAATGAAAATTAGAACCACATGTACATATATATTCGAACAGTCAATACAGTTCATTTAGAATGAAAATATGCTCATTCTTCAAAAATTCAATACAATAAGCATAATCCTTCACTGTTATAGCTTACATGATTTATCATTCAATGTAGTTAATACTTTATAGCCTGACAGTGTATTGTTTACATAATATTGTCTTCTTTTCATTATGCAAAATAACATGTGATAAGAGCTGAATATGCAGAGACTGGTGACATATGTTAAAAACAAATGCGTTTCGGCTAGGCCTTCTTCAGGATTCCGTACCAGTGGTTACTCCGCTTGCTTCAAGGGTGTCGCTAGTAGTTAATATACAAAATCACCTAAGTATATATGTTGCGCGACTCTTCAATATAGATAAAATCAAATGGATATGTCTATTGATTCCTCTATGGTTCCAAATCAGCAGTTGAGATGGACAGGACTCCTATATTAAGTCCTTGAGCTATAAGACAACTCAATATCCAATTCTGTCTGTTTGCATGAAGCAAGAATTGCTTGTTAATTTGTTTTGATGTCAAAAAAACTCAGCCAATGACGCTCTTGTTGTTTAAACAACCTGGATGGTCAGTGAGAATGATCCTGCTTTAATCTCGGTCTATAGCTGCACTCGTCTCATACTTGATAAAGCGACCAAACAAAAACGCCTGCGTTTGCGGCTTGAGTGTGAGTCAAGGCCATCCCATGCGGGGGTACCTCAGGCAGGGGCTCCGGTGTGTGCGGTATGGATAAGTCAGATAGTACTTTTGCGCAATGCATGGTGTGGAAGTCATCCGCATCTGCCATAGCATCTCTCTCAGGGTGTTCCAGGCACGTTCTGGACCAAGGTCAGAGGTGCAGGTGTCCTTCCGCCTTCTGCATTGGGACAATGGAGTTTTCATCCCGGAGGTTTGTCTGACTACTACTTGCGGTTTCAGAATGTGATGCGGCTTTGTGGCTGTGATTGGGACACGGCCTTGGGCTCATGGTGTACGGTTAGCCATACACACATGTGGTACCAGGTGCCCTGCAAGGCGCTGCTGTGCAATCTCACTCTGTCTCTTTCCCTCGCTCTCTCCCTCTCTTTCCTTTGGTGGGCGAATGGCAGACCTTCTTTTGTTGCATTTTGTCTTCTAGGCTGTGTCCTATGGATTGTCCAGTGTGGACCCGCTAGGGCTCATCCAAATTGTTGTTTATTATTTTTGTTTGTATGGTGTTTTGTATTGGTGATTGCATAGCTGTATGACTGGTTCTCCATTTTCTGGCCAGGCATGTATGTTGATTTTCCTGCTTGTGCAACCTCAGGCAACATATTTGTTTTGTGATTCGTGGTGTTGGTTTGCAGTTTCTTGGTCCGGGTTTGGGGGTGGGCCCGGGGGGGGGGGTGTTGCGGGCATGGGTGTGATGTTGGTGGGTGTTGTGGCCCTCTTAGGTGTCCGTGCTGCATATTCAGTTGCTCCATTGCATCTGTTTGTCTTCAGGTGTGGCTGTGGGCAGTGCTCCCTTTTGTGGTGCGGACTGTGGTCCAGCTTTGCACCAGGTCACAGCAGTTGTAAATTTCCTGCTGCTAACGCGGCTTATCGCGTGTTTTGTGTTTTTTTCGCGTTCTGTCTAGTCGTTGTGAATGTTGAGGTGTGGTGCTGTTGCGGGTTTTGTCCCAGGAATGCCTACTCTGCATCTCATTAGCGATAGTTGCGGGTCCTCTGTGGCGATGGTTTTTGCGGCTGCCATTGCAGGAAAAGTGGTGCATTGGGCTGTTAGCACCAGCTTGTTAATGTGGGGGTAAATTTATCACGACTTTGGCTGCGATAAAGTGCAGTTAAGTCGGTGATATCTCCTTGTGAATATGCCCCATAGTATCTTAGATGGTCGTAGTAGTGGGTGGTGAGAGAGGAAATAGGCTATAAAAATTCAAAAAAATATTGGCAGTTTGACATGTTTGTATTATCATTGTTAAACCCTTTCTTAACGACTTGGCTTTTTAACCTTTCTCCCCCTAGAACGCTAAGCCCGTTTTGACTTTCAGGGAACTTCAAACTTAGGAAAGATTTCATAGCTTTTTCCCCAAAAGGTTTCCAGGCCAAATTTTCATCCATGTTTACACATATCTTGGGAATTCTAAAGGTATCCCGGGTGTGTTGATTTCCATGGAAGGAACTGAGAAAATAAACTATTTATAGAAAAATTCTGTTTTGATTTTTTGGGGAAAAATGTGCTCTGCAACAAAGTGTATGTTTCTTTCTAAAAAATGTAATCAACAAAAGGTTTCTTTTGCTAGGATAACAATCCTTCCAGCTTGCTTTCTGGAACAAGCATAGCTGTAAAACAAACACATTTTTCACTACAGTGTTTTAAATTTATTTTTTAGTGGTAGTCCATTTTTAGGTCTTGCCTAGCGACGCAGCCCATGCGCTGCATGCCTTGGCGAGACCTATTGTTGTCGGTTTGGTGGGCGAATGGGGACAGGAGATGTGCACACGTACAGACATACGCGTGCACATCTCCTGTCCCCGTTTAGGACTGGCATGCTTTCACTTTCACACAGGACTCTTTCAGGCTTGTTTAATTCTTAGCCAGCGCAGACAGAGGAGCCCTGGTGTCAGGCTCGCGCTGTGATAAATCTCTATGTGCACGTGTACGGACAGGAGATGAGCATTCGTACGTGTGCACATCTCCTGTCCCCACGTAGGGCTGGCACGCTTTCACTTTCATGCAGGACCTTTCAGGCTTGTTCTCTACTAGTTGCTGTCAGGTGTTACTATATTGCCATCTGCTGGCTGCAGACGGTCACAGCCTCAGAAGGACAAACTGTATTACTGTGCTGTCTCGAGTAGGAATCTGTAATCTTGGACAACTGGAGGGGTGATCAAAATCTGTTAAACTTGGACAACTGGAGTGGTGGTCAAAATCTGATAAACTACAGTTTACCATTTAAAATGTATGATTTTAAACTTTGAGCTGAAGAATGAGAGAGACTTACGGAGATTTGCCATATATGACTATGGACTATGGTACTTGCATTCATGAAGTTTTTTTTCTGAAGGACAACTGGAAAGGCTGTTGCAGAAGCGATTTAGGGTACTTGTTGCCATTTAACACTATACAAATCTGTTACTTGAACTGAAAGGTGGACGCCGAATTACGCCTGACTGAATTGTAGGTGGGTTTAGGATTAATCTGTGTGTGAACTTCACATTTCCCTTTGAATGCTGGTGGGTGGTTCTGAGGTGGGCAAAACTGAATTAACAAGCATTCGCAATACAATAGGTCTCGCATTTGCAACAGTTTGAGCTCTTGGCATTGTAAATGACAATGCCTTTTATTTATGTGTTGGTTTTTAAAACATAAATAAAAGGCATTATCATTTACAATGCCAATAACTTAAACTCTTGCAAATGCGAGACCTAGTGCATTGCAAACACTTGTTCCTATTTTTTGTGGTTTCACCAACTTGCAGTTTGTGGTGCAAACAAGTGTGAAACACATGGGTGATTCTGGAAACCTATGCAAATATGAAATCTAGGCAAGATTTTAAAATTTACCAAGGTGGCATTTGTGTAGATTGTTTATGGTTTATCAAAAAAAACGAATTGTTAAAATTAAAAACTAACAAAAATAAGTGGGAAAAATGCGTTTGGTGACAATGTTCTTATCTGTAATTTATCATCCTGCTGGGCAACTTGCTGTTTTGTCCATAAAAATCTACTATTTTGCAGGGCCATTATAGTTTTTGTTGGTTGTATAAAACATTAGATACCTAGAGCCAATAACTGAGCTGCAGCTCATAATGGTTTCTTATTGTGTACCTAACATGCAGTAATTATTATGGTAAAATTTAATGGGTATGAAGGAAACCTAAATATTTTTGAAATCTGCATTAAATACTGAAATAGTAACTATGATTATTTCTACAATTATGAACTTGGGTTAGCCATACTATCATGGGATTCAGTCAACCTTTTTTGCACAATGGCTTACATTTGGAACCAAAAAATTGAGAGAAATTCAATTGGAAATACCACAAATATTACTATTCTGTGTTCCCAAACATCTCTTTAAAAAAGGGAATTCCACTTTTGTTGCTGGGCCTGGCATCCAGAATCCATGAAGAGAAACACCTACAATGAGAATGCATCAGAATTTCAATGAGAAACATATTACCCTTTTTTGCAATGTGCGTAGCTGCAGAATTTGGGCCAGGGTTTGGTCACCATCCAGTGAAACCTCCTCAACCTAGATATTTAAAAGAGAAAACCACCTGCGTCCAGGGTCGTGTGGCTTGAATGAATCCCACTATTATTTCTTACAGAAAATGCACAACAAACTTGAACCTTTGGCTAAATCAGCCTTTCTCATCACATATCTGTGAGCGAATGTAATGGAAGCTGCTGAGATACACAAAATTCTCCCAATGCAAAAGGTATCCCACTTGTGCGGCTGTGCCTAGCATCCATGACACAAAAGGCCCCAAAACACAATGTGATGACATCCACATTTCTGAGAGAAAAATGACACCGTTTGACGACGTGGGTACCTGCGGAATTGGGGCACAGGCTTGGACGTTACCCATGAAATCCTACTAAATCTAGATATTTTTAAAAACATACCCATAATGCCCTGCAAGCTCTAAACTTTGGTAACAAAAACATTTTCCCACATTTCTGTGATGATCACAGCTTCCAGCACTTTTTCTCTCAGAAATATGAGGAAAATGTTTGGTTTTTTAGCCAAAGTTTGATGTTGCCAGGGCATTATGTGTAGGAAAGGTTAGTGCAGTTTATGCAAGCCATACCACCATGGACTTCCTTTGGTGTCTAGTTTGCAGAAATGCCAGGGATTGTTGTTATTGCTTTGGAGCCAGCAGACATGGCCAAAAAAGCTGTAGCCAACACAGCGAGCAATTTAGTACAGAAGATTGCAGGCAAATGCTGAATTTTTATTACACTGGAGTCATCCCTAGCCTAGCTGCAGTACAAAAACATACAAAAGAATGTTTGTATGTTGAACTTGTATCAATAAGGAAATGTATTTTAGGATGGTCCCTTAACCCCTCCCCTGCTGATGACGGAACCGCTCCGTCATCAGCCGCGGTTGCGCTGTGCTGATGACGGAGCGGTTCCGTTATGGTCCGGCCGCCGCGCCTGCGCGGCGCGTTCTATTGAGTGGGCGGGCCTTGACGGAACCGCTCCGTCATGAGCACAGCGCAACCGACGCTGGTGACGGAGCGGTTCTGTCACCAGCATGCGCCCGCCGTTCGGCCGCCCTCCCCCCTTAGCACTGTGGCGGAATAGCCGCTGCAGTGAAGGGGTTAAATACATTTCTCATTGTTGATTTTTACAATGGTAGAGACAAAGTGCACACTGGGAGTGAGGCTCAGAAATCGAAACTAATATTGCACACCCTTCCAATACTCAAGTACAGACACATACTGGTTGGATTTGACACGAGGATGAGTTGATAGTTCAAATTTCAAATGCTAATAACAGAAGAGCAAATGTAAATCAAATCACTAAAATCACTGGTAATTAGATCATTTGAAAACCTGAATGCTGAAACTATGACTCTAAACTCATGCGCTGTACAGCCTTGTCAAAGCACCAACCACTTCACAGCACATACACGCATCTTTTAGGAACCTTGTACAGGAAGACATTCACACAGCCAGTCGTGGGCCCAACCTCAACACTCATGTCAGGAAACTTTGGCACACACAGAACTTAAACATCAATCATACCAACAAATACCGCCAGCCAACAGCAAAAGAACTGCCAGCCAACTGTTATTACACACTTTGCCTGCCAACTGCCATTACACACAGCGTCAGCCAACTTCAACCAGACACCTGGACAAGTCAAGCCATCGTCCACTTCACTATTGCAGCACCACCACGCACCACCCCTAGAGTCACCTGTGCTTCTTTCCGCAGCTGGAGCAAAGCAACACAGAACCAGTGGAGAGATGCCCCCAACGCCGACCAGCCCACACGCCACAATCGACCTGAATCAGGCTATTGAGAACTTCAACACATGGATCGCCAATGCTGCCAACTGAGTTGCCCCCTCTAAACCAGCCAAAACTCACAGTTCCAGCAAACTAGCCATCTGGTACACCCCAGAACTCAGTGCAATGAAACACAGCTGCAAACAACTAGAAAGAAAATCGTCCACTAGCAGAGACCACACAGACCAAGCCACCTTCAAGTCAGCCCTCAACAACTACCACCATCAAATGAAAGACGTGAAGAGAAGACCCTTTGTAGATCACATCGAGGCTAGCTCCAACCACACCAAGGAACTCTTCACGAGGGTCAGAGAGCTCTCCATCCAGCAGGTAGAGAAAACTTGGTCCCTCCCTCACAGGAACTCTGAGACACTCTGTGAAATCACTTCAACAACAAGATAGCCACCATCTACAAAAACATTGACCCCCACCCACTGATCTCCTAAGCCTCCCCACTCCTGTGGAAACCACCCCAACCACCAACTCACCTCAAGGGAACAGCTCAACACCTTGGACACCACAGGCACAAGGAAATATGTCCACTCAGGAGCACCCACCGATCCATGCCCCCAGCGCCTCTTAAACCTCTGAAGCAACAAGATCAGCCACCACCTCAGCACCATTCTTAACACATCCATCACCACAACCATATTCCCCAATGCTTTGAAACAGGCCAAGGTCAGACTGCTCCTCAAGAAATCCTCTACAGACCCCAGTGACCTTCAGAATTACTGCCCCATCTCGGTGCTCCCGTTTCTTGCTAAAGTCCTGGCGATGGTCATCAAACTGCCCCTACATGCACTGCATGGGGTGCAAAGAATTATTTCTATTGACTTGGGCACTTACTCTGCGTCTTCCTGTCCTTGCTCCTGCCGTGAGGGGAACGGCTGCGCCGGAGTCTCTTCCACAACGCCATGAGGGGAACGGCTGTGCCACGAGGGCTGGGACTACGTTTCCCAGGTGCCCTGGCGGCCAGGCGCACACCAGACGCCACTGCTGCGCCCGGAGGCGCTTGAAAAGCGAGGAGCACCGAGCGCTCACTGGGAGGCTGTTTCGATTGACTTGGTCACTTACTCTGCATCTTTCTGTCCTTGCTCCTGCCGTGAGGGAGCGGCTGCGCCAGAGTCTCTTCCACAACGCCGTGAGGGGAACGGCTGTGCCGCGAGGCCTGGGACTACCTCAAGGAAAAAGGCGCTAATTACCACCCCACTCTCAAGTCTCACTGCAATTGACAGAATGCTCCAAAAGACCATAGGCGTTGTGGTCAATGCGATTGAGAGTATGGAGATGCGCCTTTCCGTTACCCCCAAGTATGTGCCTATCCAACCAGTCAACCCAAATAACCACAAATGTTAACACTTCTAATACTACAGTGTACTCCCAGGACTCTATCCTCATGCAATCATTTGCAGGCTTCCCAAACAAAGATAGCAACCAGATAATCTCATTAGGCCAAATTCTACCACCTGATTTTGATAACAGGGAAAGCAGGCTGTCAATGACCCCTAGCATGCCTATAAACGTCGAACCGCCCATCCTCATTAATGATCTGGATGGAGTAGAAGGCAATGATGATTGCATCCCTAATGAAGTCTGTACATCATCTGATAAAGGGAGTCCCCGAAATGAGTGCTCGAGAGTGAAAGGGTACACAGGTAATTCGTCATCTAGAAGATCCAAGAGGGCTGTCAGTAAATTCAGGGCAAAATCGAAGGTTGTATGGCACAAACCTAGACACAGGCAGAGGGGAAGCACGAGCCTTACACAGAGGTTTATCAATAGGGCACCAAAACCCATTACATCAATAGCCCAAAACCAGACAGCTGGCATGCAGGGAGACACAGGACAAGACACAATTGAACTAGTAAATCAGGCCTGTGATAACCATATCTGTGTGAAGTCTCTCATGGATAAAATGGAACACCTAATGACGTCTCTTATGCTCCCCATTCATGAAAGGGTAAAAATGATAGGGGAGAAACTGGAGAAACTAGAAGTAGCACAACAGCAAAATAATGAAACTATGATAAAACTTATCAAATCCTACAAACCACATCTTCAACAAAAACTTAATGATAAACTGTTGAAGCCGCCAAACAATAAAAACACCCGAGAAGCTGCACCAGTTACATGCAAGTCACCTAAGCAGCTACAGATACTGACGCCTTCAGATAAAAGTCACAAGGAGCATCAAAATAAGCGAGTCGAGAGTAGGGATGCGTTGTCCCTTCCGAAGTAAAGTCTAGGGAAGCAGCAGCAGAAAACATAAATGGGATGGACGAGAGTGAGTGGGCGGCAGAGGGCATGACACATACTGTTATCAATAGCCAGCCAGAGCAACCCAAAAAACCAAGACCTGTAAATAAGAACTTGCGCACTGACTTGCCCCCTGAGTACCACCCCTATACCGTGGTCATGATAGGTGTACCAACACTAGGTGAGGGGAAATCGGAAAATCATAGTGAATTAAAAAATAAAGTTAGCCATTGGCTAACCAGACATAGGCCAATTCCCTCACACCTAAACGGGCAAATACTTCACGTCAGAAGAGTAGACTGGGTGGGTCAGAGAAACAAGGCCTTAGAAGGCGATTGCATCATTATAAATTTTAAAGACAGGCGTGCGTCAAATTACATTAGTGGTTGGAGGGAGGGCGACTTAGAAAGCAGGATTCAAACTGTCGAACTCAGTTACTTTTACCCACCAACCCCCACGACCTAAAGAAATACGTCTCAACATCACACAAAGGTAAACAGGTTTCACGATTACTATGACAACCAACCAATGATGCATGGTAACCCGCACTCAAATTATATCCATGTAAACAGGTACTACGACTACTATGACAACCAATATAATGTTCCCATTTTCAATCGATTTAACGCCTTCCACTCTCAGGGAGACCTCGAGGGGGTGGATTGACTCCGTGTAAAACCCCGCTCCCTGTTAGTTATAGTTATAATTCTACTGAACCACAAGGTGGGATAGCAAACAGGGATCAGATGAAGGTAGTTCAGGCTTCTTTAGCTGCTGTAAGGGATACATCAAACTCATCTATAGCTGATATAGCTAGGGTAACTGACGTGGCTGAGCTTCACCTAGGGCAACTAGTGGTAGATAATATTCCCCTGAATCATAGCGGCCCAAACAAAGTTTATTGCGCAGCAATCTGTGAATCTACTTAAGTGTCAAAAATTACCCAGAGAGACGACACTGAGTCAAACAGTCACAGGGGATAGCATTGAAGCTAGTCCTGTGGCTCCCCCAGAAAAAGTCTTAGATGCATGTGCGAAGGCCCCCACTGAATTGATGACACCTAGATTCAATGTAATCTCCAGGAACATTGCTGGGTTAGCAGGCAAAATTAGTGACCCGACCTGGGTAGCCTTTATAAGATCCTTCGCAGTGGTATGTCTTCAAGAGACATGGTTGGTTGGGAATAATGTATCTATAGAAAGATACAAAAGCTTCTTTGTACCAGCAGGGCCGTCACGTAGCGGTAGAGCCTAAGGGGGATTGGCTGTGTTTATTAATCTATTCAGAAAAGGGGGTGGTGATGGACAGAGTATCTGAATTAAACAGAACACTCGTACCCAGTCAACAGATCAGGGCTTGATCCATCACCGTTTTTTAGCTCACTGTACCATCCCAGCTCAGAACCTGGCTACATGCAAATTAGTCTGTCCCTGGCCCAGTGCATCATGGGAACAGGGCAGACCAAACTACCAAGCCAATTCTTATACTGGAAAGGAAACAAGCTTCCGGGGACCGGTTTCTGGCATTACAGCCGTCTTCGGCCCGGCTTGCTTGAATCCTGATGGTGCAGTGAGCAAGGGACTCACATCTGAGTATACCCTTCCACGCTTATGGTGGACAAAAACGATTCATAAAAGGGGGTGGTGATGGACAGAGTATCTGAATTAAACAGAACACTCATACTCAGTCAACAGATCAGGGCTTGATCCATCACTGTTTTTTAGCTCACTGCACCATCCCAGCTCAGAACCTGGCTACATGCAAATTAGTCTGTCCCTGGCCCAGTGCATCATGGGAACAGGGCAGACCAAACTACCAAGCCAATTCTTATACTGGAAAGGAAACAAGCTTCCGGGGACCGGTTTCTGGCATTACAGCCGGCTTGCTTGAATCCTGATGGTGCAGTGAGCAAGGGACTCACATCTGAGTATACCCTTCCACGCTTATGGTGGACAAAAACGATTCAGAAAAGGGGTGGTGATGGACAGAGTATCTGAATTAAACAGAACACTCGTACCCAGTCAACAGATCAGGGCTTGATTCATCACCGTTTTTTAGCTCACTGCACCATCCCAGCTCAGAACCTGGCTACATGCAAATTAGTCTGTCCCTGGCCCAGTGCATCATGGGAACAGGGCAGACCAAACTACCAAGCCAATTCTTATACTGGAAAGGAAACAAGCTTCGGGGACCGGTTTCTGGCATTACATCCGTCTTCGGCCCGGCTTGCTTGAATCCTGATGGTGCAGTGAGCAAGGGACTCACATCTGAGTATACCCTTCCACGCTTTTGGTAGACAAAAACGATTCAGAAAAGGGGGTGGTGATGGACAGAGTATCTGAATTAAACAGAACGCTCGTACCCAGTCAACAGATCAGGGCTTGATCCATCACCGTTTTTTAGCTCACTGCACCATCCCAGCTCAGAACCTGGCTACATGCAAATTATTCTGTCCCTGGCCCAGTGCATCATGGGAACAGGACAGACCAAACTACGAAGCCAATTCTTATACTGGAAAGGAAACAAGCTTCCGGGAATCGGTTTCTGGCATTACAGCCGTCTTCGGCCCGGCTTGCTTGAATCCTGATGGTGCAGTGAGCAAGGGACTCACATCTGAGTATACCATTCCACGCTTATGGTGGACAAAAACGATTCAGAAAAGGGGGTGGTGATGGACAGAGTATCTGAATTAAACAGAACACTCATACCCAGTCAACAGATCAGGGCTTGATCCATCACCGTTTTTTAGCTCACTGCACCATCCCAGCTCAGAACCTGGCTGCATGCAAATTAGTCTGTCCCTGGCCCAGTGCATCATGGGAACAGGGCAGACCAAACTACCAAGCCAATTCTTATACTGGAAAGGAAACAAGCTTCCGGGGACCGGTTTCTGGCATTACAGCCGTTTTCGGCCCGGCTTGCTTGAATCCTGATGGTGCAGTGAGCAAGGGACTCACATCTGAGTATACCCTTCCACGCTTATGGTGCACAAAAACGATTTAGAAAAGGGGGTGGTGATGGACAGAGTATCTGAATTAAACAGAACACTCGTACCCAGTCAACAGATCAGGGCTTGATCCATCACCGTTTTTTAGCTCACTGCACCATCCCAGCTCAAAACCTGGCTACATGCAAAATAGTCTGTCCCTGGCCCAGTGCACCATGGGAACAGGGCAGACCAAACTACCAAGCCAATTCTTATACTGGAAAGGAAACAAGCTTCCGGGGACCGGTTTCTGGCATTACAGCCGTCTTCGGCCCGGCTTGCTTGAATCCTGATGGTGCAGTGAGCATCACCACCCCCTTTTCTGAATCGTGTTTATTAATCTAGCACTAGTGTGCACAGTCAAAAGATATCCCTTCTGTAATACTGATATTCAAGTGCTGTTGGTCAGGAAAGGGAAATACTCACTAACCCTGATTAATTTTTATAACGCTGTTAATCATAATGGTGAGTGTAGACTCTTGGATTTGGGTAACTTCCTTAGGAACAAACTGGAGACACTCCCACACCATTTACTCATCGCAGGGGACTTTAACGCACGCCCCTGTGGGAATCCAGGGGTTACCACATTAGGCTCAATGGGCTGCCACAGACAGAGAGGTTTTCATTTCGATCACACACGGCGGGGAAACTTGTTGAATGACCTTCTGAATGAATTTAATTTAACCCCGGCCATGTCTGTGGTGGCTGACCACACCCTTCATGACTTACCTACTTACAAAGGCATCCCAGGGGGATCCTACATTGACCATATACTTTTTTCTGGTGACCTTGGTACCTCTATTTTGGAATTTAAAATTCAGGAGAATCAACATAGTGATCATAACCCAGTTTGTATTCAACTGGGTGGTCTGATTTTTGAACTGCTCAAGAAGAGGGTAGATGGTGGTGTCTTAAAGTGTACTGATGGTAAACGTCGCTTAAAGTGGGCAACGGTAGACCCGAGCCACTTGTACGAGTCAATTAACAATACGTGTGGCCCTGAGTTGTCTCTTTGTGTTTCCTTGGTCCCTTCGCCCCAGGACATTCTGTCTGCTTTTAATGGCATTGTATCTTAAGTTGGGGCAATGTTATCTGTGCCCTCTACAGGGCCGTCTCGCAGTGGCCCAAAATGGTTTGATCACTCTTGCTTTAAGGCAAGTCGTGATTTAAAGGCGGCAATAAAGGCCAGGCCTAGAGACCCTGCGCGAATCAGGGCTTCACGCATTTGTTACAAGAAGGCCCTAGTTAAACGCAAATCAGAAGTGAAGGCCTCTATTTGGGAAAACCTGTTAGACCCCAAAATCCTTGGAAACAGTGCAAAGTTTTGGGAAATTATATATAAACCCCTTTTTGAACCAACAGGTAACTCCGCTGTTGGCACTAACATACCAGAAGAAGAGTGGGTCTCTCATTTCAGTTCTATTTTTAATAGTAATCTACCACAAGCAGAATTTAAAAAAGGTGTTTTAGAAGACAACCCTCTGTGCTTCTCTATTAGCGAGGTTGAAAAGGGAATCAAGGGCCTAACAAGTAATAAAGCCCCAGGGCCCAACGGTTTGCCCCCGTACCTTTTTAAGTCATGTGTATCACTATGGGCACCTGTCCTTACCGCAGTGCTTAATGCAGTCGTTGTAGCTGGATGCCCCAGGTCGTGGGGGGTCTCCACGATAGTTCCCGTGTTTAAGAAAGGGGACCGTAACAGTACGGCCTGCTACAGACCAATATCTTTAATTGATTCCGTGGTCAAAGTAGCGGGGTAATTTTGAACAGATTAACAACCTGGGTGGAAGAACACAACATAATCTCCCCGAACCAATACGACTTTAGGCCAGGCCACTCCACAATCTCACAGTGTCTTAATCTGTATATGGTCCTGGGAAAATACACCTTAGCACGTCAGGGCATAATACACATGGCCTTTATGAACCTTTCATCAGCCTTCGATTGTGTTAACCGGGCCAAGCTCTGGGAGGCCATGGGTCACATGGGCGTGGAGCAAAATTTCGTTAATTTGCTGGCAGATCTGCACCAGGACACGAGGGCCAATGTACGTTACTCTCAAGAGTTAAAGGTAACAAGGGATTTTGGAGTGCACCGGGGAGTCCGGCAGGGCTGTATTTTCGCTCAGTTTCTTTTTAATTTATATATCAATAACTTGGAAGAGAATCTCTTAGATACTGGAGCAGATTACCCCTATGTTGGACGTAATGGACTACCCGTCCTACTCTATGCGGATGACGCCTTTTGCTGGCAAGGACCGCAAAAGGGCTTCAATCGTTACTTAACTCCTTTTACAGCTTCATGAAATTCCAAGACCTTGCCATTAACAACACAAAATCCTTTGTAATGAATGTAGGGAAGGGCTCTAAAAAGTCACCCTCATATTATGTTAATGGGGAGAAGATCCCTACTACAAAAACCTTTTCATATCTGGGTGTCCTGTTTGATAATCAGTTGAAGTGGGGCCCTGCAGTCCAGAGGAAAAGGGGGGAGCTAACACGGGCTAACGCTGCCATTTTTAGCTTTGCAAGGAAAATGGGCAATCGCCCAATTGCTGCATTGCTAAAAATCTACCAGGCAAAGAGTGTGGCGATAGCCTGTTACGAGAGTGAGCTCTGGGGGCATACGACAACTAATGACCTGGCGGTAGCAGAAAACAATTTCCTGAAACAGATGCTGGGGGTCCCAAGGGGAACGGCCAGTTTTATAGTGCATGAAGATCTAGGCGTCCCCTTCTTAAGTGATACCATAGTGCTACGACCTTTAATCTGCTGGTTAAATTGTTGGCTAAATAAAGATCTGCCACTTAATCACCAACTTCTGAGAGAAGCCCTATCTTGGAACAATATGCACAAAATCCCTTGGCTCAAATACCAGAAAGATTGTTTATCAGAACTGGGGCGTCCTGAGCTTTTCTTAAGACCAGAATCTATTTGCAGATCTGACGTTACATTTGTGAGGAAAACCTTATCCCTCTCTCGGTATCTGCATCGAGAGGAGGTGTAACTGAACAAAAGCAGTGTTCGGAAATATGTTGTAATAAAATCTACACCCAGTATGGAACCGTATCTGTCTTGGCTAATGTCGGGCTTTGATCGATTTCTGTTAACTAGGTTCCGCCTGGACCTTTCCCACTTACTGCTTGCTGTTCCTAAGGGGAGCCACCGAGGCCAAGTGCTACCGTCCTGCGGCTGCGACAATGTGTCTCTGCAGGACTTGGTGCACTTTCTATTTATTTGTCCCTATTATGACATACCTCAGAGACTCTACTTAAAAACCCTTTTGAAAAAAATTAATTTTACACAGGTTAGACCTGCACTAAGTTATTTACAGCTGCTAACCCACGATTGCACTTTATTTGTAACCGGCTTTTTTAAACTAGCACTAAAATTTAGAAATAGCATGGAGGTATAAATGTTTTAACCTGTTTTTAACATTGTAAGGCATATGGTGAACTGTTACTTTTAATTCTGGAGTGGTTTTTAAAATGTATTAATCTATTTTACATTTTGTCTATTGAATTGTGCTTTTATGGTTGTTTGCTGGAATAACCGAATAAAGATCTTTGATTTGATGTGATTTGAATTATTTGCTTTAATTTTTTCAACACCTTTATTTGTGTATTTTGCTGATATCAATGCATCAATTTATCAAAACAATATTTTCACATCGATTCCATACATTAAACTAATTTAATGCGGATCCATTTCCGCAATCATAGCACTGTGAAATATATAGTTCCTAACATCAAATCTTTGCAGATATCATGTATACAATGTTCATACAAAAACAATAATTTCTGTAGACGTTTCCCAATGCATTACGTGATAACCTTAGCCCTTCGTCAGGGGGACTGTAAATAAAACATAAAAACATTTCTTTAGACATACTAGGAGCAACTAACACTCATAGGGTTATCATACTTAAACTACAATAGTCTGGCTGAACTGCCTTGAGCCTGAGTTAATGCCAAAGTTATCGTGTGAAAAGTGAAGTAAAGTGATATTCTCTAGTACTGAATATTGGTGATTGTGAATAGACCTTCACCAACGTGCACAGTTCTAAATACATGCTGCGAAATACAACCACAATCTTAATCAAACAGGTAATGAGAGCGACAAACAAAACACAGTGAACTTACATGTACAAGGGTTTGTCACTTTGTAGGGTGCCCAACGCACATCTGAATCCTGTCTATACGACAAAGACCTAGACATATGAAATGAGTGCTTACAAACATGCTGCTTCAACACGTGATTAGACCGTAAGCATGCCCGATTCTCACAACCGGTAATATACCTTCAAGCATAGACGATGCCCAAATACTGAATACTGTGGTCTCACACACGTCGTCAATACCCTTCAGTACTAAGCTCAATGTACTTAAAAAAAGAAATTAACATCATGAATCCCCCACTGCACCGAGCCTGTCACAATCCCTGCATACAGATCATGCTCAAATCTTACCTAGAACATCAAGCAGAGAGCGTACTCAATGTAAACCACAATCGGGAGAATGACTGCCTGGGAACCGTTTAAATCTTACGTACAGTAAACATGAACGACGAAATACGAAATACCGGACTATCTAAGACTGTCATGGCGGCCATCTTCAAATATCTAAATTTACCATAGTAAGCTCTGCAACAAATATTTGCCGACTGACAAACTGCAAATCATAATGTTGTCAGTGACTGACCAAAGTTACGCATATTTAAGAATATTTGTTTATATCTGTTTTACGCAATGAGAACAGCGTGATTACAAGCACATGTTGGTATTCTGAATTTTTATTGAGATATTCACCTTTCTAGGTTAAGACCTAGAAAGGTGAATATCTCAATAAAAATTCAGAATACCAACATGTGCTTGTAATCACGCTGTTCTCATTGCGTAAAACAGAATGCAATAAATGTAAACAACGGTATCAAATGTACGGACGTTCTAGATCTATTATGACAAAGGGATAAGGTTATCCTGAAATGCATTGGGAAACGTCTACAGAAAATATTGTTTTCGTATGAATATTGTTTTTGTATGAACATTGTATACATGATATCTGCAAAGATTTGATGTTAGGCACTATATATTTCACAGTGCTATGATTGCAGAAATGGATCTGCATTAATTTAGTTTAATGTATTGAAACGATGTGAAAATATTGTTTTGATAAATTGATGTATTGATATCAGCAACATACACACAAAAAAGGTGCTGAAAAAATTAAAGCAAATGATTATTTGCACCCCATGCAGTGCGGGCAGGGGAAAGTGAATGCTTACGCTTGCATTAGTAAATCTAGTCTAACAGGGGCTGGCTACCTCTTTCCCACCCAGTACGCTCTAATAATTCACACAGAGTACACTGGTTAACATTGGTCTACATATAGATAGGAGTGCATGGTCCTACCCATCATCATTCATCATCTGACAGTAGCCTTCCTTGGGCAGCCGCACCCGCCACTGACAATGTCATTCGATTCTATTTCCAACATTACCGACAACAGAGCGGACATTAAAACTTGTACTTCCGCACAAGCTAACAATATATATTCTTTAATACAAGAGACTCAATCTTTCAGCACTCAAGGAGGATCAATTACACAACAACTTCAACAATTGGAATTTTTATCAAGAAGAGCTTTGAACCAAAGACTCCATGCGTCCACTTTAATCCAGTACCACAAAGTACAGAGAATTCCGAGAGGACTACACTTGCCAATCAAACCTATGTTATTCCGTTTCCAATTAAACAAACATGTCAAGAAAAAATGGCATGCCATTTTGAATAAGTGCTCACTCGATTAAGTGCAAGATGTGAAGCAGAATTTTGGCAAATCGCCCTAAATGATTTAAATGACAAACTGGATTGTTACGGAAAAGACACACAAGAACGCAAATATAGAAGAGACAGAATTGACTATAAACTTAATGAGATGTACACTTGGGCGGAGGTGTACGCACAAAGGAGACCTCTGCCAAAACATGCATCCTCATCTCAAGAAAGTGCTTTGTCGGATCAAGATCTATGGTCAACAAGACAACCAATCAATGAGAATTCTGTGTAATCTTCTCAAAATACAATTATAGAAAGTTCAACCACAGCAAGCACATCTAATCAACAACAATCAGGTTTTTAGACAGGGGACCATCAACCGACAGACCACCAGATACAAGCGGTTCAAAAAAATCAGTTGAGGCCAGAGACATCATCATCCAGAATCTCAGGAGCAAAACAAGACCTTACTCATTAACATATCGTCCAAAACTTTAAACACACAACAATTGCATGTTTTTGACAAAAGAACTTCCTTTGTGCCCACATATCATACCAATAAAATTTAAATAGAAGTTTGTTTTTCAAATTTATGCGCAATTTAAGACTACAACATTTTTTCACCAACATTGTTCCAACCTTGCCTGAGAGCATTATTCAACCCGAGATCAAGGACCCACAAGAATACCATGAGTTTAAACCTCAGAGTACATTCATGGCGCCCATTTCCCACAAGTTTTTGGATGTCTTTGAAACTTTGGTAAAGCAGGATTTGAACTCATTGAGTCTCAGGCCCATATCTAAAACCAATTTGAACAAGCATGAACAACACATCATCGCCGAGTTGGCAGAAGACACATTGTTGACTTTTTGATGGCTGACAAGGGAGGAGCATTGGTTGTCATGGACACCACGTTTTACATAACAAAAGTACAAGAACATGTGAACGATCGGACAACCTACGAGAAATTAATACGGGAACCAATAAATGAGGTCAAAAACACCTTGGATCACATTTTAAACAATGCTTTTGAGATGGGATGGATTAAGAACAAAACTTTCAAATTTGTATTCACTAATTATCCCAGTTGCCCCAAGCAGTGCCTGTTTTCCAAAGTTCACAAGCATCCAACAAACCCTCCTTTTAGACCCATAGTGAGTGGATGTGGGTCCATTTTTGAACCATTAGGACAGTATATTGATCGGCATTTGCAACCCTTCCTCAAACAATGGACATCATACATTCAGGATATGACACACTTCTTACAATCGTTACACTATTACAACCAACTCATGTAGCAGCCAACAAAATGTTCACCCTCAAGTTGCTACAATTTTGTCTGCAGCATTCTTATTTCAAATGGAATGAGGAATTCTACTTACAGATTAGTGGAACATCGATGGGCTTTTCCCGAGGTCCAATGTATGCCAACACATACATGCCCAAATTTGAAAATGACTACATTCTAACTAACCCAGTGTGGCACAAAAATCTATTATTTTACAGACGCTTTATCGATTATATTTTCTTAATTTGGGCTAATACCGGACACAAATTGATCACCAAAATATCTGAGTTGAATCAAAAAAATCCACTAACCCGATTCACCCATCAGATAAGTAAAGAGCAGATGTCATTTTTGGATAACTCATTAGTCATTACCAACACACAAGGCAAATTAAACACATACGTTTATAATAAATCTACCGATCGCAGCAATTCCTTGTTGTATAGCAGTTTCCATCCACTGTCTCTTTTAGACAATTTACTGTACTCACAAATGCCAAGATCCAAGCGCATATCATCTACAACACAAGCATTTGCAAAGGAAATGGATCAACAAAATAAGAGGTTTCTGGCACATGGATTTCTTCCGTAAGTTGTTGTAAACGTATCTAGGGCTCTAGAGTAATTTTCCAGATTCATGCCCTTATATAGGTATAACTTATCATATCCTTATATAGGCATAAGAATCATAAGCATATTTAGGCACAACCAATGCAGTCCAAATACGGCATGGCTACTTCCACTAAGCTCCTAGAGTACAACAAGTTCTTGAAGACAACCAGCCTTCAGCAGTACGGGACTACCCCCTGCTTCAGTATTGATTTGTCCCAGAACTTCTGGAGCGTGTAAAGAACTTCGAGTTCTTAGTGACGGTATTATGTCCACCCTTACGTCAAACTCGGCACCTTCCAGGTATAAATATACCCACATCTGCCCCAGCAAACACACTGTGGTTTGGAGCAGATCGACTAACTACTTGCCCGACGCCCTGCTGTAGCGAGTGCCGAAGGAAGCCGACCCTCCAGCTGACGCACTGAGAGAGACGCTGTCTTTTCTCCTGCCGAGAAATCCAGCTATAGTGTTTCCCTGCTACCCTTGCGGGTTACTTGGAGGTCGAGTCCTGAGAGAGAGATACAAGACCTCCTTCATTCTATAACCAAGGTACGGAGCTGATTAGACCCTTAGAGAATTCTTGGATAGATTCTTGGCAGAAACTATTTAACTCAAGCTACACCTCACTTACTTCTTCCATTGTACTAGACATAGGTTAGGTACACCGGGTAGGCGTATTTTAGATGCACCAGTTGAGTACTTTTAGTCATTATTTATCATTGTATGTATTTTATCCATTTTAGGTATCTTATGGCTTAGAAACCATACAAATGCTTTTACAGTATTATTTCATAATACTCCTTTTACTGTACGTACTTTTCTTCATAGCAAGTACTACGATTGTAGCAATTTACTTCTCTTGCATGAGAAAGAAGACTGCTCAATAAATAACCTTTTTATTGAAAATGCCCATCTCTCTATTTTTCTGCAAAAACCCTGGTGAAACGAAGCATGCACGATTGACTGAGTGAAATAGCCATCTATTGTTTCTGCGACTCTGAAGATATATTTCTTATTCTTGGAGAACAAAGTTGTCATGTTATATGGTTGTCAGAAACGAATCGCTTCTTGTTTATTCGAGAAAGTTTCTAGTGACCTCTGAGCTAGCTGGCGTTCACAATTAAGTCTAACATACTCAATAGAAACCTAGTCGACTTCAGTCCTACGTCTAAACTATTGTATATGTTATTCCAATGCGCAGAGCCTATTGGGAATATAGTAACTACACTACATGGCGGCCAACATTTGATAAGGCGATAATTTAACGCTAGATACTAGAGTAACTTAGTTGTGCTTTTCACATAGACCCCTTTTTCCGTTAAAACTTCAATAGACGTCTGGAGTGGGTAAAAGGTTAGTATCCGCCAGAACTAAATAGGACGAGAATCCTATGTAATAGTTTTTGATTTATTCAACGTTGAAGGATACAATGTTCAAAAATATTGTGCACCTAATCTTTGTTTCCTTGAAACTTGCTCTGCAAACTTTCAGTCAGCAAAATTGCGGAGAGTGACGAGGAAAGGGAGAGAGCTAGAATAGCAACTCAACTATTAGCAGAGGACACAAGTCTTCAGCAAAATGACCCGGATGCAGTAATCATCCCGGTAAATGTAAGAAAGATTGTAACTTACAAACTAATAAATAATGGAGTATCATCGAGAGGTGGTACAGTCATATTTGTGGTAGAGGCACATGAGTATCGGCAGACAGAGGTATTCTATTCATGGATAACTTTTCCAGCAGAAAATGCTGTGACACGCGAGTTCCACTACTACAAAGCAGAAGAACCTACAGCGGAATAGGTTCCTTTTGAGGACCTCGAAATTCCACTAACTTACCAGGAGCATCAGCTATGGTTTAATGGCGCCCTAAAACATCAAAATCACATTACCAGGCTCGGTCCACTAGGTAGACCAGGAGCCACATGGCCGGTTCTAGCCAGCTATACACCACATCCTGACATTGAAGAAATGTCAGACAGAGAACTGTTAGTTCAACTAAAACAAAATACATAGACAATTAGTCCAATAATTCATGTGGACTTTAACAGTCCAACCAGCAATAATAATTCCACAGCAAACCCCTCACCAGGGGAATACAAACACAATAACACCACAGACTATACAATCCGTCATTGGTAAATTACCCGCAAAACGGGAACAAATTCCGTTCTGGTTTGCTCAAAAAATTACTCAAATAGAGGCAGTATTCCCTGATAGTACACCTCATGAAAAACACAGGATTCTGACAATCTGTATACCAATGAGGATCGCACCACATGTGGTAGACTGTGACACTTGGAGAACAGTCTTTGCTTCAATTTACACAAAAACACATGGTGTTCCGTCTATGGCGGTTATACCAGACGTACTAAGACAGATTCAAAATGAATACGGTCCAGAGCGTGCTTTAAATCTAGGTATGAAATTACTGAAAGATTTTAAACAAGTCTCGGCTATACTACTAGCCAACATAAAAGGAGAAGCAGCATCAGTGGCGATCTGCCAAAAATTAAAAGAAACAGATATAGCAGAACAACCTTTTGAACTTGCCAGAATAATTGAAAAATCCTATGAAGAATTAGGTTGAGATAGTTTGGGTGGGAAACCACTAAAACCACAACTAACAGAAAATCCTGAAAAAACTTTAATAAAAAATAGTTTAGTTACTCCTACAAAGAAATGGGAAACTATCAGATAGACCCTTCCTAAAGAGAAACAGTTTCAATCCAGAGGAAGGTCTCCCCAAAGGAGAGATAGATCTCCAGAACGGGGGGGTAGGTCTCCACAACGGGAGCCCTCTGTGAAAAGATTTAACCTCAGAAATAGGGATAATTTGAAAAAACCTGACAGATATCAAGATAATGATACACGTCCCTCTCGATCTTTTCAGGATTTCTCACAGAAATCGGAAAGAAGAGGACGCTCAGAACATAAAGAAGAGCGCGTCAAGTCCAAAGACAAGCAAGCATAAATATAAAACATGCCGAGGATCCTGAGGACACAACTCAAGAACGGAGAGTGGGCCCAAACAATGCTAGACAGCGCAGCAGAAGTGACCATAGCTCGCAAGATCCTGATGAATCTTCTGGAGACAGTGGACACGAATGAGTACATTCAAGTGGAAACTACAGACACCAGAGTTAGTGTACCCCATAAATTATATGAAATAACATTGCATATAGAAGGGAACTTAACTAGGAAAATAAGAACTCTCTTTTGGGAGAAGCTATCTAAGGGCTATTTCTTCTAGCTGAGAAAGACTGGCCACCAGAATTTGTTAGAGGGTGCCCACATGGTGAAGAAATGATTATGCCTGCCTTCTCATATCCTATTCCAATTCATAAAAAATACAAATATGCAAGAAAATGGGCAGTGGCCCAATCCCCTGTATTATATAAAAATCATGTAGGATTGGATGAGGAATCCCCTCACCATAAAATCCAGTTAAAAAATCAACCTACTGCACAAAGGCAGTATGCTGTTAAGCAAGAAGCTAAAAAACAAGTCAGGGAGATCTTAGATCAACTTGAGTACCAGGGGGTGATTAAAACATACACCTCACAAATGAACAATCCTCTGTTTCCTGTCCTCAAACCAGACAATTCATATTGTGTAGTATTGGACTACAGACACTTAGGGCCCGATGTAGGTGGCCATTTACCGGCCGGTAAGGGCCGATTTCGGCCGTTACCGACCGGTAAATGGTTTTTTGGGATGTAGGGGGCCAATTTTACCAATTTGGTAAAATTACCGAATCGGTAAAATACTGAATCAGTATTTTTACCGATTCGGTAACTTCCAGATGGAGGGGGGACTCTTCTGAGTCCCAAAGGCCTTTCAGATTCGGTATTTTACCACCCAATCCCATTGGGTGGTAAAATACCGAATCCAGGTGTGCATGCACATGTGTGCATGCACACCTATGCCATGTGACAGACAGACATGCCCTTAGGGGAAACGTGGCTGTAAGAGACTGGAAAGGAGATGGCGCATGACCTTTAATGAGGCAGATAAATCTATCTACAGAGAGGCCATCAGGAAGTATAAGTCTGAAATTAAAGCCTCTCAAGCTGCCTTTTACAATGACAAAATAATGATGGCTAAATCCAAACCAAAGGAGATATATAGGATACTAAAAACCTTGACAACGATTCCACCTCCTCCAACAGACAATCACAATCCTACTCCTCGCTGTAATGAACTAGTCGACTTTTTCTTTCATAAAATAAATACCATCTATCTCTCTTTCCCGGATCCGGCAATTGAATCCTCCACTTCTAAATCAGACCCCGGCTCAAGATTAGAAAATGTCCCTCAGAACCTTCTGGCTAATTTCACCCCTATGAATCTCGACACACTTGGGCTCCTGATGCATCAAGTAAAATCCGGCTCCCCACTGGACTCTGCCCCTCCCAGGACACTGATCCAAGTTGACAACATCATCCTTCCGACACTCTTGGAACTCTTGAACTCCTCAATACAGACAGGGCTGGTGCCATTGGCTTGGAAACATGCCATGGTGCGGGCACTCCTAAAAAAACCAACTCTAGATCCAGGCAATTTGAGTAACTACCGTCCAATATCACTGCTTCCCTGGTTTGCCAAGATTCTCGAGAAACATATCAACATCCTTTTAACTGAGTTTCTCGAACGCAACCAGCTGCTTGACATCTCCCAGACGGGCTTCCGCCCTAAACATGGGACGGAAACTGCCCTGTTGGCAGTGACTGAAGAGGCAAGGCGGATTTTGGATCGGGGAGGATCAGTGGCAGTGATCCTCCTCGATCTAAGCGCCGCCTTTGACACGGTCAACCACAAAATCCTCTTAAATCGCCTTTTCGATCTGGGAATCTCAGGAGAAGCCCTGGGCTGGTTTAAGTCCTTCTTGAGTGACCGCACCTTTCAGGTGTTTGAAGGTTCCGCCATCTCCTCCAGCAGACCGCTGGGATGTGGGGTGCCGCAGGGCTCCTCGTTGAGCCCTACACTTTTTAATGCATATATGAGGCCGCTGGCTGGGATTGTTCGTCCGCATGGTATTAACATCATTACCTATGCGGATGACACCCAGCTAGTGGTCTCCCTTGTGCAAGGAAACAACTGCCAACCACAAACCAACCTAGCGACATGCTTGGAGGAGGTCAAGAGCTGGATGACCATGTCCTGCCTGAAACTCAACGACGATAAGACGGAGCTCATGCTCCTAGGCCCCGCAGCCCCTTCCACCGTGGATCTGTTATGGCCTCTGAGCATGGGCGCTCCCCCCACTCCCAGAGATAACATAAAAAGCCTGGGAGTGTGGTTGGACAAATCGTTGACCTTTAATACCCAGGCAACCAAGGTATCGGCGGTCTGCTTTGGCCTCCTTAGGTCAGTCAAAAAAGTCCTTCCTCTTCTCCCCTTCGAGGCCAGGCAGATAGTGATCCAAGGACTAATACAGTCTCGCCTCGATTTTAGTAACTCACTATACCTCGGGGCTCCGGAGTATAGCTTACAAAAATTGCAGCGAACACAAAACTGTGCAGCCCGTACTCTGCTGGGACTCCCACGCAGAACCTCGATAAGACATGGCCTAAGGACCCTACATTGGCTTCCCGTCAGGGACAGAATAAAGTATAAAACTCTTTGCATCGCCCACCAAGCCTTTTGGAAGACAGGCCCAGAAATTAATCATACTCTAATTCTTCCCTACCAGCCCAATAAGTCACTTCGCTCCTCAAACGCCTTCTTGGCAAAAGTCCCTAGGATCTACAGAGCCAGATCAGGAGGCCGCTCTTTTGCCTACAACGCGTCCAGACTGTGGAACACTCTTCCAGGTCATCTGAGAAGCAACTCCAATCTGTCAAGTTTCCGTAAACAGCTCAAGACCTTCCTGTTTAACTAATTGGACCCCTCCTGGATTGCCTCTCTGGAAGACACTGTTCTAGTTCAGCGCCTGGACGCCTCAGGGCAACTGTTGCGCTATATAAAATTGCTTTTCATTTCATTTCATTTCATTTCATTTCATTTGAGGTGCTAGAGGGTGTCAAAGTGACACCCACTGCACCCTTGCTGGAATCGGTATTTACTGAATCGATAAATACCGATTCGGTAATGCCCATTGATTCCTATGGGCTTCAATGCCCATAGGAATCAATGGGCATTACCGAATCGGTATTTACAGAATCAGTAAATACTGAATCTTAACGATTCGGTATTTACCGATTCTGTAATACCTACATCCCCCCCTCTATTTTACCACTTCTTAAATACTGAATCGGTAAAATTTGTTATTTAAGAAGTGGTAAAATAAAATTACCTACATCTAGCCCTTAAACTCTTATTGCAAAACATTTGCAGCACAAAATTCACACAGTGCAGCACTGATGAATAACATTGTGCGCAAGAAATATAAAACGACATTAGATATTTCAAATGGTTTCTTCTGTCAATACATAGAACCAGAAAGCAGGTATTTGACTGCTTTCTTAAGTATGGGGGCCCAGCGGCAATTTTGCTGTCTCCCCCAGGGATTCAAGAATTGCCCAGGATTATTTTCAGCCAGAGTAACAGAGTTACTACAAATGTATGATGATGAGGCATTATCTTATGCCGATGACATCTATCTGACAGACGATGATTTGGACAGGCACTTGAAAAGAGTGAACACCATTATACTTGGGTTCGCATCTGAAGGGTACAAATTCAACTTTAAAAAATCATGGATTGACCACCTCACTCTCCTATTTCTAGGATATGAGTTATCAAGTGAAGGGAAAAGCCTAGCAGCCAATTTCTTAGAGAAATGTGCGCTACTCCAAGCACCAAAAACGCTGAAAAACTTACAATCAATTCTAGGTTTCTTGAAATTTGCAAGAACTTACATCCTGAATTACGCAGAGAGGGTTAAACCTCTCTACGAATTAATAAAACCTGATTTCAAACAAACTAATTGGACTCAGAAACACACAGAAATTTTACGTTCAATACAAACCGACATGTTAGCGAAAACAAAGCTGCAAACACGAGTGAAAGTACGCAACCTTGTAATCCGAGTCATCCCAGGAAGATGCGGATTCACGTACCTGACCCATAACGAAGGTGAAACGGTACCAATAGCTTACAAATCACACTTGTACAGACAAGCTGAAATAAAATTCACTTCAACTGAGAAAATTCTGACAGCGGTTCAAACTGCTATAGCAAAAAAAAGAGCCCTCGCACAGGGAAAACATGTACCTGCCTTAGAGGCAGTGACAAGAGCGAGCATTCCAAATGCTTAAGCTTTACATCCAAGATGGATACAATGGTTTAATTCTCTTGCTGCAACAGACGTTGAATACTTTTTTTTTTACTCTAGCTTGACCTATGGTCAAAAAAACTCAATCACTCGGAGACTGTACAGCTTAGCGAGCTGAACTACAGGCTTTCAAGATGGCGGTTGAGAATACCGATCGCGAATTCCCCACACTAACAGTGTGCGATTCGTATTACTGCGTCCAGTCCTACAATGAATACTTGCAGAACTGGGTTCAAACCGGTTTCAAAGATGCGAAAGGTGGCACAATAAAGCATAAAATGCTTTGGGAACAAGTAGTTCTTTTACAGAAAGAACTACAAAAGACTCACGTGATCCATACACTGAGTCATCAACGTGATGGCGTTCACGTTGCAGGGAATTCATTGGCTGATGAAGACACAAAGGCAGCCGTCCACACGGCTTCCATAGCTACAATTAAGATTTCTAAAAAAAGAATAGACAGTGAAACGCTACTAGCAGTAAAAGCCTCAATGGAAGGCAATTATGCGCCGTTACCTCTAAACTATCCACTCGGAAATACATACATAATTGATGCAAACTCCGTTCCTTTTGCTCAAATCCCTGGAGTGGGGACAGAGTAATTCCAAATGGGAAGCGGAGAACTTTCTTGATTCAAGAAGCACATATGGGAGAGGGTCTGAGGCACCAAGGGATCTTAACTTCTCTAATAGAATTACAATTGAGGTACTCGTGGCCGGGAAGGAGCGTGCACATTTATAACTTTGCCATGGATTGTCAGAACTGCAACAGAGATCGCAATTATGAACCGGACCAGGTAACTTTTAGACAGCATTAGGCTTTCTACCCGAAGTCCCTACAGACAAATGCGGTCCCACAACTACTAAGACAAGATTCATTTGGATGTGGCCCCAGCGCTCGGCTGACGCCAGAACTGTTATAAAAGATTTGTGAGTCTTTATCGGCACATACGCAATTGACACGCTACATTCTGACCAGGGTCCTGCGTTTAGCTCTCGAGCTTACAAGGAGGCCATGGCCAGCTTGGGCTTTGCATTGCAGTACTCTAATCCCTTCCATCCTGAGGGTAATGCGGTAGTGGAAAGAAAAAAACTTGACATAAAGCAATCTATAACAGCGAGGGTATTAGGTTCGGGTGATGGGCGGATCAAACATCTAATAAGTGTCCAACGTAGTCTTAATAATCTGCCAAGAAATTTTCTGGGTGGAATCACTCCGTATGAACTTTTGTTTGGTACTAGAATGATAATCGAAGACCTCGATAGTCAGACTTCAGTGGTGGAACAAAAAACCTTTGATATCAAAGATCGTTTGGATGTTTTACAGGACTTAAATGAAACAAGAAGTCTGAGTAACACAAAGCTAAAGCCAATGACCACTGAAGAAAAACCACCTGTCCCAGCAAGACCTGTCTGGATTCCAAAGATTGGGGATCTGGTCAGAGAAAAATTTGCGGTGAAGAAGGAATTTGGGCCTTCTTACAGAAAACCAGTACCTGCCTTAGCAATCAACGGAACAAGATCAGTAGTACTACCGCCCCTTGCTGGTAAAAAGGAGAACAGAGTTGTATCAATCGACCTGGAAAAACCACAATCATGTGGCCAATAATAAGTAGTAGGCCCAGTGGACTCCCAAGATGTAGCAGAAGGCCAAACCTTGCTACAATTCAAGAGGTTCAAACTGAGAGACTAATCACATTTGATAAACCTGCAGTGAATAAAAAAGGACTATGCAACAAAGCCATGGAGCTTGTGCCTCTTGAAAACCCAAATTGCAACAGTTCATCAAGAAACACCTGTCTACAATGATGTAGCCTCTGACTATACTAAAATGACAAAGGAAGAAGCAACTACAAAGATTAATAACAATCATGATGTGATTCCAACAATTGACAGAACTGCCTCTGGCTATTTCATCAATGTTGATGACTTTTCTGAAGATCCTAGTGAACATGAAGAAAAGCCAGCAAACAACACTTTCAAAGAAAAAATAACAGAACTCTTTCATCAACTTGGAGAAATATATCTGATTTCACCATGGATTGAATTGAGGATTGTGTTAGGTGTACTTTTCCTCCTGCTCTGGCTCATTTTAGTTCTAAGCTTGGGAAGAATGATTGATGGAAAATACGTGCAATGGACACAGCAAGTCAGAAAATCAACTTGGTCCTAAAACCTCACAAGTCATCTCATGTTGAAAAAAGAGACCTGTCATCAGTAAACATCACAGCCGTTCCTATACCTGGTGGTGTAGCATGGGACGCTACTGATTGCGACATCTATGGCCCGGTTGAACTCTTTAAGCGACTTTGTCTCACCGAGCACTTTCTCTGATGATTGGGACTTTAAGACTATTAATAATATGATGTCTGATTTAGAAATGTAAGCAAAATTTACAGATCATGATTATTTAGAAGGTTCGTCTGATTATGAAGAAATGTATTGCGTTAATCATTATGGGCACCACTATTTGCATATATCTGCAAAACATAGAAATGTTTTTACTTATAATCAATGGAAACATGGTCCAATACCGCCAAAAGGCAGCTTGAAAACATTTTATGAGAAATTTCCATACTTCTCAGGGTTTAATATAACAGATCCAGAAACATTTTATTTAAAAAATGTGAATAAGACAGGAATGAAAAATATGTTGACCAATACAAAACAGATATATTCTGCAAAATTTTATGAACAATTGTCTACATTTGGTTTTGAATTCTGGTAATGTAACATTGAAACAAAAACAATCTGGGGTTCAAAAGATTGGCAAATACAGGGATTAGAATCATTATTCATAGCATGCATGATCCCAGAACAAATAATGTTCCTGAATGACACCATTCAATAAACAACCTGTCTTGGCCTAGCCAAGATAAAAGATTTAAACAACCCGTCTATACCAAAGCCTATGCCTGATAGAAATAGTACTACAGAGGAGGGGTTAGACGTGTCCCATATTTTATACTACAACAGAACTAATCCTGATTGGAAAAAATGGTTGATCTGGCCCACAGGCACTAATAACTGTCAAGATAGATTCCTGGACGAATCGCAGGGGTTCAAACTGAACAGGCCTGACCCAATGTATTCCCACAGACAATATCCAGGGATAATAACAACGTACAGTGTAGGAAAACTATGCCTCGAATGGCTACAGAAATCCACACTACCTGAAATTAAGCAACACTTGACCTTACTTAAAGAAGGTGCTGACTTGCAGGATTTCTTATTGGGACCCCGCAAACAGCGTCAAAAATGATTCATATACGCCGGTATATATGCTGCTTACAACGAAGCTTGGAAAGTAACGCAAATTGAAACTGCTGAAAAAATACGAGAAATTGATCGTATTAATTAGGAAAAATCACTGTCTGTAGTGGACAATGGGTTAACGACTCTGTCTTCCAGAATGTATTCTTTGGACAGCATTGTATCATCTGCTATTGATATAATAGAACAGGATATGCTAATGTTACAATATGGCCAGTCCCAATTACGTTCTATTGTACAGTTAGGCTGGACATTACAAAATCTGCGTTCAGGCTACGTGCCTTGGCGTCTAATCAACACGCCATTATTTTCTATCTTTAACCTTACAGATAAACAAATCTCTTTGGCACAAAAAGGAGCAGACTATACAGTGCTGAGCATTGAAAAACTAGAAAGATTACCATTAACAGTTTCCGAGAGGCCTGTCATTGATTGGATAATTCATGGTACCATGACAATACCAATAACGACATTCCAGTTTCAATATTGCCTACAGCATATACCAGCGGGCCTGTATGAAAGGTTGGGTAAAGGATACATTAAGTCGACCTGGAATTTACCTTACACACATAGATGTTGGAGTGGGCGTAACAAAGAAGTATTTCTTAGTGGGAAAAAATGTGAACACTCGCAAAGTGGTAAACTTCTGTGTCAAGAAATTAATTTACATGTCGCCTGTGAGGGTTCATCTAATGACCTTTCTTGCCACTTGCACGGCACCCCAGCCACACAAATAGAATCTGTTTTCAGGCATCTTTCCAACAGCAGCTACGTTATGTTAAGTGACCACAGCTGTTGTGGCATGTTGCCAGGAACGGCCTATCTCGTCAGTGTTACATCCAGGGTCACTTGTTGTATGCAAGTATTGTATCCAAACAGCTAGCCAGACAAGGAGGCAACAATTTGGCCTTCATTGAATATCTCTTCTATTCGAATTGATACATTAAGCAGAATGAAAGCCATTCTTTTACAAAAAACTGTGCCTTTGACCTCGTCTAGAGAAACGTATGATCTGCAAGTTGCAAGGATCTCAGCAGAGATACATACATTATCATCAACAAACTGCCCCGTACATTTTGTAGAAATGTTAGGTCAAATTTTAAACATGTCAGATACCAGTGGCATCGCACATGTATTTAAGACACTTTTTCTGGACTGTTAGCACCCATTGAAGCAGTCCTGAGCATTTATTCGAATTTCGTGCACTCTGTGTTTGGCGGTCTGCCTCTCATTTTGGGACTCGTAGCAGGAATTCAATTTTTGTTCCTTCTGCTCCGATATGGCAAGTCCAGTCACCAGAGATACCCAGATTACCATGGAACAAATGATCCAGGCAATGCAGTACCAAGATAAGATAACACAGGTCCTCTGCTTGGCTCATCTAAGAGGTCTGAATACCACATGGTTTCTATCATTCAGACCAATCTGGCAAGATAGCATCTTACCTGTTCTACGATGCCTGCTCTGTGTAGAAGAATGCGTGTTAGACATCTGTCTCTCACTTCCATCAGCAGTACCTATGGATGTCGATACTTTGCTTGGTTCGGTAACGGCTTATGCAACGTGTTGTCCCCAGCGGCTACCAATTCTGATGACGGCATTCGTTGAGACCTCACCATTACGACTAGGTGGTGGTGAGGTACGAGATGAAAGCGGCACACAGGTACAACTTTCTGTGAACATTGCTGATCCAGATCAGGCTGACGGTAATGCATCTCACATATGCACTATTTCAACTTTTTCAGAAATGGCCCAACTTTCACCTACTGTGGTAGACGAATTCTTTTCCAGCCTATCTGAGTTAATGTTTTCTCCTAACAACAAGAATAACTCTTGAGAAACAAGCACACAACGTTCCCTGAACTTTGATTTCGGCCGTCAATTTTGATAAACAGAACTTCTAAAATTTTGAACTATTTTTTACTACAACAAAATTATTTTTTCTCAATACCAAAATGTTTACCTTTTTTTGGCACAGAATAATCTGCTTAATGTAGAACTATTCTTAGAGAACAAGATTTCTATTTTTTGATACCTAGAGACAATATTTAAACTTAGCCTCTAGCACTTGTACAGTATTATATATATCTGTGATGAAATGGTCTCGACCTTCTCTTCTGTATTAAGAGCCATTTCATAAATGTAATTTCGTGAATCATTCAGCCAGCATTTCAAATGTAAAGCTATATGCATTATTTGAATGATACCACTCCTTAGAAAACGTACAGTACAATACTCATTTTTCGTGTACAAACCATTTCAAATGCCTTTTTATGTATTTTTGGGGTGGGATTAGAACATTAGAAATGTTATAACTGCTTAGTATTTAGTAAAGATGGACACTCTACGTGGAGTGGGTGTTGTAAACGTATCTAGGGCTCTAGTGTAATTTTCACGATTCATGCCCTTATATAGGTATAACTTATCATATCCTTATATAGGCATAAGAGTCATAACCATATTTAGGCACAGCCAATGCAGTCCAAATACAGCATGGCTACTTCCACTAAGCTCCTAGAGTACAACAAGTTCTTGAAGACAACCAGCCTTCAGCAGTACGGGACTTCCCCCTGCTTCAGTATTAATTTGTCCCTGAACTCCTGGAGGGTGTAAAGAACTTTGAGTTCTAAGTGACGTTATTATGTGCACCCTTACGTCAAACTCGGCACCTTCCAGGTATAAATATACCCACATCTGCCCTAGCAAACACACGGTGGTTTGGAGCAGATCGACTAACTACTTGCCCGACGCCCTGCTGTAGCGAGTGCCGAAGGAAGCCGACCCTCCAGCTGACGCACTGAGAGAGACGTTGTCTTTTCTCCTGCCGAGAATTCCAGCTCCAGTGCTTCCCTGCTACCCTTGCGGGTTACTGGGAGATCGAGTCCTGAGAGAGAGATACAAGACCTCCTTCATTCTATAACCAAGGTACGGAGCTGATTAGACCCTTAGAGAATTCATGGATAGATTCTTGGCAGAAACTATTTAACTCAAGCTGTACCTCACTTACTTCTTCCCTTGTACTAGACTTAGGTTAGGTACACCGGGGTAGGCGTATTTTAGATGCACCAGTTGAGTACGTTTAGTCATTATTTATCATTGTATGTATTTTATCCATTTTAGGTATCTTATGGCTTAGAAACCATACAAATGCTTTTACAGTATTATTTCATATTACTTATTTTACTGTACACACTTTACTTCATAGCAAGTATTACGATTGTAGCAGTTTACATGAGAAAGAAGACTGCTCAATAAATAACCTTTTTATTGAAAACGCCCGTCTCTCTATTTTTCTGCAAAAACCCTGGTGAAACGAAGCATGCACGATTGACTGAGTGAAATAGCCATCTATTGTTTCTGCAACTCTGAAGATATATTTCTTATTCTTGGGGAACAATGTTGTCATGTTATATGGTTGTCAGAAACTAATCCCTTCTTTCTTGTTCGAGAAAGTTTCTAGTGGCCTCTGAGCTAGCTGGCATTCACAATTAAGACTAACATACGCAATAGAGACCTAGTTGACTTCAGTCCTACGTCTAAACTATTGTTTATGTTATTCCAATGCGCAGAGCCTTTTGGGAATATAGGAACTACACTACAAAATAATCGCTGCAGCTGAGTCTAGAGCCAACAACACACCCAGAAGTGAATTGCTACAAGTACGAGTCAAAACAGAGCAGGAGAGGATGGTTTTTGTGTCGAAATTTTCCACTGAATCTGACCAAATTAAAAAGACTTTGGGCCCGATTCACTGAATGAACTTAAGACTCAATCCTACACTTACTACTATTTTGGTATTCACAGAATGCACCTACTACTTTTGGCATTCACAGAATGAACTTACTCCTTTTGGTATTCACAGAAGTTAGGATTTTCTCTTAAGTTTGTCTTAGGACAAACTTAAGACAGACTTAAGACAGACTTAAGACAAACTTAAGACAGACTTAAGACAAAATCCTAACTTAAGTCTGTCTTAAGTCTGCCTTAAATCTGTCTTAAGTTTGTCTTAAGACAAAATCCTAACTTCTGTGAATACCAAAAGTAGTAAGTGCATTCTGTGAATACCAAAATAGTAGTACGTTTAGGATTGAGTCTTAAGTTCATTCTGTGAATGCCAAAAGTAGTAAGTGCATTCTGTGAATACCAAAATAGTAGTAAGTTTAGGATTGACTCTTAAATTCATTCTGTGAATCGGGTCCTGTGAATCTTCTGTGAAACAGACTTAAGACAGAATACTAACTTAAGTCTGTCTTAAGTCTGGCTTAAGTCTGTCTTAAGTCTGTCTTAAGACAAAATCCTAACTTCTGTGAATACCAAAAGTAGTAAATTTAGGATTTTGTCTTAAGTTAGTTCTGTGAATCGGGCCCACAGTGTTTTGTTTGTCGCTCTCATTACAGGTTTGATAAAGATTGTAGTTGTATTTTGCAGGACGTATTTAGAACTGTGCACTTTAGTGATGGTCTATTTACGATCACCAATATTCAATACTAAAGAACATCACATTACTTCACTTTTCAGACGATAACTTCGGCATGAACTCAGGCTCATGGCAGTTCAGCCAGACTATTGTAGTTTAATTCCAACAACCTTATGAGTATTAGTTCCTCCTTGTATGTCTAAACAAAGGTATTTATGTTTTATGTACAGTTCCCGTGATGAAGGGATAAGGTTATCCCGAAATGCATTGGGAAACGTCTACAGAAATTATAATTTTTTGTATGAATATTATTTTGTATGAACGTTGTATACATGATATCTGCAAAGATTTGATGTTAGGAACTGTGTATTTCACAGTGCTATGATTGCGGAAATGGATCAGCATTAAATTAGTTTAATGTATTGAAACTATGTGAAAATATTATTGTTTTGATAAATTGATGTATTGATATCAGCAAAATACACAAAAAAAGGTGCTGAAAAAGTTAAAGCAAATAAATATTTGCACCCCATGCAGTGCGGGCAGGGGCAAGTGAATGCTTACACTTGTATTAGTAAACTTAGTTGACTAACAGGAGCTGGCTACCTGTTTCATGCCCAGCATGCTCTAAAAATTCACACAGAGTACACTGGTTAACATTGATCTACATATAGATAGGAGTGCGTGGTCCTATCAATCATCATTCATCGATGGTCATCAACCATCATCTCACCAAACACCTGGAATGAAACAACATGCTAGACTCCTCCCAATCCGGGTTCAGAGTCAACCACCGCACTGAGACTACCATAATCACCACCATGGACGACAACTGTACCCTAATCAACATTGGTGAAGTGGCCGCCCTGCTCCTTCTTGAGCTTTCTCCAACATTTGGACACCGTCTCCCACCACACTCTCATCAAGAACTAGCACCAGATTGAACTCAACGAAAATGCACTCAGATGGGTGGCATAAGTTCTCAAGGGTCACACACAGAGAAACTGTCGCTCTCCCTTCTCCTCGCAACCAAAGAGCACCATCTGCAGTGTCCTCCAAGGTTCATTCCCCTGCCCCACCCTTTTCAACATCTACATGACGCCGCTAGCCGACATCGTCAGAACCCACAACATCAACATCATATCCTATGCCGAAGACACACAGCTAATCCTCTCGCTCTAAAAAAAAACACCACAATGAAAACCAGCTTCCACAACTGCATGAAGAACATCACCACCTGTATGAAGGGCAACTGCCTGAAATTCAACACGGCCAAGACCGAAGTGCTGATCTTTGGCAACCATACCTCCATCTGGTACCAAACATGGTGGCCCGCAGAACTCGAACCCAACACCCAAAGACCACGGCCTGCAACCTTCTCATCATCCTTTAATGCAAACTCACCTTTAAACAACAGTTCAACGTGGTCTCTGCATCCTGATTCCACACTCTTTACATGCTCTGAAGAATCTTCAAATGGCTCCCCAGAAGCACCAGGAAAACAATCACGCAAGTCCTTTTCATAAGCCATCTGGACTATGTACTATGAAAGCGCACTGTATGCAGGGACCTTCAGTGAACTCATGAGAAGGCTCCAGACGATACAGAACTCAGTGGTCCTCAACCTGCCCACAAAGACCCACATTACCCATCACTTGAGAGACCTCCACTGGCTCCCCATCCAGAAAAGATGGCAATTCAAACTACTGACACAACCGACAAAGCCCTCCATGACCAAGGAACAGCATATTTGAGTCACCACCTGAACTTTCAACAACCATCCAGAAACCTCTGCAATGCCTCACTCGCCCTGGCACAGACTCCATGAATCCATCAAAGCCACAGTGGAGGATGCTCTTTCTTCCACCAGGTCCAGGAATACGCTCTCCCTCCATCTCTAAAACATCTCCTTTGTTGGTGGACTTCAGAAAAAAACTCAAGATCTGGCTTTTTGACTAGGCCAGCATCAGAGCACCTGGTTATCCTCAAGGGTGATAAGCCATGAGCTACAAGTAGAAACTGATTGATTGATTGACCATTAGTCAATCGCCACACACACACACCCAGCCAACCAGCATACAGACATCTACATCAAGCTGCATGACACTTTCATTTCAAAATGAACACGTTACATACACACAGCACACATATAGAGAAAAGAATGAAACATTCAACTAAAGATAGCACATTAAAAAAAAAAATGTCAACGTTAAAATAAACCATCTTTCGTTAGAAGAGAATAACCAACTATGTTTGTATGCACAACAGCTGTTATTAAAATATCAAACTGTTGGCACACTAGTCAACACCTAAAATATATGGCAATACAGAGCATAGTCTTCAGTTGCCTTTTACTCTCATGGCTGCTCTATACTTTAGTTTTGTATGGTACATTTCAAAACATATTGACACATGACGTGATTAGAAGGACACTCGGGTGGTAAATATGGCTCTCCTCGCATATTTCTCTTCAAACAAAAACTCTACATAGCCAACAAGAAAGGTCTTTATTGGGTGTTTGAACAAAGCATTCAGGAAAGAGGTTATCTTTCATTCTAACCACATCCTCAACCACACCGATTCATGGACCAGATGCTTGCTCCACTGCAGCAAGGGAGTCAATTACAGAATACCTTAATTGTACAAAACTCATCTTGGTTCCTGGAGAACATTCCTGTTAAAAAACAAAAGTACTTGAAATCAAATGCACAACCACATTCTTGCACTACATGTATGACCTTCAGGCAGTATTATAAGGCTCGAACATTTGATCTGACCTATCTACACCTCCCATATGCTTGTTTTAGTGTAGAATGCACACTTAATTTGTGCACTTATGCTACCTGACCCCAAACAGTCACAGTAAAGTTATTTTTCATTGTGAATAGTTATGATTATGCAGATAGCTTTTCTGTATGATATTTTCATAGCAAGTAGGTCATTGCTACGGATGTATGTCAGTACCACGCGCGCGGTACAACGAAGTACCATTACAACGCGGTTGTAACAACGCAAGTCGTTACAACGACTTGCGCTGGGGGGGCGCAACTTTAAAAAATATAATTTACTATTCCAACACCAGTCCCCGTGGATAGTAGGGAAGGTGTTGGGATAGTAAATTAAAGGATTTATTATCCTTGAGCGCCACCCAGCGCAATTCGTTGTAACAACTTTCGTTGTTATAACTGCGTGGTAATGGTACTTCGTTGTACCGCGCGCGTTGTAAACGTTGTATACCGATTGTGCCACATACTACAGTGCCCACATTGAGCAATTATTTAAACAATTACACTCCACTGTAGAAATTGTCAATGGGCAATGTTGATCTTTGTGTAACAGTGTTCTGCCAATTTACCACACAATTTGTTCACTGACTCCAAAAGTGGGAGGACACGCAGTGGGGTCAATTGAAGAATATTCTCCAGTAGACCCTGAAACGGTATGCATACTTGGCACTTTTACACAACACATACAATTTAATGCCAAACCTTGATGTCTTGCTGGGTAGGTACCGTCCAAACATAACCAGAGACTCCTTCAGAGCTATATTTCAATCTGGAATAAAGATCTCTGAGAAACAATATACCAAATGGTCAAAGACAGGCCAAATCTTGAAGAGACAGTCAGAATCAGGGTGATCTTGTGGCAATGCGGTAGGATTGTCCACAAAATTAAGGTTCTGCTCCCGAAGCAAATACTACTGGAGCTATAGCAGTTGTCATCAAGGGATTAGTAGACCAATATAAAGACAATGATGGCTTCCTTATAATCTCTTCAAAAACGTTGAATTCCAGAACTGTTTCATGTCATGAAGATTTGTGGGAGTCCAGTGGTAACGCTAGGATAGAACTGAAGTGTGACATTGTTATCCCTTAAAAACTGTACATCGTTTAAGTTGGTCTGCTCAACAACATATTTCAAACCACATCATCATAAAGAGTTGATTAAATTGATTGGCCACTAGTTCTCTGTAATTACTCTACATCCTGCAACACCATTAGAGGCAGGAAAAACAGGCTGTGCCACGTTAATATCAACTCAGGGTTCAGCACTTACACAATAAGGAGCCATTCAGTCTCTGGCTGCAATCCAGCTTGCTCATGCTGTACAACAGGCATTTCTATGTCTCCTTGTAAATGGTCCACTCTCTTAGATAGTCAATTCACTGCCAGAACCCTCTACTTGGTCCTCTGCCTCAGACAGAGTCAGTCTCAGAGCCATGTTCAAACGCAGAATCAAAAGCAAACCATTAATCGTTTGAGTGGTCAGCCTGCAGGCAGCCATATGCTCAATAATAAACCTGTCACTAAAGCTGACAATAAATTACACTGTTTCAAATTGGAAGGCAACCAACTGTGAATGTATCAAACCGTAAACAAGACTGGAACAAAACTACCAATGAACTTTCTACAATAAAAAAACATACCTCTCACTTGCCACAGACAGCTAGACAGATGATCAAATGCACCTAGTCTGCACACATACAGCAAGCATCACACAAATCACGCTAGAAAAGAAAAAGAACAAAAAAGGACCCACAAAGCGACATATTCTAGCTCTTGCAAAGTGGCCACCCATGAATTTAAAAAGCATATTGAAACATAAGCTAAATATGCTGAAAGTATTACAACAGTAAAAAAATCACGCACGACAATGCTAATCGTTTGAAGTAAACATTACAAAATCCTTACCAAAAACATGCAACAAAACTAACTGCAGATCTACTAATGTTGAAATCACAAGCAGTATTTGCCACTGATGAAATTAAAAGCTTTGCTCTGCAATAATACATTACATTTACAAACAAACACAAATTAGATGAAGAAATAATAAACTGTTAATTTTAAGAACCATAATGAAATCATATAGTACCAATAATAGTACAAAGAAAAGGCAAATAAAACAAACTGTGAATAAACACAAGAATAGAAGAAGTAGGCAACACTTACCCTCTCTCATCGCACGCCACATATTCATAATCTCAAAATGGCAGCCACTTACTGTGTTTAGAGGAGTAATAAGAAATACTGGATCGTAGTGCAGCCACTTGGAACACAACATGTACAAAATCACCATAACACAAAATCATTCACCACAAAGCAATACCTAGAACAAAAGGTAAATTCATTGTGAAGCTACCATAGCACATATCTTAAGGAGAAATAGGGGTACACATAAAACAGAAACAAACATTCAAAAGAACATGCAGTTTAAAGAAATTGTAAATTCACATCTACAGCATTCTGAATTCTGAAACCAGTGAGCCATTATAAACACAAACATGTTTCAGAACACACTCTAAATATTGTGAGGAAATGTAGCTAAATTCCACTAACATTAAATTGTAGTCCTGGGCTCCCAATTAAATAAAGGATTGCAATGATGTATTGAGGCTTGCTTTCTGTGGAAGGTTTTATGAGGTTTGACTTATAACCTTTTTTTGTTGTTAAAATAAATCAAGCACAAAGAAACAAGCCATGGAAACATACTGCACATCAAAATCCCACACAAGCTACTAAGATGATCCAACCATCCCTCCCCGGTCACCCCCTCCCCGGAGAGCTAGAAGTATGTTCCAGCCAGGAAACCATTACCTTACACTTTATTTGCAGGGAGAGAGAATATTTGCTGAGGACTGCTCCACCTGCCCACCAAAAATAACCTGGTGGACTAATGGGCTGTCTGACTCACCCCCCACTCTGGGTCAAATCAGCCTCTTAGAAAAACCTCTGATCTACCCCCAGAGAAGACTGGAGCCAAAGATAAATATATGCCATCCTAACCATAAGTCAGTAGGCCATTCCCGCCCACAAAAAGTGACATCAATGGTAGTCTAGTGAATTTTTCCCTCCCTCAGCCCTCCCCAGTGGTAGATCAGCCTCAATGGCCAATCTGCCTCTAGGAGCCACAGTAACACCAAAATAAATGTATGCCCCCTGGTGGGGGACCAACAGCTATTTCCCACACAAAGATATGTATCCCTGATACTCTAGGGGGTTTCTGCCTCCCTTCAGGGAAGACTAGCCTACAAAATGGCAGATCTGCTCTAAGGTGGCTGAAACAAAACAAAAACATATATCACCTGTGGTCACTCCCCTCACACAATGGAAGAAATACATGGTTGTCTGTTGGCTCTTCACCCTCCCTGGGGCAAATAAGCATAAAAAATAACTGGCCTGTCCCCAGGGAGGAAGAAATGGAAATCAAACAAATACACCATTGGGCTGGACTGACTGTTAGCAAGAGGACTGCTCTTTCCATGAAGAAAAATACACTGGTGGTCTATGCTGGCTTTCACCTCGAGGCGATCACACTCCCACTCGCAATCCATCAGCAGCAATGCACAAAAGAGAGCCTCTTCCTCCCAATCACTTTCTAGCGAACAGATCTCACTTTCAATTGATCCTGCTTACAGACGCATTGAAAGCAAAATGACTTACAGCATGACTCTGAACAGTATCTTGATCTTGATGCACTGTGCAAGTACTGATGGCCTGAGCTCGCTATGGTGAAGTTGTGGCTGACAGCGGAAGTGCTTCTGCTGCCACCCACTTTAGACCTGTCGAGGGTGCAGTGAGAGAAGAGGACCATTACTTCCCGAGTGTGGGTGCTAGGACATGCTGGACACAGGTGGTGCTAAGGACTTGTCCAGCACTTTCCTAGCATCAAGAGGTTAAAATCATAGGAGTCCATAACAATATAATCAATGAGTTCTCTGTTGATGTCATATTTGATCCCAGCCATGATGTCATCAATGCCATGATTCGCGATGACATCATAGATGTCATTGATGATGACATTTGAGACTTCATTATTGATGTTATCTGATGTCATGTTTGAAGACTTCATCAGTGTTTTCAGGGTGCTTGCTTAATAGTTAGCATAGCCAACTATTACTGCCCTATTCCAGGGGTCTTTTGCTTTTGTTTAAAAACTGTATATTCATTTTAACTCTGCTTTGTTATAAGAATTTCAGAGATATTTGATTATACACTAATATCTTATAAACAGAAGAAACAATGCCTTACCCTTCAATGTGCTCTGTCAATAATTGTTTTTTTATCATATTCTTCATCCAACTTCCATGCTCCCAACTTCCGCTGCACACATCCTTGAGCCCTGTGCAACAGGGATTGGCTGCAGAGTGTGGACTGCAACCGGGATCTGCTCACAAGGCGGCCAACCCCTGCTATGCACAGCCTCAGCTGTGTTAGGATGGTGGGTCTACATCCAACCCAATATGGGGTGAACAACCCCATCTGTTCACAGCCTTCAGCCGAGTGCAGGGAAATTTGGTAACAAGGCCAGCCAGGCCTCCAACGAGGACCTGCATAAACCTATGTGGCAGGAAACACCAAATGCATGTAGGCATCTGCTGTTCTATGTTTCTTTTGTGTATTGATAGGAAAACAATTGCTTTACAACTTAGAAACAAAGAAAGCCAAATTAGGAATGAAATTACTTAATGTGGCCATCCTCTAATTTCCTCCCAATTCTGGTATTCTGCTCTTGGTACAATGCATAGGGTTAACATTCAGTACAATGGAGTGAAATTCTCTTCATCCTAGTATTGATTTTCTGTTGCTGTTCCTCTATGATTTTGTGACATGATGTGTTGCACCTTCAACTAGCAGTTGTTAGTGGGCTTTCTCTTTCTTTGTTTCATAGCTATCTGCTGTCTATTCACTCGTGTCCTTAAACTTAGACATTAATGTCCCTGTTTAAGGATTGCTCTTAAAGTTCGGAAGTTGCATTGCAACAGTTGACATATTTTCATTTGGGGGATGGGTGAACAATTCTACAACACCTGACTCTTTGGTTATCATGCTTACATCAGAAGTATCCTTTATTTTTGTGATTTCTCCAGGTGTTTTGTATAGTGACACTATCGACTGGAATGCGGCTACTCTTTCTGGTCTTGATATGCCGAGTCTGGTGACTCAGTGGAAGCTAGGTCAAAACCGTAGACGGCAATGTACCGGTTGTCTGCATGTACAGATGTACCCAATACAAAGCATATAATCATACAATACAATCAGACAGTACAGCCCATAATGGACGTACAGTGAAGGCAACGAAAATGTCCAATTGTAAAACTAAAAACATCATCTATCGTCTACTATGTCCATGTGGAGTGGGATACATGGGTGAAACGTTCCTTTCCATGTCTACACGCTTTATAGAACACCGTTCATCAATTAAAACTTCTAAAGTGGCAGCTCCAATGGTAAAATATTTCTTAGCATTTCAGCATACTTCACAGGATTTGAAATTGGTAATGATGGAGAATATTGGTATTTTGCAGGAACCCAAAAGTACTGAGATAAATAGGAGAGAGGTTTACTGGATATTCACTCTGGACATCTTTAAAAGTGGCCTTAATAGCAATATCCCATGGGAAAACACCATTCCTTACAGTAGTAACTAACATAGATTGTACAACTGTTTTTTTGTGCTAATTTCGATAATGAGGATAATATCATTGTTTCCATGGGTTCTATTAATGAGGATATTGTCTCCGTTTCCAGGGGCTCCAGTGGTCTCCCACACTATTGTCTGGATTGTTGTATTCTATTTTTTTTAAATAATAACATTGAGTATTTGTTCATTATGAGGTTATTCCGTTCATTGCAGTTAATATATCTCTATATTAATAGAAATGTGATGTTTTAATCATCACTCCGATAAATTTTCCTTTTTTCTAATACTTGATGTGAGTCTTTTTATGTCAGTGTTTGTTCACATCACCTTTCGGCAAAGCAACCCAGAGGTCCCTATTTTCATCTGTAATTTCTTACTAGTCTCCATTATTTTTTATGTATTTAACCTAATGGTAAGGTTATTCGGAGGGCTTCTTTCTTTTTTAGTTGATGATCTGTATATACATCTATGTGTCATATATGGTCTTTCTCACCCCAGCAGAGTGGCTCATTGTTGAGGAGTCTCGTTCTAGTTGTCGGACCCACATGATATCACGTTTTTAATTATCACGTACAGCCACTTTTCCTGGTTCCTATAAAAGACGAATGCCACAGATTGGGAGAGAGGTGGGGGCAGACCAAACAAGACCATTTTGAAGTGTGAGAAAGGCCCCTTTGTGGAAACAGGTGCACATTACAATGAACATCCCTGGCAACTGCCTTACAAAACTTAAAAACCTCGCTAATACATCCGAATACCTGACCCTGGCCCCGCCCCTACGATCCCCTGAGCATGCCCCCACCCTGACATTACCATATAAACAACAATATAATGCATTGCAGTAAAATTATACAGTTTAATAAATCAACATCCTATGCCTGCCTCTTTAAAACAGTAAATCCCCAAACTTCTATAGCTGAACTTAAAATAACCTGCCTACCCTTTCCCTGTCCATGAACCAAACTTCAAAGATTACCAGAACATTTCTGTCAACCCTGGCAAGCGTTCGAAAAAACCCCACCACCCAATAAATGGGAGGAGAGACTCTACCTTATTTTCTGCCCCCCGCCTGAACTAGTTACTGGGTCTTATACTGGAATGTTTCTGCACGTTCAAAAACCTGGCCCAAACCTCTCTGATTTCCAAAAAGTATAAGTCCATGCCCAACCTAGAAAGATGCATGCCAACGTCCCTGAAAAATTCCACTGTCTTAAAACGTATCTCTGCGTGATTAATACTTCCAAAACCCAAACTCCTGCAAAAATGTGCCATTTCTGCATTCACTTTCCGCCTAGCCCTATCAACAGCACCCGGGTTTATGGCTCCCCACCAGAACCTGCAAGGCGCAAACTCTGTCCACAAAACCAAGCAACCTACCCATTGCTCTTTTGCTCTTTAATCAAAGCCAAATCCTTCTTCATTGCCCTCATCAGCACCACACCCTTCTATTTGCACAAATCGTTCTCTCCAAGGTGCAACAACAAAATATCCGGACACCTGCCGCCCACCAACCAACTGCTAAGACAGGGAATTGACTCCTTCCAGTACATGCCCCCTGTACCCCTCCATACAACCTTAAACAAACACTCATTAAAACCCAGGTTGACACCAAAATAACTTGGGCGCGCTTGAACTAGCGCCCATTTTATAAAGGGGTGCCACACAACTCAAATGGTCAGTTCCTCTGCCTGGGGCCGGGCACAGTACCTGCATCGAGAAAAATTAACACGAATCTCAAATATTGGAAAATGATGCGCATGCCTCCCTTCTCCCTTTCTTACATAATGCTTGAAACAATCAGAAGACCAGTGACCCAAATGCCTGATTTCCTCCTGTGCCCAGCCACTGTTGCTTGCCTCTGTTGCTGCCCCAATCTGAAAAGAGTGTGTCCCAAAGCCTGCCCGTCAACCCCAATGAGGTGCAAATCCTTCAGCAGCACCGCGCACACCTGGTAATCCATTACTCTGTTCCCATTCACCTGTTTGAATACTATCCTGCTGACCCACCCGCTACACTGCAACCCTTTCTCTTGCAGAAGGACCTCCTGCCACACTACCCCCCTCTCCTCCAGTTTCCCAGTAGTACTGATACTCTAAAAGCAACAAAGAACAGCCACACAATTAGTGTCAAAAACAGACAGCCTCTAGGTCATCCTTGGCAGTATTCCAACTACTTGACACAAAATCAGGCAGGAAAGCGGCTTCCTGAGATTCAGCCCCAAACTTTTCTACCTGTCCCATCCTTCTAAGATTCTATTTCCCAGTTCCCTGCCGCCAAAGGTTAGCCAAATAGCAGCGTGCCCATGAATACAATACCTGCCAGATTCCCGGCAATTGTGACCCGAGACAAACCCTTGTCAATGAGATCCAATATAAACTGGATGACATCTGCTGACCACCGCTAGACCTGAGTGCCACTGTGCACCTGACTTCATAAACTCGTTCCATGCTAAACTGTATGTTGCCCAGGTGGATTCCGACAAAGAACCTACCACCAATTGTAGCATCCTACATTGCCTACATACCACAAATGAGGCGGCATTGGAGTTGCCGTCCTATTGGCATCCTTGGCCAGCTCATGGAATCTCCTCCACTGTGAACGAGACAAAGAGTCAGCTATGTCATTATCTACACCAGGCATGTGTAAAGCCCTGAAAGCAATATCATGTTTCAGACAGCCCAACACTAATACTCTTAGCAATTTCAAAACCTGCTCATCCCTTAGAGACTGTTGATTTACAATTTCCACTTCTGCCTTGTTGTCTACTCTAAAGAGGACTTTCTTGTGAGCTAATTCCTCCCCCCAAAAGTGTTATTGCTACCACTAGGGGAAACATTTTCAAGAAGGCTATGCTTCTGTCACCGTCTTTCCGAAGTGCTGGACATTGCTCTGTGCACCACCTTCCTTGCCAGAACAAGCCAAAAGCCTTTGCAGCCTGCCACATCGGAAAGTATTTGTACATCCCATGCCATATCTTCCTCCCCTGCCAGCGGAACACCATTAAATGACTGTAGAAAAACAGTCCACATCTTCAAATCTTCCTTCACCCCAGCAGAAAGGCACATGTGATGGTGAGGTAAGTGTTGCCCTGACAACATACACCCCAATCTTCTACAAAAAGTCCTTCCTGCCCTCTCTACTCTGCACTCAAAGTTGAGATGTTCCAACAGTACCTGTATGTCTTTGACTTTGACTTTGTCTTTAGATAACATGTTCCTCAACAATTCCAACATTTTCATTTTTTTGTCATCTGGCAAGCACGCCCGCATTGCCTTAGAATCAATTTCAAATCATAATAAAGGCAGCCGTACTTGGGCCCAGTGTCTTTCCCGGTGCCAGCGGCACCCCAAGTTCCTCCATCAGCTCATGAAAATTGTCCGGCACTGTCTTGCATTCCACACAGCCCGGAGAACCACCAAAGAAGAAATCATCAAAATAGTGTTACTAGCTGGTGACCTGTGCGCCGTGTAAATAGCCACTGTAGAAAAGTGCTTCAGCACTCAATCAATGTGCATGAAATAGAGCATCCCATTGGCAGAGCTTTGTCCACGTACCAGTTTCCTCCAAATTGAATACCCAGAAGATTCAAATCATCTGGATGGACTGGAAGCAACCGAAAAGCCAATTTTATGTAACCATTTGCATTGCTGCAGTGGCGTCCACCATTACTACAAGCGACATAGCCATGGCATATATACGCCTATAAGTTCCCTTCTGGCCATGACAAGTGTTGTATCAGTCTCACTTCTCTTTTTGGCACCACTCCTATTGGAGAGACAATCAAGTCCTGTGGCCCAGTCATCAAAAGGCCCTGCCATTCTCCCTTCTTTAACCTCTTTACTCAATTGGTCTTTTACTAACTATTTATGATCTGTGGCTGATTTTTGATTATCCACCCATCTTCTATGCCTTGGACCCCTGTACCCCAGATGAACCCCATCTGAACCCCTCTCTCAAATCTTGCGCTGCCCTCTGATCTTCATCTCCCGGTAGCCTTGCTTCAACTCTCTCAAGTCTAACCGGAGTACGAGCCTTCGGGACCAGGCCCTTGGGGCCCTTACCTCCCCTAGTCCCTGTAAACTGCTGCTGATGCCCTCCTGAGTTACTCCCTGTCTTATGCTATTGCTGACCTCCCTGTTGGTGCACGCCCCCAAAGCAGTTGACCAGTGCATGTTGGCTTCCTCATTCGAGCACTCATGGTGAAACTTGCAAAACTCCTGTGTGCACAGGCCTCTATTAAAGTCCCAGCACGCCCCCCCTGCTCCAGACTGAGTATTCCCTAGGCTCCCCACCCCTTCCCGGGTGGGTCTCTCCTGAAAGGGCCGGTAGATGATAGGCAGACCGCTGGCCGTAAATATAGTCTTCCCCCCTTGGCCACTCATATTGTGTGCTGCCACAAATCCGTGTCCAGCTCCCCCCATTTCGCTTCAGGGTCCCAAGCCATTTGTGCTCTAAACTCCTCATCATATTGTGCGCATGCGTATCCCGCTCCCGTGATCTGTGCCTTTCTAATGACGTCCATGTACTAAAATAACACTACAAAGCGCTAAGGGTACCTTTCGCAATATACACCTGCATAAATAAAAAATTCTGTTGTCCAATTTTCTATTGTCAACAGGACTTTTGGCCTCTTGGCCAACTCGTATTCCTCCTCTTCAGATATCTCCTTGGATCTCATCTCTCTATGCGAGATTTTAAGCATTTCCACATATTCCCCTTTCCATATGCTCTCCTTCGTTGTCAGCATTAAATGAGCCCCTAGATGTTTCATCATCCCCATATAAGGGAGTTTCTTAATTTTCAGCTCCTTACTTTCTGGGCTGTCTTTTTTAACACCTTTATTTTCCCCCTCCTCAGTCAACTTCTCTGTATTGGTTCCCCTCTCAATTCCTTTTGTGTCTCCTAATTCTTTAGTCCCTATCCCAATGTCCACAACGTACTTCCCTTTCCTCAAATATCCCCCTTCTTCCCCTCAGCCCTCTTCCCCCCCATCCCCACTGACATTGTTATGGGCTTTGCCAGTACTTTTTCCGCCTTACCTGGCTCCAAGGAGGGTGCCTGTACAGTTGCAGTTTGCCTCACCAGTTGCCCCGTATTTTCTGATGTCCTCAGTGCCCTCGCAGCAGGCCCAACGCCTTCAGTAGCTTCTCTGCTGGTCACTGCAACATACTTCTCAAATGTTAGGTTGCCTCCACTTCATGATCCTCCTCCTCCCTCAATTAACCCTCCTCAAGGCTTTCCTCATCGTAATCTAGTTCTTCGTGCCACCGAACCTGGGGCCACTCCTGAGTCAACTCTGACCTAAGAGCCCTATTGAACCCTCTATTCCTTGGGTGTGGTGGAGCTGACTATTCATGCCGGTACTCCATGGGCATCTTCGCCCATTTTATATCACTCCTTGATGTCCCCGTGGTCCACACGGGCCCCACTGGGCGCTGGGGCCAGTGAGGTCCTTCTGGGCCTACATCTGCTGGCCGCGATGGGCTCCCCCATGGTTAATGGGTGTGCCATTCTAAACTCCACCCTTGCTTCTCCTCGGTGCCAACGGGTGGCCCTGGACCTGCCGAGTCTGCCAAGCTGCGCTACTCCTTGCCCTGCAACAAAAATGTCTGGTCTGATGTGCTGGTCCCCTGCCAACCAGTTTCTTGGCCTACCCTTCTTTCCTTACCCTGACTATGCCCAACCAAACTATTAAGTCCCTCCCATGCCTGACTAACGCCAGCCAGCTCTAACCCCAGGCAACGTGTCGTCCTCACTGACCAACACCTACCTCTCCCATGGCCCTCCTCTTCCCCCCAAGGTGCTGGCCTGGGGTTCATACCTGCCCAATCCACTGCCCCAGCCCCTATACCCTCCGGTTGAAAGCTTGCCTCCTGGCCTCTGTCCCCAAACTCCTCCACAACAATTGGGGCCTCCCCCTCCTCATCAAAAGAGCCCACTTCACCTTACCCTCCCATATGCCCCATCCTGTAGCTCTCCCCTGCTTCCCCCAGCCCTCCTGCTAGTTTTGAAGAAGGCCATGTCCCTGGCGCCTCTGCAGCATTCCCCGGCAGGAGCCTACTGTCCAGGCCCCGCCCCCACTCCCTTTCTGGCTGCATGTAGGAGCGGGACTCTCACTCTTGATGGCCTCAGTAGCTGACTTGGCTTTTCCTGGCTCAGGGGCTGTCACAGCCTTATTCCTTCCTTCGTTTACCGCTGAGAGGCGAAGTGCCCCCGCAATGCCTCGCCTTGGCCCTGCCCCCGGCACCCGTCCTGGGGATCCATTACCCTCCCAACCCCATGCTGTGCAGACGTCACCTGGGCCTCTCTCTGTGTATAGGAGTGGCCCGTCCACTTACTGCTGCCGTACTACGCCGTTTCGGAAATGAACACACAGCAACAGCAGCAGCCACACCTGTTGCGTTGGGCGCACCAGCTCTACAGCCTCCGGAATAATGAGGTCCATGCACCCGGCCTCACTCAAGAGCCATAAAGCTTTGAGGACCCTGAAATCTTCCATGGAGCCCCAGGTAATCTAACACTCTGCTAAATCACTCAAACCTACTACTAACTCAATAAGCACCCAGAAAAAACCTTTCCTAAATACTAAGCGCTCCGCCTGGGTTGAGACCTCCATATGGTAAGCTGCACCCCCAAGCCCACCGTTTCCAGTTTGCAAATTTTTTAATGTAGAGGTTCCATCCCTTGCAGTCACTGCATGAAACCAGCATGACAATATCTTCAGTCTGCGAAGAGGTGAGCATGCACTCCGCGATTCACAAATTGTTTACTTGTTATAGCCAGGTTTTCGCTGGTCATCATACCTCACAGAATTCATTAGTCATAACTGTGAATTACCATAGACTTTCACAGTTCTTCTTCGCTAAAGGCTGTTATACAGTATCCCTAGTCTGGGTGGGGCGCACACCATGTTAGATCATTCTAACCAATTCCTATTTGCTGCCCTGTTGCTTTTGTCATGAAAAGGCTTGCCCCACTAGCTTCCCTTATAGTTTAGTAGTCGGGATGCCCTGTATTCAACTACTTACCTCACTACAGAGGCTCCGTAGATATTCATAAATTGTTTTGATCAGAGCCACATATAGGGTGTTACTTGTTTTTCAACTACATACTTACTAAATACTTACTATCAGCTTATTAGCATGTAGTCTGTTTTAGACCCCCCCATACATACAAGAACAGATCGCATCTTCACATTTCAGGATTGTCTACTGTGTTTGGTTTAAGGTTTGGTTTTTTAGAAGGTTTTTTGTTTATCTTAATATGTAGGCTGTTCAGATGTGGGCACTAGCTCCACTCTGGTTTCGTCCACAGTAGCTGTGATTTGTGCTATGCTAAGATAGAGGGATAGAAAGGCAAAAAAGAAAAGGAAAACAAAGGAAAACATTATGGTGGTTTCTACTTATATCCTGAAGGGGCCTTGAATATAGACACTGATAGGCAAAGTTGATGCACGATGCTTATGAATGTGTTTTACATCATATTCTACATTTTTACAACATGAGACGAAAATCATTGTCTCAAGTGATATCACTTCCTTACTTTAAAGTATGCCATTTCAAAATCAGTTCTCTTGGTAGCATTTTGCTCCTATGTATAAAAAAATTCAGATTTAAGTTAGGCTGTCATAGAAAGCACTTTTTCATTTGTTTTTTAATTATCAGAGACGCCATATGCCCCGAACTTTACATCCTTTGCTCTAATATGAATAATTTCTTTCTGTCTTGATTTCAGGAGGAATGTTTCTGAACTCCTTGGGGAGTTTCCGGGGACCACTAAATGATTTCAAGTTCTATCCTAGTATACTAGACATATAACTATAGAGGTAGTATATCCTACATTGATTCTACAATGGTTCATTATAGGTCTCTTAGACCTTCAGGACGCCTTCATATTTATCACACATTTTACTCACTGCAGCTTCTGTTACTTGCTTTTATATTAATTTGGATATCAACTCCCTGTAGTCAACGTTCTGTGGGTAAGTTAGTAGACTTTAGGATCATCTGAGGTGATATAGAGGGCGCCACATAAGGAAATTTAAATTTCGTCTCAATTTTGCATGAGCTATTCTTTATCTCTTCTCTCCTCTTTTTGTAATACACAATATTTAATCCTTTTTTATTTCTCAATAACTACAGCATGATGATCTATCTGTATCTTTGCTATTTTCAGTTTTCTGGTTACGTACATTTTCAGTTTCTTGGGAATCTATCGCTTTGGCTGTAAATCTAAATCTATATCCTACCACGGTTGGGCCGATCAGTGTTTTTGATTTACTCTACATTGTTCCCTCACAGCAGTGACCTCATTATCTACATTTATCTACCTTTCACAGAGCTATTTTATCAGAGATTATGTATCATAATATTTGAGTATGGCCATTTCCAACTATGTGGAATATTTACAGGTCGCAACATCTTCATCTGTGGTCTTCCTGAAGGAGGTCTGGGTTTATGTTGAAATATGCGTGGAAGAGTGTTTACAGCTCTTGATGTCGTATGCAACAGATGAATTGCAATCATTGGAAAGCCAAAAAAAGTATTTGACTCATTATATATCACATTTCTTACTTGTATATATATTTCATATGTTTTATATGCTATGTTATGTGTTTGTATTTGGTTGGTTATGTAATATACGTATCTATTTTTGTAGTATTGGCATTTGTTGTTTTTGTTGTAAAGTTGATTCCATCTTAATGACATTGTTGTGAATGTATCTGTTATTTTATGTGTTTTTTTCTTCCTTTTCAATGTTGATTAAAATATTAATTGATTTAATACCCAATATGGGATCAATTTTGCAATATTTTTTGTCCATTTTGACAATAATAAAGCAAATAAATATGTATCTACTTATGTAAAAAATAAAATAAAAATAACCATTAATACCACAAATTTCCTGTTCACATATGGCCTTTATTTTGTAATTCTATATTATTCTATAGGTCATCAAGGGGTTTTTCATTGCATTGCTCTATTGTTTCCTGACGATCTCTTTTCAGTGCGGACCCTATTTCTTTACCTTGGTTCAGCAGACTAATGCATCCACTGCAGGGGCCTGAGTTCAACCTGATGGTCACAGGTTCAAATACCTGTGCGTCCACCCAGCTTTTCATCCATCTGAGGTCGATAAAAGGAGTACCATTGAGTTGTGTAAAAATAAACATCTGCTATTCAACGCCAAGATGCCTACAGGTGAACGTGTGCTATACAAATACACAATTTATGTTGATCACGAGTCCTTTTGGAACCTTCCAATATTGTGTTGTAGTCTCTCCTCTTAAAGAGAAAAAAGTCAAAATGTACAAAGGTAGGTCACGTACAAGAAGCATTAAATGTTTTCATAAGTGTTATGGTATTGTGGGTCTTCAAACTTCTCCTTAGACTAAATTTATTGCAAGTTCTCATACCCATAGCAGTAAACGTATGGACACTAGATTGGAAGTCCTGATGATACTAATATAATTTGAAGGCAGGACGTTTTATTTTATTTTTCATATTTGTATTAGCATTTCTGTGATAAGGGTATTGTGGGTCTTCAAACTTTTCCCTAGTCCAAATTTTTTGCAAGTTCCCATACCCATAGCAGTAAACTTATGGACACTAGATTGGAATTGCTGATGACACCGATATAATTTGAAGGCAGGACGTCTATTTGTTTTTTACATGTTTCTATTAGCATTTCAGTGATATACAATTAAAGAGAAAGCACAGGCATTAGCACAGGTTAGTATGTGTACAAAAACTTCCTAGGCAATCTGAGTGGCAGACTACAGATAATGGGACCAAATAGGACTAGGAGTAGGCAAACAATACAGGAAAAAACATTAATAAAAATGAATCATGATTTTAATCGACATATTAAAAATCATATAAAGAACGATTAGTTCAAGTTATATGACACACAATTACATAAAATGACACAATATACACTCTTTATAAATAAAAAGACACCAACATGAACCTAATAGTGTCTACAATATAAAATATAGTGACAAATTACTCGACGCGCGTTTCGGCGAAAACGCCTTCTTCAGGAACCGCAAGTTACAATCTGTAATTACATATAAAAAGAAGATTTATTACACACATAGCTCTGTAGGAATTAGCGTTAGAGAAATACATATACATAAAACATATTTATCACATTACATTATACAAAGACAGCGCACATATATCTGTACATTAATATGCAGCCTTTAACCTAGAAATAGAAGGTCCATCACATGGCTTGTCATGTGATGGACATATATATAGACAAGAAAATTGTGCAGTACTCCCTCTCCTAAGGTAGTATACAGAGAGAACATATGATAGACCTCTCTATACACAACATATTCATAGCAACAGCATTGATGTAGCTAAAATACCGAGAGATACAAAGAACACATGTAAAAGGTTTCTCTCTAAATAACATATTGATAACTTTGACATTGATGTAATTTTAATGTATGATACTGACATGAGGTGATCATAACTTGCTAGGCAAAGATGTTATTCTCCAGTAGATGACAAAATGACACTATATAACATGGGTAATGATTTAACATAGGTATGTTCACAACTTACTAGACAAAAACAACCGGAGGATGTTGTCTTCAGATGAATGGCACAGTAACAGAGTTCCTAAGACACAAGCAAATGATGTGTAATAAATATATAGAAAAAACCAAACCAATAATATATCATAGCAAGGCAAATCTATAAATAAATGAACACAGTGATTCCATATAAATGCAAACCCATGTAAAATGTCATCTCTTCAGGTGGAAAATACTGGGATGTAGGACCACAGAACACTCACTAGAGTAGCAGTGTCTAAATTGACACAAGATTTAAAGTAGATGGAACCAAGAGACTACTGTCTATCATACCTGTGTAACTAGGGAATGATTCCTGTGCTTCAAGTAATTTGAAAAGATGGGGCGTATGGACGAATGAGAATCCTGTACTATGTCAGCAAAGGTTCTGAAAGATAAAAGGACGTCTATAAGTTGGAAAAAATGTACAGATTCAAGTTGTTATTAGAGTTGCTAGCATCCATATAGCTAACACTGATATGGTTCGCTGTTTACCTTTAAAAATATGTTCAGGTGCCGACATGCACTCAAAGGGACATGAGGATAAAACGTTGAGCAGCAATATGTATACTTGCAGTAGTCGGTAGTTCTAGAGGATACATGAATGTAGACGGAAAAAGAAAATGAGCAAGATTGATCCAACATGTGTACTTGTCACAAATAAAGCGTTAGGGCACAATCCATGAAATATATGCCACTGAACAGAACAGAAATATATGCCACTGAACAGAAATTATACTGCAGTGTTTCAGACCAGGACTACTGTAACATTAGAATACAAAAATATCATTTATGCAGCAGACTATATAATAAGGCCAACAACAGACAACCCTCCCCACTAAATCATGTATTGACACCTCACACACCACCCTGTGTACACTGGCCCACTCCTTGGCTATGGTAAGGTCATCAATAAACTGTTACTCAACTTTCAGGGGGGGGGCAGTATATCAGTCTGCAGAGTTCAATATAGGTCTGGTATAAACCACAATGTCTCAAAGGGGTTCTGCATGATGATAAGACCAATCACACAGAACGGGGGCCCTGGTCAGATAGATAGGCAGGGGAAGTAGGGGAAAGCAAATTAGTACTACAAACAAAAACCCCACTGCCTAGCAACTTATTCTAATAGTGCTGATCCGCACTGAAATTAATAAATAAACAAAATTACTTATCCCTCGCATATTAAAACACACAGGTTCAGCGAGGTAGATTTGGATAGCAGAACAAGATCAGCAAATATATTGAAAATCAATTACATTAAATGTACTATGTTGAATCACATAAGGCATAATAATGAAAAATAAATAACGATAACAGATGAACTAGGCACAACCAAACCAACACATACTCATTCATTCCCATATATCCTAAAATGCGCACAAATCCAACAAGGCAAGCTAAAACAATGACATCTAGTAAATAGTCCACCCTTCGAAAGTTAACCATGTTAGAGAGCCACAAAATCCTGGATCCCAAGGTAGTGGCGTCAACACAATGTTTTTTCATCTGTTAAATCCACATTCTGGTGTCATTGGTTGACACAACAATTAAATGTCTTGAATAGAAAATTAGTACTACTCTGCATGATGATAAACCAGGCATTCGGATATCGATCATTCAGTGTAATATATCCCATGTCTCACCACTGATAAATGGCCATAGTCTGAGCAATATGTGCAAGAGATCTGACAAGCCATTTCTCCAACTACGGGGCATAGGGCGCCCTGGGGATCACTTCTCGCATAGTTGTCTCCCACAGTGGGCATAATAGTTGGACCACATGGGGGCAGTGTACCTGTGAGTAAGGTAATTTCCCAATTGTGCCCCTAGTCAAATCAATGAACTGCAGGCTGCATTTTTCCCCTGCCCATAATAGTTCTACCAGAAGCTGATTTGATTTTTGGAATGCTGTATGGGGAATCTCATACATGGTGCTCTGCAGCACATAAAGGCAGCGAGGTAGCACCACCATTTTAATCCAAGCTATTGCCACATCAGCGAAAGCTTTAATGTATTCCAGAACTTAATAGAGGGGCAAAGGTTGTTAATGACCCTTTCCAGGTTAAGCGTGTGCCATAGCCGCACTCCGTGCGTGATATGTTGCCCAAGATATCAAACACTGTCTGTTCTCCAAGGCAATCCCACCTCTGGAGGTAAATTGGCAACCACCCTTTTAGCTGTCCTATTGAAAAGGACATCTTGTTTTGTGTTCATTTCTTCATGCTTTGGACCTATGGAACTAATGTTATTTTTTTTACTCAGTTCTACATGAATGCACACTATGATCACTAAGGTGAATCTTGGCTTTACCTATCCCACTCTCATGAAGCACAACAAATTATATATACTTAAAGGTCCTTTTTCTCTGAGTACAATTCACAGTTTTTTTCCCGAAAACATGTGAGCTTGCACTCAGAAGGCCTGCTGCTGCCATGACAGTTCAGGGCAGCACTTTTAGTTAAAGTGCACTAGGTTTCTGGAGCATGGCCACAGACCTTGTTCCTTTTTCTTTATATGAGTTAATTATAAATGTATTTGGTAATCACCAAGGTGACCCTATGCATTCCCTAAGAATTTGCTTTAAGGCTCAAATAATGAGAATTGATGTATAAAATGCTCTTTTTAGGATTCCAACATCTGCTTACTCAGGTTTGAAACCTGTTCAAAACAAGCCTTGCTTCATGCAACAAAATCTGGTACACATAAAACAATTTTTGTGTTGTGTATTTAGAGGGGAGGGGTCTGAGAGTATTAGGGTTGTTTTTAGTTTTTTGTGGGTCAGAAAAGGTTACTTATTTTGTAGGTATTTGTTATTTCTATTGCTTTGCAAAAACTATGGAGCAAACAGACAGTTTAAAACATAATAAATATAACAAATTTTATTTGGCATTTATTCATGACTTTTCACATTCTAGACAATACGGTAGCAACTTTCAGTACACTTATTTTTGTGGTTCCCTCATATTTCCAATTTGCTGTATGTTGAATCGGAACTAAAGTGGTAACTTGCATGTCCTCCAATTATTATAACGAAGCAAACTAATCCTCTATGCATCTATTGTCAGAAGCGATGTGGGCCATATAGTACAACACATTCATTGCTATCCCCTGCTAAACCACAACAGTCCCTCCCCTGCCCCCTGCCGCTAGGCCTGCATGGTGTATTGCAGTCTCTGCAATCAATCTGTATCTAGGCTAATCCGCTAATATTTGACAGGGGATTGTCACTGACTTGTATGCCAAGGTAGCATATGGGGGTTATATCTGGGTTCCAGCTTTAATACCACTTCTGGCATTTCCTCATGTACGTCGTTGTCTGGGTGTTTAAGAAGCATCAACCTGGCTGCTTCCAAGTTTCCCTGTTCCCGCCTGGCATCCCTCAATCGCACCGCCCCCTGGTAATCTGCCCATTTTATGAGCTCTATCTTTTATCCATCTGCATTGGGGCCCCTCTAGGCATTCTAGTGCCTAGTGATCTCCCTCTGGGACAGCATGAGTGCTAGGTCTTGGAATTTACTTATTACTTTGGTTTTAGAGGTATGAGGAAACCCATGTAAGAGGCAGTATCCTGTGTTGTGGTCCCCTCCTTCTCAGTTGCCTCTGCCAGGACTGCTGTCACTATTCTCCAGGAGTCCTCTAACTCAGGGAATTTCCATAACATGTGTAAGAAGTCTGCTCCAGTCTCACCATAGTGGGGTCCTGTGGCTGTTCATGTCCTAAAGTATTTGTTTATGCGTACTGGTGTGAGGTATGCTCTTTGTAGGGCATAAAAGTTATTCAATTGAAACCAGGTATTCCTAGAGATCTTGGTTGTCCATTCAATTAGTTCATCCCATTTTTCCCATCTATAGGAATCCTCAGATCCTCCTCCCACCTTAGCCGTAGGTGCTTCAGTGCAGGTAATGTCCCACTGTGGAGGCATCAGTATAAGCATGGGACTGCTTTGAATGTCCCAGAGTCAGTCACCAAGTATTGGCCTCCCCCCAATGTTGGTGTCTCGGAAATGATGCCTCCCCAGTGCTTGAGTATTACCTTTGTGAGAGCATTATATAGAAGGAAATGTCCCCTAGGCATGTCATACCTTTCACTAAATTTGCTAAATGGTAGCAGGACTCCATCCTCATATAGCATGCCTACTGTGATCACACCTGCCTCTATACGTGTCTCTAACCCTCCCAAGTGTGGTAGTGCAATGCAGAGGGTCAGTGGGATCTCCGGGGCATACAGCTTCCCAGTTTAGGATCTCTGTAAGCTTCTGGCCCAACATTTGCTAATTACTTTTTTTTCAGTGGTTCAATCCCTCCCCTGTGTGGGCAATCGTAAAACTATGCAAGATAATAAGCGTTGACTTGGTATTGCAGTGTCTAAGAGGGTGATTCTTCACAACCAATCAGCTATCCACTTCATGAGCCTTGGCAACTGAGCGGCTAGATAGTAATACTCGAAATCCAGGACGGCCAATCCTCCTGCCACCTTCGGTCTTGAAAGTGTTGTCAATGCCACCCTCCGCCTGCCTGTCCATCAAATGAACAAAGTCACCAATTACTGCAATTGGCGAATGTCCTCGTCGGGATCCAAAGAGATAACACCCAAAATAGGTATGACAACCATGGTAAGGTCACCATTTTCAGTAGGGTCCCTCCTGCCATCACTGACAGGGTCAAGGTCTCCCATAAGGCAAACCTTGATTTCACTCCCCTAATTGCTTTTCCTATATTACCTTCCACGGGGTCCACTAGTTTGTGGTACATACTAACTCCCAAGTAGGGGAGACACCTGTTTTTCAATAATACGTCATCCACCTTCTGCGGTCTAGGGCCTGATTTAGAACTTGACAGTCTTACTGCGCTCCCAAGTACTCCGCTAAGTTGACAGTCTTTCTCCCGCCTTATTCAGATGCACACAGGCTGACTTGCCGTCCTCATCAACAGAGTGTTTATTGCAGCGGTCGCTGAACACCGCTGCCGACACGGAAGACTCCAAAGCTGGCAAATAGTATTCCATTGCCGACAGAGTGGTGGGTTCCCACTGAGCAGATTTAGAATTAACTGTTGTGCTAGTGGTGTACTACCTGCGATTCCATGACTGAGGGAGTCCGTCGGGGTATGCCCTCAACAATTCACCATCACTGTGGCCATGGGATGGATGCTAGTAGAACACACCTAAAGTCCATTGGCCAAATGGAAACAACTACATGCCACATTATAAACATACTTCATTTTAGACCATGATCCTTTGCCATTTCACTGCACCACAAGATTTTCTTCCAGAGATTTTGCCAGTTAAGTGAGGTTATTATGTTCCTTTTCCCCTTTTTTTGTCCCTTTATCTTCTTTCATTTGTTACCTTGTGGTTCATTTGTTTGTATTTAAATCAAATATATTGTCAAATTACCGGGCCCCAAAAATCCATGTTTTACTGAGGGAGAATTGTCAGTCATGGTGGATGAAATCATAGGAGTAGAGCCCCAATTGTTTGGAGCCTAAGTCTAAAATACACCGTATCACAGTAAAGGCAAATGTGGACCATGCTGTAGCTAACAACCTGCGCACACAGGAGGAAATTAGGAGGAGGCCCAGAGGACTGGTGGCGGGTCTCCCAGGCCCCCCTTTTAATTCATGCCCTGGGAGGAGAAGGTCTTGCAAATTCTACATCTTGAAGTTGTGACAGAAATTTCTGGTGGAGTGGAGTCTGGTAAGTAACACTTTACAAAGTTTCAATAAACCTCAATGTCCTGTTGGTTCTCTACTCGGCTTTATAGCTACACAGAAACCCCAAAGTAACCAGTTCCGATAAATAAGATTGTTTGTAGTATTGTGTTGCATCCAACATTACATGTTTCAATCTCCATTACATGACACATGATTGTATGGTGCCTGTAAGTGTTAGAACACCAAGCAAGCCATTACCCTTATGTGGGTCATATTGTAAGTGTCTGTCCCATTTTAACTGCATATTTTCAACAGGTATGTTCTGCTAACCATTTTCCAAGTTTTGGGAAGTTGTCCTTGAAATGACTACAACTACCTGTTTCTGTTTTTTCACATAAATATTGCTATATCATTCTGCCCATTCTCTTTTGTCTACCATATTTCTACATATGGTAAAGTGTCATGTAGTGATCAATCCCTATTTAATACTCTCTTTTGAAAATGGTTTGTGTTGTTTTCTGAATGTTGTCCTGTTCTTCTCAACCAAGCGAATTTAAGTCATGAGTTTCACAAATCAAACAGTGTTGACCCCAAATTTGTAACATATGAAAATTACTATGCTGACTATTAAAAGTAATTGCAAAAAATGACTCTGCACTGTTCACACGACAACTAATGCCAAACATCCATCCAAGTTGTGTAAATGTCTGTTTTGAAGTCAACTAGGCCTTGGAATTGTCAATTACACATTTCCCCTCTACACTTTGGGCCAATTAGGACACTTCCTGTGTTCCTACCACTGTAACACTAATCGTATGCCGCTCAGTCCTGGGTGATGTTGAGACCAGAGCACCACCAGGTAAGCTCACCCAGGACTCAGTTGGATGGGGCTCACTGAACCAAGGGCACAGGGTAGTGGGGTTAGAGGTCATAGGAGGCATTCTGTGGGCCTGCATAGTGAGGCAGAATAGGTCACTCTCACTAAGGCCACCAGCAGGGAGCCTATCATCAGTCCCAAGACTTGATCGGTCAGGTACTCACCGTGCTCTGGGAGATAACGCAGTTGCAGAGGGAGCTCAATTTTCAGATGGATGTTCACAACTTCAATATGGGCTCCCTGACCGGGGTGCTGCAGGACAATTACACACATATATGCAGGGCTTTCCTAGCACTATCTACCCCTTCATGTGTCCCTACAACACCTGGCCTATTTACATCTACGGCAGTCAAAAGACAGGCTATTAACAAAAGAGAGATCGTCTCCCCAAATTCATCCTGCGAAATATCCACCGCAGACCCAACAGAATAGATGAAAAGTTTTTCTTTTTTGGTGAGTATGAAAGACAAACAAGGATTCAAAGAAAAAAAAGGGTAAATAACACATATAAACAACATAACGTTTTGTGTTTACCCCAATTAGTGATTCCAATGCGAAGAAGGAATCCCTAACGGTATTTTGGACCCAAACCACGGAATTAATAACGGTGGCTCCTCTGTGTCGATATAAGGAAGATAAAAACCTTAAAAAGGTAAAGGCAAAAACAAAGAGAGGAATATAAAAGAAATTGTTAATTTAAGATTAATTGTATTAAATACCAGTATGATTTTCTTTTACCCTCATAAAAGGCCTTATTTCACCTTAAAGATTACCGACAAACCATGACAACATTGAAGGAAAGTCTTGTCTTCAATAAAGTCTTCAATCCTAAGGTACTTGAATGCTGTATAAGTCATGTAGTGTTCTGGCACGAATATAGGTGCGCTAACAGTTTCTATAGTCATAAGCTGGAGGTGTAGATAGTTTCTTCGATGTAATCAAGGGGTGGAGATAGTCTAAATGAATGGGTGTGGCCTTATTCTTAAAATTGTTATTTACATGTTGATGCACAGAAATAGGTATCTAAAAGAATGTTGTTCTACTTTTAGACTTTGAATCATTCTAGTCAAAACGTCCTGAAGAAGGTGCAACCTATCTACATCTACCACAGCCAAAAGAAAGGAGACCCTGCCACCATAAGAACCACCTGGAGTCACCCAAGGCCCTGCAAATATGAATTCTCCCCTCCTCCACAGGAGGGGACGTCCATAAATATTACCAGGAGGTGAGGAGGACAAGCCCACTGCCTCCACCATCAAGAAACTCCGACCCTAATATGCTCTAGTGTTTGCCTACCATTCACTCTGTGGACTATTTCTTGACCCATTTGCCTTTCTGATGCCAGTCGTATTTTTTACATTGGACTTCAAACAATTGTAGCTCTCCAACTATGGTTTCAACTACCATGACACACTGCTTCACTTTTTGGCTTGCTTTTCATTTTCATTCTGTTTAATTTCTTCACATTTAGCTCAATACATTTACAACTCACAAACTCATAGACTGGTGTAGTATATCTCAACTCTATCAATGCATTTGTTTTCCTTCTTCACAACTTTACAATTTCATAAATCAAAAGATTGTTTAAACATAGATAATGCCATCAGCTGGAGCCAGATCGTCTGGCTCACATAAGGAATACCACATCAATGACACCAATAGACAAAGCATGGTAGTACTACATTTTGTAGACAGAGGCACACACCAATCCACTATTCCAGTATCTGGTGGAATGTCACAACCAGGTTTCAGTGGTGTGCCAAAAGAAGTATGTCCTACAATGATGAGATACATCAACAGTTGCATACACATTATACACATTGAGTATTTTGCCAATGAGAAGGCAGAGTAGCCTGATTTGGCTTCCCTACCACAGGTGGTTTGAGCTAATGATGGCACAAATATTGCCTTAGTGTCAACACATGGCAGATTACAAGTCCAATGTTCATCAAATCTTCCATCCAATCAAATGGCATGTTTCCTTTAAACAAGATGTGTACACCCAAAGTCTGTGTCTGTCCTTCCTAGGATCAACCTATGTTCACTTTGTACTTTAAAACAGCATCATATACCTGCAAATGTCTTAACTCTGAAATGTCCAAATAAAGATGACATGGTGAAGGGCCCTAAAATAGAGGAAAGTAAAAAAATTACAAGTCAAACATAACATGATAGACAGATTACAAAGTCAACCTTTAGAGGACACAATGAACAAATTAGTCAATTTGTTGAAACTTTTATCAACAAATTTCTTTGGCTTAATTTTCCCTAAACTTGCTTTTCCTAACAAATGACCACTGCATACTTCTATCATCTTCACATCAATAGTTGGTGTAATGGTGAAAGTGATAACATGTAAAGATATACTTACACTCATGAGAAGAAGTTGTCAATGGCATCTTGACGTAGTTCAACTTCTTAATCTTTACCAAAGTAATATTTTTTGTTTGGTATTTCAGGATCCTCACCTGGGGGCTCTTCGTGGTCTCCAACCTCTGTGATATAGAGGATGTTCCATCGCAGGGTGATGTTATTGAGCATGCAGCAGGCCACAGTGATTTTGCACACCTTATCGGGTGAGTAGAGGAGGGATCCACCAGTTTTTTCCACACAAATCTTTTTTGCCTATAGGAGCCTGAAAGCTAGGCCTGGGCGGAGTTCGCGGAGTGGGGCTTCGCGGAGCTACGCGAAGTGGGCGAGAAACTACGCCCACCTCCGCACTCCGCGTAGCCCCACTCTGCAAAACTACTGGCCGGCAGCCCCGCAACCCGCCTCCCTCCCGCCCTCCCTGAATACTTTAAAATAAAAGAACGCAATAATTTTAAAAGCACTTACCTTGCCGCCGCTGGCCGCCGCGTTCCCCGGGGCTCGTTCTCTTCCGTCTTCCGTATTTTGCAGTAATGCGCATGCGCGGGCGGCCGCGCATGCGCATTTTCTCGTGAAAATGCGCATGCGCGGCCGTCCGCGCATGCGCATTACTGCAAAATACGGAAGACGGAAGAGAAGGAGCCCCGGGGAACGCGGCGGCCAGCGGCGGCAAGGTAAGTGCTTTTAAAATTATTGCGTTCTTTTATTTTAAAGTATTCAGGGAGGGCGGGAGGGAGGCGGGTGGCGGCCAGCTACGCTCCGTCTGCGGAGCGTGCGTAGTGCCGCCTGACTCCGCCAGCTCCGCAAAATGCGGAGTAGGCGGAACTACGCACACTCCGCAGACGGAGCGTAGCTGGCCGCCCACGGTTACTGAAAGCCCCCTCCTCTGGATGCTGTGTTCTTCCATGGGCCTCATTGAAGCAGAGTAAACATAGCTTTGCTGGATTCCTCAGTGGTGCCAACAACCATAGTTAGTTGGGATGAGTTGAGTTTCCTAGATGGAAGACAAAAAAAGTGCCCAAAAATCTGACATAATTTCAGATTATCCAACTAGAAATTCTCCAAACAGTATTACGGAAGATTGTACAGACCAACAAGCCAGGCCCTCTCTGGTCAAAGTTGTAACATTTGCAAGGGTGAGGAGCTGTTCCATACTAATAAGGAATCATGGGCCAAGCCAGGGAAATGCACACAGACACTTATGATGTACAAATTACGTAAGCAGACAACTTGCACATGTATTGAATGAAAGTGTTCCAATTCTGGTAGACCTCTTCTCTGGCATGAGGTGGAACTAAGGCAATATGTGTGCCATCAATTGCTCCAACCACATGTGGTAGGTGACCCAAACTGTAAAAGTCCCCCTTCACATTGGCTAAATAGTACTGCCACGGAAACTGGATAAAGCTGCTGATGCGTTTCATTATTGAAGAAAGATATTCTTGTGGCACACCACTGGAAGTTGGTTGTGACATTCCACCAGATACTATCATATATATGACACAAGGGTACCCAAAGGTTGATAAGCTATGGACCTTGGGTGGTTATGTATTAACAGAGACAATGTCCCTAGACAAAAAACCGCAATGAATTCCAATAAATATAGACTGAATAGTTCTATATCAAATGTCCAGCCGGACAGTTTAATTTCCAATGCATAAAGTGTATAAAATTTAGGTGTGATACAAGTGGGACACCAGCCGGTGCCCAATTAACACACTCAAGGGAATTTTTTCAATTTTATTTATTATGTTTTGGCTCTCAAAAGAGGGCCTCATAAAATACATAATACAAATACACAAATGGAAATAGGATAGTATACATAGAAAACCAAAAGACAGTTTACAACAATTAACATCAGACAAGATAATCAGCAGCAAACACCTCCATATTTCATTAATAAATAGCTAAAAAACCTTTAAAAAAATTAAAAATATAGAAGCAGAACATTTCATTTGGGGGGAAATACAAAGCCTGTAAAAAGATGTTCGCATTAAAAATGCCTAGTTGAAGACAAATCGGCTTTAACCATTTCAACCGCAAAGAGCACAATGCAGGACATAAAAACAACACATGAGTTCGATCCTGTACAGCCCTATTGCATAGGTTACATACCGAAGAAGATCCATACCATTTTGATAAAAGGAGATTTAAAGGTAATAAATCATGTCTTAGGGGAAACCATAGTGTTCGAACTCCATGTGGAATATTCCAGGTGACATACGGTTGGGCAAGCTTTATTGAATAAGTATTAAAAAGGAGATCACATCCCCTCTTTTCTTGTAGAGCATTCTTATCCAATTTGAAACAGAGTTCCCCCGAAGCCTGTTTCAGCAGGGATTTTAGCTGAGTCGGAGAATTTGTAAAAAGAGTACTTTCATCCAACTCTAAAAGTGTCACAGCTTTTCTAAAATTCCTAACTATTTGAGAAAACTCTTTAAAGCTGCCCAACAATTCTCCTTTAAGAAGAGCTCTCAATGATCCCGGTTCTCCTCTGGCCAAACTGGCCACCCATCTAACCAAGGCACACAATCCCTGAACCCAGCTACTCCTAAGGCCGAATTCAAGCCTACATGCGGCCAGCGAACAAGCTGTGTTAAGAGTAGATAAAGATCTTAATAATTTTCCTTCAACGGTGTGACAGAAACCCCAATCCTTCAGCTCTACAAGTTCTATTCCATATAGAAGCGTTGCAGGAATTTTTGCCCTAAACACCTCCAGTAAACAAGCAAAATGTCTTTTCCCTGTAGCAAAGTAAAGGGAGCACAAACCTTTGCCATGTGCAAGGGCTTTACACGAGTTATGATCAATATGGGGCTTCTCACTCAAATTGGCCGAAATTATTTTACCTAAAAAAGTATAAGATCTAACTACCTCTAATTTCTGGCCACCAATAGACCATCCAAAATTTTCTGACCTGGATTTCTTCTTTCCTGAAATGCACATAATTTTGCTTTTGGAAGCATTTATCCTCATAAAATGGGACTCAGCGAATAAATGTAGAGCATGCAGACGATTAGCCAAGCCCTTAGGTGTTAGGTCTAGGATGAGGATATCGTCTGCATACAGCAAACAGGAGATAGGAGAACCCCTCACAACCGGGGCAATGCCCGCACAAGCAGACAGGGAAGCTGGGAGATCAGCAATGTACAGGGAGAACAATAGTGGGGCCAAAAGGCAACCCTGTTTAAGTCCATTCAAGGATGGAATTAGTTGTGAAAGACCCCTTTCTCCTTCTTGAAGCACACGACACCAGGTATCCGTATGAAGAGACCGTACAAGATCCAATAAATGAGATGGCATACCCAGTGCTGCTAATATTCTCCACAACGTAAGACGATCTACTTTGTCGAACGCTGTGGAGAAATCAATAAAAGCCGCAAACACCCCCCCCCCTCTAACATGTATGTATTTGTCAGAAATCACCTGAAGGGCGGTGAGATTATCTAGTGTACCGTGCCCTTTGCGGAAACCAGTCTGTTCCAATGGTAAAATGTTATTTACTTCAACCCAATCAATAATTAATATTAAAAGACACTTTGCAAAAACTTTTCCGATTGAATCAAGGAGGGCTATCAAACGGTAATTCATAGGCTTGTCCCTATCTCCCTTCTTAAATAATGGGACCAGTATGCTTCCCCTCCAAGAAGCAGGCACCATTTTAGAGATGAAGCAAGATCTAAACAATGGGAAAAGTATCTTACTCCATTGAATCGGATCCTGCTTCAAAACCGATATGGGTAACTCATCAGGTCCCATTGCTCCCGAGGAGCGCATGTTCTTAATAGCCGTTGCGATAGTTTTCTCCGAAGGGGAGTCAATAGGAAGCTCAACTTCTTGAACAAACCCACTATCCTCTACCATTGTGCCATTCCCAGCATATAGCTTTGAGATAAAAGAGGTCCATAACTCTTCAGAAATGGGGATAGGAAGAGGGCTAGCTCTTACTCCACATCCCTTGCCAATTATAGACCAAAATTCTCTAGCCTTACCATGCACAACGGCCTCCCTTAGACTTATCCACAGTGAGTCTTCTTTTTCTTTTTTAAGTTTCATTCTCAGTCTACTTCTCCTTCTTTTTAGCAGAGATATTTTATTTGCTAATTCACTAGATCTACATAGAAATTGCTCCCGATGCCCAACTAACACACTTTTAGGCAAATTGTGGCAGTCTGAATATCATAAATCATACACAGACAATCCAAAATATACACATATGCAGATAATAAATCACAAGAAAAATATGCATTTAGTGTATTAAGGTCGACGACGTTTCGAACCCTATTACAATACCAGGTTCATCCTCAGGACAACAGAAAATTGCCTAACAAATACATATATACAGAATGCCCACGCTGTGGGGTTATATTGCCAGAATACACAATTAGGGGAAAGAATGAAAAAAGGGGAAGAGGGGAAAAAGCAAACAACAAATTAGAAACATATAAGGCATGTCAACCATTCATTGCTAGTAAACAGTTGTGCCCTATTGGACCACAGTGGAAAAATCATACCGAGTCGTGCACGTGACCCAGAAGTGTAAGCGACCTGTTAAAGAGGCAGTTAACCTATTGTGACTGTCCATGCAAAATTTAGAAAATGACTAAAGGAAGGGGAAGAAAGAGTGCGTAAATAGCGATAGCGGTGTAGTTAGCAGCTAACCGAACGAGCATGCAACCATAGGGCTACAGTTATAACATAGGCGCAAGAGATTGTTAAAACTATCGAACCAGGTCGGGAAGTGATAAGGCGACCTGTCGAGTGAAGTGCGAGGATTTATAAGGTGAACCTACAACATGCAAATGATCGGACTGTGCTAAGCTTATCCGGGGACGCCGGAGTAGGCTCAGTGGTGCGCAATGCGATTTCGCAATAACCACTCCTATGGGAAAAATGAGACCGGACATTTAAGGCGAGCAGTGCGGGGTTAGATATCTGCATATGTGCTGGGAAGGACAAAAGCTTACCCGGTAGCCACTGCTGCGGTGTCAAAGTAACGGGCAATTCTGTAATTCAAATAAGAATTGCTAAGCACGTAAGGTACATGAAGCTAGAGGATACAGAGGTTAAACCAGGCGGAATGCGCTTACCAATGATAGTAGGGATACAGGTCCTCAATGGGGGTCCTTGTAAATCATGGGAAGCCTCACGATCAGTGAAGCAAGCCGCGGCAATGCCGGAAATTGAATCATTCCGGGTCACATAGTAAGGGGTTACAATGAGCTTAAAAAGTGAAAATACCGACCATTGACAGCAAGGTTGGTACGGTGAGAAGATCGGCCATTGCTGAGAGGTGCATATAAGGGGGGAAGTGCGAAGTGAGATGTCTGCATACATGCTCAGAAGGGCATCAGCTTACCCGACGGCCGCTAATGCGGTGTCAAAGTAACGGGCAATTCTGCAATTCGAATAAGAATTAATAGGCGTGCAAGGCACGTGAAGCTAGATAATTAAAAAGCAAAAGCAGGCGAAATCTGCTTAACAATTATAATAGGGATACAGGTCCTCCATAGGGGTCTTTATAAGTCGTGGGAAACCTCACGACTAATTATGCAAGCGGAGCCATTCCACGTCACATGGTAAGGGGTTGCCCAATGAGATTGCAAGGTGAAAATACCGGCCATTGACAGCAAGGTTAGTGCAGTGAGAAGATTGGCCATTGCTAAGAGGTTCATGTAATGGGGGGGAAATAGTGAAAAGGGACATTAAAATGGCATATAGCCAAGGACAGTGTGACTTAAAACTCCATTGGATTCTGAAGACCAAAAGCCTTCAGAATGGCCTTAACAGGATGGAGGACTGGACCGGATTTATTTAATTTTTATAACGTGTTCACAGACCACACTTTTGGGTTTCGACTGTGTACTATAGGAGCAGGATTCAGTATTGGGTCTCATTGATCTAACTGTGATAATATTGGGTCTCATTGATCAAACTGTGATAATATGTCCTAATCCGTGGTTTCTATTTACAGGTTTTATTGTGTATCTAAACAATGTATTGTCCTCATGTATTAGGGCTTGCTCTGTAATAATGGTTTTAAGTCACACTGTCCTTGGCTATATGCCATTTTAATGTCCCACGATTTACAAGGACCCCCATTGAGGACCTGTATCCCTACTATCATTGGTAAGCGCATTCCACCTGGATTTGCCTCTGTATCGTCTAGTTTCATGTACCTTACGTGCTTAGCAATTCTTATTTGAATTACAGAATTGCCTGTTACTTTGACACCGCAGCATCGGCTACCGGGTAAGCTTTTGTCCTTCCGAGCACGTATGCAGATATCTAACCCTGCACTGCTCGCCTTAAATCTCCGGTCTCATTTTTCCCATAGGAGTGGTTATTGCGAAATCGCATTGCGCCCCACTGAGCCTACTCCGGCGTCCCCGGGTAAGCTTAGTACAGTCCGAGCATTTGCATGTTGTAGGTTCACCTTATAAATCCTTGCACTTCACGCAACAGGTCGCCTTATCACTTCCCGACCTGGTTCGAGAGTTTTAACAATCTCTTGCGCCTATGTTATAACTGTAGCCCTATGGTTGCATGCTCGTTCGGTTAGCTGCTAACTACACCGCTATCGCTATTTACATACTCTTTCTCCCCCTTCCTTTTGTCATTTTCTAAATTTTGTTTGGACAGTCAGAACAGGTTAACTGCCTCTTTAACGGGTCGCTTACACTTCTGGGTCGTGTGCACGATTCGGTATGATTTTTCCACTGTGGTCCAATAGGGCACAACTGTTTACTAGCAATGAATGGTTGACATGCCTTATATGTTTCTAATTTGTTGTTTGCTTTTCCCCCCCCTTCCCCTTTTTTCATTCTTTCCCCTAATTGTGTATTCTGGCAATATAACCCCACAGCGTGGGCATTCTGTATATATGTATTTGTTAGGCAATTTTCTGTTGTCCTGAGGATGAACCTGGTATTGTAATAGGGTTCGAAACGTCGTCGACCTTAATACACTAAATGCATATTTATCTTGTGATTTATTATCTGCATATGTGTATATTTTGGATTGTCTGTGTATAATTTATGATATTCAGACTGCCACAATTTGCCTAAAAATTCTCTTGTTTGTCTTACCTTGAGTGTGTTAGTTGGGCACCGGCTGGTGTCCCACTTGTATCACACCAAAATTTTATACACTTTATGCATTGGAAATTAAACTGTCCGGCTGGACATTTGATATAGAACTATTCAGTCTATATTTATTGGAATTCATTGCAATTCCACCAAATACTGCCACAGTTAATTGGAAGGATCCTGAGGACACAAAATGAAGTACTGCCATGAGTTAGACAATTGGTGTAATAGATCCAGGATTTCTGTTATGAGGCTAAATATGTGGCTCCAGCTGGTGACATAAATCCATCATAGTTTGCCTATTCAGCCTGAACTTCTTGATAATATCCCTTTCTTCCATGGTGGCAAAGTCTGGAAATGGGTGGTACACCTGAGGCTGTTGTCTCCTCACTCTCCCAGGGTTCAACTATCTTCGTTGGAGAATAAATGTGAACATTTGACACATTTTCCACAGCAGCATTTAAGATAATTAACACTAAAGTCAATATATATGGCTTAACTACATATTTTACTCATAAATTTGCTTTTTGTCCTTCATTTGTGACAAATTACATTCATCTGGGGGACATGCATCAAACTTAGCCATAGCGAACCCTTAATAGCGAATTTTAAAGATTTGCTATTTAGAATTCTCTATCTCCAATGCATGACCATTTTTGCGATTCATTTCTGAATCGCTAAAAATCGCAATCGCAAATAGCAATTATACAATAGCGATGCACAAATACAGAAATACCGATTTGCAAGTTCGCTAATAGCGATTTTGCAATTAGCCAAATCGCTATTAGCGAACTCGCAAATAGCGTGTAGCTTTTGATGCATGCTGATGACATCACAACCAGGAAGTCATCCAGCCCATGCTTCATTCAGTGCCCAGAGAGAGTGAGAGGAGGAGGCTGAGTTCAGGAGCAGAGCAGGACAGCCATGAACCAGAAAACGCAAACTTAAATTCAGTGAGAAAGAAATTGAAAACCTTGTCAAGGAGGTTGTGAGGAGCCACAATAAGCTCTTTGGGAAATTGTCTCTCAAGGTACCGGAGGCAGAGAAGAAGAAAATCTGGCTCCGGATCCAGAATAAAGTGAATGCAGTGGGGGTCACACAGCACACAATAGACTACCTGGAAAAAAGGTGGTACGACCTGCGCAGCCGTGCCAAAGAGAGGATTGCGGACAGGCTGAAGGAGGCTAAGAAAACTGGAGGGGGACCAGCTACACTGCCTGAAAATACACCCCTGGAGGACCTAGTTGAGTGCACACTCCAGCCTAAAGCTATGGTGAGAGTGACCCAGTTGGATACATCCGAGGCAGTCAGTATTTCACAAGGTAGGATGAATACAAGTGTCCATTTCAAGACACATATCAAAATGTGAACAGTACCTCAGTTCAGCTCTAGTGTATAGATACTAACTCCAGTCCACATTTTCCTGCAACATCCAAATGCATTATGGGAGTAACAGGCAGGTTCGGCAAGTTGGTAGGCAAACACACTATAAGAAAGTAAAACACGTGAACACTGTGGGACAGATAGTAATTTAATGAGACCCAAAGTATGCTGAATGTGACATGACATTACCCTTGCAACAACTTAACATTGCACTGTTTAACATCACAGAAGCAGCAGACGGATAGTCTGAGGAAAGTGAACGCAGAGACACACAGGGGACACCTGTGTCCCCACAAAGCATAGCCCCTGCCCCCACTATACGCACAGCCCCAGTTCCAGCACTGCAGCCCATGGTACTTGAGGAGGAGCGTGATCCAGCTCCAGAGACAAGCCAGCCTCGAGGTACCCCCACAACGACACCCCAGTCACAGGTCCGGCACAGCACAATCCAAAGTCGGAGGAGAAGGTCAAGGCCACACAACACATCGCAGGAGGACCAAAGTCCAAATGTCTGGGATGGGCTGGAGAGCCAGATGCTGAGGGTGCAGTGCCTGCAGGCAAAACACATGAGATCAATGCAGGCACAACTCAGCAAAATGGCAACCAACATTGCAGTCATGAGCAATTGTGTGAGAGAACTCACAACAGCTGTGGTGGAAGGCAACAGGCAGTCCAATGTGGCCATGCATGAGCTGAGCAGGGTAATGCAGGAAGGCTAGGTGACACAGAAAAGAAGGCATTGCCAATCAGTGATGCGCTTAGAAGGCTCCCCTATATCAAACAACCGCCTGAGCACCAACACTGCACTGCTGTCCCGTCGGTCCGTGGCCATGCAGATAGTAATGAGCCATTGTTGTGGGGATGTGGCCAGGGCACAGGTCCGGGTATGGAAAAAATCCAGGCTGCTACTGCTGGGGGCAGCAATGTGACTGAAGGACTGGGTTATTAAAGACCCAGCGGTGCCAGGGAACAACACCTGAAACCTTTGTGGGTAACCTGCTCCGGCGTACAAGTGACAGAGACACGGGACACTTCCTCCGGCGTCAAAGATTCGAGCTTTATTTACTGCAGGGAACACAGAAATCACGGCAAGTACAACATGTGCTACTTGTGGAGACTGCTTCAAATTGGTTCTGTGGATCGCTGCTTTTATACACAATTTACCCATAGGTTTACATGGTACACAAAGGTTTATGGCTTGGTTCCCATAGTTATCCCCCAGAGGGGTCGTTTCGGTCACTTTGATACACACAAGGTCCGGAACATAAGTGCGGAAACATTTGGCGGTTCCCAACTGTAAAAACCCATCTTCCCACCATTAGTACATTCCAATCAGCAGTAAAACAGATCGAAAAAGGAACAAGGATAGGTGGTGGAGGAAGATGGAGACAGTGGGGGATTGGAAAGGGTGTAAAAAGGGAGGTATCGGAAAAAGCGAGCTACAGTCATCAAAAGGGACGTGCCTAATGAGATGCACGGCTGAGACAATAAACCGGCACGGCGAGATGAGCCTCGAGCGGGGCCATCTGCCTTACAGTATCATCCCCCTCGTCATAAAGACAGTTTCAAAGGACATGTGGCTTCCGCAAGTATCTTGGGAGTCCCAGGGTCGCGAAGCGGACAACGTCCGTTCGCTGGCTACTTGAGGGCAAGAGACAAAATGGATGCTGTATCTAAGATGGAACCCGTGGGTACAGATAGAATAGCCCATATAACAGACGAACGGTTTAGGTTAGCACAACGAAACTGCACACACCCACTAAACTCGTCATTTGCGGTTCATAGATACCAGACTCGACCATATTCGTGCGAGTCAAAAACATCACTTACAATTGTCACGGAACCTCAGACGCTCCTTTTGCCCTCATGTAGGCAAGCACTAGTCGGAATCATACTCGATATTCATCAGACCATCTAGATGTTGCTGTAACATAGCTCTGTCCAATCAAGCTTCTTTGGTAACAGGCGGCTGTCTTATACACGTTGTAGCGCAGAGGCCACATAAGGCAGGACCACACTGCACGCAAAGGCAGCACGTGAACAGGAACGCCACAACAACTCCGACAATCATCAGAATCTTCCAACCCCAAGTCGACATCAGGCCCCAAAACCACCCAAGCAGCGTCCAATCCCCTACGTCCACGTGTATGGACTCAGAGATCTTATGCAACTTTGAGATGGCTTGATAAACAGTCGGAGCGTTATCTGGAATGAAAATACAGCAGCTCGAATGGATCACCTTGCATACCCCACCTCGATCTGCTAAGATCACGTCTAAAACCATACGGTTTTGTAACGTCATAAGTCTATCCGCCTGAAGTTCTGTGGTGATATTACCAAGGGCACTGGCAGTAATATTAGCTGTCGATTCCACCACTCGAGTCAACTGTCTCAGGTTCCTACTATTAACCATAGGCCCCCAAAACGGGAGGAAACCCTTGAAAAAGTCTCCTGCCTCTTGACCGGCAGTGTCCTCTTCGCTAATTACGCCTCTCACAACTCTAGTCTTGTGATAATCTGCATCTACAGTAAACGTCGGAGGCAACAAATTTGCGATAAAACATGAGCCCACAAAGTCGAAGGGCAACCATGCATACGCACGATCATGGCAGATAAAGTATGTACCCTTGGCAGCCAGAAACACAGGGGACGAGACCATCGGCAATATGTAATTTTCAGTGCAAGCACTCTCTCCAAGTCGGGCTTTCGATCTTCGGCCACGACCTATGAGACAAAAATTACCAATGTGGGGTACGACCCATATCGGGGGTGAGCTTTTAAGCTGTTTTTCACTAGTGAACACACTATACTCGCCTCTACTCAGGACCCTATAGGCTTGTACCTCTTCTTCGGGAATAAGCGAGGGATCATAGATATCGCTATCTAAATCCTCTATCGCTATAGACAAAGGCTTCTGATACGAGCCAGGGCCAGAGTAGGGAGAACGTGGTTCTCGAATGGGGTGGAAACCTAGTGCGCTTCGGAACATTGTTTGAAATGCTCGAGCAGAACCCTGGGAACTATACGGTAAAACCAAATATGGAATTCCCTTATCTGTGGTATGTGGCATCAACCCACACACCCAACAATTAGTAGTGTTAACCACTAACTGGTGCTGGTGAAGGAGCTGAATAAAGGAATTATTGCGAAATTCTGCACGTCTAGCCTGCTCGTGTTCGGGTAAGATATGGAAGGAATGAGGAGATACAGTAGAGGTGCATTTAGAGTCAGAAGTAGGAATAGGTGTAGGTATGGCAGAAGGTAAGAAGTACACATCATATAGTACACCCCACCCGCAAAAAATGCAGAAACAATCAAAAACAACACAAATATCTGAAACATAAAACATTTCGTACGACTAAGTCGCTGCAGCTCAAATCTTTGTGCCTGTGCTCTTTCCACATCCATCAGCTTTGAAAACGCCATCCCCTATGACCGTCCGCAACGTTTCTTGACGCACTTCGTTCTGTGTAGCAGTAGTCAATTCCCAGGAGTTCCCAGGAACCGACGGTCTTTAACCTAGCGTCAAGACCTACTAACCAGAAAGAAGTACGCGCGCGGCCCTACGGCCTTTATTTATAATCAATGTCTCTCAGCTGTGGAAGCAAAAATACGTAGGAAAAAAACTTTCAATATGTACAAAAAATAATTACAATGATACAGGTGTTCAGACTGATCGTGGAAAACGGGATAATGCAGTTGTCAAGGGACAGAACAGGATCTTTTTATTAGTCTTTAGTGCGGGATCGCAAAAAGTATCGGGTTTTCCCAGGACGTGTCTGCTCGTCAAACAAAGGATCTGTTGAAGAGACAGCGTCCTGCTGATCAGTCGAATGTTCTGGTCTTGAGTCTTTTGATGACAAATGTTCAACAGTGTCTTCCTGCTGCACTGAGGATTCTCCGACAGGTTGTGCGTCGCTGAAAGGAACGAACGCCGGCAATCCTTCGGTTTCAGTTGATGCAATGCCTCTCCTCACCCACGAGTCTGCCGGCAAAGGAATAGGGACTTTCTTCGTATGGGTGGCGTGCACCCAGTTTTTCCGCCCCTCAAGACGAACAGCAGTTCTCGTGGCAAGGAGGACCTGGTAGGGTCCGGTGAACCTGGGCTCCAAGTTCCTCTTCCGAGAAAAATTTCTGGTAACCACCCAGTCTCCAGGCTGGAGCTGGTGGCCTGGACCCTCAGTCTGCGTCGGCAGTGCTTCGTAAACCTGTTGGTGAATTAACCTCAGTTTAGCAGTCAAGTCATGTAGATAATCGATCAACTTTGGATACTCAAGATCACAGAACACAGCCGGTCTAGGGACCCCCCAAACATTTGCAGGGCGACCGAACACTATTTCATAGGGACTGAGCCCTACTCGGGAGTGTACGGTTGCCCTTGTTGATAGTAAAGCTAAAGGTAAAGCATCAGGCCACGAAAGACCAGTCGTAGCCTGAATCTTAGCTAGTTTTAGTTTAAGGGTGCCATTATACCCTTCAACCAAACCAGCTAACTGGGATGATTGGCGCTGTGGAATTTTTGATTAATTCCAAGGCCTTTGCACACACTCTTCATCACACTCCCCACAAACTCACTTCCGTTATCGGACCACACGACCCGAGGCATTCCATACCGAGGAAAGTATTCCTTCAGTAGGATTTTTGCCGTTGACAAAGCAGTGTTGTCCTTGAGGGGATAGGCTTCAATCCATCGGGAGAACGCGCAAACCACAACTAAAACGTATTTCAGGTTATTGCATCGCTCCATATGGATGAAGTCTAATTGAATCACCTCAAAGGGACACGAAGGGGGAGCAAAACTACCAGGAGGAGTTGGGGTTCCCTTACCAGGATTGTATAACATACATACCATACAGTTCTTAACCAATCGTTCAGCACATTTCATGATACCATCATTCTTCCACACAGGAGACAACAACTTGCAAATACCTTTCACGCTAATATGTGCTAACCCATGTGCCATTGTCACAACAGCCAGCACATACGCATCTGGTAACATCCATCTTTTCTGCTCCGACAAATCAATCCAACAACCATTCGCATCCAACTTTCCCGTACTTTCATTCCACTTCTTCTTTTCAGTCTCAGTGGCCTCATTTTGTATCGCCTTCACGCTCTCAATAGTGTCTTCACACATACTCGAGTCTGTAGGCCACCTAACTGAACTCGTCACATACATTCGAGTGCTAAGGTTCCGGGCAGTCTCCTTAGCAGTCTCATCCGCAAACGCATTACCACGACCAACATCATCCGTCACCTTACGATGTGCACTACATTTAACAATCGCTACCTGCTTAGGCAACGTAAGTGCATCCAAAAGATCATTCACAAGCTGGCCATGCTGAATCTTCGTACCATGCGATGTCAGAAAACCTCTCTCTCTCCACAATCGTCCAAAGCTATGAGCGACGCCAAATGCATACTGACTGTCAGTATACACATTCACACGTTTATCTTTTGCTAACACACACGCTCTAGTTAAGGCAATCAGCTCCGCAGCCTGGGCAGAATTCTGATTCAATCTCGCAGCTTCCACAACAGTACTCAAAGTTACAACAGCATACGCAGTGGTCACATCACCATTCGGCAATTTAAAACATGAACCATCTACATACAGTGTTCCATCTGGATCTTCTAAAGGAGTGTTTTTAAGGTCCACTCGACCTTTTGTTTCCTCCTCTGTTCGCAAATAGCAGTCATGGGCTGCTATTTCATCTGACTCTGTACTAATGGGTAACAAAGTTGCCGGATTCAGAACATTGCAACGTTTTATCTGAATATGACTTGCCAGAAGCGTCAACTCGTATCCGGACAACCTCGCACTTGTCAAGTGCTGAGTTTTCGTACGATTTAAAAGAGTGTCGACTGCATGCGGAACCATCACCGTAAGCATATTATCCATGACCAATCCTGCTGATTGTCGGATGGACACCGCAGCTGCCGCTGTTGCTCTCAGACAACTCGGCAACGCTCTAGCTACCGGGTCCAAGGTCGAGGAAAAATATGCACATGGACGTTGCTTACCACCAAAAGGTTGCGTTAAGACGCTCAAAGCACAACCTTCCCTCTCGTGAACATATAACGTGAATGGCTTACTGTAGTCAGGAGTACCTAACACAGGAGCCGAACACAATGAGTCACGCAGTTCAGAAAAACATTTCTGACATTCTTCCGTCCATGGTAAAGGAGTAGAAACATCCTTGCACGTAAGAGCCACCAATGGTTTCGCTAGCAATGAAAAATTTGGAATCCATTGCCTGCAGTACGACGTGATACCTAGAAAGGCACGCACATCTCTTTGTGTTGCTGGCACAGTCATTCGCGCAATTGCTGCAATTCTCTCTGGGGTCAACCGCCTTCCCTCCTTTGACAATAAGTGACCTAGATAGGTTACTTCTTGACAACAATATTGGAGTTTAGAAGGTGACACCTTGTGATGTAAGTCACAGAGATGCTGCAGCAACGACACTGTAGCAATTTTGCAAATGTCCTGAGTATCTGCAGCTACCAATAAGTCGTCGACATATTGGATTAAGGCCGCACCAGCCGGCAACGTAAACGCATCCAGTTGACCCTTCAAGGCTTGGCTGTAAATCGATGGACTCTCACAGTAGCCTTGAGGAGCGCGTTTAAACCGGAAGCTGCGCCCACCAAGAGAGAAACCAAAAAGGTCTCTGCTCTCCTCTGCGATCGGGATGCTGAAGAACGCATTCTTCAGATCGATCACCGAAAACCAAGACGCAGATGCTGGAATCAAAGTCAGTAGCGCCGTGATGTCAGGCACAACAGGGAACTGAGGAATCACAATTTTATTAACCTCCCGTAAATCGATAACAAAACGATAAACAGGTGGTTTCGAAGGATCAGTACGTTTTAAAATAGGCAGTACAGGGCTGTTGCACACGTTTCCCCGAGTCTCTTCAATAACGTCTTTGTCGATCAAATCATAGATGATCGCCAACAGTGCTCGTTCACCATCAAGAGAAATACGATACTGGGGAATACGTGGCAATCGCACATTGGATTTCAACTGAACAACATAAGGGGAGATGTCAAGCAGGCCCACATCATTGGGACCTGTTGCCCACAAAGATGCAGGAAGGGAGCTCAATTCCGGTGGAAGCTTATCAAGAGACAAGTACATAGGAGAGACAACCTTCTCTCCCAACGTAAGCTTTACACCCGCAGGAGAACAATATAGAGTTGCATACAAACGTTTTAGCAAATCCAGACCCAGGAGATTTTCACCACAACCAGTAGTCAAAATCAACGGAGCTTCGAGCTCACGTGGCCCAATTGTAAGAGGCAAAGGGCGTGAAACTGGATTGCTAACGGGGGCGCCAGAGAATCCAACGGAAACATTTGTTAAGCCAGACAAAGGTGCGCCAGGGAGTTTCGAATGCATAATGGAACTTTTCGCTGCACCAGTGTCCAACAGAAAAGGCTCAACGACGCCCGATGTAGCAACTGCGACGTAAGGCCCTCTCTGATCAACCGGAACTGATACCACTCCCTCTCCGTGTCTATGGCTGTCCTAGTAATTACTGTCGTCAGTTCCCTGATCGACGGAATAATCGTCTACATTGTACTGCGCAGATCGTCCTTGCGATGATCCACGTTGATCAAAACAGTTATTAGAATTCGATTGGTTATCTGAACGATCATTTTGAACACCGCGACCCCTACCGCGTGATGTCTGTTGAGAACCACCACGACCTCCTCTAGATGAATTACCACTATTACGGTCGTTCAAAACAGGACAATTGAATTTTATATGTCCCTCCTGTCTACAATAGGCACACTGATTGTACCCTAAAGAGGATCTTTGGGAAGAGGAGTCATTTCTAGATTGCGGTCGGTTAGATTGCGACTGCGATCTATTTTGTTGCGAAGCATTCTGATTCGAACGTGGAGGATACGCTTGTTGTAACAACACTTTAGTTTTAAGTTCTTTCGTCTTTTTATCAGCGCGGTCATTCTCTTCTTTTTCTCTATTCTCATAATATTGTGCTGTGGCCAATATCTGAGCTGAGGTAGAAACGGCCCATGCACTTTCTGAATTCTTCAATTTATTGCTCAAATCGGGCAATAAGTTAGAGACAAATTTATCCACAAACAACCATTGGCCACCCTCAGTACCCATATCCTGACCACTATGGTCGATGAATGCCTCCTCGAATCTCGTAAAGAAGTCGGAGACACTCTCGTCCTTCTTCTGTTTACAAGCCGACAATTTGTCCCAATTCACCCTCATAGCTGGCATAAGAGTTTTCATTAGCGTAATTATTCTCTGAGGGAGAGCAGCAATCAACTGCTCGGGTTTAGCACCACCAGTTTGTAACCCATCAGCCGCTATAAGGGCAGCCCAATCACCGCCTAATACGTTCGGATGGTTCTCCTGACGAATCTTAGCCCATACCGGTTGCGGTACTACATTGCCAAACAGCATATCAATATCGGCAAGATTCATTATCGTAGCATCTACGAGCTGCGATAACTCTTTATAATACCCTGTAGGATTTTTGCGAGGGTCAGGCAAAGATTGCTTCACCTGCGACACTTCTGATCGTTTCCACAGGAGATGAATCCATACTCTCTGGAAATGCGGCAGAATTGGCGGTGCTCGGGTGGCATCACCTGGCATCCATACTGGTGGAACTTCACGCATAGGAAACTGGCCAGACGCATCTAACTGCCTCTCAACGTCCTCAACAAACAGGGCTTGAGGTATAGGAGTGGGACGGAAAGATAGCAACCGCTCAACAGCACGTCGAACGTTAGTATCCACTATCAGTCCATTCGAGAACTGGAGCTGTAGATCAGACAAAGCGGACAGCACCTCGTCAGGTGCATCGGCAGATATCTGATCACGAAGGACCTTACACATTTCCTCGAACACAAATCTTTGGGTTGGTATATTGAATTGACAGAACGTATCGAGTACAACACGTGGTGGATTTCTAAGAGGATGTGTCATCCAACCCATCGCCATATTATATAGCGAAGCGCGTTCCCTGTTACCAGGAAGCTGACTACGTCTCTGAGGACCATCTGAACCAGCGGACCCAAGAACAGGCCCGAGAGAATGAAAGAAGTTAGCCGCAACAGGAGAAGTACGACTACGAACAGAGGGAGAAGTATAGGACACAGGACTGACAAGGGAAGAGGTAGAAACAGAGGCAACAACCGGAGTTAACAAAACAGGAGCAGTAGCGGGAGCAGGAGTATGTGGAAGTGTAGGAGCAGTAGGGATAGCAACAGCCAAAGGAGCAGGAACAGTCGGAAGGACGGGTGCAGGTTGAGGAACAGGCTGAGGAATAGGTGGAAGAATAGGTACAGGGGGAACCACAGGAGCTGCGGTACCCTGTACATATGGAGGTGGTGACTTCAGAAGATAAGACATTAAAGAATCCTCAACTGGTTCTTCCTTCTTATCCGACTCCGTAGGCAAAACAGGATAGCATTTATCTATGGACATACGCTGTAACCTATCGAACACTTCCTTTTCCTTATCCTCCTTATCACGCTGAAACTGCTCTGCTTTCTTTACAATGGTAGCAACACCATCTCTCTGATTTCGTTTAGTCTGTCTGATTTCTTTCTGTCGGGCTTCTTTATGCCACAACCGAAAGGCATCAAACATGGCCGGCCTTGACTTTTTCGCAAATAATTTAGCCTCTAGATTATCTAAGATTGGAGTCTCAAAACTACCATGAGGTGGCCAACTAAGGACACCATCCTTCTTAGTATACCGAATCCAATAATCATTAAAAGTAATCGGGCCCAATCCGTGCTTACTGTACAGTTCATAAGTGGGAGTTCCAACCGGAGGTATCGGGCACGAGTCCTCCAGTCGGGAATCCGTGCCACAACGTCTGAAACAACTAAACAAAGTACTACGACCAGGCATCTTGCACACCAGCCGAGTTTCACAAACTTCAAGGGCTACGGGATTTACCAAGTCCCAGCAAAGAGCGAAAACCCTCGGTTTTTGGCGTCTGCAGTCGTCAAATATCACAACAAAGTACCAAGAACCACAAATGCAATGGAACCATGCAACAACTAAGAACCACAACCAAGAACTCTGGGAGCGACCCACAAATACTTAACTCAAAGATCGATGGCGTCACCAGGAAGGCCCGTCAATCGTCTCGCTATACCAAGGTCTACGCCAGGCGCCACAACAGGTCTACAGTCAGGGCAGCAGTCCGTCGCAGCCGTCAGGAGGCGGGAATCTTCGCGGGAAAAGTCTTCGGGCCACTTATTTCGACAACAGGATCGATGAAGCGGAGTGCACCTTCCCTCGGAGATTTCACACGAAGTTCCTCACGATCGTCGGGCTTGGACCGGTACCACTGATGTAGCCCCACGTTGGGCGCCAACTGAAGGACTGGGTTATTAAAGACCCAGCGGTGCCAGGGAACAACACCTGAAACCTTTGTGGGTAACCTGCTCCGGCGTACAAGTGACAGAGACACGGGACACTTCCTCCGGCGTCAAAGATTCAAGCTTTATTTACTGCAGGGAACACAGAAATCACGGCAAGTACAACATGTGCTACTTGTGGAGACTGCTTCAAATTGGTTCTGTGGATCGCTCCTTTTATACACAATTTACCCATAGGTTTACATGGTACACAAAGGTTTATGGCTTGGTTCCCATAGTTATCCCCCAGAGGGGTCGTTTCGGTCACTTTGATACACACAAGGTCCGGAACATAAGTGCGGAAACATTTGGCGGTTCCCAACTGTAAAAACCCATCTTCCCACCATTAGTACATTCCAATCAGCAGTAAAACAGATCGAAAAAGGAACAAGGATAGGTGGTGGAGGAAGATGGAGACAGTGGGGGATTGGAAAGGGTGTAAAAAGGGAGGTATCGGAAAAAGCGAGCTACAGTCATCAAAAGGGACGTGCCTAATGAGATGCACGGCTGAGACAATAAACCGGCACGGCGAGATGAGCCTCGAGCGGGGCCATCTGCCTTACAGTATCATCCCCCTCGTCATAAAGACAGTTTCAAAGGACATGTGGCTTCCGCAAGTATCTTGGGAGTCCCAGGGTCGCGAAGCGGACAACGTCCGTTCGCTGGCTACTTGAGGGCAAGAGACAAAATGGATGCCGTATCTAAGATGGAACCCGTGGGTACAGATAGAATAACCCATATAACAGACGAACGGTTTAGGTTAGCACAACGAAACTGCACACACCCACTAAACTCGTCATTTGCGGTTCATAGATACCAGACTCGACCATATTCGTGCGAGTCAAAAACATCACTTACAATTGTCACGGAACCTCATGACGGGGAAAGAGGGGAGTAAGGAGGTGTCCAGCCTCAGTAGCCTGTCAGTGTCAGTCACCACTTGCAGGTGGCGAACCACTCAGAGCACAAAACCTTCCGGAGCCTCCATGAGGGATGGAGATGATGCCGGCGAAAGGTGTTTGGGGGTGTGTGGTAGGAAGAGATAGACTGACTTGGGCAGACCAATTCAACCATGGTGAGGTAACCATTGAAAATACCATACTAGTGACTGTGATCCAAGTCAGAAAATGGGGTATTTTTTTTTTCATCGTGCAATTACTGTGCTACTTTGCACCTGCTATGTGTGCTTTAACACAACAACATGGTTTAATGCAAGTAAATACAGTACAGTTCAAACATGCTGTGTCGTGTCTCATCATTACTCACCTCAGAAATGATGTTGTGTAATTTCTGCATGTCTCCTTTACCCTTATGCTGAACTTGCCAAATGTGCTGACCCTTGCTGGTTGTCCTCCTCAGGCTCACTGTCGGTCAGTTCAATTGGTATGCCTCTCGTGGTAGCAATATTGTGCAACATGACACATGCAGCCACAATTCTGCAGCAGGTCTCGGGCCGGTACTGCAACGCTCCGCCAGTCTTGTGAAGGCAGCAAAAGCGACTTTTCATCAGCCCAAAGGTGCATTTGATGACATATTGTGTGGTGATGTGCACTGCGTTATAGCTCTGCTCATTTGGGGTGGCTGGGTTGAGGTATGGTGTCAATATGTAGTTTCGCACGGCGTATGCGCTGTCCCCTACAGGGTAGTGAGCAAAGGGTTAGTGACATTTATGAATTGCCATTTGGCCATTGTGTGAGAGGAATCATTATATATGTTTACCACGTAGATGTCCTTTGCCAAAATCACCCCTGAGAAGACGGGTGTGTATGCCACTGTGTTGAAATATATAGGAGTCATGTGTGCTTCCAGGGTATTGAGCCACAATGTCTGTTATGATATAGTTAGCATTGCAGACTTTGTATATTGAGTGAATTAAAGGATTTTCGGTTCTTAAAAATTTATTTATTCACTGCTGGTGGACAAATGGCAACATGTGTACAATCTATGTAACCTATTACATGTGGAAACTGGGTTACCTGGTAGAAGTCCAGTTTGGTCTTATTCAATTCCTGTGGGGCTGTGGGAAGGCAAAGTGGTTGTGGATCCTTGTCATCATGGCGTTCAGGAAAGATTTAAAGAAACGTGAAAGGGAGCTTTGTGACACCCCTGTAGCTACAGCTACTACCCCCTGGAAACTGTCTGCCGCAAGTAGGTGAAGGCAACATAGGACCTGCACATGAGTGGGGATGGCATGGGTCCTACAAGTCTGGTGCTGCATTAGGGGTTCCGATTCTCCAATTAGATCAAGGATCATGGCACCATTTAGCCTGTACTTGTTGTATATTTCATCATCTGTTTGTCCCAACAATGTGATGCGCTCCTGTTTTCTCCTTCTTCACTGGGCTGCTGCATGGAGCCTTATCCTCCTCGCCATCACGTAGTGCGCTGCCATTGTGAAAGATTCTGATGCCTCCTGGGTCAGTTTAAATAGGTTTCTAAGGATTAGCACCTGTAGGGCTTTTTTACTCATGGTTACCACATGATTGTGATCCTCTTTAAATTGAACTTGCAAATTTGCGAATTTCATTAAAATCGCTATTTGAGATTTTTCATGCATGTGTTTGCGAATCCTTAATTGCGAATCTCAATTTGGCATTCACTATTTTGAAGTTTGCAAATAAGGAATCGCTAAATTGGTATTCGCAAGTTCATCACTTCCTTATTTTAGCGAATTTCATGGTAAATAATAAATTTCATATGTATTAGTTACACATAATCTTTTTAAAAAAAATTCCTCCAAAAATACAGTCAACGTATGCGTAAACAAGACTGTACTAATAGCTCATTCCAGCACAGTAATGCACTACATATAAAGGATTATTGTTAAAAGAATGAGTGTCCATTTTGAGTGGGGGTGATGCTATAAACAGTCACAAACACACAATTTTGAACTACTAAAATGACGGGGGCCTTTCCTCACCAATAGGACATTTGGAATCAGATGGGCGTAGTGGAAGTTGACTGTGTAGTGGGCGTTAAACTCCACAACAGACACAGACATGGGCTAATGTTGGTGGAAAAAAGCTCACTTGCATCCTAACACTGCTTACATGACGTCTTCCTCCCCTTTTGCTGCTGTTTGTCACCTCTGGGAGCAATAATGCCAGGTCTAGGAGGTGAGAGGGCCACTGCCGTCTCACCAGAGAAACTTGAGTTGCTAGCACAGGAGGTCCATTCCCTGTATGGCCAGCTCTATGGCTTACCAGAGGAAAAGGTATATGTCTGAAATGTATATGGGAATCAGTGTAACTGTGTGTTTTGCCATTCACACTGGCTACAATGTCCCTTTGAGTTCCTGAGTGAAGTGTACTTAGTTATGTGAACTGACATATATTTTGCCCCTTACAGAGGACAATGATGTTGGGTATGTTCTAAACACTTTATAATGTTAAAGAACAACATTATTAGTGTATATTGTGTGTTTATAGCCCTATATTCTAATTGGTGTGTGTGGAGATATGTATCTATGTATATATTTGAATCACATTAGCTTTGTTGAAAACTCACAACATGGAAGCTATTAAGCACATTATATGCTATTTACAACTGTAAATAAAAATGCTTTCTGTACAACCAACATGAAAATGATGTCAGCTATGTGTATGGTCCCACAAATTACTCAGCCTATATCAGGGCTCTCCAGAGTTTTATTGGAGCTACCAGTAGCTACCAGACCCCTTCAGAGTAGCACACAGCCTTGAGGTCCTTTATTGGATGGGCACAGGGTCATTTTTGCATGTAAAAGTTAGGGAAAGGCTATGTTCGTGAGACATCATGATCATCAGGGTACAGGTAACATGGACTACCAATGAGGAATGCTCAGTCAGAATAATGGGCCAGGCTGGGGCTCGGTCACTAGGACAAACATCTGAAGCACTGAGGTACATCTGCCATAACCATTTATCCTTGCCAGGTCCAATTTCGAGGTGTGCTTAGAAATATGCCACTTAGATGTTTTCATTTGGACAACAGTTGAAAGGGAGAGTTACCTAATTTCTTGAGGTAAACTTTATTTCATTTTAATCTCATTTCAAAGTGTGTCATGTCCAAACTGCAGGCCCCTTTCTCACAGTGGCCACTATATACTGTGCCATAAGTATATATGTTTAGCCTTCAGTAGTTCACAATCTTTTACACTGATCATGAGTAGGTCACATCACAGAATATATAGGAGCCCCCTTGGCTAGATGAGGTCACAGGCCTGAATTGGTGAGTTTAGACTATGACATGGGATGAGTGAGACAGCAGGTCGCTGCAAAAGTGTGCATTAAGATAATAGTGATAGATGTAGAAATGTTTTGTTACATCAATACAAACAAACAAAAAGTGACAAAACCATTGTTTTTTCTTTCATTTCTTGTATTTATACAGGTCAACACCCATCAGAAGAGGGACATATGAAATGCCATCACCAGGAAGGTGCGGTTACCAAGGGGTCTACAAGCGGTGCAGCGTCCATTGGCGCAAGTTCAGCTCAGCAGCGAGTTCTTCATTAGGACATTGAGGCATTACCCTCCCCCATATTTGGGCCCCCAGGCCCTTGAATTTAATGTAAAGACATCTACCTTTTACTTTTATTTTTCCGGCGGCAGGCCCGAGACTTAGTTTCTGCATCATGATTAGTGGGTTGGGCATCAAAATAATTGACCGGCAATGAAGGCTCACTTCCTGGTTGTCAACACACTTGCGCTTCAATGTGCGAATGTCAGGTTGATTGACTGCCTTTCTATAACCAGCTCAATATGTGCACTAGAGGGTCTAACTGCTTGTGCATAGTGAGTGGACTGAGACTGAGTACAAGCACTAGGCTCACCTGCCCGATCCAATACTGTCACTGCTCCCAGCAAGAGAGCAGTGTCTGGATTAGCCAGCGCATGCGTTTAGTCCTCTGGTCCCCAGGGGTCCTGCACATGATGCAGCATGGGGGTGGGGAGGCTCAGAACCATGGAACACCTGGCCAATCGCTGCATGGCTTTATTCTGAATCTATATAGTGATTCGCCATTCTGTCCCTCGCTCTCTCCGTGACGTGTGCAGCACCTAATGGCATTGCACAAGAGGGATGGTGGAGATGAGATTGGTTGTTCTAGCTGAATTCCTGACAAAAAGGCAGCCCACTGAGAGGGCGAAACTCCCACCACAATGGTGTAGAAAATATAAAAGGTAATTTATTTCAGGCTTACCTAGTTGAGGCAGTTTGGTAATTTTTTTTAAAGATTATGGGCCTGACTACTAAGCTAAACTGCCTGACTCCATGTCGGATTCGGCTCTGACCGACTTGAGGTCAGCGGTTCCTCCAGACCAATTACTAAGCTTCCGAACACCATTCGGAAGGAATCCCTTTGACTTCAATGGGAGCCTGTGCTACGACCGACAACACAGGCTCCTAATTGGAAAATTGGTGTCTACGGAAAACCCCACACCCTGCCACGGGCACGCAAGCCTGCCTGCCACACTGTGCATGGTGTAACAGGGTGTCCCTTGCGTACTCCCTCAACCCCAAACCGGAAGACTCATGATGAAGGGGGCCTGCTAGGGGCCCCCAAAGTCAGTTTCCGACAGCCTTTTCATGTCAGACAGGCAGAGTCGGAAAGGATGTTAGAATCCGACATTGTAATCAGTCGGTCGGAAACACTGTTCATTGAGCTGTACTAATCAACTCTGACCAACTTAGATTCTCTGAATGTCGGTCAGAACCAATTCGGAATGGCCAAACATTTCCCCTTTCGACCACAAGCATCGTAATCTGTTGGTCGGAAATGTTTCTGACCTGGTCTGGAGGATGGATTCTGACGTGGTCTAGGAGAATCCGACTGTCAGTTGGAGGCTTTCTGACCAACATTGTAATCAGGGTGTATGTTTTTTGCATGTTACTTTGTTGAAGATGAAGTCGGAATGTCAGAACGAGGCCTGTGTTCAGACTCGCCTTGGTCATGATGTGAAACACAATAATACCCTGTATGCACCTTTCTTTGTGTGAAAGAGACTGACTACATATATAGCGGTCTCATAATATGTTTCTGTCAATGTGAAATTTGGCAATGTCTGATGTGCAAGGTTCAGCGCTCAAGGCTGAATGTTAAGTCTGATAGTTATTTCATAGTCACACTGTTGAGATAGACGAGCTAGGTGCAGCCCTGAGCACCGCCCATATAAAAACAATCAGCCGTAAGTCACTATGACTCACTCAACATGTTGTGCCCATTTTGAGACCAAGGCTCTGTGCAAAAATACAATCAATTCTATCCGCCAGGCCCTACAACCCACATCATTCAGTCTGATCAGACTGTGCGTGGCATTGTGGCAACATATTCGTTTCTGGGGGAGAATGTATTTTAAATGTGTGACATCCATGAAGCTTTTTGATGCCCATTCAAAAAAAAATGAACATCTTACTTACTGCATCACACGAGTTACAAAATGGCAATACAACTGGGCCGGGCCAGCACACTGGTGTTTCCTGAGTCATAAAAATCAGAGGTTAACTTTCCATCGTCAATAAAGTTCCATTGTAAAAAATTAAATCCCATGGATAGAGGATGTTTATGTCCTGTATTGTTCCAGAGCTTCAGGTTACTACTACAATATTTTCCTTGCACACAATTAGCCACTGCAGTACCCTTAGGGTCTCATTTATGAAAAGTGACGCATCGCTGCGTGAAAACAGCGATGCATCACTTTTCATTGCGCCCTCCTTGCGACATGCTGGATGCGTCATATTTATAATATGACGCATCATGTCGCAAGGAGTTACAGATACGTCAGTATTTCTGACGTATCTGTATGGCGCAAAAGTGATGCATTACTGGAGTGTGTCACAAAAGTGACGCAACTCCAGCAATGTGTCCTTTCACATGGGGCAAGCCCCATGTGAAATGGCCTGCGTCAGTCTTACGCCTGCCTCACAGCAGGCGTAAGAAATTGACGCATTTGTGACCTAGAAGTAGCATAGTGAAATCTCATAGATTTCACTGCGCCATTCCTACGACCCTTTCTTGCGTCAATACGCCCCCCTTGCATACATTATACCTGGCGCAGGTATAATGTGGCGCAGGGGTTTACAAAGTGACGCATCTACTTTGATGCGTCACTTTGTAATTATGGTGCAACAAGGCGCATTTTTTATGCCACGGCGGCGTAAAAGTGACGCACAGCCTCATAAATAAGGCCCTAAGTGTTCTTTCTGTGTGTAACGTTGTTTGTCCCAGCCGAAAGGCAGTAGCGTAAAAAAAGTGAAAAAGTATAGCAATTCGGATTTGATGTAAAAATAGCTACAATGGAAAACTGTTTAACAATTAGTATACGCTTTTGCCAGTGCAGTGTTGAACTAAGTGATACTAGGGTTCCGCTCATGCCTGCCCCTGAATGTCAAGACAGTCATAAGAGTGGTGCATGCAGCACTGCCTGCACACATATTCAAAGAATCAGCTCTGACTCACTCAATCCGATGCATAAGGAGAATGTCATTAATATGGAGGCTCAGGCTCTGCGACTCACATCAGTCAGTCTGACCAGACTGTGAATGGCATTTCGTGGCAAGTAATATATAACTAACTATTGTAGTGTGGGAATGTATGTGAATTGTGTGACATCCATCCCTGAAGCATTTACGACACCCTTTTTAAAAAAGTAAACCTTTCATTTCACTGCATCATACAGGTTACAAAATGGCCAGGTCGTCGGGTGAACTGAAAGCTGGGAATGTAGTCTCAGAAGTTTAAGTTAAAACAGCTAGGGTGGAAACATGTGAGACAGCTGAAGATAAAGACACCCTTCAACAGTCCGACCATTCATCACAACAAGCTCCCCCCGTCTAAACACTCCCCACCCATTTAACTCAGTCATGAACTAAGCTAGGCATTTAAAGAAGCGTGACCCTTGACTGCCACTGTCACAACTTGATGGACCCCCTGCAGCCGCGGTCCGTGCAGGTAACAACGGTGGGGCGGTGTGGCCATACAAAGGGGGATTTCGAGGGACGATGCTGAGGGAAAATTAATTATTTATTTAATTTCCCCTCGGAATCATGCCTCAAAATACCCCCTTACATCGCCCCACCGCTGTTACCTGTATGGACCGCGGATGCCCCTGAGGCTCCCAGTGCCATTTCTCACAGATAATAGTGTTTAGGTGGGTCTGCGTTACACTGCTGGCCCTGTAGCCTGACTGCTTAACAGTAGTGCTTTGAAAGTGGCTGCACAGGCTGAATACTCCAAGGTGTCCAGGGCCTCATGGCAAGGCACAGGTCCTGCACCCTTGCAGCAGGCGAGGTGCCTTTCTTACTCCAATGAAACATGGCTTACTCAGGGGGCTTCATCGGCAGCCAACATCAATCTCCAGGGCCTGCAGGCCCAGTCCTTGGTTAGCAGCAGCCCTCCATACTTTCGTCTCACAAGTCTGAATCAGAAGTTAACAAAATAATGTGGTACACTAACATTACAGTGGTGATTCATAAAGATTTTCAGCTTTAGCAAACAGATGTAGTGCAGAAACAACCCTATGAGCAGGTGAGATGGTTCAACACCTTGCTTTTTGCACTGTACAATTTACACACCACAGTAACTGTTAAACAATTTTAATTCTGAAAGATGTGGAGCAATTTTTTTTTTCAAATATTGCAAGTCTGTTCTTTCACAATTGCTTTATAAATCTTATTGCTTTCTCAAATTAGCTTTAATATGCACCATTTGCCTACTCTTTTAAAAAATATTTCCTGTGGTGAAAACCCTCTGAACTCCCCTTTTGACAGCTGGGCTCGCTCATGACACAACCCTCAGCCCCAACATTTACTCCCCACCACTTTCAGAAGTCAGCACCCAACAATGGACCTACAACCCTGGACCCCAAAGTTAGCTGAAGTCCAGCTGAGGAAGTCCTCCCTAACCCCTCTAATGTCCCACATTCTTGCAGTGGACTCTCTGGAGCTTGGGGAAGCTGAGGGGCTCAACAGCAGCTACAAGGGGGGTAAGTTCTTATCAGAGTTTCACGTTATATGTCTACATTTTTGTGACAGCCAAGATTTTTACCATCAGCATTAAGGTTGACCCTTGTCCAACACACATGAAGTTTCTTGGAGGTCAAATTTGTGCACAATGTTTATGATGATGTGTTTTGTCTATTAATTTAGTGGAAAGGATACCACCTGATTCCTGTTCACAACCAATGGACATGGCTGCCTAAACTCCACATATACATCATGTTGTTTGATGTCATGAGGGACAGTTGTACCAAACAGGCCAATTGTGTTTATTGTATTTACAACAAGGGGTGGTGAGGGACAGAGTCTCTGAATTAAGCAGAAAGCTCTCACCCAATCAAGAGATCAGGGCTAGATCCAACACCGTTTTTTAGCTCACTGCACCATCCCAGTTTCAGAACCTGGCTGTATGCAAATTAGTCTGTTCCTGTCCCAGTGCATGATGGGAACAGGGCAAACCAAACTACAAAAGCCAATTCTTACACTGGGAAGGAAACAAGCTCCCGGGGAGCGGTTTCTGGCATTACAGCCGTCTTCGGCCCGGTTTGCTTGAATCCTGATGGTGCAATGAGCAAGGGTCTCACATCTGAGAATACCCTTCCACGCTTAGGGTGGACAAAAATATTTACAACAAGGGGTGGTGAGGGACAGAGTCTCTGAATTAAGCAGAAAGCTCTCACCCAATCAAGAGATCAGGGCTAGATCCAACACCGTTTTTTAGCTCACTGCACCATCCCAGTTTCAGAACCTGGCTGTATGCAAATTAGTCTGTTCCTGTCCCAGTGCATGATGGGAACAGGGCAAACCAAACTACAAAAGCCAATTCTTACACTGGGAAGGAAACAAGCTCCCGGGGACCGGTTTCTGGCATTACAGCCGTCTTCGGCCCGGTTTGCTTGAATCCTGATGGTGCAATGAGCAAGGGTCTCACATCTGAGAATACCCTTCCACGCTTAGGGTGGACAAAAATATTTACAACAAGGGGTGGTGAGGGACAGAGTCTCTGAATTAAGCAGAAAGCTCTCACCCAATCAAGAGATCAGGGCTAGATCCAACACCGTTTTTTAGCTCACTGCACCATCCCAGTTTCAGAACCTGGCTGTATGCAAATTAGTCTGTTCCTGTCCCAGTGCATGATGGGAACAGGGCAAACCAAACTACAAAAGCCAATTCTTACACTGGGAAGGAAACAAGCTCCCGGGGAGCGGTTTCTGGCATTACAGCCGTCTTCAGCCCGGTTTGCTTGAATCCTGATGGTGCAATGAGCAAGGGTCTCACATCTGAGAATACCCTTCCACGCTTAGGGTGGACAAAAATATTTACAACAAGGGGTGGTGAGGGACAGAGTCTCTGAATTAAGCAGAAAGCTCTCACCCAATCAAGAGATCAGGGCTAGATCCAACACCGTTTTTTAGCTCACTGCACCATCCCAGTTTCAGAACCTGGCTGTATGCAAATTAGTCTGTTCCTGTCCCAGTGCATGATGGGAACAGGGCAAACCAAACTACAAAAGCCAATTCTTACACTGGGAAGGAAACAAGCTCCCGGGGACCGGTTTCTGGCATTACAGCCGTCTTCGGCCCGGTTTGCTTGAATCCTGATGGTGCAATGAGCAAGGGTCTCACATCTGAGAATACCCTTCCACGCTTAGGGTGGACAAAAATATTTACAACAAGGGGTGGTGAGGGACAGAGTCTCTGAATTAAGCAGAAAGCTCTCACCCAATCAAGAGATCAGGGCTAGATCCAACACCGTTTTTTAGCTCACTGCACCATCCCAGTTTCAGAACCTGGCTGTATGCAAATTAGTCTGTTCCTGTCCCAGTGCATGATGGGAACAGGGCAAACCAAACTACAAAAGCCAATTCTTACACTGGGAAGGAAACAAGCTCCCGGGGACCGGTTTCTGGCATTACAGCCGTCTTCGGCCCGGTTTGCTTGAATCCTGATGGTGCAATGAGCAAGGGTCTCACATCTGAGAATACCCTTCCACGCTTAGGGTGGACAAAAATATTTACAACAAGGGGTGGTGAGGGACAGAGTCTCTGAATTAAGCAGAAAGCTCTCACCCAATCAAGAGATCAGGGCTAGATCCAACACCGTTTTTTAGCTCACTGCACCATCCCAGTTTCAGAACCTGGCTGTATGCAAATTAGTCTGTTCCTGTCCCAGTGCATGATGGGAACAGGGCAAACCAAACTACAAAAGCCAATTCTTACACTGGGAAGGAAACAAGCTCCCGGGGACCGGTTTCTGGCATTACAGCCGTCTTCGGCCCGGTTTGCTTGAATCCTGATGGTGCAATGAGCAAGGGTCTCACATCTGAGAATACCCTTCCACGCTTAGGGTGGACAAAAATATTTACAACAAGGGGTGGTGAGGGACAGAGTCTCTGAATTAAGCAGAAAGCTCTCACCCAATCAAGAGATCAGGGCTAGATCCAACACCGTTTTTTAGCTCACTGCACCATCCCAGTTTCAGAACCTGGCTGTATGCAAATTAGTCTGTTCCTGTCCCAGTGCATGATGGGAACAGGGCAAACCAAACTACAAAAGCCAATTCTTACACTGGGAAGGAAACAAGCTCCCGGGGACCGGTTTCTGGCATTACAGCCGTCTTCGGCCTGGTTTGCTTGAATCCTGATGGTGCAATGAGCAAGGGTCTCACATCTGAGAATACCCTTCCACGCTTAGGGTGGACAAAAATATTTACAACAAGGGGTGGTGAGGGACAGAGTCTCTGAATTAAGCAGAAAGCTCTCACCCAATCAAGAGATCAGGGCTAGATCCAACACCGTTTTTTAGCTCACTGCACCATCCCAGTTTCAGAACCTGGCTGTATGCAAATTAGTCTGTTCCTGTCCCAGTGCATGATGGGAACAGGGCAAACCAAACTACAAAAGCCAATTCTTACACTGGGAAGGAAACAAGCTCCCGGGGAGCGGTTTCTGGCATTACAGCCGTCTTCGGCCCGGTTTGCTTGAATCCTGATGGTGCAATGAGCAAGGGTCTCACATCTGAGAATACCCTTCCACGCTTAGGGTGGACAAAAATATTTACAACAAGGGGTGGTGAGGGACAGAGTCTCTGAATTAAGCAGAAAGCTCTCACCCAATCAAGAGATCAGGGCTAGATCCAACACCGTTTTTTAGCTCACTGCACCATCCCAGTTTCAGAACCTGGCTGTATGCAAATTAGTCTGTTCCTGTCCCAGTGCATGATGGGAACAGGGCAAACCAAACTACAAAAGCCAATTCTTACACTGGGAAGGAAACAAGCTCCCGGGGACCGGTTTCTGGCATTACAGCCGTCTTCGGCCCGGTTTGCTTGAATCCTGATGGTGCAATGAGCAAGGGTCTCACATCTGAGAATACCCTTCCACGCTTAGGGTGGACAAAAATATTTACAACAAGGGGTGGTGAGGGACAGAGTCTCTGAATTAAGCAGAAAGCTCTCACCCAATCAAGAGATCAGGGCTAGATCCAACACCGTTTTTTAGCTCACTGCACCATCCCAGTTTCAGAACCTGGCTGTATGCAAATTAGTCTGTTCCTGTCCAGTGCATGATGGGAACAGGGCAAACCAAACTACAAAAGCCAATTCTTACACTGGGAAGGAAACAAGCTCCCGGGGAGCGGTTTCTGGCATTACAGCCGTCTTCGGCCCGGTTTGCTTGAATCCTGATGGTGCAATGAGCAAGGGTCTCACATCTGAGAATACCCTTCCACGCTTAGGGTGGACAAAAATATTTACAACAAGGGGTGGTGAGGGACAGAGTCTCTGAATTAAGCAGAAAGCTCTCACCCAATCAACAGATCAGGGCTAGACCCAACACCGTTTTTTAGCTCACTGCACCATCCCAGTTTCAGAACCTGGCTGTATGCAAATTAGTCTGTTCCTGTCCCAGTGCATGATGGGAACAGGGCAAACCAAACTACAAAAGCCAATTCTTACACTGGGAAGGAAACAAGCTCCCGGGGACCGGTTTCTGGCATTACAGCCGTCTTCGGCCCGGTTTGCTTGAATCCTGATGGTGCAATGAGCAAGGGTCTCACATCTGAGAATACCCTTCCACGCTTAGGGTGGACAAAAATATTTACAACAAGGGGTGGTGAGGGACAGAGTCTCTGAATTAAGCAGAAAGCTCTCACCCAATCAAGAGATCAGGGCTAGATCCAACACCGTTTTTTAGCTCACTGCACCATCCCAGTTTCAGAACCTGGCTGTATGCAAATTAGTCTGTTCCTGTCCCAGTGCATGATGGGAACAGGGCAAACCAAACTACAAAAGCCAATTCTTACACTGGGAAGGAAACAAGCTCCCGGGGACCGGTTTCTGGCATTACAGCCGTCTTCGGCCCGGTTTGCTTGAATCCTGATGGTGCAATGAGCAAGGGTCTCACATCTGAGAATACCCTTCCACGCTTAGGGTGGACAAAAATATTTACAACAAGGGGTGGTGAGGGACAAAGTCTCTGAATTAAGCAGAAAGCTCTCACCCAATCAAGAGATCAGGGCTAGATCCAACACCGTTTTTTAGCTCACTGCACCATCCCAGTTTCAGAACCTGGCTGTATGCAAATTAGTCTGTTCCTGTCCCAGTGCATGATGGGAACAGGGCAAATCAAACTACAAAAGCCAATTCTTACACTGGGAAGGAAACAAGCTCCCGGGGAGCGGTTTCTGGCATTACAGCCGTCTTCGGCCCGGTTTGCTTGAATCCTGATGGTGCAATGAGCAAGGGTCTCACATCTGAGAATACCCTTCCACGCTTAGGGTGGACAAAAATATTTACAACAAGGGGTGGTGAGGGACAGAGTCTCTGAATTAAGCAGAAAGCTCTCACCCAATCAAGAGATCAGGGCTAGATCCAACACCGTTTTTTAGCTCACTGCACCATCCCAGTTTCAGAACCTGGCTGTATGCAAATTAGTCTGTTCCTGTCCCAGTGCATGATGGGAACAGGGCAAACCAAACTACAAAAGCCAATTCTTACACTGGGAAGGAAACAAGCTGCGGGGACCGGTTTCTGGCATTACAGCCGTCTTCGGCCCGGTTTGCTTGAATCCTGATGGTGCAATGAGCAAGGGTCTCACATCTGAGAATACCCTTCCACGCTTAGGGTGGACAAAAATATTTACAACAAGGGGTGGTGAGGGACAGAGTCTCTGAATTAAGCAAAAAACTCTCACCCAATCAAGAGATCAGGGCTAGATCCAACACCGTTTTTTAGCTCACTGCACCATCCCAGTTTCAGAACCTGGCTGTATGCAAATTAGTCTGTTCCTGTCCCAGTGCATGATGGGAACAGGGCAAACCAAACTACAAAAGCCAATTCTTACACTGGGAAGGAAACAAGCTCCCGGGGACCGGTTTCTGGCATTACAGCCGTCTTCGGCCCGGTTTGCTTGAATCCTGATGGTGCAATGAGCAAGGGTCTCACATCTGAGAATACCCTTCCACGCTTAGGGTGGACAAAAATATTTACAACAAGGGGTGGTGAGGGACAGAGTCTCTGAATTAAGCAGAAAGCTCTCACCCAATCAAGAGATCAGGGCTAGATCCAACACCGTTTTTTAGCTCACTGCACCATCCCAGTTTCAGAACCTGGCTGTATGCAAATTAGTCTGTTCCTGTCCCAGTGCATGATGGGAACAGGGCAAACCAAACTACAAAAGCCAATTCTTACACTGGGAAGGAAACAAGCTCCCGGGGACCGGTTTCTGGCATTACAGCCGTCTTCGGCCCGGTTTGCTTGAATCCTGATGGTGCAATGAGCAAGGGTCTCACATCTGAGAATACCCTTCCACGCTTAGGGTGGACAAAAATATTTACAACAAGGGGTGGTGAGGGACAGAGTCTCTGAATTAAGCAGAAAGCTCTCACCCAATCAAGAGATCAGGGCTAGATCCAACACCGTTTTTTAGCTCACTGCACCATCCCAGTTTCAGAACCTGGCTGTATGCAAATTAGTCTGTTCCTGTCCCAGTGCATGATGGGAACAGGGCAAACCAAACTACAAAAGCCAATTCTTACACTGGGAAGGAAACAAGCTCCCGGGGACCGGTTTCTGGCATTACAGCCGTCTTCGGCCCGGTTTGCTTGAATCCTGATGGTGCAATGAGCAAGGGTCTCACATCTGAGAATACCCTTCCACGCTTAGGGTGGTCAAAAATATTTACATCAAGGGGTGGTGAGGGACAGAGTCTCTGAATTAAGCAGAAAGCTCTCACCCAATCAAGAGATCAGGGCTAGATCCAACACCGTTTTTTAGCTCACTGCACCATCCCAGTTTCAGAACCTGGCTGTATGCAAATTAGTCTGTTCCTGTCCCAGTGCATGATGGGAACAGGGCAAACCAAACTACAAAAGCCAATTCTTACACGGAAGGAAACAAGCTCCCGGGGACCGGTTTCTGGCATTACAGCCGTCTTCGGCCCGGTTTGCTTGAATCCTGATGGTGCAATGAGCAAGGGTCTCACATCTGAGAATACCCTTCCACGCTTAGGGTGGACAAAAATATTTACAACAAGGGGTGGTGAGGGACAGAGTCTCTGAATTAAGCAGAAAGCTCTCACCCAATCAAGAGATCAGGGCTAGATCCAACACCGTTTTTTAGCTCACTGCACCATCCCAGTTTCAGAACCTGGCTGTATGCAAATTAGTCTGTTCCTGTCCCAGTGCATGATGGGAACAGGGCAAACCAAACTACAAAAGCCAATTCTTACACTGGGAAGGAAACAAGCTCCCGGGGACCGGTTTCTGGCATTACAGCCGTCTTCGGCCCGGTTTGCTTGAATCCTGATGGTGCAATGAGCAAGGGTCTCACATCTGAGAATACCCTTCCACGCTTAGGGTGGACAAAAATATTTACAACAAGGGGTGGTGAGGGACAGAGTCTCTGAATTAAGCAGAAAGCTCTCACCCAATCAAGAGATCAGGGCTAGATCCAACACCGTTTTTTAGCTCACTGCACCATCCCAGTTTCAGAACCTGGCTGTATGCAAATTAGTCTGTTCCTGTCCCAGTGCATGATGGGAACAGGGCAAACCAAACTACAAAAGCCAATTCTTACACTGGGAAGGAAACAAGCTCCCGGGGAGCGGTTTCTGGCATTACAGCCGTCTTCGGCCCGGTTTGCTTGAATCCTGATGGTGCAATGAGCAAGGGTCTCACATCTGAGAATACCCTTCCACGCTTAGGGTGGACAAAAATATTTACAACAAGGGGTGGTGAGGGACAGAGTCTCTGAATTAAGCAGAAAGCTCTCACCCAATCAAGAGATCAGGGCTAGATCCAACACCGTTTTTTAGCTCACTGCACCATCCCAGTTTCAGAACCTGGCTGTATGCAAATTAGTCTGTTCCTGTCCCAGTGCATGATGGGAACAGGGCAAACCAAACTACAAAAGCCAATTCTTACACTGGGAAGGAAACAAGCTCCCGGGGACCGGTTTCTGGCATTACAGCCGTCTTCGGCCCGGTTTGCTTGAATCCTGATGGTGCAATGAGCAAGGGTCTCACATCTGAGAATACCCTTCCACGCTTAGGGTGGACAAAAATATTTACAACAAGGGGTGGTGAGGGACAGAGTCTCTGAATTAAGCAGAAAGCTCTCACCCAATCAAGAGATCAGGGCTAGATCCAACACCGTTTTTTAGCTCACTGCACCATCCCAGTTTCAGAACCTGGCTGTATGCAAATTAGTCTGTTCCTGTCCCAGTGCATGATGGGAACAGGGCAAACCAAACTACAAAAGCCAATTCTTACACTGGGAAGGAAACAAGCTCCCGGGGAGCGGTTTCTGGCATTACAGCCGTCTTCGGCCCGGTTTGCTTGAATCCTGATGGTGCAATGAGCAAGGGTCTCACATCTGAGAATACCCTTCCACGCTTAGGGTGGACAAAAATATTTACAACAAGGGGTGGTGAGGGACAGAGTCTCTGAATTAAGCAGAAAGCTCTCACCCAATCAAGAGATCAGGGCTAGATCCAACACCGTTTTTTAGCTCACTGCACCATCCCAGTTTCAGAACCTGGCTGTATGCAAATTAGTCTGTTCCTGTCCCAGTGCATGATGGGAACAGGGCAAACCAAACTACAAAAGCCAATTCTTACACTGGGAAGGAAACAAGCTCCCGGGGACCGGTTTCTGGCATTACAGCCGTCTTCGGCCCGGTTTGCTTGAATCCTGATGGTGCAATGAGCAAGGGTCTCACATCTGAGAATACCCTTCCACGCTTAGGGTGGACAAAAATATTTACAACAAGGGGTGGTGAGGGACAGAGTCTCTGAATTAAGCAGAAAGCTCTCACCCAATCAAGAGATCAGGGCTAGATCCAACACCGTTTTTTAGCTCACTGCACCATCCCAGTTTCAGAACCTGGCTGTATGCAAATTAGTCTGTTCCTGTCCCAGTGCATGATGGGAACAGGGCAAACCAAACTACAAAAGCCAATTCTTACACTGGGAAGGAAACAAGCTCCCGGGGACCGGTTTCTGGCATTACAGCCGTCTTCGGCCCGGTTTGCTTGAATCCTGATGGTGCAATGAGCAAGGGTCTCACATCTGAGAATACCCTTCCACGCTTAGGGTGGACAAAAATATTTACAACAAGGGGTGGTGAGGGACAGAGTCTCTGAATTAAGCAGAAAGCTCTCACCCAATCAAGAGATCAGGGCTAGATCCAACACCGTTTTTTAGCTCACTGCACCATCCCAGTTTCAGAACCTGGCTGTATGCAAATTAGTCTGTTCCTGTCCCAGTGCATGATGGGAACAGGGCAAACCAAACTACAAAAGCCAATTCTTACACTGGGAAGGAAACAAGCTCCCGGGGACCGGTTTCTGGCATTACAGCCGTCTTCGGCCCGGTTTGCTTGAATCCTGATGGTGCAATGAGCAAGGGTCTCACATCTGAGAATACCCTTCCACGCTTAGGGTGGACAAAAATATTTACAACAAGGGGTGGTGAGGGACAGAGTCTCTGAATTAAGCAGAAAGCTCTCACCCAATCAAGAGATCAGGGCTAGATCCAACACCGTTTTTTAGCTCACTGCACCATCCCAGTTTCAGAACCTGGCTGTATGCAAATTAGTCTGTTCCTGTCCCAGTGCATGATGGGAACAGGGCAAACCAAACTACAAAAGCCAATTCTTACACTGGGAAGGAAACAAGCTCCCGGGGACCGGTTTCTGGCATTACAGCCGTCTTCGGCCCGGTTTGCTTGAATCCTGATGGTGCAATGAGCAAGGGTCTCACATCTGAGAATACCCTTCCACGCTTAGGGTGGACAAAAATATTTACAACAAGGGGTGGTGAGGGACAGAGTCTCTGAATTAAGCAGAAAGCTCTCACCCAATCAAGAGATCAGGGCTAGATCCAACACCGTTTTTTAGCTCACTGCACCATCCCAGTTTCAGAACCTGGCTGTATGCAAATTAGTCTGTTCCTGTCCCAGTGCATGATGGGAACAGGGCAAACCAAACTACAAAAGCCAATTCTTACACTGGGAAGGAAACAAGCTCCCGGGGAGCGGTTTCTGGCATTACAGCCGTCTTCGGCCCGGTTTGCTTGAATCCTGATGGTGCAATGAGCAAGGGTCTCACATCTGAGAATACCCTTCCACGCTTAGGGTGGACAAAAATATTTACAACAAGGGGTGGTGAGGGACCCGGTAGCTTGTCTCCTTTCTGGTAAAGAATTGGCTTGGTAGTTTAGTCTGCCCTGTTCCCATGATGCACTCGGCCAGGGACAGACTGATTTGCATATAGCCAGGTTCTGAGCTGGGATGGGGCAGTGAGATAAATAACGGTGATGGATCAAGCCCTGATCTTTGGACTGGGTAAGAGTGGTCTGCTCAATTCAGACACTCTGTTCATCACCACCCCCTTTTGTAAATCGATTTTGGCCACTATAGGTGTGGCAGGGTATACTCAGACATGAGTCCCTTTCTCACTGCTCCATCAGGATTCAAGCAAGCCGGGCCGAAGAGGCTGAAATGCCAGAAACCGGTCCCCGGTAGCTTGTCTCCTTTCTGGTAAAGAATTGGCTTGGTAGTTTAGTCTGCCCTGTTCCCATGATGCACTGGGCCAGGGACAGACTGATTTGCATATAGCCAGGTTCTGAGCTGGGATGGGGCAGTGAGATAAATAACGGTGATGGATCAAGCCCTGATCTTTGGACTGGGTAAGAGTGGTCTGCTCAATTCAGACACTCTGTTCATCACCACCCCCTTTTGTAAATCGATTTTGGCCACTATAGGTGTGGCAGGGTATACTCAGACATGAGTCCCTTTCTCACTGCTCCATCAGGATTCAAGCAAGCCGGGCCGAAGAGGCTGAAATGCCAGAAACCGGTCCCCGGTAGCTTGTCTCCTTTCTGGTAAAGAATTGGCTTGGTAGTTTAGTCTGCCCTGTTCCCATGATGCAATGGGCCAGGGACAGACTGATTTGCATATAGCCAGGTTCTGAGCTGGGATGGGGCAGTGAGATAAATAACGGTGATGGATCAAGCCCTGATCTTTGGACTGGGTAAGAGTGGTCTGCTCAATTCAGACACTCTGTTCATCACCACCCCCTTTTGTAAATCGATTGTGTTTATTGTGTCAGGTTTGATGCTCCTTCACTATTGCGGATGATATAATGGCAGCCCCATTATATGTGATAGAGAATACTAGGCATTTATGATACAGTGGATGTATCAAACATCACGTTGGTGAGTTGGGATTCTAGACAAACAAGAGTGTGCATGTGCTCCGAAATGACTAGTGACATCAGTATTATAGCTACATTTTGGAATCAAAATATATCCAAATTGTATTTAGCATCTCAAATTCTGTATCAAACATGTTAAAAGTGACAGATTAGCATGATGTCTTATTCCTTCACAAATATGTGTGTGTAAGCCAGTTTGTTTTTTTACAAATAATTGTGATAGGCATGCAATTTATGTTGAATCACAGACAGGAAAGTGTAAGCATTGGAGACACAGTGACACATACCCTAGACTATTTCTCAATGTGATTTGTCATGTCCAGAAGATAAAGCTACGATGGAGATAAATCGCAAACTTAAAGGGATTTTACAAGATGGGATGTTCCATCAAATATATGTAGGAAAACTCAAAATCAGGCCTAACTCTTTACTCACTAGGCAACTGTTGAAATACATCAGTAATGTTGCATATTGTGACTTCTTTGTGAATCTTTGAAGAAATTAGTATATAAGAATTAGTGTATGTAATAATTACTGTGATGTTCTACACATTTTTGGCTATAGCGAAAATCAGCATATTTAGGGAAACAATATCACTAAGATACAACATACGTCAAATAACTAGAGGAATTAAGGAGTGAAATGAGAAAATCTATTTCGCTCCGATCATAAGTGTATTAGAAATGTTTCAAGGGCTATGTATTTACTTATGCTGTGGAAGTCATTTGTCAATCTACCTAAATATTAGTGTCTGACTGTATTTAACAGCAAAGCTATCTAAATAGTATGTAATACATTGCTAAGCTATCTCAGTACAGAATTCATTTATAATTGTTTGCAATTGACATACTTTAGTGACTTGAAGTAAGTGATATCATTGTGAAATGCCCAAAGGTAAACTGCTTTCAGTATATGCTACTATAGGTACAACATTCCAGTAGTTGTTGCCACACATTTATTCATATTTGACTTATTGAGAATAAAAAGTATGCACACTTTAGGGCCTGGTGAACACACACTGCAGAGGTAATTTTGGTTGATATCCTTTTTGGTGACATCATTTCACTATTCTAAACTACACTGGCCAACCATTCAGAGGTGTGAAACAGTTCCTGGAGAGACATGATAATGGATTAGAGACAAGATCATACATGATACAGGAGCTATCATGGATAATGACATAACTGTGACCAATATTTTTCTGTCAATGTTGCCTACATGCATCAGCTTATGCTAATGTAGAACCAAAGTTTGACAGCCTTGAATCAGGTAAAATCTGAAAACTTACAGTTTTGTAATCAAATGTCATGATCAGTACTGTTTACACAGACACAATAATACTATTGTATATGTCATTTCAGCATCATACGGAACAGGTGAATAAGTTGCTCACGCAGGCAGGGAAGCAGCTGTGCCCAGTGGTTCTGGTGCTAAAACCACAGACAGCGAGGGACCTAGCAGTAGCAGCAGGCACAGATTGGGGGTGGGGGAGGGGTAAGGGAATAAAACAAAATGTAAAACTTACCTTACCACCATGCCTCTCTGTCGTCTCTCCTCATGTCGGGAATGGAACAGGAAGCAGCCAGTCTTACTTTGACCAATCACATTGCTGCATTACTTTAACCAATCACATTGCTGCATTGCAGCCCTGTGATTGGTCTGAGCACCGTGGTTCGGCGTTCAGCCACTGACTGAGGGACTGGGCATGTTCTCCATGCAGGTTGTAATGCAGACTGCATGGAGAACATGCAAAGTGTGCTGAGAGGTCCGTCCAAATAGTAATTGCGCACTCTGAGCAGAGAAGCCCCACCCCATCAAGCAAAGCTGCCCCAGCAGGACAAAATGAAATACTAACATTATGTTATTATAATTTTATTTTTCCTTTCTTTCACTACTTCAAAGCAGTGGGGCGACGCTCCTCCACCGTGGGGGAGGGGCCACCACTGGAAACCAGTGGCATTAAGGATGAGGGGAGTGCAATGAAGTGCAGAAGCTCCACAACATCCTCTTTGGAGGCCTCCTCCAGCAAACACTCCCTTGTGGTGGTGGCCCAAAAGGAAGTCTACCAACTGCATACTCATCCACCACTCAGAGTACCATCCCCACCCTTCCTCTTGCTCCCTCTCAGTTGGCCATACCTGCCCACTAAAAGGGGTGGCATCTCCTTGACTCCAGGCACCTCTACCCGTTCCCCTGTGCCTCTGGCTGCGCTTAGTGAGGAGGCTATTGGCCTCTTCCGGAACATCTCTGTAGGCCAGACTGCACGACTGAATGCCATCCTGGGGCTTGGCTGACAATTGCAACAAATGTTAGCTTACCTAGAAAGCATTCAGAGTGCTATGTCTGGCCTACAGAGGTGTTTTCAAGGTCCAGCCTTCTCACTGACCGCAGCCTCCCATCCATACCAACATTGCAACCCCACCGCCAACCCCTTCTCCATCAAAATCTCAATTCCCAGACCTGTCCCAATTACACTCACACCTTTGCATGCACCCACTCAGACACAAACAGCACACCTACACAGAAACGCAAACCCAATAAAAAACACAGGCACACTTCTGAACATACAGACACTACCTCCACCACCAGCACATCCACAGATACCGCAGCCACTGCCACACACACATGCACAACCACCAACACACCCACAAACACTCCATCTACTACCACAGCTAAATGTACTATACGGAGCCCCTCCACAGACACCACAGACACCAACACAGCCACATGCACCCCACCCATGCCCAGCAACTCCACAGACACAGCAGCAACCACCATACCGACATGCACCACACCCAGCAACTCGACAGACACTGCAGCCATCACAACACACCACATGCATCACAACCAAACTAAGCACACTCATCCACACCCACACATCAGAATTGACACCCACAAAACTCAAACACCCACACTCATCCAGACACCTATGACGCAAGATACACCCAAACGTGCACCATATACCACAGACACACAAGCAGCTGCACCCTCAACACTAACATGCACATCAGACACTGCAACTCCCTCTATCTCACCCACCCTATGCCATCTTGAAAACCCTACCCATTTTCCCATCAAAGAGGTCCTTTTTACCCTTGTCCTAACCCCTGCCAAAGCACAACCCACCCCAAGCAAATGGCACACACCCAACCCACCTCTCTAACATCCCAAGCCACCCCTACCAAACGCAAATACACCTCTTCCACATCACAATCCACCCCTAACAAACAACAAACACAAGAGTACCCCTCCCAAAACCGCACCCACCTCCCAAATTCAAGGTCACCCCTCCCAAACCCAACCACCCCCATGTAAGATCTTGGAGGTGCCTCGTGTACACACTAGATGCCCCTTCCCGAGGAGGTTTCCACTGGCAGTGCAGATCTTTCCCTTTATGGACTGTCATTTGGCTTACTTATAATTTTGAGAGCCTCATCTCGAATTGTGTAATAAATACCTACTTTCTTTTCTCCTAATTAGTCCTGGCATTATTTTTCCTTGGCAATTGTTTGATTCTTTGCAATGTTTTTAAGCAAGATTTGAAGTACTTCATTTCCTTTACAATGATGGCAGGTAATACAATGGATTTTATTAATGTCTACTTTAAGTGCTACTTTAAGTGCATACACTGTTTAACATAGAATGAGATGGTCATTTGAATTTAGGTACAGGCATTCATCATAGTAATGGCCAATTAATTATTTGGATGTGTTATTACAGCTCTGTTTCATTCACCTTGCATAATGCTCAGTATGAAATATTTTGTGACTATTGAACTGGGATGCAGCTGTGGCCTGTGCAGGTAAAAGCAGTGGGGTAGTGGAGCCGGGTGGGGGGAATTTTGACAGATGACGTCAAGGCAAAATTAATTATTTATTTAATTTTCCCTTGTCATTGTCTGTTGACATCCACCTCCACCATCCGGCCACACCGCTCTTACCTGCACGGGCCACAGCTGCTTGGATACAGTACAGGACTGGCACTAGACAAGGGGAAATGCCACATGGATGTATATTTTGAATACTTTGAATTTAGGACTGAAATTTGTTTTACAGTTACTCCTTGTGTAGTGCAATTTCTACATCATGTTACATTGTACTTATTCCTATGATATGTGCTGCATATTTTTTTATGTGGTTATTTTAGGAATGCCTTTAAATACACTTGTATGGTGACTTATTTATTTTTATTTGGAAACCGTTTTTTGTGCAAGCGTCAATTTATTTGAAGGCAGCTTGCATCAAATTTATACATACGATGTGATCATAAAGTTGAGTTTCTTTAAATTTCGGAAATGTCAACATTACAGACATGCACTGCATATGCTATTGCATGTAAGAGAGATTTATAAATACACGAGTCCTGTGCATATGTTCACATACAAGTCAATAGGTAAGAATGTAGCTTATTTTTGATTGCGTTCACGAGGGTGTTGGTTTTGTAAGACATCAAACAGCAGCCGCAGGACTTGGAAGATGAGATCCGTGGTGGAACAGGAGGTGTGTAAGTATGAACAGTTGAGTTTATGCCTTATATCCCTCCCATTCGATTGTCACACAAAAATTGCTAGAAATGTAGTGATGTCAAAAATATTGTGGACCTGAACATCGAAGCTAATTATTCCATTTCAGTGTTGTTTTGAACCCTTTGGTAATTGGCCGACGGCTGCACATTCCTCTCCACTGTGGGTGTCGGCTATTACCCGACACTGAGGAAGGTTAGCTACAGCTGCTCGGGAAGTGATTCCAGAGCATCCTGGGTGTTTCTTTTTCATTTGTAATGATGATCAGCGCGCAGGGAACCAAGTAAGTACCATATTTGTCAGGAGACTTGGGGGAATGCTGGGTAGAAGGAAATCAGTGGCTTCCCACAAATTCCATAAGTTTCCATCGCAGAAATGTGAGGAACATGTGTTTTTGTAATCAAAATCTGAGGTTTGCATAGGATTCTGGGTAAAAATACCTGGTGAGAGCCACACAAGTCTTCCCACTTTGGATTTCCCTAGATGTCTAGTTGTGAACAATGCACAGGTTTGCTAGGTTTTCCTAGGTGCCATCTGAGCTAGGGCCCAAAATGCAGAGCCACCCACCTTGCAAAAAAAGGGTCTGTTATAAGTGGAAAAATGTGAACCATCCATGTTGCATTTTGGACCATTTTCTGACGTGTGTACAAGGCATACCCACAAAAGTTAGTTACCATTTTTATTGGGAGACTTGGTGGAAGGCTGGGTAGAAGGAAATTTTGGACACCCCACAGATTCCAGAACTTTCCTTCACAGAAATGTTAAGTAAAAGTGTTTTTTTAGTCAAAGTGTGATGTTTCCAAGGGATTCTGGGTAAAAAAAAACCTGGTGAGAGCCACACAAGTTACACCACCATGGATCTCCCTTTGTGTCTAGTTTTTAAAATTGTACAGGTTTGCTAGATTTCCCTAGGTGCAGGCTGAGCTATGGCCCAAACACCACAGCTACCCACATTGGACAAAAACAGGTCAGTTTTGAGTAGAAAAATTTGGGGGTATATTGTCAAGAACTGCGTTAAGATTTTCGCTGCTTTAGCAGCAGAAAACTGCTGCTAAAGCGGCGATAATGGGCTTGATAATATGCCCTTGTGAATTCTCATAGAAGCCCAGGTTCACACCAGAACCTGTGCTTCTATGGGAAATATTGTAAATTAAGTTTATATGTTATTTTCTAATTGTAATTGGTTAGCAAAAGTGTAGTTTAGAAACACAGTACTTACAATAATGTTCTTATTTATTACTTTTAAATGTAATAATGTTATTGTTAAATATTTTGGAGTATTAATGTCCATTGTAAATGAGTTTTCTGAGTTATATATATGTTTTCAAATCTGTGTATTAGGCTTATTTTAAACACATGACATGTCATGTAAAAAACGATACAGCAACAAATAAGGCCCAGTTGCAGACAGGCATCTAAGCACCAATGAAGGTAATTGACATAGCATTTTATCAACAGGGAGGGATGAGGAATTAGTGTGTCCGTTTCTTTCCCCAGGGTAGTAGATGCATTTAATCAAGAAAAAATGGACACTTGTAACACTACTCGACCTTTGGTTCAGGGAGAATAGGAAACCCTCAAAAAAAATCAATGTTCGTTGGAATGCGGTATATATGTTTCATCCGCCCCACATTGAGATTATGGCAGTTATCATAGGGTGTTCCTGTTTGTGTTGACTGCCAGCCTCATCCAGAGGCACCTCTAGTCTCGAGTGCAGTGTCCAGAGACAAAAAGGATTTCCCCACAAAAAATGGAATTAAACAAAACAAGTAATACACATAAGAGATATTGTTAAAAAAAATGGAGAACATGCCCAAATGCTTTTATTACTGGGCAAGTTACCACTTATTAAAAATGGATTGTATACTATTTTTGGACCGAGTTACTAGGTCCTGTAGTATTGCATGAGAAAAGTTGTCGACATGTTTCAGCTCCTTGGGCCAGGAGGTCTGTGGAGCTTTCGTCAGGACTTACAAACACATAATTTACTCACACAACTTGTGCGGTAATCCTTTTCACATACTAGTTGCTATGGAAAATACGCTCTCCACAATCTGCTGTGTGAGCGTTCGGTATTTCAACGGGGACCGCTTATTCAAAGCGCAGAGCCGCGTGGTGGCTACACATTGGCCTTGTGCTGGCTCGGCAGAGTCAGCACAAGGCCAATGTGGTGGAACAGGAGGTGTGTAAGTATGAACAGTTGAGTTTATGCCTTATATCCCTCCCATTCGATTCAAAACCGGGGGCAGAGTCAGCACAAGGCCAATGTGTAGCCACCACGCGGCTCTGCGCTTTGAATAAGCGGTCCCCTTTGAAATACCGAACGCTCACACAGCAGATTGTGGAGAGCGTATTTTCCATAGCAACTCGTATGTGAAAAGGATTACCGCACAAGTTGTGTGAGTAAATTATGTGTTTGTAAGTCCTGACGAAAGCTCCACAGACCTCCTGGCCCAAGGAGCTGAAACATGTCGACAACTTTTCTCATGCAATACTACAGGACCTAGTAACTCGGTCCAAAAATAGTATACAATCCATTTTTAATAAGTGGTAACTTGCCCAGTAATAAAAGCATTTGGGCATTTTCTCCATTTTTTTAACAATATCTCTTATGTGTATCACTTGTTTTGTTTAATTCCTTTTTTTGTGGGGAAATCCTTTTTGTCTCTGGACACTGCACTCGAGACTAGAGGTGCCTCTGGATGAGGCTGGCAGTCAACACAAACAGGAACACCCTATGATAACTGCCATAATCTCAATGTGGGGCGGATGAAACATATATACCGCATTCCAACGAACATTGATTTTTTTGAGGGTTTCCTACTCTCCCTGAACCAAAGGTCGAGTAGTGTTACAAGTGTCCATTTTTTCTTGATTAAATGCATCCGGTAATTGACATAGCATCATGGACATTGTATAGAGTAGAACGGTATGAACAAATGATATGATCATCAGAGGCATCTTACAGATAGGACCCATAGTGGAGCCGGCATATATGATTTACATAATACATGGCATAAATACAGAAGAGTCAATCGAATGTGTAGAGCAGATATGATACTCAGTGTTGAATGTCAGGTTCTAGAGTGAGAAGGTAATACCTGAGTGGTTGCCAAAAGGCCTGAGGTCTGGATGTGGGTGGTTGCAATTGAGCATAGTTGTCACTGATTCTGTCAAGTTATGTCATGCTTCTCAACCAGCCTGGTGGAAGGGGAGTGGTTGGCGGCCCGGAGAACTGTGGCTTCACGCTTGGCCAGCAGTAGCAAGTAGCGCCAGTGACACAAATCTGCAGATGGGTATCGGGACAGCTCCCGTATATCCCAGTACTGCAATGAGTGGGTCCAGTATGACCTCCATGACGATCATGGTGGAGAGGACAGAAAAGACAGAGATCCAGTAGAAGTGTATCTGAGGGCACATCCAAGCTAGATGTGCAAAATCTTCATCAGGGGCAAATCATTTGGGACAATGAGCCGGGTAGGTGGACTCAAACCTTGCAATAGCAGCAGGAGTAATTTAAAATGTAGAAATGTAAAATGTAACAATTTGTGTCTGTGATCAGAATGCAGTGAGTTTGAAAACAGCAGTACGACCACACTTTATCTGAAAGCGAAATGCCCAGGTCAGTGCCACTGGTCTCCCAGACTCTGGTTGTAGTATCGGGTTTCAGGAACAGGCAGAAGCGGTACAATTTTAAGACTAGCCTGTCACCACCCGAATCCAAGAGCACAAGTGAGAGCAAGGGGAAATCATCATGGGCCAGAGGGTATGAAGGTATGCAGGAGCATAGATTATTCTGAAGTTGTTGGAGCAAAAGGTGATCCATGCAAGAGGCATTATGAAAATGGATATTGTCCTTATGAGCAAGGACATGCCCATCCGGCAAAACGTCCCTTAAGGTACAGAGGTCATGGTTTTGTAAAGTATGCTGAGTTAATATTTCGCCGGTAAGAGGGAGCCATGGCCTTTTAACCAGAGGTAATTTGAGAGAGTAGAGGACACGACCACCCAATAGTTGGTGAAGCCTCGGCCATGCCCAGCAGGTTGTGGAGACAGTTTGGATGCCAGAGGAATCTAAAGGGATGGCATTCTGAAATACAGAGGAGTGGGGGAGGTCCCCCAGTTGGTATCTACCTGGTTTGAAATAGGAGATGTGGGCAGATCTGGGTGATACCAGCGGTGTGAGTAGTGACAATGAGCTCGAAATAATAGAGACGGAGATCTGGAATCCCAAAACCTCCTCGGTTGTAAGGCAGGGTTGTGCATCCTGCTCAAACGAGTCTGGTTTGGACACTACGGATGCTACTAAAAAAATCCTGCAGAACAGGTGGAGGGATATTTAAAAGGAGATCAAGAAAGCGTGGTAAAACCACAATTTTGATTAATGCCACACATCCTGACATCGAAGGAAGATGTTTGATCCAATGCTCCACCTGAGATTCAAGTCTGTCCATGGTGGTGCTGAAGGTGAGCCAAAGGATCTGATCTCTATCGCTACGAAGGTGTATACCCAGGCAAGTAGTACTGTCAGTATTTCAAGTTAGGGGTATTCTATGGAGACAGGATGTGTGTTGTCTGTAAGTGGGGAGAACTCAGATCTGGCCCAGTTAATATGAAGTCCTGAGATTTTTCTGATCGTAAGATTTCCAGAATTAGGTGAGGGAGGTTGTTGGAGGGGTGGCACATAAACAGTAAAATTTAATTCTGCATATAGAGAACTTAAAAGGGGGCCGTGGGAAAAGTGGAGTCTGCAGTGTATATGGCACTCTTTGAGAGATTGAGCAAGAGGGTCCATTGTGATAATGAATAAGAGTGGTGATAGGGAGCCACTAAGTCCGGTAATTCTTGTGATGGGGAAGGCATCTGTTTGGGAGCAATTAATCCTCAGACATGCCACTGAGTTGGAATAGAGGACCATGACTAGTGAGATGAAGTTCTCAGGGAGGCCGAGATTTGTTACGGTGAACATTAAAAATGACCATTCAATTCAAGAGAATCAAATGCTGTCTTGGCAGCCAACAGGGGAACTACTGCAGGAACCGAGGGGGAGATCCTGTTTAGAATCACAAAGATAGTCCATCAGGGTCTGTAATGCTGCCATGAAGGGAGAAGGGTATGCTTTTAAGCATAAGAGTACAGACTCCCTGGGAGTAGGAACTCTAACAGGAGAAGTTGTGATGTGCGCCCCATGTGGCTGCAAATGTCTGGGAGTCTCTGGGTGGTAAATGAGTTTCTTGAAAAAAAGCAATCTTCACTCCATGGTGAGTTGAGTAAGAGAGGGCATGTTTGCGGTAATGAGGATTATTACTGCCATGGATATTCCATGTTGAGAATGGGATGTCTACCACCTTCCTGGAGCAACTAGGGTATGCCATGTAGAATGCATATATAAAGGGGAAGGTGCCATGTCAAGGAATAGTGAGTAGTGTACCTGATATGCAAAGTGCAATTAACATAATACAAACAACCAAAACCCCAAACATTCTCCCCCGCACACACCAGTCAATAAGACTAACCCCCTCTTGACCGACCCGCTCTCTGCCCGTATGTCATTCCTTGGCCTGTCTCCTTCCTGCACACCTGTCCTCCCGCCCCCTTCCCTCTCCTCTTCCTCCTACCCACTGATCCACTTTCTGTCCCTCCTCGTGATTCTCTTTCCTGCCCATGCTGTCCCCCCCACTTTCCTCCTCCTCCTCCTCATAGCCTTTTATCCCCTCCTGAACACCTGCCCTTGAAGATAAAGTAAAATGGCCGACAGTTAAGGAGCTCCAGTCGAAGCTCCCGGCCAGGGATTGCCTTTTTTGGCGTAAATCCCCAAACTTCCACCCCTTCCTGGACTCACCAGGGTCCTGCTCAGATTGCTGGCATGGTCTCTCCATTCTCCTTGTCTTGGACTCGAGACCTTCAAATGAATGCAGGAGCATTTTTCCAATCAGCGGAACCTGAGCAACATGGCCGATATCTAGTGGAGCTGCATCAACAGCTATTGGGGAGATTGGCTCCGGCACTCTGCCTGGGCCATTCACCGACCCCGCTGGACATCTATCATATTTCTCTGCGTCTCTCCACTACTGTCGCCTTCCCTCCTTTCTGCTTCCTGACGAATCAGTGATCAAAACGGATCTAATCCTGGCAGGGTCGATGACTGGTGGCGATTCTCCCAGTCGGAGGGCTGTCGTAGAGCTGGGACAAGGCCATCCCTCTTGATGCTTTCTGGGCTTGACTGCTGCTGTTTTCACCTACAGCCTTCCCTCCAGCTTCGCACCGTGGGATGACGGAGACTCGTGAGCCTTGTTTCCAGGTATGGAGGTAGGGTGGAGATGAGTTCCCCGGCACCGCAGCGCTTCAGCCAGGGCTTTTCTGCACTATCTGAACTTTGCTGCCTCCCTTTTCTCTGGGACCGTTGCCTTCATCCAGGCAGATTTTCCTGGACCTTCAGCGTGCGGATTCATGGCACTGCTTCCCCCGCAGCACAGAGCCTGTGCACTCAAACAGTCTGTTTGTGCCCAACATCCTCCAGCACTCCGCCCTCCCTCGATGCTACAGATGCATCCCACACTCCGGCTCCACTCCATATAACCAATTACGTTGGGGCTTATTTTAGACTTTTATCTTTTTGTGTCCCGCAATTTTTGGTGATAGTTTTAATGGTGACCCATGACACAGATCCTCCATCTTGTGTACCCTGGCCTGTTCCTCTTTCATGGCTTCTCCATCTTGTCGACCAGGTCAGTTTTTACTCTTCCCCGCTGTACTCCATCTTGATTATCTTCTAACGTTACCCCTAGCCGCTTGACTGCTCCTCGCTTCTCGCCTGTTCTGACCTTTAACTCCTACCTACCCTTATGTCCCCTTCTCCCCTCTCCCCTATTTCAGGCTCTGAGTCATGGATTCTTGAGAATGTGGTCCAAACATCGGTTTGCTTCTTTGCAACCTTATGTATAGCCCCCCTTTTTTTTCTTTCCTTTCCCTCCTTACACTTTTTGTTCCATTGGTCTTATTTTCACTGTTATCAAATTGCTCTTGTAAATGTATGTAATGGTAACCGATGTAACACTGTAACACTGTTTTTTAACCTCTTGTAAAGCGCTCTGATACCTCCAGGTCTAGCCAGCGCTATATAAAATTTATCAAATAAATAAATAAGCAAATCCCAAAGACAAAACACAAACTTAAACACACCCACAAAAGGTAAGTTGGTGTTTACCACAGGGGGTGGCAATGTCAAGGCAGGATGTGGTCCGTATGAATATATTAATTTAAAATGGTTTATGTATGGTGGATTTTCAACCTATTTTAGTTGTTTGTTTAATGGTTGGTAGGTGGTTTATATTAGTGGTTAAGCTGTAGTTTCTGGGGAGTGAAATCCCTTGTTATTGACAGAGTCTGATGTTGAATTGTAGCATTTCATACATCTCCCTGGTTTGTTTAGTTATTTTAGGTTTGATTTAGTTTACTGGCTGTTCTATCCTTAGTTGTTGGTAGCTTTGTTCTTTTTGCATGGCTTCTATGAATTTTAGAGTGTTGGTTGTGTTCTTCCTAGTGTGGCTTGGTAGGCATTGTGGCATCTTCCACTGCATTGTTGGTTTGGCTTTTTGAGACAAGGTGCTGATATTCCACCATGGTATTTGGAAATTGGGTTGGCGTTTGTGTTACACAGCAGGGCAGTCTGCCAACACAAGGGTCTTCGAAGTAGTCCATTAGTGTTAATTTCTTTCTTGTAATTAGGATTTTATTAGTATTTTGCTGTGGTTAGGTATGCATCAGGTAGATATGCCAGAGTTATTAGCTTTTTCATTTCAAAGGCAAGCTGGCAGCTTTTTCAGATGTCTCTAAATAATTGGTTGAAATGGTAATAGCAGCCTTGTATGGCATTATAGTTTAAGTATTGTTTGTATCATTCCCTGGTCAAATTATATTATAATTTTGTGTGGAGAGTCATTGTTAGTCTGTACTTTGATATGGTTTAAAGGTTCATAGTATGTTGTACTGTTAGGCAGGAGTACATAAATGAGAGATATGTTAGTGTTATGATATGTACCATTGATGATTTATGTCTTTTTAAATGGAGGAGGGATATTTTAAAAGTTCTGTCCATCATCCACGTTTCACATTGACCTAGTATTAGGAGATTATTTTCAGTCGCAAATATAATTATTATTCTATAATCATTGAGGTTGTCATGTAGGAAGAAGGGTTTTACGTTATGTGTAGTTGTTAGATGTTCTGGAATTTGTATGCTTTGGTATCTTCTAGGGCCAGTGTGGGTTTGACTTGTGGCTTTTCTAGTATGTGATATTTGTTATTTAAAACTAGGGATTTCTGGTAGCTGACCTGTAAGGTATTCAGGTACTTTAGGGAGTTTGTCTTTTACAATTTTAGTAGTGAGCTCTTGGGAACTTGTGCTTGCCTCTTTTAAATCTGTTTATACACACCTTTCTTGTATCACTATTACATTTGAGCGATAGTTGTGTTCCTTGAGGTTAATTATAATATTGTTTTTCATGTAGTCCTCCCATAACAAGCATTTGCATAATATTTAGTACATCTCCAATTAACATTCTCAGTGCTTGTGCTTTCCTTGCTGCATTTGTATCCCATAAATGAAAGCAATTGTTTTACTTTCTGTCATGTGATATATGTGGCTCATTCTGACATTTTGATCTGAAAGTAGCATCAATTTAGAATTAACTATTGTGTTAAAAACATTTATTTTGTTTGCTCACATAATTTATACACAATTTCGCACATTTAACATTTTACATCTAAATATGTGTTGTTGCTTTAAGTTGTAGTTGATTTTCTTCTATTTCTCACTGATGTATTCAAGATTTGATGAGGAGGCTTTTCTGTTCTGTCGGTGGAAAAATGTTTGTTTTAGTTACATGTAAACAATATTGCTTTACTTAAGTTTGGGGGCGTTAGTTTTAAGTTTACCTCTATGGGTTGTTTTTTATATTTTTAACTGGATTTATTTTACTTACTTTGAAAGTGCTTTTGTCCAGGGGTGACACATTTAATAAAAATTAAGTTTATGGATTGCCAAGGGGGTAAGTGCCAAGTCGAATTGGTGTGTGGTTCATTTCACTTTCTTTGAAAGTGCCTTTGTCCAGGGGTGACATATATATAATAAAAAGGAAGATTATGGATTGGCAAGGGAGGTATTTTGCCAAGTCGAATTTGTGGTTTAAAGCTGTCAACAGGCTGCCATGGCAGGCTTGGGACATAGTGAGTACTTAAGTGAGTAGCACAATAAATGCTGCAGGCCCACTAGTAGATGTAAACAAGGGAAACCCAAAGATCGTAAGGGATCAAGGGTACTTGGGTAATTCTAGAAACAATAGACCCTCAACAAAAATGAAATACAGTCGTTCTGAATACAAAAATGTGTTCCATAAATAGATTAAATGATCAGAGTTTTCCATTTTATTACTACAATTCAGACAAAAATTTGAATGACCCCAGCTGGAATAATTTCAAAAACCAAAGATCAAGAGAGCAAAAAAATAATGAGCAAAAAAACAATAATACACAGAAAACTAGGTGTTAAAAACTGACAATAAAAACATATAGACATATAAAGGTAAGCAAACAGTGACAAAAATTAATATAATACCTTTAGATCACTTCTTATTAAAAGCAAAACGCTACTGCACCCAAAACAAAAATACTACAAAGCATAGTGCAATGGGTCAGAGTGTTTGTCGACAACGTTTCGATAACATAAAAATATGGGATCATTATCAAGCCTGAGGATCAGTTGCCTGTCATGGTATCAATTGATATATTAAATGAAGCACCTGATTTATCAACTAACTGTAATTAAGCAAACAACAGGCTTTTGCAACACAATTAGTGTCTGTTCATGAGTATCATATGAAGATAAAGTTCCTAAAATAAACAAGGAGAGAAAATTTTTAAGATGTGTATATTAGGGCCATGCACCTACTGAATTATGTACTTGAAAATTTCTCTTGACTTAGTGGAAGCAAAGGACCTAAAAACAATCATGCATGAACCGTGAGACAGGTGCAACATGCTATCTTGTTCCCTGGCAACAAATGATTACTAGTAACGCACCAGTCGATAACCCATACCATCAAGGTGACTGGTAAGAGTGGGAGTGCAGTCCCATGCACATGTGAAGAATTAAAAAATATAAGGCAGATATAACTACAAGTTAGTGCACCGTTGTATGCGGGAAACATCCATTACAAAGCAGCCATTACATTGCACTACTTTTACAATGCAACTGTTACAACGCAACTGCATTTACATCGAATGCCATTACAACACATGCTTTACAATGCATGTCACTACAACGCATGCCATTACAACGCATACCATTACAATGCATGCCATAACAACGCATTATAAGGTAAGTAATGGAGATTTACCCCTACACTATCCAACACTTAACCTACTGTTGCACTCACTGGAGTGAGAATACTCCATTTTACCCCTACACTATCCAACACTTACCCTACTTTTGCACTCACTGGAGTGGGAATAGTAATTTTTACCCCTACACTACCCAACACTTACCCTACTGTTGCACTCACTGGAGTGGGAATAGTCATTTTTACCCCTACACTATCCAATATTAACCCTACTGTTGCACTAAAAGTATTATGCGTTGTAATAGTATGCGTTGTAAAGGGAAGCAGTGTAAAAACATGCAATGTAATGGTAGTTGCAATGTAAAAACCGCATTGTAAAAGCATGCATTGTAATTGTTTGCGTTGTAACATCATATATTCTTGTATGCAAATATTGAGGCGGATTTGGGAGAAATCCAAATATTCGCCCATATAACAATATAATCAATTTCTAGAATAAAGGAATTGAGTGAGTATAACGTATATTCTGGTGCAAGAGACTAGTATAGTAATAATTCAGAGGATACTTACTAGTGCTGCTTCTATTGGCACTTGTTTTCAATTTGTTGCAAAAGTAAATCACAGCAAAACACAGGTGGGAATCAATGCCTTTCCAGAGAGGACCAGACCCACTTGTAGCATTTAATTTACCAGTCGGGTACTTGGTATACCACTTTACTAAGGACTCATAAGTAAATTAAATATGCCAATCAGGTGTTACCTAAATTCACCATGCCTTAGGGAGTGAGCACAAGCACATTAGCACTGTTTAGTAGAGATAAAGTGCACAGAGTCCTAACGCCAACAAACACAAAATCAGAAAAATAGGTAGCGTGAAGGCAAAAAGTTTATAGGAAGACCACCCAAAGTCTGACACGTCGAATAATGTTGCGCCACAGAGGGGAACATATTTCTAGAACCAGTGGGGTTTGCCTAGTTACTATCCTATTCCTTCCTTGCTGCAGCAGCAAAGTCAGCTTCATATAAGTCCAGTTGGTATGTTGTGAGAGGAACTGGTGCCAAAACAGTTCCCTCAAAATCAGGAATCTGATACGGTAAAGTGCAAACAATTATTAGCTCTGTGCTCCATTGGGCAGAATACTTTTCAGGTAGCCAATGACAGGTACAACTAGTGTATCGCTATGCACTGATATCAGTGGCAAAAATCAGCCCAATCAAGTTCAGGGGCAGCAAGCAAGGGATTTAAAAAGCCTAATAGGTAGGACTGGCGGGGCGGGTGAGAAGTTATGGAAGTCAACAGAGGGTGTGATAAGTAAGATTAGATGACTAAAACCACTTATCTTGCACTAGATGCGGCGAGCGTAAAGTAAATGGTTTTAGTTTTGTATTTATTTAATATTACTAATCCCGTTATCTGTCGAATTCCACCACCCCGCCGCCCCACCTCCCTTACCTGTGTGAGCCACTACTGTTAACAGTTAATGTAAAAGAGTTCAAACAAAGCAGCACATTACTCAATTAATGTATTTTCCATTGGTTGATATCAAATGGTCAAGACACAGGGCTGGTGACAAACTAGCAGCATCAGATGGAGTCAGACCCAATTAAGGCCGGATTTAGTTTGCCACAGGTGATGCAACCTACATAGTACACCATAATATCATGCACACGAACAGGTAAAGCTCAAGAAAACAAAAAACAACATAGCAGGCACTTTATTCAATATATTCTCCGTATAACTTTACCTCCAGGGAATCTTAATGACAGTTTACAGGCCCTTTCCAAGGTGTCTAAGGATTTACTTTGAAACATTTTGGGATTTTTTTTAATACATTTTTTATTTTGCAGAGCATTAAGTACATGATATACATATTATGATTAAAATAGTTATTAAAACAATTTTTTTACAAAAATACAATAGCTTCTTCTTTCCATGACAAAATTTAAAAAGATATGGCTGTAGCCACTAATAACATCAACAATAATTACAAAAAGATAACAATGTGCAAAACATGTAGTAAAGTGCAACTGCAAGGAAAGTGCTAGTGCTTCTAAAGTGCAAATGGCAAGGAAAGTGCTAATGCTTTTTATCACAATAACTACCACAACTTCTACATCGGTATTGAGTGTTATTATACCTCCTTTCGCTTTTCTAAATTACTAAAAAACTTCCAATTTTTTTCAAATTTCCTAGCGGCTCCCACCCGTCTTGCATAAGCTTCTTCAAAATTTTGTGTCCTTTTTATTTTATTAAACCGCTTCAAATGAGAGGGAACGTCACTTGATTTCCAATTCTGAAGAATTAAATAACAGGCTACAGTACAAGAAATAAATAGAGAAACTTTTTCGACCTCAGTTAACATCATTTTATCTCTACATAATCCAAACAGAGCAGCCTCGGCCTCAAGTGGAACTCTTTTCCCAATTGCCTGCTCTAAAAAAAATTGCCTCCCAAAAGGGCCTCAACCGTGGACATGTAAAAAATATGGTGCCATCCACCTTCTCCATTGGCCTGACAGTGAAAGCACTTATTTTCAACCTCCTGATATCTTTTTTCAGACCTTCCGGAGTCAAGTAGGAGAGACATCGTGATAAGAAGGCCATCCTTTTAAAATTAGCTGCACGCAGAGATTTGCTTCCTAGGTGGCATAAGGCTTCACAATCATTAAGGTAAAAAATACATTGTCTCACGGACTATTTTAGCCAGATGGTTCTCTGTCAAGGGTACTTGACCCTGGTGATGTAACAAACGGTAACAATTCCCTACACCATTGACTTTAGCCCCGTAAAGAGCTACAACAAGTTGGTTTGGAGCATCAAAAATGCCATCAGTGTTTTTAGAAAACTGAACAACTTGTAAATATTCAAAATAGGAAGGTTTCCTAAGGCTTTCAGCCCTTGCCAATACCTCTAGATAGGAGACCACCTTGTTTTGAATAGCAAAATGTCTTAACTCCCGTAGCCCACAACCTTCCCAATTATTTATATGACTTTCTCGAAACTGGAGGCCGAGACTAGTACATTCTCTCAATCTCAAATATTGCAGACTCGAGGAGACCGTCTTTTTAAAAAAGGACCGAAGTCTAAAAGAATAATCCTTTAAGGTCTTGAATCTAGTTTTATTAGGAAGTTTGGAGGTTTTTAAAAACACTTGAATTCGAGAACCAATTTCTTGTGTCATTTTATCAATAAAGAAGCTATCTCTAGTCTCTAGTACATTTAGATCCCATCAAGCCAGCCACTAGGTCTTAAAATTGGGCCTCATAATAGGTTCTTAAATGACGCAAAGCTAACCCCCCCTTTTGCAATAGGTAATTGCTCCACAGTCAGTTTAACCCTTGACACTTTCTTTCCCCAGACAAAGTTTCCATTTCTAAGATACATTTATTTTTATTGGGACATTAATAAAAAGAAATATAAGCAACGGAAGTATGGACATTTTAATTAATGAACCTCTACCCACCAACGATAAAGGGAGTAAAAGCCTATGTTCCAGTAGTCTCTTAAGTTTTTTAAATTCAATTTATATAACTGTTGATATTGGCTGGACACGAATATTCCAAGATATCTTATTGGATCTTACTTTGCGGCTTGTGCCCTCAAACAAGATGGAAAAAGATTTAAATCTGTATTGAGGGCAAGAACTTCAGTTTTGTTAGAGTTTATTTTATAGCCGCCAATTACCTAAAAAATTCCTAAATTCCCTTAATACCATTTCCAGATTGTCTTTGTCGAGCATCAAATATAAAATAATATTGTCCACAAAAAGTTTCAGCTTTTGCCATGCCGGGGATGGGGGATTGTATAGCAGCTTTATTTCGCATTTTAATTACCAATGGCTCTATAAAAAAAAGTAAAAAGCAATGGCGAAAGCGGACAACCTTGTCTTGTCCCCCGGTTTATTTTTATGATTCCTGCTTGTTTTGAATTTATTGCTACCAGAGCTGAAGCCCCCTCATAGATGTTACGTAGCAAGTTAATAACCTGAGAAGGAAAGCCGAATTGACTGAGGGCGAAAAAACTGAGTTCTCCAATTAACCAAGTCAAATGCTTTCTCAGCATCGACCATTATAATACATGCCGGAATAAGATTGGTATTAAAATAGTCCAAGGCATGTATTAAAAACTCGGTATTGGCCGCCATAGATCTACCAGCTATAAAGCCAGTCTAGTTTCTATGAATTGCATCCTTGGCGGCAAATAAAAAGCGCTCGGCCCATACTTTCATTTAAATTTGTAATCTGAATTCAAGAGACTGATAGGCCAATATGAATTAACATCCATAGGATTTTTATCTTTTTTAACAAAGGACACAATTATTGCCTCTTTGAAAAGTGCGGGAACCAAAGCACCCTTTTTAATATAATTAATTAGTTTTTTCAGAGGTGTGAATAATTCTTTTGAAAAGTTTTATCAAATTCAATGGGGAAGCCATCCTGCCCGCACGCTTTAGCCCCGGCTGTTGCTTTAGTAGATGCCAAAATCTCTGCGGATTCCACATCAGATTCTAGTTGACTGATCCGGTTATCTGAAAGTTTGGGAATATTCACATTTGAGAAATAATCCTGAATCAGCACCTCCCCCACCGAATATTCTGTAGAATAAAGTTGGTGGAAATGTTCTAAGAAGATCTGTGGAATCTCGTCGCCATTGACATATATTGGGAAGTTTTGTTAACTACGGTCAAAGTCATTAATGATCAATATATTTTTTTCCATAAGAGTTAACAACCTCAAACATTTAGTTAATTTTATGATTGTATTTATCCGTTACATATAGTGCTTCTGCGTCATTAATTCAAGTTAATGCAATAACATTGTGCTTTAGATATCAGTGGAAGGTGTGATCTATTACATGTGGAAAACGGAAGAGATGGTATGGCTTGTACTTCCGCTCAGAGTGAGTTCCTCGAGGATATTACTTCTGGGTATAAAGCTTTGGAGTTTTAACACTCAGAATTCACACATAGGCGGCTACGAGGAGATTTAAAGGACCTATGTGGGCCGTCTCGCCACTAAATCATAATCAAAACACACAAGTAGAGCCCATAGGTCCTACTGGTAAGTTTGCTGAGCATGTGGAAGCTGCTTCCCTTACTTGGGGATCCCTTTTAACCCCTTGCATGCGTCGGACGACCCACGGCCATCCAACGTCATAGTGGGTGTGTGCGGAGTATGGCCGGGGGCCGTCTGAACCTCGCCCACTCATTAATTCACCCGCACCGCGGGGGAATGTACGCAGCACGCAAGGGGTTAAAGGACAGTTCCACTCACACCAAAGGTGTCATGCCTCATCATAGGGTTGCCTTCTCGCGTCAAGAGACTAGTCTTGAGGCGGGCTACAACTCCCTCGCTACAAGGGAGTAGCTCAGGGATGCTTTTGTAGAAGTGGATGGTCCTAAAACCATAAGTGAGCGTGGTGTGTTTATTGTGAGGTCCAGTGCTATAGTGAATAGTGATTAAAACTTCCTACAAGGTTATCTTAGGCAAACTTTATTCCACTACCCTGTGACAGAATTAAAAGCAAATAACTTGAAATGTAGCTGCATGGACCGCTAGTTGGACTGCAACGTTCTTTTAGCCCAAAGATGCACGAAAGCGAGGGTAGGGGGGTGACATGCTCTGCGCGGGCTAAAAGAACATTGCAGTCCTACTAGCGGTCCATGCAGCTACATTTCAAGCTATTTGTTGTTAATCCTGTCACAGGGTAGTAGAATAAAGTTTGCCTAAGCTAACCTTGTAGGCAGTTTTAATCTACATTCACTATAGCACTGCACCTCACCTTAAACACACCACGCTCATAGGGTTCTAGGACCATCCACTTCTACAAAAACATCCCTGAGCTCCTCCCTTCTATAGAGGGTTTGTAGCCCGCGTCACGACAAGGCTCTTGATGCAAGGAGGCACCCCTATGATGAAACATGACACTTTTGGTGTGTGCGGGGAACTCTCCTTCAAAAGGCACCCCCCTGAGCATGGTAAGCAGTTTCCACATGCTCAGCAGACTTACTAGTATGACCCGTGGGCTCTTTTTGTGTGTATAGTTTTACCACTCATGCCATATTTATAGCCAAGTCACGCAGTGCAGCAAGTCACTTTACTGTGCTGCACTCTGTAAAAAGGGAAGGAGCAGGAATGTGCCATATTTAAGTCAATACCACACATTCCTTCCTTTTCCCCTGCACTAGTGCCCTTTTGAGTGGTGCAAGAGCATCACAACTGGGATCGTAAATATTTATTCATACATTCATCATCAGCATAGTATTTTTTGTAGGCTGTATGGCAGGATGTATCAAGCATGCAACAAATACATCACTGACCCAACCCGAGGTACAATCTAAATGAAAAACAAAGAAAGGAAGGCAACACTTACGGAAAAATTTGCTAAATTGGATGTTGTCGCTGAACAAGGTTTGGAAAGTCTTGATGTCAAGATTAAACTGGTTTTACAGCTTTGAAAAAGCTACGTCGAATCACTCCACTTGTGTATTACAAATTTATGTTGAAGATGGGGAACTTTAATGGAAGGTAATTATGACAAACTTTGAATTTGACCATGTCACACACGGGAGGCGCTGGAGTCTAAATAATAAAGAGAGTCAAGGGTTGTGGGAGTTTGTCTTTTACAATTTTAGTAGTGAGCTCTTGGGAACTTGTGCTTGCCTCTTTTAAATCTGTTTATACACACCTTTCTTGTATCACTATTACATTTGAGCGATAGTTGTGTTCCTTGAGGTTAATTATAATATTGTTTTTCATGTAGTCCTCCCATAACAAGCATTTGCATAATATTTAGTACATCTCCAATTAACATTCTCAGTGCTTGTGCTTTCCTTGCTGCATTTGTATCCCATAAATGAAAGCAATTGTTTTACTTTCTGTCATGTGATATATGTGGCTCATTCTGACATTTTGATCTGAAAGTAGCATCAATTTAGAATTAACTATTGTGTTAAAAACATTTATTTTGTTTGCTCACATAATTTATACACAATTTCGCACATTTAACATTTTACATCTAAATATGTGTTGTTGCTTTAAGTTGTAGTTGATTTTCTTCTATTTCTCACTGATGTATTCAAGATTTGATGAGGAGGCTTTTCTGTTCTGTCGGTGGAAAAATGTTTGTTTTAGTTACATGTAAACAATATTGCTTTACTTAAGTTTGGGGGCGTTAGTTTTAAGTTTACCTCTATGGGTTGTTTTTTATATTTTTAACTGGATTTATTTTACTTACTTTGAAAGTGCTTTTGTCCAGGGGTGACACATTTAATAAAAATTAAGTTTATGGATTGCCAAGGGGGTAAGTGCCAAGTCGAATTGGTGTGTGGTTCATTTCACTTTCTTTGAAAGTGCCTTTGTCCAGGGGTGACATATATATAATAAAAAGGAAGATTATGGATTGGCAAGGGAGGTATTTTGCCAAGTCGAATTTGTGGTTTAAAGCTGTCAACAGGCTGCCATGGCAGGCTTGGGACATAGTGAGTACTTAAGTGAGTAGCACAATAAATGCTGCAGGCCCACTAGTAGATGTAAACAAGGGAAACCCAAAGATCGTAAGGGATCAAGGGTACTTGGGTAATTCTAGAAACAATAGACCCTCAACAAAAATGAAATACAGTCGTTCTGAATACAAAAATGTGTTCCATAAATAGATTAAATGATCAGAGTTTTCCATTTTATTACTACAATTCAGACAAAAATTTGAATGACCCCAGCTGGAATAATTTCAAAAACCAAAGATCAAGAGAGCAAAAAAATAATGAGCAAAAAAACAATAATACACAGAAAACTAGGTGTTAAAAACTGACAATAAAAACATATAGACATATAAAGGTAAGCAAACAGTGACAAAAATTAATATAATACCTTTAGATCACTTCTTATTAAAAGCAAAACGCTACTGCACCCAAAACAAAAATACTACAAAGCATAGTGCAATGGGTCAGAGTGTTTGTCGACAACGTTTCGATAACATAAAAATATGGGATCATTATCAAGCCTGAGGATCAGTTGCCTGTCATGGTATCAATTGATATATTAAATGAAGCACCTGATTTATCAACTAACTGTAATTAAGCAAACAACAGGCTTTTGCAACACAATTAGTGTCTGTTCATGAGTATCATATGAAGATAAAGTTCCTAAAATAAACAAGGAGAGAAAATTTTTAAGATGTGTATATTAGGGCCATGCACCTACTGAATTATGTACTTGAAAATTTCTCTTGACTTAGTGGAAGCAAAGGACCTAAAAACAATCATGCATGAACCGTGAGACAGGTGCAACATGCTATCTTGTTCCCTGGCAACAAATGATTACTAGTAACGCACCAGTCGATAACCCATACCATCAAGGTGACTGGTAAGAGTGGGAGTGCAGTCCCATGCACATGTGAAGAATTAAAAAATATAAGGCAGATATAACTACAAGTTAGTGCACCGTTGTATGCGGGAAACATCCATTACAAAGCAGCCATTACATTGCACTACTTTTACAATGCAACTGTTACAACGCAACTGCATTTACATCGAATGCCATTACAACACATGCTTTACAATGCATGTCACTACAACGCATGCCATTACAACGCATACCATTACAATGCATGCCATAACAACGCATTATAAGGTAAGTAATGGAGATTTACCCCTACACTATCCAACACTTAACCTACTGTTGCACTCACTGGAGTGAGAATACTCCATTTTACCCCTACACTATCCAACACTTACCCTACTTTTGCACTCACTGGAGTGGGAATAGTAATTTTTACCCCTACACTACCCAACACTTACCCTACTGTTGCACTCACTGGAGTGGGAATAGTCATTTTTACCCCTACACTATCCAATATTAACCCTACTGTTGCACTAAAAGTATTATGCGTTGTAATAGTATGCGTTGTAAAGGGAAGCAGTGTAAAAACATGCAATGTAATGGTAGTTGCAATGTAAAAACCGCATTGTAAAAGCATGCATTGTAATTGTTTGCGTTGTAACATCATATATTCTTGTATGCAAATATTGAGGCGGATTTGGGAGAAATCCAAATATTCGCCCATATAACAATATAATCAATTTCTAGAATAAAGGAATTGAGTGAGTATAACGTATATTCTGGTGCAAGAGACTAGTATAGTAATAATTCAGAGGATACTTACTAGTGCTGCTTCTATTGGCACTTGTTTTCAATTTGTTGCAAAAGTAAATCACAGCAAAACACAGGTGGGAATCAATGCCTTTCCAGAGAGGACCAGACCCACTTGTAGCATTTAATTTACCAGTCGGGTACTTGGTATACCACTTTACTAAGGACTCATAAGTAAATTAAATATGCCAATCAGGTGTTACCTAAATTCACCATGCCTTAGGGAGTGAGCACAAGCACATTAGCACTGTTTAGTAGAGATAAAGTGCACAGAGTCCTAACGCCAACAAACACAAAATCAGAAAAATAGGTAGCGTGAAGGCAAAAAGTTTATAGGAAGACCACCCAAAGTCTGACACGTCGAATAATGTTGCGCCACAGAGGGGAACATATTTCTAGAACCAGTGGGGTTTGCCTAGTTACTATCCTATTCCTTCCTTGCTGCAGCAGCAAAGTCAGCTTCATATAAGTCCAGTTGGTATGTTGTGAGAGGAACTGGTGCCAAAACAGTTCCCTCAAAATCAGGAATCTGATACGGTAAAGTGCAAACAATTATTAGCTCTGTGCTCCATTGGGCAGAATACTTTTCAGGTAGCCAATGACAGGTACAACTAGTGTATCGCTATGCACTGATATCAGTGGCAAAAATCAGCCCAATCAAGTTCAGGGGCAGCAAGCAAGGGATTTAAAAAGCCTAATAGGTAGGACTGGCGGGGCGGGTGAGAAGTTATGGAAGTCAACAGAGGGTGTGATAAGTAAGATTAGATGACTAAAACCACTTATCTTGCACTAGATGCGGCGAGCGTAAAGTAAATGGTTTTAGTTTTGTATTTATTTAATATTACTAATCCCGTTATCTGTCGAATTCCACCACCCCGCCGCCCCACCTCCCTTACCTGTGTGAGCCACTACTGTTAACAGTTAATGTAAAAGAGTTCAAACAAAGCAGCACATTACTCAATTAATGTATTTTCCATTGGTTGATATCAAATGGTCAAGACACAGGGCTGGTGACAAACTAGCAGCATCAGATGGAGTCAGACCCAATTAAGGCCGGATTTAGTTTGCCACAGGTGATGCAACCTACATAGTACACCATAATATCATGCACACGAACAGGTAAAGCTCAAGAAAACAAAAAACAACATAGCAGGCACTTTATTCAATATATTCTCCGTATAACTTTACCTCCAGGGAATCTTAATGACAGTTTACAGGCCCTTTCCAAGGTGTCTAAGGATTTACTTTGAAACATTTTGGGATTTTTTTTAATACATTTTTTATTTTGCAGAGCATTAAGTACATGATATACATATTATGATTAAAATAGTTATTAAAACAATTTTTTTACAAAAATACAATAGCTTCTTCTTTCCATGACAAAATTTAAAAAGATATGGCTGTAGCCACTAATAACATCAACAATAATTACAAAAAGATAACAATGTGCAAAACATGTAGTAAAGTGCAACTGCAAGGAAAGTGCTAGTGCTTCTAAAGTGCAAATGGCAAGGAAAGTGCTAATGCTTTTTATCACAATAACTACCACAACTTCTACATCGGTATTGAGTGTTATTATACCTCCTTTCGCTTTTCTAAATTACTAAAAAACTTCCAATTTTTTTCAAATTTCCTAGCGGCTCCCACCCGTCTTGCATAAGCTTCTTCAAAATTTTGTGTCCTTTTTATTTTATTAAACCGCTTCAAATGAGAGGGAACGTCACTTGATTTCCAATTCTGAAGAATTAAATAACAGGCTACAGTACAAGAAATAAATAGAGAAACTTTTTCGACCTCAGTTAACATCATTTTATCTCTACATAATCCAAACAGAGCAGCCTCGGCCTCAAGTGGAACTCTTTTCCCAATTGCCTGCTCTAAAAAAAATTGCCTCCCAAAAGGGCCTCAACCGTGGACATGTAAAAAATATGGTGCCATCCACCTTCTCCATTGGCCTGACAGTGAAAGCACTTATTTTCAACCTCCTGATATCTTTTTTCCAGACCTTCCGGAGTCAAGTAGGAGAGACATCGTGATAAGAAGGCCATCCTTTTAAAATTAGCTGCACGCAGAGATTTGCTTCCTAGGTGGCATAAGGCTTCACAATCATTAAGGTAAAAAATACATTGTCTCACGGACTATTTTAGCCAGATGGTTCTCTGTCAAGGGTACTTGACCCTGGTGATGTAACAAACGGTAACAATTCCCTACACCATTGACTTTAGCCCCGTAAAGAGCTACAACAAGTTGGTTTGGAGCATCAAAAATGCCATCAGTGTTTTTAGAAAACTGAACAACTTGTAAATATTCAAAATAGGAAGGTTTCCTAAGGCTTTCAGCCCTTGCCAATACCTCTAGATAGGAGACCACCTTGTTTTGAATAGCAAAATGTCTTAACTCCCGTAGCCCACAACCTTCCCAATTATTTATATGACTTTCTCGAAACTGGAGGCCGAGACTAGTACATTCTCTCAATCTCAAATATTGCAGACTCGAGGAGACCGTCTTTTTAAAAAAGGACCGAAGTCTAAAAGAATAATCCTTTAAGGTCTTGAATCTAGTTTTATTAGGAAGTTTGGAGGTTTTTAAAAACACTTGAATTCGAGAACCAATTTCTTGTGTCATTTTATCAATAAAGAAGCTATCTCTAGTCTCTAGTACATTTAGATCCCATCAAGCCAGCCACTAGGTCTTAAAATTGGGCCTCATAATAGGTTCTTAAATGACGCAAAGCTAACCCCCCCTTTTGCAATAGGTAATTGCTCCACAGTCAGTTTAACCCTTGACACTTTCTTTCCCCAGACAAAGTTTCCATTTCTAAGATACATTTATTTTTATTGGGACATTAATAAAAAGAAATATAAGCAACGGAAGTATGGACATTTTAATTAATGAACCTCTACCCACCAACGATAAAGGGAGTAAAAGCCTATGTTCCAGTAGTCTCTTAAGTTTTTTAAATTCAATTTATATAACTGTTGATATTGGCTGGACACGAATATTCCAAGATATCTTATTGGATCTTACTTTGCGGCTTGTGCCCTCAAACAAGATGGAAAAAGATTTAAATCTGTATTGAGGGCAAGAACTTCAGTTTTGTTAGAGTTTATTTTATAGCCGCCAATTACCTAAAAAATTCCTAAATTCCCTTAATACCATTTCCAGATTGTCTTTGTCGAGCATCAAATATAAAATAATATTGTCCACAAAAAGTTTCAGCTTTTGCCATGCCGGGGATGGGGGATTGTATAGCAGCTTTATTTCGCATTTTAATTACCAATGGCTCTATAAAAAAAAGTAAAAAGCAATGGCGAAAGCGGACAACCTTGTCTTGTCCCCCGGTTTATTTTTATGATTCCTGCTTGTTTTGAATTTATTGCTACCAGAGCTGAAGCCCCCTCATAGATGTTACGTAGCAAGTTAATAACCTGAGAAGGAAAGCCGAATTGACTGAGGGCGAAAAAACTGAGTTCTCCAATTAACCAAGTCAAATGCTTTCTCAGCATCGACCATTATAATACATGCCGGAATAAGATTGGTATTAAAATAGTCCAAGGCATGTATTAAAAACTCGGTATTGGCCGCCATAGATCTACCAGCTATAAAGCCAGTCTAGTTTCTATGAATTGCATCCTTGGCGGCAAATAAAAAGCGCTCGGCCCATACTTTCATTTAAATTTGTAATCTGAATTCAAGAGACTGATAGGCCAATATGAATTAACATCCATAGGATTTTTATCTTTTTTAACAAAGGACACAATTATTGCCTCTTTGAAAAGTGCGGGAACCAAAGCACCCTTTTTAATATAATTAATTAGTTTTTTCAGAGGTGTGAATAATTCTTTTGAAAAGTTTTATCAAATTCAATGGGGAAGCCATCCTGCCCGCACGCTTTAGCCCCGGCTGTTGCTTTAGTAGATGCCAAAATCTCTGCGGATTCCACATCAGATTCTAGTTGACTGATCCGGTTATCTGAAAGTTTGGGAATATTCACATTTGAGAAATAATCCTGAATCAGCACCTCCCCCACCGAATATTCTGTAGAATAAAGTTGGTGGAAATGTTCTAAGAAGATCTGTGGAATCTCGTCGCCATTGACATATATTGGGAAGTTTTGTTAACTACGGTCAAAGTCATTAATGATCAATATATTTTTTTCCATAAGAGTTAACAACCTCAAACATTTAGTTAATTTTATGATTGTATTTATCCGTTACATATAGTGCTTCTGCGTCATTAATTCAAGTTAATGCAATAACATTGTGCTTTAGACATCAGTGGGAGGTGTGATCTATTACATGTGGAAAACGGAAGAGATGGTATGGCTTGTACTTCCGCTCAGAGTGAGTTCCTCGAGGATATTACTTCTGGGTATAAAGCTTTGGAGTTTTAACACTCAGAATTCACACATAGGCGGCTACGAGGAGATTTAAAGGACCTATGTGGGCCGTCTCGCCACTAAATCATAATCAAAACACACAAGTAGAGCCCATAGGTCCTACTGGTAAGTTTGCTGAGCATGTGGAAGCTGCTTCCCTTACTTGGGGATCCCTTTTAACCCCTTGCATGCGTCGGACGACCCACGGCCATCCAACGTCATAGTGGGTGTGTGCGGAGTATGGCCGGGGGCCGTCTGAACCTCGCCCACTCATTAATTCACCCGCACCGCGGGGGAATGTACGCAGCACGCAAGGGGTTAAAGGACAGTTCCACTCACACCAAAGGTGTCATGCCTCATCATAGGGTTGCCTTCTCGCGTCAAGAGACTAGTCTTGAGGCGGGCTACAACTCCCTCGCTACAAGGGAGTAGCTCAGGGATGCTTTTGTAGAAGTGGATGGTCCTAAAACCATAAGTGAGCGTGGTGTGTTTATTGTGAGGTCCAGTGCTATAGTGAATAGTGATTAAAACTTCCTACAAGGTTATCTTAGGCAAACTTTATTCCACTACCCTGTGACAGAATTAAAAGCAAATAACTTGAAATGTAGCTGCATGGACCGCTAGTTGGACTGCAACGTTCTTTTAGCCCAAAGATGCACGAAAGCGAGGGTAGGGGGGTGACATGCTCTGCGCGGGCTAAAAGAACATTGCAGTCCTACTAGCGGTCCATGCAGCTACATTTCAAGCTATTTGTTGTTAATCCTGTCACAGGGTAGTAGAATAAAGTTTGCCTAAGCTAACCTTGTAGGCAGTTTTAATCTACATTCACTATAGCACTGCACCTCACCTTAAACACACCACGCTCATAGGGTTCTAGGACCATCCACTTCTACAAAAACATCCCTGAGCTCCTCCCTTCTATAGAGGGTTTGTAGCCCGCGTCACGACAAGGCTCTTGATGCAAGGAGGCACCCCTATGATGAAACATGACACTTTTGGTGTGTGCGGGGAACTCTCCTTCAAAAGGCACCCCCCTGAGCATGGTAAGCAGTTTCCACATGCTCAGCAGACTTACTAGTATGACCCGTGGGCTCTTTTTGTGTGTATAGTTTTACCACTCATGCCATATTTATAGCCAAGTCACGCAGTGCAGCAAGTCACTTTACTGTGCTGCACTCTGTAAAAAGGGAAGGAGCAGGAATGTGCCATATTTAAGTCAATACCACACATTCCTTCCTTTTCCCCTGCACTAGTGCCCTTTTGAGTGGTGCAAGAGCATCACAACTGGGATCGTAAATATTTATTCATACATTCATCATCAGCATAGTATTTTTTGTAGGCTGTATGGCAGGATGTATCAAGCATGCAACAAATACATCACTGACCCAACCCGAGGTACAATCTAAATGAAAAACAAAGAAAGGAAGGCAACACTTACGGAAAAATTTGCTAAATTGGATGTTGTCGCTGAACAAGGTTTGGAAAGTCTTGATGTCAAGATTAAACTGGTTTTACAGCTTTGAAAAAGCTACGTCGAATCACTCCACTTGTGTATTACAAATTTATGTTGAAGATGGGGAACTTTAATGGAAGGTAATTATGACAAACTTTGAATTTGACCATGTCACACACGGGAGGCGCTGGAGTCTAAATAATAAAGAGAGTCAAGGGTTGTGATTTTAAACCCTATTTTATTATCGAACTGTTTATTGGATATCAGTTCTGTACAGTCTTGTAAATATATGCCCTTTACTTTTCTACACACTTTGAGCTCTCTTGACTCATATATATACATGTGATCACTTTTTCTTACACGTTCTCTAGAACATTCTCCTACCCTCTTGACCCTCTAATGATTGTTCCTTTAAATGACTAAATAAATATAATGTAATAATACTTTTGTGAGCTAATTAATGTAAGCTCAAATAAGTTGATAATTCTGTTAATCTAACTCTTCCTGGAATAATTGGTTCAGGACCATTGTTTCTTTATGACAATCGATACCCAGGTCCAGGGACCATTTGGGAATAGCCCATTGTTTATAAATGCTATTTTATTATCCTAGCAGCCACATTTTGTACCTTCTTGAAGACCGTCTAGTTGCTACTAAAGGGAACCAGGAGAAATGGATTGAGAGATTGGATGAAAAGAAGAGAAAGCAGACCTACCGATTAATAAAACGGAAAGAAAGCAGATTTAATGATGCTGCCGAACTATGAAATAATACAGAATTCATTGTACTCGAGGGTGCCCAAATTATTAATGAGGCGTGATCATCTCTCTGTAGGTAAATGTGACATCTAACTGGTTTGGAAATCCGATTTTTTGATTTTTTGCCGAATATGGGCCAAACTTCTGGGAAAGAATGTGGTGAGAAACTTGCAAGGGTGTGTCAAATTTGGTCCAGATTGGCCAGCAAGTGTAAAGTTATAAGGAGAGATCCAAACTCATTTTCAGTCGCTAATAACAGAATTTACATGGGAAAACTATAGAACAGATGGTCACCAAGGGCCAGATGTAGGAGCCCTAATACTGGTCGGTAACGGTCGAATTCGGCCGTTACCGACCGGTATTAGGGTTTCCAGATGTAGGGGGCCTATATTTTACCGATTCTGTAAAGTTACCAAATCGGTAAATTTACAGAATCGGTAAAATACCGAATCGGTATATTTACTGATTCGGAAAAACCACATGTAGGTGGCACTCCTCAGAGTGCCACAGGCCCTTAAAATTCAGTATTTTACCACCCAATCCTATTGGGTGGTAAAATACTGAATTCAGGTGTACATGCACATCTGTGCATGCACACCTGTGCAATGTGACACACAGACATGCCCTTAGGGCATGTCTGTGTGCCACATGGCACACAAGTCCGGAATTGGGTGCTAGAGGGTGTCAAAGTGACACCCCCTGCACCCATGCAGGATTCGGTATTTACAGATTCTGTAAATACCGAATCTGTATTTCCCATTGATTCCTATGGGCTTCAAGGCCCATAGGAATCAATGGGAAATACAGATTCAGTATTTACAGAATCTGTAAATACCGACTCTTACAGATTCGGTAATTTTTTACCTACATCTGCCTCCTTCCAATTTACCGACTCTTAAATACCGAATCGGTATGAGTCGGTATTTAAGAGTCGGTAAATCGGATTTACCTACATCTGGCCCCAAATGTTTATAGCACAGCGGACTTTCTGTGGCTTTCCTTGGTTTGGTGAAAATCTGTTTTCACAGTTTGGAGATATAAGGCAAAAAGAAATGATTTACAGGTACATTCATCAAAGTATTTAGGAATCGCAAACGGCAACAATGATGCATGTACCTGTTAGTGCACTTTGAGCTCACAGATATTTACACAGAACTCTGTGAACAGAATTCATGCAGATATGTATTTATATTTGCAAACGTTTGAAAACACTTCTGAAATGAAAACACTTGAGATGGTTTAACTGAACTAGTTGCCGTACAACACAGCCTATATTTACGACATAATTCCTCGATGAGATAAAACCCACCCTGGCAAGGAAGCTGTTTAACTTGTTTAGGCTCGGGACCTGGCCTCTGCATTCTTTCACTGTTAGTTGGGCTAGCGCCACACAAACCACTGGGAAGGCTTGTCTGTCCAGCGGAGTATCTGCTGAATCTGTGGTGCACACTCTTTTCTTCTGTCCTGCATACAAGAAGGCCAGGCTTAAATGGTTGATTCAAGTATTCTGCAATGTAGGAGTTAGGCGGCAAGAAGTTTATAGGAGTTTGCAATCTGATACAAGCTAACATATAGTATTTGCAGTTCCTAGGTTCCTATATTGCAGGTGGGGAATCAGGCACAAACATGGTTCTCGGCCAACCAACATAGAGGGAGGCAGCAAACCTCTAACGACCATTACTAAGCACCGCATTGACATCACTGCCCTCCCACCCTGCGAATTTTGTACATCAAGATTGTGAGGATAAATATTACACTTTATGAACATTGGGTTAAAAACTGCTCTTATTGAAGGTGGGGACAAATTAGCACTTTGCCCGAATCTGGTCAGTGTTCACTGTCGTTGGTGGCACTTATGTGTTGCTTTTTAATCTAACTTTTTTTCTACTTCATCTACTTTAAATTAATTTACTGTGCTTAAACTGAGTATTCTAATAGATAATTTTTTATCATGTTTTTATATGCCCTTGTGCAGTGTTTTTATCGTATTTGCATGCTAAATCTGTTGAATGAATTCACAGAGGCTGTGGACCAGCCAGAGCGATTAACAAGTGTGCAACAACTAGGGCTGATTGTGCCCTGGGCGTGTTCAGCTTGTAACGGAGGCTTGTTTAAAACCCCATTCATTAATGAACACATATTGCCTGTCGGTCTCTAAATTGCTTTCGCTTTTATTGTGGTGCCTTTGTGGTTTATTTTGTAGCAGGGCACTCTAAAGCCGCTTCTGAGGTGACAGTGACACCATCCATTAGTTATCAATATATCCATAGTTTCCAGAGCTATTTGTGTTGCCTTTTTACATTTATCAGCACCAGTCTCATTTTTCTCACAGGTTTTTTTTTGTTGCTTTCTTCTTTTGATGCATCATTAAAGAAGCATTGGCAAAGCCAATATGTCTATCCTTCGTGTGCACTATTGGCTTTGTCAATGTTTTTTAGTCATATTTCCTACCATATAACACCACGAAATTCAAACCCTACATGTAAAGTAAAGTAAAGAAAATATGTAATTAACTAATGCCATAGGTAATGAACAATTAGAGAAATATTATTAATTCGAAAAATAATAAAAAATTATAAAATTCACACACACTTTAAACACTTATAAACATGAAAAATGTGACCTAAAAATAAAATGTAAAAAAAGTTACAAAATTAAATAAAAATCAAATTAATAAAGCGAATAGTAATTATTGTTCGCAGGTGTACAAATAGTGATTGTACACCTGCGAACAATGGGGCCCAATCCTTTTCAGGCAACGCAGTGAGAATCTGGAACTCACTTCCGCCTCAGCTCCGGACCACCACCTCCTCCCAGGCCTTCAAAACTGACCTCAAAGTTCTCCTCCTTCAAAGACACTTCCAAATTTATTTCACAACCTCTCTATTATCTGAAGGAAGACCTTCCAGTATAGTGAATCCTTTTCTCCATGACCTTGGAAGTGTGTTCTGTCATTTATTGCAGTATTATCCTTCGACCTGTGTTTGGTACTCTTTTGTACTCAGGATATATTGATCTGTTATGTTTGTTCTAGTTGATTCAATGCCCATTAGATTCCCAATGTTAGACTAATGCTCTGGTTTGTTGCCTTTGCCTCAAATTGTAAAACGCTCAAATATTCTTCTGGATCAAGTTTGCGCTATATAAAACTACATATATATATATATATATATATATATATATATATATATATATATATATATATATATATATATATATATATATATATATATATATATATATATATATATATATATATATATATATATATATATGAAATATCCAAAGTTCTGCCCATAAGCAAAGTCGCGCACTCAAGGAGATTCAGTAGTGAAAGTTTTTAATCACCGGATATCGCTACGCGTTTCGACACACCAAGGTGTCTTGATCACACGATAACCATTCCCCCATATTCAACATGTTAAATACAATTGAAAAAACAATTCATAAACATAGAAGAGGTCTGCAACCCTCCATGCATACAGGTCAAAACATTGTCGGCCATATTGGAGTGGAGTCACTCGCAGGTAATAGTGTCTAAAACCGATTCGTTAGGCCATGCATTCTGTAAATCAAACACAATTCTAGCAATTTAACAAAAATTAAAACGATTAAAGTATGGAAACTTAGATGATTCTCTAAGTCGATTTTGCAACCGTTTATATCGAAACAAGCTGGCAATAATTGTATTGTCAAGGTGTCTTTGGCCGTGATATAAGCTCCGTTGACCACAAAGCAGAGTTAATATACTGGCGGACTAGTGCCCTCCTGATACTGAATTCATGTAGCTATTTAACTGGACTACATGAACCCCGAACTGTGCCTGAGGTCTAGTGCCTATAGGTCAAAAAATTAGGAGGGATGCATTAGGCTAATACAAAGCCATTCATGTACAAAAAAAAAGAATAAATAATATATTCAAAAAAGGAGGAAAAAAGTGCCCATAGTGAAAGTCTTATCTTTAACAGGGTGAAGTGAGTTCTTCCATTCAAGCTGGAGAAGGGTGGGGCCGTGGTGAGGTGGTCAGAGAGAGTGCTGTTCCCCATCCTAATCTCCTGAAAGAGACATAACAGTAACATGATTAAAACGGTTTAAAACATATACAAGAGTATATCTGTTACAAAAAAAGATGATAACAATGCAAGATTCTCAAAAAACAACTATGACTGTAGGAGAAGCATTATGACTACAGAATACCTCCAGAATTAAGCATTTAAGCACAGCATGCAACTCTATTCATTATGAAGATGAGTTGCCAATTCCTCATCCATGTTGTGCCCTCCCGGGGACCTGGTCTCGAGCTCCATGATCCATCGTGACTCTCTCTTTCTAAGAGCCAGTTCTCTGTTGCCACCCCTTCTTCCTATATTCACTTGCATTGTTGAATCTTTTTTGTAACAGATATACTCTTGTATATGTTTTAAACCGTTTTAATCATGTTACTGTTATGTCTCTTTCAGGAGATTAGGATGGGGAACAGCACTCTCTCTGACCACCTCACCACGGCCCCACCCTTCTCCAGCTTGAATGGAAGAACTCACTTCACCCTGTTAAAGATAAGACTTTCACTATGGGCACTTTTTTCCTCCTTTTTTGAATATATTATTTATTCTCTTTTTTTCTACGTGAATGGCTTTGTATTAGCCTAATGCATCCCTCCTAATTTTTTGACCTATAGGCACTAGACCTCAGGCACAGTTTGGGGTTCATGTAGTCCAGTTAAATAGCTACATGAATTCAGTATCAGGAGGGCACTAGTCCGCCAGTATATTAACTCTGCTTTGTGGTCAACGAAGCTTATATCGCGGCCAAAGACACCTTGACAATACAATTATTGCCAGCTTGTTTCGATATAAACGGTTGCAAAATCGACTTAGAGAATCATCTAAGTTTCCATACTTTAATCGTTTTAATTTTTGTTAAATCGCTAGAATTGAGTTTGATTTACAGAATGCATGGCCTAACAAATCGGTTTTAGACACTATTACCTGCGAGTGACTCCACTCCAATATGGCCGACAATGTTTTGACCTGTATGCATGGAGGGTTGCAGACCTCTTCTATGTTTATGAATTGTTTTTTCAATTGTATTTAGCATGTTGAATATGGGGGAATGGTTATCGTGTGATCAAGACACCTTGGTGTGTCGAAACGCGTAGCGTTATCCGGTGATTAAAAACTTTCACTACTGAATCTCCTTGAGTGCGCGACTTTGCTTATGGGCAGAACTTTGGATATTTCATTGAAACCATTCGGCTGAGGGTTTGCCGAATCTTCGCGCCACCTGACTACGGGAGGAGGTCCCAGCAGAACCCAGTGTGCTCTGGAATATATATATATATATATATATATATATATATATATATATATATATATATATATATATATATATATATATATATATATATATATATATATATATATATATATATAGATATATAGATATATATAGATATATATAGATATAGATATATAGATATATAGATATATATATATATATATATCATACACATCAACATGACACACACAAAGTCAACACACAAGCACTAACTACAGAACACATTGGTCTGATACACACACTTCACGATGCCCGATACAGACACACCATACATGTTACACACGTGACATATATGAAGAATATACATATTCCATGAAACACGATGCACACACTACAAGCAACATAGTCTATAACACACATACATACATACACACACGAGCAACTACCGCCGATACAGAGGTTTATATAGACTCTAAAACGCAACTCGCCCCATCACAAATACAGTCGCTCCACTCCTTAGTCCAAACACCGACCTGTACACAATCCTGAAAAACAAAGGCTTTTAATAAAACTCACACATTTCTAACTCTACATACCATCAAATGAAAATGCTTGCCGGACACACATGACGGATGCAGACCACCCACAATGCCCAATACAAGACAAAACACACACAGGTGGCTGTATATATGCCCTTAGGCAGGTATACACTCAGATTGATTTACTCTCCAAACACACATGACAGATACACACACTCCACAAATCATGATACACAAAGTCCAAACAACACACACCCCACACACATAATATAGCTAATGCTAAAGCTGTCATTAGCCAGAACTGAAAAAGTGAGATAGGATCAGGAAGCCACCTCTTGCAAAAGTAGCAAGAAATAATTAAAGTAACTGCTGACTGGTGCATTGTACATAAGAGCGTGTTGTGTCACATGACGTACTGGGAACATGCGAGCCCTCTGTACGCAAGTGTATGTTTGCAATATCTGTATTTTGAACATTCACATGAAAAGCTCCACACATGGAGAAATTGGAAAGCTGGTGATAACAAAGTATTGCATGTGGGAGTGCCTACTCTTTAAGAACACACTTTGCATATTTCCTGTAGTGAGAAGGAAGAAACGTACCTTTGAACATCCCTACCCATGACCACACCCCTAGAAAATAATTACATCAACATTTGCTTTCTATCTAGGCGCCATTGAGATCTGAAAGAGTCCCTTTCTAGCCTGATGGACAAACCACCCTTACAATGGTTTTTCATTTAAGTATAATCAAAACATACGAATAATCTGTTGATAGGTCTCGCATGCTAAAGTGATTTCTAATTCTGCGAGACTTCGGAAAGACATAGGGCGGATTTACAAACCCCTTGCGCCTCTTTTACGCCGCCGTTGCGTCACTTTTGTGACACAGCGGCGGCGCAAAAGATGCGCCATGATGCGGGGTATTAAGAACGTGACGCATCTGGGAGATGCGTCACGTTGTAAAGCCCTGCGCCATAAGGAGGCGTTCCTGCGCAGGGGGGGGGGGGGGGGGGGGCGTTCCTGTGCAGGAACGGCTTCTAAAAGTGGCTGAGTAAAATCTTCAAGATTTCAGTCAGTCACTTTTAGGCCAATGCTGCGTCAAAACCCTGCGCCTGCTTGAAGCAGGCGTAAGGCTTGAGGCAGCATTGAAAGAATAGGCCCCCCCAGAGCATTGCTGGAGCTGCGTCGCGCTTGCCACGCAACTCCAGCAATGCGCCCCTTTTATGGCACAGATGCGTGACGCATCTGTGCCGTTATGGCCCCATGGTGCGCAGCATTGTAAATGCGGCGCATCATGGGTGGCGGAGCTGCGGCGCACAATTACTGGCGCATCCCGCTAATTTGCAGGGATGCGCCAGTAATTGTAAATCTGCCCCATACTGTTTTGTCAGAATTAATAAATACCAGCCATATTCTGTAAGGAAAGAATATACAAACTGACTAGCGTCTGCCATTCCCTGAAGAGGACCATGCATTATTTAGCTGTTTCATCTTAAAGCAATGCATTTTTTGCATCTGTATCAAGGATGGTGTGTTGTTTTCCATTCTGATTTATTCTGCTTCTTATAAACGCAGGCCCTGCTACGCTGATCCATTGAAAATCGGGTAAATGTATTGCTCCTTCAATACCTTCCTGGTGTGCAAAGGAACACAAGCCTTCTAAAACCACTTCGTGTTACAGAGACAACCAGTTTGGCCGAACTTATCGCACTACTGTGTGAGCTTTATCCACAGGAGGCGCCTGTACTACTGGTGTCCTGAGAGGCACTGTTTTCACTATGACCTTGAACTTGGCACCATGTCTTTAGAGGGTCATCCCAGTGGCAAAAGAGACTAGAATCTTTGTGCTCTTTTTCAATTACGATTGTTATTGTGCCAATACTAGGTTGGCTGTTCATCTAACATCCAGGCATCATTTTAGTGCTTGTTAATTATCAAGGATTAAACTCAGCATAGACAATAAATCTTTAATATCTTCACTCAAGGGATTCCTTTTAATTAACACTAAGCTGCATGTGTATCATTTATCCAGGGCTGCTCGAGTTTCTGCCTTAGGGCAATCTCAAAGCAGACAGCTTCCGGTACCTTTATTCTGTTTATAATGTTCCAGCATCTTATGTAATTTATCATATGAGAGGCATATATTTAACGGGTTGCTTTGATTTGGACATTTAAACGTTCTTATTTTAGGTAACCGTAAAGAAAAAGCATTTTGAATACATTTTCAAAAAATTGATAGAAATGGGCGAAATTGTTTTCAAGGCTGAAGATTGGAAGTAGGGTGTGGTGAATCTGCAATATTTTGAACAAACGTTGCTCAAAAAACTGTGGCTAGAAAATTGAATAGAAAAGTACCTGACATTTTGCAAATTTCTATATGTTTGATAGAGCAAATTGTGAATTTAAATTAGATCAAAAACAAGGAGTACTCGCTTGAAGAACATAAAAATAAACAGATCTCAAGAACAGTGAGAATTAAAATTAAGCCACTCCCTTCCCCACAAGTTATACAAAAAAATAACACAACACATAGCCCTGAGGACTGGCCAAGTTCCAACCCCTTAGGATAAAAAGCCAGAACTCGGATCCACTATGAATAATAATATGTTTGGAATAGATTTCCAGCATTTCATGAACTTAGGAAAAACCCTCAGGAGCAGTGAAACAAGAAGATATTATCAGTTAAAGGTATGTTTTCAAAATTCAGTAAACTCATTGTCTATGGTGGAAGAGTTAGATTATTTCATACTCTCTTTGGTCGAGATTTGCACCGAGATAATGTTACTTTTGTGGTGCAGGACCATTGCAAAACCAATTTTGCCATTTACTAAGCCACACATGGATTCTCACATTTGAATGGGGAAAGTGTTACCCCATGGGGGTGGATGCCTAGCACTCCCACTGTTGCCCACCCCATAGGGGGGTGAATGCCCTCCCACCATTGTCCACCCCATAGGGGGGTGGATGCCTAGCACTCCCACCGTTGCCCACCACATAGGGTGGTGGATGCCTAACACTCCCACCATTGTCTACCTTATAGGTGGAGGATGTCTAACACTCCCACCGTTGCCCACCACATAGGGTGGTGGATGCCTAACACTCCAACCGTTGCCCACCCCATGTGGGGGTCAGATGCCTAACACTTCCACTCCTGTCTACCTTATAGGGGGGAGGATGCCTAACACTCCCACCCTTGTCCACCCCACAGGGTGGTGGATGCCTAACACTACCCCTGGTTTTGCTTTGTTTTTGTTTTGTTCGCCCATCATCCCCTTTAGTTTTGCCTAACACTACCAGCATTGTCATGCCATATTCTTATTACGGGTGCAAACCCTTAGCAATGTTTACCCAAAATGTGGTATGGATGCTAGCCGCTCAACACTGTAGTGACATATTGGGGCTTGTGGAGCTCAACCCCCCCAGCATGTTTCAACAAATAGAGGGGTGGGGGGCTAACCCCCCCTGCACTGTAATGACAAATTGGGGCTTGTGGGGCTCAACATCCCAGCATGGTCCAGCAATTAGGGGGTTGGGGGCTAACCCCCAGCACTGAAGTAACAAATTGGGGCTTGTGGGGCTCAACCCTCCAGCATGGTCCAGCAAATAGGGGCTTGGGGGGCTATCCCCCCAGCACTGTAGTGACAAATTGAGGCTTGTGGGGCTCAACCTCCCAGTATGGTTCAGCAATTAGGGGGTTGGGGGGCTAACTCCACCAACAATGTAGTGACAAAGTGGGGGATGGGTCCAAACACCTGTAGCACAGTTGAGGCAAACATTTTTTGGTGGGGGGTTACATACCCACAGCCATGTGCAGCCAATAGGGGCTTTGGGTGGCAAACGCTCCCAACAATGTCTAATTGGACAATGTGACATGTGACCATCAAAAATAAATCAACACACACATTTGGGGTACGAGCAGCAGCAAATACAAAGGATTCAATCCCTATGTCCATTTTTTATGAGATCCCGTCCCACACTGTGGCAGCAAACCTAAGGAATGTGCAGAGTGGAGATGTAGGAGGCCCGGGCCAGTAAAGAAAGAAACAAAACACACCATCCACTCAATGCCCATCAAAGACAGTTGAAATATATGTGGGAAGATGCACAAAGACAATCGACCAGCCACCCACTGCAGAAAAGCACAACATGTGTGTGAGCGTGGAAGTTGTCTTGGCCTGGGCTGACACACATGATGGGGGCTTAACTCCACTGAACTATATGTGTGTTGAATCCAATCAGGAAGTATTGCTTATAGGGCTTAAATTGGCAATGTGGGCAATCAGGCATTGGTTGATGAGCGTGTGCACCAGAGTCACATGGGGGCCAAGCATCGGGGACCACCAAAAACCACATCAGGAGACTGACTCATTTCCAGTTCCCTCCAGGCCACAGCACTGTGGTGCCAGTATCCTGTCAGCTGATCCGCTGTGATGCAAATTGTGGATAGGGACCAGACTCTGGAGCAGACTCACTGTTGTCACTGTGTCATGTGTCTTGCAAGAAGCACTGTCATCTTACATACCCAAACATGACTCCCTGGGCATGCCGGTGCAGGGAGGCCGCATTGGAGGTAGAGGCCTTACCCGGAGGCAAGTCACATTCGGCCAGTCGAAATCCGATCCCCCTTGATCAGCAGCATCATGCCTCATCAAAACCTCCCTTGACAGGTGACTTTCCAGAGACGACCTTGACAGTGTGGATCACTGGATGTATGGAGATGAATCCATGATTGACCAGCCATCATTGTGATTCCAATACAGCCATGAGTCCAAGTACTGTTGTCTATGACCAAAGGGGGAATTTCAGCATCAGGTAGGTACACCCAGCACGGCACATACTAGGACAAACACTGATTTGATTGTGGAACAGGAGGTGTCAGACATACACACGTAAGTGATGCAAAGTCACAGCATCTTTCCACCATAACATATACTCAAACCCTGCAGGGCAACAGGAGTGCACCCCCTCACAGAAGGATGCCATTGTGATGAGTCAGTGTACACTGAAGCCCAGATGAGACTGGCCCAACACCACAGAAGTGCACAGACATACAAAATAGAATCATGAGCCTCCCACTACAACAAGCCAGAAGTGGTTGTGTCACAGCTGTCGAAACTACATGTCTAGACCACATTCCTACTTGCTATGGCGAAAAACATGGACCAACAACAATGTAGGCGACAGGCACCATATGTGGCCCGGGGGTGTTGCACACAGCTCAAGATTAGAACATATACACTGTCAACTTGGTTGCATGTCTTTCACAGCAACTCCAGGGCAGGTTACAATGTACTGATTGAGAGCACTCATTGACACCAACAACGCCCGCCCTTACCAAACCACATGACAGATTACAAAACTGCTGATAATGCAAACACCAATGGAACTGGGTGAAATGTTTCTGTGTCACATGTGAGTTTGCTCACAGCGCAGGCTGTTGTTCTCTGTACAACCAGGAATGTCATCACAATGAGTCCAATCCCCTGGTGCCTCACACCTGGGACAGTCAAAGTCAGAATGCCATGATTACCCACGTGTGTATAGTCTACTGGGAAGCTCAGAGATGCATATCTGGACAAGCTGGAGCACAGGTGACATATCAACACACATACCAGCATATTCACTTGAGGGGACAATACCCCCCTAGGCCAATGTTCTGCCAGCCAATGTTCACGCATCATGGTGTAACATCAGAAGCAAGCACCACATCCATGTAAGGGCACCATCACAGGGCATTGATGACCAATCAGTGCCCACTACTGACTACAGTGTGCAACTTTCCACTTATGCCCACACACAACTCACACAAGCCAAGGCTAGGTGGAGGCTACCCCTCCTGTAATGCCAATAGCAACTGCACACACCAGTGTCCTGACAGTGACCATCACAAAAAGCATACCTGAACATACATTGGCAGACAGCAAGCTTCAGCAGACACGTGAAACAGCCACAGAATCACTCTGGCAACTCTCACTGCCTCTCACATACACATGATTTACACATATTCGCAAGTCAACTTCACCACAAGTTCTGCATCAACTCAACACATATAAGAATGATCCCTCCAATACCCATGTCACACTACATGCCCATCTCTCATTACTCACAAACACACAAGCATGTCATAAGCCCCCTCTGCTGCATCTAAAAGGAGAAGCATGTCTGCCCCATGAGCTCCAGCCCAGTACACATATCATTACAACCCTCATCACATCCACACCTACACTTGCAGCATCACTCTCCATCACCATGTACACATTACCTCTCAGATACATGATATGCACACAATGTACAGTACACATTCCCTCCTTAGCAGTTGACAAATGTAACATGTCATATGTAACACTCTTATCATCAGCCACATACTCATTGATGCCTTGGACTGCACTCATGCCACAACATGCAGCATCACTGCACACTCGGACATGCACACTCCACCATATCTCACAACAAGACACATGCATAGTGCAATGGCTGTGTACTCAGTCATTTGCATATCACAGTATAAACTCCCAAAACAGCACAAGTCCAAAGGATTGTCACTTGAGAAAATATTCACCCACACATTAAAACACAACATACTACAACTCTGCAACACTTCACATTTCAACATCCAGCACACATGATCCCATTACTGTTGTACATACCTTCACATTCACAAATCCACTCTGTCCCATATGACTAGTCCGACCGTGTCTCAATTTTATCCCTGTCACATCTACATATGACTTCCATTTCCAATATCCCCATGGACCTCTGCATAGTATCACCATACATCACTCATCCAGAACTGCCCTGTGACAGTCAAATCGCACAATAGTGCTTCACACAACAGCTCTCATCGCATGCCACAATGCAACCTTGTCTGGCGGGATATCCCCTAATTTATCCACACATTTCTACCATACCTTGTGGAGGGCGGAAGCACTAAATCAAGCTCACATACTTTGAATTACACCTCTGTATTACAAGCACTCACATTGGGACAATGTGGACACTCCATGTCCCCTACACAAGAAATGACAATGAACTGAAGTCACACCCCACACCTCCTGGCACCATCTCAAATAGTCCTGCTGCCATCACATAGGAGTCTACACTCCGTGCATACAAACGATATACCAGTCTCCATCACCTCTACCCGTGTGTGTGCCAGCTCAGCACATGCAACATCAACCTTGCTAAACACACCTGCAGCTATGCTGCACCAACAAATGTACTATTACTCCCCTGTGTGCCAATGAAGAGCATGTATGTGACTCAAGCTCCTGTGGCGTCTGCATGACTGATGGACACACTACACACCTGGGCATCCACAATCCACTCTGCTCAACACATGTCGCAAAGGGCCAAACTAATATAATCAACAGAAAAAAACGGGGGTCTAAAGGACAATACTATAGCGGGCTAACCTTTACTCCTCACTGAGTAAGTCGGCACCCAAGTTACATAGAAGCCCATAGAGACAGAACAAGCATAAAGAAGAGAGCGAAAAGATAAGTGATTTGTGGTGAGATCCAAAACCGCTTGAATGGATTCCCATCAATGTATCATAGTGATCAATCTTCTCATTTGGCCATCCATCTATCGGGATGGTATGTCTCTTGATCATAGAGACTAATTGCCACTCCAAAGATAATGTGCTGGCTCAAGCCCACAATCACTTTAGGCAAAAAATGAGTAACTAAATAGTTAATCACAAGGGAATCAAGTGCAGTGCAAAACACAAAACGATGTGGTGAGATTAAAATAGGGTGATTAGGCCGAAAACAAATAATATTTTAGTAGAATACAAACTCATCCCGTAATTAAAAGCAGAACAGTGGAAGCGGCAGTGTAAACAAATAACTGCAAACAAAAGGCCAACATGTTTCAGCCAATAGGGAAACCAATCCCTAGGCTTTCTTCAGGGCCTCTGCTCTCAAACTTTGCTACTGCAAAACTAAGTGAAAATATGTCTATAACTAAGAATATTTTTAATGAAAATATATGCAAATAGTCTCGAAAGTAATCAAGGTTGGAATAAATACAACCTGATATGTACTGATCCTACGCATCAAGGAATGCAGATGGCATCTAAAAGGTTTCAATAAAATAACAAGTTAACCATAAAAGCTCTCTTGTTTGCTTAGTTCATATAATTCAATGCTTATTACAAACTATTCCATATGCTCACCCAGCTTGACCAGGGACTGGACTTCACCTCACCTGGACCAAGCTCAGGAAATAGAGGCCCCTCTCTGTGAAGGAAAAGCCAAAAGGAGACTATAGAGTAGAGAGATAGAGAACTACACCTCGTAAGTCCTTTGCTTGCTCAATTCGCTGTGCCCCTTTTAACATCAGATCCTCCTCAGAAAGATGTCAATTCGAAACAGCTACCTGGCTTATCCCCAAACACTCCTCACGCCAGAATTCACTCACAGTTAAAAAGTGGAAATCAAAACCTATTCTTCATTCAAACAACTGTATCCCTAATGGTGTTCATCAACGGTTCATATAAATTGGCACAGGTTTATTTAAAAACATGTACCCTCAAACCAGTAGCACACTTATAGAGTAAAACATCTGTGCTCTCTTTCTTGCATATCCTAAGTCAGTTGGTACCTTATACCAACTAATTGTACTGTCTATCCTCTTCCTACAAAGCCCAAAAACAGCTCTAAACTTATTGCTAACAAAACGCTGTTCGCAGCTCAACTGTGCTTCTTAGCAGACAACTATTGTCCGTTGCTACCAGACAAACAAATGGCCTATCTGTCCGTCGTTGCTTCAAACAAGTCCTGAGTCTAGGGGGAGGCAACGAAAGGATCAGGGACGGCGTTTAAATAAGACGCTCTCGGGAATGTGCATGGACTTCACGCCCCCTGCCACTCAATGATATGCACATAGCGTACACCTGCCGTCAAAAAGGCTCTTCAAACCTTTTTTATGTTATTATGCCACAAAAGGAGTATAATTGAACTCTTTACCTTCTCTCTCAACATAAAGACAGCAGCCGGTGGAGTCCCAGTCTGTACTGATTTCAGCCGAGATCTCGCGTAAAGGCACAAAACTACAAAGTAACGTCATTGACATGACGTTTGCAGTTTCTTCAAACAAACTTTATCGAAATGCTGAAAGCGGTCCCTACCCTCAAACCACCAAGATATACATGATGTAAAAAAGGTGCAAAGGAGGGTCAGGTCATAATGTGCAGGTATATAAACGACTGGGGATCCCTCTAGCTATTAAACGTATCTTGGAGAGATACTCGTCCATTTTTGTTGTTTCTTGTTATTAGCTGTCAATCAAATAGAGATACCCATCACCTTGTTTGTCTGAGCTCAAGCTGGAATATCACAACCAAGGGGGCTCTGTAAAGGACTAAAGAGAGAGCACTCTAGGGGAATCCAATCCATCTCCCTAGAATGTCAAACAACACAATATACTGAATGTCAAACTTAAGGATAAGTCTTAGTACAGGTTGGACTCATAATCTTAACGTGCATTATTGCAGGTACAGAACAAGTATAGGTGATAAACAACTATTGGTCAACCCTTGTAAATAATGCATGCAGGCTTTTTGCAATTCATCCTCGTAACTATATGTCTATCGTATGTACAGTGGTGTAACTGAATAATCAACACTGATAGACTGTAATACAGGTTGTTCAAATACCATGTGTCTCGATATAACTACTTAGATGGAACCTAATATTAGCTGTTCCTTGCTCGGGGTTTGATGTATACATAGTTGGTCATAACGATAGTCTGTAAACCAAATCTTTACATCATCCAGTTTAGCAGACAATGATGTTGCCTCCACTTAACGGTGAAACCTATAGTGTAGTTGACAGATGGTCTCAAACAAGAATTACAGGTTGGTCCAAGGTATATCATCGTTAAGACCAAGTGTGTCACTACGAAGCTTGAATATCCATTTCTGCTCTTTGGTGAACAAATACTTAGAAATGTCGCTGATATGTGACGGTATGAATGGTTTTTCTAGTAAAGTCCACTGAAAGTCTTCTTCTCGTTGATTTTTATCTACAAAGTGTTTCGTAAGTCTTGTCTGTGTCTTTTTGCATCGAAACAAGCTCTTGTGTTCAAGCATGTGTATACGCACTTTGCGTGTTGTCATACCGACATATCTAGTAGAACAGGGGCAAGTTAGAAGATAGATCAAATTTGCACTATTACAGTTTGTAATTTGAATTTGTTCCCATGGTCGATCTGTGCCTATGTCTATTGTCGATGAATGTTTGGTCTTTGGACAAAAGGAACAGCTCCCACATGGATGGTGTCCCACAACTGCAGTTAAATCCCAAAGGGTACCTATCAATCTTTTGGTGTTTCCTTCGGGTGTGTATGTACAAACCGGTCACGTATGCTACTCACCCTCTTGAAAGCAAACGGCAAGGGGGCAATTTTCTCTCAGCTGTAGTTTAAAATCCAACAGTGACGGCGAAGTATCTTCTGAATATTGTTCGCTCTAGTACTAAAAGTGCTCACGAAAGTCAGACGATGCTTCAGAGGTTTAGGTACTGGGGGCTCAAGTAGGGCACGGGGCCAAACAACATACATCAATCCACTGCTAGGCCAGCTTGGTGTGACCAAGTACAGTATCATGCATAGCGGAAAAGGACACAGTTATTGGTCCCGCACAAATCACGACCCGCACAAGATACCTATGCCCAATTAGATGAGGGGAGTGGGTGAATACATTATGTTAAAGCACACACAGACAAAACCCTTAATCAACATGATGTAGCCAGACAAAAGCTGGTTGGCACGACTCACAATAGGCTGATTAAGCACTGGACTAGTCAGACCACAGAAACAGAACATCTGCAGGGACTTGAGTATTTGGAGGCAACTGGGTCTGAATGCTGAGATTCCTGCTCACCTCATACACACCATGAGCTCAGGAAATGTCACAAATGAACTCACTGCCATGAGGGGAAGTCCCTAAGGTGGAAGGCCACCTGTGGCAATCTTCTTCTCCGCAGTGGTCTACCATGTCAGAAGGAGACTCAGACATGGATCCGACACTTCCAAGTCACATCATACTTCAGTACCATCAGCCTGTGTACATGGGTGTGTCCAAAGTCACCACCACGTACTCAAACTTCATGTGTACCCAGTTGTACTGAAGAGACAGCTGATTTGTTGCACATCACATCGCTATACTGCATGGCCTCCTAGGTGTTTGCACTCTGAAAGACTTGCCCAATGTCTACAAATGTCAGCATTACCTATGTGCAAAAGTGTAAGTAAAACATGATAGTTTGGCAAATGTATGCCACCCTCATGGCCCAAAATGATGTGTATGATGACACCCTGCAAATGCAGACAATAAGGACTCAGATACATACTGTCATAGGTCATACACTCCATGGACCACATGCAGTCCATGACATCACAACATCATTGCATATACGCACAACAGTTGACTTATGACCAAGTTGAGGGACACAGAAAGCAAAAGTGAAAAGAACTTAACATGCTTTATTCTGTATGAAACACATATGAATACTTCAAATCAAACAAAAGGCCAAGGGGCAGTCCATTTGGTAGTGTCCTGGAGGAAGTCAGGGCTAATCACCCTCTATTGCTTGCCTGCACTGCAACCGCATGGGGACACCTCCCCTAGAAGGGGCATCTAGGGGGTATGCCAGACCCCACAGGAACAGGAATAGGGGGGACTGGTTTGAGTTTTGTGAGGGATGGGATCCAGTGTTGTGTGTGGGTCTATTGCAGTGGACTGGCCAGATTGAGGGGAGTCTATTGCAAAGGCAGCAAAAGACTGAGGGAGGGGCTTTTGGAGGGCAAGTGCTTAAGGGAGGGAGGAGGACCTGACTTTCATGTGGATGGTGTAACAGTGGGTGGGGAAAACAGGGATGGAGTCTGATGTGTGCCCTTTGTGAGGGGGGCCTGGGCTCAGGAGGAAGTGGACTTTGTGGGGGAAGTGTGGGTTGATGGTGGGGTTTTGGATTTGGAAGACTGGGGGATGTATGGGTGGGGGGCTCTAGGGTATTCTTCTTAAGGGAAGACTTGCAGGCAGGTGTGAATCTCAGGTCTTGGTTGGGGGTTTCCTCTTCCCCTTGGAAGGGTGGACAGATGGCTCAATGGGAAAGAGGCGGAGGTCGCAGAGGAAGACCCGCTGGTAAGAGGGTTGATAATGGACAGTCTAGGGTAGGGGTTGTGGAGGCAGAGGGAGCTGTGGAATGCAGAATGGCTGTGGATGCATGTGTGTCTTTTTTTGGCCTCTCCCCAGTGTGTGTGCTGTCAGTCCCCTGAGTGTGCATGCGTGTGAGTTTGGACTTTTTTGGGGGGGTTGTGTGCTGCATGTGTCTGTTGCTGTGTGTGCACGTGCCTGTTTAAGTGTGCTTGGGTCAGATAGGGTAGTGGGGACTGTGGTTGGGGTAGAGGAAGGAGGGGTGAGGGACTGCTGGATGAAGGACACTGCTGCCATCAGTGAGGAGGCCAGGGCCTGATTAGATCTCTGAAGGGCAGAAATGTTTGAGTAGATGCTCTCCATGTATGACACCAATTGTGTCAAAAGCAAGGTATGTGCATGGAGGACATTCAGCATGGATGTCTGCCCAACATGGATCTGCTTCAGCAAATCCACAGCCTCCACCGGGTGGCAGTGGAGACTGTTGCGAGGGGTGCGGTGCCTAACCCGAAATAGACATGCTCCCTAACACGGGAGCGCCCACGGAAACTGTGAATGGGAGCAGCTGTGAGGGTGGAGATGTCGGTGGTGGTGGTGGGGACGGACTCTGATGTTGTGTGATACAATCCGCGTTCACCCACCACCACAAAGGAGTCATCACTTTAGTTGTAGTGGTCTTGTGATGTTTTTGAAGTCTCTGACCTGTCCTCAGTGTGTATCCCCTTATCCTCTGTGCCACTGGGTCCCTCCTCCGCACTGGACCCAGTCTGGCTAGCCGCTTCCCCTTGGTCCATGGAACTGCCTCAACAGTAGCCAGTGCTGATGTTGTGAACAAGGATGACAAAGAGTCAGCGACCACTGAGCCTCTACTGGCCTGGTCGCCCCCACGCTCCTCCTATCTCCCGCTCCCGCTCCTGTGCCTACCTGCTGCCTGTGCCCGCCGCCTGTGCCTGCTGCCGACGCCGCCTGCTCCCTCCTCCCTCCTCCGGCACCCCAGCCACCGCAGGGCCGCCCGACAAGCCCGCAATAGATTTTCCTGCCAGCCCGCGGCCCCGCCCCCACCAGCCGATTGGCTAACTCGCTCCCGCCTCCCCGCAGAACCTCCCTACCGGCTCCCTTCTTATGACGCCCTCAGAGCGACCGCGCAGCGGACGCACGCAGCGGGAGCACCGAATGAGCACCGAAGGTGCGCCAAAGGTAAGCCCGTCTGCGCCCATCCGCGCCTGGACCGCGCCCAGTGCCAGGACCCCTGACCCCCGGCAGACCCCAGCCCTCCCACCGGACCTACGCCGCCACCGACCTCTACGCACAAAACGCTGGCAGACTCCCGGGCTGCTACCGAGCCACCCCGAGACGCACCCACGGACCCTTCTGCTGCAACGCCTGCAAGTTCACCTGCATCCGGACCAGCACCACTCCAGCAGGGCCCAAGACCTCGACGAGCATCAGCAGCAGCCACCTGAAGTGCATCCTGCTCAACACCCGCTCAGTCCACAGACACGCCGTCGAGCTCTGGAACCTGCTCGACACAACATCACCGGACGTCGCCTTCCTCACGGAACCCTGGTTGAACGCCTCCTCAGCGCCCGACATCGCCATCGCCATCCCGGACGGCTAGAAGATCATCCGGAGGGACCACATCAATCAGACAGGAGGAGGCATCGCCATCATCCACAGGAACTCCATCCGCATCACGACCAACACCGACGACACCCTCGCACCCGCCGAGCACCTGCACTTCCAGATCCACATCAACCCCAGGACCACCCTCAGAGGCACCCTCATCTACAGACCCCCACACAATTCAGCGAGGACATCGCCGACTTCGTCAGCCCGCATGCCCTCCCCTCCGCTGACTACATCCTCCTCGGGGACCTCAACTTCCACCTGGAGAACAACAACGACCGCAACACCACCACCCTGCTGGACAACCTCGCCAACCTCGGACTCAAGCAACTGGTGACCACCCCTACCCACTACGCCGGACACACTCTCGACCCCGTCTTCTCCTCCAGCAAGGACATCACCTTCAGCCACGCCACCGGACTCCACTGGACGGACCACAGCTGCGTCCACTTCAGCTTCAAAAGGACCACGATCCACCACCACCAGCAACAGGTTGCACGCAGAAGCTGGAACAAGATCACAGCCGACCAGCTCGCAACCTCCCTGAGCAAGAACCCACCCACCAGCACAACGAACCCCAGCCAAGCGGCCACCAACCTCACGAAGTGGATCAGCGACTGCGCAGACGACCTCGCCCCTCCGAGGACCCCGCCTAGCAGACCCGGCAGCAAGAAAGCCCCATGGTTCACCGACGAACTCAAGAACTCGAAGAAGAACTGCAGAGCCCTTGAGAAAGCCTGGCGCAGAGACCCAACACCGGACAACATGACTGCCCTCAAGCTCGCCACCCGAATACACCACCAACTGATCCACACCACCAAGAAAACTGCATTCAAGGAACGACTGGACAACAACGCACACAACAGCAAGGAACTCTTCAACATCGTTCAAGAGCTCTCCAACCCCAACGCCGGAAACAACGACATCACCCCTTCGCAAGACCTCTGCAACTCCCTCGCCTCCTACTTCCACAACAAGATCGCAGACATACACAACAGCTTCAGCACTCAACCGACGCAAGCCATGACCGAACCACCGCCCCCCACCACCACCCTCCGCGCCTGGACCCCGATCAGCACCGAAGACACCATCCGCACGATGAACTCCATCCACTCCGGATCTCCGACCGACCCTTGCCCTCACCACGTCTTCAACAAGGCTAACGCTGTCATCGCACCCCACCTGCAGGACATCATCAACACCTCCTTCAACACCGCCACCCTCCCGGAGAGCTGGAAGCACGCCGAACTCAGCGCCCTACTAAAGAAGCCATCAGCCAACCCCTCCGACCTCAAGAACTACCGACCCATCTCGCTGCTCCCATTCCCCGCAAAAGTCATTGAGAAGACCGTCAACAAGCAGCTGGCCGCCTTCCTCGAGACAAACGGATCCCTCGACCTCTCGCAGTTTGGCTTCAGGGCCAACCACAGCACCGAGACCGCCCTGATCGCAGCCACCGATGACATCCGAGCTCTACTCGACAACGGAGATACAGCTGCCCTCATCCTCCTAGACCTCTCAGCGGCCTTCGACACCGTCTGCCACCGTACCCTAGTACAGCGCCTCAGCAACGTCGGAATCCAGGAGAAGGCACTGGAATGGACCATCTCCTTCCTCGCCGGAAGGACACAGAAAGTCCGCCTCCCCCCGTTCAGATCAGAAGCCACCGAAGTCATCTGCGGCGTTCCTCAAGGCTCCTCGCTCAGCCAAACCCTCTTCAACGTCTACATGAGTCCCCTCGCAGCCATCGCACGACAGCACAACCTCAACATCATCTCCTACGCCGACGGCACCGAGCTGATCCTCTCCCTCACCAACGACCCCGCCACCGCCAGAGCCAACCTACACGAAGGGATGAAGGAAGTAGCCGAATGGATGAAAAACAGCCGCCTGAAACTGAACTCGGACAAGACGGAAGTCCTCATCCTGGGATCCTCACCCTCTGCCTGGGACGACTCCTGGTGGCCACCCGCCCTAAGCAGCGCACCCAAACCAACAGTCCACGCACGCAACCTGGGCTTCATCCTGGACTCCTCTCTCTCCATGACCAGACAAGTCAACGCCGTCTCCTCGTTGTGCTTCAACATCCTACGCATGATACGCAAGATCTTCCAGTGGATCCCCACCGAGACCAGGAAGACGGTCACACAGGCCCTCGTCACCAGCCGACTGGACTACGGCAACTCCCTCTACGCCGGAATCACCGCCAAACTCCAGAAGAGACTCAAGCGGATCCAGAACGCCTCAGCAAGACTCATCCTGGACATCCCCCGTCGCAGCCACATCTCCGGACACCTGCGAGACCTGCACTGGCTCCCGGTCAACAAGAGAATCACCTTCTGTCTCCTCACCCACGCACACAAAGCCCTGCAAAACCAAGGACCAGGATACCTCAACAGCCGCCTCAACTTCTACGCTCCCAAACGCCAGCTCCGATCGACCGGCCACGCCCTTGCCGCCGTCCCCCGCATACGAAGAGCTACCACAGGGGGAAGGTCCTTCTCCTACCTCGCCGCCAAGACCTGGAACTCCCTCCCAACCCACCTCCGCCTGACCCAGGACCACCTCACCTTCAGGAAGCAGCTCAAGACCTGGCTGTTCGAGCAGTAGCGGACCCCCCTCCCCAAGCGCCTTGAGACCCTCCGGGTGAGTAGCGCGCTATATAAATGCTCTGATTGATTGATTGATTGATTGAGTCATCTGCATATACCTGACACATGGGTATCATTACAACACATCACAGAGCAAGCATATACATAATTTTGACAGCAGGGTTCTAATCATTACACATATGGGAACATGGCACTTGCCAGTCTGCCAGTTCACCATGGTTCCCAGACATATGATGTCATATCCACCATCGGTTAGATCAATGTCAAATACCACAACCACTATGTCAACTACTAACTATGTAGTAGGTGGTTTGATTGGTAATGCTCCTGACCGTCTTGTGTCATTACATACCTGTCTCATCTCCTGCAAGGGAGTCTTGAACTGATACTGCAAATGGGATGCACGCATTTCAAACGTGAAATGGTGACCACCCTGCAATCCCCAGTCATCATGATGTACACCTATGTTGCTGACGTAACTGGTCAAATATTCAGCCTGCAGTACACCAAACCTCTATAGTCATAACATGACTCCTTTCACACAGATAGCAGTGATTGTGTGCACATGTCCAGTGTCTTAGGCCCACTGCTGTCAGGTCAGACAACTGAATCTTACTTTGAGATACCCCAAGGTCATAGGCCTAGCCAGGGTGAGACTTGAATGGTGCCACTGTCTTGCCTCAGCTATGGAGGGTGTTAGGGAAATTACTGTGGATGTCAATCACATTGTATCCAGTTACAAATGTGATAGATTTTCAACACACTTCCAAGTCCAAAGACTGCATCCTCACAATGCTTCATGTGGCACGCTATGCCACTGGCCTGTCTGGCTGGACTGTCTGTATGGACTCTTGGTACAGGACCTGTACATCTCAAGGTTACAATCAGCACCATGTCCCAATCCTGTCTATACTGCTTCAGTCCACATCTGTAGGTGTCAAGTATGCATATCCCTTACTTGTTAGAACAATTTGAACAATTTTACAGGCTCACATTGCTCTAGTTAGCCATCACAGTATATGAACTAACAGATGTATTTACATGCACATTTTACATCTCTCAAGCTGAAAGTAATGCAGCATACACATGGATGTTCAAGCCACCAGATACACAATCAAGGGATGATACACACGTGTTGTGTATGTGAGACATAAGACATACATTGCCAGGTTTCAAACAGTGACCACCTGCATCTTTCAAAGATTGGAATGTGTACTCACTGTCACAGAGTTTGACCCATTGATTCTCACATTGGAATTGGGAAAGTGTTACTTCACACACAAACATTTGATAGGCCAATACCTCAGATGGCCTGAGTTGGCATACCTGTCCTTGACCCATGGGATACATGTGATTACACGGAGCACTGCGGTTAGGACAAAACATCTGGCACAATGAGCAAGATGAATTCTCTGAGGCATCCACAAGGGTGTCACCTGCTGCCCAGATGTATAGCATTGTCTATGCACATCTGTATGCTCCAATTGCAACATACTGCACATGCATGTTTGTACCACACTGAGTACAGGTCATACATCACTTAATGTTCTGACACATGTCAGCCAATTACATCACTCATGATGGTTAACTCCATGCACCTGTTTTGTATATTGTGCTGATCACATGAACATTGGACCTCAGCCACTACCCAGGACCTAAGTGACACACATGTCACAGATGGAAAGGGGCACAACTGGGCATCTACTGATCAGGGAGCATAGTTACCTTTTGAGACAGAAGTGTTGGTTTGGCTTACTGACGACCTGTGAGAGGGGTAGCAGGCTGAGGGAGTGCAACATGCATGTTAAACATGGGTGTGCGACATGGCACATACTCACCCTCTCCTTGCTGCTGTCTGACCTTCAACTGGCCATCCAGGTCAGGGAAGACCACCGCCAAGATCCTTTTGCGAGGAGGTGACAGCTTCAGCTGGACCCTTGCAATCCTCTGTGTCAAGCCACGGAGGCAGCGGCGGGTGCGGCGTTTGAAGACCCCCACAGAGCGGATGCTCAGACGATGGTCTGCCAAATCTCAGGCTTTTAAACGGAGTTGACCTGTAAGGATGACATTATGACACACCATTACGTCACATGCTACATGTTTCTGAGTCACATACTTGTACACATAGGTCATGGTCAGAATAGCAAGGATGTCTAAGAGGTAGCCATAGTTGTCCTGTGTGCAATTATCCCTCCAACTTTTTCAGCACTGTACCTGCCCAGAACCCAAAGCTACACACTGCAAAACATACAGGAACTCTGTTTGCATGCTTGCCCTTGGGAATGCCAATGCTAGTAGTGCATTGTTTACACATAGCCAATGAGGTAGGACCAAGTCCATTACATTGCTAGCATCCGACGTGCCTACCGTGATGTTCAAAATATCCACATCGGCCCCCTATTGAGTTTGATACATTGGTGATGAAAGGTTATGGAATTGGATTGCACGCGATTCGGCCACAAAACAAAAGGAACGTCTGTCATCATGACGACCAACAGCCAATGGGTGTAACTGGCTTGGTTCGGATGTGGCTAACGCGTCCTTTGAATGCTCACCTGCATCGTTCACCATTACAAGGAACAGCCAAAGGATGCGACCGACACAGTTCGCATGCGGGTACTGCTTCACTCCACTAATTGATCAGCAGGGCAGACAGTAGTTCTGGTGCATTACATGTGTGAGGACAGTGATTAACATGACATATTGGACATTAGACTTGATAGCCCACACTCCCATGAGGAGCCAAGCTTGAGGGGCACACAACATACTGTTTTTGAGGCCCATCACAACATTGAGAGTACACTTCACAGAGCACCCTCCTGAGCTTGGACACTGTCCCAGTGGATCATTGGGGAAGAAATGTTATGTCCACACATATTCACTGCTTTGTTGGACTGTGTGTCACAATGTGCATTGTGGTAATTTCATGTCTGTAAATCTACTGTGTCTGAGTCTTGTGCAACGCAGACACTTTATCAGTTTGGTGCCATGATATTTAGCTGCCAAATCAACTTGTGTTTGTCATGTCTGTGTGTCACAGGCATACATGGATGCTTACCAAATAAATGCCTGCTTCACATTGTCAATGTTCTGTGTATGTGATTGTACATGTTTGTCAGACATGACATAATGACAGTGTCCACCGTGTGACAGTGGCGTGCATGGTTATATCAAAGAAGTGGTGTAATGCTGTTCCTCTGGTGACAGAGTCATAGAGTCAACGAAAGGTTGGGTCCAACTAGTCCCTGTTGGTCGTTTTGTGAAGTGCGGGTATTGGGCCAGAATAGTGTAGATGTGTTGTGCCCTGGATCTACCCGAAATGGTATTTAACCAGGCTTCAACAGTACCTGGTGGTCCACGCATAAGGCTTGGCTCCTATGTGTGGTGGAGTTTTGCTCCCTCGTGCTGTTCCTTACGACCTACCCACGCCACCGAGTCTGCGAGTCGTGGGTAGGTTGTAAGGGTACTGTTGAAACCTGGTTACATACCATTTCGGGTAGATCCAGGGCACAACAGGTACCTTTACCAGTAGACACTTCTTCTATTAAAGTTAAATCGCGTTACCAGTTGTTCTAAGTGAAGATAGTTTTCTTGTCTTCATTGGTCCTGAAGACTCGCAAGTAAATTCACGTTAACGCGAGAAACATGTTGACCTTTATCTTCTAACGCAGGACACCCAAACACAAGACATTACACTTGGATGAGTGCCCCGCTCACTGTTTTTAAACTAGGATAGGAGACCCCAGAATAAATTGTTCTATACCAGGTACTCCTAATCCTATTTTTAACCCACCACTACACATCTACACTATTCTGGCCCCATACCCGCACTTCACCAAATGGCTGTTGTCTAAAAGATCTCAGAGAAAGTGACCCTTTTTAGGGAGCCCGTTGGACATTGCACCACCAGTCCAACGAGGAGCAGCCCATATGATGAATCATGACACCTGAAAGGGTGTGTGAGAGCATTACAATCCAAAAAATGGATTTCCAACTGTAGCCCCCATCAGGGACTAGTTGGACCCAACCTTTCGTTGACTCTCTGACTCTGTCACCAGAGGAACAGAATAACACCACTTCTTTGATATTGCTACAGAGGCTCCTGTTTATGCTGGACCTCCCACTCCCCTGCGAGTGGAAATAGCCCCCCATCCCTCCTCTTTGTTTACAAGTGGTGTGCATGGTTCACATGGTGACCCGCTGTCTGTATCATGTGTCCCACATATCTGGCATTGCATGGTGCAGTTCTGTGTACCTTTCAACCATGTGATAGTTGTCACAAACCTATATCTTGGATAGTTTGTTTAGGGATTGTGGAGTATGTGATGCTTGCTCACATGTACAGTGGTAGACACCAGTGACTAGTTACAGTGCAGCATTGTAATTGGTGCCTACCCATAGCTTGGTGACATGGCTGGTAAGGGTCACGTTGCTGTGCTTTGTATCTAGGCTCAACCTTTGGCCTCTAACTTCATTGAGTCCAGATTGAATGTTGTGTGTGTGTAATTGCATGTTGCTTCATACATTGGAAAGTGACTTCAATTGTGTTTGTACTTGTAACATAGGTACAGGAGGAGACATGCAGTCCACAGGCCCTTCCCCGACCTCCAGACCATGGAAGAACAGGATTGCATCAGATGATACTGCTTCACCAGGCCACATATTGTGGAGTTGGCAGACTAGTGGGCCCCACATTTGAAGCCTGCACGCCCATATGCCTTTGCGCAGTCCCTCAAGGTGAAGGTGATGGTGGTACTACATTTCCTTGCCACATGATCCTTCCAGGGTACTGTAGCAACTGCTGGTGGGATGTCCCAGACAATGTTCAGTCTTGTGCTTCGGGATGTGTTGGAGGCATTGTTACATGTTATGGACCGCTACAACAAGTTCCCAGGACAGTTGACAGACATCAATGGGGAGTTTTATGCATTGGGGTGGATGCCACATGTCAATGGCTCCATTGATGGAACATATGTAGCTTTGATCCCACCACAAGCCAATAAAAAAACCTACATGAATCGGAAGCATTACCACTTCATAAATGTCCTGGTTGTATGACTGGCTGACATGATGATCTCCCATGTCTGTGCACGTTTCCCTGGGATCAGCACATGACGCATACATAATGAGAAATAGTGACATCCCCCATTTGATGTTTCAGCTGCGACATGACTGTGCCAGGCTTGTTGATAGGTCATGTTCTGTGTCTATGTTTTGGGTTGCTTGTATGTCAAGTTGTAACCTTTTTGCAGACAACTGAAGTATTTTCCGTGTTCACTGTAGGAGACTCTGGATACCCCAACCTGCCATGGTTGCGGACACCACTCCAGAACCCTATCACCCCTGCTGAGGTTCATTTCAATGAGGCACATGGGAGGACCAGGCGAATGGTTGAGCAGACATTGAGCTTTCTGAAAACAAGATTCCGCTGCTGAACCGTTCAGGAGGAGTTCTGCAATATGCACCATTTAAGTTGTGTAAGATTATCACTGCGTATTGCATGCTCCAAAACCTGGCAGTGAGGAATGAGCTACATTTTATACAATATGACAGAGACCAGCAGCCACCAGCAAGGGAGGATCCAAGACTGGGACATGTTGCCAGTGATGAGGAGGTGGAGGATTTTCTGATACAGCTCATCAACAACTTTTTCACATGAGGATAAGTATGCAATGAAAGTGTGACAAAGCAGTTTTGCAGCATTATGTGTGTCTGGTGTACAATAGATTTGTATGCTTCTGAGTGTTTGGTACTTAACATGATTATCTGAGTTGTTTAGGGTCTAGTAAGCTTGTAGTGTCACATGTACAGTGCTAACATGAATCCTAGCTGGTGTACACAGGGACACATTTGTGATTCTGATAAGTCCCTTGAAGATGTGGGCAAATGATTAATGAGTTCCTGACATTTCTATGTATATCCTTCCCAGGGTCGTTTTGCTGTCATCTGAAGACTCGTGACCTCCCAGACCTATGATGCAGTGACACATTGCAAGTTCGATTTGGATCCAGATTCCATGCCACACACTCACTTCAGACCTGATGCTCAATGTTTTTTCATTTGTACTTTTTGTCACAGTTGGATGTGTACTCATTTTGTGTGAGGGCACCAGGTTGTGCCTGTGGTATAAACATGTGCCCCACATTGAGGTGTGCCTTGACTGGTTCCACACATCCAACGTTCATTTGTATACTGTTCATGTGCCATGATGATCTTTTATCTGACAATGATTATTGTTTGTGCATTGAAAATGTGTTTTCTTTTACAACAGTAGAGTCAATTAGGATCAGTACCTTGTACTATAGGGGTTGTGATGACCTGGTTGGGTGTATCTCTCATGCTGTGTAAGGTTACATTTTCTCACAAGCCAGTAGGTGAATTCTTGAACTTGTTTCTCAGCCAATGTCATTGACAGTCCATTATTTTCACTTTTGTGCCTCATTTCAATCTGTAAATTTGTGTTTCTGTCATGACATAAGCAAGTATTCTGTGGAAAGTGATTTATTTCGGTGCATGATTTGATGTAAACACAATGGGGCAGTGCTGTAGAAAATATGATAGACAAAGTGCAAAGATGAGTTGGCAGTGCCAGAAGATGAATTTTTCTGAGGCAAGTCCACAGTCATTTGAGTCCAAGGGCCCTCCATCCAATGTGGGACAGTTCAGTGTCAGTCAACAAAGTGATCGCTTGGCACACAATGGAGGATATCAGGAGCAGATTGTCACTTCCTGGGGATGATGCGTAGCCATCTGTCTCTCATGTGTCCTTCTTCGGATGACCCCTCTTACGTTTTTCAGGGGGGATCCTCAGGTTCAGGCTACGGCGGCGCAGGGGACTCTCCGCCAGAGTTCACATCTCTCCCTGTTGCAGTTACGGATGTTGATCCACCAGATGTAGTGGGTACACAGGGGGGGGGGGTCATGTTGGTGGCAATCTGGCGGAGACAGGTGAGTATGTCCCTGTGCACCACAGTCAGATCATCTATTTTGGACATGTAGGAGTCCATTTTGGACATGTGGGAGTCCATTTTTTCATAATGGGCAGACAGAGGTGACGGCTGCAGTTTTTCTACGTTTCTATATTCATCGCATGCTGCCCTTATCAAGGAGGCCTATGCAGCCACACTTTACATGCTAAATTCTCTCCAAGGACCTCACGTCATTTGTTTGATCTGAAGAAGTTCATTGCATGTGAACGAAATGCATTGGCTGGCAATTTTCTGTACTTGGATTCTGATGAAAATAAAGGGTCTATTGAGACAACTTAATCAAGACTGTATGCATTATTTAAAAACTATCTTCGCATAACGGGTGGTGCACCAGACCATGTCTTGGGTTCATCCAGTTTCTGCTTCGCAGGTGGCACCCAACAACGGCAGGTGCTGGAGTAGCATGTGCACACCCAGTTGGACTCATTATGTAACCAAACACAAAGGGAGCACAGCAGGGAAGTGCGGTCACAGCATCCGACGCTGCCTATAACTATACTCAGCCTGCTGCTGTTGCATGGTCCTGAGGATCCCGACTAAGTGGCCAAAGTCACTGGTGCAATCCTGATATGCATTAAGAATCCGGGATAGATGTGGGTCAAATTCATCAGCAGCACCAGCTGCATGGATGCACCTGTCCCTTCGCCCCCTCCCTCCACCCCTACCCACACGAGCAGGACCAGTTGTTGCAAGCAAATATGGCACTGAGCCTCCTTCTTCTTTGACAGTGGTGTCGTTGTCTGCCAACTCCAGAGTGCCCTGTGTTGCTTGTTTGCTTGGTTTTGTGTGTCCATGGGGGTAGTGGTCATCTGGGTGTTCTAAGTTGTTGCGGGAGTGGTCACAGAGGATGCAGATGTACAGATGCTGGTACTGCAGGCTGACCCACACCGGAGATGCCAGGTAGTTTCTCATCATCCGAAGAGGCGTGAGAAACCTCAAGGTAAGAGAGCTCAGAGTCGGCCAGAGTCTTGGACTGGGTGTCCTGTTCTTTTCCAGCAGTGCTCCCAGCACACCCTGTGGGTAGATGAGAGACTCAATGTTTGTTGTTTTTTTCCACAGTTCATCAGATCATACACATTACATTTACTATTGTACATTAGGATGAGTGTATGTACATAGATTGTCCTCCATCAGCAAAGATGCTGGCCTATGTTTTCCGAGGGCACTGTAATTTTTACCAGATGGGGTATGCTGATGAATAATTGAATGAGAGGTGTGTGAGGAGGAGTGTTAGGTGTGACTACAACTCCCATCAGGCTTGAACCCACATCCACTGTCATATAGATATATATAGCCTGTATGCTGTGTTAAGTTAGCATGAGCTTTTTAGGAGTTTAAACGCCATTTTACCTTTCTGCTGCTTTTGCACACGACACACAGCTGTTGCTTTAGCTTTGAGCCTAGTAGAATGTTTTTGATTCATGCGAGAATAATATGTTGTTACTCTGATATCAGCCTTGCTTGGCGAGCTGTGTCTGTACAGTGAGTGCAGAAACCTTCAAGGATATCTCAACACAGTGGTTGTTGTGAGCACTGATCTTCGCACGTTCCTAGACATAACATACATGCAGCTGCAGCCAAGTTCTGGCTTTAGGCGCGTTTTATATTGCTTTGCACATGAGCATACAAACACACTTGATGGTGCTTCGCATGCAGAGAGCTGGTGGAAGATGATGTGATCCCTTACCACTAGGATCTTGAGGTATGGGGCCGCTCTGCTAAAACCCAAAGAGACCTTCTTAGATATAATATAATATACTAGCTAGGGAGAGTAAGAATTAGGTTTTGTTAAACCCTATTCATTTTAGCATAATACCATGCTTTCACCGTTTGTGTTCTATGGACTAGTGACTATGCTGATTACTTTGTTTCTTATAATATGTTTGATTGTATTAGCTAAGATACTGCGTTTGAGAACACTGCATTAGTGAATAAACATTTCAAATATGCATGTGTACTCATTTACTCCTTGTTCTGGATTAAAATGATTGAATAACGAAAGAGTGTTCATGTGTTCCACGTTACCTGAGGTGTACTAAGTCCATGTTCTGGTTTGTCTAAGCATTGGGCGTTTATGATAAACAATGAGACACTAATTGCTAGTCTGGTAGGGGATTTATGGGTACTAAGGTGAGTTTTGGCACACCCTAATTCACTGAGGTTCCAAGCCTCTATGCACAGTTCTGTCTGAGCACGGAATCCGTGCGACATGGCGCCCAATCGTTGGTGGTCTTATTGCATGATACTTGAGTAGTACATTGTTCAGTCCTTAACCCCTTCACTGTTGTTTCTGGTTAATGGCGGTGTCGGACAAAACCTACCTGTATCCGTATAGGTCCTTTCAAGCTTGAATCTTTCTGAAACGGATTCATTGATTACTACCCAGTTGTGCAACAAGGTTTACTTTGTACCTTTATTCTTTCTGTGTCCCTATGGCTGCGGTGGACATTGTGCAACATAGCCGCATTGCGGTGCGCAATCATTTGCAGACTTATAATGTCCCCGAAGATGGTATGGCCGTGATCTTGGTAGTGAGTGCAGAGGTGGCTTACCCATATGAGATTTTCTACTCATGGGTGACCTTCCCGGCTCTGAATGCAAATACTCGTGTGTTCGACACGTACACTCCCACAGCTGTGCCAGCAGAATATGCACCATATAGGGCACAGGAGATTCCTATTGATACTTGGCAGCATTGAGTTTGGTTTAATGGCGCCCTACTCCATTCATTATCAGCTCCGAGGTTAGGTCCCTTGTCCATTCCAGGCGCAACTTTGCCTGTTTTGGCTGGATTTACGCCTCATCCTCAGCACGGAGCATGTAACGTAGCTGAGTTAAAACGACTACATGTGGTCACAATTAATGTGATGAGGTTGTTAGTGCAATACATTACCCGTAATCTCCCGGGCGGGGCCCCAGGTGGTGCGGCGCTTCCTGCAGGACAGGGCGGAATGAAGCTCAGCGCCCCCAAGAAAAGGATGATTTTCCTTTCTGGCTTGCCGAGAAGTTTGACCAACTGGAAGCAGTATTTCCTAACATGTCTCCTGATGAAAAACACAGGATTCTGACAATTAGCTTACCGAAGGAGTTGACCCCCGAAATCGGTGACTGTGAGACCTGGGGTAAGACGTTTGCGGCGGTCTACGCGAGGTGTTATGGCACTCCATCTATGACTGTCCTGCCGACGGTCCTTAAACGTGTTCAGGATGAACACGGACCGGAGGCTGTGGTTGAATTGGGTATGCGTCTCTGTGGCGCCTTTGATGTGGTTTCCGATCTCATACTTGCTAATGTCAAAGGGGATGCGGTAAACTTTCAGGTTGCCAATGCTTTGCAGGCGATACCCGATGCCGAAAAACACCGGCAGTTGGCGAGGATTATTGTGGCGGCTTATAAAACAGTGGGACGCAATAGTAGGGGTCTCACGCCTTTTCTACTAAAGAGAAAAAACAACCCCAAGGGCAAAAGTCGGAGACCGACGACCAGTCCAAGTCCAAAAACAAAAATTGGCATAAAAAACAAAAACAGGGAAAGCAACAACAACAACAGAAACAGGAGTCTCGTCCTGCGTCTCCATTGCCTGCGGCCACAGAACGTGTTATGAGTTGCGCGATCACGCAAGGATTAAATCACCTGATCGTTTTCAGGTTTCGGGCCAACACTCTCCTCGTTCTTTTCAGGAGTCATCGGCCTTTTCATCCGGTGGTGGAGGAGGCGGCTGGGGTCAGGGTGGCCAGCAAGGACGCGACCAGCCCAGCCCGAAAGACGGTATAGGCAAGCAGGACGATTCTACACTGAAGAGACCCCAGTTTCAGAAAAAGAAAGTCGCTGCTTTAACAGCACACAGATATGCCTCAGATAGTGAGAACCCAGCTTCGGAATCTGACATGGGCTCTGACCTTGGTGGACAGCGCGGCGGAGATTACCATAGTGCGAGAGGCACTGTGTCCACTACTGAAGGTGACAGCGACTGACCGTTATGTTGTTGTGGAGACAGCTGACAATGAAATTAAATGAAATGAAAGATTCCACTTGTATAGCGCATAACCACCAGGAGGCCTCACAGCGCTTTAGATTGAATTAGTGTGTCGGGCTCCTGGGTGGAAATTAGTATGCTTTTGAAAACAAGTAGGTTTTTAGATCACACTAGAGTATCTCCCCCTGACAGACTCTATGAAATAGTCTTATTCATTGAAGGTGACATTCAACGTACCTATGACGTTTTGTTAGCGGAGGCTGACTGGTCCCCACCTTTTGTGCTCGCAGCTCCGAGAGGGGAGGAGGTAATCCTCCCTAGTTTTGCGCACACGGTCTCGAAGGAGCATGCGCTGAATTTTGCAGAAGAGTGGGCTAAGGCCCTTGCGCCGGCTCTGTACCGTACGCACTGTGGATGGGATACATTTTCCCCGCACCACGAGATTCCTTTGCAGTCTATGCCTCAGCCTCAACCTCAATATCCCATAAAGCACGAAGCGAAGGCTTCCGTTGCGGAAATCCTTGAACAATTAGAATATCAGGGTGTTATTGAAACTTGTGTGTCACCAATGAATAACCCTCTTTTTACTGTAACCAAGCCTGACGGTTCATAACGTTTGATATTGGATTACCGGCATTTAAACTCGCATTGCTGTACCTGTGCAGTACAGAATACTCACGGCTCTGCTTTAGTGGATAGTCCCGTGCGTAAGCGGTTTAAAACCACGCTTGACCTCCTTTACTTGCGGCGGTGTCAAAAAACATTTCAAGCGTTTACCGATGGGCTACTAAAATAGTCCTGGAGTGTTTGCTGCCCGCATAGTCTCTCTCTTAGAGAGAGTTGACCCAGATGCTTGTTCATATGTGGATGACATTTATCTCACGGATGATGAACTGTGGGAGCATCTGTGTCGCGTTAACCACTTAATTTGTAGCTTTGCGGACTTCGGTTACAAATTCAACTTTGCAAAATCGCACATTGCAGAGTACACAGTGTTATTCTTGGGCTACGAGCTCAACAATGAAGGACGAGGATTAGCTCCTCACTTCTTGGAGAAATGCGCACAATTGCGCGCTCCGACAACAAAAGAGAACATGCATTAGACATCTGAATGGAACATTGGCTTCCCACTCCTCTTCACATTCAGCCCACAGATTGAAAAGAGACTTGGCCTTTGTTAACATCACCGTGTGACCTGTCCTGGATGGAATAGTCTGGGATGCAGTTAAATTTCAAATCCATGGCCTGACTGAAGTTATTAATGTTCCTAATGTGCTTAGAGTTAACATGGGGTATGTGGTTCAACAAAACATACGTTCTGATGATTGGGATGTTCAGGCCGTAGAGGCTTTGTTTGCTGATTTGAGATATTATGCTGCCTTTGATGCTGAAGATTTATATTTAGAATCTGCTAATTATGGTGATTTGTTTTGTTTCCAATATTTTGGCAATCACTACTTACACAAAACTAATTCTAGGAGGAGTACTGTGAATTATACCCAGTGGGAACGTTGCCCAGCTCCTTTAAGAGGCAGCTCGAACACATTTTTGAAAAAGTACACTTATTTTATTGACTTTAATCAGTCCAATCCCGCTTCATTTTATTTTAAAATGACAGATAAATCCATGTCCAAAGTTAGACTTACCGATACTAAGTAATTGTATTCAAAGTCCTTTCTAGACCAGCTAGATGTTGGTGGCTACGAGTTGCGGAAGGAAACAATTGACCTTAAATCAGTTTGGGGTTCTAAAAGTTGGCAGGTACGAGGCACTGAGGCTTTGCACCGTGCATGTCTCATCCCAAACCATATGTTGTTTTTGAATTCTAATATCTCACAGACAACATGCTTTGGATTGGCTACTTCTAAAAAATTAAATGCTCCTTCCTTCCCTGATTTGGAAGAATATTCGGGTTGGGAAAATTCAACAACATTTTCAATTAGAGAGTTGCAGACCCTTTTGCTAAATTCATCCTTTAACATATCCAGTTTGGATCCAAAGAGTTGGTTGATGTGGCACAGAAGTGCAGATTCGTGCCAACATCGTTTTTTGATTCACAAAAGGGGGTGGTGATGAACAGAGTGTCTGAATTGAGCAGACCACTCTTACCCAGTCCAAAGATCAGGGCTTGATCCATCACCGTTATTTATCTCACTGCCCCATCCCAGCTCAGAACCTGGCTATATGCAAATCAGTCTGTCCCTGGCCCAGTGCATCATGGGAACAGGGCAGACTAAACTACCAAGCCAATTCTTTACCAGAAAGGAGACAAGCTACCGGGGACCGGTTTCTGGCATTTCAGCCGTCTTCGGCCCGGCTTGCTTGAATCCTGATGGAGCAGTGAGAAAGGGACTCATGTCTGAGTATACCCTGTCACACCTATAGTGGCCAAAATCGATTCACGAAAGGGGGTGGTCGTTTTTTGGGCCTGGCTGAGGATTTTAGACAGGTCAGAGTAGATCCCCGTTTTGAGAGTGACTATTCTGTAACCACTTATTCAGTAGGCAAATTGTGTCAGAATTGGCTCAAACACTCTACATTGGCGTCAATAAAATTGCATTTGTCTAAACTGACTGACGAGGTTGACTTGAAAGACTTCGTAATGGGCCCAGCTAAAGGTAGATCTAAAAGATGGATCTATGCCATTTATAATGAACTCTGGAAAACATCACAGATTGAAGCGGCTACCAGCCTTAGGGCTATTGATCAAGCTAATTTGGAAAAAGTGCTTGCAGTTGTGGATAACAGCATTAACACCCTTTCCTCCTGCATTTACACATTAGATAATATTGTGTCATCTGTTGTTGAAATTGTACAGGATGAAGTGTCTGTTTTTTACCATGGTCAAAATCAATTGCGTTCTATTATGCAGTTTGCATGGACCCTGCAGACACTGAAAAACGGAAAAGTGCCTTGGAATTACATTAATGTCTCATCTCTATTTGCCCCTTTTAATTTGACTGAAAAACAACATTTGCTTTCAATGAGAGATGCTTCATTTTCCATGTTGCACATTGAACGCTTGGAGTCTTTGCCCTTTTCAGTAGCAGAGGCCACTGCTGCTACGTGGCTTATCCACGGGTTAATAACTTTACCATTTGCGCTTTTCAAGTTTACAAATTGCATGAAGTATTTTGCCATTGGTAGATACGAGCCACGTGGGAGCTCCATTTTACATGAAGCCTGGTCACTCCCTTTCACTTACAGATGCCTTAGGGACGGAAAGGAGGTTCATCTGAAAGGGGAGGAGTGTACAGAAACACCAGATCACTCATTAATGTGTAGACACATACAATTGCATGGCTCTTGTAATCAGGAACGCCCTAATTTAGCATGTGTTTTAAAAGGTACACCTGTGCCCGCTATTGTCCTGACTTTTATTATTATTATGTTTGAGCTTGTAAAGCGCACTGTTACCCGGAGGTTTCCTGGCGCTGTGTAACGCTGGGGAACCCGTCCTGGCTTTCCCTGTGGGATGGTCCCTGCTGGGAGTCCCCAGGGTGGAGCCAAGCATCCCCGGCGTTGGAGGGGCCATTGTGGAGATTAGGCAAGCTGATGCCCAGAGTTGCCGAGTGGGACCCCTGATTAGAGTAGGCACCGAAGCGAGAATTATCGAGTCTGCTGACCAAAGTCCACGACCCTGCCGCGTCGGGAATTGAACCCTGGTCCCGGCCGACTTCTGCTCCCGGGTCTGCCGCCTCTAACCAGTGAGCCACACCACTCCATTTGTCCTTCACATAGCTAACACCCGCACAGAAGTGCATGCTTTATTAAATACTGACCTTCCTTTACATTTCGGTGAGCTGATTCATACAATCTTTAACGGGTCCTCCACTTCTTGGCTGGCTCATTTTTTAAAAGTAGTGAGCAGTGGTCTAGTGACTTCTTTTCAAAAGATATTTGGAGTAATTCCTGCTTTCTTCCATTCGATCTTTTCCAGCCTATTTGGTGGATTTCCTGTTTTACTGGTGCTGGCTGCTGGCTTTTTGTTGCTATTTTGTTTTATTCAAAATGGATGCCCGTCCTGTGTTCGCAGACGAGCTGGCGCAGTTAGCACTGTTTTGCAACAGGATGCTTGAATACTATGGTGCGCTGTCTCTTGCCACCTTAAGTGCACCATATGGATTATCGTTTCGATTTTCCTATTTCACCTGTGTCCAGCCTGTCTTTCATTGCCTAAGCTGCGATTTCGACTGGGCCCTGGATTTGTGTCTCTGCAATTTGGTGTCTCCTGAAGTGGATTTTAATCATCTCATGAGTCCCTTAGTTACTCATGAATTGCTTTGTTCTGACGGAGGGATTATGGCCTTTGCAGCGATGCATGGAGTTCTGGGTCGTTGAAATATATTCGCAGCGGCGCAAGATTTCTTGGCACACAGCTTCATTGAAAACCCACTGAGTTGTCCTCTGATGGTACTAGAGGCTCCGGTAATTGAAGAGCATGTATGTTCTTTCGCACTATTGAATTGGATGGCTGAGTTGTTTTCGGATGATAACAGTGGCTTCCTTTTGGAAGCGGTTGCTGCTTATTTCGCATACTCAGTTATAGGCTGACTCCTATTGAAGCCTTTAATGTCATAATTTTTTCTCTCTCTAAAAAATTTTTTTCTGAATTATGATGGACATTTTTTTATATCAGACCTATTGGCTTTAATAACAGTGGACATTACATTGTCGTGCTGGTGAGATTTTGGATTTTTGGGCGGACTAAATTATTTTTCCTCACCTACTTGATTTTGAACTGATTATTTTATTGAACTCTGCTTTCAACATTGAGTCCCTTATCTTATATAATCTTATCTTATCTGATACGTGCTCGGATCAAGGGAGGGTGTCATATAGATATATATAGCCTGTATGCTGTGTTAAGTTAGCATGAGCTTTTTAGGAGTTTAAACGCCATTTTACCTTGCTGCTTTTGCACACGACACATAGCTGTTGCTTTAGATTTGAGCCTAGTAGAATGTTTTTGATTCATGCGAGAATAATATGTTGTTACTCTGATATCAGCCTTGCTTGGCGAGCTGTGTCTGTACAGTGAGTGCAGAAACCTTCAAGGATATCTCAACACAGTGGTTGTTGTGAGCAGTGATCTTCGCACGTTCCTAGACATAACATACATGCAGCTGCAGCCAAGTTCTGGCTTTAGGCGCGTTTTATATTGCTTTGCACAAGAGCATACAAACACACTTGATGGTGCTTCACATGCAGAGAGCTGGTGGAAGATGATGTGATCCCTTACCACTAGGATCTTGCGGTATGGGGCCACTCTGCTAAAACCCAAAGAGACCTTCTTAGATATAATATAATATACTAGCTAGGGAGGGTGAGAATTAGGTTTCGTTCAACCCTATTCATTTTAGCATAATACCATGCTTTCACCGTTTGTGTTCTATGGACTAGTGACTATGCTGATTACTTTGTTTCTTATAATATGTTTGCTTGTATTAGCTAAGATACTGCGTTTGAGAACACTGCATTAGTGAATACACATTTCAAATATGCACGTGTCCTCTTTTACTCCTTGTTCTAGATTGAAATGATTGTATAACGAAAGAGTGTTCATGTGTTCCACGTTACCTGAGGTGTACTAAGTCCATGTTCTGGTTTATCTAAGCATTGGGAGTTTATGATAACCAATGAGACACTGATTGCTAGTCTGGTAGGGGATTTTTGGGTACTAAGGTGAGTTTTGTCACACCCTAATTCACTGAGGTTCCAAGCCTCTTTGCACAGTTCTGTCTGAGCACGGAATCCCTGCGACACACCTTCCCAGCCATCCCAAACACCCACCCTGTGACTCAGCTTTAGTGGGAGTGAATGTGAGCAGACAAGATGGCTGATGCAGGTGACTGGTGTTTAGATCCCATAGCTCGTTGTGAGTTAGTGATGTAGATGTTTGGGAATTACTGTTACATTACAGGTATGTTGTTAGTCAAATTGGCATACGCATTACATACTCTTTTGCTCTAGCTTTTTTTTTTAGCTTTGTTAACAGTGTTTAGTATCACTGTCTCCTTGACAGTGATGTCTGTGGCTGTGTATTTGTTAATATTATTGGCAATTTGAGTATGAACTCACCAGGCTCTGGTACTCCTAGTATTCTATGGATGCCCTCTGGTGGAAGGATGGCCCACGCCTTCTCCTCCCAGGAGTGAAGTGCATGGGTGGTGCAGGAGGGCCACTGTCGGTCCGCTGACTCAGGGCATGGTCTCTGGCAAGCTGCTTTTTGACCTTCCTTCGCACATCACAGTACCAGCCTGATATCATCTATTGTGCGCAGGCAAGGTGCTTGAGCATTCACCTTGTTGACTTTCCTGTCCTACATCCTATTTTTCTGGGTCAGGGGGGTCTGTGGTACTAAGTTCCCAAATAACTGTGGCTCCACTCTGAGAATTTCATCTATCATCACTTTCAACTCCTTCTCTGTGATCTTGGGATTCTTCTTTGGGGCATGTTGAGGGGTGGTGGTGGACGTGGAGGTGTGGGTGAGTGTGAAGGTAAGGATGAGTGTGTATGAGTAAATGAGTGTGTGCTTGAGAGTGTAGTTGATCAAAGGTGCTAGATGTGTGCAGGTTGTGTAGTGAGTAAAGTGGCAGAGAGGAGTGAATCAGTGGTTATGTCCTGTCAGTTGTGGAAATTTAGCAAAGAATCATGATCATTATTTTGGCCCTTTATATACGTGGCGTGTGGGTGTGGCTGATGGTCAGGCTTTTTTGTATTGTCAATGTGTATTTGGTAATTTTCTGTCTATTTCTGTTATACTTCATCGAGCACAACCGACACGTTCCATAGATTGCACCGGATGCTTAATCATGCATTTGCCGGGTGGTCCGAGTATGTCCCATACACGTTAAGCTATGTTGCAGCGTTCGCATATGAGTCGCTCGCAATTGGCCTTGTTTCCGGAGGATTCTCTCGGATGGATTGTGTTCCGTACAAGTCGTTCGTCTGGATTGTGCTCCGTGGGAGTCATTTGGATTTGACACGCATTGCATCGGACTCCATTGTTCGGAATGCTCGCTTACATGTAGTTTGGAAAGCATTCCCGATCTGAGTCTCAACAAAATAGTAATTCAGCACCTTGGTCTGAGACCACCACGGGAGTTGAGATTGAAAGTTCTCAGGCTGTATTTTTATTGTACACACAAAACAATTTTTTACGTAGCATAATCTGCCCATTAATCAGATTCCAATGTACAAGTGAAACCTATCCTTAACTGAATATTAAAACATAGGAGTCACCTATCCATAACTAGCTCCTTTGTGCGCAACCAAAAAACAGAAAACAGCTCCTTGATCAGATAATCAAAACACACAAGATGATGGACGGAATGTTGCACAATGGCAAAACATTCACCCCCAGTCACAGATCTGGGTTTAATCCATCGTTATTTTGCTCACCAAGCCACCCCAGTTCAGACATGGCCATATGCAACAGTCTTGACCCTGTGCCTCATGGGAACAGTCCAGACCGAACTGCCAAGCCATTTCTTCCCTGGACCAGAATCAAGTATCCTAGGACCAGTTTCTGGCTATCAGCCGTCTTCAGCCAGGATAGCTTGACTCCAGTGCGTAGTGAACACGGGACGCACGTCTGGGTATACCCTTCCCACATAGGGTGAACAGCAAAACACAAAAATGATGGTCGGAATGTTGCACCATAGCAAAGCATTCACCCCCCCCAGTCACAGATCTGGATTTATTCCATCGTTATTGTGCTCATCAAGCCACCCCAGTTCAAACATGGCCATATGCAAATCAGTCTTGACCCTGTGCCTCATGGGAACAGTCCAGACCGAACTGCAAAGCCATGTCTTCCTGGACCGGAATCAAGCATCCTAGGACCGGTTTTTGGCTACCATCCGTCTTCAGCCAGGTTAGCTTGAATTCAGTGGTGTAGTGAGTATGAGACCCACGTCTAGGCATACCCTTCCCACATAGGGTGAACAGCAAAACACATAAGATGATGGACGGAATGTTGCACAATGGCAAAACATTTACCCCCAGTCACAGATCTGGGTTCAATCCATCGTTATTTTGCTCACCAAGCCACCCCAGTTCAGACACAGCCATATGCAAATCATTCTTGACCCTGTGCCTCATGGGAACAGTCCAGACCGAACTGCAAAGCCATGTTTTCCCTGGACCGGAATCAAGCATCCTAGGACCGGTTTCTGACTATCAGCCGTCTTCAGCGAGGATAGCTTGACTCCAGTGGTGTAGTGAGCACGGGACCCACGTCTGGGCATACCCTTCCCACATAGGGTGAACAGCAAAACACACAAGATGATGGACGAAATTTTGCACAATGGCAAAACATTCACCCTGTAGTGTAGTTCCTATATTCCTAATAGGCTCTGCGCATTGGAATAACATATACTATAGTTTAGACGTAGGACTGGGGTCGACTAGGTCTCTATCGTATATATTAAACTTAATTGTGAGTGCCAGCTAGCTCAGAGGTCACTAGAAACTTTCCTGAATAAACAACAAGGGATTCGTTTCTGACAACCACATAAACATGACAACTTTGTTTCCCAAAAATAAGAAATCAATCTCTAGAGTCGCGGAAACAATAGATAACTAATTTACTCAGTCAATCGTGTATGCTTCATTTCACCAGGAGGTGCTGAGAAAATAGAGAGACGGGCGTTTTCAATAAAAGGTATTTATTGAACAGTGTTCTTTCTCAAGCATAAGAAATGTACTGCTACAATCGTAATACTGGTTATAAAGTACAGGGGATATAATACGAAAAGTATTATAAAGTAGTACTGTAAAAGCATGATATGGTTTCTAAGCCATAAGATGCCTAAAACGTATAAAATACATACAGTAATAGAATAATGACTAAAAGTACTCAACTGGTGCCTCTAAATACGCCTACCCCGGTGTACCTAACCTAAGTCTAGTACAAGGGAAGAAGTAGGTGAGGAGTAGCTTAAGTTTATTATTGCTCTATCAAGGATCTATCCAAGAATTCTCTAAGGGTCTAATCAGCTCCGTACCTTGGTTTTAGAACGAAGGAGGTCTTGTATCTCTCTCTTAGGACTCGATTTCCCAGCAACCCGCAAGGGTAGCCTGGAAACACTGGAGCTGGATTTCTCGGCAGGAGAAAAGACAGCGTCTCTCAGTGCGTCAGCTGGAGGGTCGGCTTCCTTTGGCACTTGCTGCCGCAGGGCGTTGGGCAAGTAGTTAGTCGATCTGCTCCAAACCACTGTGTGTTTGTCTGGACAAATGTAGGCATATTTATACTTTGAAGGTGCCGAGTTTGACGTATGATTGGACTTAATAACGTCACTCAAAGACTTAGTTCTTTGAAAACTCCATGATTTCCTAGATAAATTAGTATTGAGGCGAGGGGAAGTCCCTAGCTGCTGAAGGCGGGTTTAGTGGAAGTAGCCATGCTGTATTTGGGCTGTATAGGCTCAGTCCAAATATGGTAATGATTTCTTTGCCTATATAAGGAGCAGGTAATTTATACCTATATAAGGGCATGAATCGGGAAAATTACACTAGGGTTCTAGATTCATTTACAACATCCACTCCACGATATTGAGTTCAATAAACTAAATGTATAAGCACTGATCATATCTAAGGCAAGTGTTTACAATCCCACCCCAAAATACATGAAATGCACTTGAAATGGTTGTACACGAAAAAATGAGCATTTCTAATGCTAATTTTTTAGACGCATTTAAGGAAATGATGTTATTCAAAGCATAAAACATGATATCTGAAATGCAAACTGAATGAATCATGTAATTATATTTATGAAAATGGCTCTTAAATACAGAAGAAAGTTCAAGACCATTTCAGAACACAACATAGCATATCAATAGTTTATAGTATTGAGGACAAGGCAAAATTTCATTTTATTTTTTTGTTTCTCTAGGACGTGTTCAAAAATAATTTCTTGTTCTCTAAGAATAGTTCTCCTTTAAGCAGATTGCATTGTGCCAAGAAAACCTCAATGTTTTGGAGAGAGAAAAAAAATGCAATCTTTTGAGAAAAATAGAGTTCCAAAGTTAGAAGTCTTTGTTTTGAAAACGGGAAGGCTGAATTTCAGAGTTCAGGGAACGCTGTGTGCATGAATCAAGAGTTATTCTCGGTGTCAGGGGAAAACATCAGATCGTCTAGGCTGGCAAAGAAATCGTCTACCACAGTAGGTGAAAGTGGAACTATTTCATCAAGTAGATCAAATGTGCACAGATGAGAAGTATTGGCGTCAGCGTCAGGTGCCGCGTTAGCAATGTTCATATCAGATGGTACCTGTGTGCCTGCTGATCCTCGTATCTCACCCTCAGACTTACTGGGGAGACCTCAATGAATGCCGCCCTCAGGATTGGTAGCCGTTGGGGTCAACGCGATGCATGAGTCGTTACCGGACCTAGCAAGGCGTCGACATCCGATGGCAGTACCGATGGAAGTGTAAGACAAATGTCCAACATGCATTCCTCTCTGCAAAGCAGGCATCATAGAACAGGTAACATGCAATCTTGTCAGATTGGTCTGAACGATAGAAACCAAGTTGTGTTCAGATCTCTTAAACGAGCCAAGCCAAGAATCTGTTTAATTCTCTCACAATACCTCATGGCAAGGATGCATTGTTCCATGGTTTTCCTGGTAACGCTGGTGACCGGACTTGCCATATCAGAGCAGAAGGAATAAAAAAAGAATCCTGCTACGAGTCCCAAAATGAGAGGCAGACCGCCGAACACAGAGTGCACAAAATTTGGAAAAATGCTGAGGACTGCTTCAAATGGTGTTAACAGTCCTGAAAAAATCGTCTTAAATACATGTGCGATGCCACTGGTATCAGACATATTTAAGATTTGTCTTAATATTTTCTCGAAATGTACTGGGCAGTTTGTTGATAATAATGCATGTATCTCTGCAGAAGTCATTGCAACTTGCAGATCATACGTTTCTTTAGACGAGGTCAGTGGCATATTTTTTTGGAAAAGAATGACTTTCATTATGCTTAAAGTATCAATTCGTATAGAAGAGATATTCAGTGAAGGCCATAACTCCGTCTCCCTATCTGTCTTGCTCTTTGGATACAATACTTGCATACAACAAGTGACTCTGGATGACACACTAACGAGATAGGTTTTTCCTGGCAACATCCCACAACAGCTGTGGTCATTGAGCATAACGTAGCTGCCATTGGATAGCTGCCTCAAAATTGCCTCTATCACTGTGGAGTGTGTACCGTGCAGGTGGCAAGAGAGGTTATTTGCAGATCCTTAGCAGGCTCCGTGTAAATTAATACCTTGGCACAAAAGTGTACCACTTAGTGAGTTCTTACAATTTTTACCACTAAGGAATACCTCTTTCCCCCCACTCTAACATTTGTGTGTATATGGTAAAGTTCAGGTCGACTTAATGTATTCTTTACCCAACCTTTCATACAGGCCCGCTGATATATGCTGTAGACAATACTGAAATTAGAAAATCGTCACTGGTATCGTAATGGTGCCATGTATTATCCATTCAATGACAGGCTTCTCAGAAACTGTCATTGGTAATCTTTCCAGTTTTTCAATGCTCAGCACCGTATAGTCTGCTCCTCTTTGTGCCAAAGAGATTTGTTTATCTGTAAGGTTAAATACAGCAAACAATGACGTTGTGTTGATTAGACGCCATGGCACGTAGCCTGAACGAAGATTTTGTAACGTCCAGCCTAACTGCATTATAGAACGTAATTGAGATAGGCCATATTGTAACATTAGCAAGTCCTGCTCTATTATGTCAATTGCAGAGGATACAATGCTGTCCAAAGAATATATTCTGGAGGACAGAGTTGTTAACCCATTTTCCACTACTGAGAGAGCTTTCTCTAAATTAATACGATCGATTTCTCATATTCTGTCTGCAGTTTCCATTTGCGTTATTTTTCAAGCTTCGTTGAATGCAGCGTATATACCGGCGTATATGAAACGTTTTTGACGTGGTTTGCGAGGCCCCATTAGGAAATCACGCAAATCATTGCCTTCTTTAAGTAAAGAAAAGTGTTGTTTTATTTCTGGAAGTGTGGATGTCTGTAGCCACTCAAGGCATAGTTTTCCTACACTGTATGTTGTTACTATCCCTGTATGTTGTCTCTGGGAATATCTTTGATATGGCCTGTTCATTTTGAACCCCTGTGTTTTATTCAGGAATCTATCTTGACAGTTATTAGTGTCTGTGGGCCAGATTAACCATTTTTTCCAATCAGAATTAGTTCTGTTGTGTTTTAAAATATATGGTACGTCTACCTCCTTTTCTGTAGTATTATTACTCTCAGATGTGAGTTTAGATATAGACGGTTCATTTAAATCTTTTATCTTAGCCAGGCCAAGACAAGAAGTTTGTTGAACAGTGTCATTTAAAAACATTATTTGTTCTGGTATAATGCAGGCTCTGAACAGGGCTTCTAAACCTTGCACCTGCCAGTCTTTCGTGCCCCAGACAGTTTTTGTCTCAATGTTGTCTTTCCAAAAGTAAAAACTTAGTGTAGACAGCTGAGCATACAAGTTTGCAGAATAAATTTGTTTAGTATTGGTCAACATTGTTTTCATTCCTGTCTTATTTACATTTTTGAAATAAAATGTTTCTAGATTTGTCACATTAAAACCTGAGAAGTATGGAAACTTTTCATAAAATGTTTTTGAGCTTCCCTTTGGTGGCGTTGGACACTGTTCCCATTGATTATATGTAAAAACCTTCCTAGGGCTTGCAGATTTATGCAAATAATGGTGAGCATAATGATTAAAACAATACATTTGTTCATAATCTGATGACTGTTCTAAATAGTCATGTTCCGTAAATTTTGCAGATATTTCTAAATCTGACATCATATTATTAATAGTCTCAAAGTCCCAATCATCAGAAAATGTGTTGGGTGATACAAAGTCACTCAAAGAAACCTTGAACTGGTGTAGAATATTCAGCAGCTCCACCGGGCCATAGATGTCATAATCAGTTCTGTCCCACGCTATACAACCAGGTATCGGAATGGCTGTGATGTTCACTGATGAGAGATCTCTTCGTTCACGATGAGATGATTTGTGAGGTTTCAGGACCAAGTTGATTTTCTGACTTGCTGTGTCCATTGTACTGTATTTTCCATCTATCATTTTTCCCAAGCTTAAAACAAGAATGAGCCAGAGCAGGAGAAAACGTACACCTAACACAATCCAAAATTCAATCCATGGTGAAACTAGATATGTTTTTTTCAAGTTGATGAAAGAGTTCTGTTATTTTTTCTTGAAAGTTTTATTTTCTGGCGTTTGTTCAGGTTCACTGGGATCCTCAGAGAAGGTATCAAAGTTGATAAAATAGCCAGAGGCAGTTCTGTCAATTGTTGCAATTGCATCAGGATTGTTATTAATCTTTGGAGCTGCTTCTTCCTTTGTCATATTCGTATAGTCAGAGGCAACATCATTGAAGACAGGTGTTTCTTTACGAACTGTTATTTGGGTCTCAAGAGGCACTAGTTCCATGGCTTTATTGCATAGTCCTTTTTTTACTGCAGGTTTATCAAAGGTGATAAGTCTTTCAGTTTGAACCTCTTGGATAGTAGCAAGATTTGGTCTTTTCCTACATCTTACGAGTCCACTGGGCCTACTACTTATTATTGGCCGCATGTTGTGGTTTGACCAGGTCGAGGGACACAACTCTGTTCTCCCTTTTACCAGCAAGGGGCGATAGTACTACTGATCTTGTTCCTTGGATTGCCAAAGCAGGTACTGCTTTTCTGTAAGAAGGCCCAAATTCCTTCTTTACCGCAATCTTTTCCCTGACTAGATCCCCAATCTTTGGAATCCAGACGGCCTTGCTGGGACAGGTGGTTTTCTTCAGTGGTCGTTAGCTTCTGTGTTGTGTTACTCAGACTTCTTCTTGTTTCATTTAAGTCCTGTAAAACAGCCAAACGATTTTTGACATCAAAGGGTTTTTGTTCAACCACTGAAGTCTGACAATCGAGGTCTTCGATTATCATTCTAGTACCAAACATTAATTCATATGGAGTGATTCCACCCAGAGAATTTCTTGGCAGATTGTTAAGACTACGTTGGACACTTATTAGATGTTTGACCCACCCATCACCCGAACCTAATACCTTAGCTGTTACGGATTGCTTTATGTCACGGTTTTTTCTTGCCACTACCGCATTACCCTCAGGATGAAAGGGGCTAGAATACCGCAATGCAACACCCAAGCTAGCCATGGCCTCTTTGTAAGCTCGAGAGCTAAACACAGGACCCTCGTCAGAATGTAGCATGCCGATTGCGTATGTGCCAATAAAGACTCGCAAATCCTTTATAACAGTTCTGGCGTCAGCCAAGCACTGGGGCCACATCCAAATAAATCTTGTCCTAATAGTTGTGGGACCGCTTCTGTCCATGGGGACGTCTGCGTGTAGATAGACTAATGTTGTCTAGCAATGGTATCTGAACTGGTCTGGCTACACTGTAGTCCGGTTTCTGGTGGTCCTCAAAGCTGCGATATCTGTAACAGGTATCTTATCTTATGTTACTGTAGTTTTATATAGCGCAAATCACCACTGGTCTCTAAGCGCTTTTTTAAAAAGAAAGGAACACAACACATAGCTATCGGTGGCGCGCCCCCCACCCAGTTGGCAATTTATGTTAGAGATGTCATCTTTTTAAACAGATGAGTTTTTAACGCCTTTCTAAAGGGTAGCAGCATTGGCTCCCAGTGCAAAGTTGCCGGAAGCTCGTTCCAGATTTGAGGGAGGAGGACCGACAGAGTTCTCCCTCCCTTAGATTTGAGGTTGAATCTCAAAGGGGTTAGTTTGCAGGCTTCATAGGAGCGCAAGGTTCTGCCCGGCACATACTTCCTCAGACGATTTTTGATATATTTGGGAGCCTCTCCATAGATAGCTTTATGGGCTATGCAGAGGCACTTGAATTGCACTCGGTGCTCAATGGGCAGCCAGTGCAACCTCTGAAGAAGGGGCGTTGCTCGTGTGCTCCATGGTAGTGAGAAAATCAGCCTGGCCGCATCATTCTGGACCACGTGCAGTTTCTTAACCTCATCCGTGCGGTGCAGATTTACCGCCGGTGCTGGGCCCTAATGAAAATCGGCGTGGTCATGACGGAATGGTTCCGTCATGAGCACAGCTCGACCGATGCTCATGGCGGAGCCGTTCCGTCATGAGCATCGAAGGGGTTAAGTAGCTTTCGAGGGTGACCCAGATAAAGAGCATTTCCATAGTCCAATCTCGAGATGATTGTGGCAGACACAATGGTTTGTAATGTTGAGGCAGAAAGAATGGGAACAAGTCTTCGCAGCTGCCTTAGTAGACCTACACAAGAGCCTACAACCGCGAGGACTTGGGGAGCCATTGACAGATCTGCATCAATTTTGAAGCCTAAGCTTTTTACTGCTCTTCCTGGGATTGGTACCTCCCCAAGTTTGGGAGGCCAGAAAAGCTCACACCAGGGGCTTTCTTGATTTGATATAATAAGTACCTCAGTTTTGTCCGGATTAACTTTCAGGAGATTGTTTGCCATCCAATTAACGGTAAACCTAAGAAGGTTTTTCACTGGTATCACAGTTTAATCCAAATTCGGAAACTTGGACGCTCATTCCTGGCAACCAGTATATCTCTTCTAATTCTATTAGAGATTTCAAGATCCCTTGATGTGTCAGACCCTCTCCCATATGTGCTTCTTTAACCAAATAAGCTCTCGGCTTCCAGTTTGGAATTACCCTGTCCCCCACTCCAGGAATTCGAGCAAAAAGGAACGGGGTTTGCATCAATTATGTATGTATACGTGAGTGGATAGTTTAGAGGTAACGCTGCATGATTGCCTTCCATTGAGGCTTCTATTGCTAGTAACGTTTCACCGTCTATTACTGTTTTTGAGCGAGCGATTATAGCTACGGAAGCCGTTCGCACAGCTGCCTTCGCAGCTTCATCAGCCAATGAATTTCCTGCAACGTGAACGCCATCACGCTGATGACTCAGTGTGAGAAGCACGTGAGTCTTTTGTAGTTCTTTCTGTAAAAGAACTATTTGTTCCCAAAGTTTTTTATGCTTGATTGTGCCACCTTTTTCATTTTTGAACCCGTTTTTAACCCAGCTCTGCAAGTGTTCATTGTAAGATTCAAAGCAGAAATACAAATCGCACACTATTAGTGTGGGGAATTCGCGATCTGCATTTTCAAGCGCCATCTTGAAAGCCTGTAGTTCAGCTCGCTGATCTGTACAGTCTCCGAGTGACTGAGTTTTAGTGACCATAGGTCTAAATTTATCTTCGTGCCAGCGACCTTTAACAATTGCGCACGCAGCACTATAGGCTTGTTTACCCCCAATTGCGGGCTGTGCTGATCCGTCTGTATAGATTATACATCCGTAATGTTCTAGAGGTAGAATCTCGGTCGGCAGAGGACATTCGTGTTCATATTGTAAAAATTCTTGTGTTTTCAAGTAGGGGTCAAAAATGTATTCAACATCTGTTGCAGCAAGAGAGTTAACCCATTGTATCCATCTCGGATGTAAAGCTTTTGCATTTGGAATGCTTGCTTTCGTCGCTGCCTCTAAGGCAGGTACAGGTTTGACGATCATTATTCGTTTTCCCTGTGCGAGAGCTCTCTCTTTTGCTACTGCAGTTTGAACCGCTGTCAGATTTTTTCTGTAGAAGGGAATTTTATTTCAGCCTGTGTGTACAAGTGTGATTTGTATGCTATTGGTACCTTTTCACCTTCATTAAAGGTTAGGTATGTGAATCCGCATCTTCCTGGGATGATTCGGATCACAAGGTTGAGCACATTGTCGAGTGTTTCTTACTGTGTTCTTGCTAACTTATCTGTTTGCACTGAATGCAAAATTTCTGTGTGGTTTTGAGTCCAATTAGTTGGTTTAAAATCAGGCTTGATTAATTCGTAGAGAGGTTTCACCCTTTCTGTGTAATTCAGAAGATAAGTTCTTCTGAAATTCAGGAAACCTAGAATTGACTGTAAGTTTTTCAGCGTCTTTGGAGGTTGAAGCAGCGCACATTTCTCCAGAAAGTTAGCTGCCAGGCTTTTTCCTTCACTTGATAACTCGTAGCCTAGAAATAGGATGTTGAGGTGGGCAATTCGTGATTTCTTAAAATTGAATTTATACCCTTCAGATGCGAACCCAAGTATTATGGTGTTCACTCTTTTCAAGTGAACGTCCAAATCATTGTCTGTAAGATAGATATCATCGACATAAGATAATGCCTCATCATCGTACGTTTGTAGTAACTCTGTTACTCTGTCTGAAAATAACCCTGGACTACTCTTGAATCCCTGGGGGAGATGTCAAAATTGTCGCTGTGTCCCCATAATTGAGAAAGCGCTCAAATGCCTACTTTCAGGTGCAATATTTCGACAGAAAAACCCATTTGAAATATCTAATGTGGTTTTATAATTTGTCCGCACAATGTTATTCATCAATGCTGCACTGTGGGCATTTTGTACTGCAAATGTTTTCATGTCTGTAATCCAATTCTAGACGATATGAATTGTCTGGTTTGGAGACATGAAACAAAGGATTGTTCATTGACGAGGTGCATGTTTCAATCACCCATTGGTATTCAAGTTGAATTAAAATCTCCCTGACGTGTTTTTCAGCTTCTTGCTTAACTGGATACTGCCTTTGTGCGGTAGGTTAATTTTTTAACTGTATTTTATGGTGAGGAGAGTCCTCATCCCATCCTACATGATTTTTATATAATGCTGGAGCCTGAGCTACTGCCCATTTTCTGGCATATGTGTATTTTTTATGAATTGGAATGTGATTTGAGAAGGCTGGCATAATTATCTCTTCGCCATGTGGGCCCTTCCTGACAAATTCGGGTGGCCAGTCTTGTTCAGCCAGAAGAATGTCATAGCCCTTAGAGAGCTTCTCCCAAAAGAGTGCTCTTATTTTTCTAGTTATGTCCCCCTCCATCCGGAGTGTTATTTCATATAACTTGTGGGGTACACTAACCCTGGTGTCTGCAGTTTCAACTTGAATTGATTCATTCAAGTCCACAGTCTCCAGATGATCCTTCAGGATCTTGCGAACTATGATGACTTCTGCTGCGCTGTCTAGCATTGTCTGAGCCCACTCCCCGTTCTTGAGTTGTGCCCTCAAGATCCTCGGCATGTCTGATCTTTACGCTTGCTACCTTCTTTTAGGTGAATTGAGTTTTCTTATTTTTTGGAACGTGATGTTCTTCTTTGGACTTCACGTGTTCCTCTTTCTGTTCTGATCACCCTCTCCCCTCAGATTTCTGCGTGGAAGTCTGAAAGGTACGAGAGGACGTGTATCAGTATTTTGATATCTATCAGTTTTTCTTAAAGTATCCCTATTTCTAAGGTTATACCTTTTTTCAGAGGGCTCCCGTTGGGGAGATCTTCCTCTGGACTGAGAACGTTTCTCTTTAGGAAGTGTCTGTTTAGTATTTTCCCACTTCTTTTTAGGAGTAGTGAGATTGTTTTTAATGAAAACCTTAAAAGGATTTTTTTTGTTAATTCGGATTTTACTGGTTTCCCACCCAAACTATCTCTTCCTAATTCTTCATAAGATTTTTCAATAATTCTAGCAAGATCATATGGGGGAAACAACCTGTGCAACATAAATTTTACAACGCACTACCATTACAACAAAACTTTTACAATGCAACATCCATTACATCGCATGCCATTACAACGCAACCATTATAACGCATGACACTACAACGCATACCACTACAACGCATGTCATTACAAGGCAGTCATTACAACGCATACCATTACAACGCATACCATCACAATGCATAGTACACTTACACTATCCAACATTTACCCTACTGTTGCACCCCCTGGAGTTAGAATAGTAATTTTACCCCTACACTATCCAACACTTACCCTACTGTTGCACCCCACTGGAGTTAGAATAGTAATTTTTACCCCTACACTATCCAATACTTACCATACATGCAATGTAATGGTATGCGTTGTAATGGTTTGCGTTGTAAAGGTAGTATGCATGGTAATGGAATGCGTTGTAAAGGTAGTTTTTAAAAATTCATTGTAATGGCATGCGTTGTAATGGAATGCGTTGTAATGGATGTTGCGTTGTAAAAAATGTGTTTTAAAGGTATGCGTTGTAAAAGTATGCATTGTAACATCATACATTCTCATATGGTCGGTCTGTTATATCTGTTTCTTTTAATTTTTGGCGGATTGCCACGGATGCTGCTTCACCTCTAATGTTAGCTAATAATATAGCGGAGGCCTGTTTGAAATCCTTCGGTAATTTCATACCTAGATTTAAGGCCAGTTCTGGACCGTATTCATTTTGAATCTGCCTCAGAACATCTGGTATTACCGCCATAGTGGTTTTGTATAGATTGAAGCAAAGATTGTACCCCAAGTGTCACAGTCCTCCACATGTTGTGCTATCCCCATTGGTAAACAGATTGTCAGAATTCTGTGTTTCTCATGAGGTGTATTATTAGGGAATATTGCCTCTATTTGAGTAATTTTCTGAGCTAACCAGAATGGAATTTGTTCCCTCTTTGCAGGCAATTTACCAATTACTGATTGTATAGTCTGTGGTGTGATTTTGCTTGTATTCCCCTGGTGAGGGGTGTGCTGATGAATTCTTACAGCTGGTTGGACTGTTAAAGTCCACATGACATATTGAACCAATTGTCTGTGTATTTTAATTAACTGTTTCAGCTGAGCTAACAGTTCTGGACCTGTCATTCCGTTAATGTCAGGATGTGGTGTGTAGCTGGCCAGTACCGGGCATGTTGCTCCTGGTCTACCTAGTGGACCGAGCCTGGTAATGTGATTTTGATGTTTTAGGGCGCCTTTATACCAGAGCTGATGCTCTTGGTAAGTTAATGGAAATTCAACGTCCTCGAAAGGAACGTATAACACTGGAGGTTACCGGATTTGCTGTAATTAACAGAATCCATTAATCGAATACCTCTGTTTGCCGATATTCATGTCAAGATTACTTTACCACCTCTCGATGATACTCCATTTTCTATAAGTTTTATAGTTATGGTTTTCCTTATATTCGCCAGGATGATTATTGCATCCGGGTCATTTTGTTGGAGATTTGTGTCATCTAAGACTGCTTAAGCTGCAGCTCTAGCTAATGCGTCGTCACTCTGTCATTTTATTGACTGAAAGTTTGCAGAGCAAGTTTCAAGGAAACAAAGATTAAGTGCACAATATTTTGGAACACTATATCCTTCAACGTTAAACAAACCAAAAACTAATACATAGGATTTTCGTCCTACTCAGTTTTGACGGATATTAACCTTTTACCCACTCCAGACGTCTATTGGAGTATTTTAAGGGAAAAAAGCGGTCTGTGTGAAAAGCACGACTGAGTTACTCTAGTATCTAGTGTTAAATTATCGCCTTACCAAATGTTGGGCACCATGTAGTGTAGTTCCTATATTCCCAATAGATATTATAAAGTAGTACTTTAAAAGCATGATATGGTTTCTAAGCTATAAGTTGCCTAAAACGTATAAAATACATACAGTTATAAAATAATGACTAAAAGTACTCAACTGGTGCTTCTAAAATACGCCTACCCCGGTGTACCTAACCTAAGTCTAGTACAAGGGAAGAAGTAGGTGAGGAGTAGCTTAAGTTTAGTATTTCTCTGCCAAGGATCTATCCAAGAATTCTCTAAGGGTCAAATCAGCTCCGTACCTTGGTTTTAGAATAAAGGAGGTATTGTATCTCACTCTCAGGACTCGATTCCCCAGCAACCCGCAAGGGTAGCCTGAAAACACTGAGCTGGATTTCTCAGCAGGAGAAAAGACAGCGTCTCTCAGTGCGTCAGCTGGAGGGTCGGCTTCCTTCGGCACTTGCTGCTGCAGGGCGTCGGGCAAGTAGTTAGTCGATCTGCTCCAAACCACTGTGTGTTTGTCTGGGCAAATGTAGGCATATTTATACTTTGAAGGTGCAGAGTTTGACGTATGATTAGATTTAATAAGGTCACACAAAGACTCAGTTCTTTGAAAACTCCATGATTTCCTAGATAAATTGAAGGCGGGTTTTTCGAAGAAATTGTTGTTGATTCTTGGAACTTAGTGGAAGTAGCCATGCTGTAAATATGGTAATGATTTCTATGCCTATATAAGGATCGGGTAATTTATACCTAAATAAGGGCATGAATCGGGAAAATTACACTAGGGTTCTAGATTCATTTACAACAACCCCCAGTCACAGATCTGGGTTTAATCCATCGTTATTTCGCACAACAAGCCACCCCAGTTCTGACATGGCCATATGCAAATCAGTCTTGACCCTGTGACTCATGGGAACAGTCCAGACCGAACTGCCAAGCCATGTCTTCCCTGGACCGGAATCAAGAATCCTAGGACCGGTTTCTGGCTATCAGCAGTCTTCAGCCAGGATAGCTTGACTCCAGTGGCGCAGTGAGCAAGGGACCCACCTCTGGGCATACCCTTCCCACATAGGGTGAACAGCAAAACACACAAGATGATGGGCAGAATGTTGCACAATGGCAAAACATTCACCCCCACTCTCAGATCTGGGTTTAATCCAACGTTATTTGGCACACCAAGCCACCCCAATTCAGACATGGCCATATGCAAATCAGTCTTGAACCTGTGCCTCATAGGAACAGTCCAGACCTAACTGCCAAGCCATGTCTTCCCTGGACCGGAATCAAGCATCTTACGACCGGTTTCTGGCTATCAGCCGTTTTCAGCCAGGATAGCTTGACTCCAGTGGTGTAGTGAGCACGGAATCCAGGTCTGGGCATACCCTTCCCACAATGGGTGAATAGCAAAATACACAAGATGATGGACAGAATGTTGCACAATGGCAAAACATTCCCCCCCAGTCACAGATCTGGGTTTAATCCATCGTTATGTTGCTCTCCAAGCCACCCCAGTTCAGACATGGCCATATGTAAATCAGTCTTGACACTGTGCCTCATGGAAACAGTCCAGACCAAACTGCCAAGCCAGGTCTTCCCTGGACCGGAATCAAGCATCCTAGGACCGGTTTCTGGCTGTCACCCGTCTTCATCCATGATCGCTTGACTCCAGTGGCGTACTGAGCACGGGACCCATGTCTGGGCATACCCTTCCCTTATAGGGTGAACACAAAAACACACAAGATGATGGACGGAATGTTGCACAATGGCAAAATATTGAACCCAAGTCACAGATCTGGGTTTAATCCATCGGTATTTTGCTCACCAAGCCACCCCAGTTCAGACATGGCCATATTCAAATCAGTCTTGACCCTGGGCCTCATGGGAACTGTCCAGATGAACTGCCAAGCCATGTCTTCCCTGGACCGGAATCAAGCATCCTAGGACCGGTTTCTGGCTATCAGCCGTCTTCAGCCAGGATAACTTGACTCCAGTGGCGTATTGAGCACGGGACCCCAGTCTGGGCATACCCTTCCCACATAGGGTGAAAAGCAAAACACACAAGATGATGGACGGAATGTTGCACAATTGCAAAACATTCACCCCCTGTCACAGATCTGGGTTTAATCCATCGTTATTTCGCTCACCAACCCACGTCAGTTCTGACATGGCCATATGCAAATCAGTCTTGACCCTGTGATTCATGGGAACAGTCCAGACCGAACTGCCAAGTCATGTCTTCCCTGGACCGGAATCAAGCATCCTAGGACCAGTTTCTGGCTATCAGCAGTCTTCAGCCAGGATAGCTTGACTTCAGTGGCGTAGTGAGCACAGGACCCATGTCTGGGCAAACCCTTCCCACATAGGGTGAACATCAAAACACACAAGCTGATGGACTTAATGTTGCCCAATGGCAAAATATTCACCCCCAGTCACAGATCTGGGTTCAATCCATCGTTATTTTGCTCACCAAGCCTCCCCAGTTCAGACATGGCCATATGCAAATCAGTCTTGATCCGGTGCCTCATAGGAACAGTCCAGACCGAACTGCCAAGCCATGACTTCCCTGGTCTGTAATCAAGCATCCTAGGACTGGTTTCTGACTATCTGCCATCTTCAGCCAGGATAGCTGGACTCCAGTGGCGTAGTGAGCACGGGACCCACGTCGGGCATACCCTTCCCACATAGGGTGAACAGCAAAACACACAGGATGATGGACGGAATGTTGCACATTGGCAAAACATTCACCCCCAGTCACAGATCTGGGTTTAATCCATTGTTATTTTGCTCACCAAGCCACCCCAGTTCAGACATGGCCGTATGCAAATCAGTCTTGGCCCTGTGCCTCATGGGAACAGTCCAGACCGAACTGCCAAGCCATGTCTTTCCTGGACCGGATTCAAGCATCCTAGGACCCGGTTCTATCTATCAGCCGTATTCAGCCAGGATAACTTGACTCCAGTGCGTAGTGAGCACGGGACCCCAGTCTGGGCATACCCTTCCCACATAGGGTGAAAAGCAAAACACACAAGATGATGGACGGAATGTTGCACAATTGCAAAACATTCACCCCCTGTCACAGATCTGGGTTTAATCCATCGTTATTTCGCTCACCAACCCACGTCAGTTCTGACATGGCCATATGCAAATCAGTCTTGACCCTGTGATTCATGGGAACAGTCCAGACCGAACTGCCAAGTCATGTTTTCCCTGGACCGGAATCAAGCATCCTAGGACCAGTTTCTGGCTATCAGCAGTCTTCAGCCAGGATAGCTTGACTTCAGTGGCGTAGTGAGCACAGGACCCATGTCTGGGCAAACCCTTCTCACATAGGGTGAACATCAAAACACACAAGCTGATGGACTTAATGTTGCCCAATGGCAAAATATTCACCCCCAGTCACAGATCTGGGTTCAATCCATCGTTATTTTGCTCACCAAGCCTCCCCAGTTCAGACATGGCCATATGTAAATCAGTCTTGACCCGGTGCCTCATAGGAACAGTCCAGACCGAACTGCCAAGCCATGACTTCCCTGGTCTGTAATCAAGCATCCTAGGACTGGTTTCTGACTATCTGCCATCTTCAGCCAGGATAGCTGGACTCCAGTGGCGTAGTGAGCACGGGACCCACGTCGGGCATACCCTTCCCACATAGGGTGAACAGCAAAACACACAGGATGATGGACGGAATGTTGCACATTGGCAAAACATTCACCCCCAGTCACAGATCTGGGTTTAATCCATTGTTATTTTGCTCACCAAGCCACCCCAGTTCAGACATGGCCGTATGCAAATCAGTCTTGGCCCTGTGCCTCATGGGAACAGTCCAGACCGAACTGCCAAGCCATGTCTTTCCTGGACCGGATTCAAGCATCCTAGGACCCGGTTCTATCTATCAGCCATCTTCAGCCAGGACAGCTTGACTCCAGTGGCGTAGTGAGCACGGGACCCACGTCTGGGCATACCCTTCCCACATAGGGTGAACAGCCAAACACACAAGATGATGGACAGAATGTTGCACAATGGCAAAACAATCACCCCCAGTCACAGATCTGGGTTTAATTTATTGTTATTTTACTCAACAAGCCACCCCAGTGCAGGCATTGCCATATGCAAATCAGTCTTGACCCTGTGCCTCATGGGATTAGTCCAGACCGAACTGCCACGCCATGTTTTCCCTGGACCGGAATAAAGTATCCTAGGACCGGTTTCTTGCAATCAGCCATCTTCAGCCAGGATAGCTTGACTCCAGTGGCGTAGTGAGCACGGGACCCACGTCTGGGCATACCCGTCCCACTCGGGGTGACGAATGCAAAAACAACAATTGATGGACAGAATGCAGAAAAAAGTCATACATTCACCCCAGTACAGAGATCTGGGCCTAAATCCATTGTTTTATTGCTCCCCACACCACCCCAGTTCAGACATGGCCTTATGCAAATTAGCCTTGACCCTGTGCCTCATAGGAACAGTCCAGCCCGAACTGCGAAGCCATGTCTTCCCTGGACCGTAATCAATAATCCTAGGACCGGTCATATGATTTGCATATGGCCATGTCTGAACTGGGGTGGTGTGGGGAGCAAAAAAAACGAAGGATTTAGGCCCAGATCTCTGTACTGGGGTGAATTTATGACATTGTTCTGCATTCTGTCCATCAACTGTTGTTTTTGCATTTGTCACCCCGAGAGGGATGGGTATGCTCAGACGTGAGTCCCGTACTCTCCACGCCACTGTAGTCAAGCTATCCTGGCTGATGACGGCTGATAGTCAGAAACCAGTCCTAGAATGCTTGATTCCGATCCAGGGAAGACATGGCTTGGCAGTTCGGGCTTGACTGTTCCCATGAGGCACAGGATCAAGGCTGATTTGCATATGGCCATGTCTGAACTGGGGTGGGGTGGGCACCAAAAAAACGATGGATTTTGGCCCAGATCTCTGTACTGGGGTGAATGTATGACATTGTTCTTCATTCTGTCCATCAACTGTTGTTTTTGCACCTGGATCAGATCATGGCTCCATGACCCTTCCTTTTTTACCCCTTAAGTCCAAAGGGTGGGAGCCTCCTTATGAGAGGGCCCACCGTCCCTCTCCCACTCAAGGAGCTCTTGTGCAGGGGGCCAGCTGCCCCTAGGATATCTACCTTGGGCACCTTCTGAAACCAATGTCTTTGTCTCCCAAAGGGGCTGTGCTAGGTTCAATCAATCATTTGTAGAGCTCACTACTCACCCGTGAGGGTCTCAAGGCTCTGAGGGGGAGCTGCTACTGCTCCTACTTCACATGCGTGGATTGTTGATAGGTAAGGACCATATGTCAGTGATCACCACCAGCCCCTGCACCACTGCAACTTCCTTAAGCCTTGCTGCCAGCATCCCTTTGAGGTTTCTGTAATGCTCCTGTTTGACCCATTGTTTTGCTAGAAAAAGGATACTGTAGGGGATCCCAAGAGTCCCCATCAATCATGACCTTCCCCACCACAGACCCCCATAGTTCATCTACTATCTGCACCACCCACACCTCAGTTGCTGAATGAGTTGGAACAGCCAAGCCAACATTGCTTTGTCTTCCTTGGACAAGTTTACACCATCCTGCAAGAAAAGTTGTTTGCCCTTGCTACAACCATAAGTTATTGAAGACTAAGTGGCTGTGTTCAGTAGTTTAGCTACTTTCTTGTTTAGCTAATTTGCAGACTCATAGAGTGCTCTGAAAGACATATGCCTCTCCAACTAATTTTCAGAACAATGTGAGACTATGCTACGGTAGCTCCAGAGAACCTCGTTGAGAGCCAATCTACCTCTGAAACTCTTGATTCAAAGAAGTCTCTGCACCCTAGGTTCACCAAATCATTGCCTTCTAAATGCACAATTACCACCTCCAAAGGTGGAATCCTTTGTGGCAATAACCAATCTAGAGTAAACCTCAAGTTGACTACCCACAGACCTTCCTGTCAGCAGAAGGTAAGATGAAACTCAGCCATTCTGGCATGCGCTCCAAACTCCCCAACCGCATACTAGTCCTTTGCCCGCTTCACGTAGGAATGACCCAACAACAGCACTTCCTTAACAAATCTTGCTCCTGCATTGACAGGTGAGTAAAATAGATCACTTCTCTTTAACATGTCTTCCACCTGTGTTGACAGGAGGGTGCTGTAAAAGGAATGACAAAGAATCAATGTCAAACCATCACAACATGTTCAATCTCACATATCGCATATAAAAACAGATTTCTGCCTCCCTATCCTTTGGATCATTTGTCCTCCCAGTCCAATGCCCTCCGCCGCTGTAGCTGCTCTGATCCTAAAGAAATGAGGGCTGTATTCTGCAGGGTCTAGACTCACTGAAGCCAGAGCCCTATTGAGAACTTTGGCAAACTGAAACTTAGCAAGGGGTGTTCCATTCTCGTCCATGAAAAGAGTGCCTCCTGCCCTCTCTGAGCAGTGTACCATATAGGCCTGCATGTTCCCTAATGGGCTGCACTCATCTCCCTGATCCATGTGCAGCAACATGTGCTCCCCTCTACCCATCTGGGCAGTCTTTGAGGGAGTGATGGTTACTGGCAGGCTGCTGTTTGGCCATCCAATATTCCACCTGCAAATCACCCTGTTTGCCTTTCTTACTATTCAAAACTTGCTCCCCTACCCATTATAGAATGCCAAGCAGGTTGCTGATTGGAAAAGGCGTACCTCTGCAGGTGTTCTGCACACTCTTTCTGAGCTAGGGATGATTTTTTTTTTTAATGGCCTATGGGACATTTTAGCGGGTCTATGGGATGTTTGCTTACTTCTGGTCTCTGCCAGCCCCTTTGTACTCTTTGTACCAGGAATCGTTGTTCCCGTCAAGGTGCTACTACATTTTTGTGAAGATGGAATCTGCTGCAACATGCCACCTAGCTTATGACACTGGCCTTCCCTCCTCCCTTAATGCCCCCAAGAATGCAATTATAGATTCCAGTGAAAACAACTCCCCACCCCATCTTTTCCTTGAAATCTGCAGTAATTGTGAAATGCCTCCACATAGGAACGCCTTGTCTTTGGCGCTAAACTGGCAGCCACGATGTTTGGTAGGCTGGAGCACCAAGTCTCCACAGTTAATCTTGGAATGGTGAAGGAAACTCGTCTGCTTCTGGGTGGTGGCGCCTGAAAGCCTGGATCTTAAAACGAGACAGAGCATCTGCTGCATTGTTAAGTACACTAGGTACATGTTTGAACTTGAAATTGACAATGAGCCTTAAACATGGCAACATGATTTCTTTCAATAATCTCTAGATCATTTTACAATTTGCTGTCTGCTGGTTAATGCACTCAACAATAGTCATGTTGCCTGACCAGAATATCACTTACTGGTAACAGAACTGGTTCGACCAGATTGTAAGGGTGACCAGGATGGGAAAGAGTTCCAGAAAGTCAAAATTTGCCACCAGACCTGACTCCAAGCAGTCTGCTAGCCAATGTTGGACACACCAAGAAGCGCTCACTATGACGCCAAAACCTATGCTGCCTACAGCATTTGTAAACAATCCTAACTTCCCATTGGTCTTAGCAGGGCTTGGCTACAAGACAGAACCATTGAATTCTTTTAAAAACGCCTCATAAATTCTCATGTCCTGTCACACCTAACTTGACAACCTGGCATGATGGTCTTTTTGTTTTAAACTAGACATGGCCCTTGCAATGGATCTCGAAAACAAGCGGCCCATGGGTATGATACGCAATGTGAAATTCAGCTACCCCATTACCACCTGCAGTTGATCAAACAACACTTTCTTGGCTTCAAGACTCACCTGCAAGGCCTTCACAAATGCTCTGATTTTTTCTTGAGGATTACCGGAAACCCCTGACTTGGAATCTAGCTCTATACCAAGATATTCAATTGTTGAGACCGATCTGCACGTTTTAGCTTGAGCTAAAGGAACCACAAAAGCAACCTTTAACTCTTGAAATGCCTCCAAGAACTACCCACACCATGTTGGCCCTGGAGGGGCCAAGAAAAAGAAAATTATCAAGATAATGTGGTACCCACTGGTGACCCCATCTTCCACTAGAACATCCACTCCAAAAAGGTGCTAAGCTTTTCAGAGTATGTGCAGGACACCAAACAGTCCATGGGCATGTACTTCCAAAAGTAAAAGGAGCCCTCAAATTGAAAACCTAACAAATGAAAGTGATCCGGATGAATGCAAAGCAGCGTTAAACCTAATTATATCTCTTCCTTGGATATCAATGTTCCAGGTACCAGCTCCTGGAGCATCTAAATTTCCTGATCTAACGAGGCATACATGACTGAGCACAGTGTTCCATCAATGTCCTCATTGACCAACCGACCCATAGGTGCTGACAGATTATGGATCAAATGATATTACCCTGGGACTTTTTGTGGCACTACCCCCAAATGGGAACACATGAAACCTTGCAGCAGGATGGAATCAGATGCACCTTCTACCTTCCCCAGGCTCTTTTCTTTCTGAATCTTAAGATTAGCCTGCAGTGACTGTTGATTTTTGCAAAATGGAACACCCACACAGCCCTCTGCAGGGATTCTGAACCCTTTCTTAAAACCTTCATACAGTGACTGTGCCGCAGTCGCTTTGCTACAGACAATCTACCATGTCACCCTTGCCTGCCAATTCACTAGGAAGGGCCTTGATCAACAAGCGATGTTCATTCGTGGTTCAGTGGGCCACTGTCTTTCGATTTCTTAAAACACTTGGACTCAGGGTGCAATGGGAGCCCCTAGAAGGAGCAGCAGTGCTTAAACTTGCACATCCCTAGGCTCTACAACATGATCTTTTGTTAAAGTCCAAGCATTATCCTTTTCCCGCTACTGAAGAGAAAAGCAACCTGGAATTTATAGTGCTTTAATGGCTTCACAAATTGGAAAGGTAAACACAAATTGGACTTTTGTGTGATTGCTAAATATTTTTAGACTAGCATCTATAACACACATATACTACAGATGAAAATAAAACAAGGTTAGGTGCCATACTATGTGGGATGCTTACTTGGACTTTTATGAGTCTGGCTAAGTGTATAAAGTAGGTAGTGACTGTAGAATTCATTTCTATTAAAGTTTTCCACTCCTTTTTCTAAGGGTGGTCTTGAGATAAGTGACTGTTTGATTAAATGGCGAAGCAAGGAGTCTTACATTTTACATGAATCCTTTATTGTTCTAACACGCAGCAACAATGAAGGGAAGAATTTGAAATGTAAGATTTTGTAACCAATAAAAGTCCATAACACACCTCTCCCTTCATTCTTTTGTTGCTGAAGCCCACAAGATAATTACCTGCCAAGCATCCTCTTATGATTGAGTATTTTGGAAATGCATGACGCTGAATGTGCAAAATGGAATGAGTGATATTTTGAAATGTATTTGTAAATAAAGATGCTATTGGACTGTGTGGAAGTATGTTTATGATTTGAAATTTTTATGTTACTAGCTAAAAATATGTGTCAAAGTGATTGAGGCTTGGATTGTGCCCATTAAGATTATCTGAAATATAAGAGATTTACTTGTTGGTAGGTTCAGGAGTTAAAAGCTTTGGTATAATAGTTGTCACAACCATGGATTCATGGTAACGTCATGATTCAAGATGGTCACGAGTTCATATCGCATCTGGCTGATAAGTCTTTCACCGAAGTGGCAGGTTTGAAAGTGCTTTTTGAAATTCAAAATTACAGACAAATTGCCCTCTTAGATGCCATAGGTAAGGTTTTTGCTAAATGTTTACTTAATTTTTTTAATGACTGGGTATCTGCGACAGCAATATTACGGTTAGAGCAGACTGGCTTTAGGAAACAACATGGTACCCTAGACAATCTTACTGCTCTTCAAGCTTTGACAGAAAAATATGTCATAGTTCGTAGAGGAGGTGTATATGGTGCTTTTATTGACTTCTCTACGGCTTTCGATAAGGTGGACAGATCTTTGTTGTGGAGTAAGTTAGCTAATCTAGGGATGCCCTCTAGTTTATTAAGGTTAGTTATTGCACTGCACACAGACACTTGGTGCAGAGTATTAATGGGTGGCGAGAGAGGACTATCTAGGGTTATACCCACGATTAATGGACTTAAACAGGGCTGCTTATTGGCTCCCCTGTTGTTCTCTTTATATATAGCTGACCTCCCTCAGGCTTTATTATCATCTAGTAATGGTATTGCTCCAGTTCTAGGGGGAACCCCAATAGTGTGCCTAATGTACGCGGATGATATTTTAATTTTGGACCTTACCCCAAAAGGTTTGAATGGCCGCCTACACGCACTGAACTCCTACGCTGAGGCCCATTTTTTAAAAATAAATATTTTAAAAAGCAAATAATGTGCTTCCGGGGAAGGAAAAAATCCAAATATGACAATTACCACTGGTCTGTTGGGGGCGAAAGACTAGAAGTAGTCAAATCCTATCCTTTCCTTGGAAAGATTGTCACGAGTAGTCTAAGTGACAAAGCTCATCCTGAGAATAATAGCAGGAAAGCTCTTGCTCAAGGGAAGAGTCTTATTTCTCTTTACAAGGCGACAGGTAGAAGGCATTTCTCCATATTGCTCGAGGTATTCCAAGCAAAAATCCCCCCATCCCTTATTTATGGACTAGAAATAGTAGATATGACATGTTGGAATTTTTTGGATTCCACTGAAGGAAAAATATTACGCAACCGTACCTCTGTAAATACTGCGAATTCTATGTCTTCTCTGAGACAGGAATTCGGTTTGCGTAGTTCCTGGGCTCAGGCAGTTGCAAGTGTGGTGCGTTGGGTTTTTAACATTGCTGGAGGAATGCCGGGTACGCTGAGGCATCTCATAAAAAATGAGCTGTTGGGTACCTTTAATGCTTATTCTTCAATTGTAAGGAATTTATGACAGGCTGTTACATTATTGCAGTTAGATGAACAAGATCTTTTTTCATTATCTGCGGCCCAATTAAAGTTAGTTTTAAAGGCTGCTTCCTGGGAGTTGGGTTATAGAGTAGATAGAGGGGCAATTAAAGTGAAGAGAGGAATGTTCTCTACCGGTAACTTTTGTCAAATAAAAAAACCTCAGCCATACATATTCTGGAATCTCCCTCATGGAGTTAGGCGATTTACCCTTTTGTTAAGGCATAATTTACTCCCTTTGAACTGTCTCTTGTCCAAATGGTACGGTTGTTCCGACATTTGTGATTTTTGTAATTCCAATTCCCAGGATATGTATCATGTCATTTTTGTCTGTCCGGTACTTATGGGATTTAGACGTAAATGGTTAAGACCTATGTGTCTTCAAATGGGTATCCTTACTGCCTCTGATTTTATTGAAGCAATGCTTAATCCTCCGAATGAAATGTTTTGCTTTAAATTGTTTCATTTCTTTAAAAGTTTTTTACCGTTATATTGATAGTTTAATATCATGTAATTTTTTAAAACATCTTGTTGTTTTTTACTGAATTATTATGTGGACCTCAATTGAGTTCCGTTACCATAAACAAATAAACTTGAAACTTGAAATTCTTAGTGAAGGCATTGTATTTTTAAATATCTATTTTGAGGCTGTTAGTACTTTCCTTCCAGACGCAGGTCCTGAGCAGGAAGAAGAGTGAGTGATAGTTGTTGTCCGGTCCACATACACACTATCGCTTGATCTTCAACGCAGCATTTAGAGAAAAGAACATTAGGCCAACATGCACAAGAATCTCTTATGCCAACATGCACAAGATGTCACAAGCGTAGGGCTGCCATTTTGTTGCATTGTGAGGACTTGGTTTGACAACATGTGGTAGTCATTTTTGATAGATTGGGGATAAAATCATACAATAGCTTACTGGAATAAGTTTTAAAAACAGGAGTTTGTGGTAAACATAGGCAGGAAGCTGATGGTAATATCGGTAGAAATATGGGGTATACAATTAAAAAATACCTTGCTAGACAGGTAAGAAAAATATGGGCTCAATTATAGATACACTGGATAAAAAAACAGAGATTCTGTGACCAATGTTGGAAAAGTAAAAAGGGTGTTGAGGATAGTGTGAGTTAGGAATATAAAGTGAAGGTGGGTGCATGTTGAAGTGGTTGAGTTGAAAGAATGCAAAGAAAGATAGGAACCAGGTTAGATCCATCTGGGGTTCCAAGAAAAAGAAAATAAGAGAGGAGATCTCAGAAAAATCTCTGACAAGTAGTAAAGATAAGCATAGATTATATAGCACTGTGAAGGGGCAAAGAAAAGGCCCAAAAGGCATTTCTCCTAGCAGATTGTGAAATAATTGTTTCGTATTCCCACGGTAAAGATAGTTTAATGAAAGATGATGAAATTGCTTAGTAGATTTTCATTTAGATATACAGGTGCTGATTATGAAACAAAAAGGAACACCTGATGAGGCAAACAAGACCTCAAAGAGGAATCTGATTGATCCATTAGCGAATGAAATGTTTGATCCTCCTTTGATCTCCCACCCATTGTCCACAGAATGAACTCCCTTTTATCATGTGGCAGAATATGTGATATATTGGTTAAGGAGAGAGTTTCCAAAAGAAGTGTGATCAACTCTCAGATATGACTGACCCCAAACTAGAATTAGGTGCAAAAGTATTAGCATTCATAACTTAAGAAGGAAGGAAGCAACTGAAGGGTCTAGAAAGAGGTTTGAAAACATGTCAAGAGCATTTGTTAAAGCATTTGTTAAATGGGATTGGCCCAACAACAAAGGTTTTTGATTTGACTGAAGAGGCATATATTAATGATAAGCCTTTAATGAGGATGAATTCCACCAGTGGGTTTAGAGGTCTAGTTCACTGTTAGGTAATCCTAACACTGCTGTTTCCAAGAAAAGACAAATGAGTATACAACTTACAATTGATCCAAAATTAGTTCAGTTGGCAAATAAATTAGGAGGATCATTTCCAATGGGTTGTCTCTTTGGTGAAGAATTTACTAAGGATATGGCAAAATGTGTAGACATTTTGAGTTCCATCTCAAAATCTCATAAATAATTTTCGCAGACTCAGGAGAACAATGGTTTGGTTTCCCAGCTGAAATGAAGGCATGTCAAAGGCTTTTTATGGCCTGTGTAATGAGGCCCTCTTTTGGATACAGCAGCGTTTGGTTCAATTCAACCCAAGAGTTTTTCCTTCAAACACAAAGAACTTGGGACAGAGAACCATGAAGACAGCAACATCAATATGGAAGTTCAGGTGAGTGTTGTCCAAGACCCTGTAGGCAGTCCTATAAAATGGGGCTACAATCTAGCCCAATTTGATGTGAAATAGGAGGAAATCACTCACAATCCTTGCGTTTTGGAAACTGTGGTTGTCTACAGAACAGAGCATTTAGGTCAATCAGTACAAGAAAGGGTCCAAAAATAAACTGTATTCTTTAAAGAGAAAGATATATTGGTGGGCAAGGGGATTCAGGATGTGTTAGTGAAAGGAGAAATTGTAGCAGTAAGGCATGGGGAAACAGGTTTGTAAGCAACATATTTCTTGTAGAGAACAAAGAAATGTTTTCTGTCATAAATCTAAGAGGACTGATGATTGCTTGGGTTACCAATATTTCAAGATTGAGGAGATCAAACTTTTAAGGAATATTTTATGGAGAAAAGATTGAATGATATGTTTAGAGCTAATGGACACATATTTACCTATTCCTAATTGGAAACCACATCATTTTCATAGGAACAAAATTCTGGGGATTTCCAAAGACTTTGAATTCGACTTTGGCCCCTTGGTGTTTTACTAAGGTATTATGCTCTGTAGTTTCTTGGCTGGGATTCAGGGATGTCAGGCTGATAATCTATCAAAATTATATTTTACTTATTGCCCAGAACAAGAAGGTTTTAATAAAACATACCAATATGACTACGAAATCTTTAGAGTCTCTAGGCTTTGTGGTCAACATGTAGAAGTCATGTTTGGTTCCAAGACATGAAACTCAATTTCTTAGATTTGAAATTCAGACAGATCTAGCCAAGTTAAGAATACCCAATGAGAAACTGAAGAGATTAACAATGGAAATTCAGAGAGTCTTAAATATGGAGTGTTTTTATTTAGAATGTTGGCAAAGATGATATGGCTGCTATCTTTAACTAGTCACAAACTTTTTCTGGAACCTCTTGATTATCGTGCATTACAGAGATCGAAGACAGTGTATTTATGGAAGGGGAAAAGTATTCATAAAAGCTAATGTTGAAACTAGAGACAAGTGAGGAGGTTGCAGTTGAGGTTACAAAATATGAAGACATGTAATGGCAGGCCGATTTTTGAAGAAACACCAGATATTTTGAAAGGGTCAGATTAGCTAGCAATATGTATAGAATAGTCTGTGCGTGGCCAATGGCCAGCCCAAGAGAACAACTTACACATAAACTCTTTAGAAGTATTAACAAGCTTGTTTGCTATCAGATGTTTCACAGAAAGTAGGATGAGATGTTGCGTTATGTATGGACAATGTGATAGCAGTTTGGTAAGTCAAAAGGGTTGGAGGTCCAAGTTCAAAGGGACTGGCAGAGGCAGCAAAGGGTTTTGGAATATTGTTTAAACAAAAGAAAACTTCTTGTGGCAGAGCACATACCAGGCTTGAGCAATGCACTGGCGAACTGGTTCTCAAGGAGCTTTGAGGATTCAAGCGACTGGATATTGGATCAGATAACATTTCCAATTATTCAGGAAACTTGGGACCCCTTTTAGTTACATTTGTTTGTCCAATATCCAAGTTCAGAAATGTTTCAGTTGGAAACCAGATCTAGATGCTTTTGAGGTGAATTCCTACTGAATTGCAGGGGGTCTAACTCCTTACACCTTTCCCCTTTTTTCAATGATATCGAGAATGCACGTGAAAGTATGCAGTCCCAGCCAATGAGAACACTCGGTGTATTCAAACAGCAGCCCCGCGAAATGATTCACCATGACACATTCAGCACTTACCTGGCACTGATGAGGCACACGCCGAAACGCGTCTGCCAGACGCTGTAATAGTGGACATCGCGACGTTGGCAAAAGTGCACCGGTGGCAATAAAATTCAGTTTGGCAACCCGAGCATGTGTCAGACCTGTTTTAACTGAAAGCAGGATTGGAGGAGTATCTGCCGATCCAGGCAAGACAGTGATGAACTCACCTACGAGCGTGCAGAGAGCCTAAAGAACAATGGAATTGCAGGAATCAGCATGCTGAGTTAGCCACGGGACTTGGAAATGGTTAATGCCGCGTTACAAACAATGTCACTGCAATCCACAAGGCACTCTGCTGAAGTGAGATAAAAACACCTCCCTCTTTGGCAAACCAGTAGACTGAGAGTTACAAAGCGAAGAACACTGGCGGGACTTCAGGTACCAGGATGCCGAGATAATGACAATGGGTGTATCCACTAGGGGGCCGGCATTACTGCATAAAATCACACCTGTATCCCACGGAGAACTCCCATAAACTGAGGCCACACCTCTGAAGAAGTTTGAAGATAAACGAAACGCGTCAGGTGCCTCATACTGCCAATAAAATTGCTGTTGCAATCAGTGTTTCGTGTGCGTCTCCCCACCTCTGTAAACTGGCAGAGAACTTTTGAATACAGAGCGACTGGTTCTGTCTCAGAGAAAACGCACCACCAGTAAGAGCGCCTTAAATTTTCCCCATTCCGAACCACTACAGAGAGTCTCGGTGAAACCGAAAACCAGGGAAAAAGGCTGCCGCCTGACACCAGAGTCGGGCATGGATCCCTAGCAGTCCCATCAAAGACTGGGAAGCAACAGGGAGCTACACAGACCTGGATACTCGTGATTTGGACGATCCAGGCAAGACAGTGATGAACTCACCTACGAGCGTGCAGAGAGCCTAAAGAACATCGGGATTGCAGGAATCAGCATGCTGAGTTAGCCACTGGAGTTGGAAACTGGTAATGCCGCGTTACAAACAATGTCACTGCAATCCACAAGGCACTCTGCTGAAGTGAGATAAATACACCTCCCTCTTTGGCATACCAGTAGAATGAGAGTTACAAAGCGAAGAACACTGGCGGGACTTCAGGTACCAGGATGCCGAGCTAATGACAATGGGTGTGTCCACTAGGGGGCCGGAATTACTGCATAAAATCACACCTGTATCCCACAGAGAACTCCCATAAACTGAGGCCACACCTCTGAAGAGGTTTGAAGATAAACGAAACGCGTCAGGTGCCTCATACTGCCAATAAAATTGCTGTTGCAATATGTGTTTCGTGTGCGTCTCCCCACCTCTGTAAACTGGCAGAGAACTTTTGAATATATATATATATATATATATATATATATATATATATATTGTTCCACAATTCCAGTCTTCTTCTACCAGAAAAAACGGCCAGCACTCGGGTGAGATATTATTCTTTTTATTTTGTTCCCGAACCCCCTACACCCCCGACAGACGCGTTTCGCTCAAGGCTTCGTCAGTGTCTTTTTGAAAGAGTAAAAAGCTGCATGATAACTCATCCAAGAATTGACATTGAAATAACATGTTTTGACCTGTATGAAGGTCGCATTTTTATAAATCCGAGATATGGCAAGAACAATGTTGCCAGATATGAATGTAACAGGATTTGATTGAGCGGGTCAAATGAAAGATTTGCAGCAAGTGTCAGAATTGGCACGGAAATACCTGCCTGCTCAGACAATTTAGACAGAATCCGGCAAAGCAAGCTTGGCAAATGAGCAGCACAATAGCGCAACTAACTAAACTAGGAACAAGGTCGCGTGTATGCAAAACTGTTGTGAGTTCGAGACCGGAGAGCAATGCTGTTACCATTAAGTATATTGCCATTTAGTTTTGCAAATGATGTAATTTGTATGAACGTGAAAGTATACAAACGTAACTGATCAGACCTGAAGAAATGTCACGTGCATGCAGTGAGTTCGATACCATGAACTAATGTTTTCTTGAAAACGTGATGGCATTTATTTTAATTTGCAAATGATGATACAGTGATGCAAATGTGCAAATGATGTAATTTGTATCCTTGTAAATGTCCTCAAGAAACCACTCAATTATGAATTCTAGTTTGCCACCGTATACCACATACTGCTGACCTAGTATCATGAATCTGTTTTCGTAGCTCCAGACAAACAATGAATAGGTAGTCTGTTGACTATGTTTATGTTACCCACGATCACGTGATTTCTTTATATGCTGGATGTAACCAGACACTTGTACTCGTGAGCAAGGGAAGTTGTTCCCGAAACGCGTCGAGTAGGGCTGTGATTAAAAATCCAGTTTGAACTAAATTGCTGGCCTGGACATCGTTCTTTGGAAGGCGAACGTGTGTGTTGGAAAATATATATATATATATATATATATATTACCTACAGGCGGTTGCCAGTAGGTAGTTATAGTTAGGACCATAGGAAATCTGCAACATTCTATTCGGAATAACTTTGGCGCCGGTTGACGAATACACGCAAAATTCTTAAAGAAAATGGCCTGCTCCGCTCTGCTCCTTCCCTGACAGTTTGGGGGTGATTCGTGAAGCAGGGGCTGAGAAAAAAGGGGGGTCCCAAAACGTGTTTCCCCCATGCAATTTTCCATAGGGACCTTCAGCCAGGGCTACAGCCCGAACGGCTGAACGGAATTACACCAAATTTGGCAAAAAGGTAGAGTTTGGTTCCGAGATTACCCTTCTTTTTAAATGGTGTAAATCCGTTCAGTAGTTCCTGAAAAAATCAAAAGTAAAATCATAGATATATCTATAATTGAAGTACTGTACTCTGTACAGTACTCTGTACCTTCCCGAGCACGAGTTTCATACTAATAGGCTGTCGACACTCCAAACCAGGAAGTGTTGGTATCCATCTTGTGCCTCGGTAGAAACCGAGGCACAAAAAAGCAGTGAAACAAACATGCAAAACACGCAAAGAGTGCAGGGTAGAAACACCCTGACCCCCAAGGCCTGCTCAGGGGGTCCCACAAGGACCCCCAAGGCCCCAAAATGTTTTTGGTTTTTTTTAAATCGCGGGTTACGAAGTACAGTACTCTGTACGGTACTCTGTACTGTACTCTGTACCTTCCCGAGCGCATACTGGAGGTTCCTGGTGGGCTAGTTGGCCCCCAGGGACCTCCAGTATGCAAGGGGAATTAGTTCCCCCTCTGCAAATGCCCAAGGGGGCTGCGTTGCAGAGAGGTGTAAAAAGTAGCGTGGCCTCATTACACCTCTCCGCAATGCCCTCTGGCGCATACTGGAGGTTCCTGGTGGGCTAGTTGGCCCCCACGGACCCCCAGTATGCTAGGGGACTTAATCCCCCAATTTAGAATGCGCTACGGGGCGTGTTTGCACAGTGGTGAAGGTAGGGGGCGGGGCTTGAGGTGATATGTGTGCAAACATGCCTGTGGCACGTTTTAAGTTGGGGAATTAATTCCTCTTCTATCCAGAGGTCCCCTAGGGGCCGACTAGTCCAACAGGTACCTCCAGTAAGCACCACGGAGCTGCGTGGCAGAGTGTTGTAAAAAGGGGACGTGCCCTTTGAACACCTCTCTGCAACGCAGCTCCCTGGCGCATACTGGAGGGCTAGTTGGCTCACAGGGGACCTCAGGATTGAAGAGGAATTAATTCCCCAACCTAAAACGCACCACAGGGCGTGTTTGCACACATGTCACCTCAGGCCCTGCCCCCTTCCTTCACTATTGAGCGAAATATTCCTCTAAAATCAGCCGAACTACGAATTCCGATTTACTCACCTGTTACCAGTAGAGATCTCAGTGCTGCATCTTTCAGCCCTCTACTGAACCTGAAAAGTAATTCTAACCATACTTACAGTAACTTGAATTTCCTTCCATATGCTAACATTGACTGGTTTCACTTGGAAATTTTTCTAAGTGTGGAGTTTTGGAACTTTAATAAATTCCTCAAAAATCTGCCGAACTACGAATTCCGATTTACTCACCTGTTATCAGGAGGGACCTCAATGCTACATCTTTCAGCCCACTACTGATCCTGAAAAGTAAATTTAACTGAACTTACCAGTAACTTGAATTTCTTTCCATAGGATATCATTGCCTGCTCTATAAAATATATATACACTAAAAAAATATAAAATAAAATAAAAATATTACAATTTCAATATTTTAAAAAAAATCAATTTATATAAAAAATATGTAATGTAATTTAAAAAATAAAATATCTAAAAATAAATACTTTAAAACAATGTAGTAAATTAGTATAAAAAAATATAACAATTAATACATTTAAAAATTATCATTTACAAAACCTTTGAAATTCACTGAAACAACCATAGGTTTCAGCCACGTCATAGTTAGGAATTAGCATTTAAAAAACCTTAGAAATTCACTGAAAAAAACATAGGTTTCAGCCAGTGGATGTGTATGTAGATTTTGGAATTACTGAATAGGTTGCTGTAACTGGTATTGGTATCTAGATTGCTTTGAAATTTTTAGTTTCTATTTTTGAATGTGTGTATCAAAGGTTATATTACACAGAGAGGTGGTCTGCCATTCTTTCACAAGGACGATGTCATCAGTGATGTCATCAGTGATGTCACTGACCATGTCACGAGTGATGTAATATGTGACGTCATCAGCAGTGCATTGTGGGCACGCCAGTTATAGTGAGCTGAACTAACCATAACGGGGGAATTTCAAAGGTTTTGTATGAGGGAAATGTCCAGCTAACTATAACATGTGTGAAACCTATGGTTTTGTCAGTGAATTTCTAAGGTTTTTTTAAATGCTAATTCCTAACTTTCAGTGAAAAAAAAAAATATATATATATATATTACCTACTGGCGGTCGCCAGTAGGTATATATAGTTAGGATTTTTTCTCTATGGGATTTTTGAAAATTCTATGTCTAATAACTTTGGCGTTTGTGGACGGAATTGGCTGAAATTTTCAGGAAAATGGAACATTTTGTTTCTGAGCAGCCCCTGACAATTTGGGGGGGTTTCATCAAGGGGGGGCCGAGAAAAAAGGGGGATCCCAAAACGCGTTTTTCCCATGTTAATTTCCATAGGGCGGTTGGCCTCACTTTTAGCTCGAACGGCTGAATGGATTTGCACGAAACTTGGCAAAATTGTAGGGACTGTTAGCCCGATGTGCCTTTGCTAGGTCTCAATATATGTGCTCCAGTGGATTTTGAGTAATTTAGGTTCAAAAAAAGATATATATCTGGGCGGAGCCTAACCACACATCTGATCTGATTGGCTGTCAGCACTTCATCCAAGAAGTGTTGGCAGCCATCTTGGGTCCAATATACATGATAGCACCTCATTAAAAAGCATTGTAGTTAATAGAGGGTTTTAGGACTTTAGTTACATTATAAATCATTTGTTGATGGTACCATACTCGTTTTAGGAATTGAGGTGGGTTCTAAGGTGATTTTACCATGTGAAAAAACCTTCTGCTGTGATATCATGAATATTGTTTGAAAGAAAACTAATATCTCATGATTTTCCCACAGTGGTTTGGAAGGGGATCTATAAGCTAAACTGAAAGCATATTTTCTGTAAATTCACATTATCTTTCTCAGTCATGTGAAAATGAAGTCTGACATTCTCAGTAAAACATGTACATCCAACAAGGACAGAGACTGTCAGTTGATTCCTTTGTGTTCTACTGCAGCCTCCTAGAGTGTTCTAAAGAACAACTAGAGCGCTAACAGTCCTACTTATTACAAAGGTATGGCACACCTGAAGCCATCTTGAATGGAATAAAGTGGTAACTCTTAAAACATTTAATTTAAAAAGAAACAACATGAGGGGGTATATTTTGCCATAGAAAGTATGATTAGTGCTGCAGAATGAAAAATTAGGGCACATTTTGAGTGACTTCTCAAATCCTTTTCTATTTCATTAAAACATTCTGACATGCAGTCTCCCAAAATGGCCACCAGAGACAAAGAGCCCAAATGTAGCCCAAATATCACCCAGATGTAGCCCAAGTATAGCCCAATGACAGAATGTCCCAGAGTGTTCTAAAGAACAACTAGAGCGCTAACAGTCCTACTTATTACAAAGGTATGGCACACCTGAAGCCATCTTGATTGGAATAAAGTGGTAACTCTTAAAACATTTAATTTAAAAAGAAACAACATGAGGGGGTATATTTTGCCATAGAAAGTATGATTAGTGCTGCAGAATGAAAAATTAGGGCACATTTTGAGTGACTTCTCAAATCCTTTTCTATTTCATTAAAACATTCTGACATGCAGTCTCCCAAAATGGCCACCAGAGACAAAAGAGCCCAAATGTAGCCCAAATATCACCCAGATGTAGCCCAAGTATAGCCCAATGACAGAATGTCCCAGAGTGTTCTAAAGAACAACTAGAGCGCTAACAGTCCTACTTATTACAAAGGTATAGCACACCTGGAGCCATCCTGATGGGAATAAAGTGGTAACTCTTAAAACATTTAATTTAAAAAGGAACAAAATGAGGGGGTATATTATGCAATAGAAGGTATTATTAGTGCTGCAGAAAGAAAAATTAGGGCACATTTTGAGTGACTTTTCAAATCCTCTTCTATTTCATTAAAAAATTCTGACATGCAGTCTCCCAAAATGGCCAAAGAACAACTAGAGCGCTAACAGTCTTACTTATGACAAAAGTATGGCACACCCGAAGCCATCTTGATTGGAATGAAGTGGTAAGTCTGAAAACACTCAATTTAAAAAGGAACAACATGAGGGGGTTAATTTTGCCATAGAAAGTATGATTAGTGCTTCAGAAAGAAAAATTAGGGATCATTTTGAGTGACTTCTCAAATCCTCTTCTATTTCATTAAAAAAATTCTGACATGCAGACTGAAACATGCACTTTGAATACCAGCAGCAGATGTCCCTGGTGAGCAGTAGCTTTACTACAGTGATCTAATGTGCAACTAGAGTGCTAACATTCAGAATTTATGGCAAATGTGTGACACATCTGAATGCCTTCTTGATGGAACCAAAGTAAACAAGCATTGAAAATGCAATAGATCTCGCCCTCGTTTAAGTTAAAGCCATTCTGTTTGTAATGAGGTGGCTTTTTAGCTTTGCTTTTATTAGTGGTTTTTCAACTTTCATGTAAATAACATGCATCTGTATGCATATAAGTATATGTATGCATGCATTTATGTTTGTATTTATATAGATATACAGATGATATATGTTTATATATGTATGTATATATATATATTCACTGAAAAAACCATAGGCTATAGACCATATATAGTTAGGAATTAGCATTTACAAAACCTTGAAAATTCACTGAAAAACCCATAGGTTATAGACCATATATAGTTAGGAATTAGCATTTACAAAACCTTGAAAATTCACTGAAAAAACCATAGGTTATAGACCATATATAGTTAGGAATTCGCATTTACAAAACCTTATTTTACTCACACAAAACCATTGAAATTCCATATATAGTTAGTTGCACTAACTATATATCGCGCACCCGCAATCCACTGCTGATGATGTCACATATTACATCATTCATGACATGGTCAGTGACATCACTGATGACATCACTGATGACATCTCAAATGACATCACTGATGACATCACTGATGACAACATCCAGTGACTGTATGTTTCTGTAAAGTTAAAATATGTCTTACATATTGAAGAATGAGTGGATGTATAAGTGTCTGGATGAAGGATTTAGTAGGTGCATGACTGACTGTATGAGTGAGTGATTAAATGTGTCTCACTGAGTGCATGGGTTAGTGACTAAACTGTCTTAATTTGTGCATCATTATGTCTGTTGTTCTGTAAACTGTTGCATGTGTTGATAAGTAGCTATATGAGTAACTATATGGGTTATTGATTGGTTGCCCAAGTATTTGTATGGGAGACTAAGTGTGTGTGTGGGTGGCTGGGAGGTGTATGACTCTGTGCATAGATGTGTGAGCAGTTGATTCACTAGATGTATGGTTTCAAAAGTGCATGTGGAAACAGCTGTATGGGCGGTTGACTGTGTGCATGAGTGTATTGGTGAGTGAATGGATATCTCAGTGCTACATGTCAAAGTAAGTACATATGTAAAACACAGTACATGTGAGAGTTGACATATATAAATAACTGTGCGTAAGAGCCAGTGAATGTGTGAGTGGCTGTATGGATCATTGTGAACTTGTATCAGGGATTGTATAAGAGAGTAAATATGTTTTAGTATATGTTTGAATAAGTAAAGTTTGTATAACTGTATAGTTGAGGAAATGGAGGTGTGATTGATTCTTTGCATGACTAACTAGGTGTGTGAGTAACTCCATGGATGAGTGACAGTCTGTGAGTGTCTGTTTACACTGATTGTATCTAAGGTTATATTAGAGTCTGAAGAGGTTCATCGTATTATCACATGAATGATATCATCAGTGATGTGATCAGTAATGTCAAATGAGATGTCATCAGTGATGTCATCAGTGATGTCATTTGAGATGTCATCAGTGATGTCATTTGAGATGTCATCAGTGATGTCATCAGTGATGTCACTGACCATGTCATGAATGATGTAATATGTGACATCATCAGCAGTGGATTGCGGGTGCGCGATATATAGTTAGTGCAACTAACTATATATGGAATTTCAATGGTTTTGTGTGAGTAAAATAAGGTTTTGTAAATGCGAATTCCTAACTATATATGGTCTATAACCTATGGTTTTTTCAGTGAATTATATATATATATATATATATATATATATATATATATATATATATATATATATATATATATATTCACTGAAAAAACATAGGTTTTAGGCATGTTATAGTTAGAAATTAGCATTTAAAAAACCTTAGAAATTCACTGAAAAAAACATAGGTTTCAGGCACATTATAGCTAGAAATTAGCAATTAAAAAACCTTAGAAATTCACTGAAAAAACCATAGGTTTCAGGGACGTTCTAGTTAGTTGGACATTTCACTCATACAAAACCATAGAAATTCCCCTGTTACAGTTAGTTCAGCTAACTTTAACTTGCGCCCCCTCAATGAACTGCTGATGACATCACATATTATATCATCTACCTCCTCCCTGTTGTCCGAGCTCTGAAGGAGCGCAAAGTCTGCACCTTCAACTATGCAGATGATTTTCAACTCATTTTTTCAACGAGTAACTCCTCAGAGTTGGTTCATGTCTTTCAATCGACCATGCTGTCATCAGCCAATGGATGAACAAGACCCATCTAAAACTCAATCCGGACAATACGGAGCTGGTTTTAACAGGAGGCATTGCTAAAAATACACGTTGACCCCACTTCTGGCCTAGGGAGCTGGGTCAGCCTCCTGTTCCTTCTAGTTTGGCTAAAATCCTAGGGGTGATTGTCAGTCAGGATCTTACTCTGAAGCCTCAGATTAGATCAGTGATCTCCACCTGTTTTTTTCAACTTCGTAAAATAAAAAAGATCTGGAGATTTCTTTCTCAAGATGCCGGTATTCAGTTGATTATAGCCATGGTCATTTCCCATGTCGATTATGCCAATTCATTATATTTTGGCATCCCTCTCTATCTTTCCAGATGCCTACAGATAGCACAAAACCAGGTTGGACGTCTGATCGTCCACCATCCTAGGCATCATCACGTCACTCCTCTCTTGAAGCAATTACACTGGCTTCCAGTTGTTCAGTGGTGTGCTTTCAAGATTGGATGTCTTATTTTTAAGTCACTCAACGGAAGGAGCACGAAATTTGTTGATAATGTGATTAACAAATACGTTATACAAAATATAGAAATGACCGGTCTGGTGTGTGTTGCTGTACTAATGACTGAGAAAACAGAACTCACGCAAATAGTAAGAGAGTTGGAGAGTAACAGCTGGCTGAGATATTCCCATCAGACCACCCTTCTGGCGGAGTTTCATCATATGGGGTATTTGTTAATCCATCCAACCAACCGCCCAAGCCATCAATTGATGGTGCGGATATGGATGTGGAGTAGAAACTGTAACCAGACTGTTACTCAGAGGGTAGTGCTCAGGGTGTGTGGTGCAGTGCTGTGGTAAAAACTTAAGATTGACGACTCAGACAAAAAAGTATTTTAATAGGGATTGTCTGAGTGCCAAGGTTAAAATCACACCTGGTAGTCTGAATTTATAACTACACTATGGTGCTGTGCAGGACGGTAAAAATGTTTAAGTCACTCAACAGAAGGAGCACGAAATTTGTTGATAATGTGATTAACAAATACGTTCCCACACAAAATCTTTGCTCAGCTCACAAAAATCTACTACTTATCCCTCACTTTAGACCAGAGGTCTTCAAACTTTTTGATGCCGAGACCCCCTTGTAAAACCTTTTTAGGCGTAAAGACCCCCTTCCAACAAAGGATTCTAGAAACTGGTACTCCTCATCATAAACAACTATCGACAACCATAAATGCGCCTGTTAGACCTCATCACATCCATCCATCCATCATTCATCCACCCACACTTCCACACATCCATCCATCCTTCATCCATCCACCCTTTCATCCTTCCATCCATACATCCATCCTTTACCTATCCACCCGTCCACCCACACACCCACCTTTTCACACATCCATCCATCATTCATCCATGCAACCTTTTATCCATCCATACATCCATCCACCCTTTCATCCTTCCAACCATACATCCATCCTTTACCTATCCACCCGTCCATCCATCCATCATTCTTCCACCCACCTTTTCACACATCCATCCATCATTCATCCATGCAACCTTTTATCCATCCACCCATACATCCATCCTTCATCCATCCACCCTTTCATCCTTCCATCCATACATCCATCCTTCATCCATCCTCCCTTTCATTATTCCATCCATATATCCATCCACCCTTTCATCCATGCAGCCCATTCCTACCTGTCCTTGGGACCGACGCATTGCCTGCACTTCATTGCCCTCGTGGTCCCGTTCCGCCCCGGCTTGTGCCGTTTGTTGCGGAGGACCAGTCCGAGGTGCGCACTTCCTGGAGGCTGACACCACTTCCGCCCTGCGCTAGTCCTGGCAGGTGAGCGGTCTAGTGGTCCCTCACCCTCAGTACTTAATGGGGACATGGAGGAAGCGCAGCGGACGAGCGCAGCGGGAGCGCCGACTTCGCGCCGAAGTCGCGCACAAGTCAAGCCCGTCTGCGCCCGTCCGCGCCAGTACGTGCCCTGGGCCCTGTCCCGCTGCCCCAACCATTATCACCTATACCCGTACTGCACTCCTGCGGTTGCGTGGTCCCCCCTGTTCCTCGAACACTGCTATTAACTGCCACAATGCTCCTACCTCCTGTCCTTCCTGCAACCTCTCATTGGATTCTGTTACATCTCGGATAGACCTCAAATCTTCTTCCTTTTGGAACACTCCCTCCCGGCGAAGCTCCTTTCCCTCCAAACCACCCAACCTTAGTCCCCCGCTGAAATTTATTAGTATTAATTGCCGCTCTCTAGCCAAACACAAGAGAGACATTTTTGACCTCTTACAGGCAGTCAGCCCTGCTGCCATGTTTTTAACAGAAACATGGTTAAATGAGAGCTCCGGCCCTGACATCGCCATGGCTCTCCCCACAGACTACACCTATGTTGGGCGAAACCGCCCTCTTAAAGATGGCGGGGGAATCGCTATCATTTTCCGGAGAGAATTCTCCTGTAAATGGGAAGATCTTGAGTTCCCTAACTGCGAAGCTGGTCTGTTTAAGCTACTACTCACCCCTCATTTCTCTCTTACCGGCACGCTGATCTATCGTCCGCCTGGATCAGCGAGTAGCTGGGCTGCCTCCCTTCCTGACCTCATTGCCCCACTCCTCTCACAATCAAATAACTTTTTGGTCATCGGCGATCTAAATATCCATTTTAACGCTGCCTCATGTGTCACTGCCACCCGTCTTTTACAGGATCTTGGAGCTTTAGATCTCCACCTTCACAACTTTGATCCCACTCATAAAGCTGGCAACCTTCTGGACCCTATTATTTCGAACGTACCTACCATTTCGTACCAATCTTCATTGCAGGTCCCTTGGTCGGACCACTTTCTTGTAAATTTTTCTATTGAAGTGGCTTCCTCCTGCCCACCTGCTCCTACCCTTCCCCATAAAGCCAGCAGAAATTGGAAACGTCTGGATATCGCCAAATTAAATTTGTGTCTCATTAATTCATTGCCCCCTTTGCCTGGTAGTTTGTCTACCAGGGAACTACCCTCAGTTAACCGATGGTTGACTAGTGCCTTAGACGTTTGTCTTCCATTGCAAAAAAACAAATCTCATATCCACCATCCACCAGCTCCCTGGTTTACGGATGCCCTCCGATTGGAAAAATCCAAATGTAAAAAATTGGAACGCTTATGGCGCTCACACTACGACGCGAGCCACAAAGCAGAGTATAAGGCCGCCCTCAAAACTTACCACACTTCGTGTGATTGTGCCAGAGCCTCCTTTGCGAATACCACACTTCTCACGGCACAGAACAGACCTAAGGCCTTGTTCAAAATGGTGAAAGAGTTGTCAGGTGCTTCTTCCGTCCCTAAAGCCCCCTGTCTCGACACCCCCCAGTGTGAAGCTCTGGCCAAATTCTTTGTTGAAAAGATCGAGAAAATCTATGATACCTTCAACTCTCCTCCGGTATCCCCTCACCCCGTTCCTACCTTAGGTACTCCATCAGTTGACACCCCTCCTTGCCCCACTTCCGTACCTCCGCAACTCCTCGCTTGGGAGCCCATTTCTCCTCTGCTTTTAAAAAAGTATCTACAGGACATACAATCTGGGTCCCCCCTCGATCCTTTGCCTCCTCAAATCCTGAGCTCTTTGGATCCGGCCATACTTCTGATTATTCTCAAGGTTTTGAATGCCTCCCTCATTGAAGCTAGCATTCCCAATGACTGGAAACACGCTATGGTGGTTCCGTTATTAAAAAAGGCCAACTTAGATCCTAATAATCCATCCAATTTTCGACCTATTTCTTTACTTTCATGTTTTTCTAAAATCTTGGAGAAACATGTTAACTCGTTGCTTAGTTCCTATGTGGAAACCTCTAACCTTCTCCATGGCTCTCAATCCGGGTTCAGGGCTGGTTTCTCGACCGAAACCACTCTCCTTGGCGTGTCAGAATCCATCAGGCATAGGGTGGACAATGGGGAGACCGTGGCACTCATTTTATTGGATCTGAGTGCCGCATTTGACACCGTCTCCCATCCCATCCTATTGTCCACCCTGAGAGAGGTGGGTATCGATGGCACCGCCCTGGCCTGGATCTCTGATTTTCTGTCTAATCGCACGTTTCAAGTTTTTTCCTCTACTTCTGTCTCCCCTACTTTTCCTTCTAATCACGGTGTTCCCCAAGGTTCTATTCTCAGCCCCTTGTTTTTTAATTTATATGTGAGACCTCTTGCTTTCTTGGCGGAACAGGCAGGTCTCTCTATTTACTCCTACGCTGATGACACTCAGGTCATCTACTCCCTTTCTACTAATAAGCATCTCCCCTCCTCCTCTCTTCAAGCTGGTCTTACACAGATCTCGGCATGGATGTTGGAGCACAAATTAAAATTAAACGGGGAAAAAACTGAACTTCTCCTGTTTGGCCATGACACTCCACTCTGGGGCCCACAACATTGGCCTCCGGAGATGGGCCCTCTCCCTACCCCAACCTCTTCTGCTCGCAATCTTGGTATCTTCCTGGACAACCAATTGTCCTTCAGGCAGCACGTCGTGAAAGTTTCCGCCACCTGCACCACCATCATCAGGTGGCTTAGGAAAATCTAGTGGATGCTGCCTTCCGACACCCTGAGAACTGTAGTCCAGGCTCTTGTCATCTCTCGCCTGGACTATGGCAACATCTTACTTTTGGGTGCCTGTAAGGAGGTAACGAAGAAGTACCAGGTAGTACAAAACATGGCTGTTCGCCTTATTTGTAATCTACCCGCCAGATCCTCAGCCTCGTTCCATATGCGTAAATTACATTGGCTGAAGATCGAGAGTAGGGTCAAATTTAAGGCACTATGCTTCATGCATAAAATAATGTCCGGAAAAGCTCCTCGCTACTTATCTGCCCTGGTTCAGCACTATCTCCCACCACGTACGCTTAGGTCCTCGACCCAGAACAAGTTCCGCATTCCGCGCATCAAGAGAGCAAAAATGGGAGGGCGCTCCTTTTCCTTCCTGGCTCCCTCTCTTTGGAACTCTCTACCTCCCCCTCTGCGCTCTGAAAAGTGCTTTCTTACCTTCCGCAAGGGAATTAAGACCTGGCTTTTCGATCTGTAAAACTGCTGACTGGACCCTCCCACACTTCTGCATACTGCGATTACTCCCAGCGCCGGGAAACCTACGGGTAGCTGTGCGCTTAAGAAATGTAATAATAAATAAAAATAAATAAATAAATCCTTCATCCACCCACCCTTTCATCCATCCATCCATCCATCATTCATCCATGCAACCTTTTATCCATCCATACATCCATCATCCATCCACCCTTTCATCCTTCCATCCATACATCCATCCTTTACCTATCCACCCGTCCATCCATCAACCCATCATTCTTCCACCCACCTTTTCACACATCCATCCATCATTCATCCATGCAACCTTTTATCTATCCATCCATACATCCATACATCCATCCTTCATCCATCCACCCTTTCATCCTTCCATCCATACATCCATCCTTCATCCATCCAACCTTTCATTAATCCATCCACCCTTTCATTATTCCATCCATATATCCATCCACCCTTTCATCTATACATCCATCCTTCATCCACCCACCCTTTCATCCATCCATCCATCCACCCACCCATCCATCATTCATCCCCCACCTTTTCACACATCCATCCATGCATCCATCATTCATCGATGCAACCTTTTATCCATCCATACATCCATCCTTCATCCATCCATCCACACTTTCATCCTTCCATCCTTCCATCCTTCCATCCATCCTTCATCCATCCACCCTTACATCCATCCATTCACCCATCACTCATCCACCCACCTTTTCACAAATCCATCCATCATTCATCCATGCAACCTTTTATCCATCCATACATCCATCCCTCATCCAGATACCCTTTTATCCTTCCATCCACCCTTTCATCCATCCATCCTCCATCCACCCACCTTTTCACACATCCATCCTTCATCCATCCATCCACCCTTTCATCTTTACATACATCCACGCATCATTCATCCACCCACCTTTTCACACATCCGTCCACCCTTTCATCTTACCATGCGTCCATCCATACAACCATCCACCCTTTCATCCATCCATCCATACATCCTTCATCCGTCCACCCTTTCATCCATCCATCCACCCATCATTCATTCACCCACCTTGTCTATGCCTCTCTCATGGGGGTCAGTATCTCTCTGCTTCATCTTCCTCTCTCATGGGAGGGCATCTCTGTGCCTCCCTGCTTGGGGGGGGGGGGGGGGGGGTGGCGGTGGCAGCCGGCTGTGAAAACATCTCACCATGAAGAACAGACTCTCAGCCACATTTCTCCTGCACAGGCGCCAGGTATGAGGGCTCGTGGGACTTGAACCAATGATATGATTGTAATGTCCTTTTTCTGTTTACTGTGTATTTGTAAAGCCCTCTGATACCTACGGGTTAAACTAGCGCTATATAAAACGTTAAAAGTAAAAATAAACCCACAGCTAAGTCCATTGAACTCAAAGGGCTACAGCCTCCTCCTCCCCCCCCCAGCTCCTGTATGTCAGCCTGGCTGAAACAGCTTGGACACACACAAAGGCACACCAGAGTACTATCACAGGTCTTTAAAAGACCTTTACTTGTTAACGAGGCTTTGATGTTTTTCACTGTGAATTAGGCGGCCTCCGCCTTGAGCACCCTCGATCAGCCCGACGCCAGGAACTGCACTCTGGCAGAATCTGCGACCCCCTTCCCAGGACTCCACGACCCCCATGGGGGTCGCGCCCCACAGATTGAAGACCTCTGCTTTAGACTAAAGCATACTGGTGTTGCCAGGTTTTCTACCTTGACCCCCACACTGTGGATCTCTCTTCCCCCTGAAATTCGCTTCTGTACCAATCTTATTGGCTTCAGAAGTCTCTTAAAAACTTGGGTCTTCCGACAGGCTTTCGGAACCCTTCTTTGGTGACTTGGATCTCAACCAAATTAGCGCCATGAAACCTCCCCCGCGTACGTGCGCTCTATAAACTCATTTTAACATAACATACCATAACATAACATCATTCATGACATGGTCAGTGACATCACTGATGACATCACTGATGAAAATCTGATGCACCTCCTCATACCTTAATAAAACCTTTGATACGCCCATTCTAAAATACAGACTACATTTTTGAAAGAATAGTGACACCAATACCAGTTACTAAGTACACATTCACGGATTCCTAGGTCTACACACACATCATCTCATTCATCCATACAGTTAGTCATAGATACAGTGACTCATCAATACAACACTATAACAGGCACTCATACACCTATACATACAGTCACTCACCACCACTCATCCAGAGTTACTCAAACACCTAGTCAGTCATGTAAACAATCAATCACACGTCTGTTTACTTACCTATACAGTTATACACACAGAACTTCACTTATTCATATAGATACTAACATATACTTACTCTCTTATACAATCACTGATACAAGTACACACTAATCTAATACAGCCACTCTCACAATCACTGGCTGTCATGTATAGTCATTTATATACTCCACCTCTAACATGCACTGTGTTTTACATATGTAGTTACTTGGACATGCATTCACTCAGATATGCATTCACTCACCAACACACCCATACACACACTCTCCAACTCATATAGGTATTTCCACATGTACTCTTGAACCCATAAATCCAGTGAATGAAGCACTCACATATCTATGCACAGAGTCACACATCTCTCATCCACCCACATATGCACTCAAGGACCCATACAAATACTCACGCAACCAAACAATAATCCATATAGACACTCATGTAGCTACTCACCAACCAATGCAGCATCTTACACAGCAATAGATAGACTGATACAGACATTTATACAGTTTCGTCACTAACCCATGCATTCACTAAGATACATTTAATCACTCATTTGTACAGTCAGTCACGCACCTACTAAATCCACCATCCAGACACTTGTACACCCACACAGGCCCCCTGCGGCACAGCACAGCGGACTAATGTCTGTACAAACTACTACTTTCGATATACAGTGCGGACAGCAAGGCTCACAATTCAGATCGAGTCACGATTGCAGATGACACAGTCCAGTAGGCAACAGACATTGCTTAATTCAACGCCACGTGGCTGTGTGCCCTTCCTCACCGCTGCCTTCGGCCTACACTGCGGTGAGTAGGGCTCACAATTCACATCGAGTCACGATTGCAGATGACGCAGTCCAGTAAGCAACAGACATTGCTTAAGTCAACACAACATGCCTGTGTGCTCTTCCTGATTGCTGCCTCCAGCCTACACTGTGGTGAGTAGGGCTCACAATACAGATCGAGTCGCGATTGCAAATTATGCAGTCCAGTAAGCAACAGACATTGCTCAAGTCAACGCTACGTGCCTGTGGGCCCTTCTTCTCCGCTGCCTCCTGCCTCCACTGCGGTGAGTAGGGCTCACAATTCAGATTGAGTCGCGATTGCAGATGAGGCAGTCCAGTAGGCAACAGACATTGTTACCAGTACGGCCTGCCAGGACGAAGCATTATCAGCACAATAGATCTCACACATACAACTGTGTCCTGAGTCCTTAATGGCAGTGACTCCAAGTCCGCGGCACCGACCACAGCACCAGACTCCCTTAGATCAGTGAGGCATATTTCCATATGGAATGCCGGTGACACGTAATGCCACTAACCCTGTACAACACAAGGCGCGACACGTGCTGCCACTAACTCTGTTCAACACAAGCCGCAACACATATTACCACTAACCCTGTTCAACAGAAGCCAGGCAGAATTCAATAGACAAAAGACATTGGTCTGAGTGCGGCCCCCCCGATCCACGCAGGGAATGTACCCAGAGGGCACTAAAGGTACTACTAACTCAGTGCATCGCAAGGAAGACTGAACCGTTTCATGTCAACAGCGTGGCATACTATCACTCGAAAATCACCCAAAAATACTTATAATATAAAAAGAACAGAACAATCGAAGTACATTAATGATTAAAATGCAGTGATTTACAAGATGTGGAATGCAAATATGGACATACAATATGTTGCACATAGCTGAACTGCTGTTTCTCGCTATGTCACGTCATATATTATAACCCTGGGTGAAGCACCACGCTACGCTCGCGTAGTTTGCGAAGTTTGCGCAACTTCGCACTACGCGAGCTGCACGTAGCACAGTGCGAACACGCATAGCGTAGTGCAGCGGTCATTTTTTGCTTGTTCGCGGTCCTCAACGTCACAGTGAGACTCTCAACGCGGTGAGGTCAGGTTTCTCATTGCGAGTGGTCGTGCATGCTCGCGACCGCTCGCAATGAGAAACTACCAGTTCGCGTTGAGAAAGCTGCTGCTCGGGTAAAAATCTACTAGAGCGGCAGAAAACGACAGCTCGCACTGTGCAAGATGCCGTTTTCAATGATTGCACAGTGCTGGATGCTTGTTTGCACTGTGCAATCATTGAAAATGCATTTTGCACAGTGCAAACATGCTACTACGCAGCTCGCGTAGTGCTACGTGAAGTTCACGTAGTGCGAAGTGTACTTCGCGTAGCGCTACTTCGCGAACTACGCCCACCCCTATATATTACCAAGTCAGAGAAGACAGAATTGAAAGAAATGTGGGAAAAAATTTCACAAGACAACACACTTAGCAAAAAATTGTACATCTTCAGCTTAAAGATGCTTTCACATTGAGAAATTAGATCCTACGAATGTTTGCGTCGATAGACATCTGCAAGTTTATATTCAAAGTCAAGAGGGATCATCTCGATAAGTCCTGGTCTTCCTGCAGCACGAAATCGAGTTTTGAAATCTGTACAAGAAATTGAGTACTTGCCACTGAATGAACCAGAAAGTACAGGTATTCTGAAAACAAATATGTTGGATACGTACTATCGAAATAGAAGTCCATACCAGGAAAACAACATTATACTTTCAAAAAATTTTTTATGGAAATTATAAATAAAGGAAAATCAGCTGCAATTGGATATGAAGAATGTTTAGTAAAGCATGCCAGAGGAAATCTGATTAATCACAGAAACCTTAGTTGCGATACTCCAGATAAAAGAGAGTTTTTCTATTTACCTCATCTGCATCTCTTCAAACCTTGGCAGACTGAAATGGAAATACTTGGAGACTGTGACTGCTATAAAGATTCTTTCAATGCCCTTGCTCACTGCTACCTCTGGACTACACTGTGGTAAGCAGGGCTCACAATTCTGACAGACTCCAGATTGCAGATAACACAGTCCAGTAGGCAAGAGACATTTTTCCAGTGCGCCCCGTCCGCACCAAGCATCATCACAGACTTACATAGTCTCAATGCTTCTGGTGACACTAACTGTGCACCTCAACTCAACGCCACATGGCTATGGGCCCTTGCTGACTGCTACCTCTGGCCTACACTGCGGTCATCAGGGCTCACAATTAAAATTAAGTCTTGATTTTATCATTACAGAGTCCAGTAGGCAAGTATCTATCAGAGGCCTAAAACATATATATCCTTTTAGTATCCTTGCTTCAATAACTTTTTTTTATATCAGTTATAGCTTTAGTACAATCACCAAATTCATCTTCAAGTGCAAATGAACAGTCAGCACAAGTCTACACTGTGGGCACCAGAGCTCGCAATTTGAATTTTGGACATGTGATGCCACTAACCCAGTACAACACAAGCCGATCCCACATGTGTAACTGTGTCCTGAGTCCTGAATGGCAGTGACCTCAAGTCCGTGGCAGCAACCACAGCACCAGACTCCCTCTGATTAGTGAGGCATATTTCCATATGCAAGACCGGCGACACGTGATGCCACTGACCCTGAACAACACAAGCTGATTCCACATGTGCAACTTTGTCCTGAGTCCTGAATGACAGTGACCCCAAGTCCGTGGCAGTGACCACAGCACCAGGCTCCCTCTGATCAGTGAGGCATATTTCCATATGCAAGACCGGCGACACGTGATGCCACTAACCCTAAACAACACAAGCCGATCCCACATGTGTAACTGTGTCCTGAGTCCTGAATGGCAGTGACCTCAAGTCCGTGGCAGCGACCACAGCACCAGACTCCCTTCGATCAGTAAGGGATGCTTTCATATGCAAAACCGGCGACACGTGATGCCACTAAGCCTGAACAACACAAGCCAATCCCACATGTATAACTGTGTCCTGAGTCCTGAGTGGCAGTGACCGCAGCACAGATTCCCTTCGATCAGTGAGGCATATTTCCATATGCAAGACCTGCGACACGTGAAGCCACTAACCAAGTACAACACAAGCCAATCCCACATGTGTAACTGTGTCCTGATTCCGAATTGGAAGTAACCTCAAGTCCGTGGCAGCAACCACAGCACCAGACTCCCTTCAGTATTATTTGTTCTTGGTTTTAATAAATAAATCTATACATGAGTAAGATACTTGTTTGTCCAACCGCATAGAGACACCATGGTGTTACATTTTGGGGCAATTATCGCGGGAATACTGGTGATGTCTGCAGTTTGCACCAGCTTCTGAAGAGTGTGTAAGATTTATCTCAACTTTAGTTGCTTTAAAGTGCTGATAATGAGATGCAGAGTAGCCGTTCCAGTGCAAAAAGACACAACGTGCACCTTTACGATATATTCAAAATACTAAAATCCTGTATTGAATTGTACTTTGGTAGTGGGTGCTTTTACAGTGTACACACAAAATCAATGAAGAAATCTCATTGTATTTATATTGATTAGGAATAGTGACTCAGGTGCTGGATCTTGACGGGATACACTGCTCAGTTCGTTCATTTTAATGTACACTTTCGCAACAAAAGGGAAAAATGTGATGCAAAACAAAATCCGGCGATAAGCCGTGTTAGCACAAGGGATTTTACACCTGCTTTCTACTGGTGTTAAGCAGGAGGACTACCTCCAACATGAAAGGGAACACAGCCTAGAGCCACACCGGAACACCCACAGGTGCCATAGAGTCAATGAGCATGATACACGGGTACCGATGAGGGCCACAACACTAATCGCAACAACCCCAAGACTGCCAACGTCCACCTAACCTGCATCTGAGCAAGTGTGTCCATGTGGTCATTGTGTTAGCACAATAGGCACGGGCCCTGGAACATCACAGTGTGCTGTCTCCAGCAGACGTTACCATGTCACCTCAGTGTTGGCAGTGAGCCTGGACATGAAGCTACGTATGCATCCTTCTGCATGCACAAGCGGCATGTGCTGGTCCGGTATACATAGGTCAGCGCAGGGGTGTGCCTATACGGCAAGGGGAACGGGGTGTCTCGGACATGTCTGTGTGCAGAAAGTACGGTAAGTGTGCCTTGGGGTTCTGGTGTAGCCGCCACAAGGGCCGCAGCAGTCGATGTTGTAAAGTGGAATGCACCACCTCCAAACGGCAGTGTCACGGTGTGGTTAGAATGCCGCAGGACATGCGCAAATAAATAGGCATTAAAATGGTGTGCCGTTGGAGTGCACGGGATACAATAGCGCACCGCAAAAAAGGGTGGTGGCTTGTGGGAGGGAGAAGCAGCTGTTTGCAACGTAACACACAGTGAACCCACCCATGTGCCGCATGCTGGGCATCTCATCCAAGATGATCAGGGTCGCAGACATCCCACAACACCCTTGACCAGCCTTTGAACACATCCTGTATGAATGCAGCTAGAGAAGTTACTGTAGGGATGAAAGGTTCTTTGTCTGAGCTATATTGTGAGCATTTGTGTCCTATGTTCGATAGTGCAAATGTTTGTGTTTGGACTACATTCTGTTGGATGTTGGTGTACTCTGCTTCCTATGTGTGTGTGTGCTGCATTGTGTGTGAGATATCCCTTCATATAACGTTCTGTTCACCCTTCTCCCTTTCAGGCAGTGTGGTTTATACTTCTATGCATTGCTGTTCAGTGGTGTGATGTTGGCGGGTTGTGTGACTTGTGCTCCTTGATGGTGTGTTTCATTTTGGCCATGGTTTTTCTGTAGTTGTGCTGTACTTAATTGTGCATGTGTGCCACTGTGCCCATCTCCCCCACTCCCTGCTTGTTCCTCTTCCTGGTGCTGTTGTGTCTGTAATTTTCTTCCTAAAAAAACAAATGTGTGGAGGGTCGAGGGGAATATTTAACGACCTTTCTACTCATTCCCCTACTCACAATACATAGCACACGACAGAGCAGACCAGGTCTAAGAATGGTGTGTGGCCATACAGGCGACTGTGAAGCAGTTGGATGCAAGAGTAGGTGAATGCTGTTGAGTCACAAAGGCTAGAACAAATCCCATCAGCCCACCCTTGTGGTGGAATTTCATCATGTGGGAGTTGATGATCACTCAAAACATCGCCCGACCGTATAGTGCCGGGAATGAATGTCAAAACTATAGCCATACTGTTCCTCAAATAATAATATTAGTAAAGTGCAGTGCTCAAGTGATCGTGATAGATAAAATTGACGACTAAGACTCAAGAAACGTTCAGACAGAAGTCTAGGTGTCAAAAATTTAAAAACACGCCGAGTAGTTGGACACTAAAACTACCCTCTGGCGCTGTGCAGGACGTTCAACATGTTTCAGCCTGTAGGGGAACTACCCCGGCTTTCTTCAGGACCTTTAATATGGAATTGCTACTGCAGCTAACAGTGATTTGTGATATGAAGAACAACATAAAATGTATTTATGAAGAGTTACATATCTACCAGGAACTTTGCACTCCAATGTTCACTGGAGGAAGAGAAACATAACTTCTTCCTATCAGGAGACAAAAGATAACACAACAGCACAGGGTTACCCACATACATCCACATGGGTACACAATCACCGCATAGATAAACACACCTGCGCGAACAATTTACATTCCGCATTACAAAAGAAGCATAGTAGCTTAATCACACAGAGGCATTTCCTCATAGTGATACTCACCCAGCTTTGTGTGGGTGAAGACCTCACCTCACCCGGCAACCGCTCGGGAGAATGAGGCCCCTCTCTACAGTGTAGAAAGAAGACATAGTTAGCACACAACCTATACTATGCCCAGCCAAATTACTCTACACATATAACCCAACAAACGTGTGATAGAAACCCATCTATCAGCCCAAGAAGTTATCTACACAGAAGCTAACATTTGGACACTCAAAAACTCCACATACTGAGTTGTTACACATGCCCCAGGACGCTGTGTAGGCACTGATAGACACCTCTAAATTGCTAACTATAACACCCACTGAAGACACTCATTGGATGACAAGAAAAGGGATCCTGACTATAAACAACAGTCTTTTAAAATATGTGGAAGATATTGATAAGGACCCCTACATAGCTTTTATTGCCACCCGCTATGAGGAACTCATTGAGTACCAACAAACTGAAGGCACGGTCTCAGAAATATAAGGACCGTCTAAGCTAATTCCAGTCATGACCCTCGAAAAAAACAAGTGAAAACCAGTGAAAGCAGCAAGGACATCTGGCATCTCACCTGTCCGTCGGTGCCCCTAGTTCTAACCGAACGGAAGTGGAGGTGTTTGAAAATCCGCCCTGCTCCTCTTTTGAAAGGACGATAATTGGATAATGAGCCACAAGGGTCTTACTGTCATGCCTCATCGTCCGCCAAGACCTGCGTGGACCAAGCTTCCAAACAGTAGACATCCAAAAAGTAGACAACACGGGTCCCAAGGGAAGTCGGGAGCAACGCCGCTTGGCTAAGTCCGTGGACCTAAATGCGGATACAGACGTATGCAAGCGTGCAGTGTAAGCCGCTATTCCTTCACGCATGCGCAGTTGCATTAGGGGCCGTAATGCCACAAACATTATTATGCAGACATCGCCCCCGTTTCAAACTACCACACTGTGTTGCAAGAAATGGAAGTAGGAAAACGCTACTGCCAGGGGAATCCCAGTCGATATAGAAACGTGCATATGGAACAAGACGTATTTATTAGTCTGGTAGGCACCATGGCCTGGCACACATGACCAAACCGGGAACACTGTTCCCTGAACATATGCACACTTAAAAAGCAAGCAAGGTACTTGTGGGGAGGGAATCAAGAGGAATAGCAGGGACTCAAGAGGAATAGCAATAACTGTGCCTCAGGAAAAATAAATTGTTATTTAAAAAACTGCATACACCAGAATAAGTCACTATATGGTGGGGCGTGATGGACCCCAGGGAGGGACATTTGCTGTTTACAAAAAATCCATCCATAATTCTGAGTCCATATGATGGCTGAGTGATGTTCATAATTACTGTCATTTTTGGAAAAGGTGATGGACAGAGTTTCTGAATGATGCAGAATACTCCTACCCAGTCAAGAGATCAGGGCTTGATCCATCACCGTTTTTTAGCTCACTGCACCATCCCAGCTCAGAACCTGGCTATATGCAAATTAGTCTGTTCCTGTCCCAGTGCATGATGGGAACAGGGCAAACCAAACTACCAAGCCAATTCTTATACTGGGAAGGAGACAAGCTACCGGGGACCGGTTTCTGGCATTACAGCCGTCGTCGGCCCGGCTTGCTTGAATCCTGATGGTGCAGTGAGCTAGGGACTCACGTCTGAGTATACCCTCCCACACTTAGTGTGGATAAAATCAATTTTGGAAAAGGTGATGGACGGAGTTTCTGAATATTGCAGAATACTCCTACCCAGTCAAGAGATCAGGGCTTGATCCATCACCGTTTTTTAGGTCACTGCACCATCCCAGCTCAGAACCTGGCTATATGCAAATTAGTCTGTTCCTGTCCCAGTGCATGATGGGAACAGAGCAAACCAAACTACCAAGCCAATTCTTATACTGGGAAGGAGACACGCTACCGGGGACCGGTTTCTGGCATTTCAGCCGTCGTCGGCCCGGCTTGCTTGAATCCTGATGGTGCAATGAGCTAGGGGCTCACGTCTGAGTATACCCTCCCACACTTAGTGTGGATAAAATCAATTTTGGAAAAGGTGATGGACAGAGTTTCTGAATGATGCAGAATACTCCTGCCCAGTCAAGAGATCAGGGCTTGATCTATCACCGTTTTTTAGCTCACTGCACCATCCCAGCTCAGAACCTGGCTATATGCAAATTAGTCTGTTCCTGTCCCAGTGCATGATGGGAACAGGGCAAACCAAACTACCAAGCCAATTCTTATACTGGGAAGGAGACAAGCTACCGGGGACCGGTTTCTGGCATTTCAGCCGTCGTCGGCCCGGCTTGCTTGAATCCTGATGGTGCAATGAGCTAGGGACTCACGTCTGAGTATACCCTCCCACACTTATGGTGGATAAAATCAATTTTGGAAAAGGTGATGGACAGAGTTTCTGAATGATGCAGAATACTCCTACCCAGTCAAGAGATCAGGGCTTGATCCATCACCGTTTTTTAGCTCACTGCACCATCCCAGCTCAGAACCTGGCTATATGCAAATTAGACGGTCCTTATATTTCTGAGACCGTGCCTTCAGTTTGTTGGTACTCAAAGTGTTCCTCATAGCGGGTGGCAATAAAAGCTATGTAGGGGTCCTTATCAATATCTTCCACATATTTTAAAAGACTGTGGTTTATAGTCAGGACCCCTTTTCTTGTCATCCAATGAGCGTCTTCAGTGGGTGCTATAGTTAGCAATTTAGAGGTGTCTATCAGTGCCTACACGGCGTCCTGGGGCATGTGTAACAACTCAGTATGTGGAGTTTTTGAGTGTCCAAATGTTAGCTTCTGTGTAGATAACTTCTTGGGCTGATAGATGGGATTCTATCACACGTTTGTTGGGTTATATGTGTAGAGTAATTTGGCTGGGCATAGTATAGGTTGTGTGCTAACTATGTCTTCTTTCTACACTGTAGAGTGGGTCCTCATTCTCCCGAGCGGTTGCCGGGTGAGGTGAGGTCTTCACCCACACAAAGCTGGGTGAGTACCACTATGAGGAAATGCCTCTGTGTGATTAAGCTACTATGCTTCTTTTGTAATGCAGAATGTAAATTGTTCGCGCAGGTGTGTTTATCTATGCGGTGATTGAGTACCCATGTGGATGTATGTGGGTAACCCTGTGCTGTTGTGTTATCTTTTGTCTCCTGATAGGAAGAAGTTATGTTTCTCTTCCTCCAGTGAACATTGGAGTGCAAAGTTCCTGGTAGATATGTAACTCTTCATAAGTACATTTTACGTTGTTCTTCATATCACAAATCACTGTTAGCTGCAGTAGCAATTCCATATTAAAGGTCCTGAAGAAAGCCGGGGTAGTTCCCCTACAGGCTGAAACATGTCGACCGTCCTGCACAGCGCCAGAGGGTAGTTTTAGTGTCCAACTACTCGGTGTGTTTTTACATTTTTGACACCTAGACTTCTGTCTGAAAGTTTCTTGAGTCTTAGTAGTCAATGTTATCTATCACGATCACTTGAGCACTGCACTTTACTAATATTATTATTTGAGGAACAGTATGGCTAGAGTTTTGACATTCATTCCCGGCACTATAAGGTCGGGCGAGGTTTTGAGTGATCATCAACTCCCACATGATGAAATTCCACCACAAGGGTGGGCTGATGGGATTTGTTCTAGCCTTTGTGACTCAACAGCATTCGCCTACACTTGCATCCAACTGCTTCACAGTCGCCTGTATGGCCACACACCATTCTTAGACTTAGTCTGCTCTGTAATTTTGTTCCTCCACACATAAAAACATGTAAAGAATTTGGGGTAATTCCGTTAAGCAGTTCGGAAATGGAAATTAACATGGAGAAAACAAATTTTGGGACCGCCTTTTTTCTCAGCCCCCGCTTGACGAATAACCCCCAAACTTTCAGGATAGGAGTTGACCTGGATAGACTTTATTGGGGGAGAATTTCAGGAAGATTCATCAAAGGACGATAAAGTTATTAACAAATCAAAAAATGCTTTTCCTATGGAAACTAGGTTCTGACTATAACTACCTACTGGTGACCGCCAGTAGGTAATATATAACATGTAAAGCCTTTCAACAAGGGATAAACACAACTACATTTACCACCCCCTTCAGCCCCAAGGAGTATAAAATTAGCAAACTTCTAACATGCAAAATGGAGTATGTAGTTTATGTATTGATATGTCCCTGCGGTTTACAGTATGTTGGCAATACCAAACTTCAAGCACATAAACAAATACACATCAGAGCCATCACCAATCAAGACAACACATACCCAGTTGCAAGACATTTCAAGGAGCACCACAATTCAAACAGACAGTAATTGAAATATTTCCTTATCGACTCAGTTCCCCCAAGCAGAAGAGGAGGAAACAGGGAGGCGAAGTTACGCAAGCTTGAAACTAGGTACATCCTTGAATTGGATTCTAAACAACCAGGGGGGCTTAGCATAACAGATGATTTACATACCTGCCTCTTGGAAAGAAGAGTAAATAATGAAAACTGGTAATCACAAGTGAAAAGGATTATTTTATATATATTGGATGTTGTATATTATTTAAATATTTATATATTTAATATTTATACAATTGTGACCTTTTAACCTATATGTTGATAACAGCTGTAATATAGAGTTTGTATTTGGCAAAAACACTATTGAGAAAACAATTATGATAGCCAGTAAATAAACGCAGAAAAATACGTAGTTCCAGGAAATATGGGAAAGTAGGGATTTTGAGGTATTAAAACCAAGACCACAGCAGACACAAAGGGTATTCACCCAGTACCATCCCAACAGAGGTAAAAGTATATTACAATCTTAACAATACGAGTGAATACAACAAATTTACTAAATATATCACAAGTGAGAAATGATCACTTTTCTTTTATTAAACACGCAGGACTTAGGGACCTACATCTACATTGCACGATTAACACTTTGGTTCTTAAATAATAGCAAGCATCATGGCACACAGGTACTTTGCACATTGCCTATTTGCACATATTTATTAAAGTAGAATTTTACAAATAAATTAGTGTAAGAGAGGGAAAAGGTGATATGAAATGAATACCTAGCCTCATGACAAGGCAATCGGTGAAATGCAGATTTTATTGTATTTTAGGTTTTACAGATTAGTATGTCTATATCAACAGATTTTATGCGCACAATGTGTATTTAATTACATATTTATATATTTATTTATTTGTACGTGTTGTTGGCAAAAGCTGATAAAACTCTAAGTCAATTCTCTGATCATGCCAAAGTTAAGAAAGTCAAAAACGTTAAAAGAGTCAAAATAAGTTAGAAAAGTACGAAACTAGACAATGCCAGAAATGTTGCTATCAACAAAGGTCCACACTACGTGAACTAGATGTGAAGTATATCTTCCCCTACCATACCTGGTATTACATTTGCACTGAGCACATTATCACTTGGAAAATGAAAAAGAGTAGCTGAAACGCGTAATGGCGGCATTGGGATAAACACCTGAAAAAGAACCTACATTGTGGTCTTTGTCCGTGGTTTTGGAGGAGAATCTGAGCGCCAACGGTGAGCATAATGTGTGTGTATACATATATATATATATATATATAAACAAAGTCCACGCGCAGCATGCAGCAACGTGAAACCGGCCACACAAGCGTACTTCAAAGAATCCTTTATTCCGGGCAAAATCAGTTTCGGGGTAACAAATCTCTTAATCATATGCTTTTTTTCTTTTCAATGGTGGGTTCATTGGCTTGTTTTAAATGTAACTAAAACATTGAAGAAGGACAATGTCCATTCATTTAAATAGGCAGTCCGTTTTTATGGCGTTTTTCATTTTTCACATTTGAAATACATTTGTTTAGTTAAGGATTATGAGTACTTGTTTTGTTCTTTTATAATGTCTAGTGCAAAGGTCTCATTATGCCTAAAATGTTCACCTTAACTGTTTGTACTTGCTTCACTCGGACTCCAATTCCCACAATGCCTCTTGTCAATCCGACTTTCAGTGATACTCCAATGCTGATCTTGGCAAACTTCACACATGTCAACCCCAACACTCTCCAAATATATATATATATATATATATATATATATAAACACACAGAGTTGCCTCGAAAGATGGAGCCCACACGGGTGCAAACTTATACGCCTTTTATTTGGAGACTGCAACAAAGTATCTGCACGGCCAGCAGCACAAAAGTCTTTAAAAAGTCAAAACGCCGACGCGTTTCGGGCTCCCGCCCTTCGTCCTGGGCTGACTTTTCAAATGCGCACACGCTGTCTGTAAGTGCTCGTCTGATTAAAGTACCGGCCCCAATGGGCGTTGCCGCGCCTGCGGCTTCCTGGTACTGGTAGTTTTACCAAGTGTTCCTCATGTGAGTGAGCCTTTCCATTGAACAAGCGTGAGTTCATGTAGTAAAATTAAATTACTTCCCAAGTGGGTGGCTGTCTTTTCCATGCACCACACGATGTTGATATAACCAGACCCCAAGGCACCACCTCGTCCTTACGGTGCACACCGAATGGCATGAACCAGGTCCACATCAGCAGCTGGGCTTCCATCGCGGCTGGGCTCGCCGCTCAAATATAAACACACAGAGTTGCCTCGAAAGATGGAGCCCACACGGGTGCAAACTTATACGCCTTTTATTTGGAGACTGCAACAAAGTATCTGCACGGCCAGCAGCACAAAAGTCTTTAAAAAGTCAAAACGCCGACGCGTTTCGGGCTCCCGCCCTTCGTCCTGGGCTGACTTTTCAAATGCGCACACGCTGTCTGTAAGTGCTCGTCTGATTAAAGTACCGGCCCCAATGGGCGTTGCCGCGCCTGCGGCTTCCTGGTACTGGTAGTTTTACCAAGTGTTCCTCATGTGAGTGAGCCTTTCCATTGAACAAGCGTGAGTTCATGTAGTAAAATTAAATTACTTCCCAAGTGGGTGGCTGTCTTTTCCATGCACCACACGATGTTGATATAACCAGACCCCAAGGCACCACCTCGTCCTTACGGTGCACACCGAATGGCATGAACCAGGTCCACATCAGCAGCTGGGCTTCCATCGCGGCTGGGCTCGCCGCTCAAATATAAACACACAGAGTTGCCTCGAAAGATGGAGCCCACACGGGTGCAAACTTATACGCCTTTTATTTGGAGACTGCAACAAAGTATCTGCACGGCCAGCAGCACAAAAGTCTTTAAAAAGTCAAAACGCCGACGCGTTTAGGGCTCCCGCCCTTCGTCCTGGGCTGACTTTTCAAATGCGCACATGCTGTCTGTAAGTGCTCGTCTGATTAAAGTACCGGCCCCAATAGGCGTTGCCGCGCCTGCGGCTTCCTGGTACTGGTAGTTTTACCAAGTGTTCCTCATGTGAGTGAGCCTTTCCATTGAACAAGCGTGAGTTCATGTAGTAAAATTAAATTACTTCCCAAGTGGGTGGCTGTCTTTTCCATGCACCACACGATGTTGATATAACCAGACCCCATATATATATATCCAGTATCCACTCTCAGCGCCGCTTGCACGCGCCAACAAAGACGAGAGAGACGGACTCTTCATTCAATCAGCAGCCGCTGGTATTTTTATTTAACATTTTATCTGTGCATTGCTGTGCTCAACCAAACGCGTTTCGGCGATGCCGGTCGCCTTGCTCGCTGGTAACAAGTGCTCACAATCCCCTTCATTTTTAAGTTACCACACCACCAATCCCCGGTCACCACAGAATCATGGAAATCAATGATAGACTCCTACGGGCATGTTGACACAGATCAACTTAAAATGCAAAGACAGACCCCTTAATTCCGGTTACTGTTTAACATCCCGATGTACTTAAACAATTCTTTTGGTTTAAAAAGCACAATTCATACAAATTCTATGTATACATAATTCAATATATACCAAATTTAATATTAGGGAATAATTCATTTTACTGTACAAATACAAAAACGCTTGCACATTATTCATAATGTCAGTAAAAACATAATCTGTTCACTATGCCCCCATTGGCAATATTGCACCCTCTGTAAAAATACTCCATTAAATTACTAAAATAGTGCGAAATAATCTCCTGAGTGTATAATCATGTGCTGTGTGGACTCCCAGCCGGGAGTATATATCTTAAATATTAAATAACATTCGTAATCAATAGAAAGGGCAGGAAAAACTTGGGCAGGATAAAATTCTTTGTTCGGTATTACTACCTGTACTAATACTGTAAACATTCCATTTAACCCTACCGGTAGTCATGATGGGATACAAAAGAAAGCGAGAAAGAAAGAACACACAATATATATATATATATATATTGTATAGTTACATTTGAGGTTTGCAGGGGATTCTGGATAAGAAAACTTGGGGAAATCCATGCAAGCTACTCCTTATTGTCATCAGAAAATGTTTGTCAAATTCATTACAAACAGGAAATTCAACACCGTCTTTAAAATGAACTTAGACGTTTTCACCATCGTGTGGATGCATGCTACAATGTCCTTTTCTACATTCTGGTCCTTTTTAAACCGGCGGGTGCTATCCCATGATAGGCAAAGTTCAAACATCATAAGTGGGGGGTGGGATGCACACCAATTCTTTGTTTAAACAATTCTCAGAAGTTAAACACAGAAGCTGTACCAGAACTGCGTGCAACTGGCTCGATGCCATGCCCAAATGACACCATTCAAACAATGACTCCAAGGGGTGGGACGACAATTTGCCCCAGACCAGTGCACAGCGTATTTTAAAAAACATTTTCTGATGACAATAAGATTGAGTCTACGATTTTTGGGAACAATAAGCCGTGGGGTTGAATGGAATATGGAGAAAGCACACTATAATTGCTGAGTTCGAGTTCAGACACACTCTACTCATGGTCATTGCATGTCCTGATTAGTTAAAGTCATGTCATTAAATAAACACTGCCACTCAGAAGTGGTAGTGTTTTCACTTGCAACTTCTTATAACAACCACCAAAACGAAAGCTAGTGTACCTGCCTCGGTCCCTGTTTTTACTGCTCGAACATGCATCAGATTGACAGTGCTTGGAGACTTCAGTGAACTGGTGTTGACCACCAATTCAGTGTCCAAAAATGCATCTATTACTGCCACGGCCACAATTGCACTTACTGTTGCCATCACTTCACCTGCTCCCATTCCACAACCTGCAGAAAATGTCATTGTGGAGAAAGGGGAGGACTAGGATGAAGATAATGTTCCAATAACAGATGACGTGGCAGACACAGAGACTTGAGGCCCACATGTTGGGAATAACAATTGCAGTGTGGTTTCATGGCATTCATGCATTGCCTTTTTGAAAAGGTGCAAAATGTTATGTTTGAGTGTGGCCATGGATGTTTGTATGTCGTAATAATGTGCTGTCACAATATTTGGGGTTGTGACAGTGTTCCTGCAGTGATTTGCAATGGTTACTACATGCCCCTTCTTAGGGGGATTTCCGTAAAACCATTTGTTTTTTTCTCCTTAGTTTTTGCAAACTTTATTTTCCTGACCTTAGGACTGTAGTGGGAAAGTGTGTGTGCCGTCCCCGCACATGCCAGGATAGAGTGCTTACTTGATTGGTTTAGATGTAATACCTTGGAAGGCCCTGTGAGTGTACACCACATACCTAGAGCAGGGTTCAACACTGGCTAATATGGAGACACTGCACTGATTGTTCAATCCACCTGAATAGCCTATTCAAAATGTCTCATACTCAGGTTGGCCAGTCTCCCTCTGTAGACAACCCAGAGGGGGCCATTCAATACCACCAAACTGGTTTAGGTGGGTGGCCAGGAAGGTAAATCTGTGTGTGCACTGCCTGGGTACGGATGAACCCCCATGTAGGTTTTCACTGCGTAGGGCATCAGCTCTCCCTACAGGACACTTCTCAGGTGTGGATGATTATCTCGTTAGAGCCTGGGGCACTTTCCCACTGTACGTGCAGTGTGAAAGTCGGCACGCCCTTCCTACACATGTTAGGAAGTGGTGCTCACCTGAGGTTTCTAAAGGGATAGGTCGGGACAGCCATAGCTGGCCGGTGGATGCGGATTCGCACCTATGATGTTTTAAGACCTGGGTTTAGCCTGTCAGTGCAGCCTGGTGTGCACAATTGCACCAATGGTGCCTGGCACTTCGGCTGGATTGTTCCCATTCGGCGCAGGGTCAAGACTGATTGGGCCTACCCATCCCGAGTGGGATGGGTAGGCCCAGACGTGGGTCCCGTGCTCTCCATGCCACTGGAGTCAAGCTATCCTGGCTGATGAGGGCTGAAAGTCCAAAACCGGTCCTAGGATGCTTGTTTCCAGTCCAGGGAGAACCTGACCTGGCAGTTCGGGCTGGACTGTTTTCATTGGGCGCAGGGTCAAGACTGATTTACATATGGCTGGGTCCAAAATTGAATGGCATGTTGAGCAAAAGAATGATGGATTTAGGCCCTCCTAAACACGTGTCCGGCCTCCATTCCAGGATAGTGTGTGCTTCGCATGGATGGTGCACCTAAATACATGTCCATACTGCCATTGCAGGCTGGTGGACGCTGTGCACCGAAGGTGCTCCTCAATACATATCCAGGCTACCATTGCAGGCTGGCATGTGCTTTGCACTGATGGTGCTCCAAAATATGTGTCCAGGCTGCCCTTGCAGCCTGATGAGTGCAATTGCCCATTCACTAAGACTGGCTTGTTTGAGTCACTAGCCATACTAAGAGGACCTTTCACTTCCACTGAGTACCCCAATGGTACATCTTAACTGGGGAAGCGGGTGGTAGGTGAAAGGCAGGACAGGTACCCCTGTGTGTCTCCTGCCCAGATAGTGAGAAATACCCATGGGTGTTTTGACTATCTATAAGGTTTGTTCTTCCCATAGGCTAACATCGGGGAATGGTTGAAATCCTTTCAGGCTGCATTAGTGGATTGCAGTGGAGAAGCCTCATGATGTTTCCTATCACTGAATTCACCATGACAACTGCTTGCCAGTGGTAAAGGTGGGGTTGGTGTAAATCTCATAAAAATGTCACTACTAGATTGTGGAAATTTCTGTGTTCTGGAACTCATTGTGTGCCTTGGTGCTTTGCTCCATTCCACAATGGATGTTGGGGAAGCACATCTGAGCATTCCCCAGTGACAGCTATAAAACACTGGGCATGCAAAAAGAACTACAGACCTTTGCCATTTGCGGGCTGGCTGGAGAGATTGAAGAAAGAGGTTTTGACACTTGGCTTCTGAAGCCAAATCTTAGTCTCACTAAAGAAAATGATCTGCAATCCAAGGGCCTCCTGGCAGACAGGACTGAAATTTACGGGAGACATCTGTAGTTCAAAGGAAGACCCCCACCCCAACTTCAAAGGCACACTCTAATATAACTACTAATGACATACTTTAGCACGTGGTGAGTTACACTTGCGGGATGTGAGACCGGAGAACTTGGAACTATGTGGTGCACATTGCCAGAGGACTCTGTTGTGTACAAGGAAAAGTACTGCCATTGAAAGGGACCACATGTCCTTCCTGAATAGTGGCTGGCCTGGGCTGACTACATGCTGCTGTGTGGCACCCTGAAGCGTGCTCTCCAAGGGCTTGTTGAGCATGCCCCCTGTTCTTTCGGAGGTCTCTGGGACTTCAAATCTCTTCTTTGGGGAATCTACACTGTCTACCTGTGACGCCTAAAGCACAGCGCCCTCTCAAGCTCCCACATCGTCTACCAGATTCCAACTGGTAACGCAGCGTGGAATTAAAAAGTGTCCCTGAAGACCGGATTACCATGTGTGGAGTCCTGAATTCTGGCCCGCCTCTAAGGCTTGCGGTCCCCGCATCATGGGGGACCTTAGCACACATAAGCATCTCATTGGAGGGGAGCAGATACACCAGTTGCCAGACACAGTGTGCCCGCATCATTGATTGTACCACATCTCTATCATGCGAGACGGGACCGCATTCTTATTGCATGTGGTGTCCAATTTACAGGTATCAACCCTCGGAGGTGGGGGTGCAACAATATTGGTGCCCCATTCTACCTCATGAGGCATTGCAGAACTTGTGTCTGTGTGTGTGACAGGAACTGTCTGGAGTGACCAATATCGACGTCTTGAGCTTGAAAGTTATTCAATGTCGTTGAATGTCGTTGTAAGTGGACTGGTCCTCATGAATTATGTGAGTATTTATTCATAAAGTATCAGGTTGTGAATGCTTTATTGGTATAAAGCATTCTAATACCAATCAGAGCCGATGTGTGCTCTTTTCAGAGAGTGAAGATGTTTTATTCCGGTCACACAATAAACTTATATATGAACCAAAGTAAAACAATTGATTGTAAACACAAGTATGGAGACATAATTTGTATGACCACCTGGATTTTTTGCAAGAAGTGACAGAGATATTCTGTCTTTGTATTTTTAGTGTTTATCAATTCTGAGTGCTGAAGACAGCCCATAAATATAGCCATGTGTTTGAAACGGGTGAATAATAGTGCAACCTACAAGCTGATAAACGTGGAATTGAAATCAGCGAAATAACAATGCATTAGATTGATGCACAAACCCCTGGTTATAAGAGCAGGTTGCTTGGCCCATTATTTTAGTAGTAGAAAATAAAATTGATGTTAACTTTAGAGACCTCCTGTTTGGGCAAATATATTCCAGAACTGCGAGCATTCACTTGTTTTGTCATAACTGAATTGTATGTTTATTTTTGTTCATTATTCTGTGTAACATTTTTTGTTCATGTATGTTGGGTGGGTTTTATGTATTTTTCATTTATGATTTGTTGGTGGTTTTAATGTATTTTTCATTAATGATTTGTTCGTAACAAGCTTCTGTGTATGATGAATTTAAAAATGACATGATTAAAAGTAAGTATGAGTGAAAAATCGCAGCAGATTTTTTTGCGTGGTCGCGCTTAACAAATACAATATTGCGGCGCGCGGCATTCACTTACTGTCATTCAGCGTTTGAAGAGTTGTTTTTCTCCATGTTTGCATGTGCTGCGCCATTTTGGATCTTGCTGCGTGATCCCGCGGGAGTTTGTCGACCGCGATTACGTAATCGCGCCCGCCACCTTGCACAGCGAGAGTTTGTCAACGCAAGTACGTCATAAAGGCTCGTGATCACGCATCGCGGGAGTAAACAATTGCGAACACGTAGATGCGGCGGGCAGCAACAATCTCGCACTCGAGAAATTGCAAAATTTGCAATTCTGCACAAGAAATCAACCAGCAGGCAGCATAAACCGTCTGAAAATGATGATTTTTATCAGAATAACTCCTCAGGTTGACCTTTGCCTGCACTTTTTTTTGCAAGGAGTCCATTTTGGGGGGGGGAGGAAGGAAGTGCCCCACAGTCTCCAACTTCCTGTTCCTGTCCAGCAGGCTCCTCCCAGTGCTTTGTTCATGTCCTGGTCACTTTGATTTGGATCTTGACCTGGAAGGATTACTTTTTGTGGATGGGGCTGGATATTTGGATTTCAGGCCTTTTTGACTTTCTTTGGATCACTTTTGGATTAGAAATTTCACAAGTAAGTTGATGTTGTTTGTTTGGGGCATTACAGTTGCTGCAACTACAATTTTGGAACTTTTTCAGAACATTAAGTAAGATATATTGTGGGTAGCCACGGTATCCAGTAGGAACAGGGTTAGTTATGGGTGCATGCTACAGCTGTTTTGTTGAATTTCAACATCATTTAGGACATGGATGGCATTGGATTGTGGTGATTTTTGTGTGTTTTTCGATTGTTGGGGGTGGTTTTGGGGCTTTTTGCCCAGGGGTACTCAGTGGTGCATGGACTGAGTCTTTCTGTGGGGTCTCTTTAATGTAAACATCATGGAGGGCATGGATGGCATTGGAGTGTGGTAATTTTTGTGTGTTTTTCGATTTTTGGGCTGTTGTTGGGGCCTTTTGCCCAGGGATACTCAGTGGTGCATGGACTGAGTCTTTCTGTGGGGTCTATTTAATGTAAATATCATGGAGGGCATGGATGGCATTGGATTGTGGTGACTTTTGTGTGTTTTTCGATTTCTGGGCTGTTGTTGGGGCCTTTTGCCCAGGGGTACTCAGTGGTGCATGGATGGGGTCTTCCTGTTGGGTCTCTTTAGTGTAAACATCATGGAGGGCATGGATGGCATTGGATTGTGGTGATTTTGTGTGTTTTTTGATTTTTTGGGGTGTTGATGGGGCCTGTCCATGTGGGTGGGGGCCATTTTGAGGACTGGTACAGGCAGGGCCTGGCCATGTGGTGGGGGTCTAGGGGCCATTTTGAAGCCAGGCAGTGTGCTTTGTTGTGCCATAAGCCTGCACCCAGTCTGCCATGCTTTCATCCATTATGCCCAGGGGTACTCAGTGGTGCATGGGCCTAGTCTTTCTGTGGGGTGTCTTGAATTTGAACATGATTGAGGGCATGGATGGCATTGGATTGTGGTGATTGGTGTGTGTTTTTCGATTTTTGGGCTGTTGTTGGGGCCTTTTGCCCAGGGGTACTCAGTGGTGCATGGACTGAGTCTTTCTGTGGGGTCTCTTTAATGTAAACATCATGGAGGGCATGGATGGCATTGGATTGTGGTGATTTTTGTGTGTTTTTCGATTGTTGGGGGTGGTTTGGGGGCCTTTTGCCCAGGGGTACTCAGTGGTGCATGGACTGAGTCTTTCTGTGGGGTCTATTTAATGTAAATATCATGGAGGGCATGGATGGCATTGGATTGTGGTGATTTATGTGTGTTTTTTGATTTTTGGACTGTTGTTGGGGCCTTTTGCCCAGGGGTACTCAGTGGTGCATGGACTGAGTCGTTCTGTGGGGTCTCTTTAATGTAAACATCATGGAGGGCATGGATGGCATTGGATTGTGGTGATTTTTGTGTGTTTTTCGATTGTTGGGGGTGGTTTTGGGGCCTTTTGCCCAGGGGTACTCAGTGGTGCATGGACTGAGTCTTTCTGTGGGGTCTCTTTAATGTAAACATCATGGAGGGCATGGATGGCATTGGATTGTGGTGATTTTTGTGTGTTTTTCGATTTTTGGACTGTTGTTGGGGCCTTTTGCCCAGGGGTACTCAGTGGTGCATGGACTGAGTCGTTCTGTGGGGTCTCTTTAATGTAAACATCATGGAGGGCATGGATGGCATTGGATTGTGGTGATTTGTGTGTCTTTTTCGATTGTTGGGGGTGGTTTTGGGGCCTTTTGCCCAGGGGTACTCAGTGGTGCATGGACTGAGTCTTTCTGTGAGGTCTCTTTAATGTAAACATCATGGAGGGCATGGATGGCATTGGATTGTGGTGATTGTGTGGGTTTTTTGATTTTTTGGGGTGTTGATGGGGCCTGTCCATGTGGGTGGGGGCCATTTTGAGGACTGGTACAGGCAGGGCCTGGCCATGTGGTGTGGGTCTAGGGGCCATTTTGAAGCCAGGCAGTGTGCTTTGTTGTGCCATGGGCCTGCACCCAGTCTGCCATGCTTTCATCCATTATGCCCAGGGGTACTCAGTGGTGCATGGGCCTAGTCTTTCTGTGGGGTGTCTTGAATTTGAACATGATTGAGGGCATGGATGGCATTGGATTGTGGTGATTGTTGTGTGTTTTTCGATTTTTGGGCTGTTGTTGGGGCCTTTTGCCCAGGGATACTCAGTGGTGCATGGACTAAGTCTTTCTGTGGGGTCTCTTTAATGTAAACATCATGGAGGGCATGGATGGCATTGGATTGTGGTGATTTTTGTGTGTTTTTCGATTTTTGGGCTGTTGTTGGGGCCTTTTGCCCAGGGGTACTCAGTGGTGCATGGACTGAGTCGTTCTGTGGGGTCTCTTTAATGTAAACATCATGGAGGGCATGGATGGCATTGGATTGTGGTGATTTTTGTGTGTTTTTCAATTTTTGGGCTGTTGTTGGGGCCTTTTGCCCAGGGGTACTCAGTGGTGCATGGACTGAGTCTTTCTGTGGGGTCTGTTTAATGTAAACATCATGGAGGGCATGGATGGCATTGGATTGTGGTGATTTTTGTGTGTTTTTCGATTTTGGGGGTGGTGATGGGGCCTGTCCATGTGGGTGGGGGCCATTTTGAGGACTGGTACAGGCAGAGCCTGGCCATGTGGTCGAGGTACAGGGGCCATTTTGAAGCCAGGCAGTGTGCTTTGTTGTGCCATAGGCCTGCACCCAGTCTGCCATGCTTTCATCCATTATGCCCAGGTGTACTCAGTGGTGCATGGCTTAGTCTTTCTGTGGGGTGTCTTGAATTTGAACATGATTGAGGGCATGGATGGCATTGGATTGTGGTGATTTTTGTGTGTTTTTCGATTTTTGGGGGTGGTGATGGGGCCTGTCCATGTGGGTGGGGGCCATTTTGAGGACTGGTACAGGCAGGGCCTGGCCATGTGGTGGGGGTCTAGGGGCCATTTTGAAGCCAGGCAGTGTGCTTTGTTGTGCCTTAGGCCTGCACCCATTCTGCCATGCTTTCATCCATTATGCCCAGGGGTACTCAGTGGTGCATGGGCCTAGTCTTTCTGTGGGGTGTCTTGAATTTCAATTAATCAATCAAAGCATTTATATAGTGCACTACTCACCCAGAGGGTCTCAAGGCGCTAGGGGAGGGGGGTCCGCTACTGCTCGAACAGCCAGGTCTTGAGGTGCTTCCTGAAGGTGAGGTGGTCCTGGGTCAGGCGGAGGTGGGTCGGGAGGGAGTTCCAGGTCTTGGCGGCGAGGTGGGAGAAGGACCGTCCCCCTGTGGTGGTTCTTCGGATGCGGGGGACGGCGGCGAGGGCGTGGCCGGTTGAACATCATGGAGGGCATGGATGGCATTGGATTGTGGTGATTTCTGTGTGTTTTCGATTTTTGGGGGTGCTGATGGGGCCTGTCCATGTGGGTGGGGGCCATTTTGAGGACTGGTACAGGCGAGGCCTGGCCATGTGGTGGGGGTCTAGGGGCTATTTTGAAGCCAGGCAGTGTGCTTTGTTGTGCCATAGGCCTGCACCCAGTCTGCCATGCTTTCATATATTATGCCCAGGGGTACTCTGTCAGTGGTGCATTTTATTGGTCTTTCCATTTTGGGGTGTGGGTATAATAAAAATGCTTACTTGCAAACTATTAATTGAAGCACTACATATGCAACATTTATTTAACTGATGTTCCTCTGGCTTCGTTTGCTTTTAGGTGCAGAAAGACGAATCATCAGCCTCATCGCTCCTCATCAGTGCCAAGAACAAGTCCTGCTGCGGTGTGTGCAGCACAACGTCATGTGTGGCCACTGACAACTCTGCAACTTGTGTAACTGCGGCCTGCTGTTCTGACATCTGAAGAAGATGGCCCCAAAAAAAGTTGCCCGTAGCTCCTCTAGCAAGAAAGTTGCCAGTAAGGAGCAGAAGAAGCAAGTGGCGCCAGTTACCAAGGAGACTGGTGTGCCGACCGCCCCATTTTTTGGGGAAAAAAAAGTACGCCTTCAGCAGCAGCGGGGTCTGCTGGGGACCAAGCTGGGAGCAGCACCCCCGCTCCATTGGGCTCAGTGCCACCACCACCACACCAACTTAAGTCCAAGCCCTTGAGTGCTGCAGAGGCAGCCAGTATAGTTGTTCAATCACCATCGACCAGTGATGTTGGCTCATCGCAAGAAAGTAGCAGCATCCCTCAATCAACACAGGTTGTTATAACTCATCTGACGAGTGTTCAACAACCACAGCCGCAACAACAACCACATGTGCAAGTACAAACCCAAGTACATGTGGAAGGAGAGGCAGCGCAAGGAGATGCGCAAGCAGAGGTGCATGGAGCGGCACAAGTGCCCACAATAGTTGTTCCTCCCGAAGTAGGGGCACATCAGGAAATCGACATTCAAGCCGAGGTATCATTTGAGGAAGCCACTCCTCCTGCTCATTCATTGTCTTCCAGATCCCTAGCAAGGAAAAGATCAAGGATGGTGTCTACATCTTCTTCAAGCACCCTTCCTTCTGATGATATGGATGAAAATTGGGAACCAGCACGGCCGTCTGAGAGTGAGGTACACCATGATCTGACAAAGGTTGAGAAGCGTAAAAGGAAGGTCCCAGAAAGTCTCGTAGTTATGGAGTGTGATGATGACGCAGAACAAGAAGTGGCGTATACTCCTGCTGATGAAGACTCTCACGACGACGACGCTGTCATCATAGACGTCACTGCAGCCCCAGCGGGCATGCAGCAAACAGACATTTTTACCCTAGCCCGAAATGCTGCTGAGCGTGATGTTGGCGACGTGGCAATGGGACCACCACCAATGCAGTTAACTAGTACACCACCACCTGCCGCTTCCATATTTTCTCGCCAGAAGGGACCTCCATCCACCTCGACCTCCATTTCCTCAATTAGTGGTGCTGCAAGTGCACAACGTAGTAAAATTCGGCAACACACATCCTCCACTTCATCTGGCATTAGCATTCCCAGTATCGCCTCCTCCGCCCCCCACAGACATTTGAAGTCCGCAGCTTGGGACTTCTTTAGTGTTAGCCCAACAAGGGAAAACATAGCCATTTGTACCATTTGTAAGCTTCGAGTTAGTCGAGGGAAGCTTGGTACCAACTATGGTACCGGAGGCCAGAGAGGTCATCTTGAGAGACAGCACACTGTCAAATGGCATGCGCACCTAAAGGAGATCAAGGAAGCCCGAATTGCAAGTCAACAAACTGTATCCGTTGATGTTTCATCTGATGATGACGAGGAGGAAGAAGCGTCAAACATTTATTCACTTACACCCAGTACCCCTGTCAACAGCCCACCCCCTGCAAGATATATGAGCCACACTAAGAGTGTGGGAGAGAGTGAGACACCAATGCGAAAAAGTTCATCATCACCAAGCGTAACTGGGTCGAAGAAGTCATCATCATCCCGTAAAATGGTGCAGCCCACCATTAGAAGCATGTTGTTTTCAGATGCGCCATTTGAACGCAACCACCCAATGACGCGTCTGTATAACACTAAGCTGGCTAAAATGCTAGCGCTGGACCTTCTCCTTTTTTCTTTTGTGGAAGGGGTTGGTTTTCTTGAATTAGTGGCAACGCTCTGCCCTAAATGGAAGGTTCCTAGCCGGTTCTATTTTGCCAGAGTTGAGGTTCCAGCACTACATGAAGATGTGCTGGAGGTGATTGGGGCAGCTTTGCAGAAGAGTGCTGTTCACACTATACATCTGACAACAGACATGTGGACCAGTTGCCAAGCCGTTGATTACATGTGCATCACTGCACACTGGGTCTCTTTTTCAGGGGTTAAAGCAAAGCTAACCGCAGGTGTTGACCCGGACAACGTTTTTAAAGCTGCTCGGAAACATGCAACACTAGCCATGTTTGGCATGGAGAAAAGTCATACAGGAGAAAACATTTTGCATGAGTTTAACACAAAGGTCTTTCAATGGCTGTTCCTAAGAAAACACATGATTGGTTATGTTTCCACGGATAATGGCGCCAATGTAGTTAAGGCCATGGATAAGGGTAACTATTTCAGAGTGCCGTGTTTGGCGCACTGTATAAACCTGGTTGTTAAAAAATTCTTGAGTGAGAAAGTCCAATGTGCGAGTTACTGACCACCTGCCGAAGAATGTGCACACATTTCAACCATTCTTTTAAGGCCCGGAAGCAGCTGAGGTGCCTGCAACATGAACGTAAACTGCCAGTGAAAGCACTCATCCAGGAGGTGGTAACACGTTGGAACTCAACCTTCTACATGCTTGAGCATCTGTTTGAGCAGTATGCGGTAGTCGATCAGTATTTCTTTACGCAGGGTACAGCTATGAAGGACCTGGAGCAATGGAAGCTAGTTAAAAGCCTGACAGACATGCTTCGTCTCCTTTTTAGGTCTTCACGCGTGCAGTCAGCAGGGAGGACTGTAATTTGGGAAAAGCTATCCCATTGTTGCGCATGCTAGAGCACCAACTGAAGGTGGTGTCTTCTACGTTTCAAAAAGAGGATGAAAAGGAACAAGCATTTGAGTTGGCGGAGAAGTTATTACAGCGCCTACTTTGCGATGAACGTCTTCAAAAGATCCACACAGAACAGCATTACATTTGTGCTACTATTCTGGATCCACAGTACAAAAAGGCACGGCAGGCAGAGTATTCTTTCCTTTTGATGACGCAGATGTTATAAAGTACAAACATTGGCTAGCTGTGGCAGCCAGTCGGTTTGAAAGAGAACAGCGGGAAATTGAAGGAAAATGCAGTACATCAGCATCAGCAGGCCATCCGGAGTCAAAAAAATCCACTTCTGCATCTGTGGCTGTGGAAGATGTGAGTGATTTTCCCTCTCAGCCGTTAAAGACACCAGCAACCGTATCATCTGCACCAGACACAACAGTAACATTGTGTGAAGAAGAGGATTGGCTAACTCAGCTTGTGTTTGCTTCTCGAAAAGGCCCCAGCAAAAAGTAAGCAAAGTGGAGGAACCCTGGAGAACCTTGAGTCGATGGTGCAGGACTATCTGAATGACGCAACAGAGGTCTATGTTCATGATGACCCATTGGCGTATTGGCATGGGAAAAGAGAATTGTGGCCAGAGATCACCAACCTGGCTATAAATTACTTGTCTTGCCCACTCGCAAGCGTGTCTTCTGAACGTGTTTTCAGTGTTGCTGGTGGCATTGTAACTTACAAAAGGACCCACCTCTCGCCCAAAAATGTGGAGAGGTTAACAATGATCAAGATGAATCAGCACCTCATACCACCAGATTACAAAATCCGAGAATGTACGCAGGAAGAAGACGAGGAGGACACCAACTTAGATGAGGAAAGTTCTTCTCCGTTAGGTGACCTACTCCCTCCTGAATTCGCAGAGTTTGAGGACGAGCTCTTCTTCCCTGACACCGAGCCCTGAAAATGAGTCAATGAAACACTAACTTTCTTTTTCGTCCTTATTCACTTTTATTCCTGTGTGTCTGTCTTTCTTTGTTTTGCAAAATCTATATAAAAAAACTTTAATCACAAAAACAAGCCCATCAGCAGATTTGCCTTCACTTATTTGCTTATTGATTTGAAGGTGCCGCAGACTGCATTCCTCAGGTTCACAAGTTCACAAGAACATGCTCCTCTATCCTCCTCCTCCAGACTCCTATTTCGCTCAAAGCAGATGGCTGGATTACGCCCAATGAAGAAAGACTCTGCACTTGTGGGGGTGTTCTACTTCTTTGCGGGTGAGTTGACGGGTCTGGGGCATTGCTGTGAAGGTCTAATACCAGATAAAAGTTGTTTGGAGAAAATCGGAGCAGAAAAAGATTTTGCGCTTTTGATCACTTGCCGATCTTTGGGGTGCTGTTTGGCGGGCTTTAGGTTGTTGGGGGTGGGTTTGGGGGTCTGGGAGCAATGCTGGCACAGTCTAATGTTGATTACATTTGTTTTTCAGGAAATCCATGGTGGAAAAGGGGAGTTAGGGCCTAGCTGCACAGCATATTTGGACTGAATTGAAGGTAGTAGGCCATTTTTGCTTTTTGCCTGTTTGGGGGTGTCGATTTTTTGCGGTTGGCTGCAGTGGTCTGGGGCCATTGCTGGGAATGTCTAATACCGGATAAAAGTGGTTTGGACAAAATCCGAGGTGAAAATTTGTTTGCGTTTTTGCTGACTTGCTTGTCTTGGAGGTGCTGTGTGGGGGGGTTCTGGGTGTTTGTGGGTGGGTTTTGGGGTCTGGGAGCACTGCTGGGTATGGATACTTTTGATTGCAAGAGGTTTGAAGTATATCCATGGTGGCAAAGGGGAGTTAGGGCCTAGCTGCAGAGCGCGCGTGGAGTGATTTGGGAAATTTGCCTGAAAATTTCCAAGTCCCCATTTTTGTAGTTTTGCTTTTTGGCTGTTTGGGGGTCTTCTACTTCTTTTTGCCTGGGTTGACGGGTCTGGGGCCATTGCTGGGAATGTCTAATACCGGATAAAAGTGGTTTGGACAAAATCTGAGGTGAAATTTTTTTTGCGTTTTTGCTGACTTGCTTGTCTTTGAGGTGCTGTTTGGGGGGTTCCGGGTATTTGTGGGTGGGTTTTGGGGTCTGGGAGTACTGCTGGCACAGTCTAATGTTGATTGTTGAAGAGCAAAGAATTCCGCAAATGGAAATCTATGGACCTTCCGGGATTTATTGATGTTTTAAGTAAAACCGTACCACCACCGCACGATGACCTGGACACTGGCGAGAGAGCACTGTCTAATTGGCTACGCAACGCAGCTGACCTCTCAGCCCCCCTGGTACTGGTCCCTAATATTAGAGGGAATGAAGCTCACAAATGGTTCTCCCAAGAACTGAAAGAACTTAAACTGGGGGTTCGACAGAAGGAACGGAAATGGAGACAAAGTTACTCCTCTCAAGCCAGGACAGTGTACTGTACCGCAAGAAAGGAGTTTCAAAAAACCCTGCTCCAACACAAATCCAACTATTTTTCCCAAAAAATTTTAACTTCTTCAAACAAAACCAAAGATGTTTTTAACATAGTTAATGAGCTCTGTGACGATGATAGGACAGCCCCTTCAATAGCTCCCACCCAGAAGTTGTGTAACTCTCTGAATGAATTTTTCAGAGAGAAAATTGTAACCATAAAACGCAACATAGCTAGCTCTCCTAAATCGTCTCCTTTGGATGATATTTTTAATAACCCTATTACATTAGATTCCCTTCCTGCTATAGACCCTAAAACCTTTTCCACCCTCCTGGCACGGGTCAAGTCTGGCTCACCCGATGACATCTGTCCACCCCACATTTTTGCAGAGATTGGGCACTCCATCCCTCACGGGATCCTTTCTCTGCTTAATGACTCACTTGATCAGGGAAAGGTACCTACAGGGTTTAAACATGCTCTACTGATTCCCTTGATCAAAAAACCCGGTCTTGATCCTCACGATCCATCTAACTATCGCCCGATATCCTTGCTGCCATTCCTTTCTAAAATTCTGGAGGCACACGTTGCTAGTTGTCTCTCTAGCTTTGTCGAAACCACTGGCTACCTAGAGCCCAATCAAGCAGGGTTTCGACCAGGGCATTCGACTGAGATGGTGACACTGGCGGTCCAGAATGTACTAAGATGCAATGCAGATAAGGACATTCACCAAGCACTGGTACTTCTTGACCTATCGGCTGCATTCGACACGGTCGACCACACCATCTTGGTCGACCGTGTCGAACAGGCAGGCCTGAGAGGCTCAGCACTTGGATGGCTGAAGTCATTTATCTCGGATCGCACCCAGGCAGTGAGATTAGGAACCTATACAGCCCCCAAAATCAAAAACGAATGTGGAGTCCCTCAGGGCTCGTCCCTGTCCCCACTTTTATTTAATTTATACTTACGACCCCTGCTATTTTCATTAAAAAAGTTTAGAGCCTTAATTTTTAATTATGCAGATGATCTGCAACTGATCTTCTGTTTGGACTCCCCTGGCGCGGCCACCGAATTCCGGGAGGCCATGGTCTACATTCAGAGATGGATGGGCCTAAATCACCTGAAACTCAACCCAGGCAAAACTGAATTGATTTTGCCTGGGAAGAGTGAACTGTCTTGGGGACCACATTTTTGGCCTCCAGAGATGGGAAACCCCCCGGCTAAGTCCCAAACAGTTAAAAGCCTAGGAATCACTTTCAACGAAGATCTTTCGCTCAAAAGTCAGGTAGGGACTGTGGTATCTGCAAGTTTTTTTCAACTTCGTAAGATTAAGAAGATCGCCCACCTTTTAACCCACCCCGCTCTGATTCAGGTCATTATCGCTCTTGTGCTGTCCCGTCTGGACTACTCTAACAGCTTGTACTTGGGTCTTCCAGCGGGGCAGCTCAAGAGACTTCAACTGGTCCAGAACCAAGCGGCCAGGTTGATTTGTAAGATTCCTAAGTGGCAGTCCATTAGACCGGGACTGGCCAGTCTTCACTGGCTGCCAGTAGCGCAGAGAGCAGCATTTAAAGCGGGATGCATTATCTTCAGGGCTCTACAAGGTAAGGGCCCTGGATTCATTAGCAGCCTGCTTGTCAGTTACACTCCCTCTCGTGCTCTCCGCTCAGGTCAAAAGAACCTGTTAGTGGTGCCTCGGATCAGGAAACAACGCCAGGGAGGTGGATCTTTCCACTTCCTGGCCTCCTCCCTGGGGAACTCTCTACCACCGCCGCTAAGGCTTCATGAAGATCTGTTGGCCTTTAGACAGGCTTTTAAAACGTGGCTCTTTAAGCAAGCTTATCCTTAGTTAAATCCGTTTTTTTTCTGTTACATGTTATGTTTTGCCAGTCTTCCACAGCGCCATGAAGCCTACGGGCGTACGTGCGCTTAATAAATTTAATTTAACATAACATAACATAACATTGCATTTGTTTTTCAGGAAATCCATGGTGGAAAAGGAGAGTTAGGGCCTAGCTGCACAGCGTATTTGGACTGAATTGAAAGTAGTAGGCCCATTTTTGCTTTTTGCCTCTTTGGGGGTGTTCTGCTTTTTTGCGGGTGGCTGCAGGGGTCTGGGACCATTGCTGGGAATGTCTAATACCGGATAAAAGTGTTTTGGATAAAATACATGGTGAAAAAGTTTTTCACTTTTTATAGTATTCGTTCTCCTTCGTGTTTTTGGGGGCCTGTTTGGGGGGGTTCCTGGTGTTTGGGAGTGGGTTTGGGGTCTTGGAGAAATGCTGGGTATGGATACTTTTGATTGCAAGAGGTTTGAAGAAAATTTATGCTGGCAAAGGGGAGTTAGAGCCTAGCTGCATAGCGCGCGCGGAGTGATTTTGGAAATTTGCCTGAAAATTTAAAAGTACCCATTTTTGTAGTTTTGCTTTTTGACTGTTTGTGGGTCTTCTACTTCTTTCCGCCTGGGTTGACGGGTCTGGGGCCATTGCTGGGAATGTCTAATACCGGATAAAAGTGGTTTGGACAAAATCGGAGGTGAACATTTTTTTGCGTTTTTGCTGACTTGCTTGTCTTTGAGGTGCTGTTTGGGGGGGTTCTGTTTGTGTGTGGGTTTTGGGGTCTGGGAGCACTGCTGGCACAGTCTAATGTTGATTGCATTTGTTTTTCAGGAAATCCATGGTGGAAAAGGGGAGTTACGGCCTAGCTGCACAGCGTATTCGGACTGAATTGAAGGTAGTAGACCCATTTTTGCTTTGTGCCTGTTTGGGTGTGTTCTGCTTTTTTGCGGGTGGCTGCAGGGGTCTGGGGCCATTGCTGGGAATGTCTAATACCGGATAAAAGTGTTTTGGATAAAAAATACATGGAGAAAAAGTTTTTCACTTTTTATAGTTTTCGCTCTCTTTCGTGTTTTGGGGGGCCTGTTTGGGGGGTTCCTGGTGTTTGGGGGTGGGTTTTGGGGTCTTGGAGCAATGCTGGGTATGGATACTTTTGATTGCAAGAGGTTTGAAGCAAATCCATGGTGGCAAAGGGGAGTTAGGGCCTAGCTGCAGAGCGCGAGCGGAGTGATTTTGGAAATTTGCCTGAAAATTTCAAAGTCCCCATTTTTGTAGTTTTGCTTTTTGGCTGTTTGGGGGTCTTCTACATCTTTCCGCCTGGGTTGACGGGTCTGGGTCCATTGCTGGGAAGGTCTAATACCGGATAAAAGTGTTTTGGATAAAATACATGGTGAAAAAGTGTTTCACTTTTTATAGTTTTCGCTCTCTTTCGTGTTTTGGGGGGCCTGTTTGGGGGGGTTCCTGGTGTTTGGGGGTGGGTTTGGGGGTCTTGGAGCAATGCTGGGTATGGATACTTTCGATTGCAAGAGGTTTGAAGCAAATCCATGGTGGTAAAGGGGAGTTAGGGCCTAGCTGCAGAGCACGCGCGGAGTGATTTTGGAAATTTCCCCATTTTTGTCGTTTTGCTTTTTGGCTGTTTGATGGTCTTCTACTTCTTTCCGTCTTGGTTGACGGGTCTGGGGCCATTGCTGGAAAGGTCTAATACCGGATAAAAGTGGTTTGGACAAAATCTGAGGTGAAATTTCTTTGCGGTTTTGCTGACTTCCTTGTCTTTGAGAGGCTGTTAGGTGGGTTCCGGTTGTTTGTGGGTGGGTTTTGGGGTTTGGGAACACTGCTGGCACAGTCTAATGTTGATTGCATTTGTTTTTCAGGAAATTCATGGTGGAAAAGTCGAGTTATGACCTAGCTGCACAGCGCGTTTGGACAGAATTGAAAGAAGGCCGAAAATATTTTAAGTATGAGATTTTCCATTTTTGCTTTTTGCCTGTTTGGGGGTGTTCTGCTTTTTTGTGGGTGGGTTGGCAGGTCTTGGGGCATTGCTGGAAAGGTCTAATACGGGATAAAAGTGGTTTGGATAAAATCCATGCTGAAAAGCGTTTTGGCACTTTTTTTAACTTAGGGCTCGTTAGGGTTAGCACTAACAGCAGGATTGCATGTGTTTGGGGGTGTTCTAGATTTTTGCAACTGGGTTCTGGGGTCTTAAAGCACTCGTGGGAATGTGTAATTTTGGTTGCAAGTGGTTTGAAGAAAATCCATGGGGGGGAAGGGGGGATTTGGCCTAGTTAAAGAAATAGTTTGCCACTATTCTTAACCTAGGGCTCGTTAGGGTTAGCAGTATTGTATTGCATGTGTTTGGGCGGGGGTTCTAGATTTTTACGACTGGGTGGGGTCTTGGAACACTTGTTGGAATGTCTAATTTGTATTGCAACGGGACAACTACAAAAAACAGTAACAGTATCCAAAATGTTCCTTATCTTTTAAATGATATTCTTGTGAACTTAAACTTACTTCTACGAGTGTGACTCTGTGCGTTTGTTTGATCTCTGCTTCAAATTCATCCCTCCAGCTATTTGATACGTCTTTGCTATGTTTAACACTAATTTAATGTTCTAAGTGTTTATTCTCTCTGAGGGCAGAGAGGCAAGTGAAATTGCGTAATGACGGCAGCCCTGTACTGTCAACTTGTTCCTTCGTACTTACTAGTAATTTGCTGTAAGTAGTAGTGCTACTTTTCAGTAACCTAACCATCCATTTAGTACTTCTGGCACGCAGTAGTGCACTTCCTTTATGTCCCTTTAAAGATTTATCAATATCTTCTAATCCAAAGATTTGTTTCTCTTCATTTGTTGTTTGAGTGTCCATGCTGTGTTTTTTTCCTCTCTACCAAACTTTCCCAAAAAACCCCATTCCCATCCAATTTTCAAACCCTAACCCTCTTCCTCCGGCTGTGTGGTATTTCATTGAGGTGTGACTGACGACAACAATAAATTCCACACACTTGCTGGGGAGGATAAGGTCAAAGCAATCAGAAGTTCATGTGCGCCATCGTGGATTGATAAGAACATCCTCCTCCTACCCGACATGAACAATCAAATGCTTAATGCTTACCTTACGTTGGCACTGCTTAGGCTACAATTTAGGGCACTGTTCTGTACCGTACTATCTATTGTACTGTTTCTAATGCTACACTCAGGCCACTCAATGTTTAATTTCCTCTTTTTTTCATATGGTGATACTGCCAGTGTGTACCACTACTGCTAACAGCACAACACTGATATTGCATCAGTCGAGGATTCAAGTCAACAACCAACCTTAATCACCATTTGCAATGCAGCCAGCCCTGGGGCTACCCTGATTGTCAAACACAAATCACAGGTAAGATAAGCATATTGGAGAGGTAGTAGAATAATGGGCTAGGAGGACTAAGTTGAGAGGAGACTAGGAGAGCAGAGACTGACAGTACTACTAGTAAAGTACATAAAGTACAGTAGTAGGGCTACTAAATTTACTAACTCGGTTACTTGCATTTTGGTAGATTTCAGGACTAGATGTTTCATTCATGCTGGTAAGTTTGAAGAAAACAAACGTCCAGTAACCACCGCCAACCCCCACACAAAATAATATATGAACGCGTATACTGTGTTTTTGAAAGAAAAGTAATTATTAGAAAATATATATTTGTGTTGTTTTCAGCACAACAATAATAAAATAAATTACCCAAACTCACCCCCCCTCCAGAACCCAACCAATCCCCAAAATTCCAAAAGTCCCCTTTCCCAAACACCCAATACCCACCCCCCAACAGTCTTTAAAAAAGGGGCAAGGGACAGTCACTTCCTCCGGTGGCGTAGTTTGACAAGCTGTTGCTGCATGTTCCGCTGCTCTTTGCGGAGGTCCCGGAGATGGCGCTGATGTTTTTGGGCCAACCGCTCCAGGTAGTCCACTCTTCTGCGTAGCCGGCGCACACAAACCATCCAGGATCTGGGGAGGCCGCTGATGTTGTTGCTGCTGTGCGGCGGCGGCGGGAGGTTGTCGGGCCACGGCTCCGTTTCGCTGGAGGCTTCTGGCTGGTGGACCCGGGGGCAGTGGAGGAGGATGTAGATGTTAATGTCTCCTCATGCTCCCGAGCCCACAACCGCCGATACTCAGCACAAATAGCCTCCAGCTTACGGGCCCTGGCCCGGACAGCCATCTCCTTACGGGTGAGCTTTTTGTGAGTAGCATCTATGAATAAAGAAAGAAAAATACTGTACCCCATAGTCTTTAACATAAAGTCAAAATAATTCAACAGAAGGTTGACACTCAGTAACACCAGCAAGTAGCAAACACAGTATAACATTTTGGCATGTATCTTTCCGCCGTCTTTGTAAGCATGTGACACTGTGAGTTTCAGGAATTCCACTAGCAGCACTTTAAGTGGACTCACTACTACATACATAGTCAGAGAGTACTAAAAAAAGGCCTTTTTTACTTTTTTTCTCTTGTTTTGCAAAATAAATTACTGGTACGTGAACTTGTGGTAGCCGCCATAATGGCAGCTAACTCAGCTTTCACCCAAGAAATACAGACACAGGCCAAGATGATGCAGACTTGCAGTACTTTAAGCAGTACATGCAGGTGGGGATAAGAATGTCTTACTTTTCTATAGGGGTGGCACTGCCACTGGCCATACTTCATCCACTCAGCGTCTGCTCTACTACATCATACACCTCTGCTATCGACGAGGAGGATAAGAAGATAACATCCAGGCTTCCAAAGTACGTCTGTGATTCTTCCTAATGTCTCAAATGTACCAAATTTTCTTTTTGTCAACAACCAACTAACACCCTTTTCATAATATTTTTAAACCGCTGTCTTCTTTCTTATGTTGAATTGCATTCAACAAAACCATTCTTTACAGTCTTAAATATTAAGACTCCCTCGTCCTTCGTTTCACCCTTCTTTAACTTTTCGTTCTTCACATCCCTAAACTACATCTGATATGACTTGGCTTCACAATAAAAATTTGCCAGCTGAGTTGAAGTGAAATAGAGGGGGCCATTTGTTACCAGAGAAGCACCGCCGCTAATGCTATTAAAAGTCAAGGTTTACTGTCTTCTCCGTGATAGCCCAAAAAGTAGTTCTAAATTAGTAAATGTTCTTGACAGTACAGGGTACTTATACTAGTGTACTGTGTACTACTGTACAGTACATCATACATTCCTTTGCGAGCCTACTCCAAAAAATTCAATAAGTAAGGAGTATAATAACTTACCACCGTCCGCCGCCACTGAGTCTTCCCCCCAGGCTTCTCCTGTTGGCGTCGCCACATCCAGAGTGGACCCCTCCGCACTCCTGGCCCTGGCACTGGTGATCATCTGTGCCGCATCAGATGTTGTGACGTCTAGGAAAAACATGTCATATTTTCAGATGCCATACACAACCCCCTATTTTGTCTCATAATGGAAGAAAATGTTACATAACACTTTTTTATTACTGGGATTGAAAAAAAGTAACGGTTTTGGGGAGGGTGTTAACCTTTTATATGCTTAGTCCATTAAATGCAACACTTCTTCTTATGACAACTGATGAATGCTTGCTTAACGTGCACCATTTTTCTCATTACAGAAAGAAGATTCCATTGCCCTTCTGTGAGACGATTCACCAACTACTACTAAGTCATCACCAGCAGTACTATACTTTAAAGAAGTTGGGGGCTCCCACACAGTTATTCTAATAATTTCATGTGTCTGTCAACTATTATTAAGTTTGAGTCATACTAATTTCATTCATGGGAATGTTTTTTAAACTTTAACGTCATCTTCATCCATCAGAATACTACGCTATTAAAAATAAAGAAATAATGTTTTCATTTCTTAATTGAAAATTAAACTTTAAAACTAACAAACACAGTGTGGTGTTTGTTTACGAGTGAGTGAGTGAGCGGAAAGGTTTGAACTACTGCACTTGGCAGTCATGTTTCTGTGACTCAGATAGGCCGGGACTCAGAGGTTGTCTTCTTCTGTTCTTCTGGGTCGTAAAATCATTGGTCAGACATTCTAGATAGTCGGTCAGCAGATTGGTGGTTCAACTTCTGTTCGGACTGAGGTATGTCGAAAGTCGAACTGCACCTATCATCAACAATGTCCTATTTATCTTGTCCATACTTCTTTGTGTGCAGAATAGTCCCTGAAACACTAGCAATATGGGATGTGCTCCTCTCAAATCAAAAAGGCAACTGATACCATTTACTTGGTGTAAACAATGACATTTTGTTGTTGGAAATTGTCAAAGCACTTACATTAAGAAGACTGGAATAGACAGCAAGGGCAACCCAGAGGACTGCACTCAGTGCCTAGAGCTATTGCTGTATCAGAGTTTTGTTTCACACCGTTTGCCGAATGGGCAAGCTTAGCTACCTACACAGACCGACTCATAATTGTAAATAGTAGTAGCACAGAGAGTGATGGTAGAGCCAGGATAAGAATGTAGAAAGTAGTCTACATTAGAAGAAGATCAAAGACTATTTTGTAAAACATAGAATTATTAGGAACCAGTTTATAATGAATAGGAGCTGTAAAAGTTAGGGAAGTATAAGTATTAATATAACAATTAAACAACTTACTGGGGCCAGCAGAAGAGCCTGCAAGGGACTGCTCCTGTCCAACTTCTGCCACCGGAGTCTCTGTCGCCGCCGGCGCCTTGCCCCTGGGAGTTGCTGGTGATCATGAAATAAAGAAACACAACATGGATGATTGTTTTTTGGGAAATATTTGATTTCTTTGTACTCAATCTAAAATTATGTCGGGAAACAAATTAACATCAATTGCATCTGATCTGGTCAACTAGGTGGATAGTAGTACAGTATTGCAGGATTCGCAGACCGTCTAATAGGAAAGTTATGTAATTCACTAACTACATCAACAACAAAAAGGTTCTACCATGACTGCCATCACTCAGCAGCACGAGACGTCGCGTGACAGACACAGTCCGTCATCATGATTGCAGACCACTAACAAATGTCCTATAACAAGTAATAAATAATATCAACATATCAATCCACCACTATCTCTTCAAAGTGGCTGAAGCAGGAGTACAAAGAAGGACTAGACTTGAGTCTACTGTCTCTAGCATTACGTAGTAATGCTCTCAAATGACTACAAAGTTGCAAACAAGTAAGCATAGTAGCAACGCCAATAACCAGGCGAGCACCTGCAATGACAGAAGCTATTTAAACATTAATTTCCTGCAATCTAATCTAATCAGCAGCATTCGTACTCTTCAGGAAAAAAATAGATTAGCAATATAACTGAGCAGAAGGAAAAAAAGTAGTTATTAAATAGCTACTTACCAAGGCCAGGGATCTCCACACCGAGCAGGTCGATCATGTCATGCTCCCGGTCCAAGTTGTCACTCCACCGTGCGTCACTTTGTGGTAGGTGCGCCGGACCCCAGACTCCTTATACATGCGCCGGCACACCTTCTCCCACAGCTGGCGACACTCCCGGAGGATGTAACCGGAAGCAATCCGCCCACCTGCTGCCACGGTCTTAGGGAGGTGGACTTGCACAAAAACCATCAAGGCGGCCACCTCCACCGCAGAGAAGATCTCCCTGGGCTGCACTTCCTCCCCCCTCCAACGCCCGCAAGAGAGCCGGGTACGTGGTGCTGGGCCCTTCCCCTTGCCCTTGTTGCCTTCCTTAGCCATGGTCCTGGGCACAAGAAGAAGGAAAGAAGAATAGGTGTGAAAAAAAATAAGAGAGAGAGCGAAAGAAATAAAGTAGGTAATAAAGTAACAAAAAGTTTTTAAAAAACACAAAATATAGATGTAGGAAATTGAAGAGAGAGATAATAAGCAAAAAAAAACAAAAAAAGTTCAGAAAAACAGGATTACAAAGATGTAAGGTGGATAGAAAGGTAGCATTCCCAAAACCATAGCAGTGAATGAAAAACAAGATGGCCGCGCCCATAGAGGACCGCGTGGGTAAGTTTGCGTGATATTTTCCCAGCGAGCACGCAAAAACGCCCACGAATACGTAATCGTGCGCCGTATATGACGCTAGCATGGAACGAGCACCCGGAAACAGAAACACGTCACGCAAACAAGATGGCCGCGCCCGTACACGACCGCATGGGCAACCTCGGGGGCGGTTGCGAATAAGCAAAAAACCGCCCGAACACGCAAAAAAAAAAGAAATCAGCAAATTCGAACGAATTTGCGGATTGCAAGATCGATTTCGCACGATTTCGCGTCCCGCGAATCTCGCGAAATGTCAGAAAAACAAATTTTGGAAAACTGAAAGCACTTAGCAGGTGCAAAAGTTCAAGCTAATTTGTAACCATTCCCTGTAGTGCTTCCTGAGGGACCCCTCCAGAGTTCAGTTGCCTACTTTCAACTATTCTCTGACCCTGCTCTGACCCTCAAAGCAAGGTCAGAGAATAGTTACAAGTATGGCACAATGCTAATGTAAAAAAAATAACTGCAACAGGAAGGTCTTACAGCTAAGGAAGCAGGTGCCAGACTTGAAGCACAAATTCAGTGACACATTAACCAGCCCAAATTAATTCATCTCAGTTGAGGCTGTGAAGGGGTGATTTGCTTTCCTCCATAATCTACAGTGGTGAACAAGAGGGTGGTAGTGGTGAACCAGAGGGTGCTGTGATAAACCAGAGGGGGCAGTGAGGATCCAGAGGGTGGCAGTGGCAAACCAGAGGGTGGCAGTGATGAACCAGAGGTTGGCAGGGATGAACCAGAGGATGGCAGTGATGAACCAGAGGGTGGCAGTGATGAACCAGAGGGTGGCAGGGATGACCCAGAGGATGGCAGTGATGAACCAGAGGGTGGCAGTGATCAGCCAGAGGGTGGCAGTGATGAAACAGAGGGTGCTGTGATAAGCCAGAGGGGGACAGTGATGATCCAGAGGGTGGCAGTGGCAAACCAGAGGGTGGCAGTGATGAACCAGAGGGTGGCAGGGATGAACCAGAGGATGGCAGTGATCAACCAGAGGGTGGCATTGATGAACCAGAGGGTGCTGTGATAAATCAGAGGGGGACAGTGATGATCCAGAGGGTGGCAGTGGCGAACCAGAGGGTGGCAGTGATGAACCAGAGGGTGGCAGGGATGAACCAGAGGATGGCAGTGATCAACCAGAGGGTGGCAGTGATGAACCGGAGGGTGCTGTGATAAACCAGAGGGGGGCAGTGATGATCCAGAGGGTGGCAGTGGCAAATCAGAGAGTGGCAGTGATGAACTAGAGGGTGGCAGGGATGAACCAGAGGATGGCAGTGATCAACCAGAGCGTGGCAGTGATGAACCAGAGGGTGGCAGGGATGAACCAGAGGATGGCAGTGATCAACCAGAGGGTGGCAGTGATGAACCAGAGGGTGCTGTGATAAACCAGAGGGGGACAGTGATGATCCAGAGGGTGGCAGTGGCAAACCAGAGGGTGGCAGTGATGAACCCGAGGGTGGCAGGGATGAACCAGAGGATGGCAGTAATCAACCAGTGGGTGGCAGTGATGAACCAGAGGATGCTGTGATAAACCAGAGTGGGACAGTGACGATCCGGAGGATGGCAGTGGCAAACCAGCGGGTGGCAGTGATGAACCAGAGGGTGGCAGTGATGAACCAGAGGGTGGCAGTGATGATCCAGAGGGTGGCAGTGGCAAACCAGAGGGTGCTGTGTGTGAGAAGTTGGCCTAGTATATGATGATCACTATTCTAGTGAGCACCTTGCACCAGTCCAAACAACCCTTATGGTGATTGGTTGTAAGTCAACCTTATAGGCCAGCTATCCAACTGGTAGCATGGCCAAAAGCAGTCTTAGGCTAAACTCAAGAGGGCATGTGAATCCAGCTGTTTTACCATATGCAATCCTTTAAATACCAAATGAATGGACACCACACAAATTATATATTATAAAATATATGTATTTATTTCTAGAATAATCCCCTTGACTCTTTATGAGCACAGGAGCACAAGCGTTAAACAAAGAACACAGTATAACATACAATAAGATGCACAATTATGGATAGGCAGGGTGGCCACTCAAACCATGTATTAAGAAAGTGGTATAAGTATCACGTCACAAACAATGAACAGGCCTAGGGCCTAGGGAATTGCTGGGCCTACACTGGACTAACGAAGGTTAGGACATAGGAGGCCCACAGGATGCGGGTGCAGTGTCTATAGGCAACCGCGTTTACCATACAAGTCAATGGTGCGTAAAAATCAGAAAGTTATAGGTTTAGGTGTCTTCCGACTGGACTAGAACTTAGCCACTAAAAAGTAGGACACTAGAGGTGTAAACCACTATAGGAGCACTGGTGTAATCTCGCTACCTCACCCACAGGAAGCTGGTGCATAGGTGCCAAAGTGCGTCAGGTTTCTTCGTGGAGTTCTATGGAGCCTGGAGGTAAAGATGCTGCAGGCGGCCAGGAGAGAAGAGTCCGGTTGGATCCAAGGGTGGATCGAAGATGTAGAGTACCTGAAAGCAGAGGGGACAGAGTCTAGGTCACTAGCCAGTGACCAGGATGGAACCAGGACGGAAACAAGGCAGTGTCGGGTTGCGATCAGGTGCTGTTGAGTAGTTTGTCTCCACTGCCACGTGGACCAGGAAGGATCGAAGATGACCAGCTGATGGACACGAGCTGCCCCACAAAGGCTCTTGCTGTCGGCGGCGTTGGTTCTCGAATTGGAGTCACCAAACCTTGGCAAATGCAACCGAAGCAGGACTCGAAGATGTCGTCTGGATCGGACCGGGAAGGTCAGATCGATGGCTCCTTTTCAGGGGAGCTAGGGCCAGTCTGGAGCAACCAGACCAGCAGTTTAGTTTTGATGGATCATTGTCACAGAGGCCACTAGCTAACGGGCAAGCGACCAGACAACGCGGCAAGCAGGAAAAGTGCAAAAGGGCCCCACGCAGCACTCGGTGAGTGTGGAGGGGTGATCTTTGGAGCACAGGCTGCTTGAGGCTGGGGCTTCTCAAACCCCAAAGCACAGCGTCGAGGGTACCTTGGGAGCTGCACAGGAAGCACTTTGTTGACTCTTCAAAATGGCCGGTCCCACGTATCTCATCGCCTCCACGGGTCTCAGCTTTGCCATGACTGTGGTTCGGGCCGTTGGATGTCTGGGAGTCTGGGTCTTGTTGATCTCTGTCGTTCGAGCTCCAGCGGGAGCAACAGCAAAGAAAGTCTTGATGCGCTGATGGTGCCTGCTTGCACAGGGTGGCCACTCCTTGACCACAAAGGAGATTCTTCAGTCTTCCACGTCGAGTGGGATGTCGAAGGGTCTAGAGTTTCATTTCAAAGTTTCAGTCAGGATGATCTGGTTTGCAGTGGCACAGCTCCTACCTTTATTCCAAATCTAGGGGCTGGATCTCCTGCTAGGTCCCTCCTATGGGTGGGACCCAGGAAGGGGGTGGTTACACCCCTTTCCTTTGTCCAGTTTCACGCCAGAGCTGGGGCTGGAGAGCCCCAGCACCGGTTTGAACTGGACTTTGCATGGGACACTTTGTGTGCCCCAGGCAGTGTCTAGTTTCATTCAGCACTCCCTGCCCCAATCCACAGCCTTGAACCAGAGGGTGGCAGTGATGAACCAGAGGGTGGCAGTGATGAACCAGAGGGTGCTGTGATAAACCAGGGGGTGGCAGTGATGATCCAGAGGGTGGCAGGGATGAACCAGAGGATGGCAGTGATCAACCAAAGGGTGGCAGTGATAAACCAGAGGGGGACAGTGATGATCCAGAGGGTGGCAGTGGCAAACGAGAGGGTGGCAGTGATGAACCAGAGGGTGGCAGGGATGAACCAGAGGATGGCAGTGATCAACCAGAGGGTGGCAGTGATGAACCAGAGGGTGCTGTGATAAACCAGAGGGGGACAGTGATGATCCAGAGGATGGCAGTGGCAAACCAGAGGGTGGCAGTGATGAACCAGAGGGTGGCAGGGATGACCCAGAGGATGGCAGTGATGAACCAGAGGGTGGCATTGGTGAACCAGAGGGTGGCAGTGATGAACTGGAGGGTGGTCGCGATGATCCACAGGGTCGCAAACAGGCTGGACATGTAGAAACAACATGGTCGCGACCGTTGCAACCACACAAGTAAGTTCGGGTTCCCGAACTTGTACAAAACCCTCGCGAACTGGCAAAAACAGCAAATTCGCACAAATTCGCGAATTTTGCGAATTGCGAGTTCGCAAATCCGCAAATTCACAGACCGCGAATTCGCAAAATTCGCCCATGCTTAATTAAAAGAAAAAATAATATATGACCCCTATTATTAAATAGAGTGTGTATAAATAGTGAGTCCGTTTGGGCATTTTTGTGGTTGTTGAATTTTTAGTGGCCCAGCCTTGCTGATTTAATAGGGCCCACCCTCTGTGGATGGTGTACTTTTATAAAGTTGACATTTTCTTGCTTTAGCCAATTGGTGCCTTTAGCCTGTCCCTGATCACATGTCGGGTTGTAGTTGGCAGTTGGGCTTTCTGTATTCCTCCTAGACAGCCACACAAAATGGGAGCTTAGGTGTGTCTTAATAGGGCATCTCTGACAGAATAGGAGGGAGGATCAGGGCACAGACTCACATATACCTGAATAGGCTGTGCCCTGTCCACACACAAGGTACTGCATAAACCCCTGTAGTGAGTCTGGAGCCAGGGCAGGAAGGGATGACTTCTGTGCACTTTAAAGGAATGTCCTTTAAGTCTCCTTACTGCAAAGGCACCACTGGGTATAAGTAGTGGACCTCAGACACCACCGCTTCAGTACACTTGTGGGCCTGTGGATACTCTGACAGGAAGAAGGACTGCTGTGCTGCTGAAAGGTTGCCACTCTGCTAGACTGCCCTCTGCTGGTCTCCTGCTTTGCTGATCTGCTGGGTGCCACCGTCTTGCCTGGGTGAGAAGGACTGGACCTGAATCTTTTGAACCCAGAACCCAGAGTGACTCTAAGGGCTAGTTATCTGGCCTAGTGATCAGCAGCCTCAGGAACATAACAGGCTTTTACCCTCAATGTTTATTGTCCTTCCTCCACCACAGATCCCAAAGAATTAAGGTGAACCACTTCCTATCCCAGCCCACGCCTGTACCCATGTGTGTCCCACAAGAGTCCGCCGTATTCCCATGCTATTCAACCTATTCTTGGAACCACTTGCAAATGCACTAAGCTCAATGAACATCCTCTTCCACATGTACGCAGATGACATGCAATTTTACCTGAAAATCTCCTCCCCTGACAATCTCACATCACTCAACACTACCCTCATTAACAGTCAAAACTGAGAACCACCTACTACTCAACACTTCCAAAACCGAATTCTTGCTAATTTCCCCTCCGAATCATACCCCCAAGGTAGAACACTAGATGAACCATCTAAGAACCTTCATCTGCCCCCAGTCATTATTGATTCAGCCAAATCGCTCGGAATCACCCTGGACAAACACTTAAATTTGAGCAACCACATTAGTAAGGTTTGCAAGGGAGTGAATCACCAGATGAGACTACTCAGGAGTCTCAAACCTTTCCTCCCACAAGCTGACTTCAAGCAGGTGGTTCAAGCTCTGGTTTTGCCGAGGCTATACTATGGCAGTGCTACACTATGTGGCCTCCCGAAATATAGCTTGGCCCCACTTAAGGCTGTATTGAATGTGGCGGTCAGACTGACCAGGGGCACAAAAAGATCTGCACACATTTCCCCAGTCCTAAAATCTCTAAATTGGCTGCCTTTTGAAGCAAGTATACATCTAAAGATCGGCTGCCTGACTCACAAAGCTCTCCATCTCAAACCCCCCAAGTACCTATGCCAAAAGCTAGAACTAGCTGGAGGTGGTAGACCCTCAAGAAGTGCTAACACCTTCCTTCTGAAACCACAGAAATTTTACAAAAAGAGAACTTGTCAAAGAGCTTTCTTCGGCTCCTCTCCACGGACCTGGAACTCTCTCCCTTCTGAAATTCGCAGACTCACCTCCATGGTTGCCTTCAAAACGGAAGTGAAAAGATTCCTTATGTGCAAGTTCTTACCCTAATTGGGCTCCAATCATTTGCTTGAAGATACTGGACTTACACCCTCATCCTTGGTACTGATGTATTATATCCCTTTCCCTAATCTTTTCTTCCCCTCCCAGTCCTGCTATTTGTATTTATTTATTATTATTTTTTCCAACTATTGTAATGCTGTGTTTCACCCTTTGTAATTGTTTCCTTTGATATGTATTTGACACCTGCCTAACCCTGACCATCCGTAATTGTGAAGCACTCTGATATCCCTCTGGATCATGTTTGCGCTATATAAAACTTTATAAATAAAATACCCTACTTCCATCTGCACCTGGACTGCCAAGTGGTGCCATACCAGTCCTGGACCCTTAGAGGTGGAACTAAGGTGCTTGCCAGTGAAACTGATGATTCTTCTTTGTTGAGTGATGCATATAGAGCACAACCAGTGTATCTTCTCAGCTGAGAGGCGCATTCTAGAGCAGAACTGCTGTGTGGATTAGACCCATTGCAAAAGACTTGCATCCCACCACAACCTGCATCTTGGTACTGACGCATCGTCTTCGTAACCACCACTATGCAACGCTTTCCCCGGTGCAGGTCTTCAGAACTTTTGTTGGCAGCAGCCTTGATAACGACGATGAAACTCCGCATCCCAGCTTCACTGCTCATCTGAAGTGACGCATCCCTGACACCTGACTTCACATTGTAAGTCTGGTCGGCAAGATCCATGATGTTTACGCAACAGGATCTCGCACTGCAACCTCACGTCATCTCAGAACCGACAATTGCCTCGACTGCACAATGCATCTACGATGCGGATCCATACAATGCTCTGCAACTTGGACTTAAGGTAGTCTGTTTAGCGGGCATAACTGGTTTCCTTTAGCAGGCCCGCACTCCAAAGTGGTCGACCTGAACTTGTGTCTTCTTCCCGGTCTGGCACAACCAGATATCCCCAATAGCGCTTTTCGTTTTTTTGGTCTATTTTCACTATAAATTTTAAAATTCAATGTCTCCAGTTCTACTAATTTGATTTATGTTGTTTTGCTCTTGTTTATTTATGAAATGTAGATCTATTATTCCAACCTGGTGTGGGATATTTTTGTCTGGTGTTTTTACTGTTTTACTGTTTTAAGTGTTGCACAAATACTTAGCACATTCCCTCTAAGTTAAGTAAATTAAGCCTGACTGCTCAGCGCCGAGCTACCAGAAGGTGAGCACAGATTAATTTGGGTTTTGCTGATGGCTTACCCTGACCAGGATTGTGGTTGCTGCTGGACCAGGGTTCACATACCAGTTATACAGTAACCCAATTTCTAACATAAATAGCGGTGATGGGATTCAGACTTGTGTTTGTGCATTGCTATACAGTGATTTGGTGTGTACCCTACCATTCCATACCTAAGACCAATTCAAGTTTTAAATTCTCCCTGATTGGCTTCTTTGATTTTTTCAAATCTACCATCATTCTTAATATGAGACCAGACCTGCAGCAATGGAATTTGAGCTTGCCAACCTTGAAAGATTTACAGTGGTTGAGTTTAAATAGGTCTGTTATGAAAGGAAAGGGGACTAAAAATGAAGAAGTGTACCAAAACGTTGGGAGCTTCAGAAAGCTCTGAGGGCCTGGACAGAGGGCAACCAGTTGATGTCAGCCACAGAGAAGCAATAGGATGAGGATCATATGGAAGATCAGGACCAGGACAATAGCCCCGGAATGCAGTCTTCAGGGGAATGTGTGGCTCACTGGTTAGAGCAGGCAGACCCTGAAGCAGAGGTCAGACCCGGGACCAGGGTTCAATTCCCGACGCGGCAGGGTCTTGAGCTCAAATGTCCATGGACTCGATAATTCTCGCTTCGGTGCCTGACCTAATCATAGGTTCACACTCTGCAACTCTGGGCATTAAGCTTGCTTAATCTCCACAACGGCCCCCCCGCGGCGGGATGCCTGGCTTTCACCTTGGGGATGCCCTGTAGGGGCTATCTCACAGGGAAAAGCCAGGACGGGTTCCCAAGGCAAGAGCGGAGATACCCCTTCGGGGGTTGATTCTGGCGCTATATAAGAAACATAATAATAATAATAATGGGAAAACTCTGCCCTGAGCTGCATCCCCCTGAAAGAGCAGGAAGCATTCTTTAATCACATGGCCTGTCCTCAGAGGAGCTGGTGGACAGGAAAGTTGTGAGGGAGTTTCCACTGCAAATGGTCAAACTGAAAATGGAGGAGAAAGTTGCTTTGGAGCGGTTGGCTTATGAAAGGAGCCCGACCGAGCTGGAAATCAGGGCAAAGCAAGCAGATTCCAACAATGGAAACAGTAATTCTACAGTGTCTGAAGGAGATAGAAAGGTTTGCATCCCTAAAGATCTGGTGCCCACTTATATGGTAGTAGATGACACAGACAAATGGTTTTCTGCCTATGTGATAGGCCTGAGGGTTTCCAAGGTCCCAGAAGAGAATTGAATCGGGGGAAGGAGTCTGTGGAAACCAAGGGGTCAGGGACAGAAAGAAACTCCCCAACCAGTCCTAGGTAGATTTGGGGGATTACTCAAGCTAGGCACTGAAAGGTTAGGTGTGGGGCAGCAAAGTGAGTGATTGTATTGGGTTGTACCATCTAATCATGAGAGAGCACATGCTAAGTGTTAGAACCAGCAGTGTCTGGTTAGCGAAAGGGAAGTCCTCAAGCCAGACAGAAATACTGCTCCCATCAAGGGCAGGTGATTACACTCTCTGAATAACCTGTGCTTAGTCTTGGGTAGCTTGGCACTGAGCAGTCAGGCTCACTACAGAGGCAATATGTAAAACAAAGGCACAACAGCCACTTGTGATAAATACACTGAGCATCACAAAAGAGAATTAACAGAGGAGGTATGTAAAAAACTTTATATTCAACACACATATTCAATCACTATAAAATGAACATCATATACTTTTGGCTATAAAACACATTCAGAATACTAGCAGTACTAGGACAGCTCGTATGGTTATGCTTTCACTAGTATGAACGCTATGAACAATTCCTAATCTAACTCCCCCTCACCCCAATTGAGAGAGAGCACAGTTATGCCTTGCATGATATCAAGATGATGTACATACACAAAACATAAATAACTTTTTTGCAGCACCACAGCCCGATGCCATGCCAGAGAAACCCAATGTCAAAAGGTATTGTGCTTTTGGCACCAACCAACGAATAAGGGGGCTCCCTGACCACGATCAGACCCACTCAAACACACACACTCACTCACCTCACTCACTCCCCACTACTACGTAGTGCAACAGGTATCATACAGTCATTACGGCACGCACTTACATATATATTCACCCCTATTTTCCTATACCCCCAGATGAAAGATAACCAGCCTCAGGCTCCTGGATGCTGGGCTTTAAGTGGCTGAAGTCACACTTAGTCTGGGTCCTCGGAAAGCAGGTGGGAATATGCAACAGTTTTAATTAAGAGGTAGACGTAAACAAGGGAGACATTAGCAGCCACTCTGGAAGTTCACCCACAGGTCTCAAAACACAAAGGAGTCACGCAGTCTCTTGACCTGCTTTTGAACTGCCTAGGAAGCATTTCATCAACCCAGTCACTCTCTCTCACTTCAACCTTGCGCCATGATATCTTCAGGAGGGACCAGGAGTGGAGAGGGCAGTTGGTCCGCATCAATGAGGGTCAACAGGGGTACAACCAATGAATGCAGAGTTACACAGGAGAGCCTCTTGATAGGATGAGGTGTCCCAATCAACACACAATATTCTGGATCATGCCCCCAGGCAATAAGGCAAAGCGGTTGGTGCATGTAAGGATGAGTAGTTCCAGGCACAATGACTGGTGCACGTCAAGTTGGGGTACACAGGCAATTCGGGTCACACACACAGTGAAGAGTTGCAATTCCGTACCTCTCTGGAAATGGTGCAAAACATCTAGTCCAGATGTACGAGCATTGGAAATTGCGAGTTGCAATTTGTGTGTCGCATTTTCCAAGGTCTGAGACACTGTTTGCGATTCCCAATGGGGTCGCAAATCGCATGCCTCATAAATATTAATGAGGCTGTTGCAATTTGCTACCCCATTGAGAATGGTGGGCCTTCCATGTCTGGGACTGCTGTTAAATAAAGCAGTTTGCATTAAACAGGATGCATTAAAAAAAATGTAACTTTCCATTTTTATTTTTAAGGGCAGGCAGTGGTCCCTCGGACCCCTGCCTGCCCTTAAAAATTTTTGTGCATGCATTCCCAAAGGGGAAGTGGTCCCCTATGGACCCCTTCCCATTTGCAAGTGCTTTACCAGCCTTCTGAGAAGGGTGGTAAACTGCGAGTGTTTTGCGACCGCAATTGCGTTTGCAAAACATTCTTACATAGCTATTGGGGTTGCTATTAGGTAGGGAGCACCCCTTCCTGATAGCAAGTTGCTAAACACTATTATGCGAGTTGCAAATTATAGGGTTAGTACATGGCCCACAGGATTTTTGCAGGTGCTAACGGGCCTAAAACCTGTTTGCTCATGCAAAAACCCGTTGTACATCTGGCCCCTGGTGCACAATGATGCAGGTTGCCTCAGACCAGTGTGGTCACACACAAACAGGTGCATGTTCAGCAGAGCCACATGAGGTAGAATAAGGCACTACTCCAGGTACACCACCACTTCCGGCTGTCACACCTTGTGAATCGGACACCGCACACAATGAGCATACAGTCTGTGTCACACGAGAGAAATGAGGCACGACCGAGGAAACTGGCCACATGGGATCCCGCAACCTGTATATCTGCACACCACCACTAGACACTTATGAGTGTTGTGGTCCCCACAGTATGGAAACCACATTCTTCAGATATGGGCAAGGTTTCTGGGGCACCACACTAGGCAATCCAGTCTCCAGACACAAGACTTAGGTCCACGCTCGCACCACGCTACCAGTTTGGATTTAGTAGCTGAGGTGTGGACTTGAGAGGGCACCACTCTCCTGATGTCACATGTAGATGGTGTAGGTCCCTCTGGGGAGATCTTTGATGTCCCTGAGATCTCTGGAAGAACAGGAGGCCTGCTGTCCAGCCCTAGGAGAGCCTACATAAGGCACCACGCTTCAGCAGGTCCTCGGCCCAGGCCAGTCTCTATTTGGACAGTTATCCTCCATATGCACAGCCCTCTGACACTGTGCACCACGCAGTTTGGGTTCTCCGGTTCCATGTCCCCACAAGCTTATCTCACCGTTTCCTGTAGAATAGCAACCATAGTTATACTGTTGTGTGGCTTTGATGTTGAAGTTATTAAGGGGGTTTCCCTTTGAACCACAGATGTTTTGCCTAAATTATAGGCCTGCCTACCATGGGGTCTTGGAATGCAGATCTTAATCTTTAGTGGGGCCATAATCTGCCCCCTGGAGACTAAGTGTCAAAACCCTTATCTTCAATTTATTCCATATGGCCCGTTCCCATGGAATGCACATGTTTTATGGCTGTCGATTAGGGAATGCACAGATCTGCTCCCTCTAAACCCTGGTTTCCACTGGAGCCTGCCACCATAGTCCCGAGACTCTTGGTCATAGAAATGTTCATATTCCATAAGTGGCATTTCTAAGTGAGTTATACCAAAACTCCCTTTACCAATGGAAAGGGTTTGGCACTGTGAATCTAGTGATATGAAACATCATAAGACTGCTACACTATAATCCACCATTGCAGTGTGAAGTATTGTCAACCATTTTGCCATTTTAACCTATGGGAAGAGCAGGCTTGATAGGTAGTGAAAAAACACATAGGTATTTCTCGCTACCTGGGCGCACATGCGCTATTGCACACCCTGACCTGCGATGGCAGGAAGGACTCATAGTTCCCAGCACCATTGGTGCCTGTGAGCCCGCCCAGTCTGCACAGCAGACTGGACACAAGTTTAACCCATACATGTGTCTGTGCGCACGCACTAACCTGCATTGGCAGGTGCCACATGCAACCACGGGGACAATAGGTGTGGGTGCGTGCTCACAGCGGCCTCACTGGCAAGCTGCTCATGAGTTTACTCACAATAGCTACCAGTGAGCACCCACAAGTTTGCAATGACAGATCGACCCGTGTTTCAGAATATGAAATCAGCACTAATCCTCAACACGGTTAGGAAGAGAGCACGCACTTTCACATGGCAAGAACAGTCTGGGCACATAACTTACCCAGGCCCGAACACCCTTGATGCCAGTGGTCACACACCACCCTGCTCGGCCCAGCCGGACATGGGTGGACCCCCTCAAGAGTATGTTTGCGCACTTCCAGCCATCGACGGAAGCCAAGGTACCTTGCCGCTAGCACCATGGGTGCAAGCACACAGATACAGGCCTGCACCGGTAAGCCTGACCTGGAGGTGAGAAACCCAGAGCTGTAGGTCTATGCTCATATGCCCACAATAGCAGGCTGGGCACCTAGCCACCATGCCATAGGTGCTGGGACGCATCCTCTGGCCTACTACGGCAGGTGGTTCACATATCCGAAACAGCATCAAGGCCAGTGCGCACATCTCAGCATTAGCAGACCCTCCCATGGCACAGAACAACCCTCGTCAGCACCGCTTCCTAACCTGTGTAGGAAAGCGCAGACACTCCCCCATGGCTTTTTACAGTGAGGATGTGCGGAGGGACCTGTGACCTCTCCAGAGATTTGGTGACTACCGAGGAGTAGTTATGGAGAACTAAACTCTAAGGCAAGGGAAGCCCCATTGGGGTGGGTTCCTCACTACCCGGGCAGGGAACATCCATATGTGCCTGCCCAGCCATTAGCCTACTACCCCTCATTGGTGCCCTCACGATAGGGGACAACCCACTCTGGGTTGTCCGAGGCATACGTTATGCCAACTTAGGCCGGGTGCAATGTTGCCCCACAGGCCTACCATTGCAGACTCTATACAGGGTACCCAGCTATCTGGTGGATGGCACACTCAGTGCTACATCCCACTACTTAGCACATGCCATACCTATCCTGGGTATGTGGTGTATCTATTACAGGGCGCACTGAGCTACGGCACCAAAACCCCATTGTATCCAGACCCCCAGCCCAATGTGGGCAAGGCAGGCGCACACACCTTCCCACTGCAGTACAGGGGATGGTGCCTGGATTTCCAAGGTTATGCAGAGAGAGTCTGCAAAGTCTAGGAGGAAAAAGCTACATGTTTTGGGGTAATTTCCTCTAAGAAGGCCATGTCCAATACTCAGTGTTTGTTGTCACAGAGTTGTGTCAGCACCTAGGTGACAGTAAGATGACTGACCTCAGGAAGATTGCTGAGGAGGCAACTTCTGGGTCAGTACCAGAGTGTCCAAGAAGGTACCTGGGAGTGACCCCAAGAAGGGTGGTTTGGGTTCCCCCAGCAGAGTGCGAGGGAGGTTAAAGATGTTATTTTATGTTATGTTATGTTATTGAGTTTTATAAAGCGCACATTCACCAAAAGGTCTCTTAGAACTAAAACTACAGAAGCTAAGCTACAGTTATACGCTCTTACTGGTTAACCATAAGCCACACTGAAAAGCCAGGTCTTCAAGGTTTCCTAAATTTGAAATAGCAGGAGGCAAACCTAATATCAGATGGTAGGGTGTTCCCGATACAGGGGCCAGTGTAAAAAAGTTGGAACCAACCAACGTCTTATTATTAAATGAGTAGATGGACAGGATGTTCAGATTGAAAGATCTTAAGTTATGACCAGGTGAATATTTGTGGATGCGGTCCGAAATAAAGGCCGAGCTACAACTCTGTAAAGATTGAAAGACGATTCATCAGGCCTTGAAAATCGAGGTTTGCTCAACTAGTAACCAATCGAATTATCACAGCAGGGGTGTGATGTGACATTCCGGGGTAGCTGATGCAGAAACCTGGCAGGCTGTTTCTGTATCAATTGAAGTCTACAAACTTAAACCCTTAGGAAGCCCCAAATAAAGGGATTTAGCATGAACAACTCTAGAAATGACCAGTGCGATGATAACATGTTTGATATTCTCAAAGGAAAGCAACCTCCCAATCTATTTTACAGAGTTGAAAACAACAAGCTGAGACTGTTGCCCCATTTGGGATTTCATTGACAGTTTAGTCAATCACAACCCCAAGGCCTTTAACTGACTTTTTGAGCTAGGAAGGGGAGTCCATAGAGTGGGCCAAGAAGCAGAGTTCCACAGATCAGGTTGCGTGCTGGCACCCCTGATCCTTGCCGACCACTCTTTAGTGTGGGTGGAGCTTACCTATTTTCAATATAGACACCGTAGTGCCATATCTATCAATCCATGGTTGCTTAAGATCCCGGATATTACAGAGAGTCTGACTACCCAGACAGCTTACTATTTCACTAAAAACGTTGGCCCAGTCGAGTCGGCACAGATTTTGTGGGATGCGTTTAACCCCTTCGCTGAGGGGGTAATTCCCCCACGGTGCAGGGTGAGGGGTGAGCACGGCCCGCGGTGCTCATGACAAGCCCAGCTTGTCTTGAGGCAAAGTGGAGCTGTGCTCATGACGAGCTGGGCTCGTCACAACCCCGCCCACTGATTAATTCCCCCGCACAGGCAGGAAATTAATCATGCGTGTGCGGGGCACAGCCATTATGACGAGCCCAGCTCGTCATGAGCACAGCTCCACTGTGACTCATGACGAGCTGGGCTCGTCATGAGCGTTGAAGAGGATAATACAGTGGTGAAGGGGCAAGCGTTAGCATTGAAAGTGGGCTATGTTCGCAAACAGAACCAACAACTGCTCGACCTAGAGACAGAGTGTTATACAGAAGCTTTTGAAGCAAGGTAAGTTCAAGCGTCTTTATTCTGTCATCTACTCTCCGTAACTGACAGACTGTCCAACATTCCACAGTGAACTCTGGAGGAGCGTTTCAAGAGGGTGGAGGGGGCGGGGGAGAGAGGAAGGTACCAACAGGGAAAGAAGAGAAGAAACAACAGAGAGGAAGGTACCGGGGAAACAGGAGGAAGATTATAACACAGAGCTTCAACAGCTAGAAGACCAAAACGTGCGCTCACCCTGTGAAACCACCACCCACCAATTAGTCATTAAACAGTTGGAATACAGATCTCTGGCCAGGGAGAAAACTCAGGCCAAATCGTTACACACCCAGCACATGGTTTATGAGATGGGAGACAGGGCAGGAAAGATGCTGGCATGGCTAGAGAGACGGGAACAGAGAGAGCGGTGGGTACACAAGCTGACCCTACCTGCGACGGGCCAATTACGGACCCACAGGGCATTGCAGAAGCCTTTGTCTATCACTTGGAGAGGGTTGATACCTCCTCCACTACATATGCAACAGAACATTCACGTAAACTGCTAGCTGACATGACATTACCTGCCTTATCTTATGCTGATCGGGAGAGAGTGGAGGAGGACCTCACATAGAACAAAATTTGCAGGGCCATAAACAATATTCAGTCCGGGAAAGCAATGGGGCCCAACGGCGTTCCTATTGAATTCCTAAAGAATGTGACCACACGGGTCGCCCCCACCTTAAAAACATGTTCACTGAAAGATTCGCTAAGGGTATCCTCCCGCACGATCAGCGGCTTGCTTCGATTGTGGTTATCCGGAAGCATGGGACACCAGCAGATAACGCCGGTTCCTATCAACCGATCTCTTTGATCAATGTCGAAGTCAAAGTCCTGGCCAAGCTCCTGGCTAACTGTCTTATCCCACTTCTTTTATCCCTAGTTCACGCCGACCAGTATGGCTTCATGCCAGGGCAGAACACAGCTCTGAATATTCCCCGTCTCCACAATGTTTTGGGTTGACAGCGATACATACAGGAAGATGCAGTGGTGCTCTCTTTGGATGCCTCCATGGCATTTGATTCCATAGAATGGCCCTACCTTTTTCAGGTGCTGGAGCATCTTGGGTTTGGAGCGAAATTCCTAGGTTGGATTCAATTGTTATATACCGACCTGCGAGCCCAGGTCAAAGTTAATAACTGACTATCTCAAATGTTTACACTGGGCAGAGGCACCCACCAGGGCTGCCCGCTATCCCCTCTTATCTTTTCTTTTTCCTGGAACCGTTGGCCTCCTGGGTGCGAAGATACGTGTCCCTTAGAGGACTGAAATGGAGTGAAGATCATGAAGATAGAATATCATTGTATGTCAGTGATATACAGGTGTACCTGGCATCTCCCCACGCATCCCTAAACAGCCTCCTACATATTTTTACCAACTTCGGCAAGTATTCAGGTTATGCCAATAATTGGACGAAATCAGTAATATATGTTCTCCATGGCCAGACTCCCCCAATTGCCCCCGGGTTGCGACCTGGAGGTGGACTTTGACAGCTTTTGTTTTATTTAGGGATTTTTATTACTCCCGACCCTCGCCTCCCCTATGACAAGAACTTAGCTGCCCCTTTAGACAGGCTCAGAAAAGATGTCAGCCACTGGAAAACCTTACCTCTGACCCTACTGAGCCAAGCAGCCCTCTTTAAGATGTTGCCCCTCTCCCGATTTTTATACGTCCTTCAGAACTTCCCATACCCAATCTCTTATTCGTATTTCAAAAGTATTGATAGTAGTTGAGATCACTGTTATGGAGTGGAGGGACACTGCGTATTGCATTACACAAATTGTCTAAGGGGTGGTACGATGGAGGAATCCCCGACATGCAACTTTATTATTGGGCATTGCAACTAGTTGTAGTAAACCACTGGTTGTACCGCTCTCCGCTGGACCCCGCGTATATGCTAGACAGGTACCAAATGGGGTGGGAAGGGTATAGGTGCCCTCTACACAAAGGTCCGGAGAGGGAGGTTTGTGTGCCCCACGGCATGCACGGTGCAAACCTGGCACCAGGCTACCAAATGCTTGGGCTGGACTGATGTACTGACGCAGTCCATTCCGTTGTGGTACACACAGAAGTTGGGACTCTTGTGCCATCACCAAGGGTTCGACAAATGAGACGCGATTGGACTCTGCAATATAGGTCACCACATGAACAAGCATTTACAATGCAATGGTCTCGGCATTATTAAAGGTAGAGCTATTGGCATTGTGCATGACTTTTTTTTTTTTACATCTTAAATAATGGCATTGTCATTTACATTGGCAATAGCTTAATCGTTAAATAAATGGCATTGTCATTTACAATGCCAATAGGTTAATCGCTCGCAAATGCATGACCTATTGCATTTACACCCACAGAGCCACACACGAAAAGCCACCCACCCACACACACATACAGGGCCACCCACACAGAGCCCCACCAACACACAGAGCCCCTCCACACACACAGAGCCCCTCCACACACACAGAGCCCCCCTACACACACACAGAGCCCCCCACACACACAGAGCCCCCCCACCACACACACAGAGCCCCCCCACAGACACAGAGCCCCCCCACACACACACACACAGAGCCTCCCCCACACACACACAGAGCCTCCCCCACACACACACACACAGCCTCCCCTCCACACACACACAGAGCCTCCCCCACACACACACAGAGCCCCCCCCACACACACAGAGCCCCCCCACACACACACAGAGCCCACGCACACACACAGAGCCCCCCACACACAGAGCCCCCCCCCCACACACACACAGAGCCTCCCCCACACACACACATAGCCTCCCCCACACACACACACAGAGCCTCCCCCACACACACACACAGAGCCTCCCCCCACACACACACAGAGCCTCCCCCACACACACACACACAGAGCCCCCCCCCCACACACACAGAGCCCTCCCCCCCCACACACACACACACACACAGAGCCCCCCACACACACACAGCCAGGGGGCAGGGGAGCCCAACATGCTGATGTAGGCAGCACAAACTGAGGTGAAAGAGGTGACTAAAAGTGGGTTGTGGCCTCCTGCCTCACAGCAGGCCAAGCCTCATTTGATGTTAAATACAGGATAGTCGCCTCTTAATGGATTTGACAGTTTCAAAGCGGAAAACTAATGGTAGCTTTTGCATTATTAATACTATGAAGAACTTTTTCAAAGAGACATTTTTAATTTTTAACTTCAGCCCACATAGGTCCTCAGAAAGGGCTCTATATTCAGTGTTGTAGAAAGGTATTACAATGTTTTTAATTTCATTCAGAAGAAAAGAGATCAATATGGAGGCGATCATTGGATCCATAGAAGTCTCACCAACATTTTTTCTTCATCATTACAGTAGCGGTCGGTGGCGGGAGTAGCTGCCGGGCGGTGATGTGGGGAGGGGCATTGTGGGGGGTAGTAATCTATGGATTACGGAGGATTACAGGTAAGTAAACATAAATAAATAAAAATAATTGTATTGGATGCACTACATCCCCAAATGTAATGCAGTGCACACAACGAAAATCGTTTTATTTATTTATATGTTTACTTACCTGTAATCCTCCGTAATTCATAGATTACTACACCCCACAATGCCCCTCCCCCTCCCCACATCACCGCCCGGCAGCTACTCCCACTACCGACCGCTACTGCATCATTGAACTTACACTTACACTCTGAGAGTAGACCATTGTATGTTTCAAAAGCCATCATTATCACTACTTTTTAATAACAATGACCTCCTAAATCTTCCTCGCCACATGGCTGAGAGCTTCAGCTCCCCAACAGAACAGCACAAAAAAAACTCTTGGAGTAATGAAGATTAGCAGTAAGTAACCTGGTCATGAGTAACAACAGGCACATGCGGTCAGCAACTAAATGCAGCAAGCATGAAGGTATGCTTCTCTTTGAAAGATCTGCATTCAGGTTGGTAAATCACAGTTTTTCGAGATCAAGGCATTCTGCAAGCATGATGAATAGATCTCACGTATAAACTAGGTTGCTAGGCTTTTCCCATCCCTGTACTCCTCTCTTTCCTAGCACTGTGGTCCTGCATGGTTGGAATCCGTTTGTTTTTGAGTGCAGGAAGCGTCAGAATGTAGGCCTTACCATCAGAGGATATAGTTTTCGAAATGAACGACACTTGAATGGCAACTTCAAATGCACTGATCTGCGGTCAGCAGTCTGTGGTGGCGCCGCAGACAACGTCAAGCATGGCATTCGGCCCCACTTCATTTCTAGACAGTTTAAACTCGCTTTGTTTTGCGAATAACCCACATCTTACAAGATATCTAAACCACCCAATAACTGGTCCCATAAACCCGAGCAGGGCCTGTGCAGTCACGTGCGACCTGGTCACCGCACACAGCACAAATGTAATGACTCTAGTCTATTATGTTATTCATGATTTGCTAACATTTCATCGCGGGTCAAACGCTAACTCAGTCTTGACATTGGTGTCTACCTGCACGGATTGCCTTTTTTAAAATAAGGGGTGCCCCTCGTGCGCCACTCCCCTTCCCAACCAGCCGAAGGATATTTCGCTGCCAACAACTGCCCCACTGTTAAATTAGGCACTGCAGTGCAACAGGCGAAACGCCTGTTGGCAAGAATGACACAACACAAAGTATGTATGCACTTATTCACAGCCCTCTTTTTGCACTATATTTATTCTGACATAATTGCCCATTATCTACAAGTAGTCCTTGAATCCTGGGTGGCACTCACACATTAGGTGGCATGGGTTTCTACTGATGGGAACCATTGGTAGAAGGTAACAATGCACCCTGGTATTTAGATAAATTACAGAAACCCTAATGCTCACTTGCAAAATATCCAACTCCTCTCACTTAATGCCAACAGACTCACACACCATATAAGATGAAAGAATGTTCTTGAGAAGTTCATGTTTAGCCATATGAATATTGCTCTAATACAGAATTCACACTTAGCTCCTACTGAGTCTGAAAAGTTGAGAAGAGATTGGGTGTTCAAGGTTATTTTTTTATTACAATGCATGGGACTCATGAACAGATGCTGTAAGTATGCACTGTACAAGAGAGGGGTGGCGATTCTTTAATTTGTACGTTTTTCTCCCTGGGCATTCTGAAACTTGTAATACTTAGCAGAGTGATATGTCTTTACAAAAGTCAGAATTCAGGGGTAGGTATTAGTATTCGATTTAGCGCATGCACCAGCAGGGACCAAATCGTACTTGTTTTCTGACCTCTCAAGAGTGATATCAGAATTTAGCGACAATAAACAGGATTTGGGCAGAGGTCTGAATATAACATTAGACCGATCTAGCAGGATGAAGCTGTGGCATATTTTCCAGCATGATCAAAGACCTGCTCCATGACTATGCCTTAGTGGAGGTGTGGAGGCTCCTCAACCCTCGCAATAAATATCGTACTTTTGTCTCTTGTATTCACTGCATGACTACTCGTAAAGAATTTCAGTGTTGGTCCCATAAACCGGAGCAGGGCCTGTGCAGTCACGTGCGAGCTGGCCACCGCACACAGCAGCAATTACACGTGCACCAGAGGTGGTGAAGCAGCTCAAATACATTTACAATGTCGCACGAGAGCGGGGGACGAAGGAGAGCTGCGGGCGGAGAGAGGGGGTTAATGAGTATGCTTAGCAGGGCTGACCCGGCCTTTCCTTCTTCTCTGGAACAGAAACTGGGAACAGAAGAGGAAGTGCTGGGAAGACGGGCAACGAAATAAAAGGGAAAGAGCAGGGGGCAAACTAGGAGAAACGAGCGGCGAAAACATACCTGACGGCGAGGGCTGCAGAAGAGAAAGAGATCGACCCGCGGTTAAAACGTTCCAAGTTCGGCAACGGCTTTTCTTTTCTCCTGGTCACACGGCCCCCATTCCCAGGCGAACACGGCCCCGGCACACACAAACACACAAACACACGCACAGCCACCACGCAGACAAAATTCTGCAGCTCCTGGCACAAAACGACTACCCAATCTCGCGTTTGTCAGTAAATTTACTGAGTAAAACCTACCCGGATCCTTAGTTTGGAGGGAGGACAGTCGCAGATACACTCTCGTTGAGGGAAGCTGTGGTGCGCAAACGATGGCGTCTCACACACAGAGGTAGGGCGGGGCTTTTCAGACGGAAGTGTTTGTCGGGTTGTGTATCTTTCCGGTAAACGCGGAGGAGCTGAGGGTGCGTCAGAGGCGGATTGTGGCGAACCACAGTGATTAAAAAAAAACAACATCCATGAGACACTGAGGGCGCTGCATGGAAGCCCGGAGACGAGGGGGAGCTGAGGCAGGAGTGGAGGAGGAAGCGAGAGCAGCCTACCTCAACCTTACCAGCAGGTAAATGGCGGCCTCAAGCATCCAGCATTTTTCGGATTCGGGGGCGTGTTTTGCTGTCCTGAGTGACGGACGACGTCACGAGCTAAAGAACAGCAAAACTTACGCCCCCGAATCCGAAAAAGAAGGTGCTTGTTTGGAGTGACTCACTTCTCTTCCAATGGCTGGCCTCTGTTTAGGAAGCCAGCCAATGGAAGCGAACTGAGCTGAGAGGCGGGTCTAAACTGCCCTACTAAGAGTTATTAAATCTCCTGACCGGAAGCTGCTTCGCAGCTTAACGGTCCCGAGACCTAAAAAGGGACGAGTCCTATTGTTCCCGGAACTGCAGGAGAAACACTAAATGGCCCAGGGGTCGGCATTTCGATACCTGCAGATTCGTCATGGTTTAACGACTGCTCTCCCAGACATGGGTAACCTTCAGGATCGTCTCCTCTTGAGGATTGATTATTCTCTGAATCACTCCCTGACAAGGTCATTTCCCTAATGTACCGCAAGCTGTGTAATAACCTACCTGACCGTTTCCTAGCTCCCTGCAGCTGGTGGCAAGCTGACATTGGTGACATTGACGATGACGATTGGCAAACTGCGCTAATGTCACCGAGAGAGGCAGATATTTCACTTTGCTTCCGACTGATTCAATTAAAAGTTCTGCATAGAACTTACCTCACTGGAAGGGTCTACCACATACATGCAAGATGCAATAGACAGATTGAGCTCACTCCATCATTCGGGCTCCTTAACATTCGGGAACCATCCGACCTTACTGAAGTGGAACAACAACTGTTTACTTTGGGTTATGCGTTGGTGAAGAGAGCCATTGCAATGAAGTGGGTGGTGGCGGGGCATAGCCGGCTGAGCTAGACAAATGTATGGTGGCTGAAATAGAAGTATTCAAAATCAGAGGTTGCCCCAAGAAATGGGACAGGGAGTGGAGTGGGTGGAATGCTTATCGTGGAAACAAATGCGTATCTCCGACTGTAGAATTGGAAATGGCTTAAGGGAAGCATCTTACACTTGACACGATAGAATGAATGTATGATTATGTCCAGTAATCAGTACTAAGATCGAACTGTCTGTGATTTACACCTGTGATGATTGGAATTTTCTTACTAATACAAAAACAGTTAATAAAAAAAATTATAGTGCTTAGGAGCACAAAGCACCAACTGTGGTAATCTAGTCGCAATGAACTGTGACAAAATTACAAATTCAGGCCAACCGCAATGGAGCACGGGCAAATACTGGAACCAAGGTAGGCCCGCTGAACAAAGTACCTTAAATACGGGTTGCCAAGTGTTACCAGCTCCTGCATAAAGGATGCATTGCACAGTGGTGTGTCGATGCTGCAATGCAAGGTCCTGCATCAAGGTTATGGTGCACAGCAGTGGTTCCTAGGAGATACGGGGCTACAATGCAAGGTCCTACATCAATGATGCGTTACGTTGTGGCGGTTCTGAGGAGCAGCTGCAATGGGTAGTCGAGGAGGCGTTAAGCAGCAGCGATCCGGAGGGGTTGCGAGGTCCTGCATCAGGGATGTGTCACACAACGATTGGCCTGATGCAACTCTGTTCTGCTTCAACCACAGCTGGGCTGGCAGAGCATCTTTAGGCCCACTTCCCAGGGTACCAGACTGAGGTGGTGCCACTTGGGGGGCAAGAGTCACAGCAGGCAGTGCAGGTGCAGGGTGCAAGGTGACTGGAGACCTTTCTGTTCCAGAGGCTCTGATCAGGAGGCCAGCCAACTAGCCCTTGGAGTCACCCTGCTGGTCCAGTCTTTCTTACTGAAGCAGAAGAGCAGCAGAGTAGTTGTCCTTCTGGCAGCACAGCAGTTCTTCTTCTTAGTCTTTCACATGTTCAGAGGTGTACTTAGGAGTTGGTTCTGAGGGTCCACTATTTATCCTTGGTGCCAGCTGTGAAGTAGAAGAAGTTTCTAGAGGGTAAAACTCCAGAGGTGTCTGGAATTTTCTACCTTCCCTGTCCTGTCCCCATCATGTCTGGGGGCACGATAGACTAGTGTGAAGCTCTTTGGGAGTGTTCTGAGGCAGAGTCTCTGTTATGTGCAAGAGTGGTAGGTGACAGCTCCTTCCACCAATCAAGTCAGATATGGCCACTCCTGCCAACACCTATTTCTTCCCTTGTCTCTGTCTGGGGACAATACACAAAGACCACTGGCAGCTACACCTACTCATCTGACTCAGGATACAGGCTGTGGGCACCAAATGGTTGGGACAAGAACATGACAATTTTCTAAAAGTGGGATTTTCAGACTTGTGACTTGAAATCCAACTTTACAATTGAAAAAGGGTTAAATTACAATTCTTTAGAGACTAAACTCGACATTCCCACCTGCTCCCAATTGAAAGTTATCACTTAGTAAATGCACTAACTTAACCCAAATTTATCCTATGGGAGAGGAGGGCCTCAGAGTAGAGAAAAATTAATTTATGATGTTTTCATTACCAGGACATGTAAAACGTAAAAGTACATATCCAGCATTTTAGATGCACTGCATCCTGGCCTATGGGCGGTGGGGAGCCAACCCTAAGGGCAAAGACGTAAGAATAGCCTCCGCAGTCCCTGCAGTGCGGGCGGACCCCCGAGCTCCAGGGGGCCGCCTCCAGCACTGTGCACAGGTGGGCCTGAGAGCTCCTGACTGGGTCTGGTGCGTGTTGGGGGATCCCAATGCACTTTGCAGGGGGAGGCACAAGTTTCATTATGCCACTGCCTGGGGTGACATATGTTTTAAAAGGAGAGAATTAGGTCTAGCAAAAGGTTTATGTTCCCAAGTCGAAATTGGCAGTTTAAAACTAAGCACACACAGGCTTTAATTGCAGGCCTGAGACATGTTTAAAGGGCTACTTGAGTGGGTGGCATAATCAGTGCTGCAATCCCACTAGTTGCATTTCTTTGACAGGCTATGGGTACATGTGGTATCACTTTAATAGGGACTTACAAGTAAATTAAATGTCCCATTTGGGTATAAGTCAATTTTACCATGTTTAAAGGAGCGAGCAAAAGTAATTTAACAATGGTTAGCAGCGGTAAATTGCTCATAATCCTAAAGCCAACAAAAACTCCTTCAGTAAAAACAAGAGTGTAAGGCAATAATTCTTGGAACGACAATGCGGCTAATGAGGACAAAAAAAAAAGAGTGTAAGGCAAAAGGTTTGGGGGTAGACAACTCTAAGGCTGACACCTCTAACATCTATTAAATATCAACAATATTTAGAAATTAAAAAAGACATAAAACTCTGCATCTAAATTCAACATCCAAGTGGGCTGATGACTCATAACACTGCTCTGGTTTCCTAATATATTTGCATCAAAATGCATTTATTTCCTTGTTGCAAAGTCATTCATACAAATTTCATTTAAAAAAACATGATTCTCAGAGGTGGCACACCTGCTCAAGTTTATTACCCAGTCTCACAACTGAAGCAACAAACCAATCAATCTTTCACATGGTCAGGAATCGTAATACCTCAAATTCCATGAAGCAAGAGAGAGTTTGAACTGTGGCAGAGTACAAATTAATTCAATGTGACAACTATTTATCCCAACACAGATCTTACAAACTCTGACGCAAATCTGAGCAAACATGAAGCAACGCTCCATCGACAACAAATGCTCAATTGGTCCGTAGTGCAAAGCAGTGGCATGGATTCAAATGAATGGGATACCGCAATGTGATGATTTAAATAATGTACTGCCAAGTTCCAGAGCATCTGCCTTGGAAGAAAGCAGCAGAGGTCTGGAGAGAAATTCAATAACAGCTGACCACAGATACCACAGCATGATAAATCACTGTCTCGCTCTGAGTTATGTTTGGCTAAAGCAACCAACATAAGGGCATGATCAGGAGTCAAATAGATCTGTGGAAGGGAATTGTCATGATCATGTACGTGGTTAGTATACAATCCATTCCTGCTGTATGTGTGCTTGACATTGGTACATCTGCTCTGAGCTGGATAATTTTGCTTTCGCAGAAGGGGAGTATTTATAAAGGAGAACTGAAGTAAGGGAGAGAAGAATGATCTATACTCCATTTAGATGAGACTAGAATACGTGAAATAGCGCATGAAAGAAAATGGATTTACTTCCAGCTCAATAAAAGGAAGCAAAAGCAAATGAATAAAAAGAACACCTAGAATGGCATAATTCATATCTTCCCTTAAATGAAAATAATAAGCAAGAATGGGGATGGAGATGTGAAATAGTAATGAGTTGGCACGCCAGTCAAATGATTACATACTACATACTCCACACCCGGGGACAAATTTATGTTGCCAGATGAATAACTGACCGCGCGATCCACTGACGCCGGCATCAAGTCGAAATAGGTAAGCACGCCTTCTTAGAGAGACTTCTCCATCTGTGAATTGTGCCTTTAAGGAATACTGCTCTTCTGCCTCCAGCATTATGTATCTGACTTCGGGCCTTTTTAATTATTGAATTTTAATTCGACGAGGATAGGTTCCCAGCACTAATTACTTCCTTATCAATACCTGATAAGGATACCGCTTCAAGCCCTCCGGTAATACCCGTGTCTCTCACAATGATCCAAGGATCCTCCTGGACCCACATGAAGACACATATGGGTAAGCTTTACCTTGCGCTAGGCTGACACACACTTTGGGCATTTCAATTTGCACAACCTTGACCCGCAATTAGTTAATCTACCCCCAGATATGTGACTCAGCCACATCACCGGAACCCAGGTTACCCCTCTTTACGTCCTGAAGAAGACCCGCAGGCCGAGGTCCCAATTACCCTCGAGCCCTCTTAGGGTGGAAACATCGATGCCACTGCCACCTTGCGCCTGGACCACCCCTTGTTCATTTTACTTACCAACTTGAGACTCAGGAATTTATTTCTAGTTCTTACTGCTGTAAATCAATGATATTGAATTGATATTACAAACACTTGAGGCCAGGTGTCTACACAGCTGGAATTGTATGACCAGTTTTCTTAAACCATTGAAATATTTTCTCTATGTCACCATTTTGATGCTTTCACTTCACCCTTTCTTATCACCCAAGCACGTTTCTTCCTTGCACGTTCTTGGACACACTACGTTCCTTTGTACCGACATTTGTTGTAAAAATCTAAAAGTAAAACATACAACTAAGGTAATATGATGGAGTGACTAATTAAACTCCACTTCCAAACTCTTGTCTTTTGGTCGGTTGTTGCATACATCTAATATTAGAGAGGTGGATTGATACCACATGAGCCAATTGTCTAGAGGCTCCAAAAAATGTAAAAAAAAAATTAAATAATGATTGCAAGTACATACTTATTTCATGTATGATCGTTAGTCTTGGACCATTGTTTTTGATACCAGATGAAAAACTGACAGCAGATGATGAGATCAATTAAAAACATTTCAGACACATCATATATACGTGAAGGTCGTGTTAAATATATAGCATATGCATTGTAGTTCAGCAGATCCTGTGCATGCCTTGATGAGTGCAACACATAATTAGCTAACATTTTGTGTGCACAGTCAATAATTCAATTTGAAAAAGCAGATGAAGCAGAAAGGAGAGGAGAATATTATATTGGATAGAATTCAGAATGGTAATTGACTAAAATGATAAGGTCAGATTGCTTTAAAAAAAATGTTATTTCCCCTTACCAGTATTTACCCAAGAGATACTTTTTTTGTGTGTGAATGAGAAGGGATTTCTTATGTAGTGCTTTTAGTCTTTGTAATAATTTTCTTATAGATGTGCCATGTAGTAATGTTGTTTGATAGAACACAATGAATACATTGTAAATGATCTTTGATGGTTTCACAGCTGTACTGAATATATTTCTAGGTGTAGTAATAAAGATGTAAATATGTCAGCGATTCACTTACTTTCATTAATTGAGGAGATTATAGATTTACATAGATTTGAACCTGGCAGGTTTAAATCATAATTTAGGAAGTAATAGGAGAAGTATAGATATTGAAAGGAGAATTGAAGAAGATTGTCTAAACACACTCTAGACTCAAAGGTTTACTCAATCATTCATTCATTCATTAAAATCTTTATTCTATCTATTTACAAACAGATAATGAAAGTACAATTTTATCAGATAGACCATGATCAGACAAAAAGTATAAAAACCATAAAACAGTTAAAATCTTATATGGCTTTAGGTACTTCTTAAAACCATGCCACTTCACACGTATGCGTTTTTGTACATGCTTGCAGTAATTTAGGGGGGCAAATCCCTCATCTTTCTTTTTCTCAAACAGGCCCACTGGAAAGATGCTACCGAAAAACAGACAGGGATTCGGAAGAGCCTTTAAAAAATACAATGCCACCCTACACTGGACACCTTAAAATTGGGAGAATTAACGCTTCAGTTTGATAAAAACGTACAAAACAATACCATCTGTAAATCGGACTGGGGCGAATAGTTGTCACAGGGACATAGACTCAGGTCTGCATGCTTGAATTTCTTCTCTGGAAACCCAAGCATCAGGGGAATGAAGTTCAAACGGAAGCGCAACAGGATAAATCTGTGCTGGGCTATAGTGATGCAGGAGAGATAAGAGTAACCTACCCTAGGTCTTGGCGGAATGAGGTCATAAGCAGTGAGCGCCCTTTGGCGCTGGTTCTTTTCCATGCGAGCAAAGTTAGCCCTCTGGATATATAGATCAATTATTTTCTGTTTAGGGAAATTGCTACAAGAGGCAGGATCCCTAAATAATTATCCCTGCCCAATTGCATTTAGTTCGCTCTCTACATATCTGAGCCATCCAATACTGCTATGACCGTCCAGCTTCAGGCAGCCACCAATTATAAGTTGTGTTAGGTTATGGGTACTCACAAACTTTCTCTCGGGCCAAATTTACTGTGTGGTTTGTGGCCGAGGGCTGCACTGGTGGGAGTGGGGTCAGTGGGGTAGGGGGCAGGGCTGGAGCAAAAAAAAAAACTGTGAACATGAGGTTGAACACAGGCCCCTGCAGTGGATGCCTTGGTTCACTGAGCCACCAGATCCGGCATACACACATCTTACTCTCTCTCTTTCTCTCTCTCTCTCTCTCTCTCGGTCTCCCTCCATCTCTCTATCTTTCCCTCCTTCCTTCGGATTGGTGTCGTTACAACGCAGGCTATTACAACGCCTGCTGTTACAACGCGGTTTTTACATCGCATACCACTACAACGCATAGTGCTTTTAAGCGCTGGATAGTGATTTATTTAATTTACTATTCCAACTCCAGTCCCCGTGGATAGTAGGGAAGGTGTTGGATAGTAAATTAAATATATTCCCTATCCTAGAGCGCCCCCCAGCGCAATGCGTTGTAATGGTTTGCGTTGTAATGGTTGCGTTGTAATGGTAGTGCGTTGTAATAAATGCGTTGTAAGTTATGTTTCCCCTTCCTTCTCTCGATCCCCCTCCCTCTCTTTCTCCCTCTCTCTCTCTCCCCCTCTCTCTCTATCTCCCTCTGTCTCACTCACTCTGTCTCTCCCTCTCTCTCTCTCTCTCTCTCTCTCTCTCTGTCTCCCTCTGTCTGTCTCCCTCTGTTTGTCTGTCTACCTCCCTCGGTCTCCCCTATCTGTCTCGCTCCCTCTGTCGCCCTCCTCCCTCTGTCTGTCTCCCTCTGTCTGTCTCCCTCCCTTTGTCTGTCTCCCTCCCTCTGTCTGTCGCCCTCTGATTCCCTCTAACTCCCTCTGTCTGTCTCCCTCCCTCTGTCTCCCTCCCTCTGTTTCCCTCCCTCTGTTTCCCTCCCTCCCTCTGTCTGTCTCCCTCTGTCTCCCTCCTTCTGTCTGCCTCTGTCTGTCTCCCTGTGTCTCCCTCCCTCTGTCTCCCTCTCTCTCTGTCTCCCTCTTTCTCTGTCTCCCTCTTTCTCTGTCTCCCTCTCTCTCTGTCTGCCTCACTCTGTCTCCTTCCCTCTGTCTCCCTCCCTCTGTCCGCCTCCCTCTGGCTGTCTCCCTCTGTCTGTCTCCCTCGCCTTCCCTCTGCCTCCCTCTGTCTCCCTCCCTCTGTCTCCCTCTCTCTCTGCCTCCCTCTGTCTCCCTCCCTCTGTCTCCCTCTCTCTTGGTCTCCCACTGTCTCCCTCTGTCTCCCTCTCTCTCTGTTTCCCCCCCCCCTCTGTCACCCTCTTTCTCCCTCTTTCTCTCTCTCCCACTCAATCTCCATGTCCCTCTCTACCTCTCTGTCTTTCCCTGTCCCTGTCTCTGCCTCTATCTGGCTGTCTGTCTCTGTCTCTGACTGTCCCTGTCTCCCTCCCTCTGTGTCCCTCTCCATCTCTCTGTCCTGCCTCTCTCAGCCCCTGTCCCTGTCTCTGCATCTATCTGTCTCTGTCTCTGTCTGTCTTGGACTATCTCAGTCTGTCTCTGTCTCCCTCCCTCTCTCTCTCTGTCTTCCTCCCTCCCTCTCTGTCTCCCTCCCTCTCTGTCTCCCTCTCTGTCTCCCTCTCTCTTTGTCTCCCTCTGTCTCTCTCTCTCTGTCTGTTTCCCTATCTCTCAGTCTCCCTCCCTCTGTCTGTCTCTGTCTATCTCTGTCTGTCTCCTTCTCTCTGTCTCCCTCCCTATGCCTCCCTCCCTTGGTCGCCCTCCTCTCTCTGTCTGCCTCCTTCTGTCTGTCTCCCTCTGTCTGTCGTCCTCTGTCTCCCTCTCTCTGTCTCCCTCCCCCGGTCTCCCTCTCTGTCTCCCTCCCTCTGTCTCCCTCTCTGTCTCCCTCTCTCTCTGTCTCCCTCTCTCTGTCTCCCTCCTCTCTCTCTGTCTTGCTCCCTCTGTCTCCCTCTGTCTCCCTCCCTCTGTCTCCCTCTCTCTTGGTCTCCCACTGTCTCCCTCTGTCTCCCTCTCTCTCTGTTTCCCCCCCCTCTGTCACCCTCTTTCTCCCTCTTTCTCTCTCTCCCACTCAATCTCCATGTCCCTCTCTACCTCTCTGTCTTTCCCTGTCCCTGTCTCTGCCTCTATCTGGCTGTCTGTCTCTGTCTCTGACTGTCCCTGTCTCCCTCCCTCTGTGTCCCTCTCCATCTCTCTGTCCTGCCTCTCTCAGCCCCTGTCCCTGTCTCTGCATCTATCTGTCTCTGTCTCTGTCTGTCTTGGACTATCTCAGTCTGTCTCTGTCTCCCTCCCTCTCTCTCTCTGTCTTCCTCCCTCCCTCTCTGTCTCCCTCCCTCTCTGTCTCCCTCTCTGTCTCCCTCTCTCTTTGTCTCCCTCTGTCTCTCTCTCTCTGTCTGTTTCCCTATCTCTCAGTCTCCCTCCCTCTGTCTGTCTCCGTCTATCTCTGTCTGTCTCCTTCTCTCTGTCTCCCTCCCTATGCCTCCCTCCCTTGGTCGCCCTCCTCTCTCTGTCTGCCTCCTTCTGTCTGTCTCCCTCTGTCTGTCGTCCTCTGTCTCCCTCTCTCTGTCTCCCTCCCCCGGTCTCCCTCTCTGTCTCCCTCCCTCTGTCTCCCTCTCTGTCTCCCTCTCTCTCTGTCTCCCTCTCTCTGTCTCCCTCCTCTCTCTCTGTCTTGCTCCCTCTGTCTCCCTCTGTCTGTCTCCGTCTGTCTCCCTCACTCTGTCTCCCTCACTCTGTCTCCCTACTCCTCTGTTTCCCTCCCTCTTTCTCCCTCTCTGTCTCCCTCTCTCTCTGTCTCTCACTCTCTCCATCTCTCGCTCTCTGTCTCTCTCGGTCTACCTCGGACCCCCACCCTCTGTCTCCCTCTGCCTCCCTCTGTCTCCATCCCTTTGTCTCCCTCAGTTTCCCTCTCTCTCTATCTCCCTTTCTCTGTCTGTCTCGGTCTGTCTCCCTCTGTCTGTCTCCCTCTCTCTGTCTCCCCCTATCTGTCTCCCTCCCTCTGTCTGTCTCCCTTCCTCTGTTGCCCCCTCCCTCTATTGCCCCCTCCCTCTGTCTGTCGCCCTCTGTGTCGCCCTCTGTCTCCGTCCCTCTGCCCCCCCCTTTGCCTCCCTCCATCTGTCTCTCCCTCTGTCTCCCTCCCTGTCTCCTGCTCTCTCTGTCTCCATCTGTATCCCTCTGTCTGTCTCTGTCTCCCTCCCTCGGTTTCACTCCCTCTGCCTCCCTCCCTGTCTCCTTCTCTCTGTCTTCCCCTCACTATCTCCATCTGTCTGTCACCCTCTGTCTGTCACCCTCTGTCACCTCACCCCAGCTTCCTGGGCACACACGGATGTATGATAGTACAACGCAATCATTTTGATCGCAGTACTTAACATCGCGGATTTTACAAGGCAAGTCGTTACAACGACTTGCGTTGGAGGGCGTGGATTGAGGATTATTATAATTTTCTATTCCAACACCAGCCCACGTAACAGTAGGGAAGGTGTTGGAATAGAAAATCACAATATTCCTTAACCAACAGCGCCCATCCAGCGCAAGTCGTAGTAATGACTTGCGTTGTAATGGCAGCGTGGTAAAGGTTGTGCGGTGTAAACACAGCGTTGTAAACGACGTTTACTGGCACACACACAGCCACACCTGAGTACTTCACAGGTCTTTAAAAGACCATTTACTTGTTAATGAGGCTTTGTTGTGAATCGCCCAGCCCCCATAGGGCAGAGTGTCTCGGAGTCCACGCTGCTGCTGCGGTGTTTGTTGACACTCTTTAAATCTTTTTTTTTAAAGCATAGGTACAATGTCTGCAAGGTCTGCGAGCTGCCAAGGAAGGCTTGCGGGCCCGCTGGCATCCCGCGACCGTACTATGAGTACCCGTGTGTTAGGTTAACAGTAGACCTGTGGCAAATCGAAAGCCACAGCAAGATCGGCGCCAGTCTAATGGAATCGGACACCTAGGCAATTTACTCAATCAAATATAAAAAAGAAATTAGGGATCATCTGGGGTAGCTGCTACTACCTTTTGCTTTTCCTTTCGGACCCCTGGCACTACTACCCTTGCCACCCTGCCGTCAGTGCTCACGAAGGCAGCAGCAAGAACAGAAATGAACAAGGACGCATAGAACCTTTTACTCTGGCCCTTCAGCAGCAGGGGTATTGAAGGGCTAAAGGTGAGACAAGGGTTCAATCAAGCCTATGACAGAATGAAAGATCAAATGGTGTGTGATGTCACATACGCTATGCATGGCATTTTGATGTATTGACACCCATGCGCTTAGATTGTGCCGGCAGTACCTCTAGTTCCGAGCACATAGATCAAAGCAATGCCATACATTTATAACAACAAAGCACGCAAGTATTGACTGTCCAGGAGCATTGTTACTATATTTGCCTTCTGGGCCTGGAGGACCGAGATCAGCACGGTCCAGCCAAAAACAGTTAAACCTCTGAAATCTCTTGTACTTGTAAAGATGACCATTGCAAGAGTGTGCATTATTACAACTTTGGAATATTGGAAGCTCCATTGAAGGCAGGGGAGTGGTGCAGCGAAAATAAGTACTGGGACAGACCTTCTGCTCCTGAACTCCAATAGTTTTCTTTCTTTTTCTCCCTTTTGAATTTTGAGCATTTTACCATCACTGGATGGAATGTTAAGATAGCTTGGTCCTAGAATAGGAGTTCTGGGTGATTAACAACCGTTAATCACTCGGCAGTGGACTATATATAATGCTATATTTATTACCATTTCCAAAAATCTATAAATAGGAAACTCGTCCAGGCAATCTGGTTCTCTTGATCGTTTTAATGTAGAATTTATTTTTGACAGTTAAAGATTTATTTGTTCTCATTCTCATAAAGAATAGTGTGTTTTAGATGGTTTTAACCCTTTCTGACTGTACAGTTGAAGAGCTAGGCACAGGCGCACAGCGAGGGGTTGGTGGGGAGGTTTACAGCTTTGGAGAGAGGAGGTGTAGAGTTAAAGGTGCACTAACAGGTAACGCAACTGTCCAAGTGCGTTGAGTAACTGGTTCAAGTTGAGTGCGCTGCGTGGGTACGTAGGCGCATCCCTGTAAGGTAGGCACACTTATGGGTGTTCAGGATAACCTGACTCAAAAAGTTCAAACGAAAGTAGTTCACAGAAAGATCAGTTCAAGGTTTCATCGTGTTTAATGTTTGTTGGATTCACAAACGTTTACGATCAAGCGTTTTGCGTCACGCTATGTTCATTAGGAATCAACAATGGTTTTAACAAATGCTCCGATGCATTTCGGACTAGGAATAGTCCTTTATCAAGGAGCGCTGCGGGAGGATACAAAAAATGCAGTCAGATCAACGGTAGCAGTGAAGTAAAGTAACTAAATGTAAACAAAATGACGGGTTCATGCGGGTGATTAGGAGGTTGGACGTGTATTACGGGTTGAATCAGGAGGTGGTGGTAGGTGGTGAGGGGACCCGGTGTGATAGGTGATTGCTTGCAGAAAATTAATGCTGAAGGTCCGTGGTGACGATTCAAAAGGTGCAGACCAGGAATATGATAGAAACCAGTGCAAAAGAAAAACGGATTATTCATACGCTTCCCAAGTTTGAAAAAGAGCTCACAACGGTGCTGCAAAGTGAAACAGCGAGAAACACTGTAAGGTGTAGTGAACGGTAGAGACGTTCGGGTGAGAGATATAGCGCATGCAGTTAACGTACTTACTAGAGGTGATTCCACGGGTGGACCGAGTCTCACGGACTTCGCGGAGTTACTGCGGAGTTCCAGTGAGGTGAACGAGTGTTAGAAATAGATAAAGGACCCAAAGGATGTACCAAGGAGATGGCGGCCATCTTGTAGTGGGTTTAGGAAAGCCAAAGTGACGTTAAAGACACAAGTGAAATGCAAAACGGGGGGACATGGTGTCAAACAAAAAATCACAGATAGCAACTAAATTCAATTCGATCATTAAGCCCAAAGGGCTTCAAAGATTGCAGTCTGTAAATCCATGAGATCTCCCTTTGGAGGAGAAATTTGTTATTGTCTTTGCCTTCTTTGTGGGTGACTGTTTCAAGCACAAGGTATTTCAGTTGAGCCACACTGTGATGAGCTTCATTGAAGTGTATCGCAACATTTGATTTGGTGTTTCTTGTGCGAATATTAGATTTGTGCTCATTTAAGCGAGTTTTTATTTTTCTACTGGTTTTTCCCACGTAGATTTTCCCACATGGACATTTTAAAAGGTAAATCAGGTTGGTTGAGTCGCATGTCGCGTCCACTTGGAGGTTGATAGGGAAACCTCTCATGGGGTGGTTGATGGTGTTGCCAGTGATTACGTTGTTGCAGTTACCACAATGGTAACACGGGCGTGTTCCCGTGTGTGATCTTGGGGGAGCAGTGGGTTTAGATAATATCTCTTTGATGTTCATAGATCTGCTGTATGCAAAGATGGGGGGTTCATTGAAAAGGTCTCCAAAATCAGGTTCCGATGTTAAGATTCGCCAGTGTTTCAATACAATCTTTTTGTAGATTTTGCTCGAGGTGGAGTATCTGGAAACCAGTGCCATTCTTTGGTGAACGTAAGTTGCGCAAATTTCGGCGACCATCAAGAATCCTTGAAAAAACACCTCCCTTTCAGCCAAATGTTAAGACTCACACGTATAGTCTCCAACAACGACACCAGAAACTCGCAAATGCAATCTATGGCAGAACGTTTCTCTAACAGAGGATACCCCCAAGCCATCATCAACGAGGCGACAGACAGAGTTAACACCATTCCTCGGATCGAAGCCTTAAAAAGCAAACAAAAAGACCCCAACCAAAGAATGGCACTGGTTTCCAGATACTCCACCTCGAGCAAAATCTACAAAAAGATTGTATTGAAACACTGGCGAATCTTAACATCGGAACCTGATTTTGGAGACCTTTTCAATGAACCCCCCATCTTTGCATACAGCAGATCTATGAACATCAAAGAGATATTATCTAAACCCACTGCTCCCCCAAGATCACACACGGGAACACGCCCGTGTTACCATTGTGGTAACTGCAACAACGTAATCACTGGCAACACCATCAACCACCCCATGAGAGGTTTCCCTATCAACCTCCAAGTGGACGCGACATGCGACTCAACCAACCTGATTTACCTTTTAAAATGTCCATGTGGGAAAATCTACGTGGGAAAAACCAGTAGAAAAATAAAAACTCGCTTAAATGAGCACAAATCTAATATTCGCACAAGAAACACCAAATCAAATGTTGCGATACACTTCAATGAAGCTCATCACAGTGTGGCTCAACTGAAATACCTTGTGCTTGAAACAGTCACCCACAAAGAAGGCAAAGACAATAACAAATTTCTCCTCCAAAGGGAGATCTCATGGATTTACAGACTGCAATCTTTGAAGCCCTTTGGGCTTAATGATCGAATTGAATTTAGTTGCTATCTGTGATTTTTTGTTTGACACCATGTCCCCCCGTTTTGCATTTCACTTGTGTCTTTAACGTCACTTTGGCTTTCCTAAACCCACTACAAGATGGCCGCCATCTCCTTGGTACATCCTTTGGGTCCTTTATCTATTTCTAACACTCGTTCACCTCACTGGAACTCCGCAGTAACTCCGCGAAGTCCGTGAGACTCGGTCCACCCGTGGAATCACCTCTAGTAAGTACGTTAACTGCATGCGCTATATCTCTCACCCGAACGTCTCTACCGTTCACTACACCTTACAGTGTTTCTCGCTGTTTCACTTTGCAGCACCGTTGTGAGCTCTTTTTCAAACTTGGGAAGCGTATGAATAATCCGTTTTTCTTTTGCACTGGTTTCTATCATATTCCTGGTCTGCACCTTTTGAATCGTCACCACGGACCTTCAGCATTAATTTTCTGCAAGCAATCACCTATCACACCGGGTCCCCTCACCACCTACCACCACCTCCTGATTCAACCCGTAATACACGTCCAACCTCCTAATCACCCGCATGAACCCGTCATTTTGTTTACATTTAGTTACTTTACTTCACTGCTACCGTTGATCTGACTGCATTTTTTGTATCCTCCCGCAGCGCTCCTTGATAAAGGACTATTCCTAGTCCGAAATGCATCGGAGCATTTGTTAAAACCATTGTTGATTCCTAATGAACATAGCGTGACGCAAAACGCTTGATCGTAAACGTTTGTGAATCCAACAAACATTAAACACGATGAAACCTTGAACTGATCTTTCTGTGAACTACTTTCGTTTGAACTTTTTGAGTCAGGTTATCCTGAACACCCATAAGTGTGCCTACCTTACAGGGATGCGCCTACGTACCCACGCAGCGCACTCAACTTGAACCTTTAACCCTTTCTGAGGCACATCCACTGAATCTATATTAACTTTCGGCTGATAAGCTCCTTTAATATTCAGGGACTTTATTAGGTATGCAATAAACAAACTAAATGTAATTGGGATGTGATGCACTCACGTTTTAACCCAATAAAAGTCCGGATCTTTAAAGCGTTACTGAACACCGTGTCCTCAATTTCCAACAAGCCATCTAGGTGCAGAATAATTACCAAACCACAGAAGTCCAGATGAGTGCCCATAGTTGGGGCGGGGCAGGGTACTGGCACCATGCCACAATGTGATAGCTAAGTAATTGTAGCCAAAAGAACGTGACTATGCTGAGAAATAGAATACTATTAAGAAAGTTAATATTTGGTGACACCCTTTCCTCTTCCCTCTCTCACCCCCTCATTTTTTAGGTTGAAGAGTAGGAAAGCAAAGTTATGATTCTTTAATGTTTGGTACAGCATGAATTATTTTACTCTGAATATTCGATTTCTCAAGTAGTATTGATCAGGATAATTAGGAGCTTTTCGTGTTTCGTGTTAATGCTGTATGCAGTTGTCACGGTATCTGTATACTCTTTCTGAAAAAAACTCAAACATAAAATACTTGTTTCTGTTGTTTTCATATTCCCAAAATTCCACACTATCGGCTAATTTTGAGAATGCGGGATAAGTCATCATTTTCAAGCCATATCAATACAACAATCTTCAAAATGTGACAAGAATTTCCTAGTAACAAATGTCTAACCAGTCAGATAGTCACATAGATTTTGCTCATTTATCACACTCAGAGTGGTTATTTGTCATAAGCTTTTGAATTGATAATGAATTTACCTCTTTATCTAATACTGTGCATTAGTACATTACCCTGTCAATAATGCATTCTACAGGCATTTACAACATCTGATATTATGTCAACAATATCGTAAGATCTCTGCCATAAGAGTTTTCTCTTGCATTATGGTCACGTTCACTTGTAAATAAACATTAAGCAGTGGCGTTTTCTTTACAATGAAATCCTCAAAAGAAAGGCGAACAACCAGGGGATATTTTGAATTCAGTTAAAGTATTTCAGAATGTAATTATCCCTTTGGTCTTACCTACTCGAAGAAATTGATAGTGCTCAAAATTTACTTTATGTAAATCGTCCATGGGCCATCTCGCAAAATGATTATATCAGTCTTCTTAAGGGCATCACCAAGTCAACATGTTTATTTTCAAAATGCCATACTGCAATTTTGCTGAGGAGCTTTTGGAACCATAATTCTAGAAGCTGTTCCTCTGGCCCCCTGCATCACTCTCCAGAGAATTTCTTATTTCAAATTAATTCTAAAGATAATATAGTTTAGTGGTTCCTTATCGACTACATGCCTAGTCTTTTACAGAATTCTGCCTTTTTGTTTTGCTGATGTTTACCTTACTTACTAATGGGTTGACGTGAACATCGTCTAGGTCGACATTTTTATTTTAACTTGAAATATGGGGAGAGCAACCAGGTATGAATTGGAAAGATCCAGGTCACAGACAGAAATGTAGTGAACTAGTTTCTCAGATGTTTATGGAAGTGTCTCTTGAGAGAAGAATTGGTTAATCATACACAGTACCTTGAACGCAATTGGCTTTTCTACCAGGTTCATATGTAACTTCGAGACTGGAAGAAGTATGCTTGTAGTTACTCGGTCCCAGTAAGGTGTGAGTGATAGCATTCTGTATAATTGACACCTTTCAGATGAAATAAGTCATTTAGAGCCATATGTATCATTCCAAATTGCGATCACAAACTCCGAAATTCATAGTATTTCGGCGTTTGCAATCGCAATTGGACTCAGTGGTATGTATGAAAGAAAAACTGCCTCGCAAAATAAAGAATCCCAAAATTTTATTATTCCCTATTTTGCAATTGCATTTAAGGAATCGCAAATTGCGATTCCTTAAATGAAATGTAAGAAGCACAGAAAAAGTGCAATTTGGCCTTAAGGAATCGCAAATAACCACCAACTTCAAGTTGGTGGTAATTAGCAATTTCTCTGAAAAATGCACTTTTTTACATTTTTCAAAGTGCCATGTGGCGCACATACATGCCCTTAAGGCATGTAGGTGTGCCACTTGTACACACATGCACATTTCAGGGGTGCCAGGGTGTCCTTTTGACACCCTGGCACCCTTGAAATTGCATTCCCAATTTGTGTTTCTCTAATTGAGAATCGCAAATTGAGAATGTCTTCCAATTCATTTCTAGGGGCCTTCCCATTCATTCCTAGGGGCCTCTAGGCCCAAAGGAACGAATGGGGAGGTATTTCTTAATTGCGAATCGCAATTTGCAATTCGCAATTAAGAAATATGTAGGGTTCATAAAATTATTTGCAAATCCTACATACATAGCATTTTGCGATTCTCAAATAGAAATTAGCAAAAAATCGCAATATGAGAATCGCAAAATCAAAGTTTGATACATATGGACCTTAGAGTTCAATTTCCCTTTTTTTATATATGCATTTGGCCTACTACATGAATTTTCTGAAAATTACTTTAAGAAACTGAATTAATAATCAGGGTGGGTGGGAGTCCGCCACAAGCAATAATGCCCCAAACTTGGTATCATAAAACACAGGCCCATTTTAGCTATGGAACGGAGCAAACAGGCTTAAATTAGGAAAATGTGTAGAGTATTCAACAATAAATATAGCTGTTACAATGGCAAAACACAACACAATGAAAATTCCACAAACAATTTATAAAAATAGAGAGAATTTAAGTCAAACAGTACCTAGAGTTCTCTTTCTGACATAGTCTCTGAAAGTGAACTTGAATTTTCCAGCAGAGAAAGGTGACAGACAGTATCCAATGAAGTCCCCTCAAAATCACATAGGTGTGAGGTGAAGGAGATGTATTCAAATGTTATGGCCTCTATAGTCCTCCTGAGATACTTTTCGCACCTTTGCCCAGTCATGATTTTCACCTTTGAACTTAGGGCCTGATTTATAGGGTTAGGTGGACAGTTACTCAGTCGCAAACATGATGGAGACCCTGACTGCTTTATTAAAAGTGTATTAGCAAATAATTCACTTGTAATAAGGCACAACGGGATCTCTGTCATGCTTGTGGAGGAGTACCAGTCAACCAAACTCTAAATCAGGCCTTTAGTTTTTTCATGGAGCTCAAAATCCTCCAGCGGGGTAAGCCTGGAGCTGTATCCAACAAAGTCATCTCAAAATTGACCAATTTCGCCGTAGGGTCATGCTGAAGCTTTAGAGGACTTTAACGTCTAAAACTTTTTATATTCCCAACTATTTAGAGTTTCTGGAGATGCTCCTTTTTCCTCACTTCTAAGGCTCCCGGGACCTCAGCACCAGTATGTAGTCTTCAGGACACACTTTGGCAGAAGACGCCAGCAGGATCCAGTAAAGGTCCAGTTGCTACTGGTTAGCTAGGCGCTTAAGGAACAAGCCCGTTGCAGCTTTTTGTGTTCCTGTAGCCACACATGAGGTCAGCCAGCTGAACCTTAAAGTCCACATTTTGGTCATGGGTAAAAGTGGGAGCAGGTTCAGCACTCCAGGTCTCTACACAGGTAACAGACAACAGTTCCAGTCCTCTTTGGATCTTATACAAGTTCCGATGTTTTCTGATGAGCTGTGGGTGATGTGCCACTTTTGCAGGATGTCCTAGCAAGCAGGTGGGGTGACCCCTGGATACTCCCTAAATAGTGAGAAAAGGGTTATCAGGGGCAACTCTTCCTACTTTTGCAGCACATCCTGTTTACCTTATTGCAAACTATCCCACGGTGCAGTATCCTCAGGCAAATCCAACATGACAGATTCCTTCTGCCCCTGGAGGGAGTTAAGGAGTGCCTTCCTCCTCAGCTCTATCAAACTAGTTCTGGGACCATCTCTCCTTCTCATTGGGGTGGTGCCAAACTGACTTCAGAGTACCTGCAGGACAAAAAGGCTTCTGTTCCACAGGAATCTGTGTAAACTTTACTATGAATAGGCAGGCTCCATTCCGGTCCCTTTTATAGTTATAGTTTTAAATGCTTTATTAAAACATAGAATTAAGAACAGCAATCTCTATAACCTCAATAAAAATATATGGCTATACAATTTTAGGAATGCAAATAAAGCTAAAATATTATATAACAGTCACAAACACCACAATTATATTGACCGCAGGTCCAACATTTATTGTATTTAGCCAATTTCATCTTGTATACCAAGACGCATTTAGAAATAATCTGTTAGAGAAATACAATTGTGTTTGAGGGGTAATGACAGAACTAGAAGAGGTATGTAATTTAGATCATATTTATCCCAAGTAGAAAAAAGAAAAAACTGATCGACATCATATTGCTATAAAATACTACCATAGTTTTCGATCTAGTAGAACATTCAGTTTTATATGTATATGCATATGTCGTCAAACCACAACGACTCCTCCTGGGATCCCCGCCCTTAGTCAGGTGGTGCTTGAAAAGCCAGTGGAGCCAAATCCGGACCAATAATCAAAACAAAGACAATCCAATGAAGCGGACACTTGGAGGTTGAAATTGCTTTGTGCAAAATTTATTTCTCAGTTGCTAGGCGTATCGGCAGGAAAACTGCCTTGATCACACACTGAGTGTTACTGAAAAGTGCATTACAAAGATGTATGGAGAAATGGACAAGGGGCTTACACTGTAGAGCAGATCACCACACGGAAATAACTTCCGGGCATATTAACGCATGTTCTAGTACAGCATACACATAGCAATTTCAATGCATGCAACAGGGAATACTTCAGCCCATGAACAATACAAAGACATAGGTAAGTATGTGTAAAAATGCATATACGTATATTTGTTTCCACAAAAAAAGAGTGTCCAGAATTAAATCAAATATAACAAAAGGGGCAAAGATATAGAACGGATACACAACCCCAATCAGGTGTGTATGGAAAGCCCTCACTCACCAACCTGGTTGGTGACATGCTTCATCATAGGGTCCCACTGGAGAGGCCAAGTGCCTCCCCAGTGTGTTTCAACGCACGGAATACCGCAGAGCAGGTTTTATTGTGAATAGACGTGAAGTGAGTGAATTAAAGTGATAGTGATATTTAAAAATGTCTGCAGTGTATCAAAAAAAGGTTTAATGTTTGATCACTCGGACATATTAAAAATGAGGTGTGGGAAATACGGCCAAATACATTGTTTGGTTATTTCCACTAGCTTAATAGTCAGTCAACATGTTTCTGCCTTGAAACGGTGTGAATTTACCAGGCATTCATCGGAACAAAAGTGGACTAAACCCCGGCGGTATGGACACGCTAAGGTCCACCCTGACTTAGGGACGTGAAAGTAAAAACTGTGTAAAATAGTGCATGTGGAAGGAGGAGCAGCCTCCTAGAGTACTCCCCGTTTGGGAGACTTCCAAGTTGGTGTATAAAGCACCTGTGGATAGAAAGGGACAGAGACATACATTTAAGAGACAGAACAAACAATTAAAAATTATTCCATGCTCACGAGTATGTCTACAGTGCTCCAGTTGTTGTGAGAGGACAGTGGGTGGCGAGATAGCAATATTGTTAGCACCACACTATGATGAAGCATGTCACCAACCAGGTTGGTGAGTGAGGGCTTTCCATACACACCTGAGTGGGGTTGTGTATCCGTTCTATATCTTTGCTCCTTTTGTTATATTTGATTTAATTCTGGACACTATTTTTGTTGAAATAAGTATAACCGGGGACTAAGAGTGTTTCCGCATTCTCCCTACCTCTCTTTTTGTTGATTTATACGTATACTTGAACATAAACAGTAGCACAGTGCGCCTGTAAAAGTATTTCCATGTGGCGATCTGGTTACAGTGTAAGTCCCTTGTCCATTTTGCCATACATCTATGTAATGCACTTTTCAGTTACAGCAGGTTACAGGGACATTATAGTTTGGGTCAGATTTCACTTGCACCAAACCAGAGAAATTCAGCTGTTATAGTCAGCTGAGTTAACAATAACTCGCGCCCCCGCAATGCACTGCTAATGACCGCACATATTACATCACTGATGACATGGTCAGTGACGACATGGCTGTTACCTCCAGTGAGACTCACACAGCTGGATTGCTGAGAGGTGTTTGGGGGCTACGGTCCCTTTCTCCACAACTCTGCAAATGCACCTCCAGGCTCACTCCTGGTTGGTGGAAAAATACCACCTCAGTCCTGAGGCCCTCATGAAGCAAGGGGCCCTCAGCCCCCACCAGCAGTGCACTCAGAGGCGCGTTTGCAGACTAGCGGAGAAAGGGGACATGGCCTCTGACCACTGCTCAGCAATCCCACATTGTGGGGCTTACTGGAGATAAAAGGGGGCCTTGTAGGTCCCTAAGGACCCTCACCAGCAAATGGGAATTTGTCCACTAAACAGCAGCGAACCAAAATGCGCATTTGCAGAGTGGTGGAAAAAGGGTGCGGGCCTACGGCGAGTTGATTTTTATATTCTTTATTTTTAAGGAAAGGGGGCCCCTTGAACTGCCCTGTTTAAAAAATAAAATCTACAAAAAACAAGGGAATAGGGCCCCGCTGCTCCCTTCCCAGGGTAATTTTGACGTTGGGGACCCCATCCCCTAGGGACTTGCCATTCTTTAAAAAAAAAATGTATGATACAAAGAGAGGGGGCCAGGCATCCCCCCCCCTCTGGGCCAACTTCGGCCCCAGGGACCCGGTCCCCGGGGGCTGGCCACCTCATTTGGGACCAAGGTGGGGAGCCTCAATGTCCCTTCGGTACCTGCAGTCTTTCCGTCTCCTGCGGGAATCTATTTAAACAACGGGAGAAACAGGGCTCAGAGTCACTCCTCTTCCCCTCAGTAGTACTTGTAAACAACAAAAAAGTGACTCACGGCGCAAAATATTTGGTCATTAATGAATTCTTTAAGTTGCAGCCAAAGTTAATTATGAAACAAAGCAAGGGTGGAGAAGGGTGTGTGAGCAGTGGGAATAGCCTTTATTAAAAAGGAACCCTCACTCACCAACATGGTTGTTGACATGCTTCATCATTGGGTTCCACCAAGGAGACTGAATGTCTCCTTGGTGTGCTGCCACGCCTGACTTACAGCGTAGCTGGTTATTATTGGACGTGCCAAGATGGTATCCAAAATAGTGAGTGGTGAATTTAAAAGGTAGCATGCTAATCCCAGCACTAACTTTAATATAGGGCCAGCCAGCTATCATTAAAACATAAGTGAATCGGACACCAGTGGTTATAAATATGAACCAAATGTGTCCTTAAAAGGTGGTAAAAATGGTCGACATGTTTCTGCTTTAGTGCTTAAATCAGCAAAGCTTTCATCAGGACCAGGTGTAATTGTAATTGTAATGGTAATGAGATTTCTAGAGCGCATGCCTGCCCGTGAGCGTCCCAGCGCTAAAAGATGCACCAGAGAGACCAGCCGACTGCGGAGCAGATGGTTATGGGAACAGCCATGTCTTTAGTAGCTTTCGGAAAGGCAGTAGATTGTGTTGGGCCCGAAGGTCAAGCGGAAGGGTGTTCCACAGCTTAGACGAGTGATAGGAAAAGCGCCGGCCTCCGGAGCGAGCTTTCTTTATCCTGGGAATTTGGGTTAGATGGGCGTTCGAAGATCGGAGAGTTCTAGACATGGTACAACAAGGTCCTTAAGGATTGACAGGGATTTTGTGATACTGTGGTTGACGGTCTCGAATGCCGCGCTGAGGTCCAGAAGGATCACTGCCACTGATCCTCCTGCGTCAATGATCTTCCTAGCCTCCTCGACAACCGCTACCATCGCTGTTTCCGGGCCCGGGCGGAACCCTGTCTGTGACGGTTTTAGCAATTCGTTGATTTCCAGGTAGTTTGTTAGTTGGCTGTTGATAAACTTTTCAGCTATCTTGCTAACGCATGGGAGAAGGGAAATTGGCCTGAAGTTGGCCAGGTTACTGGGGTCGAGATTGGGTTTTTTGATTAAGGCTTTGACTACCGCCTTCTTCCAGCTTGGCGGTACCGATCCGCTTTCTATAGAGGAATTTATCAGATTCACCATTGGTGCGAGAATGGTAGGAGCAACTTGTTTAAGGTGTCTGACTGGTGCTGGGTCATGCAGGGACACGCTTTTGAGGGATTGAAGGATGGGCCTTAGGGTTTCCTCACAGATGGGAGAGAACATATCAAGTTCTGTGTTCGGGTTCTGGGTCTGCCATGAGTGGGTAAGTGGGGGGGTCATCAGGAGGAAGGGGGGGGGGGAGATGTTGGAGGATGTTTTGTATTTTTTTATCAAAAAACGTGGCTAACTCATTGCAGTGGTTGTCCGAGAAATTAAATGAGCAGGATGGTTCTGGGGTTTTTAAAAGTTTTTTCATAATTTGAAACGTTTCCCTGGACAAGCAGGATGCCTTACTAATTTTATCATTAAAGAAGGCTGTTTGAGCATTTTTTAGCGCTTTTTTGTAGTTGAGAATAGCCCGTCTATATTCACTTTTGCTGTTGGGATCGAAATCTTTCCTCCATACTCTTTCCGCTCTCTTGCAGTTTTTCTTTAGGAGGCGGACCTCGTGTGAAAACCACGGGGAGGTGGCTTTTTTCCTGGGTTTTAGATACGTTTTTTTGGGCAGAACGGTATCAAGGGAGTTTTCAATCCAGAACGTGAACTGCGCGTCCGCAGAATGAGGGTTACTTTCAAGCTGTGGCCTGGTATGCTCTAGTGCATGTTTCCATTTATCTAGGTCAAGTTTGGGCCAAGAGCGAGAGAGTCTGCCCGGTGCTTGGTTGGGAGACGAGGAGGTCTGGATCCGCCAGCTGAAAGGGATAAGCCGGTGGTCAGTCCAGGGCACTGGGATAGGTGTTCCCACCCTGAGGTCGGGAAAATTGCAAAATATAGGATCAAGCAAGTGCCCAAGATTATGCGTGGGAAGATTGTTTTGTAAGTGAAGTTGGTGGGTTGCAAGATCTATGATCAGATCAGTGGCAGTGTCATCCTTGCTATTGTCAAAATGGACATTGAGATCTCCTAGAATTAGGAAGTTGGGCCGGGTGCTAGCCAAGGCCACGGAGCATTCCAAGAGTGAATTATGGAACTGTCCCATGGCTCCTGGTGGACGATAGATGAGAACTCCTGAAAGGGAGTTACAGGGGGAGATTTGGATAGTGAAGTGCGTGTTTTCACAATCCGTCATTGGGCTGTCGAGAAATCTACAAGAGAAGGATTCTTTAAAGATGACGGCTATTCCTCCTCCCCTACCGTTCGGGCGGTTCAGATGTTGTATAAGGAAGCCTTGGGGCAGTGCCTGCACGATGTCGGCGTCTGAGTCTGGGTCAAGCCATGTTTCTGTGAGAAACAGGATCGCTAGATGGTGCTCCTCAATGAGTAGATGTATTTCGTGGGCGTGTTAGGGCAGTGACCTGCAGTTAATCAGAGCCATATTAATGATTGTCTGAGGGTTATGCTCGTTTATAGAGGGGGTGAGTTTGAATGGACAGTGGGTACAATTAGTACGATGGGATTCGGCTCTAAGTGATTGAGAGCATAGGTGTTAGAGAGGCTGATTGAGATGGTGTAAGGATTCTCTGGAGTATATAAGCCTCGACTGCTCGCTAGTGCCTGGCTCCTGGCTCGGTCTGGCGCGGACGGGCGCAGACGCCCAACGACGCGCCCGCTGCGCTCGTCCACTGCGCTGCCGAAAAAAGCACATGATTTATAATTGCGGATGAGAAAGATAGGGGGGCATGGCCTCAATGAACGCCGGAATGGCGGCAGCGCAGAACTCCGCTGAACAGCCTGACCAGGTGAGCCTAATGCCCAGAATCAAAGTGCCAGGAGGGGGGGTGGGGAGGATAATAACACAAGAAATAAGTGACTCTCAAAGTTTTACAAGTTCCAAAACACACACACTCCCGGCTTCCGCCTCAGGAGAACTCACATGCATCAACTGGCGCTTGTATTCAGCGCCTTATGTATGCTTGGCGGTGGGCGTGGTCTAAATAGGGGGTGTGGCCTCAAGAAGGGGGCGTGGCCTCAATGAACGCCAGAATGGACGCAGCGCTGAACTCCGCTGCACAGCCTGACCAGGTGAGCCTAATGCCCAGAATCAAAGTGCCAGGAGGGGGGGGGGGGGGGGGGGGAGGATAATAACACAAGAAATACGTGACTCTCAAAGTTTTACAAGTTCCAAAACACACACACTCCCGGCTTCCGCCTCAGGAGAACTCACATGGAAACCCCAGGCAGTGTATGCATGCCAAGGCGTACCCTAACCTTGGGGGTGTGCATGTATTTAGGCAAAACTCACAGTTCTACCCTGCTGGGAACTCATGGTATTTCCAAGGACCCCAGCTTTGGAAAGAAAAAATGCTACACTTCCTTGACTCGGCGGCAGGGGTTTTCTTCACGCCGAATGAGCCCATGCTTCATTTTATTTATTTATTTTTTGGGCTGGATTCGCGGATCCACTGTGACTCGCGTATAATTTTATTTATAAAAATGCTTTTTTTGGGCCTTGGGGAATCAGGGTGTTATTACCCTGCCCCCTTTCCTTTTTTAAAGTTTTTTCTTGTGACTCGATTCAACAGAGTCACAAGATGGCTACCAAAATTTCCTGGTTTGAAGTGTTGGCAGCCAATCAGATCTCAGACACAAGATCGAGAAGGGTCACGGATCCACCGGGGCCAAACTTGTATATCTGAGAAATTTTTACATTTCTCAAAAACTACAGAAAGGATTTACACCATTTAACAAAAAGGGTGCTCTCTAGAGCCATAGCTACCTTTCTGCTAAATTTGGTGTAATTCCGTTCAGCAGTTCGGTCTGTAGCTGTGTATAAAGTTTCCAACGGAAATTAACATTGAGAAAAAGGGTTTTGGGGCCCCCACTTATTCTCAGCCTCTGCTTGACGGATCACCCTGAAATTTTCAAAACAGCAGCTGGAGTGAGTGTCAAATTAATTTTGAAATTTTCATAAAGATTTGTCAAACAAAGTCAAAGATATAGGCAACTGAAAAACAGCTTGTTCATACAAATCAAGTCCAAACTATAACTACCTATTGACGACCGCCAGTAGGTAATAGATATGTATATAGGAGAAATCCTTAGACTAAAACGCATATGTAGCAATAATGAGGATTTCAAAACCTGTCAAGAAGAAATGCGAGTTAGACTCAGAAATAGGGGTTATAGTGATAAAATCATTAATGACGCTATCAGAAAAGCTCAAGAGCGCCCAAGAACGAGCCTGTTTAACAAAGAAACCAATAAAAGAACAGACAAAAATGATGATTCTGACGGTCCTAGATTAATCACTACATACTCCAGACAGGAGAGAAAAATTAGAACTATTGTATAGAAGCACTGGCCGATTGTCCTAACAGATACTGTGCTACAAGAAGGTCTATTGTCTTCTCCTATCATAACCTTTAGAAAAGGTAGATCAATGGGCAGTGACTTAGATAAAAATTCCCCAGAAACTAGAAAGGCTATATCATGGTTTCAACCAACAAGGGGATTTAGAAGATGCACAACATGTCGTGCGTGTAAATTTGGATGTAACAAAACATCATACATGACTCCATTCAATGCATCTCCAGTGGCTATAAAGGGCAGTTTCAACTGCAAAACAGATTTTGCCGTATATGTCCTGACGTTCACCTGTGGTCTCAGGTATGTGGGAAGCAGAAAACTACAGGTGCACGTCAGGATATTACAACATTTAAGAGCTATTCTCCATCATGACACAGCATAACCCGTGGCACGACACTTCAACAAGTGTCATAGGAGGGATATAAATTGTCTGTCTTACTTTGTTATTGGAGCAGTACCAGCTAACAAAAGAGGAGGGAATCGAGACAGACAATTAAGACAATTGGAAACCACCTTTATCCTTACTCTTGATAGTAAATGGCCACGGGGTTTGAATAACGCTGAGGATATGCACACTTATATATAAATACGGCGGATAATAAGAATTGTGAAGAATATATACCATTGTGAAGATAAAAATGACAATATAAAAGATGAGGTTTTATCAGTCGTTGCCCATATATTGTAGAAACATTTGAGATAATCTACAATTTCTGCCAGTCACCAGTACTCTCTCTCTGAATTTTAACAAGCATTGTTGGTTTTATACTTACAAGCAATTTTACAAATCTTTTACATATATCTTTTAATAGTGGTTTTTTATCCGGCTGGGTTTAAAATTTTACACTGTTGAAATTGTATGAAATGAATTTTGCTTTTTCTAAGATATAAACCCATCTATAATTGTTTGTTAATGTATATATTTATAAAAATGCACTTTATATTTATTAATTAGCTTAATGTTGCACATATCTTGTAGCACTTTATTTATGAAGATTGCACTAGATAAAAAAAAAGCACAATAGCACTTTTTTATGTATTTCCACAAGTAAATCATAGTCTGGATCAATAAGTTGATCAGTAGAATGTGATGTGATGAGGTTTGCAAAATTAAGATTTAACGAATATCCGACTCTACAGTGAATGAAAAATAATGTATTTATTACATTGTGGATTTATCCAGGTATAAACAATTTTTTGTTATATTGTTTTAAATATTATTATTTATAATATATAAAACAGCAGTATATAAACTGCAAATTGAATTTATATTACTATGCGCACAATCAATATGAAGTGCCATATTTCGTTAAATGTGTATGCATTGAGGCAGAAATGTTAAACTCACACAGCAAGTAGTGGCAGTAGTCTGTTGTTACTATCTATGATTACATGACCCGCACAATCACCTGGGAGGGGGTGTGCACTGTGTTAAGCACTAAATAAAAAACGTAAAGTGGCATACAGATAGCTGAATGTGATCAAGGGCTCTTGAAGCCCGAAACGCGTCTTGCTGGCTGTGAAGGACGAAAATAAAACTTTACCTTGCCTGAACATGCTGTGGTCGGTCTGAGTTCCTGCTTCGCCGTACATACGGAAGTGGTTGGAATTGCTGGTGTATATATATATATATATATATATATATATATATATATATATATATATATATATATATATATATATATATATATATATATATATATATATATATATATATATATATATATATGTTATATATGTTTAAAAAAAATAAAGGTTACAGGGACATTATAGTTAGGTTCTGAATTTACTTGCACAAAACCATAGAAATTCAGCAGTTATAGTTATTCTCATAGTTAAACTTATGTGAATAAACTATGACTCTTTGCCTTAAGTTACATAATGGCATTAATTACAGTTTCTTCAGATAGGTGCCTTTAACCTTTGTTTGTTTTCAGTGAATTTCTATGTTTTATTAGCATGCATATTAATATAACCAGTGGCGCACACAGCCTTTGGGCAGCTCCTGTGGCCAACCCTTTCGCATGCAACTAAATACAAGCTGCGCTCGACTGCCCTGCTGCTTGAGACCTGCCTTGCTTCTTGATCCCAGGGCTACGAGATTGTTTCCAAAGGCTAGTCTCTTGTGTGAACTAAGGTGATATTACAAGCTACAGAAACCTTGAACCTACACCTGGCCTCTGCCTGGAGTGAGTTTGGACCTCCTGGGTGTTGCCCAAATAGTTCTGGAACCTCTAAAGTGGTGCTAAAGGTGCTACTCCAGCAAAAATCTGAAACTTGGGACTTAAAAAAATTTCACCAAAAATTGACTTGAGTCTGAGATCTAATTGCTTGCTGAGCCGTCTGATATACATCGACGGTCGGCCGTACTTTGTGGTAGCTCTCTCTATGTTCTTCTCCACTGCAACAAATCCTGTAAAGCAGTTCCTTTCGGAAGGGGTTTCCGGCCTTGTGGAGCCTTCATTGGCTACAGCCTACAACTTGGTCCTGCTGGAGATTTTTGACTTGTAAAAATGTGACAAAGTCTGAATATAGAAATCTTCACTGCATCTTCGTCCAACAGCTTCCCGATGATGAAGCCTACTACCCGGACCCCGCTGGCTGCCTTGCCCTGCTGCACTTAACCTTCTCAGGAACTTTTTTTCAGAATGTATTCTAGGTCCACAGGTAAGCCAATACTGTGGCAAAAACAAAGACTAGTAGTGGTCTATAATCAATGAAGACTGAGTAAGTAGACAGAAGCAAGCACAGAAGTGTTAGACAACTGATGTGTACACATGAAAGGAAATTGATCCCATCAGCCCACCCATATGGCGGAGCCTCATCATCTGGGATTATGATACGTCAAGGTCCAGATAAGGAGACACACCTAATAATATTGTGTGTATTCTCTCCCATTCTCCAAGACCTCCAGTGATGGATCCGACCCAGAAAAGAAGTGTATGGCAAGCTGCCATACACTTCCTTTCCTTTTTAATCTTGACACCATGATTTATCCCAAATAAAGCTTTCCTTATATCATGGTAGCCAATTTTAAGTAGCACATTTTTGTTCACACCATTTTTCTTCACTGCAACTTACTGTCCCACATCATCATACCCTTACACAGCATTCTGGGTCGGATACATCACTGGAGGTCTTGGAGAATGGGAGAGAATACACACAATATCATTAGGTGTGTCTCCTTATCTGGACCTTGACCTATCATAATCCCAGATGATGAGGTTCCGCCATATGGGTGGGCTGATAGTATTTATTTCCTTTCATGTGTACACATCAGTTGTCTAACACTTCTGTGCTTGCTTCTGTCTACTTACTCAGTCTTCATTGATTATAGACCACTACTAGTCTTTGTTTTTGCTATATGTTGTACTGGGGGTCCGGCTGGTTTTAGTGGTCTTGAAATATAACTTTCCCCTTGGACCCTTCCCTGCTTTTTGTGATATATAAGCCAAGACTGTGCCCAATCCACCTCGTATAGCCGAACCAGACTCTCCCTAACTTGATTTGGCCCTGATCCAGTGGTTGGTGCTTTGATCTTTTAGGCACAATTTTTACCTAAAAGGTTTTAAAATGTATAACTCTGATTCTACATATTGGATCTAACTTGTTTTGGTGTAATTTTATCTATTACATTTTACTCTATTCTTCTAAATTAGAGCAGGATTTTTCTCGTATAGTGTTTTCTTTTGATTTCGGTTTTTGTGCTGCATAAATACTTAACACAGTGCCCCTAAGTTAAGCCTGACTGCTTTCATTCAAAAACTGTGTTAAGCAAAGGTTAATTTATTAACTTTTGTGGTTCATACTGACTTAGATTGTGGTTGTTGCTTGAGAAGATTAATCGCCCCCTTCAATCAAAAACCCAATTTCTGACAAGAACAACTTCCCATTTTAGTTTTAACAAATTCCTTTTTTATGAGATTATGAAGACCCTTGACTTTCCATGTAGTGACATGCAAATTAGCCATGATGAACTGAAACTCAGGGTGTGTATGACATAAAAAAATCTTTTGCAGGTGAAATCTTAAACACACTGAACACACTGCTGAAAAGGAAAACATAAATGGAGTCTTAGGTTGTAAAATCATAAAAGATTCCTGCAGAATGTAAATAGGAGAAATGGAAAGCATAACAAATATGGGAGTTTAACATGGAACCCGCTTGATTAAGTAAAGAAAGTATGTTATAAGGCCAAATGGAACAAAACTATAACACAAAAGGATAACATTTTGAAATGGGAAAGTGGTGAACCATAATAAGAATCTGAAAACATAAAAATACAAACAAGTACATTGAAAAGCAATAGATGAAATAAATGACCAGGTATCATAGAACAGATAAGAGCAACTATATGAAGTTACGTTTTAGCAACATCCATATCTTCTACATTGCGAAGATGAATAAATTCCTGCATTTGATCAGGAGTCTCAAAAGTATGAGTCCTTTGCTTGTAGGTGACTGTGAGAAGTTGGACTGGTATATGCTGTCCACTAATTAAAGTGGGCACCCTGTACCAATCCAAACAATATTTATGGTGATTTAAGAGGTCAAAGATAACCTTAGAAATGCTATCCAAGCGGTAGCTGTGGAGAGCAGCCTTCAGGCTTAGTCTTGAAGGAATGTTAAGCAGCTAGTTTTACCAGATTGCAACCTTATAGTATTGGTTAAATGAGAGGAGAACCGCACAGTAGTTATCTAAATATGTATTTATTGATATAACACTTTTTAAGTACGACATAGTATCTTCTACATGAAGATACTCAAAAGGCACACAATACTGTAGCACAGAAACAATAGTAAATAGCACTAATACACAGTGTGCTCCAGGGGGAGACGAAATCATATACTAAAAGAGTGGTATAAGAATCACGACTCGTGTCAAGACAGTGTCTACAGGATGTAGAATCACCGGGACCCCAAGGAACCACCCATTGTGAGTAAGTAAGGGCTCCAGGGAGGATGGGTGCAGTGTGGGAACATGACAACACGTGCAGTACAATTCTATGGGAGAGTCACGGTTGAAGGATTAAAGTTTAAGGATCCTGGAACTTAGGAGGTTGGAGAGCAACCCCACCCTTGGATACCATAGTACCAGAGTTACCTATACCAGGAAAGCCAGATGAATTTTTAAAAGTTCCAAAACACACACACTCCCGGCTTCCGCCTCAGGAGAACTCACATGCATCAACCGGCGCTTGTATTCAGCGCCTTATGTATGCTCGGTGGTGGGCGTGGCCTAGATAGGGGCGTGGCCTCAAGAAGGGGGCGTGGCCTCAACGAACGCCGGAATGGCGGCAGCGCTGAACTCCGCTGCACAGCCTGACCAGGTGAGCTTAATGCCCAGAATCAAAGGGCCAGGAGGCGGGGCATCGAGGATAATAACACAAGAAATACGTGACTCTCAAAGTTTTAAAAGTTCCAAAACACACACACTCCCGGTTTCCGCCTCAGGAGAATTCACATCGAAACCCCAGGCAGTGTATGCACGCCAAGGCGTACCCTAACCTTGGGGGTGTGCATGTATTTAGGCAAAACTCACAGTTCTACCCTGCTGGGAACTCATGGTATTTCCAAGGACCCCAGCTTTGGAAAGAAAAAATGCTACACTTCCTTGACTCGGCGGCAGGGGTTTTCTTCACGCCGAGGGTTATTAACTCCTCTGCGACTCCCCACCGGCAACCTATTTGGTTCACTTCTGCGGCCCGCATTGCTTTGGGATCCAGGGAGCTGCTGACATGCAGCTCCCTGGATCCCAAACCAAAATGTCTGTTTGTCAGCTCACTTCACAGCGAGCAGGGAAGCAGACGCTGCTCTGCTTTCAGCAAGCGAGAGCATTTTGTGCTCTTGCTTGCTGAATGCAAAGCTGAGTTTGCTATGGCATGGCGGGAGCTGTGCTCCCACTATGATATAGCAAACTGTAATAGCTGGGCCTCGGGCTGTGATCCCCCGGGCCATGTAAGGCTCCACGAGGGGGGCGGTGGTGCCCCCTCCCTTCTAAGTAAGCCCCAGTGAGGTGAAGGTCCCCGGGGCAGGGGGTCAGCAATGTATCCCCTTCAATTTTATGTTTGTGCCCCAGGGTGATGGCAGTCCCCGAGGCTGTGGGGGGACCACGCGGGCCCCCATCATTATTTTAATAATTCCCCCGGGACCTGGCACACCTAGGGGCCTAATTGAATGAAGCACGGGAGCCCATGCTTCATTTTATTTATTTATTTTTTGGGCTGGATTCGCGGATCCACTGCGACTCGCGTATAATTTTTTTTATAAAAATGCTTTTTTTGGGCCTTGGGGAATAAGGGTGTTATTACCCTGCCCCCTTTCCTTTTTTAAAGTTTTTTCTTGTGACTCGATTCAACAGAGTCACAAGATGGCTACCAAAATTTCCTGGTTTGAAGTGTTGGCAGCCAATCAGATCTCAGACACAAGATCGAGAAGGGTCACGGATCCACCGCGGGCAAACTTGTATATCTGAGAAATTTTTACATTTCTCAAAAACTACAGAAAGGATTTACACCATTTAACAAAAAGGGTGCTCTCTAGAGCCAGACCTACCTTTCTGCTAAATTTGGTGTGATTCCGTTCAGCAGTTCGGTCTGTAGCTGTGTATAAAGTTTCCAACGGAAATTAACATTGAGAAAAAGGGTTTTGGGGCCCCCACTTATTCTCAGCCTCTGCTTGACGGATCACCCCGAAATTTTCAAAACAGCAGCTGGAGTGAGTGTCAAATTAATTTTGAAATTTTCATGAAGATTTGTCAAACAAAGTCAAAGATGTAGGCAACTGAAAAACAGCTTGTTTATACAAATCAAGTCCAAACTATAACTACCTATTGACGACCGCCAGTAGGTAATAGATATGTATATAGGAGAAATCCTTAGACTAAAGCGCATATGTAGCAATAATGAGGATTTCAAAACCTGTCAAGAAGAAATGCCAGTTAGACTCAGAAATAGGGGGTATAGTGATAAAATCATTAATGACGCTATCAGAAAAGCTCAAGAGCGCCCAAGAACGAGTCTGTTTAACAAAGAAACCAATAAAAGAACAGACAAAAATGATGATTCTGACGGTCCTAGATTAATCACTACATACTCCAGACAGGAGAGAAAAATTAGAACTATTGTACAGAAGCACTGGCCGATTGTCCTAACAGATACTGTGCTACAAGAACGTCTATTGTCTTCTCCTATCATAACCTTTAGAAAAGGTAGATCAATGGGCAGTGACTTCGATAAAAATTCCCCAGAAACTATAAAGGCTATATCATGGTTTCAACCAACAAGGGGATTTAGAAGATGCACAACATGTTGTGCGTGTAAATTTGGATGAAACAAAACATCATACACGACTCCATTCGATGCATCTCCAGTGGCTATAAAGGGCAGTTTCAACTGCAAAACAGATTTTGCCGTATATGTCCTGACGTGCACCTGTGGTCTCAGGTATGTGGGAAGCACAAAACTACAGGTGCACGTCAGGATATTACAACATTTAAGAGCTATTCTCCATCATGACACAGCATACCCCGTGGCACGACACTTCAACAAGTGTCATAAGAGGGATATACATTTTCTGTCTTACTTTGTTATTGGAGCAGTACCAGCTAACAAAAGAGGAGGGAATCGAGACAGACAATTAAGACAATTGGAAACCACCTTTATCCTTACTCTTGATAGTAAATGGACACGGGGTTTGAATAACGCTGAGGATATGCACACTTATATATAAATACGGCGGATAATAAGAATTGTGAAGAATATATACCATTGTGAAGATAAAAATGACAATATAAAAGATGAGGTTTTATCAGTCGTTGCCCATATAGTGTAGAAACATTTGAGATAATCTACAATTTCTGCCAGTCACCAGTACTCTCTCTCTGAATTTTAGCAAACATTGTTGGTTTTATACTTACAAGCAATTTTACAAATCTTTTACATATATCTTTTAATAGTGGTTTTTTATCCGGCTGGGTTTAACATTTTACACTGTTGAAATTGTATGAAATGATTTTTACTTTTTCTAAGATATAAACCCATCTATAATTGTTTGTTAATGTATATATTTATGAAAATGCACTTTATATTTATTAATTAGCTTAATGTTGCACATATCTTGTAGCACTATATTTATGAAGATTGCACTAGATAAAAGAAAAAAGCACAATAGCACTTTGTTATGTATTTTCACAAGTAAATCATAGTCGGGATCAATAAGTTGATCAGTAGAATGTGATGTGATGAGGTTTGCAAAATTAAGATTTAACGAATATCCAACTCTACAGTGAATGAAAAATAATGTACTTATTACATTGTGGATTTATCCAGCTATAAACAATTTTTTGTTATATTGTTTTAAATATTATTATTTATAATATATAAAACAGCAGTATATAAACTGAAAATTGAATTTATATTACTATGCGCACAATCAATATGAAGTGCCATATTTCGTTAAATGTGTATGCATTGAGGCAGAAATGTTAAACTCACACAACAAGTAGTGGCAGTAGTCTGTTGTTACTATCTATGATTACATGACCCGCACAATCACCTGGGAGGGGGGGTGCACTGTGTTAAGCACTAAATAAAAAACGTAAAGTGGCATACAGATAGCTGAATGTGATCAAGGGCTCTTGAAGCCCGAAACGCGTCTTGCTGGCTGTGAAGGAACGAAAATAAAACTTTACCTTGCCTGAACATGCTGTGGTCGGTCTGAGTTCCTGCTTCGCCGTACATACGGAAGTGGTTGGAATTGCTGGTGCATATATATATATATATATATATATATATATATATATATATATATATATATATATATATATATATATATATATATATATATATATATATATATATATATATATATATATATATATATATATATATATGTATATATATATATATATATGTATATATATATATATATATATATGTTTAAAAAGAATAAAGGTTACAGGGACATTATAGTTAGGTTCTGAATTTACTTGCACAAAACCATAGAAATTCAGCAGTTATAGTTATTCTCATAGTTAAACTTATGTGAATAAACTATGACTCTTTGCCTTAAGTTACATAATGGCATTAATTACAGTTTCTTCAGATAGGTGCCTTTAACCTTTGTTTGTTTTCAGTGACTTTCTATGTTTTATTAGCACGCATATTAATATAACCAGTGGCGCACACAGCCTTTGGCCAGGTCCTGTGGCCAACCCTTTCACATGCAACTAAATACAAGCTGCGCTCGACTGCCCTGCTGCTTGAGACCTGCCTTGCATCTTGATCCCAGGGCTACGAGATTGTTTCCAAAGGCTAGTCTCTTGTGTGAACTAAGGTGATATTACAAGCTATAGAAACCTTGAACCTACACCTGGCCTCTGCCTGGAGTGAGTTTGGACCTCCTGGGTGTTGCCCAAATAGTTCTGGAACCTCTGAAGTGGTGCTAAAGGTGCTTCTCCAGCAAAAATCTGAAACTTGGGACTTAAAAAAAGTCATCAAAAATTGACTTGAGTCTGAGATCTAATTGCTTGCTGAGCCGTCTGATATACATCGACGGTCGGCCGTACTTTGTGGTAGCTCTCTCTATGTTCTTCTCCACAGCAACAAATCCGGTAAAGCAGTTCCTTTCGGAAGGGGTTTCCGGCCTTGTGGCGCCTTCATTGGCTACAGCCTACAACTTGGTCCTGCTGGAGATTTTTGACTTGTAAAAATGTGACAAAGTCTGAATATAGAAATCTTCACTGCAACTTCGTCCAACAGCTTCCCGATGATGAAGACTACTACCCGGACCCCGCTGGCTGGCTTGCCCTGCTGAACTTAACCTTCTCAGGAACTTTTTTTCAGAATGTATTCTAGGTCCACAGGTAAGCCAATACTGTGGCAAAAACAAAGACTAGTAGTGGTCTAGTAGTGGTCTATAATCAATGAAGACTGAGTAAGTAGACAGAAGCAAGCACAGCTCCAAGACCTCCAGTGATGGATCCGACCCAGAAAAGAAGTGTATGGCAAGCTGCCATACACTTCCTTTCCTTTTTAATCTTGAGACCATGATTTAACCCGAATAAAGCTTTCCTTATATCATGGTAGCCAATTTTAAGTAGCACATTTTTGTTCACACCATTTTTCTTCACTGCAACTTACTGTCCCACACCATCATACCCTTACACAGCATTCTGGGTCGGATACATCACTGGAGGTCTTGGAGAATGGGAGAGAATACACACAATATCATTAGGTGTGTCTCCTTATCTGGACCTTGACCTATCATAATCCCAGATGATGAGGTTCAGCCATATGGGTGGGCTGATACAATTCATTTCCTTTCATGTGTACACATCAGTTGTCTAACACTTCTGTGCTTGCTTCTGTCTACTTACTCAGTCTTCATTGATTATAGACCACTACTAGTCTTTGTTTTTGTTATATGTTGTACTGGGGGTCCGGCTGGTTTTAGTGGTCTTGAAATATAATTTTCCCCGTGGACCCTTCCCTACTTTTTGTGATATATAAGCCAAGACTGTGCCCAATCCACCTCGTATAGCCGAACCAGACTCTCCCTAACTTGATTTGGCCCTGATCCAGTGGTTGGTGCTTTGATCTTTTAGGCACAATGTTTACCTAAAAAGTTTTAAAATGTATAACTCTGATTCTACATATTGGATCTAACTTGTTTTGGTGTAATTTTATCTATTACATTTTACTCTATTCTTCTAAATTAGAGCAGGATTTTTCTCGTATGGTGTTTTCTTTTGATTTCGGTTTTTGTGCTGCATAAATACTTAACACAGTGCCTCTAAGTTAAGCCTGACTGCTTTCATTCAAAAACTGTGTTAAGCAAAGGTTAATTTATTAACTTTTGTGGTTCATACTGACTTAGATTGTGGTTGTTGCTTGAGAAGATTATTCGCCCCCTTCAATCAAAAACCCAATTTCTGACAAGAACAACTTCCCATTTTAGTTTTAACAAATTCCTTTTTTATGAGATTATGAAGACCCTTGACTTTCCATGTAGTGACATGCAAATTAGTCATGATGAACTGAAACTCAGGGTGTGTATGACATAAAAAAATCTTTTGAAGGTGAAATCTTAAACACACTGATGAAAAGGAAAACATAAATGGAGTCTTAGGTTGTAAAATCATAAAAGATTCCTGCAGAATGTAAATAGGAGAAATGGAAAGCATAACAAATATGGGAGTTTAACATGGAACCCGCTTGATTAAGTAAAGAAAGTATGTTATAAGGCCAAATGGAACAAAACTATAACACAAAAGGATAACATTTTGAAAGGGGAAAGTGGTGAACCATAATAAGAATCTGAAAACATAAAAATACAAACAAGTACATTGTAAAGCAATAGATGAAATAAATGACCAGGTTTCATAGAACAGATAAGAGCAACTATATGAAGTTACGTTTTAGCAACATCCATATCTTCTACATTGCGAAGATGAATAAATTCCTGCATTTGATCAGGAGTCTCAAAAGTATGAGTCCTTTGCTTGTAGGTGACTGTGAGAAGTTGGACTGGTATATGCTGTCCACTAATTAAAGTGGGCACCCTGTACCAATCCAAACAATATTTATGGTGATTTAAGAGGTCAAAGATAACCTTAGAAATGCTATCCAAGCGGTAGCTGTGGAGAGCAGCTTTCAGGCTTAGTCTTGAAGGAATGTTAAGCAGCTAGTTTTACCAGATTGCAACCTTATAGTATTGGTTAAATGAGAGGAGAACCGCACAGTAGTTATCAAAATATGTATTTATTGATATAACACTCTTTAAGTACGACATAGTATCTTCTACATGAAGATACTCACAAAGCACACAATACTGTAGCACAGAAACAATAGTAAATAGCACTAATACACAGTGGGCTCCAGGGGGAGATGAAATCATATACTAAAAGAGTGGTATAAGAATCACGACTCGTGTCAAGACAGTGTCTACAGGATGTAGAATCACCGGGACCCCAAGGAACCACCCATTGTGAGTAAGTAAGGGCTCCAGGGAGGATGGGTGCAGTGTGGGAACATGACCACACGCGCCGTACAATTCTATGGGAGAGTCACGGTTAAAGGATTAAAGTTTAAGGATCCTGGAACTTAGGAGGTTGGAGAGCAACCCCACCCTTGGATACCATAGTACCAGAGTTACCTATACCAGGAAAGCCAGATGAATAGGTCTGAAGTGACGTCGGAAGCCGCTGTCAAACCCGATGGAGGACTCCGAAGTAGAGCCGCTTCTGGAAGGAAGAAAAGTGTCTGTTGGAATCCAAAGGTGGATTCCAGTTGAAGAGTACCTGAAAGCAGAAGGGACAGAGTCTGGGTCACTCAGTAGTAACCAGGGACTCAGTAGACAAATGCCCACAGATGTCAGGTGCTTCAGGTGCGTGGCGGGGGGTTCTTGACTCTGCCGCCCCAGGGACCAGGAGATGTTGAGGATGATCAAGAGCTGCATACAGGCTTTCCCACAAAGGATGTCGAGTACCGAGGGGTCGGTGTCCAGCTGGAGCACCAATAAACCTGGGCAATGGCAACCCCTGGAACAACCAGGGGAGCATATGGGAAGCAAAGTTGACCCTCATGGGGACCCACAGGCCGGAGGCACAGGAGTTGCGAGGGAACCTCGAGCAGTTTCTCAAAGCCACAGCACACGGAGCACTCGGTGCAAGGAGGGCGGAGTTCTTTGGTGGAAATGGTGTCAGATGTTGGGGCTACTCAGAGCCCAATGCACTTGCTCAGGAGTCGCCAACAAGCATGTGCACTTTCAAATAGACGCGGGGTACAGGTATTGCAGCCCCCAAGTGGGATTCTATCCTCAAACTTGGTGAGAGGGCAGCTTGGACCTCAAGGGGCTTGGAAACCCCCCTTTGGTGTTGCTGGAGTCTTCGTAGTCCGTAAAAGCTCATGAGCAGCAGACCAGTCAATCACAATGTGGTGCCTGTGGTTGCAGGGGAGTGACTCCTTCACTCCAAGGAAGTTATCTTGGGTTGTCCTCAATGCTCCACAGGTCCTGCATGGGGCCTGCATGGTGCACGGGAACAGATGATGCTGCAGACTGAGAGGGGGATGAAGATGGGCCGAAACGAAGCAAAGTCCAGAGTGTCCAGACGGTCGAAGTTATGTGGTTTCTTGTTCAGAATATTGTCCATGTCTAATCTAGGGTCCTACAGCCAGGTAAGCCGTATTGTACCCACGGGAGAGGATTGGACAGATTCAGGGGACCCTCCTAGGGGACGGTCTGGACAGTGGGGAGGTTACTCCCATGTCCTCTGTCCAGTTTCGCACCAGAGCAGGAGCCAACAGCTCCAAGGACTGGTTTGAACTGGGCTATGCACAGGGACACCAAATGTGCCCCTCATGCAAACTTTCGGTCGCTGGCAAGTGCACCCACCCAGGTCTAATACACTAAATCCTGTCTGGGAGGTGGTCACACCTTCCTGTAACAGGATGCCTATTGTTATGCCTTCCCCTGCTCAAGCTTGGCTCAGCAGCAGGAGGGCAGAAATGTGTCTATGGTCGGCAGCAACCATTTTGGGATGCCCGTGACTAGAAGGCTGGTATCGGGAACACCAGGGACCTCACAAAGCTGGTTTCTGAGGGGTGGAATCATACCTCCACACCAGTTATGTTATGATCCCACAATGTTTGACACTAAACATGATAGGGTTACTTTCAGCCGTTTTTGAGTTGGTCATCATGCGGTCGCCTAATGCCACTCTCTATGTCGTAAATTGCTGCAGCACTAACAACCCAGGAGAATGGACTCCATAGGCTGCAGGGGTGTCCTGCTCATGTAGTGGCACCCTCTCACTTAGAACCAAGCACCCTGCCTTCAGGATTGTCAAGGACTGCTTTAGGAGTGACTTATAGGTTTTAATTGTAGTGACCCTTAGATAGTTGCATGCAGCAACTTACAAAGGGTGCAATAGCAGAACTGTAGTTCCATTTTGCATGACCTCTCATGGGTGGCATAATACATACTGCAGCCCGTGGGAGGCAGCTGGGATACCTATGCCCTGGGTACATGGGTACCATATACTAGGTACTGACAAGGGTACCCCAGTATCCAATCTGGAGTGTACCTAAGTACATAACATAACAGTTTAGGGAGAAAGCCGATAGAATAGGGTCCTGTTTAAGCAGGATCCAAGTCAGACTAGTCAAAAACAGTATCACAAGAAGCAAAAAGTGGGGGTAACCATAAGAAGCGGATCCTACTTTCCTACAGTGATCTTGAAGTTGCAAGGATGGATCCAACCAAAGCTAGCATTCCTCAATCTCAGTTAAGGACATAGATCAAGAAACTCCTTAGTCCTGCTTGACGTAGCTCTTGAAACATCCTATGAAAGATATATTTGTGGCCAGATCAAAGAACTTGCTTTTATTGTTTTCCAGCAATAAGAACGTTCATTAAATCAGTGTAAAGCAGAAACAGAACTATAATGGCTCTGTGTTTTGAGGACATATGCAGTGCTGGGATCTTTGCACCAATCTGATGAGCTATTTGAATGTTAAAAGTAGAACTGTCTCATATTTAAACCAATTTACAGATATTTGTTTTAAGAAAAAATAACATATATGAACTCCCAACCCTTTCAGACAAGACATAAAATCTTAATTTATTCCTTTTATTACAGTTTTTTTTTACAGTTTTCTAGATCTATAGTTTGTTTTCTGAGGAGGGTAATCTTTTTAGCCATAGAATCCACCTTTGCAGTTACGACCTAGGCTGCGCTAATCAGTGGTTCAATTTCAGAAACTTGTAAATCCAAATGTGACTATTTTTCATCAGTTCCTTAATGGATATAGTTAGTTTATATGATAAGGGGTTTTAAGTTCCTCACTTCTCCATTAAGTCTTTCAGAGAAAGCCGTGAGGGTGACTTGGTAGGCTATATTTTTATTTAGTTGTTTGTTTCATTTTAAATATCTTTGGTGTGTTGGGAAAGAAAGGATATCAGTTTCCTCTCACCCACCATCTGAAATAAGGGGTTCTTTGGTATGATATAAAAATGGCATCATTGCAAGGCACCATATGCGGACTGGCACTGATCTAAATTTAAAATGTACACAGACCATTAAATTGTCTAAAGACTCACTGACCATCAATTTGTCTAAAAACTCACTGCGCCGATCCCCAACCTGTCCTGCTCCTGCACCCACCGAAGTTCAGAAGAAAATGTGCCAAGTGCTGCTTCCGCCTCTTGTAGAGTATCCTGGAGCTCGAGAGTGTGAAGATCAAGAAGACATCTTGTGGCTCGTCAAGCCACGTCCCACCCTGATCACTATTAGGTTAATAAAGTTCCTGAAATCTCCCCAGCTGTCCTTCTTGAGCTGATATGTGTCACCTACCTCACACTCAGGCATTCCTGTGAAAAGGCATATGCCATTGTTTGTGCTGTCAGAAACGTTTCCACAGCTCATTAAGGGTAAGCACTACAAGGGCCATCTGCGAACAAGCTAAAGCTAATTAGCTGAATGGATGTTCAGGCAGACAATGTCGAACTTTCGAAAAGTCACTTTTTCTAAATATTTATGAAATATCTGGCTTCACCACTTAATTGTATTTTTGAACATTAAAAATTGTGTTTGAATAATTGCAGTAGCTTGCCCTAAACTGTAGATAGCAGCATTGTGCTTTTATTCTGAACTTTATTTTATATCAGAGCACATCTACAACCCTTTTCCTTGAAAAAAAAGCGTTTGGATTCATTAAATGTTTGCATGTACCTCTTTTACATACTGTTCACCCTGTCTTGTGGGCTACATGACTGACTTAGGTATGTGTTGTATAATTGTTAAAAGTAAGGTTATTTCCTGTCACAAAGGGCTGTTTTGAAAGGTTTACCTGTAAGTTTATAAGCACAATCCTCTGTGTACAAACCATGAATTGGAACACCGAATCCAGCAAACTGGTTAGGCCATATTCTGTTTCCTACATCTAAGGGGTTCTGTGCGACACTCCCATATTGGTTACACTTTCTACCTCCCCCTGTTTTTGCTTTGCAGGAATCTTATATTATTTTACACCATAAGACTCTTTCTGTTTCATTTTCTTCAATGTGTTCAACATGTCAGCTTCAAATGTTTTTTATGTCATACATCTCATTAGCTCCACTTTATGTCATTACTAATATATGTGCTATTTCATGGAAAGTGAAGGGCCTTTGTACTTCCATTAAAAGGCATCTGTTTAAATTACAATTGCAAATTGCTTTTCTAAGAAATTTGGTTTTTGATTGAGTGGTGTGAAAACCCTTCCCAAGCAACAACCACAATCCTTGTCAAGGTGAACCACAAAGGTCACTGAATTAACTTGTGCTTAACCCTCTGGTAGTTTGGCACAAAAGCCATCAGGCCTAATTTAGGAACTATGCTGAATATTTCTTCAGCACACAAACAGTAATAAAGGTAAAACATTATAAAAGGAAAATCCCATACTAATTTAGAAAAATAGAATAAAATGGACTAAATAAAACGACACTAAAATAAATTAAATCTAATCAGTAGAACGGAAGTTATGATTTTTTAACGTTTTTAGTGAAAAATGCAGGTAAGCTAAGAAAGGATGATCTAGGTTTTACAACTGCATTGTATAATTATTGTTAGAAACTGGGTTCCTGGCAGTGCTTAATTTGAACCAGTGGTTTGCGGAGCTCGGCACCGGCACTTAATTGTTTTCCAGTGCTCAGCACCAGCACTTGATTGTTATCACCACAGTTATGACACTCTGCCACATGGTGTCGCTGCTCATCTAATTTAGATATGAGCAGAAGAACTGTTGTTTTTATCAATAAAATATACATTGAAAAATACTAATACATACCTCCCCAGCCGTTCCTTTAGCTTTGGGGACCTGGAATAATCTGATCTGTCACACTTAAAGGCACGAGAGTTGGTTACTAGTTGTTTTGGTACTGTTATTGGCAGCAATGACAGGGCAAATCGGTGGTGCATGCAATAGTGGCCTTCTGGTCAGGGCCCTGGCACTTATTATTTTGAAAACTAAGCACTGGTACTGGTTGACTGGGGTATAAGCCATGGTAAAGCCGTAACCACAATCCAAGTCAGAGTAAGGCACACGCACACCCTAAATTATCCTGTGCTCACTCTCTGGTAGCTGGGTACAGAGTAGTCAGGTTTAACTATAGAGGCAATGGGTAACGTATTTGTGAAACACTTCAAATATTAAAACAGTGAAAACACTACACAAATAGATTACACACCAGGTTTGTAAAAATACAGCGTAATTTAATCAATAAAATAAGACCATTAAGACAAAAATCAAATTAGTAGTACTTGGAGAAATGAAATTTTAAAGTTTAAAGTGAAAAATAGCGTCAAAAAGCACTGCACTATTGAGGGATATCTGGTCGTGCCAGCCCGGGACAAAGTCAAAAGTGCAGGCCAACAGCAATGGAGTGCAGGCCGGCTACAGGGATCCGGTTAGGCCTGCTGAACCAAAATACCTTAAATCCTGGTTGCAGAGCGTTGTGTGGATCTGTGTCGTAGATGCTTTGCGCAGTAGAGGCAAGGTGTTTGTCTGAGATGCGACAAGGTTGCAGTGCGAGGTCCTGATTTGTCGATGTTGAGTATTCGTTTAATGTGGCTTGTAATACAAAGGCTGGTGACGAGGAATCGAGGATGCAAAGAGCAGCTGAGACGATGCATCCGTTAAACTGAGCAGAGACATTTGCAACAGACATTTAGTGACCAAACGGGAACAAACGTTTTGACACTAAATGTCTGTTGCACATGTGTTAAGTAGGGTGCAGGCTTGTGCCCCACTTTGTGAATTGTTGTGTAACATTACTTATATTTAACCACAAGTAAATACTAGACCTCTGTCTGGCTGGACAAGTCCAAACAATATAGCTATGACTGAGTCTATATTTATTAATTTCCAATTTTCCCCAAAGGGACCACTGTTGTTTGAAGAGGAGAAGCAGCTTAGGCCCACTTCCAAGGGTCCAGGAATGGGGTGTCACCACTTGGTAGGGCAGATTCACAGATCGCAGAGTCCAGGTGGAGACACAGGTTGGTTGGAAGTCTTTTATGTCGCTGAGACTTCAGATCAAGAGGCGAGAGAGCTAGCCCTTGAAGTCACTCTGGGTTCAATGATGCAGGTCCAGTCCCTTCACCAAGGCAAGAGAGCAGCATGCAGCAAATCAGCACAGCAAGGCAGGAGTTCAGCAAAACAGACGTCCAGCAGAATGGCAGGCCTACGAGCAGCACAGCAGTCCTTTTTCCTGGCAGAGTCTTCACAGGTCTAGAAATGTACTGAAGTAGTAGTGACAGAGGTCGAGTACTTATACCCAGTTGGGCCTTTGCAGTGGAGGAGACTTCATAGACAGGCTTTTGAAGTGGACAGAGGTCCTGCCCTTCCTGCCCTTGCTCCAGATTCACTAAAGGGGGGTATGCAGCCCTTTGTGAGGGGAGAAGACACAGCCCTTTTGGATGTAAGTAAGGCTCGGTCCTGCTCCTCCCTCCCATCCTGACAGGATGGCCCATCAAGTCACACCTAGGCTCCCATTGTGTCTGGCTGTCTAGGTGAAATACACAAAGCTCAGCTGTCACCGATCCCAGACATGCTTCAGAGAAAGGCAGTAGGCACCAGGTAGCTAAAGTAAGAAAATGCTAACTTTTTTAATGTAGCATTTTCAGAATTGGATTTTAAAATTCTACTTCACAATAAGTTAGCATTTCAAATTAGGATTCCAGACACGCCAGACTTGGAGATTTTATCTCTTCCCAATTGAAAATTACACTTAAAAAATGTAATAAGATAATAACAATGTTATTATATGGGAGAGATAAGCCTTCTAGTAGTGAAAAACTACTTTGAGGGCTTTCCACTACCAGGACATATAAAACTTAAAGGTACATGCCCTACCTTCTAAATACATTGCACCTTGCCCTCTGGGTTATCCAGGGCCTACCTATATGTATAAAAAGGGAAGATTTGGGCTTGGTAAAAGGTTTCTTTTGCCAGGTCAATATGGCATTGTAAACCGCACACACATTTTCTGCAGGAGCTCGCCTTAGTCATGGTTAAAGGGCTACTTAAGTGGGTGGCACAATCGGTGCTGCAGGCCCATTAGTAGCACTTAATTTACAAGCCCTGGGCACAGGGGTACCACTTTATTAGGGACTTATAAATAAATTAAATATGCCAATTGGGGATGAACCTATAGTACCATTGTTGGAAATGGCCCTTTCTAGGGTGCTTTCTTTCCCTCGACTTTTTGATTTTCTCCTTCCCAGTTTTCTGTTGATCTGGATGCTAGCCTTGGGACTTTGAGCGCGTTTGACACTGCCATTCAGTGCCAAAGTGCTGTGCTCGCCATATACATGATTGGCTGATTCAAGTTAGCTGTAAGTGGCTTGTCAAGGGGTAAGGCACATACCCAGGGCATGTATTTTAAATGCTCCTCCGTGGGCCAGCAGCACTGGTTGTGCTCCATGGAGGTAGCTCATCGATTAAGCCACAGAATTGACCTTGTGGGGCCTGTGTGCACAAATTACTGTTACTCAGTTTGGCATTTAAAGCTATGTGCCACGGTTCTGCATGTATCTTGCTATATCAGAGTTCTCCATGGGGAGAGGTGGCGGTGTTGGGAAGAGGTAGGGCATGTACATGTGTGCATTACATGCAAGGGTTCTGAATAGCACCAGGATGTGTGTTTGGTACAACGTGCCTGCTTCTTGCAATATCGATAAGTTTGTAACGCCAAATCTTCTCCGATAGTGTGAGAGGATCTGACATTACGTGTGTAGAAATGTCACTTTTAGGAAAGAGGGCATTTCGAAGCTCATTGATATGTATGCCTTTCAGCCTGTATCCAATTTACATGTGGGTGCTGGGGGACAGCTACATCTGTGTATTCCTGATTGAAGACCATAAACTAGGGGTTCAAGGGAAACTGTGGACCTCTAACTTCTGGGTTGGTTACGTGGAAATGAAACGGTCACCTGCATTCTAAGGGGCAGGGTCTTGGCCCCACTAAAGATAGTGATCAAACCTCCCAGGGTAGGATGGTAGCAAGGGCAGAATTTAGAGAAGGCCTGTGCATTTCAAACATGGTATTTTGATCTGATTGTATCTTAAAAGACCATTGTGGGTATAACTACTGGGGCTCAGGCCTCCGACAGTTGAGACACTTTTAGATTTGGAACCACACTATTCTTGTTCAACACTTGGACATCGACACGAGGGATCCTCATGGCAGGAGGGACTGCACCTAGATTATCCGCACACTTGTGATGGCCTGGGGCTTTTCCTGCTCCGGGAAGGGGACCATCACTTGGTGGATTTTGCCTGGACTTTGCTGGCCTGCAGCTATGTGCCAACTGTTGAGGCCAGTGGCTCAACGTACTCTCCAAGGGCCAGTTGACTGGTCTCCTGTCCATGAGATCCCAAGGACACAAATGTTCTCACCATTTCCCTGATCGTAAGGACCGCACTGGGTGCAGCGGAAACAAGTGGAAGTGATCATTGGTTGGGACAAGGCGATAATCACACTGTGCAGAGGAGTGTGTTCGTAAAGATCAGCAGCCACCTGAGGTGCTGAGACGTGAGGAGTTCAAGGAGTGCAGGGGAAACTGGCAGACTTCAAGGGACCTGTGCTCACAACCAAGGAGACCTCTGCTAACTTGCCCTCCAGAGCGTGTTGTGTCTAAGGGGTGTTTGGGGAACCTGAGCCGGGATCTGAGACTGTCCTTGTCCTCCAGGTGAGGCGGACAACAGTGCCTGACATTGCAGCACCTGTCCAAGGTCATTGACTCCCTCTCCCTGAACCCACGCCACAAAGTACTTTGCTGTGGAGAACATTGTGATGAAGCCTGTGGGGTTTTGTGTGCCTTGTGGCCATCTGCAACTGACTGTCAGGGGCTATAGCAATTCACATCCCTGCCTGAGGGGAAACATTTCTTCAGACTTTGAATCGCGCCATCTTCCTGGGTCACAATCTTTTGTCTACGGGTGGATTGTGATCCTGCACTCGTGCAGCATGCCATCAGTCACTGGAGGTCTTATCCGGATGGATGAAACTAAGTAACTGTTTCTTTCTGTGTTGGGTGGTTCCGACTGTCTAGTCAACGGGACCCCAGGAGAGGCAATGTATATTGTTTGCTGGTGTAGTTGAATGACTGAGGGGCTGGGTCACGAGTCGTAGTCAAAGACCTATGACTGTTTGACCTTTCTGCAAATGGGAAAGTAAGACAATTGCATATAACTGTAAAATGTATATACAATGTGTATCTCGCTTTGATTTCAGTGTGTGTGTGTGTAATACAAAGACAATTGTTTTATACAAAGGGTGTGAAGTATTTTTGTGTCATACTAAGTGTGTTGCGAGGATGGTGTTGTGCCAATACTTTACACTTGGACCCTAACTGCTCGGTGACAAGCTACTTAAGGGTGAGCTCAGGTTATCGGACACGTATATAATAAACAACCTATCTAGAGTGGTGGATTCTGACTGGCTTTGATGTGCCCTGCCAGCTGGAAACCACTAGGTCTAACATCCATGTTTAGAGGAGAGAGCATAAGCACGTTAGTACTCGCTAGTAGTAGTAAAGTACACAGAGTCCTAATGCCACCAAAAACAAGATAAAAAAATGGAGGGAGGTAGGCAGGCAAAATGTTGGAGAAGACCACTCTAAGGGTGTCAGGTCTAACAATTATGCATTTGAATATATACAATAGTTATGCACTACAATAATACTAAAACCATATCATGCAGCAGTCCGCAGCAAATAATAACTAATACCTGTCAAATTCACATAAGACGTATCTGCTCTGAGGAATGCGCACTACCTGCATGGTACAGCCAAAAAAACTAACTCCACCAAATGAACAGGCATGGAATACCTGAAGAGATCTGTTACACATTGTTGGAACATTTAGAGGAGTTTAATAGCATTCGCCACTGCAGCGCCCAAATATTAAATTGGATCGCTTCTTTACATCATACAAAGATATTCAGCTACGGGATGATAATAAAAATACCCATCCCAACAGATCTCTTCACTTCTTGCTCCCTTCAACCCTACCAGTTTAAGGCAACGACTATACACAAAATCTTGCATTGAACAGCCCAGTGCAGTTAAAAACTAAGCATACTATGCATTTGAAATACCATAAAGGGACCTGCAAAGCTGTTCAAAGCTATCAGTATACGGAAAATCCTAAAATTGTACATATGTCTCTCACTCATCATCACTTACCACACTGCTACGCCTGCATCCCATAACATGATAACTACACCTTGTGGTCATCACGTATGACATAGAAATACTTCCCACAAAGGATCAAAACAAAGACAACATCCTTACAACCACACATCCTACACTGTGTATCATGCTACCATGTAGGCAAGTGCTTCGGTGCCCCTCATAGTGATGGTGCTCTATGAATTCTGCAATACAATGCCATATACAGACTAACAAAATGACTGCCAACATTATGCAGAAACGTAAAATATCAAAGAAATCCTGTCCTTTGGGAATTAGAAAGGATACAGCAAGAATTTGTTGTAATCCGTTGTCTAGAAAAAAGACTTTTTTTAAGTAAGTAAGTAAGTAAGTAAAGCTTTATTCGATTTTCACGTAAAATCATAAAAGCACAACAAATACATCAATTGAAAATTCATAAACATAGTTGATACAAAGGATGCTTACTTAAACACATTCATTTAAAAACAAGTGTATAGACAACAAGATAAAACGTTAGTTGTTATAAATTTAAAGTGCAATATCATCAAACAACAACCGTGGGCATCGTGGTACCGGAAAGGGGAATATTTTGCCACATGGATTTACGGTACTTTATAACAGTTCTTAAAAAACATGAAACAGCGAAAATCACATGATCATCTTCTAAACTTAACAATTTTAGAAAAGCTGGCCTACAATTTTTTAAGCCCCATCGTTTTAATATATTATCGCATGGACAGGTCAGCTTGGTAGATGACCAGTTGTTCATGTCAGGTAAAGTTACCATACCGTAAAAAATCCCTAGACGCAGACGGGACAGAAGCATTCGGTGATACGGACTAGGATCAACATTCATGTAAGTTTGCAGGCCTTCAGTGGGAGTAATTTCCTGGAAGTTTAAGATGGTATGTTTATGTTTTTCAAGATTCCATCTCGCAGTTTCCAGGTGGATGGTTATTGTTTTTTTGAGAGCTGATCTTGGAACACCCTCCATAGATCTTGGATTATCAAAGTATTCTGGATGTCCTAGTTCGGTAAGTAGTGATCTTACATATGATAACCATCTAAACTTGGCAACACCATCTAAGGCTAAGCAATCTTCTATAAGGTCCCTGTTGAAACTAGCTTCTTGTGTTGTCCACACCTTGTGCCACAGAAGAATAGGGGACATCTTAATGATGTCACTAAGATGTTTAACTCCTGTCTCGATATGCGTCATAAATGAGGATGTGCTTTTAGGTACTCCCAGTAGGTAGCAGATGAATTGATTTTCGCAACCCTGCAGGGAGTGGTCCCTCTCAATGCCCCATAAACCCGCACCGTAGGAGGCTGTGGAAGCGCATTTGGCCCGATAAATCTGGGTCAGCTCTTTGATTGGTTTGCCACCGAGTCTGTCAGAGAAAGCGCGCAAGGCGCCTATGGTGCGAATGAAAGCCAACTTTCTTGCTGCAATCGCCGGCTTCCAGCGGCACCGCCTGTCGAACAGAACTCCTAGGTAGCAAAACTTATCAATGGTAGCTATTTTTTGTTTGTCCAGGAATATGTTACAAGGGGCCCTCTTGAGCTTTCTGGTGCAAGGCATAGTATATGTTTTGGAGATATTTACTTTAAGGCCTCTTTCCTGCATGTAACCCGCAAATTTGGTAACCGCCCTCTGTAGGCCGACTTGAGTCTGGGACATTATGGCCGCATCGTCGGCGTACAAGAAGATTGGTACTGGTAAACCTTTCACAGTGGGGTAATCATTCGGAAAAAGGGAAAGGTATTGTCCAACTGAATTTATGTAATATGTAAAAAGCCGTGGGGCCAAGATGCAGCCTTGTCTTACCCCTCTTAAAAGTGCAAATTTTTCAGTGCATTCCCCCTGTTTACCATATCTCACTCTTGCCCCACAATTATTGTACAGCTCTTTAATGAAGGTAATTATACGGGCGTCAATGCCCAGATCGCCCAGCGTGGACCATAATAACATGTGGTCCACGCAATCAAAAGCGGAGCTTAAATCAACAAAAGTTATAAAAAGTGCTCCGCCTCTTGCCTGGGTATACTTGGAAGTAAGGAGGGACAGGTTTAAACACTGTTTGGTTGTCCCTATACCTTTCCTGAACCCATATTGCAAGTGTGACACAACGTTATGGTCTTCCTCCCATGCTTGGAGTCTTTTTAAAATGATCCTTCCTGCTACTTTCATTACGCCATCCAATAAGGATATCGGCCTGTAGCAGGTCGGGTCGTCTCGGCTGCCCTTTTTGAATATAGGGACCACTATGGCGTCCGACCAGGTTTCAATGAACCCATTTCGGTTTCCCTTGTTCAAAACATTTGTTAGCAGGGGGGCCCAGAAATCCGGTTCGGCTTTTTAGACGTCTACCGGGGTGCAATCGGGCCCCGCTGCTTTACCTGGTGCGCTTTACCTAATTGCGTCTTGGACTTCTCCTAATGTAAAAGTTAAATCTATCGGGAATGGATAAGATAAGGGGTGTATATCTCTACTATTAACTATGCTTTTATCTACAGTAGGGCTCAACCCTGAAGGTAAGGTAGTGTCTGCTACCCTTGAATGCTTGTACAATTGCCTGAAGTGGGTTAGCCATCTTTCACCAGTTATGGCGAGATCTATTTTGTTACCACTATCCCTCGGTTGGTATAGGGTTTTAACCTGCCTCCAGAACTGAGAGCTATTTTTCTGGGTAGAGGTTTCTCTCAGTGTTTCCCAAGCTTGCTTTTTTAAAGCCAGTCTTCTTTCTTTGATTGCGAGTTTGTATAATTTCCTGGCCTCGCGTATTATGTGAGGGGATCTTGGTTTCAGGGCCAGGGCTTCTTTTAAGGCTTTTAGTGCTTTCGTGCACTTCCCGTTGAACCACCCTTCAATACTTGTTGAGTTATTTTTAGTTACACGGGTCAGCATATTTTTAATGCGGTGTTGAATTTTAGCAAAAGCTGACATAACAATAATGGGCTCCCCGTGTTCCTCCAGACAGACATTAAAGTCAGCGGCGCAGTGAGTGATCAGCTTTATTAGGAACACACTAGGTTCAATTTTTTCCCATTTTACCACGTAGCCATTGGTTTTAGATAAATCGATCTTGTATGGGTACGTGCGAGGGATTCCCTTATTGTCAGAACGCCCTTTTACATTTACGCCCATTATCAAAGGATAGTGGTCGCTAAGTGCATCTTTTCCAACTTCCGACGAGGTTATAAACCCTGGGTTGGCATGAGTTATCAGTATAAAGTCAATAGTCGAGTTACAACCTCTGCCAAAGAAGGTTGGCTCGAAAGGCACGGGCAATGCACAATTCTGATTAGCAAAAGAGAAATCGAAATTAAAAACGATACCATTTAACAACGACCCCATCTTTGTGTGAGAGAAATGGGTTGGGTCCTCCGCCCCGTAGTCTGCCAGACCACACAGGGCTGAATCAGTGTGTAAACAAATAGTGCAATTAAAATCCCCAACCCAGATTATTTTTGCCCCCTTAAAGAGGTCAGCAGCGCGAGCCATGTGACACAACATATTAGACATAGTGGACTCCATTTCACTGTTAGGCATGTTGTTGTAAAAGTTCACCAGTACAATTTTCTCATTCTGACCCCAATTAAAAGATAGGATTTGGAAATAAGAGCTGGAGAAAAATGTGGGAACCTTGACCTCTGCAGTTGTTGAAACATAGACACAAAGCCCACCCTTATTGTGACCCTGTGCTGACGGCTTAGCCGAGGAAAGAAAGGTCTGATACCCTAGCAAGTGTAGTTCTTCAGAACGCCATGTTTCTTGGAAGCACAGGATATCATGCTTGTGTATAACATCTAACCAAGCTTTGTTGGAGACTTTGCTGGCTAACCCCGCCACATTCCATGATAGGAGAGAATTGGAATGGGGTACCCTGCTAGTAACCACATGTAAGCTCCCTATGCTCGCTAAAGAATTTTGCAGTCGCGGAGATGATGTATTTAAGGTGGCGAGAGGAGTCATAGGGGTAGCCATGGGACGATTATGGGGGATTAATTGGGGATGATGAGAGACAAAACTAGACATCGAGACATCTCCTAAAGAATTATTCCCCTCCCACGTGTTGACCTGATGCACCTTTGGTGGACTTACTGGAAGGTTGTGGGTAGAGATACAGTGACGCTTCAGGTACCCCACAGGCATCTTTTCTATATTAATAGTCTCATAAAGTCATTCATTCTCATCCAATCCGGAGAGAGGATGGAATAAATTAGTCAGCGGTATGTTCCAGGAGTCCTTAGGGTTGTAGGATTGAGGATTGTCCCAATAATAGATAGGGTTTTGGTGATTTGAGGGTGGGTAAGTTAACTGGCAAGGTGGGAGACAAGGATCACTGGTGGTGTCATAAAAATTCTGGCCCCTTGTCATCAGTAAGGGATCTGATCTATAGGGGGCGTGGGGTCTATGCTTAGGTTGGAAAGGGGTGGGCATTGGTTGAAGGAAGGGAGGGTTGTATCCCATATGACATCTTTGAGCTGTGAACAAGGGTGTTGTAGATCCATAGGGGCCTTTTGAGTGCCATTTGTTCATGGGATGGTAGGATCTGTTCCTCGCTGGTAATTTATTAGGTGGTGGTGGCCTCAACATAGCTTCAGGGTAGAAGTAACTTAGGTTATGGGTTGTAATCCCCCCTCGCCCTTCCCAGGAAACCAATCGCTGATGTGTGTGACCAGTCTGTGATCTTTAAAGTTGACTATGATCACATCACCTTCGATATCCTTAGGTCTGGTGCCTACCCAGTTACATCGCCTGGCCGAAACGATATCACCGTTTAGGTGTGGAGGGAGTGGTCTGTTTTTCCGCAGCCAGTAGATAACCTTGTTTTTTAAATTAGCCTGATGTTCTGGGTTACCATCTGGCGGAGGCGGGACACCTGTAAGTACGATGACATAGTTTAGGCACTCTGGCGGTAGGTCAACAATATTCCTTGGTCTTCTTTTAGAATTATGAGATATATTAACTGGAGGGTTTGTATTGTTAGGGCGACTATTTTGGGTCCCTGTGTTAAGGTGAGGCATGTCTTTGCTTGTGGTGTTGCTGGCTGAGGCAGATTTGTTGTTAGTTTTAGTTTTATCGTTGGATTTACTTTCCTGCACAGGTTTAGGGGTCCCAGCTATAAGTGTTGAATATGCTTTAGGGGTACCAGTCAATGGCTTGGGGTGTTTGGGTTCTTTAGTAGGCTGTGTTATGTTACTAGGAGCATTAGGTTTACTGCAAGAAGTGCCCTTCTGCTCTTGAAGGATTTTGTCAACATTCTCCCCTAATCTTCTGATCCTTTCAGTGAGGGGGAGGATCAGGGCCTTTACGAGACAGTCAATATCATTCAATAACCCTGCGTAACTAGGAACAGATATTGATTTGGAAATCATGTCTTTCGTAGTATCCGCTCTCCCTTCCTTTTGGGGAGTGGTGTGCGGGGTATGTGTAGAGTTTGTGGAATTTGTGGCAGGAACAATTCTCCTTTTTATTACATTCTTCCTTCTTCTCTTCCTCGGCGGGGAGCCAGAGGAACCCTTAGGACGCTTGATGGAGACCTTAGTAGGTGATCTTAAAGGCTTTCCATCAGGGATACAAAAAGGGTGTTGATCAGACCCAATTGGGGTAAATACAGGAGAAGGTATATTTTTATCGAAAAGAGGGGCTGGTTCAAATAGAGGGGTGCTTAAGTCTATGGTCTGAATGACTGGTGACTGAGAAGGAATAGAGTCAGAAATATTTATAGTGTCCTTCTGGTCAGGGGACTTAATCTGAAAAATGAGGGGGATGTCTTCTGTAAAAAAAGGGGTATTGGCGTGTTCTTTGGGTGTGGTTAAGTCTATTAGAGGGCCTGTAACTGTGTCCTGGGGCTGGAGGGGTCTTTGCTTTAACTTCTCGATAGAGAGACGTCGCCCGGCTCGTTTCTCTGCGAGTGTAAGCTCCCTGTCGACTTCATTCTTAATTTTAGCGAAGAATGTATCCAGCGGGCCTAAAATGGGAGACCCTAACGTTCCTGGAGCAGGGTTTGCCTCAAGGGTGGACATCTCGTGAGACGAACAGGAGGCGGGGGTAACAGTGACCTTTTATGAAGTACAGCAAATGGCAAACTACAGTGACTAAAGCGAATCTATGACAAAGACAAGTATATCACAATAAGAACTACTATAGCTCGATAGTCTGAATAGGTAAGAGAGAGACAAAGAGAATAGGCCCGGCCCGGCCTCTATCGGCTCCGGATGGCCACAGACGGTCCCGCCCTTGTCCCAGGCTTCTCCCGGCGACCCTCCCGCGCAGCGGGATCGACGCCTTCTTTTAATGTGTAGACCGCCTAGCGGGTGGGCGGGGCCGGCAGGGAGAACAGCCCAGGTGGTTCAAAGGGCGCGCAGGGACTCCTGGTCCTCGGAGTCCCTGCAATTGCTCGCAGCCCTGCCGGATGTCAGAGAACTGCCCCAGGTGTTCTAGAGTGCTGTTGCCGGTGATTGGGGGCGAGGTCCTGTGCTGCAGGCTTTCCAAGCGGTGAGCTGGACTGAAAGCGTGCTGTGTCCGCAGGCAGCGCGTTTAAGGGAAACACTCGCTCTCAGGTGTGGCCGCCTTTTAGTTAAGGAGCGGGCGGGCGGGGCCGGCAGGGAGAGCAGCCCAGGTGGTTTAAATGGCGCGCAGGGACTCCTGGTCCTCTGAGTCCCTGCAATTGCTCGCAGCCCTGCCGGATGTCAGAGAACTGCCCCAGGTGTTCTAGAGTGCTGTTGCCGGTGATTGGGGGCGATGCGGGACCCGCGAAGCGGGTCCGGCGAGGTCCTGTGCTGCAGGCTTAACAAGCGGTGAGCTGGGCTGAAAGCGCGCTGTGTCCGCAGGCAGCGCGTTCAAGAGAAACACTCGCTCTCAGGTGTGGCCGCCTTTTAGTTCAGGAGCGGGCGGGCGGGCCGGCAGGGAGAGCAGCCCAGGTGGTTCAAAGGGCGCGCAGGGACTCCTGGTTCTCGGAGTCATTGTATTGCTCGCAGCCCTGCCGGATGTCAGAGAACTGCCCCAGGTGTTCTAGAGTGCTGTTGCCGGTGATTGGGGGCGAAGTCCTGTGCTGCAGGCTTTCCAAGCGGTGAGCTGGGCGGAAAGCGTGCTGTGTCCGCAGGCAGCGCGTTCAAGGGAAACACTCGCTCTCAGGTGTGGCCGCCTTTTAGTTCAGGAGCGGGCGGGCGGTGCCGGCAGGGAGAGCAGCCCAGGTGGTTCAAAGGGCGCGCAGGGACTCCTGGTCCTCGGAGTCCCTGCAATTGCTCGCAGCCCTGCCGGATGTCAGAGAACTGCCCCAGGTGTTCTAGAGTGCTGTTGCCTGTGATTGGGGGCGATGCGGGACCCACGAAGCGGGTCCGGCGAGGTCCTGTGCTGCAGGCTTTCCAAGTGGTGAGCTGGGCGGAAAGCGTGCTGTGTCCGCAGGCAGCGCGTTCAAGGGAAACACTCGCTCTCAGGTGTGGCCGCCTTTTAGTTCAGGAGCGGGCGGGCGGGGCCGGCAGGGTGAGCAGCCCAGGTGGTTCAAAGGGCGCGCAGGGACTCCTGGTCCTCGGAGCCCCTGCAATTGCTCGCAGCCTTGACGGATGTCAGAGAACTGCCCCAGGTGTTCTAGAGTGCTGTTGCCGGTGATTGGGCGCGAAGCGGGTCCGGCGAGGTCCTGTGCTGCAGGCTTTCCAAGCGGTGAGCTGGGCTGAAAGCGCGCTGTGCCCGCAGGCAGCGCGTTCAAGGGAAACACTCGCTCTCAGGTGTGGCCGCCTTTTAGTTCAGGAGCGGGCGGGCGGGGCCGGCAGGGAGAGCAGCCCAGGTGGTTCAAAGGGCGCGCAGGGACTCCTGGTCCTCGGAGTCCCTGCAATTGCTCGCAGCCCTGCCGGATGTCAGAGAACTGCCCCAGGTGTTCTAGAGTGCTGTTGCCGGTGATTGGGGGCGATGCGGGACCCGCGAAGCGGGTCCAACGAGGTCCTGTGCTGCAGGCTTTCCAAGCGGTGAGCTGGGCTGAAAGCGCGCTGTGTCCGCAGGCAGCGCGTTCAAGGGAAACACTCGCTCTCAGGTGTGGCCGCCTTTTAGTTCAGGAGCGGGCGGGCGGGGCCGGCAGGGAGAGCAGCTCAGGTGGTTCAAAGGGCGCGCAGGGACTCCTGGTCCTCGGAGTCCCTGCAATTGCTCGCAGCCCTGCCAGATGTCAGAGAACTGTCCCAGGTGTTCTAGAGTGCTGTTGCCGGTGATTGGGGGCGATGCGGGACCCGCGAAGCGGGTCCGGCAAGGTCATGTGCTGCAGGCTTTCCAAGCGGAGAGCTGGGCTGAAAGCGTGCTGTGTCCGCAGGCAGCGCGTTCAAGGGAAACACTCGCTCTCAGGTGTGGCCGCCTTTTAGTTCAGGAGCGGGCAGGGCAGGCAGGGAGAGCAGCCCAGGTGGTTCAAAGGGCGCGCAGGGACTCCTGGTCCTCGGAGTCCCTGCAATTGCTCGCAGCCCTGCCGGATGTCAGAGAACTGCCCCAGGTGTTCTAGAGTGCTGTTGCCGGTGATTAGGGGCGAGGTCCTGTGCGCAGGCTTTCCAAGCGGTGAGCTGGGCTGAAAGCGCGCTGTGTCCGCAGGCAGCGCGTTCAAGGGAAACACTCGCTCTCAGGTGTGGCCGCCTTTTAGTTCAGGAGCGGGCGGGCGGGGCAGGCAGGGAGAGCAGCCCAAGTGGTTCAAAGGGCGCGCAGGGACTCCTGGTCCTCGGAGTCCCTGCAATTGCTCACAGCCCTGCCGGATGTCAGAGAACTGCCGCAGGTGTTCTAGAGTGCTGTTGCCGGTGATTAGGGGCAAGGTCCTGTGCTGCAGGCTTTCCAAGCGGTGGGCTGGGCTGAAAGCGCGCTGTGTCCGCAGGCAGAGCGTTCAAGGGAAACACTCGCTCTCAGGTGTGGCCGCCTTTTAGTTCAGGAGCGGGCGGGCGGGGCCGGCAGGGAGAGCAGCCCAGGTGGTTCAAAGGGCGCGCAGGGACTCCTGGTCCTCGGAGTCCCTGCAATTGCTGGCAGCCCTGCCGGATGTCAGAGAACTGCCCCAGGTGTTCTAGAGTGCTGTTGCCGGTGATTGGGGGCGATGCGGGACCCGCGAAGCGGGTCCGGCGAGGTCCTGTGCTGCAGGCTTTCCAAGCCGTGAGCTGGGCTGAAAGCGCGCTGTGTCCGCAGGCAGCGCGTGCAAGGGAAACACTCGCTCTCAGGTGTGGCCGCCTTTTAGTTCAGGAGCGGGCGGGCGGGGCCGGCAGGGAGAGCAGCCCAGGTGGTTCAAAGGGCGCGCAGGGACTCCTGGTCCTCGGAGTCCCTGCAATTGCTCGCAGCCTTGCCGGATGTCAGAGAACTGCCCCAGGTGTTCTAGAGTGCTGTTGCCGGTGATTGGGGGCGATGCGGGACCCGCGAAGCGGGTCCGGCGAGGTCCTGTGCTGCAAGCTTTCCAAGCGGTGAGCTGGACTGAAAGCGCACTGTGTCCGCAGGCAGCGCGTTCAAGGGAAACACTCGCTCTCAGGTGTGGCCGCCTTTTAGTTCAGGAGCGGGTGGGCGGGGCCGGCAGGGAGAGCAGCCCAGGTGGTTCAAAAGGCGCGCAGGGACTCCTGGTCCTCGGAGTCCCTGCAATTGCTCGCAGCCCTGCCGGATGTCAGAGAACTGCCCCAGGTGTTCTAGAGTGCTGTTGCCGGTGATTGGGGGCGAGCCGGGACCCGCGAAGCGGGTCCGGCGAGGTCCTGTGCTGCAGGCTTTCCAAGCGGTGTACTGGGCTGAAAGCGCGCTGTGTCCGCAGGCAGCGGGTTCAAGGGAAACACTCGCTCTCAGGTGTGGCCGCCTTTTAGTTCAGGAGCGGGCGGGCGGGGCCGGCAGGGAGAGCAGCCCAGGTGGCTCAAAGTGCGCGCAGGGACTCCTGGTCCTCGGAGTCCCTGCAATTGCTCGCAGCCCTGCCGGATGTCAGAGAACTGCCCCAGGTGTTCTAGAGTGCTGTTGCCGGTGATTGGGGGCAATGCGGGACCCGCGAAGCGGGTCCGGCGAGGTCCTGTGCTGCAGGCTTTCCAAGCGGTGAGCTGGGCTGAAAGCGCGCTGTGTCTGCAGGCAGCGCGTTCAAGGGAAACACTCGCTCTCAGGTGTGGCCGCCTTTTGGTTCAGGACCGGGTGGGCGGGGCCGGCAGGGAGAGCAGCCCAGGTGGTTCAAAGGGCGCGCAGGGACTCCTGGTCCTCGGAGTCCCTGCAATTGCTCGCAGCCCTGCCGGATGTCAGAGAACTGCCCCAGGTGTTCTAGAGTGCTGTTGCCGGTGATTGGGGGCGATGCGGGACCCGCGAAGCAGGTCCGGCGAGGTCCTGTGCTGCAGGCTTTCCAAGCGGTGAGCTGGGCTGAAAGCGCGCTGTGTCCGCAGGCAGCGCGTTCAAGGGAAAATACTTTTTTCCGGAGACCCCTCACCCACCATGGTTGCTCCTAGGTGGCATGCTTCATCATTGAGGGTTCCTCTCTATCCTCTATAGATTGAGGCGTGCTGCAACTTGCAAATTACGTAGGAGCACTTTTATTGTAGACTATGTGTAGTGCAGTGATATGGAGTGGACGGATGTATGTCGTTAAAACGCATACTTTTACAACGCATACCTTTACAATGCATTTTTTACACCACAACATCCATTACAACGCATTCCATTACAACGCATGCCATTACAACAAATTCTTTGAAACTACCTTTACAACGCATTCCACTACAACGCATACTACATTTACAACGCATACCATTACAACGCATACCATTACATTGCATGTATGGTAAGTATTGGATAGTGTAGGGGTAAAAATTACTATTCTAACTCCAGGGGGGTGCAACAGTACCCCACTGGTCCCCGCCACACCAAACCCACTAGAGTCACGTACGATGCCGCAACTCTCCTCGCCCTCAACCCCAGACGTGCACCTCAATGCAGCGTTGCCTCCCCAGGACGTACCCACGGCCCTTTCGCCTGCCTCTCCTGCACGTTCAACTGCTTCAGGACCCTCACCAAACCCACTTCCCCCATACACAGCCCCGTCTCTGACCGCCTGAAATGCATACTGCTTAACACCCGCTCAGTCCACAGACACGCTACTGAACTCTTGGACCTACTCGACACTGCGTCACCGGACATCGCCTTCCTTACAGAAACATGGATGAACGCATCATCAGCACCCGACATCGCCATAGCCATACCGGATGCTTACAAGATTATCCAAAAGGACCGCACCAATCAGACAGGAGGAGGCATCGCCATCATCCATAGGAACACCATCAAAATCACGACCAGCTCCAACGATAATCTTGCAACCGCCTAACATCTCCACTTTCAGATCCACACCGACCCTAGGACCACACTCAGAGGCACCCTCATTTAAAGGCCTCCAGGTACCCGCACTCAATTCAGCGATGACATCACAGAATTCATCAGCCCACATGCCCTCGCCTCCGAGAACTACATTCTATTAGGAGACCTCAACTGCCACCTTGAAAACAAACACGACAGCAACACCACCACCCTTCTGGACAACCTGGACAACCTCGGACTCAAACAACTTGTTGACACCCCCACCCATACAGCCGGACACACGCTCGACCCTATCTTCACCTCCAGCAAGCACATCTCCTTCGACCGCACCACAGCTCTCCACACGACGGACCACAGCTGTGTGCACTTCAGCTACAAAACCACCCTGACCCACAACCGCCCACAACCTATTCCTCTGAGAAACTGGAACAAAATCACCTCCGACCAACTCCTCACTTCACTCAACCAAAACCCTCCCACCCTCTCATTGGACCCTAACCAAGCGGCCATCAATCTCAAGCAATGGATCACCCACAGTGGTGACAAATTAGCACCCCTGAAAAAGCACCAGATCAAATCAGCCAGCAAAAAGGCTCCCTGGTTCAATGATGAACTAAAAAAATCCAAGAAGCTATGCCGCACCCTGGAGAAAACATGGAGAAAAAACCCAACCACCGACAACATGGCCTCCCTCAAGGCAGCCACCCGCAAACACCACCAATTGATTCGATCCGCCAAGAAATCAGCATTCAAGGATCGTCTCGACAACAACACTCACAATAGCAAGGAACTTTGCAACATCGTCAAAGAATTCACCAATCCCACCGCAGCATCTAACGACATCACTCCCTCCCAAGACCTCTGCGATGCGTTATCCTCCTTCTTCTACAACAAAATTGCCGACATCCACAACATGTTCGAGAATACTCCCAGCGACCAACACTCCCCACCCCCCTCAGATCCTACTCCACCAACTAACATCCTTAGCGCCTGGAGCCCAATCACCACTGAAGACACCATCCGCCTAATGAACTCAATCCACTCTTGCTCGCCAACCGACCCCTGCCCCCACCACATCTTTAACAAAGCCGACTCCATCATCGCACCCCATCTCCGTGATATCATCAACTGCTTGTTCAACTCTGCCACCTTCCCAGAAAGCTGTAAACATGCCGAACTCAGCGCCCTTTTGAAGAAACCCACAGCAGACCCTTCTGAACTTAAAAACTACCGACCCATATCCCTCCTCCCATTCCCGGCCAAAGTCATTGAGAAAGCCATCAACAGCCAGCTCGCCGCCTTCCTTGAATCCAACAACTCCCTCGACCCCTCTCAGTCCGGATTTCGGGCCAAACACAGCACCGAAACCGCCCTCGTTGCAGCAACAGACGACATCCAAACACTACTGGACAACGGAGAAACAGTAGCCCTCATTCTACTCGACCTCTCAGCCGCCTTCGACACAGTCTGCCACAGCACCCTCATACAACGCCTCAGCAACATCGGCATACAAGGCAAAGCCTTGAACTGGATCATCTTGTTCCTAGCTGGGAGAACTCAGAGAGTCCGACTTCCCCCATTCAACTCTGAGGCCACTGTCGTCATCTGCGGAGTCCCACAAGGATCCTCACTCAGTCCCACCCTCTTCAACGTCTACATGAGCCCACTCGCATCCAAGCGCGCCAACACAACCTTAACATCATCTCCTACGCTGACGAAACCCAGCTGATCCTTTCCCTCACCAAAGACCCCAACACCGCCAAAACCAATCTGCACGAAGGCATGAAAGAAGTAGCCGAATGGATGAAACACAGCCGCCTAAAACTCAACTCAGACAAAACGGAGGTGCTCATCCTAGGATCTTCCCCCTCTGCCTGGGACGACTCTTGGTGGCCTTCCGCTCTGGGCACAGCACCCACACCCACAGACCATGCACGTAACCTTGGCTTCATCCTAGACTCCTCTCTCTCGATGTCCAGACAAGTCAACGCAGTCTTATCCTCCTGCTTCAACGTACTTAGCATTCTCAAAAAGATCTTCCGCTGGATCCCCCTCGAGACAAGAAAGACCGTCACCCACGCACTGGTCACAAGTCGACTGGATTGCGGTAACACACTATACGCCGGAATCACAGCAAAATTACAGAAAAAACTCCAACGCATCCAAAACGCATCAGCAAGACTCATACTGAACATCCCTCACCATGATCACATCACCGGACACCTAAAAGACCTCCACTGGCTTCCCGTCAACAAAAGAATTACATTCCGTCTTCTCACCCACGCACACACGCCCCTCTACAATTTAGGACCCGAATGCCTCAACACTCGACTGTCCTTCTACAAACCCACCCGCCAACTAAGATCGTCCAATCAATCTCTCGCCGCAGTCCCACGCATCCGAAAATCCACCATGGGAGGAAGATCCTTCTCCTTCCTGGCGGCCAAGACCTGGAACACACTCCCCTCTCGCCTCCGCCTTACTCATAACCACATCTCCTTCAGAAAAGAACTTAAAACCTGGCTATTCGACAAATAATGTACCCCTTCCCAAGCGCCTTGAGACCCTCTGGGTGAGTAGTGCGCTTTATAAATGCCCGAACTTGAACTTGATAGTGTCTGGGTAAACATTACTATTCTAACTACAGGAGGTGCAACAGTAGGGTAAGTATTGGATAGTGTAGGGATAAAAATTACTATTCTAACTCCAGGGGGGAGAATACTGTGGGTGTGAATAAAGACATAAAACGATTGGTTTAGGTCCTGTGTTGCACTGCTCATTCACTCACCGTGAGACACACGTTATATTGATTATATAGCGCATTATCACCAACGGTCTCTAAGCGCTTGCTTTGGGAACCCGTCCTGGTTTTTCGCTGTGAGATAACCCGTACTGGGCTTGTAATTTATATTTATATAGCGCATTATCACCAACGGTCTCTAAGCGCTTGCTTTGGGAACCCGTCCTGGTTGTTCCCTGTGAGATAACCCGTACTGGGCACCCCCAAGGTGAAAGCCAGGCATCCTGCCGCGGGGGCCATAGTGGAGATTAAGCAAGCTATTGCCCAGAGTTGCAGAGTGTGAACCCGTGATTCGAGCAGGCACCAAAGCGAGAATTATCGAGTTGGTGGACATTTTTGGGCTCAAGACCCTGCCGCGTCGGGAATTGAACCCTGGTCCCGGGTCTGACCACTGCTTCATGGTCTGCCTCCTCTAACCATTGAGCCACACTTCTCCATGCATGAAATGTGTACAGTGCTCAGGCACCCGAAGACGACCTGATGCGACATTAGACACAATAAGTGCTCCAAAGTTTTACAGAAATGGATATGCAGAAAATAGCCTAGTTTTCCATTTAAGACAAAAACAGACTACGTTCGGAACAAGTCTCTACTCAGTTGGTAGCGCATTCTACTCCATAGGAGCCTGAATGGGGAAGGAAACGCCACTCTTCCTGGTCAGCTGGAAAGCAAGGTTGCTTTACCTGGTGTAAGCTGAACAAGTCAGTACGGCTCTGGGCGGACACTCGGGCGGCATTTTTTCTATGAAGAACTGATGAAAAGTGGTCATGCGGTGCAAATGACTCTAAATATAATATATTGTCCATGAGAAACCAATGCAGGCCTCAGGTAGCATGGAGGGGCTCTGTGAGATGATGTCCAGGAGGCCGCCCTTGAACATCCATGGGATGCAGAGGTTGCACTGTAGGGCCAGTTTACTCCTGGCATACAGGACAAGCTTAACCCACCTATGGAAGGTCCGTGCGTGCATGCACAAACACACAGGGGCACACACACAATCTTCATCAAATGCGTCAGCTGAAATCAGCCCACATTTCAACATTTGCATTTCAAAACTTGGATTAACTGTATTTGAGCTTCAATTAATAAAAGTACTCGTAAACCACTTCAAATACGTTTCTGCTTACTCAAATATGTGCGTAGAAAGAAACAAAAAGAAGGCCGCGCTTTGGTCAATAACTTTCCTTTCCCGATGAAAGTTTGCAATTTCGAAATGAATGACTGTTTACTCAGACTCGCGCAGCAGTGGAAGTTGCTGTCAGATCCTCGCGCGCTGCGCACTGGTGACAAGTGAAAGCTCAGTTAATCCGCGCGCCTGGTGCTGTAAACTCGCCGGACTGGTTCGGCGCCCGGACCACGCTGCCGGCAGAGCTTCCCCTCACATCCTGCAGACTCCCTCGCGGAAACGGAACCGCAGACGAGCTGACCCGGCGCTCTGCGGCGTTAGAGGAAGACACGAGGAATGCCGCCGCCGCCGCTTGACATAACGGAAAGCTGCCATCCTCCCGGCCTCCCGCGATTGGAGCTGTCAGGCCGGGCGCTGGAGGGCGGCTCCCGCCAGCAGCGGGGCGTGCGCTCGCGCCGCAGCCACACCTCCTCCGTTTACCAGGCAGTTGGTGGTGCGCTGCTGGAGGGTGCAAAAAAGGCTGCTGCCTGCAAAACAATGGGAGACAAAGGCCATCTGCTCGCTCCCTCTCGGCAGCACAGACGTGTGTGCGCTCTCTTTGAGGTCCTCGCGCCGCATTCCAGGCACTTCTGTTGTTCCAGCGCTCACTTTCTTGGCTGGGTTAAATAGCGTCCCCCGTGGGCATTTCATATGCTGTTACTTTTTAACCCACGCCTGTTTTTTTGCTTTAATTGACGCTCAGTGGAGCTGTCAGTCGCATATGTTGGCATTTATAACAGTAGGGCCCCTGCACGTTGGGATAGTCCATCGTCATCACACGAATCAACCTTAGTCGAAATTGCAGTTCACCTGTTACTCCTGGCTTTCACTGGGCTGCACGTGGGCTTGTGGACGTCACCTGAGAATTTTGGGGAATTACAGATGGTTCCAGTGCCGTCTTGGAACTGGTTATAGCGTATCTTCTCTCTGTCCGCACTTACTTTAATTCAACCATTAGAATGCTCCTGATTATGTTTCACCGGGACATTTACTGACTAAAATTCCAAAGTCAAAATCCCCCGATTGGACTGCTATTATAAGGTCAACTGGAATGTTCACCATGGGGTCCATTTGCATCCCATGGTCTAAAGCAAAATGTTAGAAAATGAACACATCAGTCCAAATATGTCTCGCTGCCCATATAATGTTAGTGAAAATGCAGATCAGTCCCGGTACAAGGGTAATTTAATTAATGCACGCACTTTACACAGCATTTCATTTTTAACTCGCCGCAAAAAAAGCACATTCGGACGGAAAAAGAAAGCTGCCAAATAAAATGAAACCCTCGTTATTCATAAGTAGTTGCTGCGTTGCAAGATCTAGGGGTGAAGTATGCAACACAGCATAAATAAATAATGATGGACGGTTAAGTGATGTGTTTATGTGACTGTCTACGTTAAAAGGCAATTCTAATGCCGCCACTAGCTGGAGAGCTGAAGTTGTGTTTGCTGAATGAAATAGAATGAAAATGAACGAATAGCCCAGAAACGAGAATCAAAGTGATATTTATTTCAAGAGTTTTATATAGCGCTGGCCAGACCAGAGGGTATCGGAGCGCTTTACAACATACGTGTCAGGAAATCACACAGTAATGCAGTATTATTTATTAAGTATTCATTCAGAAGCAGCAATAACATTTTAATCGATGACTGAGGTAACAGCTACAGGATTTTTTTTCTCGATTCTGCTGTGTTTTTTCAAGCGCTTCCGTCATCACATTTCAATATTGTAATGTATGTTAAGTGGCTAGTTAACTGCACCAGTTCTGCGGTGGGTTCTGACGAAAACAGAAGTACATTACTTTTGTTTCCACATGCATGCATGAAACATACATATTTTCAGAAGTATGAGGAACTAGAATCCATTTGTGTCCTTTAGGTAGCAGCAAGTAACTTCCCGATGTTGTTTTGAAATCCTGAGGTGAGCGGTTGCTTTAAAAGATGGTGGAGGCACAAAGTTTTGGGTGTGACAAGAAGGTTTCATTTAGGAGATCATAGATTCCACGCAGATGTGTAGCTGCACAGGCTGTTGGAGAGGTACTTAGGGGCCATGCCATGGGCTACCTTGAATGCAGGTGCAATTAACGCCTACCACCCAAGTCAGTTTTTTTATGGCTTTAGGGGCCTCGACCTGTCTTAATTGTCACACTAGTAGCAGTTTGATGGTTAGTAGTTTTATAGGTACTGTCATTGGCAGCACTGGTAGTGGCAATGGGGTGTGCTAGGTACAGTAGCCTCCTGACGAGGGCCCTTGCACTTGTTTTTATACAAATTAAGCAGTCAGTAGGTTGTTAGAGAAGATATGGGTGTGGTGACGAAATTAGTTGTTCCTATTTCTTGAGAAGTAGGGAAGTAGAGACACTGGGGATGGTTGGAGAAAACAGAGGGGTCAGTAGTAGGGCTTTAAGTGGGCCGGGTGTTGAGGGGTCTGAGCACCGGCAGTTTTATTAAGGGGGGGCTTGAAACGGGTCTCTATCGTGCTCTGTTTTGAGCCCTGGCACAGGCAGTCTGTTTCTTTTCCGGACTGCAGTGACAGCAGTTTGCTGTCACTGCAGTCTAGAAAAAAGTGCCAGGGCACAAACAGCCTGATAGAGACCTGTTTCGAGACAGCAGGCACATCGATGTGCGCTGCCCACACTGCTCACTAGTGAACAAGTTAAGGCATGACGTCATGCCAGGTGAGCGTTGTGGGGGAAGGCAAATCCTTTAAAGAGTCATTTTCTCTCTGGATTTCCCTTCTCTTTCTAAAACGCAAGAGCAGAAACATTGTGGTAGGGTCACCAGGGCTTTAATTGGAAGCTTTTTCAATATTATATGTAATAACCATAGTTGCAGCTTATTTATATTATGCAACAAATAACTATTGGCAAAGCCAATAGTCCTTACTTCTTGTTGTATCATATATCTAGATGCAATGACAGATACAGCAAAATACAAGTCGGTCGGCACACTATGCTAAACACAGATTGTTAGCGTAAGTGTTTTAAAGCCACGCCCCTAATTACACTGCCCACGCCCCTTTGAGAGACACCCCCCCCCCCCCCCAGTTTTTTCATCCCACTTAAAGCCCTGGTCAGCAGTGATCTGTTTATGTAAAATACTGCAGATTTTAAACAAGTAGGCCAGTTGTCAGAGGTGCGGCACGTAGGCCAGCGTCAAACTAGAGGCGAGGAAGAACTGAACAGAGAGGTGGGTGAATGGAGGGCCTTGGACTTCAGAGCCAGAGGTTCATGTCCAGATGGAGCGCAAGGACTGACAGCCTTTCTCACTAGAACGAGTTCCCTGCGACATGCTGTGACAAAGTGTGAGAAAGCTGGTGGATGAGGTAATGAAGGGGGCCAAAGGTCACAAGTGGAAATCATGGCAAGACAGACTCCTTTCGAGGGCTGTACATTGAGTGCCATAAATGTGGTAATAGTAGTATCTGTTATTTACAGTACTTAGAATCGGCAGAACTGTAGCAGACAGCGTTCAATAAAAACATTGATATCACCATGTATTAATGATGTCCGTGGAGGTGTGAAAGTTCATTGCTGAGGAAGGCGTACTTCTGTAACTGGAAACTGTTGCCAAATGTTTTTCATTGCTATTTCCACGTGGCTACTAAAGTGTCCTCGTTGGGTTGTGTAAATAGGGCATTAGTTGCATTTCGGAATAATTTCATGGCGACGTGCCTAAATACAATTGCCACTGAAAGTGTGTTTATACATTACCGGTTTCCTAATTTAGGCCTGCGTTTATTTCAATGCCTGGTTGCTACTTATTTTGCACTGGCCCAACATATTTCGTATATATTATTGGGTTTTTAAATCAAATCATTCTAAGCCACCCACCCCTTTGGTGTTTTCAATAATGAGCCATTCTTAAAAGTGTCTGTGGCTTTCTCACAACTTGTGGGCATAGGAGAGGACGGCAAATTCTAATCTGAAAAAGTAGTCTGACTTTCTCTATGTACGCGCTGTAATTAAAAGATAATTCTTATTTGTATCTCTTTTGTTGGGTTGAAGTTCCCTGCTGCAGACCATGCCCTCCCCGCGCCATCCTCTTTTTAATGCTGGTGCTTCCTCTCCCCCGGGCAGTTTTTTGATGCCCAGCCCGTGCACCTGCTGCCCCCTCACCTGTCTATCTCCCAAGATGGACCCCGCCTGCCGGCTAGGCGCGCGCAGGCGCAGTGCGGGCTACCGCAGGCAGGGGGCGGCATCATGGCGGAGCGGTGAGCGGTGCAGGCTTTACCCAGCAGCGGCAGCACGGAGCGGGTGACAGCTCCAGCCGCTCCCCATACAACAGGGCCCGGGACAGGGCCACGTAGCCGCCCGTCTGCCGAGGATCCCTCAGGGCGTGTAATCACCGGGACCCCGCCGCAGCGGGCGGAGGCTGCGCCCGGGCGGGAGGCTGCACGGAGGCAGCGGCGGCTGGCGCTTTGTGCCTCGGGCAGGGGCCTCGCCCGGGCTCCAGGGCAGTGTGTCCGGGAGATGGCCAGCTGCGAGAAGGCGGCCGTGTCGGTGCAGGCGTCGGTGGTGACGGAATTGCTGCTGGAGCGCGATGCGCCCACCTCGTCCGGCTCCTCCGGTGCGGGGCCGGGTGGAGGGTCAGCGGGCGGGGAGCCCCCTCCAGCCCCCCGCGGGGCGCAGTCGGTGCTGCTGCCCGCCGGCCTGCTGCACCCGGCCTCCGTGCCCATTCGCAACATCCGCATGAAGTTCGCCGTGCTGATCGGGCTCATCCAGGTCGGAGAGGTCAGCAACCGGGACATCGTGGAGACCGTGCTCAACCTGGTGAGGATCGGGCAGGTGGGGTGGGTGCAAAGGGGAGGGAGGTGCAAGGAGTCTGCCTGTGATGGGGCATCACAGACACTTGGCTTTAACATGTCAGCCAGCAGGTGCCCCTCATACAGCATCACGTGCCCCCTTATGCATGCACAGTCCCGGAGGCTGGACCAGGACAAAGCCGGTACCAGGGGCAGGCTGCCACCCCCATGTCCTATTTGCTCAATCCATGCCTGTCGGTGGAAAACTACCTGTGTAACGGGGCATGTGATGCTGTACGCGCGTGACGCCGGCTGGGTGCTGTGTGAACAAATAACACGTTGGATTTATAATTTGTCAGTATGTATCTGAGGCGTCCAGACAATGAGGGGCACAGACTCCTAGGTGGTGACACGGCTGTCATGCCGGGGCGGCCTGTGTCTGCGGTCTCGCCCCTTGTTCTAGAACAGTGGAGCTCTCCAGAGCTGGATTCTCAGCAGCCAGTTCGGCTGTAGCATCCTTTATCAAAATAGACGCGGTTGCCATTGCAACGCTCCATCCTGCATCCGCTCTCCCCACCCTCCTCGGTTACAGATCCCCACCCTTCACCCCACCCAGGTGGTCGATAGGTACATCGAGATACTGCCCCGCTCCCCAAGATTCTAACGGTCCCTGCTGCGGGGCTGCCCGATGACTTCATGTTTTTTTGCCCAGCCTACATTGCACTCCGGCGGCACCACCAAGGAAACGCGGAGGAGCAGAGGGATGGTGGGGGAGGCGCTGCAGACGTGAATCACTGGCAGTCTGGTGCTGCTGGGGGTAGGGAGGTGTGCTTCACGGGCTCGCTGCCAGGCAGGTTGCTCCCAGCACTCTAGCTGGATGCTCCTGTGTTTTCAGGAACGAGAGGGCTCCCCTTCCCCTCTGCACGAGAGCTCCCCTCCCCCTGGTACCCGCGAGACAATCCAACCTGACCAGGTTTACTGATATGATGCTCTCGGTGCAGCAACTAGGTAGGTCTGCTTTCCCAGAGTGAGTCATAAGAGTGGGGTCAGTCTACTAGCGTTCCAAAGAAAGGGGCTCCTTGCTTCAGGGCCGCCCGATAGCAGCACTGTCCTCATCACATGAGCAACTTCCTGTTCCATCCATGCAGTGGTCATTGCCTCCGTCGCCTTAAAGGGGGACTGGACTGCCTTCACTGTGGCGCACCATGTGTGCCTCTCACCCAGCGCAGCCAGGAAGCGGAGCAGGCTGTTAAGTGCATAGCAAAATTAATAGATTGTGTTAGGCCTGAAAGAGCTCCAAGTGCCAGTCTAAATCGAGTCAGGCCCCTCCCCCACCCTTCCCATTCTCAGACTTTAGAAATGCCATTCACTGCAGAGCTGCCAAATTAAAAAAAGCATTGCAATTTGCATCCGAATTATTGGCTACGACAGACCGGAGTGGTAGTTTTGGGAACAGCATTGGGTGCCCTCGGGTGTTATTCATATGCTCACTATTCACATGCTCACTGTTGCAGCAGGACACGTTTGACTTACAGATCTGCACTTGCTTACTAGCTGCAGCTTGTCACCAGGCATCTTTAAATCAGATTACGGTCAGCCCGTAACTGCTGTTTTCGTTCATGCCTCGATATCAGATTGCATTTTGTGTTCTGTGCTACTTGGTGTGAAATTTGCTTATTGTACAGCGAGCCCTCTTGTGCACAACAGATATGCAAAAAGCAAGTATTGATGCTTCCACCTGCTAGTGATGTAATTGTGGACCTGAATGGGAAGCTTCCTGTGCTGCAGAACCTGTGCATTGTGGGCCAGTGGCGGGGTGACAGATGGGCCCTGCATGCGTGTGCTGCACGGGGCAGTGACATGTAACTAGTGCTTGGCAGATACAAAGCTTGTCCCCTCAGATGTCAAAATGGTACATTTAACGTGGCTATTTTAAGATGGGGTTCTGTGTCAACGTATCTACACCCCCTGGACACACATTCTTGATATAAAGGGCTACTCGCTGCTTGTTTGCACCTGGTTTTAATGTATGATCTATAAGAGATGAATAACAGACAGTAGTGTACCAGAAGCTGTGTATTTGTTCATAATGGCGCAATCTTTGTTTGGGAGCCCTAGAATTGCTACCGCCTCTCAATTCACGGACTTTGTTGTTGAAATGTTCATGAGATCTAATTTGGAATGTGCCCAACTCTGTTTTAATCGAAAGCTCGTGCACGTGTACCAAATAATTCATATAGAAAGTTTTTAAAGTTGTATGAGTTAACTTTTTCTGACTAAGTTTATAATGATTCATTAAAAACATGTTATATATAAACTTCTAAAATTACACTCAATTCATTATAGAGACTATAAGATTAAGCGCTCCGGAAGAGCAGGTATACGCCACTCTTCTAACAATCTTTCTTCTCGGAAAATGGACAGCGATAAAAAACACATTTTAACCACACAACTGCAATAGTCAAAAACACAAGTTTCCATGCAAATGAATCCTTAGTCCATGCCTTGCAACGCAAAATGTAGGGGGATCTGATGTATTTCGCTAAACGTCTGTGTGAAATGTGTCTGTGTGCCATTATCAGATTTTTCCTCCAATAAGGATATATATCCCTCTTTCAGGGTCATGTGCTTCCAATTGTTAGTCATTTTCGCTGCCTATTGTAGATTTTAACAATGCTATACTTGGAATTCTGTATGCATCGTTTGAGTTTTCTTTTTATCTTTTTTTCTGTTTGTCATGAACCAAGTAATGCTGTGGCTTTATGTGCAACTGTACACAATGTGGCAAGGTTTGTCCTTTAGGTTGTGAGTTTTGTGTCCCCATTCTTTAGAACACGTCTGCCTGGGTGATTGCGCTTACATACTTGTGCCACATGTGCTCTACGAGCCAGGAGTTTTTCTTATTGACCACTAGTGCACATTCTAGAGTCTGCTTAAGCAGGCCCAGGACTATGACCCTCTAACCTACATGAAGGCTTTTATGTATATCCCAGCCTGATGTCTGATATGCCATGTTCCAGTTTCCCTGGTATTGCCGATACTGAATCTGCCATGTACAGGAGATAAAGCTGTCTATATTGTCGACCTATTGCAACACCACTGTGCCTAAAACCTTCTTGTTTATTTTAAGTATTCATACTATAGTTTTTAGGTCTCGCCTACACAGCACGCATGCGCTGCATAGGAGAACCTTTAGCCTGTCTCTACTCACTACCCTCCTTCCCCCTCTCGCTCTCACCCCGTGTTTCCAGTACCTTCTGCCTGCTTAGCTCTATGCCACAGCACCCTGCCTCTGCTCTCTGCGCCACTCCGCTCTCACTTTTTAGTTATGTTTTATATTATTGTATGTGAAAGTTTTAACACATTTATTAGAACTTTCACATACAATAATATAAAACATAACAGAAAACTTAAAAGGTCCCGAAGGAGAGACCTATTGGCTATGCCAATGCTTGTTACTCTAGTTTCTGACTGTGCTCGCCCAGGCAGCCTATGGAGGCCTTTGCTTAGGGGCAGTCTGTAGTGGGTTTGAGTCATGATGCTCCACCTTGAAGGGTGATCAGCCAATCAGCATAGTCTGTCCTTCAGAGGGCGGAGCCTTGATCGTTTCCGAGCCAATGGTTAGGCACAGTGACTCTGACTGTATGGAATTATCTTGATCAGCATTGTCAAATGTTTATCAGCATGATATAGTGCAGCAGAGACCGTGCTGAAAAGCAATTATAGCTTAATCATTATTTGCTAGTGAGCATTGTATGTTGAACTTTTTGTAAAAGTATTTACCTTATTGTATATATTTGTATTGAACAACCTTTTCTTTTGCTGTGAATATGTGATAATAGTGCTGCATCTGTGTGTACCCGCCTCCAGTAGCAGCGGGTCTACATGAATAGTTCTGCTAAACCATATTCTCACAGTAATTACACTGCTGCTCAGATTTAAACTTTTTAGTGCTTCCTTGGTGTGGAGACTTCACCCCGTTCTTTGATGGACAGGGTATGTTCTAGGAAAAATTTTAATATTTTAAATGGTCCTTAATTCTTGAAAGCAAGCGTAGTAATTCGGATTTCTTCCCATATCTATATATACACTCATGAAATGAACATTTTTTTTTATATAGCGCAATAGCTACCCTGAGGCCTCCCAGCACTGTGAACAGACGCAGAGAGAGGACCGGGATCGGCAGTTAGAGGTGTTTGTTAAAAAGTAAGGTCTTTAAAAGTTTGCGGAAGGGTAGAAGATTGGGCTCCGTCCGCATGTGGAGGAGAAGAGCTTGGCAGAATTGTAGGAAAAGGAGCACCCACCGCATCTGGCTCTCTTTATGAGGGGTCTGAAGGAGCGTGCGGGCTGCACAGTTTTGGATTATCTGAAGCTTGCGTAGAGTGTGGGGCCACTAGATATGGGGCATTTCCGTAATCCAGATGGGAGAGGGTAAGTCCTTGTACCATGATTTCTTTAGCTTGAAATGGGAGAAGGGGAAGTAGCTTAAGCAGCATCCTCAGCAGTCCGAAGCAGGCGGCCCAGAGTTTCGCCGCCTGATAGTTAAAGCTGAGGGAGCGGTCCAACCATATGCCAAGGCTTTGGATCTGGTCTTTTGGTACTGGGGCGGGGCCAAGACATTTCGGCCAAAATAGCTCTGAGCTGAGAGTGGGTGAGTTTCCGAGAAGCATGATCTCGGTTTTATCACTGTCGAGTTTTAGGCAAGAGAGTTACATCCATTTGGCGACCTTCTTGAGACATCCTTCAAGAATGCTTGATGATTTGTCTGGGTGGTTTAATGCCACCACAAGCTGAGTGTCATCAGCGTAGGTGATGATTTTTAGGCCAAATGGAAGGATAAACTCTGCCAGGGGACTCATGTAAATACTAAATAGTGTAGGGCTCAGGGAAGAGCCAGAGGCACACCACAACTAAGGGGCATTCGCTGGGAGATGACATTGCCTTCGATGCCCTGGAAGGACCGTTCGCCAAGAAAGCATTGTATCCAGGTGGCGGCATTGCCTGATACACCCAGATCCCTTAGCCTCATGATCAGTGTTAAATGGTTTACAGTGTTGAAAGCAGCACTGTGGTCAAGAAGAATGACAGCCGCAGAGTTTTCCTGGTCCAAGATCCTTCTTGCCTCCTCTGTTAAAGCGAGGAAGGCAGTTTCAGTCCCTTGTTGGGGACGAAAACCAGTCTGTGAAGGATGGAGTAGGTTGTTGGTTCCTAAAAAGTCTCCCAGCACTTTGTTAATATGTTTTTCAAGGATCTTCTCATCCAGGGAAGTAGGGAGATTGGGCGATAGTTGCCAAGGTTGTAATGATCAAGATTTGTTTTTTTGAAGAGGGTCTTTAACATGGCACATTTCCATGCTTGGGGGACCACTCCCGCGGAAATTGAGGCGTTCAGCAGATTGAGTACAGTAGGTAAAATGTTTGCAGTGATTGGTAACAGGGGGCGGGGGGCGCTGGGTCTGAGGGAGAACCCGACTTTACCTGCCGCATGATAGTCTATGGATACGGGGTCCAGGGGGGAAGTAGTTCCAGTGTGACGTGAGTTCCATGTCCAGTACAATTAGTGGATTTGGACTGGATGGGTGTGAAGGTGGAGTATATATTTTGCACTTACTGGAGATAGAATTCCGCTAGGTGTTGCACCGGGATAGAGCATCGTCAGAGGTAGGCTGCCTCCGGGGCAGTTTTGAGAGGGTTTTAGCAATCCGATAGATGTCCTTAGGAGAGTTAGAGGCTGCTTTGATTTTTTGTTCTCGTAAAAGGCAGCTTGAGCAAGTTTCATTTCAAATTTGTATGTTCTTTATGCCTCCCTATACTCTGATTTGCTAGGGACTGCGTAGGTCTGTCTCCATTTCCTCTTTAACCCTTTGCAGTGTTGTTTGAGATCCCGCAATTTTGGGGAGTACCAGGGAGACGACTTTGCTCTGCATTTATTATGGTATGTCTGATGGAGAGCACAGCATCTAAAGATCTCTGGATTCAGCAGTTACATTTCTCGTTGGCCAAGATGGGGTTGGGGTCTCTGTTGGGTCTGGAGGTTTCAAGGGCTAATATCTAGAGTTCTGTAGGAAACCTGGACCAATTCTGTTCCCGGCGTGAGGTCAAATTGGAGGGAAGGATGTGGTTTGTGGTTTCCCAAGTCAGGGAAATCAAAAAGTGGTCAGATCAGGCGAGCGGAGATGGCATTCCTGAGGTCAGATCGGGGCAGTTGCTGAAAATGGGGTCAAGTAGATGGCCTATAGTGTGGGTGGGATTGGAAACTAACTGCTTTAGCTGAAGCGAGCCAAGGCTCAGATTTAGTCCATTAGAGGTGTGATCAGAGGTATTGTCAAGATGAATATTAAGATCCCCCAATACTGTGAAGTTGGAAGGCGAGCAGGCTAAATTGGCAATGGTTGTTGGGAGACTGTTAAGAAATTGACCCAGGGGTCCGAGTGGACGATAGATTAGTAGCCCAGAAAAGGTGGTTATGGGGGAAAAGTCTATGGAGAAAAGGAGGCTCTCGCAATCTGAAACCTGATCTGGAAAGATGTGGCAGTTAAAGTGGTCTTTAAAAACAATCGCTAAGCCCCCCCCCCTCCCCCTCTGCCTTCTCCATGGTGCTCTCGTTGTATGAGGTAGCCGTAAGGGTGATTTTGGGCAAGGATCGGCTCAGACTCATTATTAAGCCACGTTTCTGTCAGGAAGGGGGCATCAGGTTTAAGGTCCTCCAATAGTAGGACAATTTCAGTGGCATGTTTAGGGTACGACCTGCAGTTTAGCAGGAACATCTTTATACTGGCGTGATTTATAAGGGGGTTTTGTACCTTGGCGACCAACCGAAAATTGAACCCGCAGTGGGAGCAGTCAGTGTGTTTGTCAGCTACATTAAAAAAATGACAGCACTCGTCAGATGTCATTCCTCTTACAGACACACACACTATACACTTCTAGGTATTGGAGGTAGTAAGTACTATGTAAATGGTGTCCCTGCTTAATAATAATGTTAGCACTGTCTTGGCCATTCAGCGTATGCAGACATTTTGAAAACTCTCAAGTTTACTATTTGGTCCTTTTCTCTTTAAGCATTGTTTAGGTCGAACCTGCTCTGCGGCATACTGTTTAAGAGTATGGAATAAAAGCCCCGCCCACTCTCCGCCCGTATTTGTCATTGGCTTGTGTCATTGTCCTTCGTAAATGCTGGCTCCTGATTCGTTAATATGCTTGTTTGTCCCTTCTTAGTGACACCTTGTCTTGATTTGTACCCTCCCATGAGGACTGGCACTTTTACTTCAGTTGTTACACAGTGTGTATTTTTTAGTCTGTAAGCACTATTTTCTTTAATGAATTTCTCCTACTGCAGGCACAACATGCTTTCCTGCACCATTCAGTGCGCCAATGAGTGCTTTCACTTTCCGAGCAGCCAGGACAATGGCAACTGTCTCTTTGAATAGGTCTTGCAATTACAAGAGTTTGAGCTATTGGCATTGCAAATGACCATGCCTTTTATTTATGTGTTAATTAGCAAAACAGATACGCTGCATGGCTGAGTTGCATTACGCATTGCTCACTGGCCTATTTGTGGGCTGCGACCATAAATGTAAAGGTTTTTGAAAAAGTGAACCTTGAGAGATTAATCACGCATATACATTAATGCAGATTTTCCATATTGTGTTTGTTTATTGGGCTGTTTGTGGTTCAATTATACTATCTTCAATAGCTTGGCTGCAAGCAGGCAGTGGGGTACTGGTGGCAATCACAACTCCGACAATGAAGATAACCTGTGAGGTGACTAAAGCCCGTCCTGGAGTGGCTAAGAAGGAGTGCGAAGGAGCTATCTCGTGTGTGAATGACGTAGTTCTGTGGAGTTGTGGCGCAGTCGGCAAGGAAGAGTGGGCAGGGGCCATGTCGCATGATGAGGTTTTGAAGAATGTCAAGAATCTCATCTCAAAGGGCAGGCGCAGGGAAAGTACCTTGCCAGTCAGTGTCTGGTCCTATAACGCAGTCATTGATGAGCTATCTATTATTGGTGATCAGATCAACATGCGGGAAGACAAGTTAGTTCCCCCTGTTGAGGTTCGGAAAAAGCTCTTTGACTTGGCTCATGAAGGGCATCTAGGACAAACCATAACAAAGAAAAGGTTGAGAAACGAGTTCTGGTGGCCTGGAATGGATGGTGATGTGATCAGGTGGGTGGAGAGGTGCAGTGAATGCTGTGAATCTGAAAAACGGCTTAAAGTGGGACCTCAATCCACCCCTAGCTCCATCCAGGATCCGGGTGCGGTGTGGCATAGTATATGCCTTGACTTTATTGGACCTATGCCTAGTGTCCACCCCAGCAAGAGATTTGGTCTAGTAGTTATGGACGTTCATACTCGATGGCTCATTGCTTATCTCCTTTCAGAAATAACTACCCGCATTACTATCAAAGTTTTGCGCACAATTTTTAAGGATGAAGGGTATCCCGCAATCCTTATCACGGACAACGGGACGCAATTATCCTCAAATGAGATGAGGGGATTCCTGTGTGAATGTGGAATAAAACATGTGTTCACAACTTTGTACAACCCACAATCCAACGGGATTGCAGAGAGAGCAAATCGAATGATCAAGGGCGCCATAAGTCTGGCACTCACTAACAATCTCAACATTGAAAAAACTCTTAACTAGTTAGTGTGGGCTTATCGCACGACAGAAAATTCCACCACTGGTATGGTCCCTTTTGTAGCCATGCGGGGCAGAAAACCTACCTCCAAACTAGTGCCTCCGTGGATCCGGGAGTTGGTGGAAGGGAAGAATGGCGGTGTGTGAGAATTCCCGTGCATGGTCCCAAGAAGGTTCAAGGAACAGGAAAAAACGGGTCTAAAATTCTGGTTGGTGATTGCGTCAAGGTCCGGTCTGGACGTTGGGTCAGAGGTATGCGTAAGTTTCAAGGACCATTCATGGTGAAAGAAGTGCATCCCTTTTATGTGGTATTGTAGAATGGAGAGAAATGGAACTTGCGCAGAGTGGCAAAGTACAGCTCGGGAGACCACGCTCCTGAAACCTTTAATAGAAATGCTATCACCAAAGATAACTTGCTCAGGGTATATGCTAGCTCAGGATCACCAATTGCTTGACGGTGCCCGCACAGGTACAGAGACGAGGGCACCAGGCCCTGGAGGGGACAATTTGGGCATTGATCAAAGGGCAACCAACTCAAGCGATGCATTTCAGAACCTTCATGGGGCGAAAGCCCATCAGAGACCTCTACGGATCAGGAGGCTACCTCCACATTTGAATGATTTTCTAGTTAGCTGAATTGTTGTCTATCTCCCTGTCCCCTTGCCCCATTAATTCTGTACTTTCATTGTTTATCACTCGACTCTCTACCTGCGTGTAGAGGAAAGGGGGTATGTTGTAACTTCACTGTGGTCGCACCCCCGCGCCACAGTGGAATAGCCCGATGCCGAACGTTCTAATGTGAGCGCCGCAGGTTATCCGTCAGTGAGGCTTCGCTGGCGGAAGTGAACGGGCGCGCTGGTGTTGTGCTCTCATAGAATAAACTTACTTGAACTCCACGGTGCCTCCGACTCATATCTGAACCCTACAACATATTGTTTCCAGAGACAATGCAATGGTGCATTCAAGTGTGGGACGCCGTGTGTGTTTGTGCTGATGTGTCATTGCGAGAAAGAAGAGCGTGAGTGGGCCTGGTTTCTTTTTCACTCAGCCTTGAAGCATCTCAGGTCTCTCTAATTTGATCCGTATATAGGGCTACCTTGGTATCTTATCCATAGCCCGACTATTGGGTTAATCTCTGACTTGATGTGGCTCACCTCTGACAAAATGCTCCTGTTTCTTTCCATAATAATGGTAATTATTGGCAGAATGTGGCATTCATGTGATGAGTGTGCCTTTATTTGTAGGGGTTCTTTTCATTTAGAAGAGACGCAACTTAATGGTCCCTGGCTGGTTCAGTGAAAGCTCTGGCGTTGTAGTTATAATGCTTAGCTTGGTGGTACTTCTGGAAAGTAATGTAGGCCTCCAAAACGAGATGCTGTTCACTTCTATAACAAGTCTGGCCCAGACATAATGATGCTTATTATTTCTGTACTATGGACACTCATGGGATGATTACACCCATGTTTTCCATGATGCTGGACAAGCCTAATATTGGTAATTGTTCGCATATTCTGGGTGTCCAAGGCATAATGATGTTCACCCCTGACAAAATACAGACACAATACCTATGTCTAGCATAATGTGCGCACTGGCATTACAGTGGCAATTACTGGGTCCTTGTTGACATCCATTTTCAATTCCGACAAGCTCCATGCAAATAAAGCTGCATAAAGCAGGCTAATAAACTTTTAGACCAGACGAGGAACAGATGCCCCACAGGTCTTTGGTGATTGAAAGCTATTACCCCGGCTATGCAAATATTAGCAACATCTCCCATTCATTCATCAACTTACCAATTAATTTATTCCTGCATTCTCACTCATTTATCAATCCATTCACTCTCACATTTTTTCAACCAAGTGCATTTATTCATGCATCTATCTAATCTATCAGTGTATTTACCCCTTCATCCTTCTATCCATCACCTCATTCATTTATCCATACACTCACTATTCCTTCCAATCTTCCAAATTTCTGCTCATTCACCCACTCACTCATCCACATCACTTGCACAATCCTATGAATCCACGAAGATGCACTTTCCCTTGTGAAGCAACCAGACACATTGGCATTGTCAAAGCTTGCCTTATGAACATAATCTCAGTATTGTCAGCCTGTGTTATAATGTTTGAAAGCTATTTCTAAAGACAGTGGTCCCTAGACAGTAATCTGGTACAAAACAAATTAATATAGACTCAATCAGTACTATATCTCTCTGTCCAGCCGGACAGGTATTTAATATGCAATAAAAGTATAACACAAAATAGAGGAAACAATCTAAGTGGGACACATCCTATGCCCTACTAACACGAACGGACAAACAACATTAAGTAAAGCGTTCAGGCAAAAAAGTGTGTCTGTTTATGAGCACATTACAAATGAAACAGACAGACTATAGTTGCAACACCATTACATGTTCTAGATAAGGAACGATACACTCAACACCTACTAGTGTATTTTATACAGGCATGGTACCCTAATGTCCTGATGATGATCCCACTATTCATTTAAGGGATCGAAACGCCATCAACACAATGTACACCATATACGTTTACTAAATTGTTATGTCTAACATGTAATGGTGTCTCAACTATATTCTGTCTGTTCCATTTGTAATGTGCTCATAAACAGACATATTTTACTAAGTAGTTGTCTGACTTAGGTATGTTTTCAGGCATTGGAAAATGTTCCGTGTTGAGTAGGGTGATGAGTTCCTGACCGAAACTTTGGTTTCCGAGGTTAACGATGTGGTACGGACATGGGTCTGTAGAAGCTCCTGAGTGGATGGATTTCATGGTGGAGGTGATGTCCTGGGTTGAGAGGATGTTCCAGGTTGTCAGTGTGTGGTTTGTGTCTGTATCGGTGGTGGCGTATCTGTCAAGGAAGTCCGTAGGTGTAGGTTGGGGTTCAAAGTTTCTGTATATGGTTGCTATCTTGTTGTAGAAGAAGTGGGTGAGGTTGTCGCACTGTTCCTGTGAGGGTATGATGTTGCGTTTCTTAACTATGTTGAAAAGTTTCTTGGTGTTGTCGATGCTGGTTTTGAAGGAAGCGACAAGTGCTGTCTTCTTTGTTTCCCTCAGCAGGCTGTGTTAGAGGTTGAGGGAGGTCTTGAAGGCTGCCCCGTTGTAGGTGTCCTTGCTGGCACACCATCTCCTCTCCAAGTGCTTGCTGTCCTGTTTCGCTGTCTGAGTTCTTTGGTGTAAAAGCTGGCCTTTTTAGAGGATTTTCTACGGATGTTGCTCTTGATTGGGATAATGCTGTCTGCACAATAGGTGATCCAGGTGGTGAAGTTTTTCACTCCCTGTTTGAAATTGGTGGTGGTAGCAAGGTTGGAGATGTTGAGGCATTCGTCCAGCTGGTCTCTGAGATTTTGTTCCACCTCCGATGGGGGGCGTTGGTCATCTTGGTGGTGGCGTTGTGAGGACTTGACACGCAAAAGTGGATGATGATGTGATCAGTCGCTGTAAGGCACGTGCAAATTGGTGTTTTTGTTCCGGTGCTGTGTTTGGAGTTGGGCTGGGTGGTGGGCTGGTGTGTTTGCAGTGGCAGGTGAAGTGGCAGTGGGTGCAGGTCAAAGGTCCTATCGTGAGCATGGGTCGGCGCAGTGGCAGTATTTGTTGCAGCATCTTGGGTCAAGAGTGTAGGAGCACAGACGGGCACATATAGGTTAAACTTTTGACCCCCCAGAGATGCAGTTGTACTGTGACCTGCATTAGGTAGGTCCTGTGGGGTGCGGGGGACTTCTGTTGGCTGGAAGATCGGTGAGTGGGAAAACCCAGTTGGAAATACCAGAGCGGGAAAACCCAAACAGCTGTGGTGCCATTGGATCAGTTGGAACAAGCAGGAACTGGAGGCTACAGACAAGTGGCAAGCTAGGTGTCCAGGTCCTTCTTCATACATGTTCATACAGTGGCAAAGTAATATTAAAACTTGCTCAAGTGATGCATAGGTTTATTCTACTTTTTGCAATTTTTTTTAAATTAAATATTTGTGGTTGAATAATTAGATTTTTGTATTTATTGCATCTTTCCTTTATTTAAGCCACCTGTTTCTATGACACTAGCCTTGCACTCTGCCTTTTAGTTTGGTAAAGTGTGCCTAAACAAATGTAGGCAAACGAGTTAAAAATGCTAGAAGTGTACAATCAAGCATAAACTTGAACTTACATATGTACAGTATCCTTTCAATCTGATTGGACATGTTTGCCTTTTTTCCTAAATTCAAACATGTGACGAAGGGACTTCGCGCCTGAAAAGTGAGCTCCCCAAAATGAGGCAATGAACCTTTTATCCTAAGCACCCTGCTCATATATTGCATTGTCTCATCTGTTTGTCAACCGTGGCTCAAAAGGACACACCCAGATCTAGTCCAAATGCAAAGCAAATATTAGTGTATTCATAGTCTGCGGAAGTGACATCAAGCATTATTGATGGTGCCTAAAGGTCTGTTTGTGTAGCAGTATTGATCATTGGATTACACTGTATGCATGCTGTGCATAAAAAGTGGAAAGTCATACCAGTTGTCATGGTGAGTGGAAATATAATAATTCCTTCTGAAGACAGAGCTCGGTTCACTTAAAATGTTATTTGCTTTGAAAGGTTTTTTCTTCCATAGATCTGCTTTACCCTTTTCATGTACTTTTATGACAAGATAAAGCAAATAAATAAAATCTGCATTAGAAATCACTTTAAATTTACGAGTATGTTGTTAAAATAAAGCAAGAGTTCTAAAAATGCTCCTAAAAATATACCCTTTGGGTCAAACCGACACTAAGGTTAAACTCACTCTCATATATATTTTTGAAATGTATCGATGCAACATTTTAAACTCGCCCCTCTTAAGCTAACACCAGTGCGGGATTGCTTTCCTAAATTGAAGAAAAAATGGAGGCAGCACCAGGAATGAAGCCACATTTTAGCCAGTACGTTCTTGTCAAATTCCTTTATTCTTCTTTGAATAAACATGACAGGACAACAGCCAACGCGTTTCGTTCCTTTTAAAGGAACTTCATCAGGGCTGGAATCAACACGAAACAGTACATAAATAACCACATATAAAAAACATCAGACTAAATACACACAAGTATACAATCAACAAACATCACATATACATATACAGATGAACCCGAATTCCGTTCATAGAACCTTGTCAGGGACACCTCTTATTAAGTGGTCCGACTGGATTAAGTGTGGGGTTTGGTATACTTTTTAGTATTTGACATTTGATGCATAAATTCAAGTTTGAATAAATATGAAATATATACAACATAGGCAATTTTAACGGGGGATTGTGAAGCAGGCTACCACTTGGCATTGTTGATAATATTCTTTTTTATCATGCATCATGTATTGCTCTTGCTCCCTCACTATGAGGATCATTGCATTTTGTCCTTAATATTTTGGATGATGGATGTGCATTTGGGCTTATTACACATGGATAGTGCGTTTTACAGTCCAGGTAGTTGCAGTTATGTTTTATCAGCTATATAGCATGTATTTCAAACTGCTAGCCACACATATTGGGTGGTTAGATAGTAACCGCATCTACTTGAATGGGCTGTACATGCCATACATTTATCACAGTGCAATATGCAAGATCGTGAAATAGACTGTTCATATCATTTTACTGTTCCTAAGATGGTTTGCACATGGTTAATGATTTACAACGATGATGTATGTCAAGAAGCCCAACTATGGGAAACATTGCATTTTCGACAGTTCTTACCGCCATTTGCACATGTAAAGTATTTTTGCACTATTGTGTAACTTTGCACTGCAACTCTCTGTTTTTTCATGCCCTAACTGAATTCGAAATAGCATGTTGTAACTGATTTTAGTAGTATTTTATGCTGCTAGTATTTTTTATGTCTATTGGCCCGTTGGTCACGTGATATGCACTGTTGCACTTTAAATCTATGGGCTTTTCTTTCAAGCGTCATGTGATCAAGGGCTTACTGGGCCCGAAACACGTCATGGTGGTGCGTGGCACATTTATGGAATAAATGTTGGCAAATTACTTGATTGGGTCAGTTTTGTCTGTCCTGTATGCTGGATGCTGTAAAGAAGTTATATATATATATATATATATATATATATATATATATATATATATATATATATATATATATATATATATATATATATATATATATATATATATATATTCTGCTTCTTCCTCATGCCCTCCAGTTGAGAAGCACTCGTAAGCCAATGCTCGAATTCAAGCTTCAATAGTATGAACAGTTAAGGCATGCCGATCAATTTGCAGCTCATGTACGCGTTTCAAGTTTCCTTCTTCAGAGGCTTTAGTAGATGAATTAAGTGTGCGATGCTGGCCACGCCCATTTATACTCTTGGCATGCCCTTGGATAGGCTGTTCCATTGACCCTGTGCATTCTGGGCAAAGTAGTCCGCACAATGCGCTGATAGTACTGCTGGTTAGTTTCTAAGCCCACAGATGGGCCTCAGTGCGCCGTCACTGTTCTAATCCTGTTGGCAAACCCACGATAGTTGCACCCAGGTGAATCCCAGATGCCGTGGCTCCCAAGGATACGGGGTGGTGCAATTCTCGGCAGCTGGCCTGCTGCCTAAACATTCTGCTTCTTCCTGATGCCCTCCATTTGAGAAGGACTCGTAAGCCAACGCTCTAATTCAAGCTTCAAAAGGTATGAACAGTTAAGGCATGCCGATCAATTTGCAGCTCATGTACGTTTAGCCTGACTCGTTTCAAGTTTCCTTCTTCAGAGGCTTTAGTAGATGAATTAAGTGCGTGATGCTGGCCACGCCCATTTATACTCTTAGCATATATATATATTTAACATAGACACATCATTACATACCAAATGGCACTAAAACTTGACAAAATCCACAATATTTACACAAACGTATTCTAAAAACAATTTCAAAAGGCGAAGCCTTCTTAGTTAACACAATCTTAATGATCCTTCACCCTAAGCTCGTTATGTATAATTCTGTATATTGATTCACCCATCCGTGGTAAGTTGCACATCTATACAAATTTTAGACTAATTTAAAATACATAAGAACGAAGAAAAAAAGGGGGACGTTTGAAGTGCTCAACGTATAGTCAGCTGCAGTATCACTAGCCTTTGGCAATTGCTTTCCTATACTGAATTCTCATTTCAAAGGACCTTTCCAAACCTTTTAAGGTCTCTCCTAGCGGTGCAGCGCAGCTGCTCGCTTTGCGAGCCATGCAGTATACACTATAGTTGAGGGAAGCCCCGCCCACTCCCTCGCCCACTTTTTCATTGGCTTGTGGCTTTCAGCTGTATAAATGCTGCCTCCTGATTGATTTAGATGCTGCTAGTCCCACCTTATGACGGCCATGTCTCCTTCCACAGCTATTGGCCCCTTTACTGCGTGTTTGCTGAGAACTACCTTGTTTCCGTGCCACCCCTCCCACTGTCCGAGCCTTCTTCCCACCCTCACCCCCTTCATTGTTCGTGCGTTGTGAACGCCCGCCCACCCGCAGGTTAAAGCAAGCACCTATATTGTTTCAAGAATTGTCTAAAAAGGGGCGGGGCGGTGGTGTATTGCAGGCTGGATGCTGTGTTTAGTAAGGAAGAAATGATTATCGGTGGCTCGCAATGCTACTTTATTTGCTCTGGAGCAATGGTTTTATCTACGCGTTCTGCGCGAGGCAATGTCTTCCCGTCTCCCCCCCTCCCTTCAGTCGGGTGCCTTCTCGCTCCCCGCAATCCCCCCTGCGCAGTCCGGAAATGGAGCAGTTGCATCGCGTCAAAAATAGGCGGTGGGTGCTGTGTTCTATAGCAGGCTGGATGCTGCATTTAATAAGGCAGAAATATAAATTGGCGGCTTGCAATGCGAACTTACTTGCTCTGGAGTAATGGTTTCATTTTAGCTGTTACACGCTAGGCAATTTCTTAATTTGGGCTTTTTATCAGAAGGATTGGGCTTTTTGAACAGCTGTTTGAGGCGTCAGCGTACATGGATTCCCGTCACAAAAACAGTGATGAATAACTTACATTAAGTGTGTAGAATTCTTTCCTCTCTATCGTGAACTTGACCTGAAGGTATTTGAGTGCATAACATGATTGCTTTCGGGGCGATTAGGTGATTTGCGCAATTCATTTGTTTTTGAGCCAATGCTGAGACTCGAACCTGGCTGCCCAACTAATTTAGCAGTGGTGCTTTCGAAGGAATTGTGCCACTCAGCCTATGCCCTGTCACGTTCTATACGTCACTGCATATTTCCATGTGTTTGGAACCTGTGTGTCCACAGCTATGGCTGTTGACAGTCTATTCTCCAGCCGGTCACGGGCACAAAGCACCAACAGCAGCGAGAGCATGGAGAAGAAACAAAGGAAAGAACGAGGACAGGTAACCACTGTCCAAGTGTATCCCATCTGCCCTTAGCTACCCTCATCCTGACTGGTTGAGCGCTGCTGGGACTGCAGCTCTTCTATCTCTGTGTGTTTGAAGAGTCTCTCCACCAATAGAAACACATATTCTAACTTTATTTCTAATGAATACTTCACCACCGCGACCCCCGATGTGTGGTCCTCGGCAGGCGAGTAAGGTCATCTTTCTGACTCCATTTTACCGTTTCACTAAACCCCACCTTAAAAACAAAAAGTGGACTAGTAACATTGAGAAGAGCAGAGGTAGAGACTGTTGCTTTTGGATTAGATCCTTATTTTGAATTTCTGGATGCTAAATCTGTGGTGTTGCCACACAAGCACAGTGAATGTCTGGATGTAAAAGACTTCATTCACAAACGTTTTGGAAACACAAATCAAAGAATAATGAGCAGAACACCACATTTGAGAAAAAGCAATAACCCGATGCAGATTTGAAGGCTCTATATTTATGTGCAGGATTTTCGGTGCACACACACACTGCATTTACAACTGTGGGAATGAGTGTCATTTTAGGGTGGACAAATCTGTATTCTAAGGGCAGAATCAACTGAGTTGGCAGTGCACATGATGGGAACACCTGTAACTTGTGGGTATTCTCAAACATTTGCAATGCATGTACCCCTGGCATTACACTTTTACCTATTTCTAGTAAGTGCAAGTGGTGCAGAGAACGTGGGAACCTGCCCACCGAGATTTTTCAGCAGTTGTGGTAAAAGGGATTAATTCAAATCGATAAAAGCTTTTCAAGCGGTAAAAATAAGTGGCTAAGCTATTGTGCAGTAGCACCATAACCACTATCTGTTGCATGTGGATTGTTCACACTGTGCCCAAGCCTCAGGTTTTGGGTTGGGGCATTCAAACCTATGCAAATTCCAAAAGAGTGCCTGGGCGCGCTTGGTGTTTAGTGAATACACACATTTGTATGTTAAACAAAAATTCAGGCTCGTGTGCTTGTGCTCAGAAGGCAGGATTTATTGCCGTGCATTAGCCGCATTCTTCACATTTCTGAGTGCTCTTAGCTAGTCTTGTGCTTCCTAATGCTCATGGGTCAGGCGATAATCGCTGCTTATCCCACAGTGTCTTCTTATTGCCGAAATGTAAATGTTTATTTCGTTTGCATTGTGCTCATTGGTTCCTCGCAGCACAGTTGGCTTGGAGCTAGGACCTGAGGTCCTTCGAGCCGTCCAATAAGCTACAGGATTTATCAGAGTGCAAGCAACTCGTCACCTGACACTCTGCACGTGCAGACCATGGTAAACTGCTTATTGTGCTGGTTGGTTGAGAGTTCATTCTTTTAGGCCCACACATCATAGTCAGGGCCACTGAAATTATGGGACAAGAGAGGACCATATTATCCGGCAGTGTTGAGTAAATTATGTGCCAAGAAAACACTTCCACTGCACGGCAACACATCGCTGCATTTTTTGTAATTGTTAAACTGTTTAAGCTAAAAACAATTTGTTGTTGTTAAAATCTGCAGATTATGGGGCAGATTATGCATTATGTGGCAAATCTACTATTATGTGAAAGTGGCCGCAGCCGCACAATCACATCATTCCAATGGCCCTGATCCTAGCTACTTTTCGTTCATTATTAACACTTGATGAGCTGGGTGCTCACATAATATCGGATGAATTTTTTTTAGAGGAAACACACTGTGCTGACTTTCATTAGTCTCTTGTTCTCATGCCTGGGAAACTAGAAATGCGCAAAGAACAATTGATGGAAGGAATGCTGAACAATGTCAAACACTCACCCCAGGTACATAAATATGGGTCTAAATCCATCTTTTTATGCTCACCACTCCATCCCCGCTTGGACCCAGCCATATGCAAATCAGTCTTAACCCTGCTCCCCGTAGGAACAGTCCAGCCCAAACATGCTAGTCCAGGTCCTCCGTGGATCAGAACCAAGCTCCCTAGGACCGATTTTGAGGTATCACCCCTCGTCAGCCAGGAAAGCTTGTATCCAGGGTTGTATGTCGTTACAACGCATTCCGTTGCAAAGCATGCCTTTATCACGCATGCGTTACAACGGAATGCTTTTTCCATGCATAACCTTTACCACGAATATGCCTTTACTACGGATAGATTTACAACGATTTTCGTAGTAAATTTATGCATGGTATGGGCATACTCTTGGTAAAGGTTATACCCCTCCCCTGTACCCTTACATGACCCCTCAGCCCCCACTCCTTATAATTACCCCTGCCCTTAACCCTTAATTATTTTTTTTTAACAAAAATTTCCCTTACCTTTTCATGTCCTCTCCTCTCCGTCTTCCTTGGTGACGTCACTGACGTCGGACTTCGTAAAGAGGAAGCGGAAGTTTCTTTCAGTTTCCTCTCAAACAACGCTGATTGCCTCAGTTTTGGAACTTCAGGTTCCCCCTTTTTAATGCCACACTTATTTTTTATTTCTTTTTATTTCTTGGGGGGGAGACCCCCCAAGCCCCCTTTTTCTTTTTTTAGCATTTACCACACATGCCTTTACTACGTATCTCGTAGTAAAGGCGTGCGTGGTAAAGGCTCTCATTGTAACCACGCATGCGTTGTAAAGGTTTTCGTGGAAACGGCCACGTTGTAGTGGCCGTTTCCCGTATCCAGTAGCATGGCGAGCACAGGTGAATGTTTGACAATTTTCAGCATTCCGTCTATCATCTCTTTGTGTTGCTATGGAAAATCAGTAAGGCATGCATTAGAGTTCATTTAGCACCTAATTGCAATCACAGCTGATGGTTACTATAATTTTGTGTGAAAGATCTTCGAAGTTAAGTCTTTTCCCTGGTGCCACTGTCAATCTATGACTGTTATATTGTGTAATTATAACGTTAGATTCCAGATTGTGACAAAAGACTCTGAGCTCAAATTACAGGTAGCGGCTTTTCAGATGGCTGCCATTAGTCTAATGGGCAGTAAATGCGATGAGAAGAGAAAGATCACTGAATGTTCTCTGCGTGCAACGTTATTAACTTCCTTTTTCTCTTTACAGCTTTAGGTAAGCATGTATTGTGATTAAGTGGAGACTGTAGTTACCACCTACCCATAGTAAACTAACATCTTAGGTGTGTAGGTTGTTATTGTTGCGCCGCCACATTTTAAATTCTACTCAGGTTTTAAGATGGTCACAAAGAATATCCGTTAAAAAAATCACATGTATGATTAATTTCAACCATGGTTAGTAGCATATTTTATTTATTATACTTCCAACTGAATTTTGCTATCAATCGCTCCAGGAAACTAACACTGCTTTGACAAGCTATTAAGCAAGAGATAAGTTCTTGCTTTTGAAAAATAAACATTATCTAACTATGCTAAGAAGTGTTTATGAATTCTCACATCCTGCAAATTTAGCATCTGGGTTGACACCATTATTGTGTACACATTTTGGAGGTCATTCTGCTTTTTTTCATATACTTTGCTCCAAAAAGGTCATTGCATCTTGTAGACTATATATGATGAACTAAGCCACCTCTATGCGCTATTCCAACAACTGCATGAATGACTTAAGTAATACTATCTTTACTGGTCCCTTGAAGTGCCCCTGTGGAGAGTGTGGATGAACAAAAAGAGGGATATCATTTTAAAATTGAAAATCAGAAAAGCACTTGTCACTCACTACCTGAGACACATTTGCAGTCCTTTCTTTGGCTTATAAAGGTGTGACCAGGAAGGGAGCAGACACAACACACTCAGAAGATACTCAAAAGTGAACTTCTGCATCAATGCAAAGCCCAAGTGGTGGAATGCGTGTGGAGCTAAATGATAAACCAAGCTCTTTGGGCATCTGTCTTCTGGACATCCTTGCACCTTAAAATATGCAGTCTACTTAGACCTCAGTCAAGAACGTGTATAATCAAAACTCAAGTTTACAAGGGTATTGCTGGTAACATGGACTGTGTTAAGAAAACCATCTTATTAATGGTTCTGTCACTGTTTACCAGTTTTATTTGTGACTACAGAAAGAGCAAAGTCCCAATTGCCCCTCCTATATGTTGCCTTGTTTGCTTTAATAGTGGAAATACCCTAAATAGCATTAGTCGGGTGCCTAACAAGGAAATCGGAGTTTAACTTTAGGGAAGCTGCCTGCAGCTGCTTTCTGTTGCAGAGAGGATGACACAGAAAGACGATGCAGGACTGGCCCAGTGAAGATAAGTTACCAAAAAAAAAATAAGTTAAACTTCCCTCCACCTGTGAGTCATACCGACCACAACTGCCTAAACTCCCTTTACCTCACACTTGCAGGTTAGTTTTCAGCCATTTATTATGCCTTTCTTACTGTTTTCCTTTCTCTGCACTAAACTAGTGATGTACACCAATCACTGTGGGTCAAATACAAATACAAGTTCAAATATGCACTGCTGACCACCAATGTTAGAAATGGGAGTCCCTAGTTGGCAGAGGTAGGTACCTTTGTCCAAATAGGGACCCTTGCTTCTAGTCAGGCACTCAAGATAACCCCTGCTCACCTCCTTGGTAGCTTGGCACAAGCAGACCAGCTTATCCCAAAGGCAATGTGTAAAGTATTTATACCAACACTCACAGTAACACAGTGATAACACTACAAATGGACACCGCAAAGGTTTTGAAAAATAAAGTATCTTTATCTAAGCTTAGCAAGACCAAAACGCCAAAAATCCAACATACAAGTATTAAGAAAAATGACTTACAAAAGGTTTTAGCAACCGACTCCATAGAAAACTATGAATACGTGATTTATTGCAAAGTACCTGTAGTTGCGACACATTTCACCAATCCAAGCAGCCGCAGTGATGGAAAGCGTCAAACTAAGAGATGTATTGATTCCTGCGACCTTCGTGGATGCGATGCAACAGTTCCACTGGACACAGAGGAGTGGTGCGTTGGGTCCCGCCTGTAGGGGGAAGTGATGCATCGGTTCTGAGACCACTCCGATCCGCGGGTGTTGCGTCGAGGAAAACTTGCCGCACAGGGACGATGCGTGGAAATCCGGGAGGCATCGGCCAATGATGTGGCGGCGTTGAGTGGCTCTGCGTCTGTTTCTTCAGCCACGATCCCTCAATGCATCGACTCTTGCAGCGGTGACAGGATGCTGCGTCGGTTTCAGGCTCGGCGGTGCAGGGAGATTCTTCTCGCACCACGGCGTTGCATTGGGAAAACTTCCCTCCACCTGTGAGTCATACCGGCCACAACTGCCTAAACTCCCTTTACCTCACACTTGCAGGTTAGTTTTCAGCCATTTATTATGCCTTTCTTACTGTTTTCCTTTCTCTGCACTAAACTAGTGATGTACACCAATCACTGTGGGTCAAATACAAATACAAGTTCAAATATGCACTGCTGACCACCAATGTTAGAAATGGGAGTCCCTAGTTGGCAGAGGTAGGTACCTTTGTCCAAATAGGGACCCTTGCTTCTAGTCAGGCACTCAAGATAACCCCTGCTCACCTCCTTGGTAGCTTGGCACAAGCAGACCGGCTTATCCCAAAGGCAATGTGTAAAGTATTTATACCAACACTCACAGTAACACAGTGATAACACTACAAATGGACACCGCAAAGGTTTTGAAAAATAAAGTATCTTTATCTAAGCTTAGCAAGACCAAAACGCCAAAAATCCAACATACAAGTATTAAGAAAAATGACTTACAAAAGGTTTTAGCAACCGACTCCATAGAAAACTATGAATACGTGATTTATTGCAAAGTACCTGTAGTTGCGACACATTTCACCAATCCAAGCAGCCGCAGTGATGGAAAGCGTCAAACTAAGAGATGTATTGATTCCTGCGACCTTCGTGGATGCGATGCAACAGTTCCACTGGATACAGAGGAGTGGTGCGTTGGGTCCCGCCTGTAGGGGGAAGTGATGCATCGGTTCTGAGACCTCTCCGATCCGCGGGTGTTGCGTCGAGGAAAACTTGCCGCACAGGGACGATGCGTGGAAATCCGGGAGGCATCGGCCAATGATGTGGCGGCGTTGAGTGGCTCTGCGTCTGTTTCTTCAGCCACGATCCCTCAATGCATCGACTCTTGCAGCGGTGACAGGATGCTGCGTCGGTTTCAGGCTCGGCGGTGCAGGGAGATTCTTCTCGCACCACGGCGTTGCATTGGGAAAACTGGTGCAAGAAGAGCAATGCATCAATTTTCGTTGTTGTCGCATTGCTTTCCAGATCCCAGTAGCAGAAACGACCTCCAGATGCCACACACAGTCACAGGCACTCCTGGCAGGTCAGAACTCCCAGCAAGGAAGTTCAGAGGAGCTGGGGTTGAATTATTTGTGTTCCTGAGACTTCAAAGCAGGAGGCAAGCTTTACTCAAGCCCTTGGAGACTTTCCTCAAGCAGGGGATACAGCACACAGCAAAGTCTTTTTCCTTTCCTTGGTAGAAACAGCAACTGCTGGCCAACCCCAGACACACAGCAAGGGCAGTACTTCTCCTTAGTTTCTCCAGCTCTTCTCCTTGGCAAAGGTTCCTCTTGATTCCAGCAGTAGTCTAAAGTTTGGGGTTTTTAGGTCTAATACTTCTACCTCAAAATGTCTTTGTTCTCTTTGTGCATGGGTCTCTGAGCCCAGTCCAAACCAGTTCTGCCCTCTCTTGTGCAGCTGCCCAGCAGAAGGTGGAGACTGCATTGTCTAAGGCAGATAGGCCCTATTTAGGTGCAAGGGAAATATCTACACCACTCTACATGCCGACCGGGCCTATTCAGGTGCTAGTGAGAGCACCTCCCCCTACTATGAATGCAGCCCAGGTCTATTCATCCCAGCCCTGACTCATTCAGGAAAGACAGGACCCACATCAACCGCCACCCCCCTCTCTCCCTCAGTGGCTGTCTGAGATAATTCCCCTCCCCAGTCCCTGTCACTCTAAAACCAAACAGTCAATAGAAAAACAGGCAGAAGCACACAGAATGGTTACACAAGAAAATACCTACTTTCTAAAAGTAATATTTTCAAACACAGAATGTAAAAATCACTCTCGCTAAAAGATGAATTTTAATATTCTGAGTTCTGGCATACTAAAGTTTATTTTCCTACCTTGTTCCCAGGGGCATTTATGATTATAAGAAGTTAGAAACAAACTCCCCATTATGTCCTACGGGAGCAGGTAGCCTTGCAATAGTGAAAAACGAAATTGGCATTAATTCACTATCAGGACATGCAACACACATCAGGGCATGTCCTACCTTACAAATACACTGCACCACTTACACAATCATTAATCACCCCAAACCTGGGGTGATTAATGATTGTGTAACTTAATTTGACCTTCAACTCAAGCACCTGCTTTACTTTATTTATTAGTGCTTCCTGTTGAAGCTGACTTTGTGGCTATTTTAGAATGGCGCTGGCAGCTTACCGGTACCATTCTAAGTGGGGCTGAGGGCAGAAGGGCACAAAGTGGGACAGAGGGCAGAAGGGGACAAAAAAGAGTGGGGCAGAGGGCAGAAGGGCACAGAAACGAGTGGGGCAGAGGGCAGAAGACCACAAAAACGAGTGGGGCAGAGAAAATTAAAAATCCACAAATTCGCGAATTCGCAAATTCACGAATTGCAACTTCGCATAATTCGCCCATGCTTAGTAATAACGCTTACAAAACGTTTTCCCAATGCTATGTGATTTATTACTCAATTCAATTCAATAAAGTCTTTATTTTGATTGTTCATCATAAAAGACATGATCATTGAAAATTAAAAAAGAATATTTCATCTCATAACAATTATCGTTAAAACATCCTTCAGTTGGGAAATACAACAATCACAATTCTTCATTAATTAATAAATCAATATATATGTCCATTTTAAAACATGATCTCAAAAAGAAATAAAGTTTAACATATGTTTTTGACATGGCATTCAGCAATTGACATAACAGATGAGCTTAAAACCATGATATCTCTATATACATTAAAGCCTTGTTCATCTGAAAAACAATTTCGTACAATTAAATATGGTCCCTCTTTACACTATGAGTTACTCAGCCCCCAATTTTGTTTCGAATGGCCCATGCCCAGCTCATAAACTTTGCCATACCAATTACTATTAGGGCCGTGGTATCTGACCTCAGGACCCTGATGGCGGCACAGACCGGTTTAAGCCATATTGTCCTGGGCTGTTGGTAGGCAGGACAAACAAATAAAATATGGTCTATATTCTCACTATGGACATGGCAAAAGATGCACTTATCACACACTGATGAGTTCCATCCGCTTGTGAAGGATCTTACTGGCAAAGAGCCTATTCTGAATTGATGATAGAGTTTCCGGTCAGTTGGCCTTGAAATGAGGTCCCAATAATCTTCCAGTCTGACTTCGTCTTTTATATCTAGGAATTCCCTAGACGGTGTCTGCCTTGTAAGGGAAGAATATTTCTTGGTTTTAACCATTTCCCAGTAGGCTGCCCTGCATGTCTTCTTGGAGGAAAATTCTGTGGTATCAGGTTTTTCCCACAGATTGCTCATCCCCATTTCGGACAACATAGTTCTAATATTGTACAACCATGGGATCCCATGTAGTCGACCTAGACTCCTCACTTCCAGTAAGGCTTTGGCATACAAGGAGAGCTCTGGAGTAATCCAAAGTCTCCTCCAAAATGCCAATGGTCTTTACCGCCCTACATCTTTGATATTATCACAACCCAGGTCTAAATAAAGAGGTAAGAGAGGGGAGGATTGCGGAAGGCCAACTATTGATCTGACAAACTTTTTTGTGCTAATGCCAGGGGGGTTAGATTATCAAAGCCCCACAATGCAGCACCATTTAATATTGCTGGGCTGATTTTGGTCCTGTATATTTGCCTTACAGGGGCAATAGGCTTGGTTTGAGAGAGCCTATGCTCCTTGAACAGGGCACTTGCTAGTTGCACATGCTTTAGTGCCACCATATCAACTTGGGGCTTCCAACTTAGCTTTCGATTCAATGTGATACCCAAATAGATAAACACATCAGTCTGATCCAAAGGCACATCATTCATGTGTACTCTCACTTTGATGGACTTAGATTTGTGGAGCACCATGAACTTTGTTTTTCCCACATTTACCATTAGCTCATGTTCGCAGCAGAACACCTCAAAACGAGACAGCGCAGCCTGGAACCCCTGTCTCATCTTGGATATTATCAAGGTGTCATCCGCGAACATGCGCAAGGGTATTTTCATGCCAGCTAACGTTGGTGCATCAGTGGGGTGGTTTATAAAATACTGGACTACTCTGTTTATAAATAAAGAAAACAGAGTAGGAGCCAGCACACACCCCTGTCGTACCCCTTTTGACACTAAAAACCTCTCTGTTGTCTCCTCCGGTTTACCCCATCGGACCTCCGCATAAGTTGATTCATGTAATTTTACCAAAAAAACCACCAATTCCGGAGGCATCCCCATTTCCAACAAGGCATTCCACAATTTTACACGGACTCAACCTCAGCACTGATGAAACACAGGGGTTCATTAGTTATTTGCCACTGATGGATCTCTTCATTACTATTTGTGGACTTGAACTGTGCCTCAAAATAAGCTACCCACTGTTCTGGGACAACATGATTAGTCGGTGCCTGAGTCTGGTTGCCACTACACCATTTAACTAAATGCCAAAATTGGGTCATGTTCCTCCCTTGCATGCGAACTTCAAGTCCTGCCAACGGTGTTTGTCCCATTCTTTCTTCGTCTGCAACTGCACTTTCTTGTACTTTACTCTAAACTTTTTTATATTTCCCTGCACCTTGGATCTAATGGCCATCGCAAGGGATTTGTAGGCCTTTCTACATGCACTGTTGTACCATGAACCTGTCTTCATAGTCCTGTTCTTCCTAGGGATACTACTTTTAATGAAGAACTTTTTTAAGTTCTTAAATAGCTCGTCATGGAATTGGAGAATAATGAGATTAACATCCTCCTGTGAATCACAGTCAGATAATTTGGATAATGACCCCATTACCAGTTCCCTCATCTGGGCCAGTTCTCCCTCATTATTAGCAATCCTAACCCACCGAACTCTTCTCAGGTCATTGGTAACAGTGACCGTTTTGGTATTATACTCAACCTTCCTGGTTATTGCATAGCAAAAGCTTGTGTCTTTAAGTTTCAAAACCAGTGGATTGTGGTCACTTTCAGACCTCCTCTGGACCTCCATATCCAATTCAGATGACCCAAATTCTACCTTTATAAGGATGTAGTCGATATGACTACTTCTTACTCCATTATCAAAGGTATTTGCACCCAGCCTATCTGACTGCATCCTCCCATTTGCTGCCCTCATTCCCTTTTCCAGACAGAACCCCTTTAGTTGCAGTGCGGCCTCAGTCCATTTTTTTGTGGGTCGTAGTTCTAATTGGGGTATGTTCCATTATGCATCCTCTTCTTCGCTAAGCATTCCATCTTCTAAATCCAGGGGCTCAAAGCTACAGTTGAAGTCACCCGCAATGATCAAGTTACCAGTGACTCCAACATTATCCAAATAATGGCTGCCCACGTGAGTAGATATTCAAAAACGTAATATCAAGGCCTTTGAGCGATCGAACCTGTATGGCCATGACGTCTGGGCTATCTATTGTTATTTCATCCACCCTTGTACCCCCATACTGTCTAACCCAACAGGTCAACCCGCCAACTTGTCTTCCTCTCGTGCCTCCTGTTGAAGCCTTTGAGAAATTTAAGTAATCTGGATGGTAGGCTCTATCCAGAGACCAAGTCTCCTGGAATAGCCAGACATCAAAACCATCAATATATGAAGTCCAGTCTAACGACATGATTTTAGAAGATAGTCCCGCAATGTTCCAGAAGGCTATGGTCATACATGTTTTTAGGAGACTATTACCAACAACCTCTGGACTGCTAATTCCCACAGTGTCATATGCTCTATCATGTTCCAATGAACCATCACTGGGGGAGCTAGTAGTAAAATGGACGCAAGCTCCTGATCTTGGCGAGTTTGTAGTCACCGCACCGCTATGGCTAGGATCCCTTAAAGGTGAGCATCCAACACCTGTGTGCCTTAATATATCAATCTGTTTATCACAGAAGGCTACCTGCTGTTTGGTCAACGGAACATGAGTGAAGCCACCCTGTTTGCTATCAACCTCATCTGTGCCAATATGTCCCTCTAAATCAACTAGTATAGGGGTATTAATTCTTCACAGTCAGTCGATTTCTTCTAAAGAAGAAAAAATATCAAAACGATTACTTGTTTGGACTGGAAAGTCATATTGATTAAATGCCCTACCGGGTCCCCGCTGCTCATTGTGCCTGATTTTATTCTGCTGTTTATAGAAAAAACCAAGGGGGAGAATTTTTATATCATTTGCTTCAGAAAAGGAATAGCCGGCCGTTTCCAGTATATGCTGTAACAGTGTTGATGATCTAAAACTAAGTAGAATTCAGTCACCTAACATGGACTTATGTGACTTTCCAATCCAAGTAATTCTACGGACCATTTTAAACTCCAAAAACAAATGGTCTCGTATGCCAGTCCTATTGCCCAGCAAATGCCGTGCCTTGTTTTTGAGCTTCGACCAATGTTCCTATGAACCAGGTGGGAGCTTTGATACGTTCCCAAGAACCACTATGTAAGGCGTGGCCTCTGGCAGAAGGTGCAAACGAGTGTGTTGAGTTCACATTACTAACTGAACCTATCTCTATGGGCCTACTCCTAATGCCATTCTCCCCTTGCTGCGACTTCAATATCATAGAAGTACCATTACTTATGTTAGTTGAGTGGTTAATCCCAGTACTTAGAGCTGTTACAGTGGGTACTGATCTATGGCAAGCAAATGCCGGTGTTCCCTGTTGCGCTATGTTCATATGTTCATAGCCTCCACCGTATTATTAGATACCCCCCATTCACATGTACATTAGGTTGGACAGGGTTTGTTTGGTTGTTACTGATGATACATTGTTCGATCTTTTTTAAACTTTCATCAACCAAGATCAATCTTTTGAGTAGGGGGTTAATCTTAGCTGCGATTTTCGCTCCTATTAAAGAAAGTAGCTCATCTGGATTATACTGAATGCTAGAATGAGCCAAGTGGGCTCGATTAGCAGCCTGCTCTATAGAGATGTCCGTAAGGTTCGCTACAGGTTTTATTACTCCAATATCCACCTTAGTCATTCTGCAGGTTCCACGTATTGCCAAATTTGGCGGTGGAACTTTCTTATATCTGGCTCCTCATCATTGGAACAATCTTCCTCTCTATACTCACACCTGCACTAATTTTATGAATTTCAGGAAGATGCTCAATACATGGTTGTTCTAAACAGTTTTTTAATGCTTGCTCAGCGCAAGCACAGAGACACTTCTTCTGGATTGAGTAATGTGCAATATCAAGTATATATAACATAACATATATTAAATATAATTTAGAAACTCAGTCTGTTTTCTCCAGATATCCGCTTATGAGTTCTGAAAATAAGCACATTTTCATCCTAACTATACACTCTAATACTTATATTAATTCAGCTAATTAAAAGCTTCTAATTTTGTAGTCTGGGCTGCACGCAGGTGAGCTACTTACAGATACCTGGAGAGCTACCAGTAGCTGGGACGCTACTTGTTGGAGAAGGCAAGTCTTAATATCTGTTTGAGTAAAAAGGCCATACTTAAAGAAGTGTCACTTTAGACCAAAGGCCCAGGCACCTTTTACTGTGAGGTGGTGAAGCATATCGGTTGTTGTTCCGCTATGAACAATTGATCACTTGTGCTGCATTGTTGTTTAAATCGGGGGTCAATTTGCTTGTTAAAAGCCTGCCCGCGGGGTGTGTCTTTTTTTCCTGTATTTTAAGGATGAATGGCTCCCACTGCAGCTCCGCTGACCTGTTCACCCTGCTTCATCATTTGGTCATGTGTTCCCTCAGAATTTTCCTCTTTGATTGAATTTAAGGGACTACTAATCCCACATGACACCTTGAACTGCTAATTTTATGTTCCATAAGGATCCTGTTGGCATTCCTTAAGAGAAGAGAATGTCTACTCGTCCTTTAGGCCTGAGAAAGCACTTTGTGTGGAGCCCCCCAGCTAGGGGCTTACAGGGAGGCCATTTTCTCCATGTAGGCGGCATTGTAGCCTGCATGGAGAAGATCAGAGTGCGCATGACTGGTTTGGGTGGCCCCAGAGGGCCGACCAAACAGTCATTGTGCCCTCAGGAGGGGGCAAGCCACTCCTCCCCTGCCTGCTCACAGAGCAGCCCCGCCCACCATCCCGTTAGCACCAAACATAAAATGGTAATAACGGAAAGTTATTAAAATGTTATGTTTCTGCTTCTCGCACTGCTAGAACGCATTGGGGAGACGCTGCTCCGCCCTGGTGGAGAAACGGCCCCTGCTCTTATGATTCCTTTGCCCAGCTCAGTAACTGCATGTAGGTGTGATAGGTACTGAACTGCTGGTGTGAGTTAATTCCTGTGACCTTGAGTAAATGGATCACCTTTTTTGTTTATTTTTTTAATGAATGAGAATGTGCGAAAACATTTACTTGCATTAGCCGTAATGATCGGAAACAGCAGAACAACTGAGGATGGAAAACTGATTGCAATCACCTTCCCTGCACCTGTTATTATGTGGAGTACAAATTAGAGGTTTAGTGCACCCGATTCCGACAACTGCCAAAGGCTCCCGAAGTCATCAGTTTGCTAGGTGTCTGGAAGCTTGGCTGTGCTTGATGTTTAACCCATACAGAGATGCGGGGATCGCACATTAGACACAGTCTCTTTTCAGAAATTCAAAAAATAAGTAATCCAATGTTAAAATAGAGGTAGATGGAAAACACAGTAAAATATGTTAGCTAAACACTGCCAGAAGTCCCAGGTGAAAATTGGATTAATAGCGATAATCATTGCAACCATTTTATTAAGTTTAACATTAAAGTGTGAGAGCGCTGTGGCCTGCCCAAGGGGGAATCATTTGAGTGGGTTATGTGTACTTCAGTGGCGAGCTGCACATCTAAATAGTGGAGTGTTCCAGTTGATGTGGTGATGGTGGGGTTGTCATGGTGTTGGTGAACTATTTTAACAGGTTAGGTGCCAGTTGCTGTTGGTTTGTCATTTTAGCCCACATATTTTCAGTTTGATGTCTTAATGTGGTATTGACTTCTCTGTTGCTGTGCTACTATGCACTGGCACTGTGCCTTGTATGTCTATATGTTAGGTAAGATTAGAATGTAATGAGGTCATGTATAATGGAGAATGGAATGTAGAGGGGACAGAGAGAAAGATGGAGGCAGTTGGAGCACTTGTATGGGAGCTCCTTTCTTTAGAATAAATCATTGTGACGTCAACATGTTGACTTATGGTGATTAATATGAGGTACCAGCTTGTGCACGTGACCAATGGGAGTAGCTGTGGTGTAGGGCCAGATCAAAGGTTTGGATCTAGTGTATACCCTACTTGGCTGGGTGATAGCTGACCTGATGTGTAGAATCAGGATTTGGGGTTCCAAATCTGTTGAGTATCAAAGTTGAACATGATGCATGTGTTATGATATTGAAGCAGAGAGGAGAGACCTTGGATTGTAGGATTTCAGATGTTGATTGTCTCCCAAGTACTTATTAAGTATAGCCTCTAATCTCTATGCGAACATATGCATGATCCAGTTTAGGGAACATTTTTCAGAGAGTAGGTGATAGAATAATATTGTAAATTCATCTATCCCAAGTTGGTCTGGGTGGCGAGAGAGAGAGAGAGAGAGAGAGAGAGAGAGAGAGATCTTACACATTTTGATAAAACTTTCCAGCAAGAACAATGCATAACATGACAATTTTAGTACTATTTTCGTTAATGTATTTTGTCCATGTGGGACCACTATGTCAAACTTGGAGAGTAGAGCATCTAATACATATTTTACAAAATGGCTGCTTATCATGAACAAGGCTTCTGAGACCAAAATGTGTAGAGTTGTCTGTCATCTTGAAGAATACGCCATTTTGCAAGCATCCTTCAGAGATTGACCACTTTCTTTTAAGAAAATAATTTGTATGGTAGTGGTATCAGTTTGAACAGACCCATCTCCTTTCTGTGGTACCTATGCTCTGGAAGTGTCTTTCTTATGGTCTACACTTAATTCAATTTGTAGTCACCTGTAGATGATTTGATCCTTTTCTTGTGCTTTGAGCCTTCTGCTTGTGCCTACTCATTGTTTACGCATGCCTCGGTCCCTTCAATTGATGGCGTTTTGTTTCCAGTCCCTAGTTACTTTCTGAAGCTTGTTAAGTGGTGAGGCTTGCGAGATGCTGTTAGCAGTGGCACCTGCGACTTTGCGCACTTCATTATTTTAGAGGACATAGCTGTACTGGTTTCTGCCATTTCGTGAAATAAGCAATATGTTCCATTGCAATGTTGGGGAGGCTGGAGGGACTTTCAAGTGGATTCATTGGTCATTGAGAAAAGAAAGAAACACCAGCTTTTATCCTATCAGTGATAGAAATGGTGATGACGAGAAGCTGAAGCAATGCTGATGCCAGGTGAGCTTAGGTAATGCCAGGGGTTAGATATATATGTGATTGCTTTGTCTACTGCCCCTATGCATTTAACAAATGGAAAGATTACATATAGTGAACAGTGTCCTAACAGATACAATTGGAACCACAGCTTGTGTAGATGTATATGGCATCACCAGTTAGTGACCGGGACATGGAAACTCACAACAGTTCTTATTCACAGCACAGACCTACACACAGCAATAAATAACCCGGTACCTGTTATGGTTTGTAAAACTCAAAAGTGCGCCCCAACTGCATGGAATGTTGCCAATAAGACTTTGCTTGATTCTTTGTGATGTCTAGAATATCTATATTTTTCCTGAATTCATTTGCATAGCTCATCGACTTAACAAAGGGTTCAGAAAGTGTGAAAAGTCATCAAGCAGTAAAGAAGGGGTACGACTGCTGTGGACAGAATGGCCTCCATTGTTTTCAACTTGTTATAATTTAACAGTAAAAGTGAAATCTTAAATATTTCCCAGTCAAAGGATGAAAATAATGTAGAAAATTAAATTGTGGGCAAATTACTCTTTGACTTCGCCCAGTCATCTAATGTTCACTTAGTTGCCTTTTATATTTACTATCAGAGATGTTATTGTTATTGCTCATTAATTTTAAAGTCTAGTTAAAATTAATGGCTATTTTGCACGGAGCAGGTTTAGAATGCAGAAGCGGTAACTCTGCAGGTTCTTTTCTTGTAGACACACTTGCCCTTTCCTGAAGGGCAGGATTAGAACACTTGCATTCATTTAACACGGGCTGCACTACTCATTATCCCTCGCCCCTCTTAAGCCTGCCCCGTTGTTGGGGGGCGGGTGAGGGGGCTCTAGGCCCGTGCGCATTCTATGATTTTCTGCTTCCTTTTGTTTTTTATATACAAAGCCGACTTTGCTGAGGCCCGGCAGATATGCCAGGAGGAGAAATCACACTTTGAATTTAGGTCAGTGTATTTTTTGTAGGTGAAAAGAAATTGTGGAATTTGTACTTTGCAAGCGTGCTGTGCCCTCTAAGAAAAATGAGAGCCGTAAGGAATTCAGAAATGTAATTTTTCAATGTTAAACGTGGAAATAGGCTTCTCTTCCTTTCCCACTAATGTTAACATAGTTGCATGCAGGCCTCTTTCGGTTTTACAATCAAAGATATGGATATTCAGTTTGAATATGGAATAGAGAGGCCTTGCAATAATAATAAAAACGCGTTTTTTTTATATACCACTTGTTTCTACATTATTTTTGTCTTTTCAACGCCTATAAAATAAGGGGGTACTTTTAAGAAAAGCAACCTTCTGGATTGACCCCATAGGTCCTACAGAATAGCTGCATCTGCACCCTGTAAAGCACATGCCTTGCTCCCTGTAGACGGGTGTACCGTCCCACGTCTGCCACAACATGGAAGGCGTTTTGCACCCATAGTCCACTGCCCCACATAGGACAGTCCGCGCCATCTTGGACTGGAAAGCTGACGAAGAAAGGTGCATGGCGTGACAGACAATGAACGTATCAACCTGATTAGCTAATCGGAATGACCGAAGCATTCTGTGAGTTTGGCCATTCTTCTGGTATTCAACTAATCGAGATTAGCCTTGATGCCCTAAAGCCCATCTTCCTTTCTGGAATAACCTGTGGTCCACAAAGGCCACAGGGTACTGTGGGGACACCCCACAAAAATGAAAAGGTGGTGATTTATCGTGGATGTAAATCAAGTAATTCTGCACTTGATTTTCACCTCAGCTGTCTGTAATGTTGAAATGCGCAGATTCTGCTGCTTGACATATCGACAAAATATTCACATAATGTAATGCAGGCATAGCTATTGGTAACAGAACAATGCACTGGTAATGAAAAAACATTCAGGTGAAGCCAGTGTATTATATGCCAACTTTTCTTTAAGAAACCCTTGTGCTGGTGTGGGCTCGGCAAATACAATTAGTATCTTTAGTTTAAGTTTTGATGCCAGGTATTTTATGAGTTCAAAGGGGCATGGATTCATCATTTTAGTAAACATGTTACCCAAAGTCCACCAGTAAATTCCACATGTTCCTTGTGGGGTTTTTTAGACTTAAATATGGCAGATGCCCACACAGTGGTGATGTTTGTGTCTATTTATGAGACTCATGGGTGCTCCGCAAGTGTAGTATGTTTTTAAATATCTATGCTAGTGGGGAAATCGTGGACCCAGTGTCGCAGCAAAACATATTTATAAAATCACCATGAACGGTTCAGCATCATCTGTGGTGCCGCTTTTTTCACTCTTACGCCTAAAAGGTACGTTTTGGAAAATGCACCAGCATGTTTGTATACTAATAATGCAATAGAACCATTTTGCCACATAGTGTCAATGTTTGGTGTCCCATTTGGGGTTTTCTCTTTGATACTTGTAATTGGATACCGCTCATTCCCTCTCTAATGGCACCATTAATATTTCCGAAGACTGGCAAAAAGACCCGAATCTGTCCTTTCTGGAATATATCAACACCTATAAAGGCGCTTAATTCGTGGATGGTTTTCTATCAATTTACTGCATTAGCAGGAGTGTTGCAGAAAATGTGATAATGGCAGTGCTCTAATGACAGTATTTACCTTTCTGCAGAGGAGAGCCTCCAGCAAGTCCTTTCTGCTAACAGTAAATATCCATAGTGACAATCAGTGAGATGCTTAAACCATGACGCTTCCTGGCTCTGCCCAATTTCCTATGTAACTCCCAGCTATGGCGCACTTTAGATCTAACATGCCCACACCGCCAACCATAAACCTGTTTCTCAAATAACTTACCCCTGCGTTCTACATTAGTATTCCAAATTCTGGCCCATACTCCATGCAATCACTCTTCTCACCTGGTCCACACCTTCTCTGCATTTCCTTACACTGTTCATGCTCTTCCATGTAGCCCACCTGTACTCCCGATGTATCTCCATCTCTTACTGTAAAGGTATGTTATTGCTGTCTCCTCCTTGCTTCTTTGCATGTTAACATTGTTCTTTGTTAAAAGGTGCGCATTTGTAAAACAGCCCTGCTGTCGTGCTTCCTAGGTGGTAAATCACTTCTCAGAGCAGCCTGTGCAATATCTAAGGTTGTGATGCCTGCAAGTAGTGATGAGCACACTAACTTGCATGTTTTCAAAGCGTTTGTGTAGTTCCCTCGTTGAAAATGGTAAAGGGTAGGAGTAAATCCATTTGTAACTTTCAATTGGGAACTGCTCCAGATTTGTAGTTTGGGCTCTCTGAGCTTAGAATTTAAAAACACATCTTTTGGTAAAAATGGTTTTAAAACTTTTGTGGAGCCAATGCTAGGCAGGAGGCTGTTCCTGCTGCAAAAAGCATGAAGAAGACATCAAAATCGACGCATCCCACTTCCAGTGTCTGTTTTTCCAATGCAGCACCGCCGTGCGGCCGAACAGATCAATGCAGTGCCTGCCTGTGGCCTAAGAAACCACTCCAGCCCGAGTTCAGAGCACTGTGCCTCCTAAGTTTGAGACCCCGCACTGATTCCGACGCAGGCCCTGCTGTGCGCCTGAAATGATTGATGCATCATAGAACCGCGGCTGTAGAAATTGCGGTGGCAAACAGGTGCTGCCTCATCGCACCCATGCGCCACGTTTTGCTGACGTACCACCCATAGACCAGAACTGTCTTGAATTTTGACGCATTGCTTCCTCCTCCAGTCCGGTTTAGATGGAACACTTCTGCGTGCAGTAGAACTGACTCATTGCCTCCCCTTGGACTCTGGAACCAACACATTGCTGTGTTTTTTTTATGCTTCCCTCCTGTGCGGCTGTGGTGCCATGTGAATTCTTTGTGTAAAATCCCTGCATCCATAGTTTTCTTTGGGCAGAGTTACTTAAACCTTTAAAAAGTCATTTTTTTGAGTTGTCTATGTTGGTTTTTTGTTGTTATGGTCTTGTTTGGTTTTGATAAAGATACTTTGATTTACTAAACTGGTGTGGTGTCCATTATTACTGTATGTGTTATGTACAAATGCTTTACACATTGCCTCTGAGATAGGCCTGATTGCTTCTGCCAAGCTACCAAGAGGGTGAACAGGTGTTATCTTGGGTGTGCAATCCCCTTATCCTGACTAGAAAGAAGGGCCCCTACTTGGACAGGGTGCAAGCCACTGCCACCTAAAGACCCCCATTTCTAACAATGCTTATTTTGCAGAACTGTCCTTACCCAGTGCTTTATAAATCGGTACCTCAGCAGCCCTCTACAGTCTGGACCAGCATATTTTCTGTCTCTACAAACTCACCAGTGGGAAGCTTCATCCCCAGGTAGTTCCAGTCCAGGTTTCCTCATGCAAAGTGCTGCTTGCATCATAAAGCCAATCTATGCTCGCACAGGTCACGAGTATAGACATTCAGATGATGATGATTTCGGAGGAAAGGTTACAAAACCAAAAATGTCAAACTGTGCAGGGCACGGTGACCATCTTTTCATCGCACTGCTGGTTATTCAAAGGCTGGAAATGCCATTCTAAGCACACCATCAATGACCATTTGCTGACGTCATCAGGGCAATGCATTATAGCCAGAGGCTTCATTAGAAGCAGAAGCGGGTAACGCAGGCAGACCTTTGGAAGAAATGAATTGAGCCGTTTGCTTTTGTGTGTCTTGTAATCAGCTGCAGCTGGCCTCCGAAGACTGCTGATGTTCTTCTTTCGAATAGCAGTCATTGTGTGGGATGACGCAGCAAGACAGCTTCGTTTTAGACCGGGGATGAAGGCCAGTGGCTAGCTTTGCCATAGCTTGCTCTTCGCATTCTCTCCGTTTGCCACCAAGAGGAAGGGTTGAATATAAAACCATCACAGATAAGCGGACTTCCGTTTGGTATCATCTCAACTTTCCAAATAGCCTCACTTAAACAATGCCAATTGGTGTCCAGTCCTTCATCCCTGCCCATTCTCAAGGAAGACTGTTGGTGCCTGAGTTGCTTCTCGTTTGAAAGATAGGCGATGGAGTATCCAGTACATCACCCCTCCTTCCTGCCTTCCCCTGATTTGTTGACAAAATGGGAGCTAAAAAAAACAACTCCCATCGCAAACGATGCACCTACCCTTGTCTTTTTTTAATTTAACCTACATTTGCATCCCTACCAACTTAAAGAACAATCCCACTGTGTGAGGAGGGGGCGGGGGCCTTGAAGGGGGCAGGCCTCTAGCCAAGAAGTACCTACAAGGCACGTTTAAACCCCACCCCGCTCCCAAGCACCCCTCCTCCAAAAAAAATAAAAAAGCTTGCTGAGGCTGGTGCAGATTAAGGGTGGGCATAGTTCGCGAAGTAGCGCTACGCGAAGTGCACTTCGCACTACGCGAACTTCACGTAGCACTACGCGAGCTGCGTAGTAGCATGTTCGCACAGTGCAAGAAGTGTTTTCAATGATTGCACAGTGCGGAAAAGCATCCGGCACTGTGCAATCATTAAAAACGGCATCTTGCACAGTGCGAGCTCTAGTTTTCTGCTGCTCGAGTAGATTATTACTCGAGCTGCAGCTTTCTCAACGCGAACTGGTAGTTTCTCATTGAGAGCGGTCGCTATGAGAAACCTTACCTCCCCGCGTTAAGAATCTTGCCGGGATGTCATTTTGCTTGCTCGCGGTCGCGAACATGACGTTCAGGACCGCGAACAAGCAAAAAATGAGCGCTGCACTACGCTACGCTGCACTACGCGTGTTCGCACTGTGCTACGTGCAGCTCGTGTAGTGCGAAGTTGCGCAAACTTCGCAAACTCTGCGAGCGTAGCGTAGTGCTTCGCCCAGGGTTAGTGCAGATGTCCTGAGGTGTTTTCACGCCCCTTAATGGACGTCTGCAGTTCAAAGACTCGGAAAAAGAGCTGGAAAACCACTATTTACAGTAGCTTTCAGCTTGTTTTCCGTGCCACCATGTGATATTGGCTCCTAACCGGGAAACCGTGAGATGGGAGTCCATATTGTGTGTCACACTTTGGCACCGTGTGAGTTGTCAGGTCTGCATTTGCAGTATTTTATAGCATCACTGTAGAGAGCCCAGTGCACTTTTCAGTTGTGAAATCACAAAGGCCTTGTGACCTGCTCAATATAGCGAACACAGCAATGCCTACGAGTATCCATGCTCCAATAACAAGTCTAACACAAAGAGAACCTCTAGAGAACCTCTCACACACCTGCTCCTAAAATAGCTACCTGGTATAGGAGCCAAATGCAGCCCAGATGTACAATGTAAGTGCAGGGTCTCAGACCACTAGCTGTAGCTTGGAGGTCAGGAAATTCCTCTTCCAATGTTTTACTTGCAGGTGACTGTGTTGTTGAAATGGCATGCTCCCCATCGTATCACCAGAAGTCTGCGGTTTGTTTGCATTGCACAGCCTTAAAGCGTCCCCGCCACTGTTTCACTTTCATCTACACAAAGCTCAGTAAGAAGCTTGCAATTATTGGCTGTTATAATTTGGTTTACCCTTTCAGAATAGTCTAAACATCTGATTTATACTAGATGTTGACTGCTTCTTCCCTTAGGGTTTGTCACATCGTGCTTTGCAGAGGCAGTGTTTGGAAGACTCTTCTGTCTAGCCCGCCTTTGTTTTTTGGCTGCAATATGAATAGACCTTTATATTCATTTGGAGATGTTTATTTGACATCACGAGTTTTATAATCACAGGGTGAACCGAGCACAGAGAAAGAAAATTTGGGACACGCCATTGTCATTCAGAGTTAAAATCTATTTGTAAAAGAGGCAATGGTATACAATGTAGGTGTGTTCTCATTTCTTATTTTAACATTTAAAATCCGTTCTGCCGCCTGGATATCCCTGCGTTTGCCGTGGCAGACTGTATCTGCAGATTCGTTTTCGGCCTCCGTCTCCTCTTCCTCACAGATTCCCGCCTCCACATTGAGGAGCCGAGCCGCAGCGGTTCCTAACAGCCCAGACTGGCTGCCGAGGCCTCAGATGTGTCTCGGCCTCAGGAAGAGGTTAACCGCAGAGCACGTGCCGTAATGAATGCACGCCTTGCATAATGCACAGCCCATTATCTCCAGGACTCCCTTCGTTTCCCTTGCTCACCGAGGGAAACTGGTTTGTTAGGGAAGACATCTTTACTCCTAGCTGTGCCAAGGATTAGCTAACCTACATAACAGCGCCGCTGCATTTTTACTGATTTTTATAAACATAACTGATTGGTTTTTTTGGTATTTTTTTTACGTGCCATCTCTTGTATAAGTCACAATTTAAGGGCTTTCTTTGCAGCTCTTTGTATATGTCATATTTACAACGGATGCATCTATAGATAGCTCCTTATAGGGCTTAAGTAAGCAAGCACTGGCAGATTCAAAGATCTGACTAAAGAAGTTTCTTTCTCGCTTTTTAAATAATGCATACAGCGGCCTCCCCTCTACTCTACACTGCTCAATCAGTTCATGTTTCTTGTATAGCGCGACTACTCACTCGTTAGGGTCTCAAACCGCTGGGGGGTGGGGGTGGATTTGTGGTTCAGTTGAAGAGCCAGGTTTTGAGGTCCTTCCTGAATTGGTGTGTGAGGCAGTGGTGGTGATTGCCTGCGATGTAGCGGCAGGGAGTTCCAGCTGCAGAACCTATCCATCTGTCCTTCGGTGTGGGAAAAGACCGCACTCTACAATAGAAAAGGCAATACACAGTGGTGCCATATACCTGCAAAAACAGACTACACCTCCTACATAACCTACAAATATTTAGTAAACTTAATTTGTTGTGTGTCTATATTTGGGGGGGAAAGCCTATTCCACCCTTCCATCACAATACCATCTGCTCAGGTGCTGCTGCATGTAAACAGTTAATTCATCTGCAGTTAGCTGCCCTGCTGCGGCTTAAAAATGCTCGCCATATGAATTATAAATGAGAATCAATACTCTTCACAGAGTCTTTGGGCTGCGGAGAGCACTTCACCGCAGGGACTCCTTTGGGGCAGAAATGTTAAGTAATGGAGTGATGCAAATAATGCATCCTCCGGGTTCGCTTGGTTTTAATTGATGACACGCTGTCCAGTGCCATTAATGAATTGTGGGAGTTAAGTGGTCCTCCTATGCTTACCTTCTGGCATACGAAGCAAACACTTTCCAAAAGCATGTTGCCAATCTTGAGTCACAGGATCAGGATTGGTTAACCGCCAGCATGGCTGAAGTGCAGCTTTCACAAGTGTAGGGGTGGATTCAGCTCTGTAGGAGAATCTAGGTGGGCTACACCGAAAAATATGGTGAGCACGTGCAAACCTATATGTCTGTTAACTTTGACATACACTTTGCAAGTAGTTTTCGACCCTCCCAATGCATGCAGATTTCCCCTGATTTAGGTTGAAATTGGGGAGGCAAGAACCCCCCTCCCCCACCCCTATATTCAATGGGGTGTAAGCCAAACGCTTTCTCTGTAAGGAAATATAATTTTCTCATGGAAGACTTAAAAAGGTACATTTCAAAAGTCACGCTATGTCGTATTGACGGATGCAGATGTTTCCACTTGATAGTTTAATCTGCAAGAATCAACTTTATTCTTTGGGTTTTCAAATTAATCTGTGATTCTCATAATCCTGTAAGTATTTGCAAGTCCATTTATAGATGATGCTACTCTGCATGCTACACACACAAATATGAGCGTGTAACTGACAATCTGACCTTTACTACGTCTCCTGCCCTCTGCCCAGCATATAATGAGGTTTAGAAGTTGCTGGACCCGTGCTCCGGTCCTTCTGTACCCTTCTGATGTCAGCCCAGCGGTCTACAGTCTGTCTCTTCTTCTCACCCCGCCTCCAGGTGATGCCACCTTTTGCCTGCTTTTAGCTATCTTTCCTTGCCATCGACTCACAGTGGTAGATGAATCTCACGGAGGCTGCATCACATGTTTTAATAATAGGCAAGATCTAATTTTGTGCCTTTGCTGCAGTGAATTAGCTCCGAGATGAAGCAGGGCTAACTTGGGAGGTGTTTGACTTTATTTTTGTCACAAAGCCTACTTTGTAGATAAGGCCTGGCACAATGTTCAGTTCGGCTGTCATCTGAACTAGTGTAGCCAGTCAGTAGTATCCACGCTTGCTCTAATAAGAAATTCCTTTGCACTGCATGTGCACAAGAAATTCTGGCCACGAAAGCACCCATTGCACCACAAATAACTATGACTCTATCTTCTAGCCTTTATCAATGCCAAGAGTGGCCAAATCTCCTAATTTGGAAATTCCTCTGCTTCTCTGTTGAGTCATAGAATATAGCTCTCCTTTCCGCTGATATGGGTTAGTCTTACTCACCGGAGCTTGGAGTGACTATCTGAGTTCCTCCCGTGGTTTAGTTGGCATAAAGAAGAAAAAGCTGACCATGGACATATTTTTATTCTCACCACTCTCTCATAAACCTAATTAAAGGAAATTAAAGCTTAGCCTAATAGTCATTTGGCAAAAAGAACAGATGATGGACGGAATGCAGGAACAAATTAAGCATTTACCCCAGTTACAGATGTGGGTTTAATCCATCGTTTTTTTTTTTTTTTGCTCGCCTCGCCATCCCAGTTTGGACCCAGCCATATGCAAATCAATCTTGACCCTGCTACCCATGGGAAAAGCCTAGCCCGAACTGTGGCAACGTCCTCCCTGGTCCGGAAACGAGCTTCCTGGGACCTGCTCAGAGGTACCATCCCTCATCAGCCAGGCTAGCATAATCCAATGACACAGTGAGCACGGGGTCCACGTCAGGGCATACCCTTCCCACTTAGGACAACACAAGCAAAAAGAGCTGATGATGGACGGAATGCTGAACAAATCAAATAATCATCTCCAGTCATAGATCTGTGTTTAATCCATTGTTTATTTCCCTCACCACACCACAAAACTGGTCCCAAGATACTTATTTCCGGTTCAGGGAGGACCTGGCTTGAAAGTTCGGGCTAGACTGTTTGATGAGGATCAGGGTCAAGACTGATTTGCATACAACTGGGTCCAAACTGGGGTGGCGACCAAAAAAAAACTGTGTATTAAACCCAGTTCAGTGACTGAGGGTGAATGTTTACATTGTTCAGCATCCAGTCTATGATCTGTTCTTTTTGCTAATTGCCACTTGGCAGCTTCCCAGATTCATCTAGGTACTGTAATCATTGCTTGTGCTATAATATTCTCCGTAGCTAACCACTACAGGCTATTTTTCAATCAATAGGGGCTTTTTCTGGTCCTGCCGACCCAGCTACGGGTCGAAGACCCCTGTTCCAGGTTCTGCCCTTGAAAAAAAAGCCATTTGCTCTTTTGCTCCCTTCATCTCGGATGGCTTTCCCTTGGTCTAACATTAACCTTCTCAACCTCACAGAACACCTTTGGCTTCTCACTGACAGTCCTTCTTCTGATCTCTCTCCCACATGGAATATGCAATCTAAATTATGTCAGTTTGGTAGCATTTGTAATGTATTGTATTGTATATATTATATGTAAAGCGCAGCTATCACTCCGTGAGAGTATCTTGGCGCTATACAGAATCATACATGATGCTCCAATGGAGGCTGTCGCCAAATGCAGATGGATTAGATAAGTGAAAGGCAAAGGGAGTCCGCTGCTCCAAAGATCCAGATTTTCAAGGAATTCCTGAAGCAGAGTTCTAAGTGGATGAAGCAGAGATGACAGGGGAGTATATTCCATACTTTTTCCTCAAGAACGGCTACTGATTTCCCCCCCTTTGTTTTACATCTGAAAGGAGGGGGGTTTCGTAGGTTTGTGATGAGGATCTAACGAGGCGTGTGGTGACATAGGCCCTAAATCTAGCTGATAGCTATTTAGCTCCTGATGCTCTGAGCGCTCTAACTGTGATTACGAGTATCTTGAATAGCAGTCTTTTATGAACAGGTAGCCAGTGCAATGACTTTAAGGCTGCTGAGGCAGAAGAAAGGCGTGGCAGTTTAAGCACCAGGCGGGCTGCCGCATGTTGAACAGTCTGGAGCTTTTTAAAAATTACCTTATTGGCACCTGCATAAAGACTGTTGCAGTAGTCTTGTCTGGAGGTGATTAGGGCTGCAGTCACAGTTCTTCTTGCCGTAACTGGGAGTAAATCAAATAACTTTTCTAGTGATTTTATCAGCTGGAAACATTTCCCAGCCACTGATAGCGCTTGTCGACGAAAGGATAGAATCTTATCAAATTTCACCCCAAGATTGTTGACTACCTCTACCATGTTAGGGGGAGGGAGGAAGGGTGTCTGAATGCCCCAGGCGACTGGGTTGAAAGTATTAGATTTGCCTAGTAGCAGGATTTCTATTTTTTGAGTGTTACACTTCAAGTGGTTTTGCTTCATCCAGTGAATGACCTCTATAAGACAACGTTGGAAGTTCTCTTCTGCACTGGTGGAATGTTCATCTAACGCTAGGATCAATTGAGTTTCATCAGCATGAGAGGTGGTTTCAATATTGAATTATGATATCAGTTCTGTGAGAGGGACCATATATACATTGAACAGTACTGGACTTAGTGTGAAACCCCTGTGCTCAAGGGTTTCTTGGCTGACCGATAGTGTCCAAGAGTGAATACTTGTCTACTGTTTGTCAGATTATCAACTTCGATGGAGAGAAGGCACCCGGAGTAGCGGAATCCATCAGAATAAAAAGCTACGGAAAAGCAATCCGGGTGCCCATGAGACGGGGTAGTTTGAGAACTGCAATTTTCATTACATGAGGGACCGAGACGTCTTCCAGTTTTTATCAAATAAAAAAGTGATACTTAAATGGAAATCACTCTTAAGCCATGGAGACATGTTCCGGTTTACTCATACCTATGAGTTGCTTTTATAAATATTTGGGAGCAGTGAGATTGGACAATCATTGAATATGAAAAAGTCTACCTATTTTCATCAAAATTCATCAAAACCTATGAAAGCAATTCTTGAAGCATCATCTTTCTAATCCTTTTGATCTGGAGAAACATTCACTTGAGTGTGGTTGCACCGGTGTTATTAATGATTGAAATGAGACCCATTTACAAAGGAGAAAATAGTTGTGTCCTGAAGAAGGTGGTCCTATTGTGCCACCGAAACGTGTCAACGACTAGTGTTTTTGTATTAAATTTGGTAAAGTCGTCAGTCAGTTCTAGACAGGGAATTTATGTCAGTGCTTTGTGCTGTCTCTATTGTTTCCAAATTAACATCTGTAAGACAAATTTGACTGTCTAGAGGAACTCTCCTTTTCAGATATATGAATAAATTAAGGAATTATTGTGTTTTTAAAGTTAAAAAAAAGTCTTTGTGGATTCAAAATCTATGTATTTTTATGTTCATTACATTTTTTAACATTTATTTAGTTTGTATATAAGTGCCTTAAACATCCTGAGTGTAGTGATAACTGTGTGGAGTATGAATGTGGTTGCATACCTAGCGTGAATCGTCTCATGCAGGTTTTTCCAAAGGGAACTTTTATTTTGAACCTCTAAGTTACTGGGAGCTCCATCCCTTTGGATTGCAGAGCCCCTCTCCATGGTTTCAAAGAAATGATTTCAACCAGGCTAGGGTCAGATGGGAGATGCCAAAGGTCTTAAGGCAGCATAATAGGATGTCATAGGAGATGGTATCAAAGGCGGGCGATACATCTGTATGCACCTTACTGGCAGTATAATAGTCACTGTGAGCTAATTTGCCCCCCTCCTGCTTTTGGAAACATCTGCCTATGCTCCTATGATCTGCTCTTGGTGACATGACGGATAATTCTTACCTCTCTGTAAAATGCTCCACTCCCCTGGTTCATTAGGTCTGCAATCAATGAATACCTATAAAACAATAAAATAAAAAGAGAACATTGCCTGTTTCTAAAAATAAATCTTGATTTGTAGATTTATATGTTTCTGGCTGTAAGTATGCTAACAATGTACTGTTTTAAGAATGCAACATTTGGTAATTGGTAAATGTGTGAGCCCCTTTCAGTTCATGGTTCCTTGTAAGGTGGGAAATTGATATCCATCTGGGTCAACTTTTGGGGGGACAGCTATGGGAGAAGTTTGCGAGTGTTAGGAGTTGACCTTAGCACTGACAAGTGGGGAAATAGCTTTTTCTTAATACAGAATCTAAACAAAACCTGTTTCCATGCTCTTTGTGTCAAGATAGATTGATTCATTTTTTTCCATGGACTGTAGCTTGTTAGAGTTTTTTAAGCAAGGGCGCCAAAGAAAGTCAACCAAGGCATACGCTGCTAAACAGGCCAGCAGTGTTTAGCTTAAAACAGGTTTCTTTTATATTTGGGATAACTGTAACAAGATAGTTAATGGGTGGGTGCATAAACAAAGGTGTCTAGGCAGTAACCTGCTTTAACAGTCTGATAAATGAATCCTGCATTTGAACATCTTGAGCTCATTTCATGAATCTATTTGAAATAAATACATTTGCAGAACCAACCATATTGTTAGAATAGTCCTATGGTCGTATCCTGGAAATCGGTCTAAAATCTATTTAAATATGTATGCTGTAGGATAGTGAAAAGCAAGATGTGTACAATGGCTTAAAATATACGGACCAGTTCATCAACCTACCTGTTGTCATCAATAGTTGTGGTGTGAGTGCATCAAAAACATCATTTCAACCGCTCAGCTATTGCCATGCATTCTCTAAATCGAGTCAATGATTCTGAAATGCAAGACATATTCTCACTGTTGTTTTTGTTATAACCTCATTATTGTTATCATTATTGTTGTTATTTTTACTTTTATGACTTTACTTTTTTTTCATTATGCCGATAGAATTCAGAGAAATAGTGGGCAAATTATCATTGCCTTTTGTTCATTAAGTAGAGACACTAATGATTTTGGAACTGCCAATTAAAAATTATTCATGAGCTCCAAACTCCCAAAAAGTTCTCTTCAGAAGGAGGCAGAGCCGTTTGCAGCCTGATTATAACATTCGCTGTGTTGTGGTTTAGCAATCAGCAGTGTCAATATTAATAACAGTGCTGTGTAATATGGGGTGTAAATTTCCAGGTTCAAACAGTTTTATTGAGTATGTCAACACGTTTATGCATTGTATAAATAGCTTATTATAATTTCTGTTTGCTGTGTTATCATTGTTAATGTGTTTTTATCCAGAATGGAAATCTTTTGTAAAGCAAGTTAGGCTGCTTCCTAAAGACTGCAAAGTGTGTGCCGTATACCCGTAAAATGTTTGCCTTTGATTGTGATCTACCCACATATTTTTCTTATTGCATCTTTGATGGCTGTAGATTTCCATGACTTGGTTCCATAGGCCACAGGGAAGTCAGAACCATGCATAGAGTTCAAATAGAATGCATGGTACTGATTGTTGAACTTGTCTCTAGATTTTGTTTTCTTACTTTATCTGATAGGGCAGTGGGAAAGCAGGTCTGCAATGCTGCATGAAACAACTTTGATAAGGATTTCTAGACAAAATAACTGTTTCGTAGCCTTCACTGATATTTCTCAGGCCCTGAGTCACAGTAAGAAAGGAAGCCTATGTGTCAAAACTTTTGGGTTACAATGTTTGTATATTTACTTTTTGGGGGGTAATTACGAGATCACAAATTAAACTTAAAATATCTGTGCAAGTCAGAGATTGCACATACTGCTTGTGCACAGGAGCAAGAGCTGCATATGTCTTTCTTCGAAAGTCCACAGCAGCAGGTGTGACACAAATATCCATTAGCACTTTTTAACCCTTTTTATTTTTCATCTTGGGAATGTATTTGCCATGTTGAGAACATTTTTTTCATGCCTCTGTAAATATGCGGACGCTAGAGGCGTTTTAACACCGTATTTTCACACTTACTCCACCTTATTCAGGACTAAAATGTGAGAAAATCCTTAGATGACCACCAAAGTTGATGGACTGTGGTCTGATATTCTGGAACATTTTGCCTGACCGTTCTCGCTCTGGAAAACATGGTGATTTCAGGGGCTGTTGTAAATTCTGTAAGTGGTGAGGCGCTTAACAGTAAATGCTTTTGCTTTATAGAAACATAAATAGAAGGTGCCCCGATCCCATCTGCAGTATGAATTCTGCAGCTGACTGTGCACACTGCGTAAAATAATCATAAAAATACCTTGACAACGTCATATAATATTCAGATTCTCAATTCAGCAGCACACGCTCAACTGCAAATTGTTCACAATCCACTCTGGACCGAGGTTGAATCCTCTCGCTTCGTGCACTGCCTGGCTTTAGACATGAGCATGGTGGGTAATGCCATCCCAGCAAATCCAAGCGCTCCTCTCATGTTGCTTATTGTACTAAACCGCGTAAGAGCAGTGCCAGGAGTGGCTGGAGCGGGCAAACATAGCACTCCGTCGGCGACCGATGAGGCGGTCTCTGGCCTCACAGCTCCCAGATAGCATTGAATGTGGAAGCCTGAACGGCGCATGTCAGGCTGGCCACAGCAAAAACTACGGCCAGTCTGACATGTGTGGCTCAGTTAACAGTATCCCAATCAATTACGTCCTAGAACTAGCAAACTGCTTTGCCGGGAGAAAGAGTTCCTCGTCTCCACCCTTAAAGTAAGCAAATAAATGGTGGTATGGATGGCAAAGTATTTTAAAAGAAAAAGAATAATGAGTGTGTCTTGGATGTAGTGGCACACAGTGGGAGGGAGGACGAGTGGTCAGTGCATTAACGATCCTGTGAAGCAGCTGCCCCTGGTTAATTTACTCCCATTAAACTAAGGAGTAAATGTGTTTCCAATCTGGGAAGGTGTGTGCAACACCCCATTATTTCATGAGGGGCAGCATGATATTCTCTACCTGGAAGAAAATATCCAGTCACAGAGTAAAAAAAAAGCACATATGTAAATGAACATATCTGGGGTGCGTACTCCAATAGCTTCTGGGCCTTGCACACAATCTTCATAATCAAAGCGAAGGGTACTTGGAGCATCTATGGAAACCTTTGATTGGATTAGGTTTTGACGCAAATGCATGGGAATCTCTATGAATGCATTGAAAGTTCATATGGCTGAGATACCCGCCACCCCCTCTCAACACAATCCCCATGGATGGGAAACCGGAAACAGTTCTGAAGTTTTTGGAGACGGGAGGGAGTGACCCTCCCGGGCCGTATTTATTAAAATATGAAACAAAATTAAAACATTAAAATAAACAGTTTCATATTATGTACAATTACATTACCACATTGCGATGTTGGGCTAACCTTAACATATCCTCTAGTACAAAGGTTCTCCTAGCCGAACTAACATCCTACCAAACATTTACTTAACTTTTGAAATTGTACATCCTAACGTTTAAGGGCCAACGGCAAGGTCGTAACCGGTGTCAAGATCCCTAACCCAGACATATCCCCCTCACTTGAGAGGGGCGGCACGGAGGCTTACCTCAAGTGCAACTACCAATTTCCCTTGACTTGACGGGGGCCCCAATAAAACTCGACGCCACTTAAAGGTCGTACGAGGACTCGTGTGAGGTATCTAGAAGGTAGCGTAGACCCCCCCCCAAACCCCACACAACTTACCACATCTGCCGTCGCAGACGTACTGGCCCCGGGAAATTCCCCAGGAGGGGGCTGAAACCCCTCCTATCCATGAAGGGGCCTTGACCGCCTTCCCTTTCCTTTCGGCGACCCATCCTTAGAAGGGACCGCCTCCCCGTTGAGGGGCCAATGGCCACCTCCCCCGAGCGCCCCCATCCGTAATGGGTGACGCCCACTCATAGGGATCTTCCAATTAGTGCTCACCGATCATGACCTTACCGCCCGACCAAAATAAATACGACAATGATAACTAAATAACTAAAGACTAAATATAACAGACAGTAGCAACAACAACTTTATTCAAAGCATGCCTACTGATGAACACTAAAGCAGGATTACTTTATTTGCATAACATAACACAAAACAATCATTCTTTATTGCATACTCAAAATCTTCACTATAATACCGCAACCTGTAAACGAAAATCAGAATTATCAATCAAACTTTATTTAACCACTCGCTGTCTTCAGGGGCTGGTGGGTGGGTCAAAAATGGCTCTTCGTTCCGTCTCGAGCTCACGTGCAGCGAGGAGGTGCAGCTTCAGAGCACAGGAACAAGAGGATGCTTCCTGGTCTTGTTCCTCCTTTTATCCGTCTTCAGGGCGGGCGTAAACCCGCCCCTGCCTGCCCCAAGGGCGTGGCCAGCCGCGTCAGTGTCTAGGCCAACCCACTCTAGGGCGGGAAAAAGGCGCGCCCCGGCTACGCCGCTTCGGGCATACCAGCCGAGACTCGCCTCCCGCCCAAGATGGCTTCCCGGGGGGATCGTGGTACTCTGCCATACGTTCGGGGGGGACCGATTGGTCGCCCCTTGCCATATGGCTGAGATACCCGCCACCCCCTCTCAACACAATCCCCAAGGATGGGAAACCGGAAACAGTTCTGAAGTTTTTGGAGATGGGAGGGAGTGACCCTCCCGGGCCGTATTTATTAAAATATGAAACAAAATTAAAACATTAAAATAAACAGTTTCATATTATGTACAATTACATTACCACATTGCGATGTTGGGCTAACCTTAACATATCCTCTAGTACAAAGGTTCTCCTAGCCGAACTAACATCCTACCAAACATTTACTTAACTTTTGAAATTGTACATCCTAACGTTTAAGGGCCAACGGCAAGGTCGTAACCGGTGTCAAGATCCCTAACCCAGACATATCCCCCTCACTTGAGAGGGGCGGCACGGAGGCTTACCTCAAGTGCAACTACCAATTTCCCTTGACTTGACGGGGGCCCCAATAAAACTCGACGCCACTTAAAGGTCGTACGAGGACTCGTGTGAGGTATCTAGAAGGTAGCGTAGACCCCCCCCCCAAACCCCACACAACTTACCACATCTGCCGTCGCAGACGTACTGGCCCCGGGAAATTCCCCAGGAGGGGGCTGTAACCCCTCCTATCCATGAAGGGGCCTTGACCGCCTTCCCTTTCCTTTCGGCGACCCATCCTTAGAAGGGACCGCCTCCCCGTTGAGGGGCCAATGGCCACCTCCCCCGAGCGCCCCCATCCGTAATGGGTGACGCCCACTCATAGGGATCTTCCAATTAGTGCTCACCGATCATGACCTTACCGCCACAGGTCCGGATAGTTGACCGGCTATCCGGACCCCCCACCACACTCCTACCTAAAGGTCATGTTTAACGTCTTCAGCCAAGCTATGAAGTCTCCTATGAGTAACTCATTCCCCATCCGAGACAAATGAACACCATCCCCCAAGTACATACTGTCATCATTAATACATCCATGCGCGATAGAATGCAGTGCATTGGAACGGAACAACCTACTTACTTTGTTATTAATTTTTCTCACAGAGTGATTTAAAGCAGAAACCGAAAAAGCCCCCCGCCACACTTTTCGTGGGATCATATGGGACCACGCAATCGTGCACCCTGGAACTCTCCTCGCTAACCAACTTACAGTGGAAAGCATCGCTTCCAGGAGAAGTCGTCTACCAGTGGTGACCAAATCATTGCCCCCAAGATGTACTATGACTACAGACGGCGGTGACCTCGTCCGCCCTAGCAAACCCTCGAAAAATGATTGGAACTGGTCAATACAGAGACCGCCCTTTCCGTAGAAGGACACACTGTACCCGTATTCCCCAGCCACGTGCACCATGTCACCTGCCTTGAATACATCCGCGGCACGCCTCACGTATGAGTGGCCCACGACCCACACCTCCTTTTTAACGGCCGGTGATGTCTGACCGCTGGCCCGGTGTTGGGTCGACTGCATAGTCCGCCCCGCCTCGTAGGCTTGCGTAACTGAAAACCAAACAAAAACAAGAAGCGTGAGTACATCATTACGGCTTCACAACATGTGCAAACGCACATACCTTTTATAACAATTGGAGGACCAACGCCCCACACGTTTAACTTGTTCCACATTCAGACCCCTGGCTGTAGCCTCTGTAGCAGCCCCTATCCGAAAGGAATGGGTCCCAAATTCGCCCGGGTTCAAGCCCGCAGCTGTAATCGACATCGCAAGCACCCGCTGAAACTGAAACCTTGTCAGTGGGGTGGCGTCCGCGTGTCTCAACAAGGTCCCCCCTCATGATGCCACCCTTCGTGTTAAATAATCCTCTAAACACTTCACTGGGCACATGGACGACCCGGGAATCCTGCGTATAATTATGCATTCACCCATCCCACTCTGGTCGGTTTTGGACCTCACAAACGAGACAGTCATCGTCTCCCCTCTGATCTGAACGTGCTCTGCGCACAGTCCTCCCGTCACATCCTGCTTGTTCCTTGCCACTAATTCGCTTACCCGCATAGCCTCATGAAATGCCAGCGTAAAAGCGGCTCGGAATAACACTGTCTCAAACTGAGACGAACATGTTGCAGGGAGTCTGGATAATAACTGGGCCAACCTATCCAAACCTATCGGGCGCCTCTCATCTACTCTGCGACCCTCAAGGCGTTGCCACCCACGTAGCGCTTTTTGCACGACGAAAGACGCTGTCGGGTCCTGGATCCCATGAGCCCTAGCAACAAAGGAAATGGCAGCCCGATGCCTCTGGGCCGTGGCCACCGTTTTTCCTGCCAGATGTAATGACATCAGAAAGTTCACCACCCCTTCCTCCTGGCCCCAAAGCTCCTCTCTAGCAGTCCCCAAAAAGGCTAAATAGGACCGGAACGCCCCTTCATATGCCTTCCTCGTCCTGGGTGCTAAACTCTCTCCCACGAGGTTACGAAGTTCGGGGCACCGAGAGACCAAAGAGCTTCGGGAAAGGGTGCCGGCTCCGGGTCCGCTGTGGGCAGAAAACCCCAGAAGGCCTGCATACGAAAACGAGAAAGGGCATCAGCCGCCTGGTTCATTACCCCAGGGACATGTCTTGCTTTGAATAACACATTCAGTTGCATACACAGTAATACGATCTCCTTGAGCAGCCTCAAAACCCATTTGCATCGTGCTGCCTGACTATTGATACACTCAACCACGGTCATATTGTCAGACCAAAATACCACAGAGTGATCTCTGAACCCTTCGGGCCACGTTCTCAGGGCCACGAAAATGGGGAAAAGTTCCAGGAAAGCAATGTTACTTGTCAGTCCACTGTTATGCCACCATGCCGGCCATTTTTGTGCAGACCAACGAGCACCGAAAATGGCACCAAAACCTACACTCCCTGCCGAATCTGTCCACAGCCCCAGCTCCTCAGAGGACACGGCTGGTTTATTCCAGACGACTCGACCATTGAAATCCGCCAGAAATGCCAGCCAAATGCGCATGTCCTGGCGGACCTCGGCCGAGAGCCTCGTGCGATGATGGCCCTCCTTCAATCCGACCATGGCTTGAGCGATCGAACGGGAAAAGGGGCGGGCCATAGGTATAACTCTCAGGGCAAAATTCAACTGGCCCACTAACTGCTGTAACTGATGCAGCTTAACCTTAGCTTCACTCAAACACATTTGCAGGGATGCCCTGAACTTTAACACTTTATCACTTGGTAAACGGAAACAACCTTCTCCGGAGTCTAACTCGATCCCCAGAAACTCGAGGCAAGTCGAAGGACCCACCGTCTTACCTGGTGCCAATGGCACGCCAAACTGATTCATTAAAACACAAAATGCAGCCAAAGCATGCCCACATTCCGGATCCCCGGCTGCCCCCAGGAACAAAAAATCATCGAGATAATGCATCACATGTTGAAAACCCGTCTTCTTTGTGAAGACCCATTGTAGAAAACTACTGAATTTCTCGAAATAGGCACAAGAAATTGAGCATCCCATCGGCATACATTTATCCATATAATACTGACCCTGAAACATGAAACCCAGTAGACGCTGATCGTCTGGATGTACCGGGAGCAACCGGAACGCTGACTCGATATCAGATTTTGCCATCAGCGCCCCGGGCCCCAGGCGATTCAAAATGGCCACGGCCTCATCGAAAGATGCGTACCGTACCGAACACATTTCCGGGTCTATCGCTTCGTTTACGGAAAGACCACGTGGGGCTGACAAATTATGTATCAGCCGAAACTCACCCGGGTCCTTCTTGGGGACCACTCCTAAAGGCGAACAGACAAAGTTAGCCACCGGGGGTACACTAAACGGACCGGCGACTCGACCTCGAGTAACCTCCTTCCGGATCTTTTCCTGTACCACGGTCGTATGCTGGAAGACCGATATCTGATTTTTGCATTTTTCCACACCCTGAAAGTCCCCCACTGGGATGCGGAAACCATATGAAAACCCGTTCCGCAACACCCCAGCGGAAGCACGATCCGGGTATTCACTGAGCCAGGGAATCATTGCCAAGGTATCAATCGGGGTAGGTAAAGGCGCCCCTCGGACTATGTTAGACCTGTTTGGCACCTCCTCTACCCCCGTTATCACCCGTTCTGGCTCTGCACGTGGACTCAGGATGGGATGATTGCCCACACCCACTACATTCGTGTTTAAATTTGCACGATCCCTGGGGCCTAGTACATTTACTCCTGTTAAAATTCCAACAAACCCCCTTTTTACCTGTATTACCGGTAGGCCTCGAGTGATTGTCGGTACCCGTACCTGATCGAAAAGGCGTCCCCGCATACTGACGGGAGGATTCGCCCACATTACTCCCTACTAATGGCACTTTCAACATACCAGTCTCCTTCATTTTGGACCAGGACACAGAATCATAACAATCCCAAGTTAAGTTTTTATCATGTTCTTTTGCTTTTCTGAAAAGATTATCGTAGCAAAACCAATGATTACCCTCGTGTGATACCGAGTACCCCATGATCCGTGACTGATAACTCGGCAACTCGGGTAGCAATTCGGGCCTCCGTTCTCCCAAGATCGATGAGAAAATTCCCCATGCCTTGCCCCAATTGCCAACGTTTTCACTAACCTTAAAGGCGGCCATCTTTGCGCGCCAAACACTCGGATGCATGAGATCCTTCTGACCTTTAACATGCTCCATCTCATAATGATCAGTAAGCAACGAGAAGATGTTTACATATTCCCCTGCCCATATCTTTTCTTTAATAGCTAAAGGAACATGCTGACCCAACTTCTCCCTTCGAGAGGGTGCCGACTCTTCCCTCGCAATCGGCAATGGCCGCTTACCTGAACTGGACGCTGTCTCTGCGACTAAAACCGTCCCCTGTGGCTTCTCTACGGCCGCAGCCGGCGTGGATACTTTCGCTGCTTCACGAGTTTCCCGCAGTTGCTTCATTAACACCTGCGCGTCGACAGCCGTGGCGCCCTTGCTACTTTTACCCAACCACGCTGCTACTTGTGCTGCCAGCTCGGGCGGCATGTCTTCCCCGGACACGGGGGTGACCACTACAGGAATAGGATTCCCTTCCTCCGGCACAGGAGTGGGTGCTTCTAGCGGGGCACTGGGACCCGGGGCATCTCCCCCAGCTGCTCCTCTCCTGGGCCTCTTGCCTTTTCCTCCCGGGGCCGTTCCCTCCAAAGGACGTTTCGGGCCCCCTTCTTCATTCTTATCCATCCGCCTCTTTAGGTCGGTCATCTCCTTCATGAGAACACGCAGCATCTGTTCGGTAGTCAGTCGCTTTCCCGCCTTCTTCGGCATTCTCCAACAGAGTATCTGTAAAACAAACGAGAAAGATTACAACGCTCAAAAATGGCTCTTCGTTCCGTCTCGAGCTCACGTGCAGCGAGGAGGTGCAGCTTCAGAGCACAGGAACAAGAGGATGCTTCCTGGTCTTGTTCCTCCTTTTATCCGTCTTCAGGGCGGGCGTAAACCCGCCCCTGCCTGCCCCAAGGGCGTGGCCAGCCGCGTCAGTGTCTAGGCCAACCCACTCTAGGGCGGGAAAAAGGCGCGCCCCGGCTACGCCGCTTCGGGCATACCAGCCGAGACTCGCCTCCCGCCCAAGATGGCTTCCCGGGGGGATCGTGGTACTCTGCCATACGTTCGGGGGGACCGATTGGTCGCCCCTTGCCATAATGTAGGCAGGAACCTACAATATGCCAAGTACTGATGATTTTTCAAAAACCTTTGCTAATATCCAGTTTATTAAACTCGCCACTGTAAGAAATTCTACCTAGTTGCAAAATTAAGTTGCACAGCGGTTTGTGGAAATCTTGAGGAATTTATACAAACCCTAATTCTGTGATTTAGGATTTCGGTATTATAACTTAATTCTGCTGTTTGTCAGCACAAGCTATAGTTAAAACTATAAAAAGGTTGTGAATCCTAATCCGAACATCTAGATAATTGCATTTCATATGGGTAAGGTTCCTGTGTTATGTTTATACTTCCACAATTTTGTTTTAGAAACCATATTCTCATACTCTGCTTCAATAGATGCTGCCCAAGCCCAAATTTTTAACCTCAAACTCTCTTGGCATCATGTACATCTACATTGCAATTCTTTGAACATCTGTTTCCTTCTTGATTGGATAGTAACAGTTGCGGCTGATGTCAGGGCAAAGTGGTGGGCGGGGACAAAACATTACAAAAATAAAACAAAAATACTTACCTGGAGAAGTGTGGCTCACCGATTAGAGCAGCAGACCCTGAGGCAGAGGTCTGGCCCGGGAGCAGGGTTCAATCCCCATCGCGACGGGGTGTTGGGCTCAATGTCCTCTGACTCGATAATTCTCGCCTCGGTGCCTACTCTAATCACGGGTTCCACTCTGCAACTCTGGGCAATAGCTTGGGTAATCTCCACACCGGCCCTAACAACGCTAGGATGCCTGGCTTCACCTTGGGGGTGCCCAGGAGTGGACAACTCACAGGAACAGGCCAGGAAGGGTTCCACAGCGTTATTCGTACAGCACTTAGAGACCCCTGGGTGATAGGCACTATACAAGTGCAAATTACATTTACATTTACATTTACCTGAATCCCGCTGCATCGCTGTTCTCCTGGCTTCGCCACAGGCACAGGCTCCCAGACTGGCCTGTGGCCAATCCTGACACTGCTCTCGCAGCATGAGAACAGCATCAGGATTGGCCTGAGCGTCAACGATTTGCACTCCGAGGGTCACTAGGAGCCTGTGCCTACTCTCTCTAAACCCAGCAATGCAGCTGGATTGGAGAGCCCTTGAGTGCGCATGACGGTTTGGCCAGCCCGAGACATCCGGCCAAACCGTCATGTGCACTGAGAGCAGAGCACTACCACCCCCCCTGTGCTTGTCATCTCCCTGGCCCCACCCTTACGACTCCACAGCATTGAGAAAAATAAAACAAGAATAAACATAGTTGATTATGGTTTTATTTTTCAAGTTTTGCAGCTGTGCAGGCAAGGGGGCGTGGGGGTGATGCTCCCCTGCCATAGTAGAGGAGCTGCTGCTGGATAGTAAATGTCCAGATCGAGATTACCCTACTGACATATTTTCTCCTATGCCCCCATAATGTTTGCCCTCTGTTGCTGTAAGACGTGCATTATTCATCATCTCAAGTTTTCTTCTGCAATGATAGTTATCACAGTTGTGCACTTGGCAATAAAGCAAGTTGTGGTGGTTAAAGTTCTTGCATAGTGCAATGCTAAAAAAAAAAGAAGAAAGATAGCTTTTTCAGACCATATAATGTGCTAATTTACTGAATAAGATAGAATTACCCTATATTTGCCCAATGCAAAGCTTTATTACAGTACCAGTACATGTGTTTCATTCTTTCTCATCTGCTTGGGTTATGAATCTACTAATATTTAGCAGATTGTTTTACAATAATCGATGGTAATTTTCAGCAAACTGGAGTGGGTTTTGCTTTTGTATTCATTATTATAAAAGTTTTAGTCCTGTTCATTTGTAAGTATTTTACCTAGAAACAGAAATAACATTGAGAGGGGTGAAGGCTCGCTGTTCCCTGTGACGTTATTGATAATAACCTTCCATTCTGCTGATAGCTGGGTACTGCAGGATTGGGCTGCAATGAGCAATGATCTCAGTCTATGCTCCCTCGGGCATTGTTTAAAAGACAGCAGTTTGTTAATGGTCCTCCATTTATCTGTCTGGCAGCTGATATACAGTTTACTTAAAGGCATTCCCGCCTTGCACTTTTGTTCTTGCTCCCCTGGCAGATTCTAGGTCCAAAGGGATGTTTGAATAGCTTCCTTGATTAGTTATTGTAATTACATTGTTGATACTGTCATTTCATCTAATAAGATCTTGCTTTAATATGGACTGATTTTCTGCAGAAGTGCAATATTGAGTTTTATTCTGTCTAGAAACGTCAATAATTTTATTTATTTATTTACTCATTTGTAAGGTGCAACAAATCATCCCCGGGGAGATCTCTCGGCGCCTGAGAGGAAAACACCCTAATGCAGTACGAACCATTTAAAATAGCCAGGTCTTAAGCAATTGTTCAAATTGTGGTAAATTGGAACAGGCGCTGATCTCATCAGGAAGATTCTTCCAATGAGTTGGAGTGAGATGAGAAAACGCATGGCCACCCATTTTGGCCTTCCTGATTCTCCATCTGCAGCGCAAATTATGGCTACTGGATCTCAGCTGTCGTGTGGGTTGATAATATTCAATCTTCTTCGTCAGGTAGGCCGGCCCCATCCCTTGGAGGGATTTAAAGACCAGGCATAACAGTTAAAGATGGATCGTTTTCTGATGGGAAGCCAATGCAGTTGGCGCAGGAGAGGTAAGGAGGGGGTCCGTGCTGGTAGGCCGCCGTATTTTGAACCACTTGTAATTTGGATACCAGGTCCTCCCTCGCTCCAACCAGCAGAGAATTGCCATAGTCCAGCCGGCTAACTAAGAGTGGCTGGATGAGAGTCTTTCTGGCCATGAGCGGAATCCAAGGAAAGATCTTTCTGAGCATTCGCATGGGTCCGACGCATGTGCCTGCAACAGTCTTTACCTGTTCTTCCATAGATAATTTGTTATCAATTTTGATGCCCAAGTTCTTGGCCCATCCTCTAGGGGAGGGAGCTTCTCCTAGTTCTGATGGCCACCAATCTGGGGTCCACAGCTCCTCCGCTTTACCAAATAGCAATATCTCTGTCTTGGAAGAGTTGAGTTGGAGGAAGTTCTTCTTCATCCAACCAGCTATGCTGGTCATACAGTGTCTGAACTTAAGTTTGGTTACAGCAGGGCTATTCTCGATGGGGACTATCACCTGGGTGTCGCCTGCATATGATATAGTATCAAACCCACAATTCCTGATGATTGATGCTAAGGGGGCCACATGTATATTAAACAAGGTAGGGCTCAAGATCGAGCCTTGTGGTTCCCCTTGTCCACCAGAGTAGTTTGGGAAATAAAGGACCCCAACTGGACACATTGTGTCCTGTCAGCTAGAAAGTTCTGAATCCATTTAAAGGCCATGCCTCTGACACCAATCTCTCACAGCCGGTACAAAAAATTATGATGAGATGGTGTCAAAGGCAGCCGACAGATCCAGCAGCACTAACATGGCAGGGATGTCCTTACCCAGAGACATCCTTAGAGTGTCAGTGGCCTCCAACAGTGCGGCCTCCGTGCTATATGAAGCACAGAAACCCAATTGGGATGTGTCCAGTATGTTGTTCTGCTCCAAATAGTAGGAGAGATGCCGATTGACTAGTGACTCCATGATTTTTGGGCAACAGGGGAGAAGAGAAATTGATCTAAAATTCTGTAGATCAGTGGGGTCAGCTAATGCCTTTTTGAGCAAGGGTTTTATGCGAGCGCTTTTCCATTTACGAGGGACAGTAACTGTGGCAAGCGATATATTACAAACTTCTGCAAGCGCCTCTGCTAGGACTAGGGTTAGCTCAGACATGACAGCAGGCGGCACCGGGCCTAATGGGGAACCAGATTTCACTTGAGATAGTAAGGAGCTTACTTCTTCACCAGTGACGTTACAAAAGAGTTCTAAGCTTGAAAGGCATCCGCTTTCCTGAAGCGGGGCTATACCATGGACTCCCTCTTCAGGCCCAAAGGCACGATAAATCACGTCTATTTTATTGGTAAAATGGCTCCCTAGGCTCTCACATAGTTAATGAATAGGTGGTGGGAGCGGATTGTTGGACCTGGTGCGTGAACTCCTTTAGAATGGTGAAGAGCTCCCTAGAAGAGTTTTTAGCTTCCATAATGCGAGAGCCTAGATAGGATTTCCTAGCTAGGTTACAGCTGTTTAAGTAAGCTCTATGAGCAGCTTGATAGAGCGGTTCATCCTGCTCCAATTTGGATTTCCTCCATTTTCTCTCTTTTGACCTACAGGAAGCCTTCTCTCTCACAAGAATGTCTGAATATCAGGGGGCGGGCGCTGCCCTCTCCTGGATTTTTACCTTCTTGAATGGGGCAATAGAGTCGAGCACATTGATTATAGAGGCCTCAAACCTTTCTCTGGCAGTATCACAGTCGTCGCCGTTCTCAAATACAGGAGGGATGTAGGCCTGACTGAAAGCAACAGGTGTCACCCTTTTCCAAGGTCTACGGAGGTCTTTATGGGTAGGTGGAGGACCGGGCAGTTTCGTAAGCGCCCACGAGAAGCTTTGTACCGAATGATCGGTCCAACCCAACTTTTGAGGAGGTTCCACTACCAGCTCAGGGATGTTGGTAAAGATAGTGTCCAGCACATGACCTGCCACATGTGTGGGACTAGTGATTCTAGAGGAAAGATCAAGAGTTCCATCACTGCCACCAAACAGGCAGACTCTGTGCTGGAAAGAACCTCCAAATGATTGGTAAAGTCCCTTGCCCATAGGAACTTATTTGTTTGGAGCGTATACGGGGCCAGCCTCTCTAGCAATGTTGAACAGAACTCTCTCTTATTACCTCCAGGGAGTGATACCCTAGAGCTCCCGCCCACTTAATCGCTTAACCTCGAAGTACCCTAAATATCAACAGCTCTAGTTTGGGGGTAGAGACTGTGTTTAGGGTCTTAATATGATAAGGGGGACGTGTGGCAATAGCTAGACCTCCACCCCGCTTTCCAGATCTGTCCAAGGGGAAAACCAAATAGTCTGCTGGGAATGCCATTGCCAATGCTGGTGTTGATCATTATTCAACCAGGTCTCAGTGAAAAGACACATTTCAGGCCTGGCATCCTCGCAAATAAGTCCCAAATTTCAGCTGCATGTTTTGGGATGGATCTCACATTGAGATACAGCCCTTTAAAGGGCACTCCTTGCCCTTCCCCTGTTGTGCCTCTCACTCCCCTCCTCCTGCCCCTCAGTCCCCTCCTCCTGCCCCTTACATGAAGGATTAGGGAAGGAGTGTAATTGTGGGTTGTGGTATGTTGGTTTGTATTCTTCCAGTAACCATCCACAGTCCGGGCACTTCCCTAATGGGAGGGCATCCTCTGTTTGAAGGTTGATTCTCCCTCCTGCACAGGGTGCGGCATGCCAGAGTTCCACCAACCTCTCATAAGGGTAAACTAACCTGGGAGCCAGAAGTCTCTGTGTGTAAACGGACAGCATTCCCTGGCAGCCGACAGAGTCCAGTCGTGGAAGGGCGCAGACGGGCTTGCCTTGGGCATGCCTTCGGCACGTCTGCTGCGCGGCCGGGTGTGCAGTTGGTTTATGGCTGGGAGGCTAACCACTAGAGCGCTAACCGCTCCTATTGCACCCCATGCACTTAAAGAAACTGATGGGTGGTCTCTCTCCACTTTAATCAATAAGAATAACCGATTGCAGTGGACCGGAGAGCTGCCCTCTGCCCGTTGGGTATGGTGGGATCAGGCGCCCTAAACAAGTAAGATAATCGCTTAATTTATAAATTGCCATCCAAACACATTTCAAATAATGCACCTTTAAAACCAATCCATGTTTATGGTCTACAATCCCAACCATTCACTATGTCACTTTCCATTCTCTACTGCACCGTAAAAGGGCTTCCTGGCCATGGGTTGGATGCAGCGTAACCAAATGGGCTGAGAGAGCCTTCAGGGCAGTCTTGTAAGAAGATGAGCACCGATAAAGCCAAAAGCTTTCACTTTAATGTGCTAAAACATGCATGCACGCAGACTATTTGTGCTGTCTCTCTGCAACATGCAGGCTGACAAGCTTGGGGTACTTGTAATGGCATGGGCATATGGTGCATAGAAAGAGGCAGGTTTCACAGACACATGGCACAATCAGTCTGCATTTGTGCAATATATGTTTGCATGTGTTAACACATTAAAGCCAGACCTGTTGGGTTTGCTAATGCTTGTTGCACTCGTAATCCAGGAAGCTGCAGAATACTGTTTTCAAAATAGTATTTTGCAGTGTTCCAGTCAAGACGTGATTAACTCCACTTCTACATTGTATCACTGGAGAAGTTGAACACTTCTGAGCATGGCTAATGTAAGGTTGTTACTTTTTGCTACTGTGTTAAGGGGAAAAGGTTACATCGGGGTCAAAGACTGATCTCAAGTTCACTACTTACTTAGCCCATGCCAGGGCAGTTCTGTTTTAACAAAATAAACTTAAAACTCACATCTACGCGTTCGCATATACCTATTAGATTTGCTTCATCTAGGAAAATGTATACAGATTCTGAATTCTTAAATTTGCTATATGATTGTTTCAAAGAAAAAGACTTTATAAATGGCAATACAGCGTAACTGTGTTAGCTAGCTAAAAACGTATTTTATTTAGTATTACCTGTGTTTATATCTCATTGTATTCGTTATTTTGACAAACCTTGATTAAACAGTGTCACTATATTGCTTTGCTAGGAATCAAGACAATTAATTGATTATTTTTTTAACGCTAATCAAGTTAGTATTTGTTTTGCAAGCTATATCTTTGTTAAAAAGTAATTTGAAACTCTAGTTGGACGGATTCTTGACAATATAGCCTTTCAATACAATGTCTTCATTTGTGTTGTCACTTTATCATTAGTGCTTCTTTTTTGCGAGGTGCCTCATGTGCATAAACCTATACACATGGACATAATTTGGGAGTAGGCAGGGGTCGCAGCTGTGACCTCTAGCTTGCTATCTGCTCCCCCTGGCAATTCCTTTGCTACATCTACTCTCAGAGGGGCAAAACCTTTCCCTCCTCTGAACCAGGGGTCACATAGAAACTGTAACAAATAATTGGGAAGGGTCTAAGGGGAAGAAAAGTTTATAGACCACGAACCACAGTCTGCACCCCCAAATACCATGTAGAAACAAAACGAAAAGACTGTCGGTGGTCTGAACTGAACAAAGACAGAAGCATAAGACTATGTGTCAAGTGCAATATATGTGTCATAAATTGGAAATTAATCCCATCAGCCCACCCATGTGGCGGAGCATCATCATCTGGGATTGTTGTAGGTCATGGTCTAGATAAGGAGACACACCTGATGATATTGTGTGTAGTTCTCCAATTCTCCAAGACCTCCAAGGTCTTGGAGAATCCCAGATGATTATGCTCCGCCACATGGGTGGGCTGATGAGATTCATTTCCAATTTATGACACATATATTGCACTTGACACATAGTCTTTTGCTTCTGTCTTTGTTCAGTTCAGACCACGGACAGTCTTTTCGTCACATAGAAAGTGCCAGGAGTAAAAGAGAGCAAGCTAAAGGACACAGCTACAATCCCTGACTACCCTCAAATGACATCCATGCCTACCACTGCTAGATGTCTGATAGGACAGAACAGTTTGTTACATTTGTTTTAGACAGCCTAGCTCCTGAACTTCCTATCGAAAGGTTTCTTCATTAGACCTCTTGGGGAAAAAGTCTGGGTTTTGGTATGAGGTATGGAAAAGGCTGTTATCCCTTATGTAATTTGTCTAAACATAGGAGCAACCACCATGGTGCTTCATCTGAGGATAATTTTCATATTTGGTCCATATATCGGGGGTCTCCAACCTTTTTTGTGATAAGCACTACTTATGTTCAAGGAAAAACACTGTGAGCTACTAACACTACTTCTTGTTTATAATGTGTATTAATCGTCTGGAGGAGGTTTTAATAAGTGGGAGGAATGGTTATGCCGACCCTTCTCTATGCAGACTGACCCTTCTCTATGCAGACGATACCGTTTTAATTGCCTGGACCGCTAAGAGCCTTCAACGTCTTTTAGATTCTTTTCTCACTTTTATGAACAATTTGGACCTTTCTACCAATTAAAAAAAAAATCTATTTTTATGGCAGCCGGCCTAAAAAAAAATCCTGTAACCTTTGTGCTCAGGGCCAAGTATTAACTAGGGTGGACAATTTCAGTTATCTAGGTCTTCTCCTAAACGCTTGCATTAGTTCGACCCTGTGGATTAGGAAAAATGGGGACACCTTGCAAAGAGCCTAATGTTTGTATATATTCTTGGCATAGACTTGACAGTATTTATTGTAAGATTGCTCGTTTTAACAGACTTTTTTTCAATGTGCACTTGTATGATTTGCCTTGAAAGTCAAATAAAAGTCGTTTTGAATACTAACATTATTAGTGTTGTAATAGTGACCATATCAGACAAGATTCCATTAGTGTACACCACATCCAAGATTACTAGCAGTGATTACATCAGTGGGTCAGGCAGGGTTTAGCAAGGAGTACTGTAAAGTTTTCATCAATTTGGAAAGCTTCTACATGGGGAATACATAACCACCATCCATAGCTGCAATGCCCCAGGCACCAACTTATTAGTTATCAGTCTCGCCATTGCCACATAACTTTTGACTCCAATCTCACCTTTAAAAACATGTTGGATATTTTCCATATTTCTCCAAACATCAGCTTGTGAGTTCTGAAAATACACTTTTTCATTCCAAATACACAGTCTCAGTTTAGGTATACACATTAATTCAACCAAGCGAAAGCTTTTAATTTAGTAGGGTGGCCTCCATACAGAAGAGCTACTAACAGACAGGTGGTGAGCTAGCAGTAGATCACAGCTTCTTGTTGGAGATGCCTGGTCAAAATGTTGGTATTGGCTACTGTGAGCTATTGAATTCCACTAATGTGGGTTGATATAGGCTCTAGTCAACATAAACTAGAGCAAACCCCCAGGGGCTTGTTTAACGTGCCCCTCTCAAAGCCTCTTAAGAGGCTTTGAATGTAGCTAAGGTGGTGTTTCTGCATTTTTCTTTGAATGTAGGTTTTCATACCGAACCAATTGGCTGATTGGACCAAACATTACATTTTAAGTTGCTCTGTGTGTTTCATGGTCTAAAATGATGAGTGCTCTCATTTCTAAACCTACCTAGAAATATACTGATTCCCATAAATTCATATCTAAAATCCTCAGTGTAGGAAAATGCCCTTTTTTGCCTGTTCACCTCCACTTTTTGCCAGATGGACGCTGCATATTGGGACACTGCTGTCCACTGCCCATTATATGTGCTCTTATAACTAAAATATGATATCTGCAATGCTTCTATTTGGTATATTTAACTGACCTGTAAGTCTCTAGTATATGGTAAAAACTGCACCCAGGGCCAACTAATTAAATGTCGCTAGTGGACTGCAGCACACTGTGCCACACTACTGACAGTGCAAAATATGACTACTGCAGCCTGTCTTTGCAGTTCTAGAAATGCAAATTCATCCTACCAAAATAACCTGTTTTGACAGGCCTAAACCCTAAGCTAGGAACCAATCCCTGTGGAAAGGAGCTGTGCTCAGAAACAATTTAGAGTGACCACAATGGAGGGATTGCTCATTTCCCTGGCCACACCTCTGGGGTGGGCAAGGCGATCTGCACAGGGCAAGAATGTTTCTGCCAGCTTATATGTAGCTAGAGGGGCACATTGTGGGATTGTTTCACTAGGTCACACAGAAACGGTTTCAAAAGTGGATAGGTTTATGTTAGACCTGGCATCATTGGCGTGAGTCTCCCTTCCATTTTTGACGGATTGCCTCCTCTGTTTGGATATGTTTTTTGTGCTGGATTTATGCTTTGGGCACTGTTGCACTGCTAATCAGTGCCACAGTGCAAGTGCTCCCTATGTTAAATTGAAGTATTGATTGGTTATTCCATGATTGTGTTATTTGATTTACCTGTCAGCCCCTAGTACAGTGCACCATGTGTGCCCAGGGCTTGTAAATCAAATGCTGCTGGTGGGCTTGCAGCACTTGTTGTGCCACCCACAGAAGCAGCTTGTAAAGTGTGTCTCAGGCCTGCCATTGCAAGGCCTGTGTGCAGTTTAGCACTGCCATGTCGACTTGGCCAAGTGCACCCACTTGCCCGTCCCTAAACCTTCCCTTTGCTTCATCTTAGACACCCCTATAGTAGGCCCAAGGGCAGGGTGCATTGTAAGTACAAGGTAGGACATGCTCTGATGTGTGTAGCATGTTCCAATGGTGAATTACCGCCATTTTCGTTTTCGACTGTTGAAGGCTACCTGTTCTCATAGGCCAGTATGGGCAGTTACATTCCTACAATCCTAACTGACTCAGGGAACATGGTAGAAATTCGAATTTAGTATGCCTGAATAAAATACATCTTTTAGTAAAGTTTATTTTAATATTCTGTGTTTGCAAATACCACTTTTAGAAAGTAGGTATTTGCTTGCCTAACCATTTGAGCCTGCCTCTGCCCAGTTGTGTATTCCTTGTCTGGGTTTGTGGGTGACAGGGCTGGGGAATTCCAGGAGACAGGACAGCCCAGTGGTGAATGAGAGATTTACATCAAGATGGAAGGGAGGAGTGCACGTGGGACCTGAATAGGGCTGGGCCTTCCCTCTACAATGCTGGCTCCACCTCCTGTGGTTTGTCTGATGTCTCTGCCCTGCATTGTGGAAGGAGAGGAGGAATAATGTCCACAGAGTGCTCCAGAGCTGTATCTTCCCTCCCCCGTGCTGGCTTCACCTCCTGCGGGGGGTCTGATGTCTCTGCCCTGCACAGTGAAAGGAAGAAGAGAGTCATGTAAACAAAGTCCTCAGGAACTGGTTTGGACTAGGCAGAGGCCTCTCTGCCTTCAGAAAACAAAGGATTTTGGGGTATAAATATTGGGACCCTGATCCCAAGAAATTAGATCACTTCTGGAACATGAAACCTTTCTGCCAAGGAGAAGAACCAAGGAAGCTGCAGGAGTTTGGACTGCCCCTCTGTCAGTGTGCTGTTTGCTGGGTTGGCCTGCAGTGGTTGCTTCATTGCCAAGGGAAAGGAGAAGGAACTTTGTAAGGACTTTCATCTACAGAATATTCTCCAAGGGCTTGAACTGTGCTTGCCTCCTGCTGAAGTCTCAGGGACAAAAGACTTCACCTCCAGCTCCCTCCTGAATTTCCTTGCTGGGAATTCTGACTCCAGACACTTGTGTGCCGCTGCGAGCTGGAAGCGCGATGCATCGAGAAGAAGCGTGCTGCCGCCGCAGCTGAAATCATCGCAACGCCGGAGGAGCGAGCCTTCATCGCATCTCCCTAGAAGAGTGTGTTCATCGAAGCTGCCTGCTGTCGCATCGCCGGAGAAGCGTGACGCCATTGAGAGAGTCGCCACCGCATCACCTGAGAAGCGTGTTGCAGGGCCTGTCACGGCTCCAAAGTACAGAGTCGTCGCAATGCTGCCAGGGCGTCATTGCATCGTCATCGCATCGCTGCATCAAGGGCGCCATCTTCTCGCATCGCAACTGGATCATCGCATCGCATCAAGGCGCCATCTGGCGCACCGCAACGGGCCCGCTGGCCGAGAATCTACGCATCACCTCCGCACTGGTAAGGCTCATGACGAGTCCCCTACTCTGCGCAAGCATTGAGGAAGGACGCAACCATTCCCCCGGGTCACGGAACCGACGCATCTCCCCTTTTGCGAGCATTTATTTTACTTTGCGTTACGCATCCAGGTACTTTGTTGAGAACTTTGTCGCATTTACCAACAACTTGAACTAAGAGACTTTAATCATCTTTTAAGTAATCTTAAGTGTAGTATTGTGGATTTTTGTCGTTTGTGGTCTTGTGATTAAGTCTATATAAAGAATATTTATTTTTATCAAACCTGTGTTGTATCCATCTGTAGTGTTTCCACTGTATTACTGTGTATATTCACAAATGCTTGACACACTGCCTCTGAGATAAGCCTGTCTGCTCGTGCCAAGCTACCAAGGGGGTGAGCAGAGGTTGTTAAGGAGTGTAATCCCCCTTATCCTGACTTAGAAGTAAGGGTCCCTATTTGGACAAAGGTGATAACCATTGCCAACTAGAGACCCCCAGATCTAACAGTTTACCCCATGGAACTTTTTCCTAACGGTGAGGGAGGAGCCTGGTGTTACTTCCATCTAGAGGCTTGTCTTAGATAAAAATGTGGTACTCCTGGGCTCCATCTTCAGAACACAACCTGACTACTGGAAGACAGAAGAAGGACTGCACAAGCTTTTCAGACCTGTGAGGACACCTGAAAGGCTAGACATGTTCCCGCTTCTACCTGGGACAAAGAAGTGGACTCCAATGGCCAGTTGTCTCACCTACATTTAATCTACCTGGACACAACCAGCTGCTAGAAACCATTTCCCTAAAGAGCCCAGCTGGCCAGTTACAATTTAACCTATCCTGGACCCTGCTGGTGGCTTCTGCTAGCCTGAGCCTTGACCCCAGCTGGTGTTCCGGAGGTCCTTCGACCCTGGCTGTGTCAAAGTGTATGCCTCCAAAATTCCCAAAAAAGCAGGAACTTCAAAACTTTTTGGTTTCAAAGATCTCCGGGGAACCAGGACAAACCAGCCAAGTCAATCCGACGACAGTGCATTACCGCTGGTCAAGACATTCAGGTTACTCCTTCTCTGAGCTTATCTGCAGCAGTAAACTCGTTTCAGCATGGTTGTCAAGGAGAGGGTATCTGGATTCATGGAGCCCTGTCTGCCTACAGCTAGCAGCTTTCTCCTAATGAATTAATCCGAACTCGAAAAAAAGTGGCCAAGTCAGAATGTAGAAATCTTCACTGGGCGAAGTGGCTTATAGTATCCGACTGCTGAAGGAACTTCCCTGGGCATTAATTTTGAATTCCTCCCACTTTCTAGTCAAGCCAGCAGTTTTACTGGGACCTTGCCATACAGCTATCTGGCCCCATAGAATCCTTCTTGGCAAACAGCCTACTACTTTGCCCTGCTGAGGTTACTGACTTTCATTTTAGAGACTGACAGAATCTGGTTTCTGTCCCACTCTCCATCACAGTCAACCTTCAATCTCTCCTGGTTAAGGGCAACCACGTTGGTGCCTAAGGCTTTTTGGTGCTCTATTCATTTAAAACTTTACAAATTCCTAGCTCCGGTTCCCTTTATCAGACTCAAGTTGTTTTAGTGTTATTGTGTTCATTAAAATATTCTCTGTATTTCAAAACTGGAGTGGGATTTTTATTGTGTTGCGTTTCTGACATTTTAACTGTTTTGTTACTTAGAATTGCTTCACACATTTTAAGTTCAGCCTGTCTGGTCTGTGCCATACCTACCATGGGTAGACTTCGGGTATAAGTAACTGAAACCTTTACTGGAATAATGCCATTATTACTTGTGGTGGACTACAATTAAGCATGGGCGAATTTTGCGGATCTCGCGTTCGCGAATTTTGCGGATTTGCGGATTCGCAATCCGCAAAATCCGCGAATTCCCGCGAATTTGCGGATTTTTTTTTTTTTTGTGTTCGCCCGTGTTTCTGCCAGTTCGCGAGGGTTTTTACAATTTAGCAATTTGCGAACTTACCTGTCGGGTCGCAAGTTTTGCGAACTTGTTGTTTCTACGTGTCCAGCCTGTTTGGGACACTCTTCTTCATCACTGCCACTCTCTGTCACCACTGCCACTCTCTGACTACTCATGCCACCCTCTGGCCCACCCATGCCACCCTCTGTTTCATCACCACACCCTCTGGTTGTCCAGTGTACATTATTTTCGGCAAAGCAAAGCACACCTTCCCTGCCTCAAGTGACCTGAATTAATTTGGGGCTGATTAATGTGTCACAGAATATTTTTTTAGCTGGCACCTGCTTCCTTAGTGCGCCCTGATTAGTGATCTTTTGCACTTGCTAAGTGCTTTCATTGTTGCAAAATTAGTTACAACACCTGCCCTGCCCCAACTGACAATAATGAATTAGGGGCTGATTAATGGATTTTAACTTCCAGCCTGGCTCCTGCTTGTCTCCCTTAGCTGTAATTCAGGACCTTTGTGGCATATGTGTAACTATTCTGAGGTTCAGAGCAGGGTCACATAATAGTTTCAACTGGCAACTGAACTCTGGAGGGGCCCCTCAGGAAGCACTACAGGAAATGGCTACTAATGATGAGCCTGAACTTTTGAACCTGGTAAGTAGTTACTTTCAGTTCTGCTAAGATCGTATTTCTGCAATTTTGCACTTATTCGCGGGGCGCGAACTCACGCGAACAGTGCGAGCAGTGCGAGCAAAATCCGCTGCTCGCAGATTTGCGGATTTTGCGGGAGATTCGCGAATCTCGCGGATTGCGAATTTCCCGAAAATCCGCAAAATCCGCGAGCGGAACGGATTTTCCGCCCATACTTAACTACAATTGACCCCTCATGATAATCCACATCCTCAAACTCAGCCTATAAAGTAGTAATAATAAACATCCATCCTTAATGAGGAAGCAAGGAAAATGATTAGATCACCATTTAAGATGGGAGATAATTATACCCCAGTGATGCAGCAAACAATTGCAGTCAGTGGTGTTGAGGTTGTCAGGTTGGAGATTGCCATTGTTATCATCGGCCACCATTTGTGTGTTTACTCAAAAAGATACTGAAATTATTTTGGTACACAAGCAGAAGCCCAAATGAAAATGGGTCAGAATTTCAGTATGAGGTTAGATTTGCTGAAGTACTAGCTGTGTACGTAACATCATCACAAATAGCACATTGTACAATGGTTTGAACCTGACCAATTCTATTGGATCGATTTTAAACTGTTTTAACAAAGAGGGAGGACTGTGGAGGCAACAGCTACTTTGTGGTAAGAAGGTGCATTAATAGGAAAGGATCTAGAATTTGCCAATGAGCACGTTCGAGGGATTTAGATAAACCCAGCCGAAGTGCAAATAGTTGATTGATAAATTACTTGCAATATTTGGAAATAATTCCAATGAAACGTTTTTTTTGCATCAATTCTTTATTAAAAGTTGCATTACTATAATCAGATATGCAACAGGAGACATTCCCACGTATAAATGTGACAGCAGGTATTGCGCACCATCCTGTTTTCCTTTCTCTTTTACAACCAGACACTGTGAGATGTTAGCTGTATATCAACATCAGAGGCTTGTAATACAATGGAAAAGCAGCACATTAGCATAAAAGAGTTCACCTGGTAATGTGTACAGGCGTAGAAACCTGCCTACCAGATAACCTGGTTAGGGTAGACGGATAGATATGTCAGCAGTTTTGTTTTATTCTTACCCAATGTAAACATAACTATATATATCAAGTTCTAAAAGGAGACACACAGTAAGCTGGTAGGATCACACATTAAACAATAACATTTGCATTTGGTTCTGGGAGCATTGTTCTTCAGTAAGACTTTGAGGATAATGGATAGTTCTTGACAGGGTTGTCGCTAAATAGAGAAGCCTGTGCAATTCTGTGAAGTGAGTGCAGACTGTAATTGTAAGCTTTCTGCCAAAGAGCATATGTAAGAGCTATGGAGTCTTATGAGGCATGGAGAAAGGGATTTCAGATTTTCAGGAAAAATGTCACTAGATCATTTTTCATATGTGTTCACATGAGGCAACCCTGCCCATCCTTCCAATGTGGGACCATGGTTTTCCTTCAATGCCATAAAAACACAAACCTAGGCAACAGCTAATGAGGTTGCTAATCGCCTTTGCATGTGCTGAGGCTGACCAGCCACAAGATCATGGAACACTGTAATTTGTATTGATATGTGAAATTTTTTGCCCACTGATGAACTTTATAGTGATCCGTAAGGCTATCCGTTATGTTGCCATACGTACAGATTCGTGAAATCTCCAATGGGGTTAACCCAGTATCCCTAAGAACCTGGGCAGTTAATCAATATTACGACAATTGGTTCCTTCGGGTGTGCCACATTTCTTTTACTCACTCATAGTTATATATAGTGTATCAGGTACAATACAAAAGGATCAGAATCCCACACCAATCTTGTATTTATGCACTATTTTATGAATTATAGTCATTCATAAATACTCTTTGCAATTTTCTTGAAAATTGCAAAGAGTATTTATGAATGACTATAATTCATAAAATAGTGCATAAATACAAGATTGATGTGGGATTCTGATCCTTTTGTATTGTACCTGATACACTATATATAACTATGAGTGAGTAAAAGAAATGTGGCACACCCGAAGGAACCAATTGTCGTAATATTGCCATACGTACAGAGCCACAGGATTTGAAGGACATAGCTAAACTGCCAACAGTGCCTACACTCTCAATGGGACAAAATCGGATCATATGCAGCCTAAGAGTGGACTAGTACCAGTTGTGAAGTATGTGTAGTAAGAGAAATTAATTTGGCCTCCTAAAGAAGTTTCTCATGAGAGGTGTGATGTGCTGACTAATTTGCATCTAGAAAGTAGAGTTCAAGGACACTTGACAAAAACCTCTTCAGGCAGACTCAGTGGGTATGGAATAGAGTCTTATATGATGAATGGTGCACCACCAGCGCGACCTCTGAGGCAGCGGGAGAGTTAATAATATTGCAATGGACACAAAAAGTGTAGTCCAAGTTGCATAGAGTCAGGAAAGTCTTAAGCGATCACTCCTCAATGAATTGTTCTATTCTTTTAATTACATGTGTAGCCCAAGCTGCCGAGCAAATGGTGTTGTCCCTATTGATACTCCAGAGTTCAAACATAGAGACAGTGTTGAGCAGTCATGGGTACATTGAGTTGCTTATGCACTGGCCTCCACTTAATGTACTTGCCTTAAAGCAGGGGCTTGTTGATCATGTTTGGTGGACAGCATGATCAGCCCTTTTTTCCCCCTTGTTTCCCCTTTTGTCAAGCCATAAGGGAGTGGGCTTCACCTGGGGCACCTGGTGAGCCATTTTCAACAACTAATGATACAAGTAATAAACTCTCATATGCATCAAGCATGAAGGATACTGGGCTTAAGTCTCACTTTCTATCATCCTCACAAACTGCTTAATATGGGTGTCAAATTCGGGTTGGTATTGATCAATGAATGAGCAGTGCAAGCTTTCCAAAGCCTAAATGATATCTTGGGAAGACCCCAATCTGGACCACTAGTACCCCTCCCCACAGTGATGAATGAGAAGGAGTCCACTTCACATAACCGTTATGGCCCCTAGTCATTAAGAGACCTAAATTATCCTCGACCATTTTACTCAGTCCTCTATTGATGAGAATTCAGATCAGAATTCTGAAATGCTTCACATCTCTTAGAAACCACTCAATAGTTAAGCCGCCAGGACAGGTGTTCATGGTAGTGTAAAACGTGGACACCCTTGCACACATTCCCCAGTTAATTTTGTGGCTGGAGAATCACGAGGAAGAGTCTATAGTGGATATTGAAAGAGTCTTAGTCATTAGTACATCATCAGCATAAAGAGAGGATTTAGAAAATCCACAGGTGTAAGGATACTCTAGACCAAGTCTGAAAAACAAATGTTGGGCCCACACGGGGGGCAGCACAGACCACAGACCAGCTTGTTGGTGTGAAAAAGGCCGCTTTATTGGAAACAGGTGCACCTTACAAATAACTTCCCTTGGCCTGTGCCGTACAAAACTAGACCTTGCTAAATATGGTCTTCCTCACAAAAACCCCCACCCCCTTCCCTAACATGTTTCCCCCCTGCAACAATTATAAACACAAACTTGCAATTCCTAAATTTCCTACCTGCCTAACTAGGTAACATCTTATATGTATCCCAACTGTAAACCCCAACTCATTGAATCCCCCAGAACTTAAGACAAAAATGCCAAACCAAAATCCTGTACAACACACCAGCACCTGCACTAGCGACAGAACCCCATACAATATACCCCCCAAACGCACCTGCTCCCAATAATACCAACCCAGATTGCAGCAAAACTGAAAAACTCAAATGATCAGAGAAAAAACAACGGCTAGAAAAATGTATCACCAAAAGACTATCACCAAAAACAAGGGGTCGGAGGGTGGGAAAAATTGAAACCACCCAGGCACACCGCAAACCGGCTGTTGGGTCACATCCACCAAAATGATGGATGTCTCCCCGAATGGTCAGTTAAATATAGACCCAGCCCAAAAGCAGCCCAACCAAGAGCCCAAGAAGCCCAAAAGGGACCCAACCAGCCCAAATGGGTGCTGGCTGCCTCCAGACCCAAAACTCCCCGGGAGGGGCAGGCCACCCGCTGGTCGTCTGCCCCTCCCAAAGCCCTATTGGGCCCACATGGGGGCAGCACAGCCCACAGACCAGCTTGTTGGTTTGAAAAAGGCTGCTTTATTGGAAACAGGTGCACCTTACAAATAACTTCCGTTGGCCTGTGCCGTACAAAACTAGACCTCGCTAAATAGTCTTCCTCACAAAAACCCCCACCCCCTCCCCTAACATGTTTCCCCCTGCAACGATTATAAACACAAACTTGCAATTCCTAAATTTCCTACCTGCCAAACTAGATAACATCTTATATGTATCCCAACTGTAAACCCCAACTCATTAAATCCCCCAGAACTTAAGACAAAAATGCCAAACCAAAATCCTGTACAACACACCAGCACCTGCACTAGCGACAGAACCCCAATACAATATACCCCCCAAACGCACCTGCTCCCAATAATACCAACCCAGATTGCAGCAAAACTGCAAAACTCAAATGATCAGAGAAAAAACAACGGCTAGAAAAATGTATCACCAAAAGACTATCACCAAAAACAAGGGGTCGGAGGGTGGGAAAAATTGAAACCACCCATGCACACCGCAAACCGGCTGTTGGGGCACATCCACCAAAATGATGGATGTCTCCCCGAATGGTCAGTTAAATATAGACCCAGCCCAAAAGCAGCCCAACCAAGAGCCCAAGAAGCCCAAAAGGGACCCAACCAGCCCAAATGGGTGCTGGCTGCCTCCAGGCCCAAAACTCCCCGGGAGGGGCAGGCCACCCGCTGGTCGTCTGCCCCTCCCAAAGCCCTATTGGGCCCACATGGGGGCAGCACAGACCACAGACCAGCTTGTTGGTTTGAAAAAGGCTGCTTTATTGGAAACAGGTGCACCTTACAAATAACTTCCATTGGCCTGTGCCGTACAAAACTAGACCTCGCTAAATAGTCTTCCTCACAAAAACCCCCACCCCCTCCCCTAACATGCTTCCCCCTGCAACAATTATAAACACAAACTTCCAATTCCTAAATTTCCTACCTACCTAACTAGATAACATCTTAAATGTATCCCAACTGTAAGCTCCAACTCATTAAATCCCCCAGAATTTAGGACAAAAATGCCACTCGGAAGACGTCCTGATGGCTTCCGACCCCCCCTTAGGCATCCTGACGTTTTGGATATCTACATACCCCAATAACCTTGTCCAGTGCCTCCTTCAATTGTACAAAGCACAACTCCATTCCATACCGCGATAGGTGGAACCAGTCCTCCCTAAAAAAGTACGCTGCCACATAGCGCAGCTCCCGGTGTTCCATCCTACCAAAACCTTCCTTCTCACAAAAAATTCTCATGTCCCTATTGATTTTCCTAAGCGCCCTATCTATAGCCGCCGGCCGCTCCACTCCCTCCAAATCCTCCTGGTTATAAATTCTGGCGATATTAAAGGACAACCTGACCACTGCCACGGTACCTCCAGCAAATCCCGCTTCATATGCTTTACCAAAGCTAGGCCCTTGCATTGAACCAATTCGTTCTCCCCCGGATGAATGATTAAGACATCCGGACAAACCCCCCCTTGACCACCTTACTCAAAGCAGGCAACAGCTCATGCCACCTCATGCACTCCTTTCCTTGCTAGTGACACTCAAAAACCCTAGGGTCCAATTTCAGATTTAGACTCCTGTTCTTGGCCCACTCAGCACGTTCTGCTCACTTCACAAAGGAGTGTCCAATAATTAGGATAGACAGGACTGCTGCATCCGGCCCGCCACCGCACCTGAAAAGACACAAATGTAAGACAAGGGCACCGCAAATCAAACCTGGTCCTCCATCCCCACCCCCCACAATCTGATGTATGTCTTGTAGGAGTCTGACTTCCAACGACCCAAGTGCATGAGCTCCTCCCTCCCCCAACCCATTTTTGCTGCATCCGTTGCCGCGCCTTTACAGAAAGAATGTGTCCCACAAACCCTTGGGTCCTCACCCATGGCGTCTAGGGGGTGCCGAAGGACCCATAGCAGCTGAGCCGCCATCACCCTTCCCTTGTCGATACGGCAAACCCCCCCCCACACCCTGCTGGACACACCGCACCTTTCTCCATCGGACCCATGATAACCCACTTGCCCGATCCCCGTTGGTCAGTCTTGGAACGCCGTAACAGAACTGCCACCTCCTATACCTCAATTCCACCTTTTCCCAACGGACCCCCGACCTCCCCCTGAGCCCCACCAGTTCCGAAACCCAAAAAGCCCCAAAATACATCCACGACATGAGTGCGGAAAAAAGAAGGGTCTCCTCCCGGTTGCGGCAAATCGCCGGCAAAATCTGTATCAAGCCTACCAGCATACCCGCTGTGATGGGCCGGCGTTGGCTAACCTTGGCACCCCTTTCCCCCACCCAACCTTCTAGTAGACGCGCACCCAATACCCAGCTGATGGCGCGTAGCCCCACCACAACTTCCCCATGAGAGCAAAGGCTGACAACTTGGCGGCAATAGTCGCCTTTGACATCCCCTTGTCCATCATCCGCAGCAGAAACTGCACTACCTGTTCACTCCTCCACCAGCGATTGTCCTGCCGCACTACCCCACCTTCCAAAAATTCCTGCCATGCCTGCTCGTACGCTCTCCAGGTAGAGACAGCCACCAACGCTCTTACCAGTTGTATTACCCGGTCTCCCCTACTGACCACATGCCCAACGGCACCTGCGTCTTGCGTTCGTCCGCCTTCGTGGCTAGCCCATGGAACGTCTGCCACTGTGAACGAGACAAAGCATCCGCAATCATTGTCCTCCCCTGGCACATGTCGGGCTTGAAACAAAATGTTGTTTTCCAAACAACGCAGTACAAGCACTCTCATCAACTTGAGCACCTGTGGGTCCCTGGCTGACTGCTTATTGACGACCTGCACTACCGACATGTTGTCCACTTTGAAGATGACCCGTTTGTGTGCTAGCTCTCGAGCCCACACCCTCACTGCCACCACCAGCGGTAAAAGTTCCAAGAACGCAATGTTCTGTCCCCCTCCCTGCCAATGTGGCGGCCATTCCTCTGCACACCACTTCCCCCACCAGTACAGACCGAAACCGCCCACCCCCGCCGCATCCGATGAGATGGTTACGTCCCATTCCCAATCCTCGGGGTGCCATGGGTATACCATTGATGCGTTCCAAAAAGGCCCGCCACATGCGTCAGTCCTCTTTCGTCCCCGCCGAAAGTTGCAGATGATGATGCGTCAAGCGTCAGTCCGGACAGCGCCAAACCCAGCCGTCTGCAAAATATACGACCCGCCCGTACGACGGGGCATGCGAAGTTCAAATGCCCCAGAAGGACCTGCACCTCCCGCACTGTCACCTTCTGTTTCCTCAACATATTGTCCACCAATGACAGCATGTGCACCTTCTTGTCCTCTGGTAGGCGTGCTTCCATGGCCACGGAGTCAAGCTCTATTCCCAGAAATGACAGCACTGTGTTTGGACCCTGCATCTTCTCTGGCGCCAGGGGCACACCCAAGTAGCCCTTGAGTTCCGTAAAACCGTCCAGCTGCTGCTGACAGTCCGCCGAACCAGGCCGTCCCACCAAGAAGAAGTCATCCAGGTAGTGCGTCACCGTCTCGCCTGTGCGCCAGCAAAAAAGCCCACTGTAAGAAGGTACTAAAACACTCAAACAAAGCGCACAATATTGAACACCCCATGGGCAACGCTTTGTCCACAAATATGTCTCCGTCAAACTGGATCCCCAAAGCTGGTAGTCATCCGGGTGTACCAGAAGCAAATGGAAGGCCGACTTGATATCACATTTTGCCATCAAAGCGCCCGCCCCCACTGACGCCACCAATCGCCGTGCCATATCCACAGAGGTGTAAGACACTGATGATCACTCCTCCAATATATAATCATTAACGACGTCCCTTTCGGCCACGACAGGTGCAGAATCAAGCGATATTGACCCTGCTCCTTCTTTGGTACCACACCGATCGGAGAAATGATCACATTCGGAATGGGGAGCCTCCTGAAATGGGCCCGCCATCCGCCCTTTCTGCACCTCCTTGACCAACTTGTCCCTGACCACAGTCTTGTGCGCATTGACCGATCTCAAATTCTCAGCCCATCTGGCAATTCTCTGACCCTCATACCCCAGCCGGGAACCCTCCCGAAAACTGTGGCGTAACACATTCACGTCTTTGGTCTGTGGATAAGACGCTAGGAGGGACTCCAGCCGATCTTGCCTAACCGTTGTATGAGCCTTTTCCTGTTGCTCCCGGACCTCCTTTACCCCCCTGCCCCTTGTCTGTGTCCCTGTCAGCGCGGACTGCTGGCTCTGGTTGCCGCCCCCAACTCCCCAGCAGTGCACCACTAGGTGTCGCTTCCCGCATTTGGAGCACTCGTGGCGGAACCAACAGTACTGTCTGGCACACGCACCCTTGTTGTAGTCCCAACATGCTCCCACTGTGACACCAGCGACACCCTCTCCCTGCCCCACTCCCCCACTGGTGGGGCGAGCCGGAAAGGGGCAGGCGCGAGCGACAAACTGGCCGTATAGATCGTTTTATCAAATGTTGCTCCCCCCATGGTCTGCTGATACAGATCCGAGTCGATTTGCACCTACTTCGCCTCCGGGTCCGCTGCAAAGCGTGCTCGAAACTCCTCCTCCTAATGCAACCATGCGTAACCCCCGTACGTGACCTGCGCCCGCCGGATCACAAAACCCCCCCAAGGCACACCGCAAACCGGCTGTTGGGTCACATCCACCAAAATGGTGGATATCTCCCCGAAATGGCTGGGTAAATGTAGACCCAGCCCAAAAGCAGCCCAACTAAGAACCCAAGAGGCCCAAAGAAGGCCCAACCAGCCCAAATGGGTGCTGGCTGCCCCGGCCCAAAACTCCCCGGGAGGGGCAGGCCTCCCGCTGGTCGTCTGCCCCTCCCAAAGCCCTATTGTGGACACAGTTTCCCTGCAAGCAGGAAGAGAAGTGGTGACCGAGGAAAGCCCTGTCTCATGTCTCTTATTACATTTCACATACACAGTCGGGCAGGAATACAGCCATTTAATCTTGGATATGAAATGTTGCCTTTGGCCAAACCTATCCATCATTGGAAACCTGAAACGCTTACTCCGGTCAAGGTTATTTTGGCATCAAGAGAGACAGCAAGGACATCTTCCTGCAGGTCCTTGGAACTGCTAAGCAGAGGCACCAGTGTTCTGACATAGCATATTTTCTTTTTAGTTCAGGCTGCAGACAGCTGTAGTTGTTTTTCAGATGGGTGCTTTATTAAAAATTATTTAAAATGTATACAGTGGCCTCAGAGGCCTGTTACTCCCTCATCACAGGCTATTGGTTGTTTGTGGGGTGCTTTCATTGCAATACCTGAGGATCTATACTACATACTTTGTAATTTTCTTCACTTCAGTGGTTATTTTAGTACTTGGATGTGAGCCCAGCCTTAAGAAGGCTATCTGAATGCTTTTTTTTGGTTTTCATAGATCAGCAAGGCTTGACCTAAAAATGGAATCCCATTACAATAGATCTTGGCTCCAGCTTTACCCATCCATGCCCCCTTGTTAGCTCATCCACCATTACCATCATCATCATCACCACCACCACCATTATTACATTATTATTGCAAGCAGAACCTTTACTACCACCACCACAATTACCAATATAACAATAAACACCACCTCCATTACTACTACCATTACTAAAACCTCCATATTATCATCACCTTTACCACTACCCTTCTCTTTATTGCCACACTCACTTCCCGCACTATTACCATGCCAACAATTTCCTCCATTACCATATTACACGTACTAATACATGCACACTTGTGCTATTAGCATGTCTTAACTTTAATATACAGAAGTATTGGATTTCTTAACATTTGCTTTTTTTTAAGACCTGTCTTTACAGTGTAAATATCTGCTAGGCATGTAGGGAGTGGGCTATGGGTCAGCTCAGCCGCCATTGGATTGTTTGGCTTGCTGACCAGAAGCACATCAATGTCTTAGGTGGAAAGGGAAGCAAAAACAGACTTGGCATTGGTCTACATCCTTATTGAACTTCTTTAAAATTTAAATCTGCAAAAGTCTACAGCTAACATCTGGGTGGGGAATGTGAGGAAAGATATGGCATGGAATGTACAACACAAGAAAGTGTTTGTGCGGAAAGAGTTTCAAGAATTTAGCTGGACAATCTAAGTCGGTGGTCTTCAAACTTTTGAATGCTGCACCCCCACTTGTCTAAAATGTAAAAAAAAAACTCAGGCCCCCCTCAATTATTTTTACAATCAATCAGCTAAATTGGTACTGTTTAAATATGTCTAAACTTATTTAAACATTGCAATTAAGCTCTAGCACCGCATTTTGCACGCTCTCACAGTCTGGATATAAATTTCAAAAGTTGTTCGTGATGGCGGTTTACAATGTGGCACAGTGCCGGACTGGGAACCAAAACCGGCCCTGGCAAAGTGCTCGGCCGGCCTCCCCTCCCACACCCCCGCTGCGGTTTGGGGGTGCAACTGTGCTCTTTGCCAAGGCCGGTTTTTGGCTGATTTTGTTACAGGGCCATTTTTGCAGCAATGCTGCAAAAACGGCCCTGTAACAAAAACGTCCCCCAGGGACCCAAAACCGGCCCCCACCCTTACAGCGCACCGGGGGATTGCCCTGTGCCCGCAACGGCCAGCCCGGGCCTGATGTGGCATACTGCTACTCATGTTTTTAACACTTCAAACAAAGCATGATGCTTCTCTTGGCTAGAGACTGCCCCTCCCTGCCCAATATCATTTAAGGCCCCCCAGTTTGAAGACCTCTGATCTAAGTTAATGCATTGTGAAGTGATTGCCATGTCTCAGTAACTTGAATTGTGTTCTCTATTCGGTTAATGTGCAATATCATTTTCTTCTGTGTTAAACTATGCAATATTTCATATATATACTTGCTCATATTTTCAAGAGGCTCTAATGTCCACACATTATTGTGCTGTGCATTTGAGGCATCATTATGAAGGATGTTTTTTTTTACATAAACACAAAGATTCACTAGGAGCATGCATTGGACATGTATCACAAAAGCACTGAACGTTACAGTGTGCGTAGTCCATTTTATCAGAATAAAAAGTAGGCAAACATTTAAACATATCTGACTAGACCAGAGAGAAAACGTATGCAAGAAAAGAATAGTAATCCAACATTCTGTAAGAGAAAGGTGAAATAAACATCATTAACTATGTTAATGGTTTTGTTTTATTGCTTACCTTATTTTCTTCTGGAAAATATTACTGTTCTATGCAAATGAGCAAACATTTACATTAGTTCTGCCTTGCTAAAACAAGAGGTTGTGTGATTATAGGAGACTTACATGAGACAAAGTGTTTTGATTTACTGATAAATATATTATCTTATTTGTGTGTAACAAAGACGCTCCCTGCCTACTACACCTTTTTCAAAATCCAGTCGTTCACTTCTCTGTCATCCCATCACTGAACAAATGAGACATTTATACAACGCAAACAGCTATCCAACAAGGGCATTCCCAGCACAACCTAAGCTGAACCAAAGCAAGGTAATTTGATTGTTCTGAATAGGTTTTCAGGTGTTTCCTAAAACAACATTCAATTGAGGTGGATCATCGAGAAAATGCTGGTTCATTCCACAGCTTAGCAGACAAAAAAGCAAAGGAGCTTCACCCTCTTTTTCATACCTTTCCCCCAACCATTGGAATCCGCTCCCCTTTAACATTAGGGCATGTACCAATTTTTCAAGCTTTAAAAGGCATCTGAAGACCTGGCTCTTTTAATGGCTAACTCTGCTAGTCAAGTGCTGAGATGCCCTTTCGAGGACGAGTCGTTGCGCTATATTAAGTTATCATAACATAACATACCCTTTCCTATCAACAGATCCTTGGATATTTATTAGAAGCACGTTAGAAGATCTCTTATCCCTAGCGGGCAATTATGAGTAAATGTATCAGTCAAATATTTTGGGCCCTTCTTGTAGAAGGCTCGATGTGTGATAGACTTTTTAAATGGATCCTTTTAGGTACTGGGAGGCAACTAAGAAAATTAAGTTGTGAGGATAATGCCTGTTGATGTGAAATCTTTAAACTGAGTCCAGCTGCTGCATCCTGAAATCAATGGATGCGATATTGAAATCCAGTCTGGCAGTGACCAGAGTGTGAATAGCTGTCTTGCATGTAGATGGCTGCATGATGCTAAACATTTTTAAGCAAATAATAGAGAGAAACAAGTTGCAGCAACTGCTAAAATCTTGGGATGTAAAGAGAGGTTAACATCAAATTTAAATTCTGAATTGCTCACTAAATTGGCAGGGCTAGGTAGATCTTCCAGTTCATTTGGCCACCAATCAGTGGACAAGATCGTTTGGGAATCACTAAAATCAGTATTTCATATTTGTCAGAATTAAACTTAAGTTGGCTAAATTTCTTCCAGTGTGCAACCTTAATGAGACATGTTGTAAAGATTATTGTGTTATAGCTGAATTTTTTTTAAATGGAAAAAATAAGTTGGGTGTCCTCAGCATAAGAACCATGATTATGCCGAACAATTGAATAATTCCTGCAAGAGAAACCATGTAAATTTCAAATAAAGTGTGACTTAAAGAAGAATCTTGTGGCCCTCAGTAATTCAGATATTTGAGAGACAAAGAACATGGCAGAAAAGAGACCAACTGTCTTCTGTTTGGAAAGAAGGAATTTAAGTTAACTCGGAGGCTGGCCGAAGATGTCATGATCTACAAAGTGGTCATACTCTTTCGAGATGTCAAGTGACACCCAGGTGGCTAAAGGACTTTTGTCCGGGATGATTTTAATGAATTTTTCAACTTCAAGAAGTGCTGATTTAGTGCTATGATGTGTCCTAAAACCAGATTGTATGATGTGAAGAAGGCGATGAGATTCCAAGTAGTGAGAGACCTGATCATTCACAATCCTTTCGAGCATCTTAGAAGCCGAGGGAGAAGCAAAATGGTCCTGAATTTCAACAGGATCGTAAGAGTGGAATTACTTGAGCATCCTTCCAACAATTAGGAACAGTGGCGAGGACTTAGTTGAACAAGGCTTTAAAGTTTGGATTATCAACCTGCAAGCCCATGTCCAATACCCGTGGAGGACAAGGGTCAGTAAGAGAACCAGAACTACAATTAAGTATTTCTTGTGCAGAGTTGTCTAATAATAAAATAGGTCCTGTTAAAGTGAAGTGTATTGAAATAGCCCCAGAATCATGGCTGACGTGAGAGTCGGTGAAGTCATAATGATTGTGTTTCAATTTCAAGATGCTTTCACAGATATCTGGAAAGAGGGTAATGACCCGATTGGAAGCCCTGAGGGTCAAGAAAAGGTTGGGCTATTTTGAGGACTTTTCTGTGAGTACTGGATGCTGTATTAATTTTCTGAGAATAGAAGTCCCCTTGTGCCCTTCTTTCTAATTTATAAAAGCTTTTTATGGCTGCTATATAGATTAAAAATAGTTTTTCTTCAGATCCTTTCTAAAGATTTACATTTGAAAACACTGACTTGTTTTTTACTTCTATGATGTCCCAATTGCCGTTAAGAAAAACCTGACACGGCTTTGTTTCCTAAAAGCAAAAGAGGCTTCACACTTGAAGCACAATTGTGCAGCACCTAAAACGAAAAATCTTCTTTTTTTTACATAAAAAGATGAAATAAGGAGTGAAACCAAACGTACCTTTTTCTACACTTAATTAAGAATGCCAAGACGTTTCATTTAGAGTGTAAAAAAATGATTTTAAACTGCATAGAAGCAAGAAATGCATTGTAATAAATAGGAGCCATACACATCATAATATTGTAGATTGGTAGCTCAGAATAAGAGGGATACTTTTTTAAGCTTGGGGTTCGGGGAGACAATTTAAACAATGCTAGTTTTGCTCTTGTGGTCTTAGCTTCACTTAAACTCCCTTTTGAGGACTACAATCTCATCTGTGTATTGGTGAAATGTTTTTATGCTAACAATCAAGAGAAACAAGGATTTCATGTGTTGGACAGACAAAGAGGCGGTAGAAAAATGTTAGCGTGGGGTATCTTTCATAATCTTGCCTATTTCTTGTCCTCCAGACCATCTCTCGCAGAGCATGTGAGCACTTGGTTAATATGTCACATTCTACATAGGAGATGTGACGGGTCGACAAGGAGGGGTCCTGCTATGTTTGTTACCTACAATGCTTGCATCTGATCTCCTAGAACAAACCACTGCATCTTGGACACAGGCTCCCCATCTGCATCGATGTTCTTTTGTGGGCATTGTCTTTAATGGTAGCTGGTAGCACTGACTACATCTAACTCTAGTGGTCATCGGGGCATAGCACTCAGAGGTGCAGCTGGTGCAGTGGCACCTGGCCAAGAGGGAGAAAGGACCACACTAGAAGTTACTTCCAGATCTTCTGATGGCAGCGTCTCACTAAGTGGAGCTCTCCTGTGCTCCGCCTGCCTGCTGCTAGGTTTGTTAACTAAAGATATTGCGTGACCTTTGCCCTCTTTGAGAAAGTGCACCCTGTGGAGCTCAGTCGTGCAGGCTGGCAGGACCATGTGCCAAGAGCAGTCATTTGGTGGACCAACATTGTGCCAGGAGAGAGCGACAATTTTCCTGGTTGGAGATGAAATACCTTCTCATGCTTTGCTTTTTAATAGTGTTATTTGATACAAGTGCCAAAAATAAAGCATGCTGTGTTTGAAAGGTAGAAAACAAGGTGAACGTTATGTCCTCTGCTGTAAAAGTGCTTGCAGTTGCTTGAATGGTTTAACTCTTAAGTACAGCAGTGTTCCTGCGAATTGCTGATACTGTATTATTTGTTCTGTTAAACCCGCACTCCCAACCACAACATAAAGCAATGAATTGTTTAAAAAACATTTAGCAGCTCTATCGAGAAGTGCTGCAGTTTCCTGCTCTGAAAGGTCAACCCTGCTTGGTACCACCAGACCTCACTTAATGGCTCTGGTATTACCAGGTGTCTTAAGTGTCTCCCCATCACCCAAGGAGCGCTAAAGTACAAGTCATATTTGTGCCACCTACTCACTTCTCTCTCCAGACCATTCCAGGAAGCAGACACAGGACTGGATGGAAGTGCTCCACCAGGGCTGTGAGTGTGCCCAGAACAGCCCCTGCACTGCTCCCAAGCAGCAGTCTTTGCAGCCTGAGCAGTCCCTCCTAAAGGGGACCAGGGCCAAAGCTAGCTACACCCTTGCAGAAATATGAATCTACTTGTTTGTATGGTGGTCGTGGGGTTTTGATGAGTGCAATGTGCCAACAGGCACTTGATATGCGGCCAGCATGGACCATGTCCATGTTCAGGTCACATGTATTCCATGTACTGTACAAATCTCACATGTATGCATCTGAGGATTCTACCTTGGCTTTGGAGAGGTAAATCGTATTGCTGCTGCTGATTCCATACCTTTTTGTATATGAGGGAAGCTTGCACTGCCGCTGCTGTCCTGTATATTTTTGCCTCATCTTGTGCATGGGCGACCCCTGCACTGTTGCTGCGTGCGCTGTACTTCTTCAGGAATTGATTAAAGCTCATCTTTCCCAGCTGCTCACTCTTCTGTACCTCTGCTTTGTAACAGGAGCCTAGGTGCAACTGCCCTCCTGTGTGTGAGAGGACCTCACTGATACTGCTTGTGCCAAGCATGTTGTGCATATGAGTGATGATGCTTACTCGCTGCAGCAGATACTGACTGTTTCTTAGTGTAAAACACACCTACACCGCCCTGCCTGCTTTTATCATCTCTATATGCATGTATGTTTGGTGCCCTACTTGTGTAGATGTAAATGTAAATGTAAATGTACATGTATGTATATAGCGCAAATCACCGACCGGGTATCTAAGCGCTTGCTTAGGGAACCTGTCCTGGTATTCCCCTGTGAGATAACCCCGGCAGGGTATCCACATGGTGAAAGCCAGGCATACCACAGCGAGGGGCCGTTGTGGAGATTAAGCAAGCTATTGCCCAGAGTCGCAGAGTGTGAACCCGTGAATCGAGTAGGCACCGGAACGAGAATTGTCGAGTCTGTGGAATTTTGAGCCCAAGACCCGCCGAGGCGGGGAATTGAACCCTGGTCCTGGGCTGACCTCTGCTTCCAGGTCTGCCTCCTCTATCCAGTGAGCCACACTTCTCCTTGTGTGCGAGGAGGCTTGCATTCCTGATGCCTCATTTGATACTTTTTTTTCGCAACCAGATTGCCTTTTTGTTGCCTGTTCCATGAGTGAGAGTCAGAGGCCCAGGTGTTTCTTTGTGTGCTATAGTGAGAGTCAAGCTTGCCTTCTTGCTGTCCCTGTTGCTTGTGTGTGCATAAGCAAAGCTGCACTGCTGTTACCCATTCCTCTCAGTTTGTAAGCCAATGAATGCATGACCGGTACCCGACTAGGCTGTATTTGTTCTTGTTGTGTGGAAACCTTGCATGGTGTCTTTCCCTTCTGGTTGCTGTCTATGGCTCTCTCTGATCGAAATGGAAATGCGTTCCAGTAGAAACCCTGCTCTTAAAGAACACAAAATGAATAGATCATGGACACGTTGAGCACAATGGCTCGTTCAGTGGTAGAGTCAGTATGAAACAAGCATGTTCAAAGCCAATGGGTTTCTCTTTCATGTGTTAAAACATGAACACACAGGCATGCGTGAATGCTCGGGTGGTGACAATGATGGTCGTTGGAGCAATAAGGTTGCGAATGGCTATGGCGATAAAGGAGGGTGGTGGGAGTAATGGTGGTGGTGGTAATAGTGGCTGTGGAAATGGGAGTGGTGGTTAAAGATGGTAGTGGTAACTGTGATAGTGATGATAGTAGTAAAGGTTTGCTCGAGTCCTGGTCAAAACAATTTTATAAAAACACTACTGAATAAGAAAATTTTAAAAGGATTGCATTCCTGTACAATGCATATATGACAAGTAGTTAAATGTACGATGATTGTATTTTTCAGATGTACAATAGTCCCTCATGCATAGCAATGCAAGCACTCCGTCGCAGGCAGATAAATGCACCAGGTAGAGAATGGCATTAGGTGAGAGAGTACTAATTTCCTTGATGGATCCAAAGCGTTGGTAAAATATATATCTCGCAGACAGTTGTGCTATTAGCTAGACCTAAAAAAAAGAGTGACGCCCAGATGGGCTGCATTAATAACGGATTGATTTTATGCAGTATCTTTCATAGTCCGGTGGTTTCACGACACTTCAAATGGAAGTTGTCACCACCCCAGTAATCATTGCATAGGCGTTTTAAGGATGGAAGGTTGTGTCTCCTCTTTTGGGTTTAGGATATGTGGCCGTCTATTTGTGCAATGATCTCTACATCCCAGTTGGCTAATAGCTAGGCGCCTTTAAAACTCCGGAACACTGAAGCACCACCGCAATGAGGTACGATTACTTAGGGAGAGGGCCACCCCGTTCCCTACAAGAAAAAATAGGGGAAAGGAGCTGATAGAACTTATCGTCTGTTGGGAATAAGATCTAGGATAGACAAACAAAATCCTCTTTGAAGAAACACACGTGTATCTAGTGGTGGACGGACACTGCTTCAATTACTTTTATATTTGATTTTTTTTACTAATTGTTTTTAACTGTCTTTTATAATCTGCTTTCTTTTATTGCCGATGGCGATTTGTAATGGTTTTTATTAACTGCACAATAAAGCACTACTACTACTACTAATACTTTAAAGCTCATATTGCAATAAGAAAGCTGAATAATCCATCCCAGTGGCTGGTAAGAAGTAATGTGGATCCTGAAGTATATACTTTCGTTTTCTTTTAACTGTAGAAAGGGTAGCGCCACATGAGTTGCCAGTGTCTGGCTATAGAAATAAAATATATTCTATTTCCCTTAGTGAAGTTGTCCCCTCTCTCCAAATGTAAATATTTAAATTGTACATTTCTGACACTAGTACTTAGGTGAATTGTAATGTTACTTCTATAACCTATTAGTCTGTTATGTGTACCAAGTTTATTTAGCAGTCAAAAGCAATGATAAGAAAAACATGTTGTCTTTTCAGCTCCTCCTTTCTTCAAGCATCATGGCTGTGACCTACACAGCGGCAAGGAAAACAGTTGTGTGTATTGTGTTTGGCGGCTGAGAAGGTACCAGTGTGGCCGGAACAAATTATGTTGAAGGTGTTCAGGCACTTGAAGGATTGTGGCGTAACCAAGGAGGCGTTGTGTGGGGGGTGGTGCATGCTTGTATTAGGCCCATGATCCACTTCCAGCTTCAGGTGTGAGGCATCTTTCATAGGAAATAAACCGCTGGAGAGAGCTTGTAGTGTGTGGGCTACAAGAAACAACAAACTGAAGGAGGTATTTACGGAACAGAATGTACCCGGCAGCTGTGACGGCAAAGTTACGTTCAATGGTAGAAAAATATCTGTACTGACCTTTTAGTCTTGTTTATCCCAGCACTTCGAGCACAATTCAAAAATATGTTCATAAAGTAGGGTTCTGGAAAACATTCTTATCCTCAATACTCATACTATATTAATTCTATCAGTCTTTGCTTCTAGGTTGACGTAGGATACAAAAACAACTTACATCAAACTTGTTTTCTTCTATGTTTGAACATGTTTTTCATAACTTGCTTCTCGCCAGCTCACTTATCTCTCTCTGTGCCCTAGAGTTCCCTGGCATATGAAGCCACTCTAGATTCACCTGCAGTTCTAGCATCGTGTACGGGTAGAACCATCACAATATCATGAAGGGGGAAGTGACATTAATTCCATTCAGGACCATGTTACCTGATCTGTGCTATGGTGGCATTAGTCCAGTACCACACAATGGCAGAAACGTAATCTAATGTTGGGCAGATGTGCACATTTTGGTGTAAGTGTGAATTCTATAATGCAAGACACCTCATGAGATAGATGGTCTCACCCACTTCTCTCTCTGGGATAACCTGAACCTTTATCGTGGTCTAGGTTCCCACAAGGGTAACAGCATCTTATTAAACTGACCCTTTGTAGTATCATGGACTTCACCAAGGGGAAAGACTCCTGAAACACCTCATCAGCTGGTGCAGACTGTGCTTCATTTGAGACAGTGGATGCCAGTGGGGCGGCACCAGCACTTACTTTTGGGGGCCGGCACTTATTTTTCTGCATAAGGCAGGTACTGCGAGCAAGACACATATAGGAAAGAGGGAGGAAGAGAAAGACAGAAAAGCGTCACAAAAGGAGAAAGCAGTATGCTGCAAGAGTGAGCTCAGGGGTCAGGGAGTGGCTGTAAATGGATTAAAGAGGCCCGAGATGGCTTTAGGATTACCTGCCTCCGTATGCTATGCTCGCACATTTAATTGCAGCAGCTGCATGTTCCAGAGGAGAACTTTGGGCACCGGCACGTTTTTATTTACAAATTAAGCACTGGCGTGCAGTGCAGCCTCTCCTGTGGATTTTGTCTGGTGTAGAATTTGACACGTTCTTTCTGTAATCAGTAAGCCATAATTTTAGTCTGTCCATGTCTGTATCTTATTTGTTGCTGTACTCAGAAACATTTTCATAGACCTAAATTTGAGTTTGGGTGTGTAAAAAGATATCTGAATGCAGAGATTCCAGGATCCCAACTCGCAGAATGAGGCTCTACTTAGAGTTTCATCTGCCGGTAAAGCTTAGTACTGTGGAAAATTTGCTTGTAGATATTTATAAATATTTTGTCTAGTGTTTCCCACCATTTTATTCCACACTGTACTTTTCACCCTTTGGTTAAAGTCACATTATATCATTGGGGACATCATAATTTAGATATAGTATCCTTCTATATATAAATGTAATACAGAACGTGTGCCCAGTTGTTCATGGTCAACCAGAACATTAACTCCAAGAATGTGTTGTGTTCTGAAATGAAAACCCAACATTTTTGACATAGTGTCCCTGATGGTATGAAGTCATCTGGCAACCTCACCTTTAATGACCTTGTGGCAAATTGCTCCGCATTTCTGCTATAATATGATCTTGATTTGTTGATTATTCTCTTGGTGAGATGCGAAATATAGATGGTGCTGCAAGGGAGGCCATGCGTATGCATTCACTGAAGGTTTAATGGGCTCAGTTCCTTTTCCAGTGATGTAGGAGTTTTATGATTTGCAGAGAACCCTTATATAGAGTAGAATAACATTTCTTCTGCAAATTTAAACATGCAAAACACCTAAAATGCTGATCTGTGCCATGCAATAGGTTTGAAACCTTGATGAGACACCTGGTCGAATCCACTGTGGTGATTTTACATTATTGAATCCTTCATCCTGAGCCGACAGAGTATCTGGTGCCTCGAAATGTGCTAATCCACCCTTTTAGGATTAGTCTGTTAGAAATGGGGTTTCTGGTTGGGTAAGGTATGAATACAAGCCACGCAGAACCCACCGCTCTAGTCAGGGTAAGTCGGATACACACAAAAGATAACCTGTGCTCTCCCTCTGGTAGCTAGGCTCAGACCAGGACTCATCTACAGAGGCATTGTGTAAAATTTTTGTACAACACACTCACACAGTAACACAAGCAATGCACCACAAAAAAGACTCCATACAGGGTTATAAAATAGGCTTCTATATTGGGCATAACACAAGACCAAAATGACATGAATCCTATAAGTACTTTACAAGTAATGCAAGATTTTAGAGACTATCATATATTGCAGTCACCCCGCAAATTATTGCACCATGAAGAAAATATAGGGCATCCTAGGACCAGTTTTGGGGTGTCACCCCTCATTTGCCAGGACATCTGGACTCCAGTGGCATGAAGAGCACGGGACTCATGTCTGGGCATACCCCCCAGTTTGAACTCAGCCATATGCAAATCAGTCTTGACCCTGCGCTTAATGGGAACAGTTTAGCCTGAACTGCAAGGCCACATTGAACTTTTTGCATTTTTCACCCTGAGTGGGGGTGGGGGGTATGCCCAGACATGAGTCCCGTGCTCTTCATGCCACTGGAGTCCAGATGTCCTGGCAAATGAGGGGTGACACCCCAAAACTGGTCCTAGGATGCTTGTTTCCAGTCCAGGGAGGACCTGGCCTGGCAGTTCGGGCTGAACTGTTCCATTCGGTGCAGGTTCAAGACGGATTTGCATATGGCTGGGTTCAAACTGGAAATGCACTGGGAGCAAACAAAACTATGGATTTAGGCCCAGATCCATGTACTGGACTGAATGTATGATATTGTTCTGCATTCTGTCCATCAATTGTTCTTTTTGCACTTGCCAAAAGTAGCATTTCTAAATTAGTAATGTGAAATCCAACTTCACCAGTAAGTAAGATTTATCACTACCATTCTAAACATGGCAATGCTACTCCTTTCTGATCAGAAATTACCACTTAAAAATAAATAAGGGAATTCCCAATGATAGCTTATGAGAGGAGTAGGCCTCACAGTAGTGAAAATGAAATAGGCTGTATGTCACTACCAGGACATCTAAAACATATAAGTACATGTCCTACCTCTTACTTACACAGCACCTTGCCTACAAGGATACTTAGGGTCCACCTTAGGAGTGTCCTATGTGTAATAAAAGGGGAGGTGTTTAAGGCTTGGAAAGTAGTTTTAAATGCCAAGTTGAAGTGGCAGTAAACTGCAAACACAGACCCTGCAGTGGCAGGGCTGAGACAGGTTTGAAAGGCTACTTGTGTGGGTGGCACAATCAGTGCTGCAAGCCCAGTTGTAGCACTGTGCCCTGGATATATGAAGAATCTTACAAGTACATTAGATATGCCACACGTTTGTAAACCAATCATACCATGTTGTGGGGGGAGAGCTCATGCACTATAGGACTGGATAGCAGTGGTAAAGTACCCAGAGTCCTAAAGACAAGAAAAAGGTCAGAAAAAAGGGAGGGAGGCAAACAGTGTGGGAATAACCCAGCAAACGGGCCAGGTCCAGCAGTCTACCTAAAGTTAACTAAAGACCTGAAAATCAAAGCTGTGTACTGAGGTACCACCGGACACTTTTGAGGACATGCAGCATAGTCCCTCATTAAGAAGTTGCATCTGACACGAGACAGCACTCGCCTGCTTCTGGCTAGGTTTGCCTTATTTAATACCACATACATACATAAATGCATCTATGTCAAAATGCTTTACAAGTCTTGAAGAGGGTACCTTAGACGGTAATAAAGTCATTTACAGTGCTGGCAAAAATGTGGCACCAGAGGTATATAAAAATGTTATCGTATTAAGGTGCTGGAGTCCACGTATCAAGTCAAAGAATACATTTTCTTTTCTCACCCTGCATACATTTAACAAGAGACCCTGTTTTGTCTGGATAATATACCATTCGCAGGCGTACAATGTTGTCCTCAGCCATTGCAAACTCACACACCAGTCGAGTTTATTTTCACGAATTTCAATTTTCCTTATTGGTGAGTATGCTGACAGGACATCTTTGTGGGTCATTAATGAAACGAATCGATGCCTCCACTTTCAGGAACATGCAGTCAACAATTCCTTAATGGACAAGTGTATTAGTCAGTGAAATACCTGGGCTTTTCCTTGAAGAAAACCAACACAATTGAGTGTTTTTATTGAGGGCGCAGCAATCTTTTCTCAGTGCAGAGGTTTAAACACATAAAGGATCCCCAAATCTATCCACTTAGCTAATAATATTGATGCGGATTAATCGTGTATCTGTTATAAACAGTGGAGCAGCGTTCAGCTCTTCTTGATTTTAAAGGTCTGTTGTTCAACATTAGCATGAGGTTTTCTGTTGCTGTCCATGAAAGAGAGCAGCAGCAAGAACCACTCGCACAATTGCCGGCTCCACGAGAGCCGCAGCCATTGGGGTAGAAGATGATTCCCTGGAGGCTAGAGCGCTGCGTTCAGCCCCTTGCAGCTCTCGGTGTTGGACGGGTTAACATTCCTCGTGCTCCTGGGGTTTGATTCTTGTGTCATTCTGGCACAGTGGGGGCTTCGGAGTGGGGGAGGTGCTCTGAACATGTCGGGGAGTGCCATTGAGGTCCCGTTGAGCACGCTATAATGGTTGTAGTGATTTGGGGGCAAACACTGTAATGCAGGGCTCGAGTCGGGGTACCACATGGATGGACGGCATCCCCCACTTATTTTACCGGGAGCTCGATAACTGGAGCAAATGGAGCCACATATTCACTCTTTGGCCTCTCTGGGGCGAGATCGGAGCTCATTCAGAACGCTGCTCATGCGCTGGCTTCTCTGATGCAATCGCATCTAAGGGGTAAGCGAGGGGAGGCAATGAGTCTGATGGTGCAAGCCACCTTTCGTGATGTCCCTTCCTGTCGTGATGTCAGCGTCCCCCCATTTCTTTTTTAGGACTTGTGCCCTGCTGTAATGTATAGTATTGCCCTTCATCCCGTTTTTCCGGCTCTTTTACCTCCCCCTCGGAGCCCCTCACTCGAGTGTCCAACAGTTGCATAGTGATATGCCTGCTGCCCGGGCCACTAGTCCAATAATACTCATTATTGCATGGAATAGAACATTTCCCATACTACCTGCTGAGCATGCAGTTTTGAAAATCAAGCGGAATGTGTGTGTTATTGTGCTGCGAATTATAGTGGCTTTCATTGCATGTTTGTGTTTCCTCAATCTGGCCTTGATATTAAAAGGAAATAATAGTTATTAGACCGCAGATGTTATTTTACACTTAGCTCTAATGTGTTCGAGCAGTGTTTGCCTCCTATGCATACTTTCACATTTGCTTCAACACTGACAATCTGTGGCTGTTTTGTGAACAGTTTTCGTGTTTTCATCACCCACAAGCGCTAGCCTGCAGACAACCAGTGTGTTATGATGCACTGCGTGACCGAGCATGGTTTGAAATGACACTTAACCGGCGACTGTGGAGGCAATTATCTTGTGCCATGGGCTTCTGCATGGCTTATTTGACCCTGTAATGGCAGCTCTGTTTCGTGCTGCTTTGATACCTCGAAAGGGGTAGAAAAGCTCAGTGCAAATACCGTGCAATACCAGAGAATGCGCTGAAAAACGTATTCCATGTTATTACCCTGCTCCATTTCGACAGCAGGCAGTTGTTAGTGCTTAAACCCCCCCCCCCTTTTTTTATATATATATATAAAACGACTGAAATTGTTGTGCTGTAGGGTCTGCATTTCCAATTGTGGGTCCTGAACTCCCGGCTTCTGATTTCAGGTTTCATTATTGGCAACTCGTGTGGCCCTGGGCAAGATAATTCATCTCTCTTCCTCTCATTTCCCATGGCGCCCAAAAGTGGGGGTGCATGCACGTGGGCCACATATGGATCGAGGGCAACACAAAATAACTATTGATTACTACTCCCATGTAAGAGATATGTGCAAGGCATTGTACACGCAAGCTCTGAACGTTGCAGTGGATTACAACATTCACGCTTAATGGACACATTATGGGACAATGTGATGTAGAAGGGTTCTAATTATAAAGCAGTTGCCGTCATTCATGGAAGCAAGTCGCGAGCAGGAGTGTGGATTCTTTTTTCTCAGGAAATCTCGTTTCCTTGTATCTCGCACAAGACGGAATAACATACCTTGAGTGTGTAAAAATTGTCCTTTGAAATAGCGGCTGGAGACTTATTGGAGTAGAAAAGGCCTCTTGATGAGAGTTTTTTTCATGAACCCGTTTCCCACTGTCAAAAATGACAAGAAATTGCAATATGCACACTTTTGAGAAATGTTGTGAACTTTAAATATGCTGCCAAAGTTCGCTGCAATATGCAAAGTTTTGTCCATGCATATAGTGATATGATTGGAGAGTGACAGACAAATTAAATCATACCTGCCAACTCACACCATGCCGCCGTGTGACACACGATATCCGCTCCCATCACATGGTCTCCCGGAGAGGAACCGATATCACACGGTGACAGAGAAAAGGAGCTGAAACCCACTGTAAATGCTGGTTTTCCAGCTCGTTTTCCGAGGCTTTGAACTGCCTACGTCATTAAGAGGTGTGAAAACACCCCAGGACTTCAGCATCCGCCTCAGCAAGCTTTTTATGGCGGGGCAAGGGGGCTTGGAGATGGGATGGGGTTCCAAAGTGCCTCGAAGGTACGTCACGGCACAAGACCCCACCCCCATGAAGGCCCCACCCCCTCACACGGTGACAGTGGCATAACAAAACTTGAGGGGGCCGCCCTGCAAAGTACACAGAAAGGGGCCCCTATGCTCCGGACCCAGTCAGGAGTTCTCAGGGTCCCGCCACTTGTGCGCAGTGCTGGAGGGGGCCCTCTGGATCTCGGGGGCTTCGGTGCTAATGTTCCACCGCTGCATGGTGAGATTGTTCTTCAAGTTGGCAGGTATGTGGAATCTTTCATTATAGTATGAAGCAAAGCCATGAACCACCATGATTAGTAATACAGAATACGTTGCAGATCCAAATGATTTGTGGGTAGACAATTAAACAATATACAGCAATATGTTGGCCATTATATATTTATTACTTGACGTACATTCTGCAAAGGTCCTGGGTGCTAAGAACCAGATGAAAATATCAGACATTGTGAAACTAAATGAGCAATCTTAAAATCCTCAGATGATGAAGCAAACCACACTGTCGCACAATAATTGATTTACCCATTGGGCTGTGGGTATGCTCAAGGCATCCCAGAGGCACGGGTAGCCGGGGTGGGACAAAGGCCATTGCTGTACCCGCGGGGCCACAGATAAAGGCCAGGTGCACCATATTCAGATCCCACCAATGAGGGCCAGTCACACAGGCCAGGTTTCTGTGTGTGCATTCTGGGGTGATTGTGTGGTGAAGGCCGCCGCTTCCCAAAGCCGCTTCCCAGCCATCCCCCCCGTACAGGTGCAGTCAGACTGCAGCCTGCCCTGGAAGAGGCATAAGTTTCCTAAGAGCCACCATAGTCCATGTGCCTTACCTTTTAAGTAGTCCTGTCAGCGGAGCGTGCTAAATGGCCACCAAACAAAGGGTAAAAGACTTACTCTGCATATCACTGGACCCCATTTACTCATCCTTTGGTTCCACAATGGGCAGAGGGGCAACAGCAGTTGCACTTAACTAGGTTGTCTGGGGAACACCTCATGTAAATGAGACAGTGCATCGCTCCAGAGCTCGATTCGAAGGCAGATGCCGTCTACCCACTATTTTCAGAGGGTAGACTCCATCTGCATTCACAGAGTGCCATGTTCCTTTCCCACTTCTCTCGGAATTCACAGACAAATGCAGAACTTGCCCTCGTGTAATTTTCTGGAACCGGGACAATTTCAGGAGTGACTGCGCGTTGTCTGCTTTTGTACTGAGCGGCAACTTGCAGGCGGGGAAGGGGCTGATCAGATTCCAGCTTCGGCCAAAACAAAAGTCAGAGTTAAGAGGCCAATAGGCCTCTTTTTGTTAGAGTATCCTGGCTGAGAGCTTTTGGAAGCCTCAAACATAGATGCAATGGAGGGGAAACAAAGGCTCACATCTTATCACTTCACAGGTACTCAAGAGAGAAATGTATTTGACTTTGTTCAGTCCCTGTGTTCAAGAGATGTGTAAGACGACAAGCTAACCACAAGATGTATGTTACATTTACAATGAAATTTGTTTTCTTTTCATCGACTGCCAGCCTTTGAATTGTTTAATAACTCCTTCTCTAGGTTTTTAATGGAAAAATAATTTTTAGAATATTGTCTTGTGTGTTTGTGAAACTATTTGTGCGTTTTGATATTCATGTATGAAAAGAACCATCATAAAATATATATAAAAAAAGATATACATTTGATCTATGTGATGAAACTATAAAAAGATCATGAATTATATGAAATTGATTAACCACAATAAAGATATCTATAATTTCATTAGCAGAAACATTGATTGTATTGTGGGGAGCAGTATTGTCAAAAATCCACAACCTTATGCCTTATGCAATCTTAAACATGGAGTGCACAGGGTGATTTTGCTACTGAGATTGAATTTACTCCCCCTAAGAATCGTAACAGGATCTTGGGAGGGTATTCCTAGACATGAAAGGTATTGTCAGTTATGTAATTCCTGTATACAAGTTTTGAATCATGCTTTATTTGTTTGTCCCGCAATACAATCAATACGTCGTAGATATTTAAAGAATTGTTTTTAAAGTATAATATCACTACAGCAGAACAGGCTCGAAATTGAGCAGAACGGGCTCGAAATTGTCTGCTGTCCTCCGCATCTGAACTTATATGTTTTAACATTTTTAGCTTTTTTAAACAATTTTTAAACCTACATTAAGGTCGGAAAGATCTTCTTAAATATGTATGTTTAGAGCACTTGCACTTTATCATGACCTTTCGGTCTTTATGACCAATTAGTTGTGTTTACAATTGAGTATGTGCACTTTTACAAACTTTTTCTGCTGCTAGTTACTCGTTAGTAAAGATCTTCTTAATACGTATGTACAGAGCACTTGCACTTTTTTTCGACCTTCCGGTTCTCACGACTGATTTATTATGCTTACAATTAAGCATGTGCACTTTTTCAAACGTTTTCTGCTGCTAGTTACTCATCTTTAGGATCCCAAGCACTTTACAAAAAAATTTCTGCTGCTAAATTATCATGTATCAGATAATTTTTGCCCAATTTATTAGGTTAGAATTCAGCATGGGCACTATTATACATTCTTATTTTGCTTCTAGTTACTTCCCTTTAGGATCTGAAGCACCTTACTAAATCCTTGTTTTGCTGCTAAACCATTGTATACTTTATATTAAAAAAAGCGAGTTTATGCTATTGAACTACTTTGCACTGTTATTATGCTGCTGGTTATACAGTACGGTTTAGTAAATAGATAAAATATCTTTTTATTACGTCCATTAACTAGTACTGTATAGCGAATTTAAAAAATGTTGTATTTCATAATACGTTTTAGCACTGAATGTTTTAGGATAGTATTAGATTAGAAATGTGTATAAATTTGTAAGAATTCATGTATGACAATTTGATTATTTAAGGTTCACCCCTTCTTGCATTTGAAAACTAAAAGACCAACTGCTATTGCTATGTTCATTCGTGCTTTTAGATAAAAATGACAACTTGAATTTACATTGGAAATTTTTGTGGAATGTAATGTGTTTTTAAGATGTATCTTTATGTGGAATTCTGCGGAATTCTAAATCATAATAAATAAAAATTTAATTGAAATTGAATATAATTTAATATCAAATGACAAGTGTTTTTGTAACGTCATTAGCAAGCACTTCTAATGTGCACTGTTTTCACATAGATCAAGGCCTGATATATTTCATTGTAAATGTAACATATTTCTTCTGGTTAGCTTGTCTTCATACCCCAACTGATATTGTGCCCTACAGCTAGCAAGATTCATTGTTTTTTCATAGGGGTCCTCCTTTTTCCAAAATTATAAGAGATGTGAATACACTGTAAGAATGTCAGATGTGTTGGTCACCTCTGTATTTACACAAAAGACAATTTAAATTCCACTATTTTGTTTTATTTCTTTTATATTTTAATAGGATTACAATTTATGAACCGCAAATAACAAAAGGATCTGTCTTAAAAGCAATAACCCACTTACCCATTTACATAAAATAAAAATCTGTCATCTAAATGTTACATAATGTGCTTTGCAGCAGACATACCCTCTATGCTACTTTGATTCAAAACTAGGACTAGGCAAAACAGATCTCCACAGCAAATATATTATCTTCCAGAGCTATCTTAACATTATTATTGTTCCCTCAGATTTAGCTGGCACACGAAGATCTCTGCTGCAGGCGCCTTAACCCCATAAGATATTTTGAAATACAGACATTGCAACCAATTAAACAGAACAGGTTAATGGCACGTTTCCTGATGTTGCCAATTTCTTTATTGCAGTATTTAAATGCAAAATGTATAGGTTGAGGTCCAAATTTTGCGTCCGGTTTGCATCACTATTTTAGCACAACCCCGATGCACAATCTGATTTGTTATATATTGTGTTGCACTCAAATGTACTCATGTTAGACTTGCTAAACATATGTGAGGTCTTAAGATCTGATGTCACTTCCTCTAAGGTTATGGATTGTGATGCCACTTCCTGTGCTGCTACATGTGATATCCCTTCCTGTGATGTCACACATGATAAGGTCACTTCCTGTGATGTCATACGCAGTGATGTCACACCCATTCTGCCAAACCTAGTGAGTCCCCCACTTCTTTTTTTAGGACTTGAACCCTGGTGCCCTCCAAACTGCTTGTGAACTAGCTTCACACATAGCCACTCAGTTTTTGTTAGAAGAGCCCTCCCACATTTAAATGGCTGGGTCTGTAATACCTGTCTGCATCCTCTTCGGTGCCAGTTGCTCAAGAAGCAAAGGTTACGTAATACTGCCCCTGGACATCATGGATTCAGACGTAGCACTTTCTCCATTGCATTTTCTAACCCTGGAGCTGCACAAGTGTAGAGGTGGGCGTACCAACGGCTCTGATCTTACAGCCCATGGATGAGCGGTGCCCTGAAAATATTTGCTATGTAGTGATACAACAACTGTCATGGTAAATATGATAAAGTCTCTTCAAAAAGTGTATTCCGTTAACGTGTGGAAGCTTTCACATTAATAGTGCGCATTATAGCACTACACTAAGAAGTACTTATTAAAAGTGATAGTTTTGTACAACTGGTAGTCTGAACACACATATTTGACACTTCTTTTACGCGCAATGATGAAGAAAAAAGGATTTGGTGAAACAAAATACTTGCCTAAGATTACCTAGTTTAAGCTGGGAGGCCGTGATTTATCCAGGTGTTCTGATTTCACTTTGTACAGATCACACAGTAAATGGCTAGCTATTTGTATTTTCTTATGTTAAGGCTTTGTTTTTTATCATTTACTGCATTTTTTACATATAGCACAAACTGGACCCGAAGGCCACGCGGCTTTACACGAGCACCAGGCACATTACACAAGGTTGCATGCATTTTGTATAGGCATGGGGAGATTAAGTGATTTGCCCAGAATCACAAGAAGTTGAGCCGAAGTCAGGCTAGAACCTGGCTCCCCAACAGTCGGCAGCTCTCACCATAACGCCACACCCTGGGTAAAGGGAGTGAGGCAGGCAGAAGCCACATGAAAGCTAGGCGTGTTATGGGCTTGAGGTTCCAAAAGGAGCTCGAGCTGAGCCAGGCTTCAGGCTCTTTATTTTGCTGAAACACAGAGCCACCAAAGCAGACAGCCTCTTGATCCAGATCTAGCACTTTTATCTGATACCACACACAGTGACCCATTAAAAGAGGAGGAATGCAGTCTCATATTATCTCTAAGAAGCACGCACGAATAGTTTTTACATTTCTGAAGGCCACTTCGCAGTTTTTCACATTTGCTTTGGGAGAGAAGAGGTATCGATCCGTTAGTTTGTTTTCTTTGTTAATTTGTGTCTGCTCCTTGGCTGGAAATCTCTGGCTTTCGTAAATTGCAACCCTAACAAGTAACCACAGAGAGTGTGCAGCGTTATTGTTTCCGACCTCCTTTTACAGCAGTTCACTTGTTGAACTTTTCAGAACTTCTCTAATGTGCATCAGACAGTTTATGTAGACCAAAGTGACCTATAACAACATTAACTGTGCGGGCAAACAAAACAACACATGAAGTCTGTGTTTAATGCTTAGAAAATATAAATAAAATATGTTAACATAGCAGTCTGAAAGCTGTTGAAATTGTGTTTGGTGACTATGGTAAAGTGTGCCATCAATGGAAATGATCTCAATTTTGTGAATAGAGTGTCTTGTATATGCATCATTTTACATTGAGCTCCCAGCCTTTGGCAGATCTTGTCAGTGAGTAAACCTTTCTCTGGCAGCACCATTTAATTGCTGTTGAATGGTCACCACTGAAGCCGGAGATGCACATGGATCAATGCGTTTTCATTCTCTTTTGCCCCCTCCCTTCTTATATTCGCTAGTATGTAACATCTACGTCAAAGGAACATTATAGCAACGTCTCCTAGTGGATGAATAACACCAAGTAGAGCACATATAATCAACACTCTACACGACACCTAACTTTTGTCATAAGAGTTTATTTGCATTTCCTTTGTTCTGTGTCCCTGTTTGCAAGGAGCTAGACTGTCTTTTAGATTGCACTATCGTTTATTGATGTTCTTACAAAACGAGATCGATAGATTTATTTGGAACTGTTTACAAATCGTTGTGCATCGCTTAAACGGGTGCTTCGTATTGCTCTACTTTTCGAGGTACGGCTGTGGATCATGGAGTTGCGGCAGTCCAATCCTCTAGAAAGGAGGACCGCTTTCAGATCCTCCTCACTCGCTGCCATCAGTTCTGTGGCCCAGTCATATCAAAAGCTCTTCTCAATAGGCCGGCTACTAGGAGTGTCCGGAAGTGGAGATAGTTGGGTTTGCCGTCAAGATTAGCTTCAAAGTATCTCGCAGCTTTAATGATTGAACTCATAGGGATCTTCCTCCATGTTTCTCAAATTTACGGTTTGTCAAGTGATCCCAGCTGAAATTAGATTCCTGACTTGGGTGCATCGGGGGGGCGGGGGTGGGGGCCGGGGGTGGGGAACATTCAGCGTGTAAACCAAACTTTACTTCTAGTATGCTTATGAACCATAAAGAGAACTTTTAGACTAGATTCTTTCTTCTACCAGCCACTGTAGACGTAATCATGAAGGACATACAACCAGCGGGTCTAATGTATCATTCCAGATAAGGAAATCTGGTGTGCCTCGGTTCTCTAAATAATATAAACATTGCAAACAAAAATAAATGACATTGCCACCAAAATGTGAAAATTACTGTCCGGAAGATGCAGTATCAAGAAACATTTCTACATGTGTTAAGCCACCTCACTGTGAGCTGGGATGCTGTGTCTAACCTCAACCGAGTTTCCAAGAGTGAGGTGGTATGGCATCTTATGCTCCCTTCAAGGAGCCCTGAAGCTTCCCCTTCTCTGCTGCAGGTCCGAATCGAATGCTCTTTCTTTCAGATGAATCTTTGATGATTGTACCCTTGAATATCGAGTACAAGTATGCCATGGGATACAATATCATAGTAAAAATATTGAAGGAGAAAATATAGAAAAACACGTGAATATAGAGAAGTAAAAATGTACTTATCTTAACTCCACATCTATGTACCTTGTAGATATATATATCATCATGGTACATATATGTGGAGCTTGGTATAGAAAATCGATGCATACTTGCCTTTCGATATTTCGCCAAAACCAACCTCCACGAGGGAATGAAGGCCGTCGCCGACTGAATGAAGAACAGCCGTCTGAAGCTGAACTCTGACAAAATGGAGGTCCTCATCCTCGGACCCACCCCCTCAGCCTGGGACGACTCCTGGTAGCCTACCACACTGGGAACAGCACCGACACCCACCGACCATGCTTGCAACCTAGGATTCATCCTCGACTCCTCCCTCTCCATGTCTAAACAGGTCAACACCGTCTCCTGCTCCTGCTACAAACACCCTCCGCATGCTACGTAGGATCTACAAGTGGATCTCGACCGAAACAAGAAGAATGGTGACACAGGCCCTCGTCAGCAGCAGACTGGACTACGGCAACGCACTCTATGCAGGAATCCCAGCCAAACACCTGCGACGACTACAACGCATCCAAAACGCCTCCGCCCGACTGATCGTCAACGTCCCCCGCCGCAGCCACATCATCTCCTGAGAGACCTACACTGGCTCCCCGTAGACAAGAAGATCGCCTTCAAGCTCATCACCCACGCACACAAAGCACTCCACAACGCCGGACCAGCCTACCTGAACAGCAGACTCAACTTCCACACGCCAGCTCTGCTCTGCCAGCCTCGCCCTCGCCGCCGTCCCCCTCATCCAACGAAGGACCTACGGCGGCAGATCTTTCTCCTACCTCGCTGCCAAGACCTGGAACAACCTCCCCACCCACCTACGGCAGACCTAAGACCTACTCGCCTTCAGAAAACTCCTCAAGACCTGGCTCTTCGAGCAGTAGCTGCACCCCTCCCCTCAGCGCCTTGAGACGCTCACAGGTAAGTAGCGCGCTTTACAAGTATGCTGATTGATTGATTGATTGGTGAGTATGACTCCTACATTTCCGTGTAGCGGACAGCAGCAGCCACAAGGCTCTTCTTTGCCACAAAGTGCCTCTAAAATCTGACTTCTTAGCAAGTGTTTCTTATGCACGTGCAGAAGATAATTGTAGCGGAAACCACTTCTACATAGCACACCATATGTTTCCCCAGTAATCAGTGCTTCATGCAGCACCACCCACTTTGTTTTTTTCAGGATTTTGCATGCTTTTGTGTAGAAATGGGAGAGTCGTTGAAAGAGCGAGCCTGAAGGCTGGCTCTGGCTCAGCTCAAGGTCCTGTTGGAACCTCGAGCTGACAACGAGCCAAGCTTTCATGTGGTTTATGCCTCCCTCCCTCTACTTGGGATATGGTGTTATGGCCAGACCTGCCGACTATGGAATTGGGGAACAAGGTTCATATTTTGGCATCAGCTCAACATTCTCTCCATGCCTATACACCATGCATGTGACCTTGTGTAATGTAACGTGCTTATGTAAAACTTCCTATCACCTATGATTCCAGTTTGCGCAAAATTCTAGAAACAGTAGAAGAATGCACTAAGAGGTAAACAGAAAGCCTTAGCAGAAGGAAAGATAAACAGATACCCATTTACTGGTTGATTTGTACAGAGTGAAACCAGAAAACCACGATAAATCGAGGCTTCCCTGCTTAAATTGTGTGATCTTACACAAATATTTTATTTCAGCAAAGCTGTGTTTTCTTCATTATCGCATATTAAAGCTCTTTTGAATATGTGAGTTTAGACTGCCAGTTGTACAAAACTATCACTTTTAAGAAGTACTTCTCACTGCTGTGCCATAATGTGCCCTAATAATGTCAAATATTCCACAAGGTAAACCATTGCACATTTTGTAGATTTGAAGAGACTTTATCAAATTTGACATGGCTTGTTGTATGAATTATTTAAAACACAATTTCAGAGTTTGCCCCATGCACAGGCTTAAATATCCGAGCCAGATCTTTGGCTCTATTCTGCCCTGTTAATTTGTTGGCTCGCCCGCCTCCACTTTTATGTCACACTTGTATCAATAAGCAAAGAAAATGCATTAACAACCAATGAAACGGCTCCATCTAATCAAAAACATTTCCTGGCTTTTGTAAAGTATTGTATCAAGTGGTTATGTTTATGTAACACTAATACAATAGCTGTCCAGGAAGCCTGCCTCTAGAAAGTTTGTCCTGTCTGTATCCATGAAAGCACTCATTCATTCATCTATCCATCCAACCATCCATCCTTTTAACGATTCATCCATGTGTGTAACCATTCATTCATCAATCCATAATATCACTCATCCATTAAATAGCCACACACACCACCCCTCATTCTTCTTCCAATTATTGGCTTAGTTTGTCTTTCAGCCATTCACACACACAAGCATACCAATCTACGACTATTCAGTTTGGTTATGAAATAGCATGTTCTATTGGCTTCGGTTACTTTTGTCTTCTGTCTCTATGTACTGGAAGTAGTCATGGGGGTATGGTTATCATCCTTCCGGCACTGCATAGCGGCTCTACCTATGCACTGGTGAGCCACCTTCCTTCAAAAACTCAGATGGTGGCCTCTACTTAGACAACTTCCAACTGCATGCTTTTTGTCTTTTAAAGTCTGCTGGCAGTATATGTTTTTGTTTTTTAAATACTTTACTGCCCAAAGAAACACACGGGAATTTGTTTTTGTGTAAGGAAGTGAAGCTAGGCGTAGAGGGCAGGGAGCAAATCTGAAAGGAATGATCATAAAAATAGGTTTCCAGCAAAGAAAAAGAAGAAGAAGAAATAAAAAACAAACCATTTTGGGAATTGGACCATATGAGCATAATTGTAAACGTTACTTCAGGAAGGAGAGCTAGGGGGAATTTATTTGAAAAAATCTAACAAGATGAAGAACTAGAGAAGAAGGCAACACATGTTTTGAGCAGGATTGAACGGGAGAAGGACAAAACATAATTTGTGAGAGAAGATTTGGCCCTTTTTATGGTGAATAAAATGCCACTAGCCATTGAAGTAAGGATAGTAAGTATGAAAGTGTTGGACTTGGCCCTGTCTCAAGGGTCATCTCAAGACTTTTTGCCTTCACCGTCCTGTTTTCTGAATCTGTTTTTGTTGGCTGTTAGGACTCCACACACTCCCATACTGCTGAACAAACAGTGCTAAAGGGCTTATGCTTGCACCTTTAAAAATGGGGAAATTGGCACATACCCACTTTGTATATTTAATTTACTTGTAAGCCCTTAATAAAGTGGTACAACGTGTACCCAGTGTCACGGCTGCTGCTCTTCGGGGTCGGATTGATGCTCAAAAAGGGGTCCACCTCCAGACGTCCCTGCACTCTGATGTACCATACACATACAGAGCACAAAGGCAATCAGGCGAGGGAAAAGGTAGGGGCAGGAGCCCCAGGAAACAAGGTCCTGTAACAAAAAAGGACACGCATTAGAACACACCCCTCTCCTTCTCTGACTCCTAATACGGTATATTGATTCAGAACCGTACCTGATAAGACTCAGGAGGTGACCCCTTCCCGTCTCTGGTTCCTTCTCTAATCTCAGGAGATATGGGTCGATGACCACGAGAAAGACTCGAACAGATAAGAGGCTCCTTAGTTCTAAATAAACAAAACAAAACTCCTTCCCCTTGGGGATTCACTAACGCAATAGCCAGTGAATGTATTCTGTAAGAAGAAAGCAAAATAGCCAACCGGCTCGTCCAGGAATCCAGAATCTCGTGGCTGCTTTAAAGCAAATGTATAAAAAAAACAAGATGTCATAAGAGTTCCAAGAGGGGGCAAATCCAGCGTCTCTTGACTCTAGAATGAGGAGAACCCTTTAGTCAAGAGTATACACTCAGCCGAGTATTTTATTTATGGGCGTTGTCTGTGAGAACGCAAAGGGTGCAATCCTGCGTCTCTCGCATCTCATGCAACACACAAGGATGGCAGTACCAGCCGGTAACTGCCAATGACAATATGAGCTTTACTGTGCAGGCGCGGAGGGGGAAATCTGGCATCTCCAGCAACCCACGAAAACAGAGAGCAACAACTTGTGAGGACGCGGAGGGAGCAATCCTGCGTCTCTCGCGCCTCACCCTAAACACATAGTGGTGGCAGCACCAGCCGGTAACTGCCAATGGTGACGTGGGGGCGCAGAGGGGGCAATCCGGCGTCTCCCACGCAACCCACGAAAACAGAGTGCAACAACTTGTGAGGACGCGGAGGGGGCAATCCTGAGTCTCTCGCGCCTCACACCAAACACACAGTGATGGCAGCACCAGCCGGTAACTGCCAAGGAATACTATTGGCTCCGCTGAACCAACCAGCAACCCTTACTCCGCAGCCACGGAACAAGCAACGAGGGAACAAGGAACAGGGACTCCGCAACTCCGCAATAGATCCGCGGGGCCAGGGCGTCCGCAACAACTGCCTCCCAAATGATGAATCACGTGCACAGGTTACTGGCTCCCATAGTTCTTTATGCCTTCCGTGGTCCGTCCCATACTCTAGGCATTCTGGGAGTCGTAGTTCTTTCCTGTCAGGCAGGCACATCCGTCAGATCCTGACACCCAGGGCCTGTATATTGAATGCTACTAGTGGACCTACAGCACTTATTGTGCCACCCACTTATGTAGTCCTTTAGACATGTCTCAAGCCTGCCAGTGCAGCCTGTGTGTGAAGTTTTAAACTGCTACTTTGACCTGTTCAAAGATACATTTTCCGAGGCTCAAACCTTCCTTTAGAATGCATATCAATCACCCCTAGGGTAGGCCCTGGACAGGCCAGAGGGCATGGTGCAGTGCATTTTAAAAGTTGGACATGTATTTTTAAGTTTTACTGTCCTGGTAGTGAAAATTTTAAATTCATTACTCATTCTGCAAGGACAACCTCTCCCATAGGATAACATTGAATTAACCTAATTACACTTATTAACCTGTACGTTTTCAAAAGGAAACAGGTAACAAGTAATGTTTGGTGTCTTTAGAATTGTGATGAGAAATCCTGTCTTATGGTGAAGTCGGATTTTTGGTTACAATTTTGAAAATGCCACTTTTAGAAAGTTAAACCAAAGGGGATGATGGACGGAGTGTTGAACATTGCAAGCACTCACCCCCAGTCAACTGATCTGGGTTTAATCCATCATCATTCTTTAGCTCACTCAGCCACCCCAGTTCAGACTCAAGGAAAGGTGAAGGCACAGGGTTGTCAAGAAAAATGGTACAGTAAAACCTGCAGAGTCGCACATACCGAATTAATTAAAGCAGTTAAATCCAGGATCACAAGCGATATAAAAGAGGCACGCTTAAGGTACAAAAAAGTACAGTGGGTGGCAAAAAAAGAGTGGGATGAACGCCATTGGTCTGACCTTTGAGAGGCCTGTAGCTCCCCTAATCAGGTTAAATTTTGGGAAATAGTGAAGTGGGGCAGGAACCCGGAATCACAAATTCCTGTTAATCATGTGTCTGTGGAGGCATGGGTCGAATTTTATTCTAGCCAGTTCTTAGATCCAGATTTGGAATCTTGTAATGGCCAAGTCAAGTGGGAAACTTCTATCCACACTCATAACGAAGAGCTAACTTTTACCTCTTTAGAAACCGAGTCTGCACTTCGTCTGGTTCAGTCTGGGAAAGCGCCAGGGATGGATTCCATCCCGGCCGATCTATTTAAAACTAACCTTCAACTCTGGGTTCCCTACATAATCTTGATAGCCAATGCCATTGCTAAGGGGGCACGGATCCCAGTGTCCTGGAAGGGGGCGGAAATTCTCCCCATTTTTAAAAAAGGGGATCGTTCGGTCCCCGGCAATTATCGCCCTATAAGTCTAATCGATTCCCTACAAAAAATCATTGCCAGGATGGTCCTTGCCACAATCCAGGGTTGGATGGAGATGGAAAGTATCCTTTCCCCACAACAGGCTGGCTTTAGATCAGGCACCAGCACCCTCGACCAGGTCTTCAGATTTACCCTGATTTACTGGAAGGTGGTCCTGTTGGGCGGCGGATTCATCTATGCCGCCTTTGTAGATCTAAAGTCGGCCTTCGACCTTGTGCCTAGGGCTAAACTGTGGGCTGTCCTGAAAAACCTGGGACTGCCGCCGGAATTGCTCGACCTGGTAGTAAGACTACACGAGGGCAACTTTGCCAGGGTGAGGTGGGGAGGCCAAGGGCAGGTGACTCATTGCTTCCCCGTAACTCGAGGCGTCCGTCAGGGCTGTGTGTTGGCACCCACGCTCTTTTTGTTGTTTATTGACCAGGTGGTGAAGTTCTTTGCTGACACTCCCTCTGATGCTCCCTCACTGGGTGGGACCAAGTTCCCCATGCTCATCTTCGCCGATGACACCTTGCTCCTTTCAAAGACCCGTAGTGGCCTGCAAATCGCATTAAAGAGATTCGACGAGTTTTGCAAGGTCAACGACATGAAAATAAATGTGAGCAAAACCACATTTATGGTCGTAACTAAAAGCCGCCCCATTAAAAGTTCAGTGAGCATGAATGGCGAAAGTCTTGAACAAGTAGAGGTTATGACCTATCTAGGAGTAACCCTGGATCACCGCCTTAGCTGGAAACCACAGGTTGACATACTTCATCTAAGATTTGCACGCCTTACTGGTTGTCTCCTGCAGGAGCAAAAAAGGTCTCTAACAAAAAGGGTTAAACCCGCTCTCAGGATCTATGATACGAAGGTCAGCTCAGTTATTTTATACGGGGCTGATTTATGGGGGTATATGGACCTATCATCTTTGGTAAAAGTCCAAAACAAATTTATGCGTAAACTGGTAGGACTTCCCCAATCCGCCCCGATCAAACCACTCCGTCTGGACTTGGGTTGTAAACCTATCAATGGGATGGCTCGATATCGGCTAGTAGCTTTGTGGAGACGCATTTGAACGTCCCCAGATTTAAGCCTCTTTGCCAGGGAATTAGAGGAAGTAAGATCAGCTTGGGGGTCCAGTAGCATACCCTGGCTGCGTGAAGTTAATCTAATCTTGGAAGACATGGGTTGTAACCAGCTGTGGGCCTCCCCAGGGACCACTATCTTTCCCTCCAAGCAAGATTTCAAGGCACTATATTGGGCCTTTGTTGGACGAGAGTCTGCTATTAGATCAGATGCTACTAGCCTAACAGGTAGATTCCTGTCTCACAAACTGGATTCCTCCTATGAGATTTACTGGGACCTCATTACTAAGTCACTTGATAAAAAACTGTACCACCAGTTTCGAGTTAGGTCTCTGCCTTTAAGGTATTTTACCAAGAAGTGGTCCTCCCCTTCAATTGAGTCCTGCCCATGGTGCACTCTCCATAAGGAGAGTGCTGGTCATTTTTTATTTGCATGCCCTGCCTATCACGCACCAAGAAACAAATGGATTAGGCCTATTTGCTGCCAGCTCAAAGTTCGAGGGAGTGCTGAGGCCTTGTGGGCGTTACGTACCACCACCTCAGAAGTGGTGGTCGTAGGTGTTGCCAAATACCTGGGGTGGGCATGGGTTATAAGAGCCAGACATTTGCAGTCATCTTGATCTTATCTTTTTTAAATGGTTTTAAAACATGAGGTCTTTATTATTCTGTTTTATTCTTTATTAATGATGAAATGTTCTATGTAATTATGATGATCTTAACTTATTTCTTTTTATTGTATGTTTAATACTCCTTTGCTATAAGATGTCTTTTATGATGTAAAAATCGCAATAAAGACTTTAAAACCTGAAGTGAGGCAGTGAGGAAAGTTAGAATATGCTTTACGGGGCTAGCAGTGGTCCGTGGACTGCCAGACTCATAATAAGGCCATTAGCCATTTAGTGGCCGCAGTTTGTCACTGGGTCACATCGCTGGGTACAGTTGGCAGTTGAGTATTATGTATTCCTTTAAGACCGCCACACACAGTAAAGGGCTTAGGTGTGCCTGGATGGGCCATCACTAGCAGGATGGGAGGGCGGAGCTGAGCACAGCCCTACTTAAACTGCCAAACTACCAGAGGATTGAGCACAAGTTGATTTGGGGGTTGTTTGTGCCTCAGCCTGACAAGGATTATGGTTGCTGCTTGTGTAGGGCTTCACTGCCCTCAACCAATAACTACATTTTTCACAGTAAGCTCGTAAATGTACCAAGTCTGCAGCATTGTGCCTTTTTATGGTCAGTAAACTCCTGTGTGACATGTTTTTAATGAACATTCAAGCTCATCTATCCCAGATAACAGGAAAATGAACCATCCCCTACTTCTTTGTGATTGGACTACTGTTACAGCTGAATCTGTTTTTCAAGAACAGTGATGTACAAAATCTGTGTTATGTATTTATGTGGTATTTCTCTAACACAAACCTAGCCAAAAGGCAGCAGAGCCATGTACCTGGTCAAAGACAAACATAAAGTAAACAAATACGTGCAGATGGAACTGTGTTGAGGATAGTTAATGCATTGTGTTGTAGTTTTCGTTAAAGAGGCATGTCTTCAACTCTTTCAGAAATTGAAGAAGCATTGGTGTGGTACGCAAGACCACAGGGATTTTGTAACAGATCTTGTGGAGAAGTGTGGCTCAATGGTTAGAGCGGCAGACCCTGATGCAGAGGTCTGGCCAGGACCAGGGTTCAATTCCCGCCTCGGCGGGTCTTGGGCTCAATTTCCCCGGACCTGATATCCTCGCCTCGGTGCCTATTCTATTCATGGGTCCCACTCTGCAACTCAGGGCAATAGCTTGCTTAATCTCCACAACGGCCCCAACAGCGCTAGGATGCCTGGCTTCACCTTGGGGGTGCCCAGGAGTGGGCACGTCACAGGGAAAGGCCAGGAAGGGTTCCACAGCGGTATGTGCACAGCGCCGTGAGATCCCTTTGGGGGATGATACGTGCGCTATATAAAAGCACAACATTTACATTTATATTTACATTTACATTTACATATAATGGCAATTAGATTTTTATGTTCAAGTTAAGTATACTAATTTCAGTAAACATCAGAAAACATTTTCGTCACACCTCTGGTGTTATTTTGTTATTATGTATGTTTGGTTTCAAATTGTAAAAGTCACTGAAATATGACGTTACACTGTACATATGGAACGTGTGTTATTTATGTATTTGGTTAACATACTCTGAGAGTGGTTGACATTGCTTGCAACAGCTATTCCTTCAATTATAATCTGTGCAGATGGCTAATATATGCAGACAGATGGGGCCCCCGGGTCCTTGAAGTATCCTAATCAATTTTCACACAAGTTTTCTTATTTGTCGTGCTTATTTCCTGACCTTTCTATAACTTGTCTAAGAATTTATTTGTGCAGCTAACGGCTTTTAAAACCTATTCTTGATCAGTTTGATTTCCTTGATTAACTCTACCACATAAGGCAGCAAGTGTCGGATCTTCTAAATGGTTGCAGAAGATAACATATTTTAATATATTGGTAAAACATTTAACCCCAGGCGCTTCTTCCCTCCCACCCCACCACCTCTCTTCCCAATTTCTCACGGTTTTTAAGTGGAAGTTTACTAAATATACACAAAAATCCTTTATCAAATTCACCTAGGCTATTTTATTAAGCCCCACTAACGTTTCTAAACATATTTAAATGTTGTCTTTGCTGATCTTCCTCAGGCCAAAATTTACTTTTTAAGTGGCGCAGCTTTAGCTCTAATGTCAGTGGCTGCGTATTTGAATGCCCAATCACAATAAAGCTTCTGAAAGGAAAAAAGGCTCATGAACAGCAATGGGGTAAACCTGTTTCCCTCGGAACCTGGGTAATGAACATAAGAAGCTACAAGTGGCTCCATTGGTTGGAGCCAAAGCACTAACTAACAAACTAAGCACGCCATGCCGTCGGGATTAAGTAATTGACTGCAGGTGATGCTGGCGCTTTCTTAAATCGGATGGAGATTTTTGGCCCCCTACTTAAAGTAACTTTTTCACTATAACTGTGGCCTCCTTGAGATATGAGTCCCCTCCCAGGACCAGTGGGATTACATCAGGGGACGGTGTTATTTTCCATTGAAAGGAACTTGTCCTTTGTGAGATTTTTGCCAGACAGAACACTGTGCGCATGGAACCTTTCATTTATTCACTTTCTGATTCCAGCACGATTTGATGGTTGTCCAGAGTTGAAATTTCCATTCCCTGGATGCACTCTCCTCGTTAGTAGGAACAGTTTTGTTTTGTGCTATTTGGATTCCTGGGGCTATCATTTGGTCTTTTGTCCTGAGGAAGGCCCTACTGGATGTATCTACGCACACATACCCGACATATAATAGTCTCATGTCCAGGTCAAATATAACCATACACTGAACAGACATTGCAAGTTATAGTTGGAACCTAAAGAAGGACGGAGAAATCTATGTTATTGTACCCCTTTTTAGGTCGAGCCTGGGCAGCGCATGTGCTGCTGCGAGGCATTCAGTAGTGGAGTATGGCTTTGAAGCCCTGCCCACGCTCCGCCCATATTTTTTATTGGATTGCCTTATTGTCCTTCTTAAACGCTGGCTTCTGAGTCGTTATTAGGTTTGTTAGTCCCTCCTTGGTCCCGCCTTGTCTCCATTTGTTACTTCCCATGACGATTGGCCCTTTTACTTGTCTTAGTACATTGTCTGCCTTATCTAGTGGGTGAGCACTATTTGTTTAATGATTTGGCGCCCACTTATTTTATTTTCGAATGGCGGTCCGCTTTAACTATAGCGGCCGCGTTTCTTTCTTTATTTAAGCAGCGTGGTTCGCTTTAAGTATAGCAGGCCTTGCTTACCTATTTATGTTTTTGTTTTGTTTATATTGAAGTTGGCTGGCTTAGAAAGCTGGCTAGCAGAGATTCTATTTTTCAGATACAGAATCGTGAGGTAAGGCCGTGTTCAGGATTTGCCCACGCCCCCTCCACGATCGGTAGTGTCTGTATGGCGAGGTGAGATTTTTTGCTGTGGCGGTATGGAAGTGTTGTGGGTAATATTTGGTTCAATCACCACAGAACACAGTTTTCAAAAGTTTATTCACTTCTCCGAACCCCTCACACCGGCAACGTGCATAGGGAGCAGCTCATAGGATGACCTCTCCCATAGATGTCCTTCCCCAAGTGCTGCACCAACATTCCTCCCACTATGCAAGCACATTATACCCCCGGGCTGGGGGGCTTACTGTTAAGCACAAAACCATGTGCGAGCTCTCCCCTTGAGCTCGCCATAACAGGTTACGCACATTTTGTAATCCCATAGAAGGCAACTCTTTAAAAAGTGACACAAAAATTTATTTTTGTCCGTTTTAGCAATTTCTCAATTTTTAGCCAGCTTGATTGTGCATTTAGTTGACCGTAGTTCCACGTGTGACACTGTGTAAAAGGTAAGCTCAAATCCCAGCTTGCAGTGCTGTTGGCTCAATAACCAGAACTGACTGTAGGGTTACAAATAACAGTAAATCACGTTGCATCAATAGATATGCAGCAGTTCATACTCACTACAAATAGTAGCTTGTGCAATTGTGGAGTTAAAGGTTGCAGAGAAACTGGTCCCTAATCTATTTTTTCCCCATACATTGCAGTCTAATACCCTAAGAATTTCTAAAATATGGTATCCGCGTGGCCACCTTTAGCAGCTTTCTGTGATTTAAGAGTATTTTTGGTTCTTGTAATGGTGGTGGATGTCATGTTTATGTTTACAGATTTGTAAAGCGCATGGCTGCCCATGAGCGTCCCAGCGCTAGTGATAGAGCAGAAGAGGTTGAAAGGGGGAAGATTAAGGGAACAGCCATGTCTTAAGAAGTTTGCGAAATGAGGGAGTATAACTATAAGAGTCAGAATGCCAAGTGCCCATGGGTTAAAAAGAAAAAAACAAGAGTGTCTGAAAGTGGCCACTTGCCAGCTATAGGTGTTGCCCATTCTCTCATCTTACCGGTCACAGTCAACTCTTTTTAGCTTCTAACCGCAGATAAACTATTAATTGAGGCACTAATTGTTCTCCTAGGACCCCTTTCTACTGCTCTAAAAGATCGTAAATAGGGAGCTGCAATCTATCAAAATTGCTTAGGCATATGACGAAAAGAGATTCTGGAAACATGACAAAACTGGCGTTGGACATTCTAGGATAATTTAAATTGAAGAAAATGAAAATAAATTCCATCAATATGGGAACCTTAATTGAAACGCAGGCATTACCTATTATCTGTTCTAAAAAGAACCATTTCTGGTGGGTCAAATATGAAAGGAGAGTATGTTTGGAAATTATATTTGAGGGAGGTGAGAATGTAAAGTGGCAATTGTGAGATTTTTTGCTATTCATCTACACTCAAACTAAAAAGGATAGTGTGTCACATAGGCGTCCAGGGGCGGCTGTGGGGAGGGTGTTCTAGAAGAATACCTCAGGAAAAGTTGCCAAAAAGATTAGGAAGTTAACCCTTTCGATGCTGGTGACAAAGCCAGCTCGTCATGGGCGTTACCTGCGCTGCGCGCATGACGAGCTGGCTTTGTCACGTAATGCGGGTTTTGCGAATTTTCAGCGCACAGCGGGAAAACCCGCTAGCGCGCATATGATTAAGCACAAGTAACTGGTTTGATCCCAATGAGATGGTTGAGTGTGTGCTCCAGGTGAGCGGAGGGGTGCAGCATTCCTAAACCACACGCTACGATTCATTGTTGCATTACCAGCATTTGGAATTTCAATTTACAGATTCGTCAGTTTGCCCAAAATCACATGACTTTATTTGTTAAAACCAGTATTAGAAAGCCACATATTGGAATTTCAAAATGAATACCTTTGAATATGGTCATTTTAAAATCTATTTTTCCAATTGAAAGGTATTAACACAGGAGTTAGTGGACTATAAACATGCTACCTCTTTTTCTGTATTCACTGATTCACAAGAGAGAAAAGGCACATTCCTTCATTGAACAGAATAGATTTTTAAGACACTATGATCCATTTACACACAAGTTCGCCATATATAGGTATCTGGGAAGTATGAACCAGTGTATGAGGGACCTTGGCACATTACCTGCTTCCACCTATAAAACAAGCATTTTCAATGCAATAGGTCTCGCATTTGCGAGAGTTTAACCCCTTCGCCGCGGGGCTCATTTCCCCGCGGAGCGGGGGAGGGGGCCTGCTGCGGTGCTCATGACGAGCTTGGCTCGTCATGCAGCATGGTGGCGCTGTGCTGATGACGAGCTGAGCTCGTCATGACTATGCCCGTTCCAATGGAACGCCCAGCACAGCAGGGGAATTATCTCCGCGTGGGCGTCCGTAACGGTCATGACGAGCTCAGCTCTTCATCAGCACAGCGCCACCGTGCTGCATGACGAGCTGAGCTAGTCATGGGCACCCAAGAGGTTGAGCTATTGACATTGCAAATAATAATGCCTTTTATTTGTCTGTTTTAAAAACAGCACGTACATAAAAGGCATTGTCATTACAATGCCAAAAGCTCAAATTATCATAATTGCGAGACCTTGCATTGCAAATACTTGTTTTGTTTGAATTTGGCATGATGCTTTCTGTTTCAATGTTGGTCATTGTAATAATTTATTTCTTGTTTCTTTTGTGTGTGACAGCCTATTCTAATTTGTTTCTGTGAAAAACCACATGATATGAATTAAATGTAATGTCCATTCGTTGTACATCTTCCGGGGTGTGTTACTTCTATTTAGAGCAACTACTGAGAAAAACTATTTCTAATAATCATTGTATCTACAAAATGTTTTTTTGAGTCAAAAAAGTAATTTCCTTTGGCTCCACTCATTGGAACCACTAGTAAAATGGAGAAGGCAGAAGAAGACGCCCAATGACTCCATATCTCAATAAGATGGCGGGTGGAATGCTAGCACCGAAGAATTGTCAAACTGCTTTTTTTAAATTTAATTTTTTATCTCTCCTGAACATTTAAAAATCTGATCTAATTGCAGGAGCCAATGGGAGGGAGAAGTTATTTGCAGCTTCCCTTTAAGTGCACTGATCTTAAAGTGTTTACAGGGATAAAAACTATAGTTTTTATCACGTGACCGTAGGTTATTGTAGTTATTGATTATTGGCATTTACACACTGTGCACATTATTATGCCCCAAATAACAAAGTAACCTTTTTTCACTCTCTGTGATCGGTTATCAGAATGTAAAGCTGATAGCTAAAAGATCCTTGTTTTGGATGCATGCTTGTAACATGAATTGCTTTTGCTTCGGCGTAACTTAACATTTGCAATTAGAAGGTATTCAAAATGATATTGGTTCTCAAGTGTTCAACGTCCTGTGCTTCTTATGTGAGGTAGTCCTTGTTCGATGAGATCGGTGTTACCCTTCAGGGTAGGAAAAGTTCTGTGTTCTTAAGTTGTCCACGGATCTTATTCCCATTGTTGAGGTAGTTCCTTCTTCTGGTGAGGTAGGTCTCTTTTCCATTGAGGTAGCTATTGTTCTTCCGAGGTAAAGTATTATCTGCCACCTGCTGCTCCTTTATCTTCCGTCTCTGAGCTGTCTGATGAGGCTCTTCTTTTTGCCGTTCCGGGACTGGTTTGTTCCATCTCCTCCTGCTCTGGCTTCCTGAGGTACCTGCGTAGTTCTGCTGGGTCGTCGAACATACGTGTGTCCTGCCCGTCTGTTATCCTCATTCTTGCTGGACCTACAAAGCTGAACGTTATCCTTGCTCTCTTCATAGTGTCTCTTAGCGCGAGGAAACCTTTCCTTGCTTCCATTGTGCCCCTTGAAAGGTCTTGGGTGAAGATTATCTTCTTGCCTTTCCAGATGGGGGTTTGGCCTTTGCGTGCGAAGGCGAAGATGGCATCGGTGTGGCTGGATCTTAGGGGTTTGCAGATGATCGTTCTTGGACCTTTCATGTGTGCTTGTTTTGTTCCGGGGATTCTGTAAGCTTTGTCGATCTCCAAAGCTCTTTCAAATTTAATGCCAGTCAGCTTGGGTATCAGTGTCTCAAGTAGTGCCGCGCATGAGCCTGCCCCCTCCTCCTCGTCTTCTGGTATGCCTAGGATCCTGATGTTCCCCTTCTGGTTTTTGTCCTCTTGTTCTGCGAGCCTTCTCTGCATGTCGCTGGAGACCTTGGAGATGTAGCATATGTCTTTGTCCATGATACTTGATTTGTCTTCTATGTCGCTGATCCTTCTCTCTGTCTCCGCTACTCTACTAGCTATTTTGTTCTGATCTGCACGTATGGCTGTGAGTTCTAGCTGGACGTTGTCCATGGAGATCTTTGTGGCCTTGGCCAGGTCATTGGCTTCGGTTATCTTTTTGACGAGCAGGTCCATCGCAGTCTCTGAATTTTGCAGGTTTTTCATTTTGATCGGTGATTCCAGGTCTTTCCTAATTTTTTTTGTATCACCGTTCATCATCTCTAGACCTCTTCTTTCTTGATATACGGACAGTCTCTCTTTCTTTTGCAGGTTGGACTGTGCTACATTTGGTGTGGTGTTTTTGGTGTTCGTGGCTGTGCCAGCCTTTACAGTGCTGCCGAAGGTGAACCTGCTCGGCCACTTTATCGACCTGGTTCTGGTTTTTCCGGACGCCAGGGCTACCGTCCAGAGCCAGGTGCTGATCCCTGGTTTTGGTCTCAGCGCTCTTTACCTTCTGTTGCTGCACGCTTCGCTATTACTCGCATGGGCTGTGGCAGGGTGTTACCAGACCGCCCTATATGACTAGGAGGCTACAGAGGTGCTTTCTGGTGCTTGGTTGCGCACCAGCTGGCCCTCGCACCTGAGGCTGAAAGTTCCGCTGTCTCTGCTTGCCTGCCTGTGGGTGTTCTCTCTTATGGTTTTCCCCGCCGGTTCCACCTTCCCAAGATGGCTGCCTTTGTCCACTGCCTCACTTCAGCCACCCCTTTCTTGTGCCTTGAGTCGCACTTCCGTTTTCCTCACGTGTGTCTCGCGTGTGCTTATTCGTGCTCAATGCTTGGTGCGTGCCCGGCTAGCGCTACCTTTATTGCGGTGTGCTTGCGTTGGTTTGCTTGCACATCTGCGCTCCTGTCAGCTGTGGTGTGGTCCGATGTGGACTGCCCCTTCCAAGATGGCCGCCGCCTTTTGCTCACCTCTTTTCTGGATGGGCACTTCTGTTAGCCGGCCGCTACTTGGTGCACTCTGGTCTCGGTGGACTGCGCTCGCAAGAAGGCCAGCAGTGTTTCGTTCTCCCCTGCTTGCCTTGCGTCGGCTGGGCTTGGGCACGCTTCTGCAGCGGTGTGCCTTGCCCTTCCCAAGATGGCCGCCGCCGTTCGTTTCCCCCGTTCCAGATGAGCACCGCCTCGGTGTTGCCGGCTGCTTCACTGGCGCCTCGCCGCGTGAAACGGGACAGGCATGGCTTCGTTTGTGTCGCTTGGGAGCTCTCGCGCTTCCGTTGCAGGGGTGTGCCTCGCTGCACCGCTTGTGCCCAGCTCCGCCTCACTCCCGCTCTGCTGCACCACCTCTTCCGCCCCCGTTTGTGGCCGCTTGCTCCGCTCTTACGCTTCCTCACGGTGGACGGGAGGGGGGCTGAGATGGTCTTCTCTTGCCTCTTAAAGACCCGGGGGAGCGGAGGGCGGGAACCGTTGCTGTCGCACGTTTACAGTACGTTGACAGGGGGGCGGGGGGGCGGAGGGGGGGAGAGGGTCGGGGGGGGAGGCCATGTAGCACGGACAATCTTAGCCTGGTGGAAGCACTCTTTTTTTCTTTCTCCTCTTTCCTATATCCACACACAATCCCTCGTCCCATCCCACACCCCAGGGGGGCGCCAATGACTGGTGGCAGTTAGCAAGCAAGCAAAGAACAAAGAGAAGCAACAGAGACCCCTCTCTAAGGTACAGCGACAGAACGAGCACACCATGACGACACCTGACACTAGGGGCCATGCACAGATAGCCTCGGACATAAAAATAGTGTCACTTAACGTCAAGGGCCTCAACCACCCCGTCAAGCGACGGAAAAAACTAGACTACCTAAATAGACTGAAGGCTGATATATACGTCCTCCAAGAAACTACAGTGTCCATAGAGGACGCTAACAGGCTCAAAGCCAACTGGATAAGTGAGGTGCTATGCTCACCGGCAGTCAACAAAAAGGGAGGAGTCATCACCATAATCAGTAAGAAAGGGAAGTTCCAGGTTCACAACAATGTCGCAGACACCAAAGGGAGGAGGCTGATCACATCCATTAAAAGAGGTGACGAAACAATACACATAGCTAACATATACGTGCCAAACGCGGTGGACAAAAAATTCTGGGAAGACCTAAAGAACGAACTAAGCAGGATCCCACTGGGCGAACTACTAATCACGGCAGGAGACATGAACCAGGCGATGGATAATGCCACAGACAGACATCCACACAGACCCAGCCACACATCACAAGAACAGAACACACTCAAAAACCTATGCACCAAACTCGCACTAGCGGACCCATGGAGGCTACAAAACCCTAGCGCCAGAGAATACACCTTCTACTCGCACCCCCACAACTCGTACAGCAGGATAGACTACATACTCATGTCCGACACACATACACACCTGACAGACACAACTGAAATAGGACCCATAACAGTCTCGGACCACGCACACATATCCCTCTCCTTAAGTGGCAAACATAACGAAACACCAAGCAGGAGGTGGCGCCTCAACAGTGATATACTCGAGAACCCCGCCAACATTACCGAAATAGAGGTAGCGATCAAAGAATATCTCCAGTATAACGACACAGCAGACACAGAGGCAGCAACACTATGGGACGCGCTTAAAGCAACAATAAGGGGGAAACTCATGAATATTAAAGCACGCATGAACAGGGGCAGGAACAAAAAAATTAAAGAACTGGAGGAGCAGATTAAGGAGTTAGAAAGAAATCACACGGCCAACTTAATGGACAGGAACACACTCACAACACTAACAAAAAAAAAATATGAGCTAAACAGAATCCTAAGCGAGAGAGCATCCACATGGATCAACAAATATAAATCCATAAACTTATGCTCGGCTAACAAAGCAGGGAAAGCCCTGGCTGGGTACCTGAAAGCCAAGCAAAGGCAGCATGCATTCGCGGCAATCACAGACGCTGATAACAAGACACACACAACGAACAAACAAATCCTCGAAACTTTCAGGAAGTTCTACAAAGACCTATACACTGCCGATACCTCGCTGGAAGCAGACGGCGGGGCAAGCCTGCTAGAGAAGCTCGACCTACCCAGAATAAGCGACGAACAGAGAGAGGCCTTAGATCAAAACATAACCAAAGCGGAAGTAGGGAGGGCCATAGACTCACTAAAACCAAACAAGGCCCCAGGTCCGGACGGCTTCACAGCTACCTTCTATAAACAATTCCAACCACTACTCAAAGACACGCTAGTCAGAATTTTCCAAGCATGCGCGGAAAAAGGTAATATGACAGACTCAATGGCAAAGGCAAACATTATTGTTATCCCCAAGGAAGGGAAAGACCCCCAGTTCCCACACAACTACAGGCCAATTTCCCTAATTAACGTGGACTGCAAAATCTACGCTAAAATCATAGCAGCGAGACTAAACGCACATCTCCCCTCTCTCATACACAAAACTCAGGTGGGCTACCTGAAAAACAGACTCTCGCAGGACAACACCAGACTGCTATGCCATTTAATCAATCGCACGGCCAATAGTGCGGAAAAGGCTGTCATGATCGCTTTAGATGCAGAAAAAGCCTTCGATAGAGTCTCATGGCCCTTCCTGAACCAATGCATGCTCAAGTTTGGACTTGGCGAGAAGTACAGGGGCATGATCATGGCCCTCTACAAAAAACCCCGGGCTCGAGTGGTGGTTAACGCAGCTACATCGGACACACTCACACTGGGCAGAGGGACAAGGCAGGGCTGCCCCCTCTCACCGGGGCTATTCCTGCTGGCCCTAGAACCACTCCTCCACATGATCAGATCAAACCCCCGGATCACGGGGGTGCAGATAGAGGGTCAAGCCTTCAAGCTAGCCGCATACGCGGATGACATTCTGATCACCACAAACAACCCACAAGAGTCAATTGAGGCACTCGTGCAAACAATAGAAGAGTATGCGCATGTCTCAGGCTACAAACTCAATAGGGAGAAATCCGAATGCAAACCTATGAACTGCCACACCACCAAGGCTGTCCTGGGCTCGTCCGGCCTGGCATGGCAAACGAAACCCCTAAAATACCTAGGCCTCCTCTTCGGAAGGGACCTAAGATCAACATTAGATCACAATGAGGAGGCAATGTTAAAAAAAATTAAGTCCAAGCTAGACACGTGGGGCCCCAAATTCATAAGCTGGTGGGGAAGAATTGAGACAATAAAGATGATGGTCACTCCCATGCTAAACTACATGCTCTCCATGCTGCCTCTCACACTCACAACCGATTTCCACAAACGCATAGACAAAAGCATCAACATGTTCCTCTGGGGAGGAAAAAAACCAAGAATCAGCTTAGCGAAACTCAGACTTAAAAAAGAACAGGGCGGACTGAATCTCACAAACTACAAGGCTTTCCAGGCGGCATGCCTTGCCAAACAGGGAATACATTGGATAGCCCCCACACCAGATTACATGCCGGTATGGCTGGACCTGGAAAGGAGTATTCTAGGTGGCGCAGACCCAATTATGGCCCTTACGGCGCACAAGCACCCAGAGGCCAAAAACGCGATAATCCACAACACAAAGATAGCGCTGCTGAGAGTAGACAGGGAAATGGCAGTAAGTATCAAGGGCACCAAATGGGAATCACTGTGGCATAACACCAAAGTCACATACAAGGGGAAAACACTAGACAGCAAGGAATGGTACAGCAGAGGCATCACAACGCCGTCCCAACTAGAAGCAGGGAACAACCCACTCACCTACAAGGCACTACAGCAAACCAACCTCCCTACCAAACAAGGAGTTCTACGAATTCCTTAAAATCAAAGCAGCTGTCACCAAAGCAAGCCTCTCGAAACAGATACCCACCATCATACAATATGCACAAAACTTAAACAAGACAGGCCACCAAACTGCGCAAATTTACAAGCTAATCACACCATGCACCACAACTCTAAACAATAAGACACTGGCCTTTTGGGAGGAGACCACACAAAGACCTCTAAACGAGGAAGAAAGAGCCAGACTATGGACGGCAGCGTCCAAAAACAAAATCACGCCACAACTAGCACAAACCAAATACTGGTTACTCCACAGGCTGCACTGGACACCAGCGAAACTAGGGAAGGTTGGAGCTAGCGAGAGCAGCATATGCTGGAATTGCCAGAGGGCAACAGGAGATCTATCCCACATGCTATACGAATGCCCCAAAATCAAAACTTTCTGGAGCAAGGTCTATAACGTCATAGACACAGTCACGGGTAGTAAGACACAAAGAGGACTAGCGGGGATAGCCACTGCCTTCCTAGCAACAGAACTTCAGTCCAAAGAAGTACGAGACCTGGTCGATGTACTTCTGACGGCTGCGGTGAAAACGATCTTGGGTAACTGGAAGGACACTAGCAAAGCCACCTTCAAACGCTGGTTCAATTGGGTAACCTTCCTCCGGGGGGCAGACAATATCACTGCCAAGCACAAGACGGCGAATCATACTGCCAAAGACAACATGTGGGAAGCTCTCGACGCATATCTTGGGCAGTGACCCCCCCCCTCCTTTTCTTTCTCTCTTCCTTTCTTCTCTCTCGCTAGGCCCCACCAGGCCGCAACTTTGCAAGAACAGTACAAGTATTACGATGTTTTGCTTTTGCTTTTGTATATGGAAAAATTTACTTTCAATAAAAATATTTTGAAATTAAAAAAAAAAAAAAAAGTATTCAAAATTGTGTGCTCATACAAAATGGTGGCAATGTGGATCATGCAATATTGGAAGTACTGCAAAAGTTGAGATTTTAAGAAAAAATGCACAATTGCGTATGTGTATTCAGTTTCTTTTTCGTTTTTTGCAAGAAATGCTCATGGGTTGTTGAGAGGAAACAAAACGTCCCTTATGCACCATCATGATCATCGTCTCATTATATGAAGTGCTTTATGTTTTTTTACAGGATATGTCCTTTGAAGGGGGTTTTGGTCGTCTCAGTGTAGCGCATTGCATAAAAAGGCATAATGTAAATACATTGTGGCTCGCACCAAATTGTAGTCTGAACTGTTAAAGCAGTTTATGATTTTCTGCAGTGTTCCTTTTGAAAAAACAGAACGCTGTGCTCAGTGGAACATTAGTTTAATGTAAATAATGAAAAGTCAATACAAATTCCCTTTTGTAGGTCACAGTAAACTCCGTTTCCAGCTTCCTGCCTTGCTTTTCCTTCTGCTTGAAACACCACTGAGTTGTAAACTCCGTTTCCAGCTTCCTGCCTTGCTTTTCCTTCTGCTTGAAACACCTCTGAGTTATAAACTCCGTTTCCAGCTTCCTGCCTTGCTTTTCCTTCTGCTTGAAACACCTCTGAGTTGTAAGCTCCGTTTCCAGCTTCCTGCCTTGCTTTTCCTTCTGCTTGAAACACCACTGGGTTGTACCTGAGGCTTAAAAATCAGTCTCGGAGGTTCGAGCCTGTAGATTTGGTCTTTACCGATGCTGCTCCTGTGAGAAATGAGGTTGTCATACAAACACTGTAATTAGACGTGATTGGAGTGGGAGCACAGGAAAGAGCATACGTTAGGTACTCAAGGCATTGATTACATGAGGGTGGTAATTATAGAAATGAAAAATAATAATTTTGTCTATAGAGAGGCTCCTTCATCAAGACCACATCACAACATGCCGAACACCTCCGAACCTTTACAGACCTCCAGTATGCATAGACGTGTCTAGGGTCAAAAATGATGTTTTCATTGATGTGGCAAGTTTTACAGTGCTGGAAGATGTTCTCAAGTTGTGGCTCAGGCAGCAATCCACAATAGTATTTAAAATGCAGAAAACCTGCACTTCATGGGGTTGCAGTGGTGATTTTAGTAGATTTCTGACTTTTAGGGATTCACAGAAATCCTCTAGAGAATCTGAGGAAATTGGCAAAAAATCCTAGATTTTCATGCGTCCAGACACCTGCTACTTGAAAGGACAGTCCATTAAAGTAAGTGTGATGGAAGTGTACAATAACAGATAATTTTCTCTTCAGTTTTCCACACGGAAAATATTTTGTTGGTGGCGAAATCTCTTACCGCATAGCTCAATTCAATTTGACCGCATTTGTGAATCTTTCCTCCTCTCTTTACACTCTCACTCTAACCGGTTTAGAATTCTTATGTCTGTGTAAATGTGATGTACAACACCCAAGAGAAGAGTCAAGGCTGTGGGTCTCTCCCTACATGGACCTTCACAAAGGAAGATTCAAGTTCCCCTCCATAACCCTAAGGTTTACCCTTAGATGCCCAAAGATTCTTGCTCTTTGAATTAGGGCATATCATTGTGCACTCTGTGTCATGCACTTTTCTACGGCGTTCTGATACTCCGTATCCAAGCCCTCTTCCTCCTCCTCTTTTAGGTCGAGCCTAAGCGGCGCTCGTGCGCTGTGCGGAAGACCTGCTGTAATCGCTATATGGAGAATAATCCTACATGCTGCTTGCCATTAATTCACTCCTGCATTGCTCTTCTTTGCTGGGTCCTTATTGACTAGTGCTCCTGATGCAGCACTTATATTTTTTGCTCCAGAGCACAGGCCAACTACAGTTTCCTTACACCGAACGTGTTTGTGTTCCTTTGAGGACTACTTGTTTTATTTCCTTCTCCTGTTCTACTATAGGTTCCTGTTTGTTGTACAGTGTGCTGTTTATTTCATTTATGTGTATTTATTTATTCATCACGTTGCTCGTTTTACTCCCGCCGCACGCACAGCTTTTATGTACTCTGGTGCATGTTCCACTATAGGTGCCTGTACGTAGTACTTTATCAGGGCACCCGCTTCATGGGCCACTACGCACACAGCTTTTATGTACTCGGGCGCCGCGCTTCATGTTTCAGCGCGGCACCTGCTTTTATATTTTTGTCTTTTTTTTATCCCCTGGTCTCCAGGCTGGGGGTTCTCTGCTTGGTGACGTGCCCATGAGGTTGGGTGCTTTCCATGCTGCCCAGGTAGCAGTGCTGCAGCCATATTGAGCATTGAGTGGAAGCTCGACCAGGGAAAGCGGCGAAAGTCAGATTCGGGCCTCATTGGAAGGAAGCAGAATCTGCTCTCGCACTCTTTGCAAACATCCCCTTGGGCCACGGCTGCTTGTTGGTAAAGAGATGTAAAGAAAGGAAAACAGGTTCATGTGAATTGTGCAAGCAGGTTATAAAGGACACATACATTATCTATACCTTTTCAGCTCCTTGACAGTGCCTGTGAGCAGCAGGACCATGGACTGATTGATATCCACATATCTAGCTGTGCACTTTAAATGGCTAAGGAAGGACTACAAAGATTCTTGAGCAGTACACAGCGTGGTTCAATCGAAGGTATGTTTCTGCAATGCCCTGCTCTAATCAACACTAATAAATGCAAAAATGGAAAGGCAGGTAGTCTACCGGTTATCTGCAGATGCACAGCAAGGAACCGGCATTTAAATAATGGCCCTGGGGCTCTATGACTACCTACAGTTGTGCACACTGCTCCTTTCAAGTATCACTTCACCTGTTCCACAACACATACTTTATCTTGCTTCAGGTGGATTCAACTTGATCTCATGTGCAATATTGTGACTCTGACCATATACTATAAACAATTAAAAAAAAATCCGGCCTACTTATGGAACCAGATATTTATTCCGAGATCAATTTTTAATTACTGTATAATTTTCAAGGCCGAGGTGCCTCTTGCATCTTCAAGGCCACTCCCACGCTGAAAGCACCTGGGCTGGTACATGGCAAACATAGAAAAAAAAAACCAAGACATGCGCGACAGTGTCATGCGAGGGTAGAAACATCCCATCCCCTCTTCACCTCCCTTGAGCTGGGCAAGGCTTGCATCAAGTTCTGACCCCGGTGCAGTGTGGGTGGAGGCGGGTGTCAGAGTAGGCAGACACGACATGACACGCGGTCCCTGGGAAGCTATCGTGAATATTAAAGTTAGAGCTGGGGGGCAGAGGAGGAGTGGCGTCAGGAGGCGGCGCAGTTCCAGCTGCCGATCAGGTTTCTGTGCAGCCGTGACAGTGGCAATCCGAGCTCTAGAATAGGCTCACTGGCATGACCGGCCTACCAGCCCAAACACCTCCTGCATATGTACCTCCCTGCACCACATCCTCCTTTAGGGTAGTATTATGCATTTTAAACATTTTCATTTATGATATTTGTCTGCATTAACCTTTTATAAATCTATTTATGTTTCATGCATTTTGACTGGGCGTTGAGGACCTGCTTTCCGCTATTCATATTTAGTGGAGGTGGTTGGGTGACCTGAATCTAGAATAGCCTCAATCTGCAAAACTAATGTTGCATGCAAGTAACTTGAAGCATAACACAATACGGTTCTAGGGCTGAGAGGAGAGATGCTGAACTAAAGTGTACAGATGACGTTTTCAGTTTTATTTAGTGCAAACTTGATCTAGAGGCATTTACAAAAGCATCTGTTACATTACACAACCACACATTATTTTTATGTTGTCCTTTTCTTTTTTTATTTAAAGGTAGGGTAGACTAAGTAATTTGCCTGCAGCTGCTTCTCTGATCCTGTTAGCAACTTCTCCATTTTAAGTCCTTTAACCCCTTGCTTGCTCATGACAGCTCCCGGTCGTCATGCGTCACGGTGGGCTTGTGCTGACGACGGCCGGGGACCGTCCAAATCCCGCCCACTATGTAAATCACCCGCACAGTGCGAAAATTTGCAGCGCATGCAAGGGGTTAAGTTTTGCTGCAACTGTCTCTGTTCCCTACTGTTATTTCCCATTCTTGGCGTCTCTGCTTATAAATCCACTACAATTCCAAACCAAAACAAATAGTTAAAAGATTTTCATTCACAACACCAATAGTACTAATTCTCACAAACACGAGCCCTCTTGCATTTCAAATACTTGTTTTCTTTAAGACTGCATCTTGCATTTGCTTGTTGATAATTCTCTTGCTTGATGCGGCTGTAATCTTCCCCCCTTCATTTTTATGTCTTCACCACCTTCTCATATATTTCTTCATCATCATACTTCTTTCACTATACTTTGTCTTCTTTTCATATTGACTCAATTTTTATTAAAAACATCAATGTGATTACGGTCTCACCCTGGTGGTTTTCGTTCATACTTCTTGTTTGTTCAGTAAGGACACCATAGTCTACTGATATTTATGCAGATCTGCTCACAAGTGTCCTTCTTTTGTTAGTTTTGTGATGAACCCTAGTGAGCATTTTTTTGCTAAATCACTGTACACATTTGTAATTTTAAAATATAATTCCATAATTATATTTTGTATATATAAAGTATAATTGTAAATGTGTATCCCATTTTTTACTTGTCTTTTAATTTTTTCCATGTTTGAACTACATAACACCACAAATAAGTAACTACATTTTTGAAACACTTGAACTGAAGATATGCACAACACTTTTTTGTTGATGAATGAAAAGTTAGGATCTCCACAGTCAAATATGTCTTCGCATCATATCCACAAATGCTTTGTTCCTAATTGGAACAATCCATTTTTTCTAGAGTTTCCCCATCTGAAAAGACCTGTTGCTTGTGTTAGTGTTGTTGTCAAAATAAGTCCGTCACTTTAGCCACAGCCTCCAAGGAGGTCCCAGTAAAGAGGACAAGAACAACAGAAAAAATCCTCAAACTAGATGAGTCAGCAGCTACATTGGCTATTGCACTCTTATATGGACCGGTGTTTAGAGAATGCTTCTTTGAGAGGCCAATATGGGCAGTTCCTATTAATATCCTTTCCTGTGCATTGGCTTACAATGCCATGTCATGGACATAACTCTTCTATTTCTATGGTAGTTCTAGGTGAAGCAGTTACTCTATCCGCTCTAACTTCATATATTACTAGAATGGTGTATCTAGTCCTTGGGATTCATATTTCTCATCAGTACCTATCACAATTTAGAGATGACTTGTTTTCAGACTGCACCACATGTCCCAGTGCTACTTAATGAGTAGAAGAATCCCAGCAGTTCACCTGAAATACCATTTTTCTCAGGGTCTCTCTTATCTACAGCTCTCCAAAAGAGGATGCGAGGTTGGCTTCCTGAAAGCACTTCTGAGGTTCTTAACTCCTTGGACGCTCATGACGAGCTGAGCTCGTCATGATTTACACCTCCATACACTCATGACGAGCTCAGCTCGTCATGAACAATGGGATTTTTAAAAAGTCAGCATTGACGATGAATGTCATAAGCATTGATGTGGTTAAGAGCTGGTGACGTCCCGCAGGAATTACTTGAAAGATGCCTGTGTAACTCAGTAAATGCAAGTTACTCCAGGGGATATATTCATGAAAACATTCATCAGGATTACCTGGGGAAAAATGTGGCTCCTGGCCTCTGCTCCTTCTGTACTTCACTCATGACTCCTTCCACTCCAGCCTTCTCCGTCCTACTGCCTCAAATTCTTTTAATTTCATTCTGACCACTTAATTGATAACATCACAGGAACTCACTCTAGCTGAAACCATAAACGTCTGCCTAAAGTTAAAAAAAAATGCAGTAAAAACTCTGAGATATATATCTTTGTCAAACAAAACAATAACGCAAAGACTTTACAACGTAAATTCGATTAACTTGCACTGTAAAAATATCCCCCTTGCTGTGCCCGTTAGTCCATTGCAGGCACTAAAATTGTTATCCTCATATGTAGCATGTTATATTTTAATGATATGCACTGGTGTAATTAATCGGTGTAATTTGATTAATCGGTTCAGTAAAATAACTAGATGTGAACTTGAGAAACAAAGCTCTTCACTTTATTCTTAGCATGTTTTCATTAAGTAATATTCCACCTCGATTAGATAACTTTAAATTTATAATGAAGCTGTAAAATTCAGAAATTGTTTTGCTGTTACAATTTGAGATGTTGTAAAAATTAGAGTTTTGTTCTCTCTATTAAAGTGCTGGTGCATGAAAGCACTTGAGCATAAATAATCTAAGCAAACAGCTACAATTTAACGTATTAATCCTATTTATGTATGCGTGTGTTCATGAATGAGTTTTTTTCCACAACTCAGATGAGTCTCACTGTTGCTGGTGTTTTTTACCATCTGAATGATTGCTGTGCTAGTGCTACCTTGCAGCCTAAATCCAGACAAATGGTCTTCTGACAAGGCATAGCTTTTAATCTTGCGTTCAACTGAGTAGTGATCACCTACCTGATGAACTTTCCCAGGAACTGTAGGTGGGTAGCTAGAGGGGAATTGATGACGTCACTAGGATCCAGATTGGGCCCTTTCAGCAGGGGAAGTATCTGTCCAGTCTTGAAGGAGTCTCAGAAGGTGCCATGAATGAAGGATACATTCATAATGATCAGCCAATCAGATTAATGAGAGCTATGTTAGAGATGTCTTTCATTATGGATGAAAGCCCATGTTGTTTTCATCAAAGGTAGCCTTCAATATGTGACTTCTTAACAGGCAGTCAGTGGATATGATGTTGTCTATGGTCTTTTTGGCTCTCTTTCAGTACAGTACTCTTGTGGTGATATGCTTCTTCTGTGTTCTGTAGGAGGTTGTCAAACTTGGCATTGAAATATTTGTTGTCTGTGCTTTACTCTTGGCGCATTCCAGAGGAGTGTCATGTGTTGGTTGTAATATTGCTTGATTGTCTTGACAAGAACTTCTGGTCGAATTATGAGAGGTGGAGATTGAAGGGGATAGCTGCAAGGTGGGTCGGTCCCGTACAGTCCAGGCGGTCTTGGCTGAAGACAAAACATGGCATTTATTTGTGTGTACTTTTTTGTGTATTTAGTGCACTTAGTTTCTAATTTCATATCTGAGAAAGCAAGTTACGTAGCCAGTAATAACAGTTTAACAGTAATAACAGTTTACCCTTTGATAAATATGATTCACGTGCTCAGTGTATTCATTCTGCTGTTTTCTAGAGACAGGCCCTCTAACGGGTATAAACCCCAAAGGTGACTTTTTATGCATAGACAATCACGGCAGCAATGCTGCTGGTGTAACTGTGCCCTGAGGGAAGCGGACTTATGACGCAGGAGCAAATGGTATGGGTTTCAGTACTTTTTAAGAAATGTCTGTCATCTGCTTCCACAGGAAGCCACTCCCCACCCTGAGATTTTGAGGCAGCTGTATCAATTATTTTCATACTCACCAGACATGTCTACTGGATGGGTGCAGTTCACTAGACACTGCCCTATACTTTACGTCAGTTTTTTAGTACTGACTGCAACTATTGGCCTGCAACAGGGGCTCCGGGCAGGAGATGCCGTCCAGCCCTCAGCCAGAGACAAGGCTCTTAAGTGCACTGCTATAGAAACCCTAGACCTGGCGCCTGGGTTGCATGTTCTAGGTTTCTGCGAGGTTATATTTTGCCATTAGAAAAGTGAACAAACCTGGAATCACAATAAAAATGCACAGGGAATGTATCTTTTTCAACACACAATACAAAGATGCATATTACTTCCGCTGCCTTTTGTTGGTATGTTTGTTACTGAGCATTATATAGCATTTTTGAAATATTCCTTTGTCCAAGTGTACAGATTGAAAGGGAGAATATTGGCTCCAGTAACCGTATTTCTAGTAGTTTATGTTCTATTTAAAAACTAAGCCACTTGCTCTCATTAGCCTCCAGACACAGCGCTTTGGGATTTCCCTGCACAAAGCTCAGAGTTGTAATGTTCTTAGTGGGCAGGGTAATTGCGAGGCGCCCTACTGTAGATGCAGTTACAACACCCCTGTAATGAGATCGTATAAAACTATACCACAGCAAAGCTCGCGTTGGCTCGTCCACATTTTAGAAGCACCTTGCATCAAAAAGGCCCTGGAAGAGTCACGGTGCAAATTGGTCTTTCATCTCTTCAGCAGGGTTTGTTGAAATTTGCTTCCCCGCGTCACCACTTGAGAAATGGTCGCCATGGTATCAAATGACACGGAAGCTGCGTTCACTGTTGTGTGTATGTACAATATGCTTTTTTTTTTATCATCCTCATTAGACAGAAGTGTGACAGTGTCAACCACGGGTGGTAAAAACTGTGCATAGCTTACTTTTATAATGATTGTGTGGGAATTTTTTGTAATAGTCTGAGCCTGCAAATCAAAGTGGAATTACAGATCTGTGAGGCAGAACCACAATGTTCTTTAAGCCTCTTTTTCCTATAATGTCACGATTTTGCGTGGATAATTCTTTCCGCTTTGTATTTATCGTCTGCTTTCTTGGATGTGACCTGGAACCTCTTAATGGAGCATAGTTTTGTGTGCAAACAACCAGGGCTTGCTTGTATCTGGCGGTATTTCTCCCTTTCTTAGAAGGGCTGGCACTGTTCCTTTAAATCAGTGCAGTGTGGCTGAGAAGTGGACCATACTTGGTTAGACATGTACATCCATACAGAAATTCTAATGCAATAGACGGTCGTGGTGTGTCCTTTGAGGAGTTAATCATTAAAATATCCAATGGTGCACCGCGCCAGTCTATGGAGATGTTCTCCCAGCCTTTGACAACTGTTCATCGATTTCAGTGAATTAATTTTGCGGATCGTATCAAGCTGATGCTTTGGTTTCACAGAGCACAGGGGCTACTCTAAGACAATAAATGTAATGACATAGCAAAAATGTATTGTGGGCCATCATTTTCTCAGTTTCTATGTTTGACAAATTCTGGAGGTTTCAAGAAAATGCTCTTCTGTGAAGAACTTCAAAGCACTTGCCTAGTACTTTGCTTTACAAAATTCCCTACTTCGATCAAAGTGTTACAAATACAGTGACTGGCAACGCAAGCGCTCCGCTCTGAAACACGAAGAGCAGATTGGGGACCTGCCCAAAATTCCATGTAGTGCAAAATCACAGTGAATTGACATTTACCTTCGAGAAATGGAAAAGACCAGGCAGAAAGCAGCATATTACAAACCCTTCCCTGTGATTACCTCCAGGTTGTGGTAATGGAAGCATGTTATAATCCTACCTAGTAGTGGAACAATGTTGTACTCGGCAGTTTTCTTGTTTTTTTAACTTTGAAATGTCCCTCTGTGCTTTCTTTTACAAATAACCCAGCACAGACCATTACTAAACTAGAAATTTAACAAAACTTAGAAAACATATGAACCGCACACAGTCCAAGAATGATACACAACAGAACAATGGAAATGCCTTATGTGTACTTAATGGGTACCCCGACTGAGGACGTATTTGAGTGCATATTAATGGTTTGAGGCACCAAATGAATGCTGACTAAATATAATTAGGGCTCTCGGTTTTATGGTATTTTTTTTATTTTTTTTTACAATTCCATCTGTATTTATCTATATTTATTTCTTGTCAACTTTATCTGTATTTATCCAAATTTATTATGGGATTTGTGAAAAAAATAAAGCTGAAACTGGTATTTTCCCACGTTTATTTAACCAATAAACATGCCGTCATGCTTGAATGCCTTCCAGGTTTCAGAGATATGAACACCCGCAGTAGACAAATCAATGCACTTTTATGAAAATATGCAGATTTAGTAAAAGCCTCGTGCAGATCTACTGCTGTTTGAGCCTTTTTACTAAAATTCCCTTTTTTACCCCCCTTGCCTATCAATCCAAACAGTTATTGGCCTGTAAGTCATGGCAATGTGTATTTAGAATCACTCAAAAAGTACCCAATTTCCGTTTTATCCACATTTAAAAATAAATACAGACAATATTTTTCTGTCTGTATTTATCTGTAAAAATTAGTAAATACGTAAGACAGGGAGCCTTAAATATATTTATGTTTTGAGTTCGAGGTAGGATGAGCTATGTTCTGGTGACCCCGCCTATTTTAAATCTCCCCAAGTTGGCAACCTTTACTAGACCCTGGGACAAAAACATTGTTGCCTGCTATCTGTATATGCAGTTCTAAAAGGGAGGAGAATGTCAAACATTTTTCTGCTCTGCTGCAGATGGGAGTTGCTGCAGCCAATTAACTGTAATAAATGCTTAGCCATACCTTGTAATAGGCAACAAATGTTTTGTAAATGTCTTCAACTGAAGCTGTTCTGAGGCAATGAAAATTGACTGTGCCTCGCAATGTGGTTTGTTGATGTACCTACATAGAAAGATGAATGTACAATGATGGCTGCATTGGCTTTGACCATTTACAGCACTCCACTTCCTTTTGTCTAGGTTTGCGCTATAGAAATACCATATGCATACGTAGGGGATCTGTGCTAGCATGTTTTTTTTGGGGGGAGGGGGTGTTTATATAGTGCAAATTTGACCCAAAGGTATCGGAGCACTTTACATGAGCACCAGGTGCGTTACATAAGGACACATTCATTTTTGTTAGACACGGGAAGATTAAGTGATTTGCCCAAAATCACAGGATGTTGCGTATCCTTGCAGAGACTAAAAAACGGTTCCCCAGATTTGAGGTCGACTGTCCTAGCTGTTAGGCCACATCCTCCCCCTAATGTTAGTTGACTACATGCTTAATCTCCCCAGTTGGACATCACAGTAAAGTCCATCTATGGCACATTGGAGGAGCAATCCGTCTAGAGTTATGATCCGCAAGGAATGATTTAGTTGAGTAGAAGATAGTTTAAGAAAATAGAATAAGTTGAAGCTGATTCTAGGCTTGAATTGTTTAGGATGAAATAACAAAATGAATTGTATGGGCTTGTTTGTTAAAAGACCGTCCTGGGAGATTGCTCTGAGAACTGTGTTGTAATTGTTATTTGATTTTGGATTTGGATATAACAGCCCTTTGATTAAATGCATTTTCTGACTTGGCTGGAAAGAAAAGTAATTAAAAAAGGTGAAGACTCCTAGTTCAAGGGAAACTATTGGTGCTGAAAAATAAGAGTTTCTGGCAAAGTTTCCTAGAATGTAGTCATGTTAAAAGCTGTGTTAAAATGTTTGATATTGCTGTAGGTAACAAACAATTTGTATTATTCTCTATCGTGAGAAATCAAATTACACTGGGGTGAAGATTTTTTTTTTTTATGCATAAACATTACATTAAGTTGTATTGCCAGTAAACAGATTAAAATTTTCTAAATGCTGATTTATGCCTGAAAATGGTTTTGTTGAGTTGTGTCTTCGTCATCATATCAATTGTATTTTTACATTTTTCTTTTTTACTACAAAGATTATAATTAAGCGTCAAAATTGTACATCTATTGTAATTAAGTAGGCTTTCTTCCCTACCTTAAGCAGTCCTGTTGTGCTAAGTACTTGACTACTTGGTTCTACCTCATTTTGAAGAATAAACCTGTTTAACACCTGCTTGGCGATCCAGGCTGGGCAAACTCAATTTTGGTGAATTTTCAAGAGACTCTGAGAAAAATTTTCTTTAACATGAAGAATTATACCAAAAAAACAAACGTCTGAAAAGGGAGACGCAGGGTATAAAAAAATGTGTAAGGAGAAAATGGGACAAACTTGATGGTGACGTGTAGAGGTTAGGGTAGGGGACAGAGGTGAAGGAAAACCAAAGATAGTTTAGAAAGAAAGTACATGAACTGGTAGGGGTAAAGAAGAGGGATGAAGGAAGGTAGAGACAAAAGTGTAGAGGGTGAGGTGCTCCAAAGTTTGGACAAGGAGAAAAATAAGGTGGTACAGGTGGTTTTACCCACAAAAGAAAACCATTGGATCTATGTAACTGCACACAAAGAAAAATGTTCCCACCCCCATGAGACATTCACCAAGAAACAGTTTGTTGGTAAAAGGTTGTGCAGAACTGATTTCCATTAGTATGTTTTTCTCAAAAATCACTTTCAGCCAACCTGTTTAGTGGCAGTATGGATCTTTAAAAAATAGTAGCCTTAAAAGCTTTGTGCTACCTCACTTGCCAAGTCATTCTGTAATTTGATAATGATTGGAGAATTTAAAATATATATAGTTTTGTCCTGTACTAGAAGTGTGTACCCAGGAACTTCTGATATGTTAAGGTTGATGGAATAGGTATGTTTTGACCCCATGGTGAGTGATTTAGGGTATACCGTTTTTGAACATGAAATGTAATACAAGATTGTCAGAGAAATTTTGAGATATCGCTTTGTAAACATCACAGTTTGAATTGCATACATCCAGAAGAAAGTTTGGTCTAATTATGAACTGAAACACAAAATAGGCGTGCTTGAACTTTTCCACAATACGCTACCTACAGAATGTTGTCATAAATTCATTGATAGTACTTAAATAGTATGGGTTGTGAATTTAGCTTGTGTGAATTTGTCAAGTCCGTGTCTCTGAGATGTATCGATGAGGATTGTTTTTCTTGTGATTTTTTGTATTTCTGGAATTATAAAAAAAAGTTGACTTTTGTAATAGATTGTTCTTCTAATATTAGATCTGCTTTAAGAGCTTTGCTTTACTAGGTTAATATTTTAATGAGTATGTTGATTAATTTAAAGTTATGCCTTATTGTGAATGTCGTTCATGATCATACTCTGATAATAGTTAGCCGTATAGTCGGAGACTTTTATTTTACCATCATGTGTCCCAACTACCCCAATGAGATTTCGAAACGTTTGTGAGAGAGCATGCTCCTAATTCTTTAGAGTTTGTATACTAGCAATTTGTTCCTGATAGGAACCACCCCGAAAAGCAGAAGAAGCCATTACAGGACAACTATGCTGAGGATGTGTTTCAAGTATGAAAGGGAAGGCAGGAGAGACTGGAGAAAGCTGCTTGAAGAGGGACAGGAGGGAAGTCGGGCATACTAGAACTAGATGGAAAGCATTATGAAACGAGCATTTGCAATTCAATAGGTCTCGCATTTGCAAGAGTTTAAGCTTTTGACATTGTAATTGACAATGCCTTTTATTTATCTGTTTTTCTAAATAACACATAAATAAAAGTCATTGTCTTTTACAATGCCAATAGCTCAAACTCTTGTGAATGCGAGACCTATTCAAAGAAGTGACCGCCATTGTCCTGGCTGCTCAGAAAGTGAAAGCATGCATGGCATGCTAATTCTTGCAGGAAAGCATGTTGTGTCTGCAGTAGGAGAAACTCATTAAAGAAAATAGCGCTTACAGACTAAAAAAGACATACTGTGTAACAAACGAAGTAAAAGTGTCAGTTCTCAAGGGAGGTTACAAATGAAGACAAGGCGGTACTGAGGAGGGACTAACAAGCCTATTAACAAATCAGACGCCAGCATTTACGAAGGACAATTACACAAGCCAATGACAAATATGGGCAGAGAGTGGGCAGGGCTTCTATTACATACACCAATACAGGATGCTGCAGAGCAGCGCATGCGCTGCCCAGGCTCGACCTAAGAAGTTTGTTTTCAATGGCAAGGTATATTGCAGAACTACTCGGTGAGTAGAATATGTGAAAATATTGAGAAAAAGGCCAAAGGCATGGCAATAAGACAAGAAAAAGAGTATATTGCTGTAAAGGAGACAAAAGCAGTAGGCATATATTTAGTCTAAAATTTGAAGTCATCCAACAACCACCGGTTTAAGAATACAGGTACTAGACTAATTTCCAAATGTATTTGTTATATTTTGTACTATTATTGAACTGCAAAACGTTGCCATTAATTGTCACATATTATAACATTCAGATGTTTCAGACTCCTTTGCAACTATATAAACTTCAGTTGGCTGTAACTGGCATTGGAGACCTGCTGCCGGAACCTTTACTTGCTCACTTTGCGGCTTTCACTAAAATGCCCGAACAGTGGAACCACTCACAGCACGGTGCGCCGCTGTCACTGCTGGTGCTGTTGAGTGACAGCTATAAGGATCTGTGGGGGTTACTTCACCTACATTTCTTTGCCCTTCAATTGTGTGATAGGCCTTCCATTTCTTGGCAGCTTCCGTGACACTCTATATCTTGAGGAGGACTGATGCACAACGGGAGTCCTAGGAATGCTGATGAGGCTCCCAGTAATGGCTTTGTTAACATCCACGAGGCCCATGCTCCGCCGGTCAGTTTGATACTGTGCAGTACATGTGAGAGTGCCCAAAACCTACTCTAGCTGTTGGTGTCTAACCGTGGGAGCCATAGGAGGACAAGGGGAGATGCAGAACTAGCCTGTAGAGAATCCAATAGGAGCATTGTGTTAGAGACCTAGGTAGCATAAGCAGCCTTGTAGGTAATTGCCCTCTGCACTTGTTAGTGGTCCTCGTCTTTGTCTACAGGCCCCTAACTTGAGTGGTGGAGAGTAATCTCACAATAATGCCCCCTATCCACATCACTAATGCTTTTATGCATGACAACGATCTATTGACAGCAAGGCTGAAGTTCCTGTTTGTATTATTTACATGGCATACAGGTTACAGGAACATGGCCTTTGAGTGAGCTCCAAGTATGTCTCCTGAGAGGAGGTGCAGGGTTGGTGTAGGAGCAGAAATATATATTTTTTCTTTTTTAGAGGGGTTTAACATTTTGTATATCATTGTCATGCAATGTTGAACTGTTTTGAAGGGCCTAAAATCTTGTCCTTGGCAGTACAGAGAAACTGACCATATTAAGGGTACTATTTGTCTCTTCTTTAGAAACAGGTGGGATGAGAAGTTTAATGCAATGGAGGTGTAAGGAGAAAACAGGATGGAGCCAAGAACAGAGCCCTCTGGGCGTCTGCTGATAGAGAAGTGCTTGTTTGCTCTGCAGAACGCCAGGACAATATTCACAAATTAGTACCACGAAGATGAGAAGCTTTGGAAAGTGGGCTCCTTTATTTCCCCACTTGCGCACCATTGATGGGGGACATTGGGTTTCACTATGTCAAGGGTTGCAAATAGATCTTCGAAGTTTGCGTGTTACATGAAAGGTTGGGCTTCTAACAGGCTAGCCTCTTGGGTCAAGGAACAAATGGGTGATATTCTATCTCATCCCAACGCACAGAGAAAACATGGCTCTAGCATTGTCTCCTTTTTGGTGGAACACACACACCATGAGGTACCACCAATGTTAAATCCTCTTTAATATCCGAGAAGAGTGAAATTGTGATCATTCTTGGAGTTTCTCATTACTACGTAGCCCACACTGTTGACGAATAGTGAATCCCAAACTCACAACCATAATCTCACTTCTGGCAAGCAGAGTGACCATCTGCAGCCACAAGCCATCTCACAAATGGACTTGGATATGGGATGAAAATAAAAATGCCTTCCCAGCAAATCTCTCCACTTCTCTCTCCCTCCAACTATGCCAGCTCACGAATACAACTGTACACAATCTCAGATGGGACAACCCTGGAAAGTAGCGAGCTAACTTAGCTAAGCTCACTAGAGCATATGAAACACCATAAAGGAAGCTGTTCAAAACCATAAAACTGCACGTCTTTCTCTCACACTTCATAATCCAACAGATTGCTACGTGCTGCGTCCTGTAACACAATAACCACACCTCTGTGGTCATCGCCCACGACTTGGAAACGCTTCCTACATAGGCTCAAAACAAAAACAACACCCTTCCAACCACACACCCTACATTATATAGTGTGCTACTCTACTAGGAAAGTGATTCAGCGCCCCTCATAGGGGTAGTAAGCGCTACGTAAATAATACAATACAATACAATCTCTCTGTTCCCTTCTCTTGCATGTAAAATGTTTGTGGCCTCCTCCTTTTTTCTTTCTGAAGCTTTTTTAAAAACAAAAGATGTTTCCCGTGTTAGTTCTTCATAATTGCCTCAAGGTCTTCTTTCACATTGGAGTCTCATGATATTTATAACTTAGTACCTGAATGATCTTTCTCTGAATTTAAGTAATTGTGTAATTGATAACTGGATTATTGTTTGGCCTCCATTGATATCAGTTTTAACACATCATTGACACTTTTGTCATGGATAAATACATTATTAATTAAAACTGAAATCGCTCTGCAATGAATTTTGTAAGTCAATGCAAAATTAAAGTAATGGAAACTTGATTAACAAGTCATTGTGAATATTACATTAATTAATATATGAATCATACCCTTGGCACTAAGTCAAACGAAGAACGGCCTTAAAGAAGCAAAACAATGTAACTGATTTATTAAAATCCCCTCCTTTTAATGCATATATACTTTGACCTAAAAATGAGATATGTATGTATATGTATATGTATATGTATGTATATGTATGTATATATATATATATATATATATATATATATATATATATGTGTGTGTATATACATATATATATATATATATATATATATATATATATATATATATATATATATATATATATATATATATATATATATATATATATATATATATATAATATACACACCAAATCCACGGAAGAAACAGCTGGATAAATATTTAAGTGACTCTTAAACTGCCATTCAAATTGGAACAACATCTGAAAGGAACATCTATCATCCCAGCTGCTTGTGCCGCTATGAGTGAGTACATTCCAGAGTCCCTGCATAGGCTACTCCTCAAAGAGTGTTGTTAATGCAATGGTCTATTTGGGTTCTATGTACAGCTGAATAATGTGTTTCAAAATCATAGTCACAGAGTCTGTACATATCTAAAGTTCAGTGATAACACGAGACACAGCTTTACAGCAGCAGGACATTTTATCATGAAGCTCACATTCATATCGAACCAACCATCCTTGACAGGAAGAGGAACAACATCATGATGGGACCCAAAGCATAACAAATTATCCGAGTAAAAAAGGCAGTATTCTGGGATATGATGATTCATCAAAAAGCTGAGCTGATTTAGGTTTAAAAATTTGGAAAGAAATGGGGGATGTTACGTAAACAGGTGATCATCCTCAGATTCATAAAGTACATATGCAACATAGTTTTTTTTAATGTATGCACAGAAGAATTTACCTGGGTTGTAAAGGAAGGCGTAAGAGAGAAATATACGAAAAAAGCTATGTTGAACCAACCACATTCTTCAATATTGACATTGGAAACGAAGGTGATTGATGGGTGAATTTCAGAAGAAATAATGGAGTTTGATGAATAAACACTCTATGCAAATATATTAGTTGCACTTGAGGTTGACATTTTGATTAATATGTTATTTAAACTGGCTGACATTGTCACTTCTTCTAGTCGTGGCATTTTGGTGAATTTAAATACATACATGCATAGGTCACTGAGTTTCAAAGAGTGCGTTGTATTCTCACACAAGGAAAGTGAGTGACTAAAAACCCAGTTGCATTCTCCCAAATAATCACTTTTCTCACATTCCGGCACCTGGGTGAAAGAGGAGGAGACGAGCGGAGTCCAAGGAGGATACTACTTCCTAGTCCTGCTGAGATATCATAAGATATTGGAATAGATGCCTCACTCACTTTATTGTTACATGCTTATTGGCGCCTATCCTCACCCTGGTAGGTTGATACCACCAGGACAGACTCAATCAAAAAGATGGCAGTTCTTAGATAATGTCTTACTGGATAAGCAGGGGTCCAGATAAATAGGGAAAGTTCAAAATACCTCACTGTATACCCAAAATAATTATTTATTTGTAGGGTACCCGGTGTAAGAAGAAAAAATGATACAGGGTTTTTATTGAGCTTTAATCTCTCAATTAACCCAGATTTATCTATGCCAACATTTTACAACCCACACCAAGAACTGAACCAAGTCTGGGGCTTTAGTCGGAGCTAGAGTGCATATCCCTGCCTAGCTACGCATGCATTCCATGCACATACATCAAGCCTATGGCTCTCACCTGAGTCAGTACTCTGTTAGTTAAGGGTACCTAGGAAATAAAAGGGCTTGTCAACAGGGGAGAGAAGGACAGAAACAAGTTTATGTACCCGTTCTGTGAAACATGAGTTAAAGTATCCGCCACACTCTGAATTCACAGAATGCATTGGTATTCCACTATCAATGTACATTTGGGGTGCTGGAGGGTACCTGCCCTGTTTGTGAACACCTTCCATACCCATATTGTACAAGAGATCAAATTCTTAGTGAGTGTTGTCCCATTGGAATATCTTTAGCATTTAGTAAATTACCTTTCCCCCTGTGTATGGGTGGTAGACCTGAAATTGTGCATGAATGAAAAGTTGTTACTTAAAAGAATAGTTCAGTATATTCAAAAGACAATTGTCTCATGAAACACATGCATTGTGGCTCACTGGTTAGAGGCGGCAGACCCGAGAGCAGAGGACGGCCCGGGACCAGGGTTCGATTCCCGGCGCGGCAGGTTTCTGGACCAGGGTCAGCGGACTCGATAATTCTCTCGCCTCGGTGCCCACTCTGATCAGCGATCACACTCGGCAACTCTGGGCATTAGCTTGCCTCATCTTCACTAACGGCCCCACCAGACCGCCGGGGATGCCTGGTCTCACCCTGGAGATACCCATTAAGGGACCATCTCTCCGGGAAGCCAGGAAGGGTTTCGCAGCGGTCGAAGCGCCTTGGGACCCTCCGGGTAAGTAGTGCGCTATATAAATGCCTATACATTACATTACATTACATACATTGTATTTAGGTGTGCGGAGGCCCTTTCACACACAGTTCTTACCCTCTTTTTGGATTGTTCAAGAGTCAATCGTGTCTGGTGCCTGGTGGCTTCCTATAGTCACACACTTACCAAAGGAAAAACACACATAGCATGTCTATAGTTTTAAAGTCACATTCTTATGCTTTATTGGTGTCCGTAAAGATATCTACGGTCAGAAATTTACGGTGCTTAATTATTTTTAAAACAACCAAAGCTTTGTCTAGAGCACGGAGAACTTATCTCTCCGTTTTATCCATCAATGTTTTTCAAGAAATTACACCAATTAACTTGCAGTAATGTTGTCTGCAGCGCATATCAGTGTTTCTTAGGAATTTCAACAATTTACTTGCAGTGATGTTGCTCGCAGCTCATCTAGGGGTTTTGAAGCGGATTAGGAGACTGTTGGGCAATCCTAAGAACCAGCCAGCGGAAATTTCAGACAGAGTAGGGCTCAGGGGTCTGTGTATCTTGCTAAGTACATTATGCTCACTTGGAGTTTGGTTAATCAATGTCTTGAAAAACTCGGTACATATTGCTGACTGTCGTTGTGTATAATGCTCCCACCAAAGTTCAATACCCCCTCACCAGGGTTCAATCAGTTAGATCACTAACATACCTATACATGCTTTTAAGCATTGTATATTTTAAAGCTCCCACCAAGGAAATAATCGTACATTTAAGTGCTTCGCACATGGGTATTGTAGCCAAATTCTATTGTAACTATATGGGATTATAATATGTCAAAGCTCCCACCCTGGTATAGTATTAAGCCAGCCTTACTAGTGCAAGTTTCTGAATGCCTGCATGCTGATATGGTCTGGTATGCTGGCCTGTATGCATTCTACAACACACTTATCTAGATATTCCAGTGTACTCACTGTGTGAAGGTACAGGCACTGCTGGTGCACCTATATGTCATCACTGCTCAGACTGCCGCCGAACGCTGCTGTTCTTGGAGTGTTCTGTTTTAAGGAGATCTGAGTCGCAGGAGCATCTGAGGGCTGATGTTCTATCTGACACGTTGTCCTCACGACCCTTGGGATAATGGGAGATGAAGTCGCAACTTGTTCCCTCACTCCCTTCAGGATATGTTTTGAAGATTAATCCTTCAAATTGAAGGACTTTTATTGTAAGGAACATTCGCCAGTGTCAAGAAACAGATTTTTTAAAATTAGGTGTGATTATGGGCCATTTTTTTTTTTACTGTTCTACCTAATGTCTACAGTAGGTTTTCCTTTTGCATTGACACTGTACTTTGCTGTGCGATTAAAACATTGTTCAGTGAACACCGTGTGGGATGTGTCTTATTGTCTGCTGAGTCTTCTAGTCTACTATATTGTACCACTGATTTCCCATTAGTTTCTCTTCGCATTTATAATGTATTTTACTGTGCGGTGAAAACGTGGTTCAGTACATACTGTATGATGCATGTCTTATTTGCTGCTATATTGTCCCATTAGCAAATAATTATTGAACCATCTAGACCACTGCATTCAGTCTATGTTCTCATTCCTTTGGATGCTAACAGTTCTTAATTTTAGTAATTGTGCTGGGCTTATTGTTTAGTCTCCCTAACCAGGCTGAACATTCATCCTTTAATGTATTGTAAGTGGTAAGATGCTGATGCATTGCTTTAAAAATACCCTGACTGTTGGCCCTTATCTGGGTGTCAATTGTGTCCATGGGATATCCTCATTCAGTCCCATTGATGTACTACACAACCTATTGGCCCATCTCTGCTTGTATCACAGTAGTTCTGTTGCAGATGTAGATAGTTTCTCAATGACTAATCAAGTGAAATAGTTTTCTGAGTGGTCCATGGACTCAGTGTCATCAATTTAGTCATTGTTTTCTGCCCTGAATGGTGCTTCTGTGTTCGTTTATGCGAATTTTGACTTTTCTGATGGTCATGCTCACATATTTTAGGCCACATTTGTATATCAGAATGTACACCACATTAGACCTATTGCATGTGCTTCTTTAATAGCCAGGGTGTCTGTAAACCTAGGTCTATGTCATTAGTTGCCTTTGTGAGGGGACAGACAATGCATTGTCCGCAGGGGTAGCACAAATATTAAAACTCAGGACTGTTAGCAGCCAAAAAATCAAAACGCACACCTTGAAGGCAGTGGTCTATACAGTTCAATAATTATTTGCTAAAGGGACAATATAGCATCAAATAAGACACGCTCATATTGTATTTAGTGAACCACATTTTCACCAAACCGTAAAATACGCCATAAATGTGAAGAAAAACTAATGGGAAATCAGTGGGACAATACATCATCTTATAGGTCTCAACAGACAATAAGATACACCCGAAACAGTGTTCACTGAACCTTGTTTTTATTGCGCCGCAAAATACTCAACGCAAAAAGGAAAACTACTTTAGACACTAGGTATAACGGCGGTGTAATAAATGGCCCATACTTACACCTAATTTAATAAATCTGTTTCTTGACTCTGACAAATGTTCCTTACAATAAAAGTCCTGCAATTTGAAGGATTAATCTTCATAACCTATTCGGAAGGGAGGGAGGGAGGGAACAAATTGGGACTTCATCTCCCATAATCCCAACAGTCACGAGGACAACAGGTCCGATAGAGCAATGACCGTCAGATGCTCCTGTGATGCAGACCTCCTTAAAATCGAATGCTCCAAACACAGCAGCGTTCTGTGGGGGTCTGAGCAGCAATGCCACGTATGTGCACCAGCGGTGCCCGTACCTTGAGGCATTGAGTACACTGAACTAGCCAGAAATGTGTCTTGTAGAATGCATATGGTCTCGCATATCGGACTGTATCAGCGTGCAGCAATTCAGAAACTTGCGTTAGTAAGGCTTGCTTAATGCGATACCTGGGTGGGAGCTTCGAAATATTGTAATCCCATACAGATAGGATATAATTTGGCTACAACAACCATGTGTGAAGCACTTAAATGTACAAATATGTCCTTGGTAGGAGCATTAAAATATACACTGTTTAAAGCATGTACGGGTATGTTGGTGAGCACTGATAGAACCATGGCGAGGCGGGAGCTTTATTCACCACGACAATCAGCAATGTGTACAGTGCTTTTCAAAGAATTGATTAAAACACTCTTAATGAGCATCATGTACAAAGTGAGATACACAGACCCTTGTGCCCTACTCTGTTTGAAATTTCCCATGGTTGGATCATGGTATTGCCCAATTGCCCCCTAATCTTCCTCAAAACACCTAGATGGGATGCGAGCAACATCGCTGAGAGTGAATTGTTGAAATTACTAAGAAACACTGATATGAGCTGTGGGCAACATTCCTGCAAGTTCATTGGTGTATTTTCTGAGAAAACATTGATTAATAAAAGAGAGAAATAAGATCGCCATGCTCTAGACGGCCACTTGAGTTGTTTTTTTAAAATATGCACAGTAAATTTCTGACCGTAGAGATCTTTACCGACATCAACAAAGCATAAGACTACAACTTTGAAAACTAACAACATGATATGTATGTTCTTCCTTTGGTAAGAGTGACTATAGGATGGCCCGAGGTGCCAGACATGCATGACCCTTGAGCAACCTGAAAAACAGGGTACGTGTGGGTGGGTTGGGTGTGTGTGGTGTGTGGTGGGTGTGTGTGCGTGTCACCAAAAATCTAAATACAATGCATGAGACAACTGCATTCTGAATATACTGAACTGTCTTTTTAATTGACAACTTTTTATACACGCACAGGATCTGGCCTCCGACCCACAGACAGTGTGGATAGGCAATTTACTAAATGCTAAGGTTATTCCAATGGGATAACGCACTCACTTAAAATTTGATCTCTTGCACAGTAGTGGCATGGATGGTGTTCAAGCCATGACAGTTACCCTCCAGCACCCTAAATCTGCATTGATAGTGGAATACCAATATGTCCTCTGAATTTAGAGTGTGGAGGATCCTTTAACTAACCCTGGGTGAAGTACTACGCTACGCTTGTGTAGTTTGCGAAGTTTGCGCTACTTCGCACCACGCGAATTGCACGTAGCACAGTGCAAACATGCGTAGCGGTCATTTTTTGCTTGCTCGCGGCATTCAACGTCAAGTTGGTGACTGCGAGCGAGTAAAATGACATCAACGGAGAGACTTTCCTCGTTCGCGATCAGCAACATCAAGTTGCCGATTGTGAGCGTGGAAAATAAACCTCCTGGAGAGATTCTCAACGCAGGGAGGTCAGGTTTCTCATTGCGAGTGGTCGCATATGTTCGCGACCGCTCGCGATGAGAAACTACCAGTCCGCGTTGAGAAAGCTGCAGCTCAAGTAGAAATCTACTTGAGCGGCACAAAACGACCGCTTGCACTGCGCAAGATGCGGTTTGCACTGATTGCACAGTGCGGACAAGTATCCAGCACTGTGCAATCAGTGCGAACAGCATTTTGCACAGTGCACTACACAGTTCGCGTAGCTTGCGAAGTGCACTATGCGTAGCTACGCGTAGCGCTACTACGCAAACTATGCCCAGGGTTACCTTTAACTCATGTGTTACAGAACCTTACACATAAACCTGTGTCTGTCTTCTCTTCCCTATGACATACCTTTTTGTTTCCTAGGTACCTCAACTGACAGAATACAGACTCCGGTGAGAGCCTTAGGCCTCCCTTACGTGAATGGAATGCATGCATAGCTAGGCAGAGATACGTATTCTAGGGCCAAGACCTAGTTGGGCTCTTGGTTTGGGTGAAACACGTTGGTATAGATAAATCAGAGTTAATTGAAAGATTAAACCTCAAAAAAAACCCTGTATCATTTTTTATTCATACCCCTGGTATCTCACAAATGAAGAATTATTTTGGATATACCGTGAGGTATTTTTAACTTGCCCTCTTAATCTGGGTCCCTGCTTATCAAGTACGACATTATCTAAGAACTCCCATCTTTTTGTTGGAGTCCGCCATGGTGGTACCATCCTACCAGGGTGTGGATAGATGCCAATGATGTAGCATGTCACGATAAAGTGAGTGAGACTTTTAGTATAACATCTTTGGATACCTTGGCAGGACTAGGAAGTAGCCTCCTCCTTGGACGCCACTTGTCTCCTATTTCGCTCAGTTGCCAGACTGTGAGACAAGAGTGCATTGTCACTTCTGCTAGCCATGGCATTTTGGTTAATTGACATACATACATACATGCACCGGTCACCAGGTGTCAAAAAGTGCGTTGTCACTTCTGGCAGCCATGGCATTTTGGTGAAATGACATACACACATGCATGCGTAGGTTGACGTATTACCAGAAGCGAGGAAGAATATGGTAATGCGGTGTGAGAAGTTGGCCTGGTATATAATGCTCACTAATTCTTAGTGATCACTTTGTACCATGCCAAACAACCCTTATGATGATTGGTTGTAATTCAACCTTGTAGACCAGTTATCCTAGTGGTAACGTGGACAAAGCAGTCTTAGGCTAAACTCTGAAAGGCATGTGAAGCCAGCTGTAATACCCTACACAACCCCCTTGAATACCAAATGAAAGGGACACCACACAGATATATATTGAAAATATATATTGATCTATTAACTATAAATTCCCCTGGACTCTTTATGAGCACAGAAGCACAAGCGTTAAATCACAAGACAGTTTAAAATACACAAAAGTTGCACAATATGGATGAGCCCTAGGGGCCACCTAAACCATATACTAAGAAAGTGGTATAAGAGATACCAATCTGAAAGGGAACAGGCCTAGGGCCTTGGGAATCGCTGGAGCTATTCGAGACTAGCAATGCTTAAGTCGGGAAAGGCCCGCGGGACTCGGGTGCAGTGTCTAAAGTGCACGCACTTTCCAATGCAAAGTCTATGGTGCGTAAAAAGTACTAAGTTAGTTAGTTCGGAACCTTCCGAGTGACCTATAAAGCTGAAACTTAAGACACAGGCCCTTGAGATGTGTACCAGTGTAGGAACACCGGCGGAGCTGAGTTACCTCACCCACAGGAAGCGGGTGCACAGGGTCGAAGTAGTGTCGGGTTTCGTCACGCTGGTCGATGGTGCTTGGAGCTGAAGATGCTGCAGGCGGCTCGATGTGAAGAGTTCCGGTGGATCCAAGGGGGGATCTGAAGATGTGAAGACCTGAAAGTAGAGGGGACAATGTTCAAAGTCACCAGCCAGTGACTACCGTGGAACCAGGCGATGTCGGGTGCCAACAGGCATTGAGGTGTAGCTTCTCTCTGCAGCCACGTGGACACCGGGGGTCGAGGTTGTCCAGGAGTCGGTCACGAGCTGTCCCACGCAGGCTTCTCGCTGTTGGCGGTGTCGGCAACTTGATCGGAGCAAACAGGCCTTGGCTAATGCAAGCCACGCAGGAATCAAAAAATGCTTAACACTCGGACCGGCAAGGTCAGAGCGGGTGCTCCTTTTCACAGGAGCTAGGGCTAGTCTGGAGCAACCAGACCTGCAGTGTAGTTTATCGGTTTTGTTGCCAAGATGGCCGCTGACCACGTGGCTAGTGGCCGGGATGGCGCGTCGAGTGGCACAATGCAAAAGGGCCCCACGCAGATCGTGGAGATGCTGGAGGGCTCTTCTTCGGTGCAAGGGCTGCTCGGTGGTGGGGGTTCTCAGTCCCCAAAGCACAACGTCGAGGATGCCTCAGATGCTGCGCAGTCAGCTTTTTGGGTGTCTTCCAAGAGGTCCGGTCCCACGTCACTCGGTGCCTCCACGGGTCCCTTCTTTGCAGGGACTGTGGATCAGGCTGTGAGAGGTCTGAGAGTCTGGGTCTTGTCAGGCTCTGGGCTCGGGCTCCGGCGGGAGGCGGCGGCAAGGCAGACGTCGAGTTGCTGGTTGGTGCCTGTGTTCACAGGGTGGCAACTCCTAGGCCACAAGGGAGATTCTCTTCAGTCTTCTGTGCAGCAGAATGTCGAAGTCCAGTCTTCTTCTTGTTTAAAGTTGATTTCAGGATGATCTGCTGTGCAATGGCACTGCTCCCACTCTTATTCCCAATCTGAGGGGTGGATCACCTACTAGGTCCCTCCTCTGGGAGGAACCAGGAAGGGGGGCGGTTACACCCCCTTTCCTTTGTCCAGCTCCTCGCCAGGCCTGGGTCTGGAAAGTCCCAGGACCGGTTTGGACTGGCTTATGCACGGGGACACCTTGTGTGCCCCAGGCATGTCTCAATTTATTCAGCCCTGTCCTACCCAATACACAAAACCCTGTCTGGAGTGGTGCTCGCACCTCCCAAGGCAGGAAGCCCTTTGTCCAAGCCTCCCTCGGTGGAAGGACTCCCAGCAGCAGGAGGTCAGACTCGTGTCTGTGGTGGCAGCATCCATTTTGTGATGCTGAGGCTCTGGTTAACTTTAACCGGGGTTAAGGCTACACACATGTCGTGTCCCTCTAGAAGGGTGGAATGCTATCCCCGTTGACAGAACTGTCGAGTGGATAGTATTCCAATTCGTATGACACCTTACTCGACATGTTTTGATAAAGCCAAACCAAAGATAGCATTTAACCGCGAGGATTATAATGCACTTAAGAGTATATGGTATGGCAATATCCCGGAACAGCTTAGGGAGTGGTTCCCGACAGCTGCAGACGGGCTCAGCTCATGCTAGAGCACCATCTCACATATTTCCAAGCACTCTGCCTCCAGGATTGATGAGGCCTTCCATAGGAGTGGCTGATAGGAACATATGTGTCCAGTTTAAGGGTAGATATAGGGATACTATATCTAAGCAAGAGGTGATTACACCAACTTACCCCAGCTGAGTGATCAGCCAGTTGTGTCAAATATGGAGGCCAGGCCGGGGGTGGCACAATACATGCTGCAGCCCCTGGTAGGCCTTGGAAACACCTATGCCCTGGGTACCTAGGGTACACTGTTACAGGGGCCTATAAGGTGAACCAGTTCCAATTGTGTATGCACCTATGGTACATGGAGTCCATTTTAAGGAGAGAGCAATCAGCCTGGGGCCCTGAATAGCAGGATCCCAGGCCAACTATGTCAAAAACCAGCTAAACACCAGGCAAAAAGTTTGGGGGTAACCATAGTCAGATATCCACCTTCCTACATGCGGTCTCAACCAATAATATCGTGAGCAGACGTTGGAGGCCAAGCTGCATGCGGCTAAAGCTATCTCTCAGGCAGTCCATAGATTAGCTTCCAGAATGCTGAATCGTTTCAGTCACTTGTCCTGTGGAGGATATATTAAAAATCTGAAAGATGTTAACGCAGTGCTAAAGGAAGGTGTATGAAGGAGACGTACAAACTCTAGGTCTTCAAAACACAGCGCAAGTTCATCTTTGTTTTTTACGTCTGCGGGTACTTGTAGTGCAAGACATAGATCAATAGCTACATTATAATGAAGTAGAGTTTGTGGCACCTTTTAAAAGTAATCTTTTTTAATTTTTTTAGAAATCGAATTAAATGCTTCTAATATCAAAGCAGTAGTGACGGAGACATTAAATTCCTTCAAAACACTGCAGGCAGATGCAAGCAGAATAATAATAAAAAATGCTGAGTAAGCAGCACTAAAGCTGCTGACCATGTGATGTTTGTGTCACGTGGAGGTGCACAATAGGCCTAACGAAGGGGCAGCTTAGCTCTCGGCCACAGAATGTGCTTCCAGATCAAATCTAATATAATGATTCAACCCAGACTAACACAGCTATTCAGCCGGCCTTCACTGATACAAGCAGCTCCGAGGACATCCTCTGTAGGGAAACTCAAATGTAAGTCGATGGTTTCCAGCTGATAAACACGAATCTGGGCAGATTCACTCCAGTATCATTGAACACGCCGAGAGATGCTGGGCCAACTGTGCATTTCTTTTGGGCAGCTGCCACAAAATGAAAGCCAGCTGGCACACTTTGCTTATTAAAAGTCAGCGTCACACCTTTGTGTACATTAACTGTGAATGGGAATGCCGTGTCAGAGCCTGAACAAGGGGTCGGGATCTGGTGCTTTTTGATCGGGTGAGTTTGTTAGCGAGTCTAAGAAAAGCGAACATTTGGCGGTTGCCAAAAAAATGTTGGTAAGTGGGCTATGTGCTCTAGCTTTTGGCCACTCGGTGCTTCAAAATGGTTGTGAGTAGGTCAGAAAAGCTCGTTTCAGGTATTGAGGCATACAAGTCACAAATCCACCACCTCGTAGTTACCTATAATCAGGGCCACTGGAATTATGCGATTGTGCAGCAACAGCGGTTTGTGCATAACAATGGATTTGCCGCATTGGCCACATAATCAGTCAGAATAAGATTTTAAGAAAAAAACAGTTTCTAGTTCAAAAGGTTTAAAAGTTACTGAAAATGAAGCAACATATGTTGCTGTGCAGTGGACGGACCTTTGCAGAAGCTTGACTGGTCCCCTTTTTATTTATTGCTACATTTTAGTGTTAGACTGGTACTAACAAGGTGCAATGTATGCCCAGTGTTAACAAATAATGAAGTAAAACTATCACCACATGTGACATATTACAGCGCATAATTTGCCTTTCCTTGCTGCATAATTTAGTCAACCCTGCTGCATAATTTCTCCTTCCCCAGCCGCATAATTCGAGTGGCCCCAGCGCTATACAGTCCTTTGTGGGCATGGAATTCCTAGGGGTGGCAGAGCCCGAGAATTCATAGAATGGGCAGAGTCAGAGCCGAGCCAGGGGTTGGGTCGAGCCCTAAAATATGGTCAAATCAAAGTAATTGAATGTGTGTCATTAATTTCTTTTAACATGTTACCTCTCTTCTGGTGCAGACTGTGATAGATTGGACGAAATGCTGACTGTGAATAGTGAGTCTGGTCTAGCTTATTACACAAAATCTAAACTACGAACTGAAAAATGCATTCTAAAGTTGTGTGTTTTGCTGGTAATTCAATAAAGTATTACAGAAAGGATGCATGTGGGGATTTTAATACCGTTCATAATAACATAGCCAAACTGCAAGTCCCAGAATGCAAAGTGCATTTAGGTATAAGTGTCACACATGACATGTATCCATTTGGATGCTGCGGTTTATTGGCTATTCGCCTTTATTGTCAAGCCTAGCTCTGCACAATTAACAGATTGGAATTGACTGATGTGAATTGCAAATAAAAGGTTAATACTCACCCCCAAATGCCCCAACTTTCTCGTAGGCAGCAGCTATGGTAATAGAACAGGAGTAATTCACCTCTATCTGAGGGAGTGTCACTGCAGACTTCCATGTCTCCCTGTCTGGCTATACTTGGCCTTTGGACAAAATAGTTCCAGGCGATCATCTGAAACTGGGAGGTGGTAAATTGCTGCCTTTGTTTACTGTTCTCCCGGCAAGTTTAACTTGTTAGATTTGCAAACGGTTCATTGTGTTTACCTCAAGCTGAGCTGCTTGGCGTTGTTGTCTCTCGCTGGGTGCCAAGACAGCTCAGTTATTTTAAGCACATCCCCGAACATTATGCATCTAGAACAGGTCTAGAAGTTTGAATGCTGGCTATGCAGTTTCAATATATTTAAAAATGACCACAACACTCCGGAGATGCACTTGTGATAATATTTTGCTTGAGCACAGCACAAAGTGCTAAATTTAGCAGTGTGATTAATCATGCAGTGCATTCTTGGTGTTATATAATTGTTTCCCTCCGTGGCCACCGTATATGGGTAAGATGGTAATCCAAATGGGCAGTGGCAGCTGCCACTGGGTAGTATGGGTGGGTAGAGAAATACATAAAACTGACTTACCTGGCTTCCTGTCATTGCCGCTGTCCTCTTCTGTTCCTGCCGGAAGCAGGAAGTGCACACAGGCTCCCCTAAGCCAATCATGTTGCTCCTGTCGCCAGCATGACAGCAGTGTCGTGATTGGTCTGAGAGCTGTGGTTTATTGCTCAGACAGGCAGTGGGAGTCTGTGCATGTTCTCCACCCTGGCTGTGCAATACAGTCGGGGAGAGAACATACTGAGTGTGCATGACTGTTTGGCTGGCCCAAAACTGTTATGCGCACTTAAGTGACCCAACCACTCCTCCCCTGCTGGCTGTGAGGACAGCCCACCCTACCCCGCCCCACAAACCTGCTTCAGTGCGGAAAAATAAAATGATAATAACATTGTATTATTATAATTTCATGTTTTCTTTTCCCACTGCTCGGAGAGGAGCGGGGAGGTGCTCTTCTGGCTTAGCAGAGGAGATGCCACTGCAAATTGGGATTTGATCTACCGGATGGAGCTGCCTGCTTCAGCACTGTGGAACCAGGTTCGAGTCTGGCGCTGGCTTAGCATCCTGTGATTCTAGGCAAATCACTCAATCACCCCGTGCCTACCAAAAATGAATATGTCCTTGTGTAATGTAACTGGTGCGCAAGGAAAGCGCTCCAATACCTCCAGGCCTAGTTTGCGCTATAGACAAACTGCAGAAAAAAAATGGCTAGCCCCTTCTCTATGGAGCTGCGCGTAAGCGTAGGGGGAGACTTATGAATGAGGTGTGATTGCTGGCGAAGGTTGACATGACCAGAAAGCTTGCCTCAATTTGGGCTCGAGAGTCCAAGAGGACATTGAGCTGAGCAAGGGTCGAGCTTTTAGTGGCTCGCCCACCTCTGTGAAATCCCAACCAAGTATTGGTTGCCACCCTCAGAATGAGAATAACCTTAGCATTTGGAGTTTGCGCACTGATTTGCACAGGTTTTTGCTTCGTATTCAACGTACTTTTTGCCATTTACACTTCCGCAGATTTGTACTTTTTTTTTTTTTTATTTGAAGAAGGAAGTTACCGGCTGTGCGAGTTCAGTCTTTACTTGTAGTCCCGGTAGGGGCGCGCGGTCTCATTTGTTTCTGAATCACAATTAAAACAGCACTTGGCAGGTACTGACTACCTGCCCTTCTTAACCCGTTCCTACTTATGATAGAACCACGCCGTCATGAGCCACGGGCGGTGTGTGCTCATGACGGCGTGGTTCCGTCATGCGGCTGCCGCTCTGCCCACGCGGAATTTAATTCCCCGCCTGTGCGGGCGAATTAATGAGCGGGCCAGGACAGAACCATATCATGAGTGACCATGACGGCGTGGATCCGTCACGAGCACGGAAGTGTTGCGCTCACCCCCCACCCTACCTGTGCCACGCCGAAATTGGCGCCGCAGCGAACGGGTTAAAATTGAAAGGGAGACTACTTGCACTTCTCAGCCCTGCTTCAATACATTTACCGGGAGAGTACCAGCACTTCTCCTGAGAAAACAGGCACTGTGGATAGTGCGTACCAGCACTTAGTTCTATATTTCCATTTTAAGCACTGGATAACGTAGTTGTTTCAAGAAAAGCTTTTTTGCCGGCCTCCTGCTGCTGTCGTGTTGTTATTGTATCTTCTGCGGCCTTCCTTGTGGTTGTTTGTGTCTGCTTGCATTCGAATGGCTGCGTTGTTCCTTCTCTTAAAGCTGCTCGCGTTTCTCGCCTCCATCCCCGTTTACTGTTGCGGGAGGTGCAATGGTCGGGTTGGCAGTGAGGGTAGTGAGTCCACCACGCGAGTTGCACTGCCTCCTCAGAGTGACGCAGGAGGTGTGCCCAAGACGGAGCGAAGAGGCAGCCAGCTGGCAGCGTGCAAAAGATGCCATTGTGCGGCTGCAGTTTCATCACTGCAAGGTCACTGGGAACAGCCAGGGAGGGAGCAGTGAAACACGGAGGCGGGGGGGCACTCGAGCCCCTTTGTTGGTGCCTAACGAGCATGACATGAGGGCAGCTGACAGCAGAAGCAGGTGGGGAGAGCCTGCCAGTAATTACAGGCGACAACAACTGCCACAAAACAAGCGCTACCAAACTGCGAACACGCTGATTAACATATTTCTGCTTTTAAGGCTCCTGTGATGTTGCCTCTGACGTCTGCTCGAGTGCACACAAACGCGTGAACCCACACATCTGCTGTGCGTCTGTCAGAAACCAGAAGGCCCAATTATTGGCATCTCGGCGCTAGTAACTTTAGTGGCACACAACGGGCGCCGTGCACCGGTGCCGCTGTGTGCTCCTCGGAGGCTGTGTAGGCAACACAACTGAAAGAGTGACATCGTTCCAAAGGTATGGAGCTCGTGATATCCCTTGCAGGCTATAAATCTACTCATCAGGGGACAGATACGTTCTTAAGGGAAGTGACGTTATGGCTGACGACGTAATTTGGCTGAATGTTAGTGCGCGCCTGTTTTTAGTTGTCTTATTTGGTTCGATCGGCAGCAACAATCACTGGTAAGGTATATCTTTTTGAAGGCTGTGTTTTAGAGCATATGTGCAGAAGCACTGGGTGCAATAATCTGTTTATTACCTCTGTTGAAAGTAGCAATGGAAATAGAACTACAGGTACTAAGAAGCCTGAAGTGGGTCGCGATGCCACCTTTTCTTCCTCCACAGGGGTAATAAATGGCATATTACTCTTTATGGACCTGCAAATGTGGCTTTTGCCATGCTATTTTTCATTTTTAGTAATTATAGACCAGACTGTTTAGGCTTAACTGTTAAAAGGTTAAACCCGTGCAGTGAGATGCAGTTGCACTAAAACTAAACATTAGCAGAGTTGGTTGCTCTGTAAAGTCATTGCAACATGCAGTTTGCAAGCCAGTAATAACCTGGGGCCTTGTAATGAATGCACCCTCTCGTGCCGGGCCGAGCACTGTCTAAAGTACTTACATTAAACTTGGAATTTCTAGCCAGTGCATAGGCTTCTGACAGCACAGCTTGGAAACACTTCCAGGCGACCACGGGTCACTTCTTCCAAGCTCTGCACAGCTCACGCACTAACTTGGCGAAATCTACACCGCGTAATCGCATAAGGTAGGGACACAACTCAGTGTCCTAAAACTTGAGGGGGCGGGAGGGAAGATACAAGGAGGGATCCCACCCTCCGGACCCAGTCAGGAGCTCCTCAGGCCAGGGCCTGAAATGGGCCTGGAGCTTAGGCCCCCCCCCCGCACTGCGTGAGCTAATGTTACCCCACTGTAAATGTAAATTGATACTTGTATTGCGCACTACTCACCCGCAAGGGTCTCAAGGCGCTTGTACGAATACCGCTGTGGAACCCGTCCTGGCTTTCCCTGTGAGGCGTCCACTCCTGGGCACCCCCAAGGTGGAGGCCAGGCATCCTTAGCGTTGTGGGGGCCGTTGTGGAGATTAAGCAAGCTATTGCCCAGAGTTGCAGAGTGGGACTCCATGATTGGAATAGGCACCGAGGCGAGAATTATCAGGTCCGTGGAATGTTTTAACCCAAGACCCGCCGAGGCGGGGAATTGTACCCTGGTCCCGGGCTAGACCTCTGCATCAGGGTCTGCCGCTCTAATCATTGAGCCACACTTCTTCACTCCACTCCACTGACTCAACTGTTCGCTTTGAGGGTGCATTTGTTCGTATTAACGGCACCTGTGCTCTGTCGCAGTTTATCAGAATACTTGTTCCAACTAACATACTACAATGGAGCCCACTTATTTCCTCTGGCATGGTATTAACAGGCTTATTTCTGCCGTGCTCTTGCATTCACTAGAATCGCTTTGAGCGAGTTGTACCCCTTTGAAGCTTCACATGTCTTTACAGGGAATGGACATTATTTCTTCTGGTGTGCAGCAAACTCTTTCCTCTTGCACCCGCCTCTTCACAGATTGTGCCCGGTCTTGCAATAGGAGGCCTTCCTTCACAGAATATAAAACTTGCACTGTGTGAGCCCCTTCCATTACTTACTGTCCTTCAACTGCTCCTCAGTATTTTTTTCTTAACTCAGCTTGATTAGCTGTCATTGATTTCTCTTCGGGAGTGATTGGCATCTGGCACGCATCCAATTAATAAATGGATGCGCGTTCACGAGCCCAGCCCTCTGGAAAGGCTTCTCACCAAGAAGAAAGCTGCACAGGGCCCACCAGGGCACGGGGTTAACTCGTGGCCCACGCCATCAGGCTGATCATGACCTCTTTCAAATACTTAAAGACACTGAACTGACCTTAAACGGGTCGACACACAAGCGATGTGGACCACAACCCCTTTTATTACAAGTTAGTACTGTTAACTGTCCAATACATTGAACAACACTACCTTTGTTTTTTACGCAACGAGGTCCACAAAAATATTAATATATTGCGTGTTTAAAAGAGATGTTGATCTTTGAACACTGGGGAAATGCTAGCACTAAAAAAAATGCTCCAAAAATGTGTTACTGTACATTTTTGGCGAGGTTTATTGGCACAAAATTGCGTTTATGGCCACCTAGATGTCCGGCGGTGTCATTTCACCGGATTCAAAGGGGGGCAAGGGGATGACACGAAACTCTGTGCAGACCAGGTTGACATCAATTTAACTGAACTTTTTGACCTCTCGAAAAGAGTTGTTCTATTGTGTTTGAGCCTTTTAACAACACAGTAAGCGGGGGTCACAAAGTACTGGATATATCCTATGGACTTTTGGGACGCCATTACCATGACTGATGTTCAAAATATCGGTCCACCCCACTCCAGACACAGAATCAATACATTAATCGAACCTCACCAGAGCCATCCAGGAGAAAGAATGTTTCTATGTGGCAAATCAAAAAAGAACATCACAATCGTCATGTCCTTGCTCTGTTGCATTTTCAAGGCTTTTATACCCATCATCACAGAGAACTTGCCCATTGTAAGTCACTATTGTCAATTACTGACAGTGATCCACAATACATCGCACCCCAATGAGACACGTTCAATCATTCCAAACAAGGCTGATTACATACTTTCTCTCTGGAAGAGGACCGTTTTTGCAGGAAACTCCTGGGGGTAGGCCCAAGCAGTACCTCATTTGACACCCATGAGGAATTGAGTTTACACTTTGTGGAGGACCAGATTAAACTGGCTCCATTGTTACTCTGGATCTTTGTGTGGGTGAATGAGAGCCCGTGGTTTAACAGAAGTGTGATTGAGGACTGTATGGACTGCACATACGGCCAGAACATTCTGTGGATACCCTACATATAATCGGATGCCCATTCCCATGATCGCATGGACATCTTTGATAGACCTAACTCCCTTAAAAAGGATGACCGTAGGCGCGTAGCGGAAATCTTTTTAATAGGGCCAAAGAGGAAAGAGCAGTCCAGGCACAGACTGAAAATTCTAGCAGATCTTTTCTGCTGCTGAAAACTGTTAGTGGCCTCGAAAATTATCTCATGGCAGTCATGGGACAGATCTTTACTTTCTAAATTTCGTCTGGGTACTGTTTGTACGATGATTTGTCCCCCCCCGCGCCCCCTGGTCAGTTTGATCCTCACACCCTTTTAATTTGTCTTTGGAATGATCCCCCCAGACCTTACTGCACCTGGCCCTATTTTGTAAATATTATGAATTTCTCTGCAGAAGATACCTTTTACCACTTCTTAAAGAGAGGGGTTTTACTCAATTTTTTTTCATGCTTTTTTTATTCTTACAGTTACTACAGGATCAGGCGGTGATGATGAGTCATCGGCTATTTAAAAGGCGCCTTACACTGGAACAAAATAATATGTGCCTAGTAGCAACGACGTACACGTTAGGCCGGGGATCTGATCTTCAATGGATTTTAATTGTTTATGAATTTTATTCTTTTTTAACTGGTTGAACTGTTCTGGCTAATGTTTAATACAAGTTCTTAATGTTTCAAGTTCTTTTTTTATACGTGTTTTTATCTCTTCTGATTATTATGTATAATCGATTAAATATTAATAGTATCATACTTTCTTTTTTATAAAGAGTGTTATAATGAAGTATGATCAATTAAGGCTACTTAAAGCTGCAGAGCTTATCTTTCAAGTAATTGGGGAACCATGCAGTGGTCAGACTTACTGCAATTCAGATATTCCCCACCCTCGAGTTAAAAAAAAAAAATCTGCAAACAGCACATTTTATTTTAGCAGTTGTATTGGTTATATAATTTACTGTACAATCAGACACACATTAATTGTTTCATAAGGCATAGAATCCGTATATATTAGGATTTCACACCGTACCCAAAGCATTATTTATATGTACTAGTAAGATTGCGAAAAGTGACATCGCTGCTTTGATTCTTAATATTCAGGTGCACGTCAATTACCTCAAGTTATGAGGCTAGAAAAATGGCCTGTGTCTGATCCGAAATTAGAACTGTTATCCGAGGCTTGGTTGGAAGAGGCCTTAAGGATAAGTTAAGGTCCAAGTGCTAGTTGTTCCTCTGGGAGTCACCCTCTAATACATCTTATAATATGTGCACATGAAGAGACCTAAAACACACAATCTGTGATTTATAATTGGAAAACAGCACCAGCAACTCTCAGAGACCTTTTTATGAGCAAGAAAGAAGATGGTTTATTTTTTTTATGAGTTCTACTGGGTTTGTAAAAAATTGAATACAATTCTGGGAAGACGAATTTTTAGGGTGGTTGCCTTGATGGCAGAATACTGCAAGCATTGTTAGAGTGGCTGTCCAGCATATTTCCCTCCTGATGGCCAGGAGCAGACACTGCAGTCAGGCATTTCCTTTCTCTTCCAGTGCAGGAGATGCTCCCAGCATCCAATCAGAGCCGCTTGTCCGCTCGAGCAGGGGGTGAGGAAACAGAAGACGGACAGGCTTTTTCTGCAGACATTTGCTGTCTGACAGAGTCTCAGGATGAAGAATTGAGGTACCTGCCAGTGGCTCTGTTGCTGTTACAGGGAGCTAACATAGCTTTCTGCTACACAGTCAGTGAACCATGGGTGAGAGTAAACCATTAGAGGAAATGCATGCAGAGTGCAGGATGGTAGCTAAGTATGCCTGCGCACATGACACACTCTGCTCACTTCCGATTGCAGTGATTAGGGTAGAAGAGGTATGTTGAAAGGCTGCGCCATATTCCACGCCACAGGCCGCCCTCGCTTTCATCCAGTCTCGAGGAACAGTACATTGGAATAAACGAAGTCCCTAGATCAATCAAATAGCAACAAAGAGCCACCCACCCAAGTGATCTTTGGCTGCAAAACTGGTTCCACCTTCCTGACTCCGAGTACTGACTTTCCATTCAACTTACCAATGCATAAATGTGCATGAAATGAACTGCCACGCGCGTAATCCGCATTATTCATCCGCCAACTGCAGCACACCGCATGGGGCAGCCCACTTAAGCCATTGACTTAACTTCTTTTTGAGCGACAGCATCGGGCCCTTCCCCCAGAAGCACCTCCAGGCACACAGTGCTAGACTAAAGTGCCAGCGACGACTATGGCAACGCATGCTTTTTGAGACCGTAATATTCTTCTACATTTGGCCAGTGTTTTTTTTTTTTCGATTTCACAAATTTTTATTGGGAGTTTCAACAGAAAAGAAGCAATACATACAGAATGGTAACAAATGAAAAACGGAAACTGTCAGCTTCCTCAAGAATAACATTTTGCAAAAACAATGACAAAACAAGGAGTGACATCACGCTAATTTTTTAGGTTTGACAATGCTTGTTGCCCAATAAATGTAGATTGTGGTGCTTTCACAGGCCTGTCCTCCCTGGTCTTTCTTGTGCTGCTGCAACTCATTTTATTCACAGCCACGAAATTTAAATGTACAAATTATTCTGCGTGATCAAGAGATCCCAGAATCGGTCAAATGAGTCGAAATGAAACCATCCCGGTCACAATGAGTGGCCCTGGCTGCCACATTTGTCACAGAAGCATGCCGGCAGAGTTGTCCGATTGTGTTTTGTATTGGATGATTCCCTTTTTTGCAAAATGTTAATAAATACATTTTTAAAAACAGCAATTGTCACCGAAGGCTTCATGTCTCAGGAATATTTAGTACAACATGTTTATGGCAATTTGCACCCAGAACCTCTGCTTTTGTGTCGAGAATGCTTCATGCCTTGAGCACATTATAGCGGAGGAAGGGGTCAATTGACTGGAAGGGAATACTCTTGCACCCAAAATTCTTACTTAAAAAAACGTATTTTGGGTTAATAGCATTATTCATTTCACGATATATATGTTAAAAACAAATATTATTCTAAAAAAAAGTTCAGTATGTTCAGAAAACACTGATCACCTTCTCCGAAAACCGCATTCACCGATTAGGGCCTCAACCATAAGAAAGTTATAAAGAGAGTGATGCTAACAAGATAATTTCCAGCATTACAGCAGAGCTTCAAAGCGAGTATAAGTTGGAATTGGTATCCGACATTTTTGAGTAAAAAGAAGAGACATTAAAGGTCGAACATAAAATAACCCCCAGCTTCTGCAGAATAATGTCCTAGTGCTGCACCAGCCCAAGGTCATAAACCCTCAGGCTATAATAAAGGGTCGTTTTCTTCAAGGTCAAGAGCAGTGAATAAACCTTGTGGCAGACACAGAATTCCTGGTCGATTCTACTAGTAGATAGATGAAAAAAAAGCAACAGAGAGAGCAATGACTCATGGAATGCATATGATAAATGGAAACCAAGTAACAGTGCAAACATTGACTCAATGAACGGTATTGGTGCTTACAGTAGAGTTTGATTGACCCTGGCCTCCTTCAGAGATTTTTCTAGTAACCCCTCTGAATGCATGTTTTATTGCAATACACAGAAAGGAGGAGTTACAAGCACACACATGCACTGACATTTGACATCATAAGCCGAACGTTTGCATTTCAGCGAGGTTGCAACGGCACCAGCTCTGCAGTGGCTCCGTGGCCCTCAGCGGCCCATGGCCTTTCGTCATTGTTGGCTGTTGGGCACCCGCTGCAACCAGACTTTGGTGCCTGGCCATGGCTGGTGCTTCCTGACTGCGAGCTTTTGGCTTTTTGCCTGCAGGCTTTGCTCCCAATGGTCTGGGAAGTGGCTTTTGGGCCCTAGTCAGCGGCGGCGGGTGGCCCGGAGCGGTGTGGAGTCCGGTGAGTGAAACTAATACCAGGGAGGTGTGGGAAATTCCCACACTGGATCCTGTAGGTGCTCCTGTGGAGGCAAAACAAGCCTCTGGTTTTGTCAAAATTACTCAAGTTCAAAAATCCAAGTGGTTCATCAAAGTTTTATTCGAGAAAGTCATATATTATAATCATAATGACTCAAGTGATGATGTTCAATGTTTTATCCATCATAAACATTTCAAGGTGCAGAAATCCCTATGCATTTCGGGACAGATGTCCCTTCATCAGGGGACTCAAATTAATTTGTAGAGGAAACAAACACTGTTTCAGGAAGGGGACTTTACCCTCAAAGTAAATAAAATACAACTGGAAGATAGAACCAACGAACCATGGAAAAAGCGGGATCCAGACGAAGTGAGGCCGAATACTGTGAGACCGTGAACAACAAATGGTATAGGTAAGTGTAATCGGAAGCTCAAAATGAAAGTTGTGAAAAGGAAACGATTTTACGAAGATCGTGCCTGCGTACATGCAGAAAAGTGAATGATGCAAAGATATCTAAAATACGAGTCGAAATCACCCGATAAATCACCAAACTGTGCGCATTAAATGAGTAGTGGGACGCGGTCTAAAACCGAGATTGGGGTTAACGATTCTTACCCAGGTGTTCAGGTTGCCGCATCCAGTAGCGGGTACCGACAGTAATCGTTGTGCGCGAAGGAGAGGGTGTATTATGGGAACGTATGAAGCGACATAGAAAACGGACAGTGAAGTGTGGAGGACGTGCGGTGCAGTACAACATAGAGAAAGGACTGTGAGGTATACAGTGCATCGCGTGTAAAAGGTTAAGAACTATGAAAAAGCCCCGGGACTCCGTGGGAGGTAGCCAATATAACAAACTGATTTACGCTCAAAAAGAATTATATATGAGACAATCATTGAACAAAACATTAGTGCATTGGCTTAGTAGTCGATAAGACACAAAGGTATCGGCCATCTTGGATGGGGAATGCTTGGTAGAAAAGGTAGGAAAGATGAGGAGATAAAGTGAAAGAAGGAAGATAGGGGACAGACGAGTAAATGTCAGTATGTTAGGAATAATAACATGATGTTCATTCAGACGGGAGAATTGTCATCACGAAATATAAAGGAAAATGTGAAGAAAAAAACAAAACATTTTTGGGGGAAGGTCATGAAGGAAAAGAGTGAGGAAGAAAAATAGGTTCAAGAATGACAGTTAAGGATGCAATGAGAATTAAGAGGATTAAGATGAAAGGTCGTCATCCCAAAAAAAAGTAAATATAGTGGGAGTAAATGGAAACATTAAGTAACGAACATGAGGAAGAAAATGCATTCAATGTGTATAACAGATATGACAGACAGAAAGCAAGAGGCATGTTCAGAGGAAACCACTATAGTCCATCCGTTCATTAAGTCCTTTTGGTTGGCACAAGTCCAACGATTTTATCCAGAAGAGTTCGCGTTGTAATAACTTTTTGCGATTGTCAATGCCAGGTCTCAACGGGACAACTTCCAGTACAAGGAACCTTAACTGGCGTATGTTATGTTGAGATGAAGTAAAGTGAGCAGCTAGGGGAGATTTCAAATTCTTGTTCCTTATTGTGCTTTTGTGCTCTGTTAGACGAACTTTGATTTTTCTTTCGGTTTTCTCAACATAGAGTAAGCCACAAGGGCACTTCAGTAGGTAAACCAGATTCATAGAATCACAAGTAGCGTTAGTTCTTAGTTTGATTTGTTTGCCTGATACAGGATGGTTAATAGAGTTACCTCTGATGATATTGTTGCAGTGACTGCAATTGTGACATGGTTTGGTGCTGGAAAAAATGGTATCTGATGGTTTACATTTGTGTTCCAACATGTTTTTCAAATTGTTCGCTGTTTGGTAAGCGAACAGTGGAGTACAATTGAATATTCCTTGAAAGTCTGGTTTAAATTGTATCATCTGCCGGTTACTTAAGATGATGTTTTTTATTGCCCGACTTCTGGAAGAGTATCTAGACACGAATACCGGTCTCTCACTTTTGGTGATATTGGTACGGGGGGTTAAGAGATCATTTCTATTCTTGAGCATGATGCGGTCGCGAGCAGCTTGCAAGGTAAATTCAGGATATTTTCTCTCCCTGTATTTTTGCAAAATGTTCTTTTCGGTGTGTTGATATTCTTCTGGTTCAGAACAAATCCTTTTAGCCCTCAACAACTGGGAAAAAGGTAGGTGCTTTTTCAAAGGAGATGGATGACAGCTGGTATACAAGAAAGCGTTGTTCCGATCAGTAGCTTTTACGAACAGTGAGGTTTTTAAGTTGACATTGTCGAGGGAGACTTGGATGTCCAAAAAGGGTAAGCTCTTAGTATCTGAACTGTACGTGAATCGAATGTGATCATCCACACCATTGATGTGGGAAATGAATTCTGGTATCTCTTCAGGTGGTCCTGCCCAAATTAAAAATATATCATCAATGTATCTCCAGTACGTCTCAATTTTTTTTGGACCAATGGACATTGTTCAAAATGTGGTCAATTTCAAGGCGGTCCATGAACAGATTCGTGTAGCTAGGAGCTGCACAGTTGCCCATTGAAGTGCCCACTAGCTGCATATAAAACTTGTCATTGCAGGTGAAGTAACTGTGGTACAACATGAATTGCATAAGCTCAAGTAGTAGCACTTTCAAGTCATTGTTCATAGAGTTTGAAAGTAAAAAAGATTCCAAAGCTTCAATGCCCCTGTTGTGTGGTATTGATGTGTACAGGGCACACACGTCGATGGTAACCAAAGTGTGTGGGATGGTTGGATTTAAAGTCACTTTGTTTAGTTGGTTGAGGAAATCTGTAGAATCACGTATGTATGTGGACATGCCCCTCACAATAGGCTGAAGGTACATGTCAACAAACTTCCCAGTGGGTTCGTGGATGGAGTTCCTCGTAGACACAATGGGTCTGAATGGCAGTTGATGTAGATTTTTATGAATTTGAGGCAGCATGTGAATGCTGGGACATTTAGGATGAGGATGGATCAAGTATTTCAAGTCTTTTTGGGTGATAGTTCCCATTTCCATGGCTTTTTCTAGAATGGTCTTCAGAATCTTCGAGAAAGTATCAGTTGGGTCAGAAATCAATTTCATGTAGAGTTCCTTGTCATTCACATGGGCTGTTACATTTGCTTGGTAGAACTCCTGGTCTAAAACGACCAGGGCTCCCCGTTTGTCAGCCTTACAACAGGTGATTTTCTTGTTGTTAGTGATTTCTCGAAGTGCTCTGAAGTCTCTAGCATTAAAATTGCTAACTTTTGGAGAAGATTTTTTGAAGTTCTCTTTCAATGCGTTGAGGGTTATAGTCTCATACGAGTCAAAAATCTTGTGACTTACAGGAGCCATTAAGGAACTCTTGCTTCTCAGGTCCTTACAGGTGTGTTGGGTGGGAGGACCAGTTGGAGGGTTCACGTTGGTGAAGAAGTGACGTAATCGTAGGTTACGCATGAATTTGAATAAACATATTTCCATCTCAAGTTCATTGGTGTGGTAGGTGGGAACAAAAGATATCCCTTTTTGTAAAACATTCAGGTGATTTTTAGACAGGGATGTTTTCGAGATATTAATAACTAAGTTCTTTTGCTCTGGGTTGCTTGAGCTATGGATGTTGTTGCAGCTGCGCCTGCGGTTTCTGCCCCTCCTGGTTCTACGGTAGCGGTTGGGCCTTTCTCTAAAAAAGAAACACCAGAAGTTGTAGGGATGTTCTGAGTGGTGCTTTCACCCCCTTTGCCATGGGGGGTGATTCTTTGTGGTCTACCTTGCGGTTGGCCACTTCTTTGAGCTGTTGATCCATCTGAAGAGCTGCCTTCATCAGATGAAGGATTGGTAAAGTGTCTTTGTTGTATCCGTTGGGCGTAAACCTCCGCCCAACTGTAGACCTCCCCCAATTTGTAATCCATAGTGTCTCTTTTGTATTTCCTTATCTTTCTGTAATTTCTTTTGTGTACTTATCCAACTGGATGTTGATGTCCTCAAGAGCTTTATCGAGTTCATTTGTATTCATATTCTTGTCCAGGTTCTGATGAATCTGGCCTATTTCTTTCTCAAGGTCATTAATCACTTTCAAGAGTTCTTCAATGATTAGAAGAATGAGGTCCAAGGAACAACGATTTAAGATGGCATACCAGCGTTCCGTGAACTTTGGGTTGTTCCTACAGAGAGTAGGCTTTAGGGCGATGCGTAGTCCTCTGGGAATGCGTTGGTCTTTATGATATCTGATCAATGTTCCAGCGTGCAAACGTTGATTAATGATCCTTTTAGACGTATATAGAAGTTGCCTTAACATGCTTGGATTAGAAAAAGTACTTAAAAAGTGAATAGATCCTTTTGGTTTCCTCAGAATCAAATCCGAAAGTGTCGGCGCGGTTCGCCGTGATACTTGAGATTTCTTCGTAAGACATCTTTGTAGGGTGCTCACACTGTGTAGCCAGAAAATTTGTAGAAAAAATAAGGATGGTGTGGCTCACCTTTAACTGTAACTGTAATACAAGTTCAAAAAGGTGATCCTCAACAGAAGGTTAAACACGTTTCTGGGAGCCTCAGGAATAGTCCCTTCTGGCTGGTGAAGGACTCTTGAATAGAACTAATACCAGGGAGGTGTGGGAAATTCCCACACTGGCTCCTGTAGGTGCTCCTGTGGAGGCAAAACAAGCCTCTGGTTTTGTCAAAATTACTCAAGTTCAAAAATCCTAGTGGTTCATCAAAGTTTTATTCGAGAAAGTCATATATTATAATCATAATGACTCAAGTGAGTGCTCAGTGCTAGTTAATCTAAGGATCAGCGCAACAACGCACAGGCACAACTGCAGCTTAATTTCTGTGTGGCAACTGAGGGCAGCGTAAGGGGGTGGACTGGAGTGGGTGGTGTTTGATCCCTCTACATAGATAGTTCTTGGTGCCCCCTCAGCTTTGGATGCACTCTGGCGAAGTGACCAGCTCGCCAACTAAGGGTGTAGCCAGGTTAGATCCCTGGCAGTTATCCCTGGGTTACGGAAACAGCCCAGCTAGGCCTTGGTGCGTCTTGCAAACCCATGGAATAACTGCCTTTCTTTTCTGTTTTCAGTCAGTGCAAACACATTATGCAGAATTAAACTGGTCTTTGCTGCCTCACTATACCGTACTACTCATTGGGCTGCTAGTTGGATGACCAGGAGAGAGGCATTTTCCAGACCTCTATTCCCTAGATCCTGATGATATAAGGATTAATTTGTTGTCATGGAATATTGCAGGACTAAAAAGGAATCTAGACTCTTTGCGGGCAGTGATTGTGGAGAGAAACGCTATGATTATCATATTGCAGGAGACATGGGAAGTAAACGAGATGGCGGTGAGCTATTATAAAGTTTTTAGTAGTAATGCGAATAAGGGCAAGTTTGGCGGGTCTGCTGGAGGCCTTACTGTAATGTTTGGTGTAAAACATGAGATGGAGGGGTGCATATCATTCCAGGAATTAAAGAACTTAAAGAGGTAAATATTGGAGGAGTGGTGAGTTGGCAGGTTCCTGACTCAAAACAGGGGGCGGTGGATAGCTACTTGGTTCTCTCAGTAGGGTGTATATAATACATTATAAAAGGACTAAAAAGCTCTAAGGTCCAGGGCCTTGATGGCCTCTTCTCCGATAATATTAAAATTAACCCAAATTTGTGGGCTCAAGTCCTACCACAGGTATATGGAGCAATAATTAGCAGCCGGGAGGTACCAGCAACCTGGATAGACCGTATTAGGGACCCGCTGTATAAAATGGAGAAGCGGGACCTAACGTCTAACTACCGTATCACTTTGCAAGATATTCCCTGCATGGGAAAAGCAAAACATCTCCTGGGGCTGTTAGAAGATTGGATAAACAAGACTAATATTCTCCCTCACGTTCAAATGAGTTTTCATAAAGTTTATTCAACAATGGATGGCTGTCTTACATGAAATGTTATGGCAGAAAAATATGCCTTTAAAAAGAAGCAACCTTTGTATGTACATTGATTTGTCAATGGCTTTTGACGCTATAAATAGCCCTTACTTTGGGAGAAGATAAGAAAATGGATGTGCCCGCCAGGCTTATTAAAATTGATTATTTGTCTACATGAAGGCTTATGGATTAGGTTCTAATGCAGTGGGGAGGGGGCAATGGTGCACTGGCCAGAAAAAGTGTTACCCCTAATAGATTGAGGCAGGGGTGTATGGTGGCCCGCTTCTGTTTTCCATATAAATTGTGGATGCCATGATAGAATTACATTTAGTTCAATCCTATCTGCCAAAGCTAGATAACAAGGCAAATCCAGTAATGTTTTATGCCAATGATACAGTTTTGCAGGATCTTACTCCGGTTGGCCTGCAGAGGCAATTAGATGCTTTTGTTGCTGAGCATTGCACTTCCAGTGGTTTGAAAATAGACATGGCAAAGACAAAGTAATGGTCTTCTCAAAAGGGAGGGTACAGAAGGAAATGTCTAAGTGGTGGCTAAATGGTGTGCCAGTATAAGAGGTAAAGGAATATCATTATCTTGGCTTTCTCTTTAGATATAATTCAACTTAACCCCTCATATTGACATCCAGGAGGGGCGGGTTAAGGTAATGTAGGTGCTTTACATAGGATAGACTCAGTATTGGACCATAAGTCCATTGAAGTGCTTAGACAGACATAAAATGCGAAAGTGGTTAGTCTGTTGCTGTGTGGGTGGGAGGGAGGTGCTGCCTTTACAATATTTTAGGAGGGTGCAAACCATGAAATTAATGTCTGGAAGAAATGGCTGTGCCTACCCAGAGGAGCCGTAAATAGTGCCTGAGGTTAGTTACAATTGGGCCTCACTAGTATATACTATTTAAGTACAAACAGTAGCTCCTTAATTACTGGTTTGGTCTCCTTAGAGCTGATGAGGGCTCTGTAAGGCAAATCATAACGGCTGCTAATCTCCTCAGTATTAAGGTATCCTTAGGTGTTGCAGTAGGGGTAGAACTTCAAGAGTTGTTTGTTGTACAGCAGAAACAATCATTCAGTGGCGGATCCCACGCTAAGGCTGAGGAGCGTCGCCCCACTGCTATTCAGCAGTGAAATAAAGGAAAAATAAAATGATAATTGGAGGTTATTGTAATTTTATTTGTTCCTGTTGCGGCAGCTTTGCAGGGCGGGCGGGGATGGTCTTATGACAGGAGCAGGGGGAGTGGTGAGCACACTTTGGAAGTCTGCATGAATGTTTGGCTGACCATCTCGGGCCGGCCAAAATTCATGCGCACTGTGCATGTTCTCCACCCAGGCTGTATTGCAGCCTGAGAGGAGAACATGCCCAGGCTCCCACTGCCTGTCTGAGCACCAAACCACGGCGCTTAGACCCATCACAGCGTTACAATGCAGCATTGTGATTGGCTCTGGGGAGCCCGGTTGTGCTTCCTGTTCCAAGCCGGAGCGAGGGACTACGGCGGAGAGACATGGCGAGAAGGTACGTTTTATTTTTTACACTCGCTCACCCCATCACCACACCACCCACTGCCCAGACACCCCTGAACCGTTCTGGCCGCCACTACAAACATGAAAGCTTTTAGGAAAAGAGGGCTCCAGAAGGAGTAACATAGAAGATGTGAATAAGAGAGATAATTTATATCATTTAAAGGAATGAAGATATGGGGGGCATATTAAACCTTACCTGTGGGATATAAAAAGTGCTTATATAAGGAGATGGGCCTTGAATGTTAGGCTGAGGCAGGTTCCAGCCTTTATACGATGGAAGCTGGCTAGACAGACCGGGTCAGATATATTTGTGTCCCTTTTTGTCAAAGTGTACCATTAACCTGCTGCACTTACTCATAGCCTTCTCATGTTTTGATACTAGTAGAATAACATTGCTGTTACCAGCTTTTAGAATGACACAGATCCACAGTACAAATGATATAATGCTATTAATTCTAAGACATGATAATATATCATTGTGCTGTGTGGTAGGGAAATTCCTTTCCATTGTTTACGAACAGTCAATTGAGCAGTGCTGTCCGCCGCATTAGTGATATGGAAGGGTACACTGAGGTCCCCGAGTTTTAATCGCTCTTTTGCGCAAATACAAGTACTGTATGTCGCTTTTTCAGAGTTTTACCCTTAATAAAAGAAAGGGTAATTTGTATAAAGTCAATACAAGTGAATTGCATTTTGTATGATGACAATATGATGAATGCAATATCGTTGCGAAATGGGTCTGCGGTAGAATGTTCCAGCTTGGAAGGGACACAGGAGAGATTTTAATGTTTTAAATACTGATCAGATAGCAGGTAAAAGCTAGTATTGTAGATTTTAATGATCTTTTATGGGGGTGGGTAGGGTTTGCTAGTAATAGCTTTATTTAGTGTATAATGTATATGTTCTAAGATGAGTGGAGTTTCTATTTAAGTGGTATGTCTATTTTGTATTATGTGGGTATATGAACTGTTTGTATTGTCTTGTTTGGCTTGATATCAAACTATTAATAAGAATCAAATCATGTGTTTTATTGCTCCATCCAGTTTGTTGCTGTTGAATTGTTCTTTGTCCTGCTTATAAAATAAGCAGCAGACTTTTTAAATGAAGCTAAAAAGGTTTTCCACATTTAGTCTTTTTTTGTTGATTTTTAGTTTCAAGTAAAATGTTTAGCAAGCCAATCAGCTCAGGCTATTCTGTAGGCTCACTGAGATGTTTGAAAATACACATGGTAGTGGAAATGCTCAACAACAACCAGCCAGGAGCGGTTCGTCCATAGGGGCTTGGGGGCGTAGCCCCCCCACCGCCCGCAGCCACCCGCAGCTCCTTCGGCGTTTATCTGAACTTAAGTAAACTGAGTTTAGTTAAGTTCAAAGACACAAGCCAAGGCGGGAGAACTGACAATCATGTCAGTCAGCCTGAGGTCAGACTGCCCACCCCCTTCAGGGTCTGAAGAGGTGGGTGGTCTGGCGTCATGTTGATTGACATGATTGTCACCAGGCAGCAACACAAGTGCGCATGAGTTGGGACGGAGAGAGAATTTTTTACCCATGTCCACTCATGCACACTTGTGTTTGCGCTTTTTTGCGCATGCCCATTAGGAGCCCTTCGGTCTCCTAATGGGCGTGCTGAGGGCGTAAAATAACCTGTGCCCCAAGGCAATCCTGGCGCTGCTGCAGTGCCAGGATTGGCTGAGGGGCTGCCAGTCTAGTAGTGACGTCAAGGCGCCAAGGGTAGCAGAGGTGGCGCTGGCGCGGACCCGTACGTGCGGTTAGGTAAGTTTTGATTTATATATTTGATTCTCTCCCCCCCTGCGAGCCACTACTGCGTGTCCTTCCTCCCCCAAGCATGCCGGCCGGGCCACCGCTGACTATGTAATTGGGGTTGTTGAATACTCCACCGATAGATCTTATTAAATTGCCTGGCTGCTTAAACCAAACCCTGCTGTTCTTATCAGCACAACGCCAAGACCCCAGATAACACAAGGTACCCCAAAGATCTTCGGCAATGCTCAAATTCCATTTGGCAGCAGAGCAGGTACTCACAAGCGCTTTGCAGCCATTCGAAATATGTGTCTGCCCTGTCACCCTTCCCAGAGCAGGGTTACACAGACTGCGCACTGCACTGGTATAGTCTAGTCTATTCAATCTTCCCAGAACAAGTTGCAGATTTGTGTTTGACATTCCCATGTTTTTCCGCGGGGTCTACCTTCCCTCATGACAGCGCTTTTGATGTCGGTTTCTGTACATTTGTGACAACGCGCCTTGCCGGAAGGTGGAAGCACATATTACTCTTGTGTCGATCCAGTTTGTTGCAGAAGCGTTTGTTTGTTTAGTGGACGTAATTCCTTTTATAATCCCGTGAGAAGAGAATCCTTTAGAAGAATTCGGCCACGTTCTATTATTACCCATCTTAAGTTTTTTTCACAGTTGATGCCCCCTGCAAGTTTCGAGCCAGAGTGTAAAGGGTTGTGTTTGTGGATACAAGTGCCTAAAAGAATGTTTTTAATGTACTTTACCAATCCATATGTAAAATGGATTGAAGCGCCGACAGTGATTTAATAAAAAAACATAAATATGCTTGTGCAGGCCTGTATTTGTGTCTATTTATTGTTCCTGCCCATGCTCTCCACTGACTCTTGCAGCACTTCAGATCGCGGCCGTCTTGGCCAGATAGCAAGCAGGGAGAAGAAGATAGGCCGCGTGACGCAGCAAGTTTATTGCCTACATCAGACTCAGTGAAAAGGACTGGGCAGGAAACAATGTTTTGAATTTTAATTGAGAATAAGCGGCAGAACATTGGATGTTTAACAGTGGAATTATGTGTTAGTGTTTTAAAGTAGAGTCACTAGAGTGCTGCTTGTAGTATTTATTTAAACAATCAAGCTTCCTTAATTATTTTGTACATGATGAAGATGTACTACCTGGCTAATCACTCAGCAGTGACAGATGGCTTATGTTGGATGCGAATTGGCTTGCCTTTTACTACTTGCGTTTGGAAGTGTTAATACACTGGTTTGTGCTGAAAGCAGCCGCTTTCAAACGCTAGCAGTAAAATTCAAGCTAGTAATCAGGGTATAAACTAAAACTAGCCAAACATACCTTGTAACAAATTCCAATCCACGGATGGCACAGCGTGTAATTGTGTTGTACGTCATCATCTTTATACAAGGCATAAACTGAATAGTGAGCTACGACAAGCTTCATAAGGCGAATCCACCTGGGACTCTCTTGTCTCTATGCATCTACTTTGCTCCTACATAGCCACCTCCCTCATCTCTCCATAGCCCCTCTCACATGCATTTCTTTTGTTTTGTAGTGCTGTGTACTGTAGGATTTCAGAGCCATTTACATCTCATACACACACACATTATACAGAGACAATGGCATACGTGTGTAAATCATTGCATAGGGAATGTTACATAAAACAAACGTGGACTATATGTTGCAGGTGTCACATGTCAGCAATAATGTTAGGCAGTATAGTTTAAGACTGACTGTTTGGTCTGGAGCAGCACAAACGTATAATTTAAAACCAGTTGTAACACCATGGTTGTGTTGACTATACAAATGCGCTCGCTGGCTGTGGTGCACTCAGGCGTCACTTTTACGCCCACCACTTTCAAATGTCACCAGCCACCACTGCTACCAGCGCAGTCACGGTGATCCTCTCGACCAGCATTCAATTACTTTGGCTTGTGAAAACCGTCTGAGCTAGCAGTTTTTCTGAGCCAGCCCTAAAAAAGGGCAGCTCAGCATACACTCTGGGGGTGGGATGGTAAGCAGCAGAAGGAATATTTCCACATTGTGGAATGAGTGAATTGATGAATGAGTCATTAGCCAAGGTGAGCAAGGGCTCCACATCTGGGTGTGCCCATTGCACTTGGTGCACTTTACAAAAGCAGAACATGCGATGGAAATGCTTAAGCAAACATTTGCTAGTTCTTAATTTCCTCAGAGAAACATCGTCTAATCGTATTACGAACTCCACTGGTCCCCTAGGAAACATGTTTCTTTTTAGTTATTAGGAAGGTATTGATTGGACACATATATATTCCAGCTCGGAGCTACGATCGAACCTCTTTTGTTTTTCCTGCATGCCTTATAGATGAAATTCAGTCCCTGGTGACTATTTTTGATTTTGATGTTTCCCTAATACCCAGGTTCTTGGAGATTGTATGCCAACAAGCCATTCAGAGTCTGAGGCTGGCGGTAAGGACAACCGGAGAGGGCTTGGTCTCGAGGAAAGTGCTACTTATTTTTCTGAAAATAATTTCTCATTCCTAGACCATGGCCCTAATCTTACCATTATTAGAGAAGAAAACGTTTGATTCTCGTGTTTACCATTTAACCCCTTCACTGCGGCGGCTATTCCGCCGCAGTGCTAAGGGGGCGGGGCGGCCGTGCGGCGGCTGCATGCTGGTGACGGAACCGCTCCGTCATCAGCTGCGGTTGGGCTGTGCTCATGACAGAGCGGTTCCGTCATGGCCCCGCCCGCTCAATAGAACGCCCAGCGCAGGCGCGGAATCCGCGCCGCACAGGCGCAGCAGCAGGGCCATGATGGAACTGCTCCGTCATCAGCACAGCGCCATCGCAGCTGATGACGGAGCGGTTCCATCATCAGCATATAAAGGGTTAAAATCTATAACTGTAGTGTGGTGGGTAGTCACTTGTTTGCACGTTGTTGCTCATTAAAACTGTTGAAGGTTTGAGTGAAATTTCATTCCACCCACTTAGGGGGTGTGAATAGATTTCTAATTCGGATTTGCAAGCTTCATCCATTGTTCTTTTAGGGTGTTGTTCACATGTTGCTTCCGCCCGCCACAGCATATTGCACGGGGCAGCGGGTCCACCCACTTGACCCATTGGCTATCTTCACTTTGAATGACTGCACAAAGCTTGATCACATTGTTCACATCAGCTTCTTTTCAGTGACAAACTTGATTCAAATTGTTCATTTTTATTTTATTTGATATATTAACTTTAAATACCAGCTATTCATTGTTCCTACACTGCTTTTTGAAATTTATTATAAAGTGTTTGAGCACAATTGTAAATCTGTAGCTGCCGGTGATTCGAGTGCTTGGATGGGTGGTGATTTTATATTTGGCTCCTGAATAATAAAAAAGTACATGACACAATGGAAAAGATTGTTTAAAAACATAACTAAATGTTTAAAAAAATGTATCACAAGCATTTGGTGGCAATGTTTAAGTGGTGGCTTACTTTCTTCTTTTTGTTACATATGCAGGCAATAAAAAGACAAAAAAGAAACGACCATAACACCAGTCCATCAATGCAGAAATGCTGGCTTTGCCAGTACTTGTTTTCAGTAGTTATTTAGGTAAAACGAGGTATCAAATGTTAAAGTAGTTTTGCTTTAGTCCTAGGATTTTCCTCACTCGCCAAGTTTTATTGCATTATTTTGGAGCCCTGCCATTTTCCCGAGAAATAGAGGATGCTTTAAACTTGACGCATTTGTTGTTCCTTATCAATTTGGAGCCAAATTGCATTTTCACTAGTTTGACTTTCTATATGGAGAAATAGGGTAGTATCTGATGCTGGTGGGAGTGCATCAGCATACTTTTGAGATGTTCCGGTTAGAAGCAGTAGTAGGAATTCATTGCCATCACGGTTTGTATGATTGATTGTTCACATTTATTTTCACTACAACGGAAGAGTCAAATTCAATGTTATTACCATAGTGCAGTCTAACGGTTGTGAGAAATCACTGCCACCTGTCTCATAGATTGTATGTTACAGTGACTGTACAGCGTCACCAAGCTTGTTGGGTGTGATTTTATCTCCGAGCATGAAGATGGCTACTTTGCTTTTACCCCGCAGTCTTGACCAGCTGATATTTGCTGGACTTACCCATTTTAGGTTTGAATTGTAGACTTTCACAAAGGTTCGATTTTTTTGACACAATAGTTTGCGACTTTCCATGTAGCCTTCATCGTGCTTGAAGAAGCTGCCCTTCCCGTTTCGTTTTTGTAGTCCTTTAGTTTTAAACTTTTTTTTTTTTTTTTTTTTTTTTACATTTTACTTTCCATTCTAGGGGTCTCATGGGTGCTGAACTCTTTTGGACATTTGTGTTAGTTTTATTTAATTAATTGAATAGATTCCTGTTTCTGTTCTTTGTATGTGTCCATTTCTCACTTTGATTCAGGTATGCTCTAGCAGTCCTAGAGGCAGCCGTTGCTACTCCTCTTGGACATCAACCTCAATTAAATTTTACTGAAGATGCTGGCACATGCGTGCCTGTGAGCACCCTGGGGGGGTATTCTACGGGTGAGCCTAAGGAAGCAGTTTGTACCAATCCCTGGCAGTCATTGCCAATGGGTAGAAGTGCTACCACTGACACATTTGAGGACAGGTGGAGAAAAATATACCAGTTATTTTTCTTTGCCGTTCCATGAAATTCAACATGTTCCCCACCCTCCAAATCTAACAGTAAAGTTTCATTAAAAAAGTTAAATAGATTCAATTAATTCGAGTTAGGGAGTACCCAAAAGATTACCAGGCACATGCATCAATCTAGGATTTTGCAAGTCCTTAATTGAGATTGTTAAGGAATCACAATTAAAACTTGCAAAAGCCTATGCATGTAGGAATGGCTATATAAATAGCGATTCCTACACATTTCTTATTTGCGCGTCGCAAATTGCGATTCACAAATAAGGAATGGCTCCCCTTTCATTCCTATGGGCCTGCAGGACTATAGGAATGAATGGGAATTTGCATACGCAATTTGCGAGTACCAATAGGTCCTCGCAAATTACGCATGCAATTTCATGGGTGCAAGGGTGTCAAAAGACACCCTGTTGCACCACTGAAATTGATCTGTGCACAAATGTTGCTAATTACCGTGAAGTTCAACTTCATGGTAATTTGCGACCCCTAGTAGAGAAATCGCTATTTCAAAGTGGTTCTTGCATTGCATTTAAGGAATCACAAAATGCGATTCCTTAAATGCAATTGCAATTTGAGAACTCGCAATTAATTGCAAATTCTCAAATCGCGAGAGCCTTGACCCTTGATGCATCACAATAGCTAATTTTGCGATTGCAAATGGCCAATGTTTGTGAATCACACTGTTTGCGATTGCGAAAAGCTTTGATGCATATGCCAATATGCCAGTACATATTGCTGGTCTCCTAGATGTAAGGATAACAAATACATTTTTTTTTGTCATGGCTAACTCCACACCACCACTCCATGCCCCACCACAACACACAAAATATTAAAATATTAATTTGTGATGGAAAAATAAGTGACCTAGTACCTTTCGTTTTTTATTATGCATCCAGTTCTCTCGACCTGGGAAGTGTACCGGCAACAGATAAAATGTGTTGAGGCTACAGTCAGGTGATGTGTAATGCTGGTCCAAGAAGGTGGAGCCCAGGAGTGGGTGTCTTGAGGCAGCTATGGTGTGATTCCTTCTGCAGCCACAACTTAATTTTGGATAATGTCCAGTCTCTCTGCACAGCTCCCTGCATCAATAATATCATCTCAGCCCTCTGAGCAATCTGGCTTCTCATGGATAGTTCCTTCCAGGCCAGGCAGGTTGCTACAGTAGGTGGGCTTTTCCCAGCTTATTCGATCCAAGCCATCATGGCCAAAGATCTTCATCAAGCAGAATCTTTTCAGAAGATTGGTGTAAATGTTCCTCTGGTCACCAAGGCAGAAAACTGGTGCCACCAGGCTAGATGTCATATGATCTAGACTGAGTGGGGTGCAGCCCTCCTTATTATTCAGGAAGACAATCAGGGATTATTCTGTGCACCAAGCTGGGAAGTCTACCTTTTTTGTTGCAGCTCCTAGTAGGTTCACTACTTGAAGACAGCCAAGCAGGGTACTATGAAGCTCCCCGGTTTCCCTCTCGGTTTAGACCTGCTTGTGACAAGTAAAATGTCTCTCCTTCAGGTAACACTTTGCCGAGACTTCCAGTAGTGACTATTACTCATGATTCAGGAAGGACCACTTCTATGAATAGGTGCAACAGAGGCCTTTTCTGAAACCCCCGTGCAACTTTGCTAATATCAGGTGCCCCCTTTCTCCCATCCAGATCATAGTGTGACCCCATGGCGTCGCTGTCCCTAATGCCTTTATAAGGTGCGAGCACAGGCATGAATGGGAATGCCTTGGGAAATACACCAGATAAAATAGTAGATAATATTTGGTTTCCAATAGTTAACATTTTTTACAAACGTAACTTCACCACTGGACCCATCTGCCTTCATTACCTACCAATAGGCTGTGAATTTGATTTTGATTATACTTGTTGCAAAGTTACAGAAATAAAGTTTAATTTCATTTTAACACAGCAGAATTGTGTCCTACAGCACAGGCTGCTGGTTAAAGCGTGGCATCTAAAATCACATGATAGTTTTTAGGATTAGACCGGACAAATGCATCCTTTGTTCCCGCTCTTCATGACTGCGATCTGATAAAGCACAAGAGTGCTGCGCATAGTTTCCATAAGGGCACAAGTACACCAATCTAAAATTAAAATAAACAATATCTACCCATTTAAACAGAGCATACCTGGATATGCCTGTTCAGTAGACCTTTGACACATCAGAGGTCAAAAACAGATGTCGTGATCAAAAGGGACCCCAGCACAAGTTGGATTACTTTACAATGTAGCTAATATTGAGATATTCTAGCTTGGCAGCGGGCGTTTATCCTGTATGGCACGGATGTTTTCTTGCTCTGTCTTTTTGCAGTTCTTTGTGCTTTGAAGATGGTTAAGCGGATGAGGGCGTTGAATTGTCTTACAAAGTTTTAGATGCATATGGGGTTTATTGTTTGATTATTTAAATACTCCTGTACCTCATTGATCTACAGGTAAAATGGAACCGGTTTTATTTTCTATGCTGAAGTTATACAATAGATAATGTTTTACTTAACCACTCAGCGTTTGGGCTCATGATATATGATGTCACCAGAACTTCTCGATGGCAATATTAGACCATAATAAACCTTTACATGTTATTTATATGGACCAATGTCACATTATTTAGAGCAAGTAAACTATTAAATGCACGTTGTCAAACGTATAATTCCATATAATAACCATAGTGCAGTGTACCAGATGTGAAAAGCACGATTTGCTGTCTTACATATTTTATGGTACAGTGACTGCAGAGGAATATAGTTCTGATAATAGTCAACAGGCCTAGCTGATATGTAGGTGCATAGATTAAACCCCGCTGTATTCTGGTTCTGTTAAAATACTTTTGTTTAGAGCTACTAAACATAAAAAGCATCTGGGCATAATCTACATATAAATTGCTGTATTGAGTTATGTGGTATTCTGATGATACTTCTAACCGCAGATGCCTCACCCAGCGGTGTAGCAAGAAGAGGGTGGTCCACCCCAGGCGGCACGAGTTTTGGGGACGGGACCTCCCCCCCCCTGCTCATTCCTGCAGCAGTCGCAGGGCAGGAATCGCCGTAGGTGGCAAACGCAGGAACCGTCACGGGTGGCCTAGCTACGCCACTATCCTCACCTTTAGAATATTCCCCAGGTGTCAGACTCAAACTGAAATCTATTCAAAGCATTACTCCCGCGCACCTCTATGTGGTGCCATGCTGCTCTTCATAGGCTTCGTTCTGCCTCAGATGTGACAACACGGAGCTGCTTAAAAGCTCCACCTCTGCATGGCGACATCAGTTACTTTCTTTCCATACCTTCAAATGCAGATCCAGAAATCTACTTCCATTTTTCTCAGGTTCCAATGACTACCAAATCAAAACCTATGTGCAAGGGAATGATGTCTCCTCCCAAATCTACAGGCTTCATGCCATACAGTAACTGGGGGAAATGGATGTTTACTACACACGCACATGGGTTGTATCTTTGATGCATAGGTTTGAGGCATGACTCCGAGTTGCGCAATGAGTACACTTCCATGCACTCAAAGGCGATTTGGGACTGAAGTATAGCTGTATGTTCCGAATGCAGGAAAAAGTCATGGGCTTCACATATATCCCTTTCTACGTTGAGGCTACAGACTCACTCCAGAGGCTTCTCCTGTGAGATGCTGTTTTCGTGATTGAAGTCCTAAGGTACGTTGAATTCCAAGAGGAAGCACAAGACAGCAGTAGTACTAAATGGACGTGGCTAGGGCTTAAAGGTGCCAATCTATTTCCATCATTATCTACTATTAAGGAGCCAATTCTACAGTCAATCCTGGTGCACCATGAGTTTTGGGCTGAGTCCACTCCACAGGCTGTTCACCTTGGGAGGTACTGCTTTAGTATTTATTCTAAATTTGGGAAATCTGCAGTTAGGAGTATCCATCAGAAGAACATGTGGCTTACCGTCTGTAATGCTGTTTCTGGTGTATACTCTAATCACAGATTCCTTACCACACTCCCACCAACCTGTACTGTGGAGTGGCCTCATTTAGCCGCCCTCTCAATTGGTCCCAAATTATAGATCTTGTACACTGATACTAAGGTACACTGTGTCTGCATTTGAGGGTGTAGAAATTTCAGAAACTGACACTGGTGCACAGGGATGACTTTTATGTGGCTGTGCTCCATCACCTCCGGGGCAGAATAAAACCAATGTGGAGCTGCATAGCACCGCCTAGCAGTGCAGAGGGACAATGCTTTAAAAAGTTTCTGTATGTATTCTGACGCCAAGGAAATATTCTAAAGGTGAGGCATCTGCGGTTAGATAGAGTATCACCAGAAAGAGCATTACTGAAGAGAAGTAACTTGTTCTTTATTACTTAATTATTATTTATAACCATAATTGATGAAGGAAAGGGGCATAATGACTTCTAAATCAAATTTTAATTACACTCGTCAATAAGCATAATTGCTGAATTTAAAAGGTTGTTTTTGCACACAGGAAACTCACACAGAAGATGTCTAATCTACTGATATTTTCATGAGACATTTCTATATGAAACACACAATCTAAAAACTATTTTCAAGAGATTTTGTGGAATTTCTCAAATTATGCAACTTCTCACACCCCTACTCATGTCCTAAGCAATAGAGGGGTTGGGCGTATGCCAGGAAGTCAATATTTAGTTTTCAAGTAAGTCTTTATTTTCAAACAGTTAGTTCTTACGAAATTGGATATTTTTTTACGGTCAGCCAACGCGTTTCGTTCTCATGATGAGAACTTCGTCATGGCTCAATGGCTGAGTGTCCTTACTTTGTAGTAAAAAATATAAATATATTGAACAATTTCGCACTCCAAAGGTATAATGGGTGCAGTGTAGCCTAGCTCCAACGTGACCTCCTGTTTAGAACTCGAATAAGTGATCCATGAATCAAGTTGGTTTCCAGGCAGTTACTCTGGAAGCACTAAGGATATCACACGTCCTCAGAAGTAAATCTAGGATTAGAAGTTCTCCTGCCTCATTCTGGCAGCAGAACTTCTAATCCAAAATGTATTTCTGAGCCCGACCGAGGCTATGTGATATCCTTCTTCTAGTTAGTGGTAGAAATGGGTGTGAAAACAATAATGGATGCCAAAGAACTATACATTTCTGAAAAGTAGACAAAATTCTGAATTAAGCGAGACTGTTTGGAATTCGATTGGGGTGGGGGCATGGTCTTGCTCATTGTGGGTCGCCCCACCCCTCTTATAGGTGGAATCGCTGAAACGCGTTTGCCAAAGAATAAAGAATCTTAAAAAGTGCGTGCTCCATGGTCTCCTTGTTGGGGACCGTTTGGTGGTGAAATATTATGTGACGGCTACGGTCACGGAGGAAGCACCGGCCCAGAAAGTTTTTAGGCAGTTCAGTGGCAATTGGTGTGGAAAGTAAGGAGCTGCTAGAACCGCCACTGACCTATTGACTTTTGCATTCATTGATAAAATGTCGCCACTACTGAAGTGGATGGGAATGAGGATATCGATCGCACCCCAGTGAAGTAAATTCATAATAAGGTTAGGGCACGGCAGAGCGAGGGATCATTCCACGTTTCACAGATGGAACTTACCTGCCATGCAATGTAATTTGCCAGCATCGAATGTATCTACCAAGATTCATTTGAAAATTGAAATGCTTAATTGTGCAAAAAAAGACAAATGAAACTTACTATAAGGACTAAATTGACAGGTTAAGATGGCTGACACGGGCAGGAACTTTCAGAAATTTGAATCGTATTCCATTTTCCATCGTGACAATGCGATTGTCCAATGAAAAAGGACAATGTTGCCTGATGAAATGTGGAAAATGAATTGTGATGGCACTGATGAAGGCGGAATCGCTGAAACGGGTTTGCCAAAGAATAAAGAATAAAGAAAAAAATCTTAAACCATTTGTGCTCCATGGTCTCCTTGTTGGGGACCGTTTGGTGTTGATATATAAAAGATATCCCTGGTGTCTAGTGGGCTTTTGACCCCCCCGGGGTTATATCCCCCATCTGCCCCTGGGGGACAGAAACAATACCACAGATTTTTGGGAGGGGGGAGGCATAGGCATGCCCATTTTGGGCAGCCTATGCATTAAAAAATCCCTGGTACCTAGTGTCCTAGTGTGCTTACTGCCCCTTCCCGGGTGGGCAGATCGGGGCTTTTGCCCCCATCTGCCTACTGGGGGGCAGAAAGACTGGATTTGTATAAAATGTTGGGGGTGAGCAAAATCCCTAGCCCTGCAGCAATCCCAATGCAGGGATCCACTAGGGACGTGTACCACCGGAAAGGGGAGATTCTGTACTTTCTATAGATACCTCTCATTTCTGCGTCGGTTGCCAGGGGGCTGAGATAGCCCCCTGAGCACTGAGGCAGTGAAACTGAAATGAGACAATCGGCTCATTTCAGTTTCGGTTTCACTGAAATGAGGTTAGCATGACATGTGCGCTGATTGTCATTTCAGTGAAACATTAGAACAGCCTCGGGAGCTGGGGGAGCTCTTCCCCAGCTCCTGAGGCTGTTTTGGGCCATAGGCAATCCCTCTGGTGCCCACACCCATGGGATTTTCTAATCCTAATGTGCGAACGGTCAGGAGCCATCCGACACACATGAGCACTGTAGTGCTGGACAGCTCCCAGCCTTCTGACGCACCAAACGGGTTAACAAAATGATACTAGGTAGGCAACAACAATAAAACCTACATCTTATCCATAATCTAAGACCACCCTAACCCAGAATGCAGAGAAATACAGAACACGTCCAAACATTGCTAAGAACTCCATGGCTTCCTTTTACCTTTGGGTAAACAAAGCCATTAGTCAATCACATACTGCCTTCTCATCTGCATGTACCACGGAATTCTGCTGCACAATATATAACTCAGCATTTTACAGCTTATAACTTTAACACAACTTGCACTATTCACCCACCCACAATTACCATTTACACCTCATAATGTATGTTCCTGCCACATTACACCTACATCCTTTAACACACTTTCACACTACATATGTTTTAATTACCACACTCCACTCTATGCTTTTGCACTGTACCTCTATCCACATCACTTCACTATACGCTAATCCAATGTATGCTCCTACATTTTACTCTTCTCCACTCTCCACTCAACGCTATTACACTCTACGCTACTCCACTGTAAGACACTCCAGTCTGTGCCACTCAACTGCATGGTTTTCCATTGTACGCAACTCCATTCTATGCCACAACACATTATGCCACTATATACCACTCCACTCTACATGACTACACTCTATGACAGTAAACTCAGAGTTATTCCACTATACACAACTGCACTGTACTCTACTCCACTGCATCAGAATGCACTTTATGCCACACCACTTGATGCCATTCCATTGTATGCTAGTCCAATCTACACCACTCCAGTTCTACACCACTCAAAATTAGGCCACACCACTATAAGCTGCTCTCTGTATGCTATTTGAGTGAATACTAATCTACTGTATGCTGTTACACTGTACCCCACTCCTCTTTATGCCATGGCCCTGTATGCTATTCCACTGTATGCCACTCAATGCCCCTGCAGTCAAAACCACTCCACTCTTCTCCACTTTATGGTGTTCCATTGTGTGTAACTCCACTCTACCCCACTCCACTCTATGCTATACCACACTGTTCCACTCCATTGTGCCCCACTCCATTGTGCCCCACTCCATTGTACCCCACTCCATTGTACCCCACTCTACCCCATTCCACTCTACCCTACGCCAGTCCACTCTACAGCACACTCCACTGCACCACACTCTACTGCACCACACTCTACTGCACCACACTCTACTGCACCACACTCTACTGCACCACACTCTACTGCACCACACTCTACTGCACCACACTCTACTGCACCACACTCTACTGCACCACACTCCATTGCACCACACTGCACTGCACCAAACTCCACTGCACCAAACTCCACTGCACCACACTCCATTGTATGCCACTCCACTACACGCTATTCCACTATATGCCACTCCACTCTGTTCCACTCCTCTCTATTCCACTCTGCTCTACGACAGTACACTGTAGGATACTCTGCTCCTTTTTCCTGTACCACCTGTTTATTAAAAATAAAAAACCATTACAATTCAAAGAAAAAAAACAAAGGTTAAACCGTTGTCTTAGTTAGGAAAACATTATTTATTCTTCTTATACAAACCAAACTTAAAATACAGAAATATTACAAATTCTAAAGTTATAGTTATATCTTATGTGTGCACATTATGCTACACCTTTACATTAAGTTTACTTTATTCTTAAACTGCAAACAAAAATTAAACTTCACAAAAATTTTAAATTGTACTTATAAACGACGTAGCTGAGTCTATGAGGTCCTACTAAAGTGACCCTTTTGGATTGCACTGAACCAGACCAAGTGGTAACATGACACGAATATGTGTTAGATATCCTATCAGCCCACCCATCTGGTGGAGCCTCGTCATGTAGGACGTCTAACCAGGGTGGTGAGTCCAAGCCCAGATGAATTGGCCAGACAACACACACTACTGGTTCATCTTGTAAAGGTGTCCGTGCCACAGAGTGGTGCTGAAAAAGTGCAGTGCAAGACAGGGAGTGAAGAATAGGTGATCTTAAAATGACGGTCGAGGCAAAGAAAAGTATTTTTATTAAAGATATTCACCAAGACGCCAGATTAAAAAGAAGTGTAGAACAGTGTGAAAAAATCACTGTGATGCTTTGTTGTGTAATGGATCAGGCCAACATGTTTCTGCCGAAGGTGAAACTACACCAGCATTCTTCAGGGCCAAATACACAAAGGTGTTGCTACTGCAAAGGTACACTCAGACAAATTATACAAAGTGAAACAAAAAAAGGAAGGACAGACCAAATTGTTTGTTAAAGAACTGTCCAAACTACTGGTGTGGTCTTGTAGACCATCCTACCATATCCTCCAGATCAGTAGTTAATAGAGGTAGAAATCCCAGCAATATGTGGGAGTCGAGCCTCACCTCACCCGGCAACGGCTCGGAGATTGAGGCCCCGCTCTCTCCGTCGGTACCTCTAGGCTGACACCTAAGCCGAAAGGGGCCTCCCTATTAACTACTGATCTGGAGGATATGGTAGGATGGTCTACAAGACCACACCAGTAGTTTGGACAGTTCTTTAACAAACAATTTGGTCTGTCCTTCCTTTTTTTGTTTCACTTTGTATAATTTGTCTGAGTGTACCTTTGCAGTAGCAACACCTTTGTGTATTTGGCCCTGAAGAATGCCGGTGTAGTTTCACCTTCGGCAGAAACATGTTGGCCTGATCCATTACACAACAAAGCATCACAGTGATTTTTTCACACTGTTCTACACTTCTTTTTAATCTGGCGTCTTGGTAAATATCTTTAATAAAAATACTTTTCTTTGCCTCGACCGTCATTTTAAGATCACCTATTCTTCACTCCCTGTCTTGCACTGCACTTTTTCAGCACCACTCTGTGGCACGGACACCTTTACAAGATGAACCAGTAGTGTGTGTTGTCTGGCCAATTCATCTGGGCTTGGACTCACCACCCTGGTTAGACGTCCTACATGACGAGGCTCCGCCAGATGGGTGGGCTGATAGGATATCTAACACATATTCGTGTCATGTTACCACTTGGTCTGGTTCAGTGCAATCCAAAAGGGTCACTTTAGTAGGACCTCATAGACTCAGCTACGTCGTTTAACAGACCTTCCGACTCTTTATGTTTGTTGCAGTTTGATTAGGGGTATTGAGTTTGGTAGGTCTATAAACATAGTCCCCTTGACCCTCCTAAACCTTTGTTTTCCAAATTGTACTTATACCTTTAATTTAAAATGTATGCAACACTTTTAGATGTTTATAACTCGCACACCTCCATACACAGAGTATTCAACTCCATAGCCACTGTACATTAACTATGGCTCGTGCCTTCTCCATGCACTGCTTATACCATTTTCTATTATATCACTTATGCCACTTAAAATAATAGTGTTTATAATAATAGTTATGACATCAGAAATCACATCTTTTGGGAGCACACACGTCATGGTACAATGACGAGGTTTAGTTAATACTAAGGTAACGACTGGATATAAGCATGCATAATAACTATTTCACAAACCTGTACAGCTGGCTTTCATTAAAAGTCCTCAAGCTGAATCAAGAGAAAGAGCAGCAGCCTTTACTATTAGACTGTTTGAGGTTATTGTAACTACCTCCTGGAAACTAGTCAAATTATTTCCAGAGTATCTGAATTCTTCTCAGTTGGTAGTACCTCACAAAGGTCTTGTCGGCACAGCCTATTTTAAGTATACACGGTTCAAGGCTCTTTTAGTGTTTCATCAGATATGGTAGGATATTCGATTAGCATGCCATATACCACTGTTACACCTCAATAGGAAATAACCCCTTCTCCCACACCCGCTGCTAGACCCCTAGTCAAGATGCTGGTAAAAGGGAGGCCTGTGGCTCCTTGGACAATTTTTTAGGGATGATAATCTCTGATCTTTCTCAGATGTCAGTGGCGTAAATCCGCTTTCCAAAATAGGCTTTTTCTGTTTTTTACAGTTAAGAAAATGTTTGTCACATCTCTCCCCCAATGAAATGAGCATGAGTCGTAACATATTTTTGTACAAAACGTTGTTAAGATAAACAGGCAGGAGTATATACATACTTTCTATCAGATTCTCTGGGGTCGGCGAAAGGAGTTTAATATATTTTCCTGTTTGTCAGTAAGGTGGTCTCATAATTTGTTTAGTAACATTTCCATAACAGGCCTCCCATAATCTAATAGTCTCGTGCAAGACACCCTTAATGTGTCCAGGCTTAAAACTAATTCCTTCAAAATTGTGTATGATCTATATTACACCCCATATAATTTGTTCAAATAAGGTCAAAGGGCAGCGTCGGGCTGCTTTAGATGTATTGCGCAAGAGGCAGATACAGTACACATTTTTAGGTTTCGCCTGCGAAGAGATGCGCTCTGCGCATCTTTTCGGCGCAGGCGAAATCCTGTTGAGATCTGTAGGGTGGCTTGGTTCGGCCCTCGTCCTTGATTGGCTGGCTCCGTAAACGGAGCCTTGCCATTGGACGAGGGGCCTGTCCGTCAATGCCGGACCAGACACGGGGGCGTTCCCGACATTCTTTGGCTTTTGCCGACGTCACGGGACGCCGGGAACGCCCCCGTGTCTGGTCCGGCATTGCCGGCACTACTGCGTCTCTTCTTCCCGTTTCCCGCCCCGTGACTGGCCGGCCGGCCAATCCTAGCGCGGCCGGCCGGAAGTGCCCGCCCCCCGGAACAAGAAGGAAGACGGCAAGCAGTATGGCGGCGCCCGCGGGGCTCCCGTGGCCTGGAGGGAACCCCGGGAGATGCGGAGGACGTTGCCGGTCTGCTTGCTTTTTTTTGGTGCATTTTTTTTTGCTCTTTCCCACCCCCTCTCCCGCTCTCCGTGTCACCGAACCCGTTACCTCGAGGCGGCCGGTTGGCAGGGCTCCCGTGTACCGAGGGAGCCCTGCAGGAAGAGAGAAGTTCGACCGCCCCCGCCCTGCAGCGAGAGGAGAGCGTCTGAGCGGCCCGGCGGGGCTCCGTGGTGGAAGAGGAGCCCCGCGCTGGCCAGAAGAAGAGAGCCGCCGCCCGGAGGAGCCGCCCCTGAGGCCCGGTGAGTTGAAGGGCTGGGGGGCTCCGTGTGGACCGGGTGAGGCGGGGGCAGTGCTGTTGCTGCTCCGTGAGGGAGCAGATGGGTTCTCGTGGTGCCTAGAGTCCTGTTTAACCTCTCCACCTACAGTGCACAGGCTACAAAGCCTGGGTGGAGTTAGGGCTGTAGACAGGATGTGCTTTAAAATATTAAACGTGCTATTTGCGTGCCGTGGAAGTAACACTGAGGTAACATTTGCTACTGCCGCTGCGTAGCATTTCCGCCCAATGGTTTCTGAACGGTGGCAGCATTGCGGGCACGATCCCAATACATTGCCCCTGAATCGTTCCAAGAAGTTTTCCTTTGATTCTATCCGACTTTCTCGACCTAGTACTAGAGAGGGCTGTCCTCATCCGGCTTTTGCTACGGGTTCACGTGAGGCGGCAGCATAAACTTTTTGCGACTATATCAGTGGTAGTAGCCTAGCCATACCTGTGTTACGCAGTGTGTCATGAATTAGTGTTTCTGTCCCATCTCATTCTTCCGGGTCACTGTGGGAAAGAGTGTCATGCTAATGCCTGCGCTGGAGTTGTGTGTGCCATGCCGCTTCAGGACTTGTTTCTAAGCCCCCTTTATACTGTACCCGTGAGTGAGTTGGTGCTCACTTTGGAGCATAGACTGTTGTATAATGTTGTTTTCAGCAGCCTGGCAGTGGTAGCAGAGCTGCGTGACTTCACCAGAGCGCCTACTTTGAAGCCCTTCGAGGTGTAGCATTGCCAATTTTTTCATGTACTTATTTAAAGTTCTTCAGAGGTTAGGGGTCTGTCGACTGTCTCTAGAACCAAACCCCCTGCTTTGGTAATTCTAACAGAAAAATGCAAGCCTCCGAGTTGGTTTTTGCATCGCAGCAGTTACTTTTTGTGAATTTTGGTTTCCGTTTCTGGGATTAGTCCCCACCTGCGATTATTTGCATGCCAGTATTTGACTTATTAATATTACTCAAATGACATCCTGCCGTTTGTGCGTAGAGATTAAACACACATTGCTAGCAAAAGTAAGTGAGCTATAATAAGTCACATGCAAAGCGTATAATCAGTGTTAAATATGTCTCTCTCAACTGAGGCGATGCATTTACTATTAAGCTTCTCTTCCCAAGGTGAGAAGTGCAATCGGGCAAAAAACGATGCCACTCTTTGCAAACAAAATGAATAAATAAACTATGCAAAAAAGATGTATTTTTGCTGAAGCTCCTATGACTATTGTTAAAAATGTGCTTTTCCGCTGAAGGGATTGAATTAAATGTTTGAAAGATGAATTGGCAAAGCTAATGGCTCTCTCACGTGAAAAACCATTGACCTTGCCAAGGGTTTTTTAAATAGCTTCCTTAAATGTGCAGACAACCAACTTGAATTGGGAACGTGACGTGTTAAAATATTACAAATGCATTTCTAGATTGCCACGCGGGTGTTTAGGCGTGCACAGCGTTATCTTTGAGTGCCTTCTATTTTAAGAAACCTAATTGATTTGGACGGCAGAAAGCAGGTGTTCAGTATGGAGAGCACACGCGAAGGGCATAGAGTGAATATGAAGGGTGTGACTTGTATGGACATGGTGTGCAAAGTGTGGTGTGCTGAGCAGGCTTTGCCAACACTTGAAGAGACAGCAGTTTCAAGGAAAAGAACTAAGAGCGCCAAGATGGAGAGTCAGTGGATGTTCAGTAGATTCTGACATGTATCTTTTTCACTTTCTAAAGCTGCAGCCATTTTTAATTGAAGTAAGAGGCTATATGTTTTTAATTCGGCTGCAGATTTCTGTATTGCCTTTACATTTCTCCCTACAATTCTTGTTAAAGGGGTTCTAGGTATAGAATTGGGGTGGATGAGGTGTGCACCTTCACTCTCCATCCAGACTTCCCTGCAGATGTGATCAACTCTCTGACGTGCCCCTGAACTGTGCATTGAAAAAGCCACCTGTAGTTAGTGTGTTTTACAGCTGTATTAGTCCGAGATTTTCAAATTGTTTTTTAATATCCTTTATCAAGTGTGGTTTTTAACTTTTACTTTCTCGGTCGGTCCCAACTTCTGACTAATGTTCATAATTCTCTTTTTGAAGGAGTGTTAAGCAAGTGGAAATGTATACGTTTAATGGGGAGCTCATTGTTGGTGCCATTTCTTTATTGCTGAAACATGTTCATTTTGCTGTTGTAGTTCACCTATGATGCTATGTGGGTATGAATGCCCGATTTAAACTGCACCTGTGCTGTTCAATTCCACTTAATGTGACACATCCCCCAGGGTCACAGCGTGCATTGGAGTGCCTCAGGCAGCTGATGTTGATTCTGTCTGTGCACCTCTGCCATTCCCCAGGTTCTCAAAAAGTCAATGTCAACAGATATTTTTGTGTATCCAGGTGGACACTTGTTTCTCCCATACAAGATCTTTAATAACTATGTTCTTGGTTTTGGATGGGTCAGAGTAGTGTTTTGGCTGGTAAGTTGCTACTCACACCCTAGAAGTGAGACAACAGTGCAATTAGTAAGTTATGGCTTATTTTAAAGATGTCAGATTATTCCATTCAGGCTGCCCATTATCATCAGATCTAAGGTGTTCAGTCCATGAGGAGAACACACCTCACTGCCTTATGTTATTCTGTCTGAAGTAAGAGGACATGGAAAGAGGTACTGTCATTTCCGCCTCATTATCTGTAAAGGAGCACAGATGTGTCCCTAGAGGTTTCATCTCACAAAATAATTGGCAACTGAAGCGGACAAACATTTATTTACGGGATAGATACATTTCCGTTTCTTCTAGAATCAAATTGTGAAGGAGTGCCTGCCCAGCTCCACCCTTCACTGCTATCCGCAGTTTGTACCACGGCACATGCAGGTGATCAGTAGCTTCAGGGCGCTTGTGACTGGCTGAACAATAGATGGGGTGAACGTGATAACATGACTAGGGCAGGTGTACTAAGGCTGTTTCCCAACTGCTGTGCAACTTCTTCTACTCTTAGAGCTGAGATTTTCATGAAAGTCTTATAGTCTGAATTCAGCAGCGTAATAGGACAGAATGTATGAAGCTCTGTGGTTATACTGAATAAGCAGCTACCTATGTTATGCCATCTATTAATGTAATAACTGCACTTTCACAATTGCTTTATTAACCTTCCTGCTTTCTCAAATTTGCTTGAAAATGCGCGATATTTCTTTTTTTTTTTTAAAACCCTTTTGGGGTTCAAGCTCGCTCGCTACGGTGCTGTATGCAAATCACTTTGCGCCGCACCACTTTAAAATCTCACCCACCGCCCCTGGAAAAGCATGCAAATTTGTCCAGGAGGCAGGGGTCTCTGCGTGTGCCTGTGCCAATTTTGCGCACTCCTTGACTATCCTGTCAGACAGGTGTTGTTCCATAAGGCCACCCACCTCATGAACCATTCTATAGATGGAGAAGTCAACAGATTCGTAAAATTCATTGTCCCACTGCAGGTATGCTTGGGACACCTCCTCCTCATAAGTGCAATCCTGCGCCTCCATTTCTTTGCAGAAGGCCAGGTCAATAACTCCCTCGCAGAAGGACTTGTGGTAGCGCAAGTACGCTTAATATATATATGAAAGCTGGGGAACCCAGACAGTGAAAGGCGCAGACCAGAGGTCTACAATGGGGCTTGCACAAACCCTAACGCACTGAATGACAACCCTCCGGAAACCCTGACAGGGCTCAGCTGTCTAACGTGCGCCTCAATGATGTTGAAACCTCTGAAACAACACTTGTGCAATATTACGCCTTCAGGCGTCACATTGGGCTCACCCACAATACAGATCCCCGCCAGAGCGTTCAAATAGAAGAAGAAAATGTAGGGGTACAGACCCGGTCAGCCTCACCTTTCGGCCTGGTACCACTGCACCAGCCACACTACTTCCCTACTGACCGTTCTCCACTTCAGCCCCGTCTAAATTACAATTCCTGCTTGTGACCCTTTTGCCTGCTTGTGCTTGTTTTCATGACCCTGTTGCCTGCTTGTGCCTCCGTGTGCCCCTGTTGCCTGCTTGTGCCTCCGTGTGCCCCTGTCGCCTGTTTGTGCCTCAGTTTTCGTGCCCCTGTTGCCTGCTTGTGCGCCCCTGTTGCCTGCTTGTGCCTCCGTGTGCCCCTGTTGCCTGCTTGTGCCTCCGTGTGCCCCTGTCGCCTGCTTGTGCCTCAGTTTTCGTGCCCCTGTTGCCTGCTTGTGCGCCCCTGTTGCCTGCTTGTGCCTCCGTGTGCCCCTGTTGCCTGCTTGTGCCTCCGTGTGCCCTTGTTGCCTGCTTGTGCCCCTGTTGCCTGCTTGTGCCTCCGTGTGCCCCTGTTGCCTGCTTGTGCCTCCGTGTGCCCCTGTTGCCTGCTTGTGCCTCAGTGTGCCCCTGTTGCCTGCTTGTGCGTCCGTGTGCCCCTGTTGCCTGCTTGTGCCTCAGTGTGCCCCTGTTGCCTGCTTGTGCCATGTGGGTGTGTGTGGAGGGCTCTGTGTGGCTGTGTGTGTGGGGAGGTTTGTGTGGCTGTGTGTGTGGGGAGCTTTGTGTGGCTGTGTGTGTGGGGAGCTTTGTGTGGCTGTGTGTGTGGGGAGCTTTGTGCGGCTGTGTGTGTGGGGAGCTTTGTGCGGCTGTGTGTGTGGGGAGCTTTGTGCGGCTGTGTGTGTGGGGAGCTTTGTGTGGCTGTGTGTGTGGGGGGGGCTCTGTGTGTGTCATTTGCGAGAGATAAAGCTAGTGGCATTGTAAATGACAATGCCATTTATTTATGTTAAAAAATACATAAATAAAAATAATGTCAAGAGCAATGCCAATAGCTCTAACTTTAACAAAGGCGAAACCATTGCATTGTAAATGCTTGTTGCTACTTGCGACAGCATTAGTCAATATTGACACAGGGTCTTTAAATGTATTAATCAACTCCTGAAGACTAAAGTTGGAGCTGAGCCATCTATGATACTCCTTCCTCATGCCACCAGGTATACTGCATGCTGTGGGAGGGGGGGGGGGGCTTACTACTTTACAGTTACATCAGCTAGACTAGATATTACCTGTGCCTGGCCCCAGAAGGCTGCCCAGACCTGGTATCCTGGTGGCAGGAGTGTGTATGCATCTATATGGACTAGAACAGGTGGTGCTTCAAAGCCACCCTAATCGCCGTAAACTGCGTAGAATATGGGAACAGGTCAAGTGCAGATTCCAGTAAATGAGACCTAGAGGCGACCTTGAACTAGGACAGAAATAGGCTACTTGAACAATTTTCTGAGTGACTCTTTATTTCCGATTTTTTCGTCTGGTGAATGGATAAATGAATTGTACTTTCTGACACTACTATGATAAATTCAGATAATGATTATTGTCTCCCCCCCCCCCTTTTTCCCTATGGTTCTGCTTTTGCTGTTTGGTAATATGGTCTGATATCATGATGTGGATCTCCTCAATTAAAAAAATAGAAATAAAAATAGAAAGAGAAACCCAAATTGACACCATCCTATTTGGATTACACTTTATGAAAATTATGAGATAAATGCTGTTATGTATTTTTGTATGATGTTTATTAAATATAGGTAACATGAAAATAGCGCTTTTTTTCCAGACGGGAAATTATTTACTGAAAATACTCATGGTCTAGTGGGTTGGACTGTTTTTGTATACTAAAAATAAAAGTAGAGTATTTAAGTAAGTAGTTATTATAGACGTTTCGAAAAAGAAGCCTTTGCTCTCTTACATTCTATCTTTATAAGTGCTTCCAGAACAGTACAGTTTACAATGGTCCCTGATTACAGTTAGAATGTTTGAGTTATACTTAGCTTTTCTAAAGAGGGTGATAATTAAATAATAAGCTGGGTGGAAGCTCTGTATAATAGTTTGGGACTCCCATTATCTCAATACATTGTCATGCACAGAGACTAATTAGCTGGAGGGAACGAAATTCGACTGAATCTAGATCTCCCTTTGGATGAGATCTATATTTCATAGGTATCTGTGAATTAACATCCCCTGCCTCTTAAACATTGGGGTTTTAGGAGTAATAGTATCCAAACATGTAATACAGTGTCTGTGTGTGTGTGTGTGTGTGTATGTGTATATATATATATATATATATATATATATATATATATATATATATATATATATATATATATATATATATATATATATATATATATATATATATATACATATTAGATATATACACACACACACGCATACAACTGCAAACATATATATATTTTCGTAGTGGCAATTGCCACTGTACAGCTGCAGTTAGGTCACACTTTCCATAGGAAATGCATTTTTGTTTCTTTAACAACGTTGATGCCGTTTGAAGAATTTGCAAAAAAAGTTACAAACAAAAACATCAACCAATTTAGCTTCTTTTCGGAAAGTTTTGTGCTGGTCCTTCACAAAGAAACTGGAGAGGTAGATCCAAAATGGGCATTTTTTCCATGTTAATTTCCTTAGGAAGGTTTGCTCTCTTATACAGAAAAAACACGCTACACAGCATTACAGCCCATTTGGTAAAAAGTTAGAAAATTACTATTAGTGCGCTTTTTGTTATTTGTTTTAAATCTATTTGGCTGTTTTTTTTTAGAAATTAGTGTTTACATAGGTGCGCGGGGTGGCCAGTAGGGGTTAACAGTGGTTGTAGGAGAAAGCTGGAACATAGATGTTCAGATATGCTCTGATTGGCTCATTCTAATTGGGTAGACAGATACTAATTGGCTTTCCACAACATGAAGAATATGTTGTGACTTCCATTACAGGACTCCTGAAAAAAGGATTGAAAGGCCTCCTCAGGGGGCAGAGTGCAGACATCCTGCCACCCAGGTCTGTGTTCGGGCCAGGAGGCCTGAAGAGACACATAGTGGTGGCTAGAGCAGGCCAGAAGGAGACCAAAGGTGTCCCAATTGGCCAACCGGGTGCCAAGAAAGAATCTCAGTCCCCTGCAGGAAATGTCCGAGATATGCTCACGTAGCGCTTTGCTCTCTGAGGCTTCCTCCAACCCCAAACTTTGCATATGGAGTGGTGTGGCTCACTGGTTAGAGGCGGCAGACCCGTAAGCAGAGGACGGCCCGGGACCAGGGTTCGATTCCCGACGCGGCAGGGTTGTGTACTATGGTCAGCGGGCTTGATAATTCTCGCCTCGGTGCCTACTCCAGTCAGGGACCACACTCGGCAATTCTGGGCATTAGCTTGCCTCATCTTCACAACGGCCCCCCCAGACCGCCGGGGATGCTTGGTCGCACCTTAGAGATACCCATTAGGGACAATCTCTCAGGGTGAGCCAGGACGGGTTCCCCAGCGGTCGAAGTGCGGAGATACTCCTCCGGGAGTCGATTCTAGCGCTATATAAATCCACAATTAAATTAAATTAAATATTTGTTTCTTTTTGTTCCCCAGCACACCACCAACTTTCAACCAAGTGTTTGTGGAGCTGTCAGGAGATCAGAAGCCCCCCCCCCCAAAAGATTCAACAGATGTCACCTTAACTCTCCTCAGGGTTCGAATTTGTGAGGAGTATTTTTAAATAGTTTCAAACACAAATGCAAACATTTGGTTAAAACTGAAATCCTCAAGTGACAATGACACAATTGATAGAGAATCATTATATGTCTTAATGAAGGTCATTTAAATGCTCAAAAGGCTTTAATAACAATCATTCGGTTAACAGTCAAACATTACATGGTTTATTGAAGGTCATTCAAATGTTTTGAAATGCTTTATTTATAATCACAAGGTTAACCCTGAGTCATTATATGCCTAACGAATGTCATTGTTAGACTGTACCATCCATAGTAGCTTAATGGAGTTGCATTGGTCTGGTTTGTCATAAGTCTCAACCTAAGTCAGTAAGCCTGTGTTTTAATAGGTATACTTGATTTTATTATAGGTGGGGGTATTGTGGCTATAGGGTTCAGGACTCACTAGGAGTGAGACCTGCTAAGTGGGTTTCCCCATTGGTATTTCCACCTGCCATCATGTGTGTATTTGTAATTAATGCAATGTGGTGTCCATGTAGAAAAAGGATTCCCCTTTTCTAAATCCCAGACAGGGCAATGATTTATTGGGTGTTTTGTTGTGTGCAGGTAAACGGAGATACTATCCCCACCTCCTCTGCTCAGTAAGCCTTAGAATGCTTTGCCCGCTACCCTTTGAGAAGAGTGTTACAATGGGGTACTTGGTTCTCAGTAGACAAAAGGTTGCAGACCTATTAGTTGTCAAGGATGCACATCCTTTGTAACTAATAACCCACTTTCCTACACCATCTAAAAAGAGTTCACACTTGTTTAAAAAACAAATTATATAAAAAAAATTACATTGCATTAATAATTTCAAACTGAAAAATACAGTAGTGGAACATTTAAAAAAATGCTACATCTAAAAAAAGTTTCAAACCAAAAACAAATTGGAAAACAAAACACAAATAACCAAATTGTTCAGATTCAATGCCCTACATCCAATCTCCTTTTCACACACTAGAGGTCATGTGCTGAGGGGATCTGGTTAAATGAATGCCATGCACATTGAGGTTAACAGCATTAAGATAGTGTTAAAGATTCTAAATTAGATTATGATAAAAGCATCACGTTCACTAAACTGTAACTGGCGAATTTCAGCGGGTGGGGGGTTTGAAACGGTTCTTGTCTCATTCCACCACCAAACTATAATGTAACTTTAAGCTTTGTTTTTCATTGTTAATTTCAGTTTTCTTTGGTTGTTTTACTTTAGTTAAAATCTTATTAACTTTCCCAGAACATCATTTAAACATTTGCTTGTTTGTACTGCAATGCAAAACAGGCATAGTTCCTTGAATTTCATCATGTAGTTACAAGAATAGTATGAAGCTACATGCTAACACATAGTGGCCTATTCATAAAGGCATTTTACTTTTACATGCATTTGTGAATCAGCCCCGAAACCTCTACAAATTGAATTTTCAATAAATGTTCTTATGCTGCATTTAGTACAAATGGACGGGGGTGTTCCCTCTTTGCTCTCTTATAATAGACAGTTGAACATTTTGGGACAGTTTAAAAAAAACCACAAGTAAAACCACCAAAAGATTACTAAAGGTGTACATTTTTACCCACTTCAAAATCCCTTTGTGAATAGTCGCCTTAAAGTGGAGGTGTACGTTAAATCGAGACTGTGGCTCTATGTAGTACACATTTCACTATTCTTGTTATGTCTAAGAACTTATACTGTTTCATTTAATCTCGACATCTTCATATTTACTCTTCATCCTATTTTGTTCTCCTCTTTAAAGATAATTCTATGAGAGTATTTGTAAATATTACATTTTCTAACTTCTGACCTCCATTTTTGTCTGAATATTAACGGTAATAATTAATTTTGAAGATGTAAGCTTTAAAATCACCAATATTTGAATGATTACAGATTAATGATATGACTTCAAAGTGTATTGTTTGTCGAGTGCCCCACTTTGACCAACTTGCACTGACAAAAATAGCAGTTTTCAGTAGTGGACATCACTTTATTCTTCTCAGCCGCCAGTTGCCTTTGCCTGGCGCTCCTGTCATCGATAGACGTGGTTGAAATATGTGTGAACACACTGCAAAAATTGGGTCCAAACAGAGAACTAAAGACTGGCAACTGTCCCCTTAGAAGATGACCTGCCCAAAATGCCAAACATGGAGCACTGGGACTTTTCAGAAAATGCTTCTCCAATGAGTAGCTCGTGAGCTAACAGTAGCTCGCCAGCTACCGGATATTAGCTCACCTGTGTGCAGCCTAGCATACTAAATTAAAAGCTTTTGATTGGTTGTGTACCTACATTGAAAAGTGTGTATTCAAGATAAAAAGTGTATATTTTCAGAAATTATAATCTGATGATTGGAGAAAAATAGCAAAATTTTTAAAATATATTCACATATCATTTGAGATATAAATCATGCCGCATTGGGGACACATTGCTAATATTATTAACTTTTTTTTTACATTAGTGCTGCCAACCATACCTGATGCACTAAGGTGATCACTGCTACTAATCTTGCATATGGCATACTCTAATGTAATCGTATCTGATGCAGTCACTATTATAACACTAAAAATATTAGTAGCTAATGATGATTTTCATTGAACATAGGTTGCTTCTATTACAGAAAAGGTTGGAGACCACTCGTTTAGAAGACTCAGGCAGAAGTTACATTTATTTTATGTTGATCGCCTTTGGATGTATAGTCTGCTGTTTATATGTTCATTATGACGTATTTTTGACAAAGAAACTGCTCTAGTTATACACATGTATGGATCTGCTGAGTCAGAGATGATGTTACACTAATGAGAAAAGCCTCTCACTGGGCTTTTCACTCTGGTATGTTTCATAGATACTGTTTAGGGTTTATGCAATGAAGTTCTAGAAAGCAGTATCTTGGAGCTCAAATATTTATTCATGCAATGTTATAAATTTAGTATGGCTACAGTTGTTTCTTGTTGAGAATCACACAACGCTGTCTAGAGCAGCACCATTGGAAGAGAAGTACAAACGATGCTAAGATTGCCTCCTTAAAGTTCATAGTGAAGAAGCCAGACTGATCTCAGCCACTCATCAAAAGGATCAGTTACTGTGTCTGTTCAATGAGATCTGTAGGGTCGGAGTCAGAAAGGCATCCTGAGGAGTTGGGTAAAAAACAATTGTGCGTTCAAGGTTTCTAAAGTCGCTGGGAACCTTTGTAGTAAATAATGTGTACAAATGTGGCTTTTGCGCAGTTGCTGCCAAGTGCTCAAACAAGGGATACAAAGTAGCGGGAAAGTTTCGTAAAAACATGGATTTAAGAAATTTTAGGAAGTTTTCTGGCTTTTAGATAAATTGCTTCACAGTAAATTGGGATAGAAAGGCTGTTTGAAAGATGTGGGTCTACTACTATAATTTGGTCCTGGACAGTAGTTTTTCCATGGGGGTTAGAACTTTTCAATATTTAAGTTCCTAAAGAAACATTATGTCATTGGTTACTGTTAAATAATTGTTGCTGTTGGTTTCCTTTTTACATCTTCCACACTTTCTGTAGTTATTATTGGAATCTGTTTTTGCACCCTCAAATAGCTCCTTTGCTGACAGCACTGGACAACGGTAGAGAAATGATCTTGCTTTGTGGCTGAATTGCATACTATTAATCCAGGGTATTGGGTTTCCAAACCCATTTTCCACAGTGAAACAAAATGTGTCATGTTGAACAAATCACATTATTTGCTGAGCTCTGAGTTACTTTTCGTCCAAAATTTGGAAGCTCCAAGAAGCAATTAGGTTTTTGAGGACTGAAGTATACCGTGATGTGGATTAGTTTATTTATTCTTTTGCTTGGATAGAGACAGTGGATGCAAAAAACTGTTGTGTTGTACATTGTTTTAGTAATCCAACAAATGAGAGGTCTAATTCACATAGTTGATTTATAGATTAATTATTTATACTTAAATACCCCAGGTTTGCTTTGTTGCTACGATTGAGTGGATATTTTCTTTTTTTTTTCATTAAAAACATTTATGCTGCATTAAGAATAATTGAGGCAAAACTTTTTTCAATTACTTTTATAGCCATTTTTTTTGTACACCATACATTGTGAACATGTAACGTGACACTGTAGCTTCAGGATATAATACATTATGTATGCACTCAAGATATGACCAGGTGTGACGACCATTTCCAACTCCAGGAATGCAATTCGGTTCCAGACACCACCCTCCCCCACACACACATCAACTCTGTCTCCCCATCAAGGAAACAAACATACTTGACATTAGAGTTCTGCATCAACCTCTTGATGCATGAGATCCTGCAGTTCAGTAGAAGCCAATTCATAATACTCTCTAAATTTACTCCAGAGCCAGTCGAATTTCCTAGGACAACCTCTGGCAGCAAATATGACTTTCTCCGCCCCCATACATGTGTGTATCCCAGAAAGACCCTGACCCTTAGATGGTATAGTGGGCAACTCTCAGTTCTGTGAGGTGTCTCTCTTCGCCACTATCAGGCACAGTCTACAACATATCAGTATTTTCCTCTGGAGATCGATATCCCCAGGGACTCCCAGCTGTACAAACTAGGGATTGTGCTATATTTTGCGTTCAGGTACGACACTAAGTTCCCGCAGGATCATGTCGCAGTCTCCCTGGATCTCCAGGCACTCCAACTTTGTGTGATAGAATGAGGCCACAGCATCCCGGCATCGGAGACAGTAGGGTGAGGGGATCTTCCCCATTTTGTGCAGCTTAGCCCAGCCCAAGTAGACCCTGTGAAGTGTCTTAAACTGAAAAAAGCGTGCCTTATAGCCACCTCCCAGGGATACACCAAGGAGGCCTCCCAGTCCACATTCTTCATCTCCCGCGATCCCGTTACCTTTGCTGCTGTAAGCTCCCCTAGGTTATCCAAAATAATTTTTATGATGACTTTGTAGAATGTGGAAACCGCTGACCTGCACAGTGTCTCCTCCAGCAGGAGAACTGATGCAAGACTTGTGCTTGTTGCACAGCTGGGCATCCTTGATTGGTACTTTGGAGATGGAATAGCACAATTGCTTGGAACAACTTACTCCTGTCCAAATTCTGCTGTGAGTTCTCATTAGGTTTCTGCAACTGCCTTTACTACCAAAAACATCAAACTGTGCTGTTTGAAATGCAAATGCTGATGACACTCCAAATAGTTGGAACTGCCAGAAATGTTATATATACTTACTGCTAAATTACCAGATCATTTGCTTTTGGTGCTCCTCATATATTGACCTCTACATAGAAACGAGGTCTATATTATCATCTCCGTTCTGATATTCTTCTGTAAAGGGGCACATCCTGTATCCCCTGCACAGTCCTCATTGGTAAAATTAGCTTGATCTAAAATCAGCCAGGCTTGGACGCCTACACATGGGGGGGGGATCCATTTTATTGAAAATGCACATTAGGATCACCACTTCTGTATGCCTTTTGCTAGATTTAAAAAGAACATGGAGGGAATTTACAAATGTTATCTTCTGTGCTTTGTTTGTGTGCAGTGGCTTGCCAGCATGTTAATAACAAGCATTTGCAATACAATAGGTCTCGCATTTGCATACGTTTATGCAATTTGCATTGTAAATGACAATGCTTTTTATTTATTGCCAATAGCTCAAACGCTTGTAAATGCGAGACCGATTTAATTGCAAAGAAGCGGCCATGATTTATCCCTGGCTGCTTTGAAAGTGAAAGTGCACATGGTGCGCTGAATGTTGCAGGAAAGCACGTTGTGCCTGCAGCAGGAGAAACTCATTAAAGAAAATAGTGCTTACAGATTAAATAAGACGTACCGTGTAGCAACCAAAGTGAAAGGGCCAGTCCTAATGGGAGGATACAAATGAAGACAAGGAGGTACTACTAAGGGACTGACAAGCCTATTAACGTATCACAAGTCAGCATTTATGAAGGACAGTGACACAAGCCAATGAAAAATATGGGTGGAGAGCGGGTGGGACTTCTTTTCCATACTCTAATACAGCATGCCTCGCAGAGCAGCGCATGCGCTGCCCAGGCTTGACCTAAGAAAAGGGCAACAGGCTGTTTGATATTTATTGGTAATGGAATTTTCAGTAAAAGATACAATTTCTAACTATTTTGGGATGCCCCTTATAAATCACATTTTCAGTGGAACATAACTTATAACCTCAGTTGTGTTGGCTGTAATAAAGTTTCCATTGCTGAGTTTGATTTGAATCAGGAAAGACATATGCAATGGACCTTCCTAGGAAGGACTTAGGACATTTTTTTTCTGTTAGCCTTGCCACGGTGGGCCTTAAACCTTTAGTTAGCCAAGTGTTGAATCCTTTGTCTTCACATGGCCCAAGGTTAACACTGCTGACTCCAAGTCCATCATGAAGGTCCCTTCCTTTGTTGTCACTCATCTCTGTCCACTTTTAAAGGCACGCGTAGGTGCAAATAATGGGTATGAGAGGGTGAAGTGCACAGTGGACTTGATTCTATAATTCACTAAGGATGATTCAATAAGTCTGAGATGGGAATTTTAGGAATGGTGGCAGGATTGCACAATCCTCCTGTGCGGCAGATAAAATAGACAACTGGGCTACGACTAGGCCTAATTAGTCAAATATTTAGCCCTGCTAACTAGTAAAAAAGAGCGGGAATTATGTATTTAATGAACATTCTTCACACTGAATAACTCTTGACCTTTGCTGACCCACAGCTATGAAATTGTTTAAAAAGTAACCCGAGATGAACTCACAGGGTACATATAACCTAATCAGTCCAAATTGTTATGATTTGCAATCTAGATGCTATTTAGCACTTTAGTGCATATTGTAGGGATGTGGCATTTTAATCCCATTTATTTTTTATGTGGTTTAGTCCTGTTTTGCAGCATTTTGTTTGTATTTTGTTTGCAGTCTGTCTGGCCCATGCATGACCAAATTACATAACTTTTAACTGTAATGGGGAAGAGGCATCAGAACATATAAATGGGGGTGTACATGGCATAGCTGATTTTCACAAGATTGTATTTCAGGTTTGGATTAAATAACATATTTGTGAGTCTTATTTCCATGTTCATCCCTGGATTGGGTGTTGGAGGAGGTCAGGGGATGTATTGTACAGTTTGATATAAAGCCAGGACAGCTTGATTGATGGTTTAGCATGCTAGGGACGGAGATAGCTGGTGATAAAGCTGTGGCAGTAAACTGAAATTATTTCAAACCATGCACAGCCTCTGCTGTGCCTCACATGGAAATTAAAACCGAGGCACCTACCGTCCTTAGGTTTGTGAAAGCTTTATGCTAAATCTGGAGATAGGTGCAAAGTTTTCTATAATTTGATATACTTGGTGCCATCTCCCCACTGTTCTTGTAATGTCAATAAAGTAACAAAACTCCCCCAAAAAAGTTTGAATGAGCGGGAGTTCTAGAGAGGAACACTGAAGGTGGAGCTCTCTAGACCTAGGTATGTAGAAAAGGTGACATAAGTGGTTTAAAGGAAGAATGTTTTCCGCATGATTGGAATGAAGGTGCACATATTTTTGGACTTGCACAAGATGACTTTCCAATGGAGACAGCATCACCAGAGCTTTGCGGTTGTTTCTGGCATGACTATGAGCAAAACAGAAAGTAAAGGAGTTTAGCTGCTGGAAATATGATGCACTTCACACCTTCCTGGAATCATGCAAACTTAGGAGCATTGTTAGAACTGGCATCTTTTGGCATGATTTCACCTGCCATTTTGCTTCTGACCTTCTGTTTTTGACTGTGTGCTGTATTTCGGTTTTGCTGCTTTTAGGACTCTGGGCACTTTGCCATTGCTGACCAGTGCTAAAATGCAAGTGTTCCTTGTGTAACATGTATTGATGATTGGTTTATCCATGATTGGCATATTTGATTTACTAGTAAGTCCCTACTAGGGTGCACCAGGTGTACCCAGGGCCTGTAAATCAAATGCTACTAATGGGCCTGCCACACTGATTGTGCTACCCACATGAGTAGCCCTGCAAGCATGTCTCAGACCTGCCAATTCAGTGTCTGTGTGGACGTTTTAAACTGCCATTTCAACCTGTCAAGTGCACCCACTTGCCAGGCCCAAACCTTCTCTTTTACTACATGCAAGTCAACCCTAAGGTAGGTCCAAGGCAGCCCCATGGGCAGGGTGCAGTGTATTTAAAAGGTAGGACAAATACTGGTGTGTTTTGCATGTCCTAATAGTGAAATACTGCTATTTTTTCTCACTATCTCTCCCATAGGGTAACATGGGGATTGCCTTGAAATATCTTTTAATAGTAATTTTCCATTGGGAGCAGATAGAGATTTGGAGTTTGGAGGTGTCTGAACTCAGTTTTAAAATGCATATTTAGGTGAAGTTGATTTTTAAATTGCGTTTTTTTGAATGCCACTTTTTATAAAGTGAACATTTTCTTGCTTAACCATTCTGTGCCTCTGCTTGTCTGTAGAATACAAGTCTGGGTTGGCTGACAGTTGGGCTCTTGTGCATTCACTCGAGACAGTCACAAAAAGGGACCTGAGGTGTGCCCTGCAGATCTTGATGGCCCATCACCAGGCTGATGGGTTTTCCTGAGCTACAGTGGTAGGAGGAGTTGGCACTGACACCTAAATATAGGGCTGTGCCTGTACCCACAGAAAGCTGTATTCACCCCCTGTAGTGTGTCTGAGGCCAGGTCAGGGGACAGCGGGGTCTTGTGCTCTACAAAGACTTTCCTTTGAAGTTTTCCTCTTCAAAGGCAGAAACGGGTATAAGTATTGGACCATTGACACCCCAAAAATAAGAACACTTCTTGACTGAGGGCATTCTGAAAGGAATAAGAGTTGGATGCTGTAGGAGGGACTGTCAATATGCGTGTTGTTTAGTTGTGCTGGCCTGCTACTTGTTGCTTCTGTCCTGGGAGTGAAAGGACTGGACTTTGCTTTCCACACGCATCATGCTTCCAAGGTTCTGCAAGGGCTTGAGTTGAGCTTTGCCCACTGTTAAGAAGTCTCAGGGCCATCAAAGGCTTCCCCTGCCAGTGTCTCAGCTCGTCTGCTGAGAGTCCTGATTTGCCAAGTGGTGACGAATCCAGTTCCTGGGCCTTTGTAAGTGTAACCTGGTGAGCTTAAGGAGAAACTCCCCTCATTGACTCCTAGCGCCTGTTTTATTGACGCAGCGCTGCAAAAGATAGCCGCATTGCTGCGCTTGCCTCAAAACATGTTTCTCGCTTGAAGCATCGACAACTGATTTCACCGATTGCCCCAGCTCACTGTCGCAGCACGTCAGAAAAATCACTACAGCAGGAAAATCGTGTCCTGTCTCGCTGACATCCGTGACACCCGCTCCGACTCGTGGCTGAGGAATCGACGCAGCGCCTGCTTCGCGACTATGAAATCCACGCATCAATGCAGCGCATCCGGGTTTTTGATGCATTGTCCCTGGGCACCAATTCTTCATTGACACCACACCACAGTAAGGATTGAGACAGCATGTCCGGAAACCGACACTTCACCTGCCCTGCCAGTAAGGAACCCACTCATCACCTCCAATGCCAGTAAGGAACCGACACATCATCTCCCCTGCCCAGCAGTAAGGAACCGACGCAGTACCTCCCCTGCTACTAAGGAACCGATGCATCACCTCCCCTGTATAGTAAGGAACCGGTGCATCACTTTGATTTTCCAGCGCCTTACCTCCCCTGTGCCTTGCACCATTTTAGATTTTTCGTGCATCTAAGGTACTTTGTGCTAAAACAAACACATCCATTGATTTCTATGGAATAAACTTGCTTACTCTTTTAAAAGTGATATTTTGATTTATGTATGTTGGATCTACGTAGTTTTGGTCTTCTTTTATTCAGATAAATATTGGCTATTTTTCTAAATTGTTGTGGACTCAGTTTGTAATGTTTTCACTGTGTTACTGTGTGCGTGTACAAATACTTTACACATTGCTTCTGAGATGAGCCTGACTGCTCGTGTCAAGCTACCAACAGGGTGAGTAGGGGTCATCTTAGCTCTGTGACTTCCGTACCCTGACGTGAGCGAGGGTCCCCACTTCGACAGAGTGCAGACATCTGCCAACTAGAGACCCCATCTCTTAGCCGCGTGGAGCAGGGAAGCTGAGATAGCACCAAGTATGTGAGGGGTTTCCAGTGCTTAACACCTGCTCCAGGGACTCTAAGTTGAGGTGCTCATTTGTGTTTAATATATACCTGGTTTTGTCTCCATTCCAGTCCATCCTGCTTTTTGTGTCTGAATTAGGATATCTGCATCCACATATGCTACATATGACAATTGCTTGGTGAGACGTTTATATTGGTAGCTGAGGAGGGTAGGCTGTTTTCAGAATAGGTCTATATGTTCAAAGTTCAATGACTGTATGTACTGCTCCTATAAAGAAATATTTTGTTTTAAAAATGGGTGTTCATTCGAATCCACACTGCATGAACAAATATATGCGAAATGCAAGTCCTTTTCAGTCCTGACAGTGTAATGTATATAGTAGGACCCTTAGCACGGGGTGCACATACATTTAAAAAATAAATTCTCTAATCTAGTTTGAGATTCTGTTTCTTTCACATTCACCACCAGTTTATGATTGTATTTTCTTTTAAGCCTTCCCCTGGCATAGAAATGGTTAATCATAATAGACTTCAATCTACTTAAAACGCCTGTGATAGGGACAACAAAAACACCAACACTTAGGGGCCGATTACGATCTCGTACGTAAAGCATTCCTACTGATCCGGTCCCGGAATGCTTTCAGAGTGACTCAAATCGGGGCGCGTCAGACCGAGAGATTTGGATGCATCTGGATGCTTCCAGAACGATTCGGTCCGACTCCCATTGACTTCAATGGGAGCTTATGTTCCAAACTACAACACATGCTCCCATTGAACAAAGGTATGGTTGCAGAAAATTGTGCACCATCTGGTGTGCACCCCATGATTCCTGCCACATTGTGCATGGTTGGAAAGGGAGTGTCCCTTGGATACCCCCACGGACCATATTTGGAAGGCCCCGGGTGAAGGGAGGGCCTGGTACGAGCCCCCAAAGACAGATTCCGCAGCCAATTTGTTCCATCATCGTAATCGCTCACTCAAAAACCGAGTCCAAAGAGCTATATGATTTGTCTCCAAAAGACACAAGCTGTCCGAATGCCTTTCGGGACCGATTCGGACAGCCCTAACGTTTTACAGGCATCGTAATCAATCATTAGGAACTGTGTACGATTCAGTCGGAAACAAGGGTTCCGAATCATTTTCGGCAAACCCGAATCCGATTCGGAGCCCTTCCGAACGGCTTCGTAATCGACCCCTTAGTAACAGTGATATAATGACAGGCAGACTTTGGCTGGGTGTTAGGTAGGTATGTCAGATTGATTTAGGAGAGTTTGGAAGTATTTTTGCTAATATGTTCAACCACAACCTTTTCCATATAACAACGCATGGGCTCCCACTTATGATTTTTACACCAGTTATTTAGGCTTGATTGCCCCCGTGCACCCTACATCTCTTTACTCAGTGCATACATTCCAGAGGATGTAACAGGATCCAGCAGGCATTTGGGGCCAGATGTAGGTAAATCAAATTTACCACTTCTAAAATAGCGAATCATACCGATTGGGTATTTAAGAAGTGGTAAATTAGAGGGGGGAAATGTAGGTAAATCTGAATCGGTAAATACCGAATCGGTAAGATTCGGTATTTACTGATTCTGTAAATACCGAATCAGTGTGGAATACCGAATCGGTATTTATCGATTCAGTAAATTCCGATTGTTGCAAGGGTGCAGGGGGTGTCACTTTGACACCCTCTAGCACCCCAATTCCGGACTTGTGTGCCATGTGGCACACAGACATGCCCTAAGGGCATGTCTGTGTGTCACATTGCACAGGTGTGCATGCACAGATGTGCATGCACACCTGTATTCAGTATTTTACCACCCAATAGGATTGGGTGGTAAAATACCGATTCTAAAGGGCCTTTGGGACTCAGAAGAGTCCCACCTATATGTAGATTTACCGAATCGGTAAATATACCGATTCGGTATATTTACCGAATCTGTAAATATACCGATTCGGGATTTTACCAATTCTGTAAATTTACTGATTCGGTAAATTTACAGAATCGGTAAAATATAGGCCCCCTACATCTGGAAACCCTAATACCCTGCATTCCACCCATAACCATAAAAGGTAGACGTGCAAACAGGCGTGAATGATTCGTAGTTGAAAATTTCAGTGCAAAGTCTTGTGTTGTCGTCATTATCCCAAGTGTGAGTTGCACTCTTACACTCTGTTTTATCACAGTCCATAAAGTCTGTTATTAACTCGTTAACTGTTGTGCGGTTTCAGAAAACCATTGGAGCGGTGTGACGCGCGTGGCACTCTGGGTACAGTTCAAATCGAAATTGTAGATTGAATTTGACTGGTTTTGTCTGGAGGTTAAACACTCACTCTTCTCCTCGTGTTGTACCGGAACCTGGAAAGCCTTATATTGTCACAGAGAGCATATGCTAACCCCCCATTCATGTTAGATATATTAGTTGTTTCTGCAAACATACGCTTTGTATTTAAGGTTTCATAGATATTTTTTCCGCTGCATATCAAACTACGTTCTTTTTTTATTTAAAATGTATTAAACTGTAGAAAATATTTCGCAAAACTTTTTCTGCACCAAGTTTAATTTAACATTGGGATGCAGTGGTAGCTGCACGCGTAAAATTGAAGTCTTGGTTCACTAAGTCCGGGATCGGCAGCCTGTATGTTCAGCTATGCCCAAAAAATCGAAAATGTGCACATTTTTCCACAGTCGTAATTAACATCCAGGGGTAGGGAGGGAATGATTCCGGGATTTGCACTCCACAAATGCTGCCAAAACCCGCAGAGTTGTAACTTTTTTGCTAATCACCATCCCACATTTCCATGCACACCTTAACCTGAATGACTCTGGCAAGATAAATGCTGAAATGTGCAAAGACTCAGTGTGCCTAATTTTTAAAGTGACGTAAGAAAAGGGAAGTCTGCTCACAGAAAAAAGGAAAAAGTAAAATGTCACATTTATTCTAAAGCGTAGTTTGCAGTTCAGAGATTCAACAGTCATCGGGTTAATCTAGAAGTGTATGACATTTAAAAAAGTATAACTTTTCATGCACATTGGGCTTTTGAGAATAACAAAAAAAGTAATTATTATTTACTATGCATTGACATTTTACACATTTTTGGTAAATCAAGACGATTTTTTTTTATTTTGAAAACTGAAAGATTTGGGAACAATAATGACCTTTTAGCCAACCTTAAATTGTGCTTCCTGTTCTGAAGTCCATCAAGGCCACGTCTGCTTGAAGTACGGTTTGTTACAGCACATTCCTTCTTAGGTCTGAGTTTTGACAGTGCTGCTGTCACTGTTGCTTACAATATAGATAGTGTGCTTAGGCTCTTCCCCCTTCAACCATTGACTTTTCTGGACCAGGCTTTTTCAGCCTAGATCCTGAAACTTTCTCAATAAAATCTTGGCTGTGGTTAGTGGAGTATTTCTCTCGCCCGTTCTGCTGCTGGCTAACGGCCATAACCTTCTACATCCGCATTCTTGAATTGTATGAAGTACTATTTTGCAAGGGACTTTTCAATGTAGATTGTTTCTTTCTTACATTTCTGGGACATTAAATGTGGTTATGTTGTGTCGTTATGTGTTAGCACATTCCCCCCTGGCATATTGGTTTTGCGAAGGCTTGTTATTTTTCAGATAATACAGCTTCTTACATTGTGCTGAGACAAAGGGTAATGCAGGGGTTGGGCATACCCATCTACCTATATTCTTACCTATCGCTTAAAATATGTTTATTTATATATGACACTGCAAATAAGTTGCACACTAGCATTAATTTAGACACCAAGAAGAATTTAAAGGAAAGTTAGTATGTAACTCAGAGCAAAGGTTTAGAAAGGGCCACCACCGGTGCCTAAATGTATTAACACCCTGGAAGAAATAGATGCCAGCTCATGAAGAAGGTGGTACATTACTGTGACATATCTTTGATATGATAGTTGATTCTGAATCCCATTTCAGAAAAGAATGCAAGGCTTGCGCAATGGCTAAAAGGATAATTAAAAAGAATACATATCTATTTATTAGTTATTCTTTAATAGGCACAACCCTAGCTTATGGACTGAGCAAATAGTTTTTGCAGAGGTTGGACACATGTTGCAAGTTACTTGCTAAGAGTTGATGGTGCTTTCCGTAAAATATAGCACCCATATATGTTTTAAAGCTATTGTTCTTGAGTTATAAGGCTATGGGTCCCTTTAAAAAATATGACAGGTAAACACAGATGTGATTCGGTGCATGCAAGAGAAACTCACATAAAACTTCCACTTCTAAGCACAGCCTTCCTTGCCTTTTATTGATTCTACATTCTTCAAATCTAAATACTTCAATGCCTCCAATTTTGGAAGTGAATGACGCTGATGACATAGTGAAAGATAACGTTTGATGAGGTGGTGGTAGGCGCAATCTTTCACTTATGTTTTTGAAACCTCGGAGCAAACAGAATGCAGAGCAGCCAACAGTCTAAACCAAACAGGAAATGCAGGGAAGAACTCCAGAGATACTGAAAACAAAAATAAAAAGCTGCAAGTCAGTTCAGAACGCTTACGCAGCAGCAAGTTTCTAAGGTGCATTTTGAACACATTGCAATTCAAGAGACTTTGACTGACATTTTCCTAGAAGTCTGAATATTTCTGAACTTAGAACATCCACCTTTATTCTTTTTTACCACAAGAGCATTTGCCAATCTGCTTTGAAGGGCACAAACACGATTGTAGAATACATGGGCCAGGTGAAAATGTGTTTCATGAGTTGAGCTGCAGTGACCGAGTACGTAACTTCTTAGTCTATAAATACTTTGTATCTTTCGAAGAAGTGTGGTGAGAGAGTAAGTAACTTTTTCTAATTGCTCCTAATGTAGTGTTTAGTTTGAGCCGGTGCTTGCAGGTGGGGACCACTTGCACTTATCTTTAGGCACCAGCATTCACTTTTCCTCATCAGACTGTGACCCAGACCAAGAGAGAGAGAAGCACAAAGGGGGGTGGGTGTTGTAGGGTGGGACAAAGGAGGAAGAGAGAGACGGAAAACGACTGACAAAGAAAGAAAGTGGGGGCAAAATGTACAGGAGTGAGTTTGAGTTCACAGAGTGTCTGGTGATGGATTAAAGTTGCACCAGAGGGAATCAAGATATCACAACCTTGGTATTTGGCACCACGACCTTCATCAGTGCCGGCAGCAGCTTCTGAGCAATAGATTCAGCACGTATTATTTTACAAATTAAGCACTTCTTTCATGTAATCTATACACATTTTTGAACAAACATAAAGTGGCATTTTATCATTTATTGCAGCTGGGATAGCTTGGAAGCCAGCGAAATGCATTTAACATTTGAACAACTGTTACACAAGTTCAAAAGGGTTAATATACTTGGCCACAAATACAGAGAAAACAGCAACAGGGTCCTGCTAGAAGCACTCTGTGCAGACAAAACATTTGATAAATGGTACTGAAATTCTGAGAAAAGACCCACAATTCCTGACCTACTTGAAAGAGAAGAGCACAAGGAGTAGGCAGCTGTGCGAGATCCTTCCAGTTCCTTACTAGTCGAAAAGAACAAATTGGAGGGCGGTTCTATAACAGACAAGCGCCCAAGCTATTGAGGCCATGAGCTTGCTTAATTGTAGCTTTAGATATTCATATCTTACGTTTGTTGAGGAGCCTGAAACCTGCCACTTTGAGAGCGGTGCCTTACAGGCCATGCCATTATAGATAATGGGGTAACCCAGTAACCCCTCAGAATCTGGGTATGTATTCAAAACAAAAACAGTGGTTCTGTCGGCAGTCACATGTACTTAGTTTCTAATGTAAAGAAAAGTTCCACAGCGGATCTTACAGTAAGCACCTCTATTTTCCAATGTCCCTCTTGTGTCCAATTTGAGCTGTTATGCTGAATGTTGTGCTGATAACCTCCAGGACCTGCTGCGGTTTTGGTCCTACTGGAAATCCAGACAAAGATTTATGAAACCAAACGGAGGCAGCACCAAGGATGTTTAGTTTCTAATGTACTTAATACGGTTCATGAATATTACATTACTCATTAATGAAGGAAAACACACAAACCCAAAACGGTTAACTGAGTTCAGAGAACGAGTTCCTTTTTGCTCTTTAGATAAATCAGTAAAAATATATACGGCTGTCCAACACAATAAAGGCCATGGGCAGTGGACACCACAAGTGGGGGGACACAAGGGACTAGGCTATCCTAATAAAATTATTGGAGAAATTAAAGTCGCTACCCCCCCTTCCTCCCCGGCTTTTCTGGAAACAATGCTGTTCATTTGTGTCAGCTTTTAGAATAATTGAATAGACTGTCTATACACTTTCACAGCAAGATTTTTGCTGAAAGTAATGATGTGTATTATTTCTAGCTATACTGTAGCATATACATTTTTTTGTATTTTGCAATATACAAAAAGCATTTATCTGGGCAGGAGTATGATTTTGCTTAGCCCATTCACAAATGTAATGGTATAGTAAAACTATATGTAAATGTAATCTACTACATTATATGAGCTGCAGGTCTTTGTTGAGCTCAACAAATGGAGCTATTATATGGAATTATCTTGCATTTGGAACACAGAAAATGTGTGTTAATCTTATAAAAATTGCAATATATTTAATAATCACCAGGATATGCTCCATTATACATCCAGAATGTAGCTGAATTGATGAGTGAATGGTGGATCCTGGACGCACTAATTCCCCTATTAGTCACGTTTATAGAAAAGGCTATATTTTTTGCCATTTAGCAAAATCATTATCAAAGAACAAAGTCGTCTGGCCTGTTACTTGGTCAATATGTAGAGTGAAATAAGGTGCAAATTAACATGCTTAAGGTCTGTTACTGAAAATAACACCTTTGAATGAGCCTAAAGTAAGAGCAAACATGCCTTCCACTAACCCATGGTGTAAGCAGATAGCGCTGTTTGCAGTTTTAATTATCTGTCTGACTAGAACTGAAATTCCATTGATTGTGTATCCAGAGGACATTGATGTACATGTTCCTAGCTTGCCTTGCCAAAGGACTCAACTGTATATCACAGTTAAAGCCCAATATTGTAGACTGCATCTAGGATCGCTTTTAATCCTGTTCATCCTCATCCCATCCTCGTCACCAATGTGATAAGGTCAAACACCCATGCAAGAGAAGTATTGTGTAAAGAAACTTTATTCAAGTAACTGCCTACTGAAACGTCCGACCCACCAAATCAGCCAGCAGTATCCAACTCTCTATGGACATGCCAAAGAACCTTAACTCATATTAGAACATTGGAATGTTGGGAGCTCCATTGAAGACAATCGAGTGCTCCCTGCTTATAAGGGGTGGTAAAGGCTGCAGAGCAACATTCCAATGTTTTACAAAGGCCTCTTGGAGCTCGGGGGATTAAATCCCCTCGAGCTCCAAGAGGCCTTTGTATTATTTGTTAGAACATTCTGCCCTCTAGTGGCAGACTGTTCTAATAGCCTTATAGCCGTTCATAGCAGGTCTATACCCGCTATTAAAGTCCCTGTCCCTTGTGAAAGTCCCTCGCCTTCGGCGCGGGCCTTTAATAGCCGGTATAGCCCGCTACGGCGGGCTATGAGGCTATATTACATTCTACAGTTACATCATGCAATAGATTCTGCACAACTAGACAGTAACCTTTTCCTAAGATACCACAGTATTTCTGCCCAGTTTGTGCTAGACTGTCCCTTTGAGTGTGTGGGAAATAATAATGCACAGGTGACTGCTCTTTCAGTGCAGTGTCACAGAGGATCTAAAAACAACTGAATGGAATGTTTCATGAAAAATTGCCAGTGGCTCAGCATTTCCCTGCTCCAGGTTTATGCTGTGTGACCGATGTTAAAGTTTTCTAAGTATTTCCCATATATGAACGGACCACCACCCATTATTTTTTAGCCGTGGAGAGAAGTAGGAATGCCATCAGAGCAGCAAGGCACGGGTCGAACATTGCCAGTATGGTGACACAAGAACACAAAACCTGTGTCAGAAAGATATGGAATGGCTGAATTGAGAAGTTGTGAGAACAAAATTGAAAATGTCCATAGGAAGTCCAGTCAAGAGACACATTTTTGAACACAGAGTTTAATTTAGCTTTCAGAAAAATGGCTGCTTCCCAAGTTTTGATGCCTCTTCATTTAATGGGATGTAAATGAGTCTCAGAATTTCCCTGATGTTGTTTTTGAGTGGATTCAAAATGTGCTCTTAATCCAGTACCTTTGCCGATTTTGTAGAGCATAACAAGTGTACCGCCTAAACTGCTTAAATAAACAAAGCATTTAGAGTGACATTTCCTTCTGCAGGCAGCAGTTCTAGAAAGATAATCAAACTTTCCTTCTGTCTTCATTTAAAATGGAGGGAATTGGATGACAAGATACTGTGACATCCAGTTGTAAAAGCGGTACCCATTCCTTAGTTGTGAGTACAGTGGAGAGCAGCAAATAAATCCCAAACAATACATATACACTGAGAGGAGGAAGGGGACAAAAACAGACATACATATCTGTTTTCTACCAATGAAAGCCAAGATGGTCCTTAATATGAGCACTCTTCTTTATTTTCTATTTGCAGGTTTTTGAATGAGAATGGCTTTCAACTCATTAAATTGGATTTTTATCTTCTTCCCATCTGCTGCAGCTGTCTGCATAGTTTATCGACACAACATGTTCATTGATTAGGCTTGCTACCTCTGCATGAACAAGCTCACTTACTTGCCTTCTGCCTTCTGCAGTATTGAGCAAATTCAAATGAATGTTTGTGCTTTTAGGAATGTACCCTTGCATTCACTGAAGACATTGCTCACTGCTTGACAATGTTGGACTCCACTAAAAGTCGTGTTTTAAGGTCAAGACTTGATCATGTGCCAAACTGTTTACATTTAGGTGGAATAGTTTAATGAGATCTCCAACACCAGTGACAGGTTTCATTTATACTGATTGGAACTTGAAACTGGAATTCATTTCCTTTCCTAATGCTATTGTTCATCTGTTTAAAAAACACATATGATGGCTTTGGCCACCTTAGCTGCACATCCAATAATGGCACTTGTTCGGGATATAGTAACATACAGAGTGGTTTTTCATATGGATGAATGTGCTATCATGGCACTAAAACAACCTAGCACCTAGGGTGTCAACTTACCTAGGACACCGTCCTAGGGGTAAACGATGGGCACCTTTGCTTGTGCACATCAAATATCGTGGGAATCACAAATGAGAAAGATTTTGATGGACTTTGTATTTTGGACCACATTTCTGATAACTTTTTTACAAAAACCCCCACTGAACGGAAGTCTTGTGTGTGTTTCCGTACTTATCATTGGGCATTATTGTTCATATGTTGAAGCCATGTGAGGACACTTAAAGGTTTTGCTTTAATTGGGAGATTTTATTTATCTAGATGGTGATGATTGAAATCTCATTTTAAGGTTAATGCCATGTCGGTCTCAAATGACAGCATATGAAAATGAATTTAGAATTTCACGTTTATATCAACAACCACCTTCTTTTAAAATCTGAAAAAAAACTAGAAATGTTAGAGGCCAATTGTTTCAGACAAAGATTTTCATTTCATGCAAAAAGATTTAGTGCAAATGTGGGATACGTGGACCTAGTTGTTAACCTCAAGAAGTGTTCAAAAAAGAACAGGATTTCAGCACAGCCTTGACCGGCACCTGATAATGAGCCATGGATGTTTCAAGGTTCAGCAGGAAGCACTTGTGTAGCTTTTATTACTTTCTGCGCACTGTATTTAAAACAGTACTCATCAACTGGTCGCATGGCTTGGTTTTAATATTTAATTGCTTTGTACTAAATGTTTTTATGGGCATAGGTTTGTGGTTTTGACTACGGAAATACCAAAATAAAGCACTACTGTAGTCTAGTATTTTTGTTTTGTTTTTCACTATCGACCAATGTGTATTTTAGACTCTTTGTTCAGTCTATTTATTTTCTTAACATTTTATCGTGTTTATTTTTATAAATACATAAATGTTAGAAATGGGGGCCTTTAGTTGGCAGTGGCTTGCACCCTATCCAAGTAGGGACCCTTCCTTCTAGTAAGACTAAGTGGATTACACATCCAAAATAAAATAACTCCTGTTCACCCCCTTGGTAGATTGGCACGAGCGGTCAGGCTTATCTCAGAGGCAATGTGTTTAGAATTTGTAAAAACACACCCAGTGACACAAATGAAAACACTATACAAGGAAACCACATCAGTTTATAGAAACTCACCAATATTTATCTGAATCAAACCAGACCAAAATGACGAAAAAAATCCAAGATTCACAAGTAAAGAGATCACTTTTAAAAAGGATAAACTAAAAATACAGTTCTTTAAAGTTGATAGCACCAACCGGGGCTATCACGCCATTGTGACCAACACAATCTACAGTTCCGGCGAGCTTTGAGGGAGTTGGGGGCTGGCTACGGGGTCGGGGAAGTTTGGCAAACAGTACCTTGGAAGTTGAAGAGGCCTCAGTGACCTTGCGCTGAAGTACGGTAATGAGGCATTGCTGGCATTGTGAAGCATCAGTGCGCACGTCGGGGCAGAAGACGGTGAGTACTTGAAGTCACACTCATTGCAGCTCAAACTCCGCGATATCGAGGTCAGGAGCACTGGTGTTTGCACAGCTGCAGCTGCTATGCAAAGTGGGGAAATGTGTTGAGTGGTGCCCACAGATCACGATGCGAGCAGCAGCGTGGCGTCGATGCTAGAGCGCTGGCATCGGCAGAGCTGGGGTTGCAATGCGACGTGGGACGATGAGTCGTGCTCCTCACGAGTGGTGCGCACAGGTCACAGTGCAAGCAACGGCGTCGAGATATAGTCTGAGTCGATGGCACCAGCGCCGGGGAGCCAGGGCCTGTGATGTGGGACGGGGCGATGAGTCGTGCTCATCACAATCGATGTCCACAGGCCACGGTGCAGGCAGTGGCGTCTATGTCAGCGTGATGCAGCATCATTGGTGAGACCAGGGCTGCGATTTTGTCGCGGTAGATGCATTGGGCGCTGACCACGGCTTCGGTGCAGGCACCGGTGATGGCGTCAGGAATGCTTTCTCTTGGAGTTACCACCCAACAAACACCTCCAATGGCCTAGTGTGAGACCCTTTTTGTACGCTGATGAAGAGGCTTTGTGATGCACAAGTGTATTAGGTGAAAGCTCCTCCCCAATCAAGTCAGAAATGGTACATCCTGCCTACACCTATTCCCCTTTATTTATTTATTTATTTATGAAATTTCTAAAGCGCAACAAAAGCCCTAGGGCGTCTCGGCGCTTTGTCTCACTGTCTAGGAGCAATACACAAAAAAACAGATACTTCTAGTCACGTGACCCAGGACACGTTGCAGGCACCAAATTGTTAGGATAAGAAAATGCCAACTTTCTAAAAGTGGTATTTTCAGAATTGTGACTTAAAATCTGACTTTACCAAAAAAGAGTGTTTTAAATTGCTATTCTTTAGACACCAAAATCAATATTCCTATCTGCTCCAAATCAAAATGTATCGCTTATTAAATATAATAAGGCAAGCCAATGTTATTCTATGGGAGAGGTTGGCCTTGCAGTTGTGAAAAACGAATTTAGGAGTTTTTCACTAACCTGCCATGTAAAACTTAAATTTACATGTCCAATTTTTTAAATACACTGCACCCTGGCTGTTTAGGGCCAAGCCTAGGGGTGACTTATATGCATTAAAAAGAAAGGTTTATGCCTGCCGAAAGTTAATTTTACCAGGTCGAAGTGGCAGTTTAAAACTGCATGGGTGGCACAATCTGTCCTGTAAGGCCACTACTAGTATTTCATTTAAAGGTGCTGGTACATGTAGTACCACTTTGCCAGAGTCTTACAAGTAAACACACTGCAGTACAGGCTAGCAGTCCTAAGGCCAGCAAAAACGAGATAAGTAAAAATGGAGGTGGAAAGCAAAATGCTGCCTACACCTTTTCCCCTTTATTTATTTATGAAATTTCTAAAGCGCAACAAAAGCCCTAGGGCGTCTCGGCGCTTTGTCTCACTGTCTAGGAGCAATACACAAAAAAACAGATACTTCTAGTCACGTGACCCAGGACACGTTGCAGGCACCAAATTGTTAGGATAAGAAAATGCCAACTTTCTAAAAGTGGTATTTTCAGAATTGTGACTTAAAATCTGACTTTACCAAAAAAGAGTGTTTTAAATTGCTATTCTTTAGATACCAAAATCAATATTCCTATCTGCTCCAAATCAAAATTTATCGCTTATTAAATATAAGGCAAGCCAATGTTATTCTATGGGAGAGGTTGGCCTTGCAGTTGTGAAAAACGAATTTAGGAGTTTTTCACTAACCTGCCATGTAAAACCTAAATTTACATGTCCAATTTTTTAAATACGCTGCACCCTGGCTGTTTAGGGCCAAGCCTAGGGGTGACTTATATGCATTAAAAAGAAAGGTTTATGCCTGCCGAAAGTTTATTTTACCAGGTCGAAGTGGCAGTTTAAAACTGCATGGGTGGCACAATCTGTCCTGTAAGGCCACTACTAGTATTTCATTTAAAGGTGCTGGTACAGGTAGTACCACTTTGCCAGAGTCTTACAAGTAAACACACTGCAGCACAGGCTAGCAGTTCTAAGGCCAGCAAAAACGAGATAAGTAAAAATGGAGGAGGGAAGCAAAATGTTTGGGGAAGACCACCCTAAGGCTGCCAGGTCCAACAATTATTCAAAATAGTTACATTAAAGACTTTTACATTTTGAAATACGGATATGCAATTTTATGTGTTGATTTCATGGGTGTTTCACCTGGAATAAACTTGGAAACATGAATGGAGAGACTGAGAAAGATCAATGAGAAGGAAAACTGGGGAACTGCAGTGCAGTTTAGGATCACTATGAGACCCCACACTCAACCGTACCTTGATGCCTTCTTTGAGTTTGTTTCTGCCCTTCTGGGCTAATGCCACATTGATGGGTGTTCTGCCTAATTTAAAGAGGGGAGGAAGAGAGAGATGCATACTTTTCAGGAGCAGGAGAAACTGTAGTAAGGGGTAAAAAGACTCCCCTACTCCATATCAATAATAATTCCATATTTGTCCCATCAGATCTTTTGAAACTGTTCAGGGGGCCAGTATTTTCCCAGTTTACCAGCCCGCGCCTTCAGTCACCTCCTCACTGCACTGGCACGGCCACGCTCTGCAGACTCAATCTGAGTAAGGGAGGAGGAAGAACAGGTAATAAACCGATGAACTCCTCAGGTCCTCCTGTTAGCACTGCAGGAGTAACTTTTGCTTTTTAATAGTTTCTTTTCAGAATTGCAACCACTTTGTAATGAAAACTAGCTTAATCAAATGGACGTGATCAATTTAAATAAGAATGAGCTCTAGTTTTATTGTCAGATTCTAGTGGTCTGTGTATTTAGTTGAGGGATTGTTTGTGCGCGGTGAGTCTGCCAGGTCACCATCATTTCACCAGTCATGGCTCACGCAGTACAAGCCTCCTCTTGTCTGACATTTTGAAGGTACTACTCCCAACTGCTCCAGAGAAGTCACCCTTTACTAAGCTGAAGAGTAGTTTGTAGTCCTCATATTTTCACAGTCCGTGAGTGTGGCAATGCTTTTTTGATACTTTGTCACTGGTCCTTTGTGGAAACCAGTGCCCTTTCTTAACAATAGGACACAGTTATGACCTTGGGTCACTAACGAACTTGATTTAAGTTAGATATGTTATCATGGCTGACATACTCTCTAAATTCCATCCGTATTTACACGTCAGCTGCCTGACACTATCTGAGTTCCTGTCTCCTATTTCCACGTTTTTTATAAACAATTGGGGTCCTTCACTGACATTTTACATCCAATATATATATTTTTTACTTTTGTGTCTTAAGATAGGTTTAATGAACAATAGTGCAGGAATTATGTGCTGCCTGTTTTTTGTACATGTAAGAGATGCGATTTTATCCGTTTTAGGATATGTAATTATTCTAAATATGAAATGGTGGCCCTTGCAGAGCATCGGTTGCAGCACAACGTGCATGTTATATATATAAAAAAATAATGCTTAAAAGATTTATAGGTTATGCACATACTAAGCCTTGGGGGCAGCATAGAAAAAAATATGGCGGCATGGAACTGCGATAGTCATGACAGTAGATGTCAGTAGGATCTTAGTGAGGAGGGTTTAGGAAGACCATGTTAGAGCTTTATTCATACGAAGCAAGAGGCCTTAATTTTATCTATATCCATGGGAAAGTTGAAATTTGTAGATAAGGTTTTGTTATGTTTAAAGCACCTTTATTGTATTCCGTATTGTACCCGCACATGGGTAATATTACCAGATATATCCGCCTATTCTTAATCTACCACTGAAATGTTGACTCATCACTAATGTGACATTGAAGTTGAATTGACCCGATGCGTGTTTAGACTTCATTGCACTATGTGCCTTTAAATGTTCAACGTTTAAGTAGTGGATGTCATTGTTAAAACAAATACACTATTAATTTCTATGAACAGCACTAAAAGCTCGAGGAGGCTGCTAACAGCAGATGTTGAAGTAGAAAGTGATTAATGTTATTACCCCCAATTTGTACGGCATGCTACACTTTAAGGATGATTCCATTTCATAGCGAGGCAATGTTTTTATATTCCCTGCGAATACCGCTAAATGCAGTTACCTATTCCAAGGAATAAGTCTTCCAATTGCACAATTTATAGACCACTTTCTTTTTTGTGGTTTAGAACATAGCCTGCTGGAGACTGGAGATATAATTGTTCTGCAGCCAACTAAAACCCCATCTGTTCATAAAATTAAATACCGGTGTAATTGGACTTGCTGTGAAGTGTTATTTTTGTGCTTGTTATTGCATTAGTCCAAATAGATCTTGTTAACTAATGCATGAGTCAGTGACAGGACCCCTTTCTTTAGCGAACAGACTCATTATCAAAAGGAAGGCATTGATCCAGCATTTTTCTGAGCCCACTTACTTAGCATTGGTCCTCCGATGGACCTTTTTTATCTGACTGAGAGGTGATGGGAGTTAACATAGACATCAATCAAATTCAATTAACAGTGCAACCCATTTGACTACACAGTGAGGACATGGAATCAGTAGCTAGGGTTAAGAAGGTTTATTACAAATTCAAAATCAAGTTATTATACACCACTCTCAATACTATGCTAAAACAAAATACAGAAAACAAATGGGAAACCCAACCTCATAAAGAAGTGTAGGCATACCAGTATTAAACAAACAAGGAGTTCAGTCACATCAATATAAAAGATTAATAGAAGTATCTGATGGTCAAAAAAAGTCTCAAGTTTTGTTGTCGACGCATAGGAAGAGTCACTTAAATTGAGGTCCAAGCTAAGAGTATGGTTCTGTTAACCTAAAGAATATAAAAAATCAGGAAATTCCGTAAAGGAAATTAGAACAAGACAAGGGAGAAGTAAGTAGGGTAGGTGTCAGCGTTTCAGAAACTTGTTCAAGAGTCTTCTATGGGTCAGAGAATAAGTGTTCGCCCAAGTCACATTGAGTCAAGAATCAAGGAAAGCATAGCAGTCTAAACCGCTCAGAATCCACGGGAAATGCCCTAAGCATTCAGGGAAGAGTCTCTGAAGCAATATCAAAAAGGGTCTACATCTCCATCAGTGGGGTGACTAAGGGGGTCATTATGATTGCGGAAGGACCCCCACCGCTGGCCCGGTGGTGGCGGTCCTTCCAACATCATACAGAAAAATCCCACCGCCAAATTAGGATGGCGGTGGGAATCCCAATGTCACCACGGAGAACGGAAAGTCCATCCGCCATGGTTCCGCAATATATCAACGGGGTAATCCAAATAACCCAACAGCATCTAGGTAAGTGAAACAAATATACATAAACAAAAATGCCTTGGGACAAATACGTTATTATCTATTAGGCTGAAGAAAAACTTAAATTATTCCTTCCTATGCATTTTACTTGCTTGATCAATCAAATGTAATTTTAAATCATAGTCCAAATAAGCAGTTCAAACACAAATAGCATTTTTTATAAAGACACCACCATTTTTATATACGTTTTTTCAATTCTTCCTGTATGAATATATACAAAACAATATTTTTTATATAAAAAAAGATACGATATATTATCTACAACAACTCATTTGTTGTGTCAATCAAAACAAAACAAATACCCACAAATCCCTATTGCCCTATTAGTGACTACAGGATGCTTTTCGTTTCTTAGAACAAGAGCATTCCATTCAAACAGGTTCACCAAGAAGTCCAACGAGGTGTATTGTTCCAACATCACAATTTTTGCGAACATTCAAAATATTCGTATATCGTTTTAGATTTACATAAGTGTCCTCCAATACAGTCCACTCGTTTCAGCCTCACAGGTAGCGGGCCTCATCAGGACTAGAGTGTTTAACGAAAAACTCTTTTCGCAACAGAAATCCACTAAAAAAAATCTAAATTAAACAAACTATTTAGCAACCTATATATACACAAATATATACATCTCTTAATATATATACATACAAATATATATATTTTTATATACATATACAGGAACTCGTGGAAGAAACCCATTACACATTTCTATGTGGCTCGAAGTGGCGGTCTAAAAAGCCAAACACCTGAAAAGTGCACCTTAAAAGGACCTATAGTGACAAATCATCCGTGAAACTATAGGGTCTAACGTGTGATTAAACGCAAAACACACACTTATATTCATAAAGTATATCCAATAAAACTACCCAACCGTGCTAAACCACTATCTAGTTGTTCCTCAAAAGGAGCTACATCACGCCAAGATTGCCAATATATAGATCGAATTACAAATTACCACTTTGTTGTAGATTTCTCAAATTCCTTTGCGGAACCCGGAACCAGGGCAACATTGTGGTGGTGCCATGCAGGCACTGCCCTAGGGATTACAGTATCCCTTTCCGCCTGTCTTTTTGCGGCAGATATCCCGCCGCAAAAAGTCAGGCAGAGACTGGCTTTGGGAGCCCCGATTGCCCCCCTCTGTGTGTGTGTGTGTGCGGGGGGTGCACTGAGTGGTACCCATTGTACCCCCTGCAGTTCCATGCACCACTTGGCAGGCACAGCGCAGTGCCTACCTCGTGGTGCAGGGAAATGCTGTGCATACTCTTTTGACAGTGCGGATGGTGCTGCAGCCAGCAGCACCGTCTTCAATGTTAAAAGGCCAGGATGCGCCCGCCATAATAGAGAGCGAATCCTAATTGCACTGGTGGGACCGCAGCACATTTGGTGAGTGGTCACAGCACCGCTATGATGGTGGGCGGACTGATATTCAGCCGCCATCCTAATGAGCCCCCAAGTTATTACACACAAAGTGTTCTAGGTAACACCCCTTTTATACGTATCATCAGGGAATTCATTGTTTTCGTCCGCTTCTCACATTGTAGACTAACATCAGGGGAAAGTCTCACACTGGACAAAGGAATTACAACTCTTTCTCACGTACAAGTCAAAGATTTGCTGAATAGGTCTCTCAGTTAACAATCTGGTTTCTCATGTTCTTTCAACAAGCTCTTCTTCTCAGTCTCTCTCCTCTAACGCTAGTACAGTAATGTATCTATTCTACAACTAACCATGCATGTGGACACCTGCAGGAAACGTTACATTAGCAGAAATGGAAACCAGCATTTATGCAGCGTGATAAAATACAGGCCTACTGAGGACAACTTAAAGCATTAACTCAATGGCGCACATTTAATATGCTAGAGCACATTTAAACACAAATGATTATAAGTTTCTAGTGCATTAGATTCACATTACATGTAACATTCAGTAAGTCTTTAAAATAATCATGTGTAAGCATGGCTAGGAACTACATTTAAATCAAATATGTGAAGTATTAATGCACATATTATATAAACATTTTATAATTTTTAATGAAATGTATTTCTTCTTATGCGAGGATAGTTTCTAACCAGTTATTTCAACAGTATGTGTGGTTTAATGTATCAATGCACACATTATGAAAGTAGAATTTTATCTTCATAGTAAGTACATTATCTACACGTGCGGATGGTTTAATTCTTTAAGACTTTAATTAATCGAATAATTATGATAAACACACAGTGTGAGTGTATGTTTTCCAGGTTTTGTGCATACTATTTTTTAGGTTAAATCCTGTAATCGTTGATTCAAATTTTCATTCAACAAATGGGGTCGATCCAAAGTTTAGAAAGAGTATAAAATTTTATTAGTGCAGAATTGAACGTAAACAGCCGACACGTGTTTCGCCCTCTATGGCAAATTGCGCCAGGGCTTTCTCAAGGCTAAGTTCAGTTTCTTAATAACATTCAATTGGATTCTCAAAAATACATTGTAGTGGGTATATACAAAGGTAGATTCCTTAAATATTTCAATTTGGAGTTGAATCTCCCGCCAGGTCAACACGTTATCGTTACGTTCAATTCTGCACTAATAAAATGTTATACTCTTTCTAAACTTTGGATCGACCCCATTTGTTGAATGAAAATTTGAATCAACGATTACATGATTTAACCTAAAAAATAGTATGCAAAAAAAACCTGGAAAACATACTCTCCCTTCCAAAAAACTGTTCTTTTCCAAAACTCTAAAAGGTCCAGAGTTTTTTGAGTATGTTTCCTCTACCTCCATGTGCTAAGTGCACGTTTATGCCATGTATCTTAATTATTCGTGACATATATGTGACGAGTAAAGGGTGGGCAATTTTTGAGTTGCACCAGCATTAAAATTATTTCAGAACTAACTATTTAAAATAAATAAAATAAATAATGTGGTATAAACGTTAGACGCAAGCTAACATGGCGGTGGGGTGTGTTTGGATGTATGTGCCATCTGCTGTGACAGTGTTTGTGTCTATTTTGTATTTCATGTGTGTTAATTTCCCCTCCTCAACATCAAGTTAAAATTCTAGAGTGTTACTGATGTTTTACTGATGTTTTTTCATTCGGTGTGTGTTAGGCTCTGCATCAGGTGACCGAATATGGTGCTGTGAGGAAGAACTAATTAGCCTGGAATTTTACTGATTATTTTATAATCTCCCTCTTCTCAGTCCTTTATTAAAATATATACAATTTTTTGTCATCTCATTTATGGACTTCTGATCGCAATATAAAGCCATACTGCATGCAAACCAATTACAATGATTTACTTTTGTCAATTTCTGGTTAACTGGTTCAGGGTCAATTTTGACATACGTATGTATATACTCTACCATCACTCTGAGTATAAACATGGACATTTTTAATTGCGGCACCTTAGTTATGCCAATTCTGTGCATGGAAATGGTCTGGTGTATCCAGTTTATCAAGCATGATGTCATAACTAGATCCTGTCTAAATGTAGTAAGACTGTGGAAATGTGTTTATTAATACGACCCTTTGGAAATGGATCATAGTTCCTTGTTGGAATCCTGCTACATTAAATGTGTGTCTACAAAGGTGGCCCAGTAAAGGTCAAATCGCCACATGCTTGGCATCTATGGCACTTTGGTGTTACTGAGAAAGACTTGCTACCCTTCTGTAGACCAATATTTTAGGTTAGAGCTGCTCCAATGGCACTATGGCATAGAGAAGGCATTCCTCAAGAAAATGAGGGGACAGAACTTCCCCATTTGCATGTCCTGTTATGTAACATGCAACTGTGGAGGCTTCCTTCCCTTGAGGTGCACTGCAACCAGAGGATGGTGCAGTTTTGTGAGAAATCATGGAGAGAAGGAGGCAGGGATGAAGGGAGGAAAGGAGGGAGAAGGAAACCCATGGACCATCCGTTCCAGGACTGTTCTCTCCCTCTCTAGTTCTAAAGGTGCACTAATCCACCAGCCTTTGAGAGGGACTTGGTGACCTTGAGAATAGGTGGAACCAGGCAATTAACGGTGCAAAGTATTTACTATATGGGTGCATTCATGTGTACTCTATGTAACCTCTATGGGGTTGGCCCATTGGTCGTTATTTGTTAACTGGTTGAGGGTAGAGGACATGGGAAGTAAACCATATTGCTTCCCATACCATGAAGATAGGGTAATTGACGTCCTTTCTCTCCTTTTTTCACGAGTCACTATGTTGACAAGGTTCTTGCAACCATTCAGCTTCGAAACACTGATTGTGTCCAAAGGGCTTGTAGAACTACAAATCTTTCCAAGGTGCACATTTTATATGCGGGGGAATTATAATCTCCCTGAAAAATTGACATTTTCTTATTACAAGCGTATTTAATCTCAGAATGTGCTTGTAATAAAATTCATCACTAATCCTCTATTATACATTTTTACAGTTGAAAAGGGAAGTAGCTCACCTTTTTGTGTGTAGAAACAGTGCTGTGAAAGCGGCATGACAACTGCCACCCATGCTCTCAAGTAGTGTTGGCTGCTGACTTTGCAAGTTATGGGGCATAAATAGGAATACTTTCGCTCATGCAATACAACCATAAATAGAACATGCCCGATTAGCTCCAGAATGTGATTTTTTTAATGCACCTTATTGAGAATAGTTATAAAATTTTAGCTTCATACCTTGACGATCTTGTAGGATTCAGCAAACGTCCAGCTGTTACACTCGGAGTCCCGAGGTGGAATCCTCCTGCCGTGTTTTGTCAAGATGTTCAGATGTATTTGCTTGCTGGGGAAAAATAAGCCTCAACTCCCCAGCCAATCCAATCACTGCTCTTATAAGCAGCATAAGACTAAACAGCATAACAGCAGTGCTTGGATTGGCCGGAGCATGCAAACACAACATTCCATAGAAGACCGATGGAGCTGTGTCTTTGCTCATCCAGATCCATGGTAGCCTTGAATGTGGAAGTCTGAACTGAGCATGCCAAACTGGCCACAGCAAAAATACTACCCAATCTGACCGGTGCAGTTCCGTTTACTGCCTCAGCTGCTTGTCCCAGCCTCCTACGGCTTTTATGAGAGCCCCATATCTCTGCTCGATAAGTAATGAGCCTGGGAGGTGGAGGCTCACAGCAATAGGAGGTCAACGCCTCTGCTAAGGAGCCGCCGCTGCTCTCAGGCCCCCCTCACACCAAAATGTTGAGAAGCGGAATATGTGTGGCTGAACTGCTTGATGCCTGTTATCTACTCATGTTACACCCACTCATTGTTATAAGTTTTCCATTTATCGTGGACTGAGAGCAGCAGATGACAGGCCTTATGCAACGCCGCTAACCCTTCCTCAACTCTCTTCCACTGACCGAGAGCCTCAAAGGACCGGTAGAAGGCATCAATATTCTCGTAGATCTTTTTGCACTTCCACACCCTCTAAAGTTGAAAATGTATGACGCTGAACAGTGGACAGCACACCTTGAACCGCCCAGCTTGCACTTCCTCTCCAGGGGCCCAATCTGGTGTGACAGGTGACAAATTGTGATGGTCACGCTTCAAAAGCCATCACAGCAGAGCGGAGACTCTCAACTTTGGGATCGGGCTAAGAGATTCACAGGCAAGGGTATCTAGGAATGCACGTTTCAAGTCACTGTAGTTTCATTACTTCCTTCAGATCTACAGGGCTCCCAAGCAGCTTAACAAGAGGTTTATCTGAGTGTCTGTGGGCTACCACAGATATGTTGGCAAGGTGCGATAACACATAAAGGAGACCTCTGGTAACTAGAGATGCACCAATTGAGACTAACGCCACGGCCTAGAAGGGGGAGTGCTACTTGTATGATCACTGATTTGGCTTTAATAGCTACTAAACTCAATATTGCCATGCAGGTATGGGTCTTTCATGCTCGCGGCAGCATTTAAGCGCCTCGTTTTAATTGAGCTAAGCAGTCATTTCTAAAAGACGTCAGTTGATCTACTAACGGTTGTAGCAACTAAAGGTGCTTTAAACGTGAAAAGAAAAGGGTGGTTTAACTTTTTCAAGGAACATGAATGGAGCTGTGTTTTTAAAATTAATTTTAACCTACGACGCTATACTAAATCTACCATTGCACACACTCTTTATAGTCCTGAGGAAGACCCCATATCGATGAAATAAATATTTGGCGTGACAAGGAGGGGTCGAAACGTCGAAGTATACGAGTATTGAAACGTCGAAGTTAGTGCCAAATGAGAGACTGGAATTCATTGTCATATTTGACATTAGACTGCCTTTAGGGTGTGACGTTATATGTATCAAATTAATTTTTATATGTGATTTAATAATTGTTGGTGTATTTCAATGTGTTATGATTTATATATGTCATTATTTATAGATTGTAATGGTGTTGTGATTTTTATTGATTGTGAAATATATTTATGTTTTGTGTGTGTGCATACTATGCTTTGAATATATATGAAATATTTGAATTGCTTATATATGATTATTTGAGTTATTCGGGAGTTCTTTTTTCTTTTTGAAAATCATTTTTTGTTAAATGTAGTTCTTTGGAAAAATACAAAGAAATTGTAACCTAAATGTTCTTAAAATAGAGGTAGCAGAACCATTGTTAGTTTACTGCTGTTTTGAGATCAGGCAGTGGTAAACCAACCAGAGCAGACATAGTAGGCCCCTAGAATTCATCACTGCTGTGCTGGAGCTACTGTAGGGTGATAAAACACCCCCATGAAGGATTCACTGGGTGCTAGAGCTTGGCTCACTTTGGAAGTAGTCATGAATATCGCAGTCGTTCACAAGTCGTTCCCTCTCCCTTCCCAACCATACCCTAATTTGTGCTAGACTGATTTTTGATACCCTGTTCCTACAAACTCAAAAACTATTATATAGATGAACAATTGGTGAGTGGCCTTACGTTGACCGCGGATAGGTGTCCGCTCTGTGTGTGTTGGATGATATAATTAATGGAATGTGTAATTGAATCGACCTAGCGGATCAGCCTATTGTAATTCTTACTCGTCGTTATGTTCTAGCCTGCTTCAGTGATCCGGAGGAAATATTTACACAACAAATCTAATGAGATAAATTTATCATGTTTTATTAAGCATAACATTCAAAAGGCCATTTCAAATAAAGTCAGAGCAGTGCTTGAAGGCAAACTGAGTTAAAGCAGAGGCTGTCCCCACCTAAGACCTCTGGAGCTTCTTGTGACTTGTGATTGCTCCCTTATTTCTCAGAATGTAGTCGGCTAAAGTGAATGGTCGATTGGTGTGAATGCTGAAACTTTTACATATTGGTGTTAGCAGCCCAGTATGTTCTGTAGTAAATAAAAGTGTTAGAAAACAGAATTTTGGCAGTTGTTATTAACACTGAAATATTCTCAACTACGATGAAGGAAAACACAATTCAAGCTGAAAATGTATCAAGTACTATTATTGACGCATATGTTTTTCAGTACTCTCATTACTCTTCGCTTGTGTATATGGTAACATAGTCACTGTTCTGAATCTAGAAGAACAATTTGGTGGCCTTCGTAGGTACAATAGCCGTCCACTCATATTGGCATCAAATGTGGTGTGTTTTTTTAAGTAAATTGGAGGAGGAAAAGGGGACACCGACATTTACTGTAAATGATGTGTTGAACCATCAGCAACTCACTATCCAAATTCAGGGTGATGGTACAATAGTATGCTCAAGGTCATCTATAGTTTGGGCATATTAATATCGTTTTTTTGCAGATTCTATGATTTCTGTGCAATTGCTTTGTTGTGTCAAACGTGGGACGGGGATACAACCAAACTGCCAACAGCCTCACTTGTACTTTTTATCAAAGTGGCACCAGAGCTCTGTAGGCTCAGCCTTTAGGGATTAGCTGATCCTTCCCCACACTCCCAAAAATTGTCTTTGAAAAACGAAGTTAAATGGCAATCTCCTAATCATATTATAGGATTAATATTAAATTGACTATATATTTAATTTAAGTTAATCTGGGTAACATTTCATGATTGCTTGGAGTCAAATCATTGAGCCCAATTCACAATAAAGCCTAAAAGCATGTACAGAAATTGGCAGTGCTGCTTAAAGGTACTTTTCCAACACCCTTTCCAGGACAGTACCTGGAAAGAGATTCCATTTCCAGGTGTACTCTCAGCAAAGTCAGGTGTTTTTTTTTATATTGCTGTTTTCTGGGCACAGTACAATTCTGCATTGAGGGACACCAGCCCACTGTGTATTTGCTCATTTTTTTGCTTTTGTTTCTCCAAGAGAAAACCGTTTTCCCTGTGGAGCAACTTCGCCCCCTACACCATAACAAAGTTTAGGGGTATTTGTTTCCCTTCCACCTTAGAAGGGGACTCACTTCAGCACTATGCAGGAACAAATCTCTGTTCATTTTGATGGTGGGGAAGTGTTGTTGTATAGCATTTTAGGACCCTAATGTAATCTTCCCGATTCATGTCCTTACATAAGTATAAATCACCATATCCGTATATAGGCATAGAAATCATAACCATATTCAGACATAGCTCATGCAGTCCAAATATGGATTGGCTACTTCCACTAGTTCCGAAAATCCACAACGATTTCTTGGAAAACTCTGCTTCAGCAGTTAGGGACTTCCCCTTGCTTGAATATTGATTTGTCCAAGAACTCATGGAGTTTTCAAAGAACTGAGACTCTTTAATGACGTTATTATGTCCAACTGTACATCAAACTCGGCACCTTCAAGTTATAAATATGCCCACACTTGCCCTAGCAAACACATGGTAGTTTGGAGCAGTTTGACTATCTACTTGCCCGACGCATCCTGCTGCAGCAAGTGCCGAAAGAAGCCGACCCTCCAGCAGACGCACTGAGAGAGACGTTGTCTTTTCTCTTGCCTAGAAATCCAGCTCCAGTGTTTCCATGCTCCCCTTGTGGTGTGTTGGGAAATCGAGTCCTGAGACAGAGAGATACCAGATCTCCTTCATTCTAAAACCAAGGTACAGAGCTGATTAGACCCTAAGAGAAATATTGGATAGATTCTTGGCAAAAAGAAACTAAACTTATGCTACATTTTGCTTACTTCTTCCCTCGTACTAGACTTAGGTTAGGTACAATGGGGTAGGCGTATTTTATAAGCACCAGTTGAGTACTTTTAGTCTTTATTTATTAATGTATGTATTTTATGGCTTAGAAACCATACCATGCTTTTACAGTACTATTTTATAATACTCTTCCTGCTGTACGCATTATACTTTACAGCCAGTATTAAGATTGTAGCAGTTAATTTCTTCTGCATGAGAAAGGAGACTGTTCAATAAATACCTTTTATTGAAAACGCCTGTTTCTCTATTTCTCTGCACCTCTGGTGAAATGAAGCATGCACGATTGACTGAGTAAAATATCTATCTATTGTTTCCATGACTCTGAAGATACGTTTTATCTTGGGGTAACAAAGCTGTCATGTTTATGCAGTTGTCAGAAACGAATCCCTTCTTGTTTATTCAAAGAAGGTTTCTAGTGACCTCTGAGCTAGCTGGCAATCACAATTAAGTCTAATATATTTGATAGAGACCTAGTAGACATAAGTCACATCTATAGGATATATTATTCCAATGGGCAGACCCTATTGGGAATATAGGAACTACACTACAGTGTCAGAGTGGTGCCTGTGAATGATTGCCACATACTGAGCTGTTTGTGGATGTTAAAAAACTATTAAGGTGAATCACTCCTTGTTACACCTTCTACCCAGCATTTTTGTAGGAATTTCTCCTGTGAAATTGCACACCTTCTCGGATTCAAGTATTCAGGAGTAAATAGATTTTCCCTTGATAGGTATACATCTGTAAACCAATTCCTGTGTGAATGAGCCATTTGTGTTGGTTGTTTGACGGACAGCAACACCCTAAACCATGCATGCCTTAAGAACGCAGTCTTAACAACGACTGTGTCTTTACCACGCATGCCTTTAGCACACATGCCCTTACAACAAATTTCGATGTAAAGGCATGATTGGTAAAGGTATATGTAAAGATCACACCCCAGCCCCCCACCCTGAGCCCTAAAACCTGCCCCCCAGCTCTGCAATCTACCACAGCTCTAAAAACTACCCACCCCCCACCCTAAAACCCAGCTCCCAGCCCAAAAACAACCCCAATCTCAGCCCCCTCGCCTTGAGCCCTAAAACTGTCCCCAGCCCAAAACACTGCTCCTTCCCCCCTGCTCTGAGCCTAAACCTAGAGTCCCATCCATAAATACTAACCCCCAGCCCTACCTACTAAGCCGCGTCCCAGTCCTTCCTGTATGGATCCTTCCTGTTCCTCTCCCCACTCATCTGCTCTGCATCTAGAGTGCTGACTGCCTTAACTGCACATATGTGTGGTTAAGGCAAGCGCATGGGTAAGGCAAGCTTTGTTCCGCATTGCGTTGAAACAGCACACGTGGTTAAGCCTGCGTTGTAAAATGCATTTTCCCATATGGGTCTGATGTAACTCAGGGTCAAAGAGGTAGGATAACTTAATCAAGACAAAAAACATCCACTTTATAAGAGGGCCTAGTAGACTTCTGTTTCTTTCTTAAACGAGTTCAGCCAGGGCCATACTAAAGATGAAACATTCCCTTTGGAGAGCGGGTTCATTTAACAGAAGTGATCACAGCGCCTGTTCTGTAATACTGAATGTGATGCATGCATTTGAAAGGGAGTGTTCCTCCTTTGGAAGGGCATGTGTCGCAAGGAAAGGGGAGATTACTTTTGCCCCATTACAAAAGCATGTGTAGGTGTGAGTGGGCCCAAACATGTTCTCTGAATTTCTTCCATCTGACTCTCTTTTCACCGTTTGGGTTGGCGATGAAGGGTGTCAGGCGTCCTTCACAGGATGGGGGCCTTCCTGCTTGCTCACAAGTGGGTTTGAGGTACGTGCGCCCAACCCTTATTAGAACAGCTGGAATCATGCTGCCAATACCTTAAATTGGGAATCATGAGGGCTCTCGTAAGGATGCTCGATTGTGCAGTGCCACCAACGAGGCAACCACTGCATTGCGCAATCCTTTTGTAATATTTCCCAACATCACTTCTTTCACCAATACACTAGCACTTTTAGCCTCTAAAATTTCACAGGAGAAATTCCTACAAAAATGCTGGGCTGAAGGTGTAACAAGGAGTGGTCCACCTTAATAGTTTGTCAACCAGCTGCCTCGAAATAAAACAGTTCAGATTTAATAAATGTGTTTTCGTATGGATAAGATTTCCCAGCTTTAGATGCTGTGTGGATCAAAACAATCCTGTTTGTTTCCTCATTTTTGGTCAATGGCTCTTTTACAGTATTTCCATGGTGCGTTATACCATCTGTGAAAATTCAACATTGTTATTGACTGAACCTAATTCACCCCATTTTGCTTTTGCCTTTTGTTTACCTCACTTCCCATGGGCCTTTTAGTTATTACCTACTACATAGAGCATAGGCGATCTGTTGTGAAACATATTGCTAGCTTACAGTAGACTTATAGCCCGCCAATTGCATACAACTGGCTGGCTTTATTGTCCATCTCATTTGCTTGCTTCTTATTCACTAAATTGTGTGGCCTTTCCCTCCTTTTTGTGCATGGATTTGTCCCTCCCCAGGTGTGTGAATGTTACTTTTTTCTTTTTGCTTTAGCACTCCACAGGTGTGTGTTTTCTGGTTGTCTCCCTCGTATAGTTCTCTGCAACCTTTACCTCTCTCCATATTCCTTTCACTCACTCCTTCTGCCATGCTTTCCCGACAACTTGCTTGTATTGTTTACTCATTCACACTTTTCACCATCATGCAACCAGATGAAGCCCTCTCTTTGCCAAGTGTAAATCGCCACTTTTCTACACGCTCATCTTCACATAGCCATCCTCACCACTGTATACTCATGCTAAATACTAGCTAATGGTCATCCACACTAATCTTTGAATATCTTTATTCGGCGACTTAATCACCATAAAAGAAGACATATACAATACATTTCCAATACACTATAAATATTTTAAGATACAATAAAAGAAGAGGGTACAGCACAGTCACTGATGTAGTACTAGCAGATATGTCGTCAGACCGTTAAGCTCCCCGGCTGCAGTTTCAGTAGGCGGGATCGCGTCGTCCATGCACTTCCCAAGAACTTTGCTACCCCACAGATCATAAAGGAAGATGAAGAGTCCGTAGAGAGAACCCGAAGAGCTTGTCTATGGCACCTCAGGCCCAATTCTCTGCACACAGGTTTCAGCCAGAATTTGCGCGCCCCTTTGTAAGCAGGGCAGGCAAAGAATAGATGGGCCACAGACTCTGTTGGTGCTGCACAACCAGGGCATGAACGCAGGGAGGCACCAGAGTTTGACCATCTCGCCGTAAAGTCATACACCGGAAGTGTCCCATAACGCAATTTTATATATAGTGCGCGATCAAGGGGTTTGGTTATCAGGTCCAGGAAGGGCTCTAATTTCCTCGCACATTTAAATAGCAAAAATTGGTCCGTAAGTGAGCCCCCTCCCAGGTCCCTCCACATGTTACTCTGAACCCAGTCCCAGTATAACTTTTTGATCGCATCCTTTGGTGGCGGCGATCCACACTAATCAATATAATTGTTCTGTCTGTAGATTGTTGGTATTGAGGAAAAGGTGTACACGTGCTTGGGTTTTCTCCTTTACTGTAGTGGAGGCCTGATCAACCTGACTCGCTCGGTCAATTTGTGTTTGTCAGCAAACATGTACAAGCAGCTCGCAGAAAAATGACAGAATGTTGTAGGTAATAAAAACAGAGGAACAAAGTACTCGTGTATTAAATTGCACAGTGGCCCAAGGAGGAGGGAACAGTGTGAGAGGGGGGCTCTTTAGTGCGAGAACTGAGAAGCACTAACTTTAGTTGGAGAACTGAGAAGAACTGACTTTAGTACTTAAGTAGGAGAACTGAGTAGGACTGACTTTAGTTGGAGAGCTGAGAAGAACTGACTTTAATACTTAAGTAGGAGAATTGAGAAGTACTGACTTAAGTAGGTGAACTGAGAAGGATTGACTTTAGAACTTCAAGTAGAAGGACTGACTGTACTAGGAAACTGAGAAGGACTTCTTAAGTAGGAGTACTGGGAAGGCCTGACTTCAACAGGAGAACCCAGAAGAACTTGTTCCGCATTTTGGACTTTAAGGTTGAAGCCTCGAGAAGGGGGGTTTCTGTGCTTCTGGTCCTGTGGTGACATTGCCATTGTTTCACAAAATATCCTTAAATATTGTGTAGAACATCCTCACTGTGGTAGAGTGACATAATAATATACATCCTGTTTAGCCCAAACAACTTGAGAACACATCTCTTTTCCTACATGGTCTTTCTTCTGCTGCTCTCAACACATTGAGATGCTTCTGTAAAGAGAACACTTCTCTGGCAGGTTCCCTGCTGCTCTCATGTTTGATTTAGTCTGCAGTACTAAAGCGTGTACGAGACACACAATTGCAGACCAACTCATGTACCAAATGCGGATTTTTTTTAATTGCTCTCTCTATTTTCTCTGCTCTTTGAACTTCTGCTGTGGAAGGGAGTCTTTCTGAAGAGCACTTTCCTGCCTGCTGATGCGTAGAAGTGTTTTGGTTGGCGGTCTTCCAGCAGCACGCTGACAGGGTCACGCCTGCTGCTAGGAGCGCCTTCATGGTAACAAGGCCCTGGGCTGTCTCTATTGCTCCAATTGAAAAGCTAATCATGAATGTGAAGACTCATGATCATGAGTGTATTGACCTTTTAGTCTAGAAGAGGACTGATAAATCAGTTATGAATGAAGACAAAGTAGACACATGTCGCCAAGCTGCCTGCGTACAGCAAGCCATAAACTGTGAGCTCATCACACTGGTAAGCCCTGTGTCACATTACACTTACCCTGTCCTCAGCGGTCAAGCACACCATGGAAAAACGTCCCACACTAGACCAAGCAAAGCCAACTCTTTGTCAGCCACACACCCTACACAGTGTAGACTGTAGAGTGTTACCCAAGAAGGAAAGCACTTCAGCGAATCCCCATAGAGGCAGCGTATAATACGTAAAAGTTACTACCATTCAATACTCTGTTTTTTTTGTAGTCTATACCTTCGGGCGTGTTTGAGAGATGTTTAGGTATTTACTGTTTTCTCTTTACGCGAAACCAGTCTCTTCCTGTTGCTTCTTCCTATGTGGTGACCTTACGGGGTTGTAGTGCACCATTTATCTTTTCCACTTCTTACCAACAGTCATTATAACCAGAGAGTGTTCTAGCACCAGAATTCATAGTTTCATCTCTGTAACCATGCTGAAGAACCTCCCTCAAGTCCTTTTGAAACTTGTAGCAATGTCCTTGTCAATTGCTATCCTAGATGTGTGTATTTTCACCATTGGATTCAACATGGCTCCTGCCTGTCTTGATTAAATAATTTAATATTTTTTAAAATCAAGGTTTCAAATTTTACATAGCTGCCTATGGTGGCGTACCACTAGATTCCTCCTGCTGGTGTCTATGTCCTGTGCTTGGTGATGTAAACACAATACCATTCCAATGTTCTTGCAATATTATGTTTTGTGCGACTTCTGTAGTTGTTTTATACATACAAATGTGTTGTTGGCAGCTATATAGGGTCTGACACATCTAGTCTGGACTGTTACTTGCCTGCTGTAACAGTGCACTCTGCACCTATACGTTTAATTATTTACTTTTTATATTAACGTAGAACAATGCGAGTGTGTGTTACCATTTTGTTTCCTTTGACAATAAAATACGACCCTTTTTTTTTATAAATACGTGGATGGCAAGCAGCAGGGGTATGAAAGAAACTCGTCGTGTTGACATTGTAGTACCACTTATAGTAGGATCAATTATATCCCTTGTTTAACTTTTTATTTACATGTTCTAAGCAATCAGCAACGCAACTCAGTGGGAAAGAGAGAGACAGGAGTGCATCATAGTTTATCTCAGGTGATTCAGTGGAACAAAGCACCGCATCAATAGGATCATTCTATTTCTCTCCAGTCCAGGATCGATTCTGTCCTTTTATTTAAAACTTTTTATTTACATTTTCTAAGCAATCAACAATGCAGCACAGTGGGAAAGAGAGAGATAGGAGCGCATCATAGTTTATCTCAGGTGATTCAGTGGAACAAAGCACAGCTTCAGTAGGATCATTCCATTTCCCTTCATTCTAGGATCGATTCTATCCTTAAAGGTCCTTTTAAAATGTCACTTGGGGTTTTTATGTGGTGCCCGATATGCTTTGCAAATACGTCAAAGCACTCTAATATAAACGACAATAATTCAGCTGGACTTACTTATCAATTTTACGTTCTCATGCAGCTTTTAGTCTGTCCTATTTATACATTAGTGGCCTGAAATTCTTACATTTAAGATGCACTCTATATCGTAGTCTGTATAGGTGTGTATAATAATGATCTTAAATATACGTTTGAAAAAAACAGTTGGGGGAAAAAGCGAACCACAATAATTGTAATAGTATTCATGAATGCAGTCATACAATATCATTAAGAAGGGGCTGTTTAAGTAGTCATGTTTGCTACAAAGGGATGCATAACAATTCTAACGAATCTAATTTGTCGGTTCAAGTGATCAAGGCAACTATTAGGAAAGACGTCTGATAGGGATGAACAGTGGCCATCCGAGTATGGTCAGTTGTCTTTATACATATACATTTCTATGTTTTGATCCAATGAAAAATTCCCAGGTCATCCTTGGGATAAAAACACTGTCTAGGACAATTGTGCATCAACACTAAAATACAAAAAAATGGAGAAATAGCAATTGGGAGTGGGGAGAGGGAGGCAAGCAAGACCGACTACCATTTTGTGTGTGGAAAAGGCCGCTTTATTGAAACAGGTGCACATCACATTATTTCCCAAACTGGCAAACCGCCTTACAAAACTATTACCTCTCTAAACATCAAATTACCTGACCCCCCTTTTTGTCTTTCTCCCTCCACCCCTAAGAACCCACATGATAATATCCCTCCACCCGCAACATTACAATATATATATCACAGCTTTGACATCCTCCGAGTATCCAACTTTGTCCCCTACCTATTAACTCCAAACCCTCACAAATGCTACCTTCCTGTCTGTCCTCTTGCAACTGTAACCAAACTACCCTCTAATGTAACCCCCAACTATTTACCCCTTTCCCCGCTCCCGGTCCCCAAGTCCCCAACTTAACGCCAAAATACCGAACTCCAGCCAAACTTGGCCAACATCCCCACCAAAACTCCGCAAGCACCTGCTTCCAGCGACGTCACATACAAACATATTACTCCCCAGTGTACCTGTCCCAATAGGTTGTCTGTTCTTACAACGATCTCCGTTGTAACGCATGCCTTTACCACGCATGCGTTACAACGGAATGGTAGTTCCGCGCTAATCCTTCTCCACGTATTTTTCCGTGGTGACGTCATACGTCGTAAAGAGGAAGCGGTTTCTTTTTCCGTTTCCTCTTATATGACGCCGATTGCCAGCCCATTTCGACTTGAGGTTAGTTTTAGGTTTTTTTGTGGGGGGGATTCCCCCCTAAACCCCCCTTTTTTAATTGTACCCTTTACCACACATGCCTTTACTACGTAACTCGTAGTAAAGGCATGCGTGGTAAAGGCTTTCGTTGTAACCACGCATGCGGTGTAATGCATGCGTGGTTAAGGTTTTCGTGGAAACGGCCTCGTTGTAGTGGCCGTTTCCCGTCCCAATACAGCCGCCAACAAGAAAACCCCTAACAATGCTGCGCTCCCTCCCCCTCCCAAAACTGCCCGGGGGGCAGACCTCGCGGCTCGGTTGCCCCCCAAACCCCTCTTTTAAACAGCAGAGGGAAAAATCTATGACGTATCTATAGAAGTCTATAAGTGAAAAATCAGTTAATGGTTAAAAAAACTGTGAGGCTCGCCATTATAAAAGGATTCTCCTAATATTTGGATGGAATCGCCTCAACTTGCTCCGTTTAGATCTTTAAAAGCAAGAATAAGAAGTAAACTATTTTCAAGCAAGCCGTTCTGTGGGGGTTATGGGTGAAAACGTACTAACAGTCTGTACAATCAACTAAAGTAAATTGGGTAGTATGTGAAGAGCATTAATTCGGGTACTCTAAATTAATGAAGGGTTGAAGATGAGTGAAACCATCTCTAGCCTCTGGGACATGACATCAACAGTGTGTACCGGAAATTTGGGATTTACGTAGAAGTGATAGAGAGCTTTAGGAGTACTTCTCGTGAGGTACAGCTTTCCAGGAGATCTTGCCTTCGTCCACACTTACAAATGCAATTATTTTGCATGTGTATATTTCACTCATGAGTACCTACAGCACAAAAGTATGTTTGCATTTTAACTCTTGTTTCGTACATTGAGAAAATATTTTTCTCTGGCGGGATAAAACCCTTCCTCTACACCCCCCGCCTGCACTGAGGGAACCACTACCCAGTCCCACACTGAACATAGACTTAAACTACCCACTGTGGATTCTGCTCTCAAACGTTTAGCACACCTAAGTTCATCTTAAATGCTTAATTACATTTTTATGTGTGTAAACTCACCATTTATCCGTAAAACACGAATTTGCATTAATTAAGAGATTTCCTCACAAGTACTATTCCATCAGTATGGTGTACTTTTTATGCTCCCAGCGGTGGATTTTGGGTGTTTGGTCTGCCCTAAGTAGATGGGCACATAGACAAGCATGTACAATTGTATACATTCCGAACATATAGATAGGCACAGTCGCATTCTGGATATGGTCAGATATGTATTACTGAAGGACAGGACTAAGCCAATATTTAGGTTTTTTAAAGCGGAGGGGACACCACCAAAATTGGTGGAGCTGTGAGCACAGATGTTTCACGTGTGTAAATGTATCCCAGGTGTATTCATGCATTTGTTACTGTCTGTGCATGAGAGTACTCAATATATTTATTTATCAGCTGTTTTTTAACGGCAGCACAGTGTATAGTTTGACATATGTGCCTGTCTGCACCTAGAATCGGGGACAGAACTATGAATAGTGCGGATGGTGCAGTGGCACCAGGGCACTTGGGTGTGAAGGGCCCACTTCACCCCATTTAGTGGGTGGTGTGGCGTTCTTCCTTGCTTTCTTTTCTTTCACTAAGATCCATGGCACCCTGGCTATGCTGCTGCCTGGAACATTGTGCGGTGGTTCATTGCACTTCTGCAGCCACTCCAGGAACCATGGTGAAAAGATTAAATCCAGCGATTCCACTCAGCCTTTAATCATTCCGAGGGCAATACAATGTGTACTGTTGAGTGGGGCAGCAATCAACATCTTTTATTTGGTGTCCAGATGAACCGAAAGGGAGAACGTACTCTTACAAACATACTTAGTTATATATTGCCTAGCATCTGTAACGTAGGTAGATAGCTGCTCCTGTGTTGCAGGAAATAAAATCAGTGAACTAGCATTATCTCAAGCAGTGAGGCGTTTTACCAATGGATCAGATCGTTCTTGGATCCCCAAAGGTAGGCAGAGATAAAAGTAGATAACACATTACTCGGTAGTTGTGGCAGAGCAGTAAGGCTTTATCAGAGGGTGGTGTTAAGCATTTGTTGTATACACTCAGGCAAGAAATGATGTCATACGCTCAAAGACTTGAACTCAGACCAATTTGTTTGTATAAAAATATAATTTTGTGATGTTTTATTTTCTAGAACCAAGCCAGACCTGGTACAGGTAAGTATAATAATACTTTGCAAGAACAATGCAGCTAAATACAGTTTGAATGCAGTTGAGTGCAATCTTAACGGCATAAGGAACTGAAAAAGACTACTTTCTTATAGAATGTCTTTATAAGGGCATGGAGTGTGCAGTGTATGTGTGACGTTTTTACAAGTTAAATAGTCCCGCAGGCATTGCAGTGGAAACGGTCCATACGAGGCAGAGTCCATACAAGGTAGAGCGGTACACCAAGCATCCAATCGCAAGAGGCAACAGAATGCCTGATAAGCAGGGCCGGACTGGGAACCAAGATTGGCCCGGGTAAAGAGCTTGTCCGGCCCCCCTAGGAGTGGCTGAGCTGTTTGCCAGGGCCGGTTTCGGCCGATTTTGCAGCTATGCTGCAAAAACAGCCCTGTAACAAAAACGCCCCCCAGGGGCCCAAAATCAGCACCCACCTTAGCGGTCCACCAGGGAAATGCCCGGTGCCCGCTACGGCCAGTGCAGCCCTGCTGATAAGCAGTGACAGTTTTCCAAGACAGAAGTATTCCTGGAATTCTCTGTGAAGTCCCCAAAAAATATATACCCCAGAAAAAATAGTAGGCTTCTGTGTGCTCACCTTCTTAGTCTGTTCTCCCTGTTCCGCATTCCATCCCTGGGAACAGATCTGCTTACACTTAAAATCACATCATACACTGGCATAAGATATTAGATGTGAGCAAATTTATCTATGAGAAAAAATCATGTTTTTGTTTTATACGTGGTAAGAGTTTACACTTGTAAATGAAGGTATTTTCACATCAAAGTTCTTCCTAAGTATACAAATCCTCTTGTGAGTCAGTTCTTTAACGGTAACCTGCACGAGTCTAAAGTTTATTGACAAATCGAAATAAAAACATATTTCATCGTCAAACGTCGTATAAAAATAGCAGTATTCGATTATAAAATGTTACCTGCATTTAACTTAATATATAATCACCGATAACAAGTCAAACATTTAAATTGGAACATAGTTGCATTCCTTAAAATGTTTGATCAATACTTTATAACTAGTACAAAAATTTAGCAACATAATTAACAAAAAAAGTCATTGGCAAGGGTATATTAGAGTTTCGATAATTATTTCCTTCTAGTGACCCACGCTGCTTGTGAAAATTCGGAAACTGCATCTACTATCAATCAATCAATCAGGAGAATTTGTATAGCGCGCTACTCACCCATTAGGGTCTCAAGGCGCTGGAGGAGTGGGAGGGGGAGAGCCGCTACTGTTCGAACAGCCAGGTCTTGAGTGGTTTCCTGAAGGAGAGATGGTCCTGGGTCAGCCGTAGGTGGGTGGGGAGGGAGTTCCATGTTTTGGCCGTCAGATAGTAGAAGGATCTTCCGGCGGTTGTTTTGCGGATTCGCGGGACGGTGGCGAGGGCGAGGCTGGCGGAGCGGAGCTGGTGGGTGGGTGTGTAGAATGTGAGGCGGTTGTTAAGGTATTTTGGGCCCACATCGTGGAGAGCCTTGTGTGCGTGGGTGAGGAGTCGGAACGTGATTCTCTTGCTGACGGGGAGCCAGTGCAGGTCTTTCAGGTGGGCAGAGATGTGGCTGTGCCGGGGATGTCCAGGATGTGTCTTGCCGAGGCGTTCTGTATGCGCTGAAGTCTTTTTTGGAGTTTGGCTGTGGTTCCAGCGTAGAGGGTGTTCCCGTAATCCAGGCGGCTGGTGACGAGTGCCTGGGTGACCGTCTTCCTGATGTCGGTGGGGATCCATCGGAAGATCTTTCGTAGCATGCGCAGGGTGTTGAAACAGGATGATGAGATGGTGTTGACTTGCTTGGTCATCGTGAGGGAGGAGTCCAGGATGAAGCACAGGTTGCGTGCATGGTCCGATTGTTTGGGTGCGGTGCCCAGGGCAGGGGGCCACCAGGAGTCGTCCCAGGCGGAGAGGGATGATCCCAGGATGAGGACTTCCGTTTTGTCAGAGTTCAGTTTCAGCCGGCTGAGCTTCATCCATTCCGCGACGTCCTTCATTCCTTCCTGGAGGCTGGCTCTGGCGGTGGCGGGGTCGTTGGTGAGGGAGAGGATCAGCTGGGTGTCGTCGGCGTAGGAGATGACGTTGAGGTTGTGTTTGCGTGCGATGGTGGCGAGGGGGCTCATGTAGACGTTGAAGAGGGTGGGGCTGAGTGAGGATCCTTGCGGGACGCCGCAGATGATTTCGGTGGCCGCGGATCGGAACGGTGGGAGGCAGACCCTCTGGGTTCTTCCGGTGAGGAACGAGATGATCCACTCCAAGGCCGTCCCTTGGATTCCGGTGTTGCTGAGGCGCTGTATCAGGGTGCGGTGGCACACTGTGTCGAAGGCTGCTGAGAGGTCCAGGAGGATGATGGCGGTAGTTTCCCCGTTGTCGAGCATGGACCTGATGTCGTCGGTTGCTGCGATGAGGGCGGTCTTGGTGCTGTGGTTTGCTTGGAATCTGGACTGCGACGGGTCGAGGCATCCGTTTGACTCGAGGAAGGCAGAGAGTTGTTTGTTGACCTTCTTCTCGATGACTTTGGCAGGAAAAGGTAGAAGCGAGATGGGGCGGAAGTTCTTGAGGTCCATGGGCTATGCGGTGGGTTTTTTCAGGAGGGCGCTGAGCTCTGCATGTTTCCAGCTCTCCGGGAAGTTGGCGGATGCAAAGGAGCTGTTGATGATGTCCCGGAGCTAGGGAGCGATGATGGAGTTGGCCTTGTTAAAGATGTGGTGTGGGCATGGGTCGGTAGGGGAGCTGGAGTGGATGGTGCTCATCGTGTGGGCGGTATATTCGGAGCTGACCGCGGTCCAAGTGCGGAGGGTGGTGGTTGGGTGCACTGGTTTGGCAGTTGGGTGCGTGGTTTGCGTGCCGAAGCTGTTGTGTATGTCGGTGATCTTGCGATGAAAGAACGAGTTGAGTGAGTCGCAGAGGACTTGCGAGAGTGTGATGTTGTTGTTGTTGCCGGAGCTGGGGTTGGAGAGCTCTTTAACGATGCTGAAGAGTTCCTTGCTGTTGCGGGTGTTGATGTCCACTCCTTCTTTGAATGTACTCCTTTTGGTGGTGCGGATCAGTTGGTGGTGTTTGCGGGTGGCGTTCTTGAGGGCTGTCATGTTTACTGTTGACGGGTCGTGGCGCCAGACTTTCTCGAGGGTGCGGCAGGTTTTGTTGGAGTTTTTGAGGTCGTCGGTGAACCACAAGACTTTCCTGCTGCCTGGTCTGCTGGGTGGTTTCTTCAGTGGTGCGAGTTCGTCGGTGCAGTTGGTGAGCCACTGTGTGAGTTTGCGGGCTGCTTTGTAGGGGTCCGATGTGTTGGTGGGAGGGTTCTGGCTGAGGGAGGTGGTGAGCTGGTCGGCGGTGATCTTGCTCCAGCTTCTGCGGGAACCTGTTGCGGGTGGTGGTGGGTCGTGGTTCTCTTGAAGGAGAAGTGGACGCAGCTGTGGTCTGTCCAGTGTAGACCGGTGGAGTGGCTGAAGGAGATGTGCTTGCTGGAGGAGAAGATGGGGTCGAGCGTCTGGCCGGCATCGTGGGTGGGGGTGTTCACCTGTTGCTTGAGTCCGAGGTTGGCGAGATTGTCCAGCAGAGGGGTTGTGTTGCTGTCATTGTTGTTCTCCAGGTGGAAGTTGAGGTCCCCTAGGAGGATGTAGTCTGGGGAGGTGAGGGCGTGTGGGCTGACGAAGTCTGCGATGGCTTTTCTGAATTGTGTGCGTGGTCCCGGGGGTCTGTAGATGAGGGTGCCTCTGAGGGTGGTCCTGGGGTCGGTGTGTATCTGGAAGTGAAGGTGTTCGGCGGTGGTGAGGGTGTCGTCAGAGTTGGTCGTAATGCTGATGGAGATTCTGTGGACGATGGCGATGCCTCCTCCGGTCTGGTTGGCGCGGTCCCTCCGGGTGATCTTGTAGCCCTCCGATATCGCTATGGCAATGTCGGGGGCTGAGGAGGCGTTCATCCAGGTTTCCATGAGGAAGGCGACGTCTGGTGAAGTTGTGTCCAGGAGGTTCCATAGCTCGACTGCGTGCCTGTGGACGGAGCGGGTGTTGAGCAGGATGCACTTGAGGTAGCTGTTGCTGGTGGTAGGCTTGGCGGGTGCCGGCCCTGGTCGGGAGGCAGGTGAATTTGCAATCATGGCAGGTGAAGAGTCTGTGGGTGTGTTTCGGGGTGGCTCGGTAGCAGGTGGGGTTCCGACCGGCATTGAGTGCGTGGAGGGTGGCATCGTAGGTCCGTCTGGTGCGTTGGCATCGTCGAGAACCAGGGTTCCTGGCGCTGGGCGCGGTCCAGGCGTGGACGGGCGTAGAGCTTGCCTTTGGCGCGCCTTCTGACCATAATCGGCGCGCCCGCTGAGCGTGGCCGCTGCGCCTACGCGCGGACTCCGCCATAAGTGGCGAAGTGGGAGGGAGGAGCAGCTGGGAGGCGGGGTGGCGATTGGGAAGGGGAGAGGGAGCAGAAGCAAAAGGGGGTGGGGCTGCAGGGGAGCAGCGGCAGGGAGCGGGAAGCGGGGTTAGAGCAGCGGGAAAAAATGGTGGCAGAGCGGGCGAAACCAGACAGCAGGGGCACAATACAGAAAGAAACGGGCAGAGAATGGCACAAGGGGAGAACGGAAAGCAACAGAGAAGGGAACCGCCGCCTCAAGGGCAGCGGCGAGCACGCAAAGTTAGCAGGGGGGACAGGGCGCACTCAGGGGGAGCCGCGCGGCGGGTGGAGCGACCGTCACTGGTCAAGGTCAGGTCAGGTCACCTACTACATCTGCGGTCGTTTCCATTTTACTAATTCTAAGGGTATTAACTCTGCCCAGGATTGTAAGTATTTTGCATAAAGGAATAACCCACCTGCTTCTTTGCATTGCATATTTAGATCAAAAGAAAATCACAGCACCAGTCACTTTACCTGTGAGCTTCTTTACATTTGTAGTACCACACCTCCCCAACCCCCCACCGTCTTTTTTATAATGAATTTGCAATAGCATATCATCCATATATTGTAATATCTATGTAATACTTAGAACACGGTATCATTTTTGTTAGTGACGGTTCTCACTTTTTGTAAATATCTGGAAGACGCGGTTCACTCCCTTGCCCGTTCCCCTCTTGACTAACGTTTCTAATTGAATGATGGCAGTGAGTGTTCGATGAAGCACATCCTGTGCCCTTCCCCGCCTCCGTAGAGTCTGACCTCAGTGAATAACAGCCCAAAATCATCCTTTGATAAACATTCCTGTTTTGCTGTTGCATGCAATTCATTCACCCTCTTTGCTTTTTTATTTAATAAGTGGAACCTTAGCTGTGCGCTCGGTAATCTCATACAGAAGCTAATATCCTGAAAGGGCCAGGATGCACGATTAATTGATTGATTGGCTGCTGAGCTTTCGGGGCGGATGCATGACATAATGGCTAGTACCTTAATTACATCTACATGATGCGCTGTCGTGCTTTTCTCCCAATAAAAAGTTCACTATGTAGCATCTTCTTATAAAAGAAGGAAACGCATCTTTAGAAAGTACTGAGACAGACACAGGAGCAACATTTTTTAATTTTTTTTTAAATGAAAGAGGTGTGGCGCAAAGGCCAGAGCGGCTGACTCCAGGGAGCGGGGCTCATAGTTCGATCCTGGCACCGGCAGTAGCTCAGATCAGCACCCCGTGACCTGGGCAATAGCTCACTTAATCTCCCCGCACCCAGTGCCCTGAAACCTTAAACGGTGCGCCCAGCGCCTTGAAACGTTAAAAGGTGATATGGTCTCCCTTTACAAACATGGATTGTTGTTGTGAATAGCTGAAAAGTGAGTTTGCTGGATAGAAACAGTGCTCCTTAGTCTTCTTAAATTCTGAGCTGTAATAGCTCTTTTCCAAGATCACCTTGAATGAACTATAAACGTGGGCAGAAGAACATGCTTCGGGCCCTTTCTTCCATTCATAATCTTAAAAGGGGCCTTCAAATATATTATCGGAATGGAGAGAGGGACGTCAAACATGTGACTTACAAAAAGGCAAACTAATTTATGGTATTTTTTGTTATGTTATGTTATGTTAAATTAAATTTGTTAAGCGCACATACGCCCGTAGGCTTCATGGCGCTGTGGAAGACTGGCAAAACATAACATGTGACAGAAAGAAAAAAAATTAACTAAGGATAAGCTTGCTTAAAGAGCCAAGTTTTAAAAGCCTGTCTAAAGGCTAACAGATCTTCGTGGAGTCTTAGTGGCAGTGGCAAAGAGTTCCACAGGGAGGAAGCTAGGAAGTGGAAAGATCCTCCTCCCTGGCGTTGTTTCCTGATCCGGGGCACGACTAACAAGTTCTTTTGGCCAGAGCGGAGAGCACGGGAGGGAGTGTAACTGACAAGCAGGCTGCTAATGAATCCAGGGCCCTTACCTTGTAGAGCCCTGAAGATAATGCATCCCGCTTTGAATGCTGCTCTCTGCGCTACAGGCAGCCAGTGGAGACTGGCCAGTCCAGGTCTGATAGACTGCCACTTAGGATTTTACAAATCAACCTGGCCGCTTGGTTCTGGACCAGTTGAAGTCTCTTGAGCTGCCCCGCTGGTAGACCCAAATATAAACTATTGGAGTAATCCAAACGGGACAGCACAAGAGCAATGATGACCTGAATCAGAGCAGGGTGGGTTAAAAGGTGGGCAATCTTCTTAATCTTGCGAAGTTGGAAGAAACTTGCAGATACCACAGTCCCTACCTGGCTTTTGAGCGAAAGATCTTCATTGAAAGTGACTCCTAAGCTCTTAACTGTTTGGGATTTAGCTGGAGGGTCTCCCATTTCTGGAGGCCAGAAGTGTGGTCCCCAATACAGTTCACTCTTCCCAGGCAAAATCAATTCAGTTTTGCCTGGGTTGAGTTTCAGATGATTTAGGCCCATCCATCTCTGAATGTGAACCATGGCCTCCCGAAATTCGGTGGCCGCGCCAGGGGAGTCCAGACAGAAGATCAGTTGCAGATCATCTGCATAGTTAAAAATTAAGGCTCTAAACTTTTTTAGTGAAAATAACAGGGGTAGTAAGTACAAATTAAATAAAAGTGGGGACAGGGACGAGCCTTGAGGGACTCCACATTCGTTTTTGATTTTAGGAGCTGTAAAAGTTCCCAATCTCACTGCCTGGGTACGCTCCGAGATAAATGACTTCAGCCATCTAAGTGCCGAGCCTCTCAGGCCAGCCTGTTCGACACGGTCGACCAAGATGGTGTGGTCGACCGTGTCGAATGCGGCCGACAGGTCGAGAAGTACCAATGCTTGGTGAATGTCCCTATCTGCATTGCTTCTTAGTACATTCTGGACCGCCAGTGTCACCATCTCGGTTGAATGCCCTGGTCGAAACCCAGCTTGATTGGGCTCCAGATATCCAGTGGTTTCAACGAAGCTAGAGAGACAGCTAGCAACGTGTGCCTCCAGAATTTTTGATAGGAATGGCAGCAAGGATATCGGGCGATAGTTAGATGGATCGTGAGGATCAAGACTGGGTTTTTTGATCAGGGGAATCAATAGAGCATGTTTAAACCCTGCCGGTACCTTTCCCTGGTTAAGTGAGTCGTTAAGTAGAGAAAGGATCCCGTGAGGGATAGAGTGCCCAATCTCTGTAAAAATGTGGGGTGGGCAGATGTCATCGGGTGATCCAGACTTAACCCGTGCCAGGAGAGTTGAAAAAGTTTTAGAATCTATAGCAGGAAGGGTGTCTAATGTAGTGGGGTTATTAAAAATATCATCCAAAGGAGACGATTTAGGAGAGCTAGCGATGTTGCGTTTTATGTTTACAATTTTCTCTCTGAAGAATTCGTTCAGAGAGTCACACAACTTCTGGGTGGGGGCTATTGATGGGGCTGTCCTATCATCGTCACAGAGCTCGTTGACTATGTTAAAAACATCTTTAGTTTTATTTGAAGAATTTAAAATTTTTTGGGAGAAGTAGTTAGCTTTATGTTGGAGCAAGATTTTTTGGAACTCCTTTCTTGCGGTACAATACACTGTCCTGGCTTGAGGGGAGTAACTTTGTCTCCATTTCCGTTCCTTCTGTCGAACTCCCAGTTTGAGATCTTTCAGTTCTTGGGAGAACCATTTGTGAGCTTCATTTCCTCTGATATTAGGGACCAGTACTAAGGGGGCTGAGAGGTCAGCTGTGTTGAGTAACCAGTTAGACAGCGCTCTCTCGCCAGTGTCCAGATCATCGTACGGTGGTGGTACGGTTTTGCTTAATATATCAATAAATCCCGGAAGGTCCATAGATTTCCATTTGCGGAATTCTTTGCTCTTGCATGGCTTGGGCTTGACATTTCCGCATACTTCTAATGTGAAATAGATGATGAAATGATCTGACCAGATACATGGGCTGATGACAGGGTTGGATAAAGATAGATTATGCGTCCAGATCTGGTCCAAACTGTGACCTTTCTGGTGGGTAGGTACATGAATGTGCTGATTTAGATTCAGGTCTGTAAGCAAATCTTTCAGTTCAGCAGCTTGAGTATCTATGCCTATGCTATCAAGCCAGTAATTTAGGTCCCCGATAAGGATGATTTTAGAGTAGCTTACTACATATGAACCCAGCTGCTCCGCCAGAATAGATGGATATTTGGCCATATATTGGGGGGGCCGGTAAATCAGGACCAGAATGAGGGACCCACTTTCAGTGTCGAGATTAATCACCAAGTTCTCAGTGTCCGGAAGGATCAAAGAAGGTAGTTGCCTGACCTGAAGGGATTTCAAAATTATAGCTGCTACTCCACCTCCCGCCTTCCCGGGTGTACGGTTGGCAGTCAGGATATAGTATTCTGCAGGAAGTGCCACGAGTACGTCGGGGAGGGAGTGAGGGGTTAGCCAAGTTTCAGCTAGTAAGAAGATGTCAGGTTTTACTTCCTTCAAGAAAAGAAAAATGTCTATCTGGTTTTTGACCAGGGATCGAGTATTGAGGTAGTAGCAGCGCAAGCTGTGTTTTACAGAGGGTGCAGTTTGGGGCTCAGAAAAAGGTTGTCCTTTTGGTCCTATAATACGGTTTCTGATAATTTTACAACAAACCTGCATAGTGTAGTGTCCTGCCAGGACACAGTCTAGTTGTTCCTAAGTGTAACCCTACACTGAACACCCACCCACCACAGACGTCACTGGGTCAGGTGACTCTGTTAATAAAAGAGGCCGAGCGAGCGCACGTGCTCGAGGCCAGAATTACCATCGCAGTTATTTACATCATGCGGGCCTCGGGCCTCATCTTTGGCAAATGGGGTGTCCCGGCACTCCCCACCCGTTCATCATAGACAGTATTGTACTTTGGAGCTCTGGTATCAGCGCTGGAGAGATTGCTCACTAGCTAATTAATACTATATTGTTTAACCAAGCAGGTGTAATTATGTTCACTGACCCGCCTTTCGTGTTGCCTGCTGGCTCTCGCAGAGGTATTACGACATTCCAACTCAAATTAAGTGCCTTATTAGCGTAGAACTGCTATGTCATTTTCATTGTAGAGGTAATGATTGACGTCAAAACTAGGCTGTAATAAGATGGGCTGCTTTTAATGTTCGATTACAAGCGTCCTTGAATTACATTTTTTTTTACAGCTTTATATAGCGCGAACTCGACCCGAAGGTTTTGGAGCGCTATACATGAGCACGCACCAGTTACTTTACACAAGGACACATTCATTTTTTTGAGAGGCACATTAAGTGATTGGCACCGAATTACAGGACGTGGAGTCGACCCCGAGGCTCGAACCTTGGTTTCCCAGCTCCAAAGTCGGTAGTCTAGCCGTCAGACCATGTCCTCTCCCCAGTGAGCTTACTAAAGGCCTATCGCCATGTTGTAGCACTGTGAAAGGAAGGTGTAAGCCACATTCAATGCGCCTTGGAATAACGAATACCTAAGTCAGCCCTGTCTGGATTCAAACCCCTGACCTGCCAGTTGGACACACAGCTCAACTCCGGCCTCTTAACTCACTGAGCTATCTCATCAGCGTTAGCAGAGATGTAACTGTCCCTCAGGCCAAGAGGGTGCAGCAGGTCGGCAGTGAAGTTCATTGACAGGGCTGCGGGGGGGGGGGGGGGGGGCTTTATCTAATTGCAGAAAGCTGGAATTAGCCCTTTCAACCCCTCACTTGCCCTTTCACCCGCTCATGTGCCCTTTCACCCGCGCATTTTCCCACACAAATCACCTAATGCAGTGGAAACCCCTCTAAATCTGGCTTATTCTCCGATTCTAACAACCCTTAGGTCTATTTTTCTTACTCTTTAGCTTTCTGTCTAGCGCCTAGATAGCGGCCAGGGTCGCCGCTGCACGAATAGAGAAAACCCATCAAACCTAATTATTGCTGGAATAAGTGAGCAGCCACGAAATAATATCTGCGTTTCTTGGTACCGTGCTTGTTGCCAGGGTGTATGCTGTTCCACAGCGCTCCAAATAAGACTCATGTCTGCTTCGTGGAGGTGTTATGACGTCCAATGGGGCCTTCTCTGTTTTATGCGTGAAACTCGGCTCTGAAAGCTTAACTCGCTGAGATATCGTACCATCAGCAGAGAGTTTTGTGGGCTGAATTAGGAAGGGGTCGGAGTAGGGCCGCGGCCGAAATGGGAACGGCAACCAGCCCAGGCAGATTGCTGCTCGACTGGCTGCGGGGAGTGGGGTGGGGGTGCTAGTGAAAGGCACCGCTACCGCTTTTGTTAGAGGGGGTTGATATTACAGCATTGCTGCAAAACTGGCCCCTAGTAACAAAACCAGCCTCACGGGTAGAAAACCGGCTCCCACCTCTCTGGCTCACCGGTGGGGCTATACAGCGGTGGCTAGCAAACACCAAGGGGGGGAGGCAGGGGTGACTGGGGAAAGGTTAAATACAAAATTAAGTAAAACTTCCCACCTGCCCGTGTCGCTGTGTCCTGCTTGTTACGTCTCTCCACTCCTTCTTCTGGCCGGAACAGGAAGCACACAGGCTTCCCTGAGCCAATCACAACACTGCAATGGTTCAGAGCTCAGATGGGGACTGGGAGCATGGCAAGTTGTCAGGGTATGCTCAGAAGTGGGTCCCTTGCTCACTTTGCCCCTGGATTCAAGTTATCTTGGTTAATGAGGGCAGTTACCCCTAAACCAGTCCCAGGATGCTTGTTTCCGGTCCAGGAAAGAGCTGGCTTGGCAGTTCAAGCTGGACTGTTTCCATGAGGAACAGGGTCAAGGCTGATTTGCATATTGCTGTGTCTGAACTGGGGTGGCGAAGCGAGCTAAAGAACGATGATGGATTCAACCCAGATCTGTGACTGGGGGTAAGTGTCTAAAAAGTTTCAGCTCTCCGTCCATCATCTCTTTGTGTTTGCCATGTTCTCCACCCAGGCTGTAATGCAGCCTTGATGGAGAACATCCTATGTGCACATGAATGTTTGGCTGGCCCGAGAGAGCTGGACAAACATTCATGCGCACATGGGCAGTGAAAACCACTCCTCCCCTCCTCTACTCTTTCAGCACAGCAGCCCCGCTCTGCCGTGCAAAGATGCAGCGTCCGCAAAAATAAAAAAAAACAAGTATAATAAAATTGAGTTATCATTTTATTTTTTCTTACAGTGGGGCAACGCTCCTTAGCGGAGGAGCCACCACTGGGTCTACAACTCCTGTATGGGGGACCCATGGTAGAGCGGAGTGCATCCTAATAGTGGAAGTGGAAGAACTGGTCTGGTCAGTGGAAGAGGTGTGGCGCAGCGGCCGGAGCGTCTGAGTCAGAGCGTGGGGCTCGCGGTTCGATCGCCAGTAACAGCTCAGTGAGCATGGGGCTCATGGTTCGATCACCGGCAGCAGCTCAGCTCATCATCATGTGACTGAGCAATAGCTCACTTAATCTTCTCGACGGCCCCCAGCACCTGGATACCATTAGGGGTGATAAGTTGCGACCTTCCTACATAGCAAAGTGCCTTAGAACTAGAGCTGAATGGCCCTTCTCTTTATTAAAAACACAAGAACTACCCCATTGAGGCGAGAGTCAGCACACGGTTATCACATGTCCAATAACCGCATCACAGGGTATAGATTGACACGATTGCATACACCTGGAAGCTATCATGTGTGCAGAGGGTGCAGTGGCGTAGGGGCACTTGGGTGTGAAGGGCACGTTTCAGACCAATTAGTGGCGGTTTGTTTTTTTGAACCACAAAACCAGGGATGGGGGGGGGGGGGGGGGGAGAAGGCTGATTCTTGGCTTTCACTAAGGTCCAAGGCACCCTGCCTATGGTCTGGTAGCTCAGTGAACTACATAAAACTCTCTGGGAATCATGGAAACAGGTTCAAATCTGGCGAGCCCACTCAGCCTTTCATCATTCCGAGGACAATAAAATGTTGCCGGTGAGTGGGTAACCATTAACATCTATTATTCAATGTAAAGATGAACCCAATGGGAACACGTACAGTTACAAATATACTTTGTTGTTGAACGCCTAACATCTGTTGGCATAGATAGATTGTTGCCCCATAGCGGCTGGGCATAAACCCTGTAAATTGGCATTTTCATAAGCAATGCAAATCTTTTACCAGTTGGCCAGCTTGTTATTGCTTAATATCATACGGTATTGTAGTATAACTGTTGCTGTGTTTTTTGCAGTTTTAGATCACTTGGAACTTGCCACATCGCTTGTCTTGAGAACCAGACTTTACACAATTTAGGCAGGGAGGTTAAATGATCTGCCCAGGATCACACGATGTTGAGTGGATGCTGGGATGCCAAGCCTGACTCCTCCTCTGTTAAATACAACTTCCAATCTTTTGAAAAAGTAGACTTCTTAACTGAAATTTTCCAAAGTGTTACCTCTTTAAACACAATGGAGAGATGACATTTTGCAAGTGCTAACGCTGAAACATTAAAGTCAGCTGTTAAGGTAAAATTGCCAAGGTTCTTCCTTTAATGGATGAGGCGGTTCAAAATCTGTCCGGCAAAGGCTTTTTAATCGAGATGATAAAGTGATGGATGCTAAGCTTGGTTTTGAGGAAAGCTTCTTTGGCCAAGTTCTCTATGGTTGAGGACCTTGTTTAAGTAACAAACAGGGCATTGAAATTCGGTAGAATAGAATATGCTTATTCACATAACTTCTGTTGCATAATTTGCACATCTAGCTGGAAAATAAGCCCAGTAAGTTAAGCACTTTATGCGGAGATCTGTGTGTGACCTGCAGTTCCAATGTTGGCACCTGTAATGGAAAGCTGCAGGGGCAGATGTGATATAGAAAACACAAAATATTATTAATAGTAGTGACCTGGGAAGAATACTGGGCCATATTTAACTTAATTCCCCTTAATTCTGAGATGTTATCAATTCTTCAAGTTTAGCTAGTGCAGGCTCGGTGTTGAAAGCAAAGTATGAAAGGCCTATAATTCCAAAAGAAAAAACATTGGCAAAGCCAATAAATTTGGCCCTGACAAGTATGCCATTTTAATTCTTTTGAAATAGTAAAGGTGGTGTTGGTGAGGGCATTAGCTTGAAGGACGTATCGGTAGGAATGGTGTTGTAAATGGACACAGTTGAATTCTAACAAAACATAAAAAAGCATACAAAAAAAGGATTTGAAAAAACCTACTGCAGTAAAAAAAAATTGAAAATAAAGATTGGTTTCTGCATATAATGCCTGCATGAATGCATCAATCATTCAGTTAGCATTTGTAAAGCACAACACTGTCTTCCCTAGAGGTGTCCGAGTGCTGTGTCTCCATCGAAGAGCCAGATATTGAGTCTCTTTCTGAAGTCTGCCAGTGAGGGGACTGTACAGAGCTGAAGGGGAAGGTCGGTCCAGGTCTAGGCATTGATGTAGGAGAAGGAGCAGCAACCACTGCGACGGATGCAGGGAGTATGTGTGAGGGCGAGTTAACAGGAGAGCGAGGTGTCTAGCAGGAAGGTGGAAGTTCAGTCGATGGTTGAGGTAGGCTGGTCCTAGGTTGTGGAGGACCTTGTAGAAATGTGTGAGAATATTGAACTGGCATCTTTTCTGGATGGGGAACCAGTGGAGGTCTCTCGGGTGGGGGCAATGTATGTTCATTTGGTGAGGTCTAGGATGAGTCTGGCTGTGCATAGTCGGTCTGTGTGGATGTGGGCGTGGGTCCGAGTTTTGCAGGCCACCAGCTGTGGAATGTCCAGTGTTTGAGTGTATTTGTTAGATGTTAAATAGTCCCTCAGGTAGCGCCATGAAATAAAATCTCTCCCTACGATAGCATGAGGTGAGAGAGAAATATTCCTCTTTGTAGAATTAAACTCATCTCATGTATATTTTAAGTAGGTAAAAATTAAAAGTGGGTGCCATTTGGGGAGTTTGATTTCATGGGATCACTCAGAATGACATTAAAATTCTGCCCGTTTCTGTGGAATTCCACAACAGGGTGGAGTGGGCATTTGGTGCTATTTTCTTAGTTCAAAATGCACCCTTGAGTCCAAAAATGGATGCAAAGATGCATTTTACCTATGAAAATAGAGCAGCCAAATACCACTCGGCATCCTTGCATACTCTACAGTGATTAAAACTTGTAATCACTTCAATGTATGCAAGGGTGCAGACTCCTATATGTTTAGAAACCACTGCATCATTTTTTATTTTGCCGCGGAGCAGCGGAATTTTCTTTTATCAGATATTCTGCTTTACAAGTGTAACACGGAATTACCTAAATTCTTCGACTCGCGGCTCGAGGTGGGTCGGGACTCTGACCCTTTGGGAGCCCGGAGGAGCCGTCCGTCCATCTGGGGACTGTTTGCTCTTTGCTGCTGTTTTGCCCCTGTTTGCTCTTTGTGTCCGGGGAATCGGCGGGTGCGGCGGCCGGGGACTGCGAGTACCAGCATTCCCTTGGACCATCAACAGCTGGTACTCTTCCCCTGCCGGCCCCGCCTCCTGCCTGCCTGCCTGCTACAACCTCTTGCCGCCCCGCTTCGCGGGTGCGACTCGCGGCTCGAGGTGGGTCGGGACTCTGACCCTTTGGGAGCCCGGAGGAGCCGTCCGTCCATCTGGGGACTGTTTGCTCTTTGCTGCTGTTTTGCCCCTGTTTGCTCTTTGTGTCCGGGGAATCGGCGGGTGCGGCGGCCGGGGACTGCGGGTACCAGCATTCCCTTGGACCATCAACAGCTGATGTTTGATGTTTGATGTTTGTTGGTTTTTGTATAGCGCACATACACTCCATGGAGCATCTTGGCGCTGCTGATTTCACTGCAAAGATGAAATATTTGGGGATGGTAGCTGAGCTGTAGATGTCCTTAGATTAGAGTCTTACATTTTGCATCAGATAATCCGTAAATCCATGTTTTTAGAAGTTTTTTATAGATTTTTTCTGATGGTGATGCTCTAAGTTTAGCTGGAAGGGCATTCCAGGCCTTGGCGCCTAGGACTGCTAGGGATTTGCCACCCTTGGTGGTCAGTCGAAACTTGGGTATGGTCATTAGATTAGCAGTGGCTGATCTAAGTTCCCTATTTGGGAGGTATCTGTGAAATTTGGTTGACAGATATTTGGGTCCGCATTTATGAAAGCCTCTGTATGTGATCAGAAGGACTTTGAATAATATCCGTTTTTGGATGGGGAGCCAGTGCAACGCATTCAGAGCAGCTGATGCGGACGATCTCCTAGGCCATCTTAAGACAAGCCGGGCCGCCGCATTTTGAATCATTTGCAGTTTATGCAGGGTAGATTTAGCTGCTCCTGCGTACAAACTGTTGCAGTAATCGATTCTCGATGTTATGAGAGCGATTGCAACCGTACGGCGGGCGGCCAGTGGGAGGTAGTCAAAAAATTTTCTGAGGCCCTTGATTATGTTGAAACAGATACCGGCCACTTCTTTGGATTGCTGTTTAAAGGACAGCATATCGTCAAATTTTATACCTAAGTTGCGTGTGGCACTGATGGTATTGGGAGGGGCTTCTGCGTCTGATGGCCAGCATGTAAGAGGGGAAAAGATGTTATTTTTCCCGAAGGGCAGGATCTCTGTTTTCGCAGAGTTGCACTTTAGATGGTTATTGTGCATCCATCCAAAAGTCGCAGTTAGGCAGTCTTTCAGTATCTGTTCAGCCTTTCCTGTATCTTCATCTAAGACCAGGACCAATTGGGTATCGTCTGCATATGCAACCGTGGTTACATTATGCGTGGCAATTAGGTTGCCTACCTGCCTAATAAATACACTCCTTGTTTCCGTCCCGCGGGACGCACGCGGGACGAAGCGCGGGGCTAAGCCCGGGCAAAGGGCGGGCCCTCTGTGGCCCTCCGAGGCCTGTGGAGGCCGGGACGGGCCATCCCACTTGGTTCCATCAGAGACGGAGGTATCGTGCTCTAATATTATTTGTTATTCAGTTATTACATTTACGATGTCCATATGGGAGGAACTCAACGCCCTGTGCGGTACCAAGTACGCCCCTGATCTTATAACCTCCCCAGCTGTGGATTCATTTTGTCCTAAAGCAAATGGCCCCGCTGATAAAGCTCATAACCAAGAAAATGTCGCGCCCCTGGGTTCCTACAATAGATGGAAGCATGATATCGAAACTAACTTTGGGAACAATTTACCATCACTTGCTAATCCAATAGCATTTATCGAGGACCCGGCCGCGGACAAACTAGAGGACCCTCTTTTGTCACTCAACATGACCCTATTGGACAGAATTGAGCAACTGCTGGTTGCTACCATCTCTCCCTTGGTCATAAAAATGAATGATTTAGGGGATAGGCTGACCAATATCGAGTCAGCAATAAGAAAGCTCCCGCTTCCAGCTACTATTATGGCCACATGCGCCTGTCCTAACCCTACCACCGCCCCCGAAATGCATGATTTTGGCAATGGGGCCACCCAAACACAACCATCATGCACATCTTCTCGAAAAGGCCCCAAAGTTTTTGTCAAACCTGCACCAAAAACCCATACAGTGGCTAGATCTGCCTTGGCAAGAATGCCATATATCAACCTGCCCCCTGAGGCCGCACCGTATGTGTCTGTCCTCTCTGGGGTCCCTGCCCTCACCCAGGGAACACGCGAACTTCAGCAGGATTTGCTAAACAAGGCCATCTATTGGCTAACAAAGAATAGACCGTTGCCGCCGGGACTAGACGGGGGTATCTTGAGTGTCAGAAGGGTGGGATGGTTAGGGACGCTGCCCAAATGCATTGCTGGGGACCTGGTACTAATTAAATTTAAAAACTCCAATGTTGCCCCCTTTTTACGAGCTTGTACCCCCAATGAAAGACAAGGCACAATTCGCACATGGGATCTACATGATTTTTACCCGTGCTCCTCTCACATTACATAGGTCAAACTGTTAAGTTTTTTAATGGTAACTGAATTTTGTACTTTTTTACTGTGTCTATGAAATGAATTGTTTATGGGTTTTTTTTTGTTAGTATTTTCTGTATTGTCGATGCTTTTATGATTTTTTAAAAATCGAATAAAGCTTATTACTACTACCTAAATTCTTCCAATTCGGTCAGTGGAATTGAAAATTTGCCCAGGCCTACTAAAATACATCTTGCCGATAGATGCCAAGTCACAACTAAAAATGACTTGAAACTATGGTACATGTATTCTTGTTCTCTATAACCTTGTGCTTTCTTATTCTTCTGCTTAACGATACATATCATTCATAGATTTAGTGCAACATTGGTCGAATTGGAAAGTGATCTAACATTTACAGAGATCTGATTTGTGTTTCATGGAAAGAAAAGCAGTAGTGGTGTTTTATTGTTCATATTATTTTTAAGTCTTATTTGAAAAGAAAAGAATGCTCTAATTTGGGTGAAAAAAAGAATGAGTACAGAAGAAATGAACAACAAAGTGCAACTGAAGAAAAGGACGTGATCAAAAAAGTTGTAAAACTAATGTCCTTGGGCCTTTTTAGACAAAAGCAGTATGGCCCAGAGGACAGGGTAAAAATAAGTGGAGAAGTTAACATCAGGTAGTTAGCAGGAAGAGTTCCAAAACAATTAAAGCTGGACTTGGGTGCAAGATACGATGTACGGGCCTCAGATCAGCTGCATTGAGTCTTTCTACAATCAAACTATGATCGTCCTTCCCTCCTTGTCTCCCCATATACCAACAGTAGGCATAGTGGAAAGACTTCCAAAATTTGTTTTCACTGTATTCACAGAAGATACTGAAGGAGAGGAGGATGGAGAGAGGTTAAGTGGGGAATTGGCAGACAATAACATCTTGCAAAAGTAAAATGTAGCAGTGGTGCTTAGAGCATGGCCCCACAAATAAAAAATAAATAAAAAATCAAATGTATGGAGATGGATAAGGATATGAAAATAATAACTTTGAAAATGTAAAACTTTAATGAAAGACCTATTTAAAGCTCCCTAGAGTAACATTAATCCTACAGAACATTTACACTGTCTCATTAACTGTTGACATTTGTTTTCGCTTGTTTTAACCATCTAATCTAAATAAAAAAACATAGATTCATACAGTTCTAATTGTACCTTTCCAATTTTAACAATGCAATATGTTAAATGTACGAACAGCTAAGAGTGTGTTATAAGAAAAATATTCATAGCGTTAATCCTTTTGATTTCATGATATTGTAATCAGTTCGATGCCAGCACATTCATCACAGTCAAAAGGCAATTGTTTGTTCGTAAGTTCTCAATTTTTGTGTGTAGTACATATATGGTCAATTGTCTCATGATGTATCACTTGACACTTAGAATTCTAGCTTCTGAAACTTAAATGAGTGTTGTCGACTCATTTGAGAGACGTGCAGCGTGTGGCTCTGACTTACTCCTGTCATTTCTGCGGTGGTTGTATGTCGTTACAATGCATTCCGTTGCAACGCATGCCTTTACCATGCATGCATTACAACGGAATGCTATTACCACGCATAACCTTTACCACAAATATTCCTTGACCACACATACCTTTACAACGATTTTCGTTGTAAATTAATTCATGGTAAGGGCATACTCTTGGTAAAGGTTATACCCCTCCCCTGTACCCTTATGTGACCCCCCCCAGCCCTCAATCCTTCTTATAATTACCCCTGCCCTAAACTCTCAATCTATATATATATATATATATATATATATATATATATATATATATATATATATATATATATATATTCCTTGGTGACGTCGTACGTCGTAAAGAGGAAGTGGAATTTATTTCCGTTCCCTCTAAAACAACGCTGATTGCCTCCACTTCGCGACGTGACATCAGGTGCAGTTTTTTTTTTGGTGGGAGGAGACCCCCCCCAGCCCCCTTTTTTTTTCCCACGCTTTTATTTTTATTTTTGGGGGGAGACCCCCCAAGCCCCTCTATTCTAATTTTAGCCTTTACCACAAATGCCTTTACTACGTATCTCATAGTAAAGCTATGCGTGGTAAAGGCTTTCGTGGTAACCACGCATGCATTGTAATGCATCCGTGGTTAAGGTTTGCGTGGAAACGGCTGCGTTGTAGTGGCCGTTTCCCTTCTGCGGTATGCTATAAACCCAGGGTTCACGCCTCCAGCTCACAAAGGAGATAAGCCAACTGTATAAAACATGGATGGCACCTTGTATACATCTATCTGGGTGAATGCAATATCTGTTGAAAGACCAGTTTAGCATTCATGTTACAGTGTAATTCTGCAGTAGCATAGAGCAATGTAATACAAATGGTACCTCAGAATACCCTCCATCTTAACGCAAATTTGGCACAGACTGAAAATGCCACATTTGTTTCTATAAAAACTACAACTTTTATGAATTACACTCCATAAGCTGTACAACAGAGCTATGCCTACATGGCGAAAAAAGCAAAGGCCCGCAAAAGTGGCAAATTTCCAATTTGAGTAGCAGCAAGTATTAGTCGACCCCATATGTGAAATTTAAAACTTGGCAACAGGACTGCCAGATAGCCCTGTAACATTACAGACAACGATGCAGTATAACCGTGCCAAACCGAACCCTTTTTGAAGTTTCAGTGCATAGGACAAGCGTATGTGTTCCCTCCAGCATCAGGCCCCAGCTACATAATGTCCAGATTAAAAAGATGAAACCCATGACAACTTCATGATTAAAAGATTCTGTTAAGTAGAAGTTGTGGCGTTTTGTATGAACAGCTACACATTTCTAAAAAAATATACTATAACCTTCTGAGTGCCAGATGGGTCAACCAGACCAGTTTGTGTAAGCAGATTTACTCAGATAATTTACACGGACCAATCATGACAGTGGGAGAGAATCTATTGAATGCAAATAATTGGACATATAAAAACGTAGGTCCTTACAGCCTTGAAAAGGTGATTTCCTGAGAGACACGTGTTTGCTGAACATCTGGTTTTCTGTGGCATCAATATTACGTTTTATACTATAGCCATTTCATCCCATTTTGCTGGTCATCCTGACTGTAACATGTCAGTTTCACAGATCTGTGGTGGGGTTGCATGTACACCTTCCTCCTCGGTTGCCAGGTAATTATGCCCACTGCTGACCTGCGTCGGCAGCTATACTCCGTCGGCAGCTATAATCGGTGCTAAATGTGTCTAACTGTTCAGAATCTCCCTCACATGGCTTCCTCACAAACACTGTCTGCTTTTTCAGCTACTGCTCTGTCTGCACGTCTCTTATTTGACTGTTTATGATGCTCTAGATCATGCTATCGGAATCTCCATGCTGTCTCATTCTGCATTGCAGGCAAAGAGAGCATAGAAGGAGGGAAGTCTTTTCAGCCAGCAATCTTAATTATATATTGAGATATTAGATACATTAGAGATTCTGATCTGTGGAATCTATATTTTTACTTTGACAAGTGCTTGAAGACATCAAGGAAAAGTAAAAAATGTCTTGTATGAACATTATGGGAGCATCAGGAAAAAGTGCATTGTGGATCCGGCATGCAACACCACTTGTGTCCTCTTGGATCATTTTAACTTTTTCTGTTCAGAGTGGAGTACTGACTAAATTTCATCATTGCTAAAAGTTAGTTCTAATATATATTCTCAAATACTGCTCTACAAATGTTCAATTTTGATGCCAAATTAGAAACTATTTTGATATATAATTGTCATCATCTATGGCAGTGTGAAGGGTAAGTAACTACATTTTTTCCTTTCCGCCCCTCAGCCCCACTTACGCTTGAATAGGCTGTGTCCTTTCTCCACACAAAAGGCTGTATACCCCCTGTAGTTAGTCTAGGGCCAGGAAGGCAGGGCAACGGTGCACTTCAAAGGCCTGCCTCTAGAAGCTTCTACTTCTTAAAAGGCAGAACTGGGTGTACATTTTGGACCTCAGGCACCAACTCCTCAGTACACTTCTTGACCTGTGGATACTCTGCCAGTAAGAACTGTTTTGCTGCTGAAAGGACTGCAACTCTGATGAACTGCTACTCTGGCGGAACTGCTACCCTGCTGTGCTGACCTGCTTCCTTCTTGCCTGGAGGAAGAATTGGACCTGCAACCTCATCTTGAACCCAGGACTCCAGAGTGAGTCCAAGTGCTAGTCTGCTTGCCTCCTAATCTGAGCCTCAATGGCATAAAAGGCTCCCCAACATCCTGGACAAGCCCCTGCACCCAATGCAGTGAGTTCCTGACCCCAAGTGGTGCCACTCAGCTCCTTGGCTCAAGAATGCTGAAATCAAGCTTTTGGCCTCTTCGCAACCAAACTAGCCAGTTCGCACCAAGATCTCACCGCTCACACCACAAATCAGTGCGAAGCTCTGTCAGCCTCACTTTGCACTACAGCATCGACCGCTCGTGGGAACCACCACCGCAAAGCTCCAGCAAAGGCCATCCGCAGCATCAGCCGGCTCCTTGCACTTCAACAACATCCACCTGCAATGCTCTCCCTGCTCCTCGCGGTCCTCTTCAATATAAATGGAACTCTTGGCACAAACTTGAGAAGGTAAAACTTCAGCGGGCCTAACCTGGTGACTGTAGCCGACCTGTGCTCCATCACGGTCAGCCTGAAAGTGTGACTTTGACCCGGGCAAGCTTAACCAGATATCCCGGTTGGTACTTTATGCTTTTTGGTGCTATTTTAAACGTTAATCTTTAAACATTCATAACTCTGTTTCTACTGATTCAATTTTGTCGTTTTAGTCTTGCATTATTTATTAAATCCACTCTATTTTTCTAACCTTGTGTGGGGTTTTCACTGTAATACTTCTTGCAGTGTTGCATAAATACTTTACACATTGTCTCTAAGATAAGCCTGGATTCTTTGTGCCAACCTACAAGGTTAATTTGGGGTTTGCTTATGCCTTACCGTGAAAATGATTGTGGTTGTTGCTTGATTAAGGGTCACACCCCAGTCAACCAATAACCCAATTTGCCACAGTAGTGTGATAGGTTCAAAGCCAGTCCCCATCAATAATTTAAACCTTCAATTCATTCTTCAGAGCCATTTTCACCGCACGCTTGATCATCCTGTTAGATCTCTCAACCTGTCCATTAGGTTAGGGATTGTATAACAAAGTCCTGGCATGCTTGATACCCAATCCACAAAACATTTCTCTTAATTCACTTATGGTCAATTGCATGCCTTTGTCACAATGTATGTCAGAACCCCTTCTCTAGAATATACTTCTTTCAGGACTTTGATCGTGTTCACTGCGGTTTTAGAGTGCATAAAAAACACTTCCAACCATTTAGAGTGAAAATCCAGAAACAAAATTTTGGGAAGTATCATGAATGACCCAATAAAATTGAAGCATACCTTAACTCAAGGCGGGACCTGCAAATGTAAGAGTTTTTCCACACCACCAACTTTTAGTTTGTTTTCCCCCTCTTTATAAACCTTACCCTCAGCAACTCTTTGTGTCCTGTTTATCAAGTCCAGGTCAACAGAACTAATCTTTAAGGTGTTTCTTCTTCATTGTCTGACAAAATGGCCCTTGTGAGCTAGAGCAATGAGGGTGCCCCTCAGAGCCAGCGGTGGTACAAATCTATCTCCACACATGACCACCCATGCATAGCACACCGGGAGCTCCTCAGAACTTAAAGAAAGGTCTGGCACAGATGGGGACACTACGTACCTCGGTTAGCACTGTTCTCTAACCTCTCTAGAACCACTCCCAAAACATGATCTTTATTTATGGCACTAGGCCATTATTCCTTAAAGATGGCATAGTTCCCCCCCCCCACCATGTCAACAGACACGCTTGCTAAAACAAGCTCTGTTTCAAACTATTTCAACATCTCACTGTAATCAAGTAGGTGAACTAAACAATCAGCTATACAGTTTTGCCAACATGGGAAATAATGTTCGTCCATTTAAGTTTGAAGTCTGGCAGAACGCTTATCTGCTGCACGAAGTTTTAAAATTTTTAAAAAAGTTTGTGTTTATAGAGTTTTATGAGTTCCCCAAATATATGCCTGAAAGTACTCTGTACCCCATGTTGCTGCCAGTGCCTCTCGCACAACAACCAAGTAGTTTCAGTTTTCAAAAAGAAACAAGAGGCAAAGGCAACAGCTTTGCTGCCATGGACCAATGACAAAACTGCTCTAACAACTACAACCCTGGCATCAGCAGTGATGACTGTCCTTGTTTACATCAAAATGGGATAGGATTTCTGCTTGAGCTATTATTTATTTAATAATCACTAGTGTTTTTGTTCAGCCTTTTGCCATAAAGAGCTCTCTCTATTCTTCAACAAAACTTTGAATTCCTCCATTTTAGCAGGAAAATCTTCCACCAGGTTTGCGTAACAAGCTATCTATTTATCCACAAAGGACCAAAGCCATTCTTCCCCAAACTAGTACCTAGCGAGCTGCTGGTAGCTCTTCATCTACCGGTAAGCAGGGCGGGACTGGCTGTAATGGGCACCGGGTGATTCCCCTATTGGGCCGCCAGGGTGGGGGCTGGGTTTGGGCCCCTGGGGGCCGTTTTTGTTAGAGCAACCGGTAATATCGCCCCCCTGTAACAGACTTGGCGGCAATTGGCCCTAGCTCCCCCTCCCCTGACACCCCGCCAGCCCCAGGGGGGCTTGTGGAGCTGTTTGCCAGGGCCTGTTTCGGTTCACAGTCCGGTCCTGCCTGTAATCCGGTCCTGCCTGTAAGTAGTTTTTCTGTGCGCAGCCCAACCTATTACATTAGAAGCATTTGCTTGGACGAAATGATATGTATACCAACATTGAGTGCGTATATTTGTGAGAAATATATGTATTTTCAGCTGGTGTTTGGAGAAAAATGACTTAATTTCGAAGATCTTTTTTAACACTGATGTCTGAGCAATAAATCTTTTTGGCAATGGGTAGAATTAGATCTAACAATATTACTTTGGTGACAGTGGTGTTGCAGCTATACTGTTATCACTCACGTAGAGGCATTCTAAATTGACAAGCCTTTTTACATAACTGCTGGCAACCCTGCCTGATGATCTGAGGTGATAACGTCTAGTAATCCTGCATATGGTGGCTGCTAATGTCATCTTGGCTGATGTGGTCATGATAACAACATTAGTAATGTTAGTAGCTCGGGTTGATTTTCATTGCTCATAAGTAGCTCTTATTACAGAAAACATTTTTCTTTACCCGAGGGAGTACCTACATTACAAATGGAACTAATTATATCTGCTTTTGGTTTCACGCCTACTGCAGGGATGACATATCTTAGATATTCCACCCTTTGTTCATGACATTTTCACTTGTCTTTCCTCATTGTCATACTTGCCTTACATAACCTTTCCAAAACTTCCTATAAAGCTTTATTGTGCTTATTAACACAACCCTCAAACACCAGAATATCATCCTGGGAGACAACTATGTTTTGTACTTCTTTAAAAACTTCATTCATCATACACAGAAACACACAAGTAGCAGACACAAAACCAAAGGGAAGACACATGACCTGAAATGCACTATTAGGTGTCACAAATGCTGTGGGTACTTTAGTGAGAAGACAGAGTTGAATCTGGAGGTAAGCACTCCTCAAGTCTAACATTGAGAAGTACTTACCACACCTCAACAACATCACCTCAACAACATCACCATTTAATTGTCAATCTATGATGATATTCTGATTAAGACAACTTAAGTATGCATAAAATCTTAGACTTCCATCAGTCATTTTTGTTCGCTCTGCACAGGAAAGCCTTTAGGAGGCCCCCACAGGCTCAGTCTCTCCCATCATCAACCATCTGTTGAAACATAGCTTTTACTTTCTGCATGTCCAACATGGATATTCTCCTGACTTCATTTCGGATGGGGATCGCTTCCTCTTTCATCACAATTTTGTGCATATAACCTTTTACAGTGCCCAGTTCAGTTTGGAAATCCTTCTCAAACCCAGACAAAATCTCATTGCCATTCGTATCGTTGACAACCATTACTTGGTGTGGCGTTCTAGAGTTGATGATTTTGCTCAAATCATATTGATGTACCCAGCCCAAGATGACATAGCCTCAAATACCTTTCCCTCAACAATGCTCTCTAGAAATTAGCTGTCTATCAATGTGTATCCAGTGACATCAATAGTGCTTCCTTGGCATCCCTCAGAATTGATATCTTCCTTTTTTAAAGCAAGGCCAGGTCACTCCGAGTACATCCTTCGGTATGATTGTGTACAGTGATACTGAGTCAACCATAAGTACAACTTCTGCCCACTGACTATAAAAGTGGCTTTAGGTCTGTACAACCTTGCCTGGCTATCTTCCAGGACATCTACTCTGAGAACCCTTTGTTTAGATTTGCAGACTTCCCCCCACCAATAGCTGCAGCACTTCATTTGATACAGATGAGCTTTTTTCCACATTTCCTGCATTGCTTCCCAATACCAAAGCTGATTTGCATACAACTGTGTCACATCTGAGGTGGCATGGTAAGCAATGCACTGGGATGTGGCCTGAGTAATTACCAGTGGCTGAGATCAATTCAAGAATCACACTCATCACTTTTTTGTTTGAGTTTGACACCCTAACTGTGATGGGTATGCCCAGACGTGGGTCCTGTGCTCACTGCCACTAAACCAAGCTACACCAATTGGCGAACCCCAATCATAGCAAAACGTAAGCAACTAGGGTTGCTTACGTTTTGGTTTAGAGATTGACCTTGCTTGACTGATTGGGCTGGATTATTCCTAAACGAGCAGGATCAAAGCTGATTTTCAAATAGCTGAGTCGAGGCGGAGGTTACATGGTAAGCAACAAAACAATGGACTAGGATGCAGCCCGAGTAATTACCAGTGGCTGAAATTAATCTGTTTGTGCTCCCATGAAGCAGCGAGCACTGTTAGACCACCTGTAATACAAAGGCATTGCCTAAAGATGGTCGCAGTCTCAGTGTATGACATACATGTGCATTAAAAGTGTGCAAGAAATAATTAAGTTGGGGCTTTACCTCAGACTTAAGGAAAGGGCACAGGCATGTCAGCAGATCAGAAAGTCTCTGGGTCATGTCCAGTCGATCAGGGCCTTGCGACATGTAGAGCTGGCTTCCGAGCATCACCAAAATACTGTATCAATAAACAGAAGAACAAATGCATATAAACCTAGTCTGTTTATTCCAGCAAGAGCCCTATGGTGTTTCCTGGAAGCCAGCTATATGCCAACTGACCTCAGTAGACCCACAGAGCATGGCATACTGAACATTCAAAACATGAATAATTCTATGAGAACTTAAAGCTACAACCTTTTTCACCTCATGAGAAGTCAAAGATCAATGCTCACACCTGCCCCAGCCAGTGAGATCATCTTTTAAAATGCCCATCATCTTAAAGGAGCACAGTGTAGATAAATAGTCATGTCTGGTTAGACAGGTCAGAACTAATTCACACTTCTCATCTTAATGGCTTATGTGATGACTCCTTTGGACATGTGTCTCACCCTGTTTGAGTGCTAGGTCCCAAATTAGACTTCTTCTAGGCCCTAGTCCTGTTAAATGTGGAGCTATTAAATTATCACATTTATTTCATTGATATAATGTTAAGTAACATCATTTCTAGCAATGTCAGTCTATGCCATATGTGCAACAATGCTTTCTAATAGTCAAGTCAAGTCAAATAACTTTATTCGGTTATTTATATTAACAACCATAAAAGTGCATATCAGTAAACATACATTTATACATAAAATCCAAACATTGTTAAAAGCAGCATCTAGTACAAAATCACAAGCAGAATATACATTAAAAAGATATGAGTTATATTAATTAAAAATGTATCTATCAACAGCACAATTATCCCTCCATACTTTTCCTGAATTTAAGAGCTAATTTTAAAAAGCTGCATACAAATAAAGTGCAATCATAGCTTAAAAGTTGAAGGTAATAAAGTGCTGGTTTGATTTGTGCAAAATTCAGCTGTTTGAGGCATGGTTTTAGGTATAGCCTCCGTGGTACATTATAAAAGGGGCAGGTGAAAAGAAAGTGTGCCAGATCTTGCGAAGACTTTTCGTCGCAGCCGCAAGCTTGCAACACTTGGCCGCGATGGGCCCCCCTAGGTACGGCTAATAGAAGATGGAATATATCTAGGCGAAACCTCGTCAGCAAAAAGCGATCATACCCTGACAAGGGCCATGACAGGTACGGTTCCATGCACAAAGATGTTTTTAATAGCACGTGTTTCCGAACACTCTTTCATTAATTCGCCCTCCTCACGAGCTAAATACCTTGATGTAATGAAGGTCTTGTTTACAAAGATAACATCAGATTTTGTAATAGACGGAGTTACAAAAAGATCGGGGCGCCCTAATTCAGAGAAACAGTTACTGATATATTTAATCCAAGGGACTTTGAACCTATTATCCCATGATAGAGCTTCTTGCAGAATTAGTTGTGTAAGAGGTATATCAGTATTTAACCAACAGTTTAGCCAGCAAAGTAAAGGATTTACGGCTATCCTGTCGCATAAATATGGCATTCCCAGCTCTTCATGCACTGAAAAGTTTGCTGTTCCCCTTGGGACCCTCAAAATACGTTTTAAAAATTATTTTCTGCAACCTCCAAGCCTCCAGGGGAAGCATATCCCCATAGCTCGCTTCCATAACATGCAATAGCAGTGCTCTTAGCTTGATAGAGTTGAAGCAATGCGGCCACTGGACTATTGCCCATTTTACTTGCAAAATCAAGTAATGCTGCATTTGATCTGGTTACCTCGCCCGTTTTCCTCTCTACTGCGGGTCCCCAATTTACTTGATAGTCAAAGAGGACGCCAAGGTAGGAAAATGTTTTAGCTACAGGTATTTTTTCGCCGTTAATGTTAAAGGAATTTTGCTTTTTTTTTCCTTGGCCTACCTTCATAACATATGATTTTGAGTTATTAATACTCCGGTCCCGAGACTTCATAAAGGCGTGGAAAGAGTTTAACAGGGTTTGCAGGCCGATTGCTGTCCTGGATATCAGGACTGCGTCGTCCGCATAAAGCAGGACCGGTAGGCCTTTCCGTCCGACATAGGGGTAATCTGCTCCTGTGCTTAAAAGGTGCTCTTCCAGTTCACATTTATTCCATTGATATAATGTTAAGTAACATCATTTCTAGCAATGTCAGTCTATGCATATGTGCAACAATGCTTTCTAATAGACTTTTGACAAAAAGGTGAAGCCTGGGAGAAGTACCCAAACAATTCTTAATATTAATAAGCATATATTTCCTTGAAAGTATAATCTTTCCTGTTGCTGCACATTTGGCCATTAATACATTGTATAAAAGTATAATCCCGATCAACATATTTATAATCAACCAGCCACCTAAACAGCAACTTCCATAGGACACCATATTCCGATTTTGCTAAATATGGTGATTTTAGGTAGACAACATTTTTTGTTTAATACCATGGGATTATACTTCATGTTTGCATTACGATGCTTTTGACAATTTTATGTACATATTTAAAGAATTATAGTCTACCAGGTCTGTACCTTTGGAGCCAAGTCCTGGATGCATCTGAGTTTCACTCTGAGGTGACATGAATGAGATTACTGATGCTGGTGTTATCAAGAATTGTTTGGGATTTTGAGCTGATGCAGGACATGATGTGCTACTCATTGCTGATGGGGTGATTAGGTGTGTACAAAGGAGATCAGACACTACCCTTGTAAACTCTCTTTGCCTCATTTCTGTTTACAAAGTGTGTTAATCAAACACTTTTAGGTCTGGCTGTAGACGGCTTTAATATTTATTCATGCTATCACATCTTTAAAACGCACTACTAGAGAGGGAGAAAGGACTTTAGGACTGCCCCTTCCGTCATCTGTATTTTTGTGTTTGTCATGGCCTTGCTGCTGCTTTGCTGGGCTTGTCCACCAAGGTCATAGCATTATCAGGGGGATTATATACATTATCCAAATTCTGTTGTCATTGGGTGGTGTCGGTGAAGGGACATCAAGTAATCCCTTTATTACATTTCACATGTGAGATTCGGCTTGTAATTAAGACCTTGTGTGCGGACTTACTTTGCTAACACAATTACGCTTTAATTGTTGTTAAGAAACAGAGCTAGTCACTAGTCCCTTTGAGCTTTCGTTTCTCTTTACTGTCATAACAAGTTGTTGGATTTTGTACTTCTTTCTTCACAATATTGGCGTCCACATACATGTTACTTTAAGATATAAAAAAACTCTGGTCTTTGGCTAATGTATCTTATATGGAATATTTTGCTGTATATCCCTTTTACGTTCACCACTTTACTTACAATGCAAACATTATAGTCAACCCATTTTTAACACTCTTCTTTTTGATACAGCCTAACTCATAAGGGCCCTCCTTCCAGCTTTCATAGCTGAAGATATTGAACTGCTGGGAGGGTTTCAGGTATTCCAGATTAGGACGGGCGCACAACCGTGTGATCGCAGGGTTTTAAGGTGGGCTCAAAGTAACAGTTTCCAGGCAAAGGGGCGGGCGGTAATCCCTCGTAACCGCTCAAGGTGGATAAATCCACACAGGTAGGCACAAAAACAACAAATACCCCTGCTCTAGGAAAAATGCAGTAAAGTCACAGTAGTTTCTGGTTGTGGAAACAGTAGTAAAATCAGCACATCAACATATATCAAAGTCAGTAGATGGCGGTATGCCAGGAAAAAGTTCGATAATGAGTAGAATTCTTGTTGTGGAAAGCAGTTTATTGTTTCTCTTGTTATGGCCAACACGTGTTTCATCGCAGGGAAACCAGACTGCGAATCTTCAGGGCCTTTTAAATAACAAAAGCCGGGATTGGTAATGAGACCAACACCCAGAAAGGCGAGTGTATGAAGGACGCGCTGTACACGCGTGGTTGGTTAGCTCCTTATCGGGCTCATCTGGGTAACTGAAACCGGGAGGAGAATAGGTCAGAGCTGTAACGCTCGAAAAAGGAGGCAAAACAGGCGGGTGCACCTGTTGCCATTCGTTCCCCCTCCTGTAGTTCCCGGCGCCGTCTATCGAAGACGGTCTTCGATCCCGGCTTTTGATCTACTCATTATCGAACTTTTTCCTGGCATACCGCCATCTACTGACTTTGATATATGTTGATGTGCTGATTTTACTACTGTTTCCACAACCAGAAACTACTGTGACTTTACTGCATTTTTCCTAGAGCAGGGGTATTTGTTGTTTTTGTTCATAGCTGAAGATGTTGCATCATTACATGATTTTCTTTCTAGGACAGCTAAGAGAGACTCACATACAGTAGCACCTGTATTACAGAATGCTTTCTCCAACAATACATCAGAATTTTTGACTTAGTCAATGCTTCTTTCAGACTTGTTTTAAACATCAATTTGGAAGAGTAGCCCTGAAAACCATGCTAGTAATGCTTGGGAACCAATTCTTGTTATGCTTGGCTAAATGTGATTTATAATGTGTGCTAGAACTGGCATCTTTTGGCGTGTTTTCCCTTATCTTTTTGCTTCTGACCTCCGGATTTCGACTGTGTGCTGACCTTCGTCTTTGCTGGTTTTAGGACTCTGGGCACTTTTCAAAGCTGACCTGTGCTAAAGTGCATGTGGCTCTGTGTCTAAAAGGTCGTGACATTTGGTTTCTCCATGACTGGCATGTTTGATTTACTAATAAGTCCCCAGTACAGCGTACTACATGTGCCTAGGGCTTGTAAATCAAATGCTACTTGTGCACCTGCAGCGCTCATTGTGCCACCCACAGGTGCAGCCCTTCAAACTTGTATCAGGCCCGCCACTGCAAAGCCTACATGTGAAATTTTAAACTGTCATGTCGACCTGGCAAGATCACCTACTTGCCAGGCCCAAACCTTCCCTTTTATGACATGTAAGACACCCCTAAGGAATGTCATAGGTATACCCACGGGCAAGGTGCAGCATATTTAAAAGGTAGGACAGGTGCTGTTGAGTTTTAAATGTCCTGGAGGTGAAAAACTGCTACATTTGTTTGTAACTACTTCAAGGCATTTCTCTCCCATAGGTTAGCATTGGAGCTGCCTTGTACACCTTAGAAGTGTAACTTCTAATTTGGATCAGATAGAAAATTGGAGTTTGGTGTCTCTGTGCTCACAATTTAAAGACGCACCTTTTAGTGAAGTTGGTTATTAAATTGCAGGTCTGAAAATGCCACTTTTGGAATATTGGCCTTTTCTTACTTTAACCAATCTGTGCCTTTGCCTGTCCCTAGAATACAAGTCTGGGTCAGGTTGATATCTGGGCTTTGCACATTCCCTTTAGACAGTCGCACACAAAGGCAGCTGAGATGTGCCGTGCCTATCCTGATGGTCCATCACCAGGTTGAAGGGTCTTCCTGAGCTAGAGTGTGAAAAGAGTTGACACTTGCACCTGAATAGGGCTGTGCCTGCCCCCACACAAAGAGCTGCATACCACCCTGTAGTGTGTCTGGAGACAGAGCCAGGAAGGGCAGGGTCTTGTGCACTAAAAAAACCTTTATTTGAAGTCTCCCTGCTTCAAAGGCTAAAATGGGTATACGTACTGGGCTTCTGACACCATATACTCAGAACACTTCTGGACTGAGGAAATATTGCCAGGAAGAAGAGCTGTTATGCTGCCAGGAGGGACTACCATTTGCTGAATGCTTTACTGTGATGGCCTGCTGCTTCGTGCTTGGGAGTGAGGGAACAGTACTTTACTCTCTACATCCTGCATTTCTAAGGTTCTCCAAGGATTTAAATGAACTCGCCTCCTATTACTCAAGTCTCAGGGATATCAAAGACTTCACCTGCATTTTGCTACCTCAACCTGGGCTCCTCTGCTGGTAGTACAGCTCTGCGAAGTGATGCCAAATCCTGTCCTTGGCCGTTGGAAGTGAGTGTTGTACTACAACTAAGAAACCGACGTATCAACTCAAAAGTGTCATTTCGTAACCTGCGCATCTCTGAGAAATCAAAGCATTGCCACTGCCTACACCAAAGCCATGGTCTCCGCTCGCTGTGTGTGCAATGCACTGACCTCGACTTGCAACAAAGCCCCGACTTTGCCACAGCGCCCCCGAAGAACCTCTGCTGAGCGACTCTCAGACACTTGCTGTCAGTGGTGCACTGTCCCAATGCCGCGCATTCCTTGCCCTGCATGGCTTTCGACCGATGCATCGCCTTCAGCCCAGCACTTCATCGAAGCATCACCGATGGTGCGCTGCCTTCGGAAGACAAAGCCTCGCACCTACAACCGACACATCACCTTCTTTGCGCACTGCCTCTTTCCCGGGGGCCAACGCCTCAATCAATGATTTTGCACCACCTCCAGGAACTGACGCATCACATCTATCCACGTCGCATTTTCTCTGGTGTGCACCATATCATCCTCAAGTATCGACACATCCAAGATTCATGTCTTGACTTGTGTATGTTGGATTTTTGGCATTTTGGTCATGCTTTAATCCGATAAATATTGGCTATTTTTCTAAACTGGTGTGTAGTACGTTTGCCGTGTTTTTACTGTGTGTGTGTATGTGCACAGATAATTTGCACATTGGCTCTTTAGTTAAGCTTGACTGCTCTGTGCCAATCTACTAGAGGCTAAGCTACACTTGCCCTGACTAGAATGTGGGCCCCTACTTGAACAGGGAGCATAACTCTGCCAACTAGAGCCCCTATTTCTAACAATGTGCATGAAGATTATATATTTTAGCATTTTGGGGGTTAAACCTTGTTATGCCCTCCTCCCTGCCCACCCTTCTCTTTATATTGTTCTTTAACATTAATTGTTTGTATTCAATAAATGCAGATCCTCAAAACAAGTTCCCGAAACATTTGCATTTTTTCATGGTATCACATTGAAAGATCACTAGACCCTTCTGCCCTACAAAAGAACACTAACAACAATTGTAGCCATGTGGAGGAAATCCTTCTTTTCTGTATCCCTAATTATTCACTTTTTCGCCCTTTTTTCTGTATCCTGTTTATGAATAGTATTAGGACTCTGTGCAAAAACGGTACTGTAAAAATTGATTTCACCCAGCAGGTCTTTTTAACATTCCTGTGAGGCCATGGCAGATGGCACAGTAATTGCACCAGTGGCATGGAAGTTACATGGTATATGTGCATTACAGTATTTTTAAATTTCCCACATATTTGAAAAAACATATGGCTGCTCTAGGTGGGTGGAAGTTTAAAGGTACTGCGATAACACATGGAAGGGAAATATAACTTTGCTTTGTAGGGAAAATCTTTTATGTATGAATAATACATCCATAAAGGCAATATAAGGCAGGGTGCAAAATCTATATAAAAAAGTGGCAGATTATTTATTTGAAGTAGGTTGCCTCCCAATGATTGAAGGCCTAAAAGCTATTTTCACTGTTGAGACCTTGGCTAGATGTCCTATAGACCCATAGGCCTGCCTGGGTTTAATTCAATATTAATTTAAAATCCCTGCTTGGGAAAATGCTAGCAAAGTAATCCAAAGTCGTGTTTCACTTAGTTTTCAAAGTCTCATTTAATGGTGAAATCAGATTTGTTATTACTTGAGCGGAAAAGTAACTTTGTAAACATTTATTTTGGGCTACCTGAGCCAGAACTGGTTTCAAATCATAGGCCAATACACATTCCAGAATGGAGTAAATAAGACTGCCTACCATAGAACTATTGCCTGGTCTCTGACCGCAGGAAGTTAAGGGCGATGTCAACAACTGACCTCTTAGCACAGATTAGCTATCTGGAAGGAGGTGAGAACAGATGACCGATCAAAGAACAGCCTTGACACTACCTCTTTTGGCTTAGAGAGACCAAATGGGGCTGCTCCTATGCATTCCTAGAGCTGTCTTAGACCCTGTGGTACCAACCAAGTAGGAGGGAGAACCAGTTGGGACCCTGTCAGACAAGGGAAGACTTCATCTAAATAGGGGAGCCAGAGACGTTCCTGAAGAAAGGAGGATCAGCTATCTTACTTTGAGGACTTCTGGGAATTATAACTATAAAGCAAAGAGAAAGTACTGCAATCATAGGTAAGCACAGTGTGATAAGATATTGGGGAATCTCCAGTCCCTATCTAGTGCACAATATAAGACTTGCACATTATCACCACCTCCTCTGAGCATTCTTAGACTTGGAAAGATTACACCTGAATAGTAAGGCCTGCTGGAAAACAGAAGACTCCTGGTTTATGCCTGGCTCCCAGTGACTGGATTTGCGCTTCAAATGTCAAGTGGCTGAGCTCCTGTTTACCTGTTCCAGGAAAACAAAAAGCAGGACGACTCCTGGTGCCAAAACCCAGCATACCACAGAGGACTGGACCCTGCAGGAACTCTACTTTGACACAGACTTGGTGCCTAGTATCCTACTTTGAGGACCTTAGAGGCCCTAAGATTAACCACAAAGAACTTTCCCAACAGTTGAAAAAAGTGGGACTTGGGCATTTTTTCTGCATCGAAAGACGTAGACAAAGTTCTGGGAAGTGCTCATGGAAGTTGCACCTTAAACGGGCAAGAATACCAGGGTAATCCTTCTCCGAGCTGGACTAAAAACCGCTTCAGTGGGTCCTTGCAGTGGTAGTATCAGGCCTTGTGGAGCTCGGCTCAGCTTTGTGCTTTGCCAGCTGGAGGAATTTTGAGGAAAAACAAAAGGTAACACCTTTGACTGAGTGAGACTACAAGCTATCTTATCTGTGAAACTGAGCAAACTCAGTGACTATGAAATCCAGCTTTGTCCAGCTAAGTGATTTTTACATCAACACAGTAGCTTCAGCAGGACCTCAATGATTACATATTAGAGTTTGATGGACCATCTCCAGCTTAAGCCTTGTTGAAGGATTTTGACTTTCATTTCAGAGACTATGTGCTAAGGGTAAAACGTTGATCGGTATGACCCACTTCATGGATCCCACATCCACTTCATCGCAGACGGTCTGAAATTGGGCCTATGTCCAAGTCAAATATGAACTGCTGTTTTCAAATGGGGCTTTACTATTTTTAGGCATGTATTGCCAAAAGGCATGACATATTCATATCTCCCTTCCCCTTATCCAATTTGAATGATATTGGCGTTTGGGGGCATTCATGTTTTCTGTTTTCTAAATAGGTTTGGGAACTTAATTTTGTTGTATTCTTGACTTTAAAATTGTGGGTACTACTTGAACCTAACACTCACTTTTTTGTGGAAATGCCTGCCACTTGGGCCATAGCTACCAGGGATTAAGCAGAGTTTTTCTGACACTTGTGTTGCCACCTAACTAGGGTGTGTTTATTAAATTGGATAGGGTCCTCCTTTCCAAATAAATGCCCAACTTTCTGACAGGATGCATGTCACACATAATTTACATATACTAGCTGCTTATGACTGTGTGGTTTTCTTGATGCCTGACCTGTCTTGTCATTATAGCAATTGTAGATAATTGTCCTTATGCCCCTTTTATTAGCTCCCTGTTATCTCTGATGGAGTTGAATGCATGATAAGTTAAAAGTATGGGTGGATAAAACATGGACGGGTGACAGGATAGATTAATAGATTGAATCGTGAAAGTGTGGCTGCACAAATTAATAGATAAGAGGATAAAGGATAGATGGCCAAAAGTAGGAAGAAGCGAAGAAGATCATTATTTTGAGGAGGGTTTGACTCATTTTCATCGTTCTGTAAGATTAGAGGTATGGTTCAAAGCTGGGAGGGGGAGGGGTTGAATGCCGTAATATTTACTTACCATCCTTCCTTTAATAATATCATGTTGTCCTTAAAAGTGTACTTTCATTCGCATTTTATTCACTCTAGATGTACTCACAACACTGCACTGTGCGTTTGATTTCTACGACCTCCCTCCACGTAGAGTTGCCTTATTGGCATATGAGACACCAGCATGGGACTTGAAGTTCAGTGTGTTCAACGGAACAAATTGGGCCATCACACAATATTTCTAAACGATTGTGATTCTATTATATGCACTTAAATATGTTTATTCAAACCTACCACTCTTAATGCTATTCTCTGAATTCACGCTTCTGCACTTGCCTTTATTTACAAAATACAGCTTTGTTATTAGTTGTGTATGCAGGAAGCAATAACTCACTTCCTCGCGAGTATTCCTAGTTCACAAATACTTATGCAATTCAATTCAAAAATTCTTTATTTCGGCCATTTGAGGCCATAAAAGAGCAGTAATAAATACATAATACAGAGGAAATAATTATAAAATTTGTTGCATAGACACCATAGAATTCATTACATGCATAGAAAACGTATTTACAGTATAAAAAGAATCAAGGTGTTTTATGCTTAACATTCAATATCTACTAGTTGACGCCTCTTTGTCCACATGGTTATTAAATACTTAGAAAGTGCAAATACAATAAGACTTGAAGTATCTGTCTTTAAAATTCTAAAAGCATGTGAACAAATTCTAACACCTAAGTTTCTACAAAATACAGCTTTGGTATTAGTTTTGTATGCAGGAAACAATAACTCACTTCCTCGCATGTATTCCGAGTTCGCAAATACTTATGCTTTACCTTCTTCTTGAATTGATTGCCTTCTCAATAACAAAATAACCGAATAGGATGATGTCTCGGTGCGTTAGTTCCGCTTGCTGGATTGCCTTCTTTAGTGTCCCCATGAATCGTTCCACCATGCCGTTGGCTTGAGGCCATAGTGGTGTGATTTTCTGGTGTTTAAAGTTGAGGTGTTCCGCAAAGTCTGTAAATTCATGGCCATTGAACGGGGGTCCGTTATCAGATTTGACTCGCGAAGGAATGCCCCCTGCTGCAAAGATTTCATCTAGTATGGGGATGACTGCTGTTGCCCTGATGGATGGTATCAGGTGTGCAAAGAGGAATCTCGAGTACTCATCCATGACGACCATGATGTACTGTCCTAATTGCAATGGTCCAAAAAAGTAAACTGCGACTTGTTGCCACACCCCGTCTGGAAGTTCTGACATTTGGAGCGGGGCTGGAGGCTCCTCACGACTGACCAGTTGGCATGTCATGCAGTCTTTTAGGGTTGACTCTACCATCTGGTCTAGAGAGGGGAACCAGACTCGTTCTCTCAAGATCTTCTTTGTGGCATTTATGCCTCTGTGGCCTTCATGGGCCAGGTTGATAATTCCTTGGCGCAGCTTGTGTGGGATCACAATCCTCCCCCTCTCAAAAGGAGTCCATTGTCACTGATGGAAAGTTCGTCATGTATGCGTTGGAAGGCTGTGAGATCACGGAGGTGTGCATCCGAGACTTGAGGTGCATTTTTGACGTGTCGCCAGGAGTTCGCACGTATGTGGGCCATGACTGCTTGTATGAGTGGGTCCAGGACGGATGCCTCTTGGATGGCCTCAAGAGGAACTGTGGGAGGGCATGCTGCATGGATTGGTGTCTGTACAACGCGTTGTGTTACAACGCATTCCGTTACAACGCAGATTTTACAACGCGGGATCCATTACAACGGATGTCAATACAATGCATGGCATTACATCGCAGATGCTATTACAACGCATGGCATTACATCGTAAGTATAGGTAAGTATACCTTTTTTTAAAAATGTTATTTAGTTTATTGTAATTAATTTTTTTAAATAAATTAATTAAAAGACATTTAAAAATTGTCATTAATTTAATTTAATAAAATAATATCTATTTAATAAATGTAATTTTATTAAAAATTGTAATTAATTTAATTTAATAAAAAAAAGTAATTAGTTTAATGTACATATTTTTTTTAATGAAATTAAATTAAATTTAAAATATTAATTTATTTAGTTTAATTAATTTAATTAAAAAATGTAAGTAATGTAAAATAATTAATTTAATTTATTAAATATATTTTAAAATGATAAATATAATTTAATTATCCCTAAACCCAAACCCTGCCCTAAAACCTAAAAACACCCCTGTACCCCAAAACCCAAACCCTGCCCTAAAACCTAAAAACACCCCTGTACCCCAAAACCCAAACCCTGCCCTAAAACCTAAAAACACCCCTGTACCCCAAAACCCAAACCCTGCCCTAAAACCTAAAAACACCCCTGTACCCCAAAACCCAAACCCTGCCCTAAAACCTAAAAACACCCCTGTACCCCAAAACCCAAACCCTGCCCTAAAACCTAAAAACACCCCTGTACCCCAAAACCCAAACCCTGCCCTAAAACCTAAAAACACCCCTGTACCCCAAAACCCAAACCCTGCCCTAAAACCTAAAAACACCCCTGTACCCCAAAACCCAAACCCTGCCCTAAAACCTAAAAACACCCCTGTACCCCAAAACCCAAACCCTGCCCTAAAACCTAAAAACACCCCTGTACCCCAAAACCCAAACCCTGCCCTAAAACCTAAAAACACCCCTGTACCCCAAAACCCAAACCCTGCCCTAAAACCTAAAAACACCCCTGTACCCCAAAACCCAAACCCTACCCTAAAACCTAAAAACACCCCTGTACCCCAAAACCCAAACCCTGCCCTAAAACCTAAAAACACCCCTGTACCCCAAAACCCAAACCCTGCCCTAAAACCTAAAAACACCCCTGTACCCCAAAACCCAAACCCTGCCCTAAAACCTATAAATACCCAAACACCCCAAAACATATACCTCAGTACCCCAAAACATATACTCCTATACTCATACTTATTTAAAAAATCACTTAAATTAATATATTTAATTTATAATATTTAAAAACAAAAATAATTTTTTTTTTTATTATTAATAATTATTAAATCAATTAAATAATATTAAATAAAATAAAAAAAATTAAATACTTACCAATACTTACGATGTAATAGTATGCGTTGTAATAGCATCTGCGATGTAATGCCATGCATTGTAATGACATCCTATGTAATGGATCCCGCGTTGTAAAATCTGCGTTGTAACGGAATGCTACGTAAAAGTTGCGTTGTAGGTGTAACATACCATGCTGCATCGATGACAAAATGGATGTAGTCGTCAGCTAGAGAGTGAGCAGTCGTAGCACTGGTCAGGGGATGCCGAGACATGTAATCGGCTGGGTTTTCAGCTTTGCCAGGCTTGTGGACGATGGTGTATATGTAGTCTTGGAGACGAAGTCCCCATCGCTCAATGCGTGGCGGCATCTTGGCATTGGGATTGCCGAAGATTGTGATCAGTGCCTGGTGATCAGTGACGATGGTGAAGTGTTTGCCATATACAAACAGGTGGAAGTGTTCACACGCCCATACCACGGCTAGGCTTTCTTTCTCTGGTTGAGAGTACGCTCTTTCGGTCTCCGTGAGGCTGCGGCTAGCGTACGCAATGATATGGCGTTGGTCAGAATGTTCACGACATTGAGCCAAGATGGCGCCCAGGCCCACTGGACTGGCGTCGACAGTGATCTCTGTTCTCTTGCTCGTGTCAAAGTTTGTAAGATTGATGGCTGAACCAACCGCCTGTTTGATTTCCATGAAGGCTTGCTCGCATGCCTGTGACCACTCAAAAGGCTGTCCTTGGCGTGTGAGTTATCGCAGCGGGTAGCTGATGGTGGCGTAATCGCGGATGTAGCGTGCACAGTAGCTCACCATTCCGAGGAAAGAGCGGAGATAATTCACGTCTCGGGGAGTCGGGGTGTCAGCGAGTGCAGCTACCTTGTCAGGATCAGGTTTCATCCCTTCGCTTGAGAAGATGTGTCCGTAGAATTTCAGGGTGTTTTTGTGAAACTCACACTTGTTGGCATTGAGCGTCAGGTTCGCATTCAGCAGAGCATGACATACTCTGTCCAGAGCGGAATCGTGTTCAGTTTGATCTTTGCCAAAGACTAACAGATCGTCACTATAATTGAATGCGTTGGGGATCCCTTGAATGACTCGCCGGATGGCTTCTTGGAAGATTTCAGCAGCTGACGAAATGCCAAAATTCAAGCGTTTGTAACGGAAAAGGCCTTGGTGCGTGGTGAATGTCGTAATGTATCTCGATTGTTCATGAAGCTCCAGCTGGTGGTAACATTTATTAAGGTCGAGTTTGGAGAATATTGTGGCACCATTGAGCCTCATAATCATGTCGCTTATGTGTGGCCCCGGGTGACGCTCTCGCTCGATGGCGGTGTTGGGTGCACGCATGTCCACACATAGTCTGACTTTGTTGTCTTGTCCTTTCTTCGGGACCACCACGACTGGGGATACCCATGGGGTGGGTCCCGATGTACGTTCAATGATGTCCGTTTGTAGGAGATCCTGGAGCTCGTCATCGACGGCTTGTAAGTGGAAGGGCACCTTCCTGTGATGCTGAGCAATGGGTGTTACACGCTCGTCAATGTGCAGTTTCACCTTGAAATGATTTAGTTTCCCCAGGCCCTTGAAGAGGTTGGGGAACTTCGCCACGATGTCAGGGGCATCCTCAGTCATGTACAGAAGTTCTACTAGTTTCAGTCTTTCGGCTGTTGGTAGGCTAAGCAGACAGTCAGCGACGTCAGGCCCTTCTACCACGTGGACATATGCTGGAACTTTCCTGTCCTTGAAAGTTAATGTTGTGTGAAAACGACCCAGACATGGTAGGGGCTTCCGGGGCATCCATGTGAATATACGAACCGCTGCTGGCTCCAGTTTAGGTCGATGTTTCATGTTATAGTACTCCAGTGCACAGATGTAATTCAGCGATGCTCCCGAGTCCAGGACAAACTTGGCTGGGTGATCTCCTATCGTGATGTCCAATTTGGGGTATCGTTTCAAGCGGTCTGGGTCAGACACCATGCAGATGTATTCGTCACTGTCTTGTGACACAGGTGTGTGTGACGATGAGTCACTGGACGTGGATCTGTGCGCTCGATGTGAACTTGTCATTTGGTGTCGGGAGTGATGCGTGCTCGTGGATCGGCTTCGTGGTTGGTATGAGCTTGTTGAACGATTGCTTGATCTTGAGGAACTGGACGAGTGTCTCTCTCTTCCTGTTACAGCACGTGCATGATGTCGTGTGCCGGGTCGCGGGATTGGAGACCGGCGTGTTGACTGTCTGGATTGGCATGCCACCTCAAAGTGATTGTCCTTCCCACAGCGGTGGCATCGCTGACCAATTGCTGGGCATTGTCCCGAATGTGGGTATTCTTGTCCACACCGATAACATGCGGGTGCTGATTTGGTAGGTCTATTATGTCGTGATTCTCGTCTGGGTGATGTTCTCCGAGAGTTGTAGTTGTGTTTGCTCGATCTGTGTGAGCTTGTCACGGATCGGGTGGTCTTGTGTGCTTGTACCCGGAGAGCATGTTCTTTATGTTCGGGTTTGTGAGTTTCCATTCGTTTGGCATGATCCTCTGCTTGGTCGTTAATTCTTGTCAGTTCCTCGATTTCTTCTAGGGTGTATGATTTCTTCAAGAGTCGCCTGCGTAGTGATTCAGATTGACATCCATCAATAATGCGAAGTCGCAGTGCGTCTTCCGTCTTGAAATTTTCAAATTCACAGTATCGCGTCATCCTTTTGATACGCACAATGAAGTCGCTCATGCATCCTCCCTTTTCTTGGGTGGCCAGGTTGAACACATATCGTTCATAGTCCACGTTGCGCTTGTGTAAGAATTGTCTATCAAGGGCAGCTTTTACTTCGTCGTATGTGGCAGTTGCTGCATCTGGCATTTCTTTGATGATTTGCGCGATCTCTTGGCCTGCTAAATTTCGCAAGGCGACTAGCTTACGTTTGGGGTCTTGTACCAGGGAACCCTCCATGTAATCTTAGAAGTCCTCACTCCAGGTTTTCCACGCAGGCCCCCTGGTGTTGCTAGGCGTCAGCGCCAGCGGCTGGGATTGTCGCATGAAAGGTGCCCCTACAGACGCCTGAGGCATCATAGCTGCGTTGGCTTGTGCTGCTGGGCCTGCTACGGCGCTTCTTCCAGAGGTGCTGTTGGGCTCGGTGTCAGACATGTGAGGTTTGGGGTTTAATTTTGCTGTATGTGAGTTTTTTCCACTTTTTGTTGTTTCTCCCTGCTTTCTCGTTATTGCAGGGGCTTGTTGCAGCTGTGTATAGGTTCTCTTGCTTTTTTAATTGTTGCAAAGTTTATTTTCCCGCACTTTTTGAGGGTTTTATAGCCTGGAGTAAGTTGTGCCTGACTCCAAGATGGCCGCCGTATTTGAGACGTTAGTTGTTCAAGGGCCGGCGCCTGACCTTAAAATGGCCACCAGATGGGACGCTGTATCCTCGGGCCCAGACACACTCTACCCACTCGCCTGCTCGTTTTTATACCAGCTGCCACAATCGCGCTTTTTTGCTCTTCGGTTGCGCTTTCCCTCTCTGCTGCAGCGGGACTCACCCTCGCGTCTGTGCTTGTTTCCGTGAATGGCGGGACCTTCGCGCCCACCGTGGCGCTGCTCGGCACTTGGGCTGGCTCCTCCTGGATCGTTCAAGCGCCTTGCTTGCTCTGTGATCCTTGAGCAGCAGCGCGGCGTCGTCTGGCCAGGTCCCAGCTCCGGGCAGTCTCCGGTGCCGGCTCCGTTTCTCGCGCCTTTTCTGTGCTGTCAGCAGGGAGACTGCGGACTCGTCGTTTGGGCCGCGTGCAAGCGGCTGGGCTGCGTGACTCTGTTTGTGGGGGATAACGATCCCACCCTTGTCGCCAGTGTCGCGTTTGTCCGCATAAATTAGACACAGGAGTCGGAGCTAAGTTTTATGCATCCTTCTTTATTCCCTGCCAGCATGTAACTGGCTCACAGACTATTACTTGTTCCGGTTCCTGTTTCCGGATTTACCTTTTCCTGCCTGCCTGCTCTGTCCCGAGGCAGAGTCAGGCATAACGACATGACAATGAGCATGTGACCCTTCAAAGCTGAAATTAATTTGAGCCCATGGCCTTTCAGAGATTACAATAAAATAAAGGAGAACAACTCTCCTAACTTTGATAAATTAAAAACATTGCTTCAGACTAAAGACGTTTGCATGGTCGACCAAAATCTCAACCTCTCTGGGGTGGATTAGGATAATTCGATTTTGCCGTGGCAACCACAAGTTCAACTTGATACCCCTCAAAGCGGAATTCCGCTGCCAGGCTAGTTTCCCGTGCTAAGAAATGCATCCATATCAGCCCAATGTCTACACGACGAAGCAAGAATTACATTCAAGCTGGTCAGCATCACATTTAAATCTATTCACATGCAAAACCAGCAAGGTAGCCATCTGCCTTAAACATCTGTGGGGGAGATGAAAGCCTTAGAAGCAGAGAGGTTTTCAAACTTGAAACAAAGTTCACTTCGCACTCTGCTGCCTAGTAGTACCTTCCTGGGGTGGCCACATCGTTCTGAAACTCTCCACTTGAAGATCTCAGAGGAAAAGAAGACCTCCTACAATTTATCATAAACTTAAACACCTACCTGTTTAATACTTATCTTCACCCCTAACTTCTTCTCCTAACTTCAATTTCTCTTACTTCTCCTTGGCTTTTCCGAGCATGTCTCTCCTTTTTCTCTCAAAACCTTATTTTGCATGGTGTTTCAAACTACCTTTCTGATACTGAATTTAATGCAAGTGATTTATCATTGTTGATTTTCACTGTATTGTGAAGAGACCTAAAACACTCTTATGAAGACGATTCAGGTCTCTATTGGTAGTTACCGCTGTAAATTGTGTTTACAGACAACAAAAAATGAAAATTAAAATGTACTTACTGGTCGCAGTATTGCTCCTCTCCTGATCCTTGATTCCCGGCTGGCTGGTGCACACTGTACAGGCTCCCAGATGCCAATCCCATGCATAGTATTCCCAGCATGAGAGAAGCGCTGGGTTTGGTCTGAGCGGCCTGGTTTGCCGCTCACACAGGGCCTGGGAGCCTGTGGCTTTTCTCCACCCAGCTGTACAACACAGCCGGGTGGAGAAATGCTAAGTGCGCATGACGATTTGGCTGCCTTAAGACAGCCAACCAAACCGTCACACGCACTTAGTACTGCCCATCAATCTCCTTTCCACTGTTGTTGTGCATTGCATGGCCCTGCTCCACCCTATTGTATTGTATTGTATTGTATATTGGATTTATATAGCGCTTATCACCCAGGGGTCTCTAAGCGCTTGCCTTGGGAACCCGTCCTGGCTTTTCCCTGTGAGATAGCCCCTACAGGGCATCCCCAAGGTGAAAGCCAGGCATCCCGCCGCGGGGGGCCATTGTGGAGATTAAGCAAGCTTAATGTCCAGAGTTGCAGAGTGTGAACCCATGATTAGGTCAGGCACCGAAGCGAGAATTATCGAGTCCGTGGACATTTGAGCTCAAGACCCTGCCACGTCGGGAATTGAACCCTGGTTACGGGTCTGACCTCTGCTTCAGGGTCTGCCTGCTCTAACCAGTGAGCCACACTTCTCTTCTCTTTTCTTCCTACCTCCTATGGGCCTCTCTGGCAGCATGGAGGTAGGAAGAAAAATAAAGTGATAATAAAATTGGTTTATTATCATTTTATTTTTCGTGCGTTTTAATCTGCGCCAACCTAGTGGGGTGACGCTCCTCCTCCATAACGGAGGAGCCGCCCCTGCTAGCCGGGTAGAGGTTTGCTATATAAAGATGAGAAAAAAATTATGTCAATGGCTCATTGTAGTGGGAAAGAACCAGGCAAGGGATAACCCATGTTTGATTTAGGTGACTCATGGAAGTCATGTTAACAGATTCACGTATTAGAGCCTTTGTTAATCTCTAGAATGTAATTTAAATCCTGGGGCTAGTCTCTCCAATGAAAAAAAAAGAACCTGAAAACCACCACCAGTAATCATGGAGACATAGCTTTCTAAATGAATGTCACCATACAGATTACTTGGTGCACACACCTGAGAACATATTAGACAAATAGCACTTTTACATTTAAAAGATTAGCCATGATTTATGGTAGTGCTTGCACAACTAATTTTCAGTCTTTGCAAATTGTATTTCTGTTCTTATTTTGTTTTACAATTCCTGTTTTAAAGTGGGTGTTCTAAAGTGGTCTGAACTTCAAAACTGAACACTTCTAAGGATTTTCTGTATTATAAAAAACATGCTAACACTCTGTGATCACTCCCCATATATAGAGGGCATAGAGACGGGGTTGAGGGATGCCACATTGACCTGTGGGCGTATAACCAGGTACCGGTTTTCAGGTGTCCCAAAATAAAAGACAGAAAACAAAGGAAGGAAATCACAGCATTAAGCGTAAACAACCAGAAGAAAAAGGAAAGGGGGCGCCTTAAGTATCAGTCCAGTCCAGTCAGAGTCTTATGGGAAGGCTAGCTTCTGTATTTCTCCAGTCGCAGAGGGGCTTCTGTGTGGTTACTGACCTGTTTCTCCTCACTGCCAGGACGCCAGGGGTTGTTTGTGGCCCGTTTTTCCTCAAAGAGAGCAAAAAATAATAATGTATGCAACCTAGGGTTTGGGTCGGTTACTTCACCGCCACCTTCAACCACAATCAGGGATGTGCTTAGAGGCTATGAAGGGAGGGATTGTGCATGTGAGGGTAAAGGGATTGGAAACCAGTGTGGCCTTCTTATAATCCTGACCTCCACCAGCCCGCAGTGAAATAATTGAAGAATGGTACTTGCCTCGGGCCACGGTCCTCCTGGGTCGTGGCTGTTGGAGTCTGGTCACCCTCCTCCTCTCCTGGCCTGCTGGACTCGTGCGTGTTGCCCCTGGGCGGTATTCCCGGTGTGTGGTTCTCCTCCTCCTCCTTGGCGTCGTCTGTCTCGTGGAATGAGGGTCCGAGCAGGTCTCCTCCACAGTAGTTGGCCGTCACTGCATAGGATGAGCCTCCGTTCTCCTTGGCGGTCTCTCCCCTCTCTATATCTTCCTCTTCCTCCTGCGTTGTTGGCAACCCCTCTGGAATGACTAGACTGCCTAATTCTCATTCTGGCGGTCTAGTTGGGGGCGCCATCTTGGATTCCTCTCCCGCGAAGGACCCGGGACTACACACTGTTAAAATGTTTTGAAAATGTATAGTAAAGTACATTTAATTGAGAAGCGCAAACCCAAGACCAATAACAATATATAGGAATTACAATAAAAAATAGCAGTGGTCAAAACATTCTTATGGAATGAAAAATCAGCTTGTGGAATTTTTTTGGGAGTGTAATACATTTGCCACTTTTTTCCACAAGTGTATCTCACTGGGTGGATTTCCTAAAGTGTCTTTTTTTAAGGCCTTTCTGCTCCCTTCCTCTACCACCAACACAAACCAGTGAACCACCGCAAAACACCAAGTCTGTGAGATTTCACAGAAGAGGAAAATAGTGGGTTGTTGCATATTTTTTCTCTCTGCTACCTCCTTTTTGTGAAAAAAATTGCCTAGTCTAGTAAAAAGTAACTAAAGTGCTGCTGCGGATGTTTGCAGACATCAATTTAAATGTCCTCCAGACTGATTGCAAAGACGAAGGATTAGATCACTTCGTATTTATTTATTTAATAAATTTATAAGGCGCAACAGCTACCCAAGAAGGGTTTCCCGGCCCCATGGCAGATCAGAGACTGTGTGAACGGCTTACAGGTTATTGGTTAAAGAGCTATGTCTTCAATGATTCGCGAAATTGGACGTACTCTGTTTCGTTTCGAAGAGCTATGGGCAGGACATTCCAAAGTGAGGGACCGAGATATGCAAATGACCTTCCGCCCATCCGAGATAGTCTAATTTTAGGAACAAAGAATTTCCCTTGAGTAGATGAGCGGAGATCTCGAGGTGGGACATATGGGCGGACCAGAGATTGCAAGTACTGAGGGGCAACCCCTATTTTAATTTTAAACATGTAGCTCAGGGCTTTGAACTTGATTCTGTTCTCCACCCTGAGCCAGTGCAAGTCTCATAGGTGGCCCGAGATAGAGGTGGCTCTAGGAACCCGGCAAAGTATCCTTGCGGTGGAGTTCTGAACCATCTGCAGCCTACGAGTCACCTCCTTGTTTGAACCTAGGAAGAGAACATTTCCGTAGTCCAGCCTTGAGGTGATCAATGCATGGACTACCGTTCTCTGGGAGCATCCAGATGATCTTTTTTTAGCCACTTTAGAATGGTAAAGCATGTGGCAGCTACCTTGATAGCTTGATGATGCATACTGAGCGAGTTATCAACGTTGACGCCCAAGCTGAGAACTTGACGGGAAGGTTAAGGAAGTGCACCCATCTCCCAGGGCCAATGTTGAGGGCCCCAGAGATCCTTATTTTTCCCACGTATCAGAACCTCGGTTTTCTCACTGTTTAGTTTGAGGTAATTTGATTGCATCCATGATGCGATTTTGCTCAGGACCTACTGAAGGGGCGATGGCCCGGCCGTACTCTTCATGGAGAGAGAGAAGATGATCTGGGAGTCGTCTGCATAAGAGAACAGGGTCAGCCCAGCATCTTTTGCAACATCAGCCTGAGGTCTGACGTATAGATTGAAGAGTAAAGGGCTAAGAGTGGAGCCCTGAGGTACCCCATGGGGTGATGAGTGAATGTCGGAACTAACTGTTGGAGAAAAGACTTGAAAGTGTGATTTGTAAGAAAAGAAGTAAACCAGTTTAAAGCTAAGCCACAGATGCCTAAAGATCTTAAATTTTTACCTAACACGGTGTGAGATAATGTGTCAAATGCTGCGCTTAAGTCGAGCAAAATGAGGGCCACTGTGTCTCCAGCATCCACATGACAGCGTAGTCTTTCCGTTACCCCCAGAAGGGTAGTTTCCATTGACAATCCAGCTCTAACGCCCGATTGAGAGGGATGAGGAAACCCTTCGGTTTCTACAAAAATAGAGAGCTGTGCGTGGACATGTTTCTCTAAGATTTTAGAAAAGGCCGGCAGCAGCGAAATGGGCTGATAGTTGGAGTATAAATCGGGCCAGCATTGGCCGTTTTGAGGAGAGGAGCACCATGGCGCATTTGAGGACGCCTCGTGGGCCTTGGCTGCTGTTGCTAATCAGCAGTTTTGAAAATCTTGTTGGGGTAAATCATGATTGGTTTCTTTTAACCAAGGCAATGGAGAACATAAAGAACCTAAAAGTAGTGAGGTGGGATGATGTGAAATATGATTACTTGCCAACATTTCACACGGTCTTCTTAGCAGAATCCCAGGATCAGCCAACATCTGTAGGTTTATTATCTCCATAAAAGAAGTCTGTTTAATTTTGAGAAGGATATGGGATTCGAGCTGCCTGCCTGGTTGCTGCCTTAATATTTCATGTTTGTTACAACATGTTATGATTAACTGTAAAGAAAAGTCACGTTTCCAGGCAACTGAGCTTGTAGACATAATGAAAATAATGCTAGTTATTTATTTTTATAGTTCATTATGTCGCTACAAGCCTTCTGCCGACTGATGTCTTGGACACAGTGATATCGGATCAACCCATGAATTTACACCAACATCTTGTAAGGTTCAAAGGTTCGTTTCTTCTCGCTGGGAGCTCTCAAAACGCTAAAAGGGGTCCTCTGGTGGTCCAACCAGACTTTATTTATCCTCAATATGGCCATTGTGAAACAGGATCAATGTGCTTTTATTGTGTAACCAATACATTTTATCTGTAAACTGTGCATGCTGATAGTGTAAAGTCGATCCACACATCGTTCTGCACATGAAGTCTGAGTAGATGGATTTGGTCACATTTAACACTACATTTTTATTTTTTTACACTTCGGTAAATCTCACTGGGCACAGGCACCAGCAAAATGTTGTGAATATTGTGTAATCTCACAACTTTGCAAGTAAACACAGACATTTTGCTGGTCATTTCCCATCCTAAAACAGGTCTGAGATTTATACCTGTATAGGGTAGGAGTAAATCATTTTTTAATGATCTGAAGAGCGTTAAGTTTATTGTAGATGTTGGAGAGGGGATTTCTCCAATAGAAAAAATAAATCTCTTAGTGGAGTTAAAAAATCAAATTCATTGTTACAGAAAAAGTACCAACAGTTTGATTATTGAATAGAAAACAATAGTTCACTGATATTATATAATTTTTATTTTTTTTCTTCAGTGTGTGCGTGTGATGGAAGCCACTTCATAGCGCTTTAAGTATTTTACACACTGGTTTACGGATATTTACTTCAACCTTTCTATCACTGAAGATGTTATTTAAAGAACAGAAGATTATTACTCTGCTCAGGGCTCATGAGTAGTGGGCATTCTTCCCATTTTTAACCTCTGTCTCCTTTGAGGTTCCTGGTCAGCCGATGGCCGGGGTATCTCCGTACTCCCCTAGGAAACTGCAGTGAGGTACGATTTTTTGATTGGCCTCCTCACATATGGCAATCAGCACACCACGAGCTTGCTTGGCGGTCTACTGCAGTCCACGGTTACTAGTCATTGTGTAGATTTCTTGATGGTCAAGCCCTTATGGTCAAGTTTGATGTTACCCTTTATTTCGTGATTATTAGCTTTAATTTATCTCACTATTGTATTTTCATGACCATTGCCATCCACTGTGTAACGTGTTGCCTTGGGCAGCGCTCAGATACCCTTGACTCTTGTTTACACTTTATAAAACTCTTCAAATAGATAAATAAATTAACATTGTAAGGACATGAGCTTCTAGTACACCTTATTTGGCATAGTCTTCTTGACGTGTGATTTGTAGCCATAATGTGATTGTTCAAATCCCAATAAGAACTATGTAGATAGTGAACTTCACAGACACATCTCGAAGTGCTCTATTATTAGGTGTTGTTATTACCCACCTGAGTTGAATTTATTCTTTCGACCTCATATGGAGGAGAGTATGAATCAGCCCTGCCAGAATTTGAACGGTGACCTTTAGGTCCGTGGGCCGGCTGCCCTCTGAGCTGTGATGAAAGCAGCATCCAGTTAGCCTTGTGTGGCGAATGAAGGTAGTAAACTGACGATGGAGTTAATCAGAACGAATTGCGTTTATAATTTGGGCCCTGTGTGTGAAGTATCCTCAGAGGCACCCTCTATCTGTCATGGGGACGTACGACGTTCGGACGTGTGCTTGTGTCCGTTAGCGTCTCTGCATGGGACGTCACGCACGCAGAGCGTCAGCCACGCCATCACCTCGAGCGTTCTGTTCCCTTCGAGGTTAATCCGCCATAAAACTATTCGCCTTGTATGTTAATCACAGCACGATTATACTTTCTAATCTGTTCGCGAGCACTTTGAAGCTCGGACATCATGTAATTAGAGCGGGCACGCGATCACTTTGCTTTATGTTGTAGTAAAACGCTTTAGTACTCGCCGTGACCTTTCCCTTTCATTCAATTCCCGTTAGCTCTCTTGACGAGCGGAGGTCTGGGATGTCTGGTTTCCTCTTTCCCGTGTCTGGTTTCCTCTTTCTCGTCGTCCCCGCCGTCCCAGTCTCTCTCTGGACCCGTGGGCCAGCAGGTTACTTCCGAGGCCTTAGATGTCAGGCTACGAAACTTCCGGTGCCCTGGACTTTAGTAGCTCTTCTCAGTCTGAAGGTCAACGAATTACATTATTTGATTATTTTTTTTAGCACTATGACCTATTTTTTCATTAATCACATTCATACAGTTAGCATGTCACTTCAGAGTGGCAAACGGTAATGAGAATAACTACGTGTATATAACGCTTTATGCAATTACATTAAGAACTGTAAGGTGCTGCTACTAAGTTCATAATGGGTGGTGTTTATTGGGAACTACGTTCCCAAACTTTTTACATTTTATCCAAACAATTCCCATACATTTAGTTAAAGAAGAGGCATTCCATCAGGGTTAACTATGACCGTGAGTTGCTCGGGTTGAAAGGAAAGGAGTATGTGTGTGTGTGCGTGTGGGAGGGGAGTCTCGGTACTGTAAAGATTTATATAGCTTGCACTTGTTTTTCATTTAAGGTGTGTGCACTATTACTTAATAAGCAGTCACCTCTAGACGAAAGCCGAGCAATAGTTATAGAATATTTTGTTCTCCTTATTAATGCCCCGACCCTTCCTCACACTCAGTGACTTTGCCACCTCTGTGCTCAGGATCCCAGTTCCCATTCTTTTTCGGCACTTCCATCAGTGGCGCGACGGCTCTCCAGTTTAATCTTCCTCTGTTACCGACCTCGGAAGGATGACCGGCTGAGACGGCTTTGTTTGGCACTGTCGGGATTCAACCCGAGACCTAGATATCTTTATATTTCCGCAGTGAGTGTTTAACTGACTGCGCCATCTTGATGACAAGTCATATGTGGCCTGGCATTCCACATACTGTTTGCAAGACTTTTTTTGGGAGGAGGTGCCCTTATGTTTTTCCAGAAAGGCTGTGGCTGAGACAGTTGGGTGCAGTTTATTACTGAAGCTTTAGGTTTCATCCTGCTGCCAGAAGTGTAGTGTTTAAGCCACTTGCTTGTACGAGCATTTAGGGACCTGTGTCCTGTCCTGTAAAGGCTTCTGTCCTAATGGCAGCAAGTAGAATGGATCCTCTGCCTGTGGGCCTCGGTGCTACTTTACCTGCTGTACTATATATAGCCACGCCCCTGCTCTGAGTCGTGCACAGTACCTTGGAGTTGACTCGATCTCCCAGAGGCAACCAGTGTAACGAGTTAGTGCTGGTGTCAATGTGTAAAGACCACTGATTGTGGAGTACCCGAAGGCCTCCCTTCTAGCCACTTGCCCAATTAAAAGAGCACAGTTAAGAACAGCTACAATGATACATGTGCCACAAAGCAAACAAGAGACTGTTATAATGTGAAAAGAATGTGCTTTTGTATATTTGAAGGCGGACATTTTCACTTAAGGTACCAAACGTTGCAATGGTATATGAGAGAGACACCAACTATATATAGTGTATTAAGAGATGTTAAATACTTCCCAATACATCTGGACTGGGTAATATAGTGTCGTATTTTTTAAGAATCTAGTTTAATCTCACTACTGTATGGACGCTGTTTATGTGGAATACAACGTGTCTCAAAGTATTGAAATCGAACAAAAGTGATTTTAGTGAGTTGTACATACACTGACTTTTGAGATGAATACACTTGGACTGTAATTGGCTCTCGTCTCAAGCTATTTTTCAACAATTGAAAGCTAAAGTCAGCCAGCTTAAGGGCGGTGCGACAGGTGTGACTGCACTGGGTGCTGACTTGGGGTGGGGGGGGGGGCACTGACTGGGAGGTAGGCACTGTGTTTAGCAATAACTTCAGATTTAATAGCACCTGCTGCAGAGTTCCCTGTGCGTCCAGCTTTCAGGCAGCCATAAAAATGTAAAGAAAACTAATGTTCCTGCTAGAGAGAGATGGAGTTTTGTCTAGGAGCGGTTTTGACACAAAGTAGTGGAGATGGTTAATTTGCCTGCTGCAAAGAACAGCCTTTACCAGTGCTTTAAAACAATGGGCTATGGAGAGATGAGGGGCACTTTTGCCAGGTGGGAGTGAGGGAATCTGAGGAGGAGGCAATGGGGGTCAAGGGAGGCGCCAAAAAAGATGGTCGCACCAGGCCCACAAGCGCCAACGCTGGCCCTGACATAGAATCTGTTCCCGTGCAGCTTTGTTTGTGTCCTAAGGGCTGAGAACATTTGGAGTGCTGAGATTGGCAGCATGGACCACTGACAATCGTTGGGGCCTGCCCCCTCTCCCCCCCATAAAAACACGTGCCAGCCCCGCCTACACCAATAAAACAGTCTCTTGTAATTTTTTATAGCAGATGTTTGTTACCTAGTGCTCAACTGCTTGTCTACTCAAGCTGAGAAGGATAAAAGTCTGAATGAAATGGGCTGAATGAATGCAAGGTGGGTGCACGAGTACCTTCAGTTTATGCATTAGCCCACTGAGCCTCCAGACCTGTGGGTAGTCTGAGTCAGTGCAGATATTCAAAGCCTTGTTCATTTAGAGGATTCTAACTCCAGGGCTTTGCTATCAGATTAAGTTCAAACCACATACCACATGGTGCTTTAGGCCTGTAGATCGGGCTTGACAAAAATAATCATGCAGATTTCCTCCAAGGAATGAGATTCAGCCAAAAATGCAGCCATGTTTGCAGACTGTTAGCTGAAACTTATGTGCATATATTTCGACATTTTGCTGTGAATCTGCCACCCCGAATTTGGAACAATCCCAAATATTTTGCATTTAATTTTAAGGTCTGGCAGCTTAAATGTTAAAGTGCCTCATCGTGAGACACTTAGATGATAACATTAGAAATATGTTCAGAATGGCCTTGTATTATTGGAAAGAAGTGCCTCCGAGGCTTTATGGTGTGAACTTAAAACATAAGAGAAATTAAGTTACCAAAAACGCTACAAATGCTACAACAGACCTGGAATGTGTAGAATAAAAGAGGCACACTTTTATTATTTTAAAACGTCTGTACAGGAAGCCCTACTTTTTTTGTCGATTGCTTAACATGTTTTACACAAATTACTTTACTCTTGGTATGAAGGCAGTGTTAATCAAACTGTATCCTTTGGCTTTTTTTGTAAGTAAAATGGGATAATTAATTGTTAGTGAAGAATGGATGTGTAACTTTTCTATCTTGTGAAAAGTCAGATGTTTCTGCAGTATTAGAATTCTTTAATAACAATAACTGTTAAGATATACAAATATGAGAATGTCACTGATTGTGTAGTGTACCTTACCTCATAGTGTGTCTTTTTTTGCTGCATAATTTTGTAGAGCCTGCCACATTAGTCCACCTTTGCTGCAAAATTCAAGTACCCCTGGGTATTCGCCATATCTCATTCTCTAGCAGAATGAATGCTACGAAAGACATCGACTCTTCAACCAGAGGATTGAATAGGCTTGGGTAATAGGGAGAGCATCTCATTTGACTAGTAGAAAACTCTAAATTCGAATTGGGAATTAAGAGTCAGTCAGCAGGAACTTCCAGTTGGACACTAGGAACTGTGGTGGAAGCCAAATCTCTTGGGCTGTTTAACCACATACTACTGTATGGCTCTTCGGCCTAGAGGTACAAACAGTTAATTTATGCCTGTTGGTGCAGGTGGTGGGAATGGCACTCCTTTCTAGAGATCAGGGTTTATATTTATTCACCAGCCTTTGGCCCAGAGCAAGGCACGGATAGGTAGAAAAGCGAGAAATAGTGGGAAGAGAAAGCTAGGAAAACAGTGACATTGAGTGAAAGCCAGGTGAAAAAGCATCTGGAAGAGTGAGATGAAGAGACAGAGAGTGTAAGCATGTGGAAGGAAGGCATGAGGTGGAATCGAAAGTAGTCAGCCTTGATATCCCGAAATCTCGCCATTCAACAGAGGCAGTTGCAGGCTCCTAAGAGAAGTCTGGGCCTCTGCACTTATAATTGTATTTATTATTATTAGTAGTAGTTGTAACAAATTAAGTGTTTAAGGATTTATTCCCATTATGATCACAACTACAGTGGGTGCACAGTTGTTTATTGACCTGGACATCAGACTACTATGCTTTAACAAGCTGACCTCGCCATTAAGTTTGCGTAAAAGGATGTTTTCAAAATGGATGCCACTGAAAACCGCTGATAACAGTTGTCGCTTGTAGACTGCCTGCTACACACTCCTTCCTCTTCCTGTCTGCTTTATTTTTGGGGTCTGGAAGTCAGATGTGCAGACATGGGGTGCAGTGAGATAATCAAACGATGAAGGGGTGAGAAGGGGAGTAGTTTTAGAGTGAGACCGAAGCAGTTACAGATGATCATTGCGTAGGCACTGACCCGTGATCTGCCATGTATTGGAAAGCAGTGACCTCTTTTTGGCCAACCCGATTGGTCATATCTTTTCAGTGTTTGAAGGCAATAAAAGCTCTTCAAATAATATGTGCTGATAGGAACCCTATATTGTATAGGATTTCTGAAGCAGAGGCATGACTAAATGGGTTGGCAAATAAAGGCATCTTTCGAGTAGCTCTTTAAGTTGCTGTATTGGTGATATGTTATTCATTGTTGTATACATGTTTGTAATTTTACATTTCATGAGGTTTACTTTGAATAGATTACTTGAGTGTCAAAGCTGTCAAATAACAATGTTGTTGTTCCAGACACTAATGAAACCGTGTGTAACTGTTCCTGAATGTGTATGTCTGGTTTATTTAATTTGGAAAGCATCACGCGGGGCGAGTTGATCCCATTGGCTTTCATTGATGTATTTATTCACTTGGACAAGCTGCTGGAATGTTCGCATTGTTTCAGAATAGTCTGACATCACTATTTCTGCTTTTTCAGCTGGTCGGTGGGGAGTTTGACCTCGAGATGAACTTCATCATCCAGGATGCAGAGAGCATCACGTGCATGTCGGAGCTGCTGGAGCACTGTGACGTCACATGCCAGGCGGAAATCTGGAGCATGTTCACTGCCATTCTCCGCAAAAGTGTCCGAAACCTACAGACCAGTACAGAAGTTGGCCTCATCGAACAGGTGCTGCTGAAAATGAGCACTGTGGATGACATGATCGCAGGTACACATTACTCAAATCCTCAGCATTTGCATTATGTAATATTGAATTCAGAACAAATTCTCACCAGGTTTACACACCAACGCCTATCTGTATAGGAGTGAATATATATGTGCAAAGGGAATAAGAAAACGTATTAGGACTACAAAGTCCTAATCTTCGTCGCCAAATCGGTGTAGTAATGAAAGATACACCGGTGATTTCTTGAAGTTAGGTCCTTTATTTAAGCCCCCAGCACTGTAGGAATGAATGTACAGCTAGCAGGTAACAGAGCTTCTTTCATAACAGCTCATTAGAGAATGTTCCCCAATGCACACATAAACAATTCTAGATCTACTAAAGATTCTACACAATATTTCACTCTTAAAGTGATCTACTACAGACTTCTAGTGAACACACGCTAAGTTCCAACTTTTTTCGTGTCCCCCCCCTCCCCCCCCCCCCCCCCCACACCAATGTTCCGTCCACTAACGTAAGCTGAGCACAGCAGGAAATCTACAACACTAGTGGAATTTTCCTGGCATAATAGGGACAAGAGTCAGAGAATTCCTCAAATATTTATGCTGTCAATTAAGATTTGGTAATTTAGGTCTTAAATCCATATTTGAAGTAGTTTATTTAACATGTCTTGAGAAATGTTTTGTGACTGAGTACCATAATATTCAAGAAGCTTTTTGATTTGATTGGAAATTAGAATCAATATAAATAGGCTGGTCTTCTATGTTATTGTTCTACCTCAGTGCTTCGCCGTTTTTCTTTAGGACAGCAATGTATTTTGAAAATTTCCAGCTTGAAATTAATCTCTTATTACTTGGACTTTTTCATCTAGATATTGCGTTCTTGTCTATAGCAGGTTATACAATTTCCATAAAACACTGAGCTTTGAATTTCTCACTTACTTTTAATGTGATGCTCATGCATTTTAAATTAAATTAGCTAATTTACCATTCAAGTCAGTGTCCTTTCCAGTTTGGAGCAACCCCTTAATGGGAGAGGACAGAGGTCTGCATCTTCTTTTGGCGAAGGGCCACCTGAGTCATTGGGGTTTGGCTTTGGAAGTCCTGTTGCAAAGAAAGCAAATCCCTTTATGGTAGATAGTTGAAAGTTGCCTGTTGGGCAACAGCATATTATCCAATCAACAGAGGAAACCGGTTCTGGTAGCTTGGCCTGAGCAACAAGGCAAACCTTGGAGACAGTGCATGAAGGTGCCATACATAACAACCGAGCCAATACATTGATGCCATAAGAAAATACTGGGTCCTCATTTAGTTAAAGTAAAAGCGAAAAAGTTTCCTAGAAAAATAAATCAGCGCGAAATTAAAAAACTGATAAGTGGTTCAAAAACTGTAGTGGAAAAAGATACATGTGCAAAGTAAGGGTAAAGAAAAAGCAAGTAAAAGATAAATCCTTTGAAGGGATTTATAACTAAGCAGATTCTAAACAGAAAGAAAATGACCGAAAGCAATGACACAAAGTCTACCAAGGCGAGAATTCCCTAAACCTTTCCTTAGAATGTGAAGGGAATGGATTGAAACATTCTACACCAAAAACGTTTGTATTAAAAATGAACATTAGAGACAGCAGTCTATCAAGGTTTTCCACTAAGCAACCTTTTTTTATAATCATTGTTTTGATTTTTTTGTTTACATATCATTGTATTCTATACAGCATGTGTGAATTACACACAACTGTGTTAACTTCCAGTAGGCACTTGTCATTTCGTCGGCCACTACTCATTTAATTACAAATTCTACTTTCCCACTACCACACCGTTTCCTCAAGTATTTTTTATTTCAGTTTTTGGGGCGAGGGTTATCCCGTAGCACTCTGTTTTGAAAAACCTAATCTGACATTTCCCCTCAGTACCTTATTCTGACTGGGAATATTACCATATAACAACCCACTTCCTCAGTCATATTGACTGGCAGGTTGGCGACAAGCCCCCATTCCTCAAGTCATCCTGTACTTCTTCCTTCCTAGAGTGCCAACTCCTGCTCCTTATTTGTAGTTTTGCTACAGTGAGCTCCAGCTGTCTGTTGCATACAGCATTGTAGAAAATAGTCAACTTTTACTCATGATTGGATGGCTGCCTTCATGGTCCATCCCTTTCATTCTCAAGGCTTGTAGACAACTGTTTTTTATATTTTCAGTATGACTCCCTTGCATGCTCCCTTCTTGATGGGCTGCTCTTCTCATGCACGCTCTGGCAAGATTATTAGATTTTTTATTAAGTCTTCTGTGCTTGCCCCTTCTTCCTGCTGGGCTGCTCCTCTCATGTACCCCCAATGGGTACATTTTTTTATGACTTCGTGCTCAGCTCTTTTCCGCCAGGCCTCTTGCTTCACGAGCGCTCAGCCTTTGTTTTTACTAGGACGCCCATTCTTGCCTGCCAAGTTCAGGGTTGGCAATTTACCTACTTGTCTTATTGTGCCTTCCCATCTGTTGCCTTCAAAACAAGTTCCAGATATCTCTCATGAGCCTACACTTTCAGCCATACTGTCTTTTGCACATGGCTTCAGAACAGCCTCTGGCACATCTGATTGTTGGTTAGCACCATCCTACTGACCAACCTGTCTTCAGATGTCTACATTTGTTAAGTGCAGAGCCAGGAATGCCCCATAAGGCATGCTCTTCGTAGCAAGGTTTGCAGAACTATGCAGGTGTTCCTCCAGTCATACTGTCAGATGATGTCCAATGTGTTTCTGTGAGAAAGGCAGTAGAATAAAATAGCATGAGAGTAGGTGTCAGTTTAAAGAAAGTGTTGTAAATTGGCCCAGTGAAGCAGTCACAGGTGAAGAAGCGAATGAAAGGGGCACTTTGCATACTGACCTGGGCAGAGCGGGGAGCGCCGCAGCACGCCGCAGGACACCGCAGGACGCTCGAGCCTCTCCTTGGCTCCGCTGTTGGTCCCGCCAGTTTCCCGGCGATACAGCCATTGGACTACATCGCCCACAGGCCCTCAGGCCCCGCAACAGGAAGGCGCACACGCCCTGTCCCACCCCCGGAGGTGCTCTAAGGTCAGCGAGAGCCCCAGCGTCGCGGGCGGTGCCGGTCTAAGCCCGGGCAAAGGGCGGGCCCTCTTAGGCCCTCTTAGGCCCTCAGAGGACATCAGAGGTCGGGCGGGCCCCCCTCTAAGACTTGTCATAAGAGGTGAGTCCGGGAAAAGTGACAATGGGGAAACGTAATACTAACCCTATAACGCCTGTTCCTGTAGATTCCTCTGCTCTGCCTACTTCCTTTGAATGCCTATTGGAGAACGCCCTTAATATGGTCCAGGAGGAAATCCCCAATACTGAAAGGAGGATGTCATTAGGCTGTAGTACCAGTCACCTGCAGTCATCACAAGCAAGCCCCTTTAATACTTTACCGCTCTCACCAGTAATTACTATTTTGAAATCTACTACTCAGGTAACTGCGTTGAAAGTGTTGCCTGGGGGCAGAAGCCAAGTCATAACTATCGACTCCCAGCCTGACTCTGCTGTACATACTGTTACTACCTCCCCGTCCCCGAGTAACAAGACTATCGATGGAAAAAGGGGCCCCTTGAAATTTACTGTAAATAAGAGGAAGCAACCTACCCGTAACAAGAACCAACCAACCCCCCAGAGTATGTGGACCAGAGGGAAGCAGCAACAATCTGGGGGTAACACTGTTAATACAGAAAACCTGCAACTTGCAGAGGTGGCCGTTCCCCTTACCCCCTCTACAGAAGACCACAACTCATTGGTAACACAGACTGAGTTTTTAACTGAAAGTATCATCCAATGTAAACTTAATGGGAACTTTATCGAGACAATCATTGTTACTATTTTTAAACAATTGGAAAGTCAATTGATCAAACAATTTAATACTGTTTTTAAAAGACTTGATACACTAGAAAATCTTGTAAAAAAGGAAGAGGTAAAAAGGAAAGGGGTGATTAGCCTTGATCAAATGAGAGGTGATCGTCTTTTGAAAGACCTAGAGTCCGCTAGTAAGGCTAACTTGTGTGGTGGGCCTATTATTAGCAGCAGTTTAAAGGGTGGGCCTAAAAACTATCAGCAGCACACCAACAATTAATACTACACCTAGATGTGTTACTACAGAGGAAATTCAATCTGCCCCAAAAGCCAAGCCCACTCCTGCCGCAGTAGCCGGTCCTTCTCACACTACTACTATAGTTAGCAGCACATGGAATGAGGGCCCTACTATAACTACTGTGAAACCTGTGGCCCCAAGTAGTAGCAACGGTGGCAAGGGACAACCGGTTGTTAGCAGACCCATAAAACATCAGGAACCTGCCCTCCATTTACCACCTGACGCGTGCCCATACGTTTTAGTATTGGCAGGCGTGCCACCACTTGGGGATGGACAAGGTGAGTCTTGGGTTCAGCTGAATAATAAGTGCATTGACTGGCTGACCAAACATAAGGGGGTAGGTCGTGACAGCTCAAATGAAATTTTGTCTGCCGCCGAGTGAGTTGGGTTGGCCCCTTACGTAAAAACTTCAATGGGGACTGTATTGTTGTCAATTTTAGGCACCCTGGTACTGTCAAATTTATACTCAACCACAACAATATTTATTCGGGTCCTTCCAATGTTGTTACTCTCTTGCCTTTGGGCTACTTTTATAGGCCCCCACCAAGACTATTCTGCCCAGCCCCACCGCCTTTTCCACTTTTTAATAGATACACCGCATTAGCTGACACAGGTAGTCTGAACTGACCATTAGATATTCTACCTGACAATGTAGCCAGTGATCACATTAACATGCATATCTCTGCAGGAAATCCATCAATTTGTCCTATTGCAACATTTCCCAATCCACCCGGTAGGCCTAGGGAGTCATCTGACTCCACAATAGGTGCCCAGTGTCACATTTCCACCATATTGTCCGACGATTTATCTATCTTGAGTTGGAACATCGCAGGTCTTAACGCAAAAATGAAAATCAAGACCTGGACCGATTGGGTAACCAACTTTGATGTCATAATGTTGCAGGAAACTTGGTGCACGAGATCCCTACTTCATGAAGGATATAGCTGCCATAACGTGCTTGTACCTTCCCCTCCTATTGGTCGTCCCAGCGGGGGCTTATCTATTTGGGTTAAAATCACTGATGCAGCTAAAATCGAACTACTGCAGACAAACAACAAAAACTTCATGGCGTTGAGATATGTCTTATCAACTTTTATAATAACGATTTTACAACTCACCCTAACACCAACTTCCTAAAATTGTTTAATTTCATTGATGAAGTTGTGGATGGACAAAAATATGGTAGGTTTGATGGCATTTGCATAGGAGGTGATTTCAATGCACACATTCACCCTAGAATTCCACCCTGTAAGAGAGGAGATGAACTACTAGATCTGCTAGCTACACACGATCTAGCTGATGTAATGGAGAATATAGTTACTGGTGCGGACAATGCACCCGTTCCCACCTATATTGGGTGCTGGAGCTCAACCACTATAGACTATGTATTCATTTCTTCTCTTCTCGGGGATCTCTTATTAAAATCAGAGGTTGTCAGGACTACATATAGTGACCATTACCCAATTTTAATTTGCCTCAAATCAATTAAGAAACCGGGAAAGATAATAGAAATTGGGGCAAAAAAATCTAACGGCATCGACAGACAGGCTGAGGGTGGTTTGGAAGGGAATAGACAACAAGGGCGTTTTGGCTCGAGTCATTAAAAAACACCCTACACTAGCCCCGGTTTGCCTATCAACTGACAGCCCCGGGCCTGATATTGTTAATTCATTTTGTGAACTCTGCAAGGCTATAAAAAAGGAAATTTCTACACCTGTCCCTGCTCATAACAACAGTAGCCCTAGGTGGTTCGAAACCTCATGCTCCAAAGCCAATCGGGAACTTAGGCTTCCCTTACAGCTGAACCGCGCGATTTGTCCCTGGTAAGGACTCTGAGATCTAGATACAAATACACCTTAAAAATCAGATCTGAGGAGTTAATAAAAGACCACTGGGACTCTCTCGTTCGCACAGCAGCCTTAAAAGATGCAGCCGGGTTTTGGAGGGCGGTTAAAAACCTGAGATCTTTGGGCTCTAATATTTCCCCCATTAATTGTAACATAACATAACAGGGGGTGTGTGGGTTGACCATTTCTCCAAGATCTATGATGCTTCTGGCAACCCCACAGAAATTGTTTCATCAGTTAGGCCCTTGACTATCACGCTGTTGGAGGTGGAGGATGCCATCACCGAAAGTGCTGGGAATAAAGCCCCCGGACCCAATGGTTTATCCATTGACCAAATCAAATCTGAACCTGACTTTTGGGCACCCCTTCTATGTAATGTTTTTAACAATTTATCTTATACCTCTGTCGCGGAAACATGGTCCAGCATCACTATTGTGCCAATATTCAAAAAAGGCGACAGACTTGACCCTGGTTGTTACCGCCCCATATCTTTAATTGACAATACGTTAAAGTTTCTAGGCAGGGTCCTTTTTAACAGAATCAGAACCTGGGCGGAGGAAAATACCATCTTACACCAATGCCAGCTAGGTTTTAGAAGTAAAGTGGGCACGGTGGAGCAATGCTTACATCTAAACCTGCTTATGGCTAAATAAACAATTGCCCAAAAATCTCCTTTATATTTTGGGTTTATGGATTTAAGTTCTGCCTTTGATTTTGTGAATCGCTCCCGTTTATGGTCAGTCCTGTTGAATTATGGTTTAGACAAATCCTTAGTTTACTTTTTGGCATATCTTCATAGCAATTTGAAAGCCCGCGTTCGCATTAACAATGACGGCGAAGTCTCTAATGATATTTTAATTGGCAGGGGGGTCTGACAGGGTTGTGTTTTGGCCCCTCTGCTTTTTATCCTGTATATAAGTGAATTGAGTGACTCTCTGAGTAATCTAACCAACAACGTTCCGCAAGTAAACGGTAAACCCGTCCCTGCACTTCTTTATGCGGATGATGCGGTCCTTATGGGCCGCACACCCAATGCTTTGCGTATTTTAATTTCTGGCTTTGTCACATATATGGCAGATTTGGGCCTATGTACTAATTTTAAGAAATCATTTATAATGTCATGTGGCCCTAAAAGTTATAAAATAACCCAGATTTTAAAAAGCACTTGCACTTTCCCCTACCTTGGTTTGCTGTTCTCTAACACTGGATCTTGGCAGCATCATGTTGCTCAGGGAAGGAATAAACTGAGCAAAGCTATAAACTCTTCAACCTCCCTCCGCCAACCTATCCAGGCAGATGTGATCACATCATTGTTACAAATTTATAGAACACAATGCTTACCCGTAGGAACCTATGGTGCTGAGGTGTGGGGCTACTCGAATTGTACCCAATTAAAGATTGAAGAAAACAGATTCTGTCGGAAGGTTTTGGGGGGTTATTACAGCACCAACTTATGTGTGTCACAGGGAATTAAATCTCCATTATATAGAGGATTTTATAAGATCCAGACCCACCCTTTTTTGGATAAAAATTTGGAGTAACTCTGCTTCCTCTGTCCCGTGACATCATTTTGGACTGCCTAAAATGTGAGAGGGCTAACTTTATACCTTGGTTTAAGGCTGTCGAAAAAAACTTTTTTTTGACGTGGGGCAGGGACATCTTTTTACCTCCCCTCAATTGATTGATTGCACACACAAGAATTTAATAAAAAGGCTTTGTATGATTTTTATTGTAAAGAGAGGGAAAGGTGTGATTTGGCAAAGCCGTCCACATTAAGGTATATTTCCCTTATGGAGCCATGCGACAAACCTCATGCCTTGCCTCAGGGCTATCTCCGCATAAAGTTAGGCAGGTGGAACAGGAGCTTGTAATTTCGGTTCAGGGATGGAAGCATTATTAATCTACTTTGCTTCCCGTTAGGCTTCAATAAACATGCGGAAAATCTAAGCTGTCCCTGTAACCTTGGCGGAAAACAAAGTTTGCTCCATTTTACTTTCTTTTGTGGTTTTTATAGAATGTACACCAAGCACTTTTAATACCGTACTGCAGAAAAGACGCTTTGATGGATTTTAAATTAGCTTTTAAAGATTTGTTGATGTTAAAGACGGATGAAGCCACTTTTAGAGTGAGCTGCTTTCTCAAAGCAGTTGTCCGGTCCCGTGTTTCTCTGCTTATTGACTGAGACATTAGCACTATGCACTTTTTGCACTTTGTACATTTTGCACCAGCGATTGCCTTTTTGCACATGATAAAGCTGTCTATTGCTATGAATTCGTAACTCTGTGGGCTGTTACTTGTGTACATTTTATTCTCTATGACTGTGTTATTACTTCTGCTGTGTTTGACATGTACTTTTATGGATGTTTTACAATCCGAATAAAGATCTTTTGACTTTGACTTGACTTGAAAGTCAATTGAGATGGTTGGCATGTAAATTCCATAGCCTGTGGCTCGGAGCCACATGTGTGCTTGTAAAGATATTAAGTAGCTTAAGACATGGACTGTGGTCTCTTTGGAGCCGGTTTGTGAAGGGTTCAAAAACCACCTCCACCCTATTTAACTTTTGCAAATTTGCATCCTGAAATAGTTAGGTGTATTGTGCCTCATGGATGCAAAGGTCCAAAGGTTTCTTCAAGAGAGCATGTTACTGGAGAAGCCTCCCTTTGACTAAATAACTAGAATGATATTGAAGCAGGTCAGCAGTGAGCAAGGTACACACTGTACAAGAGATCGTTGGCAAAGGCATACCATCTTCGTTGGTAGCAACGTACACATATAGAGCAGTGATGCAAGCTTTGGGCTTTGGTATCACCAGTACCTCAATTTCAGGGGTTCGAATCCTGCCAGTGGCATTTAAATCCTTCTTCTTTTTTGCTGGTATTATCTAAGCATGAAAAATGAACAATGCTGCTTAACAGACCCTTGTGTACAGTAGAGGATCACAAATCATGCCGCCCCTTTTAAGTCTTGGAGTGAAGCAGAAACCAGGCATATTTATTGAAGGGATATTATGTGACCTGAGTTGTGCATGCACCTTTGGGGGCAGCTGTGTGACGGCCACTGGGGCTGCAGTCTGCATTGGGATAGTGTCAATTGTAGCTTTTGAAAGGTATTTGTATACGAATGTTACTGCATCTTTGAAAATTGCGTGACCAATTAGCTTTGCCGGTGGTTTTTAAAATTTGAAATAACACTTTAAAAAAGAAAATTTAAATTCACAGAAGTTTAGAATCTTTTAAAATTGTTCAAATGACAAAATACAAAACAAAATTGTACTCGATCACTATAAAGGTTACACATGTTTGCAATTTCAAAGTCTTACCTCAATAACATAATGCAATCTATAAACACCAAGATTCAATTTCTGCTATAACTAATAAAATGTATAATACAAAGGTTCTGCTATATTCTCAAGTCATTTCTTTCATTCATAAACAGGGAGACGGGTTGACATTGACAATGCATGTTAAGTTGTGTCATCACATATATTAAACAGTTGTGGGCATTCGTAGGCCGTAGAGGTTGGGGTAAAGTCAGTTACCTTGATACACACCATTTCTCTTTGATGATGTTATACACATTCCAAGAAGTTCTCTTTGCTGAATCTTCAGGGCAGTTCTCTGTTGACTTTGCACTCTATGGGAAAGGCTAGAGGCATGTTTGCACGTACGAACCCAGTATACACTGGAACATCTAACTTCACAGCAGGTTCCCCCTCCACTTCATCATTCCATCGCTGCATCTGATTGGTAATCCTGCCCGGGCCAATCACAGCTTACTGCTTTCACAGATGTTATCTCCTCCAACAGAACCATCTCCAAACCAGGATCAATAAGTCCACAATAGGCAGGGCTGCCTTATCCAATAGAAAACGCCGGAAGCCTTCCTGGATGCCAAGTTCAGGGCTGACATTAGTATTTCTCTGGCACAAGTCCATTGCCGAAGGATAATTCAACTGGGCAGGATTCAAGTATTTCCTCCAGAGGCATACTTCTCATCTCAATCCTGCTTGTGCATGACCTTTTAAAACAGCAGTGTCCAGTGTAGTTCCAGGAGAGGCAGATTTCCAGGATCTCCAAATAAGATTACGTTGCATCCAGTTAATCTAATATGGAAATCTGTACATCGACAGCGGGTATCTTGTGAACCAGTTGTAGATTGATCCTTCTCGACTTATGTTGGACTCTACTGTATTTCAGAAAGATTCCACTGGGGCAGTGTATAGCACCATCTAACGAATACTGTCATAAATACCACACCACATGCTCACTCACTTGCAGCAAGTTATTGTTGTAAAATGCTGTGGGCTTTACTTTTTTAACACTCGAAAGAGAACAATGCTATCCCACATGTTATAATTACTGAAACTAGTCAGGCCTCCTCCAGGTCCATGCACCAGAGCATCTCAAATGAACAGGCCTTTCAGTGAGCCTGTAACTAGCACCTTACAATCAGATGGTATCATCTCCTTCTGCTCCTCTAGCAGGTCTGTGTTTAGTTCAACTAAACCCTTGTGCTTCTGGCTGACTCTACACAGGAACACGAGCCTTTACTAATTGGCCAAGGAAATATAATTATGTATTACTTTACAGCCTGGCTAACAATATGTAGAATAATTATCTTTTCATATTTGAAAGAGTAAATCAGAGCATCTTAAAATTGTTGGAAGTATTGTTTGTTTTAGGCTAAACTATACTTATGCAGTAAAAGTAAAATCAGGTGTCACATTTATGAATAAGTTATGATTCTATGGTCTTAGGGCCAGATGTAGGTCACCAAATACCGGTCGGTAACGGCCGATTTCGGCCGTCTACCGACCGGTATTTGGTGATTGAGATGTAGGGGGCCTAAATTTTACAGATTTACCGATTCTGTAAAATACCGATTTGGTAACTTTACCGAATCGGTAAATCTATATGTAGATGGCACTGCAAACAGTGCCACGGGCCCCTAAGAATTCGTTATTTACCATGTAATACTATTGCATGGTAAATAACGAATTCCTGTGTTCATGCACATCTGTGCATGCACACCTGTGCCATGTGGCACACAGACATCCCCTAAGGGCATGTATGTGTGTCACATAGCACATAAGCCTGAATCAGGGGTGCAACAGGGTGTCAAAGTGACACCCTGTCCCCCTTGTCAATTCGGTAATTTTAGCGAATCGGTATTTACCGATTCAGTAATTGCCATAGACTCCTATGGGCCTCAAGGCCCATAGGAATCAATGGCAATTACCGAATTGGTAAATACCGATTCGGTAATTACTGAATCATTCCGATTCGGTAAAAATGACAGAATAATTACCTACATCTTATTTACCGAATCTAAAATACCGAATCAGTAAAATTCTGTATTTTAGAGTCGGTAAATAAGATTTACCTACATCTGGCCCCTAATTCCTTGTGATGTGGATGCACAACTCTGACTGCTTCCTCCTTTATCTGTCACGGCAGCATTTTTCCAACCCAGCCATATTCATGCATATATTAGAACAGATTGTAGGAACACCTGAGTTACCAAATGTCTGAATATTCATGAAATTTTATACAACTTTCAGTGTTATCAGAGTGCCTTGACACCCTATTCAGTGGCAGGGGCTACTTTGCAAGCGCCGGGCATGTCACTTATACACAGAATACAATGACTGACCCACAGCAGAGGCCCATTAATCAAGAAGTACAGTCAAATTGGAATTTTTGCCAGTGCACATGGAATTATTCGCAATAGATGTGCCGCTGTAATTAATGAAAATATTAAATGTAACTTCTTTACTCCACGTATTATATTGATGCATTCATCAGGTGGGAAAATATTCTCCACCAAGAAAAGTTACAGAGATCCGCATTGCAGACGCAGGAAAAGGTTAAAAACGAATCCCTCAGAGGGGAGTAACCCTGACCGTGGCAAGACGGGATGAATAGGGCCTGGTGATAAAACCAACAAATAGATCTGTCCTCAGAGAGTTGTATATCCCGGCACCCCAAAAACAATCCCAATCTGTCAAAAGATTACTGAGTAGCAGTGGCGTAGTGCGGGTGGGGCACAGGGGCGGATGCCCCAGACACATAATTCTTAGGGGCATTCTTAGGGGTGCAACATTGTAATGGGGTGCAAAATTTAAATAGAAAACTGGAAAGATAATTGCCTTGCCCTGGACTCTGGCAACCAACGCTATGCAGCTGCTGAGTGGTACCTGCATTCTCTATATCACACTCTTGGATTAGACTGCTTAGACACTGGGAGAAGGGTTGGTTACTCCCTGACTGGATAACCAGGAAAACTGTCAGCACAACCAGCACCTAATCCATTCTTGGCTTCCCACTTGGGAAAATAAGAACATCAGTAGCTGCTTTTCAACTGAAACAACAATCACATCTTTACTTCGTTCTCTACATCAAAAATCCATCTGCATTCACTTTTAAAGAAGGATCTTTCTAACTGCACGATTGTTAAAAATGGTCCATAAAAAATAAATAAAAAATAAATAAAAACAATCTACTTCTTCACTCAAACCGAGCCCAAATATTGAATTAGTCAAACTGGATTGAATTGCAGACCTAATGATCACATGCTGAATCGGATCATCATATCACATCTTGGAAGAATGAGTGCGGCATGGTTTCACACAATGGCAACCAATCCAAATTCATTTTGGATCCATGACGACAAGGCACACTATACACTCTTTAATCTTACATAACCCTAATAGCCTACCCCATGAGAAAGATAGATCCGCAATAAGCAGGGTAGGTTACTATGGAGTCCCACTAAGCAGGGTAAGGAATGTGCAACATACTTGTCAAGGCTAGGAAGCGCATTTCAGATTACCATGTGATAAGTTGCAAAGTCAATTTCTGACAACATGATTGATGGGTTAGAATGCACCATTTGGGCATTTTCTTGCATGGGCCATGAGTTGGCTGATTTCCTGCCCGACGGACTAGGCTACTAAGGTGTCTTAGAAATTGTTGAGCAATTACATTCTTCCACCCAGTGACGGCTCCTCTGCTATGGCGGAGGAAGGTCGCCCCACTGCTTTCTAGCAGTGCGAGAAGCAAAAATATAAAATGGTAATAACTTTTAGTTATTACCATTTTATGGTTCATTTGTGGACGGGGCTGCTCTGCTTACGGTGTAGGGCAGGGAAGGAGTGGTTTGCCCACTCCTGAGTGCGCAATGATTGTTTGGTCGGCCCTCTTGGGCCGCTCAAACCAGGCATGCACACTTTCCCCTTCTCCATGCAGGCTGGAACCCCTCCAGCCCCTGGCTGAGCTCCGTGTTACGGTGCTCAGACCAATCACAATGTTGCATTGCAGCGTTGTGATTTGCTTAGGGGAGGGAGCCCGGCTGCCTGCTTTCTGCCCCTGTCCGAGTCGGAGGCAGGAGAGCAGGAGCACAGAAGACGCGGGACCCGGCCTTTTTTTGTGGTTGTCTGGCAGACAAGCCCTTTTGTAGAACAATTGACTGGAGCAGACATAGCTCCTGTGTTGTTTTAAAGGGACCAGATTATTTGCTGATGTAAAACAAAATTGGTAATTCCAAGTGCCACTTTTCCTTTATTTAGCCCCATTAGTGAAGTCATGTGGATACCGGATGGTTTCAGTTTAACATCAGAAATGTAATTATTTTCAGCCAATTTTCATGCAATCTCCATTATGTTAATATAATGCCTTTTTAATGCTTCATAGCAGCATGATAAGCTAGTTTGAAATAAATGTTTTAAAATCATTTGAAAAATCTGAACCTTACTCCAGTAAACAGACCAGAGGTGAACAAAGACATGCATTTCACCTGACTGCTTAAGGTACTGGGACCGCATCCTTCATTTCTTACGAAGACTAATAATGTTGATACAGACTTAAATCTTGAAAAATCCTCAGGCTTGTGTGCCATGAAGAGTGTATTTGGAAACTTTAATTAAAAAAATTATACTGTGAAATCAACTGTGAAAAGGAATAATAAATAGAAAATAACGATCACTTTCGCTATTGAAATATTTTTTTCAGAAAAGAATGATGTGATAAATGTTTACTTTACTTCATGTTCTACACACTCGTTTTATAAGTTTAAATGTAACATAGGAAAGCTGTGGGGGAGCACGTGCATTTTCTAGAGTACAACCAAACTATATAAGACAGTGTTCTCTCTTTAATCAGCATTTTTGGAGTGACGAGAAGCAAAGAGGTATTTTTTTTCCAAGAATCGCCATTTCTCCTTTGGCACAATGTGTGTAGTCATGTGGATATCTGATTTATTATTGTTTACAATCAGAGTAGGTACATATTTCAATCCTGGAAGCATCTTTATATTAGTGTACTTCCTTTCTAATGCAGATATTTCGCTAGTTTTAAATAAAATGGCTTAAAAGTTAAATCACTTGACAAACTTGTTAGGTTTCATTGTTAGGCTCTGCCAAGCAAGCTTTGTAACCTATAGCCAGGGCTACTGGAATTATGTGGAGGGGCCGACTAAATTATGCAGCTAAGAAAAGGCAAATGTATGTCATAGTGCAGCACTTCAAGTTGTGTGCTTCCACAAAAAGGTGCTTGCCCTCCACACAGCTGTGATCGATTTTGTTTATTTATCTAGCTGCCTGAGCTTGAATCTTCAGGGACACACAGGTGACTAATGCTATTAAAGTGTCTTAACTAACTTGATAATTTATGGTGATTTTCTCTGGCAGCAGCACAAATGGGAAGAGTGCAGTCATTAACCTGTCCGAATTCTTAGTGCTGGGTTAATACTGCAACTGTCACCTGACCTTTTAACCTACACCAATATTATTTGACGATTCTTTGCTTTCACACAAATACATATTCAATCCCATGCTATCTACTCGTAATGCTTCACATTACCATACAACATTCCTTTAAAGCCAGGCCTATTGGCATTGGTACACATGTTAGCACCACCTGGGCAAGTGGCCCACCTCATTAGAATCAGTTTTGACACTGAAATACAGCAATAAGCAACAGAATGCTGACAATCAACCCTTGCAAAGGGCTTTGCACTGCGTGGCAACACTGGGTTTTTAGTAAATGTTTTATCCGTTTGAAGCTAGAAATAATGTTTTTGTTAAAATGTGTAGATTTTTCCACAGATAATCGATTATTTGAAAATTGTGTTTAAAAAAATCCCAAATTAAAAAATTCCAGTGTGCATAGTGCTTCTGAGTGTGCCCTTAAATCTGAAAATACGTATTCACCTGGTACAGTGACCTATTATCTGGTGGGGAAAGAAAGCAGAACGACAGGTAAGGCCCGTGGAGGGAGTTGCAGCGGGGCAGAAAGGCGGGGGAGGGGCAGGGTGGGGGGGTGCTAAAAACCGGAATATGGATAATTGAAGGTAAGTAAACAATGTAATTAATAAAACGAAATTTGTAGCGCACGCTGCACCGTATTTTGCGATGCAGGGCGCGCTACGAAATTCGTTTTATTAATTAAATTGTTTACTTACCTTCAATTATCCATATTCTGTTTTTTAGCAACCCGACCCTGCCCCTCCCCCGCCGCGCCTTTCTGCCCCACCGCAACTCCCTCCACGGGCCGTGACGTACCATAGAAAATAACATAAGGAGCTATACGTACCAATCGCCCCAATACCAATTACCCAATAACCAGTCAGTTGGCAGTGAAGAAAGTTAAATCGTTTATTATACAGAACACTCTATAGAGGAGCCTCTCCCATCCTCACCCATCCAGGTGCGTGGAGAAGACTGCTGGCTTGCATTCAAAACGACTTATATACTTTCGACGTAGCGCATGAAACACCGTAGAAGGAAAAACGCTACTTGGCTCTTGGCCTTTGAGGAAGGACCATATATGGCACACATGATTAGTACAAAGCTCTGCTTTAGTTATTATGTGGGAGGTCAGGAGGGGTGACTCCCGTTAGTCTCAGTGCCTGGGAGTGCAGGCACGGCACCTTCAGGAATGCGCTTATCGGACCCAAAGCCAGATGCGACCTTGAGTCCCAGGACAGGGGAAGAATAGCGTGTATTCAGCTGTCTCCAGCAAATCAGCTAAGCTAAAACAGAACAAACATACCGCATATACCCTTACTAACTCAGCTAAAGAAGTATAGATTACAATCTATGCATACCTGTATACTAGGAATATATACATACAGCATGCTAACACAATATACATATACGACCCATACAACTAACATAGGGGAAATTGGAGTTTTATCCCTCAGAACCACCCTTTTAGCATGATGTAGCTAACTAAAAAGAAGTTAGTCTTCAAAAATTCCTTCATCAATCTGCATTAGGTCTTTTATTTCTTGCTGAACTAATTGAGCCTTTACGGCCACTGGGGAAGGAGTGGTTATGGAAGAGGCAAGTTTAGTAGCAAAATAAGAACAACAAGCTGGCCCACAATGTATACATAGGCAGCAGGTAAATATAACACCTGCTATGCCTGCTAGTATCATCAAAATGTTCCATCCCCAAGTGGACAATAGACCCCAGAACCAACCAGACAAGGACCAGGTCCCTGTATCTGCATGCACTTCGGATGCCAAGTGATGTAGCTTCTGGATAGCCAAATGAACAGAAGGGGCGGAGTCCGGGATATGTAAGCAGCAGGAACTGCCGATCACACGGCACGCTCCTCCTCGATCAGCCAAGATAACGTCTAGAACCATTCTGTTCTGAAGCGAGACAAGTCTTGTAGCTTGAAGCTCTACAGTTAAATTTGTTAATATACCTGCGGTGGTATTGATTACTCTTTCAACTACCCTAGACAAACGCCTCAATTCCTTACGGGTGATAATGGGTCCCCAAATAGGAAATACTCCCTTCATTATATCAACAAAATGTTGCTCTGCAGTATCTGTTTGATCTATGTCAGTGGTGTCTATTTCTCTCACATTTCTAATGAGGGGTAGGCCTCGCTTCTCTAATCGATGGTCCTTATGAAAATTAGCAGGAGCTATATACACTGGAGGGTACAGGAAGGACAGATAACAACGATCCGCCCAACTACGAGGAAGCCATGTATATGCATTTTCTCCACATACAAAGTATTCATTAGGAGAGGATTCAATAAAGGAGGGCTACTGAAAGTGCGCAGTCGATATGTATAATTACACTGGCTCTCTCCCACTGATATTTGTCCTGCCCCCTGAATACAGAAAGCTGAAGTTCTGTTTAGTATAGGTACTGGGATTGCCTTGTCATCTGTGACATTTCTTTCTTTAAATTGTTGGAAATACTGGGTGAAAATAAACTCTGTAAAATCTAAGATCTCATTCCTGAGCCAAGTGACATTTTCATACTCCCTGTACATATTTATACAGGCATTTGGATCTAATGACCCTTCTCCATTATTTCCCTTGGGGTCGAAACCCTGGTGCAATTCTATGTATGCCAAAATCATCTCAGTCTTTCTCAGAATAACGAGCAGTATCTACAGTATAGTGCATATACATCATGGACAACAATTTAAACCAAGCCTCACAACTTCCTAAATATGATAAAGGCAAAGAAATAAATAAATCATGTCTATGCATCATGGAGGGCAAAAGGCCACAAACCCAACAATTGGTAGTATTCGTTGCACTGTGCGTCTGATGAAGCATTTCTAAAAACACATTTTTAGTGTAGGTTTGACGGTGCCTTTCTTTATGTGGGGCCAAGGTATAGAATAGATGCTCTGGAGGTGGGGTCGTTGTTCCCAGAATAGTAGGCAAAGGATGGCGAAACACTAAAATCTGAAAGAAACACGTTAGTGTTAGATTCCTTACCTTAGAATATCCCCAGGCGTCAGTCTGGATCCGGAAACTTTTGCGTAGCAGTACCCCTGCGCGTCGGTAGGCGTCGTCTGCAGGCGTCCCCTGCGGCTCCGCGTCCGTCGTCGGCGTCGTGCGCCGTGATGACGTCGCTGGAGTATATAGACGCCGCCTCCGCGCGCTGACGTCAGTTCTTCTTTTTTCCGCGCCAGTGGACGCAGATCTGAAGAGCAGTACTCCGGTCTTTGACCAAGTTTTTCGAATTGTTATTTCACTATTGTGCCTGTTAGGATGCCTGGGTTCAAGCACTGTGATGACTGTGAGAGCACGATGTCGGTCACGGACCATCACCGCCTCTGTCTCCGGTGTCTGGGCCCCGACCACGACGTGGACTCCTGTGTCGACTGCCGGGCCCTCACCAACAAGGCTAGGCGGGAGCGGTCCCGCAAGCTACTGGAGTTCCGGGTGTCGGCCCCACGTCGGGACCGGGAGCGGTCCTGGTCCGGCCGGAGGTCGAGAGAGCGTTCGAGGGAGCGGTCGCGGAGCCGCGCCGAGCGCTCCGGAAGTCGACACCACTCGTCGGGCTCATCAGGTAAGAAGCACAAGAAGTCGGGGCGTCGTCATCGTACCCCCGACTCCCCACGACGCTCGCGCGATGCGGCCGGGCGCTCGGGTGACCCCAACCCCGCGGCTCCGCGAGAGTCGCCGGCGCGGCCTGCCTCATACCCTCCGGTCCCTGGGCACGGCGCGACGCCTGAGGAGATCGATGCGTTCCTCATGGCCATGAGGGCGCTCGGTTCTCCGACGGGGCCTACGGCGCCTTCGGGCCCAGTGCCACCGTCTGGGGGCCCTAGCGGTTCGGGTGTCCCTGCCTCGGCGCCGTCGGGTGCTCCGGCCCCGGCGCCGCCGATGGCTCCGACCCCGGCACCGCAAGGGCCTTCGGGATCGGCTTCCGGCCTCTCCGGCGCCGTTACCATCGGGGTTACCCCCGACGCCGTCCCCGCGCGGCGCCGGTTCTCCGGTGCCGGCTCCGGCCGGCAACGGGGGTCCGACGCCGGCTCTGGGCGGCGCCGTCCCCTTACCTTCCCCGACGCCGGACGCGGAGCCGGACCGGCGTCGCTCGACGCCGGGCTCGGCGCCGGTGGGGCTTATGACCCCCGAGGAGCCGGTCTACATTGTTGACTCTGAATACGGAGAAGATGAAGAGTTCGGTGAAGGTTGGGAGGGGTCCGAGGACCCTCTGTCACGCGAGTGCCAGTATGACCCGGACTGGACAGGTGACTTGGGGGATGCCAGTGGTCTGGACGACTCTCCTAACCCTGGTTTGATCTCTCCTCCTTCCGTGGCATCGGTGGAGGGAGCTGCATATTCTGTGGTGCTGATGAGGGTTGCCAAGGCCTTACACCTTGAGCTCCCCGTCGCGGCCGTGAGGCCTAACATCCTCACTGAGGTCTTCAAACCGCAGTCATGCCCACAGGAGCCACTGCTGCCGTTTAATGAAGCCTTGTCAGACGTTCTGTTGGGCACGTGGTCCAGGCCCGCTTCAGGTGCGCCTGTTGATCGGAACGTGGCCAGGCGCCACCGTCCTTGTCCGGACGACCCCAAGTTCCTGTCTACCCACCCCACTCCTGAGAGTCTGGTGATCCAGGCCTCGACCTCCCAGTCCGCATTCCCGTCGGCCCCGCCCGACCGGGAATCCAAGAGGTATGACCAGTTTGGCAAGAAGGTCTTCTCGTCCATTAGTTTGGGCCTGCGGTCTTGCAACACCGCTTGCCTCTTGGGCCGCTACACCCACTCTGTGTGGGATACGGTTGCGGAACTGCTGCCAGAATGCCCCATGGAGGTGCGGGCAAAACTCGGTCAGGCTGTGGCTGAGGGCCGAGATGCAGCGAAATATTCGATACGGTGTGGTCTTGATACGACCGACTCGCTGGGCAGAGCTATGTCAACGACAGTGGCGATTCGTCGCCACGCCTGGCTGAGATCCGCCAACTTTTCGGCAGATGTCCAGAATACATTGATGGACATGCCGTTCGATGGCTGTCACCTGTTCGGTGACAAGGCGGACCACGCGCTGGAATGCTTCAAGGACTCCAGGGTCACGGCCAAGTCCTTGGGTCTCTCGACCCAGCGTCAGCAACCGGGTTCGTTTCGTCCCTTTCGTGGCCAAGGAAGGGGCGCCCCCACACGTGCTGCCAGCCACGCGCCGCAACAATCCTTTCAACGCGGTGGCGGCCGTGGAAACCGCTGTGGTGGCGGTCGGGGACAACGGCGGGGTCAGACCACACCTCCCCCCGCAGCATCTACCTCAAAATCCTCCTAGTCCGTGCTTTCGGCCCCATGTGACGCCAGTGGGTGGCAGGGTTCGCCATCACCACGCTCACTGGCGCACGATCACTTCGGACAGGTGGGTGCTGCAAATCGTCCGAAGGGGCTACTCCCTCCCCTTCGAGACCTCTCCTCCAGCCATGCCACCGCAGAGAAGTGTGGCTCAGGGGTTAGAGGCGGCAGACCCGGAAGCTGAGATCGGTCCTGGACCAGGGTTCAATTCCCCGCCTCGGCGGGTCTTGGGCTCAAAAATTCCACGGACTCGATAATTCTCGTTCTGGTGCCTACTCGACTCACGGGTTCACACTCTGCGACTCTGGGCAATAGCTTGCTTAATCTCCACTATGGCCCCTCGCGGCGGGATGCCTGGCTTTCACCTTGTGGATACCCTGCTGGGGTTATCTCACAGGGGAATACCAGGACGGGTTCCCAAGGTAAGCGCCTTGATGCCTTCGGGTGATACGTGCGCTATATAAATCGCAATACATACATACATACATACAGAACCACCGTGTGTCGGGGGACCACTTGACACTTCTGCAGGAGGAAGTTACGGCCCTCTTGGCCAAGGGGGCCATCGAGCGCGTTCCTGGGCCAGAAGTAGGGCGTGGTTGTTATTCCCACTACTTTCTGGTGCCCAAGAAGGACAAGGGGGGCCTACGTCCTATCTTGGATCTAAGGAACGTCAACGGCTTCCTCCGGAAGGAGAAGTTCAAGATGTTGACGTTAGCTCAGGTCTTGGCTGCTCTAGACCCACAAGACTGGATGGTAGCGTTGGACTTGCAGGATGCCTATTTTCACATCCCCGTCCTGCCGGCCCACCGGCGTTACCTGCGGTTCACGGTAGGCCAGGAGCACTTTCAGTTTATCGTGCTTCCCTTCGGCCTTACCAGCGCCCCACGGGTGTTCGCAAAGGTGATGGCGGTGGTCGCAGCCCATCTGCGCAGGTTGGGGGTTTCAGTCTTCCCCTACCTAGACGACTGGCTGTTGAAGGCGGGCTCGCCCCAGACAGTCGTCCACCACCTTCAGATGACGGCAGACCTCTTGCACGACCTGGGGTTCTCCATCAATGTGCCGAAATCACACCTGTGTCCCTCTCAAAAGCTCCTTTTCATCGGAGCGGTTCTGGACTCGGCGCAGTTTCGGGTTTATCCTCCGGAACGGCGGGTTCGGGATATTCAGGCTTTGATTCCCATCTTTCAGCCGCTATCCCGGGTTTCGGTCAGGTTGACGCTGCGGCTGCTGGGACTGATGGCTTCCTGCATCCTTCTGGTGCATCACGCCCGGTGGTGGATGCGGGCTCTGCAGTGGGACCTGAAGTTTCAGTGGGCCCAGCATCAGGGCAACTTGTCCGACCACGTCTTGATCTCGGAGGGCACTGCGAGACAACTGCAGTGGTGGCTTACGGACCGCGATTGGGTCAGAGGCAGATCCCTCTCCCTTCCCCAACCGGAGCACGTTGTCGTGACGGACGCGTCCCTCCAGGGCTGGGGTGGCCACTTGGGAGAGGCAGAGATCAGAGGCATCTGGTCTCCTGCGGAGTCCCGGCTCCATATCAACCTGTTGGAGCTGCGGGCGATTCGTCTGGCACTGAAGGCATTCCTCCCCTTTGTCAACGGGAGTGTAGTGCAGGTGTTCACCGACAACACCACCGCCATGTGGTACTGCAACAAACAGGGCGGAGTGGGGTCGTGGACCCTTTGCCAGGAGGCTCTGCGCCTCTGGCAATGGCTGGAACGTCAGGGCATGACTCTGACGGTTCAACACCTGGCAGGTTCCCTGAACGCCAGGGCGGACGAACTCAGCCGTCGGTGCTCGATGGATCACGAATGGCGTCTGAACTCTGACGTGGCGCAAGGCATCTTTCTGCAATGGGGAGAGCCTTGGTTAGATCTATTCGCCACAGAAGAGAACGCGCAATGTCATCAGTTCTGCGCGTTGGAGTTTCCAAGACGGCACTCGCACGGCGACGCCTTTCGGCGCGAGTGGAGTTGCGGTCTGTTATACGCCTTTCCGCCTATACCACTTCTGCCCAGAGTGCTGAAGAAGATCAGGCGCGACCGGGCCCAAGTTATCCTTGTGGCTCCGGACTGGGCTCGAAGGTACTGGTATCCCGAGCTACTCAGCATGTCAGTCGGTCCCCCGATCCGCCTGCCCCTTCAGGAGGACCTTCTGTCGCAGCAGCAGGGGACGGTCCTCCACCCGAACCTGTCCAGTCTCCACCTCCATGCTTGGAGATTGAGCGGCGGCAGTTGAGGCCATTTGACTTGCCTCCTGAAGTCTGTGATGTTATTCTGGCAGCCAGGCGTCCCTCCACTAAGTCGGTATACGCCTGTCGGTGGAACAGATTTGTGGCATGGTGCACAGCAAAGGCTGTGGATCCTCTTTCTGCCCCTCTTTCGGAGCTTCTTCTGTTTCTTCTTTCTCTTGCCCAGCAGGGCTCTGCTCTGGGCACTATCAAGGGCTACCTTTCTGCCCTTTCAGCCTTTTTGCGGCTTCCTGATCAGCCTTCTTTGTTCAAATCCCCGATTGTAACTCGATTCTTGAAGGGCATCACTCACATGTTTCCACCTGTTCCGTTTGTGATGCCCCAGTGGGATTTGAACCTGGTTCTAACCTTTCTGATGTGTGCTCCCTTTGAGCCCCTTCATTCTTCTCCTCTCCGTCTCCTGACTTTAAAGACGGCTTTCCTGGTTGCCATCACCTCTGCCAGGAGAGTGAGTGAGCTCCAGGCTCTTTCTGTCCAACCTCCTTTCCTGTCCATTCATCCTGACAAGGTGGTTCTGAGGACTAGACCTTCTTTCCTGCCCAAAGTAGTTTCTGCTTTCCACATCGGGCAGTCCATCACCCTCCCTTCCTTCTTCCCGCCTCCGCATCCTTCAAAGGATGAAGAGCGGCTCCATCGTCTGGACCCAAAACGTGCGCTTTCATTTTACATGGATCGCACACGCCAGTTCCGGGTGGATGACCAACTGTTTGTTGGCTACGTGGGTGCGAAGAAGGGGCGGGCGGTCTGTAAACGAACCATCTCTCGATGGGTCGTTCTCTGCATCAAAGCGTGCTACTCTTTGGCTCGGAAGGAGCCTCCTGTTGGGCTGAGGGCCCATTCCACTCGGGCCACGGCGGCTACCACTGCCCTGGGCCGGGGAGTCCCCTTGCAGGACATTTGCCAAGCGGCTACGTGGGCCTCGCTGCACACCTTTGCGAGGCACTACTGCCTGGACAGTCCAGTCCGGAGGGATGGCTTCTTTGGCCGTTCTGTCCTCCAGGACTTTCTGGTGTAGTATTGTATTGGTTCGCAGACCCACCACCGGGGTTGGTATTGCTGGGGTATGTATTCTAAGGTAAGGAATCTAACACTAACGTGTTTCTTTCAGATGAACAAGTTACTTACCTTCGGTAACGATATATCTGTAAGAAACATTAGTTAGTGTTAGATTCCTTACCGAACCCGCCCATCCTCCCCGTTCTGCGAACTGATACCTAGGGTTAAGGACATCCCTTTCAGGGCCCTAGTTTTACATGGCACCAGTGTTGGTTCTCTCATGGCTCTGCGTCTCCTGGCGCGGAAAAGCTGTGTGCAAAGAACTGACGTCAGCGCGCGGAGGCGGCGTCTATATACTCCAGCGACGTCATCACGGCGCACGACGCCAACGACGGACGCGGAGCCGCAGGGGACGCCTGCAGACGACGCCTACCGACGCGCAGGGGTACTGCTACGCAAAAGTTTCCGGATCCAGACTGACGCCTGGGGATATTCTAAGGTAAGGAATCTAACACTAACTAATGTTTCTTACAGATATATCGTTACCAAAGGTAAGTAACTTGTTCTATACAAAAACACTCATTAATATCATCAACAAAATCGCAATAGTAATCACAAAGGCTATCTTTACACGCATGGTCCAACTGGAAAAAACTGGTACATATGTAGGGTAATAACTGGGTGCAAAAGGTCGTTCCTCCTCAGGAAACAAAACAGGCAAAGGGATAGATGCTGACTTAAAGTCCAAAACTAAACTCAGGCAATGCAGTCCAACCTGCCAGAGGGTTCTTCTTTCCTGTGTCCATCTAGAGCCTCACAGGCAGGCTCCTATCGTTCATCAAAGAAAACCAAAAAACAAATTCTCGCGTTGGAGTTATGTCTGCACACAACTCTTGAAGAGTACACAACCTGGGCCCTTTTACAGGAAGTTCAGTCTTTCTTTCTGAACAGAGTGAACAAAATGTTCCAGGCTCTCCACGTGTTCAGTCCAGTGTCCCACTCAGCAACCCAGAAAGGTTTCTAACAAACCCTATTACTCAAGTCTCTCCCTATCTCATGCTGACTTCATCTAGGGTACCGCGTTGTTTTCTGGGCCACTGGTTGTCTCGAACATGGCCAGGCATTTCCTGGTCGGAGAATAAAACAGAGAAGGTGCATTCTCTGTAACAGGAATATCATGGACTCGTTGATCAACAATGGGAGCAACAGAATCCGGGGCAATTGCTGATTCAGATGCCAAAACCCCTTCCAAGCCCGGTACTCCTTCTCCTTGCCCTTCTCGGATTTCCAGGGCGTCAGAAAAAGGAACAAAACGAGGGGCTCGTTCACTCTCCTGGGTCAAAATTCCTTCCTCGTTTCGCTGATCATGTGGAAGCGGGAGGGGCACTCTCTTCACATGTGATATGTGAATCCAATGACGCTTGCCGTCCACCTTCACTGCTGTCCGCGTAGCCAGGAGAATTTGATGGGGTTTTGACCAGCGAGGGTCCAAACTGGATTTCCGCTGATAGTTTCAACTAGGACCCACTGTCCTGGTTCCAGGCGATGTCCGGGACCCTCCGGCAGCGGCTGCAACACTGCTGACACCTGTTGATGAATGGAATGGAGATCTTTAGTCAAAGCAAACAAATAATCTGTCATTATAGGGTAGTCAATATCTCAAAGTTCTGGGTCTCTGGACACCCTACCATTGGTTGGTCGTCCAAAGATGACCTCATAAGGTGACAGACCAGACCGGGAATGTGGGGTAATTCGTAAAGACATCCAAGCTAATGGTAGGGCATCGGGCCCTTTCAGCCCAGTACGCTCTTGAATTTTGGCCATTTTTAATTTCAAAATTCCATTGTATTTCTGAACCAATCCCGCAGACTGGGGGTGTAGGGCTGCATGAAATGTCGGCTTAATTTGCAACCCATTACAAACATGACTGATAAGTTCTGCATTAAAGGGTCCCCCGTTATCTGTCCAGATCACCCGTGGTAATCCATAGCGCGTGAAAAAAATCCTTTATGAAAGGTTTTGCTGTTGCTAAAGCAGGGTTTTCTTTGTTCGGGTAGGCCTCCACCCATTTACTAAAGGCGCATACCATAACCAAGACATATTTCAGATTATTCACACAGTCCAATTGGATGTAATCCATTTGGAACACTTCAAAATGCAAAGATGGTGGTGCACAGTTCCCACTGAGAACTGGGTCCCTTCCCCCAGGATTGTGTCGCAAACAAACCATACAAAACTGGACCATATGGGCAGCAGTCATAGAATAATTAGGATTGTTCCACACGGGGTCCAAAAGAGCACAGATGCCTTTTGCCCCAATGTGTGCTGGGCCATGTGCCATGGTCACTACAGTATTAACCAATGCGTTGGGTAGCAACCACCTCTCTTTTTCAGTCAAATCAACCCAGCAATCATTTTTATCTAATCTTCCCACTTTCTTTTCCCAACGAACCAATTCAGTGGGGGTAGCTTCTTTCTGTATTTCTCGGACACTTTCCATAGTATTATCAAACATTTCTGTCTCTGCAACCCACCTAGCAGAGGTGGTCAAAAACATAGATGACATTTTGGATTTTGCAGTTTCCTTCGCCACCTGATTAGCAAAAGCATTTCCCTCACCCACTGCGCCACTACTGTTTTATGTGCGCTGCATTTAACTACAGCCACCTTCTCTGGTAACATTAAAGCTGTTAGTAATCGTAAATCATAGGACCATGTTGTATTCTTTGACCATGGGAAGTGAGAAAACCTCTCTCTGCCCATAGGCGGCCGAAACTATGAGCCACGCCAAAGGCGTATTGGCTATCTGTATAAATGTTTACTCTTAATCCTTCACTCAACTCGCCAGCTCGAAGTAATGCCACTAACTCAGCTGCTTGTACTGACTGATAGGGTACTCGAGAAGCCTCAACTACAGTGTGGAGGGGCGTAATCGCATACACAGCTTTTGTCGTGCCATCTGGTAACTTGAAACAAGAGCCATCGACATACAATTCCCCTTGGGGGTCAGATAGGGGAATGTCTGCGAGGTCTACCTGTCCCTTCGTTTCTTCTTCGGTCTGAAATATACAATCCTGTATGTCATTTGTTTTTTCATCTGAAGGGAGGGGTAGCATTGTGGCAGAATTCAAAGTGGCACACAGCTTAATTGTAATATGGGGAGCAAACAAAGTCAATTCATAACCAGTAAGAGGAGCACTCTGTGCTGAGTCATCGTTTTATTCAATAATGTGTCCACAGCGTGCGGTACCATCACTGTGAGGTCAGTATTCAGAACGAGCCCCTCCGACTGTCGAATGGCCACCGCAACCGCAGCAGTAGCCCTTAGACAGCTAGGAAGCGCTCTGGCGAGGTTATCCAACAACGCTGAGAAATAAGCACAAGGTCTTTGCTTACCACCAAATCCTTGTGTTAACACTGAAAGCGAACAACCGTCCACCTCATGTACATAGAGCACAAAAGGTTTTCGGTAGTCAGGAGTACCCAAGACGGATGCCGAGCAAAGCGCAGATTTCAAAGAATCAAAAGCTTCCTGACATACATCAGTCCAAGGTAGAGGTTCGTGCACATCTTTAGTGGTTAAGTACAAGAGAGGTTTAGTTGGAAGAGAAAAATTAGGAATCCATTGCCGACAATAAGAGGTTATGCCAAGAAATGCACGAACATCACGCTGAGTACAAGGTACAGACATGTTAGAAATAGTAGTCACACGTTCAGGAGTTAGTCTCCTCCCCTCTTTCCACAGTAGATGACCAAGATAAGTCACCTTCTGTCGACAATATTGGAATTTGGAGAGGGATACCTTGTTACCGTTGGTTGCCAAATAAGATAATAAGTTAACCGTGGCCTCCTTGCAGCCTTCCTCAGTATCGGAAGCCACCAACAGATCATCAACATACTGGAGGAGCACATTGCCAGGGGGTAGGGTCAACTCATCCAATACTGCTTTCAAAGTCTGACCATAAATGCTAGGACTCTCAGTGTACCCCTGGGGTGCGCGGCAAAATCGAAAGCTGCGCCCAGATAAGGAGAAGCCGAAAATATGATGGTTATCAGGATGGATCGGAAAGCTGAAGAAAGCATTCTTCAGATCGATAACCGAGAAATACTTTGCAGTGGGAGGAATCATGGTAAGAATAGTAGTGATGTCCGAAACCAACGGATGCTGTGGCACCACTATTTTGTTAATTTCTCGTAGGTCAATTACAAAACGATAAGTATCAACATGGTCAAACTCATTTCCAACAGGGTCCTTCTTTAAGATTGGTAATATAGGGCTATTGCATACATTTGCAGCTGTTTCTTCCACTACACCTTTATCAATCAAATCTTGAATGACAGCAAGCAAAGCCTTTTCGCCAGCCGGTGAAATTTTGTATTGAGGTATGCGAGGCAAATGAGCGTTTGGCTTTAATATGATAGAGAAAGGCAGAATTTTTAATAAACTGACATCCGTGTCCCCCGTCGCCCACAGAGTCGATGGAATAGCAGCGAACTCCGGATGGAGGGGTTCATTCTTGGTGAAGCATTGTCGGGTATGTTCACCAGGTGATTGTATAGTCAAATAAACACCATCAGGAGTACAATGAATTTTAGCTGATTTTCCTCGCAATGTGAAGTTAACCAAAACGGAGAGTCCACCGTGACTGGGCCAATCGTGAACGAAACAGGTTTAGAGATGGGGCTCACTACCGGGATTCCTGAAAATCCGACCAAAATGTTTTTTCGCCCAGACAGAGCAGCTCCCGGGACCAGTGAACGGGCAATCAAACTATTCATTGCACCCGTATCAACTAAAACGTTTTCAGAAGTCCCCATCAATTGCTCTTTCACATAGGGCCCTTGCTGCTCAACGGGTACTGACACCTGGCCCCTACTCTGTCCATGGCTGTCCTATGTATAACCATACCCATCGGCTCCCTCAAACACACAATCCTCGTTGTAATACTGCCTTCCTCTTGGATTATCAAAGTAATTCTTTCCTGACTCACCATGCAATGCTTCTTCTCTTCGCATATCACTTCGATCTACGCCGCCTCGGCCTCTTCCTGTTACTGCCCCGTTCCAAGCCAGCAACAATGGACACTGAGCTTGCCAATGCCCTTCCTGTTTACAGTAAGAGCACTGGTTTATTCCCAAAGCAACAGCTGGAGCTCCTCCTCGTCCAGTTCCCGCCCCCCTCTGGACAAACCCTCTCCCGCCTCGATCTCTGCCTCGTCCTCTTATAACTTGTTATAGCAATACTCGTGTATTAAGATCCTTTGCTTTCTTTTCTGACTTATCCTTACTCTCATTTTCCCTATGCTCATAATACTGAGCCATGCTTAGTATAATCGAGGGTGTGGAAGTCGTCCAAGTACTCTCAGCGGCTTGTAGCCGTGTAGATATCTCTGGTAACAAATTAGTCACAAAACGATTAACAAATAATCGTACACCGCCTTCCACAGACAAATGCTTTCCACTAAAGGCAATAAATACCCCTTCAAATCTAGTAAAGAAATCCGACACACTATCGTCCTTTTTCTGTTTACACGCTGTCAATTTATCCCAGTCTACCTTACGAGGTGGAATCAAGGGGTGCATGTAAGTAATAATCCGACCTGGCAAAGCCAATACTTCAAGTCAAGGTTTGTCGCCAGGCTTTCGTTTCTTGTCCTAGTCCTCAATCTGGTCCCAAGTCCCTCCCAACTCTGCAACATGATCCTGATCATGCACCTGACGCCATACGTCAACAGGGACCAGTAAGCCAAAAAATAATTCAATGTCAGCTAAGGTCATGATAGCTGAAGAGGCTGCCTCTGTGAGTTCCTTATAGTAGGCAGTAGGATTTTTACGAGGGTCGGGGAGTTGCGCTTTCAGGGAAAGGACCTCACTCCTTTTCCAAGGGGTGTAGACCCATTGCTCCTGAAACCGTGACTCCACACAAGCTCTAGTTACGTGATTCTGATTATCTCTTAACTCTGGTATTTCAGGATGATAAATAGGATGGACTTCCCGCATAGGATACTGGGAATCCAAATTAGGACATTTCAGATGAAGTCACCCTCTATATTTCACTAGAGTCTCTACACTCCTATACACATCTTCCAAGCCTAATTCAAATTTATAAGCCTGGTCCAAAATATCATACATTACTTGTGGGGCTCTTCCATCCGGAAAGCACTGTTCCCACAAGGAAATAAGGCGTATAGCCATATGCTCCAGGGCGTGTTGTTGCATAACAGGCTCCTAATCTCTAAGAGTACTCCATATATCGGTAATACTATACACAGGGTTCCGCATCCATTGGGACGCCTGATTCACGACTGTCTGTTTCTCTTCCAACCTTACCGATGATCGAGGGTACAATCACCGTGCATCAAGACTCCCCGGACCTCGAGAGGGAGTTTGATCGGCTAAGGTGGGGGTCGTGCTTGAAGACTGGGAAGTCCAAATTGGAGAAGGGGAAGCCAAAACAACTGTAGCTACGGAAGGAGGGGACAATGTGTCCGGTATTAGAGTAGCCGATCCCAATACTGAGGGGGATGAAACGGAAAGAGTTCCCGGAGGGGCAGAGGTAGGAGCCACAACAGGAGCTGAGGCCACTGGGGCCGAAGCTGGAGTCAAAGGGACTGTAGGATATATGCGTTGTGGGCATAAGGGGGAGGTGGATGCGCATCTAACAAGTCCTCTATCTCATCCTCTGGTCCGGTCCTAGTTACATAACTTTTATCCACCTGCAACCTGTGTTGTCTATTTGTGCAATCAATATTTTTCTCAGTCTGACCTTTATCATACGCTATGGCCTTTTGCGTGATCGTCTGACCTCCTTTCATTTTGCATAATTTCTCCTCCCTAATGCGCCTGCGCTTTGCTTCCTTCTGCCACATATTCAAAGAATCAAACATTACTTGTCGACTACATTTAGAAAATAGTCGATCCTGCAGGTAATTAATTTTTTTCTCATCGAAAGAACCGGTTAAAGGCCATTGCAGTTCTACATTATCTTTTGTATACTTGTGCCATAATGTGTTAAACAAAATAGGCGAAAGACCATGTTTAACATACATATCATAACTCGGACTACCCTCTGGCGGGGTAGGTTGACTTTGATCCAATCGTGCGCCCTTTCGGTGACAACAGCATCCAAAACACAATTTACTAACACACGACAATCTTATTCACTGACAATCTGATTTCATTCAGAAAAACGATCTTTTAAACATGGCCATGTTAATACATTCTCACACCTTGTTCACCAATCAAAACTTCAAATAAGACAATACAAACAAACATGTTCAAAGGAAAAAATTCAAAGCAACATGTCGTCTTCACTGCAAAAGAACGGAGCCCGTCGACTCCCGTTCATGAAGAACCAATCAAATGCAGATTTTCGGACCAACAGATACCAAAATCAGGCAGTCCGGAGTCTTCCAAGAGACCGTCAGACAGGGTTTAACCACAGACCGACCTACGGACCATCCCGCAATCTTCCTGATTCACCCTTGGGACTATTCTGACTAAGCCCGCTGCCTTAGCGTCGCTCCAGATATGTCCCGATGGCTACCCAGGCGCAACCACAGGCTTTTCTGAGAGCAGTCCGGCCGTGTGCACACCACACGCGTCACACCAAGGCGTCCGATCGATATCTCTATTATTCACCTAAACAAGTCCGTGGAGCATCTACCCGTGCAGCCACGATGCAGTCTCGTCAGACCCCCAAAATTCTCTGTGGTACACCGACCACCAAATCAAATACAGTTAACTGCTACAAAGCGCTGCTCAACAGTGTATTTCCAAAAGACACCTATCACAATTCACTCACCTGGTGCACGCAGGTACAATTGCGTATTCTCCACTGCCAACTCCTGGAGACCAACACGGTCAACTCCTGGGTTACGCCCGTAGGACTCCGGAGAAGGGTCACTAGCAGTTGGAGCTCCCTGATCGCGAGAGCGGAGTAAGTCAGAATCTCTGGTCAGTCCACCCACTCGACCAGAGCTCCCCTTTTCTTTGTCCTTTTCTACCCGTTTACGGGAGGACGACCCCAACGCGGAGTCCCACCAGAGTCGCCAACTGATGTACCATAGAAAATAACATAAGGAGCTATACTTACCAACAGCCCCAATACCAATTACCCAATAACCAGTCAGTTGGCAGTGAAGAAAGTTCAATTGTTTATTATACAGAATACTCTTTAGAGGAGCCTCTCCCATCCTCACCCATCCAGGTGCGTGGAGAAGACTGCTGGCTTACATTCAAAACGACACATATATACTTTCGACATAGCGCATGAAACACCGTAGAAGGAAAAACGCTACTTGGCTCTTGGCCCTCGAGGAAGGACCATATATGGTACACATGATTAGTACAAAGCTCTGCTTTAGTTATTATTGGGGAGGTCAGGAGGGGTGACTCCCGTTAGTCTCAGTGCCCCGGAGTGCAGGCACGGCGCCTTCAGGAATACGCTTATCGTACCCAAAGCCAGATGCGACCTTGAGTCCCAGGACAGGGGAATAATAGCGTGTATTCAGCTGTCTCCAGCAAATCAACTAAGCTTGGGTCTGACAGCCATTGGAAGGTAGCACGTGATCACTGTTTGTGCCTAACGCAGACAAGAAAAGATGGCGTCTGTATAGTTTTCGGCCTACTCGATGAAAACAGAACACACACACCGCATATACCCTTACTAACTCAGCTAAAGAAGTTATAGATTACATTCTATGCATACCTGTATACTAGGAATATATAGATACATTATGCTAACACAATATACATATACGACCCATACCACTAACCTAGGGGAAATCTGAGTTTTATCCCTCAGAAGTGGCTGCAGAACGAGGCTTGTAAGTTAAATGTGCAGTTCAGATGTTTAGGAGAATCTCATCTTTGCTACTCAGAGATTGCTGTTATGTGAAAGATTTAACAAGCATACCTGCATTTGCATCTGGAATGATGGAAAAGTAAAGGAGACATAAATCTGTGGTTCGTACTACTGTATGAATACTAATTGATAGAAAAGTAGCACCCTTTTGTTGACAAGAATTTATATTAGCAAGAGTTAAAGATTCCTGCAAGCATTTGACCAAACGTTTTATGAGGGATTTAACCCGGATTGGTGACCTGGTCTGTTTTGGGATGGTTTGAAGAAGTGTTAAGCCTAAATATATCGATTGATGCTCTCCTCACTAGAAGATAAATAGTGTTTGCATATTAGTGCAAAAGCAACAAACTATTCATGCTAGATCATAGAAACATAATTGTCTTCTTGAAACATTTATGGGAAAATCCCATCAGATTGACTTTACTCCTATTGGGGATGTTTGAGACTAGATGCCTGTGAATCTATTTAAAAATAGGGCTCCCGGCTTTATGGTACTCCATTTTTGTACACTTTTCTCTGTATTTATGCATATTTATTTGTTGCTAATTTTATCTGTGTATATCTGTATGTAGTGTGAAGTCTGTCAATCAATTCATCAGAAACAACATGTATTTCACCAATATATGTACACTCGTGCTTGAATGCCTGACAGGCTTCCATGTTATACCAGTATGTGATAAATCAATCCAGTCATATGAAAACATGTACATTTTAGTATCAAGTTTGTGCATACTTGCAGAAACCTAAACCTCATTAGAAAACGTTAATTCTTTTTTAACTCCATTACTTGTCGATCTGCAAAGCTATTGGTCTGGCAATCGGACTGAGAGTATTTAGTACCCCTCAAAAAACCCTCATTTCGGTTTAGATTCCTAAAAAAAATACAAATTGGAAAATAGATTCTTTTCTGTCTGTAATTAGCTGTGAAAAATCAGTAAACCAAGTAATTCTAGTGTCTGCCATGGTGCGTGTTCTATGTTTACCTTTGTTAATATGAAACAAGGAATATCACTTGTGACAATAGTAAAACATCTTGTTAGAAACCACAATGGTTTCTATATGAAGCATTTTCTTAGAATTCCTGTGGCCTGGTGTGATATCAAGGATTCAGGAGAACCCCTCTTCCCTCTTCCTTCTCAGTTCTCTACTGCAGTAACCATATTTTTGTGTCCCCTGACCTGGATCTCGCACCCCCTCCGAACCGCGGGGGATAGGAAATTTCACCTAAGATAAACAGTATTTTTTCTTGAACAATATTTCACTACTTTCATGTGTTCATCGCCAGAGACAGTGGAAAATATATGCATTGCCTGTTCAAGTTCCAGCGATATCTGACCAGGTTAAGGTCCCCTTCACTAGCCATCCTGCTAGAACACTTTTTTATAGAACAAGTGGATTATTGGCTAAAAACTTCTTTAGAAATGTCATTGTAGGTGCACATTTGTTTATTTTCGTAGCTTGGTGTAAGTCACAACAAGAAAAACATTTGCTGCAAGTCTCAATGAAGGCTAAATCCGTCTTTTAAGTATATTTAGATGCGGAGTCTGCATTTCTAAGCAGACAAATAGACATTTAATTCCCTGAAAATCTGTCTTGGTAAGGGGGCTCTCAGTAGATTTTTTTGTTTTACATGATGAAAAAGCCATGGGGAAGCATGCGTCTAAAGAAACTCCTGGGCGTTCTGTCACTGTTGGCTTTACTTTTATCATTATATAGGATAAAGGTATCTAATATTTTAAAGTAAGCCCCGATTTATACCCGTTAATCGAAGTAAAGTGATGATTATCCAATGAATGGACGAATTGTTCACCTGTATGACCCAGAATTATTTCTATACCGCAGAACAATCTCTACAGAGTTTCTTTTCCAAACAGTACAAATTTGAAAACAGCATAAAGCCAAGTGAAGGGCCCAATTAATTATTTGGTGTTAATGAATAGCGAGACCATCTCTTTACTAATGGTTACTGCCGGCAATAAAGAAAGAGAAATAAAATAGCACTCTAGGTACACATTCCTCTTCGCTCCACAGATGAACCTTCAAGGATGTACAAGGGCACTTCATGTCATTGCTATTAGAATAGAGACAGAGTCATGGAGCCACCAGCCGGGGCTTAAAACCCCTCCTTCAAAAGTGTAAACACAGGACAGAAACTGAACAAAAATAAACAATAAAAAGCAGCTATAAAAATGCTATGCTCTGTTATATACTGAAAATGTATGTATCTCACAGCTAAGAAAAGATTCTGTTAATTTGACTTGTTTGCAATAAAAATAAAAAACTTTAAAAAAAAGTAGCAAAGCAGCGCCTTCCTGCAGTAAAATTATATAATTTAATATACTCGTAAAATAATATCGAAAAAATGCCCTTGGCACTTTAGAAGTGTACAATGCTAGTAAACAGCTGAGTTATGAATCACGCTATGCTATTTTTGGACTCTGTCTATATGCACTTGAATTCATGGCGAAAGTGTTAAAAAGTTACATTATATTATTGGACTATGAGGATCGTACACTGTGACCGTGGTTGGAGCACTTTTATAGCACCAGCCCTGCTTGAGGCGCTGAAACTCTGGGCAAGGTACTGAATGATTTACAAGTACACTGTGCCCATTACCTTACTGAGGTTCCAACATTTACAGCATCAAAACAGATTAGCGGGTCCTGCCCCCTTGATCTTTTTTCAGACAAGATGCTTCTGAGCTAATCCGTAGCACCTGCACCTGCTCCCATTGACAGACATGGAAGCGCATCAACATTAGACAGTGTTGCTGCAACAGGCTTGTTTATGTGTAAACCCTTATTCATACAAAGGGGTTTGAGGCCGCTTCTGCTGTTGGTAGAGCTTCAGAAAATATAAACGAACTATAAAACGATTCAATTATCTAGATGCGTTCTGGCTTTTGAAAAAACACACGCCTGCCTTTTCATGATATAGAATTTCTGCATATGCACTTGGTGAATTCACCTTTTATTGCACAAAATGGCCTACATAACTAAGGAAAGTATGACAGTGATTTAATGACAAAAGGCATGGAGAGTAGCAATTATATGATCGCTGTTACCTAGCAACTTCAGAATATTTACTGCTTAATGTAATATCCGCAGCAGCCATTATGAGATGAAGATGAAATGTTCCTCGTGGTCTATGTAAGAAATTGCATCACTTTTGTTGTTTTCCTTTTAAAGTGATACTTTATTGACTTTACAGCATAGCAACATGGAGATGATCAGACAAAACAGGTACGGGGTGTATACATAGCACAGCTCCATCACATTATGTCGTACATATAAGTAGCACCGGTCTCACTGTGCCCGTTGTGACTGTTACCAGAGATCCAGTTGGGTGCTAAGGATGGCGGTCTGCATGAAGTAAGCAGGGACACACTAAGGGCCTAATTACGAGTTTGGTGGGTCAGTTACTCCTTCCCAAACGTGACGAGTGGATATATGTTGATGACACGGATACTTTAACAACGCATCCCATTACCACGCATTTTTTACAACGCAGGACCCTTTACCACGAATACCTTTACAACGCATTACACTACAACGCAGGTACTATTACAACGCATACCATTACAACGTAAGTATAGGTAAGTATATAATATTTTAAAATAATGTAAATAATAATAAATTAAAGATTTTAATTAATTAATAATTAATGTATTATTAAATAAATTAATTAATTATATTAATTATTATTTATTAATTTGTAAATATATGTTAAAAATACCCCGGTACCCCAAAACCCAACCCTGAAACCTAAAAATACCCCTGTACCCCAAAACCCAAACCCAACCCTGAAACCTAAAAATACCCCTGTACCCCAAAACCCAAACCCAACCCTGAAACCTAAAAATACCCCTGTACCCCAAAACCCAAACCCAACCCTGAAACCTAAAAATACCCCTGTACCCCAAAACCCAAACCCAACCCTGAAACCTAAAAATACCCCTGTACCCCAAAACCCAAACCCAACCCTGAAACCTAAAAATACCCCTGTACCCCAAAACCCAAACGCAACCCTGAAACCTAAAAATACCCCTGTACCCCAAAACCCAAACCCAGCCCTGAAACCTAAAAATACCCCTGTACCCCAAAACCCAAACCCAGCCCTGAAAACTACAAATACCCCTGTACCCCAAAACCCAAACCCAACCCTGAAACGTAAAAATACCCCTGTACCCCAAAACCCAAACCCAATACCCCTAATAAATGTTTTTAAAAAAAGATAAACTTACCTATACTTACGTTGTAACGGTATGCGTTGTAATAGTATCTGCGTTGTAGTGTAATGCGTTGTAAAGTTATTCGTGGTAAAGGGTCCTGCGTTGTAAAAAATGCGTGGTAATGGGATGCGTGCTAAAAGTTGCGTGGTAACAGTTGTGTACCGTGACGAGTATCCCGTCCGTCGTATTACGAGTTCCATTTTATTCCATTGGATATAATGAAACTCGTAATACAGTAGATGGGATATCTGCTGCGTTTGTGATGGAGTAACCCATCCGCCAAACTCTTAATCAGGCCCTAAATGTGGAACATTGCTAGTAACAGTAACAAGGCCAGAGTAGCCCTAACCGATGTAAAAACTACATAGAGACGACTGAGCATCAGCATCGCACAGTCCATTTTGTCATACCATGCTTTTGCACACTTTCCAGAGCACTCCACAGCAAACATGATTAATCCCTTGCATGCGCCCGTCGGCCAACGGCCGTCGCAAGCACTACCTCGGTAGTGCTGTGCACGTCCGTTGGCCGATGCGTCCCTGCCCACTTAAAACAACTCCCGTGCCAGAATTTGCTTTGTGATAAAGGATTTAATATGCGGTCTTCTCACTGGAAATGCCACTCTTGTCATGCCCCCCACCCAACCCCTATTATTTCCCATCTAGTTTTGCTGGCCCTAGGACTGTGCATTTTATAACTGCTAAAAGGTAGGATAGCACCTGTGCTTTCCCCCTAAAACAAGTACTGTGCATTGGAGTTCCCTTTTATTTCACTTCCCAGTAAGGCTATAGTAAATGGCACAGAAACTGTAACAATGGCATTGATGTTAAATGTTATATGTAGACTGTAGTATGTACACCAACCAGATAGGAGAAAATATATTGCTGCCAAATGCCCCATTGTGCTCTTGCTGGGCTGCAGTTTAAAAGCAATGCAGTAACACATTGCTAGCAAAAGTGCTTTCTCCATGTAAAAGTAAAAAACTCTTTTTGTATATTAGGTTACCATTAAAGTGTGCTAATATATAAAAAGTGACATATTATATATATATATATATATATATATATATATATATATATATATATATATATATATATATATATATATATATATATATATATATATATATATATATATATATTTTATATATATATATAATAGGTGCCCTCACAGTGTGAGCCTAACAGCTATTTTCACTGTGGAGAGCTAAGCTAGATTTTTTATAGACCGCAAAGGTGTGATGCCAATATTTATTTCACTTATCTTCCTGGGGAAATGCTATAAAAGTAATTCAAACTTATTTTGCACTTAGTTTTAAAAATCTGACTTACTAACGTATATTGGATTTTAATAACTTGAGTGGAAAAGTAACTATAAATATGGAATTTGGGCTGCATGATGCAGACCTGGCTTAATCACAGCTCTGCCACTCATCACACCTCCAAAGGCCAATGGACATTCCTTACTGAAGTTAAAGACTCTGCCCGCCAGAAGACAATCTAAAGTATTCAAAAAGTGATGGAGGAAATGCTTGAATTATTCTCAACCACTGGTAATTAACCGGGATCACATCACTGTCCATTGTTATTTAGCACACCATGCCACCTCATTTTGCACCCAGCCATATGCAAGTCAGTCTTGAACCTGCTGCAACCCAGGACCGATGTGCAAAATCACGATGGACTGGGATGCGGACCGATTAATTACCATTTGCTGAGATTAATATAAGCATTCCATCCATCACTTTTTTGTATACTTTAGTGTGTCACCCTAAGTGAGATGGGTATGCCCAGATATGCGTCCTGTGCTCACTGTCTCACTGGAACCAAGCTATACCTGGCTGATACGCCCTAACAAGGGTGATACCAGTCATGGGTTGCTTGTGTTCTGGTTCAGGGAAAACCTAACCTGGCAATTCCGACTGCCCAGCTCCCATTGGGGCAGGGTCAAGACTGGTTTGCAACTGGCTAGGTCCATTCTGAGGTGGCATGGTGTGCAAAATAACGATGGACTGGAATGCGCCATAAATAATTACCAGTGCCTGAGATTAATGCAAGCATTACATCCATCATTTTGTTTGTATCCTTTAGTGTTCCAGAAGACAATAGCATGGCCTCTGGACCCAGGATGGCAGGGGTTGACCATTTAGGAAGCATTAGCTATGTGGACGGAGGCAGGAACAGATGGCAGAACTTCACTCTGCCTCTTTTGACTATGGAGATGTCAAAAGAGGTCGCTTCTCTTCAATCTTGGAGCCCTCTTATACCCTTTAGCAACAATTTTAGGACCTTGCCATTGGGGAAAAAACCTCATCTAAAGGTCGGATTGGTTTTCGAGAGAGCCAGAAATACTCCTTGTTGAAGAAGGTTTCAACTTTCTTAAATTGGGGACTTCTAAGAATTTTTACTGGACAGCAAAAGGGTGATTCCACAAAAAGTGGTGTACCTAGGGTGAGAAGTAACCATGAGACAATTTTCAAATCACTGATTAGTGCACATGGCAAGACCGGCACCTAACCACCACCTTGACAGAACAATCCTACCTGGGAAGTCACCTGGGAAGTCACATCTGAAGAAGGATCTGCTAGAAGCAAGGAGACTTGTGGCCGACTTTTGCTGAGTTCTAAGCAACTGGAACTGCTTATGAGGAGTCAGGTAGCTGATCTCCTGCTTGTATGCTCCAGAGACACAAAATGCAGAATGACCTTTGACTCCACCATGGTCCTGCTACCACAGATGACTGGGCCTTGCAGTAGCCCTGGCTGTAAAGATACCTGATGCCAAGAAGCCTTCTGAGGTGGAACTGGAGGCTCTTGGAGTGATGAGAAGGAAGTTGCCAGTAGTTGAAGAAAGGAAGACTAACACATGTTTTTTTAACTTCTAGACAGTGTTTAATTTGAGTCGGAGGTCGCAGGTGGGACACACGGTCATTCAAATCAAATATCAAATCAAATTAAAGTTTATTGTTATCAGTTAATAAAAAACTTCACAATATACATATAAACAATCCTTTTTAAAAATAATCGCTTATCTTCGCAACATGAATTAATAATGCTACAGCTCAGGAGAATGTTGTCTTGTTAAAAAAAAAACATTATCATTGTAATATTTATTCAGACATTTTCACTGTGGCTATAAATCGACATATGCCAAATAACAGATTCAACAACTCTAATTGTCAACATCTCAGAGCTGTTTTAAACATATATAAATATTGTGTACTCATTTTACGAAGCAAATTCCTCATGCAATGGTATGCAGCTACAATTCTGCTTAACTGCTTTATCATGAACTTGTAAAAATTTCAGAAGTTTGCAGTTTAGCTGAGGATCTGTAGAGGCCAGACTTCTCATAATGGCTGTTCTGCACGTACGTATCCCTCTCTCATTAAATAAATGCTTTAAGAATGTGCGGCGTGCATTATTCAGTTTAGGACATATGGTGACCAGCTGCACGAAATCCTCCTTCGGAGCATCACATAGCCTGCACATTTGAGGTGCTTTGTATCTCCACGCAGGTTTTTCTGAGAGGGTCGGCAGTTCACCTAAACGCATGGCCAATAGTTTTTTCGTAAGATACACCGGATATGTTTGGTGTAAATAAGCCGCGGGTTGCAAAATGTCATAGGTTTGTATTGTCATCCAGGCATGTGATCTCTGTGAGAATTTGCTTTTGTCCTCAACTAGCGAATGTATTTATGCAGTTTTATTCATGGTTTGGCAAAACGTGGTATGCAATAGATTCAAGTTCCATAAGTCACCCGTATTGGTTAGTTGTAAAGATGATGACAAGTATTTGTTGTACCTTGAGTTCACATCGTTGTTCACGGATTCCCATAGAGCACTAATTAATGGACTAGACTGATTGTTGTGTAATTTATGCATTGATTTGAAGAAGTGATATCTTCTTGCTATGGTTTGTTGTGTCAGTCCAAATTCAAAACGAATTTGTGCTGGAGAGGCATTACAAGGCAGACCAAAGACCCGTCTGTATGTTTTAACTTGTAGTCTATCCAACATTTTGGATTCCTTACTGTGCATCACCGTGCTTGCAAAAGTAAGAGATGGAACCAGTTTGGCTTTAATTACAGAGAGCAGTGGTTGAAAAGAGGGGCAGTCTATTTTATTAGCAAGTAAACAGAATGAATGTGTTAAAGCATTATTTTTTCTAACCGTATATTCTTGATGTGCACAAAAGTTAAAATTTTTATCAAAATTGAAACTTCAATATTTATAAACAAACTGACTTCTTCTATGGTTAGATTGTCAAGCCTGATCTGTAGTGCAGCATGTGGATTATTCCCAATACGCATAGTTTTTGTCTTGTTAATGTTAATTTCCAATTTATTGAGTTTTGTGTATGCCGCAGTTTCTTTTATCAATCTTTGGAGTCCAATTTCTGTATGACTCAGTAGGACAATATAGTCAGCATATAATAGATGGGAGAACGTTAGTGAACCTATCCTTGGTGCATGTGAATTGACTTGATCTAGTTGGGTTGATAAATCCGCCGTAAAGAGGTTAAACAGGTGTGGTGCTAGCACACATCCTTGCTTAAGACCCCTTGCGGTTGGTATTTTTCTTGATATTTTGGTCCCATCCCCTATCTTAATCTGGATCCATGTATCTGTGTATAACGATTCGATTGCTCTTAGCATAGTTTCTTGAATCCCCAAATGTCGCAATTTATTCCATAGAAGTGGTCGATCAGCCCGATCAAAAGCTGCTTTCAGATCGATAAAGCAGAGTTGCAGTTTCTTCTTTTGGCGTTTGCTCTTTTCCGCAATGGATGCTACTTTTGTCATATTGATTAGCGTGCCATACCCTTTCCGAAATACCGTTTGTTGTTGTGGGATCAAAGACTTAAAATTAGACCACTTTATTAGATCATCTAATATTAATGATGCCTAATATTTGGCTTCCGAGTCAATAAGAGCTATTAATCTATAGTTGGATAGATTCGTTTTATCACCTCCCTTAAAAATAGGGTTTATTATGGATCCTCCCAGCTATCTGGAGTCATCCCTGTATTTTCCACCTCTTTGAACAAGAGCATTATCGGGTTGGCCCCGTATTTTGGATCCACTTTGAATATTGCCTGAGGGATGCCATTTGGACCTGGGGCGCAATCACTTCTTCCTGCTTTGATCACATTTTCAACTTTTGTGAGCGTGCATGATGTCATGACTAAAGCATGTACCAGCTCAAATTGTATTCTAGTCTTGCTTATTTGCTCTGTCTCAATAACCTTGGTAGTTTTTATTGCTTGTAGGTGGTCTTCATCAGTAAAGAGTTTAGTGAGATGGACGACCTACTCTTGTTCCGTAACATTTGAAGATAGTGATACTGGGTTTACCTTGTGTAAGCCATTTATTGTTTTTCAAAATGCTTTGGTATTCGATTGTTTACAATTGTAGAGCAACTTTGCCCAAAACTCGTCTGTCATTTTTCTTTTTTCCTGCCAGACATGTTTCTTAAATTTCTTCTTCAGTTGAGTTAACCTATCCATTGCAACTGGAGGATAGCCCTGCTTTTTTACCTTCCTTATTTCTCTACTCAATTCTTTCTTCAACACTTTTATTCTCTGTAGTGATTGATGTATGTAACTTTTGTCCTGTCCTGCTTTCGAATTTGGTTTATGATTTGTCATTACGGTGACAAATTTGATCCATGCATTTAATGCTGTGGAGGATGACTGTTCTCCATAACTGTTTTAGCTTTGCCAGCGAGTCCTGGAAGTCGATGGGTTGTGCAATTTAATCATTTGTAGATGGTTAGTGCACTTCCTTTGTCAATTGTTGGGGCAGACCGATATCTGTCTGGATTAATATTTATGGCTATGTGTTGGATTGAGTGATCACTATCCATGTATTAGTGGCAAGGAGAGAATGGTATAGTCAATTACGAACCCAGTCAGTGGTCCATAGTAAGTAAAATTAGGAGGATTATCATCCGGTGTTCTCCCATTGATTATTCGCAAACCTAAATAGTCCAGAGAGGTAACCAAGTCCTTACCGACTTTAGTGGGTTTCCTCCAGGCATGGGTTTTTTTTTTAGGGGCAAGCACTTATTTTTCTTCAGTAACTTTAATCCAGAGCAAGAGAGGGAGAAAAGCAGTAAAGGGAGAATGGAGGAAGAGAAAGATGGGCAAAACAGTGAAAAAGCGAGAAAGGAGAGATGAAAAACCTGCAAGAGTGAGGTAATGAGGCAGGGAGTATCTGATGGTGAATTAAGGAGGTATGAGGTGGAATGAAAACTACACAGCGTTGGTATTCAGTACCCCAACTTTGCTTACTCCCAGGACTTCTGAACAAAACTTTTGGCTCTGGCACTTTTTCTTTTTACAAATTAAGCATTGCTTCCTAATGACCAGGACAGGGTGCTGAGGCAGCCCAGGATGGTTGCACCCTAAGTGGGCAATAAACGAAGTTCCATACTTGGAGCTTTTTGGCACACCGAAAAAGGGTCAGCGGGAACTTGAGGTGAAGGCATCTGGTCTTGTGATACTCGTAGTGCCTGCAGCTTCCAGTCTTGCCCCTATGAAGGATTTTGAGAACTGAAAAAATTAATATGTTTGAAGGTAAAACCTTCGTCCAGGGCGATGTGAAACATCCATCCCAGTGACAAAGCAACTTAGGCAGACAGATTTATCTTGCTTGGAACTTTTGGGCCCCAAATAGTCACTTTGCCAGTCATCACTCATTAGCCTCACCTTAGGACCTGTCCATGCGTTGAAGGGCTTTGACTTCCATTTCAGAAGCAAAGTCAAAAAGTTTGACATTTGTGACTTAACTTGTTCATCCAACTTCCACTCTATCTCGACTGGTCAGAAATCATTCCTAAGTCCATGTGAACTGCAAATTGGTATTATTGATTGGTCCTTTACATTTTCTAGATGCTTTTGAATAAAAAAAAAGTTAAAAAATTGTCGGGCATATGCATCAACAATCGGTAATACATGTCGGTAATAGCGAAAAATAACGAATCGCTATTAAGGACATGCAAACCGCGATGCATCAAACTAATCGGTAAAAATTACCGATTCGGTAAAAATCGCTATTAAATAGCGAAAGTACGACCGCAAGAGTAGCAAATACCGAGTTAGCTAATACCGATTCGGTATTAGTGAATCTGGTATTTGCGACTTCGGTAATAGCGAGAACGGAAAAAGTACGCGACGCTTCGGAAGCATGCCGATGACATCACAACCAGGAAGTAGGACAGCCACGCTGCATTCTGTGGTCGGAGTAGCACTGAGGAGGAGGCAGAGCACAGGAGCTGAGGACCCAGACAGAACCAGTAGCAACCAGGACAAGGCAAGCAGGACAAGATTGAGAAGGAGGCCCCCCAGCAGGGAAAGGACACACACCGAAAACGGAAGTTTTCTGATAAGGAGCTGGAAATCCTAATCGTGTGTGTGACCAGCAACAATGACCGACTGTTTGGAAAGTTGTCGCTGAAGGTGCCAGAGGTAGAAAAACGCAAGATGTGGCTGCGCATCAAGGACAAGGTAAATGCCTGCGGAGTCACCCACCGCAGCATCGACGACTTAAAAAACGCTGGTATGACCTGCGTAAGAGGGCCAAGGAGAAGATTGCGCAGAGGGTCAAGGATGCTGCTGGCACAGGAGGGGGCACATCCAATGTGACGCCGAACACAGCCCTGGAGGATCTAGTGGAGTCCACCATAGAACCGGAAGCTGTTGTGGGGGTCACACGTCTGGACATCTCTGGTGCTGCTGAAGGAGGACAAGGAAAGAAGCATGGCAGCGTAACAATGCAGCGTGTACTAAGTCCCTGCCCAATCCCCCATGCCAGACCCAGTGCCCATGTAGCGTTGCCCTAAACACATACCCTCACCACTGTGTTGCACCATGGGAGTTGTAGTCAATACATGAATGGGTGCATGCCAGAGCCCAGAGATGAATACAGCAGCAAAGGGCCAAATGTGAGACAGAAAAAGTGATTTATTGTGAGATGCCACAGCTATTTTCACATACCATACCATGATATTAACTATGCACTGTTTCACACACAGATGCATCCGCCATCGATTCTGACGACTGTGCCCGCCTCGTCATCTCTGAGACGCCAGTGTTGTCAGAAGCAGAGTGCTCACAGGGAGCTGAAGCCATGTCCTCCCCTTCACCACCACGGCGAACAACACCTCCGCCATCCCTGCGGTCCAAGACACCACCACCACCACCACCATCCCTGCGGTCCAAGACACCACCACCACCACCACCATCCTCGCGGTCCAAGACACCACCACCACCACCACCACCAGTGCGGGCCACTCTGCAGAGCCGCAGAGCAGATGTTCCCTCCCTGCCCGTGATGGAGTCGGATCACAGTTCAGCACCCCCAAATGTTCCCCGCCAGGCTGTCGTCACTCCAACCAGCCAAACTGCAGCACAACAGCGCATCAGGCAGAGGGCTGTGCCCCCGGGTCGGGCTGCTGCAAGACCAGTCGATCTGTTCGAAGGGTACGGAGTTGTGGAGACCCGGATGCTGCGTGTCCAGCGCCTGCAGGGGAGACACATGGGTGCCATGAAACTCTCCATGACCAAACTTTGCAACAAACTTGGCAACATGACTGACGCTGTGCGTGAGCACACCACTGCCGTAGCTGCCGGCAACAATGAAATAAAGCTTTGCCTGCAAGAACTGACACGTGCCGTAGTGGCAGGCCAACAGAGTGAGCGCCGGCGTCACAGGCAGATCATGCTGGCAGTGAATACAACTAACAAGGCCATTAATAAGCTGTGCAACAGCACGGCTATGCTGTCCCGCAGGTCCGTGTCCCTGCAAGTGGACCTAGGTCATTATTGTGGGGATGTGGCTAAGGCCCTTAAGAGGGTGACCACTGCAGTGGAGCAACTGCAGCCTGGGTCCGCCAGTGTCCGTAGTCTGGAAGCGGAAGAGGGGAGTGAGGCAGCCTCCAGTGTCAGCAGCGTCTCACTGTTGGACACCAGCGGGAGGAGGCACAGTGGCCGCAATGCAACTGCCACACACTCCCATCGTGTAGAAGCCGAGGAGTCACAGGACAGGAGACTGGGGGTACGCGGCAAACGGAAGTGAACATGTGGCAAAGTCACACTGTCCTTGGTGACGTAACCATGGACAGACTAAAGTGCCACACGCATACCCCGTTCTGAGAAGGGACAATTTAAGTTTGACTTTAACTGCAGCAGCAGCATGTTTGTGTTACGTTTATCTGCACCAGTCAGGTGTCCATGCCCATTAAACCCTTGCAAATCAGATCCTGTTGTCAAGTCACTCTCTTACCTGTCTCAGAAATTATTCCGTGTGATGTATGTCCGCCTCCGTTGCCCTTCAGCTGTGTTGGGCACATGCGCCTGTCGGTGTTGGGGGGGTGGTTGCTGTGCACGTAGTTCATCCTCTCCGTCCACCTCTATGGGTATCCCCCTGCGTGTGGCGATGTTGTGCAGGATGGCACACACAGCAATGATCTGGCAGCAGGTCACTGGGTCGTACTGCAAGGCACCTCCAGTCTTGTGCAGTATTCGGAAGCGGCTCTTGAGGATGCCGAATGTACTCTCAACCACATTCCTCGTGCTGATGTGTGCTCTGTTGTAGCGCTGCTCTTGCGGTGTTGCTGGGTTGAGGTAGAGAGTGAGTAGATATTCACTCAATGCGTATGCTCTGTCACCTGCAGGATGGGGAGAGAATGGTCATCAGCATGATTGCAAATATACATGTGGGGATGGAGTGGATGGTGAGTACGATGATGCTTCAATATGTACCTAGTAGGTGTCCCTCTCCAAATTCACCGTTGTTCAGGCGCCTGTGGAGGCCACAGTGACGGAATATGTAAGCGTCGTGTGTGCTCCCGGGGAATTGGGCTACAAGGTCCGTAATGATGTACTTGGCATTGCACACCACCTGCACATTTATAGAGTGATATGACTTACGGCTGATGGAGGACAGATGGGGACATGCATGCAGTCAACACACCCTATGACATGGGGGAATTGTGCCACCTGGTAGAATTCCTGTTTGGTGCGGGTCAGCTGCTGGGGGGTTGTGGGGAAGGTGATGTGGCGATTTATTAGTGTCAGCATGGCCTCTAGGAACCGGTGGAAGAAGCGTGATAAAGCGCTTTGCGACACACCTCCAGTCTCAGTCTCAGCTATTACCCCCTGGAAGCTTCCAGACGCAAGCAGGTGCAGGCAGCATAGAACCTGCACATGGGCTGGTATTGCGTTGGTCCTACGGGTCTCGTGCTGCAGAAATGGTTCCAGGTCTGCTATTAGGCCCATTATCATGGCACGGTTCAGTCTATACTTGTCGTACACCTGTTCCTCGGTCTGCCCCAGCAAAGTGATGCGCACCCTGAAGATCCTGTCCTGGATCATCCTCCTGCGTTGGGCCTGGGCGTTGATCCTCCTACTCCTAGCAAGCACGTAGAGGGCAGCCATTTTGGTTGACATGTGGGGTTTCCCAGGGCATTTTTGAAGGGTTACTGATTGTCAGCACCTGCTGATGGGGTTGTAATTTTTTTTTCTGTCCTTCAGTTTACTTTACCTCCTGATTGTGATTCCCCTTATTTTGCTCATGCTAAATAGCGATTTTTTGGGATTTTCGGTATTAGTGACTTTTCATGCATACCATTGCAATTCGTTAATAGCGATTCGGTATTACCGAGGTCAGCTTTGGGGTTCGGTAATTCCGATTGTCTGTTTAGTGATTCGGTAATTTACCACGGGGGGTTTTTAGCGATTCTTTATTTTTTACCGAATTATTGTTTGATGCATAGCATTTTCTGGTTTTGCGTTCGGTATCGGCCTGTTTTACCGAATCGCTGTTTTACCGGGAGGTATTTTCGCTGATGTATCTGCCAGTATATCTATTAATCTCTGTGCCTTGTTTTTATTCAGTTCCTTTCCTTTTGCTTATTATTTTCCCCTGTTTTGTTTGGTGTTTTTCTTTTGTTGATTGCGTAACTTTGAAATTGTTGCAACTTTAAATTTACACACACTTCTGCTGGGAATTTTCTGATGCTTGTGCCAGAGCTACCACGGGTTGAGCAGAAACTTGTGTTGAGACTTAACCAAGTTGTGTTTATTAACTAAACAAGGGTCTCCTCCTCCCAAATAAAAAAATCTCTTTCTAACATTGTTGATCAGTGGTGCTATAGGATCTTGTCCAGCAGTTACCATTCAATTTTGAAAGTTAAGTTAAGAAATAGCCATTGCATTCTAGGTTTATATAGAAAAAATTGTTAATGAGATTCCTAATTGGAAAGAAGTTTTTTTGATTGCTCCTTCTTTTTTTCTGTAGAATATAAAGTGTATCTCTCTGCTTTAACAGTACTTACTGTGGTGGGCATGAATGCCACATGCAAAGAAAGGAAATTCCAAATGGGCCATTATCATAGGAAGGGGGGAGAATTTGAAAGTCTTCAGGCCCTGGTTAGAGAACAACAAGCAGAGATGACCTCGGAGAAGATTGAGGATAAGGTTGAAGAGGCACCAGTGCAAGAGAAAGATTTCCCCCAAAGAGCAGCTTTGCCTGTCTTGTCCAGGGCGGGGTATAATGTACTCAACTACAGCTCATCTCCATCACAGCTGAAAGTTTATCACCTGGTCCTGGAGGTGGAGGGTACGAAGGCTTAGAGGGCCCTAACATTTCTCTCACTTTCCCGGGAGGAGTGAAAAGGTGACCTGGCTGAAGAGCAGAAAAAGGCAGAGGCTGTCCTACGCTCTGATGAAAAGAAGGCAATCCATGTTCCTGAGGAGAGAAAGGCAGCTTTTCCTCTTGAAGTAACTGGCACTGGCAGCTGAAGAGAAAGCAGCTGCATCCTTGCCTGTAGAGGAAAAATGGGTAGAGGCAGCCCTTGCACTGGAGAAAAAAAAGCTAGCCTTGGAGGAGCAAAGCTAGCGCTAGATTGAGGACATCGGAGTCTAGTGAGGATAGTGTGAGCGACACAGATACCCAGGAAAGGTCATTCATGTTGTAATATTCCTAGAGATCTTGTACCTAACTATGTGGTTCGGGATGACCTTGATCCGATGTTCGCATCTTGTGCATTGCAAATGCACAAAGTAGATAAAGAGACTCGGAAGGGGGTAACTTGTGAAGGCATAAGCATGTCTGTGGTAAGGAAACTCTATTGTAATTGTAATTTATATTTATATAGCGCATTATCACCAACGGTCTCTAACCTAGAAGACTCAGAACTGGTTCGCCACCAACTCACAAAGGCGGATCTCATTCATAAATTTGTTCTTACTCCAGATAATTTTCAGATTTAGGCACACCACGAAGCAGTCAAAACAATATTAGAACTATTTTGTGGATGTGTCATTTAAGTCAGGGGAAACTTGGATGAAGGGCAGCAAAGTGAATGACTACAATGGGCTGTACAATTTATTGATGCAAGAGCACATTTAGAGTCACTGATTTACAGAGTAGCACCAGCACCTTTTTGATTTTAAGCTCTCTGATCCCAGGGTGCTTGGGAAAGAGGTGGACCTCTGGTTCATCACCAGAGTGTCAAAGAAGGTACCGACCAAATGAAGGGTGGTTTGGGCCCTGTAAGGCAGAAGCAGAAGTAGGAGGGAGCAAGGATTATACAGAGTTTTCTAAATGGCATCTGAGGACTGTTCAGGAGTGGAGTCCTAGTTCACTTCTAAGTTGAATGTGGTGTGTAACACCATTGACCTAACCTCACACATTGGTGATTTGATTGCTTGCTGGCAGGGCACAAGAAAAATAACTCTGTTTGCTTAAGAAGCCCCTACCTCGTAGGCCATCCACAGGATTGCTAGTGTAGTGCTCCGTGTGAAAGTCTTCCCAGAGGGGAGAGAAGGTAGACCGAGGTTACTCTAAATTTCCATGGGTGAGCAGGAGATCAAACTCATGTTTTCATGCCTTCCAGCGCCAAAAAGTACAGGCAGTAGCCATCCATCAATGGGAAAAGGGTGGACTTTTTGAGAGACAGCATCCCTACTGACCATTATCAGCTTGCACCTCAAGGACAGGTAATTTCCGGTGTGTACCACAGGTTTGTGAATGATTATCATCAGGTTAGTTACCACCCTGTGATGATGGTTTCCCTAGAGTGGGGTTGGAGAATTGGTGCTTGAAAAGTAGCGGCAAGCAGTAGGTATACCTATGGATGCTTGCTGTGCAGTTACATGGCGCATTCTGGTTCAAAAGAAGTGTAACTCAAAGTCCAAGCTGTGATGTTGGGCATGCCTGAGTGAGTACTTATTACCACTAGGGCCACAACAGCCAGTAAAGAGAGTGAGGGAGACATGAAACAGTAGACTAGGTTTCAGCAAAAAAAGAGTAAGAGTAAGGACATGAGGCATGGGCTACTGACCTCAGAAGCTCCCATGCCCCATGAGGAGTTCAACCCTGAAGGTGAAGTTGTGGCAAATCAAGTGGAGAATGTCTGCTCTGGGATACCTGACTGAACTAACTGTAATATGTGCTGCAGCAATGTCCTCTACAAAGAGAAGGAGGAATGTCCAACCCTTAAAGACTTTCAGCAACAGGCTGAAACTCAGGTCAATGGCGTTAACCACTTGACCCCAAAGGTTCTGCTGGGAGGAAGGGTTGTTTTTTTTATAGTGAGCCTAGAGACTCTAGACCTGCGGGAGCCTGAATGCTGATTGTGCCCCAGTGTTAGAGGGCCTTCCAACTGGGGTGGCTGGATGTCGGAACTTGGGGTGTTTGAACCATCCAGAAGTGCTAAGTCCTGTCCCATGCTTCTGGCACCGAAGGCCATCCCGGAGGGAGTCACTCCAGAACTCCTGTTTTGCTTGCTCTACATGGGGCTCACTGCATTCACCAAGACTGGTGCTTACCTAATCTCCAAAACTGGTGAGCTCATTGATCGGTTAGGGTCTATAAAGCTTTTGACCTGACTTCAGATCACTGCCAGATTGCCTTAACTAAGGATGCAAAGGAGATTTCAACATTCTCACTCCCAAAAGCCATTTCTAATTTAAAGTGATATCTTTTAGGCTAAAGAATGTTTCTATCCTGCTTTCAAAGGTTCTCCAACTGGCTGCTGCCTGGGCTAGAATACCTCAACGCTGCCCGCCTGGACAACATAGAAGTCTTCAACTGTAGCTGGGGGGACCTCCCAAAACACCTAAAGCAAGTGCGTCAGGTTCTGCAACAGAAAGGACTTACTATCAAAACGAGGAATTCTAATAAAATCAAACTGTAAATAGAGGTCCAGATCTCCAAACCTGATAGCCACCAGTGCACACCTGAACAGAGAATATTTTTCCTGCTCATATGAAGGCTCTCTCTACTACTAAACTTTATTTTCCTGGAATCATGCTGTTAGAAATGGGATTTCTGGTTGGCTAGGGCAAATAGCCTTTGTCATACTTAGAAAACACATTAGCTCATAATCACAAATGTACACTGTGCCACCTGGCACTAGGTTATACTTTACAGGGGACTATATACAGGACAGGGCCAATTGGGCCGCTGTCAGAACCATCTAAACTGATAAGTAATAAAACAACCAGTAACTACTTAGCACAAAATCATTATGCCTCAGTCACATTGGGCATCACCCACATTATGCAGTAATCACATTAGGTCAACAGTGCACCATAGTAACACTCACAAGGTGCATATATCACCTTAGGGCCTTGCACCCTGCCAGAACACAAGGTGCTCTCAGGCTCACTGGCCTTCCTTGGGGAGCCCATCTTGGGCTTCCTCACAATGACCTATGTCCATAAAAGTCAGGGCTCTAGGAGTCTGAGGCTTCCGACTGCCATCAGGCTGCTACGGCCGCTGCGTACAGGCCCAACCGGCCGATACCAGAAATGGGGGGCGAGGGTGCCACTCACCTGTGTCTCTCCTGAGACGCAATCTGCCCCCAACGTTGCAGCTGCCGCGAACTGGCGATACAGCTGAGTGCAAAACACTAGGCACCAACAGTACCTTGGAAGCCCCTCCTTCCCGGGGCTCCGCTGTCGGGGAAATCGCGCTAGTGCTCCCCTGCAAGCCCCACTCATCAAGGGGGAGGAAAACTGGCACCTGGCTCCCTCTCTTCTGCCCTGGCCCAATGCGAAATAACCCTCCCACCATCACGGTGGCCGGAGCTCATTATCCGGAAGCTCAGTCCCACTCACCATTCCTTGGGGGCATATCGATTATGCTTGCAGATGTCGGCTGGAACACACGGGAGCCGGGAGGGTGCCGTTCCTTTCCAAACACCAGTCTCTCTCTCTCTCACAGCAACACGCAGGGATCTCTGCTTCCTCGGCAGAGCCCCGCACACACTTAGGCCTCCCACTGCCTGTCTTCACCGTGGCTCCTTCTGGGATCAGCCTCGCCCCTGGCCAGGCATCGGGCGCCTGACTTCCGGTTTTGCTCGGTACGAGCGGAACTGGTGCCCTTCTTCTTGGGGTTTTTGGCAAGGAAAAGGCAACCACGGAGTGCCCGTCATGCACTGGTCAGGACAAAGGGGGAGCCCCCTTCTCGGGCTCGTAGAAGCACGCGGGGCTCTCCTCACCACCATGGGAGCCCTGCCCACAAACAGGCAACAGCCGTCTGGCTTACTGGTTGGTTGTTCTTCTGCCACGGCGCGACGGTGTCTTCCCAACTTCCAAGTTGGAGCCCCCTCCTCGGGCTCCCCGGGATAATAAAAGAACGCAACGCTCACAATGCGCTTGGACCCGAGTTTAGAAGGCAGAGCTGGACACAGTTAGGCCAGCACGTATCGTTCCCCAGGAAACAGCAACTGGGTCCCAAGGCGGTTCCTCCTTGCCCAGCAGTCCTGCAGAAGCACAGCTCCAAGTAGGTACAGGTAAGCACACCTTACATGGGGACCCAGTTCCAACCAGTGCTAGGGGGCACTTAACGAGTGCACAACAGTCCCCATTGACAGTGTAGGTCTTGGCTCCAGAAACACCACAGGGGGGCGGAGCCAGCATTGTACAAGGCAGGCACAGACCTATTCAGGGTCAGGTGCTACTCCTCCCACTCATCCAAATGCAAATCAGGCCCATTTAGCCTAGCGCTGACTCACCCAGCGCCAGACATGCACTACGCATCAGGCAGGCATAAAGACACACAGCAAACAGAAATGCCAACTTCTAAAAGTGGCATTTCTGAAATAGTGTTAATAAACCTGTGAACACCATTACGCAGCATTTATTATTACTATTCCAAACTTGACCATGCTGCTCCTCTCATATCAGGAATTACCACTGAAACACTTACCAGGGAATCCCCAATGCATTCCTATGAGAGGCAACATCACAGTAGTGAGAAAACAAAATGACTGTTTGTCACTACCAGGACATGCCACACAGTTAAGGCACATGTCCTACATTTTACCTACAATGCATCCTGCCCATAGGGCTAGCTAGGGCCTACCAGGGGTGACATATGTCGTAAAAGGGGAGTCACAGATGTGGTACCCACTTTATGTGCCACGTCAAAGCGCAGTAAACTGCGTGTGCAGGCCCTGCAATGGCAGAGGCCTGAGACATGTTTGAAAGGCTACTTTGGTGGGTGGCGCAAGCAGTCACGCAAGCCAACCAACAGCATTTAATTTACTGGCCCCAGTTATACGAAATACCACTTTACAAGGGACTGAGAGGTAAATTAAATGCACCAAACAGGTGTATACCAATCTTATAATGTTTTCCACAGAGCGCACACACACTTTACACTGGACAGCAGTGCTACAGTGCCCAGAGTCCTAAAACCACCAACACCAGGTCAGAAAAAAGACTAGGAGAAAGGTAGAAAGTTCGGGAATGACCCTGCAGAAAGGACCAAGTCCAACACATGCTTAATCCGCACATGTTCTGTCTTCACTAATAAACAATTTGGTAAAAGATACTGACCTCTAGTGAGTGGTTAGTGAAGCTGCTCCGTGAGAGGGCGGCCTATTGAATTAGTGCTCAAATTAAAGTATTTTATTACACATGGGACCATTTCTGGATGAGCCACCTGTTTTGGTGACATTATATGCAGACCATGGCCTATTATGTTTATGTATATAGACTTCTAACTTTATTTTGATCTAGAGGGATTGGCACTATGGGTTTGGTTTCATTTAGGTAAGCCTATTAGGGATATTTGCAGCCCAAACAAGACTTATGTTTCCTCCATTACCCTTTAATATTACTCAGTTTGCATGTTGTTTGCAATTTATCTACTGGATTATTACTGATCACGTGTAACCCCTGTAGACTAACTGAATTATTGTCATACCACACTTTCTTCTCTCCCTCTATTATTTCTTGCCTTTCCATTGCCTTTCTTTATTCTTCCATCACCATTGGTTCTGTGCCAACAATTGGATTGCGTCTTGGAAAGCCATTGTGTCCCTTGATGTTCCTTCCTAAAAATTTTAATATCTTGCATTGTCACATTGTGACGGCCTAATGTATGACTCTGCAAAAGAAAAAGAGAGGGGCTTGCCCATCTCACCCCTTAAACAGGGCAATAAAGAACAAACACAAAACTGTGGTATACCATAGTGACAAATTCAATTAAATACTTTAGATCAACAATAAAACAATCAATTTTCACTGGATATTAAATTAAATCCACATAAATCAGTTTGTTTATTTTATACATTAAACCTGCCTATACATCCAACTGCACCCTGTGTAGTTTCGTAGTCTCTAATTCAGCAGGATAAAATAATACTGGAAACCACACTTATAAAAACTGAATTATATATAAACACATTATACAATTTTCACATGCCACATATTCCCTAATGTTTCACTCAACAATGGTATGTATAGTCCTTTTATTACTTTTTGCTTTTTGAATCATTTCCTCCATGTTTCCTTTTTACTCAGAAGGAGGTTTTTACATGAAAAGTCTAAATGCAATTTCCTGGAGGTAGCTGTAGAGTCAATCAATCAATCAATCAAAAGTAACGTTTATTTAGACCATTGATCTTTAAACCACATAAAACACGACATCTTGTATAAAATTCCAAAAATTGTTACAAAGTCATTACCATATTCCATTATAGGAGGCTAATTTTTCCTAACATCCAACTTAGTTTCGTTAAGAACAATTCCATACATAATTATAAACCTATTCATTTATCGCATATAAGATCCAAATATTATTAAAATCCCGTTTTAAAAAATTCAAAAGGATAAAACTTAAAATCTCTATACATCATTACTCTACCTAGCCCTCCATTCCCTATTCCATTAGCAACCTTTTAGCAGCCTGAATAAACTTTGCCACAGCTATTGTGATATCAAGTTATTGCATGTCCGTAAGGAGCTTAATTGCTTGTGTATGTGACCCAGTACCATATTTTAAGAAGATTAGTCGTAAAAACTGTTTTCGCTGGGCTAACAATTTGTGAGGGTCCATTAAAATATGTAAACAATTACATTTTATGCCCATGCCGCATGTGCATCTACTGTCTAGTTGCATCAGTTCCTTTTTTATTTCATCATTCTGATTCTCAGCCTAAATACTTTGACTCTGACCCATTGATTTGGTAGGGTGCCTAGGTAGGGGTAAGAATTTTCTATCATCCAGCTATTTATCATAAACTGCACAGACTCTTTCCTTATCAGGTACTCCATGTCATTTAATCTACACCTTTCCTTCCCTAAAGATTTGAGTATACTTTTTGATTCATCAATATGCAGAGACTGCGGATCAATTTTCACCTTCAGCTTTTCACAGATAGAATATAGTTTCTTACTTATTGCTTTAACCCAATTTAATTCACTAGTCTGAATCTCCTTCATACACTATTGTGACACTTTCATATCGTCTCCTGATCCCAGCCATTTCCAAAATCTAAGTAAACCCACTTGCACCTAGACGTTCCATGAGGTCACGTCTAGCTCCAGTCTAATTGTCTGTAACATTGCTGAGCTAGGCAATGACATCAATGCTATTAAACATTTCCCTTCCTCACTGTCCCAGGAACTTTTCCCTCCTAGACATAGAATTTCTGCAGCATAATGCAATTGCGGGGGGATCATTGCGTTGTGGGCCTTCAGCAAAGGTCTATGGGACATAGCACCAAAACTACGATTACATTTTTTCAACCCGCTAGCCGAGGCTAAGGCTTTTACTTTCTGGGCCTCCAGGTGCGTGCCCCATTTTAGAGACTTGTCAAACCATATTCCAAGGTATTTGTACTCGTTGACAATCTCTAGTTTCGTTTGCCCCAAAAACCAGTTAAATTTTTGTTCTCTCTTTCCAAAGCACAGGATTTTTGTTTTATCCATGTTCACTGTGAGAAGTTTGGTTTCACAATATGTGCTGAACACATTTAGCTTCCTTTGCAGAACCAACTCTTTCTGATCTGGGATCACTAAATCATCTGCATACAGTAGACAGGACAAATGCTTCCCATTTACCTCAAACAAGAAGGTAGATCTGCAAGAAAGATTGCGAAAAGCAGCGGAGCCAATACGCAGCCCTGTCTTAGGCCATGATTGATCGCTATATCCGGTGTCAGGCCCCCCCAGTGTATCTTTAATGACATGGGCCCAATTCTGTCTGTGCAACTCCTGGATTATTACTAGGAGTTCCTCCGGAATATTATAGCTTCTTAATGTCTCCCAAAGACACTCCCGATCCACTAGATCAAAAGCTGCACGAAAGTGAACAAAACAGCAGTATAATCTACCTTGCTGCTCCATGGACTTCCGAGCTAACGCCCTTAGGGCAAAGCAGTGGTCAATAGTAGAGTGACCCTTTTTAAAACCTCCTTGTTCCACTGGCACGATCAAGTGTTGCTCCACCCAGTCCTTCAATCTGCCAAGTATTATTTTAGAGAAAACCTTTGCTTCAATATCCAGCAGATTAATTTATTTGTAATTCTTTGGATCCTTCCTGTCACCTTTCTTATGAAGAGGCCTGATCACAGCCCCCCGCCAGGATTTTGGGATAATACCTGAATCTAGGATAGCTAAAAACATCTGGGATAAAAATTGTGCCCACCAGTTTAGCTGTGTTTTAATTATAACAAGCGGGTAAGTTATCTGGCCCGGCGGCACGGGTTAGGTTTAACTTCCTGATAGTATCCTTCACTTTTTCTACTGAGAATAATGACTTTAACTCTTTTACTGGCTTTCTCCTGGGGGCTCTTTCCCTGCTTATTAGGGGCACATAACTTGCCTCATATAGTTGGCCTAGGTATTCCTCCCAGAATGCCTCATCAACTACACAACTCATGGTTCCTGGGGTCCGACCCAAGGCGTCCTGGATCAGCTTCCAGAAACCTTTAACATTTTTAGTTTCTATTGTTTCCAATACATTATCCCAACATTTTTCTTTGAAGATCCTCTTCTTAGACTTTACTAACATTTTATATTCTTTCCTTAATTTAATTAGCTTAGTTTAGCCCCCCTGATCATACCTTAGCCTCAAACATCTTTCTACTCTCCTGCACTCAGAATCAAACCAACTCACTTGCTTTCTATGTCTAAATAGTATATCTTTAGTATACTTTTCCCTCCTGTTTAGGTCAACTCTGAGGCATTGTACAACCTGGTTGATTTTATCCTCGAACCATGAAACTTTCTGATCAGTAGCTTCTTCCATATTTAAGTTCTGTTGGAAACTAGCTAATTTCGCTAAGTATTCATCTGTTAATTTTGTGGACAGATGTTTTGGGTATTACAGTTTGAGGAAGGACTCTTTCACAATGACATGTGGGCACCTTTATTAGTTCACAATACAGAGCATTATGGTCACTTTCTTTACGCTGGATTACCTCAAACATTTTTTTGCTATCTCACAATTCCATGCATATGCGAGCACATAGTCTATGGGGCAGTATTGTTTACCTTTTCTAAACGTCTGTTTAGCTGGGCGGTCAGATTCTATCCTGCCATTTAGACTAATTAACCCCTTTGATCCTAAAAATTTCCCAAGGGCTTCATCTTGTCTATTCGTGGTTCAAATGGGGAAATCTGATAGGATTATGTCATAGGCTTTTGCAATTTCTTTGAACCAAGGGTCTAGTTTTTTTGGATTTAATTTATGGTTAAAATCACCCATGATAACCAACAAATCGTTTCCATATTTTTCACTCAAGAAATTTGTAACATCCTTAAAGAGCCCCATTTTCATTCCATACTCCTCTTGAGAGCCCCATTGTATGTAGATGTTCACCAGAATCAACAGGTCATTCAACCTATCAGAAACCAGCAGGGATACCTCACTAACCAACACCCATTTACAAGATGTAGCTATTAGCTTCACTTTTTTTCGCGATTCTAGTGGAAATAAGTGTCATGATCCCCCCCGGATGGTCGTCCATATCTTTTTTTACTGGCAGGTTTATGATGTTGTACAAACCCTTCAATAACCAGGGTGTTGTCGCATAGCCAAGTTTCCTGCAGGCAGATAATATCTGCTTGCAGTGAAGCACGTTTTATAATTTCAGCATTTGTTTGCCCTGCAAACCCATTTATATTCCAAGAAACGATTTTTAGGCTATGCGACAACCCACTTCCCTAATCAATATCACTAAGGTGACCAGACTCAATCAGGTCCCACAAGGGTGTACTTATATAGCTATCACCTAGGTTCCAATTACCCCAGCTTTTACTGGGCTCCGGGTTCTCTACCGCTATATTGATATTTACTTTTTCCCCACATGCCCCTGATATCAATCTCACTTGTACTTTTCCCAGGCCTGCATGACATTTCAGGAAGGCACTGTCAGGCTGATTTACCCTTTCCAATTCAGCTTCTGGTAGTAGCCTTATTCCTTCCTTTAGTATTTCTTTTTCGGCTTTTAAGATTGACGTTTTTACCAGCCCTGAGTAGACTTCAACTTTTGTAAATTCCTTGCCTTTATTATTGAGTCTGAATCCTACCTGCCTCAGGTCTTTTGACCCAATTTCTCTCAAACTAGGGCATTTTGAGAATGAAAATAAGAGTTGGGAACGATTAAGGGGTGTCATTTTTCTCAGCTTTTTCATCCCCTTCTCTACTTCAGAGGGTACAAAGTATAGCCACTTTTTATCACTAGATTCTATTACTTCTGTACCCACATTTTTCTTTCCCAACTTATCTTTATTTGTAATTGAAGTTTTTGGTATTCTTCCACCCCTCACTGGATTCTTTGGGAATTCTTTCCCACCCTGCATGTTTACCCATGTATTCACCCTTTTTTCCTCTCTTTCTACTTTACGAGTCAATTTTTGTTGGGCCCTTTTCTCCCTTGTTACAACCTGTCTCATCGATGAAGGGTTCTCTTGATTCCTTCTTTTCCTTCTGTTATTTAGGGAAGATCCTCTTTCTTGTGTTATTTCTTGAGGCTCAACTCCCTGAAGTGTCTAAGGAGTCCCAGGACACCAGCCCCTTACCCTGGCTCCTTATGACAATACTGGTTGTCTAACAATATATCTTGATATCCTGTAGGGCTTTTCCTAAACAAAGGTTGACTTGTTGCGGTCTTTACTCCTTTAAGGCCTCTTCAGGACCTGGAAACTGAAAAGAACTAAAAACCTAAAAATACACCAAAGTACAAATACACTTAACACTTAATATATACATACATGACAAATGATTAATCAAACAAAACCCCATACCAGAGACCCAATACAATAAGTATTACAAAAACAAAGAATTAGAACCTCCTTGTCGGAAAAGGTGACATAAGCTATTTTCCATGAGCATGCTGGTGACTTTTCTGACGCGACTTAAACCGCCAATCAGAAGAAATACTCCTGTGAACAAGAAGCCAATGTCAATCTGTGTTAAAAAAGACTTCTGGTATTATAGTTTTAGCCTAATCCATGAAAAACATGGACCTAAGTGGGACCCTCTATAGAACATGTTGGTGTAGTGCAAGCTGTGTAAAGATCTTTCAGTTACCATGCCAAGACCTCTGGTGTACAGAACAGTTATGTTAGGATTCTGCCATGCGTTAAGGTCTATGCATATCAATTCAAACATAATAAACATAAGACTACCTGCTTGTGCTTGCAACAAATATAAGAGCTAAGGGGTCAAATACATTAAGGAACAGGCATCTGCTGAAAAAAATGGTGTATTGTCAATGTTTTTCATGGAAAAGCCAAAAAGCAGGACACCCGGGGTGTGTGTGTGCGCATACATATATGTGTACACACACACCCCTTCCCCCTGGGGGAAGGAACCTTATATATATTTTGGCATTGGTTTTCATGGAAAAGCCTAAAAGCAGAACACCCGGAGTGTGTGTGCGCATATATATATTGCGGGCTTGCTGGGTGTTATTCTGTAAACTGGAATAAAAACACTGATTGCACCAGATACAGGGTCTGACTTATTCGTTTTTGGAAAAACAGTCTAGGATTGACTGTGATGCAGCGCGAGCAGCGTCGAACAAAGAGTGAGGAATATATATATATATATATATGTACACACACACACCCCGGCAAGGAACCTTCTATATATTTTCAGCAATCCTCTTTTAGGACTGCTATTTGTTGCTTTCATCTACTCAGTGCCAATATCAAGACCAGTGACAAGTCTTAAAAATTGTCACTGGGTGGGGAGGTTCCGGGCATTGAGGTTGTGTCACGACACTTGCTCAATTATGATCCTGTTTTATTAGGGCTGTGTAAATGACTTGTTCCAGGCGAGGTTCTGCCTACTGACCTTGTCTACGTTTCCAGTAGTCCACTCAGATTGGGTTGCAAAGATACCAGTATACAATAAATGTACTCCTTGCTTTCTGATTAGATATCTTTCAGTTGTCACTACTAATTGCTTAGAGATTGCTGTTTGATTAGCCGGACCCTTGCCATGCCTTGTCCAGTTAACGACGACCTGCGTCTCTCCTCCCCTTTAGCTTTTGGGCCTGAAAGTTAATATGTATTTGTGACTAAGCCAAGTTTTGAACAAAGCAGTCATGTTGTGCTGGAGACAGTGCGTTAATTCAGTTTTCATCAGCTTGCATATTTTATAAGCATTCTTTTATATTAAATAGTGTTTTACCACTGCATGCCTCTTGTGTAAACTGGGACTTGACCATTTTTAAATGCCACGTAATAAGTTGTAACATTGACAGCTTCTGTACTAAAGTTACACACAAATAGGAGTTTTGGTGCTGATTTCTTTAATTAAAAAATCAGCATACAGTGGATGTTCATCTGATCGAAAAGCAAAAATATATTGGGGCCACAAGAAACAAGAAAAACTTTAATTTTCAACATTTTACATAATTTTTATACTCGAGTTGTGCAAATGTAAGCAGGTCTTGGATATTTTCTTGATCCAGAGAAAAGCATTTTCTGTGCAAACTGGAATAACATTAAGGCACATTTTCCAAGCTTAATGTTAGCACTGTGTTTGTAACGAATGTCAAATTAATAAGTTAGTGTTATCTAAAGTATCGTCTTAACTATGGGTACACACTTTAAGTCGTAAAATAAAGTTTTGGGTTTCCAAGACTTATTTTCTCATTGTTTGCCTAACTTAATATACCGTTTTTTGGTTGATGTCGCTGTATGCGGAAGATTCTATTACAATAATACTTAACTTGATTAACTTTCGCCTAGTGGCAGGTATTAACCTAAAGCCAAATACTGTTTTAAGAACCGATCTGATAGATACTTGTATATTTATATATACTCGTGTGGCTAGTTTTGGAAAAAGTTATTTAAAATTGCTTTAAAGCTTCCTTTTAAGCACAATGTATTATAAGATGTTGTAGATAGGACGAAATCCTAATTATACATATGCAGTACTGGTGACACCACTAATGACATCATCAAGCAAATGCACGGTTCATAAAAGGAAGCTATATATGTACTGTGATATAAATGATTTGCTTTGATTGAAAGGAGTGGTTTGTTTCTGTATTTGAAACGTTAAGGATATGTATAACTAACATCACAAGAATATCTTTCAACATCAATGAGACACTTTTTATATTTAAAGCTGTATTTCATGAAGTGTTTCAACTTAATCGGCCTGTTTTAAACTGTGGCCTAACCTTATCCTGCTTATTTTATGAACCGTTGTTTCAATTTTTTCTCTAATCAATAATTGTTAAGCAAATTGGCTCAGTTGAATGCCATAGTTGTTTGTCTTTGCCATCTGCAGCCAACCGTATGAAGAGTCACAGCACAGTGGGTGGTGTTCGATGTCTACGAGCGAAGAAGCTCTTCATCGAGGCCTACCCATAGACACGCTCTCGGACTCAGGAATATGTTTTTGGTTAGGCGCCTTGACGCCCGATGGGCTAAGTTGTGCTATATAAGTTTATTTTCATTCATTTTCAAGGCACAACTAAGGGATCAGGCAAAATGTATGTCTTTATGCAGTCGGTTCACTCAACTTGCTGTCTTTGCTGTCTGCCGATGAATACGTCACGTGATATACAAAAGTCTTTGCATGAATCCTCTCCGATTGCGCAATAACAGATGAAGGGCAGGGGGTAGCTATCAATAGGGCAGCAAGTGCACTGGCCCCGGGACCCATATTTGTGAAGGGCCCATTTTACCTAAAACGCAGCTGTTTTCACGTTTTTTACTACCTAATAATTGGGCAAAGGATGCCACGTTTCCTTTCTTGTTAGGGTTTCTTGAACCCTTGCTATGCCCCTGAAGTAAAGGCAGAGGGGTGGTTTGTGCAATTAAGAAAGTGAAGTAACGCTAGTGGATTGTAGAGGTCATTCTCTGCTTTCTGTCCTCTGCTGCTTACCGTCTTTTGCAGAAACAATACTTATTTGGTGACCTCTTCTATCACTTTTTATAAAGTCACCAACGAGCAATATTGCACTATAATAGTGTATGACATTTTGTCCTTTTAGTTAATTCTCTGAAACGAAATTTATTTGCATATTCGTACTTTCTAGTAGGGAGAAGAAGGACCATCTGTCATTTTAATTGGCTCTAAAGTAGATGTTCACTTAGACAACACGTGCCATGGTTCATGCAGATTGATCAGTTATTGACATTTTCGAGCTAGACGCATTTGTCAATTTCACATTCATGCCTACATTCAGATGTGACACTTCTGGGTTGAGCGTTCCTTAAGTGGTTTGACAAGTGATTTGCCTCTGCGATATGGTGAATAATGCTTTCAAATAAAGGTTTTGCCTCCCATATTGATTCATTTGAAGCATGCTTGTGAGCAAATAATGCAAATGGATTACATTCTAAATGACCTAAAACTGTAAATATCAATTATATATCATTAATAACATGCTGTTGCAAGAACATCCTCAATTCCCTACCCTATTTGCTTGAGAAACCTTTTGTCACAGATAATATGAGTATTATATTTCATGTTGGTGTATCCATTTTAAAAAGCTTCTGGACCATCACATCATTTCTACATCATTTTAATAATATAGTTAAATCATAGTTGTATCATTAGAGCTTGTTTTTGCTTTTGGGAACTGGTAAAAGCTTTGGTCTGGTCTTACATTGGCTGTTGTTAACTTTTTTTAACAAAGGTATACATTTACTTCTCTTGCCCCACTAGATGAATTTTTGTATACCTCTTCGGACCCGAAATCAGTTTTTGCAATGGTCCCTCACTGTATCCTTTTTTATTTGATTTTATTTTTTAGCTAGCTTTAGAACTCTGTATATCATCAGACTACTAAACCTCATCAGAGCATGTGTACTTTATCTCTAAAACATGTATTGTGTATTATTTTAACCTGTTAGGCATTCTAGAAAGGCATTGTAGTCACACCAAATGCATCTATGGCAAAAGTGTGGGGCTTCAGATAGCACCATTGTGCTCTGGTTGGAATTCAGTTTTAAAGCATTGCAGTTTCGCTTGGCTTAGAAAACCTCCCAATAATGTAGGAAAATGTATTTTATGTATGTTTGCTAAGTCAAAACTAAATTGTTCTTTGAAATCCCAAAGGCTGAGTAGTTAATATATTAAGGTGCGATGGAGCAGATATTATGGCAAAGTATATCTCTGCAGAAAATTGTTGAAAAAGCTATTTGTCACACTGTTGGATAAAGCAATGTTTTCCATGAGCAAGTTTGATTATGAACCAAAGTCATTTTCTTGTAACTTGGCATGGGAAAGTGTCAATCAGTGTTCTCCACTTATTTAAAATCTATTTCACAGATTAAAATAGGATTTTGATCAGGTTAGTGGAAAAGTAACTTGGTAATAACATATTTTGTGATACCCAGAAACTACCTGGGTTAGAACTGCCTTGGTTGCTCCAGATACTGAATGCACATTCCTGACTTGAAGCCTGTGACACCTAAAAAATAATAAAATTAAATAATTGCTTAATGTAAAACTAAGAAATCTTTGCAAGGCTGATCCTACTTGGTCAAAATTCAAGACAGTAAAACATCTCAACAACTGCTTGAAAAAACGAAATTCTCAAGATTAAAATATTTTATCAGAAGCAGATCTGGCTGGAGCTCAGGATTCAATTCTTACAAAAAAGCATGTGAAAGTTCTGGTTCTTAGTGGGTAGGGAAACTAATTCATACAAAGCCGGGGAGATTATCATATTCCATACAGATCCAAGAAAGAATGCCTGGCTAACCCATATGGAAGCTCACAAAACAACCTATATAAAACGATAGTCACTTTTTATCTCTAGATTCTATTAATTCTGTACCCTAATTTTTCTTTTCTTTCCCAACTTATCTTTCTTTGTAATTGGAGTTGTTGGTATTCTTCCACCCCTCACTGGATTTTTGGGGCCTTCATTCCCACCCTGCAAGTTTACCCATGTGTTCACCCTTTTTTCCTCTCTTTCTACATTATGAGTGAATTTTTGTTGGGCCCTTTTCCCCCTTGTTTCGACCTGTCTCATCGATGAAGGGTTCTCTTGATTCCTCCTTTTCTTTCTATTGTTTAGTGAAGATCCTCTTTCTTGTGGCTCAACTCCTTGCAGAGTCTAAGGAGTCCCAGGGCACCAGCCCCTAACCCTGGCTCCTTATGACTATACTGGTTGTCTAACAATATATCTAGGGCTTTTCCTAAACAAAGGTCGACGTGTTGCGGTCTTTACACCTTTTAAGCGCTCTTCAGGACCTGGAAACTGAAAAGAACCCAAAACCTAAAAATACACCAAAGAGCAAATGTACTTAACACTTAATACTTACATTCATGACAAATTATATATTAAACAAAACCTCATACCAGAGACTAATACCATAAGTATTTCAAAAACAAAGAATTAGAACCTTCTTTTCGGAATAGGTGACATAACCTATTTTCCGGGAGCAATTTGAAAATCCACTGCAGCTGCAAAGTGAATTTTGGAAACTATCCCCCAGATGCATCAAGCATCCATTTTGCGATTCCTTATTAGCGAAAAATAAGGAATCGCTAATAAGGAATAGCAACATTCTATGCAAGAAGAAATCCCTTTAAAAATAGCGATTTCTTAAAATTCCTTAATTGCGACTCGCAAATTGAGTGTTGCAATTAAGGAATACCTCCCCATTCAGTCCTATGGGCAATAGAGGCTCATAAGAATGAATGAGAAGACATTCTCAATTTTACTTATCGCAATTAGCGAATCACAAAATGAGAATGCGATTTCAAGGGTGCAGGGGTGTCCAAAGGACACCCTGTTGCACCTCTGAAATTGATCTGTGCACATATGTTGCACACACACATGCCCTTAGGGCATGTGTGTGCGAAACATGAAACTTTGAAAAATGCACTTTAGTGCATTTTTCAAAGTTTTTGCAAATTACTATGAAGTTGAACTTCATGGTAATTTGCGAGCCCTATTTGCGAAATAGCTATTTTTTAAACTTTAATGCATTGCATTTAAGGAATCTCAATTTGAGATTCCTTAAATGCAAGTAATCGCAATTTAGCGAATTCTTAATTTGCGATTTTTGCATTTGGGATGATGCGAGCGTTTTTTAGCTTCATGCATCTCGGCTTATGAAATCCAGCTTTTTCCCAGTCTGAGCATTTGATACCAAAACTTAAGGCTTCCGTGGGAATTTGACAATGACTATCATACTTTGAGGGATCATTGTTGACTTCAGAGACTGCCTTTGTCTGCTAGATGACTGGGAGGTCTGAAAAACCTCCCAAGACCCAAGGTGAATACTTTAATAACAGTTTTTACCATTGCAACACACTTGACATATATAATTTGTACGCTATTGTGGACAAACCAAAATCACACCTTGGTTATAATCTGCCATAAGCCATGACTCACAGTAAAAACTTTGAGTTTTATTGGTTCCTTTTGCCTTAAACGTTTTAAATTAAATGTTGATGTCCCTGGTTTCCGTAATATGATACAAATCATGTTGCTGTTATTTTTCCAGAAAATTTCTCTTGGTGTTTTTAAATTAGTTTGGGGATTTTATTGCGTTGTGTTTTTGTACTTTTCATTTTTTGGGAGTTCTTAAATTTAACACACATTTCTCTGGAAAATTGCCTGTTGCAGAGGTCATTTTTACGTGGTTTGAGTGGATATTCTTCTAAAACTGTTATGTGATTTAACCAGATGTGTTTATTATAATGGTTGCCCCTGCCCCCTAATTAATAACCACATTTTGGAGAAATATGTCAATTCCCTTTTCATTTATTCTCTCAGGAGACATGCATTGATATTACCAATCTCCCTGTTTGGCAATTTTACTGGCATATTTAATAACAACTGTATGCGTTAAACTTTAACGTCTACCAGGCTAACTTTTTGTCAGTTCTCATATGTTGGGATGTTGGGTATTTATTGTTTCTACCTAAATTAGTCCTGCCAGTCTCTAGGAATTACTTTATTTCTATTATCTTTTTGAAGGGCATTTCAAGGGATCCCGTAAGCATTTACTATGACCCCAGTTGTCTTGCATTCAATGATCCCCATTTTGAGCTCTGATGAAGGGCTGGATTAGGCAAACTGCAGCCTTAGGATGATGTGCCTTGTGTTCATCAGGAGTGTACAGCACTTTTTATGCAGCTGTTGAAATGAAAAGGTGACAATGGAAAGCAGACAAACTGGCAACTCTGTGAATTAAACATAGATCTAACAGCAGGTCTAAGGTCAAACATTAAACTGGAACTGTAGAAACATAGTAATGTGTCAGGAGAAGCACAGCATTACTAGATGCTACAAGTTCTACTAAACGTAGTGCAATTTTGATTTTCTATGAGATTTTTGTAAAATGAGAAATGCGGTCTTTCGAAAACATGGGGTATTCCATAAACTGTGTGCTTATGGGTACTACTTGAGAAGCTATCCTGCCTCTGCAAAGAGTAATTGACCAGAAAGATCTTGGAGGCTGTGAGTACAGTAGACGTTTAAGAACTCTGGTCTTCGAACAGGTTCACTATCCCATATTTCCCACACTGCAGATTAGTTCTCTCCATCTCTCTGGAAAAAATCCCCAGTAATACTAATTCACTGGCTTTTTGGGCGCCTTTTACTAACCCTTCTACATGCCGTCGATTATTTAAGTCCATGTTAGGGTTTTATTTGACTGGTAGGTTAATGGCCTGAAAGCAAAACCAAATGTCAGATTACTGAACAGAACATCCCTTTAGGATTGGCTGCTGAGGGCCAATAATTTCGACTCATTTTAATATACACATCTTGCTAGTTAAGCAGTTTTTGACTGTAAGAGCTTTCGCCTGATGAAGAAGAAACTTTAGATCCGGGTGGATCTATTTATTGTTTTAAGCTCCAGGGACATAATGACCTTTTACAGTGACTTTGGAGTAAAAGGTCTGACCTGTCCATTTGAGATCCGCTCCAGAAGCGATAAAAGTCCAGCCTCTTTGTTCAAAATGTGCATAAATATTTGCTAGAGTGAATTATGGATGTCTATAGAAGATCTTTATCAGTTTCTCAGGGAAAACTTAAGGACTGTGTTGTAAACCACAGAGAGGCACAAACGCAGCGTCAAACATTTTTGTGTGCTAGGACTATTTGTAAAAGTACAGGGAACATTGTAAAAGTTCAGGGAAGGCCTACTTATCTAATATGTCCATCTGGTTAGAACTCAGCCAACTAACTTTCCACTAGCCCTTGATAAGCCTCAATTACGTGTGTGGCCAGTAAAGGTGTGGGGTTTCCTAAGTGGTACCTACTTAAGAAAAATGTTAAGAACAACGTTTAATTGCTTGCTTCAGTGACTCAAATCTTGAGCAGCTACTCCCTAGATAAATCAGATTGGAATCTTGGTAAAAGTAAAACGTCTGAATTTTGTCAGGCTAGTATGCTGGCTCTGCTGCATAAGAAAAGTGATTGAAAATTTTACAAAAAATTATAGAATCACTCCCTTCATATTTATCAAAGGTAAAGTTTGTATAAAATCTCTTCCATCAAACCTATTGAAGAGCAGACCAGGGCATTTGCATTGGTCTCAATCGAGTTTTCGTTCCAGGAGGAGTGGGATTATTTTGCCCTGCCTCACTTAGAATCAAAGGGGATACTAGAAATATGAATGAATGAATGAATGACTACGCACTTTTATTGCGCATGGCTACCCATAGGCATCACAGCGCTTTAGGCAACCAAGTCATTTCCCAGCGGCTCAGGAAAACAGAAAGGTCTTTAGAAGTTTCCTGAACCTGAGGTGGTTGGCTTCCAATCAGATGGTATCGGGAAGCTGGTTCCAGAACTTCACCGCCTGCAAGGAGAAGCGTCTACCGCCCATACGTGTTCTCTTGATCCTAGGGATCATCAGTAATTTCTTATTGCTGGACCTTAAGGTCCACAGGGTCTGTTGGAGTTGAAACATAGGTTGGATCAGGGCTGGTCCGACGTCTGACATTGCTTTATGCACGATGGTCATGGCCTTGAACCAAATGCATGTTTATATTACTGTTTCACTTGTGTATTTGACAAAGTAGTCTGATCAGAATGTTAGCTAATGCAGATCCCTTAGTCTTATTCAACTTGACCCCTATTGGCTGCCAACATCTCTTAAGTGCCTTAGAATTTTTTAATCATAGCCAGTCAACAACCGTGAATTTGGGTAAAACTAAAATGATGATGTTCAAGAAAGCCAACAATGAGTTTTCAATGGTGGTGGTGCCACTGAGTGTCTCAATGCAATCGATTATGTCTGACTATAGGCAATACTCTGAATTTGACATTACAGACTGATAAACTAAAACTCAAATAACTAAGTACAGCAGAGGGTATAAAGAAGTTTTATTGTACCTATAAGGGCGAGGATGTAGCCTAACGGCTAGAGCGGTCGACCTCGAAGCTGGGGAACCGGGTTCGAGCCTCAGCAACTATGCTCAACCTCCTGTGATTCTGGGCAAATCTCTTCATGTCCCCGTGTCTAACAAAAATGAATGTGTCCATCTGTAACGAAACTGGTGCTCATGTAAAGCGCTCTGATACCCGATGTCTTTGGTCTAGTTCTCGCTATATAAAACTCCTCAAAAAAATAAAATAATAGGTCAGTATTACCAACCTTTGTATTAAAGGCCTTACATACTAAAAATAAATTCTACATTGTGCTGCAGTGCGCTGGCACATAAGGTTAGGTGCAAGGAAAAGTAGAGAGATGGGTGCAAAAAAAGATTGCTGAATTAAAGACTGTGCGACATTTATCCATGGTTAGAGGTTAATAAGGGAGGACGAGCACTGCGGGCACTAGGGCACATTTGGAGCAATTTATAAACAGAATTTCTTGGCTACTCAAAATAATGTTTTTTTCAGTGTATTGCATAGGTCGTTTTAGAGTGCAGTAATGCCCACATTTCTCTTACATAATGTAGACACTGAAGAGCATCACATTGTATAGCAATCACCTGTTTTCATACATCTGTGTACCTTATGGGGCAATTCCACTTCCCTTGAGTCCAAAATTATGTCTGTGTCCTTCCTAAAAAGTACTTAATGTAATGCATTTTTGTGAACTTTGCTAACGTGTCTGTTTGCAAACAAATAGAAATGCAGAATATTAAACTGGATGGCCTACGATAATGTCTGAGCATTGTTTGCTTCCGTTTTATGAATCTCGATAGTTTTGATAAGTGACATTGAGTAAGGCTTGAAAGGTGACCAAGTGCAAGTGAGAAAGACTTGTTCTTGATGTACGGTGGCAGCTCTAACCATATTTAGCCAATGTATTAACTGTATACTGTGACGTTTTCAGTATACTAGCAAAATATGCTGTAAATGAATGCTTTTAAATCAGAGACCTTATCTGCTTTATAGTGATGTATTTCTTCCATCACAATAGGTGATATATTGTATCTTAGATAGGCATTTATCTGACTGAATAATCGTATATTATAATTTGTTGATCCCATATTTGTAACACAACGAAGACTAAAAGGATCACTGAAATAACTGTCTCAACCAATGTATGTAATTTCCATATTACAGTCTAAGTGTAAAATCACTTTTCGCCTGAGCGGAGTTAACAATGACACTCCTCAGGTGTACTGAAGCTCTGCTTCTGCTTACAGTTCTCCATGTAACTCTGATTTCCAGCCATCTGAAGAGACTATTCTCTTCCTATACATAAAATCCCCTCTGCATATGCTTCAAAGCACTTCTCATGAAAGGTCTTTCAGCTAATGGGGAGATCTTTTCCTGGTATGTACCGGCACACCCCTGCCCTCCACCAGAACTCCTCTTCTAGTTGTGTTCAAGACAAAGAAGATACACCAAGGGGGTTGTGTGATCACTAGAAGTCATGGTTCACTAACCTCCATTCATTGACCGGCTACCATGACCAATGACTTGTTGTTCAAGAAGTCACTAAAACAAGGCTCCTTCAGCTGTAGAAACTAAGGTTAGGGCTTGGTAAAGCCTTGACATAAGACCTCTGATAAAAAAAGGTGTACTTTATGAATACTACATACAAAAAAAATAACTGTAACTCTCTATTATAGCTGGTTGGTAACATCACATTCCCTCTGCTGTAGGCGACAAACCAAGTTAAGCAACGTCGTGGCAAAGCGCGGGCTGCAACTCTTAATTCAGCAATTAAACTAAGAATCGCAATTTAGTTGCCTTTCTCCTTTCCTCTAGTCACTGTTTATTTACTTATTGACCTGCTGAGTTTTTCTTCTAGAGAGAAGTCATCCATTTTCATTTTTGTAACTGTCAAGCTGGTATTGTTAGTAACACATCACCTCGCCTGAAAATCTTTTAAATTTACAAGTGATCATGTTCAGTAAAGATTCCACATGTATTTGATCTATACGCAATCAAGTGCACTCTTTATTTAGAAGGCGCAGGTGACTGAAAATGTCATAAGGCCCCGCTGAAGACAAATGGTACATCTGTACAATATAAGAAATAAAACACCCCAGAGAGCCTTGAAAGGCACCGCTTTGTGACTTGTAATATCCTTGATATATGTGGTAGGGTGTACATGATAAAGTGAGTGCTGGGAATTTGCTGAATGCTTTCTTTTTACAGACACCAATTATATACTCATAACCTCATATAGTGTTTCTAATTCATAATGTGAAACCACTCTGGGCCGATTTACACATTTTCAGTAGACCTAAGACCAACTTTGTTGCTTAACACCATCGCCGCTGCACCAATTCCCCCCCGGTGCTGAAGTTTTCAGATTTACATCGTTTCATGACGAGCTGGGCTCGGCATCAGCGTGCGAGGAGGCTACGCCATGACGAGCCCAGCTCGTCATGAGTGTGGAAGGGGTTAAAAGCACTAGCTGGAGATGGCAGTGAAATCACAATTTGTGGAAATCTGCACTCACAAATGGGATTTGTGACATCGGTGTTATGTTATGTTACGGGATTTGCAGCACATGGCTGCCCCAGCGACGGGGCGTACCAGCGCCATGCTCTGCATGTGTGATATAACTTTCACAGTTATAAGTTTAGGGTTAAAGTTTGGAGCATGGATATTTCCAGGAGAAGACAGGAAGACGACCAATAGAACTATCTTGAAAACCCGCGAAGCCGTAGTGTCCTTTGTATCTATTATCATTCCATATGGTTCTAGCATTCAACTTGTGTTCTTAGCATTTATGCCAAAGGGTCTATAAAGAGTGGACATTGTGTTTTATTAAGTGCTATCAACCAATGGTATTTACAACAAGGGGTGGTGAGGGACAGAGTCTCTGAATTAAGCAGAAAGCCCTCACCCAGTCAAGAGATCAGGGCTAGATCCAACACCGTTTTTTAGCTCACTGCACCATCCCAGTTTCAGAACCTGGCTGTATGCAAATTAGTCTGTTCCTGTCCCAGTGCATGATGGGAACAGGGCAAACCAAACTACAAAAGCCAATTCTTACACTGGGAAGGAAACAAGCTCCCGGGGACCGGTTTCTGGCATTACAGCTGTCTTCGGCCCGGTTTGCTTGAATCCTGATGGTGCAATGAGCAAGGGTCTCACATCTGAGAATACCCTTCCACGCTTAGGGTGGACAAAAATATTTACAACAAGGGGTGGTGAGGGACAGAGTCTCTGAATTAAGCAGAAAGCCCTCACCCAGTCAAGAGATCAGGGCTAGATCCAACACCGTTTTTTAGCTCACTGCACCATCCCAGTTTCAGAACCTGGCTGTATGCAAATTAGTCTGTTCCTGTCCCAGTGCATGATGGGAACAGGGCAAACCAAACTACAAAAGCCAATTCTTACACTGGGAAGGAAACAAGCTCCCGGGGACCGGTTTCTGGCATTACAGCCGTCTTCGGCCCGGTTTGCTTGAATCCTGATGGTGCAATGAGCAAGGGTCTCACATCTGAGAATACCCTTCCACGCTTAGGGTGGACAAAAATATTTACAACAAGGGGTGGTGAGGGACAGAGTCTCTGAATTAAGCAGAAAGCCCTCACCCAGTCAAGAGATCAGGGCTAGATCCAACACCGTTTTTTAGCTCACTGCACCATCCCAGTTTCAGAACCTGGCTGTATGCAAATTAGTCTGTTCCTGTCCCAGTGCATGATGGGAACAGGGCAAACCAAACTACAAAAGCCAATTCTTACACTGGGAAGGAAACAAGCTCCCGGGGACCGGTTTCTGGCATTACAGCCGTCTTCGGCCCGGTTTGCTTGAATCCTGATGGTGCAATGAGCAAGGGTCTCACATCTGAGAATACCCTTCCACGCTTAGGGTGGACAAAAATATTTACAACAAGGGGTGGTGAGGGACAGAGTCTCTGAATTAAGCAGAAAGCTCTCACCCAGTCAAGAGATCAGGGCTAGATCCAACACCGTTTTTTAGCTCACTGCACCATCCCAGTTTCAGAACCTGGCTGTATGCAAATTAGTCTGTTCCTGTCCCAGTGCATGATGGGAACAGGGCAAACCAAACTACAAAAGCCAATTCTTACACTGGGAAGGAAACAAGCTCCCGGGGACCGGTTTCTGGCATTACAGCCGTCTACACTCTGAGGCCACCAATGGTGGCCTCAGAGTGTAGATGAAAGAGAGCCATGATATGTCGGTACAGGAGCTTTACTGTGGCCCAATCACTCCCTCCTCCATGATGGGCACAGTCAAAGATTGCTAAGTACAACACTGTTAAGTACAAAGATGTTAATGAATTTAGGATTACAGGAGTCCAGAGCAGGGGTATAAAGGAGGTAGATGTGGTGTTAGGTGTCTGACTGGTTTAGGAGTACTCTATAAGAAAAGAGATTACACAACTGAAAAATAAATCCTTCTTTGTACAGCACCGGTTTTGAAGGATTCAGGGACCAGTTCACAAGGAAATGAGGACATAGATTAATTTATTCCAGCAACAAAATATTTCGACAAAAAATACTGTCCTGTGCGTTGAGGATTACCTTTTTCTCTCTATCCCAAAATGACAAGGAGTATGCTACATAAACCTACAGTATTCGAACTGTGCCACTACTTTTCAATGTCTACTCCTGCGTATTATCAGCATTGGTTATGATGGCAGTAATGTGCATTTGGACTTTTTAATTTGTTTTTCATTTTTTGGAGCCACATGGCAAAAAGTCACCCTTTACGCTTCCTAATAATACGAGAATTCTTTGGGCCTATGCTTGTCCTGTTCCTATATTCAGACCAAACATTTTCAAGGTGTTATAGGTAGGTATGCAAATACGATGAGCAAAGTATTTTCCAACATTACTAAATACCCACAACGGTATGAAGTTGAAGGGTCTTTCCAACATTCCCTGTCACCATTGTAGGGATGAAAGTCTTAACTTTTGAAGCACATTTTCCGACTTTTCTGTTTTGCCCTGTGGTGTTTCTCCAGTAGACTTGTCAGTCTTTGAGTCCAATGTCCATGTTTCGCTGACATTCAGTTAGCAGGGCAGAAGGTTGTGCTGGCCAGAAGGTTCACCTGACATGTACCATTCTATTACAGGGTGGACGCTGCGCCCACGTGCAAGAGTATGGGAGACTGGAGATTGGCAGTACAATATTAGTGCTTACAGGCACAGGCTTTTCACCTCTATTTCTGTTGCAGAAGTAGAATACTGACCCTCATCAGTAAAGTCCAACCTGTCATAAACTACCACACTAGAGCGTCTGCTCTGCAGTGGTACCTGAGCCTCTCCTCTTGTGCTAAGCTGGGTATTGATAAGCAATAGAAACACCTGACAAGTGAAGTGTATGATCGGCCGGTCCTTGGAATATGCAAGGTAACCATTTGGTGGTTCTGTTTATTTTGAGTCCAGTAATCACTCCCAGATTCATTTTGAGAGATTAAATCTCACAGGAATTAGTTTTGAGTCTTGATATATGTATATACAATTTATTGGGAAGACCCCCTATAAGCATTGCCTTCTTCTTGCTTTTATTTAATGAGTGAGACCCCCATTAACCACAGTACCCTTACTTTTAAACTAGTCCTCAATTCCATTTTTAATACTTTTTCACCTAATCAAGTTAAAAATGTTCCCTTCCCTTTTTCTTACTCTAATAAGTTTGCAAGTTCAATTTAATTACCCCTATATTTATGTATCCCAAGATAAACCAAGAAGGACATGTTACCCATATGATGCCTGCCTCCTTGCATGCCCTGTAAAAATGAGGAACATGGTCCATAAATATGCAGTCTGCTACAGTGGACTGACAATTCTAAATTTGCGTGGATCTTTGTTGCCCCTATCTTTCAAGCAGCTCCCACAAAGTAAAATGTATTTTTCCCCAAGCTCCAATATCGTTCTTTTTCATCATTGCATTGCCGGCCCCTCCTCATGGTAGTGCTGCTGTTATTCCCGGATGTTCTCCTGCACCTACCTGAAGATCATTGCCCAAAACCAAACCATCCAATTTCACAGTTCTCCAGAGCAATACGTCCACTGTGACTATCTGCTTCCCGGGAGCTGACGCTTCAATCCGTTTTCCTATGCTTTACTAACAAGTTCCTTTGAACCATTATCAGAACTCTTCATATTTGAAATTTTCCTCCAAGGTGTGGATAAATCTTTCGTTCTGGAGAAACCTTGCTGCAGCAACCTGCCCGAAAGAAGTGGAAGCGGAGATTACTGTTGTGTGGCGCGGATCATGTCCCTGCCCTGGAGGACAAAAAGCAAAGCACAGTAGACAAAAAAAAAAGTCCATGGACGTGAAATCTATGTATATAACCTTTATGTAACTGAGTGCACAGGCAGGTATCAAACACTCCAGGACAACCTAGATACCCAGCCCAGCTCTGCTTCCTCCTCTGTGTTAACATGCGGGTCACTATCCGAGAGATAGACCCAAAAGCAACATACTTTACTACCCCATCCCTCAATATGTATTGCCTCTTGGGAGATAATATGAACATTATTTATTTTAGTACCCACACATTGCAGCATTCAAAAGCAAAAAGCTTTAGAACAGTAATACAGAGGCATCACATGGTAGAGATGCACCACATCACTGGGAAATATCTGTCCCCATGTTATGTGATACACAACATTCCTCAAACACCCTCCCAGGAATCTACTTGTTTAATTATATGTTCAATCACCCCAAATACACATTGGGTGCTTGAGACCTCACCCCATGACTCCTGCTTCCACGTGGAGTCATGCATTAAGAGTTGGAGAGAAAAACATTGCACCTTGGTGAATTCTGCCAGCATATGTTTGTGGACACCTTTCCTGCCCAACCTGATGGGGGGTTTGTAACATAGATAAAAAAAAACATTCCTTGGTTATCAGTACCTCAGAATACCTTACTGTAAACACTGTCAAAGGGAATTGAGAGAACTGAAGTCTGAAAACGCCAAAACACCGACAGGATTCTTTCTGGAAATGGACCTGCATTTACACAACTTGCCTCCCCAGCCAGGAATATGCCAACAAATTGACATGAGATTTGAGGCTCCTTCTGCATACTCAATCTGACAACTATTTGAAGTAAATTAGAGTGACTCTATAGAAGTTGCATTTCCATCAGCCAGCTTTTCTCAATTGACCCAGCTCGAAGCCCTCCCCAAACGTTGAGGTGCCATGTTCTGTCCTAAATAAGCAAAGAGTAAAATAAGTGACTTCTCTCCCTATCTTCACTTGTTTGACTTCTCTCCCCATTGCCAAATGCACCAAGGTGCACCCTGCAGCAAACTGAAAGTGGGATGAAGGAATGTAATTCTCATTTAAGAGTAAGCAGGATCCAGACTACTAAGAATGTACTGCCAAAAACATCGACGTCCATGATACCTGCCATAATAGGGTACAGAGGCTGTGTCCTGGGCTACTTTTCCACTCCGCCCCTCCGGTCAGATTCTGAATGTGGCAACTCAACCATCCCTGCTGAATAGTGTCTAGCTAGAATACGTGCCGTAGCTCTAAATTCAATTTTTCATCTTTCTATGAAGTACAGGAAATCCCCCCCAAAAAAATGCTAGTGCAAACACTGCGTTAAAACATCAGTAGAGGAAGGGACAGCAAGCTGTGAGCTAGTAGGTTTATTGTCTATTTCATGGTGGTCCCCCTCTGAATGTTCCCAGCTGAACAGTGAGTTATTTACCCAACACCAAAAACATTGCAGACTGGTTCCTCTAAGCTTATACCACATAGCAACCCACCATATGCATGTGGGAATTGTTAGTGTCCTGAAATCTTAAATAACAATATAATTAAAACATTTTACCATAGGAAAGCTTGGGAACACTTCAAATGCTCCATGACAGGCCTCATTATGTTTTGTGCTGATGAAGCTCTGAGGAACTTTAAAAAGCTTGGCGCCAGGTCTTTAGAATTCCTCTGGAAAATGAGGTATCTCCTCTGCCAGTGTAGAATGTTATGCTGAGGTCTTGCATTTAAGAGGGGAACAAAGCATCAAATGCATTATTCGGTGTACCAGGCGCACTTTGTTGTACAATTATTAACATGTTCCCCGACCAATACAGCAATTCTTGTATCTTGACCAGTTTTATCATAAAGCCGTAGGAGGCCATCAGATGAGTAGTGGGATGGACAGCTAAAAACCTCGCAGACCAGAATATTGCTGCTTGCTCCTTGAAGCAAAGTCTATGCTTGAACAGCATTGACAATCAGGAATATCTCAATTTAACTTGGCTGACTAAAACCGAAGCAAACTGTGAATGAAACCAACTCACCGGCAGTAGATGACTGTATAATCCAAATAATCATGTCCTTAAAAATCACAAACAAATGTTCAGTCCACACTCATGCCAGCTGTCACTTGAGCCCCTGAAGAGTTGCACCACAAGCTTTCTCTTTACAAACCAAAAGCATACTAAAAAAACAAGAGGCCAAGGGCTAATTAATTATGCACAAGTCACTCCAACAATAGTTTGAAAGCACTTGTGGAAAAGTGAATGAGCTTTGAAACTAGAAAGCTTCCAAACTTAAATGACTTTTGTTTATTAGCAAGAGTCAAAAGCAGTATCCACCTCAGTAGGAACAACATCCCGGGTATGTGTCTGAATTTCAGCTTTACTCAGTTGAAGGAAACATGTCACACTAAGCAAATGTCTGTATCTTTGTCATCAAATCAGTAGCACTTCTATGCAAAGGCAAATTACAAATGTGTCTAAACTGGCTTTGCTCAGCTTTAGGTGCAATCCTAAAGAAGAACCGGCAAAATCATGGAATCATATATATATATCCCTCTTGTTTTGACTCTGGCGGGCGTCAGCGCTCCCAATGTGGCGCGGTGCAACTAATTTGGTGGAGTCAACCGAGAAATGTAAAAACTGGGCTAATCTTCAATTTGCAGATTATAGATGCACTCACTCGAGACATTCTTAAATTAAAGCGTCTTTATTGCAACAAAAACAATGCCCAACACGTTTCACCTCCACCTGAGGTTTGCTCACGGGTAGTTGTATTCAGTCCATTGTCTCTTTTTATTCTCTTAAAGACACCATGTTGTTTGTCACTGGTGCATTTTGGTTAATGGAGTTCCTTCACTCAAGTGTGTACAACAAAAGTTTAGTTTAGGGGGCTTTTCTGTATTGCAGATTTCTGTCCTTGAGTGATGTGTCTTGTAATTGCAAGAATGCATTCTCACTTGTAGGTTGTCCATAGATTTGCTCCACGATAGTTTTCCTTTCATCATTCAACAACTGATGTGAGGTGTTAGTTATCTAATAGTTCTCACTTGTGAATTTGAGATGATTAAAACGTGATATTCTTACTCTTTAGTGAGTTGAGCACATGGTTGTTTCATGTGAATTGATACCGCTCTCTGGTGAGATTGCGTCGACTAGTTTCAAATTCTGACTGTGTTGTAGTGAGATTTAAAGATGTACATGAAGTTCCTCACTCTGATTCAGGCACCTTGGGTCCAGTGTTCTGAAGTTGATGATGTGGTGTGATTCTTTTTGCCGGAGGGACTTTGTTCGGTTTCCACCTCTTTCTGACATTGGTATCTGATCGATGGCATAGAAGCGCAAAGTTTCCCAGTTGTTGCTGTGGAATTTCTACATGGGCTTTGCAATAGCATATGAGCGATCTGCATGTGTTGTAGCTCGTGTATGCTCGAGAATTCCCTTTTTAACCTCGAATATAGTGCTCCCGATGTATTTCTTGTTGCATGGGCATTCCACTATATAGAAAACAAAGGTACTTTTGCATGTTAAATGCTGTCGTATGGTCCACTTTCCCTCTGCTGATGTTTCAACTTATTTTGTTGGTTTGGCTATTTTGCAAACCTTGCAATTTTTGCATGGCCAAAAGCCGGGTCTGTGGAACCATGTTTTGTTGATTGGTTCACTGAAGTGGTTGTGGATTAGTTGATCACCAATATTCTGTGCTCTTCTCTAGGTTATGCTGGGATGTTCTATTATTTTCGCAAGGGTTTGATCGGTATTTAGGATGCCCCAGTGTTTTCGAATGATCTTTGTGATTTGTTTATCTTCCGCACTGTGTGTTGTGATCAATCTAATTGTGTTTTCTTTAGTTGTATCACTCTTCTCTCCATGTAGGATATCCTTTCGTGCCTTTGCTTCTGCGCGTCAGGCTGTTGTCAATTGTTTTAATTTACCGAAAATCACGCTGCCTGTACCAAATAAAGCTACTGGGGTAAAGCTACTTGTTTTGAGAGTGCGGCTCGATTTTTGGACACTCCCCCACGAGCTTGATGTTGAAGCGGTAGTCCAGCCGCTGAGCCTGCACCACCTCAAACCCAGGGGACCATGAGCTCGCAAAACCGGCAGGTTTCGCAAATGGTGGAACAAGATGGATTAAGGCAGTGTGTGTTTTTGGGGCTCGTTTGTGAGTTTCATTAAATACATAAAGGCACACAACTCACTGAAGGAAGAGATGGCACTGCAGATACCATCAGGCCACCGGGGTGGCCGCGCCCACTGAGGCGGGGGCTTAATTGCTATGTTAAAGCCAATAAACTGCCGTGCCTTTGATTTGAAGTCCGTGCCTCTCAGGAAGTGATATGCACGAAACGCGTAAGGCTGGACTGAACATGCTTGTTGTGAAGTTAGCACACCAGTAGTTGGGAGTGGGAGGAGCAAGGGGCAAGAGGAAGAGGAGGAGTGGACACAGGAAAGGGTTAGTTAGTGTAGGGACAGGGCATAGATAAGACATGTTAAATAAAGCTCCAGTTCAAAGGCACCTTTAAGTGTTTGTGTTTATTGTAGCTGGACGCTACAACTGGCGACGAGGGTGGGATCTCGTTAATTGCAGCCCACGAGACCACCTAGAGACACCCTGTCCCCTGCAGCGTTGAGAGACGAGCTCTGCTGCCTGAAGAAGCTGAGGCCGGCCGAGGAGGGTCAAGAACGAGTGACCGCGGCCCCAAAGACGCTAGAAACCCCAAGTACACCGTGACCTGGGAGCGCTGGAACGCTCGGTCGAAGAACCGCCTCAACGCGATTCCCGCCGGGGGTGTGTCACCCAGCCGATGCAAAACAGGAGTCGGGAGCCCACTCCGACCCTGTCCAGTGCCCCACAGCAAGTCAAGAGGTGCCCTGGTGAAAGGGGCGCTGCCCCGAAGAAATCGCTGTCCAGCGCGATTAAGCGCGCCAAAACCGGAGCTTGCACCGGTGAAAGTGCCGACCTCACGCCTGATGCGTGGGTTTTGGCACGCGATCGGCCGAGAAAAGCGGAAAAGTGCTGAGCAGGGCGGGAGCCCACCCCAACCTTACCTGGTCGCTGTGGTGGCCAAGGAAGAGTGATTCCTGGAGCGCGCTGCCCTGCAACTGCTGGCCGGTGAGTCTGGAGTGCCTGAATCCAGAGAGAGAGAAACCTCGTGTGATTACATTGACGGCGGCCATCTTAGAGTCAGGCGCTCGTCAGGACAGACCCCTTGGTTATTATAGAGCGGCCATTTTGAAGTCAGGCATTGTGAAAGAAACAAGCATTGGCGACTGAAGGAAACAAGCATTGGCAAATAAAACAAGCATTGGCGACGGAAATAAACAAGCATTGGCAAATAAAACAAGCATTGGCGATTGAAAATAAAACAAGCATTGGTCAAGTAAACAAGCATTGGCGGCTGAAATAAGACAAGCACTGGAAAACAAACAAGCATTGGCGACAGAAATAAACAAGCGCTGGCAAAGAAACAAGCATTGGCGAAGCCAAGTGTGATTGCTGCAAGATGTCCGACGAAGAGAATGCTCAGCCTCCCTCAAGTGGGTCGCTTCTACGGGCACCCGCACCTCTCAAGGTGACAACAGGAGGGCTGGAAGAGTTTGAAGATTACACTGAAGGCTCGGATATTGTAGACGAAAAAAAGAAGTTGATTGCACTGCGCAATCTGGCGGGGCGAGAGATAGTCAAAATACTCAAAGACCTTCCTGCTACCGACGTGGATACTTATGCTAAAGCATGTGAGGATTTGAATAAAAAGTTTCTTCACAAGCGAAATGTAGACTACGAGCGCGACTCATTCCACTCCGCTCGGCAAGGGAAGGATGAGCCCATGAGTGCCTTCATGATGCGTCTGCGGAGGCTAGCCAAATACTGTGAATTTGATACTTTCTCTACCGATGACGCCATCAAATCTCAAATAATAGATGGATGTTATTCGGATCAACTTAAGAGGCGCCTGCTGAGAAAAGCACATGGCCTGGATGAAATAGAGGAAATGACACAAGCTTATGATCAGGCGGAGAAGTATGCGGCCGTCATGGAGACGGAACACAAAGGGAGTCATGAACAGGTGCGACGTGTGCACGCCAAAAGTGACAGTCGAAGAAGCTCAAGTGACAAGCAATGGAGATCGCACACGTCGTCCCGTCAAGAGCAATCAAGATATCAACGACGAGAACCATGGAAGAAGGAGAAAAGATCGGAAAGAGTGAGAAAATGCTACAGATGTGGGTACGACTACCCTCACGTGGACAGCTGCCCGGCCATGGGCCAGAGATGTCGGAAGTGTGGTCGAACTAACCACTTCGAAGTAATGTGCGGGGAGTACAATAAAGAAAAACGAAGTGGTCCCACAGGGACAACTCGGTCGGACACACGAAGCAGAGCCCCAAGAATGTCTTGGTCCGACACTCGAAGGCACCATGCGCGAGCTGTCCAAGATCAGACAGAACAGTCCTCTGGATCATCCCATTCTAGCAGAGAGTCACGTCGGTCCAGGTGGGAGCGGAGGTCACCATCCAGAGAATCCAGACCGTCGTCCCGAGACTCGGCATACACCATTGAATATCTAAATTTGGCAGCAGACCCAGACCAGCTTAAGAAATACCCTCGGCTGGATATCAAAGTTGGAAATCACGACACTAAGTTTGTGCTAGACTCTGGTGCATCCTTAAAATACATTCCAGTTACCGAATACGAAAGGATGAGTCCACGACCTCCTTTGACATTTGCACCGGTGAGGGTTTTCACGTGGATGGCCAAGAAGCCACTCCCCTGCCTGGGGAAGTTCTCAACGGCCCTGACACACGACAACACAACTATATCAGCGGTCATCCATGTTATCAAGGGCCCCGAAGCAGACTGTCTTCTGAGCCTACCAACCGCTGAACGGCTTCACCTGGTCGAAATCCTCTTCAAGGTCAGCGACAACCAAGATGTGACTCGCCAGTTTCCCGGATTGTTTCAGGGATTGGGCAAATTGAGAGACTGTCAGGTGCGATTACATATCAATGAACAAGTCAGGCCTGTCGCCCAACACCCTCGACGGGTACCATTCCATCTACAGACTGCCGTTGAGGAAGAACTCCAAGACTTGTTAGCTGCGGACATCATCGAGCGCACTGACGGCCCGACTCCATGGGTATCACCAGTCGTTATCGTCCCAAAGAAGGGCACGGCTAACAAAGTCAGACTCTGTGTGGACATGCGCCTGCCCAAACTCTGCAATAGAAAGAGAACGACACCCGGGGCCACATTTGAGCGACATGATCGCAGCGCTTAATGGAGCCACTGTGTTTTCAAAATTAGATTTGAATAAAGGGTACCATCAATTGGAACTAGAAGTGGGGTCCAGATACATCACCACCTTTGCAACCCACCTGGGGTTGTTCAGATATAAAAGACTAAGCTTCGGAGTCTCTTCAGCGGCTGAAATATTTCAAGAAACAATTCGGCAAGTCATTCAAAACATTCCCAACACGCTCAACTATAGCGATGACATCCCCGTCTATGGTTCTGACGTTCGAGAACACGACATCGCACTTAATCGTGTCTGCCATGCCCTACTGGCAGCAAACCTGACTCTGAACAAAGAAAAATGCGAATTTCACCAGACCACACTGAAATTCTTTGGTCATATCTTCTCTGGAGCCGGCATGAAACCTGACCCTGACAAAATTGTGACCTTAAACAACACCAAGAGTCCCCAAGATGTCAGCGAACTCAGGTCGTCCCTTGGAATGGCCAGCTATTGTGCTCGTTATATTAGGGACTACGCAACGATCAGCCATCCCCTCCGCATGCTGACCAAACAGGGTCAGTCATTTGAATGGACTCCCCAGTGTGAGCAGGCATTCAAAGAAATCAAGAAAGCGGTGGAATCAGCGGACCATCTGTCATATTTCAACCCAAAGCGAAAGACTGAAATAACTGTGGATGCCAGCCCCGTGGGGCTTGGAGCGATTCTGGCACAGTACGAGAATGATTCGGATCAACGCCGCATCATTGCCTACGCAAGTCGCAGTCTGACTGACCCAGAACGGGCATACTCCCAGCCCGAAAAGGAGAGCCTAGCTGTAGTGTGGGCATGTGAACATTTTCATGTTTTCATTTATGGCAAACATTTCACTTTAATTACAGACCATCAGGCTCTCATCACTATCTATGGAAATCCAAGATCTAAGATGCCCCCGAGGATTGAAAGGTGGGGCCTACGATTACAGGAATATATGTTCACCATAATTCACAAACCAGGGAAGTCTGAAAATCCAGCGGACTACATGTCCCGGCACCCCCTTCCATCGTCAGCTTCCAAGTCCTCCATCGCAGAAGAGTACATTCATTTTGTAACAGATCAAGCTCTACCGCCAGCCATACCCATGGAGACCATTCGAGAAAGTACAGCACAGGACGCCATCATGCAGAAAGTCATCCACAGAGTCCGCAACAATCGATGGAGATACGATTCTCAGGATGATACTGCCGACCCCTCGACCCAACGTGAAATGCAAGCCTTCCGGCATGTGAGCGGTGAGCTGTCGGTCACAACTGATGGCATACTGTTGCGAGATCAGAGGATTGTAATTCCCACCAAACTGAGACAGGGAGTGATTGCTCTGGCACATGAAGGGCTTCGGGGAATCGTGTCAACCAAAAGGGCACTAAGGGAACGAGTGTGGTTTCCATTCCTCGATCACATGGTCGAAGTCACCCTGAAGGACTGTCATCTCTGTCAACTCACTAGCAAGAGCGATCCTCCGGCACCATTACAGATGACCACCCTACCCAGTGGTGTGTGGCAAGAAATCGCCATAGACTTTTATGGACCCCTGTCATCGGGCAAATATGTACTGGCCATCATCGATGAGTATTCTAGATACCCCATTGCCTACTTTGTGCCGTCCACTAACACTGCCAGTACTCTCAAAGTACTCGATGAGGTCTTTGCAACGTGGGGGGTTCCCAAAATAGTTAAATCAGATAATGGGCCTCCGTTCAACGGAAATGACTTTACAGCTTTTGCGAAACACCTAGACTTTCACCATCGCAGGATTACACCCCTCTGGCCACAGGCAAACGGGACAATTGAGAGATTCATGGCCACACTCAAAAAGACCTTCGAACATGCTACCGCGGAAGGGAGGGACCTGCAAACAGCACTCAATGAAGTCCTTCGAGCTTATCGTACAACTCCTCACGCAACGACTGGCCAATGCCCGGCGACTCTTATGCTGGGACGTCCCATGAGGAATCGCATTCCAACGTGGGATGGAGCCTTGGAAGCATCATCATCTGCGAAAGATCCGCGTGAAATAAGAGCCACCGATGAACGCAACAAAGGAAAAATGAAGGCCTACGCAGACCACCGGAGAAGAGCGAGGTCATTATCATTACATGAAGGGGACCATGTTATTGTCAAGCAAGAGACGCAGAAAAAGACCGACTGTCCCTTCAAAGACGAACCATTGGTGGTCACAAGAAGAAAAGGAACTATGGTAACCGCGGAGTCCGAGCAGCGGCGAGTCACGAGAAACATCTCGCACTTTAAGAAATTGCCACCAGATACCTCAAGAACCATGACGAGTGAAATGGACAATCCCAGAGTGGAAGAACTGCATTCAAATTATCATGAGAGCATTGCTCCGATCATTGAGACACTGAGCACTAATAGTCCGAGAGCCAAGTCGCCACGACCTCATCGTGACGTTCGTCCACCCAAGAGACTGATCGAGGAGATGGACTGAGAAGTCAGTATGTCTCGTTTGTTTTGTCACAAAGGGGGGAGATGTTGTGAAGTTAGCACACCAGTAGTTGGGAGTGGGAGGAGCTAGGGGGCCAGAGGAAGAGGAGGAGTGGACACAGGAAAGGGTTAGTTAGTGTAGGGACAGGGCATAGATAAGACATGTTAAATAAAGCTCCAGTTCAAAGGCACCTTTAAGTGTTTGTGTTTATTGTAGCTGGACGCTACAATGCTGTTGCTGTATTTGCATCCATTTCGCTGCTGCTCCCAATAAAGGTTTGAAGCCAAAACGTACCTTGCTCGTGGGTCCTCCTTTGCAGGCAAACTGTGCTTTGGATATATATATATATCTTTATAGATATATATAGATATATAGATATATATATATATATATATATATATATATATATATATATATATATATATATATATATATATATATATATATATATATATTTAATTTACGGGAGGATATTAAAACCACCTTTAAAACAGTTAAGCCAGGTCTATATTGTTTCTGAATTTAATGCATATCAAAATAATGAGCAAACAATAGATCTAAAAAAAATCTGAATTTGAAAACGGATCCTGACATAGATGACTTGCATATGGGAATACTTTTCTGTTACTTTTTTGCACTTTATCTCTGAATGAGAGGAGAAGCTGCAGAAGACGCACATTGGATTGCCATATCAGACCCCAGGGCGAGTAAAAATGTTCTTGTTAAAAACCTATCAGTCTCATTTCTTGTTGATCTGGACTAAGAAAAATGAAAGGTGACATAGGGAATAACCAAATTTATGTAAGCCAGTGTATTCCATTTCATTTTTATTTGCATGTTGTGCCATCACAGAAGAGAACTAACCGCATAGATATCCGCTTTCAGTTCTGCTGATTGAATGAGGACATGAAAGGAAGGATCAGGCCTGGTGAACCCATACTTGAAATTGATATAGTATAACTTAATGTGTCCACAATCCAGTCCAGTCTACAATTCACATTGTCAGCCTTTGAACACTGGGATTTACTGTTGTCATTATGCCTTGCATCCCTCCAAACTATCTGGCAATCTTAGCCAAGGTTAGAAATAATTGTGCCTCCATTTTGTGTGCACTCTCCAAAACAATCTCCTCTTAGATGAAAAGGCTCAACTCAACAACCAGTACAGGAAATTAACAAAAAAGGTAAAGTTAATTATTTTTGGTATGTGTGTCTTTACTCTGTTAGCTTCTGGAACCCTGTTTCTATTAATTAGTGAAAAAACATCTTCTAACGCTCCTCTACATATCGCCTTACTGGGTTCAATGTGCAAATGTCTTCTTTGTTTGCAAATGTCTTCTCAGTCGCTTCATAGAAGATAGCACAGTCTCGGTCCATGTTTAGCTCACTAACATGGTGTCTTCCCCATTGAATTCCCTCAGTCATTGGCATAAAGAAAGGAGGACCCCTTCAGCAAAAGGGGATATTAGTCCACCTTACTAGTGGCTAAATGTTCAGGAAGAGGAGCCTCCATTTTCATAGTTTTGGAAGTCTCCATTGAAGGCAAAGTTGCAGTGACATGGCTGTAGGGGAGAAGAAGGATATGTAGGCGCACTGTTTGAAGGCATGTGTTTGGTCACATAGCCATGTGCAAGGGCTAGACAAGAATTATAGGACCAGGATTGCCTTCCTTTGTAGTTATCTCAGTCCAAAGACTGAAAACCCATTTTAAGGGCATCCCCTCATTCCTGGGCCTTTCAGTCAACACGTGCTCTATAGAGTCTTGAAGATCTTCTTTGTTTTAATTCCCCCCCTCTAAACTCTTCAGCATTTAGTGTAGATTTTTCAGCAAACAAAACCTAAATCACTCAAGTGGATTTTCTCTGAGAACTTCATAGAGGGGCTTTCTGGCCCAGTTGTTTTCCCACCCTCTTGGTAAACCTGTCAAATTGTACTCTTGCACATTGTGGTAATTGCTGAAACACATCCGCACCAACTCGTGTGAGGTAGCTATTACTAATACAGGGCAAACCCAAAATACATTTTGCTAGGAAAGTCTTGGAAATGCATCACCTTGCTAAAATGCATAAAATCCATCAATTGGTGACCGTGATCGCCTGTTGGAGCCTTCTATCAAGACAAAAATCTCCCCACATATTTAATTCCCTTCCCACACCACATGGCCCATCCAAATCTATCCTCATACCTCCTCACTTTCTCTCCTTGATGCAACACCAGTGACTGTTGACTTCAATTCCAAACATAGGCCCATTGCACAGAAGGCCATACCCAGGAAACAAGTCCTAACCATGGCACAAGTCCTAAAAAAAGAAGTGGGGGGGGGGGGGCGCTTACGTCACGACCGGAAGTGACATCACGAATGGAGCCCAAAGAGTGAATGTGTGCCTCCATTTATTCCAGTTATTGAGCTCCCGGTAAAATAAGTGGGGGTACCCAGACTCGAGCCCTGGACATACCATTCACCCATCTTGTACATTCAGTCGTGTGGAAGTCTGTGGCCACCACAGACAGCTGTGCCACTCTCAGACACTGCCCCTGCTTTAGGCAACCAAAAAAATAAGAACCCCAGTGGCAAAGTGAAGAGCCAGCCTCCCAAAAATCGTGGTAACATGGGCTGCAAGAGGATGAGAGAAGCGAGAAAGGGAAAGTAGATTAGTACCCGAAGGTCATATTGTGTGGACTCTGAGCATCTCTCGCTGAGACGAAGAGGCCACACACCCCGCGCCCTGCTGGTTTTTACGCCTCGCGCCAGTCCTAGCTCCAAAGGGGAAGCAGGAAGAACTCCCACTTTCCGAATACCGATATAATCATGACCCAAGGTTAGCCATTTTGCACCACGGCAGAAAAGCGTGCCTCAGTATTCAAGCAGAGTTGGTTTTCAGGCCAGGCCCGCCGCCATTTGCCAGGCCTAAGAGGGTCTCTGCCAAATGGGGCAGCCCCCTTTCTTTCAATGAATCCACAGCTTATCGTGGTTTATAGAAAACATTCAATGAGCACACTCGAGGTCAATGCAATAAATCGTGAATGAAAATGTAAATGTTTAGAACACGCACAGACTTGCCGACAAGAAAGCCAGCAAAGAATGAAAAGAAAACCTAGTTTCCTTAACACTAGTTCTTTGACGAGCATCCCTTTAAATGCAAATCCGAGTTCTGCCTGCGCTTTTCACTGTATCTACAGAAGGCCAAAGGCTGCTGGCTATTCAAATGGAGAGCTGTAATTACCTCTGAGTCATTGCAGCTGATTGAGGGCATAGGTCAAACACTTGAAATACATTCAGGCTTGTGGAAATGATTCCAACCAGGGTACAAATAAAGAGCATGCTTTAATAACAAAAGGCACACAGATCATACTTATTGTGTGCAATAACCCAAAGAAAAAGTTACCTGATTCTGTTAAATCGGTGTCTTTTGGAGTTTCTCTAAATAACTTTAGATTCCATAAATAACATAGTGGACAGAACAGTGAAATGCAGTGTGTGGCGCTGAGCACGTCAGAGCTTTCATGCAGAAACCTATCGAAAGAAAGGAACAGACAATGGAAGTGGTGCCTTCTTTATTCGTGTGTCAGTTTTGTAAAGCACAACACGTTAATTTTCGATTACTTCACAGCGCTTGATGATTTGACTTCTCGGAGAGGTCAGCACAGTGGCATTGTTTCCTGAGATTGAGTGGGTGTTTGGGAAGTGACAGCATTGTGTAGGCTGGAATTCTTGGCTGCCTTCAAGAAATGCCAAGTGTGAAGTGTGCATATATTAGATCGCGAAAAAAGTGTGAATTTTCAGCATCGGAAAAAATGTATGAGGTTGATTTGAGCAAAGAATTAGAGTTTGGGCTTGGAGGAGATGAGAATTATGTGTTGCAATCACAAGTGCAACTAAAATATATGCCCCAAATCTGGGTTCATGCTGGTCTCTTGCACATTGAATTGTACAAGCTTTGGAATGCAAAGAAGACAAGGATGTTGGGCCTACCAAGAGACCCAAGCATCCCTTATACTGTACATCTCCAAGCAATTGACCCAAAGCACCTACGCCCCAATGTAGATTAATTGAAAAAAAAAACAAGGACTGTGCTTGTAGCATGGAATCAGTCTATCTTCATGCAGTAAAATCACCTTGTTTACATTCCAACAAAGGTCAAAATATTACTTGACAAAAGAACACCACCGTAAGCAGCAATACAAGGCACGCACTGAGACCCAAATACACTAGCAGATAGTTCCCCACTACGTGTGAGCAGCACAGTTTTCACCATTTGAACTAATGGACCTGTTCAACCTAATGGAACAGGTACCGATACACATGCAGTTATATTCCCAGTCACTATGACTTCAAGTCTTGAGGTCAATTGTTTAGCTTTACATCTAGAAAACAACCACTTCCATGTTAGATTTCATACTCCCCCTTACTTGTACAAACCTTACTTAACAAAAGCCTCAAGGCTCTTATCACCTCACACATGCTTTTAAACATGAAGTCATTACCTGCAATAACCAATGAATTTCAGCTCTCATGCTATAACTACGCAGATGACTCACAAATAAGTCTTAAACTGGAAAAGTGCAAAGACATTGGAAACTCGAAAATCTTCATTTGACTCCGAGCTGTTGATCAGTGGATGACCTGGAGCCATCTCAAGTTGAATTTGTCCAAATGTGAAATACCAACATGTGGCAATTGGAAAAATGATGATCCCCTTTGTTCCTGGCCTGACGATCTGGGACCACCTCCTAAAGTATTCAAGGAAGTAAGAAACCTTGGAACTACCATAGGCTCCAAGCTATCAATGAATGCTCAATTGGATAAGTTAGCAAGCTCAAGCTTCATTCATTACTATGAATACTCTGCAACACATATTCCCCCACCTAGAATTTCCTCACAAGGTCCAAACTCCTAGCTCTTTTGTATTGAATACACTTTATTATGCTAATGGCCTCTACCATCACAGACTACTCCTACATGTACAGCCACACGCCCACATCTACCGTTCCTTGAGGGCACTACATTGGTTAACAGTTGCCAGAAGATTCACCTTCAAGCTGCTTTGCATCACCCATAAAGCAATACATGTAAGATGACCACTTTTAATCAAAAATAAAATCACCAAATAAATGCTACGAAGGAACTTTCGCTCCAGATTAGCACCCTGCCTTAAAACCTCAACCTACAAGAAAAAAAACATGGGCGGGGTACATCTTTATCTGTTCAAGAACTATGGAATTCATTACTCCCAAATAAATATGACGGATAGCTAACTTATCTTCAGAAGACTACTTAAGAGTTGGTTCTTTCTTACATGACCACCATACTCAAAACGCAAATGTACAGTGTTGTGATTGGGTTCTGCTCATTTAGTACTCCTGGATGTTTTTTTGCTTTTGGGATCACCCGGTTTTGGAATTTGTCCTGTGTGTGAGTCACGCTGCATCTGTCTTACCCCACCAGTGTCCACCTTTTAAGATAAGGCCTTTGAAGCGCAACAAGGGTAAGAGGCACTTGGCTGGTTAGACATGAACACGTATACACATTTGTGTGCGGGCTGTGTGTTGGAGACTACTGTCATGCGCAGCCCAGTAACTGCGCACAGGTAGCCTGGCGCAGAGAGGACTCTGCAGGTTTAGCTAATGACCTTCAGCAGGCCTTATAATGTTAGTGTACACTATAGGAAAAGTTAGTGTGATTTACTGTTTTGTCTGTAGTGACACTTTATTGCACACATAGGGAAAACATTGCCATAGAGTGCAGTTTTGCTTACCTTTGGTCTATAGAGACCAGGGGCATAAGGAATTGGGGTGTGACCTGTGCAGGAAAATTAATTCTGATCATGCTATTTGGGGAAGCTAAGATACTCTGGACTCCGGATTGGTGGCCTTCAGAGCTGGGGGCTGTCCCTGAACCTAAGCAGATTGTGAAGAACTTGGGTATTCGGCTCGACCATGACCTATCACTAAAACAGCATGCCAGCTATATATCAGGGATATGCTTCCATACTATCGGCCTGCTCCGCAAAGTCTTTCCTCTTCTACCTAACTCAGTGAGGAAAACCCTGGTTCAAGCACTTATCCTGAGTCGGATAGATTATTGCAACGGTCTGTTACTATCCGCCAACGAAGGAGTGCTAGATAAACTGCAGGTCATTCAGAACACGGCAGCCCGCCTTGTTCTGAACGCCCCTCCAAGAACTGCCTCCAAACCCCTCCTTGAGCAATTGCACTGGCTCCCAGTCAGACAAAGGGCAAAATTTAAAATATGCTGCCTGATCCACAAGTGTCTGAACGGACAGGGACCCATCTACCTTGAACGGAAATTTGTTCCTTATGTGCCAGCACGATCCCTCAGATCAAGCACCAATCTCCTCCTTGCGGTCCCCCATGTCAAAAAAGTCAGGCATGGAGGTAGAGCTTTATCCACCATGGGCCCAAAACTGTGGAACAAATTACCACTGACTTTAAGACAATGCAAAGAACATCTAGCATTCCGCAAGCAATTGAAAACGATCCTATTCAAAAATGAAATCTAACTTCATCCCTCAGTATGTCCGCAGATTTACCGGTCAAAAGCACAGAGATACTCCTGTCGGAGTGATTCTAGCGCTATACAAAACCACAAATAAATAAATAAATAAAAAGTTCCTCAAAGATATCTGTACACATTATGGGTCATCCAGAATTGTCATATTTCTCTGGCTCAGCTCAGGATCAGAACCCAGGCCTCATTTCTCCCCAGCACCAGGGGCAAAGGCCTCCCCACACAAAAGGAGCAAGTAACAGTGCTTCACTGAGCGGAGCTCCTAAGGAGGAAAGAGATGGGGCGGAATGATCTGATTCAATCTATCAATCAGCTGTCACACTGCACCAGGGATGGGCTTGCCCAAGCTCACTGAACAAAGGAGGGAGCCAGGACCTCCGAAACCAACACAGGAGAGGGCTCCCTTTTGAAACTCTAGTGAGAAAAGCCCTGGAAGTGATGTCAGCCAAGGGTAAAGCTGAGGCCCCCAGAGTAGAAGTGACTAGTGACTCATGGAGGCCCCCATTTTGAACTGTCCAACCATGCTGTGCAGGAGGGTCGGGCACAGGTGGAGAGGTGATGGCTAGGATTGGCAAGGGGTGCCAAGCTTCGGGAAACTTCCACTCCCCTTTAAAACTCTTGAATAAGGAGGAGACTCTTTCTTGCCTGGTGATTTCTCTGCGCTTTGCTGCTGAAACCTGGGACTGCCATGCAGAACTGGGAGGAGAAACCCCTGATGGCCAGAAAGGACTCCAGGACCAGTGGTCTCCCAAAGGGCCAGTGAGGCTGACCCATTTCTACCCTTGGAGGAGCAGTTGGGGAAAGCCTTGGAGTTCTGTGCCCAGAAGCCAATAAACAAGAGGAAGGCTGAAATAGGGAGCCAGGAGAATTGCCTCCCTGAAGACTCCACCACTTTGAAGAAGAGGACATCTGCTAAAACTGCCCTTGGTGGCTAGAATTCACTACCAGAAGCACAGGGAGCTCAGAATCATCATAATTAGCCCAATGAGGCCTGTGTTATGGCATTGTAAAGTTTGGTGACCTTTTAGGCAATAAAGCGCATGGGGCTCTGCTGCCGTTTCTCAATGTACCCCGGTGGTGGGCTGGGGCCTGGGGATCAGTGCAGGATTCTTTATTTAATTCTCCAGGGAGAGGGTGTGCGTGGAACCCCCTCTCCATCTTCACTTTTGCCCCAGGGGGCCCCCATGTACCCAGGTGCCAGCACAACCTCCAGGGGGAGCGTGGCGCAGTCGCACCACTTCAGTAGCAGTGATCCTGCCCCCCAATATCGGTGGCCATACCTCTGCTCCCTGTGCCCGTGCCTGGTGGGAGCGTGGAGGCCACCGCATCACCCACTTCCAGCCTGCGTGGAGCAGGCAGGGGAGAACAGAGCTGTCAGCTCCCATGGCAGCAGGAAAAAGTGTGTTCCGAGCTGCTAGAGCGAGGGTAGGTTATCCGGCGACATAGCTGCACCATAACCGACTTCCAGAACTTGAAGATACTGACTACCCACCCCAGATAGTATTTATACAGCGTGCTTATACCCGAGGATGCCAAGGCACTGAGCAGACAGACAAGAAAAAAAATAGAACCGCACCTGCAGCCATCTAAGATGAAAACACCCATGTCTTCAGACGTTTTTTTAAAACCAGTAAGGAGTACGCATTAGAAATAGAGGTGGGCAGGGAATTCCAAAGATTGGTGGCCGCTACAGAAAAGGAGCGGCCACCCCATCTGGGCCTGTGAAATCTAGGATACACCAGTTTTTTCTGTGAGGAGCATCTCAGGACCCTCCCAGGAGTGTACCATTGGAGAATGGTTTTCAGATGTGGTGTACCTTTACTATGCATGGCCTTAAATACCATGCTCAGAACCTTAATGGAAATACGCTTCCTGATGGAGAGCCAGTGCAAGGAATGAATCCCTTTCCTAGCTGACTGACGCTTCAGAATGTTAAGATTCAGCCTTGCCGCTGCCTTCGGTACAATCTGTAACTTACTAAGGGAGGCCGCATTGTTGTTCAGGTACAGAGCATTGCAATAGTCAAGCCGAGTACAAGGTACTCCACATTTAGGTTTTTCTAGTGCTTGGTCTATCCTTCACACTAACTTGGATTCCAACTACTTTATAGATGACTATTCTGATTTTGGGCCTGATGAATTGCAATTTGATCACTTTTGTGGCATAGGAAGCAAGAAACATGTTGACCCCTCGATACTAGCAACCAGTGAACATTATGTAGTTGGTCCGTTATTTTTATTTTTAAATTAGGCAAGTAGACTCACCAATTAAAATTGCTTTAGAGTACTACCCAGGATATTTAACTTTTCCTTACGCACTTATAACACACCATTCACCCATCTACACCATATGGCCCTACACCCACCATTCACATTACGCTTGGAATAAAAGATCTCTGTTAAAGAACCCCTTAAAGGGTGCCCATCCGGCATTGCAGCGCAGGCCCAACGAGGAGCAAGCCTTATGATAAGGCATGACACCCATTTGGGTGTGTGCGGGCTCCTGTTCCAAAAGGTGCAGAGCCCTGTCTTGCCTTTTGATAATATTTACCGACCTACCTTTAAATTCTTTTTTTGTATCCTTAGGAACTGCATACCTTATTGACATAAATTAAACAGGAAAAAGAGGCTGCTTTGCCGGAGCCAGAAGGGCAGCCAGAACAGTGAGCTCCTTGTGCTGCCCCCAACTTTGGGAGCATGTTACCCCCAAAACAGAATGAAAAGAATGCATGAACCTGCGCACCAGAAAAAGAAAAAGGTTCTGCGGCTCTCTTGGTACAGTAAGAGAGCTGCTACTAAAATAGTAATTGCTCTTGGAGGAGCACCTCATAATGCCCTGTGGGGCTCTTCTAGTTGTCTCATTTGGTTTACTTGTGGTGGCCCCAGGATGTCAAGGTCATCACCAACAACACCATGGAAGCATGGGAGAGCTGCAGGAGAGTTTTGTTAAGTAACTCACTCTGTTTGTGGGGTCCTCAAATAACCGTCACTCTGTTTGGGGGGACCTTTCTGGAATTTTTCTAATGTTTTAAAGCACTCCTCCGGCTGGAACATAGGTTTTGCAACTGGAAGTGCTGTACTCTTTATGGGATGATTGTATGGTTGCCCTTATTGTGGCCCAAAAGTGTATAAAAAGTACACGTATTGAAGCGCCTTCTAGGGGCTAAGTCTATAGTTAAATGTAATGTACTTCAAATGTGATGCCCTCTAGGGGGCTGCTTTTATGATTGCATTTTCATGGTTGGAAAGTTTACTAAAAAATGCACAGATGCATGTTTTGCTCATTTTGAATGCTTTATTGAGAATACGTTGACATTGATTTTGGGTCACAGTGTATATACTCTATTAACAGTAATAAGTGGATTTCTACCTAATTATTATTGATGATTGTATTTACATGCATAAATGATGTCTTTAACTTGTGGTTTGTTGATCTTAAACTTTTGACTAAGCCAGCAGACTTTCCTTATATGTGTGACGCCTTTAGGGGGGTCCAAGGTGGGGTTGCAATTTCTGATATGGTTTTTACCATCTGACAATTAACATAGTTGTAAATTACTCCATAGATTTTAGTAATGTGTGTAATAAATGTACTTTTCATTTTTCTAAAGAGAAAGCACTGACTGGACACTCATTTATTGAGTGTTATTTTTATGTGCCAGTGAATGGTGATTACTAGCCCACACTACCTCCCCTGAGGAGGCCTTGGACTGCTGTGCCTCACTACCCTGAGAGAGTCAATCACTACAATAGGGTGCTTAATTCCCAGTAAGAATAATTGTGGGCCTATTACTTGTTGGTGCCCTACAACTAATAACCCATTTCCTACTTACAGCATACGCTTGTGTATGTAAACATGTATAATTTGATTATATGCATGTATTTAAGTATATATATATATATATATATATATATATACAACTTATGCTTAAAAATATATAAATATTCTCATGTGTCTGTTTAACAAATGTATATATTACTTGTGATGAAAATATATATTTGGTATGCTTAATATTGCGTGATAAGTTATAAGGTTTATTTGACTATATGTTTTGAGTGTCTGTTTCATTTTATCTGTCACAATGTGTAAATATGATCATAACAATTGTATCTAGAAGTCCTTCTCTATTGAAATATTAGTGAAAATATAAAATTAATATAAATAAACAAACACAAAATTGCCAAAACATTTAAAAATATATACATACATTATTTTTATGTATAGCAACACTTGAAAGTCTGAGTTTCTAAACATTTATCCATGCATGTACATGTGGGGATTTATATAATACAATTTTATATCGCTTTATGATAGTCCATGTATACCTTTTTATGTAGTTATGTATCTATATATGCCTCTATATTTTTATTACTTTACTCCCACTGTACAAAAAAGTACTCGCTCTCCAGCTCACTACTCTATATCTCATCCTGTACCTCTTTTTAGTATAGCCTCTATCCCTCTTTTGACTCACCCCATACCTCATTTCACCGCTATTATTTCCCAAATAACCGTTTCTAGACTCTTCCCTCCTCTATCCCTCCTTTATCCTATTTATCCCAAGTAACAGACTCAAATGTCCACTGCTTCAGTTAACAACTTATATATTTCCCTATACTAATCCACCACTAATCCGCTTTTGGTTCTGGAGTAGCTTGCTACTTGCTGAAAAGCGCTTCAATGGCTCATCAGGGTTAGTAAACACTACATAAATACAATCGCAATTAGATTTCAGGGCAAAGTCCCAGGAAACTTGTCCAAACAGCATTATCCTTCTTAATGTAAGTTAAAAGCTTGATGTGTATCCCCTTATTTTCATCAGGATAAACGTGTACCCTTAGGGTTTTGTACTGCATGTGTATGTAGGGTTCTGGCTCCGATATTGTAATACACGCCTTAAATAAATAATTAATACTAAAAAGACATCTGTGACTGAATGGTGTATGCACAAGCATTGCAAGGTAAGGAGATTGAAATGGATTACACAGTCTTGACTGATGCAGTAGCTTCTGAAATTAAAGAATTACTTACACCAATACCCATGAGGCATCCATACTTCGCAAGATGTGTCAAGCAAGGCTTGACGATTGATCGTTAATCTCAGTGGGCAATATCACACCTTAGGCCATGCCCATTTTCACAAGCCTTATTGATTACACCACCTACCCACGTGTCCAGCACAAAAAAGCTATTGACAAAAGATGTAGCTGTGCACTGCAGGCAGGGTGCAATCTTTACAGTTTCAGCAAGTTCTGCATTGTTCAACTGAGTAAATCTGTGCCAAAGTTCTTATTGTCTCAGTTTTGACTGGGGTACTTAAAATGTAAAAAGTCATCTTCACAATACAGTGTACCTCCTTTGCAATTCTTTATACCTTCTTCACAAAAACAAATCAACACTTACAAATGAAGAAACAAAGAACACTGCCAGGAAAATGATGCTGGCTGCTTTTTTTTTTTAAGTTTGAAGTTTATTGAAGTATAAGGAAGCAAAGACAGAAAATGAAGAAACAATCAAAAGTTATAAAAACAAGAAATCTCTCTTACAAAAAAGTAGAAATGATAAATAAATCTAGACATAAAATATGGCATACGAACTATTCATGAACATATGGTAATTGAGGCATATCCTGTAGAATAAAACACATAAGTGATATAAAAAATTAAATACAAGGTAGAAATGCATTTACGGTGGTTTTTGGACTTCAACAGTACGAACTTGAGCGGTAGGAGGGATCTGGGCAACTCAGGATAAATACTCAGTGAGGGGAATCCATAAAAGATCACGTTTGATGGCAAGGGAAATGGGGGAAACAAAATTAGTATCCAGACGGTGATTAAAACAAACTGCGTTCCACCAGGCAGTGAAGGAGACATCATTAGCCTGTTTCCAATGAGACGTAATATGGTGGAAGGCGACGGCAATTAGAAGATCTATTACTTTATGTTTATGGGACGAAGTGGTAAAAATAGGAGAAAGAGAACCTAGAAAAATGTGAACTATGGAAAAAGAAAAAGAAAAATTGAAAATCTTTTGAAACTGGGACCACACTTGTTGCCAAAAACGAAAAATGGGAGGACAATCAAACAACATATGCTTCAAATCAGCTGAAGGGCAGGGACAGGACCAACAAGTGGAGGGAGTGTCTGAGGAAAAGGATGACAGAAGTAATGGAGTGAATAATGTGCGATTATAAACAAAAAATAAGGTTTGGGTAGTGTTTGCAGCTCTGGAAGTACTATGAATTTTTGACCATATTTTGTCCCACAAAGGGAAGGACCAAACTTGAGATAAATCATTTTCCCAAGCCAACTCAACCTTAGATTTAAGACGGTCAATAGAAGATTGAATAGATTTATAGAGAAAAGAAGCAGAAGGGGAGTGATCAATGACATTGGAAATGGGAAGATATGCTATAGGAATAGAATTTGTAGCAGGAAGTGAAGAGAGGTAATGGATGAGAGAGGGAATCATTGACATATATCGTGTACGCGAGGAAGAGGGTAATGAGAATTGTTTTTGGAGGTCTTGAAAAGAAAGAGGTTGATTATCCACAAGAAGTTGAGAAATCCATTTTAGACCAAGGGAGTGCCAGGTCTTCCAATATAATGAGCGATTGCGAATTTGAAGGAGTTTATTATGCCAAATAGGCTGAATATGAGTGGAGGAAGTAGAAGGATAAGAGGAAGACAAGTACGGTAAAAGAAGAGTCCGAGAACGGGAGATAATGGGGGAGCGAAGGGACGTTACATTAGAAGTAAAGGAGAGAATCTCACGAAAATCAAAAGGAAGAATGAAAGAGGATTCTATCTGTAACCAAAGAGGGGGATAAAAGGGGAGGTCTGAAGAGAGCCAACGCAAAGCTTGCTTTAATGAAAAAGCGGTATGGTAAGATTTGAAATTCGGAAATTTAACCCCTCCTAATGTTTTATCTTTCTTCAAGGCAGAAAGGGCTATGCGAGATTTTTTACCTTTCCACAAAAATGTTTGCAAAATAGAATCTATTGACTTGAAGTAATAGTCCGGAATATGAATGGGAATCATGGAAATAGAGTAAAGAACTAGAGGGGCCAACATAATTTTAATGGAGTCAAGACGTCCCCACCAAGAAAGGAAAAGAGGGTTCCAGCGAGTAATAGCCGTATTAAGTTTAACAGAAAGGGAATCAAAATTAAACTTAAGGGTATCTAAGAGACGAGGAGCAAACCAAACACCCAAGTATTTAATCTTCGAAGGCTGCCAAGAAAAGCCAGAATTGTGAAAGAGATGCTTTTGACAGAGAGGGTTTAAGGGTAAAATTTCACATTTATCAATATTAAGACGGTAGCCAGAAACCTTAGAAAAGGAGGAAACTTGATTCAAGAAGAACGGTAAAGTGGATTGTGGGTGTGAACAATATAATAAAATATCATCAGCGTAAACTGATAGTTTAACTTGCTGTTGGGAGCCGTAACGAAATCCAGAAATATTCTCATCAAGTCTAATCTTAGTTAAAAAAGGTTCTAAAGCTAAAACAAACAAGAGAGGGGATAAGGGGCAACCTTGACGCACGCCTCGTTGAAGAGGAAAATAATCAGAAGTCATACCGTTTGCAAAAATTGAGGCGTGGGGGCTAGAATAAAGTAATGAGATAAGGGAAATAAATTTAGGAGAGAAACCAATCCAACGAAGAGCTTGAAACATAAAATCCCAACCTATTCTATCGAAAGCCTTTTCGGCGTCAAGAGAGATGGCAGCCAAAGGGTAAGAAAGGGAGGGAGCTTTACTCAAAATATTAAAGAAAACTCGGGAGTTATCTGATGATAAACGACCTTTAACAAAGCCTGATTGCTCAGGGCCAATAATATTTGGTAAAAGGGGATCCAATCGAAGCGCTAATATTTTGGTGAAAGTGTTATAATCGGTATTAATGAGAGAGATGGGGTGATAATTTTTACATAAGGTGTGATCCTTATCTGGTTTGGGAATTAAACAAATGAGTGCTTCCTGAAAGGTTCCCCGAGAAGAACCAGAATCGACAAAAGATTGGAATAATAGAAGTAGTTTAGGAAGGAGAAGGGAGGAAAAATGATTATAGAATTCAATGGTGAAACCATCAGGCCCAGGTGCCTTACCACGACTCAGACGCTCTGTTCATCACCACCCCCTTTTCTAAATCGTTACCACGACGAAGGACAGAAACAGCATGGGAAATTTCAGAGAGGGAGATATCCGAATCAAGCGTAAGAAAATCAACATGGGTGGAGGGAGGGGGAGGAATGTCTTGAAAATACGTATGGAGATCAGCGGGATCAGGAGTAGATTCAGGAGTGTATAGAGTTTGATAGAACGAGACAAACTGATTTAATATGTCCTTATCTTTAAAAAGAGAAATACCGGATGGTCCTTGTAGAGATTCAATCTTTGTTTTCTCCCTTCTTATCTTAAGATAATTAGCTAGTAATTTGCCCATTTTGTTTTGACCTCCATAATAACGAGAGTTGCATTTGAGGAGAGAATTAGAGGCTGCATTTGTGGTAAATTTGTTAAAATCGAATTTGGCTGAAATAAGCTCTCAGAGAGAGGAGTCAGAGCTAGAGTCATAATAAGCATATTCTAGTTTCTTAATTTTATCCAGAAGTTGAGTTGACTTAGAAACAGACTTCCTTTTCTTTTGTGATACGTAATTAATAACAAATCCCCCAACAGCTGCTTTAAACGAATCCCACACCATGACAATGGGAGAGTCAGGGAGATGATTAAGTGTGAAAAATTCAGTGGCAAAAACAGTAAATTGAGTGCAAAAATCAGAATCAAGGAGTAAAGAATTATTGAATCTCCAGCGTCCTGAATGAGGAGAGAAAGGGACTAGGTCAATGTAAACAAAAACAGGAGCATGGTCTGAAATTAAAATAGAACCAATGTCTGCATGAAGGGCAAGTTGAGCTAGGGATTTGCTAAGGAACAAGTAATCAATACGGGATTGGGAATGGTGAGTGGGAGAGTAAAATGTGTATTCTCTAAGGTTGGGATTGCATAGCCTCCAAATGTCAACTAGGTTGTTATTTTGAATAGATGCAGTAAATTGGGAGTGCATTTTGGAGGAAACAAATTTAACTTTAGAGTTTCTGTCTAAAATGGGGTCAAGAACTTGATTGCAATCACCACCGAAAATAACATATTGTTCATCAAGCATAACAAGTTTTTCAGAAATAGCAGGCCAAAACAGTTTGTCAACCCCTGTAGGAGCATAAACATTAAAAATAACAATTGGTATCCTGTCTACAAGAAGATTTACAAGAACCCAACGACCATTAACGTCACATTCTTGAGATACAACAGAAACAGTTAACTTTTTGTGACACAATATAACTGAACCATTTTTCTTACCTAAAGCAGGAGAATGGAAAACATGTCCCACCCAACAACGTTTGAGTTTTACAGCCTCCTTCTCCGAAAGATGGGATTCTTGAAGGAGGGCTACATCAGCGTTAAGCCTAGCCAAATGTGTCAGAACTCGTTGACGTTTAATAGGGTTATTTAACCCTTTAACGTTCCAAGTGACTACTCGGAATATAAATCAGAAGTAGAATGATATGGAAAAGAAGATAGAACAGAAAAGGTATATTGGAAAGAGAAGAGAATGGTTGTAGGAATGTAGAGATAGAGTAAGTAAGAGAAATAAATCAAGAGAGTAGATAGAGAATACAGTGAGAAAAAAGGAGAGAAAAGAGTAAAGAGAGAAGATAGGAGAGAGAGTAGTAAAGAGGACAGAGTAACATAAGAAGAACATAGAAACATACCAATGGATACAGAACGAAGACGAATGGGGGGTGACGACGCCAGAAGATGACGACAACGACAACGGAACACACGCCACCGAACATCGAAGGAACCAGCAGAGAACTGAATTGAAGGGATGCACGAATACACCGGGATGAGGAAAGGGGTAGATTATCTATAAGAAGACAAAAAATAAGAAGAATATTAGAGAAACATACGAGATATAAAATACAGAATATAAAATACCGGAAACAAAAATACTAGAATAAGATATCAATAAGCAGGGAATATAGGACAAAAATACGATACATTAGGATAACGGAAAAGTAAACCGGTCATTCATGCGTGACTAAACAGCTCTAGCAGTGTCCATGACGTCGCTGTCCTGCTGATGAAGAAACTCCTGAAGGACCTGTGGATCATCGAAAGTCGTCATCTTATCCTTGTAGGTCACCTTGAAGAGACAAGGATGAAGTAGTCCATATCTTGCATTCAGAGCTCGTAGTTTTGGTCTCAAATCAAGGAATTGTTTACGACGATCAGCTGTCACTTTAGCCACATCCTGAGATAGGTAAAGACGATGTCCTTCCCACATAACTTGTCTTTTAGTTTTTGCTGCTGAAAGAACCTGCAGGAGATCAGTATATTGTAAGAATAGCATGATGACTCCTCGAGGTTTGTTGGAAACTTTAGGACCGAGTCTATGAGCACGTTGTATATTAAGTGAAGAGGAAGGAGGAAGATCCAGAATTTTCGGCAGAAAGGTTTGAAAAAATGCAGTTGGGTTGGATCCTTCTGTAAGTTCCGGAAGACCATAAAGGCGTAGATTATTTCTGCGATTACGATTTTCCAACTCCTCTGTCTGCCTCCTCAGGAGAGAAACATCTTTTTCCAAAAGCGAAATTCTAGAGCCTGAAGTTTGAAGGGCCTCCGTGGCCTGTTCTACTAGAAGAACACGTGATTCAAGAGTAGACCATTTATCGTGAAGAAACTGTAAAGTCTTAGTAGTCTCAGCCATGAAAGGTTTTAGCGCACAAATTTCTTCAAGAATAAGATCCATAGATGCAGAATCTGAGGATGAGCCTGGGGAGGGTGGGTCTTTTTTGAGGCGCTTTGTTGAAGCAGGTTGCAAAAGTTTACTGGAGGAGGTACTTTTCGGAATAGCCCCAGGGGTTAAGTCCGGCTTTTGAGAAGCAGGATCATCCATGGGTGGAGTCGTGGAATCAGAGTCTGAAGAATGGCGCGGCTTGGGTGTTGAAGCAGTGAGCTTGAGAGTACGCAATTTCCCCATGGAAAAGTAGGAGGAAAAAATATTAATGTCACCACAGACCACAAAATAAAGTCAATAGGAATAATATTCAGGGAAAGAACACTGTGGCTCAGTACTATTTAAAGCGTACAGGAAGCGCGCCAAGCAGAAATAATGAAGTTGAAGTCGAGTTAATCACTATATTGGCTGTGAAAAATACAATTCCTCATGAAGAAAAGCCTTCCAGTAGCATTTGCACGAAGAGAACACTGAAGGAAATCAACATACATTGCATATGAGCGTACGTGTATAGGTAGCAGCGTTGATAACCTGCATGTTGTGCAATATGATAAAGACCAATGTCCAGTATGAAGGTTGCTGTAGCAATTCTATGCAAAGAAATATGTCATTAAGCCAGGGAGCATAGCGCATATGAGAAAGTGCGGTTGAAAAAAGCGCCAACTAGGATTTGTGATTCAAAGATGTCAACAAGCGTAGCGCACATCAATATGCGGACGAGAGAAGCGCCAACCAGGGAAGTAAGGCATAAGTTGCTGAAGCAAATTTGGTGAAAAACAGGCAGAATTAGTGCGAGCAGCGTCCGCGCTTCAAAACGTGTGAGGAGGAAGACTGCAACTGCATATGCATTTTGTGTTGCGCCCAAGCCATTTAGAAAGGGAAGAAACAGTAACAGTACTTTGAAATGGATAGCGAGGCGCACATTCGGGAAATACCGCTCATGAAGGGATCACGGTAAAAAAGAAAATGGCGGCCGCCGAAATAGCGGACCGCGTCACAACCAAAATGAGCGCATGTCGCTGGATTCAAGGAACGAGGCACGAATCCTCCTGCTCACCTCACATTCCGATTGAAGATTATGGGATTTTAGGTCGTGTCCGTCCGGTGTAAGTGGGGATAAACTGCCGGCGCCGGGCTCGGTCAGCGGAGCTCCGGTATCAAGCCACCATCTTGTGCGGCGCTCAAGCCACGCCCCCATGCTGGCTGCTTTTGGTATGTCACACTAACAGAATATGAGTTTCAAAAGTGATTTTTCTACTTGCTTCCATACCTTATTGGAAATGGTATTCCCTTCATTCCCAAGCATCTCCAGGCAAAAATCATGCCGCTTGTGTGCTCTTAAAGATGTGCCACTGCAGCAGCATCTACCTGGGTAGTCCAGAAACACGTGATCACGTGATAAAGGACAAACGTTTCAGGGGGCATGTAAAGTAATAGTTTCTGTTTAAAGCAGCATATAGGTGCTAAACTGTGGACTGCTGTGCTCATCCACCTGTACAGGGTTCACAGAATGTCTTCTCTTAGGAAAGCTTTCAAAAACGTTGTTTCTGTTCTTATAGGCTTGCTCTTTTGTTGTTTGTCGTGTATTAACGCCAAGAGGCTCGTCGAAGTGAACATCTGTGCTTTGGAAATAGTAAATAAATACAATTTTACCCTGTTCTGACGCCAAGACATATGCCCATGATCCCATGCGCAATATAAAATTGGGCTTTTTGGGTCTGAATCATCAAGGTATTTGTTCATCTAGGCTGAATTTAGGTGTGTGCATATCCCTCAGTCTGCGAGGGTAAGTCACATAATGTATTTACAAAATGTGAGTTAAATATGGTATCATTGATTTGCTGGCATCTGATATGACACCAGCCTGAGTTGGTGAACACCCACAGAATCTTGCGTTTATAAGTATTCATTCACAAGTTTAGGCCAGCAGGTGGTTACCCTGTATGGAGTCAAAGAGTTAGTCCAGCGAAAGGCACAAGAAAATCTGTAAACAGGTAGCAATGCAAGTACCCCTCAAATGTCAACAAAATTGTTATCTTAATGCAGCAAACGGTTCTAGAACATAATACAAGATGATAATTGCACCCTCCAATGTTCTGTATTTATTTGCTTAGGAAGTTGTCTTGTAAGTTAAGCGATTCTGCCAAGACGTGTTTCGCCCTGGATGGTGGTGGGGCGAGAGCATCCTTAGGGCTTCATGTCTTATATAAAGGTGTCAGCTGTTAGGACAAAGTTTCTGGACATGTCAGGATAAGCTCAGTCCTGTGGTCTGGGAGCAGCGTTTATCTGTTGTGTCTGGGGGCTGCAGCCATGTAGAGAGGACTCTTGAGACCACAGACGGGATAGATAAAAGCTGCCTGCTTGCATTGGAACATAAGCTGGTCCTTCTGCCATTGGTAAACAGTAATATGACACCCAATGTGGATGCTGTAATATCTACAAGGCAGACATCTATATCGGCAAATCGAAACTAGGCCCTAACTATATAACGGTGGAAAATCTGCATCCTTCATAGTAATGAGGATGGAATGTGACCAAATTTGGTGCATGTGTAGAAGAGGCGTCTAAACTAGGAAAATAATTCTATATGGAGAAAAAAGAGGTTACACAGATGTGCTTTGGTGCCCAAAATTATGCATGCATAAATGTACACCTGCTACATTTTACATATGTGAAAATGGTTCCTGGAAATACTGCTAGGAAACGGCGATTATTGCTCCTTCACAGGGGCCCTTTATGAAAATGTAAAAAGTTTGACATTTGCCCCAAATGCAGGCTTAAGTCTATGTTTATAATTTTCAGGCTTGTTCTATTTATTGTCGAGTTTTATAGAGTGTGCAATTACATTAGGCACTAAAACGGTGCTCAGGCCCCGTGTTAGGAAGAGATCTCAGAACGTAATGTAGATTCAATTGCGCTCTCAAATGCTATTCTAACAATTCTTATAGCTCTTTAATTTTTATTTTTATTTATTTTGTTTTAGATCTTCTGGTGGACATGTTGGGAGTTCTTGCCAGCTACAGTATCACCGTCAAAGAGCTGAAGTTCCTGTTCAGCATGCTTCGAGGAGAGAACGGGATCTGGGTGAGTTGAGGCTGCAGCGAGGAGCGATCGTGTGTCGATGCATAAGTGCTTGAGGTTAACCGAATCCCTCTCTCGGGGCCTGTAATGCGCGCTTACGTTTGTCTATCAGTTGTTTTAAGCGACTTTATTGAGAGCTGCGATGTTGAATTAATTCTTTGTTTGCTTTGTGGCCTCTTCCTTGGCCACGAGGGCTTACAGAATTTCACGTATGAATGATTTATACTGACAAATGTTCAATATTCATGTTTTGACAGCCACGGCATGCAGTCAAACTGTTGTCAGTCCTCAATCAGATGCCTCAGAGACACGGACCCGATACCTTTTTCAACTTCCCTGGTCGCAGTGCTGCTGTAAGTTAATATTTGTAAACATTTAATGACTAGCCTATGGTAATAGTAACGCTATTGTGTGTCCAGTTTTGCTATCTTTATGCAGCAAGCCTTTGATATACAAAGTGCTCCTTAAGCGACCGATTCCCAAAGAAGTCTGCCTCTTGTGTTAAATGTGCTGCTAAATGTTGAACCTTAGTGAAATTCACTAACATCCCCATCTGCATCAATTACACATAGTGAAAAAGGCTTGTAAACATTCTAGTGAATCTCGAAGATATGAGTGTTTTGTCCACATGTATATTCACATGTCTCAAACGGAGGGTGCTCATAGTCGTGAGAAAAAAGTATGGATCATTGTTTACATTGTGAACCTCAGCAGTGGATATTGTGCCAGGTTAAAAGGGGTGTGACTTACTTACCTGGGTTAACTAGAACGCACAGCAGTGCGGGAAATGAGTAATCTACACAGAAACAGTGCATTGCACACAAACAGGGGCTGTGTATGCTGCAAACGCACACCCATGAGCACCGGACACATCAAATTTGGGAGAATCATGCATATTATGCACAGGTACAAGTGAAGCTTTTTTTAATGACATAAACCAAACTGCAGATAGTGAAACGCTTTTTAGAATCATCCTCACAAATGTTTAACACGAGAAAAGGAATAATATGAAACCTAGAATGTGCATGTTAAGATTGGGAAGTGTTTCCTTTTTTCCTTTTGTTCTTATCTGCAAAGGGAAAAACTATTTTTGTCTGAGCATCTGCTGAAAAATAACTCCCCTTCTTTTCTCAAGAGTACTATAGTTGCCATAAGTTAGTTTTGGTGCATATGTGTGTGTGTGTGTGTGTGTGTGTGTGTATATATATATATATATATATATATATATATATATATATATATATATATATATATATATATATCTTTGTTACAAGTTTGTATGCATTGATGAAGCAATTTGTGGTACTTTTGTGATTCACAAATATGTAGAATGTGTGTGGCACATCTTTGGTTTACTCTCAGATTCTGGTAGGGTTAAGTTTGCTTTTCTTGTCATTTTGGGAATTCAGTCTCATTATCAGTTGTCTGAGTGTTTTGGGTGTGATATATATTTCTCTCGCAATTCCCCAATCACCTCCACATTCGGTTTTCAAGGAAAAACGGCACACCAGGTAGGTCCAGGCACAATACATTTTTAATGTGCACGCTCCAAACAAAGACGACGCGTTTCGGCGTGAAGCCTTTGGCGAGAGAAATATAGTGTGGCGACTGCGGCCACCCATGGCACCAGCGTTGCGAGGCTGAGGATCGCTAAATGCAGTATATATATATATATATATATATGCTTGTTAGCTGTGTGTGTGCGCAGAAAATAAACTTAAGCGGAGATCGAGAAATTGGGCTGGAGTGTCCTCATTTACGTAGCAGTTCCACGGATGGGAACTGTGTGTTGACAATTTATTACGCGCTCCACCGCGCGTTGAGGAGGCACCCGGAGTAAAGTGGAGCGGCAGGAGGTGGTTTGGAGTTATGGATATATATATATATATATATATATATTATATTATATTATTCCCACCCCAATCCGAGGCACTCGCGGGTGGGTGCGGCCTGCGGTAGTGGGTTCCCGCAATGTCACAATGATCAGCTCCCAAGAATATGCTCAGAAGAACCGCACTCGTAAACCAAGTAGATGCTCACACTTTAGTTTTTAATTTCAGAGACAACAGACGCGTTTCAGCATTAAGCCTTCGTCAGTGTTAGTCGCACTGCGCGGGCCAGCCAAAGGTATTAATGCAGTCACATGCTTAACTAAACATTAATGATGGACTTCTAACAATGCAACTAAGCGCCGCGCCATCTTTAAACATGTAAATATATGTTAAAGCCAGCAATTAAGGTGCATATTTCTATCTTTGCGGTGCGCCTACTCAGTGCAATTTAATCGAAAGTTTAACAACATCTCGCCTTTTATCGGCGTTTCTCCCCGGGTTGTTACCTCCACGGGGAGTCTTAGGGAGCGCAAAGCCTCGCGCCTCCTTTTCAAATTTCCGATAGTCAATAGATATATATATATATACACAGCATTGGGAATCAACTTTGGATATATATCTATATCTGTAGATCTATATAGATAGATAGATATCCTTACAAACGACTGCTCCACAATCCGAAACAGACTCCAGCACGCTCGGGATAGCTATAGAGAGATTTTACTTTGGCCACACAAAACCAGGTAACGTGTTTAGACCGCACAAGTGATCTTTGTCAAACCTGAAGTCGCCGCCATCTTTTTGCTTTATATACCAACTGCAAGGTTTAAAGTGATAGTGCATCATTGTAAATACAGTTTAGTCAAAATTTAAAGTGACAGTGCAACATTTCAACAACTAAGGTTGCATATGCAATCATGATCTCATGACCCAATGGCCTGTGCATTGTGCAAATTGGCGTTATCACGTTAGTGCCATATTTACATTTATAATGTATAACTATACATATATCCAACCACAAAGTTTGCCTGTTGAGGAAGACGCCACATCACAGTAAGGTTTTCGCCAAATATGTTCATTGCTGGAAGCAGCAGTGTGAGCACATCTCGGTCCACACAAATATCAGTAGCCAGTCCCAACTTTTTCGTATTTCACTTCTTCAGGGGCTCAAGGCATAGAAGGCAACAGCAGGGCAAGATTGGCGGCACCCTTATAACTTCCAAACATCCCGCCTCAGTGGGCGTGGCCCTCGCAAGGGCCTGTTGGTACTTGTAGTTCCTGCCGTTTAGCTATATATATATATCCACAAATTCCTCCTTATTCCAGCAAAAGGATGACAAGCCACACCAGCCAGGTACGGTTCAAATATTTATTACGGGCACAAAATATATATATATATAGTCTGCTTCTCTTCAGGGGCTTTAACGGGATGCAATTGCTTAATAATTAAGCTTTGAAAAAAACTCTGCTCGTGAGTGCCTGGATGCTTTCAGTGTGAGACTGAGATAACTGGAATCCTATCCCGAATATATATATATATATATATATATATATATATATATATATACATATATATATATATATATATATATCTCATTAAATGTGGTATTCTTATGGCTAGAGCTTCCCAGAGATTCCTCTTCTTAGGACATTGATTTAGGCACCAGACTGGATATGGAAAACTTTTTGCTGTCAATATTTCTCCAGAGCTGCTAGGTGGTGCCATGCGACTCAATTCTCCACTAGTGTGAAGACATCCAGCTATATATGATGCCGACTGGCACGCTGCTGTTAGTTCCTGTTCTTCTGGGTCTCTATGGCATGGGTCCATATCTCCATTTTTATCAACAAAATTCTCCTATGAATATTAGAGTGGCTAAGGCAATTATTACCTTCTATGGTCCCAGGTTTAAGTTCGGTTGATGATATTTCAAGAAAATGTCTTTAATGTATCTATTGAGGTAAGAGGTGGCCACAAGGGATTTGGTTTGTATATTGACTTGTGATCAATTAGTGAGTTAGTTAACAAAGATCTAACTCTAATGTATCTATCCAAAGGATAACAGCGACACTTTTCTTTGATGGAGACAATTAATGATGGGTAAGAAATAAGGGAAAAAGCACACGGAAGAGTAATTTTATCTGAAAAATATTGTATTGAGTAAATCAACAAATAAATATACGGGGATATAATGAACAAATCAATAAAAGCAAAAAATGTTATGGACAGATGTATGTACAAATCAACAGGTCAGTTCATAACAGTTCATCAGCTCCTTGAATTTATAGGCAATAACCAAGTCAAGCAATATACGATGGTTAATTCTTGGTGCAGGTGAATTGCTTTTGGAGATGATGAAGGGGTCGACGTTTTGGTCTTGGTTGCACATGTCTAAAAGACCATCAGGACAGAAATGTTTTCGCAATGATTGCCCCTCTACAATCATGCGACATATATTCAAAGGGATGAATCACTATGGATGGGTCCCAGCCGGACTCTAGTCTGTGGCGTAGGATTACACAGATCCAACGTTGGAGTCTATGACCGGCAAAAATGTCACGTCAGAGGAAGGCGCGATCTGTGGTTCAGCAAGCGCTTATGCAAAGTGGCGTGTTCCGTGTTCGGGCTGTATAGCATCGGTCCGCAGCGGATGTATCTACACAGGATTTCTATATAGTGTTTGCTTTCCGACCACGGCCCCTCCGCTTGTGACTGTTGTGCTTCAGAGCATCTGAAGGCCATCGGGGAGCAGATTCTGAAGGCAATTTTGGCATTGACATAAAACACTTGTCCAACCAGCCCCTCTCGACTCCATTTAGTTGAGTCTCCTGATGGGCTATCCCCTGAGGGATCCTCCCACAACAATCTCAAAAGGTAGAGAGTTTCCCAGGGACCAGAAAGGACTGGGTATCAACAGTTTTAACAAAAAAGAAATCCTTTCTGTGTATTAGTCTTTCTATAAGTGACCAACAGGCCTACACATATGACTCATTTGGTGTTGCTTTTAGGTTTAAGCAGTTTTTCAACATTAGTACGCCACACTAGAATATCATTTTTAGTTACTCTCAAAGTTTTTTTATTTAAAATGTTTTTTTTGGTGTAAAAACTTTTTTTTAAAAAGAAGAACATGTATATTCACATACTTTATATCACACTTTAAATCATTTAAAAAGGGTGCTCTGTTACACTTATAGCTGCTATCTAACAATTCCGAATTACGGTTTCTAGTTCAGAGTCACACCTGGTTCAAACAATATTTGTGTATTCACATTCAATAAGTCAAAACAATACAATTCATTAATCATTAATAAGTCCTATTTGACAAATAGGTGATATAAAGTTTGTGAATATACATGTTCTTCTTTTTAAAAAAAAGTTTTTACACCCAAAAAAACATTTTAAATAAAAAAACTTTGAGAGTAACTAAAAATGATATTCTAGTGTGGCGTACTAATGTTGAAAAACTGCTTAAACCTAAAAGCAACACCAAATGAGTCATATGTGTAGGCCTGTTGGTCACTTATAGAAAGACTAATACACAGAAAGGATTTCTTTTTTGTTAAAATCCTCCCACAACAAACACAAACAAATGCTGCTACAGAAATGAGAAGTCTTCTCCTTCATCCATACCCCAGGACTGGAAAAATGTTGATGCCTCTGACATGCCCAGTAGTGACTATAGGCACACAAAGAGAACATGATTCAGAGACTTACAACCTCTCGCTCTTTACAATACAGATGCTGGCCTGTACCTAGACGTACAAAATGCAAGTCCTGATAGTGACAAACACCCAAATTCATTTTTCGCTACATTGAGACCTACTGCTCTCCTAGATTAACTTTGGGAATTGCTTAAAGCACTTTTAAGATGCAATTTCCTTACTGGATGGAGTAACTGCTTCACGTTTTAAATCTTTGGAAGGGTATTGATCTATCCTCTTTACTAATAACGTTGGATTTAACATTACTATTTTAGAAATGCCAAAAAAGTGGGCATTTCTCTGCTCTTACTGCTCTGTGTGCCTGCAGCCTGCCTCAATACACATCTGGTGTGAGTGACAACTACTCTTTGTGAAATCCCTTTAGACAGCCACAAACACAGGTTAAAAGTGTCTGAGTACTTATCAGGATTCTGATGGCTCTTCTTGGTCAGAAAGGGAGGAATAGGCAGACACAGCTGAATAGGTAGTGGCCTGACCCCACACAAAGGACTGATTACCCCCCACGTACAGTCTAGAGCTAGGTCTAAGGAAAATAGAATACTTCTGCACTTCAAAGATCCTTCTCTGGAGTCACCCCCACTTAAAAGGCACATTTGGGAATAAGTACTTGGTCTCTGACCCCACCAAATCATACACTTCTGGACCTACAACTGAACTCTGTCATAAAAAGTGCTCTGCTGCATCAGGGTCTGACACTATGCTGGAATACTGACATGGAAGACCAGCTTTTCCTTGTGCTGTCCTGCTGCTCTCTGACTCTGCTGAGGAACCCAGACTCTGCCTTACACTGACGTGGTCTCCAAGGCTTGTTGGATTGCCTCCTGTTACTTGAGACTCACGGATATCAAAGTCTATACCCCTGCTACTGTGACTGGTTCACTGGAAGTGAACCTAGATACTTGAACCAGAGGAATTTACTCTCCAGTCTCCGGGTAGAAGAACAGGTGCATCGACCCTGTTGCAGGAGCAAAATAGGTGCATCGCTCTCGAAGCCAACACATAGCCTCCAGAGCCCGATTCATGGGAACTGTTTATCGTCACTGCAGCAGTCCTCAGAGATCGATGCATCATTCAATTGCTTGGAGAAACACAGCACATCGCACTTTATGATGTAAGTGTTATGTGTATTATGCTAGAAATTCTAGTTTTTTTGAGGTAAAAAGTAGGTTTGCTCATCTATCAAGTAGATTTGAGGGTAAAAAAATGTTTGCCTAATTTTTCTAGACAACTTGCAACTGGTTTGTGGGATGGACTGAGTGAAAAAATGCATGCATGCTGTGCTTAGAGACAGAATTTGTTGTGAAGTATGAAGCATTGTGTTTGTGATAATGAAACCGGGCTTCCGAAGATGCAAATAATGTAGCTTCTAAATGCAGGTAAGACGATTTGACCAGTTTTTCTTCTACAAACAGGCCGCAAATCCAAGGCTGTTGCACATGTCCACAAACCTTGCATCACCAAGGATATACTTAAACCTCTTCCAGGCTAGGATTTGCCATACCAGAGATGGTCTGTTAGATCTTCGACCAGCAGCGCTGCCCTGTCACCACACATTGGACCCTGAGCTCCTCTCCAGGAAGTTATACGGAGGGTGCACAGGCTGCAATATTAGCTGGAAGCAGGAAAGTAAGAACTGCACCGATATTATTGCCATTAGGCCCCCCTTTAATCAGATGGTTGCACATGGCTTTCTTTTAAATACTAGATCTATTTTTAAAATTAAAATCACTTTTAGAGACTTTGTCTCAGCTAGAAAGCCAGCTTGGGTTTTTGTCACAGAAACCTGGGCGACTGATGCGTCAGGCCCGGATCTGGTAGACGCTATCCCTTCTGGCTACACCCTGTCTAGACTGGATAGAGTAGGTTGGTGGGGAGAAGGTTGGGAATCTTGTATAGAGATGCCCTTATTTGCCGCACACAGGCGCTGACTACTCTCTCTGATCTCTGTCATGCTTACTATTTTTCCATCAACCTTCACCCCACGGAAAGCTTTTCTGACATTTTATGCTATAGGCAACTGGGCCCTAGGACATCCTTCAGTCAGGACTTTAGAAAACTGGTAGAACCTTATCTGGAGAGATTCAACATAATGATCCAGGGCGATTTTAATTGCCATTTAGAGAATACCTCCTGTAGGGATACTCAAGGCCTCCTGGAAACTCTGGGCTGCTGTGGTTTTGTGCAGCTGGTCAGGAGTTCCACTCACATTGCGGGGCATACACACGACTGGGTTTTATCTAATGATCCCAGGCTAAAGGTGGGGCAGCCAATCCCCCTAGCCTGGTCTGACCACTTTGCTGTCCCGTTTGACTTATACTTTCAGGCGTCAGTATCGTCTACCTCTAGCGACAGGAAACTGGAGGAAATAAGGAACTTTAACCTTATAAACAAGGATGCACTTTCGCATTTCCTTAACAAGCTGGAGTCTGCCAAGCAGCTTGATGCCAATTCTGCTGCCGTGGAGCTATCTCAAATATTGACATTAGCAAAGGATTCCCTTGCTCCGGTCAAGAAGCAGTATTCAGCAAGAATAAGCCTTCGGCTCCCTGGTTCACAGAGAGTTTCAGAAAACTCAGACGGGGCTGCCGTAAACAGGAGAGGTTGTGGCTTGCTCACTTAGAACCCCCCTGAGAGGAAACGATATAAGCAATGTTTGAAAGATTATAACGCGGCAATTATGGAGGAAAAGAGATTATACTTTTCCAGGGTCACCGCCTCCCTTAAATCTTCTAGGGATCTCTTTAAGATCATTAATTCTCTCATCTCCCCGAAGGTATCTGATCCCTCAGAGGTTTTGCAGGAACTCTGTGGTAAAATTTCTGATTTTTTTCAAGCCAAAATTTCCGATATTTGTGCCCTGTTAGAAACAGCGAACTCCAGTATTAGGTCTGGAATGCAAACTTCTATTCCGTCCGGTGAGGTCCTGCCCTTGGGGGAGACTCCCATGCTCCTTACCCCCCCCCCCCCCCTCATGTTATTGGAGGTGACGGATAGGCTCCTGGACCAAGTCAACTCAGGATCCCCTTTAGATCCCTGCCCTCTTAAGGTGTCAAAAACCTGCCGGGAGATCGTGATCCCCCCCTTTTACGGAAGTTATGAACACCACCATTTTTGAGGGAGTCTATCCCGCATTCTGTGGAAGATAGCGGTTGTGAAACCACTATTGAAGAAACCCTCTTTAGATCCCGGCGAACTGAAAAATTTCCGACCGATCTCCTTGCTTCCCGTTCCTGCCAAGATTTTGGAGCCCTATCCAAATCTCCATCTCATTACATATTTAAAAGACCACCATCTCCTGGATGGCTCTCAACATGGTTTCAGGAGAAACCATGGTATGGAGACAGCCCTGACGGCAGTCTTTAACAACATCCGGACTCAGGTCGATGCTGGCCATACCACTCTTCTTGTGCTTTTGGATCTCACCGCTGCCTTTGACACTCTATCTCCTCACAGACTGGTGGCTCGCCTTAGAGAGATAGGTGTCGGGGTTACTGCTCTGAGTCTCCTTGCCTCCTTTCTTAGTGAACGTCAGCAGAGGATAAAGCTGGGCCAGTTCTTTTCAGCCCCTAAATCTTTGCAGTGTGGTGTCCCTCAGCGCTCCTCTTTGAGCCCTACACTCTTTAATATCTGTGCGGCCCGCTCGCAAAAGTGGTGAGATCTTTTGGGCTGGAGGTGTTGTCCTATGCGGACGACACCCAAATAATAGTCTCCATAAAGCATACTGTAATAGATTCTGCCCTCAATTTTAGGAGCTGCATGGAGGCAGTTTTCCCTTTGGATGGTGGAATGTTTTTTTAAACTGAATGGAGAGAAGACCGAAGTCTTGATTTTTAGGAGTAATCGGGAAATCTGGTCCAGTGACTGGTGGCTGGCCATGCTTGGTGTCTGCCCCTGTCCAGTTTCTCATGGGAAGAACCTAGGGGTGATTGTGGACAATGCCCTCTCTCTGTATCTTCAGGTAAAAAGGACTGTCTCCACCTGTTTCAGCATCATCAGGATTCTCCGAAAGATCTCCCACTACCTTTCTTTCGATGCACGCAAGCAGGCCGTCATGGCCTTAGTAACGTCCAGATTGGACTATTTCAGTGCCCTTTATCTGGGCATTAATAAAGGTCTTATGGTGCATAATGCCGCTGCCAGGCTGGTATTGAATATCCTTAGGCATCATTCAGTTACGGCCTCGATCAAGCTTCTGCACTGGCTCCCGATGGACCGTAGGACCATTTTGAGGATCCTATGCCTGACTCATGAAGCCTTCTATGACTCTGGCTCCGAGGGCATCAAGTCAATTGTCCATCATTATGCTCCCACCAGATCCCTTCGGTACTCGGACAAAAACCTACTAACTGTTCCCAGGTTTAAGAAGGTTAAATGGGGTGGCAAAATTCAGCAGTGGTTATAACGCGCTATACAAATTAAATAAATAAATAAATAAATAAATAAATAAATAAGTGGCAGAGCCTTCTCCACTGCGGCGCCCAAACTGTGAAACTCCCTTCCAGTAGAAATTTCTAGTCGGGTCTCTCTTCCACTATTTTGCAGGCCTTAAAGATCTGGCTTTTTCGTGATTCCTCAGTTTGAGCATGCTCTTTTTCTCACCGTCTCCTGATGTTTTGCATCCAGTGCCTTGACTCCCTGGGGCTTAGTTCGCGCTTTACAAGTTTAAATTCAGTGCAGTTCAATTCAAACCTAATTTAGAAACTCGCAAATTGGAAAGAAAATTGAGGGAGTATTAGATAGAAGACCCAAGCTTCACTATCAAAGGAAACAACAGTGAAGAATATTGACCATAATAACTCAAAAAATATATTATAATAATCATCTTGAAAAGTGAGCAAGTTTAGCCAAGGAATTATTAGATGATTTCAGTCTTGCCTAATTTCCCATGCCATGGATTAAATCAGAGAACTTATTTTTTCCAGAGAGATCTTCCCTAAACATGTCACTACAGCCGGCCTTTTTTTGACTACTTTGCCCTTCTGTGTCCTCATGGAGTTGTCAAGTCAATTACCACAATATTTCCTTGGGGCTCACCCACTCATGTGTTTTATGGAAGAAATATCACATCTCTTCAGACACTGGTGATCGCTTGGGCCGCATCCAAATCCATCATTTTTCACCCAGCATGCCACCTCAGTTTGGACCCAGCCATATGGAAATTAGTCTGGACCCTGCTCCAATGGGAACATTCCTTGCCAAGGTGCCAGGGCAGGTCCTCCCTGAACCAGAACACAAGCAGTCCACAACAGCTTACTGTGCCATAGGACTTAAGCCTTACCTCACTGATGAGGTTGAAACCTGTCGGGTTGCTGTGGTCTATTCTGGAGGGGGCCTTGCCTGGCAGTTCACAATAGACTGTTCCCATGAGGAGCAAGGTTGGTACACAATTTGCATAAGGCAACCCTTTGTCTAGAATGGAGAGGCAGGCAAAAAACAAAGGACTGTAATGTGGTTGGAGCAATTGCCAGTGTCTGAAATAAATTCAAGCATTTCATCCATCACATTACTGTTGTTGCAGTTTATGCTATAAATACCCCATAACATAGCATAGCAACATAATAGTTTGCTTGTTCATTTAATTGCAACAATGTCAGGTGCATGTGTATTAAAAACATCAAGTGAAGCCTACATTTTACTTTGTGATGATGTACTTGGCAAAAACCGTGTCCATGCGATCTTCCTTTTATAGTCCTGCGCAGACATTGTGATTTCATACGCCTGTTCTTTTCTTTGAGGATTCAATGGAATTATCTTTCTTTCTTTAGGCTATTGCATTGCCTCCAATTGCCAAGTGGCCTTACCAAAACGGTTTCACGCTCAACACCTGGTTTCGGATGGACCCCTTAAATAATATAAATGTGGACAAGGACAAGCCATATCTGTATTGGTAAGTTGATCACGTTTGCTCTACGATTGAGAACACATAGTCTGAAAAAACATAACTTGGAGTATTTCTGCACCTTGTGCGTTCGCCGCCATTTTATCTCCGGAGAAAATGCAGACCTATGACTGCGCACACGCCTGGATCGCTGACATCTTCCACGGAATGCAAGTGCATAAAAGCACGTGTGCGCTGTGGACATTGCAGGGGATGTCGGACAGTTTGCCGGGGGCACACTTATTGCGTTTCCAATTTTTCATTTTTTGTTGGACATTGCTGCATGCCTGTGAAACCCTTCACTATGACAAAAAAAGGCCTAATATGAGGCAGCCTGTAGCTATTCATTCAGTTAACGATGGTTTAAGTGGATCATTCTGCGACCTTCATTAAAACGATTTGGAAGCATTCAACTTCTAATGGAGTCCTTCCCCATGGCTACTCGACCTAGCTCCATCTTTCTTGGGGCCCTTTTGGTCATGTTTTAATGTCTCTAAGCGAATGTCTTCATCCTTTCGTTGATTTCTTAACTCCATGCACTGTAGTTGGCCAGTTATAACATTTGTAGCTTAAATACACTCCGGTACATGTGCTCCCCAACTTCTCTAATTTAAGTTATTAATCAATGGTATTTCTCATAATTGCAATTTTTTTTATTATGAACTAGCTTGTGTACACTCTGTTGGCAACAACCCTGGATGGCGTATTGACTAGTGAGTGCATGTAGATATTTACTCACTATATTTTAAGTTCTTAGGGCCTGATTCACAAAAGTAAAGGAGGCAAAGTTGGTCAGCTGTTCCGTTCGGGGTTTTCAATCAGATGGAGCAAATTTCCAAATTATCTGTGACTCTTTAGATTTTCAGGAGTACCCCTATGTGTAACTAACTATGCATACTGTTTGTAACAGGTGTACCTTCTTGCATGGAACCTGAACATTAATTTAATCTTGTTCTTGACAGAAGTAATATTTCTGTATGTTTACATGGTGGACAACTGCCAACATTGCCGATAATTCGAAACAGGCGCTCAGAAATGATTTCTGCTCAACCAGTTTAGGAGTTGTGACTGCATAATCTTTTGGTGTATTTATAGAAGAGAAAAGGCTGCCATCCATCCATTACTCTATGGGCTCAAATGAAAGCCACCAAAAGCCATATATATGCAGATGCTAAAGTGTTTCTTTAAAGGGAGGAGAAAAAATGATTCTTTTAACTCGAAATAAAGCTTCTTATTTTTATTGTTTTAGTTAATTGGCCATCAAACCAGAATCCTTTCAGCTGGGGGTGTATTTCATGAATACCTCTAGCTGTATTATCTAGTTTATAGTGATTAATGAGCTGAAGCCAATGAAATGGCTTACTTGAAGTGTTTCAGCAGGATTAGCAAAAGTGATATTTCATCAAAATAAACATTTTCTGTGATGGCGAAAATTGTATACCAGTCTTCTTAAAAATATTTAATCCACAACTCTGATGAAATTGTGTAGCCTAAAACAGGCAGGATAAACACATTTCCGATTTTTCTTGTTAGTAGGGCCCATAATATTGATATAATTGCAACCAATGTTGTCTTTTTTTTTCTTTTCCAGCCCATGAAGGGATGTTAGAAAGTAATAGTTCACAGTGCTAGATTACATAAAGAGCACTAAAACTGACATCTATGAAAGATTGCGAAAGGTGCTTAACGTAAAAATGATACTTGGTACCAGCAAGTTATGCGCACAATCTTTTTTTTTTCTCAATAGGTTTTGTTGTTGAACTGTTGTTTTGTAATGTCTAAGTTGTCAAAAAGTCGCTCTTCATAATTTTCTTAATTGTCAAAATGTGATTCCTGTTGCAAACTATTCACAAAAAAAGTAGTTTGATTTGTCCATGAACTGCATGTTTAAAAGTTGTAATGTTGGGAGGGAGGAGCCAGCTGAGATCCAAGGTGGCTGCTCTTCAATTGAGCCACGCCCATAAATCCAGAACTCCGCCTGCCCCGGTGTCCTAGGAACAGGGGCTTTCATGATGTAGACTTTGTCTGGGGACAGACTCTCCTCGTGAAGTGTGATAAGGTATTTTTCTCCTGCCAGAGTGAATATTACTGCAGTGTATTCTTTGTCCCCCCATCGAGTTGCAACTATTTTGAGTCCTGTGCTCTGACAGTGGCAGTCCAGGCTTTCCGTCACTCTGCTGGGAGCTTCGGTGGCAACAGAATGAAGAGTAGCTGCGGACACATGGAGGGCGCAGAACACCAACGGACCTCCTGCAGTACAACCAGAGCTTTCGATACACCACCGGCTCTGACTGGCATGACTTGGTGGAGAGAATAGCTGGGAGATCCCCTGCAGCCTATGAGGAGTGTTCAAGACTTCATGCTTGAAGGAGATCAGGCGTGGGGTTGTGGTCTGTCCTGCACAGGTGCTAGGACTCTGGATTGCCGCAATCTTTTGCTCAAGAACCACTTTTGTGCAAGTCCCATGTTGAACTGGCAGGTGACCTGTAAAGCCCACACCCAGTAGCAATTATTGCCAGATAGGCACTGCCATTCTTGACTAGGGGAGTTGCTATGGGGTGGGTTGGGGGAAAGCCTCCAAATGGTGAAAAGGAGGTTCCTTTAAACCTAGGCCCTCGTCTCAGCTGAAAGGCCCCTTGCAGGAGGAAGATAACCTGCAGAGTTGAAGGGTCTGTGATGATAGGGCAGAAGGAATTGATGGACTCAATGAAGATGCTGTAGAGTGCAGTGGAGACCAAGACGGGTGGTTTGCACAAGCTGAAAAGTTGACTGGGAAGACTAGAGTCTTTCCAAGAGATATCGAAAGGAGTAGAGCAGGCAGTTTTGTTAGTTGAGATGAGGGTGGGACTTATGTAGCAATGCCAAAATAAGACAACTGTGGGAAACCATGTAGATTTCAGGCGTTGTGGGGCGGGAAATATTGGGAAAGCAAAACTTGAGTTCAAGTTCTGGATTACTCTCAGAAGATTTCTGGGGCTGTTGACTGTGAATTTTGAATTTAGAGATCGAGGAGCTCCGGCCCGATCTTGTGGGAAATGTGCTGAATTTCATCACCTCCATATTTGTGCTGTATCAGTCTATGGGATCTCCTTGAACCTGAGAGAAAGGTAGGATGGCGATGGTAGCATTAAGTTCAGATCTGAAACGCAAAACGCCTCTTAAGGCGATTAAAAAGTGCTATGAGGGACCGCCATCTTTTGCTTTTCCCAGTCCTCAGTCCTGCTACTTTAAAATGAAAGATAGCCCTCTTGGATGTTAATAAAAAGCAGAAAAACCTGAGAGTGGTGGCAACATTCAGACGTCATCTGAAGCTCAAGCTGGAGTGTGGAGTGAAGAAATATCCCTTTACTGCGAAGGAAGCAGCCAAGACACTGCTGTCAAATGTGCAGTGTGTAGATGTGGGAGATGACTGTTTCTTTCTTGGTCCTTGGATCTTTCTGTCAGGTTGGTTTCTCCCAGGGAACGATTGGAGTGGTGGCACAAGGGCCTGGTTTCCTAAGAGATAGGGAATTTGAGATATACGATTATTTGTTACTTCTTCTCTCCCTATACTCCAACATGGTCTTCACTGACTTAATCTTGCATCTCTTTTAAATCTTAGCCCAAGTTTAAATAGCTGAGCCTGCGATTGAAATTTTTTTGGGCGCAGGTTTACGCTTGTATATATTGCTAAATTAAACCTTTATGATATGATGAGCTTTTCTTGGCTTTTTGTTGTGGGAATGTTTCCATATAAGTGTAGTTTAAAAAAAAAGTTGTTGTGTGACAACAAAAATTCCTTTCTGAAAAATAATATACATTCATTTATGTCATGCAACTTTCTCAGTCCTGTGCAAACCTCTGCATTTGATCTACGGAAACATATTAGCACCACCCTGTACAATTAATGTAATCCAGTCTCTATCTTTATACAGTGATCTAGGACTTATTTAGTTGTTTATTCGTTATCATCATTACAACAGCACGGAACTTGCCAGACAGGCATCAGAGCGCTTTGCAAATATCTGTAGGTATTTACGAATTGTAATAGAGGAACAATTTATGGTCTTTTACTTGAACCAGAAAGTACTGCAAGACCTTGGTAATAGTTTTAGGAATATCCGGTTTCCAAACGTTGGGAGGAGTATCTTTTGTAGAATAAAAACAGGGGCGGCTCCTTCGCTATGGCGGAGGAGCGTCACCCCCCTTCCAGCAGCAGCAACACTTGAAAAATAAAATGATAATAAACCACATTCATTATTTTTCTGCTATCTTGTATTCTTGGGGTGGTGCTACGGGATGACAGGCACTGGGGAGAGTTGTGGCACTACCTTCAGTGCGCATGACTGTTTGGCCGGCTGTCTGAGACCGGCCAAACCGTCAGGCGCACTGAAGCTCTCTCCACCCCAGCTGGATTGCTGTGTTGGAGAGAGCAGGCACAGGTTCGCCGTCTCCCTGGGAGTACAAATCTAGGGCGCTCGGGCCAATCCTGATGCTGCTTTCATGCTGTGAAAGCAGCGTCGGGATTGGTCGCCGGGCAGGCTGGTAGCCTGTGCCTGCAGTGGATCCATGAGAGGCACAATACAACGGGGTTCCGTAAGCGTTTTTTATTTATTTGTTTTGTCCCAGCCACCTCCCCCTGCCACTTACCCCCGACACCAGCCATGACTGACAATTAATATGTATGAGATGCGGGTATAATACAGTGTGTCCATAGACGCATAGTGGTCTTGCTGCTACTAGTTTGGGCTTGTTTTTGGGTGAGTGCATTCATTTGAAAATGTGTTTATTTACTCTAAACAGAATGGTTTTTTTTTCAGTTTTCGGACAAGCAAAGGTGTTGGGTATTCTGCCCATTTTGTTGGCAACTGCTTGATAGTTACGTCATTGAAATCAAAAGGCAAAGGATTTCAGCATTGCGTGAAGTATGATTTCCAGCCAAGAAAGGTACGTTAAATGGACTTACTAGTTGTTAGAAACCGTGGAGGATTTTACCTTTAAATGTTGTTGTTAACACTTTTGTAAACCGATACTAAAGAAAATGTAAGTTCTGTTTACATTTCTAAAGCATAGACATGTGGTTGGCATAAAGAGGCCCTATGTATAGTCTGACGCAGAACAAATATGTCCTACATACTTTACAGCATCACACCTTGTAACATAATACATTTATGGCATCATTCAGACTATATCTGCTTCAGCTTGCTCCTGAATATTTTCAATTATCTTGTTAATTTATTTGAAGATCTTTGGTGGCCTATTTTGCGACTTGGAATGTAGCTTTGATATCACAGTGTACAAGTAAAATCACAGCGAGGGATTTAATCTGGCATACCTGGCTCACTCATGGTAGCCTGACAGAAGCTAAAATGGTTTTCTTTGTAGAATAGATGTGGTATATGTGAAACAACGAACTAAAAAATCAGGTATGGAACAAGAAGATAAGAGGGCCTTAGGCAGTTACGTAAAATTATAAGAATTTAATAGGTACTATATTAAATACATCTGATGCAGGGTTGAAAAGTTATATTAAATTACCTAGAATTATTTATTGGTAAATTCTGCTTTATGCAGCAGAATCAGAGTTAATTTACCAAAGCTGCCACAGGGAGCAGCAATGCGTTCAATTTTATCACTGAAAAGAAGCAATAAGGTACATAGAAGCTTCAAGTGAACAACTCTTTAAGAAAAGATCTATTTAAAAATAAGAAAGAATCTTCCAAGTTCTGCTCACGTGTAGTAGTACTACATGCCACTGCAGGTAATGTTCACAACCCAAAGGGCCTTGACCAAAAGTCTCAGCTAGTCAGGGCTCATTCAGTGCAGGCCACAGAAAAATATCTAGTTCCAATTGACCCTCTGGGATTCTTTGCAGCAGCAGTGCCTTCAGACACATGGGGGTTCCATAGGGGCAAGCAGGCTTCACTGTTAGGACCCCTGTGTCTCTAGAGTTCAGCAAGAGAATAATTGTACTAGTCATTGACTCAGCTCAGGACCTAGAGCTACTTTCAAGATTGATCTGGTGATTTCTCTCACTACTATCCCCTGCCAGGCCAGAATTTTCACAATGCTTTGAGCAGGTAAATCATCTTATTTATGTCTAATCCAGGCAGTTCTCTCTTTAGAATAGATTAAGCAAGGCATTTTAAAAGGTAAGAGCAGTTAGCTATTGTTGATGATCTCTCTGCAAATTGGGCTAAAATAGCTACCCATTTCCCAGATTTCATGCCAATGTGATCTAGTTTCTATTTCAGCCATAGGTTTTTTGGCAAACAGCAACCCCCCAATCCATTGCACAGCAAAATTCAAGATACCAACTTCTATGCTTTCCTCTGCTGAGCTTCACCGGTCACCGAAGTCTACCCTAGGCTCTTTCAGTTCAGCCTACTACACATTAAAGTAAATCTACGCCCCTAAGCCACAACTTTGCCTAAGCTTCCTGTTGAGAGCGGCTGTAGCGGTCAGTGCATGCACAGTAACCTGACATGAGACTAGTGATGCAAGAGCTGTTCAGGGGCAGATTTGACCAGAAAGCCTGAGGGAATCATCGCCTTCCCCCATCCTCACTATTTGGTGGCTCTCTTTTGAAGTCACAAATGATTGTCAGAAGTGTGAACAAGGTGTGAAGTGACAGGAACAGTACTTTTTCTCTTTTCTCAGAAGAGTTTAGGGAGGCTATAGCTCTGATTTCCGAACTGTTAACGTATTATAGGTTGTTAAAATCAAACCGTAACGTTCACACTTGCAGATTAGATTTGAACAATTATGTATTCGTTGATTTTGATAGCACTCTGCGATCAACAAATATGAAGACAATTAAACTCCTACTAAATATTATAAATTAAGACGAAGCTGTACACCTCGCTACAGATCTTTTAAGGTGCACATGGGAAAATGTTTCCTACTGTAACCCATATTTGCACGCTCTGCAACCTTGCTGGCTCACTGCATAAAGACAATTGGTTAACCAGAACAATTTAGAATATAAACAGTTTTCATTTTTTGAAGAGCACTTGTGGCCAAGGTCTAATTAGCAGATCTCAACTGCCACAGAAGCCATAGATACCGAGGGCCTCACCTACTAAAATTGATTCGGTAATAGTGGACACAGAGTTTTATATAGCGTGAACTTGACCCGAAGGTATCGGGTATCAGAGCGCTTTACATAGCACGAGTTGCGTTACATGAGGACACATTCATTTTGTTAGGCACGGGGAGATTAAGTGATTTGCCCAGAATCACAGGATGTTCAGCGTCATTGGCAAGACTCAAACCCGGTTCCCCAGATTTGAGTTCAACCGCCCTAGCTATTAGGCCAACACCTCTTTCAGTCAATCCTAACTAACTTTGTCAGGACAACACACAATATGCAACCTATATCTCCCAGCAGCGGGGGCTCCTCCGCTAAGGTGGAGGAGCATTGCACTACTGCTCTCCGAGCAGTTCTAAAAAGAAAAATTAAATGATAATAACGCAATATTATTTTCATTTTAATTTTCCATACTGCAGTGGCTCAGTTGGTTTGTTTCACATGGAACAGGGCTGGTCTGGCCAGAGGAAATGGGAGGATTGGTGGGAAGTCTCCAAGCGCATGACGGTTTGGCCAGCCGTCTTCGGCCGCCCAAACAGTCATGCGCACCTACCATGTTCTCCACCCGACTGTATTGTACAGCCTGGGTGGAGAACATGCACAAGCTCCCAGTCTCTGTCTGAGAACCGAACTAGGGTGCTCGAGCCAATCACAACATTGCTGTAATGCTGGTGACAACAGCTTCATGATTGACTAGGGGAGTACTGGGAGGCCGGGTTTTTTCCGTTCCTCCCCACTACGCTCTCGCTCCGCCCCACCCCACCACCCCCATCTGGTAGAAGTTGCCACTTTCTATCTAGTATGCTTCAAAGACAATGGTGCCTTTTGTTTTTGATCAGGTTCCTCTCTTTTGGGGTTCCTCAGATGTAAAGCCACTAGGCTACATAGGAGGAATGCAGAACATGCCCCTGTAGTCACACATTTGTCAAGAGTAACAAGTCTCCTATTCACCTACTTGGTCTGTGTCTCGGAGGTGAGGACCATTGCCTCTATAGTCACCCCTATATGTTTTTTAATCATACCAGGAACATTGCCAATAAAAGGGATACTAGGTATTTTGAGGTATGTTTAATCTAAGACCCGACATGAGAAATTATCCAAAGTACTCCCTGGAATAAGGGTTGAGCACAATGTGATGTCCTAATTACAGGATAGATTCACTTTACATACTTTTTGGATCCTCCATGATCTGGAGTAGAATGAGCTAGACACATAGTATACTTTTTGTGCTTTTAAATAAAGCAATCTCTTTTTATAATGCCTCCATGTTACCTAAAAGGCAAACGGGACGATTTTAAAGAAAATGAAAACTATGGGTCACCACCTGCTCCTAAAACATATGTTTGTCCCTTTTCACAAGCTCCAAGGACTCCCATCCTGAAAGCAGATGGGTTACAACCTCCTTAGAGGTGGTGGTAAAATATTAATGTGTTGCGACTAAGCATGGGTGGAAAATCCGTTCCGCTCGCGGATTTTGCGGATTTTCGGTAAATTTGCGATCCGCGAACGCTCGCGAATTTACCGAAAATCCGCAAATTCGCAGGCAGCGGATTTTTTTTTCTTGGTGATACATTTTTGCGGCGTGCGGCATAAGTTCGCAATTGCGAACATGTAGGTGCGGCGGGCAGCAACAATCTCGCACTCACGAAATTACAAAATTTGCAATTCTGCACAAGAAATCCACTAGCAAGCAGCATAGACCTTCTGAAAATAATGATTTTTATCAGAATAACTCCTCAGGTTGACATTTGCCTGCCCTTTTTTGGATTTGAGGCCTTTTTACTTTCTTTGGATCACTTTTGGATTAGAAATCAACTTTCACAAGTAAGTTTGTTTGGGGCATTACATTTGCTGTTCTGCAGAAAAACGAGTTTTGCTAAACTGAAAGTACTCAGCAGGTGCAAAAGTTCAAATTCATCATTAGTAACCATTCCCTGTAGTGCTTCCTGACTGGGGCCCCTCCAGAGTTCAGTTGCTAGTTGCAACAATTGTATGACCCTGCTCTGACCCTCACAGCCGGATCATAGAATAGCTACAAGTAGGCCACAAAGGTCCTGGAAAAAAAATTGCACTGCAACAGAAAGCAAATTACAGATAAGGAAGCAGGTGCCAGACTGGAATTTTAAAACAGTGACACATTAATAAATCAACCCCAAATGAATTCATGTCAGTTGAAGCAGGGCAGGTGTGCTTGATTTTTCCCCCCATAATCTACAGTGATGATGATGAACCAGAGGGTGGCATTGATGTACCAGAGGGTGGCATGGGTGAAACAGAGGGTGGCAGTGTTGAAACAGAGGGTGCTGTGAACCTGTGATGATGAACCAGACGTAGAAACAACATAGTCGCGACCGTTGCCTGCCGACAAGTAAGTTCGCAATTGCGAACTGGTACAAAATCCTTGCGAACTGGCAGAAACCCTTGCGAACACTATAAAAACAAATAAATCCACAAATTCGCGAGAATTCGCGGATTTTGCGGATTGCGAGTTCGCAAATACGCACATTCGCGAATGCCAGATTCGCAAAATTCGCCCATGCTTAGTTGCGACCACATTTTGTTGCAAAACATTATTAATAAATACCATAAGCAATCAGTATTTGGAAGGGGCACTCTTAGAACATGTCCCTTCCAAATACTGAATTCTTAGGTTTCCTAAATGCGTTTAACAATTCCGAAAACCTTTTCTGAATACTTTGATGTGCTTAGTGCATGACAAAAAAGGTTCAAGCATTCGCAAACCCTCTGATTTACTGAATCAGATGGTTTAGGAATGCAGAAACCGTTTGTACATTAGGCATCAAATATTCTAAATGAATAAAGGGGAATGTTTTAGGTCTATTTGTTTAAAATTTTAGCTTAAATACACAGACTATAAGTGTAAAAACATTGGGGAATGAGGTGATATTCCATGTTAGGCACACCCTACTTTGAATTTAAATAGACATATTAGTTTTAATTTGTTCAAGTAGTGGGACAACTGATGTTTCTTTGGTAAATGTAAGGCATTAATTGCTGTGGGGTTTGGAGGACACCACAACTACTAACTTGGTTGTAAGACGGATGCACAGGAAGTACTAATATGTGTAATTGAAATTACATCCTATATTTTCAAATGGTTGTGTATATGTACTCTTCCAATAATTGAGGCTCATTCAGTTTTCACAATCCCTGGAACATGCAGAAGTTGATGGAATTCGAATCATTAATTGTTTTGTGGATACCTACCTTTCTAGAATTGCAGCACATAACTGCACAATTCTCAGTTAACACTTAAAACATCCGAATTATTTCTGTTTCTACACTGGTGTCCACTAAGGGTTGCTGTTGCTGAACATGTAACGCGGAGTCTACAGCAGAATTAACAAGCATTTGCAATACAATCGTTCTCGCGTTTGTTGAAGTTAGACCTGTTGGCGTCGAAAAGAACATTGTTTTTAGCTTTCGTTTTTTTGATTTGCAGTTGAGTTATTATATTTGCATAGCATTATTGCCAAAGCTATAGTAAAAAACATTGTCATTTTCAACACCAACAGCTCTAACTTTAACAAATGCGAGACCTATTGCATTGGAAATGCAATCAGTCACGCATTTGTTGGAGTTATTGGCATTAAAATGCCAATGTTTTTTTTTTTACTTAGCCATGTTGCAGGGTGCAGTACCATATCTGGCCAAAAGAGCGCCAGGGGACCTCTTCTGGTCACATATGGTACTGCACCCTGCAGGAGATATGGTAACTCCACCCTACCCATAATTCATTCCACGCAAGACAGTACTACGGGTACATACAAATAACTATGTCCATATATGCAATTAATAGCTTTGAAATGTGACAAAATAATTATTATATTAATTCCAGAATAGGTTGTACTCTGTGTGGAGCTGATGAAGGGCAATTTATAGAAGGGCTCATATAAATGTGAGATGTGCTAGTAAGTAAAGTAACCACTGCCATCCTTAGTGAGACTAGGCCTGTGTCCTGCTTGAAGCCCTTTAAGAAAATGCTATGAGGCTGTAATTAAAACTTAGGGAGCAGCAACACACGTAACAAGGGGTGTTCTCATGGGAGGTTACAAGAAGAGACAAGGCAATACTAAGGAGGAACTACTAAGCCTATTGACCAATGAAAAGTCACCACTTACAAAGGACAGGGACAGGAGCCAATTAAAAAGATGGGAGGAAAGTTTACTTTTTTTGTACTTGCATTGGAGATATTATTTGCTTAACACTCTTGCCATTGGTATACTAAAGTAGAAAACATTGTCATTTTCAACACTAACAGGTCTAACTTTAACAAAGGTGAGACTTATTGCATTGCTAATGTAATCTGTATTGCATTTGTTTGAGATGGAGTTATTGGCACTATAAATGCCAATGTTTTTTTTTTACCTAGGCATGTCGCAGGGTGCAGTACCTTATGTGGCCAAAAGAGGTCCTGCAAAGTTGGAGCTATTGGCATTATTAATGGAAATGTTTTTTACCTAGCTTTGTTGCAGGGTGCATTACCATCTGTGGCCAAAAGTGGTCCCATGGAACCTCTTTTGGCCACATATGGTACTGCACACTGCAGAAGGTATGGTAAATCCACCCTACCCATAACACATTGCACGTAGGGTGACCAACCGTCCGTAAATTTCACGGACTGCCCGTTATTTGGGCCTCTTGTCCGTTGTCCGTCAGGAAATCTTTCACGGACGCCTTTTGTCCGTAATTCTGGCCGTTGCTGCAAGCAAGCCCTTCTGCAAGCAGCCTGAGAGTTCTCTAACTCTCACTGCAGGGGCCCAGCTCGCACTGTTAAGTGGAAGACCTGCAACAGCCCCTCCTCACTGGGCACATATTGCTATCGGCCATTATCATTCTGTTTGCCTAACTACTTAATAAACACAGAATGATAATGGGCCCCTCCGTACAGATACAGCATTTGCTGGGCCTCTTCCTGCCAGAGTTCTTCATGCAGTGAGGCGCGCCCCCTGGGGGTCCGTGACTGCATTCCCAGGGGGTGCACGAACCATAGCAAAGAAGTGTAAATGAAAACGGCCTGGAAGTTTGGCCTTTTTTTATTAGACGCAATTCCAGGCGGTTTTCATTTACATACTTGAAATGTAAAGTATACAAATTGTGCTATGGGGGCTGGGGTCATTGAGTGCGGTGACGGAGTCAACGAGGTGGCTGAGAAAACCAAAGTATTATGTAAGGACTTTATCATTTCATATCTAGTGACGAAGGGAAAAAGTAACCCACACACAATGAAATAAAAAGTAAATTCATATTTAAACATCATGTTATTCTGGCAAATCCCTTAATCTCCAGTGACTACAAACTAATGTGACCTTGTGTAATGTAATAGGTGCTCACAGCATTCTGGTTTTCTTCTGAACCTATTGATAAATGAAGGCATCCAAAGGTATTAATGTAAGACGTCTGATATTTATCAGAAAACACTTCTACTATGTCACACCAGTAGGTAAGCTGAAAAAATCTAGAAGTGTTCAGAAATATATAAATGAAGAAAAATCCAAATTAGTATAACATACATTATATTTGTGAACAGTGCGACAAATGCGTACGCCAGGGTCACTTCCCCCAAACTGATTTAAGTGTTCCTGAGCGTCTGCATGATGCTAGTGTCTCATCTCTCGCACAAGGAACAGGATTCCTCTACGTTCATAAAAAGCTGTGCAGCCTGAAAAACATTTACTCAAAACACAGCTTTGATAGAACTGGCTCTGGTCTAACACTACTGAGGTAGTTGAGCTTGTGGATGAGTGTTCTCAAGTAAATTTAAGAAACTTAGAATCTGAGGTCAGCTTTTCCTTATTCGCCATAGTCCTTTCCCGATGCTGCAAATGCGCTCCATTTTCCAAAGTCTTTTGCCTGCATTTTATTAGGGACTTTTGCCGAAGTGTACACCACAGAGCGAGGAAGGTGTCTTATATATATTTTTTAGACTGTGTGGGCTGCCTGCTCTTCTACCACTGTTAAATGCTGACTCAGCAAACATAGGAGTCAATAACAAAGGTTTTACGGATCCCTACATTTGCCCATTTTCACGTTTTAAGCATATATGATTTTAATTTATGGTTTGCGACGGTGAGAGTATGCATGTTTGTGTTGTTTTAGAAACTTGCGATGTCATTGAATTTATGTGAGTTCCTACACTGTGCATGTGATGTAGCCTGTGTGCGTAATACACTGTGTGTGTATGTGAGGGTGTATTTTTATGTGATTATGTATGATGTAGGGTGACCAACCGTCCCTAAATTACACGGTCCGTCCGCAATTTGGACCTCACATCCGTTATCCTTGAGGATCCCTTTTATGGGCTCCTTTTGGCCATAATTTTGGGCATTGCAGGGAACAGCACTGTTCCCTGTATGAAGCCTCGACTCCCTGATGAGGCCTGCTTGCACTCCTCCTCTGAGCACAAGAGTAGCCCCACCCCTTGTCGTTCTTTTTTCATGGCTGATTGCCACATGCAGAATGACAGAATGACAGAATGGCAGAATGACAATGGTCCAGTCTAGGTTGGTAACGCATGTGGTGGGTCTCCCCCAGCCTCTGTCTAGGGCAGGGCCTTCTGTCAGACAAAAGAAATTTGCAAAAACACCAATTTCGCTACATGAGAATCCAGCGCAAGAAAAGGAGCTGGTGAAGGAAGTTAAATAGAAGGGGCTAGAGTTCTTTCACAGTCGCGTAATTTTGGAACTGATGTATTTTCAATATTATATTCAAGGAAGCCATGATTGCTACTTTGTTATTTTATGCAACTAACAACCATTAACAAAGCCAATAGTTCTGGCTTGTTGCAGGTATTAGGTTACTTGTTGTTATATAGCTGCATACAATGATAGAAGAGGCTAAATCCCAGTCAGGCAGCACACTATACTAAGCACAGATTTTTAGCTGACGTGTTTTAAGCTACGCCTTTAATTACATCGAACACCCCCTTTGGAGATCCCCCTCTGTTTTTTCATCCCACTTAAAGCCCTGGAAACAACACCGGGTCACAGTCACCTCATGGCCTGGTACTGTGCATCATTCATGGGTCATGACTCAGATTGCCTATGTACATGGGGCATAGTGAGCCCTTCCCCACCCATTGCTTTAGGAACAACAGAAAGAGTGAAATTCTTGATGGCTTCTTCTGTCTGCAACTCTGCAGACAAAGGCACAGCTCATAATTAATATAAAAAGGTGGGTAAGTGAGTAAGTGATGGGATGGGTGGACGCCTGGATTAGTGAAAGGGTGAATGGATGGATGGATGAGTAAACGGGTGGATGTAAGAATGGATGAGTGATTAAAAGGGGGGCTAGATGGACAAAAGGATAGATAGATGAGTGAAGGAGTGAAAGGGTGGATGGATGACTGATAGGGTCAATGGATGGATTCATGAGTGGATGAATAGATGGATGGGTGGAAGGAAGGATGGCAAAGTGAAAGGGTCGATGGGGAGAGAGAGGGAGGATGAATTGATGACTGAAACAGTGAATGGGTAGAAGGATGAGTGACTGGGTGGATGGATGAGTGAAAGGTTAAAAGGCTGCATGGATGAGTGAATGGATGGCTGGATGGAAGAGTGGATGGATGAGTGTACCGATGGATAGGGTGAAAGGGTGGATGGATGGATAATGGATGGATGAGTGAAAGGGTAAATCGAGGGATGGATGAGTGAAATGATGGATGGAATGATACATGATGGATAGGTTTGCAAATGATTGAATATGTTTGGGTGTGGATGGGCTTAATTATATTCTATTGCGCAACCTCCTCTAAGGTGTCTGTAAAGCTCACCTTTTGTCCCGAAGTTTTGTCCTGAATTTTGACCTCCTGTCCTGAATTTTTGTCCTGAATTTTGACCCTTTGTCCTGAATTTTTACACTCACCGTCCTGAATTTGCACCCATTCCAGTTGGTCACCCTAATTGCATGCAAGACAGTACCACAAGTACATTCAAATAGCTATGTCCATTTATAAAATAAGTAGCTTTGAAATGTGACAAAAGAATTATTATATATAATTCCGGATTAGGTTCTACTCTGTGTGGAGCTGGTGAAGGGAAATTTATAGACGGTCTCATACATATGTAAGATGTTCTTGTGAGTGAAGTAACCACTGACAGCCTAGCTTTGGACCAAGTGTGTGTCCTGCCTGAAGCCTTTTAAGAAAATAGTTCTTTGAGACTGTAATTAAGACCTAGGGAGTAACAACACATGTGATAGGGGATGTCATCGTGGGAGGTTATATGAAGAGACAAGGCGGTACTAAGGAGGGACTACTAAGCCTATTTACCAATGAAAAGTCATTATTTACAAAGGACAGGGACAGTAGCCAAATAAAAAGATGGGCGAAAAGTGGGCAGAGTTTTATACACCTTTCCTGAGATCAGCATGTATCTAAGAGACAGCGCAAGCGCTGCCTAGGCGAGGCCTACACATTTTTAAATTACCAATATAAAGAGTTGATCTTACCACATTCATTGACCGCTACCTGTTTAATTTACATTGAATGTTCCATTCTAATTTCTACTTTCTGGCATAGATGTAGTTTTATTAAAATTAAACAGAAGATTAATTCGCTGGTGCCCAATACTTCTTTGAAAATATTTCATAGGAGAAGAAATTGGTTAAATAAGAACATTTTACTCATCACGTCATGATGTTGCTTTGTAGGTGCTTTAAAGGCAAATATGTGTATGTATTAAAATTCTCAGATTACTTATCACCCAGCACCACCCAGGTGCATCATTGGTGGTAATTTAATCATGCCTCCTTATATTTTTACGAGTAGCATCATAGAGAATGGGCAAAAAGAAGTACTTATTCCCCCATCGTTCCCCCTTTATACTTCCCATAGATGTACAGCAAGTGCAGGTTGCCATGGTCACAAACCAATTCCTGCTGAGAAGCATTATTGTTTTATCCTATAAAATGCATTACAGTTGCCCATAAGTGTTTTTAAGAGAAAAATGTAAGGATAATTTTGCAGCCATTTTTCAGAGACTAAAATTGCTCTGCTGCTATTTCTAGACTAAAACGCATTTGCATTTTTCAAAGTGGTTCACAAGCACTGTATGAAATAAATGTCTTTTGCTATTTCATGTCATGGGTATTTTTTCACTCCTCAAATATTAGTCATTGAGCATTACATTTGTGCATCCTTTCACACTCTGGGGTGAGTCATGTATGCAAATTAGCATCATAGGGAGCATACTGATTTTACAAAAGGCTTACCTTTGACCCCATCGCGTCTCTTGCCTTCATATTTCTCCTTGAAACAGATCACCAACTTAAATGAATCATTGTGTCTATGCATCTGGTGAATAGTGTTTTAAATTTTGTTTTGTTTTACTATGGATGAGAGAACATGTGTTGTGCCAAATAAAGCATACATTTAGCTAACAGTACCCACAAATGGGTGTCCTGAAACTCTCATAAAGGTGTAGCAAACAGCATTCATTGAGATAGCAAAATAAAGTATGCCAAGAATATATATTTTTTTCCTTATTAAGTGCTGTAGGCTGCTTTCCAGCCATCCTGATGCAGTGCAGTTGATCTAGTAAATAAGAGTAAGGTGGAAGTTATAACTTGTTTGGCAAGAAGAGTTCGCAAACAAGTTATAATGTGAACAATTTGCATAGCTTAGCTTAATCAAGAAAAGGTGTTTCTGATGGGATGTAAGCAATTCTTATCCAATTCATATATTGCATATGAATATCCAAACCATGTATATGTACATTGTACTAAAGGGGGTTGTTTAAACCCGGTGGACAATATCCATATGCATAAATTGTGCCATTTACTTATTATAGAAAGAATGAGCATTGATTAGCCCATATGCAATATTTATGGTCTAAAAGATACACAACATGTCAGAAGAGTTGGCCTAATAGATAGGGTGGTGGGTTTGATTCTCGGCAATGACACTGAACATCCTGTGATTCTGGGCAAATCACTTAATCTCCCCGTGCCTAACAAGAATGTGTCCTCATGTAATGCAACTAGTGCTTTGTAAAGCACTCTGATACCCTATTCGGGTCAAGTTCGCACTATATAAAACCCCATTAACCTCTTGGATGCTCATGACGAGCTGAGCTCGTCATGAGCCACGGCGCTCCGGTGCTCATGACGAGCTCAGCTCGTCATGGCCTGTGGAACGCTCAGGTGCGGGGAGAATTCCCCCGCTGTGCTGAGCGTTCCACGGGAGGCAATACACCTGTGACGAGCTGAGCTCGTCATGAGGACAGGAGCACTGTAGCTCTCATGAGCATGGGACCGCTGTGCGTTCCCCCCTCCCCCCAGCACAGCAGGGGATTAACCCCCTCAACGAAGGGATTAAAAAAAGGCATACACCAAGAAAGAGAAACATACGAGCCAAACTGTGTAATTATGCATAGCAGTGTCTATGCACAAATAAACATGTGTAATGTGAGGCCAACATATACTGACGACATAAATTAACATCTCACAGATAGCAAAAACCAGAATATTTTTCATAGCTTAATACAGCGTTATTGTGAATAAAGCAAAAATATGCATGCTTCAAAATTATGCACTATATTACCAATGAACTGAATTTTTTTTTGTCTTCTTTTTTCTTCCTACCAGTGGTACATGATCAGCATTGTGCACATCTACAATCGTTGGCGGAATAGTGAAATCCGGTGTTACGTGAATGGGCAGTTGGTTTCTTATGGAGATATGGCATGGCATGTGAACACGAATGATGTAAGATTTTACTTTAAATTATTTACTTCCTTAACTATTTGAGATGGAACTTAATCTTTTTGTCTCTTATGGCAAAATACTTCAGTTGTTGTAAATGTTCAACCATGCGTGAAGTAAACAATATAAGGAAAAGTACACAAAAAGCAGGAAAAAGAACACATCATTTTCTCCTATCATCCATTTTATATAACGGAATAGATGTCTCAAAGCAACACTGAAAGGTCCTCAATTACCAATGGACGTCATAGATTTTTTGGGTGTTATGTCTCTTGTACATTTAACACTCTAGACTTTCTACACTAAGGATTCTTTTATTAAAGGAGTTCCTGCGTCATATAACACCTCTCATGGGTTTGGACCCTAGGGTTGTCGCAAAGGGTTTTTGTGTTGTGAAAATATCTTAAAATTGAAAGCCATTTTACTGTTCTCCACGGGAATTCACATTTGGGCCCAAAATGATCAGTTCATCACTTTGGCCATTTGCCTGGTCTCTGTGACGTACATCAGATATGGTATTTTAGCAAAATCATTTGATTTACAAAATATATCTGGGCAGATTCACAAACGCATTTATTATTATTATTATTATTATTAATCGGGTTTTATAGAGCGCAAACAACCCGGAGGCCTCGTAGCGCTAAAATTTATGACTCTCTGAAGTAGTACTTTAGGAATACTCTTTTATGTAATGTAACATGCCTTTGGGAATCAGCCCCAAAATGTCCAACTTCCTATTATTAAAAGTGCAAAGAGGGCATAGCATTGCTTATTTGTGAAACTGTGTATTAATATTTCCTGAATTGTTCCATTCTTTTTTTTTTTTTTTTTTTTTTTTTTAAAACCTTTATTGTGCATCAAATCAGAACAAATACGGGCCTACAACCTTCCGGCCGGCCACGGCAACTGTTGAGCATCGATGCAACTGTACGGCGACATCGTAATATCTGGTTATAGGCAAGCAATAATTGGGTTACACTGTAAGTACCATATTACCATGTCTCAGGATCAGTGAAGGTTAATTTCAAGGTTTTCATCGCAACAATTAAGATCAGGTCGTACTACTCCGCACTAATACCAGCAAGAAAAAGAAAACTAGGTCCATGTAGGTGGGACTCGACAACAGACCCCCGTTGTAATCAGTGCGGCTCGCAACATGCAAGTTCCAGCCAGAGGATGGCAACTCAGTATGCATACCCCAGGAGAGGACGCACCATCCCAATCAACACCGCGCCACCACCCATCCCCCAGTCGACCTAACCCGGGCCTAGGAAAGAAGAAATAATGATACAAAAACAAAGGCACCATAGAAATTAACACCAACTAAAATGTACCCCCCCACCCTACACACATGCAGAGGCTACGGCCTACCCCCCCCCTAGCAGAGTGTTTCATCTCCCCAAAAAACCCGAAATGTAGTGAGAGAAGAGAAATTAAGAGGAAGAAAGAAAAGGGAAAAGGAAAAAGAAAAAGAAAGACCTTTCACATAAGACCGGAGGAGGGCCAATTAAGCATTTCCAGTTCGATGAACATACGATTCCCAGGCCGCCCTTACCCCGACCCCAAGACCAGTACAATACCAATATTTAAATCCCCGGCAGTCCATCAGCGTCCCAGCAGCAGAAGAGAGACAGTCCTGACCCAAGAGGGTGCAGCCTCACCCTTGGCCCCTACGGTGCGGTGCAACGGCACAATCCAGCTGCACAACAGATCTCGTAGAAGGTGGGAAAAAACAAAGGGACCACAGCAGAGTAAAGGAACGATCACCAAAGTCCATTTCGGACGTCGTAGTGTGGTCCACAGTCGTGGCAGACGGTCCATAGCAAGACAGCAGTTCACCAAAGGCAGCTAGTCCACACGGCAGCGATCGAAGGTGCCTGTCCCCAGCGTCCGACCAGTCCAGTGCCGTGGAGTCCCAAACTGTATAGTGAGAAGCAGCGCAGCGCAGCGAGTCACTCACGACAATCCAGCTAGACGGTGGCGACATGGGTTCACCACAATAGTCAGAGCCGCCAGCGGCCCCCACGGAAAGTCCAGGACATGGCCCCCAGCTGCATTTCTCCAGTCGGCGCGGTAATACAGGAGCTTCCACACTGCCCACACGTAACTCCGGCAAAGTCGAGGCGGCCACTAGGTCCAGGTCCACCAGCACCCCCGTGCATAGCCGCCCAGTCGGTTCACCACGACCGAGCACAGGATGTGGCGAAGCGCCCCGCAGGCGGACGCAAGCTCGATCAACGGGGGGCAGGGCGAGCCCACCGGCGTCCAGTCGACCTCCCAGGTCCCGAGCTGTGGACCGGACATCTGCCCGCAAGGCGGTCAGGGCGTCGTGAATGACCCTTAGGCTCAGGGGCAGGTCAGGAGAAAGGGACGGCTTAGTATCAGGACCGTGGGGCTCCCGATCGTGAGTCAGTACTTGGGCCCCCCTGCCAGCACCACTTCCCAGCTGCCCGGAATACCTACGGGGTCTCAACTTGCACGCCCGGATCTCAGGGGCAAGAGCTGCATTCTCCATAATGGCAATTTCCCGGCTGTAGCATAAGGCAGAAGATAGTAATGTCGTCAGGATCCGGCCGTGCCCGCAACAGCAAGCTCAGGAGCGCCCGGCTCAAGATGGCCCCCGGGGAAGTCGTCGGAAGGCGAAGGCTAACAATGAGGCCAGGAACGGATACAATGTATCGCTACTTGCCGCGATCCCAGTGCCGCGTGTTGAGGAAGCGGATGCAACAGTGTAGCGGATGGCTCGTCGCTGCTACAATTCACCGCCAAACTGCTCCGATCCGCCGTTTACGGCCACTGCTCCACTCCGTCGGGGGCAGCCTTCCACGGAGACAAAGAACTGGACGCCATCCGGGTACGCCGGGAACAAACTGGGATGTTTCTTCCCTTCTGCTGAGCGAAGAGCGACGGGGATCACACCGTCGGGCGCAGCGCCGCCTCCCGAGTCCGAAGCCGCAGAGAGGGTGCACCGTGAGTTCCAGGATTGTTAGCGGCTCGGACAAGAAGGAGACGGACCAGCGGAGCCGAGGGTTCAGGCGGCCATCTTGGTCGCCGGCTAGGCTCCTCCCCCCAATTGTTCCATTCTTATTCCCATTTTATATTTAACAAAACCCTGTAACAGAATGCAAAAGAGTATTAGAGGAGTATTGCTTTAGTACTTAAAATGCCTAAGGGAATCTGCCTCTACATTTGGTTTGACCAGGCAGTTCAAGAACATGACTTGGAATCGTGTAAGTCAATCGAATTTGGATTTAAAAGGAAGACGTGAAATCAGATAATATGCCCTTTTCGTGATAACGAGTATATGTTTAACATTTCTGATAGGATAGAAGTGAGAGAGTAATGTAGTCACTCCCTTCACTGGTCAGTGAAATAGTGGTACTGCAATGTTAGTTGTGACTATATCACATTTGCCATATTGCTCAAAATTTGAAACATAATGCGTGGGGAACTTTTCGGTCCCACCATGGATGCTGGTGTTTGGAACTAACAGCTGGGCCCCCCATGCCAGCCACATGGCAATTCCCTGTGCTGGTAAGCTACCCTAGTCATGCTTTTAAGGTGGACATTTTGTACACTTTTAAGAGTGTGAAGAACAGAGTTCTAACACCTAAAAGCCATGTGGAAAGTGACTGTGTTTGGAGTACAAAAAACCTCGGTGTAAATGGAAGTGGACTGGGTCCTGCTTATCCTGGAAAGAAGCGGTGTAAGTGAACAAGCCGAGGAGCACTTTTGTTACCTTGGGTCAACTGCTGATTTTACATTGAGGCTGTAGTGGAGCCTTGAACAGCCTTGGGGATTTAAACTTGGTTGACATTCCCGGCTAGGTTCCTCTGCTGGAGGGGGACACCTTATCTGCCATTTCGCCTGAAAATCTAAGGCTTCATATTAATGGTAATCAGGTCTGTAAGGAGAAAGGGGCAAAATATTTTTTCCGCACAACACAGCAAGTTATCTAAAGATACTAATGGAGATTTATCCACCTGGTTGCCAGATGACTCCACCATGACTCAGCATGAAATGTCCTCGATGCTTTCCATTGATGCACTGAAAAAGCAATGAGAGAGAGGCAATTGATTTTATTAAGGCTGTAGTGAAGGAAATGGAGAAAACATTGGAAGGTTTACTTAGAAGAGTGCCGGTGACAGAATAGAAAATCAAAGACGAGCAGAGAGGATGCAGTTGTTGATGGGTTGAACCTTTGAGCTTGATGGGAGGGTGAAGGAGATGTTAACATTTTAGTCTAAACCAATAGGTGCAAGGATGGAACTGGAGGAGAAGGTAGAGTCTTCAGATAGCTGGCATGTGGGGGGAGGGTAATATCAGTTTTGGCTGAAATAGTTGATGAGAATTTTTCCGGTGTATGGGAGAAATAATAGTTGACCTTCTAAGCCTAGTGCAGGGTTCAAATGGAGATATTGTCGTGAATTCCTATTGTCTCTGTCCTAATTTAAGCAAAAAAGTACATAAACCCGTTGCCACAATGCTGGCAGTAATGAAATAGTTAGATTTGAGAGGCCATGTTTTGAGAGCAGCAAAAATGAGAAAAATGTTGAATAGAGTGATGAGGATTTTTGTGTTTGTTGCTTGAGTGTGAATTTACCTTGAAAAATAAGGCAAGAGGAGTTTGGCAAAACAGGAACAGTTGGTTTAATTAAACGCTGCAGTCGGGAGAACAGTGACATAGTAGGAGTCTGAAGACTATCTCAAAGTACATTGGTTTTGGCCATCATTATATACAATTCACAGAGTGTCATAAAGCAATTTGTACATTCCTTTAGAGAAAGAAATCCTGGCCTGGTCATGGAGTCCTAAATCTGACCACCTTGAATTGAGCGCAGGTGGGTCTCGACCTTGTGTGGACACAGTGCAGGTCAGTGGCTGTGTGTCCAGATGTCCGGGAAGGGGAGCACGTGATCACTGCATGTACCATGCATGCTGTGTTCTGATTGACTGATGGTTCATAACTTCATGTGGCATATAACTTTATGGTGTTTAAGGAACGTGCACCCCTCTGGCCAAATGTGTTTTTAACATGCCCAATCTCCTTGGATCATTGTGGTGTCACTGCCTATCTGTGAGATCAATAAGGGCTTTTCCTGTCCGCGTGATTATCTGTGGGCTACGAGCCACTCCACCTTTGGACTGTCAATCAGTTGCTTCAGGCCTAGGTCGTAGTGCCTGCCTGACCACTTATTGCTTATTCAGGGTTGATGGGTAAGTGATATCAGGTAGATTAGAAAACAGTGATGCCATATCGCTGTTATGTGTAAATATATCATGGCCTACATTGATATCGTATTTTGCAATATTGATATGTTGGTTTCCAATTGGAGCTCTCACACTCTAGCCAGAGGCGGGAGCAGATGGAAATCAGGGAAGAGCTTGGCAATAGAAGTATGGCCATGACCATTGGCTACCTCATGAAACTGAGAGTGAAAACCGGGGCAAGAGATACCTGTTCTAGCACATGGATTCAGCAGAAGCCTTCCTGGATGAACCTAGTGAAGCTACAGGTTGACCTTTTCTTGGTGATTGCTGGATGTGTAAAGACCCTGCGATGGATCCACAGACTGTGGAGTTTATAGTTGGTTAGGGAATGCACTTAAGCCAGGCAGAACCCACCACTCGAGTCAGGGTAAGTATGTTACAAACCAAAGATAACCAGTGCTCACCCCCTTGGTAGCTTGGCACAGGGCAGTCAGGCTTATCCCCAGAGGCAATGTGTAAAGCGTTTGTGCCACACATTCACACCAGTAACACAATCAATACACCACAAAAGAGGTTCCACACAGGATTATATAAAAATGTTGTATATTGTTTAAAACATAGACCAATACGACATGAATCAGTAATTTGTTTGCCAACAAGGCAATTGTCAAATATCAGAATGAGTGTGATAAGTGAAAAGCTTATATGTTGCAAGCATCATGAAAACCACAATTCCTGTGTGTCCTAAACAGGCATAGTATAGAGTCCCTGTAATCATGAACAGTGCAAGACATAAAACGACATACCGCAGTGAAAACTGAGGGCATAAAATGCCAGAGATCACGAAGAGAACAACACATAAATCACCAAACACTGCTTGCAATTGTAATCAACACATAGATATAGCGCACCAACGCTCTTAATAGATGTTAAGCAGTAAATTGTCACCAAACATAGGTTGCAGGTCCACCTGCACACCTATGACATTCATTGTGGTAATTTGCAGTAGAATTCAAATTCTGGGGGGGAAATCTCTGACGAGCACTCGACAGTACCTTCACTGATAATGCACAAGTGCCCCAAGTTATGGGTCAGTGATGGGACGGCACATGCAGAGTAAAGCCCACGTGCAATCTTGTTGAATGCAGCTGTCTGCCATCGCACTGGGCAGCTGCTTCAGATCCAGGGTTTGCAGGCTAAATGCAGATGGAGGAGATCTCCTGTGATCCCTCATGGCGGCCCACAGGAGCAAAATATCACTGCCGAGGGAGGGCTCTCAACGGTCGCTCCATGCAGTGCAACGGGCAAAAATGCAAAATGACCCCTCCTTAAAAACCCATCTGCCCGCGAATGTGCAGTGCTGCCGTAATCACCCCATACTCTGTAGCGCTGGTGTTGGGCTGCTAACTGTAGTCCTCCTCAATGAACACTGCGCTGCCCATATAGAAGAGCGGGACAGCCTTACACCCTCCAAGGATGCCGCCTCTATCGTAGGGCTAGGACCTATTCTTCTCTTGAGGCCCCCAGAAAAACAAGGCCGGTGTGGTGTTGTCAGGCAAATAGGCCCTGCCCACAAGCCATCGGTGGAGGTCCTCTGTTTTGCTCCCCCCCTGGGGTTTCCCTGTGCCTGCAGCGACTCTCTCTCCTGCTGGAGAGGGCAACAAGGGGCACATGGATGGCAGAGGGGGCGATCAGTGCTCATCCTGAAAGCTCTCAACACACTTAACAAGGACTTCTTGCTGACAAAGGTGAAAGTGCTGACTGAAAAGAGGATGGCTTCCCACATGCTAGACATGTAGAACCCCAGTAGAAAGGAACATCACTCTGGGGGAATATTTTATTGTCTCTTGGATTCCCTAATCCCTCTGGCACAGAGCAGGGTGCAGCAGACTGGCAGGCAAGCTCATGAGAGTAAATGATGCAAGTGACAACCCCTCCTGGTAACTCAGCAGTCCTCTGGCAATCGTGCAGCTTGGAAAGTCTGATTAGATCAGAGTCCGGGGGCAGCTGGCAGCAGGGCAGCAAGCAGAAACGTATTCCAGTGAATCCTTTAGGCCACCCAGCAAGTAGCAATCAGTAGGGCAACAACAGAAGAGCAGTCCAGCAGAGTCCTATGTTCATTACAGCGATCGCTCTGACAGAGATTTGGTTCCAGTTCCAAAAGAGCTCTGACAACAGGGGGTCAGAGCCTCTGTACTTATACCCCAAATGTCTTTGATTTAGGAGGCACTTCAAAAGAAACCTCAGAGGTGCACAACACCCTCTTTCAATCCCAACCCTGTCTCCAGACATCAGTATGGAATAAATAGGCCCTTTGTGTGAGGACAGGACACTGCCTATAAAAATTTAAGTGTACCCGCCTCCCTCTCTACCAGCCCAGGAAGACCATCAGTATGCAGATGAATGAAGATGTAACCATGTCACACCCAACCCTTCCTGTGTGATGGCTGTCTGGAAAGTATGCACAAATTGTAGCTGTCACTCTGCCCTAGACGTGAATAGGAGTCAGTCTGCAAAACACTAGCGGTATAAGCACAGAGAAATGGCCACTCTTTAAAAGTAGCATTTCTGAGGAGGAGCAAAGATGGCGACCGGGACGGTCGGCTAGTCCCTCGGCTCCTGGGACCATCTCCTCCTGCGCGGCTATCCTGTCTGTGATCCTGTGCCAAACCGGCACGAATGTATACTTTACTCCCTCCGGCGACCGGCGGTGAAACTTTGGAGCCTGTACCTGTTCGTGATCGGCAGCGCCGGCCGTAAACGTCCAGCGGCCTGTGGTGGACCTGGGACCGGGGCCTCTAGTTGCAATCCTGGCCGGCCACCGAGTGATAAACAACGGCAGACTGCAGCGACGAGTAGCCGGCGGGATCGAGTTCGCTGGGAAGAGGCCGTTTTTTGAGCTGAGCCTACGGCCGGAATGGTGGCAATGCTGGTGAGGTGCTCGCTATTGTTGGGGACACCACTCGATCGTGGAGACACGGACTTCCCGCTTGCTGGTGCTGGCTTATACTTTGCCCCGAGTTCGGCGGGCGACATCTGCCATCCATACCCAGCGGTGCTAGTTAATATACGGACTGCTCTCCCGCCGGAGTTTCAATCTTTTGTGGCTGATACTGATTTAATATAAGCGACCCGGCCCGAGTCAAAGGGACCGTGCTGCTGATCGCAACTAACATGGATACCACCGGCAACAAGGGCGCTGTACCCCAATGGGTCCCTGGGCGGCAGGATTGGCGTGACGTGCCCGTGGGGATGTACGATGGAGACTGGCGATATGGTGACTTAATGTCGGCGATTGCCGACCTCCGGAGTTTCATGGAATCCTCGGCTCGCATTCTGACCGGTAAGCTGGAAGCGATCGTGGCCGATGTGGGACGCTCGGGAACGGCTGAACTGGCAGGACATGGTCGCACACCGCTTTCCTTGCCTCTCAGTGATAAGATGGCGGCCCTGCGGGACATTGATGGCGCTGGGGTTCCCGGCCCCATTGCGTCCCCTACTGAGGGACTTCTGCGTCCACTGCAACGTATGGACTCTGTACCGGACCGGCGTCTAGAGCGCCCGCTTCAACCTCTCCTTCCTCCGTATTATGGATCGCCACTGCAGTCCCTGTTGGGCCCTGGAACTCCCGCCTTTGGCCCGAATTCATCGTATGCCACCCTGACTGTGTGCTCCTGGTTCTGGTCGAAACTCCTAATATGCCCTGCGGTGGGCATGGGTGATGCCCGTTTGAGCACCGTCGGTGTTTTTGAACTATTGACTTTGCACCTGTGGGACAATTTGGTGAGCGAGACTAGCCGGGACAGAACAGGGCAGGGGTAAACGCAGCTTACATTTGGTGGATGGTTCATTGTTGCTGACCGGGAGGGAGGTTAGGCGAGCTGCTTTCGTGGGTGTAATGTCCTGCCTGTGTGTTTTTATATTTAGCTCGCCGGATATTGTCTTTTCTAATCGACTTACATTCGAGCTAGTACTGGTGCTGCAGGGGGGAGGGGCCGGGGGACTGGTGAGGGCTCACCTCCGTTAATGAGAGTTTTAGATTAGGATCCTTTTCTAACTCTCTGTATTTCCCTTCTGTGGGGTTTCTGGGGCGACAAGCATGCCTATGGGGGGGGGGGCCATGGCCTTCCGCTGCATGCAGGGTGGGGGGTGGGGGGGGACGTGTTTTCCTTGTTTCTTTGTCTCTATGGCCCGCTTTTTTCTTTTTCTTCTCTTGTTCTTCTTGCTGTTCCTCTCCCTTCTCTGATTTCCTATAGTTGGAGTTGCGGGTTTGGGTTCCTTGGGAGGATAATTGTTTGTGTCCCCTTCAGTTGCGGGATCCTGATTACATTGCTTGCTTCGTGAGTGGGTCACTGAGGTTCGATGGGTTTGTTTTCGGACTTGTATTTTCCTATTGTTCTCCTATGGGTACGCTCAATTGCAGGCTACTATCCTGACACGTAAATAACTATGTGACCGATGTCGTGATCATGCCTCTCGTAAGATCCTTCAACTCTATTATAAATTGGAAGCCTCACGTATCCTGTAACACTGTGGATAACTTTGGTCGCTCATCCTGATTTAATATTGCCAGCCTGGTTTGAAAACACGGTGTATCTATCCTTTGGTGCATATATTTTGATATCTGATGTTATTGTATGATGGCCTCTTGGCCCATCCTTGCTTTGCACATGATGTAATCCTGAGGTTTCCTAATAAAAATTTTAATAAGAAAAAAAAAGTAGCATTTCTAAAATAGTAATGTCAAATCCAACTACACAAGTAAGCAGGATTTGTCACTACCATTCCAAACATACCAAACATGGCAACACCACTCCTTTCAGATCATGAATTACCACTTAAACTCATCTAAGGGAATTATTCCCAGTGCTAGCTTATAAGAGGAGTAGGTCTCACAGTAGTGAGAAACAAAATAGGCAGTTTGTCATTACCAGGACATGCCACACAATAACAACACATGTTCTACCTTTTACTCAAACAGCACTGTGCGCAGTGGGATTCCTAGGGCATACCTTAGGGGTGACCTATAGGTAGTAAAAGAGGCGTTTAAGGCTTGGCAAGTAGTTTTAAATCCAAGTCAATGTGGCAGTAAATTTCCCATGCAGGCCGTGTGGTGGCAGGCCTGAGACCAGTTTGAATGGCTACTTCTGTGGGTGATGCAAGCAGCGCTGCAGACCCACTAGTAGCATTTAATTTTCAAACCCTGGGTATATGGGATACCACTTTACAAGGGGCTTAAATATAAATTAAATATGCCAAACAGGTGTAAAACAATCATACCATGTTTAAAGGAGAGTGCCCGTGTACTTTAGCACTGATTAGCAGTGGTAAAGTGCCCAGAGTCCTAAAGACAACAAAAACAGGAGCAGGAAAATTGGAGGAAGAAGTGTTTGGAGATAGCCCTAAAATAATGGCCAGCTCCAACTACAGGTGTTGTTCATTTTAAAAGCATAGAGTTAGGGTATTACTTCTCCAGGGAAGGATGCTTTATAATTTCTTAGAGTATTTGGATTAATCCTGTTCTTTTGTCTCTCTGTTGGCTCTTTCCTCTTAGGCTTCCGTGGGGGTCAGAAGGAAGTATAGATGTTTTGCTCTGAAAGTCTCCATAGTAAATGTTCTGATTTACATTAAATCGTCAGTATTCTCTAGACATGTGTGATTAATTGCTGTTATGAAATGTTATTGTGGATTTACATGTTTGTGGGGACGTTAACCACACACATTTATATCTTAATCAAAACCCAATCATCAGAGTCATGCCAAAACTGCGCCACAATATTTGCAATGCAAGCAAGAATATATAGTATTTATCAGGTTTTATATGGCATTGTGTTACAGCAGCATTCCATTCATCTAAAGATATTGGGAAAACTATATCCTCTTGGTTCTTTTTTAAATTCTTGGCTAGACTACTGTTGTTTCAAATAAACATTGAGTCAGCAGTCACCTCCTTGCTCATGATTAGATGGCTTGGTCTATCTCAGTTGTCTGCTCTTGATTTAATGCTTTTTGTCTCTAATATTGTGTTTGTCTCACCAAGGAGCATCTTTGTGTTTGGATGAGCCTTCCACAGCATACTTGAGGGACTTTTGTTTCATTTTGTTTTGGGCACTCTATTGTAGTGCATATTTTTTACTTACTCTCTCCACTTTTCCTCTTTATAATGCACCACCTGCCCCCATGATTTGTTTCATACCCCCACCTTGTGATGCTTCCTGCTCCCTTGAGATGTCCATGGTTTGTTTAATATTTAGCTATTTATTTATTTTTATGAGGGCTGTTGGACCTGGCCCTTTTTCCAGGGTCATCCCAGAAGCTTTTTCCTTCCTCCTGTATTTTTTCTGACCTGTTGTTGATGGTTTTATGACTCAGGGCACTTTACCACTGCTGATCAGTGCTAAAGGGCATGTGCTCTTGCTTGTAAACTTGGTAAGATTGGTCTATACCTGTTTGGCATATTTAATTTACCTGTAAGTTCCTTGTACAGTGGTATCCCAAATACCCAGGGCCTGTAAATTAAATGCTACTAGTGGGCTTGCAGCGCTGCTGGCGCCACCCGACGAAGTAGCCTTTCAAACCTGTCTCCAGCCTCTGCAGGGCTTGCACGTGCAGTTTACTGCCGCAGTGACGTGGCATGGCAAGTGGTTGCCACGTCTGAAGCTGCTCTTTTACTACATATGTCACCCCTAAGGTAGGCTCTACTAGCCCTATGGGCAGGGTCCTGTGTGAGTAAAAGGTAGTAAAATCAACTAAAGGGGAGAGAGAGATAGGGGGTGGATTCCTTCTCCCAAACAATATACATAAACAACAAGAATCCACCTGGAATTCACGTTTTAAATTTATTTCCTACCAGTACCAAATTTGGAAACTGATTAATTACTCTGTTCGAGACTATAATTTTAACTAGCAACGGGAACATAGGACCAGATGTGGAGGATCCCTAACTCCAATTAACCAACAAGTAAGAAGCAAATTCACACCGGTTATACCCGGATTAGGCTTTCTTAGCTATGGCCAATTGGGTTTGACTTCTTGTCTTTTGCTCACCCTAGATCCTTACGAGTGATGCAATAACCAGGCCACCAAGATACTGAACCCCCTCGAATCCAACAGAGAGTGCACCAGAGACACCCCCTGTACATTTACCAGCTTCCTTAAAATAGTAAGTGCAGGTACGCAATATGGCGTGTAGAGTGATATTTACCCTACAAGTTATTATTACCCCAAACGCCCATGCATGCCCTGCTGCAATCCCTTGGTTTCCCACCACCCGGGACTACTTAGTAATTAAGATTTCATAATAACAGTATGCATGCCAACTGTTATTATCCTGACACTGGGAGCACAGGCACTGCATTAAATTTATACCGAGTAGGGCGAAATGCTAATATAAGCTTACCTTTATTTCAGTTTCAGACTTCTCACCCTGTCCTGATGATGATCTTGATTCAAATAAGATCTAAATGTCGTCGACCCCCCCCATGAAAATCCCACCCATTGTATATATTTTCGTGGATTTCTGTTTGCTGTTCATGTGATATTTTGTGCATTGTCACTTGCACTCAGTCACGTTACACACCTTATCACTCATGTGAGCACCTGAACGTACTTGTGTAATGCCAACCTGCATTATACAATGATTAAAACTACGCATGTTGCCCTACATGTTCTGCTCCCTAATTGATTTAGCCTCTAGATGAAATAACCTTTTTCTTGTCTTTGGACCTAATTAGGCCACCCTTGAACCATTGTTAACTGTGTGGCATGTCCTGGTAGTGACAAACAGCCTATTTGGTTTGTCACTGCTTCGAGGCTGCCCTCTCATAGGTTTGCATTGGGGGTTCCCTGATATGTGCTTCAGTGGTATATTTTCTAACATGAAAGGGCTAGCGTAACCATGTTTGGAATAGTAGTGATAAATCCTGTTTATTGGTGAAAGCGGATTTGTCATTACTATTTAAAAATGCCACTTTTAAAAGTGGGCATTTCTGTGTGCTTATGTGTTTTTGTGCTCTGCCTGGAAGTGTATTCACCGTCTGGTTTTGACTGACATAAGAGAGGGGATATGCATTCACACTAGACAGTCACAAGGGGGGTCGAGGTGTGTACTGCCTTTCCTAGGTGACTCAGAGCTTGGCTGAATATACCTTGGCTGAATTTAGAGTAGCAGGAGGAGTTTCCCTTGCACATGAATAGGTCTGGTCTGCATTTGGAGTAGTGGAAGGAGTTGCACCTGGAAAGGCCTGTGCCTACCCTCTACAATGCTGTCTCCGTCCCCCTGTGGTGTGTCTGGGGCCAAGGCTTACAATGTAAAAACGGGTGTTTTGCACTTCTATGTGTTTGAAGTGCCCCCAGAACAAAGACTTTTGCACTATAAATACAGGGGCTATTACCCCATGAAAATAAGAAGACACTGCGGAGGACTTGTTACCAGACACTGCTGGATCTACATACTGCACAAGAGAATTGCGGTGTTGCCAGGGAACATCCACTGCGACTCTGCCTTGTGCGCTGATTTGTTGGATGGTCTGCATCTATGCCTAAGGACCCTGTGTCCGGCCCCCAGTTCTCTCAAAGGAGCCCAGCACAAGGGGACTGCCCTGTGCTGCATAAAACATAGTGCTGGTGAGCGCTTCATGTTCCCTTTATTTTTCCTGCAGTGGAGTGCAGGCTGAGCGTTTTATTGTTTTTGGTTGCTCTTAGAGCGCTTTCAATTCTGTTGCCCAAGGAGTGAGCTCACTCATTACTAAAACCAGAGAGGAGCACTTTTTGCATGGACAGCGCCGCACCTTCCTCTTTAGCCTGAGCAATGGGAGGGGAGAGCTGAGGTGAACAAAGCACTCTCCCTTCCCCTGCCGTGTTTCCCGCATTGTTTCTGAGGGTCTGCAACGTGGCCCCTGGCTGTGAGACGGCACCCAAGCAGGAAGGAGACCCGGGAGTTCCTGCCAACGTTGTAAGAGGGCAGGCTCTGTCACTCCCCCAGAAGCCCATGAGGACGCTGCATCATTGGCCGCCCAGAGGAATCCTACAGGCTCAGTGCTGAGACCTGAGCCAGGGAGAAGTATGGGTAGTGGCTGCTGGGGCCAAGTAAGGAAGGGATCAGCACCTTATCCGCGGGGCAGCTGATGGTTGTAACCTGAACCGCTCAGCCCCCTGCGATTGGTGAGTGGGGCTGAGCCTGCTGACTGTTGTGAGGAGAGGTCCCCTGCCAACGTGGGTAGAGGGACCACCTTCAGTCCCGGTTGCACCTACCTTCGGGGCACTGTCTTTACTGGCATCTTGGGGCAAACCTCGATGGAGGACCCGCCCCTCAGTTGGAAAAATGAGGAGTACTGAGGCCCCGATTGGGAGTCGTATTTGCCACATTCCTGGTAGTAGCTGGGCAGATGGCCCAGTAGCCTGAGAGGCCTGGAGCACTGTATACAACTTACTAGGAATGCAGAGACGGCTCCTTGTGGCTGCCTGACCTGATTTCGTGATCCCCACAGTAAGGGGGATATTTGGTGACTGTTAGGTGGCCTGTGTCTCCAATTAGGCACCTCTCTACCTGAAGTGTTTGCACTAAGGTTCCTAGGGGGATCTGTTGATATTTATGTGATGCCTCCCTTTAATTTTCTCATATTCGTGCTCTGATATTATGATGTGATGTTGTTGCTCATGTCTTGCACTTGTCAGGAAGGGGCACCTATGTGTGCAGTGATGTTGTTTATGCATAGTGTTTTTATGCTGTTTTAGTAACTTGTGCTCCATATGAGCATTGCTTTAGTGCACTACATCTGTTATGACAAATTGCCCTTTGGCAAAGTGATTTATGAATCTGTGTGATGTCATGACAAGTGCCTAGTGGGACAGTGATGTATGTAATTGTGGCCTAATGTGTTGTTATGAATAATACAAAGGATATCTTTATATAACCTTGTGTGGAGTCTCTTTTTGTGGTGTGCCTAGTGTGTCACTCTTGTGTAAGTGTGTTGCGCAAACGCTTTACACATGAGCTCTGGGATAAGTCTGACTGCTGTGCCAAGCTACCAAGCAGGTGAGCAGGGGTTATCCGGTGTGTAACTCTCTTACCTTGACTGGAGTGGTGGGTCCTGCTTGGATTAGGTGCATACCCTATCCAACTAGGAACCCCATTTCTAACAAGGGGACAGCAGCTGCATGGCAACTTGAGTACTTTTTCTTTGCTACATGAGCATTTTTATATTCTATTTTTGACCATTTTGTTTACCATTCTAACATGGCTGTTCACCATTGTAGAGCTTTAATTTCAAAATGGCAGCACACGTTTTGACACATCCGCACAAACCGTTCATCACGCAATCTTCTTGGCGTGGACATGTGTTGTCACATGTATGTGTGCCTTAATTTTGAAGCATTAGGTTATCTTAGAATTGTAAAAAAAACTATGTCTAGATTGCCGGACATTGTGTGTGTATGCTCCTTTATTAATTCATTTGCATTCCAGTACAAACAGGCACTGGCATAGCCAGTAGATCAGCTATTTTAAGTCAAAAGTTTACACGATGCTTGTAGCAACTCAGCATTCAAAGCAACCGTCATCAAGATCCGCTAATGCTGCAAACATAACATGCATTTAAAGCAGCAAGTAAGATAATGATACCCCCTGTTTATTTCTCATGTTTCATATCACACGTTTGGCATATCTAAGGGCTATAAATGTCTGGTGTTACTGTTAACCAGGTTTGTGGTAATCAATTTTTCATCCGCCAAACTAAGGAAGTCTGAGTCCCTCTGTCTGTGAAACTAACTTAACACTCCCAGATCAGTACAGATGTCAGTAGCAAGTGTTTAACTCATGAAGCCACTTGCTGGCAACGGAAATAAACCACAACAATAACAGTTAACTCTGCGCCAACCGAGTAACAGGACAGATCTTTATACGGTAAACCAACCTCCGCATATAATGCTGTAATTTTTATCTATTCTTTTTTCTAGACCCTCAAAATGTATGAACACATTTTCCCATAGACACAGAATGGGTAAAACTGCTTGATACATCTGGTCCATAGTGCACTATTTTAAATATAGATTTCAATTAACACTGTCCATTTTTATGTGTGCAGTAAGGCCATGAGGACCTGAACCCATAATTTCTCTCACTGCAGTAAAAAAAGAAATCCCTGCACCGAACTATCGGCAAATCATGCAGAATGTAAACCACTTACCCTTCGGTCTTCTTGATGTCACACAATTCCATCCGTGGCTTGTAAGTGCAATCTGGCCATATTTATTGTATACTCTGGTGTCCCAGTTAGCAAGCCATATTCATGATGTAAGGATCACAGCCTTCCTTCAGCTGGGACCAAGGACTGCTTTTTCACGTGTTTTTTGGCCAGGCTTTTTCCCATGTATTATTTTCAGTGACTTTTTCATTTTTTGTCTTGTTTAATGACCACTAGAAACACTACAAAAAGTGGGGAAATTCTTTCTCTAACTTCGCACAAACCAATATGACCGCAGTAAAGTGAAGCAAGGAAGCACCACGACATAGGCCCTCAGCAGAGGGTTTGCTGTTAGATGTACATCAGTTTACATCACAGATATGTCTTGACATTTTACAAATAAAATCCACGCTTCATCAGTATGTGTAGATTATTTACCTCTAGCTCAAGCAATGAACAACTTGAATTTTCTTTCAACTTCGGCAGTGGCAGAGCAAAATGAGGTACCCTCCATGCTGAATGGAATGGGATGAGGTGCTCCCGAGACTCCCATAGCTCACAGATATTATGAGCTTCAGACTACATGGGGACCCCCCTTAAGGGTGGGGGCCCTCCGCACCACAAGGGATTACGCTAGGAGCTGTTGTAATGCCCATTCGTAATGTTAGGGGTTCTGCATTCACATTAACACCCCACATAATAGCCTTGTCTCTAACAACCGGTAAGCAGATAAAGTGACTAGAAATTGCTTTAGAAACAGGTAGTGGTCAAAAACTTTTGGAAATTTGAACTTCACTTATTACAAATAGACATCAAATTGTTTCTATGTGTTATCTCCAATTACGTTATACCTCATTCGGATGCACACTGTTTACTAATTACATTAACGGGCCCTGTATGAGAGCGCAGTAATATTTAGTTATGCAAATGCTACTAAAGTACTTAGTCACTATCTTGCAGGTAATTAATTTAAAAAACCCATCAAAGTGAATTGTAAGAATAAAATAGAGTTTTGCATGCATAGCAGGTGCAAAAGCTGCACGTGTATATTATAATAAATTAACATAATGTGGATCCGCTTCTCTGTAATGAATGGCTTGCGATGATAAATGGCACTCCGGCATTTAAGTAATCCACACCCAGCGTGTCTCTCCAGGCAGTTCTGCTAAATTCTTTTCCGAATTACTTCTTTGAGCTGCTTAATAGAGTAATATAGTTGTGTTCCCTGAACGTCTTCTCGACACTCCTCTCCTTTCTCACTTTTTGCTCGCATGGACGTCAGGGGTCGCAGATATGAACCCTGGTTTGCCCCTTGCTACACCGGTCACTGCTTTTACGACCCCTGGCGTCAGAAGTGGCAAAATCAGTGCCTGGAACACAGGGACAGCTCTTCCTAATGGACGCTGGTTTGTTTTGAGTTTCACTTGCCTGGTTCTGTCAATTTATCTATTATACAAATAGTGAATAATAATATTTACTATTAGTGTAATACAAAATGGAGTACATTAGCTGGAATATAACCCTATCTGGAAGCTAAGGTCAGTAAAAAATGCTGTTAAATGTATGTTGTATGCATGCTTGCGGGTGAGTGTATTAATGTGCGCGAGAGTGTGTGAATGTGTTAGTATGGGTAAGCATGTGTGTGTGTGTGAGTCAAAGTAAAGGCCAAGTGACGTGCAATGTCACTTTCGCTACCCCTGGCATTTTGGTAAATTGACGTTCATGCCCGCTCGACCTTATAATTGTTTTATAAGCTTCTCATGCCATGACAATTATGGTTCTACTATTTACACACAATTACGGATACTGCCTAATTGTTTTTATTTGCTAATTATAAGTTCATATTTAGAAATCTTTTAATATTGTTATTCGCATAATGGTGTTCAGTTCGGGTTCAAGACAACACTAGAAATAAGAGTATAGGTTGCTCATACCTTGATGAGTCAATTACTGTGGCTTTTTTATGTTAGTAGTGATCTCTTAGGAAGATATGGGCTTGACAGCCTTTTTATTTTTTGTTGTATATTTATGTGTTTCTTTAGTGTAACTGAGTGGCTGACTCAGTGATTGTTTGTAAAGCCAAATTGCCTCGGTGTAATTGGATTGGTGATGAGCTTAAGACTTATGATTCATTTCTTGAAGATATTACCCTGCACAACTAAATTAAATTCAGGGTGAATGTTGTTTGTAATTAGAGGCAGAGAGTTTAAAATGTTCTCTGGTAATGCCTTTCTCTCAGTCACAGTTCCTGCGTGTTTTAATGTAAAGAATTCCAGCAACAGTGCTTGTTGCCTGCATAAAACTGACCTTAAGGTATGTATCAAAAAAAGTTGTGTGTTTCTCAAATTGAGATTTTTAGCGAATTGCAATTAGAGAATAGCAAAATGCAATTTATGTAGGTTTTGCTAAACATTTTGCGAATCCTACATATTCCTTATTTGTGAATCGCTAATTGAGATTTGCAAATAAGGAATACCTTCCCGTTCATTCCTATGGGCTAGGAGACCCATAGGAATGAATGGGAACACATTCTCAATTTGCGATTACCAATTAGAGAATCGCAAATTGAGAATGCAATTTCAAGGTTGCTAGGGTGCCAAAAGGACACCCTGTTGCACCCCTGAAATATGCATGTGTGCATATTTGTGCACATGCATGCCTTAAGGGCATGTATGTGCGACATATGGCAATTAAAAAAAATCTAAAAAGTGCTTTTTTAAAGAAAATTGCAAATTACCACCAAATTGAAGTTGGTGGTAATTTGTTATTCCTTATGGCCAAATAGCAAATTTCTAGTGCTTCCAGAATTGCATTTCAGGAATCTCAATTTGCAATTCCTTAATTGCATTTGCAAAATAGAGAATCACAAATTTTGCAATTCTCTATTTTCGAATGGCTTTTTCCAATTCGCAAACGGGCCGATTCTGAGAATTTGACAGTTTGCAAACAGGAAAAAGGCTTGATACATATGGCCCATAATGACCAGATTCACAAAGCACACATTTGAACTTCGTTACCAGAATTTAGAATATGCCAAAGTCTTTCTAAGTAGGATAACCTCAAACCTGCCCTGAACGCTCTCCACTGGCTCCCAGTAAAGGCCAGAATTAAATCAAGTCCTGCCCACCGTTCAAACAGCATACTGGTACAAAGGCCATGCTTATCTTCAAAAACCTGTGCCTTGCTAGCGCCCTACCAGATCTTTCTTTTCATCATCTTTGTCATCCAATGATAGTCCAAAAGGAAGATGAAGGGATACAGACTGTTAGATCTAGCATCCTTGGTGTGGTTTCCCCTGACTTTTTGCCTGTTGACCTCGTGCTTTGCTGACTTCATTTTTGCTGGCTTTAGGATTCTTGGCACTTTATCACTGTTAACCAGTGCTAAAGTGCATGTGCTCTTTGCACTAACCACTTCATAAAACTGCTGAAAACTGAGCTATAAATTGGCCTTAACAGAAGGGTCAAAACAAAGGGATTTAGGACAGTTCTCTCATCCTTTATGACTGGACTCATGTACCTTCTTTTCACTAGCTATTTCTTCTTCCGGTAGTAACTGAAAGGCGACACACAACGCATTGCAACACTTCAAATAAATAAGCAAATTCATTGAATAGGATTACAGTAATTTTATGTTTTTGTGGTGTATCTATGGCTGTGCAGTCTGGTCAGTATGTTGGAATTACTGCATGTGTAAGATGTAAATTAAGTGCTGGATTCTTGGCGTTTCACTCTGAAATGGTTTGCAAATATCTGTGAACAGCCACAAAACTCAAAGTTTGTAGGTATTGACATATACCATTCACATATTTTCGCTTCCTGGAAACACAAGCATATTTGGTCCTAAGAAAGTGAGAAATTAGTGGTTTCTAGGGCACGAATGGCAAGGGAAACCCCTAAATTGAATAGGGGTGCAGAGGATAGGGTTTGTGAAATAATTTGTGAATATGTAAAATTTAGAAATTTGATCCAAATTTAAAACTAATCCTATGAGAGCAAATCTTCAAACATGGCCTTAAGGAAAAGGCTTCTGAGAATTTGTTTTTCATCTACATTTGTAGTAATTGCAGTGAAAATGTTTGTTTAGGCCGGTGATTCTTAACCTGTGGTCCGAGGCCCTCCGACGGTTGACGAGGCCTACTCAGCAGGCCCGCAGCTGTTTTATAAAATTAAGTAATAATAAAATGATTGAAGTATATACAAATAAAGAAGCAAAATTGAAAATGTGAAAATGTTTTGTCTTGTTAATTGTGAATTACACAGAATATTTCAATATTTGAGCATTTGTAGGGGTAGATTTGTTTTTGTATTTTTGTGTATTGTTTTTAGGTACAAATCGTAGAAATTGCTTAGTCTGGGGGTTTAAGGCTTCCAATAACTACTCGGTGGAGATCCCAGAGTTCCAGTAATGGCAGTCCACAGAATTCAAAAGTCTAAGAATTGCTGCTTTAGGCTATAGTCTTAATGAATTGTATATATACCAAATGTATTTACCATTCTTGCAAAAAATGTTTTGCAAAATGTTTTAGTTTGACAGAATATGTTCTTATGCCGTAAAATGTTTACAAATGTGTATTTATATGTGTGTTTTTTCATAGAGTTATGACAAATGCTTTCTGGGATCTTCTGAGACTGCTGATGCCAACAGAGTATTTTGTGGACAACTTGGAGCAGTGTATGTATTTAGTGAAGCCCTCAACCCAGCTCAGATATTTGCAATACATCAGCTAGGTCCGGGATACAAAGTAAGCTTTTTATTTGTACTTGGTTCAAGTGTGTGATTTTGTAAACTGTTATTTTTTAATGCTTTATTTTGTCACTAAATTGCCTTTCTGTGTGGTTTTTTTTTCTTACAACGTTGAAGCAAGCGAATGTTCGCTCTTTAACTTTTGACTAATCAATGGACTATTTGTTACCACTGATTACAAGACCAAGGGGGCTGATGTAGATTATTGCAACAAGAATTGAAAGTGCCAATCTTTAAAGTAAATAATAATAACGAGACCCATTGTAAAGCAAATTGAAATGTTAAGAAGGAGTTACACGTAATGTCTTTTGGTCATGTTTTATGGATTTAACCTTCAGTTTGTAGTCACTGAATGGTCTTTGTTTAAGCACTTCTCCTCTTCCATTTTATAAAAACCATTCACAGTTTTTCTATATATATTAATACTAAACACATAAGAAAGGTGCTGTGCTCTCTTTCTGTACATTGACTGGCAATATTATAGATCAGTGTTACATTTTCTCTATTTTCTGTCTCTAAATTATTGTTTTAAAGGCTTTGAATTTAACAACGAACACAAGTCCATAAGAGGAGTATTTAGAAAACATTGAATTAATTTTCATTAGATGAAGACTGAGACTGACTAAGTCTGGGGCATCTAGCCAAAACTTTTGAAATGTAATAAAAATATTTTCAATTAATTGAAGGTGTTTCGTCAAAATATTAAGTTTTAAATATTTAGTTACAGAAATCGTAGAAAACAAATACTGTGAAACAAAACATATTGTGATGCAGAAATATCATTGTCAAGAATATTGATTTTTCAGGTACATAATTTTGTCAAGAATATTGTTGTTAATATAGTTTTCAATAATATAGTTGTAAAAAAATCAATGTTTAAACATCTTTGTGTTTTAGTGTATATATTAATTGTATATGTTATTATCGTTTGTAGAATTGTTCATATTTTTATATATAGTTTGACATTTTAAGTGATTTATAGTTTTTCATTTCATTGCTACTAGTAACTTATAGTGTTGTAGTGAGCTTCTAGTTATGGAGGGGTATAGGATTGGAAGCTAATTATGTATAATTATCAATTAATTATTATATTATTGAATATTTAATTGATTATTTCATTGTGAAGCACCGACTGGAGTGGGAATAGTAAATGTAATCTCTCTGAAGTTCAATGCTTTCCCTACTGTTGCACAGACTGAAGATGGAATAGTAAATGTCATCCCTCCAAAGTCCAGTGCTTTCCCTATTGTTGCACAGTCTGGAGTAGGAATAGTAAATGTAATCCTCCCAAGAGTAGCACGTTCCCTACTGTTGCACAGACTGGAGTGGGAATAGCAAATCTTACTCCTCCGAAGTCCAGTGCACAGATTGGAGGGGGAATAGTAAATGTAAACCCGTCTGAAGCCCAACGCTTTCTCTACTGTTGCACAGACTGGAGAGGGAATAGTAAATTTCATCCCTCCAAAATCCAGTGTTTTCCCTACCGTTGCACAGACCAGAGTGAGAATAGTAGATTTAACCCCTCCCAAGTCCAATGCTTTCCCTACTGTTGCCCACACTGGAGTGGGAATAGTATATCCATTTATCTCAGACTGTGGGAGCATCACTGTAGCAAGGAGCATTAACAAGATGTCACAAGAGTAGTGAAGTGATGGACCATAGTGGGAGCCCCGAGCTCGCAGCGCTGGATCAGGCTGGAGCCAGGGAGCCTAAAGTAGTAACACAGAGTATTAACAGTGCGTCATTATAGCCTGATTTTCTGATTGAAATACCCAAACGTGTGTGGTATTCCCCATGACATCGCTGTCTTTTTGGACCAGTGCTCTCTCGTGCCCATACAGCGCAAGCTGCGCCACACCGTGCACAATTCTGCTGCAGCTGCGTCAGAGCACAGGCAGGCGTGCATGGAAGATGTGAGTGCTCACAGGCCAACGGGGTCGCTAAGCTGGTGCTGCATCTATGGCAGGCACTTGTTAAGTGTTAAGGTGGGAAAGAAAATGTATCCATAAGAGCTGGAAGTAGGAGTGTGAGGGCTGGGGGCCGGCATCCTACAATATCCATGCAGGAGTTTAGAAGTTTAATCAGCAATAAAGAAGCCTTTACACTTGTCACATTCAAAGACAGAGGTCAAATGTCAAGCAATGTCTTCTAACAAATTACCTATTGTTCTTTTACCATGGAGAGTTGAGTTTAATTTTCTTTTCTTTTTCTGTCTGTAAGGTGAGAGGATTTTGTAACTTGAACTGTGTTTTACAAACTTCCTATGGTGCAGAGGGAATGTGAAAGGAAAGGCTGTAGATTGCCAATTATATTCTAACACACAACATTGTTGAATACCTGTAAATGAACTTTGCAAGTATTTCAACATATAACATCCATTCGAAAGTACAAAAACACGTTTGTACTTAACTTTAATAGGATAAAAACAATTCAAGACACCTTTCTTGTTGATAAATATTTGCAGAAGCCTGAAACCCCAATTCCATGCATCGTTGTTTGTGCACTGGATATTATTATCTGTAAAACTGCATGTCTGTGCCAATTTAGGGACCATTTCAATGTTAAATGAGCAGTCTGTAAACGATGGTTTACTACCGCCCCATGCTATAGTAATAGATTTGCAGCGGTGTGCTCCAAAATGCACTAAGAACAGCATTCTACATTCGAATCCCTCTCCTGTTGAAAGGGCGTTGCTCATTGGCTACATTTGTTCTTTGTGCGACGCTCAGATTTTTCACAATCCCTATGACTTCAATGGTGTAACACTAATGGCAGCACCCCCACTCTGACAAATGTGATCAAATAAAGAATTATTCCTACACCCATATCACAGGCTGATGGGGTTGAATGGAACCAAAGTTTATTGCCTCTCTGTGTGGCAAGCGGTGTTTGAGAGGATGAATGAACCTCATTGTAAAAACTGAACAAGGATGTGTGGTTTTTCATCACTGTGGTCATACCTTGGGTAGTGCTGCTTTGCTTCTGTATGTACATTCAAATGTGTACTCCTGGCTCCCAACAAACTATCAGAGCCAAAGCCCTTTTCCGGTGATGCTCGCATAATTGTTCGGTGACAGCTGTGCTGTCAAGCCAGACCATAAAAATAAAGGCAATCTGTGGTACTGCATAGTGAGACGGCAGCACGTGGTGTGCTAATTGCTTGCTGTCTGACATCTTCCTTCTCGTCCACTCACTCCTTCCAAGTGCCGACTCTGAACGGAATAGATAAAATGTCGTCGCTCACATTCTAATCTCCCACCGGGTGTTGAGTGGGTTTATCTAGATTATGAATTACACTACCGGTAAAGCTGTGGCTGGAGCGGGCTGAGCCATTTCCCCACTCTTCTGTATTCTCTATGTGGGAATGTTCAGAATGTGCTTAACAGTGCAGGTATGCCATTGCTGTAGTGGGTGGACTCAAAGGACTTTTCTATCCGTATTACCAGTGCCTAATTTGAGAAGGTGGTTGCAGATGGGGCCAACTTCCACTCATATTTGTGGACCAGCGCTTATATTCCCCGAGCAAACTTTGATCCAGAGCAAAAGAGGGAAAACACAAAAGCAGGAATTGAGGAAGAGAAAGATAGAAAAGCAGGTACACAGGGAGAAGGCAGAGATGAAAAAGTACCTGCAAGAGTGGGACAAAGAGACAGAGTTTCTGGTGGTGCATTGTAGAGATGTTAGGTGGAACCTAGACTACACGGCCTTGGTACTCGGCACCACGACTTTAGATGGCACAAGCTATGGGTTACTGAGCAAAGAATGGAGCCCCATCACTTATTCTTTTGCAAATGAAGCTCTCTGTATTATGTGTATCATATGTATTATTTACAAAAGGTCAGGGAACACAGCTAAAGCTGTCTTTCGACCAGTCAAATAAATCAAAGAGAGATGCAGTTGCTGATGAGTTCTCAACATATATGTTCACTTTCACTATTTCTGCAAAAAGACATGTATACGAGTGTTTAAAAAAATGCAACATGACATTTTATTTTCATAGGGGGGTGGTGAGGGCATGGGACACATGAGAATGTGAATTCTTATATTTACAAGAAACTGATCTACAGTTCCATACTCTTAAATGTGAAAGAAGGTTTTTGTAGCGAAGGGCGAGGAGAATTTGTGTAGCCAGTATTGTGGAGGAAGCTAGTAGCCATTGTATCTCATAAAAGGGAAGTAGCCGGGTTTTTATAAGTGCCATTTTCTTTTCCACGTTTTTTATGTAGATCGTGCATTTTCAGTTAATCTAATTTATCCAAGATACCTTATATTCAATTTTTTGGTGTGTTGCATATGGTTGGTTGATTTCGCCTGAATGCAACAGGCAGCCTATCCAGAGACTGGGGTTCGAAACATGATTTAATATGACGTTCTTGCTTCACTGGCAACAGAAACAACAAGGGATTTAAAATATATGCTCCCTGAGTTGCTGTCTGCTAAAATTAGACTGTCTCCTGAAAGACTCGGAAACAGAAGTCGAAGTTTAAAAGGAAAATGCTGACCTTCTCCGTATTTAGAAACACTGAACGTGACTAGCCCCTCAAGCTCCTCGCTGCACACGATGAACAACGCGCTCTTTAACAAGAACGACATTTCCGAGCTTTACAGGACCTGACGTGGCTACAGTAACTTTAAATTTATAGCGCTACTTTGTAATAGCAGTTCATGACCCTATTCTAGTTGCAAAAGTTTAGCACTGCGTGCAGGTATAGAATTATTCTAGGATGTTTAAAACATGATTTCTAAATATGGCTTTCTTTCCCATGTACGAAACAACAGAGATTTATTTGTTTCTAAATCGCAGGTGCACTACTATGAACATAGCAGCAGGGAGCTTTAGATGGTGAAGGGCCTGGCCAATACCATTCGGGGGAAGGGGGAGTGGCTTTCTCCCCATCCAAGTTTACTCAATTTCACATAAATTGAAGACTGGGTCAGGTCCTTATAGTTGGTGCATTCCCATATAGGGTGGTACTTCAAAGAGATGGGACTCCTGCCCCGGGTGCACCGCGCCCCTGCCTTCCATGCCCAGAGCCTCTGTAGGCTGATGTCTCGTTTTGTTATTGTTATTGTTATTGTTAGTTTAGATTTGTAACACGCTCAATCACCTAGTCAAGTCAAGTCAAGTCAGAGAATTTATATAGCGCACTACCTACCCAGAGGGTCTCAAGGCGCTTAGAAATGGGAGGAGGTTTACTTGTCAAATATCCACGTTTTAAGTTGCTTTCTGAATGCTAGGTGGTTCTGGGTGAGGCGAAGGTAAGCGGGGAGTGAGTTCCATGTTTTAGCAGCCAGGTAAGAGAATGATCTGCCTCCCATGGTGGTCTTGTTGATGCGAGGTACAGTGGCGAGGGCTTGGCTGGAAGAGCGAAGTTGGCGGGAGGGGGTGTAGAAGGATAGTCGTGAGTTGAGGCATTCCGGTCCGATGTCGTAGAGTGATTTGTGTGCGTGGGTTAGCAGTCGGAAGGTGATTCTCTTATTGACGGGTAGCCAGTGGAGGTCTTTCAGGTGGCCAGAGATGTGTTCGTTGCGCGGGATGTCTAATATGATCCTGGCTGAGGCGTTTTGGATTCGTTGGAGTTTCTTCTGGAGTTTAGCGGACGTACCTGCGTAGAGGGTGTTTCCGTAGTCTAGACGGCTCGTGACTAGAGCATGGGTGACTGTTTTCCTTGTTTCGGTGGGGATCCAGCGAAATGTTTTTCTGAGCATGCGAAGAATGTTGAAGCAGGATGAGGTAACGGCGCTGACTTGTCTGTTCATTGAGAGTGAAGAATCCAGGATGACGCCTAGGTTCCGTGCGTGGTCTGTCGGGATGGGTGCTTTTCCAAAGGCTACCGGCCACCAAGAGTCGTCCCATGCAGAGGGGGATGTACCTAAGATGAGGACTTCTGTTTTGTCTGAGTTCAGTTTCAGACGGCTTTGTTTCATCCATTCGGCAACTTCTTTCATTCCTTCGTGTAGGTTAGTCTTGGCGGTGCTGGGGTCATTGGTGAGAGAAAGGATTAGTTGAGTGTCATCCGCGTAAGAGATGATGTTGAGGTTGTGTTGGCGGGCGATGGCCGCGAGGGGGCTCATGTAAACGTTGAAGAGGGTGGGGCTGAGTGAGGATCCTTGAGGTACGCCACAGATGACTTCAGTAGCCTCGGACTTGAATGGTGGGAGGCGGACTCTCTGGGTTCTTCCGGTGAGGAACGAGGTGATCCATTCAAGTGCTTTTCCTTGTATTCCGATGTTATTGAGGCGTTGTAACAGGGTGCTGTGACAAACTGTGTCGAATGCTGCCGAGAGGTCGAGGAGGATGAGGGCGACTGTGTCTCCATTGTCCAATAGAGTTCGAATGTCGTCTGTTGCTGCGATGAGGGCGGTCTCAGTGCTGTGTTTTGCTCGGAAGCCAGATTGTGAGGAGTCGAGGGATTTGTTGGCTTCGAGGAAAGCGGCGAGCTGGTTGTTGACGGCTTTCTCGATGACTTTGGCCGGGAATGGAAGGAGTGAAATGGGGCGGTAATTTTTGAGTTCGGTGGGGTCCGCTGTGGGTTTTTTCAGAAGGGCGGTGAGTTCAGCGTGTTTCCAGCTTTCCGGGAAGGTGGCGGAGTTGAAGGAGCAGTTGATGACGTCTCGTAGGTGCGGTGCTATGACGGAGTCTGCTTTGTTGAAGATGTGATGAGGACATGGGTCTGTGGGGGAGCCTGAGTGGATGGAATTCATCAGGCGGATTGTGTCCTCAGTAGAGATTGGGTTCCAGTCGTTGAGGGTGTTCACGGGGGGGGAGTGTTCAGCAAATGGTTGGGTGGGTTGGTCTCCGGGTTGGTTGTCGAAGCTGTTGTGGATGTCTGCAATTTTGTTGTGGAAGAATGAGGCTAGGGAGTCGCAGAGGGCTTGAGAGGGGGTGATGTCGTTGGAGTTGGCTGAGGGGTTGGAGAATTCCTTGACGATGTTGAAGAGTTCCTTGCTGTTGTGGGCGTTGTTGTCAAGTCGATCCTTGAATGCTGTTTTCTTGGCCTTTCGGATTAGTTGGTGGTGAGTGCGGGCGGCGTTTTTGAAGGCGTCCCTGGTGCTAGTGGTTGGGTCTTTTTTCCAGGCCTTTTCAAGGGAGCGGCAGAGTTTCTTGGACTTCTTAAGATCATCGTTGAACCATGATGCCTTCTTGTTGCCAGGTTTGCTTTGACGTTTTTTCAGTGGTGCTATGGTGTCGGCGGTGTTGGATAACCATAGTAGATGTTGTTACAATAACTTAGCTTCACTCCTCCGAGAGACTCCACTACAGGCCTACATTGCGGTCAGGGCTCTTCTGAACAGCAATGTTTTCAGGGATTTCCTGAACCGTAGGAGATTCACCTCCCTGCGTAGCCCCTCAGGCAGCTTGTTCCATAGCTGAGGGGCCAAAACAGAGAAGGCTCTCCCTCCCTTGGTCACTAATTTATAGCGGGGGCAAACCAGTAGCTGAGAGTCCGATGATCTGAGTGTTCTCTTCGGACTGTATACTTCCAGACGGGCTTTAATATATGCCGGCGCATGGCCATAAATCGCCTTATGCGCTATACAGAGGCTCTTAAACTCAACCCTCTCTTTAACAGGGAGCCAATGAAGATTTTGGAGTAGAGGGGAGGCCTTTGTTCGTCTGGGTACTCCGAAGATCAGTCGTGCGGCGTCATTCATTACGACTTGAAGTCTGTTTGTGAATGTTTTTGGGAGGCCAAGATACAGGGCATTCCCATAGTCGATCCGTGAAATGACGGTTGCTGCTACAATTGAGCGCATCATAGAATGAGAAAGGAGGGGGGCTAACTTTCTCAATTGTCTGATGATGTTCGTGCAGGTTCCAACAACAGTGGAAATTTGGCTGCACATTGACAGATCACAATCTAGTTTAATCCCCAAACTCTTCACGTTGGCACTAGGTTTTGGGGCTGATCCAAGCTCTGCAGGCCAATACAGATCACTCCACGGTGAGGTGGTAGAAGGAATTACCAGTACCTCGGTCTTATTCGGGTTGATCTTTAATAGGTTTTCCGTCATCCACCCCACGGTAAACCTCAAGATGTTTTGAGCTTGGATTTGTGCTGTCCCTGTATTATCAATGCTCAGCACAAGCTGAGTGTCGTCAGCATAGTTGAAGACTCTACAACCCATCTCAGCCAAGGACGCAATCAGGGGCTGCAGATAAAGGTTGAACAGGAGTGGGGACAGTGCGGAACCCTGCGGTACCCCGCACTCTAAGAATCCCACCTCCGATATCGACTCCCCCAGTTGTATCCTCTGTGTCCTTCCCAAAAGGAAAGATTGCAACCACTTAAAGGCCAAGCCTTTGATCCCAAAGGCCTCCAGTCTTCCCAGGAGCAGGTCATGGCTGACGGTATCGAACGCCGCTGACAGGTCTAATAAAATCAGGGCGCTCGGTTTTTTGCCGTCAGCCATGCCTCTCAGTTCATCTAGCACCGAGAGCATCACTAGCTCGGTGCTATGGTGCGCTCGAAACCCCGCCTGTCGTTCATGCAGTAAGCTATGGGATTCGAGGTACAGGGACAGGGACTTCAGCACATGTTGCTCTAGGACCTTTGCAAGGAAGGGTTTTGGAGAGGTCTGTACATACCTTTGTGCCATGAAAAGCATTTTTCATTAAAAAATAATTAAGTGACTCAAGTGTTCACTCTGAACAGTTTTTGGCATAACCAATGTTGTGTGGACAACCTTGTAGCAGTCAAACCAGGATAGATATTCTAAGCGCCCAAAGGCATGTAGCTAGCTTTGATAACTGTGGAGCAAAGGACAACAGACGGGTAATTCCAGCTCCCTCCTTTGAATTGTTATGTTATGTTAAAAAAATTTGTACCGCGCACGTACACCGAGACGGTTTCTTGGCGCTCATAACAGACATAACAAACTGAGGCAGGAAGCATTACTCGAAGGCTAGCTTAAAAAGGTGAGTTTTCAGGGTTTTTCGGAACAGTTCGTAGGTGGGGCAATGACGAAAAGAAGAAGGGAGGGAATTCCAAAAAGTGGGACCTAGAAAAGAAAACCGAAGGCCGCCGTGTTTTTTTGCGGCGGATCAATGGAATGCATAGAAGATTATCAGCAGAAGATCGAAGGTTGCGGGATGGGAGGTATCGCTTGAGTTTAGAGGAAATGAACTCAGGGACGTGATTGTGAAGGGATTTGAATAAGGTGCAACCAAGTTTGAAGGAGCACCGTTTAGCCACAGGGAGCCAATGAAGGCTCTTCAGAAGGGGGGAGACATGCTGGTGTTTGGGTTGATGAAACACCAGGCGAGCAGCCTGGTTCTGAATTAGCTGAAGTTTTTGAAGCTGGTAGGCGGGAATCCCCGCATACAGGATGTTAGAGAAGTCAACCCTGGAGATGACCAAAGCCAAGATGGTTAGAATGAGTGCCTCTCTGGTTAAGAATCTACAGATCTTGCGAATCCTGCGCAGCTGGAAAAAGCAGGATGATGTTACTGCAGAGATCTGAGGTTTCATAGATAGATCCTCAGAGATGATCACTCCTAGGCTTTTCACAGTACTGACCGGGCGAGGGGGGGCGCCAAGAGAAGGGGAATTATACATATAAGTAACTTGAGAATGTTAGCAATGCAACAACCTACCAGAGAAGTTCTTCCAGTGTATGGTAGAGGAGCTGTACCCATGACTTCTGGAGACGCCACGCACCCACCTTTCGATTCTTTAATAATCCGTATTTATTATGTGTTGATTTAATACACATCTTAAGTATTAGATTGATTTGCATAGTTACAGATACATCAGTAAGTAAGAAATATTCCTAATGAATTGGAATACATTTCCTACTTGGCCTTTGGCATTATGTTGTTATGCTGCCTACTTGTTGAGACATGTAATACCTCCCCACATACCCTCTGCAGGGGCTGCCAGGGCTATTGTTATGCCACTGGCGACCAGCACAGAAGCTGCAAACTTGAATGTTCAGACATATGGGTGATTTTAAATAAATGTAAATCTTACTTTACACAGCAGCTTCAAAGAGAGTGCGGCTCTCTGTATTTCAAAATCTAAAGGGAATTCAGATGGTCATAAAAGGGATATATAACTGGACATCCAAAAATATGCAACAAATGTAATACTTACCTGGAACAATATATTCATTCCATAAGTTTTTGTTGGAAATTTAAACAATAGAAACTTGAGGGGGCGCTAGAGGGCGCACTAGCCGATGGCCGCACTCTAGTGAGGCTCTGGCTGCCTGGCCAGAACGATCCTAAAACTATCCTGTTGACCTGCGGGTGGACGCCCAGGAATTGCAGCACAGGTGCATCTACCCGAGTTGCAGCTCCGGTCAGACTTTGAGGGCAATCCGACGTCGGAAACCGGAGTTGCGCGACTGGGAGTCCCGATCGGGGAGCGCTGCTGCTCGCGCTGCTGAGGCGCCCGGACACTGGACTGCGCGAGGCCGCGGCTCTCCACGAGGCGGCTGGGCCTCGGAGCCGAGGGGCCTGTCCCACTGGAGGAGGAGGCTGCTGGAGACCACAGTGCGGCACCGGAGGTGAGGCTTTCCCCCTACGGGGCCATTGCGGGGCGCTGGGGTGTTGATCACTGCCCCGGCGGTCCGCTGCAGGGCCGGGAGAGCATAGCGGCGCCTACCTGGATCCGCCGAAGGAGACAGACAGCTTCCCGACCACGCGCTACACAGCCCCGCTACTGCCCCGGTCTCCCGCTGTGACCTGGGAGTGAGAACCCGCGAGGTAACATCGTACCCTCCGGGGTGCATATGTATCCTCCGACCTGCGGACCCTGCTCGCTGCACTTGGCGCTCTAGCCTCCCGCTGCGCCCTGTGGCCTGAAGCCACCCCCCCGCTGCCTCACCCTGCACTCCGGACCACTGAGGCTGCAGCACCGGGGACTCTGGGGGCGAGAGAGAGATTGACTGGGAGGCTCCTGACCTCGAGGAGAGGATACAACCACACAAGTGTTTACTGCACGGGGGTGCCATCAAGACAAGCTAACTGAGTACGGGGCAGTGGGCGCGGACATTGATACCGGCTGCGTGATCCGGTGGGGGCTCCCAACCCAAGCTCTCTTTCGAACCTGCGGCTGCCAAAAAACCGTTACGCAGCATGGCGGGGACCAGTGGAGCCTCGGGGTCGTCGGGCACTGAGCCCCCCCCCTCCCCCCTTGGCCCCGGAGCTGAGACTGATGATGGAGGAGATGCGACAGGGCTTCGCCACGATAGTCGACAAGGTTGACCGCTTATCGTCCAGGATGGACGGGGTTGCGCAGAAGCTGGAGGTCCATGAGGAGCGCTTGGGAGAGGCGGAGAGGCGCATCTCTACCTCAGAGGACACGGCCGCTGCCCACGATACGCGCCTAACTAGAATGGACAATATCCTGAGAGTTATAGCGGCGAAGAACGAGGAGTTGGAGGCGAGGAGCAGACGCAACAACATTCGCGTCACGGGGGTTCCGGAGTCCACCAACACTGGGCGCATGGAGGACTATGTGGAGCGAATCCTCCTCACGGCGGTGGGTAAGGAGGCCTTTTCCAGCCAATTTATTGTGGAGCGGGCGCATCGCTCCTTGGGCCCGGTCCCCAAGCCGGGGGCGCAGCCGCGACCCATCATCGCCCGGTTGCTTAATTACCGGGACCGCGATACGGCACTTCGTGCTGCCCGCACGAAGCGGAACCTAACCTGTGACGGTGTGCAGTTCTCCCTGTATCCGGATTTCACGCCCATGGTGCAGGACCAGCGAAGGAAATTCTTGGACGTGAAGAAGAAGCTGAGGGACATGCAAGTGGACTCCGCACTTCTTTATCCGGCGCGGCTCAGGGTGACCCACCAGGGTAAACAACACTTCTTCGTGAACCCACAGCAGGCTGAGGACTATGTTCGGAAGCTGCGTACTGCCAGGAGGGGCGGACAAAATGAGGGGGAGGATGAGGCAGATGTGAATCCTGCTGAGCACGAGGAGTCCTAACGGGGTCCTTGTAAACATTCGACCACTGGCTCTGCGGATGGTCCAGCGGCTGAACCTAGTGCTGTGGTGCCTGATGCCCTTGGGATGACCCGGCCCTGCCTCCCGCAAAATGGATGGTGGGTTTGCTGTGACTTTGACTAGTGGTGAGCGACAACTGCTTTTGTACATTTTGTCATTCTGCTGGGGGTGGTCTGGGCCTGGACTATCCGGCAGTGGAGCGGAGACGGCGGTGGTCGGCGGTTGTCCCTTGGCTGGACCTCATGGACCCCTTTTGTTTAATTTCCCGGTATGGGGAGTGATGTTGGGAGGAGCTGACTTGACACTTGGGTTCTAGCCTGCAGTGACAACAACAAAATAACATGCCAGGCACCACCCCACCTTCCCTGGCTTCCCCGTATGGCGCCCGTGGGTCGAGAGGGGAGTGATGGGGTGATGGGGTGCATTCCTCTAGTGTCCTTAGGAGGGGATTCCCCGAAAAGTTTTTCTACTGTTCTTGGGCGTTGGGTTTGGGATGGAGGGTGGGGATGTGATACTGGCAAGATTGGGTTGCTTCAGTGGGCGGGGGGGGAGATGGAGCTCAGGGGGGGGATTGTTGTGCATGGAGGGAGGGGTGGAACCGGGTGGTTGGGATGCGAGTTGTTGAAAGCGGAACTGATGTTGCGGAAGACTTTAGTGACACGTGTGCAGGTACTGGAGATCGGGAGTATGAAAGTATGGCTGTTTGTATGCAGAGAATATCTTGGACAGCGGAAAGGTTTGCATCAGGTACATCTAGATTGGAAGCTGCAGCATTGACCAATTGCTCCTCTCAGGGATATCGCGACAAGCGCAGGTGATGATACGTCGAATACTGTCTCAATACTGTCCTGGAATGTCCGTGGCCTTAATAATCCCCGCAAATGCAGAAATGTGCTTGCTTATTTAGATCGGCATCATGTGCAGATAGCGATGCTCCAGGAAACCCACCTTAACCCGCATGGTATGCCTAGGTTTGCGAGCAAATGGGCGAGTGCGAGAGAGTTTGCTTCCTATTCCACGTACTCCAGGAGGACTGTTATATTAATCAACAAACAACTACCGTTTCAAAAGCTGGGAGTGCGGGCGGATAGGGAGGGGAGATACGTCATCCTTTGGGGGAGATTGGGCACTGATGTAATAATACTTGTGAATAGTTATGCGCCTAATGTCGACACCCCTGGTTTCTTTTTGTCGCTGTGGGGCCATATACTGGAAATTGAAGCCACTCATATTCTCTGGGGAGGGGACTTCAACCTATCGTTATGTCCCATAGCGGATCGATCGGACGGCAGTGCACAATACAACACGAACGCCAGGGATACACTTCAGGGCATTCTAACGGAGGCTGGACTGGTGGATAGCTGGAGGCACACACACCCGACGGTTAGAGAAGGCACACATTTTACGGCACATGCGCGCTCATGGGCAAGGATCGATTACTGCTTTGTCTCACGGGGCCTCGCTGGTGGAGTTGTTCGGGTGAGGCATCTGCCTCGTACCTACTCGGACCATTGTCCTGTCCTGACAGTCTTGGGTGTGCCGGGTTACGCTAGGGTGCGACCGCCGTGGCGGCTCTTTCCCTCCGCCTTGCTGGACCCTGTCTTTAGACAAGAACTGGGTGAGGAAATTGAAGCTTTCTTCCCGAGAAACAAGGGATCGGTCGACAAGGTAGAAACGATCTGGGAAGCCTTTAAGGTGACAGTGAGGGGGATCACGATCTCTAAAAGTTGCGGAATACTAAGGGACATTGTGCGCACATTGACTAAGATTGAGGCAGAGCTTAAGACGCTGGAGGCAGAGATGGTCAGCAACCCCTGCCCTGACCTAGCGGGGAAATTCAGAACTCTTCTATCGACCTTTGAGGAGGAAGCGGCCAGGGAAGCGAAATTCCGGGGCAAGTACTGGACCGCCAGACGCTACTGTGAGGGGGACCGACCGGGAAAGGTACTGGCTGCTCTCACGAGGCACCAGCGCTTCGCCACCCATATACTGGAAATCTCTGATGGGGAGGGTAAGACTTACCAAGATTCCCAAGGGATTCAAGACACCTTCGTACGGCACTACCAGCGGTTATACTCCACGCAGCAGGTGGGTGAGGTGGAGTTCGGTAATTTCCTGGACGATATCGCACTCTGCTGGCTCAGTGATAGCGACAGGGCATTCTTGGGGTGTCCGTTCGAACTGGACGAGATCAGAGAGGCGATCATGTCCCTTAGCAATGGCAAGGCGGCGGGGCTGGACGGCCTACCAGCCGAATTTTACAAATGCTACATCGACGTCATGGCGCCGGTCCTGAAGGAGGTCTTCGAAGATTCTCTTGAGGTGGGGATTCTGCCAGGCTCCATGAGGGAGGTAGCGATCACGTCGCTTCTGAAGCCGGGGAAGGATCCGAAGGACACGGATGCCTACCGCCCTCTGTCGCTGCTCAACTGCGACGCGAAGATCCTCGCGAAAGTGCTGGCGACTAGACTGTCCCTACTCATGAATACCCTGGTGTTGCCGGATCAGTCTGGCTTTGTCCCGGGGAGAGCTACATCCCACAACTTGCGTACGCTGTTCTCCCTGATACCCACCATTTCACCTGACTTGCCGATTGCTGCCGTATTTCTGGACGCCACCAAGGCGTTCGATTCGGTGGAGTGGGGTTACTTAATAGCTATACTGAGCAGAATGGGGTTCCCCCGGATCTTCATAGCCTGGGTGCAGCTGCTTTACACCTCGCCGGTCGCCAGGGTCATCGTCAATGGGGCACTCTCGGCGCAGATGCCGATCACGAGAGGTACTAGGCAGGGTTGTCCCCTATCACCACTGCTGTTTGCCTTGGCGATAGAGCCATTGGCTTGCAGAATCAGACAGTTGCACAAGGCCAGTGCCTTTAACTGCCTTCAGCGGCAGATAAGTATCTCCCTCTATGCGGATGACGTTACTTTGTACGTGCGTCACCCGCAAGATCATCTCAATACACTGCTAAGGGAATTCGTGGTGTTCGGAGGCATTTCCGGGGTACATATGAACTGGAAGAAGTCACAATTCTTCCCCCTCACGGCATCGGTAACCCGGTTCCCACTGGATTACCCCCTGGAATGGTGCAGCTCTGACTTAAGGTACCTGGGCATAGAGGTGTCGCTTGATAGGGACGATACTATCAGGTTAAATTACGGGGTGGCTATCTCGCAGTTGACTGATAACGTGACTCGCTGGCGGGCTCTACCGATTTCGATGGCAGGAAGAGCTTCCCTGATCAAGATGGTCGTCTTGCCGCGTTTTTTATATTTATTCCAAAACATTCCCTACTACCCGGGGGCCTATTTTTTTAAACGGCTCCGTTCTGAGCTCCTGCGCCTTTTCTGGGGTGGTAAGCAACCGCGCCTCAGCTGGAGGGTCTTAACGCAGCCATACGATAGGGGAGGGTTTGATGTGCCCGACATGGAAATCTACTATCTCAGTGCTCAGGCTCAACACTCCTATCACAGGGTCAACCCCACTCCCTTCATGCCACAAGTCGCTGCTGAGGACTGGATCGTTCATCCGCTTCCGCTTAAGGGCATGTTGATGGGACTGATTGAGGATGTTGAGACGCCTGCAACTACGGTTACTGGCACTATAGATGCCTGGCGGAGAATGACTAAATTGCTGGACGCCCCAATGCTTTATTCCCCGGCACTGCCCCTTGCATATCACCCGAAACTTTCTCTCTTAACGGAGAATGGATTTCGGTCCATGTGTAAACGCATACACCTTAATACATGGGGCGACCTGTTTCAGGAAGGATTGTTTCGTACTAAAGAACAGTTATTCCAGACTACTCCCCCGACACCCATGGAGGTGTTTTACTACATCAGACTCCGGCAGGGTATGTGTGACATACTCCCCAACTTCCCGGAAGAACCTGGGACGGTACTACCATTGCATGTCATGCTCGTGTCGGATGGCAAGCACCTGGTGTCTAAAATGTATGCCGCTGTACGTGGGCAACGCCCGATGTTACCGCAGAAGGCCCGGACTAACTGGGACTCTGAACTGCCCTCGGCACTCACGGACGAGCAATGGAGCTATTGCTGCTCGGTCACGGCTAGGGTTTCCTCCAGCTGTCGGCTGAAGATTATTCACTATAAGTTTGTGCAACGCTACTATTATACCCCAGTCAGGAAACTCCGGTTTCATCTCTCGGAAGATGATAGATGTGCAAGATGCCAGGCGACTGGCGCGGATTTCCTTCATCTGGCCTGGGAATGTGGAGCCATACAAACGTATTGGGAACAGGTACATGCAGCGCTCCAGATAATGATTGCTGGCCCGCTCCCCATGGAGCCAATAGTGATGCTGTTGGGTTATACCAAACATGTGCCCAGACCGGACCGCAAATTTGTTGACATCGCGCTGCTTCTAGCTAAGCGGCGAATAGCTTGCAGGTGGGGGAGAGGGAGAGCACCGAAATTTAAGGAATGGCTCGACGACCTCACATACTGCCAGGACCAGCATGGCGTTTACGCGGAAATGATGCCCGCCCGGTGCAGGCCTGGCGATTTTTGGTCCCCCTTGCAGGTGTACTGGCTGTCTCAAGCGACACACAGCGACTCCTCTGGAGATGACGAACCGGTCCCAGGCCAGTGAGCGCGCAATTGCTATGTATTGCATTCACCATACTAATTCACACGCGCTGGGAGGTGCTTTACACCATCTACATTCAGACGGATAGTCGTGACATGTGGGTAACACTGATGTCGTGGGGATTGGGAATAGCCAGCGGCCTTATGGCACTGTTTAGGCGGGGGACCTCTCTTACTTATCCATATCTTGGGATAGTGATGGTAGGCGCACACACTGATGGCCACGCTCACTCGCTGACACAGGTGACACTTGAGTAGGGGAGCGTTGCGCACGGCTCCACTGTCTGGTACGACCTGCATATCCCCGCATTTGCTGGTGGCTGCACTGCTTGGCATGGGTGCATACGCTTGCCATATGTTTGGAACACTACTACACATGCTGATATGTCCGACTGACTGTACAGATCACAGCTGATTAAGGGTTGGTGGGTTGTGGCGTTGCCGCCCCTGCTGGCCTGTCCATATGCCTGAAAGTGGAGGGGCGGAGAGTGTTTTCCTGCTTACGCCATTGACTGAGGGGGGGGGGGATCCTGTCTTTTTTTTTTTTTTTTTTTTTTTTTGACGTATCATTTGATATACACATAATGCTGTGCCTATGTTGTATTGTACCGAGTGAAGCTGCTGCCTCTCTATAGTATGTACCATGATTATTGCTTTTCTGGATTACAGATGCTGTCACTGTCATGTTTTGTTTGTGTCGAACGCAACTAATAAAGGTTTAAAAAAAAAAAAACCAATAGAAACTTGGAAAATAAAATCGGTATAATTCTGTGTACCTTTCCATTGCTTTGAACTCAAAATACAACGTATCACCCAGTTTAGAGAACCAAAATACAATCACACTTTACAACCCCCAACTGCACTCTGCACAGTACCGTGAATAATGGAGGATTCTGCTTCATCACAAAGATTTTCTCTGCTGAGTGGTCTCCTGCTCCTGAGTCCATGCTGTATTATTGGCCTAAAATGATAAAATAAAGATAAATCCAGTAAGTACATTGTGATGTCGAGGATGGCTTCTTCTCGTATAGTACAACGGGAATATTTGTAGGATCGATAGTCCAGGTCTCTTTAATGACTTTCCTACAGTTGTTTCAACGTTGGGTTTAAGTGAGTATTTTTAGGTACATCTTGATGCTTGTTGATGATTGCCCGCTTCTTCATGACCCTATTTGAAGACTTTTGAAAGTAAAAAAATCTTTCCATCAACATGAACTAAGTCTTGGTTGGTCATTCTTATAGATGTTGGGCAGCGAATTATACATAACACAAGGAACTACAGTCTTAATGGAATAATATGGAGAAAGAAGCTGGGGAGAAAGAAAAAGAAAAACTTAAAGGGTGGAAAGCGAGTTAGTAGAATTCATTATGAAAATAACAGGAAGACTATAGATTAACTGCCAGTGTATGAGAAATTTGGAAAAGAAATCTGCATCGTGCTGTGAGAAGCCTGGTTAGCCGGATTGAAAAACATAGTAACTATTTTGATAAAGAAAATGCTGTGAAAAAAGTGACTTAAAATTCCATACAACAAAATGCACACATCAAAATATATGTGAACGCACACCTCCTTGGGTAGAAACACAACTGGGCTGGGCTGTATAATGGTATTCCTTTTCTTTGGGATATTCCCTGCAGTGCAGGACAGCGGTGGTCTGTAAAGCTTGTCCATCGCACTACGCTCCTCACCTCTCACCCCCGATAGGTGCTCTACTGTGTCCAGGTCAATTAATGTGTGGTTCAAGGAGTTTAAGCGTTGGTGGGGGGGGGAGGTAGGTGTGTAAGGTGAAAGGAGGCAGAAAACTAATAGTAAAGCAAATCCCAGGCAAGAGCAACTGAGAAAAATATATGAACATGCTGAACTGGTTTTTGATATGTTCTCCAAGCAAGTGTCCTCTGATTAGATAACACAGATGTTGTGGAACTTTGTGAGTAAGAGTGTACCAGTGAGCGCATTATTTCCATTGATGGCTAGTTCCCGGCAAATATTGTGCATCAAGCTAAATTTTAGTGTTAGAGGACACTGGTTATTTCCCTATCACACTCCCACACTTGCATACCCCCAGAGCCCAAGTTTAGTGTGGCTGAAGATTTTCAGCATCTTCAAAATACCTACGCACGTAGCATTTGAGCCGGTCTGTAGTAGGAGAACAGGAACTACTGTTGCAAAAGTAGGCAGGTCATGGTCTCTGGGAACCTTTACCTCATTGGACATACAGGAACTAGGAATGCCTTTACCAGCCTGTTAGTGGGAAACACACTAAGCTGGACCCTCACCTATATTTCACAAAATATTCATGGTGGGTGCTGTGGGCATTCTGCGACACCAGGCTGTTAAATCCTTTGTGTTGAGCCACATATAACACTTGGTGCAAACTTGAATGAAAGAGAACAGCATGCCAAGACAATCATTGTGCATCCCCTGTCATTTTGCATCCCCTGTCTTGCTGGTGAAGGACCCTGCTTTTGTCCTACTTGACATCTGTCTCTGGGTTTATTGTGGGTACAGCACCTCTGTCAAACTGAATTTTATTGTTCAATGTGAAAGGATCCTGGTTAATTACCCTAGGACACACTCACACCTACCCCAACCTTCAAAGCCCAAGTTTAATGTGGCCAAACACTTTCACCATCTTGAAGATACCCTTGCGCATAGCATTGTGGGCTTGTTTGCAAAAGTAGGCAGGTCAGGGTCGGGTAACCTTTACTCCATTTGTCAGATAGGAGCTAGGAGTGTCGTAGTGTGTCCCACACCCACAGGCTGGTGAACCCTACAAAACTGGAATCTCATCCATTCTTCCTCAGAACACTGCTGGATTAAACCTGGATTAAACCTGCTGCACTTGGCATCTGCGACCTGTGAGAAGGACCTGAGTAGGTTGGAATTCCTTCCACCTAAAATCCAAGGATAGAATGATCTGCAAGGATTATAAGGCTGATCCCCTGGGTGGCTCCAGGAACATAAAGAAGCTTAAGGGGTAATTCCTGTGAAGAATCCCTGCTGACCAGTGGCAACTGGACCTGGACCTAGACTGAAATTTGCTGTTAACTTCTGTCTGACACCAAAAGAGTCTCTAAGTGCTCTCCCTGAGGTCTTGAGGGCCTTTCGAAACATACTCTTGTGGTGATATAAACCCCCAAAAGAGGTTTGGCAACTTTTTAAAAACCTTTACTCCAGATCTTCAAGGGAATTGACCACAAAAAATATCGATCCAGCAGTTCCACAGCATTGAATTGAATTTCAGGTTTGCCTCACGCAGAGAAGAGATAGGTCTTGGAAACTTTTTCGAACTTACGTATTTTCAGGCCATAGCATGGCCTATCTACTAATTGCATGCAACCCACACTCCTCCGCTGTCTGCCTCGGGCCAAGTCCGCCTGTACCCTATTACTAATATCTTACTTACCACATTGTTTCGCCACCCCACCTTTGCACTAGTACATCTACCCCTATCTAAACTTTAGTAGTTTAATCTCTGCACACTACTTAGTATCTTTCCTCCAGGTTCTATTATGGTACCTCCTCCTCACATGTGCCTTATTTCATCTGCCCGCACATAGAATCTCTGCTACTACAGATACTGATAACTGTTCCACTTTCCTATATATCTGGGTTTTTTTTTTATCCTTTACACGTTTTCTTGGATGTTGTTTTTGCCCCTTATGTCGAGGGTTTTCCTCCGTTCACTAAAATGGCGTTTCACCAACGTAGAGCAGTCACGCATCCCTATATAAATGCAGTCAGTCAGTCAGTAAGCCAGCATATGCAGAAGTAAACTGGCAGGCATTAGCATGTAACAGTTCCTTGCAATGCATTTTATGTGCCACCGAATCACCAGTTTCCTCCTTAAACAGTCTTCAGATCGGACAGTTTTAAAGCTCGGTGGCTGACGAACACAACAGCTTGATGCAGGTGGTGATGCGCGTATCCCTTCACGCTTGGTCAGTTTCACAACGATAACATAAAATGCCATTGAAAGTCAAAAAGGCATTGCCTTGCAATATCGCGTAGCGGAATAAAACACTTTTTTCTCTGTAGCCCTAATTCTAAAAATATATACGTATTTTTCCATCTGACATTTGCAATTCGAGTTGCACTTTCACTGTGTAAATAGTTTATTTCCACATCCGTAGTTTTCAAGAATGCTGCTGACTGCCAGTTTAATGAAGCGTTGGATACACGCTTTTATCAACCTTTCCAACAGAGCCCAAAGCTATTGGTGAATGCCTCCGAAACTATGCACGTGTAATCTCTCATTTATTAATGTTGTCATTATGCCTGATGCATACCGTGGGTAATATGCCGGGGGAAAATGTCACATTTGCATAACTTAAAAATAATAAAAAAGCACTGGAAGGTGTTTCCAAAAAGTTATCTTCTAGATAATTATTTAAATTGTGAGAAAGTCCAAATTAAAAAAAATATGTTTCATTTATGCACCGTCGCAATTCAGCATAAGCAAGAACACAAAGTCGCGTGTCAGTGAGTAGGGTAGCAGACAAACTAGAAAAAATAGTTAAGAAATTTCTTTCTTCTCATATAGTAATGTAATCTGTAGGTCACAGGCTCGAAATCTGAAGTAGTTGTCTCAGCATTTCATCCTTTATAGGCAGATAAGATGAGTATTTTAATGGGTAATAAGTAGATATCAATGTATTCTAAATAGTTATTTGGGTAAAAGCAACATATACTTTATTGTAGTTTTTGCAAAGTCTATTATTATTATGTGTTAATATTAGTCCTATCATTGCATTCAATATTCTGGACAATACCGGCAACAATATTAATAAAAACAATGGCTGTAGTATGCTTCATATATGTATAGACTGCATATATATATATATAAGGCAGGATGTCTCACTCGGAAACAAAGGAGTCGCACTTGTTCCGTCAATTTTAAAAACATTTATTCTTCTGTTGGCAGTAACGGCCTTATTTTCCCGATGCATTTCGGTCAATCCTTGACCTTCTTCGGGGGAAGTGGCCTCGGCATCCTCGCAGCCAAACTGAGCACTCGCCATTCTTGCTACTGATATTTGTTCACCCTCTAGTGGTCACCTCAAGCGGGCTGATGTAGCTATCGTGCATGCTGGTTTGCTGGTTCTCGTAGTGTTGACTTGGCTATAGGTGTGGTCACCCAGTGGTGGGTGATGCTGATATAAATTGCTGCCGCTTAAATTAGTCAGAATTAGTCACGCAATCCATTTTTAGGGCTCGTGGGCACCTTCCCAAAGTCCAGTCTTTGGTGGCAGCCAGCTGTCCTGTGTGCTTTCGCGTTACTCTAAATTGGTCTGTGTGTGATTGATATATATATATATATATATATATATATATATATATATATATATATATATATATATATATATATATATATATATATATCAATCAATCAATCAATCACCATTACCTAAGTAAGTGCCAGAGCTAAACCACTGTGACATATCAAATTCCATTTGACAGGTTATCTATAACCTGCTAATCAGTGATGGAATAGTTTTTTGGCTACGTTTCTGGAACAACAAGACTTTTTTTTTCTAATTGTGGCGGCTGCATTTGTATAACGCTTGTGTGATAAAGGAGAAACCAGTGTATCTCCTTATGCCTGACATTGTAAACATATGTAATGTAAATTTCCAGCTGTCATCTTTGCTGTTGCAAGTTTAAATCCCCTTCCCCATACATCTTTAATCCTGTTTCAAGAGGATCCCCATACACAATAAGAGATGTATCAGGTCGCAAGCTCATGATGTAGTAAAACATTTCTACATTGCTTCGTGGTGATTGGTTGACATTATCTAAAATACCTACTAACAGAAAGACACATATTTATGAGCTGTGTGAAGGTAAAAAAAAAATGTGTTAACCTAATGCACATTTCTACTTTAAAAAAACTCAGCATTTTAACAGTTAACATATGCTGCTCTATGTCAGCACAATGACTACAGGAGGGATAAGCAACACTGTATTTTTTTTGTTTTCACACAATAAAGGTGTAAACATATATTTTTGTGATTTGCATCTTTATTGCAATTCAGGCTTTGACTGTGCTTAGTGATTCTAGCTGTAGGTATCAGATTAGAGCCCTTACCCTACATTGCTGAATAGAAATGGCTTTAAGCATTTACATGTTCTACATTCTAAGTGTAACATATGGATTACCAAATTTAGTTGGGGGCTGGCAGTCTAGGAGACACATTTAGCAGTGGCATAGCTAGACCTTTTGCCGCCCGTGGCCGTCCCTGCGTTTATCGCCAGAAAAAGCCGCGGTAAGGAGGGGGGGGTTTGCTGGCTATCCTGACTAACCACCCGTGACGGCCACAGGTAAGGGCTGGGGGATTTTGACGCCCTCAAAACTCATGCCGCCTGGGGTAGTTCTGCCCCTTGTGCACCCCTGGCTACGCCACAGACATTTAGAAGCTCTGCATTATTGTGAGAAACCATTTTTGAGAGTATGTCTAAGTTTTGAAAGGATTATTAATTAGAGGACACAAAAGTGTTGAAGGATTCCAATAGTGGGGATCACTCCTGAAAACTATGACACGTTACTTCCCCAAAATAGTAAACATGTTGAAATCACAAGTTTATTTTCAAAGTGAAAATCTTCACCAATTAATTGCAACATCAGTGGTAAAACCAATCCGTAATATGTTGTGGCCATTACAGAAGAATTAGCCTGTTGGTCATCTTAGCAGGTTCTCCAACAGGGCTGGACTGGCCATAGCTGGCACCGGGCATTTCCCCGGTGGGCCGGAAGTGTGCGGGCCAGTTTTGGAACACTGGGGGCCGGTTTAGTTACAGGTTGCTGGTTTTGCAGCAGTGCTGCAATATCGGCCGCCTGTAACAAAAGCAGTGCTTCCCACTTTAATTTTAATAAAGATTTTTTTTATTTGTCATCAAAATCTATGGAAAGGTGAAATCAAATGAAAAAACGGATTCGAAAATTACTCCAATAAAATGCAGTTTGAAAACTACTGTGATAAATATAGTGAGGCAATAACATTTTTTATCAACTGAGCACCTTGTGAGATATGTGTCTTTAAAGCTTTAGCCCAGACTAAAACCACACCTAGTAAACTGCACAAACACCGTAACACTTTGTGAGATGCATCCATTATTTTCTGCTTGCGAGACTCCATGGTCAGGGTGAGAAACAATTTCAAGGTGGGGAAATTGTGCCAATGCAATGTGGGAGCTTATCAACTATATTAAACAGGTTCCTTCATTCCATTCTCTCCAAAGCATGAAGGTCATACAGTGAGACTGAACAGAGTTTTAGTTTGCAGCCATGGTGGAAAGGTTTGGAGAAAAAAAGTAAAAGCTACGTGGTGGATGAAATGCTGGTAAAGGCTGTGTAAGTCACTTCCTTCCCTGATACGAGTTGGAGCTTTTAGGAAGGCTCCTGATTGGTCTTAAATAAATTAAAGGTTCTTGGGTGGTGCATTTTTACCAATAATAATATTTGACTTAATTCATGTATTCAGCATTCTTTGTTGTGAAGGCTTTGGCTCCCATTTGTGTGTAAAAATCTTTCATTCTGGTCGCCTTCTGACCAAGCCCTAGCACAACATATAGCTTGTGTGAGAGGGTCTCCAAAATAGGCTACAACGTTTACAACGTTTACATACTTTAAAAAACGATTAAAATTAACTTAGCTCAGTTGCACGAGGTTCAATCACTCAATCAGCATTTGTATAGCGCAGCACTGTCACTTGGGCTGGGCGTAGTTTGCGAAGTAGCGCTTCGCGAAGCTAAGCAAAGTGCACTTCGCACTACGCGAGCTACGCGTAGCACTACACGAACTGCGTAGTAGCATGTTCGCACTGTGCAAGATGCCGTTTTCAATGATTGCACAGAGCAGACAAGCATCCGGCACTGTGCAATCATTGAAAATGGCATCTTGCACAGTGCGAGCTGTAGTTTTCTGCCACTCGAGGAGAATTTTACTCGAGCGGCAGCTTTCTCAACGCGGACTGGTAGTTTCTCATCGCGAGCGGTCGCAAGCATACGCGACCACTCGCAATGAGAAACCAGACCTCACGGAAACCTGGATGAACGCCTCTTCAGCGCCCGACATCGCCATCGCCATCCCGGACGGCTTCAAGATCATCCGGAGGGACCGCGTCAACCAGACAGGAGGAGGCATCGCCATCATCCACAGGAACTCCATCCGCATCACGACCAACACCGACGACACCCTCGCTGTCGCTGAGCACCTGCACTTCCAGATCCACATCGACCCCAAGACCACCCTCAGAGGCACCCTCATCTACAGACCCCCGGGACCACGCACACAATTCAGCGAGGACATTGCCGACTTCATCACCCCGCACGCCCTTCCCTCCGCTGACTACATCCTCCTCGGGGACCTCAACTTCCACCTGGAGAACAACAACGACCGCAACACCACCACCCTGCTGGACAACCTCGCCAACCTCGGTCTCAAGCAACTGGTGACCACCCCCACCCACTACGCCGGACACACACTCGACCCCGTCTTCTCATCCAGCAAGGACATCGCCTTCAGCCACGCCACCGGACTCCACTGGACGGACCACAGCTGCGTCCACTTCAGCTTCAGAAGGACCACGATCCACCACCACCAGCAACAGGTGGCCCGCAGAAGCTGGAACAAGATCACAGCCGAACAGCTCGCAACTTCCCTGAACAAGAGCCCACCCACCAGCGCAACGAACCCCAGCCAAGCGGCCACCAACCTCACGAAGTGGATCAGCGACTGCGCAGACGACCTCGCCCCTCTGAGGACCCCGCCTAGCAGACCCGGCAGCAAGAAAGCCCCTTGGTTCACCGACGAACTCAAGTGCTCCAAGAAGAACTGCAGAGCCCTTGAGAACGCCTGGCGCAGAGACCCCACCCCGGACAACATGAGTGCCCTCAAACTCGCCACACGAAAACACCACCAACTGATTCGCACCACCAAGAAGACGGCCTTCAAGGAACGACTGGACAACAACGCACACAACAGCAAGGAACTCTTCAACATCGTTAAGGAGCTCTCCAACCCCAACGCCGGAAACAACGACATCACCCCTTCGCAAGACCTCTGCAACTCCCTCGCCTCCTACTTCCACAACAAGATTGCGGACATACACAACAGCTTCAACACGCAACCGACGCACGCCACAACCGAACCACCGCCCCCCACCACCACCCTCCGCGCCTGGACCACGATCAGCACCGAAGACACCATCCGCACGATGAACTCCATCCACTCCGGATCTCCGACCGACCCCTGCCCCCACCACGTCTTCAACAAAGCTGACGTTATCATCGCTCCCCACCTACGGGACATCATCAACACCTCCTTCAACACCGCTACCTTCCCGGAGAGCTGGAAGCACGCAGAACTCAGCGCCCTATTGAAGAAGCCATCAGCCGACCCCACCGACCTCAAGAACTACCGACCCATCTCGCTGCTCCCGTTTCCCACAAAAGTCATCGAGAAGACCGTCAACAAGCAGCTGGCCGCCTTCCTCGAGATGAACGGATCCCTCGACCTCTCGCAGTCTGGCTTCCGAGCCAACCACAGCACCGAGACCGCCCTGATCGCAGCAACCGATGACATCCGAGCCCTGCTCGACAACGGAGAAACGGCGGCCCTCATCCTCCTAGACCTCTCCGCGGCCTTCGACACAGTCTGCCACCGCACCCTAATACAGCGCCTCAGCAACGTCGGAATCCAGGAGAAGGCGCTGGAGTGGATCATCTCCTTCCTCGCCGGAAGAACACAGAGAGTCCGCCTCCCCCCGTTCAGATCAGAAGCCACCGAAGTCATCTGCGGTGTTCCTCAAGGCTCCTCGCTCAGCCCAACCCTCTTCAACGTTTACATGAGCCCCCTCGCAGCCGTCGCACGCCAGCACAACCTCAACATCATCTCCTACACCGACGACACCCATCTGATCCTCTCCCTCACCAACGACCCCGCCACCGCCAGAGCCAACCTACACGAAGGGATGAAAGAGGTAGCCGAATAGATGAAGAACAGCCGCCTGAAACTGAACTCTGATAAGACGGAAGTCCTCATCTTGGGATCCTCACCCTCCGCCTGGGACGACTCCTGGTGGCCCCCCGCCCTAGGCAGCGCACCCAAACCAACGGACCACGCACGCAACCTAGGCTTCATCCTGGACTCCTCCCTCTCTATGACCAGACAAATCAACGCCGTCTCCTCATCGTGCTTCAATACCCTACGCATGCTACGCAAGATCTTCCGGTGGATCCCCACCGAGACCAGGAAGACGGTCACCCAGGCAGTCGTCACCAGCCGACTAGACTACGGCAACTCTCTCTACGCCAGAACCACCGCCAAACTCCAGAAGAGACTCCAGCGGATCCAGAACGCCTCAGCACAACTCATCCTGGACATCCCCCGCCGCAGCCACATCTCCGGACACCTGAGAGACCTGCACTGGCTCCCGGTCAACAAGCGAATCACCTTCCGTCTCCTCACCCACACACACAAAGCCCTGCACAACCAAGGCCCAGGATACCTCAACAGCCGCCTCAACTTCTACGCTCCCAAACGCCAGCTCCGATCGACCAGCCACGCCCTCGCCGCCGTCCCACGCATCCGAAGAGCCACCACAGGGGGAAGGTCCTTCTCCTACCTCGCCGCCAAGACCTGGAACTCCCTTCCGACCCACATCCGCCTGACCCAGGACCACCTCGCCTTCAGGAAGCAGCTCAAGACCTGGCTATTCGAGGAGTAGCGGACCCCCCCTCCCCTAGCGCCTTGAGACCCCCCGGGTGAGTAGTGCGCTATACAAATGCTATGATTGATTGATTGAGACCTCCTCATGTTGAGAAATCACGCAGGGAGGTTTATTTTCCATGCTCGCGATCGGCAACTTGATGTTGCTGATCGCGAACGAGGAAAAAGTCTCGCCAGGATGTAATTTTGCTTGCTCGCGGTTGCCAACTTGACGTTGAGGACCGCGAGCAAGCAAAAAATGGCCGCTGCACTACGCTACGCGTGTTCTTACTGTGCTACATGCAGTTCGCGTAGTGCGAAGTTGGGCAAAGTTCGCAAACTACGTGAGCGTAGTGTAGTGCTTTGCCCGGGCCTAACTGTCACGCATAGGGGCATCTGGGTGCTGCGGATGTGACGTCAGAATGAAGGTCAGAAACGAGCAGAAAGAGGCAAAATAAAAGTCCGTGATGAGTGAAAATACAGGTCAGAAACTAGCACAAGAGGCAGAATAAAGGTTACAAACTATCAGAAAGAGACAAAATACAGGCAAAACATGCAGAAAAAGGCAAAATAAAGGGCAGTAGAGAGCAGACAAGAAGCAAAAAAACGAGCAGAAAACGAGTAGAGGAGGCACAAAACCGAAGGCAGCAGAAGGTAGTGGACTGTGGGCAAGCTGGACATGAGGCCTGTCACAGGGGGTGCTGGTATGAAGAAACAAACTTTGAGATTGAAAATTAAAATCAAAGAAAGAAACGTATTTAAATGTGAATTAAAATATCGCTTTTTACCCAGTCCTATTTGGTTTGTTAGAGTATATCAAAAAGTGAAGGATGTAGAAAATAAGTGTTAATAGTTCCTTATTTGTAGACGTTAACTAAGTAAGGACCTGATGCACTCTTCTGTAGACAAACCATGGGTGTGCAATTACACATCAACTGCTTTCCAATGTTAATACATGTGCAATGCAACCTGTGTATTAACAGATCACATATCAAAATGTACATTTTCAGGGGTTGCAATGGCCTGTATAATGAATATTAATTAGGCAGGTGCCAGTTTGCAACCCCCCTGTAATAGGAGTTAAACGCAGGGATGCAGGCCTGCAAGGGACATTAGCAGATCTCTGACCCTGCACCTCCATTCCCAAACTGGATTTTTAAAAAGCAGCCTATGTGCTTCAAATGGACCCATTGACCTTAAACAAAAAAAGTTTCACATTTTGAAACACATCATGGAGAGCAGGCAGTGATCCTCCCCGCTGCTTGCTCCCCCCAGGCCACAGTCAAAATCAGAGCCGGACTGGTCGTAGCCAGCAATGGGTGGTTTCCCTTTGGACCAGAATGCTGGGGACTGGCTTTGGAGTGGTGGGTGCCGTTTTTTTGTTACGGGGGGCCGATTTTGCAGTAGTGCTGCAATATCGGCCCCCTGTACCAACAGCAGAAGCAATGTTTCCCGCCAACACGCTCACCCCGCCTCCAGGCCAGTCAGTCTTAATTGCCAGGGCGGGTTTGCATTGTTACATCTGGAATCAAGGGTCTTTTTCTGAGACATAAAATAAACAGCATGCCGGATTCTTTAGAAATTGATTCTAGGTTGCCTCTGAATAACTCATTGTTTGAAGTGGCTGTAGCGTTACATTTTGCTTGATATTGAGTTTGACTTGGAAACAGACTGATATTCGTTCAGACACAGTAGCGCTGGAAGCAGTAGTTAGCTTGTAGTCGTTTGATCTTTATTAAGGTACTTTCTTGCATTTACAGCTGTCTGCTTCATTTAGGTATCATTTAACCCCGACTGATTTCCCTAGTGTGAATAAACGTATCAGGGAGACAGCTCTTCTGTGCCTGTCACTGTGCATCTTGAACTGCTTTATTTAAAAAAAACTCCATTTAGACACCAGGAAATATAAGTAGTCTAGACATTGTAGTCTGTATAGGGAATGAGTTCAGCATTCTAATGGCTTGTATCATGAATCCACACTCACACACTGCACAGTTTCATGATGATTCTTAAAAACTTCAGAGATGTGCTTCTGCTTCTTTTTCCCATATTGAAACTTGTGTTATTTTAGTTTATTTTGTATAGATATTTAAGGCTGACTTTAATAATTAAATAATATATTGGCCAGATCTTTAAATGCATCTTCCCATTTAGTACTGTGATATCTGTTTTGATGTGAGGACATTGAGCATGAGGATTCACCTTTGGCAAGTGGTTTTGGAGTTGTGGCGAGGGGCTTTGCCGTGATAGAGGGGGTGCTTTCTCAGTTGACCACGAAAGTATGGTCACCGTATTGCTTTGCAACCTTCCCTTTTCTCACATGTAAGACATGCTCGCTCACTGCGTTCGGAATCCCTTTTCACTGCTGTGGTTCCACGCGTGAGGAAGGCTCGCATTGGGGGGCGCTCCTTCAGCCTCAAGGCCTCCCAGCTGTGGAACTCGCTCCCACTGGTACTTCGCAGTACCACCAATTTGCTTCAATTCAGGAAGAATTTGAAGACTTGGCTTTTTAATCTCTCTGTTTAGGTGGGTTTCTTTCTTTTTCTTTTGGGTTCTGTTTTTCTTGTTATGTTGTTATACACTGTAGCTGCCTGTGGAAAGCGCCGGGACACTCTTTTAGAGTAGCCGAGCGCTATATAAACGCATTTTAACATAACATAACATCCGTCTGGGAGGCCCAAGGTACCCCCATGGGCAGGGCACAGTGTATGTGAAAGGTAGGACATGTACTGGGGTGTGTGGCATGTCCTGATAGTGAAATGCTGTCAATTTCATTTCTTCACTATTGAAAGGCTATCTGTCCCATAGGATGCATGGAAGATACTTTGTAACAGCTTACAAGTATAACTTCCCATTGGGACAAGATGGAGTAATTGAGTTTAGGCTCTCTGAACTCAGAATTTAATAACACATCCTTTAGTAAAGATGATTTTTAAATTGTGTGTTTGAAAACACCACTTTTAGAAAGTAGGTATTTTCTTGTCCAACCATTTGGTCTGCCCCTGGCTGTTTGTGGATTGACTGTCTGGTTTTTGAGTGACAGGGGCTGGGGATGTACATTCGCTGTAGACAGCCACTGGGGTGGTTGTGGGTGGGGGGGGGTGAGGTGTGCCAGGCCCTTCCTGGACGACTCAGAGCTGAGCTGAATGGACCTTGGCTGCATTTAGAGTAGTGGGAGGAGTTTTCCTTGTGCCTGAATAGGGCCTGTCCCGCTTGCACAATGCTGTCTCCATTCCCTGTGGTCAACCTACCCCAGTGAGGACAGAACTGGTTTGGTCTGGGCTCAGAGTCCCTTGCACAAAAAAACCCAAAGACAAAATGGTGTATAATTAGTGGACCTTAAACCTCAGAACTTTGGATCACTTCTGGATTCAAGAGGAACCGTTGCCAAGCAGAAGACCTGGAGAGCTGTGTGGAGTACTGCCCCTTTGCTGTGTGGGGTTGGCCTGCAGTTGCTACTTCTGCCAAGGAAAGGACAAAGACTGGAACTTTAATGTGAACCTGCTTGAAGAAGAATCTCCAAGGACCTGTGTGTGCTGGCCTCCTGTTCTGAAGTATCAGGGACACAAAGACTTTACCCCCAACTCCCCTGAATTCTATTGCTGTGAGTTCTGAACTGCCAGGAGGTGCCTATTCCAGTTTTGGGCCTCTAGTGGTTGTTCCTGCTGTTGGGAGCTGGAAACAACTTGAAAGAAGCAAGAAAACCTGTCTCCGACGCTGTCAGCGACGTCACTGTAATGCTGCAAGCTGCAGCGAGGCCAGGGGCGCTACTCGTGAAGTGCACAACGCACCGCCTAGCCTGGACCGCAGCTCCAATGCCTGCAGTTATCAGCATTTGCCGACGCCAGCATTCGCACTGGCTCCATCATCGCCAACATCCTGTTATCACAGCGCCAATCACCGGGTGACTCCACAAACTCTCCGAGTTTGCATAGCCTCTCCGGAACCGACGCGCCCTGTCCCTGATTTCACACGTCACCTCATCGCGGATACAATGCCTCGCCTCTCCCGTGGCATCCAGGGAGCTCGACTCGACCTCTGAATGACAGTGCATAGTCATAGACTTCGTTATCCAAAGGTACTGTTTGTTCGGGGGTCCGTGTGACCCCGTGTCCGAGGCCGCGTACCTCGCGGTCGGTGTCATACTTTGGATTTATTGATGTCTCAGCATCATAACAGCCCCGGATGGAGCTATTTGTTTTCTACCAGCTTTAGTTTAGCAATAACTGTTCTAAAGTCATATCTTATTACTGTATGTTGAATTTTGTTTTTATCATTTTGGTCCTGTTGACTTTAGATAAAGATACTTTATTTTTCTAAATTGGTGTAGTTTCCATTTGTGGTGTTATCACTGTATTACTGTGTGTTTTGAGTACAAATACTGTACACATTGCCTTTCAGATAAGTTTGTCTGCTCGTGACAAGCTACCAAGGGGGTGAGCAGGGGTTATCTAAAGTGTCTATACCCCTTACCCTGACTAGAAACAAGGGTCCCTATCTGGACAATGGTACCTACTTCTGCCAACTAGAGACCCTCATTTTTAGCAATCTCACTGTATATGGTTTTTTGCCTGAGGAGAAAGGTAAACTTCCAGAGAATGCTCATAACTGGGTGTTTAACAAATCATGGACATAAAAAGACTAAATAAATAAAGAACCTAAAGATTCACGTCAAGCAGCTTGAAATGATTAAGCAAAATTCCACAAAAATGAAGAAACCCAAAAAATATAGAAAAGTTGTCCTTGAAGGGCTGGACATATATTTATGTGGTGATTCCAGATCTTGAGAAAAATGGTCTTACTCCTCTGATCCCTAAGATCTCTGTTCTCATGCCAAGGCTTCATTAAGGAAAATTTCAGAGCTTATTTGCCTGTGTTTAGAAATGTGGTTGGATCACCTTATATATTGGAAGTACACATTCTGGTAACCCCAGTCTCTAGCTAGGCCTCGAGTCTGTCATAAATGTCATGATGCTTAAACAGTAGTTTAGAATTTTCTTCTCTACCCAACTTGTAACTCTTTTCTACAATTGCAGAAGGTGTTGGGTGGTGTTTGAATGCTAACTTTAAATGAGAATTTGAAGTGTGCCTTACCAGCATACTAAAGGTGCAAACTTCTGTGGGTTTTTCTTATGCAGTGAACAATAGGAATGACAGAACAAAGGCCTTGAAATACCAAAAGGGTACTGTGTTCACCTGCTGGGCTTTGAAAAGAGCTGGAGTTTCTGCTGTCCTGGAGCTCCAGGACCGCAGAAACAGAATATCGGACATTCAGAGAATCACGTTTTTTTCCCTGACTACACACCTGAACTTTGCCTTGAAAAAGCCCACTGCCAGTAGGCCAATAGGTCGAACCACGTGTTGGCTGTGCTCTTTTGTTCGCATATGAAACAATCAATAAAAACCACATACGCAATACCATTAAGGAACGCTTTAACTTCTTCTTTTTTGGACTACCTTTGACAGACTGTGAGGGCACAATCCTCCACTTTCCTCTAGCATAGCTACTATGCATCTGGAAATTCACTCACATCACTGTTTAGAATATTTGGTAATCCTGTGTTTAGATGTGCACTTTCAGGTTTCAAAGGAATTCTATCACCTGTGGAGTGACCCAGGATTCCATACTGTCTCCTATCTTTTTTATCCTCTACATGGAGCCGCTTCGTGCTCTACAGACAAATAACAGCATAGCGATTCACCGATATGCGGATCATACAGAAGCATATTTTGAAGCCTCCACTACGTCCGACACCCAAAGCCTTGCACACCATTCAGACCTGGATTTCCAGCACCTCCCTGAAGCTCAATCCAACCAAGACATATTTCTTGCTATTTGGCAAAAACAACAATCAAGAAACAGAACAAACCTGGCTCAATGATATAAACCTTGACATCTTCGAACCCCAACTTTCAACGCATGCCGAGTCACTTGGATTCACCCTGGACACTAGCCTCAACCTCAAGGAATATACGCTGCCATAAAAAACAAAGACTGCCTGGTACCAGCTCTCTCTTCTAAAGAAAGTGAAACCATTTCTTGCAGAAAGCAGCTTCAAAACTTTAAAGCGCTTCTACTCTCACATGTGGATGGTGGTAACTCGCTACTCCATTGGCTCCATTGGCTGTCAGCCTCCTCACTGGCATCCCTAAAGGGAATCCTGCATGCAGTGGAATGCTTCACCCAGGGCTTTTATAAATCTGATCCTGTTTCCTCATCCTGAAGCAATGTTATTGCCTCTCCTTTCTGGCCCCCTCCATCTTCAAACCCGCTGTGCCATTTAAAAAGCCATCACAACAAGCACCCCTGCTTATCTAGCAAACAAGCTCATCATGTATGCTGTTTCTTGGCACTCTCGCTGCAGTAACACTATCAGACTGCAGACTATGATCTGTTTAGAAGAAAAAACAAGGCAGTTGTCCATTTCCACCTGTGCACTCAGGATCTGGAACATATCCCCATATCCATCTAGACTGCCTCTACACTGCTCCAGTTTTGGAAAGTGTTGAAGATGCACATCTTTAAAATGCATTACACCACAATGCAATGCCCGCTTCCATCTGAGCTATTTAAGAAAATTAAAACCATTCATCTCAGATGCAGATCTAAAATTGGCTGTACAATCCCTAGTGATATCCAGGATCGAATATGGTTGCTCTACCTTAACTGGCCTACCTAAAACATCCACAGCACCACTCAAAGCCTGTCTCAACGCTGCGGCAAGACTCATCACTGGATCCAGGAAATTTGATCATATTTCTCCCCACCTGAAAGCTCTAAACTGGCTACCATATGAGGCCAGAGTTCAAATGAAGTTAGCATGTATTACTCACAAAGCGGTGCACTATAACATGCCAGGATACCTAGCCAAGAAAATTAAGCTATCGGGAGGAATCAGACCAGCTAGAAGCGCAAAGGAGCTGCTGTTGAGGCCAGCCATCTTCCGAAAGAAAAAGACCTATGATCGAGCATTCTCCGGAGCTGCCCCCAGAGTCTGGAATTCACTACCCCCAAGCATTAGGAAGATTCAAAATATTGTACTATTCAAACGTGAAGTGAAAAGCCTCCTGATGAGTAAATACCTTGCATAGGGAAGCCGATGGATCGCTGGTATGATCATTTCCATCAGCTGAAAGGTGGCCTCTTATTGAATACCTTCACTGACAGGAGATTGACTCCACACATAAGCCTCGGCTGTATCATTATGACTACCACAGTCCTATGTGAACTTATAATGGTTTTCACAGCCAATCTTTATAACCTCTACCTCACCTTATCGAATGCTAAGGATCGTGATATAAGCTAAGCCTTCCCACCTTGTATTGCTAATTGCACATGTGTTTGGAATATTTATATTTTGACACCATTCATAGCCATAGTTTCCACTACCTCATATCTGTTTGTTGTATAATTGATACTGTACTGTCTTTGTGTAACATTCCTCGGTGTTAAGCGCTCTGATACCCACGGGTCTTGTTCGCGCTATACAAAACTCTATAATAAATAAAATAAATAAAATTAATACTCCACACACCAGCTACATCTCCTTTTATTAGTTTACTTCATGCTTCTCTTTGACCCTACACAGCATTTTGCTGCCTTTTTGATTCATGCATTAGAAATACCACATACATACACACAAATAGGTATATTTTCATGTCTTTCAAATGTGCAAGCCTCCTTGAAGATTACTTGCATTCTTAAACATATTTTATTTCTGTATTGTTACATATTCAGATAAAACAGGGCTAACTAGGGTTGTGTTTGCTTATGAGATTTAAAGTGATAAGTTCTTACCTGCTGCCCGAATGCTATCTTTCCTCTATGTAGCACTGATCACGAGAACATCTCAAGCGAATTATTATAATGTAACAACCCTGTCTGAAAGTTTTTCTCAGATGTTGCAATTTGAGATAATGCCACATGAAATAAGATATGTTGTTTTTTCCCTAGCTATTTCTTTTTTTAAGTATCGATCCATGTATGTAAGGATGCTGCTAGGTTGATCCGATTGTGAAAATATAAGAGAAAGCCTCCTCTACATGTAGTGCAGTGTTTTGCTTGCATGCTTTGAAGTCCATGAGTTACCAAAGCTTGCACTATACAGTGCTTTTATTGCTTCTTTCTCTTCCTCGGAACCATGTAACATATTCCCAGGAGGGCCCTAGGCATGCTAAATTCTTAGAAATAACACTGGCTGCTTCGTATTCCATTTAGACTCATTGTTTGTGAATGTCTTATGTGAATGCACTGAAACTCTGGCTGGGATCAGGGCCACCTGCACCTGCTAGCCTCTTTGGCCTCTCCTAGAACTACTGTGCCTGCCTGTGTAAACTGATGGGTGAATGGCTAATCTAAGTGCCAAAACAGGTGGATGTCAACATGTAAACTTTCGCTCTCAAAAAAACAATTTGTATTCAACATAAGTAGCCTGGCAGGGGTACATGTTTATAATGGAACAAAGCAGGGAAGGTGTCTAGGAACTTACAGCATATCCACATTACCAAGTTACTTCTAAATATCTTTAAAACTCATGAATGGACATTTATTTATTCATTTCACATTTTTAAACAGTGCAGCTGTATCTTTCGTTATGAGTGCATTTTAGATTTTTACAGTTGTTTCGGAGGATATATTGTTAAAATATAACAACGAAAGAACCTAGATTGAGAGTAGGGAGGCATAGAAGTAGTTGATGTGAGTGTGTTAGTATGGGTAACCCGGGAAACATCATTTACAACGAAGTCTTTTCCACGCATGACGTTATCAACGATCCACTTACCCCGCAAACGTCTCTTCAACGCGGGTGCCTTCCTCGACCATCTTTACCACGCAAGTGGTATTCCTTTTGGTCGTCCTGCATGTAAGTTCTGCGTGGCCTTGGGGGGTTGGGGGGTCTCCCCCCCCCATAAAAAAATAAAAAATAAAACGAGAAGGCTACATACATTAAAAAAACGCACTAGTGTCATTTAAAAGTAAAAGAAAAGAGCTGCACCAAAGACGTGGCGTGTACGTCATAATTGTAGTCCTTTTTAGTTTTGGTAGACGTGTTTTGACGCATATTTCCATGGTGGATGGAAGTAAGAGCTGATGAACGTAACGTTTTTTAAATGCGATGTTAGAACTTGCGTTCTAAAAAGCTGCGTGGTAAAGCCACTTGCGAAGTAAAATTTGCGTGGTAATGCCATGCGGAGTATTTGTATTCGTGGTAAAGTCATATATTCGGGTAACCCGTGGGAGTGGGAAAAATGGAAAATGCCAAGTCATGCTTGTCCTCTGTCAATTACTAGGTGTTGTTTTTTTTATATAAAAGTTAATGTTTCGTGAAAAATTAACTTTGAATTTCTGAAGCAGATCAGGTCCAACTGTAGTCTTGAGTTGAGAGAAAGTTCAAAAAGCTAGTTACTGCTCCAAGTTCGTGTTTTATGCTGGCCTGGATTGAATTTCGGAGGTGGATTTTCGTACCTGGTGTACCTTCTTCTGGAAATTGCGCACACCTTCAGGAAGTTTAGTCGCATCTAATATATTGCTTTGTGTGTTATGCATCCTATTTTGAACTGTATTCTGGCCTCTATCGAATGAAACATATTTTAACAAGAGTAAATAAGTTATTGATATGCATGGTTTAATGGTACTGAATTATTTTCCAACTGCTAAACTAATCAGTGAAATTTATTTTTCAGAGCACGTTCAAATTTAAGTCTGAAAGTGATATTCATTTGGCAGAACACCACAAACAAGTCCTCTACGATGGAAAACTTGCAAGCAGCATCTCTTTCACGTACAATGCAAAGGCGACTGATGCTCAACTATGCCTTGAATCCTCACCAAAGGAAAATCCTTCCATTTTTGTACATTCCCCACATGCACTTATGCTTCAGGTATATATAATAATTGCTTTTTGTCATCCATACTCTGTTCCAGTGTATTTAGTTATATGTACCCAGTCAAATGGCTATATCCCTTCTAATGTGATAGATTGCTTATGGAACAACCAGAAACATAATATATTACTCAGTCGAAACTGAGTTGTGGAAATTTAACTGTTTTAAAGTTTTACTGTTTGGCGTTTTCACCATATCATACAAAACATACTAAGTCCCTCTTCGCTGACATCACTTCAGCCTTCCTTCCCGCACAAACATTCACACAAACACAGAAGACCTTTTGGCTTTGTTGGTGCATCCTAAGTAAGCTGGCATGCTAATCAATGGCACTGTATAATTATAATATGCTGAATATATTATGTTAATTACGTTGTAATTAACATAAAATTTACATGTTAAATTTAGATAATGTTAATTGCATAGTCCATACATTAAGTAGCCCCAACAACCTGCAGGTCTTGAGTGTATACTTGTCTATTGATGCAACAAATGGAAGCACAACGTACTCTCAAAATTTGCTCTTATTTATTTGGAAATATCCTATAATAGCGTTTTCCCATTACTATGATTTTCATTCTTGACTATACATATCCGCGAAATGTTTATTCTTAAGTAATCTTGGATTTGCTTGACTGCTTTGAAATTATCCAGCACAGAAGTGAAATGTTTTTCTGTATTGAGTGATATGTGATTTAGCATTTCATTTCCCTCAATCCAATCCTATTAAAAAAACGAATTTAACTAAAACTTTCAAAGTGCTTAATCTTGTCCATGAGAAATTGTTCCTGAATTACTCCAGGATCTAATTTGAGGTCTAGGAGGCCTTTCAGGTAAACACTGTCGGCAAATTAGTCTTTTTGCCATGTTCTAACCTCCAGCATTTCCTTGTTCTCGACATCCTATGTTTTGACCTCTGCAGTGCCTACATCTATCTGAGGAGGCAGTCATGTGTGCTTGTTTTAAAGAAAAATATGTTCTGCCATAAAGTTGGAATTATTCCAAAGGGGGGGAACAGCGGGCTTTTATCTCAAATGTCCAACATACATGCCCTAAATATAATGAAAACAAACAGGGTATGAAGTTCCTGATATAAAACGCAGGTAAAGGTCAATGATCATAAAGTATGTCACCTCCTGTGGGAGGGTGGACAACTAGTTCAGGAGAGAGGATACCTACATGTTGGAAAAGGACCCTCACACACTCAACAAGCAGGTGTCTTGCTTCACCATTGGGTCTGCTCCTACTCGGGTCGGCGCTGCAATACCCGATCAGGCGCCAGTGAAGGGGCCTACTTGGCGGAGATTTTTTTCCGTTAACCGTTGGGTGCAGTGCGTATAAGGGCCCTAAAGTGTGATAAGAGTGTAGGTGGTGATGTATTGTGAGTGTGATTAAAACAGGGAGTAGTAGTCCGCTCAGAACAATTTTAATGAGGTGTGGCTACTACCCTGGTTAAAAATGGAAAACGCACCCTCCCACTCTAAGGTATGTGGGAATGTGTGCTTCTATCGAAAGGTCGACATGTTTCCTGCCTTAATTCATTGATGGCAATTCTTCAGGACCAATAAAAAGATCTACCTACACTTTCTGGTAGTGGTTAGGACCTCATTGAGGTATAAGTGAGACCCCCTGTACAGCACCCTAAAAAGTGGTGCTAGTAGATCAATCCCCAACCTGCAAGACAAAAACATAATATGACAACAGTTAGGATTAAAGAACACTAGACAGTAGTCTGTGATGAGCACCATGCAACATACGTGGTGAGGAACACACGTGTAGAACACAGGTGAGCTGTGGCATGCATAATCTGTGGCCCGTGTGGATTCATTGTACACAGAAAGTAACAACAACTTTTTAAAAGCAGAGAAATTATCGCAGTTACAAAACTTGGATTACAAGTATCGGTGGAACTCGCGGTCACTCACCCTCCTAGGGTCAAGGGAAAACGGCATCCTGTGCTGGTAGAGGCTGACACTAAGGTGCAGTGTCCTATAAAATGAAGAATAAAAATAATACTAAAATAGCGCGGCATAAACAGGCCATAAGGCTATAGAATCAAGCACCGGCGCTGAGGTGCATTCCGTTGTCAAACACACACTCTCACATGGATAACACCCAAGCGCCTCCCCAGTCGAGGGAGAGGTCAACACGTAAAGAAGGGAGCCTGCAAGCATGATACCAAGGCAAAAAAATCAATGGTATGAGATAAGGACGGTGCCCCCCCCAGGACGAATAATGAGGCACGTACCACTCCACAACCACGTTGGTGAAATGTGTGAGGGGCCCGCTCAGGCAAAGGAAGAACAACATCTTGTATCAAACACAGACAGAGCATGTTAACTCCACAACACAACCCCGACATGATGCAATACGGTATCAACCGCCCCAAAACGAGACAGATCAAGCATGCTTAAAAAAATATCCATAATGTCCTTCAGAATTACAGATATTACATCTGGAAGAAGGTGTCCAAATGTAGTCCACTCCTACTTCACAGTTGCTTGTTCTTTACTCTGTGACATAGAAGGTAGACTGCGGTTCCCTGGTTGAAGATTTTGCTAGTTGGAGATCCTGCAGCAAGCCTCATAGGCATTGGCAGTTAGTCATAAACATGATCGTGTGCTTCATTGCCTAAAGCGCATTGTATGAGGGTGTTAACCCCATAATGATATGCAGATTGTGGGATGAACTAAACGTCCATGAGGATTTCATTGCTGACCTCTACTCTAAAGAGGTTAGGTAATTCTTCTCGGTGCATAACATAAAATCCTCTTTTCTTTATTTAACTTGCCTATGTTAGCATTAGAAACAGCCTGGCATGGATGGATAACCTCTGTTGCGTTCACTCAGAGGTGCAACATATTTTTTTTAAACCAGATGTCCGTTGGTCCTAATTTTGGTGCTCATTTTCTTTTCAGCACAAAAATATGTTCTCATTTCAATCGGTAGCTGTCATTATTTGTGCCAGTGGTCAAGTACAAATAAAACAATTGTGTTTATGGTGCACTTTACAATATGAATCACATTTTGCACATGTATGCCCAGCAGTTAATTTTATATTTTGTGTGCTCTTGCAGTACGGTGCTGCACTATTTTTCTCACTAAAGGCTGTGCATAGGGCATTATCACAGGGTTATATATACATTTCATTTAAGCGGAATTTTTCTCGGACAAACGTGAACCATGCATGGTAATTGAATGAAACAAATAAAATTATTAATTTGGAACTGCCCAGACTATAGACTGCATGCAGGAATATTCGAAATACCCGTGCTGGTTTGTACCACTCTACTGTGTCAAACCCGTGGAATTTTTGCTCTGTATCAAGATACAAATACGTTTCTGTTAATATGGTACATCTGCGTTTAGGGGGAGGTAAAATGCACTGGTGCAGTTTATCTTATCTGCAGCTAGCCTCATATTCCTTTCTTTATCTTCTAACCTCACGAGAGCCACGGTTATTATTTTGTTGTTCTTCTTGGCTGTCTCAGTGGTAAATAGAAGTTAAGGTTGCATGACCGATAAAAGGTGTCTTTTGTTTATGTGCATTAGGACGTGAAGGCAATAGTCACCCACTCGATACACAGCGCAATTCACTCGATTGGAGGAATCCAAGTTCTCTTTCCTTTGTTTGCCCAACTTGACAATCGACAGCTGAATGACAGCCAAGTGGAAACCACCGTTTGGTAAGACCTCTAAATCATTTCTCACTGCCTCGCCGGTTCTTTTTGCCAATCATGTCTTACTTTATTTGTTTTTCTTTTAAATACTTTGTTATGATGTGTTCCATCACTTGCTTAACTAACAAAAGATTGACTAGCACCTGATGGCAAAAGGAGGATCAGCAAGGACCTATAGTACACTAAGTTGATTGTGAATTAAATGCAAACTTGTAAAGTTTGTAAGTGAACTAAGTTCATAATACTGTAAATCTGAAGAGTCTGCACTGTTTTTCTCTAAATGTATGTGTATTCTCCAGTTTCACAATCTCGAGTGAAACCTTATTTATCTGTCATGAAAAAGTGGAATGCGATATTAGATTTTGGTTACATCTGTTAATTTTTCAATATTTATAAAACGTTGGTGGCTGATATTCCTTTGTAGACATCACTTCTCTGGCTCTTCAATACCGACATCTTCAAGTACCTATGGATGCTTCCTGAGGACATTATATTTTTGCCAGCTCCCTTAGCTAGCTCAGACTGACCTTTATGTAATACCTAAATGTATTCCAATATTAACAGGATGTTGCAGGTCGCGTGAATCTGGCACTTACAATTTTTGGGTGTAAAAGAGGTTTTATTTATTGACAAAGCAATTTAGGATAGCTACCTCAGATTAGAACTTCTGGCCCTCACATTAAGACTGTTGTAACTCACTCAAAGTACAAAAGAAGGTATAACTGTAATCAGTCTCCACAATAATTATACGCAAATCGGACATGGGAAGCTACATCTTCATAATCTTCCTATGAGTAGGCGCGAGGATAAGCCTCTTGAATTGTACTGGGAGTGAGAAATAGAGAAAGAACAAAAGAAAACTGTAAAAAAATAAAAATTGTAGACCCACCCCTACGCCTAAACATATAGAAGTGGAAATCTGCCATATCAATAGGATTTCCACCACCGTAATGATCTTTTACCATCCTAAAATTCCTCTTATCCCGATTCTGTGTTCTGGATATGGAACCTGGAATACTGGTTACACATTCATTTGATCTCTTTGTGGATGCCCAATTTGGGATGTGAATCTGCCCCAGAGAGAGTAGCTATCATATCTCCATAGCTGATGTGAATGCTGACTAGCCAAGAAGAGAAGAGAGTGCAAACTAGTCACGGGTAGAGGAAACATAGCTGACCTTTAATGTTGTTGTGAGCTCCTTCAAAGGGGCCTAGGGTATCACGACTTTTCTCACTCTAACTGGCTGATATATCTTTAGTGACTCGTTGGAATGCATAGTCAGACCTCCAGTTTACAGATGCACCTGCTAAAACTGGTTAACCAGTTCAAATTACGCAAGGGCAGAGCATTATGGGAACATTTTCACAATCTGTATTTCAAGTTCAGCAAATTCAACAGAACCTTTAAATTCAGCCAATCCATATAGTTAATCTTGTTTACACTGATTATCTCTTTGATATGACACTATCGTCACCATAGTCATTAATAAATGATGGATGAGATAGCTAGATAGGGACCTTTCTACGGGTACTCTATTTCTACGAAGGAGGCTTTAAGTAAAGGTTAAAAGTAACATCTGTGGCTACTAGTGGGATGCTTTATAACAGCATTTTAGTCTAGTAGTGAACAGACCATGAACCACACAGATTTGAATCTGATCTTTAGAAAGGCTAGTTCATTGCAAATTGCATTCATCTAGGTCTGCTATATATTGTCACCAAGTGCTCACTCTTTCTGCACAATACTCAGTTGAACTTGGTGGCTGGCACTGCACTTTGATACAGTGGGTTGGCTCCACTGTTTGACTTCATTGCCTAGACTTGTATTCTGGGGGTCTATGAAGGTTGCTAGTTTGGGTTTTTTCCTTAGATGTCCACAGCAGGCATTCCATTGCTGAGGTCGCAATACTCTGGTTATTCTGCCCTTGTCCATTATTTCAGATTGATTATTTTGCCTAGATACATACTGGAAGAATTTGGGTTACTGATTGAGGGAGGTGAAACCCTTCTCAAGTAGGAACCACAATCCTGGTCAAGGTGAAGGCGCAAGCAACCCCCAAATAAACCTATGCTGGCACAGGGCAGTCAACTTAACGTAGAGGCATTGTGTAACGTATGTATGCTGCACTTCAAACAGTAATAAAGTGAAAACACAACATAAGAAAAATTCTGAAAACAATTTGGAAAAATAGAGTAAATGTTAATAAATCAAGAACAAAATGACAAAAGTCCAATCACTACCACCAGAGATATGCAATTTTATAGATTTTAGGGAAAATAGCACCGAAAAGCACAAAGCGCCAACTGTGGATGTCTGGTCCTGCAAGACTGGGGCAAGTCCTAAGTTGTGGTCAACAGCGATGGAGCCCGGGCCATTTACAGGGTCCCAGTTACGCTCGCTGATCAAGAGTACCTTAAATCCTGGTTGCAAAGAGTTGCAGAGTCCTGCGTCGAGGATGCATCATACAACCAAACCAATGCGAGTTCCTGGTCGAAGATATGTCATGCAGCATCGGTTCCGATGAGCTTCAAGGGTGCAAGGTCCTGTCCTGCATCGTTCTCGAGGAGGCTGTCGATAAGGTGCTTGTGCTGCAAAGTCCTGCTTTGGGGGTGCGTTGCATAGCAGCAGTTCTGAGGGGGTGTGGGCTTCCAGGGTTTGCGAAGTCCTTGTGCTGGGAATGTCCACACAACAAAGGCAAAGCGTTGGTTCTGAGGAGATGAGATGTGTTGGTTCTGCTTGGTTCACAGAGGGGCTGTCGGAGCACCTTCAGGTCCACTTCCATGTGTTCAGGACTTGGGTGGCAGCACTTGGCAGGGTAGCACTCACAGATAGCAGGGCCCAGGTGCGTGATTCAAGTTGTTGGAAGCCTGTTATGTCCCTCAGGCTTCTGATCAGGAGGCCAGCCAACTAGAGGTCAGCAAAGGAGGGCAGCAGTCCTTCAGAGAAGCAGTCCAGCAGAGTGGCAGTACTTTCAGAAGCACAGCAGGCCATCTTCCTGGCAGAGTCCATCAGTCCAGAATTGTACTGAAGAGTTGAACCTGAGCATCCAACATTTATACCTGGTGGCCACTTCGAAGCAGAGGAATCTTTTAGAGGTTTCAACTCCCCTGAGGTGTCAGGCATCCCATCCTTCCCTGCCCTGGTACTAGCTTGTCTGGTGTCACAAAAGACTGACTAGAGACAATCCCTTTGTGAGAGTACTCAGAGAGATCCTTTGTGATGTGCAAGTGTAGTAGGTGACAGCTCCTTCCCTGTTAACTCAGAGTGGCTCATCTTGCCAACACCTATCTTCCTTTTGTCTCCCTGTCTGGGAGCAATACACAAAGATCATCTGCCAGCTACACCTAGCCATGTGATCCAGGATCAGGCTGCAGGCACGAAATGGTTAGGACAAGAAAATGCCAACTTTCAATAAGTAATATTTTCAGAATGGTTATTAAAAATCCAACTTTACCATTAAAGAGGGATTTTAATTGCAACTCTTTAGGCACCAAACTCAATCTGTCTACCTGCTCACTGTGGTATTCCATTCTTATGTCATACCTATGTGTTTTAGAATCTGTGAGGTCATGTAGAATGTGGGGAGAGAAGCGAGGAGTTTCTGAAGTCGAAAATTCCAAATCTTACCGCCCTCAACTCTAACAGCTTTACTGAAGACCTCAGTCACCACAACAGGAGAAGACCATCTAGAAACTCCTTTGCGAATTTGACCACCAAATTTCACACGCACAAAATCACCAACACGTAACTTAGGAGAATTGGTTTTCTGGACAAAATTCTGTGACATTTTCGCTTGGTATTTTCCAACACGATCCCTAACACCTTTCAGATCCAATTCCAAATAATCACTATCCAAGGCTTTCAACTACCAGGGCATTAGCTTTGAGCCAGGTTTCCTACAACGCAACATCTCATAAGGAGATAGCCCAGTTACAGAATTGGGGGACATACTGTAAGTAAAAAGAGTAGCTTGCAAAGCTTCTCTCCATTTCAAACCACTGCGTAAAGCTAATTGGCAAGACTCCTTAATTTCTCTGTTAAAACGCTCTACTTGACCGTTTGCCTGAGGAGAGTAATTGGAAACCCTCTTGTGAACAATACCACAGCTGGATAAAAAGGACGTAAAAACGACACTTACAAACTGTGGTCCATTATCGGAGATAATTTCTTCAGGCAAACCTTCTCTGCAGAAAACCTCATTCAAAAATTCTTTAATGACATCAGAGTTGACTCTTTCAACAATTTTCAACTCTGGCCACTCAGAAAAATAGTCGACCAAAACAACAGCGAACATATCCTTCCCAGACTGATAATTAAAAGGACCAATAATATCGATTCCTAATTTACGCCAAGGACTTTGGGCGAACTCAATGGGGGTAATGCCAACAGAAATCGGTTTAACAGTTTTATCACTCAAAGAACAAGGAGTGCAATTCCTGACCCACCTGTCAATCATGGCGTCCATACTAGGCCACCAGTAAAATTCTCTAATCCTCCTCTTAGTTGTGGACATCCCCATATGCCCTTCGTGTGCAAGTTTACAGATAGACTCTCTGATATTCTTAGGAGGAACAATTTTATCAGACCTAAAGACCATGCCAAAATTTTCCATCAATTCATCCCTAACTTTAAAGAAAGAAGCCAAATCACCACTCAACTTTCTCTCTTCAGGCCAACCATTACTCAAAAAGGCTTTCACCCTCAACAGGATGATGTCCTGTTGGGGAGAGAAGCGAGGAGTTTCTGAAGGGAGTGGTTCGTTATTTATGCTGTTCCCTGCTGTGGATGTTAAGCTGTTTTCCAACCTGAAGAAATTCTTCTTAAGAACCTACTACTTCGTGGACCATCTTACTACACTCACAATTGGACGTTACAGCTTATTAACTACAATGAGGTAACTCCAATTTTATTCTATGGGAAAGGTAGGCCTTGCAGAAGTGCGAAAACAAATGTAAGAGGTTTTCACTACCAGGACATGCAAACTCAAAAGTAGCTGTCCTACTTTTTAAATACGATGGACCCTGCCCTCTGGACTGTTCAGAGCCAAGAAAAAAGGATTTGGAAAACAGAACGGTGAAGGCAAGATGACCCTGCAGAAAGGGCCAATATATATATATTTGATCTCAGTTTGTACAGTGTTTCCTTTCCTGTGAGCAACGCAGTTCGGTGCTGAAACGCGTTACGAAGAAGCGTAAGTAAAGTTCTTGAACTTCAAATACCACTGAGTCCTGAGAGTACAATCATCCGCCATTGCGGCTATCGTCTTTTGGTATATATGTATATATATATCTTTATATGTAATGATTATGGTTTATTTGCATTTATGTAAACCGCTCTTTTGAACCTATGTACTTTTCTCTTGGAAATTTTGCGTATTTTGCACATGACTAAACTACAAAATGGTAATTATCAGATTTACTGTATTGAACATTAGAATGCTGTAGTCTGTTTTCTATATTTTTGAGCCAGGATAGCTTGTTTCTTAGGCTGGTTGTGCCCATTTTTCACTATTTAATACGTCAGAGTATGGAGACGCATCATGTGATCAAGCTCTCTGCGAGGAGCGAAACGCGTCATGGCAGGCACTGGTCCGGTGAATTTCATGGTTTGAATTCTTTGAATAAATCGTCACTGCTTCACCCACCTACGTGTTGTGGGAGTCTGTAATTTGTCTCGAGTCGGGAGGTCCAAGCCTGAGGTTCAGCTGAAAGAAGAGGGCGGAAAGGACTATATATATATATTATTAATCTCATGCTGGGCAGTGTAAATCCTACACAGCCCCTGCTCACTGGACTCTCAGACTATGTGGCTGAGGTGGTACGGAGGACCGGAGGAAGCACTTTGCAATTTTTTAACACCAAAGCAGGAAATGCCATCTCCTGTTCAATTTGGGCTCACGCTGTTCCCTGCACCCCCGCAATGACATTTAATTTTCCTGTATTTCCCTGTTGCACCACGATCCCGAGGGTCCATCACATTGGATTCTGGGATTTGGAGTCTTGCTCTACTCACGGGACTCCACACAGGTGTGCACAACTACTACAGAGGGCGGAGCGGGTGTGCGAGGGTAAGCCACTAAGAGGAGGGACTTACCAGCAGCGTGCGTTCACACAGAATTGGAAGCTTTGGGCGCTGAGGAAGGCAGAAGTGCTGCCGAAATGCATTCGCTGGTTTGAAAATTAAAAAGGCTTCCTTACGTTTCCTCCAGGGTCTCTGCCTCGTTTTCTTCGGAAGAAGTGGTGTGTGTGCATCTATTCGCGTCAGCCAGAGACGCCTTCCTGAGACCCCTACCTCGCTTTGGGCACCTGACCTTACTGGCACTGGGACTGCTGCAGTTCGTGTTGTTTGCCAACGTTGGTTGGATGGTCGGGAGTCCGCCACGAACTCTGAGGGGAAACAAAGGCAGTTTTGAGATTATTAATCTCATGCTGGGCAGTGTAAATCCTACACAGCCCCTGCTCACTGGACTCTCGGACTATGTGGCTGAGGTGGTACGGAGGACCGGAGGAAGCACTTTGCAATTTTTTAACACCAAAGCAGGAAATGCCATCTCCTGTTCAATTTGGGCTCACGCTGTTCCCTGCACCCCCGCAGTGACATTTAATTTTCCTGTATTTCCCTGTTGCACCACGATCCCGAGGGTCCATCACATTGGATTCTGGGATTTGGAGTCTTGCTCTACTCACGGGACTCCACACAGGTGTGCACAACTACTACAGAGGGCGGAGCGGGTGTGCGAGGGTAAGCCACTAAGAGGAGGGACTTACCAGCAGCGTGCGTTCACACAGAATTGGAAGCTTTGGGCGCTGAGGAAGGCAGAAGTGCTGCCGAAATGCATTCGCTGGTTTGAAAATTAAAAAGGCTTCCTTACGTTTCCTCCAGGGTCTCTGCCTCGTTTTCTTCGGAAGAAGTGGTGTGTGTGCATCTATTCGCGTCAGCCAGAGACGCCTTCCTGAGACCCCTACCTCGCTTTGGGCACCTGACCTTACTGGCACTGGGACTGCTGCAGTTCGTGTTGTTTGCCAACGTTGGTTGGATGGTCGGGAGTCCGCCACGAACTCTGAGGGGAAACAAAGGCAGTTTTGAGATTATTAATCTCATGCTGGGCAGTGTAAATCCTACACAGCCCCTGCTCACTGGACTCTCGGACTATGTGGCTGAGGTGGTACGGAGGACCGGAGGAAGCACTTTGCAATTTTTTAACACCAAAGCAGGAAATGCCATCTCCTGTTCAATTTGGGCTCACGCTGTTCCCTGCACCCCCGCAATGACATTTAATTTTCCTGTATTTCCCTGTTGCACCACGATCCCGAGGGTCCATCACATTGGATTCTGGGATTTGGAGTCTTGCTCTACTCACGGGACTCCACACAGGTGTGCACAACTACTACAGAGGGCGGAGCGGGTGTGCGAGGGTAAGCCACTAAGAGGAGGGACTTACCAGCAGCGTGCGTTCACACAGAATTGGAAGCTTTGGGCGCTGAGGAAGGCAGAAGTGCTGCCGAAATGCATTCGCTGGTTTGAAAATTAAAAAGGCTTCCTTACGTTTCCTCCAGGGTCTCTGCCTCGTTTTCTTCGGAAGAAGTGGTGTGTGTGCATCTATTCGCGTCAGCCAGAGACGCCTTCCTGAGACCCCTACCTCGCTTTGGGCACCTGACCTTACTGGCACTGGGACTGCTGCAGTTCCTGTTGTTTGCCAACGTTGGTTGGATGGTCGGGAGTTCGCCACGAACTCTGAGGGGAAACAAAGGCAGTTTTGAGATTATTAATCTCATGCTGGGCAGTGTAAATCCTACACAGCCCCTGCTCACTGGACTCTCGGACTATGTGGCTGAGGTGGTACGGAGGACCGGAGGAAGCACTTTGCAATTTTTTAACACCAAAGCAGGAAATGCCATCTCCTGTTCAATTTGGGCTCACGCTGTTCCCTGCACCCCCGCAATGACATTTAATTTTCCTGTATTTCCCTGTTGCACCACGATCCCGAGGGTCCATCACATTGGATTCTGGGATTTGGAGTCTTGCTCTACTCACGGGACTCCACACAGGTGTGCACAACTACTACAGAGGGCGGAGCGGGTGTGCGAGGGTAAGCCACTAAGAGGAGGGACTTACCAGCAGCGTGCGTTCACACAGAATTGGAAGCTTTGGGCGCTGAGGAAGGCAGAAGTGCTGCCGAAATGCATTCGCTGGTTTGAAAATTAAAAAGGCTTCCTTACGTTTCCTCCAGGGTCTCTGCCTCGTTTTCTTCGGAAGAAGTGGTGTGTGTGCATATATATATATATATATATATAATCTGCACATAATAACATTTATTTTTAAAATGTCTTTTAGTCTTAAGAACTGCACCCAGTTAGAGTACAATTTAGTCAATTTGGTTTACTCATATCGCTGGTGATGTTTGTGTGTGTAACAATGTATTGCATTTTTAAAACCTATAATCTGTTCACATAAGTAGTAGTGTAAAAAGTAATTTACAGTATCATCTATTTTTTCTAATCCGATTTATATTGTTCATTGTTGTAATATTGCTGCTCCATTCACCCCAGTGTGAAGGATGTATATTACTTTCATAGAACATATTTCATGGACCAACGTTGGACTGCGGCAATGGATGCTTTCGCAGAGACAATAACGGAAAGACACTCGTAGTGCTCTATCGAGAACATCATTGTCCCCTCCAGGTCCCATCCAAAAGGCACCTTTAGGTGTGCCATCTCCTGAGGGAGGCACAGTGAGTCATCCTGTGCAGCTATTTCTGTAAAATTGAACAGGCATTTGGATGAAGGCATTTTCCAGTTTGTTTGCTGCAAGGACCCAATGCTATTGAGAGATTGCCCACTTTACATTGCTTAAATCCTAACTTTGTACCTTGCCAGTGGGTGTTAAAGAAGGAGCAGCAAAAATATCCAAAGGTTCTGAAGCAAATTTAAACACCAATTGCACCCCGGGGTACTTTAATAATATGACTCAAGAGATTAAACTGCATACTAATTGAAGTATTAAAAATTGATCCAGTTTCAAAGTTGGGCAAAAAAGAGTTGAGCAAAAGCAGCCTATTCTTTTTGTAAATATCCTCCTTGTAGGCAAGCTTCTTCACTCATAAGGGTCATTGTCTTACCTCAAGGAGCATAACTCGCGGATGTCGATTCTGTAGTGAGTAATATGACTTTTGAACATAATTATACAGCGAAATGCCTTTAATATAAATTATATTTTAAGATTTAGTCCTTGTGGTCCTTACAATATGTTTAGATAGATCTTGACCCGGTTTCATTTTAAGAACACTTTTGATGTTGGAGTTAGGCAAAGGTATTAGTGAGATTTTATTCATTTGTCCTTTATTTACTACTAGAATATAAGTTGAAATCAGACTTTGATATCTACATCCTTTCTCTTTAGTTTTTCCAGCATGTCTGTGCAACCTCTGGAGTATGACCCATCCAATACAATGAAACAATGAATTTATTTTGTGTATGTATTAGATGACAATGAGGCCCTTCTCAAATTTGGGGAGGCGCGGAGTTAGTCACTCAGGCATTCCCAGGTTGTAAACAAGATATCAGTGATTGGTTCAGCACATTTGAGGCCTCTGGACTAACATTACCTCGGGGGCGGTAGTGGAAATGATTGGGATTTTGGTCCCTGCCAGCAGAGATAGGCATATACCACACGTGTGTCACTACACTGAAAAACATGATTAAGGCAGGGTTCTCTTAGGCCACTGAGATATTCAATATTAATGCATTCATTTCTTTCCAGCTTAAAGATGTCATAGAAATCTTACCTTTGTTTTACGACAGGCTGTAGAAATGTTGGGATGTCTGCCCTTTCTGGCTTGAAGCACAATAACTGAAATGCCAATTCTTTCTGATTTGTAAAATCTTGGCTTTACTTGCTTTATATAAATGCAAATACATATTTAAAAATTGACATTTTGGAAATGTAAACTATGAATGTACTGGAAAACAAATTCATGCGACTAATCCGCTTATAATTGCTTAAACATTTATATGAATTCATCGTTTATAAGCAACAAAGCTGTTTACGAAGGAAGAAACTCACATTATGTGAATAGTTGCATTCCTTTTCTCTTTATTCTCAAATGTATTTATTTTGTAGATTAAAGCTTCAATTCTCCATTGCTTTATTTTTTCGTCGCCAAGATTGTCTCTGGGTCCACTTATGTGGCAAATGCAAAACATATATCCTAGTGTTAATAAGCAATGGGGAAATGTAATACAGAGTATAGAAAAATGAATAAATTCGTAAGAAAAGATTAGTCATTTGTCATTGGGCTTAGCAATACCCTGAAATTGCTCATGCCTCATATGTGTAAAACGCTCAAGAAAAGGCTTTAGTGGTGTCTGTTGCAAGGACCTAACCCTTGGATAAGAAAAAGTGGCGCACAGTAATTCATCTGATATAATAAATGTAATATTTTACAGGACCATCACATACACAGACTTGTGATTAGATGCTGTGTTATTTCCCAAACCGAAACACATAAAGCGCATAGTACATGCAAGAAATATTCAACTTGCAGCATCAAGTAAACACCATGATGTTGTCCTGTAGGTATTCTAAGAAATACAGACATGACCATATGGATACTTCACTTAGTATGATATTCCAGCAGCACACAGTGGAAGCAGCAATATCTCTGGCAGAAACCAATAACTTGAAACTGTTTATAATTGAGTCTGTGGCTTGGGCTCGAGAGTCCCTTGGTCGCCCACATGAGCTTCCCACTAAAGGCGGCTCTAGGGTGCCCAGATGTAGCCATTGCTGCAGGTGCGCCTCGTTCTCTGTGTCCTGATGCGCATGCTAGTCTGACAGACTCAGTGAGAGCGATTGGAGGTCAAGTCCTGAACTCTACAGCTCTACCTACTGATCAATGTGATAAAACGGCTGGAGTAGCACATGGCTGTGTTCTGGCCTTGGGAGTAACCCAGGTGACTCAGCCAGGGTACAAGCCTACACAAGCACCATGTTGCCACCCTGTGGCTCACCCTTTCTACTGACAAGAGGAACGTCTGTACTAGGCTTCTGGCTCTCCTTCTTAAATTAGGTGGGGGAGCCTAGAAAGTGTATAAAGAAGGTATAGACTGCTTCACAAGAAAGTACCCTCACCCATGAGACACCTCTGTAATAAAATAAAATAAAAAACATAAAAATTGATTTCCCCTCAGAGCTTGCCCTTTGCAACCCTCTCATTGTGGAGTAACCCCAAAAACACAATTTCAAGAGTGTTGAAAACCTGTCCTAAGGTTTAGACTTGTGACGCGGCTGCAATCATTTAAAAAATACAATGACATTAATAAACAGGAAATACATTTATCCACAGTTAAAAATTGCAATCCATATTTTAATGTATATCTGCATTTTAGATTCTATTTTCTGCACAGTCATGTTTCTTGTAGAGTCAGTATCAAGAAACCTAAAATGTGTTCCTTAAACTCATTCAGTAAAGGCACATGGGAGTAACTTTAACATAGAACTGTACGAAACCCAATGTCATGTGATGGGTGTGAGGATTGTGGTAGATTATATTGTGGCTGTGTGACCTTATTGTGGAATACATTTGCAAAACTGTCTTGGGTCCAGTCAGGCTTGTTTGTAAAAACCTTTAGCTCAACCCTGGGTAACTCTAGCTTTGAGAAGCAGGGCTTAAACAAAGGAATTCGTTTAAAGCATTTAGAGGCACCAAACAATGGAGTAAGCAAGTCACGCACCACAAAAGAAATCTGACACCAACAAAAAAAACAGATTGCATTTTCATGAATTTTGGTAGACACCAATATGAGCAAAATCTGTCAGTCGGTTACGGAGATATATAGATTTTTAAGTAAAACATAAATCACAGATTTTAGTCATAAGCGCTAACCAACATTGGTTACCATGAAGTTTAGAAACTTTTGAAAAGTTTGAAAGAGTTGTGTTCGGCTACTCCAGTCCAAATGGGGCAACCAATTCTGACAGGGGGAAGGTCAGGGTGTCCCAATGAAGAGTATTTGGATAGTTAGCTTCACCAAAGCAATCTCAAGCCCAGTTGCACACTTTTTATCAATATAGCCATCGATTTCAATAGAGTGGTCCTGATGCTACAGATGCAGGATGCGGAGAATGCTGAAAGATGCTCTGGGTGCTGTGCCGTCGACGAGGTTGTCCTTGCGGTTATTTCTCGGTCCCTGGGTAAGGTGGGGTAACTTTGGTTGCAGGGGTCGGTGTCTCTCGAAGTCCTCTTTGAGCCAGTAGAAGACTAGCCGAGGCTGGGCTACCAGGCTCCATACACAGGGGGTTTAATAGTAACCTTCGGTGAAGGCTGGTGTTCCTCTTCAGTAACTGATCTGGATTCATATGACACTTCCAGGTCTGGCAGACTTGAGTGCAACTTTTGGCAATTGAGGATCAGTCTCTTAGGTCGCCCGTGTTGATCCGAAGAATGTGGCTATTGACTTGGCAGAGTGGGCTTCTTCAGCATTGATGGCCCTGGTGCAGTTTCCAGGGGTCAGCCAAGTGACTCTTAGAGTCTCTGCTTTAGTCTGGGGCTTGGAAGTGTCTTTTTTTATGAACCAGGAACCAAAGACACAGTCCACTCTTTGCTAGCCCATGGTGCAGCAGGTGCAGTCCGGCAGTCGGTGCAGCCTCTCTTGCCAAGTCCAGGGGTCAGCAGGGCAGCCCTTCAGTCCATTCTCCAGTTCCATCATGATCTGAGATGCAGGGTGCCAGGGTTGCCATATTTTTCCCCAGAAAGTGACCGGGTGGGGGATAATGCGGGCACTAGCCAAAGACTACCAGGATCCCCCCTGCCCTGAGATGACTTCCAACTATGTGTGACATCTAGCAATCCCAGAATGCACTATTCTGCCCACTCTCAAGATGTCTGAAACCTTGCTTGGATGTTAGGAGCTTGGTTGCCCACCCTAGAGGTTTGGCTGCATGTGGGCTGCACACCCACTGGAAAACCGGTTTTGTCACTGGTTTCCCCTCTCTGTTCCCACCACCAGCCTGTCTACCTGAACAAAGGGGCAACCCTTCAGGAGTGTGATCACCATTTCCACCAAAGACTGCTTCACCTTTGAAGCTCGCCTTCTGGGCTAACACCCTGAGTAACTTCCTGCAAGGGTGCAGTATCACCTCTTCCTGCTCAGGGCTTTTATTGTTTCTGAGCCTGGGAGTCGTTGACACAACTGCGCAGGAGGGCAGAAGGCTATCTGGTAGTCAGCAACTGTGCAAGGCCTCTGGATAAACTGTGCAACAGAGTAGTAACTTTCTAAAAGTTGCCTTTAATGCCACAATACATTTGTTACCTTGAAGTGCCCATTTTAGTTGCCCCATTCATAGGTTAGCCAGACTGAGAGATCAACTAGTAACTCTGTGTTAGACAATGGGGCTATTATTTTCCGACAGCAAAAACGATAGTTGCTATTAAGATATATTAGAAGTAAATGTCCTACTTAATAATTTGCAGCTCCCTGTTTTAGGGCTCCAGAGGCCTTCCTTAGGGGGGACTTATATATATTATTAAGGAAAGTGGGGATTTTGCCGTTGATTTAAATGGCAAAGTTGGCCTAGCAGTTTCAAAATTGCTTTTCCAGGCTATAGTGGCAGGCTGGGAGCCAATTTGTAATTTGTCACACACAGGGTGAGCAATCTGTGCTGCAGCCTTGTGGGGGACACTGATTTACATGCCCTGGGTACTCTTGGTACATATACTAGGGACTTCTAAGTAAGTCAGCCTATGCAATTGGGGTAGCCAAATCAACATACATTTTGTAATGAGTTAGAACACTGGCTGGGAGTTCTGTTTAGCATACCTTAGTGTACTTGTGGAGTCGGAAAAGCAGCAGCATTGGTCCAAAACATTGTGGGTGGTCATTCAAAAAAAGAGGCAATGGCTTAGAATTGGAATTAGAATGCTCTAAGTGTCAGAAGGAATATTTTTCCGGTGAGGCCGGTGTACTGCCAGGATTGATTGGTGAGTTTTCCCTCTGACATGCCAAGCTTTATATAAAAAACAAGCATTGGAAAGTTTGTTTCTCTGGCCTTGGGCAAATGTGCATTTTTGTGCCTTTTTGCAAACATATGCAATAAGTGAAAATACTTGGAAAACATATATATAAAATAATTGAGTATCTCACCCGCCAGACACCACAACTCTGCAGCAGAAGTGCGCTTTTTTCAAGCAGCTGTGCTGTGCTATCCGGCAAACATGGTGTCACTCGCAGTGCAAGACACCAAGTTGATTAAGTAAGTTGACCCACTTCTCCATGCTATTAGCTGCAGTGGGCAGAAGCAAAATGAGGATAGCACTTGAAGAGACCAAAGCCGCCTATATAAGTGTATATTTGAGTAGATCTCTTATTTTTTTAAATACAAGGCTAGCCATAGGGAAGCTGCCTCAAGGCCAGACCTAAACATAGTTTATTTCCAAGTCTCACTGGCCAGTGAGAATTCTGGCCCGTTTTCAGGTGCAAAAGATCTTGCAACCTCTTGCATTTGACATTTTAATGGTCAACCTGTGGAATCTACTGTAGATCCAAGTCATTAATCAGTTTATATGGTTCATTGAAGAATTCTTTGTGCTATTGACTAGGGAGCAATTTCAGCATTCCACCTTCAGGACTGTGCAGCAAGGTTTGCTCTTTTAACAACTCTCTTTCATGGTGTGCTGCTTTCCGCAAAAAGTGCCCACTGAATGGAAGCCGAGTCTATTAGGCTATTTTGCAGTTTGTTGAAGTGAAACGAGAACAATTTGTTCCAAACTCTGTTTTTCATACAGGGATTTAGAGATTATGGCTCTCATGCAGTCATTCATCGTGCCATTTGCACACGTTTCTGCCTTATGTCCTCTATTTCCATCTACAAAAAGTACCAGCCTTAATGAAACCTCCTAGATGAAGGACACAGCTAGGAACATGTTGTCTTTCCCTGGGGATCTTTATTCATAACAAGATATTCCTTCCTTCTCTCTTGAAAATGGGGAAGCCGGAGGCAAAGACTTACGTTTGCCTGTAGGCAGTGGTTAGGCACTATTTCATTTGTAATGTGGAAGATGCAGTGTCCTTGATGGTGCACCGTGTGTGCGTGTGTGTGTGTGCATAATAGGGATTACACATTAACCTGGGCATGTGAGGTTTTTGTTCTGTGCATTTCTTCATAATCTATTATTTATCAATGATGATAGGGATTTATATGTTAAAGTATATGCAACCTGCCCTATTATTATGCAGTAAATAACTCCCTTGCAAGCTTGGCAACCACCTTAATGTTTTAGGTGAAATTTTTCCTTACTTTATGTACAAATGCATCTAATGTGGCCATCCATTTTATGCACACTAAAGATGCCTTTTGTAGGCAAAGTTTCTGTCAGGTGAATGGAAGACCTGTCAAGTAGGCTCCAATGATGCACACCAAAGAGCTTTTTAAATTATCCACAAAGAACAATACAATACTGTTAGAGTTCAGGGGTCAAACCATATCTAGACATCAATGCATCTTTCATGTGGCTGTATGAATTGTGGATTTCAGAAGGCAAGTCTAACAGTGTGTCCTGCCCCTCACTAAGAAACCTTCCCTACAATCCCGCTCCCCAATCTCTCACAGGGACCCGGTGGGAAGACATGGCTACCTCATAGGCTCTGAACCACTGACCAATATCATCATTTTTGTAAAACTCCTTCACCACATCTTTGGGCATATATACTCTACTTTCTACAGATGCTGACAGTACGCTGCCACCAGAGGGAGTGACCTCTAAACTTTTGGTTTTAAACTCCAACTCCCTCAAAACCTTTTCATGCTCAAACTGTATTTTCTTTTCCTCTATATCTAATCTCTTATTTTCTATTTCCAGTTGCCTATTCACCTTGACTTGGTCATCTCCGCTTCATGCCTCCTAGATATCTCTCTGTCCTCCAACTCCTCTGGAGACAGACTTTTGTTAGAAGCAATGCTACATGCGGGGAAGGTACCTTTCTTCCTCCTGAGCCCAATGGCTCTTCCTGTTGTACATCTGCCTGGTCACCCTCCTCAATTTCAGGGGTTTTCCTTGCTTCTACCCAGGCCCTCAGTGCCTAGAACGCTTCCTTCTTTTTGAATCCTGCAGCGGAAACATTGAACCTTTTTCAGAAGTAATTAAGCTGCTTTACTTTGTAGCTTTCCAGCTTCTCTTCTTCCCATTCACAATCAATAGAAGCTATGGACTCTGTATCCTCCATTAAAACTGAATCAGGCATCTTTCAAAAATAGAAAAAATCCAAAACGGAATCTACCATAAAGTATGTGGTTGCGTTATGGTCTGCCCCCACTAAGTAGTGTTCACCAATCACTGTACATGAGTCACAAACACAGAATCCTCACCGCTGACCACCAATGTTAGATGTTGGGGTCTCTAGTTGGCATAGGTAGGTACTTGTGACAAATAGGGACCCTTGCCTCTAGTCAGGATCAGAGGATTACACTCCTTAAATAACCCCTGCTCACCCCCTTGGTAGCTTGGCACGAGCAGACAGGCTTATCTCAGAGGCAGTGTGTTAAGCATTTGTGAACACATACAGTAACCTAGTGACAGCACTACAGATGGACACCCCATAAGGTTTTATATAAAAAATAGGTATATTTTGTATAGATTTACCACAAGACCATAAACGACAAAATTACACAATACTGAGATGGTAGATTTATCTTAGCTCAGCTCAGTTCAGTTCTTAAGTTGCAACACTTTGCGCCGATGTACCTTACGATGTGTTGCGCTTCCACGACAAGCAATGTCGCCGCGAGGGAAATGCGGCAAAGTTCAGGTGCAAAGAAATAAAGACGTGAAGATCTTCCAGATGCAGCACGCTTCTCCAGGGATGCAAGAAGTTCTCGGTTCAATGCGTGGACTGCAGCAGCGACACCCTTGTTCAGAAATGCGACAGCAGCAGCTCCAACGGCGGCGCGCTTCTCTGGGATGCGAGGCACTTTCCTCGATGCGGTGCAATGCAACAGTTCCAGCGGCGACACCCTTGTTCAGAAGTACGACGGCAGGCCAAGCGACGGCGAAACGCTTCTACCTCATTGCAAGACTCTTCTCTCGATGCGGTGCAGTGCGACAACTCCAGTGGTGACACCCTTGTTCAGAAGTGCGACGGCAGGCAGCAGCGATGGCGACACGCTTCGTTCTCGTTGAGTTGCGCTTCCAGCTCCTTGCGACACACAGTCCCTCAGAAGGCCCAAAACAGCAGAAGGAACTTCCAAAAGAACTCTGGGGAGCTGGGGGTTGAAGTATGTTGTCCCTGAGACTTCAGCGGGAGGCAAGCTCTTTTCCAAGCCCTTGGAGATCCTTCACAAGTTGAAAGCAAAGTACACAACGTTCTTTTCCAAGCCCTTGGAGATCCTTCACAAGTTGAAAGCAAAGTACACAACGTTCTTATCTCCTTCCTTTGGCAGTCAGGCAACCACTGCAGGCCAATCACCCAAGCAGCACTACAGCTTAGAGATAGTCTCTCCTCAGTTTCTTCAGGTTCCTCTCCTCAGTAAAGGTTTCTTCTTGTAGTCCAAAAGTGATCTAATTTCATGGGATCAGGGTCCCAATATTTATACCCCAAAATCCTTTGTTCTCTGAAGGGAGAGGGGCCTTTGCCCAGTCCAGACCAGTTCCTCTGCACTCTGTTTACCAGACTTCCCATTCACAGTGCAGGTCAGAAACATCAGACGCCCCACAGGAGGTGGAGCCAGCATTGTGGCAGGCAAGTACAGTCCTGGAGAACTCTGTTGACATGACTCCTTCTCATCTTTCAGTGTGCAGGGCAGAGACATCAGCCGCTCCCCAGGAGGTGGAGCCAGCATTGTGGAAGGCAGGCATAGCCCTATTCAAGGTTCAGGTGCAACTCCTCCCTCCCATCTAGATTCAGATCTCTCTATCCACCACTGGGCTGACTCATCCTGTCTCTTGGAATCCTGCAGCCCTGTCACTCACAAAACCAGACAAAGGAATACACAACCTAGCAGAGGCAGGCTTGAAAGTTTTAGGCAAGCAAATACCTACTTTCTAAAAGTGGTATTTGCAAACACAGAATGTTAAAACCAACTTCACTAAGAGATGCATTTTATCATTCTGAGTTCAGGCATACTAAACTCAAATTTCTACCATGTTTTCTGAGACAGTTAAGATTATAAACATGTAATGATCTAACAGCCCATTCTGGCCTATGGAGAACAGGTAGCCTTGCAATAGTGAAAAACGAAAATGGCTGTAATTCACTATTAGGACATGCCACACACTTCAGAGCTTGTCCTACCTTATACTTACAATGCACACTGCCCTTGGGCCTACCATAGGGGTGAGTGAAATGAAGAAAAGGGAACGTTTAGGGACTGGCAAGTTGGTGCACTTGCCCAGTCAGCATGACAGTACCAGACTGCACACAGGCTCTGCAATGGCAGACCTTAGACACATTTACAAGGCTGCTTCTGTGGGTGGCACAACCAGTGCTGCAAGCCCACCAGCAGCATTTGGATTTACACTCCCTGGGCACACTCAGTGCACTGTACTAGGGTCTGACAAGTAAACCAAATATCCAATCATGGAATCACTAATCCATACATCAATTTACAACAGGGAGCACTCACACTGTGGCACTGGACAGCCGTGGTACAGTGCCCAAAGCATCTAACACCTGCAAAAATACATGAGGCAACAGCAAAAATGGAAGGGAGACCCACGCCAATGTTGCCAGGTCTATCAAATACATTAAAAGAATTCAAGATGGAGGAACCACCATAAGTTCATAAAACTGATAACAACACTTAGCTAACCACCTAACAAACCTTTAAGGAAGTCAGTTTGGAAACTGAAGAAAAGTTGCTTCAATACTTTAATTGAAAGTCAACGGGAGTAACCATTAATCGGGAAGTCTGTGAAGAAACACTCCTATAGGAAATAAGATGACAAATTAGAAAAATGTCTAGGTATGACCAAGGAGTCTTTATAGGGCACTGTGGTAAAAACCAAGTCTTCTTCTGAGTATATTAAGCCTCAGACCACATGAGGATCTGCAGTGTTGGACAATGTACATTTGGGACTGGTGAATTACTCCTCTCCATCATCAGTTGTCTCAAAACCTGTTCTTTTGACAGTGCAGTGGTGTAACAATAGCCCCCTCGGTGCTTGGGACTCCGAACTCCATGGGGCCCCCCTCCTGCACTATGCACAGGCGGTAGCTGAGAACTCCTGACTGGCTCTGGAGTGTGGGGGGTCTTCTTTATGTCCTTTGCAAGGAGCGCACTCACATTTTGTTACGCCACTGTGACCGAGTTGGAAATGCATGCCGCATATATGGCTTGTTTAAACGGAAACAATCAGATGTAGTTGAAGTATCCCTGTAGGCTGGGGGCTTGTAACATTTCAGAAAAATGTTGGTGTTTTAATGAAATAATATAGTGAGTCTTGCTAAGTGGTAACAATTATTGTCATACGTGTTGGTGAGTGTTCAGATATTCACTGAAATCTGTCAGTAATATTCAGAATTTAGATCCACAAATCAGAGCACTCTTCATCAGGTCATCTTATTTGAAAACTAGAAATTGTAGGTTCTAATTTCTCATCCTCTCCACCATGGACTGCCAACACAATGGTTTAGAACAGGCAGGTTGTTGGATTTTCGGAGTATATCTGCACTCCTCTTTGATACTATCTTCCTGAACTTAACAGCTAAGGGTCAATCAGGATTTGGAGGATAGTGCAGCTTCAGCAGCAGGCAGAGTAGCCCCTATCCTGGAGGTGAATAAGAAAGCCCCTTGGAGTTCTGTAGTGCAATTAAAATACTCTTTTACATCTTCATTCAAAGAGTCAGATATGATGTTCTCCAAAATCGGTTAGTACAATGAATGTTGTTTGGACTAGGACATTTTGTCCGGAAAGTCTCATATCCTAACATATACACTTTTGAGCTTATATTGCACCAGACATAGTATTTCTCCTACACACATTTATACTACAAAATGACCGTAGACATATGATATGCTGCCGTCAGTCAGTCTTACACACCATACTTCTCCATCTTCCAGAATTGTTTCTTGTCCTTTCTATTGGCTAAAAGTTACATCTGCTACTACATCAGATTTGGGCAAAGTAACTAACAACCCACATAAATCATTCATTTTTATCACTGCCAAATGGACCATGTCAGGCCACTTGCTTCTTAAGTTGTGGAACAAGTCTCTGGATATTCATTTGAGAGTTAGGCAAAGTCTGGTTTACAGTGTTTCTCAAACAGGTTGTCAAAGGTCTCTCTAAACCAGACAGGGAAGTGACTACTTTTGTGATTCAAATGAGCTGTGAAATGCCAGTGGGTCAACAAGAGTTTCTTAAAATTGGAACCAACAACTATTATTAGGGCAATGTGAACCAATTAAAGAATTGTCAACACAAATCTCACATCCTCTTTTCAGTATGATATGTTTTTTGATACTGATGGCTTCATGATTCGTTATGTTGGTATTGTATTACAAAATTCAAGATCACAGGACAGTATCTTCCAGTCTACCCAGTCCAATTAGTTGATCATAGTCTTCAGTCTACAGGAAAAATGCTTGCTGAGCTAAGGTGTTGGATCAGCAACACATCTCTTCATTAAAAGACCCTATCTATCATATGCAGATCATTTAAATGTCTCCTAACTATTGGGTTGGGTCCCTATAGCACTTGTTGTACAAATGTATTTCAATCGAGCTGAGAAAAAGTGTGAACTGAAAAAATACTATCCATGAGATGCGAAGTGTCTGTAGCTAAAATACGCATCAGAGCATGCCAAACTAGTGGGATTAGGTATATAATTTGTCATGTCTCCGAAGTCACTAAAAACTAAGTATTTTAAATAGGATTACAGATTGCTGTGTTTAGGCCATATTAAAGTTAGGATATTAGTGTGATTATGGATTACATTTACCAGTTTTATGATCCAGATTAGTGGTGAGTTAACACCTATTAACTGGCATAGGTCATCAAAAACTGGCATAGCCTTAATGTGAGAGGCAAGGGATTGAAAAGAACAAACTTTGAGTATGGAATCTTATCTTTCACATTATTTATAACTGGCTCCCCTGCAACTGGTATTGCATCCTATACTAGCACTGATATAACTTCATGAGTGAGTTATTACTAATTTGATGATTTCAGAGACCTCAGTGATACCTGACTCACCTGTCTCATCAGTGTAGGCCAACAATAGTGTAATCTGCTCTGATAAAATGTACATACTTATTTTACAGAGGACATGTGGCTTATTGTGTTTTGAAGGCAGAAACCCACAAAAGACTGAGAAAAATGCACAGTTCCTTAGAAATAAGCTTAGTGATACTTGAGAGCAGTGTTCTATGTCTCCAAATAAGCATGTAACCACTCTGACATTAGTTACACCACACTAAGAAGGATACTTTTATTGAACTAAAAAATCGGATCATGACGAGAAAAGCCATATGACTTGGTCAATGTGATTAAAAATCAAAATGTTGTGTTGATACAGGGGTTGACATGAATAAAACGTTAGGTCGAGAGATGTAAAGAATAACAACCGCAGATAGAGAAACAGCATCCAACCCATTGTGAGACTTTGTCAACACACTGGATTTGGTAGACCTATGAAGTCTACATAACTCAAAAGACAGGCAATACACATTCCATTCGGCTCCATAAAGTGGGTACTCGTGACTAGAGTACCTGTTGACACAGGACATAAATGCACACTGGTTCACTGGTACAGAACACACAGCGAGGGGTATTTCTGATCACTCCCTGGTGGCGGCACTACTGAAAGGACCCACTAGACTCTATACTTTACCTTCCAGTCTGGACCTATGGCTTTTCCAAGACAGGTCCAGGGCAAGATAGCAAACCTAACGGATCAATACTTTCCGGAAAATACGGGAACAGTAGATTCACCCTGTATGTTATGGGAGGCATATAAGACAGTAATTAGGGGGCACATTCAGGCTATAGTGGGAGGAGAAAAAGATAGAGCAAGCTTTCCAGTACGAGGCACTGGAAAAAACCATTACACAATTGGAAAGAGTGGCCGTGAGCACTAGTGAATCTGTGGCACCCGCTAGACAGCAAATACAAGTAAAACAAAAAGAAATGAGATATAGTAGAGAAGGCGGCTAAGAAATATGCAAGAGCAACCCAAAGGCGGCTGTATGAAGTGGGGGGGGAGGGAAGCAAATAAGCTATTGGCCTGGTTGGAAAAAAGGGATAAGAAACTGGGATAAACACCCCGCAAGCAGAGATCAAAAAGGCAGGCGAGGAAATTGCTGCAGTGTTGGCAGACTATTACGAAGCCCTATATAAGGCCACGCCCACCAGAACAAGGGAGGACTTTGCAGGATTGCTCAGAGATATCCCTGTTACATGCCTATCTAGGGAGGATAGCAAAGCGCTTGATGAGGAATTCACAATAGAGGATACCGTAAGGGTGTTACAAGACTTACAATCAGGGAAATCAGCTGGTCCTAATGGCATTCCTGTGGAGCTTTATAAAGGGGTGGCATCAAAAGTGGCTCCACATATGTTAAATATGTTTAAGGAAGCTCTTGAACAAGGAGAACTGTCAATGGACCAAAGATTAGCAGGGTTGTGGTGATTCCAAAATCCGGGGTACCGCTGAAGATTGTGGATCATATCGACCAATATCATTGCTTAATGTTGAAGCCAAGGTGCTAGCAAAGGTGCTGGCAAACAGGTTGAGTGCGGTTATTGCCTCTGTGATACACCCGGACCAGTCCGGTTTCATGCCACATAGGAGCACCAGCCTCAACCTGCGCAGGCTCTATGGAGTGATACACATGACTAACACCAACCCCGACAAGGAGGCGGCATTACTGTCCCTTGACGCATGGATGGTGTTCAACAATATAGAATGGTCAAACCTGCAGGCAGTGTTGGAAAGAGTTGGTCTGGGGCCAGGGTTTCGAGCATGGGTACAACTCCTATACAGGAATCCATTAGCTAGAGTCAAGGAAATTGGGATGATATCAAGGTTGCTGCAAGTTTATAATGGTACGAGGCAGGGAAGCCCGCTCTCACCCTTGCTCTTCGCGCTGGCGCTGGAACCGTTGGTGGCGTGTGTCAGAATGGACCCATTAATCTGAGGAATAAATGAAGGGGGACAATGGGTGGAGAAAATATCCCTATATGCGGTTGATGTATTATTATATGTCACCCAACCTAGGTCATCGATTAACCAAATTATTCACATATTCCATCTACTCGGAACCTATTTGGGATACGAAATCAATTGGCATAAATCCATTCTCTGCATGCTACCTGGGAAGACCCAGATCTTACAGAGCAGTGCGGGCTCCCCAGCAATTTGAGACACGTTTGAGCATCTGGCCCTAATAATGTCAAAGGGAGATAATACATTTATGGAGGATAACCTGCACCCCCAATTGGAGAGACTGCGCAGGGACGTGCAACACTGGAGAAAGCTCCCATTGACGTTGATGGGACGCACAGCGCTATTCAAAATTATGGCACTGCCTAGATTCCTGTATGCACTGTAAAATACTGCATCTAAAAAACCCCAGAGGTTTTTTAACAGATTGACACATAACTTAGGCTGCTATTGTGGGCCGGTGGGCAGGCTAGGATAGCCTTACAAAAGTTACAGCGCAGTGTTTATGAGGGAGGACTGGCAATTCCAGGTATTAAAAAGTATTACTGGGCAGGGCAACTAATGACCATTAATGAGGGGGTATTTGCAGGGAGAGAGGAACAAGCATACAGAGCTGACCTTTACTATATTGGGGAGGGAGGATACCTCTCTGCGTTGTATCACTGGCGATTGAGCGCTGAACTACCCACATGCAAACAACACTACAGGTGTGGAGGAAAGCCAACACATTCTTGGGGTGGAAAGATAAATTGTCTTGGGGAACGCCATTCAGGCACTCTGATCAGCTGAAGGAGATGGGGCACCTAAAGGGATTCCGACAATGGCAAATAATCAGCAATGATTATTTGGGTGATATATGGAGGGAGCGTAAAATGATAAGCTTTGCGGACCTGAAAGAGGAATATCAAATGTCTGACAAAGAATTCCTCCGATACTTACAGTTTAAACATACTCTGGGAAGACACGTCCCAGAGGGGGAGCAAATACCACAGTATGCCCTATTTGAGGACAGATTACTCATCAAACCTATCCTAGGGAAAGCCGTCTCATTGGTGTATAAAAATATAATGAACAATTCCCCCGATCCTCTAGCAACACTTAGAGAAACATGGACAAAAGACCTAGGGACATTAGATGAGGAGGAATGGACTGAGGCGATTCAGAGCCCGAGGGAGGTGGCGATTAGGGCACAGTTCAGATTGACACAACTATGGGTGCTTCACAGATCGTATGCTTCCAGAGTATTCCTACACCGGACAGCACATAGTGACACTGACAAATGCATGCATGGTTGTGGTGAGATAGGCACCTTCTTTCATATTCTGTGCGCATTTCCACGTATACAGCACTTCTGGAAGGAAGTAGTTCAAATTATGTTGGAGGTAGTAGGAGGTGAGGTGCCCTGCAAAACCAAATGGCAAATTACCTGTGTGTTGGGGGAAGAGAAATGGACAAAACATGAAAAGACATGGCTCGTGACAGCGGGCATTGTGGCTAAACTAAGTATTGCAAGTGAGTGGGCGGGTGACCATCTGCCAAGTGTCGCAAAATGTAAGGTAGATATGGACTGGGGCAGCAGCGCAGAGAAAGTGGTGTTCCAAGGGAGGTTTGTCCGAAAAAATGGGACAAAATCTGGGTGAAATGGGTGCAATATAGAGGCCTTTGAGTTAGTGGGGGGAGCCACGAGCCAAGGGATCAATGGGATGGAAATAATGGGGTTATAAAGTTACTGTGCAAGAGCAGCTCTGTATGTTATGTTTTGCACTATGTTTCACACTGTACGCAACAAGGGATGGAGGCGGGGCGATGGCAATAATATAAAAGTTTGGTATTATATATGTGTTCAATGTGCCGTCAGGTGCCGGGAAATTGTTTAACACCTTCGACGCTCATGACGAGCTCAGCTCGTCATGAGGTACACCTCTTGTACACTGATGCCGAGCTGAGCTCGTCATGATTAGTAGGAATTTCAGATTTTCAGCACAGAGGGGGAAAACCATAAGCGTCGATGGTGTTAAAAAAAAAGAGTTTAAAAAAAAAAGAGAATGGGAACTGTGACCCGACTTGAGTCAGGGAGCTCTCTTCCCCTTGTGGAGAGGACCCCACTGACTCGCATGGTTTCAACTGCAAACCATAGCAACTATTGGACCTGCTAGTGTCATTTGCATTGTTCTAGTGTAAGATGGGAGGGCAAATATTTGTTGTTTTCTCTTTGTGGAGTACATTGTGACAATGGGTTGAAACATGCAGAGAATATTGAGACTCGAATGTGGATGAGTAGTTTTGTATCTATATTACTTTGGTTGTTTCATTTCTTGTATGAAGCTTTTATGTTGATAACTTTGATGATTTCTTTGTTATTATGCTCTTCCTGCTTACATCGGTTAGCCTCAACGACACCAACTCATATGTCGCTTGCAATGTCAAAAGATCGAGATACTACAGCACATGGTTGATAAGTCTGACACCTTATTTGTCTTTATTATTGCAAAATGTATTCGAAATAGTCTTAAAAAATAGTTATTTTAATCAATTTCAACATCCCATTGCCTAGTTTTGTGGCAAGGACTTTACTCTTATAATCAGGATAAAGGTGGGCAATTCAGTGCATGCACTTCTGCTAAATTTTATATGTGGATCACTTTAAACTAGATTCCTAGAGGGATCTATTACTCAAAAACAGTATAACTTGCGAGCCTCCAAGACTTTTTACGTTGGAAAATCCTCTATTTCCTTACTCATGTTTTACAGTGCCTTGTAATAATACTTATAAAAATGTGATCCGTCTGGCCAAACCATGACAATAACAGATAGCCTTTATGCAGACAATAGCATTGGTATCATAGCTGGTGATTTATTTTGGGAGTCATGGAATGGTGAAAACTGGATAACAAACTTGAAGTTGTTTTTTTTAGAAATTGGAAACATGTACTCAAAGGTAAAACTCAGAAATGTATTACTAATATAATTGAGGTAGTTAGAAGATTTTGTATCATTTTATGCTGCAGAAGTTAAGTCATCAAAAGGGAGAATTGCTCATGAATCTTAATGAGAATTTGCCTAATAGTAATTACCCTTGTTTTCAATAACCAAATTAATGCAGATTAATATGGAGAATAATTCTAATGGACACATCTATTATCCCTTTTAATTTCTATTGTAATCCTCAAGGTTCTGGTGAGAATATACCAGCTATCGGAGCCCAGCCTAATCACTAGAGACCCATTTATTTCAGTAGACCTTTGGAAATATTGTGATTACCACTGGAGCCTAATGATCACAATGTTATAGCTACTCTCCTTAAGCAAGGAAAAATCCCAACTATCAGAAATAAATGTACAATGTTGCCAATCTGCAAAAATGAATTAGTGTCTGTTAGCCTCTCATGTTCACCCTTCCTTCATCGTTGACCCAATGGCTAAATTATTTGGGATATTTGTCAGATTACTGCCTTGTGAACGGTCTGAAAGTCTTTAATGTGATACTTCTTTAACCAATATGCAGTCTAGGGGCATACTGACATTTTTAGATCATCATGCCACAAACTTAAAGAATTGGCATATTCCTAAGAAGGCAGTAAACAGATCACATTCCACAAAGATGCACAAGTGCTTCTGTGCCATTATTATGAGATTGGCAAATAGATGACAGCATCTATACAGGCTCATGAGTAGTATGAAAAATATTGACTGTACTTTTTGGTTGTCAAAGAAAATGTTTTAGAAGCATAATTTCAACTTGTCAATATCTTGACTGTGGACAACTAGCTCCATTATCTAAGTGCAATTGTGTGTCCCGAAAGCCTTTCTTAAACACAGTACTTGGAGCTTTGTTGTGTTCTGAATAGAAACATCTAAAGTCTTTTCAAAGGGAAGCAGAAAATGTCATACTAGGTTTGTATCTAAAATTGATGTGTATCTGTTATTTAATAGAACTGAGTCCACAAAACCCAAAACATCCATTTTATTTTGTTCATATTGACACACAAGGATAAAACCTGGTATAAAATTTAGTGAGTTAGATAATTTTAAAATTAATGATGTAATGACCTCTCATATTCATTGTGTTTAAACAATGCATTTAAGGAGCCAAACATACTCTGAGATACTGTAAAAGCTACATCACGGAAATCATTCTTCTGCAGAAGACTGGAATAATCATAGTTTTGAGTGTCCCAGTACATTTGCAGTTATAGGAAAGTTTTGCCCGTGAGCAGTAGGAAACCAAATGTATGTTTGTGAAGTCAAAGTGTGACTCACTAAGGACGAAACTTTCCTAAAATGTATTTTCCTGACTGTTATGTTGAACATTCTGATTTTAAATCAAAGTATTTAATTCTGGACAACAGTATTAAATTTGTATAAAGTAGGCCTGCAAATGAACAGCAGAAGGGAAATTGCCATACATAGGGATTTCAGAATCGTCAATTACCCAGTTCACACAATGTTAATGCTTGAGTAGGGTTAAATTGTTCCCAGAAATTCAGGAAAAAGTCAAAAGTAAGTAACAGCTATTCACAAGCAGATCTTTCTGCATAAGAGCCTAATTATGAAGCTGGTAGCCATATGGATATAGGAGACCAATCAGCCTATCACAGTAGCAGTGATAAAGTTGGTTTCACTCTGTGCAAGGATTAAGCCTATATATTTGTTGTTGTGTTTTACTACTGGAGAGCACATAAAGCCTAATCAGATATTGTGTTGCCACTTCACCATCAACCATTGCATCATGATTTAATATGCTCCTGAAGACGGACTGCCCTGTGTTTGTGGACTGTCTTGTAAGATGTATTTTCACATAGTTTGGAAACTCTATAGCTATGATTTTATTATATGATAGGATGGATCCATAAAGTAAGCAGCTAGTGAAGATATTAAGGTATTTAAATGACAAAACTATGTGTCAATATGAACATCTTTCCAACACAGTTTAGTATAAACATTCACTAATTTATCACTAATAGTATTAGTTTTGAAATTTGGAAAGGTCATGTGCTACCTGAATGAGAAGAAGTATTAAAAAAAATTACATTAACCAATAGGTATCCAGCTGTTATATCAATGCAGAAGGGTGACAGCTTAAGAATTATTTGTTGCGTCTTCACTGTTTAGAGTGGACTAGGTTTCAGAAAGTAAATGTTGGTGCTAATGATATCCATATTTGGGACATGGTGTACAAGCGCACTCAACCAGTGAGTAGTTCTGAAATGTAATGGCCAATCCTAGATGAACAAGATGCGCTGAAGACTGAAGAAGCTTCAGTAGAAAAGGATTGACCTTCAGATTGTAGAAAATGTATACTTCGATGTGCAAAGGAGTAGACAATCCATTATAGCTTTTCAGATCAGAAGAACTGTGGAATATGTGTAGGAGCTACATGTATTTACATTGTCTACTCTGGAATATTATCTCCTGTAAATTCTGTAAAGCTCTCATATAACTTATGTTTCAGCAACTGAAATCACTCTTTTTTGCAGTAGGGAAGCAATGAAGATCCCAAGTCTAGAAATATGATTTTTCTCCAAGTAGGAGGGCATTACAGTAATTTTTCTATTTTCCTCAATTTAACATGCTACTATCCTAGGCAGAGTGCAAACTGAAAAAGGCAGACCTGCAAAGGGACTTGCAATTTTTTTCCCATCCACAGATCTGGTTTCTTAAGGTGGGGGTTATGCTAACTGATACTTGGAGCCACTCTGGGTAGCCCGGGATGAAGGCAAGCAGGTCAATCAGATAGCAATTCAGTCCTTCAAGCAGCTGGGTGGCCTCTGGCAGCAGACCGACTGTCGTGCTGTAACTTCACAGGCCCAAGAGTGTTCTGATGAGAGTCTCTTGCGGTGCAATATTTATATCTGGTTGCAACCCTTGTGTGGTGGTCCTTCATGCCCTACCCCACCTCTGGTTCTTGAAAGTTCTTCCCCTGTCAAGGCTCCAAACTGTCTGGGGATGACAAAGGGCAAGTTAAGCCTGGTGTCGGGTTCCTTTGTGTGAGCAGGGCGCAAAGCTCTTTAAATTGTAAGGCCCAGTAATCCTTCCATGAGGGGCCACCCTGTCCACACCTAAACCTCCTTTCTGTTACTGTCTGGAGGCAATACATATATCCCAACAGCAGAGCCATTCATAGACCCAGGACATTGCCAGAAGGCACAGATGGTTGGGACAAGAAATATAAACTTTCTAAAAGTGACCTTTCCAGAACTGTAACTTAAAATCAGATTTTACCCTTAAAGAGGGTTTAAATTACAATTCATTTGAGTATAAGCAGTATATCTCTATCTTATCTTAATCTAAAGTTAATGGATTTTAATTGTAACCCGGTGTTAGTAACAGGAGAGATGGGCCTTATAACAGTGAAAATCTACTTTAGAGGCTGTTCACTTCAGGACATGTAAAACTTAAGTACACATATCCTACTTTTCAAATACAATGCACTCTGCCCTATGGGCCTTTAGGCTCTACCTTAAGGGTCAATTAAAAGTACTAAAACAGAAGGTTTAGGCCTGGCAAAAGGTTTATTTTGCCATTTCGAAATGTCGCTTTAAGTCTGCACTTTAGGCTGCAGTGGCAGCCTGAGGCGTATTTTATTTTAAACAGCTACTTTAGTGGGTGGCAGAATGAGTGCTGCTGCTGAGTAGTAGCACTTAATTTACAGGCCCCAGGTACTGTAGTACCAGTTACTAGGGACCTAAAAGTAAATTCAATGTACCAGTCAGGTGTAAGCCTATTGTACCAGGTTTTATGGAGTGAGCACAAGCACTTTACCACTGGTTAACAGGGAAATTTGCCCAATCAATCAATCAATCAGGACATTTATAGAGCGCGCTACTCACCCGCAAGGGTCTCAAGGCGCTGGGAAGGGGGCGGGGGGGGAGGGGGGGTGCTGCTACTGCTCAAAGAGCCAGGTCTTGAGTTGCTTCCTGAAGGAGAAATGGTCTTGGGTCAGTCGTAGGTGGGTGGGGATGGAGTTCCACGTCTTGGCAGCCAGGTAGGAGAAGGATCTTCCTCCGGTGGTGGTTCTGCGAATCCGTGGGACGATGACGAGGGTGAGGCTGGCGGAGCGGACGGGTGGGTGTGCAGAACGTGAGGCGGTTGTGGAGGTATTCGGGGCTCATGTCGTGGAGAGCTTTGTGAGCATGGGTGAGGAGCCTGAACGTGATCCTTTTGCTGACGGGGAGCCAGTGCAGGTCTCTCAGGTGGGCAGAGATGTGGCTGTGTCGGGGGATGTCCACGATGAGTCGTGCAGAAGCGTTCTGTATGCGTTGGAGTCTTTTTTGCAGTTTGGCTGTGGTTCCGGCGTAGAGGGTGTTCCCGTAGTCCAGTCGGCTGGTGACGAAGGTCTTTCTGGTGTTGGTGGGGATCCACCGGAAGATCATTTGGAGCATGTGCAGGGTGTTGAAACATGATGATGAGACGGCGTTGACTTGCTTGGTCAACGTGAGGGAGGTCCAGAATGAAGCCTAGGTTGCGTGCGTGGTCCGTAGGCTTGGGGGCGGTGCCCAGTGCAGGGGGCCACCAGGAGTCGTCCCAGGCAGAGGGGGATGGTCCCAAGATCAGGACTTCCGTCTTGTCTGAATTCAGTTTCAGTCGGCTGAGCTTCAACCATTCCGCAACGTCTTTCATTCCTTCCTGGAGGCTGGCTCTGGCGGTGGCGGGGTCGCTGGTGAGGGAGAGGATCAGCTGGGTGTCGTCAGCGTAGGATATGATGTTTAGGTTGTGTTGGCATGCGATGGCTGCGAGGGGGTTCATGTAGATGTTGAAGAGGGTGGGGCTGAGCGAGGAGCCTTGAGGTACGCCGCAGATGATCTTGGTGGCCACTGAGCGGAAGGGAGGGAGGCGGACTCGCTGAGTTCTGTCGGAGAGGAAGGAGGTGATCCATTCCAGGGCCATTCCTTGGATCCCGGCGTGGGGGAGGCGGCTTGTTAGAGTGCGGTGGCAGACTGTGTTGAATGCGGCCGAGAGGTCGAGGAGGATGAGGGCAGCAGTTTCCCTGTTGTCGAGCAGGGACCTGATGTCGTCGGTGGCTGCGATGAGGGCGGTCTTGGTGCTGTGGTTTGCTCGGAATCCGGACTGCGAAGGGTCGAGGGTAAGCATGGGCGGAAAATCCGTTTCGCTCGCGGATTTTGCGGATTTTCGGTAAATTCGCAATCCGCGAGATCCGCGAATCTCCCGCAAAATCCGCAAATCCGCGAGCAGCGGATTTTATGGCTTGCTCGCACTGTTCGCGTGAGTTTGCGGCTTGCCAGTACAACTTCGCACCCCGCGAGTAAGTGCTAAATTGCAGAAATACGATCTTAGCAAAACTGAAACTACTTACTAGGTTCAAAAGTTCAGGCTCATCATTAGTAGCCATTTCCTGTAGTGCTTTCTGAGGGCCCCCTCCAGAGTTCAGTTGCCAGTTGCAACTATTATGTGACCCTGCTCTGAACCTCAGAATAGTTACACATATGCCACAAAGGTCCTGAATTACAGCTAAGGGAGACAAGCAGGAGCCAGGCTGGAAGTTAAAATCCATTAATCAGCCCCTAATTCATTATTGTCAGTTGGGGCAGGGCAGGTGTTGTAACTAATTTTGCAACAATGAAAGCACTTAGCAAGTGCAAAAGATCACTAATCAGGAAGCACTAATGAAGCAGGTGCCAGCTAAAAAAATATTCTGTGACACATTAATCAGCCCCAAATTAATTCAGGTCACTTGAGGCAGGGAAGGTGTGCTTTGCTTTGCCGAAAATAATGTACACTGGACAACCAGAGGGTGTGGTTATGAAACAGAGGGTGGCATGGGTGGGCCAGAGGGTGGCATGAGTAGTCAGAGAGTGGCAGTGGTGACAGAGAGTGGCAGTGATGAAGAAGAGTGTCCCAAACAGGCTGGACACGTAGAAACAACAATTTCGCAAAACTTGCGACCCGACAGGTAAGTTTGCAAATTGCGAAATTGTAAAAACCCTCGCGAACTGGCAGAAACACGCGCGAACACAAAAAAAAAAAATCCGCAAATTCGCGGGAATTCACGGATTTTGCGGATTGCGAGTTCGCAAATCCGCAAAATTCGCGAACGCGAGATTCGCAAAATTCGCCCATGCTTAGTCGAGGGATCCGTTGGTCTCGAGGCAGGAGGTTAGCTGTTTGTTGACGGTCTTCTTGATGACTTTAGCGGGGAACGGGAGGAGCGAGATGGGGCGGAAGTTTTTGAGGTCCGTGGGGTCCGCGGTGGGTTTCTTCAGGAGGGCGCTGATCTCCGCATGCTTCCAGCTCTCCGGAAAGGTGGCGGATGCGAAGGAGTTGTTAATGATGTTCCGGAGTTGGGGTGCGATGATGGAGTCGGCTTTCTAAAGATATGGTGTGGACAGGGGTTGGCAGGGGAGCCGGAGTGTAAGGTGTTCATCACGTGAGTGGTGTCTTCAGTGCTAACAGGGGTCCAGACGCAGAGGATGGTGGTGGGGGGCGTTGGTTCGGTGGTTGGGTGGTTGGGTGCGTGGTCTGGGTGCTGAAGCTGTTGTGTATGTTGGCGATCTTGTGGTGGAAGAACGAGGCGAGTGCGTCGCAGAGGTCTTGCGAGGGTGTGATGTCGTTGTTGCTGGTGCTGGGGTTGGAGAGCTCTTTAACGATGTTGAAGCGTTCCTTGCTGTTGTGGGTGCTGTTGTTCAGTCGGTCTCTGAATGCTGTTCTTTTGGTGGTGCTGATCAGCTGGTGGTGTTTGTGGATGGCGTTCTTGAGGACTGTCATGTTTTCTGTTGACTGGTCGTTGCACCACGGTTTCTTGAGGGTACGGCAGGATTTTTTGGAGTCTTTGAGGTCGTTGGTGAACCACGAGGTTTTCTCGCTGCCGGGTCTGCTGGATGAGTCTTCAGCGGTGCAAGGGCATCGGCGCACTTGGTGAGCCACTGTGTGAGGTTACGGGCTGCTTCGTTGGAGTTCATAGTGTTGGTGGGGGATTTTGGCTCAGGGCGGTGGTGAGCTGGATGGTGGTGATCTTGCTCCAGCATCTTCAGGGAGCCTGTTGCGGGTGGTGGTGGGCCGTAGCTTTCCTGAAGTTGAAGTGGATGCAGCTATGATCTGTCCAGTGTAGTCCGGTAGAGTGGCTGAAGGAGATGTGGTTGCTTGAGGAGAAGACTGAGTCAAGCGTGTGGCCGGCGTAGTGGGTGGGGGTGTTCACCTTGTTGCTTGAGTCCGAGGTTGGCGAGGTTGTCCAGCAGGGTGGTGGTGGTGTTGTTGTTGTTGTTTTCCAGGTGGAAATTGAGGTCTCCCAGGAGGATGTAGTCTGAGGAGGTGAGGGCGTGCGGGCTGATGAAGTCTGCGATGGCTTCGCTGAACTGTGTGCATGGTCCCGGGGGTCTGTAGATGAGAGTACCTCTGAGGGTGGTCTTGGGGTCGGTGTGTATCTGGAAGTGAAGGTGCTCGGCTGTGGTGAGGGTGTCGTTGGTGTTGGTCGTGATGCGGATGGTGTTTCTGTGGACGATGGCGATGCCTCCTCCGGTTTGGTTGATGCGGTCCCTCCGGGTGATCTTGTAGCCATCCGGGATGGCTATCGCAATGTCGGGGGCTGAGGAGGCGTTCATCCAGGTTTCTGTGAGGAAGGCGACGTCTGGTGATGTTGTGTCGAGGAGGTTCCAGAGATCGATGGCGTGCCTGTGAATGGAGCGGGTGTTGAGCAGGATGCACTTGAGGTGATTGTTGCTGGTGCCTGACCTGGCGGGTGCGGTGCAGGTCAGGAGGCAGGTGAATTTGCAGGCTTGGCAGGTGAAGGGTCCGTGGGTGCGTTTCGGAGTGGCTCGGTGGCAGGCGGGGTTCCGGCTGGTGTTGAGAGCGTAGAGGGTGGCGGCGTCGTAGTTCAGTCGGTGGGCTGGTATAGCTGAGGTCCAGGGGTCCTGGCGCTGGGCGCGGTCCAGGCACGGACGGGCGCAGACGGGCTTGCCTTTGGCACGCCGTCAGCGCGTCAGCGGTGTGCCCACTGCATCGGCCGCTGCGCGACCTCCATAAGATGGGCGGAGGGAGGGAGGAGCAGCTGGGAGGTGGGAGCGGGGCGGCCAATGGGACAACAGGGGGTGGGGCTGCAGGGACGCAGCGGCGGGAAACTCAAGGGGACAGGGAGCGGGAAAAGGCGGACACGGGGTACAGAATGCAAAAAGGAGCAACAAAGGACACAGGGGCACAAGAGTCACGGGGTACAGAATGCAAAAGGGGCAACAAAGGACACAAGGGCACAAGAGTCACGGGGTACAGAATGCAAATGGGGCAACAAGGACACAAGAGCACAAGAGGCACAAGAAGCAGCAGGACGGAGCTTCGCCAAGGAGGAAGGCGGGCTCTCACGGGCGGCAGTGGCAGCGAGTCACAGGACACACAGGGGGCTGCGTGGCGGTGAGGGGAGCGACCTGCCTGAATACAGGGTCAGAGGTCACAGAGTCCTAATGCCAACAAAAACAAGTCCAGCAACAGGAGGCAAGAATCTGGGGCTAAACCTGCGAATAGGGCCGGGTACAGCAAAGTTTTTTGCCATTAAAAGTACATTTAATTTTCTTGCAATTAAGAAGTAAATTGCTTGAATTCTGGTTTATGCCAGTGATTTAGTTGCTGGATTGATGATGATTCTCAGTGATATTCGTAATAAAGAAGTAAATATTGTTTTTACTTCATAGAGCAGAATAAAAAGAAAAAAAGTACTAAGTTCGTCTCAATTTATTGAAAATGTCATTAAAAGCAATCTATTCTAATATATCTAACACTGCAAAGATGTCTGAGATTGTTCAAAAGAGCTATTAAAGCATTGATACATAGATCACCATTCCACTTTAGCAAGTATGCTCAGAATATGTGGTTCTGGATACACATCCACTAAATTTATGAGCTTGCAGTAGGTAATCTACTTCATAGCTATGAAGATGTTTTGCAAAATGTATGTCAGAATTGTGCACTGTGTGCAGTAACATATTATTGCCTACTTAATATAAACGGTAGTCCAGCGCGCATCTTGAGATTGTGACGACAATTTTGTTTGTCATTCATGTTTCACATTTTATGGCATAATATGTTTTGCTATTTGTGACCTCTTTAAGTAACAGTCTGTTTTTTGATTTTCTTACAGTGCCACTCTCTTAGCTTTCTTGGTTGAACTTCTGAAAAGTTCAGTTGCAATGCAAGAACAGATGCTTGGTGGAAAAGGGTTTTTAGTCATTGGTTACCTTCTTGAAAAGGTAAGTTTAATTATGCTTCAATATAAAGAACACCCAAAGTTTTGCACTTCCATAGGAATCATCATTTAATGTTCCTTTTAGATTTGTTTTGCAGCCATAATCAAATATATCTGATGTGTGTGTCGTTTTCATCTTTTATGTGAATCCAATGATCATATTCATGTATTGCACTGCCAAATGTCATGCTGTCAGTTTCAAATTTAGCTGTAGTCATTGAGGTTCTTAACGTATATATTTGCCATTCGTTTTTATAAGGTGGTTTCTATCTCTTACGTAGTGATTTAGTTAAATTCAAAGATCCACCATTAAATAGAAATACTGTGTAAGGCCATTTATAGACTCAATGAATGGACTTTGTAAATTACTTAGATTGCAAATACATTCAAAGTATGCCATACTGATCATCTTATCTGCCTTGTATACAAGATTCCATTCTCGCAGAGCATACCTTCTGCCATTCCCAGTCATTAATTTGCTTTTAGCATAAATTCTTATCAGTAGTGTTTGTTCATTCCTTCAGAACCTTTTTTTATTTACATTATGTATAAAATACTATGGTTTATTCTGCATATTGTTTAGAAACCTTGAGTTATGTTAATTGTTTTTGGCTAACAGTAGGGCTTAAATACTTTCCTAAAATAGCCATATCCTATAATGATGTATGACACCATCTGTGCATTTCTTCAGTTCTCTGTTCCACTTCCTCTCTTCTCATGAATATGTATCTGTTAAAATAAGCAGCAATATATTTCTTGTAAACCTTGACTTTAAGGCAGCGAGGATCCTAAATCAAAAGAGGCAAATAGTTCCTCAGTGTTCCAGTCTGCGTTTAAAAGAAGCAGACAAATGCTTCTAAATGACACCCACTTCCATTTGGTTGCACATTGGAGAGGCAGCTTAATGTATTTCCTTCCCCCTACCCTTAGTGAAGGGAGGGAGTAGTAAATAAGCCAGCCGTACAATCCCCAAACCTAACCCTTTCATACTGCTTTAACTGACACCAACATTTCTTTGGTAATGGTTTGTTTAATTAGGTTCTGATTTGATATAGCTAGGCAATTCTCTTTTTGGTAGCATGGCCAATTTCAAGATCTAATCCTGCAAAGGTGCTTTGGATTTACAAAACAGCAAGCACAATTCAACGCTTGAGAATGAAAGAACACCAGGACCAGACAATGGTTATTTCTTAAACAGTAAGATTATTAAAATAATTCGCACTAAAATATTGCAGATGGAGGTATAAACAATGGGATAAGTTTGAGGTTAACCAAGTAGTAGCATCAAAGGTTCAAGCCCTAGAGTAAGGGACCTTAAAGTCTAGGGAATACAATAATCTTCAGGAATACCTCCAGTGCCATTATAGGAACAAGGCTTATGTTTCACGGGCTGGGCCAGATAAAGTCTGTGGACTTAACTGAAGATCCTTGTTAAAGCGTCTTGAGTTGGAAAGTAGTCTCTAGGTTGAAGCTGGTGCTATTAGAGATGAAATATGATGTGGTGCCATTGAGAAGGTATGGGTGTCTAGACCTAAAATGACTGCTTGTTGTAGAGGATGCAATCAGAAATCCTGAAACATTGGCGATAGTACAGAAAGAGGTCATCTTTGATGTTCGAAAATAAGTGAACATGTGGTAGTAGTTCTTCAAATGAACAGTCTACGTGATGGAAACTAGTTCAATAGAGGCGCAAGAGAAACACTCCCATTAGGTTCCTGAACAGCCTGAGACAAAATCAGGGTGCTAGTTTGTTGTCTTCATGTGGTTGCCTCTCCTGGCTCGTTGGTTTGTGTGTACAAAAATCTTTTATGTGTTCCCTGGTTCATATGCTCTCTCTTGGCACTGATCCTCAAGTTGCTTGTGGCGACACTCGTAGCCCTTGAAGAAAATGTATATATATATAGTTTCCCAAGGTGCCTGAAAGTGGAATCTTTGTATTGCACCAAAACGGACCACAAGTCCCAAGAATCATGGCATGAGGCTGTACTACACACGCCTACCAAGGGACCTGTACTAATAAATTCATCCGGAAGTATGGTGCAAATACGAGTGTCTTTTGGATGCAAGCCCCTGACGACAGGTGAAATTCCCAGAAACGCGTTGGGCAAAAAGAAGAATTGCCAGGTGGGGAGGCGTACTGCATGTGAAGCCCGGAGGGAGGAGGATTGTCGCGTGCCTCCCGAAATAGCTTCAGACACCTTGGGAAACAATATTAGCGACGGCTGCCCAGTCGTGGGAGAGCACCATCTACTGCAGTAATTAGGAGCTTTACTGTGGTTTGAGGCAGCGCTTTCAAACAGTTTGGAAGTTCGAGCACAGGACTCCTGTGATGAAATCAGCTCGCCAAACCACCAGCAGCCTACTAAAGGCAGACTAAAGATGAATTAATTTCCAAAGACATTCGACTTTACTTGAAAGTGAAATCTTTGCATTGCACCAAAACGGACCACAAGTCCCAAGAATCATGGCATGACGATGTACTACAAATGCATACCAAGGGACCTGTACTAATAAATTCATCCGGAAGTATGGTGCAAATACGAGTGTCTTTTGGATGCAAGCCCCTGACGACGGGTGAAGTTCCCAGAAACGCGTTGGGCAAAAGGAGGAATTGCCAGGTGGGGAGGTGTACTACACGTGAAGCCCGGAGGGAGGAGGACTGTCGTGTGCCTCCCGAAATAGCTTCAGGCACCTTGGGAAACAATATATATATATATATATATATATATAGATATAGATATATAGATATATAGATATATAGATATACATATATATATTCCATGCAACTCCTCCATTACTAGGGACCCCTCGACCCTGCAGGGCGGCTTCAAGCGGGACATGGAGCACCTGTCATCATATTAGAGCGAAAAGGAATCCCCCTTTGTTCTAATATATAATATATATATATATATATATATATATATATATATATATATAATATAATGTGTGTGTATATGTATGTATATATAGATATATAGATACATATATATCATCATGCTTAGCTTACGATTGGAGAAAGCAGCATATGAAAACTTTTGTGATCGTAGAGAATAGATTGCTATGTTAGGGTCCATTTTCAGCAATATCTGTCATCGTGAAAGCTTTTTTTCTTACTCAGCACATATGGGCCTGGATTTTGCATCCTAAAAATAAAAACACGGGAAAGTTTGGTTTCTGTTGTAGCCAAAAGGAACTAGTGCAAGTGCATTTGATGTACGATTGGTTTCCAGTATTCTTACAGATATTGCTCATAAGGGTGTTTTAAAAATGGTGCATCTATCTACTAGGCAGTTTTTGCACTCAAGGATTTAGCCCTGTTTTAGCAGGCTCAATTTATGCCCTCGTCTGCCTTGTGCACAAGAGCTAATTTGTCTAATGAGTAAAACTAATTTAGCAGTGTTAATGCTCAAATAACACCGTCTGATTTAGGTCAGTTCATTCCATTTTAAAAGATTACAGTTCTCCTTGGTCACCATCTGTTCTTCTGTACCAGATTTCGGTTTGTCACATCATGCTACAGTTTAACTTGTCGCCTTGTCAGCAATCTGCATTGACACCAACTTCTTTCAGTCCTGTGGCTGATGTTGCAACAGGTAATTCCTCTAAATGCAGAAATGACAAATTCTACAGGGCCAAAGGATATTCTCTGTAATTCATCTGGGGCACAGTCAAGTAACCAGCATCCATTCCCATACAGGTTTGATTCCAAATTTAACAACATTTCAGAGTTGTGCCGAGGTACAGAGTGTAGAAATGCTAGATTATTTATTAATTTAATCTGCAGGAAATCCTTCTGACAGTAAAGAGGGGTAGGTGACATTTATTTGACTCTTATCAGTATATACATTTATTTTTGTAAATACTAATATTTGTCTGAGATTGGTAATTGTGCAGTGTACACCCTTAAGTCAATCACTGTAAATGAACTGGGAATGAGGCATTTAGCTTCTTCCATAACTTCCATAATTTAGGATACAGTCATTTCAGCCAAGTTCAGAAGTGGGTAGAAATAACATTTCAGCAGAATTGAACTTCAAAGGAAACTTGATATACAATAGAGAGCAACACATTATTGCGTGAAATGTATTACTACAGGCAGCCATGACCTTGTCTCCTTACCATACACAGCCTCAGGAGGCAGTCACAGTTAACCATCCAGCAGAGAAAGCATTGAGCCCTGCCTGAGCTGGAAACCCCTCCTGATGATCACCAAGACGCCTCATGATTATTTCCTTTTGAGCTGCCTCCTTCACTTCTTATGTGTGTCTACTGCTCCTTATTGACCTTCCCCAATCCAGCCTGTATTTATTACTTTGGTCTCCTTTCTTGTTGGGCTTCCTTTCATTCCTTCCCTACCCCTGACCTTTTGCCATTTTGCCTGTGCCTCTTTTTTCTCCACATTTCATCACACCATGTTCCAACTCTTTCTGTTCAAGAGCAAGACCGGACTGGGAACCCAAAGAAGCCCTGGCAATTTTGTCGGACCAGCCTCAGGGGGGTGCAAGTGTGAAGCAATCTACTGCTTTTGTTACTGGGGGTCAATATTGCAGCTTTTCTGCAAAACCTGCCTCCAGTAACATAACTAGCTCCCACCGCTGCAAAACCAGCTCCCACCCTTCCAGCCTCCCGGGGAAACCCTTGATGCCCCGTCCGGCCTTGTCCAGGACCGCTCCTTCTCATACCTTTCTTTGTATCATCACATTGTCCTCCTCCAAATCTCCCTCCTTTTTTTCTCACTCCTCTTCCTAACCTTGGTCCTCAATCCAGTCCATCATTTTTTCCTAACCAGTTTTATGTAAATCATCAAAAGTGATGGGTAGATTGCTTGAATTAATTTCTACTACTGGTAATCTGGGCCACAATCCAGGACACCCTTTCTTGCCCATAATGCCACCTCAGACAAGAACCAGACATACACAAATCAGGTCTGATCCTCCTCCAATAGGAACAGTCCAGCTGAACTGCTAGGCAGGTTCCCTCTGAATTGGAATGCAAACGAGTGGACTACTGAGAGATCTGGTGAAGACATCGGAGATGCGCAGGGCCAAAAATGTCTGGTAGAAAACATCTCCAACAGACTGATCTTTGACTTTTTGATTCTGCCTGATTATCTTTGATCATTCAGCCTTCAGTGCATGGAATGATCTAATGGCATAAAGCACTGCAGCACTTCTGTTATACCGGTTGTTAATGGCCCTGTCCCTTGTTGTTTACTCTACACTGCAGCTCCGGTCTGTCCCTCAGATTCAGGGCCAATAAAAATTGGTATGGCCCTTGGGCATGCTGTAGTAAACTCCACTCTTTCTAGCAGAAAACCTCAGCATTTTTGGTGACCAATGACCGAATTAACAAGATTGCCTATTTCTGGATACGTTTGTAGAGCGTCCTCTTTCGCATTCCCCGTTATCATTACGTCTGTACCCAGCTCCCTGCGAGGAGTGTACTATGGAAATATATACCTTTATTTACCTGGTAAAACATTGCCACTAAACGAGAAGTTGTTTTAACCAGGGTATCTCTAATGACAGAACAATGAGTGAAAACCTTTTTCTTGCCTATAAAAATCTTACAATCGTTAGCATCTACTGAACTTGTGCACACAAATGTTAATAATTTTTCCATCATGCTTGTGCATCCGTTTCCCTGAAGTGCCAGGATTTTATTTGAAGAACAGTGCCGCATTTCTTCCACACATTCGTTGTTTTAGCTAATACAAGGTAGTAGTGGAATACATGTATCCAACCTTAACCCTTCAGTTCCCTTCCATGCTATCTGTCAACAGTGCTTGTAGTGCATTACAAAAAACATGGGAACTGTGATGCTGCATGTAATGGGGGCATGGCCAGTGAGTGTTGAGACGTGGTCAAAGGTGTGGCTAAAAAAGCTAAATATTTTGTAAGGTTTTTTTTTAGTCGTTTACCTTCAGGTAGCTACATATAAAATAATGTGCAGTGTCAATGAAAAATAAATACAAGCTAAGGTAATCAGTGGGAAATGCACTATAGTGCATTATGAAATCTCTATTAGTTAATTCACTGCAGAGGTGTGTGGGTGTGTAAACAGAGAGCCACAGAACTGAATCTTGGTTGATGCAGTGGAGAGTAGTGACTTGTGTATTTTTAGCCCCTACGAGGTTTCAGACTTTGACAGAAAGCACTATACGTATGCAAGTTATTTTAAACTTGCACTGCATACAGTATAAAATAGACTGCCACCAGCCCTGTTTTAGCAAGGGGACTTCTATCACTGGCCTTAGACCTAACCCCCTCATCAGATTCAGAGTTTCAATTCATACCGGCACCGTCTGCAGATTTTACTCGAGAAGGCCAAATGGAAAGAGGGACTCTTCAACTACAGAGGACCGTTGAAGAAGCCATTGTTAATTCTATTGATTTGCCATTTGCTCCCAATGACTCTCGCCAAAAGGAACAACATCTCAAAATTCCCAGCCTTTATCAGCCAACTCTCCTTTAATTAGCTTCTCATGCAAATGAAAACTTTGGACTTGAGAATGCGAGCTTTGCTTTCAACAATGAGCCTCCAGCCTTAAACAAGCATGGCCCTCCTACTTCTTCTCACCATATTGACAGTTTGTAAGAGCACCCACTCTCTTTTGGTTCTGTGAAGTGTCCTCCAGAAACCCAAAAGAAACCAGAAGCATCCAACTCAGGGCAGTTTTCAGTTGACTCATGGGACTTTGCAGCGTTCGGATCTAAATTTTCGAATAGCGATGGGGCCTTTTCTATTGATGCTTTTGATGTTTGCTTGCTACAAGAGGCTTGGATAACTTCTTGTGTATTTAAACCAACATTTGCAAGTTTTGAAATTGTGGCTAAAAACTCAGCAGGTTGAGCGGCAGGCGACTTATGCATACGTGTAAACACATCTCTCCATTGTACAGTAAAGGAAATTCCTAGCTCATGTCAGGATGTGCTTATCTTAGTTATTTTTACTCAACGGTTAAGCTGTATTGTTGTTTAATGTATATAACAGATCATCTAACAACCCCAAAGAATCTCCCACTTTAAGATACTTGGATCGTATTTTCAACTCATGCAGCAAAGATTGTGGCAAATGTAAGTAGGTGGAAATTTTAATGTCCAATTCAAACCTTCCACAGTTGCTGGCGACATAGCCAGCAACTAGGATGCATACTGGATATCCCCAAACACTTACAGGGATCCCAATTTGGAAAATGGTAGTAGAGGAAGCCTCAACTATGTTATGTGGCATGCTTCATCATAGGCAACTTCTCCCCGCCCCGGTAGGGTGATACCACCAGGACGGACTTGAGCTGAGGAGAGAATTCTTCGATAAAGTACTTCCTGGATAGGATGGGATCGGAATAATTAAAATGACCTAAAGTTATCCAGGTTTTCACCTTTAATAATGGTAGCCTCTGGTGCATCTAAAAACAGCTATGTGCAAAGGCTAAAACCAGTGTCCTTGTGCTAACATGTTTCTCTAAAAATCTGGCCTTGTCATCATTCAGAACTTTGCACAATTAAGGCCAATTAGGGTCATACCTGGTCTCTGTGTTAATTCATCTTAACTGAGGGGATACCTGGCATCCGGTTAAACCCAAATTGCTGCCTTAAAAAAGTGAGTCTTGATAATGCCAATAGGTATGGTGAAAGAAATGTAATAAAGGAAGCTACGTCTTCCTACAGGAAAGCCACATCGGCAGCAAAAAAGACTTGGGAGAATGCAACTATGTAAAAGCTATTAGAAGCAGCCAAAAATAAGGACCCCAATCTATTTTGGCATTTAGTCATGCATGGGGTTAATGAGGGGACACAATAAACCAGAGGAACATATTCTGGCAAGTAAAACTTTGGAACCCTCTATTCAATGGAGGCTGGCGACACAATTCCTGCTTCAAAATACCCTCAGCACTGAACAAACCCTCACCTTTTCCATGGCCGACACTGTTGCAGCCTTTAAGGTGCTGAAACCAGGGAAGACTCCTGTCCTGGATAAGATTCCAGCTGAATTTTTTCGATCTAACCTGAAAATATGGGTACCATATGTAAATCCCCTATATAATGCAACCTTGCAGGGAGGCCCAATTCCAGAAACGTGGAAGGGTGTGGAGATCGTTCTCATATTCAAAAAGGGATTCCGCAGTGGACCAGGCAATTATTGTCCGATCAGCCTAATCAATACTTTGCAAAAAATATTTTGCAAGCAAATATTACATAAACTAACTGCTTGGAAATTGTATATTAAGCCATTTCCCAAGTTGCTTTTATATCCAAAATAAGCACAATTGTTTAGACTTTACTATTTCAATTAATTGGGTGGAGGATCGTTCAAAGTAGCAGGGGCAGTTTGACATGGTCCCAAGTGACAAGTTATAGCAAGTCCTTCTAGATATGCAAATTCCATCTGACAAGCTAGCCATTATTAGACGCTTAAATTCACACAACTTTGCTCAGGTCTGACGTGGCCCTATTGGCAAACTCAAGAGGGAAATATAAATCAAAATAAGGGTTCGTCAGTGTTCTGTGTTAGCACCAACATTATTTCTCCTCTTTTTAAACAGCTGCACAGAATTCATGAATAATTTTGAGACTGATTCATCCACATTAGCAAGACAAAAAGTCCCAGCGTTGCTCTTTACAGACGACACACTATTGATTTTAAAAACGCAGAAGGTACTTCAGACTTTGACTTATAAATATTGTTTATTTTGTAACAAAAATGACCTCAAGATAAATGCTCAAAGAACAAATTAATGGTATTTAATTCCAAGAGGTTTCATAGGTGTAGAATAATGCTGGGTGACAATATCCTGGAAAGAGTGAAGGACATGGATTTCTTTGGCATTTGGTTGTCTGGCTCTAATAGAAGGGGCAAGCAAATTGTAAACAGCAAGCTTCTGATAAAACACAGGGCATGTGCCATAGTTAAATTCTTCAGGGGGTTTATGAGATGTCCAGTTGTCCCCTCACTGTAGTACTATAGAGCACATGCTGTTAACGCAGCTATTTATGGAGCTAAATTGTGGGGCCACTGTGAAATTGAAGCTCTTGTACCCCCAGAGAACACTTTTATAAGATCATTGTTAAGGCTGCCACAGGCTACCCCTCTTTTACCCCTGGGCTTAGACTTAGCCCTGTAACCCATAAGCAAGTTCGCCAGATTGAAACCCATTTTAAATGGGGTTAGAGTCTTGTCTGCTAAAGGACTAGACCATTTTAGAGCAGCTCTGCATGATGTTATCAGTAGACAACAAGCATTTAAGATCCAGTGGTTTATTTATATGATAAAGTCATTAGTTAACTTGGGGTTGGGAGAATTTTGGCCAAATGCAACCTCTACCCCCTCTAATGCCTCTGCGATAGTGAAAAAGAGTTTTTTGCGCTGTACCCAGGTAAAAAAAAGAGTTAAATCCTCTTCAATGGGGAACTTAACAAACTATTGTTTAAATATGAAGTTTGATTATAAATCAAAGGAATTTTTAGACTGTCTTCAATCTCAACTTTCTAGAGCATTGTGCGTGAAATTAAGGCTGGTCACTCTTCCACCGGCATCCTTTACGAATAGTTGGTCAGATGCCAAGACAGATTTTGGAACGTTCCTTACATGTGACACAAGTTACGAAAATTTCGAGCATGTATATTGTTTGTGTCCTGCGTACAAATAACCCTTTGTGATTGGGCACCTTTGGGAAGCATCAGGAATCTTTTAAACAGATACTAATCGATAGGGTTGTGTTTGCTGTGTCTAAATTTCTCCAAATGGTTTTGTTTAGAAGATCAAAACAGTCCAGCATCAAGATTGATCTGCACTTTTCATATTAACATCTGCATTAGCCCACTTGTTTGAATAAGCTGCTAGTTTATATCCAAAGCTTCGAGGAATTACTGTCCAAAATTGAATGCAAACGTTTTAATCATGTTTTTATTTTTGTAACTTTTTTAATCTTTGTTACATTTTTTAATGTATTGTCCGTGAATTTAATGACTTCAAACTGACAAAATAATTAAAAATAAATACACTGCCACAAAATGCACGAAAAGGTTTAAGATTAAATGATGCTAACAAAATATAACTGTCCCTTAAAAGCAGGCCCTTAACAGCTCAGCTGGTAACTCCCTTGCAATACCACCCAAAAAGAATAAATCCATGCCATCGGGTAGCCACAAGTGATTCCTGCAATTAAAGACAACACTGGCTTCCAAGCACCCTTTACATTGCTGATTAACCAGCTGTGCACATTTAAATTTCTTTCAGGAAAGCAGGCACCCTGGAAAGAAGGCTTGTTAAGCTGTCTGCCTCTCCCTCTGTTAAACAGTACACTCCCTGCCTGGCACTTCAGGCTGAAGCACTTAAATTAACCATCCCAAGATGATTGTCTTTTCACAAAAAGTAGAGGACATTTTTTTCTTAAATTTAAAAAAGTATTTGCATATCATACCGCTCCGATCCCGCCCTCTTCGACTTCTGTCTGCCAAGAGTAAAGCGGTAAATTGTACATGGCACTTCCTGCTCTGCAGCGTTGTCAGTTGAATTTTCAGTGAAACAGGATGTAGTAAAGAAGGCCTCTCTTTCTGTCGCGAGCTATAAAACCCAGAGAGAGCTAAAGGGAAAATAGAAATGTGTAGCACCAGGTCCCTGCCCTCCAAGTTATACAAGTGTGCATAAGTGAGTGTGGCGAACATCCCAGTGCTTCCCATTCCCAGTAGTGCACAGAAATTCACAGAGGTTGTTCACTAGAATGGCACATATCAAGCTGCAGTGAATGAACCGCCCTTTACCGTGGTCTGGAATGCAGAAAAATGTAGTTTTTGAAAAATATGTTGAATACATTTTTTGTGTGTTTTATTTGTGTTAGGTGTGATGGGAAAAAGTCTCAAACCTTTCAAGGAATTGGCTTCAAGGGAGATGCATAAAAGGTTGTAGAGGGTAGTTGTGAGTGTATGGACGAGACGTTAAGATGTTTTAGCTTCCTAAAAACTGCATAAGTGTAAAGCACTCTCCGTATCTGCTCTCCAGTAGAGTAGAAATGTCTGCCTCATTTAGGGCTTTAGTTGTACCTAGTGTTTTTCTAGCTAGTTCATGCTTTTGTGCATAGTGAACACTTACGCAGGGAGTCCAATGTTTTTTTTGGTTTTTCAGATGCATAACCAATCCTTTCAAACATAGTCTGTCAAAAGGTATCATTGTCTAACAGGACATGTCCCTTTAGTCAAAAGGTTTCTGAAGAGAAAAAAGAAAATACAAACCATTGTTTAAAGGTGCAGAGAGGCTGTCAATTTACAAATAAGATACTGATGTTGACATCCAGTTTTTGGTTTACCAATGCAGTTACTCTGAAAAAAGTTGTTTATATAGAGTGGAAATGAATGATCTGAGCAATAGTATTGATACAACTCAGGCACTTGCCAAAGATAAAACCCCCACTATCTGATGACTCTCCCAGTGAAGTCAACCTTATGCCTCATTGGAAATCGCATGAAATCTGGGAGCTATTTTTGACTCCCAGATATCATTTGGTCGGTAATGTAGGCCACTTTGAAAGCCGCAATATTTCACCAAAATTGTTTATCAAAAATCTTCCAATGTAAAAATTCACAAATTACTAACAGGCAGCAGTGACGATACATTATGATACTGTACTTCTGCATACTACGGTATTCCCAAAGCTACATCCAGAAACTGCAGTTGACACAAAACGGAGCCATCCACAGCATTTATGGTTTGAGGAAAATTGATCATATTCCTGACACCTGCTTGGCTAGTACTGACCACAAAATCCAACACACAGTTCTTTGTTTGAATTAGAAATAGATCAATGGAAATACCGAATATTGCTTGCAAGCACTCTTCCACCTTCACCAGTCAGTCACTCACCTTAGTGCTTTTTTGGCATAACACATTTCCTCTAAAAATGGCGAGTCTCCGAATGTGGTGGAAAATGATTAAAAGTTAAAGGGGCAAAACTCTGGAACAATCTTTCCGCAGTCTACTGAGCAACGTCACCATGAGCGTGAATGAATTTGAATATTTAGCTTCAAGCATAGATTTTCTACCGCTGCAATGGCAAGTCACCATGCGGCATCCCACACTGCAACCTGCTTCCCTAGGCCACATTATTACATAATGGACACAACTTTTTCTGCTTTTTTAAATTAACATACATTTCGGTTTTGCTGTATTCATTTCTGCTGATGGTTGATTTTCTCTCCTTATGTTAACAATTAATGAGGTCTTGTTAATCACATGATCTGTTTTTTTTCCTATTGTTTCCTGCACCTTGAATCCAGACCCCTAGCATTTGAATGTGCTTTACAAACAAAAACATGAAGTACAAATAAATATTTAACAAAAATACATTCTCCAAATTCTGACGTTGCCTAGAGGAACCCTACCAGATCAACAAATGCCTTTCCTTTTCAGCTTGGTCAGCATTATGCACAGTACAAATTACCTTTTACATTGTGCCAAAGTCGGTGTAGGCAAGAGGTTTTGCTTCTTTATGCTGTCTGCTCTCATTCTTGTTTATGTATTAGATTCATATTTTTTCTTTGTAAGAAAAATAACTCCTATTCTTCCAAAGACTGTGTGTAAAGAGAAATCTTTGGTTGCAGTATGATTTTTGTTGTTTTATGATATGCTTTCTCCTTTCGTCATCGTATCAGGTCTTTATGTGCAATGACCTACTTTAGCCAGAATGCTTTCATATGTCAGACTTTCATGTTATTTGAAAGAATGTGTTTGGAAATTACTTAAGTAAGGTTTCTGAGGCTTTCCTCTGCGCTTTGAATGCCTTCTTGAGATAAACTGAAAACTAAAAGGATGAGTGCAGATCTTCCTTAACAGTAATGCCTGTAATTTTCAGTGGTCAGATAGTGAGTGATCAAGGAAAAAGAAATGTCTTGGAAAGAGGATGAAAGACTGCAATCATGAGCAAATTACAGAGCTGGTCACTTTAACACAGAGACTGTCTGCAAACAAAATACAGTAAAAGTTACATTTGGAGATGTGCACTCTTTAGGAATTAGAAGTTGCAGATATATTTCTTTATGACTCGATATAAAGCCTTTTAAACCATGATCAATCGGGAAACCATTTGAGCCCTATACGCGATACCTGTGTGGATCTTTGTTAACAGTACTCTTTATACATGGGATGAATACCATTAATGTTAGACCAGTATGGATGATAACCCATAGACCGTGCCTTTGTTTGAAAACTCTTAGTTCATATGTTAAATACCTTTTTTGTTTTTCAAGATCATAAAATCAAATAAACCTTACATTGAATTGTATTCCTTACTTTGAGCATCTCAGTTTTCCTAAGTGAAGTCCAAATGCAAATTAGGAAACAGGCACATTAAAAATACTCAGTGGACACATTATGGCATATAGTGCAGAAGACTGTAGTATTCTTATGTTATGCTGTTATGTTCCCTTTCACCTAGCTGCTCAGCCAGTGTGAGTGTTCCGTGAAGAATGTTAGTGCGATTGACATGAGTGGAATGTTTGGGTGCCTGGTGTGAGTGTTGTCAGTTGGAAGATGGGCTGAGCAGCTCCTGGTGGGGCTTGCTGTAAATACTTTCTATGGACCTAATAAACTACATGAACTACATCTCGCCTACATCTACTATATCTCCTGAACACGTGGGACCAGCCCACTGCAAAGACGAATGACACTTTTTTGACTGTTCTGATGGACAAGTTGATTGACGACTAGCATTGACGTTACAATCCATGTACAACCTATACCAGTGCCTGCTGTTCTTTTTTTGTGTTAATTGATAAACAGTTTCCTGGTTTAAATGTTTCCAGTTTCACTAATTCTATGTATAAGCTAATAGACATTTGGTCCATTAGGACTTACCCATGGGTGTAAATCAACCACAACAACAGCACAAAAATATATGTTAGGGGATAGCAACCCTGATATCTCAAATAGTATGGAAGGTTTGCCTTGTAGAGAAAATATTTATACCACTATATAATCTTTAATATTAGTAGCAAACATTACATTGCTCAATTCTTCTATTTAGAGTCTCAAATAAAGGTATTACAAATAGCAATCTTGACATGGCTAAAAATAAAGGGACAAGTGAAATATTGGAACTGATAATGTAAAGAGGAATAGAAATCTAATAATAGTATGTATCAAATTATAGTTTAATACCATTTCATACCTGGATTCTGCAAACCCTTTCAAAGGTGAGTTAAATTACCTGAATCCCAAAGACTGCCAGTATAAAAATATTTTTTGTAATTGGATTTGTTATAGTAATGAAAATCGGCATTAAATGACCAATGAAGCGAGTATTTTTATCCCCTCTCGACATACTGGATCACTATTGTTCCAATATAAAAAAATTAAGATCTTGTATCCGCTTTCATGAACATCTTGAAATCTATAAATAAACATGGTCTTTTTTAATGTTGGTAGAATTTGAAATATTGATTTCCTTATGTTTTGTTAAAAAAAATCATATATTAATTGCAAGGTGTGGTATTATAATTTAGTGTAATTTATGTATTTATTTGATGATATTTCAAAACATTGCCCACCAACAGGCAAGTAAATCCTTTTCCTGATGCTCATAGCAATATCTATTAACCATGCATTCAATTTATGTGTAACCAAATATGCCAATGTTATCGCCTGCACAAATATCAGAGAGACACTAGGTCAGCTGATTTTGGACAGAAATTATAATGTCTTTTGCTATCAGTCTTATTCAGAATTCTTATAAAATATGTAGAGAATGTTGATAAATTGTGTTTTCTACTATTCTGTATCTATGTCATCTCAGTTAAAAAGTATTGGCCATTAGCTGAGAAAAAGAAAGTCACGTTTTTAACATATTCAATATTGCTAATTTGAGACATACAGTTTGGCAATAAAATCTCACTAGTATAGCACGGAATGTCTTTCATAAGGAGGGGGCAAAATGCATTCCTACGTATAATACATTATTTGAAAGTAATGGAGCAGTATTCCTATTTGGAAAACATCCCTAGCTGATTTGGGAATTCTTTTTGTTGTCTAAATACATAGAGCTAAGGCTTGTACCCGATAGAACAGGACATTCATTTAATCACTGAAATTCAATAATCTGCCCTTTTCACTACCAGCAAATTGCATGTCTTAACACCTTCGCTGCTAGTGATATTTTGCTCCTGTGCTGTAATTTTCAAAAGTCCATTGTTCATGACGAGCTGGGCTCGTCATCAGCCTGGCAGGAGGCTACTTCATGACGAGCCCAGCTCGTCATGAGCCTGGAAGGGGTTAAAATTGATTTTTTTTTTACTCTTATATTCTTGAATGGTTTGTGTTTACCAGGCTTGTGTACCGCTTTATTAGCTATAATCCACTTCATTCATGCAGTTTATTTTAGGATAGACCATCCATGCATACAATATTTAATTACCTCGGGCTTCATTATTGGAATGTACCTTATTTGGATCTTAGGGAAATACCCTCTTTAATAGAAATAAAATCTGCTCTGTAGACACTCCTTAAGTTGGAAACTGCAGATTGTGCATAATTCCAAAGCAATAGCCTCTTCCCACTAAATTGTACATGCATATCTATACTTATAAATATAATTTTGAATGTGCCATCTCTTATTGTCATCAACTTCATCTTTAATCTTATATTTGCTGCTAACAATCAAATGGACATATGTACCTTTCTACTGATATCCAATAAGATCAAAATGTTCATGTTGTATTGTTGTGTTGTTGTCCAAAATAAAAAAGGGCATAAATAAAAGTGATATTTGTTGTGTGTATTTTTAAAATGGTCCACTTTTATTTTAAACGCTTTTTAGAAAATTGAATGGTTTATGGTCAGACTCAAATTGTAATGATGCACGATTGAGTAAGGACTTTGGGTACTGTTCGGTACATTGCAAAAAAACTTTTTTGTAATGATCGTGCTAATAGAAAGTGTTTTAAATGACATAGGATGTATTAATCAATTACATAGGGGACTCTAAAAGTGTTTTCAACTGCCTTTAAAACTGTCTCCTTGTAGGAATGCCTAACAGCATATTCTCCTAGGATGGGGAAGGTGAGAGATTCTCGCCAGCCAGCTAGATGGGGCCAAACAGAAAGGAGAGCTTGAGGGAGTATCGCTGTCACTGGTATTGTGAGCGGATGTAGGTGGAGCCATTGGGGGTGAAGGGAAGGATAGAAGATAATTTGTTGAGAGTGCAGGAAACAATGATTCTTAGTGTTTAATGTTGCATTATGTGGCCAGGATCTTTTTTCAGATTTATAAACGTGAACTTTCTATAAGGACCCTATCAATTTTTGTTTTGTTTTTACAATGTTAAGGGGCTAAATGACTGTGGCATACAGGGTAGGATCAAGGACGAAATATCGGAATTTACCCCAGTAATAAAATAAATTGCCTAAAAAGTGATCTATGCTGAAACAACTTGGGTGCTATCTGGTGGTTTGGAACTCATGGGCAGTGATTTTTCAAGGACTCACAATCCTATCTACTATAGGAAGTATACTAGCTGTATGTATGTTAGCCTTTACACAGTGTTACTAGGCAATTGCTCAAACAATTTATAATGTGGGTTCAATTGCATTATGCTCCATATATAGTTCTAATCATTTTGATCTGACAATGCTGGATGCACCAGATCACCTCTTTATTCTGTATTGGGGTTTTAATTATTATTTGGGTAGGAAGCTAAATATTACCAAACGCATGTCTTCACACCATAAGAAGGTCACATTCACTTTTGTGAGGATATTTCAGTATATTGCCTGGCTGGCGGTTGGAGGAGTATACGTAGAGGATAAATATGATATACCTTCTACTAACTCCCATATAAGTAATATTCATGTATTTGGTTCATTTTAAGTACCTTAGTAAATTGTCTAAAATGGACATATGTATATATTTAAGGATAACTTTCGATCATAAAACACTATACCAGCCACAATTTTGATGTTGAAAAATAAGGGTAATTTTTCTCTGTAGACCTATGAGAGGGTGATTCCTGTGGAACCTGACTTTCAGGAGTACATATTAAATAATATCAAGTAATGTTTAACTTACAATCAAATAGGTATTGTTTAGAAGGCGGTCAGTGGTGCAATGTGTAGATATGAATGATGAGAAAAGAAAGAAGGCGAAGTACATGTTGTATGTTAAAGGAGAAAATTATTTTCTGGAGAGTGTACAAAGCTAATATTAAACAATTAGCTAATTAACAAGAATTTTTGCAGCGTCTCATTTTAAGCATTTGAAGCATCAGCATTATTAGCATTTGGAATGTGAGTATAGTGAGGACGAGGGGAGCAAAGATGAGCGAAAACAAGTATTGTAAATACTAACAATCTATCAAATTATAGTGGTCAACAAATAGACAATACAGAGCACACTATTGACTATAGTGTACTGAAGGAGATATTGAGAAATATTAGGAAGGGGTTTCTTTGGCTGTTTTGACACCACTAACGTGTCTGTATTGGTAACCCTCAATTAGGTTCTGCTTATGTAAGGAGAATCAACTGGTGGGATATCTTATTCCAGTAGAATTGTATAAATCTTTAATTGAAGTTGGCACCTATCTGTTTGTAGGCCATTCATTTTTCCTACTGAGAGAAAATGTTGGTATCTTGAGATTAAATCAATACAGCTATGTTTCTTAAGAAGAGCAAACCAACTAATGAAAGAGCATCATAACAATCCAATCCATTAATAAATGTGATTGTAAAAATGTACTCCAAGATCCATGCCATGCACCGCATTATAGCTGTGCAGTATTTAGTATCAGCACAACAGCATGGCTTTACACCTTACCTTGATACCACGGCATAGGCGAATGTGGGTATTGCATTATTTTACAAAACAGAGGTATTGAAAAAATAATGCTGGTATTATCTTTTTATGACAGTAAGAAAGCTTTCAATTGAGTCCTTTGGCAATACTGTTGGGTTGTCAAGAAATGTATGGGATTGGGTCTAGCATTTGTTACACTGCTCCAGAGGCTGTACAAGACCCCCCTGCAAAATGTGTCTCTATGGACATAGTCTTGAACTCAACTGGTATAGCTAAGGGTACTCAGCAAGGATGCCCTATCTCAACTATATTGTTTTCTTTACAACTGGAATCATATTTTAAGCAAATGATAAGCTTTAAAGGCATAGATTTTGAATGGCTATACTTTTAAAGTAGATACATATGCCAATGACATTGTAATATTTTGCAAACGTTTAGAAGAGGCTGCGGCAGCTAAAACACAGATCAAGAATTATTGTACAGATTGCAAGGACTCTTTTATAGATTCAGAAGCTGTATACACAGGAATAAGGATAACCAGCAAATGAAAAATAGTGAAACTTAACTGTAAATTAGTGTTCAAAATGTGTACCACAACAATGCACATCTGGAACTGACTTCCTGTCCTATGCGTGAAAAGGTCCCACATTGTATAACAAACTATTTTGCACAACGTTGGAAGAGATGCTTTCACTTTCTTTAGCAAAGATGGCTGTTACAATCCAATCTTGATTTTGTTAGTGAGGGGAGTAAAATCGTTATCCAGAGTGCCAAATGTAACAAAATGCATTATGTAAAAAATATCTAACTCAAACACATTGGAATGATGGTAAAAGTAAATAAAAACGTTCTTCAGTGTAAAATGAAACTGTCACACATTTATTCATCATACAATTACACTTTGAGAATTGATTGAAATACTTAGATTCTCTGTAGGGATCCGATAACAGGCTTTTCTATCAATAAATCTAGTAAATGAAGGATTTACGTAGAATGTGGCCATCAACGAATGGGTCACGTTACACCCTCAAATTTACTTCAGCTAGTGAGCTCCTTGGCAATTTTATTAGAAATCATCCCCAGCTCACAGGGATATATATATATAAAGAAGGTTTTTACTATGGGGGAGCAATGCGATGAAAGGCTGATACAGGGCAAACATCACTGAGAGGATGAGAATTAAGATATATATATATATATATATATATATATATATATATATATATATATATATATATATATATATATATCTATCTATCCTGATGTGATAGTTCGGTTTTACACTGAAGACCGTTGTTTTACTTTTACCATAATACCAATGTTTTTGATTCTAATATATATATCTTTTTGAGCTGAGCCTCAACCTTGTCACAACAGTTATAGTACTTGGACCTCTCCAGTGGGAATGTGTCTGCAATTTAAAAAGCTTATTAGTAGCTTTAAATTTTAGTATGTATGAGTTTTTTTAATTAATTGTTTATCGTTAAAACGTAATTATAACAAAAGTATAAAAGCAGAGAGTCCAATGAGGCAATATAAGAAATTAGATGCCACTAAATGACAACTCCAAACAATCACACATAATGGAAAGGTCATGCACTGCAATATATTACAAGGAAAGAGTAGGAAAGAAGAGAATGGTGAAAGGTAGAGGAAACTTGACATAGGGTGGTAGAAGAGGACAGGGAGGATGGAGAGAGTCAAATAGCATGGAACTTTAAAGTGTATAGCAATCCTGATTTTCGAGAGGTAGCTATGTAAAAGAGTAAAAAGGTATACGGAAACTACAATTTTTAAGAGACTAGGAAGTCAGAAGCTTAGACATGGATGAGTAAGGCTGCTGCAAGAGCTGGAGAGAGAGACAAGAGGCCTATTTTAATATTTTTGTATTCTCTTTTATGAAAAATAAACAGGTGTAGGTAAAGGTGTGTGGGAACCTAAAACATAATATCAAACTATGCATATACAGTATTTAACTAACTGTAAGTGAGAAAGTGTACAAGTCTAGAAGGGGCAAGGATGTGCTTCCACAGTCCCTGAGAAGTGGAACCCCTACACAATCAAATATGAATGAGTCTCTCTTAAGACAGCATACACATCATTTTTGAGAACTTGTGTGTAAGTGTGCGTCTCGGAGGCTCAACAGCTCCCATTATCCAAACACACAATTCCAAACTATTACCACGGATATTGCTATCCATCGTCTCAAGTTGTTTGTTACATTGCCTATTCTATCATGAAGAATGACCAGTGAGGCCAAGGGCTGTTAGGCATGGCTTGTATCATTCATGGTTAACCAGATCGCAGACCAGTATGTGCCCTTGTTATAACAAACCAGAGTTAATGGACCCCCTTTGCCATCATCAGAAGATTAGACTGGGGTTCTCCTCCATAAATGTGGTGGCATCCAGGTCCAGGTATGCAATACCAATACGAAATTCAACTACTTCAAGTTCTTATTATGTGCCCTTTGCAGAGTAGACCACTTAATTTCCTTGGTTATGCAGAAAACTGGGTGTACCAGAGACAATGAAGAGGATCATCTGTACGTTTAAGAAAATAAACAATCAGCATTCCATAACAACATGATATCACAACTCTGCCGCCTGCATAAATTCATGAAAGCAAGAACCAACAAGGAATGCAAATGGATGTGGCCCAGTTTCATTATCCGTTAGTGAACTATATGGACATATTTACATTATTAAGAGGTTTCTAAGCTAGAATCACCTGCGCAGTCTGGAAGATATTTGACCTCGCCTTTGTGAAACCATCCTAGATATTGGTGGATGTAAAGGAGTGATGGATGGATGTCAAAGACAATGATTGGTCATGAATATTAACCAATTTAAAACATCAGCTGACATCCACTGAGCTGTGGCTCACAGGCATGGGTACATTTTAGTGACTTGTACTTTTAGCAGTGCAGGACTAGTTCCCACTGATCAGCCCAGCATATGTGTTTTTGGTATGAACGCTCCAACACTGTGGAATACTGCTAGAGCATATGGGAGGGCGGGGATACAACCTGATACTTGTTCTTTGAACTATAAACTGTTTATTTTCCTATTCAGGACATTTATTAGTTTTTGGTTCTCCATGTCCTCTTTGCATTTTGATGTATGCCAAATACCTTTATGACTGTTACATCATAAGCCATTTTGTTACTTTCTGTCTTTAATTCAGGGTTACATGTATAATGTATTATTGGTCTGTCATAGATTTTAATGTTATGTATTTGATTGTTTATTGTTTTATAACACTTTGTCCTGAGAACCATTGCTGGGTATCCCATTGTTTAATGATACACTGGCATTACGTACAGCAGAATCTATAGGAGCCATTTTGTGTTTGCAGAGTTTGAGGCCTACCCTCCTGCGTTGCTCTCATTCATGATGTGGACCATTCACAGTAATCAGTCTTCAGCAGCCCCGGTTAGGATGAAGCCTTGGCGTTCTTTCAGAGGAGAATTAATACAATCTTGAAAGAATACTCCAGTGATTTTGTCAAGCGTGCTGTACCCTGGGGTTTAAATGATGTTGCCCACATCAAGTGACTAAAACTAAAAAAAATATGAGATTACTTCTGAAGATGGACCAGCATACAATTCAAAGAGCTCATCTGAAGTGTTAATTCGGAGTTTCTATCAAATTGGGGAAATGTTAGACTTCTGTATGAAGTAGGCTGATGCTGAGGCACAACAAGTTATTCAAGAACTCTTAAAATACTGGAAGTTGTTCAAGTCGATATTGTATTTTGTTTTGATGTATTCAAAATGTGAAATGTTAGGCATGTTTGCGCGAACAAATGTGATTCACTTAATTCAGAAGTTACCTGGACTTTAAAGGATAAGATAGGAATACATAACAAGCCATCTAATTCTAAATGATCAATGCACAAAAATATATTTATGAATTGAAAGGTTCACGTATTTCTAGCTAAATCGTGATATAAACATTTTAACAAATGTGGTTATTCTGCCACACATCATACAGGAAAAACAGTTTTCTTGGTGGTGTTGAAGTGTATAGCTGACAGACGATTCTGCCAGCTTGATAATGCTAACAACAGGGAATAGCAGAAAAAAGAAGCTTATAGAAAGGCAAGATAATGTTTTGTGAGTCCATTGTACACAAAAATGGAGATCACATTAAATGATTAGATGTTGTACAAAACTTGGCTATAGGAAGACAGTGTCAACTGGGGGACCGAAAAGAAAATATCAGCCTCAGTTGTGAATGCTTAACCATTTCACTGCCAGGTGTTTGCAGACCTATGAGTGTGAGCCTTTCACAAAAAAACCTCATTAGGTTATTGTTATCCATGTTAGCTTTAGGGTGGTTTCCCTCAAATGTTTTGCTTTCACCCTCCTATTTTTCTGAATTGCTTTTTGCTGGCCTTAGGACTTTGTGCTCTTTACCCTATGCAATTTACTCATAAGTCCTTAGTCAAGTGGTACACAATATACCCGTTGCCTGTAAATTAAATTGTCAATTTGACTTGGCAATAAAGAAAACCCTTGCCAAGAAATAAATTCCCCTTTTATTACATGTACATCACCTCTAAGACAGCACTAGGGGCAGGGTGCATTGGAATTAAAAGGTTAGGCATGTCATGCACATTTAAGTTTTAGTTGTCCTGGTAGTGAAAAACACCAACATTCCCTTTTTACTACTGTGACACGAACCTCTTGCACAGGATTCCATTAGGTTGCCTTATTAAATATAATAAGTGCTAACATTTGATTGATTGGGATCAGATACAAATTTCATGTTTGATGTCTAGGAAATTGTCATTTACAACCCTCTCTAATGGTAAAGTCACATTTTAAGATACAATTATGAAACCGCCACTTTTAGAAAGTTGGCATTTTTCTACCCTAGCTATTTTGTGCCTGTAGCCTGTTCCTAGGTCACATCACTGGGTGTAGTTGGTTCTTGGACTATGTTTATTCCTACAAGACAGCCACCCAATTGAGGGATTAGGTGTGGGGTGGGCTATCACTGGCAGGATGTAGGAGGTAGGTGGAGTTGGGCACAGCCCCACTTGCAAATCAATAGGCTATGCTCTGCCTTCACACAAAGGACTTGACACTACTTCATTGTTCAGGCAGCCAGACTGGAGCCAGGGCAGGGAAGGCAACTTCAAGCACTTCAATTTTAATTCTCTAGAATCATTAATTTCTGAGAAGGCACCAGGTATAAATATAGGACCGACCCACTCTTAACTTTAGTTCACTTTCTGGACCTGTGGAAGGACTGCCTGCTGCTTTGGCCTACTGCGTATTTCATGAATTTGCTTTGCTGCACCTGGAAGGACTCCTGTGCTGCCTGAAACTTTTCTTCAACCCCCATAGACCTGCCCTGCTGCTTGAGCCCTGTTCCAATGCTTGAACCTAGGACAACCAGGGTGACTCTAAGGGCTAGTTGGCTAGCCTCCTGATCAGAGCCTCAAGGACACAAAGGGCTTCAACCATCTTGAACCCTCACCTAGACTCAGCCTGAGTGAGTTCTAACACTCCAAGTGGAGTTTCCCCAGTCCTTGACCCTTGTGAGTAGTGCACAAGGTGCCCAGATAGCCAAAATCTAAAACTTGGGACTTTGGAAATTTGTGGCTAAAAACTGCTCTTTGAACAGAGAGAGTACACTGGATCCAACCTTCTTGTCTATCCGCCCATGCTGCATCACTGGTCAGCCTAACATCGCGGCATCTCCCGCTTAGTTCTGTTCAACCTTAGAACGGAGTTGTTCGTTAACCAATAAATGAAACATATGTGGTCCTTATTAGATCAATATTTGGCACAATTGTTATATTATGAATACACAATGAATATAAGGAAACACACCACACTAATATTTGTCAGTTTTGTATATTCAAAATCATATATTTAGCTGATAAGTACGATTCCCTTCAGATATGGCTGTCACAGATACAAAACACATGCAACGTGACTTACTGAAAACAATGTCATAAAGTGTAGCAGTGTTTTATACAATAAAATAAACAGAATATATATACAAATGTCCATCTGTTTTTATCATCAACTGGTTCAACATACACCCTTTAAAGACATTTGTTTCAATTTCACGATGGTTTGAAAGTACATGGACCGCTCAAAATATTGCCGACATTTCGACCCCCGGTGTATTTGTTAAGGAGTGCACATAATGGTGGGTCTTCCTCAGGATGGCTGAGAGTTTTGGGTACAGCAAAGCGGTATTCAAGACATGGGACCTCTTCCCCCGAAAAAAAAAAAAAAAAAAAAAAAAAAATATATATATATATATATATATATATATATATATATATATATATATAGATATATATATATATAGAGATATATATATATATATATATATATATATATATCCCCACAAGAAGAGATGACTGCCAGAGGATGAATGGTAAGAATAGGATTAAAAATACATGTAAAAGAAGAGAGCTGCAAAGAACACACTCGGGTGAATGTTTGCTATTCTTTAGATACCAATGGAATAAATTGACTTGTGGAAAGATCTTAAAGAGAAGTATATAGAGTTGCAACAGGGTTATCCCAAGGAAAGTTGCTTGTGTTGTACTTTTGAAGCTTGCAAATTAGGTAGGCTCAATTAGAACCTGCACAGTCTAGAGAGAATTATTATGATTCATAGACATTATTGATTCCCCAGTCTACTGGGCTCTGTGTGCCTGCTGTTAGGAGTCGCTGCCTAAGGCTAGATGTACTGTTTTGGTTTGCATCAACTTTCAAAAGCCACTGAAGTTTTCCTGCCCATGCTTTGTCCCTTTGGACCTGGTTTGGGGGCAGCACCAGGCAAGTGTATACAGCCAGTGGTCATTTCCCAGAAGCAATAACTCATTATAATATATATATATATATATATATATATATTAAACCCAGTGCTTTAGATTTCAATAACACAATGTGGATATGCATGTTAATACTGCCCATGCACTATCAAGTGATGATATAATACATGGCAAAATCAGAGTCAGAATCAAATCAAATCAAATCAGAGTTTAGAAACTGACACGACTCACAACAATCATTTGAAAGAGGCACTACCTTTCCAGATTTAAGGTATTCTTTGAAGAAAATCAACATCCACAAAGACCTTTTCAGATGCTCTCTTGCAACTGAAATTATTATTCTGAGGACATCTCTCTGTTTTGTTCCATTAGTTGTGTTCGTAGGACATTCCCGAGAATCCACAAAAGGAAAGGTGACTGTGAGAAGTGTTCAAAACAATTGAGTAGTTGCTTGTGTTCCTTTTTCATTTACAGCCAGGGTCTCCAACCATTTGTGTAAGAAGAGCTACTTATGTTCAATGGAATTCATTCAGAGCTTCAAAGACTTTTGATGTAAATGTGAACACCCCATTCAAGTTGTCAGCAGTTTTCACATTGGTCCATTAGGCAGTGTTTCTTGAAGTAATGTAAAAATGGCATTGACAATTTGAACTAAAGTATTACAAGAATACTACATACATACCATAGACACAATCCTCCTGGTACCGAGGTATACATATGAGTAATACTCTCAACAACTCAAATAATAGCTTTAAACACATTTTGAACATACAGCTATTTTTCTCCAAACATCAGTTTATGAGTTCTGAAAATACATAAAGTATTGTCTTTAATACATGCTTTTTAATTTTGGTATGAAAATAACAACTCAATCAAGCAAAAGCTTCCAAAAAAGTAAGCTATGCCTGGATGAACTGCACACAGGAGAGCTTCTTATAGGTAGATGGAGAAATACTAGTAGTTCGCAAGCTAATTGTTAGAGACACCTGATTTACAGGTATTTGAAAATGGTAAAGGAATCCCACCCAGAATTTCCAGAGATGCAGTCTCCCCCCCATAAGACCACTTTTTATAACAGAGGCTCAATATAAAACTTTATAATAATTCCATAACATATGCTAATTGTACCAATGCATGATGTGTACATTACAGAGCCAATCTCAGCATTTCATGCAAGGTGCTACTTTCAGTGACTTCCTGTATTCCAAGCCTTCTGATAATGAGGCAATCTCAGCATTCATTATGGGTTTATATTTGAGTAGCAGAAGTGTAGATTGTTGTCAGAGTCAACGAGTGAGTCACATGCTTCATTCACCAATATGAAACACTAGGAGAAGACAGAGAGAAACCATATAGTAGTGTAGGGTTCCATGGATAAACAGAGCCAGTTGAGACTGCTGCCAATGAAAAGTGGTGGGACCGCGGGGCAGTAAAGGAGGCCTGGGGGGAAGTGGGGTGGAATTAATAACTAAAGAAAGACTTGCCTGATGCTGCCGGCCACCTCACACCTCAAAGCTCCTCTACTCTCCTGCTCGCTGCAGTCTCGGGAACACCTTTACAGCTCCCCACCCAATCCCTGCGCTGCTCTCATGCTGTACCAAACGCATGAGCGCAGTGCGAGGATTGGCCTGAGTGGGCTAGTTTAACGTTCACTCAGACACACGGAGTCTGTGGCATTCCTTCACTCGACTGTGGAACACAACTGCACACGTCTCTTTGGCTGGCCTAAGATGGCTGGCCAAACTGACATGCCCACTTATAAGTGCACTCCGCCTTCCTGTTATGGCCCAGCCCCACCCCTCCCTGCTCACGCTTGGCTCAGGCAGTTACCGAAAAATAAAATGATAATATAATATCATTTTATTTTCCAGCTGCTGGTTGTGAGCCAATGGGGCGGCGCTCTTCTGGCATGTGGAGGAGCCATCACTGAGTAGAGCTCAGTGCTCTTGCAACTGAAGTTTTATTAAGGAAAACAAGTGCTGACTTTTAAGACATTGCCTTGAAATGCACCATTCAATGTAGGACAGATGTACTCACCATAGCAATGTGGGTAGTTGCCAAAAAAAGTTTGTGGTATTGAATTCAGATCAATGTTTGGGAGTATTCATTGACTCATAGCTTGAGAAGAAACAGCTATTTGGGCATTTATCACTGGAAGAGTAATGTGCTTTATTTCTCAAAGACCTTTTATGAATGACCAATGTTTGAGCCAGACATTTTGTGACTGGTGAATTGTCAAATGTTTCATAAATTTATATTTTGGCTTGATATGTTTTTGTCCTAGTCATCCAGAGTTCACATAACCAGAGCGGTGCTGGAGCAGTTTTTGTCCTTTGCAAAATATCTCGATGGCCTGTCCCATGGAGCACCTTTACTGAAGCAACTTTGTGATCACATACTCTTCAACCCTGCCATATGGATACACACGCCTGCAAAGGTACGCATACAAAGACCCACTTTATAACCAATATAAAAGTCCTTGGTCAACAGCTTTACTTGGCTTGGATCAGTTATGTTTGTAATAAGAAAAACATTTTGTACTATGGAAGTATTGTCTCTTTTTTTGTTCTTGTTGTTTTTCTGAAGATTAGGTTTTTAGTACTTTCCTCTCTGGAAAGCTATGGAAGTTCGCAATGTGAATGAGTGTTCCTGTGCCGAATGCACGCATTATAAGACAGTACTTCATCTTTCGCAATAGCAGTCTCTTCAAAACCACAGCACAGACCTTTCAAAGGAGAAACATGTCATCAACCCCAATCTTATTTATGACACTTGAGTTCTTGAAGAATTTGAGACAGTGCTACTTCATCTAGCCACCAGTGGCCTGACACAAAATGATGGGGGTCCCCTAGTGAATGTGGTGAGGATCACTAGGACTCCCATATCTATACAAATTCATTTTTCCTAGGCCGAATATTTTTGGAATTTGGTTGCAAAACATTAATCCATACCATTCTTATTCTGTATTTGGAAGAGAGGACCTAAACACGCCCCTTCCAAATACCGATATGGTTGCAAACCCAAATTGGTGGTTCGGTAACATGCAACCACATCAGAGTTTAGTTTTCATAAATACTAAACTGCTTTTTTGCAGTTGTAAACAAGCAGATTCCATGAGTATGTCTGTTTGAGAATGCAAATAAACTTAGTACATCTAGCCCAATGGGACTTGTGGACTTCTCCATATATTTCAAATAAGAAACCTTCATAGGAATGTGTAAAATAAATAAACAATTATAGTCTACCATGAACAGATACTCTCTAATTCGAATTGCCCGAGAATAAGAATAGCTACAGTAAAATAATGTATTGAAGAGGAATAGTTTGTATATTAATTGCATGTAAATATTTTTATGGAGCAATCTGAATACATTATTTTGAATCTCACTCTCAAAAATGAAAGAAATACAAACATTGAGAAACAATTGGAAGCCTTTACGGCACTCTCCTTACTTGAAACTTGAACCGTGCTGCATTAAATGTGCCTAAATAACATCTTAAATTGCCTTTTTAAAATGGAACATACCAGTAATAATATAGAAATTAAAAGATGCAGACTAGTCATCTGTCTGGGGCAGGCACTTCCATTAACTGTATAATGTATTTCATTTGTATTACTTTGCAGGTTCAACTCTCCCTCTACACCTATCTTTCTGCTGAATTTATTGGCACCGCTACTATTTACACTACGATACGGAGGGTTGGAACAGTCTTGCAGCTGATGCATACTCTGAAGTACTACTACTGGGTAATAAATCCCGCCGACAGCAGTGGAATTACACCAAAGGGCCTTGGTAAGTCATTAAAATTAAAATCATGTGGTGGATGGTCTGTGGTTTGGACTATTGGCCTCCCTACCGTATAGTTAGAAGTGTCTCTTATAGGTTTTAGGAGTTTTGATCTGCCTAATGAAGGGATATAGTGGTGTGTGATAGAAAGGATTGGTATGAAACATTGTAAAACAGCACTTCACCTTATACTTTCTGGTACATATGGGAAGGACAATGCGGTGACTCTTGTCCAAGGCATGTCCTACAATTGGGAAGAAACAATAAAAAAAACCTTTAAAGAGTAGGTTACAGAATCATAAGCACAAACTCACTCACCATTGTAGGGCACTCTAGATAGATTCATGTTTATGTACAAACACACAGCGAGAGAAATTAATGAATTATTGTGTCCAAAAGTCAACGCCCGCATTTGCAAGCACACTCAGAAAAAAAGAAAGCCATTGTGAAAGCAAAACAATGTGTGCTAAGAGGACATACCGGACCTAGCTCGGGTTTTTGCTGCTTGTGTACCCAGTATTGCGGCCTTAAGCAGAGCAGGTCCTGTTTAGCAGAAGTGAATGATCAGGTAGCACAAGAGAAATGGCTGGGGAAGATGAATATGGTTGTGATGAACTTATCATAGCTTTAAGAGCTGCACTCACATTCTACTCTGAAAGAAACTATTTAGTTCAAAAGTGCATTGTGTGCCCAGTAGACACAGTCTGAAGTAGTTGCCTGTTTTTATAAAGGGACTCAAGAGAGCGCAAATGCTTAATGGTGTGTGATGTCAGGTGGAATGCGCTGAGACTGCATGCTCGAATAAAGGCTAGACAGTTATTCAGACTTTTGATGGAGAAGGACCACTGTCATGTTCCAGTGCATTGTGTCCAGCTTTGTTTAATGAGATATTGCAGACAGCACACACTAAGTAAAACAGAAGAGTATATCAAAAAGAAATCAGGGTGTGTGCCAATGAAATTGTATATCTTTTCAAGAGCACCTGTCTATCATGTATCACGACTACACCAAGCCTGGTTGTTTCTTTGGAGAATTAGGGCTATCTTGTTTAAGTGCATCTTATCAAATCATATGTAATAAAATGTTGCTTCCCACGGCATAAACTATGCAAAGCAGAAGTCAAAGTTAGGAGGACAAGGACGCTTATCAAGCTAAATAAATATAAATATATATATATTTATACATACACACACAGGTTGTTTATACAAGTGTACACTGGACAAAATAAAACGATAAAACCAGTGTGTATTGTGTTCGTTCATAGTGCTGCAAGGAATATAATTCAGGCCTATAAGTTAGTTCGTAATTTGAACATCCATGTTTGTCTTTTCTAACGAAAATCTGCGAGACTTATCTTTGTGGGAAAGTATTATTTGGCTTTTTCATTGACAGTACATTCCAGTTGGTCTTTGGCGTGAGCTTGTTATAGGTAACGTCTTGCCAATTGGGTGGAGGACCGTTTGCATCTAATATTATTTAATGTTCACTGATCCAAAGTTTTAACTTTTCATATAGTAATATCCACGTATGGTAATTTACATAGACGGTGCTGAGGTAGGCGCCATTCTGATTATTGAAGGTGAAGTGTTGTTGCTTTGTCCATGGCATATTTAGGCCCATTTCTAAGCTTGTCCAATCATTGACAGTGAAACCCTATGTGAACTAGCACCTAACCTGCTATCACCGGATTTATATTTGGGATGGGAAATATCCCAGCGTTGTGTGCACACACTATAAGCACCCAGTGCAGTCCAAACAACTGGACTTTACAATGTCAAACAAAACAAAGCAAGTGGTGCACTACTTTTAAAATAATATCACACAAATATGAGAATCATATCCAGAGTTGTTCTTTACATTATCCTTTATTATTTTCATTAAACATCAACAACTTTTTGACTTGAAAAAGTTGTTGATTAATGAAAACAATAAAGGATAATGTAAAAATCAACTCTGGATATAATTCTCATATTTGTGTGATATTACTTGTAAAGTGGTGCACCACTTGCTTTGTTTTGTTTTTGTTTCCCATTTCTAACTGGTAGCATGTCTGGGCAAAGGACATATTCTGCAATTGCAATATGGGGATGGCTAGCGACTCAAGGTAGTCACCTCACAGTGGCAGTTCTCTAGGACTGCCAGCTATGAGTTTGGATCTTGTATGAACTTTATTTTCTTAAAGGTTTCCTCAGAGTTCATACAAGACACAGGATCAGAATACACTGGCCACCATCTGTGGGCTTGCTGTTGCAGATGATTATTAGGCATTTACAGGAGGCCCTGCCTCAGGATAATGTTTGTGGGTTGGTAGTTTTAATGAAATTTGGACCATACCTTCTGCCACCTTCACATACCATTTCATGAAGAACATGAGGTTCAGTGACAGGCGCTGAACACATTTCGTATACTTTCAAGTAAGAAATGTATGACTTACGGTCATACCACGTTATTTGAGGTATCATCAAAGAAGGTTGCATGTTCGTTTTGTCTTTTCTTGATGATTGTAAGGCAGTGCTTTTTCTCTATTCATTTTGTTGGTGTAGGCCCTGCTTTCTCGGTCTTCAACCCACAACTGTCAACAAAACCAACTTAATCTTGGGATATTTGGATATCTTGGGAAAACCAATTTAATCTTGCCTCTCCTATGTACATACAAGTTAGCACATTATTAGTAAAGTACCTGACATTAGATCGATATGTTCTTTTCGGAACATCTTTCCATGTTCTCTCTTTCACTAGCTGTGATACTCATTATTGGCCTCAGATATGGCTGTAGATCAGCAAAACATCTGCAAGCGAACATTGTACATTTTCTGCACATTTGAATAGGAAAGGTTGTCAGAATAAAAAAGCTGAAAAAGTACACCTGTACTTGGTGAGGCAGTTATTGATTGACCCAATTCTTCCTTTCTTCTCAAAATCGACTTGTGTAATCTCCCAGCACCAAATTCTGCATGGTCAACAGCATTTGCAAATGCTATAGCTTGTTTTTTAAATAATTGGTTAACTACTGGTGAAGTAACAGGCCCTTGAAAAGTTATTCAAGTATAAAAGTATTGTTTGTTTCCCAGGCGGATCAGGGCCTTTAATTACTGCACTACAATTATGAAAGGGAGAGGGTCACTGTCAGCTCTTATTGCCTAGAACTATGAGTAGCATGAGGCAACCTCACTGACACAAACACACAACCATTGTTCATGTCTGCTCCTCGCCCACTCTCCTGGTTTTTCCTAAACTCATGAAGATATAAAAAGAGAACACATCATCTAAGCTCTGGAAGACATATAATGGATGAAAACAACACTAGTTAATGTCGCATTTAAGCCCTATTGTCTGACGCAGTCTCAGCATTTCATAGATGAAGATATTTTCACAATAGCGACATTAAAATGTGAAAAAGTAGCTGTGTTGTCAAAAAGGCACATTTTTGCCCCATTTGGTGAATAAAGTAAATAGTAAAATGCGCTTTAAGTTGTACACATAAAGACGAACCTTGTCTCAACAGAGTGTTAAATAAGTTCAGACCATCTTTTATTTAGAAAAATTACAAACATTATCCAAAATCAGCTTACTAAATAATGGGTCATTGTAAAATAAATATATATTTTTTAAGCTACTATGCGGCAAATTTGCAAGAACAGAGGCCCTTTATTTATTGTGTGTGTTGTTTTTGTAATGGCATTGCTTTTAGATCTTGTTTACAGACAGCTTTAGCACTATTTTGTCGAAGACCTATTGCCTACTATACAATATACAGAGTGGACTTTGGATCAACCCTTTGATCAATATTTGATGCCTTTCCCATGTATTTCCTGACAATTATTTCAGTGGCTTTCCTCACTGTTCTGGTATTTCTCCCGCCCCAGAAGCTTTTATTTTCCAAAATGTCTCTAACAGCTTATCTTGCCCTTCCACTGAAAACATGACGAGATTTTTTATTTTTTATTTGTTTCAGCACTCTATAGGAGTGCATCGCATTCCTCCGTCTCTCTCCTTTCGTTCCCAACCACCAAAAAACTGCTGCTTGCTCGTTGCTCCCCCAACTCTCCCCTCCTCCTGCTTTCCTGCTTCATTATATTTTATGTTACTTTGATTTGATTTTTGCTTGTGCAAGGGCCCAGCGGCTGCGCGCTGCTGCTGGACCACTTGTTTCCTTGCCTGATGTGCCCAGCACCTCCATTTCCTTTTTCAAATTATTTTTTTATCTTGGAGAGTACAGCAGCTGCACACTGCTTGGTGATACTCTTTTTGCACTCCCATCAGCCATGTTGGAACAGTAGATAAAAATGTTCATAACACCAATGGTGTGTCAAGACATATGCGCATGCTTTGGCGGCTATCATGGAACAGCTTTTTGTTTATTGGAAAACCCATTCCAAAATGGCCGCTCATGATTCTGCCTGCGTCGTCATGAAACTGTGGCTATTTTAGAATGTGTTAATGCCAATGAAAATAAGAATTGGCAAAACCAATTGATGGCCCTTTTAAAGGTGAGATATATTGGCTTAGACATGCTTCTTTATTCTTTTCTACCTATTCAGAAGTACTCTTTGACTCCTGCGTATAGGGCAAAGTGTAATGGGCATACAGAAGCGGAGGTAGAGATTTGAAGAAGGGGGGCAGTGAAATGTCACTTCTACTGTAAATTAGTATTCTGACTTTCTCTGTTAAATAAAATAAATATTTCACACAGAGATGTTGCTTCAAGCAGCTTGCCCATCCCTTTTTCCCGTTCATCTAAATGATACCATGTAACCTTACAGCAATTGCATTTTAATGTTCAATTCTAAACAAATGCGGGAGAGAAACATTTGATTTTGTTTCCAAATAACGTTTAGTATTATTTTATATTCATAAAAACTATCTTGCACGTTGAATGGACAAAATAAATAGCTTGTTTTTTTTTTTTAAATAGCGCTTTCATTTCTAAGAGCTTTAAATGCACGTTACTGTATTCAAGTGATGACCAATGAATTCAAAACATTAGCCCTACTCTCTGGAAACCAAACCTCACTCAAACTATGATCTCAGATGCATCTCTTTAGATAGTACTGTTCCAGGAGTCAATCGTCACAAAATCGCTCTGTCCTGCAGCACTGTTCCGTCTCTGATCTTCAAAGGTACCCACAAGAGATCACGGGAGTCCTCGCCTGGGCAGTTTCGTTCCCTTTGAAGCCAGCAGTCAGCTGCACAGAGAAACCTGGGACGATAGCAGAGTTGCCTTCAGTGGGCTCACATAGCTTCACAAATCTTTACAGCCTTTCCAAAGCATAAAATACTGGATTGATTTTTGTGAAATTAGCATATTTTAGATAGTTTGTGTAAGAGTGGAAAAGAGCAACGAAGTCGGCTTGTGTTTCATGCCCACATAGAAATATTTTTTACTGATTTGGTCGGATCAGGAAATGGTTCAAGGATATTATTTTCTCATCCTGCCTAATTACAGAACAGGAAGCGGTCTCTTCCGCAAAAACATCCTCTTCTCTCATGGGCTCTGCACTTAAGTGTCTGCTGTCCTCTAAGAATAGTTACCCTTTAGGTGCAGTAAGTTATGGCGTTTCTACATGAAGTTAAACAAGCATAGTTAAAGTCAGTAAGTCTTACCTACGCAAAAGCTGTTGACATTGCCAATGTGTTTTAGCCATGTTGTACAACAGTGTGAATGCTGTTCAGCATGGCTAAAAGTTAGTAAAGCAAAGGAGAGTAGTGTGGAGTGCCGAAGAGTGGAATGGCGAAGAGTAGAGTGTTGTAGATTCGAGTGGCAGAGAGTGATGTGTATTGGAGTGGCATGGTGTCGAGTCGAATAAAGTGGTGTACAGTGGAGTGGTGTAGAGTAAAGTGGGCAAGTGTAGAGTGCATTGGCATAGAGATTGGCATAGTATAGTGGTGTAGCGAGCAGTGGCGTTGAATTCAGCATTACGGAGTGAAGTGGCTTAGAGTGGCGTGGCGCACCGTGGAGTGGCTTAGAGTGCAGTGACATGGATTGGCATATTGTGGTGTGGAGTGGCATAGAGTTGAGTGATGCAGGGGGCGGTGAAACAGAGTAGTGTTGAGTGGCATAGAGAGCAGTGGCATAAAGTGGTGCAGAATAGAGTATAGTCCCATAGAGTGCAGTGGTATAGAGAGCAGTGGAGTAGCATAGAGTGGAGTAGAGCGGAGTAGAGAGGAGTGGTATAGAGTACAGTCTTGCAGAGCATAGTGAGTGGTATAGAGTGCAGTGACATAGAGTGCAGTTGTGTAGAGTGTAGTGGCATAGACTGGAGTGGTGCAGAGTGGAGTGGAGTAGAGTGGTTTAGAGAAGATTGTTTCAGAGTGGAGTGGTGCAGGGTAGAGTACAATTGTGTAGATGGGATAGAGAGTAATGGAGTACAGAAAAGTAGTGCAGGTTACATTGGTGTACAGTGGATTGGCGTAGGGTTCAGGGGCATAGAGTTGAACATTGAAGAGTAACGTGCATTGGCATACACTGTTTTGGTATGGAGTGCAGTGGCATAGAGTGCAGTGTTGCAAAGTGCCGTAGAGTACTGTGGCTTAGAGTGGAGTTGTGCAGAGTAGATTGGTGTGGCCTAGACTGGATTGGTGTAGAGTGCAGTGGTGAAGAGTGCAGTGGTGTCGAGTAGAAGGTAGAAGAGTCCATCGGCATAGTGTAGAGGGCACAGGGTAGAGTAGAGAGGCGTAGCGTAAAGTGGTATAGACTGAAGTGGCATAGATTGGAGTAGTGCAGAATGTAGTGTCGTGGGGTGGTGCAGAGTAGAGTGCAGTGGCATAAAGTAAGTGCAGAGCGGAGTAGAGGGCAGTGGCACAGAGTGCAGTGGCGAGGTGTAAAGTGGAGTGGTGCAGAGAAGACTGGAGTGTGCATGGTGTGGTAGCACACTGCCGTTACAGACATTTTAAATTGAAATGAGCATTACATTTGCACAGGCAAACACTTTTACTAATTAAACTATAGAGTGTGCGGGCAAAAATGTGTGAAAATTACATCAACTCAGTGTAATGATTTGTTTTGATCATATTTGTTTCCAACACATTTTAGAAATAACAAAAATGTTCTTCATTTGTGTTCCTAATTCCAGTATATTCTGAAATACTTAAAGTTCATTTAAATGTTATTGTGTGCTCGAAAGAAATCTCTTACCTACCTACCCACAGTATCCAGTAAGATTGTCACTTAAATCCTTCTACTTTGAAGTCAGAGAAAGAAATGTTAAGAAGAGTGCCTGACATTTGACCTAAGTCTTTGAATACACAGCAAATGTGGTGCGATTAGAACAAGATTTAAAGGCTTCTTTACAGAAAACTAGTTAGTGGAAGAATACCGTAAATATGATTTAGGCAAAGGGCGGGATGAACTGAATCTGGACAGCCTAAAGCAAATAAAGTCAGCAAATGGAAAGCAAGAAAACTTGAGTTACAACCCACAAAGCCAATAGGAAGTAATGGACGGAATGCATTCCTAGGTCAGCTTTCTGAAAGTCCCCAAGATGTCCTTAGCAAACACAGACAGCTGGAAAGCTGCAATTTAAAAAATGTGTTGGTATGTGTGTGGCTGTATCTTAAAACATGGTCTCCTGTTTAAAGGCCATTTACCAGCCATATTTAGTGTTAGGATACTGTTAATCTGTAATTTATGCAAGTCAGTGTTTAATTTACGTACCTCTAGAATACCAATACAACACAAACACCTCATTTTACAGCAAAACTGCCAAACTACAGCATGTTTTCATAGTCAAACATTTAATAATACAGGCCACTGCTGCAGTCCTGAGTGCACTGGTACTGCTGGAACATACTCACATTCAAAAGTAGGCATTTCCTGTTTTTTATGGGGGCATGTCAATAGAAAACCAAGATGGCGTATCTCTCAGAGATATGTGACCCTTACAGAGAACATGTCATGAGCATATACCTAACAGAGCGATTCAGAATGTCTACAATCAATGAGGTATAAATGTGCAGAAGTACTTTGATAGCGGCATCGAGAGGCATAGATCATATCCTGCTTCTGTGCCAAGAAGCATTGTACTGTCCCATCCAAGAGTAGGAAGGTTCGGATAGTGTACCCCATTTACACAACAAGATGCAGCCTGTACACCATTGTAAAAGGTTAAGCTCACCCACCCAAGCTCACAAGCATCCCGAAGCACCCACTGAGAGTGGTGGGGCACTCACGGACAGGAGAGACACATTCTGTATGGGTGTTCAGAGCTTTACAGGTGCACATGTGTATAATGTACACCTGCAAAGCTGCATGTGGTGCGGTATGTGTAATACATTGCTCTGTCAGACCTGTCACAGGCCAACGGGGCATCTTTCACTGCCTGGTTGTATATGAGTTGTGAGGCTCAGGTCATTGATAATGCATTTCCCTTTTACAAGCAGTTTTTGCTGAATTAAAAATAAATTGTTTAGTCAGGTCTGTGAGGCAGTTTATAATTTCAGATTGAGATGAAGTTCATGTGCTATATGCCGGTGGGAGAGCCACTGAACATTCAATGCTATGTCTGGCTCTCGCTCTGCTCGAGATCCTCTTGGGCCTTGAGCCAAGCTTTCATGTTGTTTCTGTCTCCCACCCATTCTCTAACCTCATGCACTGAGAATTTAAGACCCTATGTGTATGTAGATACGAAGATACCTTTGTGATAGATCAATGCAGTGCTTTTAATGCAAATAGTCCGAGTCTGAACGCACAGGATGCATTATTCATAGGTATTTTATTTTTGAATCTAATAAAAATTCATTAACACTAACAAGGCAGGGCGCCTCAAACACAATTAAGAGCATTAAATCAAATCAAATTGGGCTTAATTTGATCATAAGAGTACATCATAATTTTATGATATTGTTCATGAAATGTACTCAGTGACATTAACTCATCACCAGTGTGCAAGTGTTTAAATGAAGGCAGGACTACTTTTTGGTTTAGAAAAGAACATTGTCCTCCAGTTTATTTATTTAGGTTCCGAATAGGATTATTTCTTCACATCTGTTAGACGAGACTGCATTAGGGTAGTATTCCTCCAACTTTTTCCTGCCTCCCTCCATTGTTCTGACTTCATTTTTCTGGCTTTAGGACTCTGTGCACATTGCCTCTGCTAAACAGTTCTAAAGTGCCTGTGTTCTCTCCCCTAAACATGGCAATATTGGTTCATTCCCACTTGGCATATTTAAATTACTTATACGTCCCTAGTAAAGTGCACTTACATGTGCCCTGGGCCAGTAAATTAAATGCTACTCAAAGCCACCCAAGTAGCCCCTTAACCATGTCTCGGGCCTGCCATTGCAGGACCTGCATGTGCAGTTTGCTGCCACTTTGACTTAAAGCTACTTGCCAACCGTTTAACTACCCTTTTATTACACCTAAGTGACCCCCAGGGTAGGCCCCAGATAGGCCTGAGGGCAGTGTACTGTGTAAGTAAAAGGTAGGATATATACTCTTACTTTACATGTCCTGGTAGTAACAAAGAGCTCAGTTCATTTTCACTACTGTAAGGCCTACTCCTCTCATAGGGTAATATTGGGAATTCCTAAAAATACTGTAATTCCTGATTAGAAAGGAGTAGCTTTAATATGGTTTATATCTTTGGAATGTTAAATATAAATCCTCTTTACTGGTAAAGTTGGATTTCAAATTACAATTTTAAGAAGGGCTACTTTTAGGAAGTGAATATTTCTTTTGTCTCTTAGCTCTGTGTGCCTTGCAGCCTACCTCCAATACATGTCTGGGCGTGGGTGACAAGACTAGGTGTGTCTATCTGCATTCTGATTACTCTTCCTGGGCAGGAAGGGAGATAAGGGATCACACTTACACTTCAATAGGTAGTTCCTGCTCCCACACGAAAGGCTGTTTACCCCCTACTGATAGTCTGGGCCCAGGCTGGGCAGAAAGTAACTTGTGTTTTGGGCACTTCAAAGACCCTTCTTTGCAGTCACCCCCACTGCATAGGCACATTTGGGTATAAGTACCAGGCCTCTGACCCTATCAAAGTAGTACACATCTGGCCCTTCGACCACTCTGCCAGGAAGAAGAGAAACCACTCTGCTGCTAAAGGACTGCTATTGTGCTGGATCTGCTGTTTGCTGAACTCTTGCCTTGCTGTGTTGCCATGCTGCTGTCGCTGTCTCTCTCCCTGGGTGAGAAGGACTGGAAATGCATCACTTGAACTCAGAGTGACTCCATGGGCTTGCTGGCTTGTCTCCTGTTGCCAAATAGGAACACAAAAGAATGAGAACTCACTTTTTGCAACCCTTGGGCTCATCTGCCGGTGAGTCTGTTCTGAGAAGAGGTGCCGACCCAATCCTGGACCCTTGAACAATGGACCTCAGGACCTACTGCAGTGTTATTGGCGTATCAACTGCTGTTGCTGGACTCTTATCGGCGCATCACACTAGAGCCAACACATCGCATTTGGACCTGCCATACACAGAGACCAACATTTCTCTCACTGGACTTGTCTCATTGCCACTGCAGAATTGAGAATCACTTAGCTGCACATCCACCTCTGTGGACTTGAACCTAGGATCAAGGTACTTTTGTTCAGCAGGCCTAAGTATCCACGGTCGCCTGAACACTTGACTGTCCTGGTCTGGGACGACATGTTAAACCTTTAAGTGCTATTTGCTTCTAAGCTGTTCTTTGACATTTATTTCGTCAGAACTCATATCTCAATTTCTACATATTGCATTTTTGTAGCTTTTGTCTTCTTTTATGTATAAAGTCATAATTTATTTTTCTAAACTGTTGTGGAGCCTTTTTTTTTTCACTGTGTCAGTCTGAAGTGTTGCACAAATACTTAACACATTGCCTATTCAGTTAAGCCTGACTTCTCTTTGCTAAGCTACAAGAGAGTGCACACAGGATAATTTAGGTTGTATAGTGACTTACCCTGGCTAGGATTGTGGCTCCTGCTTGGACAGGGTGCATACTCTTCCAACAAAAAAAAACATTTCTAAGTACATTATTCTTTGGAAAACGTCATATGTATTCCATTGCTAATGATCAGTGCCATGGAGGAGGACTTTTAGGTTTGAATTAGTATATTTGTATCTTGAAATGTCTGTTTTTTTTTTCTTGGGAGACTAGGTTGATGTCTTTCAATCCCCTAATTATTAGTGGTTCTCCTCAGGCAAGGGATTTGGTCAAGATGATACTGGTGTAAAACAAAACATAGGATTTAGACTAGCAACCCTATTTGGGTGTATTGTGTGTGTGTGGGGGTGGGTGAGGGAATTGTATGCATGGTGCACTTACTACATATGGCCAGGCATTGTGTTACTTATCTTGACTACATCTTCGCCATCCCATTATGTTATAAGCAGGGTTAAACTGATGTTCAGGAAAGGTGCCTTTTAAATGTGCTGTAATATTATGACAACACTCTGTGACTGGGACGTACCCTTTTGTAATTCTTAGGAAGCCATACACCAGTGTTTTTTAGTTGAGGTGAGAATGACCTCTTGGGATTTGTGAGCATTATCAGTTAAAATCATTTTTTTCCTGTTAATATAATGATTATAAGAAAGAGACTTTTTAATTGGGTTTTATGCGGGTGGCAGGCTAAGTGTTTGTGGATTAAGTTTGCCGCCTGGTGCTTCTCCCTATCTAGAATGCTGTTAACTTCAAGCCATGTTTAGCTAGGTGTATCCACTACTGGCTCCAGGTGAAGAGTATTTCCTTTGTATCGCCACTCTTGATTTGCTGCTACTGTGTGGGGTGACCTCTAGGGAGTGAATGAGTATACCTATATTGTGAATGAGTATACCTATATTTAACACTTTGTTGTGTGGTATCCAAAATTCTGCTGTAGTTATAGTATGATCATCAATGTGTGTTGGCAACATGCGTGGAATACAATAAGAGATTGGATTGCGTAGATTGCAGTTTCATACATTTTGTTTAGTGTAGACAGTGTCAAATTTTACTATGGCAATTGTCTCTTTATTCAGCAAAAACATGTTGTCTCCTAAATGATCAATTTTAACCACCACAATGACAGTCAATTTCAATTCACTTTCTTAATGCTCTTGAAGTGTTTGACTAGTGTTGCATGCAGAACCTTGAATCGTATTCTTGATTTATGCTGGCCAATTATATTTCTAACTTCCTAACTGGTTTTACAGTTATACAGTTTTTGCTGGTGACAACTAATCCCTGATATTAATTTTTTTTCCTCATTCACAAATAAAGAAAATGGAGGCAGGAGCTCAGGTAGAGTGATAGAAGAAATTTGTGTGACAGTCTCAGGCTGTGACTTCCTACTACCTGGTCCAAAACGGCATACATCCATTTAGGAGGAGATTCTTCACTGCCCTAGTAATTCTCTTTTATTTTGTTGTTTTAATTTTGTAATCATTGGACATATGCTGAGTGCCATGTTACATTTTCACATACCATTGTGCACCGTTTTATACCAGTGCTCTCATAACTCCCACATCTCAACTCTCTTACTAGAAGGGCAACTACGATGTAACCTTTTTACTCACTGGGCTGAGATTATCCAGTCTATATACACCTGGGGTGCAGAAGACATCCTTCCTTTGGGCAAGCAAATCTCCCTTTGTGTAATCAGGATTAGTTCAAATAATAGTGATGCCTGCCTTTTCCTTCACTTTAACAGTGACCTACCACCTTCTAAAACCCTAAAATGTCACCTCTGCAAGGCTTACATCTATTTTGGTTCCAGTTATATCCGATAAGGCCTTACCCTTGCCAGGAAACCTGGATCGTGGGTCACTGCCTGAACATGTGGACATCATCTGCCCTCTCGATGCCACACCTAAGGCGAGCCTTCATTTCTCGACCCTCCTAGTCTTGTTACCTTTTTGGCCGTCCAATAAGCCATGTGCACTGTTAATAGATGTTTTTTTTCTTAAAGAAGCAGGTTTCACTAAAGCCCATAAAGAAGACCTCGATACTTGCCATACACATGTCAACTCCAGCATCGACAGGTTACTTTTCCATGTTTTACCCAGCAAGACAAAAACTCCTTTCCCGCCTTGCACAGGCATCTAGTCCAATTTGGGAACTTCTCTTCTTTGAGGTGGACTCCCTTATAGTATTTTTTCTCATTTCCTTCCCCATCTTTTCCTAGTCCATGCACCCAGCTTGCCAATTGATAAAACTTAAATTTAGAAAGGCTATTGTTCGTTATACCAGACAGATATTCCCTGGGGACCACAAAACTCTTTTTGATAATCTGTCCCCACTTATTCACAGCCACTTCGATTAAACGACCTTCTAACCTGTAGATATTCTGGGTAAGTTCCATATTGGTGCGTTCTCTCCCCCAGAAGAGGGGGAGAGAACTGCCTGGTTCCTGCCTGGCCTGGAACCAGAGCTTACAGGCTACAACCAAACAAAAGTTATTTTTTACAAGAACTTCGGACGTCCATATTAAAAAAAAAAAGTAGGTCCCTCCCTGTGAAAGATTTTTCATCAAAGCTTGAAATGCAGGGAGAAAATCAAGACCACCGAATAGTAGGAGTCTTATATTCTTTAACTGAAAAGCCCAGCAATAAAAAGCGAAAGTCTGTTATACCTCCTTCCATTTCTTTTCCTACGGAGTTTCCTCCAAGCGATTCTCACCCCCTTGCATGACCAAATAAAGCTGCTTCTCTCCCCTTGCAGCTTCCTAAACTAATCTGGTTTAAAAAGCAATGGGATTGCATTAAAAGTGAAAGTAAACTTTGGGAGAGCCGGCACCTTTATCACATTGGTTCTTTCTATAATTAAGAGTGGGAGGAATCCCAATGATCTCAGTAGTTTCCTAGTTTCTGTAATTTTTTAATCAAAACTAATCTTGGCCCTTTTATTTAGGTCCTGTACCATCTGGACACCTAAATATCTTATTTCCTTTTTACAGAGTGAGTGTTCAGTCCCATTATTTTGGACTTTTTTTGGTTGACAAAATAACCGGAAACCCTCCAAATATCATCCAGGGTATGGAATATCATTGGGAGGGACCCAAATAGATTCTGTGTATATACCACCACATCATCCGCATAAAGCACGACTTCCTACACCCAAACCTTACATCCAAACGGGGTGAAGCCCTAATTACCCCCGATTTTATGTGCTAAAGACTCAATGTATAATTTGAAAAGTAATGGCAATAGCAGGGATCTTTGTCACGTCCCTCCCTCTATATTGATCTGTTTGGTTAAGTTTCCTTTCACTACAATCCTGGCTGTCTGCATTTTAGAGATTGACATAATTGCTCTTGCCAATTTCTCTCCCAGATTATATATTCGTATAAAATTTCGTAAAAAGGGCCAACTCACCGTTTCCAAAGCCTTAGTGGAGTCGAAGGTCAGAATTGGAAACTCTGTACCATTTTTTGTAGCCATATCTATCGCCCCAACCAAGATACGCGTTAGTTCTTAAATCTGTTGCCCCTTGATAAACCTCCTCTAATCTTCATGAATTAATGTCCCGATCACCTTTTCCAACCTCTTTGCTAACACCTGCATATAGATTTTATAATCACTATTAAGTAGCAAGATCGGCCTATATGATTCGCAGATCTTAAGCTCTTTATTTGGTTTCAGGATAATGCGGATTGTGGCCTCATCGAGGATTGTGGCAAAGCATGTCCCTTAAAAAAAACTCTGTTTAATAAATCAGTTAAGGCTGAATTAGCTAATCTTTTAGAACCATATACAGTTTATTCAGTAGACCTTCGGGTCAGCTGCTTTGCCTCTTTTTGGCTTATTTATCGTCCCTGTAACGCCTCCATGCTGATCTACTGATTTAAACTCTGCTTTGACTTTTGCAACCGATTATGAAACGCTATACCAATCAGCCTCTCGTAGGACAGGAGATGACACTGTCTAACTGCTTAAGGACATTTCCCTGCTGGAACTTTCGGCGAAAGACAGGGAGGCTATTGACCATGACCCAATAACAGAGAATATTGTGGGTGCTATTTGTGATTTACGGTCCAGAAAGGCAGTAGGCCCAAAAGATTGCCCGAAAAATTATATAATTGTGTGGCGGACACAGTCACCCAACCAATGCTAGATATGTTACAAATGACGTAGAAAGAGGGGCGGCCACCAGAGGACTTAAGATTGGCCACCATACATGTCATTCTAAAGAATGGTAGACCTCCTGAGCTATGCAGCACCTATAGACCCATCTCCCTACTCAATTTTGATTCCTAGGTGTTGGCAAAAGTGTTAACTCATCAGCTACGTCCCATTATCTCCACGGTAATCCACTCGGACCAATCTGGGTTCATGCCACTTAGCAGCACCAGGCTAAACTTCCGATGTTTGTACGGAGTCATGCATGTTACGGCCACCCACCCGGCTGAGGCCGCAGCAGTACTTTCGCTGGTTGCCCGTGTGGAATTCAATAGTATTGAGTGGCTGTATGTGTTTACCTTTTTATCCAGACTGGGCTTTGGATCAAGTTTTGTGTGGGGGTTTGTCGCCTATACTCTGATCATTTGGCAAGAGTCCGTGTGAACGCGACAATATCCAGGTTATTCGTACTACATAGGACCACTTTCCCCTAAGATCTTCATGATAGCACTTGAACCACACGTGGCATGGGTGCGTAGGGACCCTTTTGTCCATGTCATTGATATCGGGGTGGCTGGGATGAACTTCTCCCTGTACGCTAATGATCTGCTCTATGCACATAAGCCTACCCAGATCTTTCATAGACTTATCCACATCTTCTGAACTTATGGCAGTTATTTGGGCTACCAGATAAATTGGGATAAGTCATTTGTTTTTCCCCTGGCCTGTAAGATCCTGACCCTCACGTCAACCTGTGCAGCCTTGATACAGCAAGATAAATTCATATACTTAGGTATTTGGGTTACCAAGTCGGAGGAGAACTTCTTGGCTTTGAATTTACACTCCCAACTGGAGAGGTTGTGAGGGGATGTGACCCACTTGCGGCGCCTCCCGGTCACCTTCATGGGCTCGGCCATCTCATTTAAGATGAAGGCCCTCCCTTACCTGCTAAATGTGCTCCCGAATACTCCATATCAAATCACGAGTGCGTTATTTTGGGCAATTGAGGGGGAACTACGTAACCTGTTATGGGATGGGGCATAAATTGCAGCAGGGTTTTTATGAGGGCAGACTGGTGGTTCCAGACATCAGGCGGTATTATTTGGCATCCCAGCTCATTAATATAAATGATTAGGTCTTTGCAACCTACACCGAACCTGCATATCATGAGGACCGCCACACCATGGGAAATGAAGGTTAACGAGCTGCACTTAATCGCAGGGACCGCGAGAAACTTCTCCCCGTGCACATTCGGACGGTGATGCAGGCATGTCGAGTGGCCACAAAATTACTGGAGTGGGAGACCAAACTGACTGAACTAACCCTGCTCTGGGACTGTGATCTGCTGTGCCATGTGGGGCGTCTGCAGTGCTTTCGCAAGTGGGGTTTTATCGGGATAGACCGCAGCGGGATGTTTTGCAGAATAGTGCCATGATTACATTTGAAGAACTGCAGACAGAATACCAGATGGCTGATGGAGAACGGTTCTGTTATCTGCAGTTGAGACGTGCCCTTCGGTGCCATATACCGGAGGCAAAACTGTTACCTGACTGTTCCCCATTATAAAACAGGTAGCTACTTAACCCACTGGTAGACAAGACTGTTTCTCTCACATATCGAAATCTAATAAATAACTTTCCGGATCCTTTGTGCCCTTTGAGGGAGGCATGGGAGACAGACGTGGAACTTCTGGAGGATGACGACTGGGTTAAGGCCGTACAGAGCCCTAGGGAAATTGCTATACGAACACGGTTCAGACTGATCCAACTCCGGATCCTACATAGGTCGTTTGGCCCCCAGACACTCCAACATAGATTGGGCCGATGTGAGTCCAAACAATGCGCATGGGGCTGCAGGAGGTGGGCACCTTTTTCCACAGTCTCTGGGCCTGCCCCAACATTCAGAGTTACTGGGCTGGAGTGGCCCTGGTGATGACTACAGTAGTGGGTCCTCAGGTCATTGCAAAGCTACATGGCACCGAAGGGCTTGAGAACTCATGACCAGCGCTCTTAGCTAGCCAACATGTTCCCCCTCCATAATGTCCGCACCATACTTCATTCCCAATCCTTTATATCACATTGTTGGTCTTTCAGTTTGAAAAGATTGTATCTATGACTTTTTTTGTTTTAGATTATGAACTCGGATACTTCCATAGTCTGAATATGCGGAGCACTTGACACATCTATGGTGTCCTACTATTCGATAAATATTCCATATCTCAGGTGATTTAACACAAAGCATTAACCTTTTATGTAAAACAGGAGAGATAAAGAGATACCCATATAGTGGCTGAATTGCACAAAGTGAAACCAGAAAACTTGAGAACAGTCCTGTCTTCCTCGCTTGACCAAACTGTGTGATCTTATTCAAATCTCTTGTGTTTGGTTTTATAGCTATAATGTTGCTCAATGTATAAGAAGAATCTAGGGCAAATAGGGGGCACATGTCAACTGGCTTACTTTTTAGATCACTAATAGCATTATTGTCAGGGAGAGGGGGAGGTGAATGTTTCAAAGTTCAAACTATCACTTTTAATAAATGCCTCTCAATGCAGTGATATAATCTGATGTAGTAAGATCAAACACTTCTGCATGTTAAAGAAATACACTTTCTTTAATTTTGAAGAGTGTTTGTTGCATATTATACGTGGCAAAAATGTTCATGGTTCAGCTAGTGCACAGGCTCGTGAAGGCAGCCCAAACCTTTAGCTCAGTTGTAGGACATCGGGGTATTAGTTGAGGGGTGTAAATACCTATTTCGACTAATAACCACAACTCTTGTCAGGGTGAACCCTAAGGTCGCATAATAAACCTGAGTTTAACTCCCTGATAGCTATGGCACAGAGCAGACAGGCTTAACTTAGAAGCAATGTGTAAAGTATTTATGAAGTTCCAAAACACTAATAAAGTCCAAACACAAATCAAGAAAAATCCCAAACATAGAGGAAGTTTTAATATATAAAATGACAAACATCTTATGGGGTACTTGAGTTATGAATTTCCAAAGTTTAAATGTAAAAATAGGGCCAGAAAGTGTTAAGCGCCAAACGAGGGCATTTGGTTGTGCTTGGCTGGTGTCTAGGCACAAGTTAAGGACGATAGCGATAAATACAAAAAGTGGGTTTGACCCAGTTGGACGTTTTACCTTCTGACTTAGTCTCTGAAATCTCAAAGCAGTAGGCTGTGATCGAAGTGATCCATGATGTCAGATAGCCGCTAGACTAGGTCCCGGTTAGGACTTTGACTTTTGGAGGGAAAGCTCAGAGAAAATTGGATTTTACATCCAAGGAAGGTCTCTCAGTGGCTTCATACTTTTGAAGTATTTGCCCAGTGAAGATGTTTACCTTTGAATTTGGTCACTATTTTAGAACTTCCGGTAGTGCAAGGATGCAACCTGTAGCCGAAGTGGGCACCACGAGGATGGGCACCTTCTCCCCGAAATACAGCTGAATTGAATTTGCTCTTGTGGATAAGCTCTGACCAGGAGCAACCTGAATGTTTGGTGCAGTAGTACACCTTTGTTGGATCAGCTTGGCAGGTTGGTCCCAGTGCTCTGGAATTTATTGAAGCTAAAAGGTTTTTAAGTCCTAGGTTTCAGGGGATGATAGTAGGAGTACTTTTTGACACCTGCCAAAGGCCCAGGACCTTGTGGAGAGCATTTGCACGTCAAGGCTCATGTTTGCAGATGCCAGCAGCAGCATCCAGGGTAGATCCACTTGGCAATAGTCAGCTAGGCAGCTGCAGAAAAACATAGCTTGTAGCTTGTTGAGTTCCTCTAGCTTATACAGGAGGTCATCCTTAAGAATCTATTTCTTTGTCCTAGGTACAAGAGGGAGAGCAGGTCTAGTCTTTAGGGCTCTTATGATGTTACATGCAGCAACTCCAGTCCTCTTATTTTCTTTCACAGTTCCAGTGACTGTTCTGAGGGGATGCCACATTTGTGCCTGGTGCCAGGGGGGCAAGTCTAGGCCACTCCCTAACAAATGGGGGAAAAGTCCCCAGGGTTAACCCTACCCCTGTTTGCAGCATCCCATGTGTGCCCTAATACAAACAATGCCACAGTGCCCCAATCTACCTAAAACCAAGATGTCAGAACCTTTCTTCCCTGGTGCAGAGCTCCCGTGCCCACCTCTAAGATGAGGACAGGGAAATAAACACCTCCCCACACCCAAGGCCTCTATTTTGCTCTGGGAGCATCAGTTTTCATATCTCATCAAGCGGGCTATTCAGCTGCAAGATGAGAGTTGGTGCTCATGTTTATGGGCCCCAGACCCATTAGGAAGGGAAAATATAGATTTCTAAAAGTACAATTTCCAAAATATTTATTTAAAATTAGACTATCAGTGAATTGGGCTTTTAATAGATATTCCATAATATGAAATGTGTAGCTGTTCCCAAGCCGGAGTTAAAATTATTACATTTAAAATTGCATCCCATGACTTTCCTATGGAACAGTCAGCCTTGCTACGGTGAAAACAGCTTTCTGACCTTTTTCACTGTAAGAACATGTGCAACATTACACTTTTACTTATCCTACTTTTAAATACAATGCACCCAACCATATGTATATGGGCATTAAGGCCTAATTAGGGGTGACTTACTAATATTTAAAGGAAAGTTTTGACTTGGCAAAAGGGGTTGTTTCGACCGGTTGAATTTGCAATTTAAACTGCACAGTTAGGCTACAAATGGCAGGCCTTTAGTCATGTTTGCACTGTCACTGCAGTAGGTGGCATAATGGGTGCTGTAGTCTAGTGGTGATATTTAACTTACTTCCCCTGAGTACCATTTGCAATGTACACTGGGGACTTTTAGATAAGTTAAATGTACCATTCATGGGTATGTCAAATTCATCATGTTGAAAGGGGCGCACAAGCACTTTGGGTGCCAGAAAACAGTCAAGGAAAAAATCTGAGGGTACACAACGCAAAAGATGGTCCTTTTCAAAAACAGCTCCCCCATTTAATTTCTAGGCTTCTACGCCCCTAGCATGGATGTATGTATATATGCTTTTTCTAAAAACACAATTAAAATGCATTTAATATTAATAAATAAAACAGACATCCTCCCTTCCCATGAGTTAACTGATTAGGGTTAGTTCTTCTAGCCATGTCTCACATGCCTGTCATGCAAACCATAACTTGCACACCAAATGCATTGCTTACAATCTCACCCTTTGAGGTAACAGATAACTTCTATGAATGAGAAATTATGTCACTAGTGATATGACGTATTACATCCACCATTAACATTTACATTGCACATGACATGACTATGGACACAGTATAATTTTTTTGCGTACGTGTTGTAATTTGAAGATGTAATGCGAAATCTTCTTTAAGACTGTTTTAAATATTGTGAAGCAAATAACACTGCATTTGTTGTTTGAGCTATGTTTTGCACAGTAGGTGTTGGGGTTGATGCTTTCGTGAGCTAACCATGACTGAGGAATTCCAGGGCTTTGTAACCATACATGCACTTATAATGTCTTTTTCCATGAGTGAGTTTTTATTGATGATATACCACATCCTAGTTCTATAAAAGAACCCCCCTGGGCTGAGTGCAGCTAGGGTGGGTTCTGCATGAGACATGCCATGCCAGGCTTAAATCAGATAAGAGATTTGTGCAGAGTAATTAGCAAAACAAACTGCTTTATTGAAAACTCTGACCTAACCATAATATCTTGGCTGTCACTATTGTGAGATGTATATATGCACAACATCAAATAAAAATGTTTTGTCATAAGGTTACATGCTTGCATTTTTGTATTTGGAACAACATTCCTTCATTTTATTCACACTCATGGATTTCAAAAACTTTGACCTCTCTCAAGCACTACCTGGTGCTTGAAGATACCACTCAGCTACCCAACTCTGCTTTGTTGCTGCCATTCAGCTGTCTTAATGTGTAATTATTGTTTCTTTCATACAATTGACTTCTAGACTGTTTAAGCTACATTGGCAAATGTTTGTGTAATCTAAAAGTCTTTAAAATGGATCATAGTTGGGAGCACATTTAATGATGCATAGGACCTGGGACTTGTACTTAATGAGAGCTGTTGTTTTGTATATGCCAAGAAGATTTTTTTATTTTGTATTTAATATCGAGGAAGGGGCTTGTTTCTTGCGTTCGCTCATTGTCTCTTAATCCTGAATGGACTTGTAGGTTCAAGTTGGTGGTGGCCTGGTTAGGCCAGTGGGGCATGTTGAGTCCGATGTTGATAGTGGTTAGTTTGTCCTCTCTGTAGGTATATCAAGTATATTACACACTATGAGAATGTGCTGAGTGTGGTGATCTAGCCCTCCCCTCTCCTTTGTTGCGAGAGCCGTTTTGCTGGAATAGAATTTAATGTATGTATGACTACGGGAATATAGGGATGCCACGCAGAGCCTGAGGCAGTTGAAGATAAATTCCGGTCTTGGTGCACCTTGCTCCTTTTTCTTCTGCTGTTTTCAGCTAGTGATATATTTCAGAAGCAGTGGATCAGTGGTTGTACTGATACTGTTTGTTATGTCCTAAGTGTTTCTCCAAACAGTAGGGGAGTCACACCTACCTGACAAAAGGGACAGGGAAGTTAAGAACTGGACAAAAGTTAATTTCCCTTATATGCATCTTAAATGAATTAAAAAAGAGAAATGGGTGCTTTGTTTGAAAACCAAATGGACAAATGCTTGTCCTGAAAAATACAAGTCACAAACATATATATCTTTATTAAGTTCTTAAAAATACAATATGATACATCAAAAAAGGAAGGGAACTGATAATCGTCCCTATTTATCTAATACATTGTCAGTTCCTAAAGATGATCATTGTGTAATATACAAAATGACAACATAAAAAAATCCTTTCTCTTTTAAAATAAAATATAAACTATCAACGCAACGTTTCCATTGTCAACCGAACCTCAGCTTCAACAGATTTATATTTTATTTAAAAATTGATTTTTTTATATTGTAATTTTGTATTATTATGCACTGATCTTTTTTAGTAATTAGCAATGTATTAGAAGAGGAGGGATGATTATCAGTTCACTTTTTTTTTTTGATTTGTGATTTCAAATGTATGAGAATGATCGCCAAAGGTTTTTATAAAACTAAAAGAGAATACACATTTATTGTGTTTGTAAGGACTTAGCAAAGATAAATATGTTTGTGTATTGTATTTTTCTGTGCCAGAATTTGTCCATTTGGTTTACAAAGGGCCCATTTTAATGTTTTTTATTGGTGTAAGAAACACAAAAAGGAAATTAACTTTTGTCTAGTTCATAGATTGTTTCTCCTCTTTGAGAAAATTCAAAACCTTAATTGATCTAATGAGTATACACTGAATCGTCAGCATTTGGATTTGTAGTTCCTGGATCATTTGCCCCTCTTGAGTTTCGCTGTACGTGTTAGGAATACGCTGCACTTGCTGCTTCCAGTCGCATCTTTTCCCCTTAGTCTTTTCATTTCTAATGCAGTCTCTCTTGTTGTTTGTTCCTGTTGCTGTTTTGAGTGTGGTTTTATACAGTCTCCACAAGCTTTAAAGCAAATGCATTTCATATGATCTGTAAATTGCTTCCCTTTGGTTCAAACCCTTATGCCATCTCTGTGCAGGGACGAGTACACCTACTCTTTTTAATTAAAAACTATACATCAGAATAGACTTCATTACTTTTCTCCTCCTGGCGAAATCTCTACAGGCTGTTTCAAGTCCATTTGTTGTTAATGATTATACAATAAGGCCATCCTGTATTTCATAGCTTCTTTTGGCGAGGAGTCGATGCCTCATAAAGTTGTGTCTGCTAAAGCCTTCCTATAAACAGTTGTCTTGGAAGCAGTCTCCTCACAGATTAACAGCAGTTTAGATTTCCCTTGACTTCAGACGCAACACTTATATTTTAAACTCTCATAGCATACGGTGTGATTTCGGCTCACTGCGGCCTGTGTTGCCTCTCCAAGCGGGTCCACAACTCTGGCGCCACACTGTAAGCAGGCTGAGAAAAGCAGAACCGACTAAAATAGAGTACAGCGACAGAATTAGACCTGGATAGTAAGTAACTCAAAAGCCACAAAATTAGTTTTGAATGTCCAAAGGAGAATTAATAAGATCCCTTTGCAAGAAAAGAAAAGGGAGAAGATATAGTTTTGAAAGATAAGTGAGGAGGTGCTGAATTGACAAATCCCTCAACTGCTAAAGACGAGGTTCTAATAAACTGTGTCACACGTTACAAAAATCATGAACCTCATGGGGTTACACAAGGTGCCTCTGTGATGTTCCTCGTCAACATGCACATTCCAGGAAGTGTCTGTGTGTACACTGTTTGAGCCCCATCTAACTTCTCCATTGCGTCAATTCAGTGGAGATCTAGAGAATCCTTTCAAGCAAGGCCACTGTCACTGACTGCTTCACCTCTTCCCGTTTGAGAGATCCGAGCCCCCCCCCCCCCCCCCCCCCTACCAGTGCAGTTTCCTGCTCCTTTCCATTACATGCTCTTATTATTCACACAAATGCCATACATCATCAGTTTGTTTTAATGAGTTTCACAATTTGTGCAGTGGATTTGGTCCCCCCCACTAGTGTTCATTTGTGTTAACTGGCGAGTCCCATCCACAGCCTTTTAGATTCATGTTGATTACTATTAGGCCTTGATTAGGAGTACTCCAGTTTTTAATGATAATGCCAAATACATGGTTGCACATGGATCTCAATAACAAATAGCATCTTAGTCTGCCCCTCTGCTTTTTCCATCTTCAAATTTCAGCACAAAAATGTAATGGCAGAAAAGGGTCTGTAAGTACTAGGGCATGCAGATTTTGTGGATGAGAACACCACAATCTGTTATTCCCCAATTTGAATGGTATAACACAATTTGTGTTAAATATCTTATCCAGAAACTTCTGAACCACATGGCATCAGATTTTACCTTGTGCAATAATTATCCCTTAGCCCTCTGGGGCATTCACAGTAAGGCCCGTCCCATCAAAAGGATCCTTTGCTGCCTGTAATGCAGTTATGGGTACATGACCATCGGGGAACCACACAGGAAAGAAAGAAACCCTTGAAGTGTCGACTTCTTAAAAATGTTCTGTCTTGTATAAACCCATTTGTTCTAGCTAGTGAGATGGAATTGTGACCAGTGCTCGATGGTTATATCTTCATGATCCCTATAAGGACATTAATGGTAGACCATGTACAATATTGTGTAAAACCTTCTGAATACGAAAGGAGAGTTTGTGCATTACTAAAAGCAGTCTCAAGCTGGGTCAGGGAATTGAAATTGAACATTTGCTCCTGCCCTGCTGTGATCTGAAGGTCATAAACCAGAATCCAGCTTAACCTTCCATTTTTCTGAAGTTCTTAAATAGAGAGGCATTAACTTGGCTAACCTCACACCTGCTATTTGCAGTGCTTACACTCTGCAGAAATATGGCATGGAGTGCTATATAAATAACAGGTTCTTAATATTATTGCAACTTTGCTTCGTAATGTTAATAGAACAAAAACAACCCTTTCTTGGCAATATCACAGCATTAATATAGATAACAAATATCACGTGTTCAGTTTCAGTGGAATTCTGGCATTTAGGTGACCTTTAGACACGTTTATGCAGATCGGTTGTTCTTGATTTTTTGCTGTTTGCCAAGAAAAATACTGAACCAGAGTTTTGCTGATCTTTAAAAATGTGTCAGAAACCATGGGATTTAGGTCGAAACAGAGAGTTCTATGAAAACCTATGTTGTAATTTAGCTATTTTACACTTGGTTTGTGTATTAACCACATCGCTGCTTGAGAGATTCCTCTGCTGTGCTGGACAGCAATAAAAACAGGTGTGGTCATGATGAGCTCAGCGCGTCATGAGCACAGGAGCACTGTACTGCATGACGAGCTGAGCTCGTCAAGAGCATGGAAGGGGTAAAAAAGTGATTTTGCTTTTAAATAACAATGTAGTCATTATTTTCTGAGAACTTCAAGATGCCTTTTGACTTTTCGCTTTTGGGTTTGTAATCTTGGGTTTGAAGTGGAAGGCTCTGCGCCTACCGTGAGGTTTGATGCCACACTCTTTGAGAGATCCATGTTATGTGCTGTGAGGGCTCATTTTGAGGCATCACAGTGGTCCTTTTCAAACACACAACTTATGCGACATATGCTAGATGAACAGGACCCTATCAAAAAGAGGTGTCACTTGTTGCTCAGCCCTGGAACACTTGAAGTCCAGGCATTGTACTGCATCGCATGGTGTTGACTGGAAGACAATCAATCACACAAAACCCCGATTACAGCAAGGGAATGTAGAAGCAAAGGTTAACCAACAAACAACACTAGAAACAAGACAAACGTCCACTCACTCATGCAGCAAAAGTATAGCCACCAAAGATGAGTGAATTATTGCTGTACACAGTTTCTGCATCATACAGAACATATGCAGCATGAAATAACTCCACAAAAAAGGTCACTGCTCGCAATCACACCATATTGCTTTTCAACTAATTGCGCTGCTCACTCCTCTATACAAACAAAACACAACCAAATCAACTAAAAAAACTAAAGTGTACACACCTGTTAAAATCCTCTCTCTACTGTTTTACAACAGAAAATGTCAGTTTTCCAGCCTGACTTTACCAAATGCGAACAGCTTCATTGTGACCTCATAATCAGATGACATAAGAACAATGCCGGGCTTTAGAGTGCGCCCTGGAGCATACAGTCACAAAGCATATGCAAAAGAAACAACGCAGAACCCACAGAAATACAGGCAACACCTTTACTGCGAATAGCAGAATTACAAATATGCCGCAGGTCGAAGCCTGCCTCCTGCAAACTTCTAAAAACTGTGCACACATGAGTTATATTCAAACACCACAAAGATAGCACACTGATGAGAGGCACATGTGGAGAAGTGTGGCTCAAATGGTTAGAGCGGCAGACCCTGATGCAGAGGTCTGGCCCGGGACCAGGGTTCAATACCCGCCTTGGCGGGTCTTGGGCTCAATTTCCTCGGACCTGATAATTCTCGCCTCGGTGCCTATTCTAATCATGGGTCCCACTCTGCGACTCTGGGCAATAGCTTGCTTAATCTCCACAACGGCCCCAAAAGCGCTGGGATGCCTGGTTTCACCCTGGGGGTGCCCAGGAGTGGACACTCACAGGGAAAACCAGGAAGGGCTCCTAAGCGGTATACGTACAGTGCCGGGACACTACCTCAGGGAAGTAGCTGTGCGCTCTATAAACGCCAGTACATTCATGCTCAGCGGTCCACGGGCAATATTTAATACTCAACCTTTTGATAATTAATGTGACGAACTAAGAAAAACATCACAGCGATGTACCAGTATAAAACATGAGCTCAGTGATGCTAAGACCACAAGCTGATGTTCACCTCTGTGGACATTAAATAGAGTAACCATCTGTAATGTTACAGTTGTGTGCTCTACCCAAATACATACTCGAAGGTGCAAAGACCAGAAGGGAATGCCCTCCCCCCTTGGACCATGGTTCAGATGAACCGTGAATAACGTCAAACACAAAACCTTCTTCACCACTGTTGAAGATATGCCAGAAGTACTAACAAACAAAACTGCAATTTTCAGGCTGCAAATTCGAAGTGCCTCTAATGCACTTCTAATGCCAGTAGTGCGGCTATGCACTTCAAAATCCCTCAGAAGGGCAAACAGTTCTTCCAAAGGCTACTTGCTTATGCTCAGATTCTTTGGACGCCTTGTGCACAATTCAAAATCTATGTGTTCGTGTAAAGAACACGCTTTCTCAAAATTCTCTTCTATCATAGCATCTACACCATGACGACCTATATCCATAGATGAAAAACATAACACACTCAGGGTAAAAATAAAATGTTGACACTCAAACGCTTGAAACCCACAGCTTCCTACCTGGGAACCTCGAACTTGTGTAAAGCAACTCCAGAACCTAAATCTGTAAAACTCCATTCAAATCTAAGACAAGTTAGATAGACTTTCTAAAACTCTACTTATCTCTGATCACTTGCAAGAACCTAAATGGTTAAGGTGGCAAACTGTTTCATGGTAATGCTTTTCCACTTTTTGTTCTGTGATTACTCTCATTCCCCAAACAAACATTACTCTGAGCTTTCGCATTTTAACCCCCTGGCTGGGGCCGGAATTTTGCGCCTGTGCGGCAGATTCCGATCGAAGGCGTGGGCATGACGGCTCACGGCCGTCATCAGCACACGCCCACCATAATGCAGGACGGCCGGGAGCCGTCATCAGTGCCGAAGGGGTTAAGCACGGAGACATGTCTCCTTTTATATATAATTAAGGCTCCCTGTTTTCATTTTTTTCTGATTTTTACAGATAAATACAGACAGAAAACATTCATTTTCTTGTGAGTATTTGTTTTTAAATGTGGATAAAAACGGAAATTGGGTTGCTTTCTGAATAATTCTAAATGCCGTCTGCCATAACTGTCAGGCCAATAGATGTGGGGATTGATAGATAGGGGGGTTAAAATGGAAAGGAATTTTAGTAAAGAGCCTTCAACAGCAGTAGATTTGCACAAGGTTGATACTGAAATTTGCATATTTTCCTATAAGTGCACTGATTTATCTTCTGCAGGTGTTCACAGCACTGAAACCTGCAGACATTCAAGCATGGGTAATTATATTTATCAGCTAAATATATGTGGAAATATACTAATTTCAGCCTAATTTTTGCACAAAACACAAAATAAATATGGATAAATACAGAAAAAATTAGCAAAAAATAAATATGGATAAATACAGACGGAAATGGCAAAAAAATAAATACCATAAAACCGGGAGCCCTATATATAATTAACATTTAGTTTGCAAAGAAAATAGATGGGCACCATTTCCAAATCCTAACGTAAATGTAATCAGATCGCTGCTGTGGATGCGGGCCTATTTTTTCTTAAAATGAAGGCACTCCCATCACTAATGCAAAGAATAGTCATTCCTGCCATGCCGCTATTCTGCTGCTTGGTGGCTCGTTGAGAGCAAACTGGAAAGTGGGTCACGTTTGCACTGTTTCAAGCTGCACATAAAAATTTCTTGAGAATGTGACGTGTAAGGTAGTTCCACAAAGGATGTGTGGGGGCTACCAGGGGACTCAATAGCTCAGATGCAGTGTTCGACTTTACACCTGAGCCTGCAAGAAAGGCAGCACCTGGTGCTTCCTTGTACCCTTACAGGTACCTACATGTGGTGCCACACAGCATAAAAAGCAGAAGGCTTTGTGTGCCAACCACGACAGCCTAATCAGCCTCTCCAGCATACACCACCTCCAGTGGTGGCTGGTAGGGAACGGTAGCTGGAGGGGCAGTGGGTGTTGGGGGAAGGAAAAAAAAAGACTTACCTGCTGGTTGCCGGTTGCCAGCTGCCGCCTCTCCTCCATCCTCCCTGTTTTCCTCGCTCCCGGCAGCACCCAGGCTCCCAATAAGCCAGGCTCCCCTAAACCAATCCCGAAGCTTCTGTCACCAGCATGACAGCAGCATCATGTTTGGTCTGAGCAGCCTGGTTTGGCGCTTAGACAGGGAGTGGGAGCCTGGCCTGTTCTCCACCCAGGCTGTGCAGTACAGCCGGGTGGAGAACATGATAAGTGCGCATGACGGTTTGGCTGGGCCAAGTCAGCCGCCCAAAACAGTCATGTGCACTTATGATGCACCAACCACTACTCCTCCTTCTGCCGCGAGCCCAGCCTTGCCCCTACCTGGCTGCATACTAAAAATAAAATGATAATAACATGCTGTTATTATCATTTTAATTTTCTTTTGCAGGGCTCAGAGAGCAGTGGGGTGACACTCCTGTGCCTTAGCGGAGGAGCCGCCGCTGCCCACCTAACTAAAATTTCAGGAGATTACTTGCTCTTGCATAGCTTCAAAAGACAATTCACTGTTTTAAATGGCCATTTGACCAGTACCAAAAAGTATGCCGATGTTAAGTGTGACAGCCCAAAAGTGGTCACAAGCAACTATACCTTGCCCCTCCAAGAGTACCTGCCAAGGTCAACATTATTTAAGTGTCATTGGCTTGGGTAATGCTCGCTTACTGAAATAGTTTTACTTGCTGCCTATTGTGTATGCCTATGAGGCCTTGGATACCTTTGAGAGCTCCTCCTACATGGTCTAGCATTTAAAAGTGCTGCTCTCAAAGCTCCCATCTCCAGCATTCCTCTTAAACCTCCACCAGTGTCCCAGCACTTGCCCCAAGGCTCTGCCAGTGTAAAAACTGATGGCAGCAGCTGATGATACACAAGTTTTTTCTTAATCTTTCGATTCTTCAGTCACTGTAACATGCTACTACTATCTTTGGCTGCCTGTGTCCTCTATACCGGCTGGTCGACAACATTACTTGCCAGCAGTTTATTTTTCTTCTTCATTTTTTCCAGAAGATGGATTGTTCTTATCTGTTTCCTTGCCTGTTTTTCTTTAAGTCTTAACCTTAGTTTACCTTGCTACCATTTGTTATGATGTAGGTGGATAGCTAGAATAGGCTGACATGCAGCATTGTTAGAAGATAGAAGAGAGGGAGATAAACAATGCCCCCGAGGAGTGGGTGTTGTTTGTTGCTCAGCCCTGGTCTCTCTAAGCTAAATGCCTCTCAGAGAACACTCAAAATCCATTCCAGACATTCCATTGTATCACATGATGAATGTCTGGCAGGTAATCCAAGTTACTTTATGAGTACCTGAATGAACATTGTGTTATAATTCTGAATACATCAGGGAACCTGACTAGTGTTGCAGTTGTCCTTCATCTTATGTTTATCTTTATGTTTAGGGGATTTATAACCAGCTGCTCACCGCCTACTGAAAGGCTTCAGAGCGCATATAACAATTAAAGCCTAGGGTGTACATATTAGACCCTAAAAATGAGAGGACCAGTCGTGGGCGTCCTGCTAGAAAATTGGAAAAGATTGAGAATAGGGTACTGGGGGTCTGTTGGTTAATTTGTATATGCACCCACTTTCCATGCTGAGCCACTGCTTTATGTGCAGATGTTTTTTTATGTCAGTTATGGGAAGATTTTCATGCATATTAACTACAACAATTTATTTTTATCAGTATTGGAATCTGTTATACCAGACAGCCTTGGTGTGGGTTTCCCCTGTACTTTTGCCTTTACCTCCCGTGTTTTTGCTGTGTGTTGGACTTCGATTTGCTGGTCTACATGCTTTGGGCACTTTGCCACTGCTGTTCAGTGCAGAAGTGCAAGTGGTCCCTTTGTAAATTGTTGTTATGGATTAGTGTTTCCATAATTAGCTTCTTTGGTTTACTGTTAAGTCCCTAGTACAGTGCACTGTGTGTGCCCGGGGCCTGTAAACCAAATGCTGCTAGTGGGCCTGCAGCACTGATTGTGCCACCCACATAAGCAGCTTATAAATGTAACTCAGACTTGCCACTGCAGTGTCTGCTCGCAGTTTCGTACTGCATTGTCGACTTGGCAAGTGCACCCAATTGCCAGGCCCTAACCTTCCCTTTTCCTACATGTGAGTCACCACTAAGGGAGGCCAAAGGTACCCCTGTAGGCAGGGTGCAGTGTATGTGAAAAGTAGGACATGCCCTGATGTGTATAGCATGTCCTGATAGTGAAATACTGCCAATTTCGTTTTTCACTGTGGTAAGACGATCTGTCCAATAGGATAGAATGTGGAGTTTACTCATAACCTCTTATGAGTAATACTGCCCATGGGAACAAGATAGGTAAGTAAAGATTGATATGCCTGAACTCTGAAATTTAAGATGCATCTTTAAGAGAGGGTGATTTTTACTTTCTGGGTTTGGAAATACCACTTTTAGAAAGTAGGTATTTTCTTGCCTAACCATCCAGTGCCCCTCTGCTAGGTTGTGTATTGACTGTCTGGTTTAGGAGTGACAGGGGCTGGGGATATGCATTTTGTTCAGACAGCCACTTGGGGGGGGGGGAGGAGGTTATCTGTGTCCTACCTTTCCAGGGTGAGTTAGGGCTGGTCTGCATTCAGAGTAGGGGGAGGAGATTTATTTCACACCTGAATGGGCCTCGTCTGCCTTATACCTCCAGCCAGGAAGCTGCACCAGAGAGGATATAACTGGTTTTGGCTGGGCAAGGAGCTTCTCTGCCTAAGAGAACAAATGATTTTGGATTGTAAAAGGAGGGGCCCAGCCCCAGACATTTAGATTACTTCTGGGAATCAAGAGGAACCTTTGACAAGGAGAAGAGCTGGAGAAACTGAGGAGGAGTACTGCCCCTTTACTGTTTGCTGTCTAGGCTTAGCCTACAGTGGTTGTTTCTGCCAGGGAAAGGGCAACGACTTTGCTGTGTGCTGTGTCCCCTGTTTGAGGAAGATCTCCAAGGACTTGAAATAGGGCTTGCCTCCTGTTTTGAAGTCTCAGGGACACAAAAAGTTCACCACTAGCTCCCGTGAACTTCCTTGCTGGGAGTTTGTATCTGCTAGGAGGTGCCTGCTGCTGTTTTGGACCTCTGGAGGCTGTTTGCCGCTGGGATCTGGAAAAGTAATGCATCCCTGAAGAAACCGACGCAGCGCCTGCCCATGGCTCGAGAAATCCCTGCACACCGTATCGAGTGCACCGATCTATGAAGGCCGAGATTACCGCACCGATTCCAATGCAGACCCTGCTGTGCGGCTGCAAGAATCAACGCATCTTGGGACCACGGCTGAAAGAAACCAACATAAGTGCTGTTGCCGCCGCCGCATTGAGAAGCGATGCATCCCCGATCCTCACGCATCACATCTCAGCGCCACACCTGCAAGAACACCGGGGTTGCAGAAAGAAACTGACACATCACCTCTCCACACAGTAAGAAACCGACACATCACCTCCCCTTCAGTAAGGAACCGATGCATCACCGCCACTGCATGGCAGTAAGGCACCGACGCATCACCTTTCCGGCAACAGGATTTGTTTGTGTGCGCTACGCATCCTAGGTACTTTGTGTGAAAAGTGTTGCATCTTCAATTTGCTTTGAACAGTACTAATTTTACCTTTCAAAAACCATATCTTGATTACTGTATTGGGGGTTTTTGTCAATTTGGTCTTGCTTGATTTAGATAGAGATTACTTATTTTTCTAAACTGTTGTGGTGTCCATTTGTAGTGTTTTGTACGGTATTACTGTACGTGTTCCATATTTTACACGCTGCCTCTGAGATAAGCCTGTATGCTCGTGCCAAGCTACCAAGACGGTCAGCAGAGGTTATTGTAGAAGTGTATCCCCCTTACCCTGATAAGAAGAAGGGTCCCTACTTGGACAACGGTGCAAACCATTGCCAACTTGAGACCCCATTTCTAACAAAACCAAATAAATTTTCTGTCACTTGGGTTCCAGTCAAGTAGATTGAAGGCAGAAATGCACCACATTTGCACAGACCCTTATATGCACAAACATACCATTCAGTCTTGCGTGTCACTCAAAGTGTTTGGAGTGCTGTGCATGCCTCAGGGCTGTTCTCCCTACCTGTGATACAGCGTACAGTGATTTTGCTAATATTTACCATCTGAACCCAATTTAATACCGAACCGTCCCTATCACGCTGCAGGAGTTTAAAACGTGTTACCAATTTCTTTGCCTATTTTGGTCCTTTCTCCTCTCTGATGAATCTTGGATAGTTGTTAGGGCTTGGCAAAAGACTAACAGAATTCTAGTAATAAGGACCTGAATAAAGAAAATAATCATTCAATATAACCTTTGACATTAATAAAGACAGCCTCTGATTACTCATCAATATGTTTTTATCTAAATTAATATGAATGCTCATCAGGTACAATACAGCTTGAATCATAGATCACCCTAAAAAAGAGAAACATCAATACTGTAATTCTCAGGAACACATCTCAAATATGAGTGACATGAGAGAGTGTATAGATGAAGAGACAAAAGAACTAGACATTTTTTTAAAAAATGGTCAAGTTCAGATTATACGCACCAATGAAATAACTATATCATAGATTGCTATTAGTCAGGAAAGCTACCCTCCGGCCGAGAGATTAAGCTTGGGCCACCTCAGAAGATATGAGGAGCAAAGTCAAAGAGTCAGGATGAGCAGAAGAACAGCCACCCAATTAGATTAGGAAATAGCAACACAGCTCTCTCCTCTCTCAAAATATCTCCAAGTCTACCAAACTATGAAAAACTATCACTAATAGTTATACCCTAATTCACTAAAGATCCAACCCCCACCCCCATGTATCATCACACAAAAAATCCTCTAACCCATTTGGTCAAAACCAGGGTGTGTCTGGTCACTCCTCATTTAATATGTCTAACTTTTCAACAGTTCCTTTGTCTTTAGACAGCTTTGGTCATTGACCTTCAGCAGAGGCAACACAGATAATTTTCTTCAGCGGTTTGTACATTTCTCCAGCTCACTTATGTATCAAACTTGTACAAGTGTCCACAAACTTCAGTCAGGAAATTCCATTTCAAAATGTTCATTACTTCCTCCACACAGCCAACTCACTAAAGATACATTATTTTCTTATAGACTACATTCAGAAAAGCAAATTAAACCTAAAAAGACTCTTGAGGCCTTCTCTGTAGCACAGTAAAATGTGAGACCTTCTTTGCAGAATAGAAAATGAGCTCTAGGAAAAACAAAAATACATATGATTATCGTTGTTAATTTAACAAAACTCCACTGCTTAGTTGTAGGCTTCAAATAGACGGTCTAGAATATGATAGGTTTGAACACTGGGGCTTCATCAAAATAATCGCCTTCTTTAAGGGGTCCCCATTCTTTTAATTATGCTGTTCTAAGTTTTAAATTGTAGCCCCTACCGGTGTTGTAACGTGCCGCTTAACTGATAGTCTGTCTTTTGTGTTTTCTATTCAGTAGACGGGGAGAGATTACACCAAATAAGTTAAAGAGCTATTAGGGTTTTAAGCCAGGAAAACGAGTCTGTGAGCAGGAACACCCATACATGAGTTTTTAACAAAAAGCATTTGTATTCTTGTCAAATAATTACGGTATTGTGTTAAAATCAGGCGCATTTTAAATCTGGAATGTAATGACATTTTTTGTATGTTTTTTTAATCTATATTGGGGGGGAATTGTAATGATTTTAATTAATCAAACAATAAAACAATGACTTGACAAAACTCCACTCACTAATACATTTATTTCTTCACTTTATATATATTTTCAAAACAGTTAATGAAAAGAAATCTAGCATTTTATTTCCTTTGGCTGTTATTTCTGCATTATTTATTTATTTGCCGCCTACTTCAAAAATACTGGAAACACTATTTTTTTTCCAGCATGCACTTGTGCAGCTTTCATCATCCCCTTTTAGTTTTGCACTGTTAATTTGACACCATTTTGTTAATGATTCACACAATGAGAAGTTCGATCCAAGCAGGTTTTATTTCGCAAAACCCTGCTCCATCACCTTTTCCCGGGTATCTGGGGAACTGTGGGGACTGATTTGGCTATCAAAGTTTTTAATCCTCTGACATAGCAAGAGATGGCCACCCATGTTAAAGATAACCCGGTTCAATGTTTCTCTCATGTTCTACATGTAGGAATGATATATAAAGCAGTATGGCACAATCCCAAATCCATAACTCCTTCTCCACACTCAGCACAGCCAGCACTCTGGAAGTATTGCCTGGTTGTCTCTTCATGGCGGTCTCATACGCGGCTTTGGTGCATTTTACTCCCACAGTCCATTGTTGCCAGTGCTGAGGGTCCTCTAGCTTTACTTGCCTTGTTCATTTTTCTTGTTGTATTTTTTTTTTATGTGCCTCTGACATTTTTATCCCTGATTCACAACAAAATCCTTGCAACAGGCATAATGTTCACAATTCATTCTTGTTAACTATCAGTGTGGCTTTCAGACAGTTCTTTCGCCCTGCCGTGGTACCTTGAAGAGGGAGGCCAAGCATAGACCCTTGTGTCAAGCCTTGCTCCAGTATATCAGTCAACAGTAATAATAATAGTAATAACTGTTGATTGTTTCAGAAAATAACTAGCTTCAGATGTGTCTATGCAAGACTGAATTGCAAGACTCATTTTTATACTTTGTCTAGCATGCTTTTGCAGTAGACACTCAACTGTACTGAACGTAAGTAATCTTTAGTGTATGCTTCACAAAGAATAGTATATGCGATATCGGTCTCATCATTTCAACCCAAGTGCTATGACAGTCATGAGACCCAGAATGGATTATGTAAATGACTCATGCTGGAGTTGCTCTGGGATGTGCAACTGTCCAGAAGACAGACTGTAGCCTGATTTCCAAGCCAGAGAGCTCGCTTTGAGCTAGTATTAGTACACTACTGGCCTTGAACACCTTAGATGAAGCAACATTTCGGTGCCATGTTCACAGCACAGTGTGGCAGTGTTTGAGGGCTCCCACCAGCCCATTTTGCCGGCGATGCCTTTGGGGCGGTCTAATAATGTCAGCCCTGCTTGTTATACCACCTACCAATTTACCGACAAATCATGCCTAAGATTTTTGCACCAAGTACACTGAATCTGCTATTTGGACTAGCCTAAATTGATACCAATCTTAACCAGCCTTTGCCAGCCCGAGAACTGGCACCAAGCACTTCTGTGTGAAAGATTCTATCTTGGGTGCTGCTGTTTCTGATCTAGGAAGCATGTGAGTTTGATAAAATGCAGCAAAACTTTATTACCCAATGCAGCCACCCTCCCACACCTGCCACATCTTGTCCATGATTCAGCAAGTGTTATGCTTGAATGGGAAGGCCATTATATGGTGTTATACAAATTATCTTCGCATTACAAAAAGAGTAGAAGTCAAAGACCAAAGAGAACTTGAGCCTGCAAACAGCATTACTCCTGCACCCCACTTTCTTCTGTTTGAAACGCTAGAATACGGTGTCCTAATTTCCACTACACCATATTCCTGCCTCACAAGATAACAAATGAAACACTTGTAAGCCCTGTTGACCTTTCACCCTTACCTGTCTTATTTAGGAATCATGCAGCAGGTAATGGTTTTTGTAAAAAAGTTATGAGGTGAGTCAGCCGAATTGGGTTGCTTATATTCACGGGACAGTAAAAACAACGTCTGCGTCGTTCAGCCGCGGGATGGTCCTGCTGTGTATCTTGTTGGTTTTGCGTTTCTCTGAAATATTTATCCCTGCCAGGGAGAGAATTAAGAATAAAGAACCCTCAGAATGTTAGTTTGCTTTGCAGGCCTGAGAACTTTTGTTTAGGAAAAAAATCACCTGCAAAGATAATAAATAATGTTAGTCATTCCTGCTGCGAATTTAGGTATTTTTTTAATGGTACAGATGACTAATTCATGGGTTTCTGGTATGCGTCTTCCAGGCAACATTCTGAAAGCGCCAGCTTGCATTTCCGCATTCAAGAGAGTATTTTAGAAACAAAAGTTCAAAGTGAAAAACAAAAAAAGGAATAATTCGTATTAAGTTTCCTATTCCTAATATTGACTGCCGTAAATATTTTATATCATAAAGAAACCATAAATTGTCAACAAGCTTTCAAGGAAAGTGTTGAAGGCAAATACTATTCATGTATTATGTAGGACTGTTTCAATAGGAAATCAATTTTGGCATTTAAACACTTTCCTATTTTACAGAATTCTCCCTTATCTTTGTTGAAACGGACTGATTACCCTCCTCTTTGAAGTCAGTTTTTTTCGATGTCTGTCAGCCATATCCTGATAATAGATCAGTGATAGATTTACCTTTTAATAAGTAGAAAGAAATGCCATGGCGTGGAATCCCTTGGAATTCATATTTTTTGTTAAACCTGTAGCTTCAGTTGTTGTATAATCTAGTCACATTTTGCAATACCATCAAAAACTGCTCAAGGAATATTGGTCTATCGGCAGTCCTTTAAGTGGACTGGGTCCTGCTGGTGCCCAGCACCGGCTGTTCTAAAAAGTAGGTGCTGAGACAGGTCCCTGTTGAGTTCTCAGTTTTTGACCTCACCATCCGGGTAGGCACAATCCTACCCCGGTCCCTACACTGAAGCACTACCCTGCACGACCCCCCCCCCCTCCCGACTCTACCCTAAAACGCTACACAACACAAACACTACAACACTACCTTAAACACTAAAACACTACACAAGCACTACAACACCACCCTAAAACACTACACCCCTACCCTAAACCCTAAAACACTACACTGCACAGACACTACAACTCTACACTAAACCCTAAAACTTTACACAACACAAACACTACTACACTACCCTAAACCACATCACTACTCAAACACTACAACACTACCCTAAACCACTACACTACACAAATACTACACTACCCTAAACCCTAAAACACTACTCTACACAAACCCTACAACACTACCCTAAAACACTACACTACACAAACACTACAACACTACCCTAAAACACTACACAAACACTACAACACTACCCTAAATCACTCCACTACACAAACACTACAACACTCCCTAAACCCTAAAACACTACCTCCAGCAGGACCCTGCCCCTTCCCCCAATCCGGACCCTACACTGAAACACTACCATGCACGACCCCCCGACACTACCCTAAAACACTACACTACACAAACATTACAACACTACATCAAAAGTAACCCCCCACCCCAAGGGCAATCCCCCGTACCTCACTCTCCTCTTGGTTCCTCTCTCCTGCGTTAGTGTGGTGGAGGGGGAAGGATGACGTCAGTTGCTGCGGAGACTCATTCAAATTCCAGTCATCCCTCAGAGCTCTGCAGAGCCCAAGGTGTCATCCCTGTGCATCGGCTCTGTGTCCTCCATTAATGTCTGCAACATTCTCAGCCCCTCCCGCCCCCCACCGCCAGGCATCCCGAACCGGCGTCGTATTCCTGCCTGCTTATGTCGTTGTGGGGAAACAACGTCAGTTTCCTCACAGTGACGTGGATAGCCACATCGCATACCTTGTGAAAGCGCATGCGATGTAATGGTATGCATAGTAATGGCTACGCGTTGTTACATTGCATTTGTTGTAACGCATGCGTTGTAATGATATTGCGTGGTAAAATCTGCATTGCTAGCGTTGTTATTGCTGTTTCCCATATATATTTTTTGCAGTTGGTGGTTGCTTGTTTAGGTGCTCATCAGCTGCAAATTGATGCCAGTCTGCTCACTTCCTTGCTTGATGCTCCTGGTCCCTCCCTTACCAATGCTGTAGTATATATTTTTTTAATGCGTGTGTATGTGTGTTAATTAGTTATCTGCATGGGTAAGCCATCTTACTGAATGCTTGCCAGTAGTTTCAAATATTGTACTTAACAGAAAAGAGGTATATCTGTAAAAAAAAGAAGTTACATCGATTGTTAGGACAACATTTCATCGTTCTTCCAGTGGTGGTTAAAAAAAAACACTTTCTCACTATGACAGTGTTGCCCTTAAACCAATAATCAGCACACCTGACAAGTTCACCTTTGCAAACCCAACCTTGATGCAAGCATCTAGCTATGAATCCTTCCCAGTTGTGAAAGTAAATAGTGTAAATGCAGAACCCTGTCAGCAAAGTTTCATTGTCCCACACTTCACTTGGTTTTCTTTCTTTATTTACGCCATGCTAAAACTCTACAGAGTTAATGTACTATAAAAGAAAACTACACAATCAATTGGTAAGAACTCACCATTGTAAGACGAGGCCTAGTTTTGAAGGCCAAGGATAGACCCAGAATGATCATAGCCCCAACACTGTCTCTGTCTGCCTTAAATGGAATTGCTCCCCAGATTGAGATTCCAAGCTCTAGAGGAAGTCCAGAGCAAAACCTAAATTCTGAATATCTAGTAGAAATAGCACTGTGACTATACTTTCGATACGTTTGCGGTGTAATGCTATAAAAATGGGTCTGAAGCTTCTGTGAATCTTAGGGTCCAGTGAGGGTTTCTTCCACAGGGGTGCTTTAAATTCACCCATGTGGTTCCTGTCACCAGACAGCCATTTGTAATAGGGCAAACGCTAGATGCAGTATCCTCAGAATTTAATTTAAAAACTTTTCCTAGGCAAATATCATGTGGTTATCCTGATTGCTTATTGCTTTTAATCAGCATGGTTACCGTCTACTCACTCAGTAGGTTGAGGAATATGAGAGGTTAGGGTTGATGTCCATATGGCAGAGAGGCTGGAGACTCAGATGAGTGGTTGTTGTTGGACTGAATCTTCTTTCTAATTAAACAAACGTTGTTGAAGTCGTAAATCAGCCATTGAGTTAGTTGGTGATTGGGTGTGACTCACTGCCACTGGCACACAATATCCTGAGGCCAGATGGATGACTGTTTTGAATAACAATTTAAGAAAAGTGGTGTATTTTTGTATAGTCACACGTTTTGCACAACATGGGGAAACGTTTGTGACTGGTGTGTACAGGTGTTTTTGGATTCAACTGAGATGTTAAACTCCAATTCAGCTCTTTTGAGTGCAGTTTTTGATCTTTCTGCTTGTGTACAGATGGCTGTTGTATCCTTCATTGTTTCACATTCTTTAGCGTCTAATCTTGATGTCATGGCTTCAATGGAATCTATAAATTGCACTACATACCCAACTCTAGAAAAGAGTTTGAACTGTTCTCTAGCTTTAACAGCTGTCTTAAAACTAGGGATCAATTATTTTTTCCATGGCCAAACCATTGTTTGCAGAGAGTTTGCTTATGGGTCCTTGTATTGTTGGAGTAGTCATGGATTTTGGGAATAATAGGGCAGTGATCTAAGCACGTAAGAGGCATAACTGACTTTTAGTCCATACATGTGATTTGCACAAGCCTTGGCAAATCTACAGCCCAGCTGTAGCACATGTATTGAGATTAGTCTGACATATCTACACAAGTGAGGCACATTACTTAACTATACTGACGGCACATTTGCACAAACCTCTGCAGATTTTGGTCTGTGATGGAACCCTTTAGACCATGTGGTACAGCTGGGAGCTTCACCCACTCTGTGTGGCTCATGGGCCTTCTGCCCATGATCTGGAAAGATCACAAAATGAATATTTCAATGGCTGAGGTGACATGCTCTTTAGATCATCAACATTTTGACTTAGACTGTGCCTAAAGCGTGGTTTATGGTGGTGTATTCAGTTTGTATTCTATAAAGTCCACCATACGGTCTCAAAGTGCAATGACCATCACACGAAGGGCAACAAGTAGTGCAAATCAACAATATTTAAGCAGCTGGTCGTGTTTTAAAGACTGGAGAAAGCAGTTTTTTGTAATGATTATAGTCAGGATCCTATTGCATAGCATTTAGGACCATAGTAAAATCTGGAAAGAACTGATTTTAGAAACTAATTTCGCCCCACTTTTCATGTGTGAAAGACACAGTTAAACCTCAGACAGGGTCAACTATGTAACCTGTAACAACTATCTTCAGTTTCATAATCATGTTTTCCCCTGGTGTGACATCTTTACATAATATGATGTATTTGGAAAACTGTCTGTCTCGATTCATATTTCTAGAAACAAGAGAGATGGTAAAATGTGGTTTTGCTCCAATATTGTCCCATCTCAATTTCTACTTAATATAGCAATCAGTTACTATTGTTCTAAACTAAAAAATGAAATATAGACTTGAAAACGTGCCTCTTCTACAACCTTCTCCGTTGCATGATGGGCAAGCAACCTCCTTTACTTCCAAAACTTGAATGAACTTTGGGATAAGGCCTTTTTGATTCCCCACCTTAAGAATGTGGACAAAGTCATACCGCCCCGTGTTTCGCTAACTGCCAATGCTACTGATCACATCAATGCAATGCCTCTAAAATTGTACATTGTTTCTCTTTGTACTATGATCCCGCCCTTTGCAGTACTCCTGGTGCTAGAAATGCATTTAACACACCCTCCCATTCAATTTCCCGTCTTCAGCAGAGGCGCTACATTTTAAGTCATTGCTATATAGCTCAGCATATGAAGTTACGCAGGGCCCTCTTGAGTAGATTTGTAGCTCACAAGCTGTGAATATCTATTAATGTTCTCAGTGATTGTTGTGACTGAAATTCTTTACATGTAACATTTCTTAAAACTTTCAGATGGCCCAAGACCGTCACAGAAAGAAATCATCTCTCTACGGGCATTCATGCTGCTGTTTCTAAAGCAACTTATCCTGAAGGTAAGGCTGATATGACCAATTCTTTTACATTTGAATGCACATAATCAGTACCTATACATTTAAATATGCAGCAGTGCACATTGGCAGCTCAGAAGTGTGCGGGCATGCTACTATATGAAATAGTCTTGGCACTTTCCAACTGCAGGAAACAGGACCATCTCTCTGAGCTGATAGAAGTTTTTATACATTGATACACCCTCCATGCTCTGCACTAATTAGAAGGCAGTGTTAGAAGTGCTCAGTTCCTGCAGCTAGGTGACGTATCAGGACTCTAACCAGCCTACAGTGCCACACACCATAAGACAGGGTGGATTTCCATTCCCCAGGATTAGGTGTAATGTTGAAAACATGGAAGAGCTTGCACTAATAAATTATACTGATAATTATGCGGTCATGCCAAATCTTTTTCAATGATATGACCTGCTGCCCAGTCTAGATGTGTTGACCCTCTAAGGGAGTATTACAAGAGTACCCTGGGGCCGCAACAGGGGTTGAGGCAAGCTTTTTGCACCCTTAATTGGGCTGCAAACATTTGTGCAGTCTCTTCTGTGATATACACATGCTTTTAATCTGTAAAAAAATAAATGTCGGGCCCAGATTTTTCTAAGAATCCTGAAGGTGCTGCTGCTGATTGTTCGGGCTGCCGAATACCAGGTGTATCTAGTCTTTATTTCACCTCATGCCTCTTTCACCCACTAATGTACAATCACTGTCCCTATATCTCACTCTCATAAGCCCCGTTTGATCCCAGTTTTCTCACTTTATCACTTATGTCTTTCCCCTTCAGTCCCTCTTTGCTGCTTTTCTCTCTCTTGTTCTCAGTCAAAATCTGATCATTAAAAATAAATCCGGGTCCCCAGAAAAGAGTGCTGGTGGGCTCCACCTTCAACCACCGGCTCAGATTAAATGCTGGTGAATATGCACTTGGTGGTTAGGGATGGCGTAGACCCAGGGACTCAAGGGCACCCCCTGCAAGCAGGTGCAGTCACACACAGCACTTCTAGTTTGGGATCTCAGCCCCCTCTTAAAATCGTGGTCCCACCTTAGTCTATCACAGACTTGCTCTCACCAAGGTAGAAGCTGGCAGGTTCACGTTTGCACTGGGGAGAACAGATGTGTTCTCTGTAGGGGTGTGCTGTTCCAGACTGTATCAGGCACACTGAGTCCAGGGGGTGCAATAACACAGACCAGGGCAGCCTGGCCTAGAGGTAGCACAGCACCAGTTTTCCATCGCCCTTACATTGATTGCCTCTTTCATCAAGACGCCCGACTAGGTAACCATCAAAAAGGGTGATTGTTGCACAGCATGTTGGTGTTTGTGATTGGCCATCTTGGTATTCTGTTGCAAAGTCTCATGCAAAGCCTTTACAAGCAGGACAAGCCTTTGCACTAATGTATGCAGTTTGTTCTCGCTCCGAGCCCTGTCTTTCCTCCTCTTAAGTGAGACTGTGAGTAAGAGCATTTGATCTGCTCGTACTCACAAAGCAGCACAGTCTGTTCCCTACCTCTGTTTTGGTGAATATAATTCTCACTCTTATGCCTGCAGTCTTGTTCTGAGGTAACAATATTAGGTGTAGCATTGTCACATCTTCTGACCCTTCTATCTAGAGGAAAGTTGAGAAGTGCAAGTCATAATGTCCTCTTGGGGAACAAGAATCCCCTCTTCCTGAAATCATGTTAATTAGTGTAGCTTTGTTACGTTAAAGAGAAGGGTGTGACAAACTGGCAGAGACCATGGCGGATCACTTCTTCGCTTTCTAATGATTTCTGATTGGATGATCGTGTGCCTACATCATCTGGTTGTTGTAAAAGTTATCAGCCCCCTCTCACCAGCGAATAAAAGAAGTGTGAAGATTTTCTGTCTTGTCACTGTCCATCAAACCAAATGACTACAAAGGAATTCCACAATATAATGGCAACCAGTTATAAGGGCCCGATGGTCACCAACCTGTTAGAAGCCATGCCTGGTGCACATTGATCGAGTAATCCAATGGTGGCGCCACCGGCAAGCAGTTATATCTGGCTTGATTGCCATCTTGTTTGTTCCTATTTACGAGCTGCCAAAGCCCCAAGAGTGAAATGTGTAAGAAAGACGAGTAGTGTTTCTAACCTGCCTAGAAAAAGGCTGGTGCAGGTAAGGCTGACTTCCATTTAATTCCTGTAGGCAAATCCATTCCCCACACAGCCGCTGTGGCGATACTTGATACACAAAACACTTTGTAGATTTTCATTTAAAAATGCTTTTCGTGCACATTAGACTTATTTTCTGATAGTCAGTCTATGCATGTGTATATTGTATTTAACTTTATGGTCCTTTTTTTTCGTAAACGATTGTTTCCAGATCCCTAAACTGCACCAGTGACATGAAATTTGCAGGGAGCAAGTTTATTTTTAAGCAATGACCGCCACAAAAATGACACACGAATCAAGTGAAAAAAGAAAAAAAGCGCATTTTGTACCAATCAAGTCAGTCCAAATGCTGGTTCAACACTGGTGTAGGATTTCCTGGCAGAGTGCACGAGGGCATCTTTTCCTGGGACTGGTACAATTGCTCATGAGCTGGGCCGAGATTTAGTCAACTTAAATCAAAGCTTCTTTTGCGTTTCATTGTAAATGTCTCCACTTTGTACAGACGCTAACACATTCTTTTAAAAATATGTTGTTCATAACGTGGTGTGCAAGGGTCGGTTTTTATTTTTTGAAACAAGATGGTTGCCCCTGGCCATAGAGGCGTGTATCATTTGGTAGAAAAAATATAAATGTGAGGCGGATGCTTGTGCTCTCAGGAAAAGCTAACCATTTGTACTTTTTTTTTTAATTCGTAGGATCGAGGAGTCAAGGAAGATGAACTTCAAAGCATTTTAAATTACTTGCTAACAATGCACGAGGTGCGTGTGCCCTGTTGCTTTCTTTTCTGACGGTATGAAACTCTAAATAAGTAAAAAGCTTGGAGAATTTAACCGACACTCGAACGAAATTAGCATCACAACCCCAAAAAAGATCATTATTTGCAGGTGGGCCGGTTACAAAGGAGGTGTGCACACCTGGGGCGGCTCCGAGCGTCGACCCACTGGTAAAATGCCAGCAGACAGAAAAAAATAAAATGGCTATAAAACTATTTTATTGTCCTTTTATTTTTCTGTGGGTCTGAGGCGAGGTGGGGCCATGTCTCGGCTACAGTAGCAGGAGGAGGAGTGGTTTTAGGCACTGAAGGTGCGCATGTCGGCCGGCCAAACCGACATGCGTACTTTGATATCTCCAGGCTGTGAGATCAACAGTGCTCAGGGCACAGGCTCCCAGGCCCTGCTGGAGCGTTAAACTCTGCCATTCCCAGTGCTTCTCTCATGCCCAGAGTAATTGCATGAGAGAAGCACTGGGATTGCTTAGGGAGTCTGGGAGCCTGTGCTCCTGGGGGTTGTAGTGCCAGGAGCAGCGAGGCCTGGCAGGGCGAGGGCGCATTAGATCGCTGGCCGGCAGCAAAAGGTAAGTGTTTAAAGTATTTTTTAAAGTATTTTTTTACCCCTGCACCGCCCCAAGTTGGATGGGCAGCAGCCACTGCTGGTGCACACGAATCGAAAAGCGTACGCTTGGCCCCATGTGACATATTCCTATAGGAGCTAGGAGTGCCTTAAGCTGCACAGACCGTAGGGAACGAGTGTTTGCTGCACAGTTCAAGGCTGCCCTCTAGTGAATGCCCTGTGGCTGCTGATGACTCCTTAGTTCACAGAGGGCCTGGCACAAGGTTTCTGCTACAGTAGGTCCATGAACTCTGGCTGTCCCAGTCTCCGAGGATCCTCCCTGACCCTACAATCAAAAATAGGGGCTTAAACAATTGCTAGCTTGTGACCAGCCGCACCAAAAGATCAGTGTTGAGTATGGTCCTACTTAGGATACTGTGGGGGATGCTTCACTTTACGGTTTTCATAGTAATGCTGGTTCTTTACTAAGTTTTCTTTTTAGGACTGACATTAGCCAAGACCAATAGATTTTTTTTTTAAAGATACCTATGATAAACTTACTAATATGGGTTTGCAGTCAGCACTCTAAATCAATTGGTCTGTTGTTGTGTCATTCACATTTTTCTCCAAACCCACTACTGCATAGAGCTTATAGGTCAACCCACTTCAGCCACCGGCTAAGTTCACAGAGAATGACAACATGATGCCCTGTAATGCGAGGAACAAATCCGCACTCAAAGGAGTTCCCTTGAATGCTAGAGAATGCTATGCCAGTGTGTATTTTCTGAGATTGTAAAATAGCTTTGCTTTTAACCAAAAAAGATTTTTATTGCCAAGAGCTCAGCAGCTTTCGGAACGATAACATTCTCAAAATACAATGACAAAACATCTTAACAAGCACATCTTAATCAAACATTCCCAAAATAAAAAAACTAGCATCCAATGTCAGACCTATTGGCTTTGCCAATGATTGTGTAAGATGTGCATTATTGCTGCAACCCACAGTTGTAGGATATCAAAATGCCAGATTTGTATTCTCTAAATGTGGTGCATAATTATATGCTCATGAAATAAGTAATTTGCAAACATTATTGTAACTTTAGCTGACGATTGTAGCATTATTGTTTCTCGTTTAAATGTAAGCATTTTAGTGGGCATTCTATGCATTATTCTATTTGTAGGGTACTCAGCTTTGATGATAGACTCATTGGCCATCTGCTTTCATATAATCATCAGATTGTGCACATGTCAGATGGGTGATCCCATGGTGGCATTGCATTGGACGGTTCCCAATGTGGCACGACATTGGACTGTTCCATTGGTGGAGCTCCATTGGACGGTTCCCACGGTGGTGCTCCATTGGACGGTTCTCATGGTGGCACGCCACTGGACGGTTCCCATGGTGGCGCTCCATTGGACAGTTCCCATGGTGGCGCTCCATTGGACTGCTTCTGTTTTTTTTCATTATGTGGTTACCAGACTCTCCTTTGTCTTAAGAGCCTTAAGAGCAAACCCTGTTCTTTACTGCTTCACAGGATGAAAACATTCATGATGTGCTACAACTGTTAGTTGCGCTCATGTCGGAGCACCCTGCGTCGATGATACCAGCCTTCGATCAAAGGAATGGAATACGGTACAGTAGCTTCTCATGCCAGATAGCGACATGTGCCGTTATTGCAAGCATTAAACTGTGCATAAGAAAACACCATTTGATAAATCTGTATCTTCCTGAAAATAAATCTAAATTGATCATGCATAACTGTTTCCTCCACCTCAAACATAAAGCCTGCTGGTAAGGTTAATATGAGTTGGGCCTGATTCACAACAACTCTGCTGTTACTTACGCTTGAGCACTCCCGGCTTACCCCAGGATGCCAGGAGTACAGAGTAAGCCAGAACTTCCTCAAACGTAAGCCAACCTGACTCATAGCGAAATCTTTGAGAATTCACTGCCATTGTCTTTTCCTTAACAGTTTGGTGCAAGAGTTTTTGTTACACCATCATGATTGTGGGACTCCTAGTCCTATCTTAAAACTGCTGAGCTTAGAACTCTTTATAGCCATAGTTTAGGTCAGGTGTGGATCAAGGGCGGTATTAGACATGCAGCGCATTTTCCTTCATTGCACCCGGTCACCTTTATAAAGGTTTGCTTGGTGCAATGAAGGAAAATGTGCTGCATTAAGATGAATGTGCAGCCCCCAGGGCAGCCACGAACTGGCGCTGCCCCCAGGGCAGCACATTCATGTGAAAAACGGGGCGGCTGCATTAAAGCTGCTCCGTGTTTTCACAGTGCAGGCAGCAACCCACCTGCACTTTGAAGGGGGAATAGAGATCCCTTTGCAGGTGGCTGCAGTGAGTGACTGCACCCACCTGCAAGATGGTGCCAAAGGGTTCTACTGGTACCCCTTTCCACCCTCCAGAGGGCTGCCATCAGAGGTTGCACTGACAGTGCGCCTCCTGAGAGCGTCTTTACCTCTGCACCCATATCCTTAATACGGCACGAGCGCAGAGGCAAAGAGATTCTCTTGTTTGCATGGGGCACGCCCCCATGCAAATGAAGGAATGCGCTCTAAGATAGCGCTGGCGCTTTATGTTCGCCAGTGCTAGCAGTATTACAGAAGGGGACGCACAAGTGTCTACAGCCCCTTCTGTAATACCAAAGTGCCCCGGGATGTGCAAAGCGGGCGCAAATACATGTTGCGCCCCTGGGGCACTTTTATACGACCCCAAAACTGTCTTTTAGCCATAGAGAAGTAAATACTGCACAACTTCTGATATCCAAATATGATTGACAGATTTGAGTAAGGATAATAAATATATTTTCTGAATTAATCAATTTGCGATTAGCGGGCCAAGACTAGTAATAATGACAATCCCCTGGAGTAAGTATTGAGATGTTGGATTAAGGCAGAAATTCTACTAGATACTAAAATATTTAAATGAGTAGTACAGGGACCTTTTTTCACTTAAAAAATTCTAAAATCTTTTCAGTTTTTTAAAGTAAACATGCAATTTGTAATTTATGACTTTTAAAAAATGTTTAAAGTTTGCCAATTATTTAAAAATGTTAAGTTTAACAACATTTGAGGTTTGTTCATGAAATTAGAACCAGCCCATCACATTTGAATGCCAAAGATACATTTTATTTGGGGGGGGGGTCTTTGGTTATTTAAGCAATATACATATTCTATTTTTTCTCATTTTTTTCTCCTATTTTGACACGTTGGAAAATATATTTTTGAAAGATAAAATCCAAAAGCTCTCTAAAAGTAGAAAATACAATAGTCGTTTTTTCGTGGCGTAGAGCAAATATAGATGTTAACAGAATGATAAGAAACATAATTCTTCTACGTCTACTAAAGAATCTAAAAATTGTGAGCAGAAATGTTTAAAGCTGGCTGCGTTCTTTGCCATTACAAATTGCATAAAAATAATAAAAAACGGAGGCAGCGGTCCCCGGCCATGAGACCTGCCAGAATATCAAGTCCTCTTGCGGTAAGTTAGAGGCCTGAGTTGCTTTATTTGCTGGGCCTGTGCCATGGGCTGAATTTGATGATGGATAGCAGGCCTGCACCAGCAGCAGGGGCAGGCATTCATGCCTCGCTGTTGCTTAGACTTGCATTGCATGAGACGCCGGCATGGATAAATTATTCATCCACCTCCAGCTGTAGAACTCTTTAGTGAGTATTGATATATTAATTAAATGACCATTAAAGCAGTTGAAATCTACTGCATAATTTATTTTCTTTCTAGGGTGATTTATAAGCTTCTGGCATCTAAAAGTGAAAGCATCCGAGTGCAAGCTCTGAAGGTACTGGGATATTTTCTCAAGCATTTAGGACACAAGTAAGTATAACCAGGTTAACCCATAATCTTGAACCATGTTTTCTTTATGAACTTTCATTGTGTTAAGAATGTTTAGTATACTATAGGGGGATCAAATTTTCAAAACAATATATGTAATAATATAAGATATTGCATTTTTTCCAGTAGCAAGATTTTGTATACTGTGTTATAGTGTTACTGTTTCTATAGGCTAAGATATCAGTTGTTCTATGATACCACCAAAGAGCGCTATGACTTCACCAACGAGCAGGCTACCGGCCTGGTCCTTTGTTAGGTCATGGGCCCCAATGTCTTGTAATACAACCTCATATGATACAGTTATAGGGAGCCTCTGCAGGTCAATTGGTAACACAACATGAGCGACAAAAGAAAAGCCAGTTTACGAGGTGTATGTGGGATCGTAGGCAGAGAAATTAGTCGAACCTTGCGGGGAGGTATTTGTATGTGTTTATCACCCATGTTTAGAACCTTGTTTAGGATATTTAGCAGTGGGGTGATGTGGCTTATTTTTAGACACTCTGCAGATTCTCTTGGTTGAATTTGAGATGTTTTAAGCCAGTTTGTGATTTTAGTGGCCATTTTGTCTAAGGAGGCTGTAAGGGTATTGTACGTCAGCAAAATATGAAGATGTATACGGGTGAATCAATAACACATGTACCCGGTACTAGAGTGCCAGTGGCGAGCCCCTATGAATAATAATCTTAATATTTGTTGGTTGGGAAACCAGTGAAGAAAAAAGTTCTGAGTTCTTTTCAGAAGATGATGAGGGGTGGTGTAGATCAGTAGGCAGCATGTTTCGCAGTTGAAAGCTCATGCTAATACAGGCTGGTAAATATATTGCCAATTTTTGAAGAAAGGGATTTTTGCTGTTGATTTGAGCAGCTTTGTGAGCTATAGAGACTGTTTTTAAAATGCATCAGACTTCAACTGCTAACCAGTGTTGGAAATTAGAAATGCGTTGACATAGGTCTAGTGGAGAGTTCCTGGTAGACATCTTGCCCCTGTGATGAACAGCTTTCAATAACTTTAGTTGAGAATTTTGGAGGCTGGTGAGCTGAGTGATTCAGTTTTCCAGTCTTGACTTCACAAGTGTCTGTCAAAATACGTACAAACCTTTTTTTCAGCAAAGTAATATTTTATGTTTCTTGGAACAGGCAGAGTTTAGTGGGTCCTTTGTATACTTTCTATCTATATTGGTCTATATGAACTTTGCACCCAAGCACATTGACAAGAGAGTTTGGGGGTAGAGATCATAGTGGTGGATGAGTCCTTCTAAAGGTTATCATTAGAAAGTTAGTTATCTGTAGGTTCAATTTTAGACTGTGACCGGTCATCTACTTTCTAGGTCTCGCCTAGGCAGCACTTGCGCTTTCTCTTAGAGACATACTGTTTTCAGGATATGGGCACTTTCCCCCCATTTTTTTTATTGGCTCTTATCTCTGTCCTTCATAAACGGTGGTTGTTCATTGGTCAATAGACTTAGTAGTACCTCTTTAGTGTACCGCCTTGTCTCTTCTTGTAACCTCCCATGAGAACCCCTCCTGTAACATGTGCTGTTGCTACCCAGGTTTTAATTACATCCCCAGAGCACTATTTTTTTAAAGGGCTTTAGGCAGGACATACGCTTGGTCCTGAGCAAGGCTGGCAGTGGTCACTTTACACACGAGCACATCTCACGTTTAAAAAAAACAACAGAGCCCCTGCACTATACAATGTCAGTCAATACTCAATAGTACGATTGTCGATTGAGGTGGAAGTTGGTTGAGCATATCAAAAATATCAGGTAAAGCTTCGAGAATGAAACAACATCAAAATGACATATATCAGTTCAAGGAAACGTTCTGTTCTTGGTGTAGTATTTCAGTTTATTGTTCCTTTGCATGGGCCAACACGTGTTTCATCGCAGGGAACAGACTGCGAATCTTCAGGGCCTCATAAGTGTTGGGCGAAGTACGTTAGTAAGAGCACCCAGTTGGTGCGAAGTATGGAATCCTGTATTCGGATTTCCAAAACGTAAGTATTCACTTTCAGCGTGATTTGAAGATTCTCGATTGTTTACAATTCGAGCGGTGACCGGGAGGAGAAAAATAGCGATAGTGGTAGTGGTAGTGATCAGGTTGCGAAGATAAGTTAGGTACCAAACTGTAGGCGGATACACCTCGTTAGTGCTGTTCTCCCTCTTGAGGTTCCCGGCGCCGTGTTTCGAAAAAAGCAGGGGCTCTGTTGTTTTTTGTATATTGTGTGGATCTCCTTGGTCCATCTCAGAGCGGTTGTGAGGGACTACCGCTCGCCTCATTGCCTATACTGACTATTGTATGTTACGTGTACCTTGCGGTCACTAAGGTTGTGCGCCCAGTCATTCTGGAATACCTAAAAACCCTCTCAGTTGTGTATTACATCTCACGTTTATATGAGACCTTCTATAAATTTCCCTACATCAGCTCCACACATAGTACAACCTAATCCACAATTAATATAATTCTTTAGTCACATTTCAAAACTACTAATTGAATATATGGGCATTGCTATTTGAGTGTACTTGTGGTACTGTCATTTATAATTCCAATAACTTCAACTTTTCAGGGTGCAGTACTATATGTGGCCAAAAGAGATCCCATTGGACCTCTTTTGGCCCCATATGGCACTGCACCCTGCAACATGGCTAGGGAAAAATGCATTAATGACAATAGCTCCAAAAATGCGAGTTTGATTGCATTTCCAATGCAATAGGTCTCACATTTGTTAAGGTTAGAGCTGTTGTTGTTACAAAATGGCAATGTTTTTTACTTTTGATTTTTGATACCATTGGCAATAGTCCTACGCAACTATAATACCTGCAAATAAAAAAACAAAAGTAAAAATCATTGTCATTTTTAACGTTAACAGCTCTAACTTTAACAAATGTGAGACCCATTGCATTGAAAATGATTGTTTTTATTGTTTTTAGGCATAAAGAGCATAGGAGAAATTCTTGTTCAATTACTGTTTGAAGATGCAACTGGGCATTGGAGAATATTGGTTCATTTGGACACTTATGTTAAGTCATACAGGGACATGATTTTGCTATTGCAGAGTGTGGAAGAAAAGATGGAGTTTTAGTGTAGCTCACATTGCATAGGTGCAGGCCAGATGTGGATTGTTTAAATGCCACTGGATGATTGTTCTGTAAGAAGGAGGTAAAGTATTTTAGCACTGTGTCAATGATGCCCATCATGATGTTCATGCTGTGAATAATTTTCCAGGATGTGAAGTGCATACTTGATAATCTTACGCAACGCTGTGTCTGTGCTGGAGTTGGACTGAAAACTAGACTGATAGTTTCCAAGAGGATTGCTTGAGATGTAGGTTTTAAAAGGAACTCTAGCTTTTAATTACCTTAGCCTTCGAGGAGGCATAATATGTTCAGGTAATCAGGGTTGGTAGAAGGATATTCATCAGTGGGGTGATGTTGCTTATTTTTAGACACTCTGCAGATTCTCTTTGTTGTGTTGATATTTTTAAGCCATATTGCGCTTTGGATTTCAGTGGCCATTTTGACCAAGGAGGTTGTAAGGGTGCCTGCAAGAAGGCTTGAGGGGCTAAGGGCATAGATTGTATTGTTTTGAGCACTGCGCATTAGGCGAGTCACTGTGATTGCGAGGGCGTTATTGGGACTGATGAGACTGTAATGTCGTGCCTAATTTTCAACTTTATTTTTTGGACAGAATTCAGAAAAGTCTTGGCATTTCTTTGAGTGTGGAAATGAAAGTGTGTACTGCATTTAAACACTTTTAGGCGTTCCTCTGGTGGGCTCAAAGTTGCATTTATTTTTTTGCTAAGGTAGATTGCCTCATCTTGTTCGGCATGGTGTTCAGCCTTTCTTCGTTTGGTAGAGGGTGTGTAAAGTTTTTAAGAACGGTTAAATGTGCCAGTATCGCTAGTATTCAGTCTACTTTATGGGCTACCAAAAACAACCGAGTGGACTATTTCTAGTTGTATGGTGAGCCTTCTCATTTATTAATGCCTGCCACTGCATGAATTTACCAAGCAGTGAGGAAGTTGGTGCTAGCCTGGAGCTAGGTTTGGTAAGAGAAGACCAGTTTGTTTATTTTAGTTTTCTAGTGCAGATCTTGGTTTAGCCTGTGAGACACGCCAATTCATCTTGGGAGAAAGAAATTTCAATGTGGGATAACTAACCCGTTTTCATATTTATGGGGCCCTTAAACTCAAGAGTGGCTGTCTCTGGCATGGTAAAGTCGCACATCAGTTTTGTTGTGAAGTGATTGTTGGTGCCAGCTTTTTTCAGTCTCCATTCATTTGCAGGTTTGTAGCATTGCTTCATTGGCTTACTTCCCTCTGGAAGTCTTGACAGTTTTCCACCGTCTGCGAGAGATTTTACTCCAGTGTATAATGACACCCACTATAGAAATATTGTAGTAAGAGGCTTTAATTTAATTATTTTATAGTAATTTGGTGGGTGAGCTCTTCCTGTACTGGGGTGGTAGACGAGGTTAAAGGTCAGCTGTCTTGAGAGGGAGACTGGCACTCTAGTGAAATTGTATTTACAAGTAGGGCATTTTTGGTGTCACATTTATTTGCAAATGAGAAGGGATTTGTGGGTGAGGTGTATGCCACTGCCTGTCATTCCTTCACAATGCTGGTGTAAAAGGCAGAATGCTCTGGTGAGAAGACCAGTGATCATTTGTTTAGAATATGTCTCCAAGAGGACGAGAACACTGGGGCTATGTCCAAGGATGATGCCTCCACTTGGGATATATTGAGAATTATTTATTTTATTTGACTTTGTTACTGTGTTTGTTTGGACAATTAAAAACACACATACTACTGGTGTCTGCATGCCTTGTGAACGAGAGGGGGTCGTGAAAGAGTGGCAACTATATGTAGAGAAATGCAATTCTTAAATAGTTCAAACTAATAAAAAGTTAGATAACTCTTTTTATGTTTAACATGTGTATACATTTACATTTTCTTGTTTTTTGACTATCTTAAGTGTATAATAGAAAAATTATTGATAGGGAGAGATGTAGATTTTGCAACAACAGCAAAAATCAGCATGATTGGTGTGAAGCAGCATCTAGCTTTTATCCCCTGACTCAGACCGTCTGTTTTCTTCACGGCCCTCAGCTGCCTCATTCAAATTACTGATACTTTACATTGCATTAGACACAGTTTAGTATTTACCACATTTGGAGGTTTTGAATCCTTTTCTTGCTTGGCCTGTGCAGTTCCAGGTCAATAAAGCCCTGTTAAATATAATTGCAGTTTAGAACTAAGGGATTCTGAATGTATTCTTACGCCTGTGTTTTGTCCCTCTTTATGTGTCACTGGGCATTCAGTGTCCTTGGTTTTTCCAAGTTGTGTCAACATGTTTCTGTTCTGCTTCTTTCCTGCAGGCGAAAAGTGGAAATCATGCACACCCACAGTCTGTTCACTCTGCTCGGGGAGAGGCTGATGCTGCACACCAACACTGTGACCGTCACCACATATAACACGCTTTACGAGGTACACATTGCATAAGGGATGTATATCTAAACTGTGTAACTGGTTTTGTTTTGGCAGGGTGCTGTGCTTGTTTTTAACACCATACTTACAACATCCTCTTTTATTTGTCGTGGGTAGTTTAACGTTCTGTATTTCAATTCATTATTCTCTAACGATGGGAACCAATGGAAGACCTACTGCAGTATAGAAATAAATGAAAGACCTGGCTCTTTCCTAGAGTATAACATCTTCTTTCTTCTGCTCCATTGCACTAGGGTCTCCTTTAGATCTGTTGCTGTTAGGCCCCACTTCTCTCAGCGCCAGGATACCCGTTGGGTCACTTTATAAGTAACGATTACATTACATTACAATATATGCCTGATAACTTACATCATACATAATACAGAGGTACGTGTGCAGCAGTGTACTAATAGTTTGGAACCAGGTGGATTAGCTCAATCTTTCATCTATCTGTCGTTGATAAAATGCGTGCCATCATTTTGGATAAAAGTAGCAACCTTTATTTCATAAATTGTAGTAAAGAGTTCTGTGTTAAAAACAAAAAGTAATTACATAGACCCTGATATTTATTTTCAGGATGGCTGAAGGCAAACACTGAGTTGCCTTTTAACAGTCTTATGATTTTTGCAATGAACCTAGAACAAGAGTTGTGCACGCTCTTGGGGAGCTGCTTGAATGTCACTGCACGTCGACAGAGGGCTTACCAAACCTCCAATAGGTCTCGGCAGCGCCTTTCAGCTGCAGTCTGTACATATTCTCTTTAAGTTACGAGCTGTGCTTGCTTTTAAACTAGTGTTACAATAGTGTGGGTTCAAGTAGAAAAGCAAACTTTAATATAGACTTATAGCCCGCCGTAGCGGGCTATATCGGCTCTTAAAGGCCCGCTGAATTCGGCTCGGGACTTTAACGAGACAGCGGGACTTTAAGAGCCGGTATAGCCCTGCTACGAAGGGCTATAAGGCTATCAGAACATTCTGCCACTAGAGGGCAAAATGTTCTAACAAATTAAACAAACGGTTTTCAAAGCTCGAGGGGATATAAATCCCCTCGAGCTTCGAGAAGCCTTTTTAGAACATTGGAATGTTGCTCTGTGGGCCTTTACCGGCCCGTAGAAGCAGGGAGCACTCCATTGTCTGCAATGGAGCTCCCAACATTCCAATGCTCTAATACTATTTATTGCATATTTGCCACCTGTTTAGCAAGAAGCTGCACGTTCTCTTAAAAACCCCAGTTTCAGAGGAAACCATATAATGCCTGCTGTACAGGGCTTGGCTCTGAAATGGCTCGTCTGTCTCAAGGGACAAGGGCCCGGCCAGAGCCGGATATTTAGCTGGAGCCACCGAGCCAGTCCCAGGCCTTGCTTGTCTTGCCTAGCTGTATTATTCATGGAGCTAAGCATGTGGTCAGCCCTCGGGTACTGCAGATGTTTCTCTGCTGGGACAGTCCTAACATTGGGGCCTGTTTACAGCCCCAGTGCTGTTTTAACCCATAGGCACACTGGGCACTTGCCCGGGATCACCACATGCATAGGGGCCCCATGCAGACCAGAATTTAACACTAATTTTCTGTGAAACATTTTTATTCCTGTGACTGGTTGTGTAGGCAGGTATATATGACGTTACAATGCATGCAATTGCAACGCATGCTTTTACAGCGCAATCTTTACATCGCAACTACCATTGCATTGCATGATTTTCCAATGCATTTTTAAAAACTACCATTACAGCGCATTCCATTACAACTCATACCATTACAACGCATAATACTTTTAGGGCAGCAGTAGGGTAAGTGTTGGGTAGTGTAGGGTTAAAAATTATTATTCCCACTCCAGTGAATGCAACAGTAGGATAAGTGTTGGATACTGTAGGGGTAAAAATGACTAAGTGGTGGATAGTGTAGGGGTGAAAATTACTATTCCCATGCACCCCAAAACCCATACCCACCCTAATACTAAAATAATCTCCATTATTTTCCTTATAATGCGTTGTAATGGCATGCATTGTAATGGCATGTGTTGTAGTGACATGTGTTGTAATGGCATGCAATGTAAAGGCAGTTGCGCTGTGAAGGTAGGTCATTGTAATGGATGTTTCCCGTAGGCAGGGCCCAGTGCAATGCTTTTCCAGGGAGCCTACAGTGCTGTTAAGAAAGCCCTGTACAGCCCGAGCTATACGCAGATGGTAACCATGGCAGCCTCCAAGCCACAGCAGACTAGGTAATGTGTTACAGTAGTGCAGTGAAACAGTGTTTCAAGCTGTGCAGAAAGCATCTAGTTGGCCCAAGTCGGGCTTGGTTCAGCACATTAGATTCAGAAAGATGTAACAGTATGACAATCACAGCATGACCCGGCTTCCTTGTAAATGACTTTGTAGAAAAGGTGTTGGGTTTTGGCTCATCATAGATTACGTAATAATAGTGAACACATTAACTGATGACAGCCATTACCAGCTATCAATATTACCCAACTCCATTGTGCCCATGTTGTCTGCCATGAAAAGACTTAAGTGCATCTGGCATGAGTGGACCCTCTGACTGCACACAGAGGCATGCATTGGGCACCAACTGAACTGAAATACATTTAGGACGTCAGGATAACCCACTGAGTTAATATAAAAGCAGAAATTATAAAACAAAAAAATTTAGCTTTTTAAAAGCATCTAGTGGTTATTTAATATCTCAGGTAACCTTCTTTTGTTGATGTGGCTTCAGAAGCAGCGCCATGTATCTAGACCGCAATGGTGTCTTAGACTCCAAATCATTACCCTGCTGGAAAGAATAGTGAGCTGTTGTGCACCAGTCCCTGGGTCTCAGACACTCTCTTCTTGTATATCTGTTGTCTACACCTCTTGACATTTTAGCCTCTCTGCTCAGTAAGCCTTGAGGAGAAATTCGTGTTGATCGAAGCTAAGCCTTTCTGCCGATCTGCATGTCCTAACATGTGGCATTTTTTTACTTCTGTCTGATCTGTTTTGTTTTCTCACGAAAAATATGCTCCTCTTTTAAATGAGTTTTTATTTAATTCACATACCTCACAGCCTCTGTGAAATTCTACAGCCCTCGAATGGAGACAGTGCTTTATTTATAAAGTGCTGCAGAATAATGCCAGACTTCTGAATCCCAAGTGTACCTTGGATTGATTCCCTCATACCGCTTTCTTTCACCACCCTCACAGCGGGCTAGTCATCAACATTAGGACTGGCTACAAGAGTTGGACCACATCTGAAGAAGTAGGCATCATACTGAGGAAACAAAAGCATACTGTTTTGTGGGTCATGTGGACCTGGGTTCTGGTTAGGAGGCCTCTGCCCACAGGAGAGATCAAAACATCCAGGGTTGGAAAACTGAACCCAGCAATAGCACATTGATGAGAGTAGATGTGTTCCCTGAGAGCCACACCTAACTTGTCATCTGTGTGCACTTCCTTGTATCATCTTCCAGTAACACAGCAAAAGCATTTAACCACATCGCTGCTCATGACGAGCTGAGCTCGTCATGAGGCACGGTGGTCGTGTGCTCATGACGAGCTGAGCTCGTCATGAGCCGTGCAACGCTCGCACGCGGGGCTAATTCCCCCACTGTGCTGAGCGTTCTAAGAAACGGGAGCGGTCATGACGAGCACAGCGCCACCGAGCTGCATGACGAGCTGAGCTAGTCACGAGCACCGGGACGCTGTGCGCGCCCCCTTGCCTCCCAGCATAGCGGGGGAATTACCCCTGCTGCGAAGGGGTTAACTATTGCTTTAATGCAGCCAATGGAATATAATTATAAACAATAAAGGAAATCCATGCATTCTTTCCAGTTTTAAACTGACCATCCATGTATAGTGAAACTTAATACCAGTTCCAGATAAATCTTTGCAAGACCCATCATAATCATGTTGAGCAACACCTAAATATCTTTCTATGCAAGTTAAGTGAATTCTGCACTGTATATTGCCGTGTCTTGCCTTAGTGGTAAAAAATGGCAGATTTACTTTGAAAAAGCAGACTTGATGAACTCCGAGGTATTACCTCTTGATTTCCTAATAGCAGGGGGGAGAGCACAGTCCATACTCTAGATAACTTAAGGGAAGCTTAAACTATCTTAGGTATTTAGAAGGAATGCATTTCTTGGTTTTTAATTGTAACTAAGTTCAAACTGCAACCTCTTGGGTGAGATGTCCTCTGGCTGAACCCACCTGGATAAATTGAATCCAGGAATGAGCAGAGGGTGGAAATTAATTGGCAAAGCTACCTGATCATAAATGCATGCTCCCACTTTATGTCCAAATATGTGTTTATTAGTCAGACGTGTAACTTTGTAACTGTCAAAGTGATGTCATATTAAGTGAAGGCAAATATTCATCGTTAATAGAGACATTCCTGCTGAAGCAACAAAGTCGTAATGTGTGCTCTTGAAAAGATAATTTGATCATATAGAGGCAAAGCCCTGCAATGGAAAAGCTGAGGTTAATTAAGCACAGGTCCAGGCAAGAACATGTCAATCGAATCCACTATCTGTCCCCTGGCAGTTCCCAAGCGAACCTGGAGGCTTTTATTAAGGGAATAATGCCAATTAACCTTTGAATGTAGCGCCCACCTCTATAATTTCGATTGTGGCTAAACCGACAGATTTTTACCTTATTTCACATTTGAGTGACACTTACATTTTCACGGGCGGTGGCAATTTGCTGACGTATACACCCTTGTTGGTACTACTTATATTGTTTTCAAAAGTTCTGCCAAAATATTCTATAAAGTGAGATCCACAATATTTATTGATTTTGTGAAAACGTTCTTTTTACCTTTTTTTACGGGAAATCCATTCTTTTAAACGGAATTTAAGTAGAGCTCTCTAACTCAAATAAATTAATTTCTGTGATAACATCTCAACCATAAACTATAATACAATTCCCCGTTTTTTGAAGAGGTAGAAAGATGTTCCCTTTTAAAATAATTGATTTATTGTTAGCATGTCAGCGATTTCAATATTATATTACTGAATTCATAGCATTTTCGGCACAAACTTGAAGAAAAAAACAAATTTTCCCCTTTTCTGATGCCCTCCTGCAGTTATTTGAATGGCTTTGTGAGTGCCTCTAAATGTCAGCTTTGTGACTTGGACATTACATTCAAGTTTACACTTCTGACCCTTTCAAAATCCTCTGATTTACTTTCTAAGAAAGCTAAATGTTTGATTTTGTAAAACATTTTAACAATTCATATGAAATGCTGCACATAGTGTTTTATTATCAGACCGTTCTTTTTTGTGCTACAATCCTATTTTTTTTAATTTCTGAAAGTCTCAATGCTCCTAGATGTGCCAGTGTGCTGTGCCCATGATTATAGTGATAAGGTTTGAATCATGCGTGACAGCAAGGTCCAGGCAGCCTCCACTGACAGGCACGCGCCATAATGAAAATCTGTTCATCTAAGCAGTGCTGAGGGACAGGTCAGGCCGCCAGCCAGAGGGTTGAGCTTTTTATCTCTTGATATCCCTTAGATTTTACCAGCACATGTTCATCCACATATCTTTAAAAGATGCTGTTCCTTTTAGGGTTTTTGATAGAACCGCAGTTAGAAACCTCAGCTCTATGGCCATTCTTTTATTTTTGTGAAAGTATAAATATTCGTTGCCTTGTTCAGGGAAAAAACAATAGCGGAGTTACAGCTTGAACATTGATTTTCCTCCCGCCTGTCAATAAGTCACGCATGACAAATCATTGGCGGGAGGGGGGATATCTGATTCCTGTCTGTCTTTTGCAGACACGCTTAAATTAAAACTGCATTCACAGTTTCTTAAATTAGCATGCCGTACAGTGAAAACTGAAATATATTTAAGTATGGTGTCAAATAGGGGGCCTAATACACCCAGTCCAATATGGCTTCATGCCACACAGAAATACAGCTCTGAATCTGCGCAGGGTCCATGGTTTTCTGGGCAGAGAGGCCACTATCCAAGAACAAGCTATAATCGTTTCCCTAGATGCCAGAATGGCATTCGACACAGTGGAATGACCCTATCTTTTTGCAGTACTCCCGAAGATGGGACTTGGTACGGGCATTATACAGTGGATACGCCACCTATACTGTGAATGTCTAGCGCAAGTTGTAGTCAACAACAAAAAATCTGATACATTTTAGCTTAGTCGTGGGACCCGCCAGGGATGCCCTCTCTCTCCCCTACTATTTGCTTTGGCCCTGGAACCCCTTGCGGCATGGATCCGGAGAAATAGTTTATACGCGGACTGTGTTGGACCCCTGATTGGGAAGATCGTATTTCCCTCTACCCAGATGACATACTACTGTACCTTGCATCCCCCAAGTGGTCTCTGATTGCTGTCCTTGATACCCTGGCTATATTTGGCAGGTACTCCGGGTTCAGTATCAATTGGCAGAAATCCCTCCTCTATGCCCTCAAGGGAGACCCACCCTCGCCACCGCGAGATCCCCCAATACATACTACTACAGAAGGTTTCAAATATTTGGGAATATTCATCTCCTTAGATAAGACACTTCGTTATAATCGTACCCTTGTCCCACCTTTTCAGAGGCTCAAAAGAGATATCGCTAGCTGGAAGTCGCTTCCCCCCTCGATGTTGGGCAAAGCAGCACTTTTTAAAATTATGTCTCTACCCCGGTTTTTATATACATTGCAGAATTCACTTGATCCTGTCCCAAGCTCATACTTTAGAGAAATTGAAGGGCTTCGGCGGGATCTCTTGTGGGATGGGGAGCTACGCATCGCGCTACACGAACTCACACTCAATTGGTATGATGGGGCCATCAGCCTACCAGACACTAGGAAATATTATTAGGCAGCACATCTTGCTGCTATCAATCATGGCATATATAGCCGATCTGATGACCCAAGATATAGCATGGATAGGTGGCTCCTTCCTGGGGGGACATATAACCGAGTGCTTTACTCCAAGCCAGGTAGATATCCACTTACGGGCCCTACTAAACACTCTGTTGACGTCTAGCATGCAGCCAACAGACTGCTGGGGTAGGGGCAAAAACTCAAGCTGGCAACTCCGCTGTGGGACTCACAAATTCTGGATGAATTATGACAATCAAAGGGATTTGATAAGTGGGAACTAATTGGGATCTCACGTATCGGAGACCTATGGGACAAGGGTGAGGTGAAACCCTTCACCACACTTCAACAACAACACAAGTTAGCGAACTCGGGACGTTTCCGTTATGTGCAAGCCAGTCATGCTCTTCGCTTGCCTCTTTTAAGGGGATCCTCCCCTCCTGAGGCCTCCCCCCTGGAGGACAGGATACTTGATGGTCATCTACCCGAAAAAAAACATATCTTTAATATATAAAAAGCTGATAAACAACATGGAAAACCCTCTCCATGCACTACGGGAAAAGTGGGTGAGTGATGGCATTGAAATGGATGATGAAGAGTGGTAGGAAGCAGTATCCTCCCTAAGAATAGTCGCAATCCCAGCACGTCTTAGACTGGTGCAGCTCAAAATCTTCCACAGAGTTTGTCATGGGACCTCGATTGCTACATATGGGAGTATCAGGAGGGGGGAATTGTAGAAGAGAGTGCACTGAGCTAGGCACATTTATTCACATAATTTGGGACTGTGACCATATCCAATCCTACTGGCCAAAGATACATGAAGTACTTGGTGAAGTGTTAACAATTCCTCTCCGCCCGAAGGCTCGCAGATGCCTCCTAAACATCTGGGAACCCACAGATCTCAACACTCAACAAACGCAGTGGGTCACACTTGGGCTAATGGTAGCAAAAAGAAATATCGCACAGCTTTGGGGAGCAGCACATGCACCCACGATTGTAGACTGGAAGAAAGACCTCGATTGGTGCATGTCCAGGGAAAAGACAGTCTATATATCCTGTGGCCGCCCCGAAAATGGTCCAAAATTTGGAATCCCTGGAATTCCTATCGAGGAAATATATGTACCCCGCCCCGTTGTATCGAAGACAATGATACCCCTACTCCGTAGCATCCAACGAAAAGTACTATTGTACCTGTGATTGTCTCCACTGTATGCACACATGCTAAATCCTTTGTACTGTATGTTTTATGTCAATGATTGTTAATAAAAAGAATACATTTTTTTTTAAGTATGGTGTCAAAATTGTAGTGAATTGGTGCAGCATGTGGGAGCATTGGCCGCTTGCCACAACTGAACACTCCAACAAAGAAACTCAAACTCTGGTAGTAATTGCCATCCTCCTTCTGCTAAATTATTATAAAATGGATTCACTCTCATAAGCTGTTAATCATTATCTATGAGCAGTTATGTCTATGAAATGGATCCTTGGTGTAGCAACGCAGGATAGGACTATGGCCCACATGCATCAAGCACTTTTTCATTCGCAAACGGTGCGATTCCTTAAAATCGGCCGTTTGCGAATGCAAAAGTGCTTTTTGGGATGCATGAAGCAATTTTAGAATTCGTAACATGTTTGCGAATTCTAAAATTGCGGGTGCTTTTAAGAAGTCGCAGATGTGCGATTTCTTAAAAGCAATGCATCATTATTTTAAAAAGTGAAAATTCGCAAATAGGGTGCCAAATTTACCGAGTGGTTGAACCACTCGGTAAATTTGGAAAAAGTGTTTAAAATGTTGAAAATGCTTTTTTTTCAACATTCATGTTACGGACACACATGTCCTTAGGACATGTGTGTGTGCAACATGATGCGAAAAATACATTTCAGGGGTGCATGGGGGGGTCCTTTGGACCCCCCCCTGCACCCATGAAATTTTCTAAGTGCCACTCGCAATTTGCATTGACTCCTATGGGCCGTTTGGCCCATAGGAATCAATGGGAATTGCGAAAATTAACTTAAGAATTCGGTATTTCTTTGGGATTCGGTAAAAATTGCGATTTTTACCGAATCACAAAGAAATACCGAAAAAAATGATGCATAGCATTTTGCACTTCTTAATTTGCGATTCCTTATTTTTCGCAAATTAAGAAATGCAAAATGACACAATGATGCATGTGGGCCATTGTCTGGTTGCAAAAGAAAGGGTGCCTTTCACAGCCTCTACTGTGCCCCTACTTAATTTCGGGTGGAGCTTAGAAATATGAATGTTGGGCCACGTGATGGTTCATGACCTTGGTTACCTCACTTCCTTTGCTGTAATATGCAATTTAGAACTGAACATCAATATGCAATGATGAAGTAACACCATTGGATGCCTCATGGCTTTTGGCCCTGGCATGAGCTGTGAACCCACTTTTGAACAAGTCACGCTATCTACAGGGTATACGTGAAGTCATTACTTGATATCTTTTGCAGTTCAGAAACCTGGGTTAGCATCCATGCTCTATTTTTCCAAGCTCTGCAGTCTTCAGATCATGCAGCAACTCACATATTTGCCCTGTTAGTGCATGCACACTGGATAGCACCATTTCTAATAAAATGGGCGCATGGCTTTCTTCTGCACTGCAGAATGGGACCATGATATAACTCAAGCTGGTCAAACTCCTACTAACTAATGTCTATTAACGAATCCCCCACACCAGAGGCATAAACAAGTTGAAAGAATGACTCAAACTAGTACACCACCGTTAACCTGCCCTTACTTAAGAGTTACTGTCTGTGGTGCGCCGAGACCTCCAATGCAGGCAAGGAAAAGGGCCTCCTGCGTGGATTCGGTAGTAAGAGAAAACCATATTTTAGGTGCAATTAAGCCCTAACACGCCTGTGTCCCAGTGCCACTGACCACGCCATTTGCACTTGAGCCCTGCTTCAATATGTTTGTCATTCCAATGCATTCCTATACAATATATACAATATTTCTTGCGCAGAAAAGTGCTCTGAAGTTGCTGCAAGGTGACTTATTTGCCGGAGAAGACATCTCTGCACATAAATAAATGCCGGCTGCACAGTAATCTTTGCAGCACCTGTTTTAAACCTGTAGGATATTTTAAAATTTGGAATCTTTGTTACCAATTAAGTATTCTAGAACAGATTTACTCTCACATTTGTCCTCGTTGCCAATTTCTTTGCAGTCGGTTTTTAAAAAAAACTAATGTATAAATGGAATGCCAGGAGTTACTTTTCAAGCTCTGCCACTTGTGACTCCCCCCGCCCCCCCTCCTCCCTTTCCTCTGCCACACTTTGACCCCTAATTTATGGTTTCCCAGAGTAAATGTTTTCCAATTCCAACATTGCTTCCACCCTTCTGAGTTGGGTAAACCTTATACCATTATAATGGGTAGTGGTTATAGTGGTCCATTTTTACAGCGCTTAGAAGTGGCAGAAGTGCCACTTACAAAACAAGTTAATACATAAATACTGACATGAACTTAAACAGGGTGATGCTTGTACTCTACTTATAGAAAGAAGCAAAAGCTGCAGAGTCTCCAAATCTTTGTTGTATCAAATACAGACTGAACCTGAAATAGATCTTCAAAATGTTTTGTTTGTAATATACGTAAGTATTAAGTAATTTACTAGCACTATTACAAAAGGATGGAAGGATGAAACTGCCTTGCTGGGATTCAAGCTTGTTGACTTTCAGAGTACTGCATGTGCATGAGGCGAACACTGACACGCTGAGCCGCCTTGCCGGCTTGTGATGGTTTCTTTATAAAGCAAATGTTCAGAACTGATTGGTCTATGTGTGACTCTCTGAGGGGCCCTGTTCATTGCAGTTTGTCACATGTAAACCCTAATCTCAGGAAGTCCTGGATCTTACTTTATCACCATTATATTTTTTCTACTTATACAAGGAGTCTTTTGTGTGAGCCTGTCATTCCTCCCAGAGCCATTACCTGTATTGTTGAAGCAGCTCTCATGCCATTGATCTGCTACCTGGAAGTGTGTCAGCACGCGCGTCATGGAGCGCGTGCTGTACACAGGCGATGATGGATTCAAGGAGAACACCTTGTCATTTGGTAATTTCCTCTGTGATTGTAAGAGCTTTTATGCTCTCGACTGCTTTTCTGGGCTGACAGTCTCACACAAAGAGAGTGGGTGCAGTTACTAGCACTCCAGCTTCCATCAGATCTGCGCCTATTAACGCTGGCGTAGAGTTGACGGCTCAGGCAAGACCCCCCATGGCTCCTCTCTCCGTTGTTAGGTAGGTCAGTGGGAGCTTTAGCATTGAAATCATAATAACTAGGATCTGTTTCCACAGTGAATATCCATTTCATTGTGAAATGTGTCTACCAATTGCAAGCCTATTCTGAGCAGCAAATCAGAAAGGATGAAAGGCCTCAAACAGAGAAGAGGTGTGTATCTCTGTGAACATTCTGAGTTTCGGACAAGGCATAAATAGTGAATCTGGAGAGCGTACACATCATTCAGTGATCTCTCCATATGTTTGCTTATTCCAATCAACAGGGAAATTCAAATAAGATTGTCACTTTGTTTTGATCCACTATAGGTGCATTGGGAGGCTGGTTCTTAGGCAGATGTTTGAGGGTTGCCGAGATATCTGGCCCCTCACTCCCCGCTTCTAGGAGTGATCTCAAAGGAATACCAAAGCAAAATAAAAAGCTTCTATGGAAAGAGCGTCTGCCAATGTCCAAAGATCGCACACCAGGAAGGAAGCGGAAGGAATACTGCATTATTTCCAGTCTGGATGCTATCTGCTGTTCTTTTAATAAAATATTACCTCTTTCTGTACTAAAGCTCATTGAAGTCGCTCTAAGGTGACATGAGCACTATGAAAAATAGAAGTAAGAAATTAAATCAGTCTGAACAAACCAGACAGGATGTTAGAAGACGGGGACTCCTTGGGCCTATTTACATTCTGCATTTTGTAGTACATTTAGTAGTATTGTCAATAGTAATGCAAACACATAGAAAAACGCTCCTATCTTTTTTTGTGCTCTTTATCTCTACCGTGCAATCTCCAAATGCATAAGTATATTTTTTAGTAGTAAATGTGGGAGGAACAATTCCTACTACAGTGGAGCGGTTACGGGAGGAGTAAGGCAGGGTTAATGGAGGGCTGGGGAGGGGTTTAGGGAGGGTCCTATACCCACCCACAAAAGAGTAAGCCCATTCGCATTCAAAAACTGCACTACAAAAATTACTACAGCTAAAAGGGATTAAAACCAGTCAAAAAATGTACTCCAATTCAGAGCGGGAGTGTGTCCAGACCACAAGTGGCCAACCACTGGTATTGCTACATCCTCCTGAAGAAACTGGAGGTAGGGATTTAAACCCCCAAGGGATATAATGTTAAGTTAAATTACATTTGTTTAATAGTTAAAAATATAAATTCACTATTTTATTTTTTATCTAAAAAGGAAACCTTTTTACATGTTATTATAATGTTAATTAACAAGTTTTGAATTTAAAAATTAATGTCCCATTTAGTTATTAAAATTAAATTAAATTACTTTTAATTGTATTCACCACTTCAATTAATTATTATTACATAATAAAAATATTGTATCACTATATTCTGGAATCGTTTTTCTTAATTTAAATTTCTGAACATTTTTATTTAATAAATTAAAAATTATTTAATTTTCAAATTATATCAAGTTAATAGTGCTACAATGTTTTTTAATTGTGTGCTACATTTAAAATAAATACAAAAAACGTATTTACTTTAATATTCAACATAAAAATATTTTTGCTATTTTCGCAACTTTAATGCACTTTTTCAATTTTCCGAATACTTTACAGTAGGCAGATCTCAGAGGCTTCACCTTGGTGCCTCTGAATGGCATAAGGTGAAAGTCTTGTTATTAGGAAATTGGTCAATTGACTCCTTTGGAGACTAAAAGATTCTGAAGAAGCATCACCCTTGGTTGCAAGGGTCCGTGAAGCTTTTTTTTTCTTTTTTTCTAACAGTTGTTGTCCGCCATCTCCTTGGTGGATTCTTTCTTGCTGTAGCAAGGCCCAAACATTATGACTAACCAAATAAGTTAAAATATGTATTCCTCGGGACATAGTTTTCTTTAATATTCGTTGTATATGGTTGCAAAATACTTGAATGGTAGGAATACCAAAGCAAAATCAAAAGCATCTATGGAATCTGTAGTCTCTAGAAACACATTACTATTTAGTTTACAAATTCCCAAATTTAAGAAAAATATCATTCTTATGTGCTCCTTGTCATGAAGTGACCCTAAGGTTTAGAATTTCTCTTAACTGAAATCCATCTGCAAGGATCTCTGAACAAATTAAAAAGAGGTTTAAACACATACTGATCAAACACCAGTGATGCTTAGAGGACATGTGAAAACAATAACATACTTTCCATATTCTGCATAGCATTATAGGCTTAATGTTACTACTATATGTATATAATGAGGTTCACATAAACTTCTTGCATACAGGTACATGCATCAAAGGATTTTGCGATAGCAAACGGTGCGAATCACAAAAATCGGCCGTTTGCGATCGCAAAATCTACTTTTGGAATGCATGAAGGGTGAAGGCCCTCGCAATTTGAGAATTCGCTAATATTTGCGAATTCTCAAATTGCGATTGCATTTAAGGAATCGCATTTTGCGATTCCTTAATTGCAATGCATGAAACTGTAAAAAATTGCGATTTCGCAATTAGAGGGAGCAAATTACCATGAGGTTGTACCTCATGGTAATTTGTAAAAACTTTGAAAAATACACTTTTGTGCATTTTTCAAAGTTTCATGTTGTGAACACACATGCCCTAAGGGCATGTGTGTGCACAACATATGTGCACAGATTGATTTCAGGGGTGCAACAGGGTGTCCTTTGGACACCCCTGCACCCTTGAAATCGCATTCTCAATTTGCGATTCGCTAATTGCTAATCACAAATTGAGAATGTCTTCCCATTCATTCCTATGGGCCTCTAGGCCCATAGGAATGAATGGGGAGGTATTCCTTAATTGCGATTCGCAATTTGCGAGTCGCAATTAAGGAATATTAAGAAATCGCAATTTTTTTAGCAATTTCTTGATGCATTGCATTTTGCAATTCCTTAATTGTGATTCCTTATTTTTCGCAAATAAGGAATCGCAAAATGCAATATTGATGCATGTGCCTGTTAGTCTTTAATATAGTGCAAAGAAGACTTTGCATACTTTTGTCTGTTTTTCTTGACACTTTATCATATAATTTGTTGGTTCCTGGTGTATATTGTGTTGCCTATTTGACCTTGTATGCAAAGGGCTTTGCTATCCCAGGTGTGGTAAAATAATACATTGTCTTTAAACATTCAAAAAGATATGTAAATATAAATGTTGTCAAATCCCTAAGCTCCTTTTTAGGTCGAGGACGTTTCCAGCACATCTATGTAACAGACCTGTTGCTAACAATATACATATAGTGGAGTACAACCCTTTCAACGTAGGTTTTCTTTACTCACTCTTTCAGCTGTTGGCTTGAGACTTTGTCAGTCACGTTTGCCCCGCCCAGCGGTGTATTCATTCCTCACCTAATGGTGATGGCTCCTGTGGTGTATCCTTCTGCCTCAAGTGCTTGCATTGTAGTGTGTGAGAGACTACTTTGCAGCCATTGCACTTTCTGTCTGCTCCTGCAATTCCCTTCTGTGTCTCCCAATAATATACTAACACTGTTCACATTAGCACATTAAGGAGACCTATTGGCTTTGCTTCTGCTTGCGCTAGCCTGTGGAGATACGGACGAGGATCACGCATCCTTACTTCAAACAAGACATAATTTGCAGGAGCAACGATGGAAGGTACAAGTCATCAGAAACAAATTGTGATTGTTGTAGAAGGCTTCCTTGGGGACTAGCCTGCATACATCAAGAGATGTTCGTGTTTCCCTCTGAAAAAGCTCTCTTTGTGTAGTAGAGAGATGTCTGAGAATAAAGAGCTTCTTTTCATGCACTAGATGTAATTCATTTGGCTGACTCGATTCTATTTTACTGCTTTACAGTATCAGATCTAATTCAACCTTTTGTTTTGTTTTTTACAGATCTTAACAGAACAAGTCTGTACGCAAGTTGTCCACAAACCTCATCCTGAGCCAGATTCTACCGTAAAAATCCAAAATCCAAGTAAGAAGGGTTTTGACTTCCCAGTGTAACTGCTCCACGTGTAGGATAACTAAGCGAACTGCTGTTGATCTTTTAGATTTTTTTTTTTAATTTGGCACCAAATGTGATTTTTACTTTGATATTGTTGTTTCTTTTTTTTTTACTTCTACAAGTGATCTTGAAGGTGGTTGCAACGCTATTGAAAAACTCCACTCCTAGTGCGGAACTCATGGAAGTCAGACGCCTGTTTCTCTCCGATATGATCAAACTTTTCAGCAATAGCCGGGAGAACCGAAGGTAGGAGGCAGAAAATGCTCCAGAATACACTTCTGGTTGAAGGAAGTGCTGCTCGATTACATGGAGTGATAAATGTACAAAAATGTGATTCTATAAAATGCAAGTCATTGACCATGAAACAATTTAAAGTTGAGGCTTAGTTTGAAGCTCCCTAAGGCCCTGCTATAAATAGGTAGTAACAATGGTGTAATCTAGTTATGTAGATGGGTTCAAAGTCAGGGTGAGACTCAATAAAAAAGAACAAATATGGGGCTGTTGTATATTGTCTTTCTTTTTTTAGAGTATTGTAGCTTTGGAAACCTTTGTTTCGTGATCTGAAAAATTAAAAGAAAAACAATCAAGTGCTGGGCAGATAAAAGCTGACTCTGAATTAACAAATATGTTAAAGACCTCACCATCAATAGAACCTTGATTTATATTTCACTTCAAAATATTTTGTTAATGTCAATTAGAAGACAGATTTAGGATTTGGAAATTTCATAGGCTTGCCATGAATTTTGGCATCTGTAGATTGGCCCTTCCATCTAGAATTTCCAAGTCAACATCTGACTCATTTCTGGGAGGACTGAGTGCATTTTCCTGATGAGGAGATGAGCACAAATCAGGTAGTGAAAGCAGCGCCAAAGCCTTGAGGCTTGGATAATGTATGTTATGCACTGACACTCCACTACATTTACCTTTTGGTAAACTATTGTCTGGGCTGTAGCATATAGCATCTAGATGTCTTAAAGTTGGTCTTCTTAACAGTGCATTGTTATTATGTGTTCTCTCTTCTTTCTCTGTTAATTTAGCCACCACTTTACAGGTATAAGCCACATATCTAGTGTACCTTTGAGCATCCCATAAGCAGGCAATTCTTGAAAGCCAGCTAAAGACAAGACAGCACTTAAATTCTCATTGAGCGGACTTGAAGATTTTTCGCTAGAATGTGTTCTGTACTTAGTATAAACTTGGCTGAAAAAAACTGGACCCTGGCATGGTCATGAATTTACGATGCATCCTGTGGGTGACCCTTAAGAAATCATATATTACACCCTCTCTACTGGGCATTTCTATGATAATAGTTTTTGTATAAATTGCAGTTTATTGGAGTCAAATTATTTAAACCTGAAATTGGGCTTTGATAATGAAAGTGGAATTTGTATGAATGGATCATTTTAAATTTGCTTTTTTTTCAATGTTTTGATCCTGTTAAAAATGTAATAGAATCCCGGACTTCCCTAAATGCTAAACTTCACCTTTGCCTCTAACCTCTCATCTTAATTTCCAGTATAGGAAGGTTAAACATACCTTTATAAAACTATATTCCATGTGCTGGCATACGAACTGTAAACATTAGTCATTGATTATAAGATTTTGCTTTATTATTATTCCTTCTCTAAATTTCTGTGTGAGTACTTTGTTACTAAACACACATGGTAGTTATTAGGTAAAAGGGGTTGACATCAGAGACATTTTACATGAGCAAAGTGGGCAATTGCACCAGGCTTCACTTTCCAAGGGGCCCTTTGCATGATAACATTATTGCTATTATCTTACGGTTGCATCAAGAAGAATTAGCTGTGATGTGAGATTTATTTGTGATTAGGAATATCCAGTATTTAAAGCTACAACTTCTAGGGCTGTGTGCATATTTGATATTCTAATAGTATGTACTAGTCCCCTAAACATTCACCTAGTTGCACTTACTGTCTTTTCTACAATGGAAAGACAAGTCTGGTTAGACACAGAATGACACACAAAATGTTGTTAGTTCAAGACAAAAAAGAAACCTAAAAGCAACAGCTTGAATGCTTGCCCAAGTTTTGTTTTGATAATACTAATGGGATGGCAGGCACTGGGCACCTTAAGCTTTAGGTTGTTTGCTTGTCCCTAGTTATGAAAGTTTATATTAGAATGTAATATTATTTGACATAGAGATGCCATGAATAAGATTAAAATGCATAATAAAGTTGTTCCAAACAGCGGTACCCAAAATATGTCTTGCCCAGGACCCCAAAAAAACTCAAGATGGCATTGGTTAAAATGTCATACATGTTTTTTCTTTTAAAGTTTTCAATTAGAACTCTTCAAAAGATTAATACTGCAGAATGGCAACCAAGAACTGAAATACCTTGCCTACACTTGGCAAATTAACCACATTGCAAAGGGTTAGACGAAATCTTGCGTGTCTAAAATAAATGTATTCGGAAATTATTGAACTCTCTTGTCCAAGATACGTTACAGTTGCCCCCATTAATGCACATAAGCACATTTTCATCCCCTTCACCTCTGTGTTTTTCTTCTGTTTTTATTGTTCTGCTGCTCTCTCCCTCTTTCTCTGGCCATTCTTTCTCCGGCCATTCTTCTCCTCTGTATTCTCTTCTAAGCATGGGCGGAAAATCCGTTACGCTCGCGGATTTTGCAGATTTTCGGTAAATTCGCAATCCGCGAGATTCGCGAATTTCCCGCAAAATTCGCACGCAGCGGATTTTTTTTCTTTGCGGTGTAAGTTCGCAATTGCGAACATGTAGGTGCGGCGGGCAGCAACAATCTCGCACTCGCGAAATTACAAAAATTGCAATTCCGCACAAGAAATCTACTAGCAAGCAGCATAGACCTTCTGAAAATGATTATTTTTATCAGAATAACTCCTCAGGTTGACATTTGCCTGCACTTTTTTATATTTGAGGCCTTTTGATTTTCTTTGGATAACTTTTGGATTAGAAATCAACTTTCTCATATAAGCTTGGTGGGGCATTAAAGTGGCTGTAATGCTGCTCTGCAGAAAAACGAGTTTTGCAAAAGTGAAAGCAGGTTCAAAAGTTCAAACTCATCATTAGTAACCGTTCCCTGGAGTGCTTCCTGACAAGGGCCCCTCCAGAGTTCAGTTGCTAGTTGCAACAATTGTATGACCCTGCTCTGACCCTCACAGCAGGCTCATAGAATAGCTACAAGTAGGCCACAAAGGTCCTGGAAAAAAAATTGCACTGCAACAGAAAGCAAATTACAGATAAGGATGCAGGTGCCAGACTGGAATTTTAAAACAGTGACACATTAATAAATCAACCCCAAATTAATTCATGTCAGTTGAAGCAGGCAGGTGTGCTTGCTTTTTCCCCCCATAATCTACAGCGATGATGAACCAGAGGGTGGCCTAAGGCATTGATGTACCAGAGGGTGGCATGGGTAAAACAGAGGGTGGCAGGGGTGAAACAGAGGGTGCTGGGAACCAATGATGATGAACCAGACGTAGAAACAACATAATCGTGACCGTTGCGAGCCGACATGTAAGTTCGCGATTGCGAACTGTTACAAAACCCTCGCGAACTGTCAGAAATCCTTGCGAACTGGCAGAAATCCTTGCGAACACAAAAAAAAATCCGCAAATTCGCGAGAATTTGCGGATTTTGCGGATTGCGAGTTCGCAAATTCGCAAAATTCGCGAACGCCAGATTCACAAAATTCGCCCATGCTTATTCTCTTCCTATTGACCTCCTGTAAGTCATCTAGTCATGTGCATTCTCTGAAACCTGTGCAATGGGAAGAAGAAATGGATCTGGAGCTCTGGTTAGGAAGTCAATAGATGCACAACTTCATCACAATTTCAAGGCAATGAGCTTCATTGATTTTTTTGAGAGTCAAAGAACTGACACGAATAAGAGTGATTTTAGGCCCCTACTTTCCTTCTGCCCTATAAAGCAGGGGCACTTGACGGTAAACTGCCAGTAATGTTTTCCTTAATGAGGCAATGTTATCAGGCTTGCAAGTTAAATGAAACCTATAAGCAAAGTGTTTTGCTTTGAAAGAAGGGCTTAACCTTCATATCCTACCTTGGGTCTGCCTTATAAATAGAGAACATTCTAGGATCAGGACATAAGCTTAATCCTTAAAATGATACCAAATTTTCCCTGAAGAAGTGGGTAAGGTGTTAAGGCTCTCACAAACATTGAGCCCATTGACCCTCCTTAAATTGTCTTCCTGTAGCATGAGCCATAGTACAACTCCCATGTTGACACTAACATATCTCTCGGGGACATCTTGTATCTTCTCCCGTTCTTCCTTATTGCTCCCAACAGGCCTCTCACTGAGATTCCCATGGCCCTCCTCACTTCTTTCAGGTAGACCAACCCACAACATTCCACTTAGTTCTTACACCTAGTAAAATCATAAGATAACCCACAAAGCTCCCGGTCCGAAAAAAGCAGCCCGATGAAAGGATCAATGAGCCCCCTCACCCCTCCCTCCTCCCCCACCCGACAAACAATGGGAAAAAATGATTCACACTGTTGGCCAGAAATAGTGTGGCGGTGTCACCCATTCTTTAGCCCATACAAATAAATGTGTTTTCTGCATAAATATCCATTTAATGTGGCACATTTCAGTTTTTTTATGTCGCTTTTGATGTAGTCATCAGGCCTGGACTGGGAACCTAAAGCAGTCGTTGCAATTTTGATGGACCAGTCCCCCCCTGTTGCTTTTGTTACAGGCGGCCAATCGCAGCACCGCTGCTAAACTTGCCCCCAGTAACAAAAACAGCCCCCACCATTGCAAAATCAGCCCCCACCCTTCCAGCCTCCCGTGAACATGCCCGCTACAGCCAGTCCAGCCCTGGTAGTCATACACAGTAAACATGCCTCCAATGCTTTTGCTCCTGTTCCTTATTCTTAAACACAATGTTAATGTTTTGTGATACATTGATGGCCTTGCTCTGACAAAATCTATGACACAGCTATCAGATATCATCTAAAAAAATGGAGACTAGAGACACAATGAGACTGCACCATTGCAACTTGCACCACAGCTTCTCGTGCATTACTAGGGAAGAACCTATATAGTCCAAGGCAAATGTTCACCCTCATCACACCAAATCAGGTTCACCACTGATTCTTTCGGATGTCTCCGTTGCCCTCAGCGTGCTGAACCACAGTATTCTAGTAGCCCTGCTCATGAGCTATGCAGAAGTGAACGGATGAACATCCATCAGGTTTTCATCATTTTTTAGGCTGAGATCAGAGGATTAAGTTAGCATAGACGTTCTAAGCTCTGTCTTTGGTAACTTGCAGTGTCACAGGTTAAGTCCTTGATCCACCTGCCTCCAGGTTTGTTACACATGAATGTGATTCTGGTTCTGCGCCCTACTTGGATTCACAATATAGTCTACCAGTCGTATGTGGATGACATACATTTTCATTTGAGATCTGACCCTTGTAGTACCTTTCCTGGATTACTCGTTGAGACTGAGCTGTCAGCTCCAGTTAAGTGGTGGTGAACCATAAGGCCCAATTCACAAAGATTTTCATAGAAGTAACTGTCACTTACTCTTGTAGTACTTCTGATTTCAATTAGTGGGAAATGGGTGCTCTTGGTTTACTCTTTGAGCTCAGGTATATCCCAGGAGTACTACAATAAGAAGTCACAGCAAAAGCTTTGTGAATTGGACCAGTTATTTTGTGTGTGCTAGAAAGGAAGCATGTTTAAATAGCAGCTGCTAAGGAGTGCACTACCTAAAGTTTCTGGTCAAAAATTATTTGAAACCTCGAGGGTGATGGCACTCATTTGATGAGCTCAGATGTAGACTTTGTTACTAAAACCATTATATTTCACCTTACCTGTCTTGAAAACAATATTAAGGTTGCACCCTTTCCTTTACACGCTAGTCTAGTTAGGTGCGATCGGCCTCAACATGCTAATGTGCCCTACTTAATAATTCCTAAAACACTCTGTCATACTAAGGAAAACACAGATGCTGAGGTGCGCATTGATACAGGGTTTAGAAGAAGACTTCACATTTCACATCCCAGATGTTCACTGCCATGGCTTCCTGTTGAAGCCAATGTATTTTTGTGGTGATGCTCAGAATCTGGTTAATTCATTTGGACTCCTGAAGGTTTGTAGGGGATTAGAATGTGCATCTTTCAGATACAGAGTCTAATGAGTTACTGGAGCTGCATGGAGGGAATAAGCTCAGGTTCTGCATCATATCTGTTTTTGCGTAATTCCTACTTCACAATAGTCTTAGTTTTTAAAACTTCAAAGTTTAGCTCCTTGTTAACTACAAAATAGACTAACTCCTTGTCTGGCATTGGGGATCTTATTTACTCAAGAAAGAAACCTAATGCCTTGGATCTCAATCTCTTTGATCTAAATCTCTCTGCAGACTTTGGTCAGAAGATGGCTGGGTAGGAGGACCGAGGCTTTCGTGTAACTTTTTGGTCAAATTTAATTGCACACCTGTTCTACTCCGCTCGAGGGTTTCACCATCAGATGAATCTGGGAGAGGATGTGGTGGTACGACCAGAGCTGCCGACTTTAGAACTGGGGCGCCAGGTTTGAGTCTCAGCCCTGGCTCTGCTTCCTGTGGTTCTAGGCCAGAGGTCTTCAATCTGTGGGGGCGACCCCCAGGGGGGTCGTGGAGTCCTGGGAAGGGGGTCGCAGATTCTGCCAGAGTGCAGTTCCTGGCGTCGGGCTGATCGAGGGTGCTCAAGGCGGAGGCCGCCTAATTCACACCGAGGTGTGAAAAACATCAAAGCCTCGTTAACAAGTAAAGGTCTTTTAAAGACCTGTGATAGTACTCTGGTGTGCCTTTGTGTGTGTGTCCAAGCTGTTTCAGCCAGGCTGACATACAGGAGCTGGGGTGGAGGGAGGGGGGTGGGGGAGGAGGCTGTAGCCCTTTGAGTTCAATGGACTTAGCTGTGGGTTTATTTTTACTTTTAACGTTTTATATAGCGCTAGTTTAACCCGTAGGTATCAGAGCGCTTTACAAATACACAGTAAACAGCAGAAGGACAGCAGAAGGACATTACAATCATATCATTGGTTCAAGTCCCACGAGCCCTCATACCTGGCGCCTGTGCAGGAGAAATGTGGCTGAGAGTCTGTTCTTCATGGTGAGATGTTTTCACAGCTGGCTAACATTCCCCCCCCCAAGCAGGGAGGCACAGAGATGCCCTCCCACCCTCCCATGAGAGAGGAAGACGAAACAGAGAGATACTGACCCCCCATGAGAGAGGCACAGCCAAGGTGGGTGAATGAATGATGGGTGGATGGATGGATGAAAGGGTGGACGGATGAAGGATGGATGGATGAAAGGGTGGATGGCTGTATGGATGGACGGATGGAAGGATAAAAGGGTGGACGGATGTGTGAAAAGGTGGGTGGATGAATGATGAGTGGATGGATGTGTGAAAAGGTGGGTGGATGGAGGATGGATGGATGAAAGGGTGGATGGATGGATGAAAGGGTAGATGGATGAGGGATGGATGGATGTATGGATGGATAAAAGGTTGCATGGATGAATGATGGATGGATTTGTGAAAAGGTGGATGGATGAGTGATGGGTGAATGGATGGATGTAAGGGTGGATGGATGAAGGATGGATGGAAGGATGGAAGGATGAAAGTGTGGATGGATGGATGAAGGATGGATGTATGGATGGATAAAAGGTTGCATGGATGAATGATGGATGCATGGATGGATGTGTGAAAAGGTGGGGGATGAATGATGGATGGGTGGGTGGATGGATGGATGAAAGGGTGGGTGGATGAAGGATGGATGTATAGATGAAAGGGTGGATGGATATATGGATGGAATAATGAAAGGGTGGATGGATTATTGAAAGGTTGGATGGATGAAGGATGGATGTATGGATGGAAGGATGAAAGGGTGGATTGATGGATGGATGGATGGATGAAGGATGGATGTATGGATGTATGGATGGATAAAAGGTTGCATGGATGAATGATGGATGGATGTGTGAAAAGGTGGGTGGAAGAATGATGGGTGGATGGATGGACGGGTGGATAGGTAAAGGATGGATGTATGGATGTAAGGATTAAAAGGTGGATGGATGAAGGATGTATGGATGGATAAAAGGTTGCATGGATGAATGATGGACGAATGGATGTGTGAAAAGGTGGGGGATGAATGATGGATGGATGGATGGATGAAAGGGTGGATGGATATATGGATGGAATAATGAAAGGGTGGATGGATGAAGGATGGATGTATGGATGAAAGGGTGGATGGATTAAGGATGGATATATGGATGGATGGATGGATAAAAGGTTGCATGGATGAATGATGGATGGATGTGTGAAAAGGTGGGTGGAAGAATGATGGGTGGATGGATGGACGGGTGGATAGGTAAAGGATGGATGTATGGATGGAAGGATGAAAGGGTGGATGGATGATGGATGTATGGATGGATAAAAGGTTGCATGGGTGAATGATGGATGGATGGATGTGTGAAAAGGTGGGGGATGAATGATGGATGGGTGGGTGGATGGATGGATGAAAGGGTGGGTGGATGAAGGATGGATGTATGGATGAAAGGGTGGATGGATATATGGATGGAATAATGAAAGGGAGGATGGATGAAGGATGGATGGATGTATGGATGGAAGGATGAAAGGGTGGATGGATGAAGGATGGATGTATGGGTGGATGGATAAAAGGTTGCATGGATGAATGATGGATGGATGTGTGAAAAGGTGGGTGAAAGAATGATGGATGGATGGACGGGTGGATAGGTAAAGGATGGATGTATGGATGGAAGGATGAAAGGGTGGATGGATGATGGATGTATGGATGGGTAAAAGGTTGCATGGATGAATGATGGCTGGATGGATGTGTGAAAAGGTGGGTGTGTGGATGGACGGGTGGATAGGTAAAGGATGTATGGATGGAAGGATGAAAGGGTGGATGGATGAAGGATGGATGGATGTGTGGAAGTGTGGGTGGATGAATGATGGATGGATGGATGTGATGAGGTCTAACAGGCGCATTTATGGTTGTCGATAGTTGTTTATGATGAGGAGTACCAGTTTCTAGAATCTTTTGTCGGAAGGGGGTCCTTACGCCTAAAAAGGTTTTGCAAGGGGGTCTCGGCATCAAAAAGTTTGAAGACCTCTGTTCTAGGCAAATCACTTGGGGTCAGATGTAGGTTAATTCAATGTAGCGAGTCCTTAATAGCGATTTTTACCGAATCGCTATTAAGGACTCGCTAAATTGAATGTAGATAGGAATTGCTAAAATATTAGCTATTCCTTAAAAATGAATCGCTAATTGAGATTTGTTAATAAGGAATACCTAGCCATTCATTCCTATGGGCTAGGAGGCCCGTAGGAATGAATGGGAAGATATTCCCTATTTGCGAATCGGTATTAAAGAATCGCAAATAAAGGCATGAATGTGTGCCACATGGCACTTTAAAAAAAGCAAAAAAGTGCTTTGTTAAAGGAAATCGCTAATTACCACCAACTTGAAGTTGGTGGTAATTAGCAATTCCTTAAGGCTAAAGTGCTACTTACATTGCATTTAAGGAATCGCAATTTCCAATTCATTAAATGCGAGAGCAAAATAAGGAATCGCAAATTTGTGATTCCTTATTTTGCTAGTAGGATAAAACTCACCTTCATTGCTCTCAGCCAAGTACCGATCGCAAACGCTGAAATTCTGCGAATTTCAGCGTTGGCGGTCAGTATTTGGCCACCTACATCTGGCCCAAAATCTCCCCGTACCTAAAAGATCACAGTAACCTTGTGTCATGTACCTGGTGCTCATGTAAAGCACTCCAATGCTTTCGAGAACCTTCTGGAAAAAAAAAAACACCCTGAACCCTGAGTATGGAATACTGTATATGTGTCCTCCTTCTGGCTTCTTGCTTGTATGAATAGATAGCTGAACCTATTGACTTTGTCAATTTGTTTCTTGTTATACGGCTTTGTAAGCCATTCCTACTTACAGAAGTATCTGAATGGAATATACTAGAATGTCTCTTTTTCATATGTTGCTTGGTGGAAGGCTTGACGAGGTAATGTGTGCATCATTTCACAGAAAGGACAGCATTTATTTTCTATCATGATATTCATGTTCTTGATATTGAGTAGTGCACTCCTATAGAGCGCAAACCCATTTTTCGCTTCTCTAGAGCGTTATGTCTTCGGCATTATAGGATTGTTTGCTTCACACAGGGTTGGGCATAGGGAGTGGATCATCTTCATTTTTTGTGTTTTGTATTTATGAATATCTACCCGACCAAAGGCAAAAGCAATCCTTTTTTGTTGGTTTGCAGGTGTCTACTCCAGTGCTCGGTTTGGCAAGACTGGATGTTTTCCCTTGGCTACATCAACCCTAAAAACTCCGAAGAGCAGAAGATCACCGAGATGGTCTACAACATCTTCCGGATCCTCCTGTACCACGCCATCAAGTACGAGTGGGGCGGCTGGCGCGTCTGGGTGGACACGCTCTCCATCGCCCACTCCAAGGTAGCTATGGGTGTTTGCATAGATCCTACAAGATGGAGTGCAGGGTTGAAGGGATGGGTGCCTGGGATGAGTTATATACTGTGCATTGTCACAACAGAGCCCTGTGTCTATCATTCAATGCCATGTGTTAAATGTTGGATTTCATTGCTAGACCCTGCTGACAAGCTTTGTTTCTGCACAAATGCCTGCATGTATTTCCCACGTGCTTTGCTTTTCCCTCCAGATACATGTTTGCCTGGTTTAGCCGGCGATAAAAGTTAAACACCTGAAGGTTGTAGTAACTGGGCGCCTCCAGTAATCCTAACTAACTCGGCAGGTAATCCGAGCTAGGATTACAGCCACCGTTTGGATCCCGGATCCCTCGTGACTCTTACTGAGGATGGCGGGTACTCGCAGCTGAGTCAACCGGATGTTCGTGTAGGAGTTGAATTCTAAATCCGAAAGCGATGCTTGTGCGGTTAATACGGAAAAATGGACCCAAAGGAAGCATCCATCGATAGCACAATTGCAAAAAAATATATTGTTGCTTAAAGATTCAGTTTTTTCCTTTATGTAGCCAGTTCTTCTATAACGTCAGTCTGAGAAATCGAACTTAGCATTAAGGCAACCGCGTCAAGTTTCTCATAGTTGTGCCCGAATGAAAAAGTATCTATGCAAATGTCAGTCCTTTTTTCTGCCAGGTTCATGGGCAGAGTGGTGCGTACTTTGAGCGCGCACTGTTCGGAAAAGGTATTAAGCACACGCCTGTCAAAATGTGCCCACGATATTTAACATGATTCCACTGTGGAGGGATTAGACTTTTTTTGCCAAATTTTAATGTCGTCAATACTAAAATAATTTACTTGATTGCATTTAAGAGACTATAGTCATAATCGTTTAGCGCCATCTAGTGGAAGGAAAAGCAAGCGACCGTGTGTTACACGCCTCATAAACCTCAGCGTTGTGTAACAGAATTGGCAATAAGAAATGGGTAGAGGCGGTGTTCATCTAGATTCTAATGTTACGGCATTAACTGAGGGGTTTACTGTATTGTCGACACCAGTCTCCCGTAAAGCTCGACTTATGCACTTGTAGTACTACTGTGCAAACAAATGCAATCGCCGATCTTCCTTCCTAAACAGTGGGATTCGTCTATTTCTTAGTGCGAGATGCACGGAATTGCCAACTAAACAACCATCACATAAGGTTGTGATGTGAAAGGCCTCTCTGCCTGCCGTCTTCAACCACCCCATTAGCTAATGCCCTCTTGCCCGGGCAATAAGTGGGGCGGGTCCTGCCGGTGCTTAGCACTCGCGACAGAGAGAAGCTGTGGCGTTGCGGCCAGAGCTGCCTAATATGGAATTGGAGAAGCAGGTGCCAGTTTTGACGTGCCCTGCCATTCTGGGCAGATCCCTTAATCTCCCCACGGCTAAAAGTGACCTAGTGCAATGTAACTGGTTCTCACGTAAAGCGCGCCAATATCTTCCAAGTGTTTGCTATCTAAAACTGCAAAAAATACAAATACAAAAATATTAAATGGAAAATGAAACTGGTCCCTACCAGGCCCTGTATTCACATGTTATTATTTACACCAAGAGCAGTGCTTTTTAATGGCAATATTTGCAATAAACCTTAAGCTAACATAAGTCAGTGAAACGGTGCCTGATAGATTTCACTCGTTTTAATTCATGTTGCATAGTAAATGTGTCCCAATTTCCCGTAAGTCTCCTTTTCCCAGATCTGTTTCCCTACTTTTGTATTTCATGCAATATGTGGATCGTGTATAGCACACAATACAACCGAGTCGCCTGTAGGTTTCGGGGTAAAATCAGGGTGTCGATGATTTAAGCATGTTTAAGAGCTCTGGAGTGAGTGGTGAGTTTCTGATATTGTCTGTCAACCTGTCATGAAGGTGTACTCAGTACATGATCATTCAATCTTTGCCTTCTCTGCTGAGCGTACACATTGATTATCACATACCTGCAAAATGGAACTATGATTTAGGGTGGGGGAGGAGGTATATATCTGTGGAAATATTGACAGTGCCAAAGGAAGCAGTGTGTGTGAAAAAGAGGGAAGGGTTTGCAGGAGATGAAATTAAGTACTTCTAGAAGGAACAAATGAAAAGACGGATGGAGAGCAACAAGCTAAAGAGTGACGTGGTTGGAGGGAATTCAGAAGGATGTGTGAAGAGCGAGATTATAGAGGAAAGGAATGTGGAGGGATGAATGAGAGTCCTTACTCTTTTATAGGCTACTGAATAAGAATCATTAATAATAAGCAATGGTAAAGACAGTAGGTCAGCCTTGTAAGGTGTACTTATGCATTGTTGTGTGGCGTATCTGTATGATTTAACAGAAAACACGGAAGAAAGAAAGTGGTTTGGACGTGCATTAATAATTTATGCATTCATAAATAACCACCTAAATTCCAAAGTGGTTATGCTGTTTTTATTTCTCCTTATCTTATTTCGTTTAAATACAAACATGGTAGACATTTAATTCATTTTGAAGATAAATATACTACACAATACAATTCAAGACAAAAATAATAGCGACATATTAAACATTTCGCAAAAACATCAAAGACAAACAAATGTTTACAAATGCCACAATAGAAACAAAAGACATCAGACCAGTCCTTATTTGTAGGGCAGTGCGTATGACTATTGTTTTTTAAGTATGAACATGCCATGTACAGCCAGACCACACAATAGTTACAACAGGCTGAACGTCCTGTTTGTTTGCAGTGTTCTTTCATAGGCTAGTATTGGCTACTGCTAGCTGATGGGGGTCGACGCGTTTCAGAACCCTTTTCCATTTTCAGGGTTCTCCTCAGGACCAGGACCTGGTCAAACACAGTTATGATGGAGGATTACTTGTATAACTTGGAGGGCGAAAAATGCCAAATGGAATCCGAGAATTGGGATGATTTTCTCGTATGTGTAGTTTATTTGCGATCGACGGACGATTAATGATCTCTCATCTAAGTGATGCAGCGATTATCCTGACGTGCATACTTGTGGCAATTCGGTCGTCAATAGGATGCCTTACTGAATGTGAAAACTCTGGGGTTGTTTTCTTCCAAGAGTTCATTCGACAAATTTTTCATAGACTGCGGCGGCAGCGTGTATGTGTGCATTCAGTTTTTCTTAATTACGCGGGTTCCGCTCCTTAATCTGCATGTAAATCTCCAGCATTTCTTACTCACCCCATCTTTCCGGCATTACCAGAATGCGGAAGTCTTTTAACAGAAAACACAGCAGAAGCATGGCTTTAAGTGGGCAGGGTCCTGCCGGTGCTCGGCACCAGCAGTTCTTTAAAGCAGGTGCTGAGACGTGCCTCTATCGGGCTCTCCATTTATTACATCTGAGTGGAAAATAAATGTTAACCCTGCAGCAGTATCACTGCTCAAAGCCTTTGGTGTAACTTCAAAGAGACTTGTTTTAGTTATTTCAGCCGTATCATTTTAGAACTGAAGCATTTTCAATATTATATACAACAAAGCCATAGTTGTTGCCTATTTATTGTATGCAACTAACAACCATTGACAAAGCCAATAGTCCTGACTTGTTGTCGGTATGTTATTTGTTGTATCCTATATCTGGATGCAATGACAGAAACAGCAAAATACCCGTTGGGCAGCAAACTATGCTAAGCACAGATTTTTATCTTATGTGTTTTTAAGCCATGCCCTTAATGCATTGGCCACGCCCGTTTGAGAGACCTTCCACTTTTTTCATCCCACTTAAAGCCTTGAGCTGAAGGCATGGGCACATAAATCCAATTCACTTGTTTTAGGCCATGCCAATAATTACATAGGCCGTCTCTTTCAAAGGGTTTCTATTCTGCTTTATTGGCCATGCCCCTTTGGGAACCCTTCTCCGCTCAAACCATCTTCGTTAGATGCATGTCCCCGGAAGTAGACTGGATGAAAAGAAACACCTAAAACTCAACTTTGATAAAAGAGAGGTGTTCCTCTTTGGCAAAGACACCACTCTGGTTACTGGGTTGGTGACCCACCAATGTTGGTCCGACTCATCACACATCCACCATGGCCAGGAACCTGGTTATCAGGATCAACAGCAGTATATCCATGGTGAATCAGGTAAAAAACTGTCACTTCTACCTGCTTCCACACTCTCAACCTATTCAGAAAAAAATCTTCAAATAGATCACTCTGGGCACCAGCAGAACCTTTAGGCAAGCCCTCGTCAGCAGCAAGCTCGACTACAGGAACTCACTCTACATTGGCATCATTGCTCAACTCGCCAAACGGTGGCTCCAAGTTGTATAGAACGTAACCACACAGGACTTACACTCCAACTCCCACACCTCCATATACATCCTAATACCTCAAAGGCCTCCACTGGCTTCCAATCTGCAAATGCTCCATTTTAAAACTGCTCACACACACACCCACAAAGCACTACAAAACAAAAACCCAGTGTACCTTATCAGCCACATTCTTTGCCACACCCTGTCAAGAAACCTCCATTCGGCCAGCCTGCTTCTTGTCCACGTCATATGCTTCTGCTGGGCCACAGGTTGAGCATTCTACTACCTGTCCCAAAGTCTGGAACACACTCCCCTATGACAACAGTGCTGCCTGCTCCATCCTTGAATTCTGTAAGAAACTTGAGCCCAGATGTAGGTATCCAAAAACTGGTCGGTAATGGTCGAAAATACCGATTTTCGGCCGTTACCAACTGGTATTTGGATACTGAGATGTAGGGGCATAAGAAAATGCAGATTCGGTAATTTTGCCGAATCGGTAATTTTGCCGGATCGGTAATTTACCGAATTGGTAAATTTACCGAATTGGTAAATTACCGATTCTGTAAAATTACCGAATATGCATTTTAAGATGTAGGCGGCACTGTAAACAGTGCCACAGCGCTTTAAGGATTCGTTATTTACCACAACTATTAGTTGGTGGTAAATAACGAATACCTGTGTATATGCAAATCTGTGCATGTACACCTGTGCCATGTGGCACACAAGCCCTAATCAGGGGTGCAACATGGTGTCAAAGTGACAACCTGCCACCCTTGAATTTTTCGGTATTTACAGAATCGATAATTACATTCATTCCTATGGGTCTACAGGCCCATAGGAATCAATGGCAAATACCGAATCGGTAAATACCGAATCCTACCGATTCTGTATTTTCTACAGAATTTTTTACCTACATTGGATTTACCGATTCATAAATACCGAATCAGTAAAATTCGGTATTTACGAATCGGTAAATCCAAATTACCTACATCTAGCCTTTAAAAACTTGCTCTTCTGATGGGCCCCAGACAGGCCAGTTCACTTCCTTCAAAGGTGCCAGAATATCCTTCCTGGTGATATGTACGCCCTACAAATATAAATAGCCCAACACCACTACAGCTGGTTGAAATAGCACGATTTGGTATAAGTGGCATGCTTTATGGTTCAAATGTACTTCTTGTTTAGAACGCTTGCAAAGTAAAACATGTTCTTGGCTTCCACCTACCAGGATCAGAAATTCAAATACCTACCCCTTCCCACCCCCACCTTCCACCACCCGGCACCAGAGCAGCTTAAAACCATGAGTAGTGTGTGCTAGCTAACATCGTATTTGTGGTATTCTCAGGTCTAGCCTGAGACACAATCTAAATGGACTCTCCTCAGTGATACCAGGGGCAAGTAGGTTTTCTCATTTGGAAGAAAGGAATTGTGATAAAGTAGTCCATTGTGTATCAAATAGCTTTAATGTTCTTGTAAGGGAGTTGGAAATTGTCTCCATCTATGGTATGTGGCATAGGTGGGGTATCCAGCCTCTCTGGTGAGCCTGTATTTCCTTAACGATGTATTTATGGTTTGTTTTAGCTGCACAGAGCACTAGCAAAATCATTTTGCAATTCTGGAGTGCAATGGTTAGGCTTGCAGGTTAGCTACACCCAGAATTGCCTATTCCGGGAACGCAGAGGGGTTGGACCTTAAAACGCATTCTCTGTAGCATCCGACATGGGTCATTCCCAGAGAAGATGGATCAAGGTACCATACGTGACACAACCTCTGAAGCATTTCAAGGGCCTGCATTTGTCCCAGTCTCATATTTTCAGATGTGAGGTGCCTGTATGAGGCTATTTTATGTAGCGCTTCCTGTATGATAGCTGTTACAAGCTTTGGTATGTATCTACCATTCCCTTTGAGGCAGTTCTCTTTCAAACTTCTTTTCATACCATCTCTGTCCAGGAGCTCTATTAGATGTGTCATCACGTGATAGCACCTTAAAGGTATATTAAAACAGTTTCTTGTTGTCTCCTTGCAGTAGCCCCCGATGTTCATATTTAGTGGTGTGACTCCAGGCCAGAGGCCTAATGGCCCATCACCAAAGCTACGTATAGCAGAATGTTCAGACTCTTGATATAATTGGAAGTGGATGTTCAAGAAAGTCTAGATTTCTGGGCCAGTGAATATGTCTCCAAGTCTTTTGCACCTTTTCTTGTCTCCAGATTTCAAAACTCCAGTCCCTGAGAACAGGGGTGGATGATGGGGTCCTCGAGAGCAGAGTTAGAGGCAAACTAAATACCTACACGTGTAGCTGGTACAATTCCTCAAGATTGTGTGACCTGTGCCAGGAAGGGACTCAGAGCCTAAGATATATATTCAGTATTTGCCCACAGTCTCAAAAGCACACCACCGATATATAACTCTCTTATATTTTAGTTCAGTGTAACAAGTACAGATGAAATGTTAAATTTGATAAGGTCCCCCCCAAATGAATTTGTGTTATAACGTATATACATTTTCTAAATCTTTTCTGAAATTGATTTAAATAACCTATGTATGTGTACAATTGGCATTAGAGTATATTCCAGATATTTTATTCTATACTGTTGATCCCTGCTGGGGTAATAATCAATAAATATTTTAACTTTGATTCAAGGGGGAAGTAGTAAGTGCTTCTTTCTCTGCTAATCTATCCCAAACCACTAGTGTTACCTTTGTGATCGGAGAGAAATACAGCTTTTTGTGCTAGAAAGTAACCACTTGCACTACATTGCATCAAGGGGGCTTTCAACCTCTATAGCTGTTGATACACAGCCCTATCTACTAATATTGTTAGGCAGGGCTTTGCACAAAAGATAAAGTGTTCTTAAGGTAGGCACTAAAGAGGAGAAATATTTTAATTTTTCCTAACTTTTCCCACATTGGTGATGCACTGTACAGCATACATCCAGGGTGTATAAAGTTTCAAACGTTTGCCTAGACATACTACTGTGTACGGGAAGGGTTCTTTTTCCAATAAAAAACCTATGGAACAAATGATGGGTCTTTGTGCCTGTTCAGCAGTGATAATGCGCTGTCCCCAGCATCCGACCTAATTCAGTAACGCTGCTAGCTGATGCATGTGTTTCAGGCAGCCCTGCTTGGAAGTAGGGAGTGGAGCCACAGCCCCATAATACTCAAGTTTTTTTTGCATAAGGGAAAATGAGTAGGGGGGACCTAGCACTGTACTGCATCAGGATTGTCTAATCTCTTAGGTTACCTAAGGAATAGACAATCTTGCTTGGTCCTCACTTACTTTATATTATAACTAGCAGCCCGTCCCGACCTTGTCCGGGAGCAATCAGGCTTCAGGGCCCCCGCCCGCCCCGACATTGTCCGTGGGTCCCCCCGGAGCCTTACCTCATCCGCCGCACCTCCCCGCGCTCCTGAGTTCACCGGTCCGCCGCTCCTCCCCTCTCCTCCCCGCCGCTCCTCTCCGCTCCTCCCAGCCTGTCTGCCGCTCCTCCCCGCCTGTCCGCCGCTCCTCCCCGCGCTCATGTCCGCCACTCCTCCCTGCGCTCATGTCCGCCGCTCCTCCTCGCACTCCTGGACGTCGCTCCTCCCCACGCTCCTGATGTCAGCACGCACGTCGCGGCCGGCGCTACTTCCATGGGACGAACTTTTTTTTTCTCGTAAATTTTTTAAATAAGGTATATTTTTTAATTTATATAGCCTATGTCCATCTGCACACCCTGACAATTTCAACGGTGTATCGGGTGTGTGGATTGGCGCTGTGGTTCCCGAGTTTACCCGCCTCAAAGGTTCAAAGTTCTTCCTTTATAATAGTAGTATAGATTCTATCGATATTGAGCTCCTTGCTGGCTTGATTTATAAAATTGAAAAGGGGATGGGTTGAATGCTTACGTTCATCACAGCCCCTACTCAGAAGAGGCAGGCAATATGCAAATTAGGTTTGGCCCTCAATGAAAAGGAGTTTTCCAGCCCAAACTGCCAGGTCATGTCCTCTCGGGATGGGAACACAAGCAACCTGGGACCTATTTCAGCCTTTTGGTCCTCATCCAGGATGAGCAGCTTGAGTCCAGTGGAACAGTGAGCATGAGGCCTAGGTCTGAGAGTAGCCATTGCACTTGAAGTATCTCATTCAGAAAACATAGAAGTGATAGTTGAAATGCTTGAATTGATCTCAGCCATTGGTAATTACACAGGCCTCATTCCTGGCCATCATTGTTTTACGTTTGTGGACGTTTCACCCATTACTTTCTTGTATTTACCCCTTGCTAGTCTGATGATAAGCACCTTCCATTGTTTCCTTTGTCAATGATGATTATTTCTGTTGTGTAAAGCCATTTATTCCTACTTATGTTTTGTTTTAGGTCACATATGAAGCTCACAAGGAATATCTTGCAAAAATGTATGAAGAATATCAACGACAAGAGGAGGAGAACATCAAGAAGGGAAAGAAAGGGAACGTGAGCACCATCTCGGGCCTCTCGGCTCAGGCGACAGTATCCAAAGGTGGAATAGAAATACGGGAAATTGAGGATCTTTCTCAGAGCCAGAGCCCAGAGAGTGAAACAGATTATCCTGTGAGTACTGACACCAGGGACTTGCTGCTGGCAACGAAGATATCTGATGAGACACTAGTGGGATCGGACAGACCCGCTGGAGGTGTGCGTGTTGAAGTTCACGATTTGTTGGTCGACATTAAAGCCGAGAAGGTGGAAGCCACAGAAGTAAAGCTTGATGACTTGGATTTATCACCGGAGACATTGGTCTCTGGCGAGAATGGAGCTCTTGTAGAAGTTGAATCTCTCCTTGACAATGTGTATAGCGCAGCTGTTGAGAAACTCCAAAATAATGTGCATGGGAGTGTCGGCATCATTAAGGAAAGCGAGGAGAAGGACAACGGACCTCTGATAACATTGGCCGATGAGAAGGATGTGCCTGCTGCAAATAGTACCTCATTCCTTTTTGATAAAATGTCACTTCAGGAGGACAAACTCTTGCCCGAGCTCTCCAGTAATAACCACATTACAATCCCAAATCTGCAGGAGGCACATGTGCACATGGGAGTGAGTGACGATCTTGGGCTGCTCGCTCACATGACGGGCAGTGTGGACATTACTTGTGCCTCAAGTGTGATGGAGGACAAGGAGTTTAAGATCCACACGACATCTGATGGCATGAGCAATGTCACGGATAGGGACATGTCAGCAGCTTCCAAAGTACTAGAGTACGCTGAGATGACTGCTAGGACGCTTGAATCTGAGTCTTCCGGCAGCAAAACCTTGGTAAATATTGATGCCAGCAGTACGATCTCTGACACGGAGAGGTCTGACGATGGGAGAGAATCGGGGAAGGAGATTAAGAAGATCCAAACTACTACTACAACCCAGGTAGGTGTGATTTTGTCACCTGTTTCTGGTTCCACAGTTACTAAGACCCACCTTCCAATGTATGCAACATTGAAACAGTACTGTCACTTGCGCTCCTCTTCAATAGAGAAGTGAAACACCAACAAATTGCAATGAATAATAAAGGATTATGCAGGATAAGATGGCGGTACCCAGTTTCTCTATTCCTTCGAATAGGCTATAAATCGGGTCTCACTAAACTAATGGTACTTGCTATAATTTACAACAAAACATATTTTCCCCCTTTATTTAAGCATATCCACAGACTTTAGCACAGTGTGTTCTTTGTTTTTCAGAATGCCATAAAATTCGAATTCAATTCTCGGTTTTGAAGATTGCAGAAGTTAATTACATTTGATTTAAATGTTCCTCCATACATCTTGACACCCAATGCACATTTTCTGTACTCTGAAAAGTAGAAGTACATTTTTCCCCTAAAACCTAATCATCTTGAGTACATGTAATTTGGATGGAGATGGAATGGCTGCTTTGATCGTTTTGGGCCCTCTTAGTCTTCTGTTAAGACTTGGCGCCCTGCGGATCGAGAGACAAGTCCATGAACCTGGAGCCTCTGTTTCTTTTTAAACCTGCCAACAAGCCCTGCCAGTAACTTATTTACATGAGTTCCCACCATCTTGTCAGTCAGTGGCTCATCAATCATTTCAGCTACCCTTAATGTGAATGTAATGTCATTGGTTTACCTGGTAAAATCATCCGACTTTATAATTTACGCTTTTGCTGATGATACCCATTGGGACTTCTAATAACCTGAATAAATATTGCATGGTGAACAGCACATAGCAGATGACCAGAAATGCTTGGAAATAAACAGCAAATGAAACACTTGTATAACCATTTAATCCATTTATGATTTATTATAAAGCTTCCTTCCACAGCCCCTCCCCCCACTAACACCTTCTTTCATCCTCTCCCACCTTGATGGAGGCTTGGCCTTTCTGACAAGCTCAACTCCACCCCCACAGCCTGTATAGACATCCTCCAGGCAGCGGTTCGTCAATTGGAGCATCACCTTGACTCAAAAATAACCATCACAGAACCTCTTACGTGTATATCAGATCCCTTTGGAAATATACGAAGCAATTCATGCCATCAGACGGAACTGTCGGCATAGAAAATAACTGCAACTGTACCACACACTGCACAAACCTAATGAAGCTTAGAAGGCTGAAGACAGGTTAGGAAAATCTGGTGAAACAAGCCTCATCCTTCTAAGTCCCATCATCTGGAGCAAACTGCTCGTTCAATTCAGACCGGTCCTGCTACACAGATTTCCTTTAGGGGATAACTGAAGATTTTCCTATTGTAAAACAGGCTACTTATGTTATTCATCTCGTACTATCTCTTATCTGTATAGTGCTAGTTAAATAATAGAAGGACTAACTACTGATGTGCCTAAGGTTCCTTGTTTCTTTAATGGTATAAACCTAAAGAGGCTTCCTCCTGCAATCCCGATGATTTTCAATGCATAAAATGGATTATGCACATTTCTGCGGTGGTTGTCCTCCACACTGGACTTTTGCAACAAATATTTGGGCAAAGTCCCTTTCTGATATTCCGGTTCAAAACCGATCAGCAAATATTTCTTGGTCATACTAAGGTTTTAAAAGATGTCTGTGGGACTGGTAACCAGCACCGACCACCACACAACCCTTGTTCTCTGTAAAGCTTTCTGCCACCCCTCAGTGATAAGTTTGCTCTATATAATTATAGCCAAATCATAATCTATACCAAAAACCAATGTGGTGTCTAGTCAGTTGGTTCGCTTTAAGTTTTGAACCCTTGGTCATGTATGTATAAATATTTTATTCAGATCAATGTTCAATATTTTCTAAGCATGAGAAAGCAAAAATCTGTATTATGGGAGGAGCTACGACGGCAAGCAAGATGGCCGCATAGTCTCCCGGCTCAGCTGACCTACGTCCTACGCTCCAACGTCGAGGACCGATTTGTGGCCTAACCCAGTCTGGAAGCCGGGGTCTCGAGTGCTGGCCTAGCCGGGTCCGAGTTGAACAACAGCGGACTGTTGAGGGCGGCAGGGTCCGGTCTCTGAAACTTTCAAAATGTTTGGATTGCTGTGCTACCATCTGCAGCCTGGTTTTGTGTTGGAGGTGAGGAGACGAGTGACGCACGGTGCTGTGTTGCGGGGGTCCCTGACTCGGAGGCCCGGCATTTGCATCGCCGGCGCACCTTGGGTTGGAGTCTCGTCGCGCACTAATGCATGCTGATGGTTGGTCCCTCACGGCTCAGTCCTGCTCCGGCTGATCTTACCCCGGAGAAGGCGCCTCTCCATGGGCATCACTATGCCTGAGGAAATATGGAACTGGGCGGAGCAGGCCCAAAGTGGCCCGTCATTGCGGACGGTACTGGCGGCCCTAGAGGCACTTCAGGCGATTGTGGCAGCTCAGACCTGCGGCCTGTTGTCGGCGGCAGATGGACTTAAAGGTCTGAGACCGAATCCTGACTCGATGCCCGAGACCCGGCAGCCAGCTTGCCTTTTGACCGACGCCCCAGTGGCGCACTTAGACCCGGTGCTGGAAGCTGTGCCTGCCCCTACAGAAGTGGATCTACTCGAACGGGCTGTTATCGGTGACTTAACTACTTTTTTGGAATCCCCGGTTTTGCAGCTGTCGGAACATTCAAATACTGTCCTCATCCTGGAACCTTTTACTTGGTACTGGGAGCTCTTTTGGATTGTGTCCCTCCCCGGTCGGTTTCTCAAGATGGCGGATGTGACAATGCCTGGCTTCGGAGACGGGGAGGGACATTGTTGGTACCAGCGGCTTACTTTTGGATCTACTGTTCTTTTTCCATCTACTGAACCATGTTCCGATCACTTCTGTGTATCTTTTGACATTTTGATGATGGGGCTTTATTCGTCTGAGGGACTCGGCGAATTTGATCGGGGCCAAGGCTGAGACTGTTGTTTGGGTGGTTCATTGTGGTTTTATCGGTAACGGGACTGCTTCATTAGATTAACGGAGTCCGGGCAGGGTTGGCGGTTGGGATGTTTTTCCAGTTTGGACTATTCGGATGTGACAGTTTCGGGGGGACCCCTTTGTTAGGGCGGGGGGGGAGAGACCGGGAGCACGTAGAAATAGCCCTCCTCCATTTCCCCTCTTTGGGTTGGGTTTACTTTCTTTCTGTCTTTCTCTGGGTCTTTCTATATTTCGGGTTCCAGTTCTTGGGCGACAGGCACGCTGCTAGGGGGGTAGGCCGTAGTCCTCTGCAGGGGTGCAGGTTGGGGGATGGGAGTTTTGTTTTTTGTTTTATTTCTATGGCCTTTTTTCTTCTTATCTTTCTTTGCCCCTTTTCTTTTCTTCTTTTCTGGGTCAGTGTAACGGGTTCATTTTTATGGCCATCTGTGCTGTTTCATATGTGCCTCAATTCTCGCGATGTTTCAGTGCTACTGGGCGGGCATTTAGCCGGCGCGAACTGTATTTGTACGCTCGCTTATCCTGAATAGTATGTATTAACGCCGCTGACTTACACGAAGATGATTTAACTGTGGACATATTGCTAATTCGCCCCCCCCCTTTTTTTCGCAACTTGAGATATTGTGTGGCACCTGATCCTTCTATCTTATATTATAAAATGGAACCTTTTTATCCTGTTACCAACTTGATATGTTCTACAACCAGTACGAATTGTGGACGTGGCGAATCTGCTCCTCGGAATGCTGAGTCTGGGTTTTGATTGTTTTATTGTGCTGCAACTGCTTAGCGGCCGGCCCTGGGGGTTGTAGGCCCGTGTTTGTACTTGGTTGAAATGTCAAATAAAGGTTTCCCCCCCCAAAAAAAAAAAAATATCTGTATTATGCCAGAATAAGGTTTTTCTAATATAGGATCATTAACCCTATTATTTGAACCAATAGATCGTATATTAGTGCATTAACCCACAGCTTGGTAGCGTTATAGGTTAAAGGACACCAGATGAGTCATGTTTGGTGTTCAGCATCCAGGCAGGGAGTTAACATTAAGCTGCATTTGGGAAACAGCTGAGCAATTGCCTTCCACTTTGGATCAATTTGTTTCCCAATTTGCTGACATTTATGTTGGCATTGCAATGTTTGTTCCCTTGATGCCTATTTTAAATTCTCTGCCAATGCCGGTCTTCCCTGTTCTGTATCGTGCATAGAGGCAATTTAGACGTGGTAGACGTAAATATGATTAAATTAAAGCAGCAGTAATAAGGTCCATTTATTTTCAAAATGTAATTGACATTGCAAACGCAGTAGCATAGGAGTCCTGCTTCCTTTTCATGATAGGCACTCAATCTGTCTATATACTGGTCCTTATATAGGTTTCCTGTAGATATTTTGGGGGGGAAACAGGGGTGTTCCTTGTTTCTGGCCCCAATATCCTAGATCAAAAGTCTGCTCGGTCACTGACAGCACCTGAAAGGTTGCTGGAGAGAGTTTTTAAATGCCGAAACTTTGATGAATATACGCAGCACAGCTGACATTCTCCCAAAAATAAACCACCCGTAAACAAACGGTGACTAAAAAATGTGGCAGCAAAACCAGTGTGACACAATTCACAAAATCGACCAAGTAGGTCTGTTTGGAAAACTGTTCTGTTTTCAGAAAGAATTCCCAGAGTATTTCTGGGACAGCAGCACACTTATCACACGTGTAACTATTTCTGAATATGGACATAGATCAAGAGTGGGAGGGCCCACCAATCACAACGAAGCATTGCAGCATTGCGATTGGTCAAGAGAGCTAGGCTTCCTGTCCCACGACCAGAGCAGGAGGAAGGAGAAGAGACCCGGTGGCAAGGTAAGTGTTGTAATTTTTTTAATGTTTTTGTTTTTGTTTTTCATTGCACTACCTTACAGTCTGTAGAGAATAGATTTTTGAGCAGTCTCTTAGGTTTACCCAGATCTACTACAAGCCTTATCCCTCACAATGAAGATGGGAAAGGTTTTTTTAGAAGACCTGTTAGGACTGACTCCTATTTTATTAAGGGTCAAAATCTGGGTAAAACCTCGCAAACCATCCCCTGGGTTAGTTATGTAAAAAAACACCCTACAATACATAAGCTTGAGTAATCTTTGGGAAACCACAAAATATATCAGCTCCCACTCTAAGGTGCTGGTCAAGAAAAAAAATACTTTGAATATAAAGAACACCTGAGACTTAGGAAATCACTTGCCATGGTAACAGTCCAATCTTACATTCCACTTTCGACTAGCCAAGGCATGGAGCCCTATCTAATATAGTTCTGAATGCTGCTGGAAGACTTTAAATATTCCGGCATCCCATCTCAGGCCTCTCCACTGACCTGATTTCAAGACCCTGTGTTTAATTTGCCATGTCATTTAGAATACAGGCCACAAGTACTTATGCATTTTAATCAGTCCCGTATTCCTTCTCGCAGCTAACGAAGGTCCAAGCATAATCCCAGTCATTAGGAAAGTCAGATTAGCTCGCTCTTCCCTTAGCTTCCTTGCATTCACTCTCTCGAACAAACTACCGCAGGAGCTGTGTTTATCCCCCTCTGAATCTATCTTTAGAAAAAAACAAGACCTGGCCCTTTACCCAGGCGTTCAGGGCAATCCAGCAGACTAGCGCCTGCACGGCCCATTATGGGGAACATCATGCTGTGTAAAATCCCAAACATACAGATCCTGTCTACCCAAGTCTTATGACACAAGTTAACCCTGCCATATTCTTTTTTTGCATTTAGGTACTTGCTTTCTTTTGATTTTTGCATTATAAATGCAGGATTACAAATATTATTCAGGAAAGAAAGACTATAATAAAATACATTTTTCTTGAGATGACTAAATGTGCAAGTATTACAAAGCTCAGATGTGTCCAATATTCTTTTCTCATGTTTGTGTTTAAATTAGGCACTCACTCCTGACAAGCGGTACTCCTCAATCCCTGTTGAGTCTCTTAGCTTGTCCTTCTACTTCCTATCGTCCAGAAAGAGTTTGCGTGTTAAGCGTGCAGTTCTGCGCAATGCCTGATGCAGAGATTTAGCGCGTTGATATGCATCGTGATTAGGACAGCATGTAGTCTTAGGCGTTCATGGTCTTTGGGCATGCCGATTAAGTCGATGCCATGTTCGAAATGGAGTTAGTAGCAAAGTAATGTTTTAAAAGAAGAAAACAGCATCACTCAGAAGTGTAGTTTAGTGTCTTTCTCTCTGGATGAAGGCACCAGTTGATCAGCCGCCTGCGGGATAGGGACCTATTGTCTTTGAGATGTAACTGGGAGTGTCCCAAGGTAAATGATTCTGACGTTAACTTAAGTGACGTTGTAACTGCATCACTAATTCCAGCCTTCCCAGTCATAGCTCAAACATAGACTACCTGGCCCTGAGACAACCATAAAAACTTGATTCTAATAGATGGAAGAGTGGAGTCTGGGGAGAGGGAGAAGAACGTTGGAGGATGAGAAGAAAGGAATTCTGGAAAATCGAAAGGAAACAACAGCAGTTGTTTCCGCTCCATCCCCAGCTCTGTTCGCCCCTCCGTTCCTTGGCACTAGAAGGCTGCCACCTAGCCGCCAATACAAAAAAGGCTAGCAGGGTTACGTTTGAGAGTATATTCACAGTCGGGAATAACCCACAAATGCTTTGTGAATACCTACAAATTGTGAGGGAAATATTCAATCTTAATAAAGTAAGAACATGTAGGGATGTAAGGAGGCCTTAACGCACATTTATACCACAACAGTGCCAATGGAGCTGGCACGTGCCGGGAAGTTCTTTGTCTCTGCTGGACAGATCTTATGTCAAACGCAAAGTCTAGAAAAATAGCAGCTTAACTTTAATTTGCACATGGACAAGCATCCACAGTATTAATAGTGATGCTTCACTAATTCCTATGGTCATGAACATTGCCACCCTAATTGAATAGACTTCTTTTAATCTCATTGCATTTTAAATGTTTTGTTTTTGTTTGTTTTATCATGGTCGTAATATGCTACGTTCTTTGTAAATGATTTTAGGTAATCATACAATAAAGTATTTCATTTCATTTCATTTCAACTTGTGAGTTTGTGGGTGTTCAAACTTTGCTAGTCAACCAATCACAGCAAAGTTCTGAAATCTGCCCCATCAGCTTTTTCTCACGCAATCCACCATGCTGATGGAATTTACAGACGTAGAAATCCCTTTTAAGTACAAAATCCCACCATGTGAATCAGAAATTAGATTTTGCCCTTAGAGATACATTTATTTACATACCTCCCTTGAATTTAGGTTTGCTCATACCTATGTTAATTGAACCCTGTGGTTATAAAATGAATGGTCAGAACCAAGATGTTTTCCCATCTATTTCTGGTACTATCCCTGCTTTAAACAGACCACATCCCTGAGTGAAAGCCTTCATACCACATGTTACCAGTGGGCCTCGAGTGACCCTAAACCTCATTGGAGTAGTCACACTATGCTGATTCCGATTCCCCCATTTGGTTGGGGATTTGTCGTCAACGTTTGCGGCTCATAGTTTTCACTACAGTTCACTAAGCTTCCTCCAGGAGACATTTCAAGAGAACACTTGTCTGCTTGTTTCCTAATGCCCAATCTCTCTTTCCCAGTGTTTTGCAGTCATTCTGCTTCCTCCTGTTAACTTTTTTAGGAATAACCCGAGGTTTCATTCTTGAAGTTTGTTGTGTTCTCTGTTTGACACACGGTGTTCTTTGTGGTTGATGACTCCTGTTGATTGGATTTTTCGTTTGCATATCCCTTCCAAAATGTTTAAATTCATTGCCTGGTTCTGTATTTGTTTGTATCTAGGGAGCCCAGTTCAAAATTTTCATACTTGAATCTCATCTACAGTTAGACATTTCCACTGATTTATGGACCCTTCTGGCACTTTTTCAGCATATCACCTTGTGGCGTATTATCTTTTTTTGTTTTAATGAGGTTGAGAGTGCCCATTTTTGAAAATGTATTAATGCAGGAATATATATATTTAATGTTGGCATTTTAATAGGATGCAAACTAAAATCAGTTATACCCTTTAGAGGAGTGCCATTGCATTCGTTCATCATTTTATGTGGCTTGTATTGAATGTTAACCAAATTAGGAGAGAATACAATTGTGTTACAAAAATGTTTCTGAATCCAGCAGCGTAACCGGGTTGCAGGTTATACTATTTAAATGTCTGCAGCGTTTGCATTTTGATGGTATTAGTTACACCACTGTGTTTTTGCAAAGGGCTGCTTAGATGTGACCAGCACACTGTATGGTGGTGAGATTGTGTGTACTGTTGGGAGGAGTTCTCAGAAGAGCAGTGGTTACTAAAGGAAAGGAAGATATTTAGTTTTTCCAGTACCATAAGAATGCAGACTTCCCAAGTGTGTAATGTAGAAAAGTCATCATTTTATCAAAGACAATATTATGATTCCTCATAGTAGCCAAAATTAAAGCAGGACCCTGTAAATCCAGGCTGGTGGGAAAGTTTCCCAGACAATAATTGGAGGTTGCTTGATGTGACTGGGTCATAAAGTTGCCCTGGAGGATTGAGTTGTAAAAGTTTGAAACTGGCAAGAAGGATTGTAGTCTCCACAGACAGTTACAGGAGAGATGGAAATCACATTTGAGACATCCCTAACTGTTTTGTTGTTTATAAAGAACTCCATTCCTTCCTGATTTAGGACATGCAACAAGATGTCATTACGCATGTTTGGAAAAAGCATAGGGAATATCGAGGTTCCATGGTTGAAGGACCACATCTGTTTCAGCAGCTATCAGATCTGGTCTACAACTGATGAAGATGGGTGTTGAGCCTGGAAGCAGAAGGGTCCAATGACAGAAGACACCGGGTGATACGTAGGTGTTAAAAATTGGAGCATCCTGTCCCAGTATTCTTTTAGGCGACGAGGATAGCAGTCTCAGGCTAAATTTAGTCGGCCTGGCACATATCCCATCATTATTGAAAAGTGATGTTGGAGCCGACAGTCCCAAAATATTTTGGACAGATCTGAAACTTCCTTTGAGGGCTGGCCCCTAAATGGTTGCTATATCTTACGGTTGAAAATTGCCCTTCCTGACAAAAACAAAACACTGGGCATAGTTTTTGGTGAAAATCTGTATTGTAAAAGAGTCTGCACAAAGTTCTAAATAACTTATGCGCATGGAAGACTACTTTTATGACCATCTGCTGTGAGTGGAGAAGTGGCCACAGTGAGCACCCAACCATGAAATACTTTGAATTCTAATAGAAGAACCAGGCTGAAATAAAAAATTGATCTTCCATTCCAAGCATGTAGATTCTCCAAACACCAATTGACCTCCTCTTTTATCTCTTGATCCAAAGGAATCAAGTATGAAAAATTAAGGCACCTTCTGAAATGGCAAATCTTTAGTTTCTGGAGGGATTTATAATGACGGGAGCCTGGCATCCCTGCTTGATATAGAGTTTGGCAAAAGGCCTCTAACCCTTGCCAGATGGTGATGTAATATGAATCGGGGTTAACTAATGAGATTATTCTTTATGGATAATGGTTACCTTTCACTCCGGAAGTTATATTGAACATATCTCCTGAATGAATCACAACTGCAGGCCAGTGTCGTCATGAAGGACCAAGAGCGCAAGTAATCGACAGGGTGTGCCCATTACAAATAACGAGCACCATACCAAATCTCGATTTCAATGACAGAATAAAAGGCAGCTCAAGGATTCCTAAAGCAAAGCAAAACAACCTACAATTTAAATAACTTTTTTAGAAATATTACGCTGCCATACAATAGAATTATTATAAAAGCTTTAATTTCCATGGAAACCACATCTCCAAAGCAGGCTTAGCAGCTATTTTTCACGAGTTGAGTCCAATTTGCAGGACGATGCCGCAAATGAATGGAACCTTTATATGGCTGCTCGTCATTGTTGCCTCTTTGTGGCTTTTGTAGGTGATATCTCATTGCAGTTCAGTAGACAGTAGATTCTCGATGTGCAGTTGGTATATCTTCGTCATCTCTTATTTTTGTAGGCATCTTTCAAAAATTCTTTTTCCACTGGGGAAGTTTTGTGGAACCCTGTAAATTTCCGAAGTGTCCAGTTACAGCTTCACCTTAATACTACACATTTCTGAGCATTAAGAGAAAATGTTCACTCTAATCAAACCCACTCAATAAGGAAGCTATATGTAAACGTTGCCTTTTTAAGAGGTGTTTTTCGCACAATGGCATATTTTTGCATTTAAGTTTACCTTTTGTGAGATACATTTTTACAAAAGTCATGTTTTACATCCAATATGTGGCGGAAAGTTAATTCTTCACAACCTTCCTAAAGTTGTGATTTTTTTTCAGCAAACTTATCAAAGATTGAAAAAAATAGCAATTTTTCACATCTCTATGGTTACTGTGCCAGAAAACAAAGCAACTGAGTTGTTTATTTGTTTTTATCAATGTGGCAGCTTATGTCCACGTTAGATATACCATCACCAGCACACAGAAGACATTTACACCAGGTCACAAACGCATGCACCGCTAAATAAATGACAAACCATTAAATATATATATAAATCACTACTATACGGGAGGTGTGTTTTTCTTATACATAAGGTATAGGATTCCTGTTTTCCTTCCTTGCATGTCAGGCATTGGTATTGTATTTCTTTACCATTTACAGTTATCACGTTTACTCTTGTAAACACATTATCTTTTTTTTAGTAAAAGTAAAGAGTTATTTAAAAAAGTATATAATATTCTGCTTAATTAAATTGGGAATTTGCTCTCTGCTCTGTTGAAGAAATGTGCACAATCTCACGGTGAATTTAAAATGTTTCACAATAAATATCCACTTCACACAACCAAAAGAAATGAGGAGAGTGTAAGCCTTTTACTCCTAATACTGGCAGACTGCTACCAGGGAGTAGTTTCATACCAAGGATATGTATTGTGTGTTTGTTCACAACCTGTGCTACCAGCAAGACGGATGCGTGTAGGCAAGACAAAGAAAAGAGTGCGGGAGGCGGAGGGAGTGAGCCAGCTCTCTTTCTGTGCCTGATGTGAAAAACGTCACATGCTCAGGTGTAGAGGCAGGTAGTGAGAAGTGAGCCCATTTCAAGGAGCAACCCAGAGAGGAGGCTGCTGAGAAGACCCTTTCTGACAGGGATAGAAGAGGCGTCCGGCCTTTCCTTTGTAAACTAAGAGAAGAGTTGTTTACTAAGGAGGTAGATGACACTGAGTAACACTATGCAGGGATGTGGGTAGATGCTGCTGACTGATCAGAAGCCACAGTTCTCTGAAGCTATCACTCCTTGCGGTAGTGGGCAGAGCTCAAAGCCCATGGTTCCTAAAACTGGCTGATACCTTTGTTATTTTCCCTGACAAAAGGGGACCTTATATTGATCTCCAGTCATAGTGAAGTGGCGCATTGTCCATTGGACTTATTTGTTTATGAAAGTGAGCCTGGCCCAGATTTAGAAAGTGCAGCTTGAATCGCTTCCCTCCCCACCACTGCAACCGACAGGTGTGCATTTTTTGTTTATCTGTGTCATTTTTTTTGCGTGGGGCTAACGTGTCACTTTTCCGCTTAGGCAGGGGTTGGTCTCGTGTCTATATGCAGAAAAACACGATTAGCAGACAGCGGACGCTATGCTTAATTTGTAAAAATAATGCGTAAAGAAAAAGAGTTTGGTTAAGCCCTGCTCAGAAGCGCACAGCGGTTGCATTGAAATGTCAGCGTGCCCAATACCAAGGCTGCATAGTCTTGAATCCACCTCATGTTCTTAGATCCAGACTCTTCCCGCTTCTTTATCTCGCTCTTGTAGTTTACTGCTTTCTCCTTTCGTGACACTTTTTCTGCCTTTCTCTTTCTCCTTCTTTCCCCTTGTCTGTTTTTCTCTTGCTCCTAGGAAGCGTCTTTATCAGGAAAAATAAGTGCCGGTCCCCAACAATCAGTGCAGTGTCCCCCACCAGCAACCACCATCTCAAATTAAGGCTGGGCGCAGGTGAAAAATAATGGTGGTAATGGAGAGGAGTACAGGCATTAATTGGAGGTTGGACTGACTGCCTAATGCTGTCCAGTCCCAGACCAACTTGAGCGATAACTGAACCCTTTATGAAAAACAATTTTACACCCTGAACAGTGCGAATTGAATTGACCCGACTTTCTAATTTAGACGCCACAATTTAATCATTCAGTAGTGATACAGAGCAAATATGAAGTAGTCTTGACTGTGCTAGCATCACCTATGTTCACATTTGATACAATACTATTGAGAGTAGAACCCTTCCTTCTTCAGTTTATTCTGAAACACAGAGTACGAGATTCCTGCATGACGCACAAAGGGCCTAGCAAGGGCGCTAGCTCACAGAATCAACACTGTGCTATGTCAAAATAAAGACTCTAGTTGTACCGGATACCTTTTAGTAGTTGAAATGTACAGAATATACAAAAACAACAAAAAGTGCATCCAAAATGGCTCCAGAACTAGTCCATAGGATTAATTTTTAAGCAGTCTGGAAGTTACTTTATTTAGCCAGTCACAGAGAAGGTGAAGTAAGAAGTAAGCTAAAAAAAAACAGAGAGGCAAGCAATGGCAAAGCCAATAAATCTTGCCCTTAACAGGTTAGTGCTGACATATTGCCCGTGCTATTGCGATTTATTTTACTGTTATAATATTGCTGTTAGCAATGATGGAATGATAAAATCATTTTAAAAAGCCAAAATGGCCCCCAGTCCAAGCTTAAGCAGTGTGAAACGTTTTTATTTTTGACACATTATGACTGATGAAGTCATTCTCAGTTTCCCATGTCTAACTTATGGATGAAATCCTAATTATCAGAAGAGTTAAATCTAATTCCAATATGAACAGAAATTTTTAAAAATATTGCTGCCCCTGACGACGTTAACCAATGGGCTAAAGATGTTTAAAGATGGTTGACTGGTTGGATAACCAAGTGACTTATCATGTGTAAAGATGGTCCCTGTATTATTCTATTTTCTAAGATGAACATCATTTATCTGGTATCACCCAAGTGGTATTTCAGTTTTTAAATAACCTAAAATAGATCAAAATATATTCTGTCTCTATTTTCAGAGGTTTAGACATGGAGAAGAACCTGTGTCCATTATCATTGGGAAAAATAGTGTTTCTTTTTATAGCAACAACCAATCATTTCCTTCTCATTAAATAATCACGCAAGAAAATATCTACAGATACATCTAGAAAAAAGAAGAGAGTGATTGAGCGTAGCTGTGCGTACGTAGGAGGTGGATTATTGCCAGGAATGTCAAAGATGGATGCCGAGCCATCAAGGAGTGCCACCTCCTACCCATGTTGAATCTAGAAACCAATAGTAAATCATCTGAGATTCCGGTAAAGCTTAAAGCTGGCTGTGATCAGTCTCACGGATCTTCAGTAATAAGGGAACATGAGGAATTTGTAATTATCTGTTACAGCTGAAATGATCGGTAGAGGCATTCTTCATAGGGTGTGCGACTGTGCGTGAGTCGGATAAAAGGAGCCAGTCCTGAAAGGTGCATTTTTGAAACTGGATATTATCTGCTATCATTTATCTAAGTATTTTTAAATTCTTTCTCTATTCTACTGACAATATAAAACACAGTGGTGGTCTCCACTCTACAGTTATACGTTAGGTCACAGTTTCCATTAGAAGAGCATTTTTTGTTTTGTTAACAACTTTGGCGCAGTTTTGGGAAAGTTTTGTGAACAATTCTTCAAACATTTTCATTTACTTCTGCTCCTTCCTGGACAGTTTTCGGGTGATCTGTCAAGCGAGGCTGAGAAAATAAGGGGGTCCAAAACATCTTTTTCTCATGGTAATTCCCATTGGAATCTTGGGAAGCAATACAGAAAAACAACTGAACACAATTATTCCAAATTTCCATAAAGTTAGATCTTTACTCAGAAAACATGCTTTTTGTGATTTGGTGTAAGACTGGTTTGCCATTTTTGAGAAATTAGGGTTTTAATTATTGTGATCTCTAGTCCATTGGTCTTATGGGATTGCCACGGTACTCCTGTGGTTCCGCAGTTAAAAAAAATTAGAGCATTCTGATTGGCCAAGACGTTTTTTTTGCTGTCACCCCTTTCGGTCCCAATGTACAGAGAAATCTGTTTGACTGGCCACAACATGAATGAAAATGTTATAGCCACCATTATAGAACAGGGGGACTCCGACCCTGGGCCCTGAAGTTACTATTGAAAGCAGACTGGTGCCCCAGAGTGAAACTTACAGAGTCTCAGAGGGCCCCTCTTGAAGTGCAGTAGCGTGGGAGTAACTCAGCTCAGCAATTAGTTATATTGAGCGCTTTTTATATATCCCTAGTTCCATGAATTGGCCCATCTTTGAGCTGAAACTAATCCTGCTGGTGTTGATATTGTCAATTAAGTGTCTGTTTTAAATAATTATGGTTAGGAGGCAGGGCCGGAGTGGGAACCAAAACCGGCCCTGGCAAAGTGGTCGGCAGACCCCCCTGCCCAACCCCCCCCGGGGGGGGTTAGGGGTGCCGCCGAGCTCCTTGCCAGTGCCGGTTTTCGGCCGATTTTGTTACAGGGCCGATTTTGCAGCTATGCTGCAAAAAAGGCCCTGTAACAAAATTGGCCCCCAGGGGCCCAAAACTGGCCCCCACCCATGCAGCGCACTGGGGGATTGCCCGGTGCCCGCTACGGCCAGTCCTGCCCTGTTAGGAGGTTAAATATAGCCCTTCCTTTCTCGTATCATTTGGTAACGCTGGAACTTCTGTTGACAAACCAGAGTTAACACTTCTGTTCAATTGTCTTAATACTTGGCTAGTATATACATCTGTACATATCCAAACCCAAATGTTAGTTCTTTCCTTCTAAGTTCTTCGTTATGAGGACAAATGAAATCCTGATTACCAGTCTAATCGGGATGGCAAGTTATGCGGAAACCCTATAAGCTTGACTACTTTTCTCCACGTAGATTTCACTAGGAAAAACTATGTGAAGTGTCTCTATTTCAATTGCCTGGAATGAGGAAGAACATGCATGGATCTGTGTCAAATACTGGTTTTCATGGTCATTCCATGCATCAGGGTAAGATTCTGAATATTACAGTGATACTGTGACCTAAAACTATGGTACCGCTAGCTTTTGGTAATTCCAGTATGGTATTACGTATATGATTTTCCCATACAACATGCAAGCCTTTTGTAATTACAATAAAAAGACGGACGGACAGAGGTGCACTTTAATCCAGCCCCATTCATTCATTGGTCTGTTGTTGTCAATACGTTTTTTCTTCTGCCCCCTACAGCATGGGGAAATGGGTTAGCCCACATTAGCCATTGGCTCACGTACCTTTAAGGTTTGGCATTCTGCTACTTTACAAGAGTACATTCCGAATACAAAGTAGTTCCTTTCACCACCAAGGCAAAAAGGCAATGGGTACCTTTTAAGACTAGAAAATATTATGCAAGTGTACAATTACTAACTCGCAGGGTTGTATCCCATTGAAGTTTACATACGTATCACCAGGCTTGTAAGAAACTGCGGTGATGACCCTGGCTTGAGCAAGGGAGAGGTGTGGACTCGGTTGAAGACCCATTCTTAGGTCACTGATCTGAAACGTACCTGCAAAGGCAGGATTTGGGTATCCTAAATTCCAGTAGGCATTCAGCTGCTGGGGTAGAAGGTGTATTTGAGTTGGATGGGCACACAGGATTATGCTAAGTGTGCATCCTTTGCCTAGTGTAGGGCTCACTTGCTAGATGGTGATCACTCTCTCTGAAGTTACATATATTCTCAAAGGAATCCGCTTCTTACCCACATGCGCAGCCTTTTGTGATGTGTAACCCGCAACACATTGATGTTTATCATAAATTAGGTATTTAATTGAGAACCAGAGCATTTGATTCACCCCTTTTTGTTTTACAGAGTTTTATATAGTGCAAACTTGACCTGAACTCGGTATCAGAGTGCTTTACATAGCACCAGTTGCATTACATGAGGCCACATTTATTTTTATTTTTGTGTTAGGCACGGGGAGATTACGTGATTTGCCCAGAATAACAGGCAGGATGTTCAGCGTCATTGCCAAAGACTCGAACCCAGCTCCCTAGATTCGAAATTGACCGCCCTAGCCGTTAGGCCAACTCCTCTCACCTTTGTTGATGATAAACATATTTCTCAACATGGTTGACTGGAATCCATGAACCATATGCATGTTGGAATTGGGTGAAATGCACTGCAACCAACATGTGGTGTGGAACAAACGTAAGTGGCAAGAAATCTCAGCTTGTTGCAGTGTAAACTTTCATAGGACAGACACGCTCGAATTCCTGTGTTCCACTTGTACCCTGGCATCCTGCACTCTAACTTCCACCCCAGGACTGCCCCCACCGGCCAACCTTATCTCCACTTATTCTTGCAAGCACCACATCCCTTTCTAATTTTGTACCCTGCCCTCTCCATTGAACCGCCACTCATGATGGATTTTCACATTTGATTGCTGTGTAGCTCGGTTTGTGCCAGTTAACTCGTCATTCATCTATACTCCATCGTTCCGATATTCCAGAGTGTGTGATTCACTAAGTGGGACTGATGCCAACAAGCACCGCTGGTGGTGTGGCAATGTTCTCCTTTCTGCCTTCAATCAGAGCACACAGAGGCTGCTTATTAGTGTGTTGGGATCTCTGATAGCCAGCGGCAGCTCCTCCGCTAAGGTGGAGGAGCGTCACCCCACTGCTCTCCAAGCAGTTCAAAAGGAAAACATTATCATTTTCTTTTTCCTACTGAAGTGGCTTCGTTTCAAGTGGGCGGGGCTGGCCAGAGCAGAGGTGAGGAGTGGTGGCGCTCTCTAAGTGCGCATAATGGTTTGGCCAGCCGTCTTGGGCCGGCCAAACCGTCATGCTCAGTTTGTATGTTCTCCAACGGCTGGCTCCCAGTCCCTGTCTGAGTGCCGAACCGCGGAGCTCAGACCAATCACGATGCTGCTGTCCTAGTGGCAGCAGCGTTGTGATTGGCTTTGGGGTGGCTGGGTGCTTCCTGCCTCTGGGACTCGTGACAGGAAGAAGGGGATGGAGTAGAGGCGGCAGCTGACCATACCCAGGTGAGTGCTTTTAGGTTTTTTTTTTTCATTCCCCCACCACCTCTGCTCAACCCGCCTCACCACCCCCGTCCGGTAGCAGCCTCTACTGCTGATAGCATGAAAAATATTATTGTACGGTATGAACATATGTAGTTAGTTATTTTGTGTTGCATTATGTTCCTGTTAACATTAATGAAATGTGTAGAGCACTTGTATACATAGAGTTTTCATAGCGCCACCTTAACGTCATTTGTACTTCTCTTCACTAATGCGTCTATAGGGCCGGTATGGACGTAGCGGGCACTGTGCATTTCCCTGGTGGGCTGTAAGGGTGAGGCCCAGTTTGTACCGGTTGGGGCGGTTTTATTACTGGGGGACGGTTTTGCAGCAGTGCTACTAGGCCCCCCTCACCTGCTCCTGGGGCCGGTCGAGCAGCAACGTGCAAGGGCTGGTTGTTGTTCCTAGTCTAACTAGAGCCTGACTTTCCATGCTTCTGAGCTACTCTGCATAATCCTTCTTGAGCTGCTAAAGGAATAATGTAGACCACTGACCTTTAATGGTGAGATCCCTATTCACACCAAAGGACCACCATGTTCTTCTTTCTTGCAGGCAGTACAAGGCCGCTCCATGGCGCAGCATGACCGAGACCTGAGGGTGGACTTGGGGTTCCGTGGGATGCCAATGACCGAGGAGCAGAGGCGCCAGTTCAGCCCGGGCCCGCGGACAACCATGTTCCGGATCCCAGAGTTCAAGTGGTCGCCCATGCACCAGAGGCTCCTGACAGACCTGTTATTCGCTCTGGAAACAGATGTGCATGTTTGGAGGAGGTGGGTACTGCGATCTGTATGTAGCCTGGTTGTACTGTTCATTCCCCTTGTTGGGTCCCCATTGCTTTCCTTGATTCGGAGATTTCTTTTATGCTTTGTTTTTGGGACCAGGAATAGTCTCATTTTAAAGTTACTAAGGGAAATATGTATATTTTATAGAGATGGCTTAATTTCCCTTCTGCTGCTTAAACTCACCCTTCAGTTAGACTAAGTGTGTGCTCTCAGCCAATGAGAGCGTGCCTGACCTGTCCATCACCAATGAGAAGAGGCAGAAATGGATGAGCGGCCTGGAGTTAGGCTTTGGCTTGCAGTGATTAAAGCTAGCCTGCCCATCACTGCTAGTCAGCGCTTGAAATGGAAAATGGGAACTGCAGGCACTCTGTACCTCTGTACCTTGTTTCTGAAAAGTGCCGGTACTCTCCAATTAAAAGTATTACGTTTTTCTTGAGCAGTGCCAGTACTCTCCCTCTCAAAATAAATAAAGTGGTGTTACTCAGTACCGGGCAGTACCGGCCCATTTAAAGCACTTTTGCTAGTCCAATACTTGCAGGCATTTGTTATTTTAACTGCAGTGTCCCCATCCTGTATCCGATATCATGAGGCTGCCTCTTGCATTTTAGGGCTCTCTTCCTTTGGTAGTCCGCTGTGCAGCGGCATTGATTCTGCCTCTTACCCAATCCCTGCCCTGGCAGCCAAAGTTGTCCCATGTTTTGTGGGTTTTCAGACTTAAGACGCAGTTCTGTTTGCATTCTGATTACGTTCAGGGATGAGGGTGTCCAGTATATGTAAACACAGTAGAAGTGGTCCAAGTTATAAGTATTGCATTTCAGGTGTTTCCTATCAGGACCAGGCGCCCACTGTGCAATACTGGGTAAGACCTGGTTCGATCATTTTGTCTCATATTAGATTTACACGTCTACTGAATATATATATATATATAAAACAGTGGTGTCCCAGGTAGGTTCAGGATGACCAGACCCATGGCAGCTTTTCACTATACCATTGACTTTCTGAGCAGTCTCCATTTACATGAACTGTACTACTTTTGATGTTATGGGCATATGGATCTGATAATCCAACTTTAGTTGTGAACCCTTGGTGTATTTTGTTCTCTGTTGTATGTGTTATTGAGGCAGAAATTATTTAGAAAACCAGTGGTTTCGTGAAAACGTGGCATGGATCTATCTGGCCGTCCTGCGTCGCGCACGACGAGGATTAATAAACTATTTTTAACTGTAAATAGGCGTTTTACGTAGAATTGTAGCAATTTTGTTTCAAAGCAGTCACACCCTCGCACGTTTACTGAAGATTACACTTACACAAAAAAATCCCGATGTTCATAGTATTTATTTATTTGTCTTCTTCTGGGTAGCTCGCTTTCGTCTGCCGTCAGGCGTGACAGTTACACCGGTAATTAATTATGTGTTTCATTTATTTCCAGCCATTCCACAAAGTCAGTGATGGATTTTGTCAATAGCAATGAAAATATTATTTTTGTACACAACACAATTCACCTCATATCCCAGATGGTTGACAACATCATTATTGCTTGTGGAGGGATTCTGCCCTTGTTATCGGCGGCCACATCACCCACTGTAAGTACAGCACTGCCACCTAGCGGCGATTTCAATAATTGTACATTGCAAGACAGTACTGCGCATCAATATATTGTATATGCCGGCCTTGTATTGAATAGATAGAAAAGAATCAATTCAATAAAAAAAGAGCAGTTATACGTTCGCTGTTTCTATGTATTTCGATTATTGTGCTAGTTATTGGTATGTGTTTTTTTCAATTCCAATGTCTCTTTCCAGTCCTTCATTGATAGTTTTAATTTTTTCAAAAATGGGCACGTCGAAGTTGCCTGTGTATAATTTTCAACAAGCATTTGCAATGCAATAGGTATCGCATTTGCGAGACTTTAAGCTATTGGCATGTTAAATAAAAATGCCTTTTAATTATGTTTTTAAAATCAAAACATAAATATAAGGTAATGTCATTTACAATGGCAATAGCTCAAACTCGCATAGATGCGAGACCTATTGCATTGCAAATGCTTGTTACAAACTGACCTAGCCTTGCCCAAAGGTCGGGGAGAAAGGGTTAATCTTCACAAGGATAAGAAACACCTTCATTTCTTTAAAAGAGGTAAACAGTTTACTTCATCGTAGTTACAAAAATCTGTGTTTGTGTGCCTCTCATGTGTGGAAAACCGCCTGCAAGGCGTATTCCTGTACCTGCGATGTTATGCATTTGTGGGTGTTTACCTATTTAGTAGGTAGGTTCGCACAGCAATGTCCACAAGCCCACTCCTACTGCTACTTTAACAATGAAGAAAATCCATTTTATTGGTTCGATTTCCACTTCCGCAAATGCCCTTTGCAAGTGTGAAATTCCCCAGCTTCTTACGCTGTGAACCAACATTGGGAGGGTATGCACTCAAATGTTTTTTTGTGCGACTTAGGTTCTACTTCATGGTCAACCAGGGTGATGCCCACCCCAGCTGATTCTGGGTGAGCTGTTTTTCTGGAACATGAAATTGCTAGGTGCGGGGATATTGGCCCAATTTACCAGGTGTAGAAACACAGCTGCTAAAATCTCCAGGGCCCTGATTCAGAGGCAGAGTGCATAGTGAGCCACTGCCCAGGCCCCTACGCGATCCCCTTTAATAGTAACAGCCGAACAATGAAGGATAGAACCGTGAAGACTCCTCCAAGCAGAGTCCGACCCTGATCTGCCCCTCACACCCTCCAGCTTGTCTCACAGTAGGTGGTAAATGTGAGCAGAGCAGTCTCGGAATCCAGGAAAGCATGCATAAAATGACCCTGAAAAATAGAGTTCTGCAGGTTAATCCCCATTCGGGAGCCTAGAACTCGGAATGTGCATAATTAGGGGGTGATAAATCTTGGTAATTCTGGTCCCTGTTTTTCACCCTCTTAAATCCGGGCAGCACGTAATGATGAAGCAAGTGATACTTAGATAAGCAAAAAGGTTTGCAAATCGGGCCTTAAGTGACTAAACAAAAATCCTTAGAATGAAAGAGAAAACACTGACTCTTAGATTGTTATAGGCGCCCTACCATGAAGTCAAAGGGAAGGCATCCCATCCTATGGAGAGGATGTGGTCCGTCGGCTTGATTGCCGACTTTGGTGCTTGAAACCAAGATTCAAGCCTCGGGTCGCGTCCACATCCTGTGATTCTGGGCAAATCACGTAATCTCCCTGTGCCTGAATATATAACGTAACCTGTGCTCATGTAAAGCGCTCCAGTACCTTACGGTCGAGCTCGCGCTATATAAATCTGCAAATAAAATAACAAATTATGTTACGTCCTGTGACGTGACAGCATTTGATAATTTAGCTCCTGACACTTCTGTTTTAGGAGTGGTGCCATGGCAATAAGGGTCTATGGCAATGTGAGGAGACAATTCGGACTTTTTTGAAGTGCTACATGAATAACCGCAAGTAAACAAATATGTTTGCAGTGAGTAAATTTAGTGGCATGACATCATCTTTACGTACAGAGCAATGGAATATAGCACCCTGCTCTGTACATGAAGGAAAACTGATGTAAAACATCCACTCTCCTAAAATAGGAGTGGCACTCTCAGTCCCATTTCTCCACAATATCCTGAAATGCATTAACAAACAAACTGACACAATTCCTGATCGCGTTTGGAAAGAAGTTTCTATCATTTAGCTTGCCTCCCGAAAACGAAAAACCTTTCTTGCGAACCCTCCACAATCTGTAGGGGATAAACAAAGGCAAAGGTTCCACTTAAAATGATTCTTTCTAAAGTAAATGAGAAATTACATTGTCATTGTTCGTTCATTCAACACCCCAGCTAAGCACTTGTTCAAGGCTTATGGTCAAACTGCAGTGTTTTGAATTTCAGTGTAAGGTCGATTCCGACCTGTAAAAAAAAACCTGGGTAAAAAGGGGTTAAGCATTCTGCACTGTGGTGATGTACATTACCTCTGCAGGCCGCCTCTGAAATCAACCTGGGTGGTCTTTAACAAAGTCTAATGCTGCAGTCTATCAGGGGTATCTCGCAGTGATTTATGCAGCTGTCAGGCGGGGTTCATCCTTACAAGTAAACAGTGAGCACCGCCAGTTAATGGCCCTGCACTCCCTCGTAAGATGCAAAGCAAACCCGGGCCCAAGTGAAAGACAAGCTGATGCCATGAAATCGCCGGGCAGGAGGGTTGTGCTCAAATGAGGCGAGCCGTGCACATGCACATGTCGGGGCGCGTAACATGTCCTGTCTCCCTTCGGCACAGAAAGTGGCAACATTAGCTCTCGACAAGGCGAGCGGCGCACATGCGCTGCAGCGCTATGCGAGACCTAACAAAAAACCACACCATCAGTCGGCTTTTGGGAATGAGAGAAAAATGTAAAATTGTCATAAACCGATAGCATTGTCAATGTAAATCCCTAATGTTAGTCGAAGACAGGCAGGCGGGCAACTAGAGACAAATTTCAAGGGGGCTGAAAAAGATTTGGGGGGGCTAATTCTTCCAGCCATAGGTAGGGTGGTTCTAAGAAGGGGTGAAAACACAACAAAAGCCTCATTAACAAGTAGATGGTCTTTTAAAGACCTGTGCAGTACTCGAGTGCAGCTGCAATTAGACGGCCGCCAGCTCGCGAAGCTGTCTCTGCCTGGGCTGACGCACACAACGGCGGGGAGCTGAAGCCTGGTGAGCCCAATGGGTGTTGCGCACCTGAAGGCAGGCCAGTCTCAAAGGCTTTCTGCGACACAACAATTTTGCACTTTATGGGGACTCGACACTTAGTTACACACTGTAAGAGTAATGACGCTTGAGGGTTTACAAACATACGAAAGGCGAATTGCAGTAAATAACAAACGTAACCTAGATATACAGATTTACATTTCAAATATGCCGTTCTCATTTCAGTAACGAATATATTTATTCCACCGGGAAGAGAAGACCCTAGCCATCAATTGTGCAGCCGGTTCAGTGTCACAGGGGAACAGAGGCGAGAGGGGACCCAACTAGCCCAGTGTCGGACAGGGTCTGAAAATAGGCCCGGGCATCAAGATAAGTGACCCCCCATTCAGGGCTTTAAGTAGGCCGGAACCTGCCGGTGCTCAGCATCGGCAGTCCTAAAAAGCAGGTGCTGAAGTGGGTCTCTATCGGGCTCTCCATTTTTGTCCTCACCCTCAGGATGGAAACAAAAACCTTAGGTCTGCAGCAGTAGCACCCTTCACTGCCTTTGATTTAACTTTAAAGAGACTTGTAGTTCTTTCAAAGTCTCGCCATTTCAGAACTGAAGAATGTTCTAAATTCTATACAACAAAGCCATAGTTGTTGCTTATTTATCTTATGCACCTAACAACCATTGGCAGCACCAATAGTCCTGACTTGTTGTAGGTGTAATGTTACCTGTTGGATTATATATCTGGATACAATAACAGAAGCAGCAAATTACCAGTTTGCACGGCTGTCCATGCTAAGCACAGATTTTTTGTTTACATGTTTTAAGCCGCACCTTAATTATATCGACCACACATGTTTGAGAGACTCCCCAGTTTTTTCATCCCACTTAAAGCTCTGCCACCATTAGTGAAGGAAATAGCTAAGAAGTGCCCTGTATTTGCAAATTGAGGCTGTTTTGAACTTTTTTTATGCTGTACAAATGTTTTGCAAGGATCTTGTGACATGAAGGAGAAATGATTAAGGCCACACCTCTTTTAGAGACTTCTTCAACCCATTTAAAGCCCTGTGTAAGGTATGAACGACTGCATGGATTTCAGCTTGCTATAGGCAACATATTTTTTAATATGAGGTAAATCAACTTTAAAAACCGACCCACACACCGATCAGTCAGACCAGCCCTTTCGGCACAGCTGGACTGCCCTATAGGCCAGCCCCACCTTTGACCATTGTAATTATTTTAAAGCCCAAATCAAAATTATTTAAACACACAGCCTGCCTAGGGCCTTCTCTGTGTTTACTCTTTGGGAAAGGTGAGTGGGAGGAGCCTGGAGGACAGAGAACAGAGAGGAAAGAGGTGAAGGCTAAGGAAAGGGTGAGCATTGGCGAGGAAAATGTGATAGACTGTAATTGAAGTTATTGCTTTTGTAATATCTTCTAAAGAAATTATTGTCGTTTTCCAAATAAGAAAAGTAAATATTTGTTCCAGGGCTACTCTGTTTGTAAATACTGTATAAGCTTTTCCTTTTGGGTAAGAATTTCATAATCAGTGTAAATGGCATCATGATTTTTTTTTTTGAAATTGTATTAAAATGAAATTTAGGTTTAATTAATGCATCTAAACAAACGTGGGATTTGAGTAATCCATATATTCAAGTTTCTTAATATTAGTAGGTATTTAAAGAACTGTCATGCTCCATTCTCTTTTTCTTTAACAAAAAAGTAATCTCCGGCAGTTGTATTAACAGTCTCAAATCATATTCGTAGATATGCTATCAGCTATTTTGAACTGAAAAAATCAGTTATAAAGTTTTAAAAGTGATGGAGCAGGAATCACTTCACAATCAAAGTTCCTTGGTTTACCATCATCCAGGCTAATTCCCACTCTGTATCTACTCTGTTGTCAAGGCAAATGGATCTTTGCTGTTGTTTCAGAAAAGATCAGGAGCAATACATCTGTTAAATTATAATCACAATTTCGAATCTATTTTTCAATCAATAATAAGAGTTTGGTATGAGTTAAAGTGTTTTATTAAAAATATTACAGTAAGTCATATTTATTAAATCGCAAGTTAAATCCATACATTTTAGTCATTAGAATTTTATTTAAAATCAATAAGCAAACAATGTGCATTAATAAAATACAATAATAAGCAATAAGCACATTCCATAAAGGAAAGAATCCCTCTTCTAGGAACCGAGAGTTAGTGGTGTCAGTCAGAACCCATTAGGAGTTCAAGTTCGAGAGAGAGAGTGAGAATTTATGCATAAAATTTCGGCATACAAAAGCAGTTCAATAAATCAAAAATCAATATAGAGCTTCCCATGAAGAGAGTTTGAGAAACTCAGTAGAGTCTCAAAGTGACATTGAAGTTGGTCTGGGTAAGAAAGGGTCTGGAAAGTGGTAAATGCTGGTAACCTACTCTAGGAGCACACAGTAATATAGACAACACATACTGAAGCTTTTGCAACATGTTGCTACTTCCATCTCCAGTCAGCCAGTCTGCTTTTGATGGTCTACTGGGAAGAGGATCACTCCTCTTCTTCACACAGGAATACAATAGTCCACAGACAATAATATTAGGTTTGAAATTAGGTTGTATCATTTCTAAGTTCATGTGGGTCATTGTTGCATTTAAGATGACTTTCCCACATATAAAAGTAACATTTCTAACCATCCAATACATCAAGATTGTACATTTGCTAACAATGGTCTGAGTGGAAGTTAAAACTTCATAATAATGAAAAAATAATTTAGCACAGCAACCATTCCTTTATGTGAGAAATGCTGTATCTTCATGTGAGTTTCTTCATTATCTCACTTAAATGACAAAATTTGAGAGAGATCTTTGTGTAAGTAGATACATTTTGCAGAGGTATATGAAAACAGTTACGGTACTATTATTTATTATGGAAAAAACATGTTCATGGAGAGGTGAAGGAATAAACATTTTATGCATATTTAGCATTCCTAGTCATGAAATGTTTCTTCAGCAATTTGAGGTCAAGTATGAGTAAATATGATTGCCTACTACAATTTTTGCAATTAAAAGCATTTTAATTTTCATAGAAGCTTTCATGTTGATGCTGCTCGTTTATTAGAAAATATATTATTTTCTCATTGTTATTAAAACACATCAACAAAAGCAAGAGTAGAATCATTACCTATTAATAGAACATTGTTAAATGTTCAACTCCTATTAACTTTTAGATTTAGATATCAAATCGAGATCTGAAATGACAGGGCATGTCCAGATATTAAAATGTTACCAATTTTCACAGAAATTAAGATTTGGCAAATAGTTTTAGAAACACACATTTAATTTATTCTAGATTCTGTTAAAGTAGGGTTGCAAAGTCACAAGGTGTCAGTGATCCTTACATTATTGTATGAACAAATGTTGGTAGTCTAAGTCATTTTGGAATTTCTGTCTATGAAAGTTTCAAACCCCTGAATACAATCTCTTCTAAGAATCAGATTTTCATCTGGATATGAATGTTCCAAAGCCCTAATATCCAACAGGATTAATTCCATGGAGATAAAGGGACTGCATTTAACTGGTGAAGGTGAATAATTTTTAGGTCTTTTATTGATGGAATTATTAAAATAGTAAGTCTTGAAGTAAAATTGGCTCTCACAGAGTTTGCAGAAGATGCCTTTGCTGAACTATTGTTGTCTTGTTTGATGTCACAACCCTACTCCATAATGTTTGAGCCTCAATCAGGGCTCCTGGGAGAGTACGATTTCCTGTTAGAATGAAGACTGTCCCATTTTAATATTCTTATTCTGCCTATATAGACAAGTGAATTGAATTTTTGTTCCAGAGTAGAGGATGAGAATTACATTAGGCGACTTAGGCCTGATTTATATCTTGGCTGTATAGGTACTCCTTCATAATGGCGTATCCATACTGCCAAGACTGTGGCCCACCCATTAATCACAGTGGAGACTATTCAGTTTCCACCATGGTTAAACCCCTCTGACAGCCTGACAGAGTAAGGTCAGTCGGAGATTGACCTTTAACTCCACCTGCCAAATTTAGATGGGTGGAATTAGAGGTCAGTTTTCACTGCCCGTCACCGCCAGGAAAACCCTGGCAGTAAGGGGCAGTTAAAACTGCAAAATGCTCCCCTTGCCATGGAGAGGACTCCCATGGTGAGCTGAGCATTGTCATTTTCATTTTCAAAAAGAAAATATCTCTTGGGGATTTTCTTTTTGAAAATAGAAAAATAAACAGTTTGCTGTACGGCTCTGTCATGCTTGACGAAACCGTGCATCAAAGTGCAAAAAGCATTGACAGGAACCGCTGTGACTGCATTTCCTGGCAATGCTTTAAAAAATGACCGCTGGCTTGGAGTCATTTTATATTTTGGCAGGCGCACATGCAGTCAGGGCATTTGAGTAAATTACTTGGTCGTCCTGACTGCCAAACCGCCGTCCACCAAATTATAAATCGGCCCTTTAGACTTGTAGGGTTCTTACAGTGTTGACATAGAACAGATATGGTGTATCATCCTGTTATCACATCAAAGAATAATTAAGAAGCAATTCATTTTAAAACTATTTCCATCCTCAAATATTATGCAGGCAAAAGAGTGAGGTAGTGCTTGCTCATTGCATAACAAATATTTCATCCCAAAAAAGAATGTTTGTCGTGAAAACATTCTTAAAGAAATAAATTATGTCTGTAAGGAATTGTTGCTGTCCATATTCCTGAGCAGAAAATGGCAATTCTGACAGGAATCAAAGGGGGATATGTACAATGAAGTGGTGGAGCGTATTGTTAGCCTCCTGGGCTTAATGACACGCTCCGCCACTTCGGAAACGCAAGGCTGCACCATATTTACAAAAATGTGGTGCAGTCTTGCGTTTCCCCCTGTGATGGCGCGAAGTTTAACAACTTAGCGCCAACGCAGGCACCCTTGCACCAGAGTGCAAGGGTGGCTGTGTGCAGGGGAGGATTGGTTATGTGTAGGAAGGTGTCCCTTCCTGCACATAAACAATCATAAAATGCCATTTTGTGACTGCCATGTTTGCTGCTTCATGCAGTACACATGAAAGTTACGAAATGGCATTTTGAAAAAAAGGTTTGTGTATGTACAGGAACGGGCACCTTCCTGTACAAAAAAAACCATGGCATTTTGTTTTTTCCATGTGTGCTGCAGAAGGCATCACACATGGAAAAAGCAACAACGAGAAGAAATAATGCATTTCTCCTCGTTTTGCCGACTTAAGACCAGGATTTTCCTGGTTTTAATTTTGGCGCTGCCTCCTATGTACGCCACCCTTGTACATAGTGGGCAGTGTCCAATACAATGGGTGTTGGGGTGGAAAACCCACCACAACAGCCACTGCTCGCCCCTTTCATGCTAAACATAGCGTGAAAGTGTGCCTTATGTACAAGGCAGCGTTAAGCCACATTAAGTGACTTAACACTGCCTTTTACATAAGGCAAGGCCTCTATCGCCACAGGAATGTCACAAAAAGTGACATTCCAGTGGTGATAGGGGCTTGTACATATGCCTCAAAGTGTTTAGCTTATTGGAACCAGCCCTGCTGCCTCGACAGTGCACAAAATGGCAGACATAATGAGGAGAAATTTCACATGTAGCAGAAAAAATGTTTCGCTGTATGCGTAGCCAAACAGAAAATCACAAACAAAACATACATCTAATGTATGAGTTCTTCAAAATATTGGTAACAAAACAATGTACAAAGTTCCCCAGGGGAGGTGGAAAGCAAGAATATGCAGAGTGGAGCGTGGAAGGAGAAGGGAAGAAAAGGCAAAGAAGGGGAATTTCCCTTGTTGGAATTAAAACCCTCACACACCTAGCAAGCTAGATGTCATGCTTCATCATATGGGTTCTGCTCCTCGTCAGACTGGCGCTGCAATGTCTGACGGGCACCCGTAAAGGGGCTCTTTATCGGAGATCTTTTGTTGCGGCCATATGGTGCATGCGGGTGAGAGGGATGGAAAAGGTGTAGTCGTGAGAAAGTGGTGAATTAAGAAAGTTGGGTCAGTCCACAATAAGTTTTATTGGCGTGGCTGACGCCCTTGATTAAAATGGTGGGAGGGGAGATATGTGCTTAAGGAAGTACAAAGCAAGATACCTACAACCCCCTGATCAGGTCAACATGTTTCTTGCCCGGATGGCAATTCGTCAGGACCTATGTGAAACGTACTCCACAGTGAAAATTTAAAAATGGATGTTCATACAACCTTATGCCATGTGGTCGTACAAGGGCAGGCAACTAGGTCCTGCTGAACTGGGGTGACCCTAAGGGAGATCCTAAGGTGCCTCGCAGTCTGCTCCAGTGGGACCTGCACGTATAGGTCAGGAACCCGGATAGCGTGCGGTCAGCGCCGCTAACACCTAACCCCACCGTCTGGTCAGGACAGCGCAGCTGGTCTTCAAAATATTGGTCTTCTTTTTCTCTCAATCTCACATGAGTTGAAACACTGAGGAGTCCCTTTCTGATCCAGAACGCTGTGGCGCTCTCATTACAGGAAGACATCTTCATTTAGCGCCAAGCTATGCCACCTGTAATACATTTATTTAAAGATTTGTTCAGTTGACAAATAAATTCAACCTTTCACGCAGCCAATATTGTTTTTACACATTTCTCGTCAAAACTTTTTTATGAAATTAGGGACATTTAGGTAAAGCAAGGTGTATGGTCAAAAGTTGCCTGCCTCAGCCTAGGGTGACATGAATTGCTCGCAAGTCAGTTTCCTGAAAATGCAGCCACTACTAAGAAATCACTACAGTGGAACCAGCTGCATCTATGTACTTACTATTATGGTGATATCCAGTTTTAGTTTTGATTTCTTATTTTGGAACCCAATGTCCTCTAACTGTTGGATAGTATCATGACACTGCAAATATTCAAGAACAGTAGCAAGTAGCATAATAATTATGAAATACTAAAGCAGACAAGAATGAAATATAAACATTGTTCTAAGACATCTTGTGATATCCAGTCAAATTCAGAGTTTCTTAGAGAGTACCTGATTTTGTGTCCCAATTGCCTAAATAAGAATATGTGATTGCTTAGAGATATAGTATATCTCCAGGCACAGAAAAATGTGATTGGAAATGGAATGTAGAAGTGATGACCTGGCGAAATGCCTCTTCTAGTGTCGTAATATCCTAAACTCTCTGAGCCAGTATGTCACCCCACCTGTAAAAGCATTGAACAGTTGTGACACTGAGACAATTGGATGCCATCGCCTGGCAAGATTAGAGAAAAACACATTTTGGTCCTTGAGGGTGTTGCTGTGAAATGATGCTTTGGCCATCTGTATCCCTTGTTTAAAAAATCCACATTCACAACTTTGGAGGCCCTGGAAAACAGGAAAGACAGGGACATTAATGTGGCTGGACACCTCTATCCACTTAACCGCCCCTTGAGACAAAAACCCATGAGATGGCCTTGGCATAGATGCTTTGAAGATTGGAACCCCCCAGAGTTTTGCTTTGAACCGAACAAAATAGACATATCTGCTGAATCTAAATTAGGACCATGTTTATCAGGATAGCGTTAAAAGTCGAAATGTCTTCAAAAGGCATGTTTTTCGGTAGGTGATAGATAGCTCAAAGTATTGTACATTTCTGCAATAGTTTATGGGAAAAAATCATTTTGCAATCCACTCCTCAGATGAATTTCGCTTCTTTAAAACTGCTTCGAAGACCCTTATGTATTGACCATTTTCTGAATTCAGGCTCTTTGCCTGCTATTTTCAGTTTTGGGCCAGACCTGGCAAACAAATGAAGGGCCCAACTAGGAACAGCTGCAACCCCCCCCCCCCCCCCCCCCACGCCCCCCACTCCCTTCATGTTTTCTCCTGTTGTGTGAGACATTTCCTTTCATTTACTATTTGGATGAAGGACTTACCTGGCTCTGGCGGAGACATTGGGCTCAGATGCCCTGGTGTATTGGCCTGGGATAGACTTATATTGTAGAATGGTAACCCAGTATGCCAAATGAACCCCTGGTAAATCATGTATGGGAAGACAACGGTTCACTAGTGACATATTTAGCTCAGACAGTTATAAATAGTACTAACCCCCATACAATGCAGGTCATTAATGCCTGTGCCAAATACTTATTTGCACAGTCTCATAAAAAGCAGCAATAGTGAAGTGTTTGTGAAGGTAAAACTAAGTGAAATAAAGTACAAGAAGTGCATGTACAAAAGGCCAGGTTAAACAATCAGGCTACAAAGAACAGGGTGCTGAATTAGTCCCTGATTTCAACCAATGTATTAATTCTAGTAGCTGGTGGCACGTTGCATGCATACGTCTACGCCATTCGGACGTATAAGTCAACGCAAGGTCATCACCAGGACAGAACTCCATGCAGGAGCACTGCAGTGACTGCATATGGAAAAAGAGAACCAATTAGAACATGTTAGGGGATAGTCGAAATAGATATATCATGGGTAGGAATTCAAGAGGAAAAGCAACACTGCAAGGCCCCAGTAAGAGGCCCATGGGCAAGGGTTCTGGCAAGAGTCCACCCAGATCAGCAGTTGAGCACAAAGGCTACTTTCTGGTCATAGAACAAAATGGTCGTGGCTCATCATCATCCTAAAACACATGGAGTGAAAAACGTAGTAAAGAGAAATAAGCGTCAAAAGTCATTGAATAAAACATAATGACTGAACACATTCATTATACTCATAAAACGCATCAAGAGAATCACATTTGCTGCCTGAAAAAGATAGATATGTGCACAGGTGCACAATCTGGATAATAAGTTGTTCACAAAATCATCTAGATCAAACATAATATGAAAGTCGCCCCAAAGTGGCATGTCTGCATTTACCCATTCAGTATCAGGTTGCAGTGCAAACATCACTACCGGCCATTACTTTCCTCCTCAATGAGTCAGAAGAGCACCCCTGATGCACCCTGCTTGAAAATGGTGCCACCTAATATGAAGTACAAGATCTCAATGGCATGGTGTCCTGGTTAAGATGCACATTTTCATTGTGCATACAAGTCCAATCGAGAAGTCATCAACAGTCAGAAGGCTGGTGATTCAAGGAGCAGTATTTACCGTACGAGCAGTCCAAGGGCTGGTGAGACAGGAGGCAGTAGTCCCTGCCCTCTTCTGTGAGTGAGGTGTTATGGATAACAGGATGCCTCCTCTAGCTGGTTTCATCACAACTTGTACAACAATGCAAGGTTTAGGAATTTTGGCTCTGCTTTTATTAAGAGTGGGTCTGCATGGGGACCAATTGGCTGTATCAGTCCATGGTCAGGGTACATCCTGCTAGGGGAGGAGCTGGCAACTTCCAGCATTATCAAGATCCCATCAAAGGATTGTGGGAACCTGTAGGTTTCATGTTGTCCTGGTGACTCGTGGCTTTGAAAGTGATAGATGCCAATACTACTTCGTGTGCTGGTTTAATAACAATCAAAGGAGGAATACTGGACAGTATGGGCACAGATCTGACTTTTGGGAGGGAGAGTTTACCACTACAATGCTTTTTATTCCGTACCACTGAACATTTTCCATATTTCCTCTTCTGGAAGTGGGTCTAAGATTGTACTAATATACAAAGAGATAAAGTAACTATCACTGATTGTTCAAGGAAATCCTGTGTCGTTCTTGCATGCTGTTCTAGAAGACGGGACTCGAGGGATGAAAATCCCACTTACTAATCAGTTGACAGAGGCTCTGTTGTTAGCCTTTGTATGGTTCCACATTCCTGAAGAACGGTACAATGATCCATGTTTTGCTCATGAAGTAGTAAATGGCTGTACCCTGACACCAGGGTACAGCCATAAAAGTTAATGCCCCAGTCTAGTATAGTATTAATCAGACATAATGACAAAGTGCTAAGTAAAGCCATGAATATGTGCTGGTCGGTTACGTTTTTCACAATACGTTGTTGACAAGATTCCTTTTCATGATTTTACCAACATTATTTAAGCATTCTTGCCAAATCCAGAAATTTAAATGTGAAATGGAAGAGATAGATACAACAAAAGTGTCCCCCTCTTTGCCTAACTGCATTGTGGGTATGCCTAGCCTAAACTTCAGCCAGTGATGGGTTTGGTCGTATTTGAGGTACTCTTATTTTTGATTATGAATATTTCAACTTCTAGACATTTTTGCAAATAACTGGAAAGTGAGTTGTACCACACTTATGGTTGGTGGTGATATTAGAAATGGTGGTATGTGGCCATATTCTACTGTGCACTGGGAGATTGGTTTTCATAAGCAGGATGCATTCTGGAATGAAGGATGTCTTATTTGCAGTCATGTTTTGCATTAGGTATACGATTACCATATTTTTCAGAATAAGGCCACTGACTTAAAAACTGACCATGCTTCTTAGACTTGGACTCAAATGCAATATTTACAACAAAAGTCTCTTATTTTAGGGATGCTTCTTTGGAAACATTTTCACCACAAAAGTTGGGAGTGTGCCAGTGGGCACTGCTATTTATTGTGCTGCATAATTGTCAATATCATAACTTGTTTATCTTCAGCCTGCCTCCATACCAATGTGTGTGCCTTTTACAAACCTGTTAACTAGCAATTGAATTTAGACAAATGTGCAGTTTCTGTTGCTTTGTTTCTCAATCTTGCATTGTACTTTCTTTTGATTGTAACGCCTTTCTTTTTCTTGTACTGTTGTGATCTGTTGTTTGTTCTGTCTATTGCATGTCCAGGGGTCTAAGGTTAGTATTACTGCTGTAAGTTTCATTTTATTTTAACTCTATCATTTTTTCTCATTTAAGATTTTTTGATGTGTCACAATGTAGGTTGCAGAATTGTACTATGCATGTGTTTTGAAATCTTTTTTTTTAAAATCCCATCGCCTTAATAATGCTGTTTGATCAGGAAATCATTACAATATAAAAGTAATTTCCTTTCTGGAGAAAGATAACTACATAACATTTACATTGCAGGAAAATAAGTTGAGGCTCAGTTTGTCAATGAGGCTGTGCACAATGGAGGTATTCCTTTCTGTAACTTAATTCTTGGCATTCATTTGCCAACTGAATTCTGCTGAGATAACAGCATAACTGATTTAGGGTTTGAGCAAGAGTGTACTCTGTAGCAATCGTGACGGAGTATCCTTTCCACCAAACTGAAGTTCCACCCTCCTCATTTAGAACTTCAGTACATCAATGACTGAGACTACTTTGTCTCAGCCACCAACATACACATTTGACGGCTTGACAGAGAGAGGGATGTTGGAGATTTGGCCATTTGACCACCTGCCTGATTTACAATGGGCGTTCAAATGCCAGTTTATTGACTGTCAGTCACTGCCAAATAAAAACTGGTGGTAAGGGACATTGAAAACTGCACATTGACCCCACACCACAACAGTTTGATGGACAGTACACTCATGTTGATGGAGCCATCCATCAAACTTTTAATTCATCGACAGGAACGGCTGTGACCACAGTTTCTCTGAGTGTAAGAGATGTCCACTAGACCAGAGGACATTTCTAGGTTCAGAGGATAGGGTACTCCATCAGGGCAACAGAGCATTTTACTCTGGTGCCCTGATGGAGAAAAGACCATCCTCAGTGGTCCAAACAAGCCACTTAACTTTTTCATTACTCTTGGAAGTTAGGTAAATGATTTTATATCCAGATTACAGGACAGAACCTACTTTAGCCTTGAAAATCTCTAGTATGAGCTGGGCCAGCTGGGCCCCGTATTTGCAGTGGATCTGATAATACATCCTACTGCTGCTTCAGTTTCTGATTTGAGGATTGAAGTGTGGGAATGTTGAAAATCTCATACCCACATTGTGAAAGCCATTAACATTTTCAGTGACTTGACCACGTAGATTTTAAATTTTGGTAATATTATTTGTGGGCCACGACATAATTACTTTAGTTATGGACTTGCTGATTTTAAGCCTTAAGCTTTTCGGTGAGGTGATAATATTTTTACATTTGTGTATTCTCTTTCTCAAATGTATGTCATGGGTATGTAGACTGGTTATAATAGTTAATTGTTGCCCAGTGTTTCAAATATACCTTGGTGGTCATGCTCCATTTGTTCACTGTCACGCATCATCCTGTATTTCTGGTCCAGATATTTCTATGTTATCATCAAGATACCCCTAAAATATATTCACTAGTTACTGTGGGTACCCATTATGGTCTTCAGCATCTCTTCAAAGACAGAATAATAAATGACAGACATTTTTTGTCCTTGGAAAGTGACTTTTAAGATCACAGATCCCTCATCTCATAACTGGTGGTATTCTTCTACAGAGGAGTCCTGATGAAGAGCCATTAGAGGAACGTCTCGAAACATGTTGTTGACTATCGATTACGGAGACAACCAGACTCATTAAGGTCCAGTTTCTCCTCCCAGCATCTCCTGATTTTTAACCATACCAAATAGGTGCGGGAATAAAAGAGTGGCCAACTTGTTAGGTATTTTTAAGTTTTCTTTCCCTTTTCTACTCCACTGCACTACACATAGTCTGAACCAGTAAATGCTTCTACGGATTTCGCAAGTTGCAGCAAACCTCTATCCGCAAAGGATTGAGATGAACCCCAATGGTGAAGCATGCCGCCTAGAGCCAACGATGGTGGGTGAGGGGTCTCTAAAAAAAAAAGTATTTTTTCCAGAAGAGTGATAACAGCAGATTCTCGCTGTCTCCTATCAACTTCCCCAAGGGCAGTTCTCTTCGAATTACTCGATTTTAGTTTCTCTATGTAATCTACTACCACCATAAAAGTTCTACTACAGCTAGCCAACGCCCCCCCAACAAACTGTTGGGCACACGTGACCAGATGACCAAACATGTGTCCTACATTGGTGGGTGAGGGTTTGTCATAATTTCTCATAAGAATTCAGAAAGATTAACAGGTTAAACCACCAGCACCCCAATCACAGATATTCGTCTTGGTCTGTGCCAGTAACCCAGATAGATTTTCTTTCTTGTGCTTATGTTTTGGAGGATGCTATTCAGGTTCGCCCCAACCTCTCTATACACTTTTGAGTATTTTGGACCCCTAAAGTATAACTTGGTAACTGGATCACAATACCACCCCCCTATCCCTTGCCTCCTATAATCGACAAGGGATACTTTTCTCTTGATCTACACAAAAGATAAAACATTCAATTAAAAGGATACCCATTTCCCATCTATTCAAATCGCTTGTGTGCCATATGGTGATAGCCCTTGCTATGGTAGCCTCACATTTTAGACTGCAGGGGGAACTAATTAAGTGATTTCTCATTTATTGGATTATCTTTTCTGAAGGATACAGCTTGTAGTCAATGACTGGTTCATATTGAAAATAGTCTGATGTTTGGATACTAGCCGATGCTCTGCTGATCATTGCACCCAGATTATGCATCATAAAACCCCTTTTCACCTTCAACACATTGTATTACTGAGTTTGGACAATCCTTTAAAGAATTACAATTCAAGGCATGAAACCAGCCTGGTACATGGATAAGCCAAGACGCCCTCGGTGCATTCCTATTTGGAAATTCTCACAGCTATGGAAAACAACTGCTAATGGTTCATTCCACTTCCTTAACTGGAAAAAGAGAAGAGCTTTAAAGACCATATGATATGCAAGTATGCCCCCCACTTCCCCGGATAGGGTTATATTATGTGGATCATAAGACTTAAGAAGCTTGAAGTCTCTCCCTCAAAAATATTTGGTGCACAGAAACATCATTATCTCAATCTCCAATCTCTGTTTGGATCTCTTTTTCCCTTGACAGTAGAACTGTGCCCCCCTTGCCACATTCAGCAGCTATTTAAATTTCTACCTGCATTTCAAGCAGTCCGAGTTTCCCAATTCTCGGTCATTTTTAATTATTTCTTTACCAAGCTGCTATATTTAGCTCAAAGTTATCCCTCTCTGATATTCATTGCATTCTCAACCATGTACTTTGTTATCCAGGTTTGATGTTTATTGTATTCTCAACCATGATCCTTGTAAAGCGCTCCTATAACCCTGTTGGTGGAGGTATTTTATATACCTCTGTGACATATTTCAAGATAGTTTCCAATGGAGTCCCTGGGTTAGATGAAGGACTATTGGATGTCTTTCTGGTTACAGATGTTGCGGGTAAAGGAGTTAATGTACTCAAAACAACACAAACTCTTCATCATTACAGCGCATTGAGACAAGAATATTTTCTTGTGCAGACAGCTTCTGTCTCCAGTATAGCAGGATAACTGAATAATATTTACAGATGTTTACTTGAAAGAAGGCATCATATAATTATGACTCATTTGAATGTCTCTGCTAAACATTACCTGTTTTTTATGATTGCTTACTCCGGTATTTGTTTGATAGTCCTCGTTAACGGCATTATCATAACTCTTTATCTTGTTACAATGAATGAACTTTGTCCTGTACAGTACTTTGCTTTCATTCAAAATAATCATTTTATACTAGTGGGAAATGCATGCCAATTCTCTAATTCCCTATTATCGGAACACAGCTGTCAGAGCTGCAGACCAGTAATAGAATCGTCATGGACATATAATTCTCTGCAGTATCTGTCTTGCAATTCAGTAAATGCTGTTTTGCCTGAGGACTTGCCATCGGCATTTGGACAGTATTCCAGAAGGGTTACAAGTAATAATCACAGCACATTAGCTCTTCAATCCCTTGTTTGTTTCACTGTGCATAGTTAACAGATGAAACAATGGATTGCTTTTTTATGCGTTCTTTTTTGCCAACAACAGATGGAGGAGCAATGAGCCTTCAAAGACACTCTAAGTAGGCAACCCCAAAGAAGGCACACAACTAAAACATCCAAACAATGACAAGAGGAACAATAGTGAAGGTGAGCATTGAGCCTTCAAAGACACTCTAAGTAGGCAACCCCAGAGAAGGCACACAACATAAACCTCCAAACAATGGCAAGAAGAACAATAGTGATGGTGACCCGTTTGATGTCTCCACTATTACTTCTTTGGAATGGAAATATTGATTTTGCGCCCCAACTGTTAAGGTTCTCTCTGCATTCTTACGTATGATGATGATAGATAAACTGTGTACCTAATACATTTTCACCCTATAGACTGGCCATGTTCCTCTGCCAATAATGTCCCTTATATTTCCTTTTAGGTTTTTTTACATCTCAATTACTCTTGGAATAGTGAAACTATGCTCGAAAAGTATCAAGTAGTTGCCTTCGCTGCAATTCTTGACTCAAACTCCCTTTTAAACTACTCTAGATTGAACCTAACCAAGCAAGAAAACAATTTAAGACCTCTCTCTAACAATGATCGTTACATTAACGAGGAAGCAAGAATGAGTGATCAATTATTAAAGAAAGACTATTCAAAGCTTCTCAGTATTGTGGCATACTGATTTTTCACGGGTCTTTCGAACAATACATTCTGGTGTAAACACAATTCATCATGTTAATTCTGTGATATGCTATCAATCAAGGGCACTTAATACCTCCGATAGTGTTTTTCTTGAAGTCCTCCCTGTAAGTTAAAGTTGAAAAGAGCAGATGGCACAGAATCAGTGCTTGATAATCACTGTATTATCCTCACTATAGGCACTTAACTGAAATTGTGCAAGCGTGGTTTTTGATTCACGAGCATTAGGTTCTTTAAAGCAGCAGATACTGTTCGGAGCTTCTTGTACCACTGGAATTACTGGAACTTGCCGCATTGTCGGCTAATCTTTTGTCCTCACAATGATCACCGAATCATTGAAGAAAAACTAGTGCTATGAGATTAAATACAGTACAGATCTTTTTACGGCATCGAGCCCTATCTATGATTAATTCATTTTGCACCATGAGATGAATTTTATCGATTATGTTCTATTTGAAATGTGGAAGTGAAGATGTCAAGGATTTATTTTTATATTGTGGGTGCTATCCCTTTCTTTGAGTGCAGCACATCTCTTTAGTAACGACTAATGAACATTATATAAATGAGCAGTGACCTGCTAGGCAAGCAAACATTTGATGCGATCCTCATACAATTGGTGTTCTGTGTGAGAATCAGTGCTAAACTAGGCATTTGTGAGATGGCGAAGATTTTTCTGGGCTGCACTAGAAAATATATGCTACACTCGCATCCATTGCTTGGCTTATTATGCAGGATTTAGAAAAATGTAAGCAGTAGTATATCAGTTCTCATCATGAGCAAATTGAACCAAACAATAATTGAGCTAAAGGTTTCAATGTTTGATTGACCAATATTCATCCAAATTGTCTTGGGGGTAAAGGCAATTTCCATTTGAGTTAACTGAAATTGAATAAAGAGGTGTCCCCAATGCAAATACCATCATAATGCTTTCTGTTGCTGCACCAATCTTGTTTATTTCATACCAGAGTATCGGGCACGTTTAAAGAATTTCCATAATGCTGATCACATGGGTGTTTTCTAGTTCCAGTAGTAATTTAGTCCTGCACCAGGAGCGGCATAACACTGCAAGCCAATCTGTTCTCTTTTGGAAGTAAAATCTAAATGTCACAACCTCAAACTGGTTCATGTATGTGTCTAAAGGCACGTTGTTCTTGGCAGAACCAGCCAATCTACTTGAACGTAAAGCAGGGATACTAGGATAGATCTGTTTAAAACAACTGGTAATGTCATGTTAGCTGACAGATAAATGGATGATCTATTGTTTACCTTTGTATATTGTTACTCTTCTAAAACATCAATGAATATTAGCAATGTAAATTGTTTGAACACCTCAAAGTTAAGTTGTGGCTCACCTTAAGCAATGCTGCAACGGATGGTAGGAGAAGCTTGTGATATTGTACAAAATCGATCTTTTAACTGATTTAATCAGTATTCTAGAAACATCACAACGAGTAATGATTTGGAATGATCAGAATCAGACCACTTTATTGGGAGATTAATGATTCTGAAAAGATTGCAGTTAGAAGTTTCACCCGTCTGTACTTGTTGTATCTGGCATATAACATTCAATATTTTTCAAGTCTTCATTTTAGGTTTATATTAAAGGTTATTTACTTGATAATAGTAGTTGTAATCACTGGGATTGCACGTGTGTCAATATTTTTATCTTACCATTTGCATTTTTAATAGCATTTATAAGTCTAAATTTAGATATCAGAAGCCCAAAAATAGGAATCGTTCAAATGCCATAATTTTTTTTCTTGCACTGTAGAGATAGTTACACACTTTCTGAAATCCTACCCGGTGTTTGAGCATTATACATCCATTAAAAAGAAACATATCCTTATGTAAGACCATATTTAACCACTCTCCCCCTTCTTACAAGTGCTTTCTTACATTTTTGGTTACAGAAAGCCTCATCTGCATTCCATATAGTCTGTAGGCGAACAGGAATCTTAAAATTTCTTTTTGGTCCTTTGGGAAATATATTTCTGAAGAGTGTTTTAATGAATAATGTGTAATGGCCAAAGCTTTTCATTTATCCACCAACCACAACAAATCTCATCATTGTTGGCATGGTGATTTTCTTGCTTACATCTTTTTCTACAAAATTAGAATCATGGTGGCTATTGATGTTCCCCTGGGCTGTAAACACTGTTGCATCAGTGCGCTTTGCCTTAAGGCACGCATACTGTGTCTATCAACTTTTGACTATTGGGCATCTTCGCAATGCTTGCACTCATAGAAATATTTTCTTTATTGAAGTCCTTCTTTAGGATTGGCCTTTGGCAATCTGAGAGCTTACAGTGGACGAGTTGTAGGAAAGACCTTTTCAAGGTAGAGTGAGCACAAGTTCCAAAAGGTTGTAAGTGTTAGGAAGAACATCTCGAAAGCCATTTCTTACCCCATTGGTAACCAATAGAGTTTCAGAAGTTCTTAGAAGAGGCAGTCCTTGTTCTTGAATCCCAAACTCAAACTTACTATGTATTTAAATGGTGTGGGGACTAACACTGTCATACACCGAAGTCCAATGTAGTTCATATGAGTGGCAGTTATTTGTTTAATGCCAGGTCGAAAGAGAGCTGTTCTAATTAAACAAAATTGTAAATGCGTTTAATAAATTCTGAACTTTTCTGTTTGAAGGTCCATCAACTTTCTAACGAAACCCCTGGGCATTTGATCACATGGGGCAAGAGGGGTTCAAGGCTAGGTAGATTAAGCCACTGAAAGTTTAGGACAGATAGCTTGGATGACCCGATTGCCAACACCTCATCCTTTTCCCTAGTGAGAGTCATTTTATTCATCCTCAGCCATATGTTGATACCTCTAGCCATTTTATCATATCTATCTTCCCTCTCCCCTTTTGATCATCTAACTGAGCGGTGTTGAAATATGAGTAAACTAATTGACTCTCCTATCAAATACAGTCATTGGTTGTAGAGCCACCAAGTGATGAAACCTCTCCATTATTAAGTGGGGGCATTCTCCTTAGGGTGTTAAAGGGAAGTTGCAATTCTTTGCTGGGGAGTGGCGGTCAGTAATTTAAGTTTCTAAGAGCATTAAAACAGTTGCTCGTACCAGTAACTTTTTAATTTAATGAACATGAAAGACCTTTTTACAGATGATGTGAGGTTCCGTGACGATTGTAAATGGTGTTTTCGACTCGCACGAATATGGTCGAGTCTAGTATCTATGAACCGCAAATGACGAGTTTAGTAAGTGTGCGCAGTTTCGCTGTGCTAACTTAAACCGTTCGTTTGTTACGTGGGCTTTTCATCTGTACCCACGGGTTCCATCTTAGATACGGCATCCATTTTGTCTCTTGCCCTCAAGTAGTCAGCGAACGGACGTTGTCCGCTTCGCGACCCTGGGACTCCCAAGATATTTGCGGAAGACACATGTCCTTTGAAAGTGTCTTTATGACGAGGGGGTTGCTACTGTAAGGCAGGTGGCGCCGCTCGAGGCTCATCTTGCCGCACGGACTTATTGTCTCAGCCGTGCATCTCATTAGGCACGTCCCTTTGATGCCTGTATCTCGTGCTTCCCGGCACCTCCCCTTTTACACCCTTCCCGATCTCCCCACTGTCTCCGTCTTCCTCTGCACCTGTCTTCGTTCCTGTTTCGATCTACTTTACTGCTGATTGGAATTTGCTAATGGTGGGAAGAGGGGTTTTTACAGTTGGGAACCGCCAAATGTTTCCGCACTTATGTTCCGGACCTTGTATGTTTCAAAACGATCAAAGCGACCCCTCTGGGAGCTCGATGTGGGAACTGAGTTGTAAACCTTTGTGTTCAATGTTAGCCTATGAGTAAAAACTGTATAAAAGGAGCGATCCACAAAACCAATTTGAAGCAGTCTCCCCAAGTTGCACGTGGTGTACTTGCCGTGACTTCTGTGTTCCCTGCAGTAAATAAACCTTGACTCTTTGACGCCGAAGGAAGTGTCCCGTGTCTCTGTGACTTGTACGCCGGAGCAGGTTACCCACGAAGGTTTCAGGTGTTGTGCCCTGGCACCGCTGGGTCCAAAAGAACCCAGTCCTTCAGTTGGCGCCCAACGTGGGGCTGCATCAGTGGTACCGGTCCAAGCCCGACGATCGTGAGGAACTTCGTGTGAAATCTCCGAGGGAAGGTGCACCCCGCTTCATCGATCCTGTTGTCGAAATAAGTGGCCCGAAGACTTTTCCCGCGAAGATTCCCGCCTCCTAACGGCTGCGACGGACTGCTGCCCTGACTGTAGACCTGTTTTGGCGCCTGGCGTAGACCTTGGTATAGCGAGACGATTGACGGGCCTTCCTGAGGACGCCATTGATCTTTGAGTTAAGTATTTGTGGGTCGCTCCCAGAATCCTTGGTTGTAGACACTTTAGCGAGTGTCTTTGTTGTAAACACTAGTGGTTTGTTGTTGTTGTACACGCTGTGTGAGTGTTTTTGTCGGTGACACTTTGCTAGCGTAACTTTGTTGTTGTATTTGTTTGACGACTGCAGCCGCCAAAGACCGAGGGTTTTGTTCTTGCTGGGACTTGGTAAATCCCGTAACCCTTGAAGTTTGTGAAACTCGGCTAGCGTGCAAGATGCCTGGTCGCAGTACTTTGTTCAGTTGCTTTAGACCTTGTGGTGCGGATTCCCTGTTGGAGGACTCGTGTCCGATACCTCCGGTAGGAACTCCTACTTATGACTTATATAGCAAACATGGGCTAGGCCCGATTGCTTTTAACGATTATTGGATAAAATATACAAAGAAAGACGGCGATCTTCGTTGGCCACCTCATGGTAGCTTCGAAGCGTCGATCTTAGATAATTTGGAGATAAAGTTGTTCGAACGTAAATCTAGGCCGGCCATGTTTGATGCTTTTCGGTGGTGGCGCAAGGAAGCCCGACAGAAAGAGATCAGACAGAATAAACGTAGTGAGCGAGATAATGTTGCTACCATTGTAAAGAAAGCTGAGCAGTTTCAGCGTGATAAGGAGGAGAAGGATAAGGAAGTGTTTGAGAGGCTGCAACGTATGACCATAGATAAATGCTATCCTGCTTTGCCTACGGAGTCGGATAAGAAGGAAGAGGCAGTTGAGGATCCTTTAATGTCCTATCTTATGAAGTCGCCACCCCCGTACGTACAGGGTACCGCAGCTCCTGTGGTCCCTGCCGTACCTGTTCTCCCACCTGTTATTCCTCCACCTGTTCCTCAACCTGCACCCGCTCTTCCGACTGTTCCTGCTCCTGTGCCTGTGTCTATTCCTACTGCTCCTCCGCTTCCACATACTCCTGCTCACACTACTGCTCCTGTGTTGTTAACCCCTGTCGTTGCTAATGTCTCTACTCCTTCTCTTGTTAGTCCTGTGTCTTACTCTTGTCCCTCTACTCGTAATCGTAATTCTCCCATTGCGGCTAGCTTCTTTCAGTCGCTCGGACCTGTTTTTGGGTCCGCTGGTTCTGATGGCCCACCGCAGAGGCGTAGTCAGCTTCCTGGTAATAGAGAACGTGTTGCGCTATACAATATGGCGATGAGTTGGATAGACAATCCGCAGAGAAATCCATCCCGTGTTGTTCTTGAAACATTTAGTCAATTCAACATACCGACTCAGAGATATGTGTTTGACGAAATGTGTAAACTTTTACATGATCAGATAGCGGCAGTTGCGCCTGACGAGGTGCTGACCGCCCTGTCTAATCTTCGGCTTCAGTTCGCAACTGGACTGATAGTCGATACTAATGTCCGACGTGCTATCGAGCAATTGCTGTCTTTTCGTCTAGCTCCTATTCCTCACGCACTGTTTGTAGAGGATCTTGAACGCCAACAAGCTGAGTCTGGCCAATATCCTATGCGTGAAGTTCCGCCGGTTTGGGTACCTGCTGATAATACTGATGTTAATAACCCAATAGCGGCTCATTTCCAGAGAGTGTGGATACATCTCCCATGGAAACGATCAGAAGTGCTTCAGGTGAAACAAACCTTGCCCGATCCTCGCAAAAATCCTGCTGGGTATTATAAGGAATTATCGCAGCTCGTAGATGCTACGGTAATGAATCTTGCCGATATCGACATGTTGTTTGGTAATGTCGTACCGCAACCGGTATGGGCGAAGATTCGTCACCAAGATCACACTAATGAATTAGGTGGTGATTGGGCTGCTATTACAGCGGCAGACGCTGGACAAGCGGCTGCTACTAAACCCGATCAGTTGATTGAACTTCTTCCCCAGCGAATCATTACATTAATGAAGACGCTTATGCCAGCTATGAAGGTAAATTGGGATAAGTTGTCAGCCTGTAAGCAAAAGAAAGACGAGAGTGTTTCAGACTTCTTTACGAGGTTTGAGGAAACATTCGTTGATCATAGTGGACAGGATATGGGTACTGAGGGTGGACAAAGGTTGTTTGTGGATAAATTTGTATCGAACTTATTGCCCGACTTGTGCAATAAATTGAAGAATTCAGAAAGTGCGTGGGCCGTTTCTACCTCAGCTCAGATTCTGGCTACGGCACAATATTACGAAAATAGAGAAAAAGAGGAAACTGACCGTGCTGATAAAAAGACGAAAGAGCTGAAAACTAAAGTGTTGTTACAACAAGCATATCCGCCGCGTTCTAATCAGAATGCGTCTCAACAGAATAGATCACAGTCGCAATCGAATAGATCGCAATCGCGTAATGATTCCTCTTTCAACAGATCTTCCCTAGGGTACAATCAATGTGCTTATTGTAGACAGGAGGGACACATTAAATTTGATTGTCCTGCTTTAAATGATCGTAATAGTGGTAATTCGTCTAGAGGAGGCCGTGGTGGTTCGCAGAATGCATCACGTGGTAGAGGTCGTGGTGCTCAGAACGACCGCTCTGACAACTCATCAAATTCTAATAATTGTTTCGATCAACGTGGATCATCGCAAGGACGATCTGCGCAGTACAATGTAGACGATTATTACGTCGATCAGGGAACTGACGACAGTAATTACTAGGACAGCCAAAGACAAGGAGAGGGAGTGGTATCAGTTCCGGTCGATCAGAGAGGGCCTTACGTCGCAGTTGCTACATCGGGCGTCGTTGAGCCTTTTCTGTTGGACACTGGTGCAGCGAAAAGTTCTATCATGCATTCGAAACTCCCTGGCGCACCTTTGTCTGGCTTAACAAATGTATCCGTTGGATTCTCTGGCGCCCCCGTTAGCAATCCAGTTTCGCGCCCTTTGCCCCTTAAAATTGGGCCTCGTGAGCTCGAAGCTCCGTTGATTTTGACCACTGGTTGTGGTGAAAATCTTTTGGGTCTGGATTTGCTTAAACGTTTGTATGCAACTTTGTATTGTTCTCCTGCGGGTGTCAAGCTTACGTTCGGAGAGAAAGTAGTCTCTCCCATGTATCTGTCCCTCGATAAGCTTCCACCGGAATTGGATTCTCTTCCTGCGTCTTTGTGGGCGACGGGTCCAAACGATGTGGGCCTACTTGATATCTCCCCTTATGTTGTTCAGTTGAAACCGAATGTGCGATTGCCACGTATTCCCCAGTATCGTATCTCCCTTGATGGTGAACGAGCTTTGTTAGCGATCATCTATGATTTGATCGAGAAAGATGTTATTGAGGAGACTCGGGGAAACGTGTGCAACAGCCCTGTACTGCCCATTCTTAAACGTACTGATCCTACCAAACCGCCTGTTTATCGTTTTGTTATCGATTTACGGGAGGTGAATAAAATTGTGGTTCCTCAATTCCCTGTTGTGCCTGACATCACGGCGCTACTGACTCTGATTCCAGCTACTGCTTCATGGTTTTCGGTGATTGATTTGAAAAATGCGTTTTTCAGCATCCCGATTGCCGAGGAGAGCAGAGACCTTTTCGGTTTCTCTCTTGGAGGACGTAGCTTCCGGTTCAAACGCGCTCCTCAGGGCTACTGTGAAAGTCCATCGATTTACAGTCAAGCTTTGAAGGGTCAACTGGATGCGTTTAGGTTGCCGGTTGGTGCGGCTTTAATACAATATGTCGACGACTTATTGGTGGCTGCTGATACTCAGGACATTTGCAAACTTGCTACGGTATCGTTGCTGCAACATCTCTGTGACTTAAATCACAAGGTGTCACCTTCTAAACTCCAATATTGTTGTCAAGAAGTAACCTATCTAGGTCACTTATTGTCAAAGGAGGGAAGGAGATTGACCCCAGAGAGAATTGCAGCAATTGCGCGAATGGCTGTGCCACAAACCCAAAGAGATGTGCGTGCCTTTCTAGGTATCACGTCGTACTGCAGGCAGTGGATTCCAAATTTTTCATTGCTAGCGAAACCATTGGTGGCTCTTACGTGCAAGGATGTTCCAACTCCTTTACCATGGACGGAAGAATGTCAGAAAAGTTTTTCTGAATTACGTGATTCATTGTGTTCGGCTCCTGTGTTAGGCACCCCTGATTACAGCAAGCCGTTCACGTTATATGTTCACGAGAGGGAAGGTTGTGCGTTGAGTGTCTTAACGCAACCTTTTGGTGGTAAGCAACGTCCATGTGCATATTTTTCCTCGACCTTAGACCCAGTAGCTAGAGCATTGCCGAGTTGTTTGAGAGCAACTGCGGCAGCTGCGGTCTCCATCCGACAATCAGCAGGATTGGTCATGGATAATATGCTTACGGTGATGGTTCCGCATGCAGTCGATACTCTTTTGAATCGAACGAAAACTCAGCACTTGACGAGTGCAAGGTTGTCTGGGTACGAATTGACGCTCTTGGCAAGCCACATTCAGATAAAACGTTGTAATGTCCTAAATCCGGCAACTTTGTTACCAATTAGTGCAGAGTCAGATGAAGTAATAGAACATGACTGTTACTTGCGTACAGAAGAGGAAACAAAAGGTCGAGTGGACCTTAAAAACACCCCATTGGAAGACCCTGACGGCACCCTGTATGTGGATGGGTCATGTTTTAAATTGCCGAATGGTGATGTGACTACTGCTTATGCTGTTGTGACGTTGAATACTGTTGTTGAGACTGCGAGATTGAATCAGAATTCTGCCCAGGCTGCAGAGCTGATTGCTCTTACTAGAGCATGTGTATTAGCAAAAGATAAACGTGTGAATGTGTACACCGATAGTCAGTATGCTTTCGGTGTAGCGCATAGCTTTGGACGGTTGTGGCGAGAGCGTGGTTTCTTCACGTCGCATGGCACGAAAATACAGCATGGCCAGCTCGTGAACGATCTTTTGGATGCATTGACTTTGCCTGCTCAAGTTGCAATTGTTAAATGTAGTGCGCATCGTAAGGTGACGGATGATGTTGGTCGTGGTAACGCGTTTGCAGATGAGATTGCTAAGGAGACTGCCCGGAACCTTAGCACTCGAATGTATGTGACGAGTTCGGTTAGGTGGCCTACAGAATCGAGTATGTGTGAGAATACTATAGAGAGCGTGAAAGCAATTCAGAATGAGGCCACCGACACTGAAAAGACGAAATGGAAAGAAAGTACGGGAAGGTTGGATGCGAATGGTTGCTGGATTGATTTGTCGGATCAGAAAAGATGGATGTTGCCGGATGCGTGTGTACTAGCCGTTGTGACAATGGCACATGGGTTAGCACATATTAGTGCGAAAGGTATTTGCAAGTTGTTGGCTGATGTGTGGAAGAATGATGGTATTACGAAGTGTGCTGAACGTCTGGTGAAGAATTGTATGGTGTGTATAATGTACAACCCTGGCAAAGGAACCCCAACTCCCCCTGGCAGTTTTGCTCCTCCTTCGTATCCCTTTGAGGTGATTCAATTGGACTTCATCCATATGGAGCGATGCAATAACCTGAAATATGTTTTGGTTGTGGTTTGCGCATTCTCCCGATGGATCGAGGCCTATCCCCTCAAAGATAACACTGCTTTGTCTACTGCGAAAATCCTACTGAAGGAATACTTTCCTCGGTACGGAATGCCTAGAGTCGTGTGGTCAGATAACGGAAGTGAGTTTGTTGGAAGTGTGATGAAGAGTGTGTGTAAGGGCCTTGGAATTAATCAAAAATTCCATAGCGCCAATCATCCCCAGTCAGCTGGATTGGTTGAAGGTTACAATGGTACCCTTAAGCTAAAATTAGCGAAGATTCAGGCTACGACTGGACTTTCGTGGCCTGACGCTTTGCCTCTAGCATTACTGTCAACTAGGGCGACTGTACACTCCCGAATAGGGCTTAGTCCCTATGAAATAGTGTTCGGCCGTCCTGCGAATGTGTGGGGGGTTCCTAGGCCAGGTATATTCGTTGATCTTGAGTATCCGATGTTGATTGACTACTTACATGACTTGACTGCTAAACTGAGGTTAATTCATCAACAGGTTCACGACGCCTTGCCGACGCAGACGGAGGGTCCAGGCCACCAGCTCCAGCCCGGTGATTGGGTTGTTACCCGTAATTTTTCGCGCAAGAAGAATCTGGACCCCCGCTTTGTTGGACCTCACCAGGTGCTCTTGGCCACGAGGACTGCCGTTCGTCTTGAGGGACGGAAGAACTGGGTACATGCTACCCATTGTAAGCGAGTCCCTATTCCTTTGCCGGCAGACCCGTGGGTGAGGAAAGGCATTGCGTCAACAGAAGCAGAGACATTGCCGGCGTTTGTACCCTTTAGCGACGCACAACTTGTTGGTGAACACTCGGCGCAGCAGAAAGCCACTGTTGGAACATTGTCAGCAAAAGACTCAAGACCAAATCAACAAACTGATCAGCAGGACGCTGTCTCTTCAACGGATCCTTTATTTGACGAGCAGACACGTCCCGGGAAACATCGATATTCTTTGCGTTCTCATACTAAGGACAAATAAAATTGTTTTCTTGCGTTGCTGAAACTGATAACTGCAATATCCTCGTTTCCCCTGATCAACTTTGAACATTTCATATGATTGAAAATTGTTTGTACATATATTGAGATTTTTGTATCTTTTTCCTTCCACAGCTGATTTTTTATGCTAAATAAAATACATATTGTGTATTGAGGGCCGTAGGGCCGCGCGCGTACTTCCTTCTGGACAGTAGGTCTTGACGCTAGGTTAAAGGCCGTCGGTTCCTAGGAACTCCTGGGGATTGACTATTGCTGCACAGAACGAAGTGCGTCAAGAAACGTTGCGGACGGTCGTAGGGAAATGGCATTTTCGAAGCTGGACGATTTGGAAGGAGCTCAGGCGTATAGAGTCAAACTGCAGAAACTTAGTCGTACTAAATGTTTTGTATTCCAGTTGTTTGTACTGTTTTTAACTGCTTCTGCATTCTTGGCGGCTGGGGTGTATTATGCTATGTCTTACTTTTTACTTCCTACCCCTACTCCTACTCCTTGCTCTAACGTTACTTCTACTGCTACTACTGCTTCTCCCCATTCCTTTCATATTCTACCGGAACACGAACAGGCTAGACGTGTAGAATTCCGCAACAATTCCTTTATCCAGCTCCTCCATCAGCATCAGTTAGTGGTTAACACTACTAATTGTTGGGTGTGTGGGTTGATGCCACATACTACGGGTAAGGGAATTCCATATCTGGTGTTACCGTATAGTTCCCAAGGGTCAGCTCGAGCATACCAAACAATGCTTCGAAGCGCACTAGGTTTCCACCCCTCTCCAGAACGTTCCCCCAAACCGGGTCCTACCTCGTGGCAGTGGGTGGTATCGATGATAATACAGGATTTGGAAGATGAGATCTATGATGCTTTTCTCATCCCTAAGGCAGAGGTACAAGCCTATAGGGCACCGGATAGAGGGGAATATAGTACGTTCACTAATGAAATGCAGCTTAAAAGCTCGCCCCCGATCTGGGTCGTACCCCACACTGGTAATTTTTGTATCGTGGGTCGTGGTTCACAAGCCTCACTTGGAGTAAGTGCTTGCACTGAAAGTTACGTTCTGTCAATGTCCCCGATCCCTGTGTTACTGGCTGCCAAGGGTACGTACTTCATCTGTCATGATCGTGCATATACATGGTTGCCCTCAGACTTCATGGGCTCATGTTTTGTTGCAAATCTGTTGCCTCCGACGTTTACTGTAGATGCCGATTACCATAAGACTAGAGTTGTACGAGGCGTAATTAGCGAAGAGGATACTGCCGGTCAAGAGGCAGGAGACTTTTTCAAGGGTTTCCTCCCGTTTTGGGGACCTATGGTTAATAGTAGGAACCTGAGACATTTGACTCGAGTGGTAGAATCGACAGCTAATGTTACTGCCAGTGCCCTTGGTAATATCACCACAGAACTTCAGGCGGAGAGACTTATGACATTACAAAACCGTATGGTTTTAGATGTCGTCTTGGCGGATCGCGGTGGGGTATGTAAAGTGATCCATTCGAGCTGTTGCATTTTCATACCTGATAATGCTCCTACTGTCTATCAAGCCATCTCGAAGTTGCATAAGATCTCCGAATCCATACACGTGGATGTAGGGGATTGGACGCTACTCGGTTGGTTTTGGGGCCTGATGTCGACTTGGGGTTGGAAGATTCTGACGATCATCGGGGTTGTGGTAGTGTTCCTGTTCACGTGTTGCCTTTGTGTGCAGTGTGGTCCTGCCTTATGTGGCCTCTGTGCTACAACGTGTATGAGACAACCACCTGCTACCAAGGGGACTCGGTCGGACAGATCTATGCTACAACGACATCTTGATGGTCTGATGAATATCGAATATGATTCCGACTAGTGCTTGCCTACATGAGGGCAAAAGGAGCGTCTGAGGTTCCGTGACGATTGTAAATGGTGTTTTCGACTCGCACGAATATGGTCGAGTCTAGTATCTATGAACCGCAAATGACGAGTTTAGTAAGTGTGCGCAGTTTCGCTGTGCTAACTTAAACCGTTCGTTTGTTACGTGGGCTTTTCATCTGTACCCACGGGTTCCATCTTAGATACGGCATCCATTTTGTCTCTTGCCCTCAAGTAGTCAGCGAACGGACGTTGTCCGCTTCGCGACCCTGGGACTCCCAAGATATTTGCGGAAGACACATGTCCTTTGAAAGTGTCTTTATGACGAGGGGGTTGCTACTGTAAGGCAGGTGGCGCCGCTCGAGGCTCATCTTGCCGCACGGACTTATTGTCTCAGCCGTGCATCTCATTAGGCACGTCCCTTTGATGCCTGTATCTCGTGCTTCCCGGCACCTCCCCTTTTACACCCTTCCCGATCTCCCCACTGTCTCCGTCTTCCTCTGCACCTGTCTTCGTTCCTGTTTCGATCTACTTTACTGCTGATTGGAATTTGCTAATGGTGGGAAGAGGGGTTTTTACAGTTGGGAACCGCCAAATGTTTCCGCACTTATGTTCCGGACCTTGTATGTTTCAAAACGATCAAAGCGACCCCTCTGGGAGCTTGATGTGGGAACTGAGTTGTAAACCTTTGTGTTCAATGTTAGCCTATGAGTAAAAACTGTATAAAAGGAGCGATCCACAAAACCAATTTGAAGCAGTCTCCCCAAGTTGCACGTGGTGTACTTGCCGTGACTTCTGTGTTCCCTGCAGTAAATAAACCTTGACTCTTTGACGCCGAAGGAAGTGTCCCGTGTCTCTGTGACTTGTACGCCGGAGCAGGTTACCCACGAAGGTTTCAGGTGTTGTGCCCTGGCACCGCTGGGTCCAAAAGAACCCAGTCCTTCAGATGGAGGCTACTTAATTTGCATAACTTCATTTAGCATCCAATTGCAATGTAGCATGATGTCATCCCTTACTACAAGCACTGTCTTTATCACAGCTATTTCTTCTGCAAAGAGAATAAGTGAACTGCAAACTGTAGTTCATGTAACTTTGCACCCAGGCCTGAATTTCATGCGCATCAATAATTCCACAATGACATCACTATTTTGTTCCAGAATGTCATTTTGTGTTTTTTTTCCTTCAGGAAAGAACTACAGAAAATATACTGTGTTGCTTTTAAGTTAAACAAGCAGTGTCTTGTTTGTTTGTTACACACACATGATTTTAAGCCCCATAACTCCTGTGCTAGATGTGGGGAAGTAGTCAAAGCTTAATATCATCCAGTATCATATTTGCTACTTGTTATCATTCTTTTTTCCTTTCTGAGATGCTAAAGAAGGGTATTTCTGAACATAGCATGATATGCTCTGCGTCAGTGTAGCGGAATTCCCTCGATAGTTGAAGCAGTATTACTTAGGGCTATATGACAAGCTTGGCGGTCGAAAGGACTGCCATACCCGCGGTGGTGTGGCGGTCACCCCTGCATCGGTGGTCCAACTACCGAATTACAATTTAAGCAGTCGGACCGCCATAGGACTGCCGCAGCCGCCAGGAATCCGTGATTCCTGGTGGTGGTGTGGTGGTGTGAGGCCGCAATATGCATTGTGGGTCCACTGCTGCCCCACCAGGCCTATTACGAATTTCCTCAGTGCCAGCGATCTCATTGCGGTGTTCACGCCATGAAATTGGTGGTGGTGAGGAAACGAAGGGGGCCGTACAGGTTCCCATGGTGCCTTAGACCATGTGTAAGCAGGGAGGGGGGCACATGTTGTGCCCCCCGTCTGCATGCACGCTGAGTTTGTGCACACCATGGACTTAACAGTCCATGCCGTGCAGGAACTTGCTTTGGTGTTCTCATTGTGTGGAATCGCCAAAGGACCGCCCGCCGGATGATGAGAACTTATAATCTGGCCGGCGTTCGAGTTTAGTGAAGTGGGGCGATGGCATGCTGCCACCTTCCCACACCGCAAAACTCGTAATGAGGCCCTTAGTTTTTATATATTGATAACTGATAAAGAGTCATGACCGGAAGCTTAACCTGGACATACAATGTTGTTGCACCCATGCGAGCAAGCATGGCGCAGTGTTGGGCTTCTCCAGCACAGTTTTCTTGTCTTACTGTTTGGTAATGATGTTGAAGAAGCTATACCTATTGAAGGCAGCCACAATGAAAGCAGCAAGGTTTTGTAAAACGGTCATATATGCATTTGTTTGATACATTTGAACCGATTCATGAAGAAAATTGTAAAAGTACTGGCGGAATTCTACGCCTGAATGTACTTTTATAGTTTTTTTCACTTTACAAAACATGGGTAACAGTACTTCTGGAAAGGCACATTATTTGCTAAGTTCTAGGCATACTTTTTTACCTATTGTGATTTTTTAAACCTTTTTTTGATGCTGTTAGTTCTTCCTGTACAGACTTGTACAGTACAAAGGCTGCTGAATGTGTAAAAACACATTTTATTTTATTTTTTCCCCCCATGTCTTACACCCCCACCAAATCTGATGGTGATCCATTCTCATCAGCAGCTGGCTAGAGTAACTCTTTGACTATTTCCAGAGAGGAAAACGGTCAGATTTCAGTTTATGAATATCCACAAATGTACAGGCTTGTGGGCATTCACAAACTTACAAGCCGTAGCCCTGCCTTGTAACGTACACTTCCACCTCTTGCATGAGATTTGAAATTGTGGGTTTCTCCACACTTAAGGGGAGAAAACCTGCAGTAGTGAATCCATTTATGGCTGCCATGAATTCTTTTGTCTATTCCTGGCCAGCACAAATAGAGGGATTTTCGTCCTCAGATGTACTGCTGAAAATATCTTGTGAATCTGTCCCTTTGTGAGATTTCTTAAATTATAAAGGTTCCTGCAAAATGTTGACAGTAAATCAGAGTTTTGAACATGGATTTCCACTTCTGAGGATGATCCAAAATGCAAGCCTAATCTCATTTTATTTCTTTTTGTTTTGAATTGTGTTTTCTACCTGCCATTTGTCACAGATAAGGCGTACCACGTACTCATCCCAATGCACCACCATTGTGTATCTTTTCGTGTGTCGTGTACTTCTGTTTGAAAGTGCTGCACATGCACATATGTCTCTTCCGTGGCATGCTAATTGGACCTCATTGTGTTGCAGTTGCATCCTCTCTCTTGTGTAATTTCCAGTTTCCAACAGAATCTCTCTAACCGAAATCCCTTTTTTCTTCAAAGACTGAGTTGGAAAACATTGAAGTGACGCAAGGGATGTCAGCTGAGACCGCCGTCACCTTCCTCAGCCGTCTCATGGCCATGGTTGATGTTCTGGTCTTTGCCAGCTCTCTGAATTTCAGCGAGATCGAAGCGGAGAAAAACATGTCTTCTGGAGGCTTGATGCGCCAGTGCCTGCGGCTAGGTATGTTTAATAATACATAACGGCGCAGGCAGAGCCCTTGGACTAATTACAGCTCACTGCACAGCAGCTGATGAGTTAGAAGCATGCAGATTCTGACCTAGTTCCTGTTTTGACAGGATATCTGTGCTAGAACACCCCCCCTCATTTGCTTGATATCCAACCGATCACAACTTTCAGCAAAATTGTGAGCATAAGAAGAATTACACAAATGTTGGCATGAAGAAAAGGGACTTGTGGGACATGAGAATTTGCAAATGTATTCTTTTAGATCTATGCAAACGTATATCAAGCTATTCATGAAGTTTAAATGAAAAACGCATGCGTACACACACACACCCACACACACACACACACACACGGGAAACATCCTTTACAACGCATCTTTTACCACGCAGTGCTGTTACAACGCAAGTATTACAACGAAAACCATTACAACGCATTACAATGGGGGGCGCTCTAGGATAAGGAATAAGTTTAATTTACTATCCAACAGCTTCCCTAGTGTCCACGGGGACTGGAGTTGGAATAGTAAATTAAACTATTCACTATCCAGCACCCCTAAGTGTAATGCGTTGTAATGGTATGCATAGTAAAACCTGAGTTGTAACAGCATGCGTGGTAAAAGCATGCGTTGTAACGTCATACATCTCTCTCTCTCTTTCTCTCTCTCACACTCTATCTCGCACTCACTCGCTCACACTCTCTCACCAATCAGGAGTCACTTCACTATACTTGTATTGTATTGTATTGTATTGGTAATCTTTTATAGCGCGTGTCTGTCACCCAACGGGTATCCTGGCGCTTTGACTGAAAAGATCCTGCTGCGCACCCTTCTGAATTAGGAACTAAGGAAAAACAGTCCTAGGAAAGAGATGTGTCTTTAAATTTTTCTTGAAGGAGACAGTGCCTTGAAATCGTTTTTAGTGATGAGACAGCAGTCTTTTCTTGACAGAATGTACACCGTCTGTGTATTGCAGCAGCATAAATCAGTTATAAATTATAAATTGCACAGAGATGATTTGTTACATTAGTTATATTATGCGCATGTTTATTAATTTCCGAATTGTGAGATGGAAATATGAAACTATATATTATTTCACAAGAGCAGGAGCTAAGAAGGATTCTTATATCTTGCTTGTTTATGGTTAGACGTTCCCGGAGCTCACTTTGAGATTGTTTAAGTCACTGTCCTACATATTTCTATACATTTCGGCTTTCATCAGTGATATTTATTGCGCTCCACGGTGACTGGGAAGCATCCATTATTTGTCTTTTCAGTCTTTCCCTCGAACTCGTGTCTGTGATCATTTTCTTTCCTCGTTTTTTTTCTTTAGATGCACTTCTCTCCTCTCTTTCCCAGCCACCTAAACTGCATGCCTCACGTAAATCCCTTGGCTGTCCTTTCCGCCATTTATTGCAGCACGCTTGTATAAAAGCTCTTGCCAGAACAGGAGTAGCACTTAAAGCAGCCCCATAGCAACAGTGCAAAGAATATCCAGGGCCCAACTCATCTTTGTTGTGAGAAAGGCACATAAGAGCACTATATATACCAAAGTGGAAGGAGACATTTGCTCTCAGAGGCTAAAATGGGCACATTCAGGGCTGCAATTTTTTGTGTGAAAAAAGCATTCTAACCATTGACTATCAGCTTTTAGCCAGAGACCTAGAAAGATGTCAGTTAATCATCGTTACTTCTCCTTCATGTCTGCGCGTGTGAGAGTTTTATTCTAGCAACAACATCTCATGCATAGTATATAAAAGTTATTACTTCTCAAGTTGAGATTAACTATGTACCAAGTGGAAGCTAGCCCCTATTTCTGGCAGTTTCCTCCCTTAGAAATGATCAACCCCTTTATGCTGCCACTAACCTCCTGGGCGCACCACAGCAATGAATATGCACATGTTGTAAAGGTTTCAAGCCCAGCAAAATCTTTTTTCTTACATTTTCATGTGCTTGCTGTAACTCAAAGCGGGTTCCCCTTCCTTCGTAGGGCAGTTGTGCACCATTTCTCTTGCACCTTGTGGGCTGCCTGGAACAGTAGTCCTCATCATCTCCAGGCACTTAGGCAGAGCAGGCCTGGTAGGGAAGGTTGCTTTTCCACTGCTCTCCTCCCTGGCTGTGCGAGGGCACCCGAGCGAAGAAGTGTCAGGCACTTTGAGTGCCTGACGCGACGCCCAGCTTCCTATGGCCAGTGTTTAAGGGCCTTGAAGGTCCCCGGGTGGGTTACATTTTAAAGTGATCCAATGATTCTAAGTAAGGAGTTAAGTTATATTAAGTTATGTGAATTTGTAGGGCATTGCTAATCACCCATGAGGGTATCTGGGCTGAGTAGGTCAGGCCGGAGGGGTGAGGAGATCATACCTGTTTCGTCTGGAGAGCCATGTATTGAGGTTCCTTCGAAAGTCCATGAGGGAGGGAGGGTCTGAGTTTTTTCGAGAGGTCTTTCCAGGTCTTGGCTGCGAGATATGAGAAGGAGCGTCCTCTTCTTCTGATCTTCTTGATACGAGGAAGGTGTGCTCTTGCCTGGGACGCATATTGAAGGTGTCTGGTAGATTGGTAGAAGTTGAGGCGGTGGTTGAAGTAAACTGAGTGGTGTTGTAGAGAGCTTTGTAGGCATAGGTGAGTAGCTTGAACTTACATCATTCCTGGACTGAGTGCCACTGTAGATTATTGAGGTGTGGCGGGATGTGGGTATTTTGCGGAATGTTCAGGATGAGTCTGTCGGTGGCGTTCTGGGTGGTCCGGAGTCTGGGTAGGACTTGGGCTGGGATTCCAATGTAGAGGTTGTTTTCATAATCAAGTCTACTTGTGACCATTCATCTGGTGTCAATGGGATCCATTTGATAATCTTGATTAGCACTCGCAGCATCTGGAAGCATGATGAGAAGACAGAATTGATATGTCTGCTCATGGAGAGGTTGGTGTTCATGATGATGGAAGTTCTTGGCATAGTCTGTTGCCCAAGTTCAGATGGCCACCTAGAGGCGTCCCAGGTGGGGTGGTTGCCGCCAAAGATTAGGGCTTCTGTTTGTCTGTGTTGAGCTGGAGGCAGTTGTTTTTCATCCAAGCAGCAACGTTTCCCATGCAGTTGGTGAAGTTCGCTTTGGTGGTTCTGGTTCAGTCTGAAAGGGAGAGGATGAGCTGTGTCATCTACATAGGATACTATGTTTATGCCGTGGACTTTGAGGATGTCCGCAAGGGGTGTCATGTAGACATTAAAGAGTGTTGCGATGAACAACAATCCTTGACTATCTTCACAAATGAGTTTCTAGGGTACTGAGGTGTAGGGGAGAAGTCAAACTATTTGAGTTCTGTCTGAGAGGAAGGAGGAACTTAGGGGCCAGTCTGCAGACACCAAAGTGCTGAAGCTTTCTGATGAGTGACTTGTGGGAGATCGTATTGAAAGCTGCGGAGACGTCGAGAAGGATAAGTGCGGCCGTTTCTCCTCGGTCAAGGGCGCTTCTGATGTCATTGAGGGCTGCCTCTGTGCTGTGATTGGTGCAAACGCCTGATTGAAAGCGGTCTAGGAGTTGGTGTCCACAGTGGTCTGCGGGTTGGGTATTGATGGTTTCTCAATGACTTTAGCTGGAAAAGGCAGGTATGTATCTGTACCTACTGAAAGTGTTGAGGTCTGCTGTTAGTTTCTTCAATTAACTTCTGCATTATTTGAGCAAGACAGGAAGGTGGTGGTGGTTATGGAGGTGTTAATGATAGTGCGGAGGGCGGGGACATGATTGTTCTTCCAAGGTTTACATGAAGTGGGGGCATGGGTCTGAGGGGGCTCCTGAGTGGATGGTATACATGAGGGTGGTGGTGTGTTCGTTTAAAATGGGCTTTCAGTTGTTTAGCTGCTGTTTGGCAATGAAAGAGTTGTCTAGTTGGTCAGAGGAGTATGTAACTATATGCTGTGGTCGAATGTGTTGAAAATTTTGTTATGTCGTGAACCTCTCTAATGGAGCCCCACCCACTGTACGCAATCATTAAACTGGATTATTAGCTACAACCCAGTGGTTCCCAAACTGTGCGCCGCGGCACCCTAGTGCGCCACTAAAACCAGCCAGGGGCGCCACGGTCGTAGTTGCTGAGAAGAAACCATCAGGAATTACGTTGGCCGTTTGTATGCACTGCACCTGGCGCCCACTAGGTGGTGCACTTGTTGCCTCTTAGCTCCCTGATTTGTAACTCCGTTTGGCAGCTGTAGTTCTGTGTTTTCTTTCGTTCTCTCACTGCTGCTGCAGCCTTGGGCCCTTCACATGCAGGGAGAGGGAGGGGGGAAGGAAGTCAGCAAGAGCCCTGATCGGAGGCGGGGCAGCAGCATGTCTTTAGTTAGTTCACGAGGAGAGCAGTGCATGGGTTGGGTAGTGAGAGCACTGAGCAGCTGGAAACGGGTATAGGAACTCTTGTAGTTGCACCTGGACAATTAGTATGCAGTCCTTTTTTTTAAATATATTTTTTGGAGTATTTCAACGACATTACAACCAAGCGCATAGTTGAACAACACAGTAAACCATACTGGCAGAGCCAGCATTCACCAACATGTTGAATAGAGACGTCTCATTACAGACAACACCAAACAAAAGACTAATACAAAGGAGCATATTCTGCATACTTGATCAAGTAAAAAAGAAGTAGTAAGTAGATAGCAGCAATCTCACTAAGTACAATCAAAGCAATATTACTGGTATAGAGGTACATTCTTTACCCTCACAAGGAATATCTTGGGTTGTACACAATACCCGGCCAACACGCGGAAAAACCAGTCAGCAATGGATGGGTGTAGGTCGTTCCATCAGGGGTCAATGGTATGGGACTGTAGGTAACCTTTCAGTGGTTGCCAAATGTCACGGGGTGTGATGTAGCAGTCATTTAGTTTTTTTAATTATGTATGTCTATTATATTTGTTTCTAAAATCCGGTTCGAGAATTGACCATATATAGAAATATTACTGGCCCTGAGCTTGCAATATGCATTTATTACACGCTTTCGGCTAAGTAGCCTCACACTAAAACTTATAAGAGCTATGTCATTTACATTATAATATTGGGTTTGATGAAGAGGGTCCCCAAATTCAGTTAAATCTCCATTTTCCCACTTGAGCTTACCCCCAAGGTGCAGGACTTCGTATCATATTTGAATATCATTTATACTTAAAAATGTGTGTCTTTATAGAAACAATCTAAGAAGTAAACCAAATTTGATTTAGTCAATTGAGCAGGATCTCAAAAGAGAATCATTATAGGAAAATGATATGAGAAGCTCTCCATGCCTTCATTCCTATTATTTTCAGGGATCAAAATGGAGTCCTACCGAGTTCGGCCTTACATTCTCCGCCCCCATCAAAAAATAGTAATGTAATGGGGAGCCCCAGCCAAAGGGCCAATTGGTCAAAAGAGCTGTGGGTCCAAAAAGTTTGGGAGAGACTGACCCATACTGTCCAGCTTTTAATATAAGGCCAGCTATGGTATAGTTGTATGTTTAGGTTAAAGGGGACAATTATAGAGAGAGTGTGCGTACTGTGCATTTTGCATAGTTGGATTACTGTCAGCATAGAGTATACCCGAAGTACTTTACTATATGGTAATATCAATCCATTTTGGATTACCTCTATGTGAATCGTACACAACATGATGTTTGGAGCAAGCCTGCCAGACATCAACGTGGATTGCTGGAACTTCCCCAAAGCCTTCCTGAAGTCCTCTAAAGTGGACCAGGCTTTTGGGTATGGGAGAAACGGAAACTGAGGTCTCATTTCAAGTCGAGGCACAGTTTTTGTCCCCCTTCAGACTCCACTCTCCCCCCAGACATGTTACGCTCAACATTTTGCAAGATAGCGGATTGAGAAAGTCTCTGCCTATTTTATGACTTTTTTTTGGTCCCCCTGATGGAGCATCATGCTGTGTCACTTCATCCTGCTGATGCTAAAGGATAAACATAGTGCCTTGATTAGTCTTGAAGGAGAAAAATCAATTCAAGGAAGTGCCAGAACTGGATCTGGTGAATAACAATATTTGCATTTAAACTTGGTAAAGGTACAGGGCTGAAATCTCTAATCAGTGTGTCATTAGTCTTATGGACCAGAGACTGGATCCAACCAACAGATTATATTGAAATTACTTGAGCTCCAAAACAAGGATCTCTAATTGCTTGCTCCTATCAGTTAGGGACAACCTGGAAAAACCCTATTCCATAAAAGTTGGAATAAGAAAAGAACTGCATTTTCCAAAGAGAAGCCTCATTGTGACCTATGATGTGATTAGCAACACTCCTTATTGGTCAATTAACTCTGTAAACTCATATGGATTTTATATGTCTGGCTGAGGTATGTGGCTGTCCAGTATTGTGATTTGCTTCTTAACCTTGAATCATTGGACCAGTGCTGTAAGTCCAATGATACTGTCAATTAAATTGAGGTGTTCTGTTTATTTTTCTATTTGTTATAGTGTAAGAATGACATGGCTATTGAATGGGATTTAGTTTGTGAATTATATATTTTTTATTTTGTCTTTATTAGGCCTCTTACACTGCACTTCATAATAAGTTCCGAGAATGTAAGCGCTATAAGGACTGTGGTTTTTTTCACTTTTCTCTGCTGCAGTCATCAGTGTGTCATCTTAAAGTTACTCAGGACTTTTAAACAACTTTTGAGGGTCTAGTGCTTCATTGCTATAGAGACATATGGTGGGTTTATGAATGGTGATGTAACAGTGTTAAGATGGGTTGGCCTGCCCTCTTTATAATAATTAACCTTTGCACCTCCCGACTAAAAGATGATAGAGGTGCTGCTAGACATGAGTGCTTTAAAAATTCCTCCACCAGAGAAGTGCCTAAACTCTTTCTCCTATGGTTCTGTTCTCGTTTCTTTCTTTGTAGCTTTAATTTCAATTTACAGCCCATCCAGAAAAGAAGAACTTGCCCCAGTCCATGGTCCATAGCTTGGGCCACGGTAGCAATTAATGCACCATAAGCCCATTTCTGGCAGCTCGGTTGATGCACTGAAAGATCTCTGTTAATAAAAGGGATTTCTTGTGTACTGTTGGCTCTCACTAGTCAGCTGGTTTTCTCCGCTACAGATGGCTTCTCCCACCTGGTGTCTTCTGACATACGTTGAGCAGTCTGTGTAGCCACAGAGTCCTTTGCAGCCTGGTATCTTCCTTGCGGCATAGTATCTCCCTTGCCAGCGTTCCTGCCTCATCTCTCTCAATATGATGTAGGCCAGTCTCCTCCATGGTTTGGCCTGTCTTACGTCTCTCAGTAGGTACCAGAATATCCAAACCAAAATATTGCTGGTAGAAATAATGGGTCCTAAATATCATTCAATGTCTCGGCTGGACTACGGTAGCGCACTGATGCTGGGGGTAAACCAGGCTGAGGTATCTAGGCTACAAAGGGTACAGAATGCTGCGGCGCGGGCCATTGTTGGTCTTCCTAGGCATTGCTCGGTCTCCAGCACTATTTCTGCCCTTCATCGGCTGCCGGTTAGGCAAAGAATTAAGTTCAAAGCGCTCTGTTTGGCCTTTAACATTTTGAAGCTTTCCTCGCCGCCTGCACTGGCTAATTTGCTCACCCCCTATGTCCCTACGAGGTCTTTGAGATCGGAGGCCCTTCATCTCGCGGCCTGCCCCCGGTTTAAACTTAGCAGGATGGGTGGCCGCTCTTACCGAGTGCTTGCCGCTGGGTTATGGAATTCTCTCCCGGTGCACATTCGAGCTCTGAACAATCTGTCCGTCTTCAGGCGTGCTATCAAAACTTTCCTGTTTTCTGTACTTGCTTAGCCGTCTGTTTACTTCCTTTTGCGTGTTATGTTTTGGTACTTGTTCAAGCGCCAGGACGCCCCTTTGCTGGGGCAGCTGCGCGCTGTATAAATAATGTTAACATAACATAACATAACATTTACAAAAATATCCTCTCACCCATTGAAGCTAGTGGAAAACCTTCACCCAGAAGGATATTTTTGTAAATGAATCCTCTCACCCATTGGAGTTAGTAGAAAACCTACACCCAAAAGGATATTTTTGTAAATGATATTTAGGAGACTTCTGTCAGATGATATTTATGCTAAAGATGTTCTGACCTTCAACCCCTTGAAATTGGCATCCTTGATTGCTTTTGATTCTCTGTTTGTTTCTAAAGCATGGATGACGAATCTGTCTTTCCTCCCTGTGAAGTTCAGTTTTGCTCCTGTTGCAGCCTCAGATGGTATGTGTCGGCTTCCTGTGATGGTGAAAAGAAGTCACAGTATGAAACAAAAGTATTTGATATTTGAATTGGATCATTTTGAGAGGAGAAGCTTTACTCAATGTTCCCTAGTGCAGGTCTTCTTTTGAGACATAGAAAGGTCCTTGTTTGGCATATCTACACATAAGAAGTTGTGATAAGTATGTTGAATTGATGTTGAAGCCATCTCTCGTGTTGTGTTCATTTCCAAGACTTGCTGTGATGTATCCATCTATTTCTCCTTGAATTCAGACTTCTCATTGCTTTTTTGAACCATGCCAATAATTCGTGTTTTTCTGCTGCTGTATTTCATTTTTACATTTATGTTATTTAGTGTGCTGCGTCGCTGTGAGAAATTGCTTGGAATGTCGACAAAGGCAGAGAGAAAGAGGCACCAAATCTTCGCTCTCAAGCAGCAAAACGCAGGAGAATTTACAAAACGTCACCACAGCGGCGTCCTCTAAGGTACGGGTGATGACTGTAAACTGTAAGCTCATCCGGAAGTGCAGTACCCAGAATGTAGCACTGGTTGCTTTCGTTATCTTTTCACTATATTTGCTTTGTTAGTCAAGCCCTCCCCCTAATTACCTCCCTTAATTAATTTCTCACCCACTGTGATTCTTCCTTCCATTTTAATGTTTGCTCCACTCAGTGTTCCTAGCCCTGTGCACGTTTAGCTGGTCCTCTTGGTCAGGCTCTCAGTGGCCATAAAGCCAAGTGTTTACACAACCACTTCCACGTACAACTTTAACTAACATCTTGTTGGTCAACCGAGCCTGAACGTGGCCTATTCCTGTAGGGAATCTCAAACTCAAGGGAGTGCTTTTTAGGTTAAGGCATACCTAAATTTGGAAGAGCCTCTGGGCACATATAAGGAATCATATGGGAAAGACCCACTTTTGCTGTCAAAGTTACACCTGCTGTTTGGATAAATAGAGACTGTGTTTTACTTGTCTTGACTTGTATTCATAGTGAGCTATCTTAGTGACACTGAAATCCACATAGCTATAGAATTGATAGAATTTTGGTATATTATTAATGTTTAATTGAGCACCACTCTGCATGATAGTCATTGTGGTGGTTTAAAAATCCCTTTGTTTGTTAATTTTCTGGTGAGCGTAATTAGAGGTAGGATACCTGCATCAATGGAAAGAGCATAGTATGTATTAATACTTTTACCTTAGAAAGTATAAGTTAATCAATATTACCATGTAATCCTATCATGAAGCAGCCTTACTAACATCTAATGATGGGCAGTATGAGTGTGCACAGTATCTTTCTAAAGTATTATAATTTATGTATGACCTGTAAGGGCCTCCTTGCTTTCTTCTCACTGCCACAATGAAACAAAAATATTTATTTGTGTTGCTGAGACACAGTTACATTAGATGCATGTGTTCCCCATCTCTCAGCCGATCAAACAATACCACTAGCTAAACAAGGGTTATTGTCTTACCTAGAAGTTTGTATTTTTCTACGTTGGGTTTTAACATCAAAACTTACTAGGAACCCTGGGTCAACAGATCTTATATTACCTGCTGAGAAGTGCAAATGGGATTATCATTCATGACAACAATTTACCAAAACCAATAGCTGTAACTCATAAAGATCACAGATTCCACATTTCAATTTAGGGTTTTATTACACAGCCAAAAACAACTGAATATACACGCACCTCAAGACGAGGTGGTAAAAATACATGGGAACTAATACAAATCCATATCTATGCAGAAGTCTAATACGATGAATCATGAAGATGATAAAAAGTTCCAGGAACAGTTCACAGGCAAGAATTGCTCCAATATTCAAGTCAGACTTCATCTGTGGCTGAAATAGATGGCATTAAGCTATCCCTACTCTTTCTCTAAGATGACATCCCTACATAACGATTCCCAGGCAAAGTCAATAAAAGGTGTCCACTTGTGAAGTACATTCACAAAGTAAATCAGTAGTCAAACCACAGAGCTCGTTCTAAGATGCTCTCTTCCAGATCGATCTTCTGACCCCCTTCTCCCAACTCATCCTGTCTCCTTCCCCTTCTCGCTCTCGTCCTGCTCCCCCAGGGCTCTTTCCCTAATACAAAAACGCAAAAAGGTCAAACATGCCCACAGATCACCTCATGCTAACGGACACTTCTCCTAGGTAGTTTTCCACCGTTCCCTCCAGATGTAGTCCGATGACCTTGGTTCCCAGGCCTCCTCACGCAAGAGAACACCAGCTCCCAATTATCGACCTTCTGTTTACAGTGTTTCACTTCGCCTCCATGCCCAACTCCTAAAACAAAAGGTGTTCGCTCTAACTAATAAAGGCAGCTTCTTGCACCTGCAACTGAAAAGTGAGAACAGAACATCCTTGCATACACATGAAATTCTCTGTCTACCTTCAAATGCGAGAGCTTACTTGGGAAATTACACTTCCAGGCCTAACAATACGGCCAACATAACTTCATATTGTAATAATGTGTTTGACCCCTGACACCTATCAGTCTGTGAAGACATTCTGAGTTACCCCTGAATCTTCTTTTGACATACTCTGCAGCATTTTGCAAATGGTTCTCGAATGGTATACAGTCCAAGCAGCACCATGCATTTCTTTCAATCCACATAATTCTGGACTCTTACGGGGTCTGCCCTAGAGACAGCTGCAGCTGTCTTGCTAGCTTCCTGTAATAAAAAGTCATAAGTTAAAAATACATTCATATGTTCATACACAGAGCGGATTAGAATAAGCACTGTTGATCCTCTGGTCTGTTCAATTATCATTCATATTTTGCTCATGACCCCTTCAGCATATAGCGTAGGGCAGTGGGCCAGCCCACTTTAACCACTGGGTCTGTTGCACTATGAATCATGACATTGTGCCTGATGTAGTATGCTCGTCCCCCTAAAAACAGGGGCACTTCAGTGCCAGGGTTGGAGGGCTGATTCTTAAATTTTGCCATTGTTTTCTGTTTTTTATCGCCTTCATTTTCTTTCTGGTAATTTTTATGTGTCTGCACTATATCTTCACTTGACATGAATTAAGGCTATGGTACCTTTTCTATGCTCCCAGACAAATTATATTTTCCCGCGCTATGCATTAAAACGAAAAAGTGTTCCTTTACTTCCTGTAAGTGCACCTGCCAACTTAAGAGCACCCACGCAGCCCTGTTAAACTTCTATGCTAGGATTCGTTGATTTTGAAATTCACGTTTTTTTATTGCAAGCAAATGACTGTCATGTTTAGGCAGAGGCATGTCTTCTTCTTTTTATTGTTGTGGATATGTTTCCGTTAAAAAATAACCACTGCAGCAGTTTGCCAAGGCTGGTCCTATTGGTTTTGCCAATGGTTGTGTACTGTTGCTGCTTAGTCCCTACTGGTCTGCATCCACTTTCCTCCATTCACAGCACAATTAGTGTGTCAAGTTAATGTGCATTATCATTCACAGTTTAATAAACATATACAAATTAATTCATCACTATAACTTGTGAATACTCACAGGTGTTAGATGCATTGTTGTACAACATGTTAATACACATTGTAGATGATGAGAAAAGACTGCCTTTCTACTGTGCATTTGGAATCGTATGAACTCTCGCTACCGATTCCTTACCAAGCTGCATGCAAAGGTGCCTTGTATATCACGTGGGTTTAGCTGCTATAAATCAGTTAGAAAGTGTATTACCATAATTGCATGTGACCCAACAGAAGTGATTTTTGTAATCAGTGTTTAACAACTAGTATTTTTTTCATAACTTATTTCCCCTCAGTCTCCTGTTGAAAATGTCCCTGGGAATATATCTCCAATAAAGGATCCGGATCGGCTCCTGCAGGATGTTGACATTAATCGACTACGTGCTGTTGTCTTTCGAGACGTGGTGAGTGAAAGATGTGTCTCTTATGCCTGCACTCAAAATGGCTCCCATTTATTTGCACAAGATTCTCTGCACAGATGTTGACATCTGGTGACAACGCAAGATTAGACCGCATCAAGCTGTGTGGCGTTCCTCGTTGCACTATAGTGTGTAATGTACACGCTTGAAAAGAAGCAATCGACACTTCTTCCTCAAGCCCATCCATTGTTGTCAGTTTGTGTAAATGAATATTTCTGCTGGGACTTCTCTGCCTTAGCAGTACACCCCAGCATTGTGCCTTGGGGATTTCTTGAGTCAGTAAGCCCCAAAAGCCAGGCGAGACTTTAGCTGCAACACTCTGCCAAAAGTAAGTAAATAAAACGTTAGCTTGTGTATAACTTTTTATTTCTCTTCGCGAAGATACATTAAAAGCAGTTCTAAGAATGAGGCTTCTAGTTTTTGATGTGGTCTTTCACCGCTTTGTTTGTGTTTGTTCTGGAGGTCAGAAGGCGCCCTCCTGGACAGTGGACCTATAACTCTTCAGACACGTGAAAAGCTGTAGTGCCAAGACTTTTATTAGATTCCAAATAAACGCTTTCCTTGTCACAGCCAATGAGATTCATCCCATTTGGCTTTAGTGGTCTTCGATGAAAATTAAAAATATCTTTAAAACGCTCCTTCCAAAGAAAACTTGTGTTTGATTTATGAACCGTTCCTGACATGACCATTCTCTTCCACTGTTAAATCGTCCTGGAGCTCTGACACACCCTTATTTTGGCAACGTGGCCCAGAGTATTTTGTGTCACTGTTTAATGTACAATTTCCGCAGTCACAAAGTAGCCTCGTCCTTCCATCCGAACAGTAGTGTTGGACTGGAATGATGCGCCTCTCGTTCAGTGCTGCTAACCAGATCAGCCATCTGCGCCTGGCTTGCTACAGACACCGCTAACATTTTCCAAGAATTGCGAGGTCGTAATTACAGGGCCTACAAACCTGGAAATCGCTCGTATCTCTTATGTGATTGGTCTGTTATTCGCTCTTTAATTAAGTTCATTTTTATCCCTAGAGTACATCCTTTTCTTGCAAACTAGATCTATTAGTGGTGATTTTTTAATGTGAGGAAACGCAACGTCTGATGAATCACAAGAAATCTGTAAGAGTTGGTCTTACAGAAACTAATAATCACGGTTCATAACCATGTACTTTTTTTAAAATTACAAAAAATGCAGTTTAGTCACTGACAGTTACATAGTTGGTATCTCCAAAAGACTAAATTATTTTTCTCTTAATCCCGCCTATAACTTCAATGCTGCTCTTCCCTTAATCTGGTAGCATAATTACCTCTCACGGGCTGCCATCGGCCACATGTAAGGACACACCTGAGATTTACACAGTCCATACTGAGGCATCAGGAGCACCTATCTATCCTATCTGCATCTGTGATTCTGCCCTGCTTTCACTGATCGTTCTGTGCACCCTATTGCAAGATAACGCACCTAGATGCAAAGACATCACTAGGCAGATAGAAGGAACGTAAACACGGCTACCCTTCCTTCATCTCCCAGTCATGCCGGGGGATTGTGCATGCATGATTCCTATTGGTTGCGTGGTACTGATGTACAGAAAGGTTTTCTGCATCTAATGGTCATTGCAACCAGCCAAGTACAAATAATAAAATGTTAGTGGTACTGAAATAGCCACTGTCCTAATTTAAGATGCAAATTGGATTTTTTTGTGTAACCTGCATTAGAAGATCTGTGGTGGTGAGAGACATGAGCTGATCAAATGTATGATGAAGAGCTATGTAGGAATCACATGAAAACTATCTGTGTGTCTCTCTCTCTCTCTCTCTCTCTATATATATATATATATATATATATATATATATATATATACACACACGCACTTCCCAGGGGCTGTGACCTGCAATGACCGCCACCCCCCATGGTTGGCTCCTGCTACCTCCTGAGGTGCCCATCCTTGGGAGGTACCTGTGTGCTATGGCTTTGTGGAAGCTTTACCGCTCACTCCAAGCCAGCTTGCTTGCTGAAAGTGAGCACAATTGCTTTGACAGAGAGGGAGTTGGATGCTAGCAGTTCCCTCCCTGTCAAAGCAATGCCGGCTACCACAGGAAGCGGGAAGCCAGCAGGGACCGCGGGGGCCTTGAGGCACCCCCACGTCCCCAACACTAGAAAGTGGCTGCCCTGAGTGGGTCCAGGACACCCACTCTAGAGGCCGGGCCCTGGGGGAAATTGGCTGTGTGGCCCCCTCCCCTTATTTTTTATTTACAATAAAGAAAAAGGCCAGGCGCCAGGGGATGAAGTCCCTGGGTCTGAAATAGGCCTGGGAGGGGGAGCTGCAGCTCCCCTCTCCTCTGTCGAGAAAAGGCCTGGCCGGGGTTATGGGGTCCCCAGGACCGAAATCGGCCCAGGAAAGAGGCCACGCATTTCCCCTTCCCTAATAATAATAAAAAAAAGGAATCAGCAAGTCACTGCAGGCCCACCACCTTTTACCACCTCCTGGCACTCTTCTGGTTAGGGAATTAAGCCCCCTTGGCTCCAGAGAATCATTTACGGTCAACAAGCCCTCTTGTTACCTCCAGTAAGTCCCATAGAGTGTGATTGCTGAGAGGACTTCGGAGGCCTTACCCCCTTTCTCCTCCACTCTGCAAACACACCTCCTGGTGAACTTCTGGTTGAGGGATGAAGTCCCCTTGATCTAGAGTGTTTCTGGGGGCAACAAGCCCTCCTATTACCTGCAGTAAGTCCAACACAGCAGAATTGCTGACAGGTGTTCGGAGGCCCTACCCCCTTTCTCCACCACTCTGCAAACACGCCCTCTGGCGCACTTCTGGTTGGGGGATAAAGTCCTTTTGGATGCTGAGATGTATTGGGGCCCAGAAGCACTCCTGTTACCTCCAGTAAGTCCGACACAGCAGCATTCCTGAGAGCTGGTCGGAGGCCACACCCCCTTTCTCCACCACTCTGCAAAGGTGACTACTATTTAAAAAATAATAGAATTTCAATTTAAAAAACAAAGGTTATAGGTATGTTACAGTTAGGAAAAAGAATTTGAAAAACTTAGAAATTCATTGAAAAAACATAGGTTACAGGGACATTATGGTTAGGCTCAGCATTCCCTCGTACAAAACCAGGGAAATTCGGCAGCTATAGATACCCAAGCTAACTATAACCTACACCTCAACAATGCACTGCTTGTTACCTCACATATTACATCATTCATGACATGGTCAGGGACATCACTGATGACCTCCCTTCGTAAGGGATTGAGCCCCAAATCCAGTGATTTCCACACCAGCCTCCTTCACCCATCTTGCCAAAGTGGGAGGGGGAGAAACTGCCCTATGAGGCCATCTGTGTGAAATCAACAACTGTGCTACATTATTTCTCAAACTTGCTGTACTTTTTCAATGCCTTTCATTCAACTAAAATAAGAGTAGAAAACAGTGGTTGACATCTAGGGCCCTTACATATGAAGTCTGTCTAAATGACACCAGGCAGAGTAAATCCCTAAGTTTGTAAGAAGTATGTTTATACAACAGGCTAGTGTTCTCACCCCAATTTGTTAAAACTTGGAAGATGTCCCTAATTTCCCATAAAGAAGTCTACTTTCCTGTAGGTGAGTTCAGTACCCACATGCTGCTCATGATTATTTTAGTCAGTTAATTCTGGCCAACAAAAACACCATCTAACAAGCAATGTCTGGCCACTATAGCCGAACTGTAGACTTTCAGTTCTGTAGGACAAACCTGAGCCTAACAACTCCGTTAGATAGTTAACCACATGTACTAAATCAGTTGAAACAGGATCATAATTCTGTTGAATACACCAACAAATCCATTTTTTCCAAGTCTATTGATATGTTTTCCTTGTTCCAGATGCCCACAACTCTGATGAGTCGGAAAGCATCTGCAGAAAGCCCTTGGAATTTTTGCTGTCTCCTGAAATCCTCTAAACCATTCGAACGTGGCAGCCTTGTTCCTCTAGAGCAGAGGTCTTCAAACGTTTGGATGCCGAGACCCCCCTGTCAACATTTTGAGGCATAAGGACCCCCTCCCGTCAAAAATATCTAAACCTGTAGGCAGGGCTACTAGAATTATGAGGCAGGTGAGGACCAAATTACGTGACAGGCTTGACCAAATAATGTGGGAAGAAAATGTAGGTGATGGTATGTGATGCCACATATTTTGGGAATAAACAAAAAAGGAGCCGGGCAGTTAACGTTTTTGGAAAAGATGCACACCTAGTATAATCAATTGCTAGGCTGAACAACCATTTGTGTTGAGTCACTTAGTATTTTATAAGAGATTATGAACCAAGTTTTTCAGCATCAAAAGATACACCACAACATTTACAAAGGTTCACAAGTACATTGAATAAACCAAAAACAATACATTCAATCAAATATTAAACACAAAAACAATTGTGATAAAGATAAATATAGACAACTGTACAATGCCTCAACAAATTCCGTCATTGAGGCACCAATCCTGAATGCAAATTGAACAAGTGGACTAACAAGATGATTTCTAGCCTACTTGTTTCACCCACCACAGAATACACAGTGAATTTGTCACACGGTGCCGAAAATAGGAAAAAACACGAAAACTATACAACAGTGTAGAAATGTGTAAATTATATTCCTATTACGCCCTAGTTAATTTGGTATCTTGGTGGAACTGGACGCCGACGCGTTTCGAACCCAACAACGGTTAACGGGTTCTCCTCAGGACATGGACTGGGGGGTCGTTGTCACTGTGAATTAATTAAAAAATGGTATCAATGGTGAGCTGGCTGACAACTACTCCTCACTGAAACTCAAACACTTTTAAAACGTAAAGGTACCTTATGTTTGGGGGGTCAGGATACTCCCTGTGAATGAGATAGTATAAGAAACCTAAGTTACATACGGTCTTTAAGGGTCCCTATGAGCCGCACTAATGGATTGATAAGTTTAACACATACCTCGATATGGTAGACACTTGAGAGTGGTTGGGGTGCCGGCGCACCTCAGATATATGATGTACGATTTTAGAACGCCTGAAAGAAGCAAGAGCACTTCTTAGTACAGCCCTGAGCGTTTCAACGTTATGTGAGAGTTTAGTAGCATGTAAAATCCTACCTTCATATGTAGGCTTATGGATCTTTGTTGTGCGCGTAAGCAGGCGGCAGCCGCCGCAATAGTTGGACATTTGCAGAGACAAAGAGCGGGCGTTTTAAAGGGATATAATATTGCGCTCGCTCGTCGAAAACAACGTTTGTTTCAAGGGACTTACTTCAGAAACGATAGAGTGAAGCGCTGCGACCGACACCCAAGCGATACTGAACGACAACTCGGAGCCTGGGGGGCGTGTCCAATTGTATTTACCACGGACAGAGTCCTGGTGCATCTTGGGATATGTAGTTAGAGATTGCGTGATTGTGCAATATCCATTCTGAAGTGCAAAAGGAGGCTCAAATAGGGAAGTATTCACGGTTGAGAACAGGTACATAGATGACGTGTGGTGTATCTGGAATGGTACACCACAGTCTCTTGAAGATTTCCATGAGTGGTTGAACAACCGCAGTCCAGATATCAAATTCAGTCTGGCATATGACTGCAGAACCATGCCATTCTTAGATGTGGAGATCAAATCGACACCGGAAGGCCTGAAGTCCACACTCTTCCAGAAAAAAACTGACAAGAACAATTCCCTACATTACGCAAGTTTCCACCCCAAAAGCTTAAAGAACAATCTCCCCTATGGTCAATACCTTAGGGTGAGACGGAACTGTTCTAGAACGGAAGACTTCATCACCCACGGAGAAGCACTGACCAACAAACTGAAGGCGCGAGGCTATCCGGCCAAACTCTTGAAACAGTCTATGAAGAGGGCAAGATGGACACCCCGGGAGCATGTACTGCAAAAGCGAGAAAAACCACAAGTGGAACGGATGGTTTGTGTATCCACCTTCGGACCCCACACCACCCCGGTACAGAAAATCATCCGGAGTAATTGGCATCTGGTGGAAGAAATTCTACCCGACATTGGCAAACCGTTGTTCGCGCTCAAAAAAAAACGAAGCATTGGACAGCAGATCTCATCCACCCGGGGTACTACTAGAAGAGAAGTACAAGGCACCCTTTTCAACATGGGCCCAGTAAAAGGTCACCACAAGTGCGGCACATGTTCCGTGTGCAATCTGACAACGGAAGGAACCCTCTTTACGGATGGTAAAAAACATTGGCGACACGATGACTTTACAAATTGCAAGACTAAATACACAGTTTATGCCATCACGTGCCCATGAGGAAAAGTCTGTATAGGCAAAACAACCCAAGAAGTGCGCCAACGCATTATCCAGCACAGATCCAGGATCAACAACAAAGTCTTGACAGCACCTCTGGTGTCCCATTTCCTTAAAAAGGAACACTCGGTCAATGACCTTAAATGGACAATCCTAGCAAGTATTGAGAACATTCCAGGGGCGGGCGGGGACCCTGACGCACGCCTGGCACAGAAAGAGGCCTACCTCATTTTAAGATTTAATACTGCCATGTCTGGACTCAATGACCTAAACGAACTTAGTAACTTGTAGATATCTTGTCCGCGGCGATTGTCTGTCTCCGCTTGTTGCAGCTCATGCGTCCGCAATGTATTCAATTTTTGACATCTCTCTAACTAAGGTGTCTTTCCGACATCACAAGGGAACAGGTTCTCAACCGTGAATACTTCCCTATTTGAGCGTCCTTTTGCAATTGGACACGCCCGCCAGGCTCCGAGTTGTCGTTCAGTATCGCTTGGGTGCCGGTCGCAGCGCTTCACTCTATCGTTTCTGAAGTAAGTCCCTTGAAACAAACGTTGTTTTCGACGAGCGAGCGCAATATTATATCCCTTTAAAACGCCCGCTCTTTGCCTCTGCAGTTGTCCAACTATTGCGGCGGCTGCCGCCTGCTTACGCGCACAACAAAGATCCATAAGCCTACATATGAAGGTAGGATTTTACATGCTACTAAACTCTCACATAACGTTGAAATGCTCAGGGCTGTACTAAGAAGTGCTCTTGCTTCTTTCAGGCGTTCTAAAATCGTACATCATATATCTGAGGTGCGCCGGCACCCCAACCACTCTCGAGTGTCTACCATATCGAGGTATGTGTTAAACTTATCAATCCATTAGTGCGGCTCATAGGGACCCTTAAAGACCGTATGTAACTGAGGTTTCTTATACTATCTCATTCACAGGGAGTATCCTGACCCCGCAAACATAAGGTACCTTTACGTTTTAAAAGTGTTTGAGTTTCAGTGAGGAGTAGTTGTCAGCCAGCTCACCATTGATACCATTTTTTAATTAAGTCACAGTGACAACGACCCCCCAGTCCATGTCCTGAGGAGAACCCGTTAACCGTTGTTGGGTTCGAAACGCGTCGGCGTCCAGTTCCACCAAGATACCAAATTAACTAGGGCGTAATAGGAATAGAATTTACACATTTCTACACTGTTGTATAGTTTTCGTGTTTTTTCCTATTTTCGGCACCGTGTGACAAATTCACTGTGTATTCTGTGGTGGGTGAAACAAGTAGGCTAGTTTTTCATCTTGTTAGTCCACTTGTTCAATTTGCATTCAGGATTGGTGCCTCAATGACGGAATTTGTTGAGGCATTGTACAGTTGTCTATATTTATCTTTATCACAATTGTTTTTGTGTTTAATATTTGATTGAATGTATTGTTTTTGGTTTATTCAATGTACTTGTGAACCTTTGTAAATGTTGTGGTGTATCTTTTGATGCTGAAAAACTTGGTTCATAATCTCTTATAAAATACTAAGTGACTCAACACAAATGGTTGTTCAGCCTAGCAATTGATTATACTAGGTGTGCATCTTTTCCAAAAACGTTAACTGCCCGGCTCCTTTTTTGTTTATTCTATAAGAGTGGTCCAGGCCGGTCAGGGACAGGACCCAAGCCTTCCCCATTTTCCACATATTGTGGGAAAGCATCACTTCGACATTTTTTACACATAGAAACACTGAGGAAAGATTTCCCCCCATCAGTGCCAGTTTATAACCAAAATACAGCAATTAACATCAGAAAGATTTCTAGTCAACCTTTGAGAAGGGCCTTCCACTCCGCAGGAATAGGTGCTGCCACATTAGAAGCTCACCTGACCCTGGCCAGGAGAAGCAGGGGTCCCTAAAAAAACAGGCGTTTTTGTGCAGCGTTAAGCAGTTTACCCATGAAGCTTTCCTCTTACCCACTCCCTTCCATCCCTCTCTCCTCTCCTAACCCTAGATCCCTCTCTCACTTTGCAGGCCATTTTCTTTCACCTCTTTTTACAACTTCTGAACTCTCCCCATTCAACCTCTCACTTCACCTTTAATCACCTCTTGCCATTCTGTCTTTTCACTGCCCTCATCTCTAACAGTCTCTCGCATTTATCTCATGGCCTTTCTGGTCCCGTCACCTCCCATGCCTCTCAGCACTTCTCATTCACCTCGTCTCTCCATTCAAATGTTTGTCTATTTGTATCTTACACCTCTCCAGTCCCCTCATTCAACTTTCACATCTCCCCTTTGTTCTAACCGAAGCCCTCACCTTGGCTCACACTCATTTCTTGCGTGTCTACACTTCTTTTCGGCAATTCACATTTCCCCTCATCTCTGACCTCTTCAATCGAATTCTCTCACTCCCTTGCTGTCCTCTCTCATCATCTCATCTCTCCTCACCAAGCATACGGGTCGGACCCGTATGCTCCTTTCGGCCTGTGCCTTATTGTTCCCTAATTCAAGAAGGCATGAGCTGTCTGTCTCACTGTTTTGATGCAGGCCGCGCAGTTATGGTACTTGTACCCTCCTTTGCTTCACTCCACCAAGAATCTATCATCCATAAGGAAGATATAAAAACCTTTCTCTATGCTCTGTAGGTTAACCCATTTGGCTGGTTCTCCTTCTCCTTCTGTGTGTTTCTCATTTGCCTACAGGCAGCAGATGGTTATTAGCCCCAGGAAATCTTTTGGTAACAGTAGCACACTACAAATGTAAATAATAATAATAGCCAGAAGCAGGGGAGTCACTAAACCAGAAATTCGGAGGGGACTAACACTCACAGCCAGGGCCGGTCCTAACACTGGTCGCACACTGTGCAACAGTCTTTTTTGGTGCCCCACCCCTGTTTCCTCCTTCTCCATGAATTCCTTCACTGCCACTCACCAACAATGCACCTCATCTCTCTATAACACCTTTCTGACAAACATTTCATTTTTTATAGCGCTACTTATAGTTTACTCACACTCAGTTCTGTGATCTGCATGGTACACGTTCTTTATAGCAGGCACATTAACCCTCTGCACACTGTGTGGGTGACAAGAGTGTCCATGTGAGTGCACGGTGAGCGATGCAACATTGCGAGAGTAGGGTAAGAGGAGTGACTGCAGGGTGAGTGAGGTGGCGTATGAATTTGGGTGCGGATGCAACTTCAGAATGGGACGAATGAATGTATGATTACTGATGGGCTTGTTTGAGTGAGTTACATATTGAGCAGTGAGGGGGACAGGTGAGTGAAGTGTCACATGAGTGCAGGATGCGTAGTTTACTCATGTGACTGCAGGGTGAGGTATAGGGTGAACAGTGCAAGTGCATTGTGAGTGCAGAGTGATCACTGTGTGTGCAGGGTGAGCGGGTGAATGGTGAGAGTGCATGGCGATCAGTGGGAGTGCATTGTGATCACTTTGAGTGCAGGGTGAATGGTGTGAGTGCATGGTGATCAGTGTGAGTGCAGGGTGAGCGTGAAAGTGAAGGGCGAGAATGAGGAGCGAGTTGTCTGAATTGCATTCCCAGACACTTGAAGTAACTCAGCATGTTATTGACGGCAGCGTAGGGTTTAAGATCTAAGTTAAACAATTGCAGCATTAATCGGGTATCGAGGGTGGAGGAAATAAATAAAGTGCTGATTCTGCAACAAACTTACAGTCCTATGGTTAGGGTTGCCAGCAGATTATTTTGATGGCCCAGTTGGTACAAAAATAAGCAGTTACCTAAAGCTGTATTTTCAGCACTTATCTGTGCATACTTCCAACAGCAAATATAAATAAAAAGCACTTTTAATTGTGTTCTAGGGCTGCCTCAATGATCTATGACTGACAAAGAGCAAAAATACAGAAAAGTCACATAACAAATGCGTACATACTATTGTATTTAAAAGTCTATTTAGTGTCAAGAGAAGGTCTTTGCAGGCTCTTTAAACAAAACAGGCAGGCATTTTTCTTTTGGCAACCCTACTTTATATTCCTTGTCATCAATTGCATTCTCACTCTACAGCAGTAATTGTAAAATACAAATGTAAGGAATAGGCAGAGTGGGGGCCCAGGGGGTACTGGACCCAGGAAAAAAACTAAGCCTCTGTAACCAGTTTACAAAGGCATGTAAATATGCAAATGGACTTTAAAGACCTATGAAAAAATCAGGCGGCTGGTGATAAGACTCCAGACACTGCCCAGCCGAGCCCCCAGCTCGAGTTACACTGCAGCAGCAGCCGGGCTGTGAGACACACGGTGGAGGAGGGGGGCTGAAGTCCTTGGGCCTGGGCAGAAGTATGACAGTGTGCATCGCTCCACGGACCCCCTGGGGGTTGCGCCTCACAGTTTGAAGACCCCTGCTCTAGAGAATAAAATTCGGCACTAGGGTAGGGAAGTCTACGGCCATGTCTAACGTGATTGGAAACCAGAGCTGGGACATCCTAACTGGGGTTAGCACCACTGCGCTTCCCTGCATCTGCGTGCATGCAGAAGCATGCTTTGCAAACGGAGGAAAATCATAAGGCATTAAACCCCTCCAATCCTGCAGAAAGGCATCCACCCCCTGTTAGACTTTGCATCCTTGGCATGGTTTCCGCTGTCTCAGGGAAATAAAGACTTCACCTGTAGCGTCTTTGAACTTCATTGCTGGGAGTTCTGACCTGCCTTGTGGTTCAAACTCAATTGCTGGGCCCGTGGAGGCTGTTCCTGCAGCAAAGAACTAAAGAAACCTTTAAATTGATTCCAGCGCCTGTTTTTCCAATGCAGCACCACCGTGTGGGAAGAATTTCCATACCCCACCACTGTGCGGCTGAAGAATCGATGCAGCGCCTGTCAGAGGCTGAAAAATCAGCTGCACGCCAAGTCCAGTGCCCCGACCTCAGAAACCTGAGATCACCTCCCAGACACAGGCCCTGCTGTGCGGCCGAAAGAAACAACTCATCGTGGGACCGCAGTTGAAGAAATCAACACCAAGCCTGTTTGCCGCTGCCTCATCAACCTCCAGCATGCCCCGGATTTTCTCTCATCGTACCTGTGAACCAAGCATCTGCATTAGAGGGCCTGCAGACCAGTACCATCTTGGAATCGATGCCTCACTTCCCCCTACAGTCCAGATTCCATGTATCAGTTCTCCTGCGTGTAGCAGAACTGTTGCATTGCCTCCCCAAGTACTCCGGAACTGTTGCATCACTGTGTTATCCGTGGCTTCCCACCTCAGCGTCTGTTTTTGGCCTTAGAATTTTAACACATTTGAGGTATTGTATGTTAAAAATCACACACCCATAGTTTTCTATAGATAGATTTGCTTTATTCCTTTTAAAAGTCATATCTTGAGTTGTGTATGTTGGATTTTTGTCATTTTGGTTTAGATAAAAATACTTTATTTTTCTTAACTAGTGAGGTCTCCATGTGTGGTGTTTTCAGTGTTACTGTATGTTTGGGTTCAAGTACTTTACACATTGCCTTTGTGATAAGCTTGTTTGCTCTTGCCAAGCTACAATGGGGTGAGCAGGTGTTATCTAAAGTGAGTAACTCACTTGTCCTGACTAGAAGGACGGTTCCCTACTTAGGCAGGGTGCAAGCGACTGTCAACTAAAGACCCCTATTTCTAACTACCCTCCATTTTGAACTGGTGGTAGACCACCCAAGAACACCCAATCGTTTACTTCAAGTTTATCACTGGTCTCATGCCTTTTGTCTTTCTTTTTAATCAGGAAAATATTGCGGTCAAAACCTGTCTTGGAGTTTGATGCTTCCCGAATAGCCCTTTTGGCCAGCAAGTTTACTACTTCTTGCATCACCAACCTTGAATCTTACTCAGAGAATTTTATTTCCTACGGTGTTTTCACCTGTCCAGGGGAGTCTATAAACTCCAGTTTGTTTTCCCTGACAGTGTCCATGACCCAGGTATACTCCAAGAAACAGACAGACCTTTGGCCCCACTGGCACAACTCTTTGAGGTTGACTAGTGAGTCGTTGAGGTAGGCGACCTCGGCCATCTCAAATATCTTGGTCTAAGGACCAGTTGTGTCCAGCAGATGATCCTCAGAGGACTTCAAGCCTTGTCCTCAGGTCCTTGCTGCTTTTGTTAATAAATGCCACTACTTTGGCATCCAGTTCTGGGATCATCACGACCTTATCAGGGAGGAAAGGGCGGGCACTCAGATCTGAAATAAGATCTTACTTCCTTAGGGATCTACCTGCTGAGCCAGAAGTGATATACTCAGTGACATGTTGAGAGGCTGCCTAATCAGAGGATAAGGGGTGCTTAATTAGAAGGGGATAAACCATATCCTCCCCCAAGGGGTCAACAATAGCCATCTTTGATCCCGAGGCCATGGGTGCCTCTTCTGATGTTCCCTTTCTTCTGACCTCGATGTCCTTGTGGTCAGAGTCAAAATCAGAGGAATAAGAGAGATCAATTTCTGGCTCAAAAGCCTCATCACTGTCAATGCAAATTGGAACATCTGAACCTTTTTCCTGCCCTTCCATAGTGCCCGAGGCACTGATCATGAAAACAACACTCCCATATGTCAAATACTCCCCTGCAATGTTTGATTTCTTTTCTTTCTTCGCCAAGCTGTCATTTGAAGACCTTTACCTTTGGGTCTTACCTACCCATCCAGAGCCTTCAGGCTCCTCAGTGCCCTTTCAAATCTTACCCTTTTTAGAAAAGGCCTCCAACTTTCTATTGATGGTGTCATCTAGTGACCCCATCAATTTCCCAAGAGCCCTATTAACCATATCCTCTAGACCTTCCTCAATTCTGACATCCAGTTGTTCCTCAGACATGTTGCTACAGCAAGATATCCAGGAAAGCATTAATAAACAGCCCAAGCAACTAACACAATAGAAACAAAGCTAAACCAAGCTACCCTAGACAAGAGTGGGAAGAGATGAGTGAGGAGGCAGCCATGTGGAAAAATAGCAGTTGGAAAGAATAAAACAGACTACAACTGCCACAGTTCTCAAGGAGTGTTAATTTCTAATTGCCAACAGGATAAAATTGCTGCCTTCATTGCTTACATTAATGCAATCCCAATTTGTTAAAATGGCTGCTGATGTGCACGTCCTGTGCGTGGTGGGCCGCTAGGGTACTTTCCTCTGTTTTTTTTTGTTCTTTGTTTTGTTTCGTCTACTTCCTCTTTAATTGAATTGTGCCACACATGGGATATCCGGAAGGGGAGATGAAAGGACCAATATGCCATAAACAAACGAGCCGCACCGGGGATGCCTGAGGGAGGGGGGACCACCAGACGAACACTTACTGTAGTGTGCGTTGCTTTAGGCCTGGGGTAGAAGCAGGTAGCCTTGGCCAGAGCAGGCAAGCGGCGGCCACCAAAGGGCCAGCGTATCCCCGTGGTCTACTTTGAGCACAGCACAAGCACCATCCGGCTGCAGTTTTATACAAACCTGATCACCAACTGCCAGATCCCTGGAGCTATTTATGAGAAACAAGGCTGCTTCAGTCCCGTAAGGTACTAGTGCTGAGATGCTTCCCAAGCGCATAGCGACACATATTTAACCGAAGTGGGGAGTACTGTAATCATACCATTGTAAATTAAGGCTAGAAAAACTAAAGGTAAAAAATAGGCCCACAGGCAACAACTCGGGTAGGGGAAACGAACAGTACATAAATGTCCCTTCCATGGAATCTGGGGGGTGGGGGGGGGGGGTGTAATAAAGCACACAATAAAAACTTTATACCAGAGAGTAAAATGGAGAGTACTTAACTTGTGAGCAGCAGCAACAAAGAAGGAAGATGGCTGCACGTTGTTGGACTTTATACCTTACGAGAATGTTTTAAAGTTCTGAATTCTTTCAATTGTTGCTGCTGCGAGCGGGCAATAAATTAGATTTGCATAATGTTAGCCTCCATGTCCTAACATAAAATCCACTTTTTAGACCTTGTTTCATAGGCTAGGATCACCCCATATTGGCTGCGAGTCAAGGAGGGAGTTGTTTTGGAAAAGCCCTGTTTTGAATGTTTCTCTTTAATCACTTGGAAAAATTGCCACCTGCCTCTTATTTTCAGCATTATAAATCATCATAACATCTTCACTCTCACTCTCAGTTACAATGTTCAGTACCAGCCATAAAGAAATCTAGGGTTGAAGGTAGAAATGTGTCCTATCTTGGACCTCTACTCTGGAGTAACTTACCTTTGAGGATCAAATCAATTAGTTCTGTTTAGGAAAGTGTTAAAAACGGTTGTACGATGGTACAACCAGGTAAAGACATTGTACACCTTTACCATGCATTTTTTACCATGCATGTTTTTACCATTAGCATGCTTTACAATACATGCCATTACCATGTGTTGTTTTTATATATAAAAACAATGTATTTGTGGGGAGTGACCCCCGCGCCTCCCAACTTACCTTTAATGCGTGGTAAAGGCATGCACATGGTAAAAATATGCATGCTAAAAAGTGTGTGGTAAAGGCACAATGAGGTAAAAACGTTGTTGTAAAGGCTATTTCCCATTAAAAACATACCTCTTATGTTAAGCAGTTTCTAAGTTTTGTTTTAATGCTTTTGCTGGATGGTTTGTTTCTGTTTTGTTTGTGCTAGCACCACAATGTCCTTCATGGGTGAATATGTACTCTATCAGTGTAATTTCATTCTACTCCACTCCATTAGGTTAGCATAAAGGTTGGCTCCTAAGAGCTCTACCCAGAACAGCTTTTCCAACAGGTGAGCTTGTGTGTGACTCTTTTTGCCAAAGGACCCTGCATGCTTCCATGGCACAGAGACTCCACTGCTGGGGAAGTTGGTTTCCGTGTACTGCCAAAGGTCCTGGCAGTGCATTTAGTTTAATGCTGTTTGCGTTAAGGTTAAAACATTGTCCACCTGCTCACAGTGCTTGTAAAAACAACTGTGCTTTTTGGGAGGTTTTATGCCCACATAGCAGCAGATCATCCCCGATTCTATGAAATTGCTGTATTGTGCTTATTGAAAGGGATTTTTTCCTACCTCTCGATTCGATAACCTCACACTGAATCACCTCACCTGCCTTGCAGGTTTTTATTTATTTATTTATTTTGAAAGTTTTATATAGCGCGAACATGACCACAGAGGGTATCTATGCATCACAAGGAAATAAGCATACAAAACAGAATAACCAAAGCAACAAATTCAAAGTCAAAATTGTCCAGCATTCTCGTGAAGGCACAGCAAAACACATCATAAACAACAGAGGGAGAAAAAAGATCACAGTCTAGAATTGTCCAACAGACTCATGAACAAGGTGGCTGGGCAAGAGTCCACGGGTATGGACCCAGAATCAGAGGAAGGTGCCAGGCTAAGGCAGAACTTTCTTCATCAGGAGACCGTTGACTTCTTTTTTGAACAAGACAGTAGGCGGATTCACCCTGACTTCAGGGGAAGGAAGTTCCAGATCCTCGGAGCCATCCCTGAGAAGGCTCGGTTATAGGTCTTTTTTGTTGTTGAATTTTTGATGTTTAAGCAAAAGGGAACTAGTGCTTAGCTTGATTGGTATTCTGCACAGTGGCCCTGTACAGTATCACAGCCTTGCACAGTGGCCCTGCTCAGTGGATCTAAGTTACTTACCCTTCCAGCTGTGTCCTTCAAAGGTAATTGGTGGTTGAATTAAAATTCCTATGTAACATCCTTACTAACCTGCACTATATAAAGGCAGCCTGTTGTTCAAAGGCTGTCGTGTAAATTCATTGAAAGGTAATACTATTTTTGTTTACTGTGTTTAAAAAAAAAATAGTGCATTTGTTGTTAGATTTTTTTTCTTAAAACGAACTAAATAGTTAAACCTTTAATTCGTTTGGTTTTTATACAGCTTCTCAAACACACCATATTTTAGACACAAAATTTGGCATGGTTAAGCTGAGCAGGTTAGCGCAAGGAATTTTCAGATCTAGCGCTTATGCACCTTGGAGTTGTTTACACAGAGAATTTTAGGATCCATTTTAATAAAATGCTTTTATCTTTGTGCCTCACACGAACTGAAAAGGAAATTCAGAGATGTGCTGATTTTAGCAACCAGCAGTTCTTCTAGTGGCCACCAGACGGCAATGTAGACCTAGATCACACAACCAAGCTGCCCGAACTGTAGACTTAAGAGCAACCTCTGAATAGTGCCGTCCCTTCGCTTTGAAGGGTCTTTTTTCATGTTCCTTCAGTTGAATCACTCCCCTTTGTTAAATATGCAGTTGCTCTGCACCTAAATAAATGACATCAACATTGTGAAAAATGAAAAGGCTCTAGGAATGGTTTCTACGATGACATTTTATTTCATAGTATAAAAAATAACTACCACCGTACGCTTTTTTTAAGTGAGCAATGCCCCAGCTATGTTGTATTTGTAGCCTCTCTGGAGAATCTGTACTTCCACTGCATGTTTATTTTTGTTGCTAGATTTTAATAGAGACCTATTTGCTATGCTCCAATTTGTTTTAAGAGGACTCGAGCGTCGTGTGCTTTCAGCACCTGAAACTGAGAATAAAGTCCAGGCATATCTTTATTTTTTTTTTAAAGTTCATAAGATGTTCGGAGGATATTTGTTATTGTTGTACGAGAATATACAGGAAAGGAAGCCTGATGCAAACAGATGTGGCGCCCCATCTTCAAAACTGTTTCTCTCGTATTCGTCACCATACAAGGCAAAACATCATTCACCAGGCGAGCCAACCAGCCTTGTTAATGCCCCTCTGGCATGTTTTTCCCTAGGTTTGTTAATCCTGGTTTCGGTGCCTTCTTCTAAATTTTCTACTCTTTGTTATTGGGAGGGGCGAGAGAGATAAAATAGGGTAACAACCACATTTTCATTTCCCTATTTTATGGCACCCAATATGTATTTTGTGCATTTATGTTGTGAATTCTCTTGTTCCTCTCTGTCTCCATCATTACTTACCCAGGAGCCGACGCCTTTTTGTGGTGTCGGGGCGCTTTTTCTTCAAACTTTTCGGCCCTTAGTCCAGCTTTATGCCCCTTGGTAACCCCCATCTAAATTTTTTCAGGTATTACTTCCATTCCCACACATGAATCTTTGTGTTTGGTTCCTCCTTTCCTTTTGGTCCACACCCCTGGTGGAGTCTCCTGCTGCCTCCTCCAGAGGTGAACTCCTGCTCTATTTTGGTTGCTGTAGAAGTGGAAAACAGATTTCTCTGGTTGTTGTTTCTCTAAATGTATTTTATTTCTAATTTGGTTTTATACTTTTATTTAGGTATCATTTTTTTCACCCAGTAACATAGTCATAGTTGACTTCTCTGATTAATAAAATAAATGTTATTCTAACCAGTTTGGTTTTGTTACCTTCTCGCCTTGCTTCTACAAACATTCACGTATATTGTGTGTGCTTGAATGTTGATCTTCAGTCTTTTGCTGATAAAGTAGACTGGTCATCCTGATGCTTGCTCAGAGTTGCAAAGGCTTTGTACGACACTTAGGGTCCTATCGTGTATACATTTTTGTCCTGGCAATGTTAGGTTCTCTTGATAGTATTCGCCACATCATGTAAACAGGTTTGTCTCACGGCATTCAGATTTGTTGGGGATAAAAGCTTTCAGAAGTATTTTAATATGTTGTTTAAATTATTATTTATGAAAACACTACTTTCAACAGTGAAAAACACATGGGGCCAGATGTAGGTAAATCTTATTTACCGATTCATAAATACCGAATTTTACCGATTCGGTATTTATGAATCGGTAAATAAGATGTAGGTAAAATTTCGGTAATTTTTACCGAATCGGTAGAATTCATTATTTACCGATTCGGTAATTACTGAATCGGTATTGCCCATTGATTCCTATGGGCCTTGAAGCCCATAGGAATCAATGGGCAATACCGATTCGGTATTTACCGAATCGGTAAATACCGAATCCTGCAAAGGTGCAGGGGGTGTCACTTTGACACCCTCTAGCACCCCAAGTACAAGCTTGTGTGCCATGTGGCACACATACATGCCCTAAGGGCATGTCTGTGTGTCACATGGCACAGGTGTACATGCACAGATGTGCATGTACACCTGAATTCGGTATTTTACCACCCAATTGTATTGGGTGGTAAAATACCGAATTCTGAAGGCCTGTAGCACTGTCAACAGTGCTACCTACATAGCAAATTACAGATTCGGTATTTTTACCGATCGGTAATTTTTACTGAATCGGTAAAATTTACAGAATCAGTAAATTTACCGATTCTGTAATTTTACTGAATCGGTAAAATTTACAGAATCAGTAAATTGACAGATTCTGTAATTTTACCGATTTGGTAAAATTACTGAATCTGTAAGTTTTTCTATCCCCTACATACCAATGTCCAAATACCGGTCGGAAATGGCCGAAAATAGGTATTTTCGGCCATTTCCGCACGGTATTTGGACACCTACATCTGGCCCATGGTGAGGTATTATAGCGCTGTGCAGCTGCGACAACGATTTCCAGGACAAGGCCTGTTTGTTTTTAGGTTGAGCCTACCAGACAGCACAGGAAGTCTGGTTACAAAGGATCTATCACTCTTGTTTGCTTTGCTCTTATTGAATGGCGTTTGATGTCCTTGTGTGCTTTTCTCTCATGTGTTCATATCCCCTCCTATGTTCTTCTTTCCCCCACCCACCCTGCACTCTGTGTTCTCCCCCACCCCCCACTCATGTATTCTTCTCTTCCAGTTTTGCTCTCTCTCATGTGCAATGCTTTTCTACACCTTGGACTCACAAACCCCCATTCACTCCTCCGCTATGCCCCCATGGTTCTTTTTTTTTCTCATAAAAATAATTGCGCTTTTGCACTTAAAATTTTTATTTTTTTATTTACCGATCCAAGTGCCATGCATTATCTTGGATCAGTAAATAAAAAATGAAAGCAAATGACACTCATGTCATTCTACTGGCACACACATGCATTTTGACACATGAGCATGCGCACTTCTTGGATGCAGCGGTTGCATCATAATGGCATTTTATTTACTTGTTTGTTTGTTTATTGGTGGTGCTGCACGTTATCCGGAAAACCCTGATGCTGTAGAGCATTGCCAAAAGGCACTGGCAAAGCCAAAGAACCCCAAAGTTAAGACCTATTGGGTTGGTCAATGCTTGTTTGTCTAGTGTTTCATTTATTTCAAAGTATTGCTGTGGAGCAACGTAGTTCAAAGGGCTGTGGAGAGCTTTTGATTGTGTGGCTTGTGTGGGAGGCCACTAATATGCACAAATTCAGGGAACGTGCGAAGGACCAAGAGAAATAACTTCGACGTGTGGTAGATTGGCGTGAAGAGACTTGGGGAAGGAGTTGAATAGAATTTGTTTATGCCTTTCGTGAAGGTGAAAATATCTGTAGGATGGCAAACATTGCCAGAAAGAGACTTCAAGGCTCTTAGGGATGTGCAGGAAAAGGCTTGTTTCACTTTGGGGATGGTCAGTCTGAGAAGGGTATGGCTTGTGGTGGGTCTGGTTCTTCCAGTGACAGAAATTCTGTGGGAGAGCTTCAATAAATGGCTTTAAAGGTGAAGCCACCTTTACAGTGGGAAGTATTTATAAAAAACACAGTGAATGTAGGATCGGACCTGCTGAGCTTGAGGTAAATAAACCATGTAGGAGTTAGTGTGTTATCTTCGTCCTCTTGGCTTATCAAGAGGGCTTTAACTATACTTTATTTTACAAGTCACGAAAAATGTCCTTAGCGGTAGACACACAATTTATCTACAAAAGCTCCAGTGCTGATCATGAAAGCATTTTGTACATCTAAGTGGTGCACAAAATATTCCACACTCCAAGTGTATTTATAAACACAAAAGTATAATGGAGGAAGAGTTGGGCATTTTTGGGTGCGCTCACCTGGACCAGGGCTGTACAGTGATAAACTTCTATGTTTTTGGTGTTCACCAGCAATCTACAGAAAGTTTCCAACCCTGCAAATTCTGGCAAGTTCAAAATGTTTAGGGGAGGAGTAATTGAGGTTCCATACTGAGAACTGGACAAGAAAGAGTACTCAGCAAATTACTGGTTCATAAGGGAAGGGGTTTCTCAGTGTCAACAATTATGTCCCTATAGTGAAACCCAAAACATTTAAATGTTAAATGTTCTATTTCGCATTTGCATCGAATTCCCACACGTGGAAACGATTACCTTGTAGAAATTCTGTATGTAAAAATGTGATGCACCTAAGCACTCTTTTTTACACCACAAGTTTCCAGGGGTACTCCTAAATTCTTTCTGAATTGCTTTAAAGTAGGACATTTGTATTCAGGAAGTGGGGGCCTGGGGGGGGGGCGGTATTCTTTTCATTTTAAAATGGCTGCCTTCTTATCATACGATGAATATTGCGAATTTAAATCATTTCTTTGGGTTCACAAATTATCATTGTATATTAAAATCTATCATGTATTTTTGTGGCTTTTAGCGAACGACAATATTGACAGACTTGATTAGTAAATACTGCCACTAAAAGCAACAAAGGTCTTGTCACTTGGCTTCTAACAAATGTATTTCCTAAGGTTTCAGGGTGGTGTGCATACCTAAGTGTAATTGCAATAGCTGCTAACTTTGGTAAAATAAATCACTCTCCACCTTTTGTCTCTCATTCCAGGATGACAGCAAGCAGGCTCAGTTTTTAGCTTTAGCTGTTGTATACTTTATTTCTGTGCTCATGGTCTCCAAATACCGGGACATTCTGGAACCTCAGCGGGAGACAGCACGGGCAGTCAGCCAAGCAGTGAGAAACATCAGGCAAGAAATAAACTCACCAACAAGCACAGGTAATTTTTTTTGTGTGTAATTGTCACAACTGATTTTCACATAGGCATGTTAAGGCCCTGCTTTTTCTGTGTTTTTTGTTGGTAGTAATAATATCAATACATGATGTGTATCTTGCATGTGTAACATAGTAAAGTTACCCCTTGCTGTACATTACAAGAATATTGCAAGTCACCAAGCAGTCCAGTGACCATGTCTAAGGCTAAGGCCTTTATACGGTCATGGATCTTTGAGGTGACCTATAACACTTTTATACTGCATGGCAGAGGGGACTTTATTCCCTGTAATACAGGGTCACACCATCACCCATCTCACAACGTGCTTATATCCTTTGGGTCTTGCCATTCATTTAAAAGAGAAAGTATGGTTGCAAACATGAAGAATAAAAGTGATGTCTGTAGGGCAAAATGAAACACACAAAAAGCGGTTAGTGTTTTTTTGCAAAAATTTAAAAGTCTGTTTTATATAAATCACATTTAAAAATGTTGTAGCTTAGAATGCGTAGTAACATAAAAGGAGATTCAATTTTTCCTTGAGTGATTTATAGCATCTTAAAGAGTAAATATTCTGGCATAAATGTCTCCTGTCTGCCAATCACTGTTCATTTTTCAAAAACAGATACAAAAAAATGAAAAGCCATTTCTTGTTCTCCTTGTTTACCTCACCTGTAATTATGATCTCTGATTTGCCTTTCAGTTTGTCTGCCGACTATGGAAGCAGGCATTATAATATCACAATGCAGCTGTGATACCATGGTACACTTGAATAGTTATCTCATTTTGTTGTTACAGGATGTCACCTCAACTGTAGTAAGGAAATTACTGATGAGAGTTTATACAGCCTCCTATATATCATACTCCATTTATGTTGTGGTATGATCTGTGGAGTAAATTTATTTTAACCCCTTCCATGCTGGTGACGAACCCCAGCCGTCACGCTCTGCGGCGCTCGTGTGCTGATGACGGCTGGGGTTCGTCACGGCCCGCCCTGTTCTTTTGTTTACCGCACAGCGGCGGAAACGGCCCAGCATGGAAGGGGTTAAGAGGTGAGCAAGGTGAAGTTCATCATCAACAGTTAAAACATGACACAACAGTACATTCAGAAAACCATGTACAGGTCCAGAGTCCAATTAGATAAACTCTAGCCCGAAGGGTGGACAGCCCCATGAGTGTGAATCTTCAGGCACTGCCCTGGGAACAGAAAAAGGTTTAGTAACAGGACTCCTAAACATTTTCCGTCGTCTTGAACATTTTGTAGAATTGTAGGAAGTTTGGTTTAATTCTAGAAAGTGGATTTAAAACATTGCAGAATGTGTGGTCCTATATTCCCAATAAGCACTTATCATACTTTAGTTGCTTAAAGGACAATTGTTGGATTCGATGTGAGGTGTAAATTGATACTTGTTAGCGCACTACTCACCCGCAAGGGTCTCAAGGCGCTTGTACGAATACCGCTGTGGAACCCATCCTGGCTTTCCCTGTGAGGCGTCCACTCCTGGGCACCCCCAAGGTGAAGACAGGCATCCCAGCGCTTTCGGGGCCGTTGTGGAGATTAAGCAAGCTATTGCCCAGAGTTGCAGAGTGGGACTCCATGATTGGAATAGGCACCGAGGCGAGAATTATCAGATCCGTGGAATTTTGAGCCCAAGACCCGCCGAGGCGGGGAATTGAACCCTGGTCCCGGGCTAGACCTCTGCATCAGGGTCTGCCGCTCTAATCATTGAGCCACACTTCTCCACTGGTGGACGTTTGTACATTCTTGACTTTTGATGGTGACCCAAGCCATTTTTTCTAGAATGCCTTCTGCATGAGGAATATAGTTTAAAACTTATTCCTTGAGGTTTCTTCTACCCAGTAATGAATATTTAATATTGGTATGGACAAAATCGAAATAGAGATTTGGTTTATTTTTTGAGCGTTACGAGTTTCAGGTGGAAAGTATTTTTTGTCTGATGTGTCAATTCCTAAACAGTCTCTTTAATTCCTTAATTATTTTTTTAAGTCCCCTCTGAATCCACCTACATGACTCCACATTAATGCTACTTTTGTGAATTGTTTAGGCGAGCGAGGTAGTAAACTATTCAGCTTTATTTTAAATACACCTGAAACCGGTTAACCATTGCATATGGAACCACAATGCAGCCAAACTCTGCCCTCTAGACTCCAAAGATGCTAAGAAAGAACCTATACACTTTTTCATGTTTAATGGAGTTCAGATAATTTATTTAATGATGGCAAGAGTTTGATCTTCATCTTAGCAACCACACTTGCATTCAGATCGAACCTCATTGATCCATCCACATCCGATAGTTATCCTATCCTCCCAACTATCATGATTGAAAGTTATCATCTTAATCACATATTGGAGACGTGATTTATGCATTAACTATTTTCACTATCAGCACATATTGGGAAAACAAAGACTGGGCAACAACAAAAACAACAGTTTCTTGTAAAACTATGTATATAATAGTAATATTGCTAAAAATAATTTCTTTGGGAGTGCCGATTGCTCTCTAGCGCAGACGCTGTGGTTCCTACACCATTCAGCACTCTACCACATCTTGCTCTTTCTTTAACATTCAATTTACATAAAAACTGCAACCACTCATAATTTAAAAATCTTGTAGGTGAGAGCCAACCACATACAAAATAAAAAGGTTTCTCAAGCTTTGCCAACGTTTACAATTGTGAAATATTGAGACAGATATCCAGGCTGAATGAAAACAGAAGACATATTAATTATAGAAAAGGAACCTGGGTGGTGGTTTTATAAAAATTAACTCTGCATCAATGCAGGTAGAAGGTTTGGCTAATTTCATTTGAGTAAGGTGGCATACAGCTGAACACCTCTATTTTAACATGTCAGCGTTCATTATTTAGACGAATCAGTAGGCTTTACAACATCTACCTCTAATCAACAGATCCTTAAAGGAGTGCTTAATTTTTGCCGGTGGTTGCACTTATATTTGGGGACTTGGGCGTATTTGTCTCCACCATGTGTTGGCCCAGAGCAAGAGAGGGAAAGGCAGAAAAGGAAGGAGGCCGAGTTATGAGAAAAGTAGGAAACCATTGAGAAAATAGGGATGAAAAATAGTGAAATATAGACACAGGAAGTGCAGGGTGAGGGGAGTTATTCAAGGGGCATGAGATAAAATCAAGGCTAGGAAACCCTGTTGCCCACCAACACAAGCATTCATTAGTGCCAGAGTGAGCTCCAAAATTATTGGGTGCCTGCACTTCTTTTTTTCTTTCTTTTTTTTCTTTTACAAATTAAAATTGGTTGTAACCAGAAGTCGTTATTTGAGCTCTTTCTGGCACCAGTGGTACTTTCTCAAGTGGCTCTCTCTTTGTTATTCTTTTAAATTTGACTTCTTGCTTCTCCAGTTTCAGTGGTCAGTCAATGAATTTATTTAGGGTTCCACATATGATGAAAGCTTCAAAAAAGAGTCACTGCCATGGTCTTATGTTAATAAGGGCCCCACCAACTGAAATGCTTTGCCATTTCAGCTATAAAATAATTTTAGCTCGATCTATTCCTGCCCATAGCGAAGGTTCATTTTCTGAGTTGCAGTCAGTGAATTCAAATGTGACATGTATGAACAGTGTTTTTCACTTGCCTACCATTGTTCCTTCGATTGACCTTTTTTCTCTGACTGAGAGGTGATGGGAGTTACAGCGACAACAATCAAATTCAATTAAAAGTGCAACCTATTTGGCTACACAATAAGGACCAGGAATCAGTAGCTAGGGCTAAGAAGGTTTATTACAAATTCAAAATCAAGGACATATGCACAACTCTTAAAACCATGCTATAGAAATTGAAAATAGCAAGAGGCAGTCCTAGCCTGCAGCAGAAATTAAGGCGGACAAATATAAGGCAACAAAGCACATCAGTCACAGCAATACACAAGATTAAAAACAATATGCGGTGCCCAGAAAAGAGTCACAAGTGTTGTTGCCTATGCATTAATTAGTCTAGACTACCTAGAGAATGGGTCCAAAAATCTGAAGAGTATCTAAATCAGAAATTTGCATAAAGGAAATTAAAACAAGCCAAAGAAAAAATAAGTAGCGAAGGTGTCAGCATTTCAGAAGCTCCGTCAAGTGTCTTCTATGGATCAGAGAGTAAGTGTTAGCCTAACCCACACTTAACCCGTTTGCTGCCGTTGGAATTTCGCGGCAGTGCGGCACTTCCGCAAAACGGGCTGGGCCGCGTCGGCCGTTGGACGTGCGCAGCACTACGAAGGTAGTGCTCGTGACGTCCAACTGCCGACGACGGCAATTAAGGGGTTAAGAATAATCAAAGTAAGCATAGAGGTATACATCTCTGAGTCCAGGGAAATGCTTTAAGCTTTCAGGGGAAAGTCTCTGAAGGAATGTCAAAAGGGATCTGAAAGCAGTCTAAAGGGAATCTGAATCTTCAACAGTGTGAACATTAAGTTATAACACACAAAGCTCTTTAGGTAACACCCTTTTGTGCACATCATCAGGGGTCCATTGTTCTCGTCCATTTCTTATGTCGCAGACTGCAACATCAGCAGAAGTCTCACACTGGACATGGGAACTACATCGCCTTCTCATGTACAGGTTAGTTCAAAACATTGCTGAATAGGCCTTTGCATTGAGGCTCTGGTTCCTCGTGTTCTTTCGCATTGGACGTCTTCTCAGACTCTCTCCTCTATATATAGTACATTAATGTATCTATTCTTCAACTAACAATGCATGTGAGAATACTTGTAAGACATGTCACATTAGAAGAAAGTGAAAAAGTGCTTTTATTCAGCATGGTGAAATACAGGCCTTCTGAGGACAACTTAAAGTATTCACTCAATGGTTCACATTTAATATGCATGTGCACATTTAAACACAAATGAATGTAAGTTTCTAGTGCATTGGATTAAAATTACATGTAGCATTCAGTAAGTCTTTAACATAATCATGTGTAAGTTTAACTAAGAACTGCATTTAAATCGAGGAGAGAATGTGGCTTCACGGCTAGGGCAGCTGATCTCTAATCTGGGGAACTGGGTTCGAGTCTCAGCAATGACGCTCAACATCCTGTAATTCTGGGAAAATCACTAAACCTCCCTGAGCCTATAAAAAATGAATGTGTCCTTGTGTAACGCTTTTAGTGCTCATGTAAAGTGCTCTGACACCTAATACCTTCAGGTCAAGTTCGCACTATATAAAACTATGAGGAAAAAAATCATGTATATTAAATATTAATCCACACATTTCATAACTTTTATTGTTTTAAGGGAAATCACACTCTGCATACATGAGGATGGGTTCTATGTGGTTTGACAATCAACAAATGTCATTCAAGGTATTAAAGCACACATAATAAAAGTCGAATTTCATCTATATAGTAAGTGCATTATTTATTAAGTAAGGATGTTTTTTAGATTTTTAATCAGATTCAGTTAAAACACATAATATGAGTAAATTCTCTAAGCCTACAGTGAATGCATTCTTTAATAATGATTTCAAGTGCAACATTTAAACTAATCTCTAAACCACACACAAAATATGTGCATGTTCATATCATGTATCTTGTTAAATATTTGTGACGTATTTGTGATGTGTAAAGGGTGGGTGTTAGACTTGGCACTTTTTGCAGGGTCATTCCTGAACTTTTTGCCTTCCTCCTGGTAATTTTTCTGACCTGTTGTTGGTAGTTTTAGGACTCTGGGCACTTTATCACTGCTGTCCAGTGTAAAGTGCATGTGCTCTCTATGGAAAACGTGGTAAGATTGGTCTACACCTGCTTGGCGTATGTAATTTACCTATCAGTCCCTTGTAAAGTGGTATCTCATATATCTCGGGCCAGTAAATTGAATGCTACTGGTGGGCCTGCAGGGAAACTTGCATCACCCACCAAGGTAGCCTTTCAAACCTGTCTCAGGCCTCTGCCATTGCAGGGCCTACGTGTGCAGGTTACTGCCTCTGTGACGTGGCACATAAAGTGGGTGCCACGTCTGTGACTCCCCTTTTACTACATATGAGTCACCTCTAAGGTAGGCCCTAGCTAGCCCAATGGGCATAGTGAGCTGTGGGTAAAAGGTAGGACATGTGCCTTAACTCTGTGGCATGTCCTGGTAGTGACAAACAGCCATTTTGGTTTCTCACTACTGTGAGGCTGCCCTCTCACGGGATATGTGTTTCAGCGTTAATTCCTGACATGAGAGGAGTAGCGTGATCAAGTTTAGTATGTTTGGAATAGTGGTAATAAATGCTGCATAATGGTGTTCGCAGATTTATTTTCACTAATTTACAAATGCGACTTTTAGAAGTGGGCATTTCTGTGTGCTATCGGTCTTTGTGCCTCCCTGTTGTATTGCATGTCTGGCTCTGGATGACAGGCACTGGGGAGGTGCAGTGGCTCCAGAGGGGCTGGGTGAGTCCACGCTAAGCTGAATAGGTCGATCTGCATTCGGAGTAGTGGGAGGAGTAGTGGGAGGAGTAGCACGTGGACCTGAAAAGGACTGTGCCTGCCTGACACAATGCTGGCTCCGCCCCCCTGTGGTGTGTCTGGGGTCAGAGCCTACACTGACAAATGAGAGTGTTGTGCACTTGTTAAGTGCCCCCCCAGAACTGGTTTGGACTAGGTCCAGTACCCTGTGCCAGGGCAGAACAAAGACAAAAGTGGTATAAATATTGGGTTAGCGACCCCATGAAATTGTGCTTACTTCGAATTGAGGAGGACTGCTGGGCTCCAGGAGGAACCGCCACAAAGGACGTCCCCGCTGCTGGAGGGCCCTGTGAGCTGGCCTACCTGGGCCTAGGTATGCCCTGTGTGGCCTGAAATCCAGCGCATGGTGAGCGCTTGATTCAATTCCCTGCTTCAGTTCCTGCCTCAGGACTGGCACGAGATAGTGCCAGGGTACCGCTTGGCTGCTGTCTCCCCTCATTGATTGCGGTGTAGCGGCACGCTTTGGCTGGATCCAAGAACCAAGGGTGAGGAGGGGGCTGCCATTTGCCCCACATCGCTGTGCCCCCACCCAAAGAGCGTAGCGGGCGTTGTGTCCGCTGCTTGTTGAGCCTGAGAAGAAGGCTCTTGTGGTGAGAATGGTGAGAGCAGCCGCACCACGAAGCCGAAGATAGGCGGAGGATGCCTGGACTTGGGCTGGGCTCTCGTAAGGAAAGGCAGAGCCCCTATGCTGCCTCAGCCTGGTGGTGGGAGGAACTTATCACCGTGAAATGAAGGTCAGGAGGCAGCTGACTGGTTGTGGGCGGAGCTGCCTTCCGCAGACGACAACGACGGAGACTCCACTCCGAGTCCTGCTCCAGTCTTGCAGGAAGCAGCGGCGAAGGGATCGTCATTGGAGGCGTGGTGCCTATAATTTTTTATGCGGTGATGGTAAGGGTGCACCTAATAAGTGATAAGGTACCGGCCTAAGATGGGCCTAATGTGATTGTCTTGCATAACATGCTATACAAGGAAGTGCTATTATGTTTATCCCTCATGCTTGATGCCTAATGTGGCGTGCTAGACTCACCTTCACCAGTAGTAACTGGTTGTTTTCGCTAACTGTGAGTGGTGATATTATGGCAGATGCCCGATTGGCCCTGTAATGTATATAATCCCATGTAAAGTCATACCTAGTGCCAGGTGGCTCAGTGTTTATATGTGATTAGGTTCTAATGTGTTTTATGAGAAATACAAAGGCTATTTTTACATAAACTTGTGTGGCGTTTCTTTTGTGGTGTGCCTAGTGTGTCGCTGCTGTGTGTGTTGCGCAAACGCTTTACACATTTCCTCTGGGATAAGCCTGAATGCTCATGCCAAGCTACCAAGGGGGTGAGCAGGGGTTATCTTCAGCGTGTAACTCCCTTGTCCTGACTAGAGTGGTGGTTTCTGCCTGGCATAGGCGCATGCCCTAGCCAACCAGAAATCCCATTTCTAACAGTGGGCAATTTTGCGCTGCACCAATAGTAACTGAGTGTATTTTAAAACATAAAGTGTTTGTAATGAAGCAGATGTATCTAGACATTTAAGATTGAGACTATGGTTCGACACAGAGTAATACAATATGTAAATATTGTTGTCAAATGAAACCCTCTATCCGCCATCTGTGCAGTGTGGATAGTGTCAGAGTCAGAAACACTGTCAAAATCAATTAACAAAATGGCAAATCTGCACTATATCCAGAGAGTTTTTTGTTGAGGCTGAAGAGTTTCTGAAAGCTAACACTTTGAAGACTATGCTTCCCTCAAGTTCCTCTGCCTCAGTATATGTGCTGAACAGCAATGCCTACAGAGCTGTCAGATTGCAGGAGGATATTGTGGTTTACCCATAATTGGTTGTTTTTTGTGTTATTCTCCTCTTGTAATGTATTTCTAAATTATTTAACAGTGCCAATGGCTTATCAAAAATGTGTCTTGAGTTAATATTTATGTCTGTATAGAATGAAAGAAGGGCACTGTTTTTACATAATTGTTCAGCACATTTACAGATCTGGTGCAAAAGTGGTACGTTTGTTGATGAGATATTGTTGGAAAGTATTAAGGAATTGGTACATTCATAAGTCACAATAGGCTTCAGTAAAATATTGGTGTTCTTTTGTGTGTCTATCGTTTCCAGTTTAGGAATAATTTTGTAATGGTCACTATTCATGGAAATTGACTTATTACATGCTGCTTATGTTTTTAAACCCTTGGTTTTAACATTATTTAAATTTAATTCAATTAATGTATTCCATTGGCTCCCAGATAATAAACACATCAAGGTTGAAAGAATGCAACGCAGGCGCTAATGTCTTGATAATTCCCCACAATATTGGCTGCGCTTGAAAATGATAATGTAAACCCCCTGTCTTTTGGCTTAATGATACCAACCACCAGTCTCAAACCCTAACTTGAGGTGAAATGCAGTCTCACAGCCAAAATTGTTGCAGCAGGAAAGCTAAGATTGAAGGCCTCATTGTTGATTTTGTTTTAAGCCTTTCCCGGTATTTCTGTGCCAGGGGTGCTCCATGGTAACTAGCAATATATAAGTATTCAAATACAATTGCAACATGTACCATTCCATCATGCAGAAAAAGAGTGTTTTGGATATCTTTCCAAAAGAAAGAATCTTAATGGAGAGCAATAGACATTAATAAATCAAGAATTTTATATTTTCTACAAAACAAATCAGGAGAGAGCTCAGTATACTAAAAGTAATGTCTGTAACTGAAAATTATAGCTTTAAATCATGAATTTCATTAATCTGGCCCTCACATTATTTTCCACAGATTCTTAAGTCTTTCATAGTGACGTGTATAAAGGTATATGTGTCAAAGTTTGTCTTAAACAGACAAGAAAGTTTGAGTAATAGAAACCGACTAAGAGATTGTATATATGTCAAGACAAATGTTATCCTATAACAATAGAAGTAGGACATTTCCAAATGGGATTCCCACTGCAATTTAACGATAGTCTTTTCAGTAGAGTCTGAAGGCTCATGCATCGTAGGCTAAAGCACTGGAGATGTAGGACATTTCTACACTAGGTTTTTGAGACAATGCAGAATTATCAAATTCCGATTATTAGCGTAAAATTGTGTTTCCTAGAAGCAAATATTTTGAGTATGGCTGACTAGTTATGCAGGAAGTATATTTTAGGCCATGAAATGAGATGAAGGTATCATCTGTCTATAACTGACATAACCGAACAATATTGTTAACAAATCAGGTTTGCCAATAAATTGATTGGTTTTAAACTTAGTGAGAACGTGCTGAGAGAACCAATATCCCTTTTCCTTAAAGACAAGTAGCAAATTGTTTTAAACACTGATCCAATCTAGGAGAATGGGCTTAGAAGCACATTTGTGTAGCTAATATTAACCTGGGGTTCTCTGTGCTATAAATGTTCAAATCACGTTGTATCTTTGCCTGGGAAAGGGATGCGTTCTCTCAATTCAGGTTGTATGAAGCCACAGTATTTTATACATCAAAACATATTTTCAGTTGCTAGGAAGACTTTGCTAACTAAATCACTCTCTATTTATAATAAGGCATACTTTATAATGTTTTATAATTGATAAAGTTGGTCTAAAAATCACTTCATATCAAACCCTCTCCTTACATTAGACGGACTACTCTCAAAAGACGTGGGAGGTTCTTTAGATCTCTAAAACGCATTGGAATTATAGACCATTCTCAGTGATGGCATCCATCTTCTGGAACAAAATGACATCCCTATTTGATAGAGCTTGTACTTTAACCTTCCTTTCTAATGAAGACAATGCTCAATTTTCGATGCAGCAATAGGCCATTTCTATTGTGACTTGATTCTGTAAAACCAATGTGGCCGGTTTCCTGATGCGGTTTTAAGGCGGAATACTTAATCTGCGGACCCCCGACACCCCTGCACAATAATGGAGCGGTAGCTGACTGATAAAAATTCACGAGTGGAATCAGCGTTTTTTCCATTACCTGCCCGATGGGATTAGAGAGGGCGGGTTCTTTCACAAGCGCGAGTACCGAGGCAGTGGAGAAGGTTCACCCGGCTTGCAGCAAGAAGCTTGTCTCCGTGAGCTGTGGGCGTACCATACTGCTGAGAAGCGATCTGGTGTGGAGCTTGGCCGCCCTGGAGCTAAGACGAGGGCGCCGAATTCGTGGCTTGCTTCCCGGACGCCGGGGGATAGTTGCAGTCACAGAAGCGGAGACGCCCGTATCGCCTGATGAGACGTCGAAGGTAGGGGAGGCATTATTGCTCCAGGAGCGGAGGGAGCAGAGGGAAGGCGGAAGCAGTGGTAGTAACGGTGATGCCGAGGGTAAGACAGCTGATAACACGAGAGGCGACCTGAACAAAACCAGGACCAGTAAAATCAGCAAAGGAGCACTAAATAAATCTAAAAGCAAAAATAAAAATAAAATATCTTGCCCTCGGGATGCCATTGCTCCCTCAAGTGCTGACTCGAGTTTATCCACAGGGGGTTGTGTAGCCGGCTTGAGATGGGATGGTGAACCGGCAATTAAAACAGTGGAACCTGAGAAAAACGATCATCTCTCTAGTGACAATAAAAAGCCCTCCTCGTATCTAATCGGGCAGGTTAAAGCAAAGCGTGCATACACGCGTAAATCTGCCAAAGGGGCAAAAGCATCTAAGAATCAGAACGCCACCTCAGTTTCTAGAATTACTCCATCATTGAGGTCTTATTTTAAAGTAGTACCACAAATAGTACTATTATCAGACCGGTCAGACAGGTCAGAAAAGAATCCAGAAGGCAATATCGAATTTAAGGGTCCGATAACTTCCGAGGATTTGATTAATAAAAACGACTCTCCATTAGAGATGGCGACGGGGGGCTCTGATATGTCCACAAACCCTGGAGCAGGGGTGGTAGATGGCAGCGATATAGAGAGTTCATCAAGACAATTGCCACCTCTGGCTTTGGTTTTGGCACCCCCATTGGCTCCTCCTCTTGCGCTGTCTTCATTAGCTGGCTTAAGTCTACAGGATTCAGCAGGTTTACAGGATTCCACACAAAGAGTTGCAGCTACTAATGCAGAACTGATTACTACTTTGCAAGCATCTTTTCAGGAGATGTTTACCTCTTTATCAGTGGATATTAAAAAGGGATTTGAAACCTCAGCAGCTAACCAAGCAGACATTAGGTGTTTTTGCGAAAGCTTAGACAAAAAATTAAGCGACCTATTAATGAGAACAGAGACATTAGAGGACAGAGTGACAGGCCTGTCCATATATCTAGACGAAGCTAAGTCCAATATTGTCACTCTTAGAAAAGAAGATCAAGTTCTCTCAGAACGGATGGAGACGCTTGAGAATAATGCTCGCAGGAACAACCTTCGCCTAATGAATATTCCAGAGGATAAAGAAGGCTCAGACATCAAGCAGTATGTTATCTCACTGTTGAAGGAGGCGCTAAGACTGGATCAATCTGAAGAAGAATTGGCGTTAGATATCCAGCGCATACACAGAGAGCCTTTTAGGAAAAACCCTCAAAGAACCAAACCCAGAAAAATTCTGGTCAATTTTCTTACATACTCCCTTAAAGAAACTATTCTTAACCTGGCCTTAAAACAGAAAACTGTAACGGCAAAGGGATTCAATTTTCAAGTAAGATCTGACCTGTCTAGAACCACATTAGACAAACAATGGGAGTTTGGAAAAAGGCTGGAGGCCTTTAGAAGCTATGGTGCAACTGCTCAATTGGTTTTTCCTGCTGCAATGAGAGTAATGTATAATAACACTATGCACAATATAAGATCAGTGCAAGCAGCGGATGAGCTACTGCTCACTATAGGTAGAGAAAGAGGAGAAAGGGGGGAAAAAAATTAGAGGTAGTTTTCTCTCTTCTTTTTTCGGTTTGATTCGGTTCGTACCTTGAACTAGAGGTAGGGTAATAGAAAAAAGAATTCTCAATTAGACAAGAAAAAGAAAAAAAAAGAGACAAGAAAAGGGGGAGGTTAAAGGAAAAAAGAAAGGGGGGAAAAAAAAGGAAAAAAAAAGAGAAAAAATAAAGGAAAAAAAAAATTGTCTATACACATATAAATAAATAAATAATTCAAAAGGGAAAGGAAGGAAAGAAAGAAGGAAAAAAAATTAAAAAAAATTATTAAGGTTACGTACCTAACACATAACAAAGTAGTGTATTAAACATATGAATAAAACGAAAGGGCTTAGGTAAAGAGCACATATTTTAGTTTTAACATATTCCTTTGGGGTGATAATTCTATCCATTATATCCATTTTGTTGCATTTTTTTTTTTTTTTTTAAATTACTCGACCATAACTAGATAGGGAGTCCACAACAGAGTGCTATCTTCTGGATTTTTTTCCAGATAGATAAAACAAGGGTTTCCCAGGGGTCAGGGGGTGGTAGACAGGGGCACTGGGGGGGTTGCAGAAGAAAAAATCAAAAAAGAGTCATTTTTTTCGCTGTATTTTGGTTTTATGTTTAACTTGGTCACTGGTAAGAGCTGCCTTAGCTATAACTGTCTCTAGCGGGGGCATATGGACTACAGAGCCTTTTTTCTTTTTTGGGGGAGCGGTAAGATTGAGGAGCTGGAATCAGTATATTAATGAGTAAGTATGAGTAAACTATCCATTCTCTCCTGGAATACCAATGGTTTACGGACTTGCCCCAGGAAAAATAATATCATGCAATATCTTCGAGATTCAACCGCACATATCATGGTAATTCAGGAGACACATTTGACCGATCCAGAAGTACAGATATTGGTTAAGAGAAATAGATGGATTGATGCCTGTATAAATACGACACAAACAACACACACTAGAGGTGTAGCAATCCTATTTAGAAAATCTATTAAAGCAAGACTGCTCTCGAACCTTGTAGACCCAGGAGGACGGTGGGCAATAGTGTCAGCCATAATATATGGCGCTCCAATAACTATAACAGGATACTACGGTCCTAATCAGGATGATCCATCGGCACTGAAAGTTCTTTTTTCACATCTATATTCATACCCGGATCCAGTCATCCTAGCAGGTGACTTTAATATAGTTCTAGATCCTGTAATGGATAAATCTCCATCCAATAGAGCCAAAGTCTTGTCCAAAACAAGGGCATACTTGCAGGACAATATGAAGCAGCTAGGTTACAATGATATCTGGAGAACAATGCATGGTCTACAAAGAGGAGTTACTTTTCGGAATTATCGGTTTCATCACCAATCTTGTATTGATTTTATCCTGATCAGCCAGTCTTTAGTGCACCAGGTTAAATCAGTATCCCATTTACCCTTTCATCTTTCAGATCATGCAGCAATTCTCTTAGATCTGGAAGGATTTCCAAAGAAGCGAGTAAGTAATTGGTCGTTTGACCGTTCATTACTGTCATCATCTAATATCATTGACGCCCTTAAGATTGAGGTCCAGTTTTTTCTGGATAATAATATAGGATCAGCCTCTCCAGACGTCATATGGGATGCACTTAAAGGCTTTCTTAAGGGGCCAGATAAAGAACAAGGTATCCTATAAGATTAAAATCTATAGAGAAGCTGTAAATTCATTAGAATCAGAGTTAGCTAATCTCCAAGCAGACATAACTAGACACTCTGATTCCAGTTCTCCTACGGTTCAGGAAAAGCAGAATAAAATGACCATCTTGAAAGGAGAATTAAGCTCAATATTAAATACTAGGGTTCAAGAGAGATGGGAAGCCAGTAAACTGGCACACTTCGAATATGGCGAAGGTGCCAGTAAATTGCTCGCATGGAAATCAAAGACTGAACTAGTCCGCAATAACATCAACTCTATCACGACTGACGGCATTATAGTTTCTACTGATGTGGAAATCAGGAGAACGCTCCGTGACTTTTTTAGTAACATCTATTGTGAAGATATTCAGGTGGAGCCAAAACAGGTTGAAGATTGGCTGGCGGAAGTTTCTCTCCCCGCTCTGACATCAGAACAAAGCAATAAACTAGATGACCCGATATCACAAGAGGAAGTTAAGCGAGTGGTGGCCAGTAGTAAAAAGGGTAAAGCATCAGGCCCCGATCGTTTGCCATCGGAAATTTATAAAGCCCTATCTCCAGTCATTATTCCTTTTTTGGCAGAGCTTTTTAATAAAATCCTCCTTGAAGGGATGCCCCCCCCTAAATCATGGGATAATGCATCAATTACATTGATATTAAAACCAGGTAAATCAGCGCTAAACTGTGGGTCTTATAGACCAATTTCCATTCTGAACACAGACTACAAAATCTTTACTTCTGTACTTGCGAATAGGTTAGGTGCAGTTGCAACAAACATCCTGCACACGGATCAAAAGGGTTTTGTAAGGGGGCGGCAACTATATGAACTGACATATGATCTAATAGGTGCTATTGATATGACGACGGTGACATCACTTCCTCTAGCTGTAATGACCTTGGATGCAACCAAGGCATTTGATAGAGTTAACTGGGTTTACTTGTCAGAGGTACTAGAAAAATTTAATTTAGGTAGCAAATTTAGACGTACAATCAAACTCCTGTATAAGAATCCATCAGCATCTTTACTTGTTAATGGCGAACTATCGGACCCTTTTAATATCACTCGGGGAACCCGACAGGGATGCCCCCTCCCCCCCCTCCTGTTTGATCTCTATATAGAGCCTTTTGCACAAAAAATTCGGGACAATAGTAATATCAAATCTTTTGTGTTTGAAGGGTGGGAGAGGAAGGTCGCTTTATATGCAGATGACCTTCTTATTTTTACATCCGAGTTAAGATCAGCATTTCCAACACTAATTATGTTGGCTAAAGAGTTTGGAGCAGTATCAGGATATGAGGTTAACGCAGCCAAGACAGACATTATGGTCTGGAATGACCCTGAGCCCGTAGTGGGAGCCCAGATAAGTTCAGTCCTTCGATACTTGGGTTTGAATATATATAAAAACATAGATGAGATTGCTCCAGCAAATTTTTCACTTATATCTAAAGAATGTCGTAGGCAAATGAAATCATGGTCCACCTTGCCGCTATCTCTATTGGGTAGATCTAATCTAGTGAAAATGACGATCTTACCCAAGATCACGTTTTTATTCAATACCATTCCCCTTTTTTTTGATTCCAAAATGTTAACCAAGCTCCAAAGTGATATACGTTCTTTTATTTGGAATAACCATAACCCAAGAATCTCGTGGAAGAAGATCAGGCGTCGCAGAGAGAAGGGAGGTTTGGCTGCGCCTGATTTACAACTTTATGGGTGGGCTTTTCAAATGTCCCATGTCAGGATGCTGTTACAATCCCCTATAAATTTGGCCTGTGGACACATGTTTGCTGCATTACTTAGAGGAGAAAAAGTGGCAGATCATGAATTTTTGTTTAAATTTGGGGACCCGAAGTTTTTTAAGAAAATAAAACTAAAGGTGCTCAGAGATACATGCAGAACATGGACTAAACTTAGGTGTACCCTTAAAATTGACTACTATTCTGCTAAAGCCCCACTATGGAACTCTCCTGGCTCTCCGAGCTGGCTTCTGGATAGTCTTGCAAGACCATTACGTGAGGCGGGCATGGTAATTTGGGGGGACATATTTGTTGAAGGAAGTTTACTACCATGGGAGATTTTAAGCTCAAAAGTGGGGCCTAGGTTTTCTAGGTTCAAATATCTCCAAATCCAAGGTTGGGCAAATGCAAGGTCACGTGTTAAAGGTAGATTTCAGATAGGAGGCGATAGCACATTAGTGTCACTACTAACTGATAGACTCCCATTTCAGAAAGAAGTCTCATTATGGTACAATATGTTATTGGATGAAGCAGAGGGTGAGTTCCTATTACCAGATCAGCTATGGTCTATACATATGACTGGTATTAGTGTTGAGAATATGTGGCATGATTCATTTAAAATTATGTGGAACATAGTAAAACCATCTTGGTTACGCCGTAATCATCTGTTCACTCTACATAGGGCCTACTATTCCCCCCAACGCCTGTCGAAGTTTACAGATAACACGCAGGTTTTATGCCCTAAATGTGGTTTGGCAGATGCTTCGGACTTACACATGTTCTTGGAATGCCCACTGCTAACACCATTTTGGAACTCTGTCTCGATTTCAATATCCACCTCTTTGGGATCTCCACTAACTTTAACACCTGCTCTTGTTATTTTTGGAATTTCTCCAGAGTTTCATGGTCCAGCAAAAAACTTACTTTTCTTCTGTATCTTGTTGGCAAGGAGGGAAATATGTAAAAAATGGAAAGATCCATCACCTCCAATCTTGCTGGATTGGCAAAGGTCAGTTCTACAAACATCAAAGATGGACCTCTTAAGATCCGGAAATCAAAGCAAGAGAAAATTCTGGAGTCTGCTAAATTGGTAAAGAGTTTTGGTTGATCTTGGGTTTTTTTTTTTTTTTTTTTTTCCCCAAGGTCCAATGATTAAGCTGCTTGGCATCCTCTTCTTTTTCTGTTCGACTATACCCAATATATTCCAACATGATGGGTATATGAACGCAGCATGCGTCCCATATGGTTATTTCAAGGTGGCTTTGTCGGAATACGATACTACTTACTGAGGGGCAATTAAAGCTGCACTCCCCGGAGCTCCTTTCAGTTTATCTGAGACAGTAAGATCGCTTCTACATGCCACTAGTTGATCACCAAGGGCGAAAATGAGGACAAAAAAAAACAAAAAAAAAAAACAATGTGGCATTAGTGTCCTTCCCTGTGCAGCTACACCCTGTTAAAAATGTAATCTGTTTAGATAATCAAAGCACAATTATTATATTTAATGATGATGAAATTGTTCTCAGGGTGGTAGTTAAAATGGTAAATCTTTTTTAACACTGGGTAGGATATCAAAAGTTTTGAACTGTCTAAAAATTGCTTGCATTGTGTTATCTGGGCTTGGTTAGGAGTTGTGACATGTTGTCAGGCACATTCCCCTTCTAGTCCCAATCTTTGTATTTCTGGTATTTGATGCACAACGGATTTTGTGGCTACATTTTAATTTCTAATTTTTACATTTCACTTGGTACTACAGTAAAGTTTTGAGAATGTGCTGAGGTACTAAGTCAAATATTCAGGAGGAAGTTGGGTGTTTCTCAGTAGTGACCAATGCAAATGATGGCAAGAATAATAACTTGGTTATGTAGGTATTTACAACCTCTCCAAGTGACTTTTGCCACCATATTTGCACACCTAACATTAGTTTGGAATAAATGTGCAAATAGGGTGCAGTTGTGCCCCAAATACTGCCTTGTTTTCACGGGCACAGCAACAGGCTTTTCTCCATGTGGAGAAACAAAGGGAGATAAAAGTTAAATATGCACGTCACAGATATTGCTGCAGATTGTTTGCACTGCAGATAATCCGCAGAAAAATATTAAGTGCAGGAATATGCCTTGATATCTATGACTTGAATAAATGTAATTGTGCAACTCATAGGCCAACAACTATGATGTTGATATTTCCACATTTATTGTGAATGGTGTTTCTTCTGCAAGTGATGCTTAGGCATACACTCTTAAAACAATTCCGAAACTGTTATTAGAGGGGTTAACATATTTATTAACGAATCCAAAAGTGTAAAAATCTATCTTTCTGATTTGCAGATTCAATAAAAAAAGAGATGATTTTGATTTGCATTTTGAACTTGAGGCTCTTCGTATTGAAGTTTCTATTATTAGGGGCCACCGAGTGTCTTTAAGATCTGAAACACCCAGTGTGTCATTTACCTGCTTCTTTGTTCCCTGCTAGCTGTACTCTGAAGATGCAGTTCCCCTTTGCACATCGCCTACAATTGAGAGGACTTGATGATTGGCTTCATAAATCTTTGTTAGCTGGAAGGCCAGGCCTGCCACTTCAGATATAGCCTTAGTGACTCGCCTTCTCAAAACTCCAGCATGCAATCTCGGCTGTCCGTTGTCCTGCCTATCAATCTGAAATCTCTTGATTGTTCACCTCGCGGGCCTTCGATATACCGTGGACCCAGCCCCTTGCCTGCATGAACCACAATGCACTTTTCAGACATTTTCAATCTGATTCTAGAGTGCATCAAAGTACACTTCACCCTTTAGCATGCAAGCGATGTGTTGGTAAATTGTGACAAGCTTCCCTTCTTTCCTTACCTTGTTAGACCATGTGACATTCTTCAACTCCGCTGATCATTGCGCTTTTTTCTCCAGAGGGATACGCAGTGGCCAGGCGAAGCTTCTTTCGCTCTCCAATGGTTCATTTCATATCTGATAAATCACCAACAATTTGTGAACCTAAACAGTTTTCATGCTGCCGGTGCGGCCTCGGTCTTCTAGAGTTCCCCAGGGTTTGAGGCTCAGGTTGGCATGGTCTTTGATCGATGAGCCGTCTCCACTGTCTGTCAGGGTGATATTCGTTTTCATTCCACGGGCATGCATGGCGCTCAGCACTGCCATGCGTGGAGCTATGAGTTTAGTGGCTAGCATGGTGCTTACTAACAGATTGCTGTGCTGCTAGTACAGATTTCTCTGCCTCAGTTGTATTTTTGGTATTACACTATCATACATCATGCACATTTAATGCTCCTCAGGGGTCTCATGGAGGCGCAGAACAACATAGAAGACCCTGTACATAAATAACGAGCACTTTGTGGTACCTTTCACATTGAGATCAACTGCCTATAGTGTTCTTCTCAGACAGCTTAGGAATGCTGTTGGAATATCAACGGTGTATACTTTTTGCAGCAGACTATGAATTCTTTAAATTATGAATGAGTTCAGGTTTTGTGGAATGCGAAAGCCAGGTGGGACTTAAACAGTAATTATCCACAGATGCTATTGAATCAATACATGAATTGGCTCAACTAAATAATCTGCTTGCAAGGTTTGGCAATTAAATGTCAGTTAATCGGGATATGTGTGAATGAGACTTTGAAACATTCATGCACAACATTTCTATGAGAAGCCTTACCCACCCTCACATTTATAGTAGGATCATCAGTCAGCCAGCCCTGGTTTAGCCTAATACTGTGAAGTCAAACCTTTCATTTTACTGGCCACAGATATTGGCAAGACACATTAGCAACAGCTAGCAGCTTGAGTTACCAGGACTATTGTTCCTTTTATGAGAATATAATACATCCTTTCAAATTAACACTTTATTTTTGAAGGATTCCTGAGGCAGTACATACCACATGCAGTGTGCCTAAAAGCATTCCACAAAATGTCAACTTGCTTAACAGGTGACCATGCTGAACTCCTTTCTGTTTACATTATGTGCAGTTCGGGCAGTAGAATGTGCATCACTATTTTGGGGTGAGAGCATCTATTTTTAATAATTATATCCCTGTGCCCACTTCATATGTGGTTGGTTCAGATTCATAGGGATGTCTTGATTAGGAAAACAGCCTAGTTGTTAGTTAATGTGGTAAAATGTTGACAGTAATTTATTTACCTAACATAACCTTAATGTGTATGTGAAAAGCGCAGGCTCACCTAGAAGGGTATCTTAGTGCTGAATAATAAATGTTCATTGTTACCCAACTCAGTGGTTCTCATTTTATTGACCTCAGAAGGATGAAAGGCTGAGTTGATTCGCCGGGATTTGAACCTGTGACCATGAGTTTGAACACAGGCCCTTACAGTTGACGCATTAGTCCACTAAGCCACCAGGCAAGGCCTGTGTGACTAGAGATGTATAATCCTTCAGGTTCTGGTGCAATCACACTAATCCTTCAATAAAAAATGACACAAAGGCCCTTTGATCAAATGGTCACTTCCTTTATTATGTGTATCGGTTTAGCTTAAATCCACGAGCAACATGAGAGAAGTGTGGTCTTTCTAGCATATTACGTGGCAACACGTTCCCCTGTTTGCATCTGGAACCCAGAAGCCGTCTGAGATTGTGAAGTCATGGAGCAAGGGGCCATTGTCCTCTGGCAGCTCCTGACCACACGCACTCTCATGCCCAGAGACTACACAGCAGTGATAACTACCAGATGTGACTCTCTGGTTATGACTCGTTGATATTGGTCCTTGATGGTGGGTTCATCCTGTGGAGACTCCGCCTCTGTTCAGCTGGTGTCCAAGGTTTCTTCAGTCCAGGCAATACATTGATCAGGACATACTCCGCTTATATGCCTTTGATAGACAAGTGCACGGGAGAAGGAGGAAAAGTTGATCAATATAACATGATCAAGAAAATTCACATGGCAGTCCTGTACCAGTGACTGAATGTCTGTTGAGCATGAGAAGGTGGATGAGATGAGACCCACTGTGTGATTTGTTCTACTCCTCTGTGCAAGCAAGATATCAGAAGGGGTCCTTTAGTGCCCTGGGACCAAAGAAAAAAGCAATTTCCATAGCACGTGGCATCTGCTGTGGACAATAAATGAACTTGAGTCTGATAAGTTCTCCCAACTGTTAAAATATGTTTGTCTGAATACAAGTGATGATATGTTGAGTTTTTGAAGGCAACTGTGATCATAGATTTGGGTGGCCACAATGGTGTATTTAGACTAGGCGTGTGCGAAACTCTTTTAAGTAACTTCACAAACTTTTGTGAAAATTACCTGAAATTATTCAACATTTAGTGAAATTAGTTCTGTGGTATCTCGCGAAAAATCAACACGAGAGCATGCCTCGCATTCAAAAAGCAAGAACTATGGAAGCAAAAGGACACGTTTGAGGATACAATGTCTATTGCAAGACATTTTCGGCTCAAACTAGTGTTCTGAGGGGAAAAAATTGCACAATTTCTCAGCTGCAAAATGAATGTGTTTGTGAATTTTCCTAACCAGAAATGTGCTCATTTTTTGGGCTTAGTTAACAGTTTTGTACAGGCCTAATTTTCACCTCAAACAACAAAGGTGAGAGAAAACATTTATATATTGAATTTCAGTTGTCTGTTTTTCCATCTCAGAGGCTCCGATAAAAAAAAGTGATGAGATGCATTTGTGTACATGATGGAATGGCTTGCTTCCCCTTCCATGTTGGCCTTTGACTGTTATTCCACTACGCTACACCATATATGTGCCCTTAGCTGTCCCTATCTCTGTATGTTTCTAATAAATATAGCTTGCAGCTCTGTCTGTAAGATATCCTTAACACTCGCCTCCTCTATGTGCTTATGGTATCGCACATACCTTACCCTTTTGCTTGTCAAATTTCACTAGCCATTCCTCCATGCTTTTGTAGTGCAATTGGTCCTTTGCCCCACGCACACGCTTGATGTTGCTCACCACCACGCCACCTGCACACATCTATTTATCATTACTCCTTTGTACCCCACCGTACGTCTGATACTGTTAGGCCACTCGCTTTAAATGTCAGATGTCCATTGTTACCTTTTTTAGCCGCAGTCCTATATGTCTCAGATGTCCTCAATGCCCAACTCTTCACCTGTACATGATGTTCAAGCCTCCCATCCACAACTGTTTCAGATGCCCTAATCCAACTCACTTCTATATTGTGATACAATGGTGTAGCCAGTGTGTTATCAATCCTAGTGCAAGGAAGGACATGGCCCCCGTGGCCTCTCTTTGAACTGTGATAAACAGCAATAATCAGGGTTCAGTGGGCCCCTGGTGCCACTGCTCCTGCTGCACCAATGGAAACTATGCCGCTGTTCTGGTATTCATAAAATGACTTTTTACCTTACTTTACACACACAGTACAGTACCTATGCCCCGGCCACATGTCCATTGCACCCTGGTGCTACTGCACCTGCTGCACTAACGGAAGCTATGCCGCTGTTCTGGTGTTTATAAAATTAATTCTCGCCTTACCTTACACACACAGTACATATGTCCCGTCAACGTGTCCTTTGCGCTATTTTGTATATGTTGGAAAACCATATTCACAGAAACCGATGACAGTTAATCAAATTTATATACGATGTGATCTGTAGAAAGGAAATATTTCCTGAAACACGGTAGATTTTCCAGGCTCATTAACTCGGATATTCACCAGGCCTCTGTTAGGACATTCTGGATCGTATCTTATGACCACATGCTCCCAGCCACAGCCCCGGTTTCTCCCAGGGTCATTGTAATGTTGAGAAAAAAGAATCTTGCAACCGACCACAATTCACGTTCGCTGTCAAGCACAGAGCTCCGTTGTATTCTTTTCGCCTCTTTCATCTGATGTTCTGCTGCCCTGGTACTGGCTCTTCCGGCTCCTGAAAACAAAGGGAAATATTGAAACGATATTGAAATGCTCTTTACAAAGCTTGCCACGCAGGACCTGTGCGGTGCAGAAAGCTGCCCGGAGAGGTGACGTGATGGACAGGTTGTCATTGCTGGAAATAAACCCTACGCCCTTCATCGTGTCATGGCGGATGATCTGATTAAATGCAATAAAAGCCAGCCAAAGGAGGCATCTGGACTTCAGCTGCGCCCCTCTGACGGGGTTAAGTTCACAAACTTGAAATCTCCCGGTCTCCATGCTGACCTGGGCTGGAGCTTCAGCCACCGACGGGGCTTCTGAGAATGTACACACACTGTCAGGTTGTTGTAACAGATGTAGCTGTACACACCCTTATGGCCTTGCTGCCGTGCAAGTGCCCAAAGATAAAAATCAGAGTGCAGTTTATTATTACCTCGCTATCCTTTACTCCGCTTCACCTTTATGATATTGCCCCCTTCAGAGTGCGGAATAGTTGTTATAGCTTTACACAATGTGTCGTTCATCTGCCAGGCAATTTAGTAATAAAATATTATGTTTTATTAAATTGTTTACCCAGTGGTACAGACAACGGCACTCCATAGAGATACTATTGCTCAGTTTCAGGTGTCCCTTGTCCAGTGGTGCAGGTCAAGCCTCCTGGAGGTGTTGTTTGTTTATTTGTGCAGTTTACTGTAGCGCTAGCGCTGCACAAAGAGATTAAAGCGCTTTACATGAGCACCAGTGTTATTAAACAAGATCAGATTCACAGGGCGTTGAGCCGATGCCGGGAGTCAAATCTGGTTCTCTTGTTCCATAGTCAGCAGCTCTTGTCCTGATGCTAAATCCTCTTCCCCACTGTTTTTTTTTTGCTCAGACCATTGTCCCTCCCACAGACACCAGAGAAACTGCAATGCTGTCAAGCTCTTTGAGGGCTGTTCCATACACAGTGTCATAGGTGACCACAATTCAGCCCTTTTTAAGTGAAAAAAATTGAAATATTCTACAGATAGCTGGATGAGTCTGTGATATTTCTGTCTGGTGGTGGCCATTAGAGGTATAGTGCTTAGAGTGGGCGAACTACTTTACTATTAGCACCGTGGCATATGGAGAAGCAGAATGAAAACCTACCCGAACCAAGAGTCTAGAGGAATGCTGCATGGTGGAGGTAGACCAGCAGCGGCCAAGGTCTGAGAGAAAGCCTACCTTTACTGACAAGTAAAATCTGGTTGACATCACTTCCCGAAAGAGAATGACATCATGAAGGAAGGTGTCTGACATACCTTTGTATATTAACATGCTTTATTTGTTCACCTGACTACAATAATAGAGCTCTTTAAATCTAAGAGTTTACTCAAATAGAAGATGGTTGCAGGTGATACATGAATAAGTTGCTACATCCTGCTGGCTCAGCTCGTTTATATCTTGGGTTAAGCTTTTAAAAACCTTCTTTCTAGCGAATGTCGTAGTAATGATGTATCACACAGCTAGGCGAACACTGCATTTCAGATGCATCGGTCAGCATCAGTCACTGTTGTGATGGGAAATAGGCAGTCAAATAATACAATGAGTAAACATACCTTTAGCAAGTCTCAAAAGTTTTCCCATCATCCCCCTCAGAGCCCTCTTTATCAGTATGCAGGAAAAGTGCATACATTGGCAGGAAGACTTGAGCTCTGCGGAAGAACAATTCCACATTGTAGAGAAGATCATCCTTCTGACCCATCCTGCTACATGGGACCCAGGTATGAAATATATGTACAGGAAGCTCACAGCAGACCAGGACAGAATATGGTCTCTGGTCAGACCCTGCATGTCTGCTCATTCTCAAATTTAAGTAAGTCTACAGACCATATCTTGTCTTTTCAATAGTTATTTCAAAGAGCCATAAAACAACAGCACTCCATTGCTCACAAAGTCTTCAGCATCTTAACAGAATGGTTGCGCATGACCGCTAACACACTCTGGTTGATTCCCATTTATTCATTCATGCGGCGTGAACAAGACCTAAAAGGTGACCGGCTGCTTGACACAGCAGTTGACAACATTCAAACCCTTCTAAATCAGAAAGTCCAACCCACGCCTAGATTGATAGCTCTAGGGAGCGGGTTACTTCAATCATTTAGTCTTTGAAAATCCAACACCCCCCAGACATTCCTTGTTAATTTTGACAGTCCATCTGCCCTCATATCGTATCTTGCAATTCTGATTCTACGTGCCACTCTCCTCTATTGCCTCGATTGTGCTTTTTCTTTTCTCTTTTGTTTTATGTTTTGGTTTGTTTTTTTTATTTGCTATTTGCAGCGAACATTGTTCGATACAACTGCACTGTTCCTTCTATGCTTATATAACTCAATGCACTGTTCTGTTCTAAAGTTAAAAAACGTAATAAGAACATTTTTTTAAAAATGACCATCTTAATATCAGGAGTGATTAGTAAACCTGCTGTCTGTGATTTTCCTCATTATTAACCCCTTCGATGCTCTCAGCTCGTCATGAGGCACGGTTGAGCTGTGCTGATGACGAGCTGAGCTCGTCATGAATAAATGAGCTTTCAAAAAAGTCAGCACCGGAGGGGAAAACCCTTAGCAGCCACGGTGTTAATACTTAAAACAGGATAGAAGGTAGACCATCTTTCACAGGCTACAGGAGTGTTCTCAGCAGTAGGACCCTCAAAGACAGGTCAATTACCTAAAAAAAATGCAGTGAAATAAAAACATCATCTCATAGGAATTATGACAGTCTAACTCAACCAATAAGCTTGTGAGTGAGGCATCCTGTGACGCACATCTTAATTTGCCGGCTCGATAAACTCATCCAAAATGGCGCTCACCAACGTGCTTTTCTGTAAAACTAATAAGCGTGCAGCATGCCTCGAGAATGTTAATCCCCACATCTCTGCCTTACAGAGCGCCAGTGAGTTTTGCTTAAAACTAGTGTGATCAGAAACGCATGAACTCTCTCTCGACTGAATGATTGTTGACAGCCAGTGCTAACAACATAGTGTTTTCCAACGCATACTTTGGGTGTTAAATTGGAGGCTTGGAAGCTGGGAGAGGTGGATCTCTGCCATGATGACATCATAACTGTGGTAATTAAACATAACAAGCCACGGTCAAGCTACGTTCATTGCCTTGAACATAACTGGGCATAGAAATTCAAATTTTGGAAGTCCTTGACAAATTTGTGCACAGTAATTTGGGTCTTTTATTTCCACTCGAGCTGTCATATTTTCCTGGCCCTTTAGGAGTATGCGGATCTCGTCACTCTTGTTCTCATATGGCGGCTTCCCCCAGAGAACTTAAGTTCACCTCTTTATGGGTCAGTGTGTAATGCGGCAAAGACACTGAACTCACCTGATGGGCCCGCAGACAGGCCCGTGGTTCGTTCTCTCTCTCTCTCTCTCTCTCTCTCTCTCTCTCTCTCTCTCTCACACACACTCTCTCTTTCTCTCTCTCTCTTTCTCTCTCTCTCTTTCTCTCTCTCTCTCTCTCTCTCTCTCTCTCTCTTTGCTGTTTATTGCCATTGTTGAGTGTAGGGAGGCCCGTGACTAACCAAATGTGAAGACTCGAGTGGCTCATTATGTTCCTCCCCATCCCCGATTTTGGTAATAAATGATTTATTGCATCCTGCACTTCTGCATATATGGTTTATGTATAGCATGTTTATAAGCGTATTTGTTTTAAAAATGTATTTAACGAAAATCAGGATACAAGAGCTATAGTCTCGAGAGTGAGGAAGGCCCGTATAGGAGACCGCCGCTTTTCTATAAATGCGGCAAAAAACTGGAACGCTCTCCCTAGGGATATCCGGAATGAATCTTCTTATCTTAAATTCAGAAAATCACTTAAAACTTTTCTTTTTCCTAAAACCTCTTAAATTTCCAGATCCTTAGAGTTTTCTGTTATCAGTCAGGTAGCGCTGGGACGCTCTAGGGCAGCCAGGCGCTTTACAAATCAAATTTCATTTCATTTCATTTCATTTCATATGTGCAGTAATACAGCATCACCTTGAAAAACTGTGTAACTCTTCAGAGAGTTGTTTTTGTGTGTAAAGTAATGGTAACATGTAATCGGCGAGGCTATAATGAGTGAATTTCTCATGTCAATTTTGTTATACTTTAGTAATAAGCTGGACGTTGTACTCTAGTAATAAATGTCGGACTCGATGTTTATTAGTACTGTTGCTCTAACAGAAGTTATTGAACCGCATTTATTTTGAGCTCTGTGGCATAAACATGTCATGCCACTGAAAATAAATGTTGTCCAGTATCGCGAGTTCTTTAGAGCATCTATACTAATAAATGCAAATTCACACATTTATTACTACAGTGCTATGGTCGAATGTCATATTATTGCCACAGGAGTGCAATAAAATGACTGCTTTATGACTCACATAGTGGAAAAGTGTGGCTCAATGATTAGAGCGGCAGACCCTGATGCAAAGGTCTAGCCCGGGACCAGGGTTCAATTCCCCGCCTCGGCGGGTCTTGGGCTTAAAATTCCACGGACCTGATAATTCTCGCCTCGGTGCCTATTCCAATCATGGAGTCCCACTCTCCAACTCTGGGCAATAGCTTGCTTAATCTCCACAACGGCCCCCACAACGCTAAGGATGCCTGGCCTCCACCTTGGGGGTACCCAGGAGTGGACGCCTCACAGGGAAAGCCAGGATGGGTTCCACAGCGGTATTCGTACAAGCGCCTTGAGACCCTTGCGGGTGAGTAGTGCGCTATACAAGTATGAATTTACAATTTTTATTTACAATTTTTACAAGTCGTAATGACTGCACAGGGGCACAACTTTGCTGTTAGTCACAAGGCCTCTGTTATGCAATTTTATCTCAGTGCACACATTTAACCCTCCTCCCTGAAGCAGATAAATGTATTTTTTTTTAAATGTAAACATATATGTAAAAATGCCATGGTGCAAACCCTGTATGGAAAGAGTGTAACATGCTTTTTATCAGCATTGTCGATGGACAAGAGGGACATCATGTCCTCATGCTCTCCTCTCATGAGTCACCACCCAACTAAAGACATTCATATGCCTCACTGCCCCATATTCTATGGCGTAAGTGAGAATTTTTTATTATCCTGTTTTTGTTAATTGTGGCTCTTTCACTCAAGCAAAGTTTCAATTCGAAGACAGCAGGTTTCCCCCTGTTTCACAGGAAACAGCCTTTGAATCAAACTGTATGTTTGTATCCAAGGATTGAGTTTCCATGAAATAAGCTCCCGTTCAATGCAAAAAGCCTGAAACATTATCTTTTAACCCCTTGCATGCTGATGACAGCCCCCGTCCGTCATGCAGCTCGGTGGGCGTGTGCTGATGATGACTGGGGGCCGTCATGAACCCGCCCACTCTTTAGAAGTGCCGCACAGGCGCAGAATCGCGGCCTCACGCAAGGGGTTAACCATGCATGTGGATTGCTATTTATCGGATGCAATCAATAACAATGCAATATTGGTGAATTTGTAATCAGGCCGTAAGCGTCAGGTAACCTACTCATGTGGATGTAGGCAAACCGTGCAACCCTTAAAAGACTTCATGGTAAAGCATGAACAAACAGTTGTTAATTTTTTCTGGTACGTCTCACATTACTGAAAAGGTTATTTTTTCTTTGTTTGCTTCTAGACACATGGCATCAAACAGGTCATTCCATGCATTAGCAATGCAAAGACTATAAATGACTTGTATCTCCCAAATATATTAGTGATATGAACATAGTGATCCAGCGTTTTCAGGGTCCATTTTCCTTACTGCATATCTTCCTCTGACGGATCTTTCTTATATGCACTGAGGGGTGAGAGAGGTAGTATGTCATCAGTCAATACCAATTAACAGTGTAACCCGTTTGACCACACAATAAGGACCAGGAATTGGAAACTCTAGTGAAAAAGGTTAATTACAGATTAATTAATAATCAGGTTCAGGTACACAAAAGGTAACACCATACTTTAAAGGTACAGAACAACAACAGGTAACCCCAACGTCTGAAAGAAATTATTGCGGACCAATATTACACAGACAATTCAGTCACATCAATACAAAAGAACAATACAAGGAGTTGATTCTGAGAGAAAAGTCTAAAGGTCCCTCGTCTATACATTGAGTAATCTAAATCTCCTAAATCAATGTCCAAGCTAAAATGAATGTTCTGTACCCTAAAGGACCTCTAAATGCAGGGAATTTCCATAGAGGAAATTAGAACAAGGCAGGGTAAGTTAAGTAGGAAGGCATCAGCATTTCTGAAACTTGGTCAAGAGTCTTCTGTGGGTCCTAGAATAAGCGTTAGCCTAAGCCACACTTGGGAAAGAATCAGAGGTAAGCATAGAGGGCTGAACCTCTCAAAGTGTATAGGAAGTGTTCTAAGCATTTAGGGGAAGGTCACTGAAGGGATAACAAACAAGAATCTGAAAGGCATCTGGAAGGAATCTGGAAAGCATCTGAATCTCAAATGGTGTGATTACTAAGTTATAACAGGCAAGGGTCCTCAGGGTAACACCCCTTTGTACGTATCATCATGTGTCCATTCTTCACATCCACTTCTCACATTGCAGACTGCAACATCAGGGAAAAATCTCACACATCGACATAATAACTACATCTTCTCAAGCACAGGTTAGATCGCAACATTGCTGAATTGGTGTTCGACTTGGCATCTTTGGCGTGGTTTCCTCTGACATTTGCCTCTACCTCCTGTATTTTTGATTCTGTGCTAGATTTCGTTTTTGCTGGCTTAGATGCTTTGGACACTTTGCCACTGCTGATCAGTGTCAAAGTGCAAGTGCTCCCTGTATAAATTGTCATTACAATTGGTTCTTCCTGATTGGCATATTTGATTTACTGGTAGTCCCCAATAGAGTGCATTGTGTGCACCAACGCCTGTAAATCCAAATGCTACTAGTGGGCATGCAGCACTGATTGTGCCACCCGCATGAGTAGTCCTGTAAATGTACCTCATACCTGCCACTGCAGTGTCTGTGTCCAGTTTTGAACTGCCATGTCGACCTGGCAAGGGCACCCGCTTGCCAGGCCATAACCTTCCCTTTTCTTACATGCAAACCAGGATTTATGTTTAGACACTTTGAATTCAGAATATAATAACATATCTGCTAGTAAAGATTGTTTAAATTGTGTGTTTGAAAATGCCACTTTAAGAAAGAACAAGAAAGAACGACACCGAGTCGTGGCTATACACCAGCAAGGCTAAGCCCTATATACTAATCAAACAACACAACTGCCAGTACTGGAAATTGCTTTTCAAATGCTGATAACGACCTTTATGAATGAAACATACCGGTCCAGTTTGGTTACTTTCGTCACTAGTTTATTATATCATTTAGTTTACTAGTCGAATATCATCTGAAAAGCAATTTCCAGTACTGGCAGTTGTGTTGTTTGATTACTTTAAGAAAGAAGGCATTTTCTTGTTTAACCATTCTGTGTGCCTCTGCGGTTTGTGGATTGACTGTTTGGTTTTGGAGTGACAGGGCCTGGGGATGTGCATTCACAGACCTTGGCTGCATTTAGAGTAGTGGGAGGAGTTTTCCTTGCACCTGAATAGGGTCTGTCTCCCTTTCACAATGCTGTCTCCACCACCTGTGATCGCACTGCACCAGCAAGGACAAAACTGGTTTGGGCTGGGCTCCGAGCGCCTTGCACAAAGAAGAACAAAGACAAAATGGGGTGTAAGTAGTAGACCTTAAACCCCAGAACTTTAGATCACTTCTGGACTCAAGAGGAACCTTTGCCAAGGAGAAGAGCTGTCGAGATGTGAGGAGGAGTACTGCCCCTTTGCTGTGTGGGGTTGGCCTGCAGTTGCTGTTTCTGCCAAGGAAAGGACAAGGACTGTAACTTTGATGGGAAACCTGCTTGAAGAAGAATCTCCCAGGGCCTGTGTGTGCTGGCCTCCTGTGCTGATGTTTCAGGGACGCAAATACTTCACCCCCAGCCCCCCTGAACTCTATTGCTGAGAGTTCTGACCTGCCAGGAGGCACCTGTTCCAGTTTTGGGCCTCTGAAGGTTATTCCTACTGTTAGGAGCTGGAAGAAACCTAAGAGAAGCAAGAAAAGCAATCTACAACACCATCAGCTGCAATGACGCAACCGGCACCAAGGCCCAGGGTACCACTCATGAAGTGCACGGCGCAATGCCCGGCCTGCACTGTAGCTCTGATGCCCTTCATTGCCTGCCGATGCCTGCAGTTATCGGCCTTTCCGATGCCAGTGCCTTCATCCTGTTACCACTGAGAGTGACTCCACAAACTCGCCAACTTCGCATCGCCTCACTGAAACCGATGCCTCACAGCCGAGATTCAACACATAGCCACTGTGCAGACACAACTCCTCACCTCTCTCGTGGCAGCCAGGGAGTTGGCCTCGACCTCTGCACCGACGCCTCACCTCCACGACGCCATGCATAGTCATATACTTAGTTTTCCAAGGTACTGTTTGTTTGAGGGTCTGCGTGACACCGTGCCAGACACTGCGCACCTCGTGGTCTGAGCCGTACTTTGGATTTATTGCTGTCATAATGTTGTAATACCCCCGGGAGGAGCTATTTGTTTTCTACAAGCTTTATTTTGTAAACAACTGTTTTGAAGTGCTATTTTACTACATTTATGCTGGATTCTTGTCATTTCCGTCTTGTTGAGTTTAGATAAAGATATTTTATTTTTCTAAACTGATGTTGTGTAACCATGTGTGGTGTTATCACTGTGACTGTGTGTTTTGAGTAAAAATACTTTACTCATTGCCTTTCGTATAAGCCTGTTTGCTCTTGCCAAGCTACCAAGGGGGGTGAGCAGGGGTTATCTAGAGTGTGTATGCCCCTTACCCCGACTAGAAGCAAGTGTCCCTACATGGACAAAGGTGCCTACCTCTGCCAATTCGAGACCCCCAGTTCTAACAATAAACCTTTCAGTTGATGCACTGGCTTCTCATGTTGTTTTGTCAAGGTCTTCTTCTCAGACTCTCTCCTCTATCACTAGTACAGTGATGTATCTATTCGCAAACTAACAATGCATTTGAATACCTGCAAAAATTTCACATTAACAGAAAATGGAAAACATTATTAATGCAGCATGGTGAAATACAGGCCTAGTCAGCACAAGTTTAATGCATTAAATCAATGGTGCACATTTAATATGCTTGTGCACATTTAAACACAAATGAATAAAATATTCTTGTGCAATAGATTTACATTGCATGTAACATGCAATAAATCCCTAGGATAATTATGTGTAAGCATAGCAAGAACTACATTTAGATGTAATATATATGTGATATTAGTGCATATATTGCATAAACTCTTTGTCGCTTCAAGAGAAATCACACTCTGCATATATGAGGAGGGTTTCTATTTAATTTACTAACCAATAAATGTTAGCCAAGGCATTAAAGCACACATTATGAAAGTCAAGTTTCATCTTAATGGTAAGTACATTGTCTAGTACGTAAGGACGATCTTTTTCATCAAGACTTCAAATAGTATATCAATCTGTTATGGTAATACCCACAATATGAGTATCCTCTACTCCTGCAGTGAATGCACTCTTTAATAATGATGTGAAGTGCAGCACTCACATTAAGTATTTGTGACGTATAAAGGGTGGGCAATTTTGCGCTGCAACAGTAGCAAACATTCCTCCTTCAGAAAAGTGTTGATTACCGATCCATTCTGTGGCTACTTCATTTAGGACCCTTCCTGTATAATGTCAGTGTACATAATGTTCTGGCAGGGCTAGACCACCATTTGGTTGTCTTATCACCTTTATATCTGTAAGGATTTGTGTTTATTTTGTCTGCTACGGCTGTGATTCCCTCACCTATTACTAAACGCTTTCCTTTCTGTCCGTGATTGTCTTGTACTAAGTATGTCAAGTTGTAAGTAATATCCGAACAGTGCTGAAATACGCCAGCGGGACTTTTAATATGTGAAGCTTCACAAGTGACATACTGCTAAGCTATTCCAGAGTGTTGCTAATTAAATTGGTCACTCCTAAAATATACCATGTTGCTTCTAATGTGTGGGTGTAGACATTGTCACAAGAGAAGAGCTCTGCATGCTCCATCACACTTATGTTAAGCTGCAGTCTTAATGCTGTCCCGGAGTGGAGTCTAACCTACTGCTGCCGAGCTGCTTCAAGCAGCAGGTTGTGAGACGGCGGTGAGTATGTGGTACATCAGCTATATACAAGCAACACTGTTTCTGTCCACGGCACAAGTACACTACTCCTGCCACTACTGCCATTTCTTGATGTGGTACCGCAGCAGGTAGCAGCAGTTTTCACCGCTCTTTTCAACCCAACAGTAATGAGTTTGATAGGAAAGTGAATGTGGAAATATGAGAGGGGTAAGGAGGGAGAATTGCAGTCACAGAAAGCAGATGGGGTCCAGACAGACTCTTCAGAGGTGAAATGACTGATTGGAAAAGCAGGAATTACAGAGACAGACATTGGCACCACAGGAGAGTCCTTAGGGGGTGTCTTACTTGGTTCTTCAGAGAAGGTCTCAACATCCATTGCAGTTAACACAAAATAAAACTCAGTCTGAGACAGCTATTAGCTTCCAGCTAAACATCTGTGACTCTTAGTAGATATAAAGGAGCAGTCATGCTTATCTCAAGGGTGGACACTATGTTCAGGGCAACACAATTACCACAACTGCAATAACATTTTAATGTCCAGACAAGGTTGTGTGTCTTGCCATCTCTGTAAGAATACAACAATATATTACATTTGTGATCAAATCATTTAAAAGCACAGCCACAATCCAAAGCCTTATACGCTAATGTGACACAGTAATGTTACAAAGAACCACTAATGTCACAATGAGAATGGTCATCTCTAGTGGGTACCAGGCCGTGTTTAAAGTTGAACTTAACCATTATTGAGTGTTAAAGCCAGAGTACTGGCTTCAAACTATTTTAAATGTTCTTAAAGCTCTAGTGTTTGCAGAGTTCTGGTGTGTTTATGTTTTCATAGCTCTGATCTGCCCACTAGCACATGTCTGTGGACCAGTGGGCTGGCCAACTTGGTGCCGGACTGCTGTTAAAATGAGAGCAGAGAAGCAGATATTACACCAATACAGGTTGGTGCATAAAGGAATGTGTTCTCCAGGTAGAGTCACTGTCCTCATTTGCACAGGTAACAGTCTATCTCTCTTGAACCAACATTTGATTGAGTGGCTTAGCGGATGTCCAGAAATCCATCACTGAGGCTGATTCCTCATCAATCTGCCACCGTCTTGTGCTAAGGCATAGAGAGCGCAACATCACTCACCTGTAGTGAAGGGGCTTCCACACAGGACAAGGTCAGTGGTAGGCTGGCAAGCAGAGCTTCAAACCTGTCATAGGCTTAGTCTTATCCAGGAAGAAGTGGGCAGCAGACCTACCCCACAGGCTGGAACTAAGCTACTGCACAGGAGCCCACACATCTCCCAGTTCAGATGATCTCAGGAAACTACATGATAGCAGCAAGTTAGATGGACAAAGCTAGACATCTGGGCTAAAGACCACTACACTTGAGTGCATATTGCATTCTGAAGATTGTAAGATCCAGCTAGCCAGCCTGGGTCTGTGTTTGCTTCCACACAGAGTAGTTTGAGACTGGGACAGTACCTTACCTAGAATACATTGCGGTCCTGAAACAAAAATGTGGGTGTTAAGATGTTCCTCTGTAGGCAGCATCCATCCTCCATCATGCAAGCTCCATACTTACTCAGAACTAAATGATCGCTGATAGTTATTAATGGCCCTACCATAAGGTGCACTATTAATGATCACAAAGCCTTTCCTGCTTACACATTTTTTAATGTTCACAAAGGGTTACACCAGTGGTTACTGTTCAGTGTTTACGAACATTCTGTTTAATCAAAACAAATATAGACTGATGGGATCGCTATCAAGATCTCTCAAATGAGTTCTACTATACTACTTGTGAGGGTGAGAAGCAAGGACGTTTCTACCTATTCCTGGGTCACAACAAGGGTGTGCCACGAAAAGCACATTAGGGGTCACATGTAAGACTATTTTTAGCTGTCGCAAACGGAGATTCAGGCTGTTTGCAACTGCTAAAAAGGGTTGTAGAATATATCAACACTATTTTGTGTGGAGGTAAACTGTTACGGACTGGCAAAATAGAGTTTGCGTGCCAAGGGCGTACCTTCCTAATAGCAACTCGCAGAGGGGTGTGTGATTGTTTTGCAAACGAAATGTGATCGCAAAACAATTGCAGTTTGCTGCCTACTTCAAGTAGGTGGTAAGCCACTCGCAAACAGTAAGGGATCTTCAGGGGTCCCCTTCCCCTTTGTGACTGGCAGCAAAAACGTTTTTTAAGAGCAGGCAGTAGTCCCACGGACCACTGCCTACTCTTAAAAAATAAAACAGAACGTTTCATTTGTCTTTTTGAAACGCATCCCGTTTTCCTTTGAGGGAAACAGGCTGCATTAAAAAAAAGTTGCTTTATTTGAAAGGCAAACACACATGGGGTCTGCTGTGCCCAGCAGTCCACCATCCCTGTGTTGTTGCCCATTCCCAATTGGTCTCAAATTGCGACCTGTCTCATGAATATTGATTGGGCATGTAATTTACAACCTCATTGGCAATCACAAAATGTGTCTAAGACACAATGAAAAATTTCCTTTTGCAAATTGTGTGTCGCTAAAATTTGCAAATTGTGAGTTGCAAAAGGTAATGGTCATACATGTGGCCCAAGGTGTGCAGTTTTATGGGTTCCTAGGGATTTGTGGTGGCTCCACAAAGTTTGCCACAAAGCAAGCATTCGGAGGACTAACCATGGACAAAGGAAAAGTGGCAGAATGTCACAACCATTGTATTAATCATGTTTTTTCATCTCTTCAAATATGAGTTATGCTTGTGCATCTCTTGTGATATGTCCTGCTAATATATTATTACAGTCCTTTGTGCCAAAGCTAGTGGAATGGATCACACCAAATACAAGAACCAGACAGAGAGGGGCATTGTAACTCCTGCGCTGATAGTAAATAAATTCATATAACCCACAATATTCTTATTAAAATTATTTTCACTGTTTGTGTTTTAATTGGGTACTCTTATGCTGAAGATGTATTATCATTATATGCAGTTTGCTAAATGATTAATCTTGCCCCTTAGCAGTGCACATAGCTAATTGGAGCAAAGAACAGAAGGATCCCTATAATGTGTTAATTGGTCACATGACTATAGTGCAATTAGTACTCAAGATATTAATCATTTTATGACTTTTATTCTAATTATTGGAAAAAGTCAGATTTTTGGTTTGTGACTTGCAGTTTTGAAAAACGTATTATTTGCAAAGCAGGTTGTCTTCAACAAATGCATTAAAAGATTAATCTCTGTGCTATTCCTTACCTCCATAAGCACATTTGTTTCTCTGACATTTTTAGATACACCTGCTGTATTTCCAGACATTAAAGAAAAAGATGTTACAACACCCAGTGAGGACATGCACTTAGAAACCTCCATTCCCCACACAGACTCTGGCATCGGGGACGAGCATATACCAAGCATCTTGAATGGATCGGACTTGGAGGCAAGCTTAGGCCCCGATGTGATGAGCGAGCTGATGTCCACCATATCGTCGGAGGTGAAGAAATCGCAGGAGAGCTTGGCGGAGAGCCCCACTGACATGCTGAAGCCCACATCCACCATATCCAGCATCAGCCAAAGCAAAGGCATTAACATCAAAGAAATCCTCAAGAGCCTGGTGGCCGCCCCGTTGGAGATTGCCGAGTGTGGTCCTGATCCGGTGCCCTATCCTGATCCTGCATTGAAGAGAGAAACGCACGCTATTCTTCCCATGCAGTTTCATTCATTTGACAGGTAATATTTTGTAATGTTTTGGGGAATTCTCAGTTGGTAAATGTGGTTAGATTTGTTTTCACTGATTTGGAGTGAATCATAGTATACAGGAAAAGAAACATTAGAATGGCATCAATCATAGGAACCACAAGGTCTGTGCAGAAATCCTGGTAAGTGGCTTCTAGATTGTCTATGACCACATTTATAACTTGAACTGCATTGCCATTTTGGCCTATAACTACAGACACACAAAAGAGAGACTAACACGCAACCATCAATCACTATAGCAATCCATCACCAGCAGGGACTACCACTAACAAATCTTTCACTTGCACCATATTTGTATTTGTTAAAGAAGTCTGACATAGAGTTACATTACATTCATTTGGATATCTGGTAAATTTGTTGCTCTCGTAGATACAACGCCCAGTATATTACATATCTATGGTGCACCGACTTTAGACATGCACGTTTTACCCGTTAGCATACATTAAGATAAAAACATTTGCCCATTGAGTAAATTGACCTAAAACAGACAGGCAAATAATTCCCGACAATTCACTGTAGTGGCAAGGACTTGCATTACGCACGGTTTTGAAAAAAATATGTAAAAACACAGGTAGCTCCTATTGAGCTCAGTAATTTCAATATCCCTTTCTGAATGCTAAGCTTACTGCGAACCCAGTTCGCACCGACTTTACTCCGTGTGTATACTTTTAATTATTCCAAGGCGTGCACACCTGCAGAACTTTGTGACCTTTAAAAAAGAACTTCCACTGTGAAAAAATCAGAGATGTAGTCCTGTCAAGAGTAATATTTCTTTTTCCAGATGGGAATCAGAAATAGGGAGTGCAACCACTAAAATGATCTTCCTGATGCTTTTTGCACTCTATTTGCACACACAAATTTACTCTAGAGTATGTTACAGTGAGTTTGATAATTGAGTTGGAAAGTTTGCCAGACAGCCCTGAAAATATTATCCCCGAGCAGAAAAGAAATAAAAAATGTGCAAATTTACATTGCGCAACACTTGACTCTTGTTCTTATCCTGCTCTGAGAACATTGTGCAAGAACACATGCACAGAAAAGTATGATTTGGGATTTTTGTGATACCCATGGAAGTGGTACATCCTTGCAAATCGTAGGCATGATTATGCGATTCGTAGATATCTAGCCTTTAGGCAAAAACTATTGTAAATCAGCCACTAACTACCTCCCTGCTTGTAATGAGTAAATTCTTGGGGTGGTATTATTTGGTCAGATAAATCGAATATTGCAATACTTGTTACTATGGCAATAGACTTCCTTATTAAGAAAGAGTCTTTACATTTGCTATCGGCTGAAACAAGCACATGTTCCCAAAATCTAGTGGCAGGTGTGAAACCTCTGATAAGCATTCTAAAAACGCAATCCATTGCTCAATTTATATTTAAGTATTTAAATACATTCATAATGTGTTAAATCAAAAAATGATTTAGCAAATTTTACACTAAGATAGGATTAATAATGTAACCGGTTTGAAATAATGTTTAGGATCAATTGAATTTTCTTCGCTTTTGTAAGATTTCACTAGAAAAAAATTGTACTTATTAAAAAATGGTGGTTTGCTTGACGGGAATGACTAAGTGACCATGTCACTTTAGAAATATGAAACTAAAGAAAATTAGCAAACGTATGGATGCAGTTCATAATGTTTACAGCGAGCATTTGTCTGACGCGTGGGTACAAGAATCCGTAGATGGAAAATGTGAACACAAAAAGTAGATTGCTGCCAATTAAGGATCAGTTACACAAAAGATGTTGAATGACTGCTGGGACTGGCAGTGCAAGATTAAAAAGAGCGAAGTAAGAAGCACATTGAGAGGGATTCTTAAAGAATATCTTTGAATCTGATCTCTCTGTTTACAAAAATCAAAGGCAGGAGGATATAGGAATATAAGGAAAGGATTCCAGTTTCAAAGGGTGCTCTTCAAACCTTGCGACAATCGCAGATTTACAGGAGCTTTTCTAAAAATCTTTGGTGAATTGCGAATTACAAATATGCAAACATGCAAAGGGCTTTCCAAATGCATCATTTTATGCTTCCGCATGGGGAAATGCCCTCACAATATTTCAGTGTTGTCTATTTTTGTTTCTTTTGTTCTCCAAAAGCAGCATAGAGTTTGCCTTAGAGAAATTCTTTCCTAAACCTTCCCTGCTACCAATTGAGTTTTGGGGGTGTTCATTCCTGTACCCACCCTGGAAAAGTATGCCAAAAAAATCCTTGCTGTGGACTAACAGCTCCCCACCCTCAAGTAGGATTAACTCATGTAAAATAATAATTAACCATTGTGGGGTAGTTGTTTATATCGGTAAATTGGCTCCATTAGTGCAAGTTCGTCTTTGTGAATACCGGGTACTCGTAAATCAAGACTTGTGCTTGAAACAAAATGGCTGAAGCAGTTCCATTAGGTGATGTCAGTTGTTGTAAGTGAAGATGATTTGATTGGGAGTTACAGAAAGGAATCTGAAAAAGAGCTACTTCCTGTTAAACAGTGACAGAGTATTTGATCCTTATTTGCTAAAAATAGTTGTAGATTTGGCTAAAAGGAATACACTGCACTACATTTCAGTGTTATAATTTTATGAAGTAGTACATTTGTTCTTACAACCCACTGTAGTTTGACCGTACGTTATATAATGAACCTACACAATCGCATGGATCTGAACTTGCTCCTACAAGTTAGTAGACTTGCAGATTTGAAATGAATAACAGCCACAGTGTGACCAAAAATTACATGAGTAAACTGGTGCATTTATGAAACAGAATACAGTAATCAACAAATGCCAATTAGCAATTCCATTAGAGATGTGGTCCAGACTCTGTAATACTTCATAGTGCTGAAACCCACCCTTTTTCCTTGCTACACATTCTTTACTACACTATGGCTACTTTCCACCATGCATACAACTTTGGGGCTACAAATAGTAATAATGAAGTTTTGATTCAGAGACCTCAACACATTATATCTATGATTTTCTCCTATGCTACGCGTTCACTCTAAAATTGTCATAAGGCAATATGTTAACACAGTATAACATTCCTCTCATAAAGAAATAAAAGAATAAAGAAATGTGAAACCTTAATGATTTTTAGGTCTTGCCTAGAGCTGTGCTGTGAGATGTATTGTTTACAATTCAGTGGGCTTACAACCTGCTAACAGCATACCATTAGTTGTTTTCGTTGTCACTCATTTGCAGTCTTTCAATTGATTAGCTCCCGTAGCTCCCTTCCCTTCTTGTGTATGCTACTTCCTGGAGCATTGACCAAGTACACCTCTTTTTGCAATGCACAATTTTTATTTATTTATTAGCATTTCAGTATTATTCATGGACTTGCAATGTGCTTTCCTACTTTTAACACAGACAAGCAGCTTCTTATTTTTGTTGCTTTCACCCTATCTGCCATCTCTATTGACACTTTAGTTAATTACACTCCAACTGTACCACTCTAAGCCTCTAAACTCTACTGTGCGCCACTCCCCTCCAAGCCACTCTACTTTACGTCACTTCACTGTAATATACTCCACACAATGCCACTCTTCGGCACTCTATACCACTCTTCTCTATGCTACTCTCCACCACTCAACTCTGCACCACTTTACTCCACTCTATGCAACCTAATTTCACACAATGCCACTCCACTCTATGCCACTCCACTCTATGCCACTCCATTCTATGCCACTCCACTCTATACTACACCACACTACTCTACGCCATTCTACTATGCGCTGTTCCACTCTGCACCACTCTACTCTAATCTACACCATGCCACCTCACTCTATGCCACTTCACCACTTTATGCCACTCCACCTCACTCTATGCCACTCCACCTCACTCTATGCCACTCCACCTCACTCTATGCCACTCCACCCCACTCTATGCCACTCCACCTCACTCTATGAAATTCTACTGACTGCCACTGCACTCTATACCAGTGTAATCTGTGCCTTTCTACTGTATGCCACTCCACACTAAGCTAGTCAATGCCACTTCGCTCTTCTCTATGCCTCGCTGCTTTTTTTAGACATGCTGTTCAGCAGCCACACTGCTGTACAACATGACTAAGACATTGGCATAGTCAATAGTTCTGTAAAACCTGGCATCCTTTGCAAGCCTCCCCTTTAATGTTTTGCCTTCGGTCCTCTTGTTTTTGCTGACTTTGTTTTTGCTGTCTTAGGAGTCTGCATACTTTACCACTGCTAACCAGTGCTGAAGTGTTTGTGATCTCTCCTTAAACATGTCAGATTGGCTTATCCCCAATTGGCATATTTAATTTACTTATAAGTCTCTAGTAAAGTGCACTACATGTACTTAGGGCCTATACATTAAATGCTACTAGTGGGCCTGCAAACCGGATTGTGCCACCCACTTAAGTAGACCTGTAAATTCCTAAATTAGTTTATTAATATTACTGCAAGGCTGATCTTTAAACTAGGGTACATTGGAGTTGCCTTACTAAATATTATAAGTGTAATTTCCAAATGGGAAGGGGTCACCAGTTCATATTTGGTGTCTCCGGAATTCTAATTTAAAATCCTATCTTATGGTGAGATCGGTTTTTGATGACAATTCTGAAAATGCCACTTTTAGAAAATGTACATACTAGGGGTTTGGGCCCTTTATCATGTAGCCTAATTAGACCTCTTCAAAATCACAAAAAACAGAAAAAATTGGCTGTGATTTTTTAAACGTATTTTTTAGTAACCAGGTTAAGTAACTGTAGTTTTCAAAGCAGTCATCTTCAAAATGACACGAAACAGAACGCAGAGGTGTTCTTTTTGATGACACAGTGAAAGCTGTTAAGTTGAATTTTGTGAATACTATTGAGTCAATTGAGAAATAAATACACCGGCCGCAGAAATACAGTTGCTTAACCTGGTTTCTTAAGAATCGTTTGCAAAAATCACAGCCAAATTTTTGTATTTTGTATAACTTTTAGAAAGTTGGCATTTTCTTGCCTTAGCCATTTGGTGCATGCAGCCTGTCTATGGTTACATGACTGGTTCTAGTTGCCAGTTGGGCTTTGTGTATTCCTCCTAGAAAGCCACACGCAATAGGAGCTTTGGTACTGACTGGATGGGCCATCACTGGCAGGATGGGAGGGAGGAGCTGGGTATATCCCCAATTACACTTTAATAGGCTGTGTCCTATTTTGACACAAAAAGCCGCATACCTCCCCCCCACCCACCCCCCACATAGTTAGTCTGGAGCCAGACCAGGGAAGGCAGGGCATCTGTGCTCTTCAAAGGCATGCCTATAGATGTTTCTACCCACGTCAGAGACACAACTGTGTATAATAGAAGGACCTCAGACACCAACTCTTCAGTAGACTTCTGGGCCTGTGGATACCCTCCCAGGAAGAAGGACTACTGTACTGCTACAAGGGATTTTACACAGACAGTGTTTTACACGTGAGTCAAGTCAGTGGAATACGCTCCAGTAGAAAAAAGTGCACTCACACACCCCGAGAGGTGTCATGCTTCATCATCTGGGCATGCTCCTTGTCGGTGTAATTCACAAAGGAGCCTAGAGGGAAGTAAGGGTACTTATGGGCCAGCGCCACAATGCCTGACAGGGCACCCACGAAGGGGCTCTTTGCCGGAGATCTTTTAATGCAGCCGTTTGATGAAGTGTGGGTATGTGGGGTGTGAATTGTGTGTAGTGTGGTGGAAGTGGCTTAAAATCGGTATAATGATGCTTAGTTAGGGTAAATTTTACTGGTGAACCGCACTACCCATATTAAAAAGGTATAGAGATACTCGTATGGGATACATTGGTCCCATGAGCAGTTCTGAGAAATCTTTCAAAATGGGAGGTCAACATCTTTCTTGCGTATTATAGCCCAAAAGGTTCTGTTGGCAATTCGTCAAGACCAGAGATAGCTAACCTATCTGACTTCGGTCACTGTCGGTCACACGGAAAGTTACCAGAGAGAACCGCTCATTTGCAACTCTAGGGCGAAGTTCAGTGATACTCTGCATCTACCCCAGCTCAGGATTCCGAAGTCTGGTCAGTGCGACAAAAAAGATAGATTCATACCTTGAATATTATGTTGTGACTAATTACTAGGATTACCACAACACACCTTGAACTAGTCATGTAGTAGTGTAGGTTAGCTATCTCTAGTCCTGACGAATCGACAACAGACTTCTGGGCTATAATAGGCAAGAAACATGTTGGCCTCACATTTTTTAAGATTTCTCACAACTGCTCATGGGACCTATGTAAATTACTTGTAGATGGATTACATGCTCCCAGTCACCAGTGTAATTGCTCTGTGATAAAAACAAAGGGTCTGATGTACAAAACCCCAGGTCGCAGAGCAGGCGCAGTGCTTTTACAACTGGTTAGCGACTCAGTTTATTTTGTAACTTCGATAGATGTACTGATTCATCGCAGCACAAACTGGGCTTTGAGTATAACTCACAGAATCCTCCCCCATTGAAATTAACCAAATGCATGGATGATGGCCTGCCAGCGACATCAGAAATTCAACCCTGCCCTGCATTCCAGGTGGAAAAATGCACATTTAAATAAAAAATAGAAAAATAAATTATGATTATTTCAGCTCATGACCCTGAAAAGGACTGAAGTCGGAGATAATATTGAAATAATGCAAAGGGAATCTGAGAAAACATTCTTTGCACTCTTATCCTTATTTTTTCCACCTTCCAGTGCCCATAATCTGCATTCACCAGGTGGAACCTGTCCCTCTGAAACAACTTCCACTATGCAAATTAATACTATCCATAATCGTGTGTCGGGGTCAACTCAAAGGCTTGTGACTGCAACTGTGGCCTCAAACTATTGTTACCTTCCATTGTGAATCGTTACGACGGTGGGGCACTCCTTTCATGCCCTGTTCCTAATGCTTCATAATGTCTTACAAAGTGTACATTCACGCTCACAAAGAGGTTTGCAACTCTAAATGCGCCTCTCATACAACCATATCGGGTTTGGAGTCACCACTCCATCAGTGCTGATGGCTGGAATGTCTGCTCAGTATTATTTCTTGTAGCAATACATTTTCAGTCTTTTGCATTGATTACTCATCTGGGTATGTCAGTGGGGTACTCGCAGTTTTGCTTTTGTTTTTTTATTGTTACTGTTTTTATTGTTGTCTTTGATCATATTGTATATTTGTTTTTTTTATGTTCATGTGAAGGTATTTGATTGTTGATCATTATTTGCTTCATTTTGAAAAAAATAATAAAGAATTGAGATACAAAAAAAAGAGATTGTCAGAAGCCCAATAGGCACTCATTTCATGAAGGACCATAGGTGTGGTGGTGATGAGCAGTAAGAACTCTCCCTCGGGTGACTTTACATCACATAATTCATGTATCCCGTTTCCTCAGGAAGCCTAAAGCTTACTACAGCATCCTAATAATAGCCAGCATCTTAGCCGGTGTTTTTAGTCTAGCTATTATTTCAATCGTGTGCTACATAGAGCTTTAAGCCAATATGAACCCTAATAGTCAATTGTTCTTAACATTCATTTAGTTTCTTTTCGGACGTAAATTATTTATGCGGGAGGATCTTTTCCATGGTTTTTGCTTAAAAATTGTACTGAAAATCTCCTTCACTAAATAGAAACCTTTCTAAAGTTATTTGTCAGAATAATTTACAATATGTGTACAGCGCGTTCATAAAAAAAATTTAAACTTTTTTTGTTAAATTTGAAAAGAGCCACTTTACCTCTGCTTCCTATTTCGCCTACATAACATCTTATGCAGGCACAAGACATGCTTGTTCTATCCTGCTTTGTCAGAAATTACATTCTCTTGCATCCTGGCAAGATGTGTTAAAAAAAAATCAAAGCATCGGGCAATTAATTTTCCACCAGTACCATATGGCCAAAGTGGTAATTATTATCAGAATAAAATCGTCAACCATTTTTGCCCTAATATATGTTGATCAGGTTATCTGGACTTTTATTAATAATGCGTACAAGACGGTCACCCCTGTTTCTAAGATAAAGAAACCTGCTCCCCATGCTGTAGGCAGCCTGCTTGTGATGTTGGCCAGGGGGGAAGCACAAGGCAGTGCATGCTCAAAAACCCTGGAGCCAGGAGCCCCTGGTGTGGTTTAATGTATGCAGCCGCTCCAGCCCCATTGAATGTAAATGATGAGGTGATATTGATGAAAGGAGGGGATTGAGGTCTCCGGGGCGCCGGTGACGGATTGAACAGAAGCGCCCGCCATTGCACGCAACTCCCGCCTGTCGTCCTCACCGCTCAAAACCATAATGGGAGGTGGCAGTCTGAAATGAGTTGCCACGGCAAAGAGTATTATTTTTGAAATGCTTTCACACAAATCACCAGGCCCCTGCATACAACTTAGTTTCATGCTTTAATGTCATCAGCAAGCACAAATTGGTGTGTCTAATTGTTTGCCACCTGCCTGCAAAATGAGCTGCCAGCCAGCTAGAAGGGTTTGATTGTCTGTCAGCCGTTCAATGGAACGAGAGTGACAACATCAAAAAATTCACATCCCACTTTGATGCTTTGAGCAGCTTTCCAGAGCCCTCTTCCCCACAAGTGCTTCTGGTCAACGGCGTTTTTCAATTAGGTTTCAATATAAGGCAGCTTTCTGGCCTCATCTGTTTTGGGGCAGACGCAATTACTTCTTTGCCACAATAACCTGAATCCTGAAACCGTAGGGCGCGCCGAGCCCCATTACGCCAGAACATTCCCGGCGGCAACTACCTCTATGACCTTTAGGTGGCAAGCCCTGACTGTATGTCCAACAATACTTTCGATTACGCTATACTATATTATTAATTCAATTTTGGTATACTCCTCTTTTATCAAAATTTGATAGGTTTTTTTCAAGACCCTATGCTCTTTGAGCAGCTGCCCCCACAATTCCTGACCGCCTCTTCTAAGAGAGTACCAAAATATTCTTGTGTTTCCATATCCCATTGGGATATATTTGTTTTCCTACTTTATTTAATAACATGAGGATGTCCTCCTGTCCCCACTGTATTGTATTATACTAAGAGTTTATCTTCTATGGACACTTTGTGTTGTCTTCTGATAATCTGGCTTTTAAATTCAGCATGCAGCGAAAGGCTCCTTGCAACAAGGGAGTTAGAGCATGGCCCAGGTACACCAATTATATTGAAGAACACACTTGGTTTTAATGTGATTATTGTAATCCCAGTAGGGTTCGGCTGTTTTAGAGCTCTCGGGGAGGGAGCTTGAGTGACGCAACCTGATCTAAGACTGGTTTGTTTCTGAAGCAGCTTAACAGGAATTGAGGAGCAGGACAAGGGTCAAAGATAGCAGTTCACTTAGTAAAAGCAGAATTTGCAATCCAGAAATTGAGAATCAATCTGATAAAAGCCAGTGGACCTGGAAGAGAGTTTGGAAGTTAATATAATTTGAGAACATGAGCGCTTCTTCTGGCTATCATACAGACTGCATCTTTTTGCATTCTTTAGAACAAGTCAAAAACATTTTTAGTGAAGCCAAATTAGGAACTCTTTGGGGCATCATAATGAAGACACTCATTGCCTGAATTTGATGTGAGAAGAAAAGGAAATGCAAAATGAATTTAAGAAATATAAACAGGAAACACATAAACCTGTAAAGCCTGTAGCCTCATGATTTTAGGTAAATTGATAGTTGATTAATTATGCTTTATAGCCCACTGCTCAAAGCCTTACAGGGCTTGATGCCCACTGCAGAGTATGGTCAATGCTGATAATTGCCATTCCATATTATGGGCAAAAGGACTGGGTACCGTAATAAGCAACAGAACAATTACCAGCAGTTAACAGTCGCATGACCTGCAAAAAGGTTATTAGAAAATGTCCGTCTAATCTCCCCCAACATAGGCAGACAGGTTTTTAAGACCCAGTTAAACAATGAATTTGTGAAAACTATTACCAGTGCGTACACTTCAAATCCTACAAAATCGAGCATCAAGATTTGTCCCTCTAAAGGAAACTTATAAAAACAGCTAGAAGGTGATTCAATGGATCCTATTGGATGCCAGTTTCATATTAAAATTATTTGCACCATGTCCAATATCTTCTGGAACGAGGACCAAAGGACAAGTAATATTGGACTGTCCACTACTTAAAACCAGGAACTTCCAGTCAGTCACTGCAATATGCATATGCTACCCACAATTACACATTCTAACACAAGTAGGCAGGTGCCTGAAGTTCCAGAGCCCATATGTTAGGTAACCACAGTTTTCATCCATGATATCCCAGTCATTCTGCCTGATGTTGGGGAACCTGCTTGTCACAGTGCTGCTCACATGATGTCTTAACTGAGAATTGAGATCTGCACATAGAGCAACGAATAACACTGGATGGCTAGAATCCTGTTGTGCTACTATCGCATATACCAAAAGATGTTCTCCTACACCTGAACTACTAATAACCCATTCCTGAACACTGGTACCGGCTTGTCTGAACCCAACATCTACTGTGCGTTACTAACCTTACATCCAGCACTTAGCCACCCAACTTTAAGTACAGACTCTTTATTCATTTATGTCATGCCAGTCACCCTTTCCAATGTTTCCAGCATATGAGAGTAGGAACTATAGCCTTAGAAGAACTGGGGTCAGGAGGGGTCGGAACTTTGAGCCCATTGTTGCCTTGCTTGTCATGGAGGGGTCCTGGAGGAAGTGGTACCAAGAAGAGTGGTCAGGGCCTAGAGCCTGCAATTAAATGAGCAGATGCTTCTAAGCGCTCCCAAAAACGCTTCAAAGCTTCTGATGCTGAAGCCCATGTTCCGGAGACGTTGCGGAACCCCTGAAGGCATCAGCTGTGCAGAGCCTCCTTATGCGAATTGGAAGCCGTCTCTGTGTAGGTGTTTGCAGATCGCCTTCTATCCCACTAAGTGATATTGGCTGTTCAACGGAGACCGTGTGAACAGTCGTTATTGGGTGACACATGGTGGCACAATGGGAGTTGGTAGGTATGGTTACATGCATGGTATTTTGAATTGGCGTTTAGACGAAAATTGGGCAAAACATTAAATGCTAAAATAGATAACTTTCCGGAACCAGAATGCACCTTGATCTATCTCACACAATGGGGAATATGTAGTACGAAAACTAATGCATCCGAAAAATTAGGAAAAAGATAAGTAACTTTTTCTGTACTTTAGGTGGGTGTTTTCCAAATGGTAGGTAAATTGTGTGCATTGATATTGCCACACCTGTCCACATCTACTTTCTTCTGTGAGCCATGGAGGGATTTTACTTGAAGTTTTAAAACCAACGTTTTAAGTACAATAAGGCCTCCATACATAGTAAGTTTCGCAGTAATACCAATATTACCGATATTAGGAATGCCAATTTTCTTGGATGCAGTACTAGCAGGAGTTTACATGTTATACCACTGCCACACTTATGGAATGGGGACAAACATGTGCAAATCTGTTTAACTGCACACATTTCTTCTAGATATTCCAAATTCTGCACCTTTATACACAGCAAAATTTCATTAGATTTGACCCAGTGGATCTGGCTGCAGCATCACTAGTTTATTACTTAAAATACTGATATGTGGAAATGCACTTGCTAACCTTTTTTTCCCTATTGACTAAGTATTTTTCTGTAAGTAGAATTCCCTTATCTTCAGCCCCCACCAATTGTGTTAGTGTAGACCACCCAGTGTTTAGAGGGAAGGAATGGGTCGGGGAAATGTTTTCCCCCAGGAACACCCGCTCTCTAGCCCTAGAAGTAGATTGACTTAAACATACATATGTTTATATGCCTAAATATTTTGAATACTGCAAATACAACATTTGTGAATTGCAAAAGTGATTAGATGCGTTTAAAAACAAGCACTTGCTGAGAAGTATGTGCTTTTGTAGTAGCTATGCCTAATTTAGCAATTTATGACATGAAGGTTTTGCCATTTAGTACTGACAGCCATGAAAGGCAACTGGGGTGGATCATGCAGAAATGAGGGGAAGTTCTGTTCTTCAAAGAGCCACAATGAGGACACTTTCCATCATTTTCTGCTGGTCTATTCACTGTGTAATAAAAATCTTGATTTATTTTTTTACATTGTTGGCCATCCCTGGGTGGAGGTGCTAGATGAGGGAATTGAATATTGCTTACGATACATCACCACTCTTTTATGATGAATTGCTTGTTGAATATAAATTCTCCACCAACGTTTCGACTGAACAGCCAGAGAAAAGTTAAAATATTATACTTGGATCGGTTATTGTCCACTTGTCACAGATTCCTCACCTTTCAAATTGTGCGGCTCTGCAGTGACTCCGTTCCACTCCAGAAGTGATAGGAGCAGAGCCACCACCATGCATGCTGACATTAGCTCCTTTCTTTCTGTGCTTTCGAATGCAGACCCGAAGCGCTGTTCCCCTTTTTCATTTTAGGATTGATGAGTTTTTTCTCAGAAAAAAATCAAAAAACCTTTGTGTAAATTTGTGGCCTAGTGTGGTGCCTGTAACAGATCCCCTGCAGGCCAAACAGTTAGATACTTTGTTGTTAGCGTTATCTTTGGACCGGCAAGGTCTTGCTGTGAGCACCATTTGTCATACCTTCTGTTTATTTTTATTTTTTTTACATTTACCAGACCAGCCATCTTTATTTAATTTACATGTTATGCTAAGGTTGATAAAACATTTAACCCACATGTTTCCTTGAAAACATTTTTGATGCTATAGTGGAATCTCAACATGGTCCTTATGTTCCTTGCGTAATCCCTTTGAGCCAATTCCCAGCTGCTCGCTACATCTTATGACTCTAAATACGGTCTTCCTCATTGCGATTTCTTCAATTGTCACATAGGTGAGATCTAAACTCTCTTGGTGGACCTGCCTTACACCACCGTTTTCCCAGAAAAACTGGTGTTGAGGAGTAGGGTGGCCTTGTTGCCAAAATTCTTGACTCCTTTCCACGTTGGGCAAACCATCACCCTCTCAACATTCTTTGCTTCACCTCACTCCTCCAAGAGGAAGGCCATCATCTGGTCCCTAAGACAGATATTACAATGATTGCACCAAAGACAATCAGTTATCCTATCCGCTTTTGTGGGGGTCTCTAGGGTAAAGAATGGCAAGGTAGTGCGGAAAAGGAGTTTGCTAAGGTGAATAGTTCGCTCTGTAAAGACCTACTATGCAATGGTCAAGAAGCAGACTCCAGATGGACTAAGGGCTCATTCCGCCAGGACCAAAGTTGCTACCACTGTGTTTGGATGCTGAGTGCCTGTTCTTGATATCGGTCAGGCCACATCATGGACATCAGTGCACACAATCACGAAGCACTGATGCCTTGACAGCCATGTTCAATGGCGAGGGCATTTCACTCATTCAGTCCTGCTGGATCTTTTTGTTTGAGCCTATTCCATAGTCCATCCGCATTGGCAGATACTGCTTAGGGGTCTGTTCTTAAGGTGAGGAATCAGTGGTTAGAAATATCCATCAGAAGAACAATTGACTTACCGTCTGTAATACTCGTTCTGGTGGATATTCAATCAAACCACAGATTCGTCACTGCCTTCCCACCTCCCCATTCAGGCAAATGGTATGTTTTTCCGTCTAGAAAAGGTCCCAACTTAGAGATCTGCACACTGGTATGTCTGATTGGTTTTATGGTTCATGTCCCAGGGCACCAAGAATTAAACTGATAGAAGAAACTGACGTCAGAAAACAGAGGTAGCGCTCATATTTTGATATTTATGGGTATTTGTAAAGCGCGAACTTTCGCTCCGGAAGGAGCATCTTGGCGCCGAGCATGCGTGTAAGTGATACGTGGTGAGAATCTAGATAGCTGCCAGTACAGAGGTGGCTGATTGTTGATACACCCATGTCTTCAGGAGTTTCCTGAAGAGACTCTCCTTTTCGATTAGTCTGAGGTTAACGGGCATATACGGCTCCACCCCGTCTCTTCCGGATCCAGCACTTGGGCGAATTCAAAAGGTGAGGGATCTGTGATTTGGTCGAGTATCCACCAGAAAGAGTTTTACTGAAGGCAAATAACTTGTTCTGCTGTTGCAAAGTTAATGTAATGTAGTCCAAGTCCAGTTCCATGAAAGAAGTGACTTGTTGGAGAAGATAGCCATTGCGAGGCTCCCACTTCTACATGGAAACCTTTTGTCGCATTGCTTGCATATGCTTATAAAATGCTCTTTATGGCCATTGTATGCAATATTTTGCTCACAAAAGACATTTAGATCTGGTAGGCCCAATTACTGATAGTTTGTATACACTTTTATTCATTTAGCTGGACAGTAAATGTCGCCTATTTTCACTCTGACAGATTCGGATTAACTGAGTAAGGATCTGCAGATATTTAAGCTCCCAGATGGATCTTAACACCATGGCAGAGGGGTGGCCATTGGGAGGGCAATGAACACCTATCAAATAATAACTTTCTGGATATGCACAACACGTCTCATTGTTTTTTCACATCCACTTTGCTCATCTCCACCTAGACAAATAAATCTTTGGCATGCCTAGATTTCCAAAAAGTAGGGAATCAACTCTCTTTTAAGGGGAAACCTACAACATATCATGAGAAATGTTTCTGTAAAGCGCACATTCACCCGTGGGCATCTCGGTGCTGAATAATAGATGCTTATTGTTACCCAACTCAATGGTACTAATTGTATCGACCTTGGAAGGATAACAGATGCTTATTGTTACCCAACTCAATGATACTAACTGTATCGACCTTGGAAGGATGAAAGGCTGAGTGGACCTGCTGGGATTTGAACCTGTGACCATGAGGTCAAACACAGGCCCCTACAGTAAACACATTAGTCCTCTATGCCACCCGATCCGGCAGGGTCAATGAAATGGGTTCCCATATTCCAAAACGCTTCTTCAAGGGAGTTCAGAGCTGAACCTGCTGATGGAGGGCTTCTTTGCTAAATTCAGTGCCGGGCCTCTCTTTTCAGATGCCAAGACTTAGAACGCAAACGCAGTCCTTTAGGTATCTTTAATTGCAAAAAGGGCCGTTTTACTGTAGAAAAGGTAGACATGATTTTTTGTTTTTTTGAATTTATGGCGAATGTTCAAGGAGTAATCCTGTTTCACTTTCTCGAGCCATTTGCTCATCGGGTTTTGTTCATTCTTATCACCCTCAGAAAACCTCTGCTCTCAATTGTATTGCACCTTCTTACTCCTGGCAGCTCTCTCCGGTGGCATTTTATGGATTTTATAAGTTTAGAAGACAGTCCCAGAGTTGCAAATCTAGCTTGAGAGGGTAGTTCTCAGCACCCTGTTATTACCGCTTCAGTCCCGACATCTTGCAACAGAGACAGGAGTATCTGCGCTGGGTCGTTTATCGCAAATCAGTTAATGAAGTCCACCCTTCGGAAAGTGCGAGGTTGTTTATGCCACATTTCCCTGTCTGATATGCCTCCTTTCAACTCGTTCCCAGGAGCCTGAAGGAATTCACAGAATAGGTAGGCTTGCGTTTTCAGGGTTTAAAGCGACGTAAGAAGTCTGTCTGCCTTGTGCATTTTCTTCAGGCTGTTTGGTGAGCTTTATCTCGAGTCTGTTTACAGTGCCTGGCATCTTTACCATGTGACATCAAAAGAGCTTGATTGGTGCCCATATGCGCATGGGTTCGAGACGTGATTTCAGTGGGGTAAATTATAACACCTTTATATACGTGAAATGTGATTTAGGTGTGCTACTGACTATTTCTGCTATTACGTTTTCTAAAAGTATGTCACGGCAGTAGAAGTGTATTAATATTTGCACATAAACGCGAGCTGATTTAAAATGCAGACTACTTTTAAACTGTGCTACTGTTCGAACTGAAGCAGAATGTTTAGTTTTTTCGGCTTCACCTCGATAACACCGCGTGGTAAAAGGGTTCGAGAAGGAAAAAACATTGGAGTCGGTAAACTGGAAGACAGCATTTCCTCTTTAGCATTTCACCTGTTAAATTCGAATCTAAAAATTAAAAACGTACTCCTACAATGGCCATAAAACAGCCCCGTAGATGTGGTATCCACTTTCTGCGTATGGGGTAAAGCTGGAGGTCGGAAGAAAGAGTTTTTGAACGCCCAGGACAGACTTGATGAGGCACATTAGCATTCAAGACAACCACTTGTTAGTGTTTTATAATATTTTCAGTATCTCATCTCTGTGTTGACTGAAGCCAAAAAATTGTTGCTGCTTTTGGATTATGAAACGATTTGCATTTCAATGTTCATTACATTTGTTTACGAATGTAGGGACAGGGTGTGGCGCAGCGGCGAGAGCTGCCGACTGGGGATCTGGGTTGGCGCCTTGGCAGCGGATCATCACGCTGTGATTCTGGGCAGATCACTTAATCTCCCTGTGCCCATCGACAGCCCCTGGATTCCCTCACGGGTTATATGCAGCGCTGTATAAATCTACAAATTATATTTCAATATTTATCTAGGGGTAAATTCGTATAAAGAAATAATGAACAGGAGCATATAGTAAAGTTTAATACATTTATGAATTATAAGCAGTCTCTTTGCCAATACATGCAGTTCACACCAAATTATAGTGCGGCGAGTTTTGAAATCTCTTTTCTTCCATTAATCTTTATTTTCATTTTCAATCAAATGCATCAAACCCAGCCAACGCGTTTCGTCCCAAAATGGACTTCAACAGGGTTGGATTTAGCTCATGAAGATCACCGAAGCAATCTAGTAATGTACATTCATATACATCGATATTCCAATGGCACCTGTTTGTTCTTGAATTTCTAAGGATTATTGCCTTATATCCGTGCTGGCATCATCTCCATTCATGTCCAAAGAAGCGTCTGTTTTACTAGATTGCTAGATTGCCACCGATCATTGTATTTTCCAGCAGTATCATCTGGGTTGCATTTCAGTCACAGCAGTTACTTTTCAGCTTCTTCATTCTTGGAGTAGGAGTTAGCTTTCCTTTTCTTTTCTGTGTCTACTTTTGACCTCCACTTCCAACTCAACATCCTGGTTCCTTCCTTCCTTTCTGATTTTCATGCCTTTCGTTTCTGTCTAGCTCATCAAGGCTTCCCACAGTGAGATCCGTCTTCTGGAAGAAGGTTCGCACAGTACGTTACTTCCATGTGGACCAGAAGTGAAGTTTCCGGTTTGGATTGTCATGCCTTGGGCAAAAGTGCCAAACTGGAACAGTAATTTACAACCTGTGTAGATGACAGTCAAAATAAGTTGAATGTATAGTGAGTGGTGGGCAAGAGAGGATGCCGGGCCACAGATCCTTAGCCGGAGCTAGATATTTTTTTTATTGACTCCTATAGCTGTCATCTATGATAACACATGCTCAAATATTGAGAAACTTTAACGAAACTAGCACTAATGAAAAGCAGTTGTCTCCAGAAATAACATTGTACTTCGTATATACTATAAGCTTCACTCGCAATGTAACCCATTTTGGAGTATCCATAGGTATTGAATTATATAGAATCATAGCTGACCATATTGACATGGAAACAATGAAAATCATTTCCCATTACCCATCTGTGCATGTCATTTTTTTCCCTTGACAAGGATGCTTTTTATACTTTTTTTCATTTTAAACAAATGTAGTTACTTGTGCCTATATAGCAAGTGTTTGCTGATTCTTTCCGGCACTACAGTTTATTTATTATAATGTCTTTACCAATGAACCACCAATATTTTATCAAACATTGTCAGTATTTCAACTGTGCCGTGTGGTTATATTTAATTCATATATTTAATAAATTGATAAAAACCCTCTATACAGAGTGCCAATTACAAAGAGTCCTACAGCTATAGAAAACAGTAAAATGTCAAGACCATTGTGAAGAGAATTACAGCCGCATCAACGAGAACAAAGCCAAAACAAAACATTACAGAGGAAATGCAAGACTAAGTAGTAGACTTTTAAGCCGTATTATGAAGGCAAAAAGAGATGGATACAGTTATCCAACGAGAGTTACCTCATTGCATCGGGAACCCTGAAGAGCCAAAGGGCCTTATTTAGACTTTGGTGGATGTGGTACTCCTTCAACATGGTGGATGTCCGTTATGCGGTATTGCAAGCGGCATAGACTATAATGCAGTTGTAATACAGTGGACGGCTATCTTCCATGTTTGATGGAGTACCACATTTGAAAAACTCTTAGTAAGTCCCAACGGCCTAAAATGGGACAGGGAACAAGCAGAAAAATTACATAGTTTTTTTTAAGTGCCTCTTTTACATTGATTTCTTCTTTCCGCAGGAGTGTTGTGGTCCCTGTCAAGAAGCCCCCTCCTGGAAGTCTAGCGGTGACCACTGTCGGAACAGCCAGTACTGGTGGTGGACTGACACCAGGCACTACGCCCAATATATTTGCTGCTACTGGAGCTACACCAAAAAGTATGATCAACACAACAGGTACTTTTGAAAGTATATTTTAGTTTAACACCATTGGAACATCAATGGTTAAGATTTGCATATCCCTAGGATAATTAATGTGTTCAGTTGTACTGACCATTCAATAACTTAAGGGGGTTGTGACTGGTTCTCAAAAGCTTTCCAGGAATTAAGTGTGACACCAATGAAAAGTTTTTTTTACATTTGCAATAGCATTGTCGACACAGTAAACAGGGCTTAACTACTATGCACAATAATGTAATTGTGATAATAATTGTAACCATTCTATGGGTAATATGAGGAGATTAGTCACAAAATGAGGTAAACAAAAGTCATAACTTTGAGGGTAACATTTTGCAATAATTTGACCATGCAGAACCTGCACATATACTCATGCGTGCATGTTTCATGTATCAAGTACTGCAAACAACATAGGAAAAATCCATGAAAGGAATTAAATGTCACAGTGGCTGGTATGACCACAGGAGTTATGTATTGTAAAAATGGAGGAAAAGTGCCTATTTGGCAATTTTAACACTAACTTGCAATGTTCCTAATCCTAGGCACACGTACTATCTATAGTGTATGGAATAGGCACACAGTGGATTCAAATAATACACAAGTCACTTTTTTACAAGAACTCCAAACATTTGCAGCAACCATTATTCTAAGTATGATATGTTTGTGAATACAAAGGCAACTGTAAATTGTATACATTAAGACATTACACATGTCTTAATGTATAAACCTTTTTCCAGTAGCCCCTTGTAAGAGAATGGGTTACTAGTTGGGGAGGATAGGAGTCCTTCCTAGGCAATGAATCCAAAATCATATTAGATACAACCAGGAGTCCAATGAATAACCCGAGGCTCAATCCCTGGAAGCTATTGGATTAAACAGACCAGCGTAGCTTAAGGAAAAATGTGCAAAGTATTCCTCATTACCAAAACAATTAAAAAGTCAACACACAATACAAATTCCACAGCCTATTTCCAAAAAGTAGCTAAATGTTCAATACGAAAAGTGACACCAAAACGACTAAAATCCAATAAAGGGACCAGGTGATAGGAATTTTTAAGATTTTAGGGCAACAAGTGCCAAGAAAAAGTAAAGCACCAATCAGAAGTCACTGGTCTCGGTTGACTGAGACCTGGGTGCTATTTCAGGCAAAAAGCAATGATCCTGGATCAGATGCCTGAAGCGGGGTTGTTCGGGCAAAAATATTACCATCTAACTCAGCCTTTGACTAATCAAAATTTTCCAAGGGGGCAAGTCTGTAAGCTGTATACCACTAAGTCCCCTCAAAGCCATATAGCAATTGGAGTGCCTCCAGTGCCAGGGTAGGGTCGGTCTCTAGCTATGAGCCCACTTTTTCGGAATTTCCACCTCTAGCCGTAGCTACATCACTCGAGCTTCTAGCTAAACTAAAGTCTGGGTCCCCTCTTGATCCCTGCCCAGACAACTTTTTGGCTAAAATAGCGGAGGTTATAAATCCCCTTGGTAACCCCGTGCTGAACCTTTCCCTCAGCACTGGTGTGGTACCGTCAGTCTGGAAGCAAGCTATGATCATCCTGTTACTAAAAAAGCCCAGTTTGGACCCGGAGGTCCATGCTAACTTTAGGCCTATTTCCCTCCTACCAGCCTTTGCTAAAATCGTGGAGAAACACGTACATACATCCCTCTCTAGCTTCCTTGAAAGCCACAATTTTTTACATTCCACTCAATCCGGCTTCCGCACCAACTTGAGCACCGAGACGGTGCTGCTGGAAGTTACGGAGGCAATCAAGGAGGTATTGGATGCAGGAGGACAGGCCATGCTGGTGATGCTCGACTTGTCGGCGGCCTTTGACACCGTCCCCCATGAGGGTCTCCTCACCAGACTTAGTGAGATCGGTCTGCGGGGACGTTGCTCAGCTGGTTTAGATCTTTTTTAGCGGGCCGCTGTCAAACTGTCTGGTCCCCCCTTATTCTGCGGTAGTGCCGCCACTGGAGGTCGGAGTTCCCCAGGGCTCTGTTTTGAGCCCTACTCTTTTTAATATCTTTATGACCCCTCTGGCGGCACTGGCGGAGTCGTTTGGGGCCCTGATCGTGTCGTATGCCGACGACACTCGGCTCCTCTTCACGTGTGGGAAGGGGTCTGAGTTCGACGGTGAGAACATCCGAGGGTGCCTTGGGGCTGTTTTTAAATGGTTCCAGCTAAACAGCCTCAAGTGTAACTCAGACAAATCTGAGGTACTCTTTTTCGGCTGTCGATCTGATCCAAGTTGGCAGGATTGGTGTCCTGTAAATATGTTTCCTCCATCGGCGGCATCTACGATGGCCAAAAATCTTGGAGTTAAAATCGATAACGGCTTAACGCTGAAGTCCCAGTTTCTTGGTTTAGCAGGAACATGTTTCGGCCTCCTTAAGATGCTCCGTAAGTTCCTTCCCTTGCTCTCGTTGGCACACAGGAAAACTACAGTGCAAGCCCTTATTGGATCGCGGCTTGACTATGCCAATGTCCTGTACTTGGGCCTGCCGGAGTATCTTCTCCAACGTCTACAGGTGGTTCAGAACTCGGCGGCTCGGGCCATTTTTGCCCTACATAGGCGAGCCAGAGCGTCTGACCTCCTGTACACTCTTCACTGGTTGCCTATCCGGAAACGGATAGTTTTCAAGGCACTTACTTTGGCCCACAAGGCTTTTCATGCTACGAGGGCCAAATGCATTCAGAAGCGGCTGGCTCTCTATCAGCCTGCCAGATCTCTGAGGTCAGAGTCGCGGGCTCTGGCCGTGGTTCCAGTTATAAGAAGAGTACGGACTGGTGGCCCGTCTTTCAAACGTCTGGCTCCTCAGCTCTGGAATACCCTGCCGATTACTCTTCGCAGGAATACCAAACTGTTGGCCTTTAGGAAGGACCTAAAATCCTGGCTTTTTGCTCAGTAGGCCTGCCCCCTCGCCGCCTGCCACCCTGTTTCCACTGTAGGTCATTAAAGCGCCGGGACACTCCTCCTTAACTAACATTAACATTAACCTGCTGAAGCCATTGGCAGGATATGTTGAGAGTGGGAAAACTTCAGTTTTGCAGCTGGCAAAAACACATATTTTGGTGGATATTTGTCACTCCTTCGGTTTGTCAAAATTTCTACTTTCATTCTTAGTTTTTTTTATGGAGTTCAAAATCCCTCAGTGGGTCAATACTGAGGCTGCATACAATCAAGTCTTCCCGAAATCTGAAACCATTGCCTTGAGGTCCAGATGACTCTCCGGAGGTCTTAATAATCCAAAGGCTTTAAGTCCCAACTTTTCAGGCTCCTTGGAGTAGCTCCTCTTGGCCATTTCTACACTTAATGGTGAGGACCCGCTCCAGCGAGGACCGCCACGAAAAAGACCACCACTTGCAGCTTGTGTACCTATGGTCACACAGGTGGTCAGCCATCTGACCCTTGGAGTCCACTTCCTGGTCCCAGGGACAAGCGGAAGAATGTCCAGCCCTTCAAATCTCATCCGCTTGTGTTCTTCTGCGAAGTACAGAAGGAGTTCTGATGAGAAGTGGATGTGGTGTGCTTTTGTAGGATCACCTTAGCCAGTGAGTGGTGTGACTTCTTGACACTCCCCAACCAATGAAAACATGTTTCCATAGGAAAACTCATCTCACCTTTGCAGCACATCATGTTTACCTTACTGCACACTGTCCCACAGTGCACTCTTCTAAGTAAAATCCAGCTTGTCAGCACCCTTCTGTACTTGGTGGCTGCTGTGTACCAGCTAAGGGTGGGTTTAAGGAAAAGAGCAGTCCCCTACTCAGCTGATTCAGACTGGTCTGGGGCCAGCTCTTCCTCCCACTGGACCGGTAATAAGTTTGCTACAGATGTCCCAGAGAAGAAATGCTTATATACTCTTTTTACATATAACTATAAATCATCAGCACTGTGTGGCAATGGATCAATTCCTTTCTCTCCAACCACAAGCAAGATGTCTACTTTTCGCCCAGTTATATCGGGATTTCAAGAAAACAACTGTGGTGTACCTCAGGAATCAGCCTTAAGTCCATGTCTATTTACTCTCTATGTGTCTCCCCTTGCTGCTATTGTTCAAGCATGTGGTTTTAATGTCGCATCCTACACTGATGACACCCAGTTGATGTTTGCTTTACACATCTTTACGGTGCGGCCTCAGACAACTTTCAAGGTTGCCTATCTGCAGTAGCAGATTGGATGCATAAAAGTTATCTTTCCTTGGACTCCGAAAAATCTAAAATCCTGATATGTGGCCCCTCCTCCACACCAGATCTGACCGAATTCTGGCATTCTGATATGGGTCTTCCCCTTCACCATATACTGATCAAGTTAGGCAATGCCCTCTCATTTAAGCTTTTCATTAATACTACCACAGGAGTCTGTTTCTCTCTACTGCAAGAACACACGAGAAATATATTTGTTCATGCATTGATCACCTCTAGGCTTGATTATGCCAATGTGTTGCTCTAGGGATCTCCCCAAGCATTGCTAAACAGATTGCAACGGGTTCAGAAAGCTGCAGCCAGATAGGTGCTGAATATTCCTAAAAGGAAATCTATTTAAAATGGCGTAAAATGTCTCCCCTGGCTTCCCATCAGGCAAAAATGAAGTTCAAAGCCCTGATAATAACATTGAGGGCTACACAATTGAAAGGCCATGACAAAATCAAAAAATACCTTCCTCGCAGAGCTTTACACTTAGCCAATCACAACCTGTTTTACATTCCCAAAATTAAAAAGACCAGAGCAGGTGGGGGCTCCTTCCCTTTTCTGGTCCCGAAGCTCTGGAATCTTTTGCCCGATCACTTTAGATGCGGCACATCAGAATACTTATTCAAGAGTCTACTGAAGACCCACCTTTTCAGAGAGATTTAATGTTGGCTGGTCGCTCTGCTATCGACTCCTCATAACTGCACCCATGGCCGGACTGGGAACCTAAACCGGCCCCGGCAAACTGCTCGGCCGGCACCCCTTGGAGGGAGGGGGGTTGCAGCCGAGCTGTTTGTGAGGGCCGGTTTCGACTGATTTTGTTACAGAGGCCCGATATTGCCGACCCTCAGTAACAAAAATGGCCCCCTAGGGGCCGAAACCGACCACTCCCTGGTGGTCCTCGGGGAAACGCCCGGTGCCCACTACGGTCAGTCCGGCCCTGACTGCACCCTACTATAACTTAGCACCTGGATGACACTTTTTCGTTTGTGCTTCATAAAGGTATTTATTTAATTCATCCATTCATTGACAATCCTTGCCCTGGTCTCTTTCAAGGTAATGAAGTTTCTAAACCCTCCCTAACTACCCTTCATGAGCAGATATGAGTCACATACCTCACACCCAGGTCTTCTTGCCAAAGACCTAAGCCATTGTTTCTGTTCTTGGAGCAGCTTTCACACATCATTAGGAGAAGCACTAACAGAGGCTTGCTTCAGGCAGACTAATGGAGGAAGAGGCAGACAAAGTCTAACTGATTAAAAATTGCTTTGCTAAATATTTATTAAAAACCCTGACTCAGACACTAACATGGATGTCCAATAAACATTCAAATAGTGGTTGAATCTTTCTGGTAAGTTGTCCCAAACCAAATTTAACAGACTTATGATTTTGTTCTGAACTTTACTTTCTGTCATAGGTTAGCTAAACAGTGAAAATAGCTTTTGGGGGCTAGTCGCTGTAGGTGCATGTCAACACTAATTTCTTGCATCTACCACTTTTCAATACTAGGCAACCTACCTTTTGGGCTACCTAATGGTTATCTTGACAGGTTTTCATGCAGATTTAATAGCTCCAGGAGTTAGGCTTCACATTTAGGCCTGAGGCCATGCTCTCACTTGTCAGCACAGTGGATGGCTAATGTGCTGTAGTCTAAAGGGGACATTTATTATTTTTGTGTCATTTGTGTATTTGATTGCACCATATACTATGGCATTACTAGACAGTGAAATATTCCAGCAGGGTTTAGGGGAGTTTAACATGTTTTGGGGGCAGTGGCACATGCACTGGGTCTGGGCATCAGTACCCAAGTGTTCCGAGTTTAAAAACCAGAAGCATCAGTTCGCAAACAATGGGTTAATCAGGCAAAACCGAGATTTTCTCATACTCCTTAATGTAGACAACAAACTCCTTTTGATTCCTTGAAGTTAGGTTGTACCAAGCAACTGTCTGTAACTTCAAATAGGATTAAGATGCAGTTACTTCAATGTAGGGCTGAAATTTGGAGTAACCTAACATGTTAGGTCCGTTTTATTGTTATATTTTCACATGCAATAGCAAAGTATATCTCTATAAATGGTAAACTAGATTTTACCTTCATTTTAATAAGTTTAATTTACCCTTGCTCAAATGTTAAGATGTTATTGAAATGTGTATGACCTTTTTGCCCCAACAGGTGCTGTGGATTCTGCGTCCTCTTCTTCCTCTTCATCTTCCAGTTTTGTAAATGGTGCTACGAGTAAAAATCTTCCAGCAGTACAAACTGTTGCTCCAATGCCAGAAGATTCTGCTGAAAACATGAGGTGAGATATTGCAAAATGCTATTTTAATAGACTTTAATTTGACATAAAATGCCCAATTGTATAGTTAGAAATGTTATGATGGAGATTTGGGTGCATTTTAAAGATGGTGAGTGATAAAAGATAGCTTTGATAGCTTCCTTACTTTAGGTTCTGATGTACATGAATACATTAGTATAAGGGCCATGCAGGTAATAGAACATTGACATGTGAGGCGTGTGCTGAAATGTAGTATTGTTTGTTCTAGTTTCAAAAGGGTTGTCCTCCTATGGACATGGTTTGCATTCCTCATATGGGAGTGTGCCGTTCTTTGAGGTGCAAAGAATGCTGGACAATATTAAGAAAAAAGGCACACTCGAGAGGATTGTGCAGTGAACCTTTTGACCCTGTGTGAGGTCTCCAGTATTTTAAGACCTAGTCCATAAAGACGCCTATGAGGCTGAGGAAATCATTTTTATCAACCACTCTCTACCAGCACCGGTTGCTACTGTCGCAAGTCAGCAAAGAAAGACAGCTCAATCCATAGAGAGAAGCATTCCAAGACTATAATGAACCACTTGTGAACACCCAAGCTTTGGAGGAAGAGTAGACTGCTCTGACGGAGTACTAAAGCATCCATCTTGGGTCCCGGAAGTTGACAGTCAAATCATACTGTCACTTGAGTACTAAAAGAAACCGGATAGCCCAGTGCACAAGTAGACTAAACACTACAGCAAGCATAGTACAGATCCTCAAAATACCATGTAAAACATAGGTAGCAAGGATGAAAGCTCTGCTGGACAAAAAAACATGAAAACAGCAACCAGCAGACTAATGCAAAGCACCACAAATAAGTGAAAAAAGAAGCCCACCCCAACAGGCAGGACACTGCGTTGTTGGTTTGCATGGATACCTGTTGGCTATCTGAAGCAGATGCACAGTGATCACCACCTTCTGTTAGAAGATCTGCTCATTCAGCAGTCTTGGCAGGAAGAGGTTGGCTCATATATTATCAGACGCCAAACAAAAAACATGGGTTACTTGGAATCACAGTATTTTTAACAATTCCTCAGAGAGTATATTGTTGCCCTATGAGGAAGGTGGAACTGGGGAAAACTGTAGCATGAGTTCAGCTCTTTATGTGGGGGCAACAGAAACTCTATAAAAGACCTTGAATAATGCCATAGCAGGGTAGGCCTGTGAGGATCAGCAAAATGGAAGAGCAACAAAAAAGAGTGATGTTCCTCACTCACAAAGGAAGATTTGCAGCAACACCTTACTGACATCCAGGATAGGTTGAGAAAATCCTGTGCTGAGTAGCTAAATTCTATGAAGCCAGAAATGAAATCTGTAGTTTCTGATCTCTTGAAAGACATGCAAGCTACAGGCAAGAGAGTAAATTCAATTGAATAATTCATAACACAAATGAACAGTGACGTGATGAGAAACAGTCTACCCCTGTAATGGCAGACAAAACTCTATGAAATCCGTTACAAAGTGTGACGATATTGAGGAGAGATCCACAAGGGACAATGGGGAACATGCATCAAACCATTTTACGATCGCAAATAGTGCGAATCGCAAAATTCGGCTGTTTGCGATCGCAAAATGACCTTTTGAGATGCATGTACCTTTTTTGCAATTCCCATATAAAGAAATCGAAATTGTTTGCGATTCTCTTAATTGCGAATGCAGTTAGGGAATCCCAAATTCCAATCCCCTAAATGCGATGCATTATGCAATCGTAAATTGTGTTTTTGCAATTTAGAATCACAAATTACCATCAACTTCAAGTTGATGGTAATTTGCACTTCCTTTGAAAAATGCAACTAAATGCATTTTTCAAAGTGCATTGTGATGCACACACATGCAAATGAGCTAAAACTAGTGAGTTGAGCGTTCCACTGGAGGCAATATACCTGTGACGAGCTGAGCTCGTCCTGAGCACAGGGGCGCCTTAGCTCATGACAAGCTCAGCTTGTCATGAGCATGGGGACGCTGTGCGCGCCCCCCTCCCCCTCAGCACAGCGGGGGATTAACCCCTGCAGCGAAGGGGTTAATAAATACTTGTACAGTATGTCTGGGATGTGTCATTCCTTAATAAAATCATTATCAGATTTGAAAGGCTCACACTTATGGAGAAAAAAAACACCCAACGGAAAAGGAGTTTACTTCTCACATAGCCATAGGACCTACTGGAGGAACTGCAATTTTGGAGTACAGAGTAAAAGTGAAACACGTGGGGTTTTGAAACATTTAATATGAGCTTGATGTTAGAAATCAAATTGAGAAATAATTTAGATTAAATGACACTGGTGAGATACAAATGTATATGGTTTAGCATGCCTTTAAGGCAAGGTGACGGGCACATTTATAGCTGCTGGGACTGATGAAAGATATGATATAGTGCTGAGGAGGCAGAGACTGGAGGAAAAACTGAATAAGGCTGAGGATCCCGTAAAAAAATACAGGATCACTAATGGCCTTGAGAGCAGTTATTTTTATGCTATGTGAATTTTGTAGAGCGCTGCTAATCCCCAGCTGAGGGGACAGCTTAAACACACTTGTGACCGAACGATCAGAGAGATAGAATTACTTAAACTGAAACAAAACTTCTAAGAAAAAGCTAACAAAGCAAATAAACTCCTAACAGCTATACGGTTTGTAGAAAAAAAGAAAGTTGCTAGAATGCTAAATTTCTGTACTAGTTATGTACATATTATAAACTCTGAAAGTAGTTACCAAAGATTGCTCACTGACTTTTTGAGAAACCTCTCTACCAGGCTCAGGTGACAGGCCTTCGGCTCAGGCCTATGACTCAGGTTCAGGGTCTTTAGCAACTGGTACATCCCTCGGAAGTGGGCTATAAGACTATATTAGAACATTGGAATGCTGAGAGCTCTGTTGAAGGCAATTAAGTGGCCCTGGACCAACAATGGCAGGTATAGGCCTTCGGCTGCAACATTTCAATTTTTGTCTTTCTAATTCCCCCTGCTTGATTTAGGGCATTGTTCCCTCAGTTGGTGAAATGTTTTATTAGCCATGTAACCCTTCTTCCTCTGGTTATACAATTGATAAAGGCCCTCACCCTCCTTATAGGTCCTCGCCTCTCTGGTTGAGATCCTTCAACAACCAGTGTAGCAGATTTTAAAAGATAGAATGCAGAAATACACCTGCTGGAAAACTCAATAACAGATTATTTGAGTTTGGCTTTTCTCTCCACAGGGAAAATATTTTTCTTTATGGATAACCCTTCTCACCTGCACCAGTGTCAAATATTGTGTATTCCGTGCTCATGGAAATACACTTGCTCCTGTGTTTTTCCAAATTCGTTTCATGTACTTTCCCAGGGTACAAAAAGGTAATTCCAAATGTTTGACAATATCCATAGACTAAGATGTTTGTAAGTTTTACATACATTTTGGATGACGAGCCCCTTTATAATTTCCTTTCTCACTCATGCCCTGAGCCTTAATTCCATCTGCTGGTCCAAATATCTACTAATCCTGATTCTGTGAACGTTCTTACTGTGAACGTTATTGTGAACCCTTTTAACATTAAAACATATTATAGCCTTGGAGCTCGCTGTAGCCAGCTCTTCCGGCCTAAAAGCCTACTCCAGCATTTGGTTTGGACCTTTAACAAGGGAGATGGCATTTAATGGCTGGTAGAGCCGCTACGGATGGCTCGAAGGCTATTTGAACATTCTGCCCCTAGAGGGCAGAATGTTCTAATTTGTAAAACAAAGGCCTCACAGAGCCCAAGGGGACTGAAATCACCTAGGGCTCCGTGAGGCCTTTGTTCACAACTTTTGCTTTGAACAAACATTGGAAGGTTGATGCTCCGGGCTTTGACTAGCCATTCGAAGCCCAGAGCACTCCATTGTTTTCAATGGAGCACTCAACATTCCAATGTTCTAATATGTTAGTCCAACATTGATAGCCAAACTGATGCACAATTGAGTACTGTCATTAACTAATTTTGCAAGAAATTAAATCACTTTCAGTGTAACTGGTATAAGTTTAATATCGGAATATGAAGGGTTGTGCCATACTCTACTCTGTTGGCTACGCTTGTTTTGAGTGTCATGCAATTTAATGACCTTTAACCCCTTCCGTGCTCCCGTTGGCCACTCCCTCCCCAGCCCGGCACAGCCCCGCCCACCTAATAGAACGCCTGCACTGCGGCGGAAAAAACGCAGCGGTTAAGGCGGTATGAGTCACAACAACAGATAGCCAATAGCCAATTATTTGCCATAGTCAAGAAGACCGAGAGTTCCTGGCAAAAACTTGGAGGCACAGACATTAATGGAAGTATTTGTCATTTTAAAACAACTATACGCAAAATGTTGAAGCATAGCAACAAATGAAAGCATTATTGTACTAAAAACAAGTTGTGAAACCGATTTCCAGCCAAATTACGTTTTAGAAAAGTGAAAATAATAACTATGATAGTTCAGTTAGATTCAGTTGCAGTAGATAGACTGGAATTTTAATTTATGAAAGGGAGACCTGCAGGTTTGCAAAGATTGTATATTAAATTGATCTTCTATGTTGTTGACAGACCTGGGCTTGAATGTTTTTTTTCATTGATGCATCTGAACACCATGGGGTGCCAAATGAAAGGTTATACATAAGATTGGGGACAAAGTGTGTTTTTATGTGTTTATGTGTTTTTATATGTACTGTATGGTTTATATCTTGAACGATTCAACTGGGTGAAATGTTTAATTTAAGCACGTGTAATACTTACAACTCCGGTAAATATTGAGTTTCCTATTGATAGTTGCACCTTTACGGGCTGGGAGAACAGGCCAACTTATCCCGTGTCTCAAACACTCACTGTTGGGTAGCGATGTCACATGCTTGTTTTGTGTTGTGCTCTGGATGTAGTGGGTTGCGGTGGATTGCTCATGAAATTGTTAACATCCTTTGTGAAAAAACTTGCAAAAACATTGGTAACAAAAGTTGAACCCACATTTCTTGATGAGCTTTATTGAACTTGACAGGCAATCCGTGGAAACGCAGTGTTTGGCCAGATCAAAGTAAGCATACTGCATGTCTCTTTTTGTCTTTGGTCACTGACCTCCCAATCGAGAATTCCCTCCCTTCAAAGTTAAATATATATGATGTTTTTCTCTATGAAATAAAAAGTCTGTGTTCACAAAGGATGTAAACTAATGTTTTACGGCAGAGGTCCTTCTAAGGCAGGCTTCTGTGATGTTAAAATGTTTTGTGTTTTTTTATGCAAGGGATAGACTGTGCACACCATTTCGACTCCAGGTCAGATAACTTTAGCTAGGCTGAGAGAACACTTTTGACCTATCCTTTGGCTGAAATGATTCATAAACATGGGAAGAAAATAGGAAGATATTTACAGAAAAGACTATGATTAGCCTCACAGTGGACAGAAAGTGTAGCAGAAAGGAAGTAGCTCCTTTTAATGGAAGAGAAACGATAAATGACTAAAATAGACTATTTATTCAGAGTTAAGATGTTTAAACCCCTCTAGGTATTTATAAATTTAGCACAAATCTCTACGTTTTTAACCTACCCCATGTTTTCATTCTTTAATTAAAAGGGCGTTTGTTATTAGCTCAAATAAGGAAATGCTTCTCAGGTGTTAAGTCGATGCCGCGTTTATGCTTTTAAACATTGACTTAAATGTCTCAATTTAAATGAAAAAGCAAGTTCTACTGCAAATGAGGCCATTACGACTAAGCAGCCCCACGAAACAACTAAAATAAACCACCGCCATGCAAATCCGATAAATGTATGTAAAAACCCAGCTGTTACCAAACGAATCTAATAGAAGCGGTGTTATAACTGGAAAACTGCAGTGGCCAGCGGTGTCCTAACGTGCCCACCGTAGTTCCGCAACAGCCAGATAGGTGAGGTGTGCACCTGCCATGCAATGTGCCAAAAATCGAAAGCAACAGCAGCCATTTTGAAACGGGAATGGCGAGGTACAGTCCTTGCATTGGAGATAAAACAGGCTCATGTTGGCTTCCGCCTCACATTGAGCTAGTTATTTTTATTGAACAATGGTGCCTTCAGTGAACTGCACTTTTAGAGTGAACTGGAAAGTCTTCAAGTAGCAGCTGCACTTAAAAATGACCCAGATTAGAGTAATTGGAAGGAAGTGGGACATGATTGGCATTATGTGTTCCATTGCTTGTGCACAGTAGCTGCTGTGTATACAGGCTGCTGAAGTGGCTTTCTTTCACAAAGCAACTTTTCATTGTGTGGGGGGAGAAACGTCAAGTTTTGCTTCACAGCCATTTTTCATTATGAGCCCTGCAGCCGCTACATTATGATATATATATATATATATAAAAATACACATTGCGACTTTCCTCTGCACCTTTATTTGTTCAATTCTGTTTGTAGATGATCATGCCACGATTCCCTATATAAGGAACGTGTACATGTCACCTATGCGCGGCATAGTGCCCCGCATCAGTTCTGTGCTGTCCTTCTGTGTCCTTGAATGCTTTATCCAAGATGTAAAAGTGGCAGAGCATATTCATTTCCTCGTCTTGTAATGGTCTCTTTCCCCAGTGTGTTGGAAAACGTTTTTGTCATGTGCAGTGTTTGGAAAACAACTTTTCCCACTGAAATAAGCATTAGGCCCACTTCAGTAAAAAGCTCCCATTGAATTAATTAACAAATAGATAATTTGCCTTTCTGTTTTCAGGAAGTGGCAGTAACATCAAAAAACAGTGGTACAGGTGCTACATGATAATAAGTCTATAGACCCTTGGACAATACTCAGGTTATTATGTAGGCTGATAACGTTGGTTGAACTTTCCTATACTAACCATTTCCCTCTTTAGCCCCTCCTGTTTCACGGCTCCGCCTCCTGTATTTGCATGTTGTCGTTTTCATCTATTATCACAAATGCCTTGAATATCCATCCATCGTCATACAACGTGCATGTGTCGTTTGTCTCTTTAGCCAATGTATGCATGGTTTGCTGTCCTTTATCCACCTACCTCCCCTATCGCATGTGTCTGCCTGCTGTTATTACCCACACTGCCTTGCATGCGATGTGGCCCTTCCTCTGCCTGTAGGGAGCACATAAGAAAACACCCTTCCTTCCGTTCACTCCTACTTGGCGTTGAGATCCTTTATCGCTGACGGTTGGCCCTTCTGCTGTTGTCGCTTCTCTGTACAGTTACTTCCAGCCCAGATTACTCGAATCTAGAATAGTGGCCAGGCTGCTTGAATTATTAAACAATAATGATGTATTTTCCATGATAGACTGCAATGCTCTTATGTGTTTTTCTGCAGTTATTCGATAAAGGTCTTAAAAAGGTGATTCACATTATTTTATTTCCATCTGCCTTTTGTGTTTTTAAATAACTGCTCTTGTCAATATTACTTTAACAGGATGTTAAGACTTTATCCCTTCACGCCTTCGTTTAAGGATACTTCATAAAGTGAAATGTTGTACTAATTGCAAATGTTGGGTAAAACAAAATGTCCAGTAGAGGGCAGTTTAAATCCTCTGTTGGGCTTTCTCATTATCCAGTGAAATTGCAGTGAACTCAAATGATGCTTTTAAACATGTCGAAATTGGGTCATCTTCAGGGTCCAGTCCGAGGGCGATGCAGGTAGACTGAGGGTGCCGAGCGTCAAGGGCGGTATGCCGAATACGCTCCCACCCCCCTCCTGAGACCCATGGTGATTTATTTAAATACCAGAAAAGTGCAGAAACCGCAAAGTTGAAGCCTCCTAAACCAGGAGTTATTAGGAAGACATTTATTCTTCCTAATTTTTTGCACTTTTTCACTTTTTTGTTCATTTTCACTTTCACGCCCCTAGGTAAGGGTGGGCCTTAGCGCGTCCATACCGCCAGGGTATAGAACACTTATAGTCCTGAAGAATTACCTGGTAAAATTACACCGTTTCTATGGCAAGAAACATGTCAACTGATACATAGGAATCTACCACTCAAATTAATGTGGACTGCTTCCATACACATAACATTTTCAATCAATCAATCAATCAAAACACTTGTATAGCGCGCTACTCAACCGGAAGGGTCTCAAGGCGCTTGGGGGGGGGAGGGGACCGCTACGGCTCGAACAGCCAGGTCTTGAGCTGTCTCCTGAAGGTGAGGTGGTCCTGGGTCAGCCGAAGGTGGATGGGGAGGGAGTTCCATGTCTTGGCCGCCAGGTAGGAGAAGGATCTGCCTCTGGCGGTAGTTCTTCGGATGCGTGGTACGGTGGCGAGGGCGAGGCTGGCGGACCGTAGCTGGTGGGTGGGTGTGTGGAAGGTCAGGCGGTCGTTGAGGTACTTGGGGCCCAGGTCGTGGAGGGACTTGTGTGCGTGGGTGAGGAGCCTGAACGTGATCCTCTTGTTGACGGGGAGCCAGTGCAGGTTCCTCAGGTGGCTGCGTCGAGGGATGTCCAGGATGAGTCGGGCTGAGGCGTTCTGGATGCGTTGTAGTCTTTTCTGTAGCTTGGCTGTGGTTCCGGCGTAGAGGATGTTTCCGTAGTCCAGCCGGCTGGTGACGAGGGCCTGGGTGACCGTCTTCCTGGTTTCGATCGGGATCCAGCGGAAGATCTTGCGGAGCATGCGGAGGGTGTGAAAGCAAGAGGAGGAGACGGCGTTGACTTGTCTAGTCATCGAGAGGGAGGAGTCCAGGATGAAGCCCAGGTTGCGTGCGTGGTCTGTCGGCTTGGGGGCGGTGCCCAGGGCTGGGGGCCACCAGGAGTCATCCCAGGCGGAGGGTGATGGTCCAAGGATGAGGCCTTCCGTCTTGTCTGAGTTCAGTTTCAAGCGGCTGTTCTTCATCCACTCGGCGACGTCTTTCATCCCTTCGTGGATGCTGGTTCTGGCGGTGTCGGGGTCTCTGGTGAGGGAGAGGATTAGCTGGGTGTCGTCGGCGTAGGAGATGATGTTGAGGTTGTGTTGGTGTGCGATGGCTGCGAGAGGTCTCATGTAGACGTTGAAGAGGGTGGGGCTGAGTGAAGATCCTTGCGGGACGCCGCAGATGACTTCGGTGGCCTCGGAACTAAACGGGGGAGGCGGACTCTCTGTGTTCTTCCAGCGAGGAACGAGATGATCCACTTCAATGCCTTCTCTTGGATGCCGGTGTTGCTGAGGCGTTGGACTAGGGTGCGGTGGCAGACAGTGTCGAACGCGGCGGAGAGGTCCAGGAGAATGAGTGCCGCTGTTTCCCCGTTGTCGAGAAGGGCTCGGATGTCGTCGGTGGCTGCGATGAGGGCGGTCTCGGTGCTGTGGTTGGCTCTGAAACCGGACTGCGAGGGGTCGAGGGTCCGTTCGTCTCGAGGAAGGCGGCAAGCTGTCTGTTGGCGACCTTCTCAATGACTTTGACAGGAAAAGGGAGGAGCGAGATGGGGCGGAAGTTTTTGAGGTCGGTGGGGTCTGCTGTTGGTTTCTTCAGTAGGGCGCTGAGCTCGGCGTGCTTCCAGCTCTCCGGGAAGGTGGCGGTGTCGAATGAGGTGTTGATGACGTCTCGGAGTTGGGGTGCGATGGTGGAGTCGGCCTTATTGAAGACGTGGTGGGGGCAGGGGTTAGTCGGAGATCCGGAGTGGATGGTGTTCATCGTGCGGGCTGTGTCTTCGGTGGTCACCGCGGTCCAGGTGCGGAGGGTCGTGGCTAGGTGCGTTGGTTCGACAGTAGGGTGCGGGGATGGTGTGCCGAAGCTGTTGTGGATGTCGGCAATCTTGCGGTGGAAGAACGAGGCGGGGGAGTCGCAGAGATCTTGAGAAGGGGTGATGTCGTTGTTGCTGGTGCTGGGGTTGGAGAACTCCTTGACGATGCTGAAGAGTTCCTTGCTGTTGTGGGCGTTGTTGTCCAGTTGATCCTTCAGTGATTTCTTCTTGGTGGTGCAGATGAGCTGGTGGTGCTTGCGGGTCGCGTGTTTGAGGGCGGTCATGTTGTCAGTGGTCCGTTCGAGGAGCCAGGCTTTCTCGAGGGTGCGGCAGGTCTTCTTGGAGAAGTCAAATTCAAATTAATGTGGACTGCTTCCATACACATAACATTTTAAATACTGTCTTTAGTGATCATAGAATAAAAGTTTACTTTTCATACACTACTGACTATTTCAATACCCTCACCACTCGTTAGTTTATTTTTGCACAACACGTCCTGAACTCACTATCCCGCTCCGCAGTAGATCTGGCATTGTAGCACACCAAAGAGACACTCTGTCTCTTTGGTGGAGCCCGATGATGAAGCATGTCATCACTAGATGGTGAGTGAGGGCTTTCTTTAACGTCCCAGTGAGGTCGTTCCTGTACCTTAAGTTTGTTGCTCCCTACTGTGGTCAAGCCTACTCCTTAAGACACTCTTTTTTTGATTATTGAGAAATTGGGTAAGTGACAGGATAGACCGAATAAAAAGAGGCTTATCTAAATAAGAAGCACTGATTAGCTAAATTTGGTTTTGGTCCCGGCTTTATTGGTTGGGTCCGGCTTCTTTACGAAGACCCGCTTGCGCAGATCGTAGTCAACGGTCGAGTTTCGTCCCGTTTAGTCTCGGGCGTGGTACCCGTCAGGGGTGCCCCCTGTCACCACTCCTGTTCGCCCTGGCCCTTGAGCCCCTTGCCGCCTAGATCCGCTGGGAGCCCTCGATAAGGGGTATTCGGTGGTTCACCGACTATGTAGATCGCATTTCGCTCTATGCTGACGACATATTGCTTTATTTAACCTCGCCCAGGAAATCGTTGATGGTTTTCTGTGATGTCCTGGCCACCTTTGGTAGAAACTCGGGTTTAATTATCAATTGGGCAAAATCCTACTTGTACGTTCTTTCTGGCGACGTCCCCCTTCTCCCGCGTAACTGCCCCATACAGGTGACACAGACGGGATTCAAATATCTGGGTATCTGGGTCTCCACAGACCCTGTGGCTCGGTATGAGCTGAATCTTCTCCCACCTTTAACTCGATTGAGGCAGGATGTCGCGGGATGGCGTAGACTTCCACTCTCGCCGTTGGGACGCGCGGCCCTCTTTAAGATGATGTCTTTGCCTTGTTTCCTATATGCCCTCCAAAACACGCTTGACATAGTCCCTGCCAGTTATTTTCGTAACATCGAGGGTCTCCAGAGGAAATTGATATGGGACGGTCGACCTCGCATTGCGTTGTCCAAACTAACGCTCCCGTGGTACGATGGGGGTATTGCCCTCCCGGACATCAAGCAATAGAATTGGGCGTCTCAGTTGGGGGCCATTAATCATGGTATTTATGGTCCCGAACTGAATCCTGCGTTGCTATGGATAGATGGTTGTTGCCGGGGGGCAATTACTATAGGGCACTGTACTCGAAATCAGAGGTCAAGTCATTGTCCGGGCCTACTAGGACAGCGGTTCGTATATGGCATGATGCAACTGCTTCTATGGGTTGGAAGGACCGCCTGACTTTAGCGACCCCACTTTTCGACTCAGATAGACTTGGTACTCTGTGGAAGACTAAAGGGTTCGATAGATGGGACCTCATTGGTATTAGCAAGGTGGGAGACCTCTGGGTTAAAGGACAAGTGAAGTTGTTTGATACTTTAAAGAAGGAGTTTGAATTGGGGAACTCTGAGTATTTCCGCTATGTCCAGAATCACCATGCATTGATGTCGTCTTTTCGACGGGGGAGGCGATACCCGAGTCGTCCACGCTTGAAGATAGATTGCTAGATGGCCACGTTCCGGACAGTACAATCTCCCTTGTCTATAAAACGCTGATTAATGATAGATCGGACCTTCTGTTGCCCTTGCGTGATGTCTGGGTCCGGGACGGTCTTGAATTAGATGATGAGGACTGGCAGTCGGCGATCTCCTCGCCCAAGGAGCTTGCGATTCCAGCGAGACTTCGGCTGGTCCAGCTTAAGATCCTTCATAGGGTGTACATCACGGGCCCCCGTCTGGTCCACATGGGCTTTTCATAGGAGGGTTTATGTAAGCAGGGATGTGGTCTGATGGGGACATTTCTGCATATTATCTGGGAATGCCCTGACGTAGTGGCTTATTGGAATGGGGTGTACAAAGTAATGGAAGAAGTTACGGGTGTTCCTCTTCTACCGGAGGCCAGACGTTGCTTGCTAAATGTCTGGGAACCCACAGATTACAACGTGGCCCAGACCCAGTGGGCGACCCTGGGGGCCATGATCGGTAAACGTGATATTGCACAACTGTGGGGGTCCCAAAGGCCACCTACGGTTGAGACGTGGAAGGAAAACATGGATTGGTGCATGTTTTGGAAAAAAACGGTGTTTTTGGCCCGCGCCGCCCCCGGAAATGGCATAAAATCTGGGGGCCATGGAATAGGTATCGAGGTGACATATGTACACCACCTGCAGTAGATAACATAGATATCCCACTTTCCCCCTGACCCCACATTCAATGTTTGCAATACTGTCTGCTTATTGTCTCTCCCCTGTGCCCCTCCTTCCCTACAATGATTGCTTATTATTTGAAATACTGTTTACCTGACCTTATGTGAACAAAGCGCTATGTATATTGTCTTTGCCTTGCTTGTTATACTTAATAAAAAAAATGTTAAAAAAAAATAAGAAGCACTGAATGCAGTGTTAACCCTGTTATAGATTTTTCTCTTATATACTGGACTTTGGTACACTCAGAAGGCCACAGAACTAGAGCAGACCAAAGCCAAGTGATCCACTGGCTTCACCCCAGTGTGCCAGATCTTCTTCGGTGTGAATGATTTGCAAACCAACCAATGGCACGGCTCTCAGCATCTTGGAGGTGACCCTTTTCTATCCATGTCTGGCCGGTTCAGCTATGAATGGATAATCTCTATGGCAGCTACATGCAATATATAGCTAACCTTTGGTTATTGCTCAGATTCAAGGCGCAAGCAGAAAATTGACATTTTCTATGAGGAAAGAACACTTTTTGGCTTCAGAGATTCGAGATCGAACTTGGCACACATTATGAGGTGCATGTCACTTTCAACAACAAATTTTGAGACTATTGCTGCTCATGCAAGCTTGGCATCCCTTATTCACTCAATCAGTCAATCAATCACTCAGCATTTGTAAAGCCCCCTCTGTCACCCCTAGGGGTATCTGGGTGCTGTAACGCTGTCAAAGAACCATGTCTTGAGTCTCTTTCTGAAGTCTGTAAGCGAGGCGGCCGTATGGAGCTGCAGGGAGAGGTCGTTCCAGGTCTTGTCTGCCAGGTAGGAGAAGGAGCTTCTGCTGCTGCGGGTACGGTGGTTGCAGGGGAGTGAGGGTGAGTGAAGAAACTCATAGGTGTCTAGCAGGTTGGTGGAAGTTCAAGCGATGGTTGAGTTAGGCAGGTCCTAGATCGTGGAGGGCTTTGTAGGCATGCATGAGGATCTTGAACTGGCATCTTTCCTGGATAGGGAGCCAGTGGAGGTCTCTCAGGTAGGGGGTGATGTGGGTTCAGAGTACTTGGTACAACTTATCAACGTTGATGAGATGAAACAATATCTGGGTTCTGCTATTTGATGTTTTCTCCGCTCGCATAGCTATAGTACTGTCTTGAGTGAAAGTATAAGGTTTAAGGTCAGCATTCATGTGACTCCGAGAGGCTTTCGCGCACCACGCCAAAAGATTGCTTTTACAAATAGGAAGCATTAAGTGCAAAAAGGAAAAAACTTTTAAATTTAGTCCTGGGGACAATCAAAATCAGATACAGACCAGGACTACCAATGAGTCATTTGACCATTTCCAATATTCCTAAGGTCATAACTGGACCACATTGCAAAGGGTCACTGCTAAATGCACACTGTGTTGTCCTGAAGAAGGTCTGATGGATTAATATAACTGAAGACCGAAACATCGACTACATAGTACATTTCTCCATATGTGAAAATTTGTATAAGTGGCAGTTTTATTTAAGAAAGATTGATGTCACTTACTGTTTTTATCTTGGATTGGACTTTTAATTCAGATGAATTATAGGAAGAATTGTCTAACTCCTTGTACACATTGCACTCAACGCAAACTGTTGATATGTACCCTATGAATTTATGAGCAATATAAATAAGAAATATTTTTGAAAAAAGATTATCCCGTGTTGTTTTTCATCTTTATTCTGACTATATCACCTGAATAGTCTTTTTATTGTATTGATTGTCAGAATATTACAACGCTCTAAAGTTATAGCAGTTATTGATTTAATTGTTTAGATTTTTGTAAGAATTGAAATACAAATCTGAATCTGAAAATCACCTTGATGAATAAATTCCCTTGCTGGCACCTTAAACCCTATACTCTTAGTATCTGCCCAAGCCCGCAAGGGTGTATTGGGTTTCCCCCCCCCCCCCCCCTGTCTTGAGTGAAAGGCAGACATGTATCGGATTGGGACTGCCATGGATATAGTCTATCTGTCTTGTTTGATTTTGATGCGTGCTTTTGGGCTTTGAAAACTAATCAAAAGTAGGTAATATTATACAACATAAAAAATTATGAGATAATTCAGGTATATCATTTGGATGAAAAGATTGGAATATTTAGTGATTAATGGTTTTAGAATGTGGAATTCATTTCCTACAACTTATGTTTTTGTATTTTAGTTTTTCTTTTGACACTTCCTTAATAAATAGCGCATCAGGGTGCTGTATATGCCATAAATGGTGTGCCACACTCAGGTTTCCATAATTGGTATAATGCCAGTGATATACTCTGCAATCCTTGTGCAGATACCACGTGGGTCAGTTGAGAGCATCTGCTCAGTGTGGACTTGTACCCGAGTGCAACCTCGGAGAACATCGTGTTGCCAGGCCTAGAAATGGACAAGATGGTGGCCATCACATTTTGTCCTTGTTCTCCCCTAAATCTTTGGCGGATCGCACAGCAGTTTTTCATATTATTACGTTTCCTCCCAGTAGGCAGGCCTGGACTGGATATAGCGGGCACCGGGCTTTTCCCTAGCGGGCCACCAGGGTGGGGGCTGGTTCTGGACCCCTGGGGGCCGTTTTCTTTATTGGGCCCGGGTTTGCAGCATAGATGCACCATCGCTCCCCTGTAACACAAGCTGCAGCGGTGTGACGGGAGTGGTGCTTCCAACTAGCCCTACCCCCTCTGGAAGCCAGCCGGCCTGCCGAGCTGGTTGCCAGGGCCGGTTTCAGTTCCCAGTCCGCCTGTGCAAGTAGGACCAGTTGTCAGGAAGTGCTGATTTAGTGTCTATTGCCTGTAGACATTGACATGGTTTTGCAACTTGTCTTTGTTGCATGAAGTTCAAGAGCCACTCTGTTGTGCTTCCTCGAAATCTGCATTTCTAGACCTGGAGGTTTTGCCACCCAGCATTGGCCGATTGTTCTACCTTGTATTTGATGCAACCACAATCCGTGTTCTCCTGCATAGTCAACCTTCCTTTTTCTCCACCCCTGCCTCTCATTTTCTTCTGTTGCCCCAGGCAGCCTTGTGCTGTTGTAGGTCTTCAGTGCATTTCTTTGCCGCTCCTCCTCAGTGTACTCAGCCTAAAACATTCATTTAGCTTTATGGCTCAAACTCGTTCAAGTTTGAGAAGCTCAGAACTCAAGGCTTATCTGATTATCACCGCAACCAATGCCAATGTGCACCCTATCAAAATCTGAGCACTTACATTGTGCACTCTCACCAACCGTTTTGGATTTCTTTTCCCAATCCCTCATACCAGCCTAGAAAACTGTGGTATCTAGAAGGTGGTGACCTGGATTCCACCTTGAACCTCAACCTGAGGATGATGTAGTAATGAAATTCAAAGTAAAGATTTCAAACCAATCAACTGGACACCCTTTATCAATCTAGCTCTGTCTTTTTCTGGTCACAGACTTATTAGCTGACTCCAAGTTTATGATTTAGCCTTTACCCCTTCACCATGGTTGCTATTGATACTGATTTCTAAAAATTATTTTAAGCAAAGACAATAAGTAGGGAAAAGAATCAAATTAATGATTTTACACTGTGAATAGGTAAATTACGAGTGAATTAGAAAGTATTGCTCGACTGAGAAACAGATCATAAATTTGTAGACTATCCCTATGTCCATTATTAAAGAGTCAGTATTTCCTAGATATTATCCCATATATCAGATTTTTTCCATTAACATTGCCAGGTCACATATATCCATTTCATCAATGCCACAAAACAAGCTTAATTGGATTGAATGCATGACTCAGCATACCGCCAAAGCATCAGAGTAGGGCTCAGAACGACTCCAGAGGTCTCCAAAGTTCAGACAGCCGAGAGCTGCGATTGGAATTGTGAAAGTTTGCTTTTCCAATGGAGACCAAGAAAGAGATCATGCTTCCTGTCAGTATCAAAGATGACGGGCCTCACCACATCAGTAAGTTCCACCAGTGGTTACAACGTCCCTGCCTTCTTGAAACCACCACCGCCATTCAATACCGCCAAAAGCTGAATATTAGTGACAGATAGAATGCCTGGATAAAGATATTTGACAATTTCATTGATAGAAGAAGCAGATAACAAGAAGATTATCAAGTAACTTAAGAATCTTGCTGATGAAGGTGTAAAAGAAGTTAAAAAAAAATTTGCGAGCTGACAGAATTGCTTACAGTCAAATCAAAGCAGCCTTGAATCTCAAGTTCAATCCAATGCTGAATGTAGATTACGAAAGGTAAATCTTCAGTCAAGAACAACAGAAAGCTGGTGAGACCATCAACAAAGTTGATGATAGACTGGATTTGCCCATCAAACACTGTAAGTTCAAGTAATTTAATGATAAGAAAGCTATACGTCTCAGAGTAGCTGACAGGTGCTAGTCAGATTCATTCTGATGGTGAATTCTGAAAGAAACTCTTAGTCTGGAGTGAGTTCTCATGGCTGCCAAGCTGAAGAGCATGCAGATCGACTAGCTGCTGACATTGAGGCCGGAGGTGCCCACTGTGAGTTACTCATGAACGTGAAAAGAAATCCAAAGCACAAGGCCAATGGGCATAGAGTGATTTCTCCACAGAAAAAGAAGTTGTGCTTCAGGTGTGGATTTTCGTTTCCACAGGAAGATAAATGTCCCGACATTGTGCAGATCTTCAAGGGCTGTGAAATGGAGGACCATTTTGTAATGGTCTGCAAGGCGGAGGAAAAGTAAGTGCATCACAGCGTGAAGACAAAATGGCCACCTGAACGTTCCAGGTGCACGGCTATAAGGCCAAGCAGCCACATCATCTGAGGCAAATCGACATCCAATGAAGTCGATCGACATCTTCATCTAAATCTTCACTGAACAGTTCTTCAGTATCAAATCCAAGTGAAAGTGAAAAAGATGGTTGTGCCATGTCGATGTTTACCTCAGAGAAACTTGTACATGTTGGACATGCTACATGTGACGAAACATACCGGTACAAAAAAAGTTGACACGACAAAGCACCAAAGTCATCAAATATTGTCCAAAAATCACACTAAAAGTCAATGGTTGCTCAATACATTTCATTATTGAGAGTGGTGCGTCAATAAATATTATGCCTGAGCAGCAATATAATGAACTGTCTCCATTGCCTTCACTTATGCCATAAAAAACTAAAGTGTATAAGTAGGCTGCATGGATGCCACTAAAAAGTCAAGGTTTATTTGTAGCAACCATGAAACACAAGAAAACAAAGTGCAAGCACCCATTCATGTACAAAGTACGGCGTGAAACTCCTGTTTACTCAGCTTCAGCACAGCTGTTGATGTGGAACTGATATCAGTGAACTGTGAAATAGTAAGTCAATTTCCTTTGTTGTTTCATGGGTTGGGAGAACTCAAGACTATGAAACTCCAATTACCCATTAATGAGGACGTTTGTCCTATTGCTCAAAGACAGACAAATTGCCTTTCATGTACAAAAAGCTGAATCCTTACTCAAACATGATATCATTGAGCGTTCTACTGGTCCAATGTCATGGGTTTTTCCCATAGTGGTAGAACCCAAGGAAGACAGTGAAGGAGCTGTAGGCATCTGCATGGATATGCGTCAAGCAAACAAGAACGACATCCAGGTCTGCATATTGCCGACAATACACAATTAAATGCTGCAAAGGTTCTCTCGCCTTGCTTTGAATAAAGGTTATCATCAGTTGGAACTCGAGGAGAATCGCAGGTACATTATAACCTTTCCCACACATGTTGGTCTGTTCCGTTGCAAAACACTACATTACAGTGTAATCAGCTGCTGAACTGTTTCAAGATGTAATTCAAAGTATCATACAGACTGTCTTAATGCTTTCAATTATAGGGATGACATATTGTTTTTCAGAGCTATACAGAAGGAGCATGATAAATCTCTCATGCAGGTGTGTTGTTTGCTCGCTGGTGCAGCTTGAACTTTGAATGCTGAGAAATGTGAGTTCCATAAGACCAAGTTAACATTCTTTGGCCATATCTTTTCTGATGGGGGTATGACACCTGATCCAGCTAAAGTGCAATTGTTGTCAACTGCCAGTCCCCCACAAGATGTCTCCATGTTGGGTTCATTCCTTGGAATGGTCAGCTTTTGTTCATGACATATACTAGTCTATGCCACTGTAACTGCACCTTTGAGAGACTTGACGAAATAGAAGGTTTTCTTTCATTGGTCACATGAATGTAAGCAAAGCTATTGAGAACGCTATTGAAATGGCATCGTTTGATCCAAAGCTTCATACTGAGGTTGTTGTTGATGCCTACCCTGTCGGGTAAGGCCCCATCATTGCACAGCACAGAGACCACCCAAATGCTCAAGGACCTATTGTGGCATATGCAAGCCAAAGTTTGTCCCAAACCAAACATGCTTATTCACAACTTAAGAAAGAAAGCTTAGCAGTGGTGTGGGCTTGTGAACATTTCCAAGTATTTCTTGTATGGGAAGCCCTCCACACTTATGACAGATGATCAAGCATTATTGACCATCTTTGGCAATCCAAAGGCAAAAATTCCTTCTAATATTCAACATTGAGGTCTGTGATTGCAAGAATACAGCTACACCATCATGCATCATCCAGGGAAAGATCCAAACCCTGCCTACTACTTCTCACAAGTGCCTCTACAGTGCCTTGGCACCCCTTCAAAGACGGCTGAAACATACATATATTTCATTGTAAAAATAAAGCACCGCAGCTGCCATTTCTTTGGAACAAATTGTCACTGCCACGAGTCAGGATAGTGACATGCGGAAACTGCAAAACATTATTACACATCAGTCATGGTACCAGCACCCTCAACCGCTTACCAGTGACATTGAATACCAGAAGTTTAAAAATGTCAAACATGAACTGTTCATTACTCAGGTAGGCAGAGGTTTCAGGATTGTCATTCCGGAGAGCCTGCGACAACAGATAATTGAAGTGGGCAATGAAGGACATCAAGGAATTATTGCCACCAAACGAGCTCTCCCCGAAAAAGAGTCTGGTTTCCACATCTCGATGAGAGAGTTGAAAGAGAATTGAAGGCCTGTCATCTATGCAACTGCCTGTCACGAAAACACTCAACACTCTTTAAACATGTCAGAGTTGCCAACGCACGCATGGGAAAGAATTGCTGTTGACTTCTTTGGTTCTTTTGACAACAGATTTCACTTGATGGTGTTCCTTGATGAATACTGCTGTTTTCTGATAGAAGATCTCTCATCTATCACTCAAGAAAGCGTCATCAAGAGATTAGACTGCATCTTTGTGATATGGGATATTCCTGCGATCTTAAAATTTGGCAATGGCCCACTTTTCAACAGTGGAGAATTCAGGGACTTTCTCAGTCATTTTAATGTGAAGCATCAGAAGAGCACACCTCTTTGACCACAGGCCAGTGGCCTTGTCTAACGTTTCATGAGTAGTCTTAAAAAAGGTTTGCAGCCTGCTGTACTAGAAAAGTTCGACCTTAAAACTATCTTAAATTCGACTCTTTAAGCTTACCGTTTGACCTCTCACTCGACCACATTAATGTCCTTCTGGCATAACAAAAGGGTTCAGGTGAAACACGCAGACTCAAACCTTTGAGAAAACGCATCACAACAGGTGATTTGAAGAAGGATGGTTTGTTGGGTAGACACAAAAATGCTGAAAGTGCCAACAAGTTTCCTTTAACAATGCCTAATGCAAGTCTTTGCTGGGCCAAAGACAGTGCAAACAGTAACTCATTCAACACTTTGGATTGCAACAGGTCCATCTCACGTGTGCTATACCAAGCCACAAACATTTCCCAGTGCCTGGCGTAAATAGATTTCAAAGAAGAATGCCTGGCTGTCAATGTGATCAACTGCTGCAAATTAGTCTCCACGCACAGGGAGTATAGGTTGCACAGTCTGTGGTGCAAGACCATGCCCTACTGTTGCGATAGAAGATCCTACTGAAGTGGCAGCCTGGTAGGAGAATAGATAACCATGCCCAGATGTTCCAGGTACGCTCTCTCTGGGCCCTATCTGGTGTCCCAAGGATAACTTGGGCCTAGTCATTCTTGATCTTTTTCAGGACTCGGGCATGTGGAGGTAGTGGCCGGAAGGTATACAGGAGTCCCCAGCTCCAATGTAAGTGCAATGCTTCTCCAACAGAGAGTTGTCCAGTGAACTGCGTTACTCAAAAGTGTGTGGACAATGCACATTCTCAGCGGTAGCAAAGAGATCAACTCGGGTCTCTCCCCATTGCTGGAAGACATCCTGCACCACCTGCAAATGCCGTTGATATTCGTGAGCTGATAGTTCAATTTGTCTGTCCTAGCATTTAAAATTCCCGCCGGGGGTGTATGATCAGGTAAATGCCCTGACAATTTAGCCAGGTCAAAACACTCAGAGCCTTTTGCTGCAGAGTCCAGGTCCCCACTCTGCCCTGCTTGTTGCAATACCATATGTCTTTAGCGTTCTCCTTGAGGACCTGAACGAGCCTCCCTATGATGGATCACAGGCAGGCTTTCAATGTCAAGTAATTGACCCGCAATTCCAGCAGGTTGATGTGAAGGTGGGCCTCTACCGAAGACCAGACTCCTCTGATTTCCACCAGATGACCTCCCCAGCCCAACAGTCATATGTCTGTCTCCACTGTCCGCTCTCAGTGGGTCAGGGAGTGGGATCTGTTTCTGGTCCAATTGTGGTTGAGCAGCCACTGCTGCCGATCTTTTGTAGTCTCCTCCAAAACGTAGATATTGTCTGACAGGTTCCATTGGTGCTGCGCCCAGTGAGACTTCATATTCCACTGCTGAGCATGCATGTGTCATCTGCAATGATCAACTAGCAGGATTCAGGAGGTCAATAGTCTTGGAAGCCTACGATCCTTCCTTACTGAAACCCAAGTCGGAGGCTAAAACTTCGGGATCATAGCCCCAGAAGCCTCAGGGCCATCCTTATGATGTAAGAAGTTGAACCTGCTTTCAGCAGTCAGTCCTCGATGGCAGGGAAAAACTGGTACTCCCAACCTCTGAATGAACCCTCAACCAGCGTCCTCACCTTTGTGAACACCCGAGGGGCACTGGTACTGTCTTTTTCCAGGAGAGCCTGAAACTCCTGAAGTAAAATGAACAAATGATCCTCTGAAAGCCACTGTGAAGTAGGTGGGAGGGCAGAAAATAATGTAAAGGTGTAGCACCTTTCAACTGTCTTTTGGACCCAACCATTGGATGTTATGGCTTGCCACCTGTAGAGAAAAAGAGTGATCTTGCCTTCCACTGCATGGTTGTGTGCCCCTAAAGTAAAAACTAAAGTGCCTTGGAGCCTGCTACCAGAAGGGCTTGGGACTGGTAAGTTTGTGCCCCGTTGGCCTGAGCATTGCCTGCTAAATCCCCTGCCCTGACTAAAAATTACTAGAGCCCCTGTTGTTTGGGAGGTAGAACTTCACGCTGCCTGAAAGCAAAGCCCCTAGTAAGTGAAAATTGCAAAATTGTTATTGTGGATAATGTGTATCTCACTTAGCAGGTGCGGAAAGATTGAGGAAGCAAGCAGTAGCTCTGTTTTCTTTAAAGTACTCATGGGCAGAGTCTGCCTTTTTGTCAGAGGTAAGACTCCTCGAATCGCAAATCCGTGAAAGATACTTCAATGTTAGCGAACAAGCCAGTGGATCTTGTCTACGTGTGGTGCCAGAGCATCATGTTATTGCCAACCACTCGAACCAAGCATTCTGTTGTGTCCAGTTCTGAGTGGATGATTTATTTGGGTGCATTTTGGCCACCTTGAATGGTCTCTGCTAAACTGGCTCTGAATTCCTCAGGGACTGCAAGCAAAATGTAAGCAATTGAGTCCCATAAAACATGGGATTATTGTCCGAGCAAGTAGCTGACTTTGACTGAATGAAGGGTGAGGCTTGAAGAGGAGAACATCCTCTACCCACATGCCTTCATTCTCTTCAATTCCCTGACGGCGGGTTCGTAGAGAAGGAATTTGGGTTAACTCTGTTGGTGGAGACCTTTACCACCAAGCTCTTTGAAGTAGGATGCTGTGTGAGAAAGGCAGAGGCACTAGGAGCTGGCTGCTGTTGTCGTGCTACTAGGTCACAGGTGGGCAAGAGCTTAGTTTGGACCAAGTGTTGATGAGACTGTCAGTTAGGTCCGCGGTAAATGGCAGCATAGGTTTAGACAAGTACTGACCAGGTTGCAGCACCTCTGTGAAAACGTTAGTCTTTACTTCGACTGAATGAAGTTCTAGGTCTAGATCTTCAGATGCCCTTCTAATCACCATAGCAAAGAACGCTTACTCTTCTGTGGCAGATCTGGGGGTGGTGGAAGGAGGGAACAAACGCTGTGTATGGGGAAGTAGCCAGTCCACTGGCTTCTTGATAGTCCATATAAAAAGTGTCATGATAATATTGTAGGGAAAACCTGTCTCCGCCATCACCAGCATCACCAAAAGCTGGTTTGCTCTGGTCAAAGACCAGCAGCCAAAGAGTTGTTGGAGTACTGGAGGATGGCCTTTAGGTAAAAGTAGCGACATGTTGATGGCAGAATGAACAGGAGCCATGCGCATAGGAACCAAAATTGCGCATGGCTTCAGGTGCGGTCGAGAAGTCTAATTCTGTTCAGCATTGGACAGAATTTTGGGTTTGACGTCATCCTCTGGTGTTGATACAGTGGAACCAGTGTAGATCGTGTTTCTGGATATGGAAATGGCTCTGAAACTGTAGCTGAACCCGAAGCAAGTTCAGGAGTCCCAGCTGGCACGGAGGGCAGACCCGCGGATGGGAACCAGGCTTAAGGCCTCTGTGGATCCATGGGGCCCAAAGGTGCACCAGAGAGAGCTAGTAAGGGGCCAAAAATGCAAAGCATGGCCTCCCTAAATGCCTCAGTTTGATGAGCCTTCACTGAAGGACCCAGGAACCCGGGGTGCATCAGAATCAGCTGTGGAATCAGATTCTCAGTAGGGGACCGGCATTAAGACTACTGATACCTTGGCATCCTCGCGACTTCTTAGGCTGAGATTGGCAAGGCTGGGACGTGTCCTGCTTAGACTTCTTGTACTTAATTTTTTACTTCACCTTACCCGAAGACTTGGAGCACGATGTAGACCTGTTGCAGGACCGGCCCTGGGAGCTAGAATGGATCCATGACCTTGACTTCTAGCAGGACCGGCCTTAAGGTGGCTGCTGTCTGTTCTCAGCAGCCTGCAGCTTGGCTTTGCTGCCCTGGATTGCCTTCTGGTTCATCGGAGCACATTCCATGCATGACTTGGATTCATGGCCCAACCCCAAGCACCAGAACACACCTCATGGGGACCTGCCACAGGCATTTTGTTTGTGACAGTCCCTACATGGTTGAGGAGGTGACATATTCCCTTGCACACTGGATAATTTAAGAAGAAAATAGCTCATCAACTGGTGAGAAAAATGAACTAACTCCATATCCACCTATGAAGGTATGGAAAGATAGGAACTGACGTGATCATGCTTGGGCGGCACCTATACAAGGCTCTAGGTGTCATTTACCGATCAGTGCAAAATCAATGCAGAGCAGCACAACACCACCTATATGCATGCAGGGGCATATGTTAATAACGTTTTCCGGATCCAGTCTGGCAACTAGGGATATGGGTGAGGAATCTGCTTTTGAATTATCCATCAAAAATAGAAAGTGTTTCATTTATATTTAGTTGACAGCAGAGTATTTCAGCAGAAGGTGTTCCTCTTAGAATCCATACTTAATGATGCATAAAAACAAAAAGAAGTTGATGGTGGGCAAAATGATGGGTTGCAAACTCTCATTAGTGGAAATTAATTCATTTGGTTAGTAGTTCACATTGAATTTCATTTCTTGGCTATTTGCATCACTGGCTTGTGGTCAATGGGTTTGTAAGTGCATATATGTGATAGAGGAGCTTAGCTTTTAAGATAACTATGCATTTGTGATGGAAGGCCATGGACCAATGAGATGTTGAGTTTCAGTGTAGAGGTGCTCAATGAGAGAATGATCAGATGTACCAGGGTGCACATGGCGGGCGTGAAACTGCTATACTGTTTGAAGAACAGCGTTGATGATGGAATCGGTGGGAGTAGATTGGTCCTTTGACTGTTTAAAATAATGTAGACTGGACTATGAGTAGGCCTATGCAATGCATGTTGAGTTATTCTTTGTGGAGTTGGGTCATTAGCGATTGCCCAGTGTCTTAGAGGCAAACAATACAGCCAAAGAGAATGTGTCATTTGATGCTTTGCTGCTTAACTGAGTTTTTATTAGGGTTTTACCACACTGGTGTGTGCCATTGGGTTAAATGTTTGGACACTGGGCAGCAGAAGGTGTGGGGTGTTAGCAGGGAAGGTGGCGAATCTATTGATTTAGCATCCCAGTGTCAGTGTGTATCCCCACGTTCTTGGCTCAGAGACTGAAGGTGATGGGTTTGGATGAGATGCAAGGCTGAAAGATCATGCAGGAGAATGTGGTGGAGCGACATCTGTGGTTAGTGAGCACTAGGGACCTTAGACATGGAGGAGAGCTTGTACCAGAAATTTGATTGAAGAAGGTGAATTATATTCTGTGTGTTGTTGTTTGAAGATTAAGGATTCTAGTGTTTCAGTGAAGCGGAGAACACAGGTAGACTGCACTAGGATTACGCACCGGATACTTGTTAATATATTTATTGTGTTTCATAGAGTGGTGAGTGTGTACACCTATAGCTTCTTCTGAGCACTAGCTAGGAGGAAAAAGGAAAATATTAGAAAATGTATTTATAGGTGAGATGTCTGTTGCCGATTTCTGGCAGGTCGGTCAGGTGCCTGCCAGTAGATGTTTGTTGGAGAAGAGACTGGGGTTTTGTAGAAGAAAGCGAGATTGGGTTTTTGTGATCCGGGGCGGAGGCTTCATTATCGGTGCAGGACGGGTTTGCTTTAAGATGAGCATCTCAAGGCAGGTATGGCTGAAAAATCCCAAGGGGGTGGAGATGGAATACTGAGACAAGTTTGCTTTGTCCTTGCAGAATTTGACTTTCAGTCTCCATGTGGCCTGGGTTCTTGCAGACTTGCCCAGCTAGGCTCAGAGTCCTGACACTACCACTGGTGAAGCAAGGGCAGCAGATGGGATGTGAGAGTTACAAAGTGTAGGCACAGTCCTTTCAAAATAGCTTCATGTGACTCCTCTTTGCTGCTCTACATTGGTGGTCATCTGTGCTTTCTTTCCCACAGCATCACTGCAAAACTGGAGCGAGCATTGGAGAAAGTGGCCCCTCTCCTCCGGGAAATCTTTGTCGACTTTGCTCCTTTCCTTTCCCGGACGTTGCTCGGCAGTCACGGACAGGAGCTGTTGATTGAAGGTACAGCTTTATTATTCTTGCCTGTTGTGTGTTCTGGCCTGTGTGTTAATTTATGCAAGAATGTTCGGCCGTGGGATAATGTAACTCTCCCTTCAAGTGTCTGAACTGTAATGGGGCACTGCGGCCTTTTCAAGAGTTTGATGCATTAATGTCCACACTTTCTTTTTGTGATTTCCTCATCTATGGGCACCCTATGTTATTGTTAAAAATGCGAAGATTCTGCCACGTTAACGTTATTAGATCAATAAAACATTATATGATATACATGTATATACAATGGTGTGTTACAATACCCGGCTCCTTTTGTAGTCAAGGAGACTTTTACAGGGTTTTACCCTTAAATTACCATTTGATTTATTTTTATGTTTTAGTGTTCTTTCATGATGCTTACATATTTTTGGATTCTCGCTTCCCTGCTGTTAATATACTCTCCTTTTTACACAATAAAACACTCCTTGAAAAACATGCAATTTACTTCCTTATTGCAGTCTACTTGAGCCGTGAAAGCAGTCTTGCAGAATGTTTTGCCTTATGTTTCTAAGGTCACCATCTATAATTCTTAGTATTGTATTTATGTAAATCTAAGTCACACAGGCCACACACACCTGCCGCAGTATACTGCATAGGTACCCTTTGAGTGTTGGAAGGTACAGGAGGTGTGGCCGGATCAAGGCATCAAAAATATTTGTAATTGAGGGACCGGAAACCAGGTATGTTATAGGTGGGTGTCTTGGACCTAGTGTGTTATGCATTTTAGTACAGGACTGGGTCATATGACACACAATAATACTAATGCATGGATTTTGGAGGTACCTTGTCAATTACACTGTGGAAGACCGAGGTAATGTGCTTAACCTGTAGCTGCAATGGGGTTTCATCAGGGGCCCAATCATACCTCCTAATTCATTGAGCGACAGCATTGCCATCCCAGTCAAAGCCATGCCACGACTTTGCCAGCTGCTGCTTGCTTGGCATACATCAAATATGAATCCTCTGCCTGTTAACTTTAAACATTTCTGACCAGTGAGACCTCTAAATCCCTTGTGGTAAATTAATATTTTGATCCGTGATACAACTAGTTGCTCTAATTTTCTATTTTTCAACACTGAATGTAAGGCTTTCGTTTGCTGCTTACGAACATTGGCAGGGAAAACTGCTGTCAGCTCAAAATAAACATGCAATAAACATGTTTCCTCTGCTGTGAGCGGTCACTTTGTCTTGTCATCACCTTCAATTTCTTCCTTTGCTCATCACTTCCATGGGAAAAACTTAGGCAATGCCAATTCTGCCTGATGGCTTCTTTTTGCAGCATTTGGAAGTCTGCGGTTTTGGACCCTGTGAGGCTATTTGCAATTTCATGGGAGCAGCAAGTCTTCTAGACATTGTTAGCTTCATGTTTACTCAGCTCTGCAGAACAGCATTTATTGATGCCAACCCTAAAGGCTGTGGTAGCTAATATGGCTGTGAGGCTGGGAGTTGGATTGCTGGCTTTGCAGTTGCTGTAGCTGCCAGCTGCATGCGTGAGAATGGAGCATTGCTTGTTCACAGCATTCTTGTAGCAGTGCTGCTGTTTCCATTGGCTCAGGGCCGGTACAAAGTAAGTCACTGAAATCATTTAATTCAGGCCGTGCTTTGACTTAAGAAGTGTCAGCGATCCATTTACATGCATATCCCATTACAACAATTTATTGCATGAGATTGTTCACTTCAGATTTCAAAAGTAAATTAGGGTTATGAAAACATCTGATAAACAGAGTAAATGAATATTACTAAAGTTTTGTCTGGATAAGTTTGTTTTTCAGAATTCCTACCCTTAAAAGATACGGAAAGTGATAAAGCATTAAACCAAAAGTTGATTAGCCCTTCAAAAATATGAAATGGGGTTTACATCCATCTACTCCTATACCTGGCCGTCAAATGGCTCTTGTAATACTTTGCACCATCATTTGGTTCTTACTTTTAGACACATAAGATTGCATTCTGGGTCTTATTGTTTTGCTTTCACCAAGGTAAGCATGGAGTTTTAAAACCCAATTGACCAAATACTGCTCCTCAAAAAGCTAGGGACTTGACTGTAGTTCTCATATATGACGTGGGACATCATGCATCAAAGGTGTGTGTATGTAGGTGACCATGTCTGTATGTTTCTATTTTTGTTACGTCTGTATGTGGCTGCCTTTTCAAAATGAGCTTTTTCAGTTAAGGTATTTACCTACAACTCTTTTCCACCCACTGTTAACATAATCATTCCAGTGCATAGAAAAGAGGTTTATAATGCCCTTGTTTTCCTGTCCAAATGTTAGGTTGTGAGTATCCTTTCAGGTTTTCTTATAGTTGTTCATCTTATTCTGGTACTTGCATACCTGCATTCATAATAGCAAAAGTACAGAAAGTGCCAGGATTCAAAGTGAAAACCAGGACTGTATGAGCTGTTCGCGACAAGCATGGGACAACTTGATGCCTGTCTGACATCTCCTCATACCACTGCCACACACCAAGGTGTGCCCTCATAAGGCACCCGCTTTTGTTCTTTGAACTGTACAAAACCCAGTGATCCACTGGTGCATATTACTCACAGCTCCCTGGAGTACTTTCCCCCGTGCGCCCCTGAGCTGCGTCCCTTGTCTCATCATGCACATCACCCTCTTGTACCAACAAAAAAAAAAGACACTGACTTAGACTCAAGTTAAAACAAAATGACGGCCCACAATAGATATCCTCGCGTTAGAGCTACAAATATAAAAATATATGCTCACCGGTCAGCTGTGCAAATTCAAGCCGGTCAGAAATTACGGTCCTTTTAAATTACTCCGCGTGTGCCAAACTTGCACCGTATGATTAGATACATGGGCAGACACTAATGTTATAAACATACTTTAGGGTATTGGTAACATTACGTTGTCTTTATTAGTGTTTATGTTGTGTATATATATTTTTTTCTGTATGTACATTTGCATGTCTTTGTAAAATGTAATCTTATCTTTATTTGAAGACCGGTTCTATCATGTATGTGTGCCCTATATCAATGTAGGTGTTACATGTCTATAAGATTGAAGGACTAAGGTGAGGGTAATTGATTGTTCCCTACACTTTAATAAAAGTAACATATCAATTCGTCCGTATCATTGTTCTCTTGTATAGGATTGTGTTCTTTACCTAGATACAGGAGGCTGAGTTGGGTATACCCCGTAGATATATATGTAAATATCTTGCCTTGGTCAATACTTATTTTCTTCGGTATCTCCTTCGTTTTATAAACTTTGTATTCAGAGACCCACTGCTCAAGTGTTCCCAGACTTAGGAAGTATATTTTTTTTGATACAATTAACAACATATGTAAATATATGACTTATCCCTGTGTAAAAAAAAATACTCATTCCCCTACCCATTTCTGTTTGTGCATTGTCATGCATACTTGCCAGAATGCGTCCCCTGCAGAAATTTGAGAAAAGCAGATGTTTAATGTGAATTGCCTCTTGGATCAGTTCTTCGCTTCATGCACTTTTGATTCAGAAATAGCTATTTTGGGTAATCTGCTACATAAATTAAATAACATTGGAAATCAGTGTGCTAGCACTTCCTATCAACACTTAAATAAATCCTTCTCATTAGATATAATTATCCATCCATCATGAGATCCGTCAAAGGCTACAAATGTCCCTTTAAAAATTACAGACCCCTATTTAGTACTGGCTCAGAGCACTGTCTAAGAACCGAACTCGCCATACCTGCGCATCACTCACAAAATCCCTCAACTCGATGGTGCATTCAACATGACCTGTATGTGGATATCTAAAGCAGTGCAGAGAGAACACTGTTTCTTCATCGCCTTCCAAGGAAAGCCAACAAGTGGACGTTTCAAACAACTTCAGAAGGGTTGAATCAGCCATAGTGGTTTCAGTGCTTGAAGCCAGAAATTCAATGTTTGTTGATCTATTGCAGTCCACCATAATGTCATTCAGTGGCACCATAAGGGCACCTTAAAACTAATGTAAGGCATTGCACAGCACACTTTGACACTGGTGCCAGGATTTCTGAATCAGGCTCATCATAATGAAGGCACGGCAGCGGTGGCCATGCTTTAGAGTGCGCACATTAGCTTTTCCTACTGAGTGTGCTGGTACAGCGTATCCTTCACCTATGGGGCTGTGATTAGAAATATCAGAGATGCCTGAAGAGCCCAAAGATGCCCTTTCCTTAACTTCGGTGCTCATGACGTGCTCAGCTCGTCATGAGGCCCAGTTCTCGTGTGCTCATGACGAGCTGAGCTCGTCATGACCACACCCGTTTCTATTGTGGTCCAGCACAGGGGAAGAATATCTCGAGCAGCCAAGGTGTTAAGCCCTCTGACCCTGCATGGGTCCTATCAGGAGGCAGCGTTCTGTCTTGTGGTGGGCGATAACAAGAGAGCAGCACCTGCTCGCTGCTGCCTTTAAAGGGATGCATCCAAATAAGCTGAATGCGTGCATGCTTCCTGCAGATTGTTAGTGGGACATACGATTAATGTATACCCGCTAATGATTGGTTATCCTTGCTGTTTGTTTTTCTCCTTTTTCTATTATGCCTGAACATGTAGTGTAAAAGTGCTATTTTCTGAGTATTGTATGATGATAAGCCATGGACAGCACTAGTATTACTTGGCTGACATCTCCTTTATGCTCCCTCAAAAATTCTGTTCTGATGAGTTTATCAAGATATTAAGGGGTATGCCAAGTGAGCTCCAAATAATGAGCGCAATCTGCAAAGATGCGTGCAGGAGGCCTGCCAAACTACAGGCTAAATCTCATAGAAAGGTGAACACCTCTTGAGGTACCCTAAGAAAAGCAATAGCCCCAGGTGCAGCCTGCGCCAGGCTTCCTCACATGCTATGACACGAGCACAGCAATACATCCCTGAGGGATTTGAATTGGTGAACCTAGCATGCAAAGGACTAACTCTCCCCTCCAAAACCTACACAACAAGTGACACACTCCTCACCAAAGCCAACTCGTATCCCCTCTGCTCAGTCGACATTGACCATTAGCCCTGCATGTGGGCAGACTGAAAGCTCTAGATAGATTCTCTCCCAGTTGGTGACCGGCATTCTTTTATTGCAGCTGGCATAAGAAGGTTTCACAATGTCCCCCCTACATCTGGATCATAGCTTTAGGGACGTGCTGGCCCTTATTGCGAGACATCCTGGAACATTAGGTTGGAGGAGGAAAGGGAAGCATATGAACACCTAGATCAAGAGCCTAGGACACTTTCAATAATGTAATACCCTTGCAAATACCTCTATCAGTACTCTTACAAATACTCGTCTGAATACTACCACTGGGAAACAGCTGTTGTTGAGGAGATCCCAGAAGGAAAATGAAGCAGAAGTGATATGTTTTCCTGGGATGAAAGATAACCTTCACCATCAGGACACAGAAAGTAGGTGTTTATAGAACATGCAATGATTTCAACTGAGAGCATTTTAAGTTGTGTGAGAAGGCAGGAGGGATATGTCCTGGAGTCACAGAGATCCCGGTCATTGGGGAGTGATGCAGTGGCAATAGCAGAAGCTCAAAGAAGACAATAGCCAGTTTAGTAAATAAATTGCAGGCGCTTAAAAAGTAGTTGGAATGAAGAAAGAGGCAAACTATATCCCCTAGAAATCATGGATGAAGACCCCTGCCTACAGAACAAGTTCCCTTCCCAAGAAACATTAAAAACGCTTACAACCACTGCCCCTGTTCCCAGTGCTGGAACCCAAATACTACTCATGCAACCCTTTCTTTTCACGAGGTTGCAAAAACTGAGGTATCTGTTCCAGTTAATCAGCTAACTTCAGAATCATTCCCTCCTTATAGAAGAAATCACTCCAAAAGGAAATCAAACATAGAATCTGCAGGAGAACAAAGACGTCTGAAGCCTATACAGAGACAATTACTGAGCCACTGTATGTGCGTATAAGTTATTTCTATAGCGCAACCCTAGCACAAGGCAACGGAACACTGTACATGGTCAAAGACAAGCTTAAAGCCAACAAGCAATAGGAGATGAAGGTAGGTTGTGTACAGTTACTGCAATGTGATGTAGGGTCTTTAAAGAGCTGACTATTTGTAGGGTCTTTAAAGAGCCGACTATTTCCTACATTGGAGCAGCGTTGGGGCAGTCCTAATGGATATGGCGATCTTGAGAGCAGAGACTAAAATCATCTATGCTACATCTTATGGGCGAAAAAAGTTGGTCCCTGTTCAATGCCACAAGTATCATCATCACAAACATGCCAAAAATAATGAAAGCAGATCCTTTCTGCTCCCTTCAAAGTAAATGTTTTATATGGCTAAAGGATAAAGTCATGAACATGTTGATGGTCCCAGGACATGAAGTTTGAGAGCAGTCAACATTTTGCACCACAGTGTAATTTGGGGATAGTAATCTACTGTGATTCATGGAAAGAACTCGGAGTCCAAGTCACTTCTCACCCTTTCATTTTAAGTGAAAAATAAATTCTCTTCCCCGTCTTCAAGATGTGTAACATAAAAACAAGACAGGGATTCTTGTTGAAGCTGGTTTAATAACACCTATCTGAAAGTTTCCCGAGATTGAGCATTGAAAAGCTCATGAAACAAGTTCTAACTGAGATTAACATAGGATTGTGATTTAATTTACAACAATGTGGATTTAATTTCTAGAAGATGACATTGCGATACAAGAAACTGTTTTTTTTTTTATTGAACTCTTGGTTAATTCATATCAGAATGTGCAAGGGAATGAAAAAAGGATTTGGTGAAATTAGAAAAAATCATAACATTTATTAGATTATTTATATGGATTATTTATAATGTCTCCTCATTTCGGGTGTTGTTAGTGATTTAAACTCACTAAAATATGATACGGTTATCAAGAGGGTTGACACACATCATACATTAGAAAAGTAGCGGAGGGCGTTTATCCCACCTTCAGGCTGAAGTTTCAGGTGTTCTTTCGTTTTTAAGTCTCTCCCAGCCACAGCCCGTGGTGGGAGTTCTGGTGTGGCAGAAAGGTGGGGCGGGGTAGGGGCAGGGTGGGGGGATGCTAAAAACCGGAATATGGATAAACGGAGGTAAGTAAATGATTTAACAAATAAAACGAATTTCGTAGCGCGACGTGCATCGCAAAATGCGATGCAGCGCGCGTTACGAAATTCGTTTTATTTGCATAAAAAAGAATCCTATTTTACATCGTTGTGCATTACAATACAATGGGTTTGTATGTCTGTTCTAAGCGCATCTGTATGCCAAGAAGCACCTGTCCCACTCAATGAAAATTATGGGATGGGTATAATTTTTACATCTAAAATTTCTATTGCAGGTATAGCAGGTATAGGGCTACCACTTCTTTTTATCTCTGTGGCATATGCTTGCAAAACATAACAAAAATATTTGCACTAGCCCGCCAAGACCAGAACTATTAGTTTTGCCAATGCTTGTTGTTAATCTTGTTTAGTCTAAATAATGTGAGTGCCTGTATTATGTTATCCACTCTGTAACGTAGTCCATTTGTTTCCTGGGAAGATAATACAATCTAGATGTGAATAAGAGTGTCATTAGCTATTGATGCTTATATAGTTTAGGCCTGGTGGCTTGACATTTCAGCTGTTGTTGTGCCTTTTGTGATCACCCAAAAAAAGAGCTTTCAAAGTGCCATTGAGAGAGGGGCCTACTCTCTACACACATGTTGATTACCATGAGCACAGGATTTGATTGGACCGAAGATGTGCGATTCCACTGAAAAGAGTGCTTGTGTTGTACTTCTTGGCTTGTGGCATAGCTTATACTCAATACAGCAGGACTGAGTTGGTTATGGTGGCAAGCTAGTGATCATGCCTGATCTGTATATTATAAAATGTTATCTTAAAGGCCGAAAACCTAGCATATTTATTGTGAAAAAGATATGTTAACAATCAATCGATTGTTATTATCCTGAACAAACGCCACACCACTCAGGAAGGATTTTGTTATATGGAATCTCACTGATTACTATAGTAGGTAAGGACTTGGGTATTGTTACCCTATTACAAACCCTGCCTCAAGAATATTTGCCCTGTTAGACCCTCTAAGGAGAGAGAGGCTTTTGCTGAACCAACTTTAACGTGGTATATCTTTGTAATGTTAGGACTGTGTGCCTGGTGGTTTTCTTATGGGAAAGCTTGCACTTAAACAGTTAGACCTGAGTTGGTATGGTGACAAACCATAGATCTGATTCCTGCACTGGGAAACATTATGTATGATTCCATAACATTGATCTGCTTATTACGGACGTTTATGACAAAGGTAGTAGGCCTAGCTTATGTATTTGGTAAAGCATTTGTTAACATCAGCAGTTGTTAACATCAGCAGTCTTTCAACAGCGGGTTTTTATCACATTGTATTACAGGGTACAGGCAGGTCATTTTCTCACATGTAATCTCGCAGACCACCATATCCGGCAAGTATTTTCATGTTGGCCACCCATAGTGACAAATCGTGTGGTTTTCACTGTGATGATTCTTGTTAGGCTCTGTTGAGAAGAGCTATATATTGTCTTGCAAGATGCATTTTTGTACATATTTGTAATTTATAACAACTTTTTGAATGCCTGCCAGTTTATGTGCGCCTAAACAGGCCTGTGTTGGATATGGTATCAAGCCAGCCGTAAAGTACATTGGGTAACGTTATGCCACATCCAATAGATTTGATCTGTTTATTATGTAATGTTACGATAAAGGCAGTCACAGAAAAAATACTCTAGAAGCCATGGCTCGCTGGTGGTGGTGCTGGGGCGTGTGCAAGGGAAGGGGGCGGAGTCGAGTGGGGACAGGGATGCGCAATATTTCCAAAAACATTTTTTTAAATAAACGTACCTTGCCACCGGGTTCCGGGTCTCTGCTCCTGCTCTCCTTGTCGAATTCGAGGAACAGGAAGCACAGCCAGGCCCCATTGACCAATCATGGAGAACAGGGAAAGTGTGCATGACTGTACAGGGCCAGCCAAACAATCCTATGCAATTAAAAGTGGGCAAACCACTCCTCCCCTGCCCCGCTCTAAGAGCACAGCAGCCCCGCCCGCCGGCAAAGAAGAACAGATGCATAAAATGATAGTAACGCAAAGTTATAATCAGTTTGTTTCTACTTCACACTCCTTAGAAGCAATGGGGAGATGCTCATCCGCAATAGAGGAAGAGCCGCCACTGTGTAGAAGAGATAGTGACACTGTTAGTGAATTCTAGCTCTCTAGCTGGATGCGACTCCTATTGAGTTTCTTCTGAGTTATTTTGCTCATCCCTCTGGATTTGCCCAAATATTATAACTCTGGGTCATTTTCCAAATTTTTCCATTCAATGGCTTCACTAGAAAAGAAGACACAAATGTAATTCTGATTTAATTACATGAATAGCAACAACATGTATGTCAAGATGTCTTGGGTGTTTCTTTTTTGTCCTTATGAAGACCTCGAAGAACCTCCCCGATGGACGTCCGACAAGTTTACTTGGCAGGTCAAAACTTCAACAGAATCCTTATCTTTTCTGTGTTCCTAAAACATCACATTGGGCCAACAGCTTTGGGAATCAAGTGGATAGTCCCAACTGTAGAGACTTCAATAATCTTAGTAATGCACTAATCACAGAGCACTTTTTCCAAGAATATTGTAAACTGTATCAATATATTTTTTCCATAAATTGTTACTTTTGAGTTTTTACCCTTGTGTGTTATATGAAGGAAAGGTGAATTTATTTTCTCCCTGTTTTTAAAATGAATACAACAGAACGATTTTTTTGTATTATAGTATATAGAGCCCAGGTTCTGAGGTAAAACAGGGCCACCCTACAGTAGACACCAACAATAAGGGCAGTGGGTCTGACACATTTAGTGTTAAAAGCACAGGGTTCAGCCAATAGGCATTTAAGGTGGAATTATTATTCTGTACTAAAGCCTACAGGCAGGTATTTTGCTACATGGACTTTCACAGTTTACCATATTAGGTAAGAATTTTGGTGTTGATTACCCCCCTGTAACAGAACGTGGGTGTAGAAAATTTGCACGTTGAGAATCTATATCAGACCCTCTTAGAAGAGATAGTATTTTGCTTTGTCATCTGTAATTTTGTATACTTTTTTTAATTCTATAACTGTATGCCTGATGGTGGCCTTGTAGGAACGTTGAAGCTCAACACAGTAGGCCTGATATTGTTATAGTGACAAGCCAATGATAATGTTGATAGGCCTGATTGGTCCGCACTACGAACACAGACACCCGGGAGATACGAAGCGAACTAGACGTCTTCAGACGGTCACTTGCACGAGGCCATAGAGCGACCTCTTTCAGCCCTTGTTTAAGAATACTTGGATACGGAACGATCTAAACAATTTTTGACCATTATCCCGGGTGACCTATAAGAGCGCATTACGCTTGTCAGCCAATTAATTCAACTCGACTATTGAATTTAATACTGGTCTTGGGCCCCTCCGGGTCGGAATTATCACCGGAAGAGCGACCTCTTGGTCCAAGCACAACCATTCAGAGCCCTGAAGATTCGCGAGATGCGATGAAACACGTGTCGGCTGGTTGTTCTCAAGCTGTGATAAATTAAACCAAGACAACAAGACTTTTTTGCTTATATATGTTCATTCTTTTGCATTAACTGCTTTATTGTGTGTTTTACTGTTGTTCCTCTGCATCTAATTGCTAAATTGTTCATGGCCACATTGTGACCTTCTTATACTCATTGAGTGTGTGCATAGGGTATGTCTCTCACTTTTACGTTGGATTAGTACAGCTAGCTGACTTCTCCTTTGGGTGGTTATATGGTTGTCCACTCACCCAGTTGCACCACCGTTCACTCTATCCTATAGTGCTTCCATTCTGGCAGTGCGCCCATTCTCTGACCTCTAAAAACCATTTTTTCCCTAACACTAGAAAAAACTTGTTAAGATGCTATAGGTCTCACCTGTGTGTTATGAAAATTTACAGCAAAGCCAGTAGGCCTGATGTATTTACATTGTAACATGTGCAATCCAATAGGCTTCAAGGGTTGAATAATTTTGCTCTGTGTTAAAGTTTGCAGTTGGGTATTTTGTGACATGAAATATAATCTCAGATTACTTTTTTAGGGAAGGAATTTGGTGTTGGCTCTCCGTTTTACTAACTCTAGAGATAGAAGATTTGCACTGTAATAATCCCCGGTAGACCCTCTTTGGAAGGCCTGACAGGCTGACTGTCTTCCAGGACATTGTAATAAAAAAATCATTAAAACGGCTAAATTGCAAATGCACCCATATATAAAAATATACACCCATATAGATACATAGAGGGCCTTGAAGTCGATAGCTCTGTCCAGGGCTAGGACTGTGTTGTGAACAACAAATCCATACAGTTTTGGCTGACCGCAGCTGGATCAGCCCTTTTCTGCCATTGGTCTGTCGGAGTGCCATGTCTGAACTGGGGTGGCTTGGTGAGCAAAATAACGATGGATTAAACCCAGATCTGTGACTGGGGGTGAATATTTTGCTATGGTGCAACATTCCGTCCATCATTTTTGTGTTTTGCTGTTCACCGTATGTGGGAAGTGTATACCCAGACGTGCGTCCCGTGTTCACTACGCCACTGGAGTCAAGCTATCCTGGCTGAAGACTGCTGATAGCCAGAAACCGGTCCTAGGATACTTGATTCTGGTCCAGGGAAGACATGGCTTGGCAGTTCGGTCTGGACTGTTCCCATGAGGCACAGGGTCAAGACTGATTTGCATACGGCCATGTCTGAACTGGGGTGGCTTGGTGAGCAAAATAACAATGGATTAAACCCAGATCTGTGACTGGGGGTGAATGTTTTGCCATTGTGCAACATTCCGTCCATCATCTTGTGTGTTTTGGAGTGTCATGTACAGTCTGCTTCTATCCATGGCAGTGTACTGCATGAGGTAATAGTTCAGACTATGTCAATCATTGGTTCGCTCTTCTGATGCAAGGTGCCGTTTTCTCATTACATGTGCACACCCATGTGAAAATTAGTGTACTTCAGTCTCAGGGCAGGTTGTCAATTCCTTTAGTTTTCAATTTGCTCGATGTATAACTCCCCTTCCTTTCTCTGCTTCTCCTTTTTTTTTAATTGTATTTTGAAAAGAGTATAGCACAGCTTGTTAGTCGGTGTTACTGGGCAGCTTTCTTTCCTCTCATTTCATTTGCAGTGCCCTCCATCCTATGGGGCCACATGCTCTAAACTTGGTGACCATTATGTAATGCTGTTGTCCATAGTTAATTATTGTTTTACCGTTCTAAGACAGCCATCATGTTGGTTCTAAACATGACGGCCATGCTGGAACTTTGAAAAAACTAAAGATTAAGGGCTGTACCACTTTACGATGGACACCTGCTGCTATGTTTAGTTTTGTTATTGCAAGCATATGCCTGCCATATTCAGATGTCAGTTTTTGTTTATTGTTTGTATCCTTTTAATTTATATTGCATATGTTGATGAGTTTGTTTATTGTAGTTGTCAGAGTGTGAATGTACGAATGAGTTGTAGATGGATGAATGGATGGATGCACGAGTGCAAAAATGAGTGACAGAGTGCATATTAAATGACTTAGGTAATTTGTGTTTTGAGATTCTCAAATTGCGATTTTTAGGGAATCGCAATTAGAGAATTCGCAAAACGCAATGTAGGTAAGATTAGCAAAATCTTTTGCGAATCCCACTTATTCCTTATTTGCGAATCGCAAATTGAGATTTGCAAATCAGGAATACCTTCTCATTCATTCCTATGGGCTAGAAGGCCCATAGGAATGAATGGGAAGACATTCTCAATTTGCGATTCTCAATTAGAGAATCGCAAATTGAGAAGGCAGTTTCAGGGTTGTAAAGGTGTCATTAGGACACCCTTTCGCACCCCTGAAATTAGCATGCATGTGTGCACATGTGGCCCACATACATTCCCTCAGGGCATGCATGTGACCCACATGCCACTTAGAAAAATGCCAAAAAGTGCATTTTTCTAAGAAATCACAAAATACCACCAACCTGAAGTTGGTGGTATTTTGGGATTCCTTAAGCCAGAATTTGCACAACTTGGGTGATTCCTACATTGCACTTAAGGAATCGCAATTTCTGATTCCTTAAATGCAGTAGCAAAATAAGGAATCACAAATTTTGCGATTCCTTATTTTGTATGTGGGTTTTTGTGTGCTACATGGCACACTGCCCTAATTGCGACATATGGCCCTTAGTGCCTAAATGTATGAATGACTCAAAAGCCTTTCATTCATAAGCCCAACCTATTGCATTACCAGTGCTTGTTTAACTCCAAGTGAGTAACATTATCCTGCCTCAACAATTACAGTGCCATGATTCCTTGAACATCCATTATTGTATTAATATAGTTTAAATATTAATTGTGAGTGTGCTCTATACACATAGGAGTATTCATTCTTTAGTGTTTTCTGAAGTCCCACATGAATTTCAAGAAGATTAAGCATTATAGCTCTGTGCAGTTTCAGTCATTAGGAAAGCACTCCTCATGCTGCTCAAATATTTTATCATTTCGCTTTCAAGAAATCAGTTAGAATGGAAGGCAATATTCTGAGATGTTAAGGGCATCGTAAAACAAACAAATGACATATAGAGGCACTAAACATGATGTAACTTGCGGTTATAATAGCTTTAATTACTGTGTTAGTAAACAGCGTGGATGATGAAGTGCTTTGCAAATGTCAAACACAGACTCGTAAATTGAGTTTAAAAAAGAGAACAGCATACAGAAAAAACAGGTTTAGTATATCTGTGAGATGGATTAACTAGAAATTGGAAATGTTTTTCTGACGACTCATAGATTTCTACAGGACTATTTTGTTCTATTCTGTGTAATTGGTTTAAAAAGCTTAACCTCTTAGTGAGCACTGCAGGAGATAAAACCGTAAACTACGCACAAAAAAGGCAAACTCTGTGTCTGAAGTTGAATTGGTTATAGTATGAATCAGTGGCGGTCAACATGTGAGGAGGGTAGTGGGACAGGAGGGAAAAAAGAAGGTATTAACAAATAAAATAAAAATACAATTACCTTCGATCCTGGCCCGACCAGGCAGGCGAGCAGGCTCCAATGCAGCGGGACCAGGATGCTGCAGTATCCAATCCTGGCGCTGCTTTCATGCAACATGAAAGCAGGGCCAGGATTGGAGGAAGCGGCCTCTTTCGCCACTCCCAAGGGCACTGGAGTCCTATGCGGTCTTTAACCCAGCTGTTAGAGAGGTTTAAATTGAGCATGTCTGTGTTGCCATCAGCATATGTGCAGTTTAAACCTACATACTCTGCTTAACACTGCTTTCGGCTGCTGCATCAGCAGCAGAAACCAGAAAGTCCCTCCCCCCCCCCCCCCCCCCCCCCCCCCATCCTGAAGCTCGGCTCAGGATGGGGGAAAAATAAAATGTCAATAAATTAAGTTTGTGGGACGACGCTCCACCGCCTTAATGAAGGAGCCGCCTCTGGTATGGGCATATATTTTCAAAACTTGTTGCTTTTGATTTAGTCAAGGCTTCTGCTTGGTGCACAAAACACTGTCATGGATCAAGAGCATTTTCAAGTAGGAAAGTGAATGTGGGTTGTTATACTGAAATCAGTAAATACATTAACATCTACTAAGAAACTGTGTAAGGGAGAGAAGGGCCCTGATCTCCATGGAGAAGGTTAGGCCGGTGGTGGTGAGTCTTGTGTTACATGGTTTGATCTAACATAAGGGACTAAAACACGTACTGTTATATTACAGCCCCCGCTCTGAACAGCAAGTTCTACGAAATGGTGTATCTTAGTATTTTCTGTCCAATTGCATATTTCTCCTGGTGAAATTCCTTAACAGTTCTGTCATTAATAATGCATATTTCTAACTCTGTGGTGCTGAAGGACTGACCTCTAGCAGCATGTCACTACACTAAGCTGACACTGGGAGGAGCTAAATATTAATACCTTTTATGCCATAAATTGTAGATGACTCCCTGCCTTGTGCAGTTACATGTTTAGGCCTTATTATGGGATAATGAAGTATAGTTTTAATATCCATAATACACAAATTGGTCTAAGATGAACATTCCTCTCCACAGATGGCTTTGCCCGAAACATAAATACAGATATGGAATATCTATTTACCTTCTGAACTGTAAGAAATCAAATGTATTATACCCTTCGCTGTCAGAAAAAAGAATGCATCTCCTAGGCTGGAGGTAAATCCAACGTATGCTAATCACCCAGCTGTAAACCTGGCCAGTCTTCCGGACAAGGGGTTAGAAGAAGGGAAGAGCATTTAAAGACCAGCTTCCTTCTATCAGAATCCTGTGAAGGGACCCTTTGTGCAAACTGTTTTCACAGAGGTGGCACTCCCTGTCACACTGGCTCAGGTTCTCAAATGGAGTTGTTTCTTGTTGGGAAGAGATCAATACCTCTCTGCTCTTGGAGGGCTTATTTTGTTTCTTTGGAATGAGCGAGGGGACAGTTAACATTTTGGAAATCCCAGAGTTTTATGTCTGTTGTGGTTCACATTCTGGGGAATTAGATTGCCACAAGGCCCTCTCTAGAAAGAGAACCTACATCAAACTGTTAGAAATATAAGTGGACAGGGCATGGAACCTAGATATGGTAGGTCTCATATCCTTAGTAGTGACATGATGGGATCTTGTTTTAAATTTTCCCGCTCAGCCACTTTCTTATGACTAAAATCTAGATCTGGCCATCAAAGGATTAATTCTCTGGCTGCAGTGAAACAATGGAAGATTGCCCGGCTCTGATGACTTATGAAGATCTAATGAAGCCAATTTCCTGATTGACCACCATGAATAATGAAGGCTGTTTTGCTGTAGATAGTGGTCTTTGCCTGCTGGGGAAAGGACTCCAGGAAGTTGACTTTTTAGAACGGGCCCCGTTTATGATTAAGCTACTAATGTGTGGAGTATTCTGCGTTAACTCTGGGCTGCTTCCAGTTATGTCTGGAGAGCAGGTGTGCTCGTAGGTCTTATTACCTTGATCATCAAGTGTGTGGAATTTGAGTGGATCCCGTACAGAGAAAGCCTATGGCTACAGGGAAGAATGCATAGCTTAATTAGTGTGCTTTACTTGAGTTGATTCTATTGGAGAACTCCCCCCCCCCTTTAACATCTGTATGCAGCAGAGCAGATGTCCCTCACCGAATCCTGCCCTAAAGATTCCTGAAAGTAAATCCTATAGCAGTGTTTGCTTTCTATTGAAAACCTTATTGGACACAACTTGTGTCTGTTTGTGGGGAAAGCGGCTCCATACTTCCAAATCCTAGACTATTGTCGAGAAACTGAAGAAGCTATCCAACAGCACATTGTGCTGCTTGGTGCTCTTTGATACAGATGTTGATGTCTGGTGGTTAAAGGCTACTGTAACACTCAACTCACCTCCCCGAAGCCCTGCTCAAATGCGCAGTCCCCCTCTGGATTGATATAAATCATTTCTCTGACTCCAAAAGTGTCACCTTTCACTAGAAGGAACTTCCAACTTTAAGCTGGCAAAATACACATGAAGGCATTGCTTTACTTTGTGATCTTGTCCCACTGTGACCATTGTGACTTAGAAATGTTGACTTTTTTAAGAACTGCTGCAAGATATAACTGAGAAACAGCCTCCTGATTTATCCAGCTGGGTGTTTTTGCCTTTTAAGTATGATACCATTCACTAACACAACCCACCATAGAGTCATCTGCTGTAATTGCCTCAAGGAATGCTTAGTTCTCAGTCAACTCTCACTGGATGTCTCTTAGAAACATGTAAACTATTTCAAGCATTTTCAGAATAACATTCCCATTAACTTGTATTTGCTGTTTTTGAACTTTTACCATAACCTTTACACCCTGATCTATTTCTTTTTTTTAAAAAATTGGTTTCATTAAATTTACTTACATTTGGCGTGGAGTTTTTTTATATTCAAAATGATTTTATTGAATTATTTTGTAAACAGAAGAAATAGACAAATACAATACAAAAAGAATAAGTCTTATATGCGTAAATGATGAAATTGGGAATATAAAATGCAATAAACCAAAAAATGAAAAGAGGGAGAAAAAGGAAGGGGAGGGACGGGGGAGGGAACAATTTGGTGTGGAGTTTTAAGTTCTCTTTCTTAACTCTATTGTTTACTTCACTGTTACAAGCATCACCTTCCTGTCTTGTGGCAGAGGCTCAGTCTGCCCCTGATGATCTGAAGTTTGGGTCAGATTAGTCAAGTCCAATCAAGTCATGGATATTTATTGAGCGCACATATCACCCGGAGGTCTCATGGCGCTTGCGTAGATTCCTCCTAAGCAGAAGGAAAAAGGAAAAGAAATACTATTAATGGTCGAACAACCAAGTTTTTAATTCCTTGCGGAATCGATTATGATCTATGCCAGAGAGTGGATGAGGTGGAAGTTTATTCTCAAAGTTATGTGCCAGATATGAGAAAGATCTCCCGCCATTTCTAGCGGTACAAACTCTGCATGGAGTGAGGAGAAATGTGGTGTTTGACCTTAACGTCCTAGTCGGCTGGTACCAGCAGAGTATTTTATCCAAAATAGCCAGACCCACTTCCGATTATAGCCCAGTCACAGTTCAGACTAAAATTTGGACCCCTCTCCACATAGTCTGGGAGACAAATTTCATTCAGAAAGTGCTCATCTTGGTGGCACAATTTTTTGCCTTCTTTAGAAGAGACAGAACTGTCCAATCACTAGGAAATTTCCACAGGAGAGGGGAAATTACTCTAGGGGGCTTGGGTGGGGAAGTTACCCATATAGTTAGGCCATACTTTATGCCAGCTTTGTGGTGGAAGAAATACAGGCCATCAGTGCTTGGGAAAGCACCAACACTGGCCCAAACAAAACCCTCTCATTTACTTTCTTAATAAACTCAGTTCTGAAGAAATTTCCGGTTGTCACTTCTCCACAAGGTCTGAGCACTCCTTCAGAGAGTGGAACTCCCCGATCATTGGTTGTATAGCATCATTTGTGTGGTCTAGTATGGGCTTCCAATTAAGTTTAACAAAAAATTACAACGAATATAAGACAACAGAGCAAGGCTAGACCTCATTTATAAAAAAAAACAGAACCACATTAAAAATGCTGTAGAAGTGCGGCATCAGCTCTTAAGTGGCGGCTCCTCCATTAAAGTGGAGGAACGTTGCCCCACTGCTTTCTCAGCAGTGAAAAAAGGAAAAATAAAAGGATAATAAAACAGGTTATTATTTTATTTTTCCTTTCTAGGCCCATTCAAGGGCGGGGCGAGGCTGGGCCTTCCTGGTTGACACTGTGGGAGGAGGAGGGAGGAGTGGTGGGTACTGCAACAAAGTGTGCATGTCGGTTTTGCCGGCATTCTTAGGACTGCCAAAACCGACATGCACACTTAGGTTTCTCCAACCCCGCTGTGTTCCACAGCAGGCTGGAGAAACGCCACAAACTCCCTGTGCCTTAGCGAGTGTCAAACCAGCCTGCTGAGGCCAATCCCAGTGCTGCTCTCATGCTTGATAATAGCATGAGAGCAGTGTCTGGATTGGATCGCGAATCTGGGAGCCTATGAATGGACTTCCGTAGTCGAGGGGAGCAGAAGACAATTAAGGTGGCTGCCTTAGGTAAGCACAATTTTTTTCGTATTATTTTTCTCCCCCGTGCTGCTACCCATTTTTATTGCCCAACAGTCACCACTGCAGCTCTTGTGAAGCCAGAAGCACGTTCAAAGTACTATCCCACTGTTTGAAGAATTCTGGAGCAAGGATACTTGCAGATGCAGATGATACATTGGATCTTAACTAGGCATTTCCAGTCAGATGTCCATCTGCCATTCCACGCCCAATTCCTGAAGCATTGTGGTAGACCCTAAGGATTAAAGGCCCCAAAGCTTGGAACACTTTGCCATCAGCTAAAGAAAACACAGCAAAATGATGTGCTAACAACGGACCTGTTATCAAATCCAAGACTTCAGAAACATAAACTTGTCAAGCTAGATGGCTGGACTGTTGACCTTGGGAATAAGCTTGTTCACATACTGCCCTGGTCACATGGTGTCTTCAAAACTGCCCTTATGCCCTCAACACTATCAGTCTTTTTACCCAGAGCAGATGCTATGCAGTAATGTCTGCAGAGTGGTTATTCTCATCAAAGCACCCAGTTACCTTTTGTAGAACCTTCAGTACCGACTCGCTGTTTTTTGCGCACAGTACTCTGAAGTAGCAGAAAGTCCCTGTGTTGACCTGATAGAAAACATTGAAAAGAATAATATGGATTTTTACTTCTTAGCTGCATAAGTGAGATTGTTTCAAGCGCTATGCAAAACTTCAAAATCTAACCTTTTACATGCAGTGTGTGTCAAGTGCTCTGTTTTGTTTAGTGTCACTTGGATGATTCCCATTCCAAATACGAATGGTTTTCATTAAAAAAGTTATTTTTAATGTGCAGAAAAAGGTATAGCTGCACCCAGCATGCACATCTGATTACCGTATTCCACAATGGCGGCGTAGCTGCACCTGGCATGCACATCTGATTACCGTATTCCACAGTGGCGGCGTGGCTGCACCTAGCATGCACATCTGATTACCGTATTCCACAGTGGCGGCGTGGCTGCACAGTGGCAGCGTTGCTGCACCTAGCATGCACATCTGTTTGCTGTATTGCACAGTGGCAGCGTTGCTGCACCTAGCATGCACATCTGTTTGCCGTATTGCACAGTGGCAGCGTTGTTGCACCTAGCATCCACATCTGTTTGCCGTATTGCACAGTGGCAGCGTTGCTGCACCTAGCATGCACATCTGATTACCGTATTCCACAATGGCGGCGTAGCTGCACCTGGCATGCACATCTGATAACCGTATTCCACAGTGGCGGCGTAGATGCACCTAGCATGCACATCTGATTACCGTATTCCACAGTGGCAGCGTTGCTGCACCTAGCATGCACATCTGTTCGCCGTATTGCACGGTGACAGCGTTGCTGCACCTAGCATCCACATCTGTTTGCCGTATTCCACAATGGCGGCGTAGCTGCACCTGGCATTCACATCTGATTACCGTATTCCACAATGGCAGCGTTGCTGCACCTAGCATGCACATCTGTTTGCCGTATTGCACGGTGACAGCGTTGCTGCACCTAGCATCCACATCTGATAACCGTATTCCACAATGGCGGCGTTGCTGCACCTAGCATGCACATCTGATTACCGTATTCCACAATGGCGGCGTAGCTGCACCTGGCATGCACATCTGATTACCGTATTCCACAGTGGCAGCGTTGCTGCACCTAGCATCCACATCTGATTGCCGTATTCCACAGTGGCGGCGTAGCTGCACCTGGCATCCACATCTGATTACCATATTCCACAGTGGCGGTGTAGCTGCACCTGGCATCCACATCTGATTACCGTATTCCACATGAAATATATTTTCATAGGCAGTGTTTTTTCTTAAAACCGAAATATCCTCATAATTACTGAATCCGATCGATTATCTCTTTAGGAAGGTGTTTTGCCCCCTGCTGTTCAGATACAAGGTTTTTAATATTTTACGATTGTATGGTTCAAGGTATAACGTTTATTTTCACCTCTCATTAGAATGAGTGCCTAAGGTACAGGAATCTGAGCAATAGTTTTCCAATTTGCTCCATCTATAAATAGTCTATTTTGAATTCATTTTGGATTATTGATTGTTTACTAGTCCCGCCAGAATCTTTCCATCTTCAGTGTTCCATTTAAAACCCCCTCGCTCAGTGGACGTGTCTCAGTGCGTCTCTCTTGCGTACAATGACTTCTGTTCAAATCTCTTATGCATCGCTGTGAAGCATTACTCAAGATGTTGCCATTGTCTATCTGCCAGGTTTACTTGCCCTTGTGGCGTCTGCTTTCTTTATATGTGTCCTGTTTTTCTTTCTCTCTCTCACTTCCCACAGTTCTCTTTTCGCTTTCGATATGTCACTCTGTTTTTGCTGTAAAAAAAAAAAATGGTCGAAACCTAATGCTTTTATTGAGCAGACCTAAGTTTGACAGTATGCCCCCCGAGCCCCTGAAATAACTGTGGGAAGTGTTAACTGAACCGGACGAGCTTTCCCGGGTACTGACGTTCCATGATGGTCACCATGTAACATCTTGTCCCACTTAGCTGCGGGACTTTCAAAGTTTCGCGCTGGTATTTATGGGGCCTGCAGCATCTCACCGAGGCGGTGTGAGTCTGTGTACACAGTGCGGTTTCGACGGGGTGCTGAGACACATTTTCACTCTCAGTTAGTGTTGTACAGTTTTTTTACTGCTCTATTTTAGCACTCGACTTCCCACCCCCAAACATTACCTTTCGGAAAGATGTGTGCCTGAATCCCTTTGAGGGTGCCATCGGGCAAGCAGGGTCACCGTGGGGGTTGAGGCCTTTTACTCCTCATGTCCTGGGACCTGTCCTACTATGGATTCTGAGCAACTGGGCCAAGTACCCCTTCAGCACTTGACTCTCAATAACCGCGCAGTCCTAGCAGCCCAAGGCTCCCTTGGGGTTTAGCGACAGGGAGTGAACACAGGCTCACGACTCAGAATACGCGCAGCAGCAGCAATAAGACTTTGTCCAGCCAAATACTCACAGAAGTATTTTATTATAATGCTACCAACACAAAGTAAATTACACATTCACAAACAACTACACAGTCCCCTGAGCTCAGGGCTCTAGTATTTCATAGGCAGTTCCCTGTGTCTCACCGCCTCCTCGATCTAGCAACTGCGGTTATCCCCTAGTCACTGTAAACACCAGCCAGGATAAGCCCCACAAGTAGTCCGAGTCTCTAGAGTCCTCTCTGACTCTATGGTAAAGTGAAAAGGATTCCAGTTCGAAGTACTATCTTGTAAGCAAGTTACCCCGGGTCGTCTGGCAGCTGGGGGGTCATTGGGTGCAAGCAGCCCTGGGAGCTCTACTGTGAAGCTGCTGCCTGCTCCTGCTGGGGAAAGGCACAGTGGAAATGGGCAGGTGGCATCCACCTCTGTTTCTTCTGTTAGTTCACCAATGACAGATGCAGCACCGTCGGCCAAAAGGAAACTAGGGGCCCAAGAGCTACAAATAGCACGCCATCGGACACTTCTACCCCGGTTATCTCTGTCCGGACATGGAGTTAATCTGGACATCTTAAGTTTGAGATTATCAGAAAAAACAGTGAGCAATATAAGGTTACTCCAAATGACTGTCTTCATCCTTTAATTTCCCGTTTGGACAGAATTTCATCCTATTTGGAAGACAACCCTTGTGCCCATGATCAAAGTGGAGCAAAGGTGGTCACTATAGTTGAGAGAGACCGCAAAATTCCACCTCCTTATATTCTTATCCCCACCCCTGCCTCTAACAATAAGAAGGTGTTTGTGGGATTCTGGTCCATCAGGATCTGTCATCTGTAAGAATATAGTGATGCTTGATCGGCCCTCTGCGCTAGGTGAATTCCAGGGCCCTGGATTGGTTGCAGCCCCTCCTGATATTAAAGGGGACTCTGTGGGTGGAAATGCAACTCCTTCTGTTTGTCACTATTCCCTGGCAGCATGTCCTTTTGTTTTGGTTTTGGCAAACATTCTGGAAGCTCATAGGCTACAAGCCTGAAACTACAAAGCAGCTAATGAATTGAGTTAATCACTGGCAGCACAGGATCACTGATAAGAGTGCGGGGGTTCAAAGAAGCTCTGTTTGCACCAAGGGTACATTGGGTGTACCTTATGGTAGGGGAATTTGAGGGTGATTTCTTTATTGTGAATTTTAAAAAAACATTGTTTGTGGAGTCCTTGCTGCAAATGTTCTTCTCTGGAATGGCTGCCCAAGGGTCTGTAGTAGTCCTTCCTCTGGTGTTTCTCTATAGGTGTCTGGGTGCGGTCAGTCCCTCACCTGGGCCTGGGCTCGTCCTGTGTGTGTTTTCATTCTTTGTCTTAGCGGGCAGTTCTGCCCGTTAGTCCAAATCGCTTCTCAGTACTTTTGAGTGTGTAGGAGTGCGATTGACTGGGGTATCAGCCTGAGGCACGACCTGATGGTTGTGAGGGTGAATCTCGCTGTAGCAGCTACGCCGCAACCTGGCCCACATATGTTAACCCCCACAGGCCCCATTGATTCTACAGAGGAACGAAGCGTTTTAAAGACCCTGAGTTGGAATATTGCTGGAGTGGCCAATAAAATGATAAATAATTGTTGGATGGATTTCGCCAGGGAGTTTGATATGGTTTTACTTCAATAGATCCGGTCCACTGATGAGGTTTTTTGCGGGGACTTCCTGTTTTATAGCCTCTGCAGGTCCCTCATCGACTGGATGTGCAAGAGCAGGACTCACTACCTGGTTTAAAACTACACCAGTGTGCCTATGAAAGTGTTAAAAACTGGTCTCGACCAATTTCACACTGCTTCTTGACTTCTTTGGCAGTTTTTCGGACATATCTCAAATGATGTGGTACTAGCTGGGGATTTTTTTTTGTTTTTGTTTTAATAATTCTTTTTATTAAACAAAAAGTCAGCCGACATCACCGTACAGAGGTCTTGTCTTAATTCCGATAGTACATCATGGGGAAAAAGAAAAACACATAAACACATGATTAGGGACATCAAGGGGAAGAGGGCACATCGAATTCAACAGTTCTGGGTGGGAGCTCGGGATTTTAATGCCAAACTTGATAATGGCCCGACTATCTATGACGAAAGTCTGTTTGAAGGAGGAGAGTGGGACCAGCTCTCCTCAGGGACACGATCTTTGGGGTTGTTGTCTGTCCCTCCAAATGTCTAGGTATGGTGTGTGTAATCAAATGGGCCTCACAGATGTTTCACATTCCAACATCCCTACTTATATTTCTGGTGAACACCAGTCAGTGATCGATTATATATATTTTTTTTTAGACACCTGGTGCCACAGATTATTGGTTGAGCACAGTGTGTTTAGTGACCACAATCCCTTAACTCTTGGGGTGGCATCCCCAGTTGAGAACTAGGCTGCTTTAAAGGGGCTAGGGATAATCTGGAGATAAAAGACCAGGGCAGAAGGTTAGTTTGGAGGGAGGTCAACATGGCCGGGAGTCTGTCTAGTTTATGTACAACGCATCTGCCACTTATTGGCAGCTGCTTAACACTCATTTTTGAGTCCATGCAGTTGGTTGTGTTATAGGAAGTTATTAGAGATCTTTTAAAGAAGCCGCCCAGTCGTCAGATGGTAGGACCCCATTCATGGTTTGACAGTAGCTGAGGAAGAGCCTGCGTCCACCTCCATCGGGCCCTCCAGGATGGCCCTAAGGTTCATGCTCTTATCTCCAGGTGCAGGAAGGAGCGTAAGTCCACTCTGAAGAAAAATGAATTTAGAACTTCAGTGTGACACCTGGGCTAATTTAATTTATGCCTGTCGAATGAGATATACTAAGGCCTTTAGGCACACTGCCAATAATCTGAAATGGGTGAAAGATGGTCAAGGAGCACTAGATGTTAATATCAATCCAGATCAGTGGGTTAGTCATTTAGTAAGATCTAGATCTCTGCTGTATCTAATAACGTGACTTGCGCAGTAGTCCCCTTCCCTTTTCCACTAAATATAAATTTGTTTTCTGTCAGAAGTAATTGGCGCCTTAGTTGTTATCCCTGTTAATAAAACACATGTGGCACATGCGGTCCCAATAGACCTTTATTGAACTTGGACTTTTAGGCCCCCATAATCACTAGCTATGTTAACTCGGCCTGTGAAACTGTCTTGCCGCAGTCCTGGAAAACAGCGGTCATTGTGACAGTTTTTGAAAGGGAAAGTGGACGGATTGACCATCGGTGTTGCCATCCAATTTCTCTTTTAGATTCCGTGCTCAAGACTGTAGGGAGGGTCGTTCTCGATAGGCTGACCACCTAGGCTGAGGATAAGCGGCTTCTCTCTAAATAGCAGTATGGGTTTGAAACTAGATCGACGACTTTGGAGCAATGTCTCAATCTGCATTTAGTGATTAGCAAGTATTCCATTGCAAAGCATTGGCCAATTGTTCTAGCTTTTATGGACCTCTCTTGCACGTTTGATGCAATGGTGAGGTCCCCATTGTGCCCAAGCTGGAGGCTTTGGACGTTGATAAAGGGTTATTGGGTTTCTTACGGGTTTTTATCTTTCTGCTGTTTTTAGGTATGGGGTAAAATTGTGGAACACTACTGCATTCTGTTTAGGACAAGGAGTCTGACAGGGTTCCTACTGTATGTTACGGGGTTGGAGGAAGCCCTTATGGCTAAGGATGTGAATGCCCCGGTCATAAGAAAGGTTCCAATTCCAACGCTAACTTATGCTGATGATGAGGTCCAGCTATCAAAGAAGTCTCTGGGGCTCAAAACCATAATAGTGAGTTACATTGAATGTGTGACACATTTGAAGCTGGAGGTTAATGATAGTAAAACTTATCTTAATGGTGTGTGAACCAAGGGGTGTTAAAATGAAGCAACTGCATAATGGTAAGAATTAAATTGTAAGAGTGCAAGAAGTTTCCTATTTGGGGTTCAACTTTGACTCATTTGGAACTTGGCCCACATGTGTTACCATGGCTAGAAAACGTTTTGTGTGTAGTGTTGGGTTTCTGTCCAAATTAACCTCTAGTATTGGCAGGAAGCCGGTTGCCTCCTTTTTAGAAGTTTATTGTAAGAAGTGGCTCCCACTTTTAATGTTTTGGTCAGGATTGTGGGTTTTTAAAAATGTCTTGGGGCTCGGGACGAAGAGAATCTGTAGAAGACTACTTGGCCTCCCGCCTAGCTGCCTCTCTCATGTATTGCATGAGGAACTGGGGCTTGAGAGTGCCAAAGATCTTATAATCTTGGCCCTTGGATGTGGCGGTGTTCTATCTGGAGCAGTCCTCTTGCTGTGCTTAGTAGGGAAACCATCAAGGGCTGCTTATCCTGTGCCACGGGACATCTCATCCCTAGATTATATCAGGAAGACATGCTTTATCCAGGCAGACCATCCAATTATTTGTTTAAACCTGCGGGTCTGCCTAAAGGCGAAAGGTTATGGTACAAAATCTTTTAGGGCCATAAGGCAGCATGTTTGGGAGTCGATGGGATTAGTGAAGGAATATATTCTAATTCAAACTACCCCAGAGTTAGAGCCTTATCTTGATTTTATACCATGCTCCTGGGACTGGTCCCTTCATACTAGATTTCGTTTAGGGTTTATTGGCAGTTATGCATCTCCCTTGGCCAGTTTGATCATGTGTCTATCCTCTCTGCCTGTTTGATGAAAGCTCCCTGCAATGCGTGTTTCATTTTGTATTTTTTTGTGGGTCTTAATCTCATTTACAAAGCATTTTTTTATCCCTGGTTTAAGTGTGTCAAGTTTTCTTAAGTGTAAACTGGCCCTACTGTATCTGCAGGCGTTGAGCACCCCTGTGATTTGTGCTATTCTTTGTTTGGTTTTCAAAAAATGCATTATGTCTTCAGAATGAAATGGTCTTGTAACTGCGTTAAAGTGACGTATCTGGGGATGTATACAATTGCGTTTTTCTAATGTGAGGAATGTATAGATTTGTTTGTTGTGTTAGGCCTTTGAATGTATTAATTCATTACTTTTGTGCACCTGGGGACACATATGATCTTGATTTTTTTTAATGTGTTACTGTTTTGTATGTTAACTGTAGTGTTTGCTTTTATGATCATTACACAATGTTCGATTAAAGTTTGTAAAGTAAAGCTATGATGTAATCCATTTATATGCTAAATGCAGAAGTTAGTTTTTCTAGTTTTATTTTATTTAAAACACACCAGGCCATGAACGCTTGGAGACTTACAAAGAGGCATTGGGCCACCTATGCAGTGTCACAAGACACTGACACTGGGACAGAGAGACTGGGGTCATGTGTAATTGAATTGTCCAAAAGAAGAGTTAGAGCAGTAGGTGGACTGAGAGGAACCCACCTTGATGTGAATGTGCCTACAGGGGTTCCTGCGACCTTCTTCCACTGGGTCCAGATGACCCTTAGTTGGGGTGACCAGAGAACCTTTGAACAACGCTAGTAGGAGGTAGAATTTCAGTTTCATTAGTATATGCAAGGAGGGTAAACTTTGATAAAATCCCACGGATATCCTGATGAATGCCATAGACTCTGAGGAGCTGCCTTGGCAGAAACATGTCGACACTTTAGTGGGGTCGAGGTACTTATTCCCCTATACTACACACCCAATTTTTAATACCAAGTTGAACTCTGCGAAGGAAAAGCCTTACTGGGTTACCACAACAGTAAATTTTATGGATCCTAGGTAAGAAAGTGCCTCCCTGACTATAGGGTGTAGGCCAGCTCTCCAACAAACCAGGGTTTCGGAGAGCGTGGGGTTGTTCTAGGATGAAACATAACTAGTGGTAAGTGTGTGAGGATATCCCTTCAAACTTTTTTGTGTATGTCACAAAATTGCTAGACTGACAAAGTGAAAACATTAAGAAACTGTAAAACGTAGTCCAATTTGCGTGGCATTTTTTAAGAAACACAATTGAATCTTGAATCTGGGGAAACTGTTTCTTGGATCGCAGAGATGGGAAAGTCAACGATAGGGAGGGAATTACATTTCCTCTTACTGAGATGCTATTGAGAATTGTTAGGCACTGCTTCTAAAGTGCAAGATCAACCACTTGCATACACCTGAGGGACATCGGAGGATTGCAGTGTTTTGCTCTGGGATGTGCCTTTGAACCTACACACAGTGTCAAAGTCCCAGAGTTTGCATCCATGAAAAATTACTGTCCAGTGTACATCATACGACATGATTCAAAATTTACGTTCAGTGCCCCACATGGGGTAGTAGTGCTGTATATATGTTGCAAGGCAGTTCTCTGATTCTGACGATGCTGGGTCTACTGTAGCCCATAGATGCAGGGGGAGTGTAACTGTTTATGGGCAATCCAAGCCACTTCAAAGAAGATAAGACAGGAAGTCGCCCATCAGTTCATCTGTGTTTGCCATTATTAAAAGGTTTTTTAGGTTTTTTTTTGTACATGCCTTACAATTCCTATGAACACGTGCATTACCTTCTATGAGCAAATGGGCCTTAGGAAAATACGAGTGGTATTGACCACATTCAATCAATAAAGCCTGCTCAGTGACAATAAAGCAATGGCCCGTGTAAGAATTAATAAAGTGAATATTTTTGTTTCACATTCCAAAAATGCAACTGTGCAACCCTTCTATGTGCCTTCTATTAGCATACAGAGTCCAAGTGGGCGTAACTTCTCTGGCCCTCATTTCCCTGCAAATTGTTTGAGGTATCCTTCCTCGTGCTGGTCCTATAAGCATGTAGGGCTTGAAAAGGGGAGCACAATACATACCATTTGTATTTGAATTGGGCCCTCTGCTTTTCATCATATTCTCGGGGTAAATGGGAAGGTCTGCTGTACTCCGCGTCTCCTAATTGACACCATGCCTCTGTTTGTCAGACTCTGCCGGCGAAAAACTGTGTTGCCTACTCCGCTTCGGACAGGAAGGCCTGCTTCGTGGGCCTGTCTCAGGCTGTTCCCATGCTTTTCTACTTCGAGATTTACAAATAAATCCCTCAAGGGAACTCGTGCTATCTAATTATATGTCATATGTAGCATAACATGTTAAGCTTTCTTGACCTCACAACAGATTTAGGGAAAATAACAAATGTGATGGGCAGACAGTAAAGCAGTCAGCTCAGGTGAGAGTGTGGGAAGATGGCGACCTTTTACTGTCCTGAAAAGCTGTAGGAATTCTTCTTCAGGTGTCTTTTTCCTCAATTTTGTGTTCATGTGGAATGTTAAATGTGTCTCTTGTTTTCTTTTACAAAGCAAAATGGTGAGTTGCCTTAGTTTGGCTTTATTTTGCTTAATATGTAAGGTATGGGTTGCATAAAAAAGAATATATATATATATATTCACAGAAAAAAAACATGGGTTTCACACCAGTTATAGTTAGGAATTAGCATTTAAAAAAACCTATTAAATTCACTGAAAAAACCATAGGTTTGACACCGGGTATAGTTAGCTGGAAATTTTACTGACATAAAACCATTGAAATTCCCATGTTATAGTTAGTTGGACTCACTATAACTTGCACGCCTGCAATGCACTGCTGATAACGTCACATATTACATCACTCATGACATGGTCAGTGACATCACTCATGACATCACTGATGACACCATCCAGTGAATGTGTGTCTTTCTGAAAAATAAATATGTGTGAGTGACTATATTGTACTGTTGGTGAAGGAGTGGATGTGTATATAGATGGTGGAATTACTGAATTGGTTGTTGTAACTGGTATGGGTATCTCCATTTTTTTGAAAATTTTAGTTTCTATTTTTGAATATGTGTTTCAAGGGTTACATTACACTGAAAGGAGGTCTGTCACTCTGTCACAAGGATGGTGTCATCAGTGATGTCGTGAGTGATGTCACTGACCATGTCATGAGTGATGTAATATGTGACGTCATCAGCAGTGCATTGCAGGCGCGCAAGTTATAGTGAGTCCAACTAACTATAATGTGGGAATTTCAATGGTTTTATGTCAGTAAAATTTCCAGCTAACTATAACTGGTGTCAAACCTATGGTTTATTCAGTGAATTTAATAGGTTTTTTAAATACGAATTCCTAATTATAACTGGTGTGAAACCTATGTTTTTTTCTGTGAATTTCATAGGTTTTGAAAATGCTAATTCCTAACTATATATAGGGCCTCAAACCCATGTTTTCTTCATTGAATTTCAAAGGTTTTATAATAGCAAATTTCTATAGCTTTGAAATTTAATATTTTTTATAATGCATCCTTTATTGTATATTTATGTAATACAATTTTTTTAATGTATATTGTTCATGTTTTTTTTTGTGCCCTGGAGCGCTCCCGGTGCGCTTACCGGTGAGCGCACCGATAAGCGCAGTCTTGCCACGCGCCCCGGTGCGCGTACCGGTGAGCGTCCCGTTAGCGTTATTGCCGTGAACGAAAACATCATCGAAACGTATCGCGTAGCCGCGTCCGCGTGATACGCGCGGCGTAAGCGCACCCGGAAGTACCTGAGCGCATACGATCGCGCTACGTAAGCGCCCCCGGGTGCGCCCCGGGGCATGCCCCGGGGCGTAGCGGAAGCGCGTCGGGTCATATGACCTAAAAATAACACTTTTCATTGGTTCAGAACAGTTTTTTTTTCCAAATGATGAAAGCCCCCACCTTTTTTCCTCATTCTCACTTTGTACTTTGACTGAGGAAGACCTGTTTGTGAGAAATGGCTACAGTAGCAGCAGCAGCAGGAGCATCTCAACCACCACCACCACAAGGACCACCACAACACCACAGTGGTGGTGAAGAAGAAGAAGAGGAGGAGGAGGAGGAGGAGGAGAGGCAGTTCCTGCCTGAACATAATACCCCCTATAAACCAAAGGAGCACATTGTCTGGGAGTTTTTTAAAATCCCAAAGGGCCTAAAGAAAGTTAATGCTCCCAAAGTGACATGTCTGATCTGTGGCACTGTACTTTCCAGGGGGAACCCTGCCAAAAAGTATTCATTTGGCAACAATACTATGATTCGCCATATGCAACGCAGGCATCCAAACAACTATGCTGCGGCAGAGGTCAGAGAACTGACAAGGAACCCTCCCCAATTTTCTCGCAGCACCTCCAAAAGTACACAACCCACTCCATCGGGTCCAGAGACAAGGGAGATGGTCCCAAATATCCAACCCCAGTTTGGAGATTTTAAAATTGTTTGTAAATTTTGCGGGACTACAATTTGCTATGGAGAGCAAAGTATTAAACTGATTAACCGTGCTGGAGACAACCACAACTGCAAAAACAAACCTTCATTTTTTCCTGGTTTTTTTTGCTCTAGTTGAGCCGTTTACAATTCCCTGTTTTTTGTTTGTCCCCATAAAAATTACAAAAAAAATATAAAATTGTTCATAAAAGCCAAAAAAAGTAAAAAATGTTCCAAAAAACAATAAAAAAATTTAAAACAACAAAAGAATAAAAAAAAGTTCTTTTTAGAACTACCTCCAGTTTATAAAAAAAATGCTACATTTTTTAAAACTCTGTCATTCTTTTTTCCCCATGGTACGCTCCCCGGTACGCTCCGCGGTGCGCGTACCGGGCGCTCCCCCCGCGGAAATCGAAAAAAAAATGGCCCGCGGGGCCCTTTTATGGCCCCCACATCAAACCTAGGGAGTCAGGGGGGTCTACCCTGCCCCATTTTTTTTTGTCATTTCCCCCTTTGTTTTTGCCACCTCTTGTGTCTCGATCCTACCGAGACACAAGATGGCGGCCGCTCCGGACTGTTTAAGGTTGACGGACACCCGAGAGCCAATCAGCTTTCCGCTGAGGAACTTGCGTAGCGCGCTGGAGCGCGCCCCAGTGCGCGTATCGGGGCGCGCTTATAGATATATATATTTTTTTGAACCTAAATTACTCAAAATCCACTGGAGCACATATCTTGAGACATAGCAAAGGCACATCGGGCTACCAGTCCCTACAATTTTGCCAAGTTTGGTGGAAATCCATTCAGCCGTTCGGGCTAAAAGTGAGTCCAACCGCCCTATGGAAATTAACATGGGGAAAACACGTTTTGGGACCCCCTTTTTATCTCGGCCCCTGCTTGACGAATCCCCCCCAAACTTTCAGGGAAGGAGCGGAGCACAGCGAGGCAAATTTAAGGAAAATTACAGGCAGATCCCTCAATCCGCACCAAAGTTATTCCCAATCGAATGTTGCGGATTTATTATGGAAAATGATCCTAACTATAACTACCTACCGGCGACCGCCAGTAGGATATATATATATATGCCGGAATAAAGGATTTGTTTGCAGTTTTCCCTGGAGTCTCGTTGATGGTCGACTCTGTGTCTGCGACAGGGGGTTTGGTGTTTATATATTGGGGTACGGCCACAATCACCCCTTTGACCATCCACTCCACAAGGTGTCCTGCTGATGTGTGGCAACTTTTGGTGGAACTACAGTGAAGTGGTAACAGCAGGACACGCCGCTTGCCAGTAGCCCAGCCCGACACACTGTGTGCACCGCGACGCGACGTGGGAAGTGTGCTGTACACTGATGCAGCGCATTTGGGTGACAGCTACGAGCTACTGCGGAGGAGTGAGGGACACGTTAAACTGCAGAACGGCGCCTTCTGAAAAGAACTTTGGTGAGCACTGTTTGGGATTGAGGGGCAGACACCGCCCACTGGGGAGTGCAACTGTGCGTTACCTGTCTGCTCTTGGGAAATCCATGCCGGGTTTTCCAGTATCCCAGTGCTACAATCACCTGAAGTGCCCCGTCCAATCGTAGCGGGACATTTGACTTTAAAAGAGGGCGGTGAGAACCATTCAAGTTGATCCTCGGCTGCATTGATAAAGTTTGTAATGAACGAAACGCGTCTGCTTATGCCGGAATAAAGGATTTGTTTGCAGTTTTCCCTGGAGTCTCGTTGATGGTCGACTCTGTGTCTGCGACAGGGGGTTTGGTGTTTATATATTGGGGTACGGCCACAATCACCCCTTTGACCATCCACTCCACAAGGTGTCCTGCTGATGTGTGGCAACTTTTGGTGGAACTACAGTGAAGTGGTAACAGCAGGACACGCCGCTTGCCAGTAGCCCAGCCCGACACACTGTGTGCACCGCGACGCGACGTGGGAAGTGTGCTGTACACTGATGCAGCGCATTTGGGTGACAGCTACGAGCTACTGCGGAGGAGTGAGGGACACGTTAAACTGCAGAACGGCGCCTTCTGAAAAGAACTTTGGTGAGCACTGTTTGGGATTGAGGGGCAGACACCGCCCACTGGGGAGTGCAACTGTGTGTTACCTGTCTGCTCTTGGGAAATCCATGCCGGGTTTTCCAGTATCCCAGTGCTACAATCACCTGAAGTGCCCCGTCCAATCGTAGCGGGACATTTGACTTTAAAAGAGGGCGGTGAGAACCATTCAAGTTGATCCTCGGCTGCATTGATAAAGTTTGTAATGAACGAAACGCGTCTGCTTATGCCGGAATAAAGGATTTGTTTGCAGTTTTCCCTGGAGTCTCGTTGATGGTCGACTCTGTGTCTGCGACAGGGGGTTTGGTGTTTATATATATATATATATATATATATATATATATATATATATATATATATATATATATATCCGCTCCCAGGTTCTAAATTCGATAAAGAACCACTCGGACACCTCGTGTGCTTTAGCTTTGATTTATTTAGCAAACGGGAATTTTATTCCCGTTTGCTAAATAAATCAAAGCTAAAGCACACGAGGTGCTTTCGAATTTAGAACCTGGGAGCGGATATTTTGCAAAGCGCCGGCTTTGTCACTCGGACCGCCCAGACAGCCTTGAAGTCTTCCCCGGCATTCGTGGAGCGAAATATATATATATATGGTTGCAGCGTGAACAAGGGCACATCTTGCCAGAAACGCGTAGCTGCTTTCTGTTGTTCAATAAAAAACAACTCTGCTGATGTGAAGTGGTCCGTCTCCTTCCTGTTTGCTGGTGTGCTGCGTGGTTGCTGGAACACCGAGAGATCCAGAGGAGTCACGTGCTGTGTATATATATATATATATATATAATATTCATGCTCAATCCCCTGCAGGTAACATTGAGGAAGGCGGAGCGCCGAAATGCGTCTGTTGCAAATATAATGAAATAAACACTTGAGAATTACCCCCCGAGTGCGTGGTTTCTATAGTGAACCTGGTGGAAACCTTCAGCAGAATATATATATATATATATATATATATATATATATATATATATATATATATATATATATATATATATATTTACCCTCCTGAAGTCCTTTTATTGTTCAATTTAAAGCTTGAAAAAAAGAATTTGTAAAATTGAGGTAAATAGCTCGATTTCCTGTTAACATAAAAGTTCATTTTTCCTGAGAGGTATTGTGGTATTTTTCGTGCTCACAAAAGAGCAGTAGGAATAATGAATAAAATGCACGGTGCCTTCCAATGGTGACTCTAGGCACTCCATCTTTTTAGTAGGTATTCTGTTCTTCTAGGACCCTGAAATTGAAAGCCCTCCATGTCATATAGTGACTGATACCACTTACCAGTCCAATTATTACTTTACATCTTTACTAGGACCTATATAAAGTATTTTTAATGGAAGAGCCAGTGGGTGGTAATAGCATCCAGTTCGGTACAGCACAGCCACTGAGTTCTGTGTGGGAACCATCAAACTCCTTTCAAGTGATACTCAGTATAGTCACTGCCGACGTTTTGCATTTTTTCTATCCTCCTTGAGGAGGAAAGGCCCCTATCTCCATGGCATGTCTTGTTGAACAACCATGTTGAATAGTCTGCCTCGGAGTCAACTCTGCTAATTTCAGGATAGAGAGTCCCTGTGCATACAGAACATAATGGGTAAGAAACTCCAAAGCTCTAAGTGACCAGCTGTATGTACTTGTTGGTGCTGTTCGATCTTTATTCAATTAGAATTAAACTCGGGTGTCAATTTACATTACCAAGCCTTTCTAAATGTATTACTTTTTCTGGTCTATTAGGGAGCCATTGCCAGAGTTCCTGTGGTCTAAAGCAGAGAAAGTTTATACTCCACAATATTCCTAGTCCAAACTTCTCTGGGGATGGTCATCCTTTGAAGAGCTCCAAGGCACCCAAAATGTTTCCAAAGTTATGGCCATTTAAGATGATCACGACTCAGCAAATGTTTCTGCTGAGTCAATTCAAATAATTTGCTGTAGACTCTAAGGATAGAGTCTTCAGAGTATGAAGTAGATGATCTGTCTGCCATGATGGATTTTCCACTATCATATGGTCAAGTTAGTAGTAGAAAAGAGGGTTTTACGGGGAAGGGCTTTGAGCAGCGCAGTGGAATCAGGCAAACATATATGCTTGGGTACATTCAGAGATATTGTGAAGCTATATACCACTCTGGGGATGAATGTAATGTGGCTTCTTGTGGAGGAGGCAAGTGCTTTCCCAGAAAGGGATTTGGATATAAAAACGCCTGCATATTTCTTGTATTTTCACAGAGGGTGAAGAGGAAAGGGTTTCTGAGCAGGAGAATATATTTCTTGTCAAGAAAAAAAGTTACATATACAGATGTAAGGCACTGTATTAGTCCTTTGTGAGAAATACCAGTACCTCAGCAAATATGCGACTGTTATAGACTTTAAGGTGTAGACCTGGGATTCTTTGTGACTCCACAAAACGTTGAAAATGTATTCCAGATGTAAAGAACTGTATGAGAGTAAATTCCCAAATGTTGCAAATATAGTTATGCGTCTACTATCCACTTCTTCATCTTCAAGCTTTTCTTACAAATTTAGTCACTTTTAATGTTGGACTTCTTTTGGTAACATAAACAAAAAGTAATTGTGATTCATCTGATGAGGTTTCTTTTTTCTTCTAAACTTATCCAAACAAAACCTAATTGTTTCACTTTTTAGTGCTGATGCTAGAATTGATACCAGTTTGAAAAGGGCTTCCTAGTTTAATACAAAGTAAAGTTGCTGAAAAAGAAAAACAAGACTAACTTCCAAGACGACCAGACGAACTGTGACGGTATCCAGTCACAGGTATCCAGCTGCTACACATGTTGCATTAATAAAAGAAAACAACCGGACAGTTAAAAGTCACGATCTGGTTTCACAAGGATTTTTTTTGTTAAATGCAACTTCACCTAAGCTGCATTTCCTCTGAAGTCGAATTGGGTTGTTTTGCACAGTGGTTTCAGGGTTTCCAGTTTTTTCTTTTTGCATTTTTATATAGCGCGAGCTCGACCCGAAGATATCAGAGCGCTTTACATGAGCACCAGTTGTGTTACAGACGGCAGACACATTCATTTTGTTAGGCACCGGGAGATGAAATGATTTGCCCAGAATCACAGGATGTTGAGCGTCCCTGCCGAGACGCGAACCCTGATCCCCTGTTTCGAGGTCGACCGCTCTAACCGTTAGGCCACATCTTATATACTGTTCTACGCTATGGGCTTGGCTGAAAGGAGAAAGTTGGAATTTATCTTCAGAGCAACGGAAAAAGGAAATAATTAATGTATATCATGAGATGAAAGACACGAAATAAAGCAGAAACAGAGCCCTGGAAAGGCTGAGCATTTTGCAGTAATTGCCAGCAATATATCATTTCTCTCCGATTAGCCGGGGCCGTGCCCTTAGGCCCCACTCTCAGCCCCCATACATGTAGGCATTGTTGCAATCAGCATGGTGGATTTTGATAGCTTTTACTCAGGGGGCAGTGTGGGCAGACTTTGAATAAAAGTACTGTCATGCAACAAGCATGGAACGTCTTTCTTCTGTCCAGCCAGCCAGCCAGTGACCTGTTTAACCTTTGTGTAGACCGGAAATGGGCTGGACTTGTTTTGAGTAAATTGTGTTAGCTTCTTTAATTGAATTGGACACAGTTCGTGCAGCGAGACACGCCGTGAAGATTGCATTCGTTGGTGCTGTTGTATTTTGTGCGTGTCTGTGCAACTGTGTGTAGTAATATGTGCACTTGTTTTTTATTTTATTGATGTATTTGTTGCTGTATCTCATCCAAGACCAGCGACTACACTGCAGTGAGGTGTGTGTTTGGAATTACTTTTAAAGAACTTTGCAAGCAGTCACTGTATATAAATTTGTAGCACATATAAAGAGGCTTAAAAGAAAACAGTGGTAAAATATCGAATAATACACACAATTGTCAACCTGAATTAAATGTTAAAGCGAATGCGTTGTGGAGAACACAACAGTTAATGGAGTTTGGTAAAAAGTTGTTTGAGGGCATCTCGGGAAGAAGATGGCGTTTGTTAAGCATTTCAACAGAGTGAAACTCGTGATGGGGTGAATGGTTCCATGACATTGTTACAAAAATGTAAATGAATTCAGTTGTAATTTCTTTGTTGAAAACACACTGTTTTACTAAAAAAAGAAGAAAGGCCAAATTAAAATAATTTAACATTTCTTGTAGGTCACTGCAACCATTCCCATTTAGAAGATAGTTATATATAGCACTGTACATGGTCAACATCGAGCATACATCAACAAGTGATATGGGAGGTGGCTGGTTTGTGGACTGCTTTTATATAGTTTTTAAATATGTATGTTGATTTACCTATGGTATGGGAAAACGTACATAATCAAAACCAACTAGAAGTAACAGCAGAAGAATATACAAAAACAAAGTTTATGCATAAGCTAGAAACAATTCATCTATCGATTTACAATAACATCATGTTTATTAACCTAATAACATTAGCAGAAAAATAAACAAGAATTATCAAGGCCAGCACAAATACAGAGGGGAAGCCCCAGGTTACCATCCCTTCAAGTACAGCAGTAAAATAGAGTACATTAATAATAATGGAGCATAATATTAAGTATGAGCGCAAAATCCGTTCCGCTCGTGGAATTTGCAGATTTTCGGCAATTTCGAATCTCGCAAAATTGCCGAAAAATCAGCTCGTGGGTGGATTTTTTTTTTTTTGCACATGCCCGAGTTGAAGCTTAAATTCAGTAACGTTCAGCCCAAAAAATGTGTGAGCACAGTCGAGGCTAGGCAGGTGTGCTTCCTCCCTATATCTACTGTCTACAAATAGATGTAATCCTTGATGGAGGTCTTTGCATCCAAGAGTTTCTCGAGCCCAATCACTGTGTACTTCCTGTGACCAGGAGTCTGCTTCCTTCTCATCTGCTGCTCTGATCGGTCTCTGACCATTTATAAACAAGAGGCATGTGAACTCGCATAGAAGCCCCGCGCGTTTGGCCCCGCCCCACACACACTAGGGTATGCAACGTCTTCCCGCCCTTTCCCCCACTGTGATGGACAGCTCACTCGAGGGACCTCGGCGCCTATGGGCGCGGAGGCAAAGTTACAGACACACGTGGTCACTGGAGACAACTCTTCTAGCCCTTTACGCAGCTGTAGTGTAGCAAAAGCACTATACATTTACCCAACGAGGTAGCACTTACTGATTAGCCAGTAGAAAGTACTCCAGTTGAGTAGAGGTATGGCACAACACAGTGGCATCTTCGTGGATAAATATGCAGGCAGGATTCATTCTGGCACGATGCTCCTGTCACAAAAATTAAACCTCAACAGGAAGCACTTACAGATATAAATAAAGCAGGTGCCCGAGTTGAAGCTCAAATTCAGTCACACATTATAATCAGCCCAAACAACTAGTGAGCACGGTCGAGACTAGGCAGGTGTGCTTCCTCCCCATATCTACTGCCTACAATTAGTTATAATCCTTGATGGATGTCTTTGCATCCATGAGTTTCTCGAGCGCAGTCCCGGTGTACTTACAGTGACCAGGAGGCTGCTTTCTTCTCATCTGCTGCTCTGATCGGTCTCTGACCCTTTATAAAAAAGAGGCATGTCAACTCGCATGGAAGCCCCGCTCGTTTGGCCCTGCCCCACACACACTAGGGTATGCAATGTCTTCGCGCCTTTTCTCACTATGATGGACAGCTCAATCGAGGGACCTCGGCGCCTTTTGGTGCAGTGGCAAAGTTACAGACACACGTGGCCACATATATTTGTGCAAATCCACGAGTTCGCAGATTTTCCCGCAAACTCGCAGATTTTTTTGCCATTTCGTGAGATTTTGCGTACCTCAAATCCTCAAAATTCGCCCATACTTACATAATATTTCTCCAGCGTGGCATGGTTTTTGGACTGTTAAAGCGCTGTGATGTAGTGTTCTTTAAAGAGACAAGTCTTCAACTCTTATTTAAATTGGAGCAGCGTTGAGGCTGTCCAAATGGATATGAGTTTGTTTCCGTTCCTGGGTGTATAGATGAAAAAGATATGCTGCCTTGTAATTTCTGTTTTTGCACCACCAGAGACTGTAAGCTTGTCCGCAAGATACATGGGGTGCTGCCTGAATGAGACTTGCTGCAGCAGGTAGGAGGCCCTTAGGGATGCCTGGGAGATCATGGAGCAGGGCAGTGAGGGCTTGAACAGCAATTCTGAAGTTGCTTTGTGGAAGAAACCGCTTCACTTTCTTTAGAAGAGAGAGCTGGTAATATGCTCTCTTTGTGGTTTTTAATTTTTGGCAATGGTTGTTTGAGAATGAATTTGGTGTCCAAGCTTAATCCAAGTGATTTGGCATTCAGGGTAAGTTGGGGTCCAAATCTGTCAAGGTTCATTTCATTGAGACAGATTTGTACTAGAATTGTACTAGTTCTTGTTCGTTGTTCTTGGCACATAATAGGAATTCATTCTTGGTTTGGTATTTGGGTTTTACCTTGCTCCTACTGGTTGTTTCCGGGAAAACCCATTATGTGTCAGTATGACATGAGTTTTGAGCATAGGATCTGGTTGACTTTCTCTGCGTGGAACAAAGACTTGCTATAGCACACAGATTTGGAAGGGGAGACCAAGCCAATGTCCTCTAGATTAAGTGACATAAATTTGAAGCCTCTGTGATATACAACTTTCTTTTAGGTTTTCTTAAGTTAAATAGGCTCATGAGAAACCTGGGGAATGGAGGGATGATGTCATGAAAGCAACAACAAGGGTTTTGAGAGAAACAAGCAGTAATCAATGTGTTTACGTACCAGGTGGCAAACAAGGGTATCTGATAGAGACTACTAGCCTCAGGTCCTTAACGTAGAATTATTCCCAGGCGTAAGTCTAGATCCAGATTTTTTTTTTCTTGTCACAGCATCTCTGTGCTCTGGGGGGCGGTACGCGTGACTCCGCCCTGACGTCGTTCGCGGGCGTGAAGTCAGCAAGGTCACATAAGCTCCACCCCGGCGCACCAACGTCAGTTTTCCTTTTTTCCGCGTGCAACGCGGATCGTGTCCTGGCCTGTTTTCAGGCCTCCTTTTCACGCCTTGTGTTTAGGAACAGTGTGCGAATGCCTTCGGGCTTCAAGATGTGTACGGATTGTACATGTCAGCTGTCGGCGACGGACCCTCACCCTATCTGCATGTGGTGTTTGGGTAAGCACCATGACTCTACGGACTGCGAAGCTTGTCAGCACCTCAAACCGAAGTCTCGGTGGGAGCGTTGGATGAAAATGCTGTCTGAGCGCTTGTCCAGGTCGGTGTCGTCCCAGCGTCCGTCCCCTACCTCAGAAGCCAGGAACAGCCAATTCCGTCTGCGGCATCGCCCAGTGCCATGGCCTCAAGGGCGTCACTCGCCAGCTGATAGGTCCTGCAGCTTGTCTCCGAGGCCTTGTACTCATTCAGCGGAGGGCGGGGGTTCCCCTCGGGACGTGCGCACCTGCCTATCGCCACCCTACCCGCCGTTTCCTGGTGCCCGGGCAACTAGGGCCCAGATGGAAGCCTACGCTGCGGCTCTGCAGGCTTCTTTGGCCCCTCCTCCTGAGACGCCTGTGTATCCCTTGCCTCGCTCGGGCCTTCTGCGGCCTTCATCCCTGGCTCCGACTGGCTCGGCTTCAGGTTGTAGGAGAGTAGTGTCGTTGGCGCACGGTCCTACGGGGCTCCCCCCTTCGACCCATGGCATCCATGCCTCGCCGCCAATCCCTTCGGGGCTCCCTGTGACGTCGCAGGAGATCGCCGGGACTCAGGGCTTGTCCCCGAGTTCCCCTCTGCCCTCTGTGCGGGTGGCTGCCTCGTCAAGGGCCGAACCGGTGCCGTTTCAGCGCCGACTGCTTTCCTCCCCGGCGCTGGCGGTGCCGTGGGTAGAGGCCGGGGCTTGAGGTGCTTTTCCGAGTCCCTCTCGGCCCTCTACGTGGGCGACGGCCCCATGTGAGATTGAGCCGGCGCCTTTTTGGTGCCGTTCCTTAGCCGAACCGGTTCCGACCCCGCCCCATTCTACTAGGGAGCACGTGGTGGTGGAGGTCGACTTGGCGCCACCGCTGTCCACTCCGGCTCCAATCAACGTCAAGCCAGCACCTGTGGCGGACTCCATGGCGCTGTGTCGGCATCGGGTCCTTGATTCATCTCCGGTGGTTCCTTCCTCTCCGGAAGGTTGTCATCTCCTGGTCTCTTCCACTCCAGAGACAACAGGGCGCCGACCATTGCTATTTCACCGACGTCTTCGAGGGAAGGCTCCTCGCTGTCCCCGCAGCCTCAATCCTCTAACCCTCTTTTCCGCAGCTCGTGTTTGGCTCCTCCACCGGCTTCTCCGCCTTCCCTAGGGGACCCTCAGGTCCCCCACTACACCTTGGAACCCCCACCAATCAGGGGCTGGCCTTCTCCCCCTCTATCTGGACTTGGGGACGGACGGCTCAGTTTCCAGCTGTCACCCACGGAGGAGGTGCTTTCTCGCCGCGGCCCCCTACGGAGGCCAGTGTTGCCTTTGTTCGGGCTATTTCAATGGCAGCTGGCATTTTGCGAATGGGTGACCCTGTCACCCCTTTCTCTACGGATAACCTCTTGGAAGTTCTCCACCAGGGCTCTGGTGGGCGGGAGCTGTTCCTTCCTTTCAAAGCATCACTCCACAACTCTCTTTTGGGGGGCGTCCTGCCACGGGTGATCCGGTGCCTCAGCTGCTCCTGCATCATCACCGTCCTGCTCCGCACGACCCAGCTGCCTTTCTTTCCACCCTTCTACTCAGGGCTCTCTTCTGCAGACTGCTTTTCTGTCCTTGCCTGTGGTCTTGTTTCCTCCATCTTGGGAGGCCCGGTGGTTGGATTCATGGGGGCGTAACATCTTCGCTTCCTCCAGTGCTGCTTTGCAGGCGCTCAGCACTCTTTGTGTGTTGGCCAGGGCTACTTCTAGCCTGTGGGATTCTGTGGAGTCCCTTCTTTCTCATGTCTCCCATGAGGGGGCCCGTGCTGATCTAAGGCATCATATGTTGGATGGTTGAGAGCTGGCCGCGTTTATTCTCCGTGCGGCCTTGGCTGTTACTGATGCTCTTGGTCGTGCTATGGCCAGCTCAGTGGCTCTCCGTCGCCATGTTTGGCTGCGCGATGCTGTTTTTTCTGAGAATATTAGGGAGCGTCTGGTTGACCTGTCCTTTGATGGGGTCCTTTTGTGTAACACTCATGCGGACCCCACCATTCAGCGTCTCCTTGCGGGGCTCCATCCTCATCCCGCCTCCATAGGCTGGCTTGTTGATCTTCGGGGCTTGATGGAGGCATTATCCCACCTACTTCCTGGAATCTGGTGTTTTGAGTGGCCCGTTTGTATGTTCTGTGTGGCTTGACGTGCCTTCGGGGTCCCTTGGTTGGCCCCTGTCTTCGGTTGGCTGCTGGTTCAGCCCTTTTTAGCAAGTGTGTATTTTCTGGCTGATTGCTAAGCTGTCTGTGGTTCCTACCACAGGTCTTATGCTCTTGTTCTCTAATGCAGGATTTTTTCCCTAAGAATGGTTCCCATGTTTTCTTTGGGACGTGTCATACCCTAAGTGGGGTACTTGTAGCTTTTGTATAGCTCTGTCCTACGCTGATAGGGTGTGAACTCCCTTTGCGGGTTCCTCGCCTTTCCTGGCGTCGCTGTATACCGCTGGTGCGCTCTCTTTGACCTTGTTGTGGCTTGTGCTGCTCCAGGTTCTGCCACTTCCAGTTTCTGCTGCATTGCTGGCTCAGCTTTGGCTTGCCTTTTGCGGCGTTGTGTTGTGGTGGTTACGCCCTTTTCTTGTCCGGCGTTTCGGCCTGGTCCTCCGTCTGGTGTTCCAGGGGGGTTAGAAGGTATTTACCTGTGTTCTGGCTGACAGCTTGGCCCGTCCTCTGTATTTCTCCTCTTCTTTCTGGTTGGTCCCACTTCTTCGTGGGTCGGTTTACATCCCGAACGGTCTCCCTTTGAGGGTTGTTCTGGATTACCCTGGCTTCACTACAACAAAAGGTATCCAGGAGTCACAACTGAGTGTTTTTACTCTAGACTGACCACCATATGACTTACAAGTTAGATTGTGTATTGTTCATGTGTGAAAAAACATTCAACTACTCATATGCTCAACATGCAACCATGGTAGGAATTTTTCCCATCAGTTGCCGTTCTGTACCACCACTATCACATCATTTGGGTCCTCGTTACCCAGGAGTTAGTACACGTAATCAGTCACACAATGTAGAGTGTGAAGACTGTGTGGGTGAGGAGACCGATGCCGTTTGTTTTTCTGGGTGGTATCGATATGGTGTTGGAATGATAGTTACAACTGAGAAAAGCAGTGCAGTGAAAAGGAGTGAAAGTGAGTAAAATTAGGTGGAACTGAGCAGAATAAGTGCTTTATTAGTTTCTCTCAGACCCCCCAAGTCTAAAAACAAGTGAAAAGTAGATTTGACAAAATATCTACTGGCAAGTGGTGACCACCATTCCAAACGGCATCGGTCTCCTCACCCACACAGAGCCGTTTCTGTCTTGTCCGATGACTCGAGGCTGTCCCCTTCACTGTATGTGTGTTTTCCCGTGGGGGGCCTTGCCTCCATTCTACCTCTTCTCCTTCGAGCCTTGGGGTGATTCTATCTTCCTCTGTGCTCCTCTGTCATTTTCTGTCCCTCTGGGGCTTTCTGGCGGATGTCCCTGATTCCTTGGCTGGGCTTGGGGTGTTCTGGCCTCCCTTTGCCTCGCCCGTGCTTTCTTTTGCTTGGTAGGGGCTGGGTCGCTCTTGTTGTCCCCATTACACATCCCCTGCTGGGGCCCTGTGTTTCTTCCTGGGAGGCCCTCTCGCAGGCCCTCCTTCCTTCCGGGTATGGCTAGGGTATCTATTCTAAGTTAAGGAATCTGCGGCTAGTAGTCTCTATCAGATGTACGAGTTACTTACCTTCGGTAACGATGTTTCTGGTAGAGACGATTCTAGCTGCAGATTCCTTCACGACTCACCCTTCCGCCCCGGTCTGCAAGGATCCTCAGCTTGGTCTTCTATACTCGCCTTCCTCTGGGTAGTTTTGCCTTCTGCGAGTGTCCTCTCTCACTTCCTCCCTAGTGGAATGCTTTGTTCTGTTTGTTTGATCCACTCCTTCCTTTCTGGTGATTGGTTGGTGGGTTCCTGGGTACCTCTGCGTCCCCCACCCTGGCCTTCCAATGTGGGGTATCCTCATGCTCTTCCTCTTTTTCATTGTTTGAAATTTTTAGCTCCTCTGTAGTGCTCTGGCTTGGGGTCTCTTGGCTGAGCCTCGGCCCTTGGTTCTTACAGGGGGTGTGCCTCCCCTTGCTGGAGTTGGTGCTGGTTATTGTCATTACTATTCTGTTCTGGCCTTGTTGTCCTTCTCTGTTTATGAACTGTGATTGCAGTCCTTTTTGTCTGCGGTGACATTTTTCACATACTTTTCTACCCTCAGGGAGGATGTTGTATTTGCTTGCAGGGTTGCTTCCCAGTAGCTGTGCTCTGCTTCTCCCTTCTATGACTATTAGGTGCCGAAGTGTCTGGCACTCTCTCGAATGGTGCTGTTCCTCCCCATGTGCTTTTTCCTTTCTATTGATCTGATTTTTTCGCACACTGTTCCTATAGTCTCACCTTTTTTTGTTTGGGCTGGCTCCGCTTTGTGGTGCGGAAAAGTTCTCCGAAGAAAATTGACGTTGGCGTGCCGGGTAGGGTGTAACCTTGCTGAAGTCACGCCCACGGACGACGTCAGGGCGGAGTCACACGGTACCGCCCCCTGGCACGCAGAGATGCTGTGGCAAGAACATTTTTCTGGATCCAGTCTTACGCTTGGGGATAATTCTACATTAAGGAATCTGCGGCTAGAATCGTCTCTGCCAGATACATTGTTATCGAAGGTAAGTAACTTGTACGTTACAGCTCTCGTGAGGTTAAGGCCTCCTACATATTGGAACTTTTGATTATATTCAACAATGGAGGGAGATGTGTTTATGGTCATCACACTAATTAGGCGAAATGATGGCTTTAATTCCAAGCTGAGAGATAGTGTAGTGTTATATGAGACAGAGAGATCAGAGGAGGCATGCTGTTAGCAAAGGCGTATTGTCCTTTCCCGGTCATCAGTGCATTGCAAGTCCCGTGTGAGGCTATTCCTTTAGCACTGTTTGTCATTTCCTTTGGTCAGTGGCTTCCAACGCCTGGAGGAAATGCCTGTAGCTTAGACAGCGCACCTCAGTCAGGTAAACATCCCGCACATTAATCAGGAGAGTTGGAGCAAGGAAACAGACCAGTGCAAGTGGCGCAAGTACAAACCTGCCCCTCCCCTTTATATTGTGCTCATTCAGATATTTAACATAATGTAAACATTTGGAACGAACTTTATTTATCCAACACCTTGCTAAAATATGTGAGACCTTCTACACAGCTTTGCCCACCTACTGTCTTGAATTACATCCCAGACTAGATAATTAGTAGTTAATACTTTCTGCCACAATGCAGGTCTCACTAGAAATCATGATGTGGTTGCCACAATTACCAAGCTGATATCTGTACCCTCCTGGTGTATCTCCAATTATTGTGCTCTGTTTTGCAAAAAGATTAATTAGAGGACAACAGTAGTAAACATGTCTGCCTTTTGATCAACTCTGTCTTACCTGCTGCGTTTATTGACTGTCTTTATACTTTATCTTATGTGAAAGTAGAAAGTGTTTCTGCTACATGCAAGGCAAAGAGTGACTTGTTGCACCTTGCCCACCTGTTTTTTTCTGACTGTAGTTTTCATCCACCGCGCCACATTACATTTATGGCGGGCCTGTGTCCGTTCGCACTCCAGAAGCTGTGGATGCCCTCATTGACTGTAGACCACAAAATCTAGCAATCCTTTAAATGACAGAGAAGCTTTTCACTGGGAGCCCAAAGTCCTAAACTTTGGAAAACTGTTCAAACTTGACTATAGTTGAGCTCCTTTAGCAAAGGCGTCGCAACCAAAGAGCACTGAAAAAGGTTGCCCCAGACAATCTGACTCTGACCTCAAAAAGTTGACTTTTTCTTTTACTCCTCTTACGCCCTTTTACGGAACAAAGAAAGATGCCAGATGTGATAGCTCCTTATGGCTGCTGAGACTATTAGTCCCTGGATGGGTGGCAGCCGTCCGTGGGTGAGTTGGACCGTACGCATTGCATCTCGCTGCCTGTGTCTCCCCCACTGATCTTCCAAGGTGGAAAACTGGCCTTTCATGAGGGTGCGGGTCTCTAGATTCCTGCTAATTACTTCCTTATCCTTACCTGAATGATGTGAGTGATCATGCCCCTTGCCGTCCAGCTGCTGCCACAGTTGAAGGTTATTAAGGTTTTTTAAAATATTTTTTGGGGTGGTTCATTCCCAGGTATTTTACACTACATAATTAAGTTATGGATGTAGAATTGTATACTACATCAAGAAGCTATTGAGCTGAATCCACTAACATACTGCGCAGGTTCAATATAAGACCTAGTTACATTATTTTGTCACCAATAGCATATATTCACTCGTTAATCTATACAATTTTCCTACATGACAACCTGCACTGTAAATTGTTGTGCAACTGTTTAATAAATACACATTGGAAATAACAAAAGAAGATACCCCATAACCCCTTCAAATAAATAACTGTTAAATAAATAAATGATTGCCGCAAAGAAGCTCAAGTAGCCCCAGCACCGTGTCCACATTTGATGTAAGCAGGACTTTAAGTGGGATGAAAAAACAGGGGGGTGTCTCAATGGGGCGTGGCCAATGTCATTAAGGGCGTGACTTAAAACACGAAAGCTACAAATTTGTGCTTAGCATAGTGTGCCACCTGACTCGTGATTTGCTGTTTCTGTCATTGCAAACAATATCATACCTACAAGTCAGGACAATTGTTGATAGTTGTGTACGATAAATAGCAGTAACTGTAGCTTGTTGTATATAATATTGAAAAAGCTTCCACTTAAACTTCTGGTGACACCACGACGATGTTGAAGCTCCTGAGTTTCAAGAAGAGAAGGGAAATCCAGAGAGAAAATGACTCTCTTTAAAGGATTTCTGTTGACCTACAACGCTCACCTGACATGACATCATGCCGTAACTGCTTCACAAGTGAGAAGTGAGAAGTGAGCAGTGTGAGCGTACATGATGTTCCTGCTGTCACTGCAGTCTTGAAAAAAATGGACCGCCTGTGCCAGGGCACAAAACTGAGCCAGATACAGACCCATTTCGAGGCCCCCTTTAAAAAACTGCCGGTGAGACCCGACCCACTTAAAGCCCTGGGTGTAAGTAACTTTCTTTCACTTAAAATCAACTACTTTCTTACAGTATTATTTTTTAAGCTTTGGAAGATCCATGAAGGAAGTGGCTTACCTGTAACATTGTTTTCTGCCATGATAACGGGCAGTGCAGGTAAGCAGGTAGGGAGGAGGGCGGGTTGGAGTCGACAAGATGACGAGGGAAAATAACTTTAAAAAAAAATACTTACCTCGTGCTCGCCGTATCGCCAAGTCGCCGCAAGGTAAGTGTTTTTATTTTTTTATGTTATTTTCCCTCATTGTCATCTGTTGACTCGTTCTACTCCCCCCCCCCCCCTACCTCCCTCCCTCCCAACTGCGCTTACCTGCACCGGCCATGCCTGGTAGCCTTCCTAAGCACATCCTGCAAAGCCCAAGAGGACAGAGTGATTATTAGAGTGACCTAATACAGATTCATAATGATGTAGGCCCATTGATTGTGAGGCTCATAATGATGTTATAACTGTCTCATTACAGACATCAGAGATTACTATAACATTGCTTCAAAGACTTTTTCAGATCCAGCCACAAGTCAGCAAAAACCATTGTTATTGGGATATAACGTCTTTGTACCCAACTATCACGCTGCTCTGTTTGGCAAATATTATAATTAACCTGGCAATGGGTGAGCCAGAGGAAACAATTGACTCACAATTGACTCACAGCTGTCTTAACCAAGGGGTACAGGAAGTTCAGATCAGTGTCAATGATTTGAACTATTTGGAGCCCTTACTCGAGCAGCCCGAAGAGATGAACACTTTTAGTGGCTCGGCCTGGATCAAACTTTTATTACATTTATCCCTTGCAGAAAACAGTATGGGCGGCAGCACAGGCAAAATTTGTGGGCGAAAATAGCGTTACAAACTGCAGATAAAGGGAAGGGCCCAAAAAATGGTATGAGCACTGATAGATGTTAGTCATACATATTAAGAATGTTTTCATCTATAACAATAAAGAGTGCTCTTGAATGTATTTGTGTTTTTATTGTATTTATTTATTTATTTATTTATGCGATTTTTAAAGCGCTGCAATTACCCTTGGGTGTCTCGGCGCTGAGGGCTAAGAGCTGATACCAATAGTTAGATCTCTAAGGCAAATGTTGGAATGATTTATGATTAGTCATATCGTTGGGAGAACAGCCATGTCTTTAGCTGTTTTCTGAAAATGATCAGGGATGGACTGGATTTTATATTAAAAGGAAGGGAGTTCCATAGTTTTGCAGCTGCTATGGTAAAACATCTGTCTCCCCAGTTAACTTTCCTTGTTCTGGGTATCTGAAGCAGATGAGCCGTGTTGGAACGAAGCGTTCTGGGGGTTGCCAAAGGCTTAAGGGAACTTCTGAGGAATTTAGGTCCCATGTTGTTTATTGCCTTGTAGACAATACAAAGGGCCTTGAACTTCGTGCGACTTGTAACTGGAAGCCAGTGCAATTGGTCCAAGTGTCCGGAGACAGAGCTAGATTTTGGAATGCCCAGTAAAACTCTGGCAGAGGCATTTTGTATCATTTGTAATTTGGAGATGACCTTTTTTTGTGCGTTGAGGAAAAGGGCATTGCAGTAGTCAGTGTGTGAAAACACCAGTGTAGATATAAGTGTTTTTACTGTAGTTGTGGGAAGATATGGGAGAAGTTTCTTTATTTTCCTTAAGATGTTAAATGATGATGATACTACAGCGTTCACGTGATGATGGAAAAGGAGTTTATCATCAAATATTACTCCCAGGTTTCTGACTTTACTGACTGGTTGAGGTGGAGTTCCCATTTCCTCCGGCCACCATAAGGGGGACCACAGAGGCTGAATACTTCCGAAGAGCATGACCTCCGTCTTAGATTAATTAAGTTTTAAACAGTTGGAAGCCATCCAACTGCTGATGGCCCTCATGCCATCCTTGAAGTTTGCTGCAACCTTGAGTCCATTTTTATGTATGGATAGTACCAACTGGGTATCGTCGGCATATGTTGTCAGGTTGATGTTATAAGCTTTTATTACCCTCGCTAAGTCCGAAACATAGATATTAAAAAGGGTCGGACTTAGCGAGGAACCCTGAGGGACTCCGCAAGGAAGGCTGAAAGGAGGAGAAGTGAAAGTACCTAACTTAACTGCCTGTTTGCGGTCAGCCAGGAAAGATGTAATAAGATCTCTGGCTTTGTGTTTAATACCGATGGCCTCGACACGGCCGATCAAAGTAGAATGATCGACCGTGTCGAAAGCCTCCGACAAGTCCAACAAAATCAGGACAGCTGGCCGCCATTATCCATCGTGGTCCTTATTTCATCTGCAGCCTTAATCAAGGCAGTTTCTGTTCCGTGACCTTGTCGGAAACCGAACTGGGTGTCGTCTAAAAGGTCGTTAGTTTGAATGTAGTCAGAGAGTTGTTTGTTCATGGCAGATTCAAAGATCTTAGCTGGGAACGGCAGAGATGCAATAGGACGGTAGCTGGAAGGTAGTGAAGGATCAAGGGTAGGTTTTTTGAGAAGTGGCCTGATTACAGTGTTTTTCCAAATAGTAGGGTAAGAACCTGTTGAGAACATAATATTACAGATGTGTGTCAGTGGTAGAGTAATGATGTCTGGAATAGTATTGAGTATGGAAGGGTGGCAAGGGTCCAGTGGAGAACCAGATTTGATTGACAGAATTGATTTATGGATGTATTGTGGATGTATCCTAGTGAATTCCGTTAAAGCTGTAGAGTTCAAGTTTATCTGAGTGTTAGAAGAATCAGTAATGTTGGAATTTGGGGTGAAATCCTTAAATATAGATGTGACCTTTTCAGAGAAGAAGTCAGCCAATGTGTTACAAAGGGTTTGAGATGTTTCGGTAGGAGGGTTGGATGGTTCGGCAAGGTGGTTTACAACTTCGAACAATTTCTTCATGCTGCATCTAGCTTGATCTATTTGGGTGATGTAATAGGTGTTTTTTTCTGTTGCTATGCTCTGCTTGTAATTATGAAGTGCAGCTTTGTATATTGTTTTGTCTGATGAATTGTAGTGTTTGCGCCAATGGCGCTCAAGGTTACGACAATGTTGTCGTTGAAGTCTAAGATTTTCAGTAAACCATGGGGCCGAGGGGGTCTTCCTGTTATGTTTGGATGTTCTGGATGGAGCTAATGTGGAAAATGCCCCTTCCAGAATGGAAGTGTATCTGGTGGCTGCAATATTAGGGTCAGTTTCATTGTCTATACCCATGAAAGCATCAGTAAGAGTCTGTGTGAGTTGATTGTAATCTAAATTTTTCCAGTCTCTAGTGGTTAGATAGGAGTTCTGAGATGTATTTTTAGGAGCTATAGTTTTAGTTTTGATGTCAAATAGAATGGCAAAATGATCGGACCATGTTAGGGGAAGTATTTTGTTCTTAATGATATGAGGATTGTTAGTAAAAATGCCATCAAGCGTATGTCCTGCCTTATGTGTTGGAGCTGTTATCAGTTGTTCAAGATCTACAGAGAGAAGGTCGTTAATAAGCTGGTCAGTGTCTTTATCAGTCGGGGATTCGAGATGAAAATTAAAGTCTCCCAAGACAGTGAAGTGTTTGTGGTCCACGGCTAACTCACTCAATTGATGGAGTTGTGAGAGAAAAGTCGTACGAGAACCTGGAGGTCGATACAGAAGAGTGCCTGTGAATGTTTGGTTGGTGGTAAGAGTAACCGTAAAAGGTAAGTGCCTCACAGCTCCTGTGTTTTAAGTCAATAGCTTTAACGCCGAGGCTGTTGCGGTATATTATTGCAATCCCTCCGCCTTTGTGCAAAGAGATGCGGTCCTGCTTATGGACACAATAGTCTTCTGGCATGGCAGCTTTAAAATCTGGTCCTGATGCATCGTCTCCCCAAGTTTCAGTAAGGAATAGGAGGTCGATGGCGTAGGTATTAAGCAGCTCTAATATGTCAATTCTATGACAAGAAAGCGAGTGAGCGTTAACAAGTGCTGCATGTATCAATTTCTGGGGTGTTGGTGTTACCGGATTATTATTTGTACAAAGAGTACAGAGAAATGGCCCTCCAATAGGATCAGCAAGTAGGCATATCGGGGGGTCATGCGCTTTATGTAGAGTGTTGTTTAGATTGAGAAGCTCATTTGCTGTATAAACTAACCTTGTTGACGCCAAAGGTGTAGGGGGGGTGGCCCTGGGCTCGGTCCAGGCTCGGACGGGCGCAGACGGGCTTGGCTTAGGCGCGGCTTAGGCGCGCGCCCGGCGCGCCCGCTGCGCCAGCCCGCTGCCCCGTCTGGTTATGACACACATTATATTGGAGAGTGAGGAGGGTGGGAGTCCTGCGCGACTAGAGCGCTGACCCCGCTACCCCCAAGATGGCGCCCACCGCCGCCAGACGCCTGAGCAGATCGTCAAAAACGGTGGTAGGAAAAGATTAGATGAAGCGTGTCAAGAGTGCCTGATATAATTCCCCAATTAATTCTCAAGTTAAGAACCCCCCAAGTACAAATTGTCAATCGATGTGCAAATTTTTCATATCAGGATAAAAACGCTATTAAAACGGTGCAGTCTCGGATCTAGATTACAGGTAACAAGCGATTAGCTCGCAGCCCCAGTTGCAATCACCGGGGAGAGCTTCTAAGGCAATGCGGCCACCGGGAAGCCTACCTTAAGTATACTGGGAGGGCGGGAGTCCTGCGCGACTAGAGCGCTGACCCCGCTACCCCCAAGATGGCGCCCACCACCGCCAGACGCCTGAGCAGATCGTCAAAAACGGTGGTAGGAAAAGATTAGATGAAGCGTGTCAAGGGTGTTAGAGTGCCTGATATAATTCCCCAATTAATTCTCAAGTTAAGAACCCCCCCAAGTACAAATTGTCAATCGATGTGCAAATTTTTCATATCAGGATATTAACGCTATTAAAATGGTGCAGTCTCGGATCTAGATTACAGGTAACAAGCGATTAGCTCGCAGCCCCAGTTGCAATCACCGGGGAGAGCTTCTCTTTGAATATACATTAAACACTTCATCGCATCGCATCTGTTCCAACAAGCATTTGTAGGAACCATGATGTGGTTTTAACAAAGAGATTCTTCATGGTCCTTTTCATAAACCATATGCTCCCTCTGCTTGTCTAATTGTTTTAGTAATAGTGAAAGTGGCTGTAAATGTACATGAAATCGTAGTTGCAGGCATACGCTGGGTTAAACCTTGTTGTCTAATATATGCAGCTTGACATGCTGTCCATGATATAAAATGAAGCACAAAAAAACTTTTAACTGCCCAACTATGCAGCAGAGAATTTTGCTGCATGGTCAAAGTACCCAATTTGACGAATCACAGTATTAATTTTAAATTGCAGACCCGTTTATTTTCCCTAATGTGATATCAAAGCAAAAACTTCCTTGACTCGCCTTCTCTCTCTCTCTGTTTCTTCAAGCTTGCTAATTCTTGTCTAAATGTCACGTATCTTTCACAAACTGTAAGGAAGGTGATGGAGCAGTGGGGGATGGGGTGAGCACCGTGCAAATTCAAGTACAAACTGCACTCAAGTGGATGGATCTATTTCTCAAATTGAGGCTGAACATCAACAGCTCTGTAGCAAATCAATAACAGGGAAACACATTTTGCTGCTCAAGGATGCCAGAGAGTAGTAGGTCTGCAAACCATAAAGGTTTATTAGCAGATTAGCAAAACTATAAACTCAAATTAGTCTGTTTAGCCATAAATCAATATTCACCAGGTTTCAGTGTCATTGAGTATAATCAAGAGCAAATCAGAATAGCAAACACAAAGCCAAGTTATTTAAGGGTTGTCATAGGCAAATTATAAAGATTTGGTTTACCTAAATTGAAACTCTGTAATGCTAATCTAAGTTTTTGAGTGAAGTCGGGGAAGCTTTATGCAGAAAGTTTCATCAATTGAAGCCTCTAAGTCAAAAGCAAATGAAGGTTCCAATTAGGCAAGGGGAAAATGTATTTGCTTGATAGTTTAGCTCTATGCGCAACAATGAAAAAATAAGCATAAGATCTCAAGAGAGGCAGAGGGTTATCTTCATTCACAGATAGACAGGAGCAATCGAAGTATAGCTACTCTAGCAATGCACAATTACACAATTCAACAATTTTAAACACGGTGGCTTAAATACTAAAGATGACTGCTGCACATCATTAGGCTCTGCTTGCAATCCCACCCGTAATCCGCCTTCATCTGGTGGCAGACCATCAGGAGAATGACCCTGGCAGGGATGAATGCAGCGGGGACACAGCTTAGCCGCTGATCGGCTGTGATCCCCTGTGTACTGGTCATCCACCCCATGGTGCCGCCCACAAAGGCCCAAGGAGTCATAGCAGGAGTAGGTAAAGGCCAGAGCACCGGCACCTGCGGCACATCAAAGGTGACCACCCCCCCTCCCTTTTACTTAAGGGGTCTTTATTCATCGAACTTCAGATACAAGTCTGCTCAGAGGTGGTGTTGGGGCACCCGGGAATACCCCTGTTGATATGGTCTTTGTATGTTAACGGTAAGACCAGTTTTGTCCATAGAAAGAAAAGATGCTATTTTCTGGGGTCCTAAAAGTCGGACATCGTACTGTTACAAGAAACTCGCATATCCCTTGCCGAAACATAGAGATTATCAAGGGACTGGGTGGAGAAAGTGATAGCAGCATCAGATATGGCCCCATCTACCTCTCAATCTTGCCCTTCTTCCACTAAATTGTAAGGAAAGCACAGGTCGCCATCCTTCTACATTAATGCCTCACAGCCACAGTGTGAAAAACCTGGATTCGCACCCAGGGCTGTTATGTGTTTGCCAGACTGCAGCTCCAAACTCATACTTGAGTTGGAGGAGCGATCTACACATCCGTGGAGGAGAAGAAAGACTCCTTATCACAATTGAATAGAATATTGACTGACATTCGAGCCCACTAACTGTTGATCAGGGGGGACTGGAACTTGGTCTTGGACCACTCGTTGGATTGCTCTGGTACCCATGATGTCCATCATAGACCTGACAGAGGTATCTTAGGTGACTGTCTGTCTGATCATGCTCTTGCAGAACCATGGCGACTTTTGCACCCTAATGATCAAGATTACATTTACTTTTCCAGCCCACATAATGTTGAATCCGGGATAGACTACTTTTACTTGAACACATATTTCCTCCCAAGACTTCAGTCCTGTGAGATAGGTATTTAATGTGTCTTCGATCACGCACCCATCTCGTTATTGCTTGATTTCCAATTGCAAACCCCACTCGAGAGGACGTTGAGAAAGGACACATTGCATGTTAAATTTCCGAATGAGAAACTAATATTATCTGGTTTTGAGGCGGGTGTGATGGCATTGAGAACTGTCCTCTCACATAACCAAGAGTGAAATTGCACTAGCTTTTCGGAGGAGTTTGAGATTGCATTGGCAAGTAAGCCTGGGCTGATTGAGAAGGCCAGCGAAGATGGCAAATATGAGAAGAGGGTGAGGAGGCAAGTGCAGTGGACACAAGGAGGCAGAAGAGGAATTATTGCATAGAAAATGTATTCAGGAAGTTGCTTGTGAAGGAAGGTGATTAGGTAAAACTAAAATTGCTTGTTGAGATTAAAGGCGGCTTTCCACTGTATTCTTAACACAAGGTCAAGAAGGAAGAACCTTGCTAGCAGAAATAAAGCTTGCTTGGATGGAATAGCTAATATCAGGCAATGTCAGGATACAGAATGAAGAAATGTGTGGGAAGAAAGAGGAATGTGAGGAAGTGTCCAGTGAAGGACAAGTGCAGGGCCAGGTGATGAGAGACTGTCTAATTTCTGTTCTTTATTTATTTTTTGGAAGAAGAGAAGAGAGCGTTCAGGGGTTGTGGACTAACGCTGTGGAGTGTACTTCAATGCATACATTATTTACATTTTGATTGACTCAATTCATACCGACTGTAGTGGGCGTCAGGCACCATTCACATCACTGCTAATTAGGGTGCTTTTACCGCATGCATTGTTTTTTCCCTGTTTAGCGGATGCTAGTCAGGTGTCCTCGCATAGCATGCTTGGATACACTGCAGGTGATGAATGTCCCATTAATCTCCCTGATACACCAGCGCTTGAGCATGAGAATAGCTGATCAATTACAGTGATTGTCTTCCTAAATGAGCTCTGCACATCTGCCTCTTATTCCATTAGTTACCTGTCTGCTCACAAATCAGATAGGATGGAATACTAGTGGCTGCTGGCGGCGTGCACAACAAGGATGGGCTTGTTAGCAGTCTGGCCACAAAGGAGCATTGAGGTCTTCCCTGCAATAAATATCCAGGTTATTTGGTAGGAGGAGTTGTTCTCCTCCTGTTGTTTGATGACTCCTACTCACACCAGTTTGTTTCCCATATTTCTTTAAATCTTGTGACTGGCATTACTAGAAGCATTTTCAGCAGTCTACTTGGCTCAGGAGTGGTTTTCAGCAGATAAGACAGACAACTCCGATAAGGAAATTGCCTGTCACTCTTGAGATGCATAAAGGCACAGCTGTGCGGGCAACTACTTTTGCAGTATCCCTTGGCAGTGGAGCAGGCGCGCGCTGTTATGGTCGTTGAACTTGTACGCGCAGCTTGAGCGCAGCAAGTAAGAGCACATTAAATTACTGCAAGATTTCAAATATGAATCAGTTCTTAAGTCCGGGATCCCTTCTCATTTTTCAGGTTGCCACTCTCTAAATTTCTTTCCTTTTTTTTTTTTTTAAACAATTTGTATTCAGGTTTTTACAACATATTATTTATAACCCCTGACTCACACACCCCCCACCCCCCATGAGGACAGGTACTTTTATTGTTACATACATAGGTATTACAATACACGAATACGAATTCCTTAAGGAGGGAATAAAGGAGAAAAGAAAGAAAACATATTAGCATCAAAATCATAGAAAATATACGCAGCAACATGCCCCCAAGAATTGGTGAGATCAACAAAAGTTTTAACGCCTTACTCCCAGATGATATGGACAAACATGGGGCGGCATGGCAAATTAAACTAGAAGTTCCACCCAGTATCCCCCTTATTGCATATGATTTGTCACTTACTTAATGTCCATAAAACTACAGGCGCAGTTTTACAAAACATATTTTTCATTATATTATACACCGTATAAAATTGCTAAATGGGGGACTGGTAAAGGCACTACTTGCCTACGATGTGCGCTCCCCGCTGCAGACAGTGTTCATATGTTCGCCACATGTAATATCCTAACAAATGTTATAAATGAAATATCTGGGTTTCTTTCGGACATTACCCATGCTAGGGTTAACATAACAACTGAAGATGTTATGCTGGGCATTTCTAGCAAAGAGCGTCTTAGACAGGTTCAAGGGCTGATTTTCGTGGCAATGGCTATCTTTCGACTGTGTGTCGCATCAGCCTGGCTAGGTCCCACTCCACCATCCTTTCCTCAATGGAAGGCTAGATTACTCGCAACATGCAGTCTCGAGGTCGCCATTTATAAACAAAAGGGGCGTAATATTCGGAAGAGAGGCATGAAAATATGGGCACCTCTGCTAGATTGGATTCAGGCGCACTGAATACAGGAATTGGAAAAGCCTTTGATCAATGCTAAATTCTTTAATCATCAAATAACACAATCCAACCTTTTTGATACTAAATTGTGTCTCATTAAATCATTACAGAAGGAAATGTATGATTAAGAGTGCATTGAGTTTTGATGCTAATATGTTCTCTAAATTTCTTTCCGATTCATTCCTCTACAGGTAATCTGAAGGAAAGTATGTGAAGAAATATAAAGCATGTATTCATTTTACAGAAGTCATTGGCAAAGAATGGGAATCCAAATGCATGATGGTGGCATCTGAATTGTTGTGCCATTGTGATTTTGCGGAAGCAGAAAATAGATTTTGTTATGTTAGCAAATCTTGACAAAGTGTTACATTATGTTTTTTTAAACCTGCTTTTAAGGTTGAGAAAGTATCAATGGTACCTGACTATGGGCACAAATTCCTCATGGTCGAGCCACAGGTCACCTGTACCAGTAACACACCCTAGATTCCTTCCTTAAAAAACTGTTGGCAATGCCAAAAGTACTGGCTTGTAACACAGTGCTGCTTCAGTTATTGATGGTTTTATTCACTCAAACGTGTGATCACACATGCACGCTTTCTCTGGTCTTTGCACTTGTGCATCCATTCCTCCAACCACTGACTTTTGAATTTTTACATTCCCTCCCTTACACCACCACAATAAAACATACTAAAGAAATCAATAGCATATGCAAGATAAATTACAAAATCAAAAGTAGAAGAAAGAAAACATACTGCCACCTCAACAGGACATCGCATATAATTGCAATAATAAAACAAATGAAACACAGCAGCAGGTGGCTGTTTTGCAGTGGTATTAATTGTGGGTTTCTAACGCACTAGAATCGACTGCCGAAGGAGTATCTCTGCGCAGTAGACCGCTGGGGAACCCGTCCTGGCTTTCCCTGTGAGATGGTCCCTACTGGGTATCTCCAAGGTGAAACCACGCATCCCCGGCGTATGTGGGGGACCGTTGTGGAGATGAGGCAAGCTAATGCCCAGAGTTGCCGAGTGTGATCCCTGGCTAGAGTAGGCACCGAGGTGAGAATTATTGAGTCCGCTGACCCTGGTCCACGACCCTGCCGCGTCGGGAATTGAACCCTGGTCCCAGGCCGTCCTCTGCTCCCGGGTCTGCCGCCTCAAACCAGTGAGCCACACCACCCACTGTATTGTACATAGTATTTCATCAGTATAAAGTTACCGCACTGCTGCCACGTATAGAATGGCAAATCATCGATGCACTATAACCAATGGCATTCTTGATAGTCACGTGGTTTATAGATAGTGGCCAAGTGGGATGTGCTGCTCTGTTGATGGCATAAGTGAAACACTAGTGACCCGTTAGCATTATTTGAGGAACTGTAGAATACTCTAAAATGAATTTAAAAAAAGGAGAAGGAAAGCAATGAAAGGCGACCTATAAAATGAGAAAATGGAAAACTAAAGGAATGGCCCACCTACCCTGACACTGAAGCACACACATCTTCGGACAGATGGGTACATGTGATCAGACACGTGCTGTCCCTCACATGGCAAGAGAGCCAATGGCTGATGTGAGCTGACGTCATGCTATGTGATGTCATGGATGGATGCAGAGTGTACATGACACTCCTACAGACCAATGGCAAAGAGGGATGACCACAATCTCATCTATATAAACGTGTGTGTGTGTGTACAAATATACATTTTGACTACGCACCTTGCTCACACCCAGAAATAATGGACACAAAGTAACTTCTTTTAACCACAATACCCAATATAGAAAAACAACACATTGTAACACTCAGGGTCATAGTTCATGAAAAGCATAATATATTAGCATAGGGTACATAGGGTAAATTCGAATCTGAAGCAACAAACTTGTAAGGAGCATCCTAGCCACAGCATTACATTGTGCACATACTAAAGAAATGGATTGAACCTGTATATTTGTTCTATGTGGCTGGAGCATGAATATATATATATATAATTAATTGAATTATTTTGATTACAAGATCCTGGCATACAACTAAGCCTGTCAGGCCTTCCTATTAAATTATAGCTCAAGTTATTATTGTACAAATCCTCTACTCTTAGGGATTATTAAAGGGAGTAATCAGGACCAACATCTTTGCCTATAAAGGTAAATGTGAGGTTTCATGTAACAAGATACACATCTGCAGACTTTAATATTTTGTAGAAACCATCCAACCTTAAATGGCTCTTGGCTCTAATGCATTAATTTCATCATAAATCAGGGCTACTGGCTTTGTCTTAACTTTTCATAATAAACAGATCAGACATATGGCTTCTGGAAAGTCTTTTCCCAGTGAACCAATCATTTTTCAGTGGCTTGTCACCAGTACCTACTCAGACTTGCTGTATTGAGCACAACCTCTCCCTCTTTCCTTGGCAGCTATTACATTTAATCTTCAATGTATTTTTATTTTTTTTTTTACTCCGGGCTCGTTAAAGTATTTAGGATTCAACAACAAAATAGCAGCTACTTTGAAAAGTGAAAAACAGCCAGGTGCAAATGCAGATTTAAATAACTCTAAACTAGTAAATGATAAAGTTGAAATCACTCTGCAAACTGACCAGGTCATTCCTCACCTCAGCAGATACAAAATGAAGTCAAAAGAGGCCCATCTAGTTTATCTGGCCCCAGTAAGAGATCCAGTGCACACTGATATGCCTGAAGTATGTGGCGGACTCACAGCTGAAATACATGTGATGCCACCAAACTTAAATCAGGCTCTTTCTTCCTTATAGAACAGCTTGCCACCTAGTATGCCTAGAGAAAACTTGCGTTTCAGCCGTACTGGACTTTCTTGGTTCAGGGTTTTCTCTTGCCATCAATCTAATGAAGTGGAATTGGCAGAAAATGCATTTCAAGATGAAGAAGAGATGGAAAAGGCAGATACTTGTGCCTTCATCCAGTTTACTACCCTCCTATCAATACCTTGAATAGCACTCACAAATACAAACACTCACAAATAATATTAACACTTACACCAATGAAGGAAGAAGATGTGACAAGGAATGGGATAGTAAACCTGATGAAACACCATCAGCCCAACCAGTCATTAATGAGGGCTAGCTTTAGGACGTTGGGCACATTTGTCGATGCCTTAACAACTCACTCGCTGAAGATGAATGCATTATCTGTGATCATGCAAGAGATGACATTTTGTATTGGCACCTTCGATAAGAGAATAGGATCTATCAATGAGTCCATGGCGGATTCACTGAAAAATCCAAAAAGATTCTTGTGCCTGCTCGGCAATTCTATTATAGTAGGGTGAAAATCCAGAAGTATTACAAACAATATTAGTGGACTGCAAGAGAAGCCTAAAGAACAACCAAAACTTCCTAAGCAGGTTAGCTATTAATAGCAATGGAAATAACATATCCTCTGTTTTGAATACAGAGTTACAGGATGAAATATGTCCCCCAGAAAATGACACTGCCAGGCCACTTCTATCAGAGCAAGTAGAGTCTTCTTACGGTAGGCATTATCCAAAGCCAAGAAAAAGACGGCAATTACAAAATATCATCGAAGCCCCCCGGAGGAAACTAGTATATTGAGAAGAAATGAAGATCAAGCCGGAGGCTGCAGAGCCACCACTATTGGAAACATTTGTAGCTCAAAAGGAGACACTGGAAACATTGGTAGCCCAGGAGGTGACATTGGTAAAGGATTGACTTTGTGAATACTAATCCTGGTTATTATGTGACAGTAAGAGCAGGCTGCACACACATTAACACATAATTCCAACTAGTCCTTGAGCCATGACTGGGAAAAGGCTGCATGGCAAATCAGTAAAGCCTCATGCTCCTGAAACTTGCCTGGAGAGGAATTTATTTTTATGGCACCCTGGAGGACAGAGTTAGCCTGAAGCAGTACGGTAGGTCCTTTATTAAAAGTTTGAGATAGTTGAAGGAATTAGAGCACTGTGATACCAGAATCCCTCATAAGCCAGATGCAGAAACTTTTCAGCCTGATTGCATTAAGCAACCGTTGTTAGACCTGAATTTGGGACATCAAAAATAGGAAAAGGAATTTATTGCCAACTATAAAAGGAGCAAACACATTGAGACGTCAGTGATCCAAATATAAAGCAGGGACATCAATTAACTTCCTCTTTCAACAAAAGAAAAAAAGATCTGCCTATTTGGATACCCTAGGATGCCACTTGGAAATGACCCACTGATAATCTGTGAAGGGTATCTGGTTGTGTAAGTGGCAGAGGTGCCGCTGAAAGTGGTTGAACATACACCAACATTTTCAGACGATTGTATTCATCCAGGGGAAAGCATGACATCTTAAGTGGGGGGAACACTGAAATGAATCAAATAACTGACAACCTTGGAATATGTATCTTCAAACAATATATTAACAGGTACATTTTTGGAAAAAGTCCTATAGAGGAGAGTCCGCTCACACCCCACAGTCTAACCATACCCTGGCTAAAATAATAGTGTCAATTAAAGAGACTCTGGTGACTACGGGCATAAATAGTGACTCAAGAGCAGAGGAACGCTACCCCAGAATCTTGGAGCAAAAGGAGTGAGAAGAAAACCAAGTTGTGAATTGTATAATGCTAAAGTTCCTTACAGATCTACATGGTGGCCTAATACAAATTACATAGCTGGTGATGATCTACTAAATCTGAAGATCAAACTTTATCAGCTGACTGGAGAGATAGAAATTCAGGTTATAAACAGTAGCAGCAAGTTATCCAGTAAAGGCTGGCAAAATAATGATGACTGGGACTGGGTAGCAACCACTCTAACAAGGATGCAGAAAAGCAGCCATAGTTGGAACATGACTAAGATAAAACAAAAAACAAAAATTATGAAATTCTTCTGCATCTATTGTTTACAGGAAACATGGGGAATGAAAGAAAATGTATTAAATGTCTATACATCATAGTGTACCCCAGCCCTAAGTTCTAGAAGGGCAGACCAAAAGATGGTCTAACCACATGGATTTCTGTCACTCTTGCAGCAAGCATGGACGTTAGCCACTCTGTTAATAATAATTTGCAATATATAACACTGAGAAGCGATACCATGACTGCTGACATCTTTAACGTATATGTTCTTCCTGATAAAAATAACAGTGGATGCCTATCTTTGGAGTATTTAGAATCTGTAATTAATAAACTATGGTTAATAACAAATTAGGCTGGAAGTAAAAGAGAAACAAAAAGTATTCTAGTACGTGGAAATTGTAACAACAAACAACATGGAGCGATTGCATGGGAATTGTATGGGATGAGCCAAAGTTTTCATCGATGATTTTAGGTGCACTATAGAGGGACACTTACAAGATGGCATCATGTGGTCTTCACTTTTTAAATGCTTGAATTTCAACAGACACTCCAGCAAATACAACCTATAGAATTAGCAACTGTGCCAGCCTAACAGATTATACCTTAGTTGGTATTGAGTCCTGGCACTTTATTGTCAATCGGCATGTTGAAAGGCGGATTGAAAGTGATCTTGACCCACTAATTGCAAAACCTCTGCTACGGGCTTTAAACTTCCCAGGCCAAAACTGGAACATCTCCTGACATACTCCAATTTGGTATTAAAGTATAACTGTAGGAAAATTGAATTGCTACTTATGATGTTCAGAACTATAAACTAGATGGAGATTTTTAGGGAACAGTGCAGCGAAAACATCACCCAAGTTAAAACTCTGAAAATTTAAATTATTCATATATATGTGGATATATTAAGGTTGATCCTTTTAGTATCCATCAAGCAAACCCTTAACCAGGAAACTAGAAAAGATATACTCTAATGCATTAGAATGGTATGATGATGAAAGCTGTATGGCAATACAGGCACTAACTAAATAATTGAAAGCAAGGCATTTGAATTTAACGAGGGAGAAGACCTTTAAAGATTTAAGGATAGGCTGTAAACATGTACCTAAGCTTAAAAAGAGACAGCTACAATACAGAGATTGCAGTTTTATTAAAACTGCCTTATGACTCAAGGATTCAAGAACATTTTTTGAATTATTCAGATGAGGGACCCCCTACAATTTTCAATACAGGAGTCAGCCCTGCAAAATGGATCAAACACTTCTCCTGATTATACTAGAAAGCCATTAAGTCAGAGTTAGAAATTGAAAAAAGGGTTATACATACAATGTTCTACAGGTTTAAATCTGGATCTTGAATTCACAGAAGAAGTGACTAAGGTGATAGATAGCCAAAGACAGCACAAATTATAAGGACTGGACAGAATCCCTCCAGATGGCGCCCAAACTACTATCTCAGTCCAGGCCCCTCTCTTAAAGATGTCTTCAGTGTGGTTTGGAAATTTGAGGAAGTTTCCTGTTCATAGAGAACAGAAACTACAGTCCCTATTTTAGAAAGAGAGCACGTTCAGATCCAGGTAACTATAGCCCAATTTCATTGTTGGATCGGGTAGGGAAGATCTATTGTAAATTGTCCTTAACCACGTGACTACAATTTATTTATTCTTCAAGCGGGATTGTGGAAGGAAAGGAGTGGTAACTTTAGACCTGTCATTTAGGCATTATGTTGTTTTTGTTGTTGTTGTTAATAATAATAATAATAGTCCTTGTTATTGTTGACAAAAGTCTGCTCTGTTCATGATATTCATAGACCTGAAAACAGCATTTGATTTTGGTTGACAGAACTCTTGTCTTGTCCACTCTTAGAGAACAAGGGCATCCAGGAAGCTCATGTTTTCCCTCCAACAGCTTCACTACAAGACCATAGCCAGGGTAAAATAAGGAACAAATGGAACCAATAGCCTTATCATTGGCTTGTCATCAATATGGAACAAAGGGGGCCCATAACCAACTCAGACCTACTGTATCGAGCATGAATTTTCCCACAAGTCAACCATCAGACGTATGGTTCAGAAAATACAAATGTATGAAGAAATCACAGATGGCAAAGCAAAATACCCTCTCTTTTAAGAGGGCATAACAAGGATTATCATAGGGCAGATCTTCTATCGGCACCATTTGTGAGAGGGGGATACCAACACCAAAACCCTTCCCTACTATGGTAATCCGTGAGATTTCATATAACAAAATCTCTTTTCAGCAATTAATGTGAAATAAGAACAACCAGCCCTTAAATGCCTGTTGACTTTTTACAATAAATACCTCAGTCCTACTGCTTTTAATATACCTTTTCATATTAAACAGGCTAGACCTTGCCACAATACCCGACTCATTCCTACTGTATTGAACATAAGCTTTCCCACAAGGCAAACAGTGCAATACAACCACTCATTTTCAGTTTCAGCACACGCCTTCTGCCCATTGGAATGCTTTACTCAAGACAACCATCCTATGATGGGAGCCAAGGCACCTCTCTCAATCAGTGCACAATTTGTGAAATAATACTTGCCAGGGCCCTGATCATGGGGTCACTGCAGGTTGACCGTGACATCACTGCCAACGGCGGTACCAAATCAACCCCTAACCATCTCTCTCACCTGCAAGTGCAACAGTTCAGATTATTCCAGGTCCCCAAAGCTAAAGGAAAGTGTGATGAGACTTGACTAATATATGTCATTTTCAGAGATATAAAGGAAGTTACACAAATTCTTCTTTACTGTTCCACCTAGTTGCTAAATTAAATGGTAGTTTAACCCACTTTTATTGCCATGATGAGACATTAGGGCAATCACAGAATTTATCAAAGGCATGGAAATCCCTGAAAGAGAGTTAGTACAAGTCTCAAAGGGTTTCGCATTTTCATTTGGATTAACCACAATAAAGTGCCAAACGTCGTCCAATCCAAGTTCTGTTTTAACTTAACAGAAGAATCAAACAACAGGACATTGATGCCGTAGCTGTTCTCCTATATTGATGCATTAGCCTTTAAATGACCCAAATGAGTCTCAAACTCTAAAAAGGACCACATAGGTATTAAAAAGGTGTTTGACTCAAAAGAAATCAAGTAGGCCACTCTACCCCATGATGACGTGGGTGAATAATTGGAGACGGAATTTCACCATCTCTGGTTCCCAAGTTCTCACTACAACATCCTGGACCACCTGAGAATTTGCAAACTATACATCCATTCCTTTTAACTGAGCCTCAATCAAGTTGATTCAACCTGAATTTCTTACTCTGTGTCAGATGTGTTGTATCTGGTGGAGAAATCAACCCCTGAGGAAAGCAAACTATCGTCTTTCACTGCCGACTTTGTTTTTTTATTTTTCTTAGAAATGCAGCCTTAGGAATGGGTGCAGCAGAATTGTCTCTTACTGATCTATAATTGCTGACATTTAAAAAATCACTCTACCCATTTTTTATCTAATGCAGGGGACCCTCATCTTAGGTAGGAATATCCGACGATTGTTGTATGCTCATTCCTTTCCAATCCTTAACATCACATCTTTGGTCTAGTTTAGATCTGTTCACACAGAGTTTTTCACATTCTCTTAACCGGAATATAATATAATATCTCTCAACATTCAAGATTTGGAACTGACTACTTAGGACCAGGTCATTCCGAAAGTGATATCTTTTCATAACTTTTCCTTGTCATGGGTCTCTTTTTCCTCATCTTCTAATGGATTCCTTAGTTTCACACTTTTCCTTTCCCATAATGTAGCACTCACATCAGATAATGTATCCCAAAGAATGAATGCACATCTACTGTGCACATGATGATGATGATAATAGCTCACACAGATCCTGCCTTCCCACTTTTGAGGCTATCCATTACTCCGAAATGAGGATGATCTCCTTTTCAAGGAAATTTGACTAAATCACGCCTGATACCAACTTCAAAAAGTGGCTAACATTTGAAATCTCTAATTAGATAGCATGTCTCGCATACAAAGGCCTATGCTAAAATGCACACTTTTCTCACACATAAAATGGAATTACCTGGTAAAAACATGACACTTGAGAAACAGACCGGCTTTACTTTTTAAAAGCCCTCATTTCAGAAAACAATGCCTACCATCAAATGAACCATCTGTAGGCTGTACCGATGGTCTGACTTACACTTTTCAGCCATGTAAGACTTGGTCGCTCATATCTTATCTTCAAATCCAAAATAAAGAATCCTCAATAAAAGATGCCCAAATCACCTCACACTCTGACGTGGATGACTGCACACATATACATATATCTGGTCACTGCCTCACTCTTCGTGTGGTGCAGAACTGGAGCCTTACTCCTTTATTACTAATGTCACCAAATGTATAACTCTCACCTACCCTTCTATTCTATATATACTGCTATGTCTGCTCGCTTGTCAAATACTGTTCAAACTTTTCCAGTCCTCACAACTGACGTTTTATTGTAAAACAATCTGCCGTCATTTTGGGTTTTGCAGAGATGTATTAAAAACTTTAAATGAAAACATAAAATGTAACCCTCAATGATAGAGGCATAGTTGCTGCTTCGGTAATGAATTGCGCTTGCCAAAAACAGATAATGTGTTGGGTTGAAGAGTTTTTGACTGAGTGTACCTTCACAGCCAATATACAAATGCTGAACAGTTTTACTAACTCGTAGGTCTCAACAACAGCTTGTGTTGTTTGCATACATAAGTAGTAATAATTATAACCTGTTTCAGTGTAACACAGTAAAGCACATTTCAGTCATTTCTAAGCATTATAAATACCAGTTGTTAGTACTTCCTAATTTAAAGGTGTTCAATTTACTAATCTGGGAAGAATGGAAGACTAAGGGTATGATTTAGTTTATGGAAGTCTTTACTTAATCTATCAGGGTGGTGAAGGGCATTATCTCTGCCACTCTGATGGACAGAAGAGCACCATCTTTAGGTCGAGCCTGGGCAGTGTATGCGCTATTGCGAGGCATGCAGTAGTGGAGTATGGCTTTAAAGCTGCGCTCATTCTCCGCCTATATTTTTAATTGGCTTGTGTCATTGTCCTTCGTAAACGCTGGCTTCCGATTCATTATGAGGCTTGTTAGTCCCTCCTTGGTACTGCCTTGTCTCCACTTGTTACCGTCCTTAAGTACTGGACCTTTTACTGGTGTTGTTACATAGTCTGCAAAAAAAGTTGGTGAGCACTATTTTCTTTAATGCTCTTCCCGTATTTCACCCACATCACAGCACGCCGCACGCTTACTACTGTATTTATTTACATACTGTGCGGTCCGTTTTAACTATAGTGGCACTTATTCAATTATTTTATTTACGGAATGGTCCACTTTGAGTTTAGCGGCTGCGCTCAATTAACTATTTATTTTACAGGAGGCTGCTTTCGCATAAGCGTTTCACTTATTTATTTTATTAATTAATAGACCAGGCCACTTTCACTTCAGCAGGTGCGCAGAACGTTTCTAAATGTTTTTATTTTTGCTTTGTATGAAAGCGCACCATATGCGCTTTCACTTTAATACTGTCCGTGCCCCTTTGTTTAGACGGTGCTCACTGTAACCTTCATACGGTGAGCAGCGTCTGAAGAAAGGGGTGTGGCCAATATTAAAGTGCTCTCGCATTTGCAAGAGTTTGAGTTATTGTCATTAAAAATACCAATATCTTTTATGTATGTGTTGGGTTTAAAACACATAAATAAAAAGCATTATAATTTATAATGCCAATCGCTAAAACGAGCACACTAGGGAGACTATTGCATTGAAAATGCTAGTTATAGATCACTGCCAACCAGTGGTGATATCTATACCTTCAAAGGAACCGCTGTCATTGTCTAGGAATGGTCTTGCTCAATTATGCTGTCTTTACTATATTTATGATGTGAGCAGGTATGCAATTGACTGCCTAGAGAATTTTAAGCCAATTTTTAGCTTGAAAGTACATATGCCAAAGACATATTCTCCTGTTATTAAGGCACAGGGAAGATGCCATTTCATGGACTACTCTAATAGGGGTTCTGTCACTGCACTTAGTAACAAGCTTTGGCTGTCTAACTTATGGCTTTTTCAATGTTTGTTTCATTTGAATACCTTTTTATTAAAGTATAACAAATAACATTTAAAAATGGATGCCCTTGCTTGTGTGAGTGAAGCCTCACAGGCTGTAATCTTATAATAGCTTTTGCTACACTTTGTCAAAAGCCATTGAAAGATGTCTGGCCATGTGCATGCATGCACACACATGGGAGGACATCTTGGAATGTTGTTTGCTTTAAAGTATTACTAGAACAACTCAATGTTGGCCACCCATGCGTGTACCTAAGCATGCACAGAAAAGAATCTTTTTATGGTTTTAAAACTCATTTAAAGATGGGTGCTGCCTGCAGTGCCTGAACGAGATGTTGCACACAACAAGCATCAGTGGAGGCCTAATAGCAGTGGTTTGCTGCTGGGTGCTCATAAAAAAGTAGAGGGATCTTATGTATTTTTTTAAAAACAGAACGGCACATTAGCCCTTCAGTTCCCGCCACAAAAGGCGATTATTTTCTGTGTAGGTCACAGCAGTGTGCGTGGACAGAATGCCGTCACAGAGAAGGGATGACTGAACCAGTAGCCTAGTGCTTCATTTGAGCCGGCGGTTTCTGGTGCTCTGCACTGGCAGGTAATTGTCAGCACTAGCTCTAGTGACAGTCCACCACATGATGGCACTGTCTGTCAAATTTTGAGATGAGCACATCAACAGTCTTAATAATTCAATATACATTTAAATTAATAATATTGGACGCTCACACCATTATTATAGCTTTGGGTGGCCTGGAATAGTCTGAAATGTCACACGTGTAGGTGTGTCTTTAAGTAGAATGATACTTAGAACAGTATATTTATGATAATTTGTTTTGTTGAACTGAATGTCTGACAGTGTTTTTATAAGTGAAATATTGCGACAAGTTATGCATAACCTTTCCATGTTTCTTCTAGGCCTTGTCTGCATGAAATCGAGTACTTCGGTGGTAGAGCTTGTGATGCTGCTGTGTTCGCAGGTAAGACCCCTATCAGTGGACTTTTCCAAACTGTTTATTGTGTGTAAATGAGCTCAAGCTAAGTTGCGTTGACCTCTTAAAATGACGACATCTTCTACGTTTTTTCCTTATTTCTATTTGTATTTTGTTGGCAGTGCTTAATTTGTAAAAGAATAAATGCCAGGACCCAAAGTTTTGCTCAGAAGCTTGCGGCCGGGGCTATTTAATGTCTGGGTGCTGAATAGCCTGAGCAGGCATTGGAAAGAATGTAGGCCTGTGTTTTCAAAATTAAAGTGGCCCCCATTACTGAATCAGATAGCTAAAAAAAAGGCCCATATTTGCAATTTGGGTCAGTTTCAGGGCCGTTTCTACCTTTAGGCAAAACTAGGCGGCCGCCTAGGGCAGCAAAAAGTCTGGGACGGCAAACAGGGCATTTTTTTTAAATTTGAACCTACGAAAGTAAAGCTGGGCGGCCGCCTAGTTTGGCCTATTGGTAGAAACAGCCTGTGAAAAAGCATTTTTTAAAGTACCCATGTAACAAAAACACTGTTGCTCCACGGTACAGGTCTCGCTGTGCCGCTCGCTCCCCTCAGTTTTGAACTTATAAAGATTTTGCAAAGTACAGAAGACTGCATGCATTTGAGTTTGCTGCAGGTAATGTTTGTTTTAATATCAGGGAAGTCAACAATAAAAACCAGTTAACCAAACCACAAGGCAGACCCACAACCATCCGAAAATCCAGCCCTCACACTGACCTGCCAGACAAGCCCATCTGGACCTGCCTTGTAGGCCAGTGCGACCAAGCGAATAGCAGGGCTATTACAACTCATGCCTCTTTAATCCACCACCCTACAACTCCAGTCTCTGTATATCACTGATAGAGGTCCTTTTTATCCCTGTCTTTCTCAATTTGTCACTGTTAGTCTCTCTTTCTCTTCCTCCTCTTTATCTGCGTTTGTGGTTTTCTGTCTTTTGTGGTTTTCTCTCTTTTGCTCTGGGTCAAAAACTGTTGAGGAAAAATAAGTGCTGGTCCCCAAAAATGAGTTCGGGTGAACCCCACCTGCAACCACAGCTCAAATCAAACACTGGTATGTATGACCATGGTGTCATGTAGAAATATTTACAGAAGCCTTAAAAAGAAAAACTTCGTATTGTACCGTGTATTGTACATCAGTGGAACAGAGCAATGCAAGTCTCACTGATAAAGCGTACATGAATATCCTCATTGAAAAAGCATTGGCAAACGTACAGCAATAAAAGAAGCAATGAAAAACATACACTAGTATTAACAAACTGTCAAACAATAATGAGCAGCACAATCGCGAGGGAGAGAAAAAAGGTGGTAATCACTACGATCTTCATACCTACACTAATTTACAACCTATAATTTTGAAAAAGGTGCTTTAGGTTTTTTCACATTGTTTTATTCCCCAGAGTTTGGTTACCTAGTGTTTTGCGCTTTGCTGCACCTGCCCAAAAGGTATCATTTGGAGGCCTGTCATACAGGCAGATCAAGTCAAAGGGATATATGCATGAACACAATAGTAATAAATTGAATTATTGAAAGAAGGGGCAGTAAACCGCCTCAAATAACCACACTAAAAAACTCAAATTATACAAGTGCAAATCTTTACAATGAGATGCCTAAATTCAATATGTCTCTAGCGCCTTTGCCCTGACGCAGTACCTGGATCTATGACATGAGTGCATTGTTCATTGTACTGGGCCGGGCCTGGGCGGGTAAATGCATGCTTCCAATGCAGATAGAATCCACCACTTTTAATACAGTCCTCAAACTCCCATAAACATCCTCCATCTGAACTCTACAGAAGAGATGAGACTGTGCACCCCACAACCCCCTTAAGAATTGTCGTTCACAACATAGTTTGGAAGTACTATTGCACGACTGCGCAATGGCCAGCCACATGAGAATGCATACATGGGTCCAGTTTATTTTATTTGTCGCTGGCGGAAGTGGTCATTATGTGATAAAGCTATGAAACACAGAGTGAAGATTTGGAACTTACCTACTGTTTGCCACTTCACAGTACCCTTTTCTTCAGCCCCTTGCCACAAGGAAAGCCTTACATCCTCTGATTTTTTTCCCCCTTCTTGACACAGGTAGACACTGTGTGGGGAGACGTGAAGGAAAAAGACGCAATGGGCAAAAATCCTCAGGAAGCGTTAGCGACTTCAAGCTAACTCTTGCAGGACTCTTGAAAAATGAGCTCTCCTTGAGCTAAGACCGGAGTTCCATAGAAATGTGGAGGTTTCCAATGAGGCATAGTTCTGTTTTTTTGTGCCATTTCTAGTCATCCCAAGCTGGCGTATCTGTGACCTGCAGCCCTAAAACACAGCGCTCTCCTAGCTTTCTGGTACTGCGTCCATCCACTGGAAAAAGGGAGTGTAACGCTATGGTCTGATTACCTCATCATCCTATCTTAGACCTTGCATTACCCATTGGCTGGCTTCAGGATTTCTTCTCATTACAAGCCCTAGAGATGAAACTTAGCCTCCCTTATTGATTAGATGGAAGAGTGTGAAACTTGATCCCTCTCTAAAAGCCCTTCTCGCCAGCATTTGTGAGGAGTTATGGATAAATGCAGGCTGCTTAATTTGATTTTCAGGATTTTCTGTTTTTAGGATTGGATAAGAGAGACACTGAAATTACTGCTTTGATGAAGGAAGTGGAAATGTTGCTAGTTTTAGTGCACTGTGGAAGTATCTGCATCATTTTATAAATGTGTCTGTCCTACTTCCGTGTGCATTCTTTGCTGAAATTGGATTTTTTAAGCTGTGATTTGCTGCTCCTGGCATACTTCTCCAAGCCAGATGGTTGGCTGCATGACTGACAAGCTTACAAGATATACCATATTTTGTGTGTGTGTGTGTGTGTGTATGTATATATATATATAAATATATATAATATATCCTTAATCCAAAAGCGATCCTTCTTGGACGGTTCCCATAGTCAGGTGGCGCATGTGCCGGCCGGACCCCAAAGCCGGTAAATTTGTGCACAAATTTCACAGGTTCCAGTAAAGGATTGAATGTGCACTCAGAGCGAGGGTAGATAACACCAGTTTTATTTTTCAATACTCGCTACGCGTTTCGAGACCCACCGGTCTCTTGATCACACGATATATATATATATATATATATATATATATATATATATATATATATATATATATATATATATATATATAGAGAGAGAGAGAGAGAGAGAGAGAGAGAGAGAGAGAGAGAGAGAGAGAGAGAGAGAGAGAGAGAGAGAGAGAGAGAGAGAGAGAGAGAGAGAGAGAGAGAGAGAGAGAGAGAGAGAGAGAGAGAGAGAGAGAGAGAGAGAGAGAGAGAGAGAGAGAGAGAGAGAGAGAGAGAGAGAGAGAGAGAGAGAGAGAGAGAGAGAGAGAGAGAGAGAGAGAGAGAGAGAGAGAGAGAATATGCAAAACGTGTAATATAGTACAATATTACCATCAAGCGATTCTGGTGGCAGCATAAACCATGAGCCCTAAAGCAGAGGTTTTTATAAATGTTACAGAACTGGAATGTTTTACTGGTCCCTATGAAATATGGGTCAATGCTGAATTATTCCCATTGTGACACCTTCAGTCAGTCCTTGCTTTTTACCCAATGTCCTATTGCATGCAGTGGCTTGAAGACCCCCCACTCAGGGCTTTAAATGGGTGGTCCCTAAAAAGGGTGTGGCATATATAATTAAATGTGTGGTTTTAAACATGGAAAGTAAAATTCCCATAGAGTGCCACCCTACCCACATTTTGGTGTAGAATTACAACTGCAACGGGCATACCCAAACATTGCTCTTTGCGGTCTGCAGAGGCCAAAGATTGGATGACCATGTATCTGAACACCTTTCTTACCCACTGATAGGCACTGTGAGAAATTGCATTGACTACAAGCACAGCTCAATTGTGGCCCGTTATAAACTTCTAGATGCGACTCAGTTGAAAGTATGTACTATACAAGAGCAATAAGCTACACAAAAAATAAAAAAATACTGTAACACATCATCCTGGAAAAAGCTAACACTCTTAGGGCTAGATGTACGGCCATTTTTTACAGTTGCAAATGGGAAATCTGCCCATTTGCAACTGCAAAATAGGTCTGAGCAATGTACAAACCCTATTTTGCAATTTGGTAACCTACTACTGACTCGCAAAATAGTTTGCGACTTGATATTAGGAAGGGGATTGCCAAGGGCGCCCCTTCCTAATAGCGAGTTGCACTTTTATGTATGATTGTTTTGCAACCGCAATAGTGGTTGCAAATCACTTGCTGTTTGACTAAAGAGCCAAAACTGGTTCAGCGTGTCACCCATGACATAAGGCCACGTTGAAGTCAGCTAAGTATGCCACATCTTTTTTTGTGAGCCATTTTGAACCCGAGTTTGAAAATAAAGGACAGAGTTTCACCCAGCAGGACCTGGAGATGCGCCTTTTATTCATGGGCAAGCCTCTTCTGCCAAGGCACATTGACAGGCCTCACCCGGCCGAGAGGATCTGATGGATGTTCACGCCTTGCCTTGTTGGTAATGCAGCTTCCATTTACTAACTAACACAGGCCCTTTGCATTTTTGTTTTTCCCCCAACTGTGTCCTTCATTTAATATTTTGTTTACATTTTAAAGGCTGTGATCTTTCACCAAATCTGTACTGCACTTTTAACTGCTAACAAAATATTTTCCGATTGATTTTGATTTCTGAGGCAGACATACTGGACACTTATCTTTTTTACTTTGATTTATTTATATTTTTGCTTTATGGCTCCTCTTTTTTGCTTTTATTTATTCATATTATTACTATCTGTGTAAGATGAAAAATATTGAGGCTGATTGTGTCAGCCATTTTTACAGGCAAAAAGGGCCAGGCCTTAATCCTGGGTACATTTACTATAATATGATTAAGTCTAAAGATTCTATCTCTTACAGTCAAGAGCAACATTAAAGCTTTCATTTATTTGTTTTGGTTAAATTAAAAAAAAGTTCTTTCAGCGTAGACACGGTGAACCGTAGTGTGTTGAAGGTAGAGCCGGTTTGCATGGAAGTGGGTAACTGGAGCTTTCCAGGAAAGGGAAATGCAGAGTTTGTTTTCCTTTCATTTTCTACTGCAAATTAGATGCTTTTATGCCTTTAATATTGGGAATTCCATGCTAACGACTGCAGATTAGCATGCATGTCGGCCTCTCGTGCCTTATCTGAGCTCCTGAATAAACGCGCCGCTGCCAGCGGCTCCCACCGAAGGCATGGTCCGCATTTACATGAAATATCACATTCAGTGGCGGTGCGTCCATTAGGGGCGTTGGGGCGTTGCCCCACTAGCCATGGACGACCGCACGCTGCAGGAAGTAAATACTAATTACTACTAGGCTTCAAAAATAAATTATCCGCTTCACTAAGCGCACTCGGCAGTTTGCGACAGAGAGAGCCAGCGGGACAAGCCTGACAGAATCGGATTCGCGGAAGGCAGTGGGGGCGGGGCTTCGGCAATGAGTGACAGCGCAGCCATAGGCAGCGCAGCAGGCACTGTCTGTGAGTGTGTGCGCATTTTGGGCTAGCCATTTTTTTGACTGGCCCACGCATGTGCACACCCAGTAGTACCTTCCCCCCTCCTCCTCCCCCACAGCACGCAAACAGGCAGGGACCCGGCTCCCCCGGGTCTCAAAATGGGCAGTATTGACCGTGCTCTTTAGCCAATCCTGGCGCAGTGGCACTGGTAATGCTGCGCCAGGATTGGCTGAGACACCGTGGAGACTTCAACACTGTGGTGCCGCGCGTGGGTGGTGGATGTTTCCTAAGTGCTGCACTGTAATGGCCAATCACATGTGGCTTATGTCAAGCCATGAAGTGGTGATTGGCCATTTTTCCCATGCTGCTGTAAGCACGTCACCGCGCCTGGCGTGCCTCAACAGCACATGACGAGGAGTAAGAGAGTCACGAGGAGAGTGTGTAGTATACTACTCTGTCATGTACCCTCGTGCGTGCCAGCTGCAGTCTCCATACAGTCAGCGAGTCGAGTCTGTCGAGTGTCACATCACCTCATAAAAAGTACGTTTTTTTACAGTACAACAATCCAGTACAGAAGTGCGTCAGTGTGCGTGGTGTGTCGTGTGTGTCTCTACTAGTCTTTGCATATGCGGTGTGTGATAATGATTGCATGACTGACCTAGTATGTGTATGTAGTAATGTTGGTGACTGCTTGAACCCATGTGCGTGTGCCTATGTGTGCGAGTGCGACTGTAACTGAACTCACATGCATGTATGTTGTGTTGTTTTTTGTGACTGCCGCTGTGTGTGCTTGCTCGTGAACAGTGGTGAAAGCAGCCGTCTCAGACTTAAAGAAAATTGGTTAAATTAATTTCTGCAACAGTCACTGATATCAAATCTTTTATTTCTGCTGCCCGGCTGCCGATCAGCGGCCTTTACATTTTACACTCAAGCCGGTGCGCTGCGCAGCGCACTCCTGCGCTTCACGCATCGCTCGGCTCATGATGTTATTAAACTCCGATTATGGATCGGACACAGAGAGACAAGATCAGGCCTGGTTTTATTAGGAACCTATGATGACTGCTGAGACTTCGATAATATTGCATGATTGACTGCTGAAAAACGGAAAACTCTGGCTAAACAGAAAATCAGTGCAGGCTGCTGGCACTAGAGTCCCTGCACTGATGGTAGTGTCCTGAGCTGGCAGGATGGATGCCACACTCTCAGCGTTGCTGCAGGCGGTAGATTCCCAGGGCCGCCTTGGCTGCTCCTGCTTCCCGCCATGGGCTAGGTTGAGAGCAGCGGCTCTGGCTGAAGTTACAGTCTGGGCTGCGCGAGTTCCCATAAAGGTCCTCTTCCCTGGTCATCACCCGCATTCCAGGCCATCCGAAATCCGGCTTCTGCCGTTCCAACATACGCATATTGCTTTTCCTGTTCCCCACTCACTGCATCTACGACCTCCCCCACATGCACTTCACCTCATCTGCTCCCCTAAACTGCCCGGCCACAAACGATCTGTCACATTGTCCTTTCCTGCTCCCGATCCCTACATTACAATGCCTGCTGCTCAATCGACAAACACCCCCACACACTTACCTGTTCTCCTGCAGAGCACTTTCAACCTGCCTGGAACACACAGCTAAGAATGCACAAATGGCCTTTGTTAGCTGCCAGAAATGGACATGCGGCCTCACAGTGGACCCTACAGAAAGACCATCCATTGTGCTGTGCAGCCGGCGATCAGTTCTTGTCAGACACCAGGCCATTAAAGGTATTGCTGTAAACAGGTCTTGGGTTGCACATTTCGGCCACCACAATTCCTAGTAATGTTCTCTGGACAGGGAGGTTTGCAGTCAGGTAATGTGCCCTGGTGCACTGCAGTGCTCGCGTTTCACTTTCTTTGTGCCTGCTGCTTCAGTCTACTGCTCGTGGTCGTGGCTAATAATCTGTTGTTGTTCGTAATCGTTGGCTTGGAAAACATCAAAACAAGTAAGAGTCGGGTGGGGGCCCCAGCTGTGACCCGTGCCCTCTGACCGGCCCTCGTATTATTGTACACACATGTGATGATCACTGACTGACTGATAATTTAGTGCAATAATGTCCTGGTCTCTTTGATTAATGATGGGGACTGCAGAGCTTTAACTAACAAAGGTGATTCTGGCAATTATTCAGAGCCTGACGCGCGTTGCAGATACAACATGAAACAAGTCAATTTCTCCTCAGTTCCTTGTAATTAGTGGCCACAATCCTTTACTAGTGCACACTGTCACTGATCACGTTTAGGAGGCCAGGCAGGGTGAAAGAGTCTTTGAATCTTTCGAATCAAAAGCTTCCTACGTGGGAGTGAACAATCAGCAGCCAAGCAAGAAGCAGCAAGCTTATATGTTCGAGAAACGATCGTTTTGTGCTTTGTTTTGTGGTCACCAGTGTCATTATTGGTAAGAAAAGGGGACCTGTTAAGAAAAAAACACACATCATTTCATGTTGATTTCTGCGTTTAACAGTGTTACTAAATTTATTTTCAAAAAGTAGCTTAATCTTTCCAGGATGTGATTGTATTAATTAATGTGCGATGAAACTTTGCTCTAAATATGCTGACAGCCCTGAAATAGAAAGATTGCAGCATCAATCATTTGTAAGGTTGAAACACAGAATTAGTATGTACTGCGTTTCTCTTGCTCATACTCATATTCGTGGTTGAATGTCTCCTTTATCCCTGCTCATACCTGGTATAGGAGCAGACCCATCAGCCCCCCTTCCCTTTGTGGATTTCCCAGTGTTAAGCATTTCTACTTTTATTAAATTAAATGAATGAACATTTAGAAAGCCAATGTTTTAAAGAGCGCATAAGAGAAGCTGAAAGATTGCTCATGAAGCAAAACTTTCCTTCTGCATCTGCATGCCTTATCAACACACCATTCATCATTTTTACTTTTGTTAATGTTGTACTATTTTGCTTCAGAATTTTGACTTGTGCTGCATCCAATTACATTCTTGCCTAAAGTATAGACAAAACAATATACAGTTAGTGTGGTGACTCAAATGATGGCTCAGTGAGCTGATGGTTGGACATCAGGATCATGGTTTTAACAGTCATAAAGTAATAGCTGTCCTGATATATTTCTGTAATACTTAGTTAAATGTTTTTTTGTATTCTACCTTATGATACGACCGTGGACAACCGTGTTACAGGCTTATTTTCTCTTGTGTCCTAATGATGGCCTAACTATAATTCCTTTATTAACCTTCTTGCTTTATCAAACTTGCTTGAAAAGGCACATTTGCCCACTCTTTAAAAAAAAATAATGCCCGGGGTGGGGGCAACTCGCCCTTATGACAATTGGGCACATTTTCTACACTTGCGCGGCACAGGGGACTCATCCTAAACATTTACGCCCCACCACTTTGAAATGTCACCAGCCGCCACTGATCACATTACAAATGTCTGAAGGTACATGTCATGGATAATTCACTTCACATGGGCAGGCTTTCAGGCTCTGAAGGATATGCAATCAGGGCTGGTTCCCCCAGAGGAATTTCAGGGCTCTGAGAAATATATGCTTAAGCACTGGACGGACTCTGCGGGGAAGTACATCAGTTGGCTTTAAGAAACGCGCCTTTCCCTTTTTGCGGCCTACATTCGCGGCACCCCTGACCGGTCTTCACAGGGGTGATTGATTGTCGGCCCTGACACCCTCCCTGCTGCGGGCTGCCGCCGCCGCCGCGTTCCCCAGCGCGCGCTTTACAGCATTTGCTAAAACGGGCCCCGTTCTTTTGACTTACGCATTATAATTTCCATATGTCCTTTTATATTGAAGTAAAAACAGTTTGAAAGAACCAAAAAGGTATGTTTTTTTTTTACTGAGGAAAAACTAATAAAAATCATATTGGCCTGCACGCCACATAAAGCACAGTGTCTTCACAGTATGGGTGCAATATCTTTCCCCGCAAACAGATGAAGATGTGTTTTTCTTTTGACAAGATCTGTGGTTGATTATCCAGTCTTTCTTCCCTCCCGCTCAATGTCATAGGCGTGATAATGTCTTTCGTGGGATAGCTCTTAAACAAGCCGTACGATTTATTTTCTGAAATTCGCCCCATGTTTTGTTTTTCCCCCTCTGTATTTCGTCCTTTGATGCCTAGCAGACCCGCTTCTCAGAGAACTTTTTTCTGTCTCCATTTTTTTCTCCCAGTGCCATAATATTTTCTAATTATTTCCAGATTCTTTCCAAAGGTTTTCCCTTCAGAGGTACTGTGTCTGAAGCTGATTAATGCTGTCGCATACGATTTTGATGGTATATTTTATTTATTTTAAACTCCGGAACCTTCTCCGAGGTTACCTTTCATTTTCTGCCCTATATCTGTCATCAAAAGTATTTTAACTACTGTAGAGGATTAACCATAGTAGACTAGATCACTGAAAATACACCATTGCCAGGGGCTTTTGCACTACTTGCAGGTAATTTCTCACCAGTGCGGAGTGATTTTGCTACCTACGTCCTGTGGTATATTAGAATTGACACCGATGGTCAGTACACAAATATTGAAACAAACCTCAGTGCAGAAGCAGCATTGCGGCCCAGCCAATTGGTGTAAGTGTTGATTAAAGTTTGTAAAAAACTGATTCGAACCACAACAACATTTCCATAGCCTGGCACCATTTACCTAGTTATGCTCAAGTGAAGGTTAACGTTGTAGAACATATTTTTTATGGTCTTTCGATAGTTTTCATGGCAATGTAAACATGTGTTCTTACTGCCACATAATTAGGGGGTATCTGTTTTATTGAACTCTGATGTTTAAAGGCTGAGTCTGCCCTGATGGAATGAAAATGTGTGACCTAACCAGATAGCTGCTGAGGGAGCCTTCATTTCCTCAGCTTTCTGGGTGTGTTAAACCCCCTGATCAATATTTCTGATTTTGTGTGTGTGCTTCGCCCACCATCCTATTTCTTGTGTGACTCATTGTGTGCCTCAACCTGGGGTTCAGAATTCGTCAAATGGACAAAAGATGATGCGAGGAGTGACTGAAGATAATCTAAAACCACTGGTAGTCGCTCTCTTGGTAGTATACTAACTCATCGTTTTTCACCAACTCTGGCACTCTAGACAGAAGTCTATCTTACGCAGATCAGTACTGAGCCAGCTCCTCATGGAACAGTCCATCCCAAACCGCCAGGCGATGCTTCCTCCAGAAGAGAACACAAGCGACCCCAGACCCGTTTAGGTCTGTTTATGCCTTGTCAGTGAAGCATAGCTTGAATCCCGTGCCTAAGTGAGGGACCCAGATTGCAGGATACCCTTAGCCAGTAAGGGCATTACATCAGACGCAGAAAAGTTGATGGAAGGAGCATTTGCAAACGGTCTTAACCCCTGGCAATTGCTCTACGTAGCACTCCCAACTGTTTTTTGCCCACTGTACTACTCTAAAAGAGGCCCGCCTTATGCAATCAATACTGAAAATCTTTTAAGAATATCTTGCCAATGAAGGGTAGGTGAGTGGTGGGCCAGTAACTTGTGAGATCATCGGTGTGCGTGTAGGTTTCTTTAAGAGTGCAAGTATCTGGCCGGTCTTGAGAGCTTCTAGGAAGATGTCTTGTCTGATGGAGGTGTTGACACTGTTGCCTAGGGGTGAGAATGCTTCCACGGAGAGAGCTTGAATGAAGGACGAGGGTAGACATCAGCTTCATAAGAATAGGCTTTGATGCTGTTGAGTATGTCAACGAGATATGCAAGAGATAGGGTTCTGATGGGCGACTATTGTGGGATTTATTGAAAAGGGGTTGATGAAGCATACTTGGTGTTGTCGCTTTGCTGTCTGATCTATATTTTTTCACTGACATAGGTGGATGGCATTGCACTTGTGTGTAGAGTGTGGGATAGGACAGTCAGAGGGGTTGATGCGGAGCTGGATGTATTTGAAGAGCATTCTACTCCTGGTGGTAGCTTCATTGATATTGTTAGTACAGTACTTCTCTTTGGCCAATATGATGAGCTGTCTGTGTGTTTCTCAGAGAGGCTTTAGTAGCATGAGGTCATTGGGAGTTATGTTTATTTTCCAGTTTTTTGTCTCTCTGCAGATGGAGCATTTATTGTCAGTGAGGTCTTTAAGACAACGAAGCGAAAAAAAACGTTTTTGGCTTCAATTTGTACGTCTTAGTTGGAGCATGAGGGTTCACCTAGTTTTCCCCAAAAATGTTGGTTATTTAAAAGGGTGTGTTTTGGGAATGGCCCTTTTGCAGGGTTATTTCCCAGACTTTGTGCCTCTTCCTTCTATTTTTCCAGTCCTATATTTGCTGGCTGTAGGACTCTGGGCACTTTACCACTGCTGATTAGTGCTTAAGTGCATATGCTCTCTGTGTAAATTATGATTATAATTGGTTATCCATGATTGGCATATTTGATTTATTGGTAAGGCTCTAGTAAAGTGCACATTGTTTGCCAGGGTCTGTAAATCAAATACTGTTAGTGAGATTGCAGCACTGGTCATGCCACCCACATAAGTAGCCCTGTAAATGTGTCTCGGACCTACCACTGTCGTGTCTGCATGCGCAGTTTTAAACTGCGATGCCGACTTGGCAAGTGCACCCACTTACAAGGCCCTAACCTTCCCATTTCTTACATGTGAGACACCCCTCAGGTAGGCCCAAAGTACCCCATGGGCAGGGTTCAGTGTATGTGAAAGGTAGGTGCTGGTGTGTTTAAAATGTCCTGATAGCGAAATACTGCCAACTTCATTTTCCACTATTGAAAGGCTATCTGTCCCATAGGCTAACGTGGAAGTGACTTCGTAACATCTTACAAGTGTAACTTTCTATTGGGACAAGATAGGTAAATGGAGTTTAGGCTCTCTGAACTCAGAATTTAATAACACATATTTTTGTAAAGATGGTTTTTAAATTGTGTGTTTGAAAATGGCACTATTGGAAAGTAGGCATTTTCTTATCTAATAATTCTGTGTGCCTTTGCTGTTTTGTGTATTGACTGTCTGGGTTTGGAGTAACAGGGGCTGGGGATGTAAATTCACTGTTGACACCCACAAGGGGGTTGAGGTGTGTTCTGTCTTTCCTGGGGGACTCATAGCTGTAATGAAGGATAATGTTTGTAAAGTGCACTAAAACCTAGAGGTGTCAAGGCGCTGGGCGGACGGATGAGGAGAGAAGTGCTAAAACCCAACTAAGAAGCAAATAGACCAGTTTTCATGAGTTTTCTGAAGACTGGGAGGGAATCCGTACTGGAAATGAATGGGGGCAGGGAATTCCAAAGCTTAGTGGCTGCTACAGAAAAGAAGCAGCCGCCCCATCTGGACCTGCGAAATTTTGGAGACAACTTTTATCTGTGTTGAGGATCTCAATGTCCTCCCAGGAGTGTACCATTGAAACATGGTTTTCAAATGTGGCGAAACTTTGCTGTACATAGCCTTATATACCATATTCAGGTCCTTAAAGTAAATGTTCTTCCTGATGGGGAGCCAGTGCAAGGCTCGAATCCCTTCCCTGGCTGACTGATACTTCAGAATGGTAAGAATCATCCTTGCCGCTGTGTTCTGTACCACCTGTAGCTTGTTCAGGGATGCTGTATTGATACGGTAAGGTGAATAGACCATGGCTGTATTTAGAGTGGTGGAAGGAGCTTTACTTACACCTGAATAGTCAGTGTCTCCTCTGCTCAATGCTGTCTCTACCTCCTGTAGTGGTGCTGCATCATAGAGGACAGAATTGGTCTGGACTGGGCTCGGAGACCATTGCCACAAAGAGAATAAGAGACAAAATGGGATATAATTAGTGGACCTTAAACCCTGGAGAATTAGATCACTTCTGAACTCAAGAGGAAACTTTTTCCAAGGAGAAGAGCTGGAGAGCTGTAAGGAGGAGTACTGTCCTTGCTAGGTGCTTTGCTGGGTTCGCGTGCAGTTGCTGCTTCTGCCAAGGAAGAGGACAAAGACTGGAACGTTGCTGAGAACCTGCTTGATGAAGAATCTCCAAGGGCTTGTGTGTGCTGGCCTCCTTTTCTGAAGTCTCAGGGACACAAAGTAATCACCACCAGCTCTCCTGAACTCCACTGCTAGGAGTTCTGACCTGCAAGGTGGTGTATATTCCAGTTTTGGGCCTCTGGAGGTTGTTCCTGCTGTTGGGAGCTGGAAGAAACTTAAAGAAAGCAAGAAAAACAACTCTGATGCCGTCAGTGATGCTACGACCTGCACTGAGGCAAGGGGCACCGCTCATGAAGGGCATGACGCACCACCCCACCTACACAGCAGCTTCGATGCCTGCAGTTATCGACCTCCCTGATGGCAACGCTCGCACCAACTTCATCACTGCCAGCACCAGAATCCTGTTATTGTGGACCCGATAACCAACAAGGGAGACTTTTCAAACTCTTCAACTTCGCATCACTTCACCCGAACGACGCCTCACTGCCGACGCCACCATCTTCCCCTGTCCTAGAATCGACACGTCGGCTCCTCGCGGACAACCAGGGAACCGGCATTGACCTCGGCACGACACCTCACCTCCATGACGCCCTGCATCGTCCATAGACTATGATTTCCAAGGTATTGTTGTTTGCGGGTCTGTGTAACTCCATTCTCAATGCCGTACACCTTGCGGTCGGCTCCATACTTTGGATTTATGCCAGTCATGATAATGTAATAGCCTCAGGTGGAGCTAATTGTTTCTAGAAGTGCTATATCTGCAAGTAACTGTTTTTAAATGCTATGTTGATTTGTTGTCGTTTTGGTCTTGTTTGGTTTAGATAAAGACACTTTATTTTTCTAAATTGGTGTGTGTTCCATTTGTGGTGTTTTTCTGTATTACTGTGTGTTTTGAGTACAAATACTTTACACATTGACTTTGATTTTAGCCTTTCTGCTCATGCCAAGCTACCAAGGGGTGAGCAGGGGTTATCTGAAGGGTGTATCCCCCTTACTAGAAGCAAGGGTCCCTCCTTGGACAAAGGTACATACCTCTGCCAACTAGAGACCTCCATTTCTAACAGTGTTGAAGTCAGATGTGGAGTTGGCAGAGAAAGAGATGACTTCAAGTATTAAATTGTGGACGGAGAAGTCTGTTGTACTCTTTTATTTACTCTTACATGCCTTTAAAAACATGGACCAAACATCTAAATTGATAATTGTAGGAAATTGGATTTTTGGTTGAGGGGGGTCAAGTCCGTTCTCTAGCAACAACCACAATCCCTGTAATGGTGAACCACAAAAGTAATTAAATTAAAATGTGCTTAACCCTGTGGTAGCTCGGCACAAAAGTAGTTAGGCTTAACTTGGAGGCAAAGTGTAAAGTATTTTTGCAGCACTCAAACATAAAAAAGTGAAAACACAGCACAAGAAAAATCCCACACAAATTTAGAAAAAAGAGTACATTTTAATACATAAAATTATACAAAAACAAATTAAATCTAATCATTAGAACTCGAGTTATGAATTTTTTACGTTTTTGGTGAAAACGAGCTCTTAAAAGATCAAAGCCCCATCCAAGGACATCTAGTCGCGGAAGACCGGAGCAAAGTAAAAAATTATGGCCAACTGCAATGGAGTTCGGTTCAGATACACGAGGAGGATTGGCCTGGTATCCACTTACCTTCAGACTTATAAAAAAAATTTGAAGAAAATTTTCCGCTAAGGTAAAGTTCAGCAGGGAAAGCAACCTGCAGTTTCTGAGGAGGAGACGTCATCGGGGAGTGGCTGGACAAAGTCGCGGTGAAGATTTCTACATTCGGACGTAGTCACGTTCTTGGAAGCCAGCAAGAACCTGAAGACTGTAGCCCACGGGGGCACCATGAGGTTGAATAACTTTCTGAAGAAGAGCTGCAAACAGAATTTGCTGCTGCGGAGAAGAACGTAGTGGGGGGCTACCGTGAAATTAGGCCGATGGAGATGCACTTACGTTGGATCAGAAATAGGGTAGGTTCTGGTCCCCTGCCGTTCTCTGACCACTTTTTAGTGGAAAAGTTTAGAAGACCCATGTTAGTGGCTGCTACAGAAAAGGAGCGGCTGACCCATCCGGCTGTTGGCTGTTTAGGCACCTTTAGCACCACTTTCAAGGGTATTGGACTGAGTTGGCACCACTTGGAGGATCCAGATGCAAGTTGTTCAGGCTTTGTGTATCTCTGTATCTCAGAACAGGAGGCCAGCTAACTAGTGATTGGAGTCGCTCCGGCAGTCCTGGGATCAAACTGCACGGCAGGCCTCAAGCAGCAGGGCAATGATATGAGGTTCAAAGCAGGCCTCAAGTAGCAAGGCAGTCATCTGCATTACAAGGCAGCCCTCCCGGCCTGTATTGAATTGAAGAGTTGGTCTGAGGGTACTGTATTTATACATGTTGCATGCTTTTGAAGTGAGAGAAACTTCTAGACTCCTGCCACCCCCCCCACCCTCTCCCCACCACGGTCTAGGATGACAAAAGACTGGTGTCAAGTTCTTTGACTGTGCTGAGGTGCAGCCCCTTTGAAAAATAAGTGGGGCAGGGACCAGCTCTGCTACTCCCATCCTGCCAACACCTACTTCCTCTTTGTCTCACTTTCTGGGAGGAATACACAACGGCCAACTGGCAACTATTCACAGTCATGGGATCCAGGCAGCAATGGTTAGAGCAAAAATGTGCCAGCTTTCTAAAAGTGGCATTTTCAGAATTGTGACTTAAAATCCGACTTTATCATTTAAGAGGATTTTAGATTACAATTCTTTTGAGACCAAACATGACATTTCTACCTGTTCCTATGCAAAAGATATCACTTATTACATAAAATAAGGCAACCCAATGTTCTCCTATTTGAGAGATAGGACTTGCAGTAGTGAAAAACATGTTTTGCATTTTCTCACTACCGGGACATGTAATACATTACATCCATCCCTACTTGCTGTATAAGGCCTCCCTTAGGGGTGACTTGTGTGTATTGAAAAGGAAGGTTTAGTTAGGCCTGGAAAAAAGGCTTTATTTTGCCACATCGAATTGGCAGTTTAAAACTGCACAAAGGCTAAAATGGCAGGTCTGAATTTTAAAGGGCTAATTAAGTGGATGGCACAATAAGCAGGACCAGTAGTAGTATTTAATTTGCAGGCCTCAGAGACATCACAGAAAGGTCTTTGTAGTGCACAAGACCTTGCACTTTCCTGCCCAGTCTCCAGACTCACCACAGGGGGGTATGCAACCCTTTTTGTGTAGGGACAGGCACATCCCTATTCAGGTGCAAGGGCTCCTCCCTCTCACTCTAGTCAGGAAGACATACCAGCTTGGTGATGGGCCATTAGGATGTGAGTGGCACACCTCAGCTCCCTTTGTGTGCGACTGTCTAGAAAGAATGCACAAAACCCAGCTGTCACCCAACCCAGATGTGTATTTCAGAGACAGACAGAAGGCACAGAAAGGTTAAAGTAAGAAAATTGCAACTTTCTAGCAGTGGCATTTTCATACCATCAATTTGAAAACCAACTTCACTAAAATGTGTTTTTAAATTGTGAGTCCAGAGACACCATAATTTCTTTTCCTCTGTTTTCCCAATTGGCAGTTACCCTTGTAAAATGTTACAATGTAGCTCCAGTGTTAACCTATGAGAGAGATAGGCCTTGCAGTAGTGAAAAACAAATGTAAGAGTATTTGACTACTAGAACATGTAAATCTTAAAAAGTACATGTCCTATCTTTTACTACGGGCGACTTGTGTGTAATAAAAAGGGAGGTTTAGGTCTGACAAGTAGGTTATCTTGTCAGGTCGAAATGGCTGTTTAAAACTGCACACACCGGCTCTACAGTGGCAAGCCTAAGACATGTTTGAAGGGCTACTCATGTAGGTGGCACATTCAGTGGTGCAGGCCTGCTAGTAGCATTTCATTTATGTGCCCTGAGCACATGTAGTGCACTGTACTAGGGACTTATCAGTAAATCAGATATGTCAACCATGAAGAAACCAAATGCCATTACATTTTAGACACAGAGCACGTGCACTTTAGCACTGGTCAGCAGTGAAAAAGTGCACAGGGTCATAAAGCCAGCAAAAACAAAGTTCCGCACACAGTCAAAAACAGGAGGTCAGAACGCAACAAAGTCATGACAACCTCACCAAAAGATGTCCGGTCTAACAGGTGTGCTTTATAAAAAAACATTTTCTAGTTTCTCACTCTCTACATAATAAATACTGACACAGATATGTAATATTACAGGAAATGATCAGAGTCAATGGTGGAACTTTGTGCATGCACATATAGACACTGCTTTTAGCATAACAGTCCTTGATGAAGTGTACACACCCATGAACTTCAATTTACAGTGCAAGGAAAGGGTAAACAAATATGAAGTTAGCTGTGGACTAGGGCAACTTTAAAATACCAGGCCTACTCCTGAGCTCTTGCAGAAATGAAAATGCTCACTCCAGAGTCTGCAACACTGAGTGCTCACAGTGCAAAAAAAATACTATGATTCTGAAACAATGTGATACACTCAGAAGTAAAATGTTACTTTTGGTTCACAATGTTACTACTACCTTTACATTATGAAAAGTAGTTTTCCAAATAGCTACTTAGACAGAGAGCACCCTTTACATTTTTTTTGTTATATCTATGCTTAACCACAGATTATATCTGCTTGTGTTATTTACAAAACCTGCTTTGGCAAACAGCCATACCCACTAACTTACACTTGATTGGAAATGTAGCTTATTTCTCTGGAATTTCCCTCTCTACTCTTCTGGCATTACTTTGGACACACCCACAAATGTAGTCCATGGAAAAAAAATGATGAGTGCCGTGCATACCAAGACACACACACTCACTCCTCCCCAGGGCATTAAGTGGGATGAAAAAACTGGGGGTCTCTCAAGGGGCGTGGCTAATGTAATTAAGGGTTGGCTTAAAAACACGTAAGCTAAAAGTTTGTTCTTAGTGTAGTCTGCCGCCGACTTGTATTTTGTTGTTTCTGTCATTGCATCCAGATATATGATACAACAAGTAACATCATACTTACAAGTCAGGACTATTGGCTTTGTCAATGGTTGTTAGTTGCATAAGATAAATAAGCAGCAACAGTGGCTTGTATATAATATTGAAAACACTTTCACATAAAGCACTGGTGACACCACGACAATGTTGCTGCTCCTTAGTTCCGAAAAGAGAAGAGAAATCCAGAGAGAAAATGACTCTCTTTAAAGGATTTCCCTTCCCCTAGACCTCCTGTGCCACGGCACATAACAAAACCCGATAGAGACCCGTTTCGAGGCCTCCATAAAAAAACTGCCGGTGCTCAGACCCGGCCCACTTAAAGCCCTGCTCCTCCCCCACATCAACACATGTGCACGCAACGTACGTACTGGAATTTCACAGATGCCTGCCTGAACATTCACATTTGTAAATGAGGAGAAAGTTATTCATGCAGAAGTTACACTTGTTTTCCAATGTGATTTAAGACTTGAAAAATCCTTTGTAATCCGGACCCTTAATCCTCGGGTTGATTTTTTTTCCGAAGTATTAGCAGCTTAAATAGCAATGATGTTGGTTGATAATCGACACCCCAGAAACTTAGATTTCCGTGAGGCTGTTTATTTACTTATCCTACCATCCATAGTTATCCTTATAATACTTTGGTACGCTTTCCCTTTTATTCCAGTGGATATGTTGAAAACAGTGGTTGTGGTAGCATCCAAGCCACTGCTTGATTTCTATTGGTGGAGCCAAGCAGGGATGACTGATTCTGCTAACCTTTCTTATGACCTTTTTAAAGTAGTCTTGGCTTTCTTCTTCCGGGTTAGATTAGGTGTTCTGCCCTAACCTCCTAAGGGAAAGAACAAAGGCAGTCATAATAGTGCAATAAATAATTTCAGAACGTCTCATAACTTTTTATGATTGTCTGTGTAGCATTGTAATTTTTGCTTGGAAACATTACCTCCTTTGGTTTTTCTTTTTTTTCACTCAATTTAAAATAAAACTGTGTTATGAAGTCGATTTTGTATAGAAATAATTAGGTAACCGAACATGTTTACATCTAATTTTAAAAGTAACTTTTGGAGGAAATGTGCTTCAGAGCTACATCGGTACAGAATCGAACAGTTTCAGTTAGAGTTTAAAAATACCATTTCAGGCACTTCCAGTCCAATGTATGACTGATCCCTGGGAGGCAGGGAAGTCTCAGCACCTGACTCGATAAGTATTTCCAGCAGCCCTTACAACAAACTCAGAGATTTTTTCTTTAAGGCTATCTCTCTTGGACTCACTTTATCTATTGTCCATTCAGCAGCGGATTACATCGAAGTCCTGTATTTAGTGCACAGAGTTCTTATTATTATTGTCACCGACAACTTGACTGAAGTGAGCATGTGCAGAACAGTAACAGTAGATTAATCTGTCATTTTGCATCTGAGGACTTGGCTTAGATTTGAAGAATGTTATCAAATTCTGCAATGAATGAAATATTTTTTATATTCTCTGTTTCTCGCAAAATACTTCCCCCTACTCCCTCGACATCCGGTTACAGGACCTGGAATACTGTTTGCCTTCCTAAAAACATGAAAGCACGGATGAAGAAAAGCGAAAGGGCACAGTTTATATCCAGCAGATCAGTTTGTTTGCATCCTTTTTTGAAGGTCCATGTAAGACTTTACAACATCATGAAGATAACGAAGTTATTGCCACATACACAAGAAAATCATGATTTTTTGTGACACTTTATGGTGCTTGTACAAGTCCCTCAATGTGACATTGTACAAGTTCCTCAATGTGACATTGAAGACAGAAAATCTGCATAGTTTGCGGTATTGCAGAGAAATTTTCCCATGGGCTAAACTTGCAGAGAAAAACTTCAGCTTGGCTAGATTTGATGAGTAAAACATTTTCTCACTTGGAGCTGGATATTAGCTCAGTAAGCAGAAGAAAACTTTCCACTGGTGAAGGTAAAACCAGGGACATTAAAAAATGTCTGAAGAGCTAAAATCAGGGCCTTTGCAAAAATGCGCTGAGAACACTTTTTGCAGAACTCTAATTATGGTGACACCTTGTCTTCTGTTTCACATAGTATCTAGTAGAAAATGTGTGCATCCACACAGAGAAAACGGCGGGCAGTGAGACAGAGCAGAGGCTTACATTTTACTAAATTAGAGCTAATATTTCCAGTTTATCTCAATACATTTCATCTTGTTCGTATACTATTAGCTTTCAAAATATTTGCCACTCTTCACTGAAAAAGTGAGGCTGTGCTCATTCGCTAAACCATCTTAAGCAGAAGGGAAATGCATGTCATTTATGTGTGGCTTTAAATCTGTTTTATGTTAAGTTGAATTATGTTGGCTGTGTAGCTGACGCACAGGATGGCAAGGTCATTGTTGCATAGCCCATGATACCATAAAACAAAAGCGCTATATGTTCACCTACCAGTGTGTTTAGATATAAAAGAAAAAGCAGCAATTGTTTGTCCATTCCGTTACTGTACACCGGCAACAAGAACACATATAAGCAAAACCAAAAATATACATTAAAGGTTGCCATCAAGACATTGCTGCCAGTGTGTCTGTGTACAGTATTGCCTTATCTGATAGACCAGCGCTGTCAGTCTTCAGGGATGCTTTTTGGCATGTTCAATGAAGACTGGACAAGGGAAACAAAGGTTGTGATGTTCACATGCAGTTCTGATCAGGGAAGTGCGTCTGTGCTTTTCCCCCTGGCATCCCAATTCAAAGAAACATCTAACAATTCAGCTGTCCTGATAATTTGGACCAATATCTGAACTGTGCCAAATTTGCATCTTACACCTCTTGGAGTATAGTAGCTATGAGACACTATATCAACTCTTTGTCGATGTGATTGCTTAACCCAAACGCATGGTTTCTAAGGAAGTGCAGTGAACTTGTTTCACTATAATATTGGAGTACTTGAGATTAGCAGAACGTCCTACCCGTCACCAGTATTTGGCCTCTGTGCTATTTGACAATGTTGGAATCTATTAATTTGCTGTGTGGAAGATGCCATGCCCTACAGCAGGTACCTTGCAGAAAGTTCTGTTAATCAAGGAGAGTGAGAGGAACTAGAGTAGCTAGTTTGTTTCCCCCTGGGATATATTGGTTAATCAAAGAGAACTAGCTATGTCTGTATGCTATGTGTCTGCAGGGGCTTTTTCATCGGGCCCCACCCGAGGCACCGAGTGTGCCTCAGGTGTGCTGCGACGCCAGATTACTGCGGAGCGGGTTTTTTGGACGGTGAGTGTGCTGTGCAGGTGTGTTGCGTGAGATTTTAAAATTCTGTCCTTGGGGTCCCTACCGGTTACTTTATTGGTGGGCCCCGGGCAGAGGTTAAAAAAAAGGCTTGGGACGTGTAGGGGTTGACTTATGGTCTCCCACGTCCAGTGTGGTCGACTAGTTTCAGCCAGGCCTTTTTATTAAACTGGCTTTCTTCAGGACCTATGTGTGGGGGTGTTACAGGGATCTATGTGATTATCAGTGCCCTGTATGTGAAGCACGCGCTAAGGTGCTGATATATGTAAGAGGTATTTCCTCTCAGTTTGTACTCCTGTCTACAGAGGAAAAAACTCCCTGGACTTTCGCCGGAGGGTCAGGACTTATTAGCACTTTGGCTGTCTCTCCAGGCCCAATGGAACACCTGTGATCCGGACCATGCGACCGGATCACAAGTGTTCCATTGGGCCTGGAGACACAGCCAAAGTGCTAATAAGTCCCGACCCTCTGGCGGAAGTCCAGGCTGAAACTAGTCGACCACACTGGACGTGGGAGACCATAAGTCAACCCCTACACATCCCAATCCTTTGTTTTTAACCTCTGCCTGGGGATGTATGTCAGTACAACGTGATCTTTTGGATCGCGGTACTTGACATCGCGGGCATTACAACGCAAGTCGTTACAACGACTTGCGTTGGAGGTCGCGGATTTTGGAATATCATAATTTTATATTCCAACACCAGTCCACGTAACAGTACGGAAGGTGTTGGAATATAAAATTACAACATTCCTTGTCCAACAGCGCCATCCAGCGCAAGTTGTAGTAACGGCTTGCGTTGTAATGGCATCGTTGTAAAGGCACTGCGGTGTAAACACCGCGTTGTAAACGATGCTCCCCCTGCCTTGGGCCCAGTAAATAAAGTAACTTTTAGGGACCCCAAGGACAGAATTTTAAAATCTCATACAACACACCTGCACAGCACACTCACCTTCCAAAAAACCCACTCCGCAGTAATCTGGCATTGCAGCACACCTGAGGCGCACTCGGTGCCTCGGGTGGGGCCCGATGATGAAGCATGCCACCAACTAGGTTGGTGGGTGAGGGCCTTCATACTAAACCAAATGGTTTCCCATGTAGACACATAGCAAACAGGCATAGTTAGTTCTCTTTGACTAACCACCTTGCAGAAAGTGCAGTTGGATACATGGGAGTACACTTCCTGCAATTTACAGCTATAGAACTAGATCTAGGAAAATCTTCATGCCAAATTCCTGTATGAACTATCACCAACTGAGGCACCATCACTTTTTCCTTGCATCATGATAAAGACATAGATCAAATAGTAGCGGGACAAACCCATCCGGCGGATCATACTTTAGATGGGATTTTGTCAAATAACCCCACCCTAATCAATGTAAAGACATCTCAACTAGCATAGTTCGATTACAGCGCAGTCTTCTTTGAACTATCCTTCCTACAGTCTAATTCCAACACGAAGAAATCACTGTCTACCTTACCCTCACGAGCTTGGCGGTATATGCAACTAGATCTTCATATTGAAGTTTAGAATGACACACCCCTGGCTCTCTCTATCCAGAATCTCCACTGGCTACCGATTGAGCAAAGAGTTAAGTTTAAAGTCCTTTGCTTAACTTTTAAAATTCTTAAACTAGCTTCCCCTCCTATTCTTTCACAGACTATCCTGCACTATGTCCCTGCTAGAACCCTTCGCTCTGCTGGATTGAACCTCGCCATTGTGCCGCGCTTTAAACGAGCTAGAATGGGTGGACGCTCGTTCTCAGTGCTGGCGGCTTCCCTCTGGAACTCTCTGCCTGCTCCTCTCCGTTCAATCCCTGACTTGCTTCTTTTTAGGAAGGCTTTGAAGACCTTCCTCTTTTCCACAGTTTAGTCTTGTCTTCTTGCCTTCTCTGATGTGTTGTGTTGTCCAATTCTCCAAGCGCCGGGACGCCTCTTGGCTGCGGCATCCGTGCGCTATACAAATAATAAATAACATAACATAACATAACATAACATGTTGAGGCCGCAGCCAAACAATATATTAGATCGCTTAAAATGGCTTCTAATCGACTAGCTCCTGTTAGAACAGTTAAAATAAAACAACATAGTCCTTCTGCCCCATGATTCTCTCTGTAACTTATTGAGTGTAAGAAAAATAGCTGGAAAGGAGATGGAGAACTGCCTATAAAGAGGCAGAGGAGATCAAATATAAACCGGACATAGCTATCTATGAAGATCTTATACTGAAAATCAAAGCATCATATTTCACAAGAAAGATCAAAGAAGCTAAAGACTCAGCTAAATAACATTTTCGAACAATTACAGAACTAACTAATAACTTTAACAAGAAATCTCTGACTGCTAGTCAATCTTTCTTTGATACTCCAGCAAATTTCTTTCTGGAAAAAGTAGAAACAATCTTTAAAAATGTATCCAATTCTAAGTTGGCATGCTACTTGCTAACATGGTCAACCGCCCACTGAGCAACTAGCATTCTGAACCAGTTTACTGCCCCACCCAGTGAGGACATTAGGAATCTATTGGAAACCTCCACTTCGGGTTCTCTGTACAATCCCTGTCCGCCTAATATAGCTAAACTTGCAGCAGACGTCATCAAGTCCAAACGAGCCTTCCGTCTATCGGGTCATGTGTAAAACGCATTTACCCCAGTATTTGGAGGAAAGCCGCCTTGATTCCTCTTTTAAAAAAGCCTCAGAACGACCCAACTAACTATTGTCCAATTTCCCGTCTTCCTTTACCAGCCAAAATAAGTGAAACATTCCTGAACAACCAGCTGGTGACCTTTATTGAATCCAATAAACTACTAGACCCCACCCAGTTCATTTTTCGAAAAGGGCACAGCATGGAGATGGCTTTGCTCAAGGCAACTGAAGAGATTAGACAGGCTTTGGATGAAGGGAAAGGGACAGCCTACTGGTAGGTTGACTGGCTAAATGTGGAATCACAGGCATGGCCTGGGGCTGTTTAAATCCTGCTAAGCAGATCGGGAGCAAGTAGCAGAATTTGAGAACTACACCTCTCATCCTTTCTCCCTTCCATGCGGGGACCTCAGGGATCCTCGCTGAGCCCTAAACTTATTAATATTTACGTGTCCCCTTTAGCTGAGTTGATAAGAAGCTTTGGATTCTCCCTGACCACCTATGCAGATGACAACCAAATTGGCACAGGGCTGTCCACGAGTGGATGAATTCCAACTGCCTTAAACTAAATCCAGGAAAAACAGAAGTTCTACTTTTTGGACCCCAGCCATCATTTTGGTTTCCACCAGCTTGGCCAACTATCATGGGTTCTATCCCTACCCCAGGAGAAAAGGTTCATAATCTGGGAGTGATTATTGAGAATAAATTAAACTTTACAGATCAGGTGAATAAGCTCACCTCATCCACCTTCTGCACCCTTAGAACAATCAAAAAGATAATTCCTTTCATACCTGACAAACTGCAAAAGACCTTAATCACCTCTTTGATCCTCTCGAAAATAACTATTGTAAGAGTTTACTTCTTACTACTCATAAATACAATATCAACAATCTTCATGTCCTCTAAAATGGTGCAGCTAGACTTCTGCTAAAAAATCCCAAATGCTGCTCAGTGTCTCAGAATATAAAATACCTGCACTGGCTTCCCATTAAGCAAATAATCACCTTTAAGGTGCTATGTCTAGCTTATAAGACAATTCTTGATCTCAGCCCTGATTTTCTGAATCAAAGTTTTAAATGGTATCTCCCTACCAGAAACCCTCGCTCAGTAAATGCTGAATTTGCGGTACTACCAAGATTGAATCGAGTAAGGTGGGGTGGCAAGAGCATTGTGCTAGAAGCATCCAAAGTATGGCACACACTACCTCTGTACATAAAACCAGCTCCCAGTCTCCTTATCTTCAGGAAAGCTGTAAAGACCTGGTTGTTAAGTCCTGGTAATTCTGTAGTCCTACAACACTTTTAGCTGGAACTGAACAACACCTAGACTTCTCTGGGCAGTAGCATGCTCTACAAATCCCTCTAACATAACATATAGTGGAACATGAAATCAGTCATATCCCACCTGATGTGTGTAAACCACTTTAACCTATTGCGTTCATTAGTGAAATTGCTTTCATTGTGCCACTGAATCATACAAACATGCATCTCTGAATCAGTTTTATGTGCTTGAAAGCCAAGCACAATGTCCTATCTTTGTAAGGTATGTTAAAAAGCTCTTTTATGTGTAAAGTTTTATCTCGGTTTTCCTTTGATGAAGAAGTTTGCCCTCTGATGTTTTGCATGTATTTGCACATTCTACGCTCAGGAAACATTTGTGAGTCTGAATATGATCATCTTGTTTTTGCATATTTCTGACTCAACCTAAATAGGGCATCAGAGCTCTAATTATCATTCGATGAGACTATAGTCTCTGGAAAAAGGAATATTTTAGTTTGTTCAAAGAAAGAAATGCCATTTCAAATGTGAACAACCAATAAGTCTGTGTCCTTTGAGTTGAATGTATTAGTTTGTTAGCTCATTTTCCATTTGCAGAGTCATAAATAGTGCTGTGAGCAACAGTCAGTCATTTAGCGGAGTATTGTATAGTGTTTTGCAGGGTGATATATTTGATGTTGAGTGTGGTATGGTGCTGTTTTCCAGTATTCTATTGGTGTAATGGTTGTATGAAGATTTGTGCAGTAGACTAATGGTTGTGCTTTGTTTGCATTTAATAATAATAATAATATTGAGTTTTATAAAGCGCAATACAGCTACCTCTGTAGGAAGTGTCCCGGCGCTGGCGTGAACAGTGAGAGTCATAGTGCAAAGAGATGAGATTTATTGCGTGAAAAACCATGTTTTCAGTAGACTTCTAAAACAGGGTTTAGAGGGTGCTTGCTGGATTTCCTGCGGCAAGGTGTTCCAGAGCAGTGCCGTACTTGCGGAAAAAGTTCTGCCACCCAAGCGCGCCCTTTTCACTCGAGGTACGTGGAGATGGGCCTTATAGTTAGACCTTAGAAGTCTGGCCTGAGAATATCTAGGCAATCGTTTTTTTAAGTAATTTGGGCAGGTCCCATAGAGGGCTCTATAGGCCAGGGCGAGCGCCTTGAATTTTATGCGACTTTCCACAGGTAACCAATGTAGCATGCGCAAGTAAGGAGAAATATGATGTCTAAAAGGGACATGCCTGAGTAATCTGGCCGCCGAATTCTGAACGATTTGCATCTTTTGCAGCAGAAACTTCGGGAGGCCTAAATATGAAGTGATCGTGGCGTGAATAATCGTTTTACGGCAGCTCACCGGGAGCAGTCGGAGAAATCTGCGTAGGCTCCTCAGTTTACCTATGCATCCTCCAACAACCTTCTGTATCTGGGGGGCAAAAGACAGGCCATTATCCCATGTAACCCCCAAATTTTTTGCCTTTATGCTGGGAGATGGTGTGGGACCCATCTCGTCCAGGCACCAAAAATCAGCGGGGGTGGGCGCTTGTGCCAAAGAAGATCACCTCCGTTTTACCCGCGTTTAGTTTCAGCTTGTTGGTATTCATCCAGTAGGCCACGTCTCGAAGGCAGCCCTTACAGTTAGAAAAGGCTGCCTAAGAAGCCTCAGAGAACGGGAAGACCAACTGGGTGTCATCAGCGTAGGAAATTGTGGTGACTCCCCAATTGGCAATCAGCGTGAACAACGGGGCCAAGTAAATATTAAAAAGCAGCGGGCTCAGGGCAGAGCCCTGTGGGACCCCGCAGTTCAATCACCTAGAATCTGAGGAGAAGGCGCCGAGAGCCACCTTCTGCGATCTGTTGGACAGATAGGAGTGGAGCCAGCCCAGTGCCAGGCCGATCTCATCCAGGCGTTGTAATAGCCTGTCGTGATCCACCGTATCAAAGGGGGCCGATAGATCCAGGAGCACCAGCATTGCTGATGCTCCTGAATCCAGCGACCATCTGACTGACTCGGCCACCTCGATCAGGGCGGTCTCGGTGCTAAAGCTGGCTCTAAAACCTGATTGTGTTTCATGGAGAGCGTTACTATCCTCCATGAATTTATTTAGTTGCCGCTGGATTAATTTTTCAAGCATTTTGCCCGGCGCTGCCAATAAAGAAATGGGACGAAGATTCCTCAAATCTTCTGGGGCCCCGTTTTTCCTTTTTTTTTCAACGGGAGTATGGTTGCGTGCTTCCAGCACTCCGGGAACACTCCGGAAGAAATGGACAAATTCCATATGAGTTGGTGCCACAAATTCCGCCATCAAACTCCAGAATTTTGGTGGGCAGGGATCATCAGGAGATCCTGATTTACATCTGTTAATTTCTTGCATAACGGCATCTCGTGTGACTGGTTGAAATTGGCCCAAGGTCAATTGAGGCGCTCTATACTCCATTACATCTGATTTAACAGTGCATTCTGCCGGAGTAAAAGAGTCAGATACTTTCAGAATTTTGTTCTCAAAATATTCAGATATAGTGTCACAGAGTTTGTCTGACGGAGTCACATCCAGCTCAATACATCTGGGTTTAAAAAAAGACTGCACTATCTTGAACACTTCTTTGCTAGAGTGTTCTGGTTGATGGATGGAGGTGGAGAAAAAAAGTTTCCTTGCGATTTTCATAGATTTGTGCAAAGCGCGGATGGCGGCCTTATAACGTGCCCTCGCCAAGCTGCAGTAGTCCGCCCTCCAAAGTCGCTCTAACTTTTTACAGGCGGACTTCTCCGCCCTCAGTTCCTCTGAGAACCAGGGAGCGGAGGGAGAGCCCCTACAGGACATTGCCCGTTTAGCTGGCGCAATAGAGTTCACCATATCGCCTATCCATTTTGACATAGCCACTGCATCCTTATTTACATCAAATGAAAGTACAGGAGGGTTATGAGCCAGGACGGGGCCTATGTTTTCAGGTATCAGACTTTTCCACTGCCTCTTCAAAAAGGAGCGTCTCCCTGTCTCGGGCCCTGACCCAGGTAGCCTAACCGAGAATGGAATTAAAGCATGGTCTGACCAAGTCAACTCTAGAGGTGTAGCCACCGCCAGATTGTTGGTATTAGAGAAGATCAGGTCAAGCATATGGCCTGCTTTGTGTGTGGGAGCTGTGCTACTTAGTGTCAGGTTAGCGGCACTTAGTGTTGAAATAAGCCGCTTAGCCAGTGGGCAAGCAGCTGCCTCTGCATGCACATTAAAATCCCCCACAACTATAAAGTAAGAGTGGAGGATAGAGCTTTGGACAATGGCGTCACTAAGCGCCGAAAGAGTCGTATCTGCACAGTCTGGAGGCCGGTAGATAACCATGTCTGCCAGGGATTGGCGGGGGTTAATTTGTAGGCAGAAGAACAAGCCTTCCATCCCTGCAATTGTAGTGGGTAGTGAGGAGGTGAGTTTATAGCAATCTCTAAAGAGAAGGGCCACACCCCCTCCTCGTCTATAATCCCCTCTGTTAGAGAAACACATTTGAAAACCAAGTGGCACCGCTAGGGCAACGGTAGGCATAGTGTATTCATTCAGCCATGTTTCAGTTAGACACATCGCATCCCACTCACCGTCCTCCAGCAATAGCCAGATGTCATTGGCGTGTTTGGGCATGGACCGGCAATTTAAAAGACCCATTTTCAGGCGGCAACAACTTGAGTCAGGCCGGTCATTAGATTTGTAGGAAGAGCAGGAGCCAGAGAGAGTAACCCAGCTCAGCGGGAAACCGCATAGCGAGCAGACCTGTGAACTCTGATCAGCTGCAGGATCGAGTGAGGCTTTGCAAGGCTGCTCCGAGTTCAAAGCTACCAACTCCTCTCTGGACCAGATAATCCTGGCTGTGCCTGAGCTCAGGCCAGCAGCGTGGCAGGCCTGGCCGCGGTCAGGTCGCGGACGGGCGCAGACGGGCTTGCCTTCGGCGCGCCCGCGGCGCACATCCGCTGCACGGCCGTGGGCACATTTCAATATAAGGAAGCGCCCCGGAAGTGAACCAGCAAGGGGGAGGAGTCGCGTCCCTCCGTTCAAGCGGCACAGATAGCCGTGACGGAACGGGGACCGACCTGGGAAGTGCAAAATAGGCAAAGTGCAAAGGTGCAATAAACAATTAATGCCAGCAAATCACCCACACAGTAATTTAAAAATCGATCTTGGTGTTAAAATGCACAAATTGTACAAATGATTTAAACGAGTTGTGGTTCTTAAATCAGCCACACGCATTAGCTAGAAACCTCCTTTAAACAATGCTCGACCACCAGCGCCTGTCTCACACTGCTCTCACTCTCTCATTTAGTGCTGTGTGCAAGTAAGTAAACAGTCTATGTAGCTACGGTTCTGTACTGATGGAAGAAGAGTGGTGGCAATATTTAGTGGGTTCAGCCTCAAATTCCCAACCTCTAAATATTTCCCCAGGTGCCAGACTGGGTCTGGAAATTTTTTATAGCAATGCTTCTGTGCACGGCTATGTGGCACCATGCTGGTGTGCATATCCTTCCTCCTGTCCTGGAAGTGATGGAGCAGAGCAGCATATAAGCATGACCCTTGGACGCCAAAATCAGTTCCTTTCTTTGCACACCTTTGAATGCAGATTCAGAACTGGCTCCCACTTTCATCGGCTCTTGAAGGATCATGTGTCCATTCTAATGCAAGAGGTGTCATCTAGAAAGTCACAGGCTCAGATATGGGGATGGATTGGTACTATTTCCTTGTGCCAAAGAAGAGTGGAGGGCTTTCGGCCTATCATAGTTCTTCGTCCTCTGAATTCCTCCCTGTGGAAGGACAAATTCAAAATGCCCATGCTGGCTCAGGTGCTGTCTGCCCTGGATCGGGGTGACTAGTTGGTAGCCCTCGATCTTTAGGACAAGTATTACCCTATAAGCCCCATCTGCAGTCCTGCAGATGTTATCTAATGCCAAGACCATTCTCAGTTTGCTGTGCTCCCCTTCAGCATCACCAGTGTTCCTTCGGTGTTCATTAAAGTAATGGCAGTGGTCACCGCCCTTTTCTGGATGTTCGCATTCCAATTTCCCCTTCTTCAATGACTGGCTGTTAAAGGTGGCCTCTCCAGAGTCAAGGACCACCTACAGAAGATGGCGAACATCTGACAACATTGGGATTCTTGATCAATGAGCTAAAGTCCCACCTGATTTCTTCGCAGCAACTTCCTTTTTTTCTTGCTTAAAATAATTTTTATTGGCTTCAATCAACAGTTGCTACAGTGCATAGATATATGTCAGAAATATTCTTTACAGAGTATCGTCATACTGCGTCATGTTCCATGTCGCTATACATCGCCTTTTCTTATAAGACATTACCCCTCCAATTATCCTTTTATGGCAGCTGTCATGGACACGATGCAGTTCAGTGCCTCCCCTCCATTCAGGAAATTCGGGCCATGATCCTGATGTTTTCAACCTCGGTCCTGGATCTCAGTGAGAGCATCTCTGAGGCTTCTTGGCCTGTTAGACTCCTTCACCCTGCTTGCTGACTATGATGTGGGATCTGCATTGGAATCTGAAGTTCCCCAGGGGTTAGCACCAAGGCAACCAGATGTCATCCAGGTTTCGGAGTGGACTGCATGCAATCTGTAGTCATTGCTGCTCACCTGCATTTGGCCCACTGGTAGGCCTCACTCCCTTCCCCATTCAGAATTGCCGGTGGTGCCGGACTTGTCACTGCTGGGTTGGGGAGGTCATCTGAGGAGATAAAGATCAAAGGGCAATCTGTTGGAGTTGCAGGTTATTCCTCTGGTGCTGAAGTCCTGTGTGAGGTCCATCAAGGGCAGGGCGGTATAGGGTCTCGCTATGTGGTACTGAAACAAACAGAGTGCATTGGGTCATGGGTCCTGTAACTCTAGCGTTGGCAGGAACCTCAGGGCATATCTTTGATCATGAACTACCTGGTGAGATCCTTGAACTCGGGGAGGATAAGCTCAGCTGGGGGTGCCTGGCAGATCATGAATGGCATCTACATCCCAAGGTGGTACAGGAAATCTTCTAACAGAGGGATGAATCCTGACTAGATCTTCTCACTACATTTGAGAACGCACAGTGTCAAAACTTGTTGGGCTAGAGTGGAGCATGGGACTCCTGTACACCTTCCTACCTCTGCCTCTCCTTCCCCAAGTTCTGAAGAGATTAGGAACGATTGGGCCCCAGTCATCTTTCTGGCTCTGATTTGGGCCATTGCAAGTGAACTCCTGTCTCTATTGGTCCAACCACCCTACATCTCCTTTCATCTGGACCAACTGGTGATAAGGACTTGGGCAGCCTTCCTGCTTAAAGTTGTGAGTGCTTACCATGTTGGACATTCCATCACTCTCCCAGCGTCATACCAATGACCATAGGGTGAACAAACCTTTTTTTCTGGTGTTCTTTGGGACAAAAAAATGAAAAGGCTGTGCAGAAAAGGACTCTGCTGAGGTAGATAGTCCTCTGCATTAAGCTCTGCTATGCATTGGATGGGGTGATTCTTACAGGGGGCTCCACTTAGTCATTTCCGCAGTAGAACAAAGTCTGTGTTGAGCTGCACAGCATTACCTAGCAGCATGTGGGAGTACTGTAATGAAAAGGTTTCCAGATCCAGTCTGGCGCCTGGGAAATATTCAGAAGGTGATGAATCTGTGGTGAAATAGAGTATCTGCCAGAAAGAGTGTTACTGAAGGTAACTTGTTACAACTATATGATATTTGTAAGCTTTAATGCACAACATACTTATTTAACATATTACCTCATAAGCTTATATACTTGATGAACTCAACAAACAATTTATTAGAGATCGCTAGGGCAAGACAAAATCAAGCCAAACCTACCACTGTCACCTAAAGTTACAACTGAAAGAAAGAAGAACAACATGTGCACGAGTAAGAGGGAAACCCTCTGTTAAGGAATAAATCCCCAATATTTAAAGAAAACGATGTTACCCAGCACTCTGTGCATGCGTAGGAATATAGTGCATTGACGGTCACATCATATCAACCAGAACCCTCCACAAATAATCTAGAACTTCTAGTGGTACTAGAAAATACAAAAATCTTGTCTTCATTGCCAAATGCTATTCCATTAGAACTCAGATTGAGCTGATGGATCCAAGTCTCTCTGCCAGGTAAAACCATCAACCCTATCTTACTAGGAAATCCAATTACACCCGGCCCTGTTTTAGGGACATCTCAAGAACCGGACTACATCATAACATCTCCAAGATCAACACTTCTAACCACTTGCTTTACTCTTTAACTGCCATCGGAGCTAAAGAAGTGTGTGATGTTCTAATGCCACATTGGTCTAACATTATCAACCTCTCTCTTTAACAAGGAGCCTTCCCTGACTGCCTAAAAAAAAGGCTTTCACTAAAAAACAAAAAGAGTTGATTATCTCAAGGACCTCAACAACTACTGGCTGATCTACAGCCTCCCATTTCTAGCTAGCATCCTGCAGAACTGTGTGAACATCCAACTAAATCATTTTGTAAAAGCCAGCAATCTGCTAGATGAGCTCCAGTCTGGCTTCACAGAAGGTCAGAGTACGGGGACTACCATCCTGCAAATTACAGACAATGCTGTCAAAATAATGAATAATAGAGCCTCATTCCTGCCTATCCTTCTTGACCTCTCAGAGGTCTTTGATATGGTCAACCATGACAATCTGGTCTGCACCTTGATAGACTATATGAGCTTCGAAGGGATAGCTAGAGCAGTTTAAGTCTTGCCTAGAGATCTGCTCACAAGTGATCTAAGTGGAAAATGCCCCTTTCTATCCCTTCAACAGTCCCAAGGTTTCCCTCGTGGTTCTGTTTTAGCCCCAGCCCTATTCAGCCTCTACTTGGAGCCACTGAGTGGCCTTGCAAAGGACTTGAATGTATCCTATCCACCAACATGGAGATGACACTCGGCTCTACTTGAAGGTCTCTTCCCCCACTGACACCTCCTGACTTTGCCTCTGCTCTGGACAAAATTCAGTAATGGATGACCTTGCACCATCTCAAGCTCAACCCCTCATAAGACAGAGTTCATTATCTTCTCACTGAATTCTTTATCCATTCCAGTCCAAGAATGGTTATGTTCTACCAACATCTTAGACTGCTTCACTATCATCTCTGAAAATGCCAAATCTCTTGGTTTCACCTTAGATAAAAGACCTAGGAGCTGGCTTAGATTGCAGAATTTGAATTTTACTCCTTCTACAGGGGAACAGAGTAAAATACTCCATCACTAGTGTACTATAGCATGCATAGGGAGCAAACTGCCTGTGCCGAAAGGGTCGAGAGGATTCCTATAATGGTAGTACATCCTCCCGTGTGTATACACTACTTCACAAAAAGCCCCCTGGGACCCGTACCGAACAAGTTACACTGCAGGGTAGGGCCCTTGATGACCGTTTGACTAAAAGGTTACCCCTTTCTCGGAGTTCCCTGAGACACGATTACTCTGCTAAGATGGGATGGAGTGAACACTAAACACAGATAAATGATCTATTATTATGCAGTTTAGGAGCAGCTATCTGCCCTAAAAAAAAAAGTAGGGTAGGGATTTCCCTCCTCCTTCTTTGTCCAGGCAGGATTATTATATTCTCAGCCCTGAAGAAAGTCCCAGACCAATTTGGCCAATAAGGACTGATACATGTTGGCACTAGGGTCGTAGGACCATAAATCTCCTGGTTGACCTACATTAACCTTTGTTTTTTAATATCCCCGTCAGATCCATGAATAAAGGGATAATGGGATCTGGTGGCTGGTTTTTGCTGTTTAACTCCCCCTGCCACATCTGTTCAAGAGCTCCCGGAAATATGGTCGAGCCCACCCTGATTTTTAGCCGTCAGGGTGACCCTATGATGGAGCATGACACCACTAGGGTGTGCGAGGGTAACTAAAACAAAAGGATGTGTGTCCTTCCACACCCTCTAGTGGAGATCAGCTCATCGTTTTGAAAAGATCTTACCAACCAGGGTTACTCTCAGAGGGCAGCGAACACCGGTCATAAAAGTGTGGAGTACTTTTTGTGACGTAGTAAAATACTCCATCACCATGACACAGTAACCGTACTCAGGCTTTAGAAACGTCCACAGCCCCAGCAGACATGTCTTACATTGGCAGGTACTGTTATCACTGCGGTTCCTGTCAATACATTGGAAGTGTACAGCTCTGTCAATATGACAGTACCATACAGTACACTTTCAGAATCTTTTTATTTTTTATTTTCAGAAATCTAATCCCAAAGCAAAGGGAATTTTCTCCCATGGCGTGATGGTCTTTTAAATGTTTTTACTTTCACTTACTGTCACTCTTTGAATAGTGGTGTATGAAAGTAAAAACTGGCCTTTGTCTGCCTACTCTACATTGGGTCAGACAGCCTTTACTCTGTGGGGCTGACCGAAGAGCATGTCAGCGGCAAGACAGAGTAGCCTCAGTCGCTGACATGCTTAAGTTCTGTCTGACTCTAAATGAGGTAGGTGGACCTTCAGTTTTGCAGCATAATACCTTATTCTCCAAATTCTAAATCAGGCCCTTAATTTCCTTAACAATAATAGAATACCGACAAAAAAAGAAAATTATCAGTTTGAACATACCCATGGGATGAAACCTTTTCTCTCAGTTCATGACTTTGAAGTAGTGAGTTAAGTCTTGGTCCTATCTAAGCAGGACTATGGCAATGCCATCCTATCTGGATTCCGCAAGACACACCTAGCTCCAGTGAAGGCATCACTACATGCTGCTGCTCGCATGGCCTCGGGTGCTTCCCTGTTCGACCGGGTCACTTTTATCTTGTAGTCTCTAAATTGGCTGCATATAGAAGGAAGATTCATGTTTAAAGTTGGCTGCCTAGTCCACAAAATCATCTACTCTGAATAATCACCCTATCTTGTTAGGAAACCGAAACCCTATGGTTATTTCCTGCAACTTCACAGCACTGACTGACTACTCCTTGAAATCCCAGCCTTCAGGTACAAACAGGCCTTGTGGTAATGATTTTCTGAAGTGCCACCAGAATGGGGAACCAGGTTCCACCAGAAATTCGGGCCTTAACCCCTCTAACAGCCTTCAAGAAACAACTCAAAGACTCCCTCTTCAATAAGTTTCACTCGAATACAACCCCTATCTAAACTGATTGGATGCTCTGTAGCTTATGCAATTGCTTTTAAATATATCTGTATATTAACTGCACCTTTTCCTTGGCTGTAGCTCTGATTAGATTTAGACTCTGAAACCAGTGCCGCCATGTTGTGAAAGCATGATTGTTCTTCTTATTCTGAATTACGATGGACACTTGTCACCCTCCACCTTCCATTGTCTATGCTTGCATTCCGTTCTGCTTTGTTATTTGTATTGGCACTCATGATATGACCTAAATTGCATGTTCCTCAGCAGTTACATATTTGCCCTCATATTTCTCTGTAACATACTCATAAGTCCGGAGACTTCAAGTTGTCAGCGTGCTTTCTTACAATTATTTTTCTTTCACACTCACCTTTTATTGCCTACTATTATCTGTACAAGGCATGCTGTGTTGCGTAAAGCAGTCTGATGCTTTCGGGCTAAGTATGCTTTATATGATAACTTATAAATAAATAAATTCTACTCTAATGCATTCAGAAGCGCACTCTCTCATATATATATATATATATATATATATATATATATATATATATATATATATATATTTACACATATAAATAATATAAGTAGTCAACTAATGATTTAGATTAGAAGTCAATCCCCGTAACCGCATTATACATTGAATTAGAAGTATTAACGAGCATTATCAGTCTTAATCCACTAGATGTAGCCACCCATGTTGTGGAAGGCCATCAAGTACTTCCAACAACTTGGACTACTGCTTGCGAGAATAGTTGAGTCTATAGAATAGCAGTGGCTTTATCTCCAAAACATGCTCAGTGGAATCACCGTCATCTGAACTTGTTGATATTGTAATAGTTAGATGCTTATCAAGTGTCAAAAAAATTCCTTAATTTCTGTGACAAGTAATGTTGGGTTCACATTGGGGTGTGTAAACTATCATTGTCCTTTGTTCCCCTATTAAATGTATTACTATGTATCCCATTAATATGGCTCATCTGACATGGATCTTTGTCTCAGATCTTTCCCCTCTGTTTTCTCGTGATAGTTTCACCTAAGAAGAAATTATTAGCGAAGGCTTTGTGCAATTAATGGCGACGCTGTGTGCTAATGCCATGTCCTATTGCCCTATGGCTTATATCATCCACAATAGTTAAAAGTTTTATTGTCTCTCTGGTGTTCTGATAATGCTCAAGAAGATAATAATTTGCAGGTGAACATTTACTAAGAGTGGTAGTAAAATGTGTCTCTCTTGTCCGTGGCCGAAGACATTGTTCTATAAGCTTTATGAATAAAAAGATGGAGCCGTGACCAATGGCCAAATGTTGAGACTTATTATCAACAGAATAAAGTTCTGAATCAGTGAGCAGACGAATCTGTCAAAAATCTGCCTTTTTAGAAAATGCCCTCCATTTGCTCTGCCAGATGTCTTTAATTGCGTAGTATATTAATGTCTGCTGAAAATACCCTTAGTGCCGTTATTGATAAATATGCCAATTATCCGATCTTGGATCGTTAATGAACTAAAACCAATGCACAGACAGTGAAAGTATGTTGAATGAACATGCCCTCTCACCAATAACAAACAGTCAAGGTCACAACCAATTTGCATACATTCTAAGAAGTGCAATTTCTTCTTTCCCTCCAGGAATGGCAAAATTCTATTCAGAAGAACGCAGGGCTTGCATTTATTGAGCTCATCAATGAAGGAAGGTAATTATGTTATTAACTCTTATGGCATGTCATCTTCTGCAACCTTGCTCCCATGAACCCAGATGCACCTCAATATTACTCCATTTGTATATTCTGTCTAACTGTTTTTTAGGATATCTTTGTTCTTTTGTATTTGCTTAGATTTGATATTTTAGCATGTATGTATGGTTTAGTCCGCCTAGAAGTTGAGATTTCTTGCAATTGTCTTGTGCATTATATATATATCTATCTATCTATCTATCTATCTATCTATCTATCTATCTATCTATCTATCTATCTATATATATATATATATATATATATATATATATATATATATATATATATATATATATATATATATATATATATATAGTTGTAGCAATGTTTGTTTGTACGCATTACAGGAGAAGACAAGAAGGGTTACAGGGTGTCGGTCGGGTTCGTACCACCATCCTAGTAAGTTTCACGGTTGTTTTGTCGAGAGGATCAGGCTAATTCACTCTGTACTTCCATCTGCCGCCCCATCTGCTTTGGGCACAGTCTTGGCTCAGCGTCTACACCCTCCTGGCGAATCGTCAATTAATGCGAGGCAGTGTTGGCCGCGCAACATGGCGCTGTCCAGGGTGCTTCCGGCGGATGCAGACCGAGACCGCCGTATTGACATTCGAGTCTTTGCACTGCGAATCGCATTGACATCAAAGATTGTGCAATGTATGGAGGGATAGATAGGTGTCCGTGCTGAGATGCCTTGTTTCACGCGCCTCTTTGCACAGCCGCTCTTTTCTCAGCTCTGTTTCTTTAAATCCAGCCGTGCCACGAGGAGAAGCGCGCGCGTGCAGCTGGCACCGGTGACTTGTAAACAGATGCAGCCCACTGCTCTGTGGCTCTCATAGCTTCTGGAGACATGGGGTCTGAAACCTGCAGGAGCCGGGATTGATTGATGTGCACTGAATGTGCACTTGGCTTCATCTCAAAGCAGGCTTCCCATGTAATCAGTTTTACATTATAGGATATATATTTCAGTGCGAATTTCTTTTTTTCTAATTCAAATTCCTTATAAAAATTTCAAATACACACAGAGAGAGCATGTGCACTTTGCACACTCACATTATTGAAGTTTGATGCCGATAACCTCCCAGCAAGATGAAAGGGTACTGACCTGAAACGAACAAAAAACAGAGCAAAAGTTGCTAAGATTAAAGAAAACATGCCAGAAAAGAAAAAAAACACGAAAAATAGAGCCTCAGCATGACGGTACGTTAGGAAATTGTGAAAGACGCGCACCGACTACAACAGACATTATATTCTATATTGCAGAATCATGAGCCCAGGAAGGACAAATCGAGATTGAAGATGTTTTGCCCTCCTTTGCCTGTCTTCCCATTGAAGTGGCCCATCAGTGCGCTCAGAGTGTCCTCGGAGTGGTGTTACAACCATCTAATACCCAACATGTATGATTATCGAAGGTTCCTTGAAAATGTACCATTTTTTAAAGGAGTATACTGCCTCGTGTCTGAGTGTAGTGTGTGGTATAGGGTGGCATAAATGATTTATAGCGGGCCTCATCCTAGAAAGCTGTGACACTTAAAGATTTATGCCATATCACCCTAAGAGCCTATAGAGCAAGGGTCTCCAAATGGGTCCTGGAGACCATCCATGCCAGATTTTTTGGATATCCCCATTGAGATACATGTAGTTATTTTAAAAATCTGGCATGGATCCGGCACTCCAGGACCGGTTTGGAGACCTCTGCAGGTATAGAGCATCATGGGCAACTATTCTGACCCTTGGATAGATTTGTGTTAATGGGCTATTTTGGAACCATGGTGAATAGAATGATAGAATGTGCCTCACATAGGTCACAACTGCTTTATTATTCTTTCAGGGGGCAGTCAGCCTAAATTGACGAGAGATAGTTTTAGAGTATCGTATAGAGGTCATGTCTGAAGTATGTGGGACTTTTTGCTTCAGCTGAATTAATCCGTAATTGACGTATCTAATTAAAAGTAAAGCTAAAGAAAATACAATCATAGGTATTGGATTGTCCAAGTTGTCCTATCTCCGTAAAAACCCCTGCCTTACTTAGACAGCCAAAATGAAGTGGGCCTTTTAAAGAGCAATTGATACTTTAGTGTGAATAGAACAAAAGAAGGCACCCTGCCTAGTGATATAATGGCCCTAGCAGGAGGGTCCAAAAATTGGTATAAAAAGTGAATAGCACTTTTTATACTTTTTGTTATCTCAATTCTAAGAAAATAATATATCTAAAAGAAAATAAAAACATATATATTTCTAATATGCTCTGTAGAGTCTATTTGGATTGACCTTGTGTTTGTTGTGTGCAGTGTCAGCTTCTAGGTTAATCACCCCTTCTTATATAATTTTTGGACCCTCCAGCTAGGGCCATTATATCACTAGGCAGGGTGCCTTCTTTTGTTCTATTCACAGTTGTTTCTTCCCCCCTATGGCCTGCCTATATCTTTAAGTAACCCACGGGGAACCCCCTTCTTTTGTTCAATTGATACTTTAGCCTTCAGTTTTGTGATTATATAGCACATTTTCACCCACGCCATTCCACTTTTTAGGCTGATTGTTGTATCCTGAAGGCACGATTTACAAATCTTGGTTCTGGATATTCAAGAGTAAATAGTACCCAATTCTAAAGTAAGACACCATTCTCACAGAAAAACGTGAATTGGACCACCCATATTTGGCTTTGGGTATCCTGGCATGGGAGTTCTTATTGATCATTAAAATGGGGTAATCACAGACTGTATGCGAGGTCAATATAATGGTTAAATATGAATCTTAATATTCAAATATTCTTCATTCAAGTAGGAAAATGTATTAATTTCAGAAATTCCTCATATGTCAACACGTGTTTCATGATAACATGTCGCTTCCTCAGGGCAAAGATATTAATATTGCAAAATGCTGTAATTATGATACAGTACAGGAATAACTGACATGATCACAAAATAATAATAATAATAAATGAGCTTGTAAAGCGCCTGGTTACACTCACTAGTGTGTCCCCGGGCTGCAGCATACTCCGCCCACTCTGTAGCAGTAAATCTAAGCATGGTGGAAGGTCTATATCTTAAAAAGCCATGTTTTTAGTTTTTTACGGAGTGAGTTTTCTGGAGAGCAAGGGGGAGGGTGTTCCAGTGCTTAGCAGCTGGGTAGCGAAAAGACCTACCACCCATTCTTACTCTTTTGATTAATGGGATCTTAACCTGCCGCGTCCCCAGACCGCAGGGCCCTATTTGCAGTGTAAGGTGACATTAGACTATGGAAGTAACTAGGTCCCTTTCCCTGCAGGATGCGATGACTGACACACAGGGCCTTAAAGAGGATTCTATCCCTCACCGGTAGCCAGTGCAGGGCAGCCAGGGCATTCTTGGAGGAAGCTCTCCAGGGGAGCATTAGAACAAGGCGAGCCACCGCGTTCTGAATGCATTGTAATCTCTGAACACTCTTACCACTGGCTCCTAGGTATACAGCATTCCCATAGACCAGGCGGGAAGTCACCAATGCATGGACTAGAGTTTTCCTGGCGGCTACTGGGAGCACATCTAAAATCTTCCGAAAGCCTTTCATTATTCCGAAACACTTTCCGGCCACCGTCCTAGAATGGTGATCAAATGAGAGCTTGGAATCCAGCCACATCCCCAAGTTCTTGACCTGGTTTCTGGGGGTGGGAGTGGGGCCCACAGTCTGCGGCCATCCCCTCGATGACCATATTGAGGGATCCTTCCCCACAATCAGGACTTCAGTCTTGCTGACATTCAACTTTAAACAGTTGTTTGACATCCAGACTGCCAGCTCCTGTAGACAAGAGGAGAAGGTAGTGGCTGCCTCAGTATGAATAAAAATAGATCATATTGAAAGAAAAGGGAATGGTGGAGAAGTGTGGCTCATTGGTTAGAGCGGCAGACCCTGATGCAGAGGTCTAGCCCAGGACCAGGGTTCAATTCCTACTTCTACATTTACATTTACATTTACAATGATAAGAAAGAATGCAAATGCATGAATCCAGCTGCCCTGCATACTGAATGTTGAGCTGCACCCATTTCCTCAAGACCAGGGCTAAGCTTAACACCTTGCCTAATAAATCCAGATTTGTGGATACAGAGTGCATTTATGCCCTTCCTACCCCTCACTGGAGAATGGAGAAGCTCTTCCAAGGAGCTCAAGAGCAAACAACCTACACATGTAGGTAAGCTGTTTGGTGGCTGTGACAGGTGCGCACACTCCCTCGCTGTACCAAAGCTTGCCTGTTGTTTTCTCACCTCTATGAGACCTCAAGCTGTCCTTTTCTAGTAACCACTAGCCTCCCCCAGGCATTAGTATGGGCTCATCACCAGCATGTTCAGCTTACATGCTGTAAGAAATGTTCCCAAGCCACACTCCCTTTGACCCTATCCTGCTTTCCAGAGGACCAGCAACTAGTTGGCCAGCGAGCTATCCGAATCCAGATGTCACAAACAGGTCCTGAGTAGGTATTTGAGGTGTCTTTCCATCTGTTGGTTCATACTGAATTCCTACCTCCCCCCAAGAGTAACACTGCTATCTGCCTCTCTTTAGTTCCTTGACTTCTACTGCCCCTTCCTGGACGTGGAGCCATTGACCTGGAATATCCAGAATCCCCGAATCATGAAATAGACGTGTTTCAGCATATCATCAACCTCTAACGGTAAACTGGGAGTTGAGCAGAATCCCAGAGCCCATGACTCATGACTGTGAATGCAGAGACTCTTGATTTTGTGTGGCACTCTGAAGTGCCTTCCTTACAGTTTGCACCAGTCCTATTTGAGTGTTGGTGTACAATTTATGATTTTTGTAATCCAGTATTTACCAAAAACACCTTTTTCAGAGTTCATTTGGGATGCAAGGTTGTGATCATCTATGTTCTTGTATTTGTTTATGAAGAGTGCACCGTTTTCAATCATTTAGTAATCTAGAACAGTTCAAACTATGTGTAGTATGAGTGCCATATGGCCAACTGCATTTCATTGCATTATTTTGTTGCGTTTTTCAATTTTTGTAATTTACATTTTTAGTCACCAGTTTTAGTGTACATTTATTTATATATTTTGAGATGATTCTTATTATTTATTAAGTATGATTTCACCCAGGCATTTTGGTGTTAGAATAAAATAAAAACGTAAAAAGTACCATTATTCAAAGACGGAAGCAATCAAAAACAGTAAAATAGATCAGAAAGAGCCAAGTGGGGTTATTAATGGTGAAATAAAACGACTTTGGCGGCATACTTGAAAGTACTGAAACTGGAAATACTACGCAAATCCTAAGGAACATAATTTCGGAGTTTGGTACCCAGAACACTAAAACCTGTTCCCCCACAGTGTGCCTTATTAAACTGGGATATAAGCAGAAGAGAGGCAGCACTTGACTGTAGTGGCTGCGCAGGTTGATAAGGGGCCACTATGCAGAAAATAGAGAAAACCAGGACTGTTTTATGATGGGTTCCGTGGATTTATCGTACTGCCTTCAGATGAATCCTTGGCGTTATCCAAATTTCCTGGGCCCTTTCACCAATCACATGGCCATGTGCTGAAGCTGCTGCACCTTTAAGATGCACTGATCTGGGAGGCCTCGGATGGGTGTTACAGTAATCAGTATAGGTTAGAAAACAAGACTCCGCCTCCTGCTTAAAGTCTCCACCGGGACAAACATGCAGATTTTACTCAAAACATTTAGCCGTGCAGATCCTGTGGATCAGACTTTCTGAATTTGGAGCAGGAATGACAACTTCTGACAAAAAAAACAGGATTGGAATGGGAGGAGACTGAGTTGGAAAGGCGAGAAGCCGTCAGACCACATCCGCCAGACCCTTCCTACGATTAGTATTGTGTTAAGAAATCCTTCTACATCCAGCTCTGGATGCCTATCATGCAGTCACATTACTGACCAATTGAGTTTGAAACAAGCTGTTTGAATTTGAGAAGTCAATGTGCGTCATCTGCATTTGATAGGGTGGAAAACCCACATGAGTGTATCAGACCACATAATGGCTTAGTGTACCGGTTAAGCAAGTTTGGAGGCAGTTTTGAGCCATGAGGGACCTCACACTGTAATGATTTAGCATTCCAGCAGAAAGTTGTAGGAACCACTCTTTGAGATCAATTAGTTAAAAAAGGAGGCAAACCATGATAGAGTGGTCTTGTTTTATATTGAATGTTTCACTGGACATTACTTTATTATGGGCAGATGGGGATGTACTGACCCTTGACTTGCCCTTCACAGTGCCTTTTTGAGTTAGGCCTTGGTTGCCCAACTAAGATCTGGAGAGCTGAGGACGATTAGGAAGCCAAATATCCATTGCAGGCTGAGTTAGTGGAGTACACCTGCAATCTCACATTATATGTGCAGTTGCAAAGATTGATCCAAAACTACAATCAAACAATGATCCCAGAAGTATAGGAGTCATCTATTCTATAAATGTAAGATCAGAAACATAGACCTCAAATATATTTTCTGGCCATCAAATAGTTTCCCAAGCTTATATTTCCAATTGGTAATTGCTAAATAGTTTTTCTGCCCCCGTGTGTCACTATCACCAATCAGAAACCTTAAATGTGATTGTAATTCAGATACATCCACCAGAGCTAGAAATCCTGTTAATTAGCGTTAGCACTTTCCGCTGGGCTTCCTTCTTTTTGGCCAGTCCCCTGAGAAACCTTTAAACCTTCTTTATTGCCAAGAGTTCCTCCAGGGAAAATACTGCACCCAGAATCCAGCTGCCAAAGTCCTAACAAGTATCCAGAACCATTGTTAAAGCCAGGGAGCCATCTTGTCTGATGGTACCCAAGTCCCTGGAAGCCCTGAAGAGCATTGCATGGTTTATCTGTTGTGCCTCTCTAGGGGCTAGATGTACGAAAACATTTTAGTGTTCGCAAATGGCCCAGTCTGCAGAATTGTGCAGTTTGCGAACGCAAAAATGCTTTTTCTGATGTGCAAAGCCCGAATTGCACTTTGGTAACATGTTACCGAATTGCAATTTGGGTTTGTGATGTGGTATTTGGAAGGGGCATGTTTGGAGCATCTCTTCCAAATACTGATTTGCATTGATATGTACGAATGCTTTGCAACCCCAATGCGGTCGAAAAAAATATGCACTTTACCACCAACTCAAAGTTGGTGGTAACCCATCCGCATATGGGAAGGGGTCCCCCTTCCCTTGGTCAGCCTAACATGTTAACCACAGTCAATCATACATACCACATCTCAGCCTCATGATTATATATCAATTCAATCAATATGAAGAGAACCCAGCAAAATTATGAACATACAGTAAAATATGAAAAAAAATCACAAAAGTTTTGTTATCCATAAAAAATTCATATGTAACATCATTAAAAAAGGAATTGTATCAGCAATGTATACAAAAACCTAAAAGATACATGCAACAAATCAATTCAATATTAAAAAAGAGAGACAGTAAAAGTCATCATAAAGACATTAATTTGATTGAATCTATTGTACAGTATCAGCACCACGTGGGTAATTTCAGATTCAATAGTTCCTCGAATTTTTAAGAAAAACAAGGCGTTGACGCATTTCGGTGTTCCTTCAAATTATGCACCACCTTCATCAGGACTTTTTCATAATAACTGTCTCTTTAGATGAGTTCACATAAAAAACACATATATCTGTGTTGAGACAAAAACATACATATCAATCATAAATATGTTTCAGTCAAAGCATAATATTGCGACATCAAAATTTGCATTGATATGTACGAATGCTTTGCAACCCCAATGCGGTAAAAAAACATTTGCACTTTACCACCAACTCAAAGTTGGTGGTAACCCATCCGCAAATGGGAAGGGGTCCCCCTGGGAGACCTTCCACTTTGAGAATAGCTGTTTTTAAGAGCAGTCAGTGGTCCTAGGGCCCACTGCCCTGCTCTTAAAAAATGAAACTGCGTTACAAAAAATGTTTTCGCGTTATTTAAAAACAATCACAGATATGGTGGTCTGCTGACCCCAGCAGGCCACCATCCCTGTGATGGCAGCGAATCGTAATGGGTCACAAATTGTGATCTACCTCATTAATATTAATGAGATAGGTCTATTTGTGATCCACTTCGAATCGCAAATGAAACTCAAGAGTTTCACACATTAGGAATAGCGATTTACTAATTGCGGCTTGCAAAAACTCGCAATTAGGAAATCGCTATTCCTAACTTTCGTACATCTACACCTAGATGTCAGAAGTTAGAAATTCGTCATCTCGGCCTAAGGGTACTCTGTGGAAGCGTTCCAAGAATTTGTGATATGTTGCTTCTAGATGCCCTATCTGAAGGACATATGTGAAGGATTTTGGCACCAAATGTGTTGGCACTAGAACAAGTATATGCAGAATCTCTTTTCATTTGACCTTGGGGTCCTATTTAAAATTAAGTTTTGAAAATTCAGAATGGAATCATGAAGGCAGCGAAAAGGGCAGCTTGTCATGCCAGGCCTCAGTCAATACCCTCTGTGTGTGCTCCATTATCATCACCCACGAATGAGCTGGCCAAGGGTTAGATTCATTGTAACAGAGATCCTAGTGTTCTGCTTCAGCTACCAGGAACACCTACTCCCACTCAACTCAATGACCTTTTCTTTCTATGTTGTTTACCATGAGCTCCCACCAGGCCGATACAAGGCTGTGGAACACTTTAGGAATGTTCACCTGCACCTTCTTGAGGAAACATTGCTCTTGATATGAGTCGGAGAGAGAACCAGTCTACATGAGGCCCCTCTCAATCCCTGGTTGCCACTTTCCTTACTTAATTCTTCAGCTGTGCCTTATCAAAAGGGAGCTTCTTCACCAGTGGAGGTCTGTTCTACTGTTACATCCAGGGCTCTACTGGGAACCCAAAGCCGCCCTGGCAATTTTGTGGCCAGCCCCCACCCTGTGGGGGAGGCAGAGGGCAAGCATGAAGCACTGCTGCTTAACAAAACTTACCCCCCAGCACTGCTGCTTTTGTTACTGGGGGCTGATATTGCAGCATTGCTTCAAAACTGCCCCCCACTACGCCAAAACCAGCCCCCACCACTCCAACACCAGCCCCCATCCTTTCAGCCTCCCAGGCAAATGCCTGATGCCTGCTACGGCCAGTCCAGCCTTGATGACTTCCCATAGATACTGTTGAGTTTGTGGAAGCCACTTCTGTTTAAGTGAGCAGAGCTCCTTCGTTTCCAAAGGATAGTCTTGCTAGTGGGTGACACAGGCACCACATACTAACCACGAAGCCTAGCCTGGCTCTTGACTAGGCCCAAAGTAATTCATTTCCACATAGCGGCCTAACAGCGCCTATGCATAAACACGAAGCTAGTTGCATTCCCAAACGAAATGTATAGGTTGAAATGTAGTTAGGAAACCCACTGCTTTTTTCATTGTGTGTGCCCGAAATTAAAGCATGGAACTTTTATGTCACTGGCCTCTCTGCAGTTTCTCCTGCGGCAGGCATCTACTAATTCAGGACTACAGTGGGATTTTTCGTGAATATGTGGCGTGTTGTTATTGGCACAAGCAGTAAAATGGTCTTGACAGGAATAACATTTAGAAAGGAGAAACACATTCTTAAAAGAAACACAATGGTATTTATTACATATTGATCTCTGTGGAGAAAAAGAGAAAATAGGAATTACAACACCAGGGCCAAATTATGCCGAATATCATATATATTCACATTTTGGAGTTTATGCAAATAATTCAAAACATGATAATGGTTCCTCCATTGGGTGAAAAAGTGCAGAAGAGGTGCTAGTGCAAAGTGAGAAGTGATCAATATTTACAAATCAAAAGATAGAATTTAAATTGCATTGCATGCAAGCAACTGCATGACACCTGTCATCAAATAGGGGTACGCTCCTATTATTCTTACTTGCCACTTAGAAGTTGCAGTGTTATTGGAAAACATTTCTGTCCCACTATCCCTAGTACCTCTCACACCTCAAGACCTAAAATACTTGCAGAACTAGGGCAAGTATTGCAGGTTGCCAATATTTAAAAAATAATAATTCTAAACAATCAGTAAGGTAAGATGCAAAACATCATTTTTAATCACCTCTTAGTATTAAGTTACCTAATGCCAGCTGCACAAAGCATTTTTCCAGTCGCAAAAGTCCCGAGTTGCAGAATTGGGCCGTTTGCGACCAAAAAATGCTTTTTCAAATGTACAAACTGCAAAATGCGATTCAGTAACTTTTTACCGAATTGCATGTTGCATTTGCGATTCAGTATTAGAAAGGGGCATGTTTAGGCCGTCCCTTCCAAATACCGAATCAGGACTGTATGTGTTACTGTTTTGCGAACAAATTCTAGTCGCAACACAGTACTAGTTTACCACCAGTTTAAAATTGGCAATAGCCCACTCTCAGAGTGGACAGGGTCCCTTGGGGACCCTTCCTCCTTAGAAAATTTGAATATTATTCTTTAAGAACAGGCAGTGGTGCACAGGCAGTGCTCCCAAAGATCTCTGCCCACTCTTAAAAAATGAAACTTCAAGGTTTCATTATTTTCTTTTTAAACACATGCCATTTTCATTTAAAGAAAAAGGGCTGCAATAAAAAAAAATTCTTGCATTAATAAAAAGTAATCACAGACATGGATTGTGGTCTGCTGACCTCAGCAGACCACCATCCCTGTGATGGCTGTGGTTCCTAGTGAGTCGCAAACTGTGATTTGCCTAATCAATATTCATGAGGTAAGCCGATTTGCGACCCACAAGGAATTCCTAAATGAACGCCATCAGTTTCATACATTAGGAATACCAATTTCCTAATTGCGATTCGGAGAGAATTGCACTCAGGAAAGCGGTATTCCTAATGTTTGTACATCTGGCCCCTAATGTCCACCAAACGAGTCTAACTATCAATAGTGCAGCAGGTGCAGTGCACCGGAGCCCGTGGCAGTCTTACTACACTACAAATTGCTGAATTTAACACTTGATTAGTTCTCTTCTGCACAGCATGTTACCCCTACACGTTCCCAGAGCATTTGTCAGAGAACAGCGGTTTGAAGTGGCTTTTGAATGACATAGGTGCTTTGTAAGCAGTGTTTCTCATAACTCGTTTTATTGGCCCATCCTGATGTGTGACTTGTTGTAATGTTTGCCCATACTGCTAAACGTTTTTGTTTGTTTTGGTAATTAGATATTTGAGGCTAAGTAATGATAAACCGAGGTCTGATTGTCAAGAACATGAATACTAGAAAAAAAAAGGATATTAACATCATTCTTTCAGATTTAACCATCTGCCCATCCATGAATTAACATAATTACTGTCCGATGTTTACAGAAAGTATGCTTCAATCCAAAATAAACAATACCTAGGCAGCTTTTATTTCGACTTTCTTTTTTGGAAGCTGTGTCTTTAAAATGCAATCCAAATATGTTTGCACTTTGTAAAACGTGTTCCAGTCTTTCATTATCAGCACCGCGTTTTAATCTGCTCTTCAGAGACCAGAGATAGGAATCTGAAAAGTGGGAATTGATATAAATATTTATTCTACTCAGCTGCTAAACCTGAGGATGCGAGTCATCCATCATGGCCGGGGGGTGTAATTGTGCAGTTGTCAACAATTAAGAGGACATAAACAGTTGATGAATGTGCTGCTGAATTAAAGTGTTCCCAAGGACAGGCTGAAATTATAAACTGAATCATTTAAAGGGATATTACAAAGGAGCGTTATAATTAAAACAAAGCGTGGGTAATGGAATGTAAAATTGCATATAATCTCAAAGCAACAATGATGGGATTTTATTGTATTACATTTTGAAGCGGAGAACAAGAGAGCTAAGGATGTTTTATAGGAAATTTCGAGTCAACAGGTTTTCCAGAAATATGTTTTTTAATTGGACAACTTAAACAAATGGCTTGTACTAGTTGAGACTCGAATTAAAGTGGAAATTAAAATGACTTAGTTGAACTTGTAGAATCTCAGTCTCCTTGCACGAGTTTTTGAGCCTGCTCCTTAGCTTTTAACGTAAATAATTACAATTCCTTTTTGAAATTTGGTATAAAATGAAATAAACCATTAGCCTGATTCACGGACGGGTTGTAATAGAAAGCGTGCCAAAATAGTGGCAGATTCCCTGGCGGGATTTCTAAGAGCCATTGATATGGCCTGGCGGCCATATGTACAAACCATTTTACTGTCGGAAACGGCCCAATTCTCAAAATCGGGGCGTTTGCAACAGCAGAATGGTTTTCCAAGTGTACAAGCATCCAAACTGTGATTCTCCAGAATCGCAGTTGTCGTGTAGAAATCTCTATTTTGGTTGGAGCATGTTTAGGGCGTCCCTACCAAATAGCGATTCCCAGTGTTATGTATCAAGGTTTTGCGACCAAAATGCAGTCACAAAACCTTGATATATTACCTCCAACTCAAAGTTGGTGGTAATGAATTAGCAAATTGGAATGGGGTACTGTGCAACTTAACCAGTTACGGAAGAGCAACCTCCCGATGTAGGAAGATTAGTTGGTCACCAACTGTAGTGAACTTACCTCCGTGAAAGACGCCCAAGTATATGTGACATTACACTTACTAACAGGTAAGTAAAAGGTCCCTAACATATTGGAAAACAACTCAAGTATGTTTTGGAGGCTAAACATGTGATGATAATTCCACTTTTAAGGTATGCATTTTCAGTTCCTGGAATGTCTAGGGTTGGTGGTTAGACTTCCACAGTTGACCACTAATTATGGTAGGGTTTTCACAAGTGTTTCACCAAAGACTATTACTTTGATAGAGAAACCTCCACTGCTGTTGCAGGTAACACTAAAGGCGGTGGATTTTCAAATCTCATTGTGTCAGACAATTACACACAGATAGAAAGGGAAGGTTGTCTCTCTGTGGCCAATCAGGCCGTAGGTGTCAAGAAATTGTTTAGGTTTTGCTGGTGTTGCTCTTTCAAAATTGGCCATTGCCGTTCTTGTGACTTAAGGTTTTCCCATGTGAAAACGGCTGCTGGTTTCTAACCTGCTGGTTTGGGGTTTTTACTCTCTGAGGGACAATTGATAGAGGGCCATATGTATGAAAATGTCCATTTGCGATTCTCAAATAGCGTTTTTTTTTTGCTAATCGCTATTTGAGAATCACAAAATGCTATGTATGTAGGATTTGCAATAAATTTTGCGAATCCTACATATTCCTTAATTGCGAATCGGAAATTGCAATTTGCAATTAAGGAATACCTCCCCATTCATTCCGATGGGGCCCAGAGGTCCATAGGAATGAATGGGAAGACATTCTCAATTTGCGATTCTCAATTAGAGAATCGCAAATTGAGAATGCAATTTCAAGGGTGCCAGGGTGTCAAAAGGACATCCTGTTGCACCCCTGAAATGAGCATGGGTGCAGATGTGGCGCACATACATCCCCTAAGGGGATGTATGTGAGTCACATGGCACTTTGAAAAATTAAAAAAAGTGCATTTTTCAAAGAAATTGCAAATTACCACCAACTTGAAGTTGATGTTAATTTGCGATTCCTTAAGTCCAAATTGCACTTTTTCTGTGCTTCTTACATTGCATTTAAGGAAGTGCAATTTGCGATTCCTTAAATGCAATAGCAAAATAGGGAATCCCAAACTTTGCGATTACTTATTTTGCGAGGGGTGTTTTGTGTCATACATTGGACACTGCTAATTTGCGATCGCAAACGCCGAAATTCAGCGAATTTCGGCGTTTGATATCGCAAAATTGCCTTCATACATATGGCTCATAGTTCACAACAGGGCTTCATTAAGGGCCTCAGGCCACATATCTGCTTCTATGACATCTTCCCTATTCATCATCCTCAAGCTTGTATATCCTGTTCATTGGTTGTCATGGAATAGCAATAGAAGATATACATCCATTTTGAACCTGGGTCAATATGAGGACCCTTTCTCCATCGGCGCTTTTATCCCAAAATTGCCAGTGCCTTGTTTGATGTTCCGAATTTCACCCAATGGAGATGGCAACCATCCACATACTTCTCAGAATGGGCCTTAAACTGTGGCTATAAATTTGTAGAAACCTGGATGGGATTCACTGGGCCATTGTTGAGGGGTTGCAGCTATTGTTTCTGGTCCTGCTCTATTACTTGTGTTTCCTGTTCCTATCTACTTGCATCTTTCGATTAGCTAGCACGCACCCGATCAGAACAAAAAGTGAAGGGAGCTTAGTGAACATGTTTATTTTATATATGTATATATGTTTTTTAATATTATTCTTTGAGGGCCCTAATCATTCCCCGGAGGTTCCCTCTCTCATCATATAATGGACACAAAACTAGAACCCTTAGGTCTCCATGCCGTCGCCATTAAATGTAAATCCGTATTTGTAAAGCGCAAACTACTCACCCTTATGGTTCTCAAGGCACTGGGGGCCGTTGTGGAAATTAAGTGAGCTATTGCCCAGAGTCACATAGTGCTGAGCTGCTGCCCCAGCTAGGGATCGAACTGTGAACCCTATGCTCCGAAGTCAGCTGCCCTGGACCCTGCACCACACCTCTCCATGAATACCCACCCAATCAAAAATGGATCTAAAAGACTCAAACACCAGCTCCTCAAAACCGGCCCTGAAACACTTATCTCAGACCCATATTTCTGCATCAACAAGGGGATTTTAACCAATGACCACATCTTTTAAACCAAAAAACGTGCAAAATGGAGAAATGTCGTTTATTCCATGCTTCGAATCAGACACCAAGAAAACACCTTATGGACTTACACTTTCTGTGTCTCCCTCGCCCTTCTGCAATGCGAACGTTACCATATACCTTTCCAACAAAGGTAAAATTCTAATACAACCCTCGAATGAGATCTTCCCTATCCTCAAGAAGGCGATAAACAATAAAAATTGTAATCCCCTCCTTTATCACCCTAGCTACCCTGATGACATTCTCACACCCCGCCCAACGTCCTTGGTTACTCCGTCAATCAGCCCACTCCCTACCATCAGCAACTGCTACCCCACCTACTTTACTAACCTAGCCACGCCAGAGTCCTCATCCCCGGCAAGGCTTAGGAATCAAGTGGAGAGTTGCCAGCCTATAGCACGTGCCTCCCCGGCCCCTTTATGGACAAACACAGATTCCTTCATCTCTGGACCCTTTGCCGCTCATTTGCTCAATCTCCCGTCCGTTGAACTCTTCTGAGAGGATCCCTCAGGTACGCCCACAGCTCCCCCTTATACCCTGAAGCTCTCTTCCTCGGAACTTATACCCCCCAACTTGATTAACCTCTTGCCACCCACATCATCCGTGCAGCCCATAAGCCCCCCTCCGTCTCCCCACCTCACCCATTTCCACATAAACAGGCCGTCTTCATGACCTCTCTGACTCACAAACAGATAGACCCAATAGTGTCTTGGTGAATTGGTCCAGCTCCCAAATAGGCATGTATCTCTCCCATGACCCGCACACCTGTCATCTTAGCTCAAAAAGTCTACCCTTACCCAATTCCTCCTCTCCCAGGAGACCGAATGCTGATCTAGCTGACAGTGACAACGACAACCTCCTACTCTCTTACTCCCACTCAATAGATACTAATAAGTCATTAATTACTAGGCTGCAAGCGGCCCACTCACAAAAAGTAACTTAAAAACAGTTATTTTGAAAATATCCATAATGGTCTCAAATTGCTCATAGAATTGAATAGCGAACATGAGAATTACTGGCACTTGCAACTGTGTGGTCATGTTGGTCTTCAGGTTAAAAAATAAATACAGTATTCAATAAAACCAATGACTGTCAGGGAGTACAATTGCATAGCAAAACACTGAAACCCTATTTGTCTCTAGAAAGTATGCATTAAATTAGTATAACTCACATGGGATTGTATGGAAACAGCTTTTTGTTGACTTGATCCACCTATGACATTGTACCATTAATGAACATGTTTTTCTTCCAGGTTGTTATGCCACGCCATGAAAGACCATATAGTGCGCGTGGCAAACGAAGCAGAGTTTATTTTGAACAGGCAGCGAGCAGAGGATGTGCATAAGCATGCAGAATTTGAGGTAAGGGGGCCAGTTGTTTAATTCCATATTCTCTTTGTATTGCTGGTAACCCATTGATTTCCTTTTTAACTGGAAGGTACTGGCAAGTGTTATCCCCTTTCAGGTAAATAAGACAGGAATAAATGTGGAAATCAGGGAACGTGCTTCATGTTTTTTAAAATCCAGCTGACTTAGATTCACTTGTTGCTGCCTGTCCATTAAGTTGAGGTAAATCAACTGCCTTAGGGACCCTCTTATAGGTGGCCCCAAATATAAGTTACTGCCTCTACATTAAGGTGGGGTAAATTAACAGCATTATGAACACCGTACTAGAGGGCATCAAATAAAAAGGAATGCTTACAAAATTACATTTTTCTCTGTGTGTGAGGTCTGCCCCAGTGGCAAGAATATTATTTAAAAGTCATTACAGTCCATTGAGGATTTTGTTTTGAGGTAGGTGAATTACAGAAAAAGGGTAAAATCCACCAAATGTGATGTCTTGGACGATATGCTATATGTCCAGCATTGTAGTGTAGTTCCTATATCCCTAATAGGCTCTGTGCATTGGAATAATATACACTATAGTTTTGACATAGGACTGAGGTCAGTATGTCTCTATTGAGTACATTAAACTTAATTACTTGTGTGTACCAGTTAACTCAGAGGTCACTAGAAACTTCTTGAATGAACAAGAAGGGATTAGTTTCTGACAACCGCATAAACGTGACAACTTTGTTTCCCTTAGAGTTGGATTATTCCGACTCTAAGGGAAACATCCAGGAGTTTATAGGGGGGCACAATTGGGTTGTAGCTGAAGGCACTGCAATTTTCTCTCAGTGGGTTAGTATGGTGTTCAGTGGGGAGAGGATGTGGCACTATGGCCAGAGCTGCTGAATATGGAACTGGGGAACCAGGCTCAGCCGTCATGCCTAGTCCATCAGACCACTCTCCTGAGGGAGCACATTCCCATGCTAGACCTTAGAAGGCCACGCCAGACCTTAGGAGCCCTGGTGTCTTAGCATCAGCAGGTTGGCCCTAGCAGTGGCAAGTGTGAGTTAACCTTGAAGGCCTGTCCACCACAATCCATACTGACGTTCACCTCCAGTCTTGCGGATAGGCGTACGAAGCAGCATACCCTAGAGCAACAGCGACTCTGTGAATGAGGTCTCAGGACCCTTGAGGCCAGTATTCCTCACCCATTGGTACCTCCATTGGCCTTGTTTTAGCAGTGGTAGTGCAACTCACCACGGATCGGCAATGCAGGATTTGCACGTGCACCAAACTAAGTTCGCAAACTTTACGGTCTCTCCGCTTCATGCACAAGCACTTTTAACACATGCTGCCTCCTTTGTGGCCAATGGAATTATGCAGCAATGGAGGACAAAATTATGTTGCAGTGTTAACTAAATTATACAGCAAAAAAGACTGTATCGTAATGCTGTACGTTTTCTGATACTTTATTATTTTGACATCTTTACACATATTAACAGTCTCTGCAAAGATTTTGCCTCATCTGTACCAGTGTAACATACAAATGCAGCAGTGAGAATGGTGACCAGTCAACCTTTGCAAAGGGCCCTCTCCTTTGCAGCAACACAAGTCACATTTTTTGTAACTTTTGATCTGTTTGAGCTACAAACACTTTTTTTGTTAAAAATCGTCAGATTATGCAGCAGATGATGTAATATGTGGCAAATATGGCAGAGCCTAATTATGTGGAAAACATTTGCAAACTAGGATATTTTGCCATTCATATTTGAACTGCTTTTGTGGAAAATTGGAGAAGTGCTGATGATAGAAACTGCATGGCTCAGAGACATATGGCTTGTGATTCCATTTTTAAGCTTGGGACATTCTGTGATTAGAAACGTATCCCAGTTTGTGAATGTATTTTAATGTCGATAACTCAAATTAAACCTTAAACATGGGTATCCATTGGTTGAATTAAATAATGTAATAAGCTGGAACTGGTCACTGAAATCCCAAACAAATACTAAAAACTGGGATGTTTTGCTCTTTCTGGCCACAGCTCTGGCTCCACTCACTGATCCATTCCTCTGGAAATTTCCGCCGTCTGATTCAAACTCCCACAGTTTCCCTACTTTTTTGTACCCCACTTCGACCACTGGAAACAACATACTGGGATCCTCCCTCCAAAAAGATAGCAATACTTCTCTCTGACAATTGCCAAAAAGCATGAAATGTGTACATGAAAACTTCCAGAACATGATTTCAAATTATAATTGCTAACTAGCTCGAGGCTTTTCTAATGGCCATATCCCGCGGGTCAACTTGGCCGGTAGAATACGGAGGACATTAAACACTACAAATACAAGAATTCTTGGGGAAGGAAGATCAGACCGAATAAAAGACAAGAAGCGATATGTTGGGGAGGGAGCAATCAGATTGTGCAAGAATTTGTAAAATTATATTTAGAGTCGAGTGTCTCACAGTTTGTGCAATAAGCCTCTCTGAATATCAGGGAGGGGATGTGGTATAACAGCCAAAACTGCCTACTTTGGAACTTTAGAACGAGGTTCAAGGCTCAGCGCCGGCTCAACAATTAATCTCCCCGTACCTACAAAAAATGAATAACTGTCATGCGTAATGTGATTGTCGTCAGGTAAAGCGCTCCAAAATCTTCGGGTTCTAGTAACTTTCAAGCACTAGAATTGCACGAGAGACTGTGAGTGACACTAGTGTGTGTGCAAAGGAGGTCTTGCTATGTAGCGCCTAAACAGAACCGTCTTCTAAGAGGAGTCACTGAGCTCCAGACAAATAGAATTCTCACATCCCTACCCCCAATGAAAATGAGGGGAGTAGAGCGGGTTTGGTCCTCTTAAATCCATCAGCATAAAGCTTTGCAATTGAGTTCTCTGCATTCTCGGTGTGAGCCGTTCTTTTTGCCAGATGCTTTGTTTAACTAACTTGCTTGGAGGGGTTTGTCTCTTCTCCCGTCGTTCATCTCTGCGACAAAGGTGGCCCAGCACCCAACCGCGTCTCTGTAGATGGTCTTTCAAAGACCTGTGAAGTGCTCGGGTGCGGCTGGCAGCTCCGTGCCTGCCAGGGAAGGTGTCTCAGCCCGGGCTGATACCTCTTAACCCTCTAAGGAGGGGAGACACCAGATTGCAGCAGAACAAAATGTACTAGTATTTTCCCATTTTTACAAATAAATACGGATAAAGGAAAACTTGTTTTCCGTCTGTATTTATAAGTAAATATCTGTAAAAACGGAAAACCGGGAGCCCTAATTAAAATACATACATAAATAACACCGGCTAAAATACTCATCTGGTGCTTCTAAAAAAAATCCTACCCCAGTGTACCTAACCTAAGTCTAGTACGAGGGAAGAAGTAGGTGCTGTTTTAGTCTGATTTAGTTCTGCAAAGTGTTGCCAAAAGTTTCTCTAGGTTCTAATCAGCTCCATACCTTAGAATAAGAGAGGTTGGTATCTCTTTCCTAGGACTTGATCTGTAACACCCCGCATGGCGAGTCAGAAACACTGGAACTGGATTCTCGGTGAGGAGGATGACAGCGTCTGGTCAGTGCGTCAGTTGGGGACTTGACTTCCTTCAGGACTTGCTGTGGCGAGCCGCGTCGTGCAAGTAGGTAGCCGAACCGCACGTGCCTTGCCATAGCAAGTGAAGGTATATTTATTCCATGAAGGTGTTTAGGAATGCCAGTATTGACGTAAAAGTCGGGCATAAGAAGGTCATGAATGAACCCCTAAGGAATAGATGTTCATGCATAATAAATGAGTTCTTGGAGAAATCAATATCCAAGCAAGGGGAAGTCGTAAAGGCTTAAGAGTCTGGTTTTCCAAGAACTCGTTGTGACGGATGTAAGTAGCCATGCCTGTATTTGGTTAGCATGGACAATGCCTGAATAAGGGCTGGATTTCTATGCCTAAATAAGGGCAATGTGAATTGTACCTATATAAGGGCATGAATCGGGAAATTCATACGGAATCTAAATTGACACACAACAGCATGTGGGCAAAGGTTATGTCTATTACCACTCGCTTGGTGATCAAAAGAATTAACCACTGGTGTAGGGTGTTGGACCTCTTCAAGTACAAAAACCTTAGGTAACGCAGTCACAACGACTTCATGATGTCATCAACAAATGTAATTTAATGTTGGATGCCTTTGTAAGGAATCTATAACTAATATATGTCTCTTACAGATATATTGTTACCGAAGGTAAGTAACATGTTCATTAGGCACGCCCTCAGTAGCCAGAGTAGCCACCTGGGGTACTCCCATGATTTTGAGATTTTGGAAATTTCAGATTCGATTTTATCCTATCTGGCAAGTAGGGGATCCAGATGGTCTTTGAGGGAGTCAGTAAATAATGTCAAGAAAGGGGCTCAAGTTGGCACATTTAGTACGTTTGTGGGAGTATGGGAACTATCATCTTGGACAAAAGAAGGTCCAGCATCCTGGTCATTAGATCTCTTGTTACTAATAAAGGGCACATTTTTGGTTTTATGATTGCATTTTGGAGCAGGGCTTGGGGCCAAATACTGACTCCTGCATTAACAAATCCAGGGCTGGCTCAAAATGTGGTGGGATTACTTCATTTGTAGGAGGTAGCAGGGCTGACTGCACAGCTGTAGATGGACCCAGTAACGTACTTGTGGTGAAAACTTTGGGAATCGGAAAGATCCAGAGACCACCGCCTCTCAATCATATCTATTTCTATAATAATGACACCAGCATTAACTAAAAAGTTGTCAGTGGAGGCAAATTTGGGCCCTTCAGATGGCCTAGCTGGTCTAAAGGTCGCAGACTTCATTTTACCCATTGTGCAAACCAAGAGGAGTGCCTCACAACAGTTGTGCAAGAGTGAAAATATAGGTGTGAAAAGCCCAAGAGGGTAATCCGACTGGAGTCTTTTAGGCACCTTATGGCACAGGTAAACAACAAAGGCTTGAACCCAACAGGTGACCAACAGCAACACAGCATCTCTGCCACTGCCTCACTTGAAGGACTATTGACCTCTTACCTCCTCCCCAGGCAGTTTGCCACCGCCTCCACCCAAAAGCTCAAGGAGCGCCCAGGTGTACTTCAGATAAGCCTCCAAGTGTTGTTTTTGGGTCCTCCGTTGTCCTTCGCTGACCAAAAAGGCGGCCTGTCAACAGATGGTCTGATTTCCTGCCAGGGGCCCAAAGAGCAAGAAAGGGGAGGTCTCATGGAGCTAATGCCTCTCCCAGTGCCCCACAGCCATGGACTCCCCTTAGCCACTTACGCACCCACTTGCACCAATACCACCTGCCTGCCATAGGCCCAAATTCACTCAAGTTCCCGCATGAGTTCGGCACAGAGGCGGTGGTAGCAGGTGATGGGGAGCACGACAGCGAACTGAAGGGAGTAGGAGGCTAAAGGGATCGAGCAAAGTTGTAATGCAGTTTTTCTGGGCAGCGAGACCCTCTGTAGCCACAAAGATATGTCTCAAGAGCAAGAAAATAACCCCCCCCCCCCAGCGATGGCAGTTATGTGGGTCCAGCATGTCTCCATCTCAGAGTGGTGTGACGTGGATCGGCAATTGACTTGCTGTCCTAGCCTGGAGGCCAGCAAGAGCACGGCAGAATCTCCATGGGGAGGAGAAATTAGAACTTAGATCAGATAACTGTTTTTGGTTTTTATCAGTTTTGGCCCTGGTGGATGGGGTCTAATACCCCCTCCCCAATAAAATATGCAAAAGGATGTCCGTGAGCCCTAGCCTTATCGGGGGGGGGGTTATATTACAGAAGTGCAAGAGTCCATGTTTTTTTCTGGCTCTGCTCAGTTGTGGTGTGAAATATACATACGTTTTAACCCTAATTTCTCAAAAACTACTGAACAGATTTGGCAGAAAGCTAGATCTTGCTCCTGAAAGTGTGTTTTTGTGATTTTGTTAAAGGTTGATCTATTGAAAACGAAGTTAATAACGGAAAAAAATATGTGGGCTGGTCTGTAGGTCATAGTTCATTCGTGCAAAATAAATTTATCGGTAAACTAATTACGCTTTGGGCATGTATATGTAAATTGAATTCTTTGAGCATTCCTAATCATTCAAAAAAAAAGTCGTTTGTTTCCACATAAGACATTTTTGTGAGAAAGCACTGTCCGTGAACGTGTGTTTTGGGCGGCTTGTGAGCTTCGGCTATCACTCTCGCGGCCCAGCTTCCAATCTTTGCAAATAATAAATAGCTGTACTTACCCCCCTGTCAAAATGGCGGCAGTCACCTCTGAGGCAAACGCGAGCGCGCGCCGTCTGCGGTTTGATGAGTTTCTTATCACAGCCAGGCAGCGCTCTTAAACCTACCATTTGATATACTAGTTTTCTTGCTCTTTGACCTTGGCAGAAAAAATGAAGACACCAAGATCTCTGTTGTTGTTCAGAAAACACCTAGCCTTTCCTTCATGCTGTCAGAGAGGCAGCAGGCGCCTTGCCCTGTGAGACCGCAGCAACATTATTAACAAAGGGATGCCGGCTATTGTGCGGTGAGATAAAAAAAAAAAACATATTTACAATTTAGTGTGTGTCAGAAGGAAGTTTTTATATTGCTTCGACAATAAATAACATTTCGTAATGTGTGGAGCGTCGTTCTGTAACCCGAGATGACAAAACCCGATTGAGTTATCTGCTGCTGGAAAAACATATTGATGTATAAGTGCTGTCAGAACTTGAGACAAAATGCGAATATTCAATTAAATTTCAGTTTCGGTTAGCAAATTGGATTTGGAATATTAGCTCGGCTCCCTAACGGCACAAAGGCCTCTAGGCTTTTGCTCTTTTCCACTAAGAATAAGGGAGGCCTGTGCGGATACGGGCCGCAGTGTTTTGTCAGAGCCCCGACACTCTGCTTTGGAGTATGCGTGTATTTTGTGGGTACTGGTGACTTTCACTTCATCGAAAATGCGCGTACAAAGGAAATGAAGCAGTGTTTTATTATTTTATTGAATGCTCGTTTGCCCTCTTCATATATATACAACGTGGACGTTTATATGTAAAAGATTGTGACATCATTCATTTGTCCTACAAATGAAGTGCTGAGATGGTGTTCTCTCTGCACAAGTTTATTCTCTTGAGGTATAACAAACAAGCCTGGCAAAGCCAGTAATCGCTGTTTGACCTGCTTGTCATGTGCAGCAGTGGCACAGAGTTGGACACACAGGAGGGAGCCCGCAGAGCAGACTGGGAAGGCCATAGGTGCAAAGTAGTCCTGCAGGCACTCAAGCAGGGGCAAGCACTTACGTGGAGACAGAAGTATATACAGAAAGAGCCCCTGGCATTAGCTGAGAGATGAGTACTCCGCGGAGATGAGAAATGACTGACAAAGTCCCCGTCCAATGACTAGGAGAGGTTGGTTGAAGAAAGCCAATGGCTGAAAGGGGCAGTTCCAAAGTTCACTGGATTTATATTGTTAGCAATAGGTCTGTATGACAGCTAATGCGTCAAACAGAAAAAAGGAGAAGCCTAATTAAATGTTTAAAGCTCTGGTAGTCTTTTCAAAGAAACAAATGGTCTGATTATGCAGGGCGTTGTTCCCTGCACGGTTTAAGGAATGTCACAATTCTAAATCTTGACAATTCTTCCATGTTGTTTGCACTTTTTAAGTGATGGGACTACTTTTGAATATGCGCAAACATTGTTTCACATCACTCCTCCCCCTAAGACTGTCCTTCGACAGTTATTTTGAGTGGCAGTCTGTCCTTTTGTTTGTTTCCATTCACGCCTTGTCCTACTTAATTACAAACATCAAATCACTGATTTATTGGCCAACATGGCAGCATGATGCTTTGAAGCAGTTTGTAACTCTTTGTGAAGCAGGCCGTATTGACCCACTGAAATCGAAATCCGAATTGATTCATTGTAATAGCAGAGTATATTTACGACGAGGCGTCAAGGAAACTGGAGACTTGAAGTGCCTTTCCACTTCCTCGTGCAATGCTTTATTATTCCCTAATTTGAGCAAGGCGTGCCTGAAATGTCGAAAATGAACAAATGAACCTGTGCCTGGCCTTGACACGTGGTCGCTACAGCCCCTCCCATCTCAATGAACGTCTCACTCCAATTGAAAAATATTTATTTGCTATCTGGCACTTTTCGCTCAATTGCAAAATGACTTCCATTTAAGCGTTTTAGTATTTATATATTATGTTTCACTGGAAGTGTTCTGTTTAGATACCACGCTCTAATCATCGTTCACTGTGGAAAGAGAGGTGGGTGATTTACTAGTCCAGACATGGCAGATTGCCCTTCGACTGCCACTTTTCTTTCTTCCAAAGCTTTATTTGAAGTGCAGCAGACAGTGCACTGTCTCATTTTCATATCAAGCCACGCGCTCATAAATTCTGTTTCATTTGTTCTTGAGGGGGAGACTAATTTTTGCGCTATTAGAGGGCTCTGTGAAATGGCATCTTTGCGGCCCACGTTCATTTTGACTTTAATTGTTCAGGAAAGAAAAATGGAAATTTAATTTCACATCCAATGAGCTGTTGAAATATGAACCTCATTAGAGAAGCGCCTCCTTGTGCTAATTGGCGCTTGGCTGTACAGAAAAAGGTAGTTTGCGTTAAAAATGAGTTAACCCTCTGTGGGATGCCAGAGTCTTTACCTCCACACCGCTTACGTGGCACATAGGATTCACTTTACTAGATAGAATAGCTTTTAGTAAAACATAAACATATTGCTTACTTTTCTTGTTTATTGAACATTGACAGTATTATTAATACAAGCTAAAATCACCCCACAACAAGCAACCCATTCCAATCCTGCATTTAATTGCATAGATATCTGACAAGGCAAAATTTCGTATAGAAATGTGATTCCTGCCTGCATGTTTCTTTGCTAAATGCTGTCTCATTTGTCCGCATCAATTCATGATTCAGTTCTATCCTGTTCGTTTGTTATGTTACGTTATACTAAATTATGCTATAGTATGGCCATGTTGCATTTTCGGCAGTTCAGTGACTTTCCACCTGGTTCAAGAGTTACCATCACAGAGCAAAGTCTGAATCAGTTTGTGATCATGGTTCACATCGATTGTACTTTAGGTAGGCGTTTAGGTCTTATTTATTCAACTGTTAGTGTAGTTTTTTGGTGTTTATGGCCAGGGGAGGAGGAACTTTTCACTTGGTTGCAGATCTTATGGCTGGGCAGACGTGTCCCTTCCAAAGCGGCTGTGGTGCATTCTGTTGGGGACAAAGACATACGACTACTTGCCATATCTGGGGCATGTTGGACGTATGTAAGTATTTGTCCCCAGTGTGTTCGGTTGGATGTTGGTGTTAACGGAGTTGCTTGTGACAAACACCACAAACTTGGTGATATGTTTTGGAAGTGGTTGCACTATTGTACATGGTATCCTTTCATATTTTCGCCCCCTGGGGTTTTTGCAAATGTCCTGATCAGTTTTTATATAGTGCTCGAGAATACTACTGAGCCTGGTGTTTACAGGGCCCAGTTTTTGGAAATGAAGGAACTGAGGTACAAGGAGATAAGGCAGTTTGCAAAGGACCATGGAAGTTACCGAAGTTACAAGATCATCAAATGTTACCGTCAAGGAGTTTCAAGATAGACCACAGCCTGTGTGCCCATGACCGCATACTATAAATACTGGATCCTGTGGCTGAAAGCCTGCAAAGAAAATTTAGAAACGTCTGGTTCTACTCACACTATGAAGGCAGAACCTGGGGCATTTACACCCTAGATATATGCGGGATGTCAGTATTGGCATCAGTTCCAGTTGTAAAGTAATGGATGGTCTTGTTTCCATTTAGGTACGGTCGGGAAAGCCTCCCAGATCAAGAATCATCCTAATAGAAAATGAGAATGTGCTTGCAGCTCTGTTCACTTGAAGGATTATTAATCTTCTTGGGTTCATTAGGTCTGCAGGTGTTTGGTTAATTCTCTCCTGTGCAGCTGGGTATGGACCTTTTGGAGGCATTTCTCAATAAGTCAAACAAAGGCATTAAGAGAAGGTTTGGTTTTGGTCAGACCAGCATCTTCAGCATTTATAGTATTCAGGTGTTTCTTCCGTGTGTATTCCAGTTGTGCAGTTGTTCACATCATACTCTTTCATCATTTTTCTCAACTTGAAAGTCAATAAGACTTTGCATTCAAGCAACTACGTAACTTATTTCTCACAGCCATGACTGATCTTTATATTAAAAAAAATTGGAGCAAAAAAAATGGCTGATCTTCAGATCAGCAAAACAAAAAGATGATGGATGGAATGTTGAACATTGTCAAACAATCACCCCGGTAACAGATCTGGGTTTAACCCATTGTGGTTTTGCTCGCCACACAATTCCAATTTGGACCCAGCCACTTGCAAATCAGCCTTGACACTGTTCCTCCAGATAAGCTCAGCTTTTCCGCACTTGCTCTGCCTTTAAATCTTCAGCAACAACAATCACAAGCAAGGGTGTATCCCCTCAGCAGCAAACCACCAGGCCACACTAGCCCACATAAAACGTTTGACATGTGGTTGCAAACAGAAAAGGCAGCATCCCCATATATAATATTCTATTGTACTGTGGTTCTTGCTGCCACCCCATCACACACATTGTGTGCCGCCCTGTAATAAGTTTGTGTGTTATCATTTAGGAGCACAACACTGCACAGCTTTCAAGATAAACACTAGACGTAAGTAAACTCTTTGCTTCTCTATCTTAATGTTTTCTTTGTCTGGTTTTGCAGTCTCAGTGTGCCCAGTATGCAGCTGACAGGAGAGAAGAGGAAAAGATGTGTGACCATCTTATCAGTGCTGCAAAGCACAGAGACCACGTTACAGCTAATCAGCTGAAGCAGAAAATTCTGAATATTCTGACAAATAAACATGGAGCATGGGGAGCAATCTCTCAAAGGTAAATTATATCTTAAGCATAATAATTAAGATTCTCTAATTTTATTAGCTGCTCCAACACGGAATTTTTTAGGAAGGCAGAAGTGCATACAGTTTCAAGTGTCTACATATTTTGCCTATACCAGTAATTGTACTTGTATAATGAAAAAAACAAGGAGAATTTGTTTTGACCACGTGTTTTTTCAGACGTGTTTTATTCTTCTGTCTTTCAGTTTTATGGTATTATTTTTTTTTTACATTCCAGTCTGTATTTAGCCACTTTTTTTGTGGTCATTTTATCTGTATCTATCCATATTTATTTTGGATTCCGTGAAAAAGCGAAGCTGAACCCAGTATATTTTCAAATTTATTTAACCGAAAAGTGCACACTCATACTTGAATGCCTGACCGGTTTCATTGATACGAACACCAACATGTGATAAATCAATGCACTTATATGAAAACATTCAAATTTTAGTATAAACGTTGTGCATATCTACTGAAGGTCAAGCCTCATTACTAAGTTTCCTTTCTTTTTAACCCCTTTACCTGTTAATCCACACAGCTATTAGTCTGGCATTCATGAGTGACAGCATTTAGAATTACTGATAAAACTACCTAATTTCCATTTTTATCCACATTTTACAGATAAATAAATGTATCTGTAAAAATCAATAAAAACAGAAAACCGTAAGCCTTATTTATAACTGAAGATGTTTAAGGACACCACATGCCAGCTACTAAAACTGGAGAATCCCTAGAACAAGTGGTAATGGCAGAGGAGCAAGAACACATCTGCTGACACTTCAAACTTGACTGACTGCTGAGAAAAGGGAAATTAGAGAGAGGGGCAGGAAAGCTAAGGAAACTGAGTCTAACGGAAGATTAGAGGGAGAGGGTGGCTGGTCTGGAAGAACTTTTCTCCATAACCGTTATTTTGATGTCCACATCGTTTGTATGCTAGAGGTAAGACCCAATGGGGTCCATTTGTAACTTGTCAAGTGGAAGTTACACAGTGAAAACCCACACAACTGTGAAAATAAGATAAATAACTTTGGTGTTGAGTCATAGTTGTACAAGCAAGAAACAGTAATGCACTGCATAACATCACAAGTTTGCGTATTGTTCCTGGTAATTCTTTAAATATATTTGAATGATCCATCATCAAATAAGCAACATCCATCCGTATATGCATGCCTATTCAAATTACTCATTGGGTGTATATATAAGATACTTTCTTTCCGAGATATTCACGTTCATGGCTTCAATGTAAAACTAGTTGGTTTCCATGTGTTGCAAAATATGTTCTTCTCTTCATGCTTAGATTCTGTTAATTTTACGAAATTCAGCCTTGATTTCTTCTAAAGTAACCTCCCATGCTAACAGATTTTCTGTAACTTCTTTGGAGTTTAAACGAACTCAGATAATCATTAAAAACGTGGGTGCTTTAGTGTCGGCATACATTGATATAATAGATGATATAAAATGTATATATTTGGTGATTTGCATTCCGTGTGCATATCTTTAGTTCAAGGTGCGCATTGTTTAATTCGCAATGTATACATTATCTATACTTAATCCCTTTTTTTCTTTTTTGTGTTAACGTCTTTTCACCTTTATTTTATCATTTTGCTATTTTGTAGGTTATGTAAAAAAAGTGCAAGGTATTTAACCGAGGATTACATGTAGGGTGTAAGCAGGAGTGGACTTTTACAATCACGATTTCCAGTCTTATACCTTGCATTTTGTTGGAAGCTTTTGGATGAGATGATCACTCCCACGTACTGTGATGTTTTAGGGACAGTGGCTTGTTTGGTCAAAGATAAGCAATTTGATTGGCTAGCGATTGAACCGCTGTGTCCCAAATGAGTTCCTGTTGTCTGTTGTTAGGTGGCAAGTAATTGCTTTCTTCATGTTGGACCTTTTAGCTGGCTTTGGGAGACCATAACCGTGTAGTGCTGCTACATTGTCTTTAGAGTTTAGTGGAGATTGGAGAGGCAGTTTTGGGCGCAAAACTTGCATCTGAAGGGTAAAATCAAAAAGAAAAGTTTTAGGTGTACTGCTCTCCATGCTGTCTACATTGATGTTCCAGGTGTTTGTGACTCAAATGTTCAAGGTGTGTCTGATTCCACGAATGACATTGTACAATGGATAAACAATATTGAATTCAGTACATGAATGACAAAATATGTATTAAAAATACCTAAACTGTTGAGAACTACTAAATAACTTTTTTTTTAAATGGCTAATAATTGCTTGAAGCTTGCTAGATTTGTAGTTTGGAATAAAGAAATTAACATATTTTGCCATATATGTGGAAAAAAGTGGCTTCTTTTTGTATCAACTGTTATTCAATAGATTATTTTGCTAATCTCTTTTGAATGTGAAATAAGTGTCCGACCAGACTGTCAAATCAACAATAGTGTAACAAAGGCAGCAGACAGGTATACTGGTCATGGACAGAGGAGACTTGCATATGGATTGCAGATTAAGGAACAGAGAAAATTGATCTCTGCCCATCACTACGTCGTTCTAGCCAAGTCTGTGTTTCATCACTCACTCTGTGGGTCATAACGCAGTCTGCCCTGTCACTTGTCCTATGTTCTACTCTGTTGCTTATATGTTGGTCCGTCGTCTATCTACACTGTCGTCTATGCTGTGGACCCTTTCCCAGTCTGGACGCTCACTCTACCATTCCATTCACAGTCTATGCTCTACTTCTCACTCAGTGGTCCTTCTTCCAGTGCGCTCTGTCCTCCCTATACCCTGGTCTGTACATACGTCCTTTATGTCTTTGCTGTTTCATGCACTGCAAAGATGTGTACTCTGTGGTTGTGGTGTGAAACTCATCTGTGATCCTTCTGAGCCATGTTCTACATTCAGTGGACATTCTCCAGTCTCTCTCCTATGTTCTTCAGTTAATAGCCTTTACATGTTTATGGTCTTTTGGCCTCATGTTTGTCCCCGTCTTCATTCAGTAGTCCTTGCCTCCCAATACTATGCTTGAGCACGTCTGTGGGCAGGAAGGGAGGGAGATTGGTCCTGCCTCTAGTCCACTCTATGTACGTAGCACCAGATGCATGAGGAGGTGTGATGAAAATGTGTAGACATTACTGTGGGGCCTGCAGATGCAGGTCAGAAGGCGGTTACTTCTGAGCCTTTCCTGGCGGGTCAGTGTGGCAGCACAGGGTTTGACCTTCACAAGAAGATGCTGTGTTTATGAGACCCAAGTTAAACCTGACCTATGGCCTGACCACGTAGTAGTAGAAATTAGATTAGCCGATCAAATGTACACCAAACTGCATATGACATATTAATGTCTTTTTCAGAAAAGTTCAGTACATACATTTGGGAAAACAATATTTTACTCCACATATCACAACCCACTAAATGTGCTCTATGAAGATAAAGGTGGGTGATGTACAGGAAGAGGTCCAGTAAAGAAAAAGGATAGTTTGTTTACTGATTCATTTGAAATGGCTTAAAGCATATACCAGGCTAGAAGCCGAATTGGATGAGTTCTGGGTGGGCGCTATAAAGCAAAAATATTATAACTTAATTGCAGTCTTGGGCGGGCTAGAAGTAGAGTTGCATCTGTGATATGGTCACTTGATATACGTTAATACATAAGTACTGTTCTGTTAGCTTGTATCACGTGATCAAAGAAAAAACCCAAGGGTGGAGTATCAGAACATGAGCTTACCCTAATGGTTGGCCATGTCTCCTTGATTTATGATGCATATTATGTTTCAAGTGGAGTGATTTATGATCATGGTGATTTCTCGTTTTAATTAGCTTACCTTCCTTTGTCTCTCAGGGCGAAAAAGATTAACTGGTAGGCAATAATTGTTTGTTTTATCATGCATATAGCTAGAGTGCTAATGTCCCCTTTTTCTGTTTGGTTGGACACACTGAGTCCTGTAAATTATAACTCTATCACTGGTCATTAGCTTTCTAATACATATACTTAGGAGGGCACAACTCATTTAAGGAGAAGACGTGTGCGCTCACTCACCGTGCATGTTTTTGTGCAGTTACCAATTCAGCAAAGATCCAGGATGGTATGGTCTTGCTGGTGTATATTTGTGTATTTACATATATATATATATATAAACACATGGTTTTAAGCAACTATAAATAACAGAAAGCCAATTGAGTAGAAAGGTTGTCCATAATTAATACATATCATTTTTTAAGAGTTATCACCCTTTACACAAATAAATGAGTTTATTATCGAATTGAGATCTAGGAGTTCATAAGGGCGTCTAGCGCATGTAAATAATGTATCAACCATCAGATTTTGTGTGTGCCTTGTATGAAAAAATATTATGACTTCATATATTTTTATAATACAAAGTTATTTATTCTATTTATATTTATATATTTATTTTGAATGGCACTTACAGTGACTCTTGTATTCTAATTTGCACAATACGATCTCTATAGCTGCTGTAAAGTAACTTGTTGCTTTCCATGATGAGATTTGCACTATGGCGATGTCACTTCCTGTCTTTTGTACTTTATATGCCGCCTCTTCCCATAGCAACGCATCATGTGATCAAGACCCGAGTGGGGTCGAAACGCCTTATGGCAGACTGGCTGGGTGACTAATAAAGCACTTTCAATTGGCACGAATATTTTGCTCCACTCTTCGTCATTTTGCCCAGGAGACCTTTACAAATACATATATAAAACATATTTATTTTTCAGAAAGACACACATTCACTGGATGGTGTCATCAGTGATGTCATGAGTGATGTCACTGACCATGTAATGAGTGATGTAATATGTGACGTCATCAGCAGTGCATTGCAGGCGCGCAAGTTATAGTGAGTCCAACTAACTATAATGTGGGAATTTCAATGGTTTTATGTCAGTAAAATTTCCAGCTATCTATAACTGGTGTGAAACCTATGTTTTTTCAGTGAATTTAATAGGTTTTTAAAATGCTAATTCCTAACTATAACTGGTGTGAAACCTATGTTTTTTTCAGTGAATTTCATAGGTTTTCAATAGCTGGGTCCAAACTTTGGTGACATGGTATGCAAAGTATTGATAGATTGAGTAATTACTGGTGACTGAGATTAATTCAAACATTCCATTCATCACTTTTTTGTATACTTCAGCGTTCCAGAGCTAGCACACATGCCACCCCTCTACACAAGCCACTCTAGTCCTTCTCTTTGTGACTAATTGGAACTACTTCATTTATACTCTAGCTGTGTCTTTAACTGCTTTATATTTCTCTTTACCTGTAGCAAGTTCTTTGCAGAAATATCTGTAACTGCTATTTCTCTGTAGCAGCATTAATTCAGCTGATTCTTAGCACTTGGGACAACATTTGTGTTAATTTATGTATCTAAAACTCCTTTCAGCAATCAAAGGCTGGGTTTGCCATTGTTAACACAGTCCGGTCCCTGGAATGGTGGTTTTACTACCGCCGAAATGCAATTAGGTTTTGTGGAGTAGGCAATACAAATAAATATAAAAAAAATATCTTTTTAATATTTGGTCTTATTTTGTTATTCAAATAAAAGTTACCACTATCTACAACATAATGCAGTCCAAACTCCAAATCTGATAAAGACATCTAGCCGCAGATTCCTTACCTTAGAACTTCCAAGCATCGGGATGGATCCAGAAGATTTTGATAGCAGTACCCCTGCACGTTGATGGGTGGTGTTGGTCAACTCCGTGTGACGTCTTGGGCATTGGATTTGTCGCTGTCGTGACTTCTGCATTGTGTATATAGGTAACACCTCTGCACGCTGACCTCTGTTCTTATCTTTCCATGTCAGCCAGCGCATATCCATCGAAGAGAGCTACCCCTGTCACTTTTGACAGATTTATTTGTCTTTTTGTCGACTATTCACTGTCTGTAGGTGTGTCACGTAAGAAGACCTCGGGGTTCAAAACCATGTAGTGCCTGTCACTGCACAATGTCTGTTATGGACCCCTACCTCTTGTGTCTTTGCTGCCTGGAGCATGAACATGACCTGAAGTCAAGCTCCGACTGCCGGGTCATGACGCTGAGCGCTTTGAGGGAGCAGTCCCTAAAGCTGCTGGCGGCCTGGCATCCGGCACCTCTTAGATCTCCCAAGGGTTCTTGTTCCCGCTCCTGGTCTCAACCGAGAGGAAGGTACGAGCACCATTCCAAGTCTTCTTCCTCTCAATCAAAGTCGTCCAAGTCAGGTAAGAAGCACCATCAAAATCATAAGAATTGGAAGCATACTTTGACTTCGCCCTGTTCTTCACCCAATGAGATGGTGGAGTCTCCGAGTTCAAGGCCCTGCTCACTGGAGCGGGTGTCTGGTTCAGCTCAGTTTTTCCCACCCTTTCCGGGGCCGGGATTGTCCTCCGCCTAGGTAAAAATCTTTTATGATGCCATGTACGCCATATTTGGGCTGCCTTATCATGATGGCGTGCATTCAGGCCCCGCAGGTTCATCTGAAGGAAATTCCTTGGGTTCCGCGCCACCGGCTCCTGCTTCCAGGGCTCCTCTTGGGTCCATTCCCAGATCCAGACTGACATCAGACGTACCTCCTAAGCAGCCTTCCCCGACACCGAGACCCTATGCATCACCGGTGCCTCCCCTATCCTTATTCTGGATGAGACGGAGCCGGCTGGGCGGCCACTGATGCCAACTGAGCCGTTGGGGTCCATGTTGTATTCTGTGCCTTATTCTGAAGGGCTGGGATTGGATGAGGATTGGGAGGGGCAGCCGTATCCCTTTGAAATCCTGCTTTTCAATGAAGAACCAGATGGTACGAGGACCTGGGTGATGGCTGTGGCTTGGACACCTCCCCAGAGCCTGGCATGCTCTCTCCCCATAATAAGGCCATGGAGGAGGGCAGCTTCCTACAATAGCATTCAAGACCAATATCTTGACGGAGGTCCTGCAGCCTGGTGTCTCCACCTCAGAACTCTTGCTGCCGTTTAACAAGTCCTTGACAGAGGTTCTTCTGGGCACCTGGTCCAAGCCCAGCACAGGGGATTCTGTGAACAGAACTTTCGCCTTGCACCCCGTGAGCCAGCTTTCCTCTTCAATCACCCAAACCCGAAGAGCCTGGTCGTCCAAACCTCTACTTCACGTGGCGCATTCTCTTCCGCACCCCCCGGATAGGGAATCCAAAAGGCTGGACAGCTTTGGTAAGAAGATCTTCTCTTCCACCAGCCTTCCATTTAGGTCAGTAAACACTGGATGAATCTTGGACTGTTATTCACATGAGAAATGGTTGCACAGGTGCTGCCACAAGTCCAAAAGACCAACGGATTGTGTCCTCCCTAGATTCCTTGGCCCCCTTACAGAAAATCAGAAACAGGCCTACCCCGGCGATGCCATGGTTCTCCGAGGAGCTGTTTCAACTTAAACTCCAATGTTAGCGGGCCGAGCGTACTTGGAGAAAGAACTACCTGGACTCAGATCGGGCTCTCTACAAACAGGCCCTGTCCATCTATAAAGCACAGATTAAATGTACGAAGGCCAGGTTTTTGGAAGAGTCTTTGCGGGTGGCAGTAAGCAAATCACAGACCTTTTTTAAGATTGTGTAGGGCCTGTCATGCCCTGCTAGTGCGGCTAATGCTATCTCTGCATCTCAGTCTCTGCGCGATTCACTGGCACAGGCCTTTGAGGACAAAATCGCAGCCATTCTGAACAATCATGGCGTTACACCTAGCGGTAATCCTCAAAGATGTACTGGAATGCATCCCGGGCCCACTATAGAAACTACCCCCAGCTCTGCCAGGTTGGACTGTTTTCCTTCTCCAACTTTTGAGGAATTCTGTTCCTTGGCTCACAGCGTATCGTCGGGATCACCTTTGGACCCGCTTCCACACAAACACTGGAAGCTGTTCCGGGAAGAACTTTTCCCCCCGCTGTTTGCCATCTGTGATCAGTCCCTGGTTTCAGCACGGGTACCAGACTGCTGGAAATTAGCAGTGGTATCCCCTCTTCTTAAAAAGGACACCTTGGACCCGGCCTGCCCAGCAAACTATCGACCTATCTCCCTGCTCCCGTTTCCAATAAAGATTCTGGAAAAGTGGGTTACAAAACATCTGTCTAAGAACCTGGAGACCGGGTCCTTCTTGGATGAGGCTCAGTTTGGGTTTAGACCGGCCCACGGGACGGAATCAGCGTTGGTGACTGTGTTAGACGATCTCAGGACGCGAGCCGGCCATGGAAGAGCAGCCTTTTTAGCTCGATACGTCGGCCGCGTTCGATACTGTCAGTCATGCAATTCTGATTAAAAGATTAGAGGAAGTAGGGGTGACAGGCCATGCCCTGAAGTGGCTGACATCATACCTTGGAAATCGTCACCAGGTAGTGTCATTGCCACCGTTCAAATCTAACATCAGAAGAGTGGAGCAAGGTATTCCACAAGGGTCGACCATCAGCCCTATCCTCTTCAACCTGTACTTGCGGCCCCTGGTTGCGTTGATTAGATCTTTCGGCATAGCGGTGACGAATTACGCGGATGACACTCAACTTGTCTTCTCGCTTGAGGGCAAGGAAGCAGTGGCGTTAGACACCTTCCACCGTTGTATGCTCGCAACTGCGGACTGGCTGAATCAGAATTCGCTGCAGTTCAACAGCTCTAAGACAGAAGTCTTACACTGCACTACAGACCGCGTCCCTAGACCTCTCCCGCCGGACTTTTGGCCACCTTCCTTCCAGAGCACGACTATGTCTACCACCTCGGTCCGTAATCTGGGAGTGATGTTTGGGTCCAATCTCCAACTGGACGCAGCCGTCAATAAAACTGTGAGCACTTGTATGGGACTGCTTAGCATGCTAAGAAAGGTCCTTCCGATGCTTCCCATGAATAGTAGGCCAGAGGTGGTGAGGAGCATTATAGTAAGTCGCTTGGACTACTGCAATGCTCTATTTCTTGGAGCACCATCTACTCTGACAGGAAAACTGCAACGGGTGCAGAATCTCGCAGCCAAATTAGCGCTGGCTCGTCGCCGCCTTGACTCTTCTTCTCAGGCACTAAGAGACCTTCACTGGTTACCGGTCCTTCAGCGGATCGATTTTAAATCTTTATGTATTGTATTCAGGGCCCTTCATGGACAAGGCCCAGCGCCACTTCAGAATATGTTTCATTGGTACACTCCGTCCAGATCCCTTCGTTCGGCTTCTGCTTACCTTGCTGTGGTGCCTAAAGTTCTGAGATCGCGATTGGGCGGTCGTTCTTTCAGCTTTACGGCAGCCAGACTATGGAACACTCTTCCGCTAGGACTGAGAAGCATGAATGATCTAAATTCCTTTAAGAAAAATTTAAAAACAGATCTCTTTCCTAGGGCTGGATCACTTTAGTTCTTAAGTCAGCATGGTGCGAAGCAGGCTTCTTTTAGTCAAAGCGCCAGGATACCCGTCGGGTGACAGACATGCGCTATAGAAGTGTACCAATACAATACATACATACAAAAGAGGCCCGGGCTGTCCTCTTCCAAGGTGTTGCAGGCGGGAAAGATGCAGTAAAGTTTGCCATACGCTGTGGTTTAGACACGACAGACATGCTGGGCAGAGCAATTTCCTCAATGGTGGCTGTTAGGCACCACGCCTGGCTTAGAACGTCTGGCTTTTCCTAGGATGTCCAAGCCAACCTCATGGACATGCCTTTAGATGGATCCTGCATCTCTTTGGAGACAGAGCAGATGCGGCGCTTGAGTGTTTTAAGGAGTTGAGGGCTGTGACCAAGTCCTTAGGCCTCTCAGTGTCATCCCGGCCTGCATCCTCCTTTCGCTCCTTTCGTGTCTACGGAAGGGGTTTCCAACAGTGCCAGGCCTATCCAAGCCAGAGGACTGTGCAAGTTCAGCAATCTCTGCGTGGTGATGTGCGCGGTTCACCCCGGCCCCTTGAATCGGAGGCCAGAAGTCAGGTCAGGCACAAAACCCTCCTCCTCCGCTTTCAAACCTTCCTAGTCTGATCCTACCAGCTCATGGACATCCAATTGGTGGCAGCGTATACGGTCACCTCCACCACTGGCCAGACAACACCTTGGACAGGTGGGTTTTGCAAATAGTCTGAATGGGCTACTGCCTCCTCTTTGAAACTGCCCTCCCTCCATGGTTCCAACGTATGATTGGTTGATGGAGGATCGCCTTATTTTACTTCGCAAGGAAGTCAAAACTCTCTTAGCCTCCAAGGGAGCTACAGAGAGGGTTCCCGGGTCAGAAATAGGTAGTGGCTGTTATTCCCTCTATTTCCTGGTTCTAAAGAAGGCCAAAGGCCTTCCTCCTATCCTCGACCTCAGAGCCCTCAACTACTTCCTCAGAAAAGAAAAGTTCAAGATACTTACTCTTGCTCAGGTCCTGTCTGCTCTGGACCTGGGAGACTGGATGGTAGCATTGGATTTGCAGAACGCAGATTTCCATATTCCCGTCCTGTCTGCCCATCATCCCTACCTGCAGTTTACGGTGAGCCACAAGAACTTTCAGTTTACACTGCTTCCCTTCGGCCTCACCAGTGCCCCTCAGCTGTTCACCAAGGTGATTACAGGGATCGCAATTCATCTGCAGAGGTCAGGGTTTCCAGGCTTCCCCTACCTCGATGACTGGTTGTTGAAGGTAGGCTCACCCCAAGCAGTCTTCTCCCATCTCCAGACTATGGTGAACCTCCTGCACTCAATGGGGTTCACTGTCAGCATACTGAAGTCACACCTGACTCCCTCTTAGATGCTCCCCTTGATCAGAGCCGTTATGGACACAGTGCAGTTTAGAGCCTATCCTCCCAAGCGGCTAGTCCAGGATATTCAGGCTATGATACCGATGGTTCAGCTTCTATTCTAGATCTCAGTTAGACTGACTCTGAGGCTTGCTGGTTCTCATGCCTCTTGCATCCTACTGGTGGATCATGCCAGATAACACAAACAGGCTCTGTAGTGGAACCTGCAGTTTCAATAGGCACAGCATTGGGGAAATCTCGCCAACCTAGTCCAGATCTCGGCGGGCACTATGAAAGATCTGCAGTGGTGGCTGACAAACAATGATTGGGTCAGAGGCAGACCCTTCTCACTTCCCCAACCGATCTTTCAGTGGTGACAGATGTGTCACTTCTGGGATGGGGCGGCCACCTGTTAGAGGTGGAGATCAGAGGACTTGGTGGAAGCTGGGCTCCACATAAAGTTACTGGAGCTTCAAGCAATTTGTTTGGCACAGACGTGAGTCCCTTGCTCACTTGGTTACTGGATTCAAGATAGCCTGGCTGATGAGGATTATGAATCCGAAACCGGTCCCAGGATGCTTGTTTCCGGTCCAGGGAAGACATGGCTTGGCAGTTCGGGCTGGACTGTTCCCATGAGGAACAGGGTCAGACTGATTTGCATATGGCCATGTCTGAACTGGGGTGGCTGAGTGAGCTAAAGAATGGTGATGGATTAAACCCAGATCAGTTGACTGGGGTGAGTGTTTGATTTGCTCAAACGCTCCGTCCATCATCCCCTTTTGTACCACTGAAAGCCTTCTTACCAACTCTCATGGGAAGGCTAGTTCAGGTGTTCACAGACAACACCACCGCTATGTAGTACTGCAACAAACAAGGTGGGGTTGTGGAACCTTAGTCAGGATGCCCTGCACCGCTGGACTTGGCTGGAACAGCAGGGAATGTTCCTGGTGTTTCAACACCTGGCTGGTTCCCTGAACACCAGGACAAACCAATTCAGTGTGGGTCCCTTGTAGATCTCGAATAAAGTCACCATCCGGAGGTGGCACAAGGTCTCTTACAGCAGTGGGGAGAGGCTTGGTTAGATCTGTTTACCTCCAAAGAGAACGCGCAATATCATCAGTTTTGCACACTGGAGTTTCTAAGGTGGCCCGCTCTTGGTGACTCTTTTCATCTTGAGTGGAGCACAGGCCTCTTATATGCCTTTTCGTCCATACCACTCCTGTCCAGAGTGCTCAAGAAGATCAGGAGGGACCGGGCCCAACTCATCCTTATGGTTCCGGGCTAGGCATGGGGAGTTTGCTATCCTGAGCTTCTGCTGTGCTTCGATACTCCGATCAGGCTGCCCCTTCGGGAGGATCTTCTGTTGCAGCAGCAGGGGAGGGTCCTCCACCTCAACCTGTCCACTCTCTGCCTCCCTGCATGGAGATTGAGCAGTGATAGTTGACAGCTTTTGGCCTTTCTCCTGAAGTCTGTGAAGTTATTCTGGCATCCGGGCGTCCCTCCACTAAGTAGTACACAGCTGGCGATGGCAAACATTTTGTAAATATTGTGCAGAACAGTCTGTTGACCCCCTGTCTGCCTCCCTCTCTGACATTCTTTTTTTCATTCTTTCTTTGGCCCAGCAGGGTTCTGCTCTTGGTACTCGAAGGGTTATCTTTCAGCCCTGTCTGCTTTTCTACGGTTGCCAGCTTAACCGTCCCTTTTTAAATCTCTGATTTGTACATTGATTCTTGAAGGGGCTTACACATTTGTTTTCCCCCTCACCATTTATCATGCCCCAGTGGACCTTAACCTGGTTCTCACCTATTTGATGTGTGCACCTTACGAGCCACTGCATAATTGCCCCCTCCGGCTGCTTTCCATCAAAAAAGCCTTCTTAGTGGCAATACCTTCTGCCTGGAGGGTGAACGAATTGCAGGCTCCATCTTCTCAGCCTCCTTACCTGACCGTCTTTCCAGACAACGTTGTGCTCCAGACTAGGGCTTCTATTTTGCCTAAGATGGAGACATCTTTCCATCTAGGGCAATCTTTCTTGCCGACTTCTATGCTTCTCCACATCTTCCTGAGGAAGAAGACAGCCTGAACCCAAAAAGAGAGTTATTGTACTATCTTGATGACACTAAAGAGTTCTGGGAGGATGAGCAACTCTTTGTAGGGTACATTGGAGCAAAGAAGGGTTGTGCTGTGCAGAAGAGGACCATTTCTCGTTGGATTATCCTCTGCATGAAACTCTGTTATGCTTTGACAAAGAAACAGCCTCCTGAAGTTCTCTGGGCTCATTCTGCCAGAGCTACGGCGGCTACCACAGCTCTTCAGCATTGTGTTCCTGTCCTCGACATCTACCAGGCGACTATGTGGGCATCCCTGCACAGGTTTGCCAAAAATTGTCTAAATAATCAGGTCCATAGGAAAGGCCACTTCAGCTGTTCAGTTCTACAGGACATTCTGGTCTAATACTTTTCCGCAGTCCCTCCTACTGGGATGGTATTGCTTGGTTATCTGATCTAAGATAGGGAATCTGCGCCTAGATGTCTCTATCAGATGGTCGAGTTACTTACCTTAGGTAACGCCTCATCTGGTAGAGATATGATCTAGCCACAGATTCCTTACCAACGCACCAATCCTCGCCGCACTGCGGATCAGTTGTTAGTGTTAGGGTTCTTCCCCTTCAGGGCCCTAGTTGGGTTTTAGCTCACCATGGTCAGTCACTTCATGGCTCCACGTAACTGGCATTCAAAGTCATGAAAAGTACTGATGACCGCTTGCTGAGGTGGTGCCTATGAAGACGACACAGAGTTCACTACGACGACAAACCCGACACCTGCTACATCATGCAGAGTCGGCTGACTCTACCTATCGGTGTGCAGGTCTACTGCTATCAAAATCTTCCTGATCCAGCCTCGAAGTTCTAAGGTAAGTAAGGAGTCTGCGACTAGATCATGGCTCTACCAGATAAGGTGTTTCTGATGGTAAGTAACTTGTCCTTCAGTGCTCAGTAGCCTGACAACAATTTTCAAAGGGTAGGGTTAAGAGATAATAAATGTGCAATCAAAACACAGTTAGCCCAGGGCCATCATAGTTTGGCCATGCTGAAAGCATATTTGACAATGAACATAAGTAGCAAACAACATAATTTGCGTCATTAATGTTTAGTGCTTATTTTACTTTAGGTTCTTTAAACCTAAAACGGCACATAGGTACGGCACTCTGCGGGACAGCTATGCACCAATTTACATTACTTTGAAAATAGTTTAGCATTGTCACAGTTCGTGAACTTTTATTGGACTTTTAGGTGCAGAAATAATATATGCCAACATCTAATGCAGTGAGCTTGCTAGTTGCTATATTATATGCATCTGTCAATAGAGTAATTAACGAGAACTAAAAACTTCATTACTCTGCCATGGTTAAACTCGCCTTTTAAGAGTCAAACTATTTTAGAGGGTTATTTTAGCCACCTATTTACCAGTGGCAACCAAAGGAATCAAAAATCCTATTACACCACTCACAATGTTATTTAAATTCTCAGGAAAACAGATTGACTATTCAAAGTTTGAAAAGACGACTTCATTTTGTTGTAACATTTGCAGTGTATGTCTGTAGGCATCTCTTGACTGGGTATGTCGCTAACTGAAGCCTTATCAATGCCTGGATTTTCTTAGCCAAAATATACTTTAGGAAGTGACCAATGTGGTGCTGATTAATATATTGATACTCAAAGGTAGGTTCTTCCTCTATGTGTAACTCTACTGTAATTCAAAATAAGATAGGCCACTTATTAGAAAATGGATTTCCGTGGGAGCAAAGGGCAAGCAGGAAAACCAACTGACAGTAGAAGTAAGATCATGGGTTAATTGAGTGTGACCAGATAGAGAAAGTGAAACCCAATGCCGGACATCACCTTGTTACACCAGTGTGGACGGACAACATGAAATCATCGCCCCAGGTTTAGCCGTGAGCTTGTCTACCAATAAAACAACGAGGTGCAGATAGGATCCCATCCCGTCCAGCACTTACCGCAGAGGATAGGTGATCCAGCAACTGGACCACCAAAAATTCAAAGATGATCTGTCATTTTGCTGTTGGAGCAATGTATGTTTGTCCAGTAGGCCTCCTACACAGAGGATAATTGTTCCAGTTGGTAGGTCTCTTGTTCTGTCCTGCTCAAAGCAGGTTTTTTTTTAGCTATAGAAGAAACTGATTCTGAAGATGAGAGTAATTTAGAATGATGAAATAATGCCCTTTTTTCAGGGCTAATGCAATACCACTTGTGGTATGTATTCCTCCCATTACAGCAGGGCAATTCTTCCAAGAGTTTATTTGTGGGGAAAAGAAGTAAATTATCAAGAAAATAAAGATTTGAAGAAAGAATTTTATTCTCTTGAATGCTTAGAATTAGCATTCTGTTACACGGAAGATAGATTTCTAGCATACAGTATTTTAAAATCAGTGTTTTTTGTTAAGTAAATATGTCGGCTTACTCTGCACCTCTTATTAAAAATATCAAAGGAAGGAACAGACAGGAAGGAAACAGACAGTGATGCTAGTTGGGTATATTTGATCCCATACTCTATGAAGATGCGTAATTGCCTTCTCCTTGAAATGTTTTCCCTTTGGTGTTATGAAGGGCTGTCATTAGAGTGAATTATTTCTGAAACTCTGTCATGAGCATATTGCACAACATGCCAACGATGAAACTTGTTTAGGTAGAAACAGTTCCTAAAATGAATCATTGAGTGGCAAATGGCGTGTCAAAGGGGCCGACTCATTTACAGAAAGATTTGTTTTCATAATAATAGGTTTATTGGTGGGCCTACCAGTGGGGAAGGATCTAGAAATTAAAGTAGGGAAGCCGAGTGCTGCTGTCAAATGTGCAGGGTGGCAATCAGCATTTCAGTCATCACAACAATGATTTATTTGAGGCTGTGGTTTAGAGTGTTACCAGACACATTTATTTATCCTCTCCAAATAGGATTCTCTTCAGTCTGTCACAGTTAATAATTTTTCTGGCCAGTGAATGTTGGGATCTTACTTCTGTCTTTGTAAACATGACGCTTTATTTTTGCATCTTAGATGCAAACTCTTTTTTTTGTTGCTAGGAATTGATCTGTTTTGTGTGGTCCCCTATTTTCTTCCTCTTGAACCACTTTTATTTCAACTCTCCTGTGTCTAGACTCCTGCTAAACCTGTCCACACCAAAGGTGCTCAATTAAAAGGCAGTGCTTTTGTCATGAGTTTTATACGGCACTGTCTTATGCCTTAGAGGAGAGATGTGGCACCGCCGCCAGGGCGACTGACGCCAGGGCCGGACTGGCCATAGCGGGCACCGGGCAATCCCCCGGTGCGCCGCACTGGTGGGGGGCGCTTTTGGGCCCCTGGGTGCCGTTTTTGTTACAGGGCCGTTTTTGCAGCATAGCTGCAAAATCGTCCCTGTACCGAAATCGGCCAAAAACCGGCCCCGGCAAAGAGCTCGGCAACACCTCCAACTCCCCCGAGTGGGGAGGGGAGGCCGGCCGAGCACTTTGCCAGGGCCGGTTGTGGTTCCCAGTCCGGCCCTGACTGACGCTGGATGCTGGGGATCACGGTTTGATCCCCGGCACCAGCGGCAGGGGTCTGCCCAGCACCATGCGACTCTGGGCAATAGCTAGCTTAATCTTCCCAATGGCCCCCAGCGCCGAGATACCTCTTTAGGGGTGAGTTGTGCGCTATACAAGTACTGGATTTACATTTTATAGATGCTACATAGCACTGCAGATGACTGAGAGTCTGAGTTTCATTATGTGGAAGTTAAAATCCAGTTGGCACCAGGGGAGACCTCGCCCGATATACTTCAACCAGTGTCCCCATTTGCTAGGATTTCATTTAAAGTGGGTTCAGAACAGTTATTTTGTGAGAACTTTTCTGAACTGCAGGTAATCAGGCCTTGGAGACTGTGCATTCTGCAGTCTTGGGGCCTTGGGTTCCAATAAATCTTCCTCCACGTTTTAGCCATTTTAAAGTTTAGATTGGCTCGGAGATTTTTCTGTTGACAAGCGCAGATTTGTGTAGCAGTGGGTTGAGGCGTAGGTTTTTGAAGGTCTTTTACTGCTTTTCCTCAAACGGCCCCTGTAACAGTGCAGAAGTTTTAAATCTTAATAATCACGTCCACTGTGAGCTAGTGTAATTGTATTTGACCGGTTTAATGATGTTCCATGTACATAAAAGCACTGTCTGACCACCTCGGATCGGAATCTTTGCAGCCTTTTAATGAGTTTCTTTGGGAGTTTGGTCTGGGCAGTTGTCAAACTCGTTACCACTAACCTCTGGATCTGATTGTTGCTGTGGGGACAGTGTAGAACCCATATTATTTTGGCTCTGGAATTCTGGTTTGATCTGTCATTTAGAGACTGCAATCCTCGTCAGCGAAGCAACAATCTAGCAGAGTTAAACAATAACAAATATAGTAGCATAAAGGACTGAGTTCTAGATCAAAAACAGGTAAAAGGAATTTATTACAGAAAAGTTTAAAGGCAGTCCAAAGGAGTACAGGCAACAATCATCTTAGATGAGCAGAGTACAGGGAATAATGCAACATCACAAACTCAGGTAGGCATGTTCTAAATGAAAATTCTAAATGCCAAGCTCTTAAAGAGTACTGATAGCAAATTAGGACATCTGAAAAGTATCCCCAAAGAGCTCGCAGAGAGTGCATGGTCCAAATAATTAGCAAAATGCCAAAAAGAGACAAAACGCTTCAACTACTAGAGCACAGCAGGTTATATAGCAATACACACAATTCTATTAATAGATTCAGCAAATTCTGCATAGCATGACCATGGTGAGGGTTGCATTTGACAAATCAGAAACAACGTAATATTTAGCACTTACATAATCAATTGAAGACTAGCACATGTGTTAAGGTAAGATAAATCTTCCATTGCTTCCTCAGCAACTGCACTCCGTAAATTGGGCAACACAAATGAAGCATTTCTTTAGCAATGGAATGGAATTTCCTGCAGTAGTCCTTGAAAATGATACTTTGGGTACACCATAGAAGTATGATTCACAATATTATCAGACACAATATGATCTACATCATGTTCTCAGTTTTCTCCGTAAGAAGAGGTAAGATGGGTTTGAAGCAAGTCACTGATTGGGGGGCAGGGGGTGGGCGAGATGGCGCAAGTTGAACAGAACATAGAAACCGCTTCCATTTAAAATGAATGGTGTACAGCATGAAACTGTAGTCTATCTCACTCATGGCATAATCTAGACATCTAAATGACCTAAACATTTAGTTTCAGAAGCAATCCTATCAATTCATCAATTGTGACTCCATGCATCAGTACAACTATACCATTTCAAAACACATTTTGCACATTTGCTTATCTTGCATATTTTAGAGAACGATATAGCACCTGTCAACAGCACCAAACTCATCCAAGACTTCGTTCAGAACCAACAGCAAAGAGGATGGATGGAGGATGGTGGTATGAGAGGAGGCAAATATGAGGCATCGTCGGTTTATGTTTACAAAGCTAATCTTGTGAAAGGAAGGTTCTTGCAGATTTTTTGTAGTCTCTCACAAGTGACTTACTAAACAGAACAGAAGACTACTTTTTCTCTCTACACCTATATCAGCTTAAAATGCATATGTTTTTGTCATTTAAAAGGATTTTACATTAATGGTAACATTCTACACAAAGTTAGGGATATACACGTTTTACAGTAGCAACTGATGCACTGTGGTAACCATTCAATATGCACAGTACCTGTATCTTGTTAGAGCTAAAAGAATTGTCATAAGACTGGCCTTGGTCAGATGTCTTTCAGCAGTTGTTAATGCTTACAAATCAAGACACTGATAAGAAACGAAAGTTCAGACAGGATCTGCATATAACATTGTGGAGTTCAAAGATTACGTTGTTGGTGTACAATTGGAGAGTGTGACAGAGTCCCAGTACGTAGGCGCAGAGGACAGAACAGGGCCCCCAACAGTGACCCACAGTCGAACCAACTAATATCTAATGCTCCATAGGTATCACTAGCCTGCTACCTCAGGGAGAGGTCAAATAATGTAAAGAGATGCAAGGGAAGTCTTTGAGGTGTTGCTGCAGAACAATTTTCAAGAAGCACTGCAAACAGAAAACATCTGTGAAGGTGTTCTGCTGGAAGATGATCTCGCCTGGAGAGCCAAGAATATGGATCAAGCCAAGAATAGGAATACAGGCACCCTACTCCACACGGTGTGGAGCTGTAGTGTGTTGGTTAGGTTCTGGAAAGGGGTGTGGGACTGTTTGTCTGAGGTATTGGGATGGGAACTTCCGCGTACCCCACAACTAGGTCTTCTGCATGTTCTAGAAGGGGTAGAGGGCAACATATACAAAATACATCTGCTGATGTTGGACCTCACCGTAGCCAAGAGGGATGTGGCCCAAGCTTGGAAAGATGCACGGGCACCTCCAGTAGTGGTGTGGAAAAAGGGGCTGGATTTCTGTATGGGGTTGGAGCGTCCTGTTTTTGAGGCCCGGGGCTGTCCTAGAAAACACTACAAAATATGGAAGAGGTGGGGGGAATATGGAGGTCTATGGTTAGAACCACCGGCAGAACGTGAGAATTCTTCAGAGATAGCGGAAGGGGGCCGCAATTAAGGATTTGTGTACACGACTTTACATGCAACACGATTGAGAAAAGAGACGTTACCGTGCAGAGGGCTAGGGAGGGATCGGGGGAGGGGGGAGTTAGCAGTGTGGGGGTTGGGGTCATGGGAGGGGGGAGAGGGAAGCTGAAAAATGTATGGTTTGCCAATCATTTGCTACTGTTGATTTGCTTGCAGTTTCTCCTGAATGTGGAGGGCTGCACCTTGTGCACAATTAATCAATAAAAATGTGTTTAAAAAAAAAGAACAGGAATATAGGTGCAAAGCAGAGCCCAAGCTCAGGCTTCCTCTCATCAAAATGGAGGAAAGCCAATCACCTGGCCACACCTTGGATGTGGCTTTTATATACTCTCGGATCATTGAATCCTGCAGTGGATCCTAAAATCCTAGGACCCTTAAATCCAACCCTATATCATCAAATCTTAGGATCCTAAAATCTTGCACTAGATAATCAAATTCAACTATAGAACCTTGATTCGAACTGTAGATCATTGAATCCCACTGAAACTTGCTACTCAGATGGACCATAAAGTCACAGCTTTTGGCTTGCCTACGTGGTGACATGATTGTGCTGGTGATCGGGGACAACAGGCAGACAACACACATATGACAGCCACAAAGCTGAACAGCATGAATTCTATTATGCAGAGTTGACAACATCCTGAATGTCAATGCTGTGAGCAAGGCATGGCTAATAATGGGCAGGGCCAGAGGTGGTTGAGCAAGGGGGCAAACACCTCAAACAAGCCCTGACAACAGTGTTGCAATAGTCAAAGTGTGCTATGACAACTTCTGATGTTAGCACTAACCAGTGGTCCTTGTGGAAGAGCCCTTCCCCTTCATTCCTAATGTAGGTCTACCTTGACTCTGTCAAAATATTAGGAACCATCTGGACCAGGGTCAGCTGACTCGATAATTCTCTCGCCTCGGTGCCCACTCTGATCAGCGATCACACTCGGCAACTCTGGGCACTAGCTTGCCTCATCTTCACTAACGGCCCCACCAGACCGCCGGGGATGCCTGGTCTCACCCTGGAGATACCCATTAAGGGACCATCTCTCAGGGAAGCCAGGAAGGGTTTTGCAGCGGTCGAAGCGCCTTGGGACCCTCCGGGTAAGTAGTGCGCTATATAAATGCCTATACATTTACACATTTACAACCAAAACATTGTAATGTATCTCAAATATTTGGACAGCAATGTTGATTTATCCTTTGTAAAGCTGTGGGTCAAGTTTCCTTTGGGGTATCAACGAGCGGAGTAGTCCTGCCTCCATATTGTGCCTTTTGTCTGCCATGTTGTGGATCTGGTCCAGTGGACTTGATCTTCAGATGATAACCATATTTTCTGTGATTGCTCTCTGTATTCCACAAAACTGTCAATACTCAAATAATGTCTTCCACTGGTCTATGGTATCTATTTCTTCCTCATCAGGCTCTATTGAGACAGATGGTTGGTTGCATTTTTACCAATTGCAGAGGTAACATTATTTTTACAGACACCTGTTGCTTAGAAGTCTACTGGCCATTGCAATAGTCCAAACCAATTCTCCTTATTGTGGAGCGTTTTGTTTTACTTTAAAGTTATGTGTTTATGGTGTAATTTGTGGTGGCTCATTGGTGGTGCACTTTGTGATCTCTCTTTTGAAGGACTTGGTGGCTGCTACCCAAAGTGGAGGTCCCATTGAAGTGTGCAAAGGCATTTCAGGCATAGAATTCATCTGTGCATAGTTACTGCCCATAATAAAACTCTCAGGCATCCTCTTTTCGTTCCCTAGCTTCTTTTATTATGTTATCTTTGAGGCACATAACATAAATATCTCAATGTCTGCACAGCACCTGGAGATCTGAGGTTCTGAGCAGGGAAGCACCCTTCCCTAGCTCTTGGCTTGAGAAGAGGGAGGGATGTCTGCCCAGCAACAGGAGCCTGGACAACAAGCATTTACAATGCAACGGTCTCGTCTTTGCAAAAGTTAGAGCTATTGGCATTGTAAATGACAAACTTTTTAATTATGTGTTGGTTTTGAAAACAGATAAATAAATGGCATTGTCATTTACAATGGCAATAGAGTGAGTAGTGCAGTGAGTAGTAGAGAATGAGTAGAGAGTAGTAGAGTGTGAGTAGTAGAGAGTAGTAGAGAGTGAAATGAACAGAATAAATGAGGGACTTCTCCTTACTTGGTAACTATCGTTGGTGCCTAAATTTGACACTGACAGATTGTCAGGGGCTGACTTTAGTAAAGAGTTAGGGATCTTCCCTCACATTCTTCCACTGATACAGACTCAGGGAGATCTCTTTGGAGTCTGACTCTCACGCCCGATGAGAAAGCGCCCTTCACAGTCTAACACTAACACAGACTGACTGTGGGAACTCTCTTTGGAGAGTCACATTGTCTTTGAGGTCTGACTCTAACACAATTGGAGGGAGCTCTCTTCGGAGTCTGACTCTAACATGGACTGAGGGAACTACTAGCAGAGTCTGACACTAATAAAGGCCGAGGGAACCCGCTTTGTAGTCTGACACTAAAGATTCTTAGTAAAAGAGACGAAGAGAATCTTGCATTCTAACACCAACCCAGACTGGGGCAGCTCCGTTAACTCAAACCGAGGAAGCGCCCCTCACATTAGTACACAGAGTAAGGGAGCCCCCCTCCCGTTTAACTAGCAGCGCAGAGTGGGGTCACCCTCATCTTCCAATGGCATTAAGTGACACTGAAGAAGGCCCTCTTCGTGCTTGGCACCAGCACTGACTAACGAGCGAGCTCCCACCAATCAGCTGACAGGGTTTTAATCTGACCGGACATTGCATGCCGCTGCTAAATCTCATCAGCTCCTGAGATAGACTAGAGGGTCAAGTGACCGCAGCAGAGCTTCGTGTGCAACACGTAGGGCTGCTCTGATTTTCATCATTCAGAGGTTGCTACGACGCGTCTATCATCATACAAGAATTATTAACTCCTTGTATTTAAGCGCCAATAGACAGCACATCGTACAGTGTGCGCTGCACATGTTTTGAATATCAACAGTAGGTGAGTATATTAATCCCCTTTTCGGCGAAATTCGGCCCCAGCCATTTTCAAAATGCAGCCGTTTCCCGTCGCTCTGCGGAAGCCCTGTTATGAAAAACTTCTGAAGAAAGGTCTTGACAGGTCTTGCATACATAAATCTCTGGCCGTGGGCGCTTTACTCCTCACCCTGAACACACACACGGGTACAATAACAAATTGCGGCATTTAAGCAATAATGACGAGAATCGATCTTCTGAGAGAGAGCAAAATCAGCCCATGGTGCATTAATGCGCACAACAGGCATGTGCAGGACGGATGGGCTCCATTTGGATTTTAAAAGCGAACAATAATAATCTGGTGGAGAAGGCGCTACCTGTGTGATGGAAGACAGCACTTAAGCAGGCAATGGATCCCCTGAAGAAAGCGCCCACAGGGGCCTTCATGGCACTCTCGAGGGTAACACAGCTAGGGGGAGTGGGAGAGGGAGGGGGCAACAGACATGGGTGGGAGGAGGAACAGCGAGCAGGGGAGCTTGAAACGAGGACTGTGGAGGAGAAAGCGTTTGAAGTAGACTTTTCTCTTCCCCGACTTCCTTCTGCTGGAAAAGGTTTCTAATCTTTATGGGGCAGGCCCCATAAAGATAACAAATCTTTTACAGCTGAAGGTAGTCAAGGAACCCAGTCTGAAAAGGATGGGGCTTAAAGAGAAAGAAGTAGGTCACTGGGACCTCTTCTCCAATGGCTGGCCACCTTTAGCATGGACTGTGACTCCAGCCAATTGAAAAGAGAGGCAGGGCTTAACCTCACTAGTGGAAATACTTCTATCTCATTAAGTCTCGCCAGCTCGACTGCGCATGTCTGCGCAGCCATCGTAAGCCGAGACCTAAAAACATTAGGGATTAATTTTAGAGCTATCTCTATTTCCCCCGGTTATTCATATGGGAAAAGTCTTAGTAAATTACCTTTTTACATTTAAAAAAAAATCTTTTCTATACTTAATCAAAGTGATGTAAACCTCTATGTTTGAAACTTTAAAAATTAATTACCAAATCTTATATTAACAATAAAACTGAGTTCTAAACAATATTAGTTACACTACAATTCCCACTTTTCACAATCATTTTAAGGAATACACAGTGAGTGGTATGCTTGCCACCTATCAGGATACTGAATACTCTTTCCCTCAGTTGTGTTTGCTCCGAGTGAGAGAATCACTTGGGGTAAACGGGGAAAGCCTAGTAACTTAAGGGAACAAAACTGTAGGACACCTCAGCACCAGATAGAGGTGGAGACTGTTAAGCTTAACGAGTAAGGAAGGGACTTCCAACAATTTCTGGTGTTCCCCCTCGCATCACTATTAAAAAAAGAGATAAACTGGACCCTTTCCTTGGGCACACTTGTGATATCTCTAAATCTGTACGTAGATACACATCAGTGGCGCTTTTCCTGGGCAAACGTGAAATTGCAGTCCACTGGGCTATCGGCCACGTACCCTCCATATCAGCCTGGCGCAAAAGTATGACATATTGTGGCAGGGTCAGTGGGGGACTAAACACAGTTGCAGCCACCCACCTCTAGGCCTAGGGATTTTTAGCAGCCACTCAAAGATTATCTTGTTACTCTGGAGCCTGACACTCCGTGTACACCACTACTCCTATCCCAGATGTTACACCAACCCCTTTCTTACCTGCCACGCCGTGTGTTGGTGCCCATGCACACTTTGTAGCAAGTTACATGTACACAATGACCTAGATGATTGTGCCTTATGCATGTAACATTTCTCTTCGTATCATACTCATGATGAAGTGCCATGTAACCTGGTTTATATCGGCTGTAGCTGTAGGCGATGTTCTTTGTTCGTTGTATCATTGTTCTGCATGACTGTTCATGTATTAAAATCTCAATTGAAAAATGTACAACAAAAACGAAGAGACCCAATATTTCCTAATTATTTGGGGCATTTTCTACAAACAATCATGTATGAAATGTGCCCTTTCTGCAGGATCATCCAGATTTTTGTCTTCTAGGAGTATGTGCACTGTACCCCTACTAACCAGTTGTAAAGTGCTTGTGGTCTCCCTTTCAAACATTATAAAATTGGCGTACATCTAATTGGCACATTTTATTTACTTATAAGTCCCTAGTATACGGTACTACATGTACCCAGGGCCTGGGAACTAAATTCCACTAGACGACTGCAGCACTCATTGTACCACCCACTATAGTAGTGTAAAAAAAGCATGTCTCCAGGCCTTCCCATCCAGTTCAGGTGTGCAGGCTGAAACTGCCATTTCAACCTGGTAAAACAATTATTTTGCCACTCCTAAATCTTCTTTTTTTACTACTTATATGTCACCTTAGAGACCTGGTTAGAGACCATATGTGGTCTCTAATTGCCCATACGGTAAAAACTAAGACATATATATGTAATGTTTTACATGACCTGGAAGTGAAAACCCTCTATAGTAATTTTTCCCTGTGGCAAGGCTGGCTCTCGCATTGCCTAGTTTACACTACTACATTTCATAAATGCTTAATTCAGTTTGAAAGTAGCTAGAAAAACTTTTAGTTAGTTTAGAAAGTTATCATGATCCTATCTAAAATCGAAAGACTTTCCTGTCAGTGTCAGACTGCCTCCTGACCCCTGATGACTCCATTGTGGTGAGATGTATATTGCTCCCAGACAGTGGACAAAGGGCCCTGAGAGTGGGGAGTGGGACACCTCCCCTGACAGGATAGGCTGGAGGGCTGTGCCCAGCCCATTCCTGGACTTCAAAGGCTGCCTACCTTGTCACTGGCAAATTAAGCTGCCTGCCTCCCATTTGTCTTTGTTGATGTGGAGCTCCCGGGCCACTTCTGCGCCCTGCAGTTCCAATAGCTTCCGTTTCTAGCTACCATCCTTCAGAGCTTGCCTTCTGCCCACAGAGACCCAGAGATAGGAGTGGTCATATAGGCTCCATGCCATATATTCAGCCCTGTCCATAGTGCCTATCTCCCCCGCTGGAGCAAACACATAGTCCAGCCTGGAGAAGACCCTGTGTGTCCCTGAAAAATACGAGTCACATCTGTGGTTCATGGCGCCTCCACAGGTCTGACAGACCCAGCGTGGCAGCAAACTTTACCAGAGGCATGGCTGTTGTGGGCACCGCGCTGCTACCAGACCGATCAAAATCAGGGGCCAATACATAATTAAAATCCCCACCTATGATATGCAGAGAAGAATCAGATTCTAGGAGTATAGCTGCCAACTTCTAAAGTGTGGCTGCTTGGAACAGGGGAGGAGGGGTGCATAGACACTCAGCAGGGTAACATTTGTCCTCCCCCAAAAGACACTGGACCACCACATAACTACCATGCGGGTCAATCCCCATTCGTAGTAACTAAAAGGGGGGAATCTTCTTAATCAATATGGATACTTCCTGAGAACCCAAGGCAAACCCTGAGTGCTCCCTACACAAACAAATGACAGCGTGTCCCTAGGAGGAGTGCTACCAGTCCCCTTTTGATTTTGATCCCCCACCCAGTAACCTTCCATGTTAACACTGAGTATCGTACGTCCTCTGTGGACCTGGTCCGTGCCATTGATATGGTGTGTAGCAGTACCAAAGTGTCTGTCTACCCTGAATCCAGTTGTGATGCATCCGATCTGACACCTGTTAACTGTGGAGAAGTCTTAAAACAGAACTAGTTCCTCTCTTTCCCCCACTCCACCCCCCACCACGAGTGTTGAACCACATTTCCAAACCACAAGTACTCGCAAGCAAGGTTCAAGAGGTCTCTAGCTATCCCTGCCCTCCCAAAAACAACTACAACTTCAAATTCTGTAAAGTGAACTCAGACACCGAGTCTTCCAGTCTCACCCACACTATGCCACCAACCTGGAGACCAAGCCTCTGTGCAATCTCCCCAGGTGTCACAGTGTGGGAGGAAGACCAACAAAATGAGTTACCCCAGCCGTCTATGAGTTCAGCCACCTAGGGCTCATCCAGATGTTCCAGGTTTTATGAATCAGCGTGTTCATCTGATGACCTCTCCTCCACCTCCGGGTTCACTGTAGCATCATCCGAACGATGATCATGTCCATCATCTGTTGCGCAATGAGCCGTGGCCTACCCAATCCCCTTTGAGTGAGTTCTGTGCACCCGAATCGGCATGCTTGCCTCTGAGTCAGTTATTTCTTCACCCAGCCCATGAGTGTCACTTGGCCGCGGCATGCCTCCCAAGCCCATCCTGCTCTGTTTTTTCATCCTCGTCACTATGTGCCAGCACTAAGGCCAGGCCCCCATTCCTCTTGTTGTGTTCTCATCAGTGATCCTCTTGTGTTGCTTTAGGTTAAGGCCGTTCTTCAAGCCACTTACATGCCTCATCTGGTGAGTGGAAAATAAAGGCTGTTTCCTGAAAGAGCACCTCCAGTTTTACCAGGAATAAAAACATGCATTGCAGTTGTAAAGCACGGAGCTTGTCCATGACCGCATCGTCGGTCCTCCGCGGCGTCACCGGCGGCTCCAGCGCCAACTAGCTCGGCTCCAGGCTTGGAGGATGTGGTGCCGTTGGGGTGCGGCCCTTCAAGGGTCCCTCCTTCTGACCACGACGCCTCTGCTACGCCGCAAACTCCCACTGTAGTCCCTGTGGTGTCGTGGGAGGTCGCCGGGGCTCAAGTCGCATCCCCGAGCCCCTCTTAGCCCTATGGACAAGCAGCGATCTGACACCGCTACGGCGCCAGTGGCTCCTGGCCCTCACGGTGCCACAGGGCCTGGTTCCATCATGGCTTCAAGGCTGGCGGGGGACCCCTTGTCCCTCCTCGGGCCCCTCTGGTTCCTCCATGTAGGCGGCTGCCTCGTCGGAGGTCGAGTTGGAGGTCGAGTCGGCCTTGGCGGCACCACTGGGGTTGGTGGGCCCCTCTTGCCTCATGAGTCGGGCTGGCGGGGGACTCCTTGTCACTTCCCGGGTTCCTCTAGTCCCTCCATGCAGGCGGTTGCCCGGTCGGAGGTCGAATTGACGCCGTTCTGGTGCCGTCCCTTAGCCGCCTCGGCTCCGGTCTCCTGCGCCGTGTGTTGTGGAGGAGGCCTGTCCGACGTCTACTTCGGCGCTGGACGTCCTGCCTCAGGTTGCGGACTCTACGGCACCGGACAGGCGTTGGGTCGTGGACTCGTCTTTGGACGCCCCCTCTTCCCCAAAGGTTGGGCGCCTGCTGGTATCGTCCTCGCCGGAGAAGGGCCTCCACGTCGTGGCTTTTTCCCCGGCATCATCAAAGGGCTGCTCCTCACAGTTGCCGCGGCCGCTGTTTTTGCCGGAGGAGCCACAGGTCCCCCAATCCGTGGTCCCTTTTTCTCCTTTCTGGACCTGGCCTTTCCCCACTCCGATTGGCCTGGAGACAGCCGCCTTAGCTTGCAGCTGTCGCCTAAGGGGGAACTGCTTTCCCCACCGCGGGGCCCTACGGAGGTGGGTGCGGCCTTCGCTCACGCTGTTTCTACGGCTGTGGGTATTTTGCGCGTGGGTGATCCAGCTGCCCATTTCCCCTCGGATCATCTTTTGGAAGTTCTTCACCAGGGCTCTGGTGGGAGGGAGCTGCTGCTTTCCTTTGAGGGTTTGCTCCATTCTTCTCTGATGGGGACTTGGGGTGCCCCGCCACGGGGGATCCGGTGCCCCAACACCTTCTGCACCTGCACCTTCCAGCACCGTGTGACCCGGTGTGTTTTTCCTTTCACCCCTCTACCTCAGGCCCCCTTTTGCGGACTGCCTTTCTCTCACAGCCACAGCTGTTGTCTCCACCATCACGGGAGGCCCGCTGGCTGGACTCTTGGGTGCGCAATATGTTCGCTTCGACTAGTGCGGCCCTGCGGGCCCTTAACATTTTACGGGTGTTGGCTAGGGCCACTCCAGCTTGTGGGTCTCGGCGGAGTCCCTTGGATCCGCCGCTTCTCAGGAGGATGCTGGGGTTGATTTGCGGCAGCATGCATTGGATGGCCGGGAGCTGGCGGCGTTCATTCTTCACTCTGCTCTGGACATCTCGGAGGTGCTTGGTTGTGCCATGGCTTCTTCGGTGGCCCTCCGCCGCCATGCTTGGCTTCGGGAGAGTGTGTTCCCGGAAAATGTTCGGGAACGGCTGGTAGATCTTCCCTTCAATGGCACTCTTTTACTTCACGCCCCGGCAGACTCGGCCATCCAGAGGTTCTTGGCGGGGCTTCGGCCTCCTCCTGCTCCTTCTTCTCCCCCTCAGTGACCTGTGAGTTGGGTGATCTGTGTGCTTCATGTGCATTTGAGTCCTCTTTGTTGGGACTGTGGTTCTGTTGGCTGCTGGTCGGCCCTTCTTGACTGTGTGTTTTTGTTTTGGGTTATCTACACCAGGTTGACCCTGAGATTAGGCCTTCTGCTTTTTTCTCTTTGGCTGCTTGATAAGCCTTCTGCTGGGATTTTTCCCTGTGGCTCTTTCGGTTGTCCTCTGCTGCGGAAGTTTCTTCCTAAGAGGGTTCCTATGTCTTGGGACTTAACATACCCCATGGGGTAGTGGTAGCTGTTATATAGCTTGTTCTGTCCTGGGGAGTTGTGGTTGCCTTCGGGCCTCTGCTCTCCATGGCGTTTATGTACGTTGCAGGTGGAATCCCCCTAATGCTGGTTTGGAATGCTTTGGTGGCGCCCCGGGGTGTCCTTCTCCGGGGTCGCTGCGCTGTTCGCCAGGTCTGACCTGCTGTCTGCGGCCTGGCGTTGTGGTTCTGGTTCTGCTTCTTTTTGGGTCGTGTGTGCGTACCCATCATTGAGGTGTGTCTGGGTCCTTCTTCGCCCTTATGTCTCTGCCTGGGGGCTGAGCTGGTTTTTGTGTTCCTCCCTCTTTCAGGCACAGCCTGCCTGGTCTTCCTGGGTGCCTCAGGCTACTCTTTCTGCTTCCGACCGCTTCTTGCTGTCGGCACCATTCTGTCTGATTTCTTGCCTTCTGGCTGTGGTGGGTTCAGCTGACCTCTTCGCAAGGTGTGTTCCCAGTGGGGGCCGGGGGGGACTTGCCTTCTTTTTCCCTTGTCTCCTTGGAGCCTCTAAGTTGATCTTCTTCCTCTCCCTTGCCCAGGCATTGGATGGAGGTTCTGCTGCCCTCTAGGGGCATGCGGTGCCTCGACCTCCCCTTGCCCTTGTTTCCTCTGTTGAGTGTGAAGGGGCTTCCTCTTTCTTCTTTCTTTCTCCTCCCCACACCCCTTCTGGAGTCGGTGGTGTTCTGCTTGTGGGGGTTCCCCTTGCCTGGGAGGACGAGGTTACTCATCCTGTTCGTTGGACCAGTTCCCTATGGAACCCCATGTTATGTCCAGGCTGGTGCGTTCCTTTCGCAGACCCTCCTTTCCCGTGGTTATGGCTAGGGTATCTATTCTACGTTATGGAATCTGCGGCTAGTAGTCTCTATCAGATGTATGATTTACTTACCTTCGGTAACTATGTATCTGGTGGAGACGATTCTAGTCGCAGATTTCTTCATGGCCCGCCCTTCCTCTCCATTCTGCGAGGACCTTTGGCTTGGTCTTCGGCACTCGCCTCCCGGTAGGTGGCTATGTTTTCTGTGAGTGCATTCTTTCGCTCTTTTGACGGGATGATTCGTCTTGTTTCTTGTTCCTTCCTCCTCTTTGGCGCACTGGAGGATGGGCTTACAGATACTCCTGTGCCCCTCTGCTCTGGTTGCTCCAGGCTTGGGGTTTGCCTTCACTCTCTTCCCTCCCCTCCCCTCCCTCTCCCCTTTTGTTACTAAGGGTCCTGGCCCCTCTGCTACCCACTGGGTTGGGGTCATCTGGCCGTGCCTTGGCCCTTGGTTCCTTTGGGTGGTTGTCACACTCTGTGCTGGGGTTGCCTTGGAGGTTTGTCGTTCCTGTTTGTCTTGGAACTGTTTCCCCTTCGTTGTTCTTGGTTGTGGTTGTAGTTCTGCTACATGGTTTCATGATATTTTGCATATGTTCCTCGTCACCAGGACTGTCTACATACTGGCAGGGTGGCTGCTCAGGGCTGTGCTCTGTTCTTACTTCTTTCCCTGCCTTTGGGTACTGCAGTCTTGGCACTGCTCCTTATGGTGTTACTAGTCACCGTTAATTTTTCCAATTTGTCTGCTCTTTCGCACATTTATCCCATACTCTCACAGTTTTGTCTGATGGCTCTGCGTTGTGGCGCGGAAAAGTTCTCTGAAGAAAACTGACGTAGGCACGCCGGGGTGGGACTTATGTGACCTCGCTGAAGTCACGTACACGGACAACACTTGGGCGGAATCGGGTGATACCGTCCCCACGGCCCGCAGGGATGCTGTTGCAAACAAAATTCCAGATCCAGTCTCGCATTTGGGGATAATTCTACGTTGAGGAATCTGCGGCTAGAATGATCTCTACCAGATACCTCGTTACCGCAGGTAAGTAACTCGTACTTTGTGCACATTGTGGGAACATGAAGAGAGATTGTTGGCTTCCTTAATTCTATAGAGGAAACATTTAATTCAAATTCTAGTAAATACTGGTTTCCTGCATCTGCTATTTTTCCAAACCGAATGTACACTCACTCTAGAAATGGGGTACATAATATGTCATTGATTTATCAAATAGAGGCTGTACTCGTAGCTTTATGTATTTTGTTATAAACACATTTTTATTTTTATTTAGGTATTTGTTGATTTTTTTTAGCTCTATGCTGTATTTAGTCAGTCAAGAAGGAAAGGGCATATTTCATACGAAATTATATCTCAAGTGATTCTTTTACGAAAGCATTACCTTTTGGGTGCAATTGGTGTGTATATATGTTTTCAACATAGCAATATATATCTCATCTTTCGTGGAATATATTTTAGAAATGTGCACTGCTGTTCGAAAACAAAACCTAGTGCAATGGGCTTGCAAGCGCTGGACTGAAGACATTTGTTGTTTCCAGTGTATCGATTTTTTGGTTCAATATTAAAGGCTTTTAGATAGGTGGTAAAGCTCCCGTGCCCGAGAGGGCTGTATTTTGAAGCCATGTGTCATGGATGCATTTGCAGGGAGAGGAAAGGAGACTACAAATGTTTATGGAATTTTAAGTAACTGGGTAAAAGCCTTTGGAACCTACAGAAGTGGCTTGTTTATCATCATGCTGCTCACTTAATCTAGTGACCTTGACACTATAGTGGTTTTATAATGCTCCCTGTGGGTAGCTCTATAAAACAGATAAGCAAGCAGATTCCAATAATTGCTTTCGTTTCAGGATTTGTCTCTATACAGAAATGTCAAGCCATATTAGCTGTGTTTTAGCCTGGGTCTAAGGGAAATGGGATGAAAATATAAATCTTACTCATTAATCAAAATTTGAAATGAACATTATTTCTGTCTTTGACATGATACATGTTTTTATTTATTTTTTATTTGGTAGTGGTATAAATACTCACTCTGTGCAGTCAACTGTATCATCCTGCTCTTTTGTATTGCTTTCTGGCAGACCATATAATTTTTCCTCTGTATTCTTGCTGTCTATAAACGGGAGGTGCTTCTTGAGGTTTGCTTCTTTTTTCTTTCTTGCCTACTCTTCTTTTTCTTTCTCTTCTTTCTTTCTTTTTCTGCTATCTTTATTTATTTCTTTTCTTCATTCATTTTCTTTCCTTTCTTGCATCTTCATGTACTATTTTTCCTTTTTTCCTTTTTCTGTTCTTGTTATTACTTATTTGCCTTTAACCGTTCTTAATTTCTTTTTTTGCCTACTTTATTGCTCTAGCCTTCTTTTTTGCTTCTTACTTTCTTTTTTTGCCTTTTTCCATTTTCCATTTTCTGTCCTTTTTCTTTTTTGCCTATTTTCCTTATTTCTCTCCTTTCTTTTTTCCCTTCATTCCCTTTTCTTTCCTTTAATTCCCTTCTTTACCATTATTTTTTACATCTTCATTTATTGCCTTCTTTACGTTTTTACTTTCTTTTCTTCTTTCTTTCCTTTGCCTTCTTTCATTCCTTCTATTTTGCCTTCTTTCTTACGTGCCTTCTTCTTTTTTGCCTTCTTTGCTTTTTTAATTCTTTATTTTTTCCTTTTCTTTCCTTCTTTCTTTCGTCTTGCCTTCTTTCTTCTTACCTTCTTTCTTCTTTTCCTTCCTTTGATCCTTTATTGCCTTCTTTCCCTTTTCCCTCTTTTTCTTGCCCTCCTTCCTTTCCTTTTCCTTCTTTATTTATTTGTCTATCTTGCCTTCCTTTTTTTCTTATCTTCCTTTTTTGCCTTCTTTCCTCCTTTCTTTCTTTTTGTTCTTTCTTCCTTATTTGCCCTTCTCCCTTCCTTTGTATGTCTTCCTTCCTTAGATATCTACCCTGCTTCCTTTTTTCCTCCCTTCCTTACTATATACCTTTCTTTCTTGCCTTCTTTTTCAAAAGCGAAGCAGGCAGCCCAATGCCAGACTGACGTTTTGTTTAGGTCTGTGTTAGCACAGACCTTTAGATTTTACTGAAAATAAATATCACATAGTTACTTATAGGGGTTCTCAACCAGACTTCAACCATTAGTCTGTGACTGTGTCATTCACGTTTTTCTTCCACACTCTCCAGCATGCATCAAGGGCAATGTTATCCCACTTCAGCCTTGACTGACTTCACTAGGATTTACAGCATGCTACCCTATCACAAGGACATATCCACACACAAGGTAGTTCCCTTCTGTGCAGGGTGTACTACGGACAAAAAGTTATTTTTTTCTTAAAGTTTTAATGAGGGCCTGGCAGCTTCCTGAACAATAAAGTTTTGCAAAAACTATGACAAAACAAGAATTGCCAAAAGGCTTGCAGCCAATGCCAGACCTATTGGCTTTGCTAATGCTATTTTTCAATTATTTACTGGAAATGCAATGTAAAAATAAATATTCTGGTACTGTCATATTGCATAGCACTTTCAAAGCAGTAATTACCTTGACATATTATTCGTGAGAATTATGAAAATATAAGCAAAAGAAAGCTCGCATTTTTACAACTGTTATAAAAACAAACATAATAACTGTAAGGAATTCAGTCAGCTTGGCCTGTTCCCCATTCTTTTTTATTCTGGACCTCTGGAGTTTTTACCTCTGCTGTGACGCTGTGTGCCCTGCTAAAATGGTGTTATTTACATGTCCCATGTGCATGCCTGTCTATAGTACTGGACCTGACATGCATCATGATGACACTGTACCATGTGACATTATCAAAGGGGGCCATCCGGTGTAGAGAAAATACAGTTCTCTTTACTGGGTGCTGCATCTCTAGCAGTCACCTACAATAGGCATTTAAGAGGGTACCTTTGCTTGATGATGTATGATTAGGTTTGAGAGCTATTGTGACATCTTTCATGGGGTGACTCCTTTAATATTTGGCACTCAGGCTCAAACCTAAGACATATTTCCTGTAACTGTATCACAATTAGGGTGACAGTTGAATTATGACTGCTAGGGTCTGGTGTAAGATATCTAAGTAGAAATGAGAGGATGCCCTGATTGAAATAAGCTGCTTTAGTAACAAAATATTTACCTTGGCTGAATTATTTTTATTAAAAGGATATTAGAGATGTAAAATTGACTGATATCTCTAACAGGAGTAATCAAGGCAGTGAGCACCCATCCTAAACTGGGGAGTAATTCAGATAGCACACACAAATAGCTCATGCAAAAGACCAAGCAAAAGAGGTGTTGGGATCTGTTTCATCTATGCCCTTCATTGCCTGCTGCTGCCGAGACTGGAATGTTAGTTCTGTATGGAATGTTCGTATGTCATCCTTTGCACGTGTGAACGTGAAGATGAGTTGGAGGAGGAAGCAGAATAGGAAGCTACCTAGCTCCTGGTGGGGCATCTGTACTTTACTACTAATGAAGGCACTACCTACATGAACAAGAAAGCACAGCTCCTACGTGCATCTTTTCAAGAGGTGTTCATCTGTGCTTCCATGTTTCAAAGGAATGTCATCACAAAAAGCAGGAGGTAAGAGGGGCTTTTCCTGAGCTTGCCTGGAAACGGCAAGCATATGAGATGTTCCATCCATGATTTTTGGGAGAGGGCTGAAAAGAACATCCTCACTCTGTCCTCAGAGATCAAATGGAGTCAGTAGCCAAGGTTTAGTGGAACCATTTTTTTCATTTATGAGCAAAGTGGTTGGAGCCGAGTGTATTGGGAGATGTCTGCAGTTGCAAAGCACTTTCCGCTGTCTCAAGAAGTTCTAAAACGCCATTCTGAAACTTTTTTTCTCAACCAGATCTCTCTGGATTGAGGTAACATTTCATTGCTGAAAAAGTGGAAAGGATCAAATATAAATTGGTAATCAGTCAGAGGTTCCTGCAAATGACTGTAAGGGTTTGACACTGTATAAACCTTTGCAGGGGCCAATTTTCTAGAAAATATTTTCTTGGAAAACATTGAAGATTCCCTGCTCAACCGAAGAAGATTCATCAAACTGCTTTCTGTGGAAGTCCGTCTCAACTCCCAGCTTTAAAGCTGGGAGAAACGTTTATAGGACTGTTGGTGCCGGGTTTCGTCTGTCCCAGAGACCTAAAGGAGATAAAGTTCCAGCTGAGAAGCCTTTTAATCCCTGTGGAAAATCTCTTCTGGGGTGGGGGAGGTGGGCAGGGAGGCTGGGGTAGGGTCAGAGGGAGCTGTTGCCTGCCCGGAGAACCGTAATCCCCTCTTGTATTCCAACAGAGCTGAGACCCTCTTTGGGATGAATCTGCACTCCTCAAATATACCTGTTATATTATGTTATGAAAGAAATGCAGTAGAACAGCAGATTCTGGACTTGTGTGTGAATCTTTGAACTGGACTTAGGTAAATAAGTCCTGAATACTTGAACTGCTTCAGAAATGAACTCTGTAAAGTAGGACTTCTACAGAAGATGTGTAGAGAAACCTATTGACCGTATCTGAAAAAAGCACACTAAGTGGGTTTCACTTTGCAGTTTTTCCATTCAGAAGTCTTTCATCACAAAATTGGAGCTCGAAGATCATTCCTTAAGTTGTTAGTCTGCCCGTATGGAGTCTATGCTTGGCAACACGGCATGGCTTGCCCTGTTAACTTGGAACGGCTCTTGAAGATCCCATGGCTGTTAAAGCATCCTGCACTTAAGCTTCAAAAGTATCCAACAGCCTCACACCTTGCCAACAAGACTCATTTGGTCCAGCTGAGTAATTTTCTGCACCCAAAACTGCTGAGAAACACAGTTGACCTTGCCCATGTGGAGCTTTCTACAAACACCGCCTTCAGGGTTGCCTTGCTGGAGATGTATTTCCTCCAGTAGCACCTCTGAGTCTGGAGTAAAAAAAAAAATGACAAAGCTTATTCACCAAGTTCAGGTTGAGCACATGCTCTTGAGAGTTGACCTCTAAGTGCCCCTAGGTCCCAGTCTACCACGACCCATAGATTTACATTGGCATCTACTTTCCCGTTCCTTTCTGTTCAATAGTTTTGTTTTTGCTACAGAATTTCAAATTGTCATTCAGTGGTCTTCAGGCTCACGTCCTTCTACTTATTCCATGTTTGTCTTCTTAATCTAATCTTATTTGGACCATTGGCTCATTTATTTTCGGACTATTCTGTTTGTGTTGGTTTTGCCCTTACTGCCTTCTGTGACAGTCATTGCTACCAAGTTGAGATCAACGTACTCTCACTGAAAACTGTTCCCCTTTCTGAGTCTTTCCATATGCTTGAGCAGTATGAGATCTCAGTCACAGCTCCTATCTAGACTGTGACCTCTCTCTCCCTTAATGTACAGATCCTTTTCCAACAGTGGCAACTTTTGTTGTGGTTGAGTAATGCATTGTGGTGGCAAGTTCAACCTTCCAGGCTGTTCTTTGCCCTCATAGTCCATTATGTGGTCACAATTCCTTGAAAACAATCTAAGGCCATAAAGCCTTGATTTTCCTTATATATACTCCCTAAATAAAATTGATTCATAGTTATTACATGCCTTCTTGACACTTTGGTGCGCATTAAGGGCCAGATGTAGGTAATCCCAATTTACCTATTCTTAAATACCGTATTTTACTGATTTGGTATTTAAGACTAGGTAAATGGGATGTAGATAAATGTTCGGCAAAAATTACCGAATCGGTATTTACCGATTCGGTAATTGCCATTCATTCCTATGGAAGGCCCATAGGAAAGAATGGCAATTACCATGGGGGACACTTTCAAGGGTGCCGGGGTGTCACTTTGACACCCTGTTGTACCCCTGAATCGTGCTTGTGTGCAGATGTGGCACACATACATGCCCTAAGGGCATGTATGTCTGCCACATGGCACAGTTGAAAATGCACATATTTGCATTTTCAAAGGTATTCCTTATTTACCACCAATTTATAGTTGGTGGTAAATAACGAATACTAAAATGGGAAAAGCACTCATTTGAGTTCCCCCTACATTGCAAATTCGGTAATTTACAGATTCGGTATTTGAAGGAATCTGTAATTTACTGATTCCTTAAAATACCGAATCGGTAAATTACCGAATTTGCAATTTAGGCCACCTGCATCCCAAATGCCTAATACCAGTCGGTATCTGGCCCATAGTCCCATGTACAGGTGCAAACTCACTTTAATAATTCATACAATTGTGAGTTTCAGAGTGAGTGGGGGCTGTATTTTAAGGGTCTTGTCCACCAGTAATAACGTTTTCCCCATGTACAATCAAAAATAGGCTTTTCCAGCGCAAATGCATTAATGCCTAACATTTACAAATTTGTCAGTATACACTTGTTGGACTTTGGCAGGTTCACCCCGAAACTTTTTTCATTCTCCTAGCCTTTTTCTGTAACCTGGTGTTGGTGATTTTAGGCCTCTGAGCACTTTAGCACTGTGGTCCAGTGTACAGTGCGTGCGCTCTCTGTGTGCGTGTGGTAAGATTGACCTGCCCTCCCATAGGAATGCATTGGGGATAAGTGTGCCGTGGTAATTCCTAGTATGAGGGGAGCGGCAAGGGCGAGTTTAGTATGTATGAACTTGTGAGAATAAATGCTGCGCAATGGTGTGCCAGATTTATGATGACTGGTGGAAAAGTGACTGTCATTATAAAGCGATGTCCCGGGTCCCAGGAGGGGGCCCGGGTGAAGTCAGAGGCGTTCCTGCAGGACAGCGCATTCCTGCACAGGGCTCCCGTGACTGAGGGAATGCCCCACAGGCGCCAACAACAGAGAAGAGCCTGGATAACCCTGCCTTTGCCCCAGCACTGAGAGGAAACCCAAGGAGACAGAGTGCAGCACCAGCGAGTCCCGGTGAGTGGGGGCTCGAGTTGTGTGGTGTCGATAGAGGCACAGAGTCTGAGCGGCCCCTTCTGGCAGTGGGCCACTCAATCAATGGGCATGTTTTGAGTCCAGAGCCCACGTGGCTCCAACGCAGGGGCATAATTATTTTTAAAGGGCCCAGAGGGGCCCGTGCTTCCCCCCCTCCCCCTCCATATGGCCTTTCTCAAAGTTGCCCCGTGTGACAGTGGGCAACTGCCACGATGGGGACATGTATTGGGAGAGCCCAGTGAGGCCCGAGGGCACAGTAGCACCAGGGCCTATTTGCCTATCTCACTGCTGCGCTGCACCAGCGCTGGCAGCTGCAACGTGTAACACAATTGTTCAGAGGCCACAATGAGTGCCCAGGCCCACATTCAGCTTCACAGCTGCCCAGCAAGTAGTGGGTAGCTGCAACATTCAGGCCGTCATTCCTTTGGGGGAATTGTGTGAGATAGAGTGAGATGCACTCCTCTGCCCCAGCACAATTGCGCACTTGCGAACTATGCTGAATTGGCAGCAGCCCTGACATTCTGGACGCAGGGCATTTGAGCCCCTTTTGAGAAGGCCAGTTGGCCAGGGGATCAGTGATTTAGGTAAAATTAGTCAATGTGATGTATCCACCCTGGTTTATGCCTCTAATGAAGGTTATGTTCATGATGTTCTTACATATTGAGTTTATGTTGGTGAGGCCTAATGCGTAATTTGTTTATGCTTAGGAGGGTGTCTATGCTAATGAGGTTTGGGCCTAATGTGATTCATGCCTAAATGTGATTTATGCCTAATGTGAGATATGATTAGAAGGTTAGGGTCTAAAATGTTAGACTGATGAGGTTGCCGTGCAATGTATTTTGTGCCTAATATGAGACTGTGCCTAATATGGTTTATGTTACAGGATGATGCTGAGTACAGTAATGGTCAGTGAGTACTGGTTCTGATCTACGTAGCATAGGTTCTACATTTGCTGTGTCCTAAGTGATGGTGCTGACAGTGGTCCAAGTGGCCCTGCCAGGTGTAAATAATCCCTCTTAGATATTATCTGATGCCAGTGGACACAATGTATATTATTTGATTACTATTCTAATGTGTTATGAGAATACAAAGACTGTTTTGATATAACCTTGTGTGGAGTTTGTTTTGTGGTGTACCTAGTTTGTTGCTGCTGTGTGTGTGGGTTGCGCAAGCGCTTTACACATTGCGTCCGGGATAAGCCTGACTGCTTGTGCCAAGCTACCAAGGGGGTGAGCAGGGGTTATCTTTGGCGTGTAACTCCCTTGCCCTGACTAGAGTGGTGGTTTCTACCTGGCTTTGGCGCATGCCTTAGCCAACCAGGAATCCCATTTCTAGCAACACTTGCTTAGTTTTTTAATGCATAAATGTTTACAAAGTTGAATGTTCGAAGGAACAGATAAATCTACCTAAGTTTACTTTGCCTATTTTTTTTATAAATTCCTAGAAAGTCTGAAATGTGTTTCAAACAAAGCAGAGACCTCAGAGGCACAAATGTCAAACTTTCTTTTTAAATTCCACTCTATATGTTGCCCATTATATGTATTCACATTAGCCACAAGAATCCACGTAGTGCAATGATTACACCACTCTCCCAAAACAAGTATTTTCAAGTAACCTGATCCTAATCATATAGCTACCTCAGGACAGACAACACTACTTTTATCTTCCTATATATGTATCTTCTAGCACATTACATACTAGCCTCATCGTCATACAGCTCTCTAATCTAACATTGTTTAATATGTAATAAGGTTTGAAGCCTGGCTCACAATGAACGCTTGTAAACCTACACTCATATACTTGCTCTTACAAACAGGTGTAAATTTACAAGTTTGAGGAATCTATGTGCCTTCCCAGTAGTATGCCTGGAAAGCGTCACCAGTCCCAGATTTTCAGGCGCACTACTGAAGATGCTGTGACATTTTTACAAATTGCTGTTTCTCTAGTGTGTAGTTGTGTACATAGCACAACTCTGCATTAGGCAAAGACATCTACTCTTTTAATTGTAGTTTTTTAATTCTTCTTATATCCATTATAAAAGTTTTCCTTTTTTTTTTTTATATCTATGGTGAAAACATGTTTCCCCTGTGAAGGAAGGTTGGGTATGTTCCATAACCCGTTCTACTCTGAAAGGGGATTTTCTCCAGTCTTTTGCTGAAGCGGATCTCTCGTCATATTCCCCTGGGAAAGGGTGAGAGAGGAGTTTGTGAATCTCCATTCACAAACTCTGAAGGCATCACACCTAGATCCTATCAACTCCCTACTCCCCTTGATTAGGCTTACTACTGTGTAAACGTAGGCAGTCATGGAAAACAGTTCCACGGTAGTAAAACCATTTACTCCTGCTACGTATGCATTCGTAGCAATCAAGCCAGCATAAATGAAACCATTTTCATCTCTAAACTTTAATTTCTGACTAAAAAATGCTCTGTAAATCGCGTTCATATTCACTTTGTTTTGAACAAGCATCCAAAAACGACTCTTAACTAATAATCATTTACAACTATCGTCGATTTGTAAAACAGGATGTAACGACAATGTGTCTGTGTATTGTAAATGATACTGTAAAGCCATTATCAGTGGCACAAGGGTAAAAATATGATGTTTTTCGGCAGCGATAACAAAGATTTCTCAGTAATGGCTTGAACCTGACCGGTTCACTATCCTCAGTGCCTTGTAAACGCTGTTTGCACTTTATGTAATATATGGGCTTGTCACCTCATGCACGTGAACGCTTTTATGTGCATCTCTGGACGTGGGTAAAATATGTGTTTGCGGTGTGCGATTGCCTTCTATTTTTTTAACCTTTCAAGATAAGATGCAGCCGCATTGTGAGGCGTAAAGTTGAGCTCTCAAATTGAAATATAACAGAATGATAGGAAAACGTGATACTGACAATATTTGTACTGTGTAGAGGTGTTGATATATGATCGCTGTCCTTACACTGTAAGGTTAATCACAATTGCATGAACCGAGATTTATGTGGGCCATGTTATAATAAAAATATATTGGCTACATTAAACAGTGTATTTAGTAGATTAGTTGTATGTATGTCTCTTTTCGCCCTTTAAGAGCATCCCAGATGCTTTCTGTAAGGATTGGGTTTACTGGCTGAGGGGAATGGCAGCCTCACTCGGGAAAGAAAGACAATCCTTGTCAGTGTAAACCACAAATTTGACTAACTTAACCTCTCTATAAACATCTAGTATCCTGCCACAAAGCAGTCAGGCTTATCTTAGAGAGAAAGTGTAAAGTATTTATACAGCACACAAACAGTAATAAAGTGAAATCACAACACAAGAAACCTCGCACAACTATTGAGAAAAATGGAAAAATTTATAAAATGACACCAAAAAAACAAAATCCAATCAGAGGAACCTAAGATATGTAGTTTTAAAGGTTTAGGTCATAACGGCACCTAAAGACACAAAGAGCCACATCTTGTCCTCTGGTAGTGCTAGACTGATGGAAAGTCACAAGTTGAGGATGACTGCGATGGAGCATGGGTCAGATACAGGGATCAGGTTAGTCCTGTTGAAAAAGTTGTCTTTTCAAAGTCAGGTGCAAAGAGTTCCATTCAAGATGGAGGAGGCCCTGATTAGCAGGGAGAGCATTGTGAATGGTCCTTGCTGTAGGATGAAGAGCAGACTGGGTGGCATAGGCTAGCGTCCCTTTAGCACAAAGAACCGGTCGGGCATCACAGACAACTGTTGCTGGTGCTATGCGTTGGTGGTCATAGCGGGCTTTTGTTGCTGTAGGGCGAAGTTCAGATCTCACGTTGCCGGTCATCACTGACAGTCACTGTAGCGCGAAGAGTCTGGTTCACTGGAGCTTCACAGTGGCAGACCTCTCGGGCGGCAGAGTCTCCCTGAGAACAGGCCCATTCACGGGTGGAAAGAACCCCAAACTTCAGGATTTCTACTTTTTTCGAAGAGGATGCACAGTGATGCCAGCCAAGGGGCCAGGCCTGAGGAGGCACCTCTTGCACTCACTCTATTGGAGGTGAGTAGGGCTCAGGCAGGCTCTGTGGCCGGTCAAGACAGGTCCAGTTGCAGCAGTTAAGCTGGGCGTTTGCAGGGAGGCCTCTGGAACTTATGTCCCTGTACATAAGAACAGGCGGTCAGCCAATTGACCCTTCAGATAACCCGGGTTAAGCTGGGATGATGGGAGTAGGTCCAGTCTTCCTTCTCAGAGATTAAGGTAGGCCTCAAGCAGCAGTGCAGTCCTCAGAGGAAAAGAGCAGGTCTCAAGCAGCAGGGCAGTCCTCTGGCAGGTGGGCAATCCTTCTTCTGTAGTGTCCACAGGTCCAGGGGTGTACTGAAGAGTTGCCCTGAGGGTCCTTTAGTTATACCTGGTGCCATCCTTTGAAGTGGGTAAATCTTCTAGGCTACCCCCACATCTGGTTCTGGAATGTTCTAACCTACACCTGCCAAAACTCCAAGAAGTCTGGGGTGACAAAAGACTTGTGTCAGATTCCTTTGTGTATGTTATAGAGGCAGCCCTTCAAAATGTAAGTGGAGCAGGGAACAGCACCGCCCCAAACATCCTGGCAGGATGGCCCATCCTGCCAACACATAGCCCCCATATGTCTCATAGTGTGAGTTGAATACACAAAGACCAACAGCTAAGCTATTACAAATTCATGTAACCCAGGTCCCTGGCAACAGGCACTAAGGGCTAGATGTAGGTAAATTAGATTTACCGATTCTAAAATACCGAATTTTACTGATTCGGTATTTTAGAATCGGTAAATCTAATGTAGGTAATGATTCGGTATTGTTTACCGAATCGGTAAGATTCGGTATTTACCGATTCGGAAAATACCCATACGGTATTTGCTATTGGCTCCTATGGGCCTTGAAGCCCATAGGATTCAATAGCAAAAACCGATTCGGTATTTACCGAATCGGTAAAAATACCGAATTGGCAAGGGGGACAGGGTGTCACTTTACACCCTGTTGCACCCCTGTTTCTGGCTAGTGTGCCATGTGGCACACAGGCATGCCACATGGCACAGGTGTACATGCACAGATGTGCATGTAAACAAGAATTCGTTATTTACCATGCAATTGTATTGCATGGTAAATACCGAATCCTGAAAGGCCTGTAGCACTGTTAAAAGTGCTACCTACATCTGAAAATACAGTTTCGGTAATTTTACCGATCGGTAAAATTACTGAATCAGTAAATTTACAGATTCTGTCATTTTACCGATTCGGTATCATTACAGATTCGGTAAAATTACCGAATCTGAATGTATTTTGAGCCCCTACATACCAATGTCCAAATACCGGTCGGAAACGGCCGAAAATTGGTATTTTCGCCCGTTTCCGACCGGTATTTGGACACCTACATCTAGCCCTAAATGATTAAGATAAGAAAATGCCAACTCCCTAAAAGTGGCATTATCAGAGTTATACCTCAAATCTGACTTTACCATTAAAGAGGATTTTATTTAGAATTCATTTGAGTTCAAATATGACTTTCCTTTCTGCTCCCACTCAAATGTTAGCCCTTATTACATTTAATAAGGTATCCCAAAATTATCTAATGGGAGGGATAGACCTTACAGAAGTGAAGAACACATTTAGGAGTTTTTCACAAGACATGTTAAATGTAGAAAACCGATCCTGCTGGGTAAGTACAATGCACCCTGCCATATAGGCTTTTTAGGGCCTACTTTAGGGATGAGTCATATGTATCAAATTGGAAGGTTTATGCCTTAAATTTTTTTTGAGAGATGCCGAATTGGTAGTTTAAAACTGCACTACAAGCTGCATTAGTAGGCCTGAGAAAGGTTTAAAATGCTAATTAAGTGGGTGAAACGCCCACTAGTAACATTTAATTTGCAGGTCTTGGGTACATATAGTACCATAAGCTAATGTCTTATAAGTAAATTAAATATTCCATTCCGGTGTAAGTCAATCATACCAAGATTTATGGAGAGAGCACACACACTTTAGCACTGGTTTGCAGTGGTAAAGTGCACAGAGCCTTAATGTTCAGAAAATAGGAGGGTGGGAGGCAAAGCGTTTGCAGGTGACCTTGCAGAGAGGACCAAGTCACACACTTTCCAATTTTTTATTTATCATTATTATTGTTGTTACATTAATTTATTATTGCTGTGTATCAGTATTATTATTGTTGTATTGTCGCCGCATTGCTATTATTGATGGTATTACTATTTTATTATTACTAAGGACATTTGTTAGGTGTTTACTAAAATTAACATATTACTCATGATGTCCTATATGCTCTGCAAACATATCATCGACCTTAGAAAAGAGAAAATGCAAAGTTAACACTGATTAGAATAAAACCTGCAATGGGAAGGAGACACATTGCCAACATCTGGTGCTTTTTTATCACTGACAACTAGTGCCTCAAATGAAATTAGTAATCTGTCTGTAACATTTAGGGGTTAACAAGGAGGGAAGGAGCCAATAGTCAGGAAGTGCTTTAGAAAGAAGGTTTATTCCGGGTACACAGTACGCAGGCAGAAACAGTCTTGGTTTAGTCTGGTGCTTTAGTTGGGTCCTTCTTGTCTCCTAAAGGCTCTTCGGAGTAGGTTTCCTCTTCACCGGCTCAGCCCAAAAGAAAGGAAAAGGAGAGGTGGCATTTAGATCACAGCTCTAAACTACCGAGGCTATGGGGCAGGGTGTGAGGGTAACGTTGTGAGGAGGGAAGTAACCATCACCATTGCCTTAATAAAAAATCTTAATGGCAACGCAGCGGCGCTTCACCCTGAGCTTGTGGAGTGAAAGTACACAAAGTAAAAGTGAATGTTTCCCGTATGTAACTGAGGATCCCTCCCAGCCCCTTTGTTACCCGGCCCCCCCCTTTGAAAGAGAGAAGACCTCTGAGCCGGCCCTGTACCTTGCTGAGCCACGCGTCTTCCTGAGCGTGGCTGGGGAAGAGTAGTGACGGTGGCCTCCTGGCTTCTCCTTTATCGCGTCTTCTTCGCCGGGTGCTCCCGCGGGGTCTCTAGAAGTCCTCAGCTTCCTCGACTCTTCTTCCCGATATGGAACTTCTTCAGGGTCTTTCGTCGTCCTCTCCTCGGGTCGGCTTCCTCCTCTCCCGGCTTCATCCACGAGATCCAGCGAGGGAACAGCTAGGTACCCAGAGGGTGCTGAGCGTTGCGGGCGGTGTGCCATTGTCGCTCCCACCCCCCTCCTGAGTTCTATGGGGCGTGGTTCATTTTTTGTACAAACTTCTAGGTTCCTCATAATGGAGGTAAATCCCTAACTTATTAGTTTGTTGTTTTTATTGCACCTTTTTTTAACACATAGTGCTATTTTTAACTTTCACTGCCTTTAGCAGGGTGAGCCTTAGCGCGCCCACACCTGTTAAGGTAACACTCGCTTACTGGTCCTGAAGAAAGCCCTGTAAAATCACACATACCACGGGCAGAAACATGTTGACCTCTCTTTAACAGGGAGACACCAGTATAATTTATTTGGTTAGCTCTCCCTGCACATAGTTAATTTTTATTATGTCAAGTTGACCAGCTAATAAATTATTTTTGGTACAACTTTTGGCATTTTTAAACCTCACCTTTTTTCACATCTTTCCTTCACAAAACCTGCTCCGCAGTCTCCTGGCGTCGCAGCACACCGGGGAGGTATTCGATCTCCCCGGTGGACCCGATGATGAAGCATGTCACCACTAGGGTGAGTGAGGGTTTCCTGAAAAAACCTTGTATTTTTTCATGAAATTGGTCCATTCCCCGGACCACTTCCACCTGGCCTCTTATCCTACGTGCTACAACGCTTCTCTGAGGGACACTCTTCCTTTGTTTATGTGACCTCTGAGCCGGCCCTGTACCTTGCTGAGCCACGCGTCTTCCTGAGCGTGGCTGGGGAAGAGTAGTGACGGTGGCCTCCTGGCTTCTCCTTTATCGCGTCTTCTTCGCCGGGTGCTCCCGCGGGGTCTCTAGAAGTCCTCAGCTGCCTCGACTCTTCTTCCCGATATGGAACTTCTTCAGGGTCTTTCATCGTCCTCTCCTCGGGTCGGCTTCCTCCTCTCCCGGCTTCGACGCTGGGTTCTTCCGGGTCTGCCTTTTCATCATAAAATGTTGAAGCGGATAGGCCCACGAATTCCGAAGTCACGCAGGGGGACGTTACCTCCGGAAAGTCCAGGCTTTCTTTAAAGGGCCCAGTCCAATCCTGTGGAGTAGATTGAAAATCAATCACGGGGGATACTATGACCGATCCCATGACCCTGTGACACTGTCCTAGTGTTCCTTATGTCGCTGTGATGCTCTCAGATGCGCTGCTGTGTTCTTCCTAAAAGTCAACTAATCAATCCCATTCCAACCTCCTCTTACCACACCTCTAAAAGCTCAACGTTGGATTGCAGAAATATAGGAAAAGTGGATTTCTGGGCGCAGAGCATGTCTTCATGGTTTTTGTTGCAGATAGCTCCCTTCTTTCTAGCACTGAATTAACATGGTTTTAACTTGCCTTTATTTCCATCTCTATGCTTTGCTATTTGTAGCTGGATGTGTAAGAACAACAATCCATGAAGTTCCAGAGACCAGATCCTACAAATTTGGGGTCCAGGGTAAAACGCGGCCTCTTTCTAAGCACATCACTGGTCTAGTATCTTTATATCTTTAGCAAACATTATTGCAGACATTTGTGTGGAATATGTGCCCAACACATGAGTTAAAAATTTCAAGGAAAGAAGAATACCCCTGTTGATGGATAGTGACCAATATCCACATGATATATGCTACATATTCCCTTAATCTATTAGAAAATGTTATCCTTTTAAGTAAAACGTTGTCAAATAAATTCATTTTTCATGAGAATCTGGGATTGTAAAATAAACTTGTGCCATCAAACACCGGCGGTAATTATTTTTTAATTACAAGCTAGGAGCAGGAGCAGGAGCTAATAAGCTTGAGTAAAATGAATCGACGCTTGCCTTTAGCTTCTAGCGGTGTTAGACAAAGCAATTCCACCCAGCGCTGTCTTGCTCACTCTGTGGTGTGGTCCTTTTACTGAATGACAGCTAGTAATGGGTTCATGCATACTAGCACTGAGGTCTCCGCTGTGACTGTCATTCGGTAGCTGGTAACTGTGACAAGTAGTAAGAACCATGCTTGAACATTTATTTCAATGTTCTGCTCTATTCCACAAATCGGTGCTGGCTACTGCTCAATTGTTTATTAAGTTAAACTGAAAAGTCATGTTTTCTAATATTTAATAATATTCATCCGGAGTTAAGATCTGCCTGATTCCTTACCTGTAATACTGCCCCACTCTAAAGCAATTGTGGTGTGAAGCAAATATTGTAAGGATTTTTCTTCTCTTGTTAGGCATAATCACTTTAGACATGATCATCCACCTGGTCATATTGTAACCTTGATGCCTCGTTGGTTTACAACAATAAGCTATTACCTTGTGCAGTGCCCGCTACACAAACAAATGAACATAAAGACTAGGAAGACTCCTACTTTTATGACCTGTTGACTAAAGACAGCCTAAAGAATATTAGAGGATCCTACAACAGAGTTTACTGATTTGAGTTTTTCATTTGCTTTTCTTATGAAATAATAGGACTTTTGTCTTGGTTGGGTTGAACTTCAGGTAGGTGCTGGACATCCAAGTCTGGGTGATATGAAGGCAGTGTCTGAGGCACTGAATGTCTAAAGAAGAAGAGACCTTTGAGTAGAGTTGTGTATCATTGCTCTGTGAGTTTTTCACAGCGATGTCTACTCATTTCATACAGTATTTGCTTTACCGCAATTAAGACACAAATGACCTACCAAATTTGATCATATGAAAATTTGCTTTTAGCAGTGAAATAGTGAAACGGTATCAACAGAGGAGATCTTTTTAAATTCATATACACATCCAACCAATACCTCGTTCCAAAATATGACCACTTTTTGACCGTTCTGCAGCATGTGTAGAAGTAATATCTTGTAATGCAACAGGCAAACATAGGATTTCCCAAGTCCTGAAACAAGTCACGCCAGGTTAGGAAAGTTGTAATAAAAAGGTTTTCATCAATTTCTTAAATTGAAGGTGTTTCAGATTGTAATGGGCAGAGAGACTCCCAGTTCACCCACACGGAGAGATAATCATGCTGCCAACCCACACTCTTAAAACTGTTAGAGCCTGAGAATAGGTTTCCTCTCGCAGATTAATGTGAAATGAATCTTACATTTTAAAACAATTATTCAAGCATTGCATGGTGATAATGATCAACTTTCAATGCTATAAAGTCTGGCCGTCAACTCTTCAGCAACCAGAGCCATTTCCCATTGGGCTGTCTAGGCATGAATTCTGCAATACCAGCAACTATGAATATTTGATTTGGAGGTGCCAACTGTCAGCGTACTGCAGCAGTCAATCGTCAAACCCAGCATGGTTGTGCTAGTGCTTTCCCAGTGTGCTGCTAGTGTGAGCATTAGTTTCAGGTAGTATGGCACAGTCTTATTAACCTGCTCAGTCATACACATGCTTACATCAGAAATCACTCTTAACTTATTTGCTTTGTCTACTGAAGGAAGTGATAGTACCAATGGCTTATTTGGTATGTTATCTTCATTTCCGCTCTGTAAAAGGAGGCATCTTGTCTTATGGACCGCAGTATTATGCTTGAAGTTGACATATCGGTTTGGTCCTATCTGATACTAAGCAATGTTATTTGTTGTTAGAGTAAAAGTGCCATTGTTTGGAGTCACAATGACTAGGTTATTTTAATATACATTATTATGTTATTATGCACCTGTAGTTAACAAGTATTCTCAAAGTACAAGGCTTTAGAACTGATAGTATTATTTCTGTGCAATTATATTCTCCCTGTACAACATCCAAACTTTCTGAGTGCCGTTGTAGTTGTGGTTGGGCAGATTATTCTGTTCCTCCCATGGAATTGGCGGATAGTGGGTGACTCAGCATTATTCTTGTAACAGTGAGTTCTTGGCAAATATCGCCACTTGACGCGTGGCAGAATTCTTTCTTGCGCGCGGCTGAAGAGCTGTAAGTTGGGCAGCACGAGTGAGATTTGGCACCCCCTAGAGTGATTTCTGGTCGCTAGGAGGACATCTGGTGAGATTTGTCTAACACAGGAGGTTGTGACAGTTCGCCGTTAGACGGCTGCCGCTCAAGTAGAAAATCTACTCGAGCAGCAGCAAAATCAACTCAAGTAGCTGCTCCCTCTGGTGCATCGAGTGGTGTCGTTCACTCTGATTTTTCAGCACAGCACCCTCTACTGTCACTAAATCTCAGCACAAGCTGTGTGACGTTCTTTTTTTTTCCACCTTGCCAGAACTCCATGGAATCTTATGGAGTTTTTATGTAACTGCGAAATTCCAATGAGTCAAATTCTGCAAGTTTGGCCCATCCCTAATCACAATACCGTCAACATACGAAGGAGAGGGGATTTAGGTAGGCATATCTCTTTATTTTGCACTGGTTATAAACTTGAAATCAAATAGTGTATCAACTGCTTCCCATCATGACATTTATTTTTTTTAACGAGTTTTATATAGAACTAGCAGCCCGTCCCGACCTTGTCTGGGAGCAATCAAGCTTCCCGGACCCCCTCCCACCCCGACATTGTGCAGCAGCCTGGCCCCCCGCCCGCCCTGACATTGTCAAGCAGCTCGGGCCCCTGCCCGCCCCGTCCCCCGCGAGCAATCAGGCTTCCCGGACCCCCGCCCGCCCCGACATTGTGCAGCGGCCCTGCCCCCCGCCCGCCCTGACATTGTCAAGCAGCTCGGGCCCCTGCCCGCCCCGTCCCCCGCCTGCCCCGACCCCCGCCTGCCCGGAGCCTTACCTCAGCCGCCGCTCCTCCCCCGCGCTCCTCATTTCACCGCTCCGCCGCTTACCGCTCCTCCCGCCTGTCCGCCGGTCCTCACCGCCATTCCGCCGTTTGTCACTGCTCCTCCCTCGCGCCATATCCGCCGCTCCTCTTCCGCTCCTGCACGCCGCTCCTCCCCACGCTCCTGATGTCACCACGCAGGTCGCGGCCGGCGCTACTTGCAAGGGACTACTTTTTTTTTATCGTCAATTTTTTAAATAACGTATATATTTTTTATTTATATAGCCTATGACCATCTGCACAACCTGACGATTACAATGATGTATCGGGTGTGTGGATTGTCGCTGTGGTTCCCGAGTTTACCCGCCTCAAAGGTGCAAAGTTCTTCCTTTATTATAGTAGTATAGATGATTATGACCTATCAGAGCTATAGAAAGAACAACCTACACCCGTTACAGAACAGATATAATCATGTGACAAAGTATATATACAATCATAGTTTTTAGCAAAGCTTGTATTTATTACTTCTCTCCAAAAATTTGGATGAAGCCTGGTATATGTGGCCAATGTTCGTACTCCGCAGCTTTCCTTCCAGCCTAGGTCGAAGATAACTGCTTTAGCTTGGTGTTGTTTGCTTTGTGTATATTGTTCCCTGTTATACATTTCGTTTGCATATTGATGACATTAAAACCTTAATTGATTTTCCTGTAGTATCTCCATTTATATTTCTCGTGTTTATGTAGATCAGAACGTAACCCGCACTAGCAAAATATCTTGGAGCTGGACAATATCCTGGGTATGGGTCTGCTTATTTGTTATGTCAGAGTTTTCACTTAATGAGAAGAGGTGTGCGAAATTCATTTAATTTACTTTTGATAAGTTGTTATGTGAAATTTCTGAAAAATAACACAAAATTGCACTCATGTACACAAAATGTAAAATGGGCATTTGATGCTGTATCTTAGCATGAAATATAACATCCACTTTAGATGCAAGGATGCAAAAATAAATTGAGTAAAATAACAAGAGCTACCCGCTTTCTGTTGTTCGCGTTGTTCCTGTGCATTTGTGGTAAAGTACTGCGAATGGCTCATAATTATGCAACTCGGCATGATAGTGTCATTTTGGGAATTTCACATAACAAGCTAAATTTGAAATTACTAAAATTGCGCTAATTTACACCATCACACCGAAAATTTCACCCATGTTTCTAATGAGGCTGTAATGGTTCTTTTGATTGACAGACATTGGCACCACTTGAAGTAGCTCATCTTACATTCCATGCTGCTCCTTGAATTATCTGGATGCTCTAGTTAAGCTTTGATCATCAGTGTACAGGTGACCTCACACACACTTCCTAATGGCTACCAGTAATTCATTGTTGTGTGTTCTGTGTGTCCTTCATAATGTGCATAGAACATGCTTTGAATTGAAAGGGTGTTGGGGCGCCAGATTCCCAAACAGTAGCTGTTGCCCAGGTGCGGTAGGAGATCTGGATTCCTTTCATATTGACCTCACCTTAAGAACTGTAATACTTTTGGCGTCTTCCCGCGCGCATCGTGCAGCAACCAGGGGCTGCATTTTAGTATCGCTGCACGTGTGTCAAAACTGTTAGATTTCACATGCTCCATCTTGAGCACTTGATATTGTGGGTAACTTCCTTCTCTTTTCACTTTCTCTCCTCAATCCTCCCCTGATATCTTGTTACTGGTTAACAGATGTTCTTATTGCACACCTGCAAAACTCGACAACATTCCCTATTCGCGCTTCTCATATAGTTCACCAGTGCTTGACATTTGAAACGATATATAAACACACACCTGCGCTTGAAACTCGTACAAAAGGCATGGCTACGTGCTCATGGGCTGCCTTGGCAGCCATTTTGCTTGCATTGCATTCATGTTTGGTTCACAACCGGCTGAAAAGGCGAGACCCTCTGCCTGCTGTCTGCTCCCTTGCAAAAGGAAATCCTTTGAGAGGCGGCGGATGTCGCTAGCAGCAGCAGCATGGCAAACTTACCAGCTTTGAAATATGAACCAAACATAACTAGCAATGCCCGACTGAAGAAAAGAACCCAAGAGAAGCATAACAGGCCATCGCATACAGAGGAGAAATTGAATTGGTCTGTCTCCCTAATGATACTCAAAACCCAAACCCCGACCCGCAGGGTGCCTGAAATGTTTATGCAGAGTAGGCGGTGAAGAACTGGGTTTATTTCACTCCTTGGGTTTGTCTTAGAGTGTGACCAGCCAGGAAGGAAAAATTATGGATAAGCACAGGAATGGGTGGGAATCATTGTCCACCAGGGCACTGCTTAATTTTTAAAAGAAAATGCTAGGGCCCTCGCCAGCAGGCAACTGCAGCCTGCAATACCTATTGCCCCTGCCAGCGTTATCAATTAAAATACCAACACAACTATTAACCATCACACTCCTACAAGAGTGACAATTCAGACTATCCCAAGCCCCCAATGGTGTAAGAATGCCTTGGGCGGCAAGCATTAGTCATTTTTTACTGTATATTGAAGGAATAAACAACTGTTGTTGTCCTCATCTGGCAGACTGTCATAAGTCCAGGTGTTTACAATTTAGTGCTGGTACCGAGCACCGAAAATCACCGGCTCGTATTAAGCAATGCACCCGGGCTATCACTTTGTTCTACTCCCTGTTCATGTTTTCAGGCACGCTGAAAGGCACCCTAGTCCACATAGTGATGATGTGCATCAGGTGTTGCACAGCAGTGCTCATATTAACCATAAAAAGGTCAGCTGTCCCTGGATATGTGATATGTAGGCATGGGTAATCACCTTTCATCTTTGTCTGTTTTTCCCACATTAGCATTTTAGTGCTGCTGTGTATTTTCCTTGCAGTTATAGAACTGGTACTACACTCAGTCATGGTCAGTCGCCATTCCCTAATGTGAGCTTGGTAGCCCATCTCACACACCCTCTCAAGTGCTCATGCGTGAAGACTAGGAATTTGAGTTAATGGTCCTAAAATGTTGTTTCCTACAGCCCAAGTGGCCAAACCTAAGCAGGGGATGATAGAGTTCAGTATTTGCTGACCTCCGCTTGTAGATCCATGATGCCCCTTCTCGCTCCCAAACCATAATTCTGCAATCGCTGTGGGTGGGAAAATGACAGCCAAGGTCTTCACGTTAGTGAAGCTCAGTCTTTCTGCTTCAGTGTTTTGCCCATTAAATTTGTAATAAATTACACTGTGGCCTGCTCCAGTAACAGATGTCATATTGCCCTTTCTCAACACCAAATGAAGGTGTGTTCCAAGCTAGTTTGGTCATGTGATTAGACACCTGGCCATCCATTTTCTGTCAGGCACAGTCTAGTTGGGCCGTAGCTTGGTGCCTGGTTCTACCCTGCCCCAAAACTTTGTACCATTTTAGAATTCTCTCACCATTAATGGCCTCTCCAGTTCCTGACAGTGTTGCCAACTATTTGTTATGAATTGTGGAAGAATCTTCATTCAAGCCACTTGCTGTGTTTTTGTGGTTTGAGATGGATGAGCACGGGGATGTCTCCAGATCCTGAAAAAACAGTAGAGTCCGGTACATCATCTATTCACATGTGGCGTCTCTATTCCCTGGAACTAGAACTTGTTTTCTTTCTTTGTCTTAAATTAGTATGGTTCGCACATAGTATCCTTACAGTGGAAATTGCTGCTGTGTTGAAGACATTGTATTGGTAGGGAATGCATTGATATCCTCATAATTGGGATCATTAATTTGGCACGAAGCGCAATGAAAGGAAAATGATAATGACTTTTAATTTAAAAGGACAGAAGGAGCCACGGATTGATTCCATTATAAGGCTCTTATCTGATGGACGTACAACATACTGGACCCAAGATGTTGTTAAGATTTATTATGCGCCCAGAACTTCATTATCCGCCTTCAGGAGCATCTGATACTAGGAGACACATGACTGAGGACCGCATCCGCTTAGTACAAACGATAACTCCATAATGAAATCTATGGTACGCGTGGAGGCCAAGATTGAAGATCGGTTAGTGATCCATCAGAAAATGTGTCCATTGTATTGAGTATCGCTCTAAAGGCTTCATGAGAAAGTAGCATTCCCTCGACGGGCACGCATTTCTATTATATCGAAGATGATATAACCTATAAATGTACTGAACAATAGATAAAAATGTGCAGGGGCAGTTATAGTCTGCCTTGAGAAAAAACATTTGTAGGGTGAAGAATACTCAGAATGAAATATTCAGTTGATGAATAATTGAAATTTTTACAAGATTATAGATTGCATCAAGAAAAAATGCATATATATATATATATATATATATATATATATATATATACATAATATCACTGTGAATGCCCTCTATCCTTCGAATGTATGTTTAAAATGGGCAATCAAATATTTAAGGTGTACTGAGTGCAATGTAGTGTCGGCACTATCCATATACATTCTTAACTGTATGGCATAGTGATGTTGAATTACTGCACTTAACCAAAAGGAGAGGTTATTAAAGATGCTGTATATCAATTACCAGTGATTGAGATTAATTCAAGCATTCCACCCATCACTTTTTTGTATACATTTAATCTAAGGGCGGCGCCCCATTGTAGAGAAGATCAGTTTTATCACAGCGGTGGGATTCACACAAGTTTATAATCCAAGACTGCATTTAATCCTCTTGACTCAAGGATGTGACCTAATTTGCATAGCCATAAATGTACGTTTGGGAGCCTGAGATTCCTATATTAAAGAGGGTATCAAGCGCAGAGACAAAAACAATTATTTTCACTGCAGCCTGCATCTCTATCAATCAAACCGCAGCAAGCGTTCTACAATGTATTGTGACATCACTCACTGGCGGCCCTCTGAGGCCACTAAAACGACTGATATGACAGGCGTATGTCACTCTCGCTGAATGTAATGTATCGCATGAGTGTTCAAAGCTAATGGGACCAATTTTGTTTCAACATCGGCGAAGAATAAGGGTAAATCTTGTTAAGTGGTTTAAAACAATGCATGCTTTTGCAAAGTAGAAGACTTTGCTTACATATTGTGTTTCCTATGAGCATTTTAATGTACGGACCAATATGTTTTTTTACTGACCAGCTGAATGATAATTGTTCTTTGGAAATCGTTCCAGAAAGCCTACATGCAGTTTTGTGGATTCACATGTTGAAGAGAAACGTGGACTTTTGGGACACGTGCATATCTGCAGTTTCAATAACTTCCTGTTCCTTTTAGTGGTTCTTGGTTGGTGTGGGCTGAGAACGTTTCTATGGCCCTCTCACTTTCAACACGTTTTGTTTTTATCCCTCTACACAATTCTCTATACATGATAATTCCTGCAAATGTAGACTAATCAGAGCGCAGAAGACAAACATCCTGAAAAAAGGATTTCCGAACAGTGATAGTTCATTGTTTTACTGCTTCTTGATGTCCCGGATAAAATCCCAAATGGTTAATCGCTATCTCAGGTTTTGAGTACTTAAAAAACATATTTTAGGCTTGGATCTAGCCTGGACCTAGCCAAAATGGAATGAGGCACTGCACTGTACGGTAGGTAGGCCTGAATTTCAAGGAGGCAAAATTGGCAAATTAAGCCCCGTAGAGAACAGTACAAAAGAAGGCCTCAAAGAAAGTACAAACATCCAACATTATGGTTTTGTCAATGCATGTTTTGTTATTGTTTTTGTAACGCTCTATTGTTGGGGGAGCTTTTGGGCTCTTTCCAATATAAAAAATCAGTGTCTAAATTCAAATATATTGTTTTGGTCTCCAAAAGAGCACAATCTGTGCCACTGGAGGAAAGTACAGTGTGTGAGGATGGGCTCCTTGTAGAGGGGAATGCATGCCATCACTCAGTTAAGCTGGTCAGCTTAACTGGGCTGAAGTGGGCTGACCCACCGCCCCGCGCTATAGTGGGCAGAATTAAAACAAACATGAATGACACATGAAAAGACCTTTGGATTAAGATGGCTGACTAAAAGCATCTATAAGTGAGTATTTTATAGATATAATGTTAGTAAAATCACAAGGGCTTCACTAATGCCCTACCTAAAAAGAATGGAAGTTAAAGCATATGTTTGATAAATTCATCTTTTGTGCATGGTCACTCTAGATTTGTTTGCAGTTTTCTCTCCCCTATTTTTGCTGGTATTAGGACTCAGTGCACTTTGGCCCTGCTATTCAGTGCATGTGATTTGGTCCTAAACGGGTTCCTGTAAAATTATTCCATCCAATTGATCTTTTTAACTTTCAAGTAAGCCCATAATAGATGGCGCAAAAAAATGTCTTATATGGGCTGTGCAGTGTATTTACCACACTCACATATGACAAAAATATATTTCTCTCAGAATCAACACTGTGCTCTGGCTGGGTTTAATAGTATAATAACACACGTAAGGAAATATGCCTTCGCCATGTCAGAAAGCCTATTTGAAGAGGACTTTGTAAGTCGATCAGGCATGGCACCTATTATTTATTAAAAAGAAGTGGCACACTCCATAATTAAAATAGTGCCCTCACACTGACTGAAGGCCTAAACATCATTTCAAAGTGTAAGTTCAGCTACATTTTCGATAGGTTAAGTCTAGGTGTGCTTAACATTTTTATTTGTATATATTTTCCTGGGGAAACGCTAATAGAAACATTCATAGTTATTTCTTCTTAATTTTCTAAATCTGATATAATGTTGAAATCAGATTTTTGATAACTTTAGTAAAAAGGTAACGTTAGAAAGATGTACTTTTTTGCTGACTGAGGCAGAACTTGCTTAAAACCATTTCTGACACTAATTACAACTCTAGAGCTGGAAACCACATCTTGATTTAATTATCCAGGCTCAGAAGCCAGGGTCCTGCTTCTTAGCCCTGTAGGACAGAGTGGTGTTAACTGTTGACCGCTTAACAGGTATTACCTATCTGGGAGTGAACAGGTGTAGGTGGCAGAACAAAATACAGCTTTAAAATTACCTTTTTTGACCTGGAAATGTTATGGAGGGTTTCTCCTTTTCATTCCCAGGACCCTTCTTAACAACCAGACACCTGTCACTTTGGAAGAGAGAGCCAGTTTTGGACCCTGTCAGTTGAGAGGAGAGCTCTTCAAAATAGAGAAGTGTTTAAAAGATAAAGACAGACTAGTTTGGTGGAAGATATATTCTGCTGTATTGAAACATTTGCTCCTGGGAACATTTCCAGTGAGGCTAAAAGGAAGTGATGCAAAATGAGTTGGGGGAGTATCAGGCCCGGACTGGCCATAGCGGGCACCGTGCAATCCCCTGGTGCGCTGCAAGGGTGGGGGGCGGGTTTGAGCCCCTGGGGACCAGTTTTGTTACAGGGCCGTTTTTGTAGCATAGCTGCAAAATCAGCTCTGCAACAAAAGCGCGTAAACCGGCCCTAGCAAAGCGCTCGGCAGCACCTCCAACCCCCCTGAGTGGGGAGGGGGGGCCGGCCGAGCACTTTGCCAGGCCCGGTTTTGGTTCCCAGTCCGGCCCTGGTGAGTATGAACAAATAATTAAGATTGGGTGACTGAAATCATTTAATCACTACCTAGTGCACAGCATAAATCTGCCACCTCATTCACCTGAGCATTCAAGGACCTGGGCAGACTCCTCTTGAAGAGGGAGGCCCTGTGAAGGAAAGAAGATTCCTGACTACTGCATTCTGCTGGAAGAAGAGGACTTGCTCAAGGATTGAAGGACTACCAAGTCCTGTTGGCACTAAGGGACTTCAGTTACTTTCCCAAGGGTTATGTGGTTGGCCTCTTGTTTGCCTGCATCAAGGTCATACAAATCAAGACTCTTGACTCCGAGAAGGCCCAACTGACCACAGAGGACTGGACTCTGCAGCTGACTTGGCTGGAGAGAGACCTGGTGCTTTGATGCCTGATCTCAGAAGCTATGTCTCTCAGGACTTACTAGAGGAACTTTCCCAACAGTTGGAGAAAAGTGGACCTTAGTAATTTTACCACCTTCAGAGGCCCGAGATATGTTTTTGTGGCCTGCCCAGGAAGGTGACGTACAGAACAGGCAAGAAAACCAGCTTTACCCAATCCGAGGTTTTTGCTGCACTTAAAACCAGTTAAGAGAGACCTCAGTTAAAAGTATCCTGCATATTAGAGCCGCGACCAGCAACAGTTCCCATTCTTGTTCCGGTGGACCATTTTGACTTCTAAAAAAGTGACTTAGTCAGAAAGTAAAATTTTGGACTCTGGATTGGCAGCAAATCTACCTGACCAGCAAAGCACCTTTATACCGCTTTGAGATTTTGGCACTAAAACCAACAGCTTCAACAGGAGCTCAATGCCAACATCTATTGTTCTGTTTTGTATTTGCATGTTTATATAGTTTAAACTTGACCTAAGGACATGAGAGTGCTTCACAAGACAACCAGATGATGTTCCTCTTTGAGGGTCCCTTGCTGACCACAGCCTTGGAACTTGTCCCACTGAAAGATTTTGATTTCCGTTTCAGGGACTGAGCCCAAACGTAAGTTTTTGACTGGGGGGATCCATTTGGTGTCTGTGACCTCCACTTTATTGCAGTCTGCCTGTATTTGCTCTTAGGTGCTGGTGAACTTTAAACTGATTTTCAATGTTTCTTTTCCTTTTCCCTAGAACTTTAATAGAACATTATCCTGTTTCGATGATCTTGGTCTAAGTTTGTCCATTACATTTTCTCTTTCTAAATTGGTTAGGGAATGTTATTGTGTCTTATTCTTTAGATTAAAATTGTTGGCACTTTCTTCTTTCAGAACAGTGTTTGGATTGAACCAGAGTATGTTTATTAAAGTTAAATGGGGTCGCCATCACCCAATGAATAACTTAATTTGTGATGGTATATCATTGCAGAGAACAAACTGGCAAACAAAAACAATGTAGGATATATTGGAAGACATGTTGGACAATGGAAAAAGTGGTAAAAGTTGCAAGTACAGCAGATGTGCACTGCTTGGTGGCAGATGAGAAAATGATATTCCCAATAGGCTTTACCTTTGAGAAACAAGATTTCATACTTTGGCTGAATTGCATTTGCTTTCGATGCTTACCATTTGTGTAAGTAATTTTGTTAGACCTTTAGGGATTTTTGAGGTTTGTAATCAGGATATTGGATATTTTTGGCATCTGTAGCTTGTGTCTGAAGGTCAAAGATTGTTAGTTGTTCATATTTTGTCGTTGATAGTGAATTTGTGGATAAGAAAGTGCTGTATTAACAATCTGGAAACCTAACCTTTTGTCAAATCCCGATGGACTCTCAGAAACCAATCATGTTCTTCATGACTCTGCTTGACACATTTCTTTCAGCTCTTTTATTCTTTGTTTTCTCGTGGTAGTGCCTTACTCACTCTTTCTGCATTCCTTTGCGTCCTGGTGGCCCTCTTCAGTCTGCTGTTTCACCTTTCTTTCCAGTCCAGCATCATACAGGGAGTACAGAGACATTGTGGGTGAGGAAGGCAGATTGGACATAGCTCCCATGATTACAGGACATTACTGTGAACATCGGTCTACCCAAATGTCATGGGTAGCGGAAGTGGCATCAGGCACCTTTTGACTGTTGGTAATATCACACGGTTGACCATTTGTTTCATTCTTAGTTCCCCAAAAGCCTCCTGTTGGCTGCTGTTAAATGGCTGGGGTGGATTGGGCAAGGAGGGAAGACTACTGAAAGCAAACAGAACTCCCAGAGCCCTGTTTACTTACTTTCAGTTGCTGGTGCTGTATTCCTGACCCAGGAGTCATGGAGTAGAAAAGCCAGTCCCAGGGATGCCACAGGACAAGGGTTAACTACTGCTACTAGAACTCTCAATTTCAAAGTTTTTTCCCTCAGGTTTATGTAGCGCGAACTCGACCCAAAGGTATCTGAGTGCGTCACATGAGCGCCAGTTGCATTACAGACTGACACATGCATTTTTTAGGCATTGGGAGATTAAGCGATTTGCAAAGAATCACAGGACGTTTGAGCGTCCCTGCCGAGACTCAAACCTTTTTCCCCAGCTTCCAAGTCGCCTGCTCTTGCCGTTAAGCCACATTCTCTCCCTCTCACTTGTTGGAACAGCAAGTACATGACTGAATCACATCACTGAAGTTTTCCTTGTGCTTTAGTTCATGGTATTGGTCTCACCGCCCATCTATGACATTTTATTTCAGACAATTTTCTCTTTAATGTTGATCTACAAGGTAAGTGTTGAATATTTTATTTAATTTATATATTTATATAGCGCAACTAATATCCTGAGGCGTCTAGGCGCTTGGCAACTGAACACAAGAGCATACCAAAAGTTTGATTGAGGCTCTAGGAATGGGTTTAAGACTAATGTATATAGCCAGGTCTTTAGGCCTTTTCTGAATGAGAGCAGTTGGGGTGAGTTTTTAAGCTTGATTTGCAGCTTGTTCCACAATCTAGTTGTGATCCCTATAAAGCTTTTACCACTCCATCTCTGGAGTCAGAAATTTGGTACCTTCACTAGTTTCAGAGAGGCAGACGGAAGAGTACGAGAAGGGTTGTACCATTGAAAGCAATCAATCAGAAAATTTGGGCCGAGATTATGCAGCGCTTTAATGGCGATGCACAATGCCTTAAAATTGATTCGTTTTTTCATAGGTAGCCAGTGAAGAGCGTTAATGGCATGTTTGACTGATGAATATTTGGATATGCCAAATAGAAACCGGGCTGCTGAGTTTTGAAGATCCTGCAGTTTCACCATTAATCCCTTGTTTATACCAACCAGAAGCCTGTTACAGTAGTCCAGTTTAGACAAGGCCAGTCATGCCACCACTGTTTTCTGTAATTCAGATGGTATAAATGGAAAGATTTTCCTCAACCTTTTCAGAGTGAAAAAGGTAGATGAGGTAAGCGCCTTCACATGATGTGAGAAGGACAGAATAGTGTCAAAGATGGCCCCTAAATTTCTGGCTTTGGTGGCTGGAATGGGCAGAGGACCCAGCTCTGCCGGCCACCAGACTGTGGACCAGAAGGATGTGTCTCTGCCAAAAAGTAAAACTTTGGTTTTGTTTGAGTTCAACTTGAGGCAGTTCTCCACCATCCAGCTGCTCACATGTCTCATACACTCACTGAAGTTGTGGTCCGTGTTGTGATATTTACTCGAGATGGAGACAAAGATCTGGGTATCATCTGCGTGTGTTACCAACTCAAAGCTTTGGGATTTAATCAATCCGGCCAAAGGTGTGACATATACATTAAATTGGGTTGGGCTTAGGGATGAGCCCTGTGGCACCCCACATGGAAGCCTGAAGCAGTGAGACTTGAGACCCTCCACTTCCACAAATTGTTCCCAGTTTCACAAGAAGGACCTGAGGAGTGCGAGGGCTGTGCCTGAAATCCCTATTTCCTGAAGGCAAGTAATCAGGAGGCTGTGATCCACCGTGTCGAATGCGGCTGACAGATCCAACAAAATCAAGGCAGCCGAGCCTCCTTTATTAACTGCACACCTGATTTCTTCTGTCGCTGTAATCAAGGCCAATTCAGGACTATGCTTGCTCCTGAAGCCGTACGGAGTTGAGTCCAGAATGTTATTTTTATCAATAAAAGTGGCCAGTTCTTGATTCATTTGTTTCCCAAGGATTTTTGCCAGTAAAGACAGAGAAGAGATCGGGCAATAGTTGCCCAGATCAATTTTGTCTAGGAGTGGCAAGATGGAGGTTTTTTTCAATTTTTCCGGGAATATCCCTGTTTTGATGGCAAGATTAAGTAGCTCCGTGAGTGGACGGACGACTGTCTCCACTACCGTGTGGATAACTTCGGGAGGGCAGGGATCCAACGGTGATCCAGGTTTAGTGGCCAAGGGAAGTTTCTCAATTTGATCACAGAAGACAGTTGTAAAATCTAAGAATTGGGGCAGACCGGGGGCCTGAGGCGGGTTGTAGACTGTTGGATTTGTGCTTGCTGCATCTGATCGTGAGACCTGGGTGTTTTGAGTATTTGCAGAGCGCGAGGCAAACGTATCATAAATGGTGGAGACTTTTTTGGCAAAAGAGGATGCTAGGCTATTGCAGAATATTATCCTAACAGTGGGTAAGTGTTGAATATTATCCGAATGGCGAGGTCTATGAAAACATCAATGCACACCATGACTGCTACCCGGGGATCCTGTGTAATAACTCAATTATCGTGCATTCCTTGGTGCTGGTTCCGTCTCGTACATTTGTTGAGAATTTAATTAAATACCACGAGAAATGCAAGCGCCTTTTTTTCCAGCCATCGGTCAGGGTAGCGGGAGGGGAAGAGAAATGATGCAATATGTGTCCAAGGTCCAAAGCCCTGGCAGCAGCTGAGCTACTGACTGTTATTCAATGCTACATTAACTTTCCCATTAATGCTCCCCTTGTAAAATATAAAGCCCTTAAGCATTATGAAGTTGCTGTCTGCGAGCTGCTGCTTGATTTAGCTTCAGTTTCCAAATGTAACAACCTGCAGGAAAACAGCTTCATAACCCTCTATCCCATCCATTTTTTCCCGCCGTCCTTTTGTAAATTGGAATGTGGGTCAGTGTATTCATGGGTGGCCTTTGGGATGCTGAATATGGTGAACTGTGCTTAAACTGCAGCATATTGTATTATAATTGGGGTGTTTCATAGGTTTGAAAGCTCGACCAGAGCCTGGTATTGTATTTAACATGTGAGGAAAGATTCTAAATTTCCCTGCATTGTGGAGCCAAAATCGGAACTATATTTGGAAATTGTGGGTTGCAATGAAAAATGGACCTGCACATTGTGTCTATGTATTTTTCGTTCCTAATTGGGAGCCAATCGTAGTTTTTTTTTTTTTTTGCAGTCCTATGTTGTAGGGATCAAATTTGTCCATATATTTTCATTTTGCATCGAAGGCTACGGTTCATGCAATCGCCGATTTCATTTGTCCAAACACTGGGTATAATTTGCATAAAGCAACATACACGTCCATTCTGAACCCAGAAGTCCAATGTCTTTGATTGGATGGAGAATTTATATTCTGCCACTGTTTATAAAACTATACCAGGTCCCGAATTAAATCCTAATATAAATAGGTCATGGTAGCAAGAAAGGATAGGCACCCTTCGTTGCTGCTTCTGTCACTGGTGAGTAAAGAAATAAAATGGAATTAACTAGAGTTTATGAAATACATTTCTAGACCTTATGGTCTATATGGCTGATGACAAATGTTCTCTCACTGAGGCTACATCAGAAAATCAATAATTCCAAAATTGAAACAGTATAGGCTGGTATTGATCCAGGTGGCTAAATCAAAATGAAAGGCTTTGTAACAGCTTTTTTTCCAGACAGCCCGCTAGCCAGTAATGGTAAACTATCAATTGTGGCCCTCTGCTGATAAATCAGCTTGAAAATTGAATGTCACTTTTTTTCCTAGCCGAAGTGGTGATTTTCTTCTGCCCTTTCACCTCCTGTGACCTGATAGACTGGTTTATAAAGCACATTTAAAGCCAATCTTCTTTCCCATCAAAGCAGCTGTCAAAAACTAAAGTTTGGATCAGTTTCTGAAGGACCCTGGAAGCTAAAGTGACAAAATCTTGTAGTTGTTGTTTACCAATTAACAGTACCGCTCACGTGGCAACTAACAAGCTACTTCGGCAACCTTTGTTTGCCCAAGGTGACTGTGTGCGACCCTTCCTTAGCTGGTCATTTGCCATTATTCACAATGTATTTTTTTTTAATGATTAGGAACTTAGAATAATGAAGTAATTTGATTTTTTATTTTTGTTCTTTCTTTTTAGGAAATAGGGATTTAACCCGTAATATTTGTTTTTCCTAACCATACAGATGAGCTCCCCCCCCCTCCAATATCTAAAGCATCAAATGGACATTAACCGGGTACCCTTACATCAGGCTGCAAATTTGCTTCAAAGGAGCTGATTGCAAGCGCGAGAAAGCTGCCTCAGAGGCAGGCTAATGCGGCCACCGCTCCGTGACAGCTGACAGAGTGCCATACCTTTGCGCCTGCACAGCAGACCTGAAGTTTGGTTGAGTGGGTATTGATTGTGAAGTTTTGTGTTGTATAATTACTTTTAGCTGCAGAAAAATCTGGTGCGCGTATTGATCTGGAGAGAAGCATTTGAGTAGCCGTTTCCCTTGGCTAACAGTGAGTGTCATCTTTCAGTGATGATAAATGGCAGCGGTCTCGCTCCGCATAATTACTTTGTGGCGAAATGAACCTCCTGTATGGTTCCATTCCCCTCTCGTGTCAAGGCCATACCATCATCATTTTTATCTGAAAGCTATGATTTACGGAGCTAATCATCCTCTTAATAGAGCGGGGTCTTATTTTAAGCCGCTGGCCTCTTCCTCCTATGCCCAGGATATCTCTTTATATCCTTTTTTACAGTTTCAGCCACTTCTCTTGGATGCTGTTTCTCTTTTGGCAGAAAGGTGCTGGTTTAATGTTTATAATATATGTCCTTGGCCTCCCTCCTACAGTGTTACGTCTTCACCAGGGCTACCATTTTGTTCCAGTGTTTGTGTAGAACGTTTGAAGGCCAAACCCAGCCTCATTTCAGTTTCATTTTATTTGTGTTGTTTTTCTAGATGCTTTTCTCAGAGATTGTCCTTGTCCTTGGTTGACTTTCAGATGAGGAAGACAAACCACTTGCAAAAGTCTAGAGTGACGTTTCAGGACAGAATTTGTTATATTCCTATGGTGACACTTATCTCTGCAGGTCTTACTTTCCATGTGTCCAGTCTTTTTATACCAGATTTAGACAGAGACCACACAATCTAAAATTAAGGGAAATTCTTCCTTCATTCTAGATTGTGTGGGAGATTAAGGGAGATGCCTGCATCTCATCAGAGTCCATGTTTTAAATTCTGAACTTTCCTTTTACAATACCAATGAAGTCTAATACTCCATGGCAATTGGTTGACTTGAACAAAGACTACACTCCAATAATGTCTTAAAATATGAAAGTTAAATTCTTTAGTTGACCTCCCTCTCTACAGCTGGGAGCTGCAGAATTGAATTGCACTTAAGTTATACTCAGAACTGACAGCATGGGTTGGATTCTTACTGCAGATGCAAAACCATAGCAAGATATGTTTATATGTGCTGGGGTCTCTCCAATTGCAAAGATAAAAAATATATTGTTCTTAATCCTATTTTAGTTAATGTACAAAATGGCGGTAGCAGGGGTAACTGTCTGTTTCTGGCAGCTAATTTGTAAGTTAAAATCTGGAAGGTAATGAGACATTGGTTAGTGGGTGTCCATCAGAAGTTAGGTGAGAGAGAAAGGGCAGGTCTGTAAACGTTTCTGAAAAGACTTCAAAAGACTGTTTAATTAATCTCAAAATGTTACAACAGTTACATTATTAGCCTCTTTCTGCATCACTTGCAGTATTCCCCCCCACTCCCTTTGTTTGATGTGGTGTTAGCTAGGACCTTCTGATTTTAATAAAATTAGAAGCACATTATTTGTGCTTACAGAGAGTTTTAGAGACCCATCACCATCCATTGGTCTTGTGTGTCATCCACATATTTTTCCGCCACTACAGCATAGAGCATGGAACAAAGGGTCAGCCCACTTCAGCCATTAGCCGACTTCAATGTGAGTGACAGCTAGCTACACTTTCACAGTGACCTCATCCAAAAATAAAGCCATTCCCATAAGCTCCAGGGACTACTATGCCAATTTATGCTTTTTGAGATCAACATGTTTTTGCTTTTCGACCATGTTTATTTTAGATTGACAGATGCCCAACAGCTTCCCTAACAATATAGATTTACAAAAGTCATGACAAATCAAAATAAGCATTAAAAAAGCCAAATGACTGGTAGCCCAATGCCTGATCTATTTGCTTTGCACATGCTTGTTTATTATGTAGGTTTTCCAACTAGTGAAGTTTATTGGCTCAATTGACCAGGAGCCTTAAGTCGTACCAATGAAACTAGCTATCATCCGGCTTACAGTGTTCTTGTTGAGTATCTGTAGCTGGAGCAGTGCCATGGATCCACCACTGACTGGACTGTTATACATTTCTTCTTAATTAAGAGAGCTTTGAGTGAATTTCTCTTTCTTATTATGGCATGAAAAGTTCGGATTTCCTGACACCATCCTTGCTATACAGCTGTTTCTCTCATAACATTCTTGCATCCCCTAAAACCTGCATTCTAGCAATCATAGTCTACAATTCCCTCTTTCACCTCAACCCCAAATAGTCATTTAATTGACTGATTTTCATTTTCAGGTGTTCAGACCCATTTTTCTATTCATTCCTAAACACCCTTTCCTACCATACTCAATTGCTCATGCTTTTGCAGGAAAACATATACTCTGGCCTATCCTTTCAGAGGACAAACAGTTGTGTGTGTCTGATTTTCTGATTGTGGACTAATGATTTGATCCCCTTTCCAAGACGCTTGCTTCAGTAGTTAGTGGTATCTACCCTAATTTCCTTTAAAATCTTGTGTCAAGGCTATGTCAGCAGGGCTCAATGGAGGATGCACTATTGTATAAGCCATGATAACCTCCAATTCTGCAGCTCTTCTCAACATTCTTTTAGTGAATGTCAAGAATAGAAAAATATTTCAGAAAAATGGTTGCCATGCTTTTACGTTGTGGCGGTTCAGAAGGAGAGACTCGGACAACAGAGGCCGGTAAATGGGGTTTTCTTCCTCTGTGAGTGTCTTTTGCGTGCTAGGGTTGCAGGGTCCAAGGTATCGGCGAGTGCACGGAATCTTCGGGGGCTAGTTCGCCTTCTTTCCTCCTCTGGGGATGCCCGATCTCTCTCTTTGGCCGGATCCCAGCGCCACATGCGGGAGAAGAAAGAGAGGCTTTAGAGTACCCGCCGATGCTCCTATGGTTTCCCTCGGGATCCCAGGGTAGTGCGGACACCGGTGCGTGGTGTTGTATTTACAGGGGTTAAGTGCAGGACATGTGACGGTAAGAGTAGTGAGGATAGATGGGGAGGGGGATTTTAAGGAAAGAAGTGGCCGGAAGGTAAAGACAGATAACACACTATTTACACGGCGTTGCCACACCGCCCCAGCCAGCCCGATACCCGGTCACGCACCTGTGTGAGCCACACTCCTCCACAGGTGTGGCTGGGCAGTGATTGGGAACATTGGCATCCAGGCACTGCTACTCCTTCTCTCCGCTCCTCCGCCAGGTCTTCACTAGGTCCTACTTCGTCCTCCACAGCCTCCCGTCGCTCTCCTCTCCTTTCCCGGGTGTCGAGACAAACCGACCTCTCCACTTCCTGCTTTTTGTTCACTCCCCCTGCCGACTCGTCATTCGGGGACGTATATGATTCCTCCAGTAGACTTGCTCGGCACAGCAGCGCGTCATAGGAGGGAGTGTCTTCTCCTGAATCCATGGCGCCCTTAAATGTACAGTTCTCTTTGTTGGAGGGTAGTTGGCTCCACCACGCTTCGGACTCCGTTTCCCAGGGCCCTGAAGCGGTGAAAGAGAGGGGGTATCAGGATTGTCAGCTGACCACCAGTCCTTTTCATAATCGGTCCCCGCCACCCCGCTACACACGTCTAAACAAAGAGTACTTCAGTAGTATCTGCTAACCCCCTAGGATTGAATGTGAAAGCACATTTCATGAATTCTTCTGTGTCGGACATCTTTCAGTGTGAGGTAAGTTCCAGATGGAACGTGAACAAAATAACAAAGATCAAATCTTTTATGCAGCATCATTCAGACAGCGGCTTAGCAAGCTTTGGCGGAGAGCTGAACCCAGGAAACCCCAGAAGATGTAGACACAGAGGAAAAGATGTAGTAGGTGTCCGTGTTCTTGGTGGTGAGGACACTTGCTGGACCACCTCTGCGACATATTATAGGACCTACAGGGATTTTGGGTGAAAAAAACCAAATTGTATGAGGGGTAAAGCAACCGTCTGGTACTAGCACTCAAACTAATCCAACATTGGGTTGTGTAGTGCGGAGATTTAGAGCTAGTCAGACAGCGCCATCCCTACTGTGTCACAATCTATGGCCATGACGTTGAGACCGCATAATTTGTATATCATTGGGTACTTGCTGTTGTTTTGCTTGTGTTATGACTGCCATGGGCCAAGCTGCAGAGAATGGATACTTCAGCTGGCACTGAATGGGTACCATCACAGTCAACATGTTTTTATGATGGACCCTAAGATCATCTGACCTTTGAAACAGGCATGCAGCAAATAGCCATGATTTATGACTACAATTTAGGTAACTGAAGGCAAGGTATCATAATTTGAGCCAGGTAGATGGAGAATCGATGAATCCAAAGGAAGGCTCCGGGTTCATCTTAGAGCTATTGTTTGAGAGGCGGACATGTGATCTATGTTGAGCACCGATTCAACATATGTTAGACTTCGCACTTGAAGGTTTGCAGTGGTTTCAAACGTTGTGTCTCACATCCTGAGAGGTTTAACTGTGAATTATTTACCGTAATTCACAGTGCGGAATTCATTTTAAAGATATTTAGCCTTCCTAAAGAAATGAAAACAAGTTAAACACACCATTTTGTCTTTCATTTAGCGCTGGTTTAAAAATAAAAATAAGTACTTTCAAAGTGCTGCTCATAGACAATTAATCAGCACACCTGGCAAACTCACCCTTGCAGGTCCATCTTTAAGGCAAGTATCTACCAAAGAATCCTCTCGAGTGTGAAAATAAACATTGTAAACAAACCCCTATCAGCAAAGGTACACTCTCCCACATTCCACTGTGTTTATTTATATAGTGTCAGTGTACTACAAAACAAAAGTACATTTTAAAATGCATATTTTTAATATCCTTACAACATGCTTTGCATTTAAAATGTGGTTTACAATACACATTGTTTAATAAAACATATTTTAAACATTAGCACACTATCAATAACAAAAACACACATTTTTCAAAACATGAACACACATATCTACAGTCTTAGGCAAGCAATGAATAATAAACAGATGATGCTCAAATACGCTCAAGCTTTCTAAAGATTACTAAAATCAAATCATAAACCATGTAGTATAAAATAACACAAGTAAAATGTGTAATATGGTTCTATAGTTCAATCTCAGTGTTCACGTGACATTTATAAACTACTCAGCCTTAAGCCTTGTGGTTTATAATTGTCACCAGAACTCCTCCATGGGAATATAAACCCATATTATACGGTTTCTCGTTCTATAGATAGATAGATGGATGGATGGATAGATAGATAGATAGATAGATAGATAGATAGATAGATAGATAGATAGATAGATAGATAGATAGATAGATAGATAGATAGATAGATAGATGGATGGATGGATGGATGGATGGATAGATAGATACTGCAAATTCACATAGAAAGCGACAACATCCCCACTAACAGTCGCCGGTGCTCCAGACAGGCTTTGGATCCTGCAAACATATGGCAGTCATCCAATCAAGACAGCACTCCACCGTCGAATGTCATTCTGTGTTTATTTGGTGTTGCTAGCTTTACTGCTGGAGTTAGGTTGCACTAACTGTTTACATCTCTTTATTTTTTGCCATCTCTCTCTTCCTCCACTTGGCACTTCACAGCTGAGCAGAAGCCGAGACTTAAATTAAATTAGCAGTTAAAGAATAAAATCAGTTAGGGTTACACACTAGCTAGGTTCATTTATGCATTCCATAACAAAGTGTCGAATTGTTGAGTTTTGACAACTTTGAAGTTTCCTGCGAATGTATCTATTGATTTGAGGAATAAGATGGTTTCAACACAAGTTTAAATCATCTCAACATACCTCTTCAGTGAATACTTCCTTGCTAACACACAGGCGTACTCATCCGTTAAATCCCAAAACGCCGCTTCTACTTGGTGGTTGACTTAAATCCATCTGGGGACTAACTCTGTTGGGTTCCTTAGTCCATTGCTTCTGGGCTGAAAATAATCTTCTTTTTCTCCACAAATAGGTCAACTGCAACCTTTTCAACCAGTGCATCTCGTCTTGGAATGAAGATCAGCATATAGGGATGGCTCCGTCTGCAGCGCTCTGTATTAGTGGTCACACTGGCTTATAATATTGCTTCTCTCTTTCTACAATATGTTTCCCCTTTCACAAAATGCATTTGATTTCTTCGAGATGTTGAATCACGTTGACTGCTCAGACCTCGTCTTGTGTTCATGATTGCCCCAGAATCTAAAGGCCCCCTTAAAGCATAACATTGTGTTTGTCCTAACTTTTACACCATTTGCACATGAATAGCGCCTGTGAGTTTGTCTCCAACTTTTCTAATTGATATGTACCGCAGTTCTCAATATTGTTCCACCACCATGTATTACAACCTAAATGAAAATGTCCATTCTGGTTAATTAAAGTTCAGAAATAACGCGGCCCTGGCATTGGCGCCTGCTAGCCTTTTCCAGGATATTTGTTAGCCTCTGCTATGGTTACATACCAGAGGACCTTAATACAATGGTTTCACCCATCTTTCATCCATTCTACCAAACCGTACCGTCAGTTTTTTGAGGTCCTGTGTCGGAATTATTTTCTGAGCATTAAGTTATGTTACTTGTCATTTCTAGAGCATACCACTACCATTGGAGCATTATCCCACTCCAATATTGTAAAAAAATGAAAGTACAGGCAGCATTTACCTGGTATTACTCCTTTTTTGTACGGTCCCTCGTCCTCACCAGCCGCCCTAACCTCTCATAGAGCGTTGTACCTGCAAGGGTAGTCTGGGAAATCTCTTCACATGGCCTGCCTCTATTGCTTGGATGGTATATGCAGCGGGCAACTAGAATAGTTCCATCTTCCCACATAGAGAGTAGGAGTTACAGCCTCAAGAATACTCCCCTAATCAATCCTACAACACACGAAATTACTTGAGTTTACCACAGTCACTGCTATCCATTTGCAGTTTAGACTTCTTTTGGAGAGGGTCATCTAAAGATTTTTGAGAGGTCGTCTCACCTTTAACTTATCAAAGTATGCTTCATCATTTGATGACCTCTCACACTGGAGTAGGAGTAATGCCACTCCAGCAGACTCAACCGAGGGAAGCTACTCTTAGCCCCGAGAGTTCTTAGAAATCTATTGCCAATGCAATGTCTTGGGTCCTGTTGATTTGGCAAGAACATGAACTGTTAAAAATACCTAGGGTTATACTCGAAACCTACTTTATTACAGAGTACTTCTGGTATGGTTAAAAACACGGAACCTGGGTCATAGTGTGAAAAACAATGAATTACTTGACCTCAAACCAATGCTACTGTTAGCAACATGTTTCGACCCCTATGCTAATAGTCGTATATGAACACGCCATGCATGCAGGGTAAATACTAAAACCCTACCAATCCACTTGTGCTATTAACCCGAGATATACTATATTACGGGCTTCATGGCAAACTGTGGGGGTCGCCACCTTCGTAGTCACACAGTCGTCTCAAGGACAGCCCGTTTTGTGCACCTACATGTACCCCCTCTACTGCTGCATCTCTGGTTGTGCTAATAGCACGAGGGGGCTTGAAATGGATAGCAGTGACTGTAGTAACCTCAAGTAGTTGCGTGTGTTGTCGGCTATAGAATAGGGGCAATGCCACAGCAATTGCATCTTCCACTAACTAAACCCTTGTTTTCACTGCACACTAGGGTCATTGTTTTCTCCCCTGCACATGATACAATGCAAATAATGTAAAAATGCCCCACAAAGGCACCCAGAGTTGTATGTTTGTGAAAAAGATAGGTAGGTATTTCATTTTCATTAAATTCTTATATTCTGCAGCATCTGCATCCAGGCCTTACTTCAGGTCAGCGTATGAGTAGGTCCGAGCCATGTTTTACGTGTCAGCGCGCGAGACACTAAACGACTCCGTGAATTTGCAGCTCTCTATTTGAGTTGCCATTTGCAGGCCTATTCATTTTTCATGAAGACTTTTCCAGCCTGTAGGCGAAAACAGGACCCTGTTTACTTACTGGCAGCATAATGCCTCCCTGGGGCTAGGACTCTTTGTAAAGTAATGGTATTTAAAGAATATCCAGCAATAGTTTTAGATCATTTCTAGACAGCTCTGAAAGGTTTGGATAAAGGTCATTTTCAGTGATTGTGCTTAGCCAAATAAATGTGAAAGGTTTCACAAGGGGAATCTTGCGTTTTCAACATGATGACATAAATTTCCCCTCAACCCAGCTGGGAATAACCAGCAAAATGTAGTTGTTTCTGCCTGCAAGGCAGTATATTTTATATACCTGCTCGCTGCCCATCCCCCATCCCTGTTATACTTGTTTCCCCTCTGCTTATTCTGTTTATTCTCATAACTTGTGTTCAAAAATAGCCAGTTTAATTTATGACCAAATGGCGTTTTTGACGCCTCTGGAACCCGTTGAACATCATTTGTGGAGAAACTCTGTCATGAGGTTTTTGCTTATTTTTTTTTTTTTTTTGCTTTTCTTTGCTGAAGCTTAATCTTTGAGCGTTGCATTTTCTGACAGGCCAGTCAGCCTCCATTTTGACCCCGGGCCGGGGTCTGCGCCTGCTCCCCTCCCTCAGCCGCAGCTGGCCTCTCGCTGTTAACAGCTGAGAAGTGAAATCAATGCTGGGTCTAACAGAATGCAGATGAAAGCCATTCTGATCGCATACAGTCATTTCCCGTAATTTTATCAGCCTTTCAGATGCATAAATGATCTCTGGAAACTATTGTTTTGCTCAGTGCGGACACCATACTAATTTGTGCGTTGAGATGTGCTGTCTCGCGCGGCGGAATGTTCTCGCAAGCCCGTGTTCTATGTCGCCGAACGATTTTCTGCACTCTGCTACAGCATTATTTTTGACAGCAGCATTACAGTGATTTCCTGCACTATCGTGATTGGAAAATTATTATTATTAATTCACATGGTCACCCATGTCCTCTTGTCACATGGCCTACGAATGGAGAATCTTAAAATCTGGTCACTATTTTTTTTTTTAATACAGCAATGAGAATAGGGCAGCATGTCTGTATACGATGAGAGGCTTTCCAATCGTGCGACCTATTTTAATTTAGTTTAGTGCACGTGGCTGTCGCTGGCGGTGGTATGGGATGTAGCTTTATGCTCCAAAGGTCACAGCGCTGTGCCGAGTTTGATGGAAAACAGCCTTACCCCTTATTCCAAATGGCCTTTCCTTTGATTACAGGCATTTATTATAATTATCAGGAGATTAGTTTGTGACTTCAGAAGCCTTGTAATGGAACCATTTAAAAGGAGTGTAATGGTGGTTTATTGGATTTTGAAAAGGAAAGAGCTCAGATAAAGTGGGATTTGGTACTCTCTCCATGCCTTATTCAGTTGTTTCATGTTCGCTCTTTTCCCTTGCTTGTTTTAAGTATCATTTCCTGGAGGTTTGTTTGTGGTTTATGATATTGTTGAAAAGTAAGTTTGTCCAATAAATTGCCATTAGTTGCTGAGGATTATTTACTCTTTGAATGCTAGTGAGGTCCGACATTTTGCTATCCCCCGTTCACGTTCTTCTGTTCCCACTTAGATGTACCAATGCCTTCTCTCCATCACCCCCCTACTATGGAGAAGATATGTTTACCTGCTTGTTTTACCATATCTTGTAAATCCTGGCCTGGTCTACGTGTCTTTTTTAGCAACCGACATTGTTTAACCCCTTCACTGCGGCGGCTATTCCACCGCAGTGCTAAGGGGGCGGGGCGGAAGAGCGGCGGGCGCATGCTGGTGACGGAACCGCTCCGTCACCAGCGTCAGTTGCGCTGTGCTTGTGACGGAGCGGTTCCGTCATGGCCCCGCCCGCTCAATAGAACGCTCAGCGCAGGCGCGAAATTCGTGCAGCGCATGGGCGGCGGGCGGGCCATGACGGAACCGCCCGGTCATCAGCACAGCGCCACCGCAGCTGATGACGGAGCGGTTCCGTCATCAACATACAAGGGGTTAAAGGTTGTGTTGTCTGTCTCACTACAAAAACATAATGTCTGGTGCACAACCGGTGGTGCAATTCTAATTCCACATTTGTAAATCACGAACTTATCAACCCAAAGGGTATTCAGGCGCTGGGGGACCTTCGGGTAGATTAAGTGTGCTATTGCCCAGAGCCACATGATGCTGAGGTTGCGCCGGGCCTGGGGATCTAGCCCTGAGCCCCGCGCTCCGGAGTCTGCCACTCTGGCCGCTGCGCCACACCTCTACCACTACTACATTCTAAGTACAAGATAGCCAACTATTGTTAAAACACACAGAGATCAAATTTGTGTATGTAGCATAAAATGCCCTATTCTTGAGTCACTCCACACTGCCAGTGAGTGAAAGGCTACTAGATGTGCTGTGCCTTCGGAAAGTTAGTGTCTCAGGTGACTTTGCATGGATAGGAGCTAAAAGCACTCGCAACTCTTCTTATGGTGAAAAATAGCCAAGGCAAATTGATGGCCTTTCCTACCTTCGCTTGAAACTCTCAACATCTCATGGTATGAAATTGTCCCCCCCCACCACCCCCACTTAATCCGTAATTCTCACTTCCTATTTCTGGGTCAGGTTTGTATGATTGTATTTCCTTTATTGTCTATCATCCCTTGAAAATACATTTTCTGATTCAGCTTCCCAGCCTCCAGTCTGGAGCATCAAATGCCCTGTATTTTTCAGGTGTACTCTGGAAAACTACAGTGCCTGGTAATTATTTCCCTTGGGTAGTGTACTAAGTTAGAGTATTATTTGGTGATGCTGTTTATGCTTCACCATGCAATACTCATAATAAACAAAAAATGGTTCTTGGATTCACATTAATATATCCATAGCTCAGTCCTGGTGGAGTGGCTCAGAGCAGTCAGGCTTTACTAAAGGAACATATGTCAAGCATTTCAGGGCAACAACACGGATGATAAGTAGTTGACACGACTCAAAAGAAATTCAACACCAATTTATAAAACGAAAGCAGATTTTTATCTTAATTTAGACATCAAAACAAACACGACCAGATAAATATAACTAGAGTTATGGATTTTAGAAGAAAACCTACATCAAAGCAATTCACTAATGCTTAATTCTGGCATTGCAGTCAATTGGAAAAAGTAGTTCTAACAAACGGTCACATGCAGGGCAAGTTGCATGGAACCCAAAAATGGTAAAGGTGATGGGGATCCCAGGACCAAGCCATGACACACAGTTCTATTTTTACCTGGCTAGAGAAACCAGGGTACAGAGTTGTCCTGGCTGCCCTTGGTCCTGAAGAGGGAGTTGCAGAAGAGCTCATTTGACCACTTAAAAGGTGCTGGTGGGGAACAGGGTGCAAAATGTTGACAATACCACTGCTAACGCCGAATTAAGGTTTTGCGGAGTTCCCACGAGGTGCAGCATTGAGAAAGGGGGTAGTCGCCCACTGGCGACCAACAAGCCTTGGCAGCAGTAAATACAGCAGAAAGTTATTTCGATGTCCAAATGTTCTGGGTAACTCAGTAGCCAACTGAAACTTTGTGGAGGGCAGGACTATGTTTCCCATAATGCACTGGATCATCTATTTCTGGCTGATCCCTCATAGGGCCCGATGGCCACCTATTCCTCGGTCATGGTACGTTGTTTTACCTGTGGTTGCAGGGGTCTAGTAGGGGTCTGGTGATACCATTGGCTCTCAAAGGAGTCCCTATATCTGGGAGAGGCGAGCTTTGGTCCAGGGTGAGCCATGTTCATGCAGTTCCAGGAAGGTTGCCACAGATGCAGAGTATCACACTTTGGTTTGTGCAGCTCCTGTTGTCGCAGGCTTGGGTATCATCTTTTGTCCCTGTTGCAAGTCAGATCAGAATTGGGGTTCTGGTATCCGGAATAGCCCTTAAATCTTAGATTTAAGTGTGCTAGTGGTGTGTTTGCTGGTGGCCAATGGGCTACTAGCCTAAGCGGCTTATTTGTCCCTGAAGTGACCACATCCAGGGATTTAGGTACTTTTTCTACCCAGACCCCTCTATTCTACCACTTTTCAAAAATGGCAGAAGTCTTCCTTAGCTGTACAGATAAGGTAGCCCACCCTAGAGGTGTTGCTAGCCTTCTGGGGGTGTATACCTCCTAGCAACCTAATTTTCCCACCTGACCACGTGCAAATGTGCCTGGAGGCAGTAGGAGAGTTGTTTCCTCCTTCGAGAGGCAGCCTGGTTGCATATCACAGGTGGTGCAGCCGTTGAAGCTCACCGCCTTGATGTGCCACTTCACTAGCCAGCCTGTCAGGGAGGGAGGTGTGACCTCCTTCCTGTCCAGGCCATTGTTTCTGACTCCTGTGAGATTTCACACTCCTGGCAAGGTCTCAGATTCTGGTCCTGGTGGCAGCAAGCGCGGGCTGGAAGCCAGAGCACAGGAGAGGTTGGGGTAAGCAGATGGGCAATGTCTACGGTAGCCAGCTGAGTGCATGTCACATCGTCCTCAACATGAGATTCATGTCGGATTGAGGAGGCACATTGTTTGATACCAAACATGATGTATTTAGGTTGTACCATAATGTAGCTGCCAGCCTCGGGGATGCATTGGTGCCAGCCCATGTTATCCTCTGGACCGTCTATTACTTATAGTGTTGTGTAATGGTAAAGTCCACTGTTCGAGCATATAAGCCTGCCGCGTCGATCTCCTCACCTTTAACACCGTGCACGAGGCCCTTGGCCACCCGGGCCCGCCACACAGCCAGGTCCGGGGTGCCGACACAGACCTGGGCGCTACCCGGCATGGACAACGGGCCCAACCAGGAGCCATAGCTTGCCCTCCCCCGGGGACAGGGTGGAGGGAAAGCAGCCGTCCACTGCAGGTAAGGCCCCCCGCACCGCAAGGTCCCAGGTGCCCCGACCAGCCGGAGCAACCCCCCAGACTAGACCACTGCAGGCCACAGAACCCCTCCGCCATGCCAGGCTGCAGCGGCCCGGGCAGCATCTCCCCAGGCACCACCCTCCCCTTGCTGCCCCACCCCTGCAAAGTAACGAATCCACCAGAGGAAAGGAATCGGAATGGGGAAAGGTGCCACCAGGCCCCCAAGAGGATAAACCACCCTCCCCTTGCTGACCCCTCCCTAACAGAGAAATACATCCCACGGGGAAAAAATGCATTCAAAATACAGGCGAAGGAGTCGCCCGGCCCCCGGGGAAGGAGCCCGGGGGGAGCACTCACTTGTAACTTTTGGACTAGAAACACGTGTGCGCCCTGCCATTTTGGGACAGTCTCCTGTTGTCGCTCTTGTCCTTGGTCCACCATCTTGCAAAACAGCAGACATTCTACTGCCCTCCCTTGGTGCTGTGACTGCGTCCCCCCTCCAACCCCACTTAATGGAACTCTGCTCTCCTGGATTTTTGGGTCTTGACATGAGAGAATCTACTATTTGTATATATATGTTTAAGGAGATAACTCTAACCACTAGTATATGTAGTAGACCTTTATACTCTCTACCATTCCTATGTGACTCTTAGAGTTTATCCATTTGTATCTCTTCCTTGAGTGACTTTACAACTTGTACATTTGCAATTTTTTCTGTTTGTATCTCTTCCTTGCGTGACTCTACAACTTGTACATTTGCAATTTTTTTCTTTTTCTATCTCTTCCTTGTGTGACTTTATAACTTGTACATTTGCAATTTTTTTCTGTTTGTATATTTTATGTAACTCATGTAATCCTAAGTCCTTATGTATCGCAACTGGTTCTTATGTAAAGCGCTCTGACACCTTCGTGTAATGTTTGCGCTATATAAAATCGCATGAAATAAATAAAAGACCTTTATTGTAATGCACCCTGCCTCCTGGGTTGCCCAGGGGCCTTCCTTAGGGATTGACTGGGATATATTAAAATTAGTGCATTGACATTGCTACACATGACAAGGGCAAAGTCAAGTTTGGCAGTTTTCAATGCTCCTGCAGGCTGCAGTGGCAGGACTGCTGTCATCAGTTTACATGGTTCACTCAAGGTGACCCATTTAGCACCCATGCCCTGGATACCACTGGTACCATATACCAGAGACTTATAACTCCTTTACTTCGATATTTTCTGTATGTATATGGTTTGGCATTAAGAATAATTAAAATGATTAACTTTCAAATTCTGCTGGAAATGTTTTCAAGAATCATGTACCTGATGTTCTGTTCTTTTTTATAAATATGGTGGATGCTTTGGGGTACTTTGATCGATGGCCTGATGTCAGACCCTCAGACAAATTATGTTCCCATTAAAAACATGATTTTTTAATAAAAGATGTAAAGCCAGACTTTGCAAGACCAATTGTCACCATAATTGTATTGTATCAAGAATTGCTGCAGTGGTTTGAAATGTACATTCATCCCCTCTACCATACTTTTTAAGAAAGAAGTAAAAGCTATCCTCATGGCTAAATGCACTTGAACTACTAATGGGGATTAACTTCAAAGACTCAATACTGTTCTGTACTACTCGTTCGAACCCTTTGCATTTTTGTTTGACTTTGAAATTGACTTACTTGATTGTTTATGATATCACTTAACTGTACTTTTAACACTATTGATGTATCTGTTTATATATGCTCCCCTCCTCTGTAAAGCGCTCTGATATCTGCGAAGATCTTGTTCGCGCTATATAAAACTTTCAAAATAAATAAATGAATAAATAAATATAAGAGGAGGGGTTAAAGTTCTATTCAATTGGGGTTACCAATCCACACATATCAGTTTTCCGGAGAGAGCATTTGCACTCAGGCCTGGGCAGCAGGCTCCTGTGCATTTCAGAATAATACCCATTAGCATTAGAGCAAAAAGTGTGGGGGTAACCATTTAAAAAGGGCACTTTCCTCCAGGTGCTGAACATCTATGCTACATCCTCCTGTTCTGTCTGCCTTCTGTTGTATACATGTTTAGATTTTGAAATCACTTCCTATTTGCTGATATTTGGACAGGCTTGAACCATAAATGTTGAGGATGTCATATGGTCTGCAGCCAAGTAAACATATTGAAATCTTGTTGTGATTTTTGCACTAAGTACAATGAGATAATTGGATATATCAATTTCATAATCTGTAATTTTTTAGAGTTTTGAAACACATATCGTGGAATTTGTGATTTAACCCATCTACTATGACTGTAGATTTCCTCTTATTGAAAGTCAATCTGGCTTTAACCTTACCTGAAGAATTTTCCAGAAGTTGACAAACTACTTCTGTTAATGCTACTACAATCCTCCTTACATGTCTAGTTATTCTTCATACTGAGCACAGCAATATTTTTGTTCTCCCCCCAGCAGCCATGTTATATTGATCAGCAGTTTTGAAGTTTCTCATGTACAAACCCCAATAGCTTCTTGTGTTTGGTGACTTTACAAACTTCTGTGGTCAACATTGCAAAGTGGATCTTATCACTTTTAGCAGAAACATGAGCTTCCTCCCGCATTAGTATTAGGAAACCCGCTGTAATACTACACGCAGTAATATCTTCATTGGTTTTTGGCCAGAGATCCTTTAGGTCAAGCCTGGAGGAATGTATCCTGGGAAAAAGCCTCTAACTTTTGGGATAACATGCAGCAGTTACTGTGGTAACCCCAACTTCCTTTGGCGTTATGACCAGAGTTGCTGACTTTGGCAATGGGGAACCAGGTTTGAGTCCCAGGGTCAGCTCAGGATCATGGGCAAATCACTTAATCTCCCCATGCCGAACAAAAAATAAAATGCATATACTAAACTAATTATACTTGTGTGCAAATGTGAGAGTGCTCCTGTCTAATCTCTCTTGATTTGTATCCAGTTCACTAAAGGAAAACCACACGTTAATATTATGATGAGAAGCACAGTTTCTTTCTGCAGTGTGATGTATGCTTGAATACCTATGGAGCGAAAGCATTTAAAAAAACATTTTCAAAATAACAGCTAAGTTCACATAAGTAATGAGTGTAGTTGAGAGTGGCTATCAATTATGTACAAATGTTTCTTGATTGCTAAACATGTATTAGTTTGTCTGAGTAGCAGTATCTATTCTCTCCATTATGCAGAATGAGAAGCATAGCTATTGTGTGTAAAAGATGCAACCAGAGTAATCTTAAGAATCTTTGGGGTCTCAGGCAAGACATATTTTGGGGAGCCCTTTTAAGAATAATTTTGCATTTTATTAACCATTTTCTACTATTTGAAGATGTGTTAGAAATGTGTTTACTCGTTGACTGAGGTGTGAGTCCTGGTCAAGCAGCAACCACAGTCCTAGACAGGGTAAGACACAAGCAAACCTCAAATTAACCTGTGCTCAACCCCCTAGTAGCTTGGCACAGAGCAATCAGGCTTAACTTTGAGAAAGTGTATAAAGTATTTGTGCAACACTTCAAATAGTGAATCAGTGAAAACACCACACAAAAGACCCCAAGCCAGGTTAAACAAATAGAGCAGAATTTAATAAATAAAACAAGGCCCAAATTACAAAAATCTAATCAGTAGAACAGAGTTAATGAATTTTCAAAGAATAAACTGCAATATAGCACCTAAAATCATAAAAACGACAACAGAGGCAATCTGGTCGCACTGGACCGGGTCAAAGTCAATAGTTCATGCCGACCACATTGGAGTGAGGGTTAGATACAATGCCAGATTATTCCCGCTGAAGTTTTACCGTCTCAAGTTTTGTGCCAAGAGTACTGTTTGTGATGGAGAGAATCATGAGAAGCAAGGAGAGCGTTATGAGAGGTGGTCAGCATGGCGCAATGAGCAGGCCAGGCATCGTGGATTGGCGGGCTGGTGCTTCGCATTGTTGGTCCTCCGCGGATGATCAATGCTTGCTGTGCAACGAGATGGGTTGGCAGCGGGTCGCACTAGAGTTTGGTGTAAGTGGTGCTGTTCTGGTGCAAACTGGCCCGTTCACGGTCGCAAAGAGATCCAAAGCTTGATTTAAGAGCCCGCTGAGCCACACCAAGCCTCACCTTTTGAGAGTCATGAACTCACTGAAGACGGGTCCAGGAGCTGTTGGGGATCCTTTTGTGTCTCTAAGGCTCAGATCCGAAGGCCAGCAAACTAGCCCTTTGAGTCACTCTCAGGTCCTAGATTCAAGATGAAGATGCAGGTCCAGTTCTTCTTCACCAGACAGAAGGGCAGCGGTTCCTTTGGAGCAACAGTCCAACAGAGTGGCAGTCCTTGTAGCAGCACAGCAGTCTTTAATCCTGGCTGAGTATGCGGACCAGAAGTTTACTGAAGTGATGGTGTCTGAGATCCTTCTTTTATACACTGGTGCCCTGGTTCTGGAAGATGGCAGAAGGTTCTAGACAGTGGCTTAGAAGTGCATTGAATTTCCTGCCTCCCTGGCCCTGGCTCCTAGCTGGCTGAAGTGACAATGCAGGGTCATTAAGCCCTTTGAGTGAAGGCAGAGCACAGCTATTCAGGTGTAAGTGGGGCTGTGCTGAGCCCCGCCCCCCCCCACCCCGCCTGTTAGCAGATGGCCCACTCAGGCACTCCTAATTCCTCTATTGTGTGACTGCCAATTCCTGTATTGTGTGACTGTCTTGCAAGATTTCACAAAGTCTAACTGTAAGTTACACCCAGTCATGTGACCCAAGCCAGGGCATAGGCACAAAAGGGCTAAGGGCAGAGAAAGGCCAACTTTCTAAAAGTGGCATTTTAAAAATTGTGATAACAAACAGACTTCACAAAAGATTAGGGGTTTTTATCCCATTTCCAAAGAAGCCAAACATTAACTGGTTATCTCTTCCCATTTGGAAATTACAATTATAAAATGTAATAAGGCAGCTCCAATGTTATAAAGGTCTTGCAGTAGTGAAAAACTACTTTGAGTTTTTCACTACCAGGACATGTAAAACTTAAAACCACATGTCCCCATTTTAAATACAAAGCACCCTACCCTTGGGGCTGTCCAGGGCCTACCTATGGGGCGACTTAAATATTTAAAACAGAAGGTTCAGGCCTGGCCAAAGATTTTGCCAAGGCGAAATGGCAGTTTAAAACTGCACACACAGGCTCTGTAATGGCAGGCTGGAGACCTGTCTGAGGGGCTACTTAATTGGGGGGCACAATCAGTGTGGTAGACCCACTAGTAGCATTTAATTTGCAGGTCCTGGGTGCATGTAGAAAATTTAAATATGCCAGTTGGGTGCAAGCCATATGCCATGTTTTAAGCAGAGAGCACAAGCACTTTAGCTTTTGTTAGTGGTGGTAAAGTGCCCATAGTCCAAGGCCAACAAAAATAGGTTCAGCAAAATAGAGGAGGAGAGGCAAAACGTTTGGACGAAGACCACTCTAAGGCTGACAGGTCTAACAGATGGCATGGGGCAAAACAATATTGAATTATATGTTGAACTTTCATAAAGGGGGTCATACAAAAACAGCTTTAGTATGTCTTGCCCAAGGTCCCTAAATCCTATAGATGGCACTGGGTAAACAGGGATAAAGTCAGAGGTAAGAGGTAAGCTGAGAGAGGATAAGGCAGAGACATAGAACGAGGTGTAATAGAGAAAGAGAGAACTCACTTTTCAGGGGGGGGGGCTTGGAAGGTGGGGCCCTGAGCAATTGCTTACTTTGCCCATGCTTTAAAACATATCTGGTTGCAATGTCACAAGGGCCCATAGTTGTGAGAGGCCCATTGCATTTTATTTGTAGCTGTTGGAAACTATCTGCATGCTGTAGTGGCTGAAGGTTGCTTGTTTACTATGTAGATATAGTTATCTTACCATTACACACACTTGGAAACAGACTTAAGCTGCCTGATCAGTGTAGATTCAACATTGCCCTCCTGAATATCAGGCAGGCCTGCCCTCACCTCCTTCCCACAATCCATTCTGGGTTTAAATTTACTGGGAAGCACTCAGCTATGTAGTATATCAAGGATTGTAAAACATGTTGAGCTGTTCACCTGTTCAAGGAAACGGCACTTGTAACTGTGCGGCATCTCCAGCTTTGGCCTGGCCATGTATCCCATCAGGCATTTCTCCATGGGGCATGAAGGTCGAGGGCCGCTACCACTGTCACTGTCTCTCACTCTCTTTGTTATGGCACCAGGTAGAGCTGGGGCATAAAGAGAGAGAATGAAAAAGAGGAAGGGAGCGGGCTGTTGAACAATTTTGCAAGGGCTGCTTTTGGCTCTCAGTACAACCCTGCATTTTATTTACTGCGACATTGAAATTAAATTTGGAAGCACTTTTAGGGTTAGACATTTACATTAATTGGATAAATGCAAACATACTCATGCCATAGTGTTATATTTTCACCTAAACACATTTCAAAATGTTAAGAGCCATTAGAAATGTGAGGCCTCTGCCATCGATGCACTGACAGGCTCTGTGAGAACCCTGCTGGAGCATCCTGGAATTCTTGTATAGCATCGCTACAGTGGGTAACATCTTTTCTTATCCTACTGTTGCTACTTCATAGCAGTGAATTACCAGATTTAATATCTAGCATTCACTCTAGTGGGGCTCGGCAAGAGGCAATCAAAACAAACATATTATTAGTATGTTGAGGTTGCCTATTGATGAAAATGGCAAATGTCAACCAATTTACTATTGCATGTGGTACAAGGGGGGCAAGATGGCGGCCGCTGCGGAGGCTGTGTGAGCAGCTTGTCGACTGCTCCTCCGTAGCCCCTTACCTGTGGCTTGTATCACCCGTCCTCCAGTTGCTGTGGACTGCTCATGCTTGGCAGCTGGTGAAGGCTGTGTTTCGCGGGACGTACGAAACCTCCCTGGCGGTGATTGAATCCTGTGCGGCTGGTCCCGAGTGGCGTGGTGCGGCATGGAGCTGCAGCATTCTCGGTGGCTGGCCAGACGGAGCGGAGCGGAGTCGCGTAGTAAGCGGAGCGGCGAACGACCAGAATTCTGCAGTTGTGAACACCCGGAGTGGAGTTGGGTGGTGTCCTTCCTGTGTTTAAGGACCAGAGCTGGAATGGGTCCGAAAGCCAGAGGTGCAAGAGCCCGTGGGGGTGCAGCGGTGGCGTCGGCTATGGCTGCTGCAGCGTAGACCGGCGGGGAGGGCACACCTAAGGCAGTAGTAAATGTGACGGCAACCAGCGGGACACTTAGTGCCTCGCAGAAAGATATTCATGGTGAAAGTGATGCCGAAAACAGGCGGCAGCCTGTGGAGCAGGTACGGGACTCAGTGGGGATAGGTTGAAGCGCTGGTCTTGGTGCTCCGGGTGTAGAGAAGAGAACTTTCCAAAATGGCAGGAATGGGCAACAAGATACTCCCCAAAAGGATCGTGTAGTGCCCGCGATCTTTAAAAAAAAAACAGTAGCTAGCGGCAGGTCGGTGGGGGTCCCAGTGAGTCAACCTCTGATATCGAATGGGTCTCTTGGTAACAATGTCTCAGTGGTGGATATGGCAGTCAATGGAATTGTTACAGAGGAAGTGGCGGATAGTACCACATTAGGTCTTGTGGAGAATTTTGATTCGCTGATCATGGGGGGGCTACCACCTGCGAGTATTGCTCCACCAGACAGGTCAAACATTGCGAATAATGACTGCACTATGCCAGAAAAGCTGAATGATGCGGACTCTACCGGATCAGGTGGTAAATCCTATTCTATGTCGGATCTCTCAATTGTTTCAGATAATGATAACGATAATGATAACCTGAGCGCAGTGGGTGATTTGGGGGATGAAATAGACTCACACCTAGAGGATGATGATTCCTGTCTGGAGCGATCTGCGAATCAAGAGACTGTGAGGAAAATACAAGAGTTTGGAGATCACTCGCCGAATGTGATGATGATCCCTGTGGACGAGCCTATTTGGGATGGTACACCCCACAAACAGCTCAGTCAGGTGGATATCGATGTTGGCAATCCAGGGGGGGATGGTGGCGAGGTCACGCTAATAACAAATTATTATGTCATAATGGCCCATAGGGAGGAGACAAAGGCAGAAGGTCTACGCACACAGGGGGCAGTGCGCAAATTACAAAATACGGATCGCTGCATTGCAAAGTCCTGTGCAGAAATAACAACAAGGGTTTTGGAGGTGGAAGAGTGCATCTCTGGTGTAGAAGATTCATTGGTAAACCAGCAATCGTCTATTACAGCTCCACAAAAAACTAAACTGGACATTGACTGGAAATTACTAGATCTTGAAAACAGATCAAGACGCAATATTCTTTGTGTTTTGGGTATCCTTGAAAAGAGGGAAGGGCAGGATGTGAGACAATTAATTGTTGAAATGTTCAAGGAGGCCTTCCCTGATTTAAAAGACTGGAACTGGGAGACTGAGATTATCAGGGCACACAGATTCCCATTTGCTCTACGTAGGAGAGCGGGTGGGTCTGGGGGAGAAGTTAATGTGCAGCCTCGGGCAATTTTAATTTGTCTGAACAACTATCTGCTGTGCGAGGCAATATATGATCTTGCTTGGCCAAATAGGCGCCGGTCTGGTAAGGGGCGCACATTTTTTGTGCGCCCCGATTTTTGCCCAGCTACTGTGCAGCAAAGGTGGAGATTGCGGCAGTTAATATCCACCTTCCAGGCCAAAGGGGGCAGGCCTTCTTATTAAATCCTGCTAAGTTAAAGGTGATTTATAAAAGAAAAAATTATTTTTTGTACATCCGAGATCGCTGCGCAAGAATACTTGAAGATAATGGGCCGTCAATAAGCATAAGTATAAGTTAGTTGCTCTGTTTCGTCTTGCCAGTATGTTGCTTTTTTGTTTTTTTTTTCTCTTTCGGTACATTGCTAATATGTTGATAATATTAGGATATGAGGTGGTGTATATTACTTATTTAGTGTTATATAAGACAGCAAGTCAGCTTTACCTGGAGGGAATCTAAAAATACATATGTGCTGTAATTATATCATGTGTTAAAATATATAGTTCATTGGTCACCGAAAGGGTGTTTGGTATAATGGACAAATTAGATTGTGACGGGTGCCTCAAGGGTGGGGGCTGCGGGGGGGGGGCGGTCCACAAACACTCCCCATCACTGAGGACATGGTCCTTACGCCCCGTTTTGGGTGGAGGGGGGAGGGTGGGGGTTTGGGTGGGGTGGGGGCTGGCCGTAGGGTTTCGGTGGGAAAAAAATAATCCAGGAGTACCCTTTTTCTGTGATATGTGATAAACAGAGGGCTATGGCACAGGTCTTATGGGGGCAAATGTGTAGGGAGTGCAGATGGCAGACAAAGGTATTAGACTAGGCTCTTTGAATGTTAGGGGCTTGAACCATCTTAATAAAAGGCAGCGGGTGGCGAGTGATTTGCAGATGCTTCAGTGTGATTTGATTTGTCTCCAAGAAACTACATAGCATGGGCCATGAGAAAAGCATTATCGGAGTTGGGATATATGGTATTGACATGCACTGAACAAGCTATTACATCAAGGGGTGTTGCAATTTTGGCAAAAAAACAGATTGTTAGTACAGGTAGAACATTAACTGATAAATACGGGAGATGGGCCGTAGCTGAATGTGTTATTGGTACGCTAAAACTTACGAAATTCTCTATTATGGCTCACCTGTTGTTTTTGCAAATCAAATCTTGATGAGACATTAGTTTTAGAGTCACTTAATGTTGAATTGGCGCCATGGCCAACTCCACTGATAGTTTGTGGAGACCTTAATATCCACCTTGCCTCTAACTCTGTAGGAGATCTAAGTTAAAGGTACACCAGTAGAAAGCCAAAAGTATTTAAGGCGCTTCAATCTTTTGTTGACGCGCATGGCTTAGTTGACGTTTGGGCTATTCTGAGGGGGGATGACCCCGGGTACACTTTCTATTCTTGTCCACACCAAAAACTCGTGAGGCTAGACTACCTTTTTGCTCCGTATCATCTTTTGAAGGATGCTCGAATTCAAGTGTACCCAAGGATTACCTCAGATCATGGACCTCTTGGAATGTAATGATGTAATGTAATGTAATGATGTCTTGTAAAGCGCATGAATCACCCCACATGGGGTATCTCCGCGCTGTAGACCGCTAGGGAACCCGTCCTGGCTTTCCCTGTGAGAACGTCCCTACTGGGTATCTCCAAGGTGAAACCAGGCATCCCCGGCGTATGTGGGGGGCCGTTGTGGAGATGAGGCAAGCTAATGCCCAGAGTTGCTGAGTGTGATCCCTGGTTAGAGTAGGCACCGAGGCGAGAATTACCGAGTCCGCTGACCCTGGTCCACGACCCTGCCGCGTCGGGAATGGAACCCTGGTCCCGGGCCGTCCTCTGCTTCCGGGTCTGCTGTCTCTAACCACTCTACTCTTGTATTAACTTTAGCTTGCACTAGTATAGCATCTAAGCCACGCGGCTTCTCCTTTGACAGGAAACTACTGCTAGACGAAAAGTTTGTTTCCCATATGAATGATTGGATCGCAGCCTTTTTTCGGATCAACCAAGGCAGTACAGTGACAGGGCATGTGTGGGATGCTTTTAAATCTGCATTCAGGGGGGAAGCTCTTAGCTGCGGTTTGTACAGGCAAAAACAACTACAGACCATTGTACAAGAACTGTATCAGGCTCTGATGCGTGCAGAAGAAAAGCTTATGCTGGGTATACATGGTGGTTTAGATATCGGAGACCTCTCAACAGAAGTTGCCAGGTGCAAGGCCAAAATAAACCTCCATTGGAGTCAAGAGGCAGCTAAGAAATATATAGTGAAGCAACAATGGTATTATGAATACGGGGAGGCAAGTGGTCGGTGTCTGGCACAAAAGCTGAGAGCAAAGGACGCGGCTCAGAGAATTAGTTCAATTTTTGATTCTAGGGGGAATTGTGTGGAAACTGAGGCTGGGATACTGGAGGTGTTTAAAGACTTTTACGAAGCATTGTATTCAGGAGAAAAATATGACAAGCAAAAGGGTGAGCCCCTGATACAGCGTTACTGTGAGAATAATTGGGATGATGTAGAGGCGGAGAAGCTGGAGGCCCCTATAACTATGGAAGAACTAGCAAGAGCCATAAGCGAGCTAGCATCTGGAAAAGTGGCAGGACCGGACAAACTTCCGCTTGAGATTTATAAAACTTTTTTTGGAGTCCTACAGGAGGATATGTTGGCTACATTTAGACAGGCTCAGGCTGGTGCGTCTCCCTTAACGTGGGATGAGGCCAGCATTGTAGTATTAAGAAAAAAAGATAAGCCTGATGAGTACCCGGCCTCATACCGCCCTATCTCTCTTTTAAACGCCGATGGCAAAATATATTCAAAAAAATCCTAGCGGAAGTTATAACACCATTGGTGTCGATTCGACAACGCAGATTCATTCCTAAGCGGGGGATGACGAACCACAACAATAGAGTAATAACACTCTTGGAAAATGCTAATTGTAGAGGGGAAGCGTTCAGCCTTATTTTATTAGACGCCGAGAAGGCTTTTGATCGCGTTACATGGGGATTTTTCTGGGCGGTGATGCGGCGACGTGGGTTTAAGCAACAATTTTTATCCGCTCTGCAAACATTATACCGCAAGCCAGTCGTTAGGATTCGTATAATAGGTCTTGAGTCTAAGCCACCACCAATCACACGTGGGAGAAGACAAGGATGCCCCTGCTCTCCATTACTTTTCTCTTTATATATAAACCCATAGAAGACAGCCCCAGGATTGAATCAGTCAAGCTGCAGCAAGATCAATACCGTGTCTTTGCTCATGCAGACGACGTGGCCGTAGTAACAACTAACCCAGCAATGGCTATGTCCGAAATAGAGCAATTGGCGGTACAGTATGGTGCGGTATCTGGCTATAAATTGAATTCAACAAAGACTCAAATTCTATGTGCTAATACAGGGGTATTTGAGGATCAAAGGGCTGTGCGGGAGGTGGTCTATTTGGGGATTAGGATCTGGGTCTGTCTGAGGGCTGTGGTCGAGTCTAATTGGGGGTGGTTGGTGGCGGAGGTTCGTAAACAACCGGATAGATGTGAGTGTTTACATCTGTCCATGGTGGGAAGATGCAACGTTCTTAAGATGCTGATTTTGCCGAAAATATTATATTTTTTTAGATCAGTACCTCTAGAGATTTCGCGAGTAACCATACTCTATTACAATCGATATGTGCCAGATTTGTATGGGCTCAGGGCAAAGCACAAAGAGCGATGCGATACATGGTTTTACCAAGGGAGCAAGGAGGCTGGGCCGTCCCAGATTTCACGCTGTATTATGTGTGTATGATGCAGCATATGAACATTCTGTTGACTGGAGCAGAGCCTACTACTATGGCTGAATCCCCCTTTATCTATCAAATGCTGTTGGGTAGCAATGCCAAAAATCGACTGTTTATTAATGTGGATTGGAGTTATTACAAGTGTACTAGGTTCAAAGTTCTTATTGCGGCCTACAAAGTATGGATAGCGGTTAAAAAAAAGTATGGGGTGGAAAGGGTATCTTGGCACACCCCATTAACAGCAACTACTCTCCTCCCACCAGTATTTTGGGACCAGGTGGTAGACAAATGGCGGGTTAAAGGGTTGTGTACTGTTGGAGACTTATTTTCTCTTGACGGGTTGAAGTCCTTTGATCAGTTAAGGGATCAATTTCAACTGCCTCGGGCTGATTTCTTTAAATATTTGCAAATTTGCGATTATTTGTTGAAAGCCCGATGGAAAATCCAAGTTAATCCTCTTGTTGAGGCAGTTAGGAAAGAAGCACGGATTGGCACACTTTATATCCTAATGCTGGGTACACTGGATAATGACTTAGAAGCCAAAAATTGCAAATAGGATAATCGACTGGGGTGCCAGCAGGGTATACAGGTGGAGACTTCCATAGATCTGGCGGGGCGACTGTTTATGTCTGCAAATCTTTATGCCCAACATTATAAGACTATTTTCAATTTAAATTACACACCAGCCAAAATAGCTAAGTGGGGGGGTGTCAACGAGGGAAAGTGCTTTCGCTGTGGGACTGAAGCTGCTGATGTGGTTCATGTCTTTTATTCGTGCAGGCACTTAAGTACGCTCTTTGGACATACAAAGAAATTCTTAGCCGAGATTTTGAGTATACCTGTACGATTGTCTGCTACTCAGGTCTGGCTGAGGGTTGAGAAGGGATCAGCAGTGGATAACCTATCCATTCAATCTGTATATTTGATCTTTCTTGCCACTGCCGTAGCTAGGCTTTGCATTGCATCAATGTGGTTACAAAAGGACCCCCCATCTTTTGAGGTATGGAGAGCAAGATTTCTATCAATGTTTAGTATGGAATATAGCCTGTATGCTCTGAAAGGCAGTCGGAAAATGAAACTTGGTCGTCAGATCTGGGGAGCAGTCATGATCTATATGGAGGTATAAAGGGGCCGCTGCGGCTCAGTTTTGCTTTCTCCTCAGTACTTTGTTTTGAAAGATCGTAGTCTGCCGTGTAGATTTCACTAGCCCTGTAGTTTTTAAATTCTGGACATATTGGACTGATGTCATAATATTGTATTATTCTCTGTTATATTGTGTTGATTTGTTCATCTTCTGTTTTGCCCTTTTTTGGTCTTATTTTATGTTATTTTTTTCTGTAATATATGTGCCGTCGTGTGTACTCATGGATCACAATAAAAAAAAGTTTAAATAATAATTATTTACTATTGCATGTAGTGCTACAAATGACCTGGTCTGTAATTTGATCACACTAACTCTCTGGTTCTGAGTTTGTCGAAATTCTAGTCCTTTTTTTGTAACACCAGATAAATAATGATACTGGTGTACCAGTCATTAGTATTTATTAGCACCTGCTAGAGGTTTCTGGGGAATAACAAGCGGATTATGGTGCTTATTGCTCGAAAATCCGCATTGTACAGTAAATACCATACACTTTTCCCCTGTTAAATTCAGGCAAGTTCGATCTGCTGAAATGTAACAAAGGGTGAGATATTTAACGCACCTAGTAAATACCACACAACCTAGGATTCAAACTCCTGCACAAACAGGTTTATGCAGCAGTTGGAAAACACCGACCCACTCATAATCAGTGTCTTGTAGTAGATGTAACGAATGCACATGAAGAAAGACGTGTCTGCTGAAGAAGAATGAATACTTGCATGAAGCCAAGACTCAAACTAGGGTGTGTATCGCCAGAGGTTCTTATTGCAACCAGCACCCACAGAACAACAAATATGTCTAAAGCTCATCAATTTTCTTTAAAACTAGAGCGCAGGAGAAACTACTATACACAGATGGGCAATCTTTCTACAGCTACAAATATCTAACTTCCTACTGAATTTAAAATCCTGGTAGTTCTTGAATCCAATTCCATTGTTATGACCTTTAGATCAAACGCCTGTGTCCTCTTGATTTTAAATTTTAAACTTTATTTTTCATGTGCACTTCTTCTGTTTTACGTTTTATCTGTGGTGACACCGATTCTTAGTTGTGTGTCATATCCTCATTCATGTTTCATATGGACAGCTCCATTTATTTGTCACTTTGTTCCATCACTGCTTCCCTGTGTCAATGTTCTCTGTGTGATGAAGCCCAGTTTTCACGAGCATCTGGACTTGAGCTTCTTGGATCAATTTTTCTGAACTGTTAACAGTCGTGATCCACGTGCAACTGGTCAGAGTGAAAATAGTGCTATACTCTGGTGAATTTTTTGATTAGAGAGTTGATGGAGGCTAAAGCCACAATGAGGGACCGAGGATAAAAACTGTATCTTTTAGTTGAGCTCGAGGTTTGATGGAACTGGAATGGTCTACTGTTCGAAAGTGAAAACAAGTGAAGCTGCTCACAAACACTGAGAGGAAAATGTAAAAAGATCAAGGTTAGATAGAGTGCATGGTTAAGTCATAGAAACTGTAAAACGTTTAATAAAATTCATCTGGCATGGATAATCACTTCATTTTGTGAGTAATGGGACTGCAGGAAAAAGGCAGCCGGCTTTGAACAAAGAGAAGATTTTGTGGCAAATAAGATGTCTGAATTGTATGAGAGTGAGATAGGAAATAGGGTAACAGTGAGAGAGATTGGAAAGAGCAATAGAGAACCAAACAGAATAACACAAGTGATAATAGCACAAAGTAAAAAGTACACAAACGAAGAATTGGGAGTCTGCAAATCTGGTTTTTTAGATAGGTCCTGTTGGAAAGAAAGAGTAGCCAGGACAGAGCGGTGAGGCTCACCAATTCTCACTTTAGGGACAATAGATTTCTAGGCTCTGAGATTACCTCTGGGTGGATACTAACTCAGTCAGACATGTTACATTACAGAGTATATTAGCCGCACTGGTGAACCTGATTGGCTTTCGGGGCAGGAGCGCTTTCTGCAGCTGTGGAGACACAAAGCCTACGATTTTAGTGGAGATGAGACATGAGAGACAGAGAAACGTTGTCTTATTCTGCCAACCAGCTGTTATTTTTTCCTGCTGCTTGGGGTCGAGCAGAAGTTACAAAAATCTACATCTTTTTCTCCTCTAACTATACGTTTTCCCATCGCGCCACAGATGTGCGCTACCTCACAAAAATGTTCATGAAGGCTGCTCAGGTGCCTCTGTGCAGTGGAATTTCTATTGCCAGGGCCCCTGGAATTATGTGACATGGCTTAACCAGAGTATGTGGCAGGGTTGACAAAATTATGCAGCAAGGAAAGCAAATTATGTGACGTACTACAGAACATTTTGTGATAGTATTCATTATTTTGTTATTTTTACACCTTAACATTGTCGGGGCAGTAGCTTGACCTCATTAGTAGCTGTTTAACACCAAAGTACAGCAATGAGCAATTGAAAGGTGCCCAGTCACCCTTTGCTAAGGGCAAAACACGGAGTAGCGACACCTGGCACCACTTTTTAAATAATGTAATAACTTCTGATATGTTTGCGCTGGATATTAAATTGAATTTGCTAAGATCTGGCAACTACGTATCCAATGATGGGTTATGAGGCAAATGAGACAAAACAATAATTAGGCGGAAACCATCGCAGCAGCAGAATCCCATAATTCCAGTGGCCCTGGCAATGACGCTAACTCTTACGCGCTCATGTGCAAGGATCATTGTACCATAGCTTCAGTTCTTCTTTCTCTACCTTCTAAAATTACTTGAAACACCTCCTTTAGAGAGAGATTTCCATACATCTTCTCCTTAATATCACCCTAAACTTCTGCCTATTCCTCTACTACTGCTAGGCCTGAACTAGTCTGGCTGCACCATGAGAACTGCATCATATCCTACTTTTCGAGCACTACCTCAGTGAACCATTGAAATTCCGCATTCCTTCCAGCGCGGCACTTCTCAACGGGACGAAACGGTACATTTAGTTTATACTCTGTAATGTGTTCCTTTTTTACCTTTGTTTACTGTAAGATTATGCAACTAAGCACCGTTTTAGCTATGTTTGAGTTGTTTTATCCTTCTGACCTGCAACAAAATAAATAAATAAATGAGAAAATAAATAAATAAATAAAATAAAAAAGTATGATCTCATTCCAAGAGGTGTTCCAGAGTTAGTGTTTTATGTGGCACTGTTGGAGATGTCATCCTAAGTTCACATTCTAGGGGACAGCCCTTCTGGTCTGCTCTATTCTGTGGCATCGCATATTTTACTTTACATTCCTCTGTTTCTCCATGATACATCTGCCCCATAGACGGCTTCAGATTCACTCAAGGAGGTCGTTTGTAAGTCTAAAGCATCACATGCTTTACGTTGGGTGTTGGTAACTATTGGATACCCGATCCCCTTCCATATAAACATACCAAGCCCAGCTCACACGTACTTTGGAATATTCTTCATACTGTCATTAACAGCTGCAATAATTAACCCGGGCAGGCGACAAATTTAGCAGTGTGGATGTCAGCACTGGCCAGTTTGGCCATTGCCAGATGGAGGCACCTGGCCAGTGCGCTTAAACAAATTCCACTTTCTGACAACCTTGTCTGGTGGCAGCAGATATTAAGGATGTAGCGATGAAGTGTTCAAGACAACAAATGTTACCACTTACTGATCCCCAGTCAGAGTGCTTCTCCAACGAAGATTACTCACAGCAGCTGTGGTACGCATGTTATATGTGTCCTTTATATATGTTAATCTTACTACTAACATCTCATTCATGAATAAGTCTTTCTTCGCTTGCTTTGTAACTTCTCTGGCTTCGGGTTTGCCATTTTGACTGGTTAAATATGAACTTAATTTAGAGAAATCAAAGTGGAATCGCAATAATCCAAGAAAGATGTTCTTATGCCCAGTGACTCCCAAATTGGTCTTAGAAAAATAATCAGATAGACAATCCGTTTCTGCAAAGGGCACAAGATGGACGTATTGACAAGCCGTCACTAAAAACATGCCTGTGGATGGTGATAATAGCAGACTCTTGACCTCTTGAAGTTCTGACCGGGAGTGAGCTGCTTGAGGAATATCTAGAACAAGTCTTGCCTCTAGCGACTGCAGAGAACAAGTCTCTGACTTTGCCATAACTTGGTCTTCAGTCATTGGTGGGCACATTCAAGTACCTTAGTATATATGCTTATCATATAACGTAGGATCCACTTGAACATAACTAACTGAGAGTGCTAAGGTTACTTGAAAACTAAGAGGAATTTGGGCATAAGCTGTCATTGACAGTCACTGAAAAAAACAGATGCTAGGGGGGTTGACTTGCCTTTTTCTTTTGGAGCACCCCACTATATTAAAAAGCTAATTTGTTTAGGGAAATGGACTGGGGTTTTACCCAGGTTAGTGTGTGTCAATGTTAGGATGGATATTTCCTCTCTTAGGCATCAGTACAAGGGGCATTAGTTTGGTCTACCGGATACCAAACTTTATTTCCCAGAGGCCGAGCTGGAGTTTGCAACACAGTGCTTGGTTGACTCTACCAACACTTCAAAGAAGCTACTCACAAACACACACAGCCCCTGAGCCAACAGAAGACATACTTTGCAGTTGTTCCAACTGAGCATGTGATGTACCTAACATATGTCAAGTAATTGCATGCCCTTTGAAATGTTTGCATGGTGGCACCACACTACCGCTTTTCCTCCTTTGAATGTAAATCCGTTTTGCTAAAGTGGCAGCAGGATTATGGGCCTTAACATGAGTTTAGCGGCCCTCTGTCTACCTGTCACCACAGCGCTGACAAGAGGACCACCAAGCTCGTTGTTCGCCCGCCGGATTACAAGTGTAATCCAGGGCGGGCAGTACTGCGGTGGCTGTTTAAGGCTCATAGGCGAGTCTTAACAGCAGACCGCCGCTGTGACAGCACGTGCAGCACGTTCCTGCGCGGTGTGGCATAATTTAATTAATTGATAATTGTGGGTTTATATAGCGCTAGAATCGACTCCCGGAGGAGTATCTCCGCGCTTCAACCGCTGGGGAACCCGTCCTTGCTCACCCTGAGAGATTGTCCCTAATGGGTATCTCTAAGGTGCGACCAAGCATCCCCGGCGGTCTGGGGGGGCCGTTGTGAAGATGAGGCAAGTTAATGCCCAGAGTTGCCGAGTGTGGCCCCTGACTGGAGTAGGCACCGAGGCGAGAATTATCGAGCCCGCTGACCCTGGTCCACGACCCTGCAACGTAGGGAATCGAATCCTGGTCCCGGGCCGTCCTCTGCTTACGGGTCTGCCGCCTCTAACCAGTGAGCCACACCACTCCACTATGCCGCTGTGCAGAAACAGGGGTGCAATTCCAGGGGGCACAACGTGTGCTCCATCCGGCATGCACCTCTAGACCCAGAAGTTGCTTGGGGTCCTGTTAGGGCCCTCTTATTTGCTTCTCCACCAACCTTTTAATGGCGGGCTTACTGCCATGAAATGGGTGGTGGAAAGTCAACTCGTAATATGCTTGGCGGTGCTGGCATTGGCAGGGCCAGCATATGGAGACCGCTTGCAGACCGCTGTCGCAGAGAGATCCTTGATCCCGGCGGCCTTTTGGTTGTCCGACTGCCACAGTCAGAATACTGCGGGCAGACACGCAGTGTTGGCGGTGATTGGACCGCCACTGCAAGTAGGGCAGTCCTCAGGACCACCATACTCCTAATAAGGCCCTATGTGGCAAAATCCCCATGTCCTTAACCACTTTCATTCTGCTCCTATATTATACAAAATTGGTAGTGGGTATTTCAAAATCAGCTCTGACCTCTAGTAATAGTGCCAAACCCCAGATTTTTTAATTGGCTTCCCATCATGTCAACCTGAGATTTTCCTTAGTGAACTGCAAGAGGCCTGTATCTTACAGACATCAGTAGGCGTGTGTTCTAGTGGTAAACAAAATGTTTCATGCTGGGCTGTCACAATCAGTTGAAAACCAAAGAGAAAATGAGTGCTGTACTTAGTGGCAGCTCCTCCGTTAGGGCGGAATAACGACGTCTCACTGCTTTCTGAGCAGTGAATAAAGGAAAAAAAATGATGACAAAACATGTTATCATTTTATTTTTCCTCGCTATGCCCGGTATGCCAATTCAAGGGCAGGGCAGGGCCGAGCCATCTTGATGGACACTGGGAGGAGGAGTGGTACACACTGCTACAAGTACGCATGTCTGTTTGTCCGGCCGTCTTGTGACGACCAAACAGACATGCACACTTATGTTTGTCCAACCCAGTTGTTTTCCACAGCTGGGTGGAGAAAGAGCGCAGACTCTCTATGCCTGAGCGAGAGTCAAACCAGCCCTCTCAGGCCAATACTTACACTGCCCCTATGCTATGTATAGCATGAGAGGAGCATCTGGATTGGATATTGAGTCTGTGATGTGTCCCAGGGACTGCTGGGAGCAGGAGAGCAGAGGAGCACCTAGGTGCGAGGTGGCTGGCAGCATCAGGTAGGTCATTTTTTTTTTTTTACCCTCCTGCTCTCTCCATCCACCCGCCCACTACTTTTTACATATATCGGCCACCACTGGCTGTACTTGGTAGAAGAGATCTCTGATAAGGAGGGAAATAGATTCTGACAACACAGAAAGAGGTCTAGAAATGCTAGCTTCTCTTTAAACATGAAGAGAAGCAGACCTGAAAAGATGGGACGCGATGGTGAATTCCCAAACACGTTCAGATTGAAAACTCTACCAACAATGAGTGCCCAACCCCTAAGTGTGGGGGGGGGGGGGGATGTTGGTAGGTGCTGGGGCCGGCCCTCTTCCTCAGGGACACCCATGCAACCTCATAGGAACAGGTGTGATGCTCTGTGCTCCCCCGACCTTTATGCATTCTTGCCAAATGTTTTTGATTTGTCCTGATTGAGCATCAACAGTTGTTTTGCCCAGTTGCAAATCTGGCTTTCCGATTATGACTTTATCCATGAATTGTAACACAAGCGACTACAATCCTACTGTATTTTCCTTTTCTCTGTTATTTTGTTTACTACAAATTAGACATGAAAATGAATGTGTTGAAGCACCGTTTTATGCTACTAAATGACCTTGGTGTCTTTAAATAATCTTTTAGTACATCCTCAGACGTTGTAAATCTCCCCCTTAAGACGCGGCCTGTCTTCGGAAGGGCAAAGTTCACTTTTTATCATCTAAGTGTACATCGTTTTAAGGCCATTATTTATACCTAGTCAAAAGACCTTCTGTTCAAGGTCAAGGCGCTGCCATTAGGAGTGCGCCTCTTTGAACCCTGACCTCATGAATCTCCCGGCCGCCTCTGTGAGACTGTCCTAGAAAGACAGGATGCCTTTCTTTTTAAACCGGAAGCATACGACTGGTTAAGCCACTGATAAAGAGAGCTCGTCTGTCCGTAGGATCTTTATGCAGTAAAGCAGGTTTTCTAAACTCTTTTCCTAAAGATTTGTCTTTAGCATTTCAAAGATTGCTCTAACCGAGGTAAAACGTGTTAGAAAACAATTAGATGTTGGGAGTAAAAAGCCTTTGTTCTAGGACATATACTGAACTCCATTACTGATGCTGCCAAGGAGGGTTTACAGTGAGCAGGCGCGCAACACCCATTGGGCTCAAAGGGCTTCAGCACCCCTTCCCCCACCCTGTGTGTCACCGCGGCTGAGACAGCTTCCTGGGCTAACACACAGGAGTACTTCTCAGGTTTTTAAAAGACCATTTATTTGCTAACGAGGCTTTGTTGTGTTTTCACCCCTTCTTAGACCCCTGCAACTCCACTCTGCATATTGCTGGAAGAATCAGCCCCCCCCCCCCCCAACCGAAATATTTTGTAGACCGCCTCACCTCCCCCCGAAATGTGGCTCTAGTTGCGCCTCTGACAGTGAGTATATTGCCTTGGAAGGGCATCTGACCACGTGCTTCTATGTTTATAAGTTTGGCCTCTAAATTCGTAGAAAAAAGTGCCTAGGAAATGGGATGCTAACTCATGCAGTTTGTTTTTCAGTTTTACTAAAATGTGTTAATGATAGTAGAGGGTGTGGCTTAACGGAGGGAGCGGCCGACCTTGAAGCTGGGGAGCCAGGTTCGATTCTGGCGAGAGGTTCAAACATCCTGTGATTCTGGGCAATTCACTTAATCTCCTGGTACCTAAACAAAATGAATGTGTCCGTCTGTAATGCAACTGGTGCTCAAGTAAAATGGTCTGAAACCTTCGGGCCGAGTTCGCGCTATATAAAACTGCAGGAACAATATATGTTGGCGAGAGAACATGTGATATCGAATTACACCTCCTTAAAAAAAGCCAGCTGCGAGCCAATTCTCTTTCTTCTTTTTGTTACATAAAACACAGAAGAACGAGTGCTTCATCTCCCCGGCCTAACAACACCCCCTACACGCTAAATTCAACTAAGGGGGAGCATTTTGAGTTGGCTGGTAACTGGCAGGAGAGATATCTGGCCTGGAGTTACTGATTCCGGCCGGTATTTCAACCTCAGTTATTTGCCATCATGAGAGTATAGCTCCAGAATGGGGAATAACATGTAGGGACAGGAATTACCACCCCCCCCCATGAGATTCGAGATTCCAATACTTTTTCTGAGCAAATTCTAACACCGCTTCTGCAGCCAAATGTTCCTCCTACTCAGCAGTAGAAAAATATGTGCAGAAAAGTATTTGGTTTTTGGTTTTACCAGATTTGTTTCAGCACCCTGTAAAACTCGGATTTGTGCAGGTGATGCCTCCCACAGAGACTCATCTCCGCACCACTTGAAAGGGCCCCTTAATGTGTACATTTTCTGATATTATTTACTTAAATATGTAAAACTAATGCAAAGATATATTCACATTTGCAAGCCTGGCAGTGAGATGTTCGTTTCTAAATTAGTCTAAACCCAGCAACGCAATCGAAAGAAAAGCTTGCCTGAAATCTTTTTTTGAAGATAAATTGGCACCGGAACAACCACGAATAAATACACTAATGCCTTTATTTATGTTGGCTTTTTTATAGCGCTGATATGTCACCTTGCAGCCACCAAGCTCTACTAGCTCTACTGTCTATAATTTGAACTTGAATTATGGTTCAGAAGAAAGTTGTTATATGTCAAAATAGATGACCTTATGTGCAGTTAGAAGAAAAATGGGATTCTTTTTAGCCTCTACATTTCATTCAAGGACACTTAAAAAAACAGTTTACGAAGAAACATTATTTAATGCTAGACTTGAAAACTTTTTTCTAAATGGAATTACTTTTATTTTCTTTGCCATGCTTTGACAAAGTCCACTAATTGCGGGGTGGATGAAGGGGTATGAGTCACTGGCATATGTCATCATCAGTTAATCTTTATTTGGTTATTCGGTTAAGCTACAACCAAAAAAGATGCATAAAAAAGCAACGTAGAAATACATACAATATGAAGTAGTCAATGTTTGTATACCTTCACAAAGGCCATACTTGCCACAATGGGAAGTGGCCAGTGGTGTTAAATTCTGGCCCTTTATGAGTACCACATTGTAAAAACCTATTTGCACAAGCTGGGTGATGACAACCGTGCACTGCACTCGCTTGATGGAGACTGAAGAACACGCGGAGATAAACCTGGTGCTCACTCACCTAGATGACATCGTATGCTCTTACTCCAGGACCTGATGGAAATCCAGCGGTGGACTTCTGTGGACTGTCTCCTGGAGACCAGGACTGTAAAGACTATTCCTCTGCAGTCAGGGCCAGTGCAGGTAAGAGCGGTAAGGCGGGGTGGGGGGGAGTCGACAGACAACGAGGGGAAAAAAAAAGAAAACCACTTTTTATTTTCGCTTCTCGTCCTCTGTTGACTCCCTGTCCCACCACTATTACCTGCACCAGCCGCGACTGTTCCCCTGCACAACACCTTCATCTGGAGACATAGCTCTTCAGCCTCCAAAGTGACAGCTAAAGCTTTCAGAAGACTTCTAGAGACAGTAGAGAGCTTTTGAGGCCGACTTGTTGAGAATGAGATATTCTACTCTTCTTTACTGCCATCCAGCAGAGTAGAGGAAACCGCCTTCATTTCAGTATAAGCTACATCCACACTACCATTACCCCTTCCACTAGATGGAGCCACTGTCCTTGGAGGAGGAGAAAAGGATGGTTTCAGGGAAGAAGACCTGCAGCCACGGGAACAGGATCTCATCCACCCCCTAAGCAGAATCCTTCAGAAATCAGGTTCAAAACAGAGGAGGAAGTGTGTTCCCTCCCATTGCAAAGTGGTCTGTATGGATAATTCCAAATGACTGTGAAGGGAGGAGAGCACTTTCCCTGACAAACAGGAGCCCTCGCATGAGGGGAATACTCTGCTAAGTTGATTGGTGATCACTTTGTACGTACCTCAGATGTGAGTCTTCAATAGCATCGGAAGATGAGTCGTTACCCATATTGATGAAAAGCAGCGAGACTCCCAAGACTTTCGTTGCCGCTTGGTGCAAACCACCTCTAATTCACCCTAAGATTAGCGATCAAAATAATGAGGCAGGCGCTGGAAGTTGGAAGGCGAAGAACAAGTTCATTGCTCTAGAGGAGAGTACATCACTTCGGACACAGGGGCTATCGTCAGGAGGTGCTCTAACAACTGCTCTGCTGCTCAGTCTTTTATACACATTTCAGTCAGTTTATTGGTGGTCATACATCCTTGGAATTCCTGCCTCCAGCAGGTTCCCACACAGACCCAGCAACTGTCCTCCCCTCTCCCAAATCTATTAGATGATTGCTATCTTGCAGCTGGACATTCCGACAGGATCTAAAAGTGTGTGGGATCGGTCAGATCTGAGGGTTCGTGCTATTGATTAAATCAGACTTCTTTGTTAGTGCTATAAGTCCTGCCGTTTGGGGGCAATAAACTGTGTCTGCAGGGGTCGTTAGTGCCTGAGACCGGTTTGAACAGCCATGTGCGGTCAGGGAGGTTATCAGGAGGCCTTGCTCATGTGCAGAGGATGAAAGGAGAAATGGGTTTAGGGCAGGAAGTGGCTCCGGGGCTTTGTCACTACGGACAAGGTTTTATAACCCCATTATGTTTGGTCATGCTTAGTCAGGGTGCTGGGGATGATTGCGAGGTCAGGGTGAATCATAGGTGACTAGCCGTGAATGAAATGGCTGCGATATTGTTAAAAGGGGTTCCAAAGACAACCGGTAACCAAAGACCCCTTTATGTTGCCCGGCGGTATCGCCTCTATGACCCACCAATATTAATCAATGAAGAAGCAGGCGCTGGAGACTGGAAGGCGGGAAACGAGGATTTTATTCTCTCCGGAGGAGAACACATCAATTCAGACAGCAAGTATCGTCACGAGGTGCTCTGACCACATCTCTGAGGCCTGGCCTCTTATAGTTGAGTTTATGACCTTTATTGCACATAACACATTCTCGCAATACTTTAATACTTGAAAGAACATCCTCGGAATCTCCCCTTCAGACCCGTTCCCACATACATTTACAGTTGGATTCCCCACCCTGGTCACAACAGGTGATGGTCGTTGCACAGCAGGGCATTCCGCCGATTCACGGAATGCATGGGGTTGATCGGATCCCATGGGGTGGGGGCTTTGATCGGTTCGGGGGTCTTTTGATGGGGAGGGGAAGCTTCCTACTGTACGGGGTAATAAACAGTATCCGCAGAGCCAGGTGGCGGCCTGGGAACAGGGAAGACAAACGGGGACGCAGGAAAAAGGGGGTTTGCATCAAAAGGGTTTGAGGCCATGAAAGGAATGAGGGGAGGTGTTGCGCTGGGAACAGGATGGGACTCAGTGGTGAAGCTGCGCTGAAGAGGGGTTTATGACCCAAGGCATGAGAGAGCGGGGGTTGTCAGCGTGCGGGGGGAATGCTTGCGAGGTTAAGAGAGAGAGAGAGACGCGCTGGCTATTAGCGAGGGGCAGGGAGGCCATGGCACTCAAAATGGCTGCCGCTTACGCGCACGAATGGGCTCGAAAAGGGGCAAGATGGCGCCGATAATGTTGACGTTTTGCAGTTTAATCTTTAACAGTCCTCCCTTTTCAACATATCTTAGCCAACTTGCTTACTCAATGTCAATCTTCATCAAATTCCTAACCTCGGCATCATATATTGCTCTCATACGTTCGTTTTCAAAGTCCACAGTCTTAGGGCAAATACAATTTGCACATAATGAACACAGAGGTGGCAGACATTGAATTCCTAAGCATAGACCGCACATCACAACTACAGGAATCAGGATAATGGTGAACAGTCTCCAACCCCAGTTCTTAACGGTGTTCCAGAACCAACCACCAAGCGACCATTCTTCTTGTTCCTGGTGCACTTCTGAAGAGAGTCTGTGAAGATGTTCGATGGCTTTGTACACTGAGGGTGAGTTGTCCGGTATGTATGTACAGCAGCTGGACCCAATGATGCGGCATGCTCCACCACGGTCCGCAAGAACCACATCCAGGACAAGGCGGTTTTGGAGGGCCACCAAGCGGACCGCTTGGAGCTCAGCGGTGTTGTTAGCAAGAATACCAGCCGTGATGTTCATTGTTGTCTCAACTGCTTGAGTCAGATGTCGGATGGCACGGCTGTTTGCCATCGGGCCCCAGAGGGGGACTAGTCCTTTCATAGCATCGATGAATTGCGCTCCTGTTGAATCGGCTTGTTCGATGTCCTTGGCTCGTTTTTGTCTGTGATGATTTGCTGGTGCCACATAAGTCGGAGGAAGGATGAAGGAAATGAAACAAGTGCCCCCCCAGCCTTTGGGGAGCCAGGTGTAAGCCTTCGTGCCGCAGACGAAATACGTGTTTGGAGATGCCACAAAGGAAGGCGGGTCGATGGAGTCCAGAGTTCTGGAAAACCGGCAGGCACTGTGGCCTACCAGCTGAGTCCCAAGCCCTTCCATGCACATGTGGCCAGTGACGTTGATGACTGACAGGGCCACAGTCAGGGTGGCAGCCGTTCGTTTTCGCAGGTAGGAGAAGGTGGTTCTGGTTGGATTATTGAACACTTGCATTTCAACTTGTTCTTTAGCAGGGATGTCCAAGTGGATCGTGTTGTTGTTGGTCTGCGGGCAGAAGTGTGTCTTTATTCTGTTCCGCCAGACCCCGTCGTAGAAATGCGTTACCGTTTTGCTGGAGGTGGCATTGTCCTTAAAGCTTTCTTGCAGAAGCATCAGCCAGGCAAGACAGGAACCGTGAACTGAGAAAGGTGAAGGGATGAATGGTATCGAATGTCCAGTGGCGTGGGGTAGCAACCCACAGATCCAACAGTTGGTGGCATTGGTGGCAAGGTTGTGCTGGTGAAGTAGTTGTACGAAGGAGTTATTCCAAAATTCCTTTCGTCTCTCTCTGAGTTGGGGAGAGAGCGAGATCAGATAATGTTCCTTCATGGTGGTAGGCTGGACAGTGGTCAGGAATGTTTCGTGAGCAGGTGCATTTTCTTCCACAATCCAGAGTGTGGTCATGAGGAGAAAGCAGAAGAGGATTGTGATGAAGAGCGCAATAGTCTTTGGGCTATGGAGTCTGTCTGCTTTTGGGTTCCTGCGGTGGGTATTTCCTGTTTCCTTCATCATCTTCTTATTTGGCGCTTCCATCATCTTCTTATCTGGCGCTTCCATCATCTTCAAGGGGCTCGGTAGCGGGCAGAACCACAGACTTTGCTTTGCTTCTCTCCGGGTAACCCTTGGTAGTGTTTAGGTCACCGTTCTGAGATTTAACTCAGTCCGTGGTCTACTTAGCCGAGACTCCCTCCTTTCGACGCAGGAAATACCCTTCTTTTGATGGCACTGTGGGATCAGAGAATTTTGAAAGTTCAAGTGTGTCGGTATCAGGATAGCAGGTTAGTGACGGTCGGTCCTTGTTCAGGAGTTCTTCTTGGCTGTCGATGTTTTCAGTCGAGGTCAGGGTCGAGGAGATCTTCTTACAGTGGTGTGCATGCAGCCAGTTGCGTTTTCCCTCCACCCGTAGTGCTGTTCGGGTGGTGATGAGGACTTGCCAGGGGCCCGTCCACCGGGGTTCCAGACTCTTGGCACGCTGGAAGTTCCGGATCAGGACAAAATCCCCAGGCTGAATGGTGTGTCCGGGACCCCTGGAAGTGTCAGGGATGGCATGCAGCACCTGTTGATGGATAACAGACAGTGTTTTAGTCAACTGACATAAGTAATCAGACATTAAGACGTCCGGGACGTCATGAATGGAAGTTGGTTTTGGTGCAGACCAGACATTCATAGGCCGGCCGAAAACAACCTCGTATGGTGTCAAGTGGTGTTTGGTGGGGGTGGAACGCATTGAAAGCAGCGCCAGGGGGAGTGCGTCTGGCCATTTCAGTCCTGTGGTAGCTACTATTTTGGCCAATTTTAGTTTCAGTGTGGCGTTATGTCGTTCCACTAGTCCAGCAGATTGGGGGTGGAAGACTGCGTGGAACTTTTGTTTTACACCCAACCCCTTCAAAATGAGTTGGATAACTTCGGCTACGAAGTGGGGGCCATTGTCGCTCCACAAAATTCGACAAAGGCCGTAACGGGGGAAAAACTCCTTTAACAGTACTTTTGCTGTGGCCATAGCAGTGTTGTCACGGGTTGGATATGCTTCCACCCATTTGCTAAATGCGCATACCACCACAAGTACATATTTCAGGCCTTGACATCTGTCTAGTTGGATGTAGTCCATCTGCAGGACTTCAAATGGGTGATTCGGAACCCCAAACCCTCCCCGGGGTACTACAGTTCCTTTCCCGGGATTGTGTTGCAGGCATATCAAACATTGTTGGACCAGGCGTTTGGCGGACTCTGTGATCTTATCATTGTGCCAGACTCTGGAGACAAGTTCAATCATGGGGGCTGATCCTATGTGGGCAGGGGAATGCGCCATAGTCAATATGGGAATCAGGTATGAGTCAGGTAACAACCATTTGTTTGTGTCTTTTGTCCGCCAGCAGCCTTCATCGTCTTTCAATCCCACCCGTGTCCATTCAGTCAGTTCGTGTTGTGTGCTAGCCATTTGAATGTCTCTGATAGTGTCCCTAGCATCAGTCCATTTTTCTGCTTGTGACCTGGTCACGTACATGCGTGTTGTCGTCCTATTTTCAGCCGTCGCTCGGGCAGTGAGGTCGGCTAGTGCATTTCCCTGTCCAATAATGTCTGTCACCTTTTTGTGTGCCTGGCATTTGATGACTGCAAGCTTTTTGGGGAGAAGGACGGCTTCGATCAAGGCGGAGACTAGGTCCCCGTGCAAAATGGGGGTGCCGTGCGAGGTCAAGAATCCCCTCTCCCTCCAAAGGAGTCCAAAATGGTGAACCACCTCGAAGGCATACTGGCTGTCGGTGTAAATGTTTGCCGTGGTCCCTGCTGCTAGAATACAGGCTCGTGTCAGGGCAATTAGTTCCGCTGCCTGGGCAGATCGTTGCGTTATGCGGGCTGTCTCGACTACAGTTCGAGCCGTGGTGACTGCATAGGCAGCTGAAGTGGTGCCATCGGGGAGCTTGATGCAAGAACCGTCCACCCACAGCTCTCCGTCGGGGTCGGGGAAAGCCGTGTCTCTGAGGTCAACCCTACTTCTGGTCTGTTCGTCTGTGAGGGTCACACAGTCGTGTACAGGGTGTGCATTGGGATCGTTTTCTGGTAAGGGCAGCAGGGTTGCTGGGTTCAGTGTGGTGCATCTCTTCAGTGTGATGTGGGGTGCGAGCAGGGTCAGTTCGTATCCTGTCAGTCGTGCACTCGTCAGGTGTTGCGTTTTGGTTTGGTTTAGGAGGGTGTCAACTGCATGGGGTACCAGTACTGTGAGGGAATTCGAGAGCACGATCCCCTCACTCTGTCGGATAGAGATCGCAGCAGCAGCTACGGCTCGAAGGCAAGCAGGCAGGGCTCTGGCTACGGGGTCAAGAGTGGCTGAGAAGTAAGCGCATGGTCGTTGCTTTGGGCCGATGGATTGGGTCAGGACAGATAAAGCGCATCCCTCCCTCTCATGGGTGTAAAGGGAGAAGGGCTTTGTGTAATCGGGGGTACCCAACACAGGGGCTGAGCAGAGGGCATATCGTAGTTGCACGAAAGAAGCCTGACACTCAGGGGTCCAAGGGAGTGGGAGAGGGATGTCCTTTGCTAACAATGAAAGCAGTGGTTTTACTACCAGGCTAAAGTTGGGCAACCACTGTCGGCAGAAGGAGGTGAGGCCTAGTAGGGAGCGGACCTGTTTCTGGGTCTTAGGGACGGGGGTGTCAAGAATGGTTTGGATTCGGTCAGGAGTCAGTTTCCTTCCGTCTTTGGACAAAAGGTGGCCTAGGTAAGTGACCTGGGGTTGGCAGAATTGCAACTTCTTCTTAGAGACCTTGTGGCCATTTTCTGCAAGGAAATGCAAGAGTTGAATGGTGGCTGTGACAGCTAGTGGAGTGGTGTCGGCTGCCAAGAGGATGTCATCGACATATTGTACTAATACCACTCCATCGGGTAACTGGACTTGATCCAGTTGTCTCTTGAGGGCCTGGCTGTAGATGCTAGGGCTTTCTGTGTAGCCCTGGGGTGCTCGGCAGAACCTATATGAGCGGGCTTTTAGGGTGAAACCGAAGAGATATCGGCTGTCTGGGTGGATGGGGATAGAAAAGAATGCGTTTTTGAGGTCAATGACAGTGAAGGTGGTGGCAGTGGAGGGAATCAAAGTCAGGATGGTAGTAATGTCTGAGACCACAGGGTACTGGGGTACCACCACTTTGTTGATCTCTCGAAGGTCAATGATGAAGCGGTATGCTTTCTCATCTCCTTCTCCCTGTTTCTTAATGATGGGCAAGATTGGGCTGTTGCAAACGTTGCTAACTACTTCCTCTACCACTCCTGCGTCTATCAGTGATTGGATGATTTCTACCAATGCCTTCTCGCCCTCGGGCGATATTCGATATTGTGGAAGTTTTGGGAGTGTTGCATCTGGTCGAACAGTGATGTGTATTGGGTCAATCATCATGCGCCCTACATCCGAATCCGTTTTGGCCCACAGATACGGAGGCAGAGTGTCAAGCAGGGAAGTGTCAGCGTCGGTGATGGAAAACATGTGTCGGGGGGGCAATGTCTAAGCAGAACAGGATTGTCGTAAAGGAAAACTCGGACTCCATCTTGAGAACATCTAATCGTTGCTCGGAAGTGTTTCAATAAGTCGAGTCCCATAATTGCGTCAGGGCTATTGGAGGAGAGTAAAAACGTGGTGTCGGTGGTGTTGTTTTCTAAGTCAAAGAGGATTGGAGCGGACAAAGGGTTAGTGGAGGGCGTCCCATCGAAACCTGTCGATGTTATTAGTAAGCCAGACAAGGGTGCCCTTGGAATCAGTCGTTTAGATAATGCACTACGTGTTGCGCCAGTGTCTACCAGGAATGGTGACTTTGTACCCAAGACCTTAGCAGAGACATAAGGGCCTTGCTGGTCAACATGGAGCTCGACTGGATCCCTCCCTTGCCCCAGGCAGTCCTATGCAAAGTCATGAACGTCATCGTAGTCAGATTGCTGGCATTGGTTCTGTCGGGGTCGATCAAATGTGTTTGGTCTACTGGATCTATCATTAGTTGCGTTGTTTGGGGGCCCCCGCTGTGGTCCCCTATTTCTTGGTTCGTTTGCTGAATCTCTAGGATCTCTATTTCTGGTGAGTTCCAAAAGAACCGGGCACTGAGATTTCCAGTGGCCCGATCCTTTACAGAAGGCACACTGGTCCTCTCTAATGTCTGTACGTCCAATGTGGGGAGTTGAAGCACGGTCTTTGGGAGGTGCCGTTTTAGGGACGTTCATCTGATTGTTTCCCCGGTATTGGTCTCGTCCCAGAGTAACCCCTTGCAGTTGTGCTATCATCACCCTCTCCTTTAATTCTTTCTTCTTTCTCTCTGTAGTTCTATCGTTTTCGTTTTTCTGATGTTCATAATATTGGGCCATCTGAAGGATAGCCGTAGGTTTGGAGGCTGCCCAACTACTTTCACTGGCCTGCAGTTTCTGCGAGACCTCAGGTGATAAGCCCTTAACGTAATTCTGGACAAACAGATGGTGTCCGGTTGCAGTGGTCAGGTCCTGGCCGCTGTAATCGGAGAACACCGTTTCAAACCGGGAGAAGTATTCCGATACATCCTCCTGAGGTTTCTGGCGACAAGCCGTTACTATCGACCAGTCCACTTTCTTTTCTGGGATCAGGGTTTTTAATTTCTGCACGATTTTATCCGGGAGGTCTAAAATGGCTTTTAAAGGCTTTTGTCCGGGTTCTCGTTGTCTGTCTATGCCATCAAGTTGTGACCAGTTATGTCCAAACAGCTCAGAGTGGTCGACTTTCCGGATTTGCTTCCACACATCAGCTGGTAGACATAACCCGAAAAACAAGTCGATGTCAGCTAGAGTCATAATCGTCGACCCTAGGGCCGTACCCAACTCAGTATAGAAGGCAGTGGGGTTTTTGCGTAGGTCTGGCAGAGATTTCCGGAAGGTCAGAATCTCTTGCCGGTCCCATGGTTGGTAGACCCAATTGTACACTACCCTTCCCTTTGCATCTTTGTTGTTTGCATCATCGTGAGTCCCTTCACCTCGAGGAGGAACCCAGTAAGGGGCAGCTTCTCGTATCGGCATCATAGTGTTAGGTCGTTCAGTTTGTGGGTTGGTTGCTACGGAGGTAGTGGATTCGGTTTTCGGCTTTTGTTCAGTGAGGTGGCGGAAAACCTCAAGCGTACGCGTAAGGAGGTCCGTCACATCACTCTCACTCTCATCCCCGATATCAACCTTCCGGTACAGAGTCGTTAGGCTCTGTGGACCTTTTTCTCGATATCGGTCCTCGTATGCGTTTAAGACGTGGTAACACAGTTGTACAGTAAAGTGTCGTCTGTGACTCCCAGTATAAGAATTAAACACATCCGTGACGGACTCTTCATCCTCCCTCTTCTCTACCAGTATCTTTGCTATCTTGTCGACTCCTGCTCGTTCATGTTTGCTTAGTCTATATGTTCTAACAGGACCAACCCTTCGGGCTTCTGAGTCGCCCAGCGTTGTCGTTTGCGTAACATCTAATACGAGGAGTTCAGCCGGCACGGAGGCCATGGGGGCTGAAGCCGTGGGGCTGCTCTCGCTGGTACCTGGGGATAGTGGGTGTTGGGCTAAGGGTTGGGAAGGGGCATATGGAGGGGGCATGTGGATGATCGGAGGACTTAGCAGCAGATCATCGTTGGTTCGCTGTTTCGAGTGCAAATCAGGGTAGAACGTGGAGGGAGTTCTAACCAGGCACTGGCTTGATGTTTCTATTTCTAGCTTCTGTTTGGTATCCTCTCTTTCTTTTATCTCTTTCTCTAGTTTCTGGGCTGCTAGGTGGGCTGCTTTCCGCAGCTCTTTTCCCAACCTACTCTCAGTTCTCTTTTTGCGTTGTTCGGCTTCTTTTCGCCACATGCCGAAGCTGTCAAGCATAGTGGACGTCGTCTTGTTTTTACCAAGGGCTGTTTCTAGTGTGATTATTCTATCGTCTTCGAAGGATCCTATCAGTGGCCACTGACTTTCTCGATCCTTTTTCGTATATTTATGCCACAGCTGGCTATAGGCTATAGCGACTAATCCATGCTTTGTGAACATGTCCTTATTAGGGGTGCCTTCCAGCGGAGCCGGATGGTTCATCTCTAATAAGCGGTCCGGGTTAAACAGGCTACTGACCAGTGGGGAGAAGACAGGCATGACGGATCGCAATGGGATAATAGTCAGCACTACCTATCTTATCACTGCGCGCAAAGACTAGACAGAATATTTCTATTCTACGTTGTTTGCACGTAGTGAATACCTCATGAACCAATTCTGAGCAATCAATCAATGTTAGGTCAAAAATAAAAAATCAATATGGTCAATGGGGAGAATAAGTAGGCTCGCAAAGGTTCGCGTCACCTACCCTTTCACTATCTGTAAAGAGGGGACCTAATCTTCCCTGTTTTCAGGCAGAGAATCTCCAGAAAACAATCTATAACCGTTAATCAATGGGGCGAAGGGGCAATTGTTCAGTGGGGGAGAAAAATAGGTCCGACGGGTGCGTACCTATCCTTCGCTGTTTATAAAGGGAGAGCCTGTTGTTTCTCCGTTTGTAGACAGTGAATCTCCAATAAATTAACAAAGAGTAATACTAGTATTTTCACAACGATTATCAATTACTTTCAATTATCTATCACTTTCGCGATTCGTCGTGTTTACACGACCTTACCCGGACCGCATGGACAGTTTCTCGTCTTCCGAATCCAGCGCCCGATCGTCCTCTTCTCTCCGTACTTCTCGTGGCACTCCTGATGGTTCCCAGTCAGGACCGCAGATCACTCGAGAGAGGTCTGTTCGGAACCAGTGAAGTTCGGATGATCGGCTGTCAGACGAGGGTCTATCGGACAGGGTACCTTCCGATCGTTGCAGTCGTTCACTCTGTCGTCAGGACCTCTCCCACTGGATCCACGAGTCGCTGATGGGCCCACCCAGGGACGCCAATTGTTAAAAGGGGTTCCAAAGACAACCGGTAACCAAAGACCCCTTTATGTTGCCCGGCGGTATCGCCTCTATGACCCACCAATATTAATCAATGAAGAAGCAGGCGCTGGAGACTGGAAGGCGGGAAACGAGGATTTTATTCTCTCCGGAGGAGAACACATCAATTCAGACAGCAAGTATCGTCACGAGGTGCTCTGACCACATCTCTGAGGCCTGGCCTCTTATAGTTGAGTTTATGACCTTTATTGCACATAACACATTCTCGCAATACTTTAATACTTGAAAGAACATCCTCGGAATCTCCCCTTCAGACCCGTTCCCACATACATTTACAGTTGGATTCCCCACCCTGGTCACAACAGGTGATGGTCGTTGCACAGCAGGGCATTCCGCCGATTCACGGAATGCATGGGGTTGATCGGATCCCATGGGGTGGGGGCTTTGATCGGTTCGGGGGTCTTTTGATGGGGAGGGGAAGCTTCCTACTGTACGGGGTAATAAACAGTATCCGCAGAGCCAGGTGGCGGCCTGGGAACAGGGAAGACAAACGGGGACGCAGGAAAAAGGGGGTTTGCATCAAAAGGGTTTGAGGCCATGAAAGGAATGAGGGGAGGTGTTGCGCTGGGAACAGGATGGGACTCAGTGGTGAAGCTGCGCTGAAGAGGGGTTTATGACCCAAGGCATGAGAGAGCGGGGGTTGTCAGCGTGCGGGGGGAATGCTTGCGAGGTTAAGAGAGAGAGAGAGACGCGCTGGCTATTAGCGAGGGGCAGGGAGGCCATGGCACTCAAAATGGCTGCCGCTTACGCGCACGAATGGGCTCGAAAAGGGGCAAGATGGCGCCGATAATGTTGACGTTTTGCAGTTTAATCTTTAACAATATCTAAAATGGTTGCTGCTTACGCACTCGCAGAGACTTTCGCTAGGCAAGATGGCGCCAGCAATGTTCATATTTGTCGTTTTATATTTTACAATGACACTTCATTTACTGGCACCTTAGCCAGAGGCAAGCTTTGCATACCCCCATGCCTGGTGAAGGTAACATTTGACATAACATTGTCTGTCCACAGAAAAAGCTACTGATTGTGCATGGGAGGATGAAGAGCCCAAACTCTTCCAGGACGGCATCGTCCCTTCCAGTTTATGAAGGGTACACTTTTGTCTCCTGTGCCGAGACTCTGTAGTCACTGATACCCACCATTTCAACATTATGACTAGGGTAAAGGGCAGGAGGAGTGGTCATTAGCGGCTGGAAGCCTTGCAAAGTGGTGGGGCGGGGATGGAAGGGGTGGAGGGAAGATAAACAAAAATACATAATTAAAAATAAATAAAATTGTACTTACCTGCTGCTCCGGCTGTCGCGTCACTCCTCTTTCCCGATCCTCGACTCCGGCAGCTTGTGCACACTGTGCAGGCTCCCAGATGCCAATCCCAGCGCTTCTCTCATGCTGGGAATGGTCTGAGTGCCCAGGTTCGGCGTTCAGACAGGGACTAGGAGCCTGTATCAATTCTCCACCCAGCTGTAACACAGCCAGATGGAAAAATGCTAAGTGCGCATGAAGGCTGGCCAAACTTCTGTGCACTCTCATATTGCTCATCACTACTCCTCCTCCCTGCTACGATGTCACATAGCCCAGCCCTGCCCAAACCTGGCTCCATAATAAAAATAAAATGATAATAATGTAATGTTATTAACATTGTGTTATTATTCTATTTTTCCTATTACACTATTCTGAGAGCAGTGGGGTGACACTCCTCCGCCTTAGAGGAGGAGCCGCCGCTGGGAGTGGTAGCCGCTTAATCAGATGTTGTGATTCCAGCTGCCTCTCTGACGTCTTGTGGAAAATTATGGAATCAGTGTCTGGTACCCAAAATGGCAAAACTGGTGAATCCAGCAAAATGGCAAAAATTGTGTCAATTGTCAGAGATGACGTCTAGGTCAGGGTATCAAATAGAGAGTTCCTGATTGTAGGAACATAGAAAGGAAAGGGCAAGCAGACTGCCAGTACTTTGCCATCAGGAAAGATAAGAACCCTATGAATCTAATTAAAATTCATGATCACCCCGCAAACTCTCAGCCAAGTTTGCACCGATTCATATTGTTCTTTCTGGATTTACTGTAAATGGTTGCTCAGTTTGTCTGCATCCCCCTCAGGATTAATTTTTTTAACAATCTTTTTATTGCAAATAGAGCATACAAAAAGACAATGACAATAAAAATAATACACTGTAGCACCACAACACTGCCGTACGAATCCGAACCCCCCGTAGCCCGCTGAGCCCCCGTTATCCTGCCACCCACCACCGGATAATTCACGTGGCAGCAAATGTGCTCCGAAGGATTCTTAAAATAGATTCAGGAAACCAGATCACTCCGAGTACTGCAGATCTCCCCCCTCTCCGATGGTGAGTGGACTTCTCATTTATCAAAGTATGGATGAAAATGCATTTGTCACAGAGAAGTTCAACTAATGGTGGAAAGTATTTGTGAAGGCTCTTGTCGATGAGCTGCTTCCGAAAGTTGTGACCCCTAGATGGAAATGTTGGTGTACGATTGTAAAGCATCAGTGTCTGTCCTCCTGGTCCCCGTAGTCCATTTAAGCTCCTGGAATTTCTCAGGGGATAGTATATTAGAGGAATTCTTGTTGAAAAGGACTTTCCTTACTCACCCCTTTTTTTTAACGAAATTTTATATAGCGCAAACTTTATCCGGTATCTGAGCGCTTTACATAGGATCAGTTGTGTTACATGAGGACACATTCATTTTTCTTAGGCACGGGGAGATTAAGGGATTTGCCCAGAATCACAGGATGTTCAGCGTCATTTCAGAGATTCGAACCCGGTTCCCCAGATTCAAGGTCGACCGCCTGAGCCGATGGGCCAACTCCTCTGCTTTACCCTTGGTATTCATTAGTACTCTATAAATTCCTTAGTTGTTCAGCAACACCCAGATTTCAGTCTGCAAAGCTACTGTACCTTTGGCCGAGTTGAAAAACTGTGGAATCAGCAGTGACCCTGAGTCTCGAGGAATATGTAGCCACAGTGTAAGATCTGCTGATCCATTAGCCTGGGAAAAATTAACTCAAGGCATTCAGGAAATGAGCTGGTCTCCTCCCTTCAGCATAGTGTGATTCACTCTCAGTAGCGGCTGGTTTGGAGCTGGAGTGGTGAGGCAGGGGGTTGGAGCGACAAGGGGGAGGTGGGGAGGAGGGGGGAACCAGAGAACAATACACATTTAAAAAAAAAACAAAGAACGTACCTGCCGCCTGGCGCTCATTTCTGTGTACTCGCTGCCACAGGCTCTGGAAGCGGACTCCTTCCTCCTGGCGCTCTACTCAGCTGACTCAGGCAGAAAGGGAAGGACTTTGACCATAGGCCAATGCGAAACCAGCGATTGGCTGGAGGAGGCTAACCCAGGGCTCATTTTAAGCCTGGGTGCCTGCAGGTGCAATCCCTTGGCTGTTTCTCAGCCTTGGGATTGCAGGCTCTAAAGTGCGCATGTCCGATTGGTCAGCTTTTAGCAGCTGGACAATCTAACCTGCACACTGGCAGGGGGCTGCATTACTAGGACAAACACACTGATCAGCCCCACCCCCTGTCATGGCGCTCTAACAGCACGAGCCTTTGACAAATTAATAAAATGGTATTTAGTACCATTTTTATTAAAGTGTGTGCCTGTGCACTTGCAGCAGGTGGGGCACCGCTTCTCCGCCATAATAGAGGAGCCGGCACTGTTCACTCTGGTTGATATTATCATGATTGTTTGAAAGGTTTAGCCCATGGCATAAAAGAACCCTCCACTGTACCCTTTCAGGCAGTTTATCATGATCACACTAATTTGATTGTTCAGAGAAGCTCTGATAAAAATCCTCTGAAATAAATGTTTCTCAAAACATAGGCGCCTCAGTTGTTGAGGTTGGAAGTGTGTTTTTTTTTTCTTTTCAAGTAAAGGTGGGGCATGTTTATTCTCTTTAAAACCATATTTCTCTCTCATTCAGCTGGGGAGCAAATTGCTTGATACATAGCAATAGCAATTTTAACAAAATATAATTTTGCAAGCCGTTGGCCTTTCACTGCTCAATCCATGTCACACAACACCCACGGATGGATGACCCCAAAGCCATGAAGGTTCCCCTAAGCTTATATTATATAATGTCAGAAAGAACCCCAGCTTGTATCTCCAATGTAGCAGTAACTCACAGGCATCCTCCTCTGCAGGCTTTGTTACGAGATCAGAGACTCGCAAAGCACTGCAAGGGCTGAGTTTGGGTAACCTTAAATTCTCCTGACCTGCAAGATATAGGTGGCGTTGCAGCAACGCAGAGTAAAATATAGCCCGCATAGGCATGTGCAGCTTTTTTCCACCTGCTGTTTGGGTGAAGGATCCTCCAGGGACACAGAGGCTCCGCCAACCAAGAGGGACAGAAGGGGGGTGCTTGGACAAATTGTGGTAAATTTGAGCCTGCCTTTTCCTGAGGATGCATTTCTCGTGTACCGTAAAACAATCCCTTTCCCCTAGTTATACTTTAATGAAGCAGGGCTTTATTGAACACTGGACAGATGAGAAGTGTAGGCATTTGCTGAAAAAGAGGGCTGCTGAAACACTTCTGCATGTCCTCCTTTCAAATAAACATCCCCTTGAGGGATAGGGGTTTCAACCTCTTCTTCATCATGGTCGGGAGAGGAGGAATAAAGGGTCCAAAGGAAGGAGAAATGCAAGGCTTTTCCTCTTCCTTTGCCTCTAGGCTCATCATGAAGGACTGCTGCCAAGGTCCACTTTATCAACTCCTGAAGTTATTTACTGCTCACTGGGTCAGGAGATCTGTGTGTGCGGGATCCTCCTGAGCAGGCGAATAGTCCTTCGTCCTCATAGAGCGCCTGCACCTGTCTTCTGGCCTGGTGTCAAAGGAAAGTATGTCCCCCTGATGGAGTTTGGAGCCATCAGCAGAATTTAAAGACTAATAAGCACACACCAATGCTAAGATCCCTACAGAGAAAACATTTGCAGTCGAACCAGATAGAGGGTATTGGCCCAGTTTGCACATTCCCCCCTTGAGCTTTCTCCTACAGACCACCACCTCTAGGATCTTAATAGACAAGGCGTGTGGGTTTACCGTTCCCAATGTCAAGTACGGCAGACCTGATTATAATGATTTCCTGGCTTGTCTGGTACTTCTGATCCATGTTGGCATGCATACACCTGTGCTGCCAGGGTCATATCCACCTCATGGCAGTATGGATGACCTAAGCAGTGCGCATCTCCACTTCTCTGCCTCACCTTTACAGGGAGTGATCGTGGGCCGACGTCAGGAGCACTCTGATAAGAGACTTCTTATGATCAAAAAGGTGGAAAGATATCCTGGGGAAAAGCCAACCCATCCCTCCACCACTAGGCCCTTGCCTGAATTCATGGAGTGTGCATCACTCCCTCTTTGGCATTGATGACCTCATTCGACTACCTTCCAGGCAAGCACCCTCTCAATCTTCTTCCTTCGTCTCCATTTGCCCTGCTCCTGGAGAGACACGTCCTGCAGTGGTTGGTGCAAGGGGTAGTATCTTGTGGCCCATCACAGTGAACTCCCACACACTTACTACAATTGTAATAAGAGGAAGAATCAAGCAACCTCACTAAATTAACTGAAATTTAGGTCGCAGGGGAACCTGGGCAGCTGAAGAAATTATGAGTCGGAGTTTAAAAAAAGAAGTGTTATAGATATGTTTGTTAAGTTAAAAGGTTTGCCTACGAAGCTGCTGGCCCAGTCCATTCACATCGCCTGTTTTCACATGAGCCTCCCTTCTTGGTTTTTCAATGGCATGTGTTTTTTTTTCCTTCTGAAACTTGCCTCGAAGACAAAAGCTCTATTTTCTGTATTCTTGTGGTCTGCTGGGATCTTTCTTCGTGGTGCGCTATAACATATCTGTTTCGTCACATCTTTAGAGAAGCTCTTCATCTAAATAACAGGATTTTTTTTTTGGTGTGTTCATTCAATTGCAGAAATTCCCAGTATAACAAAGCAGCCGTCTTTGCATTATCAGCAATGCATTGGACTGCAAATTACCTTTTAATAGAGTCATTACTCTTCACCGGATGGAAGTGTAGGTAATACGTCATGTCTGCTTATGCAGCGCATTACTATAATCATTGTCACTGGACGCCTGGCGACCAGGAAGCGGAAGTTCAGCAGGGTAATTATTTCTGCGCCTTGGAAACCCGCTAGTTCCTCTTTCACATTGTGTCACACAAATGACCAGCTTTCGTTTTCCAGCTGCAGGGGTTTATCTTATCTCCCTTCCAGTAATCAGCAACTAATGTGTCTCCCTCGGATCATATACAGAGCGAGGCATGGTGAAATAACTTACTGCTAAAAAAAAAAAAATATTAATGTTGCCTTTCCATGTATCAAGCCAATTCTGTGACAAGAAGTAATTAATCGTGATCTTTCTCTGCCTTCTAAGTTTAAGTCTTCACTAAAGAGACATTCATTAGAAATTTTACTAGTTTAGTACTAGTGACTTATGGCACATCATAGTGCACTTATGTCGTTTCAAGGCACTGTAAATAGCAGGTGTTACTAATACCCAATTTAATGGTACTCAACTACTGAACTAAGCAGGATTGACAACAGGGTGAGCCTTGCTGCGATTCTAACTTTTGGCATGTATGTCTCAGCAGCGAGTAATTAGGGCCACCCTACAAACATGGGCTTTTGCTTAACACTGACCCTTAGGTTGCTTCCCGTCACTCACTAGTTTTGCGGACGAGGACACATGCAGATGGAGCAGATGGTTTGCTGAGGATCACAAGTGGTCTAATGGAGAAGGTCAGACTCCAGAGGTTGGTCTACTAGCTCGAACAGCAAGATTCTCCTAAAACACTGTCCACGTTCGCGCAGAGCGCAAGAGTTGAAGGGGTTATATTTACGTCTGGTTGTAACTTCTCTGAGGATGCAGCCTACTCTAGTGCAATTCAAAATGGTGACTGTGAAACTCCACAGCGAAGCAGACCTCTCCTCTTTCCCCACCGGCATGCACTGCCCATTCTTGGGATGGGAAACATGTCCTTCATTTGATGCCTGATCAGTTCTTAACCTCTGACTCACAAATAACTCCAACAGCTTGTTTTCATCGAATGGTCTGTGCTGTAGTGATGTTATTTTATACACATGTGAATAAACGGTATTGCTGTTACTCCAGTTACAGCTACTCAGAGCTGAGAGTGCTTATTAGTAGTAATAGTAATGAAGGTCACATTCAGGGGGTTGTATAACAGACGCTCGCATGGCTGAACCACACGTGCCTCTGCAGTATGGTTCCAACAACACATGTGTCTTAATCATGCATTCCTGTGCCATAAATTTCGTTGTACAGGCATGTTTGCTAAAGGGATATGTGTGGTAAATTACCATTACCCTGACCACATTCCCAGACTAAGCTCTAAAATACTATCCCCCTCCCTCATACCCCCGCCCTGAATCCTAAAACCAACCCTGCCCTGAGGCCTAAAACCCTGCCCCTACCAAAAAACGACCTCAACACCAACCCCCACACCCTGAACCCTTAAAAGTATCCCTACTCCTTCCCCAACCCTAAAACCCTGCCCACCCTTGAAAAAAAACCTACCCTGACCTTCCCCGCCCTGAAACCTAAAACCGACACCCACCGCTCAAAGCTCCCCCCCCCCCCACCCGGTCCCAGCCTGTCCGCATCCAGATCTTCCTGTTCTGAAGCTTCCTCTTCCTGCCCATCCGGACACTAGACTGCTGTCTGCCTTAACCACGCATTTGCCTGGTTAAGGCAGATGCGTGGTTCAGGCAAGCATTGTTACGCCTGCGGGTAAACGGCACAGGTGGCTCAACCCGCAATGTAAAGGCTGATTCCCCATTCAGGGGGACATGGTCTACTGTGAGTTTGATAAAGACAGAGGTGATGTGTCACTGAAGCCAGCAGATAACAATCACTTTACCTAACTCTCTGTATCTGCCAATTTGGGAATATGCCCTCGTAATGCATCCTAACCTTGGGCCAGGCAGAGAAGCGCCACACTGCCACCCCCCTTTTAAGGCCAGTATTGTTTTTATGTCCAGGGAATTCAAGTTTTGCATTTTTCCCAAAACTATTTATGAACCACGAGTGATCCATTAATGGACCTTGATTAACCCAGTCCTGTCTTGTGACAACCAATTGTCTTAACAGTACTAAAAAAAGGTTTCTCTGGCATATCCACGTTGCACCAAACATTTGTCTTTAGTAGCATACTACCACCATTCATGACCCTTTATAACTCCCATATCAAAATTCATAAATCCAGTCTCACAAGCCACCACCTTCAATTGCTTCCAGGAAGAAGTCTTGGTTAGGCATGCTTTGCATAGCAAGAATGGAAGAAGGTTCATTTCAAGTTCTTCTGTGGGTGGCATAAGAAGCCTGTCCTATCCAGTGGTTGTTTTGGTTGGTCTATTAACTTTACTGGATGGAATTATAATCCACTGGCAGACAAGAAAATGTGCATCTTTTATCCTTGGGTTTAAAATTGTACAGTACTATTGCATGCTGGGTTGAACTAAGAAGAAGATCCAGCATGGCTATTTTTGCTTGTTTTGTTCTCTTAGATATCTGGCTTATTTTCAAAAGTCTTTAAAGAACTTCAGCTCCCAACACTACCAAATACGCAATGCCCCTCTGCCGTGTATGGTAGTGGCAATCTGGTCGTAGTAGGACAAGACTGCCTTTTAGACTGTGTGAATTTCTTAATCAAATTAGCATAGTAAAGGCTATTGGGACTGCTTGCCAGAGTCAGTGTTGTTGCCAATGCTTGTTTGCAGATGGTAGAAGCCACTTGTCGCCCTTACCAATAGCACTAGCCCAGTGGTAGGGGAGAGGAGTTGCCTCGTACACTCATCATGTAAGCCGGGCCCCCTCAATTTGTGGACCACACTTTTCAGATGTAAAATAGTGCCGGTGACCGAAGGATAGCCTCAAACAGCCAGTATGCAAGAGGCTTACCAAAATATCTTTGCTTACGCCACACCTAAACAGAACTGATGCTGTCTGGGCTGTATCAAGATGTTTTAAGTGCATCTGTGACACTTTTTGCATCTATCAAGTATTTATATTACTGCATGGGTTGTGCCTTTTGTCCCTCTTGTGATGTGAAGTCAGAATCTCGATAATAAGGTATCTGAATTTCACTACACAAAAAATGTAAACGCATTTGTGCAAGAGTCACATAGAAGCAAGCAAGTTTCCGCGGACAAAGTGTAAGGTTGTGTCACAAACAGCACACATAAGACAATATAAAATCTTCTGTCACCTAGTGAACAAAGATTCCTCGATGTTAATAACCTGTTTTGGCCACACTATCTGCTCTCAGAGTAGATAAATAGGCCCTTTTCTAGCACCAAAGATTTGAGAGAGAATTTAAACTGCATCTAACCTCCATCTAACCTCCATAGTCGTGTTTTTGCATTCCTCTTTTTCTGATGGAACTGGGTGAGATCTACTCTAAACTTGCCAATAGGCTACACACCATTGTTTATGGTTCTGTTTGCTATGTTTGAAGCAATCAACACCTTGCCTTAGTCCCATTAGAACGTATTCTTACCCCTGTTTATAAAAAGAGCAACAGATGCTAGCCTGGATCATATCAACATTAAGCATAGTGGACTTGGCTGTTGAATCATTTGCCACATTGGCACACATGCATTAGGTAGCTTCGGCAAATACCAGTGACCTCTTGGCAAGTATCTGTCTGACGTAACCTCATGAGTGGCTCAGAAGAGGACCCACTTGAGGCCTCATAAAGGACCGCTGCTTGCCAGAGTATCCGATGGGACAGCAAAGGTGTCCACCCCAAGGGTTGAAATCTTGTTAGTTGATTTTTTAGCAAAGCAATAGCATCAATTCGTTTTTAACACAGTAAATGCATCACTATGAAACTGGAGTGTATTTTATCCAAAAATAATTGGTGTGTTACTGTGAAAAGCAACACTTTTTTCCACATATAATTAGGCTAAAAAGAACTGCAAAACTCATCACTCACCATCCACATCCCAACTGTGACAATAAAACAAGTGTTATTATCGGGCTTTACGCACTACCCCTGGCCCAAAATCCTGTAGCATAACCCTTAGAACCATATATCCTTAACCCTGTGCACTGTTCCCTTACCCTCTAACCCCGCATAGCCTTATCCAATATACTGTTGGCCATATACCCTTAAACCTTAACCCATAAATCAACCCTATTTCCCAAACCATTAACCCTAATTCCTTGACTTCTTGCACATAGACTTGCCTGTTACTAGCCAGGTGGCAGCCATTGTTAGAGGATTTAAAGCATTGTGTTTAGTACATGGTATTTAAGTTTGCAAACCTAGAGATATACAGTCAGGGTTGGCATCAGCTGACTGGTTAACGACAAATTCAGAAAAAGAGGAATGCCACATCAAGCCATGATATACATTAAAAGTCGAAATTGTTGATTTGCTGGTGGGTATCCACCTTGAAAGTTTTAGAGTTTGTTTTGGTGTTTATACAGCTGCTGCTTGATTCAGTTTTTATCAGCTCAGAAAATGTCCCTTTAGCAGATGTGCAAAGATGTTGAACAGGTTTTATTTAGCTGTGGTAAGACCTGAAGGCTACCCTGGGCCAATAAGATTGAAGCACCACTGCTGAATCCTAGAGATGCCCCTTACTTTTAATCTTTGAAGAATGATGCAATCTACATCATTTGAGGGCCAATCTCCATTCCACGTTCTAGAGTTTGTAATCAGTTGAGTGGTGTCCCCATATATGAAAAATTGATAGGCGGAAGCTGTGCATTTGCAATTCAGTGCACCACAATGTAATTTTAAGTCATCTAGGAGGATACAGTCTCTCGGTGCTCTCCTGCTGCCTGAGGCCTGAATGAAGGTGGTCGGTGAGAGTGTACATGAAATGTGCGTGTACATCTCTTTGGGGACCCGCATTTGATGACTGGTGATGTTGTAGATCAGCCTGTCGTTAGTGAAGTTAGAGGATGTAAACCAGACTGATTAATGTTGAACCAGGATGAGAAACTTCTCAGTTTCAGAATGACTAGTGCTGCCTTCCACAAAATTTGCACTATACGAGTTTCGCCAATGACATTTCATTTAGTTTTAAATATTTAACTATTTTTTTCTATTAGTATATCATTCAATATATATTTTTTTTACAAAGTATGTGCTGTTTATCAATCTGGTCTTTGTTCGTTGTTGAATGCCTTTTGACTGAAGCGTAGGCCAATTATGGAAATATGCCCTTATACAGTGCTTAATTCAAGCGGGGTTGAGGTAGGGTCCAACGCCAGTCTTTTTTAGGACAATATCTCACTTTTCATCATCACACTTTGACTCAGAACAAAAGAAAGGCAGAATAGAGAGAAAAAATGAAGACAAGAGAGAAATAACGAACAACAGTGACAAAGGAAGAAATCAGGGACGAAAAAGAGTAAGATAAAAGGGTATGGAGCGTACAGTGGTATGCGAAAGAGGCAAGACGTAAAACTTAGTCCATGCAGCCTTGATATTCAGCAACCCAGACATTTGTTATCCCATGGGCTTCTGAGCAAAAACATTGGACCCCGGCACTCAGTCTTTTTTACAAATTAAGCAATGCATATATAATTTCTATAGACTAAAATAAGGTTGCTGAACAGATCAGAGCAATTTATATCTTCTAGCTTAATTAGTTTTGTTTTCTTCTTCATTTATTTTTTATTCATTTAAATTCAATCTGGATCTTTCATGAAGTTATGCACCCGCACAGTATATCTGTATTTAAAGATTGGGGGAAGGGATACCCTCTATTGCAAACGTAAGTAATGTGTTAACTTGTGTGTATAGAACACAGTGATTATACTTTTAAACAAGATGTTTATTAATCCCACCGAAGACAAACATAAATAAGAAACTCATAAAGGCGTGCAGTTTTCTAACACACCCCAATACTCTCACAGTAAAGTTGGATACTCAATCACTTCTGCCCCTGCTCTGTTGTTGGTAATACACCTCATTAAACTTTGGCATTCCCGCAGCCTCAGGGTCAGGACTTATTCTTGGTCAAAACGCATTTGACTTTTTTTTTTAAGTCTCCTTGTCAGGTCTATGTAACTCTCACATATTACGTGGCAAATTGCTTTGTCAGATAGCCACAAAGGGTACATTTTTGCAACCAATCTCATATAGACATACATTGATAAATCTAAAAGCTATGGCTTTGTTTTCACTGTTAAAATGGCGTGTTAAGTACAGAGAATTGTTCTTTGTGCTGTGTGTGATCATTTGGGTGTTGGCATTTAATTGCAAAGAATACCATTGTTAAAGAGGATATGTGAGTTAAAGGCGTGAAAAATACATTTGGGGTAAACATAAAGGCAACATATATTTTCCATGTCCATCCCAGATCAGCAGCTATGCACATGGGTGATGGGTAGAAAATAATGTAAAAAAACACATTTGGTCTTTACGAAGATTGAAGTTTGAAGTTTGACTTTTGTTTTGCTGCTTTAAGTGGATTTAGTGAAATTTGTAAATTGACATTTGCTGGCATTATTTGAAGGAAATGTGTTCTCTCTTTTTTAGTGCTATACAATTATGAGCAAATATATATCCTTAAGAATCGCAGCTAGATTTTTAATAAGGAATCCTAACATTAAAACACTTGGTCGCCTGTTTTAATGGGACATGTAATGGCAGAAATGTCACTGTAAAACAAATGACTTCACTTTACGCCTCTGACTGGGCAACATTTATTTGTTTATAGAAAAGACATGCTTTTCTTTGAGTTATGCATTCATGTTCTGTGCAGGAAAAACGTACAGCAGTGAGTGACTGACACATAGAGAATGCAAGAAAATGCGCTTCTACGGTCAGCATCCAACATGAAAACAATGGATTGCATCTTAGCATGGTAAAACAGCTAAACTCACTTCCTGAAGCATGACGCTTGTCAGCCAATGTCACAAGCAGCATATCAAGCTATATCTAAACAAATATGTCCTGCTTATAATTATGCATGACCATTATGCAAGCACCATGTGAGTCCTTGTGCTGGACATTCGTTAACAGAATGGTGCCAAAGCCTACACAGGCCATTTTGAGAAGTGTCTGCCCAGAAAAAAAGCGTGAGTTCAGCTGTTTACAAAGTGTTAATAGGGATAAAAAGCCATATAGAGTGAATTCTGGTAAAGGGAAGGTGCAGAGGAAGTGGATAGCAGTGAATTACATGGGGGTGGAGGGTGTCTACAAGATGAACGACACCTTTAAGTCCACATCGTTACACCTAAAACATAGATTGAAAATTGTTAACAGGAATCTCAATGTAATCTTCAGTTGAGCGTTGGCATGCGGAATGTGAGTGATGCGAGGGTTCACATTGTTTCCAAATGTGCATGTGAAAATGTGTTGTGCAAATATGCGTTCAGAAACAAGCCGGTTTAGTTCTTTAAAATGTCGCTGCATAGAGCTTGGATATTTGCAATAGAACTGCGATGTGAAGCTCTTATAGTTTTCTGCTCTTTAAAAAAAAAAAAAAAATGTATTTGTAAGATAATTATATAAGAAATTACATTAATCAACACCAGTATATCATGGCATCTTTGGGAGGTTCTTTGGTTCACACCGCCCTCATGAAAAAAGTCCCATATATAGCAGGCAACAGTCAAAAGGCTAGCATGACCCCCCCAACCATGACTGCGTAATCCCCTCTCCGTTCTAGTATGCAGCTGCCAAGCTCCTAAATGTTTCTTCTATCAGTCCCCATGTGCCCTCAGTTCCAGCCACGGTCTTAAAATGTTCTCAAACTTCTTGGGACATTCCCACAACAAGTCCTCCTTCCGCTCAGCTATCATAAACTAGTTCATATTCTGCACCCATCCGATCGAGCTCAGGGGCCTCTCTGTGCTCCAAGCCTTAACAATATCTCTCTCAGCCACCATCAATGCAATATTGCAAAACTCTTCAGCGTCTGTTCCCCCTAGATGCCCAGGCACATCGTCCATGTCGATAAATCAACCGGAGCCCCCACTACCTCTTCTATGTACTCCTGAATAGTCTTCCAGTACAGCCCCAGCCTCGGTCAATCCCATATGGTATGTACCAGGGTCCTCCTCTGTCCACAGCCCCTCAGGCATCTGTTGGTAGGGAGTCTGCCCATGGCATAGAGTCTCGTCTCTGCGTAGTATGCTCTGTGTAAGATCTTAAACTGGATGAGGCCAGCCCGGATCACTACTTCCCCTGGGTATCTGCATGCCTCAGCCCAGTCGGCGTCCTCCATAGTGCCCAAGTCTCGCTTCCAGCTAACCTTGAACCTGTCAAAATGTTTCATGCAGTTCCTAACTAAGGTGGCATAGATTTTGAACACCATATGGTGTTGAAGCGGCCGCTAGAAGCCTATACTCTAGAGGGGGTGCTCAGTGTTACTGGTAAGGGCATTACTAACCTGCAGGTATAGTAATCTCTGGGACTCTGCCAGCTCATATTGCTCTTGTAGGTATTCAAAGGATACCAACCCTGATTCCCCTCCCCCACCCCCCATAAGTCCCCAACTTTAGAGATTCCATTCAAATCCCACTGACGGAACCTACAGCTGCTGTAGATCCGCTGGTGCATCCGTATCCCACAGTGACATTTCTAAGGTAGTTTCCCCTCCATCCGGTCGACCTTCTTTCTTGCTTGGACCACCACAGCGGTAGAGGCCCATACCCACCTATCTTGTCATGTGACAGTGAGGCACCCTCAGGTAGCCCTGTTGTGGTAGCATCCTTCTGTACACCATAAAGGCCGGATTATGCTGGTCTGCAAATGCCCACTCATTACCCACCACTAGTTGCACCACCCAGTGGGAGAACTTCAGATTAGGCAAAGCAATGCCTCCATCATAAGGCCCTTTCAAGAGGGTGTCCAGTTCTATCCTCGAGCAGCCCACATCCCACAGCAGTGTCCTAGTTTTCACTTGCACTTCCCCAACAAATCCTCCAGGGACCGTGCATAGAGTATTCTGTAGCACATAGAGGAATTTATGTAAATATATCATTTTGTACAGTTCTGCTCTGCCCATGAGGGACAGCGGCAGCTTCCTCCATCAGGCCACATCCTCTCTGTAGTGGCCTAGCAAGCCTTCCAGATTGAGTACATAAAAGTTACAAGGGTTTGTAGGGATATAGATGTCCAGATATGGAAAACCTGCCTCAGCCCATTGCTAGGGGTAATCTTAGTCCTCTGGGGGCCGACAACCTGTAGTTGACTACACCACTGGCTTGTGCCAATTTACCTTGATCCTGGAGTATCTCACAAAGATATAAAGCCTTCCTAATACACGGGGAATTGACTGCAGTGGGTCAGCCGGGTATCGGAACAGGTCATCCGCGTAGAGGGATATCACATCCTCCCAATAAGAGTCCGAACGCAAGACGTTCAACAGGCCATCCCTCCTGACCCATTTTGCTAGTGGCTTGATGGCCAAGGCAACCAGCAAAGGGTATAGGCTGGTATGCTTAATTGTCGCTCTCTTCCTCGCCACACAACTGACATCTGGCTACTGCTTTCCACCAACTCTTGGGATATCCTGTTTCTCACAGAGACATGGATTGAAGACTTCTCCAATCCTGACATCAATTTGGCCATCCCCCAAGGCTATCGTCTTGTGGGAATAAATCGTGAGGGTACAAAAGTGGGTGGAGGGATAGCTGTTATTCTACTATCCCATTTAAATATCACCATCAGGGAAATTGCTAACATAGGCCTAATTGAAGCAATGTATTTTTCAATTTTGGATGCCTCCTCTGCCATCTCTTCAGGGGTCCTGGTATACAATCCCCCAGGTGTTTCACCTTCTTCGCTTGTGGTTTTCTTGGTCACGATTGCGGATCTATCATTAAAGCATCCCCACTTTATTGTCTTAGGTGACTTTAATCTCCATGTAGATGTTGCCACATGTTCACGAGCTGGTAATTTTTTGGATACTATGCTCGGGCTTAACCTGATGCAGCTGGTACAGGGCCCTACACACCTATCTGGCCATACTCTTGACCTTGTATTTTCGAATCATCCTGGCCTTATTTTTCTACCTGCGCTTCCTCTCACTTGGTCTGATCACTATTTGATCCCCTTTGAGTTGATCGTGCAACAGCCTTCTGGCGTCTCAACTAAGGTCAGGGACCATGATAGAAAATGGCACAAGGTTACGTGTAATGCCCTTGAACCTTCTTTCACTAATCTTATAGGGCTGCCTTCCAATGATTTGAATCTAGATGTACTGAAATTCAACTGGTGTCTCTCATCCTCTATTGATCTAGTTGCCCCTATGCTACCACTAACCTCTTTAACACCATCGATGCTAGTGTTATTTTCCTCCTGTGCTGGTTTATTGAGTTTCCCATTGTTCATGACGAGCTCAGCTCGTCATGAGTGTATGGAGGTGTACATCATGACGAGCTGAGCTCGTCATGAGCGTCCAAGGAGTTAAGATCGAAACCGTCTGATCCATGGTTTTTACCAGAACTACGTAAGGAAAGGAGCAGATGCAAAAAATTGGAACGGGATTGGCGACGGTCATATGATCCAGCCGCCAAAATCCTTTATAGAACTGGCCTTAAGAACATCCATAAACTTAAACGCATTACAATGAAGGATCACTTTGCAGAGAAAATTAAGGCTACTGAAAATTCGTCAAAAACCTTATTTAATATTATCAAGGAATTTTCTAATCCCCCCCAGCCATGGCCTGCCCGATTCCCCCCAAGCCAGAACCTCTGTGATGGGCTTTCAGACTTTTTCCATGAGAAAATCCTCAATATCTCGTCCTCATTTATTCAGAATAGGGCTTCCCTATGGTCTGATCTTAAAACCACTCATGAGGAAACATTTGTCTCATTTAAAACCTTAACGGCGGAGTGTGTTCTGTCTTTGTTTCACCGGTGCACATCTGGGTCGTCCCTCGACCCGGCCCCTTGACAGGTATTGGGCAGTCTTGCCCCTCTGTTGATTGTCCCGCTTCTTGAAATCTGGAACTCCTCACTACTCTCTGGCTTATTTCCCTCTTTGTGGTAACAGGCCATGTTGATTTCAATCCTTACAAAGGCAGATGCCGACCCATCACTCTTCAGTAATTATTGGCCTATATCGCTCCTCCCTAAACCAGTGAAAATTCTAGAGAAAGTGGTGCAGGAGCAATTGGCCGAATATCTGGAATCTAAGCAACTCCTACACGATTCCCAATCCGGCTTTAGGCCAGGCTTTAGCACTGAGTCTGCGCTGTTGGAGGTATTCGAGTCCATTCGGGAGTGCGTGGATAGGGGCGAGGAGGCCATGCTGGTCCTCCTCGACCTATCCGCGGCTTTCGATACCGTTTCTCATGACATCCTACTGGATCGTTTGTGCGATATTGGTGTTGGGGGGACACCTCTGGCATGGGTTAGATCCTTTCTAAAGGGCAGATCTCAGCCGGTCTTTCTCCGGCTTTATGTATCATCAGAGAAACCTCTGCAATGTGGGGTCCCACAGGGTTCTGCACTCAGTCCCCTGTTTTTTAATGTTTACCTGACTCCCTTGGCAGACGTGCTAGAATCCTGGGGGGTCAGAGTGATCTCTTATGCTGATGACACTCAGCTTGTGTTTTCTTTTAGAGACCACTCAGAGCAGGCGTACCCAGGCCAGAAACGTCTCCCCAAACCTGATTTTTTTCAAAGCAGTGCCATGAAATTTGATTTGTAGAGCGCATGGCTGCCCGAAAGCGTCCCAGCGCTTGCTTAGGGAACCCGTTCTAGTATTCCCCTGCGAGATAATCCATTACTGGGCATCCTCAAGGTGAAAGCCAGGCATCCCGCTGCGAGGGGCCGTTGTGGAGATTAAGCAAGGTATTGCCCAGAGTTACAGAGTGGGACTCCATGATTGGAATAGGCACCGAGGCGAGAATTGTCAGGTCCGGGGAAAAAATTTGAGCCCAAGACCCGCCGAGGCGGGGAATTGAACCCTGTTCCGGGCCAGACCTCTGCATCATGGTCTGCCGCTCCAACCACTTGAGCCACACTTCTCCACCATTAGGTATGGCCATTCGAGTGAGTCCAACTCCTTTTCGACATCTAAGGATAAAATGGTCACTATCTCTGCAATAGTGGTTGCTCGTCTGAAAATGCCATACAGGTGCCTCGGGTTATGTCTCATAGCACAAAGGGGCATAAACCCGATTGGTCCCTATGGATCAGTTTGTCACTCATCTCATACAGTTGGGCGGCAAGCACCCTTGCCAGCACTTTCATCTGAATATTTAATAGGGAAATCAGCCTATATGAAGCAAAGACTTGCGGTATCTTCCAGACCTTGTGTATTAGGGCATTGTGCGCCATACGAATGTCTGGGGTTTGGGACCCAGCAGCCAATGCTGCCTAATCCTTAGAAGAATGGTTCACCCAAATATCTTCCAAAACATTGAAAACATTATACTGGACGGCCATTTGGGACCAGAGCTTGACGTGGCATATAGCATCTGCAGGTTCTGACACCTCGAGAGCCCTACCCAACGTATCTCTATCCTCCAGCTGGTGTAGGGATATCACCTGCAAAACTCAACAGATCCTTCGACATGCATTGTTGCCTAGGAGAGTAAAGGGCCTCCAAATGTTGCACAGACCTCTCCACTATATGCCCTTGACAAGTTTCCAAAGTTAAAAACTGTCTTTGCGTGCATTGTTCTTCAAACACTGCTCTTTGTCTACTGGTTAGGTCTTATGGAGAGAGATTGCCCAGTGAATTGTGTGTTGCATGTAGCATCCATGATTTGAAAAACTATTCTTGGTGGGGTGGGTGGAAGCTTGAATGACATATAACATAACCGGCTTCCAACAACCTTGTCTCTGCACCGGGACTCTGCCATCTGTGAGTCTACCCCGCCAAGTTGTCCCACACCAGTCCTGGACCCTTTGAAGTGGGCTTAAGGTGCTTTGCCTCTGTCAATCCAGTCGAACCGACACATCTCTTCTGCTGCATTGCACAACCCCGAGCAGAACCAACGCATCTCCACTGCTGCCCGTCGCGAAGACTTGCATAGCCCCTATCACTTTTGTAGTCGCCATTGGGCGACGCATCTTCAGGGCAGGCCTTCGCATCTTTTGTTGACAGCAACCTCGATGACGGACTACATAGCGCAGCATCTCAGCTCTTCAGAACTGATGCATCGCCCCAGCAACGCTCCACATCCTCGACACCTGATTTCGCCTCACACACCCCGTCATCAGGATCCTTGACAAACACGCAGGCCCTCGCACCGCAGCTTTGCGGCTTCTCGGAACCGACACATTGCTTCGGCTGTGCGGTATGTCTTCAACGTGGACCTCCTCAATGCTCTGCAAACCAGGATTTAAGGCACTCAGTTCAGTGGGCCTAGCAGGGTCCCTGTAGCTGGCCCACACTCCATCTTGGTAGGCATCAGTTTGTGACTTTTCCCGGTCCGGTGCAGCGACACATCCACAGTTGGTGCTTTACTCCTTAGGTGCTATTTTCTCTAAAAAAAACTCTAAAATTCTTTAATCTCTGGTTCTACCAATTGGATTTTTGTTTTTTGGTCTTGTTCTATTTATTACATTTTTCTCTATTTTTCTAACGTGGTGTGGGATCTTTTTGTGTAGAGTTTTCACAGATTTACTGTTGGAAGTGTTGCACAGATGATTCTTTACACAATACCACTAAGTTAAGCCTGACGGCTCTGTGCCAAGCTGCTAGGGTTGAGCACTGGTTAATTTGGGGTTGCTTATGCTGACTAGGATTGTAGTTGTTGCTTGACCAGGGGTCACACACCAGTCAACCGTACCCCAGATTCTATCAACATGCATTAATATATAAATAAATCCAACCTTAGCTTAAAATGTTCTTTTTCTTAAATAACACCTTTAACCATTTTTACGTGGCTGTCTACCAGAAGTATGTCATGTCTCTTTAATTTGGTGAAAGATGCCATGCCCAGTCTTCAGCTATTTCACTTCTCCTGCTTTCTGTGTAGGAGCATAGTTTAAACAAGCATTTACAATGCAATGGTTTTGCCTTTGGAAAAATTAGAGCTATTGGCATTGTAAATAACAAAATTTGTATTTATGTGTTGGTTTTGAAAACAGATAAATAAATGGCATTGTCATTTACATTGCCATTAGCTTAATCTCTGCAGTCACTCTGAAGTCCATAGCACCCCATAGCACTCCCTAGTCACTCTGCACTCCCTAGCACTCCCTAGTCACTCTGCACTCCCTAGCACTCCCTAGCCCTCCCTAGCACTCTGCACTCCCTAGCACTCTGCACTCCCTAGTCACTCTGCACTCCCTAGCACTCCCTAGTCACTCTGCACTCCCTTGAACTCCCTTGCACTCCCTTGCACTCTGCACTCCCTTGCACTCTGCACTCCCTTGCACTCTGCACTCCCTAGCAGTCCCTAGTCACTCTGCACTCCCTAGCACTTCCTAGTCACTCTGCACTCCCTAGCACTCCCTAGTCACTCTGCACTCCCTAGCACTCCCTAGCATTCTGCAGTCACTCTGCACTCCCTAGCAGTCACTCTGCAGTCCCTAGCACTCCCTAGCACTCTGCACTCCCTACCACTCCCTAGCATTCTGCAGTCACTCTGCACTCCCTAGTCGATCTCCACTCCCTAGTCACTCTCCACTCCCTCATACTCCCTAGTCACTCTGCACTCCCTAGTCACTCTGTCACTCTGCACTCCCTAGCACTCTGCAGTCACTCTGCACTCCCTAGTCACTCTGCACTTCCTAGCACTCCCTAGTCACTCTGCACTCCCCAGTCACTCTGCACTCCCTAGCACTCTGCAGTCACTCTGCACTCCCTAGTCACTCTGCACTCCCTAGCACTCCCTAGTCACTCTGCACTCCCTAGCACTCTGCACTCCCTAGCACTCTGCAGTCACTCTGTACTCCCTAGTCACTCTGCACTCCCTAGTCACTCTGCACTCCCTAGTCACTCTGCACTCCCTAGTCACTCTGCACTCCCTAGTCACTCTGCACTCCCTAGCTCCCTGCAGTCACTCTGCACTCTCTAGCACTCCCTACTCACTCTGCACTCCCTAGCACACCCTAGCACTCTGCAGTCACTCTGCAGTCCCTAGCACTCCCTAGTCACTTTGCACTCTCTAGCACTCCCTAGCACTATGCAGTCACTCTGCACTCCCTAGTCACTCTGCACTCCCTAGTCACTCTGCACTCCCTAGCACTCCCTAGTCACTCTGCACTCCCTAGCACTCTGCACTCCCAAGAACTCCCTAGTCACTCTGCACTCCCCAGTCACTCTGCACTCCCCAGTCACTCTGCACTCCCTAGCACTCTGCACTCCCTAGTCACTCTGCACTCCCTAGAACTCTGCAGTCACTCTGCACTCCCTAGCACTCAGCAGTCACTCTGCACTCCCTAGTCACTCTGCACTCCCTAGCACTCCCTAGTCACTCTGCACTCCCTAGTCACTCTGCACTCCCTAGCACTCCCTAGTCACTCTGCACTTCCTAGCACTCCCTAGTCACTCTGTACTCCCCAGTCACTCTGCACTCCCTAGCACTCTGCAGTCACTCTGCACTCCCTAGTCACTCTGCACTCCCTAGCACTCTGCAGTCACTCTGCACTCCCTAGCACTCTGCACTCCCTAGCACTCTGCAGTTATTCTGCACTCCCTAGCACTCTGCAGTCACTCTGCACTCACTAGCACTCCCTAGCACTCTGCAGTCACTCCGCAGTCCCTAGCACTCCCTAGTCACTTTGCACTCCCTAGCACTCTGCAGTCACTCTGCACTCCCTAGTCACTCTGCACTCCCTAGCACTCCCTAGTCACTCTGCACTCCCTAGCACTCTGCACTCCCTAGAACTCCCCAATCACTTTGCACTCCCCAGTCACCCTGCACTCCCTAGCACTCTGCACTCCCTAGTCACTCTGCACTCCCTAGAACTCTGCAGTCACTCTGCACTCCCTAGCACTCCCTAGCACTCTGCAGTCACTCTGCACTCCCTAGTCACTCTGCACTCCCTAGCACTCTGCAGTCACTCTGCACTCCCTAGCACTCCCTAGTACTCTGCAGTCACTATACACTCCCTAGTCACTATACACTCCCTAGTCACTATACACTCCCTAGTCACTATGCACTCCCTAGTCACTATGCACCCCCTAGTCACTATGCACTCCCTTGCACTCTGCACTCCCTAGTCACTCTGCACTCCCTAGCACTCCCTAGTCACTCTGCACTCCCTAGCACTCCCTAGCCACTCTGCACTCCCTAGCCACTCTGCACTCCCTAGTCACTCTGCACTCCCCAGTCACTCTGCACTTCCTAGCACTCCCTAGCACTCTGCAGTCACTCTGCACTCCCTAGTCACTCTGCACTCCCTAGCAGTCTGCAGTCACTCTGCACTCCCTAGCACTCCCTAGTACTCTGCAGTCACTCTCCACTCCCTAGTCACTATACACTCCCTAGTCACTATACACTCCCTAGTCACTATGCACTCCCTAGTCACTATGCACTCCCTTGCACTCTGCACTCCCTAGTCACTCTGCACTCCCTAGCACTCCCTAGTCACTCTGCACTCCCTAGCACTCCCTAGTCACTCTGCACTCCCTAGCACTCCCTAGTCACTCTGCCCTTCCTAGCACTCCCCAGTCACTCTGCACTCCCCAGTCACGCTGCACTCCCTAGCACTCCCTAGCACTCTGCAGTCACTCTGCACTCCCTAGTCACTCTGCACTCCCTAGCACTCTGCACTCCCTTGCACTCTGCACTCCCTAGCACTCCCTAGCCACTCTGCACTCCCTAGCCACTCTGCACTCCCTAGTCACTCAGCACTCCCTAGTCACTCTGCACTCCCTGGTCACTCTGCACTCCCTAGCACTCCCTAGTCACTCTGCACTTCCTAGCACTCCCTAGTCACTCTGCACTCCCCAGTCACTCTGCACTCCCTAGCACTCTGCAGTCACTCTGCACTTCCTAGTCACTCTGCACTCCCTAGCACTCTGCAGTCACTCTGCACTCCCTAGCACTCTGCACTCCCTAGCACTCTGCAGTCACTCTGCACTCCCTAGCACTCCCTAGCACACCCTAGCACTCTGCAGCCACTCTGCAGTCCCTAGCACTCCCTAGTCACTTTGCACTCCCTAGTCACTTTGCACTCCCTAGCACTCTGCACTCCCTAGTCACTCTGCACTCCCTAGCTCTCCCTAGTCACTCTGCACTCCCTAGTCACTCTGCACTCCCTAGCACTTTGCACTCCCTAGAACTCCCCAATCACTCTGCACTCCCAGTCACTCTGCACTCCCTAGCACTCGGCACTCCCTAGTCACTCTGCACTCCCTAGAACTCTGCAGTCACTCTGCACTCCCTAGCACTCCCTAGCACTCTGCAGTCACTCTGCACTCCCTAGTCACTCTGCACTCCCTAGTCACTCTGCACTCCCTAGCACTCTGCAGTCACTCTGCACTCCCTAGCACTCCCTAGTATTCTGCAGTCACTATACACTCCCTAGTCACTATACACTCCCTAGTCACTATACACTCCCTAGTCACTATACACTCCCTAGTCACTATGCACTCCCTAGTCACTATGCACTCCCTAGTCACTATGCACCCCCTAGTCACTATGCACCCCCTAGTCACTATGCACTCCCTTGCACTCTGCACTCCCTAGTCACTCTGCACTCCCTAGCACTCCCTAGTCACTCTGCACTCCCTAGCACTCCCTAGTCACTCTGCACTCCCTAGCACTCCCTAGTCACTCTGCACTTCCTAGCACTCCCTAGTCACTCTGCACTCCCCAGTCACTCTGCACTCCCTAGCACTCTGCAGTCACTCTGCACTCCCTAGCACTCTGCAGTCACTCTGCACTCCCTAGCACTCTGCAGTCACTCTGCACTCCCTAGTCACTCTGCACTCCCTAGTCACTCTGCACTCCCTAGCACCCCCCAGTCACTCTGCACTCCCTAGCACTCCGCAGTCACTCTCCACTCCCTAGTCACTCTCCACTCCCTAGTCACTCTCCACTCCCTAGTCACTCTCCACTCCCTAGTCACTATACACTCCCTAGTCACTATGCACTCCCTAGTCACTATGCACTCCCTAGTCACTCTGCACTCCCTTGCACTCTACACTCTCTAGCACTCTGTACTCCCTAGCACTCCCTAGTCACTCTGCACTCCCTAGCACTCTGCAGTCACTCTGCACTCCCTAGCACTGCACTCCCTAGCGCTCCCTAGCACTCTGCAGTCACTCTGCACTCCCTAGCACTCTGCAGTCACAGTCGTAGCCATCGCACCCATATACAGCGTCTTCTGCATCCCTGAAGAAGAAACATATAGTTATCACAGTACCAATAACTACACAAATTAAGGTAGGTGAATGACATTTAGCGAAAGGACTACGCAGCCATTTGTTGAAAGGAAACACGGATGTTTCTGCCATGGCGCAGGGACGGACTTTCGCACAAAGCGTATATGATTTATAAAAAGGATGGTGGAATTATCTGTACATTTATTGATGCAAATATACAAACCTGAAATATTTACGTTTGTGGCTAAATGGTGATACATACGCGATACAGTAAGCAATTCGACATTGAAGACACAAGTATCGAGCACTCCAATATCAAGAGCTTGCACATGCAGCTTCCTATACAACATTACAAAGCTCAGAGCACGTAAGGAGAAAGGGCAACAGGCCTGCGATAGCAACCACCGGGAAGAGTCCCTCCGGCCAAAAGAAATAGGCGGGTGCATGCAAGAGCGAGTACGAAAAAGGAAGACATTCCATTAAAAAATGTGTTTAAGATTGACATGCAACACATGCTGTACCAGTAGTACGAAAATATATTGTGTAGTTAATTAAAACCATAATACAAAACGTTTAAAAGGCACGTTAAAGAAAGAGCAGAAGAGTACGTCCCTGCGATGCCGTCCAACGTGACTGACATGCTGTGTGTTTAACAGAATGAAAACCACTGGACTAAACTTTAATTGGAATTAGCAGTTTACGTGTGCAATAAACATGGCAAAAGAATAGCATAATACTCATACAAAAGAGCCAATAAGAATCTCAATACACGTCCGATGCAGCACGCCAGCCCTCCCCGCTTCGTGCCCGCCATGGCCAGGAAGCAATTAAAGACAGTACCGCCCACGCAATCTAATGAGGTTTGCATTGTCGCAAATACGTACAAATAAAAACATTTTCGATTGTACATCATAAGAGTCCAGCAACGTTTTTGTTAGTTTAGAGCAGCTCACGGACAGCGGGAGGGGGCGGGTGAACGGGCTCACGGACAGCGGGAGGGGGGGCGGGTTAACGGGCACACGGACAGCGGGAGGGGGGCGGGCACACGGACAGCGGGAGGGGGGCGGGCTGGCACATTGACAGCGGGAGGGTGGTCAGCAAACAGCCAGCGGGACAGGGACAAGACGAACAATGAACACAAACATCGGTGTAAAAAAAAAAAAGTACACGCCCACAGTGGCCACGTCTTCATGACGTTGCTGAGAGGGAAAGAATCTGAGGAATGCCCACCAATCGCCTAGGGACATGACGGACAGTTCCCTCTTCCAATTGCTAGCCTCCATTTATGGAGCTAGCCAATGGAAGAGAGAGGCGAAACGAAGGCCACACTGTTCTAACATTAGATTTCGCCTGCGCCGAAAAGCTGCGCAGTGCGCAGCTTTCGACGAGGCGAAACCTAAAAAAACTGGATAAAACAGATTTTTAATGAAATCTTTTAAACATATTCGCCAAACGTCATACATGCAAGCACTTCTGATTTCCAGGTGTCTGTTTGAAAAGAGTTGAACCATGATCGAAAATTGAAAGAGTTACAGTCAAACATGAGTTGCCTATGTGCTGCACAAAATAATACTACAGGTGCACGCGAGGTCTTGTTGTGGGCTTAAACCTATTGACTCACTCCTAAAGATTGTGTAGATTGATCTACTGTGCAGTTTAAATAACTTCCTTAATGAAGGTCATAGATTTTCAGAGACCGAAAATAAAGACTAGTTGGAGAGTGATGTATTCCATTATTGAATTTTTAACGATTTTCAGTTCCAAATTACCCAAAGTTGAATTCCACCATCTCATTTTGGATTCAGTGTGTCATTCTATTATTCTCTCTTAGTTAAACACCTGTTTAGGCATTCATTTTCCTCTACAGGATAAAGATCACTCCTACAATGAAATCCTTGTAGCGTAGCAGTTTCCAGAGTCTGGTTAGCATTCAGCTTGTGATGCTGTACAGCTGGTTAAAACCAATGTAATGAAGTATGCGTTTTTAATTCAAATGTATTACTTTCTAGTAAGTTTACCATTTGGAAACAGGAATAACATTTCCCATTATTGTTGGTGGTTATAGGATTATTAGGTTATTATCAGCATGTCCCATATATACTTGAACTTAACTGCAATAAATATGCTTGGAATTACCTGATATTGCACATTTGTAGACTATTCAACCATCTGTTGTTCTTTTCTAATCCCAATAAATATATGCAACAAATAGCTTAACTTTCATGCCCTGTCCTAGCATGTAATTTTGTTATATGGTTTTATAAATATGCTGATTTACTTGCTAGGCATCTTGTGAGGCTTCAATGAGGTTTGATTTGTTTCCACCCCACTTCATCCTCCCTCACTCACCCCTCAAAGCACCTTGTAAATAATTAAAGGATAAGTGGTCTTCTGATCATAATGCTGCAGGAGCAAGACACCGAAGATTACTTCAATCAGGATGTATTGGCAAACAGAGGAGGGTATGGGTTCGGAGGAAGAGGAGGTGATGTGTGGTTTTGCGAACCGGGCAACCACCTTTAGGTAACTCATCCCCTTTGATAATATAATGATTTGATGTAGATGCACATCATTGAAAATGGCTAAAAATAGTTTTCACCACGATATATGGCTTGTACGTTACCTCAGGACTCCACACAGAAGGAATGGGTTACTTTCACCAAAGTGCAGAATGCCCGCATTAATTCCATCGGTGGCTACTGGAATTACTATATTACTTTCTGAAGAATACTTCTAACCGCATATTCTTCACCTTAGAATTCTCTTCAGGTGCCAGGCTGGATCAGGAAACATCTTCAGCAGTGCTCCGGAGCATCGCTGGGTGGCACTGCACTGGCTCCGTACCTCCCCAGAAGTGACAGAGTGGAGTTGCATTTAAGTGCCACCCCGGAGTGCTGACAATAATTACTTTTTTTCTGCACCTTCTGACATGGATCAAAAACCTTGTTCCCAATTTTGTTGGTCTTCTGATGACTTCTAAATGGATTTCCTGTATGTTAAGGAACGCTGTCCACACCTAAAACGACTGGTTTCAAACCATGCTACAACTACAGAAAATAAATGTTAGTAAGATGTGTGTGTCCGGGTGTCTAGATGTGGGCCACACCTCAAAGTTCTACGATAAACGTTCCTTCAAGCACCCAAAGAGGTTCTGGGAAGCAAAGGTGAGAGTCGCCAAACACAAGAAGTCATGACCTTCAAGCAAGTCCTGCTGCTGCTCAAAGTCGCGGCTGCAGACTCTGTGCCACTCCCAAGGCCATTCCCACGAGTGGTCAATTTCTAGCTCAAAGTCCTCAGGCAAGTCAATGTCTAAGTCCAAGCGCAAGCATAAAAATAGAACTCAACCCCATTCCACCACTCAGAACCGAGAGATTAGGCACAAGGTTGTCATAATGTCACTCTCCAGTCACAGAGACAATTCCTCAGCTGATCCCGGTGCACCCTGATTCTCCCGAGCCATCAGCAATGCTTTAATAGAGTGAAGCTTTTAAGGAGGAAATGCTGCAGGTTTTGGTGTGCTGCTGGCTTCCTCTGGTGTGCCTTTGGACCCCCAGTAACTGAAGCATCCCTCAGTCAAGTAGCCACTTGCTGATCTTTCCTCAGCACCCTCTTACCCCTTGAGACAACTTTGGCCCATACCGATTCCAGTACAAGCTACTACTCCCAATCTAAGATCTAAGCAAGGAGTTTCCTCCTAAATGCCTGTACAGATTGCACTGATGCAGGCAGAGGATCCACTGCTTATGCTGATGTCAGACACAAAACCAACTTCAGCTCCATCTCAACCGATGTCGCTCTACGAGATTACAAAACGCAACCAAATGTCATACATCCTGACTCTGTCCTGGAGCAGAGGCTCCACTATCTTTTTTGCTCTGACTCTGAACAGAGAACACCCCAGCATGGGGATGGGGATGGTAGGGATGGAGATTCCTCACCCCCTTTAATTCGCAGAGGATGATAACTTTACATGGATTTACATGAGGCCAGTAGGCTTGACATCCCCTCTAGGCAGGATTTCACTCACAAAGTAGGCCATCAATGAAAGAAAGTACCTCCTTGGAAGTAATGGCCTAGTGGGCAACTGAGATTCTAGATTGTCAGCTGCCCTCATTCAGACTAAAACAAAGAAACTTACGGAAATAATACCACCTTGGCCAGGCACGTCTGAGCACTTAGCTCACTTTTAATGAGGCCCTCCCCATAACCTTGATGACCACCTAGTAAAAACTCTCTTCTTGCCCACCGGTAAATAAGCAGCGGCCAAGCATCATAGACCATCTCCTGGTGAACCTGATTTTCTTCCCAAACACCCTACTCTGTAGATCCTTGTGGATCAGGCTTCAATTAAAGAGAGCTTCATTCCACATGACTACACTGGATAAGGGACTCCAAGAGGATTGAGGCTTTTGCAAGTATTTGTTTTCCTCACCCAGTCAAGCATTGTGGTTGGTTAATGCCGTCTGCCTATTGGGCCAATGCATACATGCCCGGTGGTACATGGCCAGCAAGATCTTGTCTGCAGTCCTGAGAGACTTTAGGGCATTCCCAGCTCAGGCAAGTCATTATTGACAAGACACAGCCAAAGATGTTATCTGTGCCGGAATAGAGACTACTGATTGCCTGGGAAGGGCTGGTGGCATGGATATGCCTTTAGATGGCTCATACCTTTTCTGTGAAAAATCTGATTCTGCGCTGGAGCACTTTAAGGTAAGTTGATCCACTGCATGCTCCCTAGGTCTGTTGACCCCTACCAAGCAGTTTCCAAACAAATTCAAAATGTACAGAGGCTTTTCCAGGGGGTTGGTGTGTAGGCAAAGAGAGTCTCCCCTTCCAGTACAGCAGACACCCAAATCCTTTAAAGGCTGCGGATATGGGTCTGGCAGGCAGCTGCCAGCAGGGGCATCAGTGCTTCCATTCCCTTTCTGACACAGCCACCAATCTGCTTTAGTTTGTGCTAAGTGGCACATGCCCATCCACTGGGGGCAGGATCCAGCACTTCCTATCATGGAGGCAATCCATCAAATCTGACAGATAGGTCTTACAAATCATCCAGCATGGCTAAGCCCTCCTTTTCCTTTTGCCTCACAAAGCATACCCCCCCCCTCAAGAGAACATTTCAGAAAACACCTGTTTATTCTGCAGGAGACTCGTGTGTTACTCTCCAAAAGTGCCGTCTAGAGGGTACGGGACTGAGGAGAGGGTTACATTCTTGCAATTTCCTTGCACCTAAAAAGGATAGGGGTCTCTGACCTATTTTAGACCTTCGACTGCTGAATATCTTCCTGCAGAAGGACAAATTTAAAATGCTCACAACAGCCCAGATTCTGTCTGCTCTGGACCACGGAAACTGCATGGCATCCTTGGACCTGCAGAATGCGTATTTCATAAAGCTTTCCTGCTATCCCACAAATGTTACCTGCGTTTCAAGATAGGCAAGGAGCATTTCAGTTTGCTGTGCTCCCTTTTCATCTCACCACTGTCTCTTGGATTTTCAAAAAATTGGATGTTGGTGGTGGCAGCCTGTCTTCGGATGTCAGGGATACTGGTCTTCCTCTACCTCAGTGACTGGCTGTTGAAGGTGGGCTCACCACAGTCAGTTGTAGACCACCTCCAGATGACAGTGAACTCTTGACATCTTTGGGGCTTCCTATCAATCAAACTTCTTGAAGTAGTACCTGACTCCCTTGCAGAGCTTTTCATTCATTGGAGCTGTCTTGGTCACAGTACAGTTCTGTGCCTTCCCTCCATGACATGAGTCAAGCACATTCGGGGTGTGATCCTGATTTTTCGAGATGTAGTCCTGGATAACATTAGGGCAGGTCTCAGACTTCATGTGAGCTATGCCAGGTGACATATGCGTCTTCAATAGAATCTGAAGTGCCAATGGGCCCAGCATAAACAAATCTGACAGATGTCATCCAGATTTCAGAGGAGATGGCGATTCTCAGTGGTGGCAGCTCAAATGCATTTGGTCCTGTGGCATGCCCCTCTCCCTTCCCCCACATAGAGCTGGCAGTGATGATGAATGCACCTCTAGTGGGTTGAGAGGCCAAGTAGGTGAGGGAGAGATCAGAGGACACTGTTCTACAGCAGCTCCACATCAGTCTGTTGGAGTTGCGAGGCATCCATCAATGGGAGGCTATTATAGATTCTCATGGACAACACCACTGCCATGTAGTATTGCAAAAAATAGGGAGGGTAGGGGTCCTGGGTCCTGTGCCAAGAGGCTCTGTGCCTCTAGAGTTGGTTGCAGTGCCAGGGTATTTCTATGATAATGAACCATCTAGCAGGGTCCCTGAATGCCAGAGTGGACAAGTTGAGCTGGTGACATCTGGCAGATTGAGAGAAGCATCTACATCCAGAGGTGATGCAGTGCTTCTTCCAACAATGGGGATAACATCTTTTGAATAGATATTTTTTTCAAAGATTTTACTATCACGGTAATGATATTCAAAATTTTAATTTCCTGCTTATCGCTTTCTAACTATAAGATTCAAACTTTTGACACAAGACAATTATGTAAGAGCGGTCTCCACAAATAATATGCATGCCGCAAAACTGCCTGATTTCACTGTAGATTAAGGCTCCACAAAGTAAGGTGCTCAAATATAAGATTCCGAAATCGGACATTCTTCTAAATTTAAATCCTGCAAAACTACGTATTTAAACAAATTAAATGTTGGTAGTTCATAAATATGTTGGAAATTCATCTGGCTCCAGCCCCATAAAAGTAATTAGAAATTGTATGTTGCAGATTGATAAGAGGCTATTGTAGAATATAGATCTTTTGAACGAAAGTGGAAAAGCACTTTATAGCACTCTGTAGTCTTTTGAAATGATTAAGCGCAATGGGGTTATGCAGGATAGTGTAAAAACAACATAAACGCAAGGAATTTACTATAGCCTTATAGCCTGCCGTAGCGGGCTATACCGGCTATTTAAGGTCCGCTCCCGCATTAAAGGCCCGAGGCGAGGGACTTTAACAAGGGAACAGCCAATATAGCCTCATTATGAAGGGCTATAAGGCTATTAGAACATTCTGCTACTAGAGGGCATAATGTTCCAACAAATAAAACAATCGCCTCTCGAGTTCGAGGGGTTTAAATTCCCTTGGGCTCTGAGAGGCCTTTGAAAACAACATTGGAATGTTGCTCTGCGGGCCTTTACCGGCCCATAGAAGCAGGGAGCACTCCATTGTCTGCAATGGAGCTCTCAACATTCCTGTGTTCTAATATGGACTATAGCACATGTATAGGACAATTACTCTTGGTATAAAACCCAAACAGGTAAATGGTACAAGTTAAATTAAGCTAATGACTGAAGGGCAGTTAAGATGAAAATTGTGGAGGGTTGACTGTCAGAGTATGAATCTATATCCCTTCAATCTCAGATCATGTTACTATTTAAAGAAGTTTGTAGGCCTCTTCATTGAGCCCTGTGCTCTTTAACATCTATGTGAAACCTTTGGCTCGAGTAGTAAGGTCATGTGGCCTTGGTGCCATCTCATATGCAGATGACACACAATTGATTATTTCCATGGTCCCTAACCCCGAATCCATTAAACCGAAATTCAGGGACTGTATGAGGAAATTTGCTACCTGGGTGTCCCAAAATGCTCACCGGTAATGAATCAGAAATTGTGCTGTTCTGCAGGCCCATGACTGCTGGATGGATGACTCGTGGCCCTCCGAATTAGACACCCCTCCTCAACCCAAAAAGGTGGTCAAAAATCTAGACATCCTAATTGACACAATGAGAGAGCAGGTGAAAGCTACATGTGCCACCTTGTTTTGGGATAATGCACATTTTCAGAAAAGTATTCCAATGGTTGTTCTCTACACAAGAAAAACTGTCACACAGGCTCTTGTAGTTAGCCACTTAGACTACAGAAACGCCCTAGCGGTAGCAACTAATGAATCTCTCCCATCAAGACTATAAGTGGTCCAGACTACCGCAGCCTGTCTTGTTCTAAAGCTCCCACTCTGCACTTCGTCAGATCACTGTACTGGCTTCCTGTTAGGAAGCAAGCTATTTCTAAGCTACTGTGCCTGGTACATAAAGGCATTAAGGCAAAGGGCCGGCATATCTCAAAAACAATCTTTCTATGTATCTGCCTACTAGAAATCTGAGATCCAAGGATCAATTCTGGCTCTCCCCACGCTACATTTGTACAGTACGACATGGCGGCCGGTCCTTTTCATTTCTGGGTCCTTTTCACTGGAACAGACTTACGTTTCACATTCCCACATGCCCTGATTTTGTTTGTTTCAAAACGCTACTGAAAACCTTGCGCTTTTGACTGCACTCTATTTTTCGTCCTTCCTCTGGGCCAGTGCTTCAGTACCGAGATACCCCTTCGGGGGTGATTCCTCGCACAATATTAAGTGTAGGTAACATAGCATGAACCAAGTAAGCACAAGTAAACAAACATAGTTGCAAAAGAATGACCAATATTATATTTGTACAGGACGATGGGAAACCAATGTTTATATATTTTGTAATGTGCAACATGCAATTTAGAGGTTATGTCAGCATACTGGCTGGTAGAGCCTGGTCATTTCAGGAAAAGGTTTTGAAGTCCTGTAGGTTGCGTGCCCAGCTAAAATGTTTGTCTGAAGTGGATATTTGTCCTGGACCTATGTTTAGGTTGGAATATCCATTTCAAGCCTAAGGACAACAAAACGTGAACCCCTGTAAACAAGGACCCATCCTCCTTGTAAAATTTTCTAGGTAGTCCTTGGGGAAATCAAAAAAGGCTCGGAAAATACAGAGCGTTTAGAAAAACACCAAAAAATAGGGTAGACTGTCATGTGACTAGGTTTTGCCTTGAATGTTTACGGTATGGGAAAGTCTGATGTCCAACAGATAATGCAATGCCAGAGATGCGAGTTGGTACACCAGTGAGCCTATGGAATATGAGTAGTAACATAAGAATAGACATTCGTACACAGTCAAACATATCCTGTCTAGAAGGAGCTACGTGGGCATCCAAGATGGTCGCGTGAGCAGAGAGCTCCCGAGACCCGCGCCGCCCTTCTTCATTTATCCTTCGGCTATCCTGGTCACTTTGACGGGCTTATGAAGTGTTACTCTTGCTGATGCTGCAGAACTTTTTTGGGCCGAGATCGGACTTCGGGGACCAATTTTACGTCGTCTCAAGTTTTCTGGCCTAGCCCCGGACGGAACCGGGGACTCCACTGCCTTGGATGGCCAAGTAGTAATGCAACAACAACGGCTGCCTGGCATCTGCTTCACCGATAGTGTGCCACTTTCACTTTCGGTTTCTGGTCCACCCTTGCATTGACTGCCTGAGACCTGCTTTATAATCCTGGTTTGGTGTTTTCACTGCCAGCACGCTTCCTTCGCAGTACCGGCTCAGTGGTCTGTGACATTTTCTTGCAAAAATCAAGATTTCGGGGTTCGAGGATCGCTGACGTTCTATCGCACCTGGGAGGTCCCAGTGCGGTGCTGAATTCCACATGGCGATGAAATCCGAGGTGGAGAAGCGCAGGAAGGCCACCACTCGTAGGGGATCGGTCCAGTCTAACGTGATCGATCGCTATACACAGCCGAGAGGTTCCCCTAGTGCTGCCAGTCGCGGCTTGGAAGACCCAAAGACGGACATGGCGACCTCTTCGGAAGTGTCACTTCAAGACCTACTGGCCGCCATTGCGGGGCTTAAGGTCGATATGGGTCAGCAATATGAGGCCATTGTGTCCAAGATAGACACGGTGGCGGTCGATGTTACCCTTATCCGAGCTGATTTAGCCAAGACTAATGAGAGGGTCAAGGCACTGGACCTGAAAGCATCCAGTCTGGTGACAGACATGGAGGAAGCACAGTCGGAGATTGGGAATCTGCGTTCATCACAAGACCTGCTAACCAAACGCATGGAGGAATATGATAATAGGGCCCGACGGAACAACATCCGCCTAGTCGGGGTGCCGGAGGACAGTGGCGCTGCCTCGATCGATTTACTGGTTGAGGAGCTAATTGTTGCTAAACTCGCTCCCGCAGGCCTCAGTAAGTTCTTTGCGGTCGAGCGCGCCTATCGCTTCCCAGGCGGGCAGGTTAAGCCGGGGGGACCCCCGAGGCCTATAATCGCTAGGCTGCTTCACTTTCAAGACAGGGACGCCATTCTTCAGGCCGCCCGCAAGCACGGCCCGTTGAAATTCGACAACAACTCTGTCTCGATCTATCCTGACTTCACTTCCCAAGTGCAGCGGCAACGTTCTGGATTCCTCGGAGTGAAGCGTCTCTTGAGGGATTTGGGACTAAAATATGCGATGTTGTTTCCCGCTCGCCTGCGTATCGAATACAGGGACCGTGCTTACTTCTTCGATCAGCCGGACAGTGGCAGTGACTGGTTGGACTCGTTGCCAAAAGACGACGCCGAGAGCGGAGGCCCCGGAGGTGCGGACGGAGGCGCAACGGCGCAGGAGTGACTTTGGGCCCCCGGGGTCCGGTTTTGGATCGTGACCTTTACAGAGTAACTTTATCATGTGCTTTATGTTTCGGCCCGGGGTGGGGCGGGTTGGGGTAGTTTCTCCCTTCCTCCTCAGGGGTTTCTTTGTGTAGATCAAATGGGGCGACAGGCACACTGCAGTTTGGGGTGGCTATTTAGTCAGCAGGGGTGCAGGGTGGGGGGAGTTGTAACGGGTTCACGGTGGGGGGGTGGGTGGCGGGGACTTGGTTGTGTTGTATGTTGGTTGTTTCTCTTTTCACATGGTACTTTATTGCTTGCGTACATCCTTGATTTGAGGTTCCGGGAGGGGGTGGGTTTGGGTCGCTCTTTTTGGGATGGGGGGGTGATGTAAAGGTTCTTTCTTGGAACGTCAATGGATTGGGAGACAGGATTAAACGTGGTATTGTGTTGCACTTTATAAGACGTCATGCCCCTGATGTTGTTCTACTCCAAGGGACCCATTTGATTGGTAATGCCTGTAAAGCTCTTGACCGCCGAGGTTACCGGCTTGTCGCTCATGCTGGTTTTATGTCCGGTTCCTGAGGGGTGGGTATAATGGTGAAATCCTCCTTGGCCCTTGAAATTGATGATGTCACCTGATCTTGGCAAGACTCTCCTTGGGCTCCCTGATGGACTGCTGATCATGGGTGGGGATTTTAACTCTGTGATGTCGGGTGATTGTGATCGGCTGCCCCCTAGAGTTCTGCCAGTGTCCCAGATGTGGCTAACTGACATGACGGAAACTTTTGGTCTGGTGGATGTTTGGCGATCGTTACACCCCTCACAGACTCAATACACTTTCCACTCTGGTGCCCATGGCAGTCTCTCAAGGATAGATTACTTTTTTATGTTGACTTCTAATTTATCTTTGGTGAGGGAAGTTCGACATCTCCCCAGGGGTATTTCAGATCATTCTCCCTTACTGCTCGAAGTTTCTGTGGGAGGTATTTTTGGAAGCAGAGTTCCCCCTGTCCCGCCCTGGCACTTTCGGAACCCTCGGCTTCGCTCAGATTTGGTCAAGGCGATTGATTGCTTCTTCGATGAGAATGTAGGTTCAGTAGCTTCCCCTATGGTTCTTTGGGAGGCCTTCAAGACTGTTATACGGGGTTCCGCACTGTCTCTTATTGCTGCTGAGAGGAAAGCTAGGAGGGAGGCTGTGCTGGCCCTTGAGACCGAAATAACCACACTCGAGAGTGAGTTGGGTGGGGATGATACGCCTGCGCTCCTACACTCCTTGGAACTGAAGCAAGCGGATTATAGGGCTTGTGTGACTGATGCTGCTAAGGTGATGCGTGTGAATCAGCTGGGCCGTTTGTATGATGTGGGTGACAAGGCTAGTAAACTCCTTGCGTGGCTGGATAAGGCTGAAAGGATGAATCGGGTTGTACCCGTCATTACCCGCGAGACTGGTGAAAGTGTGTCTGACCCCGGTGAGATTGTTGACTGTTTCGTGGACCATTTTCGGAAGGTTTACAGCCCGGTTAGTGACCGAGATGAGGCCGACTCCCGTTTACTGTTGCGTGATATTGCTCTTCCCTGTGTTTCGGAGGAGGATAGATTGGCCTTGGAAGCTCCTTTTACGGTAGACGAGATCACTCTTGCCATCAGGTCCCTGCGATCGGGTAAAGCGATGGGGCCCAATGGTTTGCCTATCGAGCTCTATAAACTTTGACCTGACAAAATGGCCGCCCACTTGCGGACCATGTTTCAGGATGCATTTGAGGCTGGAGTCCTTCCATTTGAACAGCGCCTGGCTACCATAGTGGTCATTCATAAAGAGGGCAAGCCTCGGGACCGCTGCACCTCCTATCGCCCCATCTCATTACTAAATGCTGAGCCCAAAATTCTTGCCAAAGTCTTGGCTAATCGGCTGTTGTCGGTCATCTGTGACTTGATCCATCCGGATCAATCCGGTTTTATACCCCATCGGAACACAGCCCTTAATCTGTGTAGGCTCCACGGCGTTCTCGCGAGAGCTGGAACTCTCACTGGGCCTGCGGTGGTGGCCTCCCTAGATGCTACAATGGCTTTCGACACCATCGAATGACCATATCTGTGGGCGGCCCTTTCCAAGTTCGGCTTTGGCCCTAGTTTCATTGCGTGGGTGAGACTCCTGTACGAGCAACCGTTGGCTCAAGTCGTAGTGAACGGCAGAAGCTCCGATTCCTTTCCATTGGGACGTGGCACCCGTCAGGGGTGCCCACTTTCCCCGCTTCTTTTTGCGCTGGCGCTTGAGCCCCTTGCGGCGTGGCTTCGGTGGGAACCCTCGATTAAGGGGATTCGGTGGGCGCCGGATTTGGAGGATCGCGTCTCGCTTTACGCTGATAACATCCTTCTCTATTTCACCTCTCCCCAGAAGTCTTTGAACGTGATCTTTGACGTCCTCACTTCTTTTGGTAAGAACTCCGGGCTGGTTATCAATTGGTCCAAGTCATGTGTTTATGTCATAGCGGGGGTACTACCTCCGCTGCCCCGTAGGTTTCCTATCCAGGTGGCGGAGGATGGTTTTAAATATTTGGGGGTCTTCATCTCCATGGATTCCTCGTTGCGATACGATCGGAACCTCTACGCTCCCCTCCGTCGCCTCAAGCAAGATGTGCGGCGATGGCGTGAATTGCCCTTGTCCCCACTGGGGCGAGCGGCACTTTTTAAAATGATGTTGTTCCCCAGGTTTCTTTATGTCTTGCAGAATTTCTTCGATCCGGTCCCTGCCCGCTATTTCCGTGAAATCGAAAGCCTACAGAGGCAATTGATCTGGGATGGACGTGTCCGTATTGCATTATCTAAACTTACACTCCCCTGGTATGATGGCGGTATTGCCTTGCCCGACATTAAACGATACTACTGGGCCTCACACTTGAGCGCAATAAATCATGTGACATATTCCTCGGAGCCCGCTCCCGCTTTTGCCCTGGACAAACTCCTGTTGCCAGGCGGCAACTTTAACAGAGCTTTGTACTCAAAGCCACCACTTCGTCTTCTGACTGGTCCTACGAAATGTGCCGTGCGTGCCTGGAAGGATGCTACGGTGGCTACGGGTTGGGGCGGCAGATTGACGCGTATGACCCCGTTGTATGATTCTGAACGGTTGGGCAACCTGTGGCAGACGAAAGGGTTTGATAGATGGGATATGATCGGGATTAGCAAGGTGGAGGATCTCTGGGCCAGGGGTACTGTGAAATCCTTTGAGGCCCTGAAGGTGGAATATAAACTTGATGATAGGGAGTACTTTCGGTATCTTCAGGTACGGCATGCCCTATCCTCCGCTTTTCCCCCTGGGACTGAAGTCCCCCAATCATCCCCGTTGGAAGATCGTATTCTCGATGGCCACGTCCCTGACAGTACGATTTCCTTAATTTATAAGAAACTTATTAATAACAGGGCTGACTTGCTGGAGAAGCTACGTGCCTCCTGGGTGGCAGATGGGCTCGAACTAGATGACGAAGACTGGCAAATGGCTATTTCTTCCCCTAAGGAGGTGGCTATTCCGGCTCGGCTTCGTTTTGGTCCAACTGAAGATCCTCCACCGTGTGTATGTGACTGGTACGCGTCTGGTACGGATGGGGCTTGTGACGGACGGACTGTGTAGACGTGGATGTGGTATGGATGGTACCTTTTTGCATGTCTTGTGGGAATGCCCGGTTATCTCTGCTTTCTGGTCCAGGGTCCATGATGTGATGGGACGTGTTACTGGGGTCCCCCTCCTTCCCGAGGCAAGACGCTGTTTGCTCAATGTGTGGGAACCTACAGATTGTACGGCTGCTCAGACCTTCTGGATCACTCTGGGCAACATGGTCGCAAAGAGAGACGTAGCTCAGCTCTGGGGCTCCAATAGACCGCCTAGGCTCAGTGCCTGGAAAGAAAACATGGACTGGTGCATGTTTTGGGAGAAGACAGTGTATGAGGCACGGGGTCGCCCTAGGAAGTGGAATAGGATCTGGGCACAATGGAATGCTTATCAAGGTGATATCTGTACCCCTCCGCTTGACTATGCCGAGGCCATTCCCTCCTCCCCATAAATTGCGTTCCTTTCATTACCTTTGCTCTACATTCCCTTCATCAACCCCCTCCCGTAGTAGACTTGCTTCCATTCTTTTCTATTGTTTCCCGTTTCCCCCCCCCTCCTGTGAGCCTTGCCGTTAATTTACCATGTGTTTGTTTCCTTTTTTGTTTTTCACTTCACCAAAATTATAAAATTAAACCTTTGATATCCTTTAGAATATATGTTATGCACTGCACTATAATGGACCGCGAGGCAGCTACCCTACTACGTACTGCGTTCTACTTTTTGAATGTTTGTCATAGCGGCCGGCCCAATTGGGTTGTAGGCAGACGCTGTGTACTGTGCATTTGATAAATAAAGGTTTTCAAAAAAAAAAAAAAAAACTGAATAATTTACATGATTCCTGGAAACATCAGTTGTAGACCCAGCATATTAGTCACCATCAAAATGGCAGGCTCTAGATGGCTGAAAGGAGCTTGTTCGGTTCCTCTGCAAACAAGTTGTCAAATAGAGGAAACAACATAACAGATACATCTGTTTAAATATAATAGTAATTGCTTGATGAAATCACGAGTCGTAGAGAGAGATCTGCAGAGTATTTTTCTGCTTACTAGAAAATAGAAAGAAACATAGATTCATGATAGAATTGGTTCATTTCTTCGACTGTTTGATGAAACAATTACATCAAAAAAGGGCCTTGGGGCCAGATGTACTACCATTTCATTTTGTGTGTCGCAAATTGCAACATTTTGCGACTCCCAAAATGGAATGTACATCAGTGTCTCAGACACTGTTTGCGATTCCTAATGGGTTGCAAATGACCTGCCTCATCAATATTCACGAGGCAGGTCGCAATTTGCGACCCATTAATAATGGCCAGCACTCACAGGAATGGTGGCCTGCTCGGCCTGTCTGTGACTGCTTTTTAAATAAAGTAGATTTTTTATTTTAAATGCAGCCCGTTTTCCTGAAAGGAAAACAAGCTGCATTAAAAAAAGAAAAATGAAATGTTTGTTTCATTTTTAGGTCTCGCCTGACCCAGCGCATACGCTGACCTGGCAAGACTTTTAGTGAAGGCTTCAAAAAATGCTACCATTTTCGGCTTACAGCTTGCGTGCATGTGCACGGGCAGGTGCATACGAGCAGAGGCGCCATATGGCTTTCCTCATTATGCTCATTAAGCGCATCGCTCGCCGCACTTGATCGCGGTCACTTTCGCAGCCGCTTTGATGTTCTCAGTGAGCCATTATTGCGCTCGGACCATTTTCTAATCCGGGCTTGTTTAACGTGCAGCGCAAGCACATGCTTGTTTGTTCTGCATGTCTGGTTCCCCAGTCCTCGTCCCTCAGACCCAATGGCTGTGAAATCCTGCCCTAGTGCCTGTGTGATGTCTCACAGTTGCCTATTTATATACCCGTGCTCGTGTGGCCTTCTCAGTAAAGCGAAAGGACACAGTAGTGCGCACACGCTCTTTGAAGTTGGCAGGAGCTATGCATCTTGCAGGAAATAATTAAATAACATGATATACTGTTACACCTGCGCAATAGCATGGTCTCAATTACTCCACACTATCGTAAAACCAGCAGCAGCTGATATGAAAGACTTGCTGTTGGCTAAGGCCTGTGTAGAGATTCTTGGTTTACAGCGCCACTACAAATGGCCCCACGAGGGCACCAGGTTCCATTAAATTACCTAAACAATGACCGTGTTGCTTAGCGAAAAGGAGCACTCAAACAGCAAATTATCATTGCGCCTGGTGCCCCGAAACTTCTTGCACAGGAACGGGTTGACTCGTCGGAGATGCCTTTGCTGAGGTAATGCTCTGTAGATCACAGATTTAAATCAAAGAATGCAAGTGAGGGGTGTGCAGAAACACTCCTCACTGCATCATGCCAGCGGTTCAGGAACAATGCTGCCTCGCCTCAGGACCCACACCAGAGCACCATTAAACCTCACCAGGACCCACGTAGTCGAGAACAGATCACTAGTTAGTGATTAAAAAGATAACGTTTGGATCTAAATTCACTTGAACTATTCTTGTTGCTATTGTTCAGGATCCACCTATGTTTGCTTGTGCTTGCTCACTTAACAAAGTACAATACTTTACAAAGCCTGAGCTTATTTGCAGCAAAATTATATTATTTTACATGTTAGGGATTTTCCACTGAGTTGCTTACAATTCCTGTTGTCACTCTCCGTCATCCTGAGTGACTCGAGGAGTTTCTCTGATTTGCTAGCAACTTCCCCAGCACAAACCCAAAAATATGCAAAGAAACCACACTCACAAACCGTCCTCAAAATTATCAAAACAACCAAATGTTGCTGAAAATGCTCGAAATAGTGCTTCTCGCGCCTCCTTGAACGTCTGCTGTTGCACAGAGCATGTGGTCAGCCGCCTGAGCAGAAACGTTTCAAGCCATGTGCAACGTGACACCCACCTACCAGGGCATCCCTCGGAAAGTGAGCTTTCTCCCTCTCTTGGGCCTCCTTCCGATTCTGTCCCTCCCTTTAAACCTCTCTCCCTGTTTCTACATGTGACTCTGTCTCTCTACCCAGCGACATCATAGGGAATTTTGGGGCCTGCGCATGACATATTTTAGCTGTTGTTACTCTGTTAAAGTTTAGCATATAATTCAGTATTGTTTGGCGTCTTGATGATGAATTATCAAGAAATGGTAAAAAAAACTATGTATTCAATACAGGGGCCACCAAAATATGTCTTGCCCCGGGGGGATTCGGGCGGGTGGGGGGCAAAATCCTTAACATGACATTGGGCCTGGCCCTGAGTGAGGATTGGGGATTTGACTACCGTGCCAAGAACAGTAAAAACTGTGCCAGCTCAACCAAAGCAACCAAACACTGCAGGGTTTGATGTAGGTGTGGGCGGAAAATCCGTTCCGCTCGCGGATTTTGCGGATTTTCGGGAAATTCGCAATCCGCGAGATTTGCGAATCTCCCGCAAAATCCGCAAATCCGCGAGCAGCGGATTTTGCTCGCACTGTTCGCGTGAGTTCGCGTGAGTTCGCGCCCCGCGAATAAGTGCAAAATTGCAGAAATACGATTTTAGCAAAACTGAAAGTAACTACTTACCAGGTTCAAAAGTTCAGGCTCATCATTAGTAGCCATTTCCTGTAGTGCTTCCTGAGGGGCCCCTCCAGAGTTCAGTTGCCAGTTGAAACTATTATGTGACCCTGCTCTGAACCTCAGAATAGTTACACATATGCCACAAAGGTCCTGAATTACAGCTAAGGGAGACAAGCAGGAGCCAGGCTGGAAGTTAAAATCCATTAATCAGCCCCTAATTCATTATTGTCAGTTGGGGCAGGGCAGGTGTTGTAACTAATTTTGCAACAATGAAAGCACTTAGCAAGTGCAAAAGATCACTAATCAGGGCGCACTAAGGAAGCAGGTGCCAGCTAAAAAAATATTCTGTGACACATTAATCAGCCCCAAATTAATTCAGGTCACTTGAGGCAGGGAAGGTGTGCTTTGCTTTGCCGAAAATAATGTACACTGGACAACCAGAGGGTGTGGTGATGAAACAGAGGGTGGCATGGGTGGGCCAGAGGGTGGCATGAGTAGTCAGAGAGTGGCAGTGGTGACAGAGAGTGGCAGTGATGAAGAAGAGTGTCCCAAACAGGCTGGACACGTAGAAACAACAAGTTCGCAAAACTTGCGACCCGACAGGTAAGTTCGCAAATTGCGACATTGTAAAAACCCTCGCGAACTGGCAGAAACACGGGCGAACACAAAAAAAAAAAAAATCCGCAAATTCGCGGGAATTCGCGGATTTTGCGGATTGCGAATCCGCAAATCCGCAAAATTCGCGAACGCGAGATCCGCAAAATTCGCCCATGCTTAGTTTGATGTCTTTTATTAGACTAACCACAGGTATATGCAATCGATGCTACGTTTTTATGATCTTTCAGAGTCCCACAGAGGTATCCCTCAGAAGGCACTGGCAGCAATGCGCCGGACAGGATACAAGGAGACCTTGAACATATTTTCTTACACAAAGTAATTCATGTACAAATGAACAATGTACACATTGTGCGCACCAAAGTGAAGTATTTGAAGCATATACCACAATAAATCACTATTGACAGTTTTATAAAGCAGCACATGTCACTTTACTACAGGCCCCTGTGGATGCTGACAGTGTCTTGGCAGGCGGGTTGGGGTAGGTAGTGTCCCATCCCTGGGGCAAGGCATCGGACAGTCTGCAGCCCTGGACACATTGGGATGTGCCTCGTCTTTCAGCCACTCGCAGGCCATTTTGGGGTAAAACATAGTGCCGTCTAGCGTAGATTCCTTGATGAGACGTAGACCACTCTCAGTTCTGTGCTTGTTCTCGCCTTTTGGGCAGTAGGATTTGCTATATGGCAACTATCTGATAGAGCACATACATCAATGAGTATTCTTTTTTACGTTTATGTTTTAACTTCATAGCTATCGAACAGACCAATTCCCTAGGCTGCTGGAATTATGTGACACTAAAGGACCAAGTTATGCAGCAGGTTAAAGTGCGTAACAAGTATGTGGACTGTTGTCCTGAGTGCAGCGGGCGGGGATTGAAATGTTGCAAAAACAACAAAATATTTGACTACTTTTGTGTTGGCCTTTCACCTTCAGGTAAATACATATAATACATGTAAAACAAACACCCCTTCAATGGAAAACAAATTCAAATTAAGTTAGTCTTTGGAAAATGTACTCTATTACTATCTGAAGGCTCAATTGGTTAATGCGATCGCAGCAGCTGTCTTTGTCATTACCAAACAGCCACAAAATAGGATCTTGCTTGCTGCAGAGGGGAATAGACAGTCAGACTGCTCCTTGTATGAACCTTTTATGTAAGTTTTCCTTCAGAAGGACACAACCCCGAACTTACATGGTAACACCCTTATATTATCCCTCAAAAATAATCTTTGTCACCATAAAGTTTCAGATGAGTCCAACAATTAAGATAGTGTCTCCCAGGTAGCCTTTAGTTGTACTGCTTAACCAATTGCATGTATTTGCATGTCTTTCCGTTACCAGGGCCCCTGGTGAGAAGGCATGTTCTTCTGTCACTGCTTCTTGCTTGTCTTCACAGTACAGGAGATTCCCCTTTTGCCCTTTCAGTGAGTGACGCCTCAAGGTCAGCATCAACCGTTTCTTAACAAAAAGTAGGGGAAACTGTTATAACAAGCACTGGCATAGCCAATAGGTCTCGCCTTTGGGACCTTATAAGTGTTTAGCCATGCAACACTTGATGTTGCACCAAGGATACTGTGCGGGATAACTTCAGCACAATATCGTTGGTGCAACATCATCAAATGTTGCATGGTTAAACACTTATAAGGTACAACGTTTAGCCATGCAACAGCTGATGTTGTTGCACCAAGGATATTGTGCTGCAAAACTAAATACATATAAGGTCCCAAAAGCTGGACATTGGCTATGCCAATGCTTGTTTAGGAGTAGGCATTGGTCTGTGGAACCGCTGCCTGCTCCTAAACATATTTTTGCATCCATTCACAAAGGGCAAGGGGTCAACTGTGGTTGCAAATTAATGGTATATACCAATACGAATCGCTAATAGGCAGAGACGCCCTTGGCACGGCCCTTCCTAATAGTGACTCCCAAACCCTATTTTACGAGTAAGTAATTGGTTACCGACTCGCTAAATTGGGTTTGTACATACCACCACTCTTTTAAGCGGTCGCAAACTGGCTGATTTCCTGTATGCGACCGCTACAAATGGTCGTACATCTGACCCTTGGTGCTAGTCACCTTTGATTTGAGCTTGCTGTTGGGGATTTAGCCTGTTTCCTTATCTTTCTTTTAATCTGTGCTTAATTCTTATTTCCTTTGTCTTTATTCCTTTGCATGCCAACATTATTTTGCCAATTCTGTTTAGTATCTGTGATGTGCACATGTTATAGGCTTTAAGATTGATTTGAACTAAATGTTCTCTGAACTTCAATAAATGACTTGTTCCTTCACTAGTAGAAGTCCTCAATCCTTTTTGTTTGGCTTGAAATAATATTTTAGAAAACGATTCAAATAATCGGGTCAGCCTGTGACTGAAATAGTTAAGTGGAGGAATGCCGGGTGAATGTGAAAGTAATTCTGTCTGTTTCTAGTGACAGGACATGAATGTGAATCCAGATCAATCATACACAAGGGACCCACTGCAACTAGAGGGCACCCAGGGCAGGGCAAATACAACATAAAAGACAAACTCAGACAAACCATAATATATTCTTGCATTTAAACCAAGAAACTTTTTATGGTAGGAAAGATTTGATGTTTAATTTTCAATTTTATTAAATTTTTTCTTAAATTTCCATTATTACATACATCAAAATATTACACAGCTCAAATATTTAGTGAATGATAATGTGCAGATCATAGTACAAAATATATGTTTATCTAAAACCACTTCACCAGCATGCTCACTACCATTCATCCAACACACCAACTCTCACTCATTTCATACTTCCAGTTTCATTAACAACGTAAACATCTTATATAGACATTTTTTAACACATTCCTCATTTAGCAAAATCAATACAGGTATATACTTTTATTTCAATGTGTTCTTTCCATGATTGTTCATTGTATGACTGTTATATATTTTTCTTTTCCATAACATTTCCTTTATTGGCTGTAAATAATAACCATTTGTTTAGTGGCTATAGATATTGTTTCCTGCACATTTCGGCAAAAAACGCCTTCCTCAGGACAGCCACTTTTCATTGGAGAAAAACTGGCCTGTAAACTAACGGAAGTTGATAAACTGGACTCACAATCCCTATTAATCTGGCAACCTTTGTCTCGTGTGCTGTCTATGTTCCTTGACAGGAGAGCAGCGCATGCACATGTGTGATCACGAAAGCAGCACACTAATGAGAACAGCATGTACTGGAACAAAACAGAAGGATCTAATTAAAATTAAAAAGCTGCATGGTGTGCGTTTGGACTACATTGTGATAGTTTGGATTAAACATCAGTAGACCTTGTTATGATTTTGAGAACAGCTGCGACACCTGATCTGAAAATGCAGACAAGATATAGGGTGCTAGATTAATCTGGAATGAGATTGTGGGTCCAGTTTATCAATTTAGTTGTTGGGAGGCCAGTTATGGTCCAGTGAAAGTGGCTGTCCTGATAAAGGTGTTTATGCCAAAACGTGCATGGAATAATATCTATAGTCACTAAACAAATGAATATTGTATACAGCGAATAAGGGAAAGGTTATGGAAAAGAAAAATGCATAACAGTCATACAGTGAACAGTCATGGAAAGAACACATTGAAAGAACTGTACTGATTTTTGCTAAATGAGAAATATGTTTAAAATAATTTAAAAGTCCATATTAGATGTACAAGCTTTTATGAAAGTGGAAGTATGAAATGATTGGGAGTGAGAGTTGATGTGTTGGATGAATGGTAGTGAGCAGGTAGCAGTTGTTTTAAATAAACAAATATTTTTTACTGTGGTCTGCTGATTATCATTCACTATATATTAGAGTTGTACAATATTTTGATATATGTAGTAGTGGAGAAAAAATATTTAATAAAATTGGTATTTAAAGAATGAATCTTTCTGAGCATAAAACATTTCTCGACTTAAATGCATGAATATATTATGGTTAGACTGGGTTTTTCCTTTGTTATGTTGTAAATCTAGATCAAACATAGGACTGGCGATATTCAGCTTCATCATATGTAATACGCTGAAGGATCGTATGCCTATAGTTTAGTCAATATTCATGTATGCAGCTGTGTTGATAGTCAAGAGTGAAATTGAATTAATAAGGTGCAAACTGAAAACAAAGATCAATAGTTAATTGTATAGTGGCAAAGATGTATTGAAAAATATTGAAAAGCAGCACATTTTCTCTACAGAAACTGTGGGCAATAGTATTAATGATGATAGGATATCTCTAAATGGTTTGAGATGTTGAGTGATTGAATCCAGGGATGTAAAAATTGCTACAAAGGACAAGTGCAACACACAGGCATAGGCATGGCCATTTAGACAAATCTAAAACCCCCCCTGAGAATTGTCTCCATTTCTGATGGCCAGCTGAAAAGAGACTGTATTGTATTTTGTTATTACTTCATCCTTGCGCTGTACCCCAGTGCGAGGATACTTCATGTTATTATTGTATTCTTTTAAGCAAGGTTCCATGATCAGACGCTGCTCGGTGCGTTCCAGGGTTCTGACAACGTTAGTCAGTTGCCTGGAGTTCTGGTGCGCAGCGGGAACGTCTGGTTGTGGGTGCTGACTTAAACTGAAATAAACTTCAAGCTTTTTGCCTCAAGAAGTCTCCTGACCTTTTCACTACATTTGGCAACGAGCGGACGAAGAATCCACCTACAAGCTCCCACCAGCCAAGCTGGTCTTACTTCAGCACCTCCTCGTTCCTGCCTTGCTCACTCGATCCTTCCCTGCTGTTTTCCACTTGTCGTCCGAAGTCCCTGGTTCGGCTTCTCCTCCTTTTTCTCAGCGTTTCCTGCTTAATTTGGGCTCCCCGCCGGTTCCTAAATGACGTCAGCTGTCCTGTGACTTGTTCCTTGGCAACAGGATCACTCGTCACTGGCAAGCCTTGGAATGTTGAGGAAACGTCACCTCAGCGTCATCACGCAAGCGTCAGGCGGCCATTTTAACCATTGTTGGTTACCTGGCAACGCTTGGAAATGCTTTGCCAACTCTTTACCAACGCTTCGCCTCAGGTTTACCGGCGCTGGAAGACAAGCGTTATCACGCGTCTTCGTTTCATAGCAGCTTCACAAAGGTAGGATCTGGCCTGCACTCTTCTCCAGTGACGGGCACACCTTTTCTATCATATTTTAAAAGAATTTTAAACCATTCCACTTTATTCTTTATGTACAATTTAATGGTGACCGGCACACCTTTCATTTTATTAAGCCTGCATCTATTACGTTTTGGGATCCTCATTATCTGACAGTTTGAACTCATTCTTTCACTTCATTTTACAATTCAATGTGTTACCGTTTATAATAAAAAAAGATATATATATATTTTAATGTCTATGCAATTTTGCATTCATTTTTCTTCATGTCAGCAATTGTACAAATACATGTGACTCGCATTTATGGCTTCTTCACAACAGTTTGTTCAACCTCCTCCCTTTTTACAGCATCCTGGAAAACCAAGTATCCCATGGCGTCAGTGGGTAAAGGCATTTGAGAATCATATTGTCGCTATTGATGCTATCAAGTTTTCTCCTGAACGAAAAGTTGCAATTTTGTATGGTTGCCTAGGTATTGCAAAGAAAAACCAAAGGAAATGATGGACGGAGCGTTGACAATACAAGCACCCGCCCCCAGTCAACTGATCTGGGTTTAATCCATCACATTTCTTTAGCCCACTCTGCCACCCCAGTTCAGACATGGCCATATGCAAATCAGTCTGACCCTGTGCCTCATGGGAACAGTGCAGCTCGAACTGCCAAGCCATGCCTTCCCTGGACCGGAAACAAGCCACCGAGGACCCGTTTCTGGCATTTGAGCCATCTTCAGCCCGGCTTGCTTGAATCCAGTGGCAAAGTGAGCAAGGGATTCACGTCTGAGCATACACTGCCAACTTATGGCAAACAAAGAAAAACCAAAGGATATGATGGATGGAGCGTTGACAATACAAGCACCCACCCCCAGTCAACTGATCTGGGTTTAATCCATCACCGTTATTTAGCCCACTCTGCCACCCCAGTTCAGACATGGCCATATGCAAATCAGTCTGACCCTGTGCCTCATGGGAACAGTCCAGCCCGAACTGCCAAGCCATGCCTTCCCTGGACCGGAAACAAGCTACCGAGGACCGGTTTCTGGCATTTCAGCCGTCTTCAGTCCGGCTTGCTTGAATCCAGTGGCAAAGTGAGCAAGGGACTCACGTCTGAGCATACCCCGCCAACTTGTGGCGAACAAAGAAAAACCAAAGGAAATGATGGACGGAGTGTTGACAATACAAGCACCCACCCCCAGTCAAATGATCTGGGTTTAATCCATCACCGTTCTTTAGCCCACTCTGCCACCCCAGTTCAGACATGGCCATATGCAAATCAGTCTGACCCTGTGCCTCATGGGAACAGTCCAGCCCGAACTGCCAAGCCATGCCTTCCCTGGACCGGAAACATGTCAGCAATTGTACAAATACATGTGACTCACATTTATGGCTTCTTCACAACAGTTTGTTCAACCTTCTCCCTTTTTACAGCATCCTGGAAAACCAAGTATCCCATGGCGTCAGTGGGTAAAGGCATTTGAGAATCATATTGTCGCTATTGAAGCTATCAAGTTTTCTCCTGAACGAAAAGTTGCAATTTTGTATGGTTGCCTAGGTATTGCAGCACAACATGTGTTTGAAAACGTACCTAAATTTCCAACTCCTGCTGGAGAGGCTGGTGATGCAGATCATTGGAATTCTTATAAGGAGGCATTATCTCGTCTTGCACAGCATTATGATGAAGAGTCAAATATAATGCTAGAAAGGCACCATTATTTTAGAAGAAGACAACGTGAAGATGAGACAGTAGAAGAGTATATTGCACAATTGTGAGTTTTGGCTCCAACTTGTGATTTTGAAGCAAATCCAGATATTTACATTAATGATCAATTTGTTTTTGCTTGCCACTCAAAGAAAATTCAAGAACGCTTACTTAGTTGTAGGAAACCTACACTTCAAGAGACTATTGATATCGCCAAGAGCATCGAGAGATCTATCACTACTGCCAAAATTCTACAAAACCATCAACCTCACAATTCTTCTAAAACTCTGTTACAAGATGTTACTAATTCAGTCAATGCTGTTAGTGCTAACAAACCTTTTAAACAAGTGTTTAAAAAATCGAATACTGTTTGTTACAGATGCAGATTTAAATCACACCTGGGAAATAATCCCATGTGTCCTGCCATTGAAAAGAGATGTGTACTATGTAAGAAAATAGGACATTTTCAAGGTTCATGTAAATCTGTTAAAAGACCTACCAGAATCAACAGTATTGAATATTCTGAAGCTGTTGATGATTGTGTAGTAGATCATTTCCAGGATATGGTGGTGTCAATTGAATGTAATTCTATTTTTACCCCACATTTGGTCAAAGGCTCTTTAGGTACTGCATTCTTTGGTGACATTGAGATTCCTATATTGGCTGATTCTGGATCTCCAATAACTATCTTATCAGATGTCATGTTTTATGAAAAATGGCAAAGATCAATTTCTTTATTTCAAACTGACGTCAACCCAAAAGCTTTCGGCGAGTTTTATATTGACATGCTGGGTTATTTTAATTCTAGGTTAGAATGTTTAGAAAGATCTATTGTTACAAAGTTATATGTTGCAGTCAAAGGACGCAACATCATTTTGTGGCAAGACCTTGCTAAAATGGGTCTATACTTGATTCCAGGTTCCGAAAACCCAATCGCTGTTGGTGAACCTCCTCAAGGTTATACCCCTGCTGGTTCCAGAAGTGTTCCACTATCTAAAACTGACTGTTTATATCTCACTGATCATACGTCTGACATAAAAAAAAATTGGATAAATTTCCCAAGTTGTTTTCAAATAAGTTGGAAACTGTCAAAAGGGTTTCAACGCCAAATCAGACTCAAGCCACAAGCCCAACCTATTGTTCACACGGTGCGTCCTTTGCCCCTTAGAGCGAAGGATGAACTCAAATCAGTTCTCAATTCTTTGTGTGACGATGGTGTTATTGCACCTTCTGACTCTTCAGAGTGAGTTTCTCCCATCCTTATTGTCCGAAAAAATCTGGTGAGGTCAGGATATGTGCGGACTTGCGCACATTAAATAAGAATATTTTGATTGACTGTCACCCCTTCCCCAAAATTCATTAACTTCTTGCCAACTTGGGGGGAGCAAAATATTTTTCAATCATTGACCTACGTTCAGCCCACCACCAGGTACCTTTAACCAAAGATTCACAAGAGTTCACACGTTCATTACACCCTTTGGGGTTTACAAGTACCTCAAACTTCCCTTTGACCTGGCCTCCGCGACCAGTGTGTTTCAAAAGATCATGGATAATCTTTTTCAGAACATGCCCGGAGTCCAGGCCTACTAAGATGACATTTTCGTCTTTTCTGACAAATGGGAGTCACATTTATTGAATCTATCTTCACTTTTAGCTAAATTTGATGAGGCAGGCATGACAATCAGAGCTGACAAGTGTAAATTTGGCACTCAGTCATTGGATTATTTGGATCATACTTTGTCCCCAAAGTATCCCTTATTAAAGCCATCAGTCACACCACCCCGCCCAAAGGCAAAGATTCACTTTTCAATCGTTCTTGGGCCGAGCAGAATAATATGCTCATTTTGTTAAAGGATATGCTCAAACAGTGGAGCCACTGCGTGCTCTTTTACGTAAAGTCTCCAAGTTTGATTGTTCAGGAGAAATTGCTTCTTAATTTGATCAAGTCAAAAAGCTGATTATTGAAGCACCGGCCCTACATCCCTTTCATGACTCCTCTAGATGTTTCATAATGGTGGATGCCAGTCTTACGGGCTTGGGGGCTGTCTTGGGCCAATGGGAATCAGGAAAGGAGCACACCATAGCTTTTTATTCAAGAATGCTCAAACCTTCAGAAACACATTAAAGCACCATTGAGCGCGAGTCTCTCGTCTGCGTATTGGCTATTGATAAATTCAAAAATTATATTTGGGGGCGAAAGTTTGATTTATTCACATATCATAAACCTCTCACACAGCTGTTCAATGGTGACGGGCTTGGTAAAGCCTCAGCCAGGCTTGTCCGAGTCCTGTCTAAGTTACATGAATTTCATTTTTGCATAAAACACATTTCAGGGGGGAAAATTGTCAGGGTGGATTGTCTTTCACGCATGGCATTTCGGGATCCTTCTGAAGTTGAGGATGTTGAAGACATTGAATGTGTGGTCGCTGCCCTTGATGCCACTAAATTATGCCCTTGCATTTCTGAACAGTCCTGGTTCGAAGCACATAATAAGGATGAAAGTTTAAAACTAGTAGCAGAACATATTATCAAGGGTTGGCCAGAAAATGAAAAACGTTCTAATGAGTTGAAAGCATTCGCCATGGTTGCATCAGAATTATCCTTGGTCAATGGCTTAGTAATGAGACATGATTCTTTTGTACCTCCCTCCAGTCTCAGAAACAACATTATTCAATTTGCACACCAAGGTCATCTTGGAATTTCAAAGACTTCACAGCTCATTAATTCTCACTATTGGTGGCCATCTCTTCAATCTCAAGTCAAGTTCCACATTGACTTGTGTCCTGAATGTCTTTTATCTGACAAAAAATGGAAAGTTATGAACATGCCTTTACATCCTGTTCCTTTTCCCAAAACTCCTTGGGAAAAAGTTGGGTTATACTTCTCTGGACCTTATTATGTTCTTTCTCATGGTCTAAAATATCTCATTTTGCTAATTGACTATTGTTAGAACTGGGGGTCTCTAGTTGGCAGAGGTAGGTACCACTGTCCAAATGGGGACCCTTGTTTCTAGTCAGGGTAAGGAGAAAACCCTCTGAGATAACCCCTGCTCACCCTCTAGGTAGCTTGGCACGAGCAGTCAAGGCTATTCAGAAGGCAATGTGTAAAGTATTTGTACCAACACTCACAGTAACACAGTAAATACACCACAAACTGACTCCTCAACAGTTTAGAAAAATAAAGGTATTTAATCTAAACTACACAAGACCAAAACAACAAACATCCAACATCCAACATACACAGTTCAAGAATATGGTTGCAAAAGAGTTCTTAAGGTTGCGATAAAAATAATCCACAGTTGCGTGAAAAGTTCCCAGTTGCGTCACGTTTAGCCAACAGTACCTTTAGATGCGACATAGTTCCAAAAGCAGAATCAGAAGCTGGGGAGGCATTTGCGACAGCCCCGCCTGTAGCAGCGGTCGTGTTGTGACGAATCCGGTCTGTATGGGGAGGAAGGCCACTTGTATGGATTCCGATGCGTAGGTTCCGTAGGAAGTTTGTTCTCGCAAAGGCACGATGCGACGATCTCGTAGGGGCTGCGGCGATCTCCGGGGCGACGATGCGTGATCCAGCAGCGATCTCTCTCTCGCAGCTCCTCAATGTGATGGCTCGGCGACGATGTTCGTAGCGACATGATGCGGTCCGCAAGCAAGCGGTGCGGCGATCTCACCCAGCGGCGACAGGCTCTGAAGATAGTCTTCCCGCACCGGTCTGGTGTGTCCCACAAACGAAGGATGCGACGGCTCTGGCAGCGGCAACAGGCGCCGTGACGATCTCGGCCTTTGTAGCGGCAGGAATTTCCTCGCACTGTCGGGGGTGCGCTTCGCAGCGAGCAATGGGATAACTTTTCTGTAGCAAAGTCTTTAAATATTGATTTCCAGCTTCCCAGCACAGGCACAACTTCCAGAGGCACCACACATGGGCCATGCACTCCAGAAAGGACAGAACTCTCTCAGTAGAGCTCAGGGGAAGCTGGGGGGAAGTCCTTTTGTTTCTGGGACTTCAAAACAGGGAGCCAGCTCTTCTCAGGCCCTTGGAGATTCCTTCAAGCAAGGGGACACAGCACAAAGCAAAGTCCTTCCCCTCTCCTTGTCAGCAACGCAACAGTATGGCAATCCAGCATAGCAACAGCTGGACAATCTTCCTTCTTCGGTTTCAGCTTTCTCCTTGGCAGAGGTTCCTTCTTGATTCCAGGATGATCTAATTTTCTGTTGTCAGGGGTTCTGTACTTATACCCCTAAAAGTCTTTGTTCTCTTTGTGCAAGTGGGTCCTGAGCCCGGTCTGAACCAGTTCTGGGTGTTCCTTGAGCACTATGGGGCAGATTTACAATAAGTGACGCATCCCTGCATATCAGCAGGGATGCGCCACTTATTGTGCGCCGCAGCTCCGCCACCATTGGTGCGCTGCATTTACAATGCAGCGCACCATGGGGCAAAAACGGCACAGATGCGTCACGCATCTGTGCCATAAAGGCGGTGCATTGCTGGAATTGCATCACAAGCGCGACGCAGCTCCAGCAATGCTCTGGGGGGCCCTATCTGTCCAATGCTACGTCAATCCTTACGCCTGCTTCAAGCAGGCGCAGGGTTCTGACGCAGCATGGGCACAAAAGTGACTGAGTGAAATCTTGTAGACTTCACTCAGCCACTTTTAGGAGGCGTCCCTGCGCCGGAACGCCCCCGCCCCGCACAATAATGCCTCCTTCTGGCGCAGGGCTTTACAATGTGACGCATCTCCCAGATGCGTCACGTTGTAAATATCCCGCACAATGGTGCATCTTTTGCGCTGCTGCTGTGTCACAAAAGTGACGCAACGGCGGCTTAAAAGAGGCGCAAGGGGCTTGTAAATCTGCCCCTTTGTTTTCCTGGCTTCTCCTTTCCTTTCAGAGTGAGGGGCAGGGTCGTCAGCCGCCCAGCAGGAAGTGGAGCCAGCATTGTGGAAGGCAGGCACAGCCCTATTCAGGCCCAGGTGCTATCTCCTCCCACCACTCAAGTTGCATATGCAGTCTTTCAGCCTAGGGTTGACTCGGCCAGCCTCCTGTGGAATCCCCAGCCCCTGTCACTCTCAAACCAGACAGTCAATACGCAAGCAGGCCAAGGCACACAGAAAGGGCAGACAAGAGAACAGCAACTTTCTAAAAGTGCTGTTCTCAATCACAGGATTCAAAAACAACCTTTCCCAAAAGGTGTGTTATTAAATTCTGAGTTCAGGTATACTAGATTTGTATGTCCTATCTTGTTCCTATGGGAAGATATGCTGGTAGCCTTTGTAGCCAGCATCCCCCATGATAGCCTATGGAGCAAGATAGCCTTGCAGCAGTGAAAAACGAAAATGGCTGTAATTCACTACTAGAGCATGTCACCTGCACAAGTACATGCTCTTCCTTTCACATACACTGCACCCTGCCCAAGGGGGTCCCATGGGCCTAGTGGAGTGGTGTGGCTCACTGGTTAGAGGCGGCAGACCCGAAAGCAGAGAACGGCCCGGGACCAGGGTTCAATTCCCGACGCGGCAGGGTTGTGGACCAGGGTCAGCGGACTCGATAATTCTCGCCTCGGTGCCTACTCTAACCAGGGATCACACTCGGCAACTCTGGGCATTAGCTTGCCTCATCTCTACAACGGCCCCCCACATTCGCCGGGGATGCCTGGTTTCACCTTGGAGATACCCAGTAGGGACCATCTCACAGGGATAGCCAGGACGGGTTCCCCAGCGGTCTACAGCGCCACGACGCCTCAGGGCAGCAGTGCGCTTTACAAGACCACATACATTACATTACATTACATTCCATAGGGGTGATCAATGTGCACAAAAAGGGAAGGGTTAGGCCTGGTCAGTGGGGACACTGACCACGCCGGACATGGCAGTTCACAGACTGCACACAGGCACTGCGGTGGCAGGCCTGAGACACCATTTTGGGCCTACTCGTGTGGGTGGCACAATCAGTGCTGCAGGCCCACTAGCAGCATTTGTCATCACCAGCCCTGGCACACCCAGTGCACTTTACAAGGGACTTATTGGTGATACAAATGTGCCAATCATGTGTATTCAATCACAATAACAATTTACACAGAAAGCATATGCACTTTAGCACTGATCAGCAGTGGTAAAGTGCGCAGAGTCCTATTGCCAACAGCCACAGGTCAGGAAAAATAAGGGAGGAAGAAGTAAAAAGTTTGGGGATAACCCTGCAAAAAGGGCCAGTTCCAACAACTATCACTCCAAATGGGTTTACCACATGTTCTGTGATTCAGCTAATTCAACTAATGCTGTTAAGTTTAAAAATATATATATTTGGTAGAAGGTTCACCTTCTGTCGTTACAGACAATGGCATCCATCATAAAGTTGCTCTATATTCACTGACTTCGAATGGCTTGGTGAAAAGAGCAAACAGGTTGGTTAAAGATGCCATTCAAGCAGCCATTTCTTCTCATCAAGATGTACAAGATTTTCTTGAAGCTAAGTTGTGGTCTTATAACATTTTTCCTCATTGTACCACAGGTGTTTCCCTGTTTTTCCTCTTAAGGAACAGGACTGTTCACACCAGTTTATGTCCCAATTGGTTAATTAATAAGAACAACAAGAGCAGTATTGACCATCAAAATTGGCAGCTAAAGTTTTGCAAAAACAAAATCTAATGAAGTCCGTGCATGATTCTGCAAAAAAAAATGTGATTTACTCAAATTGAAAATTGGTGATTGGGTTCTCATTAAAAAAATCCCCAAAAAGTCACTAAGGGTTCGTCGAAATGTTCTTCATGTTATTATTGTATTCTTTTAAACAAGGTTCCATGATCGGACGCTGCTCTGTGTGTTCCAGGGTTCTGAGAACGTTAGTCCGTTTTCCTGAGTCCTGGTGCGCAGCGGGAGCGTCTGGTTGTGGGTGCTGACTTAAACTGAAATAAACTTCAATCTTTTTGCCTCAAGAAGTCTCCTGACCTTTTCACTACAGAGACCTTAAAACTGGTATAACATCAGAAGGGATCTACTATCCAAGACCAAAAAGAAAGGCAACGTGAAAGAAGATAAAGCACCTTTATATATACAGTCTAAACAAAAAAGGGTTTAAGAAGGAAATGCAGAAATAAAAAAAGCATTTAACAATATGCAGTGAAAAATGCCAAAATGGTAAGGGAATCAATATATGTGTTTAAAGATACTGAATTCAGGAAACTACAGCTTATACACTAGTAATCTAGTAGTGGTAAAGGGAGTCAAAACCCAGGAAATCAACCAAATCTGCGGTGTAGTAGAATGTTTAATAAAACACAAACTGCATGTGCAGTACCTCCAGGTTACTGTGAATTTCTCTACTTCTAGCATGTCTATGCAAATACCGTCCTGCATCATCAAAACATTTTGCAAAATGTATAAAACGTGCAACTAAGGAAACTCAAACTGAAATTCATTCTGTGAGCACTTTCATTGAAAAAGCTTAAAAGCATGTAAAGAACAAACCCCACAAAGCGGTACAATAAATAGCTAATTGATCACACCATTTCTAGTCTTCAGTTAAGACGTGAACAGTTATTCATTTTTAAAACTATACCGTGAGTAAAAAAGTTATGTTTGTTTCTGTGTAATTACTGCCCCTTACTTCAGGGCTAGTTAAAGAGCTTCAAGAATTCCTTCTTCAAATGGAATTCAAGCCATTTTAGCCTGAAAGAAGGAATGGATGCTAATGGCCTATATTCGCTCGAGGCTATAAAATCTTCTTATAGCCCTGTTAAGCGGTAGAATAATAATTTACCAAGACAATTACCACATGCTGGAATATTTTTGCGAGTTTAATTCGGCGGTATTAATAATAAATAAACTGCAATTTTCCCAGGTTGCTGGGGGCAGTGGAGAATTATTTTAATGAATATTTCAGTGCATCATTTTAACCGCAGTATTCAAGTGGCCCATAATTTCGCCATTGCAAGTTCAGTCTGCAGAGGGGCCCTAGTCATTAAACGGCAAACTATTTACACCCAGGCCCACTCGGTGATTTACAGGTCTTGTTAAAACCAATGCGAAAGAAAGCGAGGCGTGCCATTAATACGTGTAATTTGATGCATTTCTTAATGGGCCCGCTGTGATTAATGATTTTAGCAGTAAGCAGCGCGCTTCAGGCCAGACCGGGCTGAGCTCCTTAATACCCAAATAAAATGAGGGAAATGTGTTGGGGTTGTCGTTTTTATTTGCTTTGAGCTTGAACTGAAATATTTCACTTTGGTGTTGAATATCTCCTGGCATCTTCTAGCCAGATGTGTGCATGGTGGCTGTATTACCTTTTACTCTACCTGGCCATTTTTTTTATTATATGTCTACCAGTCAGTTTAGCTGCATCTTTTTTTAGGACTAGTTTTACATTGTAACACGTCGTATGTGCCGGATCTGCATGTCAAATGTAAACTTTTATTTTCTTTTTAATTTCACAGTCAACTTCATGATTTCTGGCGCCTGGATTACTGGGAAGATGACCTACGCCGACGTCGGCGATTTGTTCGGAACGCGTTTGGGTCCACGCACGCCGACGCCATGCTCAAAGCTGCCATCGAATATGGTCAGTCTTTTTTTTTTACCCTGCCACCTCTGACGTGCGTCTCGCGCACTATTATGTGTATTATGGAAAGCGCGCGTGTTTGTGTGAAGCATGTTGTGGCGCAGTCTTAAATTGGGAGGGAACAGCAAGGTCTGGGAGTTAAACTATGAGAATTGCTTTCCGTTTCTTAGAGATATAAATTCCAATACTGTATTAAAATATGTTTTAAATTTACCAGCTGTGTAACTTGACCAGAGTAAAGAATCAGATTGTTCGACAAAGAAAACACCTTAAACCGATGCTTTTCTTGGGATTTTACCGACTTTTGCTTTTCCTTTAGCATGCTTTGGACTTTTATTTACGATTTCGGTTTTAGCATTATAATGTTATCCTTTCCAGCATCAAACACTTGTTTAACATCAATATTTCCCTTATGCCTCTTGGAGATATTAGCGAGCTGAATAATTTATGACATCGTCACGTTAAAAAGCAGACTTGTAGCAGTTTGATGTATTTTCAGCCTCCGGCGTTGGCTGTGATTTATACCTGCTTGATCGCTGTGTTATTTTTCATGGGGTACTTAGTTTCCATTCATTTTGAAATCATTTTTGGTTATGGTAATATTTGAAATGTTATGCACAAACAACATGCTCTCAATATTCTTTCCATAGAATCTGAAGATATGTTCTTAAAATCTAGAGTTCCAAGATGGCGGTCCATATTGTCTTCCTTTTGTATTTGTTTATATTAGCAGTAGTTGGTTGTTTTCAAATGATTCCTTCATGTTTTGGGGTTCTCTTCACTGTGCTTTCAACGAGTCTTGCTAGATACCTACCTTATCAATAATTATTGTTTTCTTGACTTTTGATTATCACCTACGCTATATGTAAAAAGAGCAGATGAGGTGTGCAATGGCTCAGTTTCCATCTGCAGGCTTCCTTGTGCTTTCGATCAAAGGCTTCATCGTAAGTAAGTTTGATTGGCCCTCAAGATAGTAGACAGCCATTTTCAGTTCAGCACAAAAACATACAGCCATACTGCAAAAAGACACAATTAATCAGCTGCTGCTTTGGTGGGACATAATGTGTGCTGAGGACTCGCGATAAGAAGCTCCCTAGGTTGCTTGGAGATGTGCCTGCTTGCCACCTGATTTACCCGCTCTGTGTCAGACTCAAAATGTGACCTTGATCAAGAGAAATGGTCTCTCTGAGTAATAATGTATTACATCAGCATGCATGGTTTGCATGCGTATTCTGCACTATGGTCTTAAGTAGCCTTCATCAAGAAATGTTGAAAATCAAGCATTGGCCTATAGCCTTGTTGTCAGAGTAGTTTGTTGAACAAGTGGTGTGAGAATATTTGAAATGGCCCAAAATCCAAACTTGGTTCTGAAGGCTATTTAATAAACTATTTGTCTCGATGCTTTAACACATTTTCATCATAGTTTTAAAACACCACTACTGATTCTAAGATTACTTTTGGTATATAGTGTATGTCTGATTGCATTCTATGTAGGAAGCTGTTTTTTTCCGAAGTTTAAGTTATGAACTCAGTGTTTTTGTTCACTGTAGAAAGTTTTGGTTTCCCTGGGTTGTGTTTCTGTTAGTTATATAAGGCATTGCACAACCTATTGTTAAAATACTTTTGTGAGTGCCCATAATGAGTCATTGAAGATTCAGATCCATTCAGCTACAAGAGTGAGGTGTGAAAAGTATGGGTGTGCAACATTGCTTAGTTTGTTTTGTGAGATGTCATGAAATTTCATAAAATTATGGCTTTAGTGCGAAATGTGTTTTTACAGGTACAAAGTGTGACTTGTTTTCATGCAATCTCTCACTTTACCTATAAAAGTCGTGCAAGATACCACAAAGGAGTCTAGTTTGAGCATTGTATTTCTCCTGACAAGACATTTTCTGGGTGAATAAGCCACCAGCATGCAAACAATTTCGAGATATTTCTTAATGTCAAATTTTAGATAACATAAATTTAGGAAATTATGCAATTTTAACCCTATAGTTAACTATGTAAACTGGGTCAGAAAGCCCATTGGTAATGTTTTTGGATACTTTCAGAGTTATGACATATTGGGTGTTCATAACATTTTCAGTGGCCACTCTATGCCTCTCCCCCAAGAGCACCCATGTTTCGGAGAAGTGTGGCTCAGGGGTTAGAGGCGGCAGACCCGGAAGCGGAGATCGGTCCTGGACCAGGGTTCAATTCCCCGCCTCGGCGGGTCTTGGGCTAAAAATTCCACGGACTCGATAATTCTCGCTCCGGTGCCTTCTCGACTCTCGGGTTCACACTCTGCGACTCTGGGCAATAGCTTGCTTAACCCCTTCCCTGCTCATGACGAGCTCAGCTCGTCATGCAGTACACTGGTCGTGTGCTTATGACGAGCTGAGCTCGTCATGAACAATGGAAATCTGGAGGGTTCAGCACCTTGCAGGAATTACTGTAGCAGTCAAGGTGTTAATCTCCACAACGGCCTCTCACGGCGGGATGCCTGGCTTTCACCTTGTGGATACCCTGCTGGGGTTATCTCACAGGGGAATACCAGGACGGGTTCCCTAAGCAAGCGCCGGGAAACCCACTGCGGGTAGCTGTGCGCTATATAAGCTCAAATACATTTACATTTACATTTACTCTATTTTAGAAATTATAACTGAAGGAAATTTGTAAAAGTGGGTGATTTCCAGCAGTCTGGGACTGGGATAGAAAATGGCCTCAAATCCTGATTATGTGAACCAAGAAGTGATGATTCGGACCCCATATTGATGTGCATTACATAAATTGAGTCTGTGTTCGAACAGGATTGAGCACTGGAATTAATTGCAGTGCACTGCGATTCAAGTGCTTGCGTTCATGATTGCACTGACTGTGCAATGGACAGAAACTTGTGCATATTGAATTAAAGATCTGCTGATGCCCGAACATGGCTAACTCTGAATGACGTGCATACATTTACTTTTAGTATAGCACATTACAACGACAACGACGCCACAAGGTCTATGTCAGACCCACCTCAAGCCTAGTAGTGCCGCTGCCTTGCACAGATTTAATTGAAGGAGGGCCAGGGCAATGAGTTCCATCCTCGTGTCTCTTTCTGAATCAGTCAGTGGTGTGGGGCAGATGGCTGGGCTGCCACTGGTGTGGCTACATTTAGACTTGGATTTAGAAATCCAACCAAAGAATCAGAAACTTTTTTGCATAATGTGAAATTTCACATAGCAAGAATTCGGGAATTATGAAAATTTCACCAGCGTAACTAGCAGCTGAGGTGATGTCTCTGAAATCGAGCTACGTTACGAAAAGAATAGCTGAAATAAGTTTTTAAACAATTTTGCACTTTTAGAAATCATTTGAATTGTTTGTAAGAATAGAGCCGTATGGTAGGTTCTTCATGCCTGAATATTTATATACAATAAAAGAAAATGTTCCTTTATGAGCAGACAAAATTTAAAGGGTCTTGAGAGAGAGAAATACTTCAACATTTATGTTTATAAGCATACCTCTAGAGGGAGCTGTTTTCACCCTGAAGGAATGAAAAAGAGAAGAGAAATTTACAAGAGAAGCTGCACATAAGCACCATGTTATCCAGTGACTATAGTGAGGCGTGTAGAATCATACAATGTAATTAAAATGGCAACGAATTATGCTTTTAGTGCATGGAACAACTTTAACCCAATTAGATCACATTTACAAAGACCTTTGATGCAATGGGCGCATCTAGCAGATAGCAATCATTCATTTTACGAGTGTATAAAGAAAGAACCAGCTGCGCACCATTGATGTTTCACTTGGATTTGGTCTTGGAGCTCTACTGTCAATGATGTTTGAAGACAATATTTTTGCTGTAATGTAACTTGGGTCAACCCTCCACCTCTTAACTTCAGATGACTCAGTTATGTACTCTGGCAAGGATGATGCCCCCTCTATACATGTGTCAAAATTGTAAGGCAAGGCAGGTGTAAGCAGCAAGAGAGAGGACATAGATGAAATGTTTCCTGACTAGTAACAGTCAACTTACACCTATGCCAGATTCCAAATTCAATGTAAAAAGAAGAAAACACTTGGACCTTTACACAGACATTGAAACATATTTGCATTTGTGCATGTCAGGGCTCTGCTTGTTTAAGGCAAGTCCATTTAGGCTGTGCGGAACCACATGTATTACACAAGAGCCTGATTCACGAAACTAAAAATATAGCCCTACTTTGACTTGTATAGATTTCTGCATTTTTCAGGATTCACAAAATCTTATGGAGTGTGCTTCAGAAATCTCCATATGTTGTAGATTTCTAGGCGTCCTCCATTTCCTCTTGTTTAACGGCTGCAGATTATTTGCAATGTCCCGAAAGCTGGCATAGGGGAAACCTTCACGTGTACTTTATTTTACCTTTTATTTACCCTTTAAATATTTTTTAAAGTGATAAAAAGCATTCTGTTAGACCCTCTAACAATATGTAGGTGGTTGGTGCCTTTTTCCTCACTCTTTGTGAGTATTATTTTTCATTAAATTAAAACATAAACGTATAAACAAGCAAAAGAAAAAATGGAAGAAAAATCGCAAAATATTCTAATCTAAACTTTTCTTAACCAAAAAGTTAATTGTGTAAACTGTGTGAAAAGGGACAATAATTATGTTTTTGAGTACCTACCTCCAGAGTTACGGCATATTAAATGTTCAGAACATTTCCAGTGGCCCCTCCAGGCATGTCCCCTGGGAGTACCCGTGGTTCCACCTTTAATATTGAAATTCAAGCGGCATGAAAGTTGCAGAATTAGAGGATTTTGAGTAGTCTGGCATTGAAATAGAAAAAGTCTTCAAACTCTGATTCTCTGAACCAGGATTTGTAGTTTTCTGACCCTATGTTCATATGCATTGTTTAATTTGAAGCAGTCTTTACCAGGGTTCAGTCCTTGAATATTTCCGAGCACAGCAGCTGAACGTGCTTGCATTCTTGATTTTACTGACTATGCAGTGGCTGGAGACTTGTGCATTTGCATTAAAGATGCGCTGATGCCAGAACATTTTTAACTTCAAGTAACATTCACACATTTCACAACAAGGATAACACAGTTAAGGAGGTAGAAGTGTCATAAGAGGTGTAAGTCAGACCCACCACCAGCCAAGCAATGCAACAGCCTTACCATACACAGATTTAGACCAAGAAGACCTAGCTAGCCAGTATGTTCCATTAATCATTCACTTATAAGGCAGCTGGCTGGTCTAAATCTGCTGTGGCCCGATTTACATTTAGAGATCCATAAACCCATAAACAGGAAGCCTTATATTGTCCTGTGGCTGACAGGATATCTACAGAGCGATAGTTTTTCATTTAATTTTGCCACTTTTGTTTATAAATGATGGCACCTCCAATTTTATAAACTCGACAATTACCATATTTGTAATTTACTAATGCACAACGTTTTGTGAAGGAGGCTACATCGGCTTTGATTGTTATCTGCATTTTTTTATAGTTGTAGTTCAGAAAATAAATTTGAGGGGTGGCTCCTACCTTTATCATTAGTCCGATAACACATATGGCCGTACTTTGTTCAGGACATGGCATAATTATTATGCATCATCACACAAATCTTGTAAGGGGACTGAGGATAGATTGTTTGCAAACTGTTCCGCGAGATGTGGTGGTGTATTATGGTGACACTAGACCGTTGCATGAGCACCACCAGCAAGAGGGTACCATTACCTCAATGCCAGGGGGAAACAAGCTGTCACTTGGACTTGTGTGCCAAGAATCTTAGATTTGCTGCCCATTCATCCTTGAACTCCCTTAAAAGATGTCACTTGCAACATTAGTTCGTTTTTGCTTGCTAGTGAGAATGTAATCTTTCACACCCATATGGAGCCAAGATTCAGACTGCCCCTCCAAGTGGAGTCTGTTTTTCCTCACATTTATTTATGTGTTTCCTCTCTTTAGAATTTTGTTTTGTACTAAAAAGGTCTTTGTTCTTTTTTGTTAAATATTTTCATGTATTCGTGACCTTGAAATACAGTTATACATTATACACATATTTATGCATCAGTAACTGTTCTAGCCTTTCCAATTAAGTGCTCCATGAACACTTTGAAAAAACAATGATGACAGCCTGTGGTACAAGTACAATGCAAAACAGAAAAGGGGAGGTGGAGTGAAATGTTTGCAATGGGATTTAAACATATTTTGCAAAGGTGACTGTTTTCAGCATATTGCCTTTGCTTCAACCAAATGTTTTGATGCATGCAACTCGTGAAGAATGTGGCCATCTGCATTTCACATGATTATGTATTGGGAAGGGTTCTTAAGATTAGACAAGAATCGGTGATGAAAGTGATTATTTCTATAAAACAGATGTTTTTTTCTTTAAAACTGCTCTCTATAAAATATCTATTTTGCTATTTGGGCAGAACGTTTGCCAGCTACGCTTTTCCAAGTCTTCTCAGTTTTCTTAAGTCAGCGATACATAAATTCACATAATTGCTCAGAAATGTTTGATATAAATTCATCTGGTTTGCTTCAATTACGTGACTTCATTATTGGATGTCAAAGAGTAGGCATGACTTTTAAAAAATGGTCGTGATTCAAAAAGTCTTTCTTTGCAAGTCAGATTAGAACACGAGAAAAGTTTCCAAGTCTGCGTACAATAGTTTTCCTAAAATACAATTGCTGGATCAATGTAGCTGTGTATGCAGGCTTGACACTTTTTTTGCATTTGTTCTGACCCAAAAGTCATAACAGTGTCTGATGGTAGTCTGAGAAACGCAGTGCAAATTATGAGCAGCTCTACAATTGTGTGTTCTAAATCAGTTCTACACTTATTTTCAGTTTTAAACTTAATCCTAAATACTGCAGTTGTGAGTGTCTAGAACACCTAGGGCCTAATGGACGAAGCTTTTTTGTATTTGCAGAAGGTCTTATTTGCAGAATCGTGCCGTTTGCGACTGCACATTGGTTTTTTGGTATGCGACAAACACAAATAGCGATTCACTAATACACTACAGACTCACTATTTGCTATTGCAGCTACATACCGAATTATTTGGAAGGGCGTGTTAAGAAAATCGGGCTTCTTAAAAAAGAAAAATAATATATATATTTATCTATCTATATATATAGCTTTATTTAAAAGCAAGCACAGTCATGGTGCTCTACTGACCTCACTAGGCTATCGTCCATTTGATAGCAGCTATTCCTAGTGGGTGGCGATTTGTAATCTACTTCATTCATATTTTAGGTATATTGAATTACAATCCAATACAAAGCAGGTTTTATTATTTAGGGTGGTTTGCAAAAACATAATGCGTTTGACATAAGTCGGTGCTCAATTTGAAAGCACTTTTACAAAATACGTTCTTAGTACATCTGGCCCCTAGTGTCTCTCAGGTGTGAGGTCCAAATTCTTAAGGGTAGTAGAGGAGGTAGAAACAGGGGATGCAACTGCGCTGTTTTAAGAAAAGGACCTCCGGGCTGACGTAACCAATTCTGCGAAAGAGTATTCTTTACTGTAGTATTTAGCGCATTTTCCTGCTCACTTTTTGCAGATTTTTGGAACCTTTGTTTAAACTAGGGGTGGGCGGAATTTGCGTAATCGTGTTACGGAAATCTCAGCGAAATGGTAAAAAATCTCAGCGAACACGCAGAAATTCCACGAACACGCAGATTTGCCGGTTCGCAATGCTTTTTTACTGTTCGCAATCGCTGTTTGCGTGCTTGGGGGAAACGTCTTGCGAACACGCATCTTGAGAACACGAACCAGAAAAAAATTTCGCGAAGTCGCGGAACGCAGAATTTTGGCCAATTTCGCGTTTGCAGAACGCAAAATTACCCAAATTCCGCAAGTGGAACGGAATTTGCCGACCAGGCCTAGTTTAAACCTTGCACAGCATAGACTTTTACAACTGAATAACCAACTACAAGCTTCCTCCTCAGAATTAGGCTCACTTTGTAAATATTTTGGTATAGAAATTTCAAGGTCACAATGTTTGCATGAAACATGGAGGACATGTAATTAGTCTAGGAGACATCATTGATCATCCATCAGGCATATTACCCCTGAGATCAATTTCCTATTAATGTAGCGGAAGGTGAGTGTCTCAGAGAATTTATGGGGTGGCTTGTAATTTTGATTTGATACTAAAGCTGAAACACAAAGTATTTGCATTTGCCTTGTCCTTGGTAATCTAAAAATGGCTGCTTTGAAATGCTGCTATAGCATTACATGGGTTTTGACAGTAAAAGCTGTGACTGTGGCAACCCTAGTCACCAGTAGAGTCAACGTGGCTATTAGAAATTAGCCGATTTTTTAAAGGATGTATCTGCATTTACAAGATTTCTGGCTATTGTTTGGTGCTTTTTTGAGTTGTAGGTAGCGTTTACCCACCCATTGAAAGGCGAAGATAGTTGTCACATTATTTCTTGATAATTCAGAGTTTACATTAAGTTTTCCATATTTGCACTACAGTTTTCCTTTCAGTTTAAAAGCGTATTTGGCAAAAAGTCTACTTTAAATTAAAATGTTTTGCAACTCTACACCTGCTTTTGCTGCAAAACGGCTATTAATGAATTGGTGCACAGATTATAAGATCAGACTCGAAACTCGTCATTATCCTGATCAAGGAAGCCTGCAGGGCAGATCATATGCAGTTTGCTTGCCAAAAGTGTGTGCCCCTCTGGATTGTGACAAGAAGGTGCTCAAGACATTGGTTTGGAAATGTGCTAATAAAAACAGCCCTTTGGCTGCAAGCAGGGCCGTCTTAATAGCATTATAGGCCCCTGCCTACACAACCACTCACAGGAATAAAAATGTTTAACGGGAAATTTGGGTTATTGGGCCCCTATGCTTGGCGGGGCCCCTCGGGCAGCTGACCAGCATCCTCATGCGTTGAGACAGCACTGGCTGCAAGCCACTGTGGCTTGGGGGGGGGGGGGGGGGGGGGGAGGGGTCCCTAACCCTTCATACCCCCGTTACCACCAACACTTCAGGAGGGGCCACTTCCACTCCAGCACCGATGAATTCTGTGATATTTGGGCGACACAGGGGCCCCTCCTCACGTTCTGCAACCAGGCCTCCTCATTTTACGTTATGTCACTGACTTTGGATTGAGGTTTTAACGTACAAATAGGTTTCTTTTCTGACTTTAGATGCTCATTAGTTGTTGGACCGCTTCCACAGCCTTCCTTCTTTGAACTCCCAGTCTCCAAAGAGGCTGTCAGGGTGATGCTCAGTTTGTGCAGGCGAAGAGCAGCTCCCTCCCTCTGCAAGCTGTATTTCTAGTTGCGTGAGCCATCACAACAGCCCTGGGACTATCACTTCCATCTGTCCCTCGCACCATTGGATGCGCTCTTCCCCGCAGGGTAGCAAGAGAAATGGTTTCTCACTTGGAACACAAACTCTTTGGAATGTTAAAGAACACCATATTTTGTGAAATGGTCTTCAAATGTTGAAGAAAATGCAAAGAAATCAGCAGTAGCACAACTGACTGAAGTATGATCTCGCAGGAGACAAATTCTACATTGCATACAGCAGGGCAGTTCCTCCATTCGACGTTGGTTGAATAAATTACAAAGCACGTAATTCTGTACACCCTTGGTTTACTGTTATATCAAAATAATAGCCACCGTATTAATTATTATACTAGCCATTTACTTAATTTACATCACTGATATGCGTATATAAAGGTGCTCAAATAATAGGCGGTATTGTTACCCAACCAAAATACTAATTTGGTCAACCTTGGAACAATAAGAGTATAAATCGGCCATTTTCGAATTTGGACCTATAGGGAGCTAGCTGGGTAATGGGCAGGTGTGCAGTCCTAATATTAATTCTCTCTGCCATATATATTATTTCATAGGAGGAAGACATTGACAGACTCAGGTAGAATTTATTTACGTGGATTCTATGGTAAACCAAAGTTTGCTTTCCACAGTTAATCCAGATGTACTGTTAAGAGAATGTGTCAAACTGGCACCTGGTATTCAGTCCTCAAGTAGGTATGTATGTGTCACTTCTATAAGCTAAACTTAGCGAAAAAGGCAGCGGAGTGTTGTACAAAGTAAAAGACGACATAAATGTAATGAGTGATGAGGGTTGTGAACTGTGTAGTGTTCTTTAAAGAAATGTGTCTTTAACTCTTCCCCAATTAGGAGCAGTGTTATGCATAGGAGGATTTTGTTCCAGATCCTGGGTGCACAGATGGAAAAGGCGTATTACTTTGTTTTTAATTTTTTACACTTCTCAGTTTGCAGTCTGATGCTGTCCTGGCTGTAATTGTGGTGAGAACCACCATAGACGGTGAGCTTCTTTGCAAGACAAGCAGGAGTGCTGGTGTTGATGGCTTTGTAAGCGATAAAGCTGGCTGAAGGTGCATTCGGGCAAGAGGAGCCAATGGAGTTTCTTCAGGATGGAATAAATTGCATCAAGGCCTTTAGTAGAGTATGAGCATAAATAACGTGTGGTTGTTGAACAGCACGCTTGGTGGTCTGCAAAGTCGTAATAAACAGACCCTTAGAACTATTAAAAGAGCATGAAGTTTCTGCTGCATTGCGGAGGAGATTGGGAAAGCAGGTGTAGGGATGGTAAACAAAGGCTAGTCAGGGACTTGACTGATGGGAAGGGCATTTTTTTTCTAACCTTTCTAAATATTATACCCTAACAATTTGAACTCAGTCATGTCTAGGTTACAGGTAATTTGTGCTGGAACTTCAAATCTGTAATTAACGTCGAGCTATCTCTTTGAGTTTTGGTATGATGAATGATGGAACATTGTGTGCTTGAACCGGCTTAAGTGAATCAGTAAAATAATTTTACTTGAGAGTATGTCAGTACTATTAGTGACTCTTCCTATGTCATCAGTCAGCCCGCGCTGCAATTCAGGCACTCACAAGATACTCAGAATGAAGGAGTTGTTGACCTAGGATTGTTTCCATAAACGTTACCCTCTAAATAGCTCTTTTGTTGCCTTCTTCTTTTCAAGAAGAGGTCCACCCCTGACCGTCTGTCACCTTTGTTCTGTGAGACACCCTTGAGCTGTACTGCTGTAATGCCATTGAAGTCCACTGGGCTGAACCTGTGGGAGTTGGTGAACTTGGAGGGCAAAAAGAAGCTTTTTAGTCAATGGCTGTACTCAGCCATGTTTGATTTTTACTCGCATTACTTTCTGGGACGCATTCCCTGAAGATGAGCTACCACATGCTAGTACAGTAAGAGAGTAGAGTGTGAGACCTTCTTAAAGATTGGATATAGTTCACAGACCAATGGCAAACCATTCACCCTTTCGAAAATCCACATTTAACTCACTAGCATTTCAAAACCAGTTTAGAGGAATCTGGAGGAGGATGAAGAATTTCTTGCCTACATTCCTGTTAGATTGTTTTCTTGAAAACCAGAAGTGCTGTCCCTGCCTCAATCTTTTCATTTCTGGAAGAAAAGAACCAGCAGAACATGTTTCCCATTCTGCCCTTGATCCATGGGCTCATTTGGGTCCATTTTGCTAGGGGCAGATCCCCTTCTTGTGGAGACAGATTCTCCCTAGAGAGCTTGACGATTCCGGACTAGATCGTCTGCTGATCAGTTTACAAGATTCCATAGGAGACTGTGGAAGATCTGCACCTGCTGTGTGGCCCCAACAAATGTTTACAAGATAATTGGGCCCCATGCCTAGTAGTGAAAAAGGTATGTTTAAAAAACACAATTTGTATTTTTAAAAAAGTTTAGTGTGACAAAGCACATTATTTGTAGATTTCAAAAGTCCGGGGTGAAGCAGGAACATCCATCAGGTTGTGTGCCTCTCACAAAGGGTCTTCTGCCAATCCACATTTGTGTTATGGAACCTTATGCTTTTGTCACCCTGGACTTATAAGAACGGACTAGCAGCCTAATTTAGAGGTTTGTATGAAGTTGCATCTTTTAAATATTGTGGATTGCATTTGTTCTCTTGGTGGGAAAATTCTGGCCTCTGCGGAACTATCAATGTAAACGGTAGGTGGCGTTTCAAGTAATTTTTTTCTGTTTACCATTGCTTAATATACCTTGTTGATAAGAGAGAAGCAAAGGGAAAATGTCCCTGTATGCTGGGCAGATGACATGGTGGGCTCTACATAATTCTCTAACTATGAATCACGAAATCTTAATTGGAGAAAACATCTTCATCCACAACTTGGTGTGAGTGCATGCCAGTCGCAATTGCGGCTCCCCCGCTAAGGCAGATGAGCTTCGCCCTAGTGCTCAGCGAGCAGTACAAAAAAAAAGAAAAAGAAATGATAATAACAAGAGTTATAATAATTTTCATTGCGGGAATCGGAGCCAAGTCGGGTGGGGGGGGCTGGGCTCGCCGCTGTCAGAGCAGAGTGAGTGGTTTGCACTCCCTAAGTGCCCATGATGGTTTGGCCGACACTTTTGGGCTGGCCAAACTATCATGCGCACCTAGCATGTTCTCCACCGGGATGTGTTGCACAGCCTGGTGGAAAACATGACCAGGCTCCCAGGATCTGCCTGAGCGGCCTGTTTGGCCACTCAGACCAATCACAACGCTGCTCATGCAGCGTCGAGATCGACTGGGAGAGGCAGGGAGCCTGGGTGCTTCCAGTTCTGCGGAAGGAGGAGAGGTGACTGGTGTGACGACAACAGGTACGTTTATTTTTATTATTTTTTTCATCCCCGCCCCATTCACCCCATTCCGAGGCAGCCACTATGATGAAAAGCAGCCCCCTTTGAGACCCCCGAAGCTGCTTGGCTTATCACCTTTAATTCACTTTCGATTCTATTTAAATAACGAGGCAGGCGCTGTAAACTGGAAGGCAAGAATGAGGTTTACTTACTCTAGAGGAGAGCACGTCTACCGCAGACACCGGGATTTCTCTCAGGGAGGTGTTCTAACTTTAACTCTCCAACAGGCTACTTTTATACAGTGTTCCGACAATACAATCTTTATGAGCCGTGTCATGTAGGCTTGGTACCCCGCCCCGGACAAGATGCCATACATTTCGGACAAGTTGGTTCGTACCCTCCCAATCATAAACAGTCGGACATATGATGTTTATCAGGCAGCTGGCCTTTGCCTCAGGGTCGGTAACATGTGAGACTGGTCAGGGTTTAACGTCCTTTACTGTTGATAGGAAAACAAGGTCCATTGTCCATGTTGAGGTGCATTCTTTGGGGTGCAATAAACCAGGTTAGTGCGGGACCTTTTGGTATCTACAATCTTTGGTTACATGCATAGGGATGGGGAGAAACAAGGAATGAAGAGGTTTGCGGCGGCAATAGAATGTCGTTCTTAAGCTAACATCAAACGTGGGCATGTCCGCTAGATTATGACCCTTAGCACACATACCAAGTCGGTCAGAAGGTTATACAGATACTTGTGGAAGTGCAGGTGAAACAGGGGTGACCAACAGAACACAAAATGGTCGCAGTCGATCAAAATGGCTGTGGCCCAGGGCCTGACTGGGAACCAAAACCGGCCCCGGTAAAGTGCTCGGCCGGCCCCACTGAGGGTAGGCTGGCGGTGCGACAGAGCTCTTGCCTGGGCCGGTTTTCAGCTGATCTTGTTACAGGGCCTATTTTGCAGCTATGCTGCATAAACGGCCCTGTAACAAAAACGGCCCCCACCCTTGCGGCGCACCGGGGGATTGCCCGGTGCCTGCAACGGCCAGTCTGGCCCTGCTGTGGCCTATGTGTGCGCAAAAAGGGGCCATCGAGCAAGATGGCGCAGGTAATGTTCACGATTATCGACCAAGGTTTCACAACTACTGCTCAGTCGGCTTCACTTTGTACAGTTGTGCCACCAATAGTTTTACCAGTTGATGACCAGTGTTTTCAAATGCACTCACTTTGCACATGCACTTGGTCTAGAGCCCTGTGCAGATGCTGTGTTCAGGTTCGAATTGCTTGCCCTTTTCTTGCTTCAAAAAGATTTGAAGACATTTTGATGAGGTCCAATCATGGACCTGTGTCAAATCATGCGTTTGCACGTTCCAGAGGTGCTAGGTCCTAGTCAGTCCTCCGGAGGATACTTGGACATTCTAGCTTGTCTTATTTCCTTTGGCTTTTAACACCACACCTTTTTCTATCATTCTTCAGCGATGCCTTTTTCCAAAACTTTTGAGTCACTTGCCCAATTTTGTTCATGGAGTTTTTTCTTATTAGTACTTATTGTGACACTTTAAGCTTTTAACAGCACTGGCATTTGCTTGTTTTGTTGCATCCATCCACTAAGTTTTTCTATTTCCGTACGGCTAAGGCCATGATACAAAATGAGAACCAAGATGAATCTTGGGATATGCTCCGAAAATAGGGAACTGTAGCCCTCTTTCACTTAGCTCAGACCATCTTCTTTCACAGTACCTTCAAGAAAGGCTTTTTGAACGTCATCTCTAAGCTGAATCTCTCTATAGCTTCTACTCCTCATTTGAGCCTCACGGTTTGCATACTGATCTACTCCATTCACTTGCCTATAGTTTGAATTGAAAATACATATTAACTTTTATTTCAGGGTTTATGAACCTCTCAAACAGTTCTTGTATATATTTTATATAAAAGTGTTTAGTTTTTCAATGAGACTCTCAACTTAGTTGTGTTAATATAAACAAAAGATCAAGATTAGTCTTTAGAAGCGTGTGTTCTCCACTGTTTAAGTGTAGTTTATCCTAATTTCCCATTTCTCCCTTAACAACGTTCTGTTTCCTTTTTTAAAAAAATGTGTTTCTTGCAGCACTATTATGCCTTTTTAGGCCTAGTTTTTGCTATATAAAACTACAAAAATAAAATAAATAAAAAATACCCTGATTGAAACTTGTGTAGCGTTATGGTGTCTTCTGACTCTGCGGTGTGAGTGGAACCTCAGCTCATGTCAGAAGTGTGACTACTTTCACCTACAACCTGCCACTTCATGTCCCAACCGAGAGAATACAAGGTCCATTGATATCACCTCTGGTCAGTGTTGCATTGGATTTTTAAGGGTCCTGTGACATTGAGTTGAGCCTAAGTACCTTCTGTAGAGTAAAGGTAACATCTCATTCAATTAAAATTCGATTAACCTCACTGTTGATGCTTCCTTAGCATACCATTGTGAAAGGATGAAGTACTGTAGTGTATTGAGACTCAGGACCAGGTTTAAAGTGTCGAGTCTTTTGGAGTACTATAGTTCAGTTACCAGCATTACATGGGTGCTGAGAACAACACACATTAAGCGGAGCATCAGAAGAATAACGCGTGAACTGTAACTGTTATTTTTCTCTCTTTAAGACCATTAAATTCTGTTTGTGATGGTCTGGCCACTCACAGAGAGCCAAACAAAATTTGGAGAAGCCACTTCACCAATTACATAGAGTAAAGCAGTACTATAGGAATACTGTGTGACAGTACTGTGATCTAGCTATTGGAGTTTCGGTTTGGTCTCTACTAAAAAGACAAACCTACCACATTGAGAGCCACTGATATGAGATATTTCTCTTAATGTGTTGATCTGAAGGTATAGGACTGCATCACAGAATGTTTGCAGCCTTAGCATTTAGAAGGAAACCGCCATGTTGTGCACAGACAAAGGATTTTCTATTGTTGAAGAGATATTATCATCCCTTATGTGTTTTTTTTCTTTTTGTTTTTAATCACATTTTTATTTGCTTTTAATGACTACTCCCTTTGGCAATCTCACTGAAATAAATCTAAGATTGAACTATTTTCAATTAGGGATAAATGACATTCCTCTTAGGCCATCAAATCTAAATTGTGAGAATGCAGGGCATGTCTTAGAAAATCAGTAAACTCTATTAGCAGGCCTGTCAATATAAAAAGCGCGTTCCATTTCCACCCCTTGGTCTAATAACCTTTCCTCTGTTGCTGTGAGGCAGTTCACGTAATCAGTATATATTGTCAGCTTACTGGAGTTGGGCAAGCATGAAATGAAAATTGTGTTAATATTGATCCAATCCCTTACCTGCAAGTGTCCTTGATGTCCTTTTCCTGTGAGAAATAACTGCAAGTCTTACATAGTAATTACTCGATGGGAATTGCAACACATTAAGTGAAATATGTGTAACCTTAACAGCTATTTTGAATATGTTTCCAAGGTTTTTGCATTCATTCAAACCAGGCCATGTAAATGTTAGTGATGCAAAAACGTTGGTACTCCTGCTTACTTTCTTAAATTTAAAGCATTACAATTCTTCAACACCGGCTCGCCTGCTTACTTTGTTAAATTTAAATCATTACAATTCTTCAACACCGAAAACACCATACTTTTCTTAAAAGAGTATGGTGTATTTTTAAATTAATTCAAATATACACTATTTTTATGAGAAAACAATATTGTATATGTGAGGTTCTCTATTTTGAATTATGTTTTTTCTGCATCTACCTCTCCTGCATCCTTTCAGCTAAACACACTGAACATCTGGAAATGCAGATAAGGAAGCAAATTGTTAGATCTGTTTATATACTTCACAACAACATTTAAAGGTGACTTCCTTGGATTTTTCGTTCCCCAAATTTGTCATGTCGAGATTGTGTTTCTCCTTGAGATAGAGTTTCAAAACCTCTATTTTAGGTAGTTACAAGTAATTGTTAGATTGGCATCTTTGGTGTGGTTTACCACCCTTTTTCCTTCAGACGTTCTGTTTTTCCTGAATTCGTTTTTGCTAGCCTTAGGACTCTGCACACTTTATCATTGGAGAAGGTGGAGAAGTGTGGCTCAGGGGTTAGAGGCGGCAGACCCGGAAGCTGAGATCGGCCCTGGACCAGGGTTCAATTCCCCGCTTCGGCGGGTCTTGGGCTCAAAAAATTCCACGGACTCGATAATTCTCGCTCCGGTGCCTTCTCAACTCACGGGTTCACACTCTGCGACTCTGGGCAATAGCTTGCTTAATCTCCACAACGGCCCCTCGCGGCGGGATGCCTGGCTTTCACCTTGTGGATACCCTGCCGGGGTTATCCCACAGGGGAATACCAGGACGGGTTCCCTAAGCAAGCGCCGGGAAACCCTTTGTGGGTAGCTGTGGGCTATATAAGCTCAAATACATTTACATACATTTACATTGCCAGCCAGTGTCAAAGTGTGTGTGCTCTCTCCTTAAAACCTGTTAGTTTGGCTTCTACCCAATTGCCATATTTTATTAACTTGTAAGTCCTTAGAAAAGGGGCCCGAGCTCTGCCCAGGGCCTGTAATTTAAATGCTGCAAGTCGGCCTGCAGCACTACTAACAAAACCAGGGCTAGACACGGACGATATGAACAACTTTAGGCCTCTGTCAAACCTACCTCTCTAATCCAAAATACTGGAAAAATTTGTTCTGCCTCAGTTAACCCAACACTTGGAGAAAATCAAGCTCCTCGACCCACACCAATCGGGATTCAGAAAGGGATGCAGCACTGAAACTGCCATCCTAAACGTCATAGACGATATGCACAAATCACTTGACTCAGACCAATGCTGCCTTCTCATTCTCCTTGACTTATCGGCCTCGTTTGACACTGTTGATCACGCATTGCTCCTCAAAGTCCTTCAAGAAAGAGCAGGCTTGGAATTGACGGTACTAAACTGGTTCTCCTCCTTTCTACACAATCGCTCGCAAAGAGTAAAAATCAAAAACTTTGAATCCGACCCCCTACCCGTCATTAGAGGAGTCCCACAAGGGTCAGTACTCTCTCCCCAACTCTTCAATATCTACATGGAACCCCTCACCACGCTACTCAGGGATTCCAACATCCCCTTTCACCTCTACGCTGATGACACGCAGATCTATCTGGAAACCACCTTCATGGACGACATGCTCAAACTTAATGACACGCTCAAAGACGTTCAACATTGGCTCTCATAGAACCACCTGAAGCTTAATCAAGCGAAGACTGAAGTTCTACTCGTCTCCAACAGAGACCAAAAAAAACAAATTGAAGAATGGCTCAAAGCCATCGACGTCCTCAATGGCACCCTCAAGCCGAAGTACTCGGTTAAGTCCCTAGGTATCACCCTAGACCCCAAACTAGACATGAAAAAACACATTGCGAGCTCCGCCAAAAGCGCTTTCCTCAATCTGAAACTTCTCTACAAAATAAAACCCTTCCTGCCTCCAAAAGACCTTCAACAGCCCACTCAAGCACTGGTGCTCTCCAGAATTGACTATGGAATCGCAGCCCTGACCGGATCAGCTAAATCACACCTAGGCCCCTTGAAAACCACCCTCAATGCTGCGGATAGAATGGTCACAGAAACTAAGAAATTCGACCACATTTCTCACGCGCTCAAGGATCTGAAATGGCTCCCTATTGAACAACGAGCCAACTTTCGAACAGCATGTCTTACACACAAAGCCCTTCACACAGGCAAACCAGAATACCTGGCCGCGAAACTCAAAAGGGCCGGCCAGTCCAGGAATCTCAGAAGCTCTAACACGCTCCTTCTCATTCCATTGAAATCTCGGAAACGCAAAACTATAAGTAAATCCTTTGAGGGCAATGCACCCAAGATCTGGAACGCCACCCCCCCCACATTCGAATGACCTCCTATTTCCCGAAATTCAAGACTTTACTCAAAGCCCTCTTCCTTGAGTGCACCTGAACTGAAGGGGAAGCTCATACAACCCCCCTGTAGACCTAATGATCTGTATGATTGTTATTTGCAGTGCCCATAAGTTGTCCAGATGTGAATTCTACCTTCGCCGCTAAAACACATTGTTGTACCTGTTGTGAAGCGCTCTGATACCCTTGGGTCCAGCTAGCGCTATACAAAACTTATAATAAATATACATAAATAAACAAGTAGCCCTTTAAACATGTCTCAAGACAGCCATTGCAGCCTCTGTGTCTGCAGTTTTAAACTGCCATTTCGACCTAGCAAATTCAACCTTTTGCCAGGCCCAAACCTATTTTGTAACACACATAAGTCACCCTTAGCATAGGCCCTGGACAGTTCAGAGGGCGGGGTACAATGGTATTAAAAAGTAGGATGTACTTTTACGTTTTTCATGTTCTAGTAGTGAAAAACGCTTAGATTTGTTTTTCACTACTGCAAGGCCTACCTCTCCCATACAATAACATTGCAAAATACTCTGCAAAGGATTACACAAATAGATTATAAGTAAAACAAGACCAAAACGACAATCTAATATGTAGAACAGAAAATTTTAATTTAAAAAAATTAAATCAAAACATAGGGTTTTGAGTCAAAAAGCGCCAACCGGGGACATGCTAAACTTAGTTAAATCCACAGTTCAGGCAGACCACGTTAGAGGGAAGGCTGGCTATACGACTTGTGCAGGTCACGCTGAAAAAGTACCTTGGATAGAGGAAGCGTCGACATCGAGAACCCGATGCTAGGAGCAGAGGAGGCTATGCATCGTGTAGATCCCGTGGATGTAGGCACTGCATCTGTTCCGATCTGCACAGTCAGTGAGGCTTCCTTGACAAACCCCTTTGCAATGCAGACGCGCTGTGCAGTCTGCTAAAGCTGTGTCTTTAAGCAGCAGCTGCGTCTGTGTCGAAGGGCGATGCGTCCGTTCCGATTTGTGCAAAGTCATTGATGCATGGATACTTCTCGGGTCAACACAGAAACAAGCACTTCCAATGGCCCAGGACTGGGTCAGCACTACTTAGCAAGGCAGAATTCACAGATGGCTGAGTCAAGGTGCTGTTTTAGGAAGTCTTTGATGGCCCTGAGACTTCAAAACAGGGGTCAAGGCAGCAAGTCCTGGAAATCACTCTGGGTTCAAGTGAGATGGGTCCAGTCCTTTTCCTCAGCAGGGCAGAGGATAGCAGGCAACTGTCAACAAGCATCATATCCGAGCAGAAAAGCAATTGTTCTTTGGCAGCAGAGTGGCAGCCCTTGTATCAGCACCGCAGCCCTTCTTCCTGGCAGAGTTGTTCACACGTCTAGTAATTTACTGTGCGGTACCCAATACTTATACCCAGCTGTGCCTTTGAAGTGGGAGTGACTTCACACTCCCACTTCAAAGGCACTGCTGGGTATAAGTATTGGGTACCGTACTGTAAATTACTAGACATGTGAACAACTCTGCCAGGAAGAAGGGACATTTTTTTTTCAGGAGGAGGTCAAGATAGATAACTGGAGAAACCGACAGGCCACTCAAAAATTGCAGGGTGCAATCCGGAAAGTGGGCCGTACATGCGCGGAAATCTCCGACAGAATGTCTTCTGTAGAAGTACGTACAGAAAATCTCGAGAAGGACCTCTCCTCCCTCCAAGCGCAGGGTCAGGAGCATGATGGTATTGTAAAGGACCTAATGCTGAAGATCGAGGACCAGGAGAACAGATCGAGAAGCAACAACCTTCGATTTCTGGGGATCCCTGAAGGAGTGGGAGGGAGTGATTCAAGGGCTTATATGATCACACTCTGCAAAGGAGCATTTCCCGAACTCCAATCCTGGGATTGGGACCGTGAAATCCAACGAGCACATCGCTTCCCATTAACTCCCTCCAAACGTCCTGGGACATCAGCGCAGTATCCTCGTGCAATGCTAGTATTCCTAGACAACTTTCTTCTGCCCCAGGTAATTTTTGACCTTGCACGACCCACCAGCAAGAGAGAATTCAACGGTGTCACTTTCTTTAGCAGGCCTGACTTTGCCAACGCAACAGTTGAGCGAAGATGGAGGATGCAACAGCTCTTCGCCCCCTTTCAGCAAGTCAGGGCTACGGTATACTTACAAAACCCGGCACGGCTAAAAATCATCTTCAGTGAGACCACACGCAGCTTCTCTTCAGGAATTCAAGCACAGGCTTATCTCAGGGAGATTTCAGAATCTAGAAGGGACAAAACCAAGAACTAAAAATTATCATAAGTTCCCTATACTCTAGTGCTGAGAATGGGTATCGACGGAGACTAAGATAGAGATCAAAATGAACAAAAGTGGGTTTGGGGGGGCGGGGGTGGATAAACTAATAAAAAAAAAAGGAAAACATTTTGCTTGCTATATGTCTATAATGTCGGGAATGTCAACATAATTTAGCAACTGTAAGGTTAATAGGGTGCTGCTCTTCTCCTATTCAGTTATATTTTTCTTCCTTCTTAGCTTTTTCTTTCTTACACAAATTATTAGCACAGTGGGTCGGATTGAGGGGGTGGGACTGGGGCCCTGACTGATCAGATGTCCTCATCCTGGTTAATGATGAACCAGGTAGCCTCAATGGGTTGTGAAGGGTGGGGGGAGGGGCTCTTGGGCTACGGGACATGGTTAGGGACGGGGGGCTGGCATCATGTAAGCTATCATGTAAGGATGTTTCTTTTTTCAGGCTTAAGGTGTTTAAGTTTAAGGTGTTTAAATTTCGAGATCTCTCATGGAAAAACGTAGACACATTTAATGAGTAAACTACGCATAGCAACAATTAATGTGTGCGGACTTAATGATATAAGGAAACAACGCAATACGGCTGTAGCACTAAGTCTTCTTAGAGCTGATATCTTATGTTTGCAGGAGACACACATAGAGAGGACACATATACATCTGTTAGACTCACTTGGCTATACGGTGGTTGGGGCCACTACTCAAAATGCTAGGATACGGGGGTGGCAATTTTATCTGCAACATGATCTCTGCAATTTACACAAACACTAACGGATTCAAATGGAAGGTGGGCTATTACATTATGCCGAAGGGAAAACAGGGATACACTTACTATATGCGCTATATACGGCAGTACCACAGATGACCCAGCAGTTTTTGATTTCTTGAATAATAATGAACTGGCTAGATGGCCGCTACCTGTAGTTATTTGTGGTGATTTTAATATCATACTCCCAGCAGATAATAATCTTGCTCAGGATAGTAATTGGACTTATAAGGGACGAAAACCAAAGGCCTATAAGGCTCTCAGGGCCTTCTGCAGAGAACAAGCACTCACTGATATATGGCATTAACACTGCCTGACTGATCCGGGCTATACCTTCTTCTCCTCCCCACATAATAAACTGGTCAGATTGGACTATTCCTTTGCATCACACGCTATTCTTCTTGAGTCATCAATAGAGAAGACTCCACGTATTATTGCAGACCATAACCCATTAGTAGCGGAAATTAGAGGGGTAAAAGCGATAACTAAAGATTGTGCAAATTGGACCTTTGAGCGATCTCTTCTCCTTAATGAGAAATATACAAAGCACATGAAACAGTGGATCCCACAATTCCTTAAAGAGAATTTAGGCAGCACTAGTATAGAAATAGTTTGGGATGCACTGAAAGCGGCAATTAGAGGGGAGACACTTGGCTTTTCAATCTCTCTGAATCGAGAAAAACGCCAAACATTGGATCAACTGCAATCTCGGCTAACGGAGGCAGAAGAAAAACGAATTATCACATTTAGGGATGGCGAGGATTCAACGGAAGCACAAGCAAGAATAAATATCAGCAAAATCAGCCATTATAGCTGTAATTGCAGAGAGGGCGGCGGAAAGATTGGCATCATGGAAGAGGGAAGCATATCAATGCAACGAACAGGTTGGTCACCACCTAGCCATCAGGGCTAGACAAAAAGCCACCAGGGACATCATTAAGGCTGTTAGAAACTCTGCACAAGAAGTAGTGTCTGATGAAGAGGGTATTTGAAAGGAGTTTCTCGTTTACTATCAAAATATATATCATGAGACAACTATGTCCTGCCCAGATGATTTTACTATCTATCTAAATCAAATCCCAGATGCCCAGTTACCACATGAGGACCAGGTCAAACTAGACGAGCCCCCCAATGGATTGACACACTCCCCTGCATTAACAGTCTTCCTAATAATAAAGCCACTGGACTAGATAATATTCCGGATGAATTTTATAAAAGCTTCTCCACCGAACTAAAAGAGATAATGCTTCAGCTAGTTGTACATGTATTTAGGGTGGGGGGGGGGGCCACCTGCTTCTTGGTCGCAGGCTAAAATCGTGGTATTTCTGAAGAAAAATAAAATCGGCACTGGAACCTGCCTCTTACCGCCCTATAACGTTGATTAATACGGATAGCAAAATCTACTCAAAAATCCTGGCGGTACGATTAGCAGGCGTTATTCATAAAGTTGTATCCCTGAGACAGCACGGATTTATTCCGGGTCGTGGTTTAGTAGACCATATTAGAACTATTTCTCTCTTCGATGCTGCACATATATCAGGAGATCCAATGGCACTTATCCTTCTTGATGCTGAGAAGGTCTTTGACAGGGTCTCCTGGTCTTTTTTATGGGAGACACTGTCAAGGGTCAGGATCGGTCAGGGATATTTACAAGCATTCAAGATGTTATACTATCAACCCACCGCAAGGCTATTCATAAATGGAGCTTTAACAGAAAATTCTAAAATAACTAGAGGTACCCGTCAGGGCTGCCCGAGCTCACCTCTCCTGTTCGCATTGTATATAGACCCCTTCTTACGTAAGCTGGAAGGGAATCAGAGAATTAGTCCTATTTTATCGCATGGGTGGGAGACGAAAGTCCTGGCCTATGCCGACGACATTGCCTTGGTGACTACAAATCCAGGAACATCTATGGCAGAGGTGGAATCAGAAGCAGCTAAGTTTGGAAGCTTATCGGGATATTCCCTTAACAGATCCAAAACCCAGATAATCTGTAAAAATGTTGATATGGGTAAAGACACGAGACAGGTCAAAAAAGCTGTGTATCTCGGAGTGGAAGTTATGGCATCTGTGGAGAAAATAGTCGAATGTAATATTGATCCCTTAATCAATAAAACCAAACCTGAATTAATTAGACTACACAAACTACATCTTTCAATAATAGGAAGATGTAATTTAACTAAAATGCTTTTTTTCCCCAAATTTTTATATTTTACAAGTCAAGTCAAGTCAAGTCAAGGAATTTATATAGCGCACTACATACCCAGCGGGTTTCAAGGCGCTTAGGAAGGGGAGGAGGATTACTTGTCAAATATCCACGTTTTAAGTTGCTTTCTGAATGCTAAATGGTTCTGGGTAAGGCGCAGGCAAGCGGGGAGTGAGTTCCATGTTTTAGCAGCCAGGTATGAAAAGGATCTGCCTCCCATGGTGGTCTTGTTGATGCGAGGTACAGTGGCGAGGGCTTGGCCGGAAGAGCGTAGTTGGCGGGAGGGGGTGTAGAAGGACAGTCGTGAGTTAAGGCATTCTGGACCAATGTCGTAGAGTGATTTGTGTGCGTGGGTAAGCAGTCGGAAAGTGATCCTCTTATTGACGGGTAGCCAGTGGAGGTCTTTAAGGTGACCAGAGATGTGTTCGCTGCGTGGGATGTCTAATATGAGTCTGGCTGAGGTGTTTTGGATTCGTTGGAGTTTCTTCTGGAGTTTTGCGGTAGTACCTGCGTAGAGGGTGTTTCCGTAGTCCAGTCGGCTCGTGACCAGAGCGTGGGTGACTGTTTTCCTTGTTTCGGAGGGGATCCAGCGAAAAGTTTTTCTGAGCATGCGAAGAATGTTGAAGCAGGAAGAGGATACGGCGCTGACTTGTTTGTTCATTGAGAGTGAAGAGTCCAGGATGACGCCTAGGTTCCGTGCGTGGTCTGTCGGGATGGGAGCTTTTCCGAGGGCTTCCGGCCACCAGGAGTCGTCCCATGCGGAGGGGGATGTGCCTAAGATGAGGACTTCTGTTTTGTCTGAGTTCAGTTTCAGACGGCTTTGTTTCATCCATTCGGCGACTTCTTTCATTCCTTCGTGTAGGTTAGTTTTGGCGGTGCTGGGGTCATTGGTGAGAGAAAGGATCAGTTGAGTGTCATCTGCGTAAGAGATGATGTTGAGGTTGTGTTGGCGTGCGATGGCCGCGAGGGGGCTCATGTATACGTTGAAGAGGGTGGGACTGAGAGAGGATCCTTGTGGTACGCCGCAGATGACTTCAGAGGCCTCGGACTTGAATGGTGGAAGGCGGACTCTCTGGGTTCTTCCGGTGAGGAACGAGGTGATCCAATCAAGTGCTTTTGCTTGGATTCCGATGTTATTGAGGCGTTGTAGAAGGGTGCTGTGGCAGACTGTGTCGAATGCTGCAGAGAGGTCAAGGAGGATGAGGGCGACTGTGTCTCCATTGTCCAGTAGAGTGCGAATGTCGTCTGTTGCTGCGATGAGGGCGGTCTCAGTGCTGTGTTTTGCTCGGAAGCCGGATTGTGAGGGGTCGAGGGATTTGTTGGCTTTGAGGAAGGCGTCGAGCTGGTTGTTGACTGCTTTCTCGATGACTTTGGCCGGGAATGGAAGCAGCGAGATGGGGCGGTAATTTTTGAGTTCGGTGGGGTCCGCTGTGGGTTTTTTCAGAAGGGCGGTGAGTTCAGCGTGTTTCCAGTCTTCCGGGAAGGTGGCGGAGTTGAGGGAGCAGTTGATGACGTCTCGGAGGTGCGGTGCTATGACGGAGTCTGCTTTGTTGAAGATGTGGTGAGGACATGGGTCTGTGGGGGATCCTGAGTGGATGGAATTTATCAGGCGGATGGTGTCCTCAGTGGAGATTGGGTTCCAGTCGTTGAGGGTGTTCACGGGGGGAAGATGATCAGCAAATGGTAGGGTGGGTTGGTTTCCGGGTTGGTTGTCAAAGCTGTTGTGGATGTCTGCAATTTTGTTGTGGAAAAATGAGGCTAGGGAGTCGCAGAGGGTTTGAGAGGGGGTGATGTCGTTGGAGTTGGCTGAGGGATTGGAAAATTCCTTGATGATGTTGAAAAGTTCCTTGCTGTTGTGAGCGTTGTTGTCAAGTCGATCCTTGAATGCTGTTTTCTTGGCTTTTCGGATAAGTTGGTGGTGAGAACGGGTGGCGTTTTTGAAGGCGTCCTTGGTGCTGGTGGTTGGGTCTTTTTTCCAGGCCTTTTCAAGGGAACGGCAGAGTTTCTTGGACTTCTTGAGATCGTCGTTGAACCATGAGGCCTTCTTGCTGCCAGGTTTGTTTTGACGTTTTTTCAGAGGTGCTAAGGTGTCAGCGGTGTTGGATAACCATAGGGTGAGGTTGGTGGCGGCTTCGTTAGCGTTAGAAGAGAGTGCTGGGGTGTTTTGAAGGAGCGATGCGGAGATTTGGTCCGTGGTGATTTTGTTCCAGTTTCTTGGCAGGGTAGGTTGGAGGTGGGTGCTGGGTTTTGGTTTGTTGTAGGTGAAGTGAACGCATCTGTGGTCAGTCCAGAGGAGGTCCGTAGTGTGGCTGAAGGAGACATGGTTGCTGGATGTGAAGATGGGGTCGAGTGTGTGACCTGCGATGTGAGTGGGGGAAGTGACTAGTTGTTTAAGTCCGAGGTTGGCGAGGTTGTCCACGAGGCTGGCGGTGTTGCGGTCGTTGATCTTTTCGAGGTGAAAGTTGAGGTCTCCCAGAAGGATGTAGTCTTTCGAGGGGAGCGCGTGTGGGGTGATGAAGTCCGTGATGTCTTCGCTGAATTTTGCGCGGGGTCCTGGTGGTCTGTAGAGGAGGGTGCCTCTGAGTGTGGTTTTGGGGTCGATGTGGATCTGGAAGTGAAGGTGTTCGGAGTTGGCGAGGTTGGCGTCAGAGCTGGTTGATATGCGGATTGATTTCTTATGGACGATAGCGATTCCTCCTCCTGTGTGGCTGGTACGGTCTTTGCGAGTGATCTTATAGTCTTCAGGGATGGCAATGGTGATGTCTGGTGCGGAGGAAGCATTCATCCATGTTTCCGTAAGGAAGGCGATGTCCGTAGAAATGGTGTCTAGTAGATTCCATAGGTCAATGGTGTGTCTGTGGACCGATCGGGTGTTGAAAAGGATGCATTGTAGTTGGTTGGGGTCGGGAATCTGTGACGTGGTTGTAGCGGAGATGTTGTCGGTGCCGCTGAATTTGCAGGTGAAGCAAGAGAAAGGTCCATGGGTGTGTCCAGGAGCGGCTTGGACGCAGTTGGGGGCGCGACCGGGGTTAAGGGCTAGGAGGGTGGCGGCATCGTAGGTAATGCAGGGGGGCTGGGAGGGACGGGGGCCAGGGGGTCTGGCACTGGGCGCGGTCCAGGCGCGGACGGGCGTAGACGGGCTTACCTTTGGCGCACCTTCGGCACGACTGGGGCGCGATCGCTGCGCGTGAACGCTGCGCGCGGGACCTCCTGTCATATATGGGTAGGGGGGGGAGGGGCGAGGGCTGCTCAGCTGGGAGGCGGGGCGGGTGTCCTTCGACCACAACAAACCACAAAATGGCAGCGGAGCGCTGGTGGATACGCGCGAGCACAGCCAAAGTTAAAACAATGCAGATTAAAAGCGGCAATGCAAGATATAACAATAACAAAGCGCTGAAAGAGGCAGAATGCAGGAGAAGGCAAAGAGGCGCTACACACGATACCAGGTGTCGTCAAGACGCTGGTGAGCGACCACTCGGCTCGGGAGAGTAGAGTGAGTCACAGGGAAGCGAGGGGTCGGAGCGCTGAAATACACTGTGGGAGGGCTGCTCAGCTGGGAGGGTGTCCTTCGACCACAACAAACCACACAATGGCAGCGGAGCGCTGGTGGATACGCGCGAGCACAGCCAAAGTTAAAACAATGCAGATTAAAAGCGGCAATGCAAGATATAACAATAACAAAGCGCTGAAAGAGGCAGAATGCAGGAGAAGGCAAAGAGGCGCTACACACGATACCAGGTGTCGTCAAGACGCTGGTGAGCGACCACTCGGCTCGGCATTAGAATTTAGCAATACGTGTCTAAAAAAGATAGAAGATATGTTCTCACGATTTTTATGGGCCTATGAGAACCCCAGAAGAGCTTATAAATTTCTCTCTTTACCAAAAGAAAAAGGGGGGCTGGCTCTCCCAAATATAAGACTGTACTACTGGGTAACTACACTACTGCACAATCTCACTCTCTTAAATGATCAAACCACAGACCTAGAGGATATACCCACGCCTATAGAGTTCATAATGGGCAAAGGTGCTGGGGGATGGATCTGTCGGTTTCTAAATGATTCCCATTACAAAAAAGTCAGCTTCAAGACACTGGTGGTCGAATTTAAAAGCATGAAATCGGTCCGCAAAATGTTTGGGCTGGGCCGTCTAAATTACTACACGCCAACTTGTAACAACCCAAACTTGCCCGATGTTTTTAAAGACCCATTACTTAAAAAATGCCAATATAAAGGTCTGGCCAAACTGGGAGATCTTACTCTCTCGGGTGTCGCTTCTTTGGAGAATCCTAAAGAAAAATATAGATTAGACTGGAGGGACTTTTACAAATACACAATTTTTTGGAGAGAAACTGCGGTGGACCAGCAGGATTCATTAGCAATTCTATCATTGATAACCTAAGATCAAGTCAAGCATCAATTGGAACAATATATAACTCTCTTAACGCATTAATGCCGGATGATTTAACAACGCGAGCTAGGAAGTGGCAGGAGGAAATAGACATTCCAGAAGATCTATTTCTCCATTCTTTCGATTTAGCACAAAATGTGCTAATCCCGGCACGGCTTCAAGACCAGTACTATAAGTCCTGCTTTTCACTGTACTATACTCCAAAAAGAATCGCAAAATGGGGGACAGGGAGAGGGACTTGCTGTCCACGATGTTCTCTATACCAGGCTGATCTCAACCATATGTTTGCTTCTTGTGACGTACTAAGCAATCTCAAATGCGAGATTACGAATTTCTTTAAAGAAGTATTAGGGAGGAATGTTCCTCTATCTTCCTCCCTGATATGCCTTGGGGTCAATCAGGAGACACAAGATAAACCCGGAGAGTATATGATCTTTATAGCAATGGCAATATACCGCCTCTGCCTTGCTTCAGCATGGCTGGACCCATTTCCTCCAGGGTACCCTCAATGGTTAATACAACTAGTGGCAAACTACAATTTTGCGAAAGCCATTTATGGGAAAAGAAGTGTACGATCCATGCAGAAAGGGATAAAGATTTGGGAACCTCTAACTAAATGGCTTGAGAGATAAGCCAACAATTCAACGCCTTATTTTTTTTCTTTTCTTCTTTCTTATAAAATGTGCCAACCGACGGGATGGGAGGGGGTTACAATACTCAGAAATGTGTGCATGATGAACAATTGCCAATCAACTGTTAAAGGCAAACTCTCACTTTAGTAACTCATTTAGAGATACACACAATCTATCAACGGTGATGACAATACATGTATGTTGTTTTACTTCGCTCTATCCCTTTTTTGGTTCTTTGTCCCTCCTCGGTTTTTCTTCTTTCTCTCTCTTTTATTTTTACTTTATTTTTAATGCCTTTTTCCGTTGTTCTTGAATTTATAAAATGTTTGTAACTCGATCAGAAAAACGAAGTGTAATTGGCATATTGTTATATCATACACTAAATAAAAAAAATGAAGTGGTAGTGACTTCAAAGAAGAGTCTTTGAAGTGCACTCAGTTCCTTTCTTCCCAGTTCTGGCTTCAGACTGTCAGTAGGGAGTACACAGCCATTTGTGTGGGAAACAGGACAGTGCCTATTCAGGTGTAAGTGTCAGCTCACACCTCCTCTCCTCAGGGCCGGTGCTGGGCATGGGCAGCGTGGGCAGCTGCCCAGGGCCTCGCACTCAGTCCACCAGCATGGGGCCACGCACGGGTGATGTGTCCTGTCGGTTCCCTGGCGGTCCATTTCAAAGAAAGGTGTCACCTTTCTTTGAAATGGAGGGGCCCCCCTCCCCGGGCTTCTCAGGGATGGTATCTGGATACATAAGGGAGCGAGACGCTCCCTTCAATTGAAATAAGACCCATTCACAGACACTGTGGGAGGCCCATTGTCCATCATTTTGGCGCCCCCATAGTTTTAACTTTTAGCCCACAAGCAATTCTCACACCTATCGGACTGAAGGTGTGAGAAATGCTTGTGGGCTCAAAGTTAAAACTTTGGGGGGCGACAAAATGCTGGACAATAGGCCTCCCACAGTGTCTGTGAATGGTCTCCTTGCAAGGGGCCACTTATCTACATTAGAGGGGCCTCGCACATTCCCTTTTAGCCCAGGGCCTTGCAAATCCTAGAACCGGCCCTGCCTGTCCTGCTCAAGAAGAGACATCAAAATGCAGATGAGTATGCAGACATACCTTACCTTCCTGTGCTTGTGGCTGTCTAGAGGTAATGCACAAAGTGTAACTGTCACCCACCCCAGACGTGTATTGGAGATAGGCTGCAGGCAAACAGAGCAGTAAGAGCAGAAAAATGCCTCTTTTCTAAAAGTGGCATTTCATTTCTAAAATATTAATGTTAAATCCAACTTTGCCAGCAAAGAGTATTTATCAATACCATTCCACAGATAAACACATGATGCAACTACTACTTTCTAATCAGGAGTTACAGCTTAAACTTGTAAGGAGTTTCCAATGTAAACCTGTGAGGGGAGTAGACCTCACAGTAGTGAAAAATAAATTTGGGTGTTTGTCGCTACCAGGACATGCAAAACATAACAGTATATGTCCTACCTTTTACTTACACAGTACCCTGCCCTATAGGCCACCTAGGGCCTACCTCAGCGGTGGCCTGTGTGTAATAAAAGGGGAGTTTAAGACTTGGCAAATAGTTTTAAATGCCAAGTCGAAGTGGCAGTAAACTGCACACACAGGCCCTGCAATGACAGATTTGAAAGGCTACTTGGGTGAGTAGCACAATCAGTGCTGCAAGCCCACTAGTAGCATTTAGGTTACAGGCCCTGGGTATATGGTATACCACTTTACAAGGGATTTGCAAGTTAACTAAATATGTCAATTGTGTACACTACCCACCAATGTTACCATGTTTAGGGGAGAAACAAATGCACTTTAGCACTGGTCAGCAGTGGCAAAGTGCTGAGAGTCCTAAGGCCAACAAAAAGATTCAGCAAAAAGAGAAGGTAAGCAGGCAAAACAGGTTAGGGGAGGCCCACCCTAAGGATGAAAGGTCTAACAGAATAGATAACTAGTTCATGTTTGGCGTCCCTTGAATTGGGATGAAAAATCCTAATTTATGGTGAAGTCAGATTTTAAATTATAATTCTGAAGATGTCACTTTTAGAATGTTGGCATTTTCTTGCCTTAGCCATTTGGTGCCTGTAGCCTGTCTTTGGGTCACATACATGTTATGTTCTGTTACAAGGGACTTCTAAAGTGCATGTTCACCGGCTGGTTTCTTGGCACTGAGAACACTAGCAGCAGCATGAAAAGAACAGTTAATCGTAGGCTTGTCTCTAAAGCCATGTTTTTAACAGGGTTCTGAAATGCTAGTAAGTGGTGGTGGCTCATATGTTGTCAGGGAAGGAGTTCCAAACACCAGGAGCTGGTACAGCAAAACTTGTTCCTCCCAATCTTTTCCTACTGAATTTGGGAGCCCCTTAGAGATTGTGGTGTGCTGATCTGAGATTACGCCTGGGGGTGCATTTCAATATTCTAAAAGCCACAAAGGTAGGGCTTTTACCATGGCAGACTTTAAAGATCATACATCCCGTTTTAAACAGGGTTCTCTGAGCAACTGGGAGCCAGTACAGTTCCTTTAGCAAATGTTTTCAATGACAGTAACCAGGTTGTTGATAGACCAATCTGGCTGCTTGGTTTTGGACGAGCTGCAGTTTTTGACTCGGGCCCTAAGGCAGACCTAAGTAGAGAGCAATGGCGAAAGCGCTACAGGACATCACAAGAGCGATAATGATCTGATTGATGGCCTAGACTGAGAAAAATTCCCTGATCTTTTTAATTTTGCGGCGCTGAAAGAAGCATGAAGAAGTCACTGCTTCAATCTGAGGCTTCAATGAGAGATCTTCATTGACAAGAATGCGAGGCTCTTACCTGCTTTTTTTGAAGTAGGAGGGGGACCCAGCTCCTCAGGCCAAAACGAAGGACTCCAGCAGTGCAATTTGTTTTTGACCATCACCACCTTGGTTTCATCCGAGTTCAGTTTCAATTGTTGGCAGTTCAACCAGCCGCGGATAAAGATCATAGTGTTCTGGAAGAACTCTATAGAGTCTGGGGTATCCTCAAGGTTGAACAATAGCTGCATACCATCGGCACAGTTAAATATTTTTACATGCTTCCCTATTAGGGCATTTACCAACTGGCGGGTGTAAAGATTGAATAAAAGGGTGATAAAGAGGAGCTCTGAGGTACTCCGCAGTTTAGATTGACCTTGGATTAGCAAAAAGGGGAAAGACGAACGATTGCAATCAATCTGATAGGGAGGTCTTTATCCTGTCCAATATGCATCCTTGCAGACCAGCGGCCTCGACACAGTCAAAATATGTCATGATCCACTGTATCAGAGGCCACCAATAGAAGGACCTATGCCTGGGCCTGACCTTTAGCCACCTCCTCTTGCATGTCATCAACTACTGAAAGTATAACGGATTCCGTAGAATGGGCTTGATAGAAGCCTGCCTAATTTGGATCCCAGAAGGAGGAGCACAAAGTAAGGAAGAAGGGAAATTGGGGGATAGATCTTTAGGATGGAGGAATAATCCCCAGCTTTTTTAAGTCGGGGGGGAGGACTACTGCTTCTTTAAATGTAAGGGGAACCAAGCCCTGACTCAAGAATAAGTTGAGCATGGCAATCGCTAAGTCAGGAAATTCTTTAAAGATGGCCTTTTGGATTGAAACGGGGCAGATGTTGTTAGGGGAGCGGGATATGACCTTATCAACAGCCTCGGCAAAGCATCTCTAGTAATTGATGGGAATACATTGAAATGAAATGGATATCAATCTTCAGAGAGAATGGGGCTGAGGGAGCTTTAGGGGGGGTGTACGGTCTTTAATTATCTGGAATTTTTCAATGAAAAACTGGCTCAGTTCGTCACATAAATCTTGTGAGGGGGCACCGGAGCATTTAAGCGGTCCGGGTGGATAACTCTGATACGGTTTTAAATGCTACTTTAGTTTTATATTTAGAATTTCGAGTTTTATTTAGGAACTACGTGGATTTAATTTCGCAAATTAGTTTCTTGTAAGTCTTCAACTGAAAGACAAATTTATCCTTTGCTTCAGGGGCTAATGCTTTGTGCCATTTGCGCTCAGATTGGCGCAAAGCGAGTTTGGCTAGTTTATACTATACATTTCCCGCTGAAAATAAGAAAAATGGTTATTAGTTGAGATAGGTAAGTACCAACCTCACGTAATATCCACAACACTTTTCAGGATAAACCACTAAATAAACCTGAGCTCAACCCCTTGGTAGATATGGCAAAGACCAGCCAGTTTATTTTCAACGCAATTCATGCTGACCACGATGGAACGGGTCAGATACACTAGCCAGGTTTCCCCTAGATTTTACCTTCTGACTTTAGTCCTTTAGGTTCAAATTCAACACAGGAGAAAATTTCTAAAGCCCCTCACCCCCTCTGGATCTCAGGGAAAGCACTTAGCGACTCGCTGGGTGTCAGTCAGAGTCCTGTCCAGGCCCAGTTGAAGCTGATCAGCTAGGCAGCTGCAGGAAAGGCCTCTTTTAGCTTGTTTTATCCCTGTAGTTTGAACAAGAGATCAGCAGTATGATCCTTGAAGTCCACTTCTTTGTCCTGAGTACAAGGAGAGAAAGCAGGTCCAGTCTACAAGTCCTCTTCTCTGTAGGTTTAGTCCTCTGCAGATCTTACTCAGGTCTAGTAGGTATGTGAAGTAGGTGCCTGGAGATGCTTCAGTTATGCATGGCATGAGCTAGTGTGTGGGAATGGCCACTGGGCATGGGCATGCCCAAACTAATGGGATAAAAGTTCCCAGGGCTAAGTCTACCCACTTTGAGTAATTTCAAGATGGCAACAAGCTTCAGCAACACAAAAATTGCATATGTGTCAGTGTACTATTGTAATCCTAGTGTCCTCTCATATCTTACACCAAAATCCAATTTGAGGCAGTCCCTTTACCCCCAAGAAACCCAGAGACAGACATCTGGTAGAACAAGGCAGGGTTCATTAGCAACCAGATGGTGAAATATTAGATTTTTTGGGGGCATCCAGCTCTCACCCTTTGAGGTGGGCTCTGAGTGTGATATATTAAACCTCAATAGACCTGTCAAGCAGGTCTTTACACTCTAGCAGGATGTGACACAGTGATGTCAACAGTTGGTCAACTCTGATTGGGGCCAGTGTGGCGGGGGGCTGGGAGGGGGGAGGGGACAAAATAAGTGTGCCAACCTGCTTGTTAGAAAAATTTGCCTGTGACAGGGAAGGCCTCTTTGAAGCTAATAAAGTGCTTCGGCCCAGGCCACAGGCCATTCTGTCAAGGGCACAACCCCTCCCCACACCCAAGACTTTTTGTCCCTGTCCTTGGAGCAAGTTCACACCTATTTAAATGCTAAATACTGGCTGGTAGAAATGGGAGAGCAAAATTAAGATGACCTTCCAGTGACTTAAGGCATGGAAAAGCCAACTTTCTAAAAGTAAGTTTTCCTTTATAGTTATACAAAATGTGATTTTAATATAACATTGGGTTTTGAACAACTATTAAAAAATGTCCTTGAATTCTTTTTCTAGCTCCTCCCAAACTAAAATTAGCATTATTAAGAGGGAATCATGTAACCCAGTGTTTTCCTACGGAGCAGCCAGCCCTACAACAGTGAAAATGTTTTTTGGACTTTTTCACTGTAAGAACATGTGGAATGGTAAACTTTTACATGTCCTGTGTTTAAATACCACGCACCCTGCCTGATAGGCAATAAGGCCTACTTAGGGGAGATTTATTACTTTTTTAAAGGAGTGGGTTGACCTGTCAAAAAGAGTTTATTTTGGCTGATTGAATTGGCAGTTTAAAACTTCACAGCAAGCTCAGACATCCGCATGCAGTCTGTAAAATGACCCCTGTCTCTGCTGCTGTTAGCAGGAGATTACACTGGCTTCCAGTAGCACTGTGAATCTGATTCATGATTACTTATCTGGAGTTCAAATGCCTCAATGACCTGGTCCTGGCCTACCTTTCATTTAAACTTAGGCATTATTTCTCTAAGGTTCTTTGCTACAAAATCATGGCTCTGTATCAGTTCTCCAGGATTGCCTATCCTGACAAGGCACACAAGCTTTTTCTGCACAAGTTTCCATGCCCTTCCATTAGATTCAAGAATGGCAGCCACACCTCATAGTTTCAGTAAAATGCTGAAGGCTAGGTTTTTTGCTATGCAGGATTTATAAAATCAAGACGAGAGACCCAATTTGATAGTGTGCGCTATATATGTAAACAAGGGCTTTGGAAGCCCGAAACGTGTCTTGCCCTCGCTATCTTCAACCCTTGGAAAATAAAATCTTCTGTGTATGCAGTCCGTGGTCCGTCTCCTCATTGCCTGGAGGGTTCTGATTTCTACTAGAACCAGTAGTGGCTGTTGTTTGGAGTTTGCGCAGATATATATATATATATATATATATATATATATATATATATATATATATATATATATATATATATATATATATAATATATATGTATCACCATTATACATATTTGTGCTTGAAACACGTTATAAGATGGCTGTTATCAATCTGTTGATTATTGCTTACGAGTGGACCATCTTCTCTTTTTATGATTTTTCACGTGATGCACTTTTTTGTTATTAAAATGGTTCCATGAACGAATACAGGCTTAGTGCCGAAACAGGTCTGTCAGAGTGAGGAGGCTTGCACATTAAATACACTTTGCCATTAATTTCTGTGAGTGCCCTCGGTTTGTGGTTTAAATTGATTGAATTACCACTGTGGATTTGTGTGAAGCAGCTCACCACTGCTAGGAGACCAGCACCCAGGATGTGTGGAGCAGCCGCGGTGAACTTTTGTACATATGTTTTTCTTTTTAAGTGCTCGAACCACGAGCTGCAGTCTAAAAGGGCTGGTTGGAGGATTGCGACAGTGGATATAGAATAAGAATAGGGGTTAGAATCAAGATGTAGTAAAAACTATATTGGGTAACCCAACATCAATAGTCTTTGAATGGTTGCAAAAGCCTAAAACTAGAATCTGCAGCATTGTGAGGGATCTGACTGACAAGTGAGGGAAGAAAGTACATGACAATAGTCGGGCCTTTAGACCAGACAATGTGCAAGTCAGAAGAGGTGTCGTAAGGTCATTCTTGAATTTAACAATGTCTTTATCTTTTCTTAGCGGCTGAAGAAGGGAGTGAGGTACCCGGAACATGGAAATATCTACCTCCAGAGGTATCTGACCTGCCAGGAGGTTAGTTGGGAGATGCTGTCTTTAGTCAGTCAGAAGTATGTGAGGGCTGAAGCTAGTGTACGGGTCTTATGCTGCAGGAGTCAAAATAATGAGGGCCCAAAAATGGCAAACGTTTTGGACTTCTAAATTGGTAGATGGGTCAAAATTCTACTTTATGAGTTACAATTGTACCAGATCTGACACACCTGGTACACTCATAGCCTAGCTATGAAGTTAGCTGCACAGATTTGCTTTTTCAATGCATGCCTGATGTGGGAATGAAGCCAATTTAGGAAGAAATGTAGATCTATACAGTGGTTAATTGGAGCTGTTTTAGCCGGTGGGGCCCACTGGTATTCATCTTTAGGGACAAGCACATATTTTCCCTCATCAGATATTGTCAGCGAGCAAGAGGTAAACAAAAAAAACAGGAAAGGAGGAGGGAGGAAGAGGGAAACCGGGACAAATTGAGAAAGTAGGGACCAGCAAGAATGAGATAAAGGGGCAGCAGTGTTGGGTAATGGATTAAAGAGGCCTGAGGTAAATTCAACACTATGCAGCCTGGTTATTTGACGTGCCAGTTTTAATAGTACCGCCGGAGTAGAGCTTTGGGTACCGGCACTCACTCGTTTGGAAATTATGCACTGGGTCTAAATGTGGAAGGCCCACTCACACTATGTACATTGAAACAGGCCACAAACACACGCTGTTAGTTATCAGAACACGCACATCTGAAAGAGACACATTAGTGATAGATTCCTTACCTTAGAATATCCCCAGACATCAGACTGGATCCGGAAAGTTTTCGTCAGCAGTACCCCTGCGCGATGGAAGGTGGTGTTGTGCGGCTCTGCATCCGTCGCTGGCGTCGTAGGTGCCGAGATGACATCGCGGAGACTACTAAGGTGCCACCCATGCGCGCTGATGTCAGTTCTTTCTTTTTCCGCACCAGCAAGCGCAGATCCGGTTAGCGCACGTACCCAGGTCACTTTTTTACTATCTTTTTCAGACTTTAGACTGAGAAACTCCTGAGGCGGAAAGCCGGGAGCTGTGATTTATTGAATCTTCAATTTTTAAAAAACTGTGATACTGTGTTTTTAAGACCTTTGCACTGACCCCTGGCACCTACCTAAATTGTCACTGAGCAGCAGATTGAACGTTGTTCCGGCTAAAACGCTCGCTTCTGCCGCCATTTCCTGCTCGAGGGAGCCATGAGACACACCCACCTCGGTTGGCCACGCCTCCCCTCACAGGTACAAATAGTGAGCGCTGAACGTGAGCGCTGAACACTAGCGCTGCATTGTTAGACTGAGAAACTCCTGAGGCGGAAAGCCGGGAGCTGTGATTTATTGAATCTTCAATTTTTTAAAAACTGTGATACTGTGTTTTTAAAGACCTTTGCACTGACCCCTGGCACCTACCTAAATTGTCGCCGAGCAGCAGATTGAACGCTGTTCCGGCAAAAACGCTCGCTTCTGCCGCCATTTCCTGTTCGAGGGAGCCACGAGACCCGCCCACCTCGGTTGGCCACGCCCCCCCCTCACAGGTACAAATAGTGCGCGCTGAACACTAGCGCTGCATTGTTAGACTGAGAAACTCCTGAGGCGGAAAGCCGGGAGCTGTGATTTATTGAATCTTCAATTTTTAAAAAACTGTGATACTGTGTTTTTAAAGACCTTTGCACTGACCCCTGGCACCTACCTAAATTGTCGCCGAGCAGCAGATTGAACGCTGTTCCGGCTAAAACGCTCGCTTCTGCCGCCATTTCCTGCTCGAGGGAGCCACGAGACACGCCCACCTCGGTTGGCCACGCCCCCCCTCCAACACCCAGAGCATCTACCATAAATCATGAGTCTCTGCCGGAAGCGCAGCGGACGAGCGCAGCGGGCGCGCCGATGGCGCGCCGAAGGTGTGCTTAAGGCAAGCTCGTCTGCTCTCGTCCGCGACAAGGACGCGACTAGCGCGGACCACTCTGCTCAGATCCTCACGAGGCCCCCGCTCTACACTCGAGAGACCTTGCTCAATCTGAGAGAGTATGCACACGAAGGTCAGCTTACCTTTACTGACACCGCCTTTCCACTGCATGACTTCGCCAGTAGGGGTCTGCTCCTGGGAGGTCTTCTTAATGTCAGATCATTGCCAAAGCACGCTAATGAAATTCAATTGCTTATTGACACCCATCATTTAGACGTTCTCTTCCTAACCGAGACGTGGACCCACGCCGACTGTGACATTGAATTAGACTGGGCCTGTCCTCCGGACTTTAAAATCTTACACCTTCCTAGACCTAAAGGCCGCGGTGGTGGAGTAGGTATTATCTACAGAGCCTCTATGCTCATCAACATCATAGACATGGATCCGGTCGCTGGGACCAAGATCCTCGGCCTCTCCATAAATTGCCACACGGGAGCCACTTTTACGGCAATTATCTGTTACCGCCCTCCGGGGACCTTTACCTCCCAACAACAACAATCGTTACTCACCACCTTCACAAACATGGCAACCTCCCACAACAAATTAATCATCTTAGGTGATTTCAACCTCTGGCCGAACGGTAGTCTGGATACTGGATTACATAATCTTTTGCTCTCTTGCAAAAGCATGGGACTCTACCAACTGGTCAAGGAACCCACTCATATAGCTGGTCATCGACTCAACCTTATCTTCTCCACCCCTCAGTTAGTACATCTGAACGACATCCTGCCTATGGGCTGGACTGATCATGCCCTTCTCAAATTTTATATTACCAGTAAAGGGGCTAGAACACCGGCACACAGCACCTCATCAGAATTTATGTACAGAGACTGGAAAGCTCTGGAAAAACTGAGTTCTACCAGTGCCGTGTTTAACGTGGAAGATAGCTTTTCCCCTGCTAATCCGGTTGAGGACAATTACAAGGCCTTTTGTACCAGGAAATCCTCAACTACTGACTCCCTGGTTCCCTTAAAAAGATGTAAACCTAAGGGCAGAGCATCAGCCCCATGGTTTAACGACTCTTTGAAAGTCCTCAAATTAGCCTGTAAACAGGCTGAGAGGAAATGGAGGCTAGGCTACTCCGACACAAATAAATTACTATGGAAAAATAAACTCCTGGAATACAAATCTGCAATTGTTAAAAGCAAATCTACCTACTTCTGCTCCACTATAGTTAATGCCGCTAATAGCTCCAAAAGCATCTTCCAGATTCTTAACAACCTCATCCATCCTGACTGTGCCAAAAAAACAATCCCTCCTACTAAAATACTCTGCGATAATCTCGCACTGTTTTTCAAGGATAAAATCGAGACCATTATCCACAACCTGAATAGTCCCCCCTCACTGGACAGTCTCAACGGCCCCGCCACAACTGACCTTGATCCGGTGAGCCCAGGGCACCCACCCAGGGAATGTCTGCTGGTATTTCCCCCTATCTTGGAAGCAGATTTCGATAGAATGGCACACGGGATCACTTTGGGTTCCCCCCTCGACCCTCTGCCCCCAAAAACCTGGAAAGCTTGTGGAACAGAACTCTTCCGCACCCTCTGCAGGATCTGTAACCAATCCCTACGCTGTGGATTTGTTCCGTCTCCTTGGAATCAAGCACTTATCACCCCGTTGCTGAAGAAACCCTCATTGAACCCTGAGTGTTTATCAAACTATCGGCCTATCTCTCTCCTACCTTTCCCGGCGAAAGTTGCCGAGCGCTGGGTGAGCTCTTGTCTCTCGAAACATCTGGAGCAGAATCACATTCTGGACGACATCCAATTTGGTTTTCGTCCAGCCCATGGCACCGAAACAGCTGTCCTCACGGCCATGGAGGAACTTCGTATGCGTGCAGACAGGGGCCAAGCAGTAGCTCTGATCTTACTGGACCTGTCTGCCGCATTCGATACGGTCAACCATGTGATTCTGCTAAAGAGACTAAGAGAGGCAGGGATTGACGGCACCGCCCTGCTTTGGTTCCAGTCCTACCTGCGAGATAGGAAGCAGGCTGTGTCCCTCCCCCCTTTTCAATCCGCCTTCTCCCCAGTCCCCCACGGGGTGCCTCAAGGCTCGTCCATCAGCCCCATTCTTTTTAACGTTTACCTTAAACCTTTAGTCACATTAATTAAATCCCATAGGCTAAAAGCTATAAACTACGCAGATGACACCCAGCTCATCCTCTCTTGGGAGGGGGAAGAATCAATCCCTCTAGAATCGTTTCACGACTGCCTGAGAGACACAGCTGGTTGGCTGCATAATAACTCCCTGCAATTCAACTCCTCCAAAATCGAGGTTCTGTTTTGCGCTGGAAGCCGGATTCCTCGCTTGTTCCCTACCGAATTTTGGCCCCTGGAAGCCCCAGAAAAACCACAGCCGGTCACCACTGTCCGCAACCTAGGTGTAATGATGGACAACAAGCTTAGCATGGAAACGCAGGTCGCAAAAACAGTGTCCACCTGCTCGGCCCTACTGCGTTCTTTACGCAAGATCATGCCACTTCTTCCCGCACAGGCCCGAGCGTTAATAGTCAGGTGTACTATTCTTAGTCGCCTTGACTATTGCAACGCTATGCTGCTCGAGTCCCCAGCTGTACTGTTAGACCGACTCCAAAGAATCCAGACGGCCGCCGCCAAACTAGCCCTTGGCTGGACCAGGAGATCTTTGGCCACAGCAGCTTTAGCCGACCTGCACTGGCTCCCTTTGAAGCAGCGAGTAGCTTTTAAAGCACTCTGCCTTGTTTTTAAAGCACTACACAGAGTCGGACCCAGATCCTTGCAAACCATGTTCACCTGGTACACCCCTACCAGAACTCTCCGTTCCGCCTCAGCCTGCCTTGTCACTGTACCAAGATTCAACAAGGTCAGGACGGGGGGAAGATCCTTCAGAGTGGCAGCCGCAAAACTTTGGAATAGTCTGCCTGTCGACATCCGCCAAACATCGCAACTCCTTCCATTCAGAAAGCGGATTAAAACCTGGCTTTTCCCTTAACTACTTCTCTGACAACCCGCTCCCAGTTTCCCATTACTTACCACCTTAGGAGTATTCTCCCAGCGCCAGGATACCTGCTAGGTGACAGATGCGCTATATAAATGTTTTAAATAAATTAAATAAATAAATACACTTTTTGTCTTCTCCTTTTGAATCTTTGACTCCTGGTGCCACGTAGGGATGTCTGGGTTTAAGTCCTGCGGGGCCTGTCGCCGCACGATGTCGGTGGCTGACCTCCATGGGGTCTGTCTCAACTGTCCAGAGCGCGACCATGACTCCCGGTCATGTTCCACCTGTCTGGCCATGACTCCAAAGGCCTTACAGGAGCGGTCCCGTAAACTTCTAGAGGCCCGGCTGTCGTCTCCGTGCCGTTTGAGGTCCAGGGGTCGATCGAGGGACCAATCGGGAGCCATCATCATCGCTCCTCGGGGTCGAAGTCTTCACACTCGGAAACGGCAAGCGACCACATAAGAAGAAGTCGAAGAAGCGTTTCCGCTCTCCGACGTCCCCCCGTTGGTCTCCGGACGTGGACTAGTGGACCGGGGGTACCAGCCCCACGGTTCCTTTGGAGCCTGTGAGTCCCACGGCCTACCTGCCCTATCCGGGTCTGTCGGCGACTCCTGCCCAGGTGCAAGATTTTCTTGCAGCCATGGACTGCCTCTTCAGGCCTCGGGCTCCCGCTGGCGCGCCCCGCAGTCCCAGTTGCGGGCCCTCCCATGCCGCTGGCTCCTCTGCCAGCGGCTCTGGCCCCGGCGTCGCAAGACCCTCCGCCGGCTGCTCCGGCCCCTGCACTGCCCACAGCTCCAATCCTGGCGACAGTGGGTTTCGTTCTATCTGCCACTGCCTTTGCCTGGGTTTCCGGATAATTTGGCCATTAGTTGGGACCCCAATTTCCGACACGGAGCTGGACCGACGCCGTCCAGCACCGTTCCCGGCACCGTTAGGCAATTTGTATTCCCCTGTCCCTCCCCCACCGCCACAGCCTGTTCCACAGGAAGTGGAGGAAGTGGACAACTGGGAGGGGTCTGAGGACCCTCTCACATGGCAATGTGGGTAGGAATAGGAATGGACAGAAGAGCTAGAGAATGCCGGTGGCCTTGACCTCTCCTCTGACCCTGGTCTTCTTTCTCCTCCTGCTGTGGTCATGGAGGAGGGGGCTAAATACACTGTGGTGCTCCGTAGAGCAGCTGAGGCCCTTGACCTTGACATGCCTACAGTGACACTCAAGACTAATCTCCTCACTGAATTACTTCAGGCGGTGGCAAGCTCTTTGGAGCCCCTGCTGCCGTTCGATGAGGCCTTAACTGACTTCTTGATGGGCACCTGGTCTAGACCAGCCACGGGGGTTTACGTGGATAAGAACATAGCCTGGCGCCATCGCCCAGCCCCGGGTGACCCTGCTTTTCTGTCTACCCACCCAACTCCAGTGAGCCTGGTCTTCCAGGCCTCAACTTCCCAGAGCGCATTCCCTACCGCTCCGCCGGATAAGGAATCCAAGAAGCTGGAACAGTTCGGCAAGAAACTGCTTTCATCTGCCAGTTTAGGGCTGCGGTTGGTGAATGCCGCAAGCCTCTTGGGCCGCTATTTCCATGTTGTGTGGGACACAGTTGCGCAGGTGCTGCCTCAGTGTCCTGAGGAGGCTCGGACAGTGCTTTCCCAAGCTGTTGCTGAGGAGAAAGATGCAGCAAAGTTCACCATCCGGAGGGGACTGGACACAGCAGACTCACTGGGTAGGGCAATTTCCACGACAGTGGCCCTCCGCTGCCACGTCTGGTTGCGGTCCACTGGTTTTTCAGGGGATGTACAAACTTCTCTAATGGAAATGCCCTTTGATGGCACTCGCCAGTTTGGCGATAAGGCAGATAGTGCGCTGGAGTGTTTTAAGGACTCCCGGGCTAGGGCCAAGTCCTTAGGTCTCTCCACCGCGCGCCTGGCCACGTCTGCTTTTCGTTCCTTTCGTGGCCACAGAAGGGGCGCCCAACACATTCGTTCAGCCACAAGCCTGCGCAGAACCTACCCCAGCGCGGCCGCAGACATGGTTCCCGTCGTGCATACGGGTCAGTCCACCTCCACTCCCGCAGCGTCTGCCTCAAAGCCTTCCTAGTCCGAGCTTTGGGGCACACCCCACGCCAATGGGTGGCAGGATTCGCCATCACCTTCCCCAATGGCATTCCATTACCTCAGACAGGTGGGTGCTGCAAATCGTCCGAAGGGGATACTCCCTCCCCTTCGAGACTGCACCTCCAGCCATGCCACCTCAGTACCACCGCATGTCGGGGGATCATTTTTCGCTTCTCCAGCAGTAAGTCACAGTCCTCTTGGCTAAGGGGGCTATTGAGCACGTTCCTGGGCCAGAAGTAGGACGTGGTTGTTATTCCCACTATGTTCTGGTCCCCAAGAAGGAGAAAGAGGGCCTGCGTCCCATCTTGGACCGCAGGAACGTCAACTGCTTCCTCCGGAAGGAGAAGTTCAAGATGTTGTCTCTAGCTTAGGTCTTGGCTGCCCTCGACCCCTGAGACTGGATGGTAGCGTTGGACTTGCAGGACGCATATTTTCATATCCCCGTCCTGCCGGCCCACCGGCATTACCTGTGGTTCACAGTAGGCCAAGAGCACTTTGTTTGCCATGCTCCCCTCGGCCTTACCATTGCCCCTTGGGTGTTCACGAAAGGGATGACAGCTCATCTGTGCTGGTCAGGGGTTCCAGTTTCCCCCTAACTCGATGACTGGTTGTTGAAGGCGGGCTCACCCCAGGCAGTCGTCTCCTATCTCCAGACTACGGTCGACCTCCTACATTTGCTGGGGTTCTCCATCAACGTGCCAAAGACGCACCTGAGTCCCTCTCAGCAGTTCCCTTTCAATGGAGCGGTTCTGGATTCTATGCAGTTTTGGTTTATCCTCTCGAGCAGCGAGTCCGGGATATTCAGACTGTGATTCCGATCTTTTAGCCTCTATCCCGGGTTTCAGTTGGAATGACCCTCCAGCTCCTGGGCCTAATGGGCTCCTGCATCCTGCTAGTGCAACATGCCAGATGGCATATGCGGGCTCTGCAGTAGGACCTGAAGTTCCAGTGGGCACAGCATCAGGGCAACCTGTCTGATCACGTCCAAATCTCAGAGGGCAGTGCACGACAATTGCAGTGGTGGCTCACGAATCGCGAATGGGTCAATGGCAGATCCCTCTCCCAACCGGAGCACACAGTGGTGACGGATGCGTCCCTCCTGGGATGGGGTGGCCAAATGGGAGAGGCGGAGATCAGAAGCCTCTGGTCTCCTGCGGAGTCCATATCAACCTTTTGGAGCTTCGGGCGATCCAACTTGCACTGAAAGCATTCCTTCCCTCTGTCTGGGGAAGTGTAGTGTAGGTGTTCACAGACAACGCCACCGCCATGTGGTACTGTAAAAAACAGGGCGGGGTGGGTTTGTGGACCCTATGTCAGGAGGCTCTCCGCCTCTGGACATGGCTAGAACATCAAGGCATTTCCTTGGTGGTTCAACGCCTGGCAGTTTCTTTGAACGTCAGGGCGGACAAACTCAGCTGCCAGTGCATGATGGATCACGAATGGCGTCTGAACTTGGACGTGGTGCAAGGTTTTTTCTGCAGTGGTTAGAGCCTTGGTTAGATCTATTCGCCATCGAAGAAAACGTGCAATGTCATCAGTTCTGCGCGTTGGAATTTCCAAGCCGGCGCTCGCTCGGCGATGCTTTTCGTCACAAGTGGAGCTGCGGTCTGTTGTACGCCTACCCGCCTATACCACTTCTGCCCAGAATGATGAAGAAGATCTGGCGCGACCGGGCCCAAGTCATTCTTGTGACTCCGGATTGGGCACTAAGATACTGGTATCCCTAGCTACTCAGCATGGCGATCGATTCCCCGATCTGACTGCCTCTTTGGGAGGATCTTCTGCCACAGCAGCAGGGGACGGTCCTCCACCCGAAACTGTCCAGCCTCCACCTCCATGCGTGGAGGTTGAGCGGTGACAGTTGACAGCTTTCGACCTTCCTTCCAAAGTCTGTGATATTATTCTGGCAGCCAGGCATCCCTCCACTAAGACGGTATTCGCCTGCAGGTGGAACAAATTTGTGGCATGGTGCACAGCAAAGGCAGTGGATCCCCTTTCGGCCCCTCTTTCCGAGGTTCTTCTGTTCCTTCTGTCTTTGGCCCAGCAGGGCTCTGCTCTGAGCACTATCAAGGGTTATCTTTCAGCCATTTCCGCCTTCCTACGGCTTCCAGATCAGCCTTCTCTTTTTAAGTCCACAGTTGTTAATCACTTCCTGAAAGGCATTACACACGTTTCATCCTGTGCCTTTCATAATGCCTCAATGGAACTTAAATCTTGTCTTGACCTATCTGATGTGCGCTCCCTTTGAGCCACTTCATAAATGTCCCTTATGTCTTCTCACTCTAAAGACGGCTTTCCTGGTAGCTATCACCTCTGCTAGAAGAGTGAGTGAGCTCCAGGCTCTGTCTTCTAACCCTCCTTTTCTCTCTGTTCATACAGACAAAGTGGTTTTAAGGACTCATCCTTCTTTCTTGCCAAAGGTTGTCCCGCTCTTCCACATCGGGCAGACCATCACTTTGACCACCTTCTGTCCACGTCCGCATCCTTCAAAAGAGGAAAAGAGGCTCCACCATCTGGACCCAAAACGTGCACTCTTGTTCTATCTGACGAGCACACAACAGTTCCAGGTGGATGACCAACTTTTTGTTGGCTCCTGTGGGGCTGCGTGCCCATTCTACCAGGGCAACGACAGCCACTTCTGCCTTGCGACGCGGCGTTTCCTTGCAGGACATCTGTCAGGCAGCTACGTGGTCCTCGCAGCACACTTTTACCAAGCACTTCTACCTGGACAGCCAAGTCCGGAGAGACGGCTTCTTTGGCCGTTCTGTTCTCCGAGACTTACTGGTGTGATCTTGGTTCGCAGACCCTCCGGCGGGGTTGATATTGCTGGGGTATCTATTCTAAGGTAAGGAATCTATCACTAACGTGTTTCTTTCAAATGCACAAGTTACTTACCTTTGGTAATGATATATCTGTAAGAAACATTAGTTAGTGAAAGATTCCTTACCGCCCCACCCATCCTCCCCGTTCTGCGAACTGATTTCTAGGGTTAAGGTCATCCCTTTCAGGGCCCTAGTGTCATGACACCATTGGTCAGTTTCTTGCATGTCTCTACGTTCTTGGCGCGGAAAGTCATGTACAGTACAGAAGTCAGTGCGCAGGGGTGGCGCCTAAGGTGTCTCCGTGATGTCATCTCGGCGCCAACTACGCCAGCGACGGACGCTGAGGCGCACAACGCCACCTTCCGACGCTCAGAGGTATTGCTGACGAAAACTTTCCGGATCCAGTCTGACGCCTGGGGATATTCCAAGGTAAGGAATCTATCACTCACTAATGTTTCTTACAGATATATCCTTACCAAAGGTAAGTAACTTGTGCTTTTGTTTCACTTGCGTTATGTTCAGAGAGGAAATACTGGAAATTATTTTACTAATAATTTTAGAACCCAAGCAAAAATCAAGCAAAGAAAAATTCTGGAGTTCCTATTGTTAATTATTTGCTGTGCGTGACTAGATAAATAGAACAATGCTTTTCCCTCTGCCCTGGATGTCCATTTTAATGCCAGATCAATGTTATTTACTTATCATTTTTCAATTTAAGTACAAACCTCCATATGGTGCTCTTGGGTTTTCCAAGTCGCCACAGGTACAAAGAACCGATACAAAACTTCAAAGCTATCCTGCTGTGCCCAAAAAACGGCAGACAGGGACCTCGTGCATAAACTTGAAAGACACAAAAGAGAATGTAACATGTGGTTCATTACAGTGTAATATCCTTCTCCTGATAGATGAAAAAAAAGAACATTGCAATTTAAGATGCTGATGTTCTATAAAATAATATATATGTTCAACATCTTGTCCTAATAACCAAACTTCCAATAAACCACTTAATTGGAAAAGCGTTTTTCGAAAAATAATTTGCTTTTAAAAGAGAAAGAAATGCAGAAGGGACTTTTAACGCGTCAATGTCTACATTTGTTCCAGCATAAGCAATGGGAGACCAATGAGTGTTAGACTTGAGCTTTCAGGCACTACAGTGAAACCGAGATAAAGCAGTTTATGCGAAGAGTTTGCTTTCATCTTTGAAAAGGGTTGGCTGAATGGAAAGTTAACCTCATCGTACTGTTACCTAAATGTACTGACAGGAAATCCTAATGTTTCCAAACATCTGGAAATCCGCTTCATAAAACTCTGTTTTTTTTTTAGGGAATGCTTTTTCTTACAGTGTATTTTACAGCTTCGTGTTGTGGCTTCTAAAGGGTACATTGGCTTCACAAACGACCAACGACTGCACAATCAAGCACTGAGATTAATTACAGATGTCAAAATAGGGTCCTTGAAAGAAGTGTATTGAAAGAGATCTCACCCGTTAAGTTTTATCACAGTGGTGGTTTCCCCCTGACGACAATAATGAGGCTATGGATAACCACTTAATAGAGTTTCAAAAAAATCTGTGAGAAAGTGTTACATTTTCACTCCAAACACATTCCGATCACTTACTCCCAGAAGGAAGGTGAGGTCGTGGACCAGTCTATTGATATCACGAAGACAAAATATACACCTTTTATTTTCGCTCAGACTTCATTTGGTATTAGTTCATTTGAAAAGTGCGTAGTTTTATATTTGCTGAGGGGTACAAAGAAATGAGCCTGCAGGCAGTGCTTAATTTAGAAAGAAAGAGTTTTGGTACCAAAAGCGATGCTCTAAAGTCCGCTGCCAACACCAGTGTGCCGAATACCCAGGCGACGTTCCCCAAATACGGGTGCCTGTAGGCCCCACCGGCTCAAAATAAGCACTGCTTGCAGGTCAATCTACACAACACAGAAAACCAAGATGAGTATATTTTAGATTGTTTGACATATGTTCAGTACGAATGTGGTCTTTCTATATGCAGTCACTGTAATTAAAAAAAAAGAATCCTTTTGGATAACACAACAGGCGCACCCTATACTTGAATATGGTGTACTGTGTTTTTATAGTGATTTCACGTCTTTGTACAGTCGTAATCAATAGTGAACACAGACTGTGAATGTTGGATTCAGAGATGAGTAAAGTGTTCTCAGATTTCTAATAACCTAAGAGCACGTTCTCTTTCTCACAGAGTACTCCTCAACATTATGTGTAATTAAATTCTGGCCTAAGCAAATTATTGTTAGTCTAATAAAAGTTTCTTCCTTGTCCGATCACTATTGTTGCTTAAAAACTTCACATTCAAAGAGCTGATTAAATCACTTTCATGTTGTGCCTTCACTGGTAGCAGGACAATTTACCACCAACTATGTAACCCATAGTGAAATTATACCAACACTACAATGTAGCACACATCTAAATGCTTGCTTCAACCAAATGTACCTTGCATTATTCACCAGCATGTTGGCCATACCGGCATCAGGCATTTTCCCGGCAGGCTGGAAGGGTGGGGGCCGGTTTTGTAGCAGTGCAGCAGTTTTGAAAGCATCCCCTGCAGAGTTCCTTGTATGTCCAGTAGTTTTTAGGAAACCATAAAAGTGTCAAGATAACTCTGCTGATTTATGTAGCTGCTGGAGAGAGATGGGAATGTTGTCTAGTGGCAGTTTTGACTCATATAAGGGTGGGACAGAGGTTTAATATGCCTGCGCAAAGGACATGTCCCATGCAGATCACAGAACAGTATTTTATTTGCATAGCTTAGTGGACTACTGCGTTTGTCACAGAGACTCTTTCGTTACTGTGCAGTTCATAAATTCTAATCATAATTTAGCTCAGCGGGCTATGATGTGTCGTCAAAGAGCTACATGCAAACTACACGGTACAGGTTAGAAAGTTACATTTTTTCGAGTCTTTGATTATCCTAATGATGTTTAAGAAAAAAGGTTTGTTTTGGTAGAAAAACTATTCTTATTTGTAATGCCAACCCTAACCACCGTTACATTCTGAATTGTGGGTTTGTGCTTCTGCACACCAAGCAGTTAGAAAATGCCTTCCAACATGGATGACATGTGAATCCTACACCTTGTATTTCCCTTTTTCTTTCTAACACTTTCTATACACTGATTCACACATGTATTATCTAGTGTCTCTGTATTTGTGGGTGATGTAAATTGCTCTGACACCCTACACTGGTATGAGAGGAGCTATAAAGCAAATGAAATACATGTGGGAAACTGGCTATGGAGAGATGAGAGGCACTGTTGGAGGGTGATAGTGAGGGAATCATTGAAGAGCCCCGACAAAGATTGTTGTATCCTAGTGCCCTGTAAGGTGATCATTTACTATGCTTTAAAAGCTAATGCAATTCAATATATAATGAAAAATGTTTCGTAGAGTGCGCCATTTTTGCACAGATTTTTTGGGCAGAGAACCCTCCTAAATTCCTCCTTGTAGTGGGTGGCTCACTCGCTACACTCACTGTGCACCGTATGGGGGCTAGTCTGACAAAACTTGCCAGGCCTTCTTTGGGTTCCCAGTCCAGCCCTGATATTGTGATTGTACTTTCCACCATCAAGGCTTTTGATGGTACAATGTGAAAACACAGCAAAACACAGGCTCAAAAATATAGACTGCTCATATATAGACTATACCTGAATATTTCCCCAGAAAACCTTGACGTGCTCAGACTGGTGTTAGAATAGTGTAAACATTTTACCTAATTTGATGTAAAACTTCTGGATTCTGATAAAAATGTTGGCAGTCTGTATTTTAGATTGTGCTTTGGAATTTAAATGATGCTTTGCTGTGTTGAAAACTCAAATCCTTGTTTATCGTGGATTAGCATATATTATTTCCAGGAGGACAGTGATCTCTCTTACAGCCCCTGTATTAATCTACTACCATGCACAGTCATATTTTTTATTTTACATTTAGGTGATCCATGATGTTTGTAATAGCGCTCTGATCATCGTTCACAATTTGAAGTCCTTAGCTTTGGGATATAATTGCACTCGTAACTTTCCTGAAGCGTGACTTCCATATTATTGGTTCTTCTCATTCGCCTCAGTGTTTCAGTTTCCCAGATAGATGTTATTAAAGTAAGATGGCTGGTATACTCCGAGTGTAGTACTCTGTTGCTTACCCCTGATTTTCAGGCCCATTTTAATGGTGATTTCAGTTTTTTTACTGAAATGTAATGCAAAACTCGTATTAGCTGTGAGGAAGTGCGCAGTTTGTACATACCCAAAGACTACTATGGGGTGTGACTCGGTATTGGAGAGTGGGACTGAGATGGTAAGTGTCTACTCTTATTTTCAAAGAAGTTCCTTTGGTAGCCTTTCCAAACATGTATTACTGCTAATAACAACTCTGGTATATTGCCAGTAAGAGTAAAGTGGAAATGCAAGCAACATGGCCAAGCATGTGGCTTTTAAGCCATGTACTTTGTGTCTACAAAATACAAGGGCTAGCGATGACATCAGATACCCTTTGATCCATAATGATATCACAGGGTTGACCCTTGTCCTGATGTTAGTTTTTTCATAGCCTCCCATTTAAGTGTTGAGGACCAAAGGGGAGAAGTGGGACCTGCAAAAGTAAACATGCCCTGTTTTTGCTCTGTCCCTGCCACTGCCATGGGTAGCTAGGCAGTGCCAGGGGCACCAAAATTGAAGCCAGACACTTTTGCTTGCGTAGTTCTGCAAGCCTTCTTGGCCTGTGACTTTTCCACAGACCCTCCATATTTGCTAGGTACTGCTTTGATATCTATTAAAAGGTAAGGAAACTGTGGTTACAAGTTTCCAGGAGAAGGTGCTCTTTCTGGTAGATACTCTCTCTAATCACAGATTCCTACTGTTCTCCCACTCTCCCCATTCTGTGGAGTGCCCTCTTTTTACAATCTGATTAATTCTAATTTCGCACTAAGCATACTGTAACTAACCATTTTTCATGCTTCCCGTCTAAGGGTGTGGAAAGGTAGAAGTTAAGAAACTGAAGACAGCTTGCAGGGTTGGCACTTGTATGCATCTCCACGCCGTCACTTCCTGGGCAGTATGAAGACAAGGCAGAGCCGCACAGCATCACCTAGCGCAGGCGGTATCACTGTAGAACCAAGAAAAGCCCACCTCAAGGAGGAGTGGGGGCTTGGCGGTGCAGGAATCACCCGAGCCTACTCTTACCCTCCTTATATAATGAAGTGGACCCGGAAACCTTTGTCTGCAGAGAGAACCACCTTTATTACAATAGCCCGGGCTATGGAACAGAGTCCCAAGATGGTCAGAGACAAAACCCAGGAGCCTGCTGCTTTACTCCACAGCAAGCAAGCCTTATATACATTTTTATTCCACTCTTTTGGCATTCAGTCCATTGTTCAATCAGGGCCGTGTTTGTAGTTGATGACCTGATCAAGGTGGTGTTTGTAGTTGATGACCTGATCAAGACTCGGCTTTCAGACCATTGTTCAATCAGCTTGACCAAGGCTCGGTCAGTCAGACTATTGTTCAATCAGCTTGATCAAGGCTCGGTCGGTCAGTCAGACCATTGTCCAGATGACCTGATCACGGCGTCAAGGATGTTTACCAAGCAGGGAGCAGAAGATGAAAAACCAGCTTGTTTACACAGGGCGTAGGTGTCTCATGGCTCTCTGTTGATGAATTGATTAACTGCAAAGAACAGGGGGCTTGGGTATGCAATAGTTTTTTTAGCGTCAGCAGAAATGGAGGCTGTAGGCAGGGTTTTGTCATGAGATGGCAAGAAATGGAGGAATGTAAGGAAATTAATAGGACCTAGTAAAAACGTATTTTCTTCATCACGCCTCTGAAAAATCACCAATATGGGTCCAATGATCCCGCCCACCACTACCTTGTGGTGGTCAGGAGCATTGCTGAATTTTGTTTTGTAGATCCAATCAGGCATCTGAGAAATATTCTACAGTGAGAAATCTGCAGTTAGAGGACCCACCATAACAAGTGTTACCAAAAAGCAAGTTGTTCTTTCTGATGATTTGAAAAGTCCTAGTCAAATGCACCTGTTCAGTCATCTGAGTTGCTAACAATACATACTCCTACAGAAGGAAAATGTGGGGGGAAAAACTGGTTGCATTTTCACTTAAAGATGTTTTCTCTAATTATGGGCTTTAGCAATTCATCATTTGTTATTGGAGAATATACATATGTATAGTTAGATCATTTTCACCCAAATAGTTATTTGAGAGTTTGTCTGCTTACTTGAAACATTGAATGACATTGGAATGTGGCAACACGTTCCGTGAAAATTCATTAAAGTATCACTGCATCAGGGCATCAACAGTCTAATAGAAACCACCATATTTAAGTTACACTTTGTGGAAATTTAAAACAAGACACTAAATGGAATGGTTGATAAGAGTCAGTGACAAAAGGCAAAAGAAAGGAAAGTGGAAAAAACATAATTAGAAATATATTAGTTACAATTACTGTAAGGATTGTGGTGTATTATAGGGTTTGATTGTGCGACCTTTCCATGTAAAACACTCTCAAAACTGTCTTGGGTCCAGTCAGGCTCATTTGTAAAACCTTTAGCTTAACCCTGGGTAGCTGTGGCTGCGAGCAGCAAGGCTTAAACAAAGGAATTAGTGTAATGCATTTAGAGGCAACAAACAGAGAAATAGGAAAGTCACACAACACAAAAGAAATCCAACACTAAATTATAAACATAGATTATAGTTTTATGAATTTTTAGGCACCAAGATGATTAAAATCCACCATAAGGTTCCAAAGGTGTAGATTTTTAAATAAGATGTAAATTTTATTTTTCTAGTCCACAGCGCAAACAAGCATTGGAAACCGTAAAGTTTAGAAACTTTTGAAAAGTTTGAAATAGTTGTGTTCGGCTGTTTCGGCCTGTGTGGGGTGGCCAGATCCAAATGGGAGAGGGTCAGGGGAGCCATTAAGGAGTAGTTGGACAGTTACCTGGTCACCTAAGCAGTCTCAAATCCAGTTCCACACTTTACATCAAGACCGCCATAGACTTCAATGGAATCTTCCTGATGCTGGAGATGCAGCATGCGGAGGATGCTGAAAGATGTTTTTAGTGGTGTGCGGTCGAAGGGGGTGTCCTTATGGCTAATTCCTTGGTCCACGGGTAAGGTGGGCTGACTTTGGCCACAGGGGTTGGTGTTCCTTGTAGTTCTCTCTGAGCCAGTAGAAGACCTGCTGTGGCTGAGCTACCAATATAAATACACATTGGTATTCTTTGGTGAAAGCTGGTGTCCCTCTTGGGCAACCAAACTGGACTCCAAAGTCACTCCTGGGTCGGGCAGACTTAAGTGCAGCTTTTGGTCATCCAGGACTGGTCTCTTGGGACACCCAGTGATGGTCAGCAGCAATTCGCAGAAAGTAGCTAACAACTTGCAAGAATGGGCTTCTTCAGCTTTGATGGCCCTGGTGCTGGTTTCAGGAGGTCAGCCGATTGACCCTTGGAGAAGAGCGTATTCTTGAAGAAATTGATTTAATGTCCGGTCTTCAACCTCTTCTTTATTTTGACAGTCTTGTAATCTTTAGCCAACACATGTTTCGTTGCATAGGGGCAATTCCCATGACTTTCTCAAGGCTTTAGTTTGTGACTTTGTCCCAGTCCTGCACAACCAGATATCCACAGTTGGCACTTTGTGCTTTTTTAAAAAAAATGTAATTGAATATTTCCGATTTTACTGATTGGATTTTTGTTGTTTTTGTCTTGTTTTAATTAATTATGAAAGTACTCATTTTCTAACTTGGTGCGGCATCCTATCTGTGTGTGTTTTTTACTTTATTGCTGTTTGAAGTGTTGCACAAATACACACTGTTTCTAAGTTATACCTGACTGCTCTGTGCCTAGCTAAGAGAAGGGTGATCACACGTTAATTTAGGGTTGATTTGTGCCTCACCCTGACAAGGATTGTTGTTGGTGTTTGACAATGGCTCATTCCCCAGTCAAGCAACAAACCCACTTTCTCACAAGTGGCAACTTTCTAAAAGTTGCCTTACCTTAAAAGTGACATTAAATTTTACTTGGGCATTAAGTCAGGTTTAATGCCACAATTAATTTGATTTCTTGAAGTATCTATTTTAGTATTCCCATTCACAAGTTAGTTGGGCTGAGAGGTCAGACCATAACTCTGTATTAGCCAATGGAACGTATAACTTTTCCACTGCAAATCACAATTATCTGGAATTTTTTGCTGTCAGGACGTATGAAAAGTATATATCTTCGTTAGTAATATACAGGTTCCTGCCTTAGGGCTCCATATGCCTTCCCATAGGGGGATTTACATATATTGTTAATGGGAGTGAGGGCTTTGCTATTGGTTGAAATGGTGCAGTCAAATTAGCAGTTAAGAGTCATTTTGTTCTTTGTTGCTCACAGGGTGGCACAACAAGTGCTTCAGTCCTGTGGGGAAACTCTATCATACATGCCTTTGGTGCGCTTGGTACCATATACTAGGGATCTATAAGTAAATAAGCTTATGCCAACTGGGGATTGCCGATTCCACATGCATTGTGTAAAGGGGTAAGAACACTGTCACTGAGGTCTGGTTAGTAGGCCCGAGTTCACTTTCAGAGTAAAAAAATAACAGTGGCATCCAAAAGGTCCCAAAATATCATCCTCAGAACAAGAAAAAGTATTTTATTCAGTGGTTTACTTGGCTTGTCGATGCAGACCATGATTGAAGATTTCTTTAACCTTGCAATAATGTGCAAGGTAAATACCCACATGGCAGATTTGCATACTTGGTATTAAGATCTAATCTTGGGCTACATCAATCAACCATTTGAAATTGGCATCTGTAATCTAAACTCATTAGTCTCATTGAAGGTTCTACTTGGTTTGCTTCAGGCTTGTAAGTATATGTAAGCATTTTGATTAACTCATATATTTATAATCTTTAGGCTGTATTGCACAAATTATATAGAAATTATATATAAAAACCGCAAGGAAAAGAAAAATGAATTATCCATTCATTGTCTTCAAATATTTTCTTTAGGACTGAAAATTAGCGCTGGAGGATTTATATTTAAACGAAACGAGCGCAAATCATCCTGATGACAAAGATTTATGATTTATTATAGGTTAATGAATTACAGATTATTGGAACATGTTTTTCATAGAGGTGAAAATACATAGATTATCATTAGCATTGAAGAGATATTTTCAGTTTCTCTCTTTTTGACCTTGTGCAAAAGTCTCACTGGCGTAGTCTGGGGCAATAACCTTTTGCTCCATTACGTATTATACATAAACCGATTATGGTGTAAACGAATTAGCCCAGTTGTTTTGGATCAGTGTAATGTTTCTGTGACATAGTCCCTGCAGTCCAGCAAGTAATATTGTCAAAAGGTGCGAAGGACAGCTTTTGTCACTGCCCATTCAATGAAAGTAAAAAAGTATTGTTTTTGTCTGTTTCAAATCTGCTGCATATCTTTTGTGAAATGAAGTTTGTTCTCTTTTCTTTGTGCTCATAATGTGGAACAGTAGATCATATGAGGCTGTGGGGCTAATGCATTTCTCACTATCTCCAAACCCCATTAAGGGCGTTCACTTTATTTGAAATGTACCTATGATAGCAGTTTGAGAGAATGCACACGGTCCAGTAACCCCAATGACAAGACCTTAACTCCTGCTCGAGGTTCAATGTCTAGAAAACAAGTTTGCTTCTGTGCACCATACAAAATGTGCGTGCAGTGTATAGCTCGGAATATTTTGGTAATTATTGTTCAACTGCTATGTTTTCTGATTTATCGCATGATGTGCTAAATATTAAGTTGTGGTGACACTCCTAAATTTCACATAAATATTTTGCAAGGAGACGGGATTAATTTACTGAATTAGTAAACTTGTCAATCATGTTTCTCACATTCCCAGACAAAATCTCGTCTCCAGATGTAAATATGGAAGCGGAAGTGCTGCGAAATGTCAGTCTCTCTTTGAAAATGTTGTGCTGAAAGAGGTCTTTCTTTGTACTCATGTCATGGGTGTGTGAGCGGAGTGTGTATGGTGTTTCATTAACATCAAAGTAATGCAGACTGTCTCTAAGGTCGAGACTTTATTCTGTTACCTGGCTTCAACTTGCCTCCTTCAATCATGAGTGATTGAGTTTGAGTTTATTCACGTGGCACGCTCTAAAATAAGGAACTGAATGTTTAGGCTGGATTCTCCTCCTCTGCCATTGTGTGCGTGCAGAGGGAGCAAAATAATTTAGGAAAAAATGCATGAGGTATACCACCGAGTACCTAAATCTGTATCATTAAAGCACTGCAAAAATTTGTTTCAACAAATCTTTGTCCGCAGTGGAATTTGCAACGTTTTTATTTTCACCTACAAACTTTTGCAGAGTTTATAATTTTGCTAACTTAGGTATATACCTTCGCCTTTTCCCATCCTAAATGTGTCTGTTCCTTGCAAGATTTCTCTACGACTTTAGCAATCCTGAGATTTTCTTTTTGCACAATGGTTTGCTGTTTTACCGAAGAACAGTAACAGATTCTGCAAAGTAGATCTTATGTAAAACCATTTTGTGCATTGGTAAATAAGAATAGATGTGAAATAAAATGTTTCTAAAGTCACTTGTATGGATTCACCAAGAGTTTGCTTAAGTACTAATCCTGGCTTCCTTCTGGATTCCAGGAGTAAGTCAGAACTACCTCTAAAATTGAATCGTAAGTCCAGAGTTCTATAAGAGTAAGTCGCAGTAAAATCTTTGTGATCGAGTCCACAGTTTTCAAGCACATGTGACAAAGTGCAGAACTTTACAACCTTGTGATGGTGCTACAAAAAGAACACCAACACCATCTCTTAATGTGCAACGTGATCAGTCGGATGCACTGCTGAGTGAGTGCTACAAAATATGGAATAGATCCGTACTCTCGTTAGTATTGTACTTTTTAAACACGTCAACGTAAAGAGTAATAGTTATTATCACAAGACCGTAATAGTAGTTTGTGAAAACCATGTACTACTTAGTGGACAATTTGTTACACTTTTTGTGCATCTAAATTATGCTTACGTCAGTGCTTAATATGAGCTGGTGACTTCCGGTGGCCTTTATTTTGGAGACTAGCACTAATTGTGCCTCATGAGACATTTACCGAAAGCAACAGAACAAAACTCACAAAGCGGAAAGACGGGGGAAGAGAACGATAGAAAAACCGTCACCAATGGAGCAAGTAGGACCCTGCAAGAGGAAACTGCATTAACCACGCGGGCTAAGTAGCGCGTGGCGTTACCATGCTAGCGGAACACTGCTTAACTTAACAAAGCACATGCCTTAACAACATACATGCCTTAACAACGCACTTGCCTTAACCCCTTCACTGCGGCGGCTATTCCGCCGCAGTGCTAAGGGGGCGGGGCGGCCGCGCGGCGGCCGCATGCTGGTGACGGAGCCGCTCCGTCACCAGGGTCGGTTGCGCTGTGCTTATGACGGAGCGGTTCCGTCATGGCCCGCCCCGCTCAATGGAACGCTCAGCGCAGGCGCTCTGAGCCGGCCATGACGGAACCGCTCCGTCATCAGCACAGCGCCACCGCAGCTGATGACGGAGCGGTTCCGTCATCAGCAGGCAAGGGGTTAACAACGCACTTGCCTTAACAACACATATGCCTTAACGCACATGCCTTACCAATGCACATGCATTTACCACGCATATGCGTGGTTAAGGCAGTCAGCAGTCTAGTTCCAGAGATCGGGTGGGTGGGGGGAATTACAGGAAGGATCAGAAAGAGAGGAAGGACCGAGCAGCATCTTGGAAAAATAGGGCTTGGCGGGTAGGAGTTTAGTTTTCAGGGAGCGGGGGTTACTTTTCTGGGGGATAGGGGTAGTTTTCAGGAGAGGGGGGTTGGTTCATGGGGTCAAGTCAAGTCAAATGGATTTATATAGCGCGCTACATACCCAGAGGGTCTCAAGGCGCTTGAGGAAGGGTGGGGAATTACTTGTCAAATATCCAAGTTTTAAGTTGCTTTCTGAATGCTAGATGGTTCTGAGTGAGACGAAGGTGAGTGGGGAGTGAGTTCCAGGTTTTAGCAGCCAGGTAGGAGAAGGATCTACCTCCCATGGTGGTTTTATTGATGCGAGGTACGGTAGCAAGGGCTTGGTTGGAGGATCGTAGCTGGCGGGGGGGGTGTAGAAGGAAAGTCATGTGTTGAGGCAATCGGGTCCGAGTTCGTAAAGTGCTTTGTGTGCGTGGGTTAGGAGGCGGAAAGTAATCCTCTTATTGACGGGGAGCCAGTGGAGTTTTTTCAGGTGACTGGGGATGTGGTCTTTACGCGGGATGTCTAGTATGAGTCTGGCTGATGCGTTCTGGATGCGTTGGAGTTTTTTCTGGAGTTTTGCGGTGGTACCGGCGTATAGGGTGTTTCCGTAGTCCAGGCGGCTTGTAACCAGTGCATGGGTGACCGTTTTTCTGGTTTCGGTGGGGATCCAGCGAAATGTTTTTTTGAGCATGCGAAGAATGTTGAAGCAAGATGATGAGACGGCGCTGACCTGTCTGGACATCGAGAGTGAGGAGTCTAAGATGACGCCCAGGTTCCGTGCGTGATCCGTCGGGATGGGTGCTTTTCCAAGAGCCTCTGGCCACCAGGAGTCATCCCAGGCGGAGGGGGAGGTTCCTAAGATAAGGACTTCTGTTTTATCTGAGTTAAGTTTTAGACGGCTATGCTTCATCCATTCGGCTACTTCTTTCATTCCTTCATGTAGGTTGGTTTTGGCGGTATTAGGGTCTTTGGTGAGTGAGAGGATCAGTTGGGTGTCATCAGCGTAGGAGATGATGTTGAGGTTGTGTTGGCGTGCGATGGCTGCGAGGGGGCTCATGTATACGTTGAAGAGGGTGGGGCTGAGTGAGGATCCTTGTGGTACGCCGCAGATGACTTCAGTGGCCTCTGACTTGAATGGCGGGAGGCGTGTTCTCTGGGTTCTTCCGGTGAGGAACGAGGTGATCCATTCCAGTGCTTTTCCTTGGATTCCGATGTTTCTGAGGCGCTGTAGAAGGGTGTTATGGCAGACTGTGACGAAGGCTGCGGAGAGGTCGAGGAGGATGAGGGCGACTGTGTCTCCATTGTCCAGTAGAGTTCGAATGTTGTCTGTTGCGGCGATGAGGGCGGTCTCCGTGCTGTGTTTGGCTCGGAAGCCGGACTGTGAGGGGTCGAGGGATTTGTTGGTTTCGAGGAAGGCGGCGAGCTGGTTGTTGACGGCTTTCTCGATGACTTTGGCCGGGAATGGTAGGAGCCAGATGGGTCGGTAGTTTTTGAGTTCGGTGGGGTCAGCTGTGGGTTTCTTCAGAAGGGCGCTGAGTTCGGCGTGTTTCCAGCTTTCTGGGAAGGTGGCGGAGTTGAGGGAGCAGTTGATGACGTCTCGGAGGTGTGGTGCTATGATGGAATCAGCTTTGTTGAAAGGTGGTGAGGGCATGGGTCTGTGGGGGATCCTGAGTGGATGGAGTTCATCAGGCGGATGGTGTCCTCAGTGGAGATTGGGTTCCAGTCATTAAGGATGTTCAAGGGGGGTGAAGGTACGGCGGAGGGTTGGGTGGGTTGGTCTCCGGGTCGGTTGACGAAGCTGTTGTGGATGTCTGCGATTTTGTTGTGGAAGAAGGAAGCTAGGGAGTCGCAGAGGGCTTGAGAGGGGGTGATGTCGTTGGAGTCGGCTGAGGGGTTGGTAAATTCTTTGACGATGTTGAATAATTCCTTGCTGTTGTGGGCGTTGTTATCTAGTCGGTCTTTGAATGCGGCCTTCTTGGCAGTCCGGATCAGTTGGTGGTGTATGCGGGTGGCGTTTTTGAAGGCGTCCCTGGTGCTGGTGTTTGGGTCTTTTTTCCAGGCCTTCTCGAGGGAGCGACAGAGTTTCTTCGATTTCTTAAGATCATCGTTGAACCAGGAGGCGTTTTTGCTGCCTAGTTTGGCTTGACGTTTTTTCAACGGTGCTAGGATGTTGGCGCTGTTGGATAGCCATTGGGTGAGGTTAATGGCTGCTTGTTCGGGGTTTGAGGAGTGGACAAGGGTGTTTTGAAGCAGCGATGAGGAGATCTGGTCGATGGTGATTTTGTTCCAGTTTCTTCGTAGAGTAGGTTGAGGGAGGTTGTGAGTTGTGGTCTTATTGTAGGTAAAGTGAACGCAGCTGTGGTCCGTCCAATGTAGAGTTGTGGTGTGACTGAAGGAGATATGTTTGCTGGAGGAGAAGATAGGGTCGAGTGTGTGACCTGCGATGTGGGTGGGGGTATTAACAAGTTGTTTGAGTCCGAGGTTGGCGAGATTGTCCAAAAGGGTGGTGGCGTTGCTGTCATTGCTATTTTCCAGTGAACGTTGAGGTCTCCCAGTAGAATGTATTCCTCGGAGGGGAGGGCGTGTGGGGTGATGAAGTCGGTGATGTCGTCACTGAATTGTGCGCGGGATCCTGGAGGTCGGTAGAGGAGGGTGCCTCTGAGTGTGGTCTTGGGGTCGGTGTGGATCTGGAAGTGAAGGTGTTCGGCGCTGGCAAGGTTGACGTCTGAGCTGGTAGAGATGCGGATGGAGTTCTTATGGACGATGGCGATGCCTCCTCCAGTTTGGTTGGTGCGGTCCTTACGGATGATCTTGTATCCTTCCGGGATGGCAATGGTGATGTCTGGGGCTGATGAGGCGTTCATCCATGTTTCTGTTAGGAAGGCGACGTCGGGAGAGATGGTGTCTAGTAGGTTCCAGAGGTCGATGGCGTGTCTGTGGACTGAGCGGGTGTTGAGCAGGATGCATTTTAGGTGGTTGGTGTCAGATATCTGTTTAGGGTTGGTGGATGAGGAGTTGTTCTTGGTGCCGTCGAACTTGCAGGAGTAGCAGGAGAAGGGTCCATGGGTGAGTCCAGGAGCGGCTTGGGCGCAGTTGGGGTGGCGGCCGGGGTCAAGGGCTATGAGGGTGGAGGCTTCGTATGTAATGCGGGAGGGCTGGGCATTGCGTGGACCAGGGGTTCTGGCGCTAGGCGCGGTCTCGGCGCCGGACGGGCGTAGACGGGCTTACCTTTGGCGCACCTTTGGCGCGGCCGTAGCGCGTGGACGCTGCGCGTGGGACCATCTGACTTAAATGGATGGTGGAGGGGGCGGAGCGTGGGAGGGTCAGCTGGGAGGCGGGATCGTGGAGGCGGGCCAGAGGATATCACAACAACAAAATGGAGGGCAGAAATGAAAGTGAAAACAGCGAGGGCACAGCACAATGCTCGCCAGCAAGCAGTCAAAGGCTCCTAGATACAACAAAATAATTCCACTTAAAGCGCTATTCACAAAACAATTAGCCTTTAAAGCGTAACACAGCAATGATGTTAGAGCAGTAAATACAGAGCGCTAAGCAAACGAGCACACATAGGTTTCCAAAGCGCTACACGATGATCAGCTTCAAAGAGCAATTATAGTAAAACAAGCTACGATACACGCTGTTGTTTTCACAGAGCTTCAAGCACAAAGCGCGATGCAAATGAGTGAAAAATAAGTATCCAAAGCGCTGCACGAGCAAGAGCTTCAAAGCGCGATTATTCTGTCTGGCGCTACAATACCAGGCGCAGTCTGGAGGTCGCGGGTGCAAGGGGCTTCAGCTGCGGTGTAGGTGCTGCAAATGAATTGAGCAAGGGAGCGTGGGTGGAGCGACCGTTCAGGGCGGGAGCTAAGGGGGTTTGGGTTTTAGGAAGGAGGGGGGTTCGTTTTCAGGGGTAGTATTAAGGTTCAGGGCAGGGAGGAAGGGGCAGTTTTCAGGACTGGGGGCCATTTTAGGACTCGGGCTGGGGTCGGGGTAGGGTTTTGACATGGGGACTATTTTAGGGCTCAGGGCGGGGGGCAGGGATCGGAGTAATTTTTTGGGCTTGGGGGCCATTTTAGGGCGCAGGGGGTCAGCATAGGTTTTTGGCCAGGGAGCTTTTTAAGGCTCAGGGCCTGGGGGCAGGGGTCGAGGTAAGTAACTTCCTAGCAAGTTTTTACCACGCGCATGTCTTTGCCATACATGCCTTAACAACGCATATGTTATAAAGGCACCCGTGGAAAAGGCATTTGCGTGGTTAAGACCTCATTGAACCGGCATGCGTGATAATGGCATGCATGGTTCCGTCATACAACCACCTCCAAGAGTGGGATAAAGGGGCATGGAGTGTCGAGTAGTGGATTAAAGAGTCATCAGGTGGATTTAAGACTATGCAGCATTTGTATTCGGTGCACTGACATTTAAGTGCTCCAGCTGTGGACTTCTAAGCACCGCTTCGGCACCACCACTCATTCTTGTACCAATTAAGCACTGATTAAATGCACAAAAAATGCCATCTGTCGGTGGAAGTGGCAGATCCTAATTGTGGAATCACAAATTTACATTGATGCTCACAGGTCGAACTTAAAAATGTGCAGTGTTAAATTAAGACCTAGTCACTGTTCTGTTCTGTTGTGGTTAAGATAATACTGGTGTATTTTTAGCACAGGTCATGCTAGATCCAGATAATAGTTAATTGTGAATCTCGGGTAGCTCAGTACCAGCCATCCATCAATGCTTTGTTGGGTGTTTGTGTTCATTGCCCATATTTGCAAAGCTTTCTTTGTGAGTAGCTGTATCTTACTCCTGGGTTTAGTGTGTTTTACTCCTATATTTCCTGAAAAGATATACTTAAGGGAAAAAACTTTTGTGAATCATATCCAAAGCAGTTTGCATAAGAATGAGCTTTTATCTAGGTGTGTCATAAAACAAGGCCAGGCCCAGCCCTGCATCTTAAAATATGCCACAGCTGATGCTCAATGACTTATTCCCAAGGTCAGCTGCCCACCACAGACTACCTCTCCATACAGTGTGGTACACATGTTTTGCTGGGAGGTTATTCCACTCCCCATGCCTATTCCTACGGAGATGTATCCCAATCAACTTTCAAAAGTAAAGGATAGGCCTCTGAACACCTTGTCTGCCAAGTCTAAAGTGTAGCCGTTACATCACTGTTGCAGTCACCTTAAATTGAGGGAGGCACCACATATATGTAATGTCACTAGCCAGATATGGTCACTTGGCACTGGTCTAAACACTGAATTATCGAACATACGAAATTTCAGCCTTTTCCTGATGCTCAGGGGATTAGCAGGGAGCTTTATCTCTAAAGGCGATGCATTCAATAAGTTAGGGGCATGTATGGAAAAAGTCCAGCCTGCTTGACCAGATTATATTTCGGTTCAGTACACTATTTTGATCTTTGCTCTACAGATATTGAGTTTTGACTTGATGTGAAATTCTGGCAGAAGGGTCATTGGATGTATGATGGTGTAAGCACTTAAATGCCATACATTAGATCTGATGTGTAATGCATGTAACACATCCTCTTACTCTGCCGTCAAACAATCCCTCTATTTCTGACACTTTAAAGGCATTGCAAGGCTTTGTAAGAACAGAACAAGTGCAACAAATGCACTAAAAATGGCATTATAAAACACAGCATCAGCATGTGCCATTGTGTATCCTGACACGATACATACATAAGTTACTGGTAAAAAACGAATTTAACATTAAACACATCACTAGTTAAGTAGAGTCATGGTACATTGTGACATGAGGTTGGGAAAATAGCAGCTCCCACACTTGGTCTATTATACATTCTGTGATATGGTTATTTGTTAATCTCTTGTTGAGTATTGATGCTGTTGATTGTTTCCAAAATCATAAGTAGTTGGATCATTGAATTTCTTAGAGTTCACATCTTTGGCTTCCTCTACTTTTTAATCAGGTGAATATCTAAAGAGCCTTCCCGAATGTTAATTGTTAATAGACTTACTTGTGTATTTTTTGTGAAGGGGTTTGCATCTAGGATAAGTGCCGACATTTTCACATAATGCTAGATAGAGCGTGTCGCCTCTTAACATTGATCAGCACATCTAGGGTGTACATGTGAATTTAAACCTCAGGAACAGTCACCATTTTTACAATACCACTAGATTATGTAGCTGACTGCTCTAAGATGAAAAAAACTCCACTGACTATGAGCCAGTTTAGATAAACTCGGCCTTCTTGAGCAGAGAGCTGATTTTGGCACTCTCATTTGCAAGTCTGTTGTGCTAGAAAATAGCTCTCCTTTTTGGATCAAAGATGTTTTGTGGCAGAAGGTGCCAGTCAAGTGTGATGTGATACAGGCATTCACAAGTTTGAATAGTATAGGTACCTGCCCAGTAACACTGGGATGGTGGTATATATTCACTTTCAGAATGAGCCAAGTGGTGACATTGCAGCTGATTTGTAGATGGACCGTCAAAGTGGAACAAGTACTGGCCTACTTGGAGCTGCAGCAGCCACAGCCGTAATTAACTGCTGACTGGTAGGGACAAAAAAGATTAACAGGTATACACTGCTGTTGAAAGAAACTATCTATGGCCACTCTTTGAGGATGAAATGACTCGCTAGGATTCAGGAGAACATATACAATTTGTGCGTTTGGTTAGATGGCAGGATTCTTCTTATAAAAATGTTTGACTTGATAAGATAGTTTAATAATCGTAGAACTTTGAACTCAAGATAAAGTTTCCTTGACTTCACAGTTTTCACCTACAACCAGCAGGCTGAAATTGGTGCCCGATAAGGTGTGAGGTGGGTAAACAAGATGATAACCACTGCAAACACAATGTAGATCAATGTGGGGATAGTTGGTATATTAATGGCGTTTCAGTTCATAGCTTGATGTCCTTCGGAACAATGGGGTCAACAAAATGTAAAACAAGCACTGGCAAAGCCGGAAGGCCTGCCTTGCAATATGAGTCCTAAATAAAACGTTAACAAAACGTCCCTTTGGTGGGAAAAAAATAAATAAAAATGGTTATTTTTCCGTGTATATAGTGCACCTGTGGGATAACACATTTAATGTGGCATGATTCAGTGTTCTTAGGTGTAAAATAGTTAATCATGCTTTGTTAGCCCTGAACAACTCGATAATCTGCGTCCCATCTCTCTTCTTACCTACTTTGCTAGAGTGGCGGAGAAAGTAGTGAATAACCAACTGACGACGCATGTGGAGAATCTCCATCTTCTTCACTCTTCTCAATCAGGTTTTCGGGCTGGTCATTCCACTGAGACGGTGCTGCTCCATGCCGTGGAAACTATCAGGCAGAGGGTGGATGCTGGGCAGACAGTGGCCCTGATCCTGTTGAACCTAAGCGCCGCCTTTGACACTGTGGCTCATCACACCTTGCTACAGTGTCTAAAGGTGGGTGGTGTCTCTGATCTTGCCTTGAAGTGGCTGGGTTCTTTCCTGGTAGAGCGCAGCTTCCAGGTGAGACAGGGCTCCTGTTACTCTAAGAGCATCAAGATACTTCAAGGGGTGCCGCAAGGCTCGGCCTTGAGTCCGACCCTTTTCAATCTCTATGTGGCCCCCCCTTGCTAACATCGCTGAGAGATTTGGGATCAGGGTAGTGTCTTACGCTGACAACAGACAACTGGTGGTGTCCCTTACGCAGGATCTGGACTCGGCGGCCGTCAACTTCACGGCATGTCTACAGGAACTGGCATCTTGGATGTCTAATAATTGCCTGAAGCTGAATGGCAACAAGACCGAGGTGCTGATTGTAGGCCGCATCCCATCAGTTTGGTCGTCGGCGTGGTGGCCCCAGACCTTGGGTCCCACTCCCATACCGAGTAATCAGGTGAAGAACCTGGGCATGTGGTTGGATCCCAAGCTCTCTTTCAAGTATCAATTTAGACGGGTGGCAGGTACCTGTTTTGGGGTCCTAAAAATCCTTCGTAAGACCTTGGACCTGCTGCCGGTGCCTGCCAGAAGTCTATGGTGCACGCACTTGTAACTTCCCGTCTGGACTACGGAAATTTACTGTACCTGGGTGCGACGGGGGCGTGTCTAAATAGGCTCCAATGTGTGCAGAATGCTGCGGTTATGCTGGTTCTCATGTTACCTAGAAGGGCGTCTACGAAGAACGCTCTGGTGTCTCTTCATTGGCTTCCTATTAGAGAGAGGGTGATGTTTAAGGCTCTCTGTGTGCGCCACCGCATCTCCCAAGGTAATGGCCCTGCATATTTGGCGGACTTGGTCTCTCATTATGTGCCCACTAGGCAACTGAGGTCCTGTGGATCGGGTCTGATGACTGTCCCTAAGATATTGAAGTACAGGATGGGTGGCAGATCATTTCGCCGCCTGGCCCCTCAAAACTGGAACAAACTGCCATTGTGTCTTAGGCTGGAGGCAGCGGAAACCAAGTTCAGGAATGACTTGAAAACTGACCTTTTTCGTGTGGATTTAGGGCATTCTTAATCTCTGCTTTCTCTCTCTAGCACTTGGGGCTGCCTCTCACCATAGCGCGGGGACCCACTAGTGGGTGTAACCAGGCGCTCTATAAATATCTCTTATTATTATTATTTATTTATTTATTTTATTTATTTTTGTGATTTGTTGAGCGCGGCGAATACCCGTGGGCGTCTCGGCGCTAATTGATTCCATTAAAATCCCTGATCGCTCATGACAGGCTGTATTGGACTACTGATCGAAAAGCCAGGTTTTCAATAACTTTCGAAATTGCATAAGTGAAGGGGAGGACTTGATGCAGATCGGCAGGGAATTCCAGAGCTTTGAGGCCGCAACTAGAAAGCGACGGTCTCCCCAAGATACTGTCTTGGATCGAGGTACCACTAGATGATTCAAAGTGGTGGATCGAAGCATTCTGGTTGGTTTATAGGGTATCAGATTTGCCTTAAAGAATTGGGGAGCTTGGTCATGTAATGCTTTGTACACTATGCATAGAGATTTAAATTTTATGCGGTTGCGGATTGTTAGCCAGTGATAGTTTTTAAGTGTGTCTGATACTGAGGAAAATTTAGGTGTTCCTGAAAGGAGCCGTGCTGCGGCATTCTGTAATGACTGAAGTTTGTTTATAATCCTGGTTTGGGCATTTAAAAATAGCCCGTTGCAGTAGTCAAGAGAAGTTAACACTAGCGAGCTAACTAGTGTTTTTGCAGCAGTAGCTGGTAGAAAAGGAAGGACCTTCCTAATCAGCCTCAGTTTATGGTGGGCTGTTGCCGCTACCTTGTTAGCATGTGCCATAAAGTTGAGGTCCACATCAAATTGACCTTATCATTATTATTATTATTAATAATGTAATCACTCCATAGGAGGTCGAATGAGACACCAAACAGCCATTAGCAGGAGTTGTTGTACATTTACATGCTTAGAAATTCCATTTTGTGTGTTATTGACGCCTCATTTTATAGGTTTTCTTTTTAAATTGTGTCTAGGTTGGATTTCTTACCACAGTAGCCTCATTCTGTCCTCATACCTCCATTATCAGCTATAAATCCTAGTTGGGTGGCTATTTTGGATAGTTCAGCTGACTAGTTCAAAATCCAGTTGTGGATTATATGTGTGCAATTGTTGACTAAGGAAGCAGAGTGGGAAAATACAAGGGATTTTCCTCTAGTTAAACGAACATACTAAATACAACCAATAAGTGCCAAACAAGAATAAAAAACGGTAAAAGTTAACTGTACAGTTAATTTTCTCCAGAACTGTTCATTAGAAATCCAAATCCAATGTAAAGTCATCTGGATGCAACAGAAGCCATTTGTAACTGGTCAACTGGAATCCATTGCCTGCCACCCATTTATTTACATACCTTTAACATTACCCACAAATCATATCATACACATGCATTTTCTCCAGGTTGCATGTTGTAACCTTGGTTACAACTGTTGCACATATTATTTAATAACGTAGCTACATGAATTGTATTTTGTTTTAGAATACTTAGGCATTCCTTGACATGAGCTCTAAATTATTTTTTTTTTAACTTAGTGTCAATATTTGGACTACAAATTAGGTATATTGAAAGTAAGCGAAATAACTGCCCCACCAACCAGCACATACCTTCCGTGCTTTTTTCAGACGAGCAGCAATATTCATCTTTCCTTAATCGTTTTTTTGGTACATTTATCCTTAGTTAGGTCGGTTTTTAAGTGGCTCTGTTCCCGTGTTAAGACTGGTTTTAGTCCTGTTGCTAAAATCTAGAGCGTTATTCCACCTTGTGTTAGATGTGCTTTACGCCTTCCCTTTGTGGGATCTAAGAATATCCCTGGTTCTGCGGGACGGGCTTGTTACTGCTCTGATGAATGGCTGGAGAGACCCAAAAGTGCACTCGGTGCAGGCCGCTGCCTGAAGATGGATGCGCTCAAACACGCTCCATTCTCAATCAATTTTGATTTGTTGGCTGTTAAAGCTTTTCTTCGAGAGGACAGTATTTACAAGGCCTGTAATGAGACAGCCCTGGGAGACCCGGCCTCTTCCTGCCTGTAATGTTGATAAATGAAGCTCTAATTCATAAAGGATATAGTGATTGAAGGGCAGCGCGGGGTCTCCTGCACTTTCATTTAGACAAATGTTTGTTCGATATGGAGCAGCCAAAAGGAAGGAAACGAAAAGGAATGATAGATTTCTGGAGAGCTGTGGCAGTATGAATGTGTTTCAGGGAAAAGCAGGGAGTTGTGTGAGGTGGTTCAGTTTCGTTTGAAGGGATTGTTCTGGGATGGTGCGAAACTGAAATACGTGTGTTTCTGTCTGACGTGTGTGTGGTTATTTCTATCCACAATTACGTGCATGTATATATATATCCACGGAAAAGTGGGCTTATATACACACACGAGGGCTTAAGAAAGAAAAAATAGGCAAGTTATCAGATTTAATTCTCTTAAACGAATGTTGCGACTTGTTCAACCAATCAGCTGAATGTCGTCAGAGTTCATCTCAAACCCCAGCTGACATCATTAAACAAACGAATATTCTAGAATGTCTGCTGTTGATTGTTAGAGATGCTAAACTGGCAAAGAGAACTGTTTTTTTCTGTCTACACTGGAAGGTTCCTCAAGTAATGACCACTGCTGATCTGGTTTGGGGCTTCTTAGCCAATCAGTGTGTTTTGGAGTATTTGTTTATAACTATTCCTAAACCTAATTTATGGGTTTCCTATACTATGCTTCACAGAATGGTTATTAATGGAAATGTGAAACGCTGGTCCGTTATGTCAGAACATTTGTCGGTATCAATTTTCTGGCAGATGAGTGTACATGTTTCTCTGCTGCATGCATATGTTTTTGTAGATATATTTGCTCCTTTGTAGCAAAACACAGGCTGCACTAATGAAATACACATTTCAGGGACTGCCAGGGTGTATTTTGCAGAAGTACCTTGTGCAATCATATGAAAAGATGCAACATTCCAGAAAGAAAAATGTGAATAGATGTTTCATGTATAAGCATGTTTGCAGCTTGTGCTGTTAAATCTTCTTTCTAAATACAATTTGTCAAAGGTCCTGTGTGCCATTGACTTCAATATTTTCAAAATGGGTTTTGACTGCAGGGGCCACGCGAGGTTTAATTTCAAATACACCCCAACTCACAATAAAGTCAAATCAAATTGCATGCATCACTTTTTATTTATTTTTGACACTAGCAGTATAATTGGAAATTGCCTACAGTGTGAACCAGAAAATGTACTATCAGGGTCATTTGGAAAATGGTTTCAAGGGCGAAGAGAGGTTAACGGTGAAACTGATTGCCAGGAGAAGCAGAGAAAAGCCATACAAAATGTCACTTTTATTGAGAAATCATGCTCAATGCTTAATTAACTTTTCCATCATAATGAAAATAAAGCATTTTATAACGGAGGTGTTCTTCATTGACAACTGAATAAATTAATAAGTGGGGGTGAGAGGTGTTGCTTTGCTGTTGGCATCTTTGATCCCTGGAGGTGCTGTGGTTTGTAGCACTATAAACATTTTGTGGGAGACGGGGAGTGTCGCGCTGATGCCATGATTCGTGTACTAAAGCGTCGGCATGCGATCTATATTACATTGTGGCCCTTTTGACTGACCAAGAGTTGTGCCACGCACCATCTATTTGCCGCCCTAAGAGCTGGCGGCACCAGACTTTTAAGAAAAGATGAGAGGGAGTGGGGATGAGTTTTTAGCCCCTGGGGAAGCTCTGATTTTTTGGCTCATTCCCCTATGCTATCCCTTTGGGAATGTCAGTGTCAAATAAACTAAGCTAATGAAGCTATAAGAAAATTGAGAATGTTTGGGTACCACCGTATAAGATGCTTTACAACGAAAGGAGACAAGGTACCAGAAGTACAGTATTTTTCTTACTGTCCTTTCGTATTTAATGATTCTCATATGTAGTCATAACATAGGTGGCAAAAACTTGAGTGATCCTTCGTAACAATTTAGAAGATTTGCGGTGTTGTAGCTGTGGGGTAGGTGGTGGACTAGTTTCTCTCCCGAGAGCATTAGTTAAAACAGTGACATTTTATTATCACTGTATATAAAATCCTCCTTTTCCTCCACTAGTGTTACTCTGCTTGGAACTGAATATTAGTCATAAATCTAGATTTTAACTATACTTCTTTGGAATATTAGCAGCTAAACAGATATTGTACTCCCAAGATGAAATTTACCTATGGTCATTTTCTGAGACCAAGCAAATGAAATGTATTGCTGATAATCCATTGTTTACTTGCTACATGCTCATTAAAGTTGACCTAGGCATGAAGAGATATCTTGACTGGGCCCATCCTCTTTACATCCTCCTCTTAACCTCAAAGGCAGGTTACAGATTCTATCACTGAAAAACCTAGAAATATGCAGCATTTCAGTAGCTCTTACTTTGTTTGTACAGACTGCTAAGTCGTATTTGATTTTATGTGTTTTTCCCAATCTTCCAGCAGATGAAGTACCACTTCTTGGCTCCACTTTTGACAGACTTGGGATGTTCATAAATGGTATTTTTCTGTGCACAGTTATTATTAAATGCAGCGCCCAATGTAGTATCGCTAATGTTTTCTGGAGAAGGTGGACAGATCGGAACTGGTTTATAGAAGCATACCTAGGGTATCTGGTATACATTAGTTATAATGATTAACTAGGTTTATTGAATTTGTGTGGCATCTGGGCACCTGTTGAGTGTCAAATCCATTGAACTGATGTGACAATATTTTTTTGAATTGCTTTAGAAATGTCAATCTTTTATCCCAATGGATATCTTTTCTAGGCTTATTCTTGTCTGTTAAGGTTTTGAACTCTATATCTGTCGATAGACTATGCAGTTCAAAAGTAAGCTTTATAATAAAGGCTCCCTGTTCTCTGTTTTTACTGATTTTTACAGATAAATACAGACAGAATGTCTGTATTTATATTTAAATGTGGAATTATACAGAAAATCGTGCTCCTTGTGAGTGACTTTCCATGCTGTCCTTCATGAATTCCAGGCCAACAGTTGGGCAGATAGAAAGCATGTCGAGTTAAAAAACAGGATGAGATTTCCTTAAATACAGGCATTCGTTTATGTATATTTGTATATAATGCTACATATACATGTGAATGTAGTGTTTTGTTATATTTGGCTGCTTAATTTGCTAAAACTCGACAGCCATCGAAGTACGAGTGTATGTTTATCAGTTCAATAAATGTGGATATATACAATTTTGCGACTGTTTATTCTCAAGAAGCAAAATAAATAAATACCAATAAGATGGGCAAAAAAATAAATACCAATAAGATGGGCAAAACAATAAATATGGATAAACAGAGACGAAAATGTCAGAAAAATAAATACCATACAACCAGGAGCTCTATTTATAATTAAGCAGTTAAAAAGAAAAAACGGGTTACCCTTCTTCAGAGTATAAAATGTCACCCTAACATAAGTCCTAGCAAACGTCCTATTTGCATTGAGGAATCAAATCTCTAGGGAGAATAACAACCCATTAAAAATAGTAAATTAACAACATCTATATATATATATATATATATATATATATATATATATATATATATATATATATATATATATATATATATATATATATATATATATATATATATATATATATATATATATATAATTTGTGAATTTGGTTGGATTTAGGACTTTAATACAGGCTGAAATATTTGTTATTTTGTTAGTCTGAATTCTGGAGTCATTGTTTCTGCAAAAACCTTTTTGTCATATGAAATCTTCCAAAGAGGTAAATCTTTTTTCTCAGAATGTATAGTCGCCGTCACTGCACAAGTAGTGTACTTTACAGTGCTATGCTAAATATTTTCAAAGCAGATCTGAGGGTGAGATTTACAAAGTATGCACAATTCTCTGGAAATGTAGGCTTATGCCTCTACACGGAGGAGTCTTAAAGCAGTATGCTCATTCAAAATGTTGTATGCCCACACAAGATACATTTTTTTCCTTCATAAACACTGGTCTGTCCCTTTCGTCTCTAACCTTTTTTCTGAGGATTATCCACACTACAGAAAATCTGCATGCGTATTAGATGTGCCTTAGCAGATTTTTCACATTTATTCTTCTGATTACTTTTTGACATTATAGGATAGCAATTTCTCATGTGGAGTGTTCTATTGCCTCACCCATAGTTGTAACATTTGGGGGTGGTGGGGAAGGGGATGTGTATGTTGCCATGTCCTGTGCACCTCTTATACTTTGTTCAGTCATGTGTATTGACAAGGTCAGAGAAACGTAGATTAGGCAGAACGAATAGGTTGGCAAAAAATGTCCTTCTGCATGTTCCATGCATTTGTGGAATATTTTTCAAGAGTACCACACACTACTCAGTAGCATATACTCTTTTACAAATGAAAAATATCAGTACACTTTGAATAATCATTAGTGACACCTCTGCTTGAAAACTTTGCTAAGCCCGTCTCTTTCAGTTCATGAAATGTTTTACTTGTATCTGACTTAAACTCTGAAGTTGCTTGGAGAATTGGACCCTATGAGTTGCGCAGCTCAGCCCTCCCTTGTAATGTTTCATTTAATGAAAATGTTTCTCGTTCATGATCCAAAGGCATACTGCGCCAACATGGTCTATAAAAAGCTTTTGATTAGAGAAAATTAGAGTTTTAGTCTACACCTTCAATGTCGGTGAGGTTATGCTTCCTCAACAATTTTTAAGAAGTGGTATGCCTGTGTTTTTCCCCCCTAAACAGAACACCATACATCTTTATGACACAATGAACAAAAAAGTAAATGGTATTTAGAGTTTTGTGAAAATAGAGCTTTTGTAGATGATTATTTGGTGCACATTAGTTGTTTTATTGAATGTATGACTTGTTTGCGTACCTAAATGAGATTTAAAAAAAACCTGCTAGCAAACTAGATTTCTAGATTCACACATCTAAAACTACTAAAGCAATCTGAATGGCTGCTAAGAGCTAAGCATTATTGGTGGCACACATTTGGAAGTGTGCCCACCATGAACTAAGTCTTAATACCCTGTGTTAGACCTGCCAGCATGAGGGTGGCCTTCTCCCTAACTTTTTGCTTACCCTCTACATTTTTACTGATCTCGTTTTTGCTGGCCTTATGACTCTGAACACTTTACCACTGCTAAATAGAGCTAAAGTGCATGCAGTCTCTCCTCAAAAACCTATTGGACTACCCTCAATTGACCTATTTAATTTACTTTTAGGTCCCCAGTAAAGTGGTACTATATGTAACCAGAGTCTGTAAATTAAATGCCATGTCAACATGGCAAAATAAACCTTTTGTCAGGCTTAAACCTTCCTTTTGAATACAGATAAGTCACTCCTAGGGTAAGCCCCGGAGAGTCCAGAAGGAAGGGTACAATGTATTTAAAGAGCAGAACGTGCACTTTTACGTTTTATATGGCCTGGTAGTGAAAAACTCTTAAGTTCATTTTTTCACTACTGCAAGGCTTATCTCTCCCTTAGGATAACATTGGAGTTGCACTATTGCATTGTGTAAGTGTAATTTCCAAATGGGAAGGGATAACAATTTCATGTCTGTTGCCGTTGGAATAGTGGCAAAGAGGCCTATTGTATGGTAAAGTCGGGTATTTGAGCACAATCGTAAAAATTCCACTTTTGGAAAGTTGGCATTTTTTTGCCCTTTTTTGCCTATGGCATGTCCATAGGATGTAACTGACAGACTTTGTAAATTCCCCCCAGACAGTCACTCAATAGAGGGCTAGGTGTGCCTGGATGAGCCATGTAGTGGCAGGATGAGAGCGAGCTGAGCACTGGCCCACTTACACCTGAATAGGCTGTGGCCTGTCTCCAAACAAAGGGCGTAATGACCATTCATTGTCAATCCTGCCAGCTTGGAGCCAGGGCAGGGAGGCAGTAAATTCCTTTCACTTCAAAGCCACGTATCCCACCTCCCGGAACTAGGGCACCATGGTATAAAAGGTGGACCTCAGGCACCATAACTTCAGAACACGTCTGGATCTGTGGATACTCTGCCAGGAAGAAGGACTGTTCTGCTGATGAAGGACTGCCACTCTGCAGGATTGCACTTAGCTGGACTACTGCTTTGCTGTGCTCATCTGCTGCCCTCCTGCCTAGTTGAGAAGGACTGGACTTGAATCGCTTGAACCCAGAACCCAGAGTGACTCCAAGGGCTAGTTGTCTAGCCTCATGATAAAAAGCCTCACGGACCTAACAGGCTACAAACAACCTTTCTACTGCACCTGCACTTTGTCTTCTGTGAGCCTACCCTGCCAAGAGATGCCACCCTAGTCCTGGACCCTTGAAAGTGAGCCTAAGGTGCCTTGCCCGCATGTGGGTCTAGCAGAGCTAACACATCTTCTCTGCTGCACAGCCCAAATTTGACCTGCCACAAAGACCTGCATCGTAGCCCGTTGCTGCATAGGAACCTCTTCTGTACAACATATCCTAGCTGCAGGCCCTCACATCCCTCGTTGACAGCAGACTCGGTGATGGCGCCGAATCCGCATTGCAAGCGCACAAGCACCTTGCAAGTACATTTCCAAAATAATTTAGCTAAGGGATGGTTTGCTTCTCTACTACAATGTTATCTTGAGCTATATAGTAAAAACAAAAAAACCTGAAAATACTTAACTTTCTGGGATGTTATGGTTATGATCATAAACCCAAAAAATCACTGAATTCATATTAATTTTGTTGCATATGTGAACGTTACACCTCAGTACACTACTCTTAAGCTTAAAGTGGCATCAGTGGCACCGTCAGTAGGGATGATGTAGCACCACTAAATATCTTTGATGGAATTCAGAGGGAGAAGTAAAAATAAAGAGGCCTTGGAGCATTTACAGTGAACTCTGGTGCAAGCTGTCACATGTCAAAGTGATGCTGATTATTTGACCAAAGAGCTGTGTTTACTGGCCCTTTCTCCGGCTGCACATTTCGTTTTTCGTTTTTTAAAAACATTTTAATGAGTGGCACTCTTGCTGTAAAAGTCAATATATTTTAGACATTTTCTAACCGAGATACAAGAAAGTACACATGCTTGCTTTACAAAGTAAAGAACAAATATCTAAAAACGTGAATCAGCATCATGGAACTGTGGGATGGGAAAGTGCTTTGTCCCTAATGGAAGCAAGACAAAGGAGCCTAATTTGCCCCGATTTGATCATGGGAATCTGCCATAATTGGGGGCAGAGCACCCTTATTCCCCGGAGCACTTGAGCCACTGCACATGCTGCCTATTATTAACTACACTACAGGCATACAACGTATAACAGAAGGACGTTAGTCAGATGATGTGATGGTTGGCACACCCACTCTGAAAATTGTTTGAGAGGATGGCATCATTGATGACATGGCCAATAACTAAATCAGAACCATTTCTGTCCAATACATGTATGTGCAGAGCTTTCAGACCATTGTCTGGTGCATGTTTACATGTAAACTATTGTTAGACCTGACACCCTTGGGTGCTCGTCCCGCCAAAACTTTTGCCTTCACCCCTCCAGTTGTGCTGAATTTGTTTTTGTTGGCTTTAGAACTCTACACACTTTACCACTGCTAACCAGTGCTAAAGTGTTTGTGCTCTCTCCCTAGCACATGGTACAATTAGTTTACACCTGATTGGCACATTTCATTTATTTGTAAGTGCCCAGTAAAGTGGTACTACATATACCTAAGGCCTATAATTTAAATGCTACTAGTTCTCCTATAACATTCATTGTGCCACCCAATTAAGTAATATTTTAAACATGTCCCTGTCCTGCCATTGCAGTCTGGGTGCAGTTTTAAATTGCCATTTCGACCTGACAAATAACCCTTTTACTAGACCTCACCTTTCCTTTTTAATACATATAAGTCAACCCTAAGGTAGTCCATAAATGAAGGCCGTCGCCGAATGGATGAGGAACAGCCGGCTGAAACTGAACTCAGACAAGACAGAGGTCCTCATCCTCAGATCCATCCCCTCGGCCTGGAACGACTCGTGGTGGCCGACCGCACTGGGAACAGCTCCAACACCCACCGACCATGCACGCAACCTAGGGGTCATCCTCGACTCCACACTTTGCTTGACTGAACAGGTCAACGCCGTCTCTTCCTCCTGCTTCAACACCCTTCGCATGCTCCACAAGAGCTGCAAGTGGATCCCGGGCGAGAAGAACGGTCACCCCGGCCCTCGTCAGCAGTAGGTTGGACTGCGGAAACACCCTCTACGCAGGAGCCTCGGCCAAACTCCTGAAACTGGTCCAACGCATCCAGAACGCCTCTGCACGCCTGATCCTCGACATCCCTCGCGGGAGCCACATCTCACCCCACCTGAGAGACCTGCACTGGCTGCCCGTCAACAAGAGGATAACCTTCAAGCTCCTCACCCACGCACACAAGGCACTCCGTAACACCTGACCAGCACACTTCAAACAGACGACTCCGCTTCTACACCCCCACCTGCAAGCCCCGCTCCGCCGACCTCGCCCCTGCCACAGTCCCCAGCATCCGAAGAACGACCTCCGACAGAAGATCATTCTCCCACCTCGCCTCCAAGACCTGGAACACCCTCCCCACTCACCTACGGCTGACCCAAGACCTGCTAACCTTCAGAAGACTCCTCAAGACCTGGCTCTTCGAGCAGTAGCAGCACTCCCCACCCCCAGCGCCTTGAGACCCTCACGGGTAAGTAGTGCGCTTTACAAATGCAATGATTGATTGATTGATAAACAGGCCTTAGAGCAGGGTGTAGTGTATTTAAAAAGTTGGACATGTACTTTTAATTTTTACTTGCCCTGGTAGTGGAAAACTCTTACATTCATTTTCACTACTGCAAGGCCTACCTCTTCCATAGGATAGCATTGAGCTACCTTATTTTGTTTAAGAAGTGTTGACGTTTGAATGGGAGCAGATAGGAATATCAAGTTTAGCAGTGTAGTCATTGTTATTTAAAACCCGCTTTAATGGTAAAGGCGGATTTTGTCAGAGTTCGGAAAGTTTTATAAAGTTGCCATTTTCTTGTCCTAATCATTTGGTGCTTCTATTCTGGGTCACATCACTAGGTGTAGTTGGCAGAGCTGTCACCTACCACACTTACACTTCAAAGGGCCTGCCTCAGCACACTCACACAGGACTTCACACTAATCTATTGTGACCCCAGAACCTTCTGAGCCAGGGCAGTCATATGGAATGAAATTCCAGAACCAGATGTGTGTGTGTGTGTGTGGGGGGGGGGGGGGGGGGAGTCTAGAAGTTTCTCCCACTTCAAAGCTGGTACCAGGTATAAATATTGGACACTCAAGATCAACTCTTCAGATCACTACTGGACCTGTGGAAGACTGCCTGCTCCCCGCTCCCCGGCTGCAAGACAACTGCCCTGCTGCCTGAGAAATGAAGAATGGACCCACTCCTTGGACTCAAAACCACCAGGGTGACTCCAAAGAATAGCTGACTGGCCTCCTGTTCTGAACTACAGGGACATAAGCTCCAGAGACTTGTCCTGCATCTGCCCGGTTGCCCAGACTCAACTGGGCCTGCCAGTGCCCTGCCACTGACCTCTGTTGGAGTGAGTCCTGATCCCCAAGAGGTGCCCCCAGGTCCTGGACCCTTAACTGGCATCAGAGTGTATCCCTGCTGACCCAAATATCGGTTCCGTCAGAACAGGACACAACTTAATGCATCACATCGCAGCATCGGTGCCCTCATTGGAGCAGACGCTGTGGAATGCATCCTGATGCAGGTCCTTGCAGCTTCTGATGAGCGGCCCCATCGGAAGAGATGCAACTTGGCGCAACGCGACGCAGGACCTCTCATCTTAGTCCAAGAACAACCAGGTACATTGCCCAGCGGACCAAACCCAGTCCTGTTCCTGGCTCGCGTTTCACTGCAGTCGGCTTGAACTTATGACGTTGTCTTTGTCCAGTGTGACCAGAAAATCCCTTTTGGCACCTTGCACTTTTTGGCGCTACTTTCACCTAAGACTTTAAAATTACATCTCGCCGCTTCTACTGATTGGATTTTTGAGGTTCTGATATCATTTTATTTAATAAAATGTACTCTATTTTGTTTTTACTTTGTTACTGATTAAGTTCTACATAAATACTTTAAATATTGCTTCTAAGTTAAGTTGGACTGCTTTTGTGCCAAGCTACCAGAGGTTTAAGCACAGGTTAATTATGGGGATTTTTGTGGTTTATCCTGACAAGGATTGAGGTTGTTGCTGGAGCAGGTTTTCACTCCCTTCAACCAATAGCCCATGTTCTCACACCTATGCTTCTGTATGTAGAAAAAGGACATGGTGTGTGTGTGCTCTTGTGCGCGATATAGAGGCATGACTCAGGTAATACACTTAATTTTATTTATTTATCCAGCATTCTGTCCAGCTTGAACTCTTTCCCATGGGGCATCAGAGCATATTGGAGATCAATGCAAAATAAGTTCATACATTCAGAGTTTCAGAGCAATATTATCTGAACGCTATACAGAAGGACTGATGCAAAAATACGTATTTAAATGCAGAGTTTTGGAGGAACATCATGATTCATAGGAATATATTCTTGCAACTTAGTTAAGGATTAAACGAGTCATGAATTGGTGTAGTAGAGTAGAAGGAAGAAGAGAGACACAATGAATAACAAGCGCAGGGGGAGGTGGAACATGTTGAAAGGTAGCATATTTAAGCTAAATATCTGGCCAATGAGCAGTTGGGTGTGGGAAGGAGGTAGTAGAATAAAAGGGTGTGGCAGCCTTGATAGGGAATCGACAGGAAGTAATGACAGGAGAGGACAGCAAGATAAAGAAAGGAGTCTTTGATGTAGGTGCTAAGCTGAGAATGTGTTCTAATAGTTTGATAATGATGGAATATCAGATATGGTTTGGCTTGCTTGACTTCAGCGGATAAATCATTCTAGGTCTTGACACATTTGCCAGAGAATGAGTGGGGAGAGTAAGGGCTTCCTTGAGATGGTGTGTTTAAAGTTGGAGAGCAGATTTGGATCTGAGACTGTTTCCTCTGTGCCATTTTATGAATTAGGCACAAGGCATGGTCATACTCAGTGCACTTCATATACATTTATTTACAATATCCCTATTTGTACATAAGAGGATCCTGGCCCCAGACCATGTCCTGTGCATGCAGGATACAGTGTTTGGAAGCAGATGGTACCCTTCATGTTCTCCATCCCTATATGCAAGTGCCAAATACACCTTAATTCTGTATAAATTGCATATCCTGTACGCCTTATATGATGTATGTTGCAAATAGAGGGCATATTCTGTGGTCACCGTATACTCACCTACTGCTAGGACCAGGTTTAAGGCGGTGCGACCGGTGCAGCCGCACAGATCGCCAACCTGGAAGGGGAGCACTGACCTCAGGGGGGCGCTATATTTAGCAATAACTCCAAGCTTTACCAGCGCTTTAAAACACGACATGTATGTGAGAGAGGGGCTATGGAGAGATGGGGTGCACTTTTGCAGGGTGGTAGTGATGGAATCGAAGAAGGAGGGCATATGGGTAGGAGCGCCAAAAAAAGATTGTCGCACTGGGCGTCATCAATGCTAAAGTCGGCTCTGCCTACTGCTTAGGCCTCCTATCAGCCTATATTGTGTATAAAGCGCTCATGTCATTGGTGATGCCATGAATTATGTTTTTAGCTATGTCTTTTGCGGTTTCATCAGTTATATCACATGTAAAGGATGAGAGGACACTTGTAAGAATTTAGTTCTGCCTAACTAGCAGCATGTGGTGAGCTTTAGTGTTTTTAGGTTTTTTGACATAACAATTGGTTTTCATCAACTTTAGGTAAGCAAATTATTTTTTCTGTGCGTGTGTATAGTTATTTTTTAACAAACAGATTATTCCACATATAGGGAAAATATAAGTCAAGATAAAATGGAGCAAATTTTAAAAAGGAAGTTTTAACATGATAAAATATCAATATTGCCTCCTATTTAAAGAGATTTCCTACAACCCATAGCTTTGTTTATGTGATTAATTATTGTGGAGAAAAGTATGAAGTCGGATTTGTCCAGCATTGTTACACAACATTAATTAGTAAAAAATTCATCAACAGCAAAGTCAATGGAAAGTCTCATACAAAGACTATCCTTGCTCTAATATTTTGAGAAAGAGAATAATATGCTATTGTACATCTTGTTAAGAAATATGCTTCGGGTTGTGTCTGAGTAACACAGTTTGTCTCTTGAATCTAGGAACAGAAGAAGATGTGGTGAAATCCAAAAAGACTTTCAGGAGCCAAGCAGTGGTGAATCAGAATGCAGAAACTGAGCTTATGCTGGAAGGAGATGATGATGCTGTCAGTCTGCTGCAGGAGAAAGAGATTGACAACCTTGCTGGTAATTTCCTCCTTTTCTTTATTATTGTAAAATGCTGAATGATATGTGACGGGGAGTTCGGATAAAGTGTCTCGCTCTTACAAGCTGTGATTTTGTAGATGCATTAGCAGTGGTGTTGACGATACTACCCACTGTGTGATTGTGACTTGAAGTTAACAAAAGTAAGTATAAAAAAACGTATTTCCTGAGATAGCGCGTCGAATCTGTGTGTTAACAGAGCGCTTTACAGTAAAGGTTCATTGTGCAGATAGGAGATTTTCACAACAAACGGAGGTAAACCTAGATCTAATATGGTATGTACACTAAAATGTCTTTGATGCATGTAAACATTTGTAAATAGGAGCCAAGCACCTGTTAAGTATGTGCCAGGTATACATTTTGTAGTTGGATTTAAGAGTGAGGAAAACATATGTGAAGGAAAATGACACAAGCTTTTCAAATGAAGTTAGAGTTAGTTCGCCATATATTTCTTGTGATGAGAACTCAACAATCCATCAGCAGACACCATAATGTATTGTCCAGCCCAGTGTTCATCTGCTGAATACAAGTACTTTATCATGCAGCATTACTTAGTAGTACACAGCACAATTAGAGGCATTGAAAACAAGGTGGAATTCTTGCTTGTGATCTTGAGGCACTACAACTTTGATACTCATCCCGCTAGCAAAGTTACCCCCGTCTGTAATCCCTGGTGTATAATCTGGGGCACGGCTCTGGCTAGGCACAGTTCACCAAACCACCCCAAGGCATGTGTGCATTCTGTTGTGTATGCATGAATGCAGTTCATTTTTCATTTTGTGAGATAGTGGTAAAAAAAATGTCTTACTTCATGTGACAGGCATCAGCCTACTATTCAGTCTCTCTGGCCGGATGGGTTCCGGTGCTAGATGGGTATGGGGTGTAGCCTGCGGGCCAATCTTAACTGTTGGATGACAGTCAAGCAGGATGAACACATCAATGTTAATGGAGCGCTCAGGCGCCGACATTGGCAGCAGTAATCTCTCAGCAATGGCAGGCTATTGACCTCGCTCATTACTTGATTTCTTTAGAAGGCTTAATATGGTTCATGACTAGAAATGTTAATGGAGACCAGGAGAACCCTTCCGCACATATGCCATGTCTGAATTGACTCCCCAGCAATCTTTTGCTCAATATGGCTTTTCCACACACTGATAATACATTGGGCTTCTTCCCCTGAACAGTCAATACTCCTGCAGGATCATGCTGTAAGCAGACCCTCAGCTACCTCATTATATTTGTGAAGCAGTAATTAGGAACAGACAAAAGGACAGGTAACTCCCTGAACCTTCTCATCTTAAACAAAAAAAACTGCAGTCTTAACTCTTACGTCTGCCATCTCCCAAATGGCAGTGCCCAGGAATACGTAATCAGCTACTTTTTGCTAACAAAGTCCTGCTCCATTTCAAAGGCGATCACTGCCTCCATCCTCCTTCACGTCTCTGTCTGGGTCTCCACCTTCCAGTTACAGGAAAGCAAGCAATACCTTTCCAATGTCGGAAGAAGTTTCATTCACCTTCAGTTTGCCGCCTTGCTATACCAAAGGCGTCAAAAATAGATCCCACTGGTCGTAGTACTCAGACTCTCACCTTTCTCAGAGTCCTACAACCATACATACACATTGCACATATACATGCACTTGACATGGAATATCAGTGCAAAGATCTGAGGCTCACATAACAGGTGGAACTTTACATGAAAGGGAAGAGGAGACCACACTGGTCGTGACACAGACAAAAAAGGTCTGGTCACCCTAATAATTTAAAAACCCCGGTGTGCTACCACTATTGCTTTGTTATTCACCCAGATAAGGGCAGTAGTCCTATACATACTATGAGCAGTGACGGCTCCTCCCCTGCCACACCCGATCCGTGCCAGCCGCCAATGTCTATGAGGGCACACTTAGTGTGCCCCTGCAGGTCACAGAAAAGGTTCTGGATCTCTCATTACCAGGACAGCCCTTGTACTCTGTGCACATTGAAGATTAGTGTGGCACTAGTGCCAAACAAAGGCTCAGGACATCTCTTTTATATGCAGTCTGGCCGTCAGGGAAGGGGTGCGTGGTCTTTTATCTCTGAAATGCTATTCCTATCCTAACTTGAGCTCTTTTATGACGTATTCATTCACAATATAAAACATATAAATGTAAAGGAAACTGTCGGAGATTGTGTCTTGAAATAGATAATACCTGTGTGAATGTAATTGTCAATTATGGTTAATGCTATGCATCTAAGTCTTTTGAAATCAAACATAAATTGTGCCAAACGCCCTTTGTTTCGTTTTCTGTTGTTGTGATCAGGTGGTGCCTGGCTCCTCTACAAAGGTGTTCTGCAACGTAGTCCAGGTACAATTCAGATTAGCAGCTCCCAGGCAATCCCTGGTCAGAATATCTGCCTACCTCTATGATATTTGGCAAATTGGCTCTCATTTATCAATAGGTTTGAGGTTAAAACACTGCCAAATCCAATTTCCCCATTCATTAATAAGATTTTCTTTGGTGGACCAAGTGTGTTTCACTAACCGAGACGTCACACACATACACCTGAACCCCGAATGCATGCCTCCTTACATGATTCCTGGACACTGCTACATGCCCCAATCCATCAGCAACTGTGCCTCATTTGAATAAAAAGAGTCCCAGGGCTCAAAAACTTGAGGAGCCCGTCATCAGCACAGTGAATAAGAGGGTTGTTAAAAACCATGGCTGACTAGATTTAATTCAATTTACTTCCTCTTTCTTGCACCACCGTACACTTCCTCTATCTCCCTGTTGCATGCTCATTTTCGATTTCGCCCCTGAATACTTGGTTTGTCACTGTTCCCTATCTTTGTATTCTTCTCCTGTCTTGTGTATCTTTCTTATACTCTGGGTCAGAAGATGTAAAATAAGTTCTGGGTACCCAAAAGAAAAGTTCCACACATTTTCCAAGATTTATTTATTTTATTTATTTTAGCGATTTGTAAAGCGCCTGGTGACCCGAGGGCATCCCCGCGCTATAATATTCATTTATGGAGACCAGAGGACAAAAAAGGAGGGACTTTATTTAGGGAACAACAGCGTTTTCAGTTTTTTCCTAAAAATCAAATGATTGGATTCAAGCCGGAGGGTGCGGGGAGTGCATTCCATCTGGTGGATGCTTTAACCGAAAAGCGACGGCCGCCAGTACGTGTCTTCCTGTGTCTGGGGATATTGGCCAGGTTCTCATTCTCCGAGCGAAGGGACCTGGGAGCTTTGTAGGGGGTAACCAGGTCTCTCAGGATAGCAGGGCCAGAACCATTAAGCAGTTTGTGTGCAGTGCACAGGGCCTTAAATTCGACCCTTTGGCGTATTGGAAGCCAGTGGAGAGCCGGAATTGCTGGTTTGGCTGATACTCTGGAAGGGAGATTCAAAAGTAACCGGGCGGCTGCGTTCTGCGTGCGTTGGAGTTTAGCCATGGTAGCTTCTGGAGCTCCCAGGTATACCATGTTGCTGTAGTCCAGCCGCGCAAGCACCAGGCCCTGGACCAGGAGTTTTCTGGATAGGGGCGGAAGGAGTGGGAGGACCTTACGAGTGGAGCGCATAAGGCCAAAGCAGGTACCTGCTGTCTTGGTGGCTTGAGTTTTCATCGACAGCTCGGGTTCTAGCCATACTCCTAAGGTCTTAATTTCTTGTTTCGGGGCGGGGATTTCCCCGAATACGTCTGGCCAGACCGATGGAGGGATGGTGGTCCATTGCTTGCCCAGAAGCATGACTTCAGTCTTTGAGCCATTTAATTTGAGCGATGACTCACACATCCAGTTGTAGATATCTTTAAGGCAGTTTTGCAGATTGTCAGGGTGTTTGTCCAGTTGGGAAAGGGAGACGACTAATTGGGTGTCGTCCGCGTAGCTTACTATTTTAATCCCGAAGGGGGTAACCACATCTTCGAGAGGGGCCATGTAAGCGTTAAATAGAGTAGGGCTTAGTGATGATCCCTGGGGGACCCCACTCGTGAGGGGGAGGGTAGCAGAATGGAAATTGCCATCCCATACCTGGAACGAGCGCCCAGAAAGGAACGATTCTATCCACCTGAGCGCCGAACCTGCAATCCCTGCCGCAGCCAGCCGATGAAGTAAGACACGATGGTTGACTGTGTCAAAGGCTGCGCTTAGATCCAGGAGGATCACTGCCACTGATCCTCCTGAATCTAGAATGCACCTAGCCTCCTCGATGACGGCGAGAAGGGCGGTATCCGTGCCATGGCCCGGGCGAAACCCAGTCTGGGACTGCCGTAGGATGTTGTTGGCTTCTAGATACTGTGACAGTTGACCATTGACCAATTTCTCGGCCATTTTACTGATACAGGGGAGGAGTGAAATTGGCCGGTAGTTCGCCATATCAGCTGGGTCCAGCTGGGGTTTCTTTAGTAGTGCTTTGACAACTGCACTTTTCCAGCTGGGGGGGGACCGAACCTTGGGAGAGCGATATGTTTATGAGCTCCGTGATTGTGGGCACGATGACCGGGGCTACAGTTTTAAGGAATCTAATAGGGGCGGGATCTAAAGGGGAGCCGCTTTTCATTTTAGCCATAGTAGTGTCAACCTCGTTCCTAGTTACTGCCCTAAAGGTAGTGAGCTGAGGAAGCGAACTGCTTCCTGTGTGATTGGTGGATGCCTCATTGTCCATATGGTTCGACAGGCTGGGAGGGGGCAGAGAAATTAAGATGCGGGCGATTTTAGCATTAAAATAGTTGGCCAGCTCGTTACTTCTGTCCGCCGGGGGTGTGCTGGATGAGGGTGGAGCAGGTATTTTCAATAACTCTTTTACAATGAGAAAGGATTCCCTTACCAAGTTAGTGGAGTTTTTGATTCTTGTATCATAATGAGAGGCTTTCGCAAGCTTCAGGGTAGATTTGTATATTCTCACCGACCGCTGATAGGCATCTTTGCTGGCGTGCTGCCAGTCTTTCCTCCATAGCTGTTCTGCTTTCTTGCAGTGTTTACGGAGAGTCCGGAGTTCCGGAGTGTACCGTGGGGCAGATCCTAGTTTCCCATTCTTATCCTCTCGGGTTTTTATTGGGAGGATGGAGTCCAGAGACGTGGTAATCCACTCCCTGAATTTACTGTCTGCAGTGGTTGGATCTTCCGAGGGGGTCGGGATGGTCGAGTTCAAGGTTCTGGCCCAATCCTCTGTGGATATTCTGGCCCATGCTCTGTCCCTAATGTAGGTGGTAGGTTTATGGAGTTTCTTGAAGGCTCCTGGAAGGCAGAAAGGGACCATGAAGTGGTCCGTCCATGGGAGGGGGAGGGACTCTGTGACTTGAAGGGTGAGGATATTAGTAAACACCGGATCAAGCAGATGACCTTTGGTGTGAGTGGCTCCGGAATTTGAGAGGTGGAGGCCATATGCCGCCAGTTCTCCAATCAAGTCGGCTGCCCCTGTATCTAGGGGGTCGTCAAAATGAATGTTAAGGTCCCCTAGTATTGAGAAGTTGGTGGTGGAGTGGGCCTGGGATGCAACAATATCCAGGAGTGCTTTAGAGAAAGTGCCCGGATGCCCAAGCGGACGATAAATTAGGAGTCTTGATAGTGAGTAGGTCGGTCCTACCTGGATGGTGAATTGAAGGCTTTCGGAGTCCATGATATGAGCGTCGTTGATTCTGCAGGTGAGATGGTCTCGATGGATGATTGCCAAGCCTCCTCCTCTGCCCGAAGAGCGGGGCTGGGACTGAACGAGGAAGCCTGGGGGAGTAGCTAGGACAACGTCTGAATCCGAGTGGTCTGTAAGCCATGTTTCCGAGAGGAACAGGATGTCAAGCTCATGATCCTCCATTAGATGATTAATTAGCAATGCATGTCTAGGGAGTGAGCGACAGTTCAAAGTGGCAAGTTTAAGAGCTGAGGGCAAAGCAGGTCGGCTGGAGAGTTTGAGCTGGGCTGGGCGGCAGCGAGTGCAGCTAGTGTATGGTCCTTCAAGATCATGCACGTAATTGCATGCAATGTCAATAGAGGGTCTGAGACTGAGGAGGTCCCGGCGTGAATAGCTTACCATGGGGGCAGCCTGGTCCGGCAGGGGCTCTGGCCCTGGGCCCGGCCGTGCGCGGACGGACGCAGACGGGCTTGCCTTAGGCGCTCCCGCTGCGCTCGTCCGCTGCGCTGGTATGGCCGACACATTTTGTATGGTAAGGGGTGGGCGTGGCCTCGAGATGGGCGTCGCTTCGCCTTCGAGCCGCGATGGAGGTTTGGGTGTTTCCCCTGTGTCAGCGCTCGGATCCGCTGTATCAGGGGGGGGGTCAGGAGGGCTGCTAGGCGCGCAAGGCAGGCGCTTCTGAGATTAAGGTGAGAACAATTTTAAAAGCAGTGCGAGTGAAATAACAGGTTTTTTTTAAAGTTCCCAAAGCAAAATACTATCCTCTGGCTTTCCGCCTCAGAGGTCAACTAAACAATAATATACGGCGCTTTCTAATCAGCGTTTATGTACTGTTTCCAGTGGGCGTGGCCTCGAGATGGGCGTGGCTTCGCCTTCGAGCCACGATGGAGGTTTGGGTGTTTCCCCTGTGTCAGCGCTCGGATCCGCTGTATCAGGGGGGGGTCAGGAGGGCTGCTAGGCGCGCAAGGCAGGCGCTTCTGAGATTAAGGTGAGAACAATTTTAAAAGCAGTGCGAGTGAAATAACAGTTTTTTTTAGAAGTTCCCAAAGCAAAATACTATCCTCCGGCTTTCCGCCTCAGAGGTCAAATAAACAATAATACACGGCGCTTTCTAATCAGCGTTTATGTACTGTTTCCAGTGGGCGTGGCCTCGAGATGGGCGTGGCTTCGCCTTCGAGCCGCGATGGAGGTTTGGGTGTTTCCCCTGTGTCAGCGCTCGGATCCGCTGTATCGGGGGGGGGGGGTCAGGAGGGCTGCTAGGCGCGCAAGGCAGGCGCTTCTGAGATTAAGGTGAGAACAATTTTAAAAGCAGTGCGAGTGAAATAACAGGTTTTTTTTAAAGTTCCCAAAGCAAAATACTATCCTCCGGCTTTCCGCCTCAGAGGTCAAATAAACAATAATACATGGCGCTTTCTAATCAGCGTTTATGTACTGTTTCCAGTGGGCGTGGCCTCGAGATGGGCGTGGCTTCGCCTTCGAGCCGCGATGGAGGTTTGGGTGTTTCCCCTGTGTCAGCGCTCGGATCCGCTGTATCAGGGGGGGTCAGGAGGGCTGCTAGGCGCGCAAGGCAGGCGCTTCTGAGATTTAGGTGAGAACAATTTTAAAAGCAGTGCGAGTGAAATAACAGGTTTTTTTTAAAAGAGGTGTCATTCTCTCATTGCAAAGCAGGCTCCTTTCCCATAGTGCAAACTGGTCCGGTCAAATATTAGCTTCCAATCATTCCGACCCATTGGGAGCGAAAGGGTCTGTACCAAGTGAATAACGTTTGCTAACTTTCAATAAATAGGTGGGGCATACTATATTATTTGAGCTTGGTTTTGATTTGAATATGTTTCACTTTCCAGTTAACAAATGTGTATCCTCTTTTTGTATAGGCATCATTGGCCAGCTGCAAACTGAAACTGGAATTTGCACTTTGTAGCATAAAAGGTTCCTCCTGAACTGGAGGAAAATCGTTTAATACTTTACTGTGACAGAATTTGTAGTGGCTTGTACTAGTATTTCCGTTTTCTTTTATGGTGTAGGTAAAACAGTAGGCACGTGTGCGTTACCTATAACTATTTACACATTTTTGTTTTTTTAGCTCATTTTCGCCCAAAGCTGTTCACATCAAGAGGCAAGTCTAAAACTATGATCCATACATACGTTCTAATTGCAATTTGCAAATAGTTCTGATTAGCATTTTGTGATCAAATCAGTAGTTTCTAAATTCGAACACCTTCTAACACACTTTTATTTTCATGCAATCGTAGCATTTTCATGTTTGTTAATTTCTATTTTAACACTTAAAAATTAGAAATCTTCCTAGATTTAACATAGTTAGATACTGACTGTAATGAAGGTTTGATTGGGCAAAGGAATTACAGAATAATATAATGTGCATTTCCGCGAAGGCTTTTTTAATACTTTACAATTAGAAGGATATTAATATACTGATTGAAAAAAATGTTTTTCCTAGTTTTTGATCAAATTTAAGACTCAGAGGGGAGCAGAAAGTGTGTGGATGCGTGCATATTTGTGTGAAAGGATAAGGGCGATGAAACTTTGCCTTGTGTTCATTTGATGTGTTTTAATTAATGTGTGTGCAGCATAGACAATTCATTCATGGGTCAAATATATTCTTAATAACAAAGCTCTGTTAAAGTAATCTTATATACCCTCGGATTTTAGGAATGAGACTGGACACAGGTTATTCAGGCTTGTTGGCAATCAACACATTTCTTGATTTACCTTTGACAGACAGTGGGAAAATGTACCTTAATCTCTGAACAGACATATTTCTGCAAATCCACATTGGTTTGCAATTGGAACCTGGTTTTTTGATTTGCTAAGCAGCTTCTGGATTTTTTTCTGGCTTTGGACTCAGTGGTGTCCCATGGCTGACTTTTTCCGTTTCTGTGCCTGAGATATCTGGGCAAAGGCAAAGCATGTAAGCCACTGGCACTAGTAACCCCTCTCTTTCCCATTTACCACATGTGCCTGTCTGAACTGCTGTGACTTCTGCACATGCAAAAAAAGAAAAGCACTTGCAAAAAATTAATTAAGGCCCTAAATTCAAAGTACTTCAATGATTACTCATCCTCTTAATTCGGGGAATTTCTTTTAGAAAGAATAGAATAACTTAAGTTGAAAACTATTTTATTATAATGTGGATATCCTTTCCAGGGGTACTTTCATATATCGTCGTCCCGATAAACTGTAGGAATGCAATTTTACCCATAACAGAATGAATTACAAACGGGATATATGAAGACTGTGATGGTAGCATGCTAGAATAATTCACCAAGAAATAGGTAATAACAAGGGTGTTATCAAGGTATTCTAGTCATTTAAGTTAAAAAGAACTCTGTCCAGAGAGTGTAATATTTCATCATTGTCTTTCAAAAGACAAGCCTTCAATTCTGCTCTGCTCGTTTGTGGTGTTGAATTTGTGAGTAGATTTGTATCCTGCAACTTTATTTTGAGTCTTTGAGACAGTAGTTTGAGCTTTAAGACTTCCTTCTTAACGTCCAGAAACCCAGTTTGTTAATATTCTGCCTATGTACCGTCAAGGTAGTATGTTTTGCCACTTGTTGTTTAGCCCCCTTATGTCCGTACTTGCATTAACAGCAGCAGCCATGATGGGGCTAGAAAGGGCAGCAAAACAGATAAATAACATAAATTCGACATATTTTCTTTTATAAATTAGCTTCGGGTGAGGCTGTCTGGCGGTGTTGGTCGCACTCTTCGAGATGTTCATGAGAATCCACATGATTTCTTCCATGGTGAATCCCCCTCTAGTTCTATCTTCTGTGTTTTTCTTAACAACCATAAATAAATTGATGAATCCTAATTAGAAAGGTTCTGAGATATTGAAGTAAGAGCTTTCCTCTATGCACAAGTGGCCACTGCTAATGTTGTACCACACCAAGCTTTCTACTCAGCACTGGTATTCGATCCAGACAGCACTGAGCTGCCAATGGTTCTTAAGCCTGCTCTCCACTGAATAGAGAGGATTGACAGACTTGTCACTTCTTGTTATCAAAGATAATTAACTCATCCTGTTGGATATTTGTAACTAAAGGTCTTTAGATCATCCCTAGGTTCCAGGCTGTAACCTGACTATTTATCAGCATAGCCCCTGCACGTTGGTCGGTGGCGTTTTGCAGATATTTGTCTACCCCACTCCACAAGTGACAGCTGGAGCCTAATTTGAACATCAACAAAGCACCCTTATGTCAGTTTCTTTCGTTCCACATCTTCATACATGGATCTGAGCTAGCTCTCAACATTTTCTCATCAGTTGACAAATGTTTTCTGACAATATTTTCCTGTGTGCAAGGGAACATGTGCCCTCCTGAATCTACAGGGTTTAATCCTTGTATGGATTGTTGCAAGTTGATGTCTGTAACTGATCTCCACAAGCTATGTCTCTGGTGTTTGGGTTTGGACCATGACTCCACCTTACGTGAAGAGTGTGTCGTTATGCTCCCACAGGTGATTTGGAAAGCCAGGCTGTATGTCACCGAACACAGGAGAAAGTGGATTAAATACTGTTCCTGCTCGAAGTTTTGAGTGCAGGCCTGTTCCAAGTCTTCATGGCGGTCCAAAAAGAAACCTACGAAGTCTAATGGAGCTCTGTACAGCCTCACCACTTATTCTGAGAAGTTGTGAGGACATCAAGGTGTGCCTTAGTCTCATTCCTGGTCCCCCACCGAGGAGCTGATTGCAATGTACAAACAGTTTTAGGCATTCAGTGAAGCCATTTTGTGAATCTTTTGCACCCTGTCGGCTCCTTCTGGTGTGTCTTTGGGCCCCAAGGATCCATGGAGGCCTCCAGTTTGGTTACAACTGGAGCACCATCTGTGCATCTCCAACCTGCTTTGGCTTTAGCTTAATCCAGAGCCAACTCCACGCCAGGTACCATGATCTACGTTGGATTCTGCGCTGTTGATACTGACACCAGTGTAGGACACCAATCCTATTGTCCTGGCCAAATACAAACTGAACCAGTCTAAACCTTGACCAGGGGCACATCTGGTAATAGTCCTGATGCTACCGGCTCCTGGTCACTCTGACTCAGATAAAACTGCATGTTTGCCTAGGGTGCACCTTCTAGATCTTCCACGATGTTTCAGAAATGATTTTGACAAATGCCAGCCACCATTTGGCAACCATGAAGAAGATGGGGATGAATTTCCCCTACAATATGATGTTGACAATTTCTGGCCGGACCTACAAGAGGCCAGTGAACTGGACACTTCTCCTGACACAAGCAGGGTTCTCCTCCTGAGCCCTCAGTGGAAGAGACAGGCCTATTTGCTGTAGTCAGCAAACTGGCAGGTGAAGTCTTGGGCTCAAAGCTACCAATGTAGGCCTGACCAATACCCTCATATAATAGGTGCTTGGGCTATGCCGTGTTCCTGCCCATCTGTAAATAGACTAATATCACAACCCCACACACCTGTTCCAGACAACCCTTCTTTTTCTAATGCACCACCCTACTCTGGAGAGCAGTGGCACAGGCTTCCACTAGAAGGACCCACCCAAACTATTTTCCTACAATATCTCCAGGTTGGAAGTTGAACAGATTTGAGACATTTGGGAAATGAGTGTCCTCTTCAACTAGCCCCTCCTTCCCGTTAGTCAGTGCCAGTTGTTTTCTGGGTAGGTTCTCCAAGCATTATGGGGCTCGGTCACTGAGATCTTCCCATCAGTGCTGGGGGAGTTCTACATCAATTTGGCACAGACTATTGGATGGTAAGGATGTGGCCAGATATGTCAGCCGGTACAGCATGGACATGACTGACTGTTTGGGCAGAGCAATCAGGACTAGTGAGATCCAAGGACTTCTCAGGTGATTTTCTGGCATCATTCATAAATATGGCTTTTGACTGGTCTCACCTCTTTGGCAAGAAGGCCGACTCTGCACTAGAGTGCTTTAGTGAAAGCAGAACCACAGTCCACTACCTCTGTTTCTGTAAGCCCGCAAGGCAGTGTCTCCAACAGGTTCGCCCTTTTCGAGGCATTGACACGGGTTTCACCTATAAGCAATGCCAACACCCCAGTTCTTTTGAAGTCAGCGTCTGGGATCCAACAGACAGCATCCAGTCCCTCTGCCCCACTCCAGCAAGAGCCTCAAGCCACTTTAGGTTTCTCTCAGTGGTATACAGCCATCCGATTGCAGGCAGAATCTGTCTTTTCCTTCACAGATGGCAGGCCATGACATCCAACAAGTGGGTCTTTCAGATAGTTAAACGGGGCTACACCTTGCCATTACCTTCCAGCCCATCGCCTCTTTACCCTACATCAGAACCGCTTTCCCAGGGTCACATCCCATTTTGCTGCAAGAGCCAAAGAGCAAGTCCCGGCTATGGCACTCGGAACTGGATGTTACCCACTTATTTCCTGTGCCTATTTTAGAGCTTGGATCTCTAAATTTCTTCCTGTGGAAGGACAAATTCAAGATGCTCACGTGGGCTCAGGTTCTATCTGCCCTGGATCTTGGAGACTGGATGGTAGTGCTGGATATACACGACGCCTATTTCTATGATACCATCTTGCAATCAAGAAAAGTTGATGGTGGTGGTGGCAGCATACCTTTGGAGTTCAGGTGTACTAGACTTCCCCACCATTGAAGACTGACTGTTGAAGGCAGGCTCACCACAATCAATATTTGACCACCTCCAGATGACGGTAAAACTCCTGACATTATTTGGGTACATGATCAATTTGCTGATGTCACACCTGACTCATTCATGGGCTGTCTTTCATCAGAGCCATCCTGGATACTATGTGTTTCCGGGCCTTCTCTCCACATCAGAGAGCCAAGGACATTTGAGCTATGATCCTGATGTTTCAGCCTCTGTCTTGGGTCTCATTAACTCCATGGCTGCTATGCGTTTTCCCCCCCCTGTGCTGAAGAACCAAAATAACCATTGTTCATGACGAGCTGGGCTCGTCATCAGTGTTTGAGGAGGCTACACCATGACGAGCCCAGCTCGTCATCAGCCTCGAAGGGGTTAATGGTGGCTCTGATACATCTTAGACTAACAGCCTTCAGAATCCTGCTCGTTGAGCATGTCAGTTGGCATATGCAGATTCTGCAGTGGGATCTAGTGTCTCGTTGGGCCCAGCACCAAGGGAACCTGTCAAAGTACATTCAGGATTTGGAGGAGACTGCAAATGATCTGCAGAGGCGCTTCTCAATATTAATTGGACAATGGCAGAACCCTCTCTCTACCTCACCCAGGGCTGATGGTGATGATGGACTCACTCTATAGGGATGGAGAGGTCATCTGGGAAAGATGACGATCAGAGGTCTCTAGTTTACAGCAGAGACCCGTATCCACATCAATTTGTTGGAGTTGCAGGATATTCACTTGGTATTGAAAATCTTTCCTCCGTCCATCATACGGAGACTTGTTCTGGTCATCACGGACAGTGCCACTGCCATGTGGTATTGCAACAAGGGGTGGGATCTTGGGCTGTGTGCCAGGGGACCCTGCGTTTCTGGACTTGGCTAAATCATCAGAGTGTTTCTCTGTCCGTTCACCACCTGGTATCTTTAAATGACAGGGCAGACAAATTTAGCCAGGGATGCCTAGTGGATCATAAATGGCAGGTACACCTGGAGGTGGTGCAAGGCATCTTCTGACAAAAAAGAGAACCCTGGCTCATTCTCTTCACCACCACTGAAAACGCACAATGTCAACACTTTTGTGAACTGGAGTTTCAAGGAAGCTGTCTCTCGTAGATGCATTCCACCTGGAGTGTAGCAAGGACTCCTGTATGCCTTCCGACCACCAACCCTCCTGCCTCAAGTTCTGAAGAAGATCAGAAGCGATCAGGCTCATGTCATTGTATTGGCTCTGGATTGGACCAGGAAAGTGTGTGGTACCCAGAACTTCGGTGCATGAACATCTGTCCTCAGATCAGGCTGCCTGTTCTGGAGGGTTTTCAATTGCAACAGCAGCACAGAGTCTTACAAGGCCATGTGTGAGATTGCCTGACAGCATTTGACTACATTATATCTTCCTCTCGAAGTAATGGATGTCAACCTTGCATTGAAGCTTACTTTTCAGCTATAGTGACTACTTAACGGGGTGTGAAACGTTTTCTTTTATCGTTTACCAACTGGCCGGCCGTCACCTCTCGGTCCTCTTTGGCTCTTCGGAGATGGCCGGCCAAACTGTAATGCACACAAGAGAGTGCCCACCACTCCTCCCCCTGCTCCTGTGACAGCCTAGCCCCACCCCACCCCTAACCAGCTGAGCCATGACGGAAAAAGAAAATGATAACATTGCGTTATTATAATTTATTTTTCCTATTTGAACTGCTCACAGAGCAGTGGTGCGACTCTCCTCCGCCTTAGCAGAGGAGCCGCCGCTGTTCTTTTTGCAAAGTGTTTACACTGCACGCTGGGACACATTTCTGGCACGGTGTGGCACCCGTAAAAAGGAGCATTTTGAGAAGAGTCCATTTCACAGAATCGGAGGTGGGGGAACAGTATACCTACCAAAGGTTGAGACTTCCTTTTATGTCAGTCAATCACACTTCTGAAATTCTTTGCTACACCTCACCCCTCAAAGGGGAGGAGAGACTCAATCATTTGAATCCCAGAAGAACCCTGAGCTTTTACATCCTTCGTACCTAAGACTATTGGGTGGATGGTAGCTCTTTACAGGGCTGTCTGGGACAAAGAAGGGCAAAGCATTACAAACGAGGATTTATCCAGGTGGATAGTCTTCGTAATAAAATCTTCTGTGCATTGGCCAGGATGAGGGCCCATTCCACCAGGGCCAAGGCTGCTACCAAGGCGCAGGCATGACGAAAGCCTGTCCTGGGTACATGTCAGGCTGCAACCTGGGCATCCGTGTATACATTCATAAAGCATTATTGCTTTGACAACCAGATCACAAAGAAAGGCCATTTTAGCCGTTCAGTCCTCGAGGCCTTTTTTGGTCTCAGTTTGTACTGCTTTGGTATCTATTCTAAATGTGAGGAATCTGCAGTTAACAGTATCTATCAGAAAGAGAAATTACTTACCTTGGCTAAGGCTCTTTCTGGTGGATGCTCAATGTAACAGCAGATTCCTTATTGCCCTCCCACTTCCCAGTATGTAAAATGGACTCCTTTCACATCAAAAAGTTCCTAAATTAAAGATCTGCAAACTGGCACAGATAATTGGTCATTTGAGCTCCATGTCCGAGGGCACAGACAGTGTCAAGAAAGAAACTGACATCAGAGCTTGGGTGGCACTTAAATAAAAATTCAGCCATCCCTTTTGGGATGGAGCATGGTTGCCGTAGAGCCTCACTGCACCACTTACCAACGTGCAGGGGTAGTGCTAAAAAATCTTCCAGAGCCAGTTTGGCACCTGGGGATATTCTAAAGGTGAGGAATTTGTAGTTCGATAGAGTTTCCCCCAGAAAGAGCATTATCAAAGGTAAATAACATGTTAATTTGGAGATACATTGCTGGCAAAAGCTTTCACACATCTAGATTTCTGCTGCCTTCATGAGTTTTTGAAGGAAAACCTTGAAGGCACTGTCATGGGACCATTTAATGTACACTTGCATATCATCTGCGCGTTATTAAATACCTAACTCTGAGTTTCTGAAGATGGTGAACTGGTGTGGGGCAGCCGGGGGGGGGTTAAGAAGGACGACTCGAAATACCCAAGTTGACTTTGTGGTGAGTTTATTCGGAGAAGGAAACCTGGCATCCAAAATCCTCGACGGTCCAGCAGAAACTGCCAAAGGTCGGGTGTTGTGAGCCTTACATTCTATAGAACGCAGATTTCTCACTGTTCCAGCATGAGGTAAGACCAAACCATAAGAACAACGCAGGAAACATAAGTTAAGTTATACATTGCACAAATACAATATAACATCATAACACATCCTCCCTTTTACAAAAGGGAAAAAGAAAACAAAGTGTAAACGCTACTTCTGTTAGATAAGGACTACTCTAAATCAAACTAAGACATAGTCTAATACATAAAAAAAACTTAAACAGTAACATAGTCTTGTAAATAAGAAGGTGGTTTGTGAATCCTAGTACTAGCACCAGGACTGCTCCTAACATCGGAATTAACATCAAGATTTCCGAATTACTATTAATAGATTCATCAACCACAATGTTAAGCTCATCAGAGTTCTCATGTGAAGTAATCTGTTCAACATTCTCATGACCCATCTTCTCCATTTCCACATTTGAAAATCTGTCAGGAATAAACATTGCACCAGAACAGCCATCACTGTGACTAGTCTTTCTGACAACATCTCCTTTCCTTTGATATAGAGCAACTCTGTGCAATTTCCATTTCTGTCCCCCTTCCACAACAACAAAATGTTTGGCTATACTAATAACACAACACAAACCAGAGAATTTGCTCAACCCAGCTTTAACCATTCCAGACTTCAATTTAACCCAATCTCCAATTCTATATTTAGAGACAAAGAAATCCTCAGGACATTCACCATCAGATGACACCCAATCTTTTAACCATGCAGGAACTAGTTTGGAGCCTGGCAAACGTCCTCTCATGCTCTTAGAAGGTGACATATGAGTAACACTGTGCTCAGTGATGCGATATGCCCACAGCATTTTCTCAATCAAACGCTTGGGAGACTGTCCATTAAACAAAGCTAATTGTAAGGTACCCTTCACTAACCTATCCACCATACAATTCCCCATGGGATTATAAAGGGAAGTACACAAATGTTTAACTCCACATTTTTCAAAAAAATAACGCATTTCAACTGAAGTCAATTGCGTGCCATTATCTGTCAACAACATATGTGGGACCCCTTCCTCAGGAAAAAAAAATCAATACCTCAATAGTAGATTGCGTGGTAATGTCCCTCACAAATTTGACTACAAGCCATCTGGAATGAACATCAACAATAACTACAGCGAAACACATCTAAAGCAAGCTCAGAAATAGGACCAATAAAATCTAAGCAAATAGTATGCCAAGCTTTTCCAGGATCACTAATATGTACCATGATCTTCTACTGCCCACCTTGAGCCTGTTGGAATTAGGTAGCCTGGCCTAGGGCAAGACTAGCATAACAGAGGCTCAGTGTAAAGGTTGCAGACCACCCAAAAGTAATTCCACGCAATATCACTCAAAAAGAAAACACTACACCAAAAATGTGAGAAAATACGTACTGCTTTATATAAAAATAATATTCTCTTTGTTGTCAGATATAAATAGCTCAGAACATTTCAGGCCACTTTTAGAATCAGCAGTTAAACTTTTAAAATTACTAGCAGATTATCACTTTGTTCAATAATACAATACACTTGTCAATGAATCATTAAAGGCACTTTCAAAAGTATCAAATCATCACATTTACAGAATTAGCAGAACGTCTCATTAAGCTCTATGCTTGGTTAAACTTTACTGTTACAGTCTCCTTTTAGGAGGTGAAAATTCAATTCAATATAGTTAAGCAGTTGCTACAGATCTGGCAGGAAGGCTAACTAAAATTATCAGCTTCACAACTCTAGTACCTTTACCTCAGATCCTCATATTTAATTAAGTGTAGAAACAATGTGGTGCTCTAGCCCTCCTCCCACTGTAGGTAATTTTCCCCACAACAAGCGGGCAGCCTTAAAGGGGGGGGGTTTAGGATCTCAGACCTGTGTGACAGCGCCCACACTTCCTATGGGGATCTAATGGCTCCTTCAGGTGAACAGGTACCAGCAATATTGGACTCAACCTTGTACTCTCCCACTGATCCCCACTTCCTGTTTGCAGCTGAAGGGAGAGGAGCAAGTTAACTGTTAGTGTCTGGCTGGTTTCGCTCTTCCCCCTTCCGCACCGAGCCCACAAGGACCCCTTCTCCTTACTGTTCAGCTGAGACGCTTTATCAGTCACCACGCGTCTCTGTTGACCGGTGGCTCCTCACAGGTCGTGTTTACCCAGCCGATCTTCCTCCGGTCCGCTGCACGGTTTGGGGCTGATGTAGAGGCAAAACGGGGTACACAACCCCTCCTTCCCGCTCGCGCCGGCCCCTTCGTGAGGCGCTCGAGCGGGGAAGACGATGACACACGCCACAGCCTCTGCTCGGCGCTCGGCGCCTCCCCGCCTGGTCCCGCCTCCGCCTTCCTGAAGGGAAGCGGTGCGACCGGGCACGCGCGAGTGAGCAGTGGCTTCGGCTGGAGGCTGCTTGGTTCGGTTTCCTCCGACCCCGCCCACAACACTGGCTTCCTCGCTACTCGGGTCAGTTCAGCGCTAGCAGGACACAGCGCAGAGAAATCACCCTACCACCATAGCGTCCGCCGCCACTACGGGTCACAGGCACAAAGGCGGCCCGACTACACAACTAGTGTTCCCTGAGGCACTTTGAGTGGAGCACGCTCCCAGCCCCCGCTGCAGTCACAGGGAGCTCACTTGAGTCAGGACAGCCAGGTACAGGGAACAAAGGGGGGAAATGCATGTGATTCAAGGCAATAAACCCCTCACCAGTTCTTCACCCTTTCAGCCTCTGTAAAAGTATTCTGGGAATCACTTCCCTAAAGTTCCTTTTCTGGGCAGAGGACTGCGCTCAACAGCGCTGCAGTCTCCTTCTCCTGAGAACTTCCCCTATATAATTCAGACAAGGGGCAAGCTAGGCGCCCAGGGTCTCCAGTAACTTCCCACAGCGGGGCCAAGACAGGTAACCAACAGGAGAATAGTGGGTTGGACCAATAAGGTAGCTTCCCAGTCCAGGAGGTCAATCCTAAATCCAACCTCTTCCCACCCTCAGCTACAGCCTGTCCTCCAGCTGACTTCCACAGGTAGACAAAATGGCTGCCCCGCATTCCGCCTTATATAGGCTGCCCTTCAGTGGTCCAGAATGGACCAGAAGGTTCTGGAATGCCCTATGTTAGGCTATGGCCAAGTTCTGTTTGTGACAGTTGGGGCAGTTGGTGGCCACCATTTTAGGTGGTGCCAACTTTCCTGTCAGAACAGGCCTCTGGGCCTGAGGTAAAAGATTATGAGGGGGAGAAAGAACACCTATCCCCCTGGCCAACACCTACAAAAAGTCAGTAGACACAAAATTTAATAAGGGTATGAGGGGCAAAAAGGGGACAAAATAAATAAAAATTAGGAGGGACTTCGCCAAAAAGCCAGACAGGTCTAACAGAGCCTTTTCGCACTTTCTTTGCACATAGTACAATTTTCCACCCATCTGCGAATCTGATCATCCATCCCCGGCCATCAGAATTCTTGTTTTATTCTTTTAATGGTCAATCCTTGTCCCAGATGGCCCTTGTGAGCAAGTTTAAATATATGCAACCGAAGACCAAATGGAGGCACAAATCTGTCACCACCTCATAACAACACCGTGATCGCTTACAGACAATTCATCCAAGAGTTTCCAAAATGGCCTAATAGTAACAGGTACCATACTTTCACGAGGGGGTACAAAAGGGGGTGGTGATGGATGGAGCATCTGAATCAATCAAACACTCACACCCAGTCAAAAGATCTGGGTTTAATCCATCACCGTTTTTTAGCCCACTCTGCCACCCAGTTCAGACATGGCTATATGCAAATCAGTCTGACCCTGTGCCGCATGGGAACAGTCCAGCCCGAACTGCCAAGCCATGTCTTCCATGGACCAGAAACAAGCTTCTGAGGACCGGTTTCTGGCATTCCAGCCACAACACCATGATCGCTTACAGACAATTCATCCAAGAGTTTCCAAAACGGCCTAATAGTAACAGGTACCATACTTTCACGAGGTGCACCATTTTTGATCCATAGCATAACCTGTCCCAAAACAGTATCAGACTTCATCTCTTGAACCCATTGTGCTTTAGAGAATGCACCCAAACTACAATCACTGACCTCACTAAGGCTACTGCTTCTTCAGATTCCAATTTGCTAACAATGTCTTTGTCAACAACTTCCCAATTTAAAGACATTCGAGATAAACAATCAGCTTGTGAGTTCTTCCAACCCTGGATAAACTCAATGTCATAGGAGTACTCTTGTAATCTTGCAGCAAATCTAGATAAGCGAGCAAATCCTTTACCAGAACCTCCATCAGAAAGAATTTTAATAAGAGGTTCATGATCTATCTTCAAGGTAAATCTAGAACCCCAAAGATAAACTCTGAAATGTTCAGCATCCCATGCAGCAGCAAGCGGATCTCTCTCAATTACAGAATAATTTTTTTCCGCTTGCGTTAATGTGCGGGATGCGAAAGCAATAGTTCTTTCCACACCCGTTTGATTTTGAGAGAGAACAACACCAATACCAGTAAGACTTGCATCCACTGTGAGAAAAGATTTACATTGAGGAATGAAAAGGGCAAGAATACCTGCACTACAAATTTTGTCTTTAATATTGGAAAAAGCTTCCTGTTGCTCTCTACACCATAAATATTTGGCTACTTTCCGCAACAAACACCTTAAAGATTCTGAAATGTCAGCAAAAGATCTGACAAACTTGGAATAATATTCCACGAGGCCTATGAAAGACCGAAGCTGATCTTTATCCTTAGGATAGAGTGCATTTTTTATAGCTTCCAACAAGTTACGTTTAGGAGGGAATCCCCCACTGGATATGGTGTATACCAAATACTCTACTTCAGTTTAAAATTTGCATTTACCTTTATTGACCGTTAAACCTATATGCTCAAGTTTCAAAAGAACTTGCCTAAGAGTGGCATTGTGTTCTGCAACTGTTTTCCCTGAAACAAGAATATCATCCTGGAAATAAACCACTCCCAAAAGATCTTTAAACAAGTTAGTCATCATTCTCTGGAAGACACTCGCTGCCGAGGCCAATCCGAACGGCATGCGCATGAATTGAAAAGTGCCCTCTGTAGTGATGAATGCGGTAAGTGACTTGGAATCAGGATGAAGTTTAATTTGGTGATAGGCACTTCTCAAGTCAATTTTTGAGAAATACCTAGCACCTCCAACAGATTACAGCATCTCGTTGATATTGGGCAACGGCCATCCGATTTAAGAATCTAAACCACTGGCGAAATCCATGGAGAAGCTTCTACGGGTTCTATAACACCTGACTTCAACAATTCTTGGAGCAAATCTTTAAGGCCATTTCTTACAGAGAGTGGTACTTTCCTCAACTTATGCTGAATAGGATAAGCATTAGGTTTAAGAACTACCTTATGCAAATATCCTTTTACACAACCTAATATGTCCTGAAAAACTTTGTGAGCATCTTGTAAAATGTGATTTATCTGTATATCATCATCGACAACCATAATTTGATTCGGTGACCTTGGATTTATGATTATATGCAAATCCTACTGATGTATCCAGCCAATAATTGGTGGTCTATCTTTTGCTATGTAAACCTTGCCTTCAATACATCTCGATCCCAAACTAATTGGACCTTGCATAAAGCCTAAGATGTCGATAGGTTCGCCTTGGTAACTGACAGGATTTATATCCTTGTTTGATAATGGAACCCCTTCCCACAGTGAATTGAAATTGACTCAGGTATGATGGTAAACATTGATCCCGAGTCAACAATGAGAGAAACATCTTTACCACACATGTTAAATATGGCAGTAGGTCTAGTAACTCTTCGTAAGTCTTGGTCTACTTCTCCAACCAAGCTAAAGTCAGAGCTTTCGCCTAAGACTAATACACGATTAATAGTTACATTGGAATCAAAGCCTGACTGAACTACATTAACCTTGGATTTGAACTTATCTGAACTGTCAGACGACTTGCACATTCATGCGTAATGTCCTTTACGACCACACTTGTTACAGTTTTGTTCTAAGACAAAACACTTTTTGTAATCAGCCAAATGATATTGGCTTCCACACTGCCAGCATTCTCTATTTTTCTGTTTAGACACAGTACTAAAGGAGTTCATGCATTTTACACTTTTTTTTAAACAGCATTAACATCTAACTCTTCGTCCTGACTGGTACTCGCAATTTCATTGGGAAACTTATCTTTCTTGCTTATCTCTTTTATACACTTTTGTGATTCCTCGATAACTTTAGCTAAATCAATTGCTTCTTTGAGTGATGGATTTTTAGCTGCCCACAGCCTTTCTTTAATCTTCTTGTCTCTACACTGTACAACCAATTGGTCACAAATTAATTCTTCACTCATTGTCCCACATTTGCACTTTACAGATAATTCATGTAATCTAGATCCAAAGTCATCAATATTCACTTTCAGATTGTGGTTGTGTGTCAAAGTTATACCTGGCCATGACTACATTTACCTCTTTTGCAAATCTCGTTTCCAACCTCTTGATGGCTCCGTGATATTCATTATCCATTGGTTGGCCATTCTGACCCATAGCTACAGGAAGATATTTAAAAACACGCTGACCCTCACTCCCCAAAGCACTAAGCAATAAAGCTTTTTTCCTTGCAGGAGAAAAGTAAGCTCCATTCAGACCTACAATGTAATTTTCACACATTTCTAACCAATCCTCCCACAACATTTTAGGGGTACCTGGTGAAGGTAAAAACAGAGGTGGCATTTGAATGCGGATCACACATGCTGCAAATTGACCCCAATAGGATGAAATAAGGAAAGAATGCAGACAGAATTCACCTACTTCAATAAGGTGTGCAGATCACAGTAGAAGTACTGCACACAGAATAGTAAATATACACAAATACCCTTAAATCTGCTGCTCCAAATACAGGTAAGTCCTTATAATTAAATTAAAATATTTCGAGAAACAATGAGGTGTGCAGATCACCGTGAAAGTGCTGCACGAGTACACCAAATTTGCACAATAGTGCTTAAATCGTTGTTCCAAACGTAGATATTCTGATAAATGTTTTTTCAAAAGATGCAGTCTGTCAAAGGATACCACAGAAATGATGAACAATGCTCCCAGCTAACAGTTCTGCCAAGTGTCACGCATCAGGCGTGACACTAAGACATTTCAGTGTGGTACTCCGCATTACCGCACTGAAATGGAATGTCACGCATATGCTTGTGTTAGCTCTGCCACTAAAACCCCTGATAAAAGCTGAGCCGCCTGTGGCAGCGCGCCCCTCAGATTTGCGCGTGCTGCTCCAGAGCAGTCCATTAGCAGCCCCTGTCAGCTGCTTGCTACAATATCATGATTGCGGTTTACAACCCAGGCGCGGCTCTGACTATTGGCCTGACGTCATCGCAGGGGACGTCACGTCACATCCTGCTACTGGAGCGCGAGGTGTATCATGGCCGGAATGCTGCAAATAATACATGGCATAGGCATGGACGAGGCTGCGCTCAGCGTGCCTGCTGTAGCTCACACCGGACCACGCCACAGCTTGCTAGTTTGCCCAATCCCCATAGGTACCGTGGGCGAGAGCGGCTGCGCGGCATTAGTTTCAGTTGTTTGGCAACCAGCGCGACTTTGGGTCTGCCGCTTCAGCTCTCAGCATGCGGCCCGACAGGCTTAATGGTTCGGCCGTGGGTGGCGCATCAGCATAACTGCCTCAGTTGCCGCCTGCAGTCCAGTGTGGCCAGTTCTGCCAATGCCACGAAAGTCGGAGAGGAGTGTCCAATCCCGTCGCTGCCCGGGACTGTGCAATCATCGCAGCTGGCCAGTGTTATGAACCACGTACGGCCAATGGGGCTCTGCGCTGACACAGAGTAAGTGAAGTGTCACGCACTGTTTCTTCTTGTATTCCTACTGTAATTTACTTTTAGTAATACGTCATTCAGCCTGCGTATAGTTACATACAGGAGCTCTGCATGTAGTCTGCACAAACAAGTTGAACTCAGCTGCGAAAGTAAAGTCTGGCTTGATTAGAACTTACGATTTAAAGGTCACATATACATGCCCTCAATGCCTAATTATCGCACACATCAAGCCGAATCTGCCTCTGTGAGTGAGTGTACCTTAAGGTCATTTTCACAGGTCCGGACCGGCAGGCAGTTTGGTCTTGTGCTTGTGGCAGCAGTGGCACCTATATTTGTCTGACCTTAGCCCTGTTAATGTCCTGATGCGCAGTGTTGCCCAACTGCATGTTGAGCAGTTTAATAGCGTTAACGGGGTCTTGTTTGCGGGGGCACTCTTACTCCCCAGCACCACCATGGATGGGACCCGCCGGCTCGGAGCTTCGATTTCTGCTCCTCACTCCATCAGCTCATGTCCACGCCCCCCTCTCTATTTGTACATGTCTGACTATAGGTTTGATTGTATTCATGTGTGCGATAATTTGTGAATATGTGCATACAAATGTGTATGTGGTCAGCCCTAAGCAAGTGTTAGCACGAAAGGTACTAGGCACTAAAGCGGAGCCCGAGAAGAGAACTTGTCATATAAATCTGACTCTCACCGGAAAGGTCAGTGACAAAATCCGTCATGGAGAGCGGGTTAGATTGTACACTGCAAAGGCATGTAAGTGTGTTGATTAACAAAGACAAATGACCTGTTGTTACCTCACACCTCCATTTCACGGCCCTCTTCAGATATGGGATTGCAACAACATCACATTGGGATCAGCATCTTATACTATCATGACACTCGAGATAGGTGAGGTTGGGACACTGGGTCCAGTATTCACCATTCTGAGTTTTCTTCACAAAGGATGTTTGTTTCACTAGGACTTAAGCATTAATGATAAGGGGAGAAAAAGGTGTTCATTAACTCTTGGTCAGGCATTGTCCCAGGTGAGGGTTCAGGTTTGCCTGCCTATAGCTGCCAAGTTTTCAGATTGCTATATGTGACATTTTCATTATTTCATTGTAATTATAAGGCAGCCACAGCAGTTGTTTGCACCAGTTTTAAGATCTTTTTAGAGTTTCTTGATCTAATTTCTGACATTTTTGTGTTTCCCTTGTCTAAATTGCTTGATTTTATGCTCACAAGAAAATGTCACTCATACTAGTTGAAATGTCACTCATTATTGCATTGAAATTTTGAAAATGTCACACATAGCAATCTGAAACCTTGGCAGCTATGAGCTAAAGTTTTGAAAATGCGGGAAACAAATTAAACTCACCAAGAAGAATAATGGAATATCCTGAAGACAACCGTTCCGATTCATTACATCAAACGGAGAAAGTCGAAATACTAAATGCGTTTATTCAAAACCGGCTTTTCACAGGCAAAATGGCGGCACGCACATGACTTGCGATGTTGTTTGAAGTGTGTGTAAGCCGTAAACGCAGTTTGTTCCAAAGAGCAAGCACCATGCGTTTCACGGCGGCTGTGACGTATCCAGGAACGCAGCAAGCCCAATGCGTTTCACAGCGGCTGTGACGTATCCAGACGACAGTTGGTGTATGCTCACAGAAACGCTCGCGCACCAATTTAAGCCATGGTAAATCTCTCGGTAAAGTTTCTTTTCCTCAAAACACACAACAAAAAATGTACCTTCAGAGATGAGCAGCGAAGCCACGATTCAACGGATACACTTTCCTGTGAGCAAATCAAAGACAACAGCGAGCAGCAGGAGAACAACAAAGGATCGCTAAGTGACCTTCAGGAACGTCGAGGAAAACCATCAATTGTCGCCAGAATTGTTAAGAAGGATGACTCCAAATACACAAGTTGACTTTGTGGTGAGTTTATTCGGAGAAGGAAACCTGGCATCCAACACCCTCAACGGTCCAGCAGAAACTGCCAAAGGTTGAGTGTCGTGAGCCTTATTACATTCTTTGGAATGCAGATGTCTCACTGTTCCAACATGAGGTAAGACCAAACCATAAGAACAACGGCAGGAAACATAAGTCAAGTTATACATTGCACAAATACAATATAACATCATTACAGGGGGCCTGATATATATTACATAAAGTGGTGATAGATGATTGAGGGGACCCGCGAGGGCACCCCATAGGACGGGTGGGCTTCCTGAGAATAAAAGGGACCAAGTTAAACCTGCTGAGTTCAAGCTTGTAAGAATGAACCAACCATGGTTGTAATAGAATTCACGTGGGTCAACCAATGAGCATGTTCTTAACAAATGTGTTAATTTAACACCACAGATCAATTCAGCATGACCTATAGGCAGCCCGCATCTTTGTCAGTAAAACACGACACACCATCCCAGAAGCACAGGTGCGCATTTTCTGTTGTCTGTCTCAGTCTAAAAACACAGCAGTGAAGAGAAAGGCATCTAAACGCTTCTCTACTTGGTCAACAACAATTATCTCCGGCCCCTTATTCAGAATAGTAGATTCGTGTTGAATCTGTAATTAACCAAAGATGTAGAAACTAGATTGGGCTTTTTTCCTCAGCTACGGGACGACTAGTTGCTTACCCGTTCAAAATCTGCTGCCAGCTTCTTAGCCTTTGACATTTTGCTGTTTGAATAAAATGACTTAAATGGAGTTGAAATTCTTCAGGCTGACAAAAGTGTATTGCACAGTAGACGGGTCACTTTTGACCCCTGTATCACTGTCAGTCACACTAAGGTGCTGCTCTCGCGTCGAACTGGAGCAAACTTCCATCTTGTTTGTTTTGAGTAGGGCGAAATTAAATAATCCAATATTCGAGTGAGATACTGCAATCAGGTCGTTTAATTTGTATCCAAATAAATCATGCTTTGTCCATGGCGAACAGAATCATGCTTTGCACATCGCAAACCGTGGGCTGCTGCGTCTATCTGCATGCCTTTGTGCCGGCACCATCACCTGCCAGGCGACCCATCGACTATAGTGAGGTTTTGCATGCTCGAGGAGGGTCCGACAGCACAACCAGGGCCCAGCTGCCCACCTGTAAATGTGCAGGTCTCCGCAGACACGGGGCCAGCACAAATATGGCACACGTATGTTCGCTCTATGCGTATTTGACCATGTCTTTTGTGTGTTCGCCTAAAAAGTTTGACGTGGTAGGGATATCAATTTAAGGGAGTACATATTTTACACGTGGAGCAGTAAATGACAACTAGAACGTCAACTCGGTGAATAGGCAAAGCAGGCAGTGCCCCCCAGGACCAGCGAGGGTTTGCCATGGTGAGGAGGAGCAATAGCTAACTAGGTCGGGTGCCCGCATGAGACGCCAATTATTATTTACATGGCAGTATGAACACCATTTTGCTCTAATCTGTGCCACCTGCTATTCTCACACCTCTTAGATGCTCTAGTTGCTATGGCGACAGTAAACAGAAGTGCAGTTGCATATCTGTTTGCATAGAGTGCACATTTACACATACTCTGGAGGGACAGAATAAATTGAGATGTATGATTGTATGTTGATGAGATTGTGCTGTGAGGTTATGTAATAATCTAGACATCTCTAATGACGTAAGATTCCTGCCTTGCAAAAAAGTTATAGTTACATTCTGGATCAAGGGCGTTGTGACCCTCCCCGTTTAACAGCTGTAACGGGGGCAGGCGGTTTCTGCAGGGCCATTGCTGTTTTGTCACATTAAATGATTTAATTGTTATTTATGGCCTTCCTGACTTTTGATTGGAAACTGAAATATCGCTACACAGAAGCTCATAAATAAACAAACGGAAAGAGAATAGCACGCAGCTCTAAAGAGTGGGGCTGCTTCAGAGATAAAGAAAGAGAATGAATAAATAATGAAAATTTGAATGAAATGCAGAAGAGAGGGGAAGCAAAAGAAAGAAATCAGAAGCAAAGATACATAGAAGTAAATGAGGACAGGTAATAATAAATAGGTATGGAGAATAAATAAAACTGCAATCAAAAGCCAGCTAGAAAACAAGGGTACAAAGAAGGAAAGAATAGAGAACAATGGAATGATGAAAGAAAATGTGTAAAGAATGTGGAATAACATGGATACAAAGAAGGAAGTAAATACAGAAAGAAAGGTTGTAAGATTGGTAAATGGAAAGAAAGATTGTAAAAAAGGAGATAACTTTGGAAGTAAAAAAATATATGAGGGGCCAAATAAACCTGAGAATGGGTGAGAAAGAAAAATCTCAGAAGCAAAGAAAGAAACTCTAATAACGAAAGTGGGTCACTTGCTTCCCTCATTCACTGTTCTACCTCGCTCATTCGGGATATAGTCTAAAGTGGGAGGTATTTTTTTTTCTGGCTACCTTTTTGGTCTGGCTTGTTAGAACTGAACAGAAAATCAGGTGGGACTGATAAAATCATATATTTCCCTCACACACAACTATCTAAATATGCTGGTACTTTACTATGCCCGTTTAGTGCTAAGTGTGAGCAAATGTTTTAAGGGTACTGCAGATGTTAAAATGGTCTTGTCCTTCTCATTTTAAAATGAAATGGCTGAACCTACCCCCAATACATAAATTACTCCTTGAGTATGCAGATGCATATAGAATATTTTTATGTGAATATGTGAGTACCTTTGTTTTTAATTGGCTGTAGGGAGTATCTAAGTGACACCGCACAGAGGTTATGCATTATAGTAGACTAATCCTACTTAGACGATTGTGATCATAAAGGATCATGGTGGTATTATTTTTTTAATATGAAGCTGTAAAAAATGGAGGGAAGCAGAAGCAGGCCAGAGATAGGCCGAGAGCCTTAGCAGACACCATTCGTCATAGTTATTGAATAGTTTGACGGAGTTTATTACATTTTACAGTATCTTTCACTGCAACATTAGATTTGGGAGCGTGGTATCAAGATGCTACAAGATATCTGAACTCCATAGTGCATGAGGTGGTCCTTGAGTACAGCTTTGAATGGGGTCGGGGAAGACATTTCCTTTAATTCCATGAGATTGCATTCCTGCAGAGGAGGGCTGATTTACAAAAAAATGGCCAAGGGGCATCTACTGCGTTTGGAAATGAAAGGTGATGTTACAGTCAATAGTAGCACTAGGTAAAGGTGCATGAGATGTACTCCCTGAGGCAGCAAGTTGGTAAACGATGGATGGATGTTAAGTTAAGGTTAACACATTTTAACCGACCCATTTGAGTTGGAAGAACCAACCCTCCTCGTAGAAGAAAGATGTGCAATAGGTTCAAGATTTTGTGAGTTGGAAAGTTGAGACACTTCAGCAAAGTTTTTGGAGAGGCCAATGAAGCGATGCAACTGGTAACCAGTGTTCTTAGGAATAGGTTGTTGATAAAATGTCTTGGCTCTGTGGAATAGGAAGTGAGTCTCTTGTGGACATTGAGAATGGGGAAGGTGATAAGCCAATTGGAAAAGGCGTACAAGTGCATGGAGCATTACATATATACCCTATGGTTCAGGCTGAAGCAATTAGAACGAGTTGGCCCAGACAAAACGAGTTTGAAGGACGTTTGATTTGGTGGGAGCAGGAAAAGTATGATTATGGATTTGGACAAGTTATGGGCAGGGCAGCGCCTTGTCAGGCAGTGCTGAAAGGGTAGTATGTCACAGCCAGTCAATATAGCTTTTGTTTATTAATTGATGGATAATAATGATAGGAGGTTAGTGGTGTCAGAGATTAGGTAATAACATAACCAAACAATGGATATGTTGTCAGTCAGTGAGATGGAGTACAGCGACGGTTGGAAAAGGTGACCCTGGGGGACTTTGATACTAACATTAATATGTGACAAGATGCAGGAAACCGGGATATTGAGAAGGAATGGTCCTAGAGTTAGAAAAGGAGCTTGAATAAAGATGCCTGATTATACTTGGAGGGTAAATAGTGGATTGTACAATGTTTAGATTGAATAACCAAGTATGCCTATTAGAATATGAATCTAGAACACATTTTTGTAGTGGACAGCATTGTGAAATCGGATACATGCAAAATACCTGTCAACTGTTTGTGGCACATTGTATAGGTTATCAGAGCAGAGGACAATAATGGGTAATGGCCTCTGAAAAATCTTGAGAGTAAGTGGTAACAAAGGAGTGGCAGAGGGTGAACATAGCCATTTTAAAGTGGGGGAAGTGATTGGGTAAAGGTCTGAGGAAGGTGTTGAAGAGCTTGAATAAGGAGTTGATGAACTATGAAACAAATGTTTTATAGGAGGCAGGATACTTTTGCTTTGCAGGGGATGGGGAAACCGGTGTAGCGGAGGATGTAGCGGAGGATGGAGAAGGTTAGGGAGATGTAAAGAGACAAAACGAGGGGAAAAGTTGAGGGACGCAATGCGTGGCCAATGAGGCTCTGATGTGCCACATTTTTGAAGAAGGGGGCAAAATCATTAGATTTGTCTTGTGATTAAATATACTGTGTTCTAGCTTGAGCAATGAGGCTTAGAGTGAGTGGATACATCATATAAACAGGGCTTTAAGTTGGCCGGGTTGCGCCAGTGCTGAGCACCAGCAGTTCTATAGGGCAGGTGCTGAGACTGGTCCCTATCGGGCTCTCCATTTTTGCCATCACTCTCCGGGTGAAAAAAAATCTTAACTCTTAGTTCACTGCCTTTGGGGTAACTTTGAAGAGACTTGTTAAACTTATTTCACAGTCTCATCATTTCAGGACTGAAGGATTGTCATTATTTTCAACTAAGTCATATTTGTTGTTTAACCAGCTAACAACCATTGACAAATCCAGTAGTTTTGGCTTGCTGTAGGTGTAATGTTACTTGTTGTATTATATGTATTGATGAAATGACATACCAGTCAGGCGGCACACTATGCTAGGCGCAGATTTTCCGCTTAGGTGTTTTAAATTTAAGCCACACCCTTAATTACATTGGCCACGCCCATTTGAGAGACCGCCTATTTTTTTCATCCCACTTAAAGCCCTGCATATATATATATATATATATATATATATATATATATATATATATATATATATATATATATATATATATATATATATATTTATTTATTTATATGGCCAGTATCCCGCCACGAACACCGAGGAGCGAGCAAGCAGTTTTGGGGTTATTAATCCCAAGCCGGGCTGAGCACATTGTGGATCGGCCCCTGGTGCATAGACTCTTCGGATATCGTGGTTGCGGTAGTGTTGGGGGACCGGAGGAGGCACTCTGCAAATTGCACATCCACATGGGAAGATCTTACTGAGTGTCCTGTGGGGCGCATGCTGTTCCCTGCTTCCCTGCTTTGACATTCTGTGTCCCACCCCCGGCACCGCAGTTCCCAGACTTCATCACGCTGCATTCTGGGAAATGAAGTCTTGCCCTACTTTCGGGACTTCACACAGGTGCGTGAACTTAACATCAAGGGGTGGAGCGGGCTTGCAACAGCAAGGGATTAAAAGGAGGGACTTATCTACCGCGTGTGACCACAGGCTGCTTTGGGCGCTGAAGAAGGCAGAGGGATGCCGAAATGCATTCGCCATTGTGTAATTAAATGAAGGCTTCCTACTGTGTCCTCCTGGGTTTCTGTCTCTTTTTTCAAAGGAGAGTGTGTGGAATATATATATATATATATATATATCCACACACTCCTACCAATCCGGTCGGAAACAACGGCAAGCACTCCGGTGTCAGGATATTAAAGTTTATTTATTTTCAAACCCCCTTCACCCCCGACAGACGCGTTTCGCTAAAAAGCTTCGTCCGTGTCAAAAAAAAAAAAAGAAAGAAAAAAATATATATATTTCAAGCAGCATTCGCTCTTCCTCAGTGGCTAAGAGAACACAGGAGTTTGCTGCGTTTTACGGAAGCCATTTATTAAATGCAAAGTCCCGCCCATGTGGGCGCAAGGCATCCTGGATGATATAGCCTGAGAAATGGTTGCCAAGACTTAAGCCTCCATATAAACCCCAGTGGGTGCAGCAATCCCGTGTGGTGAATCCAAATGGGACTGTAAAAGTAATGTCTATCCCCATATGGGTGTCGGTACGTGGAGGAAAACTGTGTCGCTGCCAATGCTCCCTTGTAGCTAGGCCCCCCTCTGCTCCTGGTAGAGTCCACGGTTGCGAACCTCAAGGATCCGCCAGTTACAGCAGCGGGACCTCCAGGCGGCCGGGCTGGCCGCTATATACAAAAACAACAAGGATGCCCAAGTGTGGAGATCGCACCCAGAGGAGTAGACGCACACAGCTTCAAGCAGCAGCAATCACTGTTTGGCTCAACACCGCCAACATTAGCCAGACGCGTTTCAAGCAGCATTCGCTCTTCCTCAGTGGCTAAAAGAACACAGGAGTTTGCTGCGTTTTACGGAAGCCATTTATTAAATGCAAAGTCCCGCCCATGTGGGCGCAAGGCATCCTGGATGATATAGTCTGAGAAATGGTTGCCAAGACTTAAGCCTCCATATAAACCCCAGTGGGTGCAGCAATCCCGTGTGGCGAATCCAAATGGGACTGTAAAAGTAATGTCTCTCCCCATATGGGTGTTGGTACGTGGAGGAAAACTGTGTTGCTGCCAATGCTCCCTTGTAGCTAGGCCCCCTCTGCTCCTGGTAGAGTCCGCGGTTGCGAACCTCAAGGATCCGCCAGTTACGGCAGCGGGACCTCCACGCGGCCAGGCTGGCCGCTATATACAAAAACAACAAGGATGCCCAAGTGTGGAGATCGCACCCAGAGGAGTAGACGCACACAGCTTCAAGCAGCAGCAATCACTGTTTGGCTCAACACCTGCTTCTTTCTTCATTTGCCAGTGATCAAGAGCTACAGAACAGCTCGAAACGCGTATGGCCTGCAGTTAAAGTCTTGAAGCATGATGCCATCTTGCTGCTTGTGGCGTCCAGAGCGGCAACCCCTGCGTGAGTGGCTATTCCTTTGGGGCAACTCTTGGTTTGAAAAATAATGCGACTGGTCCGGTCGCGGAATGGCCCCGCTGCCTATCAAGCAGATCCTCTGTGTTCCGTCATTCCGGACACAAGTGAGAACGTCAGGGGGCCTGAGCCACAAGTATGTATTGGGAAGATGCCAGGATTGTATAAAATACTTAATGCCCAAACAGGAGGAACATTTTTAATGGTGAAAGCAGCAGTGCACTTGTAATAACGGACTTTGTAGTATGCAGGCATACCATGGAACAACAATTACCAGAATGCCTGTGACGCGCCCACAGGGGCGTGGCTATGTAATATGAATAAATTAGCTGTTCCGAAACGTACCTGCTTCTTTCTACATTTGCCAGTGATCAAGAGCTACAGAACAGCTCGAAACGCGTATGGCCTGCAGTTAAAAGTCTTGAAGCATGACGCCATCTTGCTGCTTGTGGCGTCCAGAGCGGCAATTAGAAGCCGCGTCTTTGATCGCGCGCAGGAGCCAAACAGGACACAGACCCAAAAAATCGTGCTGCTTATTCTTTTATTTTAGCCAAGATGTCAGAGACGCGTTTCGCGGCGCGAACGCCGCTTGTTCACTCGATGTGTATATATATATATATATATATATATGTTGTTGTGATTGCAATGAGTCCCAGGCTCTCCACATCACTGGAGTCAAGCTATCCAGGCTGAAGAAGGCTGATAGCCAGAAACCGGTCCTTGGATGCTTGATTCCGGTCTAGGAAAGACATGGCTTGGTAGTTCGGGCTGGACTGTTCCCAGGAGGCACAGGGTCAAGGCTGATTTGCATATAGCCATTGTCTGACCTAGGGTGGTGTGGAGTGCAAAAAAACGATGGGTTTAGGCCCAGATCTTTGTACTGGGGTGAATGTAAGACATTGTTCTGCATTCTGTCCATCAACTGTGTTTTTTGCAATTTTCACCCCGAGTGGGCTGGGTATGCTCAGACGTGAGTCCCAGGCTCTCCACATCACTGGAGTCAAGCTATCCAGGCTGAAAAAGGCTGATAGCCAGAAACAGGTCCTTGGATGCTTGATTCCGGTCTAGGAAAGACATGGCTTGTTAGTTCGGGCTGGACTGTTCCCAGGAGGCACAGGGTCAAGGCTGATTTGCATATAGCCATTGTCTGACCTAGGGTGGTGTGGAGTGCAAAACAACGATGGATTTAGGCCCAGATCTTTGTACTGGGGTGAATGTAAGACATTTTTCTGCATTCTGTCCATCAACTGTGTTTTTTGCAGTGTTTAATAATAGAGCCATACAAAATGTTCCCGCCTGTTCCGAATAGAAGCAGATATGCATCAAATAGTGCCCTTGGACATTTCAGACTTATCTGCTAGTTGTGAACCTCTAAAAATGTATACTTTACTGTGTGTGCTAATAGATGTAGACATCCCTTTATAATCTAGCCTTATTGCCTGCTACCAAGGACTATACCAGTTGTTAAAAGCCCCTATAACGAGGGTGAGGGCTTTTTCACTACAGGTGTAGCTTGAGGCAGAAGTGTTTTAAGGCTATTAGAGCATTTAGCCCACTGAGAATAGAATGTTCTAAATTAAAAAGGAAGACACAGAAAGTCTTGCATTGGAATGTTGAAGCAGAAGGCTTATACCGGCCATTATAAGCCCAGAGCCACTTTCTTGTCTTCAATGGAGCGCTCAACATTCCAATGTTCTAGTCTGCTGTAGCTGATTATACTGGTCATTAAAGGGCTGTCCAGCATTGAAGACCCAAGCCAAAGGCAAGGACCTTTAACAGGGGAACGACCCTTTAATGGCCATTATAGCCCAGCTACAGCGGGCTATAAAGCTATTAGAACATTCTACTGCATGAAGGCAGAACGTTCTAATTAAAAAACCCAAAGGTCTCTCACAACTCGGGGGGGTTGAAATCCCTTCGGCTCCGTAGTCTTTGTTCACAGCACTTGCTGTGAATGTTCTACAGCTAACAGCCGCGTGCAGGGCCACATCTATTCGCTTTTGAACATTCACAGCAAGAGCTCTATAAGGGTGCTGAAGTCAGCCCTTGGTTCTCCCCAGGTTGCTGAATTGCTTTTTGTAGTTCAGCCAAGCCAGGGGGACCCAGGAGCTGAGCAGCATTTACCCTTCCCACCTTCTGAAGCCCTAGTGACATTGAGCTACTGGAGAAGGAAAGGGTGATGACTGTGTGTGTGTTCTCCTGCACGGCATCTGCCTTTCGCTTTCCTCTGCTTAAATATTATATTTTCGAGAAGCAGAGGAAAGGTAGCTGTGTAGTAGGACATTGAACTGGTATAGGCCCGTTGCTCTCAACATTTCATATAGGCCACTGCGCTCCAACATCTTCAATGGAGCTCTCAAATGTCCAATGATCTAATAAAGTCTATCAAAGGCCATTCATATTGGATTGGTCACTGTTCAGATCCTCTGTTTCATAGCAATTTTTTGAATGCAGCAATAAATGTAATACATATTTTGATACATTATGCAAAATTTCAGAAAAGCTGCTAGAAGGCTGGAAGGTTGGGGATTTAAAGCTCACAGCACTTTCTTCCCTGTGGAAGTTTCATGACTTTAATGGGATAAATGTGGCAGTGTTAGACCTTGAATCTGATGGTCCTCAAATCACCTTCTTACTGAGTGCTGAAGCTGCTGATTGGATGAGTCATTATTCTTCCTCCTTCCCATGTGGTCCTCAGATGTGCTGAGACTTCACAAGTACTTTTATCATCCTTGGTGTGAGAGTTGTGAATTTATGGCAAGAGGTGAACTGAACTATGGCATCACTTGTGAGCCCTTCTCATTCTCCCGCCTGACAGCTCCCACTCCATGGGTCTACTCAGCAACTGAAGCATCCTTTGTTCTTCTTTATCATTGGTGCAGAATATTGCACATCGGTTTAGTTTTCCCCCATCTCCCGACATAAGTCCAATCCAAAAATTCTTTATTTCGGCCATTTGAGACCATAAAAGATTCATAAAAACATTTAAAACAGATAAAACATACAGTAAAATCAGGGCAGGGAGCAGCGTACAATCAGTTCGGTTCCAGGAAAGTCAGTGGAGCTATAGGCACAGTTAGCTACATTTCGTTACAGTCCAGTACATATTAGTAGGAAGTTAGCCTTTCAGTTTTTTTCCCCTTAACTGCCACATGGCCATTAAATACTTGGCAACTGCAAAAACTATATGGTGCATGCTACTTGTCTTCAGGATTCTATATGATTGTAAATAGTTTCTAATGCCCAAATTCCTGCACAGTGGTGCTAGCCAGTATTTCCTCGGTCTGTTGTAGGCAGGGCAAAAAAACAACACATGTAGTTCGCCCTCCTCATTCTCACTGCACCCAGGACAGTTTTTATCGTCCGACATTGTCCATTTACTAGTAAGGGCTTTAAGAGGCAGCGTTCCAAACCTCCATTGAATGAAAAGCTTCCTTGCAAGGATAGGAAATATGATGTCCATAAAACCTTCAAAGTAAAAATAATTTTTGGTGGCCAAAAATTGTTCAGTTAGGGTGCCGAGTTTTGATGAGCACACGAGCGAGATTAGACTTTTATTCTTAAAAATCTTAGTAACCATCTTGCGTGACACCCCTTGGCAGCCTCTTTCGGGACCGTCCCACAACTCAGGTAGTCCCAGGCGATAGAATTCTCGCTTAACATATGCCACCCATCGAATTCTGTCAGAGTGGTTTAAGTCCAGGATGTTCTTGAGATCTTGCCTGTAGTGGGAGAGTTCATCCGTGGTCTATAACCTGTGCCAAAACCTCAGTGGTTTTATGGCCAATTCGTCCCCTATTGAGGGGAGCCCCAGATCTAATCTCAGAGGTAACAAGGGTGTGCCTTGGGGAAGAGCCAACAAACGTCTAAGGAAGTTGTTTTCCACCTTGATGAGTTCTGTCCCAGCTTTGTGGCCCCATAGCTCACCACCGTCGGAAGAGGCTGCTCTGGCTTGAGTTTTGTACATCTCCAAGGCTGGACTAACAGGTTTGAAGGTTGATGAATTTGGAGACCTTCAAAATTGCTCCCACCATTTGGGATAGCTTTAAGCGGGATCTTGCTATCTGTGGACCCCAAGATAAGTTTTCCTGTAAAGTTACCCCCAAATACTGGAACATTCTAACCCTTTCCAGCCTTTCGGAACCCAGGGTTGGGTTTGGCCTAGTTGTTGAGGAGGGATTGAATACCATGAATTTGTTTTTTTCTGCGTTGATCTCCAGGCCATGTGCCTTGCAGAAATCCCCAAACCCATCCAGTATCTGTTGGATCCCCATCGGGGATTTGGAGAGCAGGAGGGTATCATCGGCAAACATAATTGCTGGGACCCTCCTACCTGCCAACCTAGGAGCATCGTTGTCCCTAACATTATCAAGATGGAATATGACATTGTTAACAAAGAGGCAAAACAGGGTCGGTGCAAGGACGCACCCCTGTCTTACCCCCCTGTGAACTGGGAACCTAGAAGACAGCGCACCATCCCTCCCACACCTAACCTGGGCAAAATTGCCAACGTGAAGGCTGATTATTGCCTGTAGCAAATGTGGAGGAACGCCTAGCTCCTTAAGAACCTCCCATAATTTCCTGTGGGGTACCAAGTCGAATGCGGACTTCAGGTCCACAAACACCATGTAGAGACTCCCCCCTTCGATCACCACTGTTTTCCAGTAAAGAAGAACGAGGCGGAAAATCTGGTCCATGGTGGACGTGTTCTCCTGAAGCCCGCCTAGAGGGGACTAAGAGTCGCATTGTCCTCCATCCAGTCAAGGAGATGGTCCAGGAGAAGGCGGGCAAAGAGTTTTTGGGGTACGTCTATGAGACTGATGGGCCTGTAGTTGGCTGGAAGCAGAGGAGAGCCCTTCTTAAAAATCAGAACTATCTCTGCCCCCAGCCAAGTGCAGGGGATCTCATTCCCTCCCAAAATGGAATTAAATATAACTTGGAAATAAGGACCCCAGATTTCTGGATGGTATCTAAACAAATCTCCTGGGAGTTTGTCGAGGCCAGGTGCCTTCCCCAGCGCCAATCTCTCCATGGCATTTACCACCTCACCCAGTGTAAATTCTAATTTGTCTGCGAACTCATGGGTGGTGTCGAGTGTTACCTCGTTGGCAAAAACAGGAGTATCTTGATGCAATTTGCTAAAATGAGATTCCCAGACTGAGGCAGCAATATTCGGCTCCACCGCTGATTTCAGCTCGCCTGTACCCGTATGGACAAGAGACCAGAATTTCCTTGAATCCCTGGTTTCTAATGCCAGGGATAGGTCCTGCCATCTATCCCAATCCCAATCTGACTTTGCCTGGGTGATGGCTTCCCTATATTTACGTCTCAACTCAAGTACCTTGTCCTTATTGGCACCAGACTTTATCATAAAAATTAGCTTGGTTTTAATCTTTTTACAGCTAGAATTGTACCAAGCTGAAGTTAATGTCCTCTTCTTCCTAGTCCCCACCTCAGGGTAAAAGACCTCTCCTAAACTTCCCACTAGATCTGCATGGATTTGGGCTAATTTCTCATTAAAATCGGTGGTTCTGGGTTTGCTGATTAGTTCATCCATTTCAACCAGCTTTGGGAGTGCCAGGACATAAATTTTAGTGATACACTCTGGTGAGGTGACCAGTTTCCCCCATCTTACCCTGCGTCTATTATTAGATAGAACTAAGTTCCCTGTGTCCTCACTTAGGTCTATACGTGGCGTCCCTACTTCTGGCCCAGGGTGTACCATATCTAAGCAAAGGGCATTATGGTCACTATCTAATCTTACAATTACCCTGAAATCCAAAACCTTGAGCCACATGCCTGTATCTACAAAAATGTAGTCCAAGCGAGACTCGTGGTCCTTTCTATTAAAGGTACACAATGAGGGGGTGTCAGATGGAGTGCGCCGGTTAGGGACGTAATCTGCACCGCTAGAGGGGGCCATGATTTCGGGTTGGGGGATTGGCAAGGGGGAATCCCCCAGTAATCATCCTCGGCAGTTAGAGCACCCTCCTTCAAGCCTTCCAATGGTTCAAAATGGCAGTTGAAATCACTGCCCATCAGTATTTTACAATTGACGGGTAATTGCCCCAGGAATAAAGATAGATCATCCAAAGTGGGTGATTCCAACGACACACTGACTGGGCGCGAATACACATTGACAATCGCCAGATTGAGGGCGTTTGGCCATTTAAGAAGAACACATTGAAGGTCCTCCGAGGAGGTTGGTATTTCCCCCGCACTGCAGCCAATGTGACTCGCCACCCAGACAGCAAGTCCACCGGAAAGCCTGCCTTTACCACTCCACCTGGCATGGGTATAGAAGGTAGCATAGCCCGCCCTGGGATAAATTTCCCTAGCCCAAGTCTCCTGAAAGAGACAGATGTCATTACTATCTATTAGGGTACCCCAGTCGTTGGAATCTAATTTATTGGCGATGCCTGCAACATTCCATGAAAGGACCTTCATAATTCCCGAGCCTGACTTAGGTGCCATTTCCCTCGCTTTCTCACCAACATTATCTGTAGATGGTGATAAAGGCCTATCCCGTAATGCTGCTTGGCCCTCAAAGACCCCCAAGTCAGTTATTTGAGATGTTGAATTACAATTAAATGATCCTAGGGGCGGGTTGGCGGGGTGGCCCAGGGTGCTAATGTTAGGTAAGCTCTCCGATGTTAATACAATAGGGCTACAGTTAATATTAGCAGTGGCAACTGTCCCTGTTTCCAGCAGAGCGATATGGGGGACCACCCCTTCACTGTCCCCAATACATGCACCTATCGGGAGTCAATCAACCTGGTCAAGGCAGCTATATCGATTAGCATGAACATAATTGCTGTATGCTGATATGTCATGACGAGGGGGCCTATACCTTGGCCCATCGATAGCAAATCTAACTCTAGTCCAGCCATCGTTAGCCCCCAAGGTCAAATTATCTCCACGTGGGTAGAAAAACGAGAGCGGGACCAGTTCTATAGATGTGTTCCCTGTACTCCCGAACCAGTTACATATATGTGGTATAATCTGGGAATTCTTAAATCTTACAAGGATACAATCTCCCCCCTTTTTCTTAACAGCATACCCTACCCATGGGACCCTCCTAACCATCCGTACTTCTCCTCTCAAATTCGGTGGTAAGGGCCGGTGAACATTCAACCAATTAATAACTTTATTGCGTAAGGAATCAAAAGATTCCACCGCATTGCCAGAATGCTCGGGTACCCCGGTCAGGATTACAGTATAGGCCGCTGCCTCCGGGGGCAGATTAACTACTTTTGGCCGGTTTGAGCTATTACTAGTCCGGGAAGGGCAGTCGGCCGTTACATTAGGCAGTTTTTCCTGCCTCGTTGCAGTGGTCGAAGTAGGCAACTTCGACCTTCTAGCAAGAGGCACCGGGGGGATTTGCCTTGGGAGAGGTAATGGGTCGGGTTGAGGAGGGGTGGCTGTGGGAACATTCACTGTGAGAGAGGAAGTGGGCTGAATTAGATTCACAGCAGTAGGAGCACTAGGTGGGAGTGGAATCCCACTATTTATCCCATTTACTCCGTTAGTGCTAGATCGCAGCCCTTGGTGGACGGTCTTACCCCCCGCTTAAATTTTCTATGGCTAGGAGTCTGGCATCGATACAGTCAAGCTTAACCAGCAGGGGCTCAAGCAAATGTTTAAGAATGTCAGTGAAAGAGTGAATAATATGGTCCGAGCTATTAGAGAATCCCTCTCCAAAGATGAACGGGCCAGGGGGCGGGGGTGTATGGGTGTGGACAGGGTGTAAAGGGCTCACAGGAGGAGATACTTCCGTGGTGTCAGTAGTGTTACCTATGGTGTTTAAGGTATGATCTACTTTTGCCCTCTTGGCACCCTTTGACAACCTAGGTCTTTTCCTTTTCTGGACTGCACCCTCCCTGAGGCCCCTAAGATGTGGTGCAGTAGAAACATCCCCCTCTACCCGGGTTGGAACTGTATGGGATGTTAAGGGAGGCGTCGACTCTTGCATAATCAGTAGTGAGTCACGATCTCTTTGTGAGTGAGATGGTGTCCTCAGCTGCTGCAGCACTGACTCTATTGTTTGGTCGATGCTATCCAGAAGGGATAGATGTGTAACATCCAGCAGTTCGGGGGATCTAACAAGCATGGGTGAGCCCGAAGGAACCAGCTCTAAACTTTCAAGCCCCTCTACTAACTGTTTTTCTGGGGCTGTGGGGCCACTGTTAACCACTGTATTTGCCTTAACAAAGAAACTATCAAGGGTACCAGTGACCAGGGCGGCCGCTTTGCTCCATGTCTCCCTTGATGCCATGTTGTTCAGCTCCTGCTGCAAGGAGCCTAGTCCTGGTAATGGAATTAATCAGCTGTAGGAAAACTTAGGGGGGTGGCCCGGTCCGGTCTCACCTGGGCTCTAACGGGCTACAACGGGCCCACCCTTGGCCCGGGCTTCTCCCGGGACGCTCCCACGCAGCGGCTGTAGGTTCTGCTAATATCGGATGTGGGCCGCGCAGGGGGCGGGGATAGCAGGGAGAGCGGGCCAGGTGTTGCGAGTTGGCCAGGCAGGGACTCCTGGTAGATGGAGTCCCCGCTATATCGCTCGCAGCCCTGCTACTATGCCCCAAAGTTCACCAGTCGCCGCAAACCTCCACTAGGTCCAGATGTCCCCCGCAGCCCTCCTTCGCGATGCGGGACCCGCGCATAAGTGGTACGATCAGCACCTACCTGTGCGAGAGCCTTACGCAATGGCAAAAGCTATTACATTAAAACATAAGGGCAACAAAGCTACTCTTCAAATTACGCGGGTTCCACTAATCACCTTAAAAACTTACTGTCATGCTGTGAAGCAAGAAAGCTGACCCTAAGCTGCACACACTGGTTCAGTGTTGATTTTCCAAACAGGTTGAATCATTTTATTTTACTATTCAAATTGACTCATCTAATTTCATTTAAATGTTGTTGAACCTCGTGATTAGTGTTTCCTGAGCTATGGGGCACACAAGAAATATTTTCTAGGAAGGCAGTCCATTTTTATGTATGAGATATGGGCCAAAGAAGAGGACTTGTAATCTACAATACACATAGTAGGCTCAAATTGGCTGGAATATTTGCTTGTGTTGTAACAGAAGATGGAAAATGAATGCATGTTTTAGCTGGAATTTTTATTGACAAAGTTATTGGTCAGGCAATAAGATTTTATGGAGGAAGTGAATGACGTGCAAGATGAGATGGAATCACACAGGATGTGCAACAACTTCAAATTGGCATGTATTTTAGAGTTAATAAAGGGTGGGGATACCATACAGCTATTCGTGGGAACAACTACGGGTCTACGGGCAGTTCATCAAATCAGCCCTAACTTTCTAAAAATGAGGCACGGTCTTTTTTATGACACTCTCTTCATCCTGGCAGGTAAAACTAGCCTTCTTCATCGCCTCTGCCTAGTTCAGGAACATTTCTAGGCCTTTGATTTCCATCCATTGCCAGCAGTCTCCTGAGAAATGCAGCAGAGGCTAACCTGAATGTTACACTTCTTCTGCTTTCATCACTCACACTGTGACTTCCATCAGAAGAGGAAGATGAATAGCATGGTGCCTGATGTATTACCGATCTCAAAGTCATGTAATATTAGTTGTAACTAAATGGTGCTAATTCTATTGATCTTTCTAGAATGAGCAGCTCAGTAAGCCTACCTGTGTTCATTCCTGTGAACTTTGAGGTGCACACAGAGCTTTGCAGTTGATGTATTTGCCATCTTACCTGTCTTATTGATGCCAATAGCATATCATGGAATACACGTTGGAATTTTTTTCCTCAAGGACCCTCTTTTAGCACACAAACCTACCCTTTCTACATAATATTGTCCCGAAGTCCCAAGCAACCCATTGAGCTCTATTGTGGGTTGCATTTCTATATTTTTTGCAATCTTTTCTGGCTTCTTACAACTCAACAATCCTTTTCCACTCTTGTAGCAGCTACTATCTTACTCTTATATTTTCTTCTGGTCAACCTATCTCTCTATTCGATATATTCATAAACTGACTTATTATTCTAGTACTGCCATCAAGTACATTTCTCTCTCTAGATCACACCATCTGGACTAACAACTTAGATGTTGTTTTAACCTCGATATGGTTCAGGCAGTCACAGAACCCACAGAAACGACCACATTCTTGAATGTATGTTTCCCCATAGCCACAATCTTTCATCCTTTTCCCCTTCTGTCTTGAAAGGGTGTTGGTGCCCATAATTTAGGGGACAGTTTGATGACCAGCGCAAACCCAGTGCACTTACAACAAAAGCCTCCTACGTTTAGCATTCCTCCATCTTCAGGGCAATGGATGTTGGCTGCTGTGGCAAAACGGAGCTGTAATAAATATCATTTTGAGTATAATCATCAACTTTCCGTCTCTTGATATTCAGTCAATGATAGGTTTGGAGTAGTTTTAAAGCTTTATTTTGCATTAAGAGATTAGTATTGTGTATGTCATTTTTATTCAGATTAATCCATTTACAGAAATATCAAGAAACGGTTTCATTAGAATTCGAATAATATAGACTGTGTGTTCCATTACAGAAATAGTCCCTATCTTAGTCTAAGAGTCCTAACCTAAATAGGACTCCATTAAGAGTTCTCTTGGAAAAATAACAATATTCTGGAGCATTTAGTTAGTCAAAGAATGAACTCCTCATAAAGAATAGTTCAAGAAACTCCACTGAGATCCCATCAAGTTGCAGTAGCAACTGTTAATTAAATCATGGATAATGAATTACATCAGTAGCTATGAACAACTGTAGGAAATTGCTGTTAGCAGTAGCATCCAGCAATCTGGCAAGAATAAGGAAAGAAATGCATTAAGAATCCAGGGTGAGGTGGCATGGAAAAGGAAGAATGGCTGACCCCTCTCTAACTAGGAACACGTATATACGAAAACCTAAAACATTTGCAACATTCAGTACGGCTCATCCAATGGAAATTGGTCTTCTGATAGTCTGTCGTCTCTCCTCCCATTTCCCACGGTAAACATTCACGCCAATGAGCAGTTATCTCAAAATTTCCAATGTGTCTTGCAGTAGATATATGAGGGATGGTTCTAATGAGAACCCATTAAGGCCTATTCTGTTAGCTGTTGTCAGTATCCCATTGTTTGGGGAAAGGGCTAGTCTAAAGCAATGAAACATTTCTATCAGCAAGTAGTTATGAGATCATGCTAACCAAATATCGTCAATAAGTTCAACATTGCTAATACTCTACTCATTATAAAATATAGCAGAATACATTATTGTAGTGAACTGATGAAATTACATGGTGTGAGAAAGCAAAAAAGTACATTTCTCTTAAAGCAGCACATTTTAAAGTGATGAACCATTTTACAGTTAGTGGATTAGATCAGCAGTTTCAGAGAGGCATTTTATTTTAATGTCTATCAGAAGTCGACAAAATATTTTTCAGGCCTAGTTGTAGAAGCACATTAGATATGAGAGCCTATTACTTATTCAAGCTGCATGTTTATTTTTTACACGTTCAAGAAAGCATCTCCTCCTATGGTTAAAGCTACATGGTTTATTAATCTCATTTTAAAGAACCATTTTCTATGTTTTTGTTTTCTCTTCTACAGATACTATAAAGTTAAACATGTTTTCTAAAGTAAGACACATTTTCTTCATCATTATCCAAGGCAAATTTTATGATTTTTTTTTTACTTTAACGGTTGTCATCAGCTTGTTTCATGGGGAGTCAGAACGTGTTGTTCACTTATACACAAAAGCTGGGAGTTGACATTGTGTTGTAAGTCAAGCGAATCCAGGGAATCTGCAACAGTGTTGCCTCTGTCATCAAAGCTGGAGAAGGGGGCGCTATTAGAGCAGTCTCTCCAAATTTAGCTGCAGCCATTAAGACATCTTCCAAAGAGATCTCTTCACCAAAGGCCGACTGCTCCTTGCTAGCAGTTTGAATACAATCCATTGTTATGTAGTTCCTATAAACCTATACAGGATCTGCGCATTTAGATAACATAGGCTGTAGGATTGGTGTCCAGGCTGATTCTAGACGCCCCTAGCGGGTATGTTTGCCTGTATACCAGCTAGCTCAGGGTGCAACTGTAAACCCCTCTTACCAAGGAGAGAATGGTTCTTTGCAGCAATCGAACATGGCAACTCTGCCCCATCAGGGATCGTGGAAACTACTGTACTTTTCGCTCAGTCACACGTGCTCACTTTGTCTCAGAGAGATACACAGAATAAGTGATAGGGACGTTTTCAATAGCATTTTATTGAACCAGCGTCATTCTAGTGTAAAATGGGTCTGTTGAAACAACCATAAGACAGAAACAGATGCAAATGATTATAAGCACCAACAGAGTAAAATTGTAGTAGATTTCTACCATAGTGCCAAGAAAATGAATACAGGCAAGCATGAAAATACATGACAGTAAATATGCGCACTCCTGCGATGAGGCCCTAACTAGATGTTTATAAGTGTACCTTGCATCTATGTAGGTGTAAAGCCAAGAATCCCTCTACGATAAAGTCAGTCCCATTACTGAAGTGAGAGAATGTTAGACCCCGTCTTGGTCTTGAGATGGACACCCTGCGAGGGATGTCAGACCACTGCGAGCTGGAGTGTCTGCATGCAGAAACCTTAGCGTCTCACATCAGTGGGTCAGCATAAAGTCCTTTTCTCCTCTGCCTACCTCAGCAAGATATGGTGTTTATACACCCACAGTGGTACCCTCAGGGGTTCTACCTTGCTGTGTCATGTTGGATTTAGGATGATGGAAGGAGTGACCCTTACATATAGTTATTATGCAGGAGATGGTAGTCCTGCTGAGTTTCCAAGAATCCTCATGCAAAATTAATGAGGCTAGTTTTCAGGGAAAACCCCACGACCTGTAGGCAATATCGTAACTAGGCAAAAGGTCAGTCCCAAGTATCGTTATGTAGTGTAATGGTAGGGGAGAATATAGGTGAAAGTTTAGGTTGCTACCTGAGCCTATATTGTGGTACCTATGGAACATAATACCATTGGCATGCCGGATTTGAGCAGCTTCAACATGGAGCGGTCAACCTATGGAATAGCAGGATGGCGAGCCATTGCCTGAAGGCTATCCCTGCCCTTCTTGATCTGATGTTGCTCCTGGATTTCTGTGTGGTGCCCCTTTGCTACATTACGGGTCCCCTCCTGCCCGCCATGGAGCGTACTTGCTGCTGCGGCACCATGTTGTGAGAAGTATTCCCTGATTCACTGGGCCGAAAATACAGTGTTGAAAACCTGTGCGAGCACCAAGACAAATTCGGAAGATCATAGAGCCGCCAGCTGCAAAGCTGCCACATCCATGTTCTGGAGCCGTTCCCATAAAGATGAGGAATTCACTCAGCGGGTGAAGATTAGCATTTACTCAGCCGGTGAGAGTCCGTGCACAAATTGCCTGGTGGTGCCACGATTGGTGGTGGTTAAGGAAGCACGGAGAGAGAGTGTGCTCTCAGCAGCCGGATCAGCCCACCATTTTTCTTTCCCAAAAAATGGGCTATATCTTCAAGGGGTGGAGAGATGGACTCATTTTTAATTAATTACACTTATAAAATAGATTATTAGTTGCATACCCTATGGGACTTCCCTTTCCCAAGAGATTATTCACATTAAAGTCATTTTGGGACTGAAGCGTGCAATAAAAATACCATTTTACCACAACAACACTCAAAATTGTGTTTTGGATGATCAGCAAGTGCCCAGTTGCTAAAATACATTTTGAGTCCTGAGAACAAAAAGTATTTAAGCTTTCATCCAGAGCTGTATGTTTCATTTAAAGACCAGTAGCCATATCTAATATTTTATTTTCTATTTTTTGTACAGCACAGGGTATTCTGGTGCTGGCCATTGAACTGAATGCGGTGAGAGTCAACTAGAAAGTTGGATGGAATAGGCGTGTCTTTAATTCTTTTCGAACTGTGGTAGATCAGAAAGGGAATGCAGATGTAGAGTGTTCATATGTTTTGGAGTGAGGACAGAAAATGCTTGGCCCTCCTTTTGTTGATATTTGGACAAGGGAACCTAAAAGAGTCAATGATTGGCTGAGGAAAGAGAACATCTAGAAGGTTGTTTGATGAATTTAAGTTTTGGTAACAAAGGTGCTATTCTTTAAAATTAATTCAGAGTATTTAAATGTAATAAAGAGACACATTGTTTTGTTATAATGTAGTCAGGGCCAGAGGAATAATGTGGTTGTGGAAGACCAAATGATGTGTCAGGGTTAACAAAAGTAAGCAACAAGGTAAGGTAATTTATGAAGCTCATTCAGTGAATGCCTTATTTCTCTGTTTTGCCATTTCAACACACATTGATACAAAGGGATGCCAGTCCTTTAAGAAAGTATACATATTTGCCATATACCATATAAAAATTGTATTCAACAACAAATAAACACGTTGTTCTGCTTAGACGTAGAGATATACTGTTTTATTAAAGTTTTCCCTTGAGAATGCCAGACTAAACTCATTTATGTAATACTATGATGTACTCACAGAAAACAATTCTATAAGTACACACGTTGTGTGTATACTCTCCCTCTTTTTTATTCTGCTTGTTGCAATTATGTTTTAGAACTAGTCTTTACTCTTAGTTTTACTCTGTGCCCACACTATGGGACACTGACGTAACGAAACTCGAGGGGGCCTCCCTGCAGGGCACGTGGAGGGGCCCCCTCTGGGCTCTATCAGGAGCTCTGCAGCCAGAGTAATGTGCTGATGGGGCCCCTTGGGCCTTGGGGGGCCCCCTCACCGCTGGGGCTGCGGGGGCCTGTGGTACGCCCCTGCTATGCGAGTTTAAAAGCAACTCTTTCTAATAAGTAACAGAGTTGCAGAACACTATTTTACGTTATGTATGTATAATGCAAGTGTCTCCACGAGGCAAAGTAAGATTTAACACAGTGGATCTTAAATAGAAAACTAAAATGTTTGGGGCCTTTCTATACCTGAAATCAGTGGCATAGCAAGTTCAGGTGGTACCCGGTGTGGAACATTTCTTGTCACCGCCCCCCACATTGAAATTGTTAAAAGTAGGAAAAATAAGATATTGAAAGCTTTGCCTTTCTGTGTTTTTCTTTGCTGGGCACCACTCGTTTCAAATAATATTATTTTTTCCAAAAAAAAAGTGTTGTGAGCCCCAAAAAATTTTTTTATTTTATTTTTGCCATTTTGTCACCCCCCTCAGTGATGACACCCAGGGCGGCCTGCACCCACCGCACACCTCTCTGCCCTCTTCAACTATTTTCTGTTTTGAGAACAGTTTCTTTAGTATGACATGATTTCACACGGAGAAGGAAACAAAACGCTTTAATGACAAAGACCCCATCATTATTCCCACAATTTTTCAATTTTATTTAACTATGTCAATAATTTTTGGCCTGCCCCAGTCCATCCACTGGGACATTAATACTCTGGGTAAATATTTCACCTTGTTTTGCCTTGCAAGTGTCTCTCTCCGAGGCACAGTAAGAGTGAAGACAGCAGACCTAAAAAAGAGAAGTAAAATGTTTGGATTCTTTCTGTACTCTGAATGTCCTCTTGAACTAACTTCTGTTTTTAGACCTGGCACTTTAGTATGACATGATTTTGCATGAGTAATGAAACAAAACAGTCTAATGACAAAGAATCAATCATTACCGTCACCCTATTCCAATTACATTGAAATGTACAATATTTGTTTTTATTCCCCATGTCCCCACACCCCCTGTTTATCATTTGGGGACATCAGTACTGTCTGTCCAAATATTTCACCGCGTTTGTACCAGCTTAATACCTCAGTACAGCAGTCAACAAATAAAAAGAGATCCGTTAACCTTTGAAAAGCAACTGTCCCAAATCTGCACCGGGTGTTCCATTCATGTTATGGATTTTTTGTTATTAATTTGCTATAGAAACTGTATTGGTTAATATCTGCTAATTATGTGTCAGCTCGTAGAATATGTGTCATGTGCCTTTAATCGACACCCATGCAGAAAAAGCCACAACTACAAAATCCAGAGCCATGAACGAGGTTAATTTAGTTAAAGTTTTAATTCAGATATTGTTACAAAATTAATTAAACACGTTACATATTTTCCCTTCAAATCGACTCAACTTAGTAGTTGTATTTTGTAGTGTCAGTGAAATGGTTGTTTGATCCTCATTTAATACATCTACAGTGTGTTCTGAATATAACAAACCCTTCAGCTTCAATTAAACTTTGATTTATTTTAAATGAATGTGAATGAATTTCCCGGTTTTGATGATTACCTGAGTGCCAATGCAGACTTAACGTGACTCCAATTTGAGAGGACCAATACTTATTCCATCATTTAACCTGTGGACTACGTAGTTAGCTGTAAATTATCTGTGTGAGAGAGAGAGAGAGAGCGAGAGAGAGCGAGAGAGAGAGAAAATGAATGAATGAATGAATGAATGAGAATGAATTGGTACATACCTATATACCTGTGATTTGTATTTTATTGCAATGGTCATGGAATAAAACGTCCTGGATACTTAGTCATACGCTATCCGAACTTCATAATTGCTTTCTGTTAACTATTCTTGAACTGCAAATAATGAGCTCTCCCTCAAATGACAGGTTTTTCGAACCACTTGGTGATTCCAGAATGTTCGGGAAGCTAGGCCTTGAAGGAAATTGAGTCTCCAGCAGAATGCGCTATTGGTGGCGAAGAGCTCCTAACATCTTTGCCATTGGAATGCTACTGTAGCTAAACTCTGGACAGAAGTGGCGGGGCACGCGTTCGACGCACGCAATCGGGGTGTAAATAGGGTCGGACGGCTCTGGAATTTTGCGTAATGACGCAGCACTGAACTCCCCTCCAGAAGCTGAAGGCAATAGACAATAACACCCTGAAAGTCACCTGCTTGGGTGTGTCCAGCAGTCTTTAATCCATCGGATTGGACGGGGTACAGGCAACCAGTTTATAATAGGAAACCAAGATAATATTCGACTGCTCAATGCGTTAACGTATTGTTTATCTCTAATTTTTGGAAAATAGGCGCGTACTATGTAGTATCAAAATTATAAAGACAGTACACAGCCGTGTGCATCTTTAGTTGAGACAGAAAAGTGAAAACTCCAATGTAAAGGGTGTAGTAATCTTTCTGAACCGTTCCAAGTGAGTTTCGAAAACAAATAGCGTCGGTTCTTAAGTGGTTTATAGTCGGAGAGATGGCTTTCGAAATCTAGTTAGGCTTAAACATCTCTAGAAAAGATGTAAACTTTGCCGAAAGTAGTTGTGTTTAACGGACGATAAGATTTATTCAGACGTGAAATTAATTATGCGCCGAAAACATTTCTAGATCTCCATTGGCTTTCACTGTAAAAATGTTCTTCTTATAACGTTTGTTGTTGGTGTTTTTGGGCGGAAAAAAAAGATAAGTAAATAACGGGAATTAAAGTTTTATTATTTTGCCCCGGTGGAGCTGCTGTGTCCGCGTGACTACTTTTTTGAATTAAAATAGTTTAGTGAAAGCGTTTATTCCGGTCTTGTTATGCTACAATAAGCTTCGGTGACATGATAATAAACTAGAAGCTAGCATACGAGGAATGCCGAAATATCTCCAGAACCTTGAGGTGGCATTTTTGGGCCATCTTCCCTTGAAATATGGGCAATGAATGTGTCCTTGTGTAACGTAACCGGTGCTGATGTAAAGTGCTCCAATAACTTCGGGTCGAGTTCGCGCTAAAAAATCTGCAAAAAAAATGACAGTACCCAAACCGTACTATAAATATTGTGCCCTCCCTTTCACTCACTAGTTTCTTTGTTCCGTTCTCTCTTTATATCGGGAGGAGGACGATGGGAGGTGGTGAATTTGTAGTCATTATTTGTAGATATCAGTGTTGTTTAATGTTTAGAATTTTCCAGTTTCCCCTGTATTTCCACACGTGTATAGGACGGGTGGATTCAAAATTACGGTTTCCTGATTGAAACAAAAATCAGTTAAAAATGTGGCGGGGATTCTTGTTTTTCACGGTTACATAACACTTAGAAGTAAATGTAATTAAGAAATGATCTATGGTGGTAAGTGCGCTCGACACACTTGAACGTGGCCCCCGGGTGCACTTACACCAAGCGCCACTGTCCTGCGTGCAGTCCCCTGCTTCAGATAAAGCCAGATACGGCTTTCCGGTGTAATAATCATGTACAAAGGCCGTTGCTCGGGTTTCTTGGGCTGTGCGGTTTGCCGGCTTGTGTGTGCTTGCCTGCGACTGGGGCCTGGTCCCTGGGCAGTGGGTCCGGTTATTTAACCGATGTGCAGTGTGTTGTCGTAAATGTCCAAGGCGCTTGACGGACAGGTCCCAGTGCATAATACCAACCAAGGTACTAGTTTGGCCTCTGCTGCCAGAGATGACAATAAAGGCCACCCCGCCCGTTACACCGCCTCACCCCTGAGTTGCCAGCACCCGTGCCCCCTCTGTCCCGTGTTCTGTCGCTTAGCTTGAATGCAACCTGTGTGATTTATAAAACTCTACATTTAGGATGCAGAAATATGCCCCGTTGCATCCAGGCCCCCTAGGGGCTCTTGGGTCCCAGGAGTTGGTCCACGCTGGGAGATTCCACACCATAGCTTCAGATTAAGGATTGTCCTTTGGAGTACGCGGGCGTGGGCGCGTGCATGCGTGTGTATGCGTGTCCCCCATTTTAGAGATCCTGACTACACTGGACACAGAAACATCTCCCCTCAGTGCTGCCGGTCTGGGCTCGCTGTGGAATATTTAGAGGCCCAGGATACCTGGATGATAGCAGGGTCTGAGCCCCGTTGCCTCACTTCCAGTTCCCCCTACTCTTTCCACGTTTTGATCAGTCTTACAATTATTCACGGTTCGCCCTGCCTGTTATGCCCGCGCCCCACACTTGGTTCTGCTTGAATCGTAGCCCACACCCCGCTTTCCCTGCCTGCTCTTCGGGTTTGTCTGTTTTTGCGTCCTTTCTGCCTGAACCGCTCCTCGTCTTTGCGCGCCTGTTTCTGCTACTCTTCTAGGCCTGTCAGTAATTGCGACTCTGCTCTGCCTGTATCTGCGCACTCTCCTCTGCCTGTATGTATCTGCGCACTCTCCTCTGCCTGTATGTATCTGTGTACTCTCCTCTGCCTGCCTGTATCTGTGTACTCTCCTCTGCCTGCCTGTATCTGCCCAATCTCCCCTGTATCAGCGCGTTTTGCTCTGTCTGTGCGCGCTCCTCTCTGCTTGTCTCTGCGCTCTCCTCTATGCCTGTATCTATGCATTCGGCTCTGCTTGCCTGTACCCGCGCTGCTCTGTCTGCACCTTACCACTCGGTTCTTGCTGCCTGTATCTTTTCACTCTGCTCTGTCTGCTTGTACCTGTCCACTCTGCTCTGCCCACTTGTACGTGTGCTGCTCTGCCTTGCTGTGCCTACGCTCCCTCTGACTGTACCCGCGTAGCCGGCTCGGTCTGCCTGTGTCCCCACACTCCTGGGGCCCCACACTCGCTTAGTGAGAGGACTTCGGGGGTACCGACAGTCCGAAGTATCTGGGGAGGGCGGGTCTAGGTACAGTAGCTGCCCAGAGAGTGGGCGGCGCCTCGCAGGGATGAGTGATTGACAGGTGTGCGCTGGAGTCCCCGGTGCAGGAGCCGGTGCTTCCAGATGTCGCTTCCAGTCCTTGTCCACTCGGGGGAGGCGCGCAGTGAAGCTGTTGCCCTGTCTCTTTTAGCCATGATTAGTGAATAACACCCCGTGCAATGGGGGCATTAAGAGCTAACCCCCGCCTCTCTCGCTGAAGTGGATAAACTCCGTAACTCTAGGAGGCTGCCTCGGTACCCCCGGGCCTCCTAGAATAAAAGAGACACCCTGTTTAATAAAAACGGGCTCCTGGGACGACGTGAAGCCTTGCAAAGTGCCAGGGAGTAAGATGCCAATACGGGCTGCTAAGTCTGCTTTGTGGATTTAGGAGGCCGGGCTTAGGGACGTAGTGAAGAACAATATTTTGGAGTATAATACTTTATCACTAGCGAAATATGCGGCGGGATATTTCGGTGCCAAACGACAGTCACAGTAAAGACAACTCTCTGCAGGGCGCGTGTGCTTCGGCTGGTTCGACACTGATAACAATGAAGTGCTGCAGAATATGCTGTACCTGGTGCCCTGGGCAGGGTGCTAAAATATGCACTTGTTAGAACTCTGATTTGCATTTTACATGAGGAATATCGGCAATACCGCGGTCGCGTGGGCCACAAAGACCACTTCAATGATGTTTGCAATGTTCGGGGCACGCGCCCTGGTCCTGGGTGAATGTTGGCTGCTGTTGTAACGTTTGGGCACAGGTAGTTTGGCGGACTTAATATTCTGTGCCAAAACGAAGGGACCTTGTTGTGGCTTTCTCCTCCACGTCTGACGTGTGTGTTTTGACATTAGGGTGCATGCACACTTCCTCCCACTCTGAAGTGTGCATTACTTGGGACAGGCGTGAATCGCGTAGGCCAGGACTTGAGAGCTATGTAGTGAAAGTGACGCGATATTCAAATGAATGGACATACGCACAGGAAGGTGGGCCCGTTGCAGTGTCTCACGCATGCACCATGATCATTATTGTAAGTTTACGACGCGTGTCGTATATTCGACACGAACAGCGTAAGCAGTTCTTTGCATTTACGCATTGTCTCGCGGCGTCGGTCCAAAACGGGATATATATATATATATATATATATATATATATATCACAATAATGTCTCAAATACGGTACCTCCCAATCATTAACAACCAATCTAGCCAATTACTCTCTGGCGCCCTGAAAGCGTCTCTGCGACTAGAATCCGTGCAAATCATCGGTCCAAATATGCTATAACGTGCACTTCGTCCGTCCAGTGCCGGGAAACCCTTTTTGGGTAGCTGTTGCGCTCTATAAGTTTAATAAATAAATACATAAATAATCACCGAGCGCTGGGAGAAGCGCCCCAGAGGCCTGGGGTGCGGGAAGGGAGCGGCATGGGGTGTGTAGAGATGGCCGAGGGAGACAGGCTGCCCTCGTCTTAAGTGATGGGCATGTGGTGAGACATTCTGCCCTCGTCTGAACGGATGTCCACGGGGTCTGTGGGTGAGACAGGCCAGCCACATCTGAACCATCGGAGGCTGCCGGAGACCCGCTGCCCTCATATACAGAGGTGCAGAGTGGCGTGTGAAGGAGATAGGGGGGTGTTCCTCGCCGGAAGTGATGCCCAGTACGTCTGTGGGTGAGACATGCTATTCCTCGTCCCCAGCGCGTTTTGTGGGTAAGACGAGATGTTTTCATATGAAAAGAGGCATAATGAGGTCCGTGCGGATGGGGGTGGTGTCTCCACATAAACACAGGCCCAGGGAATCTGTGAGGGACACAGGCTGGCCTAACACGAACAGAGGGGGCCAGGGGGAGGGCGGGGCTTCTCTGCGCAAAATAGGCTGCCCTCGGCTGAACTGGAGCCCAGCGGGTCTGTGGGTGAGACATCCAGTACGCAGAACTGAAGGTCAACCGGTGCTGTAGTGGGACAAGTTTTCTTCACACGAACAAAGACCCAGATGCGTCAGTGCGGAAGACGAGCTGTCTTCGTGTAAACAGGGGCCCGAAGAGTTCTGTGCAGGAGACAAGCTGCCCTCAGGCCAACTGAGGAGCAAAGATGGCCGTGCGGAAGACACGCTATCTTTATATGAAGAAAGCGAAAGGTCCGCGCCGGACACATGCGACTTTCATGCGAAGAGAGGAGCAAAAATGGCTGTGCGGAAGACAGCGGTCTTTATATGAGCAGAGGCCTAAAGAGGTCTGTGCGGGAGACAAGCAGCCCTGATATGGACGCAGGCCTGTGAAGGAGACACGCCCCCCTCATGTGAATAGAGGCCCACTGGAGTCTGAGCGCGAGACTCGCAGCCCTAGTATTACCAGAGGCCTAGGGAGGCCGGCGCAGGACACCAACAGCCGTCCTTCGGACGAGGGCCAGTGCGGAAGTCCAGCTGCCCTCCTATAGAGGCCCAGTGGGGTGTGTGAGGGGCCGTTTTCCTCATTTCAAGAGGACTAGACGTGTGTGTGAGGGTGGCACGTCGCCCACATGTGAGCAGAGCCTCATGGGAGTCTGTGCGCGAGACAGTCTCCAGAGGCCTGTTAACAGTATTGCCATTACCAGAGGCCTACGAAAGGTATGTGAGGGGACATGTTTTTCTCATTTGCATAAAGGACTAGCGGATGTGTGAGCAGAGGCCTATTGACGTCTGTGCGCTAGACAACCCGCCCTCGTATTACCAGTACCTAAGGAGGTCTGTGAGGGGACGCGTTTTCCTCATCTCAATCGAGGACCCGCAGTGGTCTGTGAGTGTGTCACGCCCCCTCGTGTGAGCAGAGGTCTGTGGGGGTCAGGGGAATTGAAACCCAAATCCTCTTGTAACTGCTGCCCGGGCACCGGCCGTAATTACTTGATCGGCCAGATTAAGATTGATGAAGCTTTAAAGTGGCGTTTGCGGATCGATGCCCCTGGCCCCCTGCTCCCGGAGGGCCCGAGGCGCACAACGTGGAGGCCCAGCACGTGACCCCGCGTCAGCTGACCAGGGAGGAGGTCAGAGGCCACCCCACTTATTAGTAGGTGGTTGAAATCACAAAGTTGGAAGAATGCACCCTGCATGGGCGAGAGCTCGGCAGCGGGAGGCAGGCGGGGCAAATGTCAGCCCTCGTTTTACGCCTGTTTGCTGGTAAATGAGTCCCAGACATGTCGACGGGAGAGGGCCGACCGCAGGCACAGCCAGGCGGGCACAGATACACTCTGGGAACACAACGCTGAACATCTTTGAGATATGTGCTTTGTAATCGGCATAGAGAGGGCGTGGAGACAAGGGACAAAATGGCGGGGCGCCCCATACTCTCCAAACACTATACAGCTGGGTGTTTTCGCTTTCGTGCTTTTCCACCAGCACGACACACACGCAGTATCAGCCTCACACCATACTCACCCTCTCACACACGGTGTCATACAGACCCAACACACGCACACTCGCTGTCTTTCTCGTTCACAAATACCAACAGCTATCTCACACAATGTTTCACACATGCTACTAGCGTCCAAGTGATTCAGTGACACACCTCAACAGGGTTTTCACGTGCCAATTACCACACTTGGTCACAAAATCAACCTGGCGATATAAGGCCGCCTCTGTGACATTTTCTATTGTGCTTTCGGTTTGTTTTAGGCCTGTGTTGATCATTGTCTTGTTGCAGGAATAAAAAGATGAAAGTGACATACGTTGGCTAGAGTATACTCTTCGTTGATAGGGTTTAGGTATCCTTTTGCACGAACGCGTGCATTTAATAGAGATTACTCAAAGGGCAGGGCTAGGACAATGCTTTTTATAGTTTCCGGAAAAACAACATCGATATGGTTATAATTATTAATTTGCTTTTACGCGAAAACTAAGTCTACTGCAACCATCGAGTAAGCGATACAAATCAGTTCAGAAGAACCAACCTTTGCGATTGAGCCAGTCTCCCATCCGTAGTTCGCCTGCTCTCCCCAAGTGTCACCTTATCATGTCCGCCATCTTGTCAGTTTGTTTGCCGTTAGATTCAACATGATACTAACGACTGCGACATTGTCTCAATACCTCATGTTTATTTTCTTTATATAAAGTCATCATTAAGGATTATCTTTCGGAGTTCAGAGGCATGAGGGGCAGCATTTTCTCACTCAGGAACTCTCACTAAAAGATTTTTGAAATACAGTTGTAAAAGAACTTGACACCCAAGTGTTACTAGTCTGAGACACTTGTACAGAGACAAAGAAAGGCATGCAGTGACCTACATAAATTGATCTGTGGTCTCCGGGAGCGGAAGAATATTGTGAAATGGTGCACACCTTTTAACAGAGAAGATGCGTGCATAGGGGGAGGGTGGGGTATTAACATTTTTTAAACATAAAACATGCTTAATAGTATAACAGGCTACAGAATACTATCAGCGGCCCATTTGAGGCTCCATAGACTCGAGTGGGCACACATTTCAGCAAAGGCTATCTGGCTGGACGCTGTTATATATTTGTAGGCTACAAACGAGGAAAGGCTCTCGCCCTCCAAATGTCAAGAGAGAAGTCTTACGTTTACTGCCATCCGGGCTGCGGACAACCGGGCCTTTCTTGACACCCCAGAGCCCGTGCTTCTTTGAGGGGTCGCCATTCTCTCCTTTAACAACCACAGTATTCTACATATTTTGCTCTTCGCGCGCACATTGCGACACTGACTCGCGTCATGAACACGCAGAGTTGGTGGGGAGCTGCTGGGGAATTTTATTGCCACGCGCATTTGTCTGTGTCTTCATGGTTGTTCTAAGGCTAGTTCTAAACTACAATAGGAGAACAATTCCTCAAAAGCAAGAGTTGACAATTATTAAAAGTACATGTTTTCCTTTTTTGTTTTTAGAGTAGCTGTGACATCCCAAAATGTTTGTGTCTGGCAAAGTGCACATGTCTGCAGCATTACTTGTGGTCTCGAAGAGGGTTTGCAATGTGTTACCCAAGCTCTTACGGGGACGTCTGTGTGCAGAGTCTGTGCTTCAGGACATTATTTGTGTGGTGTGACCTGCTCATCTACATGTATGTGAGGACTGTTAGCGGTCTGTGGGCCACACGGTGCAAGCATCGGTGGTACCCCCGATCCAGCAGGCCCGTGCCAGGGGGTGTGTCATGGCCTGCCACAGCCCGTGGGTTGTTTGGTAGGTGGCGGCGCCATGCTGCGGGTGGTGCTAAGGGCCTGGGGACGTACAGGTGGCACTGTGCCCCCCAGAGTGTTTGCTCGTGTCTCTGCTCTACCTGTGCATAGGCAGGCGGCCGCTTAAATCTGTGCCCTCCGTGAAGGTGGGTAGGTTGCCCCAAGCCACCATGAGTGCTCAGGTGAGTGCCCTCCATGGGGGTGATAGACTGGATAATGCCGGTGGGGCTGGTGACCGCAAGGTGTGTTTGGGCACAAGACGGGGTGGCTTTAAAGATGGCGCCGCTGTGCCAGTGGGCGCCAGTGGCCGGGATGTTGACATGAGTGGGGGTTCGATGGTGCGTGTGTGTGTGCATGTGTAGCGCTGAGGTGACAATGTCCCGTTGTCTGTTGCAGGTCCCGTGGTGCTGAGCACCCCGGCGCAGCTGATCGCCCCGGTGGTCATGGCCAGGGGCACGCTGTCCATCACCACCACCGAGATCTACTTCGAAGTGGACGAGGATGACGCGGCCTTCAAGAAAATCGACGCCAAAGTGAGTAGAGCCTGCGGTGCCCCCGCAGCCCCCTGGGCACGGCTGGTGAGCTGGGGGCGTTGGCGCGTGACAAGGGCAACATGCTGCTCTTTCCTGGGGCGCGCGCTCTTACCGGACGGCCCTTCCGTGTTTCCATAACTGTCTCCCGTCCTATGAAGATTAGGAGGCTGCACATTAATGCTGCTGAAATCCGATTACAGCCCCGCGCATCTCTTAAATACCTTTATGGGGCCTTTGTATGTGCACTGGGATTTAGAAAAGCCAATTGCACCCAAATCCCACTGGGCAAAAAAAACACAGCGTTTGAAAGTCTCGATAAGAGCACACACCCTTTAATGAACGTAATTTATGTTTATTTGTATCAGTTCTTATTTTCAGTGTGCGAGAATCCCTCCCGCACCTGGGCATTTCGCTTCCCACTAGAAGTGCTTTTTAGAACTACTAGAAATCAAACACGGCAGTCTAGGAACGGTGAACAAAATGCATGTTTGCCCAAATATAGAAAAAAAACGTAATGAAATTAGTGTTTTGGCTTATATGGCAGCTACATCTTTGAATGAACACCAAACACATTTTTCTGCCAGTGCGGATTGGCTGATCCCATGGAAATGCAGCAGTAAACAGACGAAATACATACGGTTTCCCTACATATTCATGCGTTTTCTATCCATCTGAGAATATTCAGGGGGTCAAGGCTGTCCTTCCAGGGCAGCGATAGTTCCAAACTGGCAAATGACACAGTGCTTACCATGAAAACAATACCGCCAGCAGCCTACACCACGCAAACAGCAGACACACTGCGCTGGCCCCCCTCGATAATTTACACATTTATGAAGCATAATTAATGATCGTGCCTTGTTTAAACATAGTGCTACATTGTATCATATTTTGTGCTGACATTTGTTAGGTTGGAACTTTTATCTGTTGGAACTTTTATTTAATACTTTTATTTAAATTATTTATGTTGGCAAATGCACGTCTTTACAGTTAAAGTTCACCTTTGAGCTAAAATAATTACATGTGAAAATAACGGCACCTTATGTTACAAATATGCTTTTTTTTGCAGGATTGTTTCTCATCAGGGCGCGCTGGAGGTCTTGTTTTTTTATTTTTTTTTAACTGCGTTCCAGTTATATGTATTTAACACCTATGAATTCGCAATGTCGCTGAATATACAAACTACACGACAAACCCAGCGACGTGTATTATTTTTAAATTCATTGGTTAGGCATCGCCGCCGTATTCTTTCCAATGCTCTAATAGAGGCCCTTTCATATGAAAGATGTGAATACATTTTCAAAAGGAGCTTTTCAAATACTATTGTTTAAAAAAAAGTATAAGGCTTTTTGCTACATCGAGGACACACGTGTACTCCTCATATATTCCCAACGATGTGCTAATGAAGTAGGTTCCACTGAATCATTTAGAATACATATTTTCATAATCTACAGTAGAAGCTAACCATAACAAACCGATTTAGAATATATTTACCGTGACTTTAATAGAAAACTCAAATCAATGTTGAAATGTGTAACAATATTTATTTTTTACTTCATTTATCAGCTTGTATTTAAATAAAAACGGCAACAGATTAAAATCTAATTCACAAGAGAAGAAATTATCCAGTGTATTTCAAGTGCATTTTCCGATATATTTGCAATATTCAAGCGCTATCGTATAAGCAAACTCCGACCTTCCTCTCTCTTTTGTATATATTTAAATAACATTTCAAGTATAGTTATGGAATGTTAGAAATCGAACAAGCAATATATCCGAAATGAAAAAAAAAATGTAAACTTTTAAATCCAGACACTTCAAAAGACCATCGACAAAAAAGTACCATGAGAAAAAAAGTCTACCTTTCAACTGGTATCTCCTTTTGAGCAGAGAATGTCTTGAAGTACCCAGAACGGATATATATGTTTTGCCACTTCTGTTCAACATACCACAAAACAGCAACGTCCACAATTTCAAAAGACAATGCGAGAGCACAATATTTGATACAAATTAAAAAAAAAGTACACATTTTTGTTCGGGTGGCATCTCCAAATAGATTTTTACGCATTAAAAAAAATACTGATTCGTGGTTATAATCCAGTCTTTTCGGGGGGGCTTCGTCAATGTCTTTTTAAGAACGGTCTATGGCCCCTTTACAGGTAAAAACGTTTGGAGGCGCAGCTTGAGTTGACAGTCATTGTAAGTATGGACATGAATCCCAGTTTGGTAAACACTTCCGGGGTAGAGGCAGGTAGTGTACTGAGGTTAAGTGTCATGGGTGTGAAGGGTGCATCATATGCGTGGGATTGCTTCCTATGACCAGCGGCCCGAGTTTGGTGGCGGCGAGACCGGCGGGGCTCCCGGGAGCAGCCCTGCCGTGCCCCGGGGGTCACTCAAGCGCCCAGAGCGTCCCTCAGAGCTTCTCCAGGCTCTTGGGGTTGGTGAGGATCTCCCGGGCCAGGCGCCAGGTCTGCTTGGCCGCGTTCTCCAGCGCCGAGTGGGGTTTGCCCTGAAAGAGGTCCAGGTTGGGCAGGAAGTAGTGCGGGCAGCGCCGGCACTGCAGGCAGGAGATGAGCTGCAGCAGGATGCCGTTCAGCCGGTCGCCCAGGCACGACTCGTCCCAGTCGGACTCCCGGGGGTGCTTCTCGCACTCGTAGGAGACCAGGGTCTTCATGTGGTAGTTGTTGAGGGGCTGGCCGGGCAGCTCCAGGTGGCGGTCGCGCAGCGTCTTGAGCACCGAGAGGCACTTCTTGCGGCAGCCGCCCATCTGCAGCCGGTTCTCGGCCTCGGCGAACTGCAGCACCCAGGCGTCGCTCTCGGCCGAGCTCTGCTTGCCGGACAGCGAGTGGCACTCCTTGGAGAGCAGGTTGAACCCTTCGGCCTTCACCTCGGCCACGCGGTTGGGCCCTGGCCAGGGGATGTGCGGCAGGGGCCAGTGCGCGGCGCTGCGCGGCCAGATGCCCGTGCACTTGAAGGCCGGCGTGATCTGCACCACGTAGCGGTCGCGGATGCGCAGCCGCACCTCGCTGGTGTCCGCCACCATCTTCACCACGTCGCGGTAGCTACACTTGTCCACGGCCTGCGCCACCAGCGTCTGGAAGCGGGAGCGGATCTTGCGCGCCGAGAGGTAGCCGGAGGCCGTGATGAACTCCACCCAGAGGGACATGCTGCGCTTGCGGCCGTCGCTCAGCTTCAGCACCGCGCAGCCGGGCAGCGAGCCGTCGTCCACGAAGTTGAAGACGCCCATCTGGTTGAGGTAGAGCACCACCTCGAACTCGGTGGGCGAGACCACCTCCAGGCCCTCGTAGCGGTTGTCCATCTCGTTGAGGGAGCTGATGAAGCGCGGCTCCTGCACCTCCACCTCCTTCAGCACGTCCGAGACCACCTTGCAGACCTCGCGGATGGTCTTGGCGATGGCCGCCTTGCGCGCCTGGCACTTCTCGTTGTAGTACTTGTTGAGGTGGTACACCAGCTTGGCCTGCGCCGCGATCATGTTGGGGCAGAGATCCGGGTTGTACACCGGAGTCTCGCAGTAGGCTGTGGGATCCAACGCGGCAACCGAGGCGGGAGCCAACTTCACGAAGGGGGATAGAAATAAATAGTAAAAATAATAATAATAATAAAAGAAACTAAAAACAGAGCCACTCGCTTCGAAGCGAGATGCAGCAAAAAAAGCAATCCTTCAAGGGGAGCCGGCTGCTCTTTCCAAGGCGATCTCCCTTCTCAATCCCTTTAATCTTCTCAGCTCGGCTTTTGGGATGGGTGTCTCTCCAAGAAATCCTTGTGCGGGGGAAAGCAGCATCGGGATCCCAGGGAAGCAATGCACAAAAACGCCAAAAGTTCAGCTGGGAGCCCGGGCCCCGTTACCAGCAGTCACAGACACAACATTGATTTATGTGCGCTGGTTATCAGAGGGGGCGCAGGCTCCGAGAGGGCGGGCGCATCTCTGTGGCGCGCGCGTGTGTGTGTGTATATGATGTGGGAGAGGGCGCTGCCGTGGGTTGTATAGGAGCCCGGATGCACTGGGGTGGAAATTATAAAGGCAGGGCTAGGCAGAGGCGGGCGGCCAATCGCCACCGGGCTCGTCATTGCCTCCACGGATCAGGCCCGGCTCATTAATCCCCTCTCTGGTATATCCAGCAGCCCGGGCGAGGGGGGCTGCCAGAAGCGACCCAGGCCAGGCCGCCTGTGCAGGCTGCGGAGGAGCTGAGCCCACGGCTCGGCTGCAACCTGAAGCCTCCTGACGTCTGGGGAGAGAGGGCTCCTGCGCCTTGGATGTGTGTGTGTGAGAGCTGCGAGTGTGTGAGAGGCAGCTGCCAGCTAGTGTGTCCTATCCCTGGCTAAGTGGTAAAAGGCAGACACACAGACCCAGACAGGCAGACAGACACTCACACACACAGACAGACACACACACACACACAATTTCTAGTAGGTGCAGTACATGTTCTGTGCCGGGGTTGCGTGGGGTGTGTCGCTGCAGGAATGCTGCAAGTTTTCTGCCATGGACTTACCATGCGAGCGAGCGGGTGCAGGCTGGGAAGTGGAAGACTTTACCAGATGTAACCAGCGCGATTTTATTATTAATACTAACTTATTATATACGACTTTCTACTGCACTGCTGGTGTAGCGAAGACTCAATGTCGTTATTTTTTATTTACCATCATGGAATGTAATAAAATAAAATGACTGACTGTTACTGTTATACCAAGCTGTAGCGCTTTACGAAGCTATATATATATATAAGTGTCACACGTTTATTGCTGGAAGTGACTTTTGCACAAAGACCGGTGATGGACCAATAACGCACACCAAGGACCGGCTTCGAAGGTTGTAAGCACCGCGTCCAGGTCATGTGAATCTGTTTTAATTGATCTTTGCCTCCATTCGTTGTGTTGTGTTCAACGATGAGAGCATCCTTGTTGACCATGGCGTCTGCACCATCACAATAGCGTGAGAGTGTGGCGCTGAGAGCCGCACGCTGTGCGGACCGTGTGCCGGCCCACGCGGGTCTCCAGTGGCCTCGGCGGACACGCTGCTCGCAGCCGTGGCTGACATCCTGCCAGTGACAGCCTGACGGCGGCCGCCGCGCCCGCCCGTCCGTCCTCCTGGAGATGCGAGGGCTCTGAAGGATGCTGCCATTCTTGACGTGATGACCGTGACCCTGGCAGGCACAGGGACTTGTAAGAGAGACGAGCCCGCCGCTGCCAGAGCTCGCGGAGATGTGTCGGAGCACGGCACAGCATGCCCTGCTGTTCACCCCGGCGGAACAATGGCACATGTAAACAGGGCCTTCCAAAGGCTGGACACATTTGTTTATTTATATCGAAGGAGAGCCACGTGGCGTTTAGAGGAAGCAGGTGCTACCCTGAGAGAGTGTGTATTGCTCTGAGAGGGTGTGTGTGTATACACATGTGGTTGAAAGGTAGTGAATGTGTTGCAGTATAACCCCCAGAGTAGGTGTGTGTGTGTATTTCTCTGAAAGGAGGTGTGTGTGTGTACACATACTTTGAAGTTGGAGTGAATTGTTGCGTTATAATCCTTTTTGTGTACTGCTCTGAGAGGGAGTGTGTGTGTATATACACACATACTTTGAAGGTGTGGTTAAGTGGTGCGGTATAAGCCATAGTAGATGCGTGTGCCTATCTGTATATTGCCCTGAGAGGTTTTGTATGTTTATATACATATATCTTGAAGATGTGATTTTTTTGTGGAATGACCCAGAGAGAGCGCGTGTGTTTTGTTCTGAGATGATGAATGTGTACACACATATCATGAAAGTCTGGTGAATGTGTTGCTGTCTTATCTTTACCAGGTGGTACTCGTTGGAAACCGATTGTCTCACCTGAAGTGCACCCTCACTCTCAGTTAATCTCAAAAGTGATATTAGGAGGTAGCGCTTCTGCAATTGCTATTTTTAATGTAACAAAATCCTCTAACCTCGTTGTCCCTCCCCCCCTCCCAAGGAGAATGGTATTTTTATAGTCTTTTCTCGCTCTCTGTAGATGGTGTTCCAGATAGTCCAGGATAGGAGTGCACAGACACATTAGCTTCCACGTATTATTTGTGATGTATAAATAAAATATACATGTGGCTGCGTCCCAAAATAAATGTAAAATTGCCAGAACATGCATCGGAAATTTAAAAAAATTACGCCCGTGCAAAAACACCACAAGAGATCCACTCTGGCCTGCAAACAAGAGTGTTAATGACGGGTGGCGTTTAAAAGGTACTACAGTGGCGGCGAAGATCTGCCTCTCCTGGGTCGGGAATATTTAGACCTCGCTGTCAACCCCGAGACCAGAGTCAGAGCGACGGCGCGCGCACGCTCCCGCACGGCGTGCCCGCACTCGAGACTGCGAGGATGCGCACGCACGTTCTTCCTGCGCGCGCCCTCCCCTTCCGCTCTAGGAAATGAGCGCGCGCACCTATCGCCGTCCCCTCTTTATTAGAGGCCGAGGCGCGCGCGCCGAGCAGGCACCCTCATGCACAGCACTGGCTTCCCCCTCTTGCACGCCCATTATTGCGTGCATCGCCGCAGTGCACGGGAGCGCTTAACACGTGCATTCCGATCTCAAGGAGTCGGAGTTAGAAGCTGTCAGTTGCCCTACACAGGGGCGTGTCACACAGGGGCGTCTCCGGGTGCCCCTTCTATCTGTGCCCAGGGTGTTTAAAGGAATAACGGCATTGGAAAGCCGACCTTTAGCAAACAACGTGATGGCCTGGCTGCCCGGATCGACACTACAATTGTTTATTATTCCGATCCTCCCTGGCGATGATACTATAGGAAATATGAAAACTTGATTGGCACATGATATAGCGCACTTAGCGGCGCGAGTCTTTTCTGGTGACACAGTGGAGGGCGGTCTTTGGGGATGCCGTGTCACCCAGTCACCGTCTTTACTTCATGTGGCATTTATTGCACGGTTTCCGACTGCACTGTTTGTTTGTACCGCACGTTTCCAAACAACACACGGTCGGGTTCGGCTTGGTTTATTGTGACTGCCCGTTAGTTACACTGACATTATCGGCTGGCCGAAAGTGCTCCGAAGCGCTAATTTGGACTAATATTAATAGTATATTTTTATTTTTCATTTAATTAAATTAACAAGGCGTTTTCTCCAAAGTGTCGTTTAATAGTTCACCACTACATTGTCAGGAAAGCGGAAAAAATAATGATGCCTGGTAATAGCGGCAAGTCCTACCCTGGAACGAGGGTGTAAGCGCTACAATTTTTTCCTGGTGGAGATAAAGTGTATGCCACGTTATTGCATATTTTAAAACCTTTATTTCCGCAGTGTTCTTTTTTTCCTGCAATGATAGTAATTTAAACAAATTGTCAAATTATCATACATTGTTATGTCAGGGGTACTCGTCTGACTAAAACCGAATATTAACTGCAACGTATCCATCATATCCCGAGATCATATGTGCGTGCATTTTGAAACAACGGGTTTTATCTTTTCGTATGTCTTTTTTGCATGCGTGGGGATGCCACAATATTGTATTTGTCGTTGATTCGCACATACATCGACGTTTCTCAAATAAAAAAAAGAGAACTCGAATTTGGTTGGGTTCGCATTTGTAGTCTTGTCTGAAATACAACATGCTGTGGGACTGAAAGTCATTTCTACCCCACGCTTCTTGTAAGGGTCCATGTAAAACTTAAAGAAACGTACACAACTTCAACAACGCGTCTTGTGTTAATACACTTTATTTATTTTTGAACACAGGAAGCTTTCTCTTGAGTTATTTCTTATTTTCCTGAGAATAGCACGTTACAAAATCATTTACACGGATATTCGCCTTCAAAGGGAGCACATATTGAAATACATATTTTTAGAAGTGACATTTTTTTTGTTGCGCAAAAGTTTTGAATAACACAGATATTTACATTATTTTAATATGATCGAAATTCGGTTGCCCATACACGGATCTATACATAAGCAACATGTGTTAGAAGTGATGATTATTTCTACTTTAATGAGTTCTCCATCTTATTATTTCGACTAATTGAGTTACAGGATCGAGCAGAGACAAACGAGCAATTGCACATTAGATTTCGTCTTCCTCATTGTTCTTTAATTCCTAAGTTGTTTAGTTACTTTTTTTAACCCTCATTTGCATTAACAACGCCCACGTGGTTGATTATGCTAGTTTGACGGCTTTCTTAAAAACATGGCGATGTGGTGAACGCCAGACTTAAAATCCGTTATTTCATGTAGTATTATAAAGTTTATGTAAACTTGCCAGAGTGAAATGTGAAAATGCAAGTAAGAAATATATTTCAGCTTCCACGTTTTTCTGTGATGTTCCTATTCAATTCTCGACATGACGTACTTTCCCTGTTTGTACAAGTGCCGAAGTGTGTCGCATCATTAGACCCCGTCCGTTCCCATTAGCCGGAGAGGGCGCAGGCCCTGCATTTTGCGCCGAGGAATGCCAGGCTACAAGGCTCTCGTGTTTAGCATTGAAACTTAATTTGAGAACTCGGGTTACCAGATCGTAAATTTATGCTGCGGCAGACTCCTTTCATGTGGGTAAACTAGCTAGAACTCGTAAGAATAGAAGTGAAAACACCCTGCGACATTTATCGTAAAAACCTTACATTTCCCTTTGTTTTAAGCTGCCTAAGTTACAGCTTAGGTTTTACACGTAATCTCAGTATATATTCACCCACATTACGAGCAGACGTCCTTGGAACAGTGGAAATAAAAAAAGCTAAAAAAAGTTACATTTATTACCATTTTCTCCAACCCTGCCATAGTGTCTGGGAGATGCCTCGTTATACACAATGTCTACATTCTTAATTACTTTAATCTGCCTAAGTCGTTTCATGTATTCTTTTAAAACTTGCCAACCGTAATAAATTTCTCTTTTTGCACGCGAGAAATCAAAAGCCTCTCACGGGAGTGTTTGCTGAAATTGTCACATTGCATGATGTCAAAGTGGAGATAATCTGTTCGTTTAATGTAACTTGTCAGCTCCTAAACCATAGCCCCGGTAGCTGTTTGTGATAGCAGCCAAGATTGTTACAAGAGAAATCTTAGAGAGGGCTAAACTTCCTGGAGGAGTGAACTTTCCTTATTTTCAAGACGCCTCGGTGTGTCTCTCTGTTCACAGTTCTTGCTGATGCTTTGATTCCAGATGTTTTACAACAACTGGTTTCTGCTGGAATCGTCGTTCTTTCTACTGGTTAAGTTTCGAAAATCAGATCTAGCCATGCGCAAATATATTCCCTTTGTATTGGAAAAAACTCCGGCAATATCTATGGTATGTGGCCAGCTGACGGAACTCTACAGCAGGGCATGAAGCAGGCAGTTGGCTGCTTTGCTGCCTGTAAGAGGTAAGGGGAACCGGGTGTTAACAGCCTTGTTATCCACAAACTATAACAATTAGCAACTGTTGATTGCACTTTGCCCTAAGTATGCTCCATTAGTTCCTTCTGGAGCTCATAATTGTGCATTGGGCGATTAACGGCGGTTAACACCCTCATCAGAGGGCATTAAAACAAAACAACAATTCATGTCTGAAGCCACCCTTAAATGTAGAAGTTAAACACCCAACCCTTAAATATACAATCATAATGTAATATAGAACTTTCCAATCTTTCAATAAAACTCTAATTCAGTCAATAGCGGTTAATTAAATGTACAGTTAAAAAGTTAATTCCACCAGTAAGAGTATCACGTTCACATCTTCAACCTATGTGCACAGTAACACTTTAATATTTGTTTAATTTACAACTTCAATTTGCTCTTCTCTTTGGGTCTACATTTCCCAAAATCTTGTGAATAATCTACCCATGACATTCAATACACGATACAGCTACATAACTACCATTTTCTTTCTGTGTTTATTACAATGCTACATAAGTGCATCTAAACTTAACACGTGAAATCGTACACTTTTATACCACAGATAGGGTGTACGCTGCACTTTACAAATAACAAAACTAAACTTTTAGAAGAATTGATATTTGCTGCTGTTTTTTGACAAACCTGATCCCAACTTAGTTAAAAGAGAAAAAACAGTCCAGGAGCAAGACTAGTTAACAGGAACCCCCTTTCATGTTTCACATAGTACACATTTAAATACCTGAAGACACCGTTCCCTTTCACAGGTCTGCAAGTTTAAATGGCAAATATTCTGCAAACTCAAACATACCTCTTCTATTAAACACTCACAAGTGGTTAGTTTTATTATTTCTTTATTTGAGTAGATATATTCTTAGTTAATACAAAAATCCCATAACGATACAATAAAGTTAATCGTAAAACAGGTCTAAAAGAGTAAGGCATTTGTTAAAATGTTCAGATTAAAGTAAAATATAAATACAAATTATAAAATGCTCTCATTAAAATAATTTGGTCACTAATGACCTAGTATAAAATATTGGACATCCTTAAAAAAGGGTGCAAATCTTTGCAATTAAGATACATCGTTTGCAGTTAGCAGTGGTTAGTGAATTTCCCCCCTTTTTTAGGCCTGGTTTAGGCTCTCTGGGCAGTGAGCGAGCATGGAATGAGAAGGCCTCTGTGCAGGCTGCACGACTGATTGCACCATCTTCGGGCCCGCGCGCTTGTGATGCTGATGACTCGTGACTGCGCTGTCTGCAGGAGCACAATGCTAGTCAGCACTGAGCAATTACTTTGAATAATCTGCTGGATGCCTCTCTGCCTTATTTGGATCTCAGGAAATTCTACGTGCTTGAAAAAGCACCAAATATCCGACATGACTTCCTCGCAAGTAAATATTGCAAATCTGCAATTCTTATGATATAAAAGTAACATTCTGTGAACCAACTGAACAAACACATTCAGACAACTGACACAGCCTGGTTACTCATTCCGTTCTACGTCAAGCTTGTTTCCTGGCGTGAGATATGTAAAATTTATACAGAAGTGCAATTGACATCTTAGGGTTTTAGGAGGCCCTGGGCAATGCACATTTTGGAGGACCCTTTTTGGAACAACTTTCATTCAATTTGTAATCCATTAGTGCATAATATTAAAATGAGTCGAGTGCTTGAAATCGTAGATGTAATTATTAGATATTTCCGATCACTAATGAATCCCTCTCACAACAGGTATTCTTGTCGCAACAGGGAAAATCAAAACACTGCTGCAAGGCCGTGTAACAAAAATGAGATTAATTCAAATCCAAGTATGACATGAGGGAAAGCTCATCGGTTTGATTTCTTTATTCTGTTTCGAAGTAGGAAAGACAATACAGCTGACACGTTTCGTCCCAACGGGACTTCTTCAGGGCAATTTCAGGGTAATAATTCTTGTCTTTGTAAATGATAAAGACAGTATTGGGTGCGCGCTAAGCCTCGGATTGACGTCCTCCTTTCAAATATTTTACAATGAAGATAAACGAGCAACTAATCAAAGAACTGGTCAGTAGAAACTATGTTCCTGCGGTCAAAATCCAAGCGCTCGACGAGGCAATGATCACATGTCTTAATTCTAGATATATTTAATCTTGGTTCGTAGTAACTGTAAATAGTGGTTGCCCCATCAGGCATAAGCACCAAGGTCGTAACAAATAATTACGGCCAGAAGATGCGGTCACCTCGAACACCCCAAATATCGGCGGTCCGTCCAGTAGCTCGAGTGTTGACATTAAGATGGTTCCACTGTCTCCTTTCATGTTCTAGCACTGCTGCAAAGCCATTACTTGAAATCTGATAATTTTCTCATTCATTCTCTTCCCCTACTTTGTCCCTCCCCCTTTGTATGTGTACACTTCTCTGACATGGTAGTGGCCTCTAGCTTTGCTGAGTAAGAGAAATGAGACGGTCAGGAGAACCATAGACAAGTACAGAGCTCCTATTGCAAGAGAACTGAAGTAGAAGGAGGTGGAGACAGAGGTGAGCTAAAGAGAAATAGAAGGTTAAGAACGGAAAGCAGCATAGCCAGAAAGAAAGATACCAGTGGCGATCGGTGACCCACAAAAATGGTGGGTCGACATAAATACAATTCACAAACATACATTCAAACAAAAAACATTTAAATATGGAAAAAAAAGTTTCACGTACTTGAGCCTGCAGCACATCCTCGGTGTTCTCCAGGCCCCAGCTCCAGAATCCTCAGAGAGCGAGGCCCCAGAGGTCTTTATCCAATCCAGACACTGCTCTCATGCTGCACAAGAGGAGTGTCTGGATTGGCTGGAGCAGGCTACCTCAGCGCTAGAAAAACACTGAAGGCCTATGCCTGCTCTACACCCCAGCTGTCTGAGACAGCTGGGTTGTAGCAGTTGAATCGCACATGTCAGTTTGGCCGTAGCAAGGTATACCTCAAAACCAACATGGACGATTCACACGGAAAGGGTCAGTGCATCATTGCTGCAAAATCACTCTTCTACATTCTCGTCATCTTCTTCCTGTCTCGAGTCCCGGCAGCAGGAAGCACATGGACTCCCAGGCTCCCCTGAGCCAATCACGATGCTGCTGTCACCATGACAGCAGCATCTTCATTGGTCTGAGCCCTGTGGTTCGGCGCTCAGACAGGGACAGCCTGTGCATGTTCTCCACCCAGGATGTACAATACAGCCGGAGGGGAACATGAAAAGTGCACAGTTGGCCTAAATGTCATGCGCACTTAGAGAGTTCCACAACTCCTTCCCCTGCTCTAGCCAGCCCCGCCTGGCATAAAACTGCGCTACTGCAGTAGGAAAAATAAAATATTAATGTTGCGTTATTCTAATTAAATTTTTTCTTTTGAACTGTTTGGAGAGCAGTGGGATGATGCTTCTCCACCTTAGTGGAGGAGCCGCAGAGTCCGGTACTACAGACAGTGATATATCAAGTATACCAGGTGCCTTAAAGCAAGAAAGCAAAGTGGGTCCCCATAGCCTCGTTCAGGTATAAAATACAGCCTTAACTGGGGTGCAGAGGGCGCCTCAAACCCCTGGGCAGTGTGCTACTCTGTCTAGTGCACTGCTTAAAGCTTCGTCCCTACTAGCCGAGCACACAGAAAGAATTATCAAGTAAATCCCGCAAGAGAAGAGATGGGAAATATGATGACTCTTTTTTTAATTCAATATTAGTTCATATTTTTTTCTGACTTTTTTGTTTCAATTCAGGACATTATATTTGATGACCATATTAATGTTTATAAACTTTTACGTTCATAATTTCTCAAAAATAAATGTAGACCAATTAATGTAAGAAAGAAGTCCTCTATGAAACAATTATGTTTTAGGCATCCCTTATATAGCGGGCCAACGCAGTATTTTTGTATAGCACACTCTCTGAAACAAATCATTTTAATACAAATGATCCACACAATGTGAGAGGCACCTGGGATCTCCCAGTGCTTTACTAACAGTATGCTGGGATTTCAGCCCAGGATACGTGGACACAAACTGAAGTTCATCCTCATGCTGTTACTCTCCGGCTGTCTTAAATTTAACAGCAAAGGACATGTTTCATGCATAGTAGTGATCAAGAACTCAATTTGAACATTGTGCACACGTATATAACTCAAATGATACATTTTTCTGGCATAATAAAATACATCTTTCTTTACAGTATTTTGGAAAATAACATGTTTTTAAAAGGGACAAGAGCCCTAAGAGAGTGAAAAGAAATAAAACACATAAGCAAAAGCATCGGGCCAGAGAGGAGAGGCAGAGTTTACTCGCAGGTTGAACGGTCTCAATGGGAAAGATTTGTCAAGACCCAAACTGCTGCAGTTGCTAGTCGTATATTTTCTTGTGCGTGTATTTTAACTGCAATTTCTCTGGGTCGCAATACAAATATTTAGGATTTGATGTTATTCCACGTTGCCTTACAGGACTTTTCCACTTATTTTGCTTGCTTGGCCAGGCATCTTTTGGCATGGTTTCCCATGCCGCCTTGCTTCTGGCCTCCTGTTTTTGATTGTGTGCTGGACTTTCTTTTCGCTGGTGTTTGGACTTTAGCAATTGTTAGCAGTGGAAAAGTGTCCAAAGTGCATACTCTTTGTCTATAATGTAATGGCGTTTGGTTTCTCCATTATTGCCATATTTGATTTACTAGTAAGTCCCTTGTGCAGTGCACCACATGTGCCCAGGGCCTGTAAACCAAATGCTATTAGTGGGCCTGCAGCACTGAGTGTGCCCCCACCTTTGTAGTCCTCCACACTTGTCTCAGGCCTACTAGTGCAGAGCCTGTGCGCACAGTTTGTTTACTGCCATGTCGACCTGGCAAGTACACCTACTTGCCGGGCCCAAACCTTCCCTTTTACTACATGTAAGGCACTCCTAAGGAAGCCCCTATGTAGCCCCAGGGGTCAAGTGCTGAGTCTTTAAAAGGCGGGAAAGGTTCTTTTAAGTCTAAATGTCCTGGTAGGCTACCTCTCCCATAGGTTAGCATTGGAGCTGCCCTGTAGCATTTAACACGGGTATCTCCAATTGGGAGCTGATACAAAATATAATTTGTTGTCTCTGGACTCACAATTTAAATATGCATCTTTTGTGATGTTCATTTTTAAATTGCTGGTCTGAAAATGCCACTTTTAGAAAGTTAGTAAAGTTTAAGGGTGCCAGCAAGGGATTTTGGTTGTAAGAATAATCACCAAATTTCAGACTTGGATCTTTTTTCCCAACACTAGTCTGTACAATCAAATTTGATATCTGATCTAGTTTCTATATAGCTCCCAACTAGCTAGGAAAAACATTCAAATGACATACTCAATATTCAATATGAAAAAATGTGAGAAATATGAAAAAAGCGGGAAATCTCATTGTAGAAAAATATTTTTTATATTTTTTGCTAGCACCCTTAAACTTTACCAATAGTACCTGCCCAAGCCCGCAAGGGTATATTGGGTTTCCCACTCTTCTTTAACTTTTAGAAAGTTGGCCTTTTCTTACTTTAAGAGAAAAACAAGAATAGGGAGGGAGAGGAGGGAGTGGATTCTGTCTCCCCTAGTAATTTTATTAAACAAAAAGGAATCCACTTGTACAGTGGTAGTGGTCCCTACATTGGTGGGGAGCACACAGTGTTGTTTAAATACCCCTCACACACCAACAGGCCCCTTGGTGTCATGCTTCATCATCGGGGTCTTCGCACCCCTCTACGGGATGCGGCGTGCTGCGACTCACGACTACGTAGGAGCACTTGAAGTGGACTATGTGTTGGTGTGTGTGAAGGGAATAAATGTGAGTGGTGGGGTGAAAGACAGTGATAGTTAAAAGATACCTGGCTCGTAGGAGAAAAAATAAAAAGTTTTTATTAAGCCCTCGGCTGGTATCGTTAAAAAGTGCAGTGTGAGGTTGTTTATACTAGTTAGGGTACATCAACCTCTCTAGTGCGTCGACATGTTTCGGAGTGTTAAGGACTCCTTCTTCAGGACGGGGATGTGCACTATTATCCCCACCTTACTCACATGTATGTAGATGTCAAAGTGTGCTCTACAAAAATAAAACTGGTAAAATGTACCTATTTGTGTTATATTAAATACAGTCCGTTGCGCCCAATTGGCGTTGTTAATACAGAACCTGTGAATGAATAAAAACATCATGAACTATACCATTAAATTATGATATTGAGAACAACCTGTGTAGGTACATAGGAGGGTGATGAAGAACCAAAAATAAGGCTCAAAACCCTGTAAAAGAAAAGGACATAGACACACATCTAGACTAGGACACACACAGATTTGATATGGTCGCCATTAGAATCCCTGTGATGGAATAGTGGGAATTTTTTTTTAGTACATATAGTTCTTACTTCTGGACTAAGGCTAACTAGCCTCATGAGCCTAGGCATAGTATAGGGGGTTCTGTTGTCTCCTTGCTCAATGTAGCAACCTAAGAGGATGTCAAAAGAGAAGGGGACAGCGTGGATTTAGAATCTAAAACGCTGTTTGTGAGAAAATAGGTTTCTGCATGTTCCAAGGTCCCAACTCACGGTTACTGCCAAAAGTGGTAGGCTGTCATCCCCTCAACGCGGCTCCGACGTTATGTCGAGTCGTATTGGACAAATGCCTTATATAGTGGTAGTAATTGCTCCAATTAGTGCTTAATAGGAATCGGAAAAAGCCCAAAGAAGGACCTGGACCCGGGAAAACAGGTCCGGTCCTGCGCGCGTGTAAAGGGAGTGTCTGGATCAACCGCGCATGCGTAGGCGAGTAGCGTTAGAGCTTCCGCGCATGCGCGAGGGACACTGGTTTTCTGCGCATGCGCGTCAAACCGGATTATGCATCGGGCTCCAGGCGTGATAGTTACCGGTGAAAAGTTCGTGGTTTTTAAGCAAGGGCAAACAGATTACATCGGGAAAAACAGTTTTTAACAGTTATGCATACTCTGCAAAGGATATTCATTTCTAGGATATTGTTAATGTTAAGTGTTATTAAAGGGGAGCTTTCCTGGTAAAGTTCTGGTGATAATGGTGTCATTCCATGTTATCACTGAGGAGGCAGTTCCTCGCCGTGGGTTTGAAATGTGTCTCCGTAGCAGGTTTTCTGAGAACCGAGACACAGGTTCGACAGCTTCCACCCACGTCACCTGAGGGAGAATTTACCATACGGGCAGTTCCTTCGTCTACGCCGCAACTGTAGCGACGTATCCAAGTATAAAACCCAAGCCCATGACCTGAGTGAGAAGCTTAGACAAAGGAACTATCCGGACAGAATCATAAACAAGGCAATGAAGAGGGCACAAAACAACCACCGTGAATCCCTTCTGGAGGACAAAGCCCCCAAGGATAACGCAACCAACAGGACAGTGTGTGTAACAACATACAGTTCAATTTCAAATCAGGTCTCCAAAGTGGTGAACAAACACTGGTGAATCCTGACGAGTGGCACTCTTGATTTTGAAAAACCTCTCTTTGCCCATAGGAGAGGAAGAAATCTAAAAGACATTCTTGTGCACACCAGACCCCCTGTCACTGTGATTCAACAAACTAGATTACAGGGGCTACATGGACATCACCCATGTGGGAACTGTAACAGTTGCCATCTGACTGAGAAGAGCTCGATCCTGACCTTGCAAAATGGCACCAAATGGGAACAAAGAGCCTTCACTAACTGCAACAGCAGGAACGTGGTCTACCTAATTACATGCCCATGCAAGAAGGAATATGTGGGGATGACCACACGAGCTGTAAAAACTAAGATAAATTAACATAAAAGCAACAGAAGATGCAAGAAATCAACTACTAAGATGGCAGCACACTTTTTGGAAAAACAGCATTGTGTGAATGAATTACACTGACAGTGATCGAACAACTTCCATCAGAAACAGGTTTATTTGAGAAGGAGCAAAGGTGGGTGTTCCGTCTGGACACAGACACCACCGGACTAAATGACTCCATTCCCTGGGGCCAGTTAAGATGAATGTACCTTAAAAAATTGCCAAGTAACAGTACTGTTTTCAAGCCTTATGATGAGCTAGACCTTATAGGTTGAAAGTGATAACATGGAATGACACCATTATCACCAGAACTTTACCAGGAAAGCTCCCCTTTAATAACACTTAACATTAACAATATCCTAGAGTATGCATAACTGTTAAAAACAGTTTTTCCCGATGTAATCTGTTTGCCCTTGCTTAAAAACCACGAACTTTCCACCGGTAACTATCACGCCTGGAGCCCGATGCATAATCCGGTTTGACGCGCATGCGCAGAAAACCAGTGTCCCTCGCGCATGCGCGGAAGCTCTAACGCTACTCGCCCGCGCATGCGCGGTTGATCCAGACACTCCCTTTACACGTGCGCAGGACCGGACCTGTTTTCCCGGGTCCAGGTCCTTCTTTGGGCTTTTTCCGATTCCTATTAAGCACTAATTGGAGCAATTACTACCACTATATAAGGCATTTGTCCAATACGACTCGACATAACGTCGGAGCCGCGTTGAGGGGATGACAGCCTACCACTTTTGCCAGTAACCGTGAGTTGAAACCTTGGAACATGGAGAAACCTATTTTCTCACAAACAGCGTTTTAGATTCTAAATCCACGCTGTCCCCTTCTCTTTTGACATCCTCTTAGGTTGCTACATTGAGCAAGGAGACAGCAGAACCCCCTATACTACGCCTAGGCTCATGAGGCTAGTTAGCCTTAGTCCAGAAGTAAGAACTATATGTAGTAAAAAAAAAATTCCACTATTCCATCACAGGGATTCTAATGGCGACCATATCAAATCTGTGTGTGTCCTAGTCTAGATGTGTGTCTATGTCCTTTTCTTTTACAGGGTTTTGAGCCTTATTTTTGGTTCTTCATCACCCTCCTGTGTACCTACACAGGTTTTTCTCAAAATCATAATTTAATGGTATAGTTCATGATGTTTTTATTCATTCACAGGTTCTCTATTAACAACGCCATTTGGGCGCAACGGACTGTATTTAATATAACACAAATAGGTACATTTCACCTATTTTATTTTTGTAGAGCACACTTTGACATCTACATACATGTGAGTAAGGTGGGGATAATAGTGCACATCCCCGTCCTGAAGAAGGAGTCCTTGACTCTCCGAAACATGTCGACGCACTAGAGAGGTTGATGTACCCTAACTAGTATAAACAACCTCACACTGCACTTTTTAACGATACCAGCCGAGGGCTTAATAAAAACTTTTTATTTTTTTCTCCTACGAACCAGGTATCTTTTAACTATCACTGTCTTTCACCCCACCACTCACATTTATTCCCTTCACACACACCAACACATAGTCCAGTTCAAGTGCTCCTACGTAGTCGTGAGTCGCAGCACGCCGCATCCCGTAGAGGGGTGCGAAGACCCTGATGATGAAGCATGACACCAAGGGGCCTGTTGGTGTGTGAGGGGTATTTAAACAACACTGTGTGCTCCCCACCAATGTAGGGACCACTACCACTTTTCTTACTTTAACCATTTGGTTCCTCTGTCTGTCCTTAAAATACACGCTTGGGTTGATGACACTTGGGTTTTGTGAATTGTATTGTATTGTATTGTATTGTATTAATATTTATACCGCGCAGCTGTCGCCCTATGGGTATCCTGGCGCCAGAAAGGAATATTCAGATGGAAAAGAACAATACAGCGGAGTTTGTGTCAAATGGAGTGACACAACGTTTGATGAGCCTGCGGTCGAACTTTAGGTTTTGGCAAAGAGCCATGTCTTTAGACTCTTTCTAAATTCCAGCAGATTGTCGATCTGTCTAATTTTTTGAGGCAGCTCGTTCCACAGCCTTGATGCTGAGGTGCAGAAAGCTCTACCACCTAGCCTTGACTTCCTAATCCTGGTGGTTGCTGCCAGCCCCAAGCTAGAGGAGCGCAGTGACCTAATAGGTTTGTACCAGGTAATCCTTTCTTGTAATGGAATAGGTCCCGTGTTGTGTAGTGCTCTATGAACAATACAGAGAGACTTAAAAGCAACTCTGCTCCCAATTGGCAACCAGTGTAGTTCTCTGAGTGCCAATGTTGTAGAAGAGCTACGGGGTCTGTTTAGAGCTAGCTTGGCCGCCATAGATTGGACTTTCTGGAGCCCCTGTAAGATGTAAAAGGGGGCTCCCAGGTATAGAGAGTTACAGTAGTCCAATCTTGCCATGATCACACTTCTGACCACCAGTGATCTGGTCGCATCGGGTAGAAGAGACAAAATCTGTCTGAGTGCTCTCAGTAGGCCGCAGCAAACACTGATGGTTTTGTTTGTCTGTGAGGTCAATTGGAGATCGTCATCCAACATAACTCACAGGTTCCGCACGGTCTTTACTGGGATACAGGGTTCTGTTCCCGGTGCGAGCCTGATCTCACAGGATGGCTGCTGGCTCATTTTCGGTGTTTGGCAATAGACTACCTCAGTCTTCCCCTCATTGAATTGAAGGGAATTTATTTTCAGCCACTTGGCGACCTTACTCATACAATTATGGAAGGTCTCCATGGTCACTGCCTGCTTTCCCTCTAAGGAGAACACCAATTGGGTGTCATCGGCGTAGTTAACCAGATCAATCCCAAATGACTATATCATAGGGATCAGAGGCTGTAGATGTAAATTAAAAAGAATCGGGCTAATCGAGGAGCCCTGTGGTACTCCGTGACCAGCCCGGGACTTGGGGGAGGTGAAAGGGGCCAGGGTCACTACCTGCTGTCTGCCCATCAGATAGGATTGGAGCCATTTTAGAGCCCTGCCCTTCACGCCCAGTCTCTCCAGTCTGTGCACCAGGAATGCATGGCTGACCGTGTCGAATGCGGCCGACATATCCAACAGTACTAGTACTGAGGAATTGCCACTGTCAGCTCGCATTCGAAGAGTGTCCAACACGGTCGCCAATGCAGTTTCTGTTCCATGTCCTGGGCGGGAGCCAAACTGGTCCTTCTCCAGTAGGCAGTTATCTTCCAAGTAGCCTGACAGGGACCTGCTGACTAGTTTTTCTATGATCTTTATCGGATAGGGTAGGAGCGATATAGGTCTGAAGTGTGCTGGGACCATGGGATCTAGTGACGGCTTTTTGAGCAGGGGGGTGACCACTGCCTGCTTCCATACCTCCGGCACTACGCCTTCCTCCAGAGACTGATAACAGATCTGATACATCTGGGGGAACCGCTCTGATCCGTATTCCTTCCAGATCTTATGTGGAAGAGGATCTAACGGGGACCCAGATGACACACTTTGTGCCAGGTTGAGGAAAAGCTCCATAGTCAGAGGGGTAAAACTTTCCAAGGACGATGAAATTGTGGGCGGTTCCTCCTCCTCCGCCAGCTGGTCTGCTATATCCTTATCGCAGTCTCTACCCTCCTCCAGCCCCCCCACAATTTTGGCGATCTTTTGCTCAAAATAAGTGGCGATCTCATTGCACATTTCTTGAGTTGCAACCACTTTGTCGCTTATGCATGCGGGTTGTGAGAGGTCCCTAATGATGTTAAAGAGTGTTTTAGTGCTATTGGGAGATTGAAGGATGGTGGTGGCATAGAAGAGTGTTTGGCATTGGCTATAGCCCTTTTGTACTCTGTCTGCTGCGCTTTCAGAAGTTTTTTGTCTAACTCTGAATAGGATTTTCGCCATTTTCTTCTGCCTGTCATTGATATCGCAGAATTTTCAGCTCCTCATTAAACCAAGGGGCAGATGGCTTTCTTTTTTGAATTCACTCTAGACAGTCATACACAGAGCTGAGGTGTGCCCTGCTTATCCTGTCGGCCCATCAAACGTTTTACTGAGTCTTCTTGAGCTAGAGTGGTGGGAGGAATTGACACTTGCACCTGAGTAGGACTGTGCCTGTCCCAACACAAACAACTGCATACACCTCTGTAGTGCACCTGGAGCCAGGGTCAAGAAGGGCTGGGTCTTTTGCACTGCAAAGACCTTTCTTTGAAGTCTCCCTACTTCAAAGGCAAAAATGGGTGTAAGTACTGGACCTCTGACACCATAACAAGAGTAACAGAAACACTTCTGGACTGACAACATTCTGCCAGGAAGAGCTGTTGGACAACCAGGAAGGACTAATACCTTGCTGCTTGCTTTTCTATGTTGGCCTGCTGTCTGCTGCTTCTTGTTTGGGAGTGAGAGGACTGGACTTTGCTCTCTACATCCTGCTTTCTAAAGTTTCTCCAAGGGCTTGAGTTGAGCTTGTCTCCTGTTGGAAGTCTTAGGGCCGTCAAAGACTTCACCTGCATCTTGCAACAAATACTGGGACTCCTCTGCTGTGAGTCCTGATCTGCCAATTGGTGTGATACCCACTCCTCGACCCCTGGAGGCGATTCTGGTGCTGCAACCGAGAAATGAATGCATTGACTCCAAGCGTCACTTGGGAACCTGCGCACCCCTGCGAAAACAATGCATTGCCGCTGCCTGAAGCGTAGCTGTGGTCCTCTCTCGCTGAGTGTGTGACACAATGACCGCAATCCCTGACGGTGCTGCAGCGCCTCTGGATTACCCCCGCTGCGTGAGTCTTGAGCACTGCTTCACTGAAGTCTGTGATGCACTGCTCTGACTTTGACACAGCTCCTGTGGCCTGGTGGTTCGACATCGACACCATGGAATGAAAGCACCGTGCTATGTTATTGACGCATCATCAACACCGTGTTGACTTCAGTACCCGAGGTCTTGCACCTGCAACCGATGCATCACCTCTGCATCACCTCCCCTGCACCCTGCATCATCTCCGAGTGTTATCAGCTCTTCACACATACACAGCCTCCAGGAACTGACACCACTTTGCTACAGTGACCCCTCACGTCCTTTGAGCAACGCATCACCCTGAGATTCAATGTGCCAATGACCTGTATAGCAGTAAGGAACCGATGCCTCACCTCCTCTGCGCCTTGAACGATCTTTGACTTTGGGACACATCCAAGGCACTGGTCTGGGGTCCGTGTGACTCCTGTAGCCAGCTCACACTCCATCGCAGTCGGATGGAACTTGTCAATTTGTCTCGGTCAAGCTAAACCAAATTGCCCCAGTTGGAGCTATGGTTTTCTAAACGATATAACTGCATTTAATATTAATGTCTTCATATCTTGACTTGGGTATGTTGGATTTTTATCGGTCTGGTCTTGTTTTACTCAGATAAATATTGGCTATTTTCTAAATTGGTGTGGAGTACTTTTGTTGTGTTTTCACTGTGCTACTGTGTGTGTATGTGTGTGTGTGTGTGCACTAATACTTTACACATTCTCTCTATAGTTTAGCCTGACTGCTCTATGCCAAGCTACTCAAGGGTGAGCACAGATAAAATTAGTGGGTACTCCACTTATCCTGACTAGAGTGTGGGTCCCGACTAAAGGTGCACACCACTGCCAACTAGAGACCCCATTTTTAATATTGATGCAGCATGTTTTGTTTCTTCCCAAATACTGCATTAGGGAAGAAAAAGGCAGGGTAGCATCTTTGCTGGTTCCTCGCTTGCTCTTCAAATGAAACATAGATCGAACCCAAAGGCTGGTGTTTGTTTTGAGCGGTGCTCAAGTGTTCCTTGACTTGCCTATCCATTTTTCACCTGTCCCAAGATTGTTGGTCAGTTTCTTGAATAATTCTGATGGAGATTGAAGTAAGCACTGGAGCCTGGAAAATGTGGCATTTTTGAAGTTTTATTTTTGAAGCTGAATATATCTTAAGAGGATGAAAGATTCTATCGTACTTGTCTCCAGTGTCCTACAAGTGTATAATCAGAACAGTTTGAGTTGTTCTTATATCTTGGCCAGATAGTCAGCAACAACTTGGGCTGAAAATCAACAATTTTTGTACTTGCTATATTTTCAAAGCAAGTCCATATTGCCTCCAGAGGACATTGTCTAAAATGTTTAGTCTTACAGGGTTTATGGAGTTATGCAAACCGATATATTTTGATTTTTCCAAGACTAAGGGTGAATCGGCTTGAGTTTAAAGAACATCTGATTACAGGATGAGAACACTATCAGCTTAACATATGGAACATTCTTAGAAGGCAGTTTGTGCAGCTCCTGTCAATTGTACTGTAGGTGTTGACAGTGGAGCCAACAGTGTTTTTCTCACCTTGCCCCAATGGAAATTTGCACTTTGTGTAGGTGACAACAGTACTAAGAACCTTAACACTCCTCCTTATGTCCTCTAGGTGTACTTTCATGACCTGACATTAGACAGAATTATGTCTAACACTTTTAGAGGGTGATGGGGAAACTCAGGATTAGGTCTCATGAGGTCAGAATTTTGTACGCGATATAAAAAAAGGTGTGTTCAGAGGAGTATGAGAATATGAATCCTACCGCTTTGATGTTCCTGGCTGGGGCTTGCATCCCCACATGGCTACACCACAACATAGTAAAGGTCTTCCTCTAAGAATAAAGCTTCTCCTCCAGCCGCTGATAGACTATAACTTTGCCTTTGTATAGAGCTCTGCTGCTTGTAGGGTAGGTTCTCACTAGACAAACACCACATACATAAATATATTTCTGAGAGTAAAGGTAAAAGGCAATTTGTCTGACGTTGGCAGAGACTCTGCATCCGAGAAAAAAGTCCAGGCGTTTATGTGCAGCACAGTAAATTACATAACTAAGTACCGATTTAACATGAATGCAGTTTATGCAAACAAAACACTTATAGTAAAGTAATACGCGCAACAGCTAATTATTACTATACATGCTGAAGGGGAATTCAGATTTGGATGTATATAGAGTATCTATGACCAGTGTAATATGCTATTATATTCAACTTAGAATCAGAAAATCAGATGGCCTTTATATTGAAGCCCTTTACACGACTATCCCCTAAAAGCAACACTGAGGTTAATCTGTGAACTCTTATGCAATGAAACATGAGAATGTTACCAAAATTTCATTCATTATTGAATGAGCCAACAAGCATCTTAACAAATATTTTCCAGTGCGAGGAATATATAATTATAATCAAATTAAAAGGTACTTCAATGTGTAGTCCATTTTCACCTAGCCTGGAATATCAATATATTTATATGCGCCAATAGCCACACAAGAGAAATATTACATTTTGGCATTGGACATAAACAACATACTGATCATTTGCACTGGCAGCGTAATGGAGCATGAAGAAGTTTCAGAAGTTCTCATCAGCAAACGAATTGAAAAATATAACCACAGAATCTAATAAGAAAAGTTAAAAAAAGGAGTCCTCATTAACAGCACGGAATCCCTAATAGAAACCCTGTAATAGAATGATGTGTGTAACGCAGTCTCCAGCCAGTGCAACAATGTATGCAAAATAATACATAAATATAGACGTATTCTAAGTACAGGCAGTGTGTGTTCTTGGAAAACCACTGTTTTCCTTTAAAAGAGGCTTTAACCTAAGGGATCGGTTGATACACACACAATCTAAAAGACTACACTAGAAAGGTACATACATTCTACACTATGATGTTTACCCCCTGTAATTGGTCACTTTCCCTATGTCCATTGCAATGTATGTATGTTAACAAAGGTTGTAAACAGTTAAACGGAGTATGAAAACCCAGTGGATACAATGAAAACAAACACACTATAACAGTGACTACGTTACCCGCCTCATAAAATACCCATGGTGTATTTTATACCTGATGGCTATGCCTTAATCAAAATATATACATTTATAGGGGAGCATTGCAGCAATATAAGATGCAGATAAGTAGCCTCAAAAATGATATCCCACTTCCTGGAGAAGGTTCGCAGTGAGGTGGATTTGATGTGGTGGGCCTAGAAAACAACCGAATCCTGTGGACCATCGTCTAGCCAGTAAAATACTGCTGAAGAAAGAACGGAGGTGCTTGAGACTAGTACATCGGGTCTCTATAATGAGACCCTTTGGATCAGTCTCTACTGAATAAGATCTAATCAGCCATTATTACACAACGTGAGGCTATCTGGTGTACTTACTGACATCCATATAACAGCAGTTGGAATGACAACTTACAGATACAGCTTGTCATCAATTGAGTAGTAGCCCACCTTTGATAAGCACATCTTGTCCAGTATGAGATGTGGACTCTGAAATGAAGCATTCTACCTTGATGAAAGTCCAGGATATTTAAGTAGAAGAACTCAATCTTAAATATTGAAATGTACGTTAAACATCTTGCAAAAACATAGTTACGATATCCTGTGTCTATCATAATCTTTGTGCTTAGGTAGAACCAAACAATTCATTGTCGTAGTTTGTTTAAGGCCGGTGGGGCTATTTAATTTCCTCCCTGTAAGTGCTATATCTGAACACTCCTTAACATAGAATTTTATCAGAGACACAAGGATGATGGACAATGCCTCATGTACCACAGAAGCAATTAGCCTAAGGGGCCATTTTCACAGAAATCAATACTGTTCTCCAGATCAGACAATTGCAATCCAACACTCTCTCATATTCCAATTTAAAAACTCCATGAAGGAACAATCGAGTCATTTTTCATGTAATCTGACTTTGCTTGTTCATCAGCCCCATGTTTGTGGCAGTCTGTAGCAGCATAATTGTATCTTAAACTGGCCTCTACTAGAGGTTTAGGACTGACATGGTCCACTACAATATTAATCAACATTCTCCATAAGTCACTTACAGGGGGATTCACAAGCTCTAATATATTAGAAATCAGACAAAGCTCACAATTGAGTGGCAGCGTGCTTCAGAAACAGTTTTTAGCCATGGTATAATGGAACCAAAAAATATTCATGTTTCTTTGTGTTAGATGTTTCATTGCATTTACCCCAGCGATCCATTAGTACTCAGATTCCAACAACCATGGAAAACCACCTCAAGTGGGATCACTTAGTGGTCACAGAGATACTACATTTCTTCCCCTAGACTACAGGTTCACCAGGCAAAAAAGATTTACCTGGACTGGAGCGAGACCCGTCATACCATGACCTTGAGAGCTCGAGAACCAATCTTGGGTTACTTATATTCAGGGCTACTTGAATTATGTGGCAAGGGAGGGCCAAATTATGTGGCAGGGGAGAGTCCAATTATATGGCAAGAAAAGGCAAATTATGCAGCATAATGCGATACACTGTGTGATAATATTAATTCATTATTTTGTCTTTTTAAAGCGTGTTAATGCTGTCTAGGTATTAGGTGTACCTCATTAGTACCACTCTAACACCCAGATATAGCAATACGTTACAGAAAGGTGACCAGGCAACCTTTCATAGTGCCTTCCACTGCGCTGCAACATGTGTCACTGCGTTTTAGCCAACTTCTGAACAGTTTGAGCCGGAAACAATTTTTTTTGTTTATTAAAATCTGCAGATTATGACCAGATGAGGAATTACGTGGCAAATGCGGCATATATACAATTATGCAAAAATCGCTGCGGCACACAATAGCATAATTCCAGTGGCCTTGCTTTTATTTCAGTTCAGAAAAGACCTGGCTTGGCAGTTTGGGCTCCAGTGTTCTATTGAAACTGAATCATGGCTGAATTGCATATGGCCCGGTCTGATTTGAGGTGGCAGAAAAACAATGGGTTGGAATGTAACACTGACTGATTGTCAGTGTTTTGAGACTATTTGCAATCCTTCTTCCCATAACCTCTTCTGTATTGGTAAAAATTCCACCAGACTTTTCACCGGGGAAACAAGTGAGGTTGCATGATTATTGAGGTCCCATTCTTGTGTGTGATGCGTCTGGCCTGCAGTGGTTAGCGGATGCTTTCAAGGCCTCTCTAGACCAGCAGTTCATCAAGGAAGGCCTCAAGCTGTTCCTCAAACTACCAAGCACTATTGTGAAGATGTGGGTATAAAATTATCACATGGTAATATTATTCCTGGATGTAGCATTATCTGCAATTAAAAGCAGAATAGCATTTGGTAACTATGTTACTTTCATTTATTTCCATCACTCTGTGTGACATATTTATGGTAATTCTGTAATGTCAGTACTGTTTTACACCTTACAGTTTGTATCTCATCATGAGGATGGTATGCTGAAATGCTACACTGGTGGCATTTATATTTTCTATCTCTCTGCTTAATTCATTATGTGAAGGCATTCGTGGGGGAAAGCTTATTAGTTAAAGTTCGGCTCTGGAAAACTCTTGTTTTCTTGTTACATATTTTACATATTCCCATATGTCGATCAGAAGCAGCTTCTATGTGAGAGTTTTCTCTAGCTTGATCCCAGTATTACACGATTTGTTCTGCTTGAGAAGGGTTGGAGGTCCTGTCTCAGAACTTAAGGGGTATAAGTACAGAATTCCCTACCTGAAGCCTTTAAATGGAGAAGTTTAGACAATTTTTTTTTAAAGCTTTTTTTTATTCCAATTACATTTGGCCCTTATTGTGTGGCAGGCTCGAATACATTGGTGCATCTAACGGCGAAGAACTGACAAAACTGCCCAGAAGAATTAAATGGGCACAGACCTCTATCACATTTTTTAACAACTGGGCAAACCAGTGGCCAGGTTGGCCACCGAACAAACAAAAAACGGGCGCAATAGCCACCTGGAATGCCACCACTGGGACCCTGGCTGCAATCCTTCGTGGAACCTCAAACAATACAACTAACAGGGACTCCCCCCTCCCCTACGGACACAAGGTGGAACTTAAAATCAGCGCCAAACAACTGAGCAAGAAACGTAAACTCTACTACAAACATGGCTCAAGCACAATGAAGAAACAACTCCAAGAGGCCAGCAAAAGCCACTCCAAGAAGGTTTGGGAGGCAAAACGAGATCACTGCGAAGCACAATGGCTGAAAATCTTTGACTTGCTGAGCCCAGGAAAATCACAGGAGTTTTGGCACTACCTAAGCACCCTCGGACTGTGTACAAACCATTGAGAAAACTCCCTCAACGCTCCCACTTGGGTCGCCCATGTAAAATCCCTTTACATTGAAATCGGGACTGACACCAAGCAAAATGCAACAATTGACGTGGGAGCCGACTCAGACCCCAATCATCGAGATGACTGCCCCGCCGGGAAGATTGGTGGTGTCCAAAATTCTAAAAAACATCAGACAGAATGGTGCCCCGGGGCCCAACTGCCTTCCCGGACACTTATTCAAGGCAAACATCGACTTCTGGTCAAAGACCTTGACCCACTTGTACAATGAATGCTGGCTCCTGGGTGATGTCCCTGACTCATGGAGAGGCTCGCTCCTACAGCCCATACACAAAAAGGGCCCCAAATCTGAACCATCAAACTATCGCCTGATTGCCATGCTGGACATCGAGGGAAAAGCTTACGCTAGCGCAATCTTGAGGGACCTCACAGACTGGACGAATGCTGAAGGTCTCCTCCCATTCTGTCAAACTGGATTCAGACCAGGGTCCTCCACAGTCGATAACATCACTGCACTCTCTTATTTGGTCCACCACGCTCGGGCACCAAAAAGCCCCCCCTTATTCGCCTGCTTCATTGACTACTCAGCGGCGTTCGATGGGGTAGATCGTGCTATACTGTGGAGAAAGTTGACCCAATGGAACATCAATCCAGCCCTGTTGAGGGCGATCCAATCCTTGTATCATAAAACGTGGGTAAAAATCAAACTCTCGAGGGACCACGCATCCACAAAGATCAACACGGACCGTGGCCTAAAACAAGGGCGTGTGCTAGCTCCAATGCTATTTAATTTATACACAGCGGACATGGAGAGGGCCTTGTCTGGGGCGGCACTGCTTATTCCAAAGATCGGCGGGACAAAAATCCACTTTATGCAATATGCCGACGACTTGGTGCTCTTGGACCATACAAGAATTGGGCTACAAAAGGCGCTGACTGCACTGGCCGCAAACAATGAGAAAAATGAGCTTGTAGCAAATTCATCCAAGTCCAAAATTATTATCTTTGGAAAGTACCCAAAGAAAAAAACTGTAAAATGGAGGCTCGGCCACCTTCTGCTGGAAAGTACTCAGCGGTACACTTACTTGGGAATTTGCTTTCAGGAGTCGGGGCTCTCAAGCGCGCACCTAAAGACCATCCAAGGCAAAGGCAAAACTATAACTTACGCTATCTGCAAGCTGCACACCTCCTTATACATCCCGTCCACACTGGCTATCCAACGAGTACTCAAAGCAAAATTAATGCCGGCCCTAAATTATGCTCTTCAAGCATTTCCAGGCAAACTGCATACAGACTAGAAAAAAATCCATTGCAGAGCCTACAAGAGACTATTTCATCTTCCGAGGTGTACCAGAAACACTCTCGTCCGCCTGGAGTTCTCACTCAATCAGCAATACCTGGAAGAGATGGCCGCCCTAAGTAAATACTACTTCTTAACAACGACGGCAAAGGAGAACACTCTTAAGGCTACGCTGAATTGCATCTTCAGAGAACCAGGGAACCCCTGGTCGGCCACTCTCAAGGCAGCGAAGGACCATCTCAATCTCGCCATTGAGTCTTGGAACCCAGAACATGTCAGCTATACTGCCATCCAACACTCCATCAAAAAACAAGTGCGGGCGCAGTCAAGAGAACTGGATCTGGAGTCGTTGGCAAAAAAAGATCTACACGAGTCCTTGTCCTTACCACATATCCTGCATAATCCCAAATACCATCTTAAGCAGGCCGTGGGCCGCGCAGCCCTTCACAAGATCTTAGCGTATAGACTACACCCGCTGCCTCTTAAAGAGCTATATGCCTTTGGCACGGCTGGCCCAGGTGCCCGGGAATGCAGGCTCTGCAGGTACAAACGTGAGTCATTGGCCCACCTACTATTCTGCTGCCCGGCCCTGCGCACAGCCCCCAGCCTATACCTCAGGCCAATTCTAAGACAATCAGGAATCCGACATGCAAAGGAGGCGACCATCTACCTCTATACCTTGACAACGGTAAAGCATATGGCCTCCTTCGGAAAGTTCATTTACCAGACACGAACTCTACTGAAGGCCACGGAGGGCCTCTGTTCATAGAGACCTTGTTGACCTATGCCTCAACAGGACCCTCACCCTCCGCAATCCCGCCCCCTGGGCAGCACAAATTCCTTTGGTTTTAACTTTTGTAATTTTATAACCTCGTATTATGTTTTTAATGTAATGGTTTTGAGTAACCAAACAATAAAGAATTAATTCATTCATTCATTGTGTGGCAGTAGGGGTGGATGATTCTTTCCATCACCATTACCTTCTAATTTAACATAACATTCACATGGTTCCCCCTTGGACCGTCCATGAACTAATCCTCCTGAGATGTTCTCCCCTCCTCTTTAGAGACCCCATCATGTCCCTCAGAGCTTCTTTTAAGACTCCCATTTCCTCTGTGGTTACCATCACAGCAACAGCTCGACGATTACCTGGCCTCGCAGATATTACTTTCCTGCACCCCCTTTCCCATGTTTGGGAAAATTTGACTTGACCAGTTGCAAATGGATATTGCTGGATCTTGTTGTATATAAGGTTCCAGATAGCTATTGAACTGGTTAAAAAAAAAAAAACGGAGTTGATTTCACCTCCATTTCGAATGTAGTTATGGGTCATTAATCCCAATGATGTCTGTTATTTACATTTGGCATTTGAATTTTGTTAACATTTTCTATTATTTTACGGCTACTGATACATAGTCCAGTGCCTGAAAGCCTATCAGCCCTATTTGATCCAAGATGAACCAACTGTCGTTGGTGCAGCTGTTTTTATGTGTGTTTTAAGCAGGCATTCAAGCTGGTTGATGGAAACTGTTCTTTAATTTGTACATGCAAGTATTTATAACCGTTATCACAAAAAATCTTCAAAATATTTAACACTGTACCTTTACGTTTGGTTAGTGAGTAATTTCAATAGTAATACTTCTCAAGAGTCAAACATGCCTCATTTCCAATTGTTTTGCAATTTCTCTCTGCAAGTTTCTTTATTCCTCTACCCGCATAACTCCCCAATATATATTATTTCATAGGAATGGGAACAAGACAGCAGGTCTCTGTGTATACTTTTAGAAAACAGACTGCAGCTATTAAATGTAGCGTTATCATGGGTCTGGAAAGCAGATGTAAATAATACCACATCTCCTGGGTGGTGCTGGGAGCCATCTCAGGAGACTTCCTCTAAAAGCGGGTATAAAAATAGCAGCAGCTATGTAGGACAACAGTTCCCTCCTTGTGTTCTCTCCCTTCATTACACGCCATTAGGCTGTAATTCACATAAATGAAAACTATAATCATTTGCCGCGGTAATTTGTTTAGAGGCAAATTATATAGTCAATGCATCCTGCAGTTAGGGCTATTTTAGTATGCATGTTTTCTCGCTGGTGCTTTTTCCACTTTCACTGCTTAGGGCGTGTGTTTTTTTTTTCAGGGTAGAATGTGCTTTAATATAAATTGGAGTAACCCAAGTGCACGTCGCAATAATAAAAACTCTTTGGAATAACAATTCGGTTTTTCATTTGTTTTGCTCGCCACACTGCATTAGCGCGGTTTTCCCCTGTGTGCATCTGTGACTCTACAATTTAGCCACGGGCATCTGTGGGCCGCGCAGTGATCAGTATTGCAGGCAAAAGCCATATGTGTTTAGGCGAAAAAAAACCTCCTTATTTCATTTGCTGTTTAACTGGATGGATAACTTTTGTGCCTCGAGACAGTGAGAGGGAAAATGCAAAAATAATTAATTGCCTCTTTTCTTGAGGCGCTTTCATTCTCCCAGCACCCCCAATATGGAATGCTTGTCAGCTCAGCTGATAAATGACTGCATGCATTTGCATAGATTTTACATTAACACAAAAATTAGTTTTATTTCGGGTCAGGCAAAGAACTAGTTTACATAATAATTCAAAGGGCTCGTAATACACTACAGTCTCACCATCCAAGGTGGGCGTGACATATGCAGATATGTTTATTTCTTCAATTGATAGGTGATCAGACCTTTAGACAAATCTCTTGGCTACTGTTCATTTCTTTTTTAAATATAGGCCATTTTGTTCTGAAAAAATATGCCCAGGCAGGCTTGTGTTTCTTGAAGTGTGTTCTAACGTCCTATCAATAATTGCATGAAATCTTACATTTTCGGTTTTCAAGAAGCAGCAATATCATTTAACTTGACTTACTAAGAAGCTCTATTTGTTTTCATTGCATGTGCCTACTATCTTAGTAACCTTTTTTATAAACTGATGGATTAATTTGCTCATGTAGATGAATTTATTGAGGGAATACAAGCAGTATCCGTTTTGAATTTTGTAGTATTTGTAGTATTTTTAGGTCTCGCCTGAGAGCGAATATGCTATCTCTTGCAAGAAATGTTGCTAGCTTAGAGCCCACACGCCTCATCGTCACTCTCATTTTCATGCTTCTCATCTGGTAGCGCGTGCGGGCTTCACTTCCTCTGGTTGTGTTTGGCTCTACCTTGGAACATGGCCCAAGTACTTATGTCATTCCACTGCTCGTGTTGTAGGAACTATCATTTTTTATTGTTGTTGAAGTGTTCCATGAGGGTGTATGTGTTCGCAAGCTATGCCACTCATGTGCTTCATCCCTTTCGGCTCTGTGCTGCTCTCCCTTACAATGTGCTTTTGTTCTACACACCAAATCTTGCTTGTGCTCTACCGTACCCCTTCATCAATCTCTCTCCATATACTTATGCCCCCATCTGTGCTCATGTTGCCACATGTTGCCATATCTGGCCTTTGTGCTTCTGTGTCCCCCAATTCCCATGTCACGTTTGTTCCTCCATGCCTGCTTCTGAGCCCCCACTCTCCTCCATGTTGCTCTTCCCACAGATCCAGTTGATGCCCTCCTGACCTGCTACCAGACCCCATAACTTTTTTAAAAAAAGAACCATGTTGTCATGTTTTTTTTTTTTTTAAACATCTTTCCTTCATGTTGTACAGCATCTGACTTTCCTATGCTTTTTTGGAATGCCGCAGAAACTTTATTTGAAATGACAGACCATTGTACAAATTCTGAAAAAGAACTGCATGTCACACTTAGCGTGTTTTTAATACCACACTTTCATTTCTACATCCATTGCTTATAGGGTAGAGAGTCTATCCTGGGATACCGCAGAAAGATTGCTACTGGCAGTATGAGGAAAATGGAAATTATGTGGTGACCATTCATCTTGCTGCAGTTTCCACGTCCAACAGCCTGTGGCATAGCTCAGTTAACTAGTAGAGCGTAAACAGTACACAATTTGGTACAACATGTATATTTTATCTGAGGTTCATAGTCCACAATCCGTTATTGTACTATATTCTCAATTTGCAAACTTCCACAACTCTTTTTTCCCACTATTCTAACATGAAACGTGTGCAGCTTTCTCGGAAAAGGCTTTGAAGCGGATTTATTACGTGGACCTTTCGATGGATTTAAAAACTCGTAGCTTTGTGGTAGTGGTTATCGAACGCAAATTACTCCTCTCTTTCAGAGGCATTTTCACTGATGATACAAAATATGTTGAATCTGTGTTCAGGCATTGTGGATTTGCCATGTTTGGAGACTGCACCTTCCTTGGTCCCTGAAGCTCGTTTCACTTATTTGGATGAAGCAGTGTTTCCTGCACATGTTTAGCTGAGCGAGATGAGGGTCCCCTGACACTCTCATAGCTTATAGACCTTTGGTTTCAAAGCTGCAGGGGGTCTTCATTACACCTCTGGGTTGGGCTACAAATGCCACATCACCAGAATAACGGTGAAATCCACAGGTGAAAGTTTGCCAATCTGTGAGCGGAAGTGTAGTGAAAAGGGATTAGCCCAATCTCTGGACCAACAAGTGGGGCTTAATGAGACAGCTCAAGGGTAACTGTTGTATCCTTAGTTGAAAGACACCAGTAGCCAGGATGAATATTCAAGACTAGTTTATTCAGTCTTCAGATCAGGTAACATCTTAGATAACTCCAGCCAGCCTAGTGTGGTACCAGTCCCACCAGGAGCAGCCTCCCTAGCTGCTCAGCCCATCTCCAAATGCCACATTCACCCCACTCAGTCACCCAGGCATTCCACGCATCACAGGCACACCAACATTCTATTACCAAGACACACTCTGGCTGAGCAGCTAGAGGCAGCGGGGCTAGAATACATGTTATATAATTATGTAGAATATAACATTACCTCTTTTTCTTTAAACAAAACAAAAAGGAAACTATAGGAATGAGTCCAATACAATTACATTACAAATCTCAAAGATGCAGCAAATGGACAAAGCATCAAAGAAGATGGAATCATAAAAGAGGAGAAAAACAATAACAGCACAAATCACAAATCTCTAGTATGCAGCAATGATAACTAAGCATCAAAAGAGAAAAACATTCTGTAAAGGAAGGATGGTTAAGATAAAAACAATTTAAAAGCTGAATCCGCCATCCCCCTTAAAAAGAGAATTTTTTAACATATACCAAAACATAGCATTATGTTCCATATACACTGTAACGTAAAGCACTATGACCTATAAGCATACCAAGAATAGTGCTAAAGGTAAAATAACCTACAACTCTATCCCATGTGTAGGGAAACAAGAACAAATGGGTCGTCACCCATGTAACCAACCATTGAGATTCGTACTAATGTTCTGCGCGCAACTGTGACAAGGACTCAACCCACATCCAACCCTGATAGGGGTTAACCTAGGTACAACAAGTGGGAACTAACCCATGTCCCAACCCCCTCGTGGAGGTTACATACCCCGTGAAGGAGTAACACACTATCCCATAGAAAACATCCAAAATGGGAACTGACCCAAACCCCCTCGTGGAGGTTACATACCCCATCTAGGAGTAACACACACATATGTAGGAGCAACTGTACCTACGACCATCCCTCATGTAAGGGAACTGTGAATACCATCATTTAAGAACTAAACTAAGAAAGCCAATAATTTAACTGACAGCCTGTGGAATCACGACAAAACTAAATGCAATAAAGGAGACAGCACATTGCTAGTAAGCACAGTAATGACACACCGGTGAGCGACCTCTCACCCGAGAAAAGGTACCCTGTAGAAGAGAAAACAAAACAGCACAAACAAAATTGCAAGACGTTTCTCTTACACATCTGTGAGAAGTTACATTACCAAAAGCCCAAGACACATTGCGGTGTAAACTATAATCTTGTAAGAATAGACCTGTACCCATAGTAATGCCTAACAGTGCAACCAGCAATTCCTCATAGTTCTTGAACAGACGTGGCTCGAGTTTCCAAATACGCTTACAGAAGACCAGCTCTCTGAGTAATAAACAGAGTACAGTGCAGGAATGAAAACAAAATGAAAGTTACCTTCAACATGCTTAAAACAAAGGTTAACAATACCCAAACCTGTGCAGCAAAATAACACTTGGAGTCCTTGCATCAGGTGGTGTCCAACACACTTGAAGCAGAGATCTACACCAAAGGACCCCACAACGAGAACACCACAAGCAGTAAATCTGTGTCTCTGGCAACATGAAGAAAGGAGACTGTAACTGGCGCTGGACGTGGACCAAAATAATGTTGTGTCCTTAGTGGAAAGACACCAGGAGCCAGGATGAATATTCAAGACTAGTTTATTCAGTCTTCAGATCAGGTAACATCTTAGATGACTCCAGCCAGCCTAGTGTGGTACCAGTCCCACCAGGAGCAGCCTCCCTAGCTGCTCAGCCCATCTCCAACTGCCACATTCACACCACTCAGTCACCCAGGCATTCCACGCATCACAGGCACACCAACATTCTATTACCAAGACACACTGTGGCTGAGCAGCCAGAGGCAGCGGGGCTAGAATACATGTTATATAATTATGTAGAATATAACAGTAACCTGGTGTTCACTTGTGCAGAGACTGAGCGAGGACATGTCCTTATCTGGCTTTTATTAGGCCAGCTGGTGATGAGTAGTTGAATCGGAAAGCCTCAGTGCACTCAATGGTTGGTTTTCCCAGGCATCTGGACAGCTAAAATGTACCATTGCCTCTCTGTAACTTTGTTCCAGTGGATTAGAATTAGCCCAGGGATAATATATATATATATATATATATATATATATATATATATATATATATATATATATATATATATATATATATATATATATATATATATATATATATCCTGAACACTCGAACCACTTCCAACTACCGCACACAGCGGTTTTGGCGAGGAAAGAGACACAAACCTCGCAGTTTTCTGCGCAGTAAATCTTCCTTTATTCAGAGAGACCCAACATTATATATGTGTGTGTATATTTGTGTATATATCATCTATATATATATTAGATCATGAATACATAAAATCAATTTGTACACGTTAACCACTATAGCTGACCAGATTGCTCATATGCAGTAGCTTGTAAGATGGTACTTGTGTAGAAGGTTTCTTTGAATTTCTTATTTTTGCGCAGTTAAATAGTACACAATCAGGTAAAATACAGGACAATTACCAACCTACACCCGGCAACAGACATGGGAGAAATAAGACGTGGGCTCTGGAAAACAGAGCACCCACAGGGACGCGACAACATAGGAACTGTGGTCAAGGGCCAGCTAGAACAGATCTGTATACACAGAGATGATTAGAGACCCTACACAAACCAGAAATTGCAGGTTTCATTTATCTTAGCAAAGATGAAGCCGCTCTAATAATGTGCTAGCAGTATGTCCATTTAACGTACAACTGTAAAATAAATATCATCTTGCATCACCCCCTAACCACCAGCACAATCACGTACACAGACTTAGGATAGGCTCTAAACAGTCTGTGGCTCAGGGGGTCGACAAGACCCTAACTGATGGGCTACAACTGCACAGCTACTTTTGGCTTTATCTTTAGAGGAGGGTGAGAAGACCTGCAACCCCTTTGAGATGCACTCTGTAGAAAGTACTTGGGTATGACGGGAGGGGGGATGATGGGAGACCATAAGAAAAGAACAAGAAGGGCTATTGCTAATTTAATGAATAACAATGCACTGGTAGATGTCTGGTCGGCATATAATCCTGCGGGGACAGGTAGTACTTTCTACTCTGCTCCCCACAAAAGTATAGCAAGACTGGATTATTTCTTAGTTTCTAGTCCCTTAGTACCAGAAGTGAAAATAGAAATGTTACCTCGGGTCTTTTCAGACCACAATCCACTGGTGTTGACTATCTCCCAGAATTGTAATGCCAGCCACAAAGAATATAATTGGACATTCGAAAGGAGGCTACTCAAGGAACCTGATTATGTCAGCAGAATGAAGGTATGGATTAGACAATTCTGGGAGGTAAACAGAGGAACGGCAGCTACAGGTATGGTTTGGGATGCATTTAAGGCAGGTGTAAGGGGGGAAACACTGGCTTATACTCTACATAGGAGTAAGAAAGAGAAACTGGATTTAACTAGTAGGCTTCAAGATTTAATGAATTTAGAACAACAACTTATTCAGGCGGTCATGAATCAAGAACCTCTTGAGCAGATCTTATTAGAAACCGAGTTGAAAAAGGCAGAGACTGGTGAAAGATTGGCTAACAAAGCAGCGAGCAATTATTTAGCAAAAAAGGAAAAATGCTACGAATTTAATGAGAGGGTTGGACACTTGCTAGCAGTTCGTACCAGACAAGATCTGGCAGCCGGGGAAATCAAAGAAATTAAGAATAAAGGGGGGAATGTTGTAACTAAGGTGGAAGATGTGAGGGAGGTGTTTAGGGAGTTCTATTCAGAACTTTATGATCAAGACCTGAGAATTGGGGACGAGGTGATAGAGGATTACTTGGCAGGTATCCCTCACAAAGAATTGAACTTGGAGGATAAAGAGGCTATGGAGCTACCATTAACACTGGGTGAAATACATAAGGCGGTAATGAAACTCCCCTCAGGGAAGGCCGCAGGACCTGACCAAATACCAGCAGAATTTTATAGGATTTTCTGGGACACTTTGGGGATTGATATGTTAGACACTTTAAGGCATGCACAGATGGGGGAAAATATACCACAATCATGGGCCGGAGCAAGTATTATAGTTATTCTAAAAAAGAATAAATCGCATCTGGATCCTGGCTCACATAGGCCAATTACGCTCATGAATGCGGATGCAAAAATATACTCCAAGGCCCTTTCACAAAGGCTTAGCAGGGTAATTGAGGGGCTGGTATATACAACGCAGCACGGCTTCATTCCGGGTAAAGGGACTACGGACCACACAAGGAGGATGGTTACCATTTTGGACGCCGCGGGTGCTGCAGGAGATCCTGCCTCGGCTATCTTTTTGGATGCAGAGAAGGCCTTTGACAGGGTCTCCTGGAGCTATCTGTGGAAAGTTTTGGAATGGGATAGGTACAGGCTATATAAAGGCCATAAAAGCGTTATATTTAGACCCAACAGCTAAGGTGAGGATAAACAGAGGGTACACCGAGGGCATACGCATAAAGCGGGGTACAAGACAGGGTTGCCCGGCCTCACCATTGCTATTCGCCTTATATCTAGACCCCCTTCTGCGAAAATTAGAGGGAAACCCAAATATTCTCCCGATTGGATTTTATGGACCTGTGTCGAAAAAGGGTAGGGCTATGACCTTTTTCAAGATTTGCCCGGCACTAACCGCCCTTGTACCATTCAAATTACCAAGCAATGAGGCAGGCGCCGGAGACCAGAAGGCAGGAAACAGAAGTTTTATTCCGACGGAGCAGAACACATCAGATCGGACAACAAGGTATCGTCTCGAGGTGCTCTAACAGCCTCTTGGAGGCCTGGCCTCTTATACACTGGTTTATGGCATGTGACCTTTCTTTATTACAATCAGAACATTGTGAAGTAAGGAAAAAGACATCCCCGTAATCCTCGTGTCAATCCCACCCTCATATACTTCCACAATAGAGGTCCTCGACCTGCTGATAAGAGGAGGGGGTCATCACGCAGCTGAGTATTCTGCCGAGTCTCAGGATGTGTGCGCCTGATCATATCCCAGGGGGTGGGGAGGTCTTGATCAATAGAGGGTCCTTTGAAGAAGATCGACTTCATACAATAAGGGGCAGAAAATGGTATCTCCCGGCTTAGGCGATGGCCTCGGACATGTGTGGACAGTCGGACTCGGGGGAAGGGGTCATCAAAGGAGTGGTATTCATGCCGCGTGGACAATCGAGCGCGGAGGAAAGGTTTATCAACAGAGGGGCATTCATGGGAGGAGAGGAGATGCTGGTCAGGCGCAGGCGTGACTCCCAAGGACAGGGTCATGCAGAAGGGTTATGCTCATGAGAGGGAGGGAGGGGGAGCCAGGGTGCGCGAAGGATGCTTGCTGGGTCAGAGGGGCGCGCTGGCGATTGATCACGGACAGGGAGACCATGATACCTAAAATGGCTGCCGTGCACGCTGTACGTGGGTGACAAGCCGGCGCAGATGATGTTTAGCTCGCAAACTAAAATTCCACAGTCCTCCCTTTTAGCATGTCTCGCCAACTTGTCAGTTCGTATTTATCCCCATAAGGCCATGTATTTCTACTTCGTAGAGGGGACTCATGTGCTCAGTTCGGAAGTCCAAAGTCTTTGGGCACATACAGTTAGAAACGACGCTGCACAAGGAGGGTAGACATTGAATACCCAAGCAACACCCACATAATATCACAACAGGTATCAGCACGAAGGAGAACAACCTCCAACCCCAGTCCTTCAAAGTGCCCCAAAACCAGCTCCCAAGTGACCATCCTTCTTGTTCTTGGTGAACCTCCGAGGAAAGTCTGTGGAGGTGCTCAATTGCTTTGTAGACTGAAGGCGAGTTATCTGGTACGTAGGTGCAGCAGCTGGATCCGATGATGCGGCATGCTCCTCCTCGGTCGGCTAGGACCACATCTAGGACAAGGCGGTTTTGGAGGGTCACAAGGCGGACCGCCTGAAGCTCCGCCGTGTTGTTAGCGAGGATGCCAGCCGTGATGTTGATCGTTGTTTCTACTGCCTGGGTCAGGTGTCGGATAGCGCGGCTATTTGCCATTGGGCCCCACAGAGGAACAAGTCCCTTTGCTGCATCTAGGAACTGTGCTCCAGTGGAGTCGGCTTGTCCAATGTCATCTGCACGCCTCTGCCGGTGATGGTTGGCAGGGGCTACATACGTGGGGGGGAGAACGAAGGCAATGTAACAGATACCCTTCCAACTTTTCGGGAGCCAGGTGTAAGCTTTGGTGCCACACACAAAGTACATATTTGGAGAGGCAACAAAAGAAGGGGGGTCGACTGAGTCCAATGTTCTGGTGATTCGGCAGGAACTGTGACCCACCAGCTGCGTTCCCTGGCCTTCAAGCACACGAGACCTGTGACATTGATAACAGACAGAGCCACAGTCAGAGTGGCGGTGGTTTGTTTTTGCAGATGAGAGAAGGTGGATCTAGCTGGATTGTGGAGTACCTGTACTTCAACACGTTCTTTGGCTGGAATGTCTTTAAGGAAGGTGGCGCCTGTGAGCGCAGGACACAGGGGAGCAGAGGTCTTTCCGGTTTTGTTCAGCCAGAACCCAGAGTAGAAGTGCGACACCGTCTGGCTGGAAGTGGCGTTGTCCTTGTGGCTCTCTTGCATGAGGATCAACCAGGCGAGGCAGGAGCCGTGAACTGAGAAAGGAGAAGGGATGAAGGGGATGGAGTGTCCAGTGGCATGCAGGAGCAACCCGCAGATCCAGCAGTTCGTAGCATTTGCAGCAAGGTTGTGTTGGTGCAACAGTTGCACGAAGGAATTGTTCCAGAATTCCCTGCGCCTTTCTCGCAGCTGAGGCGACAGAGAGATTAGGTGATGCTCTTTCAGGGGTGTTGGTTGTGCAGTGGGTAGCAATGCCTCATGAGCCGGTGTGCTTTCCTCCAGAATCCAGAAGGAGGTCATGAGGAGGAGGCAGAAGAGGAAGACAATAAAGAGGGCGATTGTCTTTAATTTGTGCAAATTGTCAGTCTTTGGGTTTCTATAGTGGGTATTTCCTGTTGCTTCCATCATCTTCTTATCTGGCGCTTCCATCATCTTCTTATCTGGCGCTTCCATCACCTTCAAGGGGCTCGGTAGCGGGCAGAACCACAGACTTCGTTTAGCTTCTCTCCCGGCAACCCTTGGTTGTGCTTAGGTCACCGTTCTGAGATTCAACTTAGTCCGAGGCCTACTTAGCCGAAGCTCCCTCCTTTCGACGCAGGAAATACCCTTCTCTGGATGGCACAGTGGGATCAGAGAATTTTGCAAGTTCGAGTGCCTCAGTATCGGGATAACAGTTCAATGTCGGTCGGTCTTTGTTCAGGAGCTCTTCTTGGGTGTTGACGTTTTCTGTCGTGGCCAGGTTTGCAGAGACCTTCCGGCAGTGATGTGCGTGCAGCCAGTGCCTCTTCCCCTCCACTCGAAGCGCCGTCCGTGTGGTAATCAGCACTTGCCAGGGGCCCGTCCACCGGGGTTCCAGACTCTTGGTCCGTTGGAAATTACGTATTAGAACGAAATCTCCCGGTTGGATGTCGTGGCCGGGGCCCCTGGAAGCATCGGGGATGGCCTGCTGCACCTGTTGATGAATGACAGACAACGTTTTAGTTAACTTGCACAAATAATCAGACAGTAGGACGTCCGGGACGTCATGAATGGAGGTTGGCTTGGGAGCGGTCCAGAGGTTCATCGGTCGCCCGAATACAACCTCGTAGGGGGTCAAATGGTGTTTGGTGGGAGTGGAGCACATCGATAACAATGCCAGTGGGAGGGCATCCGGCCATTTAAGTCCAGTGGTGGCCACTATTTATGACAATTTCAGCTTCAGTGTGGCATTATGGCGTTCCACCAGGCCGGCGGATTGGGGGTGGAAGACCGCATGAAACCTTTGCTTCACCCCCAACCCCTTTAAGATTAATTGGATAACCTCAGCTATGAAGTGGGGGCCATTGTCGCTCCATAAAATTCGACAAAGGCCATAGCGAGGGAAGAATTCTTTCAGTAGTACTTTGGCAGTAGTCATGGCAATGTTGTCACGGGTTGGATAGGCCTCTACCCATTTGCTGAAGGCACATACGATGACTAGTACATACTTCAAGCTTTGGCATCTCTCTAGTTGGATGTAGTCCATCTGAAGGACCTCAAAGGGGTGATCGGGGGTCCCAAACCCTCCCCGGGGTACCACAGTTCCTTTCCCGGGGTTGTGTTGCAGACAGATAAGGCACTGTTGGACTAGGCGTCTGGCTGAGTCGGGGATTTTGTCGTTGTGCCAGACTTTGGAAATGAGTTCGATCATGGGTGCGGATCCTATGTGTGCAGGGGAATGTGCCATCGTCAGTATGGGGATCAGATATGAGTCAGGTAGCAACCATCTGTTGGCATCCTTTGTTCGCCAGCAGCCCTCATCATCCTTCAAACCCACCCCTGCCCATTTAATCAGTTCGTGAGGGGTGCTGGCCGACTGGATGTCTCTGATCATTTCCCTTGTGTCAGTCCATTTCTCTGCTTGTGACCTGGTCACATACATGCGTGTCACCGTCCTATTCTCAGCTGTGGTTCGTGCAGTGATGTCGGCCAGTGCATTCCCTTGTCCGACTAAGTCTGTCACCCTTTTGTGTGCCTGACATTTGATCACCGCTAATCGTTTGGGGAGGAGAACTGCATCAATCAGGGCGGAGACTAGATCTCCGTGGAGGATAGGGGTGCCGTGGGACGTCAGGAATCCCCTCTCCCTCCACAGGAGTCCAAAATGGTGGACCACCCCGAAGGCATACTGGCTGTCTGTATATACGTTCGCGGTGGTCCCGGTGGCTATGATGCATGCTCGTGTGAGGGCTATCAGCTCTGCTGCCTGGGCAGATCGCTGTGTGATGCAGGCTGTTTCAACTACGGTTCTGGCTGTCGTTACTGCATAGGCAGCTGAAGTGGTGCCATCTGGGAGCTTGATGCATGAGCCGTCTACCCATAGCTCTCCATCGGGGTCAGTGAAAGCAGTGTCTCGGAGGTCAACTCTACTCCTAGTTTGTTCGTCCGTGAGGGTCTCACAGTCGTGTATGGGAGGAACGTCGGGGTCATTTTCAGGCAGGGGCAACAATGTGGCAGGATTCAAAGTCGTGCATCTCTTTAGTGTGATGTGGGGTGCAAGTAGCGTCAGTTCGTACCCTGTCAGTCGTGTGCTAGTCAAGTGTTGAGTCTTGGTTTGGTTCAGAAGGGTGTCGACAACATGAGGTACTAACACGGTGAGGGAGTTTGAAAGTACGATTCCTTCGCTCTGACGGATAGAGACGGCAGCGGCAGCTACCGCTCGAAGGCAGGCAGGCAAAGCTCTGGCTACAGGATCAAGAGTGGCGGAGAAGTAGGCACAAGGGCGCTGCTTAGGACCAATTGATTGAGTTAGGACAGACAATGCACACCCCTCCCTTTCGTGGGTGAAGAGGGAGAAGGGTTTGGAGTAATCCGGGGTTCCTAGGACGGGTGCTGAACAGAGTGCATTTCGTAATTCACAAAAGGATGTTTGACACTCAGGGGTCCAAGGGAGCGGGGAGGGGACATCTTTGGCCAACAGGGCAAGTAGGGGCTTTACAATGAGGCTGAAATTAGGTAACCACTGTCTGCAAAAAGAGGTTAGGCCAACCAAAGAGCGGACTTGCTTTTGTGTTTTTGGGACGGGGGTGTCTAGGATGGTTTGGATTCGGTCGGGCGTGAGTTTCCTCCCTTCTTCGGACAGGAGATGGCCTAGGTATGTCACTTGTGGCTGGCAGAACTGTAATTTCTTTTTGGAAACTTTATGGCCATTCTCTGCAAGAAAGTGTAGGAGTTGGATAGTGGCTGTGATTGCAAGTGGGGTGGTGTCGGCCGCCAAAAGGATATCATCGACATATTGGATCAACACCACTCCATCTGGTAGCTGGAAGGCATCCAGCTGTCTTTTGAGGGCCTGGCTGTAAATGCTGGGGCTTTCAGTGTACCCCTGGGGAGCTCTACAAAATCGGTACGAGCGGGATTTTAAAGTGAAGCCGAAGAGATAACGGCTGTCTGGATGGATGGGGATAGAGAAAAACGCATTCTTAAGGTCGATAACAGTGAAGGTGGTGGCAGTGGATGGGATGAGGGTCAGAATGGTGGTGATATCGGAGACTACAGGGTATTGGGGTACAACCACTTTGTTAATTTCTCGCAGGTCGATGATGAAGCGGTATGCTTTCTCATCTCCTTCGCCTTGCTTCTTAACAATAGGTAGGATTGGGCTGTTGCAGACGTTGCTAACCACCTCTTCAACCACTCCTGCATCTACCAGAGACTGAATGATCGCTACCAGTGCCTTCTCGCCTTCGGGAGATATCCGATATTGTGGGAGTTTCGGGAGCATAGCGTCCCGTCTTACGGTTATATGAATGGGGTCAATCATCATTCGTCCCACATCAGAGTCATTTTTGGCCCATAGGTACGGAGGCAGAGTATCAAGCAAGGATAGGTCAGCATCGGTTATGGGGCACATGTGTCGTGAGGGGCAGGATTTGGGCATGCCTGGGTTGTCGTACAGGATGACTCGGATTCCATCTGGGGAACACCTAATGGTAGCTCGAAAATGTTTCAGTAAGTCAATGCCCATAATGGCGTCAGGGGAGTTGGAGGAGAGCAGAAATGTCGCGTCAGTGGTGTTGTTCTCTAGGTCAAAGGTGATAGGTACGGACAGGGGGTTAGTGGAGGGCGTCCCATCGAAACCTATCGATGTAATGTGTGAGCCAGACAAGGGTGCCCTTGGAATCAGTCGTTTCGATAACACACTACGTGTCGCCCCAGTGTCTACCAAAAATGGAGACTCTGTACCCAGGACCTTAGCAGTGACGTAAGGACCTTGCTGGTCAACACAGAGTTCGACTGGATCCCTCCCTTGCCCCTGGCAGTCCTATGCAAAATCGGGGGCATTCTCACCATCGGATAGTTGATATTGGTTCTGTCGGGGGCGGTCAAATGTGTTCAATCTCCCTTATCTGTCATTGTTGGTGTCGTTTGTGTGCCCTCGTCCTTGTACTCTATTTCTCGGGCTACCTGCCACATCCCTGGAGTCCCTATTTCTATTCATCTCTAGCAGAACCGGACACTGGGATTTCCAATGGCCAAATCCTTTGCAGAAGGCGCATTGGTCATTGCTAATGTCTCTACGTCCAGTGTGGGGTGTTGGGGTGTGATCTTTAGGGGGTAGATTTCTGAGGGTGGTCGATTGGTAGTTCCCTCTTTGGGGTTCCCGTCCTGCCGCTATACCTTGTATCTGGGCTATCATTACCCTTTCTTTTAAATCTTTCTTCTTTTTCTCGGACGCCCTATCATTCTCATTCTTTTGGTGCTCGTAATACTGAGCCATCTGAAGGATAGCTGCGGGTTTGGAGGCCCCCCAACTACTCTCACTCGTCTGCAGTTTTTGGGAGACCTCTTGTGATAGGCCCTTTACATAATTTTGTACGAACAGGTGCTGTCCGGTTGCGGTGGTCATGTCTTGGCCACCGTAGTCGGAGAACACTGTCTCGAATCGGGAGAAGTATTCTGACACATCTTCCTGGGGTTTCTGTCGACAGGCCGTGACTATCGACCAGTCTACCTTTCTTTCTGGGATCAGTGTCTTTAACTTCTGAACTAGTTTGTCTGGGAGTTCCAGTATGTCCTTTACTGGTTTCCTTCCTGGCTCTCGCTGTCTATCTAGTTTACCGAGTTGGTCCCAGGTATGTCCAAACAGATCCGTGTGGTCAGCCTTTCGGATTTGCTTCCACACGTCAGCTGGCAGGCATAACCCGAAGAACAAGTCAATGTCCGCTAAAGTCATTATCGTCGAACCCAAGGCTGTGCCTAATTCGGTATAGAATGCTGTCGGGTTCTTTCTCAAATCGGGCAGAGTTTGTTTAAAGGTTAGGATATCTTGTCGGTCCCATGGTTGGTAAACCCAATTGTACACAACTCTCCCTTTTGCATCTGCATGATTAATATCATCGCTTGTTCCCTGGCCACGTGGCGGGATCCAGTAAGGGGCCGCCTCTCTGATGGGCATCATAGTATTGGCTACTTCTACTGAGGTCGTTTCAGGGACTGTAACGTTGGCTTCTGGTTTTTGTTCCGTGAGGTGGCGGAGGACCTCAAACATCTGCATGAAGAGCTCCGTCGCCTCACATTCAGTCCCATCTCCAACATCAATCTTCCTATACAGCGTTGTTAGTTTAGCGGGGCCCTTACTTTGATACCTATCTTCGTATGCGTTCAGGGTGTGGTAGCTGAATCGCAAAACGAAATGCCGTCTGTGGCTGTCGGCATGTGAATTATATATGCTCATTGTGTATTCTTCGCTCTCCCTTCGTTCTACTAATGTCTTTGCTATTTTGTCGATCCCATCCCGCTCATCTTTGCTCAACCTATTTGGTCTGGCTGGTGGTTGTTTGCTAGCCTCGGGGTCATCTGACGATGTTGTTAATGTGGCTGGTGCGGAGGCCGTGAGGGCTGGTGCATTAGCACTAAGGTCACTTTCGCTCGCACTCGGGGCTTGCAAGCTTTGTTGGCAGGGGGCATATGGAGGGGGCATGTAGATGATTGGGGGACCTAGCAGTAACTCATCGTTCGCCCGTTGTTTGGAGGGCAATTCAGGGTAGAGCGCAGAGGGGGTCCTAACAGGACATTGACCTGTCGACCCTGATTCTTGGTTTTGTGTAGCTTCCTTTCTTTCTTTTATTTCTTCTTCTAGTTGCTTAGCGGCTAGGTGGGCTGCCTTTCATAATTCTTTCCCTATTTTTGCTTCTTCTCTTTTCTTTCGTTGTTCCGTTTCTTTGCGCCACATGCCTATACTATCGAGCATAGTGGGCGTGGTCTTATTTTTCTGGAGCGCTATTTCCAATGTTTTTATTTTGTTTTCATCAAAGGAACCCATCAGTGGCCACTGACTTTCAGGGTTCTTCTTTGTATATTTATGCCATAGCTTAGTATAAGCTATAGCGACTAGTCCATGCTTAGTGAACATGTCCTTATTAGGGGTGCCTTCCAGTGGAGCCGGATGGTTCATCTCTAATAAGCGGTCCGGGCTGTACAGGCTACCAATCAGTGGGGAGAAGATAGGCATGACGGGTTACAACGGGGACAAAGGTCTGCACTACCTATCTTATCACGGCGGGCAAAGACTAGACAGAATATTTCTATTCTCCGTTGTTTGCCGGCGGTGAATACCTCAAAAGAACCAATACCGAACAATCAGTGTTCGGTCAATCAAACAATCAGTGGGGAGAATAAGTGGGTACGAAAAGTTTGCGTTACCCACTCTTTCTCTACCTGCAAAGAGAGACCTTGTTCTTCCCTGTTTGCAGACAAAGAATCTCCAGACAATAATCCACGAACGACAGTTCGGGAAAACAGTGGGGGAGGAAGATAGGCACGACGGATTACAATGGGGACAAAAGTCTGCGTTACCTATCCTTCACTGCTTGCAAAGAGAGAGCCTGTTGTTTTCTCCGTTTGCAGACGGTGAATCTCCAGAGGGTTCAACAAAGCGTAATACTAGTATTATCCAAACCAAACAATCATTTCTCAGTTTGTCGTGTCTACACGACCTTACCCGGACCGCATGGACGGTTTCCTGTCTTCTGAATCCAGCGCCCGATCGTCCTCTCTTCTTCGTGATGTTCGTGTCACTCCTGATGGTTCCCAGTCAGGACCGTAGATCACTCGAGAGAGGTCTGTTCGGAACTAGTGAAGGTCGGATGATCGGCTGTCAGACGAGGGTCTATCGGACACGAGCTCTCCCGATCGTTGCAGTCGTTCACTCTGTCGTCGGGACCTCTCCCACTGGATCCACGTGTCGCTGATGGGCCCCACGCTTTGGGACGCCAATTGTGGAAAAAGGGTAGGGCTATGACCTTTTTCAAGATTTGCCCGGCACTAACCGCCCTTGTACCATTCAAATTACCAAGCAATGAGGCAGGCGCCGGAGACCAGAAGGCAGGAAACAGAAGTTTTATTCCGACGGAGCAGAACACATCAGATCGGACAACAAGGTATCGTCTCGAGGTGCTCTAACAGCCTCTCGGAGGCCTGGCCTCTTATACACTGGTTTATGGCATGTGACCTTTCTTTATTACAATCAGAACATTGTGAAGTAAGGAAAAAGACATCCCCGTAATCCTCGTGTCAATCCCACCCTCATATACTTCCACAATAGAGGTCCTCGACCTGCTGATAAGAGGAGGGGGTCATCACGCAGCTGAGTATTCTGCCGAGTCTCAGGATGTGTGCGCCTGATCATATCCCAGGGGGTGGGGAGGTCTTGATCAATAGAGGGTCCTTTGAAGAAGATCGACTTCATACAATAAGGGGCAGAAAATGGTATCTCCCGGCTTAGGCGATGGCCTCGGACATGTGTGGACAGTCGGACTCGGGGGAAGGGGTCATCAAAGGAGTGGTATTCATGCCGCGTGGACAATCGAGCGCGGAGGAAAGGTTTATCAACAGAGGGGCATTCATGGGAGGAGAGGAGATGCTGGTCAGGCGCAGGCGTGACTCCCAAGGACAGGGTCATGCAGAAGGGTTATGCTCATGAGAGGGAGGGAGGGGGAGCTAGGGTACGCAAAGGATGCTTGCTGGGTCAGAGGGGCGCGCTGGCGATTGATCACGGACAGGGAGACCATGATACCTAAAATGGCTGCCGTGCACGCTGTACGTGGGTGACAAGCTGGCGCAGATGATGTTTAGCTCGCAAACTAACATTTCACGCATGAGTATAAGACGCTTGCATACGCAGATGACGTGGCAGTTGTTACACCAGATCCAGGGTCGGCTATTATAGAAATTGAACAAGAAGCCGCACACTTTGGCATATTCGCAGGCTATTCGCTAAACAAAGGTAAAACTCAAATAATACAAAACAACTGGGTAAACTATCATGATATAAGAACAGCACCCGAAGTTACGTATCTAGGGGTGAAGATTACAGCTGATTTAGACAGACTAGTAGAAATCAATATGAGTCCGCTATTGGAAAAAATTAAAACAAATACAGAAAGAATGAATAATCTACACCTGACCTTAATGGGCTGAATTAACGTTATCAAAATGGTAACATTACCTAAAGTTTTGTATTTATTTAGATCCATACCCTTATTTTTTGATACTATATGGTTCAACAAGTTGGAAGCGATTCTGAATAAATTTATCTGGGTTAAAGGGAAAACAAGGAGAGCCTATAGGCACTTAACTGTAGATAGGGAAAAAGGGGGTTGGGGAGCACCGGATTTTAGGCTTTATTATTGGGCAGCAGTATTACAGTATAGTAGGGTATTAATAGGTGGGGGAGGTTCAGAACATTTAGCGGGAACTGACGTAGGATTAGCTAATGTTTATACGACACTATTGGGTGAGGAGGCTGAGAATGGGTTCTTAAATACAACTGACTTCACGTATTTTAAACACACGAGATTCAAGACCTTGGAAGCGGCATATAGGGTGTGGAAAGGAGTGGCCCAAAAATTTGGTTTAGGTAGATATAACAACTATACAAGACTATATACAAACTGCTCATTGCCGAGGGAGATCTTTAAGGATGCCACTATGTATGATTGGTACAATAAAGGCATAGTGAAGATAGGGAATCTACTGGATAGTCAGGGTAATATGATACAGTTTGGGTTGCTCAAATCGAAATTTGGATTAGAGCATAAGTTTTTTTAAATATCTTCAAACCAGGAGCTTTTTAACACAAAAGCAAGGTGGCACGGCAGGGATGGGACAATGCAAAATTTTGGAATATATAGAAACAACTAACAAATGTACGATAAGACATTTATATGCTGAATTGAAAGAAAGCAAATCAGATGAAAGGGCGAAATATTCGCAGAAATGGATGGAAAAACTGGGGTCAGGCCCAGAAACTTTTCAGGAGTCATTGGATTTGGGTAGAACAGTGTTATGTTCGGCAACCCTTCAATCACAGCATTTCAAAACAGTGTTCTCACTTTATCATACCCCGGCTAGAATCGCCCAGTGGGGTGGGACGACGGGAATAACATGCCCTCGATGTAATGCGAATGGGGCAGATGATGTACACATGTTTTCGCAATGCCCACAACTGTTTACTTTGAAAATGGCCATTGAAGAATTTTTTGATAAAACACTTAGGATTAAGATTAAACTCGGAGACAAACTAATTATTTTAGGGGTGGTCGACACGGCAGAAGCTATGCCAGTGGAGTTTATTTTTGTTTCAATTGCAGTCTTTCGCATCTGCATAGCAAGGAATTGGCTGAACAAGGCTCCCCTACTATTTTCAGATTGTATATAGTAAGAAGGCTGGCTATCCAATCTAGAAAAAGCAATATACGCCAGGAAAGGCAGAAGGGCTAAAGCACTAGGCAATACAATATGGCAACCTATCACGAGGTGGAAAAATAGCAGGATAAACCTTGTATAGCACAAGAAAGTGTGGTATATAATTAATTTTTGCAGCTGTCTGTTTCCTTTCCCTTTTTTAGTTGTTCTGAATATGGTTTGGGGCTGGGTAGCATGTATTTTATATTTTATATCGGAGTGTTGGATGAATATTTTCTTTGTTTTTCCTTTATGTTTTAAAGTAATGAAATGTATATATAAATGTAGATAGAATCACCAGAGGAAATGGAATGTGCTGTAAACATACGTTGGATACTTGGAAAAACTCTTTGAAAATTTAATAAAAAAATAAAAATAAAAAGATGCACTCTGTAGAGACAACCCAAACCTATCCATTCAACATGAGCTAGTTTGGAAGTCCATGGGAACAAACCCAGTTGCAGGGAATAATTTGACACATCACAGACCAAACCTACCCATTGGGCAAGGGCGTTGCCACAGACCTTCTCCAATGGAACCCCTGTACCATGAAAACACCCCAAATAATAGACAACATATGTGTCAAAGCAGTAAGAGACCCAGTAATGGTCAGTGGGCACCATGCAAAAAATATATAACCGCGTAACTGTGAGACCAAATGCAGAATAAATGTGTCCTTTGAAAAGAAAGTGCTTCATATAGGTTTATTGATTTTACATCCTTATTAAAAAATACAAAATAACAATTACTAATAATGCACCACGGGACCGGTGAGGACAGCTGAGCCAAAGCACTGTGAGTTTCCTCCTGCTCGAATATGTGGAACGCTCTGTGTGCCAGCTGTCACTGTGCAGCTAATGATGACAAATGCACCACACTATGCAGATTGCAGTCTGCCGTGAATGGAAGCCAGATTACCTTTCTGCAGAGAGTAATTTAACCTCTTAAACCAAAGTGTCAGAACGAAATGATCAGTTTAAAGAGCCTGAACGCCCATGTCCGGGGAATCAGATGAGATCTGGACCGAAAATAAGAGTGCGTGTAAACTGTCAAAACTAGAGGTTGTCATGCATGTGCGGTTCCTGAGGCAGGCTGTGACACAGGAATGCTCTGTCTGTGGAGTTGACTAGTTTCTCAATCAGGGACACCTTTCCTGGGATGGGGGGGGGGGGGTGGGGGGGGGGGGGGGGGGGGTTGGCAATATGTGATGGTGGGTGTGTGGTTGGATGTTTGATGTGTGTCCAGAATCGGCCTGGCCAGGTTTCCTGGACTGTTATATTTTGCTGCCTGAGCTGTGAGCGTACATGCTCTGGTAACCTTCATTCGTTGATTTGCAAATTACGTGTAGGGTGTGGAACATGGTCTTGCCGGGGATTTCAGTGAAGCGTGTATCCTTCCTGGCTCCTCATCCAGCACACAGGTCACACGGAACAGTGTTGCCCAAGTGGTGAGGACGGGAAAGAGCAACTCCAGTCAACCCATTACGCAGAATCCGCTACCTGGAACTTTACGGTACTGGTTTGTAAAATTATTCTGAGACAACATGGAACAACTACCTGAAGGTGTACAATATCGGGCTGTAAAATGATTGAGACTACATGGATCTATACAACCTGGAGTTGCACAATAACACGTTGTAAAGGGTACTGAGACTACATGGCATCAACTACCTGTATGTGTACAATAACAGCTTGTAAAAGGATTCTGAGACTACATGGAACCAGCCGCCTGGAATTGTACAATAACAGCTTGTAAAAGGATTCTGAGACTACGTGGAACAAACTACCTGGAATTGCATATTAAAAAGTTGTAAAAGGGTACAGCAACGACATGGAATCAACTACCTGTATGTGTACAATAACAGCTTGTAAAAGGATTCTGAGACTACGTGGAACCAACTACCTGGAATTGCACATTAAAAGGTTGTAAAAGGGTACTGTAACTACATGGAATCAACTACCTGTATGTGTACAATAACAGCTTGTAAAAGGATTCTGAGACTACATGGAACCAGCCGCCTGGAATTGTACAATAACAGCTTGTAAAAGGATTCTGAGACTACGTGGAACCAACTACCTGGAATTGCACATTAAAAGGTTGTAAAAGGGTACTGTAACTACATGGAATCAACTACCTGTATGTGTACAATAACAGCTTGTAAAAGGATTCTGAGACTACATGGAACCAACTACCTGGAATTGCACAATAACAGGTTGTAAAATGGTACTGAAACTACGTGGAATCAACTACCTGTATGTGTACAATAACAGCTTGTAAAATGATTCTGAGTCTACATGGAATCAGCCGCCTGGAATTATACAATAACAGGTTGTGAAAGGGTATTGAAACTACATGGAACCATGAATTGGTACAATAACAATAAAGCCAGGTACCAGTGCCCTTCCAAATTTGATTATATGTTCTTTGAACAAGATTGAGAATGTAAGGTTTTTCATCTGTGGCCCCTTTTTCATCTTTTTTCATCTGTGGCCCCTAATTTATGGAATGCCCTCCCCTCTGAGATTAAATCCCAACCCAACATGGTTCTTTTTAAGAAGGCTTTAAAGACGTGGTGTTTCATCAAGGCCTACCATTAATCATGCTCTCTGACCATACGAGTTCATTTGGTTAGGCGCCTTGACGCCCTCTGGGGCTAAGTTGCGCGATACAAATCCTGCTTCATTCATTCATAAGGTCGCAAAACGTTGCTATAACTATATCCCGCTAAATAAGCATCACAAATCAGTCAACAGACTTTATCCAACTGTGGCTACTCTCTCTCAGTGGTCTTACACTCCACAATCCTTCTTTACAGCGCTCTGAAATGCAGAACACTTATCTTTTCTCGCAGCTGTTGATTTAACAATATTTTAATATACTGCCTCTGGCTTATTTTGTTTTTTATTGCATAAAATGCATGCTAATGCTTTCATTTATTAGCTTTGAGTTATTGTTGTATGGATGTATTTATCTTTTTCCTAAGTAAGGTATTTATGTTCCTCCGGGGCTGTAGTTTGTGATGTACAATTTCGGTAATCTATAAATAAAAATCGGTAAGCCATATCTGAAATTATTTTACAACCGGACGATAATAGGTGGTGCGCGTAGCTGAGCCGTTTACAAGTAGGAAAGGCATTCTGGAGTGGTCAGAGCTCTCCTCAAGTAGTGTGTACCATTCCCTACAGAAAGGAGTAATTTTATTCCTGGATCTGATAAAGAGTTGGGCAGTCTTCAAACCCTTTATGCAGAGGGCCACCCTTGTCTGGTGACCATCAAACTTTGTGTGAGAACTTTAGAAGAGTCAGCAGGTGCAATTATCATTGATGGATACTTATCTCATTTAGGAGGACAGGATATTTTGGGTGACCTGGAAGACATATATGTGAAATGTTGAATCTATATTCTAAGCTTTGGGCAGCTAAGCTGGACGAGTAAATACATACAAAATAAGAAAATGCATTGAGGCTGTGAAAAGAAGTGGTAGAAACAAGGAGGTGAAAGGGTAAATCCAAAGCAGCGTTTCAAGGTACAAAGTGTGACAACAAGTAGAGCAGAGAGTAATAAGAGGAAAAGAAGTGGACGCAGGGAAAACTGGCCAGGAAAGCAAAGGCAAAAACAGAGACCACACTTTTCGAGTTTGGGAAGTGTGGAACAAAACTGTGTTTTGTATGGAATAGTGGGAAAACCAGGAATAAACCGGTGTTCCTGGTATGAAACCACCAATGAGTTGTAGAAGAACATTTAGAGAAGAGTTTAAATGCAAATCTATTTTCGGAAAGATTTCGTGTCGAAGAGGAATAATGCAATAGAGTCAGATGGATAGATCAAACATCAATCACAAGGCTTGGGGCAGACGGGTGTTGGCTCATAACATCACTCAAACACTTGTAATCACTTGAGGCAGAAAAGTATGGTCTTCTAAGAATGTAAATGCATTCATTCTATACTAGTGTAAAAGTGCTGCGGTGCCTGCAAACTAAATCCTCTTTAGTGATACAGTCGAAAGAAAAACATAGCTAAACATATACAATCTTGTGAGGCAAACCACTCAGTGGTGACTGGTGACTTTTTAAATATCTAGACAACACCCCTATATTGTATTGTCCAGTGCAGCAAGTAAGATGTATTCTCCCTAGAGTGTTTTTTGTGTAGAGGGGAAAGTTCTAACGTAATGAAAGATTGTAATAGGTACAATCAAGTGGTGCATTTAACACCATGATTGTCCAGATACAATGGCCAAAAATGCTTGTTTTTGCATAGGAGGTTCGAAGTGACAAATTGTGAAATATTCCAAAACGTTATGCTCTGGAAAGAAAGGGATATTTTTATAAGAGGTATAACCAGTGGTATGGTGTAATACCATCCACTTTGAATGTTATAGCTTGATCTCGTTTGGATGTCGGTATCTAGTTCTAAGGGTCAAATTACTTGAAAGATAGGGATTCTGGGATGGGCTAGCCGGGTGGTACCAGATCTTAAGACTGCGTAAACCAATACATTGACCTAGTAGAAATCTTTGTACCTTTTGGAAAGTACAAGGTATATCTACTCTTTTTCTGCAAACCCCTGAAATCGCTAGTTAATAAAAGCGCTATATAAGAACGGTCGAGCAGTAGTAGTAATTGTGGCAAAGCTTTCTACCATACAAGAAACATAGATATACAAGTAGGCAGAGATATAAGCAGAAACAATCTGCCTACACATCATTTTTTGCCATCAAATTATGTGTTTCTGGAAACTTATTTTGACTCTCTATGAACTAGTCTGTCTTTGTGTTGCCATGGCTGTAGAACAATGAACACATCACCCACCACTGAAGGTGAAAAGACCCACTCATTTGTACCTATCGCATGGTGTCTTGCACTACATGACATCCCATGAAGCCAAAAACCGTTCTTAAAAAATTCCTAGTTACATTTGAGGAAATGAGTCACATGGGAAAACCATTGTATGATTGGTGTACGCACATTTAAATGTACAAAAGTCTTAGTATAGGGAAATAATATATATGGATCAACAGGGATGTTGCCACATTTCACATTGATTTGTTTTTGTAATTGCAAAGCCATGAACTATTTAAATGAAATTATTTGCTAATAACAAGGTACTTGTTTAAATCTCATATCTCCTCCAGCAACATAAACGTATTTACCTTGCCAGCAATAAAAACAACCAAAGCAGATGTAAATGCCAAACAGTAGCATACTCACAGGACAAAGTAATTAGGTAGTTGATCTTTATTGAAGGCGTAAGCAAAAATGCCCAGAAATCAGCCCCGATTGTTGTGGTGATGTCAGGAGCATCACTGTTGTCTGGAGGACGTTGGCAAATGACTGTGGCGGGGCCGCCCTCAACAGTCATTCATTAAGGTAGGGAAAGACTAGTACCCTTCCCCAAAATGGTCTCTGACCACCACTATCACCTTTGTAAACACCCGAGGGGCACTGTGAGGCAGATTGGGAGCCCAGCAAAAAAAAAAGTGCTTGTGGCCTACCTCGAACCACAGGTATGACTTTGGGCCTGCAGAACAAGGATATGAAAATAGGCATCCTGTAAGTGCAACACTATTGTATCATCATCAGTCTCCAAGGAAAAGGAGTAGATGTTGCCTGCGTATCCTTGAAGCCGGAAGGCACATTATAGGGAACCAAAAGCATGCTATGTTACCTATGCCCACCAAGACGTAATTTCTCGCCCCATCTACGCAGTCTACACTGGCTGCCTATAAAAAAACGAACTGAATTCAAAGCACTCACCCTTGCTTACTGGGCAATAAACGGAGTTGGCCCCCACTATCTACGGAAAAGAATCCGTAATTACCATCAAACACAGGAACCTACGATCCAATCATCTTGAACTCCTCCTCACCCCTTGCTTTGCCACAGCTAGAATGGGAGGGCAGTCCTTCCCCGTCAGAACCACGATCCTGTGGAACTCCTTGCCCTAACACATCAGAAAGGCCAATTCGGAATCTAGCTTCCGGAATCCTTGAAGACTTGGCTCTTTAATCTTCCTTAGCACCCTGCGGATTCCAACATACTTTCCACACCTCTTTCTATGTCTCCACTGCCAGCGCTGGAATACTCCCGTTGGTGGTAGCCACGTGCTCTATAAGCTGCGTAATAAATAAATAATAATGCAATCAGAAACTCAGAGGGGGGCTTTGAGATTAAGGAGGGAATCTGCTCCTTGTTGGAATCTGAGCGAGATCTAAAGTCATGGTGACGCCCTTGCACCTTCTCTGGGGATCAAGAATGGCAAGAAGGGCAGAGTCATGCTTGGGCTTCTTGTGTTTCTTTTTAACTTACTGAAGACGTTGACTATGAAGAAGTTCGGCTGCAGGTACGACTTCAGGAGCGAGCCTGCATCTGCACTCTCGACTTCACCTGGAAGTGGAATCTATATGGTTTGTTTCATAATCTCAGATGGTTTTTGGATTAATTTGGTTGCAGTCATCACAGGCCTTGGTGTTGTGCGCCAAACCCAGACACCAGAGATACACCTCGTGGGATCTGTCACAGACATCTGTTTGCAACAGCCCCTGTGAGGTTTAAACTCTGTAGTCTGAGGAGGTGATATTTTCCATTGCAGATTGGAGAAATTTAAGAGAAAAAATTGCTTAGATAAAAACACTTCAAGGTGTAAAGAAAACAATTGGAGCTCTGAATCAGCTTCCAAATGAACCAAAAGAAAGGAATTGACATCAGCGTGCATGGTTGGCACTTGTAAGCGCCTATGCTCATCACTAACGGATGAAACAATGTCAGCTCGTGGTTACAAGGTTCCACCTATTGGTGTGCACAGGAGAGCTGCTTTTTGAGTTTGTGGATCCAGTCTGGCACCTGAGGATCCTCACAAGCAGAGGAATCTGCAGTTACAAGTATTCTTCAGCAATGAATTGCACTGGTTTCACGATGTTCGCATTAATCTTTAACCCCTCCCCCACTGGTGACAGAACCGTTCCGTCACGCCCCTTGGGTGGGCTGTGCTGGTGACGGAACGCTTCCGTCACGGCCAGCTCGCCGCGCCTGCGCGGCGCTGATTTCGCGCCTGCACGGCGCGTTCTTTTGAGCGGGCGGGGCCGTGACGGAACCGTTCCATCACAAGCACAGCTCACCCGAGGGGCGTGACGGAGCGGTTCCGTCACCAGCGTGGGAGCACCGCCCCAACTCGCCCCTTAGCACTGCGGCGGAATAGCCGCCGCAGTGAAAGGGTTAATAAGGGATTTTGTTTATTTTTATCGACATGATCAAGCTAACTTAGCTTTATCTGCAGCTTTCCTCACCATTTTTAATAGGACCAAGTGTGATTTTCTTCAGTCTTTTAGAACATTTCTTATTTTTAGCAAGAGATTACATTTCAGGATGTATGTCATTTGCCCCCAGCTGCTCATTTGTGATATATTTGTTGCACCACCTCCTAACCAGTGCCGGACTGGCCGTAGCGGGCACAAGGCATTTTCCTGGTGGAACGGAAGGGTGGGGGCCGGTTTTGTTATGGGGCACGGGTTTATCAGCACTGCTGCAATATCGGCCCCCTTTAATAAAACCGGCAGCAGTGCTGAAGAAAGTGCAGTTCAGCTTCTCGCTAGTAACCACCCCGTCCTCCAGCCAAAGGGCCGCTCCGGCAGATTTGCCAGGGCTGGTTTGTGTTCCCAGTCCGGCCCTGCTCCTGACTTTTGATTGTCAACCCATAGCAAAAATATTGATTCAATAATTTAGCTTTTGTCTATTCCTTTCTACACATGTTCACCTTTGCTGCATATTCTCAATTTCTGATAAATCTAAAAAGACTTTGCTTTGAACTCTTCTACTTTTAAGATGCCTATATTTATACATCAAACCACTGGAGTGCCCGAATAGCTTTTTCAAGCTTGATTTATTTAATTGAGGTTACAGTGGGAGGAGGTCAGTGGCTTTGAAAGCCCAGATGTAGGTGGGCACTCAGTGCATCACCTTAATTGCCAACCGTTCTAAACCCCATACATATCCAGTCAAAGAAAATTGATACTACATCACACCAAACCAATCACCTCCAAAAAGGTCTGCACACTGAGGAAAAAAAAGCAATTAAAACGACATCGGAATCACCTTCACCTTCACTCATCAGATATGCCTACGCGCTCAAGCTAAAAATTGATACTTGTATATCGCACAACTCACCCGCAAGGGTCTCAAGGCGCTTGTACGAATACCACTGTGGAACCCATCCTGGCTTTCCCTGTGAGGCGTCCACTCCTGGGCACCCCCAAGGTGGAGGTCAGGCATCCATAGCGTTGTGGGGGCCGTTGTGGAGATTAAGCAAGCTATTGCCCAGAGTTGCAGAGTGGGACTCCATGATTGGAATAGGCACCGAGTCGAGAATTATCAGGTCCGTGGAATTTTGAGCCCAAGACCCGCCGAGGCAGGGAATTGAACCCTGGTCCCGGTCCAGACCTCTGCATCAGGGTCTGCCGCTCTAACCATTGCACCACAGCAAACCACATAACCACTAGTAAACATCCCACATTTCACTGATAACTAGCCTTCCAGACAGTGTTAAAAATATCTCACTCAGCAACAAACTTATTTACTCAAGTACCTTGTCAGCACTAATAACAACCAAAGCAGATTTATATGCGAAACAATGAGCCTACTCACAGAACTAAGTAATTATATTGTTGATCTATATTAAAGGCAAAAGCAGGAAAGTATGAAAAATCACCACGGATTGTTGAAATGATGTGTTTTTCTAATTGCTATTGTGAGCTGGCATTCTTAACTTGTGACTCCTTCACAGAGCCTTCCTTTCATCTGGGACATCTTATATAATGTGTGCTTTTCGGCATTCCCTCTGGATCAATGAGTCGAGGGCATTCGAGCTATAATCCAGATGTTTCATTCTCTGTTCCAGGTCTCAGTTAGGCTAGCTTTGAGGCTCTCTGGTCTACTGGCCTTCTATTTCCTGCTTGCCAACCATGCCAGATGGCACATGCATGCTTTACAGTGAGATGTTAAATCTCAATGGACCCAGAACTAAGGGAGCCTATCCGATTCCATTGAGGTTTTGGATAAGACTGCACAAGATCTACAGTGGTGGCTGCTCAGCCACTATTGGACCAGTGGCAGAGCCCTCTCTGTACCCTACCCAGAGTTATGGGTGGTGATGGGCTGATCACTGCTGGGTTGGGGTGGCTACCTGGGAGAGATGCAGATCAAAGGCTTCACATCAAGCCTTTGATTGCAGTAGTTGACTGCAATCCACTTGGCACTGAAGACCTTCCTGTCATCCATCAAAGGGAGGCTGGTTCAGGTTCTCATAGACATCAACATCACCACGTGGTACTGCAACAAGCAGAACTTGGAGGGGTGCTGGGTTCTGTGCCAGGAGGCTCTGCACCTCTAGACCTGGCTGAATTATCAGTGGATTTGCCTGATCGTACTCAACCTGGCAGGGTCTTTACACACCATGTCAGACAAACTCAGCCGATGTCGCGTAGTGAATCACAAATGGCAAGTACACCCCGAGATAATGCAGGATGGCTTCCAGCAATGAGGAGAACCATGGCTCGATTTCTTAGTCATCTCCAAGAAAGCTCAATGTCAATGCTTTTGCGGAGCTGGAATTTTCAAGGAGGTTCTCTCTTAGAGAAGCATTCCACACAAGTGGAGACCAAGACTCCTGTATGCCTTCCTGCCACTACCTCGGAGCCAGCCTGCTGCCTGGGTATATTCACATGGTGAGTTGTCTGTGGTTAGATAGAGTATCCATCAGAAAGAGCATTACCGAAGATATGTAACTTGTTCATTGGCATATTTTAGAATCCTGCCAGTCTGTTCTTCTTGTGTTCTTTGACAAGGTCTCTTGGTAATATTTACACGGCAAGATGTGATCATCTTGGATTTTCGTAGGACCATTGCTGCTCCTTTATACTGAAGATGTGCAAGCAATTTCACTGTCACAGGAGGTAAACGGTTGTTAACTGATTGAGTATTACCTGGCTGATAAGGGAGAAAGGATAGATGATGCTGCAAGGATCGATTCCCAGTCTGATTTTCTTCAGTGCACTCATATGTGGCATTAACGAATATCTGGATCAACTCGTTTTCACTTTACAATATTTTCAGGTATTTTTTTTTTCTTTTAAGTAACTGATACAGTCACAGCTTAGCACGAGCAGTACAGGACCCACGTTTTGTCATACCTGTCTCATTTATGGAGCTTTCTGCAACAAGCAACAAGGTGATGGTAGGATTGCTTGAATTAATCTCAGCTGCTGGCATTCTCTTTTGGCGCATTACAGTCCATCGTTTTGTGATGGGTATGCTCAGATGATGGTCCTGTGCTCTCTGCCACAGGGCTCAAGCTATTCCACGCTGATGAAGTCTAAGTCGGCTGAAACTGGGCTGGGGTTTCTTGTGTTCCCATCTGGAGGGGACTAGGCACAACAGCTTGGTCAAGACTGTTCCTATTGGAGCAGGAACAAGACTGTTTTGCATACGCCTGCTTTCTATCTATTGCTGTTCAGTTGGTTAAAAGTGATTGAATGGAATGCGGCCAGAGCCATTGTCATTATCATTCTTTCCATCACTTTCTAACACATGGTCAAAGCTTCACTTCAGTCTGAGAATCCTTAAAACCCCACACATTATCTCAGATGTAAGCTTACATTCACCTTTGTTAGACCTGGCACCTTGGCGTGAGTCTCCCTTCCACTTTTTGCTGATGTGCCTCCGATGTTTTTCTGGTTTTCCGATACTCAGGGCACTGCGCCACGGCTGATCCGTGCCGCAGTGCAAGTGCCCCCTACTGTAAACTGTACATACGATTGGTATCCATGATTGGTGCATTGGATTTACTGTTAGTCCCTAGTAAAGCGCACGAGGGAGTGCCGGGGCTTGTAGATGCCAATACTGCTGGTGGACCTGCAGCGCTGGTTGCGCCACCCACCTAAGCAGCCGTAAAAATATGTCTGGGAACTGCGACCGCAGAACCCGCGTGCGGTCTCGTACTGTCACGCTAGCTGGGCAAGTGTCCCCACTTGCCAGCCCCGACCCTTCCCTTGACTACATATTAGACACCCCTATGGTAGGCCTGCGGGCAGGGTGCTTTGGAGGTGCAAGGTAGGACAAGCCCTGATGTGCGTGGCCTGTCCTGGTAGTGACTTACAACGAAGACCGTAGTTCACTACTGAAGGCTACCTGCTCCATTAGGCCAGACTGAGCTGCGAGGATTATTACGACCTATAACCCTCGCAGGCTCAAGGAGCATGGTAGTGAGTCATGTTTAGTATGCCTGAACTCAGGATAATGAGATATTTCTTGTAGTCAAGTTTATTTCGGTATCCTGGGTTTGCAAATGCCACTTTTAGGAAGCTAGCATTTGCTTGCTTAACCATTTCAGTTGCCTCTGCCAGTATGTGTATCTGACTGTCTGGGATGTGTGAGTGACAGGGCTGGAGGGATGACAGGTGGTGAATGCGCAGATTACACCTTAGTGGGAGGTAGGAGTGCCTCTTGACTCGAACTGTCACTGTGCTCGGCCACCACAATGCTGGCCCCACCCTCCTGGGGAGCGGCGGATGACTCTGCCGGCACCTGGCCCAGGAAGGGCGGAGCCCCCATCAACAAGGTACTCTGGCCACTCCTGTCCGGACAATGCTGGCTCCACCTCCTGTGGGGCGTCTGATGCGCCTGCCCCTCACACTGAAAGCGGAAGCCGGAGTACACCCGCCGGGGTACTCCAGAACTGAGAGTGGCTATGCAAAGGCCCCCCTGGCCTGCGAGAACAAAAGAATTGGCCTATAAAAGATGGAGCCCTGCTCCTTGAAAGTTAGATCCAGTTTGGGCCACAGAACGACTCTGCCCTACGAGAAGGACCGCGAGAAGACAAGGAAGGGTGCTGACTCTTGCCTGTGTCTGGTGCCTTGCTGCTGAAGGAGAGGAAGACAATAAGACTACGAAAAGACTATTGTGCTACTTGTGCCAAACTCTGCAAAGAGATCTCCAAGGGCTTGGAACTGAACTTGCCCCCTGACCAGCGTCCCAGGACCAGTGGACGCTACCCCCTTGGAAAAGCGACTGCGGGTGTTGACCATCGCCGCGGCACCGACAAAGAGGAAGCTCCTCTAAGGCATCCAAACCCTCCCGACCACCGTGACCGAGGCCCAAAGCTACAGCGGAAGCACAGTGAGGACCAGCCGCCGCTGGCCCGAACATCGTGACCACAACTGCGCTGGGAGCCCGAGAGCAAAGCAAAGGAGGACCCGTCCGGTCCAAGCTATCGAGGCGACTGCATAGCGAGCCGTCCCTCACCTGCAAGGACAGACAGTTGCCCTACGAGAATCCACAAGGTCGGTAGCCTGCCCGACAGCCCAGCTGTGAGCCCACAGCTGCATCGACATTTGGTTGGGTACGTCCTGCACTTAGGGACCGTACTGCCACTTGTCACCGCCACACAGCCGCCGTCTCCAAGACCGGAGCGAGCAACAAGGAAAGGACCGTGCCGCCACAGAGCACCGCTGCCCCGGACGACCAGTGACCTGCTCGGCCGAAGAGCCGCAACGATCAGCGACACCGGGAAGGCAACGCGACGTGGGACAGATCCCCTGGAAGCCGCTGGCTCCACCAAGAACTTTGTTCAACGCCAGCCTACGGGCCCCAACGAACTACAATAAGAACTGTGGTAACCTAAAAGCTGATATCCTGCAACCGTATCCGTAAAGTTATTGACTGTATTCATAAGCCTGCGTAAAGTTTATATAAAGAGATATATTTTTACAAGAATACAGTCTGGTCTCGTTGTGTGGTGGGTTGGTTGTAAAGGTGTACTGTTGCACGTGTTTAACCCTATGTGCCCCAAAGATTAGCCTAAGACTGCTTAAGCCACACTACCTAGAGGGTAAGCAGAGGTTGTCTGGAAGGTAACCCTCAGCCCTGACGAGGAAGAGAGAGTCCCTGCTTGACGCTAGTGTTTCACTGCGCCAACTAGAGCCTCCCCCTTCCTACATTGGACGCAGCGGTGAGGATTTTTCGAATTTACACTTGCAATAGTTATACCTGAGCTTCTGACCGCTACACAGGGATTACGGTACAGTTACTAAACCACCGACTTGGCTTTTTGAAAGAAGATTCCGAGTGCAGAAACCATGCCGGGCACAAAGAGCCTGGATGGAGCAGAGTCCACGACCTCCGAGGTGTTGGAGGTAGAGTGGGACGCCGCAAAGCTGGACAAATACACACGGATGGAACTGAAATTTTTCTGTAGGAAACTCAAAGTTCCGCACGCTGGCTGCAGAAACAAGCCGGAGCTCTACAAGGCCCTGAGAGCCTGGGTGGAGTCCAGAAAGACCCCGGAAGAGCAAGACGTCCTCGCCGAGCAAGATACGACGGAGGAGCAGAATGCGCTTGGGGACCTGATCGACCTGGAAAGGCAGGACAGCGAGCACAGCTTGGGTAAAGGCCTGTCGCCAGAGGAGCTGGCGGACAGGAAGGAAACCCGGAATCACGAAAGAAAGTTGGCAGAATTGAAAATCCAGCTGGAGCTGGAAACAAAAAGAATGGCGCTGGAAGAACGAAAGCACCAAATGAATTACGAAATCAAAATGAGGGAGATGAGTCTCAAGGAGAGAGACTTGGATCGGCCTCCCTCTGGTGGCAGCACATCGCCAGTGCAGGTAGAGTCAAGAGTGCATATCCCGAAGGACGTAGTCAAGGAGTTCTTTAAGGGGGATGACATAGGACAATGGTTTAGGGCATATGAGGTAGCCATGTCCTCCCACCGGGTCCCTGAAAAGGATTGGGGAGCGGGGTTGTGGGGAAGGTTCCTTAGCGAAGGGAGAGATACCTTGCTAGATTTGCCCGTTGAGAATCAGAGGTCCTATACCCACATGAAAGAAGCTTTGTTGAACAGGTATGGGCTTACCCCTGAAATGTATAGACAGAAGTTTAGGGGATGTACTAAGCGGCCTGGGAATACGTATGTGGAGTATGTGACTTACTTTTGCAGAGCGCTGGATGGTTGGGTGAAAGGTAACAAAGTGAATGATTTTCAAGGTCTCTTTGATTTGATTGCATGGGAGCACTTGTCTGATCACTGTTTTCCTGAGTTACGCCAACACCTGATCGATAGCAAGCTGTCCAACCCGAGGAAGCTTGCTGAGGAAGCGGACCGCTGGCTCAGCACCAGGGTCCACAAGGGTCCAGTGGGAGATTCCGCCAAGAGTGGGCAGGGTCCCCAGCAGAAGAGTGGGGGGGACAAGGGGGGAAAACAGAAGGGGTTCCAGAAAGGCCCCCAAAGTAGTTCCCAAGGGAATCCGCAGCAGGGTTCTCAGCCTCCCCCACCCCCGAAGCAGAACGGGGCCCCGACAGGTAAACCTGTTCCAAAGGGGCCCTTCAATTGTTTCAAATGTGGCGAGCCTGGGCACATATCGAGTGACCCCAAGTGTCGCCTATTTGGAAAACCCGCACCCACTGGTGCTCCGCCCCGACAAGTGACTAGCGTTCACCTGGGAGAAGAAATGATGGTCCCGGGGGGTGGAGATCCCGTTCACATGACCCTGGTCTCGTTAGGAGACAGCGAGATGATCCCTACGAGCTACCTGCCCTCTAACACTAAGAAATATGGGCAGGTGGTGATCATCAATGGCAAGGAAGATGAGGCTCTTAGAGACACAGGAGCCAGTGTGACTGCAGTGAGGCAGCACCTGGTGTCTCAAGAGCAGGTTGTACCCCATGCCTACTGTAGGGTTATCAACGCTGATAATTCTGAGAGTCAGTGTCCGATGGCTCAAGTTCCCTTCGAGTGGGGGGGGGTCTCTGGTACTCTGCAGGTCTGTGTGAGAAAAACCATGCCTGTTGACTGTTTGCTAGGGAACGACTTGGAGCACTCCCCTTGGGAAAAGGTGGAGAAAGCGACTCACCTGCGGATGGTGGGTCTGCCTGACTGGGCGTGCGTGACCACCCGGTCGATGGCAGCCAGTAAGGGTGATCGAGAGATCCTGGGGCCTGATGGAGAGGCCCAGGAACCGGCTTTAGGGAGAAGGCGCAGGGGGCGCGGGAAACCGGCCCCTGAAGTTCCTACGGTCCGGGAGGAAGCAGACCTTGAGGGGGATGCCCTGGAGCCTACAGGGGAACAGATCGCCGAACTGGGGGACCTGCCTGAGCTGACCCATTGGCAGCAAGAAGGAGGACCCGCCAGGGAGGAATTCTGCAGGGAGCAGAAAGAATGCCCTTCTCTCGTGGGTATGCGGCAGCAGGCTGCAGACCAGGCCAATGGTGGTCAGGCCAAAACACATTACGTATACTGGGAGAACGACCTCCTGTATTCGGAGCCTAAGGCTGCTGAACCGGGGTCAGCCCGTGTGCTGGTGGTACCCCAGAAGTTCAGAGCCTTCCTACTGGGTCTGGCTCACGATGTGCCTTAAGCAGGACATTTGGGGATGGACAAGACCTATGACAGGCTTGTCACCCACTTTTACTGGCCCCAAATGCATAAGAGTTCAGATACTTATTGCAGAACCTGTCCGACTTGCCAGGCAAGTGGGAAGACGGGAGGGAAGAACAAGGCCCCCCTCCAACCCTTCCCTGTGGTCGGTACGCCATTCCAGCGAGTGGGTATTGACATCGTTGGGCCTCTGGACCCCAAGACAGCCAGGGGCAACAGGTTTATCCTGGTCTTGGTGGACCATGCCACCCGGTACCCTGAAGCCATTCCTCTGAGGACAGTGACGGCTCCCGTGGTGGGGCGTGCACTGATGGGAATTTTCTCACGAGTAGGACTCCCTCTAGAGGTAGTGAGCGACAGAGGGACCAATTTCATATCGAAATATATGAAATCCCTTTGGCAGGAGTGTGGCGTAACGTATAAGTTCACCACACCCTACCATCCCCAAGGTAACGGGTTGGTTGAGAGATTCCACCGAACCCTCAAAGGCATGATCATGGGCCTGGAAGGTCCGATGAGGCGTAAGTGGGACGTCCTCTTACCATGCCTGCTGTTTGCATATCGCGAGGTACCACAGAAGTCCCTAGGGTTCAGCCCCTTTGAACTGCTGTACGGCCACCCCGTGAGAGGACCACTGAGTTTGGTAAAGGAAGGCTGGGAGCAATCTCCCAGGAAACCTCCCCAGAATGTATATAGCTACATGCTGGCCTTCAGAAACCAGACCAGGCGCTTCAGACAACTTGCCGAGGCAAATCTGGAAGCGAGCCAGGAAGAAATGAAGCGGTGGTACGATCAGAATGCCACTCTGGTCGAGCTTCAACCTGGACAAGAGGTGTATGTCCTGGCCCCAGTGGAGCCCTGTGCCCTTCAAGATAAGTGGACAGGACCATTTGAGGTTGTGGAGCGGAAGAGCCCCGTGACATACTTGGTGGACATGAAGACGCCCAGGAACCCTTTGCGGGTCCTACATGTCAACCGCCTCAAGCCCCACTTGCGAAGGTCCGAAGTGGGCATGTTGTTGGCAACCGATGACGGAATGGAGGAGGAGTCAGAGCCTCTCCCGGACCTCTTGGTGGCCTGTGAGAAGGATGGGTCAGTGGATGGAGTTAACCTCTCACCCTCCCTGACCGCCGAACAACAGGAGGACTGCCGCCAGTTGCTGGGGCAGTTTCCAGACCTGTTCTCCCTGGTTCCGAGTGTCACAGATTGGTGCGTCCATGATGTGGACACTGGAGACAGCTTACCGGTGAAGCATAAGGCTTACCGGGTAACTGACAGGGTACGGGCCTGCATCAAGGAGGAGGTCTCCAAGATGCTTGCCCTCGGGGTGGTTGAGTCTTCCAGCAGTCCTTGGTCCAGCCCCGTGGTCTTGGTTCCGAAGGCTGCTGCGCCGGGAGCCACACCCGAACTACGGTTCTGTGTGGACTACAGAGGACTCAATTCAGTCACGAAGACTGACGCGCACCCCATCCCCAGAGCTGACGAGCTCATTGATCGGCTAGGGGCTGCCCGGTTCCTCAGCACGTTTGATTTAACGTCTGGGTACTGGCAGATCGCCTTGACCGATGGGGCAAAGGAGAGGTCGGCATTCTCTACACCAGATGGGCATTTCCAGTTCCGGGTCATGCCATTTGGATTGAAGAATGCCCCTGCCACCTTTCAGAGATTGGTCAACCAGGTGTTGGCTGGACTGGACGAGTTCAGTGCCGCCTACCTGGATGACATCGCGGTGTTCAGCGGCACTTGGCCCGAACACCTGCGACACCTCTGGGAAGTGTTGATGGCCCTGCGCAGAGCAGGCCTCACAATCAAGGCAAGCAAGTGCCAGATTGGGCAGGGTTCCGTGGTGTACTTGGGACACCAAGTTGGGAGTGGCAAGGTAGCCCCCTTGCAGCCCAAAATCGAAACCATCCTGGCTTGGGAACCCCCCAAAACCCAGACTGCAGTGAGAGCCTTCCTGGGGCTCACTGGGTATTACAGGAGGTTTGTCAAGGGCTATGGCACGATTGTGACCCCCTTGACAGAGCTGACTTCGAAAAAGCAGCCCAGGAATGTGATTTGGACTGACACCTGTCAGAAAGCTTTCGACACCCTGAAGACTGCCATGTGCACGGCGCCTGTGCTCCTGGCCCCTGATTTCTCCAAAGAGTTCATTGTGCAAACAGACGCTTCAGAGCATGGTGTAGGGGCTGTTCTTTCACAGATGACTGAGGAGGGCTTTGACCAACCCGTAGCCTTCATAAGTCGGAGGTTACTTCCACGGGAAAGTAGGTGGAGTGCAATAGAGCGTGAAGCATTTGCTGTGGTCTGGGCGCTGAAGAAGCTAAGACCCTACTTGTTTGGGTCTCACTTCCGAGTTCAGACGGACCACAGGCCCCTCAGATGGTTGATGCAAATGAGGGGTGAGAACCCGAAACTGTTGAGGTGGTCCATTTCTCTACAGAGTATGGACTTTACGGTGGAACACCGCCCTGGCACCGATCACGCCAACGCTGACGGTCTGTCCAGATTTTTCCGCCTTAGTGATGTGGAACTCCCTGGGGAAGGGTAGTTCCCCCCACATTTCAGCTGGAGGGGACACATGTTAGACCTGGCACCTTGGCGTGAGTCTCCCTTCCACTTTTTGCTGATGTGCCTCCGATGTTTTTCTGGTTTTCCGATACTCAGGGCACTGCGCCACGGCTGATCCGTGCCGCAGTGCAAGTGCCCCCTACTGTAAACTGTACATACGATTGGTATCCATGATTGGTGCATTGGATTTACTGTTAGTCCCTAGTAAAGCGCACGAGGGAGTGCCGGGGCTTGTAGATGCCAATACTGCTGGTGGACCTGCAGCGCTGGTTGCGCCACCCACCTAAGCAGCCGTAAAAATATGTCTGGGAACTGCGACCGCAGAACCCGCGTGCGGTCTCGTACTGTCACGCTAGCTGGGCAAGTGTCCCCACTTGCCAGCCCCGACCCTTCCCTTGACTACATATTAGACACCCCTATGGTAGGCCTGCGGGCAGGGTGCTTTGGAGGTGCAAGGTAGGACAAGCCCTGATGTGCGTGGCCTGTCCTGGTAGTGACTTACAACGAAGACCGTAGTTCACTACTGAAGGCTACCTGCTCCATTAGGCCAGACTGAGCTGCGAGGATTATTACGACCTATAACCCTCGCAGGCTCAAGGAGCATGGTAGTGAGTCATGTTTAGTATGCCTGAACTCAGGATAATGAGATATTTCTTGTAGTCAAGTTTATTTCGGTATCCTGGGTTTGCAAATGCCACTTTTAGGAAGCTAGCATTTGCTTGCTTAACCATTTCAGTTGCCTCTGCCAGTATGTGTATCTGACTGTCTGGGATGTGTGAGTGACAGGGCTGGAGGGATGACAGGTGGTGAATGCGCAGATTACACCTTAGTGGGAGGTAGGAGTGCCTCTTGACTCGAACTGTCACTGTGCTCGGCCACCACAATGCTGGCCCCACCCTCCTGGGGAGCGGCGGATGACTCTGCCGGCACCTGGCCCAGGAAGGGCGGAGCCCCCATCAACAAGGTACTCTGGCCACTCCTGTCCGGACAATGCTGGCTCCACCTCCTGTGGGGCGTCTGATGCGCCTGCCCCTCACACTGAAAGCGGAAGCCGGAGTACACCCGCCGGGGTACTCCAGAACTGAGAGTGGCTATGCAAAGGCCCCCCTGGCCTGCGAGAACAAAAGAATTGGCCTATAAAAGATGGAGCCCTGCTCCTTGAAAGTTAGATCCAGTTTGGGCCACAGAACGACTCTGCCCTACGAGAAGGACCGCGAGAAGACAAGGAAGGGTGCTGACTCTTGCCTGTGTCTGGTGCCTTGCTGCTGAAGGAGAGGAAGACAATAAGACTACGAAAAGACTATTGTGCTACTTGTGCCAAACTCTGCAAAGAGATCTCCAAGGGCTTGGAACTGAACTTGCCCCCTGACCAGCGTCCCAGGACCAGTGGACGCTACCCCCTTGGAAAAGCGACTGCGGGTGTTGACCATCGCCGCGGCACCGACAAAGAGGAAGCTCCTCTAAGGCATCCAAACCCTCCCGACCACCGTGACCGGGGCCCAAAGCTACAGCGGAAGCACAGTGAGGACCAGCCGCCGCTGGCCCGAACATCGTGACCACAACTGCGCTGGGAGCCCGAGAGCAAAGCAAAGGAGGACCCGTCCGGTCCAAGCTATCGAGGCGACTGCATAGCGAGCCGTCCCTCACCTGCAAGGACAGACAGTTGCCCTACGAGAATCCACAAGGTCGGTAGCCTGCCCGAAAGCCCAGCTGTGAGCCCACAGCTGCATCGACATTTGGTTGGGTACGTCCTGCACTTAGGGACCGTACTGCCACTTGTCACCGCCACACAGCCGCCGTCTCCAAGACCGGAGCGAGCAACAAGGAAAGGACCGTGCCGCCACAGAGCACCGCTGCCCCGGACGACCAGTGACCTGCTCGGCCGAAGAGCCGCAACGATCAGCGACACCGGGAAGGCAACGCGACGTGGGACAGATCCCCTGGAAGCCGCTGGCTCCACCAAGAACTTTGTTCAACGCCGGCCTACGGGCCCCAACGAACTACAATAAGAACTGTGGTAACCTAAAAGCTGATATCCTGCAACCGTATCCGTAAAGTTATTGACTGTATTCATAAGCCTGCGTAAAGTTTATATAAAGAGATATATTTTTACAAGAATACAGTCTGGTCTCGTTGTGTGGTGGGTTGGTTGTAAAGGTGTACTGTTGCAAGTGTTTAACCCTATGTGCCCCAAAGATTAGCCTAAGACTGCTTAAGCCACACTACCTAGAGGGTAAGCAGAGGTTGTCTGGAAGGTAACCCTCAGCCCTGACGAGGAAGAGAGAGTCCCTGCTTGACGCTAGTGTTTCACTGCGCCAACTAGAGCCTCCCCCTTCCTACAACCTTCATGAGAAATGTGATCTTTTATCCCATTTATTACGCAAGTGCCACGTATGACGGCCTGCTGCTCACAACCATCCAACATTTACAGTACAAAACAAGGCTTTCAAGCCTATGTCAAACTTTAAGCCTTGGGGGCATGCCCTCCCGGGTTAGAAGTTATTGTAATGATTACTGGTTCAAAAAGATTGCATTGTGAAACCTTGGCCATGGTCCATCAGGCTTTGAACAGTAAAGGAGCTCTGTATCTAAAATCCCAAATCATATGCAGGTGTCCGACATATGCCCAGCTATCTGTACTGTACAGTCAGTGGAACATAACACCATAATATTCGTTCTTCTGCGTCATGGTGGATGCACTTTTTCAATTTGTGGGTCCATCCTTTGGAATGTATGCATTTAATAATCCAGTATGGGTTGAATCATGTCTGCTTTCTGTACACTGTTACAAACTCGCTGCTTTCGAAACGTTTTTTGGAGGTTTCTGCAATGCTCCTACTGCTTTTCTTCAACTGGCAGTACCCTTTCAGTCATGGCTAAAATGACAAGCTCTGTAGCGGCTAGAGGCGGATATGAGCATCTATGAAAACACACTCAATATCACACAACACACTTTTTTCTTTCCTTAAAAAAAACTGGAAAAGGAGACAGACAAAAACTGATGTAAAAACACGACTAAATATGAACTGCTAAGATTGGTGAAGCGATACATTTCAATGTGTTACATCAGAGCTGAAATCACAGGACATATTTACTGAGTGGTCTCAGGCAGTACCGTTCAAACAATAATAAATAGTGGAGAGACATTGTGTCAGTTTAGAACTGTAGTACATTCTTATTGTGACTCCGAGAAATTGATATTTGCCCAGGTGAAACTGTTCTTTTAACTATCTAGATTTAGGAAAGCATAGACACACAGAACATGTTTTTATTAAATCAGGCTTATTTTATTAACTACTGCTTCTGTTATGATTGTTTCCATTTGAGACATAATTATTTTATCATAATTGACTACTTCACCAATAAGTTTTAGTGTAATCAGCATGTTGTCCACTTTCTAAGTATTTTTAAACTTTTTGCACTTTCACGTGACATTTATCTAACAACTAATGACAACGTAAACTTGCGATGGCATGTCTGTGGTCGCAGCATAGATTGATGGAAATATACCATTATCACATATAAAATCATGAGGTCGGATCGCGAAGTGTAGTTTGTGTCGGCGAAATTTTAATATATTGATAGTGATGACTGTATCATGTATATAGATAGATTTGTCTTGCAGCGCTTTAATTTTTCAGGAGCAAGTTGGCAACATGCGCTTGATTTTAACACCATAGTGCATCAAATAATGTATGTAGCATTACCTTCAGTAGTATTTCAGTAAACAATATACTGCTTAACCAATTAAAATAGAATATTTTACCATGTCAAAATCAAAAACCACGTACAAAAACATGAAAAAGGCATTGCTACCAAAACCAGCAAGAATTCAAATACCCCATGTAAAAATATTTTCATGTGCTATTGCCAATAAATAAAAATACTGCTGATGCTAATCTGACACGGCCCCAGAAGTAAAAAAAATGTAAATGTGTAGATGGGTTTTTCTATAAGCCTTCTGTTGCAGAACTGCATTAAATTAACTCATCTTTGGCAGCAAAGAAATGTGCCACTAAGGAAAACAGCACAGCTAACTACTTTTACGCATTTGCAGGCGCTTTTGGATTTATTTTCTTTTGACAAAACGGGGCTTGTGCCCTATTCCCAAGGAGGCGATTAAGCCTGCCCAGTTTATAGGTTCTGCATCGAAATGCGCGGGAAATTAATAGGCCTAAGCACGTACGTAAAATGTATCCTTAATCCCCAGGAAGGCATCTACCCGGCTAAGTGCGCAGCCTGTTCAAGGGTGCTGTGGAAATATATCTTTTTATCGTACACTTTGCACGACGTGACTCTTAAGCGCTTCTTTGTCCGTTTTCGAAAATACTCCCCTCCTCGCTTATAGACGCTTTTATCGCCGTTCCACTTTGTCATTGAGGCCACTGTGACCTGGTGGCGGACACAAAAAGCACAAAGATGTGGTGTTTCATACACAGCTTTCTGCAATTTGTTGCTTGAGTGACTACCAAATGAAGTCCGGGACCCTCACAAAGGGGGCGCTTTTCATGTCCGCCCTCGCCCCATCTGTGTCCTCTGGTGGTTCGTGCCGAGGGGGCGTGGCCGCATGAATCCAAATGCGCCGGCCCGCCGTTTTATGGACTCTTCCCCTGCTCGCGGGAGTTTATAACCTGCCCGCGCCATTGTGCGCCGCTCCCAGCTGACACGCGCGCGCTCTGTGCAGCATATTCCGGCCATAATTATTACTAATGAAGCTCGGAGCACAGCTTGTTCACACGGTGATTTATTCTGTCCGCCTCGGCTTCCCGAGGGCTCGCTGGGCTGTCGCGGTACGGTATCCCTTTTCGGACAGTTTCAATTCACCAGGAGAGCGACTGTCAGAAATATTCTAAAGTAAACAAAAGGCTGGCATTATCCAGCCAAAGTCCGTAGAACACGGCTTGGATATGCAGAGCAGGTTCACGTTGTTAGTAGTTTTGTTTGTAGTCATCTAAAACAAATATGCTGTTATCATTTCTGACTTGTCTGGAAATCATTTTGCAAGCACGTGTACTAGCACACTTAACCACCCATCCACACAGTCTAGTTAAGCCACTAGATGAATATAACGGTTCCAAAGCAACACCTCGGGTTAATTCACACACTTGCAGGCCTGCCAGGCAGAGGTCAGGGTCGGGCCCACCTGGGCAATATGACAGCGGCAGAAGGGCTGATCGGACAGGTTAATATGTGTGCTAGGTTTTTTGATTGATTGTGGGCCTGTTTTATGGTCTCGTGTGCCGGTATTTACCTTGAGTTCCCTGATATTATCACAAACATTGCCTGCACCTCAAATGCATGCATTCTTTCTCCCTTATCTTGTAAAAAACCTACACAGGGGGCCTGTGCATGAAACTGCCCCAAATTGTAAATGTGGGCAATTTTTTAGCTATCTGACTCGCTAACGGGGGCTACTTTTATTGTGATGCATGAGCGTTTATATCGTGTTGCACTCTGACTCTGGCAGGGCTTAAGCCAAACAACTCAGCACACACTTTGGCTAGACCTCCGACTTTCCCATTAAAATGATAACCCATCTGATTTTCAACAATAAAATATTCTCTATTCTCACACTGGTTACTTCTTACTGCTACTCACAGATAATACATGTACTCCAATGTGCTACTGAATCCTTAACCACTTCGATGCTGATGACGAGCTCAGCTCGTCATCAGGGTTACCTGCCGTGTGCGGATGACGAGCTGAGCTCGTCACGTAACGCGGTAATTTTAAAAATGCCGCACACAGCGGGAAAAGCCGCCGCAGCGATGCGGTTAATACCAAGACAAGAAAGTACCAAACCCTATTGGTGGTGCTTCATAGTCTCAGCCCAGATAGTAGCATGGGCTAGGGGTGAAGTGTCATTAGCGTAATCTGCATAGATTAAAGTGGAAACTGCTTCCATACTTTTTGTTTTCCCCTTTGATCAGGCCGAAATAAATATATCATCTCCTATGGAATGATAAATCAATGGATAACAAATAGGATAAGTGGAGAACTACTTTAGAATATACCTTTAGTAGTTCTGTCAGAAACACACCTATCACTGAAAAAGACACTTTAAAAGTTTCAGCTTAGTCTTTGATATCAGACTATCAAACTAATTAATCTTTATTGACTGGTAAAGTCAGAATTATGCCATGTTCCTCTTACAATATATCAACAAATAAATGGGTATTAGTGTTCCCATATAGGGAAATTTCCGCACATTTGGAAGCAACAGTTGTGTTTTATTCGTGAAATATATAAATATTCTTCATAGAAGTCTAATTTAAGGTGCTCTATTGTCCCTCAACACCAACTACCCAATGGTGTTACTTACACACAAAGTGTGCATCATTAGACAGAAAAACAAAGGACTTGGACAGCACACCTCTTATTAGTTAGCGGTTTCGTAACCTTCAATCACAATTATGGGTATATATGTCCCTATTTACTTAAGATACAGGGGCAACAACAGCAACTTTAAACAAACATAGAGATCCAAAGCATGTATTGAGTCTTGATATTCTTTTATTCCAAAAATTTGACTCCAGTAAAAGTTCCCGGCACACGGCTTGCTGACACGTGTCTCGTCTTGCAAAGACTTTCTCAAGGCGATAAAAGGCTCATGTTAAATGCACATCCGTACAAGGTATGATTTCCAATATGATAAAAGTTATTCACAGGAATTTTCTCCGACAAATGTGTAGAAGACCACTCAATGATAAGCTAAAATTGGTAACAATATATTCCGCCAACAATCACGGAAGATGAGGTAAGGACTTGTGCTTACAATAGTAGTTGTCTCAATCATCAAGGAAATTCCTTGGTCGGAGCCAGATATAGTGTATTGAATGGGTCCTCAGTAGTCTCCCAATTGGAGCATAATATATGAGTTGGACAAGACCTTGATGAGTCCCGACCTTTAGGAAAAGACCCCCACGTAGAATCCTCACCCTCACCCTCACCCTCCGCCTCCGAATCAGGATGCCGACACTCTAGTTACAGTATATTGAATTAAAAATAATATTTTTCTCATAGTGCAAACATTTCAAGAAATCACACTTTTAGAGCATTGAGCACGTTTCTGTTTTGAGATTTATGTTTGTGGGCATTTACACTATGATGTACGCTGTCACAAGTAAGGCCAGCCTGAGTTGTGAGTTGCAGAGAACAGTTTCCTGTTGTAGGAGACTGGGGTATTAATTGAGGGGGTGAGAACCCACCTCTAATATCACAATACTTGTCAGTGTGAACCACAAAAGTCACTAAATAAACTTGTACTTGACCATCTGGCAGCTTGGTTGGCACAAAGCAATCAGGCGTCCGCAGTGGTGACGAGTAACGATTGGTGATGAGTAACGATCTTGCATGACTTTACTAGTACTGCACTTTCCAGGAAGACTTTGGTGTCCTCTCCTGGGAACACTGAATCTCGCATTAGATGCCCTTGACACCATCCCTCGCTTGTTCAAATGGCTTCCCGCTGGTGTACGCATTGCTTCCTTGCTGGACAAACCCTGAAGGAGGCAACCGCGGACCACTACCGGGAAGTACTGACATGTCATGATTGGTCAATACCTTTGTGTCAAAACTGCCACTAGCCGGTGAGGCGGGCTCCGATATCTTGTGCATATCGTTTCTGCCTCAGTCAAATATATTTTATAAATTGCACAATATTTCTTTTTCAGCCTAGGCATCAGATCTCCTAGCTTCAGAATCAGTGTACTGCCTTTCAGGTTTTAATAATTTTCATACCGTATTTTTTTTTTTTTTTTTAAAGCATGGCATTGGTTAGTTCACATTCATGTATAGAACTTTGAACTCCACATATCATGCGTATTGTTAGAAATGGGTCTCTAGTTGGCAGTGGTTTGCACCTTTGTCCAGGTAGGCGCCCTTCCTTATAGTCAGGATAAGGGGGATACACTACTGAAATAACCCCTGCTGCCCCCCTTGGCAGCTTGGCAGGAGCAGTCAGGCTTATCTCAGAGGCAGTGTGTAAAGCATTTGCACATAACCAACAGTAATACAGTGAAAACACTACAATAGGACACCACACCGGTTTAGAAAAATATCCAGTATTTTTATATATCCAAAACAAGACCAAAATGACAAAAATCCAACATACTATACTTGAAAAAATATGCACTTTGCAAGAATACTTTAAAAACATAGTTCCTTGAAGTCAGTTGCTCTGTCCGGTGCTACCTCAGTACTGTAAAGGACAGAATCCAACAGTTCTGTCTGACCGCATCGGTCAGGGGTGTCCACAGACTCGTAAACAGTGCCTTTTGCGTTGCGGCCGACACGTTGGTGCGTACCAGTCGTGGCAACCGTCGCGGTTGCAGTGTGAATCGGTGCTGTGCCCTCAAGTCGCGGTAGCAACGGCTCAGTGACGATCATCCAGTGGCATCAGTGAGACTAGGGCTGCGGTGCGGAGTGAAGGTGGTGCTAGTTTCGGTGCTGACAGATCACGGTGCAGGCGACAGAGCCGGTTGCGGGAAGCTGGCATTGGTCGGGCCGGACTGCAGTGTAGGACGAGGCGGTGCGTTGTATCACTTATGAGCGGTGCCTCCAAGGCACGATGCAGTCACGGAGGTCACGGTCAGTGTGCAGCGTCTGCGTTGGTGAGACAGGGCGGCGAAGTGAAGTGAGGCGGTGTGGAGTGCGGTGCCCACAGGTCACGGTGCAAGCAGCTGCTCGGTGGCGGCATCGAGGGTCATCGTCGCCGATGAGACCAGGGTTGCGGTGCGAGATGTGGCGGTGCCCACTGCGGTGCCTTCAGGACACAGAGCCAGCGATGGAATTGGTAATAGAGTTGGTTGCTCTTCCCTTCTCTGGCAACTGAAACAGTGGTTCTAGAAGCGGTACCCAGAGATTGGTAAAGTCTTTGCAGTCCCTGAGACTTCAGAAGAGGAGGCAAGCTCTACTTCAAGCCCTGAGAGTTACTCAGCACACGTAAAGAAAGTTCAGTCCAATCCTTTCACTGCCCAAGGCAGAAGCAGCACCCGCATGCCAACCCAACAAAGCAACAGCAAAGGAGCAGTACTCGTCCTGGCAGCACTTCCAGCTCTTCTTGGCAGGTTCCTTCATTCCAATGAGTTCTCTGAAGTCTTTTATCTCCCTGAGACTTCCAACAGGACGCGGGTCTGCTCTAGGGCGGTGTGACTGGTGCAAGCGCACCAGGTGTGGGCTTCCTGGGGGTGCCATGTTTGCAAGTTTATTATGTTCTTGAAGGACTGGCTGCGGCGTTCCTTTCCTCCGTCAATTACCAGGCCTCACAAAAATGTCAAGTTTACTCTTGTGATTAATGTTCTTCCTGAAGAGAGACTGGAGTTTTGTATAGTTGATGATTTGACTTACTTGAAGGTAGTGCAGAGGAGAGGGTTAATATTCCTGCTGCAAAGAACGTGTACATGTAGATTACAGAGTGCATATAATGTAAATAGATCAGCAGGTTACTGCTTTTGAAAGAGAAATCCTTTTGTTCATTGCAATTGATAACGTGACGACCTAATATAGAACAATGAGGTATTAACATTCATCGTAGAGCTGCATACACACTGCAAAGTGTACATTAGAGCATAGATTAATGTTGCAAAAAGTGTTAATTTGGTAGGAATCCATTCTTTTTATTAAAGAAAACTCCCAATTATACTGTTTCTTTTTTGACTCTGAGTTTGTGCTCCTACCCACCAAGCACTCCTAAACTATACGGCCTACCAGTATGAATGACATGTGACTCTTACACTTTTAGTCCTTTGGCTTATGCAACATTTCGTATAAGCTGATTTACACACCTGTGTTTGATTGTTTCTGTGTAATGTGTGTCTGATGCAAAGTGCACTGACATCCTTTACTGGTATGCGTAGCACTATATAACTAATTCAATGCATCTGAGAGAGAGTGGTAATGGAGACTTAGTTACTGTTAAAGGGTGCTAGTGAGAGATACCTGTGGTGGAGGTGGTCATTGGGGGGGCGCCCACTAACAATGTCACACTGGGCACCACCAGTGCTAAAGCTGGTCCTGAGGAGGCTAGCTAGAAAACCCAAACAGCAGGATGATGAAAGTATAATCCAGTCCTTTCCCTGCCCAAGACAGAAGTAGTGAGCAGCAGGCCCACACAGCATAGCACACAGCAAAGTGGCAGTTCCTCCTGACAGCTTTTCCAGCTCTTCTTCCTGGCCTGGCAGGTTCCTTAGTTCAGTAGTAATCTGAAATACTGGGATCTGGGCCCCAATATTTATACAGCAAATTCCTTTGTTTTCTTGGTGCAGAGAGGCTCTGTGCTCAGCCAAAACCAGTTCTGTTCTCTCTGGTCCAGCTTCCCGGCAGGAGGTGGAGACAGCATTGTCCAAGGCAGACAAGGCCTATTCAGGTGCTAGTAAAAACTCCTCCCACTACTCTGAATGCAGCCCAGGTCTATTCACCCCAGCCCTGATGCATTAGGAAAGGCAGGACACACATCAACCCCACCCCCCCCCCCAGTGGCCGTCTGAGACAATGCACATCCCCAGCCCCTGTCACTCCAAAGCCAGACAGTCAATACACAAACCAGCAGAGGCACACAGGATGCCAAAGCAAGAAAATACCTACTTTCTAAAAGTGGTAATTTAACCTAGAATATGTAAATCATCTTCATAAAAGATGCATTTCTACATTCTGAGTTCAGGCATACTATACTCCAGTTCTCTATCTTGTCCCAATGAGAAGATATACTTCTAAGATGTCATAAATAAACTCCCATTCGATCCTACGGGACACATAGCCTTTCCATAGTGAAAACACTAATACACTGTAATTCACTACCAGAACATGTTAAACACACCACTACATGTTCTACCTTTAACATACATCACACCCTACCCATAGGGCTACCTTGGGTCTACCCTAGGGGTGATTTACATGTAAGAAAATGGCAGGTTAGGGCCTGGCAAGGGGTGCACTTGCCAAATGACATGTCAATTTCATACTACGCGCAGATACTGCAGAGGCAGGTCTGAGATGCCTTTACATGGCTACTTCTGTGGGTGGCGCAATCGGTGCTTCAGGCCCACTAGTAATATTTGATATACAGGCCCTGGCACTCTCAGGGCACTGTACTTGGCACTTACTAGTAAATCAAATATGCCAATCATGGAAATAACAGTCCATAAACACAATTTACATGGAGATTATATGCACATTAGCACTGAATAGCAATGGTAAAGTGCCCAGAGTCCTGAAACCAATAAAAATAGGTTCAAAAACAGGAGGCCAAAAAGCAAAAAGTCTGGGGGTAAGCCAGCAGAAAAAGCCAAGTCAAGCAAGTATAATCATTTTCTCTGTCTTTTCTATATAGCCTTGTTTCTTTAGTTTGCCCCAAATAAGGCTAGAGTTGAGGTCTAACACCCAACCATTATGGGTAAGAAAAGTTACACCAACTGAACAATTATTCAATAGAGTTAACACCCCACAATTTTAAAATAAACATGACACATGCTGTGCAGTATCACCAATACATGATTACAAAACAAGCTGCAAACATGCCAAAATCATGAGCATGCAAAATTACTGTGTGCCTTTTTAATAATATATATCTGTACTACTATTTGAGGTGATAATGGTGAACTCCTCCTACAATTATTGTAGATCACTGTCAGTATTAATCAAATCACACATTATAATCGATTCTGCAGAGTGACACACAATTATGATCCTAAAAAACCTCCTTGTAAGGTCATGAGCCAGGCAGAAGCATGTTGACCCCTCTCATATTGGGTTGATGTTTCACTCCCCTCTTATGTTTTGTCTATCCCTTGGGGACACCAGAATACATTTTGATTCAGCCTACCAAGAGGTAGTTTGAATCCACTTCTACACATACCTAGCACTCTGCACTCCTCACCCATACCATCATCTCCTTGAGAGCCCCTACTACTATAAAACACCTCCAGAGCTCCTCCCTAACCGATAGTCGTAGCCCACACCAGGCACCTTCAGTGCTGGTGGGAGAGGAGACCGATGATGACTCAAGACATTTAAGGGGGGGGGGGGGTGAGGTGTACTGTCCTTTAACAAGAATTCTTGTCTTTAGTAAAGAGATACATATTTTGGAGAACACACATAACCTTATGTGGTAAAACAATACTAGTCAATGGTCATGGTAGAACATGACCTAGACATATTTGGTGCTGACAACGAGGGAGCACAGGTCAGGTACACTAACACTAACCAGGTTTGTCCCGGGCAAAGATTTTACCTTCTGGGATACTTTTTGCCGGTCCTGCTCCTAGTTAGAATATTGTGCCTGTAGCAATGTGTGTACAATATATTTGACAATGCAATCACTATTGGAAATGGTTGTGGTCTGTATTTCCCAAAATTGACCCGCTGTATGTATCTTTCATTCTACATGTACTGTTTTAGACTGAGCAACTGTTCAATAAAAAGATTAACCAGAAAAAAAAGATTTTCCGTTCTGACTTTAGCCCTTTAAGTCCCAATCCACCACAGTAGAACACTTTTGAAGTCCCCCAGAACAGGAGGGGAGGCTCATTGAGACTCGCAGGTTGGCAGATAGAGGCCACATCAGGGTCCAGTGTTGGTGCTGTTGCTGCTGGTCAGCTTTGAAGTTGCAGAAAAAGGCCTCTTGTAGCTTGTATTGTCCCTGCAGCTGTAATAGGAGGTCATCCTTATGAATTGTGGAGTGCACTTCTTTGACGTGGTTACCAGAAGGAGAGCAGGGCCAGTCTTCAAGACTCTTCACACTTCACAGACGGTATGTCCAGTCCTCTTCTGTTCTTTCACAGATCCAGAAGTGGTCTTAAGTGGTTTCCTTGAGGTGCCATATTTATGCCTGGCATGAGCTAGTGGGTCGAAATGACCCCTGGGGACACCCTAACCAATGAGGTAAAGGTTCCTGGGGCATATTCAAGTTGATGTAAGTTTTCGGCCACACGAAACTTTGGCTCTGAGAGCTGGGTGTGTGTATGCGAATTGTACTTTTGTAATAAGAGTGCACTCCCCTCCCAATTCTAACATGAAAATCCAGTTTGAGGCATTCCTTGTATCCCCCAGAAACTCAGAGACCCCAGTCTGGTGGAACAAAATCTGGCTTTTCAACAGCCAGACAGTGAATATTCAAGAGCTGTTTTGGTATGTTGTCCTCTCCCTTATGAAGTGTGCACCAAGTGTTATATGTAAACCTCCAGCGGACCCATCACTGTAATATCAAAACCAACCCACTGCCAAGGGAGCCTGGCTGGCTAGCCGCGCAGGAGAAGAGGCAGGTCTAGATGTTAGCTGCAGCTGCCTGTTAGAAGAGAGGCTTCCTCTGAAATGTAACAAGTCCCAGAGCACCACCCCCAGGGGTGTAGCTTCAGGGGGGTGTTTGAAGTGTTACACCCCCCTAATAAATGTATCTTCTCATAAATAGTTGGGTACACATCATGTTTTCAGTTGGGTATTGTGAGCTGTCTGTCCGATCTAACCAGGATTTTTTACAAACACGCAGACAAAAAGGCACACACACTTTCTCCCGCTCTATTGTGAAAGTCCTTGAAAATGTTGGTTATTTTACAAAATATTGTCTTTTCTTTCACTTAGTACGCCTACCAATCAGCATTCCTCTCCCTTTTCATTGTAACTTAGGCCCCTCACATGCGCCATGCTTGTTTTGAAATGTTTTTTAACATTGTATGTAAGTGTGACTGTTGGAAAATCTGAAGCTCACCCAACCCCCAAGCTTATTGACCAAGCTACGCCCCTGACCAGCCCATCCTGTCAAGAGAAGGCCAGCACGTGCCCACATCCAAGCCCTTTATCCACTATCTGGGAGCGATACACATTTCCCAGTGAGGGGGCATCAACAAGTCCAAGGCAGTTGGCCTCTCACAGAAAGGCCCCAGGAACTTTAGGCATTAACATGATAACTTTCTAAAAGGCATTTTTAAAACAGTAATTTAAAATCCAACTTTACCTTTAAAGAGCATTTTAAATTACAATTAAAATGAGTGGAAGAAGTATTTTTTCTAGTTGTTCCCAAACCAAATTTAGCACTTATTAAATGTAATAAGGTAAAGCAGTGTTATTCTATTGGAGCCCAGCCTTACCACAGTGAAAAACACATTTAGAGATTTTTCCACTGCCAGGATATGTGAAACATTAAATATACATGTCCTACTTTTTAAATACCATGCACCCTGCCCTTTGAGAAGTTAGGGCCTACCATAAGGGTGACTTTTAAGTATTAAAAAAGAAAGTTGAGGCATGACAAAAGATTTATTTTGCCGGGTGGAAGTGACAGTTTAAAACTGCTCCACAGGCTGCAGTAGCAGGCCTTAAACATGTTTTAGGGAGCTACTCCAGTTGATTTCCCAATGAGTGATTCAGCCCGCTGGTAGCATTTAATTTACAGGCCCTGGGATAGATAGTACCATATACTAAGGACTTATAAATAAATTAAATGTGCCACGTATGTATATGTCCAGTTTGCCATGTTTAAAGGCAACAGCACATGCCCTTCACCTATGTTTAGCAGAGGAAAAGTGCACAGAGTCCTTTTGGCCAAGAAAAAAATGGTTCAGCACCAAAAAGCAAAAATATGGGATGACCTTGCAGGAATGACAGATTTCCAACACGTTAATAGGAAACTTTGCAACAGTAAATAGTGATTGCTATGATTGTATCTGAGTTTAGTGGGGCATTGCAGTAGTTTTCTTAATAACAAGTTCTTATCCAAGGACTGAGACTGAATTTGGTGGTTAGACATAAAATGGCAGGTGAATAATGGTTGGCTTGGATAATGGTAACACAGATGTTGTGAGAATGTGTTATACTTGTAAATTAACATCCACTACAATATATTTGCAAAAAATATATATATTAACACTCTTTAGGGTGCATGCCTGAAGATAGAAGTATAGCGCATAGTCAAAGAAGGCCAACTTGAGTGTGAGTGTCAAAGCTTTAGAGTTCCATGGAGTGATCCTTTGATGCTCATCTACATTCAATAGAGGAGCAAGTGGCTCTTACCTGTCTGAGTGACCCGAGCAACAGGAAGAATTTCAAATGTCGTAGAGTGGGGGAGAAGTGAGTCCATATAGCTATTTGGTGTACTTTGGTGGACCATAGTGGCCGTAGAGGAGTTTGCTTATGCAAACCTCTGATGATTGTTAGCCTTTCCGATGTCAATTGGAAGGCATGGTGAAAACAAGAAATGCACACTAAAAATATGTGGAATGGGACACCTGAGGGAGGATGCCTGTTGCCCCATCTGCTCTGACCTCATAGGATATGTGATGTCCGGGTTTCACCTACATTTCTTTTACTAATGTTTACTAATGCCAGTGTGAGGTAGGTTAGGGTCGGTATGTAATGACACTTGCACCATTCATAGTGAACATACTGTACTCTATATATACTTAAAAGTTGCTTTGTCGCAGAGTGTAGAGAGCACTCGGTAATGTAGACTACGGTTGGCAGAGTAGAGTGCAGTGGCATAGAGTGGAGTCGTGCAGGGTAGAGTGAGGTGGCGTGGAGTGGTGAATTATAGAGTGCAGAGTCATTTAGTAGAATTGCATAGAGAAATGGTGTAAAGTGGTGTAGATTAAAGTGCCAGAGTGCAGTTGTGCAGAGTAGTTTAGAGTGCATACAGTGAATTGGTAAGAGTGCAGAGGCGTGTAGTGGAGTGGTATAGAGAAGACCCCCCCAGAATACTGCGGCATGGATTAGCAAATTTAGTGGCACAAATATGGAAATTTAGCGGCACAAATATGGAAATTTAGCGGCATTTTGCGGCACTTCATTTTCCTCATAATCATTCATTTTCAGCCTTAAATCGATGGAAACTGTTTTAGCAGAGTATTCCACTTTGAATTAGGCATGTTTAGAGCGCCTGCAGCTCATTGGAAGCACAGCTCCAATCCTAACCTCATGAGAGGGGGTCCTATTTCTCCCTGGGATGTTCTAGCGCCCATGTACGCACACTGCTGGGCACCACTGCCTCCTGGACCCATGAGGCATGATACCTCTTCCTCAGGTTCCCTAGGGCACAGGATCCTAGCGGGTGGAAGTGCATTGCCATGGCTAATGTAAGCATGTTAAATATTGCTCTACGCCCCCCAATTAGTGCAGATCCTATATTCCCAATAGGCCCAATAGATTTGACGTAGGACTTAAGTCGACTGGGTCTCTATCAAATATATTAAACTTAATTGTGAGTGCCAGCTAGCTCAGAGGTCACTAGAAACTTTCTTGAATAAACAAGAAGGGATTCGTTTTTGACAATCGCATAAAAATGACAGCTTTGTTTCCCCAAGATAGAATTGATCTTCAGAGTCGTGGAAACAATAGCATTTTACTCAGTCAATTGTGCATGCTTCGTTTCAACAGAGGTGCAGAGAAATAGAGAGACAGGCGTTTTTAAAAAAAAAGTATTTATTGAACAGTCTTCTTTCTCATGCAGAAGAAATGAACTGCTACAATCGTAATACTGGCTGTAAAGTATAATGCGTACAGCAAGAAGAGTATTATAAAATAATACTGTAAAAGCATGGTATGGTTTCTAAGCCCTAAAATACATACATGAATAAATAAAGACTAAAATTACTCAACTGGTGCTTCTTAAATACGCCTACCCCGATGTACCTAGCCTAAGTCTAGTACGAGGGAAGAAGTAAGTGTGGTATAGCATAAGTTTAGTATTCTTTTGCCAAGAATCTATCCAAGATTTCTCTTAGGTTCTGATCAGCTCCGTACCTTGGTTTAGAATGAAGGAGGTCTGGTATCTCTCTGACTCAGGACTCAATTTCCCAACAACCCGCAAGGGGAGCTTGGAAACACTGGTGCTGGATTTCTCAGCAAGAGGAAAGACAGCGTCTCTTTCAGTGCGTCTGCTGGAGGGTCGGCTTCCTTCGGCACTTGCTGTAGCGAGCTACGTCAGGCAAGTAGATAGTCGAACTGCTCCAAACCACTGTGTGTTTGCTAGGGCAAGTGTAGGCATATTTATACCTTGAAGTTGCTGTGTTTGACATAACGTTGGACATAATAACGTCATCAAAGAGTCTCAGTTCTTTGAAAACTCCATGAGTTCTTGGATAAATCAATATTCAAGCGGGGGGAAGGCCCTAACTGCTGAAGCCGATTTTTCCAAGAAATCGTTGTGGCTTTTCGGAACTAGTGGAAGTAGCCATGCCGTATTTGGACTGCATGGGCCATGTCTAAATATGGTTATGAATTCTATGCCTATATAAGGACAAGGTCATTTATACCTATATAAGGGCATGAATCGGGAAAATTACACTAGGGTTCTAAAACGCTATACAACAGCAAGGTACGTGAAGGGACTCCCTCTGGACTCAATCGCGAGCCCTCCAGCCAGGTTATTGTGCTGAGGGTGGCCCATGGAGCTCGGGCCTCACCGAACCACGGGGCCTGTGTTATGCCTCTGCTTCGCAGATCAGTGGCATGGGGTGGGTGTAAGCCCTTTCACAATACAGCCCCACCTCAATGTGACTTACAGGTGCTGTGTGTAAAGTCTACATCCCAAATATGAGACCATTCCCACCACAAGTCCTCTGCCAGCAACCCCCCCCCCCCCCCCAGGCTTTTGGCACAGAGTTCTTCTTGTTACTTGTAGTTCTTACCTTGTAATCTTTCTAATACAGCCTGATGCCTTGTAATATGGATGATAGGGGACTCTTACACCTTGTAACCCTTTTTTTATATGTAACTTCTTAGACATTTAAATCACACGTGTATGATTTATTGTCTTCTGTTTAATATGTGGGTGTGATGCAAAGCACTCTAACATCTTGAATTAGAAAGAATAGCGCTATAAAAGAATTACATTAAAATATTTTAATTATAAGTGCTTTTCAAATTGTTGTGTAATTAGTCAAATAGATCCCCTTCATTTTGTGTATGGAGGTAACTAGTCCAGTACTACATATGACTGTACCCAAAAGCATATGTTAAAAACCGGCGGCCTGACCTATCGGAACAAAGTGGTCATAAGCCACAAGAAGGTTTGGCTTGTTTCGGGCTTGATGGTCCAGGAGTACCGCAAACTGAGTCAAAGCCAGGTATAAACGTGGGTTTTCAGTGGCTATCACACTTCAAATACCCAGACAGAGTATTGTTTACATAAGGGATGAAGAAAATAAGGTCCAGTATAATTATCAGAGAATTGGTAAATTCAGCTTTGTTCCCCTGATTTTGATCACACTTTCACCCAAATACTTCACTTGTTTTCAGCAGCCAACATAAACCAATCTGAAGATTTCCATTGGCTCTCCTAATCCTGTTTGGGCTGGTAGCTGCTCTTACCGGCTCCCTGGAAAATAAGATACCTAAACTGTTTTTTGTCCATTGGAGGATGCACGTAGATAGATTAGCATGTGCCCTGCGTGCCTGACTTTATACGAATGCGTATCCATGCCGCAATATCCTGGGGGTCTGACTAGAGACAGAAGTTAGTAAGGAGGGAGACGTATGGGTTTGGGGGTCTGGAGGGTGGAGGGACAGGGTGCAGAGATGCCGGGTTGGGCAGTGATTCTATGAGGCTTGGGGCACAGAGATATGAGAATGAGAGCTGGGGGGGGGGGCAGAGGCCGGCGGTAGAGCATTTTAGGGCAGAATGTGTTTCGAGGCAGAGAAACTCTGTGTTGGGGCTGCACAGAGGAGCAGCACAGAAAGCTGAGAGCGGAGCAACATACAGGTAGGGTGGCACACCACGGAAATCGCAGGAATGTATCTTATGTAGTCAAGCCACACACACCCTTAATTACATAGGCCACGACTCATTAAAATACCACACAAGAGAACTTTGTTCATCCCACTTAAAGCCCTGCTTTTAGTATATGAAAATAATAAAGTTACTCACGAATGCCTGTTTTGAAAATCTTAAACACAAGAATACAGTACATACTGACTGTGTGTACATAATTAGCCTGTTCCGCTCGTTCTCTTATTTCCTCGAAATACAGCGCAGCAAACGGAAATACTCAGACATGATATGGTGATGAATACTTTAAATTTTGCACATTAAAAATACAGTGGCTATTGCCGATTCTCTATCTGCTCTACGAGGCACCAAAAACTACTAACATGGAACCTTTTCAATCAAGGTTCAGGAAATGTAACATTACCATTTCTTTTACTATTGTTGTATACTATAGGAAATTGAGTTCCCCTTACTTCATCTATAGGCGTCTGTGAAAGACACTCCCGCTTACTCTCATGCTGAGAGTTTCTAATCTCGCTGCAATAGTCAGAAGCTTGACTCGCTACGAACTTCACAGGCATGCATCGTTACACTCTGCCTTGCTCTCTCCAGTCCAGCCACATACCCAAAATGCGCTGCTGGAGAAAGAAAACTTTTTTGTGGTTGAGGTTTTAGGGAACAACCAGTCTTCTGTTTAACGCAGGCCTTCAAAAGACAACCTTGTTTTAAATTTGCAGTGGAAAAAAGATAAGAAATTGGTTTAATCTGGCTGTTGACATTTCTGGGTGACCGTGTTTTCATGCCCCTCAGAAAGGGAGCAGAGGATGAGAGGGCCTGGGATTTCAAAGGACACTTAAAAACGGGCCTTAAACATCACCTACCTGCTAATTGATGAGCAGGCTTCCCACACGCACAGCCAGAGTCCCGTTGCATTGACTCTGCTTGTCGCAGTGTGCCTAGAGGAAGCAACTATTTTAGGGCTCAGCTGTACAGAGATTCGTAGTGACGGGTTTCCGTACAGCCAATAAGAAGACATCATTTCTCATGCATGCTGGGAGTCCCTTTTTTTGCGGCCAAATTTGTAAAAAGCTCGGCCTTTGCTCTAGCCAGCTGATTTCGCGATTTTTTCGTAAATCGCGAAATGCTGGAGGGTCTGCATAGAGGGGAGTTGAGTAGAAAATTGAGCATAAAATTCAAAGCTCTCTGCCTTTCCTATAAAGCGGTACACAAACAAGGCCCTCAGTTCCTTATAAAACAGCTTATCGCCTATTGCCCCACCAGACAACTGAGAACCTTGACAGCTCATCAACTAGTGGTACCATGCACCAAGACTGTCTCTTGGGGAGACAGACGATTCGTGGTGACAGCAGCCAGAACTTGGAATGCTCTACCACTACAGATTCGATCATGCCAATCCTTGTTCCAGTTTCGAAAACTGATAAAAACTTAGCTGTTCCATCAGTAAACTCCTTCCGGAATCTTGCATGGAATCTACAGCGCTGAGACGCCCACGGGCATTTGTTCGCGTTTTATAAATGTAATAAATAAATAAATAGAGTGGCACAGAGTCCAGTGGTGTACAGTGCGTGGGCATAGAGTAGAGAGGCGTGGAGTGCAGGGGTGTAGAAAGGAGTAGTGCAGCTTGGTCTAGAGTGCACTGGTGCAGAGTGTGGTGGCATGGCATAAAGTGAAGTAGAGTGGAGTGGCATAGTGTGGAATATGCATGGTGTTGTAGCACACTTCATTATAGAAATCACACCTTCAATTGAAATCACCATTACATTTGCACAGACATACAGTTTCACTGATAAAAGTATTCCGCGCACAAACAATAGTGTTTGGAAATGTCATTACCTAGTGTATTGATTTGGTTTGATTGTTTTAAAATATTCGTTTCCACCACACTTCAGAATAACCAAAAACATTGCTTCATTTGGGCTTTCCTTATTCTTAAATATCTCATCTGTTAATTTACAAAGATTTAAGTTTTGTTGTGTGCTAGAAAAAAAAATATCATACAGCCTTCCTTAAGCACTCCCTGAAGCCAGTATGATTGTCACATATATCCCCTCACATTGAAATAGGAGAAAGAAAAGTAAACCCCAAGCTCCATGGAAGAGCGAGCCTGACATTTTACCTGTGTCTTTGAATGCTCACCTCACTAGACCACTGTTCACCACCCTTTTTATTGTTGATCACTACTGTAATAGCCAGTGGTTCTCCTCCGGATGGAGGAAGCATACGACAAAAAAGAACCCAATGATGATGCTGTCACGTTTTTAACACAGGGCGGAGAACCAAGATATACCTATGCCTTACGATTTGAGTACATGAATGAGGGGTTTTTATTGACAAACTACACGAATATTGCAAATCCTGGTTACTCAGGTCAAGTGATCCATTCCCTTTTGATTTTGAATATATGCTCAGCAAATTTGACAAGAACAACATTTAAAGGCTTGTTGACTGAAATTGAGCACTGGTGGACGAATACAGTAAATAGGGTTTGGGCAATGGAAGGGACAAACTCGAGCTGGACAGCCTAAAACAAAAAGAGCCAGCAAATGTGAGTTACAAACCACAATGCCAATGGTAAGCAATGGGAGGAATGCATTCCCAGGAAGCTTTCTGAGTCGTCCCCAAGAAGTTAGCCAACAAGACAGATGCGCTGTCTGGTAGGCTTTGACCTAAAAAGGTACGGCCCGAGGGATGGGGTCTTCGGGGCCTGTAAAGGCTCCAGGAGGGGGTCCTCCCCTTTTATTTACATTTCGGCCCTGGGGAATGGGGTCCACAGGGTCTAATTAGGCTCAGGGAGGGTGATGTCATCAATGATGCTGTGTGAGATGTCATAAATGATGTCATAGAACGTCATGAGTGATTTAATATGTGAGGTCATAAGCAGTATTTGGCAGTGGTACAAGGTATGGTGAGCTTTGCTCACTATAGCTGGTGACTTTCTTTGTTGTTTTAGTTCAAAATGTTAATGTAGTCACTGACATATTCACATTGCTTGTTTTTATCAGTGATTTTCTAAGGTTAAAAAAAAAGATATTTTTATTGCACCTAACTATATTGTTGCTTTAACCATTGATTTTTCAGTGAGTATGTGTGTGTGTGTGTATATATATATATATATATATATATATATAATCATCTTTATTAGATTTGATGGACAAACCATAAAGGCATATAAATAACAGTCCTTAAAAATGATTCACAGAAATACAGTTTAGCTAAAATGGGCTAAAATATAATATAATCCGTGGAAAGTCCTTAACCTACTATGCATATCCTCATTGATATACTCAGTCCCCCCTTGTTATTTAGAGGTTTAAAGCAGCTCTTAAAAAGTTTGTCACACAATAAAGGGTATAAAGGGTATAAACATCAGTTGACAACCAGCAAAGCTACCCGAGCCTGCCTGAATCTAGCTCGTCTTAACAGCTCCTTCAGAAACAGTTTCCTGGGGTAGGAATAGTACGGGTATAGTAAAACTAGGTGAAGTGTGTCGCAGGGCCCTCTCTCTTCTGGGTTTATAATAAAACCTGCCGGTACTGCCAATAAGTGGTGGACATAATTGCGTCTAAAACGGGTTGCCAAAAAACGATCATGGGCATTAGTCATAAATGTTAGGTAAGGTTCTATGCCCTGTGACGTTTTAACTAAAATATAATCTCTCACCGAATGTTTCCCCAGTTAAACAATTTCACGCTGAGCCATCGCAAACATCGGGTACAGTGTTTTAATATCGCTTATATCTTTTAACTTTATCGTCTCAGGTTTGTCAAATAAGTCTACGCGCCCTAGCTTGACATAGGAGTCTCTGACATATTTCAGCCATGGGATTTTCCGCGCATGCTCCAGGGCGAGACAATCCCGTACTACCAACCTTGTCAGACCCACCTCTTCGTTGGTTCAGATCTTCAACCAACATACTAAAGGATAACCTCCTATACTATCTGAGATGTACCTAACACCCAGCTCCTCATGTATACAATATGCTGGCGTGCACTGTGGGACTTTCAGCATCCGCCTTAGATATTTGTTCTTGACCCTTTGCAGGGTAGTAGGTTTAACAAATCCCCTCACCTCACTGCCTTACAGGACTTTGGCACAGCAAACTGCTTTATACAATTTTAAAATCACAACCGGGGTCTAGTACCCCAGCCTCTGGCCATAATTTGCAATTGAGCCTGTGGATCTATTCAAAGTCATACACTTATCCTCTATAAGAGGTTTCAAATTCAGGTGGTTATCAAAAAACACACCCAAGTAGGCGAAGGCTGGGTCTTTACCCAGGGTGTATGAGCCTATAGAGTAATTATATTTTTTGCTGGGCTTCTTTCCCATCTCCATAACGTATGATTTTGTAAGATTCGAGGACATGTCCAGATGTTCATGAATTTTACAAAGCTGTCTATTATGCGCTGTAAGCTGTGTGGAGTGCGGGCCAGAAGCATTGCGTCGTCTGCGTACAGCAGCACCTGGACTGTTCTACCCCCTATTCTATATATATCAGCCTCAATGTTCCGAAGGGCAGCATCGAGCCCATTAATGTAGATGGTAAACAAGAATGGAGCTAAAATACACCCTTGTCTCACCCCACTAGAACAGTTAAAAAGCTCTGCAACTTCCCCCTCCTTTGTGTATCTTACAGCTGCTGTCGTGTTGGAATGCAGTGAGTGTAGGATATTTATTACAGCTGAATCTACCCCAAGGTCCCTCATTAGAGCCTACAACTTGCTGCGATTCACACGATCAAAAGCCTCGGTGAGGTCCATAAAGGCTAAGTATAGTGCCCCGTCCTTCGCTATGTTATATTTAGCAGTAATAAGGTGTAGGTTAAGACACTGATTTACGGTGGATTTTCCCAGGCGAAACCCATATGGCATATCCGTGATAATTTGTTTTTCCTCTGCCCAATCCATCAACCTATTTAAAAGGGCCCGCCCCAGGACCTTATCTGCAACATCTATTAGCGATATTGGCTGATAACACTGTGGGCTATCCCTATTCCTCTTCTTGAAAATCGGGACGATAGTAGCAGAGGACCAAGAATCTGGAATATTTGTGTTTGCTGCTGCGTTTAATTCCCTTGTTAAAATAGGGGCCCAGACCTCGATATTGGACCTAAAAATCAGGTGGGATCCCATCCGGCCCCGGAGCCATATTCCTCATAAGATCCTCTATTCCTGATGTTACTTCTACCAACGTGAAGACAACAGGAGTGCAACCTAGTGTTATATTTGGTGTTTGCTGATGATTCTGGGTGACAAGGTGGTTATACAGTCCCTGAAAGTGCTCTTGCCATTGGTCTGGGAGGATGTTATTACTTAGCCCCGGCTTGTTTGGATCAGAGAAACAGGGATTATTGATTACATTCCAGAAGCAAGCAGAGTTCTTAGATTCTGCTGCCTCTGAGAGTTCTTCCCATGTGGCGCGTTGTTATACTTTCTTTCTTCCTTTGACCGCTCCCTTGTAGCTTGTGTGACAAACAGCCATCAGAGCCCTATCTCTGGGTTTCTGTTTCAGTGCTCCTTTCAGTTTTCTCAGGGCCCCCGAACATTGACTGTCAAACCACCTTGGAGCGTCCTTGCTGGGCACCTTTAACGGGGCCGTCAGTAAGTTTGCAACTAGATTTGCGATGTTCCTAAAGGCCTCTATTATTTCCTTGCTATCCACCCCTACATCTAGGCACTTCAATATATCCAGCTGTCCTTTGGCAAATAGAGAGGCATTAAAAGATCCTGTGTCGACCTGGGCCAATCTGAGCCTTCTCCCTTGGTCTGTGGCAACAACTTCCAAGCACCCCGCCTGTTTATCCAACACTCGTAGCTGTGACTGTGTCCCGAGCACTAGGGTAAGTGGGTTATGATCACTGTAGACACTATGTTCAATATCAAATCTCAATATATCCCTCCTAATAGGGAGGTAACAAAAATAAAATCAATGAATGAATGACAACCTCTCCCTTTTTATGTGGGGGAGATCAGGTTATTTTATTTGATAGAAGACATATCCATCGTGTGAATTAAGCAAAATGAGTGTAGTATGTCAGAAAGTTCTCTTCCCACCTGAGTGCGCTCCATATAAGGGCCTTTCCTTAGTGGGCAAGATAGCCAATCCTCCTGTGCCACCCTCAATTGAGGGCAGAGATGACAATTAAAATCCCCAGCTATTAACAGTTGCGAATGAGCCACCCCCTTCCCTCGTGTCTTATCTAGCCATGTGTTTAATTCACGAAGACTGCCCCCGCCCTGTGGGTTTAATGTTGCATTGTAAAAGTTTATTAGAATTTGCCTGACCGAATTATTAGTGAATTTTAAAGCTTGAACGACCTTTGAGTCCCATTCCAGAATCTTACATTTGCCTTGTAGTCTCAGATCTACAAATATAATCAAGCCCCCCCCCTGGCTCTACCAGACACTGATCTAACTGCCGGGGAAAAGAAGGATTTATAACCTTCAATAAAAAGTTTTTACTTGACTCCCATGTCTCCTGTAGACATATTGTATGGAACTCCCTCACAAAGGTGAGCCACTGCTCATCACTAAATTTTCTTGATAACGCCGCTATGTTCCATGAAATAACCTTTATATCTCCTCCACTAGTCCCTGCATTTAAAGCAGTAGGTCACTGCTGCTCTGCGGGCTTGGAAGAACCTCCACACGATATGACTCCCTGTTAATTGCTTCACTGGATGCTGGCGGGGGTGGCATAATTATCTCTAAGGTGTATTCCGATCTCCTCTCTGCCACCCCGGAGTTTACCAACTGCCTCTCGCTGACTCCCCCCTGACCCTCCCTGTATGGCAGTCAATCGATATCATTCAAATCCCTCAGTGAGGCAAATACTCTGTATGAGGTGTTGTGGGTGAGAGCTCCTCGCATGCAGAGTAGCGTTCCCTGCAGTTATTTTCCGATGTAGTTCGGTAGCAATTTTTCCTTCCCTGATGTAAATTTGTACATACAGGAAATGAAGTGTTTGGTTGCTAATGGTGGCTGTGAATTCTAAATTGTGATTGTTGTTGTTAAGGTAATTGATGAACTTCTCCTCATCTGGCTGGATCTCCTGCCAGATGATAAAGAGATCATCAGTGTATCTCAGCCAAACCTTAATGTTTTGGGTAACTGTCCTCTCATGCTCTTTAAGGAGGACCAGCTCCTCCCACCAACCTATATGGAGACAGGCGTAGGTAGGGGAGAAGCTGGACCCCATAGCAACGCCTCGTAATTGGTGGTAAAGGGTGTTCTGAAAAATAAAGATGTTATTGTTGAGACAAAAATCAACCATATCTTTGAGCATCTTACTATGATGTTTCAGTTGAGGTGTTCTCTGATCAAGGTAATAAGACAACGCTTTCATACCATCCCGGTGATTTATAGAAGTGTATAATGAAGACACATCTAATGTAATCAACAGATAATCATTGTTCCATTCACATTTCTGGATCTTGGATAAAAAGTCTCCAGTCTCCAGTATCTCGGACGTTGGAAGGTAAATTTTGTACATAGTCTTGGAGAAAATGGTCTGCAAAAACGGAAGTATGTTCAAGGAGGCTGTTTCTTGCGGAAATAATCGGTCTTCCCGGTGGGTTGATGGGGTTTTTATGTATTTTAGGAATAAAATACAAGATTGGTGTTGTTGGATGATCATTCTGTAAGTAGAGATATTCTTGTTGAGATAGTAGCCCTGCATTTTTCCAGGCTATCAGTTTTATCCTGTAATTATTGTAAGTGGCCTTAAGGGTTGCTGTGTCGCATATGCAATAGCATTGCCTGTCCTGAAGCTGATTCATTGCTTCTGTAATGTAGTCTTTTTTGTTCCACAAAACTAAGTTGCCTCCTTTGTCAGAGTTCCCAATTACCAAATCAGTTTTAGATTTGAGTTTTTTCATTAGTAAGTGGTATTGTATGTCCATTTTTTTCTTTTTTGTTCTTGCCAGCCTCTGGACTCTATGGTTCAATTTTTTGATGTCGCTCACTATTTGCTCTTGGAATATTTCAATTGCATCTCGAGGCATATTTGGATTGAAGTTTGATTTGGGTTTGAACAAAGTTGTTTCCTTTGCCAAATCCTTTTTATTTTGTGATAAGGCATTTTGCTCTTCCATTTGTGTGGCCGTCATATTTTCATCAAGCAACTCTTGCATGGTTTGAAGGGCAACCATATCCCTTGTGTTTAGGCTAAGTGGGGGAGACCTTTGAGGTGTTAAATCATAGTGTTTGATACTGTCCGTCTCCTGGCCCATATCTTGTTGTGCAAAGTACTTCTTAAGTTTTAATTTGCGTATGCTTGTTTATATATATCCATGCAGGTTGTGGCATAATTGAAAGAACTCTCAGGACAAAATGAAAGTCCTAACATCAATACTTGCTCCTCTGCTTTGCTCAAGTCAATATTTACAAGGTTTATTATAGTAGGACTAGTTGTACCAATAGTTCCTAGCCTCTCCAATTGCGGCGTGTTGATTGCCTTTGTTTTGCTGCTCGTCTCTCTCTGCGTTTCTGGGTTGGTTTTTTGCTGTTACTTGTGGTTTGGTTTGATTTCTTGGGCGCAAGGTTTGCCTGCTCTCCCAGCATAAAAAATCCACTTCTTCTAAAATATATATATATATATATATATATATATATATATATATAGATATATAGATATATCTATATATATATATATATATATATATATATATATATATATATATACGTTTCCCTCGCCAAGCCTCTTTTTCAACAGGTCGGAACCGCAGGCAACAGTAGATTAAAGTTGTTATTGAATTTGGATAATTCACGACATATGGTCCGCGGGCCCCTCCGTTAAGAGACGGTTCAGCGTCTCTATAGTTTCTCGCTCCAAGTTCCTTCAGGCAGACTTTCGAACTCCAGGCGGGTGCTTCGTAGTGAGGAAGAGACTCACTTATAAATGCAGGCTCCATCGCATGCAAAGTACAGAACACCCGGGCACTCAGGGAAAGTTTAAAACCACCTTTATTCGCAGACGCGTTTCAGCAATCAGCTTTCTTCAGTGCTCTCAGGTGTAGATATCTAGTGCACAGCGCTCCGGTTTTTGAAGAGAAGGATATCTCTCCTGATTGGTCAGCTCTCCGTATGTGGCAATTGAAGCAGGACTTCGCCATACTTGAAAGGTGATATATATACTATACTATACTATTACGGCAGGGTAGTTGGCACCGCTGGTCAGAGATGTGATCTTTTACTCTTGCTATCCACTTCTTGATTGCAATGAAATACAGCTCATTATTTAGGAAGTTCTCTATTGTTCTGTATTGTATTTATTTACCATCTACTTGGAAGCTCTGATATACCTCCCATCATCCAGTCATGCTTTTTTTTTTTAAATCGACAACGCTTTGCTTGTAGTTCTGGAACTATACTTATAGCATGTAAAGCGGACCCCACAGTCCCTAGATGTGATGTGCTGCTTCTTAAATAGGGGTTACTGCTTGAAAGCGATATGGATGACTTGGGGTCACTTAGCAGTTATGCAGGACAGCACCACTATTGAGTTGTTGTGGCGTAACACCACTATGAAGACAGCCAATGCCAGGGATTTGTAACTTCCTACAGCACATGTGATTCCTCACTGGTAGTGCTTGCATCAGTGCTATAGTGAGAAAATACATTTGACAGGAGTAATAGAATACATTGATGTTTGTAGGGCCTGCAGTTTGCCAGAAAGCTGCGTTTGTTTATTTGAAATGACTTTCACCCGAAGTTGAGTAACATCATTCTGTCCTTGTTAACAATGCAATTGAAATATCACCCATAACCATCAGTGTTGGCACAAGATGCAACTATAAAACACTGAAGTATTGGCACCAAATGGATTGTGTATTGCTCAGTTTGGCCTGAATCTTGTTTCTAACACTGTTGTGTTAGACACCTAGCATTAGCACTAGGACCTCTGCATGACTAACATGGCCATATCTGAAATGTATCTAATTACATGGACTTATCTGCTTAGTTCGTCTTGTGATAGACTGTCACGCCAAGTGTTGCACAAAAGACATCGAAAATCACACCTAAGTACATTAAAGCATGAAAATGTCACACATAAGTTGACTGAAAACTTAGCAGCTATGTGAATTCTATCCCTGTAATGCACCCAGTGTCCCTCCGTATCTCCATAGTTTGTTCTTCAAATCACTACTTGCACAACTTGTGGTTTGAATCCTGTTTCCATTGTTCATGCATAGTCTGCCTTTAACTGGACTTTTTTTTTATAGGATAACATACTTAACGCTCCTGTATGCAACAGTCCAGTTTGGGGTTAAACTGACAATATTTTCAGTTCAAAACATTTCCTGTTGACATCTTATCTCTGTGAATTCTATCATTGCTCTGGCCTTTTTAAAACTGGCCAACTCAGATACCTTCAGGAAACATATGACCAATAAATCTCACTCCTGTGAGGTGGTGTGTGAAATTAGTTTGCTCATCTTGCTATGATTGACAAGATTTCTTTGCTCAGAATACAGATCCTTTAATTTGTATGAAGTGTGATTTGACCACCGTTTCAATCCAGTCTACTCAATGTCTGGACATGCATGAAGCACATATGGCATCTGAGCTGTATAACAGATGTTTGTCATATGCAAGCAAATGCATCCTCCCTTTCTTACCGCTGTGCAGTTAAGTGACTGAATGTCTTGTCATCTGCTGTCTTATCTTGCACCAATAGAGCTGAGAGCAACACTGGGCATCTTCAGCATCACCTGAGATGATCATTGTTAGACCTGACAACCTTAGGGTGGTCTTCCCTTGCCTCCCACCTCCACTTTTCTGACCTAGTTTTTGCTGGCATTAGGACTCTGCGCACTTTACCCTTGCAAACCAGTGCTAAAGTGCTTGTGCTTTCTCCCCTAAACATGGTGATATTGGTTCATCCCCCAATTGACGTATTTAATTTGCTTATAAGACCCAAGTAAAGTTGTAATACATGTGCCCAGGGCCTTTACATTAAATGCTACTATTGGGCCTACAGCACTGATTGTGCCACCCACTTAAGTAGCCCTTTAACCATGTCTCAGGCCTGCCATTACAGAGCCTTTGGGTGCAGTTTACACTGCCAGGAAGAACTTCCCTTTGATATATGTAAGTCAAGTCACCCCTGGGTAACCCAGAGGGCAGGGCGCAATGTATCTAAAAGGCAGGACATGTTTTTTTTAAAGTTTTACATGTCCTTGTAGTGAAAAACTCTCAAATTCATTTTTCATTACTATAAGGCCTATTGATCCTGTAGGATAACATAGGGATTACCTTATTACATTTTATAAATGTAATTTCCAATTGGGAAGAAATTAACCGTTCAAGTATGGTGTCTCTGGAATCACAATTTAAAATCCAAACCTATAGTGAAGTTGGATTTTAAATTGCAACTCTGAAAATGTCACCTTTAGAAAATTGTAATTTTCTTGCTTTAGCCATTTGCTGCCTGTAGCTTGTCTTTGATCACACGACTGGGTTCAGTGGGCAGTTGGACTTTTTGTATTCCTCCTATGCACAGTCACACAGCATTGGGAGTTTAGGTGTGTCTCAATGGGCCATCTCTGGCATGATGGGAGGGAGGAGCTAGGCACAGTCTCACTTAAACCTAAATAGGCTGTGTCCTGTCCACAAACAAAGGGCTGCATACCCCCCGTAGTGAGTCTGGAGCCAGGGTAAGATTGAAGAAAATCTGTACACTACTTCAAAGGCATGTCTTTGAAGTCTCCCCCACTTCAAAGGCACCAGTGGGTTTAAGTACTGGACCTCAGACACCACCACTTCTGGACCAGTGGATACTCTTCCAGGAAGGGCTACTGTGCTGTTAAAGGACTGCGACTTTACTGGACTGCGCTCTGCCTGACTTCTTCTTTGTTATGCTGATCTCTTACCTGCTGCCCTCTTGCCTGGGTGAGGAGGAATGGGCCTGTATCTCTTACCCCCAGAACTCAGAGGGACTCCAAGGGCTAGTTCACTGGTCTCTTGATCTGAAGCCTCAGGGACATAACAGGCCTCCAAGCCCTGCACCTGGACTCTGCCATCTTTGAGTCTACCCTGCTAAGTGGTGCCACCCTAACCCTGGACCCTTGGAAGTGGGCAAAGGTGCTTGCTATCGTAACCAAAGCATCTGATCTGCTAAGCAACGCAACCCAGAGCAGAACCGATGTACCTCCTCAGCTGAGCGGTGCATCCCTGAGCAGCACTGATTTATCGCGACTGCTGCATGGATTGCACCCGTCACAAAAAAGTCACATTGGCTTCTCGTCCGGCATCTTTGGAACCGCCACTGTGCAACGCATTTCCCGGCGCAAGCACCATCGCATTCCTCATTGATGGCGCTATCTGTATTTAAAATGTTTGTGCTCTGGGTGAGAAGCAAGCTCCCCTTCTTTTCAGCCAACAATGTTGTTAGCTTTTTTTAGTGTCCTGTTTTGTTTTCACTCAAATTGCAATCACCAATTTGGTGTAATTTTGCATGCTACGCGATGATTATTCACACTGCATCAAGACCCCTCTTACCACAATGGCACCCTCTACCATTGCATGACCTCTGCAGTATAATAAGCCTTGAGGCCAGGATTAGAGTAGAAATGTCTCCATTTAAATCTGTTTTTCCGTTACAAATGTTGGGGGCATTATACTTTTTGTTAGTTTTATTTAAGTGAGTGTCTCCTATATTTTGAAATTACAGCTCCTGTGCTCTTTGAAAGTTCTAGAAACATTTTTTGCAAAGTAACTAACACATTGCGTGGCTACTGCAGCAATTGATGTTGGTCTTTAAAAAGAAGAATCAAAGCCATTAGCTCTTTTTCTCAAAGTATTTATACTAACTTCCTAGTACTCCAGAACCATGTAGCATCTTCGATTAGGCAAGCGTCAAATTTATTTTAAAACTACTTTTAAGATATTCATCGAGCAGGCTGAGAAGCAGTGTGGCCAAAGATGATGTATGTGCTAAGATAAAGTACTCCGAAAAACCAGAGAGGGACCCCTTTAACCAAAGGAATGGGGTTCAAGTCACAGTGAAAAGAAAGCTTCCTTTGGTATTAAAATTATAGTGCAGTGCTCACTCCAATTGTCCAACCACTACTACACACACAATTATACAGGAGGGAGTCTAGTTGTAAACCCAAAGCTCAAACATAAAAGTATAGAAAATATATCTTATTTATTTTTATATAATTAAAAACATTTCATGAATTTTTTTTAATTATGTTTAATACCAAGGGAACCTTTCTTTTCACTAAGATAAAGTACTCACAGCAACCTGATCAGGGTACCTCACAGAATCAAAGCACCAGTCTTGTGAAGGTATCTCTAGACCTCTTTTTGTATGTTCGTTGAGCTCACGATGTAAAAAATATAGAACGCAAAGTATCAAATCAAGATATTATAAAGGGTAAAAACGTTGTAATGATGTACTGTATACATACCAGTAATAGAGAAAAGGATGAAAAATAACTTCATGTGTTTCTAGCAGGTAAGCAAAGATTTAGAAATTTCCAGGAATAGGTGCAACCAACTCAAGAATGCGGCTGCAGCATTTGGGTAAAGAATGCAGTTTGCGTGTGCAGTTCCAGAACAACTAAACCAGCTTTATACTGTTCAATTTTTGGCCACACTGCTTCAGGAGCTCTTGCAGCCTCTGTTTCCCCTATCAAATAGACAGTTAGGAATCATGGCGCGGTCTTGAAATAGCAGGTAGGGCACAGCAAAACATAGACTGCACTAGGTCTTGTGGTGAGCCAAGGAACCTGTTCAGCCAATTCTAGTTTCATGCCATCGGCCATGCATGGACTTGGGATAAGTTAGGACATTTCCAGGTAACATTTTTTTCTTGAAAGCTTGCATATAGGTAAGTGGCAGGCTTGCCAGCAAATCTGGAACCACACGATTCCTGTTACGGGGTGTTTGGGCATAAGGGATTCTATTCTCCTTGCTTTCTTCTACTTTGTAGGCAGCGCCCCCATTAGTCTAAACAGAAAGTGCTGCCAACAAATTGGATTGGCTTGTAGTCAGCAGGGCTACCCTGAACCTTGGCAAGAATAAAGAATTTACAAAGCAACTGTGAACAGCACTCTCACTTATCTTGCAGACAAGCTTACGATCCCTTAGTGGTTCTCTGCACAACAGCAGCAAGACCACCATCAAACTGCAGACTAAGAAGTGTAAAAAAAATTACAAGACACAGCAGCAGGCATTTTCCATCTGTGTGCCCAGGATCTGGAACAACATCTCCATATCAATCAGGACTGCCCAACACTGCTCCAATCGAAGAAAAAGCTGAAGACGCACCATTTTAAAGTACATCACAATGCATTAACCATCCAAAAACCAACTACCTCTCCTATCACTTATTGGCTTTATGCCTATCTTTACCCAGTACCACTCTCTTCTGCCCGATGGCTAGGTTCATGCTATGGATGTACCTCATAAATCTGCTAGTTGGTTAATAACAAAGCAGTGGCTATTCCCTGGGAGTTGTAATACAAGGGGAAATTTCCAGTGAGCCATTTCCTGAATGGTCCATCGACATATAGCTACGTTTGTTCAAGATAAATACAAAAATAGATTTTTTGTAGAACTACCCAAATTAGAGGAAAAACATAACATTTTTCATCTACTAAAATATACTTTTCATGTAAAATCTGGCCAAATACATTTTATAATTAGACGTTTTGTCAAATGTTCCATAAAGTCTTGGAATTCGTAGTAGCTCTACCACTGAGATCTTACAAAGTAATAATCAATTATATCACAGATTTGAGACAAAACTCATGTAGGCTGCGCATGCCAAATGTGTCAACAAGATTCATCACACTAGTAGGACAAAGCACATCCATGACAGATGATGCCACCCCACAAGCTAGAAACACTATTAAACGTTGCACTTTTACTCAAGTTCATAATCTCACATACTAGCCAGTGTGTCTTGAGATCACACTCACTTTTTGCTATTGCGGACTGTAGAAAAGTGAAGGATGCTGCTGCCCAATTTGAAGTGCATTTATGGAAAGAGTCAAAAGGACTGACTTTAGCCTTAAATGAAAGTCAAAATAGTATAACAAGGTCAAAAGGAAATACTGCATAACGTTTGAGGCTCACACTTGTTAAGAAAACAGTAACACAACTGTTTTATTAGATGAAAATGATTCTATCTAATTATTAGATGCGTTGACCACCTGTTCTCAAGGGCTCTTCCAATCAGATGACCAAAAAACAATGAAATTACTGGCATTAGTTCATAAACTAATTACCACCACGTCTGCATATACAGTATTGGGTTGTCAATCTGACACATAAGGTATGTTGCAGAAGGGGTTTATTTATACAGGCGTTGATATGTAATGTGAAATATTTTGAGTCAATGAGGATAAGGATGAGGCATTTCGGCCTTTTACTTATTTGGAGGTCAGGAGTGCCTTAGTGCCTTACAGCCCCTGCCAAAAATCTGGAAAATAATTAGCATGTTATGTTCCCTGGTAATGTAGTGCACTGGCGATTTGTTTTGCCCCAGATGTTAGCTCGAACGCCTCAACCACCACATTTTGAATCTGGCTAAAGGTGTTTGCACAAGGAGCTGTTCTGATGTGGAAATGCGTCTAAAATCCTGCCACTTACATTTGCCTCCATTTCGTCATCTGGTTTTTAATTTATGGGTGTTAGAAATGGGATTTCTGGTTTGCTAGTGCATGTGCCTAAGCCAGGCAGAAACCACCACTCTAGTCAGGGCAAGGGAGTTACACGCTGAAGATAACCCCTGCTCACCCCCTTGTTAGCTTGGCACGGGCAGTCAGGCTTATCCCAGAGGCAATGTGTAAAGCGTTTGCGCAACACACACAGTACACCACAAAAGAACCTCCACACAAGGTTATATAAAAAATAGCCTTTGTATTATCCAAAACACATTATAATCATAGTAACACATATTCACTGTGCCAACTGGCACCAGATCATAATTTACAGGGGATTATATACACAGGACAGGGCCAATAGGGCCACTGCCAGAGCCGTCACAAAGCACAAGTAGCAAATATAAAACACCACCAGTAACTACTGGTAATATACTGAAATTAGCATTATCACCGCCAACATAAGCATATTATGTCTGCATCATATTAGGCATAACCCACATTTTGCATAAATCTCAAGTAGGAGGCACCTTAGTGGCACTCCCCATGTGCATACATCACCTTCTTTTAGGGCCTTACACCCTCATGGTACACACAAAAACCAAACCTTACCACAGGCCAACTGGCCTTTGTGCTGCTCTAATGCCCTTTGTTCCAAATGCCAGGGCACTAAGCTGCAGGGCCTTCCACTGGCCCTCTGGCTGCCTTGGCAGCAAAAACACTGTGCGCAATGCGCTGGGGGCGTGGGGTGAAACTCACCCCTTCCTCATCATGGAAAGAAAATGCCCCATGTTGCAGCTGCCTACACTCTCGCAGTGGAGCTGTGAAACACAACCAGGACTGACACTACCGTGCCTCTTGAGTCCCACTCTGGGACTCTCCAAGCAATATTGCCTCAACGTTGCAGCTGCCCTCCAACAGGCGGGTCTGCTGTGCGAAAATAGCACCAACTGTGTGCCCCACTTGCCCCCCCCTCACTGGGGCTTCTCCTGGTGCCTCCAATTGGCACCAGCAATGTGAAAAGATAGCCCCACTCAACGGGGCTTCTAGCAGACTCCCACGGTCTTCCTCGTTGTGCGGGGGAAAGGCACCGACCCTGTGCCTTGGCCGGCTTACCTCCCGGAGCGAAGTCTTCGTTGTCCTGAGCACACAGCAGGACTCTGGCATGGAGCCCGCGAGGCTCTGGTCTCCTCTTGCCACGCACAGGGCTCTCCCGATCGCTAAGGGAGCCCCGCCTGGGGTCAGGCAAATGATTGCCTGACTTCCGCTCCTCCGGCCGGCCCCCTAACTAGGCCGCGATCACCGGACTCTTCCTTGTGGGGCCCTAGACGACCAAGAACGCGGGGTAGGCTGCCACCGGCCGGTTGGCTTCTGCTGGCTACCAAAAGGTGGGTGGTGGGCTCCCGACCGAAGGTCGACGGCGCCTGCGTCTCTCTCCTGCGCCCCTGCCCACAACCAGGCAAGTTGCTTGTCTTGCGGGTCGGGCTGCGGTGGTTCCTCTCTTCTCTGGCAAATGCGGGTGGGCTCCCGCTATTTGAGGCTGCAATAGCGGGGTGGGTTCTCCCCAACCGGAGCACAAACCAGCGGGGTAGGCTCCCTCTTCTTGTAGCATAAATAAGGGGTGGCCTCCCACTTCCAGGAGCAAAAAACCAACGGGGTGGGCTCACACTTATCTCCTCAGCAGCAGGGTGGAATCCCTGCGCCAGGATTCCCTCTAAATACCTTGCAGCCCAGCGCTGCATGTCACCCACGCTCCCCTTGTCCTGGAGCTTATGGCTGGGCCAGGGAAAGTGCTCACCAGCACTGTATCTCTCCCCTCCAGGAGAGACAGGCGGCAAGGCACAGGCAGGCCAGCACACCGGATCCCCAGAGGCGGTACCTCCTGGAAGTCCAGCAGCCTGCCGGCTGCAAATCTAAGCACAATTAAAGTCACAGTCCCAGAATATATACAACCTTTCTTCTTTGTTCTCCCCTGGCACCGGGCTTGGGGGAACCAGTCTCACCTGGTTCTGGTGGGTGTTGGAGCACTCTGTGTACAGTGCTCACACCCTCCTTTGTCAGATGGGAGCTCGGTCCTCAGACACACCACAGGGGGTCAGAGCCAGCATTCACCTAGGCAGGCACAGACCTATTCAGGGTCAGGGGATTACTCCCACAACTCCAAATGCGGATCTCCTATTCAGCCTAGCGCTGACTCACCCTGCCCTCCCTGAAGCTACACACACACACACACACCACACCAGCCCCTGTCACTCCAGAGCCAGACATGCAATACACATCAGGCAGGTAGACACATAGCACACAGAAATTACAACTTCTAAAACTAGCATTTCTAAAATTGTGACAATAAATCTGTGCGCACCATTGAGCAGCATTTATTATTACTATTCCAAACATACCACACTTGACCACGCTGCTCCTTTCATATAAGGAATTACCATCAAAACACTTATCAAGGAATCCCCAATACATTCCTATGAGAGGGTAGCCTCACAGCAGTGGGAAATTAAAATGGCTGTTTGTCACTATCAGGACATGTCACACACTTAAGGTACATATCCTACCTTTAACCTACAATGCACCCTGCCCATAGGGCTAGCTAGGGCATACCTTAGGGGTGACGGACATGCAGTAAAAGGGGGTTCACAGACGTGGCGCACCCTTTAGGTGCCACGTCACAGCAGCAGTAACACTGCGCACACAGGCCCTGCAATGACAGAGGCCTGAGACAGGTTTGAAAGGCTGCTTTGGTAGGTGGCGCAATCAGTGCTGCAAGCCAACCAGTAGCATTTAATTTACTGGCCCTGGGTATCTGAGATACCACTTTACAAGGGACTGACAGGTAAATTAAATTTGCCAAACAGGTGTAGACCAATCTCACCATGTTTACCACAGAGAGCACACGCACTTTACACTGGACATCAGTGCTGAAGTGCCCAGAATCCTAGAACCACCAACACCATGTCAGAACAAGCATTGGCGTAGCCAATAGGTCTTGCATTTGGGACCTTATAAGTGTTTAGCAATGAATCAGTTGGTGTTGTTGCACCAAGGATATTCTGCTGCACAACTAAATACTTATAGGGTCCAAAAAGCGAGACCAATTGGCTATGCCAATGCTTGTTTGTTTTTTGTTACTGTTTTGTTTAAGTTCCCAGATCTACAATAGCAGGACATGGTTTTTGTTAACAGTTGTTTGCATCAAATTAACTTGTTTTCATTGCTCTGAATGTTGTTGCAATTTGGTTGTAGGAAGCAGTCATTCCCGGGGGTCTGGGGGCTGCCTAGCTGTGCGCATGCGCCAAACTTTTTAAATGAGAAAAAGCCTGGTGCAGGCGCAATTTACAAGTGTGGAGTGAGTGAGCCCAGGCAGCATGACTCACTCACACAGAAGTTCATGCACTGCACCTGCATACTCAACATGGTTTAAAGAAACGCGACCCACTCCTTCCCAGACATTGAACACATATTTACCAAGAAACTCTGAGAAGAGCCTGCCTGCTGCACTAACGGCTGGTGGTGTGTGTGCCTGGGTAAAGCGTGCACTGATGGCTGGTTGTGTGTGTCCCTGGTGAAAGCGTGCACTGACGGCTGGTGGTGTGTGTGCCCGGTGAAAGCTTGCACTGACGGCCTGTGGTGTGTGTGCCTGGTGGAAGCGTGCACTGATGGCTGTTGGTGTGTGTGCCTGGTGGAAGTGTGCACTGACGGCTGGTGGTGTGTGTGCCTGGTGAAAGTGTGCACTGACGGCTGGTGGTGTGTGTGTGCCTGGTGGAAGCGTGCACTGATGGCTGGTGGTGTGTGTGCCTGGTGGAAGCGTGCACTGATGGCTGGTCGTGTGTGTGCCTGGTGAAAGTGTGCACTGACGGCTGGTGGTGTGTGTGCCTCGTGAAAGCATGCACCGACGGCTGGTGGTGTGTGTGTGCCTGGTGAAAGCGTGCCCTGACAGCTGGTGGTGTGTGCCTGGTGGAAGCATGTACCGACGGGTGGTAGTGTGTGACGACTGGTAGTATGTGTGCCCGGTGAAAATGTGCACTGACGACTGGTGGTGTGTGTGCTTGGTGAAAGTGTGCACTGACGGCTGGTGGTGTGTGTGCCTGGTGAAAGCATGCACTGATGGCTGGTGGTGTGTGTGCCTGGTGAAAGCGTGCACTGACGGCTGGTGGTGTGTGTGCCTAGTGGAAGCGTGCACTGACGGCTGGTGGTGTGTGTGCCTAATGGAAGCGTGCACTGACGGCTGGTGGTGTGTGGGCCTGGTGGAAGTGTGCACTGACGGCTGCTGGTGTGTGTGCCTGGTGAAAGCGTGCACTGACGGCTGCTGCTGTGTGTGCCCGGTGAAAGCTTGCACTGGCGGCTGGTGGTGTGTGTGCATGGTGGAAGCGTGCACTGATGGCTGTTGGTGTGTGCCTGGTGGAAGCGTGCACTGATGGCTGGTGGTGTGTGTGCCTGGTGAAAGTGTGCACTGACGGCTGGTGGTGTGCCTCGTGAAAGCATGCACCGACGGCTGGTGGTGTGTGTGTGCCTAATGAAAGCGTGCACTGATGGCTGGTGGTGTGTGCCTGGTGAAAGCATGCACTGACGGCTGGTGGAGTGTGTGCCTGGTGAAAGCATGCACTGACGGCTGGTGGTGTGTATGCCTAGTGGAAGCGTGCACTGACGGCTGGTGGTGTGTGTGCCTGGTGGAAGCGTGCACTGATGGCTGTTGGTGTGTGTGCCTGGTGGAAGCATGCACCAACGGGTGGTAGTGTGTGATGACTGGTAGTATGTGTGCCCAGGGAAAGTGTGCACTGACGGCTGGTGGTGTGTGTGCCTGGTGAAAGTGTGCACTGACGGCTGGTGGTGTGTGTGCCTAGTGGAAGCGTGCACTGACGGCTGGTGGTGTGTGTGCCTAGTGGAAGCGTGCACTGACGGCTGGTGGTGTGTGGGCCTGGTGGAAGCGTGCACCGACAGCTGGTGGTGTGTGTGCCTGGTGGAAGCGTGCACTGACGGCTGGTGGTGTGTGTGCCCGGTGGAAGCGTGCACTGGCGGCTGGTAGTGTGTGTGCCTGGTGGAAGCGTGCACCGACGGCTGGTGGTGTGTGTGTGCCTGGTGAAAGCGTGCACTGATGGCTGGTGGTGTGTGTGACTGGTGAAAGCGTGCACTGATGACTGATGGTGTGTGTGCCTGGTGGAAGCAGGAACATTCACAGTGATAAAAGACACAAATGAAACTGACGAAGAGGAGGGGGGGTGCGAGCAGAGGAGCATGATTCACAGCTAGAAGACACAAATGAAGCTGACCAGGAGGGAGGGGGGAAAAGGGAGGGGGATAGTGCAAGCAGAGGAGCCTGATTACAGCAATAAAAAAACACAGATGACAGCTGTGCACGTGCATGAGCTTGTGAACGCAAGCTGTAGGCCAGCAAAAGCCTGGTGTCACTTTTAAAAGCCACTTACTAAATGTATCGAAGAGACGAGACCTAAAAAAGGCTAGGCGGAAAGCAAAAAGTTCAGGGATGACCCTTGCAAAAAGGGCCAAGTCCAACAATGGGTATATTAGTGCGGTTGAAATCCCAGTAGAGCTTTATGGTGGGTGTTAGGTACGCTTGTATGTGTTTCATGTTAGTCGAAAAATAATCTACGTGTCATTGGTATGGGTCAGCAAAATTATTTAGGGTTTTCAGTCCGTCCAATAGATTGAATGCACCAGAATCTCTGTTAATGATCGTGCCATAGATGGACAACCTTAACCTCATGCGCGCTAGCGTTATTCTGCTCGCACGCTGAGATTTTTAAAAACGCACTTTACATGACGAGCTGGGCTCGTCATCAGCGTGAGAGGAGGCTACGCCATGACGAGCCCAGCTCGTCATGAGCGTGGAAGGGGTTAAACAGTTTGGTCAGTCTGGTTGGCAGAAAAGGTGCATTTTTCAGTTATCATAATGGTCAAAACACAAGACACTGAGGTTATTACATAGAAAGCCCTCCAACAAGTCTGTCCTGCATCCATTAAGAGGGGCAGTCTTATTGTTCGACCCAGAAGACCTAAAAGTGGTGAAACGCCCCAGAGTTCTGCAGGCTTCTGCTAGTCAGCTGCCTAGAGGTTGATATCTGCATAGTTGATTTTTATTTTTCTAATGCTATCAAATAACTATGCTTTTTTTGTCAACGGAAGGGTAACATATAATTGCACAGACACCCAAACTATGTTGCTTGATCTACTCGATTAAACAGTGAAATGGTGCAATTTAAAAGCTTATTGGTCGATGGTAGGCGGGATGAGACTCCCGGCTTCCGGCACAAGCATAGGCTCTGTTTACCTATTCCGAATTCTGATTGCTTCATCTCGGTGTCAATCCTTGGGCTCTGGCAGCACTTCTGAGGTTCCCGTACACAACAGGGCTACTACCACAGTGGATGAATGCCGGTGTTGACACTGCCTAACAAGCACGGATTATGTGTTTACAGAAGCGGTAATATGAGAGGTCAAGCATAAGAGGCACTTCTCAAGAGCACTTCTACACATAATGAGTGTCTGACTAGAAAGTGCTGAGCTGCCACTCGTTGGCTTCGCGGCGGCGTTGATGTCTGTCCCTCTCCGCTGACGCGCCTTGATCACGTCCAGCACTCATGTGGTGAATAATTTTCCAGTAAAGCACCCTTTCTGGCTCGTTTTCCTTGCTAATTTACACATTGAGGCTTATTTTTTTTTTGGAGAGGGGGTGAGAGCCGTCCTTATTTGCTATTCCCTTTTGTGGCGGCGTTGTTCTCTTTGCCTCAGGCCCATGAACTAATTCAAGCTTCCATAATTACTGCATGTTTTACACCTGTCTGCATATTTTATGTCCCTTCTCCACGCACCTAGCCAGCATCTTTACGTGTAGGCAGCCCCGGCTTGCGCTGAAGTTTCGCCTTCAGACATTCAGCTGAACAAGTATAATTAAAGTGTTGAGTTGTTCTCAGCCGTCCCGCTGACCTTTGGAGTTCATGAAGGACAAATGAATGCTGTCTGTTCAGACAGTTCGTGTTAAGACATTGCTGAAGCAAAAAAGCCCTGAGCTTTGTTCCTCTTCAGTGAAGCAGTGTTTGCGGCCATTTTAGGATCATTAAGGGTCTGAATGCGCAGTATCCTTCCGCTGTGCTTGTTGTTCAGCTGTCGTCACAGCAGTTGATCAAACGTAGGCCAAACAGCGGCTACTAGGTAATTCTTCGACTTAAACTGTCCCCAAAGCGCATTTCTTTAAAAAAACGAAATTTCCCTCTTTAAGATTTATTTGTTTATTTATGTATTTACTTATTTTAATTTGTATTCACCATCCCTCTCTTTGCTATAAAACACATGGGGTCAGATGCATCAAAGGGTTTTGCCCATTCTGTGTCTATGGAAAATGTGTTGATGCATATGGCCATTAAATAATCCTGCACTTTATCCCACTTCGGCCGCCTCAGTCCAATTAGGAGTTTAAGAAAGGTCATGTTAAGGAGACTGTGTTCTGGATGTTTGCATCATTAGCTGCGGGGCTGTTTTGCTTATGTATGACTGTGTGTGTGGGTGCAGACGGCAGCGAAAGGGGACAGACACAAAGCTGCCGTTCACCATGTGGTGCGTCTCTTACATGAATGGGCGCGCAGCAGGCCCATGACAACATTCGCCATTGTGTGCCGGAGATGTTGCCTTGTAGGATCAGCTGGAAGAGACACATGGTTTTATTCCTGCTTGGTGGCCACAGGTGCCGGCTAAGGCGGGCGAGGAGGCGGTTGGCCCAGACCTGCCCTTTGTTTCTCTACTCGTACTTTATTGTTATTAGACACATGTCCAGGAAGGGGGAGGGGCATGGGACACCTAGTTTTTGATGCAATGACAACTGCATGAGATCTTTGTTCTCATCGCTTGGATTGCCCCTTGTTGCTCCGGTGCAGATGGTCATCGAGCATTGCTTGTCACGGCTGACAATGAATTTGCTTACTAATGGAAATGCTCTTTTTTGGGGGATTTTTTTGTTGTTAAATGGCTGATTACTTATCACACATTGCTTACAAGAAGGATTAATGGGCTTACATTGTTTTTGTACGACAAAATTATTTAGCTACTTGCACAGATATTATATTGCTGAATTGAAGATTTTGGAATAATGCATGGTTGAAAGTCTGTCCAGGTTTTGTGCCAGCCGATTAAGCCTTTAATAATGGTATAGCCACAATGCCACCTCGATGGATTGGCAATGAGGGCACTATGTTGACGCTACTCATCTCTCTTAGGGTTTTGTCTGGTTCCCTAGTCTACATTGTATAGATATGTGGGTACATAATAAATGCAGGTAAAATTAAAAAGTTTTTTAAAAATGGAAAGGCAGAGGTAAGTCACAGTAATATGTTTGCGAAGAAGGCTCTAAATGGTTTGTGTAGCTTGAACATTTCTGGGGATATTTGTAATTGGGGGAGGGGGGGAATATAAGACTAAATCAGGCATTGCTTTTTCCATGCAGATGCAAAATATATATTTGTTGCTAAACATCCTGCACAGAGGGACAATTTAATTTGCAGTGTACACTTACACTACACGTTTATAAATTAATTTAAATAACGAGCAGAGTCTATAACTATGAGTAAGATTTTATAGATTTTATTGTGACCTTAACAGCCTTTAAACCCCAAAAGACATAGCTCAAGTTCCACTTTAAGTGAACTTACCATGTAAAAACCTTTAGAGATTAAACGAAAAGGCTTTATGACAGACCCTAAAGGACAAAAGATTTGGAAGTAGTTCAAAGTGAGAGAGATTTTAGAAGTAGTATGCCTATCCATCTTTTGGATGAATGATGGAAAAACACTATGTATGCAAATGCTTTGATCAGGTATCACTAATCCTAAAGCTCTCAATTGGCCTTCCCGGCTAATTCAATCAATCAATCAATTATTCAGGGATTTATATAGTGCACTACTCACCCTTGGGGGTCTCAAGGCGCTAGGGGGCAGCTCCGGATCAGTGTAAGAGCCAGGTCTTGAGGTCCTTCCTGAAAGTTGCGCAGGGTAGGGGAGCATCTAACGTTCACGGGGAGCTTGTTCCAAGTTTTGGCTGCAATGCAGGAGAAGGCTCTCCCACCTGTTTTGTTTCTGCGGATGCGAGGGACCTCTGCAGGGCGAGGTTGGCGGAGCGGAGGTTCGTCTTGGGTGCGTGGAAGGACACTCTCGTTAAGGTATTTGGGTCCGATGTTGAGGGATTTGTAGGCGTGGGTGAGTAGTGTGAAGGAGACCCTCTTCTCGACGGGGAGCCAGTGGAGGTCTCGTAGGTGTTGGGTCATGTGTTTGTGACGTGGAGTCCTGATGACAAGTCTGGCAGCGGCGTTCTGGATGGTCTGGAGTCTGTGTAGTAGAGTTCTGTTCCGGCGTAGGACATTGCCGTAGTCCAGTCTGCTGGTGATGAGTGCGTGGGTGACTGTCTTTCTGCAGTCGGGGGGGATCCATTTGAAGGTCTTGCGGAAGATGCGCCGGCAGTTGAAGCGAGTGGAGGCAACAGCGTTGACCTGGGGGTTCATGGAGAGGGGAGAGTCGAGGATGATGCTGAGGTTTCATGTGTGGTCAGTAGGAGTGGGTGGATTCCCGAGGGCAGTGGGCCACCAGGTATTGTCCCAGGCTGAGTTGCAGGGTCCGAGGATGAGGACCTTGGTCTTCTCTGAGTTAAGCTTCAAGCAGCTGTCTTCCATCCAGGCTGCCATGTTCTTCATTCCTTCCTGGAAGTGGTCCGGTGTTTTTGGGATTCTTCGTGAGGATGAGCTGGGTGTCATCGGCGTAGGATACAATGCTGTGCCCATGCTGTCTGACGATGGCGGTGAGGGGGGCCATGTAGATGTTGAAGAGCATGGGGCTGAGTGATGAGCCTTGAGGTACTCCGCAGTTGATATTGGTGGGTTTGGAGAGGAAGGGAGGGAGACTGATCCTCTGGGTTCTGCCGGAGGGAAAGGATCGGATCCAGTCGAGGGCGGCTACTTGTATCCCTGCGTCGTGAAGTCTGGCTGCAAGAGTGAGATGAGAAACAGTGTTGAAGGCTGCAGAGAGGTCTAGACGGATGAGGGCCGCTGTGTGTCCCCTTTTGAGTAGCATGCCGATGTCTTCAGTGGCAATTGCAAAAAACATGTCAGTGGCGGCGAGGAGAGCGGTCTCGGTGCTGTGGTTTATTCGGAATCCAAACTGGGATACGTCTAGGATGGAGTTCTCTTCGATGAAGGTAGTCAGCTGGGCGTTCATGAGTTTCTTGGTGACTTTGGCCGTGAAAGGGAGGAGAGAGATGGGCCAGTAGTTTTTCAGGTCCGTTGGGTTGGCCGTGGGTTTCTTGAGGAGGGGTTTTACCTCCTCACGCTTCCAGTCATCTGGGAAGAAGCCGGACATGAAGGAGGTATTGATTTTCAGTCCAAGTTCGGGTGCGATGGTGGCCCTGTGGAATATGTGCGGTGGGTAGGGGTCCGTTGGGGCTCCTGAGTGTGTTTTCTGCATAGTAGCGGTGATTCCAGGTCATGATGGTTGGCTTATCAGCAGCGTTGGGGGAGGGGGGTGGAGGTGATGTCCGCCGTCGGTTCGCTGAAATAGTCGTAGAGGGCCTTGATCTTCAGGTGGAAATATGAGCTGAGCTTGTCGCAGAGTTGCTGGGAAGGTGTGACGTCCGTGGCTTCGCTGGGGGTTTTGTGAACTGCTGTATGACGTTGAACAGTTCCTTGGCGTTGGTCTGGACTTTGTCTCTTATGACTTTGTCTTGCGAATAAATTACATTAAGATGCCTGTCTTTTGAAAATGTGTGAAGAGTTTTGCTTCTTTAAAGGTGATATATATATGATGCTTCTCTTGGTTTGACATTGACCTTCTGGGAATAGGTAATTAATACCACCAAAGTAAGAAAGAGTGTCATTGGGTCACTTGTGTACAATTTTTAGACACATGGAAGGTCTAGCAAAAGCATACTCTGAGCTAAACCGTAGACTGAACTTTCACTGTGGAAGGGTTGTCGTCAACATGCACTACTGTCTTGTGAAGGCTTTTCTTCCCTCACATATCCTGCTGATGTCTGCTTAGATGTATGGGGCGTTTTTGGTGGATGCCTAATGGTTAGAGCGGTCGACCTCGAAGCTGGGGAATCAGGTTAGAGCCTCGGCAGGGACGCTCAACATCCTGTGATCCTGGGCAAATCACATAATCTCACCGTGCCAAACAAAAAAAAAGAATGTGTCCGTCAGTAACACAACAGGTGCTCATGAAAAGCCCTCTGAAACCTTCAGGTCGAGTTTGCGCTATATAAAACTCCCCAAACAAAAAGAATGGGGCAAAGGCGGCAGCATGCATTTCGTGGTGTCTCCTATTCACCATCACATACAATGTAATCATCTGAGAAAAATACCACTTGCATTGTTCCCTTGCCTCCGTTAACCCCATTAAGAGGTACTTTACTTACATGTGAGTTTTCATAGTTTAATCCCTTTTCAAACGGCTTTCAGAATAAAGGCTCTAAATGGACTTCAGCATTAATGTGATGTGACTTCAGTACAATGTGGCTTGGAAGTCTTAAGAGGCACATTCTCTCTGCTTTTGTCTGTTCGCGGCCCCAGTGTGTGGAAACCAACAGTTAAATGTTTAATGCAAAGCTTCTGGTTGAAGCCTGTTTAGTTTTTTACAGCTATAGTTTGTCTTTTTGGTTAGTTTTTCGATAATACAGTATTTAAAGCAGGAGCATTGCTAACAAATTCCGTTATAACATATATTCATGAGTTGCTGCAAATCTAAAGATTGGCATACACATTTCCATTTTTCTCTTGCTATCTGGCAGTGGTTTAAGCACATTAGATTTCTGAGAGCTCCACTCGATTGGCAACTTTCTCCATTATACAGATTGAATATACAGGCAAGCTACACTACCAATCCTTGTACACCAATGCCCACATGCATCAAAGTAAATTGCATTCGCAAACGGTGCGAATCGCAATTTTCGGCCGTTTGCGAATGCAATTTACAAAATTGGGATGCATCATGTTTTTCGCAATGTTAGAAATGGCAATTACGATGCGATTTCTAAAATTGCGATTGCATTTAAGAAATCGCAATTTGAGATTTCTTAAATGCAATTCATGAACATTTTAAATTTGCGAATTCGCAAATAGGGAGAGGTAAATTACCATGAAGTTGACCTTCATGGTAATTTGTGAAAACTTTCAAAAATGCACAAAAGTGCATTTTTGAAAGTTTCATTTTACACACACACATGCCCTTGGGGCATGTGTGTGTGAAAAATGCACTTAAAGTTATATTTCAGGGGTGCAGGGGGGGGCACCCTTGAAATTGCATTTTCAAATTGAAATTGAAATTGAAATGACTTCCCGTTCTTTCCTATGGGCCTCTAGGCCCATAGGAATCAATGGGAAGGGATTCCTTAATTGTGAATCGCAATTAAGGACATTTAAGAAATCGCAAAAAAAATTGTGATTTCTTGGTGCATAGCCGTTTGCGATTTCTTAATTGCGATTCCTTAATTTTCGCAATTAAGAAATCGCAAACGGCAACAATGATGCATGTGGCCGCAAATGTAATGGCAATGCCTACCTGTTTGTCCTTCACTTCAAACCTGTCATTCGCAAACGTTTTTCCACAAGTTTGTCGAAATGGCCTCAATTAGATGAATTAATTATTCAAGACAGTTATTCAAAAAATGATAAATTAGTTTTGGGTATTTTATTTATATTTCTGAAGGCCGGAAGCATGCATGGAAAACACACAGAGGCAAAGTGCGAGTGATTATAAAGCAAATATCACTGCATTGCGAACTTCATAACTAAAGTTTAAATGAATAATAGGTGCCTCCCTATGAATCCTAGGAGTGTAGGAAAGTATGCTGAATGCTACAAACATATTAAAGTGAAAGCATTTCATCACTTATTAATGTTCTACATAAATTCTATATTATAATCAGGCATAGATGTTGTAGCACATTTCATTTAATTCCGTACATTGGAAAGGAACAATAATAAAAATACAACACCAAGCCTAATTTAAAGTGCCATATAAATAAAGCCATCATATATGAGTGGATCAACGTAAAAAACGAAAACAAATTGTGTAATCACATTACAATATTCAATATTTTATACTAATACAGTATGCAATATAAGTTCAACCACACTGATCAGTGTCTCCTTTGGGGAGAATATTTACAAAGACGTGTTCTGAATGAAGTAATGGTTAGGTGGTCATCGGGAGGTGGTAGAGTCAGGATCAAGGGGCCCTGACTTGTAATTGGTTAAGAGTCATGCGTAGACTTGGACAATGTGCAGTAGCTTTTACTATTTTAACACCATGCACCAGGATAACTGTGGGAGTCAGATCTTTGGGGTCTGGCAAATCAGTCCCAACTTTGTGCAAGGCCATTTATTGTCCATTATAGCAACTACTAGGGACAAAGTGCAAAACCACGAATTTCCACCAAAGCCACTTGAAATATATACATGGTTGTGTATGAAGGCAGGTGTATTTCAGTAGTGAAGAGTGGTTATGCTCACTGAGAGAGGTGTAAAATTGATTTTTAAATTCAATATAGTTCCAAATACATTTGTCCAGTGCACCCAGTGTGAACAGTTATGACCACAGCAAGATCAAGTCATTCTGTTCCAAGGACAGTTTCAAAGTTTTCTTTCTATCTAGACTACATGTGCAGACCACAAGAAACTTTAATAACAAGGAATCTGTTTGAGAAAAAAGCTTACGTGATCACAGGGAGCGTGAATGGGATATAAATAGATTAGAATGTGTTGTTGTGTTAGTCAAAGTACCATGCTTTTAAGATGGAAGAGGACGCCACAGGACAAAGCCTTGTTTGATTTTAGCCTCTTGTACACGGGTGGACCCCCTGGGGTTCGGCCTCTTTCTTAAAGACTCTGAGTAAAGGGTGACTACTTCCTAAATACATACTCTCTGCCCTTGCAGATTACAGAAAGGATTCCTTCTGGAAAGTAGTGACCAACAGCACCAGGAGGAAAAGGTCAGTAGGCACAAGAAATCTCCAAGGTCCTGAGTTCCAACTTTAGAATGTTTCCTGCCGACAGAATCTTTATTCCACATAAGACCAGGAATGAAGACAGGCGAGAATCAAACTAGAGCTTCCATGATGGGAGCAGAGCTGCAGCTGGAAGGACGAGAGCGAAGCTGGAACAGGCAGGACAGGAGCTGAACTGGAGCAGGCAAGAGCTGAACGGGAGAAGGCAAGAGCTGAACTGGAGAAGGCAAGAGCTGAACGGGAGTGTCAGGACGGGAGCAGAGCTGGAGCTGGCAAGAGTGAAGCAGCTGGAAGGACTGGAGCTGAACTAAAGCTGGTAGGAAGATAGCAGGATTGATGGCAACCTGGAGTACTCTTGATGCAGTGGTACTGCGATCAGAGGCCAATTGTATACTGGTAAAACAAGAGCCATGTGATTGGTATTCCTAGTCCAGTGTCTTCCTATCTCCTGATTGAAATGTGCAGTTTTATTTTTACAAAATGAAGGATACAATCCGACTTTATGCAGTATTTAAGTTGCCTCTAAAATTTTTCCCCATGCATCCTGAAACACGTTCTTAAGATAATAATGGGAATTTAAACTCATAATTTACAGTTCTCAAATAGTGTGGTGTTATCTGCCAAATCTGTGAAATCTTTAAATGAGCTAATAAGTATGACCATTTACACTTGAAAAATATTAATTGAAAGGAAGCAAGGTTTAGTGGCCCGTCCTAAATGATATTCTTTAGTGTGACAAAAATGTCGCCAAAGTCAATAGTTGAGAAGAGGTTGTGACTGTAATGCAAATCCTTGCAAATTACAAAACCCACTAGTTAAGAATCTTAAACAACTCCAGTTCTTCCAAAGCACTGTTTAGGAGCTGACACATGGCATCTTGGAGTAACCCAAGAAATGTTGCTTTAAATGGAAGTTGATTACTAATACAACAACGCCGGCGTCATATAAACGCATGACTTTTAAATTTAAACTCCGCAGCAGTGACTTGGGGATCCCAGTACCCGCAGATAGTATCAGACAGTGTTTATTTGGCTGTTCACCAAAGTGAGGGTCATGGCTGATGAGTGCCAGGGCACCAATGAGTTTTCTAGCCCCTTCCCTCACTTGCCCAATAATATACGAGAGGATATTGCCCATAGCACAAATATTGTAGCACAAATATTGTTAAAGCCAGCTTGGTAGGAAATATTAAAATGGGCAGTTGTTACATTATCACATGTATCCTTAACAAAACCACCTATTAGATATGTGTTTACACCAACATGGCGCTCGTTCTCTGTTTCTCCTTTCCTTCCTTGATGCTGGTAAATATAGGAAGGCCTGGCTGCGTCATTTTCTAGACATTGCTCTGCAGAGCGTAAACCCGGCGAGCCTTTTCAGTACATCTCGAAGACAGCCTCGAGGTGGAAAGTCACGAGAGGCTACGTGGGCCTGGAGTAGACAAAATGTCGCTTGTTTTTCTCTGCTGGGTGGCTTGACGTGCTCATTTGCTGATCGAAAATGACGAGGGCTTTCGAATCCTGGGTTTTGTTTTTTTCTTGCTGTCTCCAGACCCAGCGGGGGCCTCGCAGAGCCCAGTCAGCAGGTCATTAACTCTGGAGAAAACAGCTTGCATTAATATGCGCTAATCCGGTATAATTAGTCAAATCACTGCACGCCGACCAGCTTGTCATGGGCTTGTGAGATTTGGCATGCACGCTGGATAGCCCAGGTCCCCGTGGAATGCCACCGTGGTACAGGGCGGGAGAGCTGCAGGTTTGTGGCTGTGCTGTTCTCATCACCAACAAGCATTTACAATGCAATGGTTTCGCCTTTGGAAAAGTTAGAGCTATTGGCATTGCTCATGACATTTCTTCTTTTTTTTTTTTTCCTTATAAATAAATGGCATTGTTATTTACATTGCCAACAGCTCTCACAGTCCACACAGCTCTCACAGTCCACACAGCTCTCACAGTCCACACAGCTCTCACAGCACACACAACTCACAGCCCACACAACTCACAGCCCACACAGCTCTCACAGCACACACAGCTCTCACAGCACACACAGCTCTCACAGCACACACAGCTCTCACACTGGACCCTGAATGTATAGCGTAAATCGAGGCAAGGAACTCTCCACCGCAGAGTGTACACGAGTAACACCGATCCACGTGCACCCTCTCACTGAGGCACAGGAGAACTCGAAGCCCAGACGTCGGCTCGAATCTTAGCGCCCTTTGTGGCATGTCTCTGGTGGGCAGAAGTGGCTCATGCTACAAAAATGGGCAAGAATCGGCTGAACATGCTGCAGGTGGTGAGTCAGGAGGAGGTGAGTGGCTCTGGCAAAGCAACACGCTGCTGGTTGTAGAGGGCAGTCAGAAGCTAGAAACGTGTGCATTCTGGGATGTGTAGTCCTGATTCACTTCAATTCGACCAACACGTCTGAAACTAATGATTGTATGAAGGAAATCCCAGAACTTACAAAGCTGTGTCCCTTTGACTTGCAGTCAACGGGGAATCATTTGATACAAAGTTAGGATATACCCGTCCAATATGGTATTGTATGTACATATCTGGGTCGATCTATTCCTATTGGCCGTGGCCCATTGGCCACGTGCAACTAGACACATGGGGCCAGCAGAACCCCAGACAACGAGGCCTAAGGGACAAAACCTACACACTTAAAAATACAGGAGTCTGACGAAAATAAAGCGATGATGGCTAGTCAAGACTTACGTGACAAATGGAACCGGAGAGGAACATAAAACTATTAAGAAAAAATTCTGCTCAAGGGCACACATTGGAAGTTAAAGTGCACCCTCCTAAATCCCAAATCATGTGTAATAAACCAGCGAAATATAGACATTGAAAAAGTAAACAAATCGCGTAGGTTACGGTGACTACTAGAAATAAGTACTGGCAAGCTCCAGGTGAATGCGCTACTGGCATAAATAAAATGGAGCAATTGAATTATAGTGAGGGAATCAAAGAGGTGGCGGCAAAGTAAGGCCCACTATACAGTCACGTGGTAAGAAAGAGTACCGATCGGTCACCCTCATTTTTCGGACGTGTTCCCTAAACCCATGCTCAATGAATATCCCCGACACCCGGGCTTCCCGCCCCTCCCGTGCCTCCAATACTCACTGCAGGGGGCGGTCCGGTGCCCTGCGTCCCCAGCCGAGCACGATACTGTAACTCAATAGATTTCTCCTGCGCAAAAGCTGCTTGCGCAGCTTTTTTGCAGCCGAAACCTAAAAAAGTAATGGTTGAAAAGTAAGCAGTGGAAGAATAGAAGCCAGAAATATCAGGCTACAGTCACCAGCATTATTGCTTATGGCCCAGGGTAAAGTTGCCATACAAACTGCTACATAGTGTGGAGCTTACTGATCCCGGTTATTGTTATGATCAGAAGCCCCGTTTATGAATTTGTGAGGCGTAGTATTCTATTTCACAGGTATTTGCCCCACCTTTTATAAAGGTGCCTTAACTCTTGCCACGTCCCCCTTAGAGACCACTCACCATTGTCATCCTACTCAAAGCAGTTAATATAACACATATATTTAAAACGTTGACCCTTATCAGCTGCGATATGGTGGGCTGCTAAATTCAGATTTTACAACACTTTGTCCTGCTTTCAAAACAGGAAAAATGCATATACGTACCACCAGGGTAGGCTGCCTGTAATCTAGAGGCCACGAAGGAACACACATTTTACACTATATTGGTCAGACGGAGATTTCGGTTTCAGGAAGCTGCCAAGCGACTTTCTTGACCAAAATTACAGAGATGTGAGAAGCAATTTAAAGTCCAGATGATATGCACTTCTCGATATATGTGAAGATAAAATGTAATCACCAAAATGCATCTGTCAACGTATACAATGGAAATACTGACCGCTGCTTGATGATTTCAACTATACTAAAAATACCGAGAAGGCAAACGTGGCATACGACCCCTGGGATGTGCTGATGATTAAATTAGAAGCAAAGTCAGCTGATCGCTCTCAATGAGCGTGTAAGTATAATTGGATCATTGATATATTAATTACTCCTGTGATGAGGAAGAATGAGTAGACATATCTAAAATTGCCTTCCTTTTTTCTCCCCGCCCCCCCAAAAATATAATATTTTATTTTTTCTTCTTGCTCACACATGATAATCTTGGAATACAATAATGTAAACATTGCTAAGAAAGTGCATTGTAAATTATATGTAGATCATAGCCGTATACCTGGGACCAAGTGTTTGGGGTTATAGCATAGAGTTTGTTGAACATGGTGATGTATGGCTCTCGAACATATAACAAGTGGAGTCACATTTGACAGTAGAACTTGCTATGTGTGCTATAAACGTACAAAAATTAATAAAGAGCTGTGAAACAAAAAATAAACGTATGTGACTGAAGAAAGACGGCCTGATTATGTACTGTTAATCTTCATTACTCTAAATCCTACTTCCACTCGTCCCAATCATTACCTTTTGTCCACATCCTTACCATGTGAGGCATACCAAAGCAATTAAGGACTTTGATGTAAAAGAATCGTTCTCACCAATATAATGCAACAAACATAATTTGAATACATAAAGGTGACACGACATGTGAAACAATTAAAAGAGCAAATATCAATCATATTTCCAGCTCTAAATAAAACAAACGTGCAAACCATATTAAGCTGCTGTATAATGCAAACACCATGCCAAAGTTCTCCCCAATAAACAAACGTGCAAACTAGATTAAGCTACTGCATAATGCAAACCTCACGCCAAAGTTCTCCTCAATATTACAAATATTCTGCAGGGAATGTTATGTCCTATACAGCGTCTAGTTTAGGTTTAAGTTAAATAATCAGAGAACAACTGTCACAAGCTCCAACCAGCACCATAGTAAGGGGCAACTGCCCACGAGAGTCTAGCGTGTGCATCTCACCTACCTCAGTTCTTGTCCCTTCCGATCCACTGGCACCGGCTGCAGAAACCAGCTGCTCCCGCGTCGGACCTAAACAGACAGCACAGGTCCCCTCACCAATCAGGTGATAAAAAGAAAGCCATCTTGGAATGGTACATATATTTAATTCTCTCTAATAAAATGTTCATAAAAATAGGATTTAGAGAAAGAACTGCTCAAAAGTTAATTTTGATAGGTTTGTAAAGTACTTTTAAATCTATGCCTAAAAATCCACGTAAAAAAATTGATTACATCCTAGGTACAGAATTCGATCTAAATGTCCACGAAAACGTTGATGTGTTCCTTCGGCGTCAACTAAGCAGTGCGTCCATTTTATCGCACAGCATGCCACACTTCACAGCAAACTTGCTCCCTTCAGTGAAAAGCGGCCGCAAGGATTTACGAAACCTACACAATAGTTGCACATTTCAGTCCCCTTTTAGTTTCTGTTTTCCTCTTCTTTCTTCATTGAAAGATCTGTCTATAATTTCTTACTTCCGGATTTGTAGAGACCAAAACAAACCATCTCTTCCTCGTTTACGGGCTGGAAACACCAGCCCTTCCAGAAATCTAGGCCGCCAGTCACAAATTCTGTGACGCCATATTGCATGTGTAACCTGGCCTCTATTTGCCATTCATACGTTTCCCAAACACCAAAGTTGGTCCTAATAACGGTTAGCGCTCTAGTTTATAAAGTGACGGGTTTTAACTCTAGGGCGCGTAGCCCATAGAGTTTGTTCTATTGTGTTGATGAGCTCACAATATTCTGCTGATTGGCTAAGCTGTGATGTTTCGATCACTGCACTGCGCCTGCTCGCTTTACTGGTCAAAGGAAGAAGATGGCGGGTACCGGTGGCGAGAACCGGCTGATGTCGCTACCAATGTCCCGCACTCGTGTCATCATGAAAAGTTCCCCAGATGTGTCCAACATCAACCAGGACGCGTTGCTGCTCACCACAAAAGCCACGGTGAGGGTGGCAGGTGAGGGAGGGACGGGACGTGGGGTAGAACGGTCCCTGAAGTTTATAGACCTGATTCGGAATGGGGTGGCCAGAAACGATGCGTCCAAGGTGCTGGAGAAAGGGTGTGGAGGACAATAGATGGGTGTACCGTAAACTCTGGATTGGCCGGCCGGCTGAAGAAACCCCCGGGCGGGGATCGAGCAGAACGGGAGGGAGGGAGGGAGGGAGGGGGAGAAAGGGAGGGAAGGTCACTCACCCGTCCCGAGCAGCAAGGAAGGTGCCGGCAATGCCGGACCAGACACGGGGGCGTTCCCGGCGTCCCGTGACGTCGGCAAAAGCCAAAGAATGTCGGGAACGCCCCCGTGTCTGGTCCGGCATTGACGGACAGGCCCCTCGTCCAATGGCAAGGCTCCGTTTACGGAGCCAGCCAATCAAGGACGAGGGCCGAACCAAGCCACACTATGGAACTCAACAGGATTTCGCCTGCGCCGAAAAGATGCGCAGAGCGCATCCTTCGGCGAGGCGAAACCTAAAAAGGCAAACATCATCCACTGGTCCACACAGATCCTCACTGTCCTGGTGCTGTTGGAAATAAACCATCAAGGCATCCATTGGAAGTGCTGCTGTAGCTGCGCTGTTATCAAGACCACGGGTTACTATAATTACAGAATTACAGTTTTAGAGGGGGGATTACAAATTACTACCTATAGAACCCTATGGAATGGGACATAATTTGAAGAAAAAAAACATGCAATAAGAGTTAACACAGCGATTTCCACATGTAATTCTGGTCATTTTTGCAGAGGCTGATTCTAGAAGGTTTAACATGGAGCCGCCAGTGGTATGACCTGAGCCTTGTGATACCTACTTCCTTTTTCCTGCCAAAGCTGTATTCAGGGGCCGCTCGTAATGAGTGTGTCTGACTCCTTGATCCATGTGCTGCAAATTTCCATCATGACAAATGGCGACCAACGTACCTGGCTACTTCTGTTGAGTTTGGACTCAACTGCGCTAATCCGCTCTCTATGGTATTAACATTAATAAAAATGACTTGCAATAATTAATTACGGGTTGGATCAGCCACAAATGACCAATCGTCGAATGATCAAGATGATAAAATGTTGAGGAGGGCGATTGCGCCATGAAAGAGCCACATTACCATAAATTTGCAAGAGCGGTGGTTCTGGTGGCGTGATAAAAAAAATGGTGTTTTTTTTTTACCTCTGCATTAAAAGTAGATTGCTTGTTGTGCTCTTGGCCATGACAGATAAGTCAGTGTAATTCCCTCATGGCGGTGGGAATGATGCACCAGATTCCAAACACATCCTGAAGATGTCACTGGCAATGATCCTCAAAGAGCGGCCAGTGAGAGCGGGCCGCATGTTTGCCGGATGATATACTGCGAATGACAGGAAGAATTATGCGAGTGAAGACGAATCTGTAACATATTATTAAGCAATTTCACGTGAATAAAAGGATAATGGATGAGGGTGTCATTATTACCTTCATGTTGCTGGAAAGCAAAGGCAAAGGTAGAAAGACAAGATTAATTGGGGAAGGGTGAAGCTTTCAGAGCTCATCAGCGCTTTTGTGCTCCACTCTCCTGAAATTCCAGGCAAAGGCAAAATGCTTCAAGCTGCATTTTAATGCAGCTGGCAAGAGGGAGCAGAGAACTGACAAGGCACTTTTCAGTCACCTCACCCTGTGAAATTACAGCCTCTTGACAATGGCTATCACACAATACCAGCCATCGGTGCATCCCTGGCTCCCCAGAGCATCTTCCATTTCGGGCACGCTTTCAGCCAAGGCACCTTGTTTATGCTGGGATGTGGGAAAAGCTCTTAGTTCTGTATCGAATGGCAGGCATTAACACCCTGGAAGATTTTAATGCTGCCTCGTGAAAACGAGCGGGCCCCGGTCTAACACAGTCTGGGATTACTTTCAGATAATGGTCATTTTACGCTGTCGCTGGCAAAGAAGCCTTTCTCATGCATAATTCACAGTTTCTGCTTGCTTAATGTAGCGGGGCAAGTGATTCTTTGCACAGTTCCACGTGGTCGCTTACAAAAGTCTAAACATCTCCACCTATATTGTTCCTAGGCCAAAAATACTTTGATTCATCCATTAAATCTGTTACTAAAATTTGGACACACACCTAAAGGTGCTTTTTTTCTTCACACTCATTTTCTTTCGCTTTTTGTTTTCACGTATCCAGACCAATTTAAAAATCTTTGCGCCAAAGGCTCGGTGTGTATAAGTGATGAAAATCAGTGCCTGTTATAGAGTAAGACAAGACTGCTCCTAAGGTACCATCAGTGCTTAATTTGTAAAAAAAACTGCAGCTTGCACAACATATTTCCCCCGTCGTGCTGCCAATGAGAGTAACAGCTCAAATACTAACCATCACACTCCTACAAGTGTGACAGTTCGGACTATTTCAACCTCCCTAAGCTATAAGAATGGCTTGGGCGGCAGGTAAAAGTCATTTCTAATGTATGTTGAATCAATAATTAACTGTTGTGAGCATCTCTAAATTAGCCAGACAACGCTACCTTGTGGCGGACTGTCACAAGCGCCGGTGTTGGCAATTAAGTGCCAGTGCCGAGCACCGGAAACCACAGCCTCAAATTAAGCACCGGGTACCACCAGCAAAATGGGGGGAGAGGATTCCTTCTAATAAGAAAAAGCCTCTTCGTGCAGCTTTTACTTTCCTGTGTTGATAAAAGCACTAGTTGGGCTGTGGAAGCCATGCCTCTTCAGCAGTCTCACAAGCGTGACTTCGGTTAGCTCCTATTAGGGGCAAAGGACCAGAATCCCTACTGTTCAGAACCCACACATACCCTCAATCCCTGCCCTCTTAATGACATGTAAACATCCTACCCTCAAACCTCACTCTCAAATGTCCTACTTTGGCGTCCATATTCACATTGTACTCGTCGTCACTGATACCACACCTACAAAGTAGACGCTACACTTTTTGCTCATCTGTACACTTACTGCAGTCAGCATGCTGCAGGCAACACAAACTGCATCAGTACATACTACCTACATATCTTCAATGCAGGAGTATGGCTCACTCTCACCTAGGAATACATCTTTTACAACTCTTTCCCTGCAGGATACGCATATAACTAATTGACTGGAAACATAACTGTGGATGACGCCTTACCATCCTCCACAGGTCTTCCTGCAAATTCCACTCACACTTCAGCTTAAATGACATTGATGTCCTCAAAAGGCTCCCTTCTTCTTCCATGGCCTAAATGACTTCCAGAGTCATAGCAACTTTAACTGGGGAAATCACGGACCCTATCATTTCAGACCAAAGCAATGGTAAAGGGAGGAAAGATATTCATTCTGTACCAGATGGCAAGTTTTCAGTCTTGTAAATTTTAATGTCCCATGAAAATAGGTGGCCCTCAGTCTAACAGTGACTGAGCTATACAAATAATTCTATGTATCTGAGATCTCAACCTTCCAGTGGACTCTGCGACCAAGACTCGGTAGAAAACCTTAACTGACCTCTTTATCAGTGTGAATGCTAAAATCCACATCACTAACCCAAACGCCTATAAAAGACACATTTCCTTGTGTTCATCTCCATGTGCACCAAGAGTTGCCAAAATCCAATATCCTTGGAATACCCTGAAGTCGCTGCAAAGTTATCATCCGACCTACGCCACCCTGTCCCCACTGCCTTCGTAAACCTTTCTGCTTATTCAAGGACTTTCCCCTGAACAGAGTCAATAAGCTTCTCACTGCCTGACAGCAACCATCCCCAGTTCTGATATCCATGCCCAGCTGAATTATTGAAACCACAGACACAAAGCCATTGTTATCATCCACTCCACTCCAGTTTAAAATTCAGCATAATGAAACCAAACTCTAAAACCCGGTACTCCCAAAAATCACCAATAGCAAATAAGCCAGGTACAAAGAAGAAAGGATTTCATCAAATTTAAAGTGCAGAAACCTCACCGGCTTACCTGCATCTTTCTGCTATATCAGTTGTCACTACTGTTTAAAATCAAAGAAGATGCCCTTGTCAAGTCAAACATCTTACATCAGCCCAGTACCAGATCCCTCAATACCTCAGTTATACAATAACTGCAATGCATCCTTCTAGTCTTCATTGAGATAACAAATAAAAGCAGTCAGATGGCACCTGTTAGTATCAAGCAAGTACCTTTCATCCATCCCATCCTTCTCACCAGCATGATAAAGTGAGCACCCTTTCAAGCCAATCACAGTTACTGACCTCAATGATGTCCGCAACACCTCAAAACACTGTTATGAATATAATATCCTCGAATCTAAAAGGTTGAAAGTCTTTAATAAAGAGTCCTTATAACACTCCTTATAACACTCTGCGACACAGTGAATGCTTCATTTGCAACCTCCTCGATGCACTCAAAGGAGGGTAACCCCCCTTAACATTGAATAAAGCAGACATCAACCTGGATGGCTGAGCCCAACATGAGCCAAACACACATCTACACTTTTTATAGAAAATAATAGAAAGAAAAATGACCCTCCAATTAAGAAGCAAATTAAGAAGTTGTCCCCGTGCATGGCATTTATAAAGTAGGTTTTGGCTTTGTTTCAGCACAGTGACCTTTCGGGTCATAGATGGCATTCTGCTCATTGCTGACAGTAGTAGCCCATACTTCCTGGTCCTCCTCAATGTGTCAGCAGCCACAGGTGCAATCAGTCGCCTTGTATTATGTAACATCCTGTTAATATGCCAGAGAGTCAATAATGCTATTGCATTGATTCACTTCCTACCTGTCAAGGACTGGGCTCTGTGACAGTCTTTCATGATTCCTTTGTTGTTGCCTAAGGAAAGGGTGATCGCTCCCAATAGCCCTGGTACTACGCTACATCTAATTTACATGTGAATGGTGCCATGTGACCCCTTAAGAGAGTATTATTTAGAGTGCAAAAAGCCATAAAGGTAGAAAATACAAGCATTGACAATCTTGATAGTTCCTCATTGAAGATGGAGAATAATGCTGATAAAGATAAGCAAGGCACCAAACCTCCCCTTAATTAGAATAGGGAAAGAGCCGGGCAAACATCTTCCATAAACAAGGTAAGTAACAATGACAAGAGTTCTGAATTATCTACAATTTACATATAAAAGTTGTCATCAGAAAATGATCTCTGTTTGATCACATAGGCATGACTTGTTTGTAGCGAGGAATCCTTGGCCATTTCCCCAGTTGACCTTGTGGACATTGCAGATAATCTTGAACTTGATCCTGGCTTTTACTGGAAGCCTTTTGAGAATACTCAGGGTGGGCTTAGTGTGGTCTCCTCTGTGGAGACATAGGCGCAGCCTGACTAAATGTTTCTGTAGTTTTTGAAGGCTGGTAATTTGTGTATTGAGTAAGTCAACTAATATAATTTTACTGTAATGTGGGAATGACCAAGAGGGCTCTTGCAATACTCCACTGAATGATCAGTTTGCAGTAGTGCAGTAGGTAAGGGGACTGGCAGGTAAAAGGGTAGGAGCACCGAAAACTCAGATTCCCTTGGTTTCTGTTTTTTTTGATGCAGAGGCCCCTATATGGTAGAACTATTCGAATGATAGAGGGCCCGGATCAGTTCATCCCAATTCGAGGATCTCAGTTTTCTCATACGGAAGATACATTCTTCATCTGATGAAGAACATGGTCCGGGCATGAGGTGATGTTGGTACGGTGGTCTGGAAAGTTGTTAGCCAGAAGTGAATTTGCATGTCAAATGTTACATTAGGAAATTTACTTTGCATTGTTTTAGTAACATAAATGTTGAACAACAAATAGGAGAGCTTGAACGCTGGGAGGTGTATAAAGGCAACAGCTCCAAGGATGATTTGAATGACCTGACCATCACTTTTTGGCTGTGATTAGAAAGAAAAGATGTAACCCAAAACAACGCTAGTTGATATTCCCATCCACTGTTTAAGTCTTCAATCCCATTTTGTGTAAATGGCAGCGTTGTACACTACGGAGAGGTTGAGGAGTATAACAGTATTTTTCTTGTTGTCCTCTTCCCTTAAAATGGCTAGGTCTGAATCAGCACCCCGTGAGAATAATTCTGGACCGATGGTCGATTTAGCACAACAGATTCTTGCTAGTGTTTTGTCACATCACTTTCAGTGATCTTGCTGTGAAATGAGAGATTAGAGAGTGGTCGTTTGAGAAGGTACAAAGATCACTGGTTGGTGTTTTAGGAAGTAGTGATGATGGCATCTTTTAGTTTAGTTTCAAAAGTGTTTTTATTGAAAATTTCAACAGGCACATAGTGAGACATCTCTGCAAGAAAAATAAGCTTAGAGCATATATAGCGGGCGGGACAGACAAGCATGTCTTCCCTAGGGCGCTAAAACAAACCATGACAATATGCCCAATAGGTGGTTTGACATCGTGCGTGGAAGGGCAAAAGAGTGACATGAGAAAAACAACAAGAACTAAAACCCCCCACCCCCTCCCCACGAGATCCCCCCGCCCCCCACCCCGACCAGTGTGCCCATGAAAGTCAGTGTCACCAGCATTATGTCGCAGAAGTGCGACAGGACTAAAAGTAAAGTCACCGAGAGTCATCGGAGGTGCTAGTGAGACGCAGAACCCTAAGGTATTTGGGGCAGGTAATTACATTGAATTCCTTGGACAGGAGGGTCAGCAAAGGAAGCCACGTTTTACGGAAGGCGTCCGTGGAGTTAGTGAGAGTGGCGTGTATGCGCTCCATCCCAAGGGTGAACCACAGTTTGTGGAGCCATCCTGTATGTGTAGGTTTAGTCGTAGAGCCCCAGAGCGACAATATGTGTTGCGTGGCTGCCTGCATAGCAATGCCCATCTGTCGCCCACGCAATGATTTCAGGGGAAACATTAATGCATTGGGTAGGCCTAACACAGTGTATGCAGGGAATCTCGGGACTTCAGTCTCGAAGGCAGAGTCGATCTCATCCAGGACTTGTTTCCAAAAGTCTCCCAGTTCCGGACAGTCCCAGAGGATGTGAGTTAGGGTACCCTGTTCCCCGCACCCTCTCCAGCATAGGTCGCTGCGCTTCGGGTCCCCTTGGTGTAGTCAGACTGGAGTAAGGTGCCAGTATATGGCGAGTTTTACTGCTGTCTCCCTTGCCTTGGTGTTGCGTGTGGTGTGTGAGGCTCTATAGTAAATGTACCCCCATTCTTTGGGTGACAAGGCCCTCCCCAGTTCAGCCTCCCAACGTCTTTGCTAGATGATTTGGCAAGGGGGGGGCAAAGGTGCAAGCATTTTATAGAGTTCGGAGATGAGGTGCTTGTCTGTAGTTTTAGTAAGCAGCCATTTCTCAAAGTCCGTCATGGGGCGGCTCACTAGGGTGATAATTTTAGGGTCAGTGAGCCAGTGTCGGAGTTGAAGGTATTGGAAGAGATGGGGACGTTCTATCTCATATCCTTGTTTAATGTCCTCGAAGGGAAGAAATCCGTTCAAGTCAAAAAGGTCGCCCGCAGCCCGGCACGCCAAGCCCCGCCACTGAGAGAATGCGCCTGTGCCCTCACCTGGGGGGAAGTCAGGGTTGTCTAGTATGGGAGTGAAAGGGGAAGGGAAAGTGGTCAACCCGTGTTTAAGTGCTACCCGGTTCCACACCTGTAGAGTTGTGCGGGTGATGGGGGACCGTGACATGTATCTCGGCCTGTGGTGATTAGCCAGGAATGGAATTCTCCACAGCGGCGTTCGCGCCATGGCCCTATCCTGGAAGATCCACCTCTTCTCTGATTCGGGTCTGTACCACTCCACCAGGTATCGGAGTTGGGATGCCTGGAAATATCGCACCAGGTCCGGGACTCCAAGACCGCCCTCATCCATGCTCCTATGCGTGAGAAATTTGTGAAGTCGTGCTCTCTTCCCTTCCCAGATAAAACCAGACAGCAAGTCTTGCAGGACTTTCAATGTGCCTTTTGGGGGCATAATTGGGATCGTTTGAAACAAATATAAGATCCACGGCAGGATTGACATTTTTACAGCTGCCACCCTCCCCAGTTGTTTGGACCATCTCGTCAGGTCCGATCGGATCTGGGTGGTGAGAGCGGCGTAATTGGTGGAAACCGTGAGATCTGTTGAGGGAGTCAAGGTTATTCCTAGGTACGGTATTTGGGCGGCTAATTGAAGGCCGCTATCGTGCCCTATTGCCGGGGCCTGCGGGCGCGTGTGTTTGCCTAGAGGTAAGATTAGGGATTTTGTGATATTAATGCGGAAGCCTGAGACCGCCCCAAACGAATCAAGTTCCTCCATGAAGGCAGGTATAGAAGAATCAGGATTGTTCAGGGTGGCTATGACGTCATCCGCATAAAGACTGATAGGATGGGGTTCGTGTCCGAAGTCGATGCCCTCTATCCTTGTGTTGTCCCGGACTCTCTGTGCAAGCGGCTCAATATACATTGCGAATAGGAGGGGGAAAGGGGGCACCCCTGCCTGGTGCCTCGCTGGATCTCGAACGGGAGCGAGTGCAGGCTCCCTAGTCGAACCGTGGCCTGCGGGCGATGGTAACAGCCCGCTATGCGTGAGCAAAAACGGTCACTGAGGCCAAACCGGCGGAGTACATGCTGTAAGAAATTCCAGTTTACGCGATCGAACGCTTTTTCTGCGTCGATGGCGAGAAGCGCAGAGTGCGAAGCCTGAAAATGTGTCTTATCAATAAGGTGGAGCACCGTTTAGTGTTGTCGCTACATTGGCGGCCAGGAACGAAGCCAGATTGATCAGGTTCCAAAAGACCAGGCAGGCACGGGCCAAGGCGTGCTGCAAGGATACCTGTAAAAAGTTTTAGGTCTAGGTTTAACAATGAGATGGGGCGGAACGCGGAGCAGTGTGTGGGCTTTTTCCCCGGTTTAGGAAGCACCACCACTTCAGCGGCCAACATGTCCGGAGGTATGGCTCCCGCCCCCTCAAAGGAATTGAAGAGGCGGGCAAGCACCGGGGCCAAGCGCCGGTTGAAAAGCTTATAGAAGCCAGCCGAGAAGCCGTCCGGTCCCGGGGATTTGAGTTGGCGCAATCGAGATATGGCAGCTAGGACTTCTTCTTGGCTTATGGGGGCGTCGAGAGCCTCCGCAGTAGACTCTGGGATTGCGGTGATGGCCGCAGTGGCTAGGTATGCCTCAATATCCCTGGATGAGGCCTCCTCCTCCCCGCACAGTAGTAGGAACTAAATGCCTCGGCTTAGGCTACCTGTGCGTCGTCCGCGAGTACCTCACCATTGTCACCGACCAAGGTATTGATTTTGGCCCGTTGGGTCTTAGCTTTGAGAGCGCTAGCCAGTAGACGACCTGTTTTGTTCCCTCCGACATAATAAGTATGTCGTAGGCGGAGAGCTGCGAATTCCGCCCGGTCCAGATCCAGACTGGCGAGTTGGGCCCGGGCCGCTTTCAGCTGTTTCCACACGCGAGGGGCGCATGTGCGGCTGTGTACGCGTTCCAACTCCGCTACTCTCGCTGTAAGGTCCTCTCTTTTGCTCTTGCGATCTTTAGCTTCCGCTGCAGCAATAGCTATGAGTTCGCCCCGCACGACCGACTTCAGAGCCCCCCAGAGAGCCGTCACCGAGATGCCAGGTGTGTCGTTGGTGGAGAGGTAAGCATCAATGCAGTCACCGATATGTTTAGTGACAGCAGGCCGCTGTAGCAAGGTTTCACGGAGGCGCCTCGGGGAGTGTGCGGAAAGTGAGGGAGAGTTCCACTGCGTCGTGGTCAGAGAGGGCTGCAGGTATTATGGCAATCTCCTCAAGGATTTTAAGGAGGTCCGAGGAACCCAGGAAGTGGTCAAGCCTGGCGTAGGTGCGGTGTACATGGGAGTAGAATGTGAATTGTGAGGCAGTCGGATGTCGGACTCTCCAGAGGTCTACCAGGTCCCTATCCGACAGCCATTCACGACAGGCGGATGACAAGGCCCCAGTATCCCCGTAGCGGTGTCCAGATCGATCGGCGTGTGTGTCCATAACGACATTGATGTCCCCACCCAGGAGTAGGGGTGTATGTGGGGTTTGAAGAGCTTCGGAAATGGCGCCTTTTAAGAAAGCCTCTTGACCTGCGTTTGGGGCATAAAGGGAGCCAATTGTAAGTGTTGTGCCACCTAAAGTAAAAGTGTGTGCCAGGAGACGGCCTTTGATTTCCCCCACCTTATTACCCACCCTCCCCCCGAAAGACCTAGAGATCAGGATCGCAACCCCGGCATTCTTTGTTGGAAGGGAGGAAAAGAGTTGCTGTGGGAAGGCTCGCGAGCTCATCCTGTGCCAGTCCCTCTGCAGGAGATGTGTCTCCTGTAGCAGGCAAATATCAGCTTCAGAGTTTTCCAAGTAGGAGAGAACAGCTCTCCTCTTGATCGGGTTGTTTAGCCCTTTTACATTGAGTGTAATGACCTTAAGAGTGGTATTTGTCATCGTGCAGGGGACAAGTGATACAGCGCAGAGTGAGTTATCGTCGTGCTATGGGAGCATGTGGTGGTGAGTGGCAGGTTATGTATGACTCGGTGTCTCGGTGCAGCTGGACGCAAATAATGCGCGCGGATGTGCGACCTATCTCGGTCCCCGCACCTCCGCGAAACATCTCTCGGCGTATGAGCAGGATTAGCTTGGCACACTGGTCCCCCCCCTGGATCCCACCCTAACCCAACATCCCCCCCCCAAACGAACCCAGAGCCACCACCGTGCGCAAGGCAGTACTCACAGAGAAGAATGGCAATAGGCGGTGGCTCCGTAACAAGGCCCCATCCCCCCACCTCCCACACCCGATCCCAACATCCCTGAAACTTGTAGTCCCAATCCCGTCAATGCGCACAGGATCGTGGTAAAATGATGGCATCTTTTAAAGGTCTGGGCACACCGTTTGAGTAGGAGGAGATTGTGTTTGTTGTGAGGAAACCGAAGAATTGCTTCAAGCAGATGTCTAGATATGGGTGTGGGAATTGAATGGTTTCGTCTTGGTATGCAGGTGTATCGCAATCTGAAAGAAACACGTAGTGATAGATTCCTTACCTTAGAATTACCCCCCAGCGTCAGACTGGATCCGGAAAGTTTTCGTCAGCAGTACCCCTGCGCGTCGGTAGACGTCCTCATGCGGCTCCGCCTGCATCTTTGGCGTAGTTGTCGCCGAGATGACGTCGCTGGAGCTACTTAGACGAGCCCACGCACGCTGATGTCAGTTATTTCTTTTTCCGCACCAGCAAGCGCAGATCCGGGAAGAGCAAGTACCCCCAGTCACTTTTTGACTGAGTTTTTTGATGCCTTTTTGTCTCCATTCTTTTGAGTCGATCAACTCCTAGTGTGATAGGGATGCCTGGTTTCAAGAACTGCGGGGACTGTCACCGCATATTGTCAGTGATGGACCCGCACCACATGTGTCTACTGCCTGGGGCACGCCTACAACTCCAAGTCATGCCCCGACTGCTGGGCCATGGGGCCAAAGACTTTGCGGGAGTGGTCCCGAAAGTTGCTGGAAGTCCGGCAGTCGGCTCAGCGCCGCTCAAGGTCTCGGTCCAGAGGGAGGTCGATGGACCGGTCGCGAAGCCGTCACCATCGTTTGTCTGGATCTAAGTCTTCGCACTCGGGGTCAGGTAAGTCCAAGCATTCCAAAATTAAGTCAAAGAAGCGTCGTCGCTCCTTGACCTTCCGGTCCCGTGACGTGGCTAAGGGTGCATGTGGTGCCACCTCAGTGGCTCCGGCGGAGCCTACGACGTCGCCGCCGGCCTACCTGTCCTTCCCGGGTCCATCGGAGACGCTTGCTCAGGTGCAAGAATTTCTTGCTGCCATGGCCTGACTCTTTGGGCCGTCTGGCCCTGCCAAGTGCGCCTTTGAGCCCTGCGGACCCAACTGAGGGTCCTGTTTTTCCATCGCCGCCGGCTTTGGCCCCGGTGCCGCAGGACCCCCTTGGATCCGGGCTCGGAACCCGGGCAACACCGGTTGACCGCATAACACCTCCACCGGTGCCGACCCCACCTCCGATGTCGTCCAGTGCTACCGCCGATGTCGACCCCGGTTTCATCCCGAACCAGGCACAGCACCAAACGGTGTCGCCAGACCCCAATTACGACACCGATGGGGTTATATTATCCCCATGTCAGTCCTCCTTATTATCAGCCTGTTTCACAGATGTCTGCCAACTGATTTCTAGGATTAAGGTTATCCCTTTCAGGGTCCAGTTTCATGTCAAGTCAAGTCAGAAAATGTATATAGCGCACTACATACCCAGAGGGTCTCAAGGCGCTTAGAAAGGGGAGGAGGATTACTTGTCAAATATCCACGTTTTAAGTTGCTTTCTGAATGCTAGGTGGTTCTGGGTGAGGCGAAGGTAAGCGGGGAGTGAGTTCCATGTTTTAGCAGCCAGGTATGAGAAGGATCTGCCTCCCATGGTGGTCTTATTGATGCGAGGTACAGTGGCGAGGGCATGGCTGGAGGAACGTAGTTGGCGGGAGGGGGTGTAGAAGGACAGTCGTGAGTTGAGGCATTCGGGTCCGATGTCGTAGAGTGATTTGTGTGCGTGGGTTAGCAGTCGGAAAGTGATTCTCTTATTGACGGGTAGCCAGTGGAGGTCTTTCAGGTGATCAGAGATGTGTTCGTTGCGCGGGATGTCTAATATGATCCTGGCTGAGGCGTTTTGGATTCGTTGGAGTTTCTTCTGGAGTTTAGCGGTAGTACCTGCGTAGAGGGTGTTTCCGTAGTCCAGTCGGCTCGTGACCAGAGCATGGGTGACTGTTTTCCTTGTTTCGGTGGGGATCCAGCGGAATGTTTTTTTGAGCATGCGAAGAATGTTGAAGCAGGATGAGGATACGGCGCTGACTTGTCTGTTCATTGAGAGTGAAGAATCCAGGATGACGCCTAGGTTCCGTGCGTGGTCTGTCGGGATGGGTGCTTTTCCAAGGGCTTCCGGCCACCAAGAGTCGTCCCATGCAGAGGGGGATGTACCTAAGATGAGGACTTCTGTTTTGTCTGAGTTCAGTTTCAGACGGCTTTGTTTCATCCATTCGGCAACTTCTTTCATTCCTTCGTGTAGGTTGTTTTTGGCGGTGCTGGGGTCATTGGTGAGAGAAAGGATCAGCTGAGTGTCATCCGCGTAAGAGATGATGTTGAGGTTGTGTTGGCGGGCGATGGCCGCGAGGGGGCTCATGTATACGTTGAAGAGGGTGGGGCTGAGTGAGGATCCTTGTGGTACGCCACAGATGACTTCAGAGGCCTCGGACTTGAATGGTGGGAGGCGGACTCTCTGGGTTCTTCCGGTGAGGAACGAGGTGATCCATTCAAGTGCTTTTCCTTGTATTCCGATGTTATTGAGGCATTGTAAAAGGGTGCTGTGGCAGACTGTGTCGAATGCTGCAGAGAGGTCGAGGAGGATGAGGGCGACTGTGTCTCCATTGTCCAGTAGAGTTCGAATGTCGTCTGTTGCTGCGATGAGGGCGGTCTCAGTGCTGTGTTTTGCTCGGAAGCCAGATTGTGAGGAGTCGAGGGATTTGTTGGCTTCGAGGAAAGCGGCAAGCTGGTTGTTGACAGCTTTCTCGATGACTTTGGCCGGGAATGGAAGGAGCGAAATGGGGCGGTAATTTTTGAGTTCGGTGGGGTCCGCTGTGGGTTTTTTCAGAAGGGCGGTGAGTTCGGCGTGTTTCCAGTCTTCCGGGAAGGTGGCGGAGTTGAAGGAGCAGTTGATGACGTCTCGGAGGTGCGGTGCTATGACGGAGTCTGCTTTGTTGAAGATGTGATGAGGACATGGGTCTGTGGGGGATCCTGAGTGGATGGAGTTCATCAGGCGGATGGTGTCCTCAGTGGAGATTGGGTTCCAGTCGTTAAGGGTGTTCACGGGGGGAGAATGATCAGCAAATGGTAGGGTGGGTTGGTCTCCGGGTTGGTTGTCGAAGCTGTTGTGGATGTCTGCAATCTTGTTGTGGAAGAATGAGGCTAGGGAGTCGCAGAGGGCTTGAGAGGGGGTGATGTCGTTGGAGTTGGCCGAGGGATTGGAGAATTCCTTGACGATGTTGAAAAGTTCCTTGCTGTTGTGGGCGTTGTTGTCAAGTCGATCCTTGAATGCTGTTTTCTTGGCCTTTCGGATTAGTTGGTGGTGAGTGCGGGTGGCGTTTTTGAAGGCGTCCTTGGTGCTAGTGGTTGGGTCTTTTTTCCAGGCCTTTTCAAGAGAGCGGCAGAGTTTCTTGGACTTCTTAAGATCATCGTTGAACCATGAGGCCTTCTTGCTGTCAGGTTTGCTTTGACGTTTTTTCAGTGGTGCTAAGGTGTCGGCGGTGTTGGATAACCATAGGGTGAGGTTGGCGGCGGCTTGGTTTGGGTTAGAAGAGTGGGCTGGGGTGTTTAGAAGGAGCGATGCGGAGATCTGGTCGATGGTGATTTTGTTCCAGTTTCTTTGCAGAGTTGGTTGGGGGTGGTTGGTGGGTTTTGGCTTGTTGTAGGTGAAGTGAACGCAGCTGTGGTCAGTCCAGAGGAGCTCCGTAGTGTGGCTGAAGGAGACATGATTGCTGGAGGTGAAGATGGGGTCGAGTGTGTGACCTGCGATGTGGGTGGGGGAAGTGACCAGTTGTTTAAGTCCGAGGTTGGCGAGGTTGTCCAAGAGGGTGGTGGTGTTGCGGTCGTTGATTTTTTCAAGGTGAAAGTTGAGGTCTCCCAGAAGGATGTAGTCTTCGGATGGGAGCGCGTGTGGAGTGATGAAGTCCGTGATGTCTTCACTGAATTTTGCGCGGGGTCCTGGTGGTCTGTAGAGGAGGGTGCCTCTGAGTGTGGTTGTGGGGTCGATGTGGATCTGGAAGTGAAGGTGTTCGGAGTTGGCGAGGTTGGCGTCAGAGCTGGTTGAGATGCGGATTGATTTCTTATGGACGATAGCGATTCCTCCTCCTGTGTGGCTGGTACGGTCTTTGCGAGTGATCTTATAGTCTTTAGGGATGGCAATGGTGATGTCTGGTGCGGAGGAAGCGTTCATCCATGTTTCCGTTAGGAAGGCGATGTCTGGTGAAGTGGTGTCTAGTAGATTCCATAGTTCGATGGCGTGTCTGTGGACCGAGCGAGTGTTGAGAAGGATGCATTGTAGGTGGTTGGGGTCGGGAGTCTGTGGTGTGGTCGTAGTGGAGATGTTGTCGGTGCCGCTGAATTTGCAGGAGTAGCAGGAGAAGGGTCCATGGGTGTGTCCAGGAGCGGCTTGGACGCAGGTGGGGGGGCGGCCGGGGTTAAGGGCTAGGAGGGTGGTGGCATCGTAGGTAATGCGGGCGGGGTGGGCAGCACGGGGGCCAGGGGGTATGGCGCTGGGCGCGGTCCAGGCGCGGACGGGCGTAGACGGGCTTACCTTTGGCGCACCTTCGGCGCGGATTGGGTGCGGTCGCTGCGCGTGAACGCTGCGCGCGGGAACTCCTGTCATATATGGATGGTGGGGGGGGAGGGGCGAGGGCGTCTCAGCTGGGAGGCGGGGCGGGCTAAGAAAGAGGACAACAACAAAATGGAGGGCGCTTGGGGGAATACACTTAAAGATCAGGAAGGTCGCGCTGGCAATCTGAGCAATTAAACAAGTAAAGCGGTACACAGAGCGCACAGCAGGTAATTCTGTTCACACAGTTCTCAGCAAGAAGCGCTTTCAAAGATCAGGAAAATCGCGCTGGCAATCTGAGCAATTAAACAAGTAAAGCGGTACACAGAGCGCACAGCAGGTAATTCTGTTCATACAGTTCTCAGCAAGAAGCGCTTTCAAAGATCAGGAAAGTCGCGCTGGCAATCTGAGCAATTAAACAAGTAAAGCGGTACACAGAGCGCACAGCAGGTAATTCTGTTCACACAGTTCTAAGCAACAAGCGCTATGCTACGATACCGGAGCCAAAGGGAGCGACCACTCAGCTAGGAAGCGTCGAGTGAGTCACAGCGCTTCCAGGTAACGGAGCGCTGATGTAGTCTGTGGGAGGGCGTCTCAGCTGGGAGGCGGGGCGGGCTAAGAAAGAGGACAACAACAACAAAATGGAGGGCGCTTGGGGGAATACACTTAAAGATCAGGAAGGTCGCGCTGGCAATCTGAGCAATTAAACAAGTAAAGCGGTACACAGAGCGCACAGCAGGTAATTCTGTTCACACAGTGCTCAGCAAGAAGCGCTTTCAAAGATCAGGAAAATCGCGCTGGCAATCTGAGCAATTAAACAAGTAAAGCGGTACACAGAGCGCACAGCAGGTAATTCTGTTCATACAGTTCTCAGCAAGAAGCGCTTTCAAAGATCAGGAAAGTCGCGCTGGCAATCTGAGCAATTAAACAAGTAAAGCGGTACACAGAGCGCACAGCAGGTAATTCTGTTCACACAGTTCTAAGCAACAAGCGCTATGCTACGATACCGGAGCCAAAGGGAGCGACCACTCAGCTAGGAAGCGTCGAGTGAGTCACAGCGCTTCCAGGTAACGGAGCGCTGATGTAGTCTGTGGGAGGGCGTCTCAGCTGGGAGGCGGGGCGGGCTAAGAAAGAGGACAACAACAACAAAATGGAGGGCGCTTGGGGGAATACACTTAAAGATCAGGAAGGTCGCGCTGGCAATCTGAGCAATTAAACAAGTAAAGCGGTACACAGAGCGCACAGCAGGTAATTCTGTTCACACAGTTCTCAGCAAGAAGCGCTTTCAAAGATCAGGAAAACCGCGCTGGCAATCTGAGCAATTAAACAAGTAAAGCGGTACACAGAGCGCACAGCAGGTAATTCTGTTCATACAGTTCTCAGCAAGAAGCGCTTTCAAAGATCAGGAAAGTCGCGCTGGCAATCTGAGCAATTAAACAAGTAAAGCGGTACACAGAGCGCACAGCAGGTAATTCTGTTCACACAGTTCTAAGCAACAAGCGCTATGCTACGATACCGGAGCCAAAGGGAGCGACCACTCAGCTGGGAAGCGTCGAGTGAGTTTCATGGCACCAGTGGTCAGTTTCTTGCATGGCTCTGCCTTCCTGGCCCAGAAGGTCGTGTACAGAACTGACATCAGCGCGCGTTGGCACGTCTAAGTAGCTCCAGCTACGTCATCTCCGCGTCAACGACGCCAACGACTCACTCGGAACCGCACAACAAGTTCCTGATCCAGTCTGACGCCGGGGGGTAATTCTAAGGTTAAGGAATCTATTACTACTAATGTTTCTTACAGATATATTGTTACCGAAGGTAAGTAACTTGTGCTTTTAGTCATCAGTAGTCAGAATGAGTAAAAAAAAGCAGATTGTAACAATTGTGGAAAGTGGATATGAAGAAAGGTAGTTCTGGGGTGTGGAGATTGACTCAGTCGTTTTGGCAATTTTTTTTTTTTTTCTTGTAGAACATAGAACATTTCATAGTATTGTTTTAATCAACTGGTTTTCATTTCAGGGTGTCTAGATTGGGTTGCCCATGGTAAATGTTGAATATTTATTGACTTGATTGAGGGCTCTGTTGATGCATTCCTAAAGTAAGCATTATGGCATTTACATTTTTTAAAGGCATGCTTGTGTGTGTGCACACAAGCAGCAAGGAAATATTTTACCTCTACAAGACCATGCATTTAGATTTAGATAAACATCACAGTACCTTTCTGGAGGCAGATTAAAGATTTATGAAAGAAACATATTATTAAAAACATGCGCAGTGTGTGGTGTTCCGAGTGCTGCCTGACACTGATCTTGAGTGTTCAAAGGAAATTTAACAGTGGCATGCAGTTTTTAAATAAAAGAATTCATTGTTATGGTGTCAGAAATGCAATATATTGAAGGCTTCCTATTAGCTCATGGCCCTAAATCCGCCTACCTTATTTCAGACCTAAGCTGGACGAGTCCATTAGACTATTATGCTTTTGTTCTTTCAAAACCACCTATTTAGGTCTATCTTCACAGATATCCAATTGTGGACATGCTTCGGAATACCGCACACATCCAGTGGAAGTCAAAAGCCAACATGGCCTACGTCATATGTGATACCACTTTAAAGCCATTTGGTATGTGTCCTGGCAGTCATACACTGTAGAACGTCTGGTTGCTGCCTACAATTGGTTGTCTACACAACACATTGAGGCTTATCAGGCTTGTTCAGGGGCCCACTATCTTCTATAATGAGTACAAAACCAAGAAATTCAATTAAAGGGTGTAGCAAGAAAGGAAGCATGATATTTCTTAATTGACCCTTGGCATAAATGGCAGTTTTCACACTCATCTTGAGGAGGTAGATAATTATGTAGGAGCATTATGAAGAGTCAGAGGAGAGACTAGTGATACTATTCCTGTAGGAGGGTAATGTTTATACCTTGGGGTTGCTGCCACTGGTGTCTGTCCAGGATATTGATGAAGAAATATCATGGGTCACAAATATCGTGGCCAGAATATTGTGATCTCAAAAATATCATGGGACTTAATATTAAAGTTAAGAATATAATCTTTTAGATATTCAATATGTTTCATTGAATGTTGTTGTATAAAATATAGTTTTTTAAATCAGTTTGTTAAATATTAAGTATTTTAGTAGTGTAGGTTGTATAAGTATTATCATAATATTTGTGTTTAATTTGTTATAGTATACAGTAAAAATTTTTTAAATGAAATGTAATAATCTTTTAATTTCTTACAAATTCTTAATTTAGAAGTGGGTTGTTGGGTTTTTAGTATATTAGTGTGTAAAATTTAAAAATGTAAATTATTTGTAATTAATTATGGATATATTTACTTTTCCATCGATAAATATGTTAATTGAATACATATTTTTGTGTTGATTTTGAATTAGTTTGTAAATGGTTGATACATTAATTTAATTATTAGATCGATAATATTATTTTTATTGTGTTAGTATTAATTGTTTTATTTCATAACTAATTTAAGAAAATTATTTTCCCATTTATTATATTACTTTACTGACTTTAATAGTTTAGAATATGTTTTTTATGGTAATATTTGTATAAAATATAGTTTTTTACTTAGTGTGATAAATATTAGGTATTTTTGTTTTTTTAGCATTACAATAGTTTTTGTCTTTAATCAGTTTTAGTATATTTGACATGTTTTAAATTGAATGCATTTTTTATTGAATTAGAAATTGTTAATTAAGTAGCTGCCTTGTCGGAGGTTGAATCGTCCCTGGCACCACCACATGGGTAGCCAGGTGATCTCCGCCTCATTCTGGGCCGCGGCTGGCGGAGGGCTTCGTGTCACTCTCCTAGCCCGTCTCGTTCCCCCATGCAGGTGGCTGCCTCAGCGGGGTTCGGGTCGGCGTCGTTCCATGGCTGCCCCGGAGCCGGTTCGGCTCCAGCTCCACTCCGGTCTCCGGTGCAGGGTGATTTGGAGGAACCTTGTCCGGTGACGCCGGATGGTGCAGATGTCCTGCCTCAGGCAGCGGACTAGACGGCTCTGCGCAGGGGTCGTACCGTGGATTCGTCTTCGGACGCTCCTTCTTCTTTGGAGGCAGCCTGTATATTGGTGTCATCCTCCCTGGAGACTGGTCGCCGTGTGGTGTCTTTTTGACCGGCGTCGAAGGGCAGCTCCCCGCCCTTTATGAGGCAGAGGTGTTCGTCGGAAGAGCGGCAGGTCCCTCATTCTTCGGCTCCTTCTGACTACCAGGTCTGGCCCTTGCCCGTTCCACTTGGCCTCGGGGATGGCCGCCTTAGTTTGCATTTGTCGCCCACGGAGGAGCTGCTTTCTCCACCGCGGGGCCCTACGGAGGTGGGTGTGGCCTTCGCTCATGCGGTGTCCACGGCTGGGGGCATCCTGCGCATGGGTGGACCCGGTGGCTCACTTTCCGGTGGACCATCTATTGGAGGTCCTCCACCAGGGCTCTGGTGGGAGGAAAATCTTACTTCCCTTTGAAGGTTCGCTCCTTTCCCTCCCTGCCGCCACTGTTGACTCCGCTGTCCCGGGAGGCCCACTGGCTGGACTCTAGGGGGTGCAATATTTTCGCCTCCACCAGCGCTGCCCTGCGGGCCCTTAACACCTTGTGTGTTCTGGCTAGGGCCTCCTCCTGTTTGTGGAACCTGGCTGAATCTCTGGGATCCGCAGCGTCCCAGGAGACTGGTCAGGTGGACTTGTAGCATCATGCGTTGGATGACCGGGAGTGCTTAATTTGTAAAATATTAGGTGCCCGGGCTCTGACCAGGAGGCCACTGCAGCATGCACCACCTATCGCCCTTGTCATCGCTGCCAAACCAGCTACTAACCATATCTCTTGCATGTAAATGCGTCAGTTCAGATTATTCCAGGTCCCCAAAGCTAAAGGAATGGCTGGGGAGTCAGGTGTATTCCTAAACTATTGTTGTTCTGCTCATCTTTAAATTAGATGAGCAGCGCTACCATGTGGTGTACTGTTCTAAGTATGGTGTTGACAATTATGTGCCCGTTCTGAGCATCGGAAAATTGCCGGTGCTTAGCACCGGAAAGCTCAGGCTCAAATTAGGCACTGGGTGCGGGGGTGACCTGGAGTGAGCACTGGCTGCCCTAGAAGAGGCACAGCAGAGATTGGCGCTCCACCAGGGACGGGAGCTGTATAGGTGCCGCCTACGCTCTGGGAACTGTTGAGAGATGCTAGACGGGCACAACAGTTGGACCTCAACAACGAGCTACTAGAGCATAGCTGCCAAGGTTTCAGAATGGACGCCGGCAGCAGATCACACGCGCCCGGGAAAACGGGTGTATTGAGCACTTACCCTGGAGACGGCGAGAGGCTGGTCAAAGTCCTTCCCACCGATGTGCCTGAAGCCCCAGGGTCTGGGGCCTTAAATAACGATTCGGATCATGCCGGATATGCTGCTTTCACTTTACAATAGCTGCTGCCCACACAGCACTCGCCGGGTGGGCCGGCAGCTATTCTTAAAGTGAAAGCGCGATGCCGAATAAAAAAATTTTTTTTTTGTGCTTACCGACTAGTTAAAGGAGACAGTGTAACGCCGCACATAAAAGATCCAGTCTGGATGGGCCATCCCAAAAAGAGACAGGGCTGTAACAAGGAGGGACTAAGAAGCCTCATTTACAATGGAAAGCCAGCGTTTAGCATGGACGATGACGAAAGCCAATGAAAACAAGGGCTGGGCTTCAACCCCACTTCAAAAACCTCCCCTACTCCAATATGCCTCGCAGAGAGAGCAACGCATGCATGCTGCAACGCAGGTCTGCGAGACCTAAAAAAAGGTGTTTTGTCAGCAATTTGCGCATGGCATTTTCTGTCCTGGAAGTTAATCCTGCATCATCCGTATTATTAGGAGATTTAGGGACCTTGCTACCTGCAATAATAGGAACATAAAGGAGTATTTCCAGTAGATATTCTGCTACATCATTTATAAATAAGGTAAAGAGTAGTGGGGCTAATATACACCCTTGTTTTGCCCCATTTTCAATCAAAAATGGAGCAATGCACTCCCCCCATAACATAAGGATGCTGTATTTCCCCGATGATAGCCTTTTATGGCTTGTAGTAATGGAGTTGCGACCCCCAGTCGCTCCAGAGCGTTCCATAATTGAGGGATATCAACCAAGTATGTTCATTTTGCGAAATTTCCCCCAGTTTTTTAAACTGTGGCGCTTTTAAAAAACATTAACCCTATGTAAGGCTACATGGGTGCCGGCCTTGCGTGCTTTTATGCCATGGTAGAGACCATATCCTCTGAAAGAGATAGCTTTAAAAGTCATTTGTGTAATTACAGACTGAATGGGTTGAAGTGAAAGCACAATTTATGTGAAGAGGTACAAATGTCCCTAAGTATGGAGAGACTTGTAGGTACACTGTCATTAGTGCCTGTCATGACAGGTGGATAGACTGACACCTTTGGGTTTACAGTGTCCTGTAAGACATTGTTGATACAAATAATATTGTCAAATCAATCCCAAAATAGTAACTTTGCATGTTTAACTGAATGTACTACCTTCGGCTGTTGACAATACTCTTTCTCGTATTTTTCATATGCTGATGTTCCAAGGTAACAGTCACAAATGAAAATGTGATTATAACAGGTTGTGAGGAACTTCTGGCGATGGAAAAATTAATTCTTACTATAATGGAAATGAGCTTAATATTTGAGAGCTGGGCTAAAGGTTGACACGAGATAAATTGAGTTACTTTGTAAAAAAGAAATGTGTTGCTTTAAGTGAAAATTGGGGTCAGTGGGGGCAGATCTTGCTCTGCTCCAAGATGAATGAAACGAATCAAATAATGCCTCACTAAAGCACCGGAGCAGAAGACAATGTGCCCACAAAACCCTGAGTGTTGCAGGGAAGCTCGGTGTCGGAGCGGAAGTATGGGGTTTATTTAAAATGCAGTGTGATGTTTCACACAAATTCCTGTCACTCATGCTACCGATGAAAGCCAATAACTCATTGCAGACGACCATTTCCAATTCAAAGTGTCACGAGAGCTTAAAGGAAATGGAGAAAATATATGGGCAAACAAATTGTTGCTGCTGATGTACAATATTATATTCATGTCTTCCAAAAATCATGTTTTGACCACGTTTTAATATTTATTTCAGTTGTTGTTAGTAAGTGAGCGGTTGCTGTAATATAACGTTTCCCTTTGTGTTAAACAGACAGTGTTACTTGGAAATTACCGTTGGTTCAAACTTTCATATTAATAACCACCATTGTTTGAAGGCATGCTTATTTGTTGGTTGAATCACTTTCCTGCTCCTGTATGGTGACTTACAAGAGTTTGCAATATCAAATTAAACCAGTGAATGCACGAAACAATGGATAGATAGCGTTTCCTTGTGATGCCTTTAGAATTTGTTTTGTACAGTGTCTCGAAAATAAATTTTACCTCAATTCGATGGGAGTCCAGGGTGAGAAGAGGAGGCTCAGCAGGAAAACCAACATAGACTGAATATTGAATTGCCCTATGATGCCCCCTGACTTGGGCATTAATAAATGTACACCATATGTGTTGCGCTGTACCTCTTATCATCCCTCTCTGTGTACATTCTGCTAGAGATTCAGACAGAAGTATGCCCAATCTAGTCCCATATAATTTGTACTCCGGATAGAATAGGTGCTAGTATCCAATTCAGCATTATCTGTGATAGTGTTGATAGGAATGTCTAAATTAATGAATGCATGAAGCTGCCAACTGAAAGACCTTGTTTACATTAATTGCACTACTTGCCCCATGTGAATTGTGAGGATGCTTTAGTAATAAGTGAGCTTGCGTATTTGTGAAATTGTGGACTATCAATGGGTGTCAGTTAGTTTTGCCACCATTTGAGAGTAGTGATGAGGCACAGCACCATTAGTTAACGATCACAGATTGTCCCAAAATAGTCCTACAACATTTCACCTAATATAAAGGGTAATGAATAGCATTCCATCAAAAATCACTGAAAGCAATTGTAACTAATTTGACCAGAACCTAGTCATGATTTCAAGCTGCTGCGGTGTGGGGAGATGATGGATACACCAAGTGACTAATCTCAGCTGTAGTTTTTACATTCAGACTTAGGGGTCGATTACGATGTCATTTGGAAAAGGCTCCGAACGGCATTCGGGTCATTCGAATCTGATTTGGAAGCCTTGTTTCTGACCAACTTGAAAACACTTCCGAACAACCGATTATGATGATCGGAAACCGGTGGGACTTTCCGACTCGTTTCTGAATGGCATTCGGAGTAACAGAGTAATTCGGAGCCGACTCGTACAAGTCTAACGATCGCGTTTCCAAACGAGCAATTACAAAGTTAGATTCAAACAGCCTTTCTGGATCGGTTGCTCCAACACGGATCAGCTGTCGGCACCTGACTTTGGAGGCCCATAGGAGGCCCCCATTCACCCAGTGGCCTCTGATTTGGGCCCGTGGGGGTACCCATGGGTCCCCCCTTTACAACCATGCACAGTGTGGCAGGCACCATGAGGTGCCCGCCACATTGTACACAATTTTCCACACACACACCTTTTTCAATGGGAGCCTGTGTTCTCGTTTGGAAGACATGCTCCCATTGAAGTCAATGGGAGTCCGACCGATGTTCGGTAGTATCGTAATCGTCATTTTTACTCAAAGAACCGGATTTGGTTGGAAACTATTCCGAAACCAATTCGGTCGGATGAGTTTCTGAACAATATCGTAATCCGACTCTGTCTTTGACATGGAAGTCCAAATCATCCAGCTGGACAAGGTCCGACGCTGTGGCCAGCAAGTGTCCCTCAAAGACAAATACGTGTGCTTAAGTCATGTTTGGTGTCAAAATCTTTGAGCAGGATAAACATGGATTTCAAAGCCACTGAGATTATTTAGTTGGTTTGATAGATTTGCTGCCTTCTCCAGTCCAAGACCAGTGAATGCACGAAACAATGGATAGATAGCGTTTCCTTGTGATGCCTTTAGAATTTGTTTTGTACAGTGTCTCGAAAATAAATTTGACCTCAATTCGATGGGAGTCCAGGGTGAGAAGAGGAGGCTCAGCAGGAAAACCAACATAGACTGAATATTGAATTGCCCTATGATGCCCCCTGACTTGGGCATTAATAAATGTACACCATATGTGTTGCACTGTACCTCTTATCATCCAGCAGTAGTTTTCTTCTAGTAGGGCCTTCTTATTCAGGCGGATCCTTCCCAGGTCCAGGAATGTTCTGACGAGGTAACAGTTGAGGTGTCAGATTTATCCTGTGCACTAGTCAGTGATTGAAAAAATGAAGCCATTAAACTCTATTTTCTCACAGTCCCTCTACCTCTTTTCACAGTACATCCTCTTTGCTTTGCTGTAAAATTACCCAGGAGCCCCTGTTTCAAGATGGTAGAACCCAGATGCATCCTGCCATGCCTGTGTTTGGCTCCTTAGCCACTATCCTATTTAAATGAGTTCTTGTAATATCTGATAGGATCACATCTGGTTCTTACCCTACTGGGACTGGAATCTGTCTGTCTGGGAGTGTCCTGGTAATGAATAGGCAAAGCACTCCCTGGCATTTCCAAGTCAGAAAAGAGTGTACTAAAACTGCCCTTTGTTCTATCAACTGTTCTAAATAGCGAATTATTGCTAAGTGGGCTGCATTTAACACCTATCTGCTCTTTCTGTGCATAGAGTTGGTTATTGATCTCTGAGCCAGGCTTATTTACTGTCCCAGCCAAGGATATGTTTTCCAACTCTGGAAGCTTTTCGGGTTTTAGGCCACCTTTGCCTCAGGCAACACAAAGTACATTTATCCAAATGCACTTTTATACATATGTTATCAAAATCTAATTTCACCATAAAATGAGGTTTTGAAAATTAAAAGTAAGAAATAATGTTGAAGCATTTTCCCAAGTGGAGATAGTTAGTAAAAACTTTCATTCCATCCAAGTATGCTCTGGTAAACATTTAACAGAGTCTAGACAGTGAAAACCTTTGGGTTTCATTTCTCTTTGTGGTCATACTAAACACATTCGTAGCGTGTCCTATTTTTGTATTAGTACCCTAGTCTGTGGCCTTACAAAGCACACTTTACGAGTGACTTATAAACATATAGAAATAGGCTTTTCTTACATGGCAAAGGCATTTTTTCTTGCCATGTGCTTCCGCAAGGAATTTAAACTGCAGTCCAGCCAGAGCACAAAGGCACTCCTGCAGAAATGTAATTTTGTCAGATATATAGAAATAAGTGGTATAAATACACACTACGGTACATATTATATTTAGTCTCTCATACAAAAGTGCATTTTAGGCACCATTTACAATGGACTTGTAAGAAAGTTATATTGGCCAAACAGGGAGTTCCAATGTACAGCACATGTTGTATTCGGGTGCTTTTACTACTGTTTAGAAACAGGAAATCATGCAAAGTCCTTAAGCCTGCAAAAATGGAGGACCTTGAGACAGGTGTGTTCATTTATCACAAGCAGGATATCATGATGATCATTGTTGAATATAAATTTGCTTTGAAAGCTGTTTTGTACTTTTTAGATCAACTTGGAAGTTCTAGACCGTGCATGAATACATGCATGAATACTATTGTTGTGATATTGGTATGAGGGTGAGAATGACCAACATGATCACAAATCATGGCTCTGCCAACACGACGACCATGGTTGTTCTTGCACATGGGCGACCTATCACATTACAGAATGAAGGCGCAACATAACCGTATTTTATGTTGAATTCATGGTTTTGGAGTAATTTGCAATTAGTTAAGTGCAGAGTATTACAAATACAGTTTCTTTTTTCACTTAAAAATATTACTTGTGCTGTGTTTGGGCGAAATATAATTTCTCTAGGTTGTGTTGAGATTGACTGATACTAATTATGAAAATGGTTCCCTATGCATCATAGTTTACATTTTGGAAAGTAAGAAAACTCATTGTCAACCATTCATCATTGTCTGCAAGTTGAATTATGGTCAAGCAGACTTTTAATTTAAGAACAATTGTATGTTTTTGTAAAAAATAAAAAACGCTTTTCTTAGAAATGGAAAGTGTAAACGAGCTTTGTGATTTTCGTTGTCTGGCCTCAACCACTTTATTTTATTAATGACATTAGCGGAGGGTTACATTAATATGAACTAGCATGAAATGTATGTGCCAGTCGGCCCTTTTTAATTACCGCGCGAATAAGGTATGTAATTGAAACAAAAGGCATTGTTCCCATCTTCTGTGTCCCCTGCCTCCTGAAGGCCGCCCTGTCAGGCTGGGAGCGTGGAAGTTCCTTTCTGCTGGTGTGATTAGATTGGGGCTGAACCCTCCAGCTGGCAGGCAGGCCTGTCTGTGACTGGCGGCGGCCTGTCCCCAGCGCTCGTCATTTCCTGACATGCCTGACAGGAGGGGGACAGCAGCACCAGACAGGTTCATTAGATGCTGTTTTCTGCAGCTGGGCTAAAAATAATAATAAAAAGGCAATGCTTTGTCAAACCCGAGCTGCACTGGGGGCCTTTCTTGTTGGTTTAAATCCAGGCCTTGTTTTGACAAATTTTGATCAGCGCTGTCTGTTTTTTTTGGGAGATTTCTGACACGTTTCTGTTTTGCTCCCCTCTGCCCTGCACCATGCTTACTTTGCCGTGTTGTAGTTTCGAGTTCCTAACACAGTCGTCCCAAGGGAGCAGGGAGCATGCGCGCGGAGAGCTTGTGGGGAAAACCGCACTCTGCCTCAGAATGGCAATTATGGTTCATTTCCATGGCGATGAGCACAAAGGCAGAGGGAAACAACCTTGGGACTTGCAGTAAGCCAATTACAAGAAAGGTTAAGAGTTTTACGTGTGCCAAAAACATGCCATCCGTATGGGAACACGGTATCATTACCCGCGATCAGCACTGTCACACGCTCTGTTGCCAAGATCTGTACCCTGTCTTCCATTTGCACATTTTTGTGAATGCCAACAGTGTTCTGATATTGTTGACAAGCGGTGTTACAGCATAACAGGATGATGTACTAACTCAGCTTCAAGATGTACATCTAAGGTGGTTTTTGCACCATCTCCTTGGACGCTGTTCTTGCTTTGGCTTGCAGAAATTATAAGGGTGTATTTTTTTGCAAACTGGTTAGATGAAACTGCTTTAAATATGTTACATTTTGTTGAAGGGAAAAAAGTAACACATATCTCCATATATACTACAAGCATTATTCCAATATCTAGCTGCAATTAAAATGCTTAATTTCTCTTCTATTTTCATTAGGAATATGAGTTTTATTTGGCGTTTGGAGAGCAGTCTTTCATTTGTTAACTGGAGCACGGCCTTCTAAAATATGTGTGTTTAATGCCCTTCCAAATGTATGCTTTTAAGTCCTACAATAGACAGCATTAGCAGGTCAACGACGTTTTGCTATTAATTCGTAAATATATACATACAATGGGCTTCCAGCTGCATCCATAGCATTATTACTCTGTCTCACACCTCATGCTATTGGATATTTGATGTATCATGGAGTGCTTGCATTACAATGAAAGAAGAACTACTTTACATCTATTTTTGATTTTTTTCCTGCCTTTGTAGCCTTTTGTTAAAATGTTTTTATCAGGACTTGAGTGCAAGACCCTGACCTTCATGTAACCTCGGTTGTATTTTACCTGTGCAGATCAGTAAACATGACCCAAAAATGGCTGCTCGAAGTCTTGGGACTTGCAGGGCTCCAGGCAGCAACCTTGAGGACTTCAGGCTGCAACCTTGCGGTGAGGCGTCTCACTGCTGAAAGCTCTTCCCTCTCTGCTTCTTCCCTTGTCCTGATCTTTATATAGCTAGGCTTTTGAATTCTCGTTTTGCAGATCCGGACAACTGACACAAAGATGGTTGACTGAAGCCTTAAGAGTCTAAATATTTCAGTGAGCACCATTCTTGAGTTCGGAATTCCCTCTGATGGTAACCCACATGCCTAAAAATAGACACCAGCCCTCAGCTCTCCTGATGGCCAAAAATAAGTGGCAATTAGCAATGCTGAGTGAATGTGCATAGTAGACCGTTCAGGAATTCATCCTTTACAAATTTCGGGTCCATGAAGTGATTGCTGCTGCGTGGATAGAGCCCCTTACTATAATACCATTTGGGAAAATATGACTACTACCATAGCCAGCCACTTAAAAAACCTGGATCCAGAGATCTATTCTCTGAAAACTTCATGCTGCAAGTGAAACATCTCATCTGCCACGCTGACTGGCAAAAGAAGTCTACCACAGGCAGAGGAAGGAATGTACCCAGGAGTAGAAATGACAGGTCCAGGAGGATGAGGGCTGATGTTTCGCCGTTGTCTAGTTGGCGCCTGATGTCATCTGTGGCTGCAATGAGGGCTGTCTTGGTGCTGTGGTTTTGTCTGAACCCGTACTGGGACGGGTCCAAGATGTTGTTGTCTTCCAGGTGGCGGGCCAGTTGCATGTTGACGATTTTCTCGATGACCTTCGCCGGGAGCAGGGAGATGGCCTGGAAGTTCTTGAGGTCCTTGGGGTCCGCCTTGGGCTTCCTGAGGAGGGCGTTGATTTTGGCATGTTTCCAGCTTTCCGGGAATGTCGCTGTTTCGATGGAGATGTTGATGACCTTCCGTAGTTGGGGTGCGATGGCAGCGTCTGCTTTGTTGAATACGTGGTGTGGGCACGGGTCTGACGGAGATCCTGAGTGGATGGAGTTCATGACCTTGCATGTCTCGTCATCGTTGATGTTGGACCAAGAGGTCAGGCGGTTGGCGCTGGTGGTGTTCACAGGGGAGGTGGGGTCTGGCGTAGTCGGGGCAGTCATGGTGTTGAAGCTGTCATGGATGTCAGCGATCTTGTGGTGAAAGAAGATGGCCAGTGAGTTGCACAGTTCTTGTGAGGGAGGTATGGCGCTGGGGTTGGAGAGTTCCTTTACGATGTTGAAAAGCTCTTTGCTGTCGTAAGCGCTGTTATGAAGGCGGTCTTTGAAGGAGGATCTCTTGGCTAATCTGATGAGGTGGTGATGTCTGCGGGTGGCGTCCTTGTGGACTGCGTGTTTGTCCGGAGTGCGTTGGTGGAGCCATATCTTCTCCAGTTTCCGGCATGCGCGTTTGGAGGTCTGCAGCTCGTCGGTGAACCAGGTGGCTCTCTTGCTGGCGTGGTTGTTGGAGGGTTTCTTGAGTGGGGAGAGGGTGTTGGCGCAGTCGTCGATCCACTGTCTGAGGTTGCGGGCTACGGTGTCTGGGTTGGTGGTGTCGGTGGGTGCGTTTTGGGCGAGGGTGGTGATAAACTGGTCTTCGGTGACTTTGCTACAGCAGCGGCGAGGTAGCTGTTGGGTGTGGTGGTGCGTGGTTAGTTTATTGAAGGTGAAATGGATGCAGCGGTGGTCGGTCCAGTGGAGTTCGGTGGTGTGGTCGAAGGTGACGTGGGTGCCTGTGGAGAAGACGGGTCCAGCGTGTGGCCAGCGGCGTGGGTGGGTGCGGTGACGACTTGTCTGAGTCCGAGGTTGGCAAGGTTGTCGATCGGGGTGGCGGAGTTGGCGTTGTCATTCTCAAGGTGGAAATTCATGTCCCCGAGGAGGATGTAGTCCATGAAGGCAAGTGCGTGGGTGCTGGCGAGGTCGGCGATGGAGTCGCTAGCTAAATTGAGATGGAGTCGCTGAATTGAGTCATAATCCCAATTTTCCCAGTATGCTAGATGAGACAGAGTTCAGCGTGGCATTTGTTCCTCCATCATGGCCCTGATCTGAAAAGTAAAAATAGGCAGGGGACTGAATAATGGACTTTAATCTGACCAGGAAGGATCTGTACATTGACTATTGGCCTCAGATCAGGTGCAGTATTTTATTATTCTCATCCATCTGCTTCACATATTCCTCCAATTGAGAACCAAATGGTTTGTGCCAAGGGACCGTGAGATGGATCAGTACATTCTTCTGTGTAATGTAAGGTTCCATGAATGCTTCCTCACTTGCTTCATGACCACCATCCTAATGACAGATGGCTATTGCAGGAAAATATGTTCAATGAAAGATAGCTTTAGAGTGGAGCCTTGTCCTAGGTTTGGTGTTCATCAGCTACTCTGTGCACGCTTCATCCCTTTGAATACATACAAAAAGCTGTTTAATATCTTTGTATAAAGTCTGTGCTGCATGAGCCACATGCATGAGAGCTTATATCACATAATTCATGGCAGAGAACAATTAAGAACTCAATGTATACTACTCGCAGATTCCCCATCTTCTGAGATACCCCTATGCATCAGATTGGTTGCAGAAACTTTAAATCTTAGCATTCGGTGCCTTGTGGTGGTGACTAGGATTGCTGAGCCATCAATGCTTGATAAAATTAGGTAACGTATTCTTTTTATCAATCTTCTATTCATACTGGTTCTTTTTAACCTAACTGAAAATATCACTTGTTAATGGAAAATAAATAATTTGTGGCTTGACAATTAGCATAAACCCAAAATAAAGTGATTTCTGATGCCAAAAGGATTGCATATCATGAGAAAGCAGTGGATCTTTTGAGGAACACCTTAGAGAAACATTGGAGAAAGATTCTTTCTATTTAACAGACATGTAATGGTTCAATGGGTAAAATAATTTGGAACAATGAATGTAAGGGAAATAGCCAAGCAAAAAAGAAAACATAGGTGAATGAGGTGATGTACAATATGTAGACTAGAGTTTAAAATACAGAGATAAAGGGGCTTGTTTGGTGTTGTGAATGATAAATAAAGGCAGAAGCAGGAAGCAGAGCTGTCTCTCACTAGTGCCCTGGTATAAATTAGGTATTGCAAATATTCAAGTGTGCTCTTATGGTGAAAAATTGAAAACTGACAAAGCATGATTCTCAAAGAACAGACTTTTTATCTTTACTCCAATAGTTTAAAGAGAGCAGTCAGGAAAATTATACTTTACTAAAGGAATACCAATAGCACCCTTAGGTTTACATTTTCTTTATTGATTTCAAGTTAACCACACAACCTACCAAATTGCAACTCTCTCTGTAAATACTGCTGTGAGCCCCATTGAGTAGGCTGGCTTGGATAAAGAAAAAACATGAAACAAGAACCCCCCAAACAAACCCAACCCCCCTTCCTTTTGAGGCATAAGGCTTTTACGGTAGGTGCCCTTGGACTCGCCCCCTGACCATGGGCTTCTGGCCCTATGTAGCCTATGCCCGTTGGTGCATCGTATCGTCTGGAGGTGCAGTTTGCGGTGGGTCGGCTAGGCGCAATAGTCTCAGATAACTCGGCACATAAGTTCTTTAAACTCTGCGGTTAGCAGCGATAAGAAGTGTTTCCAACGGTCCTGGAATGAGGCCCCTGGGTTGGAGAGCGAAAGGAAGATCCTCTCCATCCAAAGAATATGCCACAACCTATGGAGCCACCCAACATAGGTGGGCGAGGTGGTCGTCCCCCAGCTGGATAGAATATTTTGTAGAGCCGCCCCCAGCGCTTGTGCTATCTGCCTGCCCCTCCATGTTCTGAGTGGAAAGGTAGGAGGATTGGGAAGGCCTAAGAGAGTGTAAGCAGGAACGTGGGGTATCTGGGTGTCAAAATGAGCATCAATATCACCTAGTACCTGCTTCCAGTAGCTTGAGATTGAGGGCATTTCCAAAGCAGGTGGGTCAGGGTACCCAATGAGGCACACGCTCTCCAGCATTGGGAGCTTCGTGTCGGGTTGCCTCTGTGGAGCCTTGGGGGTGCGAGATCCAAATATGTTGCTATTTCCGTTGCGGTCTCTATATTCGCAACGCTACGTGCAGTGTGGCGGGCCCTATAATAGATATCCGTCCATTCTTTCTGCGAGAACAGCGTGCCCAATTCCCCCTCCCATCTCAGCTGTCCGGGGGATTTATCTGTCCCAGGGTTGCGTCCGAGGAACCTATAAAGTTCTGTCATCAAGCGTGAGTCTGTGTGTTTCGTCACTAACCACTTTTTAAATGGCGTTAGGCTCCTCTGTACGACCCCACATACCGCCAGTTGCATAACCCAATGTCGGATCTAATGATATCGGAAGCGTTCCTTCTCTGGAAGATTCTGTTGTGTACAGAAATCAGTGAAGGACGGGGGCCCCTTCACATCAAAGAAGTGTCCAATGGATCGGCAACCCTCTTTTGTCCATTGAGCAAATGCTCTCGTACTGGACTATAGGTGTACTGGAGACGGAAATGTAGCGAGCCCCGGAGACGTGGCCACCCTGTCCCAGGCTGATAGAGTAGAATGCCTGACTTTTGATAAGTATAGATTACAAGGCCTAGCTGCTTTTGCAAGAAAGGGGACTCCCCATAGGGGCTGTCTGGGTAAAGCTCTATCAATGAACAGCCAGTGCTTCTCATATTCTGGTCGTGACCACTCCACCAGGGGTCTCAGCTGCACCGCCCAATAATAGTCTTGCAGGTTTGGGATTGCTTAACCCCCTGCAGTTTGGGCCCTGTAACATAAATCTCTGTCATCTGGGACGCTGTTCCCGCCAAATAAAGCACTCCAAGTTCCGCTGCAAAGAGTTCAGCACTCATGAAGGGGGGGCCAGCAGGAGAGTCTGAAATAGAAATATTTTCTTGGGTAATATTGTCATTTTTATTGCCGCAATGCGGCCCAACCAAGACAGCGAGTATAGTCTCCATTTGCGGAGACAGTCACATAGGTGTTGCAATAGCGCCGTGTAGTTCAGTGAAGTGATGCGTTGTATGCTGGCTGCATGTTGAAGGCCTAAATAGGGGATAGTCTCTCGAGTCCATTGAAAGTGATGCGCTTGTTTGAGTGCCTCTATTGTGCCCGGAGTAAGGGATAAGTTGAGCGCTTGTGACTTATGAACGTTGACCTTGAATCGTGATACTTGTGCTGAGCATTCTAACTTGGTCATAAGGGCGGGCAGGGAATCCCTAGGCCGTTCCAAGGTGGTGACTACGTCATCAGCGTATAAGCTGATTTTATGTTCCTCTCCCCAGAACATCACCCCAGAGATTAAGGAATCATCACGCACTCTTTGGGCCACGGGCTCCATGTAAAGGGCGAATAGGAGTGGTGAGAGTGGGCAGCCCTGTCTTGTTCCTTGTTGGATAGGGAAGGGTTGCAAAATGAGGCCATTCACAGTGACAGAGGCCGTAGGGTTAGTATAACCACCTAGCACCCAATTTATAAATCTCTCTGCCAAGCCGAAATGGCACATGGTTGCTTTAAGGTAGGCCCAGTGAACCCTATCAAACGACTTCTCAGCGTCTATAGAAAGGATCATGCCTTTGACCTCAAAACGTTCGGTTTCGTCTATAATGTGCAGGAGGCGCTTGGTATTATCGGAGCACTGGTGGTCCGGAACAAAGCCCGATCGGTCCGGGTCTATCACTCCTGGAAGACAAGAGAGAGAGTCACTGCGCTAAGATCCTGGTAAAAATTTTTTAAGATCCACATTGAAAAGGGAGGAAGGGTGATAGGATGCACAGTGACGCTTGTCCTTCCCCAGCTTGGGTATAACAGTAACTAGTGCCTTCAGCATCATGGATGGAATGGGGGAAGACAACCTGATCGAATTGTATACCCTCACCAGAATCAGGGGTAAGGTGGCGCAAAAGGTTTTATAAAAAACTGTTGAAAACCCATCCGTGCCTGGAGATTTAAGCAGTTTTTGCTTAGAAATGGCCGAGATGACTTCCTCTAACTTGATCGGGGATTCAAAGTCTTCAACCTGGTTTGGCGGTCTTCACGACACGCAAATATTGGACGGCCGTCATCGGGGAATTTCTGTCCCCCATATATGGACGCGTAATATTGCTGAAATGTTTCTGCAATATCTTGGTCAGTAGTCTGCTCTTGCCCAGAATGGTCGGTAACCATGGAAATATTTGATGCCTGCCACTGTGCCCTTAACCTGGTGGCCAGGAGTCTCCCACTCCTATCCCCCCAGAGTAAAGGGAGTGTCTAAGTCTTAGTGCTGCATATGCAGCCCTATCAATGTCAAGGCGGGCCAGTAAGGTTTGCGCCACCGTAAACTGCTTCCAAACCCTAGGCACCCCTGTTCTCTGATATTTATACACTCTAACTGTTTCACCTCGCTAGAGAGGTGCTCCCTCTTTTCCTGCCGTTTTTTTTTTGTCATAAGCAGTGATGGCTATAAACTCTCCCCTGACTACTGTCTTCAGGGCGTCCAATAATGTAGCAAAGGGGGTATCGGGCGTGTCGTTCACTTCTAGATAATCCACTAGAGCCCCAGTGATCCACTGAACTACTGTGGAGCGCTGGAGCATAGTCTCTTTCAGCCGCTAAAAGCGGCGGGCAGGTCGAGAACCAGAAAGGGAAAATGACATACTCGGTGCTGAGTGATCCCACAAGGTGCAAGGGAGTATCTAAACCAGTTGTGCCTGCTGAGTCATTGTGTTGGTGGTTAGTATGTAGTCAATTCTAGCATAGGTCTTGTGGGGTGCGAGTAGAAAGTGTAGTCCCTAGCCGTCGGGTGGTGGGACCTCCATATGTCTGTCAGTCCTGCCTCAGTCAGAAGTCGCCTCTCCTTCTTAGTGAAATCCCCAGTCTGTCCGCGTCGCTGGCTTGATCTGTCCATGTCATTATCAAAAGCTAGATTAAGGTCCCCCCAAGACCAGCCATCTATCAGTGGATTTAGATAGTTCCATCACTGCCTCGTGAAGGAACCCTTCTTGCCCATCGTTCAGGGCGTATACTGTACGGATGGTGAAGCAATGTAGCTCTAATGTGAATGTGTGAGCCACCAGCCTGCCCCTGATTTCGGCCCGTTTGAGGCCCACTCGACCATGAAACTTAGAGGAGACTAAAATGGCCACACCAGCTGTTTTATTGGTATGAGATGAGAAGAACTGTTGTGGGAATGCCCTGGCTCGTAATCGATGGGTGTCCCCTGACAGGAGATGCATCTACTGGAGGAGACAGCTGTGCGCATCCGTGCTTTCAAGGGATGAAAAGACAGGGCTGTTAAGACGTTTTACATTAAGTGAAATAATCTTAAGGGCTGCAGTCATGGAAGTGATTTCTTTAGTTCGCTATACATACCTGACGGGGTATAGTACCCGCAAGGGACAACAACCTCAGTTGTGAGTGTACAGGTGCTCTGTGACAGTGACCTAACCCCGAAAGAGCCTCTTCGAGGTTGAAGCTTTATGTCTGGGGGGAAGGGAAACCAAGTATCTACATAACATTATGATTACAGTTTAACATAAATTGGCTAACAGTATAATAGTCCTGGTGGAAAACCCAATGGATAGGCGTGAGATGTCAGCAGGACCCATCCCGCCTCCCCGTCCCACCCGAGCCCCAGAAGTTGAGGAACCGGGAAGTTGCATAGTGAAAGTCTTAATTACATCTGGCCCACCCCTGCTAACATGATCAGGCAGTGTTCAGTCTGTTTTGGCAGAATCTACTTCCAGGAAGGCAATGACCGCCTGTCTCTCTTTAGCAATAGTCTCTGGGTCCCGCCAAAGACAAAGTGGATTCCGGCCAACCCTCTGCCATCTCTGTGTCCCCTGGGACCTCCTCTTGGTTTACTCCTGCATAGAAGCGCTTGGATCGTCCCCTGATAGACTCAACAGCTGCCTGGCCTCCTGCAGTGAACAGATTTGGTGTATTTTACCATCCCATTTAAAAATTAATCGGAACGGATGGTCCCAGGAGTAGGGAATCTCTTTGGAGCGCAGATGTGCAGGGATGGGTCTAAACTCCCTCCTCTTTTGCAATGTGGAGGCCGCTAAGTCCTGGTACAAGAGAGGCCTGGAGGCCCGGAACTCGATAGGGTGTTTATCTCGGGCATCCCGAAGGATCCATTCTTTGAGCTGAAAGTCATGGACACACGTGAGAATGTCCGGCGGGGGAGCCGTTGCCGCTCTCCTTGGTCCCACCCTATATGTTCTGTCCTGTTTGGCCTGTTCCGGGGAGACTGCTAGGATAAAGCAAAAGAGTTTCTCCACATAGGCTTCAATGTCCAACCCCTCCGCTCCCTTGGGAACCGCTCAAATTCGTATAGTATTATGTCGGGAGCGGTTTTCGAGGTCCTCCGCATGTGCTTGGAGATCCAGTTGCTGGTCTTGTAGGTGGGGGACCTCTTGTTGGAGCTGATCAATCTCCTCATCCCTTGTTGATTCCTGTGTCTCCAGCGTGTCAACCCTTTCTCCCATTGAGTCCAGGTCCCTCTGAACCTCTCGGATCTCCTGGGCTAGCTCCGTCTTCATGGTGTGGAGGTAGTCTTTCGGGGAGGCAAATAGTTTCAAGGAAGGCGTGTGTGACTGGGGTCTGCGTGTCCCCCATCTCTGGATCTGTGGGGCCTCCGGATAGAGATGGGACCGCCTTCGCACTACGTGTGCCAGACTTAATAAGGAGATCCTTGACAGAGCACTCTTTCTTATTTTAATTGAACGCCATTTTCAGTTTAGTTGTGTTGCCTGCTTATGCACTTTAAGCACAGCCCTACCTGGCTCTTTCTCAGGGCCTGCCAATCCTAGGTATAGAGCTCTCCGTCTCGCTAGCTCCAGGGGTCTCTATCTCCTGGAATCTCGCCTTTGATTTTTGCTGCCCATGAGCAGCCCGAATGCTGCCACCTATTTCCCCAGGGTGGGCGGCCTATGCAGGTGGTGTTCCTTCCTTTAAGTTTAAGTCAGGCCCTCTGGGGCCCCAGGTCTGTGTCTGTCCCCACTCAATCAGTAATGCATGCCACTAGAAGCGAACTGCCCAAAGCGCGATTCGGATGCTGGTCCATAGATGGGAGAGGGAGCAATCCTTTCTCTTCTACACCTACTTTTGATTTCTAGGCCTTAGATTATGGTCTCTGTCATGGTGGCCTAGCAGTTACTTGTGCTGTAGGTAATCAAGAGGCTCTTACACCAAGTCCAATGCCTCCGCCTCCCTACTCCCCCGAAATCACCAACCTTCTTCCTCGGAGGACACTCCGGGGTGCTTCCCCTGGTGCTGCGCTACAGGTTGTGTCGATCTGGGCCTTTCACATTTTCAGATGCTTCTCCTCAGCATCCTCTGCTGTGCGGCATCAAGCAGAAGATTTCGCACCCAGTCAGGTGGTGGCCGGCTCCACGCCCCCGGCGCTCTGCCTCGCCCCTCTGTAGCTCTTCAGGTCCCAGGACCTCGCCTTAACTTCAGGCCCCTCTGTGTAAGTGTGTTAGCTGGACCGCGATCGGGGGAAGACGCCACCCACCTCCCCCGGAGACTTAAGATGGTCATGTAGTCTCCCCCGCTACCAGCGAGGCTCCCTGGAGCGCAAGGCACCAGCCCCCCAGGACAAGAGCAGCCTGTCTCAACCCTTAGCAGGGCCATCTCCAGCAGTTCCGGGGTATTTGTTGTAGGGAAAGGTAAAGTCTGCATAATCCGAGCCGTTCAGCCTCCACGCTCATCAGCGGCCTATTCCGCTGTTCCAAGCCGTCTCTGTGATGCCGGGCTCCTTGTACTCCACCAGCGCTCCTCGGTCGGCCACGACCTGGCTGGACAGCCCCAACGTCCTGGAGATCCGCTGGGCCGCTCACAACAGGTCACCGCAGAGCTGAGTCCAGTCTCGCTCGAGTTCGTCAGCAGCTCTCGGGCGGGAGCTGATTGCGGCGCCCCTGCAGCTTGTCTCCACCAGGACCTGTCCCAGGTCACTGTCGGAGGAAGGGGGAGAAGCTTCGGAACCCTTCCCGGTCTGCTGTACGGAGCTGTGTCGATGGGGCCCAGGCGGTGGAACAGAGGGATGAGCAGGCACGTCCTACTCGGCCGACATCTTGGCCACGCACTCACAATAGCACCTTTAAAAGAAGAAGGAAATCTACCAACTGCGAGTGAGGAGTGAACAGTTAGATAAATAAGGGCTAAATAGGACTGAAAGAGCACATGAGTGGAGTCAGTGAGAGGAGAGCAGAGGATCTGAATAGGAGAAACAAAAAAACAGTAGTTAAGTGACGTTACAAGTTTAGCCAATCAGCAAAAAAAAGTACCACGGGCAGAAGAAATTACCATCCTAAATGATCTAGAGACCCTGATATTGTGCCATTTACTGAGGGCTCACATATAATACTAAAAATACACAAATGCCAAAAGGCAGTGGAGGGTCACCTAAAAGGCAAAGATCCACAAACGACATGTCGCTTCTTGAAATGTATTATTTTTGTGGCCAAATGGCTGTCCACAGCATTATCGTCTACAGGGCAAGGGCCTCTGACCATCAATATGGACCCAAACGGCATAAGATTGTAACACATACTATAAGTCATGAAAAGGAAACTAGGGTCAATATTAGGAAACTAGATGGTGCATTTGAATTAAGTATGAAACCTACCCTTGACTATGATCATGCTGCTATCTGGCTCGAAATTTCAGAGCCTGTAAAGAGGCTGTTAAGATTTTAAATAGTCATACAATAAAATATATTAAGCTAAGTTTTACTTGCATACAAAAAATATTCCCTCCCACCGCATCATAAAAGAATTTCATTCATGTTTTAGGTGTTTAAAAGAATGTTATGTTCAGTGAGTTTTTGATTTTTGTAATACGCTCAAAATTGCAGATGTCTGGCATTTTTTTGTAACCCTTGGTTTCGTAATCAATTGTGATATTGAATTTGTGGACAGGAAATCTGTGTTAAGCACAAGCTTACAGAGTAAGGATGGGTATACAGAAGGGCCAGTTGGCCTAATCTTGTGCTCCAGAATTGTGGCCAACTGGAAGTACAGTAGCAGTCAGTATGCGCCACACTCTCTGTTCTCTGAGATATCTACTATTGAAAAATATAGAGCAGTACCTAGTTGGAGCTGGTGGTTGCAGGTGGGACCCACTAGTACTTCCTTTTCCTCAACAGACTTTGTTCAGGAGAGTGAGAGAGAAAATCACGAAAGGGGGAAAGGAGGAAGAGAAAGACGTAAAAACGGTGTGTTGGACTTGGGCCTTTTTGCAGGGTTATCACAAAACCTTTTGCTTCTTCCTCCTATTTTTACCTGACCTGTTGTTGTTGGCTTTAGGACTCTGGGTACTTTACCACTGCTGATCAGTGCTAAAGTGCATATGTATAAAATTGTGATATGGATTAGTGTTTCCATGATTGGCTATTTGATGTACTGATAAGTCCCTAGTACAGTGCACTGTGTGTGCCCAGGGCCTGTAAAACAAATGCTACTAGTGGGCCTGCACCATTGATTGTGCCACCCACGTGAGCAGCCCTGTAAATGTGTCTCAGACTTACCACTGTAGTGTCTGCATGCGCAGTTGCGAACTGCCAGTTGACCTGGCAAGTGCACTCACTTGCCAGGCCCTACCCCTCCCTTTTCTTACATGTAAGGCACCCCTCAGGTAGGCCCATGGTAGCTCCATCAGCAGGGTGTAGTGTATGTGAAAGGTAGGACATGTTCTGGTGTATGAGTGACATGTACTGGTAGTGAAATACAGTGTATTTTTTTTCACCATTGAAAGTCTACCTGCCCCGTAGGTTAACAGAGATACTTTGTAACATCTTACAAGTATAACTTCCCATTGTGACAAGGTAGAGGAATAACGTTTAGGCTCTCTGAACTCAGAATTTAATAACACACCTTTTAGTATAGATGGTTTTTAAATTGTGTGTTTGAAAATGCCACTTTTAGAAAGTAGGGTTTTTCCTGTTTAACCATTTTGTGTACCTCTGCCCGTTTGTGGATTGACAGCCTGGGTTTGGAGTGACAGGGGCTGGGGGTGTGCATTCCCTGTAGACAGCCACTTTGGGGGGTGTTGATGTGTGCCTGGCCCTTCCTGGATGACTCAGAGTTGAGGTGGATGGGGCTTGCAGAATTTAGAGTAGTGGGAGGAGTTTTCTTGGCACCTGAATAGGGCCTGTCTCCTTTGCACATGTCTGTATCCACCCCCTGTGGTCATACTGCACCAATGAGGACAGAAATGGTTTGGACTGGGTTCAGCGACCCTTGCACAAAGAGAATAAAGACAAAATGGGGTATAAGTTGTAGACCTTAAACCCCAGAACTTTAGATCACTTCTGGACTCAAGAGGAACCTTTGCCAAGGAGAAGGGCTGTGAGGTGGAGTACTGCCCCTTTGCTGTGTGCTGAGTGAGGTCGGCCTGCAATTGCTGCCTCTGCCAAGGAAAGGACAGAGACTGCTTGAAGAAGCATCTCCAGGGACCTGTGTGTGCTGGCCTCCTGTGCTGAAGTCTCAGGGACACAAAAACTTCATCCCCAGCTCCCCTGAATTCTATTGCTGAGCGTTCTGGCCTGCCAGGAGGTGTCTATTCCTGTTCTGGGCCTCTAGAGGTTGTTCCTGCTGTTGGGAACTGGAAGAAACCTGAAGAACTGAGAAAATGGATGCATCGCCTTTCTTGGGGCTGTTTTCCTGATGCAGCACTGCCGTGCAAGAAGAACCTCCACGCCGCGCCACAGCAGGGACAACGCAGCGTCTGTCGCAGCTGCAAGAACCAACGCATTGTGGGATTATGGCTGAGGAAGCTGACACAGCGCCGCTGGCTGCCGCCATATGGATCACCAACTCATTTTGGATTTCCATGCATCACACCTGTGCGGCATGTTTTCCCGATGCATCACTTAAGGACCAGAACCGTCTTGGAGTCGACGCATCACTTCTCCTGTCCTCCCCAAGGACTCAGGAACTGAGGCATCCCTTTGTTTCACAATGCTTTCCTTCTCTGCGGCTGTTTGACCTTGGGAATTTTGATGCATCTACAGGTACTCTGTGTGAAATTACGCATCCATAGTTTCCTATGGACCAAGTGGCTTGAAATCTTCAAAAAGTCATATTCTTATTACATGTATGTTGGATTTATGTTGTTATGGTCTTGCTGAGTTTAGATAAAGATACTTTATTTTTCTAAACTAGCGCGATGTCATTTGTGGTGTTATCACTGTATTACTGTGTGTTTTGAGTACAGATACTTTACACATTGTCTTTGGGATAAGCCTTTCTGCTCGTGCCAAGCTACCCAGGGGATGATCAGGGATTATCTGAAAAGTGTATCCCCCTTACCCTGACTACAAGAAAGGGTCCCTACTTTCACAAAGCTACCTACCTCTGCAAACTAGAGACCCCCATTTCCAACATGGTGACAAAGGTAGAAAGCAGAGAGGAAGCATGACCAGAAAGAGTGTGATAAAGGGATGACGACTGTTAAGTTGTAGAGTTAAGAGGCATGAGGCAAAATCAAGATCACAGAGGATTGGTATTCGGAATGCTGGCGTTCGATAGTGCTGGTTGCATGCCTTGAAGCAAAACTTTGGATCCGGCATGTATTCTTTTCCAGATTAAGCACTGGGAGACAGTAGCAGAAGGAAGGGATTGTGCTTCTGAGATGATGAGATCTTTTGTTGCCCACTTTACAAACATAGGGCATCTTAAGAAGTAAGGGGCAAACAACGACAGCACTAGGTTGGAGATCAAGACACTATAAAAATGAATGAAACCTTTTGTCTCTATATGGAAATAGTTGACTGGTCATCTAAATCCTCCAATGGCGCATAGAAAGAATATTTAGATTTCGATTCATGGTGAAGCACAACCTTCAGTATGTGTGAGAAGAGATACACCTACGCAATAGTTTTAGCTCTTGTAGTATGGTATTGTATGAGTTATTTTTGTCATGTTTGGCTTCATAAAGCTGGTAGGCCAGATTGACAAAGACCGGTTGAAAGGCCGAGGTGTATGCAGAGGGCATTAAAGTTTTGAAAACAGGAGAGGCAATCATGGAGGTTATCTTCCTTTCAAAAGAGACTCCTGAATATTTGGAAATATAGCAGTGTAGCCTTGAACTATGCATGCCCATCCTCCCTGTACAACTATGAGATTGGCTCCTGATAGCTAGAGATACAAAGGCTCCCCTGCACGCACTAGGTCGGAGGGCTTCATCTCATCTATGCAACCAGACGCATCGCACTACCCTGGTGGACCACAATTCTATAGGTCCAGCCTTATAGGCCCTGTCCTCTGAAATGTGACTTTTCATTTTCTTTCTTTAATAAAGGGGTGGGAGTAGAAGAATGTGCACAATGCTCATGCACTCAGGCAGGCAGAGAGGCTACATGACGCACATTCCCCACCCTGGCTTTCCATTTTTCCTCCAAATAGCATAGACACAGACCATGCATAGTTTAATGTACGTTCGGGGTGGGTCTCTGTGTGAACATCCCTTTGAGAATAAGGGGAGCTCAGTGCAGTTTTGACTATGCCCTTAAAACAGTGCTTGCTTGAGTAAATGTGTGTCTGTGCACCTACACGGGCCAAAGCAAGCTGCGCATACACAAGACCACCTAGTTAATAGGTTGTGCTTTTTAACCTTGTGTGTGGATGAGCATCATTTCAAATACAAGTTTCTAGCATGAGCCCCTATGTTTTTGTAGTTGAGCTTTATACAGCTGTGTAACAGCCAGACGGCGAAAGATTTGACATTTTGTCAGCATCTGACGTCCATATCATCTGTGTTTTATATTAATGTGCCCATAATGATGCACCCTAGCACCTAAGGATGAATGTATATGTTCAGTAGGATAGACTTGGGTTACAAAAAGAGAGGAGAGTAATGCCATTATTGTATGTAGCTGTCTATGTGAAAGAACCCAGTCTGATCCCTCCTTTTTAGATCTCACTGCCAAAAGATATTTTCTGGACTGTGCTAAAAAGCAGAGGGTGTAAAACCAGCCATTGCTTACCATGTATTGGCTTTCCTATCATTTGCACTTGCTTGCAATGGATTTCCTTCCTCCTCTCGTGTTGTCTGTCTCCTAGGACATAGCTTCTTTCCCATTTGTCTGATAGAATGACTTGTATGCTTCCACTACTCATGTTCAATTAGCTTTTCTGATAGCACTCCATGAGAGTGCATGTGTTTTCTTGCTCTCTTATTCATCTACGGCTTCCACCCTCAAATATTGCCCACACATGAACTGTGTAGCTTCCTTCTACACCAACCTCTTTGTGTGTTCATTACTGCGCCAGCCACTCTTTGTTTTTATGTATTTTTTCTCCGCTCTCTTCCCGTTGCCCCGCCCGAATTGACTTCTCCCCACCCAATTCTTTGTTGCTACCCCCAATCTCCCATGGGCCATAAAGAAACATTTTTGTTCAATTAACATTTTTTTTAATAACTTCTATCATCTTGGAAAAGAAAATATAAAAATAGACAATATAGGAGGCTGTATCATGTGGTATGCGCATGCATGGTGGCATATTCACGTGCATACATGGTGGCACATAACACTTCGTAGTGCCAGGCCACCACAATTGCATGACACGCATGTGCATTTCCTCGTCATGCATTATATTTTTTTGTTTAATTTTTGCCACTGCTGCACAGCATCAGCAACATAATTTCTTGTTGTTTGCTGTACTGCAAAACACAATGGCAAATTCAATATATCGAAAACGCTACACAGATTGTTTTTGCAAATGCTTAGTGTCCCAGAATCTGTGTTCGTGCCTGTTCTGATATTGTATGTTACGTTATGTCTAACAGGTCGGGTATATTTCGGTTGAACCTGTTGGTGCCCGTAGCTTCCCAGTTCCATGCGTGCAGCTCCAGTACGGGTTAGTTACTTTGAAATCTGGGACTTGTAGTCTTGCCCTATAAGACTACAAGTCTCAGAATTCAAAGAAAAAGAATGGACTGGAGCAGCACAGCACACATGGTCCTGGAAAACTAGGCAGGGCTGGGTGTCTTTTTCAACCGCAGTGCAGTTGTTCATATAATGATTGTGCAACAACATTTCAAATGGCCAGGTGTCGAAATCATCATTACCCTCACAACATCTGAAATAGGACTCCCAATCCTTGTATGTCCCTCCAGCTCACCGTGTGTTTATTGCAGAATACCTGCTACAATCGCTGCTCTCGGCTTTCCTTTTGAAAGAAGGGCTTGCATGTTGACCTAGATTCTGTGGTGAATGTTGATGCCTGTTCACGCAGCACAGGAAGGTTCTGAGCACACTTCACCCCTGCTGGGTCAGGCTGGAAACCCTGTCCATGCTGTGGTGGATTGGTGCCGCGAAACATTTAGGCAGGTCTCTTGCCATCCTGTCGGTGCAAATCATTTTCGTTCCACGAGCACCGGCTCTTGGCATCAGAGCCTCGGTGGATTTGGCTGCTGGGAACCAAAATCCGCCGTTCGGAGGCGCCCTCGCGCGCACCTTTGCCGCGTGCAGCTGTGGTTGGCCGTCTCTATGACAACTGTTTAAGTAGGGATGGGCAACTGTCATCTGTAACATTTCTGAAGGGAGAGAGTTAGTGAGCACACCGTCTCGTGGATGGAGCATTTCAATATAATCCAATTTTAATTGAGCTCTGGAGACTTTGATGTGCTGCAGAAGGTTTGGGAGCGCTATTCCAGGGAGAAATTAAAGGGGTCCGCGAGGGGCTCGCGCAGGCAGACTGTCACCGTTTAAAGAAAGCATTAGCATCCGATGTAACCTTCCCCCGCCGAACATCTCACTCTTCTGTCGGTCTCTCTTCGGTCCCCATAATGCTGCATACCGGAAATGGGACTTTCATCTGCACGTTCAAATGAACCCTTCCACAGTCAGGTTTGCTAATGATGGGTCGGACGGGTGTGGCAACAAAGGGCAGCCGATGAACCTTGTTTGAACACCGAAATGGAAAACAAGAGAGTGTTTTGGAATGTCGGTCACTTTAACCTTTATGTTTTATGAAACTCGCATCTTTCATTACCACAGCAACTTGAGTGCTTTCATCGTATCACTTGCTCTGCACTGATGGCAGCAGGAAAATGTCATGAAGTAAAGAAGGCTGATTTTTTTTCTATTCCTGGAGAAACTCGAGTGAATATATCTACACACATTCTGCAAGTTGCATTGGGTTTAATTAATAACTATCACAGAGTTAAGTAATAAGAACTTCTTTATTTTTGTCTGTCTATGAGCCAACTTTAGTTCATGTTTTCAAATTTGAAAAATAATAATAATTATATATATATATATATATATATATATATATATATCGAAAAAAAGGTCCTGAACCGCTGATTCTCAAGCGGCACCAAGCAGGTACCGACCTCTTCCCCAGGAATAGAACGTTCAATAACGGGCCATTAAACACGATGAGGTGCAAGCAGTCATGAGTTATTTATTTGTGCAAATTTCGGGCAGCTGCCCTCCACGACGCGTTTCGCTCCGTCAAGCGGAGCTTGATCACATGACGCGCCACTGTAGGTTGTGCCATTTTATGTGAAATAAAAGCCAATCAGCTTTAGAAAAAAGACTGAGAGGTCGAAAATCAAGTGCAAATAAAACACAAACCATGTACAGACAATGAGTGGTTAAAGAAAACTACATTAACACAAAGGCAAAAGTAGCGCTGTTCACATGAAGCTCACATAGAAATTCAAGCAATACGAAAACTCAGTAAATCGTATTTTTTTAGAAAATTATGGCCAGTGCCAGAAATCACAACTTGATCAATTAGTTCAATTAATCGATAACAATTCTTTTGTTACAAGATAAAGAACAGCAACAACGGTTCATATACTAATGCTGTCCAAATACGGCAAATGCCTCTCACAAAAAGCTTCAAATGTTCAAAGAGTTCCTCCCAAGTGGATGTACTATGCCGCAAATTTGTTCAACAAATCATAGTCTCAACCACCTCGCTGACATTCAATATCGATATAAATATTAAATATAATTCATGAAATTCATCTGTAAATAGCAGCATATAGTGAAAAGTAAACAAAAAAATAAAAATTAAAAGTTGTTAAACAGGGCACTAAAACAGTTTAGCAGAGGCCCCCTTTAGATAACCTGGCAAAAATGTCATACATTGCACACATAATTTGTGCATCAAAGTTAATTTACATTGCAGCAGCCGCTAATTTACAAAAATTCAGAAGGAAAAACCAACATATCAACTTACACGGATATTACAGTTTGAAGCATCCAATATTTACAAAAAGTTACTGAGCCCTTCATTGATGTTTAATCCATTAGGGACTCTAGTATCCAATATTAAGATAAACTGTGTCTCCTTTTGCCTCAGTATTCTTTCCCGATCCCCACCCGACTACGGCTAGGGACAGAGCCTAAGACCATGTACGCCAGATCTTTAAGCTGGTTGTTATGCATGGCTTTGAAGTGGCGTGCCACAGAATAATTGTTGTCAGAATTGACAATAGCACGTATGTGCTGAAGAATACGCTTATTAACTGGGAGCTTCGTGCTTCCGATGTATTCTAGATTGCACGTGCATCTGAGTTTGTAGATCACGAATTCTGAGCGACAAGTCAAATACTCGTGAATTGGAATTCTTCTCTCGCTAAAAGCAGACTGATAGTAAGTTCCATTTTTAGCGAAGGTGCACGCACGGCACGAAGTGCACTTAAAAAAGCCTAACTTCAACAATCATGGATGTTTCAAATTATTTTTTGGTATAGATCTATACAATGCGCCTTTCATGGATGGAGCACGTCTAAAAGTGATATTTGCCAATCTCGGTAGGATAATCCTAAAATGTTATCTGTGAGAATAATTGCCCATTCAGAATACAGGATGCGTCTAATCTTTCTTTCTTGGTTGCAGAAAGTTGTGATCAGACGGATAGGGCCTATTGTTGTAGATTCTGTAGTTATGGGCAACTTAGGCTGCAATAGTTCTTCTCTAGATTTACTATTGACTTTTATGAAGGCCTGATCCAAAATATTAGAACCATAGCCACGTGCCAGGAATCCTAAATAAGACTCATTGAGACAGCTGGCTGAAATTTCGGTGTCATTACATATTCATTTTATGCGGATGAATTCGCCATAGGGAATGCTTTTAATGGTGTGGGCAGAGTGGGAACTCCGAGCATGTAATATGGAGTTACCCGCTGTAACCTTCCGATGTAACTTGGTATGTAGTTTCCCTTCTTTAATAAAAAGAAAAACATCCAGGAACTCGGCCGAGTCCGTGGTAACAGTAGCTGTGAATTTTAAATTGTGATCATTTTGATTCACATCCCTCACAAAAGCTTGAGCCTGTTCTTGCGAACCACCCCAGACAATAAATAAGTCATCGACAAACCTCCAGTAGTGTATTAAATACTGGCCCCTCTGTGCGTGTTTGGTTCTGAGCCTGTGTTCCTTCCGCCAGGCAACATGTAAACATGAATAGCTGGGGGAGAAGCACAAACCCATTTCCACACCACGCTGTTGATGATAAATGACGTTCTGAAACTGAAAGTGATTATTGTACAAACATATTTCAATCATCTGGAGGAGCATGGTATTATGGTCTCTAAAAACAGCTTCCCTTTGATCAAGAAATTATTTAGTGGCTTCCATCCCTTGTTGGTGATGGATACTTGTATACAGTGACTCTATGTCCATAACCCCAAAGCAATAATTTGAGCACCACTTGATTTGTTCAACTTTCAGCAAGAAATCCGTAGTGTCTTTTAAATAAGTTGGCAATGTACTCATGTGGGATTGGAGGAAAAAGTCGACGTACTTAGAGATGTTCTCGTTCATACTCCCTTGAGCGGAGATGATAGGGCGACCAGGAACTGGAGTTAGACATTTGTGAATCTTTGGGAGAAGATAGAACAAAGGTGTAATCGGAAATTCCACACTGAGAAATTTTTCTTCTTCTCTGGAAATCAGCCCTTTTCTTTGGCAGAGATGGATGAATTTCCGTGTGTTCTCTTCACTCTTGCACATTGCAAATTTTGTGGATTTTAAATAGCAAGATTGGTTTAACAATTGTTTTTCTGCTTCTTGCACATAGTCAACTTTAGACCAGAGAACAGTGTCACCACCTTTGTCTGAGTTCTTCACAATGATGTTGGGCTTCGATTGCAGTTTCTTGATCAATTTATGGTATTGTTGATTGTTATAATCGGCCTGCTTCTTGCATCCCAAAGTGGCCTTATTTAAAGGCTTCAGTTCCATGATCACTCTGTCGCTGAATACATAGATGGCATCCTTTGGCATAAGGGGCAGAAATGTTGATTCCACCCGAAATGGTGTCGGAGTAGTTTCGTCCACTGTGGTGATTTGACTGACAGTAGGAGTGTCCTGCGACACTTCCTCATGGGCAATGTCAAGCATAGTTTGTAATCCTCCCAAATGACGGACTTGTAATGTGTTTGTTGTATTGTCTGGTTCCGTCAGTCTCTGAACTTGAGCCAGAGGCATAGGATGTAATTGAAAATGTTTAATTAGCTTGATCTCGCGGATGAATTTGAACACGTAGATGCGTGTCTGATTGTAGGAGAAGTCCTTTTTAGGACAAAATGTTAATCCTAGAGACAAAAGTTGTTCTTCTGCCTTGGATAACATTTTGTCGGTTAAATTCACCACAGTGTTCTCTGTGGAGGAAGTTATCGCCTCCAATTTCTCCTTACATAATTTTGCGTTGTACCTTTCTTTGCATCTCCGCCTCCTGGCACGCCTTTTCCTGCTTGGACGCTGCTTGGTTGTTGCTGAGGATTGCGGGGCGCAGTAGATACCTCCGGTCCTCGTTTACAAAATTCAGTTCGTCCACAACAGTGAAATTGGTAGACTCATTAATATCGACAGAATTGACAGATCTGGTGTCATCTGAGTGGCTGTCAGAGGTAAGCAAAACTGAATCAGAGTCGGGATTATCGGGAGCCGCTGTTGCACCAAGCACAGGAGCTGGTACTTCTGTTGGCTTTCTTTGTCCTGTGAGGGCCTTATGCTTGTAGTTGTCGTATTTTTTTGCAAAGGTAAAAATACTGCCTGTGGCGTAATCTTGCTTGTCTCTGGCAAACTTATGCTGTTTGCGTTCCTTGATTGACTCCTCATATTTCGCTAGCCGGACTTCAATTTCTTTTTTTGATTTAGCAATTAAGTCAGCTTCCCCCGAAGCATCTAGGAGCTTATGGACATTGTCAATTTCTGATAGTATAGTTTCCCCGTCCGATTGTGCATATTTAATGAGGATGTGAAGCATATTCCTCGAGGCCTGCAAATTATTATCAGCCCCTTCTTGCAACATATTAGGGTCATGTTTCTCATAAGTCGGTACAATGAGCACGCGTAATCCCCTTGGTACACGGTTAGCTTGAATGTACTTCTCCAGGGATTTCTTATCCCACCACTTAGATAGTTCATTACGAAGAAGTTTTCCAATGTTTTTAATAAAGATTTCACATTGCTGCTTGTGTTATTGGCTCGAGCCGCTTCCGGTTGTTCATTCACCGCCGGTAGGTTATCGAATAGCGCCTCTGCAACTGTGTCCCTACTACGTAGCGCGTCACTGGATAGCATTTTTAATGTCAAAATAATTACGGGTTCCTCCGGAAATGCACCGTAAAACTGCTTGATGACCACAAATTACAAGCTTGTCAAGGGGGAAATATCCAACAACCCGCAAAGAGGATAGTAAAAAGAACGGTGTTCTCAAACCATGTGTCTTACCGGAATCGGCGCTTCTGGCTCGCAAAGGTCAGCCGACCCTGCCGAATCCTGAAAGCGCCACGCCGTCCGACACTTCCAGTGCTTCACGAACCGTCGTAAATTCCTCAGCGGGGGGCACAACAAACGCTAAACTTTGTCAGTTGAAGTGTAGATACGCCCAGCGTAGTAAGCTGTGTACACGCCGTGCCTCAAAATGGTGGGAGGGTCGAGTAAAACGGAAACAGCCAAATCCGTTGAAGAATATCGAAAAAAGGTCCTGAACCGCTGATTCTCAAGCGGCACCAAGCAGGTACGACCTTTTCCCCAGGAATAGAAAGTTCAATAACGGGCCATTAAACACGATGAGGTGCAAGCAGTCATAAGTTATTTATTTGTGCAAATTTCGGGCAGCTGCCCTCCACGACGCGTTTCGCTCCGTCAAGCGGAGCTTGATCACATGACGCGCCACTGTAGGTTGTGCCATTTTATGTGAAATAAAAGCCAATCAGCTTTAGAAAAAAGACTGAGAGGTCGAAAATCAAGTACAAATAAAACACAAACCATGTACAGACAATGAGTGGTTAAAGAAAACTACAATAACACAAAGGCAAAAGTAGCGCTGTTCACATGAAGCTCACATAGAAGTTCAAGCAATACGAAAACTCAGTAAATCGTATTTTTTTAGAAAATTATGGCCAGTACCAGAAATCACAACTTGATCAATTAGTTCAATTAATCGATAACAATTCTTTTGTTACAAGATAAAGAACAGCAACAACGGTTCATATGCTGATGCTGTCCAAATACGGCAAATACCTCTCACAAAAAGCTTCAAATATTCATATATATATATATTTGTGTTTCCATAGGAAATGAATCAACTGCCACCCCAACAGTTGAACAAATTTGGCAGAAAGTTAGATCATAGTCCAGAAAAAGATCTTTTTTGTAATTTGATGTAAATCTGTTCAGTTTTGGAGCAATTACTACGCAAAAAATGTGCATTTATCATGCCACGGAGGATCTGCGGGCCAACAAGTCTCATGGTGAGATCTGTTTGGCTGACACCACATCAACATGGATGTGGCAGCAGCTATAGTAGGACTCGGGACTCACGCCCAACCTAGAAAAAAAGTTTTTAAAAAACATATGGGTTAAGATGTTGCATCCTGAGTAGTGGAATGCTGGAGATGCTAGGGGATGGGGATACCAGCGGGGGGCGTTACTGCAGGCTTTTGGAGTGAGTGCAGTGACAGCTTCCTCCTACCAATAAACGTACCTTCCTTCATGTTCATGCCTGAGGCTGCATCTTTTCTAGGTTGTTTCAGCAGGTTCGGGATACACTGGCTCTAGGTCTGGGGGGGTTTGGGGTGGGCAAAAATAGTTGTTTGTTTTTACTTTGCTGCAAATTTGCAGCGTATCCATGGCAAAATAAAAAACAAGAAAACCATAGGCTCCTGGTGACTTGGTGTGTAAAATTAGGGCTTCCCTCCGCAAGAATTATTAGGCCTTGGTGACCTCTTTCCCCTGGGCCGAATTCCATAAAAACATCAGCTGTGGGCTGGGCAACACCCCTCCACTTGCCTTAAAAGGCCATGGGGACCCCATCCCCCTTTGCCAAATAGAACTTAAAAGGGAGGGGGCGCCCTAAGGTAGCTTTATCGCGCACCCACGCCATGCACTGCTAATTAGCCCACATATTACTTCACTCATGACATCTTCTATGACATTACTGATAATGTCACTTGAAATGATTGAAGATTGTCCATGGCGGGGGTGTGAGTTATAGTTAGGACACAAGTTGTAGTTACTTGAGATAACTACAACTGGTTAATTTCAGTTGTTTTGTATGTTCAAAGCGTTAATTTGTCACTGAAATTCTGACCTAGCTACAATGTTACTTTAACTTTTGGTTTTTTTTTGCTGAGGGGGGGATGTGTATATATATATATATATATATATATATATATATATATATATATATATATATATATATATATATATATCTTAACGCTCTCAAAGCGCACCGCGCATACCAGCACTCTCCAAGAGAAGAACCGACACTTTGAAATCCGGTAACGATTGCAGCAGTGTTTCTTTATTTTACATTTAGTGAATCAGGAGTGCCACGATCTTATATATATATATATCCAAAATTTACCGTCTTTAGTCTAAGACTAAAGACGGTAAATTTTGGATTTAACGGGGCGAGGCGAAACCCCGTCGAGGCCCGCCATGAACTAAGAGGCGCAGGCACGAACTTCGCCAAGCTTTTGGAATATATATATATATATATATATATATATATATATATATATATATATATATATATATATATATATATATATATATATATATATATATATATATATATATATATATATATATATATACATATACAGTACGTTGTCGTCCAAAACAGCACATCCAGCCATGAAAAAGACGAGGCAAACCCAATGGTGGTGCATTTTATTTTATTAAGCCCAACACCACTCCGCCATGACGCGTTTCGGCCTAACGAGGCCTTGATCACATGACACCGTCATGGGGGCAGACTTCCCATTTTTAAAGTGCAAAGTGCCATTACAGAGTAAACATAGAAAAAATACTCAACACCATACTCCCATAATGTGAGATACTCGCGGGTGGGGATTTTTAAAAATGCCACATTTTCCTCATAGGTATTTGCCCCACAATTTGCACATATATACAGATAAAGTTGTATCAGCAATTGAGAATAATAATAAAACATATAAATATATCAAATGTTTTAAAATATAAATATTCCATATCATTGCTGAGAACTAACTAAGATCATCCATAAAAGAAACAGTTGTATAAAACATGGCTTACTGTATGAAAATATCAGCACCGTAAGCCTATTTCATCATTATACACAACAAGGATGCTTAAAACATTTCCATTCAGATACTGTGAGGAAAGTGCTTAATAATGCCCTAGTGGGCAAAACTATTTTGTGCAAAATACCGCTGTGCAAGTAAATTTATATACATAATTAGTAATGGTTATTTGAAAATAGTGCTACCAGTGAGATAAGAAAATAGGTGATTTAAAATATCATATACTGTATATGGGTGTGGAAAGCAGCGGTTTTCATTATGTAACTTGCGTACTCATACTTTAAGTTCATCATTGCTGTCTAATACGGGTTTCTTCATAAATAAGTATAACAGTCCTCACTAGCATTGAGACCGTTCGGCATTTTAGTGTCGAGCAGGATAATATGCCTTGTTTCAAGTTTGCGCAACTGGGCTTCACGGTCCCCACCCCTTCTCTATATATATTCCAAAACAATGTTGCCCTTGTTGAATGAAGCCACACAGCCAGAGGTATACATTAGCGATTTGAATCTGGATAAAGCAGCAGCCTGGAAGCCAGAGCAGTGTCCTGATTCTTCGTTTGCCCAACGCGTTTCGTGCTTCTAGGAGCACTTGATCACCGGCCGGTTTCTTAAAGGTAGTCACGCAGTCCATTGGCAGCACCTGCATTCAGTGACGCTCACCTCAAGGGGCGTGGCAGCAGGACCTGCCTGATAGTCAGAGTAGTGCTGGGCAAGTATTGCTTCAGTGAGTGGCTCGTGATGTGCCCAGTGAAGAAAAATTAAATAAGTTACCCCAGTGAGTTTGATTTGATTAATAAATATGGGGTACATATCCCGCAAAAGCCTGCTTGTCGTGCGAAGGATGTCACGTTGTGTGGAGTAATTACTACATGGGTACATTACCCTTTATTGATCAATTGTTTAATCTTGTGATTTGACTTAATGTATATGGGGTACATTACCCGCAATAGCCTGCTTTTTGTCCGAGGTATGTCACTTTGTGCGGAGACATTGAAATCTGCATTTATGATCATTAATTACGGATTGTATATTGGATGTCTTGCCTGAATTATAGGTCCGAGCTGGGTTGAGCAATCAGCAGAAATGATGCTTTTCGATCATGGAGTCATTTCATATACCAGCTTAAATACGCTTATGACCCGTTAAAAAAAAAAAACGGTTTCAGGAATTACGAATATTGGTTTCTTATTATATGTGCAATTTCAATCAAATCTGCAATATTACCATTTGAGAAATCATTTAATGAAACGGCATTCATGTATTTACATTGCTTACTCAGGCGGTCGTGTTTTAATAGTGTTTTCTCACTGTCTGTTATTATTGACCCTTATTTCTCTGGGAAGTTGGGCACAGGTCATTTACTTGACAAAGGCTTCGCAGAAACGCGTCGTACTGTTGTGTTTGTGAGACAATAAATTGTTATTGGACATGTCCCGTGGTGTGCCGCTTTGCAGTTTTTTCAGAATTCTGAAAAGAAGACTTCCGTGTGTGAAACATATATTAGCGGTACTCTGACCGCTGCTGGCACCGGCGTCGACAGGAGGGTGAGCGGCTGTTCACAGCGGTGTGTGCAGATATATATATATATATATATCATAAAATGATAACACTCCTGTGGGCTTCTGACATCTGAACTGCTTTTGTCCCGCGATGCCGCTATTAGCCTGTGGTCAAGAGTCAGGAGACTCGAAACGCGTTAGGCATGATAGAGTGGGCTGTGTGGGAGGTGGGTTAGCCATTCTTTATAAAGAATGCCTTCAATGCCTTATTACACCAATCAAGGTTCCTATGGATGCCTTTGAGGCTCTCTATTTCTCTTTTACAGGCCCTCATAAATTTACATTCAATGGACTTCTGGTCTATCGTCCTTCAGGCCCTAGAGCCGATTTTGGATTAAAATTGCTCCACATCCTTGAACCTTATTTTGGCTGTGAAAACTTGACGGTTCTGGGAGATTTTAATTTCCATCTTGAACTGTCAGAGGCCCATGACACCATCTCTCTGGTGGATGCTATGTTAGCTTGTGGACTCTGCTATGTTAGCTTGTGGACTCTTTCAATTGGTAAAGGTGGCCACCCATCGAGCAGGACATACGCTCGATGGAATCTTTTCCAATGATCGGAGGTTGACAGTAAAAGATTCTTTCTTTCTGTCATGGTCAGATCATTTGGCCGTATCATTCACTATGTCCTGTATGATCTTGGATGGTTTCAGAAATATTCCGAGCAAGACGGAATTACGTAGGAATCTGAATAATATCACAGAAGGTTCCTTCACACCCTGGATCACTAGTTTGTCTACCTCCTTGGGGGACAATGTCCAGTTGGCTGTCTCACAATACGATAAGATCATTACAGAGGCTTTGGACTCTCTGGCCCCTATACGGCCTTGCTATTCAGCGAGGAAAAGACCTTCAGCCCCATGGTTTACGGAGCATCTAAGACTACTCCGGCAGGAAGCCAGGAGACAGGAGCGTCTATGGCATACCAGCTGGGATCTAAGGGAAAAGGAAATCCATAAGATCTTGATAAGAAAGTATAAATTAGAAGTTATTAGGGCAAAACAAGAATACTTTACTGCCCTAACTTCCTCACTTTCATCTCCTAAAGAGCTCTTTAGGATAGCAGATTCCCTTACTACCCTTCAGACTCCTGATCCGGTGATGGCGTCACAGGAGCTCTGCAACAACATTGCAACTTTTTTTCAGACTAAGATCCTGGATATTTATACCGCTCTAGAGTTGCTGAAACCTGTTACCACCAAGCCCGCTGCCTGTGCTGTCCTGGACTCTGGCCCTTCGGAGAAGTCTTCGGTATGGTGCCTGGAATCCTTCCCCTCTCTCTCTCTACAAGATGCAGAGATACTTCTCAGTACAATTAAATCTGGCTCTCCTCTAGATGTCTGCCCGCTTAGGATCCTAAAGCAGTGCGGAAATTCACTTTTACCCCCTCTTGTAGACATCATGAACAGGGCCATGAAGGAGGGCATTTTTCCCCAGCAGTGGAAGAATGCGGTAGTAAGACCGTTACTCAAGAAACCCTCTCTCGACCCTGGGGTGTTTAAGAATTTCCGCCCCATCTCACTGCTCCCAGCCCCGCGAAGATGTTAGAAATCCATCTGAATGAACATCTTGCTGCCTTCGTGGAAAATTCTGGCTGTTTGGACCCTACCCAGCATGGATTCAGGAGGGAACATAGCACAGAGTCTGCCCTCACCATAGTACTGGATAATATCCGCATGTGTGTGGATGGGGGCAGACCTCCCTCCTGATCCTCTTAGACTTTACTGCCGCCTTCGATACCCTCTCTCCCTCAGTGCTAACATCTCGCCTGAGGGAGATTGGGGTTCAGGGGAGGCACTGGCTCTACTCACTTCTTTCCTCGACAAGCGAGAGCAAAGAGTGAAGCTGGGTAGGTTTCTATCTCCATCCCTGTCTGTGCAATGTGGGGTCCCTCAGGGGTCGGCGCTTAGCCCGACCCTTTTTAACATCTATGTGACCCCCCTTGCCAGAATTATTAGATCTTTTGGGATGGAGGTAGTTTCCTATGCGGATGACACCCAGATCCTCGTCTCTCTCTCCCGGTCAGTTACTACGACTGCCTCCAATTTTAGATCTTGTATGGAGGCGGTTGGACAGTGGATGATTCACAATTCACTGAAACTGAATGGGGAGAAGACTGAGGTGATGGTGTTTGGAGGCAAGGAGGAGGTATGGTCAACTGACTGGTGGCCGGACTCACTTCGAGCATGTCCTGTCCCTGCGTCATCTTCTAAAAATCTTGAGGTGGTGATCGATCCTTCCCTCAGTATGTGTCAACAGTTAAACAGGACTATTGCCACCTGCTGGGGCGTTCTACGCATACTGAGGAAGATTAGGCACAGCAGGCTAGGAAACAACTGGCAGTGGCCCTAGTGGGCTCTCATCTGGACTACTGCAATGCGCTGTATGCGGGACTGAATAAAAGCCTGCTGCAGCGCTTGCAGGTGGTCCAGAATGCAGCGGCCAGGTTCGCTCTGGATCTGCCTCGGGGCACCTCGGCCACGCTGGCCAGGAAACGGCTCCATTGGCTCCCAATGGAGGATCGTATTCTGTTCAAAACCTTGTGCTTAATCTATAGGACCTTAGCAAAAAATAGCTCTATAGGAATTGGATCTATCCTGTCCTGCTATAGTCCTTGCAGGAACTTACGTTCCTCTAATCAGGCTCTTCTATCAGTCCCGCGTATCAGAAAAGCTCGATGGGGAGGTAAAGCCTTCTCCAATCTTGCACCCAAGTGGTGGAATGGTCTTCCCATGGAATTGAGATCCCTCCCCACTCTGCAGCTTTTCAGAAAAGCCCTGAAGACCCGTCTCTTTGCGCTCGCATATGCATAGTCTGATCTGCCACCTTTCTGATTTATTTTGATAGGCGCCTTGACACCATAGGGTTTTAGTTGCGCGGTACAAATTACCTTCAATTTCACCATGAAATGTCTGACATCTCAAACCAGTCTTGCTCCTGCATATGAATAAAGCTTTTACAAGTGTCCTGCAGTGGAGTGCTTTTTCATCTTTTGAACAAAACTTGTATATATATATATATATATATATATATATATATATATATATATATATATATATCCATATCCATATCCATATCCATATCCATAACCAAAGTATACTCTGCGCGTAGCAATCACAGCAGGCACAGATACACCAAGCAAGGACCAAATTTTTCGGCATTCAGATCTTTATTCGCCTGTCGATTTCATGACGTTTCGGCACCCCTGTGCCTTGCTCACATGACAGGGAAAGTGAGTGAAATTGACTTATTTAAAGTGCAAGTGCTCAATATTGATTGGATGAAAAAACACACAAATGGGAATGAACAACATATTGTAGAGGGGGACAATAACTGTAAAATACAGTGGCATAGCAGAATAACCCTTAATTGAAATGTGTTATTGTGTTGATATATATATATAAACATAATACCTAGAAAAAATATATACATACTATACATGCCTGTAAAGATGCACACATATAAACATTGCATGCTATAATGTCAAAAGGATATTTTTGTTAAGTGCATCTAATTATAAATTATCCAGCTAAAATACTTATATTAAAATATCTAATTTGCAACATATTCATAAATTGATAATAGGACCAGATTAATTAGTCCCTATGACTATGTAAATACAGTACATCTATTTAGTTTATAATGTCTGTCCTGCGTCCAACCCTAATACATTTCCGTGTTGTTTGATATTATCATCCACTAGTGATGTTACTTTATTACCTCTAACCACCTTGCAAAAATAGATAAATTTGACATAATACTAATTATTCTGTCCACATCTACTACCAAAAGTGACTTGTGCTCAAAAATAATTCTTATTTTTATTTATATTTTTTTATATAGTCTTTTTCTCAGAGATTTTTATTCATTCTATTTCTCCCTATTTATATTCAGAACTGCTGAAGAAATTTGTAGACCATATCGTTACACTAACCTATTTAACTGAGCCCAGTTAAATACATATTTATCAATACTTGTCACTGGTGGAGGACACATGATCAATGCAGGCTATGTCAACTAAACATCATACAAAAGACCTCATAGTGTTGATGCGTTAATACAAAAGTTCTATATAGGTGGTTTTATGTAGATACTTTTACAGACTTAAATCGTACTACGCCAATGCAGAAGCGATTGCCTTACATGTTTTATCCATATTGTATAGCTGACTGTAGGCGATTGAAAAATCATATAATACGGATAAGTCCTCATCACATACTAGAGGCTGAACCTCAATGATGAAAACATTTTAGGGTGTCCACAACAGGAGCTGTTGAATAAAACAACAAGAGGAGTATTCATTAGATCTACAAAGAATACCAGCTTCTACCATGAAACATCATATACATCCTATACACTCAAAGGCAAGGCTAATCTCTATAATTATTTGTTTCAGAGACACTGTGATTTGATTTAATGTAAACAGGTGTATATGTCTTCCGTCACATTAAGACCTCCTGGATGTTTGCTGTTTAGTTGCAGTATATATCTTGTCTCGAGTTTTCTCAATTTTGCCTCTCGGTTCCCACCCCTTCTGCTGGCCAAAACAGAATCTACCACAAAGTATTTAAGATCTTTATTGTCACTGTTGTGGTGGGTCTTAAAATGCCGTGCAACCGGATAAGTATTATCCTGGGTTGATATAGCACGTAAATGTTGGAGTATACGTCTGTGTACAGGTAACTTTGTACTGCCCACATACTGTAGTGGGCATGTACACTCCAAAATATATACGGCAAAATCCGTTTTACACGTAAGGGTTTTCGAGATCTTATGTTCCTTGTTACAGAACCCATCACGATAACTGGTACGATTGATTCCATGTGTGCATGCTTTGCACGATTTACATTTATGGAATCCTCCCTTATTTTGGAACCATACTGTTTTGGCAATGACCTCAGGTCCAGTGTCCACTAGTCTGTCTCGCATATTGGGAGCCCTGCTGAAAGTAATGTTTGCCCGTTTCGGAAGATTGTGTCCTATTATAGGGTCTTGCAACACTATGGGCCAGCTTTTATTGATGATTTTTCTAACCTCTTTATGGTTGGAGCTATAACCAATTATAATCCTGAAGGCATCACCTCCTACAGCAGGGATGTTGTCCGTAGAGGTTTTCTCAGTGATGGTATCAGTGGATAAGTTACTTTTATTCAGTAGGGATTGGCGATCGAGTTTCTTAGTTTTGTTGATTGCCTCTTGAATGGTTTTCTGGCTGTAGCCCCTTGCCCTGAACCTTATTGCGCTTGCCTCTTGGGCTATCCTTAGATCCTCCTCGTTGCTACACAGTCTGCGCAAACGCAGCATCTCCCCATACGGGATGCTCATAATGAGGTGGTTTGGGTGTGTGCTCCCTGCATACAGTGTAGTATTGCCTGCAGTACTTTTGCGGTATAGTTTCGTTTCCAAAGCATTGTCTCGTATGTATACCATAGTGTCTAAAAAGGGTACTTGCTGTTGACCTATTTCAGCAGTAAAGTGGATATTGAATTCATTGTCATATATATATATATATATGTATATATATATGAATCCTGACGCGATGCAGATCATGCACAATCAGGTACAGACCACACGATGAGATGAAGAGTGAAAAGTGCTCATATTCCTCCATTAATGGTAGCATGACGCGTTTCGACCGGGAAAACCCGGTCTTGATCACATGACATGGCCCAAAACCAGCGTGTTTAAATGCAGGAACTATTCACACATGCTCCTATCATTGACAGCGATAACAGTGAATAAATACTCTAAAAAAAATAGCAATGGTAACCTGTGAAGCTAACAAAGTAGCAACAATAACAGGGACAATTTGCAAAAAAATAACAATATAAATATATGAATAAAAATGTAAATATAATAAATAACAATATATGTCATATGCAAATAAATTGCATATGACAAATTGTAACAATAATTATGGGCACTTGCTCTTGATTGATCTATTTATTTATTCATTTATTTGTATAAATGAATAAATCAATCAATCAATCAAGGGCAAGTTCCCATAATTATTGTTACAATCCCTGAAATGGTATCAGAATATATGCTATAATGGAGTATAACAATCTCTACTAAAGCAGAGGTTTAGTGCAAACAGTAGCATCCAAAAAAGTGCCAAAATATCATGCAAATCACCCATTAAGACATAGGGAATTCATTTAAATTACATAAAAGCGGAAGCCCAAGTATCCAAAAAAGTGGGAGGGCATAAGACAACAATATTTCATTAAATACAGTTCATCCTAAGTACACTTAAAAATATTCATTAATCCCCGGAGGTAAAATCAAATCATCAATATAACAAATAAAGTGCCAAAAGCCAAACTATTGCCCAATAAATAGCTACCCGGACCCTACACCTCATCTCCACCAGACCAAAACAAGTAAAACTAGAAAAACTAGTAAAAACCAGTTTAAAATCCGATAAAAACAGGCATAAAAGGACACAGATAAAATTCATCAGTACAAAAATAAGCTTAGCATTCATCATCAATAGCAGCAATAGGGGATATTACTAATAGACGGGTTCTTGATCTCACATTGAAAGATTATTGAGGGACAAGCCTGCCCCGAACTAGAAATGAACAGTCCAAATACAACAGATAAATAAATACTCAAAAGAGATATTAAATATTTATAAAAAGTTGTATAAATCATCCCCTGTATTAAGACCATTTGAAATCTTAGTGGTCAGAAGTAGAATGTAGTGGCTCTCCAACTGTCTAAGTTTCCTCTCTCTATCCCCACCTCTTTTAGAATATGGCAATGTGTCAATGACAAAATAACTCAAATCTTCAAGATTATTTTGGTGCACTAGTTTAAAATGACGTGCATCAGGGTAGCTGGGATTGGAGTTAACAATTGTACGAAGATGCTGCAAGATGCGGTGGAAAATCTGGAGCTTAGTGCTCCCAATGTATTGGAGATGGCAGGAACATTGTAAAACATAAACTGCGTAGTCAGTTTTACAGGTAAACAAACCTTTAATCGTATTGACATCCTGACTAAAAGCATCATGGTATTCCCGAATGTTAACCCCAAATTTGCAGGCTCTGCAAGAACTGCATTTATAGAAGCTGTTCGATCAGAGAGCCAGTTGGATGATTTAACTACTTTGGTTTTAACCAAGGCATCCCTCATAGAGGGAGCCCTCCTAAAAGTAATACAAGGGACCTCACTGAGTAGTGGTGCCAGAGTGATATCAGTTCGCAAAATTTGCCAGTTAGACTGCAAAATATTGCAAATCTATTTCTCATAGCAACTATAAGTCGTAATCAGTCTAACTGCTGTATCCTCTTTTTTAGGCACAATATCTCTAATGGTGGTCACTTTCTCAGTATTCTGTGCCTGAGGGGATTCCTTGTTGGTTAAAACCATTATTTTCAATGCATTTTTCAAATCAATCTCTTTATACCCACGAACCAAAAACGTTTGGAATGATTCATTTAAACACAATTCAAGATCCCTTTCATTGCTGCATATTCTTTGAATTCTTAAAAATTCCCCATTAGGGATACTTTTTATAAGATGGCGGGGATGGGTACTGGAAGCATGGAGAATAGAATTCCCAGCAGTTGTTTTTCTATGTAGCTTGGTTTGGATGGTATTTTCAAAAATATCAACTCTCTCATTGCTAATGGTAGCTATGAATTCTAAATTGAGCATATATTATTAATGCTAGTCACAAATTGTTTCGCAGTTTCTCTAGACCCATGCCAAATTAAAAACACATCATCTATGAAACGCCATAAATGAATGCTTCCTGTGTCTTGGTTCCCATTACAGCCTAGGGCGTGACCGAGGACATGCTCCTCCCACCAGCCTACGTGTAAACACGCAGAACTGGGGGAGAAGCATGCAGCCATGGCCACGCCCCTTAACTGCTGGTAAACCTCATTGTTAAAAAGAAAAAAATTGTTACAAAGGCACAGATATCCATCACTATAAAATGATATTCTGAACTCCAAACAACCTCCTTGAGTTTAATTAAAAAGTGCCCGGTGTCTCCAATGTATGAGGGAGGTGCTTCCATATAACTATGCAGTGGCGTAGCTAGAGTGGGGGCGGTCCGCCCCAGGCGGCACTATTTCGGGGGCGCCAACGGCGGCTGCCTAGTATTGGTGGCCCGTGGCGGCAGCCACTATTAATTATTTGAACACTCAGTCCACAGTAGTGTCCGTGACCATGTCCCCAAATTAATGATGAAGGCGGCCGCCGCCACAGGCCGCCAGTGCTGCGGGCCGCCGTGTGAACAGCAAGCGCGCACACCTGTTAAGCAGCGACATCTCCAGTTTGTGGTTCCCGTCCCAGGGCCGTTAATCTTGTAGCGCGCGAAAGCGCTACCAATGACGGCCCTGGGCATAATGTTTGGCCAGCCCTCGCGCTGAAACTTAGCGCAAAAAGGCAGCAGTGACGCGTCACACGCTCACCTCTCGTGAGCAGCCGCCAGCATGAGTATCACTCAAGCCAGACCGGGGCAGCAAACTCAAATTGCCGTGGCCCACTGTGACTCACGGCCTGAACCTGACTGCAGCCAGCCTGCTATTTATTATGGTGAGTTGCAAAAAGCTGTATATTACTTGTGTCTGCCTCGAAGTGCATTAGGCAGGAGGGGGTGGGAAACTGTGTGCGACACCCCCAGTGCATTTCAGGCACAGGGGTTTGCTGGGAGAACAAAGGTTGCTGAATTTAGAAATGCAGCGAGAGGTCTACTGGAGTAGATGTAGGCCTTTTCACGGCTGCTCCGTTACAGCGTGTGCAGATCTCTTGAGTTCACGCAGGAAGGACCTCTTGCATAGTGAGGGGAGGGAGCAGAGTGATGCCAGGGGACGAGTCCAGGATCAGAAAGTTGGCCTGACACCAGAGGGAGCGGATTAGGGTCAGGACATGGAGTGAGAAGACAAAGAAGCGGACTGGAGGTCTCAGGGAACGTTTGCAGGAAGTGAGGCTCCTGAGTGAGAAGCGGCTGGCGGCGGGACTCTGAGTCGCAGAGTGTCACCATGATGGCAGAGCTGCATCGAGAGGCCTGCGGCTGCATCAACTGGTGCGCAGCGTGTGCGGGAAGACTGGCGCTGCAGTGTGTACACTGCTGCTGGCATGTCGTGCTGGTGCGGCGCCGGCCGATGAGAGGCAAGCGGCCGAGGCGCAGATCAATCACTCCCGCGGTGTGTCTCAGTCCTGGGCTCACCGCCGTGGCTAGCAGCCAGAGAGAGAACAGGTTGAACTCACAACTCAACACACTCAGTAACTTACTAAACAACTAAAGTACTTCTAATGCTCGTCACTTGACAGATTCTGTGTCCGAGAGGCAGCCTGCTCACAGTCACGTCGCTCAGTGCTGCTAGTCTGAGACTCACTGTGTTGTGTGTGTTGTACTGTCGTCGGCGGGCCGCGTCCGGGTAAACCTTTTGTGTCGCAGCGCAGTGGTGTCTCTTGTTGTCTGTCACACAGAGCTGCACGCACTGTGGTGTACCTTAATTTCCTCAAGAAAGAGAGAAGAGCAGGGAGAAGCAGGATGCAACACAGTCACACTAGATCAAAATGTGCGAGTCACTGAGTGACTCACACATTTGATCTGGTGTGACTTCCGGTGCGCCGGTGCCCATGTTGGTGTTTTCTTTTGCCAGGAGGGTTCTCTCTCATCTGTCAGGAGGGAGCACTAGGGTTAGCGCCCTTCCATTTCTGGTGCTCTGCAGCAGTTTCAAGAACTTCTTGGAGTTTCTTGTTGCTCAAGTGGCTGTAATTTCTGATGTTGAGAAGTTTCCCTCGTCTTCATTGCATGATTTTTGCTCGCAAGAAAGTGTCACTCTTAGTCACTGAAATGTCACCCATAATTTCTCAGAAATTATGAAAATGTCGCACATGGCAATCTGAAACCTTGGCAGCTTTGGAAGCGCTTCTAGTGCGTGGATATGAAAGTTGCAACCACAAGAATAGAGTGTGAGGATAAGACCAGAGATGATGTGTATGCATAGTTATCAAAGCCACCGCTGTTGATGCTTAAACTTTGTGAAGGATTATAAAGGGCGAGCACCGTCATTGAAATGATTATTTAGAGATCCTGGCTAGGGCATCTGATCGGACTACGGTGCTGTTATGGAATTCAGGACTGGAGCTCCCTGTATGCATTTCTTCATATCGTAGAGTAGTGTCACTGGCCTCTCATGTCCCCATTCTTTGTCCATTATGGAGCTGAAAACTGAAACTCATATGATTAACTGTTAGTGTGACTTAGTTGGCACAAAAGCATGCTCTCGGATGTGAAAACCGCTTCAACGTCTCATCTGGGGTACTAAGTGCTATATAAATATATTTACAAATTATCCACTACACCCGGCTATTTCCTTTCCCAGTACAACGACTCCAACTTTCTCCCTGTACCCACCCTTCCCATCTCTCTACACATAGATGCGCAATGCTCCCGCCCTGTCTCCTATCTGTGCCACTGCCTGCCCCCTTCTAAGACCCAGTCAGCCAATTTCGCCCATTCATTCCCTTCATGCCCCTTACTCTGGCTGTCCTCCCTCCACACTGCGCCCATTCCTTCCTTGGAAACTGCTCCGTTTTTTTAGTTATTCTATTTGGGCTACTATTGCACAAACAGTCGTATTTCGGCACTTCTAGGTGCCACTTTGGCCCAGTTGCATACGAGTTGTACAGGACTGGTTAGTTTTGATTGTCAGCGAGAGTCACAACTAAGTCAACGTTGCCTTTTGACATTCAGAAAGCATATTTAAGTAATAGCTGATTTACTAGCCCACATAACTCCATCTCTTTACCTAAATCACATTTCAGAGGAAAGATATTTTCCAACCCCTTAGAAAAAACCTAAAACGAACTCCGAACATAGCTTACCTCCATGCCTCTAATACACCTTTCTAGTTCTCATTCTGCTTCAGACTGGTCCACCTTTTCTCCAATTCCTTTGTCTAACTTCCTCGGCTGTCTTTCAAACATAGAATTCAGTTTCTATTCTGACAACTATCACTTCTTTAGGTAGCTCCTTAATACCTTCTATGAGATCTGGCTCTTAATCATGAAATTCGTTCCCTTCCAAGGATATTTTCCCTCTGCCCTTACATTTTTAGAAGTGTGTCTTTAACGACTATTTCTCCATTGATGGCTTCCCCTGGCCAGAAGAACTCGTTTCACATTATGGTACCATCTACCTACTTAAACACTTAAAAGTGTGAGAGCTTTCCTCACAGTATAAATCCAGCCAAGTGTAGCTTCATGTCACTGTTACCATGCCTCTTAATAATGGATAATTTCTCTCATTGTCTTGGGATCATAGATAGCTGAATACATTAAAAGATTTAATATAGTCCAGCTATATGTTAGAACACCTCTAGTACTGAACACAATCTTTCGTGTGCGGGTTGAATGAAAGTTCAGTGTTTGCCAAGAGTTAAGTGAATAGTATTTCCAGATGATAGTCTATTTTTGATGAGAGGATTTAATCTTTTATCTGGTTGTGCCGAGAGTTTGGATCACAGACAGGTGGCAGGCAAGATACGTCTGTGAAAGATGAGAGCACGAATCTTGGTGTATGACAAAGTCAATTTGTGTTAAAGATACTGGGAAGACCATTTTATACATGCAGTTGTGAACTAAGCACAGCCACTATAAGGTGTTCCAGGCTTCCACTTTCAACCAGTGATGGGATAACGAGGCTACAAAACGTGAACATCCTTTCTGAGGCCCATAATCAACCTAGCCATAATTGTAGTATACCTAAAGTTTAAACATGACTTTTTTAAAAAAAAATTAGAAATGAGCTGCCACACAAACTGCTATCTGTTTTCTCATTTGGCGGGGATGAAGGCAATTGGCTCCCTCAACCAGAAAATAACAAAACATTTTAGTTTGTGATGATGTTTACATCATGGTAGATGGAGACACAGCCAATGAAAATATAGTAAATCTTGTTTTCCCTATGTGCCTTGGTAACCCTCCTTGTGAGGTCGCTTTTTTGAGACACCTGTTTGGAAGCTCCATTTTTCCGCCAGCTGCCCTGCATCTCACTTGTAATTACACTTAGGGTAGCATACTGATTATCACTTTGATCAGATGACACATTCATTTGTACCACAATATGTTTAGTTCTCATTCCATTACAATCAAGGATATTTGCCTGAGGCAAACGAAAGGGAGCATAAGCCTTTGATTTGAATGCATTCCCAATGGGCTTTTTGCCATCTATTAACAGTGAGACGTTGCACCATAGAGGCCCTTGAGAGTGAAGTGTTGGGTGGACTTTCAGAAGTGTGTGGCCTCTTTTCCCGGCACAGATCATAGTGACTAGGACTGGGTGAGAGGAGAGGAAGCGGTTCAGGTCGCCAGTGTACAATATCCTGGGGATGCAAGGCGGTCAGCCAGCTCCACCTCCATGTGAATTCACCATGGAGTGTCTAGGGAGGTATGAGTACATACCTAAGGGGTGTGAGTTGCAAGGCCAAAGTGTAGTCTGCGATGCTACCCATCCCACTACTAGTGACTGAGGTGTGCAGTTTAGCAAACCTCTGTTGGGGCTTGCATCCACCCAATGAAAGGTTTTAAGGTTTTTTTAAAAGACCTGCATTATTTTAGTGGGAATCTGGAGAGGGTCATCAGAAAGTGGTAGTTGAGTCCGGGTAAAACATTCATTTTGAGTAACTGAGTCTTATCCCATAAGGATAGGTTAAGCTGAGTCCACCGCTGAAAGTCTGCTCTGATGCGGGAGTGTAATGGGCCAAAGATTGTTTTCAACCGTGTTGGTCAGCCCTAGTGATTTCATAATACTCAGGTACTTCAATGAATTGGGTGTCCACGAAAACTTTGCATTGTCCCAGTTCATCTTGTAGCTAGAGAGGCCTGCGAATCTTGATATCAGTTAAGTCAGGGCATCAATAGATGACGTCAGGTTTGAGAGGGTAACCAAGATGTCTTCCCCAGACGATAATACTTCTTGTTTCCCATCCTGCGTCATTATGCCATGAATGTTGCGGGAATTACGGATAGCAATTGCCAAGGGTTCTAAAGCTATGATAAACAGCAATGGGAAGAGGGGGCTCCCTTGTCATGTGCCCCTATGGACAGTGAAGGTTGGAGATACGTGACCATTAACATTACCCTCGCTGTCGACTGAGTATAGCATTTCCGCACCCATGCTAGAAAAGTGGGGCCTATGCCTGCATGTTGTAATACCTTGTTGTATGGCTCCCCCCTTATAAATTCTCTGACCTTGTCCTCAGTCATGGGGAGATCGAGTTGTGACCGTTGCAACGGGGAAAGATTAGGTAGAACATGTTTTGTCAATAAGTGTTTGATGACAGTAGTAGGACTAATCGTTTCCGAGGTGTAGAGGGCTGCATAGTAAGAGCGGAAGGCCTCCAAGATGTCCAGTGGTGGGTGCGTTCAGGGTGTTGTGTCTTTGTGGAGGATAGCCAGTATAGCACAAGATACTTCCTGCTGGTGAGGCTGCAAGGCCAGAAGAGGTCTAGCCTTCTTCTCCCACTCATAATAGTAATGTGTAGGGTGTAAAAGTGTTTTTTCAGCTCTGTTAGTGTACAGAGTGGGTGTAGAGTGTGACCTATGTGGGAGTTGTTTTGGTGTTGTGCTTGATGTCTAGCAGGTGGTTTTACTACTGTGGTCTTGTAACAGCAGTTAAGTATTGAGTGGTGTAAAGAGGAGGAAGGATACATTTACTTATGCTTTTAGCTGCCGTTTTAGTGCTGGTGAGCTTTCATCAACTGAGACTTGATCTTGGAGGTGCTCTATGCTTACACTGCAGTTTCACACCCTTTCTTATGCAGTGGAGTAGAGAGTGGCGTCGTAACTTAAACTCTGCCAATCCACCCCTGCTGCTCGCCGTAATTTTTCCCCAGATTCCCCCCCACCCCGCCGCTGCCTGCCAAGGGCGGCAATCTGGGGGATATCCCCGGGCGCCAGAAGCTCTAGCTACACCTCTGTAACTATGCAGAAAGAAGTCAACATATTTAGAGATGGACTCAAGTAATCTATTTTGGGCAGAGATAATGGGACGCCCAGGTATAGGAGACACACCCTTATGAACTTTTGGTAACAAATATAATGTAGGGGTAATGGGGTGGTCACTCTTCAAATAAAGAAACTAATTTTTACTAATCAGACCATCCCTTTTCCACTGAGCCAAATGTTTGTGTACTAGATCTTTAACTTTATTCAATTCATTAAAGGAGGCCTTCCTATAACACAAAGGATCATCTAACTGTCTTTACGCTTCCTTAACATACATCTCCCGAGGCCATAAAACAATATTACCCCTTTATCTGCTTTGTTCACAATAATGTTACCATGATCATTGATTTTGCGCATAAGAGTGGAATATCGCAACTCTGCATAGCTCCTTCGTTTTTGGTTAAGCACAGTAGATCTATTCAGCCCTTTCAAATCATCATCCATGCGATCATTGAAAACATCGATCGCATCTCTAGGCGTCATGGGGACAAAAGTGGAGCGAGGGCAAAAGGGAGTGACCTCTATGTTACTACTAACGACACCCATGGATAGTAACACTACTTGGGTGGCAGCAGGGGCTTCCTCACCTGAAACATCAAGGGAATGCACAGTTTTCAAAATAGGCATATCGGAGATTAAAAAATTATTACTAGGTTGAGAGTCCGCAATCATAGCATTGGCAGAATTATTGACTTTATTCAAGTTGTGAAATTTCATTAATTTCAGTTTTCGTATACATTTAAATACGTCAATACGAGACTGAACGTACTTAAAATTATTCTTAAAATTATACTTAGGACAAAATGATAAACCTAAGGCTAAAAGTTGAGTCTCTGCAACATCTAATTCAAGATCAGTAAGATTAATCACAGTGTTGCCAGTGGCAATTGTGGTGGCAATATTTAGTTCATTGAGGGGTTCCCCTTCCTCTCTTCTTTTTCGTGAAGCCGCCTCTGTTTCCTCCTCTCCTTGCGGCATTTATTCCGTTGATGCCGTCTTTCATCTGGGGGGGGACCTCTCGGCCTTAATGTCTGCAGTCTGTCTTCTATTATAAACCCCAACTCTTCTTCACCAAAGTTATTGGGAAAATAAATAATGCTTTACCTATGGAAAGTAGGTCCTAACTATAACTACCTACTGAAGACTGCCAGTAGGTAATATATATATATATATATATACACACACACACACACACACATATATGCATTTTTAGTACATAACACTGCACACAAAGTATAATGCACTCTTATAATCTACTCTTAAAAACCATGGAACAGTAATCGGAAAGTTACCAGTTTCAGGCAAAAATTATTGATAGGTTAGAAGGAAACTAATCTTGGTCAATGTTGGAAACAATCCTTTACTCACTGATAAATTTCTGCTTTTATAAACCATAATGGTAGTTATGTCATGCATACACTAGGTATTACTCTTATTCCTGTACTGCGGTTATTTGTGATTTTATTGGACTTATCCAACAACACAGTGGACTCAATGTTATCTGATTCTAGCCCGCTTTTGTCATTCCCCATGAGTTTGGCTGTGTGATTTCTCAGTCATAAGAACATAAAGTTGGACCTCACAGTGTGCGATGGTCTGGGTCAGAAATTATTTTCGGACCCATAATCAAGTTTTGCAATGGGGGCATCATTTTACAATACGTTACTGCTCAGCTAAATTCCTTCTACCACACAAACTTTGTATGTGCCCACAGGTCTGTTGCTTCCAGAAACCTCTAATGATTATATTTCCAGACGGCACTATTTGAAGGTGCAACTAGATGTCCCTATCTTTTGCTCTCTAATTTTTATACTCTCTCCAGTTCTTAATTTAAAAAGGTTTTACTTATTCTCGAATGAGAATCCAGTACTGAAATCCTGTTGATAGGAACCTACTGAATCTGACTTCATTTCATGTGAGTGGCCTACATTATTTAGGAAAGGTAATTTTTAGTCTTAAATGCACAATATTTAATCACTGTTTTTCAACATACAACTAAATCATGATGTGAAATATGCACACTACCAGCTCACACTAACTGTAAATATCAGTCCTTATTTGAAGGTGGATAAATAATTGTCTCATCATTTACCTTCCGTTTAAACCCTTGCGGACAAGTCATCTCCATTTGAATGAGCAATCTCTTGGCTTAAAAAGGAAAATGGAATGGGTAAAACGGCTTCTCAAGGAATCAAGTCTTGCACCACTATTCTAGCAAATTAACTTTAAGGAGGAAATCCCATCCTCTGAAAATACGAATTCCCTCCCCTTTCATATCCATGTAACTTCACCATCCTACACACACAACAGTGGAACTTTGATGTGATTACATCATTTTTATAGTTCATTGGTACAAGCGTTTACCATCTCTGTTCACAGACATTCACTGCTGAGTCCAGGACTAAACCCTGAGAAGGTCTATTGAGTCCCCTTCTAGATTGCATGAGGAGAGGGCAACTCCTCCCAGTTACCACATTTCTGTTTTGAATGGAATAGTGTGTGTGTGAAGGGTGTCGAGTATCTTCTTTAAGAAGGTCTCAGTTAGGGGAAACAACTCCTAAACTCCGTTGCAATTTTGTAGCTTTGGTTTGAAGATGAATAGTTATACTGAACAAATAAGCAAGGCTCCAAACTTTGACATAAGAAAGGAAAAAAGAGCTAAACAAGAATCCCAGGCATAAAATCCAGAAGATCAAAGGAGCGAGATGGTGAAGAACGGAATAAAAAATAAGGGAACTAATGCTTTGAGATTCATCTTCCTCTCATGATGGAGTCCCGTATTATAATTCAGACAGGAAAAGTTATAACAAAAAAAGACTGTACTTCATCTTCGAATGGAAACTTCAAATAACATCCTGTGGACACACCGCCATCTGGGAAAGGGCTGGTTTTAAGCTTTGTCCACACCACTTTCCAGAAAGTTATTCCATTTGCTTGGTTATCGAAGTAGAAGCTCGTGGTTGACATTCTTTGTCCTGCACTGGATTCCAGAGTCCAGCTGTCAATCTTTATACCCAGTGCTCCAGGCCACACGTGGAACAGCTGTTCAGATGACCGCAAGCGTGGAGAGGCCAGTGCAGTCTGTGACTTGGAAGCAGTGTGCATGATGTTCTGGAACATGCTGGCAGCATGAGGAATGTTTATTTCCTTCTTGAACACACACAGTTTTCAATAAGGTTTTGACTCTTACTCCAGTATTGGAACTTTCATAGATTCCCATTGCTTGTATCATTCCCCGTCGTCGGAATGGGAGCCTCGGTAATAATATATATATATATATACCTAGGTAAATACACCCTAATAGGTGTAAAAAAGGTAAAAAATTAGGCCTAGGCCTCATTATCTTTTGTAGCCTATTGGTGTCATTACTGATAACAACTTCCCATCACATTCACACTTGTTAGTGTGCAGGAGGTGGAACATATTGAGTGATGCCACGTGCTCTTCCTGCATCAAGAGGAAGAGTTCTGATTCTGTGGGAGAACTTTAAGGTTACAACCAGCTGTTACACTGGTACCGAGAGAAGAAACAAGTTACTTACCTGTAACTTTAGTTCTCCAGTATTGGTAACTTTCATAGATTCCCATTGCTTGTATCATTCCCCGTCGTCGGAATGGGAGCCTCGGTAATAATATATATATATATATACCTAGGTAAATACACCCTAATAGGTGTAAAAAAGGTAAAAAAAATTAGGCCTAGGCCTCATTATCTTTTGTAGCCTATTGGTGTCATTATGTAAAAAGACCCAAAGTCACCTTAGCAACCAATCAGATCAGCCTCACCCTGTAGAACCTTCCTGAGAAAGCTCAGAGCCTCAGATTTTCTACCGCTTCGTTGGTGACAGGGAGTCTCCTTAGAGCTCTGCTCTAACTTCAACTTGAGGTACTGTTTAAACAGTTTTTCTTGAAGGATTTCTTTCAACTTTGTCATGGCTGATAAGGAAAAGAAGAGCCTTTTCAGGTCTTGTGCCACTTGTGGCAAAAAACGACTTTATACAGAAGATCAACATAAGGACTGTATACTGTCTATACCCAGACCATAAGGTTGAGGGGTGTAGTATATGCAGGAGAATGTCTGTGAAAACCCTCCGTGATCGTGAAGGACGGCTGCTTCTGTGGCTTAGGAAGTTGGAAAGGAGGGATGAAGTGGTTTCTGGTGATGAGGAAGATGCCAGATCATCATCTTCAAAAACTTCATTGAAGAGGGGTGGATCGTCTGTGGAGATTTCAACTGAACCCCCCTCAAAGGCTATGCGTGGGACCTCTGATAGGTCTGGCAAGCCAGGGCCTATCGAATCTCCTCATGTGAGTGTAAAGGAGAGGGAAAGGCAGGCACTGCAGGTGCAAAAGGCTAAACTGGATGAGAGCTCGGCTGGGCCTTCCCACCAGGTTAAAGTAGCCAGGTCCGTCAAAAAACCGACTGTAGAGGCCTCTACAGGGGTCAAGAAGGACTCTAAAGCATCTGAGGTGATTTTTTCTCCTCAGTCGTCGACGAGCCATCCAGCGACGACGAGGACGACGACAACAGCGTCGACGAAGACCTCAATGTCGATTCCGTCGACGAAGACTGGATCGACCACGGCGTCGTCGACGATAACCACGTCGACGGTTACCACCACGTCGACGAAGACCATCCCGTCGACGATGACTATTCCGTCGACGGTAGCAATCTCGATGGCGACGATCCCGTCGACGACGACGAACCCGTCGACGATGACAGTTCCGTCGATGATCCCGTCGACGATGGTAAGCCCGTCGACGATGACAGCTCCGTCGACGATCCCGTCGACGATGATGAGTCCGTCGACGATGAAGGGACGGTGAAGGGACTCTCGTCGACGGTCCCGTCGACGACGATTCAGAATAAGGATACGGTGGAGTTGTTTTCAACGCCGTTGACGACAGGAGCGCCAGAAAACAGCAGAAGGAGGAGGATAACCCCAGATATGACTTCTCCAAGGAAAGTACCTTCATTACCTCCACCCCTTTTGTTGGATGAAGATGACTACTCAGAAGAGGAGAATGAGATGTATGGGGATGCTTACAGTCCATCTCAATTGAATCTAAAGTACCATGATTCAGATTTGGATGAGGAGTATTATTATCAAAAGGAACAGCGGCCACAAAGACAAGTTGCATACCAGGAAACCCAACCACAGCAGGGCATGGTAACGATGCCTATGAGTCTTTTAACAGACTTAAGGGCAATGCTGGAAGAGTATAGGAGCAGACAAGGGTCGCAACCTGTGGAAGGTCAAGCACAGGTTCAACCGCAGGTGGTGGCAGCACAGTCAGTACGGCCTGCACAGGAAGAACATGAGAGAGAATATCCTCGGCAAGTCCAAGTGGATACCTCGGATGAAGATGAAACGGGGCAGAACCAAGATCAAGACCAGGATAGTGAATGGAACCAATATATAGCTCCGGATCCGGCTTCACCAGTGCCAGACCCGGTCGACTCGCCTCCGGCTGATGTAGGAGGTTTCTTCAGTTTGATGGAAAGAGCCACAGCGCGCTTTAAGTTAGCAATGCCTACAACATCTACGGATTGTTTCTTGTACGATTTTAAAGAGGCATACCGTAAGGCCGTGCGCTCGATTCCCATTGTAGAGCACATATGGGAGGAAGGGAAGAAAGTGATGCAGACCCCAGCGACGGTCATTCCAACTCTTCCGCGCTTGGAGAAAAAATATAAAGCTCCTGATGACAGTCCCGCCTGTTTGATTGGACAACCTAGACCAGACTCGGTCATATCGCAGGCGGCACAGAAGAAGTCGCGGAATCCTTCGGCCACCCTCACGACTCCGCCAGACAAGGAGGGTAGGAGGTTGGACAACGCTGGGAAGCGTTTTTCGTCGATGGCTAGCTTGTTGGTCAGAGCGGCGAATGCCTTGGCGATCCTAGCAAGATATGACCGCCAGATGTGGAGTGATGTGGCACACTATGTGGATCTGCTAGCGGATGACCAGAAAGCGGAAGCACAGAAACTTCTGGAAGAAGGACAACGTTCCTCTTCAGAGATGATTGACTGCGCGATGGACATCGCCACCATCTCTTTCCGTGCTCTGGGCAGTGCAGCGGTTCTTCGGCGACAAGGGTGGCTGCGAGCTACATACTTCAGGCCAGAGGTCCAGAATAGGATTTTGGACTTGCCCTTTGACGGGGACATGTTATTTGGGAAACATGTCGATGAGACCCTGCAGGGTATAAAGAAGGACACAGAGACAGCAAGGGCTCTGGGGAACCTGCAATATAGGAAGACACCGTTCCGTGGAGCACGAGGAAGAGGCTTCACTTCACCTAGAGGAGGTTATCAGCAACAGCGATATTCACAGCAGTCGCAGTCGTACAGACCTCAGTACGGCAATCAATACTATCAGCGGCAGTCGCAATCCCAGTCTTTCTCTCGCCAGAACGCTCGTGGACGACAGGGGCGTCAGGGCAAGGACGCTGGCAAGCGTCAATAGCGGCCTCCTGACTCTGCCAACTGTTCCTCCACTTCTGGGATCTCCAGTGGGCGGCAGGATATCACAACATCTGAGCAGCTGGGAAGAGATTACATCGGATCAGTGGGTATTGAACATCATCCGAAATGGACATACTCTAGAATTCCAGGAATTTCCACCTACAAGAGCTCCCCACGCCACTACTTCGAAACATCTAAACCTTCTTCAAGAGGAAGCTCAACAGATGCTTCAAAAAGGGGCGATCCAACGTGTTCCCCTATCACAAAGGGGAGAAGGTTTCTATTCAAGATTTTTTCTGATCCGCAAAACAAAGCAAAAGTGGCGTCCTATCCTGGACTTGAGGGAGCTCAACACCTATCTCACGAAACTGTCGTTTCGGATGATTTCACTCCAGGACATATTGCGCCTCTTGAACCCAGGCGACTTCATGGCAACGTTAGACCTGGAAGATGCCTATTTTCATGTCCCGATCCATCCAGCTCACAGACGTTTCCTTCGCTTTACAGTAGGCAAGAGTCACTTCCAGTTCAAGGTGCTCCCATTTGGATTAAAGTCCGCTCCTCGGATATTCACAAAGGTGCTGGCACCGGTAGCAGCATTTCTGAGGAGACAGTCGCTGGAAGTATTCCCGTACTTAGACGACTGGCTGCTGAAGGCCCCAAGCTTACAAGAGGCATCAAAGGCAGTGAGCACATGCCTGAACCTCTTTATTCATCTGGGTTTACAACTCAACAAGGAGAAATCAGTTCTTCAGCCGGCAGGTACGGTGAAGTTCTTGGGAGCGATACTCGATACTCAGGTGTGCAAAGCCTTCCCATCGGAAGAGAGACAGATGAAACTCATATCGTCAGCCACTCGTTTACAAAAGAGAAGTTGGATGACAGTCAGGATGTACAAGTCTCTTCTAGGGTCGATTTCATCCTGTATTCAATTGATTCCGCACTGCAGACTGCGAATGCGCCCCTTGCAGGAGGAACTGGACCTTCAGTGGAGACAAGTGGAAGGTTCGTTCGACGACAGGGTGACGGTTACCCAGCGGATGAAACGGTCGGTTTCATGGTGGATGAAAAGATCTCACCTCACTGTGGGACTCAGTTTCAAGGCTGCACGGGCTCCTCACGTCATTACCACGGACGCTTCTCTTCAAGGTTGGGGAGCGGTCATGCAAGACCTCCAGGTCAGTGGTCACTGGACTCCGGAAGAACGTTGCCTACATATCAACGTTCTGGAGCTAAGAGCTATTCGATTGGCAATGTTGGCTTTCCTCCCAAGGATTACAGACTCAGCAATCCTGGTGCGGACGGACAACACCACCGCAATGCATTACGTCAACAAGCAGGGAGGCACAAGATCGCCACTGCTTTGACAGGAAGCCCAAATACTGTGGGAATGGGCGATATCGCAGAACATCACACTCGTGGCAGAACACCTTCCAGGAGTATGCAACACGAAGTTGGATACACTAAGCCGCCTGAGAGCAGTCTCGCACGAGTGGGAATTGGAGAACGCAGTGATCAAGGACATCTTCTTCCGTTGGGGGACCCCAGCGATCGACCTGTTTGCAACACCAGGAAACAAGAAATGCCGGTGTTACGCAAGCAGGGAACACCATCGAGGGTCACTGGGGAATGCCCTTTCGATGTCCTGGTCAGGCGCGTTTGTTTACGCCTTTCCGCCATTTCCCCTGATTCCTCGAGTCCTCAAGAAACTCAAGATGGACAGGTCCCAGATGATACTAATAGCGCCTGCCTGGGCTCGCCAGTTTTGGTACACGGAGTTGCTTCTTCTATCAGAGACACAACCCATTCATCTGCAACCCAAACAGACACTTCTATCGATGTACGACGGCCAGGTTCTTCACCCGAACCCGAGCTCGCTTCAGTTGACGGCTTGGCTCCTGAATACAGAGAGTTTAAGGATTTAAACATCCCAGAAGAATGCAGGACCATCTTGGCACAGGCACGAGCCCCTAGCACTAATAAGACATATAGAGCGAAATGGAAGAGGTTCCATTTGTGGTGTCAGAGGGAAAAAGTACATCCTTTCTCGTCAGCTCCGCATCAACTCTTACCATACATTCTATCGTTAGCACAAGCAGGTCTGGCTCATGCTTCTATCAAGGTCCACTTGGCAGCTATTTCCAGGTATAGGAGGACAAGATTGGGCCCCTCTCTATTGTCAGCAAGAGTAATAAAACAATTCCTGAAAGGACTGTTTAGAGTTTTTCCGCCAGTTAGGCCCCCACCTCCGGTGTGGCACTTGAATGTGGTCCTGGCTCAGCTGATGAGACCGCCATTTGAGCCAGTACATAAAGCGGACCTGAAGTTCCTATCATGGAAAGTGGCGCTTCTTTTGGCACTCACCTCTGCAAGGAGAGTAGGAGAGCTTCAGGCTTTAACCATCAAAGAATCCTTCTTGCAGTTCAAGAATGATACATTGATCCTACGGATGAACCCCAAGTTCATTCCGAAGGTACCGACAGACTTTCATCTTAACGAACCAGTGGTTTTGAAATCTTTTTTTCCTCGACCTTCAACCCAGGCTGGGAGGACACTTCATTCTCTGGACGTTCAGAGATGTTTGAAATTCTATCTACAACGCACAGCTGGATTTCGAAAAACACCCCAACTGTTTGTGGCTTTCGGAGCCCCAAGGAAAGGATTTCCTTTGTCAAAACAAGGGATATCTAGATGGATAACTAGTGCGATCCGGTTCTGCCACCAGGCGGCAGGCAAACCTTTACAACGACAGGTGAAGGCACATTCCACAAGGTCGATCTCAGCATCAACAGCGCTGTTTGCTGGAGTATCCATAAAGGATATTTGCAGAGCAGCCACCTGGAGCAGTACGCACTCCTTCACGAGACATTACTGCCTGGAGGCGGCTGCAAAGGAGGATTCGGCTGTAGGACAGGCAGTCCTGAGAAATCTCTTCCAATAAGAGGTGAGCTTTCCTCTCTTCCCTCCTCCTGTTTTTTCAAACATTTCGTTTCTTATGCTTTGTTACTGCTTTATGGTTGTTATAATCTGTGATGTCATTAGTTTATAATGATTCTGTAACTGTGCACGAAATGTTTGAGGTATGCTAACTGCTATCTACTCTGATACAAGCAATGGGAATCTATGAAAGTTCCAATACTGGAGTAAGAAACAAGTTACTTACCTGTAACTTTAGTTCTCCAGTATTGGTAACTTTCATAGATTCCCATGCGCCCACCCGCCTCCCCTGGGAAAGCTCACTTTAGGGCTAGGTGATTAGGTGACAAGGCAACGGCTACGAAAATCTGAGGCTCTGAGCTTTCTCAGGAAGGTTCTACAGGGTGAGGCTGATCTGATTGGTTGCTAAGGTGACTTTGGGTCTTTTTACATAATGACACCAATAGGCTACAAAAGATAATGAGGCCTAGGCCTAATTTTTTACCTTTTTTACACCTATTAGGGTGTATTTACCTAGGTATATATATATATATATTATTACCGAGGCTCCCATTCCGACGACGGGGAATGATACAAGCAATGGGAATCTATGAAAGTTACCAATACTGGAGAACTAAAGTTACAGGTAAGTAACTTGTTTCTTCTCTCGGTACCAGTGTAACAGCTGGTTGTAACCTTAAAGTTCTCCCACAGAATAAGAACTCTTCCTCTTGATGCAGGAAGAGCATGTGGCATCACTCAATATGTCCCACCTCCTGCACACTAACAAGTGTGAATGTGATGGGAAGTTGTTATCAGTAATATTTTCAATATTGCTAAAAGGTAATCCTATATCTCACTGGAAGCGAATAGCTCCACTAATACCAGAATCCACCAGCAAGAAGCCAAAATCAATGTAGATCCAGAGATGCTGATTTGAGGGAAGTTTTTGAGAGTGTGGTGACATCACCTGACAGGGAGAATTATTGTAAAACAGACAGAAAGTTCTTCTGTGGCCACACACAAACTTACACAGCAGTGAAAACCACGTACTGGGAAACAGTGGAGGCATTCTGTGAAACCTTGGGCAATCACAGACAGCACTGCCAAATGCCGGGGTTGCTGAATATCAAGGCTACTTAGTTATTACATCTCATGTCTCTTTTGTCCACCAGGCTTCCCATTGTGTCTATCTCACTCATGCATATTAGTTTTCGTCTCGCCCTTTTTCTCTTTACTGACTTTCTCTCTCTCTCTCTCTTGAATTGAATTGAACTTGAATTGAAATTGCATTTAAATAGCGCTTAGTACACATGATGAGGCATTGAAGCGCTCCACGGCAAGTAACACGCTAGCTGGGAGCTCAAAGTTAGGGTTCAGCCCATTGGCCATTCGGGTTAGTTCTACTTGCTAAAAAAAAAAAAACATTCCATGCATTTACTCCTGTTTGTTTGTGGTATATTAGTGACTTAGGTGTGATCATTTGAGGGGGTTACGTGAGAAGCAAATGCTTGCTGGGATACTAAGATTAAAAAAAAACTAAAAAAACTTAAGACAGATAGGCCTGACATTTAGAGTAGTTTATATACAGAAGAGGAATGCAGAAGGGAAACCGAGGTGTATTCAGAATAGCTGGAGATTTTTTGCGAACAATGCAATCTGTGCATCTAACCGAACTGCAGAAATCTCTAATTAAAATAAGTGCTGGTGCCGTTTACCTTCAAATCGCTGTATGAATTAAGCACTGTTTTCCAATTGTCCAACCAGAAATCCTTCCAAAAAGTTGATGCTTTGCCGTTCTCGTGAAAAATGTCTGTAAAAAAGAAAATGTTGAATACATATTTCCCAGGTAGGTGAACAGGATATACAAGCAGCAGGCATGCACACTCGCCAGGCTCCCATCTCTGTGAAATACTGTACGCCCCAAAAAAGATGGATGACTGTACCTCTTGGCATCGAACTAGCATTCGACATGTATGCACACTTCTGTCTTCAGTGGGAGCTCGCAGTCCTGCAGGTTTTTTTCATAGTTGTCAAGTACTCCCGGGGGTTACAGCTTCAAGAAACGTGACTGCCCCTACATCCGGGAATATTAACACGGAACCACTTAAGAGGACCCATGTTGAAGAGTGTGTTGAACAGAGCCTACGGTAAAGTGTTGCCCTTCTAGACCAGGATAGCTTTGGACAGGTAGCACTGAAAAGGGCTTAAACTGATGATGATCTGGAGCTAGTTTGTGCTATTGCTCCTATACAGGAGGGGCATATTCGCTCAAAATAGTATATAATTTAGAGATCTGCATTTGTAGAACTTTCCACTATAGAAATGGCGAGAGAGGGATAGGTTTGCCAACTTCTTGAATGAAGGTAGTATACATTGCATGCTGTTTTATTTTGCTCTGTTTAACAGTCTAGGCGGGCCTGTATAAGTAGTTTGTGCAAAAGCTTAACAGGAACGAAATAATCACCAAAAGTGTTGAGAACAGTTGTTGGCTGTGGGAGCGGAAGTTATTTCATCATAAGAGTGTGTGACTCACCACCGCGAAACATCCACTAACATATGGAAAACTAACCCTTAACATGTCAAACAAACCGAGTGGGTTTGTGCTTGTTATTCTCGAATAATTGTGGCCGGTCCTAAACAAGATGGAAGAAAAGAGACTGCAAACCCCTGGCTAACAACGAGGGTTTGGGGTTCAATCTATTTATGTTATCAGCACTCCGAATTATAAATATCTGAAGTCAAAAGTCAAAAAGGCTTTATTTCGATAAAATTTATCATAAAAGCTTCATAATAAAAATATACCCAAGTTCATTTGGTGGTGAAAAGGAGTACAACAAATTAATTACACTAGAATTTAAAAACCTTGCTTTTTCATTAAAAAGAAGCATTTCATAAAAGTTTAGGTTAAAAAGAAGTTTAAACATTTTCTTTAAGCCTTTTGCTCCTAATACGCCAGGCCCACAATAGAAATTTTGAAAGGGTGCAAACATAGAGTGAACGTGAGTCTGACATTAAAATATGCAGTGCCTCAGCATGATACCTAGTCCCCAACATACGACACAAATTCTTGAGCCATTTTCTTCTTGGTTTGGCATACTCCTGACACTCAAACATAAAGTGTGCCACTGACTCCTGTTTGTGTGGACACGAAGGGCAGAGATCTGTGGTCTGAGTTGGCTGCTTCCACCGAGATGTAAAGGAATGCAGAGGTAATATTCCAGTTCTAAATCTGAAATATAAGGACCTATCAAATGGTTTCTCAATAATGTCTAAATAGAGTTTCCGAATTGGTAAGTCCTTGAATCTCAAAAAGTCCTCAGTCAATCTGCCCAATATGCGGTCGGTACTCCTTTTATTCAGAATCCAGCTCCAATACAAGCTCTTGAGTATTGCCTTTGGCGGAGATGATTTATTAGTCCAGGCTTCATTATAAATATCTGGCATGCCACCCAACTCGTGGCAATTTATTTTCATTAGAAAATAAGTGCATAATAGTTTTAAAAACACCTGCAGAAAATGTTCCTTATAAAATATTGGGATAATCTGCGTAAGTTTCTTGCTAACTCCTCTAAACTTCTTCAGAAAACATAAGAGGAAACGGTGAACAAATGCGTTACCATACAGTGAAAAGGGATGTCATTAACTACATTTATTGTTTTATATTTTTATTTTATTTATTTACAAGGTGCACACCACAAACCACGTTATCCGTAGGCATCATAATCTTCCTAGTTAATAAGATGGAAAGTAGGGCTGGGCGGTCAACTTTGCTCCGTTCGCGGAGTTTGCAGAGTTTTCTTCACTCCGCACTCCGCGGAGCTCGCGGAGTGCAGAAAACTCAGCTTCGCAATGTGCAGCAGAGTTTTTTCCCCGCTCGCGAACGGTAAGTTCACAATCGCGAACAGTAAGTTCGCGAGCTGCCGCTCGGGTAGAATTTCTACCCGAGCAGCAGAAATACCAGCACAAACTGCAGTTCGCACTGTACTCCGCCGAACTTCTCAGAGGTTTTTTGTAACTTCGTGGAGTTCCGCGTAGCAAAACTCAGCGAACTTTGGAAAGCCTTTTATTATTTTAAGTCACATAAGAAATGTTCGTGCATCAATAATATCTTCATTGGGAAATATGAAAGGTGGATGCATTGATTGATGGAAACTGAACCCTGCTTTGTTATTTATAAAGCTTTTTTACTTATAAACAAAGATTCAAGATTTTTTATTTTTGTCCTCATCTCACCAAGTATGCGTCTGCAATTTCTCAAAAGCCGCCCATCTGACCTGTGCGCCCCATTGCTGCTGCATTCGCTATGGTCTGTGCCAGGAACCAGACCTGCCCCTCTGTTGGTGGCTTGGTGTAATCATGGGACCGAGAGGAGCCAAAAGTACTTATACTAACCCCAGACCTCTACCCCACGTTGTAAAGGCCTTACAGATATTCAAACAGTTCTCATTTCCTCCTCCCTAGTCTAATCGATTCAAAGTAGATGCAGCTTTAACCCAGTCTTCAGGCTTAAGAGGCAAAGGGTATCTCCAATTCGAACAAATTTCCCTCTGTGCTAACAGTATAAGATATAAAAGTAGACCTCTGTGTATATAACTCATGTTGTTACTTTATGTGCCAAGTCAAATTTAAAATGATTTTCTCTCCAAAGATCCCACACTGAGCCTCCTTGACTCCTCTCCAAAAAGCAAAATGTCTAGGATACTCATAAAAGATATGAAGATCATTGGCTTTGATGCACTCATACCTTGGACATTTAGGAGTGGAGAGTGGAGCAAACTTGACAATCCTGGCAGGAGTATAGTATAATCGATTGATGACAAAGAAATGATTCTTCTTAATATTTGCCGGGCTTGACCTACTTATATAGCAACTTCAAAGAGGGTTCATATAATTCTTTGATATTACATTCCAAAGGTACCTGTTTCCATACTAAATATTGTGAGGGGCATTCCTTCTCCTCTGCCTCTAAAAACTTCTTATACCATTTGGAGATTTCCTTGCTCTTAAAGTTAACATCTTGAAAGGATTGCTCCACATCCCGGTCTCTGTGTATTTTTCTCTTCTCTGCTGCGTACCAACAGCATAATTGCATGTATTTGAATCTAGAGAGGCCATTTTCAATCCTAGCTCTTAAAACCTCCCATGGGTGAACCCCCTCTGATGATATCAGTTCTGACCATATAACAATACCCGCCCTTTTGATTGGTGTTGCGAGACAGTCCTTAAGAAATTCCAGGGTATTCCCAAATTGGGGCAAACTCAGAGTAATACCCTATTCCCATCTCCTTCTTATCTTATGCCACAAACTAAGAACAGCCTAAGAAGCCTTCTCCGCTATCCAGCCTTATAATTTCAGCCAAAAGTCTACCCCAAGATGGCTCATCTGAGTTTGTAAGTAGCATCCAGATATTTTTTAATTGAAAAGAGATACAATACCACTTTATCCAGAAGAGCCAACCCTCCTTTAATAAGCTTCCAGCTCAATTTTTTCCAAGCCAATCTGGCACCTTTATAAGCCCAGATAAAACTTGTGATTTTACTCTGGATTTTACTAATGTCTAATTTTGGAAAAGTAAGGGGTATGGCATTAAAAAGGTATGTTAGCTTAGAAAGGATAATCATTTTAATTAAGTTAACCCTGCCAGATATTTAAATTCTTGGCTTGTTCTACCCCCCCCCCCCCCCCAGTTGTTGATGTTCCAGCACATCACCTCGGTTTTGGTAGTATTTGCTAAGTAGCCCGACAATGATCCAAATTCGTCTAGCAGACATTCAATACTTGGAAGTACCCCAGCGGGATTATCTGTATATAACAGCAGATCACCTGCATATAGTGCAACCTTGCTGAAATATTGTTGAGATTTAAAAGGTGTAATCAATTCATCTGTTCTGATCGCTTGTGCCAGGGGTTCTATATACAAATTGAATAATGAAGGGGAGAGGGGGCAACCCTTTCTTGTTCCTCTGCAGATATTGAAGCAAGATGTTAAAACCCCGTTTACTAGAATTATAGCAGAAGCCCCCTAATAGCAATTTATCAAGGTCTGAATAAAAATGGGCCTAAAGCCCATTGTCCTTCACACTTCCCAGAGATATATCCAGCAAACTCTATTGAACTCCTTGGCCACATCTAATGCTATTACGGCCAAGGTTTCAGATTGAGCTATGGCCAGATCGATATTGCCACTCTACTGTTGAGTTTGTTCTTGTACATATCTTTTAGGAATAAATCCTTTCTTGTCTGTGTTAATCAGCTGTGGAGCGATTTTGCCCAATCTCCCTGCGAGAATGCTCATAAAGATCTTATAGTTGGCATTCAGCAGATAGATCGGTCTATATGAATCCGCTCTTAGAGGATACTTTGCCGGTTTCAAAATAAGCACTATTGTTGCCTCTTTCCATGACCTAGGTGTACTACCCTCAGACTGATTAACTGAATTAAATAGGTTGCCCATAACCGGAACTAATTCCTCTAGCAAAAGTTTATATACCTAGCTAGGAAGAGCATCTGTTCCTGCAGCCTTATTATTTTTGCTTTTACCAATTTGCTCTCTGATCTCACCTTCAGTTTTTGGGGCATCTAAGCGTTCACTACTTTCAGCTGTTAAAGTCGAAAGTGATTTCTCCCTCAGCCAGTTCTTAAGAATCTCCGTGTTTGGTATGATGTCCTCCTGATATAGCTCGGAAAATAGTGAAAGCAACCAAGCTTGCATGTCCACCAATCTACTCGATATTTCCCCATTGTCATTAATAATTAATTCATTTATATTATTCCTTGCACAGTCTGCTCTAGCTTTCCATGCGAGAAGGGCTCCTGCCTTCTCACCATATTCAAAGTTCTGCATGGATTTTGCCAGCCACTGTGTCTTGCATTTCTGGTCGAGCTTTACTCTAAATTCCTGGCGGGCATCATCTAGGTCCTTTTGGACTAATAATATTCTTTCAGGTGCCCCCTGGTTGAGCCGGATCCTTTCTGCCTCTAACGGAGAGATTTTATCTTCCAGCCTACGTGTCTTCAATGTTTTCTCCCTGTTCTTAGTGCAAATATGGCTATGTAGATATCCCCTCAAATAAGCTTCAAAGGCTTCCTGTACGTAGTCCATAGACGTAGAGCCAATATTATCCAAGAAATAGTTTTTAGGTACCTCTTTAAGCTCTCTCGTTATCTCTGGATCAGTTAGGATAGATCTTTTAAGTGTCCATCTGGGTCCTACATTATATTGGCTTCCTGCCAAAGTAAATAGGACAGAGGCGTGATCTGATATATGGCTGGGCTGGATGGCTATTGATGTCCTATGTTCTGCAATAGACCTGTCGATCAGGACATAATCGATCCTGGAGGAGTGTCCATGTTTCTTACTATGGAAAGTGAAGCCCTGCCTATTACCCAACTTAGTTCTCCATAGATCCTTAAGGTCCAAATCATGTATCATGTTGTTTAAAGACCGGCGCACACAATGTGCCCCTACATAATGACTCTGATTGGATCTGTCCTTAAAAGGATCTAAGAGCACATTAAAGTCCCCTCCAATAATTATAGGGGAGGCTACTTCCATCAGAGACCATTGGAGCTTACATAAATAAGAGGGGTCGTCGATATTGGGACAATAAAAAGAAACATAAACCAACTCCGAAATCTAGTTTAGTCGTTAACCACCACCCTGATTGGTCAGTTTTTATTGATTTGATTATACACCCCATCCCTTGTTTAATTAGCATAGTCACCCCCTTGCAGTGGACTGTCTGTTCTGAGGTGCAAAAGTGTGTTATCCATGGGTACTCTGCAAATACAGAACGGCTCTCCAGCTGGTTCAAATGAGTCCCCTGAATAAGACATATTTGTGCGGTGCTTTTCTCCGAAAAAATGTCATGGCTAATATCTGTCTTCAGGGGCATCGCAAACCATTGATATTCCACGAGAGGAATTTTTTCTTTCCGACTCGCATTGCAAGATCTCACCTATAGTGGGAAGGCTTCCCAATATTTCTATACTGAATGCAAATCCAGAACAGACCGCCTGAGACTGAAAAGGTGATAGAGGAATATTTTGAGTTTTTTCCCTCTGCTCCCCACCCAGTGCTCCCCCCACCCCTCCTCCCCATATCATCCCACCCAGGTGCCCCAACAAACCCCCGGGGAACCCTCCCTTCTATTTAGGCTATAAGCCTAATCGGCTACAATACCTCGGGCCAAACTTAGAAGAAGTCATTAATCATTTTCTTTCCCTGAACCCTCTGAATCCTCTGAGCTTCCCTTATTTCAACTAGCTCCAATCTTACACCTCTTCACTTCTTAATTTTTTCGATAAGCTCATCTGCCTCCTCAGCTGAACCGAACAAGTACATATGGTTGTTCCAGATGGTACGAAGTGATGCAGGAACCTTCACTTGTGCCCTAGCCCCTTGTTTATTTAATTCCACCATATGTATGCCCATCTCCCACTGCCTCTGTGCTGTGGCATGACAGATATCAGACCTGATATTAAATATAAAGGATTTGGAAAAGGCAGTAGATGTTAAAGTACCTTCCTTAAGTGATGTTGACAAAATTGCCTCCTTGACTGTGTAGGTGTGAAGGTTTATCAGGATTTAACTGGGCTTTTGTCTTGCTGGATTTCTTTTATAGGGATCTTGGTGCACCCGTTGGATTTGTTGTGACAGATCTATATTTTTGGAATTCTTTAGGACCGTCTCTTTTAGTAATGAGAACACGAACCCCCTGATATCAGAGCCTTCTAGGTCCTGAGGAACGTTCTTCAATCTCAAATTGCTCCTCCTAGAATGGTTCTCCAATCGCTCTAAGTCATCTTTCATTTCCTTGTTTTGGCTTATTAATTTAGCCATTTCTGCTGAGGAGGTATTAAGTGCCTCTTTGATTTTAGGAATCTCCTGCTCAAGAATGACTTCCAACTTCTGAGCCATGACCGCACAGGATGCCAGCATTGCCGCTTGGTTAGTTTCCGAAACTGTGAATCTGTTTCCCATCTCATCCTTGAGTGCTAAAAGAATGTCAGCCAAGGACCCTGACCCTGATGCAGAAGGTTGTTGAGGAGATGTTACTTGCTGCGTAGAATCTAGGCAAGGACTGGGCAGAGCATCTTGTAACTCAAACACACTGAAGCGGTTTGAGGGTGGAACCGCAGGATGTACAGATATCTGGGGACTGCTCAACCCCGCCCCAAGAGCCTCTGCCATGCTATCAGTACCCACAGGTGTATAGGAAGGATGTGTTTCTTCCAGGGTAATTATTGGCATATTCATCAGTGAATTCTGGGGTTGGTCTAGTTCCGTCCTGCTGGTAGTACTGGGACAAGTATCTTCTTTACTAGAGATCCGAATGTTAGGGGAGCTAAGAACTTTATAATATGATTTCAGAGAGGGTGTAATCTTTATTTTGGGGGCCAAAGCTTTCTTCCCTCTACCTCTCCCAATGCCTTTAGTGCAAGCAGTAAATTCAGTTATTTCTCCTTTCTTTTCCGCCTTTCCCCCTCTTGCTCCTTCTCCGTTTCCTTTCTTCTGCGTGTTCAACAGATTTACAATGACTGGAGGGGAGGCATCTTGAGTGGGGGGCCGGATATTGGACGGGAGCTGTACAGCCCTCGTTCTAAGGGTGTACCTACACAATTTAGCTGATGGTGCTTGCTGACTCTCTTCATTCTCCATATAATCGGGGGCCACCCCTTCTCTTCCAAAGGCAGCAGTACAAGCAGCAGTACAAAAAATCTCTCTCTGTTTTCCTCTAAGTACATATGAGAAGTGACCTGAAGAATCCTTACCTCCCTTCACAACGTACCACGCCCTACCTGGGGGGTTAACTCCCCCGTTGTGTACAACTCACAGCCTGATCTCCCCGGGAGGGCTCCTTTGCTCACTCTGCCGCCCAAGACCCGGACCAGGTAGCATTCAATCTGCTTCAGCACCACTCTTGGGCCGCACACTCCCAGTGCGGAGCTCGCAGCCCCGGCGTTTCTCTCCAGAGCCATCCACAGGCGGAGTGCAAAGGCAGGATACAGGACCCAGAAAAACAGAGGCACAACAAAATTGAAGAGGCAGCGGTCATCATGAAGCGGCGATAAGGTAGGGCATACAATTCATGCCATTAGCGAGTGCGGGAAACCCATCAGAGAGGTCAGAAACGCACCTGAGGACTGTCTGCCAGCGGCTGCTTAGCTGACCGCCAGCCACCATGTTCCCCCTCCATGGAGATTTAAGATTAAAATGGATTTTTTTACAAATATCTTTAGCACCTCTGAGGACACAGTGACTGAGTATAGCATAAGTGGTTTTGTGAATGGAGAGGTGGTTAAAAAGTGAAATTAAATCCAAAGTGGCCATTGTCATATGTTTATTGCAAACTATTTCATGAATATAGCACATATTCCTAGATTTAACTTTTCTTTAATTTATCTTCTCGAGTGCCAAAGATTCAAAGAATTATGTTTAAAGTGGTTTTCAATTTAGCTTCCTTGAGGACCCATATGGGAAGTTTAAACTAGGTTTCCTATTAGGACCTAGCATTTCTAATTTTTGATGAACTGCTGAGAAAAATGATGTAGTCAGGAAAATCATTTATTTTCTACCCACAAATGATCTTATTCCGATCAATTCTTTTATAGCCTTTAGGGCCTGATCAATAGTTCAAGGGCTACATAGTTAATGTGAACCTAGCAATGGGAAAGATATTTCAGCCTGCAGCATTGCAATATTTAGAAAAACGAGTGATGTTAATTGCTCTGGGTTTTGATGTGGTTATTGCACATTTGGGTCTATATATTCAGACAAATGGAAATAAATTATAAGCGACAGCAGTTGACATCAAGACATGTATTTGTGGAATCTATAATTTCAACCAATTGCCAAGTTCTACTAGTAATTTTTAAGGTTACAGAAATTGCAACTCTAACACATCAAACATTCGACAAGTACAGCCTTTTAGCTTATTTTGTTTTGAACTAAACAACTCATGAAATTTTGTAATTTTTTTTCTAGTTTCCGTGAGCATTCTAACAAAAACTGTGGTAGCAGTTTATTAAAGAGGTAGCTAAAAGTTAGTATAAACAGTAGTAATATAAACCAAGAACGTGAGATAGTACAAGAGAGTACAATTGTAGCAAAGTCTTCCATTGGTGGATCATGCCACAGTGAGAATTTGCATCGTGGTCATGAAGGTGACATTAAAGGGGAATTTTAGGTACAGAAAATGGATTTTAATGCCATTTTAAAGAGGAGAAGGGTGGTGCTTGTTCACTTTTTTCAGGGCAAAGAGCATTCCAATGAGCGGCAAGCTCAGTACCTTCTCATCAAAGAGTGAATGTAGTGTGAGAGGATAATGAGTAGGTTCTTGGAGCAGCATAGACTCCTCAGGGCGAGAACATGAATGAGCAAAAGAAGCATAAGATGGATGAGTGAGTGAGTGAGTGAGCAGGTGGTAAAGTCACATAGTCCCTTTTGCTCCTAAATTAGCTCCTATATGTGTGTGTGATTTAGAGAATGAATTGGGGGATGTGGGGGCTGATAATGTAATTACAAATTGGAGAGTGCTGTCAATATTGGCATTCACATAGATTCAGGTTTGCCATGTAGTGCATGGACATCAGTCAATGAAGCAGCTAGCCCCTTTGTTCTGGAGGTGAGTAGTTCTGGAAGAATGTCACCAGCTTCGCCTTCATTTATATTTTGAAAGATCCTACATCGATATTGGGTTTGCGGGTTATGACATTTCATCTCACATGCAAGTGTTCCTGACTGGAAACTGCCATTGCCTGCAGCACTGCTGTCACTTCACCTGCCTCTCTCAAGATAATATAACACGCACTGCCCTCTCCTTCCTTGCATGCACTGCCCTCTCCTTCCTTGCATGCAAACGTATGTGGGAGAGGTGGGAAGCTTGCGGCTGCTAGGGGGGAATGGAGTAAGCTAAAGATTGAGGTATGCAAAGTATAGATTTAAGTTTAAGTAGTCATGATACTTAATACACATCATCAAATTAAGTAACATTATGAGTTAACTCTTTTGTGCCATATGGCTTTGTCGGGCCTTTAGTTTATATCTGGGTTTAACCCAGCCTTTCACTAATATTCCTTTTGTTATAGTAGCAGCTATTTGCTAGAAAATCGAAATTATATTCTTGATATATAATACATTAGAATGTATGTAGAATATATATATAATTGAAGTAGAATTGAATATGTGCACATATATAAAGATATAGATACATATATAAAAAGAAATTCTACTTCAATTTTTTGAAGAAGTTCTGAAATATAAACACTGACCAAACCTTGATAGATGCTGTGGCAACAATATAGAAGGCAAGTATGGACATGATTGCGTACAAAGACTAACAGGCTGTCGGAGGCATCAGTGTAAGGTATCCTCGTATCTCCATGGCTGCCTTGCATAACAGTCCACTTCAGGGCACGCATAAGCAGAATGTGCATAAACAGGTCTCTGGTGGGAGTTGGGTGGCGCGCTGCCCGCGTCTCATGGACCCAGCGTGCTCCCCCAGTTGAGTCCATACGGCACAAAGCGGCTAATTAATCTGATTAACACATCTGTGCATTCCCCGGCGGTGCGCCCGCCTTTGCAGAGGGTCCAATCACCGTCCCGCAAACTGTGGCGCTCGGGCCCAAGAATAACAAGCAACAATGGCAGAGTCTGCAAGCAATTATGTATTTTTTGAAGAAAATGTTTCAGGGTCATGTCCAGCCAGGGCCCCTCCAATTCTGCTGCTCCTTCGTGACTGTAATTATCCGACACAGGCCCTGTGTGTTGCTAGAAACCATCCGTCTGCAATATTGGAAATGCCCCCCCTCCCCGCCCCCCTGTCTGGCCTTGCACGTTCGGCTTGCGGAGTAACGCTGAGAAGCCAGAGCGAGTCTCTTGAGTGCGAGGGGTCTGCGGGTCAGCCTCGGTTTTGCAAGTTTCCCACAAGTCAATAAGACATTCTACAAAAAAAGAAACATTTATGAACTGCCGCACTCATGGCTGCCTTGGGAATGGAAACCACTTCAGAAAACCTTCCCTGAAAGATGATTTCAGTCAAGATTAGCAGCCGCTTTGCTGTTTTAATTAATTGCGCCAAAGGAAGTGTGTTTTCACAGGGTGAAAGGTGTGAAAAGGGAGAGTGGCTTCTCTTTCAGGCCCCTCTGAGCAGACAGAACAATGAAGTGCTTGGCCGCCAATCATCAGGCTCGTTTGGGTGATGGACAGGTTCGACAGTAGTTGATAGATCTCTGTGTGGGAACGCAAATGCAGTGGTTTATTGTACTTAGCAATGTTATCTGCTATTGGACGTCACTCTCTAACAAATAGTGTAGAAGAAAGGGTCAACCACACATATGGTTACTTTGAGGATGTTGTTCTAATTGTGGATTCTGTGGAGTACACAATCTGGAAAAGGAATCGCCATGACTGGAGGGTGCACAGCCGACTGCTCTCCGTATAGGATATGCACCGCCCTCAAACAGGCAAAGGTGATGGGAGGCTGCTTGCAATAAGTCTAACCGCTGGCAATTGCCTAGTTTAGTGTTCCAACCCACCGTTCTTTTGCCCATCATGCCACCTCAGGTTGGACCCAGCCATGTGCAAATCAGGCAAATCAGGCGTGTCCTGCTCCAATACGAACAGCCCAGACTGAACTGCCAGGCAAACCAAGAACAGTTTCGCCATGATTGTGTTGCTCGTCAGTCGGGTTTAGCTTGGTTCCACTGGGACACTGAATATGGGGCCAACACTGGGCGTATCCTTGCCACTTATGACGTTACATCAAACACACAAAAGTTGATGGGAGGAATGCTTGCATTAACCCCTTCGATGCTGATGACGGCTGGGGGCCGTCATGCATCACGGTGGGCGTGTGCTGATGACGGCTGGGGGCCGTCATGAACCCGCCCACTTCAAAAAACGCCGCACAGGCGCAGAATCGCGGCTGCGCCCAAGGGGTTAAGTCTAGCCACTGGCAATCACTTGGGGAAGCATTCCAACCCATTGCCAGTTTGCCCACCACACCACCTCAGTTTGGACCCAGCCATATGCAAGTAAGTCTTGACTCTCTTCTAATAAAGTTGAACGCTACATTCCACTATTTTGAGGCCTTTGGTTAGATTCTTGAGTCTAATATCTCAAATTCAGTTAATGTCTAACGCTCTAGTCAGCCATGGGAAGGGGACTACAGAAGTGTTACACCACTCTACTCGGACACACATTTATTTTTCGCACTCTTTCATCTGTTTAAGTATCTCATTTGACAAGTGTTAAATCCCAGGCATCTTGCTTCTGAGTATCCTCTTTCCTGACTTCAGTCCTTGTATTTTTTCTCTCAGGCCTCGTGCCTCCATATAATCAAGGCCACTGGAAATATGTGATTGTGCAGCTGCAGCGTTTTTGGCATAGTTATATATTTGCCACATTTGCCACATAATCCATCATTTGCTGCATAATCTGCAGATTTTAACCCAAAGAAAAGTGTTTTTAGCTCAAACGGTTCAAAAGTTACTAACAACACAGCAACACATGATGCAGCACAGTCGAAAGGCCTTTACAAAGGTTGACTGGTCACATTTCTGCAGCTTATTGCTATATTTGGGTGTAAAACTGGTACTATTGAGTGCAACTAATTCCCAGCCAGTGTTTAAATAAGTGTAAAAATAACAAAATAATGAAATAATGCTATCAGAAAATGTGGCTCATTATTCCACATATTTTGGCTTTTCTGGCTGCATAATTACCATCAATGTACCCAGACTGCCGTTGTGCTTGGCTATTCCAAACAGGGCCTACATCTTTCTGTACCAGATAATCTCTAAAAATTAATAAAAATATGTTTAAAGATCTTCATGAGGTGAAGCACCTACTTACACCATTTGTGAAAGTTAAGTATCTCCAGATATCCTGACGTTAATTCACTTTAGTAGGCTCCTAATCTAAATGTATATTTCTTGTGAAATTGCAACTTTGGTTCAGTCCTCCAGGCAGTAGATATTACTCTGGTTGGGACAGGAAAAATTAGTTCCGTCCACATTTTAATCTAACCTCTCATCTTAGTCTTAGCTAAAGTTGAGATACATACATGGAAAGACAAAAGGCAGTGTCCTGAAGGTAAGCAGGGCTGTACCAAATCTTGATTATGTTGCACAGTTCCAAAAGGGGATTGGGCCATCATGGGTAAAGGCTTGGACTGTATATTAAAAGTTGAAAAATGCACCAAAAGGGTTGTCATTCTCAACAGCTATTCTAGCCTAGGACCACTCATGATGTAGCATTTTTTAATCACGAAGTAATCAATCGCACCCCTGCCAAGAAGCCTCTGGCACCCGAGTACGACGTGGACTTTGACTTCCTAGGAAAGCCGAGAGAACAACCTTTAGATTTACCTAAGCATTGAAGCAGGACTCAGCTCACTGCTGGTGTGTTGCCAGCATACTGCTGCGACCTTAAGTAGAAAAAAGTAATGTGCCTGCTGCCTTTCCTGCCTGCTATTGCAGTCTCTAGTTCCAAGAAGCCGGCAGAGCTGCTAGATTTAAACAGATGGAGCCAGAAAAGCTGCCATGCTATCAGGTACAGGAGTTCGTAGCTTTTTAACTATCGTTGACCCCTACTGGTTCACAAGTGGAATCCGTCGATCTAAACCAAAGCAATTTCTTAGATTTGAACCATAAAACAATACATACTAAATAGAGAATTAAGTGTACATCAAATACACATATTACCAAATATTTCATTAATAAAGAAAAACATATGCAAACATCGGAATTATAATTTTTCAGAAGGTTGGAGAGTTTTATTTATAAAAGACAAAGTGATATGTTGGACTCTAGCATATCATTTTTTTCTTTTTTGCTCATAAGGCATGCTCTTTTTTTTTTGTCTACCTTTACCAATGCTTCAACTGGGGCTGCCAGTCATCCATATGAAATTTCTTTTGCTGTACTTTCTCTGCTCCCACAAATCAAGATAAGGATACCAACTTAATTTTTATTCTCCAATTTCAAATTTCTTTGCACTATTTTATAACGTCCAATTTTTACATTTTATGTATATATACTTCCTTAATTTGCTAATATTATTTAATTGTCTAAGCAGTCGTGGACCCCCGGGTGAAGGTCTACTAGTAGCCTACATTTCCCTGATACAGAAGGACTGACATATATTTTTACATCCAAGCCTGATTACCGGCCCGTTGAGTCTTGTCTGATTTCCAGGATCAAGGTCTTTAAATTACCAACTAAATTAATAATTAATTTAACCATGACATTCTGACCCGTTTTCTACAAAAGCTAACACTGGATGTAGACAATGCACCACATTTTCTAAATATTCACATTTTTAGTAATTGGCGAAGGCACTCAATAAGATTTATTTAATAAAGTACGACTTTTTTAGGCTTATCAAATATTAGGCCCCTCTGAAGGGGATTTTGTGTTTGTGAGTAAACAGAACAGTTGACAACATATGACTAACATGGCCGAGCCTGTGTTGAGTTCCTGATTCTCTTGAAGCTGCCAGTTGTTTTTGACACCACAAGTCTCATTACCTTGTTCATTCGTTTAACAAAGGTTTGCCTTAACAGAATGACCTGTCTGATTGACCGTTCTGCCCAGCCTCAAACTTGAGGAATGCTTCATGGCTCAGACCTGTATCCTTTTGTTTTAGTGTCCAGCCCATAGCTAACATCATACATAGCCAAGAGCGGTATATTCACTGCTTAATTTGAGCCGGTGGTTTCCAGTGCTCAGCACTGGCACTTAATTGTCAACACCGGCACGTATGACAGCTGCCACATGGTGGTGCTGTTTGTATAATTTAAAGACGAGCAGAACAGCAATTGTCTATTAAATCATTATATATTAAAACAAATGATACCTACCTCCCAACCTATTTTTTGCCTTTGGTGGCTTGGAATAGTCTGATTTTTCACGCTTCTAGCAGTGTGCTGGTTAGTAGTTTTGTAGGTACTGTCACTGTCAATGCCAGCAGTGGCAGTGGTTGGTGTAAGCTGCGGAGGATTCCTAAAGAAAGCCCTGGCACTTATTCTTTTACAAATTAATCACTGGATATATTTTTAACCCCACTGATGAAACATAAGCCATGCTGGGGTTACCTTATCGAAACAATACCATACCAGACTAACCACAGATCTAGTTACAGTGTCGAAATAATACATCACCAGACTAACCACAGACCTACCTATTGAACATTGACAGAGGGGTGGCAGTCCTCTGGTCTGAGTCATATAGACCTTCCTTACTTGCCTGCCCAGTACCACCCGCTTTCACTCTTTTGGTTGCATTGTCCTACGAATAAATTAGCTGGCCTTTCACGTCTTCCAGACTTTTCCATCTGTCAATTTATTGCAATTGACTAATTCCTACAGGCTACCACACTTGAGGTGGGTCAGCAGATACTAATCTAACGGCAGGAAATGCTACTGCTCGAAGTAATATCCATGAGGATTACTGGATTATAAAGGCAGATCTTCAGCTTCTTACCATCTTGTTTTTTCGCCTTGAAAGAAGATAATCTATCAAAAATATTAAAGGATTGAATCGTTTTCTGAAAATCCATTCGTGTACCACTTGTTGTTTGCAGCTTGTAAGCTTTGCACATAATCAAAATTGCCATCCGCTAATCTTCTTAAGTCACTTTACAAATTATAATGCAAAATATTCATGGAAACAGCCTGCTGCATTATCTGTCTTTTCTTTATTTTCAGGTCCTTGCCTACACAGAAGGCCTTCATGGGAAATGGATGTTCAGCGAGATTCGAGCAGTGTTTTCAAGGCGCTACCTTCTCCAAAACACAGCTTTGGAAGTGTTTATGGCAAACAGAAGTATGTAAACTGGACATTAAACAAATCATTTTTTCAATATACCTGTTAGGTCGTGACAGTGAAAATAACCATGGCCCAATAATAAAAGTTGTTTAGATAAACTGTATGAATAAACTCACACTCACACATTGATCACTACAGTACAGTGAAACCACAGCAGCCTGCCACACAGACTGCATGTCACAATTACTTTACACTTGGAACCAACTATTCTAATAGGGTAAACAGCCTTTACACCACGGTCAAACCACCGCAGCGCCATTACGACGCGTCTTTTACAACGCAAGTCGTTACCACAACTTGCGCTGGGGGGCGCTCTAGACTAAGGAATAGTAGATTTACTATCCAACACCTTCCCTACTGTACGTAGGCTGGAGTTGGAATAGTAAATCTTACTATTCCTAAATCCAGCACCCTACAGCGCAAATCGTGGTAACGACGTGCGTTGTAAAAGATGCGCTATGATGTACCGCAACCTTTTGGATCGCGTTGTAACATCATACAACCTTCTAATAGCCATGAATCTTCTTCAGAGTGCTTTTACTTAACACAGGTAAATCCTTGCATCCTGGCTTTGGTTTAATACCTTTAAATACACACATAAAATTAATCATTGCATAAACCATGTGTGCAGATATGAACAGTGTAGTTTGTTATTTATAGACTTGTTTAGGGAGGGGAGGGGCTGCATGACCCACCTGAGGCTTTGCCTCTCTGGAGTCCTGCCCCCCTACCACCCCCAACAATGGTATGAAATTGCTTGTTTCTGCATGGGTCGTATCTATTTGGTAAATCTGTGAACACATGTTGTGATATTGAAAAATGATGGCAAATTGGAATTCATGTAATCTGTTAAGATTGAAGATTGAAGATTCCAGTAATAATGTCTTAAACATATTTTCTTCAGTAACGTCATAGAGAGGATTGGAACGCGTCCATGCGTCCATTAAGAATTGGAAAAAAAAGGACTAGAGAAGTTACTCGAGCTTTTCAGTAAGATGAAGCTGGAGTGAAACCCTGAAAGAGATGAGTATTCAAGTTAGGGACTCAGTGGTAAAGGAAATTAAATTTAGCACAAGATGAGGAATAACTAGAAACTAAGAAAAGCTTGAAAAGGTCAGAGGTTAGAGAGCAGTAAAGTAAAAGTTAAATAAAAGGTGGTAAAACATGCTAGGTTGGGATTGACATGGCAAACATGTAGCTTGTTCTAGTGTTAGGAAAAAAGTACCCATTGGAATGAAGGAGAACGAGGAGCTGAATTGATTAACAATAAGCTCACATGAGTGAATATGGCTAGAATTATGAAGTAATTTGCCACGATCTAGAATTGTTACATGTGAAAGCAGAGATGAACGTCAAACAAGAAGAGGCCACTTGATAGAGGATTCAATTTGGCTGAGGTAAAGAGATTGAGGTTTGACAACATTGTAGACATAAATACAATTTTCTGTATTAAAGTGTTATCCTGAAGTTGTAAATACAACGAGGGAAGTACCAAAATAAATATTCTTTACAGATGTATCTTTCCAGCAATGCCACTATGTCTGCAAATGAGGATCGAAGCAATGGTAGAACCATTGTTCAGTGTGGTCAGGTGTTGAGGTTACACTGTTAAAAAGATCTTGCCTCGAATTCCAGATAACCTTCAAACTTTCTTGTCACCTCCTTGATCATGTCTAAATAAGACTAATGTAATAGCATAATTCACACGGCCCATAAATACATCACAAACAAACTGCAAGTCCTTCAAAATGCTGCTGCTAGACTTCTGTTAAAAATTCCTAAATTTCACTCTGCCTCTCAGGCAACCAAAAAGCCGCCCTGGCTCCCTATTTATCAACCAGTCATATTTAAGGCACTTTCCCTAGCCTATAAGTCCCTCCATTATGTTATCCTGACTTGCTTAATCAGAGCTTCAAATGGTACTGGCTCCACAGAAGTCTACCCTCTGCTAATGCCTAACTCTCGATACTCCCCAGGTTTAAACGTTCCAGGTAGGGTGGCTAGAGCTTCGTGCTTGGAGCATCCAAGGCATGGAATGCCCTCCCTCTTTCCATTAAAGCAGCACCCAATCTTCTTGCTTTCAGGAAAGCCTTGAATAACTGGTTGTTTACATCTTTGTAATTCTGCGGTCTCTCTGTTTTCTCTCCCTTGATGGAATTGATAAAGCCTAGATGCCTTCGGGCATTAGCGCACTTTACAAATTCCGCTAACATAACATTTGGCACATGGAATTTAAGATGAGGAAAAGTAGCAAGCTATGGTCGAAGATTCAAAAAGAATAATGGAAATGAAGAGGTTATAGTATCTTAGTTTCATGCAAGATTGGTATTCTTAAAGTCATTGTGAAGGGAATACTGTGAAGAAATGGACTGAAAATGGAATTAAATTGTAGCAGATAGTTCAGTAGATGTTGTGTGTTGTCAGCTATGTAGGAAGACGTTTTTCACCAGTGAAGTGTCAACCAGAGGTGCGTAATGATTGTATTTTAATTGCGTTTACAGGGAGGTGGTAGAAGACTGTGTACAATAAACAGCGTTGTTATGTAGAAAGAAATTGGTATCATGTGGAAAGTGTTGCAGAATAATAGCAGCGTCTCCAAGTAGAATAATGGATGGTGGCCGCATTGAAAATGGAGTAGAATTACATCTTGGTGCCAGCAGTGCTTAATTTGAGCTGGTGGTTGTAGATGGGTTCCCACTGGCTCTCATTTTTGCGGATCAGCACTCCAGACTACGTAGCCTTGGTTTTAGGCAATCCCAACATTTGCCAGTGTCGGCTGCCGGCTCCTTGTGACATCAACACTTATTATTTTGCAAATTAAGTCCTGGTTACTGGGGACTGGTCCTGTGGGTTAGGTTAGTAAGCCAAAAACAATTAGAAAAATTGATAGTATGGGCTTATTAGAGTGGTCCTAGTAATAAGGCTAGACTGGAACAGAGGAAAATTAAGCGAACATGTTGCTTAAGCAGGAAAAGCTCGCTCCCACAAGGGATTTGCCAAACGTGCACGCCCTTCAAGGCAATGCAACGCGTGCAAGTTTTTTCCCCCAAAGCTGTGCCGATTGCTAATGGTCTTCTTCCAATGCAGCGCATGCGCGCTGCTTAGGCGAGACCTAAAAAGGCTGAGTAATACCATTTGAAGGCGTGACCTATTGTCTTTGCCTGTGCTTGTTTCTAGCATGTCCTTAGTTCCGCTAAGTTGCACCTACGCTGACCACTGCCTAATTAGACACTGAGCACCTTCATCAGGTGCTATACCTTTTAAACTGCTTCGCCCCAGTTCTGGAATTTAGAACTTGTGTACAGCAATGGAATATCAGGCAAGTCCCCAGTTGCTAAGGCTTGCAACTGCCTGTGGGGCTAACAGGGCGCTGTCGCTTTATTCACAGAGTCCTGGCATAAACACTCCCAGGGAATTGCCACTAAGTGCCCCCTTTGGGCTCACTCATGTGCTTGCTTTCTGCACCACAATCATCTGGACTGTCCCGTTACTCTGTCAAAAGAAAGACTGCTGAAGAGGAGGAAGCCTGATTGTAGCATACCTGCCAACTCGCACGGTGCCATCGTGTGACACGCAATATCGGTTCACATCACAGGGTCTCCCGCTGAGGAGTCAGTATGACACGATGGCAGAGAAAACAAGCTGAAAACCACTGTAAATAGTGGTTTTCCAGCTCGTTTTCCGAGGCTTTGAATGGCTGACGTCCATCAAGGGGTCTGAAAACACCCCAGGACATTGGCACCAGCCTCAGCAGCTTCTTTTTTTTTGGGAGGAAGGGGTATGGGAGCGGGGTTCGATTCAAAAGTGCCTTGTAAGTACTTCACAGCACGAGGCCCCCTTCAAACCCCCCTTACATGGTGAGAGTGTTCCTCATGTTGGCAGGTATATGGTAGCAGGTATATAACTCACTGCCCGCTGCCCACATCACCCTGTATGTGACCTCAGGAGCTCTCTTTCCCCACTGTCTTAAAGAACCCCCCCCCCCGCCCACCCCCGGGTCAGGTTGTAGGCGGAATGGATACTAAGACAACACAGACAGGCTTGTGGGCAACGCAGGCCGGCACACTTGAAGAACTGGTGATAGCTGACAAAAATTCTGCATAATTTTAAGAAATACTCTTGATTACTGTTGTACACAGCATCTATATAATGCAAGATTTTATGTTTTAACTCCAAGTTTCTTACTATTACAGCTTCGGTTATGTTTAATTTTCCTGACCAAGCAACTGTTAAAAAAGTTGTGTACAGTTTACCTCGAGTTGGAGTTGGCACCAGCTATGGATTACCTCAAGCAAGGTAACTTCAATTATTTTTCATTCTTGAACTGCTATGCCATTTGTAATGCTTTTTTGCTCACTGAATGTTAAACTACGATGACTGGCAGTAGCCCATAGTACTATGTAGGCTGAACCCCTTCCTGTCACGTGGTCATCTTATAGCAGCCAACCAAGACATGACTCGTCAGAAATTGGATTCTGTCATCTTTAGTTTTGTTCAAATAGGGAAGAGGAAAAAGATGCAATAAAAAAATGCACATTCTATAAAGTGCACACAACGTTTTAGATTTTAACAAAATTACTGGTGTAACAGACTCCTTGACACATTTTCTCAACTTGTGATGGACTTAAGGGTGAAATGTTGTTTCAAGCCTACTGAGATTCGAACCGAGGTGGCTGCTAAAAATGTAGATGGTGTTCTACTCAAGTGCATCTAACATAACACAATCTAACATAGCCTCTACAGTAATCCACTGCGGTATTTTTCAAGCTTATATCCGAGATTGGTTTCAGCAAAAATATTTTTTTCCGTTGTACATAAACGATGTACTTTTGATTTTTAACTGCCAAAAAAGGAACATATTCACTTTTAGTAAGTATGTCATTTGCACTTTCTGCACAATTCTTGCCCCTTCAAAAAAGGACCATGTGAGTAAGTAACATTACAATGCATAAATGTATCTATCTGATGCTGTGGCTTGAATTTTTCCAGGTGAAAGCTTTAAAACGGAAATGTCTTACCCTTGTCCTTTTCTCTTCTCCATCACTATATCAAAGATTGTGGGTCTTTTAAGGTGTTTCTTTTTAAACAGCTACAGGTTTCACTATTCATCAGCAAGTAGATCACATATGAACTACAATAACTGGCAATTTTCTCATGCCCAGGGCAAAATATTCCCAGCACTGGTGTCCTGGTGGACTGATGCATCCCCTGCAGGGATCTGTGTTTGACCTCAGGGTCACAGGTTCTAATTCCTGCTGGTCCCCTCAGACTCCTGCCCGTCCGAGGTAACTAGAGTAGCACAGTTACATCGGGTGAAGAATGCTTAACACGTGGAGGTGGCCTGTGTGACAGTCCAGTGGGTTGATCTCATGTTGTAGAGGTCTGCATGGGTCCTGCATGTAACAGGTACAAGCCTCACCACAGCACACTGAGTCTTTCCTTTTTACTTCCAGAAGTAATAACTTGACCACTGCCGAGTTGGATGGCAATAATGCCTATTATTTGAGGGCCAGGGCATAATTCAGTTGTTGGTATGAGAAACAAAGTTTTAATAATCGCTATGTACACAAGTAAAATGGAGGCAGAACAGAGGACCCCACGCAAATGTCCTCTCCTCAAAGGTCTCGTTTTTAGGTTTTGCCTAGCAAATGCGTACGAAGTACGAAGTACGCATGCGCTAGGAAAACCTTATTTTTTTCTCTGTGGGGTCGGGTATCCGCCCCCTCCTCCCATTGGCTAGCTCCATAAATGGAGGCTAGCCATTGGAGAGGGTTCTGTCCGTCAATCCCGGACCAGATTCGGGGGCGTTCCCGAGAATTTTTCCATTTGGCGACGTCACGCTACGTCAGCCAAAAGCCCTCGGGAACGCCCCCGAATCTGGTCCGGCATTGCTGGCACCCGCCTTCCAAGACAAGCACAAATATGCCTTCACCCGCCCGAGGGGCTGCCCTCCAGATAACTTCATTACAATTCGCAGTACCAGCACCTTCCCACACAAGGAGTGCCTCGAGCTTCAAGCTTAGAAGTGAGCTCTGTAGTAAGTTGTCCCCCCTCCCCTTTGGTACCACTTTCTTCAGAGTGGACTTCACTAAACAGCACTGTGAAAACCATCCCCCAGGTGGCTCCGAATTTATCCCAACTTCCATCGCACTGATCAGAAGTTAAAACGTCTAAGATGGCCGCTATTTTTGTGCCGTGTGGCGGATTTCTTCGGTGTTTAGGACGTTTTCTATTACAATCAACGCTGTCAGGAGTTTTGTCGTTGTTGTCCCTTTTCTGTGTCCATGTGGGGGACGGTCTGTCTGTTTATTGTGGGTTGTGTTGGGCGGGGCTGAAGCAGTAGTGGCGGAAAAGGTATCCTATACACCTGGCTTCCTGCGAGATGTTGGGGTCATTGGGAGCCGTCAGAGGACCGAAACCTGCTAAACACACTTTTATATCTTATGTGGCTCCCGAGGTGAGTGAGAGGGGAGAGTTGTGGCAGGGTGTGAAACGTCTTCCTGTCCGCATCCTGTTGCCGGGGAACACATAGCAAAGTAGGGCTGCATCACCAACCCTCATATCTTGCACGCATGGATACCTATCCTGGGTCATCACCCCCAGTTGTTACCCATAAATCAGACACCATCGCTCTCTAATCGACGCAAACTGTACATTGTTAAAATATGAGCAGATTGTTACATTCCTTCAAAATGTGCAACCGGACCAGCACGTTTCAACAAGGAGTTAATGTTGGACGAGTAGTTCGATGTCTGATTCCCAAGGCCGTTATTACATTTTGACAAGTGAAGTATATAGTTGTGACTGGGCATTTCTATCAATTTCCCCGCTTGCTTACCGTGTATATTTAATTATACACCATTCTAGCAACCGAATTCCACACACCCGACCATTATTACTCACCTGTATTTAGATGGAAAGTGCTCCCACGTCATCTCGCTGGAACGTATATGCCGGTGATCTGAAAGTACACTTCACAGAATGCAAAGTGATATTGCCTAAACATCAGCCAGCAGTTAACTATCACCCCGTCTCCAGCACTGGACGTAGACATCATACCCACTAAGTAACCACAATATCAGCGGCACTCCACCCTAGGGAGTTCGTCCCAACATCTGCTCATCAGATGTTGTCTGATATCTTTTATCTGTCTGCACTTAGAGCCCACCAGTCATGTATATGCACATCCTGCAAGTTTCACCGCCCCCTCACAGTTGTTACCAGTGATGCATACTTTTACGATAGCAAACAGACCATCAGTCTGACCAGGTTCCACCTAACACGACCCCCCCCCCCCCCCCCCAAATATCAATCCAGAACTCATGTCCCACCTGTCACCCTAGATATTTTGTATAATAAAACATTAACGTATTATATGAAGTATTGAGAACTCGAGTATCCAACACAAGGCTCCTAGATGACTCAATGTCACCAAGCATGCAGTCCGTCACTCCTGTGGCTTTTTTTAAGCAAGCAAGTACAGTGGAGACACTGTTGCTAATTTTCACATATGTACCCAACATACGAGTCTGACACTACTTAACCACCAGCTTAGAAGTAATGTCTAATCAGGGAATCTTGAGTTTACTGTATGGTACAGGCCTTTGTTTCTCCTGAAGGGCTGGGGAAGAGTCACTTACATTTCCGGGAAGTATGTGCTATATTTGTACAGTTCCATCCTACAGACCTTCCAATCAATGTTTTTTCTGCAAGAGCCCCTTATCTGGAGGTCGTAGGCAGCGTCCTCTGTATTCCCACCCTCAGGCCCTGCATCTGTGTTCTTCGGTTCATGGTTCAAGGTGTAGCGCTAACATGACCATCACAGATCTGTAATGGGGCTTTCAGCCTGCTAGGAAGGTCTGTCTAATAACACTGGTAAAAACTGTCTGACTACGGGTGTTGCCCTACACCTCAAACCAGAAGGCCACTTAAAGTCATGGCACGAAGCACGCAGATGTCTAGAAGTGCTGGGACCTCTGTAAATGAGTTACAAACGCGAGAATCTGAAATGATGTCCTTCCTGGCCATTTCTTTAGCACAAGAGGCTGACCTTGGTTGTTCTGGGTGTGTGGGTGTGTGTGGCTCTGGGTGTGTGGGTGTGTGTGGCTCTGGGTGTGTGGGTGTGTGTGGCTCTGGGTCTGTGGGTGTGTGTGGCTCTGGGTGTGTGGGTGTGTCTCTGGGTCTGTGGGTGTGTGTGTGGCTCTGGGTCTGTGGGTGTGTGTGTGGCTCTGGTTGTGTGGGTGTGTGTGTGTGGATCTGGGTGTGTGTGTGGCTCTGGGTGGGTGTGTGTGGGGGGGGCTCTGTGGCTGTGTGTGTGGGGGGCTCTGTGTGGGTGTGTGGGGGGGGGCTCTGTGTGGGTGTGTGTGTGTGTGGGGGGGCTCTGTGTGGGTGTGTGGGGGGGCTCTCTGTGGGTGTTTGTGTGTGTCATTTGCGAGAGATTAAGCTATTGGCATTGTAAATGACAATGCCATTTATTTGTTTAAAAAAACAGAAATAAAAATGTCAAGAGCAATGCCAATAGCTCTAACTTTAACAAAGGCAAAACCATTGCATTGTAAATGCTTGTTCCGTGTTGTTTGTGCTAGACTAGGTGAAGTCTGCTCGTGGTTAATGCTGCAGTACGAGACCGTTCCTGAGTGTGATTCGCTGTTAGATTACATTGGAATCATGTTTTTGTGCATGCCGTTGTTACAAAATAAGTTGTCAATTCTGTCAGCCACTCAAGATAACCGGGATAACACTTTATCCACCTTGGTTAGGCGCAAACAAAGACACGTCCTTCCAGTACCGCCTTGCCTTTGCATTCATTTTCTGTCAGCTGCCACCTAGTATCCCACCCAGTGCTCACACTGCTTACTTTGCACTAGTGGAGAAGTTACGGCATGACGTCATGCCAGGTGAGCGTTGTAGGGGGAGGGAAATCCTTTAAAGAGAATATTTTTCTCTCTGGATTTCCCTTCTCTTTTTGAAACTCAGGAGCAGCAACATTGTGGTGGTGTCAACAGGGCTTTAAGTGGAAGCTTTTTCGATATTATATACAAGCGATAGTTGCTGCTTATTTATCTCATGCAACTAACAACCATTGACAAAGCCAATAGTCCTGACTTGTTGTGGGTATGATGCAGGCGCGCAACACCCATTGTACTTAAAGGGCTTCAGCCCCCCGTCTTGTGTGGTAGCCTGGGATGAGACAGCTTCCCGGGCACACACAGCCGCACCCGAGCACTTCACAAGTCTTTAAAAGACCATCTGTTGTTTCACCCCTTCTGAGAACCCCTGCAGCTTCACTCTGCATGCTGTTTGAAGATTAACCCCCCCACGCGAAAATTTTTCTTAGCCACTCACCCCCCCGAAATTTGTCTCTAGTTGCGCCTCTGGTATGATGTTACTTATTGTGTCATATATCTGGATGTAATGACAGAAATAGCAACATATAAGTCGGGCGGCACAGATTTTTAGCTTATGTATTTTTAAGCCACGCCCTTGATTACATTGGCCATGCCCCTTTGAGAGACCCCAATTTTTTTCATCCCACTAAAGCCCTAGCTGTGGGCCAGTTGGCTCATGGCACACTGACCCATGACACACTGACTACGCCACTGGCTTGAAGAGAGCAGCCCACCTGTATGCTGCAGGTATTTCGACTGCTTTGTATTGAAATGGAACTTGTAGCACCTTGTGTTATGGGGGAGAGGGACAAAATAACCATGAAATGGCAAGCTTATTTTTTTGGGGCAAGTGAAATGCAATTCTTTTCAGAGTATGTGTGTTGTCTTAATATGCAAAGGATGCTGTGGGGGGTGAGAAATCGGTTATTTCGTTCAGGCAGCTGCCCTCCCTGCCTAGTGGGGAAATGGACTGTGAAGGGAACCGCTGATGGGCCACCCCCTCATGGGAGGTTTGACAAGCAACAGGTGTAACATGGTCGCAAAATGTTTGTCTAGAGAAAAGAAGCCCCCAAAACATGAGTTTGTAGATTTTCTCATCAAGAAAAAAAGATTAAATACATAAAGGCACTGTTCTGCCTTTCCCATCTCATGTCAGGTGGCCGAGGGCAGGGAAAATTGACAGTCGCTCCACCCTCAAAAGGGCGGGATGACGTCACTCTGACAAGGCAGCCATTTGGCAAGCTGGCCACCATTTCACAGGTTTGCACTAGTGGATCCAGTGGAGATCCTTCTAGTGTAAACCTAGTGCATCCCCTGTAGCTAAATGCATCTATGGCACTGAAAATAAATAGGAGCCTTCGTCTTTTCAGTGGCCTATTGACATTGGCACATTCAGTGACCTTGCGCACACCTTTCAACCATAACAAATGGAAGGGCCACTGGAATTGTGCAACTTTGCGGCCTCTGTTTTATCTACATAATTGTGAATTTGTCGCGTATGCCACATAATCCACAATCTGCAGCATTTTTTTCAGTTTCTAACAAAAATGATGTTTCTAGCTCAAAAGGATCAAAAGTTACAAAAATGCGGCAGCAGGTGTTGCTAAGCAGTAAAAGGCTGTCAAAAAGGTGGACTGGTCACCTTTATGTTGCTTATTGTTGTATTTTGGTGTGAAATTTGTATTAATGGGGTGTACTGCTAAATAGTTATTATTTACCATACAAGTCCGGGAAAGGTTTATGTATACTTAGAAGGAACCACCCAGAACCCTGGGAATAAATCCCCACACTGTAGAATCATAAATCACACACTTGCAGAAGGTCACACTGGGTAGCTTGCTAGCTCCTTGATAGAACACGGATCGAAGACTTTGAACCCACATCGCAATGTCCCTTCCCCTCACTGGCCCTCATAATGATACAATGTATTTGAAATGCTAGAAAAACAGTGTTGGTTCAAAACTACTTTTGTACTTTTTCTTGTGAAAATAAATGCCATCAGTACCTTGAGCATAAATATCCATGTCTCAGAGAGATTGTGGAGTGCAAATATTTTCCCAAAATGTGTGTAATATGTCATGAAAATCATTTTCTTTTTTTGCTGATGATTTAATGTCTTTTTCATATTTTAATTCTCAGGAGAATCTCTCTGGCTACGCCCAGGCAGCTGTTCAAATCCTCCAACATGACTCAGCGCTGGCAGCGAAGGGAGATTTCGAACTTTGAATACCTGATGTTCCTCAACACCATAGCAGGTGAGGCCGTGGGCTCCCTGAGCCCTTTAAACATGTTTATTTTTTAGAAAGGCCCGAGTGCCAGCCACTTGAACGTGTTTGACTGGAAATCAGCTGCCACCCCGAGGATGAGCTCTGAGGCACTCCCATTAGATTTGATCAAAACATGTACAAGCTATCAATGAGCCCTCAGATTAATCTGAGGCGGCGGTGGCTGCTCCCTGCTCCTCTGCCATTTCCCCGACTGACAGCTTCGTCTGAAGCTTTATTAGATGCAGCAAAGCATTGCCAAAGAATGTCGAGAAATAATAATGGGAAAATGCAATTTTACTGTTTCATCATTCTCAACAACAGCAAGTAGACAGCAGAATAACAGTCTTCTGCCTAGTACAAATGTCACCTAGATTGTGGCGTGAAAAGGAGCTGGCAGCCCCTCTCATCCATCTCTGAAGATCGGAAAAACAGCTCTAATTCGCACGTGCCTTCCTAGTTTAGGTGAATTACTGTTTTTTTTGTGCTGTTTTTTTTTTTATAAATCTGGTAAAAGCTGACTCATGTTTGTGCATTTGCTTTGCGTTTGGAGCTGTATTATGTTTTTAAATTAACTTCGATGCCTTAAATATTTTGACATTTTATGCTAAAAATAAATACGGCTGTGTTAGAACCGGGGTCTCTAGTTCGCCGGGGTATGTACCCTAGTCCAAGTAGGGACCACCGCTTCCAACAGGGTAGCTTGGCGCAGAGCAGGAAGGCGTACCTTTAGAGGCAATGTGTAAAGTATTTGTGTAACTCACCTACAACAGTACACAGTAAAACACGCACAAAAGGGACACCACACTGATAAAAAATATCTTTATCTAAAATTTATGCACGGTCCACAAATGACAAGACCACCCATCAGGTGAATCCAGTGGCATATAAAGGAAGTAAAGTAATCCTTATCTAGAAATTGCGCAAGATTCAAAACGAATAAGATTCCTCATGTAGAAAATCACAGGTTGCCAGCAATATTGCCTTTGAGGGGAAGTATCCCCAAGGGAACTGAATCTGTGGTCTCTATTCCCAAATAGGCATGTAGGAACTGTCCCTCAGAGGGCACACCTGGGGGCACAAAGTTCCTCCTGTGTGGCAGGTTACGCCCTGTTTGCAGTATTGGGGCAACTTTTCTGTTTTGGAGAACGGTACTTTACATGTGGGGCTGAACAAAACAGTGCAGAAAACCCCTCTGGGCTCCCACTAGGGGTAATACGGTAATGAGAGCCTTCTATGTGGAATACAGACAGCTCCCGGCGGCTGGAATTCCACCAATGCCCCCAAGCACAGGTAGTCAGTACTCAACAGATGCCCCAAACCAATAAGTCCAGGCGGACAGGCCCGCAATGGCGTGCAGACAGTCCCCAGCAGTCCCGTGATCTGAGGCACAGTGCGCAGAGGAGAACAATCCTGGATAGGCGGTTTACAGTTTAGCACAGTCCCCGCCAGCAAGTAGGCATCCACCCAGCACCTGTCCTATACCCTCCCACGGCAATGCCAAGCACCGGAGCTTGGTGCACAATGCGGTGCTTTTACCTGCGGGGGAAGGACGAGGCCGGCATACGCTCGAGGCTCCCGGGGCTGGGCAACCCTTCGGCTCGGTTCCCGCGTCACTCCAAGCAGCAGCGGGCCCAGGCCGAGTTGCCGGGTGACGCCTTGAGCTTCTTCGCTCCCAGCGCGGCTTTCAGGACGATGCTCCCACCCCTTGCTCCGGCGCCTAATTACAGTGCGGCAGGTCCCTGATGTTACAAGGGATTCCCTACGGGCCGCCAGTGGTTCCCGGGCCGGGCCGGCGGCAGTGCAGGGAGTCTAGCAGTGCTTTCTCCTGATAGCAATCTCGGATCCACAGAACCCGTAAGGTCCTGGGCAGCGGCGGTGATCTACAGTGCTTACCGGGCCGGTGGTGGTGCAGGGTAACATGGCAGCTTTCCTCAGGGCACGGGCCGGCGGTGGTGACCTTTGGGTGTGAAATAGCGCTTTTCTTCACAGCGCTTCCAGGACACAGTGTGGCAGGGTGCCTGGACCAGTGGGGGTGATAATGCGTGAAACAGCGCTCCTCCGTTCAAATAAAATCCTCACAGCGCGATCAGGTCCCCGGGCAGCAGCGGTGAAGTTGGGGGCAATTTTGACGCACTTACACCACGAACCGGCACTGATGACGGTGGAAGGCAAGTTCCCATGCAGGCTGTAGTCTTCAACAAAAATGCGGCTGCAGCAGTTCTTGGCGGGGATTCACAGAATTGCCTTTATGAGCTCTGCAGAGGTAGTTTCTTCAGAGAAAGATGTGGCTGTCCTTTCGAACTCTACAGAGGCAGTTTTTAGACAAAGGTTGGTAGTCCCAGATAGGCAGTTCTTAAGAATATGGTGGAGACACTCTGGAGGTGTTAGTTCCATCTCTCCCTCGCAGGGCAGGATCAGCAGACAGTAGGGCAGCTCAGCAGGTTGTGGGGCAGCAGTTCCTTGGAGCCAGTTCCTTCCCAGTGGCAATCCTCCTGCACAGGAGTCCTTACTCCTGCAGGGATTCTTCCCGGTCCAGCAGTGTAACAAAGAAGTGAGGCCAGGACCCTCCCTTATGTATCTTACAGTCTGGGTACTAGAAAGTGGTAGAAGTCTCTGGAAGGGTCTGGGGCTTCTGGAAGGGTCCAGGGAGTTCTGGTATGTTCCCTGCCTTCCCTGACCTGGCTGTCACATTGACGAGAGATAGGGCCGTTAAGACTACAGTGGGCTGCCCATTACAGCCCATCCAAGGGAAGTAGGTGTGAATTACCACTCCCACATCCCAACCCAGGCAGGCTATCAGTATGCAGAGGTGAGGGGGGAGTCTACAGTGCCCAGACTAAGTGTTGGCAGGAAAAGGTCCACTTTCTAAAAGTGGGATCCCTAGCACAGTAGTGCCCAAACCCCATATATGATTGGAAAGGGTTCCCCGCCCCAAGTCCAACAAGACCAAACATGACAGACTTATTAGGTCCCTGTCAGAAATTATCCCATAAGGGAGGTTCCCAATGCTAGCCTATGGAGAGTCAAGCCCTACTGCAGTAGCAGAGGCTTGTGGCAGATATGCCAGCGTCACAAGGTTTTAGGGGAGAGCACCTGCACCTCAGCACTGTTTAGCAGTGGTGAGGCACCCAGAGTCCCAGGTCCAACAGAAAGCTACAGTAAAAATGGGAGGCGCAAGGGCAAAAAGGTAGGGGAAGACCACCCTAAGGCTGACAGGTCCGACAGGCTGTATGTACAGTTTAATCACGGTGGTATGTTCAGTTTAATCACGGTAAACATCAAGGATCTAAATGCTTTTGTTATTGCATAAGACACCACGTACCAACTTTCCCTTGTTGTGTACATCATTGTGTTCTACCATTCTTTTCATGAGTGTATAGGCTACCGGCGATAGCTATTTTTTGTGGAGTTCTCTAAATAAATATTCTTTACAGTAACCTCTACCTTGATTATTTTGCATATGTTCCTTTTTTATCATTTGCAGATCTCATCATCTATTATTTTCTATATCTGAAATCTGATTTCATATTTCATAAACTATCCATAACGACTTTAGATTTAGCAATTGCCAGATGTAATGTATGGAGGCACCGAGATTTATTTTCCAGGTATCATGTCTTTCCGCTTTTGCTTTCCTAGGATTCAGGAGCTGCTTGTCTTTGATCAATTAAATTTGGATATTTTATTTCTCAATTTGTCACCCCATCCATAAAGTTTTCGAAAAAAAATGCCTACTGATGATCAGTGACATCAACAGCCAGCACAGGTCAAACATACTAAGAACATGCGAATGAATGAATGAATGAATGAATGAATGAATGAATGAATGTTGGATTTATAGAGCGCGTGGTTACCCTGGAGCGTCCCAGCGCTGTACCACTGGGGAACCCGTCCTGGCTTTCCTGTGAGATGGTCCCTTTACTGGGCATCCCCAAGGTGCAGCCAGGCATCCCCGGTGGTGATGGGGCCGGAGTGGAGATTAAGCAAGCTATTGCCCAGAGTTGCAGCGTGGGACACCATGGTTAGAGTGGCACCGAGGCGAGATTTATCGGGTCCGCTGACATTGGTCCTGCATCCGGCCGCGTCGGGAACTGAACCCTGGTCCAGGGCCAACCTCGGCCTCCGGGTCTTCCGCCTCTAACCGTTGAGCCACACTTCTCCACATGTTTGAAACATGTTCTTAGTATGTTTGACCTGTGCTGGCTGTTGATGTCTTGGGTAGGAGGCGGGTTTTCAAATTCTGATCCTGGCAAGTTTTGCTGTGGTTCTGTCTCTTAGATTGCCGATTGTCAGCTGAATTTAGCACACAGTAAACCATGAAAGAGTCAAAATCTACCTGAGTTTGTTTCAAAATGTTTTGTAATCAAACTCATAGTGAACTCTTAATTTGCAGTAGCATTCTATAGTCACATCAGTGTCCTAAGATTTAGTGGCTTTGGAGTCCAAACACCACTGTGCCAGATCTTGTACTCAAGGCGGTTCTGTACAGAGGAGTGGTCCATCTAGAATCTAGATGATATTTTTCTTCCATCTTTAAATGTTGACAATATCGAAATGCCTAGGAACATAAGCACTGTATATTACATATATTGCTTACCGTATTACGGCCTCCCAGAACCCAGTTCTTAAAGAATACACTCTACTTTATTTATTTATTTATTTGAAATGTTTTATAAAGCGCGAACAAGACCCAGACTGGTATCAGAGAGCTGTACAAAATAACTAACGTTGACATGAGGAAACCGCATGAGCACAATACAATAAGGAGACATAAGAGGTACCTGAAACATAAAAAGCAAATAGGGGAGCAAGGGGAAGATGAAGTAGCATGTGATCAACATGTAACAGCCCTACTAGAAGGGGCCGTGAAGTTTTAGCAGAGCATTAAGTCAAAAGGACAACAAAATACATTTCGAAACACAATGTAAAACGATTGTCAAGTAAGAGAAGGAAGTGACTAGCACTTATATCAAGAGTTAATGAGAGAGTCTTAAACAAAGATTATTCGTGTTTTCTCGATTGGCATGCTAATTAGTGTTTTCTGTTCAATTGGCTGAATGAGGCCCATTTTTTCTTTGAAAGTGATCTGTGTATTTCTATGAGATTTTTACTTTTTATAATGCCAAGGTTAAAAAGTCAATCTAACAGAGTCTCTGTTTTACTCTTAGAATTGTCTAGTGTCAAAGAGAGAAATAGGCTAAACTGAAGATAATCCAGATCAGAGTTACAAGAAAATTAGAGTAGGAAGCTATGAAGTGTACATGTGCCCCATATTATTCTAAATACTTGTCACTTCGAATTTCTGTGGAGTTGACAAGGTCCCAAAATGACTGTTGAGTGAGAGAAAGTAGGTTTACCACAAGCAATCAAAATAATACTTATAATTTTTGTCTTGAGTTTGTTATTGGATTTGGTTTGTGCACTGTGGATTCCTTGTGACTTTCTACCATGCAGAAGGGAGATGCTTAAGTTTGACTTAGTAACAATCGAGCCAGGCATTCTTGCCAGTTGAGTCATGTAGGGAGCGCATACCTACAGGACAGTATATAGTGCTGTCATCATATTCAATAAGAGATCAGAAAAGTACTGTTAGACTAAACCTTCTTTTTGCCCTGTGAATCATTGCTTAGAAACCAAAAACTAGCTGCCTTTTCTTCACAAGCTTTATTTATTATTTTCCCGGCTGTATTTTGAGCTTGGAGGGAACGTTTGCTTCCAACTACAAAACGTTTTGTAGTTGGAAGGTGTGGTGCCAGCTTGCTGAGTAGTACTTCATATTTGCAACGTGGATCATGTTCATGATTAGTCCAAGACCAAGTTAGGTCATACATCAAGTGTCTGCATCAGAAGTAGTATCTTCTGCCAGACTGACTGTCTGCGTACACCTACAATGAGCACAGCACCTGAGCTATAGGAACAGTTGAAGGGCTTGCATCTATCACACAATATCACCCCTTTTAAGAGGCTTTAATATTTTACCTCATAAGTCATGTGTAACAGCGAATCCCCAGTCCCAAAACTTACTATTGCCGTTAAGGTGCGAAGCAGATGAAATAGAGAAGGTGGAACAATATCGTCTTCCTCACTTTGTAATGTTATTCCTGTGAGGATGTGGAATTGGCAGTGAGTAGTTTATTCTAGACACCGGGTTTTGTTTATTGTAGTTAGACTGTGAGTGTGTGTGGAAAAACATTCTTTTTAACCCCTTCGATGCTGATGACGAGCTCAGCTCGTCATCAGCCACGGGGGGCGTGTGCGGATGACGAGCTCAGCTCGTCATGTAATGCAGCTTTTGTAAACAGCCGCGCAGCGCAAAAATGACCGCCGCAGCGATGCGGTTAACAGTTTTCTTTGCATTTGCATCCGTTGATTCTTCCCTTCTGAACTTTGGTTGTTATTTCACGTCTTCTCTAGGACTGCTTCCAGGGCCAGCAGGACAAAATCGAATCACCCACAAACAATGCATCTTACTCTTACTTATCTCAATTGTCGAACTGAGCGTCGCCATCATATCTCTCTCTATATTGAGTTGGGCAGAGGCTCATGACCCTTTTGTTATCCTTCTACTGCTTACATATTCATTAAGACCATATGTGTTAAAGGGTTGGGCCAGTAATGGCCGCTAGCTGGGGAATTAAAAAGAACAAAAAAAGTACCTGAAAGCCCGACGTCTGACGCTTTGCCACCTCTTCAGCTCCTTTGCGACGATTCTCTCACAGGCTCCCAGAGTGCCCTGCACCAATCCAGGCGCTCCTCTCATGCTGGTACTACCCAGCATGAGAGGAGCGAAGGGATTGTCTGCAGCGGGCTGGTTCCATGCTCCAGCAGGGACTGAGAGCTTGTGAGCATTAACCCAGCGGACTGCTTTTTAAAGACCCAAGAACAAATGCCCAAATAAGTTTGAATTTGAATAGTCAACGTGGATAGTTTAAGTGGCAGTTATAAAGGGTGCCTGGCTTCATCAGGTGTCTTGGTGCTGAGGACTATGGTGTGAGTGGTGTTGGCCATATTTATTTGATAAAGGAATTGATTCTGGAATGATGTTGAAATTCTTAATTTATTGTAGTAAGACGAACAGGCAATAAAGTGCTATGCCACACCAGTTAAGATGGAGTGCATGTAATAGCCCTTCCCAGTACACAACATACCCCTTAAGCTGACACTTCAACAAATCTCTAAAGATGAGATAAAGGTATAAAGATCGGAGAGTGGCAGCATTTTATTTGCCATCACTGCTCTAAAAACGGTTGTGACCAATTCATTACAAAGGCAGTTGCTTTTTCATTCTTGGATTTTTATTTACTATACCCTCAATCCGTCTCTTATTCTACAATTCTACCTCAATAAACTTCTCTTTGCCTGTGAAAGATGAAACCTCCAGGAGGCCAAGGAACTGGCAGATGCTGAGCTACAGAAAAACCGTGTAACATGACATAATGTAGCAATATGGAGAACTAGTTCTTTTTAATAGTTATTTTACTACATTCCAGAACTTAATGCATCTTTGCCAAGTTGTTAAAGTAGCAAAACCCTTCAGTGTTATTGACTTATAGGCTTCATGTGTTTTTTCAATCACTTTCAGGGTTTTTTGAACTCTTGTATCTTTTGCTAAAGAATTTCAGCATACCTTTTCTGTACTTTATTACTGGTAATCATAGCACCTATTTTAACTTACATTCGCTTCGTATAGACCCCACCCTCCCGTTACTGTTTAGATTTAAATTTGTGAAGTAAAATAAAATGTCAGATAGTTAATACTTCCAGTGACTTGCATGGATACCATTTTACTGCCTCAAAGTCTGAAGTATTTATGACTGCAATTGTGTTTTCTGCCTTCAATTAATATTAAACTCTAACTTATTTTCACCAGCACTGTTAGGCACATTTGCTGCTTAATGAAGGGCATGTTCAGTTTCATCTTCATGCAAGTTTGCATTTTTTTTCAGATCTAAGTTCTAAGTAATTCTTCCACTGCCATGGCTCCTTTGCACATGGGCAGTTCAGATTCTGAAGTCCTACCTAGCTTGATGCTGAATTACGGATTATACTCGGACATTTGGAAGAATTCTCACATTTTGTCTGATTAAACAGCCCACCTTTAATTTAAGACATTGTCTCTTCACCAATACTTGTTCTATATATAATCAACTTAAAACTGCTCCTAACGGTTCCTAACTCACCTTGATATCTCCTATACCTCTACTGTTGACCTTTAGAAAATGGTGATAAACATTTATACTAACATATCTCTACGTTTGAGACCGGTTCCTGTGGTCATATTACAGTCGTGTTCAATGTCTCCTATGAAGACGAGTCCATTGAAATCTGTTTTCAGCCTGCTCTGTTAGGAAGATGTCATGGTTACATAAATAATGTGGCTGTGCCTAACAGGAAAATATAGCTTTCCATTTCAATTCCATATTTAATACCGGTCATATTATATTTAGCCTTCAGCTCAGCATTTGTCCTTATGTCAAGAATGTTTACCTGTGCATTAGTCTGAATTAGTTCCCTGATTTTGCCACCACTGCTGCAAACAATATTTAAGGAAAAGGATGCTGTGCATTTGTCATCCTTTCTAGCATTTTGGAGTATGTAAAGTAGTACTCCTGTGGTACTCTTTTACATACTTGTACTTGGTTTTGTGTACTAGCCCAAAAACATCTAAAACTGGAATATTTATTCAATTTGGCACCAATAGAAGTGTGCTCTCCTTGCTCTTTTGCTAAAACTGAGTTTGATGCTCAGATACGACTCACATAGGCATGTCAGAGTACATAAAAGAACACTCCTGTTGTACTGTGTCCACTACTCATAAATAAGTTTGTGATCACCCCCCCCTAGTGTTATTTTTGAGCTTTCCACAAATGCATATACATTTTGTATGACATCTGGGTTGTTATTCATTTCCAGAATTGAAAATGCAGTGATTCTCCTTTGCTAGTATTATTTGGCATCCCACCTGTTAATAAGGTGAAAAATAGGTAAAATAAACTCATGCAATCCACCAATGGCATCCCACCCTCGCAAGACCTGTGCGACTCGTTGGCCACCTTCTTCCACCTCAAGATCGCCGACATCCACCACAGCTTCAACACCACGACCACCTCGACAACCACAGAGACCTCCACCTCCGTGACCAACACCTACACTAACCGCCTGCTCTCCTGGACCAACATCAACAATGACGAAACCTGCAAGACCATGAACTCCATCCACTCCAGATCACGTCAGACCCATGCCCACACCACATCTTCAACAAAGCCAGCACAACTATCACACCCCATCTCCAGAAAGTTATCAACATCTCCTTCGAGACAGCAACCTTCCCGGAAAGCTGGAAGCATGCCGAGATCAACGCCTTACTCAAGAAAGCCAAGGCGGAACCCAAGGACCTCAAGAACCTCCGACCCATCTCCCTGCTCCTGTTCCCGGCAAAGGTCATTGAGAAAACCATCAACAAACAGCTGACGCGCTACCTTGAGGAGAACAGCATCCTGGACCCGTCCCAGTCTGGGTTCCGCACGCAACCACAACACCGAAACCGCCCTCATCGCCGCCACCGACGACATCAGATCCTTGCTGGATAACAGAGAAACAGCGTCCCTCATCCTCATGGATCTGTCAGCCGCCGTCCACACGGTCTGCCACCGCACACTACGAACCCGCCTCCACGACGCCGGGATCCAAGCGAAGGCCCTGGACTGGACCACCTCCTTCCTCTCTGGCAGAACACAGAGCGTCCGCCTCCACCCCTTCTGCTCCAAGGCCACCGAGATCATCTGTGGCGTACCCCAGGGCTCATCCCTCAGCCCCGCGCTGTTCATCATCTACATGGCACCTCTCGCCCACGTCGCCCGACAGCACGACCTCAACATTATCTCCTACGCTGATGACACCCAACTGATCCTCTCGCTCACAAAAAGACCCCCACACCGCCAAAACCAACCTACACAAAGGAATGAAGGCCGTCGTCGAATGGATGAGGAACAGCTGGTTGAAGCTGAACTCGGACAAGACGGAGGTCCCCATCCTCGGATCAACCCCTTCGGCCTGGGACGACTCCTGGTGGCCGGCCTCACTGGGAACAGCTCCAACACCAACCGATGACGCACACAACCTAGGGATCATCCTCGACTCCACCCTCTCCATGACTAAGCAGGTCAATGCCGTCTCCTCCTCTTCCTGCTTCAACACCCTCCGCATGCTCTGCAGGATCTACAAGTGGATCCCCACCGCCATTGTCAGCAGCAGGTTGGACTACGGAAACGCACTCTACGCAGGAGCCTCGGCCAAACTCCTAGACGACTGCAACGCATCCAGAACTCCTCCACACGTCTGATCCTCGATATCCCCCGCCGCAGCCACATCACACCCCACCTGAGAGACCTGCACTGGCTCCCCGTCTCCAAGAGGATAACCTTCACGCTCCTCACCCATGCACACAAAGCACTCAACAACACCAGACCAGCGTACCTCAACGGACGGCTCAGCTTTTACACCCCCACCCACCAGCTCCACTCCGCTGGCCTCGCCCTCGCCGCAGTCCCCCACATCCAAAGAGCAACCTCCGGTGGCAGATCTTTCTCCCACCTAGCCGCCAACACCTGGAACACCCTCCCCACCCACCAACGGTAGACCCAAGACATGCTGGCCTTCAGAAGACTTCTCAAGAGCAGTAGCAGCATCTCCCCCCGCCCCCAGCGCCTTGAGACCCTCATGGGTAAGTAGCGCGCTTTACAAATACTATGATTGATTGATTGATTGATGCGATGAACACAGCTCTGTTTACAGTCTGTGAGGTTATCTTACCATGCACAGAAAAGGGCCTTCTGTCTTCTGTTGTTTGCAGAACAGAGCTTTAACTCTCTTATAACCTGGAGAAGACCATTTTCTCTGTCCTAGCACTTATCTGCAATCTACTTGTGGATAATATGTTAATTTCCTCTCAATACTCACCACTAGCCACTGTTCTCTCCCCTCCACACATGCTACTTCAGTGTTCGCTGGTCTTGAACTTTAAAATACCTATTCAATTTTTCTACTTGCACTGACTCCACTACGTTTTTTTAACTTCCAACTCACCTCTCTTATGTAGTATTAGTTGATCTGCTTCATTATATTCCATATGATTATAATGATTCCTGTTTTCCCAATCGACGGATCTCATTTCACACACTCATAAACTGTTTGTATATGCACATTTATGTGTTTTAAAAGTGACTTTTGGCTCGCTTCTGTTGGGGGCTATTTGAGCTGCTTGGCGGCTCGCGCTGACATATTTTTTAGTGTTACCTGTTTTTAATCTCTTCAATTGTTCACCAGGGCTGCTGGGGCTGATTCATTGTGCGCTGGAGGGGGCTCTTCGCATTACGTCTTCCTCCGCTCTCCTGATTGGCGGGGACCGTCCGTGCGAGCGGTCCCGCCTTTCCGGAAGTTAGCGGTCTAGTCGGAGGTGGCCAGGATAAAAGAGATGCTGACACGCGTGCGTAGCGGGCGCGGCTAAGGCGTGCCAAAGGCAAGCCCGTCTGCGCCCATCCGCGCTAAGGACGCGCTCGGCGCCAACCACGCTGCTTCGCCCACGGCCTATTCGGATCAGGATAAAGCAAGACGCCCGCTTTGTTACTCCAGTGCAGAACTTCATCTCATCAACAGAGGGGCTAGTGGTAGGGGAGCTCTGTGTCTTGCGGAGACTGCATCTTCACTGTCTGACTTTTGTGTTAAGGACCTTTTACCAAGCAGATCGCTGCCCAAGCATAGGGTTGAAATTCAGTTGTTACTGGAACTGCACAAGCTTGAAATGTTGTGTATGGCAGAAACCTGGACTAACCCAGATTGCGAAGTCAATCTTGGTTTGGCTTGCCCCCCTGGTTATAAAATCCTCCACAAGTCGAGATTTCCGGGGGAGGGGTTGGATTGATCTATAGAGAGTCCTTGAATCTGGCCACTATTGATATTGATGGGGTCGCAGTGGTAGAACTCTTTGGGTTTGTTATTAGGAGTGCTCTTGGCCAGACTTTAACAGGGATTATCTGCTATCGACCTCCAGGCGCCTTCAGTGTGCAACAGCAGCAGCTGTTACTGGAGATCTTAACCAACATGGCCGCTACGCACAGTAGACTGCTGATTTTGGGCGAATTCAACCTTTGGTTGAATGGGTCCCTTGATACGTGCTTGGCCAGCATTATTCAGTCATGTGAGGGTCTGGGCCTTCGCCGACAAGTATTCAAGGCCACTCATACTGGAGGGCACGTGTTGGATTTTATTTTTTCGGAGGGTGATAAAGTGTATATTGGGGAAGTCCTGCCCATGGATTGGACTGACCACTTCTTGATTGAATTTTATGTGAACTTTACCAGTCTTGACAAGCGGGGAGGTAATCTTGTGAATGAATTTGTGGGTAGGGACTGGAAGGCTCTTAGACATAAGAGGGGCCAGGGTGTGGCGTTTCAGGTGGAGGACTGTTTCTCCCCAGAGGCTCAAGTGGAGGAGAATTACTCCGCGCTTTGCAGGAGAATCGCCTTGGCTCTCGATACTCTTGCTCCTCTTAAGAGCCATCGGAGCAGGGGTAGACCCTCTGCCCTGTGGTTTAATGAGGATTTAAAAACCTTGAAACTTGAATGTAAACGGGCCGAGAGGAGATGGATGCATGGCTACCAGGATGAGGATAAGCTGTCCAGGAGAATAAAGATTGGGGAATATAGGAAGAGGATCAACCCGACTAAAGCAGACTATTTTGCCACCCTGATACTTAATGCTCCAACTAGCGCAAAAAGTATTTTTAACATTCTAAATAGCCTGACCAACCCAGATTGCTCCAAAAATGTGTTCTCCCCCTCTCAAACTCTTTGTGAGGACCTGGCCAGGTTTTTTCATAACCAAGTTAATGACATTATTGAGGATTTGGGTGGGTTTTCTCATTCTCCTGCTGTAGTGAATGTTTTACCGCTTGATACCGATGACTCGGAGGGTATTAGCATTGTGGCTGCAGGTGTCAACTTGGAGGGGGGTAACACCGGTTCTCTCTCTGACTTTTTTCCCCTGGAGTTTGAGGACTTCTGCAGATTAGCTGATGGTATTGCATCTGGTTCTCCCCTAGACCCGATGCCTTGCAAAATCTGGAAAGAGTTTGGGGCAGAGCTGTTTCCCTTGCTTTGTCTGATTTGTAATCAGTCTCTTACTGAGGGAAGGGTTCCGTCTCAGTGGAAGCAGGCATTGGTGACACCCCTGCTTAAAAAGCCCTCCCTTGATCCTGAGTGTCCTAAAAATTTTAGGCCCATCTCCCTACCTTTTCCTGCTAAAATAGTGGAATGGGTAGGGAGTAGCACTCTGTTCAAATATGTAGAACAAGCTAAGCTCTTGGAGGAGGAGCAGTTTGGGTTTCGGCCGGCCTATGGCACTGAGACAGCCTTGGTGACCGTGATGGACGAACTTCGGGAGCGGGCAGACAGGGGTCAGGCAGCTGTACTTATTCTGCTTGACCTGTCTGGCGCCTTCGATACGGTTAACCATGAAATCTTGCTGAGACAACATAAAGAGGTGGGAGTGACGGGCAGTGCCCTTAGGTGGTTCCAGTCTTTTTTGCTAGGTAGACAACAGGCAGTGTACCCCTCCCCCCCCAATCCCTCCCCACCCTCCCTTACCAATCTGTTTTTACGAATGTCTCACATGGCGTGCCACAGGGCTCGGCCATCAGCCCTATTCTTTTCAATATTTATATGAAACCCTTGATGGCGGTCATCAAGCAACACAACATTAAGATAGTTAATTATGCAAATGATACACAATTGATTCTCTTCCTGGAGGGAGCACAGTCAACATCTTTAGATGGGTTTCATAATTGCCTGCGGGACACAACGTTATGGCTGAGGGATAATTAGCTGCAATTCAATGCGTCCAAAACGGAGGTGCTTTACTGTGCCACGGATAGGATTCCTTCCGTGTTGACTAGTAATTTTTGGCCCTCTGACTCCCCCAATTTGTTTCAGCCTGTTAAGACAGTCCGTAACCTGCGTGTGACATTTGATTGTAATCTCACTTTGGAGGTGCATGTGACGAAAGTTGTGGGCGGCTGTCTGGCCATCATCCGTTCCTTACGGAAGATCTTTCCTCTGCTTCCTCCCGTGGCGCGCTCGCTGATAGCTTGGAGTACCATACTTAGCAGAGTTGATTACTGCAATGCCCTGCTTCTTGAGTCCCCTAAATTCCTCCAGGACAGGCTGCAGAGGATACAAACAACTGCAGCTAAATTAGTGTTAGGCTGGTCTAGAAGGTCTTCCGCTTCACTGGCCGTGGCTGAGCTACATTGGCTCCCTCTGAAACAAATAATTAAGTTCAAATCACTCTGCTTAGTATTCAAGGCCCTTTATGGAATGGGTCCTATCTCTTTTCAAAGCAAGTTCGAGTGGTATGTTCCTACCCGAACTTTGCGCTCATCAGGGGCAAAACGGATAAAAATCCCCAGATTCAAAAAAGTTAGAGCAGGTGGTAGATCCTTTAGGGTCGCAGCTGCAAAGCTCTGGAACACGTTACTGCTTGAGCTTAGGCAAATCAGTGATCTCCTTCCGTTTAGAAGGAGCTAAAAAACATGGCTGTTTTCAAAGATTTAGGGGTTTGGCCACAGTAGGGTCCAACGGATATATATTATGCCGAGACACTAGCACCAGGATGCCTGTCAGGTGACAGTGTGCTCTAGAAATTCAATAAATAAATTTTTTTTTAGTTTGTTTATGTTTTTTTAATATGTAGTTGTTTATAAATTCCATGTTTGGTTAATGCGTCATCTGTGCAATACACAGACACCTTCATGGTCTGGTTTTCGGTGTAGCCAAAGCCCACTTTATGCAGTTATAAATAATTGTTAACAATAGGTCTAGGCAGCTGTTGGAAATGGCCTGTTTTGCAGGGTTATACCCAAACTTTTTTCTTCTTCCTCCTACTTTTCCTGACCTGTTTGTGTTGGTTTTATGACTCTGGGCACTTAACTACTGCTAATCCGTGCTAAAGAGCATATGCTCTCTGTGTAAATTGTGTTTATGGATTCTTTATTTTCCATGATTGGCTTATTTGATTTACTGCTAAGTGCACCTTGTGTGCCCAGGGCCTGTAAATCAAATGCTGCTAGTGGGCGTGCAAAACTGATTGTGCAACGGATTGTGCCACCCATACAGGAAGCCTTTCAAAGGTGCCTCAGATCTGCCACTGCAGTGTCTGCGCTCAGTTTTTACTGCCATGTCGATCTGGCAATTGCTCCCACTTGCCAGGCCCTAACCTTCCCTTTTCTTACATGTAAGGCACCCTTCAGCTGATTTGGTTCACGGCGGGAGTTACGTTCCCTGCCCGCCGCTGGATGGCTATGGCTGCCGTGGTTTCTTTTACTCTCGGAATGTATCTTGAACCCTTCTAATACATGCTATGGAATGCCGGTTCCCCGGAGTTTAGATTAATCCCATTTTCCTGCATCACAAATTATTTACATGTGGATCCACATGACCTGCCTGCCTGACCACACCACAATTGTGTTTATCTAAGCACCCTGAATCCTGATTTGAGCCTTTCATCTTTCTATCTTGTTACCGCCTGTGTTCCTTTCGGATCTTTTACATCCAGCCGCTTTTGTTTTTGTGTCCCATGTTTGATCTGACCGCCCTGATGAAGATGTGACCCATATCAGGGTTAGACACCGAAAAGCTTGTTGGCGAGTCGACTGCCTCTGTTTGTTTCCACCTTCCTCAATAAGAAGATACATGAATGAGCACTGGTCACTTGATGGCTATCATGTACCGTTTGTCATGAGTTGTATGGCAATGTCATAATATATATTAGTGACTTTTTGAGTGCTTTATAAAGTGTTATAACGTGTTATCAGGAAGTTTAGGGTTTTTGGCACCACTCATGTAGGCCCACTGCACCCCATGGGCAGGGTGCGTTGTATGTGAAAGGTAGGACATATCCTGGTGTGTGTGAAATGCCCTGATACTGAAATACTGTGTATTTTTTTTTCACTATTGAAAGGCTATCAGCCCCATAGGATAGCATGGGAGATATTTTGTAACACATTGCAAGTATAAATTCCCATGGGAACAAGATAGACAGATGGAGTCAGAATTTAATAACACATCTTTTAGTAAAGATGGTTTTTAAATTGTGGGTTGGAAATGCCACTTTCAAGTAGACATTTTCTTGCTTAGCCATCCTATGTGCCTCTGCTGAGTTGTGTATTGACTGTGGTTTTGAAATGACAGGGAATGGGATAGGCATTCCATGCAGACATCCACTGTGGGTTTGAGGTGTGTCCTGCCGCCCTGGATGACTCAGAGCTGAGCTAAATAGACCTAGGCTAATTCAGAGTCATGGGAAGAGTTTTTCCTTGCACCTGAATGGGCCCGGTCTCCTGTGTACAATACAGTTTCCGCCTCCTGCCAAGAAGCTGGGCCAGAGAGGACAGAACTGGTTTGGACTGAGCTGGGAAACTTTTTGCCACAAGAGAACAAAGGAAAATGTGGTATAAATATTGGGGCCCAGACTCCAGAACTTTACAATACTTATGGACTCAAGAGGAACCTCTGCCAAGGAGAAGAGCTGAAGAAGCTGTGAGGAGGAGTACTGCCCCATTGCTGGGTGGATGCTTTGCTGGGTTGGCCTGCAGTGGCTGTTTCTGCTAAGGAGAGGACAAAGACTGAAATGTGCTGTGTATCCTGCTTGAAGAAGATCTCCAAGGGCTTGGTGTAGGCTTTGCCTCTTGTTCTGAAGTATCAGGGACACAAAGTCTTCATTTCTTCTGTCCTCCTGGACCTGAAACAGCAGTTTCAGCTGCCACAGAGGGAAAAAGCAACGCTGACGCCGGCGAGCGATGTTGTGAACTGCGAGGTAGCAGCGGGCACCCCTCGTGAGGTGGACGACACACCACCCCGACTTGCAGAGTAGCCCGCGCCTGCCGCTGCCGCACCGTATCGCCTCTGACCCCGTCACCGAGGCTGCTACCTGCACCGGAGCCGAGGGCCCGGATCGTGGTGCTCACGACGCACCGCTCCGACTTGAACCGCAGCCCCGACCTCACTGCTGCTGGTTCTTTATCATCGCAGAGACAATACCTGACGTGGATGACCTCCCAAATCCAATGACCCCACACTGTCGAAAGGATCTGTTACCTCCCCGACAACAGTAAGGAACCAATGCCTCACCTTCCCTGCATCACAGTAAGGAACCAACGCCTCATCTTTCCTGTGGTCGTAAGGAACCAACAGCACCCAGCGCCAACAATGCATCACCTCTTTGATGCCGTGCACTGTCTTTGTTTTCATTGTTTGCCAAGGTAATGTACTTTGGGGTCCATGTGACTCCAGGCCCGACACCGCGCACCTCGCGGTCGGTGCAATACTTTGGGGGTTTCATCTGTCACAACCTCGTAATAGCCCCAGGTGGAGCTTGTTGCTACAAGTTTTATGTTTGTGAATAAGCTATTTTTTATGATATCTTGACATATGTATGGTGGATTTTTATCGTTTTGGTCTTGTTTGGTTTAGATAAATATTTCCTATTTTCTAAACTGGTATGTGTTCATTTGTAGTGTTTTTTTCAGTTTTTGGTTGTGTGCACAAATGCTTTACACACTGCCTCTGAGATAAGTCTGTCTGCTTATACCAAGGGGATGAACAGGGGTTGTCAAAGGACGTAACTCCCTTACCCTGACTAGAGGCAAGTGTCCCTACTTGAAAAAAAGGTGCAAACCATTGCCAACTAGAGACCCCCATTTCTAACAGCAGCTCTGCTATCAAGTCAGACCTAACCGAAATTCCACATAAAGCTAAGTGAAAAAGAAAATTAATTTCATTAGTTATAAAATAAAAAAAGTTCAATAATGAAATATTCCAGCAAAATGTTAAAAATGAAATGGCGTCTAAAAATGGTTGTTTGCATTAGAGTTGTTAAAGTACAATTTATAAAATATCAAAGTGACAAAACAAAATTGGACTTATTGCATACTGCCATAGTATTAAGTTTAAGAACAAAGGGATTACAGGGCAAATCATGTGCTAGATAGCATGTAATGGAAATCCTCTGATTTGTGGTGGAACTGCTGAATCTAGAGAAGAATTCTGCAGCAAAATGTCATCCACCATTTGCATAATGTGATGGAGAACTTGCATCAACAATCATTGGATTTTCATTAACGGGCCTACTCAAAATGAGTCCTTTGTTTAATGATCTAGGAATTGTATTTGCTGCATTACTTTATTAAAAAAGGCACTGTAAAAGGAAACCTCATGTATTTTATCAATTATTTAGAGCTTGAACACTAGATTTGGCCAAGTAAAACAGGAAGCTTGCAGTGCCACAACCAATGAAAATCGCAGACATTAAAGAGGCTCTCCAGTAAAATGTTTAAAGCTTGTCAATTTTCCCAATATTACTTCATTAACAATCACCAACAATAGGGATTATGGAATGTTCCTTTGTTTGATGACCTCTGGTTGGGTTGTGAAATCTATTGTGACATCATTCAATAGATAGCCCCTTAAAGAGACCAGAGACTTGAGTGTCTTTCTACAAATATGCTCTCTCACCATTAAGGGAGAAGGGAGGATCTTGTATTGCCTGTGAATACTGAATGCCATTTTGAGGGAAAAATTCACGTGTGAAAATGTAGTGTCTTCCAGTGTCTAGGAGGGAGAAGGGAGGAAAGAGTGAAAGGTATCTCTTGACAATATTTGGTCACCTAAGCCACAGTTGCTCTGCTCTCCCCATCACATTGCCACCATGGGGTTTAAAAATGTCCTCTGTTAATGACTGCACCCACACCAGAGTGTGTGTGTCCCACCCCAATATGCCATACCAAAGGCCAGAGTTTAGATAGATAATCTGTTCGGTGCCAGGTGGCCTCTTTCGGAATTATAAACAATATATAGTCCACAACGTTGAATATTATTTTTCTTCATTCCACTACCTGTTTTTTCCCATTAGAAACAAGCAGAGATTCTATCTTATCCCTCAGTCATGATAAGATGTTGAAGATTAGCTCTACTATATCCTCACAGAGATCAGTCGTGACTTTGTGCTAGTTTGCAAACCTTCTTTGTTTGTATGTAAGGAAGGGTATGTCTCTCTCTCTCCCTCCCTCAGTTTTGTCAGGTCTTACATTTATGTTTCATCTTGAGAGGGTATCAGTGAGCCTTGATGAATTCATTTTCTAGATAATGAATAATTATCATATTATATATTGTTAAAGGAACATTGACATAATAAATTATGAAATAATGACCCCTTTCTCTTTTGCACTGCTAAAGCACTTCCTTTACATTGGATTGCGAGCATTTTGCGTACAGCCGACTAATTATTGCAGAAAAGATTTCTCCCCTCTTCCCCCTATTTAGCATTTTCCTCTTTTTCAGTGTGTGATGTACAAGTCTTTGCTGGCTAATTATGTATATATTTAGCTGCTGCATGTGTTGGGCTTATTATTGTCATCTAATTAGATGTAACTTGAACTGCATGCTTCTCGAAAAATCATTAAAAATTCTTTCCTAATGACCTAGAGATGACAAAATGTCTGTAAAGTGTGAAGAAGCAGACAAGCACAGGGACATCGCTCTTAAAGAGTGTTAATCCAGATGCTGCAATCATCTCATTAAACAATATTTTGCTGTCATTAACATTTTCACCAAGGATTTGCAGTTATAATTTCTTTGTCAGCTGTCTGTGGATCACCTTACCCTTAAAACTAAAGTGCCCCATAAAAACATTAAATTAGATTGTTTAATTAAAAAAAGCTTTCTTTAAACGAAGTAACATCCGATCTTTAGCCGTTCCCTTTTGCCTTCACTTTGTTGTTTCAGAAGATTAGCGTCAGGAGCCTACACTGTTTAATATGCATCCTTTGACACTAATCTTCATAAGCCTGGTTGGTGGAAAATTAGCAGCTGTTACGGAATGTCACGGGATGTACCTGTAGTAAGGGCAGGCATTAAAATTAAATCAGGGAATTGACTACCAAAAACTTTGTATTAATTCTTGCATTTCCTTCTAAACGTTAGTAAATAATTTGAAAAGATCCATGTATATATGTGTTTGATTTAAAAAAAAGATTTATATGCTACTTAGAAATGCAGAGTGTAATATGCAATTTTTTACCGTTGTTGAGTACAGTGGCGGCTGCTTATATTTGAAAGTGGTGTGGTGAATATTTTGACCCAGTCTGCGAAGCCAGCAGCCCCAAAACTCCCAATCACGGTCTGTTATAGACAATGTTTTTAATGGGCCATGATTGAGAGCTCTGGAGTAGAGGCTGAAGGAAGCACAACTTTCTCACACTACTTGTAAGTAGGTAAAAAAATCGACTTCATTCAAGAAAGAAATAGAGTACTTATCTACTCTGCTCCAGTCCCACTTTCCGTCTCAGTGAGTTCATACAAAGTTTGCAGACATCAGTATGTAGGCAACGTATTCCAGTTCAGGCCATTGCTCACCCAGTTGTACAACCATCTCGGTTCAATAAAACAAGTATGATTTAGTATAAAACACATTTTGGTCCCCTTACAGCTCCGATGAACGCATGTCCGAAAAATTGCGATGATTCCTGTGGTGACTTAAAAGAAGGCGAGGATTAATTTAGAGGCACAACAGTTAGCTCCAAAGCTTAGCTCTTGGCAGCCAGAAAGAATACACACAACTCATTGTGCTCTGATGTTTTGCATGGGAGAAAAATATGAGAAAAGTATTTAAATTGGAAATGGAGTTCTTCCACTTACACACAAGCCTACACATAAATCCCGGTATATCACCCTGCGATTTGAACCCATTACCTACAGATTACACTGAAAAGTCTGCAACAGGCTCTTAGCTAAAAGACAACTAAAGAAAACAATCAAAGATAAAATAAGCAAGAAATCTAATATAAAATAAAATTAGAAAATGTATTAGGTGTTACAATTTCTCTGTTTGGAAGTAAGTCCATGAATATTTAGGTTGAGCATAATCATTTTCTAAAGTAGAGGAAGTGGTGGTTTCAGTGGAATCAATATCTGAATATGAAGCAGCATCTACCTTGTTGAAAATATTTCCTTCTTCCAATTTATTGAAAGAACAACCTGTCGATGTTTCCCCACCATGACCTACAGCTTGAAAAAAATTCAGCTGCTACAGGAGACACGCTCAAGGGGCACCTTGTCATTGAGATCTGAAAAAGAAGAAAAATGTGAAGAGGGATAAACATCACTCTCACTTATAGAGGGATCATCATTACTATTGCTGTCAACCATTTATCTAATAATCCTTCATCAACTTTGGCAAGTCTGTTCTTTTACCACCAGTATCCATTGCTGAGTTTAACTAAGGATTTCCCCATCCTAACAATTTTAAAAAGGTTTTGAAAATTTAGACTCACCTTTTTTGACACAAGGGAGTTTAATTTTGATACAATCCACCACAAATAACGTGGACATGAAATATTTAGTCTTGTCTGAATTATCATTTTTCACTGTCTTAGATGCTCTTCTCACCTCAACATTAATTTGTTCTACCTCATATATTTCCTTGAGATCTAAAATTGGTAAATCCACTTTGATCCAAGAAGGTGTGAATGAAATGTGTGGTATGCGGCCTTTAAGCATCGCAAATTGGGGAAAATCCAAACTCCTTGACATCAGCTTTGTCGCCTAAAGCAGCCTGCAGAGCTTCAACTATGACCCTATTAAATCTTTATACAGGGTCATTTATATTAGCTGAATAAAGAGACTTTCAAGTGTAAACATTTTAAATTTCAAAGAGGTAAATTGTTTACCATTATCCGTGATAATACTAGAAGGCAAACCCTCTTTGTAAAAACGTTCACGTAAAAAATGTACATTAGTGTGAGATGTAGGTTGGGACACCCATTTTATTTCTGCCCATCTTGAAAAAAACAAAAGCATATACTTGCATCTTGAAAGATTATCATAGAGACCCCGAATGTCCGAGGCGCACTAGTCCCAAGGTCTGGAAAAATACAAACAACTTTATTTGTAAATAGCGATATTGTCTGAGTTAAAGCATACAGAACAATGCTTGACAAATCCAGAGAATTGTGGGTCCATATAAGTTCACCAAAATACTTCTCGGACTCATTTTATTTTGAGGTTCTCGCCTAAATGTCCTGTATGTGCTAACATAATGATAATGTGACGAATATCCTTAGGAGGAATAACACACTGCTTCTTTAATACTATATCCCATGCAACTGACATGGATTCCCTAACTTTCCACAAAATCTGCAGGGAAGGAGTAAACTGTTTCTCACAAGGCCACCTTTTATTGGTGAACTCGATAATTTTTTTTTATTCATCATCTTCTTAACAACTTCCTATCCATGCTTCTTTTGATAGCTCACCACCACACAGGCAACACATCGTCTACAGTTGCAACTACACATTCTTCTATGATTTCAGCATAGAAGCCTGCAGAGGCATTTGATAATCTAGAAAGACAATCTGCAATGATGTTGCATGACTCTTGGATGTAATATGCATGAAAATTGTATTTAAAAGTGTTGGAAAGAATTCTGACCAAATGGGCAGACGCGGTACCTGTGCTATTATGGTTAAGTAATGCTAATAGGGGGTCGTGGTCTGGCTTGATGGAAATTCCCTACCCCATAGGTATGTTTTAAAATCACCCACATGCCTGCTGAAGCCTCCCTGAAGTATCTGGCTTCAGAGCTGTTTAGGGGCCGTGTAAGAAAAGGCCATTGTGTTTTCCAAACCTTGACATCTCTGATTAAGCATAGCTCCAAGTCCTTCAAAACTGGCATCAATATACAAATAACATTGTCATTTTTTATTAAAAGGACTTAGAAGCAGGGGATTGACAATTGAGTTTTTGAGCTTAACAAAAGTCTCCTATTATTCCTTGGACCATACAAAGTTTTCTCAATGTTAACACTGTGAGAAAACCTACACACGAATCTGGAGTACAACTCACACCCCTTCTGCTAGCCGAACCGCCAAACCAACCATCTGCCTTCCCCCTTCCCAACTCACACAACTCTAAATAAGATCTTACTTGATCTTTGCAGGTGAGTAGTGCGCTATACAAGTATCAATTTTTTACATTTACATTTACAAATATCTTGGATTAAACATGGTCTAGGTGAGATTCCCTTGGCAGATATGGTGTGACTCAAATCATCAACTTGAGTGAGAAATTTGTATTTCTCCATTTGTGGCATTATCCCTTTTTCCTGTTGGGTTTTTTATACTTCTGACAACCGTGAATTTTGTGGTGTCAGCATAAACCAGAATGTGGTCTTGATACGCCTTAACCCCACAAATGTGGTAAGGTGTCTGCATCTATCTTCCAGTGAAATCTGGTGATATGAAGATTTGAGTTCTACTGCGGTAAACAATTTTGCGTCTCTCCAATTGCGTCAAAAGTTATTGTATTTTGGGAAGGGGACGACCATCAACAATGATCTGTTTGTTTAGAGACCTCAAATCAGCACATGACCTTTGAGTGCTGGACCTTTTCTTTACTAATACAATGGGGGACACCCATTCAGATGAATTACTCCTTTTTGTAGCAACTGTTGTAGTACAGGGCTGAGATCTTTCCTTACACTAAGGCGTGCATCTCTGAGTTTATGTCTCACAGAAGGTGCACCAGCTTTAAGTTTAATCTCATGAGAGAATCCTTTACCCATGCCCAATGCTTTTCTAAATATATCTTTGTACTGGGGAAATAACACCATTAATACCTTGATGAATGACCATACAATACACTGGAATATCAGAAGATGAATCCAGAATGAGCACTAGGTTGCTTTGGGGCCTCCATCCTTCAACATGTTGACCATTTTTCACAAGGTATATTTTTCTCAACATGGTGCGAGACCTATAGCAAATGGAAGCCACAAAATACTTTAATGCTGGATTTCTGTAACCATAAGCTTTCACATTGCTGTCACTCCAATGGTTTTTGAAGAACACTTCAGAAATTAATTTTAAAAAGTGATCCTGAATTCACCTTCATGATGGTTTTCACTCCATCAATGACAATTTAAGAGTTCTGTGGTTTGCAGGAATCGCTATCAATGGATGTACATAAAATCTCATCATGGCGGTCTCTTATCATCACAGCCTAATGTCAAAAATACATTTTCCTTCTCCTGTGTGTCTTGACAAAGGTCAGATTTATTCTCCATTGTGGTATTTACATTACCTTTTGACCTGCAGACAGACGAGAAGTGTCCAATCTTCCCACACTTGAAGCATTGTTTAGCAATTGCAGGACACATGGACTTATTGAAGTGTACGCCAGACCCACATCTGGCACTTTTGGCTTTGTTGCTATTAGGTTTGCCAGTTCCTCTGTTGAATTAATTTCTAGGACTGTTGCACACAAAAGCAACTTAAAGATGGTTCTTTCTTTCATCATTTAGCATTTTGCATGAGTGTATCAACCTCTCAATACCATTTGCCACTTTGACCACCTCAGACAATGTTGAGTTTTTATGTCTTAGTAATTGCTTCTTTTATTTTTGGGTTATGGCAATGCATAATCACCTGACCCCAAATATATTGATCAGCTGAAATACCAAACCCACATGTTGCTGCTAAAATATGAGAGCAGCAACATATCCTTGAATGAAATGAAATGAAATTAAATTTGATTTGTAGAGTGCATGGCTGCCCGAAAGCGTCCCAGCGCTTGCTTGGGGAACCCATCCTAGTATTCCCCTGCAAGATAACCCATTACTGGGCATCCCCAAGGTGAAAGCCAGGCATCCCGCTGCGAGGGGCCGTTGTGGATATTAAGCAAGCTATTGCCCAGAGTTACAGAGTGGGACTCCATGATTGGAATAGGCACTGAGGCGAGAATTGTCAGGTCCTGGGAAATTTGAGCCCAAGACCCGCCGAGGTGGGGAATTGAACCCTGGCCCGGGCCAGACCTCTGCATCAGGGTCTGCCGCTCCAACCACTTGAGCCACACTTCTCCAACAAGTTTAGTGGACAACTGCTGTCTAGAATAGAAGTTAAAGAGCTCCATCGCTACATTTGACTCAACCGTAAAATTTAGCTTTAGTCTATCTAAAGCTTCCCAAAGTCATCATACTCCTGAACCCCAACAGGCGCTTGACTCTGATGTAAGTGATCAAAAATGTATTGTGCCTCAGCACCAATAGAGTTCAAGAACAACCCTTTCTTCTTTCTTGTGGAATTAAATGCATTAGCATCAATAGCACTCATAAAGTTGTTAAACAATCCAATCGATTTACTAAATGCCATTGATACATCTCCAGGTTTTTTAATTAAAGGTGGTGGTGGATTACAACACTGCTGCATGCTGATAAAAATATTAAAATGGAAATAGCTGTGGATATAAATAATTGTCCAGTTTGCATGCGAGTGAAGAAGCCAGAATACTTGATTGAAATAGGGTGAATGATGTTCACTATTATAGTTAACTAAAATGGTTAAAAGGATCTAATATTAGACATGCAGCATTGATTAAATAATGGCGACATTAATGTGTTGGGCTGGCATAACAAGCTCCGTAATGCTGATGTGCAAAACATGTTGGTGTCTGTCGACAGAATTGCTCCACGTTAGCTTTGTTACTGATGCAAATATGGCAGAAAGTACGCTACAGGATAACCGGGTGGTTTCTGCCAATGATCGGCTTTACAACTGTTTTTGGATGTGTCAAGTAAAATGGCGGCATGTAAGCTACGTGAGCGCCATGTGACTGGCGGCAGTAGTTGTAGGCAAAGCTGATAATGTTGATTTAAAATGGCGGCACGTACGAGATGTGAGTGCCGTATGGAAGGCAGCGGGGAAGTGCTGCACAGGACTGCGGGTGATGTCACTTACGATCGGGAACTCGGTGTGTGCCGATGGTGTAATTCAGTTTAGGAGCCTTTGGGTGGTACTTAGATGGCTAACTGCTGCTGCTACGACTCTCCGGCAATGCTTGGCATCAGTGGCTCAGCTTGCCTTAAGTTAGGGAGCCAAATGAGAACATCACCAATGTGGCGGCAAAGAAATATCAACAAAAGAGGTTGCTCCACAGTGACGGACATCGCTGGGGACAAGATGCTCATCGCCAAAATGTGGTAAGTATGAAGGACAGCAACATTGATCGAAAAAGACTTTAATGGTACAATTGTCCCCAGCAGCAGAGGTGAATGACAAGCCACAGCACTGGCCAATATCCAGCTGCCGGACACTTTAACATAAACATTCTGAAACGGCATGTAGAACTTAGAATACAACAACACGAGACAGCAGCAAGGATGCCAGTCGCTCCTGCACAGGGGTCAGTCAAAGTAAACATAAGCGCTAATATAAGTAACATAAGTGCGGATTACAAACATTGCAAGTTCAAATAACTCAACATTACAACATCTCTCTAGTAGAGGCAGGTGTTTTAACACACTGAGCAATCTCTCAGAGGTTGAAACCAGTGACCTGAATGTCAAATGTAGATCTCGGTTAGCAGCGCATAATCCAGCTGTGCTATGTTACCATGCGGATTTAAAGAAACAGATTAACCTGTCCACTAGCTTGTCACAAATGATTCTCTTCCCTAGGCAGTATGGCCTTAGCACCCTTATCCATGTCCCTCTTGTGATATCTCTTATGCCCCATGAGATGGGTCCCTGCATTGACCCGTATTAACATGCCCAGCCCACTGCCCGCTCACCTACCTAGAGCCTCCCGGCCTGCATGCTGCATGAAAGATTCTACAGTGCACCAGAGTTTCAACTAAAAAAGCAGCAGTGCTGGATGAAGGAAAGTCATACCTGTCCAGCTGGCTCTATAAGATGGATACATGCATTGACCCTTATTAACATACCCAGCCCACTCACCTACCCGGAGCCTCCTGGCCTGCATGCTGCATGAAAAATTCCACATGCACCAGAGTTTCAACTACAAAAGCAGCAGTGCTGGATGAAGGAAAGTCATACCTGTCCAGCTGGCTCTATAAGATTGATACCTGCATTGACCCGTATTAACATGCCCAGCCCACTCACCTACCCGGAGTCTCCTAACCTGTCTGCTGCACAAAGAATTCCACAGTGCACAAGACTTTTAAGTAAAATAGAAGCAGTGCTGTATGAAGGCAAGTCCTACCCATCTAACTTGCTCAACTAATTTGAACTCTTTATTAGATTATGAAATTAAATCGAAGAAGAGACATGAATACGGCCTACCTCAATTACAGTAAATCCTTTCAAACGCTTCCAAAGAAAAGACTCAGAACAAAGTCACCAGCTAGGGGTGTGCACTACTGTGGTAATCTAGGCTAGGATTGGCTGCATGGTGGTCAAGGGAGATAGCTGGTGGAAATTAACCATTCTGGAAGCTGCTCTCATGCTGCTGATAATGTAAAGCAGCATGAGAGAAACATCAGGATTGGTAGGAGCGGGCTAGCTTGAACATCCCTCAGGCACGGGGGGCCTGAGTCTGCTCTCCACCCAACTGTCTAAGAGGTTGGAGAGGTTTAAAGTGTCGTCAAAACAACAAAAGAGTGTGCCTTCTTAGGAGAAGAGCAAGCATGAAGAATAAAATTTGATTCTTTAGAAAGCACTCACATACCAACCTTGTTGGTGACATGCTTCATCGGCACGCCCCACCAGGAAGGTCGAGTACCTCCCCGTGATCTTCAACACCAGAATTACTGCGGAGCAGGTTGGTATTGTCTGAGTGACAAGTGCAAGTGATTGTGAAGTGAGTTTAAAAGTGTATTGGCTGTGTCCAAAAATAATTGTATTCGCCGGCTAGGCATTCTTCGGGATCAGAGTGTATACCCCGGCGGTATAAGCACGCTAAGGCTCACCCTAACCAGGAGCTCAAGTATGTGAAAAACAGGAAAAAATGTTGGGAACCTGCTGTTACTGCAGGAACCTTCTTAATTGTAGGAACCCAGCAATTATATGTGGAATGATCATTAATCACCGACGGGCTCACCGTTTCCGGGGCTCTGTGTCAGAGATCTTTTGTGGAGAAGCCGTTGGGTGTGTGCGGGTTTGGGGGCAGTGAGTGGTTATGTGCACGTGAGGGGTGATCTAAAATAGGTCAGGGTTAATCCTAATCTCTATAAATTTAATGGTAAAGGTGGATCCTGCCTAAATAAAAATAAAAATGGACGCCCTGTGGGAATGTAATGTTCCTAGCGGGCAGTCTCTAAGGTGGGGTCCACATGTTTCGTGCCTGGTTGTTCCAAAGGAATCGGGTAGCGCTTCTTCAGGACCTATGTGAAATGTGGTGCACAACTAGAAAGAGGCTCCAAGACTTTTGAGGGTAGCCTGTTGTAGGGCCCTAGTAGTCCTGTACTGGGCGTAATGGGAACCTGTGGAGAAAACCAGAAAAAAATATTGAGTTTAAGTCGGGGGGAGGGAACAAGGATAGATAAGTTTACAGTAGAGGGAAGGGAATGTAGTAAAATATACAATGGGTATAAGAAGAGCTCGGGGTCCTTAAATGAAGGACAAGCACCTGTAGCTGCTGGTGGAAACAGTGATACCCACGGTGTTGGGCTAGGCATGGACTTTACTGATGGATGCGTGCGTCTCAGCAAGCCTTTAAAGTTATAATCAGGAAGCCAAAATTCTGTGCACTAGAATCACAGCTAGGCCACCAATTGTTTTCATTGGCAACATTATTCTAGAATGAAATCTTTGAGGCATTGGACATTTGTTTTGCAGATTAGTTAAACTGTACTTTGGTAGTAATATGGAATTTTACTGTTGCAGTGTTGTAATAAATAGGCCGATCTGTAGTTATTAGTAAACATGTTCCAAATAACAAGATTTATTTTGCCAGATATACTTTCATTGCCCCGGTATGTCTGTCTATCTATCTATCTAGCTAGCTGTCTGTCTGTTATGTGTTTGAGGATTTTGCTGCATAAAATGCAGTAATATGAAAACAGACATTTCACAGGGATCCATGAAATAAAGAACATATTTCGCAGTTCAATGTTAAAGATGGATTTCATTATCAAAATGACAGCCCCAATCCACTCTCAAGCTGTTTAACACTGTCAGGCCTACTAAGATGTTGCAGTAAGGTTATTCAGGTTATCTAGCAAAAACACAAATCATTCAGCACATTTTCTGTCAATATTATTTTCATCCATTTGAGTGGAATCCTTTTTGTGAAAACTGCAAATGTTGGCAATTCTGTGGTACATGGCAGCCACATAATAGCATAAATCTATTGGCCCTCACCATGGTCCATTGCTTTAGTGTAATATATTCATGAAAAGTCAACAAGGCTTAAGATTCTAATTTCAGTCAGTGTACATAGTTAGCTGCACTTTGATTAAACTATTTCGGGCTAACTATCACGAAACAAACATATAACATCAATTATTTGTATGTGTAATATGGTCCTACATGCTTATATTGCAGTTCTAGAGATATTTACAAACCACATGGCCATCAGCCTTTAGGTTTATTATGTTAAACAACTTCTTGTACCCAAACACTTTATCTTTAACTGTATATCATTAACCAGTTACTATTTCACCTTAATCATAACCATATAACTTGACCCATAAACCATTACCCATATAACCTTAGCCCACATACCTTGGGCCCAAAGTCCCAAATCCTTAACCCATTCACCAAACTCTTTACCACATGGCCAATCCCCTTTACCACAGCCTGTATTCCTACACTGTTAGTCTCTATCCCCTATATCCTATGCCCTTAAATCAATACTCCTAACCTCTTGCTCATAATACTTGTACACTACCTCAAAGCTTTAACCCTTAACCCATAATCTCATACCCCTATACTCCTAATGCTTACCTCTTAACTCTATACCCCAAACCCTTTACATTACAGCCCTAACCACACCTTCATCGAACCACAATCTTTAACCTCTTGACTATATATACCAACCCTTTAGCCCAAATGTTTAACCCTATACACTTAACTCCTAACCCAATATCCTAACCTCAACCCCAAACCTATACCCTAGCCCCCTGGTCAATACCCTGCACCTCTAAAGTCTTAACCCTAAACACACTAACTCTATACACTGTAACCCTTTACCTCAACTCTTAACCCTACACATGTGGCCCTCAATTCTATACCTTTAACCTTACATCCCTAGCCACAACTCCTAGAGCCATACCCAGTTCTTATTACTACCAATTCCCGTATGTAAATCTGAATTGTTCCCAAAAAGTTTCAAATTCAGCCTATAAAATATGTTACTGATTCTTACGGGCAGACTTAACAAGTTTGTGCATGAGGGGATGTCACAAGTGGCATTGTTGAGCAAATTATGCATTTTAAGTGATCTGTATTGGAGGTAAAATGGTTGCTTCTGTGCAGTCTCAGAGATGACCACAGAAATGCATTGAAAATTTACCAAGTATCCGCAGTTGTATCTTTATGACTTTTCCAAACTTTTCAAATGCCTTTCCCACATTTATCTGCATTTCTTAATTGTCACCTGATTAATTCAATCAATTGTTGCAGATAGTGCCAATAACCCACACATCCATTTTTCAATGGTCTCAGGCCAGAGAATACTTCCTATAAAGAAATCTCAAAAGAAAAATGGAGAGAAAAAAGACATTGGTGACGTTTGAAAGATTTTCTAACTATAAGCATGTTGACTTTACATCCACCATAAGTATAGTAAATGCATGTGTAAAATGGGAGATTTTGGCAACTCCTTTCTCCTTCGGTTTGCAGAACAGTTTTGTAAATTATGCATCTGTTTCCAAATTCCAGTGAGTAATTGTGCACCTATGCACCCAGACATTAAAGATAAATAGTACAATCTTACCAGAAGACTCTGAATACTCATTTTGCTATTTACTGTGCCCGACGGTATATGTGCTTGTTTCATATTTAAAGTCTGCTGATATACTTATAGTACTGACATCTTCCTAACATGCTCTAGTCCATTAGCTCTTGAGAGATGAGAGATAAAGAGATAGGTTTTCATGAAGCAGGGTGGAGGGCATGTGGGGAAGGGAAATGAATACATTAAACAGTTTAAGTGCCATGATCCTGTATCTGCAGCAGAGATGTTTGTTGTTGGACTAAATTTCATCCAATAAGTTGGACTAACGGGTAGCACCTAGGGCAGTCCTGGCCATCTTCTGAAAGCTCCAGTTATAGACACAAAGTGATGTGCTTATCGGCTAACTCCACATCAGTGAACTTAGCCACTGAGCTGAAATCACCATGGGTTATGTGAGCCAGTTAAGCCCTCCTATTTAAATCTGTTTGATCTGCAGATTTGCAATCCAACATTGATGGTTGAGCTTTTCTTTCATTTTGACATCGATAAACTTAGTACTGCTAAGCTGAGCTATAGTGAGTGACACCAGTTATGGACAGCACTAGAGTATGGAATATCCAAAGTAGCAGGCCCTATAGCAAAACACAAACTAATATTGCAAGGGGTCTCCGAGGGAAACTAAATAGCCCAAAAATAAATGCACCTCAATTCTGTACATGTGTCACAGACATTTTGTCCCATGCTATCGAATTTCATAATGATTAGGGGCCAGATGTAGGAGCCCTAATACCGGTCGGTAACGGCCGAATTCGGCCGTTACCGACCGGTATTAGGGTTTCCAGATGTAGGGGGCCTATATTTTACCGATTCTGTAAAGTTACCAAATCGGTAAATTTACAGAATCGGTAAAATACCGAATCGGTATATTTACCGATTCGGAAAAACCACATGTAGGTGGCACTCCTAAGAGTGCCACAGGCCCTTAAAAATCGGTATTTTACCACCTAATCCTATTGGGTGGTAAAATACCGAATTCAGGTGTGCATGCACATCTGTGCATGCACACCTGTGCAATGTGACACACAGACATGCCCTTGGCATGTCTGTGTGCCACATTGCACACAAGTCCAGAATTGGGGTGCTAGAGAGTGTCAAAGTGACACCCCCTGCACCCTTGCAGGATTCGGTATTTACCGATTCTGTAAATACCGAATCTGTATTTCACATTGATTCCTATGGGCTTCAAGGCCCATAGGAATCAATGGGAAAAACAGATTCGGTATTTACAGAATCAGTAAATACCGACTCTCACAGATTCGGTAATTTTTTACCTACATCTGCCTCCTTCCGACTTTTAAATACCGAATCGGTATGACTCGGTATTTAAAAGTCAGTAAATTGGATTTACCTACATCTGGCCCTTGGTCATTTTCATTAAAACTATGAGTAAAACAATCCATTGTGGGAGGGACTCTTGTAGATCAGAGGTTATGCATTAACACTCGGGCTCCTTTATGCTTTCCATGCCGCTCCGCAGTTTTCTTTCTTCATTATTCGCTCATGCGGAATCATCTATTCCACATGAGCAGATAATGGCTGTCCACACCATTTATAGAAAACCGCATCTTCTAGTAAAGATGCGGTGTTCTGGCGCGAGAGATGAAACTCCTTCAGTCTGCGGATTGTTTCTGTGACTGGCCCAGGAAGCATGCAAGCGCACATGCTCCTGTTTGCTGGCACTTTAAACAAAGCAGCAGCGCTGGGGAAAGCTACACAAAACTGGCACTGTGCACTGGGCAGCCACAGGGCACTGTGCACGTTGCAGATGTATGGGCACTTTACTGAGGGGCATTGTACATATTCATGGTATTGGCGCACGGGCACTATAGGCATTGCAGGCACGGGGAAATATACAGATCGGTGCATAAATTACAAGGGCGTTTTGATGACATGCTCCTGTTTTCTGGTGTCAGTTTTTTGCACTTTAATAATTTGGAAGCTGCACTTAGTTGCCTTGCTTTCTCTGGGGACTTATTATGCATTGTACTCCGGGGGCGGAACCCTCCAGAGCACAATTATAATACAGAAGGGGCTCCAGACGCTTGTGCGTCCTCTTCTGTAATACTGTTAGTGCTGGAGCACTTGTGAGAGGGCGCGCCTTCATTTGCATAGGAGCATGGGCCAATACAAATGAAGGAAACACTTTGCCTCTGCTCTGTATTACGGACATAGAGGCAAACATGCCTTTAGGAGACACACCAAAAGTGTGCCACAAAAAGGTGGCACACTTTCATTGTGCCTCCGAAAGGCAGCCCTCAGGAGGGCAGAAACAGAGTCCCATGGACCCGCCTTCAAATATCCTCCTGCAGACAGGTGTGGTCATTCACTGCACCAGTCTGCAAGGGGACGCCTCGCCCCTCTTGAAAGTGCAGGCGTCATGCCGCCTGCACTGTGAAATACGAGCAGCTTAAAGTAGCCACTCTATATTTCGCTTAAATGCCCATGACGCAAACAGGGAAAGTGCTTCCTATATGTAATACGACCCCTGGTGCCTAGGTAGGAAGGCGAGCCATCAGAACGCTACAGGTATTTAGAATGCTTAATTCAAGAACTTCAAAATTGAGGCCTTCATTCGGGCCACAGTCAGAATTCCAATGACATTCCTGTAATAGGAGAAAAAATCCTGAAACCCTAAATCGGAGGATAAACAGGTTGCGAAAATAAAGCAGAATAAAAAACACGTTTTCCCCATCTTCCAACCCACCAACATTTTTGGGCATATTTCACAGTCCAATCTTTCCTGGTGTGGACATATGAGGAAAAAGTGAGAAGTCTGAATACATATTTCCTCATGTTTCCCCCATGTTTTCTACATTTTTGTATAAGTATAAGAGACTTCAGTCTAAAAACTATAAGCAGTAGCTGAATGGCACTTAAGATCTTAGCTGAAATTGCCACAATAGTGATGTTACAGAAATAAGTCTATGCTTTTTACAGTAGCTCAAAATGTGCAGTCTGGGCAGATAGTTTTATTTCTGCATACTGTCTCGTTTTTAGCTACAGTGCATGTGAACGGAATTTTAACTTCTGGGCCATATTTTGTTTCATTTAATAAATGCTCTGTTTGACAGTTGCAAAAAGGCGCTCTAAAAGCCTGTGCATGTGTCATAACTCCATAGGGCCCACACTTCTTAGTGTTCTTTTTTTATGTTTACAGGCCAGACCGTATGCTTCTCTCTGGGAGCTCCTTCTTAACGATAACAGCAATAAGAAAAGCCAGCTAGGCTTTCCATACCATTCCTTCCCATCCCAGCCCATATTCGACCAATCAATTACAATTTTGCAAACCCCTTAATAGCATTTCATTCTGTACTTGACTGCCTCATTGGCCTCTTTCAAGTTCTCTAGCACTAAGACGCATACTTGGTATGTAACATTACATTACATTACTTAGCAGCTATGGGGCTATATTCCATTTGTAAGTAAGTTTCGGGTTTGTGTAGAGATGTAAAACATAGACCATTTAATGCGTGTATCCTATGATGCATTTTTAATGATTTAAGCATTTTAGGGAAATGTCAAATTCTTTACAAATTAGCAAGTTGCTACATATCAACTATGCATTTTTTGATACGCATTCAGCATTGTAAAGTAGGGGAGAAGATGTAGCTTTGTGGTTAGAGCTGTCTACCTCGAAGCGGGTTCGAGTCCCGGCAATGACGCTCAACATCTTGTGATTCTGGGCAAATCACTTAATGTTCCTGTGCCTAAGAAAAATTAACGTGTCCGTCTGTAACGAAACTGGTGCTCATGTAAAGCGTTCTGATACCCGATGTCTCAGGTCTAATTTGGCCTATATAAAACTCTTTAAAAAAAAGTAACCAAACAACTACATGTAATACTTGAAAGAACCTATCAATACATTAACAATGTGAGAGAAGCAGAAAATAATTTTCATAAAAACACTGATTATTGAGTATTTTTTTAAATATATTAATCCAAACCAGTGGGTGGTTTCTTTAGAGAAACAACTGCAAAACAATGTTTTTCTTTTTGATTCCTACATTTCCAATATACACTTTATTTACAACTCAGGTTGCCTGCAATTTCTGGTCGTAAAAAATAAGTCAAGCCAAATTCTAAAGTGTATTGTTGCACCATTGAGCAATTGTAAAACCTGTGTGTTGTGTATACATCTTCCTAAGGCATAGTCACACCACCTATAAATCTAGTTGTACAGTGCTACATTGCCCCTAGAAGTTCCACTACACATCTTGTGTTAAGGACCTCAGTCATCAATTTAAATATTTGATGAAGTGCATCATGGTGAAGCACAAATAGGTAATGGTGAAGTATGTTCATGCCTCTCAAGTTGTACAACGTTATTGTTGAGAGGATTGTCACGTATCAGTCATGTATCATAGCAACAAACGAAAGCAGTGCCTGTTTGTGACTATCCTTAAAAATGAGTAAATATGTAAAATAAAAGTAGTCCTTAATTAAACAAACCAATATGAATCTAGTAATTCTTGCAAAATCATGTGCAGTTTAATTTGTAGCTTTAAAAAAAACAGAGGCCTGCTTTCTTTGCAAAAATAAAATATCCTGCAAACAATGGCTTCTTTGGACTATTAAATGTCTATTTTCCAGCGAGTAAATAGCAGTATTATTTCTGCCCTTTACCTGCCCAGACTCTACCAGCAGGCATCGTGACATAACAACTCAACTCTAATAACTTAATACGGCTGAAGTGCTGCACCATTTTCTCATTACAGATGACAAGTGATGTACCAACTATACTGGTGTAAGATTCGAGATTGGACTTAACACATGGTTTGGAGGTTTCCATGTACTATGCGACCAATTAAGTGTTGTCTCTTGGCGTTGAAGAAGTCAGAATACAGTTTAAGCCCCCAGGAAGTGACTCTTGTAAAAAAAAAAAAAAAAAAAAAATGTTTTGACTGTGGGATTTGTAGAAGATTACATTTTTATACTAATGATGAAGAATTTTGAGGAATCCGTTGAGAATGGATGCAAAATTATAGGAATGAGCAAGGTTTCATGCAGAGTGGTGGCCCGATTCAGTAAAATCTGCTTTTCACCTTGGACGCTAATTTGTCCTCATTGCGCAATAATCTTTCTGTTACAGATATGTATGTGCTGCTCCCCTATCCTGTTTACAGCACTTATTCAATAGTGACCCCCCCTTTAGCGCTGTCTATCCATCCTTATGGTGACCCCAGAAAAATCCTGACAATCAATAAACTAACACCAACGGATTCTACACACACAAAATTTGCATTTATAACATTTTGACTTGGTAATAATTTTGACTAGAAAAGACATGGTTGTATTTATTTGATTTAAATCATACTGTACTATCCGATTTTCCATTGATCACAGTGCCGCTTTCACTTTTTTCACTTTTTTTAACTATTCTCTAACAATATTTAATTGTTAATTTTCCAAATAGTACTATTGAAAAATTAATAGCTGCCTTTGATAAATAAATTGCTGTTTATTTACCACTCCTTTTCTCATTACTGTCACACTAGTGATTTCTAAACACAGTAATCAACATTTTTTAAATCAGTGAACGGTTTCAATTGAACACCCTGTCTTTGCAAAGTGCAAGACAGATTTTGCTGCACCCGTTTTGGACTTTTGTGCAGACTTGAAATGAAACATGCCTTGGGTACAGGGTTGTCCAAGCAAATCATATTGACTTCGACCCACTAAAGGTTTTGTGCACCCCTAGAGCAAAACCTTGGTTTTGTCTTTGTAAAATCTAAATCCTCATTCTTTAAATGATGTTCGAAACTTAACAAACACAAATCCTCACATTCATGCTGAGATGTGCAATGGAAAGCCATTAAATTAATTATTAATAATGCATATGGCTTTGTTGAATATTATTGCAAGTCAACCATCAATTTGACAAAATTCTGTATCACTTTCTAGTGGGTATCTTTAACCACTGGACTTTGCCTCATTACCCAAAAGTTTCATTACTCTGGGATGCATAGTAAACATACCTGTCGGTTTGTTACCTCTTTGTTAGTTGCTTAAAATGAGGAGCAGGAAGAGAACAGGAAAAGCCTCAGTAAGCCACCCTTGAAAATATTTTTATCCCCGTTCCACATTTCTCTGCGTTCAATTGCTCAGCCACCGTCCTCTGCAGGGGTTGGTCGATTGTCCAAGCGATTTTTTTTTCCTGGATTAAAAAAATTCATTCATATGCAACCTTTTTTTTGCCAAAGGTATTAACTAAAATACCGTAAATTTCGCAGACAGCTGTAAAGACAGACACGTAATAAACTGCAGTTCTTGAGCAGAACTAAGTAGCACTGTTTCTGCACAGCAAGAATTATGCATGTGCCTTTTCAAAAATGTTGTGTCGCTCCCTCAGGGATGCTTTTAAGAATGAGGTGGACAAGTATCCCTAAAGTCCACCAGCCCTGAAGGTAGCTCGCTGTGAATTAGCCCACTGCAGTTTTCTCTATGTCCCACACGACGAACACTCCAGGTATACATTAACGTTATACCATTTTAGATGTTCTCTGTATAGGTAAAAATAACACATTCTTCAATTGTCTACGTTGGCAACTAGTCACTTGCATTTGTTTGTTGATTTAGGACATTTTCTGTCCTATGCTTTACTGGCATGTAGTTTTCAAAACTCCCATTTTATAGTTTACTTGTGACAGCTCGTAAATTAGTACGGAAAACCCTGAGCGTTCAAATTTAATGATTACACCAGTGCTTTTAGTATGCAGAGAAATGGGGGCTGTTGTTCGGCAGTCGGTGCAGAGAGAAGTTGTTTGTAAAGAAGTTAAGTAAGTGTTTTGTTTCATTAGTGCAGGCCCGGTTTCTGAATAAAGAACCGAACAAGGGACGCTGTGTTTTCCAGCGCCAGGTCTGGTACCCCAGGATTCTCTCCTGCATCAGGAAGGAAACATTTAAGGAGACAGCCCCATAAATCCAGGGAGAGCTGGGAATTGTTAACCACGGTTAATTCTACATATTACTTTAATATATGTGTCTGGATATATATGTATTACGGGCCGACAGGGTGTCTGTGTAACAGTCAATATAGCCAGGTGTCTAACACCACCACGTGAAGTCTATGATTCATCTCTGATATGGACAATCTGGAAGAACCTTTTCACTTTTATGCTACACATGCAACAACAAAGAAAAGCGAAGAAAGTCAACAAGCGTGACTTTTTCCTCAAAGGTTTCTATATGCTGCATTCGATGTGCACAAATTAGGGAATAAAAAAGCTATTTTGTTAGATATTCGAGCTACCATAATATCTGATATGTTTCCCATGAGGTTTAATGTTGACTACTTGTAATGGTTTACAAAAGCACTTATGACCTGTCCCCCCCCTTCCCCCCCCCCCCCCCAAAAAGATGCACTGCAAACAATATTTTCATTTTGGTTCCACTTTGCATGCATTTCACTGCAATCGATGGTCTTGTCTACAGAGTTGCATTTAGTAAGCAGATCACCTTAGTTTTCTCTGTTTACCAAAAACAACATTTAAAAAAAGATTTTTGAAGAAGTAAAACAAAAAGGTACTTTCTCTTGATTTCTTAGTTGTTGAGTTTTTATATAAAGAGCGTCATCCTGCCTTTCATAAGCAAATACAAATTCAAAAGCATTACAATTTGCGTAATGGAGATAATAGCTGGGAGGAGTAGACTGGGTTTAAGGGGTTGTGTGTGGGGGGCATGGATAGTGGGCTAAGCAAGCCATACCTCCCACCCCCGACCCCTTACATCCAGGGCTTCTTGTTGCAGCTAGGCTTGGGCTACACAGAACTCTGCAAAGTGACCAAAGCAGCGCAGTGCATTAAGTTGCGCTGTTTGCGCCGGGTGTTTGTCGCTCGCAGGAAAATCAGCGCCAAAGGCACTATTTGCAGAGGGTGCTGCTTCTTTCTGCCACTCAAGTAGATTTTCTACTTGAGCGGTAGCTTCCTCAATGTGAACTGAAAGTTTCTCAACACAAGCGGTAGCGACGATCCATGACCGCCTACGTTGAGAATCCTCATAGGGAGGTTGTCTAGCATTGGATTTTCATTGCTCGCGTTCACCAACTTAACGTGGAAAACTCCGCAAACGGAGCGGAGTTCACCGCCCAGGCCTAGTCACAGCCACCATTTATTTGAATTCAAAATTGAGAAACTAAAATTACATGCCATACTTGGATCACATGCCCCTCTGTGCCATAGGATTCAAGCTGCACCTCAGTGATGAATACCATCAAGAACCTAGCTGACAAAAGTGCAGCATATGTAGTGGCACCAGGCCTCAGATGTGGCAAGGGCCTACATAGGGTTGCCATCTGGTCCCTATTCTACTGCCATGCCTTGTATTGTTAAGTCTAGGCTGGTGAAAATATTGGAAATGCAATGAAATCCGGCACATTTTTTCCTTCTGAAATAGGATCCTAAAACAGCAAGCACATAAAGAAAGCAGTTGAAAAGTATTTGAGAGCTGTCTAAATGGTTTCAGAAAGATTAATAGAGAAAGCAGAGGGATAATCACCAAGTTATAAGTGAATCCTGACAATTTTACACACATTTTTTCCCCTCCCAGCTGTTGGCTGTTCCTGAATGGCAAAACCTAAGCAAATGCCCAGATGTTTTTTTTCTCAGAAAGGTGGACGCCCAAGGCCTGCTGCACCCCATTTATTTTTGTACTACCAAAGCAGGAGATGGGGGAGGGCAGGTATTTAACTTATATGCATTGGGCCACTGGCGGAATTGCTAAGCCAGCTAATATCGGGGGTTGGTTTTGTTCTTGTTCTGAGGAGACTTGACCTGGAATTTGGAGCGGACTCTTATTATTGGAGTAGGACCAAGGCTAATTTATTAAAGGTTAGGCAGTGGCTGTAGTGACACAGGAAGCAAAATAAGTTTGAACTGGAATGCACCCCAGAGTAATTTCCAGTGAGTGAAATCAATTGAAACATTCCACCCATAACATTTTAGGTTTTGAAAATGAAATGGCTGTCAGACCCATTAACTCTTATGTTTCTCGACCTTGACGCCTGGCATAGTCTTCATAGATCTCAGGTTTTTGAAGGAGCACCGTTGCGTGTTTATCTAGGTTCCTGGTCGATACTGTGACCTTATGCCCCTATTCGGCTATAAATCCATTTATTCCCTATATTGGCATAACCGTTCAAGTGTGATTTTCTGAAAAGTCATCTCTGGCCTCACACGAACAGAGCCACATTCCAGCATAGTTCTCTCTGCCACTTCCTTTGCGACCAATTAGTGCGATGACAGAGCAGTAGTCACTATCTGATATTCCTAGATAACACTCCGAGTTCTTCAACAAGATAAAAACTCCGCAAACCTGGAAATCCCCGCTTGCTGTGTTTTGATTAGTAATGGAACTCTAATGAGCAACTGATAACTATCACTTCCTAGTGATATCTTTAATTGACGTCTTATGTCCAGCAAACTTGCGTCAAACCCGGCACCTGTCAGGTATAAATATTACCAACGTTGCCTTAAGCAATGTGAGCTGCAAGCTACTGTTGCTGATGCTGGCTGCCTGCAAGACCCCGTGTTAGTAAGTCTTGCACTCTGTCGCTGCAGCCTGCTATCCTGTGGTGGTGAAGTTGCTGATACCATTATCGCCGCTACAGCGCGAACTATGGTGCAGTACGCTTAAGGAGCTGAACAGCCGTCCCTCTGCGAAGACATCCAGCAGATTCCAGCTGCCCGGGGACGCTGTCCCCCCTCCTTCCTCGACGCGCTGAAGAGAAGCCGCTGCCTTTCTCGTGCAGAGAAATCCAGTCCCGGCGCTTCTGGTTTACCCTCGCGGGTGACTGGGATATCGAGAGAGACCCCTGAAGGAGATACCAATCCTCCATCATTCTATTCAGAGGTATGGTGTTGACTAAACCCTTAGACGAGAATTCTTGAAACAAACCTTGGCAAAACCAACTTAACTTAAAGCTACTTACTTACTCCCCTTTTCACGTGTTAGGCTTAGGTCAGGCACACTGGGGTAGGCTTAGTTAGAAGCACCAGTTGAGTATTTTAGCCTATTGTATATATGACTGTATATATGTTTTATTACTTTAAACCATTGTATGGCTAAGAAACCATATCAATGCTTTTACAGTTCTATTTCGCAATACTTATCTTACTGTACGTACTTTTTATAATAACAATTATTGCAATTGTGGCAATACATTTCTCTTGTATGAGAAGAAAGACTGTGCAATAAATGTTAACCCTTTATTGACAAACGCCCGTCTCTCTATTCTCTACATCTCGTGAAAGTAAACTGCACTAGACTGACTGAGTGAAATACAGGTCTATTGTTTCACACGACCCTAGAGATTGACTCTTGATCTGAGGAGCAAAGTTGTCATGTTTCACGGTTGTTGGAAAGCTGAATCCCTTCTTGTCTGTGCCAAGGAAGCTGATCACTTCCTATGCAGAGAAGAAAGTTTCCAGTGACCTCTGAGCTAGTTGGTAACACAACCCAATTAAGTTTAGCATAGTCAGTGGAGGCCTGGAATATCCGCAGTTCCACGTCGATACTACTGTTTATGTTATTCCAATGCGCAGGGCCTAGTGGGAAACTAGGAACTACACTACAGCACCATTCCACATTTGTAACTGTGATATGTACATATGTAGGCATTACTCTGGAGCCTTTATGATATATATTTTGGTGATTTTAACCCACCCGTCTTTGGTCCAGTTGAGGGAAACCAAATGTTCACAATCACTTTTCCATGTTTTTTTGTGGTGTCACACTAATTTTGTGAGTGAACCTTAGTCAGAGTACCTGTTTGCCCATATATTATTCTCCTAGGGATTGTTGTGATATCTCCTATGCATCAAATATTGGAGCACCCTTTCGCCTGAAGGAAAAGCAGAGACATTAGATGTCACTGAAGGATTAACCACAGCCACACATTAAACCACTTGTAACACAAAGTGTTTACTTTGAGACCTGTGGCTCAGAGTTACAGCACAAGCACCAGAGATAGAAACCAAAAAGACTCTTTAAGAACTGTGTTAACCTTCTGCAGTTCCCAACTCCTGCTCATCAGAAGAAATAGGTTGAGGTTTCATCTCCAAATGATCATCAAGCATTCTGGATCGGTGAGATATAATGGCCACCAAGGCTGCAGAAAGTGTTATATGCTTAAGTGTCCTACTAAGACATCTCCATGCTGGAAGACTTGAAATAATCTAAAAGAAAGTAACTTAAAATCTTAACAAGCAATATTATGAGGCTGCTGCGAAGATTGGCAGAGTTAACTAGTAAGTGTGCATATTCTGCTGGAGAACTGTTGACATTTCTGGAATGGGGCTTTACCCTTCTGCCTTCCAAGCCAGGCCACTTGTTGCCCATTTAGACAGGAGCGGCCCATGCAGGGAATAGCGGTGAGCGGGGTGGGGGGTAGTCGACAGACAACGACGAGGAAAACTTAAATACATTTTTTAAAAACACTTGTTTTGCGCTCGCTGTATCGCCGATGTACCAAGTGCAAGGTAAGTGATTTTCTTTTTTTTTAAATTTAAGTTTCCATCGTCCTCTGTCGACCGTTATCTCTTGTACTAGGGTCTTTGGTGTTTTTATTGTTATCTCTGCCTGCCTCCTAATGGAGAGTCTCTTTTGGCTCTAAATGGTTAGTCTTTTTCTTGATGTGCACGAAAAAAAAATTGAGGAGTAGATTTGGAGGGCTGTTTCGCTTTTCCAGTTGCTTGCCTGTTGTGCAAACTACTAGCAGGTTTGCTAATAAAATGTGTATCACTTGCAGCCAAGGGCTTGACAATGGACTCTCTGGAATTCCACACACAAATGACAGTGCAACTTTGCCTTGAAAGATGAAATGGCCACTTCCCTAGGCAGTCTAGCTTTAGATAGCAATATCCTTATGACATTGTTTGCTGCAAACAAAATTGATCACAAAGATTCAACTGTTTTGCTGTCAGGGTTCACAATAGTCACCAAAATGACTGCACACTTTTACTACTATCACCTGGACTAAGCTGCGGCTAGTCACAGTGCCTTTTTTCCTGTGACAAGCACAAACACTGATTTTTCAAAGTTGTCTTTAAATATGTCTGCCCATCAATTAGTTCTAACACAGTTTTACAAAAGCAATTTCAGAAACCCAGGCTACACTGACCACAGTTAACATAATACCTTTCCACTAGCCCAATACAAAGTTATTCTTTTAATCTGCAATAATCATAGCCTTTGTGTTTTTTGTGTGTATTATATCTATATGGTTGATTGTCCTTGTTGGACCTGGCCCTTTGTGCAGGTTTATCCCCTGACTTTTTGCCTTTTGCCTCCTATTTTTCTGACCATGTTTTTGTTGGCTTTACTACTCTGGGCACGTTACCACTGCTGATCAGTACTGAAGTGCATATGCTCTCTATGTAAATGTTAATTCTGATTGGTTATCCATGATTGGCATATTTGATTGAATGATAAGTCCCTAGTAAAGTGAACTTGGTGTGCACAGGGCTTGTAAAACAAATGCTACTAGTGGGCCTGCAGCACTGATTGTATCAGGCATGCCATTGCAGTGTCTGTGAGAGTAGTTTTAAACTGCCATGTTGACCTGGCAAGTGCACCCACTTGCCAGGCCCAACCTTCCCTTTTACTACATGTAAGGCACCCCTAAAATAGGCCCAAGGTACCCCTATGGGCAGGGTGCAGTGTATGTGAAAGGATGGACATATACTGGTGTGTTTTACATGTCCTAATAGTGAAATACTGTCAATTGTGGTTTTTAATATTGCACTGCCTATCTCTCCCATCTGCTCTTATTGGAGCTGCTGTGTAACATCTTACAAGTGTAACTTTAATTTTGGAAGAGATAGAGATTTGGACTTTGGGCTCCCTGAGCTCCAAATTTAAAAATACATATTTTAGTGAAGTTGTTTTCTAAATTTTGTGTTGGAAAATGCCACATTTTTACCATTCAGTGCCTCTGCCTACCTGTGAAATCATATGGTTTAGGCTGACAAGGCCCTGCTTGTGCATTCACACTAGACAGTCACAAGAAGGGAGCTGAGATGTGTCCTGCAAATCCTGATGAGCCATCTCCAGGCTGATGGTTCTTCTTGAGCTAGAGTGGTGGGAGGAGTTGTCACTGACACCTGAATAGGGCTGGACCTGTCTTCTTCACAATGCTGTCTCCACCCCCTGGAGTGTGTTTTGAGACAAGGCCAGGCAAAACAAGAACTTTTAAACAACAAAGACTTTCTTTTGAAGTGTGCCTACTTCAAAGGCAAAAAGGGGTATACATTTGGATCTAAAACCCCAGAATTTTAGAACACTTCTGAATTAAGAGGCCTCTGCCAAGAAGAAGTCCTGAAGAGCTGCCAGGAGGAGCACTACCCCTTTGCTGTGTGTTGCTATGGTGGGTTGGTGCTTAAAGTTTTCAGACACTCACCCCCAGTCACAGATCTGGGTTTAATTAATCATTGTTCTTTAGCTCACTAAGCTACACCAGTTCAGACATGGCCATATGCAAATCAGTCTTGACCCTGTTCCTCATGGGACCAGTCCAGCCCGAACTGCCAAGCCAGGTTTTCACTGGACCGTAAACAAGCATCCTAGTTTGGGTTCGGGGTTTCACCCCTTATCAGGGAAGGCAGCAGTACCTCACTCGTCATAGAGTGCGATGGGGTCAGTGAAACTGCTGACCCCAAACCCACCCTGTGATGGGGTGTCACTGTTTGACACTCGGACCTGGGCAATTCAGGGCTTAAAACTGAAGTACCCAGGTCTGAGGCAATCGGTGATGCTCCCCCTCATCACGAGGGGAAGGGCCTCAAAGCACATTTTCTAGGCCGAAGAGGTCACGCCCACGGGGCTATGAAATCTTCAGCCTGGCAAAGTTCAGCTCTGGCAGCCAGGAGTGTGTGCATTTGACGCATGTCTAGCGCCTGGCTGCCTGACCTGTACACAGAGTGTCTCTGTCAGGCTGGCCTTTGGTCAGCTTGATAAACACTCTTCTTTTCTGGAAAAAGGTGAGGGGGAGTGGCCCCTTCGCACATATGGGTGGTCTGTGACTGTCTTTTGGAAGGATCTCTCTGTCTTTGATGTATGCCTGGATATTTATGTGTGATGCTATATGGCAGATTTCCAAGGTTAGTGCTTACACAGAGACATCCATAGATATTGGTAACAAAGTTATTTTCATTGTTAGGTCAGCTAGGATTGATGTAAAAAAAGAGAATGCATAGAAGGACTTTGGGTCAACCTGTTTGTTGATGAACCTCTTTACAGAAGCTTAACATTTGAATGTTCAGCTGTTATGTTAGTCTGCTTTGGAGTTCCCTCTATTGAAGATTAAGGACATTGAAGTGACATTATGTCGGTGACAGTCATTTTCTGTATTAAAGGAAATTCAGTAATATTTTATTTCAGCCTACTTTCCCTCAGTCAGTTGCTACAGATTAAGTTGTGGGCTTTGCCACTCGGGCACAGATCCCGCGGTCATCTGGCACAGGAACAATTGTCTGTTCTCCCAGCTGCACACCATGTTTGTGAGCGGTGCTCTACTGGAAGCCGTCTTCTCCACTGGAGATGTATGGTTAGCCGGTAATGTTCTCTTTAATGGCTGCTTCTAGTGTATGGGTACTCACCTGTGGTAATAACAAGGCATTGTAGGACCTTGGACAATGTTTTTCTTGGTTATTCTCGCAAAGAGCATGCACCACACAGTAATCTTGCTTGGGATGAAACCAGCCTTTCTTGTGAAGATCACAGTGTTGCACATGTTCCTTGGTTTACATTGGTGATGTGTGTTTGTTATCCCCACTTTTTGCACAACTTTCCTTCCAGGTGATGGAGGCAGAGCTGCTATGGCAGAAGCTCAGAGGCATTAATGAGTTGCTGCATTCATGCTGTGCCCGATGGAGGCTGTGTTTGGGGGTGAGGCAAAACTGTAGATTGTGCCCCTTCTTCATAGTTATAGAAGGCTTATGTAACCACATAGCATTAGCATGTGAGATGTTTGCAGCAGCTCCATCTTGGCTACCCTAAGACTTCTTTCACTTAGATTCACTCCTGTTGGTGTGATCTGAATGCATGGGGAGAGAGAGCAAAAGAAACACAAATAGAGCGCAAGAGAGAAGGAGAGAGAGAAACTGAGACAGGCAGACAAAGACAGGTGGGATGAGAGAGTGAGAGAGATAGATAGAAAGGGAGAGAGAGAGAGAAAGACCGGGAAAGACAATTGAAGAACAAAGAGTCAAAAGGAAAGAGAGAGATAGACAAAGTATGTGAGTGACATAGACAAGCCGGAATGGAAGGATAGTGAGAGACAAGCAGAGACAGATATACAACATGTGAGGGCCAGGTAGAGTAAGACGTAGCAGGAGAAAGAAGAGCAACAGAGGGCCCAAGGGAAGAGAGAGAAAGAATATATATATTTTTTTGTGTACATGCTTATAATGTGTCACACTCACTTTTTGCAGAATGAAGGTCGTGGTTCATTGATGTCAGTAACAAAGCTCTACCACTGTGACCTTCATAGGGCTAGTAACTTGTAGCATTACCCTTGCAGTACCAAGTTTGGCTGCGCCATGCTGGACATGGTCAACATTTTCTGTTCCGGACTCTATATATCGGTGAATGGACAGTGTGTAGATATGCCCGTGTATGGCACTGAGTAGAGTTTGAAGATCTGGGATTGAGTGCACCTTGGATAGCCATTGAGGAATGCATTATGCGGTGCAGCGAGTGTTCAGTGCTGCTACCTGTGGTTTGGTGATCAGAGGCAGAACTGTTTGTAGTCTGTCAGGCATTCCTTATGCGGTATGGCATACTTCAAGTAATGGCAACATTAATATGAATGACACTTCCTGTGGGCTCTGAGGTGAAATCATGTGTTTACTGTTCTCTCTGTATTTGATAAAGTCAATAGAAATATTTCAGACCCACAAGTAAAGCAACCCTGTTCCCGCTTCTTCGTACTGACTTTCACTCGTGGTCTCAAGAAGTTTGCTGCAGCCTACAGCAGAGTTTGCATTGTGGGAAACCTACATACAAAACAGGCAATGTCTTTGATTTTTAGTTATTTGGCTGGTGCATCATCAACAATGGGTTCCTGCAACTAATTATGCAATCAGACATTAGAGAACTTTTCCATGTGGGTTGTCTGCCTTTCAGAGTGGACTCTGGCCCCTAAGGAGCACGAAGGGCATAAGATGTAGCTCCTGGTTTGGTGAAGTTTGCTGAGTGAACTCCCATTTCTTCGATATAACGTTTGAGCAAAATAAGGGCGGTACAGCTGGTGAGAGGAAAACCTAATCATAGTGAGGAAAATTCTGTGATTTCTTTGTGGTTAGATATGTGATCCAAGAGTAAACCGTGATCTAACATGTCAAGATGCTTTATTAGTTTTGCCACTCCGACTTGAGTCCTGCGTCTGCTGGTAGAAGATGATTGTCTTTGCCTCCGCTCGCCATCTTTTTGAGGGGTACAATGGTGGCGAGGGTCTTCTGCTGTGAAGGTGCAGTGATCTAGCATGTCAAGGTGAAACTAGCCTCATAGAATTGATATTTTGGGCTGCTCTTTATCATGGGTCTTCAGCAGCTCTCCCTCTGTCTCATTGCCATGCATTGGGAAGAGATGTGTTGGCAGGTGACAGTGGCACATTTCACTGTACAATATCGTTTTATATACTTATCTTGAAACTTTCTGTACTGTACATTAGATTTCCATATTTCATTGTTTTAACATTCTCCAGGCTGTAGCTCAAAACTCATCGAAATGACACCGAGTCATTGACATGTTCTTTAAGGCAGGAAATATGGATTTGTATATTAGAATGTGTCCTGAAGTCCATTACTTTTTGTTCCTTCACTTAGTTGACCGTAGCAGATGTGTCTACCTCTCTTCTGTGTGCTGTCAGCCTTATAAACTAGGTTTTAATTGTTCATTTGTTTATAGGATTCTTTGGTGCATAATAATTTTGAACCAATTCTTATTATCATTGTGTTGACCCTTGAGTATGTTTTAATCCTTTGAATCATATCTGCAATAATGAAGTGTATGAAAATAGGTTCTTCCGAGGTGATCGCTTACAATAGATCTTTTTTCTTCATCAGGGAGGACGTACAACGATCTTAACCAGTATCCGGTTTTCCCATGGGTGTTAACAAATTACGAATCGGAGGAGCTGGATCTCACCCTGCCAGGCAACTTCAGGGATCTTTCAAAGGTACTATTTCTATTTTTATTACAGAGTAAATAAAGTACTCTTTTCTGGTCTCACTTAGCTTGCACGGTCTCTTCTCGACATGCTGTAATCAGGATATGGGCATGAAGTTCAGCCCACTTTCTGCCATTCTTTTTAATTGGCTCTTGTCACTGTCTTTTGTAAATGGTGGCTTTTCACTGGCCAATAGCCTTAGTAGTCCCTCCTTAGTACCGCCTTTTCTCTTCTTGTAACCTCCCATGAGGACACCCCCTGTTACATGTGTTGTTACTCTGTACTTTTTTTTATCTCCGCCTCGGATGCACTGTTTTCTTACATGGCTTTGTCCTGTTTTGGCTGTTTGACTTCTTGCTTACAAGAAGCAAGGCTGGCAGTAACTACTCCTCTTTAACCCCCAGTATTGCTTTTCGCAAGCAAGGACTAAAAGTACAAAGTGTGTGTTTACGCACCGCTTGAAGGTTTTCAAAACACATAGATAAAAGGCATTGTCATTTACAATGCCAATAGCTCTGACTCTTGCAAATGAGAGACCTATTGCATTGCAAATGTTTTGTTTTCAGTGGTCTTTAAATGCACTTACTGAAACTGGAGGTGGATATACACAGGGTGTGGTAAAGAGCATACTTCTGGTCCCAGATCAGAAAGTTCTAGAGCTTCAAATTGTTTTGCATTTGATCAAACATACACAATTGAGCATAACATACTGCAATCATTTGCATATATTTTGTTATTGATCACGATAAGAAGCCCCAGTTGAGTGATCTCACTCATAACCAAACCAGCAAACTTATCCAAGTCTCTTTGGATGATTTGCTCAACCATTGATTACTTGTAACACATTTCTGAGGAAAGTCTTCCCAGGGCTTAGAGAGAAAGCCCTCTTCGAAGCCATTGTGAATTGTGGTTGCATAAGCAAGTACAATTTTGGTGGCCAGAAAAGGTTCCTTTGGTACTTCTAGGGTATGACAGGTGAATGAAAGGGGCTGTCTTCTTCAAAACGTAGCCCTTTTAGTTGTAGTGATCAATAATTATCATTAGAGCCGTGTCTTTGTACAAGACGAAATAAAATGCATAATTCCAGTGACACCTCAGTTCAACCCATTATATTCTATTAAAATCTATATTTCCTATAAAAAAAGACATGAAAGCACGAATAGAAAGGGAGTCATTAGAATGCAGAATGCAAAATGTGATTATTGTGTCAGTCTTGTGACTTTAGGGGTCTGAGGAAAAATAAAGAAAATATGTAGCATAAAGAGGACTTTGACAAATCACCCTAGGCGTGATGGTCATAAAAAATTGTTTGCTTATCCATTAACCACACCCACGTCAAAGAAAATAATTTGGGCCAAGACATGTTTATATGTTACTGTTACTGATAAACACACTCTGGGAGCTAGTCAGTCTAGGCTAACCTAGTGGTCCTTATCTGTTGATAATACCTGTTTATGTAACTGAGTTTCAGACCCATTTATAGTTCCTCACAAGCTTCTGACATAGTTAACACATCTAACCCATCATCCGGACATATTACAGGGTGACAGTCACATTCTATTGCAGTAATGTGATAAGGATAGCAGATGTTTAATGATCAGGTATGCAGGCTATAATCAATATTCTGTGCTGTTCATCCCATATGAAACAGATGACCTAGATGTGCTAATTATTTGTAGTGGACAGTGAAATGGTCATGCAAGGTGGATCTGCTAGATTTTATTTGCTTTCATCCTGTATGTTTCTATTCTTTCAGTTTTCCCAATGTTTTGTAGTTGCAAAAATACGTTGTATTCTGGGAAATAATATATATGGGACATTTAATTGATTTAGAGTGTCTTTATGTCTAGACATATGGTACTTTGGGTTACAGACAACTGCAACTTGCAGTAGAGACCTGATGGATTCCAGACATTGGAATACATTATAAGTGACACAAACTATTTACAAAACAAATAGATATTACATCCATATAGAATAAAGAGGCATTTTCATTTATCCCATATAATATGGATCATATTGTTCACATCTGATAAAATTGGTTGCCGTTTCACTGCAAGGAAGACAAACGCATGTCTTACTGTCTACCACAGGGTTCTCTAAAGTTGGTCCTGGAGAACCGTATTCATACCAGATTTTAATAATAATTACATTTATCTAAATGGGGACATGCTAAAAATATGGCATGGACCACTTAGGAGAACCCTGGTCTACCAGCTTCTTTGGATCTGTACTTTTCAGCTGGAAATTTGTAACTTGCACTCTATAGGCCAAATCACTTCTATCGATTAGAGGATACTTGTTCAGTTACATACCTAAAAAGTATTTTTTATAGTGGCATAGGGTGGGTTGAGAATGATAAAAAGTCTCTAAAGAGATTAGGCACTTTTAACATTAATTATCTATTTCACTGGTTCATGCCGTAGGATGTTTAGTGGAGAAGTCTGTTAGTTTCTTGAAGTGGACAATGAATTAGATCTTGTTTTAGAGGAATGGGAGTAACACCTATGATGTATTAATTAGTAATCCATGGTCATTAAAAGGAATCCTGCTATTTATTGGGAGACAATGTACGTTTTTGTGAGGCAACTAGAGAATCTGGGGAACACTGCCACTGATGTACTGATCTCACACAGCATTAAAAAGACTTATTTGGTAGGATTTGCAAAATCCTGCCCCAATAATATTAAGGAGGTAGATTTCTGTTGGTGCATCTTACTGAAATACCTACAGATGTGGTTATGGAGATTCAAGAGAGACGGTAGCCATTTATCCCTGCATTTGCACAAAGTTGACGCCGTAACCCCTTTCCCTTGAAGGGATGGGAAAGGCATGGACTGCACTCAATATGATAAAAATATATTTTCACAGATAAAAAAGTTGCTATAGTTTGTTACACAGATGTGGGACCACATTGGAAGACAACATCCATGGGTTAAAAAAAAAAAGAAACAACTTAAAATTCGGGCCCAGTGGTTTCCAATGCATATATTTTCAGGAGTTTTAATTTTATCACACTAAAGAAGAAAACGCCTTTAGCTATTTTCCATTAACCTTTGACTGTGGTCTGTAAATTCCAGACTCTTCTGCCAACCTCTGGACCCCTATCAAGCATGTTTGTTCCTAGACCTTGAAATGGAATCATTGGTGCTGTTGCAATGGGATGATCTGATAGGGATTGCAGAACTGGAAACACTGCCACTGTTGATTTTCCCTGGTCTTGGCACTGCCCTTGACATGGTGAACCACTATCTGCTGATTCATATTCTGCTAAAACTTTGACCAAGGCCTCCAAATGGTTTAGATTATTTCCTCACACATGGAAATTTGACTGTGAAATTGGGACCCTTCATGTCTCCCCCATTGTGTTCAGTGTGTATCACTCTACAACGTCTCCCTATTGTCTAATATAAATCTACAGTCCCTCTTTGCCATGATAGCAGGATTCATACTTTGGCTCAAATACATAAGTGATTGTAGACCGAGATACATCCAGGCCTGTGCTTCTGAATCAATATGGAAGACCAAACAATTGCAGACTTCAATTTATGAGCAACACGTGATCCAATTAGATCTAAATCTATACAGGAAAGATCTCTTTTTTGGCCACACTAAACTCAAGAACTCTCCCTCCTGCTAGCTGTCAAACACAAATTTTAAGCACAGCCCTCAGATCAAAGGCATGCCTAAGAATGTTTTCTTCCAGTGGCAAGAGATGAGAAAAACCTGTACTCAGATTTGTACACAAAATACTTGTAGACACCAATGTTGATTCCCACCTTCATCAGTTCTCTTTCTTTAGGACCTCATAAAAATTGGCCTCCACATATGCAAAAATCCCAGGTTGAAACTTGACCAATGGAAAAGTGTCAGTAGCAGAGTCTCACTGCTTGGCATTAGACAACAGAATCAGCTCTAACATTATATGTCTTATGCACAAAGTTGTGTGTGCATTGTTCTGTTTCAAACCCATTACCTGTCAAGGCAGTGTGTACACTCCCTCAGAGGAGCGGCATCGGGAAAAATCTATCATCGTTTGCCAGCTGTTGGCTAACTGTGGCTGTAACTATCCATCTTTCCCCGTTTAAGGAGTCTTTTCCCTTTGCCTTCACTGCTCAGAAACAAATATGTAAAGCACAAATTTAGCTCATAAAATGCAAGAATTGAATTACATAATGTGAAGGGAAAGTGAACTAAATGGATTTAGCCATTTGTAAATAATGCCAATAGGAGCAACTATTAGCATAGCCTGGTTAGATTGGAGCTGAATGAGGAAGATTTGAGTGAAGTATTGTAGATTGGGTAGAGTGGGGTAGATTGAAGTGGGGTGGGGTTGATTGGGTTGGATTATGTGGAGTAGGGTAGATTGTGGTAGTGTAGATTGAAGTGGGGTAGATTGGAGAAGGGCAGGGAAAATTGGGGTGGGGTAGATTGGAGCAGAATGGGGTGGAGTGGAGTAGATTAGGATAGATTGGAGTCAAGTGGAGTGGGGTAGATTGGGGTGCATTGGGGTGGAGTGGGGTAAGTGGTGTGGAGTGGATGGGCATAGAGTGGAGTGTAGTGGCATGTTGAGCCATGGAGTGAGTGGTATAGGTTTTAAGTGATGTGGAGTTGAGTGGCGTGGGGTAAATTGGAGTGGGTTGGATTTGGAGAGATTGGAGGGTGGTGGATTGGGGTAAAGTGGAGTGGGGTAGATTGGAGTGGAGTAGTGTAGACGGGGTAAATTGGAGCAGAGGGGTAGATTTGAGTGGGGTGTGGTAGATTAAAGTGGGGTGGGGTTGACTGGGTTAAATTAAGTGGAGTGGTGTAGATTGTATGGAATACAATTGAGTGGGGTGGATTGTAGTGGAGTGGCATATAATGGATTGTAGTGGAGTGAATGGGGTAGATTGGAGTGGAGCGTGGTTAACTGAAGTGGGTTAGATTGGAGTGGGCAGGGTAAATTTGAGTGGAATGGATTAGAGTGGGGTAGAGGTGAGTAGGGTGGAGTAGATTGCGGTAGATTGATTGGGGTAGATTGAGGTACATTGGACTGGAGTGGGGTAAGTGGTGTGGATTGATTGGGCATAGAGTGGCATGTGTCTTGGAGTGAGTGGCATAGGTTGGAGTGGCTTGAAGTTGCATGCCATGGCATGCCATAGAATGCCTTAGAATGAAGGAGTGTAGCGAAGAGTTGAGTGTCGTAGAATGGAGTCACTTGGCATAGAAGTGAAAGGGCATTACTGTGGAGTATGCATGGCGTGGTAGTGCACTGCCATTACAGACAAACACTTTTTCAATTGCAATGACCATTACATTTACACCGAAATATGGTTTTACTGTACACAACCGATAATGTGTGTTAATTCCATCACCTAGTGTATTGATGTGTTTTGATCATATTCGAATATTTGTTTCCACCACACTTTAAATTAAAATGTGCTTCATTTGTACTAGTTCTGATATATATTTGAAAACATCAGCACAGTAATTTTTTGTTGTGTGTTAGGGGAAAAAAATCCTACACCGTCTCTTCTTACATTAGTACTCCACAGGATTGTCACAGAAATTCTCTCACTTTGAAGTCAGAGAAAGAAAAATAAACACCAAGCTCCCTAAGAAGACAGTTTAACATTTGACCTCTGTCTTTGAATACACAGCAAATGTGACAGGATAAGACTAGATTTACAGAAAGAGAGTTCGTGGAAGAATACTGTAAATAAGATTTGGGAAACGTGAGGGACGAGCTGAAGCTGGACAGCCTAAAGTAAATAAAGCCTGCAAACAGCCAGAAAATGTGAGTTACAAACCACAAAGCCAGTGGTGTGCAGTGGACGGAATGCATTACTAGGTCAGCTTTCTGAATGTCCCCAAGATGTCTTTAGTAGGCTTCTACCTAAAAAATCACTAGTAACCTTGTGGAGCCTAGTTCAGCATGCCGTGGATGGTAACCTGTAGCTGTGAGTGAGCAGATTTCACCATAAGTGTTAATGGAGATGTGTGTTGAAAGAAAGGGTTATGTGCACAAGGGTGAATCAGCCACAGGAATTTACAGTAATTTCCCCTGCCTAATTTTCTGAAGTTAGTATTCGAATCTAGTGATGACGTGTTTGACACATTACATTGTCCCTGCTCATCAAGGTGTAGATGGTGATCTTTCCCTCATTTGCTTCCAGGCACGCACCCCGTGAGATGAGATGAGTTCGTCATCAGTCAAACTCTTACTAATATTGACACTTGAATGGGACGTCACTCACGCCCTTCCATTGAACAGCAGAAATTATTTTTCTTAATGTTGAAGCTGTTTGAGTGGCAGATGATGATGAGCATAACCACTTTCGAAATTACTTTGCAGCTTAGAGAAAAGGAAGTGTTTGTGCCTGAGGGCTTTAAACTGTAATAATGCAAATGAGCGTACTGAAGTGTGAATATGTCTGGCAAACCACTGCAACTCATCCAAGCAGCCATTTACTGATGGGGCTGTGTGCCTAGGAGGAGAAAAAAAGCCTCTAACTAAAGTAATTGTGTACACGTCTTTCTAGTCTGGGTATCTTCAAAATCGAAAAGCAATATCAAAGTGTCATGAAATGTATACACACGTCAATGTAACATGTCATCATGCTACTGTATTACTTGTTCTTTTTTTCATTTTGTTTTCATAGCGATTTTGAAATGGCAGTGAAGAGGGTTTCAAAATATAGAAAACATAAAATAGGCTGGTCAGTAAAACAAAGTAGAATGTATTGTAATCGTACAGATCGAAAGGGGCAAGGTAAATAATGTAGGCGTAACTTAAAAAGAGTGTGAAAATAGTTGAAAATGGAGACAGCACATTTCAGAACTTTGGTTCAGTCAAAGGAAATGGACAGAGGTGAAGAGAAGTGAGACAGAGCACATGGAGAGAGGCTGAGGGGCGAGAGGAACCAGCCAGAACTGTGTGGCAGAACAAAGATTGTGAGTAGACATAAAGATGGGAAGGGTGAAGACCATATGTGCAGGTAAAATCTATAAAGGGAAAAAACGGATGATAAGTAGAGAATGATCACCAAAGAGGTAAGACAAGTGAGCCGAAAGCAAAACCTACGAAAAGTATAGAGGCTCCCATAGTTGAAGACTGATTGCTGTCACATTAAAGCCTACAAGGAGACCAAGGGAAAGAGTTGAGCAATTACTCAGACAAGGAAAAAGTTAGAGTGAACACGTTCTGGCATGATTTATCAGTAGACGATTCATTCTGCAAATGTTGTGTTGTTGGTACCTACAGGTTGGAGACGGAATATGTGAGCAAAGAATGGAAAATGAACACAGGATTACTTCAAGGTCTTTGGGGGGGAGTGAAGGAAAGTTGAAGGTTGTGGAGCATAGGCAGAGGCATCGGAACATAGAAGTAACTTCTCCTTGTTGGAATTATGGTGGCATGAATCAATTATTCATAAGGCACATACAAGGAAAGTACTGAGGAATACCAAAGATGATGGGTAGAATGCTTGAATTATTCTCGGCCACATGTAATTACTCTGGACTGCAATCAGTCCAGTGTTATTTTGCCAATGAGGAGCCAGCCATATGCAAATCAGTCTTGGTCCTGGTCGAATAGAAGCAGTCCAGCCTGAACTGCTAAGCCAAGTCCCATCTGAGTGGGAACATAAGCAGCTTCAGATAGGTTTCTTCCTATTTGGGCCAAGTCAGTATGGTGCAGCTTAACTCCTATGGCACATTGAGCATGGGATCAAAGTCTGGGCATACCCTTTGCACATAGGCTATTGCACTGAGGAATCCAAAAACTCAGTGGGTCGTTTGCTTGAATTAATCTTCGCATCTGGTTATTACCCTGGGCTGACATCCAATCCATTGCTTTCTGCTCACCAGGCCACCTCAAGGAGGAAGCAGCCATACTCAAATCAGCTTACGTTTTGCTCCAATAGGAAAAGTCCAGCCTGAACTGCCAGTCCAGGAAGGTAAACATGGAAATATAGTGTGTTTGAGCTCAGAGGCTGAACATGCAAGTGCAATTACACCTATACAGGAGGAAGACATCTTCCTAGTCTGGCATTTGGCACATGGGAGGCCCATTGGTATGGGCAGTATGTCTCTGGTTTCCATCTGCAGGGTTCCCAAGGCTGAAACAGAATACTGAGAATGAACAACTGAATGGTGCAGACAGTCTACTTTTCAGCAGTAAAAATACCTGATGGCCATAGATTCTGCAAGGAATGGATAGCTGACAATTTAATCAGTGGTAACAGAGGCTGCAAAAGAGATATCAGCAGTGCTCAGTCTTCCTAACACTGGATTGAAGGACATAGGTGGTGTTGTAAAGTGTGTACCAGACCAGGCCATGCAATACCTGCTCTGTTGCTAAATCAGGGGCGTCTTTTTCTCGTGCTCTTATTCCAACTGTTTTCTCATAAAATAAAACGTGCGTCAAATACCCACGTGTTTATTTTAAAAGTTAATTTGCACATGGGCATTATATACTTTAAATTATTCTCCATTAGTGCCTCACTCTTGCACTCTTTCTTAAAAGACATAGATATTTCCATTGCCACCACGCAGTCACATATTCATAACACATGCATGGTGCATTTCTGTTAATTATATTGCACGTCACCTTTATTATTGTACATACCAGGTTAAGTGATACATCCAAATAACATTTAAAGAACCCCGTTTGTGGAAGACTTTGACAGTAAGAGACATTCTCAAGAGTTGCCTCTCATGAGCATGTCAGCAGTAACTCAAGGTTTCACAGATTATAAAATGTAGAATACTTCCCATTTAGAAGCATGCAACTATTGTTTTGCTACTCCTACCAGTGTCACTTAAAATATTCCAGTAGTTCCTTCAAAATTAAAGCATCTCTACTGATACTAAAAATAAATGCCTAGAGTGTTAGGGTTAAAACCAGTGTGATGTTAAAAGATAGCATCATTGAAACTCAATGCATTATTAGTGTAACAGTTAAATCATTTAAAGCTTTATAGAATTTTACCTCGACCAGTTAACTAGTACATTGATGTGCTATACAATGTGCTTTTCACTATAACTGGAGTTAGCATTACAGCTAACAACTGCACCTCCTTCTTTGCACTAATTCAGCTCAACCACCGTAACCTTCTTACATTGCCCTCTGTCTTCTCCCTTATGGCCCCAGACGAGCTTTTGACTCTACTCTGGTTTTCTAAACTCTCCAGTTTCCCAAGTGAACCCTTCATCATCAAACTATTAAGCTACTTGCAATCTCTTTCATAATATTATGCTCCACCTACACATAATGTTTTTAATCTTAAGTGGTCAACCCACTGCTGAAGGCACCAGTTGACCCCTCCTCATCTGATTATCTTCTTGCCCATTAGCTTCCATTCTTTCTAAGATGCTCGGAAAGCCTGGTGTTCAGAATACTAACCCTCTCACTTACCTACTGATCTAGAGTCCTTCAAGTTCCCTCTCCTGTTTATCTCTCTTGTGGATCTTTCTCAGTCTCCTTGTGTTCTTTTCACTTCCCACCCAGACCTCTGCCAGCAGCCACCCCCCAGGATTCTGTCCACGGCCTGATCATTTTCTCTGCCTTCTACGTCACTTTTCTTGGTGACATCAACTCCTCTTTGACTTCTGTTACCACCTCTTCACTGATAGCACATGAAGATTGTATTCATTTTCATCCTTTGCCCCCACTTACAAAGAAAAATCTTTAGTTTATTTCTCAACCAACAGGCACTAAATTGCCCTCTATGCTCAAGCAAGAATTAAACAATTTACTTCTCATCACCCTAGATGCTTAATTCCCTGACTACCTCTACCCACATCCTTCCGACAAACTAACATTGCCTCCCTCTGCTAGTGACTAAGCTGTGCAATTTGACCTGAGCATAAGGCTGGCATGCCTTTTCAACTCTACTCCCCTACTGTTGCCTCCATGTTGCAGCTGTATAGGGCCTGGAGAACACACCTAAACCTATCCCTGATATTTGCAACATCCTCTGATCAGAAAGTGTGCATCTCCTCTTGTCTACTCGACAGAATTATCTACTTAAATATTTGGATAGTTCTCAGCCTCCACAGGTATGCATCAACGTCTCGTTACGGTTGTACGACGGAACAACGCAGAGAAATAGGTCGCAACCCTTCACCACACATTTTTTACCAGCCATTTGTTTACACTGTGTATGTTTTTAAAAAGGATGTCATTACCACACATTGTTTATTCATTTAAGAACACTGTATTTGTTTGGAAATATCCCCCCCCCCCCACATCCCCCAGCTTACCCTAAATGCGTGGTAAAGGCATCTGTTGTAAAAACATACACGTTGTAAAAACATGCTTGCTTAAAAATGCGTGGTAAAGCCACAATGTGGTAAAAACCTTGTTGTAAAGGCTGTTTTCCTCTTACTAGCACCACCAGGGCAATTAGCTGTCTGCCAAACAAAGGGCTTAATTTAGATCCCTCACCCTTGTCTGTAAATCCATATGTTTAATTCCAATACTACTGTCTCTCCCAGATTCTCTTGGCTAATGCGATCCACTAATATCAATCACCTATCCGCCCCCAAACCACCCTGCTCCACATATGTTTGTATTTTGAACTACTGTCACTGTTTCACTGACATACACTTGTTAGTTAACATCTGATAGAGACATCTAGCCACAGATTCCTTAACTTAGAATATCCCCATGCATCAGACTGGATCTGGAAATTTTTTGCAGCAGCATCTCTGTGTGCCAGGGGATGGCGCCACACAACACCGCCCTGACGTTGTCCACGTACGTGACAGCAACAATGTAAGTCCCTCCCGGAGCGCTGACGTCAGTTTCCTTATTTTCCGCATGCAATGTGGATCCGGAGTGAGCGGTTCCTCTGGCCTGTTTTCAGGCCTCCTTTTGTTGCTTCGTGTCAGGAACAGTGTGCGATGCCTTCGGGCTTTAAGACTTGTAATTCCTGTTTGCGGCAGATGGCCGCGACAAACCTGCATATTATTTGTATGTGGTGTCTGGGCGAGCACCATGACTCCAAAGACTGCGAGGCCTGCCAACACTTGAAGCCGAAGTCTCGGTGGGAGCGCTGTATGAAGCTTCTCTCGGCACGGCTGTCCCGGTCTGAGTCGTCTCGCCCTCCAGCCTCTTCATCGCCGCAGGTCACTCTACTGTCCGGTTCCGCCGTTGATCACCCTCTGGGGTCCAGGGCCGTTGTTCGCCACTTGCTAAGTCGAGGCGCTTGTCGCCGAGGTCTTCGACATCCCCTTCTTCTGTTGTCAGGGGTACTGGTTCCCGGAACATCTGGACCTGCGCTCCCGACAGTCGCCCCCCCCTCTATCTGCCCTTTCCGTGTGTGGGGACATCTCGGGCCCAGATGGAGGCACATGCGTGGCTCTGCAGACCTCCCTTGAGTCCTCCCCGTTCCTGGGGCCCCCTTGGGGCGTCCGCTTCTAGTGGGATCTCTGACTGACTTGCTGGCGGGTTCGCCCCGCTCCAATTGAGCCTTTGCCCCCCAGGAACATCGGAGATGTGGTATCGTTAGGGCTCGGCCCGGTTGGGTCCCCCTCTACGGTCCACATGGAGTCGTTAGGGTGCGGCCCAGCTGTGTCCCCCTCTACCACCCAGGGCGCCTCTGCTGCGCCGCATAGCCCTGCTGGGCTCCCTGAGGTGTTGCAGGTGGTTGCCGGTGCTCATAACCCTGCCTTGAGCCCACCCCGGGCTTCCGGGCAGGTGTCGCCGGGGGTATTGTTGCCAGTGCCCCCCTTGGAATTTGTGGAGCCTCCTCAGGAGCTCCCAGATGCGGCAGGCTCTTCGCCTCCCCAGGAACCCCTTCAGGATCCTCATTCTTCAATGGGACTCCCTTCCGTGGAGCATTGGTCGCACCCTCAGTGTCTTGGGAGGGTCAGCTTAAAACCCTCCTCCACTGATGAGCTGTTGTCCCCTCCGCGGAGGGCTACCGAGGCTGGTTCGGCTTTTTTTAGAGTGGTCTTCTTGGCCACTCGCATTTTAAACATGCAACCCCTTTCAGCCCTCTTTGTCTGTTGACCCCTTGCTTGAGGTCCTTCACAGTGGGTCCGGGAATGTGGAGCCACTTCTGCCCATTGAGGCTTCCCTTTATGATGCCCTTTTGAGTACCTGGATCCAACCTGCTTCAGGTGACCCAGTGGCTTGTTCAGTTTTGCACCGCCACCGTCCAGCTCCACGTGATCTTGTTTGTCTTTTTTTGCACCCTGATGCGCAGGGGTTTGTGTTGCAGACTGCCTTTCCTTCCCTGCCCCCTCTAACGCTTCCTCCCTCTCTGGAGTCCAGAAGTCTTGAGTCATGGGGTAGGAACATCTTTGCATCCACTAGTGCAGCCCTACGGTCCTTAAATACAGTGTGTGTTTTGGCTCGGGTTTACCTCTGCCCTGTGGGACTCTGCAGAGTCTTTGCTTTCTGCCACCTCTGAAGCTGCTCACGTTGATCTCCTTCACCTCTTCCGGGATGGACGCGAACTTGCAGAATTCACAATCCGCTCAGCCTTAGATACTGCAAATTCTTTGGGCCGAGCTATGGCGAACTCTGTTGCCTTAAGGCGTCACGATTGGTTGTGAGATAGCGTCTTCCCTGAAAATATCCTGGAGCACCTGGTTGACTTATCCTTTGATGGGGTTTTCCTGTTTGATTCCCACGCCGAATCGGCGGTTCACCGCTCCTTGCGGGCTTTCGTCCTCCCACTTAGGTCTTCTTAGGCCTGTCTTCCGTGGTGGTGCTTTTTCATTTCGCATCCTTTGTCTTCTTTTTTCTCTGGTCAAAGGTGATTACCCTTTGATTGTCATCCCTTGGATGCGTTTTGCTTTAAGCTGCCTGTTGGCCTGCTGTGGCCGTGTTCCACAGGTTGCTGTGTCTTCTGACGGTGGTATTGAACCGGTGCCTCGTCTCGGTAATGTCATACGGCTTGGAACTCATGTTCACGGGTTCGGTAAGTTACTGCGCTCTTTTGGCTTGGCTTATTGCCCTAGGAGGTGTTCCCCGTTGTTTAAGGTATGCATACTCCATGTGGGGTACTTGTATGTTATTTTAATAGGACTTCTAAAGCGCTCTGTTACCCTGCGGTGTCCTGGCACTGTATGTATGCTATTATATAGCTTTGCTTATCTCACCTGGGCATGGAGATCCTGTGGGCTTAATGCGTCATTTGGTGGTTCGTTGTTCTATGATTTTCCCTGGTGCTATCTTCTTACTCCATGGTCATCCACCTCCTTGGGAGGTTTCATGGTCTCCTCTTTATAAACGGCTCCTACCTGTCCTTACTGTACTAGGTATGATCCGGTATGGACATGTTCATGCTCCTGGCTAGTTCTGTTTCTACATAATTATTTGTTTATACCTTTATGTATACATGCCGGTTGCCTTGGTATTCCTCTTCCTACGTCGCCACCTCTTTTCGAGGCTGCGAGGTTTGGACCAATATCTTCATGTGTGGGGGAGCTTTTCTGAGTTGTTCTAAATTGCCCATAGGTTCCTCTTTGCTTCCGCTTACTGGGGTGATTTCCTAATTTGACAGATGCTCCCTTTTGGGTTTTCCGCGCTGTACGTGTCTTTTCTGGAGTGTCGGTCCCGGATTCTGAGACTCTTCCCACCATTTGTTAACTTGGTGTTTTTGGCCACTTCCTTCGGACATGCCCTTTTTCCAAATGATCACCTACTATTATTAAAGCTACGCCTGCCTTCTAATGGCAGTGGTCCTTGACTACTGCCTGCAAGTCTATATTGTGGAGAAGCGTGGCTCAGTGGTTAGAGGCGGCAGACCCGGAAGCTGAGATCGGCCGTGGACCAGGGTTCGATTCCCCGCCTCGGTGGGTCTCGGGCTCAAAATTCCACGGAGTCGACAGTTCTCGCTCCGGTGCCTACTCGACTCACGGGGTCACACTCTGCGACTCTGGGCAATAGCTTGCTTAATCTCCACTACGGCCCCTCGCGGCGGGATGCCTGGCTTTCACCTTGTGGATACCCGGCCGGGGTATCTCACATGGGAATACCAGGACGGGTTCCCTAAGCAAGCGCCTTGAGACCCCTGGGTTAAAGTGTTGCGCTATATAAATCGAAACACATTTACATTTACATTGTGGGTTGTTTCTCACTTTGGCTTCATACTGCCCGGTCGGGCACTCTTATGCTTCTTGTGTAAGTCACTTTAAGGTCTTTATGGCCATTTGCCTGCTGCATATTTCTACCTGCTTAAGCGGGTTTAGCATTGATGCTAATTGCCCCTAATTACACTTTTTGGGATTGGTTGTGCACTTGGCGTGTTTCTTGTCCCGCCGGCTATTCCCAAAACATTGCTCAGGTTCTAGCTCTTGCCTTTGGGCTCTTGACACCGGCTCCTTCGGCTTCCTTCTATAGGCTAGTCTATAGGCTCGGGTTGCAACTCTTCAAGTTCCTTTCGAGCTTGGGTCGGTGTACTCATCGTGCACCATTAAGCGGAGAGTGGTCCTTCTTCCTCTCTATCGCTCTCTCTCTCTGCTCTGGTATAGGGTTCATGCCGTTCTAACTTTCATTTTTATACGGGTATGGGGTAGCGCCATTCTGGCATTTTTAGGATATCTAATATCCCGTTATTTCTGCTCTTTCGAGCTGCTTGGGTTGCTGTCTGGTTGTTCTGCCACGGCTTTCCCCCTTTATCCGTCACCCTGTTGCCGGATCGAATGCTTGGCGCTTCTGTTGCAGACCCACCTCTCCTCTGGGGTATGGCTGTGGTATCTATTCTAAGTTAAGGAATCTGCGGCTAGATGTTTCTTTCAGATGTACGAGTTACTTACCTTCGGTAACGATGTATCTGGTAGAGATGATGTCTAGCCGCAGATTCCTTAACGCCCACCCAGCGTCCCCGTTCTTCGAAAAACTTGCTGTGTGGTGTTCTCCGCTGGCCTCTTCAGTTGCCATTGGGTTAGCTCTCACAGGAGTTCAGTTTGTGGCTCCCCTCTGAGTGTGTCCATATACAGTTAACCTCTGCTGAGGGCTTCTTTTCTGTAATACGGATCGAGGAGATTTGTTTTCCTCTCCAGTTACTTTCCCTTCCTTCCGTTTTCTCTATTGACTCTGGCCCTGCTCTCCTCTTGGTCGTCCTGTTTCGGGGTCGTTGGTGCTCTAGTTTCAACCTCCGTTATTATAGGGAAAGGGCCAGTCTTTTCATCCTTCCTACGGTGCACTGTTGTTCTTCTGTGCTCTGTTCTTCATAGACGACACAGTTCTACATGGCAATATCAGTCTCTTTAGGTCTGTTGAGATGTTATTCCCTTGTTGCTCTCAGGGAAGGGTCTTCACTTAGCTTGTGGGGCTTTTTCTCACAGCTTTTCACTTATGTGTAGGCAGTGTCTAACTCTGTCTTTTAGGATGGTGTCTCCACCATCCTCCTTCTTGTGCACAGAGTTTTCATCCCTCGCACACTGTTCCCATAGTTTCACGGTTTTTTGTTGGTGGCTCCGCGCTGTGCCGCGGAAAGGTTTCTCCGAAGAAAGCTGGCATCAGCGCCCCGGGAGGGACTTATGTGACCTTGCTGACGTCATGTACGTGGACGATGTCTGGGCACGGTCGTGTGGCGCCGTCCCCCGGCACGCAGAGGTGCTGCTGCAAAATAATTCCGGATCCAGTCTGATGCCTGGGGATATTCTAATTTAAGGAATCTGCGGCTACACAGCGTCTCTACCAGATACTTTGTTACCGAAGGTAAGTAACTCGTACTGCAATCCTAACCCCTTACTTCATGTTCACTTCTCGAGCCTAACTCTTCTGTCTACAAGACCAGCTCAGGTGACGGTCCTAATTGTTGACTCCCATGATATGTATTTAATTAAGTGTTAGAAATCGGGTCTCTAGTTGGCAGAGGTATGCACCCTGTACAAGTAGGGAGTGCAATAGGGGGCAGGAATCTTATCTCGCTCTTGTATATAACCCACAAGATAGGTTTTTAATAACACGTTTTAGATTCAACATGATTCACCATGTGCTATCAAATCCTTTGGGGTTTTACTGAGTTAGTTGAATCAAAGGGACCCTGCGGCTGCGATCACCGATCTCCGCAGGACACCCTTCATTTTGTATTATTATGCCCTTTTTATTTAATGCCTAGGGGCCGCTTTTTAAGAGGAATTTTAAAGAAAGCTAATTTTAGATCCACGAGAGACGCGTTGGCCTTTTTAAAAGTGTCTAAAGATCCCCTGACCCTATTCTGTGTTACCAATTTTTTAAGGTCTTCTGTTAGATTGAGGTCCAGTATAGAAATATGATGATTGATATTGAATTGGGGGAGGGAAAATTGTTTTGCTCCCAAACTGTTTTTTTATGAATTATGTTAATTTCTGTGTTGCTGACTGTGATTTTCTTCTCCTTTATGGTACTAATAGATGATAGGCCAGCACATTTATGAAATGATTTTTTAATGTTGTACTTTTATGGTGTTAAACAATCGCCGAATAAAGTTATTCAAAGCAAAAAGGGACTGCAATTCTAGTCAGGGTAAATCAGTCACACACTTAAATCAGTTTTTGCTCATCCACAGATAGCTTGACACAGAGCATTCAGGCTTAACATAAGAGGCAATGTGTAAAGCAGTTGTGCATACATGGGTACAGTTACACGGTGAAAACACTACAAAAAAGACTCCACAACGAGGTATTAAAATAGTATCTCTTTTACTCTTCAAAACAAGATTAAAACTATAAGAATCCAATTAACACTTCTCAAGTTACGAATACTTCAGCAATGTACAATGCTGAGAGAGCTCTTGTGGTTTCAGTATTTCTTTTACGGTTACACTGGGGAAATGACAGTGATTCATGCTGTGGATCGGGAACAGACTTTCTCCCCGGTTCAGCGCTTTATTTAAGTTATTACAGTCATAGTGCAATGTAAAGTTTGCGGGAGACTGATCTACTCGCTCCATTTGGGGCTGCCCACAAGATCACTGGTGGTCACAGGGACCTCGAAAGTCCCAGAGAGCACAGTAACGTTTTCAGGGGATTGCAGCAGTGCTGTCGTCCTCGGGATTGGGACCTGCATTGCTGGAGTTTCCTCTTGCTGGATATGATGTGGGGATTAGAGTCAGGGAGGACAGGCGCCTGTCTTTCCTTGATGCATGCAGAGTACGCCAGGTCACAATGGACTGCCTTCGGGCACTGCAGCATCACCAAAGTCAACAAACACAATGGTCTTCGATCAAGTGGGCAGACACAGCAGTTCTTCATTGGTGCACCATGCTGATGTGTGTGGATGCACTAAAGCGGCTGCTGACACTCTCCAAATGCCCAGGACTGGCTGAGGGCAAGTCAGGCAGAGCCAGACTATGGATCAGTGGTTGTTTGTGCGAATGAAATATTTGATGGCTCTTGAGATTTCCTGAACAGGGGACAAGCCATCAAGGACTTGGAGTTACTTAGTTTGCAAAAGGTTGAAGAGAACAGGTCTCGTCCTTCTCACTGCCTAGCTCAGAGGCAGCAAACCAACTCAACAGAGCAGGTAGCAAAGTGTCAGTCCCTCCTGTAGCCCAGCAAGCAGCAGTCCAGCACAGCAAAACAGTTAGCAAAGTGGCAGTCCCTCCTATAGACCAGCTCTTCCTGGCAGAGTCTCCTAAGGACCCCAGAGTGAACTAGTGAGAGGGGGGGTCATAGATCGAGCTCTGTCTGCCAGCCTAATCATGCAGTGGTAAATCAGTATTTTGTGTGAGGCCAGGCCACTGCCTAGTCATGTGTCTGTGCCAGCTACTCCCCTCCCTCTTGCCATCCGTATGCAGATGCAGCTCCAGTGTCTTCGTTTTGTGGCTGTTTAGAGGTAATGCACAACGTTTCGCTGTCACCCCACCACAGATGTGTATTGGAGAGAGGCTGTAAGGCACACCAGAGAGCTAAGAGTAGAGAAATGTCCACTTTCTAAAGTGACATTTCTAGATTAGTAATACCAGATACAAATGTACCACCAAAGACGATTTGTTATTACTGATTCAGTGATATAAAACATAAATCAGCTACTCCTCTACAGTCAGGAATTACACTTAAAAAGGGGTTTTAAGGAACTCCCAATGTTAACCTATGAGAGGAGCAGGCATCACAGTAGTGAAAACGAACTTGGTTGGTTGTCACTACCAGGACTTGTAAAATAAAAAGGTACATGTCCTACCTTTTACTTGTACAGCACCCTGTCCATAGGGCTACCTTAGGGCTAACTGATATTTAATAAAAGGGGAGTTTAAGGCTTGGCAAGTTGTTGTAAATGGCAAGTCAAAGTGGCAGTAAACTGCGCCCACAGGTCCTGTGGCAGGCCTGAGTTAGTTTTGAAAAGCTAGTTTGGTGGGTGGCACAATCAGTGCTGCAGGCCCACTAGTATCATTTGGTTTACATGATCTAGGTATATGGTATACCACTTTACTAAGTACTTATAAATTAACCGAATATATCAATCATGGATAAACCAATTGTCATCACATTTTAGATAAGAACAGATGCATTTTAGCACTGGTCAAAAGTGCTCAGAGTTCTAAAGCCAGCAGAAACAAAGTCAGAAACAGAGGAGGAGGAAGGCAAAAAGTTTGGGGGACCCCTGTAAAAAGGGTCATTTCCAAAAGTAAGGATGTCTGTCATGTACTGCTATACATAATGTACTGTCCTGCCAATGAACTTCAATACTTTTCTATGTGACCACATTACACCAATGTACTCCTCTAACACCATGTTACTATGCACACCATATGTGCTCCAAATACTTGTGGCCTGATTACAAGTTTTGCGGAAAGGGTTACTCCGTCACAAATATGACGGATATCCTGCCTGCCAAATTACAATTCCATTATCTCAAATTAAACTTTTAATACGGCGGACGGGACATCCGTCATGTTCTTGACGGAATATCCCATCCACCAAACTCCTAACCTGGCCCTTAGTTCCTATTCAGTGGTACAATGAATATCAAAACTACACAAGCGTCGGGGCTGGACTATTGTTGGTTGTGTTCTGCCCCTGTTAAAAGACATAAGGTAGTTCAAAGGAATAGTTTTCTCTGTTCACCCCAAACAAATATTGCAAGTGATCTCTATTATTGATAGCATACAGTCACATAGACCAAGGCAGATTGTTAGGGGGAAGTGGCCTTTTTTTTTGTTCATCTCCAAAGCTGCCTTTTATTTCATAGAAATACAAGCAAACTATTAGCAAGATTTGAATATATTGCAAACTAGTTTGCTATGAACGCATAAATGGTCTATTTCTGTAATGGAATCATGATTTCATACTGATATCATTTTATGAGCTGAAAAGCGGAAAAAAAGTTTTGCATGGTTTGATCATTCAGTTGGATAGTTATCATGGCAGACTTTTGTAGCCCAACATGCTTTTTGTATTTTTTAGTTTAGCCGAAAGCATGAGTCAAGTGCAAAGCATCGCTTTGATGAAGGGCAAGCGAAATGAAAAGTGTAAATATTTATTTTATCCCTTTTCCAGTAGTTGAAAAAACACCTGGAAAAGATTAGGGTCTGGATCATGGTGAACTTTCAAGAATGTTTAGCAAGGTCTTGTAGCACAAACTGCATCAGATAAGGCAGAACCCCGGGGATTATATAGATGTTTTACACATGTGAGAGAGCTATTAGAGTAGAGATGACATTGCCAAGTATTAAGCCTTCAGACTGTTCAGTGGAGCAACATACTGATAACATTCACTTCAAATGTGGCCATCACTCGCGACAGCAGAAAAGCAGAACAGGGGGATTTTGGATCTGCTTCTGTAAAAGAGAAACTTGCAGGGCATTTTCATTTAAACTTTCTACTGTAGAAATGACTGATAATCTAATGCATCAGCACAGCTTTCCTCCATAGTCTGGTATGTTAACCTTTCACATCTGCCAGAAACTTGCCCCCTCCCCCATAATCCTCTTCTCTCCCAACTCTTCTACCTCGCCTTCCTGCCCTGCACTTACACACAGTACTTCCTGCGTTGCAATCAAACGTCGACATCAGACTATTGTATTATCATCATATACACAATGCTTTAAATGGGCCGGTCGTATCCGGTACTGAGTACCGGCACTTTCTTATTTTGAGCAGGAGAGTACGTGCACTTCTCAATAGAGTCATAATACTTTTAATTGGAGTGCCAGCACTTCTCAAAAACAAGCATGTATTCGGGTACCTGCACTTCTATTTTTCCACTTCAAGCACTGCATATGCATACATGTAATTTGGAATCACATAAGTTCTTTACTCTGTATTTGTTTGTATGAGAGTAGGCACTACGGCAACATTGATTTAGACATACGTACATACAGTCACAGCTACCATTTCTATACATTAAACAGCTCAGTTTGCCGTCCTTTCAGAAGGATGAGGGTCCTGAAGATTCCTGAAGCTGCCTATGTACTTGTATTCAAACAAATGTGGAAGGTTGCCACGTGGGGAGAGGATGGCAGCTACAGGAGGTTACTATCTCTACACATCATGAAATCACGTGGCAAGCAAACAATCTAGCACCCCTAAATCACTAACCTTTTCTAAGAAAACAATGAAGGAACTGTGTGCTCAAAACTGGAGCACTGAAATTCCACCATGTGTGCTTGCAGAATTTTTTTTCTTGGGTGTGAACAACCTCTGTTACTTCTGACCTGTTCTACCCAATGCTAGAACAGATCGAACATTGGCTAGAACACAAAGGAACTCAATGGTTGCTGTTGCTCAGCAGAACCAGTTCCTCCAGTGACAGTGATGATGGAAGCTCTTGGAAACAGTGTTTAATTTGTGTAAAAAAATAAAAGTTTGGAGATGCCCCAAGCTCTGTTGAGAAGCCCGCAGCTGGTTCAATAAAAGGAGGCTGCCTAGCTTTAACCACCTTATGCCTCTTTAATCCTTTGCCAGACACCGCCTGCCTCTTTATCTCACTCTTGGAGGATGTTACGTTTCCCCTTTACGGCACTCTTTTGGTCTTTCTCTTCCTCCGTCCTTATGCTTTGTTTGTTTTTCTAATTCTTGCTCTCCTGAAATGTTTGGTCAGGAAAAATAAGTGCGGGTTTTCAAAAACAAGTGTGCAAGTGTGGGTGGCCGCCATGGGCAACCACCGGCTCGAATTAAGCACTGAATGAATCTGATTTCTAAATAAAGTTTGTAGGCGGCAGCAAAACGACATCCACTTTTCAATATTGTGTTCAATATATGACTGGCGTACATGAGCGTCCGCAGATTTTTTTTCCGGGGAGCAGTGCCATAATTTTAATGTCATTGGAGAAGATTTGTGGGGAATTGATGGACCCTCTGACTTTGGCAATCCTGGCCTTGGAACATAAGGTTTTTAAAATGCTATGGGGGGAGCAGTGGTCATTTTCAGAGTCTCTTGGTTGGTCAGGTTCCTTGCGCATATCAAATACTGCCTTTTTCTATTTTAACACCACCTAGGTATGTTCAGCAAATTAGACCTTTTTTATTCCTTTGATGTTTTGTGGCGTCCTCTCTTGCCTCTTGTTATGGATATTATCCTCACCCATCTGTGATTTATGTCCTTTCCATTCCAGATTTTGGTAGTTGCATTTCAGTTCAGAAAGTCCCCTCACTTTTTGGTCGATTTGGGACTCTCTTTAAGTTTTTTGGGTTTGGCAGTCTCAAGTTATCTAGAACAGAAGATATGTTGAGGTAGACCTTGACCGGCAATTTTTGCTTCAACTATTGTATGCCTGCTTATTTTGATAGCTCTGTAGGTATTTTATCGCATCTGTGTTAATTCCATTGAAGTTTCCGATGCGGATTGGTAAGATGTTGATGCGGTAATCAGTTTGTACGTTAGATTGGTGGAGCCGAAGAAATGTCTGACCACGTCTGGGTTTGCACACATATGAGCGTTTTACAGGGTAATGATAGAGTCTTCACGTGACTGGAGAGGTAGCTGGTTTGGGGATTGTTACATAGTGATTAGGGCTCCCAGTTCTATGTAATTTATTTTTGAACATTTCCATCTATATTCATCAATCTTTATTTTTTAGGCTATCTTATCAATACTATCCTTTTTTATTTTGAGTTTTATGAACATATGAAGTTGTAACTTGCATATTTCCAAATGTATTTAACTTATAAATATGCACTTATACTTTGATGGCTTTCTAGTTTTACCATATTACAAAGCCAAATGTAATTATACAATACACTCAAATGAAAATATTAGCTTTATAACATAAACAAATGTTGAGATACGGAGAATAAGACGTTTACTAAGGAAGTAGGGCACAAGAGTAGACATAAAAGGGGGTGGTTTGACCATGCTTGTTCTACTGCCCGGAGCGATCTTAAAGAGGCCCTAGCAGCTAAACCAAGAAATAAGAGTCTGGTGATTCAACTTAGGCAGGATTATAATTTGACCCTTAAACGCAGAAAAGTTGAATTGCAACAGGAAGCGTGGGACAATCTTAGCCAAGCGGCAGAACTGAAGAATTGTGCTATGTTTTGGACCACGGTGAACAGCCCATTCCTTAAGGATGAGAAGGTCCCAGAGCTCACATCTAGTTTGAGCATGGAATCATGGATTCAACATTTTTCCATTATTTTTGACTCTGGTAATAGACCAGCCTCCCATGGAGAAGGATGGCCCATCATAGCCCTAAATATCACCTTAGATGAGGTTATGGTTAGTATAAGAGCCAGTAAGGGAGGGAAGGCCCAGGGACCTGATGGGGTACCCATAGATGTGTATAAGACCGCCCCGGAGATCTGGGGCCCATTACTGGTCAAGATCTTCAATGCAGCTGTTTGCTGCAAAATACCATCTACATGGGTAGAATCTATAATTTTCCCTATCTATAAGAAAGGTGACCGGGGCGATGCCAAAAATTATCGGCCAATATCCTTACTGGACTCATCTGTCAAAGTCATGAGTCGGGTCCTTCTAGTCAGATTAGAGGAATGGGCAGAGACTAATGAGATTTTAACTAATTGTCAGTTTGGGTTCAGAAAAGGCTGTGGCACCATTGAGCAGTGCTTGAATTTAGAACTTTTGGTAGGGAAATATACCCAGGCCAAAAAAGGGTCACTTTATTTATGCTTTTCTGACCTAAGCAGCGCTTTTGATATGGTAGACCACGCTATATTATGGGCTAAACTGATTGAAATGGGAGCTCCCGAAGGTATAGTTTACTTTTTGGCCCGCCTGTACGAAAAACTTAGCACCAGTGTACGGTATGGACCTAATGGGGAGTGTACAAGTAAGTTTAGGATCGGGAGGGGAATTAGGCAGGGGTGTGTTTTAGCACCCCTACTTTTTACACTCTTCATAAATGAGGTGGATTCTGTTCTGCAGACAGTTACGGCAGACGTCCCTAGAGTTAACAATCTTAACATCCCTGTGTTTCTCTATGCGGACGACTCAGTGCTGCTGTCCAGGACCCCCCTGGGTCTTCAACGCTTGATGGATAGGTTTGTGCTGTTCATCAAAAACAGGAAACTGGTGATTAATAGGTCGAAAACCTATGTGATGGAGTGCGGGCCCGGACGAGCTAAAACGAAAGTCAATTCTCATTATTTTATAGAAGGTGAACAAGTTCAAAAAGTTGACAATTTCTGCTACTTGGGGATCACTTTTTCAAAAGATGGCAGCTGGGATATTGAACATAAAGCGGTTAACCTCTTGGCTGCTAATGACAAGGGTAACTCGTCATGGACTTTCCATTGATTTCAATGGAAATTATATGATCAGAATAATAATGCCTTAGCAGCCAAGAGGTTAAAACAAAGATGATTAGGAGTGCTAATGGGGTTTTTGTATTTGCCAAGAAGTTGGGGAATAGACGCATTAAGGACATGTTAAAAATTTTCCAATCTAGATGTCTTTCTGCGGCCCTTTATGGGGCTGGAATATGGGGTGTGTCATCAGCCGGGAGTCTACAGGTGGAGGAGAATAATTTCCTGAAAAGGCTCCTGTGTCTACCCAAATCTACCTCAAATAACTTGGTCCATAAGGAAACAGGGACTCAATTCCTGAACGATTTGATCATGTTAAGACCCCTATTACTATGGCGCTCTGTTTGGCTGAATGATGGCACCTCATTGAATAGAGCCATTATTGAGGATTGCCTCTCTTTGGACCAGCACCTAAGGATCCCCTGGATTAAATATAGTATCGATTGTTTTCAAAAGGTTTTCGGGTTTAATGTGATCAATGATCGATACTGTGCCTCTGATATCTCCAAGTCAAATTTGAAAATTACTTTTTTGAATTATTGTTTAGAGAAACGTCCCTTGGAGGAATCTAAACTATCCACATGTAAGCTGTACAATAGCATGAATAATTTTACTGGGTTTCACCCATACCTGACACAGGTGACCAGAGTTTCGCACCAGTTTGTACTAACCAGAATGAGGATGGGAACGGTACATTATCTTGTTGCGTGTCCTAATATAAAATTGCGCCCTACTGGACCCTGTGCTTGTGATAACAAGGCGGAACAGAGCACTACGCACTTTCTTTTATCATGCCATTTGTATAGTGAACTAAGGAAAACCTTCTTAAAGCCAATGTTGAAAAGATTTGGAATAAGAACAATTACTGACTCTATGAAACTGCTTTTTAATCTGCACCATCCGGACATTTGCTTCTTTACGGATACTTTCCCGCTTAAGGCAATTGGTGCCAGGAAGAGTATGTGTTTTTAATTATTTTAATTATTTATTCCACCCCCCTCTGGATAACAAATGTATATATTTTTTCTTTTAACCTATGAAATGTTTGAATTTGTAATTGTGTGTGCTTTTATGGACATGTTTTTTATGTTCCGAATAAAGCTTTATGAATTGAATTGAGATACGGAGTTATTTAAGGAAATCTCATTCCGTTTGTAGACTCTCTGTGCGGTCAGTCTACACAGCTATTGGTCTGGAATGCATGGATGATGGAATTGAGTCACTCAAAAGAAGCTCAATTATCTATTTATTTTTCCTTTTAAAAAATGATTAGGGGTAGCTACCCCCCTATTTTCTGTCTGTATCTGCAAAAATCAATTAACACGGACGACTCGGAGTCTTAATCGTTTTTTTTGTTGTTTTTTTTAAATATCTTAATTGGCATTTGAAACAAGAATGGAGGACACAGCATTTTACATATATTCTCATATCACCACCGCCGCCGCAGCGGTTTGATTTTTTGTTTATGAATTGGAAGGGGGGGGGTTGGAGTAGGAGCCAGTTTGAGGAGTGCTATTGTTGGCTGCAATAGTGTCTTAGGCTTAGCACCTTATGCTTAATAAATCAACTGCACCGGTGAGCTATTCTTGTAAGTAAATAAGTTACTGCTTACTGAAAAGAAGTCCAGTTTCTCTTTTTCCATACTGGTGACCAACAAGGAGGCAGGGCCCTCGTATGCCCTTTGCAAAAGGGGGGTAGTTCAGATCAGCGCCCACAGTTCCCTGGCCTCTCCGCGAAGGGATGTGCTGAAGATGTGAGGGGAGGTGTGCTCATTCACCACGTTATTTCTGTGGAGGAATGACCATTCAAAGCATCAGTAGTTAACTGTGTCTGACTCGTGATTTTCCGGGCCATTCAGTCGATGGCTCTTGGTAAGGAATTACTGCACTAAAACATTGAGGGTGGATGAATTACAAACTGCCCTAGCATGGAGATGATGTCATGTGCAGCATTACCCAACCTGGATGTTGATTCCAGTTTCTTTAATTCCTATTGATAGATCTGAGTTCTTTTCGTGGTATAAAGTAAACTGGAATAAGGCTGTTGTGTATTTGCAAAGTCGCACTTCAAAAGTTTTTTTTGTATGAGGTTTTACCTAATATACAATCCGAGCCGAGTACGTTTTCATCTTTACTGTTCCATGAAAGATGCACCAAATAATTTCTCAGAAAATTGACATTCTTATTTCTCAAAGTCCAGTTTTGAAGAAGGGGAAAACTAAACTTGGTGGAAGAGTTAAAAGGAAAAGTGGGTGGTTGCCTGCACACCTTTACAAGCTCAACGACCTGCCCATTACATACCTTAAAAAAGTAGAATTGAGAATTAAGGGGTCTTCTGTGGGCCAATTAAGATATCCCTAACTTTTGTTTCAGAGGAACTAGTTCAGAGCGGCAAGGACGGGTAATGGGTTTCAAATGCAGGGGCCTCATGGTCACCTTGTGGAAAACCAGATGAGTCACAGGAGTGTCCCTTCTCCAGCCTCGCAGGGTGTGGCCGGCCTAGTGAGAGGAGGGTGTTCGGAGTCCAGTTGATGCAGGGGGTGGAGTTTGCCTCGTGCCTGAGAACCTGTGCGTTGTAATTGGTAGTGGGTGTGGCACCTACAACAGGAGCAGCCCAGCTTGGCAGTTCACAGAACTATTAACAGTTCTCTTGTACCATATAAACACTGGCAACCACAGAATGACGCCAACCACTTCCTTATTCACTGACATTTGAAGGAAAAGAGTTGGGGCAAGCCAGCAAGTAATGACTGTACAATGGGAGGCTGCGAAGTCTCGTGAAGCTGGCGTGCCACTTCCCCTGCGCGACACTGACGTTGCAGTGCGTGGTGACGTCAGCTCAATACTGGCAGAGCGATCTTGAAATTGTTTTATAGGGCATGAAAATTCCAGGTTAGGGGGGAGGGGGTAAGCACCATCCGTCCCCCATTTTCCCCTACCTGCGGACGCCCATGCTGGCATTGTATGTAACTTCAACAGCAGAAATGTATTGTTTGGAAGTGAAAAGTTGTCGCCTCTTGGATGAAATGTTGTATTACTTATATTTTGTTTTATGAATTGTACGAAATCCTGCATACCTGAAACCCCATTTCCTTATTTTAAGAGCGTGTTCATATATAGGCCTGATTGCTGTGTTGTTACATATGAACGTCATGGTTCACACCCATGGGTTGCTAATCATTTAATGTAAAATGATTGCAAATAAGCCATCTCTTTCTTTGTATTTGCCACACACATATAATGAACAAACATTGGCAAGGGCCAATAGGTTTGGCACCAGCTGCCACTTGCCTGGCTGTGTTAATTCTTGTTTTATTTTGACATTATTTTTGTGATACATCTTTGTTGGAAGGTCTCCTGGAAACTCACTAATAAAAAATAAAACATTGGCTAAAAGCAAAATATAAAAAGCAAAATATATTTTGGTTTTTAAAAAAAAAACACACGCACATTGCCATAGTAGTCCCTGATACTAAAGGGAACTATTTTGTGTGTGGCTGTGCTCTTTGTGAAAGCACAGAATGCCATCACTCAAAGTGAAGTTAGCCAATGGCTGAAGTGGACTGACCCACTGCCCCATTCTATATGCTTTAGGGAGTGGAAGAAAAGAGTGAACAACACTACAGACAAATGGGTGAGGAGGGCTGGCTTAACCCGTTTATCGCAAAACGAATACCGCCGTGGTGCGGCATTTTAATCAGTGGGCAGGGTGAGAACGGCCCTAGCTGTCTTCCGCACATGCCCATCATCACGTGGGACTGCCAGGGGCCGTCCTCCGCATCGAACAGGTTAAAGCACCTATAAGCAAGTATAATATACATAAACTTTTACTAAAATCAAAAGTTACTGGATAACGCCAGCATAAAAACGTTTAATCCTTGGCCATTGCGTTGACTAAGACAGACACAAACCATATAATTGATGTATGTAGTGAGATTTGTTTTGCTTGGAATTGACCCCAATGTTTGCTTTGGAGCAGCTTATCTACACTCTAAGCATTAATAGCGCAAATATATCAAAGTACATGGAAAAAATTGTTAAAGCTAATCCACTTTTCATGTAAGAATAACTAACATCTTCTTTTAATATGGCTTTCATTGAATTTAGTGAATAGCTGTTTCTTCCTAAATCTGAAAAAGAAGCATTCACTACGGGGAAATGGTCGGGCGGAGAGATGTAAAAGAGAGAACATCCCGTGAGAAAGAACTTGGGAATAAAATCCATAAATATAGAACTCAACTTTATTGACATCTGTCCATGCACAATATTGTGCTACGTATGCCCCTAAATCCTCTTTGCAGGTGCAAGCTGATCCCTTCTATCAGCTGTACAAGGGTAGAGGATTTATGAGGAAACCAGGCACAGCCTGCCCTCCCCTCTATAATGCCCTATTACCCAAGCTACATTTTAGAATTGAAAATCTGCCCTTTGTCCACCCACCCACAATATCCTCTGGCCAGTCCTCCCTATACAAATATGGAAAACAAACCCTGCCACCCCCGAGTACAAACACTGATCATTCCCACTTGCCTGAAGCCACACTCTCCATCATTCCTCATGGTGGTAGACATCTTTGTATGCTTCCTCTGCAAGTTACAGGTCGGGCATAGAAATATGCCCAGCATATTCAAGAACAGCATAATTTACTAATCTAATTAAAGTTGTCAAATATTTTGGTAACTTTTACTTTTGGACGCCTTGGCGTGCTTTCAGCAGTGTGAGTGAAAAAGTGGGCATGTCAGTCGTATGTGTCTGTTGTGTTTCTATGCACACCAGAGACAGCGGGCTGTGGGACTAAGGAAGCTTCGCCATATGGTACACCAGCTTGTCACCAATAGTAGCTTTCTGGGAGCAACTCACCAGTGCGGCCTGCATTTCCCTGTCTGTGGGGATCTGTGCGGATCTGCAACTGTTAGGAGATGTAATTGTTGGTGATACCTCTTACCTCCCTTGTGTTTGTGGAGCTCTTTGCGAAAGTTATATGTCACTGTCCACTGAGCACTGGCTTTGAAAGTCTTCTGTTGTGCTGCTCTGTCTTGAGCAGTCAAAAAAGCATATTTCTTCACTACTTTTACATCAGAGCAGTGATAACCAGTTTTTAAGAGCCACAATGGAAGCTATTGATAACAATCTTTTTATTGGGAACAAAAACAGTCTTCATTTTAAAGAAGAAAATACAGAAGGAGTTCCAAACCACAAAGTCATTCCCATCACTACGGGGCTGACTGGTGAGGCTATGCCAGTGACCCCTCTCAAACGACTAAGAGGACAACTGCTCCCACTGTACCAGTTGCTCAGCTGCTAATTTCCAGAGGTTGGTTAGAACAAGCAGATGTAAATCAGCTGTACTTTACGTTCGAGAGCCCAAAAATCAGTTTAATTTACTTCTCAAAACCCCATTATTTTCTTAACAAGGGACTGATATTGGTTTCTCTATGCTGAACGGTTTTATTTTGACTTGCTCATTGAAAGATCACAGCTACTATGCAATGGCATTGGTTTTGTAGATACTGTATAATTTATAGTATTTGTAGTCTGCCTACTACACTAACATAGGGCGCTAAAGTGCTTGCCATAGGGATAGCACGCAATTCCATATGTCAGTTGAATTTGTTTTGAGCCTAAGGGGAAGCGTGTCCATGTCATGTGTGATGACCACCAAGGTGTTGTCATATCATGGGATGCAGCACTTAGTGGTTTGATTGATATGGTAGTGTGAGAGATACACTCTCATTTTTATAATTTGTGTTTTGCTGGAGGTTCCGATTAGCTCTCCAAGTACCTATATTTTGGCAGTTCATCATTTATGTTGCAGATGCAATTTCGTATGCTCTTGTGACAGAAGGTTGTCCACTCTGTGATCTTGAGGGTCCGGGAGAGGTAACCAGTGTGGATGAAGAAAAGGGAGATTGGAATTTTGCCTAAATAGGCCTTGTATAGTCGTCTTCTATATATAATTGCCATTGAATAGATTTGTCAAGATCGACCGTGCTATTTTCATCCATTTTGTCATTATAGCAAGTAGCTGCTCAGAGTATGTAACTACTTGAGACCTGCAGGGTGGAGTAGGTTAGAGTCCTCCAGTGACGGGCACTTTGTGGCAGTCCTGTTTGGCCAAGACATTGTTAGTGTTGAATAGCTATTTAAGCAGGCACGTAGATCCTGCATCTGTGCCATCGAGTTACCGGCAAGATTCAACATGACCTCTCATACCTTATATGCATGTTCTGTAGATGATGATGGATGAAGTAGTACATTTGTATATAACATCAGTAATAGACATTGATTAGAGGAAATTGATACTAGGATGATCGTCATAAAGACTAGAGTAGCTCTCCTTCATTTTATGGTTGAAGGTAGAACGTAAGATGGACATAGTTTTTTTTTTTTTTTTTTTTTTTTGAAAACCTTTATTTACAAGTGCACGATACACAGCGTCTGCCTACAACCCAACCGGGCCGGCCGCTATGACAAAAACTGGTTGAGCAAAAAATATAATACGAGGCAGTACGTTGCTAGAGCAATCTATCACATCAACATTATCGGCAAGAGCGTAGTATCATACAAATAGGATAAGAGAGGTTTAATTTTATGTTTTTGTCGAAATGAACACAAACAAACAAACACATGGTATCATGGTGGCAAGGGTTGCTGGAGGTGGGAGGAGGGGAACGGATATAAGAGAAGAAACGAGTGTAAGGGGGGGTGGCGCGCATAAGAGAGCAAAGCATGTGGTGAGTGGAGGAGAGCAACAGAAATCACGGAGAGGAGGGGAGAGGGATTTCGTAGTCAAGTGGAGGGGAACAGATGTCTCCACGATAAGTATTCCAGGGAGCCCAAACTCTGGACCACTTCCCTGGGCGCCCCCGGGCCTCATATACCGTCTTCTCTCGAAACATGGACCAGTCCATGTTTTCTTTCCAGGCACTGAGCACTGGCGGTCTAGGGGAGCCCCAGAGCTGTGCGATATCCCTCTTCGCGATCATATTGCCCAGGGTGACCCAAAGTGTCTGGGCAGCAGTGCAGTCAGACGGTTCCCACACATTCAACAGACAACGACGCGCCTCAGGAAGCAATGGGACCCCCGTGACACGACTCATAACTTCATGCACCCTCGACCAATACGCTACAATCACTGGACATTCCCACAGAACATGAAGAAAAGTACCATCCATCCCACACCCGCGCTTACAGCGTCCGTCAGCAACCAGACCCATTCGCACCAGACGCATTCCAGTAAGATACACGCGATGAAGGATTTTCAATTGGACAAAGCGAAGTCGTGCCGGAATAGCCACCTCCTTAGGGGAGGACACGGCGGACTGCCAGTCCTCGTCGTCCAATTCAAGTCCGTCAGCAGTCCAGGCAGCCCGGAGCTTCTCGAGCTGGTCAGCTCTGTTATGAATGAGCTTCTTATAAATTAAGGAGATGGTACTGTCTGGGACATGGCCATCTAGAACTCGATCCTCCAGAGGGGAGGACTGCGGAACGTCGGTACCGGAGGGGAAAACAGAAGACAAGGCATGTCTAACCTGCATATAACGGAAGTGCTCCCTATCGTCGAGCCGGTATTCCAGCTTTAGTGATTCAAAGGACTTAACCGCGCCACGTGTCCAAAGGTCCCCCACAGTACTAATCCCAATCATGTCCCATTTCTCAAACCCTTTCGTCTTCCACAGGTTGCCCAGTCGCTCCGAGTCGTACAGTGGCGTCATACGTGTCAGTCTACCACCCCAGCCCGTGGCCACCGTAGCATCCCGCCATGCCCGCACTGCACATTTCGTTGGGCCCGTAAGGAGTCGAAAGGGGGCTTTAGAGTATAGCGCCCTATTAAAGTTGCCGCCGGGCAACAACTGTTTATCCAAAGCAAAGGCAGGGGCTGGCTCCGGAGAATATGTCGCATGGTTGATGGCGCTCAGGTGCGAGGCCCAGTAGTACCGTCTAATATCTGGTAGCGCGATACCTCCATCGTACCAGGAGAGCGTGAGCTTGGATAAGGCAATTCGGGCACGGCCATCCCAGATAAGTTGCCGCTGTAAACTTTCGACTTCATGGAAATAGCGGGCCGGAACGGGGTCGAAGAAATTTTGCAGGGCATAGAGGAAGCGGGGAAGCGACATCATCTTAAAGAGCGCCGCCCGGCCCAATGGAGATAAGGGCAGATCGCGCCATCGCCGAACATCCTGCTTCAGCCTGCGGAGCGGAGCGTACAAGTTCCGCTCATAGCGGACCGAAGAGATCATGGATACATGGACCCCCAGATACTTAAAACCGTCAGTCGCAACCAGGATGGGAAATCTACGGGGGAGAGGCGGTAGAGTACCAGCTATGGCGTAGACACAGGACTTGGTCCAATTAATGACCAGCCCCGAGTTCTTACCGAAGGACGTGAGGACGTCGAAAAGGACATTGAGTGACTTCTGAGGGGAAGTAAGATAAAGGAGGATGTCATCTGAATATAAGGAAACACGATCCTCGAGGTCAGGGGACCATCGGATCCCTTTGATCGAGGGTTCCCACCGGAGCCACGCGGCAAGAGGTTCGAGTGCCAAGGCGAACAAAAGCGGAGAAAGGGGACATCCTTGACGTGTGCCACGTCCCAAAGGAAAGGGGTCTGAGCATCTGCCGTTCACAGCGACCTGAGCTAGCGGCTGTTCATAAAGAAGCTTGACCCACGCGATGAAGTTGGGGCCGAAGCCAAATTTGGCGAGGACTGCCCATAGATAAGGCCATTCAATGGTGTCAAATGCCATCGTGGCGTCAAGGGAGGCGATCACTGCTGGCTCGGCGAGAGTAGAAGCTCTCGCGAGGACACTGTGGAGCCTACGTAAATTTAGAGCAGTGTTCCTGTGAGGGATGAACCCGGATTGATCCGGATGGATCAAGTCGCAGATGACAGTAAGCATCCGATTGGCCAGCACCTTAGCAAGGATTTTGGGTTCCGCATTAAGGAGGGAGATGGGGCGGTACGAGGCACAACGGTCACGAGGTTTGCCATCCTTATAAATGACCACTATGGTAGCAAGGCGCTGCTCAAGGGGGAGGCATCCAGCCTCAACCGCCTCAAGAAACATGTGACGCAGATGGGCGGCCATCTTGTCAGGGCAAAGTTTGTAGAGTTCAATGGGGAGTCCGTTAGGGCCCATTGCCTTACCCGAGCGAAGGGAACGGATTGCGAGGGCAATCTCGTCGACAGTAAAGGGGGCCTCCAAAGCGAGGCAGTCCTCATCAGACACGGTGGGCAGAGTAATATCACGCAGGAGGAACCTGGAGTCGGCCTCATCTCGATCACTAACAGGCGTATAAACCATACGAAAGTGGTCAACAAAACACTCAACAACCTCACCCGGATCCGAGACAGTAACTCCAGAATCACGCACAATGGAGGGAACAACACGACTCGCACGCTCAGTCTTATCCAGCCATGCAAGAAGCTTGCTAGCCTTGTCACCCACATCATACAGTCGACCAAGTTGATTTGACCGCATCAATTTAGCAGCATCCGTGACACAGGCCTTATAGTCTGCTTGTTTCAACTCCAATTCATGCAACAGTGCAGGCGTGTCATTCCCACCCAACTCACTTTCAAGCGCAGTGATTTCAGTTTCAAGAGCCACAACTGCCTCCCTCTTCACCCTACGCTCAGTAGCTATGAGTGACAGGGCGGAACCCCGAATAACCGTCTTGAAGGCCTCCCAAAGAACAGTGGGGGAAGTGACAGAGCCCAGATTCTCAGAAAAATAGCAATCTATTGCCTTCATCAAGTCCGAGCGGAGCCGGGGGTTTTTAAAATGCCAGGGGGGAATCGGGGGAACTCTGTTACCATGCAGACCGCCCACAGAAATCGTGATCAACAGGGGGGAGTGGTCCGAGATACCCCGGGGGAGGTGTCGAATCTCACGAACAGTGGACAAAGTGGAGGCTAACATAAGAAAATAGTCAATACGGGAGAGGCTGCCGTGCGCGCCAGAATGAAAAGTGTATTGTTGGAGCGTGGGATGTAATGAGCGCCAGACATCTACTAAGCCAAAAGTGTCAGCCATTTCACTGAGCCACATCTGGGACTGTGGTAATACTCTAGGGGGTAGTCGGTCACAGTCGCCGGACATGACAGAATTGAAGTCCCCGCCCAGGACCAACAAGCCGTCTGGCAGCCCTAGGAGAGTCCTACCTAAATCAGCATAAGTGGTAGCCTGTAGTCCCGGGGGGATATAGACAACAACAAACACGACCTGTTTACCCTCCCACCTCCCCGAAACGGCAGCATACCGCCCACGTTCATCAAGGATAACATCATCAATAGCAAGAGCAAGGGAAGACTTTACCATAATACCCACACCCCGGGAACCCGAAGTGAAACCCGCATGTGCAACCAGTCGATAACCCCGGCGGTCTAAGGCCTTGCAAGCGTTACCAATCAAGTGGGTCTCTTGAAGGAACACAACATCAGGGGCGTGACGCCTCAAAAATTGCAGTACAATGCCCCGCTTAATTCTGTCACCCAGACCATTCACGTTCCAGGAAAGAATCCGCAGTTCACCCCCCCCCATTTCGGCAGAAACATTCCAGACCCACCCCCCAGCAGGACCCACTATGAACAATCATTGCAAGATATGAAATACCATGAAACAGAGAACAGAACAAATTAAACAAAACACAAACCAGTCCCCAAACACCGACCCCAGAACCCAAACCCGTTACAACACCCCCCTCCCTGCACCCCTGCTGACTAAAAAGCCACCCCCAACTGCAGTGTGCCTGTCGCCCCATACTTCTACACAAAGAACCCCCCGAGGAGGAAGGGAGAAATCACCCGTTACCGCACCGCCACGGGCAGAGACAGTAGAGAATTAGTCAATATGTACAGTACGTTGCATAGTCTCAATCGGAACCTCCAGGTCATCTGTTACTCCTGGGCCTCTGCACCACCTTCCGCACCACCAGGGCCTCCGCCCCCAAAGTCATCTGCCGGCAACGAGTCCAACCAGTCGGCAGCACGTTCAGGTTGATCAAAGAAATAGGCACGTTCCCGGTATTCAATCCGGAGCCGGGCCGGAAACAGCATGGCGTATTTCAGTCCCCGGTCCCTTAGGCGACGCTTCACTCCGAGGAAACCAGATCTTTGCCGCTGCACTTGAGGAGTGAAGTCGGGGTATATGGAGACAGAGTTATTGTCATACTTCAGGGGACCATGCTTACGGGCGGCCTGGAGGATAGCATCCCTGTCCCGGTAATGAAAGAGCTTGGCAATGATAGGCCTCGGCGGGTTCCCCAGCTTCACTTGACCTCCGGGGAAACGATAGGCGCGCTCAACGGCGAAGAACTTACTTATTCCTGCCGGAGCCAGGTGGGCGACTATTAGTTCCTCGACGAGAAGATCAGTAGCTACCGAACCATCGCCCTCCGGAACCCCGACAAGGCGTATGTTGTTCCGCCTGGCCCGGTTATCATAGTCCTCCATCCGCTTGAGCAGCAAGTCGTGCGATGCACGCAGATTGCCAATTTCGGACTGCGCCTCAGCCATGTCGGTCACCAGGCTCGACGTTTTAAGATCCAGTGCCTTCACCCGCTCATTCGTTTTGGCCAGGTCGGCTCGGATCAGAGTCACATCCACCGCCACCGTGTCAATTTTGGTCACTACGGCCTCAAATTGTTGGCCCATGTCGGCCTTGAGTCCAGTGATGGCCGCCATAAGGTCTTGGAGCGATACTTCCGACGTAGACGATGTATCCGTTTGAAGTCCTTCAGCACCCATGCATACAGCCCCGGGGGAGCCTCTCGGCTGGGTATAGCGTTCGATCATGTTCGTCTGGATCGATCCCCCCCGGGTCGCAGCCTTCCGCCGTCTTTCGGCCTCCACTTTCGTAGCCATCTCGCCTTCAGAGTTGGGCGGTTAGCCAAAGGAGGTGACGAGCAGGTAGAAGAGTCTCGAAACTCCGATGCGCCAGTGAGGCAGAGGTGTAGCGGCCTCCTTGCCAGTCCAACGGAGGATCGTTCAGATCGAGTGGGCAGCAGTCGAGGCAGAGTAGGAGGAGACAGGAACAAAGGGAAGGAAACCGAAAGTGAAAGCAATACACCTCCGGCGGGCCAGACGCCAGGCAGCCGTTGTTGTTCAATTACATGTCGGCCACAGTGGGCAGCCGAGTCCCCGGTCGCGCCAGCGGGCAGGCCAGAAAGTTCCAAGTTGCAGAAAAATGGTCCCCAAGGTCCGATTTCGACCGGAAAAGGATCAGTAGCATCAGCGATGATAGTGCTGCAAAAGCCCGTCAAAATGACCAGGATAGGTGAAGGATAGATAAAGGAGGACGGCGCGGGTCTCGGGAGCTCTCTGCTCACGCGACCATCTTAGATGCCCGCGTAGCTCCTCCTCAAGATGGACATAGTTAACTGTGTCTGTGAAGTGCAGGGCTATGGTCAGTAGTCATGCTGGCGGTGTTCCGGTGCAGAGTTGTAGTGAGTTCTTCTAGTACTGAGTAGGATTGCACAGTTTTTATATTCTTACCACATGCCAAGGCCATTGCAAAGTTATATTCAGTGGAGCTACCTCGTTTGGGCCAAGAACCTGTGTCTTTCCTCCAGCATGGTGTGCTGGTCGGGATAGTTTCGTAGTTCTGGACTGTGCTTACACTGGTGGAAGGGTTATCATTCTTTGTTCTATCCCAGGGTCAGTGGTTGATGTAATTATTTTGGGAATAAACATGTTTTCCCTTCTCCTGAAATTTAACCTCTTAGCAGCTATGGAACGTCCAGCTCCAGTGCTGAACGTTCCATTGCGCAGGTGAGGTTCGAACGTCCAACGGCTGACGGCAGCACTCCTGAAGTAGTGGTGCCGTCGGCCGTTGGAATAGGCGCAGCACCTAAGAGGTTAAATGCTCCTTGGTGTTGTGAATGTTGGCTGGAACGGGGTTCCAGAGCTTGGTGGCTTGAACTGAGAAAGCAAAGTCTCCTATAAATGTCTTATTGTAAGGTGGTATAAGGATTTATAGCCTGGAACGCAGTGCCTTATTTTGTGTGCATTGTTTACATTTAATTAATAGTTCCAGTAGTCCTTTCACTTTGGAAAATGCTTTGAAAATTGATCATCTAGCTACAGGTGAAGTGTTTCCAGGATTGGCGCTTTGCGTTTTTGAAGGTGAAAGTTAAGAAGTCCTTTTATAGCAGCATTTGGAATTTGTTTAATTTTACATATGATGAAGCAGTGGGCGCCAACTTACTGGCATTGTCAAACTGGGAAATCACAAAAGTGAGGTCAGCTTCTAGTTTTTGTTGGAATCTATGGTGTGGGGAAATGTGTAGCAGCCTTTTCATTGTGCGAGGCATCAAACAAGTTCCTGGGCCCATATGTTCAGAGGCTGCGGTTTGTGCCATGGTCCTCAAGTGTTGATTTTTGTCTTTGTTGTTGCTGTTCAGGTAGTCACCAAGCCTTGACTTGTAGAGCTCTTCTGAACCATCCATTCAAAAAAAGATTTGTGTATTAACAGCATAGTTGTAAAATGTACAGTTCAACGATCTGATCAGGTATGGTCATGGATATCGATTCACCAAAATGCCTGGGTTGGTGAAAAAGTCATCACATCCCTTTTTTCTTGGGGACATCATAGAAAGTGACATAATGTGAAATGTTAGACCCTCCACCCCAAAACGTGACATCACAGGAAGTGAAATCACATGATGTAGGAATGCTGCTTGATCACAGAGAATCTCTGTTGCATGCAAACTCCAAAAAGAATAAGATTTGCTAAATGACAGGAACATGTGAGTGGAAGATATTGATTGTGTAGGAAAATAGGCAACATGCGTCTGTAGATTAACGCTAATCGTTGATGTCTGCTCTGATTTGCATATCACAAGTTCAAATCCCTGTAGGTTCATCTTACTCTTCTGAGGTCAGGGCAGCAGATACCCTTACATTGGGTAATCGTAACACATATGTATAGCTCTTAGAATAGAAGCAAGCGAAGTGTGATTTAAAGAGCTATATAAAAACATATTATATTATGTTATTATATTGAGCAGTCTATGCACTGCATAATGGATAGTCCGGCATAGCACACACTGTGCATGCTGCACTACTGCAAATGATATGGAAATATCCTAGATTTTGAAAGCCTTTATTATTTTATGGAAGTTTATTTGTTGAGCTTCCTGTATGTGTCTCCTTTTAGCATATGACCAAAGTGCTGTCACTGACCCTCCAAACTTTGGTAGGCAGGTCTCCTTTATTATTCACTATTGCATTCTGGCCTGTGTCAGACAGGTGAGAAGATGGTGTATTCTTGCTGCTCAATTTGTATGCTGTTATAGATGGCAACATTCACAGGTAACTTCATTACTTTTACTTTATTTGTCCCATTTGCAATCACAAACCTTCCTCCATAATGAGGCATATACTTTAGCTTAATGATGTTTGGTGCTTTGTATATGAAAGTGATTGCGTTCTATCCGTCGATTATGGGAAACATCCTTTACAACGCATGCGTCACAATGCATACCATTACCCCGCATTTTTTATGCCACAAAGTCTTTTACAACGCTGGGTGTCTACACCGCAAACCATTACAACGCATTCCCCAAATTAACACCTCAGTGGAGTTAGAATAGTAAATTGTGTTGTAATGGGGAATACGTTGTAATGGATTGCGTTGTAAAGCCTTGCGTTGTAAAAGATTTTGTGGAGTAAAAATGCGGGGTAATGGCATGCGTTGTAAAAGCGTGGAGGATAAAGTGTCCTATTCATGGTTTACAGATGCAAAAGAAAAGAAAAGAAAAAATGTTGCGGTGATTGTCTCTGATTTCTACTGGGCCTGCTCGTACAATCCACTGTTCTATCCTCGTGGCCTACCTGTGCTTTTACTAAGAGCTGCTATGCTTCAGTAGAAAGAGCTACTGGAGCTAGGTGCGGACACAGGCCGGAGGACGCCACATTCCTAGCTCATTGGCTGGTACTGCTAGTGGCCATGCCCTGCTCTTAAATGGTGCTCCTGCAGTAAGAACGCCCACCCCACAAGGATTGGCAGTTCCAGGCAGCATGCAATTTTTTTTTGTTTGCGCGGTAACATCAGGCCAGGAGCCACACACACATGCACACAATATTCCATATATTGAAGTATGTTTCTTTTAGCATGTGCTTGTGTACTTCATAGCACAGCTTGCCCATACCCTCCTAGCATTGCATGTTTGTTTATTAAGTGAAATTCAGTCCATCAATATTATATATATTTTTTTTTATTCAGCCAAATCTTATCTGGGCCACCATTGTCTTGATAAATCAGTGGGAGTCATGATCGCAAGCAGAGGTGCACGGATTATAACTAGTTACCTAGGAGTCACTGTGTTGATCCCCAGTTGATGTTTGTAGGTCTGGGATATAAAAGGTGGCATGGAAACCAAGGTCTGTCTGTCTTTGAGGTATTAGATAAACCACTTTAGGGTGTTTTCATACACTCTGAGATGATGCAGTCTTTGCAGTAACATCTGGTGGTGAGCAATGAGAAATTCTGCTGATAAGTCTAGAAGCAAAAAAGGCAGCCACTCCGTTATTGTCCAATGGGATTTTTTGGTCATCCCTTATGAATACGAGGGTTGACTCTTTTGGATCTATTCGGAAGGCGGGTGGACTTTTGTCTGCCCGCCCGCCACCCTAGTGGTGCTGGGACCTGTCCATCAGTGGTGCGGCTGTCCCGCACCTGCAGTTAGGATACTACCACCACAGTGGCGGTGGCATCCCCCATCCACAACATGGTGGCGGGCAGTGCTCACAGCACCGCCCGCCACAATGCTGTTGGGCACCTTGTGCATTTACATGCGCAACATGGCAGGCACCATGCGGTACCTGCCATGTTATACATGCAAATGCAGGGGGGTCCCATAGGTACCCCCATGTGCACCCCTGACACCCTGGGGACCTGCAACGGGCCCCCACATTCAGGGACCACATGCCTTTCCATGGTGGCAACGCCGCCTTGGAAAGGCACATCTCCGCCTGAATTGTAATATGGATGCGGTGTCTTGCAGACACTGCCACCATATTCAGCCTCTTTTGCGCCCGGTCGACTTGTCGATGGGCGGAAAACCGGCAGAAGGTCTTTGCGTCCGCCGGGGTCCCCCCCGCCATCGTAATTTGGCAGGGGGGAAATGGGAGGCGGGCAGTAGATAATTGCGATCCGCCCGCTATTATAATAGACCCCTTTGTGTCTACCTGTTATGCTTTGAGATTGTTGATACTATTTTTTATTTATTTATTTAGTATTTTATAGATCGCAAACTAAATCTGTGAGGGCATCAGAGCGCTTTATATAAGTAACAGGTGGGATACAAGGACCTAGGGGAGAAAAAAGTCAGAGGGATAGGGACAGCTGGATATGGCATATGGTAGGACAAACAATCATAATATCCAGATACATTTTGGGGTAGGAACAAATCGATACATTAAGCTAGAGAGGCAGTCTCAACACCCGTGGGGTTTGTTCGGGAGTGCAGGGTGGGTATCATAAGGAGAGAGGGCCCCGGGATAATGCAGTAACTATAGGCGAAGCCAGGTTACTGAGGTGATTGTAACGTGAACGTTAGGAGAGGAATTTGCCCATTAGGAAAGATTTGGCCTCTTTTTTAAGTGGGCTAGAGACGGTATTCTTCTGATTGTGGGTGGGAGTGAGTTCCATATTCTTGGGGCAGCCCCAGAGAAGGCCCGATTGTACGTTCTTTTTTTCCTGAAGCATGCAGATTGGAGCAAAAGGTCTCTGGCGTACCGGGAGTTTCTGGCTCCTCCAGATATCACGAGTTTCTGGGCGAGAAAAGCAGGAGACTTGAAATAAAGAGCATTGTGGGTGATACAAGCCAACTTGAATTTGATTCTCGCCTTAAGAGGAAGCCAGTTCAGAGCTTTAAGGTGGGGTGAGATATGGTCGTCTTTCTTAGAGCCAGTTAGAAGTCTGGCGGCGGCTTTGAGGTAGGCTTTCAAGGGTGCCAGAGAGCTCTTGGGTAGGCCTGCGAGGGTGGAGCAACCATATTCTAGCCTAGAGTTGACTAGGGCCTGAATTGCCGATTTCAGATCTGGGGTGTCGAGGAATAGTTTCAGGTTTCTTAGGTAGTTCAAGTGAAATCTGGCAGTTTTGGCAATCGCGTTGATATGGCCACGCATGTTCAGGTTGCTATCTAAGGTAATTCCAAGGAATTTAGCAGAGTCCAAAATGGTAGGAGAGCAGTTTAGCGCTGTGATAGCCTTGAGCCATTCTTGAATGTCTGTATTGGCATTAGTTGGTGCAATTAAGAGGTACTCCGGTTTTTTTGTGTTGCGTTTAAGCTGGTTAGAAGTGAGCCAGTCAACAGTCAACTTCAGGGTCTCATTCAAGTAGCGAATGTCCTCTGGAGAAGAGATTGTGATGTAGAGCTGTGTGTTATCGGCATACATGTGGTAGGAGATATTGGCAGTGCGCAGCACCTCTGAGAGCGGTTCAAGGTAAAGTTTGAAGAGGGTAGGGGACATGGTTGATCCTTGAGGGACTCCCACCGTGATCGGAGAGGAAGCGGATAGGTTACCGTTGATCAGGACTCTCTGTGAGCGATTCTGGAGGAAGGACCTAAACCATGTAAGAACAGTGCCATCTAGGCCATCCTAAGATTGAGGCGATTAAGGAGAATTTTGTGGTTAACCGTGTCAAAGGCTGAGGATAGGTCCAGGAGGATCAGAAGACAGGTTTTGCCCTGGTCAAGGGCTTGAAGGGCATCATCCACGATGTGGAGGAGTGTGGTTTCTATGCTGTGCCAGGGTCTGAATCTGGATTGCAAGTCATCTAGTAGGTGGAAGTTGGTGATGTGATGGCCAACTGATTATGTGCACATTTTTCCAGCACTTTAGCTAGAAGTGGGATGTTAGAGATAGGTCTGTAGTTGTCAGGAGAAGCAGGATCTAGCGTAGGTTTTTTTAAATGGGGACAACCTGGCTGGCTTTGAGAGAGACCAGTATCGATCCCTGTAAAAGGGAGGCGTTGATTATTGCAGTCTAAGATGGGATGTTAGCCTGAGAGGCAGCGGCTAAGCAGTTTGAAGGCAGAGGGTCATTGTAGTCATTGTAGTGATTGTTGGGTTTGTAAGCAGATCTGAGTTTCTTTCCTAGGGCACAGATTTTATCACAGAAGTAGGAGGAGAATTGCTCGCATGGGATTGGAGCTATAGTGGTGTCTTTGACAATTTAGCTAGTTTGTTGAATTGATGTTTGACCAACTCGAATAATTTGCGAGTTCTATTGTTGGCGTTATCCAGTTCTGTTCTGAAGAAATCTTCTTTAGAGTTGAGGATTTTCTTGTTATAGGCTTTTCTGGCCTGGCGGAGAAGTTTAAGATGGGCTGCTGATGGGTGCTTTTTCCAGTTCCATTCTGTTTTCCGGAGGGAACTCCTCTCATTGTTGAGGGATCGGTTGAACCAGGGGTTCCTGTCTTTGATCTGGGTTCTTTTTACTTTTAGCGGAGCATGGTCATCAATAATGTTGGATATAGTTGTGGAATAATGTTCAGTGAGGGTGTCGACAGTGGTGAGATTTGGAGGAGGGGGGAGGTCAGTTTCACAAAGAGCAGCCAATTTCTCGTGGTCAAAGTTCTTGGTGTCTCTGATCCATATTTTGGGGATCACCGGTTGCAGTGTCCATGTCTTGTGAGTGCCTGGCATAAGGAAGGTGTTAGCGTGGTGGTCAGACCAGTCACAAGGATCTATGGAGATGAGTTTGACCGCAGATTCCTTGGAGATAATCCAGTCTAGAATGGCGCCTTTTGAGTGAGTAGGGAGAGAGCAGGCTTGGGTGAGGGCTTGGTCGGCCAAGAAGTCTCTGATGGCATTGACCTGCAGGTCCTTGGGGTCGTTCCAGTGCAAGTTAAAGTCGCAAAGGAAAATGTCATTGGAGTTATGGAAAGCCTTGGCTGTGATGATTTCCATGAGGTAGTCTGTGAAGGTGTCATTCTTGCCTGGGGGTGGTAAAAGATGTGCAGTCTGCACTGGAGGGTGGTGTTGCTGCAGATGGAGAGAGCAAGATATTCGCAAGAGTCTGTAGGTTCGGCCAGACTCTTGCGAATATCTTGCTCTCTCTGTCTGCGTCATACAACATCATTGTATGTTCCTCAGTAAAATTAGAGAGTTAAAAAAATTGGTCTTTGAAATAATTTACCTAGGAAAGGACCACTGGAGATTGGTCTGTGATTGTCTGGATTGGATGGGTAGAGATGCATCTTCTGGAAGAGTGATCTATTGTAAGAGGTTTTTAGCTTGGGTAGGAAAAATCCTATTTCCAAGGATCTGTTTAGCGTGCTTTTAGCTTTTTCCCTGGCCCAGGTTGTGTGGAGAATATCTTTGAATATTTGTGGCAGGGAGGCTGTATATGAAGGTGAACCTGGGGTGGCGGTGACTATGTCTTAATTTGAACCTGATGGCCTGCTTGCATTGATAATGCCATAAAATGTTCTTTCGGAGAGGGTGTTGAAGGTGTTGAGAGATGGGAGATTGGTTTGTACATCATTGTGGTGGTGCTGTCATGCACAGGAAAAGTCTTGCTTTTTTGGTCCGTAAGGAAGTTTTTACATATTTTCAATGTTTCAGATCACCTCTATTAGGATTTTGTCATGAAAGGCTTGTGATGGTTGTGTCCCTGCAATTTTGGTAGTCTGGGTTCCGGAATTCTGTCAGAATCTGTGGTGTTCCTTTGATAGGCACTTATACAAGTGAAGTAGTGTTGCCATTTAGTGGTTTTAATTGGTTCTGTGTAGACTTTGTTATAGCGGTGCGGTATGAGTTCTCATTTTCATCCCTTGTTTTCCTCCACTTGTGTTGCAGGATGCAGCGCTGGATTTTCATTTTTGTGATATTGCAATTAAGCTATTTGGTGGTCTTCTTTGGGTTAACACCGATAGCGACCGTCAGCATTTTGTGGTTGTCCAGCGTAGAGGATAACCATTTGTAGAAGTTTAGTGCGCTCGAAGGTTGGACATTGATTGGTGTTCTTTTGAGGTGTGAGTTAAGTTTAGGGATTTTTTCCATTTTCTGGATGTGGATTTGTTGTTTGTAAGTTGCTTTCTTGGAGGTTATGTTGTCGATTAATTATGCTGAGGCTTAAGGTAATTACATGGTAGTCACCCCAGATGATGGGAAAGTTGTAAATCACTGAGGCATGTCTCAGGGTTGAGTATAGCATCTAATGTGCCACTTATATGTAGAGCAAGTGAGGGAATCTCGAGGAAACACAGTTGCTCTAAGTGGTAACTCTAAATAACTTTACATAAACGTGCCACAATATTGTGTCTTAGTTTCTTAATCAGTTAGACATCAGATCAATTATAGAAGCTACACATGATACAGTTCTAAATTGTAAACTTAAACATCTCCGCCCCTTGAAACAAGAGGTGGAGTCAAATTCACAAGTGTAAGTTAATGCCACCAAAAGGAAACCGTTCCAAATTCATCATGACACATGGCAAACCACTGTTACTGCATTACACTCTCATAGAAAATAATGAAGGTAGGAACCAATAATAAATAATAATATATACATTAAAATAATGAAAAATATTAATAAGTATACTTTAATGTTAAAAATGTGTACACATAAAACAGTAATTTTTAATTCCAAAATATATTACCCTTTCTTTAGTTTAAAAATTGATTCAACGTTACATTTTAAGACCATGTCACAAAATTATTTCAAATTAAGTTTGAACATCACTTTTAATATAATCATCATTGCATGATAAAAAGATTTTTTATAAACTTTAGATGGGAATTTATTTGTCAATTTCTACTTCAGTAAATGCATTGTATTTATTTTCATATGCTTACATTAATTAAATATTTTATTCACAGCTAAGTTAATAGTGCTGTTACATTTTTATTTTGTTGTATAATTAAAATAAATATATAAAATACATTTCCAGACATATTTAACTTAAAAGTATGGTTATTATTCCATGTGGAAATCTGTGCCCAAAAGCAGAGTCTCCCTATGCTGTAGTATAATAAATCAACTCCTATCATGTTGGCATCATTTTTATTCCTCTTGCTTACTGACGCTTTCAATGTGTTTTATATACAACAGGCCATTTCCCCTCTGTCTTACACACTCTGTATTTCTCTACTTGTCTATTGTTCGAATGATTTCTTGATATATATATATATATATATATATATATATATATATGTGTGTGTGTATATATATATATATATATATTTTTTTTTTGTGAAAAAGCCGCGAGGCGAAACGCGTCTGTCGATAGGGGGGAGAAGGCTGAGCACCGAATAAAGCATCTCGAAGCTTTAAAATCAAAACTCCGTGTGTGCCTTTCATTTTTTGCAAGCTGAAGGAGTGCCTGCTGTTTGAAGTATATATATATATATATATATATATATGATCAATTACTTATAATTTAAATAGTAGTCATAGTCAGTATGACAATTAATAGGTGATATGTGACATTACATTTGGCTGTGATAGGATATGTAAAGGCCTCATACCTTGTGATGTTTTTTCCACACCCTTTTCATTTGTGGAGTTGTTCTGCATCAGCGCAGTAATCTATTCCTCTAGTGAGCTCACTCGTAGGGGAAGGGGGAGATTCTTGCAGCCAATAAGTTGCCATAGCTCGGAGAGCAACCTAGAAACCAAGTCTCGTCAGTGTTCTCTGTACCCTCGAGGTAGACCAAACCCTCCATGTGTCATCATAATGCATTCTTATGAGTTTCTGTACTGCTCTTCTAAAACACCTTGCTGTTCTGTGTAAAGTGCTCTGTTGCAATTAAGGCTTGGCCCATTCTACATAAGTACTTAACATAAATGCAATAAAAGAATGAAACATTACTTCTTTCCTTGGACACGCCATTCACTCTAAATTAATTCTAGTAAAAAAAAAGAAATCCCACCATTGTCGTCAGCTGCACTATGGCCCTTACCAAAAAGATTGGTGGGAAGATTGCTTAGTGCCGGAGGCCACTGAGATCATTAGAAATGTCTCTTATCTTTCCACCTAAGTCTTCCAAATTGTGATCAAAACAATTATATTTTCATGACTGAGCTACAATAACCCCTTTGAACTATCTTTTTGTAAGGGTCAAGTTGGATGGCTGTAAGTCTTACTAAACCATCCAGGGGCGACCTTAGGCATGTGCCAGCTGTGCACCTGCACAGGGCCACCAACCTCAGTGGCCACCACGCCAAAAGATATCCTTAATATAATAATCCTCTGAGAATGGATACATGGTTGCGTGGCGGCCCCTGGCAGGGATTTGGCGGCCTCCGGCTCTGTTCCACTTCCAAACACCTTGATCCTCCCCTCTTCACTGGCCTCCGTGCTCCGTCCCTCCCGGACCCCTCTTCCGGGGCCCCTACCGATGCTCCCTGCCCAGGGCCGCCTAGAGCTACCCCTGAACCATCAGTAGTACTCCGTTGATGGGGGCCAGTGATGCTCTTTGTTGTTATCCTCAGACTGGCGTAACCATTCACCAACCAAACAGTCAGCTTTGACACAAACATGCAATTACATTCATGGGCAGAATGGCCATCAGTAGTACCCGCTCACTGTAGCCTACTGTTGTCCTCTAGCTATGTCAGGTGTCTCAGTCAACTACTGTATCCATCATAGCGATCTTTCAACTAATGCATCCACTGTAGTGGTCTTTGTTTGACCCCGTGTTTAGTGGTATAAATCTCAGTATGTCTGCTCAGGCGTTCACCCATCCTGAAGATGATTAGATGAGTGCTATTGAATAGCCTAACAAAAAGTATCTGTTATTGATCATTAGAATAAAGGGATACCATAGGGGGAAATGTGCACTCTACATATGCTTCTGCTATGTTATGCTAAGTGCCGAAACCCGGCCTCTGTATGAGATAAGCATACATAAATAAAATTATCCTAAAATACTGAAATGCATCTACAATGTAAGATTCTAAACCCTAGCAGCATTCTGATAGAACAGTTTAGAGATGTGGGTATATGCAGTACCATCAAATAAAATTGTTAGAACATCCTTTCTAAAATATATGCTTAAGTATTTAGCTTTAATGAGGTAAGAAGTCCGGGAAATAATGACATTTAAATTCTACATAAATCATTGATATAAACACGCATTAACAAAATATTGCTGTTTCTTTCTATCAAACAATAACCTTGCTCGCATTTTATAACTTTGAATGAAGCATTATGTTCACATTCCACCACATACTTGGGCAGCTGAATAGAATATTTGATGTGAGTGTGTCATTTTTAGCAGAGCAGAATAAGAAGCCTACAATAGTTATGGATCTCTCTTCCTACGTTTTTATATATAGCCATGCCTTCGGGGGATGTAATAGAAAAAAATATCATTAGTAATTTATTATCTGATCATCCTATTTGAGCAGCGATGCATCCCAAAGGAGTCCCTTGTTATTGTTTTTCTTTTCTTTATTTTATAGAGTATTGATTTTCTGTTAACCACTCTAGAAAATATATAGTACCACTAACTCTTTCCAATTTGTTTTTGTATCTATTCCCACCGATTTATTTTCACACTGCCTCCCTTGCAAACATACTTTGAGTGTTGAAGAAGGGTGTTTTGATGCAAGAATCTGCTATCTTTATGGAGCTACACTTAACCTTAAACTGTTTTGTTTAAGTCATCTTACTTGTTTCTTGGTGATGTCTTCAAACGGGTTCATGAAGGCCAAACTGACTGAGTGCTCCGCAGGGATCAAGCATATTGTATTGATGTTCAGCTGGCTTTATTGTCACCTTGACAATTTTCAAGATATTAAGATATGTAGAAGGATGCTTCAATCACATCCACCAGTGTTTTATCAAGCACAAATATGTGAAAGTCACACAGGTATTTGTTTTAAAGAATCATAGCCCAATACAATTTTTTTTTCATTCTTTATCCGAATAAATACATATCCATAAAAGAATTATAGCTCTTAACCCCTTGGCTGCAGCGCCACCATGCTTGTGACGGAAACACGCCTTCATGAGCCACGGGCGGGCTGTGCTTATGACGGCGTGGTTCTGTCACGACTCCGCCCACTCACTAATTCGCCTGCACAGGTGGGGAATCAGTGCCCCATGGGGGGAGCGGCCGCAGCATGACGGAGCCACGCAGTCATGAGCACACCCCACCTGTGGTTCGGTCACAAGTATGGAAGGGGTTAATCCGAAGCATGGTTATTGTAAGGCAATTATCATGTTCCTAATGTATCTACAGGGCATTAATAACTATTAAATGTGTATGCCAATGCATTGCCATCTCTACTCTAGGCTTTGTAGTCTGAACAAATCCTATTAGCAATGTACACAAAATTATATTGCTCACACACATACACCATTACACAGCTGGTGATAGCAACTTCGACAGTGTATAACAAGTTAAAACGTAGTAAAAATATTAGACTACATACTTTGTGCTCTCTACAACTGTGATGTAAGAAAGGTCATCTCCTATGTAGCCTTTTTTCTCTTTTGAACCACCCATCTTTGCTGTCACAGCAGTAGCTCCAAGGCCTTGTTTGGTCTCGTAGTGGCTTTGTTAATTTCCCTTGATATCAGAAGAGGGATTTCCTCAGTGTTGTAACCTGAGCGACCTAGATCTGTACACCATAACACATCACAAAAAACATAAAAAAATTGTCAGTAATCACTTTGGTTTCTGTACGCATTGCAATCTTTTGCTATTTAATTTCCCAAAATATAGCAGGAAAGCCAATATTTTAATATTTGTCTAAATGAGGTTAGTGAATCGCTTTGCCTTAGAGGAGTCGATGGTCAGTTTCCAAAAACTTATTACGATGAGAATGATAAATAGTTTAAATATAAAGAGTCCGTTTTCAGAGTTGCAGAATATTGATTCCTTTAATTATATGTGGCTTTAAAAAGTTGTCCTTGTGCCCGATGGCAACAGTATCTTTCACTCTAACAGGAAATTTAGATTGAACTACGTTTAAGAAAGGCAGGCTGTGGCAACTGCTGGGGGAAAGTTGGAAGTATTTGGAGCCCAGGACCTTAGTGTAGCAAGCATTTCAAGGGCCATAATGAAAGCAAGGTAATTGGGCCTCACATGCCCAAGTTTGGTAGTAAAAAAAAAATCCATGCTTTGGTTGCATTGACCATTCACACCTGTTGGCCGGTGCCACAACACCTTCTGTAATCTTCATAGCTATACCTTGGACCAGGTGCATAATTTCTGTTTTTTCTTCATTTAGTCTAAGTCCATTGATTTCCAGCTAATGTGCATTGTTTTGGGTCCAACCGGTCCAAGACCTCCAGAGTGAATTTTAGGTGTCTGCATGAAAGTGAAATTTGAGTTCTTCCTTATAATACAAGTGAAGAATTGACCTAGGATTAACATTAAATTCAAGAGTTGAAAGAGACGTCCGCAGGTACAGTGCATTTTGTGGAGTTGAGTACGACACCCCTAATCAGAGGCACACCTTTAGGGTTGAAGGCTCTGGGTATGGCTGGAAACCACTGCAAAATGATATGTTTTGCTGCAAAAATGGCAACAGTTGACCCGTGCCTTATAGCCTGTTACATCTGTGCACAACTTCTGAAGCATGACTTGTTGGTGATGGTCTTTGAGTGGTAGAGCCTCACGTTTGGAGGCATTCATACATCCTTACTTCACAAACTTTTTGCTCTTGATTGGCTTAGGGCAAACAGATAGTATTTAGTTTTTCTAATTTTATATATTTCAGGAAGCTATTTTACCCTAAAAATGTTTGAATGCAAGAGTATATAAGCAAGAGGTTTCATGCCTGAATCTTCAACATTGTTAATAAGATAGGTGGATAAAAAAATATGTGTGTTTTCTCTAACATTTAATGCGTCCATCTGTTTATTCCTGTGCAGCCTATTGGTGCTTTGAATCCAAAGCGAGCAGTCTTCTATGCAGAGCGCTATGAGACGTGGGAAGACGACCAGACACCACCCTACCATTACAACACTCACTACTCCACAGCTACAGCAACATTGTGTTGGCTCGTTCGGATTGTAAGTAGTCGCCTATAGAACTCTTGTGAACTTATTTTTAAATGGACAGCTATGTAATGTATATAGAATTAAGAGCACTTGGCCATTAGCATGTACACCCAAATGAGGATCCCTGCAGGAGCTATAATGAGGGCAAAAGTAGTGTACTCCTCAGGTTCTAGGATTAGCACTGCCCTTGAGCCGTCAACGAAAGCATTCCATCTGTGTTTCAGAGAAAATCATTAAAAATACTCACCCTGCTATTTTTGCATAGCTAAAGTAGTTGCTAGAAAACACACCCACAACCCTTCTATGATTGAGAGGACAACATCTCTGTTTAATCAGGACCCTAGCAACTGTGCAGCTCCCCTAAATTGACACAGTAAGAAATTTGGTCCCGCCACAATTGGCTACTGGTATACAGTTATAAGTCCCTAGTATGTGGTTCTAAGGCACCCAGGCATAGGTACTCCGGTGTCTCCCATGGACTACAGCATGCACTATGCCACTCATGGGAGTCCATTTGAAATGTGACTACAGGCCTGCCATTGCAGTGAGTGTGAGTTGGTGCTTGCACCTCTCACGACAGATATAAGTTTCCTTATATCTGAGCTCATTGCACTTAAAAACCTATAAGACACTCCTATGGCAAGCTCTTCAGCCCTGAGGGCAGGGTACTTGATAATAAGTGTGAAGGTGCCCCTGCATGAGCAAGGCACCCCAATAAACCCAAAGTCGATTCTCCAGGCTTTGAAAGTGGGGTCAGCCATTTTAATACATATAATGGACATTAGTCATTACAAGATGTCTAACTATATAGTGGCTACACTGAACCCGGTCATGTTTGGTATCAAACATGTTCGAATCATACTCCAGCACAGATTCCAATGTTGGAAGTATGATTCCATACTGGAGGGGTTCCCTGTATACACAGTAACAGCCTTGCAGGGTCTGCCAGCAAGCTAGTGCTGCTGCAGACCACAGACACAAAGTAGTTTTATATAAACACTCTGTGTGTCTTTTTCATTTAACTTACACTATTTATTTTATTTATTTATTTATAGGCTTGTTACGCGCCGGCATCACACCCGAAGGTGTATCTCCGCGCGGTGCTGTGAGGTGAACAGGTCGAAGAGCTCCTCCTAGAATAGTACAGTCTTTAGGCATTTCCTGAAAGCTGTGTGACTCTGGCATTCTCTGAGGGAGAGGGGGAGATTGTTCCATAGACGAGGACCCATGATGGATAGGGCACGGCCTCCCTGTCTGGTCTTATAATGTCTAGGAACCTGAAGCAGCTGTTGATTGGAGGACCTGAGGATACGGGATGGACGGTGGTAGACAAATTTGTCTGTCAAGTAATGTGGTCCCAGATTGTGTAAACTTTTGTGTATCACACAGCTGATCTTGAATTCTATCCGTTTCCGGATAGGAAGCCAATGAAGGGCCTTAAGGAGGGGGAGGGACGGTGTTCTGGGGGGGGTGTTGGTCACCAGCCGTGCTGCGGTGTTCTGCACCACCTGTAGTTTATTAAGCACTCCCTCATTGGCAGCTAGGAGTAAGCCATTACAATAGTCCAGGCGGCTCAAAACGAGGGCCTGGACCAGGGTCTTCCGGGTATCGTCAGGTAGAAGGGGGAACACCTTCCGAAGGAGGCCGATAATGTGGAAGCAGGACCCTGCAGTGGTGCTGGCATGGTGAAAAAGGGTGAGGTCCTGGTCTAGACGCACCCCCAGGTTCTTTACTACCTGTTTGGGGAGCGGGGCCTGTCCCAAACTTGGAGGCCACCAGTCTGGGGTCCAGAGGATTCTCGCCTCTCCGAATAACATGACCTCAGACTTTCCTACATTGCACTGTAGAAAGTTTTTGGCCATCCAGCTGGCGATTGCAGTCATGCCGTTAGAGAAAGCTTGTCTAATCTCAGGAGTAAAGGTCTTAAAAGTAAACAGCAGCTGCGTGTCGTCAGCGTAGGAGATAGGCATGAACCCAAAGGACCTTGTCATGTTGGCCAGAGAGGAGACATATACGTTAAACAACGTAGGGCTAAGACATGAGCCCTGCGGGACTCCTCTGATGATGTTAGCCGAGGTGGAACTAAAGGAGCCCATGTTCACCGTCTGAGTCCGCTCTGAAAGAAAGCTGGTAAACCATGCCAGGGCAGATTTGTCAATGCCTGTCTCCTTTAATCTGGTAAGGAGAATGGCGTGGGATATGGTGTCGAATGCTGCGGACAAGTCCAGCAGCACCAACACCACAGATAGCCCTCTATCCAGGGACATGCGTATGGCATCCGTAACGGAGAGGAGGGCGGTCTCAGTACCGTGCCTAGGCCTGAACCCGGACTGAGAATGGTCTAAGCTGCCAGTCTGCTCAATGAAGGAGGAGAGATGGTGATTGACATGCTTCTCCGTCAATTTGCCGATGAATGGCAGAAGGGAGATTGGCCTCAGGTTGGTCATGTCTGACCAAGGGATGGCGGTGTTCTTCCTGATAGGCTTAACTATGGCCTCCTTCCACACCCGGGGGACCAGCCCCTCAGATAGGGAGCGGTTGATCACCGTCCGAATGCAGGGGCTGAGGACACTCCCAATGAGGTGCATGACCCGGGCAGGTACGAGGTCTACTGGGCTGCCTGACTTAATGGTCCCAATCAGAGAGTTGACCTGGTCTAAGGTGATCTCAGGGATGAATGATAGTGAGGCTGGGGCAGCACCGACTGTTCCAGGCTGAAAACTGGAAGGGGGGACTACTGATTAAACTGGTAAAACAAGCTGCTTAACACTCCTTCAAGCTAAGCCTGACGGCTGCTATTCACAGCTACCACTTTGAGAGGTTTCTATGGTTATTAGAGACAACTAACACCACCATAAGGTTAGTCTGGATTAGTGCAAGGTGCAACACTTAAATAAATGTGCACCATATACTAAGCCAGGCTCCTACAGTAAGACACAAGCAAACCCCAAATTAACCTTTGCTCAACTCTCTCGCAGCTTGGCACAAAAGCAGGCAGGATTAACTTAGAGGCAATATGTGAAGAATTTATGCAGCACTTCAAACAGTAATAAAGTTAAAACACAGAACGAGAAAGGTCCCACACCAATTCAGGAAAATTGAGTAAAATGAAATAAATTATTTGACACCAAAATGACAAATATCCAATCAGTAGAACCAAAGTTTTGCAAATTTAAAGATGCAAGTAAAAATAGTGCCTAGAAGCACAGAGTATTAACTGGCCAGACCGGGACCAAGTCTCAAGTTCAGGACGACTGCAATGGAGCATGGGACCAATAAAAGGGAACAATTTAGGCCAGCTGAACAAGAGTACCTTTAAATCTTGATTGCAGGGCGTTGCGAGATCCCACATCAAGGATGTATCGCCAGGAGCGTTTCCGGCCAGCTGCAAAGCTGCAATGTGAAATCCTGCATCGAAGATGTGTGATGCACCTGCGGTTCTGAAGTGGCTGTGAAGAGATGCATTGCGCCGTGTCTGTTCTGCTCACAGGGCCACAACAAGAATAGCAGAGCACCTTCAGACCTACTTTCAAGGGGTCTAGGACTGAAGTAGCACTACGTGGGGTGGTAGGACTCACAGCAGACAGAGTCCAGGTGCTGGGTTCAGGGGTGGGGAAAACCTTTTCTGTCCCAGAGGCTCTGATCATGAGGCCAACCACCTAGCCCTTGGAGTCACTTTTGGTGGTCCTGGGTTCAAGATGCCTTTCACTCAGGCAACATAGCCGAAGGCAGCAGGACAAAAGAGGAGCAATTCTTCTTACAGAGCAGTACAGCAGTCCTTCGCAGTCTTGCACAGCTTCAGAGATGTACTGAAGAGTTGTGTTTGAGGGTCCAACATTTATACCTGGTGCTCACTTTGAAGGAGAAGATGGTTCTCCAAGTTTCCACCCCTTTAAGTGCTTGGAATTTCCTGTCTCCCTGCCCTGGCCGCACCATGTCTGAGGTCACAATAGACTAGTGCCAAGCCTTTTGCGAGTGTGTTCAGGCAGATCCTTTGTGATGTGCAAGTGTGATAGATGTCAGCTCCTCCATTTCATCAAGTCAGAGATGGCCCATCCCGTCAGCACCTCTGCTGCTTTGTCTTACTATCGCGAGCAATACACAAAGATCAACTGCCAGCTATACTTAGCCATGTGACACAGGATACAGGCAGCAACGCCAAATAGTTAGGATAAATAAATGCCAACTTTCTAATGGTCATACATATACAGAAACAGAAACAAGTATCTTTTCTGAGATCGGCATTCTAAAATTGATAAGTTAAATTGCCGCCATATGAAAATAATGTGCATATATGTTTCATGTTTGTTTAAATTAGATGTGTTGGATTTAATGTGTTGGAAATCCTTGTTTTGCATATTTGTCATTTAGTGTTTCATGTTACGTGTCCTTTTCAAACATGCTATAAAATGAACTTTTGTATTTGAAATTAAAAAGCAAAGGGTGAAACTAAAATAAACCCACATACTCAGAAGTAGTCCTGATCTATGTGCTTTAAATTATTAAGCAGAAAACAAATGTGAGGGGAGCAATTTGTATATGTATGATTTCCAAAGGGTCCAGCCCCCCCCCACGTCCCGGGACCTAACTCCTTAAGCTTTGGCAACTTTCTAATGGTGGCATTTTCAAAATTGTGACTTAAAATCGACTTTACCATTAATGTAAGCTTTAAATTACACTTCTTTAGACACCAAACACGAAATTCCTACCTCCTCCCAATTGAAAGGTATCATTTAATTAACATAATAAGTTAACCCAATGCTATCCTATGTGAGGGGTATACCTTGCTGTAGTGAAAAACAATAGTATGAGTTTTTTACTGCCAGGAACTTTAAAACCTGAAAGTGCATGTCCAATTTTTTTAAATAAAGTGTACCCTGCCCTTTGGACTGTTTATGGCCTAACTAAGGGGTGCTTCATGTGTATTAAGGTATGTGCCTTGCAAAATGTTTATTTTGCCAGGTTAAAATGGTGGTTTAAACTGCACTCACAGGCTGCAATGGCAGGCCTGAACAAGCATTTGCAATGCAATAGGGCTCGCATTATTAAAGTTTGAGCTATTGGCATTGCTAAAGAATGCAACACCAATAGCTCAAACTTTAATAATGCGAGACCTATTGCATTGCAAATGCTTGTTATTCCTGTGAGGGGTTGTGTAGGCAGGGCCCCGTGCTCTGCTTTGCCCGTGGGGCCTATAATGATGTTAAAATGGCCCTGCGTACCTTCAAGCGGGTCATCTCATCCACAACTCCTTTCACTTCCTAGTGGTGAGAAAACACACTGGAGAGCTGGTGAGTGTCGCTATTCAGGCAAATGCCATGGAGTGCCAGGATTGAAGGCGCTGCTGTGGTGTTCGACACCAGAGTAATGCAAATAATCCATCAACGCACTTAACGTCCAAGATGCAGCTGCGCTATTTAATGCTACAGGACTTCAGCCACGCCACCCACAGGACCAGCAGTCCAAGGCGCTGCTGTGCTGTTCCACACTAGAGTAATGCAACTAAATTAATAGCCAGGGCCACTGGAATTATGCAGCAAGAGAGGGCCAAATTGTGCGGTAGAGTTGGGTAAAATATGCGGCAAGAAAAGGCAAATTATGAGGCATAATGAGGTATATTTCGTAACAGTGTTACTTCACTATTTTGTCATTTTTAAACTTGGTAACACTGTACGGGCATTGCTTGCACCTCATTAGTAACAGTTTATCACCCACATATAGAAATATGCACCAGTAAGGTGACCAGTCCAGCTTTGCAAAGGGCCTTCCACTGCGTAGCAACACGTATCACTGCATTTTAGTAACCTTTGACCCGTTTCAGCTAGAAACACTTTTTTTGTTAAAAACTGCAGATGATAGATTGCGTGGTAAATGCGGTGAATCAATAATTATGCAAAAATTGCAGCATCCGCACAATCGCATCATTCCAGTGGCCCTGCCAATAGCTAAACCAATCCAACCGTTGGAGCTATAATCCAAGATGCTGCTGTGTTGTGCCACACTAAATAAGTTATAAGAAACAACACCAGCTCAAATTAACTCTGTCACCATTCTGTGCCATACTACAACAGTTCAACAAAACCTCCAGCTACTGTACATCAAGATACCCCTGCGTTATTCCACAGAAGTACAACCTAACCCATTCACCTGAGGGTATCATTTCAGGTTCAACCTAACAAGAAATCATTTGTTTCTTGTTTGTCTTTTAAGATGGGGACACTGCGACACCAAAGCCTATAGGTGAGGGGGGTAGACAAATGACATCTAGTTGAGAAACCAGATAAATGCTGAGGGAAATATGTTGTTCTATTACTGGGCTTTCAGTTATCCTGATGCATTCTGGGATTTGTAGTATAAGTGCCATAGATAGTTCTGCGGCACCTCACTTCGCTTTAGCAAAAACAGTATTGATTTCTGCAACCCCACCCTCTAAACTCCACCGCACCCTCTGGTGAAACAACGGATCTGAAGTGGCGGATCACACAAGCTTGTGAAAGTGAAGACAGGATAGAAGGACGACATGGAGTCACTGCAGGAAAAGAGTACTATGAAAAATGCAGATGGGTGCTCACGACTTGTGGGCGCCTGTCAAGTGACAACACGTCAAGTGTGGGGAAGAGTCTGCTGTAGGTATCCCCTACCCCCACCCCAGCATGTGCACGAGGAGGCAGACGAGGGCGTGGGCGTGAACCAGGAGCTGCATTCATTATCCTGTTACCAGCACTGACTGAAGACATCCGTGGTGGGAAGCTAAACACCTCGCCCGCCCCCATAGCTAATATAAGTTACACATAAAAGAAGTGGCAGGGAAAGCGTTCGCTTTCACTTCCGATTAAAAAAGAGAAAAAAGCCCGCGAGCGGTGCGGGCGCCACTGCGAGCCATGGCCTATTAGTGTCTATTACGCGCACCAAGCGCGTAATAGACACCAATAGGCCATGGGCGGAGCAATGCGCCTGCCTGTAGCCTATTGCGTGCAGTCTTTCATTAAAAGACGCACGCAAAGGCCAATAGCTGCCCACAAAAGGAAAAGCACAGGCACAAGTGTGTGCGATTCCTAGGGCAGATTCCAAACCCTGTTTTTCATCTACTAAAGGGCTCACGCCTGCGCGACCACTGCTGCGCGTTACAATGCTGGGCGCGAGCCCTAAAAATTGTTAGGAGGCTACTTAAGTGGGTGGCGCAATCAGTGTCACAGTCCCGCAAGTAGCATTTAATTTGCAGGCCCTGGATACATTTAGTACCACTTCACTAGGGACTTACAAGTAAATTAAATGTGCTAATTGGGTGTAAGGCAGTTTTACCATGTTTTAGGAAGCGAGCACTAGCACTTTAGCACTGGTTAGCAGTGGCAAAGTGCAAATCTTAAAAGCCAACAAAAACGGGCTAAAAAAACATGAGGGTGAAGGCAAACAGTTTGGGGATAACCCTGCTGAAACTTCCAAGTCCAACACAAGTACGTTGCCCAGCAACCTTCCTTGCCCCAGCAGACAGCATTAGAAGGCGTCCTTCAAAAGGTGGCCACAAGGGCTTTCGAGTCAAACTGATTCCTGAGCTGCTTTTTATAAATATTTCAAGGAAAACCATCAAGAGGTATTTCTAATTTCTGTGTAGAGCAAGACAGAGTACCACATTTCTACATGAACCATGGTGGTCTCTCTTTTGTTTATTCTTGGTCTTAAATATCACCAGAGGCCCGTTTTAATATTTATGAAGCTTTAATGTGGTTAGATTTTTTGACAACACAAAATGTGGGCCCAGCGGATGATGAATGCTGCGTACCGTGCAAACGTGTTGCCTTGGCCAAGAGTTACTTGCTGTTGCTTCAGCCCTGGGCTGTTCAGTAACTGTGATAATTAGTCTGCCCTTGAATGTTTATCTTGTTTCTTTCTCTTAATTGTGTCTGTGTGTGTGTGTGGGGAGGGGGGACAAGGTGGGAGCTCTGTGACTGATGATCTGTTTTAGTGGTCATGAAGGAGTCATGGCCCTCTTATGCAGCTTTCAGGCCTTGACGTCCTACAGATTCTATTCACACATGCTTGGCTTTCTAATTCCACATTTTCAATTTTCTGTGCAGATCCATCTGAGAGATCTGCAAGGAAACCGAAAAGTACTGTCTGCTGATGAATGCATGCACGCGCAATGGGATGCGTGGTAAATCGAAATCCACTGGGGCTGCCGCTGGAAGTACCAAATTCGTTTTGATGCAATATTGAGGCCCGGAATAGCATGATCTAGAAACCACTTTAAGGTTGAATCTTCTTAGTCTAAGTGGGTTTAAGCTATCGCGTGTTTCTGTCCAGGAGCTAATGTGACATGGCAGCTATATATACTCTTATGATTACATTAGCAATATTTTGTTTTCCGCATTGCCTTCCAGCAAAGTGCTTTTTCTCTGCTGCATTAAAAAGTAGCAAGCATTCAATGATGGCAGAGAGGAATGTGATGAAAATCTTTATTATGGTCTCTACATAGGCTCGTTGTGTTCCTTGATCGTAGAGCCAAATCGCACATTACAATGAATGTTACAAAAATCCCAATTTCTGTACTTAGTATCTTACGAATTAGTTAACAAACCGGCCTGAATGTGACGCCTCCTGAATGATGGAAGAAACAAATACGTTTCAAGCTCAGTACATAAGCAGCTTATAAAATTCCAGATAATTCAAATACTCGAAAGGCTGTGTGAGCAGCGCTGCCTTCTTACCACCATTGGCTTTGTTCTTAATCCTGGTTCTGTGCTGAAACGAAAAGAACCAGATGTTTTTTTTGCACAAGTAACAGATTCATCTTTTATTAGCAAGAAAAACATGAATTGATCTAAATTGAAATGTATTCCAGAGGATGAGTCATTAGGTGGATTCGTCCTCCTAAAAAGCTAATATGTTGGCGACCTTTTTGGAAAGGCAGAATGCCGGGCACAGTTTGAGATTTACTGTGATATAAACCCAATTCGCTCTTGCTTGGAAAAAAATGTGCAGTGACTCAGTTTATCAAATCTAACTGGCACTGTGAAGTTGGCATACATGTTTTAAAATGTGTTTACTGGTATAAAGTTGAAGCCTTTGGGTAATCAAGTGCCCATCTTCTTTCAACATACAGTATTTTGAGTTTTTTGTATCACCCACAAAAGATCTGTTTTTGTGTTTCCTTTGCCAAGTTTGGTGAGGTTGAGGTCCAGTTAAAGGCTCAATGGAAGAGCATTGCATATTCTATTGTTTTTCTTGCATGCTCAGAATTGTTTAATTGTAATCTTGGATTACTTTGATTTTGCCCACTGTGATGCAGTTTAATGATAACTTAAGTTTTTTTCTCCTGGCCAGCTAGTGAATGTTCAGTTTCTTCTCAGATTTAGGGTGACAAGATGTTGAAAACCAAGAACCGGGATATTCACAAACTTAGGAGTTGGGCTACCATTTTTCATATTTCGAAGTGCACAGAATGACTCAGTTGACAGTGCTGAACAACATAGAAAACACCAGCAGTGTGGCACAAAGAGGAATTAAACACAACTTGCTTTCTACTGGGGCCTATTTGCTAATTCTGCACTACAACACATAAATACTTGCTTCCCCCTATGTTCAGTCAACCTTGTCTGGAAACCATGGGCTAAATTTATCAACATTTGCTGTGGCAGATGGTGAAAATGAAGATTGCACCTCCTCACATATTAAACAGTAATGTGAGATTTGATTATGATGCACATTCCACAAATTGTCATTGATACGTAGGCGCATTTGAACCAGGACTCCTTATTGAATGAATCTATCAATCAATCATTCAGAGCATTTGTAAAGTGTGCTACTCACCCGTGAGGGTCTCAAGGTGCTTGGGGGGTGGGGGGAGGGGGGGGGCTTCCTACTGCTAGAATAGCCAGATCTTGAGTAGTCTTCTGAAGGTTAGCAGGTTCTGGGTCTGCCGTAGGAGGATGGCGAGGGTGTTCCAGGTCTTGGCGGCGAGGTGGGAGAACGATCTGCCGCCGGAGGTCATTCTTCGGATGCGGGGGACGGTGGGGAGGTCGGCGGAGCTGGCGGTTGGGGGTGCAGAAGGTGAGTCATCTGTTGAGGTATGCTGGGCCGGTGTTGTGGAGTGCTTTGTGTGCGTGTGTGAGGAGCTTTAAGGTGATCCTCTTGTTGACGGGAAGCCAGTGCAGGTCTCCCAGGTAGGGTGTGATGTTGCTGCGGCGAGGGATGTCGAGGATCAGGCGTGCAGAGGCGTTCTGAATGCGTTGTAGTAGTTTCAGGAGTTTGGCCGAGGCTCCTGCGTAGAGGGCGTTTCCGTAGTCCAGCCTGCTGCTGACGAGGTACTCAGAGCATGCAGCTTGTGAGCGAATAACTAGGGTGACTGTCTGATTTTCTATTGCTGATGCGCGTAGGCCTGCTCTTGTTACACTCTTATAACTAGTGAAAATGTGTTTTGAGCAAGGGACTCCAAGGGGTAATTAAATTGATTACCAGTTTATTAATAATCATTAGTAAGCTAGATAATACCAAAGTAATTGACAGCGCTATCATCTCAACATAGCTACCTAAGGATGAGTCCCCCTCAATGGCAATTTAAAATATAATCTGTATTGTTATTAATGAATACAGCAAATTAGCTGCAGCAGCCTAATTTTGTTGCCACTGCACAATAGGTGTCCTATTGAAATTCATCTAGACAGGGGCTCCGTGCTTGGTGCACATGTACCAAAACATATTGTATAATATGTGGCGTGTCGCCATAGGGGATCTTGAGACGTAGAGGTATGTGCACATCACTAGACCAGTACTTAGTTTGAGCTGGAGGTTTCCGGTGCTCGGCATCAGCTCTTAATTGTCAACAACGGCGCTTTTGACAGTCTGCCACAAGGTAGCACTGTCTGGCTAATTTAGAGATGGTCACAACCTCAATTAATTATTAATTCAATATACATTAAAAATGACTATTAACTGCTGCCCAAGCCATTCTAATTGCATTGGGGGCTTGAAATTGCCCGACTTGTCACACTTGTAAGAATGTTATGCATTGGCAGCATGGCAGGGGCAATGTGTGGTGCAAGCTGAAGTTGCTTCCTGACGACAGCCATGCCACTTATTTTTCGACAAATTAAGAACTGCACTAGACCCTCAAAATATCAAATAACTTAGGCTTGAACTCCCCAGTTTCTTTTCAATTTCGATTACTTCTAAACACTTCAGGTGTAATTATGCTGATTAATGAGCATAAAACAATATTATTATTTTCCAATGATGAGACACAAATGGGGGAGTATGGGTCTAGTTGTGAATGTAGAAACCATGTATTGGCATTGACCCACTATTCACTCCGCCGAGATAAACAGGATTCAGTTACAGTAACCTTTACTCACCTGCGGTAAAGTGGCCTGAGCAACAAGGCCAACTTAAAGCAAATGTTGATGTAGTGCATGGCAAGGTAAATCGTATTACAGTTTGAAATAAAGAACTTACAGTCCATACACCGAGTTTTAGTAAAAAAAACTGACAATTACTAAGGAAAATGAGATAATGATAATGAAGAATGGATAGGAGTTCAGTCGATTTAGGCAAAATAAAAATAGCGGCAATAAACATTTAGTGGAAAAGATGTTGCATTCCAAATTAAGGGAAACCCGGTAATAATGAACTGTCACCAAAAAATATTATGGTTAAAAGTAATATTATATACTCAGTTCTTTATTTATGTATTTATTTTTTAATTTTCAACGACTGAAACTAATAGATAAAAATGTTCTTTACAGAAATTAACTAAAGTCCAAGTAACATTTTAGTAGGCTAAAGAGCATAAACAGGGTAGTAAGAACTTGTTAAATTAATAAAAAGAAATGAGAACAAGAAAAAACTAGGTAACAACAAACACAATCAAAGACAATTGGTCTTACTTTTACAATGTGACTATCAAGCTATTGGCTTTGCAAATGCTTGTTTGTAAGCATTGTTTAAAAAACAATATTTCAAAACATAGAAGGAAAAGTAAATACATATCTTAAGATATTTCAAATCTGAAAACTAAATTCAATGTTTTCAATCTTTAGAAATGGCCTGGAATATTTTTCAAATACTATTGAATCAATAAAGTCTGAACATTGTTTAAAAAGAAAAAGTAAATGTCTGAATTTAAAACAAAAACCTTGCCACGGTCTAATATACTTTCCACAGGGTCAGAACTGAAACAAAAGCTCCAGCCATTTGGTCCTCTGTAGTAGCTCAGGAAGCAGTGTTATGTGACTCTAGGGGAAGAGCCATCTCCTGTTAAGCCATGCAGAGCACACTGTCTGCCTCAAAGAACCACTGATTGGGTTCAGCAGCCAGTAACTTCCCTAACACCATAAAAACCTTTGTCTACCAAAGCCTGCACTTAAAAGAAATACGTGGAATGCAGGCGATAACATAAAAACAAACCTTAAAGTTTGGTGTTTAGTCTTACCCTGGAAAAAATGTGCCTGTTGAGGTGCTTTAAAAGACAATCTAGTGGGGACGCTGTACAACACTGAGAGCATGAGGCAGGTATTTGAGTAGAAATCAGCAAACAAGGGAGAGAGCAAGAAAACACATACTTTTCGGTGGAGTGCTCGCAGTCACATAGAAAGTAGTGCATACAATTCTTGACCAGAAACCACCTGGCACATGTATTGATGTGGACCCACAAGATCTGGTAGCACCAGTGAGTTGTTCAGAAATAGCAACCCAAAAGAAGAAGTTACAAGTGGGTCCAACCTCAGAACATGTCATAATGGGGCTAAACGCTGCTCAGACACTCTTTGGAAGGGACTCTTGGCCACCCATGCTCATCTTTTATAAAGACATTTGAGTGATCTCCAAGTCGAATTCCAAATGAACTTGAGGTTTAGGGAGTTCAAGAACAATTCAGACTTATATTTAGTCAGCAGTATATTTGTATGGATGTGGCTTTCTGTTTTGACCAGTTCCTCTGAAATCTTCAGACCGGTGTCCATTGACTCTTCCAATTTGTGTAAGAATGGTTGTTAGGGTGTTCCAGAGTAGGAAGCCAGGTCCCACAGGACTAGGCCATCCCATCAGATTGCTTCCATTCCATTCAGCTATGTTTGACTCCTGTTATCTGAAAAATACCCTGCAAGTTGGTAGTCTCTGTTTTTTGGAAACATAGGTTCCTATCCGACATATGGCTTCCAAGAGCAAAATATCCTTAGCAGGCAAGTAATCTGTCCACAGCAGACTAGCTAAATCCTCCAGAAACTTCTTGGTCAAACTGAATATGATAAAAGCTTTCCACTGCAAAATAGCTCTTCCAAATGAAATACCTTCACTGAACCTGCTCCAGAGAGAGCAAAGAGGTTTACTGAGTGCACCTAGGGAGACTGCAGGGCCTTCTCTGGTGAATAGCCCTGACACCACAGTGGGTATTCTCACTCCTTTCAACCAGAGTGGGTAAACCTGAACCTGCTGTACGACTTCCCCAAGCTGATACACATACAAATTTGGCATTATGGCACCACATGATTTTTTTTTAACAAAAACAGAAAATGTCATTGTTAGTCAAGGAACTGTACCTGCCAGGAAAACTACTCTTTGGGGATGATTCTGATGCGGTTTGGAAGACCTCCTAAAGGCATTTACTCTGTCGGAATCGTATCGGGAATGTGTCTTCCCGACCAAATTAGAAAGGTTTCTGATCGACCGATTACAATACGAGTTAGCTGTTAGGAATATCCCAATTCGAACCCAAAGGCATTCGGAATGACCAAGCCATATGGAGCAGACTCGTACATCTCTATGGGCCGCGTTTCCGAATGACCAATTACGAAGCTGGATTTGGACAGCCTTTTCGAATTGTGCCATCCGAATCAAATAGGCAGTCAAAATCAGACTTTGGGGGCCTGTAGCGGACCCGCCCTGCTCCAGGAGCCTTCCCAATCGGACCCTTTGGGGTACCCCTGGGTCCCCCCTTACCAGCTATGCACAGTGGAGAGGTGTGGTGCAGCAGCCAGGGCAGCTGACTTCGGAGCACAGGTTTCACGGTTCGATCCCCAGCTTCTGCGGCAGCTCAGCACCATGTGACTGTGGGCAATAGCTCACTTAATTTCCACGACGGCCCCCAGCGCCTCGATACCCGAAAGGGTGAGTAGTTCGTGCTTTACAAATACTGATTTACATAGTATGGCAGGGACCAGGGGGTGCCTGATTTTCCCCAGCCACCCCTTTCTTCAATGGGAGCCTATGCATTCGGTCAGAACTTAGGTTCCAATTGAAGTCAATGGGAGTCCGACTGAATCGGATCTGGAAGCATCGGATGCATCGTAATCGGTCAGTCGGACTCTCCTGATCCGAGTCGGTCGTAAACCATTCCCAAACCGATTTGGTCAGTTAGTATGTCAAAAAAACGTTGCTGCCACCTGCCCTGAATTCGCATTCATATTAATATTACATTATAAGAGAGATGAATGAGGCTATAGTTTAAAACTGTCACCCTTATGCGGCTGTGTTGGCATTGATGCATTTTTTATGACTAGATTACTAACACTCCATTTGTACAACGTATTTGTAACTGGGCAGGACTCGTGCTTCTGTAGTTAAGTTATCATATTGTAGTTATACATTTAACATGTACCTTTCAATGCCGGCCAAGAGACCTAGCTTAAATGTAGAAAATACATTTTGGGGAAATCTATGTGAAGAAAAAATTGATGACCTATCATAAAGGGGAAAATAAAGAACCGATAGCTGTTTATGAAGAGTAGAATATTTTGCCTTTAACCAAAGGACCCAAGGAGAGTACCTGGTGGCACTCCTTTCATAAAAATAGAAATAAGTATATGAGTAGGAGGCAATATCTAATCCTGTAGGATAGAACTCCTAAGGTCTCTTGAAGTAATGCTACTTCATTGAAAACGACATGATTGTGATTCATACCACGCTGTAGTATGTAGCTCTTTGATCGTGAGCCTTGTAAAACACTTGGTAACTGAAAACTCTTCCATATATCGTTAAGACTTGTCAGTAAAATCATAGCCAAGAGCACACAGTGTGAGCTTTCTGACTTTCTGAATCACTTGAACTAAAAGCAAGAGTGCAAAGTTTAGAAAACAATTCACTTCAACTAAAAGCAAGAGTCTGAGAGTGGGGGGACATTGAGCAACCTCCACAACCACCTCTAATAAAGGTTGGAGTTCTTTGTGGCGGTTCGAACCCCAGTCAGGAGGCCCTAAATCGCTACTGTGGCTTAGTAAATGAGAACATTCAACCTATTTGTTTTAGTATTCCTTTTCAGAAATGGGCCATGTGCGGATGCAGAATAGGCAATATTGTGCAGTGTGCGTTGATTGCTCGTGTGGAACATTAAGTATTCACAGGAAAAATATGTTTTCGAATAAACGTGCCTATTGTGGTGTATGATTTTTGACAAGATGGTTTTTAACATGGAAACATGAAAGCCATTATGTCTGGTGAAAGGACAGGGACTTTCAAAATTGCATTTTAAGTAAGTGGCACTTGGGTGACCACAACTGAACGTCAGCTGTCCGGAAACTGACATCTTGCTCAGCTTATGTTCATGGTTGTGAATAGGAACTTTCTGATTGGACTCCTCCAGCACATTGGCATGTATACTGATTCAGCTTGATTTGGAATCGACAGAGATTTGTCTCTCCCTGGCAGAACAATCAAGCAGATCATAAGATGTCAAAGTGCTGGTGCCCCCAGAGTGAAACACTTTTTAAACCATCATGAAGAGAGACACAACTCAGTGATCTTTTTGTAAGGCTGCTCACAGCTTCATATCTACTGCCTGTGGCGAGTTTTGACTCGGGAGGTGCACAATGAGGATTTGTGTTTTTTCCTCTACTACTTATGCTGCTGCTCTTTTCATGTAGTTAGGAGTTGTTGGCATCCAGTACAGAAAACAATACTGAAGGGAGGAAAACAGGCAATACTTTCATCATACTTCAGTGCAGCACAGTACACAATAAGAGGTGCTACTGAACCCTCTCTGGTTTCTGCTTCATAGAAAAACTTTTTTTTTTTTAAATCATCCTTTTAAAAGTCTACTGTGCTAGTAGACAGCTGTTCGATGTATTTTATTTTAAAATGTGTCTCCTGTTTAATCCTGTGGATTGAGTACCTGTCCACTCGCCCCATTCCCAATAACCTATCCCAATTATGTGTAACTTTTTCCCTTAGTTTTATTTTCAATTCTGAATTTAATGAATGAAGAGTTGCATTGTTGAGCATTGCATGTTAGAGATGTATTTCCCCTAACACATATGGTACTTTTCGCTGTGTATTTTAAGTCCTCTTCTTAAAAATAATTAATAAGCAATCCTGCTTCTTGTAAATATGATCAGATAGCTAGCCCTACTTGAGGCTTTAGTGGCAATGTAGTTTGTTTAGAAGAACAAAGGCTCATTTAGAAATTAAAATGTACTCATGGGCCATTCATAGTTCACTGTGAGCTTTCATTGACCAGCTCCAATGTATTGATATTTCACTCACTCACTTGGGGGGAATCTTTGAATTGTAGGGGATGTTATGTTATGTTATTTAATTTTATTAGGCGCTCAGCTACCCAAGGGTTTCCCGGTGCCGCCTGAAAAGAGGTCAGAAACAGATAAGGATGGAACCTACTGATTAAAAAGCCAGATTTTCAACATCCTACAAAAGTGCGCAAAACTGGGCTCATTCCTTAAAGACAAAGGCGAGAGGATCCTATTTCCCTATGGATATCCCAAGATTTCTTGCTTGACTGAAGGCTCTTTGAGGCACTCTGAGGACTGAGTCCTTATAATAATAATAATCCACATTTGTAAAGCGCGAACAATCACCCGTAAGGGTCTCTAGGCGCTAGGGGCCGTCGGGAAGATTAAGCAAGCCATTGCCCAGAGTCACATGGTGCTAGGCTAATCTGCCGCCGGCACCGGGTATCGAACCGTGATCCCCAGATTCTGGAGTCAGTCCCCTTGCCGCGGCGCCACACCTCGTCCTCGCACTAATGCCTCAGCCCTTCATGTGCGTCTGTTGTAATAGCTGCACCTAAAGCCAAGCTGAAGTTACACTGGTGACATGAGAGGGGGCAGCTCGGTCTAGTCAGGTCTCTTGGAACGTAACAGTAACCTAAACCACTCACAGAAACCACGGCCCGTGTACATCTGTTAGAGTAGACCAGGAGAGTGAGGGAGATGTTAACATTTCCCGCCAATTGTCTCCTTGGCTTTTATTGATTTTTTTTAAATATGTTTTATATTCTTGCCCTGATATTATTTTTCTAGGCTTTATAGAGGTGTATAGTTGATTCATGTTTTTGTCATTTTAGTTAACTTGACCCGATCTTGCATCCTTGATTAATTTCAGTGCACCTCTTTTATTTATTTTTACCTGTTAATTCATGTGGGCCCGAATCCCATGAATAATGAATCTTGATCTTCGCTTTGCCTCAGTCTAACCTTCTTAATTATTACAAAAATATAGAATACGTTTAAATGGGAGGCACAGTCTGGGTAGGATTAGAGTGGATGTGCAGAGATGGCCTCGCAGCCCTAAAGGTCAGCATTTTGATGCACAGGCTCACATTTGCTGGCGTTTCCTTTAGTTTTTACCAGTCAGACAGTTTTTTTTACGATTGAGAACACGCCAAGGTAACTCTGTTGAGATGTAAGGGTGTTTGTCCAGTGAGCTACAAGAGGCAGTGCAGTCATTGGTCAAGTAGTGCATAATGCATCACATAGGATGAAGAAAGGGGGAAAAGAGGGTGCACGTACAGCACAGCTCTGTACTATAAAGGAACTGATTATTAAAGAGTGAAGTAACACTCGTATATTAAATAAAAACCACAAACAAATGGTGTCCCCAATAAAAAACTGATGCAGCAATAAAGACGGTCTCTCTCTGTGGCTTTTAAGATAGAGGAAGGGGAATGTGTAATCCTTCTCTCACACCAGTGAACTCCCCTACACTCGTGTCCCTGATATCAATTTCCCATCATTTGAATCCATTTTTAATCACTGCCCAATCAAACAGCTTGTTCCTTGCTGCAGTCTTATAGACACCTAAGATTACATCTCTTCAGGACTTTCTCCAAGAATGGCAATCACCCTTCAGAGAGCAGGTAAGAGCAATCATATCATTGATAATTTCAAGTTGTGGGTCAATGGACCAGAGTCAAAACCAGTTTCAGACGTCACTAGGAGCATGTCTGGGGCTCCACTTATGCAGAGTTCGTTAAGGCACATTCTGCTGGCTAAAAACAATAGACTCCATTCTTATGCATAGCACAGTAACCAATGATGTGCCTGTGCAACTTCTCCAACCTGCTGTAAAGCCCCACTGTCCAACAGTCAGACTTAACTATTGATCATAGCTAGGTTTTAGAAATGTTTCAATCTTGAGGTGTTTGAAGCAGTTTATACCTCAGTTAAGACAATCTCCTCTCTTGGATCCTTGATGAAAAATGTCCTCTGGGTCAATTCATCCACTCTGGACAGGTTTGCTGCTTTCAGAACCAGAAGAGGACCTTTATCAGTTCCACAAACTAATGGTTTAAAAGTGATTTAGGTGATGTTTAGTTATCCTTCAATGCCAATAGGAGAAATAAGGAGCAGAAGGACATGAAGTTCAAGAGAAGCAAAAGTCCTATCTTATGAAACAAATTATGAGGCAGCAAATCAAGCCTAGGAGTTTTTTAACGTCTATCAGAAAATGTCCACTTAGGATGATATACAAATATTTCAGTGGTGCTGTCTCAGCTTGGGGAAAGCCTGCTTCTGTTCTTCAAGTCTAAAATACCTGATCCCAGTGCTGCCAAACCTAAAGCTTCGTAATATGTTCAGATGCCCCTGCCTTTGCCTCAGTGTTCATTGACCCCTTCTGCACAATGACTAAAGAGGAATGGTTTATCCTGGCGCAAATGACAACAGAACGTGTCTTGTATGCAGGCCCCATGCAGTGCTTTTTTTTCAGTTTTATTTAGCACAAACTCGACCCGAAGGCATCAGAGCGCTTTATATTAGCACCAGTTGCACTACGGACTGACACATTCAGTTTTAGGCACGGGGAGATTGGGTGATTTGCCCAGAATGACAGGATGTTTGAGCCTTTCGCCAGACTCGACCCTGGTCTCCCAGTTTTGAACTCGGACGCCCTTGCCGTTAAGCCACACCCTCTCTGTGCCTATAAAGCATTTTCTATCATCACTTGAGACCGGTCTCATATTAATGGCCAGCTCAACTGTCTGCAGAGCTGTAAGTGGCCCATTGACTCATGTCACTGCTGAACATATAATTTGCCTCCCAGAGAAAGATTATGGAAATGTAAGCTGCACAACACTGACAAGAGTACATTTAACTAAATCTCATCCTTCATTGTAAGTTTAGGGTCCGGTGAGAGAGAGACACTGAAACCACACTGGCTAATCTCAGGGAAGTGCCCCTTCTGCCCATGGATGAAAAGAGGGGTGCAGGGTTCATAGTCTACAATCTATCAACAGTCTTTGACACAGCAGAGTATGACGTGTTAGTGAGCAAACTTGAGGAATTGGCCAGGCCACAGGTTCCACCTTGGAATGACTTGGTACTTACTTTTCGGTCGCATCCAACGAGTCCGAATGGAGTCAATTGAATGATCTTCTCAGAAGGTGTCATATGGAGTACCACAGCAGAAATCTGCTTCCTGCCTGCTCATCTACATGTACGTCCACCAGTTTGTGCAGCTCTTGGAGCAGTAAACCTTCAGACTATTGGCCTGGTGGTTTCTTTTTACTTTTGTGATACAACTGACTGGATAATTTGCTTTCTTGCTGCACCCGCAATGCCTTTGGATTTCTTTTGTGCTGCCATCCAAAATATGTCTACTGCAGTTGACCCACTGATGCACCAGTAACCATTCCTTGTGGGAACAGGAACCTATGCCTGTGGTGGTTGGGTAGCATATGACGAATTGCACAGAACAGATGCTTACATGGTTTCCCAGACAGCAATGACTTTATATATTTCGTATCCCCTACTGCTGCAAATATTTCTGCAACTAAAATATTCCAAACAACCATAATTCTTGTCATCAGGCACCCCCTAGAGGAGGCATCAATGCCAGCATGTCCTAATTTCTAAGCAGGTCTCTCCTGCTGTTCTCTGCTGTACTGTTCTACCTTGGTTCATGCAATGTTTTCATTTTTTTTGTGCTTGCAACCTTGTCCTTCATTTACGTGTTCTCGTTTTGCACTTCCAACGTTAATCCTTCACTGCGTGGACATACGATTCCACTTCACACATTGCAAAGTGCCTTCATCATATTGTATCTTTATAATATCCTTAAGGTTGCATTTATCCAGCTGTGTAGCACTGATCCCCATGTTATAGACCATGAAAGAATGTTTTTTCATCTGTAGTTATTTATTTAAGGTTGTGATGAATCCGTGTGATTGAACAGTTGTTTCATTTATTATTTCCCATTTATTTTCACGGTTCTACTTAAGAATGACCCAACTGTTTTGATGCGATAAATCCTGGAGTCTTATTGTCATTTTGGTTTTAGTTGTTCTTTGCATACAGAAATACATCCACGAAATCTATACCTATATAATTGATTTACTGGCTATCTCATTTGAAGTAAAGTGCATGAATGAGTATAGGATTGCCTAGATATGTGTCCCTCATACCACTCAGGTCGTTTACCAAAGAGGTTCCCACTTTACCTTCATATACATACGGACCCTGCTTCGGTGAAGAAGTGCTCGCTCAGCCTTATGCGTGAAAATATTTCTCAATTGACCCATAGCAGTTGTCAATCCACCAAGGCTCACATTTTTATTTGACAGTAGCTTTTATCTTCACAATGGCAACTAGAATGTCCACCTTTGAATTCAGTGCAATGATGATAGCCAACCGGTTGTGTAGTAAAAAGTAATGTTTGGCTGTGTGGCAGGCAAGATTCCTACTCCATTGCTAAAACTGTGCTAAAAGTTTGGGAAATTTTGCGACGTTTTTGGAGTTTAATATATTTGTTGCCTGTACAGGGTGCTTTCTATCTGTGCATATAATGTGATTTCATATTAATTGACGTCTTTATAAATTATAATAGGATGTGGGTGTATGCAAACAGCAGCAACATCAGAAAACAAACCCAGTACACTACCATGAAATTATATTTGTCAGTTAGAAGTCCATATTACTTCACCCAGTGCTTAAGTTGAGTTAGTGGTTGCAAGTGGTGCCTAATACCAACTATTGTTAGGGACTGGTACTTCATTTTTTCAACCTATTTTGACTCACTACTATTTGGGAAAGAGTCTATAACCAGATAATCTTCACAGAAGGCTTTCCCCAAATCTGGAAAGAGGCAATGGTGATTCCCCTAAAAAAAAAAGCTGTACTGGTATCCGTATGATTTAAAAAAACATGCGCCTTATTTCCCTTCTGCATTCCCCAACCAAAATCAGTGAAAAATACATCACCTGTTTTTGACTGAATTCATTTCCACGCAAGACCTTTTGGACCCCTCTCAGAATTGTTTCCATAGCTTCATGGAACCAAATCGGCTCTTGTAACTTCAGACTATATCCGATATCAGATGGACCAGGGTGATCGGCCATTCTGGTTATGCTGGATTTGTCTGCTGTGTTTGATACAGTGTCCCCCTCCCACCTGATGCAAAGACTGCACTAGGTGTGAGTAAGGGACACCACACTGGCTTTTCTGGGGTCTTTCCTCTCTAATAGAAGCCAGATGGCCAGCCGTGGCACCTTCATATCTAATCCTTTTTGGCTTCCATGCGGTGTGCCATAGGGGTCCTCACACAGCCCCACTCTGTTTAATCTCTATGTGGCACCATTGGCAGCCTTGGTGCGGTCATATGCAGATGCCAGACTATTGTGTCAATATCTGATGACATGATTTCAGTAGCAGAGAAATTAAAACTCTGTGTGTTGAACATTGAAATCTGGATAAAGGAGAATTGTCTAAAATTGAATGCAGAGAATAGTGAGATCCTGGTTTTCGACGCCCAGCACTCGGTCTGGTCAAATTTGTGGTGGTCCAGTTACTTTTAAAGCACTCTGTATAGTTCATCAGGCGCTGCACCTTCAAGGCACACTTGCCCTGAGGTCAATATTCCAGTAGTATTCATCCAAAAGACAGTTAAGATCATCTTTGAGAAAGGTGATTGTCCCTACATTTCGGAGGGTAAGACGGGTGGCCGCTCCTTTTCGGTGGTGACTACTAAATTGTGGAACACCCTTCCGACTCACATTGCCAGTTTAACCTCTCATATGGCTTACCGGAAACAAATTGAAGACTTGGCTATTTCATCTTCCGTAATTGTTCTCTTGTGGACAGCTTCTTCGGCTGGAAGCGCTGTGACGCCTTAGGGTATAGCGCGCTTTATGAATATTTATCTTATATTACTCACCAGAAGAGAGAGAAAGACACAAAAGGAGGAGAGAAGGAGGAAGTGAAAGATGGAAAAACCGTGACAAAGAAAGTAAGTGATGAAAAGAACCTGAAACAGTAAAATGAAGAGCCTGGGAGTGTCTGGTGGTGGATGAAAGAGGCATGAGTTGGAATCAAGACTACACAGGTTTGGTCCTTGGCACCCTGGCCTTCCATAGAGCCATTTGCATGCTTGTGAGCAAAGCTGTGGTAAACAGCAATTGTTGCTTTACAAAGTAAGCGCTGCTTTCACCGGCATCCTTTCAGATTCAATTGGGCCGACATAAAAATGCATGGTATCAACACAACATTACAGCGTTTCTAGCCTACAGCGTACCTGCTAATAAAAGGTGTGTTTATCATAGTGGGAACTGCATTTTTGATGTTAAACCGGGACGTGGTTTAGTCTTTCTTTCAATCTGCCTTAATAAATGCTTATTTTTGCCTTACAGGAGCCCTTCACGACATTCTTTCTCAATGCAAATGATGGTAAATTTGACCATTCTGACAGAACGTTCTCCGCTGTGGCGCGATCATGGAGAAATAGCCAAAGAGACACCTCTGATGTAAAGGTAGGTTCAAATACATTCATTTATGTGACTACCCGCCTTACTAAGCACTGTGAAAAATGTCTTTGGAGAAGGCCATAGATGATGACAAATTGAAGCCTGGTTTAATTTCCAAGCTCATATGCATTTCACCTGCAATTCTACGTAATATTTAAATTATGACATTATACACTTAACTTTTCCACCACAGAAGGGAATCCGCCATAAAGTGTGGCTGCTATTGAAAGAGGCTCATGATTTTTTGATGTTGAGTACTTTAGGTGATGTGCTTCGATGAAAAAAAATCGCCTTCAATTTAGATCAAATGATCATGCGAAGGAGAAAAGGCCAATAAATTCTGCCTTCCTGCTGCTAACTCAATATTTGGTCTACTCCATAAAACACAGCAGGAATTGGATTTGACCTTAAAGTGTCATATTGTTATAGCTCACCCAGCGCTCGGTTTGCATTGCCTGGGGCAATTAATAAAGCATTAATGACAAGTCCCATTTAAAATGTAGGCTTTTCTCCACCGCGTTGCCTTTTCCCTGACTGTGCCTGGGGATATTATGCAACAATACACATTATATTAAAACAACATGCACACAGTTTATAGAAACGGCTGAGGAATGGGGCGGGTTTCCTTTTGTTTTCTGTCAGCTGCTGATTTCCACATCTTTTGTAGTTTGCCTATACCTTAAAATAATAGTAATGCTGGGATTATAGACAAAAATAGCTTTTATGTTTTATTAGTTGTTTCCTAGCAAATCGTGTATTTTTTTTTATTTCGCTACAGCATGAATTTGAATACGTTCTTTTGGTGTGGCTATTGTAAAGAACTCTTCCACTGACTTTATTTACATTGACCTTTCCTGATTTAGACCCTAACAGCAAGATGCCTGCTTTGATTCTAAAGACGTACTGTCAAGCGTAGAGATTATGAGTAATTTCCATACTTTACGTATGTGCTTGATTTGATAAAGGCGTGGAGATAAAGGAGCTAGTTCCATCAGGGTCTGCAGGGGCCTGAGAAAGCCAAGCTTGCAGTATACAAAACCCACAAAACTTTTGTAAAGAGAAATAAAAAAACGCAATTGTTTCATGGGGGTTCAAATAATGTCATAATATCGAGAGCTCACTCTTCCCCATATTAATCTTGTTGATTCATTTTAGCTTAAATTCTGTATCCAAGCCCTGAAAATCACTCTGCCTTCTCGCCAGGTTTTTTCTTTTGCTTTGTGTCTGCCCCAGAGGTAAGATTTGTTTGATACCAAGGCGCGCATTGAAGTGTCTCTTATTATACAGTGCTTAATTTGAGCCTGTGATTTCCGGTCCTCGGCACCGGCACTTAATTGTCGACACCAGCGCTTGTGACAGTCTGCCCCAAGGTGGCGCTGTCTGGCTGATTTAGAGATGACCACAACAGCAGTTAATTATCCATTCAGTATATATTAACAAGCATTGGCTTAGCCAATAGGTCTCGCCTTTGGAAGCATATAAGTGTTTAGCCATGCAACAGTTGGGTTGTTCCACCAAGGATATTGTGCTGCATAACTAAATACTTATAAGGTCCCAAAAGCGAGACCTATTGGCTATGCCATTGCGTGTTTTCTTTGCACTCCCTCACCCTCAACAAATCACCAGAAAACTTTGCATCATCATACAATGTAGAAAAAAGAATTGGTCTGCAATGTTTCCAGGAGATTCATCAAACTGTGACAAAGTTATTGGTAAGCAAAAAGCTGAGGAATTCCTATCTCTTGGGAGTCCTAACTATATCTAAAGAGTAGCTACTGTATATGTTTAGAGATAGAGATATTCACTGAAAAAACAAAGGTAAAAGTGACGCTATGGTTAGGTATTGTATTAGTACCTTTCTTTATGTTAAGAAAAAACTCTAGAAATTCACTGGAAAAAAACAAAGGTTTAAGTGACATGATAGTTAGGACTTGTAATATAAAAAATGCATGATTTAAAACAAAAAACACTGAAATTCACCAGTTATAGTTTACTGAGCTAATTATAACTTGCTCCCCTGTCATGCACTGCTATGACATCACATATTACATCACTCACGACATGTTAAATGGCCTAATTGATGACATCTCTGATGCCATCTCAAAATATATTACTAATATCACCATTGTCATATGCAGAATGGAGTTGCTGAGTGTACATATTTGGATCCTTAGCACAGAAATAGTGTAAACCCTGATGAAGTCCTAAGGGACGAAACACACTGGCTGGGCTGATGTGCAATTTGTTTGATCAAAAACTTCAATAAAGGTGGTCTTGAATATACGTACACGACTCCCTAGGAGTTCCACTGAACTTTTTGTATGGACATTGCACCATATGGAACTTTTCCTAATGCTCCAAATTGAACTATACTCATGATAAATTGTACTCTCCTTTTCAATGGTTTGGGGTGTTATAGAATTGTCTTTTGCTTCTAAGCACTGGGGTCATGAATCGTTTAGCATAATCTGGATATACAAAAATAGAACGATACAGTAGTGCGACATCTAATGGCCCACACTGCTATTGCATAGTTTCTGCACATTAAGGTATGTGCTTTACCACAAAACTGCTGAATGTAAACTTGATCACGTCATACATAATACCTAAACTGAAACACTGGGTGCTTGAGCTCCCATTACAGAAGCCTACATTCACACACAGTACCCGGTGCGAGGATTAAAAAACTGCGACCAAGATGTGGTCAGCGTAGTCACCTCTCTGATGCAGACCACTTATACTCCAGGACTGAGGAGCAACCAAGACTGACAGGCTGATGAACTTAGCTGTAAAGTCTAGTCACAACCAGAATGTACACGGGCTGAAAAAACTAGGAACGTGGCACAGTGATGCATGTTAACACTGATCGCCAGTCAGTGAAAGGAAAACTCTGTTCAGGTATGTCTTCAAAAAAGGCCTTTATTAGAACTTCAGGTAAGAATCAAAAGATACCAGGGGCTTGAAGTAATTCACACTAGAAATCTCCCTACCTCGAACTCCCCAACAGAAAATACACTTGTGCCTCCAAAATGTTAAAAGAGCGATCAAATGATACGATCAATGTATACTAAAAAAACTGATTCTTGGGCAAAACGCTGCCTTAACACACAATTGTGTGGTTTCGTTGACAAGCTGAGATGAAAAGGCTCTATTGTAACAGAGTATTGAAAAATTGTTCTTAAAATAGGGTTTTAAAATACATGGCTATTGTTTGTCAAGGTTCTTAATTTGAACATGTCTAAATCTACAGCTCAAACTATAGCAGTAGCAATTAAGCAATATAACATCTTTCATTTACTCTCCACTTACTTGCATGTGCACTCTGATTCAGAGAATTGAGGAAAGACAAGACTGGTTCATAGCAGAGTTGGGCAGATCATGGGCACTTCCTTTTGGATGTTTTACTGTATTAACTTTGCACATATCCAAACACAGAAGCATATTTCTACTCTAACAAAGTTAGTGACAGCTTTTGATATTTAGCCACTCACTTCACTAACTTTAGCTATGGAATTGTTAGTATGCCACTATAGATGTGGACTGACGTTTTGGAAAGATTAAAAGTGGTGTGAAACTAAAAACCAAAAAAATATTTTTGTGGGGGTAGTTTTGCACAGTTTTGTAAAAACTCTATAAAGTGTTAGGAAATAGGGCAAATAAAATACAGTTTAGATAAAAATAAAAGTGATCGCAACATTGTCTCCGTTTTCAGGATTGCTATTTTGAAAATGCTATCCTGAAAATTCTAAATAAACGGGTTTCAGTCGCTTATAAAAAAAAATCCTGTCACGCTCTTAGTACATAATTTTTCCCCTAAGTACTACACTGATGTTCTTTCATCACTGAAAATCACCAAATACGATGACATACCATGCGTTAGTGTGACTGAGTGGGAGCATGTGAAGGCACAAGTGCTGCAAATGTGGCATTGACATCAGCATTACGACGAGAAGCAGTGGTTGTGGGGTTGTACAGAAATGAACTTGTAAAGATGTTCAACCTCCATTGGGAAAGGTAGCTTTGGAGCAGATCTGCAACACTGGAACTAGAATGCTAGCATCTGGCTATCCAACTCTTTTGATGCTCTGAAAAGGTGCGTAGCTCATCTACCCTTGGTGCAGTGACCACACTTAAAATGACTATAACCTGCTGCCCAAACCATTCTTATAGCTTTACGGACCTGAAATGGTCCGAAGTGTCAGACTTGTTGAAGGAGTGTGATGGTTAGTAGTTGTATCGTTACAATCATTGGCAGCATAGGACGGGCAATGCGTTGTGCAAGCTGCAGTGGCCACTTGACGAGAGCCCTGGCCCTTATTTTATTTTTTTACAAATTGAGCACTTGTCCTATATGTCTCAATGCCACTGTTCCTAGAGTGCTCCTTCTTGGAAGGTGATCATGTGCAGTTCATCAGAGCATGGCAGCTTTTGGTTATTATGGTGGTTAATCCAATGGGAAAGTTTGCAGATGGCTAGAAGTGACATTGTTGCATACTGGATGCAGTACAGCAGTAAAGAACAATTATCAGTCAACTTAGCAGTCACTGCCATAAATCAGTTGTCAGACAAGTAATGGACCCGGTCAAACATTAAATCAAGAGGTTGGTCTACTACCTGGAAGGCAAAGAATGCAGCTTTGTGAAAGAAGGACAGCTAGTAAAAACTGAGCCAAAAATTGAATAGAGGAATGCTAGGCTACAAAAGGTATCCAAATCCAAATAAATAAGTGAACTATCATGAAAACCTTACTAACCCAATGGCTAAAATAATTTGTACCTCTAAATAGGGAGAACGGACAAGAAGCAAGGCAATGAAGTGTTCTAAACATTATCAATAGCATAACACTGAGAACAAAACTAGACAATGAAACCTGATCAAAGACAAGGCAATGAATGAGAATGTTCTAACAAAGTAAATAAATCAATCTCCACCGTTCGAGCAGGGAGAGGATAAAAGAAGGGCAGCCTATGCCGCACCACAAGCACCATCTGTACTCCATTTTCTTTTCTTCTTTTTTTTACAAAACATCCCTTTATTGAATTTGTGGTACAGGGACAACAAATAAAGCCATGGTGCCCTGAACGCAGTAAGGCCACAGTAGTCCAGTACATTACGTCAACAAAAGCCAACACAGATAATGAAAGCGGTTGCATACTTCACTTATAGTAGTAGGCGGCCAGAGAGTATAGGCAAAGCGAGGGAGTACTAGGGAGTACTAGTGCATCACAGTAAGAAAAACCAATCCCAACAACTTAACTGAGAAAGGAAGAAAAACCCAAAAATGTGCACAAAGAAGGAGCGTACCATTCAAGGCTGGAAACAACCATCCATTGTGGTCCTTAGTCCCTAGAGGGCCCAAGAGATGTGGCAAAGGGGAGGAGGGGAAGGTGATCAAGGCTTTAGACGAGGAGTGGAAGCTCAATCAAAGAGCTGTAGAGCTTTAAGTCTAGGTGACGTAAGGCAGGTGTATTCCAAACTGGAGAAATATTGGAGAAGAGGTTTCCAAATACGGGTGAACTCAGTCTATGACAAAGCAATTCCTTCACTAGGACTTGCCATAGGCGTGTGAACCATTTGGCTGGTGGAGAGGGCAGTAGTTTGTTTTCAGTGTAGGGCTGTAAGTTGCTTGGCAGCCCCCAACATGTGGGCGATTAGGTGCCATTCAGCGTGTGTCATGGCCTGTAAGTATTGGGGGTTGAATACCAAGAAGGACTATTGGATAGTAATCTGGGATCAGGAAGCCTATTGTCCCCCTAATGTGTTGAGGATTTCTTTCCAGAAAGTGGTAATGTTGGAGCATGACCACCATATGTGTAGAGAGTTTCCTGGTGCTGAGGTACATCATGAGCACATTGGAGAAGTTGAGGGAAAGATAGTGTGAAGCCGGTGGGTGTGAGGTATAAGTGTGTCATTACTTTGTACGCCATCTTGTGCTGGGCTATGCTTTTTTACATCCGCGGGATGTCGCACCATAGGCGCTCCCATTGTTTCATAGATAAATCTTCCCTGTCAGCATGCCATTGTGATTGATAGGGATGCGGATGGATAGGGGTAGAATGTTGGAGGGCCTTGTATGTGCATTAAATGAGGCTGCAGGGCCTGTCAAATGACTGAACCAGGGTCTCAAAAGCAGTCAGTTGGTGCATGGTCCCCTGCGCGTTGGTTGGAAGAGGGCCGAGTGGCATAGTGATAACTGATAATATTGCAGCCCGGTGGACTCTCAGAGACGGAACTGCTGTCAACATTGGTCAAGTGACTTGAGGGTAACACCCTCAAAGAGATCCCAAAAAGTGTGACAATCGCTTTTCCTTCAGTGGCTAAAGGAGTGGAGCTGCAGAGATCCAAGGGTATTGACTTGGATGGGAGCAGGGTACTGCCAGAAATCGATGTGATGGACTGATGGTAACCAAGGGTTATAAAAGCCCATGTGCTAACAGGGATGCAACCACCTGGCATGTGTGCTCTGATATAATTGATATTAAGATATATGCAAATTGTTCTTACACTCAAAAGAAATATTGTGCCCTGGGTGAAATCTTTAGATGCACATTTACCTGAAGGTAAAAATATTGGGCCATGGGTGAAATCTTTAGATGCACATTTACTTGAAGGTAAAAATATTGGGTCCTGTGTGAAATCTTTAGATGCACATTTACCTGAAGGTAAAAATATTTGGACTGATTTACAAAGTATTTTACGGGTCTAAGTTCGATTTAGCGAATTCAAACAGCAAAACATGTGAGACTTCATGCAAATGGCAGGTGACCCTCAAACCCAGTTTTGTAGAAAGAGGTTTTGCAAATGCATTCATAAGCGACACCTGAGCAGGGTAGTACGGAATCCTGCCTCAGTGTCATATGAATGGGCAAAGTGCACGTGTGAACACTTAAAGTGTTGTCACATTGAGGGTCTCGAAAAGTATTTGTTGAATACATTATTGCATTTATCCACAGCCGAAAGGTGTACCTAAATGACCCAAATAAGCATTTTGCAAAAAATGTATAAAAATGCCTGCAATCCTGCATCTCCGTTGGCTGCTGTACCAATGGAGGTGCAAAATGCTTTCCATTTTTAAAAAAACGAAATGCAAAAACACATTTTTTATAAATTGACTATTTCCCTAATGATAGGCATCCATATTCTTCCCAATGGAGAACCTTGGCATTCGTAGGGCTTGGAAAAGCAACCTTACGCCAGGAAAAACACGAAACGTGCAACTCTCTTTTCGGGGAACAGTTGTAAATCCTTGCAGTTATGCAGGCATGTACACAAGCATCCGGAGATTTACAACTGTTTTGTGACTTGGGGCCCTCGGTGTCTGACAACGTATGTAAGCTTTGTGACACAAAAGGGGAGTCTTTACTTATAATAAAGTTTGCTATACACCCCCTGTATTAATCTTGACCTAGGCCTGTTTTAATGAGTACAAGCTGGGAGAAGAATGGGTCTCAGCAGAGTGACCTTTCAGGAAACAAGTCACCCGGAAATGACCTTAACGCGACCAGGCAGCTCACTGGTTTCCGCCTCTTTCAGTTTTTGGCAACACTAACAGCCCGAGGGCCTACTGTTCAGACCCTAATCTCTCCCAAAGCCTCGAGAAAATTGTTATATTGCTCTCTGAATAGACTGCTGATGTCAGAAGAGGTAGCCGTGACAAAGTGTCATTAAGGTGACATAGTGTAAATTAATACAGTTAATGGAGGTGCTCATAAGTGACTCATTGACCTGTTGTGAGACTTGTGCAGAATTAATGGACGTCCAGGGAGCAACCTTTAGAGGAGAAAAAAATACAAGGGATGGCAGCTGTAAAACCCCGCAGTGAAATATGTTTAAAGAATGAAAACGGCTGTGTTGGATTTAATTTCAGAGGGAAACCATAAAAACAGTGGGCTCTCTTAGTAAAACATATTAAAATGAAATGTCAGATGTGATACAAATGGTATGCAATTATGACGGTGTTAATAGTGGCGTTCTATCACTCCAAGGCATACTTTTAGACCTCTTAATTTCTCAACAGCTTGGGCCTGTCACAGGCTTATAAATTAGACAATGTGTTTTGGGATGTTTCTCGTTCATGGGCACAGGGCGCATCGTTCTAGTATCTAAACCTGGGGGTTTGGAAAAAAGCTATTTAAATGAGCCGCGGATCATATGTTGGGTGTAATGGGGAGCTGCCAGTGAGCATAATTAGAAATGCACAGGCAGAAATGTACTTTTATAAACATGGTGCCATTAACATGCTCATTAATTGTGGGGGAGGGTCACGAAATTGCATACGCTGTGTCGCATTGTAATGCAAGTGTATATTTTCTGTAGTTCATTCCACGAATACTTAATTCTGGCATGACTCAACTACATTGAGGGTTGTGATGTATTATGTAATTAATCAATTGAAATGTACGTTATGTGTTTTATGACCAGTTCAACAACACATTTTAGTTTCTATTGTCTGCTGTGGATTTATACTTTGGTGGTTGTAACAACCGAATTATTGTGTGTGTCAGACAACCTTGAATAATGATGGGTGCTCAAATAGGATGATGTTTGTGCTTTGATGCCAGATGTGAGTGCTACTGATGAATCATGCAGAAGGTTATCATGTTAAATTATGAATAGTTTGTTTGCAACCCCCGTTCTGTGCAGGCATCCTTGTGTTTATTTTTCACGAGAAGGCTTGCAGGTGTTTTTGTGGTTTGACCCTAATTCCTTTGGTGAGTGAATAACTCCCAATACAAGCATTTAAATAATACCAATATATTTCCAAGACTTTTTCGTTGGTCGGTGTAAGAGCTAGAAAAGTAGACAACTGGCACATTGAGGGAAAGGCATGATGCAGCATTTGTGTGTCTACCATGAGCATTTTAGAGTGGGTCCATAGAAAATATAAAAGAACCAGAAGGGCTCAACAAACGACTGTGAAAGGAGATAAGCTTCAGGGATGGTGAAGTCTGATGAGAACATATTGATACAAATTACATTAGTGATTACATTATTCTTAATAACGAAAGTAGTTCCAAGTGAATGTAAAACGCAGTATTGAACTGGGAGTACACAGGCATGGCGCTGTTGGATAATGACTGGGCTAACGCGAGAACGTTTGTTAAATAGGGCTCCTGCAATGCGAGGCTCAAATGTATTCAGTTCAATTTCCTCCATCAGAGATACTTGTCTCAGAGGAAGTTGAACAAGATAAACCCCACATTGCTGATGAATGCTTTAGATGCAGTCAGATGGGTGCTGGTCTCTACCATATGATCTGGAGATGCTTAGTGATGCAACCAGGCCGACCAGAACTTCGCCGCCTGGATCACCAACAGAGTCACCCCACTGAAACCTATAAAATCCAACAAGACCTCAAACATGCCAGGTCATACACTCCAGAACTCAGGACCACCAAGCATAGAAATGATTGCGTGCTACTAAGAACCCCCGCCGACAGTGCAGCACACAATACAGTTCTCAGCAAATCTCACCAGCACATCAAGGAAGCCACGAAACTAGCCATGACCACCCGCATCAACTCCGTGGCCAACCACACAAAATAATTCTTGAAAATAGTTAAAGAATTCTCCAATCCACCAGCCACAGAGAACACCATCCAGACTACTTCCACAGCAAGATCACCAACATCTACTACAATTTCAACCTGCCACCCTCAACCCCAAAGACCTCAACCAACCAAGGAACATCAGCCAAACCATTACCACCTGGTCTTTGCTCGTCGACCTGCCCACTTAAGCCATCATGCCTTCCATTCACTCCGGGGCACCCACAGACCCCAGACCCCATCACCTTTATAACTTCGCAACAAACCCAATCAGCTTGCAACTCACTAGCATTGTCAATACCTCTATCTCCACTGTAACATTCCCGGACAGATGGAAACACGTAGACGCCAGACCACTCCTGAAGAAAGCCTCTGCCGACCCTAGTAATCTCAAAAAGTATCGTTTGAACTCCCTGCTTCTCTACCCGGCCAAAGTACTTGAGAAAGCCATCAACCAGCAGCTCGCTGAATTCCTGGAACAAAACCACCTACTGGACGCCTCGCAATCAGTATTCCGTGCTACCACAGCACTGAGACAGTACTGATTGCCGCCACAGATTAAATTAGAAAACTCCTCGAATGAGGAGAAAATGTGATCCTGATCTTCCTTGACAAACCCACATCGCCCCCCCACACCCCCACCTGAGAGACCTCCACTGGCTCCCCATTCAGAAGAGATGCCAGTTCAAGATCCTCGCACATGCCTACAAAGCCTTACACGGTCTAGGACTGCCTACATCAGCCATAAACTGAACTTCCACCAATCCTCTGGACATATGCGCTCCTCTTCACGTGCCCTTGCACCCCCCCCCCCCCCCCCCCCCCCCACATCCATTGCAGCCGCAGCGGTGGCCGCTCCTTCTCCTATATCGCTGCCAAGACCTCGAACGACCTCCACTCCAGCTCCGCACAGCTCCCTCGCTGGCAGACTTCAGAAAGAGATTCAAGCCTGGCTCTTCAACTGAGACACAGTGCCCAGATACCCCTAGGGTTTTTACAGTGCTGCTCTTTACAAATGCTGTTTGATTGATGGATTGATTGAATTATACTGGGCAAATACACTATCTCCAAACTCATAAACTGGACACCTGACTAATTTCCAGTTGTCTCTACTGGGTCTCTTTCTACGACCTGAAAAAATAAGACATGCCATTAGGTTTGGTGATTTAGCTCTCATGGCTAAACAATGCATAGTCATGGTATGGTAGTCCAAAAGGGCCACCAGTAGGGAGACGTGGCTAAGGGAAACACAGAGCTGGGTCTAAGCTGAATGCATGGCTGTCAGAATAGAGCTGATGCAACAGCAGAGACTGGAGAAGGTAGGAGTGTACGACAGACCTATGTGGGCTGGTTAGTCAATAACTAACATGGGTGTAAATGACCCAGGCATTGACTGGTGGGAGAGATGAACGGATACTGGCTGCTGGGTCATTCCTGCAGATCCTTGTCATGACTGAGGCATCCTCTCGCACTGGTAGAGTTAGCAGGAGACCCAGGATCTCCGGTCTCCCCAGAGACTGCCCTCATCAATGTTGGGTTCTTTATACCTGTGCACGTGGCAGCATCCCACCTGGAGAGCTGGGTCATTGTAGAGTTAATGGGGTTGGTTTATGTTAGATTCTGTGGTGTTGCTGTTCAACCAAATTATCTGTCATGGAAAGGTAAATGATGCATCATGTTATGCTACTAAAGGTAATAAATACAGCACATATTATGGCATTCGAATCCAGCTATTTCCACATTTTAAATAAGAATTAACATACACATTTTTTGGAAGTCATGACTCGTTTATTTGACGCATCCCATTTACAGTCTAAAACTTTCAGACAGCTTTAAGTTTATACTGAATAATACATAGTTATTTATTTTATTTTTTACTGACTTTAAATATGATTGCAATCTTCTTGTGCATCACTAGTATCCCTATGTTTCCTACACCCCGGCCCATCGCCATCCCTTTGTACAGTTCTGTATACTTCTGCACCTGAACGTTGTTTGTACTCCTCTGTATAGCTTGTTAAGCGCTCTGATACCCACACGGGTCAAGTTCGCGCTCTATAAAACACTATAAATAAATAAATAGAACCCGTGGAAGCACCTCCTTACGTTTTCCTTTAGGATTCAAGACATCTAATCTTAAAAGAAGACACGGAAATATAATTAACACACTCTTAAAGCTTGAGTGGCCTCTTGAAAAGAGAGCTGTTTTGAGAACACGGCCTGTGAAGGAAACATTGACTTCTGTGACTAGTGGAACATTTTCGTGTGAAGAACTGATTCTTTCTTCGCTGTTTTAATTTAATATAAATATTTTATGTTTTTGTCTCTTACTGCTGATAAAAATTCTTCTCCCTGTTGTGACGTTGCACTCTTTGTGTATCGTTTTTTAAAAAACTTTTTGTCTGTTTAAGAAAGAAACTCATTTTGCTTGTTAAAATCTGCATACTTTGCAACCGTTGGCGACATGTGTAAGGCACGTTGCCAATTCATATTTGTGCAGAAAATGGAGTAGACACGCTACCCAGCACAGTACATTTGGTTGGTTACAGAAACCTGAGCAGTCTTCTGTGTGATATCGGTGGTTTAGCAAGGGATGTGGGTCGTGCATTTTGCTTTTATATATTAATTTTTCTATGATAACTTTCATCACTGATGTAATTAAACATAAAAGTAATGGTGTTGGGGTAGAAAACCAAGCTAAATAGACAGGCGTATGATGTTAACAATATGCACACAATATGAACCGTATATTTCAACAAAAAAGATCCAGTAAGTGGTAGCACTTTCCTTTTAGCTCTTTTTCATTTGTATTCTTGTGATGCTTTTGCGAAGAAGGCACAGAGGTTAGAGTTCCAGATGCTGGGCTATCTGTTTTGATCATGTTACACAACCAAAGGCTCTTGCTTTCAGCAGAGTAACTTGGCGAACTTAATACCCTGCATGTCGCGGAAAAATGGAAGCCTTGAAAGATGCTGCGCATTTTAGGGCGCTGAAGGGCCAGCTGCTTCAGATAATGGCGGGTCTAGAGGAGCCGTAATATTGATGGTCTCGAGATGAAAGTGTTTTTATTCTCGTTTGGGTGGAAATGCAACACCACGGGCTTTGACCAGAGATATTTCACTCCAGGCATGCACTTGCGTTGTGGTGGGAGAGTACTCGTTTTTCAAGATGCCAGTACTTTGTTTACAACTTACAGTGCATGCGCAGTAATGTCTAAAAATAAATACAAATATTACAGAGGCAAAGGTGAATTGTAAGCGAAGGGTTTCTGCCACAAACCTGTACATTACATCACAAGTGTCGGTATAGTTGACTTTTTCAGTGGTGGAGGTGACTGGTGTTGAAGAAGACAGTATAAAGACAATATAGCCCTAGAGCCTCTACCAGCCATTAAAGACCTGCTCCAGTTCGGCTCAGGCCTTTTAATGGCCAGTAGACACCGCTATGGAGGGCTCGAAGGCTATTAGAACATTCCGTCCCTAGGGTGCAGAATGTTCGAATTTGTAAAACAAAGGCCTCACGGAGCCCGACCGGATTGAAATCCCCTCGGGCTCCATGAGGTCTTTGCTCAAAGCTGTTGCTGTGAACAAACATTAGAATGCTGGGGCTCCGGGCTTCTACCAGCCATTAACCGCTTAACCGCGGTGGCAATTCCGCTGCGGTGCAGTGGTTTAGCCGAGTGGGCGGGGCCTCGTCGGCCAACGGACGTGTGCAGCACTACGGAGGTAGTGCTCGCGACGGCCGTTGGCCGACAAACGCAGCGAAGGGGTTAAAAGCCTGGAGCGCTCCTCTTTGTTTTCAATGGAGCTCCCAACATTCCAGTGTTCTAATACATCCTATATACTTTGTATTTTAGTAATAATGCATGCTTATTTTGACACTTACATATTTTTCAGTTGTACAGATTTACTAGTTTAATCGGATACTAATTTTGGGCCCGAAGATTAGTGATTTAATCTCCCTCCTCAAAACAATTGCTATTTTTCCCTTTTACCAGTATTCTTGTTTTGGAAATCACATTACATTTGTATGTTTTCTGGCCTGTGACATGTTTCAATACTAAAACTAAACTGCATTTGACCTTTCGCAAGCACCACTAAAGGTAACAAATTCTTTAAAAAAATGTTGGATCTGGAAGAAGAGGACCTACTGAGGCTGTATTATTGGCTTTTCACATGGGCACCATAATCATGAGCATCCATTTCTGAACTCCCTGGACAATTTGGTATTAAATGTGAGGATCAACAGTTGTTCAGGTCCTTCTCCCGTACTAGTTACACATGTACTAGGTGTGCATACATGTAACGTAAAGCTTGCATTTCCTCATTTACATGGGGGTGTAGCCCCATACTATTGAGGTCTTGTCGTCAGTAATTTTTGCCTCCTGTAAGGCCATTCCGACCGATAGGATTGGTACCCTGAGACGTCAGGGAGTTAAGCGGCTAATGTGAAGAATGAACTGTAGTTGTCTAGTGTTTCATGCCTGGTCCAGGAACTGGTGGGCTCTAGCTGTAACAGCTTTTTCCTAAAACGTGGAACTGATCCGTCAGCCCCTGACATGTTTCGAGTGAGCCTTAGGCCATTGCCCAGGTGTTTTTGTGTCTCGAATTTCCAACTTGCTGCTGCTTAGCATAAGGTTTATCTGCCCCCTATGATTTGCTGTTCCCCTATTCCATACTAGAAACTGCTAATATTATTCACAATCCCTAGTCTCTTAATTCAAAGTTCAAGCTCCTGTGTATTGGTTACTGTTGTCTCTTTATTTAATTCATGTCCTGAATCCCTGGATCTGAAAGCTACTCTTTTAATGAGAGAAGCAGCTGCCAGCAAACAATTAAACTGGAGAAGAAGTGTAAAAAAGACAAAAAGCAATAGGCCTTCTCCATTTGTGATCCAAGGTCTGGAATGGCCTCACTGTATCCATCAGGACCACCCAGACCTTGTTTCAATTTACAAACAGCTGAAGGCGCCCCTCTCTAGAGAACAAAACATCATAATGTAGCACCAGTCCACCCGCCAATCACTCATTGACTGGATGCTTGCTTTGATTCGTTAAATGTTCCACTGCTTTTTGGGTAGGTTCCTGCTGTACAAATACCACATACATAAATATTCTGCACTAACATCCACAGAAAATAAAAACAGGATGAGTCCTATTTGCCACAGGTCACTGAGCCTAATTTGCATAGGGACCTTAGTAGAAGGCACAATGAGTGCATTTTTTGCACTGCAAAAACATTTACTTGCCACTACCCGCCAGGACCTGGACAAAAGGTTTACAAGGGCTATTATTACCCCTTTGAGACAACATGGTGAGTTGACCAATCCTGTCTAACGGTATAGCAAATGTGTCCATAGGAAGTACAAGGTAACAGCCGTGGTGGAGTGAGAGTTGGGATTAGTGACCACTCAAACTAAGCGGAAAAAGGGAAAATAAAGATAAATTTTTTGGATCAAAAATGGTTAGGTTAAACCAGGTGCACAAGTCAGGACAATTATTCATGGTGTAACCACAACCCTTACGTCATCTCACTTACCTCGTCTGTCAGAAGCACCAAGCAGCAATTCAGGTCTGTAGCAAGTAATCAAAATATAAAAATATAACATTAAAACACACAGGTCCATTTTTAAGAACTAGCACAGTATTTTGATATATTGCAAATAATTGATATTTGTCTATCTGTCTGTCTGTCTCCGCCCAAACTAAATTATATAGACTATTGACTGATCATATGAAAGTAAGTTACTGTTAACAGTAAACTCCCCTCCACCTACCCAATATACATGTAGCGTGTAACATGTGTTCTTCATTTGCAGGAGCTGATTCCAGAGTTCTACTACTTGCCAGAGATGTTTGTCAACAGTAACGGGTACAATTTTGGTGTCAGGGAAGATGAAGTCGTGGTAAATGACGTGGAGCTTCCCCTTTGGGCCAAAAAACCAGAAGACTTTGTACGGATCAATAGGATGGTAAGTGCAGCTGCGGTTTCCAAGCGTTTGCAGGTACAATTACGCTAGGGCGGAAGCAGCAAATGTAAACTCCCCTTCCCCTGTCAGAGGGGTAAACAGCGCGAGAGCAGACACGGGGCTGGAAGAATGCCTCTAATTGACAGCCCTGCTTTGCTGTGCCATGACGTCTGCTCAAACGAGAACCAAAACAGAGCGGAAATGCTGTTCCCCGCTCCCTGAGGTAATGGCAATTTGACAAGCATCATGGACAAGATGTGAAATGTGTTATCTTTTCGTGGCGAGGTTTCTTTCTGTGCCGAGAAAACGAACAACTGTACAAAGCATTTCATTTTATTTCATGGACCCAAGTAGCTGTCTAGGTGCACAATTTGTATCTCTCTAGTAAAATGTAACCGGAAATGTTTTCGTGTTATTCGTTGGAACTCTGAGCAGAAACCATGCAGTGCTTTCACTACAATTAGCTGCACGCGTTTTTTTTCCCAGCAGGTGGATTTTGGCACAGTCTGTTTTCAAATGCAGGAGGCCTGTGGCCTTGTTTTTTTAGGTCTCACCTACAGATGAATTTAGCTGTTGTCAAAGACCTATTGTCATTAGTTCATTAAAATATATATTGTATTGCATTTTAACATGTATATTGCTCTTACTACCCCTACGTGGGTGGTTGAATAGCTTGCCTTCGTGGGTAGCACACTACACCATGTAGGGTGTGTGGTTGGAAGGCTGTTGTCTTTATTTTAATCCTGTGTGGGAAATGTACACATGTCAGCGTGATGACAACAGATGTGTGGTTGTTGTGTTATGGGACGCAGTGCTTCGCACTTTGAATTGTGAAGAATACTGAATAAAAAGGTGTGCCATTTGTGCTTTTTAAGAATCTGACAACTTTGATCAGCTCTGCAGGACCCTTTAAGGTATTTCTTATCAATACTTCATTGTGCATTACTTCCACACGCCCAATCTGACTTTTTTTCTCCTCCCTCTCCTCCTGAAGCTCCTGCACTGCTCCCAAGACGTCTCCCCCACTTTATGTTGCTCCTCCTCTGATGCAGATTTCTCACCTCCACCCGCCATTCTACTGCTCCCCCCCCCATTGAGATGTTTGCTTTATTTAAAAATATATATATATTTATTGGAGGGGTCATCAGCTGCAGTTTGCTGCTAGCTTGATTCTTTTGCAAGGTGTGCTTTCATGCACATTTAAATTATTTGTTTTTAACATTAACTGCTTTTAGATTGGTGCCCACTTATCTTGGCACGGTACATTTAAAAATACTAACCCCGTCATGCTGTATGCACGCCTGTGTGTGATGATGTCTGCAGATGTGAACATCATTATGATGGACTTCCATAGAGACAAAATGCATACATTCGCATTTGTGATGACTAGATTTTTTTGGGGGCCAATGGTGCATTTTTTTCTGATGCTGCACAGCATCGACAAAAAGCATTTCTTTTCTCTTTTTGCGTATGCTGAAATGCTTGTTCATTTTGACACTTCTTCAGTCTGATGGTGTTGAGGCTGTGGGTTTCGAAAGCCACTCCTCAGTGTGGTGAATTGGAGAGCCAGGCTGTTGGTAGTGTTGTCTGGGTAATGTAGAAGTAGCGATTTATATCTGTATTCATACATACAAACACACACATTTATATCTGTATTCATACATACACATTTACTCACGCTTAAATATGTGTATATTAAATAAACATATGAAATTCCTCCCTTTTCACTCCTTATTATTGATGGTAACAGCACCATCTGACCACATGTACTTTCTTGTATTACCCATGAAATAAGACATTAAATGTATCATCTCAAGTAAATACATCCGACATCCGAGGAACTTTCTCTCAAGATATTCGTCGCAGTCCTTTAAAAAGCCCAATCATTAAAGTGCGCTTTTCTGGAATTTCCGATTTAATATATTTAATACAAAAAATTAAGCACTTTCAAAGTTTTGTCTGGCTCTCTTAAATAAGAGGTCTATTCAAAACTACCCACCTTTCTTTTTTCGGAGTAGAGTGAAATATCACCAATGCCGTGAAAAACTGTAAAACATTTTATTATTTATTGGTTTTCTCCTGTTGAAATATAAAATATTAAGTACACCATTCGACCGCAATTTCCTGCGTATTCTGAATTTATTTGTACCAACATACATTTATCTAATTTCTTAACGAACGTCCTACTGGTTGGAAGACTCCAGTCATGACCTAGGAGTGCCTACCCCTGCTTACACTCATATGAGGTGCTCTGCAGTTATTGGCTGGAATATTTGCATGGAATGGGTCAGAAGGAGTCCACGTCTGCATTGCTTCAGATGGGATATCAACGGACTTGGCTTCTTTTGTCAAAAAGCATAAATCTGTTGTCCACTCACCCTTATTATCTGAGAAACGTACTGACGTGAAATGTGAAAGTTTACAAGCTGCCAGAGCAAACCTTTGTTTTTTACATTGTGGTTTTACACTTTGTCTCGGCATTCACGTTATTCTGCAAAATCCAGCTCTCTCATTCAGATTATAGTATTGGAGAATCTTGCTACTTTATTTGCCGTAATCTCTACCTGAGGTATCAGACATGGTCGTTCCATTTCCCAGATGGTTGTGCTTATTTTCATGTGAATCAGGACATTGCTCTGTCATATTCTTCCCTCGTCCTTTCCTAGATGTAACATTTATCCGCGTTTTGAATGTGTGGATCACCCTCTGCTTCTAAGTTCCAATGGTCCAATTCTCTTTTTGTAATATTTAGTGTTTTTTTGGAATAAAGCCTTTTTTTGCACTCCCCGCCTTTGGAATGCAGGCTGTGCAGTTGTGGTGTGGTGTTGTTTCTTACAGTGTTTAATTTGAGCTAGTGTTTTCTGGTGCTTTGCACTGGCAGCTAATTGTCAACACTGGCACTGATGACAGCCTGCACCATGGTGGCGCTGTTTGTCTAACTTAAAGACGAGCACAACACACAGTAGTTTATTAATTCAATATACTTTAAAAATGGCTAATACCTGGTGCGCAAGCAATTCTTCTAGCTTTGGGTGGCTTAGAATAGTCTCAATGGTTACACTTGTAGGGGTCTGATGGTTAGTCGTTGTGTTAGTACTGTCATTGGCAGATCTGGCAGGGCCAATGCCTGGTGCAAGCTGCAGTAGCCTTCTGATCCGTGTCCTAGTACTTACATATTTTGTTTACAAAAGAAGCACAGGTTTCGTCCCATCTAATGGGTGCTTCTAGCCACAGACATGCATCTTCTAGACATTTCTAATGTTGTACTGTGGGATGCCAAGGCTGCCTCTGGCATGAATTTTAATCCTTCAGTGCAAGATTTTTTTGAGAACTTGTTTGGTAGGCAGGGTCTCAAGTGAGTGCACTATAAGTGTGATTATTTTCTATTGGTTGACGCCTTGATTTATTAAACTGATCACAGCAGACCATTTTTCTGTGTGTGATATTATAGTACTGCTGCGCAGTCATATCGTCATTTAGTATCAGCTGTTAGTTTAATAGTATGAAGAAGTTAAAATATCTAATATATGTACTAATATTCTGCATTACAGCCAGTCCCGGCACGGGAGTAGGACTAGGAGTAATGCCATTATCAATAAGTAATGGACGCATTATAATTAAGGCTCCCCATATATAAATACTGATAAGATGTCCCAAAAAACAAATTAGGATGAATACAGAAAAGCACCATAAAGCCAGGAGCCCTAACTATTATCACTCATAAATATCTAGTCCTGCAGTATTTTCAACCTTATATGTATTCGTTTCTAAAACCTGTAGGCATGCAAACAATTCAAGCTTTCTGTCGAAGACACAAATACGTTTCTATCATTTATGTGGGTTTGGACCTGGCAGTTAAGGCAACACTGAGTGCTTTTTTTAAAATCTACTTTTGCACACTGAGACCAACCAGTGTAATCTACTCCTTGTAACAGAGATTTTGTTTGAAAAATGAGCTGACCGGAAGGTGTTGTTGCAAATGTACTTCAGATCCCATCTTTGCTACTTCAACCTATTTTAGTGTTTTGGGCATTTGCTTATACATTGCCTGCCCAATTGGAGTGTAAAATGTACCGTTGTTTATCGGCAGCTTTTCCAGCTTATAAAATCTGTTTGTGTAATGACTCCAGGAAAGACCCAGTGAAACAGAAAGTAAGTTCCTGTATTGTGTGTGCAATATGAAATGAGCATTGACAACCTGATGATGAAGCTTTGCTTAGGTCCTCTGTTTCAGAAAAGATTCAGGCAAACCATACAGGGTACTGTCAGAAAGATGAGCAACATACATCTAAGAGAAAACCCATTAAAGTAGTCATGTTCCATATAAGAAAAGTGCTACTTGTTTAGTAAATATTCTTAAAAGAGTGGTTTATAAAATATCAAAATGGCTATTCGACTGGAAATGACCCTTGTCAGCCGAAGTCCCTAGGCCTTTTGCCGAAGGAAAGATGTGGTGTTGTTGTTGCTCCACTTATAGGCTACAAAAAGGGAGGCGCTCCATATATACCAGATAAAGGATATCGAAGAGTAGTCTTACATTAAAGGTGAGCACCACATGGGCAATGACCAAGAATGGATGCCATTTTAAAAGTCCCATCTGTAATTAGTATTGTGTCAGTAGCTTCAGTCACGAGTAGATCACTAGAGTGTAGCAAACAACTTATCACTGTCTATATGGGCTGCAATGATGGGTTTCTGGAACATGTAACCATTTATTTAGTTTCATTTGTGAAAAACAACTAAAGATGCAACCAACCCTTCTGTAAACATAGCCCATTTTAAGAAATCATTTTAAGATATGTAAAAACAAGCTGGGTGTTATTAATTAACAAGGGGCAGAGAGGTTTGGCGTATTTGTCAAAATGTGACATAGATGGTACAAGTTGATTCAGATTCTAGACAGTTGTGGAAAATAAAAAGGTGACTAACCGACACTAAACTCTGTACCATAATGTGCTTACAGTAAAGAGAATTGTTCTGCAAAAAAGGAGGTAAAAAAATAATACTCCTAAGCATAATACTGTGCATTCTTCATGAGAATGTGGATACAAAGAATATGGAGTGTGTCCCTGACATAAAAGAAACACTAACACAAGAAATACCAGCATGAATCATAAAGTGCATGCACCATGTACATAGAATACGGACAGTCACTTAAAGTGTTTGTGGAGGTTGTCAGGGAATTTGAATATAAAGTTAGAAGCCTGGTAGTGGGGATATTGGGACAGAATAAATACCTCTGGAAGGCCTGTGCCCCTACCCAGTCAGCACACACAACAATCACATGTGTATAATGAAGGTCTACCAAGACACAGAATGCAATTCAGAACTTGGTTTTGTGGTTTGAAGGAATCCATTCTGGGACTCCTTCGTATGAGTGGTACATAAGATGGAGGATAGAAAAAGCCTGCCATGCAGGAATGTGAATGGCAGAGCTTCTCCAAAGCATTCAGAGGTCCTTTGCTGTGGTCCAGACTTTCTGTTTGTAGTATAGGTGAAAGAGGGTCCTTTTGAATTGTAGTGACAGCCTTGCTCCAGTCCTACACCAATCTGCTAAGGTGCTACCTCAGTAGGTGGTGAGGCAGGTGAATGAGGATGCCGTTCCCTCTTTTGTGCCTTTGGTTTGGGTCCCTGTGATAGGAAGCTTACCGGCCACTAGAAAACAAAGACCCTATTACGAGGAGTCTGGGAGGAATATGAAAATAAAGGAACTGCCTGAAATGGTCTCTACAGGTGGACTGGTGGAAAATGCAAGCTATGTCTGCAAACTTGGTGTTAGTATTACGAAGAAATCCCCAGTCATCGTACCAGGATTTCTCAGTTACCAGTGGAATGGTCCCACACTGCAATACACCTAAGCTCCGGCAGTTGGTGTCAATTCCCATTTGCCAAGTTCGGGAATAGGAACGTGGAGGATCTGCACCCTGCCAGGATAAGGTGCCTTCACCGTTTATGAGGAAATGAAACCACTAACTGTTAGGGAGGGGTACTAATGTTATTCCTGCATGAAGGAGAGACTGCTAGAACAGGAGGGTCTCCAGGAGCTGTGCGGGGAGAACTAGGCATTGGAATTGCTTGTGCAGGGACAGATTTGCACCACCAAGCCTTGTAGTGCGCCTTACAACCATGGGCCCCCCTGCTAGCCAGAGTGATGCAACTCACTCGCGGGAATTCTGCTTACTGAGGGCGCTATTTTCTCCTCTGGCTCAGTTCGTGAAGATAACCAGAGATGCAAATGTGACTGAAAAGGACATAATCAGCTAAGAAGTGCCACAAGGACCTGGCTGCATTCAGACATTCAACCACCACAAGAAAGCTTGCCTAGACAGCGAGACATGACAAGGAGATCTTGACTGCACTTCAGTGGTTTTAATCTCCACCTGATCACCACTACAACCAGGTGAGCTTTCTTTTTTGGGGGGGAAGGAGGGATAGCGGTTTGAGCATTGGGCACGAGGAAGACCATGGAAAAGGATTTCCCTCCTCCATCCGGTGGGAGAAAAGGCTGGTTACCTGTTCCTGCATTTCCCTCTTTCGATCACTGTGAAGGTACACACCAGTGTAGTACTACTCCGCCAGGAGGGTAGCACAAGAAACTGCAGTACCAGTACCATGTAAGGTGTTGTCACTCCCCAGCAAGTGAAACAGAACACTCATCAGCAAGCACAGCACCCGCAGATGCAACCAAGGTTGCGATTACCACAAGGTAACTGGTCGTTGACGCTGGGGCAGATAGACCAGTGCTGAAGAACTTAATCAATCAATCAATCAATCAATCAAAGACATGTATAGAGCGCACTACTTACCCGTAGGGTCTCAAGGCGCTGGGGGGAGGGGGGTGCCGTTACTGCTCGAACAGCCAGGTCTTCAGCTTCTTCCTGAAGGAGAGGTGGTCTTGGGTCAGGCGCAGGTCGGTCGGGAGGGAGTTCCAGGTCTTGGTGGCCAGATAGGAGAAGGACCTTCCTCCTGTCGTCGCTCTTCGGATGCGGGGGACGGCGGCGAGGGCGTGGTTGGCTGATCGGAGGTGGCGTTTGGGAGCGTAGAAGTTGATTCGGTTGTTGAGGTAGCTCGGGCCTTGGTCGTGTAGGGCTTTGTGTGCGTGGGTGAGGAGGCGGAAGGTGATTCTTTTGTTGACGGGGAGCCAATGCAGGTCTCTCAGATGTCCGGAGATGTGGCTGGTTCGTGGGATGTCGAGGATGAGTCTGGCTGAGGCGTTCTGGATCCGCTAGAGTCTCTTCTGGAGCTTGGCGGTGGTACCGGCGTAGAGGGCGTTGCCGTAGTACAGTCGGCTGGTGACGAGGGCCTGGGTGACGGTCTTCCTGGTCTCGGTGGGGATCCACCAGAAGATCTTTCGTAGCATGCGTAGGATGTTGAAGCATGCCGAGGAGACGTTGTTGACTTGCCTGGTCATGGAGAGGGAGCGGTCCAGGATGAAGCCCAGGTTGCGTGCGTGGTCTGTCGGTTTGGGTGCGGTGCCCAGGGCTGGAGGCCACCAGGAGTCGTCCCAGGTGGAGGGGGAGGAGCCCAGGATGAGGACCTCCGTCTTGTCTGAGTTCTATTTCAGGCGGCTGGTCGTCATCCACTCGGCTACCTCTTTCATCCCTTCGTGCAGGTTGGCTCTGGCGGCGGCGGGGTCGTTGGTCAGGGAGAGGATCAGCTGGGTGTCGTCGGCGTAGGAGATTATGTTCAGGTTGTGTTGGCGTGCGATGGCCGCGAGGGGGCTCATGTAGACGTTGAAGAGGGTGGGGCTCAGCGAGGATCCTTGAGGGACGCCGCAGATGACTTCGGTGGCCTCTGACTTGTACGGTGGTAGGCGGACTCTCTGTGTTCTTCCGTCGAGGAAGGAGATGATCCATTCCAGAGCCTTCTCCTGGATTCCGACGTTGCTGAGGCGCTGAACTAGGGTGCGGTGGCAGACAGTGTCGAATGCCGCTGAGAGGTCCAGGAGGATGAGGGCCGCTGTTTCTCCATTGTCCATCAGGGCTCGGATGTCATCGGTGGCGGCGATGAGGGCGGTCTCGGTGCTGTGGTTGGCTCGGAAGCCAGACTGTGAGGGGTCGAGGGATCCATTTGTCTCAAGGAAGGCGGCCAGCTGCTTGTTGACGGTCTTCTCGATGACTTTGGCTGGAAACGGGAGGAGCGAGATGGGGCGGTAATTCTTGAGTTCGGTGGGGTCCGCTGTGGGTTTCTTGAGTAGAGCGCTGAGTTCGGCGTGCTTCCAGCTCTCAGGGAAGGTGGCGGTGTCGAAGGATGTGTTGATGATGTCTCGCAGGTGGGGTGCGATGACAGCGTCGGCCTTGTTGAAGACGTGGTGGGGGCAAGGGTCGGTCGGAGATCCGGAGTGGATGGAGTTCATCGTGCGGGCGGTGTCTTCGGTGCTGATCGGAGTCCAGGCGCGGAGGGTGGTGGGGGGGGGTGGTGGTTCGGTCGTGGTGTGCGTTGGTTGGTTGTTGAAGCTGTTGTGTATGTCCGCGATCTTGTTGTGGAAGTATGAGGCGAGGGAGTCGCAGAGGTCTTGCGATGGGTTGATGTCGTTGTTTCCTGCGCTGGGGTTGGATAGCTCTTTCACGATGCTGAAGAGTTCCTTGCAGTTGTGTGCGTTGTTGTCCAGCCGGTCCTTGAATGCAGTTTTCTTGGCGGCGCGGATCAGCTGGTGGTGCTTCCGGGTGGCAAGCTTGAAGGTGGTCATGTTGTCCGGTGTTGGTTCCCTTCTCCAGACTTTCTCGAGGGCTCGGCAGTTCTTCTTGGAGCTCTTGAGTTCGTCGGTGAACCATGGGGCTTTCTTGCTGCCGGGTCTGCTGGGCGGGGTCCTCAGCGGGGCGAGCTCGTCCGCGCAGTTGCTGATCCACTTCGTGAGGTTGTCGGCGGCCTGGCTGGGGTTCGCTGAGCTGGCAGGAGGGTGCTGGCTCAGGGAGGTGGCGAGCTGGTCGGCTGTGATCCTGTTCCAGCTTCTGCGGGCAGCCTGTTGCTGGTGGTGGTGGGTCGTCGTTCTTTTGAAGGTGAAGTGGACGCAGCTGTGGTCCGTCCATTGAAGCTCTGTGGCGTGGCTGAAGGCGATGTCTTTGCTGGATGAGAACTTACCACAGCTTAGCAGCCAGATGTCCAAACATCAGCTCCATCAAATGTCCTGGTAATATGGCTAGTTGGGGAAAGAGGTCAGAGGTTTGCAACACAAAGTCTGTTAATCTGGAATGATTTTATCTGTGTGTTTGAGATACAAGAAAAGCGCATTTCAGAAAAGTCTAAGGAGACGAATTACAAAGAGCTTTTGAAGGATGTAAAGTAGTATACTCCTGTAGTATATTTTTTTACATACTCTTATGTGCCTTTGTGAATTGTGTTCACAACGTCAAAATCCCTATTCGTGAAAGTGCAAAGAGGACACACTCCTTTCTGTTTTGTACTAATTGTATATGAATATTCCCCAAATAGTCAATTTCTTCCCATTTTTTATATTTTCTGGCAAATTCACAAAACATGTAAGTGTACCTAAAACACACTGCAAGAGTACTACTTTACATTCTCCAAAATGCCTTTGTGAATAGGCCCCTAAAATCCCAATAACCCTCTTTTGTTTGGCCAATCCTGATGGCTGAAGTCTTCTCAATTTTGTCAAACTGATTCATGATGCTACTGTGGCTGCTCTGCATGTCTGGGGCGTAACGTAAGCCCCTGCAGTGCGAGAAAAAAAACCAACCCAGCCCTTCATGGCGCCCCTAATCCATTCAAGAGGGCCCCATTCAGCCCAAGTCCAATGAATATATGTGTGAACTATGGGAGACTCGTCACATTCTGCAGGGGTCCCCCACAGGGCTCGAGTCGGGGTACCGCTTATTTTACCTGGGGGACGCCGTCCCCCCTGCCAAACAGCTAAACTTAACTCTTTGGCCTCTCTGGGACGAGGAGCGCAGCACCTTTCATGACGTCACTTCCTGTTGTGACGTCACTTCCGGTGACAGCGTCCCCCACTTCTTTTTTTAGGACTTGTTCCCTGGTCCCCCATCATTTTACCTTCCACTGCTGTACGATGGGTCTAACATTTGTAACAAAATATCTACTTGTGTAGGTTGTTCGAATACAGAAAAACGCATGCAGCTTACACAATTTGTTACTCATATGTTGTGATTTCTAATCATATGTCTTATTTTCCAGTGCCTAGTAGTAATTTAGTGTACACGGTAACAAAGGTAGATGTGCCGTACAGGTAATGTGTCGTGTACAGCAAGAAAAGAAAAATACTCTCTTGCAATTGAAATTAAAATTCTAAATAGGTTTGTTAAACCCATGGACTAAGGTTCAGCACAATCCCTCGACAGTGATTCAGCCGTGCTCTTTCTAGGGGACGCTAAGGTACATTTTAAAAGCAATCAATTTGTACATCAAAGCTTGCTGTACCAGTTTAATTTATCCATAGAAAGCCAGACTGATTACTAGTGACTTGCTCATGAAACATTAATAAAGCATTGTGTTCGATGCTAACATGATTATGGTCTGACCTCCGTGATGTCACAGAGGACAGAAGCGGTAAGAGTCCCTGATAACATTACGCTAATGCTAGCTTCATCAATCATAATCAAGCCGCTTTGGAAAGCCGTCCTCGGGTGAGCATCTGCAGCCCTGCTCGGAGCTGCGGTCCCAGCAGACCCGCTCTGGAGCCGGGGCCAGAAATAGCACGCCCCGCCCGTAGCACCGCAGCCTCCCATGGAAGCTGGGGCTTCACGCGCACGTTAAGGTTTCATGTGCACCGAACAGGCCCATGCGGGACAATATTAAAGAGCTTTGTTGGGACAAAAACGGAGCCCCTCTCCGTTTTCGTTTTCATATTTGACGTTTGCTCTGCCATACAATAAAAGTCTTTCTGGGTTTGTTAAAACATGAGGTAATTGGAATCCTGTAGCTATTCCAGTTACATTTAATCAATATAATATGTTCTTTTCTTCTCCACAGTGTTATTTTTATTCAGTAGAAAATTCCTCGGCTAAATTTGAAGCGCTATTCTGTTACTTTTCTTTGCTGCAACATGTTTTACTTTTCAAATACTGCCATATTTGCTTCTCTAGACTGCAGGCCTCTGTGACACCCGGGATTATGGCACGAACGGGGTTTTCAGTGTGGTTGCATGTTAAAAATAATAATGAAAACATTATTTTTTTAGTATTACATATACATATTATCCAGTTTATAAGACTGTCATATCCCATAATATCAATACTGTGTTCAATACATTTCATCCTCACGAAGGATGAAAGGCTGAGTTACAGCTGTTTGGATGCAGACACAGTTTTCCGCAGCAGGTGCTACACTCACTGAGCTATGTTACTAGCCTACTGTCATCATGTAAGACATATATGAATAATGCACTGCATTAGATTTCCAAGGAAGACTTCTGTAGTCACCTTAAAGTTTCCTTGGCATTAAACACAAATATTCCTGAATTCCTCAAGATGTTCACGCTACCTGCCTGCTTGCTTTCTCCCAACTTGTGCTGGTCCAAGTACATCTTTCGGAACTGGTGACAGCTGTTATGCAGTGGATCTGTTTTCTGCTACTGTTGATGATAATCTGAAATCTGTTCTTATTTAAACCGGTGCGTTTTTATGCAGGCTTGTGGTTGGCTTTAAATGACCATTTTGGGGAGTCACCCACATGCTCCCCCGTCTTCAGTCGCCTTGTACTTTAACAGGGTTCAATCCTCAATTTGCCTTTGTGAGATAGCGAAACTTGCTCACAAAATAAGCTTTATAAATCATGCTCAGCGAGAGCACAAAAGCAAACTGAAGATCCCAAAACATAGGTAATGGATAGGACTGTGAAGAAGTTCTCAAAGGAGCAAAACATGGACCAGATTTAGGGTTCCGAAAAGCACTTCAGCTAAGGTTTACTGTAACAACTCAAGAGCAGAATGGTTCTCAAGTAAATAAGCACAAAAATGCTCAGATAGTATGCTGCCGGCTAGATCTTGATCAATAGACCAAAAACACAACCAAGAAACATTATGAGGCAAGAGACTGAGGAGGCGTTCTACATTTATAATTCCTAAAAAGGAAGGAGTTTCTGAAAATGACTTAAATGTTCATATCCACCATCTTGGTTTGTAGTCTCTGGTGTTTAAAATAGTTGGAATCAATTTCAGTTGCATCTATTACATTGCAGATGTGTTAGAAAGGTAAAGATCATGTATTTCTAATAGTTGTCAGTAGCTGAGATACATGACAACTTTTGTGGAATGTCTCGGACCTTAGTGTGTGTTCACTCAATCTTTCTTTGGCTCTGCTCACACTCCACCGCAAGACCTCCCATCTTAAACATAACTAGGTAAAGTCACCCGTTTCACTCTAGCCTGTCAACGGCCATCTTCGTCACCCTCTTTTTCCGTACTCTGGCACAAAGTAACCTAATCTTGGGGATCCGTAGTAATTTTTAGAATAGCGTCAAGCAACTTTTATTCCATTTCTGTCACACTGGGCTTTGTCAGATCTCAAGGAATGTTATCGCTTGGCTTGGTATATGGCAGAACCATTTTAAAAGCGTTATAGCTTACATCAGTTTGATTCCTTTTGTAGGTTCCTTAATGTGATTTTAAGGACTATACGCACCCACAATGATCAGAGGTGGATTTTTGACAGAGTTTTGAATTTTAATTTGTGACAGACTTTTGAATGACTAAAAGTCAAAGTACAATTCCAGTTTGCAGCACAAACTCAACACTGAGGCTATAAGTTCCAGTTCAAGTTCAGGAATTTGTATAGCGCACTACTCACCCAGAGGGTCTCAAGGCGCGTGAGGGGATGATCGGTGCATTACTTATCGAAGAGCCAGGTTTTTAGCGGTTTTCTGAAGGAGAGGTGGTTCTGTATAAGGAGAGAATTCCAAGTCTTGGCCGCTAAGTAGGAGAAGGATCTTCCTCCCAAGGTGGATCTATGGATGGGCGGAATTGCGGCGAGGGCTTGATTGGATGATCGTAGTTGGCGGGTGGGTGTGTAGAAGGATAGTCGTGTGTTGAGGCATTCTGGTCCTAGGTCGTAGAGGGCTTTGTGTGCGTGGGTGAGGAGACGGAATGTGATTCTCTTGTTTACGGGAAGCCAGTGGAGATCTTTCAGGTGACCGGAAATGTGGGTATGACGGGGATGTCCAGTATGAGTCTGGCTGAGGCGTTTTGGATGAGTTGGAGTTTTTTCTGTAGTTTGGCTGTGGTTCCGGCGTAAAGGTTATTTCCATAATCCAGTCGACTAGTGACCAGTGCGTGGGTGACTGTCTTTCTTGTTTCGGTGGGGATCCAATGGAATATTTTTTTGAGCATGCATAGGATGTTGAAGCATGAAGATGAGACGGCGTTGACTTGTCTGGTCATCGAGAGGGAGGAGTCTAGGATGAAGCCCAGGTTACGTGCATGATCTGTAGGTATGGGTGCTGTACCCAGGGCCGGTGGCCACCATGAGTCGTCCCAGGCAGAGGTGGATGATCCTAAGATGAGGACTTCCGTTTTGTCCGAGTTTAGTTTTAAGCGACTGTTCTTCATCCAATCGGCTACTTCTTTCATTCCTTCGTGTAGATTGGTTTTGGCGGTGTTTGGGTCTTTGGTGAGGGAGAGGATCAGCTGGGTGTCTTCGGCGTAGGAGATGATGTTGAGGTTGTGTTGGCACGCAATGGATGCGAGGGGACTCATGTATACGTTGAAGAGGGTGGGACTGAGTGATGATCCTTGAGGTACGCCGCAGATGACTTCGGTGGCCTCTGATTTGAATGGGGGGAGGCGGACTCTCTGGGTTCTTCCGGCGAGGAACAAGATGATCCAGTCCAGAGCTTTTCCTTGTATTCCGACGTTGCTGAGGCGTTGTATGAGGGTGCTATGACAGACTGTGTCGAAGGCTGCGGAGAGGTCAAGTAAGATGAGGGCAACTGTTTCTCCGTTGTCCAGTAGTGTTCGGATGTCATCTGTAGCTGTGATGAGGGCGGTTTCGGTGCTGTGTTTGGCTAGGAAGCCGGATTGTGATGGGTCAAGCGATTTGTTGGATTCGAGGAAGGCGGCGACCTGACTATTGACGGCTTTCTCAATGACTTTGGCCGGGAAAGGGAGGAGTGAGATGGGGCGGTAGTTCTTAAGTTCCGAGGGGTCTGCTGTGGGTTTCTTCAGGAGGGCGCTGACTTCGGCACGTTTCCAGCTTTCCGGGAAGGTTGCGGAGTTGAGGGAGCAGTTGATGACATCGCAGAGATGGGGTGCGATGATGGAGTCTGCTTTGTTGAAAATGTGGTGGGGACATGGGTCGGTTGGTGAACCTGAGTGGATGGAGTTCATCAGGCGGATGGTGTCTTCAGTAGTGATTGGGTTCCAGGCGTAAAGGTTATGAGGGTGCTGTTTTGGTTCGGAGGTGGGTGGAGTGGTCTGTTGATCGGTCTGGTTTTCAAAGCTGTTATGTATGTCGGCGATTTTGGTGTGGAAGAAAGAGGATAAAGAGTCGCAGAGGTCTTGGGAGGGAGTGATGTCGTTGGTGCCGGTGATGGGGTTAGTAAATTCTTTGACGATGTTGAATAGTTCCTTGCTGTTGTGGGCGTTGTTGTCGAGTCGATCCTTGAATGCGGATTTCTTGGAGGATCGGATCAATTGGTGGTGTTTGCGGGTGGCGTCCTTGAAGGTGGTCAGGTTGTGAGTGGTTGGGTTTTTTCTCCAGGTTTTCTCGAGGGTACGACATAATTTTTTGGATTTCTTAAGGTCATCGTTGAACCAGGGGGCATTTTTGCTACCATGTTTGATCTGGTGGTTTTTCAAGGGTGCTAATTCGTCAGCGCTGTGGGTGATCCATCGTGTGAGTTTGGTGGCAGCTTGGTTTGGATCCGATGATATGGCAGGAGGGTTTTGGTTAAGCGATGTGATGAGTTGGTCGGTGGTGATTTTGTTCCAGTTTCTTCGAGGAATAGGTTGTGGGGGGTTGTGAGTCGAGGTCTTTTTGTAGCTGAAGTGGACGCAGCTGTGGTCCGTCCAATGGAGAGCTGTGGTGTGATCGAAGGAGATGTGTTTGCTGGAGGTGAAGATAGGGTCGAGCGTGTGTCCGGCTAGGTGGGTGGGGGTGTCAACAAGTTATTTGAGTCCGAGATTGGCCAGGTTGTCCAGAAGGGTGGTGGTGTTGCTGTCGTTTTTCTTTTCCAGGTGGAAGTTGAGGTCTCCCAGTAGGATGTAGTTCTCGGATGTGAGGGCATGTGGGCTGATGAAGTCAGTGATGTCTTCATTGAATTGTGTGCGGGTTCCTGGTGGTCTGTAGATGAGGGTGCCTCTAAGTGTGGTCCTGGGGTCGGTGTGGATCTGGAAGTGAAGGTGTTCGGCGGCCGCAAGGTTGATGTCGGAGCTGGTCGTGATTCGGATGGTGTTCTTATGGACGATGGCGATACCTCCTCCTGTTTGGATGGGGCGGTCTTTTCGTATGATCTTGTAATTGTCCGGGATGGCTATGGCGATGTCGGGTGCTGATGAGGCCATACATTATTACTTTGTATTCTCTCCTATTGCTTCACACAGACAATCAGCTTTTCAGTGTAATAGGCAGGGCCCACAGTTCCCTCACTGTTATGAGTAGATCCAACTCTGATCCCTTATTCCTATTGATTTGAATCCATTAAGTTTTCAGGTCTTTTAGAGACCGCGTTGACTATATCATTAAGAAAATCATGAACTTTACCTTTTCAGGTGCGAACGTATTCAATACTTATATTTACTTACTATTAATGGAAAGAAAGTTATATGATCCTCCTCCACATATGAGCTAGTTACTTAAAGAATGCAGTCATTTACATCCATGTTGGGGAAACTTGATTCATAATTTTACCTACTCACAAAGGTGGTTGTATGCTGAATTAAATTACAACATAGAGCACAGACACTCCACCCATTTTAAAATCACTATGCAAGTGCTAAATTCTCCATTGTAAAATTCCTTTTTCTAAAACCCTTATTTTCTCTGTTGACACCCAGAATACTGCATTTCCAACTTGCGTATAACGTTACAAATTATACAGAGATCAATCTGCGTGAACTCTGTAGGGTGTACACTTGATCCATCAAAACGTAGCTGCTGAGCAAGACACTGCAGGTGATTGACCAAACCCAACATGCATGACAAATAGCTGAAAAACAGTATGCCTGCCGAAGACCATAACCTTAAAACATAAGACTTACTTGGCCAAGTCACAAGCCAAATAAAAACGTTATTGGGCCAAAAGTCCATATAAGCGTAATACATACATAAAAAACATACAATACGAATATCCTTCAAAATAACAGGCACAAAACATTTTTCAATCATCCAATAAAGAGTATTACATTGGATTTCACAACTTTTCTAGATGTAAAAGTACATTTTTCTAAACTTTAATAATGAATAACACAAACCCAGCGAACCTAGGAATTGCAGAAATGTTAGCCATTCCTTATGGAGTCTCAGGTTTGGTTTGTGTAAAATTGGAACCAGCAAAGAGTGTCTCGGCTCAAATATAAAGTTCAAAATAAAATAAAATGGCTAGTGCTTTGTATTGAGGTGTCATCCCACCTGCAAGGCGGTAGATCCCTTTTCCAGACAATCCCTTTTGTGGAAAGGCAAATTTGAAACGCAGCATTCCAAGCCTGAGAGTAGTTAGCCAATATTGATATGTGGGATTTTCAAGCCAACCTCAGTACGGCTCAGTGCGACATGTTATGGATTCATGAGCAAACCTGATAATTGAGTCCTTGACCTGGGCCCTTTCCAGGCGAGTATTTATAAAATGGTCCATATAACATTGTTTAACGAGCAGCTTGTTTTCGAGCCCAGTCATAGTGGGGTTGTCGTACAGATCCGTTAAGCTAGTGTCTCAAAGGTGTCTTTCACGTAGGATAACCATGGTAACTGGTTGGCCCTATCTAATGGCAGACAATCGGCAATACAGGTCCCAGACAATTGGCAATACAGGTCCTCGTGACAGAGGCCTGAGGTGTGCCACCAATTTTAACCCAAAGTAATAAAGGAGCCAGGCCAATCAGGTCCTCAAGATATGTCAGTCCCAGTTCTTCGTGATATATTAGAGTGGGTGTACTTCCCAGGGAACTGACAACAGTCTGTAGGTGAAGCAGTTTTCTACTCTTTGGAGGATCCCTGAATAATTATAACCCCACAGCCCGGCACTGCATATTCCTGCCGCCGAGATGCACTTGCTTCTATATAGGCTCAATATTTCTATTATTGATTTATTTTGCAGCTTTCGGGTGAATGTAAATATCGCTTCAGTATTCCTAGTAAAAGACTGAAGTCTTAATGTTAAAAGCACTGCCTTACCAGACATTGTAACAAGCCCAACAAAAGCACTGCCAGCGCCATGAAAAATTCCCTGAAATACGGATGTAATCAGAATCAGATCACACATCTCTACTCATTGGTGAATGTGTTCCTAGACTTTAAAGTTCTCGATCAAATTCACAAGCCCTCATGCAAGAATTAAACGCATATTCACCAATTCATTGCTACAAAAACAACATTCAATTGTAGTTTACTCAAAGTACATTCATCCAAAATGTCCCACCAACTTGCACTGATTGTAGGCTCATGGACCCCTTCTAATCTCGGCTTCACCTTAACCACATCATTGCTGCTGTATATTCCCGTGCTGTGCTGCAATTTTCAAAATCCCTTGTTATGTGACAAGGTCAACTCGTCAAATGCACAGCGCAGGTAACACCCATGACGAGTTGACCTTGTCACAAGCATCGAAGGTGTTAAATTTGCCTATATTTTTGTTACTGATATTGCATTTTACAACCATCCTAGAGTATGTGTGCTAAGAGAAGCTGAGGAGGAAAACTTCACCTAAAAAGGTATTTTCTTTCAGTGTTAAGATCTAAGTTATCACACTGATGCAGTTAAGAATGAAGAAGTTAGTCAGCTGTATGAACCTTGAAAGGTCAGGATCCCATTGCACGGCTACTTGGTGAACATGCTAATAACTTGTTCATTTTTCACTAAAGGGTTGGTGCTCCAAGCCACGCATCTGCTTCATACAAGCACAGCAGCACCATGGCAAATCTTCACATAATTTTTCCATGTTAAAAACTCCTTCAACCAGGTAGAAATTCAACACCAGCTGTCTGGATACTGATGAATCACAGAAAGTTCAAATTCTAGGCAGCATGCTGAAGGTATAGGGTACTGTAGCTTCATGAATGATCGTCTCCCAGCAGCTTCCCATTGGTATTCATCCATGTTCAAACCCACTATGGAAGCTTATGCTGCCAGCTTTGTGGGCAACATGCACCTAGGTTTTTCTCATCGTTGCATAAGAAGCCGAAAAACTGAAGAAAACTAGTGAACTATTAAAAAATTCCCACTAACTGTTTGGCTATTATTCACCATTATGACTCAGAATATTATTGGTCTTAGGGCCTTATGTATCAACACATTGTCCCATAGACACAGAATGGGTAAAACCCTTTGATACATCTGGCCCTTAGATTCCAGATACCCAAATAGGGATATATTAAAAACAAACATATCTGCATGAAAGCAGTAGATCTACAGTTCTTGCAAAATTCAATATCTCACAATGCATCAATCTTGTAATCACACACAGAGGTATTTTTAATACTTAAATTTACAACCACTGATCAGAACACTACATGCCAACCTGTAGGTGGGTCTGTGATTCATGTGCAAGTGAAAGAAACATCACTGTAGCCTTCAAGGTGAACGTGAACAATAATTATGTGACATACACATGATTCTCACAGTAATAAATCTCTAACCTCTGTGAACGAACAATTACTGCTAAGATTCATAATTAGAGCGAAATGGCAAATTATGCAAAAGTGGATCACCATGAACCGCCCTGTCACGAGTCGTGGACAAATGTACTAGAATCCGTGTTGTTCAAGTTATTAGATCCCAGCCATTAGAGATAGAGTAGTGAAAACATAGAGTTAGACCTGGCTACATTCGAATGAAGGAGCCTTCTTTGAGTAGGATATTAATGTGAGAGCCGGAGCTTGTTTTTTATCAGCCACAGGGAAACACTGTTTACTATAACTTGCCTTCCACCACATTTGATAACTTCTGACCTATCGTGCACTGTTGGACATATGATAATTAAACTTAGGAAGAACAGCCAAACGTCATTATCTATCCCTATGAATATATAGTCCAATGAAGATGTATAGGAAGATGATTCTTTATTGTTTTAAACTTCAGAAAATTTAAAACATTTGGTACCTAATCATAAAATCCTTGCTCTAAAGAGCATGGCACACGGGCAATAACTGACCGTACATTAGCGAACAAATCCTCTTTATAGCCATGTTTTCTCAACTGCATGATAAGTAGTCTCAAGTGAAAAAAATAACACCCAAAAGTAAACATGTTTTACTGTGTACTGCATTAGGCTGATATAAACCGTTGTTTTTCTCACTTGCTTCACACATTTTCCTAAGAAATTGGTTAAAACTTTACATTTTGTCTTCATTTGACTAATGTTAAACCACTAACGGCCTTTAATACGGTGAATGTTGTTCAGTTTTAAATTCTGAATAAAAACTTTGATAACTTTGTTTTGCTGGTGCTAAAATGTTGTGTAAAACAAAACTGATGATAAAATTGCAGAAAAGACATTGAAACATATATTTAAACCAAAGCTAATGTTGCTTTCGGTATTGAACATTTTTTATTGAAACACATTATGCTTGCTTCCACTTCGTCGTTCATCCATTGCCTCTTAACATCCAGAACACAAGCATGCCACACGGCCTAATTAAGGACAAACAAAAGAAATTGATGCTGACTGGGTGATGAAAGCAGCAAAGGAAGTCTGAAGTGCAAAGGTTTCCGCAGACAGAAGGGGCCTGCCTTTATTCCAGTCCCAAGGTTAAAGCGTGCTTAACCTTTTTTACGTTAGGACTCTAGCCCAAGGACTTCAATATGTGGTTTCAGGTCTGCAGACTAGACCTACAATTTCAGAAAATGCCTGCCCCAGCGGCTGCAATAAATCTTTACGACACATGGCCATTTGACAAAACTGCCAAAAATTTGTAGCAGCAAATTTGCAGGACATAAACAAAATATTTGGTTGTGTCCGAAGACATAGGTAGACTGGTAGATTTTCTTTTAATAGAATTATTCGTACTTAACTTTGTTGTCACACTAGTCTCTTTTTAAAATTATGACCCTAATTTATTGAAAATATGTGGAAAGCGTGAACTCTTTACACGCTTTACGGTATTAAATGACTAAGGGCCAGATGTAGGTCGCCCAATACCGGTCGTAACGGCCGAAATTACCGTATTTCGGCCGTTACCAACCGGTATTTGGCATTTGGGATGTAGGGGCCTACTTTAAGTATTCTGTAATTTACTGAATCGGTAATTTAAGGAATCAGAATATTACCGAATTCTTAAATACCGATTTGGTAAATTACCAAATCCTTAATGTAGGAAGCGCTCAAGTGAGTGCTTTTCACTTTTAAGGATTCGTTATTTACCACCAACTACAAGTTGGTGGTAAATAACCAAAACCGTTAAAAAAGCAATTTTGTGCTTTTTTAACAGTGCCATGTGGCAGACATACATGCCCTAAGGGCATGTATGTGTGCCACATGTGCACCCATGCACTATTCAGGGGTGCAACAGGGTGTCAATGTCTACCCCCTATTACCGATTCAGTATTTACTGAATCGGTAATTCTCATTCATTCCTATGGGCCTCCAGGCCCATAGGAATGAATGGGGAATACCGAATCGGTAAATACCGAATCGGTATTTACCGAATCTTACAGATTCGGTAAAATTTACCGAATCATTAGCTACATATCATTTACCGATTCTAAAATCGGTAAAATTCGGTATTTTAGAATCGGTAAATTATATTTACCTACATCTGGCCCTTAATGAGGAGGGGACTTTTATAGTGAAGAGCTGTGAACTCAAGCTGGTAGGGAAGTGTCCTGGAACGTACAATTTTTGGTTAAGGGGAGAAACCACATTAAAAACAATAGTCTATCACCTTATTACACATTGGAAGTTTCATCTTTTGTTCGCTACTGTAGGATATGTTTAGTTTGTGCTATCGAGCTTTCCCACCTTAGTTTGATTTCTTCAGATTAGGAGGTCTTCACTCTCTTCTAATATTATATTTTATTTCTGAATTCATCTTTTATTTCCATTTGATTATCCTTACACGTGTCTCCTCCTGTATTTCTTTCAGTTGTCTCTACGTCTGCTTAGCATCACTTGCTCGCTATCCTGGTCACACTATTACGTTTTGATTTACTGTATTTCCTTTTTTTTCAAATGTTAATTTTTTTTTACCATAGCTTTAGTACGTCCATGTACTCTTCTTCCACTAGAGCTGGAGGTCGCTTGGACTCCGAAGTACACTTAGACTCAACTGGTTTGGTGAACTTCCATGCAGTAAAGGGTGACCAGCCATTCACCTTCAGCGGTATATGGAAATGAGCAGCGTTTTCAACACCTCTAGGGCCAGCTTCTAGCCCTGCATGAACTTTAAGGCAGTGGTGTTTATTGTGCTAAATAAGCTCAGATAAGAATGAATTTTGGCAGTGTCATGGCCCTGATCCCACACTAGACTTTGTGGCTTTTGACAACATCAACCACCCACTCCTATTGATTTTATTTTTATTAATTTTTTATTATGAATTGCAGAAGTAAGTACATAAGAATAATAGTTCAGAGTATAGCAAACACCCACCCACCCTTTGGGGGAAAAAAACATTGTATAGATTGAATAAACAGGCGCACATGCAAAAAAAAGGCATATAAAGGGGGAAGAAAAAAAAATTATAGAAAAGAAAAAGAAAGGAAGCCAAAAGATAAGACAGCGACAATCGGAGGCTATCCCGGCTGTTCCACCCAAGTAGTACATTTTTCCCAGATCTCCAAACCCTTTTTGCGCCCCTTACGCCCTTTTCTGGCGTAGACAGCTTTTTCCAGGTGATAAGTGGAGACAAACCTAGCGAGAGAATGACAGGGACTCAGAGTCAAGCCAGGCAGAGGTGACACAAATCCGCCAAACTGCCATTGCAATGAAGATCAACCCCTCCCTTTTAACAATAGGGATTTCGGACAGAGTGCCAAGTAAAATAACAGTGGAGTTTAGTGGCGTACTCGGGGTAGTGATTCCTCTAAGAATCCCTGTAACCGGGCTAGAGTGGGGCCAAGCTTTGAACAAGTAGCAAATATGTGGATTGAGTCGGCCCCGTATTCAGAGCATCGGGGACATAAAGTCCTTTTGCCTGCCCCCCACTTCGCTACCTTGTTCGGGGTAATGTACAACAACAAAAAATTGTTTTAAAGTATTGAGCCTGTAGCTTGGCAGACAATAAGATGTTTTGAGAAAGAGCAAGAGAGTTAAAAAAATACACTGCGTGGAGTATCAAGTTTGGTGTGCCATTTGTCTGCTATAGTTTGTAAATCATCAGGAGTTTGTCTGTTTAAGATGTTGTACAGCAGACCAATTCAGGGAGCTATGGGGTTACGCAAAGTATTAAGAAGATCTACTTCCAAAAACCCTGCGGGTCCTCCAACTTTCCTTGAGAGAAAATCGTGTATGGATAGATACCTAAAGTAATCGTGATTCTTAAGACTGAACTTAGAAAGCAAGTTAGAGAAAGATATAATCCCTCACAGGTTATAAGATCTCCTAGTTTTGTAATGCCAGCTTTATACCAGTCAGTGAGGTAAGACCTTCCAAAAATAGCGGGAAGGTGGTCGTTATCAAGAGTAGGGGAATAGTGATTGAGTCTGCCCAACCCGAAGATCCTACGGATGTTGCGGAAAACTTTGTAGGAGCTCATAAGAGTCTTAAATCTCACACGTTTGTAATATCCGAACGAGATCTCGCTGAGTAGGCAGCCCCAATACTATTCCCCCAGCAGAAGCTGAAAGGGAAAGGCCAGCCCGGGTGTGGAGGGGGAACCCACTCCTATTGAAGTGCAAAAGTGAAGCTGGTTTTCAGGATCTTGTCCTAAATTTAATAGAGTCATTTTCTGTCCAACAGATTTGCATCATTAATGTCCTCTTACAAATCACTTTCAATCATGCCTGTGAGATGAGTTAACTATTCAATTTTGATTTGATTTTGACTGCTATGTTGTATGTGATGCATAATGAATTTTCTTCATTCATATAGATAAAAGCCAACCATTCTTGAATTTTAGAGACAACTCCACTGTTCTCAGTGCAACCTGGTGATGGACCTCAACAGTATATCACAACCTAAGACAATCTAACATTGTACTGATTCTGGACACGCTTTCTACTGTGGGATCCTAAATTCTCAGCTTTTTTTATGCATAGTTGCCAAATATATTTGAGTGTCCTTAATCCCCTGTCTTGTAAACCATATCTTCTCTTTAGGCCCATAAATCAGCATGGTGGGCAAAGGTTGCTTTGCTCTCTGCAGGTGAGTCTTATCATTGCTACAATTTACTCACCAAACATCAATGAATTTGTTACTTACATCATCTCTCTACTTTTGGCATGTTCGAAATCTGTCGAGTCAAAGAAAGTGTGCTAGTTTCTTGCCTTGGTTGTGTTGTCTTCTTTGGTTACCAGACCATAAGCACATCAAATCACTCGCTGGAGATTGATGTTCCCCAAGCAATGACTTATTGTTATTTAGTTTATAAATACTGAACCAACCAAAAGAGTGTATTGTCCATTTGCAACTTTCCCTCTTCGAAAAGAGCAGATAGGTGGCACACCTTTCTGGTGTAAGAGGCGCATCAGTGGTACTCTTCGACAGAAAGCCTCCAGACACACCCTGATCGTTTCTTTTTGTAACTTGGCTTGTACCCCAGGCATTTCCCTCAATAACACCAAGACTTAATCTCGAGCCTGATCGTTACTCTGTGCAACATTTATAACAACATTTCATATTGTACGTGTGTGCTATTTTGCTCCTTTTCCATTTGTGGTGAGCAGTGCTGTCTGACAGCAATAAAATTATTGTCTACTTTTTGTCTACGAAGAAAACATGATCATTCTGCAATTTCTTTTACCAGTGTAATCTTCCTGAGAAAGGCTTGAACAGTAAGACACATACCCTGTGGATGACAGTCGATGTTACCCGTAAGGGTGCAGGACTCGCTATAAGAAACCGGGTTTCTCGAAACTCATTTACATTTTTAAGGATTATGGTACATATGAGAAACACCTGCATAAATCAGAGCAGCCCCTTAATGCTGACATCAACAGCAGTTGCACATGAATGAATAATAATTCTTCGGGTCTTGCTTTTTCTACACTTCACAAACTTTACATATTCACATGACTGAATCACCCGCTAGGAGATAATCATATTTCCTTTTCAGGATGAGAAAAATTCATTTCGACAAGAATTCTACTTGTAGCCCACCATCCTTAAAGGTGAGCCCCCGCTATTTAAAAATGGAAAGACCTACCTGCTGGACATGACTGGTCCACAAGTAGAGACATATGGCATGATACAAGTTTGGTGGTCCGACGGAATGCCGAAACCATTGTCCAACCGACGTATACCAAGTTTGGCACTGCACGACCACTGTAATTGCTGGGGATCCTTGATCCTCGGTGGGCCCCCTGTTGTCTCTTTATATGGAGGTGCATGCAGGGGGGCACATGGTGTCCCCCGTCGTCTGTGTTCACCCCCTGTTCCTGCACGGAAAAAAAATCACAACATTTTGGTCCATGCAGGAACGGGCTGTGGTGGTGCCTTTCAAAGGCTCTCCTATGAGCTTAAGAAAAGCACCGCAGTGGGACTGCTGCCGCAGGATCGCCAGACCTGTGTTCCAGTCAGAATACAATGCGAGTGGGGCGCTGGCGTGGCGGCCCGCTACAAGACCGCTAAACTCTTAATCAGGCCCATAGTCATGAATATGAGAGTACACATTTGTGAGGGGCAAAATGTCCCATGTCAATATGCAGCCGCATATTCTTTGGCTAAGGGTCGCCACCTGCAGGTTCTGCCCTACATTGCGCACCCACCCCTGCATACATAACAGAGCAGTGGGTGCACATCCGCTGCTATGTTTTTTATTCGCCCCCTTTTCACCCATGGAGAGCAGGCCCATAGTGTTCTGTATGTGTGAATGCTTAAATTTACATTTATGATGACATACGTGTCTAACTGAGCTCCTGTCCCCGGTGATCAGTATGTTGATCCTGCGTGCTGACGGAGACAATTAAATAACCTCATTCCGTCCATCGACTCCCATGGAGCCTGCAGAGGAGTCTGCTCTCCAAAAATTGTGCTGGCCAGCGTAAGTAGACACGGGCGGGATTGACGGCAGTGAGAAGCAAATAAGACAAGATGGCGGTCGCTGCTCGCTCGGCCCGCTAAAGACCAAGATGGATGAGGGTAGCCCACCGTCATTCGTGAGGCCTCTTGGGTCTGCAAGGTGGGGCATGACCCTCCCGGGATGACAGAAGAATTAGTAGGCCTGCTTCATAGTGGATGGGGCCGGCTGAAGTAATCCTAGGCCCCATAGCCCGCACCAGAATGACCGACTCCTCGCCACATGGACTCGCCTGCTGCCTGGAACACCCAACCCAGACCAGTTGCGGTGACTGAGACCACGGAGACACTGCACATCCTGCACTAGTAAGCTGAAGAAATGTGTGGCCTATCGGGCTGCTTATGCTGCCCATCCGTAAAGTAGGTCAGGGCCCCATGGGAAAAAAACCCTTATTGTGACCAGAGGTTCAGCAAGGAAGTGCCTCTTGGCCTTCTGTGCTTCAGGCTCCGCTCCCCTGTTTTTTTTTCTCTCCATGCAGGCCAGGATGGCGTGAGATAATTTAGCGATACATCAAACACAATGTAAAATTGCCAAATTTACGACCCCGGCAGAGGATGCAGAAGGGACCACTGGACATTCAGGAGAGACTTCACAACTATTGGGAAATATCGACTCCTCCACCATTTTGCAGGCTATATAGGCCACTGAATGATCCTGGAAGCAATAATATGAGAAGTGGGGTTGGAGGTGTTACTGCTTCAACAGGATTTTCGCGGAGTGACTGACCGTCTCGCAACTGGAAAACAAAGTGAAGGAACTCTCAAGTATGGTTTCTCATCTTTCCAACACCACATGTACCTTGGAGAACTGAGCAGCGGATGCAGAAAACCGAGCGGGATGCTGCAACCTCTGCTTAGTGAAATTTCCAGAGGAACTGAAGGCTTCTGCCCCAGAGACATTCCTTAACCCTTTCCATGCTCATGACGAGCTCAGCTCGTCATGAGGCACGGTGCTCGTGTGCTCATGACGAGCTGACCTTGTCATCAACAATGGAATTCAAGCATTTTCAGCACAGGAGGGGGAATATGCTCCGCAGCCAAGGTGTTAAACACTGTATCGCATCATGGGTCCCCACGGACTGTATGCCGTCCTGCTTCATCATACAATGTGCCCACAGACACATGGCATAGATGTCCCCCATCTCCCTCAAAACCCCACCATGCCCTCTTGTAGCAAAGCTCCTCAATTACACAGAAAGAGATATGATCATGAATGAGGCTCGTCGGGTGAGAGACCTGCTGTTTCAATTTCACAGCATAATGATCTTCTCCGATTACACACACCAAGTACAACAGCCGAGGAAGTCCTTTGACAAGGTCAAGCAGAAATTTAGGGCCCTCAACCTGCAATACATGCTCATTTATCCAGCAAAACTCAAGGTGATTCATTTGGCAGCATGGGACTGGCCAACTGAACAGTGTCAACTCTAGAGCAACCAAACCCTCCCTTGCGGCACATCTGATAACTGTGCCGGCCTGGATCGGTCAGCAGCGCAAGGGGGCCAATGTGGATCCTGCAGACAGCGATGAATAACCTCTCTTCAGGAGCTGACACTCACCGAATTGGACGATACTCTTGACTAAAGACACACATAATTTCCCATCAGCACCGCAATATCCTTTTCATATGATGCCTCTGCCCAGCCTATGTGGGACACTTCGATATGGACAACCAACTAGTTTGTTTAAAGGGCAACAGATGCTTCTGGGGGAAGTTTGGGGAGGGTGTATTTGTGAGAGGGAGTTATCTATGTTTGCCTGATTAGGCCTATTCTTGTTTAAAAGGTCTGTTTTACTCACACCAGTCATTACCGGACCACCACCCTTCCTCTTGTGCACCACAGCATCTCACTTACCACACACAAGTCTACTACACAGATTGTAGTTGCTTATACCAACTAACTTCCAGATGCCATGTTCCCAATGCGTTAGTTTACAATCGTGACCTGGAATGTCATTGACCACAATGACCCTACCAAACCGACTGCAGTTCGCCAAAAGGCACACCCCGTGGTGTTGCAGGGATTCTGCTCATGCACAGAACTATGCGCAGGAAACCAGGACCTCGGTGTATTGTGGTGTACCAAAAACCCACCTCAGTGCCTAGAACCTCGATCCGACTAGCATTAGTGTCTCATTCATTCTCCGTACTACAGCGAAGCTACCAATGATTAGACAACCTAGAACATGCGACTTAGGAAACTTCGTAGGAATAGTGGTAATCAAGAAAACTCTTTCGTTCTAACTCTCATACCAGTCCACAACGCAAGTAATCAGAGACACGGTATAGTTTAAAATGTTTATTTTAACTAACGTGCTCTAAGATGCAATACTTTCGCCAATATTAACAAACAGATGCATAAGAATAATACAATCAGCATTGTTACAATTCCATAAAACACAAAAGGGGAAATCATATTATAAATGACAGTGGAAACAGGATTAGCGCCGTTACCACCCTCCCTGTGCTCGGAGCTAGTTTTAATTAATAATTGAAGAAGACCTCTAGGCTTTGATGGTGGACCCCCTACCTCCAAGATCAGATGGAATGAATCACATCCCAGGACAAGAACAGCTCCTCGATGTTGGAAAGGTTGTCTCCAAGTGCCTCCTCATGCATGCAATGCAATATTAAAAGCACCCGAGCTTTAGCAGCTGCGTTTTCTATTATGTCTAATGTGTGTGGGACTGCTCAATATGAATTAACAGCATACATTGTTATTCAACCTTGGACGCGCTGTACAGACTGAGGGCACAGAGCGTGCCTAGATTTGTGAAAAACAGACAGTTCTCACGTGAAAGAGCGCAAGCATGTTATTTACGAGAGCCATATAGTGTTGTGTGCAAAAGCGGCAATAGCAGCAAAATGGCGTTTAAGCATATACCTCACTTATGCTAACATAGAAATGTGTGGAGTTGATCCCGTATCCTCACTACAGTGGTTATGCTCCTGCAGGAAACAGCTGTCCCATTTTTGCCTGATGATATACTAGGTAGGTACTTGATTGTGGAGGGAACCATGGAAGGGTGCCCTCTCTCTCTTTCCGGGGTGTTTACGTCCCCCCCACTTTAAAACAAAGTTGCACTAGTGAAGCTCTGTGACCTGATACTAGTACTGCCCTCAGGCATCAGGATTGCAAGAGGGCATTTCGCTGATGTGGTAGACCCAAAGATGGACCCTGCAGGAGTTCAGAGAAAAGGGAGGAGGGGGTCCAGAGGCCGTCTGCAAGGATGGTATGTGGGTATATAAAGCCTGGAAAATGTGGAACCCCAGCAAAAGGGCATTCACCCACTCATTGACAGCACCCAAAACTCACACATTGACCTCCTCCTGCTGCCAGTACCTAATTTGTCCTGCACATTTTACCCCGGGAATTTTGTATCACTCCCCGGTCACCCTTTAAATCAGCTCCTTGAGAGAAGGCACCTGCCCTATTTTCCTTCCTAACTATTAATAAAGATTCTGTCTCTTTGCCTGGCACTCTATGGGCAGCCGAAAAGGCTGCCTTGGGAGGCATAACCAGGGCCTACTTGAAGGTCAAGGAAGGAGAGGTGGGTCAGCAGGTGACCAACCTGGAAGTTGAGATCATGAACCTAGAGCTGTTAAACAGACGGCCATCTGAGCCTACAATCAGACACCTGACTACAGCCAGGGCATCACTCTGCCAACTAGCTTTCAATGAGGTCTTTAAATTCCGGAAGGCGTCACCCAAAGGTTGTAGGCGCCAAATTGAGCAAACTGTTTTACTGGCTAGCAGTGAGAGATACCATCCCTCACACAGTCCCATGGGTGATCGATGCCCAGGGGGCAACAGTGGTGAGGGCAGTATAAATTGCAGCAACTTTATACCTCCCATGTGTGGCCCTTCAGAGAGACATTGCATCCACTCATTAAGTACCTCCCCATAACCATTGTCGACCCTCATCCAAATGCTGGGCACTTGAATAGCCCTTACATGCCAGTGAAATTCGACAAGCCCTTCATGAGCTAAATGCTGGGAAATCCCTGGGACAAAATGGCTAACCCATGGAGTACTACTAACGGTCTGCGATGCTCCTCAGACCCCATGATGGACATGTTCCAAGAGGCGATAAAGACAATTTCCCCATTAGCTGTACTTGACCACCATTGTAGTGCTGCACACGGTGTGTCATCCCACAGATCGATGTGAAGCATATCAACCAATTTCGCTAATTAATTCGGAGCTCTAGATCTATGCCAAGGCACTGGCAACTGTCTCTTTCCCCTCCTATCCAACCGGACAAAAGCGGCTTCATGCCACTCCGCATGAGGCACTGCATCCACAGATGCAACTAGCTCACTTAGCTGAAATATGGGACCCAGCCGCACAGTTATTGATTGGCTTCGAAAAACCTTCATCTCTGTTGACTGGTCCTTCATGGACCAAGTAATTCCAAAATTGTGCTTTAGGCCGAGATTCATCTCTTACGTTGTGGTGCTATACCCACACCCAAGGGCACAGGTCGGTGTGAATGACACCCTTTCTGGCCCCTTCCCAATCAGGTGGGGCACACAACAGGGATGCCCAGTGTCCCACCTCTTATTTACACTAGCGGTAGAGCCACTGGTGACATGGGACCATTGCGAATCCCAGGTGTGGGGTTTTGATTGGGGACTGGCAGTGGGAGACTGGATATTGCTTTACCCAGACTATATTCTTCTAATCCTCACACAGCCTTCCCTTACTGGCCCCCATATTCTCCAGATGTTCTTTGCTTACAGAGAGGCATCACCTCTACAGGTCAATTTTACTAGGTCTCTCCTGATCCCACTCAAAGGAGATCAGGATGGGGTGAACTGGCATGCATGGCTGTCGGTCCACAAGTTGAGCTTCCAATATCTGAGAGTGCACATTGCCCGGGAGCCCAACCTAACCTGGAGTCTAAAACTGTCCTCATTGGACTGTCAGCAACCTTGGGCACGTGGTCAAGACTTCCACTAAATATACTAGGCAGCTTGCCACTATTTAAAATGATGCTCCAACGCATCCTACACACACTCCAGAACATCCCTCTACCGATACCACTAGCCTGGTTCTGGAAAATGACTTAAAAAATGAGCTCCTTTCTCAGGCTGGATAGGCCGGCCCAAGTGGCACACAGTCACTGTGTCCGCTTTACATATTATGGGGTTTTGGACATGGTGGAGTTGCTTGCATATTACTGGGTGTCACAATTTCTAAACCGGAATGATTGGAAGAGTGGGGATTGGTGGGACCCAGCGTTCAGCTTGATGTGGCCCTAGTGGTATGAGAACTAATACTCAACATTCTGTATGGAGGCCCGATACCCTGATCATTAGCTGACATTACAAGAACGGTCATCGGGTTGTGGTGCTAGGACCTGAGGATGATGAGTTGAGATCGGAAAATCACCCTTGAAACACCCCTATGGACCAGTAGTTGGTTACACCACACTGCTCAACCAGATGGCTTTAGACGGTGGGACCTCATTGGGATCTCAAAGCTAGGAGACCTCCAGTAGGGATCCCACTTGGGGTCCTTTAGGGAAACTCCAGGAGTAATATTACCCGTATAAGTCACAGTTGTACCATTACTTGCAGTTAAGGCACACACACCCAACCCCCACCACTCACTTCTGGAATCTATACCAGAGTGTAACTCTCTACAGGCATAACCTTTTATGGGCCCCATCGACAGATCGAGTAGCTCAAATTTCTACATATCTCTGATCAGCAACTTCCCCGGTTCTCTCCTGAACCTCAAAGCCTAATGGGGCATGCACTCGTCCCTCCAGTGGGCGAGCCCTTTAGATGGGCCGGATTGGAGGGACGCGTGCATGTCTACCATAGTATTTGTGATCCCTTCCAAACTCCGGTTCATTCAGTTCAACTAATTACAAGCAACATATTTCACACCCATGCACTTATAGTAATCCAACTAACTAGCCACATGCAATTTGTGCCAAGGGGCAGAAGCACCCCTCTATCGCACGATGTGGGATTGTCCAGTCATCCTGGGATACTGGAGGAAGATGTTCACACACAGAGATTTATGGGGAACTGGGTGAAGTCATTGAGCCCTCCTCGAGGATAGCACTGTTGGGACTTTGCAGTTCTAAGGGGGATTGGACACTTTTGGTATCGGGACAGTATTGACCAAATGTGATATAACCAAACATTGGCACTCCCCCAGCCCCACTCCGCTGGCAAGCTGGGGCACAGCATTGGACTGGTGTGCCGACCTCGAATAACTGGTTGATAACTCATGAGGCTGCCCCAAGAAATATGAGCGGATGTGGGGGAAATTAATGGCTTATCAATGTCTTGCCTGATGGGCGGTGGCTGGGTTTTATGTGTAAGTAGATGTAAACTCCGAACTTCTGTCGACTGTTGTGTTATTATTGTGTTACTGTATAAAGATGGTGAATCTAAATAAGATGATAGATATATAATATACATATACCTCGATGTCAGGGGTAGGAATGTGACGGTATTCTACCACTCATATATTCCACTAGTCGTGGAGCAGGGTTCTTCAATGCATACAAGAGAGTTTTCTCCTGTGTCTGCATTACGTCTTTTCCTATTTATTTGTGCACTAGGTCGGGGCTGGTGGAGCGGGAGAGGAAGGCGCCCCAGTCTCAGATAGGAATGCATCCGTCTGTGAATGAAGGATAAACTGTAATCTGCCCAAGATGCACTACAGCGCATACCCCCGATCGCAGAATTTGTGGGGACAAAATGTGTGTGTGCAAGTTAGTTAGTGGTTTTTGTACATCCAAATTCTCTCTGTGACCTTACACATACTCCAAATGCACCAATTTTTAACAATCAGAGGTTGTGAATTTGGCGTTAGTTATTTTTAAAAACTGCGTGAGTTTCCAGTTTGTTGGCCTAAGTTAAATCAATGTATTTGTTACTTTTTACGTTGTCTTCTAGTATCATGGATAAAATCTTAGGTTCCATCTCTTTTCATTCTACAGGCCCTGGAAAGTGAATTTGTCTCGTGCCAACTACATCAGTGGATTGACCTCATTTTTGGATACAAACAGCGAGGGCCAGAGGCTGTGCGGGCTCTAAATGTCTTCCACTACCTCACGTACGAAGGCTCCGTGAACCTCGACAGCATCACTGATCCGGTGGTGAGAGAGGTAGGTGACAAGAGGCCGCTAGCCCGTCATTGCTTTCTAAATCCCAGCGGTCGTGTTCCGTTGAAATAATCCTTTAGTCACATTCATTCTTACCAAACAAGATGGTTGTGCATGTTCTGCAAGAACAAAGTTTGCATGGGACGAGAACCTAGTCGGCCTTAGGGGGGCGTTGAGTCATCAAAACGCCAGGAGTAGCAATAGAGATCAGATATTGTTCATGAGCACTTTCAGTGACTGCACAGCGCCAGGATACTGTTTAAGCAGTAATTAGCGCTATATAATTTTCACCAGCCTTTCACTTAATGCTTTTTTTTCAGATTTAGTGGAAGCTACAGTGCCTTCCCTTTCATAGACTGAGGAAGGGGGAGCACGAAAGTCACCGGTTTATTGACACGAGGCATGAACAGAAACCTTGATAGCATTCGTACTTTGCACCCTTTACAAACTGTGCATCCTTGCATTTGGCAGCAATTAGAATATTTGAAGCTCGTTTCCTGAAGGCACCCTTCTTTTTATGCCAATTAACTGTTTATTAGTTATTTAATGAAGGGGATGGGAAACCACAGCTCGCTAGGAGCCTTGTCTAGTTGAACTTGGAGGAGGATGTCTTACTCTTGACACCTCTAAAATTGCATGAATGAGATGAGAATGCAAGATAGGCTCTTCAATTAGTGGGAGGGCTACCAATGGGGCTAGTGGAGTGCACAGTACAGGTGTGTAGATATTATATTGCTCTCTTCAGGGCATTCACATGGTAAAAACAAGGCTATAATGTGCTAGGACAGGATATGATGAATTTTGTTATTGTGTGACCTAGGCTTCCTTATATTGTAAATATGGAAAGTAATGCATCTAGATATTTGGATCTGAGGAAGTGGCAGACATTAAAGCAAAGCCTGGTAGTATTTCTTCTCTTTCTTTTTATGTATGCACACATGGTTCAACAATTTAAGGGGATATCATGAGAGTGCGTTATGGCCTTCTGCTCAGTAGGAGTAGACTGTGATCAAGATTGGAGAAACTTGTTCTCCAGTGTGTTGTGGGTGGTGGACATGGAAGTGGAGAGTCATAAGGGACTGGAGAGCAAGGCTATGGTATGTTGACGAGTTGAATTGTGTCCAATGGACTGTTTGGCAGGGAGTAGGTGAGTGTCCTCAGAGCCCATGTTGAGTAGTTTTCGCTTGAACATAACCAGAGCAATTAGGCCTTAACCAGTGATGCCCTTGTCACATTATCCTAAGTGATGGTAGTTGGATTTGTATAAGACGTGCAATAGCTTAAATTGCCACTTCTTTATAAGTGAAGGTCTCACCTCTTGAGATGAACCTCCAGGTCACAGGTTTCCTGATTGGTTAAGTAAACCACATATAACTAGCACAGAGTAATGGGCCAAACTGCCTCAAGGTGTAGGTGTGCAGGTAGAGATCGTTAATCACTGACAATAACCAAATGGCAGAATGCGACTGCCCATGTCAAGCATTAGAACGCATTACGTGCCTACAGAGCACCTGCTCTCTGTAGAGTGTCATTCACGTGCCACCACTTATGTGCCGTTCATATGCAGGCCCAGTGTTGTGAAGTGCCCCTGCCTATCTGCCACTTTTATTTTGTAGATTTGCCAACTTTGAATCATTTTTCGCCATGTGAGGAAAGGGGCGGTCTTAGGTAGGAGACTGTGGAGCGGGGCTTAGGGCGGGCCGGAATAACAGGCGTGGAGGCCGTATGAAGTGCGCTATGATTAGCGAAAACTTTATTGTTCATACAAAAGAAACACGGGTCAATGGATGAGAAGGTTCGGGTGAAAATCCAGATGGGTTGTAGAGGTGAGGTTTTCGGGAAGGCTCCGTAGGGATGTTCGCTGCTGGGCTGCGGTCGTCTTTCCGTGGTGTAGGTACGGTGAGTCACTCGGAGGAAAAGAGAACGAAAACAGGGCGATTAGTCCAGGGGTAACAAAACTTATCTCAATACTGACACCAACACCTGGGGCTGTGTGTGGAGGGTTTGGTAGGACGTGACGGGTTTGGGTTGTGGTAAGAGAGGGAAACGGGTAGAGGGGGGAAAGCGTGCGTGGACGGGAGAAAGAAAAAGTGCGCAGTTCTATACAGTGTCGGTGCACGTTTTTACAGTGAAAGTGGTTCGAGGCGCTATTTACACTATGTACACATCTACCAGTGGAAACAGGGGAAAATGGTAACGAGGTACTCACATGCCCCGCCGTAACTCTCCTGTGAGTTACGGCCGCTCTCCAGCCACCTCCTGAGGACGCCACCAGTCCTCACACCAGACGTCTTCTTCGTCTGCTTCTTCCTTCCGGTCCTTCGGTCCTTCCGTTGCTGGTTCTCCGAGGTCTGCCAACTCCTGCCACGAGCTCGCTGTTGGGAATCCCGAGTCGTTCGAGTCGTCGGCTTTTCTACTCTCCTGCCGGTATCCGGTCGAATGACTTCCGGGGTTAGGTGAGTTCACTTCCGGTCCTTCACTATCGACCCTACTTCCGGGGTCATGAAGGGACGTTTCTAGTCCGTCTTGCATCGGGTTATCGATGGGGCCTGCGGGAAGACAGAGAGAGGAGTAGTTCCGGAGGGATAAGAGTCCATAGTGCTCCGCCGTTCCCTCGAGGTAGGGGTCAACCCTTCACATTCCCTTCCCCTAGGAGTGTTTCTTGTAGGGTTTGAGGGTGGCGGATATCGGGAGAGATAGTCTGCATTGCCCTGTTCTAGGCCTTTTCGATGCAATGTTCGAAAACTGAAAGGTTGGAGGGAAAGAAACCAGCGAAGCACTCGATCATTGTGTCCCCGGTTGCGAGCCATCCATTCAAGTGGAGCGTGGTCTGTATACAAAATGAATTCCCTACCGTCAAGGTAGTAGCGAAGACTCTCCACTGCCCACTTAATAGCGAGTGCTTCTTTTTCAACAACCGAATAGTTGATTTCCCTGGGAAACAGTTTTCCGCTAAGATACAGAATGGGTTTCTCTGCTCCTTCAGAATCTTTTTGAGACAGAACTGCCCCTAGACCTTGATCCGACGCGTCAGTTTGCAAAATAAAAGGCTGACTATAATCAGGACTCATCAACACAGGTTCAGAGGTCAAGGCTTTCTTCAGGAGGTTGAAGGCTCGCAGGAGTACAGGAGATGGTTGTTTGAGGGTATCCTCTGTTTTTGCGGTCTTTTTGAGGAGATCCGTTAGGGGAGCTGCCACTTGTGAAAAGTTGGGAATGAACCTCCTGTAATAACCCAACATACCCAGGAAGGCACGTAGATCTTTTCGTGTTTTTGGGAAGGGTATCGCCTGTATTGTTTTTACTTTGCTCTCTTGAGGACGAATGTGTCCTTCACCCAACAAATAGCCGAGATATTTTACACTCTGAGCCGCTAATGTGGTTTTAGCCGGGTTAATGGTAAATCCGTATTTGCCCAGAGAAGAGACTACTGAATACAAATGGGATAGGTGTTGTCTCCAAGTGTCACTGTAAATGACGATGTCATCAAGATAAGCACCTGCATACTGGGCATGAGGGCGTAGGACTTGATTCATGGCCCTCTGAAAGGTCGCCGGGGCCCCATGTAGGCCGAAGGGCATTACCTTAAAATGGAACAGGCCTTCGGGGGTGGAGAAGGCGGTCTTGTGTTTGTCCTCGGCTTTCAGCGGAATCTGCCAATAGCCCTTACACAGATCAAGGGTGCTAATGTACCTCGCTTTGCCTATTCGCTCTACCATCTCGTCCACACGAGGAAGAGGATACGAATCAAAGGCGGAGATCTTATTCACCTCCCTGAAGTCAATACAAAACCGTGTAGAACCATCGGGTTTAGGGACTAAAACAATGGGCGAATTCCAACTACTGCTGGATGGTTCGATGATACCCATTTTTAGCATTTGGTTCGTTTCTTCTTTGATTACAGCTCGACGGGCTTCCGGAATACGGTACGGTCGTTGCCTTACCGTTTTCCCTGGTTCAGTGTGGATGGCGTGTTCTACCACAGTGGTATGCCCAGGTAGGGATGAAAAGACTGCTTGTAGGGGTAACAGTGAACGACAAAGCTCTTGTTTCTGTCGTTCTGGCAAACCGGTGTCGAAACATCCTTCAAACAAGAAGGATTCGCGACCCGATAGAACAGGACGTGGGCCCTCCCATTTCTTGAGGAGGTTGATGTGATAGATTTGGTTGTTTCCCCTATTGGCATCTGTTTCAACCTCGTATGTGACTGGAGTCACTTGCCTTACTATTGTAAACGGACCCTGCCACTGACCCAATAGCTTATGGTCCGAAGAGGGAATTAAAAGGAGTACCTGGTCTCCTGGAACAAATACTCTTGGTTTGGTTCCCTTATCGTACTGGTTTTTCTGAGTGGATTGTGCTGCGACAAGGTTCTGCTTGACAATTTCACGGACCTCTCCTAAGTGGGTTTTTAGATTTTCAATGTATTCTGGAAGAGGACGAGTCCGGTCGGGCTCTGCCTCCCAAGCCTCGCGAGCCATATCCAACAGGGTTCTGGGTGCCCGGCCATACAATAATTCATATGGCGAGTAGCCTGTACTGCTTTGTACTTTACAGCGGATGGCAAAAAGAGCGAGGGGCAGCATTTCCTCCCAACGTTTACTCTCTAGTCCCAACAGTTTTTTTAGAGTGGTTTTTAGGGTTGCATTATAGCGCTCGACTAAACCGTCGGTTTGGGGATGGTAAGCGGAAGTTTTTATTTGCTTGATTCCCAGTGTAGAACAGACCTGACGCATTAGCGAGGAAACAAAGGGAGTACCCTGATCGGTTAAAATTTCTCTGGGAAAACCCACTCTAGAAAAGATGGCAATAAGGGCTTTAGCTATGTTCTGTGTTGTCGGTTGACGGAGAGGGACTGCTTCAGGGAAGCGAGTGGCGTAATCCACCAGTACTAGGGCGTACCTGCATCCACTCCTGGATGGTAAGAGGGGGCCTATAAGGTCCATTCCCACTCTAGAAAAAGGAACGTCAATTAGAGGTAGAGGCTGGAGGGGAACCCTTGGAGGTCTATACCGACTATTTTTTTGGCACACCGGGCACTCTCTACAGTAACGTTTAATCTCAGCATATACTCCTGGCCAATAAAACTTCTCTAATATGGCTTCCCCCGTCTTCTCATCACTGAAGTGCCCTCCCAGTAGATGACTATGGGCCAAAAAGAGTACTTTCTCCCGAAATAGTCCAGGAATGACTAACTGTGCATTTTTCTGAGGTCCCCCTTTCCTATAGAGGAGTCAGTTTTTTATGAAGAAATAAGGACCTACTTGCAATGGATCCTCGTTGGGAAGAGCACGTCCCCATGCATCTTGGAGAACCGGATCTTCCTGTTGGGCGGCTCGAAACTCTCTGTCGGTCTCCCAGGGATGGGTATCCGTTTGTGCAGGACAGGCCAAAGAGAAGTCCCTTTTCTCTTTTTTCTTTTGTGTTTTGGATTTCAAGGGTTTTGGTGAATGTTCTGTAGCAGGGAAGTCTCTTGAGAAAGGTGCTTCAGCCCACCATTTCTTTAGCGAGTCTGTGGTATCCTGTAGGAGGTGAGGAAGACCACTATAATCGCTACCTAATATAGCCTCTTCAGGAAGATTCGGAACCAATCCGACAGTCAAGGAACTCCCGCTAGTACTGGGATGTTGTACATATACTTTGGCCGTTGGATAGCATTTTGTGTCTCCGTGGACACACTTGATGGCTACAGTTCCTGTTACAGGTTCCGGAGAGTGGGGGAGATCTTGGGGTCTTAACACGCTGTGTCTGCAGCCTGTGTCAGCAAGCGCCATCATTTGGTGTCCCTTGATCTGTATCGGACAGTGAAAGGGTGGAGGAGCTGATTCAGCATTGAAACATACGTAGTTTTTAGCTACACCTATTTCCATCGGCTCTTCTTTCTGGGGGCATATGCGTGCTATATGTCCGTAACCTCCACAATGATAACACTGCGGACCGGGTTGTGGCGGTCTCGGCATTACTGGATACGGCATTGGAGGTACCGGCTCCGGTTTGCGGAGCACAGGTGGAGGTCTTGGTGGCCGTACATGACTGCCATGACTCGGTCGTGGGGTATGTTCTTCTTTTGCCCGTTGGGAGTCTTGTGCTCGATTATATGCGCTAGCAATTTCAACCGCACTGTCAAGAGTAAGTCGTGCATGTTGACGCACCCACTTTTGTGTGGCAGGATGTAGCGAGGTGAGGAATTGCTCTAGATAAATCTTGGCCAGTATCTCGTCTTTACTGGATGTGGCCGGTTTTAGCCATCGGTTAGCCAAGTCTTTTATCCGAAAGGACAACGCCCTGGGATTCTCTTGTGGACCCTCCTTAGCCTGACGAAGACGAACCCTATACGTCTCGTCATCAATCCCGAGCCGTTCCAAAATACAAGCCTTAATATCCTCGTACGGTGTTGCCCCTTGTATGTTTGCCTGTTGATACGCTGCCTGTAGTTCCCCGGTTAGTAGGGGACCAAGGTTATGACCCCAACGGTCGGCGGGCTAGGCTGCGGCCTGTGCCAAACGTTCAAAGTTCGTGAAGAAAAAATCGGGATCCTCTCCCGCTACGTATTTCTGCAGGTCAACAGAGGGAAGAGAGGCCATCGGTTTTTGTTGTCCCATGACTGTTGCAAGTTTCTCAAGTGTCTTATCCTGAGCTGTGCCCTGACCCTTTAGGACATCGTACAGCTGTCCCCGGTCATCTTCTGCAGTTTTAAGGAATTGTTCCATCAGTTTTCCTAGGTGTTCCTGTCCTTCTGCTAGTTGTTTGACTGCGGCCTCCATGCTTCCGGATGATCCCACTTCTGACACCAACTGTGGAGCGGGGCTTAGGGCGGGCCGGAATAACAGGCGTGGAGGCCGTATGCAGTGCGCTATGATTAGCGAAAACTTTATTGTTCATACAAAAGAAACACGGGTCAATGGATGAGAAGGTTCGGGTGAAAATCCAGATGGGTTGTAGAGGTGAGGTTTTCGGGAAGGCTCCGTAGGGATGTTCGCTGCTGGGCTGCGGTCGTCTTTCCGTGGTGTAGGTACGGTGAGTCACTCGGAGGAAAAGAGAACGAAAACAGGGCGATTAGTCCAGGGGTAACAAAACTTATCTCAATACTGACACCAACACCTGGGGCTGTGTGTGGAGGGTTTGGTAGGACGTGACGGGTTTGGGTTGTGGTAAGAGAGGGAAACGGGTAGAGGGGGGAAAGCGTGCGTGGACGGGAGAAAGAAAAAGTGCGCAGTTCTATACAGTGTCGGTGCACGTTTTTACAGTGAAAGTGGTTCGAGGCGCTATCTACACTATGTACACATCTACCAGTGGAAACAGGGGAAAATGGTAACGAGGTACTCACATGCCCCGCCGTAACTCTCCTGTGAGTTACGGCCGCTCTCCAGCCACCTCCTGGGGACGCCACCAGTCCTCACACCAGACGTCTTCTTCGTCTGCTTCTTCCTTCCGGTCCTTCGGTCCTTCCGTTGCTGGTTCTCCGAGGTCTGCCAACTCCTGCCACGAGCTCGCTGTTGGGAACCCCGAGTCGTCGGCTTTTCTACTCTCCTGCCGGTATCCGGTCGAATGACTTCCGGGGTTAGGTGAGTTCACTTCCGGTCCTTCACGGGATAAGAGTCCATAGTGCTCCGCCGTTCCCTCGAGGTAGGGGTCAACCCTTCACAGAGACTTTGTGCCAAACAATGTGTATTTCTCCAGCGCCTCACAAACGATTGCAAGTCTGCCGCTCATGTCCTGTGGTGTTTGCACCCCCACTAATGAACATCGGCTGTGCAGAGGCTCCAAAAACGAGCTTGAAGCCTACTCAATGCGGTGGGTTTCATCTCTCCTTTTGATCCTGAATGTGATTTTGGCTTATCACTTGGTGAAATTGTCTCATATAATTTGTGTGAATAATTATTTAATTCACGCAGCATTCCTTTGCATTTTCAGTTCTAAGTAGAAAATTCACGCCCCTAAAAGAAAAGCAAGGAATAGGTGAGCTACTTAGACCTGACCAGGACCCATTTGAAATCTTTGAAGGAGGAGAGCCAGAGGTAAGAAGTGAGGGAGTAAAAAAGGGGAAGAGTGAAACTGAGTCAAAGAGGGGCTTTGTTGTAGGGTCTCTTTGAATTTAGCAATGTTTTCCATATTGACAAGTTTTGTGGCCAACAGAATGAAGTTGCATCCTGTCATGGAAAAGATTCACTGCTATTTAGGGTTTATCATGGTCAAAATATATAGCTGTTGGAATCCTGAATGGATATATACAATTTGTCTTTTCAAGGGGAAAAAAAATTCAATGTTTTAGATGCCTTTCCTGGTGCTACAAGTCTGTCTTTTGTTTTTTAAGCATTTTGATTAGTATGCTTTGTTTTTCCTGATATTCCCAAGAGCGACACACCAAGTTGGCAAATTAGAGCTCCTTTAGATTTTTTGAGAGGGCCTCCTGGCTTTTTGTGGTTTTGACCTTAGTCGGGTGTTTTTTCCATACCACACCACCCAAGGTCACAGTCTGAGAAGCATGTATTTTAGTGACTATCATACTAGGTAATTCCTCATCTGCTCTGCTGTAGAAGAATGTACCAGGTTGGAAACTGGAACGAAGATCAGAAATATCTCTCTTACCAAAGCCCGCTGAATCCTAGTCATGACTACACAGCGCTGCCTCACTTGCAATAATACTTTGCAATATAGCAGATAGATTCTCGCAACGTTTGGAGAGATGGTGTGATCATCTAGTCTTATGAAGTGAGAATTGCACTCCCTGTGCCTTCTGTTTTGGTTTTTCCAGGACTGGGTGGGTAATTTCAATCACTTAGTGTTTGGCATATTCATCCCTAGATCGGTAAATACGTTGTTGTCTTCCAAATAGTCATGGCCAAGCTTAAACTTCATCTATTATTTGTTACAAGGCCCAACATATATGGCCATTCATTTCTGGATATTTAATTGTTGACTATTTGTATAACTCTATTTTGGTGACTTTTAGGTAAGAGTGAAATCTAATTAGAGTGTGTGGCAGGCACAAAGATCCAATTTGTATGGTGGACATCTTTTGACTTCAGAATCTTATTTTACTGGGGACCAAAAGAAATACCATATACACCTCTTGTAGTTAATAGGAACAGTTTCTGATTAGAAAAATCTGGACTTGTGTGGTGGTTCTTGATGAATTATGATGTTGACCAGATTCATTTCAATTCATAGTGTCCAGACTGAGTTTCTCTCGAACCAATAAATAGACAGTCCTGAAGAAATCCAGATATGCCACATACAGATTAATCTGGTTACTGGTAGTGAACTTGTGCAATATATGAATCAGCACATCAATCTTCTCAGTTTTGGGTAAAACAGGCTAAAGCTTCCTTGTATTGGTGACAAAATGTAATTGCCTGTTATCACTTGTTTGGTTAATTTAAGGCTACCTGAGAGATGGTTTTACAGACAATGTTGATCAGACACAACATATCACCTGGCCTATTTTGTAAATGGCCACAAGATTGAAAGTAGTCTAGAGCAGTAAAAACAGCAGAGGCTGTTTTTAACTTGACAACAACCAGTCAGTACCTTAGCTGAAATACTTCAGGAGGCATTATATTAAGTCCAGGTGTAGTGCCTTTTGTTAGATGTCTGAAGGGATTCTCAATATATTTTTGGAGAACAGACTTCCAGCCTATGTGCATATACCCTCCAACTCACTCCACTATTTCTCTCTGCTCTGGTTTGCTTACTGATGTTTCTCAGCCTTTGCTGGCATTGAAAATAGTGGTGAAAAATGGGCCAGACAGATACTCTAAAATATTAGCCTTGATATTTGACCTCCGTTCGCATAGGCCTTTAGCAAAGCATATACACAATTTGCTATGATTATTTCCCTGAGTGGCAGCTTCCAGCGCCTCACACATTTATGGAGCAAATCATTCTCTTGATCAACAATTAGTAAATCGGTTTCATTTGTCTGAAGCTTGCTTCAATGAGACTCTTTATCGAATCCTTAATCTATATCTGTGGTGTTTAACATTGTTGGTCATACCAGTTAACCACCTCCTTGATAGATTCCTGAGTTCTATACTCTTTGATTATTTACTTTGTAATCAGTTGTAGAATGATGTCCATAAGATTCTCATAGTGGGCATTGATTTCATGCTCTTTCCTGTCAGGTTCCTATTCAAGAAGGCTACGTAAGGGAGGGAGGCTGCATGTTCTGCTGTTTTGTCTTGTTGGCTCACGCCTTAATTGTTTTCATGTAGAGATGGTTCAATCTTCAAATATAGTGTCAGTGGATAATTTTCACTTTGAAGGTGGAGCAAGATCTTAAAGTTCTCTAATCTGTCTCAGTCTATTATATTTCATCAGTAAATAGTCACTGGCTGTGCTGTCCACTCTTGCATGGTACATATGGATATACCTGCTCTGAAAATGAAATGAGCTCTGTGTAGAGATCTGCTCTCTATTGTCTCAAATGAAGACCTGAAGAGTTATGCCAAAATGCTCAGGTTTTTGTATTGATGTTCACGCATATCAACTGCATGGTATTTTGCCACCAACATATTGTCAAGGTGAGTAGAAGCAAAGGTAGAATAGTAAATCTACACTTCTAATGTTTGCTTACCTTGACGATATGCTAAAAACGCCCGCAGCACAAGCTCCCATTGAAAAATCTATGTTTTTGACCAAGATGTGGAGGGCCAGGAGGAAGGGGGCCCTGCTAGGGGCCCCCAATGTTGCTTTCAAACTCCCTTTCTATGTCCGAAAGTACGACATGGAATGGCTGTCAGAAACAAACATAATCCCAATAGCGGAGATGCCGTCATGAAGGGATTATGAGGAGTTTCCAACGCACCAATTCGGCCTGCCGGAAAGCGTCAGTCGGACCCTCCGACTGCACGCTTTGTAATGCATCTGTCGGACCATAGCAGCAGATGGTGGTCGGACGGCAACCGATGAACCGTTGGTTGCCGTCCAACAGCCATCGTAATTATGCCCTAAGTGTCTTTGCTATTTGGATGATAGTAATGGTGATATCACCAAACAAGAGAAATATTTAACTTAGTCAACATGTATCAAGAACCCATCATAGGCAGCTCTTCCCTTTTTTTGGGGGGGGGGGTCAGCCATTTCCACAATATCCATGATGGTCCTAAAATGATAACAAAACATCGGTCTTTTGTATCCTGTTCATTGTTGTCACAGAGTGGAATGACGATTTGGCGGTCATTGGCATGTATGTAAAAGCCTATGCCATTCCTGACAAGGAGCTCATGCACAGGTTTCAAGGCTCTGTATTCCTCGAAAACCTTCAGGTACTGTTGCCAGCATCCTGACTAAAGCATTTGTAGTGTTAGTATTAATGCCTGGTAAGTAATGCTCAAAGTTTCTAACTATGCTGATAGGTATGTGGTCTCCCAAGCATTGCCTGGGATCCACGACACATTGTTAAAGGATCTTTCACACTGCTGACTTCTGTGTGTCATTTTACTGAATTGAAAGAGCCTTCTTTTGTACAAGGTAGAACACTTGGGTGTTCCAGGTACACATCTTACCCATGTAGTTGACTTACATTGCATGACATGTGCAAAGTCATGGATTTCTCGAAGCTGTGGTTTTGGTATGAATAAGGGATTTATTCTTGCCTGGCTGCTATTTATACTGGGCACGAGAATGAAGAGTATATTTCCACTGAAAAGGGGTAGTAAGCACTTACCTTCTATTGCGAATTTTAGTGATACCATCTTGTACAGCTTCAGCCAGCTTGGTCTCCAGCAAAGTCCCAAATAGGGGTGATTGGGTCACAGAACTAATGCAGCCATTACATGGTCTGTTTGCCCCAATGGTCACAGGTTTGAGTCCCAGGGAGGCCACCCAACCACTCACCCTTCAGAGCCAAATAAAATGAGAGGGTAACACACAGCGTCTGTTAAGAGGGCCAAGCGAAAACCTCTGGAATTCTATGCACTCTCCCAAATCCCATGTTTTATGGTATGCAGTGTTATATTTTGCCCTAAAAGCTTTATGCAATTGATATTTAGAAATACATTTCCAGGTGACCCAAAGTATGGTTTTCAGCCCTAAAGTCCCCAACAGACGTTTTGTAGGAAGTTAATTATTATATTCATCTGGATTACCCTATTGACAATAATCAGACTCTCCCCTGCCCCCAGTGAATGCCCATAAAACCCCTGCAACCATAGTGACAGATGTTTGACGAGACTTGGCTGGAGGTCAGTGATATAATCCCTTCTACGCTAACATCCTTCTAAATTTAACCTGTGGAGCTCTTGCTATGTTCCCCATATTGAATGGAATTGCCTCTTCTTAGAGGGGCTACTGCAGAATATGTGTTGCACTGAGATCCTTTACTCCAGACAAAATACATCCCACAACTCTAGGACTCTCAGCAGCTGCTGCTGCCAATAAAGAGTAGTGGGACAGCGCGGGGGAAATTATTTTTAAAGAGCACATATCTGGCACTCCTGCTTACCCTACCGGCCAGCGCATCGGTGCTCCTTCACAGCTTCTTGGTTACTGCACGGGCTCCCCACCTAATCCAGATGCTGCGCTCATGCTGTACCAAGCATGAGAGAAGCGCCGGGATTGGCCTGAGTGGGCTGGTCTGATGCCGGCTCAGGCACAGGAAGTCTATGCCTTTTCTCCATCTATGTGCGCATATCGGTTTGGCTGTCCTAAGACGGCTGGCCAAACTAACATGCACACTTACAGTGCCCACCACTCCTCCTTTCTGCTCTCCATTGAGGATGGCCCCGCCCTAACCTCAACGGATTCGGCTCACAGTGAAAAATAAAATTATTATTTTTCAGATGCGGGCTCTGACCAGTGGGACGATGCTCCTCCGCCATTACGGAGGAGCCGCCGCTGCCTTCTCTTAGGGTGAAATTTGTAAGCATCAAAGCAAATGCAGACTGTGTGATTCAGAGCTCGTGCTAAGGAGGCATACGTTTTTTGCTGTGGTGTAGTGTTTTTCTTGCCAGAATGTCTCTAACCATTGAATTATTAACTAGATGAACCCAAAGACTATTCCAAGCGAATTGTTTCTACAGTCTTAAATCTGTAAGTATGTCACATGAGTTTTTAAGATTTTACATTTTTATGTAGACTATATTTTACCATCTTTGAGTATGTTTGTGTACAGCCATACTTATGTTTTCATACACTATTAGAATTATAAATCTAAATTAAGTTAGGCATGTGGAGAACAAAGAGAAGGACTGGCTGAGGACTTTAAGGAGGACTAGGCCTTTGTCAGTCGAATGAGACGTGGACAATATTATCTATCCATTGATGTGGCAAATCTCAGAACTGGCAAAAGACTTATGCTGCGTTGTGATGGTGGGCTGAGATGCTTGTAAGATGCTATGTTGCTGACTGCTAGGGCTTTTTTGAACAGCAGACATCAACACACATTTTGTGACATTATCACTTTGTCAACGGGAACAACTTTCTGCAGCCCTAGCAAGCAAGATGCTCCAAGTAAACTGAGGATTTCCGGTTCCAATATGCACGTACAATTAATTATTCAGATATGTGTAAACCATTTAGTATTCTTGCTTTTTAAGAAACCGCACACTTTGTTTATCAGATTTTTAGACTCGAGTCACGGATTTGTTTTCGAGTACATTTGTTTATTGTTATACTCCTTACTTTGTTCTTTGCCAGGTTATTGATTTAAATAATGATGGTAAAAATGATAGAATCAATTTAAGCAAAAATGTCAGAGTTGTGAAATGTATGAATGCGGAACAGCTGCTGGATGGGTTCTGTTGCACTGTTGAAGCTGCACTCGTGATCTTCCGTTGCCCCAGATATATGCCATCTGTTGTATGCAAAACAAGTAATAATTTACACATTGGCAGCCTGTGGGTGGTTAGTGTTTGTCTGATTTTGGGAAGCAGCAAACTTGCGCATCGAGGAAGTGTATCTTTATAGCAGTAAATGATGCAATTTAGCAAATTGTAGAGACAAAGGATCCTTAAATATCTGTTCCAGTAATAATTAAATATTTCCTGCACATCCATGACTTCATGAATCCAATTAATTTGTGTAATTTAACTCCTTAATTGACAGTGGCTGTAAAACATTGTTAATACTCTTCCAACTGAAAAGGAAAGCGTTAGGCACTTTGACGTTTCAGAGCCTAGTTGGAAGTTGGACCTCAATGTAAAGTCCTAATGCGGTGGCCCTAGCCAGAAGCTACAAATTAGTTGAGTGCCAAAGTAATATTTAAAATTCGTGTTTCAATTCTGGTTTACTTTTTTTTTTTAGTTTTTATTTGTTCTTTGCTAGTGGTGTGTTTTATTGTTGGTTATGCTTTGGAGCCTTGTATGAGAGTAGGAGAGTAGTGTCAGCCAGTTTGTAAAAATGTATGTGTGATATGTCTTAGGTAATATCATTTAATTACAAAAAACTAGACGAGAACCAGCCGTACAGTATCATATTTCTGATTTAACTATTTTGATAGCCAGTAATTAACTGTAAGTGACATGATTTGTTTACTATGGCGAGACACTTCTCCTAATTGAGCTTATCGAGTGGTCATTTATTCAAAAAGCATAAAATCTCCAGAAAAGTCCCTTGAAACTGTGAGAATCTGAAGGTAGGTGCAGTGCAGCTTGTCCTGATCACCTCTTTGTGTGGTTAAGCCATGTTTGGCAAGAGAAATGACATGATTAATGACAGCGCTATGAAACCACACCAGTGGCAGATGTACGCTGTAAAAATACATGTAGCATAAGGTTGCACATTAATATATCCATGAGTAATCCCACCCCTTCAGGGATGAACCCAGAACAGCGGAAAAACATGCATGTCTTGGAATTTCATTGACACAGTTCATCCGGTATATTTAAAGAGACTTATTTTTTTTGGTATCATCTAAGGAGGATAACATACATATATGTCTAACAACTGGGATACACATTAACCCTACCGCAGCCGTACTGATAAAAGTCTGTTAATAACATATATTATTGCTGTGATTACTTCTAAGCTCCTATTTTAGTGTATTTTTTCTTTTAAATGAATTTGTATTTATTTCGTTACCTAAATTAAAACAACTAAGTTACAGTGGTATATAAAATAGTAAAGTGAATGAAGAGTGTGCTTGTCTACAAGCGATTAGAATTTGTTTCTATTTTTAAGAGATACATATTTGAATCCACACTTGTTTATACCCTAAAATGGAGAGAAAGAATGAAGATCACAATACTCGATTGAGTAGAGGTATAAAATTTACATCAACGTACCCAAACAAAGAGATATGGAGTTTGTATCCAATATATGCTCGTAAACACACAAACCACACCTAATATCATTCCTAGTACATAAAGGGCATTGTATGTATGTATGTATATATATATATATATATATATGTATTATTGATCAAAACAATTATGTGCATGAGTTACTAAATTCAACATGTTGTCTTTTTTGAATGTTTCATATCGGTGTACCATATATGGCTACATTACATTTGAGTAAACTAAAAAGGATGTATGACGTTACAACGCATACTTTTACAATGCATACCTTTACAACGCATTTTATACAACGCAACATCCATTACAACGCATTCCATTACAATGCATGCCATTACAACGAATTTTTAAAAACTACCTTTACAACACATTCCATTACATCGCATACTACCTTTACATTGCATACCATTACAACGCATAACATTACATTGCATGTAAGGTAAGTATTGGATAGTGTAGGGGTAAAATTACTATTCTAACTCCAGTGGGTGCAACAGTAGGGTAAGTGTTGGATAGTGTAGGGGTAAAAATTACTATTCTAACTCCAGTGGGTGCAACAGTAGGGTAAGTGTTGGATAGTGTAGGGGTAAAAATTACTATTCTAACTCCAGAGGGTGCAATAGTAGGGTAAGTGTTGGATACTGTAGGGGTACTATGTGTTGTAATGCTATGCGTTGTAATGCTATGCGTTGTAATGACTGCGTTGTAATGACTGCGTTGTAATGACATGTGTTGTAGTGTCATGCGTTGTAATGGTTGCGTTGTAATGGATGTTGCGTTGTAAAAGTTTCGTTGTAATGGTAGTGCATTGTAAAAGTTGCGTTGTAAAGGTTGTTTCCCAACTAAAAATAATCGCACCAGGCTACTTTTTAATTGGTTTTTGTACTAATTGATTGCAAAGTTGGAAACGATATCATATTTTCCAGGCAGAAAGATTATGAAATCTGCTTAGGCCCTATTTGGGCTAGAAAGTGCCAAGGTAGCTAAAAGGTCAAGTTTAAAACCATCCTGCAATTACTTTACATTGTTATTCTGACTTTTTGCATAAAATCTCTAAATTTGAGAATACGTGTTCATTTACGATCTTCATACCAGTGTACAGCTGGCCTGAAAGGCAGTTCTTTTAAAATAATGGAGTTATTTTAAAATAACTTTTTCAATAATTATCAGGGCTCAAATTTGGCAACATGACTATCCCCTTTCCCTGAAACAGAGATCTTTTTCACGCCCCACTTCTCAAGAATTAGTTTCATAGGCGAGGGCTCCCTCAATATCCCGTCACAGTTCTGCTTCCCTCACTCTCTCCTTCAGACCACTCCCATGGATTCTAGAAGGCTTCTGAACTCCCGTCAAGTTGCCTCCCAACTCAGATGTTCTGGTGCACAGTAGAACGGGGTTTTGGGGCAAAGCAAAATTGCACCTATCCTTAGTGAATCTTTTATCTAAACAGGTAAGGTGCTATGGACCGGAGATCCAAAAAACCCTAAATCTCCTAAGTCACAGGCTGTCTCTATTTCCATAAACAACACACAAGGGCCCAGCACTCTAATATCAGTTATGGTTCATAAGAGGTGATTAGTTTTTATATATACATTTGTAAATCATATTTCATCAAAGCAGTGGCAGTTCAGCAGAGTTGTTTCCAGCAAATTCTTTATTCATAAATTCTGTTCCAGCAGGATAAAAAGACTGTAGCCAACGTGTTTTGTCCTCTTGGCCTACTTCAGGGCGAACAAAACATTTTCTTTTAGTCTGTGCTGAATTCATACACAAATGTGATTTCTCCTTTTAAGATCTGATAAGACTCGATTGTATCTGAGATTTCAAATGCAGTGTATGATGTTTATTAAGATTCGATTGCTGATTTCTCACGGTAGGGGATCAGTCAATATCAACCGTCCTCCTTTTTATTTCCTGACAGGTTTTGAAAATCGGTCGGCCTGCATCTTGTGACCATCTGATTAATAAAGTCCTCTGCGACCTTACGTTTCAAAAGGTTTAATTTATTTTGGGTCATAATAATTGTAGCGCCTAGACGCCTCCGGGCAGTAGCCCACTCTACAAATCCCATTAACATAAGATAACATAATTACAACCTTCTACCCCTAGCAGTCACTCCACTTGTCACTGAATGTTTGGTTCATGCTGGCTAATGAAGGAACTAAGGTCTTCCCACTCAGGATCTGTGGGGCCATTTCTGTTTCAGCTATTTGTAGGGCCCCTGAAATTACGTGGGGAAAAGACGATCTCTCTAGAATCTGCTGAGAGTTTATTCCAGGAGTGGGCGCCATATGGACACCTACATCTTCTCTCTTCCTCTAAGAACCAATGAATAGTTCTCCATCCTCACTTCAAACAACAAGCTCCGTGACCAATCATGTGAATGGGGAACAATGGCCATGCGTGCATCTAGCCTGGATTGTCTGTTGGGAACAGTCAGATTATATTATTTAAAGAGACTTTTTTTTACATAGGTCCAGCTCACTGCCAGCTTCCATAATGGCAGACTGGTTTGAGGTTTGTTTGGCATTTTAATTTTGGCAACAGTTTCAATATTTAGTTTAATCTATTCCCACAGTATACGTGTCATTATGCCCACCTGCCTGCAACCTCTCCAGCATCAGTCATAGGGTCGTCGCCTGTGATCTCTATCAAGTCTTCACCCACTTCCAATCTCACAGCCCAAGGTTCATGTGGTACCGGCAATCGCTTCACTCTCTAGTATCGCCACTTCATTTTAAATATGATAGATTGAAAAGCTACAAAATGCATTAAAGGTGCCGTCTGATGAATGGTGTCACAATATATCTCAGAACTCAAGCAACCTTCAAACAAAGGTGCATTCCGGAATGCGTATTGTTAGTGATGCTGGACTACTAAAGAGAAACATTCTTTCTCTTTTCTGGATGTCCCCTTTAATTCACTGGATTTGTTAATGAAGTTCACTTTCATTTTGATGTATTTCTGCCCTTTTTACCCTTCTATTCTTTCCCCATACCTATTTTCAGTCCCCTGAAGCTTCAAATCCACCCCTGCTATTCTTTAGTTAATAGTCCAGCGAGCCTGAGTTTTCTCAGGCAAGGCTTTTGGTGTGTCTGTCAGAGAGACAGACACACCAAAAGCCTTGTCACTAGAATATTTTCTTGAATCTGTGCGGATACTAAAGCGGTCCTCTGTCATACTTGGGGTCTTCCCTATAGCTTTATTGCATTCCTGATGTGGGATATGTTGATCTCTGAAATGGGCACTGAGCAGATGGAAACGTACTTCCTCCATGCCCATCAGCAGGCAGTGAGGACCAGCATTAGAGGTGCACACATATTCTTCTTATGCTCAGGTGTTTAACTTCGACCTGTTGTGCATTCCAGAAGTCACATTGTTAGTTTGTTTGCCCAATGAGCATTTTACTCCCGTAGTCTTCTGCGGCCACAGTAACTCGTCCCTTCACCGCTCTCTCTTCACACAGTGATCCTATGAACAGGACTGTGCCATGGTCCCTTTATTTTTGTGTATTCATCTACTTGTGCTGGGAGTCAAATCTCATATTTGCCATGTGTAATCCCCTTAGACAGTATTTGTAGTCCTCCCGATGAGTGTCAGGCTGGGACAGAAAATAGGTTTTGGCGCCAAAATAAAGGAGCTCCCATGTAAGTTAGTTTTAAAAATGCGGGCCACATTACAAATCAGAGTAGGTTTGGACCTGTTAAGACCACTCCAGAATACTCCCATCCTCTTTATTATTGGGAGCCATGCATGTGAATCAAATATGTTGATTATTACAACTTAATACTAATGATGGGTCGGTCAACACCAGGACCATAGTCTCGCTCACATCTATTCTCTGGCAAATGTGGTTTGTTTTGGCTGCAAGCTGACCTTGGCCCCTCTAAAAGTTAACTGTTGGAGTCATATAGAGCCAACACGTCTCTGCTGTTCAAACAGAAAAAAAGAGCAGAGTGCGTACGGAAGGGTCAGCAGTGAAGAAGAGGCAATCATACAGATGATTTAGACAACAGATATGTCCTATAAACATATCTTCTCTTTTCAACCTGTGTGTGACTATATCGAAAAAAGTCAGGGGGATCAATGAAACATGTAATAAACTTACTATTCATAGGTAAATGTGTTGCTTGGAAACTGGGAGATATGGGATCTAATTTCAGTTTACTATAATTTTGTATGATCCAGGGCAAACACTTAAGTTGTGTCTCCATTAGTTACCTGACATGAACTAGCTCAACATCCGTATTAATGCACCCACTATATCCATAGTAGCCCACATGAGTACCCGAGCCTGGATAAGCTAGAAGAATGAGAGGAGCAATATTGTGGCTGCAACCAGTTTAACCTTAGAATAGGATCCACCCGGAGAGGTGTTTCTTTTTTTGCAGACCTGTCCACGTCTGATTGGCTTGCAGTGAAGGGAAGTGTTGAGTGAGTGAAGCGCTGGAATGTGAAGTGCCGCTGGCGGGCATTGATTCATTCTTCCCTGACAGGTCGGAATCAGAGTTGCAGCACTAACCACAGCAATTATGGCATTAAAATGTCAAGATATTAGAGGTCAAAATAACAGATAATTTTCTTGCCGGTGTCAGATTAAAAATTGACACTCTTTGACAGCATGGGATCTCTGGCTGAGAAAACGATGACAGCTTAACTCGTCCTTCGCTTGTGAGGCAGCAAGTCGTAATGAACTTTTACCATGACAGGCTTCTCCTGTGGAGAAACATGACAGAACGCTCACGGTACGAAGCCCGCATCTCCTTTTCATATGTAAACAGCAATTACAGCGGGTATTAGACGTTGTTTGGAATTGTGTTTTGCTTATAGGTTTACATCATAATCCGCGCTCGTGTTCCAGGCAGGTTCCCCCTGCTTCCGGTAGGGCAGGCAGCCATTTTGAGTATGTTAACGACACGAAATCATTACATAAATGCACGCGGTAATGGGCGCATTAAAAATGCATTGCTTGCCCACACAACACCTCAAAATAAATATGCCGTCGTAATTCATGTTTCTTTTCAGGCTAGTTAGGAAACATATTATTCTAAAACCAACTCCTATAATTGCCACCCCTGCTCCATCATTCAACATTATTAAAAAAAGAAAAAGTATACTGAAGCACTGAAGGAAATATCGCTTTAATAACGTGAAATGATTTTGCTTTATAACAATAATTCAAGCGGGTGCTTGGGTGGAGAGAGAGATGGCGGGGGTGTTAAAGCAGGGGCGTAGCTGGAGCTTGTGGCGCCCGGGGCTAGCCTTCAGATTGCCGCCCCCTGGCCGGGGTGCTGGGGGGGTGCTGGGGAAAAAGGACGGCAAGCACCTGAAAGAGGTCCGAGAGACACGTAGTATCACCGCAAATAGTTACCTGGATCATGCAAGTTACATGCACATACATGACATGGTCCAGGGCTAGACAGCCCCCGTCCATAAAATAGTGCCGCCTGGGGCGGACTGCCCCCACTGCACCCCCCTAGCTACGCCGCTGTGTTAAAGGCAGTTCTACGTTCTGTTACCGTGTATTAAACCAGAGACAACCATGAAAGCACATGTTTGGTGAATTCTAAGGAAATGTTGCACCTGTATCGCTTGTTTCTTTGTCTCGAAATTCCATGGGGTGCTTTCAGCTTCAGTGGATGCATTCTGTTTGTTATTAGCCCTGCTTAGCACAAGGAGTGAGGACCGTGATTAAACAGAAACTTGATTTGATGTCCCTGTCTTAAAAGTCATTGACAGGTTTATCTGCTTATTTTCCCCAGTGTCCTCTTAAGGATGTTTTTTTGGGGGGGAGGGGGAAAGGGGAGGGCAAGACATATTTGGCTCCCTTGATGGAACAAATTATAATTGTATTAACCACTTCCTGCTAATTGAAGCCCGTATGTTGCTAAACAATAATAAACTATAGGGTAAACTTTAACAGGAGCACACAAAAACTGTTGGAATATATCCTGCTCGGGACCCCCCAGATCCTTAAAATGACACAAGCTAGAGGTGGGCAGAGAGGGAGAGAGTTTTAGATGGAGAGACAGGATAGACAGATGTTAAACAGAGGAAAAGGTCACTTTCCCAGGGTCCCCAAGGAAGGTGGGGCCATTGGCAATTTCCCCCTTTGCCCGTGCCTCAAAATGTCTCTGCTTCACCCTCTTTCTAGGTATTGCTGAGGAATGAGGAATGGGCTGATCTAAGTAGACTGTGCAGTATAACTACTGACATGTTATATGCCCTCTGTAAATGATTGTATTGCATGCATACTACCAGGAATACCATTCGTACACTTCACTGTGACTGCAGGGCGACCTCCGGCCCCTGGATAAGGTAGACTGTTGATGGTAGTAATGTTGAATTACCTCAGCTCACCTGCAGCTGAAATACCCAGACCAAACCATTTCAGCATGACTCTCACAGTTCATAGCCCTTGCGCTAATCTTCGAATGACAGTTATGCTGGCAGCAGGGCAACCATATGTCAGATTAAATATGTATTTATTCTTCGTGGGCCCAATGTTTAGCATATTTATATTTTTTCTCAAAGCTATTAGGATAGTTCATTGTTCTTGTACCATTAACTATCAGTATTGGTGAGTAATACTTACACAACCGGTAGGTCATAATTATGCAACTAGCATCTCCGCTCATCTTTGTTGAATCTATCAGTGACAGCACAGTATCTTTTCAAATCTGCTTAGTGAAGCTCTTGGCTCCCAGAGGAGTCTGAGAAGGTCACATCCTGTTTTTATTTCTTCGATATATATGTAGCTATTACAGAGATCTAACAAGATCAGATGGTTCAGAATGATTTACCAAGAGCAGGTCTGTAGAGGGGATTCCACAATGCACACTGTGACAATGAGCAGTGTAGACGTGCCTGTGAGTAGCCAGCATTTGTTTGCATGGTAGACTGAGGGAAGTGATGCACATGCAGAATGTATCTTGCCTGGCACAGGTTAAGAAACTTGTTTATTTTTGATTATGCTAAAAGGGATACAGTGTGATTACATTCAGCGAGGCTGCCCTGTGCAAGAAGGGGCAGTCCCTAATGCTTTTGATACAGCTGGATGACTAGGCAGTAGCGAGCGCAGTAAGGTTGATAGCTAGGCTCCCACGGACTATATGCTTCCTTCTCGCCTCCTTGAGTATATTATCAAAGTTGAAAATGGCTCCTTTGTCACTCAAAAACGTAACTAATTTTCGAGGTGGGTTTGGATCTAATTTTACTATGTACAAGGTGAACTCAGGTTTCTGGATATGTTTTCTAATCATGTATAGCCATATTTCATTTGAAGTCCTTCTGTGGAATAAAGGCAGTGATCTACCCGCAGACGAATCTTAATAGTGGAACATGCCACCTTTACAACTGAAATGTACTCCTTTGGGTACAGCAGAGTTTCAACAAACGCACATGATTTATCTTTCCAACAATTGGATTTGCCAGAACTGTTGATGTCTACATGTAGCGCGTTGCACATATGGGTGAGCCTAATGAAACCCTCTGGATACTGCACGTCTGTTTTTTCTAAAAATATATTTCCCGCCTCTACTTCTGATTACCTTTGTACTGGTTGAGTATACCTGGGTTATTGAATATTTTTGATCTATTTCACTGAGTGTTGCCTTACTCTTTTATCAACTTTAGTCTATATATGCTTCATGCAGATATTTAATGCTTGATATTATTATTCAATTCAGGCTTTGACTATATTTTCCTGTTAGCATTTTCCGTGTTGGCTCTGCAGCCTTCAAGAGATGTCTTTTTTGTTTTCCATCCTGTTGATCCGCAGCGCATTGGTATAGTTTCATCCTTCTTACTGTCCTGACTGTCTTTTTCTGGGTGGAAGCTTGTATGTTGTTTCAAGCACTTTCCTCACATAGATTCCGCAGCTAGAGGGCAGAATGATCTAATTTGTGGAACAAAGACCTCACTGAGCCCAAGGGGGTTGAAATCCCCTCGGGCTCTGTGAGGCCTTTGTTCACAGCAACAGCTTTGAACATACATTGGAATGTTGATGCTCCGAGCTTCTACCAGCCATTAGAAGCCCAGAGCACTCCATTGTCTTCAGTGGAGATCTGAACATCACTGGTGTAAAACAGGCCCTCGCAGTCCCTGCGGTGGGACCACCGAGGTGTAGGGGGCCAGCTCAGCACTGTACTCAGGCTTTAGAGATCCATATAAAAAACCGAGAGGGGGCCCCTTCATGTATCTTGAAGGGGGAGCCCCTCAACTTTCGTTACGCCAGTGCTGAGCATTCCAATGTTCTAAGATTCTTTAAAGACTTTCTTCAACGAGGGATAGTCATTAAGCCACCAGGGTTATTTTGGTTACTAACAGCATGATTAGTATTTCAGATAACTGTCGTCTTACATAGGAGCTCCCTAGCCTTCTTTCTTGAACTCAAAGGGGCTATCCAGTTAATTATGTCATAATAGGCCCCCCAACCCAAGGGACATAATCAAATTAAAGACATTCTGGAATACATATTTATTGTTTGTGATTGTCTGTGATGCAGGCTGGGTAAAGAGTTTTTGTTTGCTTCATTACACTGGAAGGCCTCTTTCAAACAAATGTGCACAAAATAATATTTTTTTTCTGATGGTCCTCTCCACTCGCTCTTTTGTTGTGGCTGAATAACCCATTACACTCATGAATGGTGAGTAATATTAACTCTTTTGGGATAGGGATCCAGTGCCTAATGGGGTTGCTGCCAAGCATAGGCGCTGGAAGTAGGGGTGCCTGGGGTGCTGCAGCATCCCCAAAACCACAATGCTGGAGTTCAGTGGGTGAATGAGCAATACAGGTGCCTTTAAATGTTGTTTCTATTTTTTCACACTTTCTGTGCATTCAAAGACAGAGGTCAAAAGTCCAGCTGTGTCTTCTGATTCGTTGTTACTTATTCTTTTATCATGGAGATTATTATTTACTTTTTTGAGCATCCTGGAGCATTTTGTAAAATTAAGTTTGTGACAGTCTTGCTGCCTGGGGTACAGGAAGTGTGAAAGAAAAGTGTGTAGGATTTCAACAAAATTAAAAAACCTGTAAATAGACTAGAAATATTTCAAAATATATCAGCAGTGAAGAAAACACACTGAAGCACTTGTTTTTTAGTTCTCAAGTATGATAGAAATAAATGTAAATACGATCAAATGTATTTTAGGCACTTTACTTGCGAATGTGCAAATTATAAATCTTCTCTGAAACTCTTTATTCGCTCATTATCGTTTGGGCACAATACAATTTGGATTTGGATTTTCCATTTATAAAGCATAACAGATACTCAATGGCCTCCTGGCGCAGCGAACCTGGAGAATTATACAGAGACTAAAGCAGAAAACTGAATCGGGGTTTACAAGAAAATAGGCAAGTTTTAAAATCATTGCAAATAGGAAACAGTTGATCAAGCAGGCATTTAAACAGTGGGAGATAATCTAAGTTTTAGCTGCAAAGATGGAGAAAGTGTGTGGTTCAAAGGAGGAGCATCTGAATGTAGGTACCATGAGCAGGAGGGCGTTGGCAAACCTGAGAAATCCAGGGAAGTTTGCTGAGGGCAGCTGCAGGAGAGGCCTAATGAGTGAGCTGCAAATTCAACCACGTTGCCCCAGATATCAACATTAAATATCTAAATTTAGTGGCAATGTCAATAACAAATGTGCTGTCTGTAAATGACAGTGCACTTCCACACCGTTATTTAGGAATATATTTGCAACAGTGTGCTAAAAAAGCACCACCAGCTACATACATGCGCCGCTAACATTGGTTGGGTACTTATTTAATAGTCATATCCGAGTAGTTCAGACGTGCTGTTCTCAGAGACCCCTACTCACATTTCCCCAGAGACATCTAGAGTGGGGGTGGGGGGTGGGGGGGGTACAAAATCAGCCGCAGCTGAGTAGGCAAAATCCTATTTATTGGCTGTTGGTTAATCAAGCTTGAAGGACACATCATTCCTATTTGTGCATAACACCTTATCTTGGTTCCCTTGGAGAACTCTTCTTACTAAAAACAATGACTGAGCAAGTGGGTAATGCTGCACATGAGCTAAATCTCTCAGCCGAAGAAGATGCAGATGCAATACAAATTACAGAAAATCTTAGAAATGCTATCACCTTAAAACTAGCTTCATATGGTTTAACAGCTAGAGGTGGGCCAGTAACCTTCGTGATTGAGGCACACAAATCATTCAGAACAGAGGTATTCTATCCATGGGTTAGATTCCCACAGGCAAATGCACGATCAAAAGCATTTTATTACTACACAGAAGGTGACTTAGCGAATGAATATTGTCCGTATGAGGACATTGAAGTTCCGCTCACTTACCAGGTGCATTTATACTGGTTTAAAGGTGCCCTTCCCATACAAGAAATAAAGTAAGACTTGGTCCGCTCTGAAGAGATGGAGCAACATAGCCAGTACTAGCAGCCTACACACCAAATCCTGACATTGAAACTTATGGACACTTCATACAGAACTAATAAGGCTTTGCAGAAATATGACACAGTTCGTAATGAGAACACTCTCCTTCTTAATGGGCGAATGGGCCTCACTTGTGTTCTACTCTTGATCTGTGTATGATGCTTGTATTTTTCACAGTCTCTGTGACTTTACTAATAGAAGGTTGATACAGCACCCCCACTCTGAAAAATATTTCAACATTACTGCTGCCAAGTAGGCTTCTGCTTCATTTAGGAAGCACCAGTACTTAATTTAAGCTAGTGGTTTCTAGTACTCTGCACCAGCATTTCATCATCATTACCAGCGATAAGCCTTTCTGTCTGAACTTCCTGTATAGTAGCAAGAGGAGGGTGTTGGCTACTCAGGAGCCCACTAGGCCTACTATTCAGTATTGGCCACATAGTGTGGTTTGATCAGATCAATGGAGACAAATCTCTTCTTTTTTCCAGCAAGAGGTGACAGAAGTACAGTTCTTGTTCTTTCGACGCTCAGGACAGGTAAAGGCTTTCTATACGATGGCCCAAATTCAATTTTTTCCCTGACCAGATCCCCACCTTTAGGAATCCAGACAGGTCTTGCCGTGACTGGCTTGACTTCCCCAGTGGCAGTCCACTTTACCTGCACATTACTCTGAGGTGCCCTGGATTCATTCAGATCCTGTACAACAGCCAAACATTTATTGATGTCAAAAGGTTTTTCATCTGCCACTGTACCTTCACAATCGAGATCAGGTACCCACATTCTTGTCCCAAAAAGGACCTCATAAGGAGTGACACCCCCTAGAGAACTACTTGGCAGGTTATTCAAGGCCCGCTGTACCCCACGTGCAGATCCTATATAGGTTTTATAGGAACTTCAAGACAAACAGCCCCATGCATCAAGCTAAAAACCGGTTGCAAACGGGCAGATTCTCAGAATCTGCCCCTTTGCGACCAGTATTTTTGCATTTGGGATGCATCATCCCAAATGCAAAAAATCGCAATTTAAGGAATCTCTAAATTGAGATTCCTTAAATTGCGATTGCATTTAAGGAATCCCAAAATGAGATTCCTTAAATGCAATGCATCAAAGTAAAAAAAATAGCGATTTCCCTAATTGGAGTAGCAAATTACCACGAAGTTGAACTTCATGGTAATTTGCAAAAACTTTGAAAAATGCACTTTTGTGCATTTTTCCAAGTTTCATGTTGGGCACACACATGCCCTAAGGGCATGTGTGTGCGCAACATATGTGCACAGATCAATTTCAGGGGTGCAACTGGGTGCCCTTTTGACACCCTGGCACCCTTGAAATTTCATTCTCAATTTGTGATTCTCTAATTGAGAATCGCAAATTGAGAATGTCTTCCCATTCATTCCTATGGACATCTAGGCCCATAGGAATGAATGGGGAGGTATTCCTTAATTGCGATTCGCAATTAAGGAATATTTAGAAATCGCTATTTTTTAAGCGATTTCTACATGCATAGGCTTTTGCGATTCCTTAATTGTGATTCCTTAAAAATCGCAATTAAGGAATCGCAAAAGCCAACATTGATGCATGTGCCTTTTAGACTCTCTTTCTTAATGGGCCTCACTCTTAATGGGCCTCACTTGTGTACTACTCTTGATCTGTGTGTGATGCTTGTATTTTTCACAGTCTCTGTGACTTTACTAATAGAAGGTTGATGCAGCACCCCCACTCTGAAAATTGTTTCAACATTACTGCTGCCAAGAAGGCTCCTGCTTCATTTTGGAAGCACCCGTACTTAATTTGAGCTAGTGGCTTCCGGTACTCTGCACCGGCATTTACTCATCAGCACCAGCACTTTTCATGAGCACCAGTTAAGGACACATTAATTTAAGGTACAGGCCGATTAAGTGATATGCCCAGGATCACAGAATGTTGAGCCAATGCTGAGACTCGAACCTGATTTCCCAGCTCTGAAGTCGGCAGCTCTGGCCATTATGCAACATCCTCTCCCCACTGTCATGGTTAGTAGTTGGTTCTGTTTTAGGCGACGCTAGCAGGAGAAATGGGCTGGGGCAATCTGCCTCATGACGAGAGCCCCAGCACTTTATTATTATTATTATTATTATTTTTACAAATTAACCACTGGGAGGCACCCTCCTTGAAACTGAAATGAAAATGAAGTCTGCATTGAACAGCAGTGCTTTTCATTCGACAGTCCGTCTGCGCAGCCAGTGCGGTATTAACATAATGTGTAATTACGGTGAGTGGGAGAGTCAGTCTTCAGAAACCGCTCAAGTGCTATGAATAAATCATGGTGCTTTAACCTGGACCCCAGAGGAAGTGCGTCTCATTGTGTGATGTAAAATTGAGTCTGTGGCCTCGGTTTATTTTAATGAAATTAGGACGCCTCTCCTACCCTACCCAGAGCCGCGTGCATTGAACAGTGGGTGTGCCCCAGCAGGCCGCTTAATGGAGTAATGGACAGAGAAACTCAAATGCAAATGTTCAGCCTATAGTTGTGACTTCAATCTAATATCAATGCTAGGTTTAGGCTCAAAGGGCTAGGAATTTGCAGCTTGATACGAACAGCTATATTGTGCATATGCCAAAAACATGTATTTTATTTGTTTAGTTATTCATTTGGGGATGATGTAAAGTGAGTGCCGGATGCACTAAGGAAATTTTATCTGAAACCGTTGTTTTTAAAATACCATGTTCGATCCACCAAAAATGCTATGAGGTTAGAATCTTCACTGGAAAGTTCGGATGTTTGCTTTTATGTGGCATCTTACATCTTTAAATGCATTGCTGCTAGGAAATCAATTGTTCCTTAAATTCTACATGATCTGGAGTTCCCTATTTAAAGGTATCCCGCACTTTAGGCTTAATTAACACAAAAAGAAATTTGAGCCGGTATGTGACATTTTTAGTGTGATTTGCACATAAATATACAATGTTAACTATTATAACCCTGTATGTTGTATGCACTAGCCACTTTATACATGACACTTTATAGCGTAACTTGAACATGATACACAATGTTAATACTTGTTATCCGTGATTATATTTATTTGATATGCCTATAACCACAAAAGGTTTTATTGTGTAAGTTACATATTTGATAAGGTTTAAACAATTCAGGGTGATCATTGTTGATTATGTACATTGTATATTGTAAGCACAAGTCACTTTATTGCGAAATTTACATATTTTGAATAGTATTATTTTGCGATTCTGCACATATCCTTTACTTTTAATCAGTTCCCCTTAACAAGTACTATTGTCAAGTATGAAACAGAGGTTGTAATTTTTGTTTTTATGTATGCTTATATGTTTGTTATTACACACCGAATAAAGCTTTTGAAATTGAGTGCTGGATGCTTCTAGTCAGACAATATATAACACTTTGAGAGGAGGTTTTACAAGGGGCTCTACGTTTATAAGAGTTCAATGGTATGCACCAGATCAAATGTGGCAAAGTCAAATTTCGGTATTACCACCTTGGTGTACTGATTTGGTGAGGAAGCCCTCTGTTGATCCTTTGGCATCCTCTGGGTGATAGAAGTCAAGACTGGCTCTAGTCATATGATTAGAAAGGAATCAGAAAGTCAAGAAAAACCGGTGGCACCTATTTTTGACTTATACATGGACGATCCAGGTTTGGTAGTACTGCTATATTTGTATAGAGGAATGTCACTTTATAGGGGCTGCAGCACGTTGAATAACACTGACAGTGTACCTAGCTTACCAGCAAGCTCTTTGGATCCTATTACATATGTTTGCCCTCGTGCAGGGCAACTTTTCACCAAATAACCAGTGGACAAACAACATTTGTACTAACAGACTGCTGCAATAATGCACCCACTGTATCTTTCAGTAGCTATATTATTTTTTCTTTGGTTTATCAGTGCAAATGTTAGTTTTGCACTGCTTGGTTGGGCATATGTCGTTGTGGCTTTTCGGTGTTTTCTGGAAAATGCAGGTAATCTGAACCATTGCTTTAGATTGGGTCCCTTGTTTTTGGCTTTTGTTTGAAACATTTGAAGAAAGTGAATCGTCTCAGTTATTGATATTAAAATAATTTGTGGTAAAATTCCTGGTTTACCTGCCCTATGTGATTTTTGAAATAGATTTCCTTTCCTGGTCTTCTTTGAGTTATTTTTGTCCTTTTCACATGGGTGATCTGAATGAAATCCCCTGGATACTGCTCATCTGAGTTTTGACAAAATATTTTCCCGCCTCTACTTCTGATTACCTGTGTACTGGTAAGGTGTGCCTGGGCTATTCAACTTTTCTAATCTATTTCACTGAGTTTTGCCACACTTTTCAATCTACTTTAGTCCATATGTGCTATTTTTGAAGTAGGTATATTTCTGTGGATGTTGAAGAAATTACTTCGCTTTAGTCTGTGTGCCAGACGCAGACTGGGACAGTGTGCCATTTCACAGCACATGCGTTGTTCCTATTGCAGGTGGGAGCCTGCACATGCAATGTTTGCTGCTGGTATGGCTGTTACTTTGTAGACTGCAATCTGGCCAGCATTTCAAAGAGTGACAGAGATCCTGCTGTAGTCCTGTGTAGAGAGGAACTGTACCCACCTGTAGAGGGTATTCCTTGGAGTCCTTGATAGCCCATATACCAATTTTCTAGTTGCACCATTGGGGAAAAACTGACTGTGCACCACTTCTGTGTGACTTGTGGAACAGCCGTGAACCTTCTGTTGGCATCTTTGCCTCTGCGCTCATGTCTGTAGCACAGGCCAGGCACAAACAATTCCCTCATATGCTTGGGTTTATGCCCCCATGAACATGAGCGAATGCCCCTATAAGATCGTGCCCAGGCCCGGACTGGATGCTGCGGGCACCGGGCAATCCCCCGGTGCGCCGCAAGGGTGGGGGCCGGTTTTGGGCCCTGGGGGGCGTTTTTGTTACAGGGCCGTTTTTGCAGCCCTGTAACAAAATCAGCCGAAAACCGACCTGAGCTCGGTCGCACCCCCAGGTTGCTGGCCGAGCACTTTGCCAGGGCCGGTTTTGGTTCTCAGTCCTGCCCTGATCGTGCCGGTGGGGGATCTGTATTGCAAACTGGCCTGTGCAAGTATCTGTGACCCATTCTGTGCTACTAAAGGGCACAAAATGAGCAGGCACACATGGCTGTTTTTCCCCCAGGCCACTTGCCTTAATAAAGCCCTGGGAGATATTCCAGGCTCCTATTTCAGATTAAAAACATTCCACTGGTGGCAATCAATTTTAGCTTCCCTAACACCTGCGTCTTAGAAAAGTCTTCAAACCCTGGATAAGAAAAGTACCAGCAGTGGCGAGTCAGTAGAGTAGTATAGCGTGCAAAGGAGTACAGCACTATCCAAGCCAACCCAGAACAAGTGAAAACCACATCTGGAATGTGAATTTCTGTATTAGAGTCAACCAGTGAAGTACAGCTTAGCACAGCATCTATTTGTATGTAGAACATGTTAACTCCTTAGGGCATCTTTGCACCAAATAGCAGATGTTTATTGTTGCCCGATACAAGTGTACTCGTTTTATCGACCACAGAATGATGACAAACAGAGAGGACCCACTGGAATTTGAACCCGTGACCATGAGCTCAAATACAGTGCCCTGGAATAGATGCATCAGTCCAATGAGGCACCAGACCCAGCTCAGTTCAGTCGTGCATAATGCACCCTCTACTGACAAAGCCAATCAGAAACTAACAGCACCCTACTGCAAGAACTATGCATCGCTGAAGAAGAAGAAAAGGACGCCCTGAGAATTCTTTCCTTTATAGATGGAGCACATTATACATGGAAAAGACAAAATACCCTTTTTGCCCACTCAAACCCTTTAATAATATTTACTTACTAAAGCAAAAATGCCAGTCAATTTTATTTCACCCCTCGTTTACTTCATGTAAAGTGCCTGGAGCACGTTCGCCTGAAGTATGTTAACAAATATCACAGATAGCACAATGGCTTCAGAGGAAGGGGAGGCAATAAGCTGCATTATCATTTTGATCTGCCTTCTGCCGTTATTGGATTTCTCAGCATTAAAAAGTGATGCTTTCCCCGGTCTTGTTTTATTGCATTAATAAACTCGATAAAAGAAAATATGCATTTCCACATGAATACTTTACTCTTGGTGTTTGGTACAGGTTTTCAGGAGAGGAAATGCATTTTCAGGGGAATTCTACTCAAAGAAAACCATATATTTTTCCTGAAATAAAGTCAATAATTTATCAGCAATTGGCAGGAGAGATTTCTGCTGCTCAGTTTCGGATTGTACTAGTTTTACAGCACTTAACTGCATTGGGGGCTCAGTAATGACCTGGTTAAGTTCCCCATGGGCTTCTGAAAAGTGCATAAAGTGCAAAATATAATCCCGTGCATAAATTGCAGACTATAATTCCATGTTTTTATTTTTCGCTTCATGCCACACTTAACCTATTTCTAAGTGCTGTAAATGATTACTCTTGAACAGGATCTTCAATAGAAACAAGTATACTTGCATTTCGCATTTCCAGTGTGTAAGGCTTCACTCTGAGTTTCTGTCACAAACAGAAACTTGTGCCAAAAGCTAAAGTACAAGGTCTGCTGAAAAAAATGCACATTTGGTAAGTTTCCACTCAATTTTCGCTAGGAAAAACCTGACGATATGGTAATGGGGATAAAAACCTTGCAAGGAGTAAAAATATAGGAACATTGATGCACAAAAATCTGATTCTGCACGTTATGCCTCATTCTGAATAGGAAGACTTGAAACGATGTGGTAATCTGGCAACAACTGGTAAATAAACCAACCTGCGTGATCAGTATTTACCAGTGTCGCATTACTGTACCAAAACTTTTAACTCATCATGAAACCATTAAGGTTCACGTCTCGGTAAACATGCAGCAAAGCTTTTCCCATGAATAGGTGTCTTACTCCAGGCTTTACTGTTACTTACTCATGAATTTCACAATGTGCTTCGTGTTCAAAGGTACTCAAAGAAAATGATTTGTGAATCAGGCATAGGAATATTCAAGTGTAACTCACATCTAAGACAGATGCAAGACACTGCTATTCATACCAGCTTTTGTGACTGTAATTTGCTTAAAACGAAATGTTTGTGTAAAAGAGGAGCACACAGTTTAATAGGTAATAATATCTGTAAAAAAAGCAACTTTTTTTCTCCTTTTGGTATGACGATCTAAACATTTGCAGTTTGTATTTCTAGCTTGGTTTTTCTTCCCCAAAATATGTGCATAATTATAAAAATATATATAATTAAGGTATAAAAGGGCACACCCTTTAGCTGGTTAGTATTCATCGTTTGGTGGAGATTAACAGCATAACCTTGTGTATGAATATGAATAGGATGGACGCTATTTACTGTGATGGAAGAATGTCCGCAGTGGGATTTCTCTTCTGGGCAAGTGTGACACTAGGTCCTGCAGTGCCTACCTATATGATGCTGCCCTCATGGTGTAGGTTAGCTACTGCTAAGGGGATCCTGCTGGTGGCTTGCCTGATGTCCTCAGATGAAAGTGTTGATGCATTGATCTTCTTGCTGTACGGAGGCTTTTGGACAAACAGTGACCTTCTGATGGGGTTCTGCTTTCTGTGCCACTAGGGTTTGGTTGTATGAATTGTTATGTAATTGCTGGTCATCCGTTCAGTACTGGTATGTGGGAACGTCTTGGAGACTGTGAGTAGGGTTTGTGACATGTACCAAGGGTTTCTTAGCAATGTAGAGTGGAACATGCCCCTGGAACTCCACTGGTGGTCTTCAACAATCTCAGCAAAGATGGACTGAATCAACTCTTCTACCTTTCTACCTCTGTTTATTGAAGGCCCTATTTTAAAAAAAAGCTGACGACTGCATTCAACTTAGGCGCACAAGTTAATTTGACAGGGTGAATTTCCAAACCTGGTTTACAGAATCAGAACACTGGAATGCTATCCCTGCAAATGCGGAAATTGTGGCAATATAGTGGAATAATCTGGCAACCCCAAATCCCACACAAGTCCAACACTATCCCGAAATATAAGAATAACTCTACGGTAGTACATTTCTGATTTTCTTTGCTGTCCTTTGTGAATCAGGGCATTGATCAGTTAGATTAACCAGCAAGACCACGTTTCTATTATTATTCTGAATTAGCTATTGTCAGGTTAAATTTGCATCTGCAATCCTCTTTTTCACCCTGCACAAAAGTACTTTGCGTTACTGTGCTCTTTTAAATTTGAACCATGGGGAATAGGTGTGGCCTAATGGCTTGAGCTGCTGCCTTTGGAACATGGAGACCCAGGTTCGAATCCTGAGCTTAGCTAGACCCAACATTGTGTGATTGTGGACAAAGTGTGTACTACATACATACATACATACATACATACAACAATGGGACATAGTTTGGCAATTTTATGTTCCCTACTTTGAATGTTTAAAAGAATATGCCATCATTGCCCAGAACGTGGGAGGGTGAAGGTTAACAGCCGGATTTTGATGGGTTGGAAATCAAGTATCCTGCCTACTAAATATGTTTTTGGCTTTCCTCTCCTCTTAAAATGAAGAACTTAGATAGTTGTTTGATACACAACAAACCCATTAAGTAGATTGACACACAGTGGTCCTTGTCATCAGGAGACCATGTTTCCCAGTTCTAGGCTTTCATTTGACAACCTGCGGGTTGCTGATAGCAGTGATTTGTCACAGAACTGTTCAGAAGAGATGACATGGAGAAAGGCGGAAACCTTGAATTATGCAAGTATAATTATTTAAGGCAGCTATATAAACATATAAGAAGGCTACCAATAGACCATAAAGTATATTGCTCTTCCAGTGTATTGTCTTCATTAATTTATCACATGTAAAGCAAGCAATCTATTCAGTGGTATGTTATAAACAGTTGTAGATTAATTAAAATGGTTGTCGCCCATTTAATTCCATACATCCAACACACATTTCGCAACGTAAGGCCACTTTTTCAAGGCAGGAAAATGACAATCCTAATAATAAACAATAAATATAAAATAGCAAACAAATCCTTAACAAAATAATTAATTGTTTGATAGCTATAATATACACATAAATAAAAATAGCTAACCAACAGTGTTAGACGTGGCATTCTTGGCATGGTTTCTCCACCTATCTTTTTGCCCTCAGAACTTCTGTTTTGCTGACTACTTTTTTGCTGGCTCTAGGACTCTGTGCAATTTACCATTTGTCTAATTGGCACTTTTAATTTATCAGTAACTCCCAAGTAGAGTGGCACCACCTGTGCCCAGGGCCATACCTAAAATGCTACTAGAGAGCCTGCAGCACTGATTATACCACCTACTTCAGCAGAACTTTAAATATGTCTCAGGCCTGCCATTACAGCCTGTGTGTGCAGTTTTAAATTGTCATGTCGAACTGGTAAAAAATAACTTTTGCCATGCCCAAACCTTCCTTTTTTAATACATATAACTCAACCCTTCAGGTAGGCCCTGGACAGCCTAGAGGGCATGGTGCAGTGTATTCAAAAATTTGGGCATGTACTTTTAGGAATTACATGTCCTGTTAGTGAAAATAATCTTACATTAGTTTTTCACTATGGAAAGCCTACCTCTCTCATAGGACAATATTGGGGTTACCTTATTAAATTTAATAAGCTGTAATTCCCAAGTGGGAGCAAGTTCATGTTTGGTATCTTTGGAATTGTAATGAAAAATCCTAACTTATGTTGAAGTCGGATTTTACATTATAATTCTGAAAATGCCATCACTGGCAATATGGGAGGACGCAACTGGGCACAGGCCTACTTACAATTGAATAGGCTCTGTAATGCCGCCACACAAAGGGCTGCATTCATCATGTAACTAGTCTGAAGCCAGGACAGGTGAGGCAGGATACCTGGTGACTTGAAAGGTAAACCTCTAGAAACGTCTCCCACACTTTAAAGGCACAACTAGGTATAAATGCTGGACCTTAGACACCACCACTACAGTATGCTTCTGTACATGTAGATACTGTGCCAGGAAGAAGGATTGCTGTGCTGCTGAATGACTGACACTCTGCTGGACTCCTGCTTTGCTGTGCTGACCTGCTGCCCCCTTGCCTGGGTGATAAGGACTGGTCTTGTATCTTCCGATCCCAGAACCCAGAGTGACTCCATGGGCACATTATCTGGCTTCTTGACCTTTAGCCTGTGGCACATAACAGGTTTCCAGCAACCTTGCATCTGCACCCGGACTCTGCCATCTGTGAGAATACCCTGCCAAGTGGTTCCACTCAGTCCTGGACCCTTGGAAGTGGGCTTAAAGTGCTCTACCCGCCTCTGTGGACCCAGTGGAACCAACACATCTCCTCTGCTGCAAAGTGCAACCCAGAGCAGAACTGATGCATTTCCACCGCTGCACGGATTGGACCACTCACAAAGACTTGCATCGCCCCTCTTTGGTGCTGCTATTATTTTAATTTAGTTTGTACAGGTGCTTCTGTTTGTATCATTCAAAACACAATAGACCAGGCACATGTTATAGTCTCTATGCAATTAAACTGGATTGTCTTTTTGCATGAACAGACACCATTGTGTCTGCTAATAATATGTAACTTTGATGAGTGTGTGAATAAACAGAACTGCTGCTACCAAAATGTCCTGCGGTATGGAAGAATCTGCTATGTTTGCCGTTCCGCCCCCTGCAGCGTGTCTGCAACTGTTTTACTCTGCAGAACATCTGCATTATTCAGGAAAGTATGACTTCTTTGAATACAATGAGGGTTCATTGCATTTTAATGAGATCTGGAATTCTGCTGGGCTACAAAAGCTTTTTTTTTCCCACTCGGTGGCGAAGGCACACGTCTGAACTATTAGAGACTTTCCATATCGCAAACCTGAAAGATGATGTGGGAGGTGCAAATGGATGTTAAGGCGCTGCATATATTAGAGCACTTCTCAATTACGTGGAGCTCTGGGTTGTCCTAGCACATTGTCTTTTCCTGACACTGTGCCAGGATCAATTAGGATGATCCTCAATTAGCAAGCTAGCTCTTGTTTGGGGTAACACTACAAGCACATCACAAAGGAGGATCTGCAGTTGGTGCCTGACACTCATTTGTAGTCAAGTGTATAATTCTTTGTGCTGCTGCACACCTCTCACTATCATAAAAAGTATTAGGGAGGTTTCCACCAGCATGGTAGCATTTTCCCCTGTGCATATTTTTAACCTAGAACCAATAGTTTTGCTGGTCCCTGAGGTCAACGTTGCTTATGGGTAATCACACAATTGGATGACGTTTAACGGGTTAAAAGTGCTCCAAAACATACAGCCACCTGCCCCAACAGCATATGATGACAGTAATTCAAAAGATATTGTGCTAAATATGTGCATTATTTTCAAGTAGAATGGTGCCAACAAATTAGTTTTAAATTTGAAATAAATGTATATGTACACAGTGTATGTTCTTTTTTTTCCTATTGAATGTTTTATTGAAGTACTCTCTTATTTGCTTTGGCACTGCAATTAGTGTAGCTGTCTCGAGAGCCCTTGATTTAGTTGATTTCACATGTTCAATGGTGTAGCTCTCTGAATCCTAGAAGTGTTAATACTTTGCTAGAGCTCAACGAGCCAAAGGCTGATAGCATAAGGACTGCTTAAGGAGACAAAAAAGGAAAAGAAAGCAAGGCTAGGAGACATTCAAAGGGAGAGAGATCTTCTTCAGGATAGACAGGCATTCAGTGGAGAATCTTCGACCAAAAAGATCTGATAGAATGTATTCACTATAAACGAGCTGTTGGCTGAGTGGAGTGTTTTAAATGAAGAACATAATTGCTTCAAATGCCTCAAGAAGTGGTGGGGGTTTCTGACCGTCTGGTAATTTTAAATACCCACAATAAGCTTTTAAAGAGCCTATTTTAAGATTACGCATTGTGTAGTGTAGATTAATCGTCATACATCAATTGGCCATTGTGAGGCAAAATATTGTGCATCTTCCACGAATAGGGAGTATATTCTCAACATGGGTGTCCATGTCCTACAGAGAACAGTGACGAAGTTGTAATTGACGTTCGGAAATGACGAGTCGTGAAAAGCAGCAGTAATTTAAAATATTGGAGAACTAAAAGAAAAAATAATGTGAATATCCAATCAAATTTGAAAAAAGGTGTTATTGGTTAAAAGCTTTGAGTGATTGAAAAACTGATGCTTCAACAACCTGGGATTGGGAATCCAGCATCAGTGAACTCTTGAAAATAACAAATATCAAAGCCAGACAAATATAGTCCTATTAACCTCGAGACATATCCAAGGTAGATATGCAGCTGTGTAAATGTGTGTGGAGTTCTTTCGGTGGGTGCAGTGTTGGATTTGGCGGTGTGAGTGGTTGTTGATTGCCCCACCAAATCTCTTCTCACTAGCTCATTTAAGCAAGTCTCAAAAAAAGAAAACAACTATGTTCTTTGAATTAATTAAAATCACAAATATTTCTTTTTATTTCCTGCCTATCAGATGAGAACCAATTGCAAAATGTAGCCATGGAAAGTGTTTTCAATATTTGCCAGGACTGAGCTGCAAGAGCCAGACATTCCCTCGCCAGTGACTGATAAGTATCTGTTGTAAATAGGAAGAGCCAAGTAGTTGCTTGTATGAAGTTTATTCCAGGAGTCAACTTGTACAACCACCACAAACAGGTACCAGATATAACTGAAGTACAGTAGAACATTACTAACCTAAGAATGTCAGAATAGAAGGAACCAAAACAATTCTAAATAGAACATGGGAGGTAGGGCAGGAGAAACATGGGAGAAAGAACAGTAGAGGGGATACTACACACCTTCCCCCCTAAAAAAAACAAAAAAAAACAGTGGAAAAGAAGAAAAAAAAACTAATGAAAGTAATCACGCAACTTTACAGGAGTGTGTTTAACTCGTACACTTTTCCTTTGAAGAAAATCAGCATTAGGAACATCAGAAGACTGTATGGGAGCATTTTCATTAACAGAACTACTAACATGCTTAGTACTAGGTTGTTCATTGTTCTGATTACAATTGTCAGGCACAGGAGAATTACAATTGTCAGGTACGGGAATGGGACAATCAACGCCCTGACTTTCACAATCAAAAGTGTCAAGCAAAGGAGAATAAGATGCATCACTTTGTTTGACAGAAGCATTGGGCTTATCAGTGGAATGGTCATTGAAGGAAGGTAGAGTAGGACAGAGTTTAGTGTGAGAAAGAAGATTTAAACTCTTACAAAGAGAAATCCTTCTAAAGTTCCATATTTTGCCATCCTCAACCCTCACGGCCTTAGAAAATACTTTAATAACCTTGCAAGGGTCTGACCACTTATTCCACTTATTGTCAAAAGCTCTGCCAAACTTGACACGTACAAAATCGCCCACCTTGACTTTCTGGCCAGAACTTTTAGCAGACAGGAAATTAGCTTTCATTTTCTCTTGAAATTTCAAAACCCTGTCCTTAACACTGTCAGAATCCACTGACGATTCGCAGGGAAGCTTAACCTTCATCCACCAAGGAAGGAGTTTGGATCCAGGTTTCCTGCCTCTAAGCAATTCAAAAGGTGAAAAACCTGTAACAGAGTTGGGTGAAGTGCGACAAGACAGTAAGGTTGAACGTAAAGCTTTCCTCCAATCTAAATTGCTCATCCCATCCTCGTCGCCAAGTTATGTTGTAAATAGGAAGAGCCAAGTAGTTGCTTGTATGAAGTTTATTCCAGGAGACAACTTGTACAACCACCACAAACAGGTACCAGATATAACTGAAGTACAGTAGAACATTACTAACCTAAGAATGTCAGAATAGAAGGAACCAAAACAATTCTAAATAGAACATGGGAGGTAGGGCAGGAGAAACATGGGAGAAAGAACAGTAGAGGGGATACTACAGTATCCAGCAGCTTTATTTCTCTGCCACATCAAACGATATTTGTGCTCCACGGAAATTGCAAAAATAATCTAATGGTGGTCCCTGTAGGCTCCGTTAGGTGAGAATCCCAGAGCCTATAAAGGAAGGAAAGCAGGCTTTAGTCCCCAAGCGCATCTCTTCTGGCCAGTTCGACCGTGCTTCCTGCCTCCCATTTACAAGTCTGTAGGTTATAAATACATTTTTTTCAGAAACTTCATAAGATTAAATATTGCAGAAATAAGCATTTGCACATTTAACTCCTTTTGCTTCTTTTTTCCACGTGCAAAAATAGTTTTCCATGTGTGGAAATCACTTCTAAAATCCCAGCCCAAAAAATAGGTCTTTTAAACAGCCAGTTGTACTCTTAATCTAGCATTTTGTGGTTCAAATAAATACTGGGTGTCAAAACCCATATCACATTCCCAATAGCAAACCTTTCACATAACAGAAACAGCAATGATATTTCCATCCCTCGCCCTAAATTTTGATAGTTCACCAAAAGAGGGGATTTTCCACAGTTAGAAGTTTTTTTCTGTGTAAGCATCAATATCATTAGATTGATATTCTATGATTTAGAACATACCATCCGAGCTCATTGGTGGTTCTTTATCGACATTTTGTAAAGAAGGCCATAGGTACCTGTGCTGTGCTGAAAATAGATTTTTTGCAAGCTTCATCCTGAATAACAATACTTGTGCAGCCAGAATGATTGCTTAAGGTAAGAAAAAATAGCTAGATTTTAACATTCAATTTTCCAGAGGACGTCTTTATCAATTCACGACTGCCTTTACCACAGTCCTGGCTTTCAACTCTTTGCTTAACTGTGTTGTTTATAGATCAGTTACTAAACATCCTAAGTTATGATGTTTCAGTACATTACAGCCAGGCAGTGTTGCTAATATTCACCACCATGAGGTGGCCAGAGGCAGTATGAGAAAAGGGCCTGTCCAGTGAAAATACAGGCCCTGATTCACAAGCCAAAGGTTGAAAAGTCAGATGTCTATTCACCTTTACCTATTCCTAGATTTGATTTATTTTTCTGCCTTTTTATGTCATTCACAAAGAGTCACATGAATAATACTTTTTGGATAATAATTAGAATTCATATTGTATTCATTTGTCTTTGGGGCTTTCTTTTTGCGCCACTTATATACGTTACATTCCATTAATTGTAATAGTCTGGTGCCTATAGAGAATCCATTTTTTTTTAGGGTGCGGCATACAAACAAATAAATGAACTAAATCTACAACCGCTGTACACTTTTATGAGTACTCTAAATGCAAATTGCATGCATGTGGCTTGTCTTCCCTTCGTGACCATACATGCATGTATATTTCCTCCAAAGACAGTCTTGCTCTGTTGAGAAAGCAAGCTGAAGAAATGTCAAGTTGACATGGTGGAGTAGAGACCCCACCAGGAGAACCGTGTCTCTCCTAGCACCCGTGGTTTGCCTTCTGGCTGCAGAATATCTTGAACAACATTAGAAATGCTAACAAAGTCACTGCAGTGCTTGTCAGCAAGATCACCGCTCAGGGTAGAAACTGCGGCAATGAATATGTCTAACTCAACTTATCAGACGTGCTGAATATATTTGTTGGTTAACTCTACCGGATACAAATAAAAAGCAATATCTCAAGCCATTAGTACAAAGCAATAACATTTGTAGACTGCATGAGCTATCCACCTAAGGGCTGTCAGTTACTTTTGTTACAGAAGATACCACACTTAGGTGCTGTTGATCACAGCTGCCAAGAAGAGCCGCCTTTTAAGGAGAAAGAGCGACATGAATTGAGGACCGATTTCTTTAATCTTTCTGTGTTGCTCGTAAGAATCTTGTGGCTGGACCTGTTGCTGGAAAAAAACCTAAGACGCGACATGGGCTGCATTGTTGTTCTACGATTGTGATCTCCCTGTGTTATCTTCTGACAGCAAAGGACAAGGGAAAGGCAGTGCTTGTGTATTCAGTGAATGTAAGTGGTTGACTCTCCTGGGACAAATTGCTGTAAGTGATTAGTGCTATGTGGACCAAACTCGGCCTAAGCTAACTACAGTGTAGATGTAATAAATGCCAAGGCTTGATTGCATGTTGTGTATGATCTGTAGTATATCTATGCATGAGTATTGCATATGTTCTATTTAGCTGCTCATGTTCACACCCTTTAAAGCACAGGGTCTCAAAGGGATGTGTGATGTCACTCATCTCAAATACAATGACATATTTGGCATTGACTGGCTATTGTAGTCCTACAATTGTAGCTAACAGGTTTATTATTCCTTGAGGCACTGTTATGACTTGATGGTGAACTTGGAGACAAGCAGAATTTGCCTTGACTCCGTGATATTGTGACGCATGTCGTTAGGTGTGTCAGAAGCATTAGAACCCTGCGGGTCTTCATTGCAGCAGAAGGATACAGCCTTCTGAACACTGCATGGAGTTCTCCTGTCTATCATGCATCAACATTTGCAAGGAGCACGTAACAGAACATGTAAAGCATTGAAAAGTGATTTGGGATTAGCTGTATAGCCAAAGTAAGGATTAGAATTCTGTGTTAGGGCAAGGTTAGATTTAGGGGTGGTGTTGGTAATTTAGTTGGAATATTTTCACTGCTTTCTAAATCGGTGCCTCATTAATTTCCCGTGAACTAGATGGCATGCTACAGAGCCAATCAAGCATCTTGACAGATAACTGCGTAGTCTCCTGGGTTGTTAAAAAAGAACAATGCATTAAAGAAGGGGGTGTTGCCTTCCCATTCTCAACCTTAAAAACGATCTTGTTACCGTCGTTGAATAGAGTTTCCATCCATTTCCAGGTTGCGAAACTACCTTTATAATATTTTCCACAAGCCTATGTTTCTAGGTGAACATCTGCCATTTTTTGGTGAATCACTCACAAACATAAAAAATACTCACTCCTGCCACAACTCCGAATTTACGCATACATTAATTGCATCATCATGATAGAATTTAAACATTTGTAAGTGCATTTTATCAAGGTAAAATTCTACAATTTCTGGAAAAATAAGTTAGGATTTGGATGTTCTGTTTATAAAGGCTCATTATGCAAATAGAAGTTCAACCTCAGCTGTGCAGTGTTTTGTTAATCTGACCCCTCATTAGTAATAAAGGACCGTTTTCTCGTTGTTTTAAAATACAGGCAAATATAATGCACTCAAAATTTTGATGTTGTTATAAATATCAGCACAAATAGCTTTCTTGTATGTTTTTGTGTGTTATAAGCTAAATTATCTGACTTGTTCAGTGGCTTTCTTCTCTGATGCGTTGCTTTTAATTTTATTTGTTAAAGTATTTATTAATAATCATTGTTAATGCAAAAGTGTTTCCAATGGCTAACAGTGATCCAGTAGAAATAATTCTCGCTCAATACTGATTAGAAACTGTGACAAATATGCAGATTGGGATGAAATCTAGCTGTTCTGCTTCCGAACATGTACTGTCTCCTGTTTTACACCTGTCAAGCGCTTCCTATATTTTCTTTTCTTCTCTTGGTGAATATTTTCCCCCCGTTTGTAGATTCCAGAGGCTTACTTTCTTAGAGATCCCTATACTTTCCTCCTTACGGTGAATTTCATAAAGGTATTTGCACCTTTGTGTCTGCTTAAATCTGCCGAGGGAACACGCACCCGCGGCGCTGGCTTTTCGTGCCCCTAACCGCATGTCATCACAGGTTACTGTTTTCGCGTATAACCACAGCTCCCGAAAATGAGAACGGTCGGTTGGTTGGCTGAGGCATGCCTGAGAGGAGCAGCAAAGCTTGTCTACAAAATACTAACACTTGGCTGAGTCTGCAGCCCGGGAGAAGAGCGCCGGGTGGATTTTCTGGACTTCTTTCATGGCTGACTTGGGATGCGCTTGCATTGTCAAAGAGTGTGTTGACCTATGGCTTTGATGTATATTGCTGATGACACTTGCTCTCTCTTCCCTGCAGGCCATGGAGGCACAGATACAGAACTTTGGACAGACGCCATCTCAGTTGCTCATTGAGCCACATCCGCCTCGGAGCTCTGCCATGCACCTGGTGAGACACAACTGCTTTCTGAGAATGCAATTCCTGTGCACCACCACATGAGAATGCAAATATAGTTTTGATATAAACTGCTATAGATTTACAAACGTAAACCACCCTCTTGAAACGCCAACGCGGATGCTCGCGCCAGTAGGTGGTCTGGTGTTTGATGGTGGTTTGAGTATGAAAGTTTACGGTTAAATCCACCCACATGTGACACGCTATGTTATTATGGAGTTTTGTTTTGCACCACAGCTGTGCATTAATTAACAGAGTCTCAAAATGATGTTGGTGCCTCAGTAAATCATTAAAGGCCTGTTTTGCAAGGGGCACTGCACCACTTGTAAATATGGAACAGCAGTTTCAAAGCCCGTAGGACCGAATCCACATTTGGTACCTATGTGTAGCCAGCGTGGATGCTGTTTTGACACATCCCGGCATGCATAACAAAGCAGTGCCTGCTGTTCTGTTATGCATTATTTCCAAAGAGACACATGGGCATGCTGGTGGGAGGCTGCCAATATCAGCAGACTCCTGCCTCTGTACCCATATCACCAAGCATGACAGGCATTAGCAATAAAAGGCCTATGTTTGTTAATGCTTAGACTTGCATTTCCACCTTCAGATTGGGGGTGAATGTATAAATCTGTACTCCACCCGCATGTCTATCCCTAGTTAGCTTTGTGGCGTCCCCCTGTGGCGGCCTTGTACCTGTGCGTGACTGCCCCAGGGAAAGGAACGTTCACCATCAGATTTTAGTAAACCTTTTTGTAAATAAGGAAAGAACTGGATTTTGCATCTGCAAAGATCTCTTGTAATGTCCATGTGCAACATATTTTATTTTTGGTGTGCTCTACTGTGGGTTTGGTAGACAGGGTAATTGGCCAGAACTGTGGCCGAGTACCCAGTCCACCATACTCTTTGCTCTATTTAGAGTTGGAAGTATTGCAATGTTTCTGACAGTGGAACTTACGCTGGATCCAAGGGCAGACATTTTTGACTCACCGCCCGGCTGGTCCATCGACCAATAGGCGTCTGTCTACCCTATTGAAGGCAAATGTTCATTTTTCACTGGAAAGGACCCCCATAGAAAATGATTCTGTTTAATTGAGGGACGAAGTTAGAAACATATATTTATTAATTCATCTCAATTACACATTTAGTGTTATCTTTTTCTGCAATTATAACTTCAAGATCTTCATTCGGCCTAGAACCTAGTTCTTGCAGGGTCTTAGAATTAATGACAAAAGGTATTTAATTGAACTAGCAATCCACTTTTGTGAATTGGACTAGCACCTGCTACTCCTGGCTCAGAACTTGATACTCATGTTTTTTGGCCCAGGAAAGCACTAACACAGACAGAAACTAAACATGATGCTAAGGCCGCATTATGAATGGTCCAGAGTTATCCTCCTTTCTCCTTTTTTGTGATGCCTCGGAATTAGTTAACAGGGGTCCAATAATTCTGGGGACAGGGAAACAACAATTTCATATTTTGGGGAATAATATAGGAGAAGCAGTCTTACTGTTCCGATTCCCGTATGTTTTCCCTGCTATTTCACCCAGAAACTTCTCTTGCTTGCAGCAATTGAAATCTCTTGGTGTAATACCTACCACTCACCAGGGGCTGTTCCTGCTAAACGCATAATTCTGTAGTTACCAGTCCCATCAGAACTTTTAAAGCCCCCATAAAGAGGGTCTAAGAGCCATGTTTAATTTGTGTTGCTTCCACTCTGTGTCCATTTCCTAACCCATCAGAGGCAGATATGATGCTGTTAAAGAGCTAAACGCAGAACAAAGGGTCACCCAAGTGATGCCATTGTTGAGGAAAGGCTGAGTGGTGTCGTTTCCACTATTTCTGACTTTCTTGTGAATCAATGTTAATGAGCCAGTCCCTTGCAGTTCCAAAGATATGGTACAAAGTACAACTGGAAAAACAACCCCAGTAAGGAGCAGTGAAAGGTGCTTCAGTCATGACAACAGAAACACAACGGTGAGGTAGGACCCGGGGGAATATTTAAAGACCAAAACTCTGGGAACAGTCCCCACAGATACAGAAAAACAAAAAGGTACCAGAGGGTCTAAAAGAGAAGTGAGTTTACGGTGGGCAGGGAACAGACCAAAACAAAAGACCCGTCAACTGACTAGAAAAAGCGTGGTATACAATGACAAATACATAGATAGTCAGAGATACCCATCAGTCACCACTCGGAACCACCCTTCATCATTTGGGATTTGTCAAGACCATCCATGCAAGTATGTATACTATAGATGTAAGGAGACCAGATGGTAAGTAGATCTCCTCCGCTGTGCAGACAATAGTATGGTCTGCCACTCTTAAAGACTGATGAGTGGTAGAGCGTGGTGTGACTGGGGGAGTGCAGTGCAAAAACAGAACTTAAAATGCGCTGTCTTAGGGGTGACCCAGTTCCACCTCTAAGACAGCGCATTTTTCAAACTGTCTATAACAATTTTTAATATTGGCGAAGCGAGCATCATCCGAATAAAGTTTGTTCTATGCTCCCATATCCAAATTTATCTACACTTTACTTGTATTTTTTCACTTTTAAGTTCTGTTTTTGCACTGCACTCCCCCAGTCACACCACGCTCTACCACTCATCAGTCTTTAAGAGTGGCAGACCATACTATTGTCTGCACAGCGGAGGAGATCTACTTACCATCTGGTCTCCTTACGTCTGTAGTATACATACTTGCATGGATGGTCTTGACAAATCCCAAATGATGAAGGGCGGTTCCGAGTGGTGACTGATGGGTATCTCTGACTATCTATGTATTTGTCATTGTATACCACACTTTTTCTAGTCAGTTGACGGGTCTTTTGTTTTGGTCTGTTCCCTGCCCACCGTAAACTCACTTCTCTTTTAGACCCTCTGGTACCTTTTTGTTTTTCTGCTTCAGTCATGACAGCCTGAGCGCCAGAAGCACCCCTGCAACCATTTGTCAATGAACTAGACGCACATTTTAGGCAGAAGGTCTGGAGTTGCAATTTTAAAAGGAACACCTACTTTCTGCCTTCAGAGGGCATTGTAACGTCATAATATGTAAGTAGTTTCACTGTAAACATGACTTTACCACCAAAGAAATACATCTCTCAAAGAGGTTCAGTAATCACAGATGTTGCCTTTCATGTGACTAATCCATGTTTTACAATCAGCGTGCTTTACAGTCAATGATATATAACAAGGAACAGTGGTTCATGTGGACAATGTGTATGTTATCCGGTAATGATTAGCTCAATGGCAATATTTCTTGGAGAAGAGATGTCGGAGGGACAAGAACCATATACAACTAAACATTTGTCAATATTTGCATTTTATGGACAAATAAGTAATCAATTAAATCAACAAGACTGCTGGGTGTCCCAAGTGAACATAGAACCTAAAACTCAAAAAAGTTGCGACATATAAGTTTAAGGTTTCAAAAATACAGGAACTACCACATTATTTCATTGATAAAGCACAGCCATCTAGAACAATGGTAGGGGCTGAGAAATGGTTAGTTTTGGGGTTGTGTCGACGGCGTTTCAGCCCCACCTTCAGTAGGGGGTCTCCTCAGGACCTAGTGTAGAAGGACACATAAAATGATAATCAGGGGGTCAGTAAGTATGTCAACGAAGCATGATAGCAAATAACCTCAAAGATATACCAAGTAGAAATATCAAAATAAAGTGGCGTTTTATGACATCGGTATAGACTTTCCAGGTACATTTAGAAGTGATACAGCAATGTAGGCACACTGTCCGGAATGAGCAATTACAGGAGAAGACGGATGTAGGACACAAAGTAGATGTTTTGCGTTTTGTTTAATAAGTCTACAAAAGCAGCTTAATAAACAAATACACATTTCCAGAATGAACCTATTGGAAGGTGTGATTCAATCCCACGTGCTCAAAGCATAATGTAAGGAGACACGAGGATTTCTACGAGATCAAGTAAGGCTTTGAAATCCGACATTCGCTGTAGAGTGGGGAAAAGCGAAAGTCTTGAAAGGCAAAAGTTGTTTTTGGAGATATAATATCAAATTAACATAGAAGCCATTCAGTGGAGTACCTTCCTTGACCTGCATAGCTTCAGGGGTATTTTCACTGCCAGACTGCCTTATAAATAGGGAGAGAGCTATTAACATTGCATGCACATATTCTTTGCAGAAGGTGTTGCAGCTTCCTAGAATTGGAAAGGTTAAAATGGTTATGCAACCGCCATGCAACTCTGAAGATATTCTTGCGAGAGGCATGTCCATGTTGAGCCCTTAGCAAATCACCCTTTTGTGGTGGAGCTACAGGAGTGGCTAGAGAGGCTAATACATAAATTAGCTTGGTTGACACAACAGCCTCGATGTGACATGTCTACAGATACAGACAAAAAATCCCTTTAAAATATCCTTCTCCTTTCCGTAGGTAACGTCGGTCGAGCTTGGTACTTAAGTTTACAAATGTGCTATTGAGGTGGAAGGATACAGTAAGAAAATAATAAAATAGAGAATTTATGGTGCCTCTCAATTGTGTAAAAATGTATTAACTAAATGCCAATGCAAGGTTGAGAGTATAATGGTGAAATCTGGACGAGAACTGATATAAACATTTTCAGTTGAGTCGTCCCCTTACGTAAACTTTGGAAAGTAGTCTTAGGAAAAGACTCAGGGGCTTATTACGATGGTGGTCGGAAAGCCTGTCACCATCGGTCGGAGGCGTTCCGACTGCCATCATTGGTTTCAATTCCCACCAGCTGATAAAGATGCAGCCGGTCAGAATTGAAACCGGCCAGTCATTCTGGCTGGCTTCTGACGGGCTCAAGGAGCCCATCGACCGCCACTCGGAACCGGCTCAATATCCCAGAGGGCGGCCTTTCCGCCCTTGGGATTACAATGCATGGTTTCTGATGAGGTTTCCATGCCGTCCTGTCGTACATGGAAACCATGTCGCAAAGCGTGTTTGGGGCCCCAGAAGGCAATGTAGGAATGCAACCAAACCGTGTTTGGTCGCATCCTAGAAAGGTGGTCAGGACAGCCAACCAGGCTTCAGTTGGTCCCAGGACCAAGTCAGTGTCGGGCTGAAGTACCGCCTGACATCGAAATCGACCACTAAGTATGAAAAGATGTCTTCCCACTTGAGCATCTTCTTGGTTCACAATGCTTTTCAGATCAATAGTCAAGAGAGTGTTCACTGAGTCAGATAGGTTGAAGCAAAAGTAGCAAAGGAGTTTTATGGTTTACCAAAAACAAAAAAAAGCTTTCAGTGGAAGCAGGCGTGTCCAATGGCTGATGGAAGAAACAAAGTGATAAGATGTGTTGGCATCTTCATTGAAAGCTTTTCCCTTAGCAAGTTTTATTCAGTATAAATGCCTTCAGTGGGCTTTAATTGTGGGCATAAACTGAAATGACTGAGCATGCCACTGCTCTTGGAGAAGAGGTCTTGTATGGCTGAAAAAGCCCTCTCTCATCACGACCATGTCCCAGAGGCGTTTCGCAGAGTCACACTATCTGTTGCATCTGTCCTGAAACTTGCCCTGGTCCTACTCTTGTGCTGTGGTCTTTTCATCCTATATAAAGCAAGACTAAAATGTATTTGAGGGCTTGACCTTTCAATTTGTCTTCAGGGTTGGCTGCCTTATGACATTGTTCTTAACACAATACCTAGTACAGGGGAGACCACTGGTGAAAGTGAGAGCAGTTATATGCCCAGGGTATCGGTGGTTATTACCTTTTCAAAGCCATTGCTGTACCATTGCTGTCCTTTGCCCAATGCCACTTTTAAGGTCGAAGCCTACCAGGCACTGCAGCTGTCTGGTTTGCTAACGACATCTTGAGGACATTTGGAAACCTTGGATTTGTGGTTTGTAACATTTTCTTACTTTCTATTTCCTTGTTTCATTTGTTATAGGCTGTCTAGCGTGAGTTTGTCCTTTCCGTTGCCCTTACCTTATTTACTGTATCCTTCCATGTGCTCCTTTTCTGTAAATAGGCCTTTACATCTTGTTTTTATCTTGTCATATGTTCTGCGCATTCACAGACAGAGGTCAAATGTCAGACACTGTCTTCTGAGGGAGCTTGGTATTTACTTTTCTTCCGCTGACTTTAAAGTGAGAGAATACATGTGCCAATCATGCTGGTTATTGGGGGCAAATCTGGTAATTCTGAAGTTTGGTGGAAACAAATATTTTAATACAATCATAATTAATCAATACAGTAGGTGATGATATTTCCTAATTATTGTTTGTGCACTGTATACTGTTATGAGCAAAACTGTATTCCTGTGCAGATGCAATGAGTGCAGAATTTAGTGATTGATGGAATGCTTGAAATCTCAACCATTGGTAATCACTTCGGCTGCATCCCAATCCATCATTATTTTGCACACTACGCCACCTCAGTTTTGACCCACCTATTGCAAATCAGTCTTTACCCTGCTCATATAGAAACAGTGTAGCCCAGACTGCCAACCAGGTCCTTCCTGAAGCAGAACACAAGCAATCCAGGACTTGTTTCCTCCTAGTTAGCGGCTCATCAGCCGGGTACAGCTTGGTGCCAGTGACACAGTGTGCACAGGAGTCAGACCCTCGTCTGGGCATACCCATCCCACATAGGGTGACACAATGATACACAAAACAGTGACCTCTCCACCACTTTACTCAAAACCAATACACTCTACGTCACCGCACTCTACAACATTGCAGTCTGTGGCACTGGACTCAACCCCACTCCAATCTACTCTGCACTACTGTACTCTACGCCACTGCACTCTATGCTACTTTACTCTGCACTGCTTTATGCCAGTGTACTCTACACCAATGCACTCTACGCCACTCTTCTCTATACCACTATACTTGGACACTCTACACTTCAACACAGTACTCTCCTCCACTGAAATCTGTGCCTCTCTACTTTGTGCCACTGCCGCATTGTACTCTATGCCACTAAATGCCAATGCTCTCTATGCCAATCTACTCTATGCCACTGCTGTCCATGCCACATTACTCTACATCAGTGCTCTATGCACCATTAATCTATGCCACTACACTCTATGCTAATTCGCTCTACTCTGAAACAATCTACTTTACGCCACTGAACTCTATGCCACTGTACTTTACACCACTCCACTCTACATTGCACCACTCTACTCTACGCCACTCTACTATAAATCCCTGCACTCTACGCTAATGTACTCTACACCACTTTACTTAAAACCAATGCACTCTACGCCAACTACTCTGCACCGCTGCACTCTACACCACTGTATTCTAATTTGCAAATCTCTCCTCCAGGCCACTGCAATCTCCGCCACTGAATTCTATGCTACTCTTCTCTGCACCATTGCATTTGCTGCCACTTCACTCTACTGTGCACCACTCAATTCTATCCCACTCTGCATCAGTGCACTCTATGCCACTCAAATCTCTGCTACTCTACTCTGTATCACTTCACTCTACGCCACTGCACTCCGTCACTCTATCCTACTATTCAGCATTGCACTCTACTCTATGGCACTGCACTCTCCGCCATTCTACTCTACACATAACCACTTTATCCGGCACCACTCCACTGTACCTTGCACCACTTCACTGTACTCTGAATCAATCTACTCTATGCTACTGCACTTTATGCCACTCTACCCTGCACCACCCCAATCTACCCCAATTCACAATACTCTGAAACAATTTACTTTAGGCCACTGAACTCTACACCACTCGATGTCACTCCGTGCCACTCTACACCATTTTACGCCACTTTGCTCTTAATCACTGCACCGTACGTTAATGTGCTGTACACCACTTTACTCAATTCCAGTGCTGTGTCCGCCATTGTACTCTATGCCAACTACTCTGCACCACTGCCCTCTGTGCCACTGTACTCCAATCTGCAACACTCTGTGCCACTGCACCCTAAGCCAATTTACACCATTGTGCTCTATCACTGTTCTCTACTCCACTCTATTCTACTCTGCACCACTGTACTCTACACCACTGCTGTCTATAGCACTCTGCACCACTGCATTATACACCAATAAAGTCTACACCACTGCAATCTCACCACTGCCTTTGCACTATGTACCACTGCACTCTAATTTGCACTGCTCAACTCTGCACCACTCTACTCTGCAGCACTCCACTCTATGCAACTGTACTCTACACCACTATACTCTATGCTACTGCACTCCATGCCACTCTACGCCTCTGCACTCTACCCTGCACCACTCCACTTTACCCCATACAACTTTATGCTACTCTGAAAGAGCCTACCCCACTGCACTCTACGCCACTCTATGCCATTGCACTATATTCCACTGCAATCTATACTGAACCATCCACTCTACTCTGCACCACTCTACGCCATTCTACTCTACTTCGCTCCACTCTATGACCCTCTACTTCATTAAACGCTGCTCCACTCTGTGCCACTCCACTCTAAAACACTCTACTCTGTGCCACTCTATGACATTACTCAACTCTATGATGCTCTACAGAACTCCCCCTACCCCACTCTATTCATTGACACACTACTCCATTTGTTGCCACTCTATGCCACCCAACTCTGACAATCCATGCCACTCTGCCATTCCAGACTACTACTCTACGACAATCTACTCCCCTCTAACCACTCTGCAACACTCTCATCAATACCCTCTACGCCACTCCACACCTCTCAAAAACAGTCTGACACTCCACTCTATACCACTCTGAAAGTTTACTCCACTCTGTCACTCATCTCCACAACACTCAACTGCACTCTGCCCCCTTCCACTGTACGACAGTCTACTCCCTCCACAACCTTCCACAACATTCTGTTCCACTCTGACGCTCCACTTCATGCTACTCAACTCTAATCTACACAACTCCACACCACTCTGCAACTCTGTGCCACTCCATAACACTCCACTCTACTTTACAACACACCACTACACTCCATACCACTCTCCTTTATGCCACTAACCTTTAGCAATTCTAAACAGTAGTCACACTGGTGTACAAATTGGCTAAAACATATTGGCAACGCCAATAGCTCTTGCGTAGGCGAGAACTATTGGCTGTGCCACAGCTTGTTAACAGTTCATCTTTTCATAATATTATGTCTTTGCTGTGGCTTCCGAGCCTTACCTCTTTTGAATGCGGACATGGCTACTAGCAGCACAATTTGTAACTCTTCTTCCTAATCAACAATGCTTGATCCTATGACAGGATGAACTGTAAATCACAGAATTAGGGCGGGCCATACACAGTACTAACACCAGTGGTCAGTTGCTGTTCCCCCAAAGGACAAGGGCCCCTTTAATTTACATTAATTAATACTTTCTGGCTTATCCCTGGGGAACTGCCAGTGCAATATGGGTCTTGGGACAGTAGATTAGTAAATAGGTTGTGTCTTCCTGCCTCTGCCCCATCAGAATAATGAGTATCAGAACTTATTAGAAAAAGTAATGCATGTCACACACTTCACAAAGGTACAATTTTGGGGGGAAAGTAACAATTGCTACTAAAAGAGAAAGAAATATAGTTGCAATTCTGAATAATCTCATTTTATCAAAAGAAGCTATTTAGAATCACTCATTGCCTGACTGCACTTCACTTGTAAATTGTAAAAAACACGTTTACAATGATTGGTCTGAGCTTTTAATTTTGTAAAGGTTTTAATTACTCATATAAAAAATATATTCCTATTTTTATTATTATTATTGATGATGATGATAATCCACATCAAAAAGACTGATGTCTTTTAAGCACTCTGATGGCTATCACAACACAGTATCAGGTCAAATTTAAAGGGAGATGTTTCTAAAATTTTTCTCAATGCTTACTTAAATGATCCATGTTGACGGACAGAGACACCCACATAGTTTTAAGTCTGGCAGTAGCCAAGACATTTTGATTTTAATAAAATATGTATACCATATTGAGGTTTTCACCCACCTCTTTTCATCCATTGGTCTGTTGTTGTGCTATTCACATTTTGCTTATGCCCGCTACTGCATATGGCACGGGGCAGTAGGTCAACCTACTTAAGCCACTAGTTAACTTCCCTTAGAGTGACTACATTTTGCTCTCTGTTAGACCTGGCATCCTTGGCATGGTTTTCTAACCTAACATTTTGCCTTCAGTCCTCCTGGTGTTGCTGACTTCATTTTTGCTGGTATAGGGCCCTGCACGCTTTACCACTGCTAACTAGTGCTAAAGTGCTTGTACTCTCTCCTTAAAGCATGGTATTATTGTCGTATCCCCAATTGCCACATTTAATTTACTTGTAAGTCCCTAGTAAAGTGACCTACCTGTGCCCAGGTCCTGTAAATTATTCTCTACTAGTGGGCCTGTAGCACGGATTGTGCCACTCGCTTAAGTAGCACTTTACACATGCCTTCTATTGCAGCCTGTGTGGGCTATTTTAAACTGCCATTTCAATCTGACAGAGTACACCTTTTGCCAGACCCAACCCCCCTTTTTAATACATATAAGCTGCCCTGGTGGTAGGCTCTGGACAGCCCAGAGATTAGAGTGCAATGTATTTAAAACTTAGGACATGTACTTTTATGTTTTACATGTCCTGGTAGTGAAAAACACTTGCATTTATTTTCCTTACTGAAAGGCCTACTTCTCTTGTAGGATAACACTGGAGTTACCTTATTACATTTAATAAGTGTAATTTCCAAATGGGAAATTTGGAATTGAAATGAAACATCCTAACTTATGGTGAAGTCGAATTTCAAATAACAATTTTGAAAATGGCACTTTCAGAAAGTTGGCATTTTCCTACCTTAGCCGTTTGTTGCCTGGGTCTCATGACTGGATATAGTTGACAGTTAATTATTAAGTATTTCTCCTAGACACCCACATATAGTGGGGAGCTTAGCTGTAACTGGATGGGCCATTACTGACAGGATGGAAGGGAGGAGCTGGGCACTGCCCCACTTACACTTGAATAGTCTGTGTCATGTCTCTTCACAAATGGCTGCATACCTCCTGTAGTTATTCTGGAGCCAGGACCAGGAAGGCAGGGCCCTTCAAAGGCCTGCCTCTAGAAGCTTCTCTCCACTTCAAAGGTACACCTGGATTTAAATACTGGACCTCAAACACCAATTCTTCAGTACACTTCTGGATATGTGGATACCCTGCAAGGAAAAATAACTGCTAGGCTGCTGAAAAGACTGCCACTCTGCTGTACTGCTGCTCTGAAGAACTGCTGCCCTGCTGTCCTGGCCTGCTGCTTGTTGCCCCCTGTGCTCTTGCCTGGGTGAGAAAGACTTAACCTGCATCTCTTGAACCAGGAATAAAAAGTGACTCCAAGGGCAAGTTGGCTGGCCTCCTGATCTGAAGCCTCAGGGGGACAACAGGCTTCCAACAACCTTGCACTTTCTCCAGGAATTTGGCATCTGTAAGTCCATCCTGCCTAGTGTTGCACCCAAGTCCTGGACCCTTGGAAGTGAGCTTAAGGTGCTCTGCCATTCTCTGTTGATCCAGCAGAACCGAGGCATTTTCTCTGCTGCGCGGACAAACCCGAGCAGAGCCAACGCATCTCTGCTGCTGTGTGGATTGGACCCTTTGCAAAGACCGGCATCACAGCGCAGCCCATTAGAACTGCTGCTGTGCAACACATTTTCAGCAAAAGTCCTCGCATCCCTTATCAATGGCAGCCTCGACGACGACGCCGGACTCTGCATTGTAGCCTCGCACCTCATCAGAACCAACGTATCACCCTGACTGCACACCAGATCTCCGACGCCGGATTTTGCATCGCTAGCCTCGTCAATGGGATCCTCACCAATGACACAGATCCTCACTCCGCAGCCTCGCTGCATCTTGGAACCAAAGCATCACTTTAACTGTGCAGCTCATCTTTGATGCAGATCCTTGCAATGTTCTGCACAGCAGGTTTTAAGGTACTTTGTTCCGCTGGGCTCAGTGGATCCCTATCGCTGGCCTGTACTCCATCTCAGTTTGCTTGAACTTTTGACTTTGTCATGGTCAGGCGTGACCAGATACTCACATTAGGCGCTTTATGGAGCTATTTTTACTAAAATCTCTAAACTTGCCTATCTCCGGTTATACTGATTATATATTTTTTGTTTTGGTCTTGTTTTATTTATTAAAGAGAGGTCTATTTGTCTGATGCGGTGTGGTATCCTTTTTGAGTGGTGTTATTGCTTTATAACTGTTTGAAGTGTTGCACACATACTTTACACAATTCCTCTGAGTTAAGCCTGGCTGCTCTCTCCCAAGCTACGAGAGGATTGAGCACAGGTTAATTTAGGGTTGGCTTGTGCCTCACCCTGATGAAGATTGTGGTTGCTGCTTGAACAGGTCTCACACCCAAAAAAACTCATTTTTTTACACTCTCTCACTAGGAACACATTTGCACACAAGTTAGTTCCCATCAGTACCAGTGTTTTTGTTTTTACTTTATAAATATCACTTTAGTGTTCCCTTTGCATTTAGAACCTGATGTGATAGCAGAACTCTTCGGATTCACATTCTTTAATTATCGGATCCCATCTCCTGCCAATGCTGTTGTAACATCTTTTTGGATTGGTTTACTTTTCTGACTGCTGCAATTTAAGTGTATGTCCGATCAGATTGAGTCCATTTGAAAGTTTTATGTATTAAGTTATCTTCTATTTGCTTTTCCTTCTTCATTTCCTGTTTTATTTCCTTCCTTTTTTCTTTCTCTTTCCTTCATTCTTGCTTTTCGTGATTCTTTTTTCTTTCTATTTCCTTTTCTTTTTCCTCTCCTTTCTTGTTTCTTGCCTTCTTTCTTTCCTTTTTCATTTCTCTTTATTACTTTTGTTTTTTTCTTTCCTTCTCTCTTTATTCGGTCTTTTGCCTTCTTTCATTCCTTATTTTCTCTTTATTTTTCTTTCTTTCCTTCTTTCTTTCGTTTTTTCTTTCTTTCCTTCATTCTTCTTTCCTTCTCTTTCCATCTTTCGTTCACTTTTCTTCCTTCTTTCTTTAATTTCCTTCCTTCTTTGTCGTTCCTTCCTTTCTTCCATCTTCCTTTCCTTCTTTCTTTCTCAAAGGCAACAGGTTTGCAGCCAATGCTAGACTGACATTTTTAGGTGTGTGTTATCCAAGAACTTTTGATTATACTAAAATTATGTGTATAGCATAGTTACTTATAGGGATTTTAGCCACACTTCATCCATTAGTATGTGGTTGGCGTCATTATGTTTTTTCTTCCACCCACTCAAGCCTGCATTAAGGGGCAATAAATCTGCCCACTTCAGCCATTGGCTGACTTGACTACAAGTTGCAGCATGCCATACATCCACAGGAAACACATCCACACCCAAAGTAGTTCCTTTCTGTGATGGAGGTTTCTATGGAAATGTGTTTTTTTACCCAAAACATTTTTTAAATATTGATATGGGCCCGGCATAATCCCAAACAATAAAGTTTTCCTAAAATCATGACAAAACACAAATTGCCAGAATACTGACAGCCACAGCCAGAACTATTGGCTTTGCTAATGTCTGTTTGAATTTGTTTCATGTTACTTTTTAATAAAAGCATAACCATGGTTCTATAGCAAGAGGTGTGACTGAGCCAGGTTATACTAATGTTACCAATGTGGCTATAAGCGATATCTATTCCAACAAAATCACATGGCTACTGGAAAGAAAAATATATTTCTGAGCCCAACTCTGGCGCGCAACACCCATTGAACTCACCGGGCTTCAGCCCCCCCCCCCCCCCCCCCCCGTCGTGTGTGGGATGAGACAGATCCCGGGCACACACAGAGCCGCACCCGAACGTTTAACAGGTCTTTAAAAGACCATTTGCATGGTAATTAGGCTTTCCAGTTGTTTCACCCCTTCTAAGAGCGCCTGCAGCACCACTCTGCATACGGATGAAAGGTTCAGCCCCCCCCGAAATTTTTCCTTAGCGCCCCCCCCCCCCCCCCCCCTTCCCCCCCGAAATTTGGCTCTGGTTGCGCCTCTGGCCCAACTAGTATTCAAAAGACGGTAAGAGTAAGCTAAGCATTTGGAGGAGGCCGGTTTCCTCATGGTATGCAATGCCTGTAATTCCCAAATGCAGCTAAAATCGTTCAATTCAGGAACTTTGTACTGAAGGACTGTAGACCTTCTCATTCTTCAATTAATACCTTGCTGTACCACCCTGTCACTCTGTCGTGTTAAGGAAATCACATGCAGTTGAATTTTCGGACTGTGATTTATCAGTGTAAACAATATATATTTAATTGAATTCCTGTGCTCCTCCGCATCATTTTGGTTGATGTTGCATACCACATTTCCCTCAACCATTGAGCTCTGAAATGGGCTGCCCATAGGAAAAAAAAAAAAAATTCTAGCAGACATCAGGTAAAATCTCTCTCTGCTAAACATCAGTTGGTATAATGTGAGTGCCGCTTTGAAATATTATCTTGAAAAATGATGTGTGGCAAGACTTCACTGGTGAAATCTCAAGATGGTGTGGAACATAATGGGCCTGTCCACAAAGGTACTTTTGGTCATAAACGTAAGATTACACCAGAAAATATTTTTTTATTCTTGCCAGGAATTAGCAAAGGGATTCCTCACAGGTGTAAATGCACTTACTCCTGCAGATATCCGCACCATGAGTGCGAAAGAAATGTGCAGTAGTGAATCCTACTAAATAGATGGGAGTGGTTGTTCCAAGGCGTGATTTGCCTTAGAAGTTCAAATGGTCTGGATATGCCGGCAAGTATTTACGTTTGTTTGCTTTCCCAGACTCCTCTGTAACACTTTTTGCAGCCGGAGGATTTACTCCAAGCAAACTTGAGTATTTTCCCCTTCAGCATGGCTGGGGAACAGATCATCCCCAGATTTTACATTTGCACAAGAGGCCCCATTCCCCCTTTGCAAAGATCTGTGCTATGTAGAACATGGCACAGGAGCCGACATGCAGCGGCATAACGCCGGTTGTCAGCGGCTAGGGCAAGGCACGTGTTGCGCCCCCGACGCGTGGACAGTTAGTACTTCTTGGCACACATTTTTAAAAGAAAAAGAATTAGTAGTATAATTTTTTTATCTTTTAAAATGTTCCACTCCTAAGAATTTCGCATTGAGGGCAACCGCCCCCTGTGGCCTCTCCCACGCCAGGCCACTGCCGACATGAATAGTCAAATGATATTCCTCGTAGCACAACTGAAACCTGTAGGTTCAGATCTCCAGGTGCATGAAAAAGAATGTTTGTGACTACCAAAAAAAAGTATAAGTATGTACAGGGAGGGATTTAAATCTCCACCGATACTTTTTTACTGAATAGGGCCCTCATGCCTCACTTGCAGTTCCTGTATGCAAATAGGGTGGATCAGAGAACAGAAAAAAATCTCATACGTTAAAAGTGCCATTGACATTGGAAAAATATATTTCCAAACATTGGATTGGGGATTGTGGTAGTTATTTAAAAAATTAAATTTTAAGTACTGCAAAAGGTTGTGTAGGGTTGTTTGTATTTGCCCCAAGTAATCCATTTGACTGATGATCGCCAATCACAGAGGTTCTTTCCTCCTCGTTCCTTACTCAATCATATTAATATAGAAGACCCAACCTGCCCCCATTCGAACTTCCCTGCTTTGTACCCATGTCATTTCTCATTTATACCACTTAATGCTACCAGTGCTGATGTGCGTCGAGAACATTGGCCCTTTCATTCTCATGCCTGTGTGCTCATGTTTAACCTTGTTTCCCCTGAGACCTTCTTGCTAATTGTGTTGTCCCTTCTGTTTTCTTCTCCTTTCTACTCAACAGTGTTTCCTACCACAGAGTCCACTCATGTTCAAAGATCAGATGCAGCAGGATGTTATTATGGTCCTGAAATTTCCATCTAACTCGCCGGTCACGCATGTGGCAGCCAATACACTTCCCCACCTCACCATTCCCGCCGTGGTAACCGTGACCTGCAGCAGGCTTTTTGCAGTAAATAGATGGCATAACACAGTAGGTATGTACCTCTTGACCTGATTTTGTCTTGTACTTTGTTACCCAGACACCAGATTGCACTTTGTTTCATGGTTATGTGTAATTAGCTCAACTACACATTTGCCCATGTATTTTAGCTAGTAACTCATTACTATGTCTGGGTGAAGGTTTTACAGTTTAACACAAGAAAGTTGCCCAGGGCAATCAGGAATAATTCAGGAACGATTTGGCTCCCCAAATATTTGGGAAAACCGGTCAAATAACTGATGTCTTACTCTCCTAAATGCCTTGCAGGAGAAGGCACAAGGATCTGCTCAGCCTTCCCTGTAGCCATCTGCTGCGGTCCCCTATTTCCACCACTGTCACTTTCCCAGCCACCATAAGCGTGCTACCATTACCCGTGGTATAAAGTCTGTCTTTATAAATGTGGAAAACAGTCCTTCTATTACGTCTGTACTGCTGCAGACATTATAGAAATGATGGAAATAGAAATACTTTCCTAATTTATTGTTGCTGTACACAATAGAAGAGCCATCTTCTGCAGTGGAGAAGGTACTTCTGCTATATACAGACTTAACAGTTGTAGTATTGTCTGCGTTTATAATGTTAGACACTATTAAGTATACCTCAATGCGCGTGCTGGGTAGTACCAGGGAGGAGGGGGCAATTGAGAAGGTGTTACAGCACCAGAGGGAGACAGGCAGCTAGTGAGCATACCCACTGTCCAAAACTGACCTGTCTTACCCTACAGTGCATTTAGCATTCCTACATATAACACTTTCATGAACACAAATAAGGACTTGGCAGATATCACCTCCCAAATGTTGGCGAACTTTAGTTGGTGTTTGAATCCCCGCATCAGCTAAAAATCCCTTTGTGCCCACTAATCACTTACTTTAGTATTACATCTGTACAAGCTGGATGACTCGTTTTTTTCCTTGCATATAAAAGGCTGTAAAACTCAAATGTTTGCCGGGAAATTATGCATACAGTTTACCTATATTTGTTCAATAAATTATATATGTTATCCTAGCTGCAGCTTCTTACATTTACATGCATGGACAATGTTAGTGAGAGTGAATGCGCATTTCATGAAATCATAAACGCGGGGGTTGAAAATAGCCCGATGGGGGTATTTTCATCCATTCAGTTTGTAAGCCAAGCAGGAAATACCAAAAGAGTGTTTAATAAAGTGCTTGCTAATGCCCACCGTGGTCAGTCTTTTAAAACACCACTATACATTTACAAGGTATAAAGTGCAGGTAGAACAATGTCTCCTTCAGTGTACTGGCCATGCCCGACTTCGTCAGCAACACAGAAGCTCCTAACAAGAGAATCTCCTCGTTTACCTCTTCTGTGACCAGGCAGACACCACTGCCAGCTCCCTCTTTACCCAGCCATATCAAGCATCCGGCCCTGCTCGTAGCCACTTTAAGCTTAAAACCCTCCCAATTAAACATTGACCTCTCTCTCTCTCTCTCTCTCTCTCTCTCTCTCTCTCTCTCTCTCTCTCTCTCCCTCTCTCTCCCTCTCTCTCTCCCTCGCTCTCTCCCTCGCCCTCTCTCTCTCCCTCTCCCTCTCTCTCCCTCTCCCTTTCTCTCTCTCTCCCTCCCTGTTTCTCTCTCTCTCTCTCCCTGTTTCTCTCTCTCTCCTTCTCTCTCTCTCTCTCTCCCTCTCCCCCCCCCCCCCCCTCTCTCTCTCTCCCTCTCCCTCTCTCTCTCTCCCTCTCCCTCCCTGTTTCTCTCTCTGTTTCGCTCTCACAGATTTATCTCGGATGAGGACATTTTTTTTTTTTAAATAATTGAAAACATTCCTATTCAGAGCTTAGTGATGATGTGTTGGAGACGCCCTTTTCAGTGCAGTTCTCTTTTAGGAAGCCGTGTAAAAGTGCCGGGCCATTCCTTGGAGTAGCTGTGCGCTATAGAAATTACTTCATTCATTCATCATTTTATTTGGTCTTTTGCTTATCACTGGCTGTCATCCCCACTGCTTCAGAGAAATAGATCGTGCTGCCATTCCGGCTAAAGTAAAACAGTGAACTTTGTCGTCCTGTCCTGTTACTAACCATTCAAACTTCCCTCATGTTCCCAGCTATCTCTAGGTCCTTTGATACTGTACCCATTACAGCAGCACTCCACCTTGCCTTCAGCGCGGCATTAGACTAGAGTGCATTGCATCTGCAGGGGCCACTCATTTTGCATAGCCTCTTTCTCCTTCATCAAATCTCACAAACCTTCACTTGTGGCAGTACCTCAGGGCCCCATCACTAACCCACTCCTTTACTTTCTCTGTCCGACTTCACATTAAAAGATCATTTCTTGCTTTGGAATCTCATACTACCTGTTCATCATCTTGTCCTTTCCATTTGCTCCTATCTGTAAAGGCCAATATTACGACCTATGTCACAGCCATCCACCACTGGGTGGTCCTTTCTTCCATCAAGTTTAACTTTACATATACAAACTTCACCTAGCGCTTCCTGTTTTATCCACCTTCACCGATACTGTCACGCCACTCTTTCAGGAAGGAACTTTGACGTACACTTTGCCACTCAAATGAAGCAAACTGAATGCTATACCTCTACTGCATCAGCTGCTGTTTTCAACTCCAAAATAGGACCACATCACCCAGACCATTCCGCCAAGAACCTGATAAACTACTTCGGACACTACCACAGGCTCATCATCAGTTTTCTGCAGTATTCCTCCATCCTACATGGACAAATAAAACAACTTCACCCCACAATTTCCCACGCTACGGTACCATCACAACGAAGGACTGCTGTATGTGCAAAAGAGAGCACTTTTCTTTTCAAGTCCCTTTCTCTTCGATGTATCTCAGTTCACAATCTCTTACTTCCTAACTTTGCCCACATAATCCATTTATATTCTACAGCCTACGTGCTCGACTGAGACTTTTCACTCCTTTCCGTCACTCCTGTGCTCCCTAATGCACACTACCTTGATGTGCATTCAGACCTCTCCCCCTGCACTATAATGCACTCCCACTAAACCTGCAAACTATACAGCTCTGGTTGTTAAGGACGAATTCAGAATCAACCTCCTTGCCAAGGAACATTGAATTTACAAACTTTCAGAAGTGTCCCACGCAATAGACTCCATCACCCACAACATGTCACTGAGATATTTATGGTATTGATGTCTGCTCCTGTATCTGCTACCCACTAACATTCCACTACATCGTCACAATCCCCAATTTGTTTATTTAACCACCAACTAGCCGATTTGATGTACGACATTGTTATAACTATAGATGGGTTCTTGTCGTAATGCTGCTGGTGGAAATAAATACCACTGTTCAAAAACTGCGGTTAGTGCTATCCTGAACAATTTTACATGTTGAAATAAGGCTTCTAGAGCTGTGGGATATCACGCATGAATGTGCCTGCTATAGGTTTGTATTGGACAATATCGAACCATAAATCCCTCTAAGGGCTTTCATTGCTTTTAGTCAAAGTGTGCCCTTAAGCACCTTAGGTATTAAGAACTCGATTTTTTTTTAACATCTCAATAATGTATTTATTTGCAGTTTTATATAATACGGACAATGACACATGTGGGTAGTACAGCATTTCACATACGGCAAAGCAGTTTTTTTTTGTTTCTTTCACAACCGAAAGTTCTAATTTTCTATGTTTATAAAGAACAGTGTAAAATCAAGTTGGTAACATAAAAGAACTTTGAATTTATTAAGCTCATACCATACGAATATAATTTACAATATAAAAGTGCTCACTATTTGACTACACAAATAAATGCACTGAAAATTGATAAGCACTCTAACCCCTCTTAAAACTACAGTCTAGTTTGTGACTGTATGAGGTGAATAAACCTCGACACATGAATATGATAAACAATTGCCTAGATGGAGAAAAGAGGAAGACCCGCGACCAAGATGTCTGCTTAGAATCATGTGTTTTTGTGTAAGATCCTCTTCTGGATATTTTCAGTAATGCAGTCTAGACATTAGTCTTTATATATAACAAAATCAATATTCACTGCCATTGTGACAAGAGGTGTGATTTATGGCACAACATCCACTGGCCCTGTTGTTTTGGACCTTGACGGAGTGGGGCCCATTGCTGATTTAACACATGCTGCTGAGAGGTAGGAATGGCACAGCAGTTCCGGTTAAATGTGGGCCTGGTACAGTGGTTGTTTCATAAGGCTCTTGCCTCCCAGGGCATGTGGATGGACACACGTCCTGGTACCCGATCATGAACAGAGATCCTAGGTGTTCATGTGAGATATGGTGGTAGGTGGTATTGAGATCCCCAGCAATAGTTGACCATCTTCACTGAGGGATGAATTCAGGCAGAAATTCCAGAAGAGCACATTCTCCCATCGCCATCCTGCCTCCATCACTGCCATTCATCAGGCGATGCAGAATGAGACACAGATAGAGTGACTAGGGAGTGGGATGCGGATCACCACCATCAACCTATTGTGGGACCAGCCCATCAGAGGCAGCTTCCTATGATCCAAAGTGGTGAAGGCAGAGCACCTAACCCTGATCCCCAGGAAGATCAGACTTCAGGTGGCCTTTCGATGTCCTGCAAGGTGGTCTTTAGCTCTGATGAGGGTGCCTGCACGGTGGGTGGAATTAGTTTGATGGTTTAGTTGACGGTGAAGGGTCACCAGACGTTTAGTACGATTTTAAAGAATTCTGCTGGGATCTGTAGCTGAGGGCTCCTTTCTACTCTATTACTTCCTTAACCATCCATTTGAATAATAAAATGAAGGATACCCTTTAATGATCCGGAAGAGGGGCAGAAATGTCATCACAGAGAGCATGTCGCGGTTTTTAATGTGGATTCTTCTAGGACACGGCCAGTCGTTTGAAGGCAGCTCAGAAATCCTTGGAATGGATTCAGCCTTTAAGAAGGAGCGAGTGGAAAGTTTTAAGGTGGTTTCAGCGTCCCAGAGTTTCAGTGTACTTACTGTAGCGCAACCCTAAATAACACAGCTCCGCAAAAGCATAGTTAGCTAACTTCAACATTTTTGTAGCACACATGTGCAATTGCTTGTTTGTTTTTCTTTCTTGGTGGTGTAATTAGGCATATTTGTCTAAAGAAGAAACCCTAATCAAAAAGTGGAAACCAAACGGATCAACACAGCCCTAGAATTGGTAACCTTATATGAACCAGAGTAAAAAACACAAAAGTTTGCTAGTAAAAGCGTCTTGTTTAAAAGAAAACGTGTTGTGGAACGAAAGAGGCCCGTCTGCATTAAAACCCTGGAGTCGTTAGCAGATTTTTTAAGCATCGTTGCTCATTGACTGAGAAAAGAAGTGAAAGTTCTTCAAAAGTATGAAAGCTTCAGTTAAGGTTTGGTAAGCATTCATCACAACGACATTACTAAGAAAAGAAAACAATCCCAACGTAAGCTTCCTTAGGGCTAATACCAAGTAAACCGAATAACCCCCTGAACGAGAGCTGCCTGCCCTTTTTATAGTGCTGCACAATTAGAATAGCCCTGCAGCAAACAGCTTATGGCTTGTAGTGAAACCAATAAACGTAGTATTTATGCTTCAGACTACAATGTGTTTACTTGTTCAGCATTTCTGCCAGTAACGTGGCTTGCTCTACTATGTCCTAAAAGCTTTGTTAGTCTCAAATTTTACAGCATCTTAACTTTTACAAGTTTGTACAACTGAGATCTTTCAATTTAATTGTACAGTGGAGACTACACTCCCAGGGATTATTTCTTTCACACGATGTTGCATTTGTTGTTTAGTTTCGATTTCATATGCAGAGAGCTCCTGGACACTGCTCAGGGACAGTGAGCAACAGAAGCTTCACATATTCAAATGAATGGTAAATGTCTGTAACATGCATTTACAAACAAACTCCTAGTGCATGTACAAGAAAGTAAAACACAAGGACATGGCCACTGTGATAACCTTAAAATAGCAGTGCATGTGAAACCGCAGAACCGTCTCAAGGATTATTGTCACTGAGGAGACAAGGTGGCAGCAATATACCAAAAGAGATCTGGAAGTGACCTACTCAGGTTTGAATGCCCTTCAATTCAATTAACTTTATTTCGGTCTTTTTAGACCATAAAAGTACATAAAATATAATATAACACATTTCCATCCAAATCTTAGCGATAGCATTCTTTGTCAAAGTGGATTGGGCGGAAGACATCACCCAGATCCTTCATATATTTACATTTAAAAACAATACATTCATAATACAATAAATATTATAAAAAAATATTTAAGCAGTTAAAATCTCTATAATAAAAATAATTTATATATAAAATATTGGAATCATGCACCTCAAAATTACTAATTTGCAATGACAAGTAATACCTAATTGACCCACAAGATTAAATATTTGGAAAATTAATCACTGGGTTAAATTTTAACAATTGAAAAATGTAAAAACAAATTATGTCTAATAGTACAAAAGAATAAAAGATATCACAGTTTCAAACCCTTTTTAGCTCTAATGACCATCACACAGGCGAGAAATCTAGATACCCAAAAAAACACCTGTTGTGAGTTATCAGACTTCAATAGACGTTCTGCCTCTCTGCAGTGCCTTACTTTCAAGGCAATGCAGATTAGTTTAATCCATCTTTTTCTAGGAGTGTCATATAAGGGACAGAAGATAAAAATATGGACATCATCTTACTTGACTTCAATCAAATGTTTACAAAAAGTGCATTTGTCATGATCTTGATCATTACGATTACTAACCCATTTTCATTTCTTATCATTTGTTTGTAGATCCCCATATCTAAATTTCAGGAACAATGATTTGGCAATTTGTGGGCATATCTCGTCCATCAGTGGTTCGAATCGGGGTATATCTTTGAGCAAGAGAAATGATGTAGTTAAGGATCCTAAACTGGAATCATGCTGAAAAGTGCTGCTCATATAATTCCAGAAGGATAACTTAACAACCTTACTGCATGCCATAGTCAAGTCGGAGGGTACATCCCAATAATGTGGTAGTCCTATTTTTGTAAACCAGATCGAAAAGTGGTAAAACCACAGAATGGCTTTTAGAAGACCAAAACTCATTATCTCTTGCAAACCCCTTTTATAATGTAAAAGCTCCACCGTTGACCACATCCCTACCCAAAATAGAAGGGGGCTTAATACAGCAAGACTATCAATACGTTTTAGATTGAGGTCGAGTAATACTGGAAGCATTGGGGTTCTGTTGGGTAAAGACAGTAACTTACGAATGAATTTATTTTCTCCAATTTCAAAGTTACGTTTACAGTATGGTCCCCAAAGTTCTGCCCCATACAAGACAGCTGACTGAGCCTTAAATTTAAAAACCTCAATGGCTGGAGAAACAGCCTTAGAGGTGCTCCCTCCATGTTTCTTTGTAATTGGAGTACAGTTTTGGATCAGAGTAGTCTATTTTTTTCCAATTACGGCTTCCAAGTCAATTTTGAGTCAAGTGTGATACCTAAATAATTAAAACTATGTACATATTCTAATCTTTGGCCCTTCAGCTCTAGATTCTTTTTAAAGGGTTTACGGAATTAATAGACATATATTTCGTTTTGCTGGGATTGATTTCAAGTCCCTTATTAGTGCAGTACGAATGGAATTAGTTCAGCAAGTTTTGAAGGCCACTGGGGGATTGCGAAATTAAGATAGTATCATCTGCAAAAAGTAATGCAGGTATCACTTCCCCACCCAGCTTGGGGGAATCATTTTGACCTTCCAGGAAGCTTGGGATGTCATTTACATACAGTGTAAACAAGGTGGGCGCCAACACACAACCTTGTCGTACCCCCCCAGTTTCACTGGTATCTCCCTGGTAAGTTCTCCCCTTGACCCCCATCGCACTTTAGCATAATTCCCTTTGTGTAGCCTAATTATCTGCACAAGCAGTTCGATTGGTACCCCATAGTCTCTCAGGCAGTCCCAAAGGCTGCTCCTGGGTACCAAATCGAACGCAGCCCTCAGGTCTACAAATGCAATATATAGGCTACCTTTCCTTAGGGTTATGTATTTCCAGCACAAACATAAAAACCTGAAGACTTGGTCAATGGTACTGGTCTTCTTTCTAAACCCAGCTTGAATTTTGAAAGTAAATCCACGTCTTCTATCCAGGTCGATAAACGAAAAAGTAAGTGCCTGGCAAATAATTTCTGTGGGATATCAATCAGACTAATGGGGCGATAATTCGCCGGATCATGTCTGTTTCCCTTTTTAAAAATTGTGACTATTTCCGCCCCCTTCAACAGGTTTGGAATTGGTTCAAAATTTGCTATACCATTACAAAGATGGTTAATATAAAAACCCCAAATATTCAAGTCATGTTTTAAAAGATTACCAGGTATTTTATCCTGGGGCTTTACCCGATTTAACTGACTCCAACATTAAAATGCCCTTCTATTTTCTGCTAGTGGGCGGCTGCTTGTATCCATTGCTACAACCCTGGAACATCTGAACTCCCCATATGCTTTTTTTTATCCAGGAAGTTATGAGACCCATGGACAATCAAACCTCTGTTTACTGTAGACCTGTCACTCTGCATGCTACATACCAAGTTACATGCGGAGGTGCTTTTGAAAGAGGTTTTATGTTCGAACTACGAGTTTGCCTACCACGATTCCCTTAACAATGAAGTCGCAACCACTACCTCGTCCAAAACCACATTTTTTTTTACCACGCATTCCTTTATCATAATTTTCGTGGCAAAGGATTGCATGTTAAAAAAAATGCTTTCCATCTGGTACCCTGATCCCTCCACCCCTTAAAAACTAATTACCCCCTCCCTACAGTTAAACACGATTACCCACACACAATAAACGTATTCCCCCACCATAAAAAAATATACAATTACCAACACACCCTTAAAACAATCTCGATCACCTTCACCCTATAAAAACTAACCCCAAACACCCACCCCTAAAAACTAACCCCAAACCTCAACCCCTGTATACTAACCCCAAACTCCCCAACTAATTCCCCCACTCTACAATTAAACACATTGAGCCACAAACCCTAAAAATGAATTCCCCCACCCTATTATTAAAGATGATTTATTATTATTTTTATTTAGCAAATTGTAAAGCGCCTGGTGACCCGAGGGCATCCCTGCGCTATAAAGATTAAATCCTGCTGAGGGGGATAAGGGCGAAGGGTTTATTTAGGAAACAGGAGGGTTTTAAGTTTTTTCCTGAACGTCAGGTAACTGGGCTCCAGTCTGAGGGAGCGTGGGAGGGAGTTCCATCCAGTGGACGCTTTTACAGAGAAACGTCGACCTCCGGTGCGTGTCCTCTTAAATTTGGGGATATTGGCCAGGTGCTCGTTCTCAGACCGTAGAGCTCTGGGTGCTTTGTAAGGAGTGACCAAGCCGCTGAGGATCGCAGGTCCCGAGCCATTGATTAGTTTATAGGCCGTGCACATGGCTTTAAATTCCACCCTTTGGCGGACTGGGAGCCAGTGCAGAGCCTTAATAGCGGGTTTGGCGGATACTCTTGGAGGTACGCTCATGATTAGGCGAGCTGCTGCATTCTGGGCTCTTTGCAGTCTCGCTAAGGTAGTTTCCGGCGCACCAAGGTAGACCATATTGCTATAGTCTAACCGTGACATTATAAGGCCCTGAACTAGTAGTTTCCTGGACACGGGCGGTAGAAGGGGAAAGATTCTGCGGATAGTCCGCAGAAGCCCAAGACAGGTCCCGGCCATTTTGGCCGCTTGAGTCTTCATTGAGAGGTCGGGTTCTAGCCAGACTCCGAGGGTCTTGATTTCGTGTTTCGGGGTAGGGGTTTCCCCAAACACGTCTGGCCAGATCGCCGGGGGGATGGTCGCCCATTGTTTACCCATGAGCATCACTTCGGTTTTGGAACCGTTGAGTTTCAATGACGATTCGCACATCCACCCGTGAATTTCGGTGAGACAGTTTGGTAATTTGTCTGGGTGGTCGTCTAGTTGGGATAGGGAGACGACCAATTGTGTGTTGTCAGCGTAGCTCACGATTTTTATCCCGAATGGTGATACCACATCTTCCAAAGGGGCCATATACACGTTAAAAAGCGTGGGGCTCAGGGAGGAGCCCTGAGGCACCCCGCTGGTGAGTGGAAGTGTGGACGAGTGGTATTCACCGTCCCAGACCTGGAACGTGCGTCCGGTGAGAAAGGACTCTATCCAGCTGAGTGCCATCCCGGTGAGCCCTGCTGTCGCCAACCGATGGAGGAGGACACGGTGGTTGACCGTGTCGAAGGCGGCACTCAGATCCAGGAGGATCGCTGCCACTGATCCTCCTGAGTCTAGAATGCGCCTTGCTTCCTCGATGACGGCAAGAAGGGCGGTGTCTGTACCGTGTCCCGGACGGAACCCGGTTTGGGATTGCCGTAGGATGTTATTTGTCTCGAGGAATCGGGAGAGTTGACTATTCACCAGTTTCTCGGTAATCTTGCTAATCCCCGGGAGGAGGGATATGGGTCGGTAGTTTGCCATATCGGTTGGATCAAGCTGAGGCTTTTTAAGGAGTGCCTTCACCACTGCACTTTTCCAGCTGTCGGGGACTGATCCTTGTGCAAGTGAGCAGTTGATAAGCTCCGTGAGTGTAGGGGTGATAACGGGGGCCACGTTTTTGAGAAATCTCATGGGTGCAGGGTCTAAAGGAGATCCGCTTTTTATTTTATTCAGGGTTGCTTCCACCTCGTTAGGCGTTACTGGCCTGAATGTCTCAAGTTGGGGGCGTATTCCCGTCTGACCGGGGGGCTGAGTAATGTTCCTGTGGGTGGGGGAGCTAGGAGGGGGGAGGGATGTAAGGATACGGGCGATTTTATTGTTAAAATATGTGGCTAGGTCATTGCTTCTGTCTACCTGGGGGGTGGTGGACGAGGGAGAGATGGGAACTTTCAATAGCTCCTTCACGATGAGGTAGGATTCCCTAGAGGAATTTGAGGCTTCCTTTATCCCGGTGTCATAGTGGGAGGCTTTGGAGAGCTTAATTGCAGTTTTATAGATTTTGACTGAGGAGTGGTAGGCCTCTTTGCTGGCATTATGCCAGTCTTTTCTCCAAAGCCGTTCGGCTCTTTTACAGTTTTTGCGGAGCTGACGAAGTTCTGGGGTGTACCACGGTGCAGAGCCCGTGTTGTTGGTTTTGTCTTCGCGCATTCTGAGTGGGAGCACGGAGTCAAGGGAGGTCGAGATCCAGTTTCTGAAGTTACTATCGGCGTTGTCCGGGATATCTTCATGAATCGGGGTAGTAGATATCAGGGTATTGGCCCATTCTTCAATGGGAAGTTTGGACCAAGTCCTGCCTCTGGTGAAGGTGGGCAATTTCTGAGGTTTCCTAAGGGATCCTGGAAGTTGGAATAGGACCAAGAAGTGGTCCGTCCAAGGAAGAGGGATGGAGTCTATTGCTTGCATCGCGGGGGTGCTGGTGAACACTGGGTCCAGCAGGTGGCCTTTGATGTGAGTGGCTCCTGAGTTAAGGAGACGGAGGTCCGAGGCCGCTAGTTCAGTGATCAAGTCGACTGCTCCAGAATCTGAAGTGTCTTCGAAGTGAATGTTCAAGTCTCCCACTAAAATAAAATTTGTGACGGAGTGAACCTGTGTTGCTACAGTGTCTAAGAGGGCATTGGGAAAAGAACCAGGGTGGCCGGGGGGACGGTAGACTCGAATCCCTGAGAGGGAATTCGTAGGGTCTAGTTTGATTGAGAATTGAAGGCTTTCAGAGTCTGGAATTTGTGCATCGCTGGAATTACAGATGAAAGAGTCTCGGTAGATGATGGCAATGCCTCCACCTCTACCTAGTGGTCGAGGGAGAGACTGGATGAGAAATCCCGATGGTGTGGCTAGCACTATGTCCGAGTCAGAGTGTGGGGTGAGCCACGTTTCCGTTAGGAAGAGAATGTCAATCTCGTAGTCTTCTATTAAGTGGTGGATTGGTGTCGCATGTTTAGGGAGGGAGCGGCAGTTCAGCGAGGCAAATTTGAGGGTTGCGGGCTTCAGCACTCGTGTGGGGAGTTTAAGCTGGGCTGGCTGGCAGTTCGTGCAGCTGATAAAGGGTCCATTCATGTCGTGGATATATCTGCATGAGGGGGCGATGGAGGGTCTGAGGCTTAAAAGGTCCCGACGGGAATAGGTGGTCTTGGTGGAGGCTCTGTGTGCCAGGGGGTCTGGCCCTAGGCCCGGTCGTGCGCGGACGGGCGCAGACGGGCTTGCCTTAGGCGCTCCCGCTGCGCTCGTCCGCTGCGCTGGAATGGCCGACACATTTGTAGTAGGTATTATGGGCGTGGCCTCGCAGTGGGCGTGGCTTCGCCTTTGACCGCGCTGGCGGTGTGGGCGTTTTCCCCCTCTGACAGCGGGGACTCGCTGTGTTTGGAGGGTCTGGGAGGGCAGGCTGAGCGCGTGAGTACGGCGCTTTTGCTCAGGTGAGCTTCGTGGTCAATTACAGTTTTTAAAATCAACAGTAAGTGAAAACAACAGTGACAGAGTTAAAAATACAATTCAGGTGCAGCGTGCTAACCTCCGGCTTTCCGCCTCAGAGGGAAATTAATCAGGAATGAGTCTTGCGCTGTTTCGAGCGTTTAAGTAGTCCGGTGGGCGTGGCCTCGCAGTGGGCGTGGCTTCGCCTTTGACCGCGCTGGCGGTGTGGGCGTTTTCCCCCTCTGACAGCGGGGACTCGCTGTGTTTGGAGGGTCTGGGAGGGCAGGCTGAGCGCGTGAGTACGGCGCTTTTGCTCAGGTGAGCTTCGTGGTCAATTACAGTTTTTACTGTAACATACACGTTCACCCACACCCTTTTATAAACAAACTTAATCCCCATAAAACGAATTTCCCGCACCCTAAAAATATTCACGATCACCCCACCTCCTTAAAACTATCTCCACACCTTTTTAAATTAATTCACCCACCTTTTAAATAAATACGAACACCCATACCCCCTAAAAAGTAAACCCCAACCCCTAAAATCTAACCCTAAACTTCCCTAACCCCTGAAACGTAACCTCTTTTACCATTAAGACGCTCCTCCGAACTCCGCCCTGCCCGAACATTAGACCAACTCATCTTTAACTACGCACATGCGTGGTTAAGGCTGAGTTGTTGTTTGAGCAAGTCGTTGTTCGGCTTGCTTGACTCCGGTACTCGTTGTTCCGGATGTTTCCTTTTGAAGGGATTACAGGTGGGGTCATCCATAAGTGAAATCTTATTTTTAGTCCAATTGGGCTTTAAAAGGAGGGGGCACGGTAGAGGCATTGCTTCTGTACCAAACCGTTCCAAAGATATAGCTGTTAAGGTCCATTTGCGTCTGGGTATTTCTTCTCAAACACTTGATTCTGTGGCTCACCTGCTGCTCACCTAGGTATTTTGAGGCTGACGAACATTTAAGGCATTCACTCCAAATAGAAAGTGGTGTAAGACAGAGGTGTGCGTTCCCACTGTTAGTATCTCAACATCTCATTTAATTGTTTAATACGCCATTTGAGAGACACAACAGTGATGCCATTGCCAAGTGCTGGTTAGTGGTCATCCCAGCCAAATTAAATATAATGGGCCTGGAAATAGTGGGCTAGTTGGAAATATGTTTACTTTTAATGGGAGCCTGTTGTGTACCTGATGTATTTATGAATTGATTTATATACTTACTCAAACTTTTATGCAGTAGTACCACATCTGGTCCTCTCACTCACCAAAGACCCTAACACCGCCAAAACCAACTTACACGAAGGAATGAAAGAAGTATCCGAGTGGATGAAGCACAGCCGTCTGAAACTGAACTCAGACAAAACAGAAGTCCTCATCTTAGGCACCTCCCCCTCCGCCTGGGATGACTCTTGGTGGCCAGAGGCCCTTGGAAAAGCACCCATCCCGACAGACCACGCACGGAACCTGGGCGTCATCCTGGACTCCTCACTCTCGATGACCAGACAAGTCAACGCCGTTTCATCATCTTGCTTCAACATTCTTCGCATGCTCAAAAAAACATTTCGCTGGATCCCCACCGAAACTAGAAAAACGGTCACCCACGCACTGGTCACGAGCCGCCTGGACTACGGAAACACCCTATACGCCGGTACCACCGCAAAACTCCAGAAAAAACTCCAACGCATCCAGAACGCTTCAGCCAGGCTCAAACTAGACATCCCGCGTAAAAAACACATCTCTGGTCACCTGAAAAACCTCCACTGGCTTCCCGTAAATAAGAGAATTACTTTCCGCCTCCTAACCCACGCACACAAAGCACTTTACGAACTTGGACCCGAATGCCTCAACACACGACTGTCCTTCTACACCCCCTCCCGTCAGCTAAGATCCTCCAACCAAGCTCTTGCCACTGTACCTCGCATCAACAAAACCACCATGGGAGGTAGATCCTTCTCCTACCTGGCAGCTAAAACTTTGGAACTCTCTTCCCACTCACCTTCGCCTTACTCAGAACCACCTAGCATTCAGAAAGCAACTTAAAACTTGGATATTCGGCAAGTAATTCCCCACCCTTCCTCAAGCGCCTTGAGACCCTATGGGTATGTAGCGCGCTATATAAATCTCTTGACTTGACTTGACTTGACATCATCCAAGGTCTGTTCTATGACGTATAAACTCAGAGCATTGGAATCTGAAAAGCAGTTTAGGAAGGCCCTAAAGACATGGATCTGTGGAACATCAGATGACTCATGCTTCGCACTCATCTAGATTCTAACCCTTTACTGCTGTAGCTCGTTATCTGACAGCGCCAGGATGCTCCTGTGGGAGTGACAGTTCGCACTTTACAAACTCCTAATTTCATGACCAGCTAGGAGTTAAGAAAGCAAGCTTTCAGTTACAGTGACTCAGCAAAAGCAGGACACTATTATGCTACCATGCTGCAATGAAGGTTTTTCAACTCGCCCATGGGTGTTGTGGTATAGCAAAAGAAGAGACATTGACTATTTTCTAAGCAAGAACAGTGCCATCTCTACTAGATGCCACAGGCAATGAGACAGACGTGAATGGTGTCCTAGAGAAGCAATTGGGAAACACAGATAGTAAAAAGGCAGCAACTTTAACAGTGATGGAGAAGATTCAACCCAAAGGCTGGTGTTGCTAATCCTACGAGTCAGAAGACAATTAAACAGTTAAAGGCGCAATGATACTAGTAAAATACTCGAACAGCCACATAGTGCTTTTTTCAGTGGTGCGATTTAAGTGACGGGCTTAGAAGCAGCAAACGTGTAACCTCCATAAAGTGCAGTTACAAGATAGTAACTTGATATGGACAAGCCAGTCACCACGTTAAGCAGAAATGGAGCAACCAAAATTTGAAGAGAATTTGTTAAAGATATAAAAATGTTTTATGCAAAAGATTGTTGATCTGTAATTGTATTTTCTTCGCTGTGAACATTGCCCTTTTTTGGTTTTGCCTAGCCAATGCGTACGAAGTACGCATGTGCTAGGAAAAAACCTAATGAGTATGGTATGGGGGCTGGGAATCCGCCCCCGTCTTTCATTGGCTAGCTCCATAAATGGAGGCTAGCCATTGAAAGACTTCTCTGTCCGTCAATCCCGGACCAGATTCGGGGGCGTTCCCGAGAATTTTTGGCTTTTGGCGACGTCAGCCGAAAGCCTGTACTCGGGAACGCCCCCGAATCTGGTCCGGCATTAGAAACACTGGAAGAAGATGTCCGGCCCGCCGCCTGGTTGTGGGCGGGGCCGGGAGGACGTGGTTTCGCTTCCCCCTTCCTTGGGGAAGCCATTGCCTGCCTTGCCGGTCTCCCGTGTTGTGAGGGAGACCGGAGATGCTGCCCGCAGCGAGAAGCCGGCCCGAAGGAAGCAGCCGTGTGCCACCAGCCAGGGCCGCGCTGGGATTGGCCCAGCCGGCCGAGCCTCCGCCACGTCATCCGGAGGAGGAGTGGAGAGCAGGAAGCAGCCTGCGTCTGTTCCTGTTCTTTTGTTTGGATCGTGGCCCAAGTACCGATTGATTTATTTTCAGCCTCCTATTCCAAGAAAGAGAATTAGAGTACTATAAACAATTCAATTCATTTGACGCAATTCAAATTGATATAAAATATTAAGTAGTAAAATCACGTATTAATTAATAAATATTTTCACTGTTAATTTGGATCACAACCACTGAATTTATATTAGTTAAGTCATGATGACATTTTTGAATTAGTTTGCAGTTTTACGAATATTTCCTTTGATTATGGACGCTCTACTCGGCTAGTCCAGGATGGCGTCTATTTAGCATTCGTGGCTCCGCTGTCTCATTCTGTAGTCCGTCCTCAGTGTCTGGAAACCTCCTGTCTGCCGCCGGTCGCGGAAGTCGCACTCTCATCGTGCAAACATGGCGGCTGTGTGTGCGGCGCTCGGTACCTTTGGGAGGCCCCGGCCTAACATTAGACTGATTCCAACCCAGCTCTCCCGACCTTTCGGAAAGAACGGATCTCCACGAGGTGATATGCTCCCTGCACCCAGCACGAACCCCTTTCAGAGGCACCGGGCCTGAGTTCCCTCCGGGCCAACATGGACGCCTCCCTGCCCGGGCTCCGGGTGGGCATGGACTCGCTGCTGTCTGCCAACAATCACCAGGAGGCCATGCAGGGGCCGAACGACCGGCTGGCCGGCTATGTGGAGAGGGCGAAGGGCCTGGAGGCGGCGAACCGCCGCCTGGAGGAGGAGATCCAGGACATCTCGGCCAACCGGAGCACCCCCGCCCAGCGGGACTGGGAGCCCTACGAGAGCCCGCTGGGGGAGCTGCGCAAGCAGGTGAGGTCTCTGCAGTCATAGCGCCTTGGTACCGCAAACACATCATAGCGCCTTGGTACCACAAGCAGGTCAGATCTGTGGGCTGTCATAGCTCCTCGGTACCGCAAGCAGGTCAGATCTGTGTGCTGTCATAGCGCCTCGATTCTGCAAGCAGGTCAGATCCGTGGGCTGTCATAGCGCCTCGATACTGCAAGCAGGTCAGATCCGTGGGCTGTCTTAGCGCCGTGGTACCAGGCTGGGAGAGGTGGTGACAGCTGCACAGAAATGAGTATATACCGCGGGAGTTACAGACACTTAAGATCCCACCCTGCGAGGCCAAGATCAAACGTAGCGTGTGAGCTGCTCATACACTAGGCCCGAGGTCACACTGTGCGTCATCTTCACTGATGAATACTGTAAGCTGCAGAGAGCTCAAACCAGAGACCCGGATGTACAGATTCCAAGAAACAGAGGTACAAACACCAAGATCATACAGTGTTAGAGCAAAACTGACGAATACCGTCAGCTACATAGAAAGCACAAGGACACTGTGACTTACAAACGCCTAGCCCTAGATCACCCACTGCCAGACGAAGACCACGCACAGATACCAAGATCACACATACTGTCCACAGGATAGGATCACAGAGTCAGCTGCACAGAACTGAAGCTCAGGCACGGTGTCACGCGCATAGAAACCACGAACAGACGCCAAGATCACACAGCGGCAGAGCACCCTGGTAAAGATTAGACACGGTGGCGGATTCACAGACACCAGACCAAGGTCAAGCCTACCAGACAGCATAAGATGTCTGGCTCCAAATGACTTATTGTGGGCTTAACTGGGAATTTACATGGCCTTACTGCCTCGCCATTGGTTGGCTTTATTGTTGCTCTCATTTGCTTTTTACTTATTCAATGGTTTTTCCTGTCCCAGCTTATGTTTGTCCCTCCTCTGGGGCGTATCCTCTTTACCATTTCTCTGATTGGTTGGCCTCTGCACTTCCACTGTTCATTTTTAGGGAGCTACTGTTTTCTTTCTGCTTAAGCGCTTTATGAGAATGCATGTGTTTTCCATTTCTCACCCTTGTGAACTTCTCCATCTTGCCAAATGCCCCCACTGCACTCAGTGATGCTGGGTCTCTCGTGGTACAAGCTTTCTCTCATGTGCTTCTTCCCCTGCCAAGCATACTGCCACTCCCATGCTCCTTATTGTTTCTCACTCATGTGTTTCTTCACCCGTCCCTCATGTCGACCTCTCTCATGTGCTGCTTCCTCTCCCACCTGCTCCTCTGTTTCCACCCATGTATGCAACAATAACACTCAAAAAATGATTGTCCAGTCAGTGCTTCTTCTTGTAAAATGGATAAGTGCATTTATTACACACACACATGCACACACACACATACACATTACTACTACTAAATACTATGCAATAAATTACAATTATGCTCATGTGCTAGATGGATTTATACCTTTATTTTTACCCTTTAATCACATTTGACCCCTAGTGGGTCATACCCCATATTAACAATCCCCTTCATATAAGAGGCAACATCACAATATAAAGAAGAGTAATTTTAGATTTCTGCTGGGTCCAAACTGAGGTGGCATGATGGGCAAAAGAACAATGGGATGAAATGCTACCCAAGAAATTGCCAGTAGTAAGAGTCATTGGAACCATTCCTCCCATAATTTTTTGTGTGTTTGATGTTATTTTAAATAAGACACACCTACTGACGTTGTCAATGGGTCACCACATCAGTATAAAACAAGCATTTGCAATGCAATTAGTCTCACATTGGTGAAAATGAGAGCAATTGGTGGTGTAAATGCAATTTTTTTTCAAATGTAAGTTTTTTAGTTTTGAGTTGGTAGAGCCTTTCTGTATTGATCTGAAACCAATTCTCCCTCTTCAGAGATGAAGTGTTTCACATACACAAAGCAGCAGAAGATCTGTTTGCAAACCTCAAAGGCTACAACAAGCGTGTCAGCGACATCAGGGAGTGCAAGGAAGCAGCTTTGTCCCATGCAGGGGTTACACACCGAGAAAGGCGCAGGTTTCTGAGATCTGCCCTGAAAGAGTTGGGAACTGTTCTCTCAGATCAACCTGGTCTGCTGGGCCCCAAAGCGCTGTTTGTGTTCATGGCCTTATCCTTTGCATGCCCTCATGGTATTATTGTAGAGCGCTATATTTATCTTTGAATCTATGCTTGTCATGTTGGCATAGTGCAGTGTTTACTTTGAAATGTTCTCCACGTGCGCTTTGTGTGCAGTTAATTTGTTTCCTGTGACTGAAGCCAGTAAGCCGTTGGGATCTGAGGATTACTGGAACAAGCGACAATTGGTTAAGTTAACTTCAGAACAGGTTGAGATTATGTCTAAAAGGCGAGATGGAGTCATGAGTGCTGATTGGGCACACTAGCTACAACCCTCTGTTTAAACCTCAGGTGAAAGAAATACTTGTTTGAATTCCACTCAGGGAAGCTCTTGTGTAAGTGAGTTTCTCCTGTGGGCGTCCACGTATGAGCTCGGTGGGTTCACGTGCCAGGAGAATGTCAAAGCAGTTTGAGGATTTAGTGCTTTCCTGAGCATTCACACGTGTCGTTTTAGTTTCTTGTTTTAGTTTTATTTCGGATCAAAAGGGAAAAGATGGTGTAATATAATGCGATGTTTGGCTGTGTGTGTGGGGGGCTCTGTGTGGGTGCGTGTGTGGGGGGGGCTCTGTGTGTGTTTGGGGGGGCTCTCTGTGGGTGTTTGTGTGTGTCATTTGCGAGATAAAGCTAGTGGCATTGTAAATGACAATGCCATTTATTTATGTTAAAAAAAAACATAAATAAAAATAATGTCAAGAGCAATGCCAATAGCTCTAACTTTAATAAAGGCAAAACCATTGCATTGTAAATGCTTGTTGTTAATTGTTTTCAAAGCTTTTTTGATGCATAATCTGTTTTCAAAGAACTACAATGATCTTTGATTGATTGATTGATAAATACATTTACTTAATACAAATATTCTAAACAAAAATTATACCCAAATCTCCTCTTGCTGTTACTTATAATCCTTATTAATGAATATAGTGAACTCACTAGTCGGGTGGAGGGGGGATGGACAGGAACGTTTTGAGCTGAATCTCCCGCCACACCTGGTCACAGCCAGTTCACAGACCATGATTATCCTAGACTCTCTATGATACTGTTTGCTCACAGTTTTGGTAGCTTGCCCAAGCTTGATCAACTAACCAATGGGAATCAGATATTAGATTTGAAGATTGTTGAACTTGGCCCTTTTGGCAGGTTCACCCCGAAACTTTTTGCGTTCTCCTAGCCTTTTCTTGTAACCTGATGTTGGTGATTTTAGGCCTCTGCGCACTTTAGCACTGTGGTCCAGTGTAAAGTGCGTGCGCTCTCTTGTGTATGTGTGGTGAGATGGGCCTGCCCTCCTGTAGGAATGCATGGGGGATATGTGTGTCCCTGGTAGTTCCTGGTATGAGAGGAGTGCAGGGGCGAGTTTAGTATGTGTAAATTCGTGAGACTAAATGCTGCGCAATGGTGTGCGCAGATTTATGGTGACTGGTGGAGAAGTCCCACTTTTAGAAGTTGACATTTCTGTGTACTGTGTGTCTGCCTGCCTGATGTGAATTGCATGTCTGGCTTGTGATGTGGGTGGCTCCAGAAGCCAGGGATGGGTCTGCCCGGTGGTGAATAGGGAGATCTGCATGTAGATGGGAGGAAGGAGTTGCACCTGGGATCTAAATAGGGCTGTACCTTCCCTCCACAATGCTGGCTCCGCCCCCTGTGGTGCGTCTGAGCACATGACCTGTCCTGTGAAAGGGAGAGGAGAGCTGAGCAAAACAAAGTGCTCAACAGCTCCCCTAAACCAGTTGCATCTGGTTTTTCCCCCAGCTCTGTGCTGTGTCACAAAGGGGTTTCCTAATATAAATTTAGGAACTGTGTCCCCATAAAATTGTTCTGCTTTCCGTTCCAGAATCCTTCTGGGGCCTGCTGCGCCAGGGGCCCAGGGGGGGCTGCCAAGAGGGCTTGCCTCCCTGGGCCCTGCACTGCCCCTTCACCTAAGGACTGATGCTCTTTGGCTACAAAGTGGCCCACAGAGCTAGATCCCCCGCCCAACCCTGTTACCAAGGTTAGGAACCTAGGCATAGTACTTGACGACAAACTCACCTTTGCGGCTCAAGCCAATACCATCGTCTCATCCTCTTTTTACAAACTGAAAACCATAAAGAAAATCCTTCCCTTTCTCCCCCCCAACTCAGGAAAAACACTGGTCACAGGTTTTGTAATGTCCTTGTTGGATTATTGCAACAGACTTTTTATCAACGCCCAGCAACAAGTCATCCGTAAACTACAGTCGGTGCAGAACGCGGCTGCAAGAATGTTTTCGGGAACCCCAAAGTTCAAACCCATCGCCCACATCATCAAAAGTTACCACTGGCTTACAGTAAAAAACGCATCAAATTCAAGGCTCTATGCATTGCTTATAAAGCCTCCCGCAAACAGGGACCCCAATTCCTTCTTAACTGTTTAGCCTTCCATGTCCCCAACCGACCACTACGATCTTCCAACACCCTCATGATGTCCGCACCGCGCACCAAAACGGCTTCCTGGGGTGACCGACGTTTTACTGTTTCCACAGCCATACTTTGGAACTCTCTTGATTTAGACACTCAATCCAGTCCCACTCTGTTAGCTTTCAGGAGGAGAATAAAAACCTGGCTGTTGAATCAATAATTCCCCCCATCTTCACTGCCAAGTTCACAGTGCCGAGGCGCCCTTGGGCATTTGTTGCGCTTTACAAATTTCATAAATAAATAAATAAACAGGACTTGGAATCCTTTAGCGCCTGGAAAGCATTTTATTTTCATTTCCTAAAGCGCTTCTGCTTTATCCTGACTGGCGCTCAGGTGGTGCCCTGGCAGCGATGAGCTGATTTGCTGCAGAGGGAATCCCCATCATAGGGATTCCCCCATGATGCCACTTGCGGGTGCTACCCCACATTTTATTTGAGATTCCGAGGGAGCCTACCACTCATTGCAGGAGAATCACCGCCATGGCCCACAGGAAGTCAGGCATCCGGGACGTGTGCGGAGCCTGCGGTGAAGCAGGAAGTTATCCCCCGAGCTAGGCTCCTGTGAGCTGTTGGAAGCCCCGGTGCACACTTAGGAAAATCCAGGCGGGAGCCTACCCCGCACTGGACGGCGCCGGAAGAGAGGAAGGCAGCCTGGGGCCTCGCTGGCCCCATCCTAAAGTCCCGGTCCCAAGACGGGGGGCCTGGTGAAGCGGAGTGCTGCAGCAGGATTCCCGTGGAGGGGGCGCGAGGCACCTTGCTGGTCCCTTCACCCACCGCATCCAAGTGAGGAGCCTTCCCCCCTCCAAGAGCCGGTGAGTGGAGGCGGCTTGGGGGGAGGCCAGATGCAGGCACGCGGTGCCACTTTAGTGAGCGGGCCCGCAGTTGTGGACAGCTCCGACGGCGGGGCATCTTTTGTTTTAGAGCCCATGTGGCCCTAGTGATGGTCATAGTTAATTAAGAGGCCCCAGTGGGTGCTCCGAGGGCCAGTGATGGCCATACCGTACCCTGACGGTGGTGGTACGGAGTTAGAGCGGCCCTAGATGGTAGCGGGCTGCTCCAATGTGGCTGGCATCATTATTCTAAGAGCCTAGGTGGCTCCAACGCCCGGGGCATATTTGTTTCCAGGGCCAGAGGGGCCCTTGGTTGCCCCCAGTTGGGCATTATTATTTCCGGAGCCAGTGTACTCCATGGGGGCATAGTTATTTTTAGAGCCTAGGTGGCTCCAACGATGGCCCTAGTTGTTTGGGAAGGCCTAGAGGGACTCATGCTTTTATTGATTGGACACCTTTGCTTCAAGGCACAGTGGTGCCAGAGCCCCTTTCCCTACTCCCAGCTGCGCCGCACCAGCGCGAGCAGCTGCAATGTTGGCAAATTGATTCCAAGGGCACCAGGGGTGTCCAGGCCGCATTTGGTATTTACAGCTGCCCAGCCAGTAGTGGAAAGCTGCACCGTTTAGGCCGCAATTCTTTAGGGGACATGCAGAAGTTTGGAGTGGGACGCACTCCTTTGCCCCCCTTGCCTTCACAGCTGCTCAGCAGTTAGTGCCAGCTGCTACGTTTAGGCCTGCGAGAAGTGCACACCCTTGACTGTCGCTACATTGGCAGCGAGCCCTGACTCTGTGGACATAGGGCATTTGAGCCTTTTTCTGAGATGGCCAGTTGGCCAGGGGGACTATTTGGTTTGTAGGGCGCCAGGCCCTAATGTGATGTGGTGCTAGGAAATGTATTGTGTGTAGTATGTTTTACACACCCTGTTTGATACCTCTAAAATGTGTTTTATGATTATGAGGTTGTTTTCCATATTATGGTTTATGCTAGTGAGATTATGTTTCACTGTGTGAGTTATGCTTAGGAGGTTAGGGTCTAATGCTTTTAGAGAGATGATGGCATAATGTGTTTATGCTGGTAAGGTTGGCGCAGGATGTAATTCACGCCTAATGTGAACTGTGCATAATCTAGTTTATGTTGCGTGAAAGTATCAAGGACCCCCTGAGAAAATAGATACTACAAGTCCTAGGTCAGGGATTAACAGAGTGAAAAGTAACAGCCAAGGCACTTGAACTACAGACTAATTCTGTTTGAATAAACTAAACAGAAGGAAAAGGATGTATGTAGGTCTAAAATCAGTTTATTGTTATTTTTCAAATTAAAAAGGAGGGGGCACAGACAGATATGCAATTCATAAATTTAAAAAAATCTGCAAAATATCAACAGAAAAACATTCAATATACAATTTATAACATTAAATGAAAAAATATATCAAGAAAATAGCATTAGCAAATTAATTCTCAAACATAAAGTAAAAAAGACATATTAAAAAAGTGGCATTAACAGATTAGATCTCTACGCGCGTTTCGGCGACCAGCGCCTTCTTCTGAAGTAGCCACGTGTATCCTGTATAATGGATGACAAAGAAAGGGGTAGAAAACCAAAACTTAAAAATAGTAATACTCTGAAATCTAAAGAAATTCATAACTAAACAATTTATAGCATCATTAACTGATTTAACCTACAATTAACATCACCTTTACTGTATCAATAAATATACATTTTTGAATTTTGCCCTCAATATGGGCTTTCATTTCCTTGTGTATTTCAAACATAACTAGACCAGGGGGCATGAGAAATTCAGATTCATGATAGTGAAGAGGTACACATGGTGTGTAAAATATATTTACACATTTACTAAGTGCGTCAAAAAAGGGAAACAATCTCCAGGATATACTTACACAATTTTAGCAAGAGCACCAAGGAATAAGGAATTCATCAAATGTAGTCTTGTCTTTTATGTAACAGTATTTCAAGATGAGAAACTGAAACAGAATGCCACAATTCTATTATTATCGATCGATTGAATATTGAATATTACAACCTAATTAGATAGTCAGATTAATAATTATTTACCTAATGATTGTTCAAAAACGGTTATGAAGCCGAGAATCGTTGCTTCGAATTAATGGCAGTTGCGTTTTTGTTGCTATATAAAAAGGGAAAGATATTATAGGCGGTATTTTTTATTAGGGTTTGCATGTTTACATGACAGAGATTATAGGCGGGATTTTTATTAATTCGCATGCTTACATGATAGCCAATATGAGGTAATGTCTCATCAAAAAGTCATCCATGGTATATCATATATTATTGATGGAGAATTAATATAACAGACTGATATGGAGGATCTGTTGTTGGTAAAAATAAAGTCTATAACCAAAGAAATTTGGTAATAGAAATAATAATACCAATTGGTTAAATGTTCTGTTATATAATTGTGGATACAGTCAACAAAAGGATGTAGCTTATTTATTAACAGACTAGTGGTCACATTATTACCTGAATTAAAAAGAGAGAATACTGTCGAATTTTGTGTTCTTTATTAATGATTCTTATTTATATTAAGGCCAGTCAGGGTCCTAGAATCAAGAGATTACATATGACTAATTAAACTCAAGGTTTAAGAACTTTGCACCACACAGGCTAGGGTTTCTTTTAAATAAGTACCTGATCTGGTTTATTGGATATCAACACTCGCTCTTCAGGTCGTTTTGTGGAATTCTATGAATGAAGAAGTATGGGGTTAATGGGACACCTCCTTAACATTGCAAGGTTAATACTAGTTTCTAGCGTATTTAAAAAAAGGCATGAAAAATACCTCATGAAGTTAAAGATTTGTTCATGGTAAATAAACGTGTAGGGAAGTCTCCTTAATATGAAGATCTACCCTTTGGGCAGTGCAATGCTGCAGCTAGAAAATAAAGAAAATGAAGCATTGGATCAGTATTTTAGTTTAATGCTTAGCCTTCACGAAATACTGTGTTTTTAAGCTATATCGAACGGCGCTTACCGGAATATGCTGTTATACGAGCACAAACGATCGAAGAGCGAGGCGCGGGGTTCTGTGGCTTCTCAAGGTGATTGCAGCAAATAAGTGTCCCACGCGTTTTTTATACTGTGTGCAATTGAGCTGAAATTTCAATTAGGATGTAAATAGGTACACCTGAGATGGAAACTAACTTTAGGGATGAGTTAGGAACAGCGTGGAAGGACTATTGTTCTATATACAAAAGATAAACGACGGACTATCGTATAGATCGAAACAAACTAAATGGGCAGGTTGTAGACAGCGTAAAAACACTGCCATTCAAAATACATGGAATAAATAACAGACTGTCGTATAAATAGTCGGCATAGAGACGAAACTGGCTTGTATAATCTGAATGGAGATTTTATACAAATAAATTGATTAGGTTCACATAATGCATCGGTTTTTAATTGTCATGAATGATTTTAATAGACCGCTGTACCAACTAATTGCAAGTCAGCATGGTGCGTAAATATATACCTTTTAAGTTTAAAGAACAGTAGCTTATTATACTATTTTAGAGAGATCGCTGAACTAAATGACAGATGTTCAGCTTATTGATGGGGCAAATTTATTTGGTAATTTACATAGACATGTTTATTATGGATTGCATCATGAATCTAGTTTATGTTACAGGCTGATGCTAAGTACAGTGATTACCAGTGTTTACTGGTTGTACGTTTATGATCTGGTTTACTTTTAAAGTTCGCTTTGTGATGTTTCTGACAGTGGCCCTGTCATGTGTATATAATCCCTTGTGACTATTGCCCCTGCCAGTTGGCACAGTGTATATTATGTGTTTACTACTCTAAGGTGTTATTAGAATACAAAGTCTATTTTGATATAACCTTGTGTGGAGTTCCTTTTGTAATGTGCCTGGGATGTTGTTGCTGTGTGCATGCGCAAATGCTTTACACCTGGCCTTCGGGATAAGCCTGACTGCTGGTGCCGAGCTACCAAGGGGGTGAGCAGGGGTTATCTTTGGCGTGTAACTACCTTGCCCTGACTAGAGTGGTGGTTTCTGCCTGGCTTTTGCGCAAGCCTTAGCCAACCAGAAATCCCATTTCTAACAAAGATCCATCTCAGTATCTAATAAAATCAGTGAGCCATTAAAAACTGTAGAAATAAAAAAAATTATTAAATAATATTGTGGAAATATCAGATGTGGTAGGCGTTGACTCTGATTTGGAGGATCTGTACACTGTTTGTTGAACAGCAAAGGTGGGTCCGCATGAGCAAATCTAATATTAAAATAGAGATGCATATATTTGGAAAGCATCTGCCTTCCTCCTCTCAAAAACATTACAATATAATGACAAAGAGATAATGATTGGCTTTGAGCCCTTGCCCTTCTGGCATTTAATGGGTAGGCGGTACTCTGTGTAAGGTACCCTAACCCCTAATTTTCCTGGAGTCTCACTGAATTATTCTGCTCCATTGTCTGTGGAAGGGTCCCACCTGATGTTCTTTGAGGTAGGTAAGGACTTTGAAGATTTAAGGGTTGGCTAGATAAACCCAGGGAAATGCACTCCAAGAGACATCAGCACAGTAATGGCTATAAGACCAAGGAGCCAGTGAGAGTTTTCTGGCCTTAAGCAAACTCTACAGTTTTTGGTGACATCACACTTCAGGGAAAGTCATGTGCCTCACATAAGAATCTAGTTGGAATTGGTTTGGGAGTGCCCATAATATGATTCTATCCTCAGACTTTAAATTCCTTAAAACCTTTGTAAAAGCAGGCCTCTCTACATCTGCAGGTTGCAAAACAAGGAGATTGTCATGTGTCTCTGCTAGACTATGAACTGCTAACAGGGTAGAGTAATTATACTCCTAATTTGGCTTCCCGGCTAGAGTAAGTTAAGTACTACTGAACTTGCAATAGTGCCTTACAGGCTTCATGCCTGAAGTAGTGTGGCTCACTGGTTAGAGGCGGCAGACCCGAGATCAGAAGACGGCCCGGGACTAGGGTTCGAATCCCGGCGCGGCAGGTTTCTGGACCAGGGTCCGCGGACTCGATAATTTCTCGCCTCGGTGCCCACTCTGATCAGCGATCACACTCGGCAACTCTGGGCATTAGCTTGCCTCATCTTCACTAACGGCCCCACCAGACCGCCGGGGATGCCTGGTCTCACCCTGGAGATACCCATTAAGGGACCATCTCTCAGGGAAGCCAGGAAGGGTTTCGCAGCGGTCGAAGCGCCTTGGGACCCTCCGGGTAAGTAGTGCGCTATATAAATGCCTATACATTTACATTTACATTTACATTTACATGCCTAAGGCCTACAATGCTGAGCTGGTAGTTGTTTGGGGTCCAGAGAATCGTGCAACCTGCAAGGCAGAGCCCCCTGCAATTACTGACTTTGTGAGAAGGGCTTTTGGACCCGTTGCTCATTCTGTCCAGAAGCTGTGTCTATATTTGATAGTCTCAGAGCAAATAATAATGATACTACTGGAAACGTACTACTAATTATATTGTTACCACCACCACAAACCAATGCATAGTAATTTGTAGTTATATGAAGTAAAACTGCAATGTTTGTGTGCTACCATCAGATGACTTGTGGTAAATAGAAAAGCCATGACCTGCTCGGATTGGACAATGCCTTTGTCATGTTTAATGAAACTCAATCCTGTAAAACATGTTCAACACGCGCTCATTTGATTGCAATTCGGACTTGTGGTGCCTTGTCTGGATGCAGTTCTTTAACATCAGCAGCCAGACCCGTGTAAACTTCAGGAAAGAGAAATAACCAAGGAGCCCCTCGAGCATCAGATGGACTTACATCCTTCACCAGCCACCTAAAGGCACTTTTTATGTGCTTGATCTTTCATTGTTGGTGTTCTTCTCTTTACAGAGAACCCTACTCATCTTCTAGTTATGTCCAATGGTAATATTTCTCACCATCCCTAGTGCGACTGTCTGCAGTTGTGAGACAGACTCGATTGGAGGTCCTGCTGAAATCCTTTAGAAAGAGATTTGATTTGACGTGTTTACGCTCAGCGCTGATTTCCTACAGTCTTTCATCGTTATTGTTCACTTGAGCTTCATTTTATCTTTACTCCTTCAATTTTCTTTTTAGATATTATCAGTTCAGTGAGTACTTTTCGACCCTTTTGTTTTTCTCTTCACCATATTGCTGTTTTGGGTGTGGTTTCTTTGAAGATTGTCTTTGTTCTCAGCCAATCTACTAAAACGTGTGCCAGAGCATAAAATTATGGGGAAAAATTGTTTTACCCCAGTAAGGTCCACCTGAACAAGTTGTGCGGGAGATCAGTAAACCTCAACCTAAGAGTGTTGTGTCCTTCAGACTTCAGTTTGGATCCCCTACATCTGGAAATCCAGAAGTGCATTGTTCTTGAATGATAGGAATAGCTGTGAACCAGAGAGTGTTGGAAGGACAAGGGGAAACCTTGAAATGTGATTGTCATGCTACCTCATCTGATCCTCTCGCATGGCAGCTATTAACTTGGGTTTGTAGGGTTCTGACTAGGATTTCATTCTTGTTCCTAACTACAATAATACACTTACTCAAAAGAGCTACCAATTCAAATAGATTGGGTACTTTCTTGTGATACATATACCTCTTGGATGGTCCAGTGGAAAGGTGCAATTGTGCGCACTAATATTTATTTTCATTCATCCACCTGACAGCGTGTCTTCATGTCTGCTAGTTACACCAAGAAGGGATGCAATTGGGATTATGAATCATGGCTTGCTCTGGTCACAGGGAGTGAGTGACTGGGCGGAACAAGGGTTTCTGCAGTACACCAGAGAGTGAGGTTTGGATGTGTGCCCCATTTTTAGGACAGGGTTTGAGTCCTAGTGCGTTCCTAGTACCAGAGAGAGCTGCTTTGAATCTACTAGGCGAGCTGGATTTTCAGCACAGAGAGCAAGTCTTGGTAATGTTTCCATATTTAATACAAAATCTAAACTGTCATAACTTCTTGTGACTCCAGCATTCTTTAGTGATGTTCATTTTGAAAAATTAGACAAGCTGTTTTTGATAGCACGTTTATTATTAACGTTTGGTTTGGCATCTTCCCTAAATAAGCCGCATATAATTAGCCAATTTCAAAACATTCCTCACATCCATTCCTTCATATCCCCCCTCTTAGCTATTTTTACTGCTGGATGCAATAAGCTCCTGATTTAAGTTGATCTCATGTTTTTAAAGCCTTACTTACACAACATGACATAAGAGATGATTTTGGAGTGTGCCTATTCAACCAGGGAGCGGTGTTTCTTGGCATTTTTGACAGATAATAACAGGCTATATTAAATTGCAAAGATATGAAACCCTGCATACGAGGTTAAACACGGGTCCATGCAGAGGATACATTATTGCATTGAGCCACAAGAGCTTGCAAAAGTTGTTCTAGAGCACACACTTGCTTGGTAGAGTTAGACCAATCTCACCTCCCATTACAATGTAGAATGAGCTGGGATCTTGTCACAGCAGGAAATATAGGGGTGTCCTATGCGACAGATTGGCAGGAACCTATCAGTGGGGTGAACGTACAGAAGAAAGGAAGCATAACTATCTTGATAGGCTTTAGTAGTGGTTTAAAGTTACACTACCCTGATAAAAGTATATATTTAAATATTTGGGGTATTTTAAACAATGTGCATAATGCAGAACCATTGCTGTAGTTAATTGTTCCTTTCTACATCTGCAGCACAATATTTAGTATCACACTCTTAGAACATTACTTTCTCAGCAAGTTGCTGTACACATTTTCCCCCTGATAGCATATTCATTTATGTTCGGAAAGAGTGGTTCATAGGTTTTATGTCATAAACATTTAAATAAGTTGATTAAAATCATCTGGGGTTTAGTAAATCAATCAAAAATGTCATCAGATGCAGATTTTTTTTAGACTTGTGAACTGCTGTCAAGTACCTGTTATTGGGGTAAAAAGATTGTCTTATTGAGCATCTTACACAGACTTTTGCATTATTACATAATACGCCCTCGAAGGTTCCAATGGGGCTTAGGGTACCCCCCCCCCAACCATTCAGTCCCCCCCCCCCCACCATTCAGCCCAAGACCAATGAATGTGTGTGGCATATGGGAAACTCAGAGGCCCATCTGTGTATTGTGAAGGGGGGCCCATTATCTTTCGTTATGTCACTCATGTGTGGTGGCTGTTCCTACAAAAAGTCGCAAAATCTGGCTTTGATCATTTAAACTGCATGGGGTAAGGGTTAAAAAACATTAAAATGGCAACACTGAGCGAAAGGAAGCGGATCAGAGTATTTTAGCGTGCCAGATGGAAGGACAGACAAGCCAGCATCGCTGCGTCTAACTCCTGCTAAAAAATACATTACGGGGCAGATGTTCTGCATAAACACATTCGGATTTAGCATTTGCTGTTAAACTATCTCTGAAACTTTTTCTGCATTTAGTAATCCACTTTCAATGAGTTGGAAGAAAACCCTACTGTTGGGCTGACTGCTTGCAATCACGCTAATCACACATAGATTGCCTAATTAAAACAGAGGGTTTTGAACTTTTTTAACCAGAATATTAATTTTGTTTGTGGAACCAGAGCATAAATATTAGCTCCTGCACCTATACCTTCGCTGGATAGCACTACGGACCCAATTGATTGGACAAAAGAGGGGCCTCGTCCAACCCCACAGAGCTCCATCGGTGGAATGCCACAGACCACAGCGACCAATCTGATGAACAAAAGGACACTGTCATTTAACTGGTCTGCGCAGGCAAAGAACAACTGTGGCAAGGTCTTACAGCCTAAACCCCAACGTCAGATATTTTTTATGCATACCTGATTGTCAACCTTCCATTAAACCTCTCACACATGTTCACGCATACCAATCATCCTTAAATTGACCCAGTATTTCTTCTATTTCGTTTGTCCTCTAATTAGCCTAAGGTCGCCTACCTTTAATTCTTCAACCTCTGCATTTCATCTGGCTCTTGAGCCTCCCCGTTCCCCCACTGTCCTCCTCGGAGACTCACAACTCCTCAGAATCATCAACGCACCCCACCCTGGACTGACTTGTACAATAAACCGCGAAGCCAGCCCTCCTAAGACCGCTTCAAGATGCACCAACCTTGTCACCAAGGAAAATTAACTCAGTTGCATTCAACCCAGATCTCAATGATAAAGTATTTGCTTCCGAAAAATAAAGTGTATTCAGTTTTGCAGAAATAACTCCTAGTCCTCAACTATTTTCCTTGTTTTTAGCTCTTTTAAGTCTTCTGATGTGCAAAAAACATATTTCCTGATTCACTTTCCTGAGGGCCATATCAATTGCTGGTATCTCTCTTATCCTGCTCCAAACTCTTCTTTTTTTAGTTACATCTGTTTATTAGTTTTAGAGAACATAACAATCAGAGAAGAAAAATCAACATACAATAAAATAAAACTGCATTGAACCCGTTCTTGCGATTTCACAATAATCAGTAAAGTAGGTGCATACATCAGAAAGACCGTCCCATTTTTATTTTTGATTTTATTTTATGCGTTTTTATATAGCGCGGACTTTACCCAAAGGTGTCAGAGCGCTTCACAATAGGAACAGTAGTGAAACATGAGGAAAAATTACAAGTCAGCATGTTACAAAAGCAAACGTTACGTTACATAAGGCAATAGTGACACTTGTGCATGTATCAAGAGCAAACAAAATACAAGAGGTAGCAAACGATACGTTATATGAGGAAAAAAAGTGACGTGTGTATGTTACAAAAGCGTACTAATTACAAATAGAGGTATAATACTGCACTAAATGGCAGATACTCAAAACACAAGAACAAACGTTACATTGCATGAGGCAATGGTGGCAATAGTGCATGTATCAATAGCAAACAAAATACAAGAGGTAGCAAACGATATATTACAAGAGGGAAAGTGACGTGTGCATGTTACAAAGGAGTAAACAATATAAGTAGAAGTATAATACTGCAATACATGGCAGACTCTCAAACCACAAGAACACATTGGGAAGGCACTTCTATAGTCATGTAGAACAGAATCTCCTGTAATGGAAGGACTTCCTTCAGATAATAGAGAGGGCGTGAATTAAATTTGGAAGTGTTTTTGAAGGAGGAGAGTTTTTAGGGCAGTTTTGAAGGCCTGGGAAGAGGTGGTGGTCCGGAGCTGAGGCAGAAGTGAGTTCCAGATTATCACCGCGTTGCCTGAAAAGGTTTGGGCCATTGACCTTTCCTTCTTGAAAGTGGGAGGTTCAAGCAATAGATTTTCCGCATTACGTGATGGCCTAGAGCCTCCAGAGAGTTTCAGTTTATTCACCAGGTAGCGAGGAGTGCAAGGCTTTGTGGGTGATACAGGCATTCTTGTAGATAGATCTTGCCTCGATGGGAAGCCAATGGAGGGTGGATAAAATGAGTGTGATATGGTCGCTTCTTTTGGCCCCATATATGAAACGAGCTGCTGAATGGCGAACAGATTTAAGGGGGGACAGGTGGGATTTGGGGAGGCCAGTAAGAAGAGAGTTTCAGTAGTCCAGTCTGCAGAGAACCAGCGATTGGACCAGGGATTTAAGGTCATGCTCTGGGAAGAAGCGACAAAACCCCCAAAGAAAGCGCAGTTGGTATCGAGCAGACTTTGCAATGGAATTTATGTTGGAGAGTATATTGAGTTTTATGTCAAGTATGACACCAAGGGATTTTGCACTGTCGACAATGAAGGGTTTATTGTTAAGTAGATTCATCTGATCCATCCATGATTGAACCGGGGGAGGAGAAAGTGAGGAGGAGAGGAGGAGGAATTCAGTTTTAGAGGGATTCTGAATCAGTTGATGAGTTAACATCCAGTTTTGAATGGAGTCGAGAGTAGAGCTTAGGATGGAGAGCTTGTGAGTGGAGGCAACCTTGAGGTAGATTTGAGTGTTGCCCGCATAGAGATGATAGTGAATCCCGGATTTGCTTAGGAGAATTCCCAATGGTTCTAAATAGAGATTGAACAATGTGGGTGCAAGTATAGAGTCTTGAGGAACACCTTGACCTACCACCAAAGGAGATGAAAGGCTATTCGCAATTTTGATCATTTGGGATCTATCAGAGAGGAAAGAAGCAAACCATTTAAGCACAGTGCCATCCCATGGACAAGAGCGATTGTGGAAAGGACATCCAGTCTCCCCATATCCTATTGTACTTTTCCAGGCACCCCCTGGATTTATAAAGTATTTCTCTGCCATGGCAGCAAAGTCATCCCCCTTGTCCATTTAAGAAATGGCGGAACATTTTGAGATTGGCAATACCGAGCAGTGTCTCTTTTGTTGCAATGGTAAAGTCCACTCCGACCGCCAGCCTGGTGCTGCGACTACCCCCAGGGCCTAAGCAGGCCTAAAAGAATCAGCTTTGGGTCCAAGGTAACAATTCTGTGCATGACGTGAGAAAGGGTAGTGCAAATGTGGGACCAGTAAGTTTAGAAAATAGGGCAGCCCAAAACCATATCGGAAAAGGAGCCCAATAGGTGTCGGCCCCACCAACACTTCTGTGATGTCCCGACTTCATATCATGTGGTTGTGAGGGGATGTAATATATGCATTGTAGATATTTTAATTGGATAAGGCGGAGCATCATCTATATCGCCAGAGATCTAGGGGCCATTTTTGCCTCAACCTAGTCATCATCGTCTAATTGGCCCAAGCCCCCCTCCCAGGACTCACTGAGAGTTGTCATGGGGTCTGGACCGTTGTTCATATATGTGCAATAAAGGTGGGATGCACGATGCACCCTTCTCAACTGGGTGTGAGTCAAGCAGATGTGCCAGAAGGGGATTAAATTGAGGGAGGGATTTTAAGGGGTCTAAAGGGGTTGCGCAGCTGCAGAAAGTGATACAATTGTGACAATCTGTTGAAATGGCACATGGTCGTGCCCTGCCACACACCCCCCAGTGTTGTAAGGGCAATAGAGTCAGTCCCATGCCCTAAATCCCTGCAGAGCAGAGAGCGGGGAAGCCAAGGCCCAATGCAGAGTGGCGTCATTTCCATCATGGCCCCATGCTATCTAACCTACCTCAGGGATTTGTGCCAGGACAAAAGGGTCGAATGAGTGGCCGGGAGAGGGATGAGGGAACTGTGTAGCCATAGAGTAGATTAAGGGTACCACAGAGTTCCAACTCGATAAGGTCTGCAGCAATAGTTGAATCCTGGCCATCAGCGAAGAACCAGTCGGCGATGGGAAGAAGGTATCTGGCCCAATAATATAATTGGAGCTCAGAAAACCCCAATCCTCCCTCGTTGGGGTGCAACACACATTTATAGAAGGAGATACGTGGGAGGCCCCCATCCCAAATGAAACTTGTTACCTCAGATCATAGTATGCAGAAGAAAAAAGGGGAATGGGGTGGGAGTAGTTCTGTATGGTGTAAAGAACTCTCAGCAAGGAGATCATTTCTGTTGGCCAGGTTAAAGGGGAGTGTGGCCATCTGAACCATGCCCCCCCCGGCCGTAGTGAAGAAAAGTGTGATATTGAGGTCCCAAGCATTTTGTTGGAGAAGGCAATATGTATCCCCAGGTAGTGGAAATGTTCTGTGGACCACTAAAATGGGGTTATGGCCCATGCATCATCGTGGGGGCCCTGAATTGGGATGCAAGTAGATATGGATCAGTTTACCGTGATGCCTGAGGCATCAGGGTAAACCTGTAGCATATGTGAGCGACAGGGACCGAGGCTTTAGGGCTGCAGACATAAACAAGCAGATCATGTGCATAGAGGGAGACTCTGATCTTTGCGGCCATCGGGAAGCTGCACAGTTGTGCGTCCCGCCATATCCATTCTGCTAAGGGTTCAATGGTGAGTGCAAATAAAAGGGATGAGAGAGGGCAACCCTGACGGGTACCTCGTTCAATGGGGAAGGTGGGAAGTTTGCACCAATGACCCAAACTCTCGCCCAGGTGTTGAGTAGAATGTTCACACCCTGCAGCAAAAGTAGGGCCAAAGTTCATCTACTCAAGCAGATGAAACACAAAAACACCATAGAACTAAGTTGAAGGCTTTTTCAAAATCAATCGAGATGAGGGCTCGATGTTCCGCCTTGTCCTCGTAGAGAGAGATAAAATTATGTACCCTGCGAAGGCAGTGCTGTGTGCCGTGACCAGGCATAAAGCAGTTTTAGTCAAGGTGAATAAGGGATGTAACTATCTTTACTAGGTGGTTCGCCAGGACTTTGACACAATCCTAATTTCCGTATTTTAAGAATGGACCCACAATGCCCGGGAGGTTTAAGTGGTTTAAGAATGACAGATATTGTGGCTCCAAGGAGTTTATAGGGGAGTGCCTACCTTTAATGCCTCCTCGAACATTGTAATTAATGGGGTGGATAGCATGGATGCTATTTTTTGTACATTTCTAATAGAAAGTCATTGGGGCTGGTGTTTTCCCACTAGGGAATGCCCCTAATGTCGACTTAATTTCAGCTGCCGTAAGGGGTTTGTCTAGTACTTGTCTGTCACTGTTGGTTAGTTGGGAAAGAATAAGATCTTCCAGGATAGGATAGAGGCGTTCGGCCTCCTGTGTTTGGCAGTCGCATAAAGCCTGGTGTATTTAGGGGTGAATTCCTGCGCTATCGATTGCGAGTCTGCTACCCCGCGACCTGTCACTGTAATAATGGAAAGGATCAGGTGGAGAGCCATTGCCGGAGCTTCCCAACATTGTCCCCAACTCCGTAAATCTCACCCTTTGAGGCAAGGTAAGCAGAGGTTGCGGTGTCCAGTTGTTTCTGACAGTATGCAAGTTGTTTTAAGTCTGCCACATGTTTTATATGGGCAGTGAGGTTCGTAGAGTAGGCCTTGTCAGCTATGCAAAGGTCTTGTTTAAGGGCCAAGACCCCTTTGGGTCTATGAGAGCAGGCAGCTGACCGGTAGGAGATTATATGGCCACGAAGAGTCGCCTTCAGTGCCTCCAAGAGAGTGGTGGTGGAGGTGATGGATGAAGTGTTGATTTTGAAATAGTCTGAGATGTGTATCTGAAGGAAGTCCACAAAGTCTGAGTCAGTGAGCAACTGTGCGCTGAGGTGTTAATGACAGAGTTGTTAGTGTATGAAGGACCTGAGGGTCAAAGTGATGGGAGCATGGCCTGTCAGTGCACGTGGGGGATTTGTGCATTGAGCCGTCTTATAGCATCTGCACCTGGAGCCAGAGAGGGCCAAAGAGGTGGCCCAGATGACCAGATTGTACATTCAGCAAGCAGAAGGGTTGCTTAAGTCGAGCTGTGGGGCCATCACAGAGTTAAAATTGCCCCCTAGAAGGGTGGGGTCAGGAAGGGATTGGAGGAGTAGGGGGCAAGGTCCTGTAATGTGGAGGACACAAGCATGGGGGGGTGTAAATAGAGGCAATCATTCAGTGAACCCCCTCCATGTCCCCTGCCACCAGAGCGAGTCCCCCAACAAGGGTGTTGCAGTGGTAGCATGTTGGGTGAAGAGGGAGGCGTTTGTGAAGGAAAATGGCAGCGCCTCAGGAGCTGGCTGTGTATACAGCATGATAGACTCGAATGTAGCCCCCTCGTTGTAGCGCAGGACAATGGTTACCAAGTGGGTGAGTTTTTGAAGATGCACCACTATTGGAGAGTGGCGCTTGAGTATTGAAGGACAGCTCCCATTTAATTTTGTGATTGAAGCCTTCATGACTGTGTCCACAATTTCCCTGAGTTCCAGATCAGGAGGGCGACCATCCTCTGACATTGCTCTTACAGCTTGGAATGGCTAGAGAAACCTCCTCGCTTCTAGGATAACCTTGCGGGTGCGCTCAACAACTACATATAACATAATAAGTAACAGTGCCAACCCAGAATGATTTACACATATTTGTCCCCCAATAAATTCCCAAACCCTTCCATTCTGGTAAATCCTCACATCTCCCTAAAATAGACCATCTTCCTTGTCCAATATATCCCATTATTTGTCTGGGTCTTCAGCCATCCTTGCTCTCAATTCCTCAAAATACCACACCCACATCCTACCTCTGGCATTTATTTGGGGCTTGCAAATTACATCCATGTAGTTAGAAAAAGTGATGGTGTTCCCAGTAAATGCTAATGTTTATCAAAAACGCTGATGTCCAATTCTTTATTGCAATGGGTACCCATGGCCTCTTCGGCTCTTACTGCTGGTTCTCTTTGAGCCTTCCTTTACCCTTTCCATGTGAGATAAATATAGTGATGCAATAATGTGTGGAAAATGTATGCAGTGCCTCTTAGTGCGTCTACATAGTTTTCATTAAGCAGCAAATTTCAAATATATTTATTTCATTTGTGAACCTCTGGCTTGTGACAGACAACATCTTGACAGCACTGAAAGCTCTAATGAGGCAGATCTTGTAGTCACGAAAGCCTTCCCTGGTCTTTGAAGGCCTGTGAAACATGAATTGGGGATCTCATGATCTGTACTTTGCTCTTCACTTCAGTGATGGTGAAATTCTGCCCATCAATCACCTGACACTTTTCAAGGACGGGACGTCGCGGATGCGGTGGTGTCACAGAAGGACATGAAGTTCTCTATAAAGAACCAGGTCATATGTCTTTTCCGGAAGTCTGGCCCAAGGAGTTGGTGAGCTGTGCACTTTGTAGTCAGATTGGTCTCCCTGAGACTTCTGTAGAAGCTGGCATTGAGGTTTGCCTTGCTGGAGCTTATGCTGCGGTTGTGTGTTAAGCTTGCCAATAAAGCCTGTACATCCTTTAAGCCTAAAATCCCCGGATTTTCTAATACAGTATAGAGAATTTGTGTTTTATTTTCTGCACTAGATACTCAGTGAACATTTTGGAGCACTGGAGTAATGTGAGCCAAATTCTTTAGCTTGGTTTTGCTGTCGCTGTAGTTTTAATAGCTCTTTCTCTGGGGCTCTGTCTTCGACAATGTTGCGCTACTTGGCTTTCGCCAACATCAAGGAACTGAACTGTTCAACTTGGCGAGGCATTGGCTGGAGGAGGCAAAGCATCTGTAGCATTATGGATTTTATCAACTGAGATGGTTTGGAGGTAAAATGATAGTTTTCCTAATCCAGTTTTTACTCTAGGAGCTAGGGTCAGGCAGCACTGAGATGCGCTGGAAAATGTAATGATAAGCTAGCCCCTGAAGAACATCTTACTCTAAGAAACTTTGCTAGCCCCTGAAGAACGTCTTACTCCGAGAATCTCCGCTAGCCCCTGAAGAACGTCTTACTCCGAGAATCTCCGCTAGCCCCTGAAGAACGTCTTACTCCAAGAATCTCCGCTGGCCCCTGAAGAACGTCTTACTCTAAAAATCTCTGCTAGCCCATGGAGAACGCCTTACTCTAAGAATCTCCGCTAGCCCCTGAAGAACGTCTTACTCTAAGAATCCCGTCCTCAGTACCATTTAGGTACGGATAGTACTGCTTCATTTAGCAGTATTTGCACTTCTTTGATGCTATTGTTTCGGCCTTTAAACTACTGAAGTATGCAGCTGAATATAATCTACATATGGAAATATGGAATTGTGGATGGTATTGAGATATTATTTCCTGTGCCAGTGGCCTCATGTAAATATTGAAAAGGCGGTTGGAGGGGTGGAAACCCCTGCAGGATTATTTTTTTTTCTTGCTCGAAGAAGTCAAATTATTTTAAACACATTTTATGAAGTTTAAACAGTTTTAATATGCATAGTTTTCATTTATTTTTTTAAGATTTTTTTTAAACTACTATCAATTTTTATTTCTGATCAAGTTTATCAGACTAATTTGGCGAATCCATCAATGATAAAATTCTACCTTCTACTGTGCAGCTATTTATAAAAATATTTATAATGTAATATTTGTGTACTACCATGCACTAATCCGACTTAAGGCAAATAAATTTGGATTGGCACAAATGCTGATGCCATTGGCTTTGGAAAAGTTAACTCCGTTGTAAATGAAGATTTGACAAGGGCTGTTTTACTTTTACTGGAAAGGTAATTCGACAATCACTTTAAAGACGTGCACTCTAAACAAATACAAGGTAATGTGTGTTTTTGTTGACTTTATATTTGTGTCTTACATGTTATTGTCTAATATGCATTATCAGCTTTGCCATATGTAAAAATCCAACCTTTAATCGGTCCTACAGCTTGCCATAATCATAAACTAGACTTTTCGTGAGCCACTTATACAGATTCTAGCTCAGTGTTCAAGCTACATATATATCAGTTATCTTTACTTGATCTTGAGTGTCAGTGATGTCTGCATAATTGCTGATGCCCAAAGAGCAGAAAGATTCTGATACCATGTTTTGACATTTTGTCTTTTTCTTCAGGTCTCAGGGGAGCCCCGGGATATTCCTTGGATCAATCGCATCATCTTCCTATTGAAATGGACCCATTAATTGGTACGTTTGTGTGAATTCTTTTTATAGATGTGACAGAAAGTGAAGTGAGTTTCATGTTTCTGCCCCACAGGTTACATTTGCTTCAAGTATTAGTAGAATAATGTAATTACTGTACTGTCCAGTTACATAGAGTAATCTTGTCTAAGATAGCTTTGCAACTCTGGCCTCTCTAGAGACATGATGTGCTTAAATTAATTGGAAGTTAGCACATTATCTGTAAGTTATTCTTCTTGTTTGTATACTAATGTTATCTTATTTCAGACTCTGCAGCTTATAGTGAGACGTGCATGCAAAATGTTTATCATACACTATACTTGAAATCCGTGTCAATCCATTGGCAGGAGGTAGTGCTTGTAAACAGAATAATCAAAAAAGAGAGAAGCCCTTTCTACATAATTTTAATCCAACCTAAGCGTATTTTTATTTTCCTATTAGGTTAAAAGAGGATCTGCATGCGCTGAGATGAAAAAAACATGATATGAAAAAATTTCACTTTTCTTGTATAGCAGGCTTAGCAGGCTTTCCCATGTGTGTTGTGGACCAGATCTTAAAGGTGGGGCATGTTTAAACAGAACACTGATGTCGCCCTATATAACTGGCATCTTACGCAATAAAGGTGGATTTTTTTTCTTCAAAATGGAAGCTCCTTGACTGTGGTTTAGTTCCGTAGTCAGGGCCGGACTGGCCGTAGGAGGCACCGGGCGTTTCCCCGGTGGGCCACAATGGTGGGGGATGGTTTTTGGACCTCTAGAAGGCAGTTTTTGTTACCGGGGTCGGTTTTGCAGCATAGCTGCAATATCGGCCCACTGTACAAAAAGCTGCAGCGATGAGACAGGAGTGGTGCTTCCATCTAGTGGACCCCCCACTCCCCTGGGCTGGCGAAGTTGTTTGCCAGGGCCAATTTCCAGCCTTGCCCACTGCAGGTAAGAGCGGTGGGGCTAGATGAGGGGGGATTTGGAGAGACGACCACCAGGGAAAATTAAATAAAAAAATGAATTTTTCCTCGTGGTTGTCTCTCGAGACACCCCTTCACCTGTCCCCCCGCCATACCGCTCTTACCTGCCACGGCTGCCAATTTCGGTTCCCAGTCCGGCCGTGTCTGTAGTGGCAGGGCAGGACATCATCACACAGCTACAAGCTCAGGGTGGAGATGCTATTGTGCTGCATATATCTCCAGTTCTGTCAGCTGTAAGTGTTCAAAGAATATGATGTCAGTATCATGTGTGGAGGTTTGGAAGGTCATGTAGTGTGTCACAGCGACAGCAGCTAAGTAGGAGCTTTCAGAGACCCTCATATCATTTACCTTCCTTCCACCATGTAGCAACTCTATTGAACTTTGAAACACGCCTCTTAAGTAAAGTTTTAACCCTAATGCAAGTAAGGCTACCGCCACTTGTGATTATAGTCTTTACAGTACTGCACTATGCTAATCTTTCAAATGAAGGAATATTTATTTATTTATCTTTCCATTTCTAAAGCGCATGGTTACGCCAGCTGGCGTGTTCCCGTGCTAGCAGATTCGAAACTAGGACCTACAGTTAAGCACTTCGCTATAAGTTGCCGAGTAATGCAATCTTGGAATACTTCTATAATTTAAGATGCAGAGGAAAATAGCCAGGTTTTTAGCTTCTTCCTAAATTGGCCTTCGCATGGTTCCCTTCTTACGGTTTCTGGGAGTTCATTCCAATATTTTGCTGCAAGACAGTTGAAGGACCGGGCCCCCATTCTTGCTCTCCGAATTCTCTGAACCATAGTACAATTGTGATGTTACCAACGCATGGACTATGGTTTTCCTTGCATTTGGAGGAAGGAGGTCCAGGATTTTCCTCAGGGCTTTAAGGGTTCCAAAGCATTTGCCCACTACCCTTCGAATTTCAGCCTCGAAGGTCAATTTCGGGTCAAACATGACTCCCAAATTTTTTACTTCTGATTTTGGTATCGGGACAAGTCCCAAGGTTTCTGGCCACCATGCAGAAGACCATAAACTCGGTGCATTGCCTACTATCATCACCTCTGTTTTATTACTATTCAATTTTAGGCAATGATCGGACATCCATCCTGCTACCTCTTCTAGACACCTGATGAAGTTCGGTGCTTTCATTTTGTTATTTCCAGATAGTGTCACAATTAACTGAGTATCATCAGCGTATGATACAATGGTAACTTGATGTTTTTCCACTAGTTCTGCCAGTGGTCCCACATATAGATTGAATAGTGTGGGACTCAAAATTGATCTTTGCGGGTCTCCCTGCGGTAACATGATACTCTCAGAAAGTTGTGACTGCTGTAACACTTGGAAACTTCTTAGCAATAGGAAGGATGTCATCCATTGTAGTACGATACCCTCTATGCCGCATTCCTCTATTCTCTGCAGAAGATGGAAGATAATTACCATGTAGAATGATGACAGGGAAAGGAGATAAATTCCAAGTGGGTAACATCTGTAAAGAGCCTGATTCCCCCCTCATGATATATGGACCTGCTCACCCACCGCCTGGCTATTCATTTGCTCAACTCAACAGCATAGTTTTAACCAATCTATTTGCTCCCAAAGTCTTACACTGAGTGAGAGGTGCCGCTTATCTAGCATGCAAGCCAATGTAGGTACGGTACTGCTAGAATCAACACCAACCTTTTACCTTTTTGAGATTTGTTTCTAGTATACTTTAAACAGTAGATTCAATTCTGCTATTCAGGGTCCGTGGAGAGGGTTTCTCAAAGGAAAAAAGTGACTTGAAGAAACATATTCTTTTTTGCTGCAATTAAACTTTTTAATTTTTGCTGTTTTATTTTATGTATAATTTACTTTTTAATCTATGTATCACCTTCGTATGTGAAAAGAAAGAAGGGTCATAGCCTTGATACTTGTACGACTATGAAAATTTCAGTTGTTATTGTTTGCTCTACACTTTTTATTTATGTTTATCCCAACCTTCATTGAAACGTCAGATTTTTTGCTCGTATAAAAATTGATAATTCGATTTTCATGCACTGTGCAATTATAAATAGTCTATAGATATGTTTTGAATCCTTGCATTATGAAATATCCACATTGTCCTTGCAGTCAATCTTGAATCTGGTCAATTGTTCTTCAGAGATATGCATGCATGAGTGATAGATTGCGGTGTCATGTGTTTCTTTTGTCGTGCAGCCAACAACTCTGGTGTGAACAAGCGGCAGATCACAGACCTGGTGGATCAGAGCATCCAGATCAACGCACACTGTTTTGTGGTCACAGCAGACAACCGTTACATCCTTATCTGTGGTTTCTGGGACAAGAGCTTTAGGGTTTACTCAACGGAAACAGGTAATGCACATCACGTGGCATTTTCGTGTGCACTTCCCCATCAAAAATGGTTGCCTGTTAATGCATTCCCGGTCCAGCCATCATTTAAGAAATGCCAATGTGTCACATAAGCAAGCTTCTGCTGCATGTAATATATTATCAGAGGCAGGATGGAATTAAGCAATTCAAGACTTTCAAGATCCTGCTGGAGGGCTTCCTTAATGATGGATTTGTTGTTGTTCATCAATTTTGGAGTTCCTATGATAAGCTGAGCAGGGAATTTGGGGAGTTTGTGTTGGGAAATAGGAGTAACACACCAGTCATCAATTGCTAAGTACTGTTATATGTATTTTGCCAGGGCGGGGGGCGGTGTATATGGTGTTAACTATACCCGAAGGTATTAGAGCGCCTTACATGAGCACCAGTTGCGTTACAGTTGGACACATTCTTTTTTTGTTTTGTTTTTGTTGGCCACCGGGAGATTAAGCGTCCCTGCCAGGACTCGAACCTGGTTACCCAGCTTCAAGGTCAGCGGTTCTAGCTGTTAGGTCACATTCTAGCTGTTAGGCCACATCCTCTGTGTACACAGTGAAGTTGCTCCGGCCTGCTGTCACTAAGAGAGCATAGGCAGATGAAAGGAACGCAGTAGGGGAGAGCAGGCTGAGCTTGTAGTGACTGCATCTATCACAAATATTATACAGATCATCTACAAGTGACTAAAACTGAAAAAATCTGCAGTGATGAATAGGAGTGACATGCACTTTAATTGGCAGAAACTGTTCCCTGTGTGCCAGTGTTACCAGTCAGCGAAAATACTCTTGTAACGTGCATGTGACATATCTGGGATTTTCGTCTGTGGAACAGTCATAAAGCATTTGTGACAGCCATTTTAAATTGTAGTCTGTCGAAGCACCCTGTAGGATATTAGCCATTTTTTTAACATAATGGTTAGCACTTCTGCAAGAGGTAGGGTATTTCGTAAGTATGGGCCGAAAATCCGTTCCGCTCGCGAAATTTGCTGATTTTCGGCAATTTCGCGATCCACGAATCTCCCGAAATTGCCGAAAAATCTGCAAATCTGCTCGCGGGCGTATTTTTTTTTTTTCACATACATTTATTTACCCAACGAGGTAGCACTTACTGATTAGCCAGTAGAAAGTACTCCAGTTGAGTAGAGGTATGGCACAACACGGTGGCATCTTCGTGGATAAATATGCAGGCAGGATTTATTCTGGCATGATGCTCCTGTCACAAAAATTAAACCTCAACAGGAAGCACTTACAGATATAAATAAAGCAGGTGCCCGAGTTAAAGCTCCAATTCAGTAACGCATTATAATCAGCCCAAAAAACTAGTGAGCACGGTCGAGGCTATGCAGGAGTGCTTTCTCCCCAGATCTACCATCTACAATTAGCTGTAATCCTTGATGGAAGTCTTTGCATCCACGAGTTTCTTGAGCGCAATCCCCGTGTTCTTTCTGTGACCAGGAGGCTGCTTTCTCCTCATCTGCTGCTCTGATCGACCTCTGACCTTTTATAAACAAGAGGCATGAGAACTTGCATAGAAGCCCCGCCCGTTTGGCTTCGCACCACACACACTAGGGTATGCAACATCTTCCCGCCCTTTCCCCCACTGTGATGGACAGCTCACTCGAGGGACCTCGGATCCTCTTGGCGCGGTGGCAAAGGTACAGACACACGTGGTCACTGGAGACAACTCTTCTGGCCCTTTACGCAGCTGTAGTGTAGGTAAAGCACTATACATTTACCCAATGGGGTAGCACTTACTGATTAGCCAGTAGACAGGGGAAACAGTCTATTTGTGCAAATCTGCGAGTTTGCGAGTTTTTTCACGAACTTGCGGATTTTTTTGCAATTTCGCGCAAATTTGCAGACCGCAAAAATCCACAAAATTCGCCCATACTTAATATTTTGAAGTGGCCCAGGAACCTACATTCTAACCCAACATTCAAAGTTAAGTTAACGAAGTTGGGAAACAAACTATTTACTGCTGCGGAGTAAAATGTAGCACTTTCCCATATTTTTTAGTATGGTATTACAATAGACCAATAGCACATTGTTGTGGGGAAGACTTTAATATGCTGCATGTGAACCAGCTACAAACATGATCGTCAATTATCATAAAACATCTCACTGAAATATCTGGATCAGTCAGGTAGAATAGAGTACGTGTATTTAACTGTGCATCACACATTCTGTTTTTGCTGCTCACAATTCTCCTCGCTGTCATCTTGAGCACCGCTACAGATAGTTTACCTGGCAATACCTTCCTTAATTTCTTCCTTGCTTGCGCTTCAGACTGTAACATTTAGATCACACATCGCTGTGAGAGGTGTCTAGCATCTCCTGTGGCTAAGTTGACAGGACTGCTTGGAAAACATTGGATTTACTCTAAACACCCTTGACATAGGTAAACCTGCGTGTGTTCACCACTCCCTCACCACTGCACAAAGCAAAGACTCTTAATCTTACTGCTGCCAAAAGGCAAACAATAAAATATTCCAAATTTGCACATTTATAAGCCAAACTGACTGCATCAATTCTTCACAGTCCTAGTCATAATTCTGCAAGAACAAATCGCCTGCCTCCTAGCATTTGAAAGATATCCAAACCTGCCCACATGTTCTAGGGATGAGACAACAGTTGAAATTATTGTGTTTTTTGCAAGGTGGTTCTTGACTATCATAAATTACTAATGTTTTATCCTGATTTTCTGCTCCATCATTAGCACTAAATGCTTTCTAGTGCATGTTGTGGAAGACCTGACCGCTCTTTTCTCTGGCCTTATGCTAGTATCATCCTGCCAGTGGCATTATAATTCATGATTTTTTTAACCCACATTTCTCTCTAGAACCTATTTGGTTTATCTCAAGGTGAGTGACCCACATCAACACATGCAGTTGGAAATTGGAACACTTCAATGACTTGTCCAGATGTCATCTGGTGTCATTGTTACTTGATAATGGGAAGAGACGCATCAAATACTAAAAAAATGCATTCCATAATATCCCTTGTAGCTTAAATGTGATAAAGTGTATTAGAGCATTGGAATGTTGGGAGCTCCATTGAAGACAATAGAGTGCTCCCTGCTTTTACAGCAACGTTCCAATGTTTTACAAAGGCCTCTAGTAGCTCGAGGGGATTTAACACCTTCGCTGCTAGGTGTTTTCCCCTCCTGTGCTGCAGGCTCCACTTTCCCATTGTTCATGACGAGCTCAGCTCGTCATCAGCACAGCTCAACCGTGCATCATGACGAGCTGAGCTCGTCATCAGCATCGAAAGGGTTAAATCCCCTCTAGCTTCGAGAAGCCTTTGTTTTATTTGTTAGAACATTCTGACCTCTAGTGGCAGAATGTTCTAATAGCCTTATAACCCTTCGTAGCAGAGCTATGCTGGCTTGTTAAAGTCCCTCGCCTTCTGCTCGGGCCTTGAAAAGCTGGAGCAGGCCTTTAATAGCCGGTATAGCCTGCTACCGCGTGCTATGAGGCTATATTACTCCTGATCTTGAACCTGCTGTCTGGCATAGGTTCTCCCCTTAATTTGATCATTCCATTGCTTTATTCCCATTGCAGATGGAAGGCAATCCCCGATACCCAAGGGTTGGTGGCACGTAGTCCTATGAGAGGAAAAGAAACAGCACTGGGCTCTGTGCAAATAACACCAGACACCCTAATTCATCTTTTTTTCTGATGCATATTTCAATCCTGGTTAATGAAATCATGACTGTCCGGATTTTAAATGTCTAGGCATCACTTATGAATGCTGAAATTCCTTGGTAAGGAGGAATTACTGCATTTTCAGTCTTAGGGCTAGGGGTTAGACATTAGGTGTTTTTGGTCGAGCAGCCTGCAAACACTCCTGAACATTCACAATATTACATTTTTGGGGAGATTTACATACCACATACAGGTTGCGCAAAACTCTAGAAATGCATAAAGATGTGCTTTTCCCAAGGAAAGTATTGTGTGTTCCCATGTTTAGAGTCGGGAAATGGATTTTTCCATAGAGACAAATTTCGTCTTTTGAAAAAGCAGAGTTCTAAGGCCAAACTTTGCATGCAGTGAAATATCTGCATTAGTACATTTCTCATGTGGACTATGTCCATGATCCTTTATGAATGCCAGAAAGTTGGAAATTATCTCCACATGGATGACTAATCTGAAATTAATAATTTACACCTTCTTCATTCTCAACCTGGTAATTCAAACCCAATATCTGATCATATACCTCATTTAACTCGGTTTCTAAGTCATAGTCTACCCAGGCGTGAGTGTGTGGTGAAGTGGTTATGTAATAATAATTGGAACATTGGAATTCCAAGAGCTCGATTAAAGACTGTGGAGTAGCTCCGGGCCTTTAATGGCTGGTACAGGCCCGGTGCTCCAACATTCCAATGTTTGTCTTCATGTATCTCCCTTTTTAACTTAAAACATTCTACCCTCAGTGGGTGAAATGTTCAAATCGCCTTATAGCCCTTCTGCAACTGGCTATACTGGTTGTTAAAGGCCCTCTCCTTCGTTATAGCCCCCCTCCAAAACTAGGGTTCAACAACTGGTATAGCCCTTGGCCTCAGGCTATAATAACTCCTATGCTACAGAACAGTATGACATGGCGAGTATATTATGCATTAGCCCTCACATTGCCTTCAGACTGAGCTAACCTCTTTATTGTGCTCGACTTTTTTGAAGGAAAATTAACACAGATCGTATTTGGCCACTGGGATGTCGTCACGTGCTTGGCTCGATCGGAGTCCTATATTGGCGGGGATTGCTACATTGTCTCTGGATCGCGGGATGCCACACTTCTTCTGTGGTACTGGAGTGGACGGCATCACATTATTGGCGATAACCCAAATAACAGTAAGTATTTTTAAATATGTTGTCAGCAAGACCAAAGGTTCCTTTAACTTGAAGAATGCTTATTGGATTTATTCTTTGTTTGTTACATTTCTTTCCTGCTCCTAGATCTTAGGAACTTTCTAACAGATGACAAAAGCAATACGTATTATTTGATTTATGTTAGGAAGGGTTTGTGATTCCGTGACACAGATCATGAATATACAAACGTGGCCTATTCATTGACACCATTTTAATACAGGACATTATTTTTTAATAATAAACAAGAGGTTCCTAAAATGCAACGCAAGAAGGTGCCATTTGTACAATTGTGATTCCAAGCATGTATGTCATTTTGTGGTAGGAAGCTGCCCATCAATTGTTTTAAAGAGGATGTGATATCTCCGTTGCTCTAGCTGTGCATTTTTCCATTCTGAAATTACAGGGAGACACTTTTGCTAAATTTTTGTTTTTAATACCTTTTTATTGATTTCAAACCCTTGACCCTAACATTCGTTAGTCAACACTTCGGCCGGTTACATAGTATAGTACACCATCTAGGAGAATATATCAGATTCAGTCACAGTACACTTCTGCTAATTTTTGATGTTTTGACCATTAATCCGGATGGTCCAGATTAACCCCTTCACTGCGGCGGCTATTTCGCCGCAGTGCTAAGGGGGCGGGGCGGAAATGCGGCAGGCGCATGCTGGTGACGGAACCGCTCCGTCACCAGCGTCGGTTGCGCTGTGCTTATGACGGAGCGGTTCCGTCATGGCCCCGCCCACTCAATAGAACACCCAGCGCAGGCGCAGAATCCGCGCCACGCAGGCGCGTCGGGCGGGCCATGACGGAACCGTTCTGTCATCAGCACAGCGCCACCGCGGCTGATGACAGAGCGGTTCTGTCAACAGCAGGGGAGGGGTTAACTGGTCTATGCTGCTGAATCTGTTTAAAATCAAAATGGCTGCTTAGACCTGCTTCTGGATTTCCTTTGCCCTGAAATCTAACGCTAACCTTCAAGCTATTGAACTATCCTTTGGTTTTGAAATGACTCTCTACAAAACCTTAAAAACAGGGATGTTTTGGTTGTTTTCAGTTAACAACTCTCTACTGAGGGCTGAAATATACTACAGTATTCCACTACTTCCCATTAAAAAGCATCTAAGAAGGTTAGCGGCTTCCGAAAGCCAACCTTCTCATTATATCAGGAAACATTTCAAACCAGCAAATTAGGACTTGTTAGCTTGGAAAAAATGGCAGTGAAATGTGCGGGGTCCAGCAAATCCAATTAGTTAACATCTTTAGGAAGAAACCTGTAAAAAGACGTGCATGGTATTCTCCCGGAAAGATGGTCTCCACCGCGCTGTCATCTGGAGGCGGCGATAATCTATTCTATATGGGCGGCTACAAGGATGTGAACGATTTCGAAACACATGATAGGTTATAATAATTAGCTGGGTTAGCTGCTTGGCTCAGTAATGATCTTTTAAGATGAAAGACAGTTAATTATCAATTCATGCTTCATTGCATCCAATTAACAATAGACAATTTACTTGCATTCAAGAAGGAGAAAGGGAGCTGTTGTCTGTTTTTATCTAGCTAGAGTTCATATGCTGAAAATGGTTCCAAAATGAGGCTTCCATTGCTCAAGTCCTCTGTTTTGTTCGGCTTTTTAAAGAACGGAATTGTGAATATCACAGGGAAGCCGTCACTTTCTGTGTCGCCAACGAGATTGCACAGACTGAAGAATATATTTTCTACAAAAAAGTCTCTGACTTAAGAAGATTTCCACATTTGTATGTACACAAAGTGAAAAATATAAAATATGACGACCACACCTTTAAAATAATTGAATGAGTCATCTCAGGGTTCAATGAAGTGTGGGCTTTATTAACATCCACATTGTGCCTACACCTCTCCCTCCTCTATTTACAAAATCTCCCCCATTGTCCAGCAGACTTTTTTAAAAATGGGCCACCTGCTCTTATTTTCCTGGAAGATTTGTAACAAGAGGGCTATCCTAAGCAAAAGTGTGTTTTCCCTTTCTAGTGAGATCATTTGCATCATTTCTTGCCCATGAAGATGAGTTGAGGTTCACTGTGGGAGGCACCACTTACTTTCAAATAAAGATTTAGCAGGGCATCTACTGGCTGCAGAATGATGAAGGGTTGCGGGCAGATATTATGCGATTCAGTGGGTCGTAGGAGGCTTCTGGTGGTTTGAAACGGAATGGTGCTGTGGCTGGAGGTCTCCCTGTTTTGCTACAGTATTTCCTGGTGTTCAGAAGCTCTTTGGGGTAAAACCAAGATTCCAGATCTTGGAATAGTGGATTGATTGTAGAGTGATTTGTTTATGCTGACCAATGGCAGTTGTAGTCGGGACTTCCTTGTGAGACTTTGCCCTTCTTTTGTTCATAATATTGATCTCAATAACTATTCTTACCTAATACTTCTTCCAGACCACCAAATCCCTGGACACCACACTCTTCTCAAGGGCCAATATTCTTCTATGATTTGCTGGAAAGCATTTTTCAAAGGGCAAATATCATTGGGTGCTGCATTTCCATTATGCATTTTTTATGGGATTTGTCCAAGGTGGTGAGACATTTCTATGTCTTACAACTGCTAGCCCATGCAGGGAAATGAAAAATTGCCTTATTGATCTAGAGACACAATTACTGTGTAGCATGATGGGATCAAGGCATGTTGGGCATTTTTAAAGAGCCCATAGTCATGGAATGAACCTTTGAAAGGCTCTTGGTCAAATTGTCCATAATCCTATGTGATCAAAAAGTTCTTTGTGGGTTTTTAGGGAAGGAAAAAACTACAGCTTTCTATGTGCAGTGGTTCTCCCTAAAAAATATCAGCTTTGAATGAACTCTTATAGACGTAAGAGAACCATTCGCTTTCCATCTAGTTAAAAGTTCATCACCCATTTGTGATTCCTTGAACGGTGGCTGTGGCAATAAATGGTTTCTAAAACACTCTGGAGCCTCTATTTTTTCCAGAAAATGTCAGTGAAACACCCTATTTACTTCTCGAAGTATATTTCTCCTTCATCAACATGGACAAATATCTACTAATGGTTCTGTTCGTATAAGCTTGAATCGATTTTAGGGTGATAAAGTCAACTCTATTGATTTGAATAAAACTGCTACAAAAAAATACTTAAGCTTGTGGTATGCTCTAAAAATAGTTTGCTGTTAGCAATATCTGTCTCTATTTTAACAAAAAGGCCTGGGCCAAGCAAATATCTTAAATGCCATTTTAAATTTTCTATGAAGTCTATTGTGTTTTAATCGTTTGGTAATTATAATAATGTCCACTTGGTAGAGCAAAATTTGTCTTTACACCAAATACTTGTTATTTTTTTGTTAAAGGGCATCATTTAGTTAAATCAGCATTCCCTTTTATTGAAGCCTGCTTCTGTTTAAAGGAAGGGGGCAATTCCTCTACCCCAGTTCTATTCCTAACCCACGTCCTGGTTGGAAGTGCTGCTTTAAAAGGTACGGAAACCAACACACCTACCTTACCAGCGGAGACTTGAAGTAGCACAGCCCCTTTCACCAGGGTTGGATTGGGATCAAAAATCGTCTTCGGCACAACAAACGAAAAGTGTCCCACATTTGTGTATTGCATTTCCGCAAAACACTGCTTCAGCGAAGTTTATGAAAAGAAAGCGGGTGGGGACATATTTTAGTACCTTCATTTAGATTTTAAAAAATGCACAGATTAGTTCACACTGCTGAGCCACACATGAATGCAATTGAAACCACTTCTGCTCAGGCTCCCTGGCCCCGCTCAATCAGCATACATTAATGGGCCTGCCCAGCAAGAGAAAGGGAGTGATACCTCCACCCATCTGCCTCTAGAAAGTCAACTCAGGCACCCACTGGCGGCATCCTAACAGCACAGACAGCCCCCAGGCTGCCCAAAAAAGCAGCCCACAGGTAGAACTCGGCTACCGGCCCTTCGGACATTTTCCGAGTGCCCGCGTTACCAATCCGACCCTGCCTTCCGCCACCAGAACAGGAATTTGAGTCCTGTTCCTACCACAGATGTATCTATAAAACAGCAGCCCCAATCGTTACCTCAGTGACATTTTTAAAATGGCCGATAGTCTTTCCAAATACCATATATGTTTTGATTCACAGTGTTACGACCAACAGAGTACAAAATAATACGCTAAAGTGCCAGTTTCAGATGGCTAGAAACTGTATCTTCAGTCTATATTTATTTGTTTGTTTTTTCGTAATGGTATATTTTATTTCCCAGCCCAACTATAATACATAGATGGTATAAAAACAAAAAAAAACATGAGCTATGCTTGCAGACAATTTAACACTTATATATACGAATAACATATCAAGCTGTTTGCTGGTAGGTGAAGCAGTGTTTTAGTACTGACTCTGCAGCTGAACACCTTAAACATCAGTTCCTTCTCTCGGTTTCCATAACACTTATTGATCAGTCTGAAGATATTTTTAAAAGGCATCTCTTTTAATGTTTTTAAAGTGCTTGCTTTGTTTAATACTTATAGAAAAGCTAAAGGCAGAACCAGCTGTTAGTATTCAGAAAGTCACAGGAACAGCCTCATTTAAATTAGCCTTCCACGGTGAATGTAAGCTTTTTAAATGGGAGGGGTTCTAGAAACAACACTAACATATCAAATAAACACTCGCAATGAACTCTGACCAGATAAGGACAACAATTATAACATTACAAAGGAGCCGGGTGGCCAGCAGGCTCCTATGAAAATTCGAAATTTTCGCAAATACAAAACCTCATTTGGAAGTGCCAGAAATTAATTTACACGCTTTAATTGGAAGCCGTCTCCTGCATGATGGAGGCGAGAGTGGCGCGGGCAGTCGGCGGTGGGAGCGTGATTGAATTTCTCATGGGCTGTTGTGTTGGTCTTGGTCTGTTATCCTCGGGAGCCTCTCCGCCACATATTGCTTTCACCCTCTGCCTGGTGTTCTTAATAAGGATCAATGCTATACCGGCGCGATCCCCAGAGCCTGACATTTCATTGATCTCAGGACTTCATCTGACATTTCTCATTACACAGCTTCCAACAGGATAGTCACAAGAGGTGCAAGTTCACTAGCGCTGTTTTGTTCGTAGCTCTGCTTGAAACTTCGTTTAACATGCTGAAGGGGGTGCTTAATTTGTGCCGGTGCTTGCTGGTGAGCACCAGGACTCATTATTGGGAACCTGGCCTTATTCTTCTTAAGAGGCCATGACATCACAGGGGGTAAGGCTTTGTCACTTCTACATCCTTTAACAGCCTCCTTTTTAGTGCTGACTAGTTCGTGAAAGGGCAGAGAGCAGAATCTAGAGAAAACAAGCAGGCCTGTTCGAGCCATCTTACTGCCCGCTCACGGCTTCATGAACCCTGAGACAAGAGGTGGCACAGAGTGTGCTATTAGCACCAGTGGTCAGTTCAGATGGAGCAGCTGCTGTTCCTTGCCTACCTATCACTGATGGCCGTGATTGTGTGGAGTTACCACACACTAGGATCATGATGGAGGGGTGGTTTGTGCTTTTAGGTTCATATTGCTGCTTATTATTTTAAATATTTTGGCTGTTGGCTTTGCTTGCCACTGCCCACTTACAAAGGCTGCATTTGTTTGGTTGCTAGAAAGGCAGAAACATATGTATGAAGCAGATTAAATATCTCTATACGACAGAAATTAAATAATATTATTTTCTGTTGCCATATTTACATCATGTGGGTTGTTGCGCTTAGCTCCAGTGCTAACGACTTAATTGCACAATGCAGCAGTAATTTCCGGGGTGCTGAAATGTACTCTCTTCATACCATCACCACATTGTAAAAGTGGATGACTCATTTGCACAAGAATGATTAAAAACAGGTCCCCTCCCACATCCAGCTTAACTGTCACAACTCACAGTCGGTCGAGGATTCGAACATAGTAAAAAAACATCCATTTGTGCATGCTGAGGTTGTCCTTATTGGCCTTGGTCAAAGAATGTTTTCTGACCTCTACCAGGGCACTTTGTGTCACTTTCCTGTGTCAAGGTTTCCATGTGGAACAAGAATTGGATGTTTATAGCTTTTTCCCCAGCTTGGTCAGGAACAGCATGTTAGATGTTTGCCTAAAGCTACACGTGGCATTGGGTGCATATATTCATTCTCTGTCAATAAGCCCACACTATACATAAAACAGTGTTGTATGTGGCCTTCCGTAGATTAGAGTTAAAAGAGAAAGGTATAGGAATGCAGGTTTTCGCATTCGGTTGTACATTAATATTAGGTTCCCACTATCTCGATCATTGGAAGATTCATCTGCTGATGTCAAATAATCCAGTTTATGTTAAAAGATATAAGATATGTCTACACTTATCAAGCTAAGTGGAAATTCATGGAGGTTTGTGCACTATGCCAACCTCTGTTTGATTTTTGTTTTTAATAACCAAATTTTATTGATTTTAATAGAGAAAACAATGCAATAGGACAGTCGGAAAAAAAACATGTCACACACAGCGCTATGGTACACTGTGTAAATTAATCATACATCTGAACCTAGGCCATGATATTTCCCCCACTTGCTCCATATCCTCCCATGTTTCTGCGGGCAACCCAGGCTAATTAAATGGACCGCTCTTGTTGTGCACAGTAGTCCACCCCTGCCCTCCACATGGCCAGTGAAGGGGGTGCTTGAAGGTCCAGTTCAGGGCAGTGTCTCTCTTGGCAATCAGTGGGGCGAACCCAAGGAACGTCCGCTTCAGCCCAGTCCTCCAGAAGGCCCAGCAGAGCAATTCTGATGAGAGCTCCAGCGTTCGGCCTAAGACCGACAACAGTTCATGTTCTGTTTGTTGCCAGTAATGGGCCAAAACAGGGCTTGACGTAGCCATGTGGAAATGGTCTGCATTCATTGAGGAATATCGAATGCAGTCGGCGTGGGGGATCCAGCCCACCCACTGAAGCCGCAGGGGTGTCATATAGGTGAGGTGGATGTAATTAAGATGGGCCAGTATGAGGGGGTTGAAGTAGCAAGTTTCCAGAGGGTCCATCCTGGCCTCCCACCACTCAACTTCATCAAGCCCCCCCAACCATACCTCACATTGTTACTTTAAGTGCTGGAGACCTTGTGCATGGCATTAGCAGCCAGGGAGCTGTATGCTTGTGAGATTGGGCCTTTGGTGATCTTCTCTGTCAGTAGTTTGGTCTCAAGGGGGCTGAATTTAGGAATGGAGGTCTCTGGCAGAATGTTGGCCAAGGGAGTGTGGCGTAGCTATAGATACTTGTGCACTTGAGTGTGGGAAAGTTGATATTGCTCCTGCAGCACTTGAGATGAATGAATGTGGGTCCCTGGCCAGATGTCTCTCAATAGGGTGATTCCTATTCTGTCTCATTCCGCGAACCCTTCCAGCCCCAGTCAGTGATGCAGCTACGTCTCTTTCCAAAAGGGGGTCATACAGAACTGCCACTGTGGTATAAACAGTTCTGATCTAGTTAAAGCCCTACCTCCCCCTGGACAACAGTGGTGCCTTGAGGAGGGCTCAGAAGAATCTCAGTAGGGAGCTCAACGTGGGGGAGAGCAGCGGATGAGGCACATAGACTGACAGGAAATTATATTGTTTATCCTAAAAGAGGACCAGGATTCCGACATATCTCCCATAGGGTACATGCTATAATTAGACCTAGAACTGCTTACGTCAAATTTTTGACTTAACTAGGTATAGATCTTTACTTAAAGTATATCTACCATAGGGGTCTTTGCGTGTTTTGGTCACCACCAGGGGGAACCCTCAACGTAGTAAGACATCGACAACTCGGGACCCTTACGTGAACCCCGAGTGGTAGACCCTGTTATAACCACACAGTTGTAGGAATGGGCAGTGCTCCTCAACAAAGTGCGTCTCTTGTAGCATTAGAACCGCCGGCTGGAACCGTTAAGCATACCAAAGAACAGCTGTGCACTTAATGCGGTCCAGCAAGCCATTCATGGTCCAGGACATTACATGGACCTCCATCATGTGAGTAACGAGTTTGTAAAGTGGAGAATGACGTTGGGTGGGTGCTCTATGGACATGCCAATGTGTTGGTGCCACTGGCAGCAAGGGTCTGTGGGATCACAAGGACTAGATGTGTTGCTGAGGTGCCTGCGACTGAAGAAATGTACAAATAAACTAATGAGGACTAACCTAAGATCCCTTGCCACAACTGCCCTCTCCCCATGCTTCTACCCTTGAAGCATCTGGTACCCTAACCTAATGCATAACAGAATACAGTACTTAACAATACCATGTCATAAGGACCTCTTCTTCTACCGAATTGCGTGCCGGTCCCTCTTGTTAGTAGTACATTCTAAAGTAGTGCCCTCCTCAAAGAGGAACAGTTCGCCATGTAGCAAAAGTGCAGGTGTACGTGGATCCTCATGATGGATCTTGTGGTTTCCCAGCCGGAGATTGGAAGAGCTTAAGGGTGCCTGGCTCTAATGTCATGACCAGCAGCTGTATCTTCTGTGCCAGAGCCAGCTGGAGTGCGAAATGCCCCAACGTTTGCGTGATTGGTTTCTCCGCTGAGGCTACCGTGTCAGCCAAAAGGCGCTACCCAGGGGTTTTGCTTCAAGTTCTTTGGGCTGACGGGTCTCCCTTCTCTCAGCCACCCACACCCCAGGCCTGCTCGGGCTTCTGGAAGAAGTACATTTTAGAGTTAACGATCACTTTCAGCTTAGCGGGGAAGATGAGCATATACTGAAGATTGAAAGCTCAGAGTTTCTGCTTGACTTCGTGAAAAGAGTGGCTACTTTGTTGGACTTCCCCGCGTATAATTAGGAAAGATCATGATACGTGAGCCCAGAAAGCAGAGATCGGGTCATCCCCTGGCCTCCCGAAGAATGGCATCCCTGCCCCGGTGGTCAAGAATCCAGACGATCAGCAGTCACAGGTTCGGGCTCCAGTGCTTCGGGTTCTGGGAGTGGGTCCATCCCTGTCTCCGAACAAAAAAGGGCATGTGTGCCAGCAGGGGCGGCCTTAGGCATGTGCAAGCTGTGCACCTGCACAGGGCCACCAAACCCCAGGGGCCACCACGCCAATATATATCCTTAATATAATAATCCTATGAGGATGGAGACATATTTGCGTGGCGGCCCTTGGCAGGGATTTGGCAGCCTCCAGCTCTGTTCTACTTCCAAACACCCTGACCCCGCCCCTCTTCACTGGTCTCTGCGCTCCGCCCCGCCTGGACCCCCTCTTCCGGGGCCCCCTACCCACGCTCCCTGCCCAGGGCCGCCATGAGCCTAGAGCCGCCCCTGGTGCCAGCTTGCTCCAAGGTCCCTGCACCCGGGGTCCGCAAGAAGTCTAGCAGGGGAGCCTCCAAGTAGCGGACTCAGGAGGAGGAGGGGCCAGCAGAAAGAAGGCACCCATCTCAGGCCCATGGTTGGATGGCGCGGCCGCTCGGCGCCCCCAGTGAGGCACACAAACAGGGAATCGTTTGGCCAAACAGCGACTCCGGGGCCCAGCAGCTCCTTCCCACACGCCCCTACCATCTGTTTGGCACTACACTTACTAGACCCCCATGTTAAGCCGGGCGGTCTCGGTAGTCAAGAAGTTCTCCAGTCACCTGCGTTGCTCGGGCGCACAGTATCAGAATGCCTAGTGGTCTGGAGACAGTAATGGGGGAGGGGGAGAAGGGGGTGGAGGGGGTACGCTCCAGGCATAGTGGCGGCAGATGACAGCAGACAGGAGAGGAGGTCCGCAGTACAGTTAGTCTGCGACTGCCATCTTGGCTGCCGCTGCCACGCCTCTCTCATGCCTGTCTTGTTACGAGTCATGTACCATATCCGGAATTGTAAATACTGGAGGGTGTGGTAAATACTGGTTGCATTATTACTGTTCCATTATGGGTTTTTGACCATGGAATGAGGAATAACTGTAGACATTTTTCCACACCTATTTCGGCCAGTGTCACCCCTCAAAGCAAGGACATTTTCCCTGCTATATTCTGCTTCTTCACCCAAACAAATTGTGCTGATTAGGCCAGATTATGAATGTCAGAGAAACTTGTAAATTACTCGGCCTTAAAAGAAAGTAATCGGACAGTGTGCAGACTCTAGAGATCCGTAAGGTGGGTGTTTTGAAAGTTGTGAATTTTTACTAATTTGCAGCCATTGCATTTGTGCACGATTAAAATAACAGTCCACTCAAACAATTTTTTTTCAAGTAAATTTAACCCGTAGTTTACATAATTTCAAGGCCTATGCAGGTAAGAAAAAAATATGTGAAGCAATCTCGCACAGTAAGCGCGCGCACACTGGATGATTCAAATATTTCGGTGAGTTGATTTTTTTTCGTTCTTCCGTCTGCTACTGTAACCCTTTGCACGTCAGTCGGTTTTTAGCCCATTATTAATAAATGAATGCAATCCCAGTCCGATCTTTGTTTCCATTCTTTGTCCTTTCACCTGCAGCTGCCCGCGCGCCGAGGCCTTTAACCCGCTGCTGCATCTATCACTCTTGTTGGGGCTGTGACAGAAGAGATGACGGATTGCCGAGGTGCCTGACATCTGTCCCTTGCACTGCAGTATATTGAGGGCTGCTGTCCCTCCCCATGCCTCTGCCCCCATTCATGACGTTGCTGCTATCCCTGTGGAATATCTGAGGGCCAGAAACTGCATATTTGTTTCAGGGGTCCAGGGATCAAACATGTCTTTTAATTTACTATTTATCTACCTTTCCATTCAGTGGGTACAACTAGATAAAAGCTCAAACTCATTATAGACCTAAAAACAATTTAAGTGCAGCTTTTGTCAAGAAAACAATTAAATTAACCGAATGATCAAGGCATTTAAACGAATACAGTCACTCACATAATTTCAACATATAATCTAATCCTTATTTTGAAATATTACTTTCCAGTTAAGCAATTCTAACGTATTTTGAGTCATTTATTTTGTCAAGGCAATTCAGACTTTCGCAAATGCACACCTTATACGTATATAAACCAATAAATGTTCGCTTATTTCGGTTATGTTTAAAAAAACATAAACCATTTTGTCGGTTAGTGAGTCATCTCGCTACAGAAGTGTATGTATGGTTCATGCAATCATTATAATAGAGACCGTTCTTTACCATCTAGTTTATAAAACTAAGCACCCTAATCAGAGTTCTCATCCATAGATTTAAAAACTTAATTTATTTTAAAATCATACTGAAGTCCAAGAAACATGCGTTAAGTACCAACATTTGCGACCCTCCTATATGTGTTTTCAGTTGCCGTGGAAACAGCCTGCTTTCACGTGCAGTAGATGTAGGATTCTCTTTAAATAATTTGTGTGCCCTTCGAAGCCCTCCGTGTTGCAAAAGGAGGCATGGTTGCAATAGTGAGTGGCTGGGTGCACGCATATGCACAGGGGAGTGGCCCCATGCAGTTTATTGTGGGAACACCTTTGCAGGTACATATTACTAATATGGGCGCTGGGGCAAAGAGGTTCTTTGGATCCGTCCTAAATGTGTGCAACGCAGTGTGCCCTTCAAAGGGTAGACTGCCAACTCACATGGGGGCACCCTTCAAACGGTGAGGAGCCGAAATCACACAGTGCCTGGAAAACCAAGCTGAAAACCAACGTAAAGAGTGAATTTCTGGCACGTTTAGGAGGCAGTCAGCGGCCGATGTCCATTAGGAGGTGTGGAAACACCCCAGACATCGGCGGCATCCTCAACAACCCCTTGTTTTTTTCAGAGGGGGTCGGAGGGATGGTGAGGGGCAGAGTGCATCTGAGGAAGCTCTTAGCACAAAGGCCTGCCCTCTCCAAGGCCCTGCCCCTTCCTTACACGGTGAAACTAGTTTGTAAGTTGGCAGGTATGTAATGGCACTTGTTGGAAGGGGTCACAGGGTTCTCAGACCGCCACACCCTCTCACACAATGGTGTAGCCATATATTTCACCAGCCTGCACTGCACTACCCACGCCCACTTCAAATTCCGGCTGTCCAGTGTCTGTGAGGGATGGAATTTGAAACCAGTGCTCCGCCTCTCACACTGCAGACACAAGTTCATCCTTTTCTGCTTAGTGGCCCCGCAGAGCTGACTGGTGACGCCTATTAATGTACCAGTTCCCTAGGTCTTGTGAAATCCCTGGGGACTATTCCCCTCTCTGTGGTACGGGCACCTTGTGGTCAGCAGTATTCCCACCTTCGTGCCTATGGTGGAACGGTCAACTGGAAGGTGATATTAATAAGCTTGGCTTTGAGGGCTCCTTCTAGATTTTGTTAATAATAGAGAGACCTTGATGGATTTGTGTCCTTGAAAGGAGTTGAGTGGCTGGGGAGTGTAGGATGGGATGTGGCCTCTTAGGAACATTCATGCACATCATATGGGAATGCGACCTCATACGTTCCTTTTGGCAGAAAGTACACAACACGTTCAATGCAGTACTGACCGTCCACCTTCACCCAGCCAGAAGCCCGTATGTGCCTTCTAAATATATGGGAGCCTACAGACGTGAATGCTCACCTGACGCAATGGGTCACGCTGGCCTACGGACTTGAGCGCTCACCTGATGCAATGGGTCACGCTGGGGTTAATGCTTGCAAAACGAATATCGCACAGCTGTGGTGTGCGGCTCATCCACCCACAATAGAGACCTGGAAAAAAGACCTTGATTGGTGCATGCACAGAGAAAAGACAGTTTATGTGGCTAGGGGCTCTCCCCAAAAATCGTCCTGCATATGGAGCCTGTGGAATTCATACCGAGTAGAGATATGCAAACCGCCACGTAGTATCGAAAATGATGATCCCCGTACCCCGTAACCTATTCCCATGATGTAATGTTGTCATTAGCTCGCACTTATTGTCTCCATCATGTATATTTTTACCAATTCCTCTGTACTGTATATTTGATGCCAATGTATGTTAAATTTAAAGATTTATTTAAAAAAAAAAAAGAAAAGAGCTGGGTTTCCTGAACCCTAGGTTAATGTTTTGTGTGACAATGCAGATGTAAAGAGAGAGAGAAGCCTGAATATGAGAACAGCTAGTCACACAACAATGGATGGCTACCCACCATGCACAATCACTCTATCAAGCAAGATGAAACCATTTTGGGCAAGCCCTGCTGTTTACAAGGCCCCTCCTCCTTTCTTTGCTTTTCTCTCCTCTCCTATTTTGTTTGCTTTTCTCTCCTCTTTTCCCTCTTTTTTCCTATCTCAATAGCCCCTTTGCTGTTTTAAGGCCGCTTTACGATGGCTTTTTTATTATGGGAGAGGTTTAAGGCAATGGGTGTCGAAGACCTGGTAGCTGATATATGTGTAGCAATGTGTGCTGCAGTGTGATATTCATTGTAAAGAGAACTTTACATACTCCTAATGAAACACAATGAGACTAGCATTTGGGATTGTTGTATAGCTAACTGTGAATGTCTTTTGCAGGTGATTATCCAGCCCCTCGAGCTGTCCTTACTGGCCATGACCATGAGGTGGTCTGTGTATCTGTGTGTGCAGAGCTTGGACTTGTAATCAGTGGAGCTAAAGGTGGGCGATTGTTTTGTAAATGCATACACGTGCCGCATAATTTGTATATAAACAATGCGCAATCTCTCTTCTTAACTATACTGACTGTTAAAAGCAGATCTAAAAATCTGGAAAACAATATTAATGCATATTTTAATTAAGTGTGACGTTGTTGGGTCGTGGATGTACCCCATGTGCTAGTCGAATATTCACACCTCAGCCTTCTAAGGCCTGGATCCCAACTTTACCGAAAATCATGATTCGTCTGGAAATTAGTGTTTGGGAGGTGAATTAAAATTACAGGTTTGGCAGAAAAATTCAGTCAGTCTAGTTTTAAGAAAAATAATCTTTATTGGCAGCCATTAAATGGATACAGTGTAAGTCATCTTCGAGGAAGGGTGCAAAAAGGGTAAATAGTAGAACATGAGAGAGTTTTTCTGGGCTTGCCGTTTCTCTCTCTATCGTTCTCATCCCCCTTACTAAACATAAAACCAAACATCGCCCCTCCCCCTAACGCCAACCTAACATAAACAGTGGTTAATTTGTAAAAAAAAATAAGTGCTGGGGCTCTCATCAGGAGGCAGCTTGCACCAGCCCATTTCTCCTGTTAGCGCCACCTAAAACAGAACCAACTACTAACAATGAAAGTGGGGAGAGGATGTGGGGTAATGGGCAGAGCTTCGACTTCCTAGCTGGGAAGCCAGGTTTGAGTCTCGGCGTAGGCTCAACATCCTGTGATTCTGGGCAAATCACTTAATTTCCCTGTGCCCACCATAAATGAATGTGTTCTTAACTGGTGCTCAAAAAAAAGCTCCGGCGTTAATGATTAAGTGCCGGTGCTGATCCCCGGAAACCACAGGCTCAAATTAAGCATTGAACTTACCCCACCTCCTCGTTCCCAAACTGTTCCTTTTCTTTCTTCAACCGTTAGTTCTACTAGGCTTTAATATAGAATTTAGGTTGATTGGTGGTATCTGGACCTGCCTAAGAGAATTTAATGTGGTCTTGAGTGCCATATATGCAGACAGTAACTTTCACACCTTATAGTTTAACAGTAGACACATGTCGCCGGTCAAAAGGAGGTGGTGAAACTCTCTGGATAAGTCCTTGCAATGACTGAAAAATGTGTGAAAATCAGTGCGCAGTTAATGACGTCCTTGTTTATTTTCTCACTTCAAGGAATACTGCACCCTTGGAATGGGTAATCTCGGGCGCCATATTACCTCAGGATTCTACTTGGTAAAGCTTTTTAATAGAGCCCTAATTGATTTTGTATCAACGCACAGCTCCACATTAGATTTTGGTTGACATGTAAGACAACCATTTTGTTTTCAGAAGTGCAGACTTTTACCCTTCACTTACTGTTGGTGTTTAAATTGGAATTATTAGACTGTTGCTGCTTTCAATCAAATGTTTTCAAAGTAGTATTTTAACGTATTTCTGTTTCATATGGGCTGCTTGAACTTGTGTTAGCCTCTGGAGCAAGAATGAGAATAAGTATTGCAAATAAAATGCAGTATATGCGAGTGGTACCTCATTTGATAGCTGCAGTACGAGCAAAAAAGAGAAAGTAATACGCTAGAGGCAAGCATAAATGCAACTAAATTCTGAAGAGCTTCAACATTCCCATTAAAATGTTGTTTTTCTATTTTTTGTGTGAATTAAATAAAATATTTCCTCATTTGTGAGTGTATGTGACGTATGCCTGTTTTCACATTTTAATGTATTTTTGTTTGAGGTTTTTGAGGTTCAACTTCCAGCAGTGATTCAGTGGGGATCGATGCACAGAAATCAAAACGTTAAAACAGCTGAACTAGACTAATTGTTCTGTTTCATTAGAGTGTCTTCAGGAAATGTGTGATCCGAGCTTCATCACAAATTGGCACGTCTTTATGAGCCTAATACACCTTTCTTGTCTGGTTGAAATTTACACATTCGACAGTCATTGCTCCGAGTTCTGTCAGTCTCGGTCTCTTCCACCCCAGGAGTCTGCTGCACCCGCCTATGATTAGGTAGCCCTTCTCCAAAAACACTACCATTAAGAACATCTGGAAATTGAATTTGTTTGTTCTTTAATGTAGATGCTTTGGAACACTTGAGCTTGTAAAACCTGTTAAAAGCCTCTCTTGCAATGGAGCACTCAATGTGCCTCTGAAACAGAGAATGTGGGACATGACAAGTGGGTGCACTTGTCATTTCCACTTGAAAAGTGCAATAATTGTGCAGGTTTCCATTACGGAGATGTGCAATCACACCTACCTCTCCAAATCTAACACCTCTAAAATACACAATCTTGCACATTCTCATCCCAACCCAGAGCAGCTGAAAACACTGCATAATGTAGAAAGCAGTATATAACAGAAGTAGATAGAATATATATATATATATATATATATATATATATATATATATATATATATATATATATATATATATATATATATATATATATATATATACACACACACACACGCTTATAAGGTGCAGGTATAGTGATGACTACATTGTTCAAAATTGGTATATATGGTGCAGGTATAGTGATGACTACACTGATCAATATTGGTAATTTATACATCAACCACAGTCATAATTGTGCACGTATGAAAAACTAAACCTGGTCAGCTGATTAAAGAAAGATTGTGGACTGGAGAGAATGGCAGAACGTGGTGGTTTCAGCACAAAATAATTGAGATTTGAAGATGTTTGTTCAAAATGGTAATTGGATAGAAAATGTGTCAATTGAATAAGGCTTTCCATTTTTGTAATTTAGTAACTGCGAAAGACTTTTTCGGTACCAATAAATAGGCAAATCTATGGTGGTATATCCAATATCAGATAGGGATACAATTACAGAATCCATTGTTGTACTTCATCACGAATGGAGAAAATAAGTATTTTGTTAGTCAAGACTCTGGGACTTAGCTATGCCGAGAAGAAAGTACAAACAGACCTTTGGGTGTCAGCATTTGTCCTTTAGACATTAGGGGTATCCGGAGAAGTTTCAGTATCCTGAGACCGGCTAATGTTCCAAATTATGTTGTTTGATAAGCGATGACTCCAGGAGCTAGTACGGAGTATGTCCAAATAAGGTGTTGTTTCATTATATACTTTTCTTTTTTTCTTGTCAGTGTAGAACTTTTTCTCAAGAATTCTAGACCAAAGTTAAGTTCAATGACATACTTGGGTTGGCTCTATTAGGTTGCCTGAGTCACTTTTCTGGTAATATACATTTTTAGCAAGAATTACAATAACCTCTTGTGAGATATTGGGTTGTAGGTTCACAGGGGTGTGAACCCTGGTCACGAAACCTGCCACAAACCCTTTCTGAGTAAATTACAAAAGTCACTAAATTAACCTGTAATAAACCCTGGGTAGCTTGGCACAAACCACAGTCAGGCTTAACTTAGAGGCAATATGTAAAATGTGTATGCAGCTCACAAACAATAAAGTGAAAATACAAGAAAAATCCCACACCAATTTATTGATTGTTAATAAATTATTTGACTCAAGAATGACAAAACACCAATCAGTACTAATTGAGTTATCAATTTTTAAAGTTTTTAGTGAAAACTAGCACCTAAAAGATCAAAGCACCAAGGACAGACATCTAGTCGTGTAAGACAGTGTCAAAGTTAAAAAATATGGCCGATTGTGAAGAAGTGTGGTTCGGATAAAAGAAGTGGCTTGGGCCCAGTCAGCGCTTTCCTTCAGACTTAGAAGAATTTCTGAGAAAAATGTTCTGTGAAGGTAACGTTTAGTGGGGCAAGGCTGCAGGAGGTGTCCGAGGAGGGAGTGGCATCGTCGGATAGTATTGGGTCAAAGCCGACGTGAAGATTTCTACGTTTGGAGTTAGTCTCTGTAATGAAAGTATAAAATCTCCAGCTGAATGAGGCAGAGTGTTGCAGCCGAAGACAGTTTCACGAGGCTGGATACCCTGATTGGCGAAGGATTGCTGAAAAGGATTTGCTACTACAGAGAAGAACGTAGCGGGAGAAGCCCGAAAAGTCAATCTGACCAGCGATGCACCTCAGGTAGATAGATGAGCAGGATGGGCCCTCCTGCTTCTCAGAGCGGTTTCTAACCAAAATCATTTAAAGTTTCGACTTTCATGTGTCCAGGACTGGTAGGGGACCACTTGGAAGGTCAGGACTCACTCAGGCTGGGTTCAGGTGGGGCCCAAGGTGAACAGAGCCTTTTGTGTCCCTGAGGCTCAGAACAGGAGGCCAGCAATGTTGCCCTTTGGAGTCACTGTGGTGGTCCCGGGTTCAGGTTGAAAGCTTAGTCCTTCTTCCCCAGGCAAGAGGGCAGCAGGGCAGAAATTCAGCCATTCAGCAAGGCAGAAGCAGGTCAACAGAATGGCAGAACATTCAGCAGCAAAGCAGTTCTCCTTCTTGACAGAGTATTCACTGGTCCAGAAGTGTACTGAAGAGTGGGTGTCCGAAGCCCTATTTTTATACCCTTGTCCACTCCTCCTGGAAGTTTGGAGAAGCTTCTAGACTGTGGTTTTGAAGTGCATGGAATTTCCTGACATCCCTGCCCTGGTTTCAAACTGGCTGCAGTTCAAATGAGGAGGTGGTAGAGCACTCCCTATTCAGTTGCAAGTGGGGCTGTGCTCAGCTGTGCCCCTTACTTCTGCCAGCAGATGACCCTTTTGCTATATCTAATTCTTCTGTTGTGTGACTGTCTGGGAGGAATTCACAAAGTTTAACTGTCAGTTAAGCCCATTCAAGTGACCCAGGTCAAGTTCCAGGCACATATCTCAGGGCATAACATTGCCAACTTTTTTAAGTGGCATTCTTTAAACAAAATTGTAAAAATAACATACTTTACCATTAATAGTGTTACCATTACAAGTACAAATACACCAGACATAAAATAGCTATCTGCTCAAACTTGGAAATGTAGTATGGAGTCCACAATGTTATCCTATGGAAGGAATAGGCCTCACAGTAGTGTTAAATGAATTTAGGAGTTTTTCACTTCCAGGACATGTAACATTAAATAGTACATGTCCCACCTTTCAATTACACGGCATCCTGCCCTATGGGCTTTCTAGCGTCTACCCTAGAGGTAATAGTATATATGTATTAAAAGGGAGGTTTAGTGCTTAACAAGGGGGTTTTATTGCCAAGTCGACAAGTTACTTTAAAACTGCATTGAGGCTGTAGTGGCAGGCATGGGACATGTTTTAAAGTGCTAGTTATGTGGGTGGCACAATAAGTGCTGACGGCCACTGGCAGCATTTAATTCAGAGGTCCTGGGTATATGGTACACAACTTTACAAGGGACTTATAAATACATAAAATATGTTTCTTGAGTTTTTTAAGAAATTGGGTTACTGGTTGACTAGGAGAAGAGCCCTGGTCAACCAGCAACCACAGTCCTTGTCACAGGAAAGTATAAGCAAACCCCAAATTAATTTGTGCTCAACCCCTGGTAGCTTGGCACATAGCTGTCCGGCTTCACTTAAAGGAAATGTGTAAAGTATTTGTGAAGCATTTCATTCAGTAAAACAGCGAAAGCACCACACAAAAAGACCCCGCACCAGGTAAAGAAATTTGAGCTGAATTTAATAAATAAAAAACAAACAAAATGAAAAAACCCCATTGGCAGAACCAGAGTTTTGATTTTTTTAAGAATAACTAAAATAGCACATAAAAGCTGAAAGCACCAGCGTTGGCTATCTGGTCACACTGGACCGGGTCAAAGTCAAAAATTCAGGCCGACCACAATGGAACATGGTTCAGATATAGTCCAAGATTAGTTCCACTGAAGGTTTACCTTCTCAAGATTTGTGCCAGAAGTCCTGTTTGCATTTCAGAGGGTTGCGGGGTGCAAAGAAAGCATCACAGGTTTCTGTCGGTGTGGGCCGAAGAGCAGGACAGGCATCATGATTAGGCAGGCTGAAGCTTCGCTTTGGTGTTTCCCCGCGGCTATTGATGCTGCAATAAGACCTGTCCTGAATCGTTGGAAGTGCAACTCTACTTGACCTCCCTTAGCAAGGCTTTGCTGGCTTCTTGTCCAAGATATAGTCTATATGTAGTATTCATATTGCCATGTTTTCCACTTCTCTGTTTTTTATCCAAAATAGGTTTTGTTACCCCAGTGTACACTTTATTGCCATCGTATATTCATCTTCTCTTCATTGTGGAGGTATCAAGTGCCACATGTAAAACCTTTTCATTTTGCAACTCACAATTGTGATTTTTTGTGTGACTTGCAATTAGCAAGTCGCAAACTGAAATGTACAACAGTGTCTCTGACACTGTTTGGGAATCCCAAATGAGTTGCAAGGTACCTGCCTCATTAATATTCATGAGGTACGTCACAATTTGCGACCCATTGGGAATGGATGGCATTCACAGGGATGGTGGCCTGCTGGGATCAGCAGACCAGCATGTCTGTGACTGCTTTTTCAATAGAGCAGTTTAAAAAAAAATAAGAAAATGCTGCCCATTGTGGTTAACATAAAACATGATGCATTTAAATGAGAAAAAATAAACTTTTGTTTCATTTTTTATTAAGAGTAGGCAGTAGACAGCGGGACCTGTGCCTGCTACTAAAAACATTTTCGTTGCCAATCACAAAGGGAAAGGGGTACTCTGAGAACCCCTTCCTATTTTCGACTGTCTGCAATTGTTTTGCGACTGCATTCCGGTCGCAAATGAATCGTACATCCCCTTTGACTCGCTATTAGGAAGGGACTCCCTTGGCACACCCCTTCCTAATAGTGATTCTCAATTCTTATTCTGCTAATCGGTAGCAGGTTACGACTTGCAAAATAGGATTGATACATGCTACAGGCCATTTTAGCATTCAAAAATGGCCCGATTTGCTAGTTGCAACCGATAAAAACTGTTGTACATGTGGCCCCAAAAGCTTGGCCAAAGGGTTATTATTGTACTGCCCATTAGCATGGTGCAGCTTTCATTTAGGCTTTTCAAGCAAAATATTATTTTCTGTATTTTTTAGTGGGTTTTCCAGTTGGAAACTAAAATCCTTCTGGTCTTTGGAAACAAACCAGCATCCTTTTCCTCTGCCAACTGTACCTCTTGTCTCTTCAGCTGTTCTGTGAGCACTCAAGAAATAAAGTGGTTGTTGCAAGTGCTAAAAAAAACATAGAGGGGGGAGGAGCCTAACCAGCAACCATGATGGCCGCCTGATCTCTCGGCTCCGCCGGCCCTCTCGCTTTTCTCCCGCTTTCCGCCTAATCCTGTGACCTATCCTGCTACTACTTGGAATCGGCGGAAACGGGAAGAGACCCCGGATCTATTGGTGTGCTTTCTTGCTGGATCCCGGCGGTGCGCCTATTGAAACATCTTCACCCCGCCTCGCGCTGCGCGGCTACGGCCGGGTCTTTGTTCTCGGACTGGGGCCGGCCTCGCTCACTACAACAGCCGCCATAGCCGGTGGACCACCCACGGCGGCTTAAGCCTCGTCCTGCTTCCTGTGGCGTGCTTTCTTGTTTCAGGGGCTCGCACATCGCCGCTACGGGGAACACATTGTATCGTGTTTTTCACCCGGATACAACTCTACTGGATACTTTGTCTCCCTACGCACCGGGCTGGGCGCCATCTTACAGGCTAGTCTCCCTTTCTAAAACAGCGGACCCTGGGCTGCTACCGAAGATACAGCTGTCCGCCCACGCCACGCTAATACTCTGCGCCCATGCAGTGTGCCTCCCCTATGCTTCAAGACTGGTTGTGCCATTACTCGGATTTACGCGGTGCTCGGCTGGCCATGGATGGCAATGGTGGATGGCTTGACGGGCAGTGCTGCCCTTGTTCGCCCTGCATGCGGAGGACTGCTGAATCCTCTCATCCCGGTGCATCAGTGCTGCTCAGTGATGTGATGTGCGCCCTAGCTACTCTGAGAGCAGCTCTACATTCTGCTGCTCGTGTATTGGGAGACCGGCTGGCTTTGATTTCCCCTGGGGCACCACTGCTTGAACATGGACGCTCCCGGGAGCAGGACACTGTGTCTCATTTTGATACTGCCCTCTGTTGTTCCTCCTCTCCGGCTATCACTGGCACACAGCAGGTGCGAGACCCAATTGCAGTCAAGATGCCGGCTGTACTATCCTTGGGGCAGGCTACAGTTTCGGGATATGTGGTGTGGCTAGAGCAGAGTAGCTGGACGCCATGTCTAGTTTCTCCTCCTGAGGACCCTGGCGTGTCTCGATTCCTCATCCTGATGCGACTCCTATTGACTGGTCTTGCCAATCCCGGAGAAACTCTGTTGTGCGTTATCCTTGATTATGCCACGGACTCCTACATGGCTGTGTATCGGATGGACTTTATTGATCGTCCCCCCACTCGGATCTGGATACTTGGATCGCTTGCCTCCTTCAAGATGTCTACCGTGAGGCCGGACTATGTCGCTGCTACATATCGCAGGGGGCAGGGTTGAGTGTGCCCCCCCATCATGTCGGGACCGTTTCACTTGTACTGCTGGGTCACTGATGGACTGCCGGGGATATCGACTATGGGTATTGTATTGGTCGCGGGGTCTGGGATCGGGCGGCCGGAATGAAACGTTATGGTGCTTTGGGGATATTCGATGGCCCTCCTCCGATCTTCTGTGAATTACGTTTTTTCTTTCTCTTCTCTTTTTCTCTTTCTGTTCTAAATTTCGGGTTCGGTTAGTGGGTGACAGGCACGCAGCTTGGGGGGGGGGTAGGCCGTAGCCTCCGCATACGTGCAGGGTGGGGGTGGGGGGTAGGGATTTTGTTTTAGTTTCAGTTTCTATGGGCCTTATTTCTCTTGTCTTCTTCCTTTCTCTTTTTCTTTCCGCCCTTTGGGTTGTCAGGTGCTTCGGGGTAGTGTTACCTATTCTCTCCGCTGTCGATGCTGTCATTTTTGTGGATTTGGGTGTTCTGAGTCCGTGGGGCGGGCGATGGCCAACGTGTACTGTTTTATTGTGCTATTATCCTGATGGTCACTATCCTTTGTTGCTTTTAATTTTACTCCTCGTTTTGCTCATGACTCGCTGGTTCGTTGCCTGCCATTGCTTTCGGTGGATTGAATGTACCTGATCCTTTTTCTCTACAAAACTTTAAAAATTAACCTCATGGCTGGCGTGGCCAAGATGGCGGGGTGAGCGGACGCTTCCTCCCGTAGCTCCTCCGGCCCGGCTCAGCTCGAGCCCCGATTCCTGCGCCTCTCTCCCCCCGCGGCTGCACTGCGGGTGAGAGAACTGTGCCGGAGTTCCTGGGGCACATTTTGGTGCCACTTTGACTTCTGGAGCCCCGGGGGAAGTTCCCGAAAAGTTTATTCGGAGATCGCTCCGAGGACTAGAGCCCGGGTTGCCCTGAGGAGAGGAGCCTGGAGGCGGAGCGTAGTGCGGCGCTGTCCGCGCGCCTTGGCTGGCCCGAGTGCTGAAAAGCGGAACGCCGGAGATCCTGAAGGAGCGGACTAGAAGGACTCCGCGGAGCGAGGTGGCTTCCTGGCGGTGCCCTGGTGGCAAGCACCATTGCTGGGCGATGGACTTTAGCCCTGTACCGGCGATCCCCCCACTGCCCGGGGTCTCGAGGGGCGACGCCTTGCGAACTCCGCGCCCGGAGGCGCTGGATGGCGGAGTTCGAGCAGTGCCCGAGCCGGGCAATCGACTGGTGATGGGGGGAGGCACCGGTTTCGCACTTTCCGGACCCGTTATCATTTGAGAGTTGCCCACGGACTTGCTGGCCCGGGCTGCCTTCTTGGGTCCCACCCTCCCGCCATCTTGTCTTTGTGTGGCTGAGCCCGGTGGCCCCTGCCCGCGCCCTTCTCACACGGGAGCCTCGACTCGTTCTGGCGCTAGCTCATCTACTGCCCTCCCTGGGAACACGAGACGGGAGGCCTACTCTTCGGACATTGCTGCCTGCCCTGCTGGCCCGAGGGCCGTCTTGCCCATGCCCAGACCGCCATTTTGTCGCCTGTGACGCACTATCCTTGTCCTCGGCGAAGGCCTCACATCTGGTGCCCGCGAGCGGTGGCGCTCGCCTACAGCAACTAATCCTGGGCTTTGCCGGGCCCCAAGATGACTGGAAGACGTGGCGCGGCACGGGGTGATCGCACCTTGCCGGAAATGCTCGGCAGGTCCCAGCAACTACGCGACAGGACGCAGCCGTCCCCGGGGGCCTCCCGGGCATCAACGGACGCAACTGCGGGCGAGCCGCCGGTCACGCGGTCCTTCATGGAGGACTTATTCACCTCCCTCAAGGAGGAATTTCAAACTCTTAAGACCGAAGTGGCTGGAGAGGTCCGGGAGGTGCGCAGGGAGGTCGAGGGCCTGGGCGAACGGGTCGATACTGTGGAGACGGCGGCTCAACGCCGCGATGAGGAGATAACCCATCTCCAACAGGACGTCCTCCGCCTCCGGGAGCAATGTGTCGAGCTCCAGGCCCATTCGGAGGACCTCGAGAACAGGTCCAGGAGGAACAACATCCGGGTCCGGGGTGTTCCATCCGCCGATGAAGGTACGGACCTAGTGGCTTATCTGCAGGACCTGTTCCGTGACATCTTGGAGGAGGGAGCGGATTTCCCCATCCGCATCGACAGGGCACACAGGGTGGGCCGCCAGCGCCAGTCATCAGCACCCCCGCCTGATATCCTGGCATTCTTGCCGGATTTCCCTCTAAAGGAGCGCATCATGACTGAGGCCCGTAGGAAGCAACCATTGACCTTCCGCGAAAGACCTGTGGCGCTCTATCAGGACCTGTCGGCCATCACACTGCAAAAGCGCAGGTCTTTCCGCATCGCTACGGACTTTCTGCGAGAGCACGAGACAGTCTACTCCTGGGGTCACCCCTTCCGTCTTATCTTTCGATGGAATGGGGTACTGCATCAGCTGCGCTCCTTACAAGATGTTTGCGGGGTGCTGGGTCTTACTGCTACGGAGGAGGACGGGGCTACACCCGCATGGAGGCGCCCCGAGCGGCGGGGCCGACGGAGGTCGAGAAGGCGCCCATCGTCAGCGCCAGTGAGTCGCCCGGACTCGCCCACCATCAGGGCTGACATGGCGGAGGCCCTGAGGACTGCGGCCAGGAACTTGCCTGAATCTACTGGTGTGGCCTTGACGGCCTAATTTTTCTCCGGGGGGAGAGGCTCTTAGCTTTTACGATGCTGGGCTGGGGGTTGGGGGGGCGGGGGGGTGGTGTGTGGCTGGACGTCCACTTGACTGTTTCCTGCAGACTCGCCCATTTGGGCTAGACTGAGACTATGGGGTGTTGTTTTTTTGCTTTTTGTTTTGGCCGGTTGCCATCAATGGTTTTTGGGGGGGTTTCATTGTTGGTTTGTTGTGGGGGGGGTCCCGTCCGAAGCTGTCCGAACGAGTACGATGCCGCCTCTGGCCTTCCCTGCGCCCCTCCGCTGATCCCCCGCCTGCTGCATAGCGCGCTGTTTCCCTGGAGGCGATGCCACCCCTGAAAGTAGTGACCCTTAATGTCAAGGGTCTGAATAACCCCGTAAAGCGTAGGGCGATCCTCTCCCTATTGGAGGGGTCGCAGGCGGATATTTGCCTCCTGCAGGAGACCCATTTACTCTCCAGAGATTGCCATAGGTTGCGCTCTGCCAAGTTCCCCACTCAACTTTTTTCCTCTGCTGCGACTAAGACCGCTGGGGTGGCCATTCTTTTAGCCAGCTCCTTTAGGGGGGAGGTGCTGTATAAACATGCCGAGCAGAAGGGGAGGCTCTTAGTGTATCGCATGCGCTTAGGAGGTGTTACCTTTACGGTTGGTTCGGTTTACAGCCCAAACGATCACCAGGATCGTTTCCTGGACTCGGTGTTGGTGGACGTTGCTGCCTCGCCCGATCGCCATGTCATCCTGGGGGGAGACCTGAATATGGTCTTCGACTCCACTCTGGATAGGTCTGCCCAGCGTTTTCCGCAGACAGGGGAGCTTTCTAGAGCGGTGCGGGACCAGATTGCAGAGATGGACCTGCATGACCTCTGGCGCACCATGCATCCCACCGATAGGGACTACTCCTACTTTTCCCACGCACACCGCACTTATTCGCGGTTGGATTATCTTTTGGTGAGCGGCCCACTTCGCTCGGCCGCCACGGCGGCGGACATCGGGGTCTTGTCTCTGTCCGATCATGCGCCGGTCTCCGGAGTTTTTGCGTGGCCGGCGCCCCCCCCCCTCGAGAGGGATGTGGCGGCTTCGGGACACGCTTCTCCATAAGAAATCGGTGGTGAAGCGAGTGGAGGAGGTCATCCAGGACTACCTGACCCACAATAACAACTCTGACACGTCCCTGGCTACACAGTGGGCGGCTTTGAAAACAGTCGTCAGGGGAGAGTTTATCTCCATTTCCTCGGCTGAAAATAAGGAACGCCAGCGCAAGAGGGAAGAACTGACGGCGCAGGTTAGGGAGCTTGAGCAGGTCCACCGCCGGACGGGGGCACCTCGGGTCTGGAAGCAACTGAAGGCGGCACGAAAACTCCTCTCTGCGTTGGATCTAGATCGAGCGGAGTACGCAGCGCTGCGCCTGAAACATGCCTTTTACACCGGCGGAGACAGGTGCGGTAAGCTCCTGGCCCATAGGCTTAGGGTTGCGCAGCAACGCAATGTGGTGAAGGAGCTGGTGGGAGTGGATGGGATCCCGGTTTCCGGTGACGCGGAGGTGGCAGATACCTTTCGATCCTTTTACGAGTCACTGTACGCTTCAGAATCTTCCCCACCGGGAGAGGCTGAGGCCTATCTGGAATCCGTGACCCTTCCGGTCTTGGACCCCTCCCAGGCGGACCACCTAGAGAGGGACATTCACGTGGAGGAGGTCATCTCCGCGATCGCACGGCTGAAGCATGGCAAAGCCCCGGGCCCGGATGGCTACACGGCCTTGTTCTACAAGACCTTCTGTCCCACTGTCGCTCCTCTCCTGGCTCGCTTGTTCAACTCCTTCTCCGAACCGGGCGCCATCCCACCGGACCTCCTCTCGGCGACTGTGTCGGTTATCCCCAAGCCGGGGAAGGACCGGACCTTGTGCGGCTCGTACCGGCCCATTTCGCTCCTAAATGTGGACCTCAAGCTTTACACCGGAATCTTGGCGGCCAGACTGGGTCTACACTTACCAGGTTTGGTGGAGGCAGATCAGGCCGGTTTTGTACCCGGTAGGCAGACGGTCGACAACACGAAGAGAGTGACGCACGTCCTGGAAAAGGCCTCACGCGTCCCGGGGGAGCGGATGCTGCTATCGGTCGACGCGGAGAAGGCCTTTGATAGGGTTCATTGGCCATACCTCGAGCTGGTCCTTGGGAAACTAGGGATCGGCGAGAAGTTCCGCACTATGGTCTTTAACTGCTATAGGAGACCGTCGGCGTCAGTGCGTGTCAATGGACACAGCTCCAGCAGCTTCACCATTGAGCGCGGCACGAGACAGGGTTGCCCTCTCTCGCCGCTCCTCTTCGCCCTTTATATGGAGCCGTTTGCGCAGAGGATCCGCGACAACCCGGACGCTATTGGGGTGAAGATGGGGCAATACACACACACTGTCAGCCTATACGCGGACGATGTCTTGTTGACCCTAGATGACCCCAGGCGGTCGCTCCCTGCCTGTGTCCAGGAGCTGAACGCTTTTGCCCGCGTGGCGGGCTTTAAAATGAACATGACTAAGTCGGCTGCACTGGATGTGTCGCTCTCTGCCGACACCAGACGGGACCTTCAAAGTCTCTTCCCTTTGCAGTGGTCCTCCTCCACGGTGCCTTACTTGGGCATTTTGCTTGCTCCCACCCTGCCTGCCATGGTCGCGGCTAACTATTCCTCTCTAGGCAAAAAGATAAAGGAGGAACTCGGCCGATGGAACAAGGGCCTACTCTCGTGGCTGGGCCGTATTGCGGCGGTGAAAATGACGATACTGCCCCAGATCCTGTATCTTTTCCGCGCTCTACCTCTTCAGCCCCCCGTGGGCTGGATACGGCAGGCGCAGGCAGACATCTCCCGCTTTGTGTGGCAAGGCCGTAAGCCTCGGATGAAGCGGGTCCTCTCCATGCTTGCCCCGGAGGCGGGAGGTCTCGGGGTCCCGGACCTCCGGAAGTACTTTCAGGCGGCGCAGCTCCGGTACCTGGTGGAGTGGAGCCGGTGGGAATCGGACAAACACTGGCTCTTTCAAGACCAGGCAGTTGCGGGCCGTACCCTCCAGGAGGTCCCGTTCCTACGGCGCGTTCACCGCCCGCCTAATCTCTACGCCTCCTTTATCACCCGGGTCCCGCTAAGAGTGTGGGACGCGGTGTGTGAGCTACGGGAGCTCACCACTTTTCCGTCGCCGTTCTCTCCCATTGCTGACAACCCGGACTTCACTCCGGGCCTGGAGCCGGGGGCCTTTTCCCACTGGGTGAGTGCGGGATGTAGAGCGCTTTTCCAGATCTACGGGCCGGAGGGCGTGCTCCCCTTCCAGCAGCTCCGACAGGAGTTTGGCCTGACGGAGGGGGACAGACTGCGTTACATGCAAGTCCGCCACTGGGCTCTTCAACCCTCAGTGCGTGACGTCGCCGCCCGTACAATTACGCCCTATGAGCGATGGTTGGTGACCCGGGCCTCGGATGCCAAACTCATCACTGATTTGTATAAATTTCTCCAACCCCCGCCGTTTCACTACCATAACCCGGGGAGGGAGCGCTGGCACAGGGAACTGGGCAGGACCCTGAGCCACAAGGAATGGGACAAGATTGCGTATCGGGCGAGGCACTCTGCGTACCACACTGGGCTGACGGAAACCTTCACTAAAGTGTCCACCTATTGGTACTACACCCCGGAGCGGCTCTACGAGATGCGCAAACTAGGCGATAAGGGTTGTTGGCGCGGCTGCGGACAGGAGGGCACCCTCACGCACATTCTCTGGGAGTGCCCGGTGCTGTCGGCCTACTGGAAGGAAGTCTTAGATGAGGTGGATAGGCATTTTGAGATTGAGCTCCCGCGCTTCCCCGCGTATGTCTTGCTTGGCCTCCCCAATGACTTGATGTACCCGCTGAAATCCCGCAGGGGCAGGCAGATTGCGATTGCGCTAGGCTCAGCCGTTCAGAACATACTTGTCCTTTGGCGCACCCCCACTGCCCCCTCTATCACTGGTTGGTTGCATAGGCTCTGGCAGGTACTGGGTATGGAGAAGATATCGCTAACGGTGGCTGGGAATGTTGACCAGTTTGAGGAGCTCTGGCATCCCTTTTTGGCACTGCTGTCCACGGAATTTCGCGAGCTAACGTGCCCACGGTACTTGCGCCTCCTTAGGCTGACACCGCCGGCGCCAGCGGCGGAGTGATTGTGCGGATTGGGGACCGGGGGCTGGGGGTGGGAAGTGGGGTTATATGCTTCTAATGCTGCTTTTCGGACGGGGATGTTGGGGTGTTGTTTTCTTTTCTTTCCTCCTTGCTTTTCTTTCTTCTCCTTTTCTGGGGTCGAGGGGCTGGTGGTATGGTATGCTTCTCTTTTGCTGTGTCGCAGAGTGCTATTCTGGCTTGGCCTTGCCTAGGGAGTGGGGGCCTACGGGGGGTTGTTTACAGTGCCTTATGTTTTTTGCCTTGTTGCCCTCTGGGGCACCCTGCCTCCCTCTTCTTCTTCTGACTCGCTGCAACGTTTTGCTTCTTGTATTGTATGTTTGCCTGACCTCCTGCTCCCCTCCCCGTGTTTTTTATGCCTTAATAAAATACTTTAAACCTAAAAATTAACCTCATTCCTCCTGTGCCTGGTGGTCCCGCTTCAATCTAGTCACGTCTTAGACAATTATCGTCTGTACATTCATTGGGACTGCTGAGTTGAACTATCCGTACTTTTTGTGCTATTGATTGCTTTCGAGGCCGGCCTGTATGGTTGTAGGCCCGTATTTGTACGCTTGCTATGCACAATAAAGGTTTTCAAAAATTTAAAAAAAAAAAACATAGAGGTGAGATACACATCTACCCACTCAAGTCGCAGTTTTCTACACCAGCACGAATTCCCATTTTCGATGCATGATATTGCATAAAAGTAAACTAGTGTCGATTATCAAGCACAGTGCTTGTTGTGCTGCAAACACGAAAGATTACATAAGCAACGCTTTTAAAACCTCCATTGCCACATTTCAATTATCCCAGGATATCAGGACGGTCAATTACCTCTGCAGTATTTGTTAAGAGACCCTAAGGGCTTAATCTGATTGTGGGAGGAAAGAAAACTACACAGCCATCGAGGACTGCAGCAAACTCCTCACTACATTTAATCAGCATCAGCATTAGCAAAAAGCAGCTAGATACTTCAGAGGCACAAGAAGCATATCTTGATTCAGTTTCTGTTCTAGTACCTCAGTGACTCCACATCCTGCTCAATTTAAGTTTTTCTTTGCCTTCACACTTGACGTGCACATATCATAGTCCTGATGTTCCTGAGTGTCCATGTGGAAAGGCACAATCAAGGACATTTGTATCAAGCTTCCATCTACTCTTAAAGCAAATGTTTTTTTCATCTTGTAAGCCATGCAGCTTGGCATTTCTGAATAAGAAAAAAATCTCATATCTAGAGATTGTTGGTCCCTCCACATTTGATCTAACACGGCCTATATTTGTTAGTTTTAAATATTTAAATTGCCAGTCTTAAAAGCAGAGTAGCACATGAAAAGGTGCCACTTCCACAATTTATATTTATTCAAGCTAATGGCTTCTTTCAGTTTATTCCTTTATGGTGAAATAGTTCCAGGTCAAATCAATAATGAACATGTTATTAAGGGTGTGCCCGCGAAACTTGGCGACTCTGCATTACTCTTGTAACGTCGAGTTCCAGCCATATTCTGTTAATTTCTCAATGGCAGATTTTTTTCCTGTGAGGCTCTAAAAATGCAAGCACAAGCCAGATCTGGCTTCCCTTACTGCCATTTTGTGTTGCTGGGGTCCGGGGTCAGGGGACTTCTTCTCAAGTAGATTTTCCTCTCGAGCCGCAGCAAAATCAACTCAAATAGCCGCGTGCGCTTACTGCGTGGTGTCATTTACTCAGATTTTTTTGCACTGCTTGCGCTAATACTAAATTGCAGTGCAACATGCATATTTGAGGTTTTATGCAAATCCGTGATTGCCGTCCACCCTTACATGTGATCCAAGATTCATCATTAGCAATCCAAACCCATGCAACTGAAATGTAAGATATATTTCGCAATGTCCTCTAAGTCCACAGTCTACTGAACATCTTCCTGCTTTCTTCCATACATGTTCCTTCTGACGCTTCAAGCTTTTTCAGTCTGGCCACTAATTTTGAACTTTTTCTATGCCTTTGTCTTAGTGCTCCTTTTTGCTAAGGAATGTATTTCTTACTGGTCAGTAATAGTCTTCATCTTTCTGTTTCTTTTCTCATAGTAATAAACTGTGAAAGGCCAATTTCCAAACAGTAGGTGACAAAAAGAGCACATTTTCTTTTCTTGGAAAATGTTGGTACAATTCATATGGTCTGGTACTCCCCGAGTCCCCTATTTACCTTTTGTACCGGCAGCCCTTGTACGGATTGGGTCACCCTCCCTCTTTCAAGGAAATTAATTAGACCACACCAAATTTACTTTTTTGGATTAGGGGGTGTAACCCCCCAGCTGTATTTATTACAAAATTAAAAAACATTATTTATTCACATTATGTACAATTAAGCAGAAAGTCTGGATACATTGTTAAGCTAACCTTAAACTCTAATACACACGACACTCCTACCGTAAATCTACCAATGCATATATTCTCTTTCTGCGTGTCCAATCCAGAGCCTACGGCAAGGTTAATGGCTGGCAGCCTCTAGATCCCAGTAGACTACCAATTACTCTGCTGGAGTAGTCTTGCGCAGGGGGTACAGCTTATCAGACAGATATTCTTCCCCGTGCCCCCCCTACGCCTTGTGCCTTAAACTCCATATACGGGGGCTGCAAAATTTTGCATACTTGCGCCCTGATGCGCATGCATGTGCGAGGGTGGCCACAGGCCCACTGGGAAGAGTGTCTCCGCCGGCCCCCGCCCCCGAAAGCCTACCTACCGGCTGTCACTGCCACTGGAGTTACATGGTTCTGACCGCTAAGGACAGAAGACTATGCTTACCAATCATGACCTTACCGCCTGACCGGAGACACACACAACTAAATACACATTATTGCCTGAAACCAAATTTCACATACTGAGATTTCGATAAATGTTACACTTTTCACCTTGCATTTAAATCCTGTACTGACACAATTACAAATATTGACACTTTTATTACAAATTCACCAAATCAGCATATTTACATTCAATCTTCTCTCCTGAGATACCTGCAATGAAAGTTAACAGAACAAGGCAAATACATTACTGAGAAACTTATTTAAAATGCCTGCCTTAGGGGATGGTGGGTGGAGAAAACCAATTACGGGCCACTGGTGGCCCGGGTGCTGTGCCTGCGGGGGGCAAAAGAACAAGAGACTGTTCTGCTCCCCGCACCCCATTATAAGGGGAGGCATGGGCAAGGCCGGCCTAAACCGGTCATACCCCCAAAAAATTGGGCGCCCTTGTGAACCGGAAGCACTAAAGTGCTTCCGGTTCACGCCCTCCCCCTGTACACCGCCTATGGGTACCCTCATGATAGGTGGGAGTGCTCCTGCACCGATGCAACCGCCATCAGGGCGGCGCGCGCTATTTTAACGCTCGGTCTTGCCCAATTGCAATCTGCCTTCAATTACCTATAATGTGTCTTAAATCCGACATTTCAATCAATAATCATGGCATGCCAATCCATTATGAATTTGGCCCAATACTATCTTATCAGATCTGGGAATGCCATGCACACGGCCTAGGTAGTTTACGGCCCCTCATTGATGATTTGCAAATTTTTTTGTACTTCACTAGTAAATTGTCGTTACTGAAATGATTTGTGGACAAAAACTCAGAGGTCTATCCTTAGCATGGTGGAGACAGGTGTTTACTTGACATTATAGGTGCTAGTGGAGGGACTTGAGGGGTCTCTAGAGTTCATTTTTTCAAGTTCCCAAAGTCCACCACCTAGACTTTGTTGCCTTTGAAGGAGCTAAATCTGTGAGACTCTTACTGTAGTTTTGGAACAGGGAGGTAGTTGATAGCTTTAAGGATTGCAGAAAAATCCAAAAGGACCAGCATCCAGTCTCTGGTTATTTGGTTATTGTGTGTTACATAGCTTCTCCTAGACCCCCAAAAGTGTGAGGGCTGCGATCACTCCCAAGTGAATTAAATAGCTTTAATATACAATATTGTAGCAGCTATTGCTGCTACTTTACTGCAATTATTCTCCACTAAATAATATTAAATGTCAAATTTGGTATTAAAAATGTTCTTTTGTGCACACTGCTCTTCCCAGGTTCACAGTTGTGTCACAGAGGACTCGGATGAACCTGTAAAGCATGTAAAGCACAACCACAAATGTACATTAATTATTGTAGGTGATTGGCAGTTCAGCTCGTCCGCTGTCGAAAATGACAGCATAAGCTAAGGGAGATCATTTGATCCCCGTGACGCAGTGAAGAGTTAAAAGAAACAACATAAAGCTCTGCCATGTTTTACATCTACGTGGCGTTAAGTTGTAATGAGAGACACATAAAAGTAACCGTGACAAAAAGCATTACAGTATAGGCATCCAAATCCCCGGCTGTAATATGACACAGATCCAGTAGCATTACCATGAGCTGCATTTCATCCCATTGCCTCTCAAGCAATAAATATCCAGGTTACTCGGTCTGCATTTCAACTACCCAGTAACGAAGATTGGCATTCCTGTCACCAGAAGTAAGGACAGCTTGGAGAACATGTCCCAACTCTGAAAAACAGCCTTATGTCTGAAAACTATTATCAACACACACATATACATATATATATATATATATATATATATATATATATATATATATATATATATATATATATATACACACACACACACGCTCTCTCTTTCGATCTCTCTCATGTACAACATAGTGAAGATCAAATGTTTTATGGTGCGCTTGTCCTCTGCAATGAAGAACAGATATATGTGCCAGCCTTCCTTCCATCCCAAGAGTTCTTTTTGCCAAGCCAACAGAAAACCAGCTCAAAACAGTAATTTAACTCGTCCTGTAGACAGTGTGCCCATTTCTAGGGCTCAGCGAGCTTTTTCTATGCTAGGGCGCTATCGCCCAATAATATGCTCCGCTTGGCGCATTCTTACATTTCTGCACAGGCTCTAACGAACCCGGAATGGCTGCATAGAATGGGTATAATAGATGATGCCCGCTGTGTCAAATGCTTGGAGCCCTACGCCGATTTTCTCCACTTAGCTTGGACATGCCCTGGAGTAGGTCAGTCTGGCAGTCTATATTTGACGGCATTGATGAGATCACGGACCTGCAGTTAGAGCGCACTCCCCAGGTAGCTTTGTTGGTTTATGTTAAAGAGGTCCCTCCTGAGCTGTGGAAATTGACCGCCCTCTTGCTCCTCCTTGGTGAAAGGCGCGTAGTGATGAGTTGGGGCCACCGCCCAGTCTCTCAGCTGGCTGACTGGCTCAGGGATGTCGCTTATTGTCAGGACCAGTTGATGACATATTTGTGCTTGATGCCTGTCTGATCATGTCCTAAAGATGTTTGCGCAATGGAGAAGAAGAAGAGATCAACATCCCGATGTACACTAGGTTGACTAATGCGTTTCATATCCCCTTAAACCAAGTGTCCCCCGCTGCTACACATCCCAGTCGAATCCCCTTGTCACAGGGACCGGGGATGGCGCTTTGAGAGCTCTTGTGGCCTTCTCTCCATTTGTGTCTATCCCTCATTGTGGTTTGTGTTTTTGGTGCATGATGCTCCTTAGAATGGGTCCTGTTGAATTCATTCACGTTGTGAGGCTACTGATTATGTCATTAAGTTGATTGTATTAACTGCTTACTGTATGGCTTGCACGGCAGTTTGTTCTCTCTGTGTACTTGACTTTGAAACTTCAATTAACAGAATAGATTTTTTTTAAACTCTTCCCGCGGAGTCTTTGGGACACAAAAAGTGATAGGTTGAAAAACTTCCAACATAGCGATATGCCCAAGGCACAGAGCTTAGGCCATGTCTTTAGCACAAAGCATCTGTGAGAGTGCCAATCATCTCTGTCCTGCTGAAATTGATATCAGAAGACCTTTGGCTATTTACATAGGTCTTCCAACTAAACATCACCTTAAAGAACAATAGTATATGGTGATACTGAGTTTTAAGAATTAGTACTGAGAAAGTTTTGTTGTAATGGGGTATTGATGAGAGAAGTGTGAGCTGGGTGAGGGGACTGACTGGTAAGAATCATTTTTTGGCATAAGACGTGTGACCACTAAAGTCACAGAGTGGCATTCAAGATATTTTATGTCATATCCCTGATATTTCTGCACTGTAGCACTTTGGGCTTTCTGGATTGGGCATTGCTGCATGACTCTGATCTGTGAAGATTGTGCTCTGTAACTGGTTCTTGGCTGTTTGAATTCTGTGGATCGCACAGCGCTGCTAACCATGGAAGCTATGGCTCTAAATTTGGGAAAAGTTGGTGCAATGGTCATATTTCTGTGAGGTTCATTTTTAGTTTAGTGCAACACTTTGTACACACATAGAATATATTGCATTGAGCAGAGCAGATCTATGATGCTCGGTTTTGGGTTCATGTGTGTTGAGAGCTAGATCAACATGTTTGGATTCAGTGATGAAGTGGCTGCATGCGGAAGTGTTCTGTAGATGGTCATGTACAAAAAGGGGATTGAGCATGGTACAGGAACATGCAAACATGGGTAAAGGCAGTCAGAAAGTAATTAAAAAAAGATGTATATCTGATGTTGAGGGTGCCAAGCTGATAGTGGGTTAGCCTCTCGTACTCTGGTGGCTGTGATTCCCACAGCCCTAGTAATACACCATTCCTGGCAAGAAAGATCAAATGCACGTAGGAGGAGACTAAATGCCAGACTTACCCTTGCTGTGCTTTGAGAATGTGGAAATGAATTCCTGTCTCTTTTTGGAAACGCTTAGACACCCCCATGTAAAGCAAACCTTTGCCTATTTGTATTGCCATTATATCAGACCTACCTGAAAAGTTTCTGTTTACTCGTTTGCTCATACTCTCACCCTGAACCGCATTGCTCTCTGCATGTGGCAAATATCCGCCATATTTTATTACTTTACATGTTCCACTAATGCTCTGTAGTCTAAAACTCTCCCCTTCCTCCCCTGCAAATCTGCATCCTTCTAGTGTCCCCTGCATTGCTTTGCCCTGCCATCTCTTTCAGTGTCTATTTCCTCCAGTGCCTTATTCATTCTTTTACATTGTTTGTAATATCCTTCATTTGTATAAAAATCCTTTGCTTGTATTTAGTTTTTCACTTTATGAATCATATACATAGGAGTAGAGAAGATTTTGTTAACTCTGGCTAGTGGTCAAATGCAGGGGGTACTAATGTAAATGTTTTATTGAGGAACAGAATGTTGTTTGTAGGAAGGTCTTTGGCTCTTTTGTGGTTTCAAACTATATGTCCTCATTAAACCCCAGTATTTTATGTGTTGTTTTTCTGCTGACTTAAGAAACATGAATCTGGTGAGTATGAAAGAGTGTTGTAGATATGACGTAAGTGTCACCAGGAGCATGCTCTAAGCTCAGTTCGTGGTGTTCTTTGTTTCATGGCCAGGCTTGGCTTCGTACTCCTCCCCCCACCTACTACTTTTTAATTATGGGAGTTAAAACGGCTAACTTTACTTCATGCAGGGTCAGGAGGTTGGTGGCGTACACGTACGGGTTGATGTGGGGGTGGATTTGTTTGCTGAATGAGGGAAGGATTCAGTTTGCTCTAGAAGTTCACTAGAATTATGTTAGTTTGCCTGCCCTAAAATGGGAGGCATATGCTTTGGCAGCCTTAGTATGTAATACTAGTCCAGCATGGTGATCACTTCCTCGACAGTGGCCAACTTGCTTTTGTCTCAGACAGTTATGATTCTTGCTTGACCCCTTTTACTGTCATACCACTGCCAGTTGTGGCTGTTGTGTCCCACTTTAATTTGCCACATGGTTCTGAGTTGTTGCTGCAAGTGTGTTAGTGTGAATTGTATTGTTTGGAGCTTTCCTGCAGACTAGGTGCCGGCCATGGTGCACTTGTTACTGGGAAGTGTATCCGAGTTTGGCTGCTTGAACCCTGCATGAACTGTGATTTGTAAAAGAGTGGTACTATGAATTTCTCTCACTGTTTTGTAGAAGCTCAGTATTTCTCTGTGAAAATAAAAGACCAATGACAACACTGAAATAAACAATTCGCTCTCAGCACATTGGTTTGCAAGGTTTATTGGGAACCCAATCAGAATGCAAGGAAATACGTGCACACGGAGACCTCAGCAAAGCTTACTGAGTGCCCAATTGGTATGACAGTGCAGAGACACTTTATAGGCACAAGCCCCCACAGGATGGGCATCATTGCATACGTAATCTGGATCAGGCTATGTCCTGCTGGACCAATCAGTGAAATGCAAATGTGGTGTGATACCCTTTTAAGGCTCAAAGTATGTCTATACCCTGGTGTTGCTGCCCACGTGCTATCTACAAGAGCAGATTTGGGCTTTCCCCTAAAGGTGAAATCTGTGCATTTAGTATACGTGGAATTGGCACGTAAATGACCGGCCAGGTCATATCGACATGCTTTTACTGAAATGTGAGGTTTTGCAATAGCAAGCTGAAAGCTGGAAGCTGGCGTGTTTGTTCTCAGAAGCCTTGCGTTGGTTTGCACGTTGCAGCTGACTGACACACAAAATGGAGCGTGCGACCATTTTGTGAATTCCTGCTGGTGTCAATTCTTTAGTATCTCAAAGAAGACTATAGGCCTGAAAACATATGTATTTGGTATCATAGAAATGTCCGCTTCGTCAGTTTCTTTAGCTGTGTCCCATTTTCATGTGCTAACTGAACAGAAATCTTAGCTGCCTTTATGGAAGAAATTATTAAAATAATATTAGACTCGAGGCACCGGAACTCAAACGTTGATACAGACGTTGCGATAGCTCACACAATGACAGACCAGGAAAGTCGCCTATGAAATTGGACAAATATTGAAAGACAATAGCGTACCATACGAATATCTTTGCCTACGTACCTTGTGGGTGGGAATTATCTCCACAATTGAAAAAGTTCAGGACAAGGGACTAATGAGCCTTGAAAAAGTTGCGGGTCTATTTTCCCAATGTGATGACGAAACACGTGTTGGCTGGCTAAGAACCTGTACAAATAAAAAAGAAAAAAGAGGAAAAGAATAAAAGAAGGGAAGAACCTCATTACTGTGTTTTTTGTAATTGCGTATACTTTTGCATGTTACTGCTATCATGTCTTTGAAATAGTAAACGTGTGCTGGCGATTGACATTTTGTTCATTTGTAGCCTAGGCCACAAGTTTTGGGGAGGCCGGTGGTACTCTCCACCCTACAGCACCATTGAATTAATACAGTCCTATATATTGATATTTTGTGACATCACCCTTGTGGTGCCAGTTTTCCTACCATTATACCACCGGCCATTTGTTTTGCCTTTATGTAAAAGCAAGCCTATGGAATCTAGAGAGATATGACGTTTTTAGGTCTCGCCTGTCGATGCGCATGCGCATCGAGCAAGCGAGACTATGGGGGCTTATCCACTCTTTGTCCAACTTGCAAGGAATCGTGGCGATTCCTTGCAGTGCCCGTCACTTTTAAGCTCAATGCGCATGCGCATTGAGCTTAAAAGCGCGTGCACATGCCCCCAGCCGCCGGCCTTGCCTACTCTCCCGCCCCCTCACTTCTTGATTGCACGGCCGGTAGGCCGTGCCTCCCCTACTCTCCTCCTCCTACTCTCCTCCCCTCGCCGTCTGTTCCCGCACTCCTCCCACACCCCCGCTCCGCCCCCTCCCCTGCCTGCCATGTCGCGTCGCATTTCTCCTCCCCCCTCCCCCAGCACGCGACGCCTTCCTCTTCTCCGCGGTGATTGCACAGCCCCTTGTTTTTTAGGACAACTGGTTCGCTGACACTCCTGCAGTAGCAAGCTCTCTGAAGTTGTGCTATCTTTCTAATTTAAAACAACGATGTAGAAGAGCCCGTCCAGCGTGAGATCCTGAGCGATAGGGCACCTCCGTTCATCGCCAGCAGCCACGACTAACAAGCTAGGTCACAATCTCGGTATTAACTCCTGAAGAAGTGACCACCCCTTCGTTCCTGCATTTTGATGGTCTGGCTTAACAGACCGCAATGGGCTTTGGCTCCGCCCACATGTCGGGAGTCACATGTTTGGAATTAGCATAAATTGTAGGTTTCCACAAAAAAGTGCTTGCCTTGCATGCATCGATTATCTTTGTTAATATACGTCTGCACCCAGAGCCTACGTTTTTGGTGGAAAATATTGCACCTGAGAAAATACGACTTTAACGATTTTACTTCCAGTTTCAGTCCCGGGTGGGACCCGCCTCTTCCGTGTTGGCGCCATGAGTAGAACATGTTCTTTTCTGAAGAGCGCTTCTTCCGTGGGACACTAAGCATGCGCATTCAATAGTGGCCATGTTGCGGTCAGGCGCTCGAATAATTACTCCTTTCCCCGTTTAGTTGGTGAAGTTGATTAAATATTCTCCTGACCCTATCATGGCAGCCGAAAGGACGTACCCTTTGCTTGTTTCGCTTAGGCTAGCGCATGCGCACCGCCTTTGGCTCTGGCACTTAAGAACCACGAGGGTGAGCTGCAGAAGTGGGGACTTGTTGCAGGATCGGTAATCTTTTGAGCAGAGCAGCTGTTGTGACTCTCAACACCATCGACCCAGCCATGTCTACAGCAGCGGTGCTAAGCGGCAAGACAGTCTCTGCGTGAGTACCTGCACCTGTTTTAGGAATTGGGGTGGGCAGGGCTGTAAATTAGTTATTTGGGGGAGTTAAACAGCCTTGCCAACTACTATGCATGGGTGGTTAGATTAACGCGTTTAAGTGTTGTGGTCTGCATCAAGGCACTAAAATGCATAGTCAGGCATTAATAAAGCGCTCTGCGAGGGGAGGGGGGAGGTACAAGCTGGGACTGCAACCTTCAAGCGTGCCGCGGAAGTGCTCCACTTTCTGTGTGCACCTACTGTGCTGCTAACGAGTCTTGTCCCACTCACTTGTCTGTTTTTGCAAGTTGACAAGACCCAGCACCTTGGTTTCACAGTGAGAAAGAGAGTGTTGAGATATTATAGTATACTCGGGTCTCACGCCTTGCCCACGCTGTCTTGTTCGTTCCCGCTAAAAGCGGCTGTGTCACTTGCCTGAGCACATTCGAGGAGTGCACGTTTGAGACTTTGAGCCCGTGTTCGGAGACTGCCCTTCCTCCCAATGTAACTTTTATCAAATCCTTACGAATGGGTACCATCTTTTTGCATAATCCTATAACAGGATTCAAGCATAACCATCACGAGGCAATGAAAAACACTCCCTCGATGAATGCATTTGAAACAGTAATTTCTAGCTACGTCAAGCACCATTGGCGCTAATTGTCCAGAAAGGTCGTACAGTGGTCTTGAGAAAGTATGTATGTATATGTGTATATATATATATATATATATATATATATATATATGTATGTATATATATATACATACATACATGCGAGCAGAGGTGTTATACTTCACTTAATATTCTTCAATTGGTATCTTAATCCTATTCTCCCACCAGAGTTGACGACCTTGAAGCTGGTGAAACAGGTTGTAGTTTCTACGTCTGCTCAAAATCCTGTGATTCTGGGCAAATCACGTCATCTCCCCGTGCCTACCAAAAATGAATATGTCCTTGTGTAACGTAACTGGTACTCGGGTAAAGAGCTCCAATACTTCGTGTCAAATTCGCGCAATGTAAACCTGCAAAAAAAGGAAATCATTACCACTCAACCCAAATCTCGTCTCTCACTGCCTCCTCCCGATGCTTGCTCCTCGGCTCTCCAGCTTCTATTTCACAATTGTCCTTGACCCTCGATCCAAAGTTCCTCCTATGCACCCCTCTTCCCTGCTCAAAGAGAGTCAAAGCAGGCACAGATATGGAGTGTGGCCTCACTTTGATATCACCATGAGTACGTGAAATGCACTTCATAAGAAAGTAAAGTTAGGCCGTGCCCCTGCCGTGAGTAGTAAGCCTCCGCTGCCCCTCACCCACCCTCAACCCCTCAACCCCTCACTCACCCTCAACCCCTCACTCACCCTCACCCTCACTCACCCTCACCCTCACTCACCCTCACTCAGCGCAACCACAGCATCTTCACTAAATATATTTAATAAACTTTAAGCTATTGGCAATATAAAATAAAATCCATTTTATTTACGTATTAATTATTAATTGTTTTTTAAAGCCATTGATTTTTTTTATATCAATACATATAAGTCACATATAAGTCCCGTTAATACAAAACATGTTGCTTTACAAATGCTAGAGGTGTCACATTTACAAAAATTATAACTATTGGCTTTGTAAAGAAGAAAGCTATTAATTTAGCTATTTAGAAAAAACAACACATAAATAAAAAACAAAAAAATAAATAACACCTATAGCTCAAACTTTACTACTGCGAGACCTATTGCATTTCCAATGCTTGTTTTAAGAGGGGGCTTGATCAGCCTCCCATCTGAGAATCTGTGTGTGGGGTTTTTGCATGGGCAGTGTCATATTACTGGTTGCTCATATCTTTGTCATCCCTAGTACAGACAACTAATGGTACCGTCTTGCTTGTCTTCACATACAAGAATGCACCGGTGTACAGTAACAGCATTTCAAATGACCAGCTGCTGAGGACTATTTTTGCTCTTGGTGGACACTTGTGTGTGTAACAGAGTCAGAGAAGAGTGAACTCCCTTGTTTTACGTGCCTAAAATAGTGTTGATTTAAGTGACCTAATGCCTTGTTTTGGGTGACTCTTAGTAGCTACTTGACTGCACGTAGTTGTAATTGGTTAAACTGTAACATGATATATTGTGAATTTTTTTTAGCAAAGTTATTGAGTATATTATACACTGTTATAAACAATTTAGTGAAGTAAAGTCGCGCACACTCAGAACTTGTTGGCAAACATTCATGTTTGGTTTTGAAGCACCATCACCAATGTTTCCCACGCCTAACTGTTTTTTTGTAATTTGCAGAAGGCCCTTGTTTGGTGCACACCATCACTGGAGATCTGCTGCGCGCATTAGAGGGCCCTGAGAACTGCTTTTACCCTCGCTTGATCTCCGTATCCAGTGAAGGACACTGTATCATCTATTATGAACGAGGAAGATTCTGCAACTTCAGCATCAATGGGAAACTCTTGGGCCAAATGGAGATCAGTGACTCAACCAGGGTAAATCTATGGGGGGCACATGCTTTTATATGACCTCATCACATTGAATTGATACATTGATTAGAATTCTATTCACTCCTGGAAGGGAGCCTTTCTAAGCAGCAATTAAGACTGCAGTGTGGCGAGTCGTATTTGCACTTTGTTATTCTAAAATACAGTTGCATGCGTGTATTCCACAATCTGAACTGGAAAGCCTGTAGGTGTGCAAAACGCAAAGAAAAAACAGCAAACGTTGGTTAAACAGATTAACATCTTCTTGCAATGTAGGTAAAGATGATTTTGGGATGCTCAAATCAGTAGCGTAACAAAAGATGAGGGGGACCACACGCTACTGACACAGGTAGGAGCTCTTAGGCCAGGAGCCTGTCGCCCCTGCAGAGTGCTGGAGGGGGCCCCCTGGATTTCGGGGGCTAATGTTATGCCACTGGCTCAAATGTGAGTAGATAGAGTAGCCCAATTTTGTGTTTCTATATATTCTAATAATTCCTCTTTTAGACAGCCTGCATAGACTATGGCACACGGAGCAGGATTCCTTTAAAACCCAGAACAACCACCTTAAATTTAGAAAAATGTATGGAACTTGGCTGTTCCCTCAAATGATGGATTGATGCCCCACTTAACCAGTCTGTGTCCCTGATGGCCACATCCTCCTGTACAGTTTTTAGCATTTACAAGGGTCTTGAATCCTCTGGGGCTGTGAGTGCTTTATAAATAAATAAGGGCCCTATTTAGAGTTTCGTGGATGGGATACTCGGTCAATATGTGAGGAATATCCTGTCCTCTGTATAACAAATGCCATTGACTATAGTGTGCTTGTAATACGGTGGATACGACATGTCTCATGTTTGTGACAGAGTATCCTGTAAACAAAACTCTAAATAAGGTCCTAAATCTACAAGGAATTCTACTGCTTCAATTAGCGTAAGAGCAATACATGAACTCATTTGGTTTGTAAAGAATGACTCATAACAGAAACTACTAAAATCCAAATGTATTTCCATTTGTGCTCCAAGTTTAAATGGATACCATGGGACACACTGGAATGTTAAAAAAAAAAAAGACTTTGCATCATTTGCCCGTCCATGTGAAACCAGGAAAGTAGTGACAGATGGAAAGTGATATAAGAAGCATAAACTATCATTAAGATATATTTTGTTTATTTTCTTACGTCTAATGAAACAAAATAGTCACATATGTAACCTTTCATTCATTGCAAATATGTTCTATCAATTTATAGTTTTCTTATTGCTTAGTCCATTTAAAATAAGTGGCCATAGATGTTCTGAACTTGCTGTGCTTTAAGAATAAATAAATAAAAGGCCTCGTCTTTCTAGTAAGGCACTTTTACTACTGGTTAAACAGAACTTTATTGAGTGGTGTGAAGTTAAATCAAGAAGGCAAAAATAGAAGTGGCCTAAATTTAACAAAATGAGAAGTAACATTGTAGTATAATTGACTTCAGTGCCATGACAGGAAGAGGGACATCACAAGATCAGAAACTCAGATGACTGTTTCTAGTACATTTTAAGCATTCTTAATGGAAAACGCAAGACTTGAGCTTGTCTGTAAAAAGAGATTGACAATGGGTCCAAACAAACATCAACTTAAACCATCCAAAGCGATGCTTTCTTGGATTTAACAGATCATTTGTCACATTCTCACAGTCTCATAGGGGTCATGTGGACATGGACTGTCTGAAACCAAAGTACTACAGTACAGGAAGCGTCTCTGCCTTTGAAATGCAGAATTAGCTCTTTAAATGCTGTAGAAGGATAATTATCCGAAATTCAAGATTTGATTTGTGGTACTTTCCCATCAACTTTGAGCATTGAAATTAAATAATAATGCAAAGTAATCTACCAAATTAAAATTTTGATCTTATTAGTAAGAAAGAATGCCAGGTCCACTCAAAAAATCATCAAAATGTAATGCTATTAGAGGAAGTGAGGCGGTATCATTTTCGATATGTGCTTTGAAATAGACTTTCTTGACTGCTTGTCAGGTTATGTTCAAGTCATCTCAAGAGGAAGTAGTAACAATAATCAGATTGCACTAAGGGTGGGTGAACCTACTGATTATTAAAATGTTGCAAATCTGTTTATCCCTCGACAAACCCTTTATCTTTCCTCTCCTCTGGTGCTTTTCAGATTTGTTTCAGTAATGTTGTCTTCCTACCCGTTTTTCAGATTTCCGAACTCCCTCTGTTTTCAGGCTTCGGAAATAGCTATTTTACTGTTCTACTGAACATTCTAGTTTTGCACACCTCCTCTGATACCGATTAATTTCGCTATTCTATTTTCTTTCGGCTGCATCAGTTGTAAGCAATCAATACACAATTGTTGATGGCGTTACACAGCTCAGATATAAAGGTTGAGTGCATCTTTTTTTTTTATTGAGGACAGGCTTGTGTACCCCTGTCTTGTTGCACGACTCCAGTATCTAGGTGAAATCAGTGTACACTCCCACTCCGTTTATATTAATCCGTCAGCTGGGAAAACTGGTATGAAGAATACCCACATTTCTTCCAATCTTTTTCCTCTTGTAGTAGATGTTAAAATACCCTTTTAGACTGATATATTTACATTCCTGATAAATAAACGGCAAGCGAGAATCATAGTACAAATAAAGCTGGGTGCTTCAAAAAATCCAACTTTCCTACCTTTCTCGGTTTTTCATTTATACTATTACAGTAAAAGTAACTTGGTCATTTTGACTTGTGTTTAGAACCGGTTTATCTTTGGGAAACATGTGTGAGATGATTGGGGGGGGTGGGAGGCATTGCCTATGGATTTATTTTCCTAAATAATAATTGATTTGATCTGTATTTTCAACAGGCAATCCTTCTCAGCAGTGATGGTCAGAACCTGGTTACAGGCGGAGACAATGGAGTGGTGGAGGTTTGGCAGGCTTGTGATTTTAAACAGTTGTACATTTATCCCGGCTGTGATGCAGGAATCAGAGCGATGGATTTATCTCATGACCAGAGGTGAGCCAACAGTGTAACGAGTGCTAAAGAGCATAAATGTACAAAATAAGAATTGCAAATACAATGAGTTTCAGGAGGCTTTCATTTTCATTGAACAAGCGTCAAGCTGATAATTTCTGTAGGTACCAATGCAACAAGCAGGTATCTCAGATAGGTTGTTATAAGGAAGGCTGCCAGTGGAGGTTTGCCTACAGTAGTGGAAGGTCGATCTATGATACATACTTCTATGTGAGTTTTATTCAGTGGCTATACAAAACTATTAAGGTGGACAAACTAAAAGTTCTGGAATTTGTGAAAATAAAGAAACCACAATAAAGGGCTACCTGTTGACAAATCCAAATGAAGAATTCTTTCTTGGGTAATAATAATTTAGGCATAGCAAAACTATGTAATTTGTAAAACAAATTAAACAGTTTCACAATGAAATTAATTAAAAATGTGCATAAGGCTGACATTAAGTTTATGTTTGGGGTTAAGGTTAGGACTGGTGATGCTTTAGTGTCAGTCTTAGGGTTTCGGTTTGTGGTCATTGTTTGGTTGGCATACACTTTCTTTGTGATTTTATTATTACAGAATTACAATTATGTATTTAAAGTAATGGTTGACATCTCACTTCCTATTCTTGGTACTTAAGAACTTTGCACCCTCTGACCAGTTTGCACCAGATTTGGAGAAAATGTTTCATAGCATGTAAGAGTGTGCCCAAATGTGGTGCAGATTCACTTATGATCATCTCTTCCTGGCTTGTTTGACAAGCTTGGAAAAGCTAAAAATAAAAACGGTCTTTAGTCTTGATCCCTAGGGCATAGCTGCCAAAGTTTCAATTGCTATGTATGACATTTTCATAATTCAGTGTAATTAGGAGTGACATTTCAACAACCGTGAGTGAGCCTTTCTCGTACGCAAAACCAAGCAATGATGACGAGGAAAACATATAAAATAACTTGGGACCCAGCCCAAACAGGATGTGTGAAGACCCAACTGGGGCACGAAAACATCATGGACCTGCCTGGACATCTGTGTTGCTGGGCAGGCCGGCAGAACCCTGTCTTCCAGCCTTTGGCGACTCGTACTGGGCCCCCTGGCTCAACCCTTGAAATTAATGATGCTGTTTAGAGCATAAGTCTATCAAGGGCCTCTCTGCCACGTGTGACACGGCCCTAACAGGATGTTTGAGGTCCCAACAAACACACTCCTCCGGTGCCTACTGTAGCCAGGCGGGCGGGTCACCAGAAAAACAAAACACCGATTGACAGCCTATGTGGAGGCCCCTCTCCCTGCTGGCAAACTCGGGGTCTCTGACATCACGTGAGGGACCTCGGCCAACAGGGAACGGAGACGGACCGATGTCGGAGAGGGCCCAACAACATGACAAGGTGTCCTTTATAGTCAAACACGACATTCGTTTGATCGGATCAATCCACCTATGTCACTCTACAGAGTAACAACTTTAAACTAACACCGGCAGGAACGACTGCAGATACCTGATGTGATTGTGTGCTGCACTGGCATCATCACTGTCTATTACAAACAAACACAGGCTCACAGTGGCTGGCACTTACTGTCTTGGGCAACGGCCCATCAGCAGATGAGTCTGAGTCAGTCCGGACTGTGGCGCAGGCGGGTGGTCTGCTTGGTGTACATCTGAAGCGCGTCTCTTCGCTATTTCCAGGAATTACATACTTGTTCTTGAATTACTTTAACAGCAGGCACTTACACACTTTGTGAGAAGAGAGAATCGGCTATTCAGTATTGGGCGCCTCAAGGCCGCAGCGACTTCCGCCGCAAATGTCATCTGCTCGGGCATACTTAAGTGACTCTCAGCAAAAGATGAGAGTTCCAGCAACCGCCATGGACCGTGGGGTTGGGGCGGCTCCGGCCGGTCGCGGGGATCTGCATTTTCATTTGTTTTATTTCAATATTATTTACCATGAGAAGCCCTGCCATTAGAAGTGAAGCCTCCGTCCCACAACCACCCGCTCGCGATGGCACTCTCTTACTGATGTCATTTATCAGGATTGTGGCGCCATGCGGTTAATACTAGTGTTACATTGTAGCACTGCAGCTCAGCCACTTCCGAAGCCTTCCAGAAGCAGGGCGCATGGCGCACTGCTAAATTTAGCTTTATGTTTAGTCTGCATTGAATATTGGTGCATGATTTGCAGCGCTACGGCCTGACAGCTGAGGAGGCGCTATGCCTCTTATGTGTTACTTTCCATTTCAGTGCTGTGATGCGGATCACCACACTGAAATGCGTTAGTGTCACATCTGATGTGTGATACTTGACAGGGCTGCTCTGGTCTGGCCAGGACCAGAGTGTTTAATTATACCCCCCTGCCATATCCAGGTACGGAACAGTTAATTCTCTTCCAGGGGATTCTCATCAATAGTTATAAGCACTGAATATTCCCGCCCAAGTGCGGGGACCCCGGAAATAATACAAAATTATATATGGAAACCTTATATGTACAGCTATATATATATATATATATATATATATATAAATATATATATATATATATAAAAATATATATAATTTTTTTTTTGACGTAGGCGGCAACGCCGAAACGCGTTTGTAACCTTGGCAAAAAACTGCAAGAAGTTTCTGCAATTAAACTACTTGGCGAAACCACGCTGTAGCGGCTCTGAGTGCTCTTTATTGAAAGAACGAGTCCCGAGGATCGTGGGACTTGGTGTTGTAAATATATATATATATATATATGTACAAACATACATTATTTAATTGTTAGCCTACAAGCTGCATTGAAAAACAATAGCATGGAAAATGAAAGCATTTTCAACAAAAACTGGCACCGTGCCTTTAAGGCAGCCATGACCCCTAGCTTCCCATCATGCCTCAGGGCTGACAGTTGGGTCTGTTGTTCTTTCCGGCTCCTTCTGTCAGGACCCTGGATTCACAGCTCTCTACTTTTTGGCTTTCCAATCAAAAATTCTCATATTTTTCTGGGTTTCCTTTGCTTCACTCGACGTCTTTTGGCATTTGAGTGCAGGATAACCCATTTTTTTTGTGACAGAAGCAATTTTTTTCTGTCAAAATGCCTTCTTTATTCGACCCTTGCTCTTCCTTTGGCAAGAAGAAGGCCAAGCTTATTCCCACTCTCCTTCCTCATGTCCACACTGCAGGAAGCTGTCTAAAAGAACTCTCATAGACAGGGAGAAAATCAGGATTTATGGCCTCTCAGAAAGAGGTAGGTCTCCTATGAAGTAGAAGAAAAGGGCACGTTCGACGTCTAGGAGCAAGGTCCCAGTATGTTCACTTTCGGCGTAGGGCTCGACGTCGAAGGCTCCGACGGCGGGATCGTCCTCGAGGGACCGAGCGCAGAAGCGCCGCTCATCGTCCAAGGCCAAGTCCTTGTCGGCGTTGGAACAGCTCCCGGTGTCGAGAAAAGGTCCTCCTGCGTCGAGGCGGCTGATGGAGCTCTCAGCGCATTCATACAACCACAAAGTTTGTGCCAGGAGATCTTCATGGCTTCGCCTAACAGCTCTGAAGCCAGAGGCGCAATCCAGAATTGTCAATCTGCCATTTTTTGTATCTTCGCTGTTTTCACTACACACCGATGAGGAAATGGTGCGGATGAAGATTGAACTGGATACCCTGAAGGCGGGAGGATTAGAGAAAAAGAAAGAGTTCCGTCGTCGCTACCGCAACACTGATCGTCGATCATTACAACAGAGGGTTCAAACCCCTCATTGGCAAAAGAACCAAAGCCAACAAGGTCAGCAGAGATCGCAATTTCTAAATCAACGATCTAACAGGGGAAGAGGAGGGAACCGTCAGTCCACCACCTCTACCAAGCCCCCAGCAAACAAATGAGTCTCTGCTTCCTCCAGTGCCGTGCACCGCTCCTGTAGGAGGAAGTGTGGCGAATCATGTACAGGAGTGGTTAGGCATCACGAAAGACCAATGGGTGCTGACCATGATTCAAAATGGGTACTCTCTACGTTTTCGACGTCGTCCTACCTCAATACCTCCGGTAGCAACATCAAATTACCAGATCAACATACTACAGAGGGAAGTGGGCATCCTTCTCCAAAAATCAGCTCTAGAGAAGGTTCCGCAGCCACAAAGAGGTCAAGGAGTGTTTTCCAGATACTTTCTGGTGAAGAAAAAAGGTAAAAAGTCAGAGTACAGACCATTTTGGATCTAAGAGCACTCAACAAGAACATCAAGCGAGAAACATTTTGCATGCTGGCTCTCCACCAAATATATCCTCACCTTCGCGAAGGAGATTGGATGTGTTCGATGGATCTGCAGGATGCCTACTTTCATATACCGATTAAGCCTGGGTGTAGTTTGCGTAGCAACACTACACCTAGCTTCAAGTAGTACACTTTGAACTTCACGTAGTACACATAGTCTGCGTAGCGTAGCTGATGACACTGTATACTTGTCTGCATTGTGAAAAAATTGCAAAATAATTGCAAATAGCATCCTGCACAGTGCCAGTTATGATAAAATAAGTATCTCCATCTTTATATGTTGAAGTGCATATAGTACTTTCACACAAGTGAAACTGAAAAATTAGCAAGCAGTGAGAGAGGTGATGATTTTAGGATCTTCCCTAACCTAGGGGGAGTACCAAATAGATGCCTTGAAAACAAAAAAGCACATCTTATTGAACGATTTGGTGGTGGTCCCATCCTCTTAGGACCACCCCAAGCACAGTTATTGGCAAAAAAACATTCCCAACCAAAGGCCCTGCAAAGCATTATGGGATGAGATTAGCAGTGGGCTGTGAATATTATATAGTATCCAATATCAAAATAATTCTACTAAGAGCTGCAGTTCAACTGGTGGTTACTAGATGTCCCTCACGAGCCAAATGCAAATGCTTGATGAAAGGGTTTCAATGGTTTTGCATTTGACTCGTGAGGGACATCTAGTAATGACAAGTGGAACTTCAGCTTGATGTAAGAATAATTTCAATGCTTTGCATTTGACTCGTAAGGGACATCTAGTAACGACTAGGTAAACTGCAGCTCTCTGTAGAATTATTTTGATATTGGATACTAGAATATTCACTGGCCACTGCTAATCTCGTCCCATAATGCTTTGCAGGGCCTTTGGTTGGGATTGTTTTTTTGCCAATAACTGTGCTTGGGGTGGTCCTAAGAGGATGGGACCACCACTGAAGTTCAACAAAATGTGCTTTTTGTTTATGCTCATTGTGTTCAAGGCATCTGCTTGGTCCTCCAACTAAGTTAGGGGGGACCCCAAAATCATCAGCCCTCTCATTGCCTAATGTTTAAATTGTAAAAGTTCACTCTGGTGAATTGGTTATATGCTTTTAAGCATGTAAAATTGCTTTTTCAAAGCATCTGAGGATGTTGTTGATTTAGCTGCTGGGGAACTCAATCGAGGACTCTGTCGTTGGAAGCGCAGTCCCTGTGGAATTGGCTGCTGAGGAGGAAGCTATCCATCACAGCAGTTCATCTGCCGGGGGAGCGGAATTTACAAGCGGATGCTCTCAGTCGCCACTTTGCAGAGCAGCAAGATTGGGTCCTCTGCCACGAAGTGCTTGAAGACATCTTCCAAGCTTGGGGTCATCCAAGCCTTGACCTGTTTGACATGGGGTGCCGCTCGCATAGAGGTTTTTGCCACTTTGAACTCGGACCAGAGCTACAGGATTAGCCTATTTGTTCTTCAGCTTATCCAGTGCCCAGCGTGAGGAGGAGTCATTCATCGAGGCCGCAACGGAGGTGAGAGGCGCGGCACAGGGACTGTGAGGACCAGCAAGCAACACCAGCTGTGTCCTCTTCCCGTGCGAGCCGCGCCCCCTCCCAGTGCCACGCCCCCTCAACCAGCGCTCTTTACCTCTCGCGGCCCCCGCTTCACGGGTGCCGCTTGCGTAGAGGTTTTTGCCACTTTGAACTCGGACCAGAGCTACAGGAGTAGCCTATTTGTTCTTCAGCTTATCCAGTGCCCAGCGTGAGGAGGAGTCATGCATCGAGGCCGCAGCGGAGGTGAGAGGCGCGGCACAGGGACTGCGAGGACCAGCAAGCAACACCAGCTGTGTCCTCTTCCCGTGCGAGCCGTGCCCCCTCCCAGTGCCACGCCCCCTCAACCAGCGCTCTTTACCTCTCGCGGCCCCCGCTTTGCGGGAGCCGCTCGCATAGAGGTTTTTGCCACTTTGAACTCGGACCAGAGCTACAGGAGTAGCCTATTTGTTCTTCAGCTTATCCAGTGCCCAGCGTGAGGAGGAGTCATTCATCGAGGCCGCAGCGGAGGTGAGAGGCGCGGCACAGGGACTGCGAGGACCAGCAAGCAACACCAGCTGTGTCCTCTTCCCGTGCGAGCCGCGCCCCCTCCCAGTGCCACGCCCCCTCAACCAGCGCTCTTTACCTCTCGCGGCCCCCGCTTCGCGGGGGCCGCTCGCATAGAGGTTTTTGCCACTTTGAACTCGGACCAGAGCTACAGGAGTAGCCTATTTGTTCTTCAGCTTATCCAGTTCCCAGCGTGAGGAGGAGTCATTCATCGAGGCCGCAGCAGAGGTGAGAGGCGCGGCACAGGGACTGCGAGGACCAGCAAGCAACACCAGCTGTGTCCTCTTCCCGTGCGAGCCGCGCCCCCTCCCACTGCCACGCCCCCTCAACCAGGGCTCTTTACCTCTCGCGGCCCCCGCTTCGCGGGAGCCGCTCGCATAGAGGTTTTTGCCACTTTGAACTCGGACCAGACCTACAGGAGTAGCCTATTTGTTCTTCAGCTTATCCAGTGCCCAGCGTGAGGAGGAGTCATTCATCGAGGCCGCAGCGGAGGTGAGAGGCGCGGCACAGGGACTGCGAGGACCAGCAAGCAACACCAGCTGTGTCCTCTTCCCGTGCGAGCCGCGCCCCCTCCCAGTGCCACGCCCCCTCAACCAGCGCTCTTTACCTCTCGCGGCCCCCGCTTCGCGGGGGCCGCTCGCATAGAGGTTTTTGCCACTTTGAACTCGGACCAGAGCTACAGGAGTAGCCTATTTGTTCTTCAGCTTATCCAGTGCCCAGCGTGAGGAGGAGTCATTCATCGAGGCCGCAGCGGAGGTGAGAGGCGCGGCACAGGGACTGCGAGGACCAGCAAGCAACACCAGCTGTGTCCTCTTCCCGTGCGAGCCGTGCCCCCTCCCAGTGCCACGCCCCCTCAACCAGCGCTCTTTACCTCTCGCGGCCCCCGCTTTGCGGGAGCCGCTCGCATAGAGGTTTTTGCCACTTTGAACTCGGACCAGAGCTACAGGAGTAGCCTATTTGTTCTTCAGCTTATCCAGTGCCCAGCATGAGGAGGAGTCATTCATCGAGGCCGCAGCGGAGGTGAGAGGCGCGGCACAGGGACTGCGAGGACCAGCAAGCAACACCAGCTGTGTCCTCTTCCCGTGCGAGCCGCGCCCCCTCCCAGTGCCACGCCCCCTCAACCAGCGCTCTTTACCTCTCGCGGCCCCCGCTTCGCGGGGGCCGCTCGCATAGAGGTTTTTGCCACTTTGAACTCGGACCAGAGCTACAGGAGTAGCCTATTTGTTCTTCAGCTTATCCAGTTCCCAGCGTGAGGAGGAGTCATTCATCGAGGCCGCAGCAGAGGTGAGAGGCGCGGCACAGGGACTGCGAGGACCAGCAAGCAACACCAGCTGTGTCCTCTTCCCGTGCGAGCCGCGCCCCCTCCCACTGCCACGCCCCCTCAACCAGGGCTCTTTACCTCTCGCGGCCCCCGCTTCGCGGGAGCCGCTCGCATAGAGGTTTTTGCCACTTTGAACTCGGACCAGACCTACAGGAGTAGCCTATTTGTTCTTCAGCTTATCCAGTGCCCAGCGTGAGGAGGAGTCATTCATCGAGGCCGCAGCGGAGGTGAGAGGCGCGGCACAGGGACTGCGAGGACCAGCAAGCAACACCAGCTGTGTCCTCTTCCCGTGCGAGCCGCGCCCCCTCCCAGTGCCACGCCCCCTCAACCAGCGCTCTTTACCTCTCGCGGCCCCCGCTTCGCGGGGGCCGCTCGCATAGAGGTTTTTGCCACTTTGAACTCGGACCAGAGCTACAGGAGTAGCCTATTTGTTCTTCAGCTTATCCAGTGCCCAGCGTGAGGAGGAGTCATTCATCGAGGCCGCAGCGGAGGTGAGAGGCGCGGCACAGGGACTGCGAGGACCAGCAAGCAACACCAGCTGTGTCCTCTTCCCGTGCGATCCGCGCCCCCTCCCAGTGCCACGCCCCCTCAACCAGCGCTCTTTACCTCTCGCGGCCCCCGCTTTGCGGGAGCCGCTCGCATAGAGGTTTTTGCCACTTTGAACTCGGACCAGAGCTATAGGAGTAGCCTATTTGTTCTTCAGCTTATCCAGTGCCCAGCGTGAGGAGGAGTCATTCATCGAGGCCGCAGCGGAGGTGAGAGGCGCGGCACAGGGACTGCGAGGACCAGCAAGCAACACCAGCTGTGTCCTCTTCCCGTGCGAGCCGCGCCCCCTCCCAGTGCCACGCCCCCTTTCATCAAACAGGAATTTAAGTGAGTGCATTACCGCGCAACGCGGGACGCGCACGGGCCGCAGCCCGGGGCGAAGCCCGGGCCCGTTGTTCCCCGTTAGTGACCGGTAGAGACCGGACCGGGCCACCCCCCTTTCGGCTCTGGTTATTACAGCCAATAGACCTCAATCATGCCGCCCAAAACCAGGAGTAATACAAAGACCAAATCTAAGAATGCCCAAGAGGTAGCACAAATAACCGGACCAATCGATCTATTCATCTCACGGACACACGAGGTAATCAATCAGAGTATCTCCCTTCTCGAAAAAAGAGTGTCACTGGACCTCATGAACGCAAAACGATCGTCCCTGGGCACCCTAGCAACTGCTACTTCCCCTATTCACCTAACCTCCCCAAACTGTTCCCTTCCCGTGACTGTGACTGCTCCTGACATCAACACAGTCCCGTCTATAGTAGACTTATCTGTAACGCAATTCGAGTCTGATCTATCATCAACATCAGATAACCTAGAGGCAACCCCCGATTTAGCAGCCTGTCAAACACAGGAAGGATCTCAGACCAATATAGATATGTACCTTCGAGGAGAAGGAGAAGGAGCCATTCCAAAATTAGGCAGTACAAACCCCACTGACAATGTAGTAGTTACGGCTCCTTGCCCAGGTCACGTCATGGAGCCGCTAAATCATACAACACAATCTCTGCAACCAATTACATCATTCCCTTCAGAAACCAACCTCCTGCATCCCACAATCCCCAACGAGGCCATTGACAACCCCTGTAGAACATGCAAAGCCACCTCACAAGTATTAACTGTAACAAAAGACCTTTTGGTCCAGCATTTGAAACCTATCCAATTAAGCATTAGGAATCTTGAAGCCCAACTGGCAATTCTTTCTGCAACACTCCTTGATACCAATACACATTTAGTGAAAAAGGGGCCGCGAAATATCCCTCAGTCCTCCAAAACACTTCTCCAACCACAACCACCCAAAGTAACAAAACAACCAACCCCAACTATTCTACCCTAAAAAAATCCGAAACAAAACGTTTTGAACCAAAACCCACAAAATGAAACGCCTCGAGCACAAAAGGGTAAAATTAATGCAGTGTCGAATCAACAAACACCTAACATAGGCTCGGCTACCCCAGTCTTTACAGGGCTTGCAACAGATAACCCAAACAAAACTCACCCCACAAAAAAGTTAACACCTCTTTCGTCTAAACCAACGGTCCCTCAGTCATCTCCTAAAAAGATCCCTAAAAAAAATACCAGGACCCAGACGTCCAGCCCACTTGCCCCCAGAAGCCACCCCATATACAATAGTACTCACCGGTGTACCAGAATTAACTGACGATACACCAGAAACCGCCTGGTCACTTAAAAATAAGGTCATGCAATGGCTAAGCATCAACAGGCCACTAGAATCCCATCATTCGGGAGGGATCTCTACAGTCCGCAGGGTAGTATGGGTAGGTAAAACACCAAAATCGACCCGTGGGGACTGCATCATAGTAACATGCAGAGACCCCTCCACCGTGGATTATATCTGCGCTTGGCCCTCGCTGGAGAAAAAAGGGGGAATGGATGCTCGACATCTCTCTTTCTGTTATCCCCCAACGAGACAACATCATTACACTCCATCTTGGAATTGGCACCAGCCCCAAAATGATCAGTGGAAGCAGATGGAGTACACCTATGACTACGGAAGCAGAAATGCTCCGAGAGACTGGCCAAGGCAATACTGGCAAGATAGACCCTTCCAGCCATATGAAGGCTGGCAGGGCTTTCCAACACAAAATCGTTTCGACTCCCTTGAGATGGTCGATTGACCATTCAGGGTTGAACTTAAGAGTAAAAACCTCAACACCACATACCAACTAGTAAATCAAAGCCAGCAGCGAGTGTCACCGAAGCCTATTTCTTATATCCACAAAAACTTAAACTCGGAGACTATCACTGCTCTCTCTTGTAATTCCACCAATGCTATCCATACCATACCCTCCGACTCCCTTGGAACTACCCCCGATTCATACTGTCACCAAACCAAAACTCCCAAAGATCCTATTAACCTCTTACAGGCCCAGACAAACTACCTGACAGACACTCTGGCCGTGAGCACCCTGATAGAAATACCTCCCCTTCACGCCTCCCCTGAACCCACAAACCTGAGTCTTTCCATTGTATATTGGAACGTCGCAGGTCTGTCCTCAAAAATAACACTAGAGCTATGGCTTGACACAGCCAGGGAACATCAGATACTCTGCCTTCAAGAAACATGGTGTACAACCCCGTTACATCTTGCGGGATACAAAACTCTTTTCACCCCAGCAGTGCAGGGAAACATGGGCAGACCAAAGGGGGGGCTTACGATCTATGTTGCTAATACTCTCCCCTTCAGAGTGAAACTATTAAAGGAGTCTCCAACGTTCCAAATTATGCAGATAACAACTTCCAAAGATAATAATTATGTTCTCATTAATTACTACAACAACTCTGGTACCTCGGACTGTTGGACAAACTTAGAAGAGATTGCTACATTCCTATCTTTACTGCAAAGCAATAACAATACAACTACAACCCATCTAATCTGGGGTGGCGATTTCAATTTCCCTTTGTGCCCAAACCACAAAAAAGGAATCTGTGGATTGCAAAATGAACTTGGCAACCCCATACCCCACTTTGTGCACTCGACATGTGGAAACAAACTGAATGACATCATATTTTCCTTAGACTTGGACTATGTAAATGAATTGGTTGACACGCAGCAGGATTTCCTACCAACTTTCCATGGAAGAGGCTACTCAACAACCATAGACTACATAATAGCCTCCCACTCACTTAAAGGGCAACTAGGACATTTTGAAACTGGGTCTAACCCAACAAGTGACCACTACCCACTTAGTATAAGAATCACCATCAAACTAGCAAACGGACACCCTGTAAAGCCGAGCTCTCTTAACCAGCAAACACTTTCCATGAACAAATTGAATGGTTACACAGTTAAATGGGCTAAGATCGACCCAGAAGAGACGATGCAGAGGGTCCTTGAAAAAACCAAACACTGGCTATCTGAATGCATGTCTTTGGAGACACCACCTCATAAAGTCGTTTGCAGTTTCCAAAGCATTCAGGAAACAATAAGGGATGAACTATTTGTCAAGCTAAAAAAGAACAATAAGTCCCCTACCACGAGATGGTTCGACACCGCTTGTCGGAAGGCACTTTCATCTCTTAAAGAAGCCCCACATAGACCCACGAGAGATTCCCAGGAAATCTCCAACCTAAGAAAAGCATATAACTCTGCTAGGCAAGACCGTAAAAAACAAATCAAACAAGACCTTTGGTCACAACTACACGACAGCGCCCGAAGAGATTTGCAAAGCAGCTACTTGGAGATCAGTACACACGATTACAAGATACTACTGTCTTGACTCGGGTACCAGAGCGGACACTCAAGTAGGGCAAGCCTCATTGAGAAATCTGTTCAACAGCTGATTTTTCAGTTGTTGTGGTTTGAGTCACACTGTGTTCTCATTTGTCTGCAGGTGGTTGATGGGTTTGCTATTCTATTCAGTGCTTATGACTATTGATGAGGATCCCCTGGAAGAGAAGGATAAGTTACTTACCTGTAATCCTAGTTCTCTTCCTGGGGTATCCTCATCAAAGTCATAAGCAACCCACCCACCTCCCCAGACAAATGAGTTTTTATTTCTAAAGCGTTATAAGATATCTTTGGGCCCTGATCTTCAGGGTTATACAAAGAACAACTGACCCAGCTGTCACCCCTGAGGCATGATGGGAAGCTAGGGGTCATGGCTGCCTTAAAGGCACAGTGCCAGTTTTTGTTGAAAATGCTTTCATTTTCCATGCTATTGTTTTGCAATGCAGCCTGTAGGCTAACAATGTGTGCTATGTGCAGATTTTGCCCGTTATGAGTGTTTTACTCATTAAAAGACAGAGTTTAAGTGCTAATTGCACTCATGTGTCTTTTATGTATTGGCAAATTCAATTCTTATGTATGCAACTACATTGTTTAGCCTCCATTTGGGGGCTGCATTGATATGGTAAAAATGATATACGTTTGTATATATATATATATATATATGTACAGCTGTACATATATGGTTTCCATGTATAATTTTTTATTATTTCTGGGGTCCCCGCACATGGGCAGGAATATTCAGGGCTTATTACTTTGACGAGGATACCCCTGGAAGAGAACTAGGATTACAGGTAAGTAACATCCATATTTCCCCCCTCACCTTGCCATAGGGTCAGTGAGAAGAGAATGCTGCCTTCACATTGGTAAATTGCAGGGGGTGATGTACATCAACCCCTCACCATGCTGAAGTGCAAAGGGCTTTACACTAAACTCACTTTGCCTTGCTTAAAGGAGGGAGGAAGCCTTCTTTCCACTCAGCCAAATGTGAGCGAGGGTATACAGAGAACACCTCCTCCCCTTGCCTAAAGGGGAGGGGGGGAATTGCCTCTTGACTCCCTATTAACTTGCCCTAAGGGCTAGGATGGTTGTAAACAGCCCCCATCACCTTGTCCAATAGCATACAGGTAAAATTACCCCCACCAAGACATTGCCTAACGCAATGGAGGCTTAATAAAATAAATAACACTGAGTGATCTGCCGCCGAAACTGAGAACAGGGCATAGGGCTGACTGACAATGTATTTCCTTATCTGTTGTCTGTGAAATGTTGCTCAGTGTTGTGTGGCCAATGAGCAGTTGGTAAGCTGACAGAGCTGCCACACCATCTTCCCAGTTGAGAACAACAGGGCCCAGGGGGTAAGCCCACTCCTCGGCAGCCTGTACAGTGTTAGTGTCAACAGAGGAGGATACCATCTGACCAAACTTTCACTTCCAAGCTAATTGCTTGGTGGAGTATTTTTTTATGGGCCTTCAACTCATCAATTGCCTTGACTATCTGCTGACTGTTTATGTGTATGCATTATTTTTTTATTTGCAATTTTTGTTTGCAATATTACAAACAATCAATTATACTCCTTATGCCACATATGGAAGGTAAAAGGCTGAGTCAGCTCTGTCAGGATTCATATGAGTCAGAGTTGGCCCTCCAATCTCACAAGCAAATGCTTAACTCATTGAGCTTTCTTACCAGATTTTCATGGCTGGGAGTGTAAGTTTTTACAAGTGAAACCAGTTGAGTTCTCATAAGGGCAACATTGTTAATCCTTTGAGTTTATTACCACTTTGCACTGAGAGATGTGAGGATGAGACTTTGCATGTTGTCAGTTCTGTGGGACTTCTAATACACAGATATATTATGTGCTGGTTATCCAGCAGATCGTCTCACTGGAGGTTTGAGAGATGGCCTGTCAGCACATCCTGCCCCTGCAAATACACTTGCCTTATTAATCAAGACCAATAGCTCTGCCCATTTTTAAGTCTTAATCTATTTCTTCAAAATACATTGCCATTCTTCTTGTTGTGTAACCCAATTCAAACAGTTTTGATTTGAAAATGTGTTATAGTACTCAGTTCTTTTTGTTCTAAACTGCATGCAGTACTGTAGGATACTTTAATTTTATTTTTGACACTGTTTTTGAGCACTTTAATTGTATTTTAACTAGATTCTCAAAGAATGTATGCCTATGTTGCACTTACAAAAATGCAAACAATTGCTTTGTATTTTATTAGTATCTTTTTAGTGCATCTCTTACTCCTTGCAAATCTGTCTGGGAGGTGCAGTTTCATTATGCTATAGTGCTTCATTCCCGGGCAAGTTTGTGAAACGTTCCAATATGCATTATGCTCCTGGGCACCCTTCGAAGTGAATGCAAGCAAAAACACAATGACTATTGATGATTCACATAATATTATATTGAACTATGATATATGTAATATTTATTTCATCTAGTGTAAAACTGGGTTATATTTAATCACCAATGCAGTCCCATCATAAACTAAATAAAGGGGACAATATATGCATTTGCATTAACAACAAAAATTATAACTTCTCTTGCTCCCTTTTTGGTGAAGGTGTGCGAAATCTGCATAATTTGCTATTGCGCACTAACAGGAAATTTCGTCACAATTACTTAGAAATATGTATCATTATGTGAAATGCAAATCTATTGTTTCCTGCTCTATTTTAATATGAACTGAATCCTCACATCGTTTTTGATGCAAGGATGCAGTTCACACTAAAAGAATAATGCAAAAAAAGAACTACGAACAACAGCCACTTGCGTTCCACTGTTCTCATGTGTACATTTTTACCCTAAATACTGCATCATTTTGCAAATTGGCATAATGGTGTGATTGTTGGAATTGCATATTAAAAACAAAATCCAAAGTTCTTGAAATTAGTGAATTATGTCAGTGTAATTCAAATTTTTCTCAGGCCTAATTTTGGTGCGCATCAATTTAGAAAATTGGTCCTTAGGGTGTTTGTAATTTTGCTGTTTCATAATACAGCGGTGAGACCTTCAACTGAAAGATTGGCGTAAAAATCTTATGAAAAAATACTCAATTAGTACAAGACACAGATATTGTGTCATTTAATACTACCATAGAGCTTTGATCATATTGATTAAAAAGGAAGAAAAGGAGTTGGGAAGATGGAAAAAAATCCAATCATATCATTTGATATGTCATTAATCTGAAACTGAATGGAGAGAGCAGTGTATGTGTTGAACAGCATAATGTATAGAACTGGGATGTGTTACATCAACACTAGGTAGTGAAAGGTATAGCATTTGAAATGTGGACCAAGGCAAACTCTCCCCAAAAAGTTATCACTTTACATCTCTCCATTTAAATTCCATTGTTTGGATAAATCAGAGAATAGATCTTTAATTGCCCAAGAGAGAGTATAATCAGAGGTAAAATTAAATTCCTATTGTTACAAAGACAATTTGCATGGTTATGGTATTCACCCAAAGACCTCTTAGCCACAGATCAAAATGTGGAAGTATCTTACAATCAAATGTAAGACATTGGGTTTGTGGTCTTTGTTTTTAGATAATTTAAGTATATCGAAAAGGAACATCATTTCCAAATAATAATAATTGGTTATTTCTTTTCTCAGGACTCTGATTACTGGCATGGCTTCGGGGAGCATTGTAGCTTTTAATATAGATTTTAACCGGTGGCACTACGAGCATCAGAACAGATACTGAATTGGGATGAAGAGTTCAAGGCCAAGTCAAAGCTGAGAGCACAAATGCTGCAATGAAAGGCGTTATCTCCGGTGGAAAAACACGTCTGCATTGACCTCCGTTGTACATTCCATTACACCTAGCAATAGCTGTACATTGTAGTCAGCGGCCATTTTACTTTTATGTGTTTTTTTCACAACTGAACACCAGCTGCTAAACAGCAAGCTTGCATCATGTAAATTATATGAATTAGGAGACATTTTGGTAATAGTTTCGAATGTCCTTATTTATGAGTGAAATAAGGCGGGGGACGCACTAAAAGAGACTTTTGAAACTTCTAGGGAACTTAGTATCCAATTGTTACGGTGTTTAGGTTCTCACTCTAAACTGCATCCCATGTCCAGCCTCTTTTCAAGCTGTGAAAAAAATGTTTGATACTTTGTACATCAGAAGCGCATCTTAACTTTAAAGGGATACTTTTGTAAAAGTAAAACCTTGTATAAAGAACAAAAAAGTTTCTTAATTTTATTGTGGAGTTACAACTTGCATGTACTTTGGACCTGATGTCTTGGTGGAACTGGTGCAGTCACACACAAAAAAATGAAAAAACCACAGATTTCTCAGAACGGTTAGACCTTCTTTTTATAAGGTTGAGTCAGGGTTCGTCCCGTTACTTTGAAGATTCAACTGAAATATGTTTTTTGCACTTTTTTCTGGATTTTCCCCTCCTAAGTGGATTTCTGCTCACTTTCTGAAGCTTATGGATATTAAGCCATTTTGCCATGTCTGCTTTTTGTGATAAAACAAAAAGGTTGCTTTTACTCCTGTTTCATCCACGCCAAGAGGGAAGAGATGGTCAGCGCTGACTGTAAGCCCCGATGTTCACTGTTTCCAGGAGTCTCGTTGTGCCCTCTGTTGCTTCATGACTGCCGGACATGCCATGAGTGATGTACTACTTCATGTAAATGTATTGAGGGAGGGTGGACGGAGATCTTGATTCAGTTTTGTTCTTTTCATATGTTTTTAATTAAATTGTTGGTTTCATGACACTGAACTTCAGTACAAAAACGACTTATGTTCGTCTTGGGTGCCACAAGAAGTAACTACTGAAGGCCACGTTCTCAGCCTAAGACACAATGTTTCGGAATACTTTGCTGAAAGCTATCAGAAAATTTGATGTACTGGTCAAATTGGACACCAAGGTGGATTATACACTTCATGTTTCTTCTTTGTATATTTGGTGACTGTATCGTCATAGATGTACATATTGTGTCGGTAGGGCTATGAGGCATGTAACAGGAATGTATTTTTCTCCAAATGTACACTCACTTGCAGTCATTTATTTAAAATACGATAAAACAAGGAAATTGATTCTGTATTGGCACTTTGCACCAAAAACATATCATTATTTATTGATGTGATTAATTATTTGTTCCTCACCCTGTATTAGTAAATGATAGCACTGAATTCCTTCTACATCGTTTTTTGTATTTAAGAAAGAAAATGAAGATTCTCAAATCAGGGGGGTAATCACTGTCACGAAAACGTTATTCATCACCAGTCTGTAAGCAATATCTTGAGTTGTAGTTTAGAATTGGGAGACATTTGAACATCTGGAAGACAGTTCATTTCATCTTGAGATCATGGTGAAATATTTTGGATATATAAATTCCTTAAGCTATTGTAACCATGTTTTATTGCAAAGATGTAAATTATGCCAGATGTGTATGAGTCGGAAATCAAAAAAAAGAAAAATAAAATATGCAAAGAGCTTGTTGATGATTTTCGTTTGATTTAACAAAAATCCAAAATAAGAATCTTTTAGAAAGAATTGTTAGCGGGAGCGAACAAACAACGTTCAAGTACTGAAAATCAACATGACTTCTGAGATCCTAAGGCCTCTCAAGTTCAAAATTGGTCAATTTCGCACAAGGCACCAAAACACATCAAAAAATCAAGGAACCACATTCAGCATCAGCGGTGAAATGAGAAATATTGTAAAATATATACAGGCATTTCAAACGATTAGTTAACACGCCGTGCTTGCCATTACATGTATCACAGTAATGCCTTTAATTGAATGTTTGCATGACAATTAGTCAACTGGAAAAGAGGCAAAATATTTTATGCTTGATTAATTTCTAATAGTGCAAATGTAGATGTTTCCTTTGTTTGTCTTATGCATGTTTCACCCCAACCCTTACTCAGTAATTGAAAGTGTGCACATTGGTTGTTCAAAAAATGGAGCAGGGCATTGAGGTCCTGCTTTGGAGCAGAAATGCACCGGCTAAAGGACTCGGGCTCTCTGCAGATCACTTGTACCTCCTCTGGCTGGAGTTAGTCATGCACGGTGCATCGAGGTGTCAAACATTCCTTCGTGTAATTTAACCCATCACGTAACAAACCTAGCGTGTGTATGACATTCTGCATATTTTAATCCTTTGTATAGGGGGATACCATTACCAACTGATGGCCTAAGGCGGGCCCTCGCGATGTATTTTTGCTGTGGAATGAAACACGTTTTCCTTTCCTTCACGGAACCTGTTTCAAGCAGTCCCTCAATGGCTACTAGACCGAATACAGCACCTGAGCATGATTCTGGTTGCTCCGGGTTCATTTTGGTTACTGCAGCTTAATGTATACCATCCTCTCTGCAGGGATTAGTTTGTGATGGTGGATGTTGGCGGTGGGCACTGGCATTCATATTTTGGGAACAGGACCTCCTTCCATCATCAGAGTTTGATCCAGAGCATCAGTGGAAAATGTGGAAAAGGGGGAAAGAATGAGGGAGAGAGAATATAGTGAGAACCGGGAGAAAGCACGGATGAAAAATATCCTGAAAGAGCCACATTCAGTAGTTATAGTTAGAACTTAGTTTACCTAGGAAAAGCATTTTATTGTGTGTGTGTGTATGTGTGTATATATATATATATATGTGTATATATATATATATATATATATATATGTATGTGTATATATATACACGCAGAGTGTAATGCAGTTTCTTACCATTCTTGAGGGTGGGGAGGGGCCATTTCTCACTAGGGGCAAGTATGGTATAATCACATTGAAGAGACATTGTGGGAATTAGGAAACTTATTTCTCTATGTAAAGTAATTGTTACATGCAATCTATGAGGCAGGGTTTTCGCATGTTAATTTTGCTACACTGTGGTAATAAATTCGAATTTCAACTTTGCACTGTAGTAATAAATAATATTTCCACTGCACACCTTCTTCAGTGAACCTTGAGAGTTAATTAGTTTGCATACAAATCCGAACATACTTTAAATCATCAATTAAATTTATTTCGATTATGCGTGATAATCATAAAGGATCGAGACGTAAAAACCTTAAAAACATTAAAATATACAGTCCACGTTTTTTCATTCAAAGCACACATTCTAAAAACATTAGTTACCGTTTGCTTAATCTTCCCGACGGCCCCCAGCGCCTAGAAACCCTAACGGGTGATGGTTTGTGCTCTACAAATGTGGAATATTATTATTATTATTATTATTTATTACCAGCAAGCTAACCTATTGGCGCACATTATTTTATTCCAGTATAGGGCTCCTTTTAGAAAGTTGGTTACCACCAACATCACAACATGATCTTGTAATAACTGTAAATATAAAAATGGGCGAAATTGAATAAAACCCCTCACTTTTAAAAGTGGCAATAATTACTTCTTAGGCAAAAAATCATAGAATTTACAGAATAAGACCAAGTGTATTAAGGTTTGGGGTGACTGATCATCACAAGGACAGGTTAAAAAGGCATGGGGATCACTTTAGCCCGGTGAAAAAAAGGATCATTGTACAAATGGAACCCAAATTTTATAAGCAAGGATCTGTCCTTAGGATGTTTAATGCTGTAAGGTACTGTTCGATGCTAGTGACCGATTTCAGGAGCAGGCAGGATCTGTTGCAATCTTTCTCCAGTGCCCCTGCTTCCCTCTTATTTTTCAGTCTATTTAAAAATTGTTCCCTAAAAAGGCTCCAGTCACTTTTTTTAAGATGTGGCCTGTTAAAAATGTCCATACAATCTAAGGAGCAGGCAGCAGTTTTGATATAATTTAACCACGCTATTGTTGAAAGTACTTTAGTAACTATCAACTTGTCTTTTAAAGGGAAGTTATTTGTTCAAGCATACTTATACATCGACTCTCTTCGATGAAACAGACATGACCAAGCTGGAAATCATTATGTCTCAGTCCTCCACTGTATGTAATAGAAGGTGGTAGACATTTATTAAACACAGGGAAATTGTGGGCAACCAATAAATTGTGTGCCTCCTCCTCCCAACCGAGACTCTGCCTAGTGATCTATTTAGTGCCTGCAGGATCACAGTAGGAACGCTATCTGTGAAGATAGTTTGAATTAATAACACAGTTATGGCTAATATGATAGAGACTTCTAGGTGAAGATTCTCCCTAGAAATATCACTAGGAATCAGACTGAATCCGGAAATATTTTGAAAGCTGTACCCTTGCGTACTGGTAGGTGGCATCGTCGCCTGCGCCTTATGTGACATGTATGGTGTCTATAATGGTGCCACCCCAGCACGCTGATGTCTGTTCTTTTTTTCCACACCAGTCAGGGCAGATCTGGAGAGAACTTTTAAAAAGCATTGCTTCTGGACATGCCCTTTGATGGCTTCTGTCTCTTCAGAAACAAGGCAGATTCTGTGCTGAAGTGCTTTAAGGACAGCAGGGCTTCGGCCAGGTATTTGGGCCTTTCCACGGCCCCTCACCACCCCCAATCTGCCTTTCGCCCCTTTTTAGGACATGGAAGGGGTGATGGTTCTCTTGGCCAAGGAAGCCATTGAGAGGGTGCCGACGCCAGAAGTAGGGATGTGGTTGTTATTACCTTTACTTCCTTGTGCCCAAGAAGAGCGGAGGCCTTCGCCCTATACTAGACCTCCGCCCTCTCAATTTCTTCCTCAGGAAGGAGAAATTCAAAATGCTCACTCACTCTCTCAGGTCTTGTCTGCAGTGGACCCGGTAGACTGGATGTTTGCTGTGCTGTGACCCCTTTAGGCCTCATCAGCAACCCTCTGGTGTTCACCAAGGCGATAGCAGTAGCTGCAGCTCATCTGCGGAGATCAGGGGTGCCAGTCTTCCCTTATCTTGACTGCTGGCTGTTGAAGACGGGCTCCCCATGTTTCCCACCTCCAGACTGTGGTGGACCTCCTGAATTTGCTGGGGTTCACTATAAACATGCCAAAGTCACACCTGACTCCCTCTCAGATACTCCCTTTCATCTGAGCTATTCTGGATATGGTGCAGTTTCATTCTTATCCTCCAGAACGGTGAGTCCAGGATATTCAGGCTATGATACCGGTGATTCAGCCTCTATGCTGTATTTCAATGAGACTGACTCTGAGGCTGCTGGGCCTCATCGCCTCCTGCGTCCTACTGGTGATACATGCCCGCTGACATACGCAGGCTCTGCAGTGGGATCTGAAGTTCCAGTGGGCGCAGCATCAGGGAAATCTCTCCAACATGGTCCAGATCTCAGAGGGAACTGCAAACTAAGTGCAGTGGTGGTAAATGAACCACAATTTGGTTAGTGGCAGACCCCTCCCCCTTCCCCAACCAGATCTGACAGTAGTTACAAATGTGTCACTCCTGGGATGGGGAGGCCATCAGGGAGAGGTTGAGATCAGAGGCCTCTGGTCTCCGGCAGAATCCGGACTCCACTGCAACCTTATGGAGCTCCGGGCGACCCGGCTGGCATTGAAATGCTTTCTACCCCCCGTCAAGGGAAGGCCAGTACAGGTGTTCACAGACAACACCACCGCCATGTGGTACTGTAACAAACAGGGCGTGGTGGGGTTGTGGACCCTTTGTCAAGAGGCCCTTTATTACTGAAAATGGCTGGAATGTCAGGGCATTTCCCTGATATTTTAACACCTGGTGGGCTCTCTGAAAGCCAGGATGGACACACTCAGCCAAAGGTGCCTAGTCTATCACAAGTGGTGTCTCCATCCAGAGGTGGTGCTTGGTCTCCTTCGGCAGAAGGGAGAGCCTTGATTAGATCTGTTCAAAACCGCTGAGAACATGCAATATCAGCAATTTTGTATGCTGGAGTTTCCGAGGCAGCTCTTGTTTGGAGGCACTTTAGCTTGAGTGTCGCTCCAGCCTCCTGTACGCCTTTCCGTGCATACCACTTCTACCCAGAGTACTCAAGTAGATCAGGAACGACCAGGACCAAGTCATCTTTTTGACTCTGGACTGGGCTGGAGAGTTTGGCATCCTGAGCTGTTATTCGATCGTCCTTCCAATCAGGCTGCCCCTTCGGGAAAATATTCTGTCACAGCGGCAGGGGAGTGTCCTCCACCCGAACCGGTCAACACCTTGCCTTTGCTCCCGGACCGCAGAGACTCTAATCACGGCCTTCTTTCGAAATATGAAACTGTCCTGACTGAACATTTGATTTTGCCTTGAAAAAGCCCACGGCCTAAATAGGCCCTATGGGCGAAACACGTGTCGGCTGTCCTTCCATACAGAGGAAACATTAAATAAAACTTTAGCACGTTAAACTTTCAAAGAACGCCTGATTTTTCGTATGAATTTCTGTTGACAATTGTGAGGGCACAATCCTCTACCTTTTTTTGACCTTGCCTTCTTGCATGGAGATTGAACATGCAACAATTGACAGTTTTCGACCTTCTGTCCAAAGTCTGCAATGTTACTCTGCCAGTCAGGTGTCCCTCCACCAAAACGGTTTACATCTGCCGTTGGGGCAAGTTTGTGGCATGGTATGCATAGAAACAGGTTGACTCTTTCTGCTGCCCTCTCTCAGGTTATTCTGTTTGTTCTTTCTTTTGCCCATCACGGCTCGTTTCTGGACACTGTTAAAGGCTACCCTACTGCTATGTCAGCTTTTCTAGCTTTGACTGACTAATCTTTCCTCTTCTGATCCGCAATTGTAAATAGGTTCTTGAAAGGTTTGCAATAAATGTTTCTTCCTTCTCCCTTCATTACGCCTCAGTAGGACCTTAATCTGGTCCGGATGTTCCTGATATATGCTCCCTTTGAGCCCTTGCACAACTGTCCTCTCAGCATGGCTTTCCTGGTGGCAATCACGTCTGCCAGGAGGGTCAGTGAGCTTCAGGCTTTGTCATCCAAGCCTCCCTATTTGAACATCTAACCACAAACAAGCTCGTTCTAGAGATTATTATTATTAATATTATTATTATGTTTCTTATATAGCGCCAGAATCGACCCCCGAAGGGGTATCTCCGCGCTTGCCTTGGGAACCCGTCCTGGCTTTTCCCTGTGAAATAGCCCCTACAGGGCATCCCCAAGGTGAAAGCCAGGCATCCTGCTGCGGGGGGGGGGGGGGGCGTTGTGGAGATTAAGCAAGCTTAATGCCCAGAGTTGCAGAGTGTGAACCCATGAATAGGTCAGGCACCGAAGCGAGAATTATCGAGTCCATGGACATTTGAGCTCAAGACCCGGCCGCGTCGGGAATTGTACCTCTGCTTCAGGGTCTGCCTGCTCTAACCAGTGAGCCACACTTCTCACACTGAATGTCGTCACTCCCTTTCATGTAGGCGAGTCCATCACCCTGCCTACTTTTTATGCTTCGCAGCATCCCTCTAACATAGAGGAGCGACTTCACCGACTGGACCCAAAAAAAAATTATCATTCTACCTTGACCGCACAAGAGAGTTCTGCGTGAAGGACCAACTCTTCATGGGGAATGTTGGAGTGAAGAATGGTAAGGCCATGCAGAAGTGGACCATCTCCAGGTGGATCGTGCTGTGCATTAAAATCTGCTATGCATTGGCCAAGAAGCAACCCCCTGAGGGATTGCAGGCACATTCCACCAGCGCCAAGGCTGTGACTACTACATTGACATGCGGAGTTCCAGTCCTGGACTTCTGCCAGGCAGCAACGTGGGCCTCTCTGTACATCTTCACAAAACACTATTGCCTGCTCATTCAGGTCCATCAGGACAGGCACTTTGCCTGTTCGGTCCTGCAGGAATTTTTGGTGTAAAATTGTTTTGCAGACCCACCTCAGGGGAGGTATTGCAAGGGTATCTATTCTGAGGTAAGGAAACTGCGGCTAGGAGTATCTATTGGATGAACAAGTTATTTACCTTCGGTAACGCCTTATATGGTAGAGACTCTATCTAGCCGCAGATTCCTTACCGAGTCTTTCAGGGCTCTCATTTTCCACACCAGTGGTCAGTGTTCTTCATAGCTCTGCTCTCATGGGGGGATGCCTATATAGGCATGTGTAGATCACATCTGGTGTGGACAACACCACGCGGAGACGATTGACGCTATCTACTGGTGTGCAGAGGTACTGCTCACAAAATTTTCCCGGATCCACCCTGACTCCTGGGGGTAATTCTAAGGTAAGGAATCTGCGGCTAGATAGACTCTCAACCAGATAAAGCATTACTGAAGGTAAGTAACTTGTTCGTTGGGTGATTTGGACAGTATTATAAAGAAGCTTTGCTTTTCAGAAAAGTAAACACTTAGACGAACATTAAGAGAATATTTTAAATGAGCAATATTAAACTGCAAATTATTTCCACAGCCGTGTTTCCCCAACAACAGCTGCCGTTCACCACTCATCTACACCGTGATTGTTGCTGTAAATTTAAGGTAATGTCCATTTTGTTAGTTATGCAGCTCACTCCACTCCCATAGAGTCCTAAATTCAGATCATGGCTCATCTAAATTGTATGATTCTTTGACATCAAAAGACCACGCTTGGAAACTGGTCTTGTCACCTTCCTCCAATTGGTGTAAATTACCTGTCAAGAGATAAGATAGCAAAGCAGCAAATGATAAATTGCAATGAAGAATAAGTTCCATAACTAAGGAGTTAAAAAGCAAACTGTTTAGCGCAGAAAAGATATGGAAAGGACAGCACAATAAATGTGGGAAATAGTACTTTTCTAGAAAAAAATAAATCAACGAAATTAACAAACATTTTATCAGAAAAAATATATGCAAAACTAACACATGTATCCTAAAATGCAGTGGGTCTGAACCTGTGGTGCACGAACTCCTGGGTGCCCGCAGAGCCAACACAGGGGGTCCTCAACTGCTTCGAATATTAACAGATTAATAAAGTATGTATACATAAAGATGCAAAATGAAAAAATGTTAATTTAAACATGATCTGTAAGTGTGAAGAAATGTGAAATTGGTGGGAAAAGTATATGCAGGAGCAGTGCTAGTACAGAAAGCAGAATATCGTATGGGCGATTGATGACCTCACTTCAATTTACAAAAGCTCCAGCCTTCTTATTAGAATTTAAATTTCGATTTTTTTTTATATGTGTTTGCATATTAAATTAAACATTTAATCAATTGTGTATTTGAAGCTTGTTTCTCCATTTTTTCACATTAGCAAAATTGTTAAGCTTTCCAATTATGTCTCAGGAGTAGGAGGGGGCCCCCAGAATCCAATAATGATTACTTGGGTGTCCCTTGCTTCCAGTAATGATTAGTTGGGGGTCCATGTAAGTTAAAAGGTTAAGAATCGCTACAGTAAGGCATGACTGATTTCTTTTTTTTAGAGTATGTATTTTTTATGTAATGTCCTCAAAAACAAGTCACCTTCCACGTTCTAAAATGAAACTGGGGTCACCACCAATGTCGGTACAGTTTTTTTGTTGCGATACATTTTTTTTCTCAGGGAACTCTTTTCTTAATGCAAGGACTTTCTGTTGATTTACTATACACTGCTACTTTTGTGGTCTCTACACTTTTTAAGCTGCATTTGTATGTTCACATATTAAAAGTTTTCATCTGTAAACTTAAAAAGGAGTTGACTGGAGACCCACTGTGCATGTTAGTAAAGTTGAAAAAAAAGAATGGTACCCTTTTCTTTATTTTCGTTTTAATCAGACTATAAGCAGTGTTAAAATAGCACTTGAGTTAAGGCACTGTACTTAGTTTACTTTTTAAGGCTATGGGAAGTTTTATCCCATGTGCAAATAAAAACTGCTGTCTCATTGGGTTTCATAAATTTTTCTGAAGGTTTCCTTTCAAATACTGTGTAATATCCATGTAGCAATTACATTTTAAGTTTTATTGAAGACAGAGCTTCAGTCACTCACTGCAAATTGTTTTCTGGATCTATGTAAAAGTAAGGTATTACTTACACGCAAGACAGGAGTTAATTTGGCTACTTTGTGCTTCAAATATGGATTATTATTTGAATTTGGGCAACGCTAAATGGGAGACAGATAACTTAAGTCACAGGCAAAAAAAAGTCACTTAAAACTCAATTAATATATATTAATAACAAAATGTTTCTTGAACATTTACACTTTCTTACCACTACTTTCTTTTACTATCGCATCATATTTAATATCCATCCGCAGCACCACTTTACTGTGTGAACTTCTGCTTTTAGATTGTAAGTTTAACACATTCTAAATACTGAGGCAGGGGTGAACCTATTAGCAAACTGACATCGTTCTTCTCAGAGACATGACATCCTGTTTTTAAATGACTGAGTTGTAAATTATTTGAAACTTCTATTTACTGAAAATAATCTTCCTACACTTGCAGCATTTGCCTTTTTTATCGAATTTAGCACTGTTAAGATAGCAATAGTGGTCTTGCAGGAAAGTTTTAGCATGATACTTGTATTACGGATGTGTAGGTTAGTATTGGTTTTAACGATTTTTAATTGTGCTTTTCATGTTTTTACGAGATAAAATATACGGAATTTTTTTATGGACAAATTAGTCTAAATCAAGTTAAATAACTCCCTAGTGTCACTGATTAGTTGGGTAAATACTGCTGTTTCTGTTGGTCTGTGATCCAGAAATACAGTTGTCCTGCAAAGTTCCTACCTAGTACATTGACCTCTTAAATCCAAACTTACTTTCACCCCTGGCACAGCGCCTCTTCCATTTAATTTTGCAGCACGTCAATCTTTTTACGAAAACAGTTATGAGTGTTGCACTTTTCTGACAAACTGAATGCAAACATGTTTTCATCACAAGCCATATTAATATTAGGTCATGGATCGGATCTACTGGTTTTAATTACGTCTTTTAAAAAATCCCTACACAAAAATCTTGTACTAGCAAGCAAAGAATGTTATTTAAATTCTGAGTGGGCTTCCGCTATGTATACTGACTTGTTTATCCTGAGAAGAAAGAAAAGTTACTTAGCTATTCATGCATGCTTGCAGAATAACTTAGCTCAATTAACTTATTGTCGGTTGAAGGATTTCCACAACTTTATTATATGTAATCAGTATAAAAACTGCATACATAATTAGCTTTACATCCTAGGGATTATCTCCCTCCTACATTCGTTTCATTGTTAATATAAATAGGCACAGTCAGAGATCTTATGTTTAGTACTTGTAAATCGTTTTTTAGCCCTCCGTGTCTGTAGGAGAGTAGGGTCTGCTATCCTATGGTCACCCCAAATTTTTGCTTTTTGCTTCACTGGTTTATTACTTAATGTGGCTGTGGGCCTGCTAATCAGACCCACAGCCTGCTGTTCTCTCTCTAAATGAATGCCAATGCACTCTAGGTGCATTACGAATTGGAACTGGTTCACCTTATAGGCCCCTGTAACAGTGTACTCCAGGTACTCAGGGCATAGGTGTTTCCAAGGCCAAGGGGTTGCAGCATGTATTGTGCCACCCCTGGCCTGGCCTCCATATTTGACACAACTGGCTGATCACTCAGCTGGGGTAAGTTGGTGTAATCACCTCTTACTTAGATATAGTATACCTATATCTAACCTAACTGGACACATGGTAACCTATAAGCCACTCCTATGGAAGGCCTCTGCAATCCTGGAGACAGAGTGCGTGGTTTCATGTGAGATGGTGCTCTAGCATGAGCTGAGCCTGTCTGCAGCTGTTGGGAACAACTCCCTTAGCTGTTCCGGGATATTGCCATACCATATACTCTTAAGTGCATTATAATCCTCGCGGTTATATGCTAACTTTGGTTTGGCTTTATCAAAACATGTCGAGTAAGGTGTCATACGATTTGGAATACTATTCCCTGGATAGTTCTGTCGACAGGGATAGCATTCCATCCTTATAGAAGGACACGACATGTACATAACCTGAACCCCGGTTAAAGTTAAACTCGAGCCTCAGCATCACAAAATGGATGCTGCCACCACAGACACAAGTCTGCACACTTATAGAATTGGCAACCAGGTCAAAAGTCAGGCGCACAGCACAGGGTAAAAAATAGCAAATGAGTTGTAATATTAGTGAACTCCAAGAGAGAAACGGACCGGTTACCATACAATCCCCAGAAAACCCTGAATAGCTATCCAGAGTTTGTCACAAATTTTCACTGGTATCTCCCTGAGCTCCACAATAATAAACAGCAATGCAATCTATGCAAAAAAGTATAAAGAACAGTTCCGCTCAGGTGCAGAAGTAATGTCTTTCTTGGAAGAGAATATATCCGTTGAAGTAAAGTGATCCACAAATCCAATGTTATGATTGTCCAATGTATTTTAATGGTCGTTTCTTCAAATAAATCCTTTAACAGCCACACAGCCAACACGTGTTTCATCAGATGCTTATAATTGCATCAACTGACTTCATCAGGGCTGCAACTCAGAAAATAAAACATTATATAAGTAAGTCAATCTGACACTAATTTCTTAATAACCATCACCGAAATTCAAGGGTTGAAAAGAAAAGTAGCAACCAGTTAGAGAGACAACCAAGCAACTAGTGTAAATCAATAGAAGGCCACCTAAGTGAAGATACATATGCACCATAGTTTGGAAGATGTGCTTAAGTTTACAAAGTAAAAAGTAGTCCCAACGTACCATATAGAACAACTCAATGTAAAGAGAGAGTAGTTTACCTTAAATGTTATCTAGTCCTTCCTTGGACTATTAGTCATAATATTCAAAGTCTGAGACAAGTTTGAAAATGCCTGGAATAAAGGTATACCGACCTAATCAATCTTAGTCAATATATATCAAATCCAATTATCAATATACTAAGTACTAAGCCATGACACCTATTATTAAGGTTGTGTATTAAAAAATCATCCATCTATGACCACCATATGTAATTCCACATAAAACTATACTGTCACACCTAACCATTGAATCTAGCTACATGTATCAAAATCCCAACTATACCCGAAAACGTCTCTTACGTCTCTATACACTAAATGCCACATACATATCTATAAATGTTCAGTAAGGTATATAACCTCACCACATTTCATCCACATCTTAGACTCCCCGCAATATATAGTCTTCAAATTCCGCCTCAATAGTAATAAGTCCGAAATACAGGATACACGAGTACATGTACCTGTAAAAATAACGTAAATATGTTTTAATGTCAGTTCCACTAATAAGCGACCCCGCTCCCCTCGATGTCGGCCCTCACCTGCGTATGTCATCAATGCTCCCGCGTACAATTCCTTGCTTTCGCGTTCGCGTTGTACCCTAGCGCCATCTTTAAATAGTTATCGTAAGTCAAATTAACGGGCGCCATGTTGTACGTCCAATATTTCCATCTTATAGCAAATAACTCCAATAAGTAAATTCTTAATATGTAAGAAAGATATTTCTCCTTTCCTTACTGATAGACCATCTTTAACATTTAGGACGGGCATTACATTGGCGAATATTGTTAGCCCGAGCTACCCGAGACCAATAGCTAGAGATAATTGGTTAACTGATAGACCGACAGGATTCCATTACTGTGGTAAGTGTAGCTCATGTAGATGGGCTTTCAGAAAGATTCAACAATTTAAATACAATAACACAGTAAACATATTATCAAGTCATTTATCACATGTGATACAACGTTTGTCGTTTATGTTATAGTATGCACTTGTAATAAGATTTATGTAGGGAGTACCGTGAGAAGACTGAGAGACAGAATGATTGAACACTTTCATGCACTAAAAAATGGGGACACGAGGTATCCAATCGCTGCCCATCTAGTCCAAAACTGTCATGAACAAGATAAACATAGATTTATGTATCATGGGATAGAGCATGGTTAGGTGTGACAGTATAGTTTTATGTGGAATTACATATGGTGGTCATAGATGGATGATTTTTTAATACACAACCTTAATAATAGGTGTCATGGCTTAGTACTTAGTATATTGATAATTGGATTTGATATATATTGACTAAGATTGATTAGGTCGGTATACCTTTATTCCAGGCATTTTCAAACTTGTCTCAGACTTTGAATATTATGACTAATAGTCCAAGGAAGGACTAGATAACGTTTAAGGTAAACTACTCTCTCTTTACATTGAGTTGTTCTATATGGTACGTTGGGACTACTTTTTACTTTGTAAACTTAAGCACATCTTCCAAACTATGGTGCATATGTATCTTCACTTAGGTGGCCTTCTATTGATTTACACTAGTTGCTTGGTTGTCTCTCTAACTGGTTGCTACTTTTCTTTTCAACCATTGAATTTCGGTGATGGTTATTAAGAAATTAGTGTCAGATTGGCTTACTTATATAATGTTTTATTTTCTGGGTTGCAGCCCTGATGAAGTCAGTTGATGCAATTATAAGCATCTGATGAAACACGTGTTGGCTGTGTGGCTGTTAAAGGATTTATTTGAAGAAACGACCATTAAAATACATTGGACAATCATAACATTGGATTTGTGGATCACTTTACTTCAACGGATATATTCTCTTCCAAGAAAGACATTACTTCTGCACCTGAGTGGAACTGTTCTTTATACTTTTTTGCATAGATTGCATTGCTGTTTATTATTGTGGAGCTCAGGGAGATACCAGTGAAAATTTGTGACAGACACAAGTCTGACCTCCTGCTGCTGGGAATCCTTCCAGCGAGGGAGGCTTGGACAAAGGGTTTCCTGCCTTGGGAGGTGCGAGCACCACCCCAGACAGGATTTTGTGTATTGGGTAGGACAGGGCTGAATAGAATCAGACATGCCCGGGGCACACAAGGTGTCCTCGTGCATAAGCCAGTCCAAACCGGTGCTGGGGCTTTCCAGCCCCAGTCCTGGCGCGGAGCTGGACAAAGGAAAGGGGGTGTAACCGCCCCCCTTCCTGGTCCCACCCAGAGGAGGGACCTAGCAGGTGATCCACCCATCAGATTGGGAATAAGAGTGGGAGCAGTGCCATAGCACCTTAGATCATCCTGAATCAACTTGAAACTAAGAAGACGACTGGACTTCGACATTCTGCTGCACAGAAGACTGAAGAGCATCTCCCTTGTGGCCTAGGAGTGGCCACCCTGTGAACACAGGCACCATCCAGCAACTCAACGTCTGCGTGCCGCCGCCTCCTGCTGGAGCCCAGAGCCCAACGAGACCCAGACTTCTCACAGCCCGATCCACAGTCCCTGCAAAGAAGGGACCCGTGGAGACACCGAGAGACGTGGGACTGGACATCTCGAAAGACCCCTGAGAAGCTGACTGCGCAGCACCCGAGGCACCCTCGACGCTGTGGTTTGGGGTTTGAGAAGCCCTACAACCGAGCAGCCCTTGCACCGAAGATCAGCCCCCCAGCATCTCCACGATCTGCGTGGGGCCCTTTTGCATTGTGCCACTTGACGCGCCATCCCGGCCACTTGCCACGTGGTCAGCGGCCATCTTGGCGACGAAACCTACAATTTACACTGCTGGTCTGGTTGCTCCAGACTTGCCCTCGCTCCTGTAAAAAGGAGCACCCGCTCTGACCTTGCTGGTCCGAGTGATAAGCTTTTTCCACTTCCTGCGTGGCTGCATTAGCCAAGGCCTGTTTGCTCCAATCAAGTTGCTGACACCGCCATCAGCTAGAGCCTTCGTGGGACAGCTCGTGATCGACTCCTGGACATCCTCGATCTCTTCGTGTCCACGTGGCTGAGGAGACAAGCTGCACCTCATTGCCTGTTTGCACCCGACATCGCCTGGTTCCATCCTGGTTCCACGGTAGTCACTGGCTAGTGACTTTGAACATTGTCCCCTCTGCTTTCAGGTCTTCACCACTTCAGATCCACCCTTGGATCCACCGGAACTCTTCTCGTCTCAACGCCTGCAGCATCTTCAGCTCCAAGCACCATCGACCTGCGTGACGAAACCCGACACTACTTTGCACCTGCTTCCTGTGGGTGAGGTAACTCAGCAGCGCCGGTGTTCCTACACTGGTACACACCTCTAGTGCCTAGGTCTAAAGTTTTGTCCTTCTAGGTCAGCCGGAAGGTTCTTAAACACTAACTTTGTAACTTTTACGCACCATTGACATTGCATTGATGTATGCGTGCTCTTCAAGTACTGCACCCGAGTTCCGCGGGCCTTTCCCGACTTCTTCACTGTTAGTCCCAAACAGCTCCAGCGATTCCCAAGGCCCTAGGCCTACTTCCTTTCAGCTAGGTGGTTCTTATACCACTATTTTAGTATATGGTTTAGGTGGCCCCTAGGGCTCATCCATATTGTGCAACTTTTGTGTATTCAAACTGTGTTTTTTGTTTTAACGCATTTGCTTCTGTGCTCATAAAGAGTATAGGGGATATTTGTAGTAAATAAATATATATATATTTTCAATATATATCTGTGTGGTGTCCTTTCATTTGGTATTCGAGGGGATTGTGTATGGTAAAACAGCTTGCTTCACATGCCTTTACGGAGTTTAGCCTAAGACTGCTTTGTCCACGCTACTAGGATAGCTGGTCTATAAGGTTGACTTACAACCAATCATCATAAGGGTTGCTTGGCATGGTACAAGGTGATCACTAGAACTAGTGAGCATCATATACCAGGCCAACTTCTCACAGTGTCCTTTTTAGATCTGGCGTTATCCAAAGCCTCACGATTTTTGTAAAATAAATGTTACTTCTTGGAATGAGACTCACAACAGGCAGTGGCTGGATTATTTAGCCATGTACCCGCAGAAGAGACATCAGTGTCTCTTTTGCCCTCATGCTTGGTGAGTGATGAAGGCTTTGTTCCTGCTTAACCCAGTGGTTACACCAGTTTAGGAAGTTTCCATTAGGCAGCAAACTTTCCAGTGAGCAGAGCTGAGCAGAGCTGAGCTGAGCATCATACTGTGAATTGGCTGATGGAGTGCAAGAGCATGGAAAACAGGAAGTATGTTAAATAGAAGGTTGTACTTAAGCCTGCCATAAAATACCATTCTCCTGAAGAAGGAGGTGTAGCTAGTCTTAAATGTATTCCTATCCAAGATGGTCACATTCCTAGTGTTTGTTGTCTGAGTTTCCCAATCCTTGATGGTATTGTCAGCCTGCAATGTCCTGTCACACCAAGATCATATTTAAGGAGGTCTTGGTTAGAGAAGACTATGTTGAAATGCTTTCATACCTTTATTTTTGTAGTATTCATTGCACACTTAGATTATTTGGCTCTTGCTTTTTGTTCTCTTTTTCAGCTGCTGTCTTCCTAACTGAATTTCTTCACCTGGAAAACCTTTATGCTGAGCTCGTTATAAAAACATATATATTTTTGGGGTAGCATGGTGCAGAGCGGGCGGGCCAAACTCCAGAGGACATGTGCAAAGCATCCACGCAGCACACACAGGCGACACACAAGGTACACTACAAAAAGAGTCCACACCAGTTTAGGTGAAGAGAATAACTTTTGTATTGTGTGAAACATACAATAGTAATCACAGCAGTCACTATACTGCGCCAACTGGCGCCAGGGCAATATGTACAAGGGGATTATTTACATGGCAGAGCCAATCGGGCCGCTGCCAGAACCATTGCGAAGGGACAAAGGATAAATGAAAAAGATAAGTCCATCAGTCTCAATCCTGCAATAAAACATCAGGGCGTGACATTCGGCCGGAACACCTGCAACGGGAACATCATTGCATTACAGTATTATTTGACATAGGAACCTGTGGCATAGATCACATTAGCATAACACCTTAGGCAGGAACGTTTGCAGTAGGCCTAAGTCCCATTAGATTACACCTAAACATAAAGGCAGCTTTAGGTATAAACATGGCGCATCATAACATGAAACCATTACTAGCATGAAGGCATTTCGTTATCAGGAAACCATGGGGCCTAGGCCGGAGGCATGACTGCAAGGTATGAAGGTACATTACGCGTCCTCACAGCAGCGTCCGCCTTAGGGGGGAAAACCTTAGGCATACAAATAAAGTCTCATCACCTTAAGCATGCACATTAGCCTGAATGACGTAGGCCGGAGGTAAAACACAGCTCTTATTCAACATTAGTCCCACATCCTGCGCCTGGGCATAAAACATGTGAACGTAGGGCATAGGATCATGTTTAGCATGGGGCAGAAACAACACTGCCTGTGTAACATTGGCCTACAACCTTTTCAGTATAGGTGCATTAGGTATCACATGAGCAGAAGGCTCATTGGGCATAAACACAAAATCAGCAGGGCAAACCTGGGGCACCTAGAACATCATAACCTGACATGAGGCATTCACATGAGCGTAGGTCTCCTCCTGCACTAGGTATAATCCTGTGGGGCTGCAGCATAAAACATAACCAGGGGTGCACACCTGGTCCCACCTGAAGTATTGGCCCAAACTCGCAGAGTAACCTCTGGCGCTAATGTGCCTGGGAAAAATGGTGCCCCTCTTCCGGGACGAAGATCAAAGGTGCCCCCCCCCTTGTTGCAATAGTGGAAGGGACACTGGAGCCTCACCCCGGGGCTCCCTTCACGTAGGCCCAAAGTTGCAGCGGCCACTGTCCAACGGGCCGTTGTGGGAATAACCTAGTCCGGGCCCCACGGTTGAGCAACCCTCAGAGGAACACTGACGCCGGGGACAGGCACCGGCTGTGCCCCGACACCCCCCCCAACCTCCACGACAGGGCCCTACTTACCGGGCTCCTCTTGTGGTCCCCGCTCCTTGGGTTCTCAAGTGCTTCAATGCGGAGGGGGGGCAGGCAACGACAATGTGCCTCCAGGCCCCCTCCGTACTCTCCAGGCAGCCACTGGCACTGCTGGGCTCTCCTCTTCAATGTGGGAGCCCCGCCAGCAGCACCTTCCTGGCTGCTTCTCCAGACGTCTTCACCCCATCCTCCTGCAGCCTGGCCCCTCACACGGGCTGGTGGCGGTTGCTGGGGAGGGGTCACACTACTCTGGCTCCTCGAGGGCTGCAGGGCTCTCCTATGCACATGGGAGCCTGCCTGCGGCAGCGCCTCAACTGACTTCCCCCCGGGCCCAGGGCCGGTCCTAACCATGGGCGGTATGGGCAGCTGCCCAGGGCTCACCTACTGGGAGTACAGTCCAGCCCCCATATAGCGCTCTTCTTCTTTCAGGGGCCAGGTAGCAGAGCAGCAGGCACTACTGGGCAAGGTCAGCAGTCAGTGGGCACTGATCAGGACAGGGCGGTAGGTCCTAGAAACCATCCCCCTCTTTAGCGTGGCACTCCTCCTGATACAGCCGCCTTTACTCAGGCAGTGGGGCTCTCACTAGCCCTGTGGACAGCAGAGGGGTTTCAGTTGGCACATGGTCCAGCACACAGGCCCAGATGGCGGTACCTCCTGACAGTAGGTCCCCTCACCTTCACGTCCACGCTCTGACTGAGCACATGGTGGCACAGCCCCCTTATTTATACGCCCCTCACCCCCTCCTACCATACAGTGCCAAAAGCTTCTAGAAGCATCTGGGAAAACTGGTTCTAACTGGCTCAGGGGGAGGAGTAGAGCACCCTGGGTGCCAGGCTTTCCCTCCAAAAGCTGGGATGGCTGGAAACCGAACATCTAGACTGCTAACCCACCACAGTCAGGTGGCACCACACACAGCCATGGCATCCATTTTCAAAGCGACATTTCACCAGAGTGCATTCTTATGATGGGGGATTTATAGGTGCGTACACCATTGCATCACATTTAACATGGCATCTCACAACACACATGGCCTATACATTTCTCTACCATGGCGGAGACATCCTAAAATAGAGGGGTCGAAAAGCGACATTTTTGGGGAAAAAGGGCCAAGTCCAAAAATTTTATTGATATTAAAGAAACCAAACCTAAAGCAGATACCATACAAGAAACTTGAATACAGGCATGATTATAATGGCTTTTATGCCCCCTTCAAATATCCCTTTGCTGAGCTCTTTGTCTAACCTGCCTCAAGGTAGATTTTGTGCCTTTCTTAATAACTTCTGTATCATTGATCACCTTTAATCACAAACTCTTTTAGGCATTTTTCTCCTTAATCGGACGTTTGTAATTAGACACTTGATACCTTTCATGTGCATAGTAAGCGCAGAATTGTACCATGGCTGGAAGAGCCAACCTCTCCTTGGGCAATCAATAACTTTACTAACATATGCCTGACTTTCAAGGCAATCTAACAATATACTGTATTCCATTTTTACCACCAGAGGCACAGCCGTATCCGCAAACAGTTGAGTACATTTTGCAGACTTCACAATAAAAGAATACGCTCTGTCCAAGACCATTGAATTAAAGTCCATCAAGTGCATGAATACATTTTATCTACATATGTTTCTTTTGGACATTATTTTTGATACCTCAAAATAATGATGGAAACTGAAGCAGCTTATTCCCTATAGCAATGTTGATAGTACAGACTAAGCTTAACGTGCCCTGGAAAGTCAGTGGTGTCCAGAAGAAGAGAAATTGTGCCCTCTTTAAGAAATGTATATTTTAAAATGCAGAATGATGTTTCTGTCTTGTAAATGACATGAATTGAAATGAAGTGGGACATGTTTAGTGTCACATTTTTATGCAATGATTTGGTATAACTGTTTGCACTTTAGTTTATCATACTGAGTTTTCAAAGATTTACAATCAAGAGCTATCACTTTTTCTTCAACTGTTGGTTGGGATCATAAGGTGCATATTCCTTGCATCAATTAAAGAAGGTTGATGGTGCCTGAGAAGCTGACCTTGAGAGCGACACCCTAGCGGGGAAGGTCCATGGATGGATTTGGAACAAGTTCAGAATGGGGGTGGGGAGTGTGCATGGTGGTAGTTGTTGTGAAGAAATTAAATACAAAATGTTATAGCAAACATAGTAAAATATATGAAGAAAGTTCCATCCCACCAGTGTCACATATAAGATGAATGAGTTGGCACAATATATAGTGATTACAAATTTAAATCCAGAATCATCCATCAAAAATCCCCCCCCCCTTTATGCAGATAGATTTTGCTGAAGCAATGATTCGCTCCCAAATTGTAAAGCTGCAAGACACAATGGTTTTACGTAGGAATGTTATAAAATCTGTTTGTATTAGATGCCACAGCATTCTATGGAATCAAAGTTCATAACGGAAGAAGGAAGAACTGGACAGAACTTAATTAAGCAGCCTGGTTTATCAAGTATTGCAGCTTAGTTTAACATATAAAAATCTAGAGAGTCTTCCATAAAACAAAACATAAGCACAATTTTGAGTTGCAAGTTTAGCTGAATTTAAAAATGTGTAGACATATTTCTGGAGTAGCATTAAACAATTAGACTTCGTTTTTTTATGGTTCCTCTGCAGTTGACAAAATGTTGGTAAGCTCAGATGTAGAAAAAGACAACAACTTAGAGCTTTATAATAGGCTTTTCAAGTGAGACCTATACATGAAATGCTTGAAGAGGTCAAAAGAATAAAGAAAATAAGGTACATAAGCAAGTAACTAATTGATCAGGCTCCTGTTCCTTTCTATCTGTAGCAATACACATGAAGGAAAAGTGATACAGAGAACTAATCAACCCATCGACCTAAGCTTGAAAATTCATAGACTGCAATGTCAAGAAGAGAAGTCCCAGCTAGCTCATGGTATTTAAGGCATGAGAATGAGTATAGATAGAAAGGTTGTTCGAGAAAAGGTGCACTAGACACAAAATAGAACACCTGGTATGAAACCATTTTGATCTAAATGAATTGAGGAAGTTGTAGTGGAGTCATCTAATGCATCTTATGGTCTGAATTTCATAATGTAATAGGTCTATTGGATCTGGGTCGTTTAAAGGCTTATTGAGTTTAAGAAAACTAACAATGACTCACTCTTTCTCTTACCGAACTTGCGGAACCTGTTTGGGCATATCGCTATCTACAAAAGTGATCAGGGCTGCCACTAAGGACATCGGCAAGGACACGGAACCCCTGGCTGCCTCGTAGTCCTCCCGCCGCCGCACCTGCAACCTGCGGCCGCCGAGCGGAGGACTACGTTTCCCTAGCAACACCGCGGCAGGAGCTGCCTTTGCCCGACCACGCCCCCGGACGCGCTACTAAAGCGCGCGTCATCGGCTGAGCGGGTGTCTTTCTCTTACCGGACTTGTGAAACCTGTTTGGGCATATCACTATCTACAAAAGTGATCAGGGCTGCCACTAAGGACATCGGCAAGGACACGGAACCCCTGGCTGCCTCGTAGTCCTCCCGCCGCCGCACCTGCAACCTGCGGCCGCCGAGCGGAGGACTATGTTTCCCTAGCAACACCGCGGCAGGAGCCGCCTTTGCCCGACCGCGCTACTAAAGCGCGCGTCATCCGCCTCGCGGGACGCCGGGCGAAACCCGGGCAACGGGCGGGCCCTCTTAGGCCCTCAGAGGCCAAAGGAGGCCGGGCTGGGCCACCCCCCTGACAAGTCGATTACTGGACATTGGACCGCATATACCGGTATTTACCCTCTTGTTGCATAAACTAACTGTCCCGTGTTTCATCACAGCTTTTTGTTGAACTATGGTACGGACACTCAGGAAGGACCGTAAGGTCACCATTGCATCCACTGGGGGGGTTGCAATAGGCACTATTGACCAATTCCTGACACGGGCTAAGGTGGTCATAGAGAAAGAGATAGCATTAGTGGAAAAGCGTTTGTCGCTGGATCTTTTAACCGGTAAGCGCTCCTCGCTTGGTAAGATAGCTACTTCTGTGACACCTGAACCTGCACCAAGCACAACTCCACTAGTTACCCTGAGCCCAGTGTCTAGTCATTCTCCAGAGGAAAACGATGGCACCGAGATGTGCTCTCTAATGAACTCCACCCCCATTAGTTTGACCTCCCGTGCCTCTCACATTCCTTCCCCTGCATTATCCATCTCACCTGCTTTATCTATTTCATCATCGCGGCTACCCCGGTCTACTAATTCTGTACATGCTAAAACCAATACTCAAAATACCACCAACATAGTATCAGTATAGTCAACTCACCAGCATTACTGTCCTCCTCACCTACAATTCCTGTGCATGTAACTATAGACCCCCCAGAGACTACTGTCACTGGTACCACCAGCACTATTGATCCACCCGGTAAAAGAAAAAGAGGCATTACTCCACCAAAGAAGGCGCCATGGAAAAGTTAGTCAGATCCCTAATGTTACCTCTAATTGAAAGGACGAAACAGCTCACCTCCAAACTAGATCGCATAGAAAAACTAGTCACTGGTAATACAACTAGACTAGACGTCATTACCACTGTCTTAAAACAGCCAAAGACCCCACACCCAAATACTGTAATTCAATCTACAGCCCAAAATCCTAAAAATGCAAACAAGAACCCTAATGCTAGTACGGTCTAGGTTTCTCGTCCCGTGACAAATATGTCACACAAAAGTACCCCAGATCCCAACTCAAAGGGGCCTACTAGTCCGATAGCCACTAGGCCAGGTACCACGCACAAGAACCAACCTGATTCTCGTGCTCAAACAGCAACCAACTTGCCTAAGACACCAGGTGACACGAACAACAAACACACACACACACCAACGAGTCCCCTGTGTAAACCTCCCTCCGGAAGCACTACCCTACACAATCATCATGGTAGGAGTACGCGGAATTTGAAGCGATAAGAGGGAAACACACAGGGATCTGAAGCATAAAGTTATCTACTGGCTAAATACCAATAGACCACTCCCCCCCTTTTCCAACACAGAGATTCTCAATGTGAGGAGGGTAAACTGGGTAGGGAAGACTACTAAGGACTTGGATGGCGACTGTGTCATTGTGAGTTTTAAAGATCCCTGGGTGGTTGATTTTATCCGCAGGGAACCAAGGTTTGGCAGAGAGGGGGATATTCAAACACTGGATCTTTACTACTTTTACCCTGGTATGAGACAAGGACCACCTTTACATCACCACCATGCCTATAGAGGGGGCCACACGTAGGGAGCACATACAACAGGGCTATGTTTCATCTACCCTTATCAAACCGATTCGAGCAATTTTCAAATCTAGAGGGAGTGGATTGACCGTTTTGTAAGGCTGATCTGTCTGTAACTATTAATCATGAAAAAATGTCCCGGAGGGACTCTAACTATGGAGCGACTGCGGAAACCATAGATGACGGGCGGGAGGAGGGTAACGAGGAAGGGCAGGTTGGGTACACTCGCTATCCGTACTCTGTCGAGGAAATAACAGTCACTACTAGATTTACTATAAATAATCTAGCCCTGGTTGTGGACCCCTCTGCAAACTTGGAGAAAGATCAACACTCCAGCAACTCTGAAAAATCCCTAGGTATAGAGCCACATGCCCCACACAATCCTAATAAAACGTCTACCATCGCTACTATACCTATAGGCAGCCACAAGCTATCCACACCGCATCAACCATTATATGTAACAGGAGCAGGTTTGAATTTTATAACCTGGAACATAGCAGGCATAAATAGTAAATTTGACTCCCCATTCTGGAACAATTTCATCTTACAAGGGCACGACATAATATGTCTTCAAGAGACATGGTATAGAGATCCAATTACTGTTGAAGGTTACATACCATTTTGTATTAATGCCGAGGAATCGGTTGCTGGTAGGGCAAAGGGAGGCCTATTGACTCTAATTTCCACAGGGCTCACCGAATTTAAACTAGGTAAACATATAGAAGTTGGTACCCATGCTTTAATAATTTATCTTGAACACCAACAAACAGAGACCTAGTGGTACGGGAAATAGACATAGCATTAGATAATCTCCTTACTAACTATAGAGATTGCCCAGTTATTCTTTGGGCAGGGGATTTTAACCTACAAGTCTGTGCCGACGCCCAAAAGGGGAATTTGTGGTACTATCTATGACATAGAGGACAGAAGTACCCAAACCCAAAATCACTTATCACACAATAAATACGGGTTGGCTTTGAACAGATTGGCCACCAAATTAGATCTAGAGCTTTTGGATTGTTCCAAAAAGAGAGGAGACATTAGATGCCCAACATTTAAGGGCAGGAACTCCAACATTGACCATATCCTAATATCGAGTGGTACCGCATACCGCGATCTATGGATTGAGGAACAAGTTGTGAGTGATCACCACAGCATTTTAGTAACTTTACTCGGTTGGGGCCATAAAACCCACATATATAGCAAACCGACTCACGAAATTATTGCCTCAAGACCAAATGGCCCTAGAATTAAGTAGGCAAAAATCAACCCGTACAAACTGTTAGTGGAGATAACAGATACATGTGGCGAGGACATCAGCTATTGCCTCAAAGACGAGTATAACCCGGCAGATATGTTCTCCAGGATCAATAATATCCATATCACCATAGAGGGATTACTGACGGGTAAGAACCGTAAACATAGGCCCAGCCCATCTGGCTGGTTTGATAAAGACTGCACTGAGGCTTTATCCTCACTAAAACACGTGATGTCAACCAAACCAAGAGACATGGAGCAAATTAGGGAAAAACGGCATGTGTACAAAACCAGGCTTGCAATAAGGAAAAAACAATTACAAGATGAGGCATGGGAAAAATTAGACATGGCAGCAACCCTAAAAAATAGTAAACTTTTATGGGAGACAATTAACTGCCCTTATCTAAAAAATTATATTATCCCTGTTGTGACTTCTAATGTTAGTTGTACAGATTGGATAGAGCACTTTTCCAAGGTTTTTAACTCGGATGAATTGCTTTTACAAAACTCAGGCCAATGGCCAATCATTGCGCTATCCATTACTTTGAACGAGGTTTTGGCAGGTCTGGAAAAAAGTAGTGGTAGCAAGGCCCCTGGTCCGGACGGTGTGCCAATAGATTTATATAAACATGAGAAATTACTATGGGCACCCATCCTTACACGTTTTTTTAATGCTGCCATCGAACTCCAACTCCCTCAGACATGGGGTCAATCAATCATAATACCACTATTCAAAAAGGGTTCTAGGGCCGAGGCCTGCAATTATAGACCCATCTCCCTCCTTGACTCCTCCATCAAAATACTTAGTAGGGTCCTTCTGGCCAGACTGGAAACCTGGGCAGAAGAGAAATCCATATCACCAATACAGTATGGGTTCAGGAGGGGGATTGGTACGATGGAGCAATGTGTCAACCTTGACCTCATTATTAACAAATATACTACAGTCAAGGAAGGAAATCTTTTTTTATGTTTTGCCGATCTCAGCTCTGCCTTTGATCTGGTCGAACATTCGCTTTTATGGCCTGTTTTAATTAGCATGGGAGCACCGAAAGATATCATATATTTTCTGGCTAGATTATATGAAATTTTAACATGTAAGGTACGCTATGGAACGGCTGGTGAATGCACCCCTTTCTTCAAAGTCAATAGAGGTATAAGGCAAGGATGCGTTTTAGCACCACTTTTGTTTTCGTCATTTATCAATGATATAGACATGACACTCAGAACTACCGCGGTGGATGCACCATATATTGACGGAAAGCCCATACCAATTCTGCTTTATGCAGACGACGCTGTACTCTTATCGCGCACCCAAAATGGTCTGCAGCACCTTACTGATAGCTTTTCTGCTTTTATAACCACACGGAAACTGGTAATCAACAAGGGTAAAACTTTTACCATAGCATGTGGCAAAAAGACCAAACACAATAGGACCTTCCTTCTAGATAACGTCAGGCTAGAACCCGTCAAGAAATGTTGCTATCTAGGGATAATTTTCTCTGGGGACGGGGGCTGGACTAGCGAACAGGAGTCTGCAAATTTAAAGTTGACGAGGAACATCAACAGCATCTTTAGATTCGCAACCAAGCTGGGGAATCGCAGAATTAAAGAAATGATCCACATTTACAGCATGAGGTGTCTGTCATCTGCATTGTATGGGGCCGGCGTTTGGGGACATAATATAAGTAGCTGTAAGCTGCTTCAACACCAGGAAAACCTCTTCCTAAATCGTATATTGTGTACCCCGGCATCCGCTTCCATAGAGATCTTACACAGGGAAGTAGGTTTAGCTTACGTTGGAGATCTGGCAGCACTACGCCCCCTATCCCTATGGAGATCCATCTGGTCGAAGGCAGAAACAGAATTTACTCAAACTGTTATCAAGGATTGTTTAAACCTAGACAACTATATGCGTATTCCCTGGTTTAGGCACATTCGGTTCTGGTTTAAGACAGTCTTTAACCACGATCCCTTTTTGAATCCAGAAATGGGTGTCCAGGTGACAAAAAAGGGGTTCAAAGATCTGTTCCTGGAAAATGCCAAGAAGGTTAGGTCCTCTAGATATGTATCCCAACTTACATATGCCTTCTATAACGAACATAACACCAAAGAAGGTTTCCAAAAATATTTGTCAACCGTCACGAGAAGTTCTCACCATTTTGTTTTTACTCGGTTTAGACTGGGCACTGTGCATCATTTAGTGTCTTTCCCTCAAATCAAAAGGAGTAGCACTTTGCCCTGCCCATGTGATGGGACATCCAAACAGAGCTGTTGTCACTTTATGCTTTTTTGCAAATTCTATATTCCTTATAGGAAACTGTACCTAAAGCCTATATTCTTAACATTTAATATAAGAAGAACCAAAGATGCCTTGCAGTTAATGTTTGACTTGAGTAGCACAGAGGTATGCTTCCATGTAGCTTCTTACATTTAAAAATGCGTTTCCAGTAGGAAATCCATTATTTTATGATTCACATTATCATGATACCATGGGCCTTATTTATGAAGGCCTTGCGCCACCGGTGCGTCACTTTTTTCCATTTTAAAAGTGACGCAAAAGTGGCGCAAGACCTTCATAAATATGGCCCCATGTTTTTAGTAATATTCTGCATACCATCGATGTATTGGTGCTATCCTTCTAAATCAATCGACTATACTAATTAGATGAAATCGTTATAGATTATGAATTTTAACATGTTTTTAAATTTAGGAACTATATTCATGAACGTTATATGTGCCACTCTAATTTTCCCTGACAAGCTTTGGGACTACGCACTTTGTCACTTTATCTAAAGGAAATCATGTAACAATGTATTAATTGCTTGTAATGCACTTTTGGGTGAAATATCTCAATGTTTTCCTTTATAAATTGACTTACCGATCCAAATTTGTGAACATCTCGTATACATTCTGGATCCAATATGATAATGTATTCCTTTTATGATGTATTATATGTATTTTTCTGTATGCTATATGGTTATATTTTATATACCGAATAAAGCATTTGAAATTTGAATTTGAAATTTGACTCAGTTTTGAAATGGAGCAGAATATGTCTGCTCCCAGGTTGTCTTTTAGTGCAATTACTTCATGTCCAATATGGGAAGAGGAAACAAGCCAAGTAAAGGTACCAGGTCCTCTGCCTAAAGAGTTGTATGTACCTGGTGATTGGAATTATGGTACAGGCAGGTGGTCCTAGTCCCTCTGTGTTTTAGACGACCTATTATAGCTGTATCGTGTACAACGGATTGTTATCATTAAGTCCTGTTCTATATGTGGACAAGCGGTATATCAAACTCTGTTCTTTCCTGAGTAGCAGTCTCTCAGGGTTATTGGTGTTGCGCTCTAGTTGTTCAATAATGACTAATTTCACGTCATTTGTCGTGTGTTCCTCTCTGAGAAAATGGTCTGGCATTTTAGTGGTGTTTGCATCGATGTTGCTACGATGTTTGCATATTCGTGTCTTTATCTTTCTGGTTGTCATCCCCACATAGCGGAGTCTGTAGGGGCAAGTTATCAAGTATACTACATAAGTGGCGTTACATTTCGTGTGCTTCCTGATGGCTCACATTCTCCCTGGTTTTGGATCTAGTGCCTTAGTGGTGGAAGTCAAATAAAAACCACTACAGTTACCACATGAGTATTGTCCCACAGCATCACTTCTTGTTTCCATACTCTGTTTTGGGGTGAGTGGGCACTAAACTATCTTTCAGGCTTCTTGCTCTTTTGAAGGAAAACAGATGCTTCTCTCATTTCAATTTTCCTGTCTGTACGATACATCAATGTTTATTGATCACCTACTTAACTTGGTTTAGAGATCGTGTCGAAGGTTGTGACATATGTGAGTGGAATAGTGGTGTTAGTATGGGCATGGTTCTCCAACAATGCCTCTATGTTTTCATTTTTAGCTCTGAATAATCACAGGCCCTTTATATTTCTGTGAGGGTCTTGGTCTGGAGGTTAAAGTCAGATATTTTGCTACAGTTACTCCTTGGTCTAAGGAATTGCCCATGAGGTAGGTTTTCTCTCAGGGTTCTGGGATGGAAACTATGGAACTTTAGCAATGTATTCCCATCTGTGGGTTTATGGTACATTTTTGTATGTAGCTTACTCTGTTCTGCGAAAATGTTCACATCCAAGAATGTGACTGACTCCCTAGTTTATAGTATGATTGAACTTCAGGTTGTTGTGACACTTATAAATCCAAGTAAGAAAGGGAGTGATAGAGGTGCTACTCCCCTCCCAGATGATCAGGATATTGTTATGTACTGCTTCTGCAGCTTTATGTTGTTTTTATATGGGTTACTATTATGTAGGATATGTTCGGTTTAAAAATTAAACATGTATAATCCTGCCACACTTGGGGGGAATGAATTGATGTGCCAAATGTTTGTAGGTAGAGTGTTCTTTCAAACTCAAAATAATTCTTCATTAGAGTTAGGCAATCACAGTCAAGGATAAATTCATTTGGTGTGTTGAATTCCCACTCACCTTGTCCAAAGTGTGTTCGATAACTGTTATTTTTTCCTCATGTGGTAGGCTTGTATACAGGCTCTCAATATCCTAGACTTAACAGGAAGTTTTATCTGGTTCATACTCCGTTCCTTTAGCAGGCTCAGTAAGTCCTTGATATCTTTAAAGCACAGGGAAGTACCTTGTATTAGAGGTTTGAAAAAAAAAAAGACAGAGGTTCCAATAATGAGCTTACCCTGGGTACTATTGGGCGTCTTTTGGAGGGGGGGGGTTCCTGTTGTTGTGGATTTTGGGGAGCTAATAAAAATAGGGAGTTATTGGGTTGTGGCAAAGAGGAAGTCTTCCTCTGTCTTTGTGTGTGATAGAATTACTTGCTTCTGCAGTCTCTCAGAGATTCTTGACCTCAGGTCTCAGCTGTGGGGTTGGATCTGAGGGGAGACTCTCTAGTTTTTTCTGTCTTCCTGGAGATGGGTACATTTCAATGTTGTAATCCTGACTATCCTTTATTACAATTCCACCCCCTTCGCTGCCTGTTTTATGATAATCCTTTTTTCAGCTCTCAGGTCCTCCAAGCCTTAGTTTTTTTGTTACTCGTATTGCACAAGATGTTCCTGACGCCCTCCTGTAGGGTTTCTACCTCATTGAAGACTACTTGTTCAAACATGAGTACCTCTATGGGAATGGTTATTGTATTGAGGCAGAAGGTGAATTTCATCTTTAGTCCTGTATCATCCTTATACTCTGTGTCACCAAGGGGTTTTGTTTTTTCAAAGAAATATTAAAGCTTACATTTTCTTAAAAACTCCCCTAGTGCGCAATGTAAACAAATGTATCTAAGTGAGCCGTGGGTACAAACCCTAGGCCCTTGATCAGCCACTGTGTGTCAGTCGGTGTCACTGAGGACAGGTTATTAATTAAATTGTGCTCCTGCTGGTCCCTGGTTGAATGTCTCACGACATACTTCTGATGTGTACGCCTGTTGGGTTGTTCTCCCAGTGTACCTGGTTGTCTTTCCTTTCCTCTTTCTCCCCTTCCTAATAAAGGGAAACATTGATTAGGAGGGAATCAAGGTAGGGGGCCCCCTCGAAATGGTTTGCCCCAACCAAAAAACTGGTGGGGTGGTGGAGGTGGGTAGAAATGTTGGGGTATCCACATGAGATTCTGAAAGGGATTGAAGCCCCACCAACCTTATGCCCACACTCTGTTTTTATTTCTCCCCTGTTTGCCATTTTCCTCCCTGCTTGATCAACTATCTGTATCAGGCGATCTACCATCAGATGAGCTGTAGCTGTGCGTATTATAAAATTAAATTAACATAACATATCTGTGGAATCGTGTTGTTTTTCAGTATTGGTATAGATGGGAGATGATTATGGATATGTTTTTACATACAAAACTCTTTTCAGGTTTTCTTGAAATTTTCTGGATCTTAGATTGGGTTAGGTAGTCTTTATATACTGTAATTTCCTTGTTTATTCATTCTAGTTTTTTCTTGCACTAGGTTATTGTAGTTTTGAAATTGTTCTCAGAGATTTGGATCTCCACCAACATTGCCTCAGAAAGGCGTTTGGCTGTTATTATGATGAGCATTAACTAATCTCAGGTGTGATGCCATGCTATTTGGGCCCAGTCCCTCCTGAAAGAAAGCATCTTTCGAAACAATACTTTAGTCACTATCTGGCCTCTTGAAGTGGAGTTGGATCTTAAATACTCTGTCATTATTCCCTGTGCAGCATGGTTCTAATCCTATTGTGTTTTTGTTCTGTAAGTGAGTCCCAATCCTTTGTCTGTGCTATTGTTTGTGCCACATCGAGATCTGATATTAAAGGTGGACCTGAGAGGATTTGGTTCACATCCTCATCGGTAAAGGTTAAGCTCTGGTTTTCTGCCATTTTGTTATTTTGCGGTGGACAAGTTTTGTCCAACTATTTTAATCTTGAATAGGTAGAAGAGATTCTATCTTCTATGTGTAGGTTAAACGCAAGTTTTTACTCTCACAGCTGTGTGCTTCTTAGTACAAAAGCATAAATGAGAGAGAGACTGAGAAGAAACAAAGCTCACTTTACTTCCTTTATCAAATGCAGCAATCAATGAAAGTGGCTCGCTACCACCGTTCAGAACCTCATGAGATGTCAGTGCTGGCTTTAGGGCAGTGCGACCGGTGCAGCCGCACTGGGTGCTGACCTATGGAGGGAGTGCCAACCTCAGGTGGGCGCTGTGTTTAGCAAGTGAGAGAATCTAAGGAGGTGGTCATTGGTGTGGGGGGTGCCAAAAGTGATTGTCGCACCAGGCGCCTCCAGCGCTAAAGCCGGCCCTGTGAGATGTCCCTCATTCAAATGAGGAGGGAAATTCTTTAGATTGTTTAGAAGAACCCTCACCCACTAACACCAGTTAGCGGAATGCTTCATCATAGGGTTCCCACCCAAGATGCCTAGTGCATCTGGGTGTGCTTCTAATCCTGGATTAATGCAGAACAGGGTTTGTTTGGTGATTCACAAGGAATAGTAATGTAAAATGACCTCAAGGTTACCTCCCATTCAAGGCAATTTTTATAATACTAACCTTGGGTAACATTTAAAATTAAAGGTAGATATGATGTGAGATAGTGATGATCTCCCACATCCTTTGTCTCCATGTTTTTAGCCATTATTTTCAGGAGCCTACAGGGTCAATATGGCTTTCTTCAGGACCATTGGCAGATTTGTGCTAAGACATGCTGTGCTAATATGTCAATTTGTAACTTGCAATATTATTTACCACTCTTCATGATTTTCTGTGCTGAATAAAAAAGTAGGGAGACATCATATTGATTACTTGGTAGCAGATCGCAAAGCTGAATTATGCCCTTGGATCCTGACATCCTATTTATCTAGAATATCAGAAGTGAGTGCAGTGCAACTAAACTCATAAGGCCATAAACTCAATGATAGAGAGCTCCTATAGCATCTTCAAAGGACGATTCAGGTGTCTGCATAAGATGATGAGGCTCTGCAGTACTGGCCTAACATCTGCTGCAACATCATTGCTACATGTATGATGCTACATAACATAGCTATAAGGAGAAGTCTCCCTTATGTGGAAGTAGAATCTGATTCCAATATAGAGGGTGAAAGCCCACGGCCAATTCAAGTGTCCCATAACAGCTGATAATCTTAACATGAAAGAATATCTATAGTATAGGTAGTGTATTGAAAGTGAAATGCCGCCTGCCCTTTGGGGAAATTGTAAAGAATGAATGTCTATTTCAAGTTTCTTCTACTGTCAGATGAATATCTGCCGTCTAACTTCAACTCTCTTGAACAGTGCTCCAGGAAAATATAAAGACATATATCTAAACAGCTAGAGGTGCTTGGCAAAGATGAGGAAAATATAGCAATATTATAGTAATACACTAGAATTCTTTCTTCCAACTTGTGCACCAAAAGTAAAGAAAAGGAAGCAAAAATTCTTAATACTTGCTAATATAGCTCTAAATAAAGAGAAAATAACTGAAGCGATAATGAGCAGCCTTGCCTGGTCCCACGATTGATAGAACTAATATCTGACAAGTCTCCCATACAGACTATTTGAGCTGGCAAAGACATTTTTGAAGCTCTAGTGCGATTTAGAAAAATAATTGGGCTTATACACATATAAGTCAAATTTGACTGCAAAAAGTGCCAGGAGACCCTATTGAAGGCCCTTTTAGCATTCAAGAGCATTATTCTAGCTGGCCTACCTAACTTACTCGCAACCTCAATCGCAGAAATGGACAAGTTAGTATGAAAGAAAGTATCCCTTTGCAGGATGAAACCATGTGTCAAATCTGGCATTAACCTATGCTTGTTCTCCTGAGGGAGCAAAACGCATAAGCTGAGCTGCCTTGTGCACCTCACTGCCACTTCCCAGGCCTGCCCCGAGGAAAATACGACGGCCAACACTAGGAAAGTAGTGGGAAAGGGGATCGAAATAACAAGAAGAAAGGAGGTAAATGAAGAGCGTCAATCAAAGATGCCTCTACTTGTAGAATGGGGTCCTCACATGACTTGCTCAGTGTGCTGCAGTTTCCACCTTGTTGTTGCTATGTTGCTGCAAATGCAAGGTTAACACATTAGCAACTATAGCCCCTTTATGATTTTTTCACCACAGTAATCTCTCCTATCCAACTACCCACCTTGGTATCCCCCTTTCCCTGTGATGCTTCTGTAAGGTTGTGTTTTGTCTTCGGGTCACCTCTAAGGAATACAACATGGCAGTAAGGGTTAAGGACAGGTACCTGTCTGACTAAACCCCATTTTCCCATACCCCCACTTCCTTTTCGGATTAACTTCCGTTTACTGTTTTCATGTCTTTGGGACTGGATGTACACTGGAAACAGGTGTTTGGGGATGTGGACTTAAACTGGTGTTGAACCACACCTGCAACCTAGGGGTCCTCATGAGGGTGTAGTTGAAATTCCCAAAACCATGTTGCATGGGATCAGCCATAGAAGTAATAATGGTGGCAAGTGGATTAGACAAAATCTGCATATAGATTGTGGAATCAGAATAAATGAGCCAAATAAGCCAGTATGAACCACAATCTAAAGCATCCTTATTCTTTTTTTTTTTTAAAGATCACTATGTGTGTTTCACTCCATGAAGTAGGTAGCACATCCTGAAAATCTACAGAATTAAAAAGGTCAAGCAGTGCCTGCATCAAGATTCTCAAAAAAGCCTTGTAAAATTCCATAGGGATTTAAATGGAACCAGAGGTGAGCTGTGAAATAGCCTTCTCTATTTCACCCTGTGTGATCCACAAATCCAAGATTTTGTGTTGTCGATCAGTCAGCCTTTGTAGTTGGACAGTGTCCAAATAGTTAACAATTTCCTCTTGGGAAGGTCTGTGATCTTCTCTATAGCAGTTACAGAAGTACTGGTGGACAGCTGCCAATATGTCCAGCTTATACCTCGCCAACAGCATTCCTAATGTTCCAAACCAAATTCCTATTCTTTCTGTCCTTGACTTGAAATGCCAGCAGATCACCTATTTCTACACTGTTTATAACAGAAAAGAGATTCTAAAGAATTTAGATTTTTAACTAATAGAAATGTTAGTATTTCTCCACTTCAGAATGTTTTTCTAGATGTGTCTTGATCCATCTATATTAAATATTTTTATCAAGGTAATGGTTGGGGCCATCTTGTAAGGAGGAAACTCCTCCTACACCTGACCCTGAATTTATAGACTTAATAAAGAAATAATTAATAGTTGGTATTATTCTTACTATTATTCCTTCAAGAGCAAGTGTGCTGATAATATTATGGCTTGGGTTTTTCATCTTAATGCTTTCTGGGGTACTTTTGATTGTCCTTTCTTCAAATGGATTACTTAAATTGGTATAATTTCCGCTTCTTGGAAAGGATGGAGTGTTAATCAAGCATATGTATAAGAAAAGCAATAGAAATTAAACCTATTGTTATCGTCTTATCTTGTTGCTTGTCTCGAGTAAAAATGATTTCAAGATCAGTACTTAATCACCAGACTGTATGGTCAAAGGAGAATGATCTTGTTTCATATGAACTGGGAGGTTTCTATGAAAATCAATCTGTTGTTGACATTGTTTTGACCTATAGATGACAGCTCGAACATGCATTGACGTAATATGATCCCGCTTCTATTGCTTTATGGACTTTCAGCATTTGATTTGGTGGTCTAGAAAGCTTTCTGTGCAAATTTGTGGAGTTGTATTTGAAGCTGTAATATCCCAGCTGGATTATTGACTGCTGTTCAGAGGGTATACTCTTGCAATTGCACTCAGGTGGAATGTGATGCTGACAGTTATCTTAACCATCGCATAACCCTAAAGAATGGCCTAGGAAGATTGTTTCCTGGCCCCTTCACTTTTCAGATTACTCTTACCCAATCTCTGCAAAACATTCGCAGAAACACCCTCTTTTTCCACAGAGATGAAGAACTGATAAATATCTTACCTACTTTATGTTGATTAACTTTTCATTATGGAATACAGGCCTCAAAGGAAACTTACAGCCATCAAATGGTACTGTAGAACCATGAAGCTCATAACCAATATGGACAAGACCATAGGTTGGTCCTTGCAATAAGATCACACAATTTTGTTGGTGGTTATTGAATGTAAAATTGTAGCAAGTTTAAATCCTATAAATAAGTGGGGTTGGTATTGCCATCAAACTAAAAATGGGATGTGCATCTTGTTACTGTCTGTACTAGAGTGTTTGAGTGACTAAATGGTTTTCTCCCATAATTCCGCTTGCCAAAAGCCTTGTCTGTAAAGTGATACCCCCCGATCCTAACATTACCAAACTTTTAGCCATAAATCAAAATGTTAATTGCCTACAGTTAATGGGGCATTTTTAGAAACATCAATTTTTATCAACCCACCAGTCCTGTGGTAGGACTGGAGCTTAATGTCATGTTCTGGGATGTGATTGCTCAATCTAGGTTTTAAAGATTGAAATATTGTTTTCCTCAAGCTAAATTATCCAGTGAATGCTGGAATACATTAGTGACTGGACCTATTTCTTAAGCAAGATAAAGAAATATCATCATGGATAGGTCACTTGTTTGTAAAAGAAAATCATTCTTTGTGTTTAAATCACAGTTAAAATGTCAGACTTACAAATAGGATAATAAGAACGTGATCTAGCCTATGTGTCTAGTAAGTACTCTTCTTTCTCCATTTCTGACACAGCTGGCCCACTGTGAGACATTTCCCTATTTAAAGAGCTTACCAGACAGGGAAATGCAAGTTCAGATTCTTCTTTAAAGGGTAGGGGTTGATCTAAGTTGGTAAATAAATGGTTTGATGTCAGCAATACAAGTGGGTGCATGGATATTTTCGTGAAATTTGAATTTGAAATTTGGTGTTTCAAATTTTTTGCTTGACTGTACCTTGTTTATACTACAACTTAAATGTACATTGCGTCCTATGTTTAAGAAACATAATATCCTGTGTCCAGTGATAAATGTTTGGTGTCCAAGATACCTTCCATAGAAGTAGTAGTTACTATAGCTTTATTTTTCAAATCTATTCAAAATATGTTTTTAATTCAGTGTGCAAATTGCATTAAATATTTGCCTTATCCCATTTATGAACTGCATGCATACGTCTATTTCATGACAAACAAATAAATAAAAATAAACTGATAAACTTCTTGAGGAATATGCATGTTATAGGTCCTTACCCCTACTCATTGTGGAAACCACACTACTTGTAAAATTCCTAGCCAATTGTCTCTACACTGTTAGAGACTTCCTAGTTCATCTTGTTCAATAAGATTCATGTTCCGTAACTCAAACTAGGTGCAACCGTAGATGCCTTTATGGCTGCCTACATTTACTGGGACAGTGTCAGAATTAGCAGCAGTCCTACGGTTGGACTGCTAGAAAACATTTGACTCAGTTGAATGGCCGTTCATGTTGGGGATACTGAGACGGATGGGTTATGGTCTGAGATTTCCTTAGTGGATATAGTTGTTTTGTACATGCCCCATTGTAAAGGTTAAGGTAAAGGGAAGGTTATTGACACCTTTCTCCATGAACACTGGTTCAAAGCAGGGAAGCCTCTCTTTGGACTCTTTGCTGAACATCTGGTGTGCTGTGTTGGTACTTTTACTGGCAGCATTACCGATCTTGTACTGGGAGATACTGAGTTTCCACTTCTAGAGTGGGAAATAACATGGGTACAGTGGTATTACTGCATTGTTTTCAGCAGGTCTTTCCTGAATTCTGGTCTATTACCGGACATATTTTCACCTCCTTTTTGCAGGTGGACATGTGCCTGCAAATACCGCGATTCTTATAAACCAGTTTCAGCAGAAAATGGGATTAGTAGACCTATTGGACCAAAATTAGGCGTTGAAAGCCATGGTGGCGCATTAGACCTTTACACTGGGTTTCGAACACAGCAAACTATCTAAATTCGCACTGTACTACAGTAAACTCTGTACTTTTATCAATTCATTTGCCTTTAGTGGTTCTTTCAGATGCAGCCATTTCCAGACAGGCTGGGTTGGTTTGCTCTGTGTCAGACATTCTTTGCATGCCTGCTTGAGTTTGTTGAAGGGTGAAGTTGCATTCATAATCTTTTAATCAGGATGCTAACATTCAGATGTCCTGTCCTGAAGCTTCCCAGGCTGACAGTGCGCCGAATGACAGAGCTAATGTCAGCTGACAGTTTGCCAGAAGCCTTTAAATTAAAAACGAGTCTTATTGTTGCAGGGCTTGTTAATTTTGTCATAGCCTTAAAGATAAAGCGAAGATTCACAACAGTGAAACTATAATTTAGAAAGAAGAGCAATTTACTGTTGACAACTTTCAGCAGTCGATTTTTAGTTCTTAAAATCACACATACAATGGGGATCTTCTAATGTACCTGGTGCTGGATTACTTAGCACTTGCTATCAAGTGCATCAGAGTTCAAATGCCTCCTCTTTACTGACCTCTGAAGATTGACAGGCTGAGTCTGCCAGAGGGAGTTTGAACCACAACCTCTCATGTTACATAAATCCCAGCAGCGTGTACATTCTACAAGAGGCAGTTTTTTAAACATTGCTTTTATATGACAGTTTGAAAGCTGTCATGTTTGAGACCAAAAATAACACAAGTCGAATTAGTACAATTTAATACAATACAGGACATTGCATTAGGAAAAACAGATTGATTAGGAAAAACCTTAGTCGATAAGTTAAGATATATAAATTCACGATAAAAAAACTGAACTATTCTCCTGTGAAAGTTGGCACTAAATGCCAAGGAAGATGGAAATGTTTTGGTGGTGGGCCTTCAGCTGCCTCTAATGGTTTTATTGGTGTGTTAATTGCTGTGGTTATATTGCCACGGCAAAAACAGAAAACCTCCAGACGGTTGACCGTATCTCATTACATGAATACATTACATTACTCATTTAGCATGGCTAGGGCCCTCTCTCACTCCAACCAACCAGCGCCAGGATGCTCCTTGCGGAGTGACAGCGCTTTACAAATACCAATTTACATTACATTACATTACGTACGACTTCCATCAGACAAATCCTCTCTCCGATATGAAATATATAGGCCTGAATGTAAATCCTGGGAAAGGAAACAAGGGAACTGTACTCACTTAGAGCCTGGGCATAAAGTTTTATAAGAACAACAACGGCTTCTGTGGATAAATATGTATTTTTTCTGATAAGTGCAAAGCACAGTGGCAATGTAGGTGGTATCTGGAATGTCAAAAAAATAAGCTGTATATACAATTGGTGAGTGTGATCATCAATTCACATAGTTTATGTAAATAAACATAGCCAATCTTTACAAAGCATCTACAATATCATATACATACAAAAAAAATAACAACAAAGTGACGGTGTGTCCCAAGTGAACCTATAGAGAAAAGAACCTCTACTACTGAAGTGAGAGATAATGGCGTGTATAAAAAACAGGAGGTTTCTAGTTTACTTTTAGTTTAATTCAAAAGAGGCAACCTAGTAACATATTAACAATCAATATGCAATAGTTGATGAGTATAAGCAACTATTGGGCATGGTCTGTCTCTTTTTAGTTGTCGACTACGTTTCGACCCGTATTGAATGTAGGGTCTCCTCAGGACTGGTCAATGTGGGGACACCTGTAGGGGGCTTGCGCTGTTCCGCTATTAAAACAAGGTGACACCGTGAGGTATAGGTGAGAGCCAGAAAAACTTACAGGGATCCCGGCCGGGACCCCTGGTGCGGGTGAGGCAAACAGGCAAGTGAATGATAATGAAGGGTCCTATGGATCCATGGTATATTCAACAGGGAGATAGCTGGAGAGGCACAAGACTAGATACACACAAGGGCGTTATGTGTATGGATGAGTCTTAAAATTTGGATAAGGTGATTCTTCACGATTCCGGTGAGTCACTGTCACGATACTGGCGCCTAAGTGTAGCGCGGACCTCGTGGACGGTCTATTTGGCATGTCGTCTCCTGTAGGTGCACCGGTCATTGCAATGTAAATCCTAACATATCTATACAAAGTAAGAAAGAAGCAAGTGGGACTTTATCTATAGATATTTCCAATATACTAATTACCCCATGCAAGTTGGCACTAATTTGACGGGGTCATTTTTTGTCAGCAATTAGCGATACTTCTAGGTGTGGGAATTAGCAGGTGTGCAATTAAACCTCCATTCCAAATTTGCGTTTGAGAATGGGAACTAACACTTTACTTGCGTGTATTTTGCCCAGTTCTGTTGTTTGCAACACAAAAAAATTGTGATACCTCAAAGCACAATATGCATCAGGTTATGCCTGGTGAAAAGTGTATGAGCAACAATCCTTCAGATGTGCAGTTTGCATGCGAGTTGTAATCCCAGTTGAGGGGCAAATGGAAGCAGGTTGTGTTGTTTTTGCTGCCTCTCTCGCCATACCTGTCAGGTTGCCCCAATTCCCAAATCAAGCTGTGGTAGTTGGTAAGATACCTCCTGGCAGAATATGCTCTGACTTTCTGGCAATAATTTGCAAAGAACCTGGGAAGGCGTGGCTGGACATGGACATCTATGCTCATGCTGTGTGCTCCAATGATGGTTAGCAAAGTTTTGTGGTGGCTGCTTTTTGGTTCTCAGTCTGGCTCTGTCGCCTCCCTCCTGACAAAGCAAAATGCACAGACGGTATAATAAAGTGCATATTACCCTGAGCAATTCTTATCTATAGAGAGAGGGATATAAACTCTGATGTGCCTTCAGTGAAAAGAAGGGATAAATTCATGAAGACGTTAAGATCACTTTGTAGTTGTGATCTATTTCTTATCAGCATTAACAAAACTGCACTCAGTGATCTGATTGGTCAAGAATTCCCTTCATCTTGCTCTGTGAACATTGTGAAGAAATACAATTTCCATCACCTATTGCTGTGAATTGTATCTTCTCATCCTTATTATGATCAGTTGTTCTCATGATAGCCATGTAGTTGTCTTTATTGACTATGTTTGATTATTCCTGAGGGCTCTCTTTCTCGGGGAAAGGGGGAGGCATGGGGAGCACTTCTGTTCTACAAATGCACTAGGCTCATACAGCTGTTGTGTAGCCCTAATTTCAGGGGTGTGCTTCCCTCACGTGGGAGCACGTGAATACCTTGATTCTCACGCTATCACTAGCAAGAGGGCTGACAGTTCCATTTTCCAAAAGCGTCAGGAAAATACTCTGAGTTAGCCCATCCCTGCTTCTTAAGCCTTCTTTTTATAAATGGGGTCTCTTGTTGGCAGAGGTATGCCCTCTGTTCAAGTAGGGACCACAATCCTAGTCAGGGTAAGCTAGATACACAATAAAAGATAGCCTGTGCGCCCCATCTGGTAGCTTGGCACAGAGTAGTCGGGCTTATCTAAAGAGGCAATGTGTAAAGTATTTGTGCAACACACACACACACACACACTAACATAATACAAATACGATAGAAAAGACTCCACACAGGTTTAGAAACATAGATAATATGTATCTGAGTAAAAGAAGACCAAAATGGCAAAAATCCAATAAGTAGAACCGGGGTTATGAATTGGTGAAGGAAAACCAAAAATAGTGCTTATAAGTCAATTGAGCTAAGGGGTTACTTGTGGACACGCAAGACCAGGGTAAATCCAAAGTTCAGGCTGACCGCAATCAAGGGCAGGCCGAGTACAGGACTAAGACAAGTTCAACTGACAAAGTAACTTGGATTGAGCAAGGATTGATGTTGAAGATTTGATGCAAGGAGTTGAAGAGGTGCCAGGTTGTCATCGATCCCGTAGATGAAGTCGAAGCATTGGGGCTGATCCACACAGTCAATGAAAGCTTCAGCATCGAACCCCTTTACGATGCAAGCACTGTGTTGATATTGAGCTGCGCTGTCCATCGGTGTCCATCCGTGCAGTCCATCAAGGCGATGTGATGGATTGGCTCCTGCATTGGCGTCAAAGGGCAATGTGCCAGTTCCCATCGGCGCAAAGTCATAACTGTGTTGAGTGTGATTCAAAAACAACTGCTTAACTAACTGCTGAGGCCCAGGGCCTTGAACGGGCACCTCAGGCTAGGGTAGTACTCGCAGATGGCAGAAAACAGCAGAACTAGCAGAATTGCAAGAAGTCTTTTATGACCCTAAGACTTCAGAAAACAGGAGTCAAGCCAGCAAGCCCTTGGAGTCACTTATGTGTAACAAAAGTGGAGTTTAAGGCTTGGCAAGTGGTTTTAAATGCCAGATCGAAGTGGCAGTAAACTGCACACACAGGCCTTGCAATGGCAGACCTGAGGCAGTTTTGAAAGTCTACTTGTATTGGTGGCACAATCAGTGCTGCAGGCCAATTAGTAGTATTTATATTAAAGACCCTGGGTCTGTGGGATACCACTTTACAAGGGACTTATGAGTAAACTCAATATGCCAATCAGGCATATACCAATGTGTTGGACAGGCCTCATGGCAGGCCCAACCCCTCCCCGCGTGGCGGGTCGCGGACCCCCGCACCTCCTGTGTCCCGGACAAGAACCACCCCTGCAACCCGCCGGGTCAACCCACGGCCCTTCCCCGACGGAACCCTGGCTCCTGAACCCCACCGTATCGGCTGGCCCGGGTCCCTTCCAGAACCCCTGTCTCCGGCCCAGCCGCCATTTTTGGACACTACACGACCAGACCTCGTGGCCTCGGGCCGACCTCAGCCTCGGGCCCAGCCAGGCCCCAACATCGAGGCACCATCATTCACCCAGGGGGAAAGAGACCACTTGGCAGGTCAATGGAAGGAGGAGTGTCGATGGCTCCCCTCCGCCAGGTTTCGATCGCCCCCAGCCTCCCTAGGCGCTGGCTCCACCCCCCTGCTGGGTGTCTGGACTCCCTCATCCCGGACCTCCCGACCTCCAAGTGCGAGGGTCCGGACATCAAAGGGCGCCAGACCTATAACTGGGGCATCTCCAGAGCAGGAAGGCAGTTGTATCCTGGAGTCGAGAGACACCGAGACAAACTCATCCTTGGAGGCCTGCTGGCGCTGCCGCGGCTCCTCTTCGTGAACGCTCTTGAAGGCCTGCTGGCGCTGCCGCGGCTCATCCTCCTTCCGTGAACCATCTTGAAGGCCTGCTGGCGCTGCCGCGGCTCATCCTTTCGTGAACCATCTTGAAGGCCTGCTGGCGCTGCCGCGGCTCATCCTTTCGTGAACCATCTTGAAGGCCTGCTGGCGCTGCCGCGGCTCATCCTTTCGTGAACCATCTTGAAGGCCTGCTGGCGCTGCCGCGGCTCATCCTTTCGTGAACCATCTTGAAGGCCTGCTGGCGCTGCCGCGGCCCCTACTTGCGAACCCACCAGCTCGAGGATTGTGAGCTCCACACCTGCTATCCCCGTACCTGTCCGGTACTGAACCTGTCCCGCTACCCTTTTCCCCAAAGAGACTAGAAGTGGCAGGATCCTCGTATCCTGGTCCTGCTGTACCGTCAGTTACCTTGCCTAAAGATACATATAAAAGTGTGAAGAACTCATCTCTGTGTGGTGTCTATCTGTGGGGGGGAAATTACTTGTCTGTACGATTACCGGAGAGGGCTCTCCCCAGGAGGCCTCTCCCCCTTTACTCGGCCGCCCGTCTAACATGGATGGCCAGCGGCGGGATCCGAGCCGACGCATAATCGTACAGAGAGTAACTCGCCCCACGACACACAGCAGCCATGACGACAAAAGAGAGTGGAACAACCGAAAAATTTCAGATGGAAAAGCTGGAAGAATACAGCCACAAAGAACTAAGGCAATTCTGCATAGAGCTAGGCATTGCTACCACGGGACTAAGCACGAAGGATGACCTCAAACACGCCTTGGAATCTTGGGTGGAGACGGAAACAACCCCACCCCAAAATCAAAGCCTCGAGACAACAGAAACAAGTACCACTCCTGTGGAAGAAAGAAGAGCGGGCCTCTCGTCCGAAGAGGCCCGAGAATGGGAGAAAAGCCGGCTCCACGAGTTGGAGCTAGCTCGACTCCGCCTAGATGGAGAACTCAAACTGGCAGAACAAAAAATAACCCTCGAACACTTACGGCTCAGGGAAGAACGAGAAGAGAAAAAGAGCCAGAGGGAGCTGTAAGAAAAAAGACTAGCATACGAGCATGAGCGCAACTTGAAGGAGTTAGAAATTCGACGGCAGAACAAAGACCTCGGCGTCTCCGGGCACCAGAGCCCCACTTCCCCTACAGACCCCAAGGTCCACATCCCCAAAGACGTCGTCCGGGAATACAACCGGAACAATGATATCCAGCAATGGTTTAAGGCCTACGAGGTAGCAATGACCTCCCACCGAATCCCGCGAAGTGACTGGGGAGCCGGGTTATGGGGAAAATTCGTCAACGAAGGAGGAGATGCCCTGCTGCAACTCCCCGACCACGAGATGACATCCTACGACCACATGAAGGCCGCCCTCCTCATTCGCTATGGGCTCACGCCCGAGATGTACCGGCAGCGATTCCGAGACTGTAGACGCATCCCTGGTACAACCTGGGTGGAGTACGTAAACTTTTTTAGCAGAGCCTTCGAGGGATGGATCAAGGGCAGCCGGGTCACCACCTATGAGCAATTATTCGACCTTATTGTGTGGGAGCACCTCTCCAATAATTGTTTCGTCGAACTCAGACAGCACCTCCTTGACAGTAAGCTGACCGAACCTCGGAAGCTCGCCATCGAAGCAGACCGATGGGAGAGCACCCGAGTCCCTCGGAGCTGGCCCAGCGAACAGAACAGAGCCTCCCAAGGGCCTCACCGCCCACGGGTGGGGAGGAGGAGGCCAGGGTCGGGGCCAGGACACCGTAACGGTGCCCCCCGCTAGCAACCCCCCGCCCCCGGCCGGAAGAGGAAGCCCTCCAACGCGACCAGGGTTCCGCTCCAACGTTACCTGCCACAAGTGCCAGCGACCCGGCCACTACGCCAATGATCCCAACTGCCCGAAAAATCAGAGCCCCATGAACCGCCAGATCACCGCCGCCGCCCTGGCAGAAGAGCCGGGCCACGAAGAAGCCGAAGAGTACGAGCAGTACCAGCCCGAGTGGGAACCAGCCACCATGTCCCTGGTCTGTCCAGGGGAGAGGGACATGGTCCCGCGGGCGCCCATCCCCGCCAACATGCAGAAATACAGCCAGGGGGTCACCATCAATGGACGCTGGGCTGAAGCCCTCCGTGACACAGGGGCCAGTGTGACCGCAGTCCGCTGCCATCTGGTGACCCCTGACCAGATCCTACCCAATGTACTTTGTCCCGTGCGGTCGGCAGACAACTCCGAGAGCCTATGCCAGATGGCCCGCGTCCCCTTCGAGTGAGGGGGGGGTGGCCGGCATGCTAAAAGTGACTGTCCGCGACGATGCCCCGGTGGACTGCCTTCTGGGGAACGACCTCGAGAGCTCCCCCTGGTCAGCCGTTGAGCGAAGGGAGCACCTGGGGATGCTTGGTCTCCCTGAATGGGTCTGTGTAACGACCCGATCCATGGCCGCCCGCGCCATCTCCAGCCCAGAGGAACCGGAGTGGCCTGAACCTCCTCCGCCAATCGTCACAGAAGAAACCACCTCTGAGCCTGGTCCTCCGGGGTCCGGCAACGAAGAACCGGATCAACTCTAAGACCTCCCGGAGCTGGCCAAGTGGCGCCAAGAAGGTGGCCCCACTCAGGAACAGTTCCACCAGGAACAAGGGGCATGTCCCTCCCTCGAGGGACTCCGACAACAAGCCATAGCCCAGAGCGCAGGGGATGCCTCGGGGGCCCACTGGATCTACTGGGACAACGGGCTGCTCTACAGTGAGCAAAAGATTGCCGAGCTGGGAACCAGCTGGGTGCTGGTGGTCCCCCTCCGCTTCAGAGACTTCCTATTGAACCTGGCACACGATGTGCCTCTGGCCGGGCACCTGGGGCAGGACAAGACGTACAACCGCCTGGTGACCCACTTCTACTGGCCGAAGATGCGGAATGATGTAGTGAACCACTGCCGGGCCTGCCCCACCTGCCAGGCCAGTGGGAAGGTCGGCCGAAAACTGAAAGTCCCCTTGCAACCCTTTCCCATCATCACCACCCCCTTTGAGCGGGTGGGAATAGACATTGTGGGGCCCCTGGAGCCCCGGACAGCACAGGGACACCGGTTCATCCTTGTCCTGGTGGACCATGCCACCCGCTATCCCGAGGCCATACCTCTCCGGACCGTGAAGGCGCCTGTGGTGGGCCGAGCCTTGATGGGGATCTTCTCACGGGTGGGCTTCCCCCGAGAAGTCATCAGTGACAGGGGCACAAACTTTATCTCCAGGCACATGAAGTCCCTATGGCAACAGTGTGGGGTCACCTACAAATTCACGACCCCCTATCACCCTCTAGGGAACGGACTAGTAGAACGATTCAATCGCACCCTCAAGGGGATGATCATGGGCCTGGAAGAACCCCTCCGTCGCCAATGGGACGTGCTGCTCCTGTGCCTCCTGTACGCTTACAGGGAGGTCCCCCAGAAATCCCTGGGCTTCAGCCCGTTCGAACTCTTGTATGGACACCCCGTCCGGGGCCCCCTCAGCCTGGTCAAAGAAGGGTGAGAGGTGGCCCCTCAGAAGACTCCCCCTGATGTATAAAAGTACCTCTTGACCCTCCGTAACAAGACCCGGCGGTTCAGGGAACTTGCCATGGCCAACCTCGAAGGCAGCCAAGAGGACATGAAGCGCTGGTATGATCAGAATGCCTCATCCATCGAGTTTGAGCCGGGACAACAGGTCTGGGTGATGTCCCCGGTTGAACCTTGCGCCCTCCAGGACAAATGGACGGGACCCTTCAAAGTGGTGGAGCACAAGGGCCCCGTCACCTACCTGGTAGACATGGAGTCACCCCGAAACCCCCTACGTGTCCTCCACGCCAACCGACTCAAGCCCCACTTTGTGCGCTCTGAACTTAGCCTCCTGATGGCTACCGACAGTGGGGCTGAAGAAGACTCCGAGCCCCTCCCCGATCTCCTAAAAACGCTCAAGAAAGACGGCTCCGTTGAGGGAGTCCACCTCTCCGATGGCCTGTCCCCAGCGCAGCGCCAAGACTGCCAAGAACTGCTACTACAATTTGCCGACCTGCTCTCCCTCATTCCGGGAGTCACACCCTGGTGCCTCCACGACGTTGACACCGGGGATAGCCCCCCTATGCGACACAGGGCGTACAGGGTGCCTGATCGAGTACGCACCTGCATCCAGTCAGAAGTCTCCAAGATGCTAGCTCTAGGAGTGATCGAGCCGTCCGACAGCCCCTGGGCCAGCCCTGTCGTGCTGGTCCCCAAGGCCGCTGCCCCGGGCGTCGCCCCCGAGCTCAGATTCTGTGTAGACTATCGGGGTCTGAATGCCGTCACCAGGACCGACGCTCACCCCATTCCACGGGCAGATGAACTGATCGACTGCATGGGGGCCGCCCGCTACCTGAGCATCTTTGATTTGACAGCGGGCTATTGGCAGATCGGCCTCACTCCAGGTGCCCAGGAGCGATCTGCCTTCTCCACCCCGGATGGCCACTACCACTTCAAGGTGATGCCATTCGGAATGAAAAACGCACCCGCCACCTTCCAGAGACTAGTGAACAAAGTCTTGGCGGGTCTGGAAGAATTCAGCGCCGCCTATCTGGACGATATTGCCGTGTACAGCCGCCACTGGGCAGAACACCTCCACCACCTCCGGGAGGTCCTGAATGCCCTCCGGCAGGCCGGGCTAACCATCAAGGCCAGCAAGTGCCAGATCGGCCAAGGGTCCGTGACCTACCTGGGGCACCAGGTGGGAAGTGGCCTAGTGGCCCCCCTCCAGCTCAAGATTGCCGCCATCCAGTCCTGGGAGCCCCCGGTCACCCAAACAGAGGTCCGAGCCTTCCTGGGGCTCACCGGGTACTACCGGCGCTTCGTCAAAGACTATGGCAGCATTGTGGGGCCCCTCACAGAACTCACATCCAAAAAGAACCCCCAGAAAGTCAACTGGACTCCTGAATGTCAGGCGGCCTTTGAGAACCTCAAGTCCGCCATGTGCACCGCCACTGTGCTCCAAGCCCCCGACTACAGCCGGGAATTTATAGTACAGACGGACGCCGCCGATCATGGCGTTGGGGCCGTCCTCTCCCAACTCAACACCGAGGGAGTCGATCAGCCGGTGGCCTTCATCAGCCGACGCCTGCTGGCCCGAGAACAGCGCTGGAGCACCATCGAGCGGGAGGCCTTCGCCGTAGTGTGGGCCCTCAAGAAGCTCCGGCCCTATCTCTTCGGTACCCACTTCCGGGTGGAAACAGATCACCGACCCCTGCAATGGCTGATGCAGATGCGGGGAGAAAACCCGAAGCTGTTGCGTTGGTCCATCTCCCTGCAGGGGATGGATTTCACTGTGGAGCATCGCCCCGGCCAAGACCACGCCAACGCAGATGGCCTGTCCCGCTTCTTCCGCCTGGGCGAGGAGAGTACCTAAGAGGATGGGTGACTCTCCCTGCCTTCAGCTGGGGACGCATGTTGGACAGGCCTCGTGGCAGGCCCAACCCCTCCCCGCGTGGTGGGTGTCGGACCCCCGCACCTCCTGTGTCCCGGACAAGAACCACCCCTGCAACCCGCCGGGTCAACCCACGGCCCTTCCCCGACGGAACCCTGGCTCCTGAACACCACCGTATCGGCTGGCCCGGGTCCCTTCCAGAACCCCTGTCTCCGGCCCAGCCGCCATTTTTGGACACTACACGACCAGGCCTCGTGGCCTCGGGCCGACCTCGGCCTCGGGCCCAGCCAGGTCCCGACATCGAGGCACCACCATCCACCCAGGGGGTAAAGAGACCACTTGGCAGGTCAATGGAAGGAGGAGTGTCGATGGCTCCCCTCCGCCAGGTTTCGATCGCCCCCAGCCTCCCTAGGCGCTGGCTCCACCCCCCCTGCTGGGTGTCTGGACTCCCTCATACCGGACCTCCCGACCTCCAAGTGCGAGGGTCCGGACATCAAAGGGCGCCAGACCTATAACTGGGGCAGCTCCAGAGCAGGAAGGCAGTTGTATCCTGGAGTCGAGAGACACCGAGACGAACTCATCTTTGGAGGCCTGCTGGCGCTGCCGCGGCTCATCCTCCTTTCGTGAACCATCTTGAAGGCCTGCTGGCGCTGCCGCGGCTCATCCTTTCGTGAACCATCTTGAAGGCCTGCTGGCGCTGCCGCGGCTCATCCTTTCGTGAACCATCTTGAAGGCCTGCTGGCACTGCCGCGGCTCATCCTTTCGTGAACCATCTTGAAGGCCTGCTGGCGCTGACGCGGCTCATCCTTTCGTGAACCATCTTGAAGGCCTGCTGGCGCTGCCGCATCCCCTACTTGCGAACCCACCAGCTCGAGGATTGTGAGCTCCACACCTGCTATCCCCGTACCTGTCCAGTACTGAGACTGTCCCGCTACCCTTTTCCCCAAAGAGACTAGATATGGCAGGATCCTCGTATCCTGGTCCTGCTGTACCGTCAGTTACCTTGCCTAAAGATACATATAAAAGTGTGCAGAACTCATCTCTGTGTGGTGTCTATCTGTGGGGGGGAAGTTACTTGTCTGTACGATTACCGGAGAGGGCCCTCCCCAGGAGGCCTCTCCCCCTTTACTCGGCCGACCCTCCGGGTCCCCGTCAAACACAATGTCACTATGTTTAGGGGAGAAGCACATGCAGTAAGCAATGGTAAAGTGTGCAGAGTCCTAAGTCCAACAAAAAGATAAAGCAAAAAAGTGGAGGTAAGCAGGCAAAAAGTTGGGCGAAGACTTCTGAATATAGCATCACAGGTGAGGCAATGTCAGAAAATGGAATTTAAACTGCAGTCCCAATGATCCGCTGCTAATCCACAAAGAGGTGGCCACATAACTAAAGCTAACAGACTCATTATGAGGGGTGCAGTATCCTTTCAAGCTTTCCATGACCATCATGTGCATGCGCTGGAGGTAACTTACATACATGACACAGATTCAAATTTATTGTTGGGCTCTTACATCAAGAGGAGCACACTGTGTGCACTCACCTCAAACTGAGCATGACTACCATCAGTCCGGTAGCAGCCTACGACTGACAGTGGTGGCATTGAAAAGGTTTGAATGGCAGGGCAGGCCTTTTTAACTAATAGAGACACATACCAGCCTTTCACACATTTCTGACATTCCCCTGTGACTGGGCCCTTCACCCGTTCATTGGGAACATAGGGCCAGATGCATCAACCAAAATTGCGATCGCAACAGGTGCGAAATACCAATTGCGATCGCAAAAGAAAGAAATGGAATTCATGATGTGAAAACGTCGGAAATTGCGAATTCGCTAAAGCTAAAATGCGAATTTGCAAAAAAGTCGCTGAAACAATTGTGAACCCCATTAGCGAATCGCAAGTAGCGAGTAACCAATGAATCTGCGAAAATATTGCGAAATCGCTATACCAAAATAGCGATTTCACAATAAAATCGCTATTCCTATGCATGAAAATTCGCAAATTGCGATTATATCCAAAATCGCAATTTAGCAATAGCAGTTTAAAGGGAATCACAATCAGGTGGTAAAAAAAAAAAAAAAATCCCACTCACCTGCCGTACTCAGAGGTGTATTTAAACAGACCCATGAGGCCATAGTGGCTTTCCACAATGGCAGGACTCTACATTTTTGCGAGGAGGAGGAGGATACTTGCAGCAGGCCAGGCCAGAAGGAGAATCCAGGAGAGAATCTTCCGTCTGCGCATCACATTGTTGGGACAGACCCGTGAGCAAATTTATGACAAGTACAGGATGAATGCAGCAATGATACTAGACTTAATAGATGAATTGGACCCACTATTGCAGCGCCAAACACATAGGACCGAGGCAATCCCTACTCATGTCCAGGTGCTATGTAGCCTGCACCTGCTTGCGTCAGGTAGCTTTCAGGATATAGTGGCAGAAGCAGGAGGGGTATCACAGAGCTCCCTCTCGCGGTTCTTCAAATCCTTCCTGGCCGCCATGATGACTGTGATCAACAACCACATCACCTTCCCCACAACCCCACAGGAATTGAGCAAAACAAAACAGGAATTTTACCAAGTAGCACAGTTCACACACGTGATTGGATGCATTGATTGCACCAACGTAGCCATATGTCCCCCTGCCGTCAATGAGTATATATTTCGCAACCGGAAAGCATATCACTCAATCAATGTCCAATCAATGTGCAATGCTGAGAACATCATCACCGACCTCGTTGCTCAATACCCTGGAAGCACTCACGATTCATACATCTTCCGCCATAGTGGCTTGCACACACGTCTGCTCAGGGGAGATTTTGGCAATGGACACCTGCTAGGTAAGTTGAATACTATACTCATCACTGACTTAGGTCATGGCAATGCATACCTGACACTAACATATTGTCTGTAACTCTGTAGGTGACAGTGCATACGCGGTGAGGCATTACATCTTGACTCCATACCTGAACCCAGCCAGCCCACAACAACAGATGTATAATGCAGCCCACATCAGGACACGAAATGTAATAGAACGGACATTTGGATTGCTCAAGAGTCGCTTCCGCATCCTGCATAAAACGGGAGGAGCAATGCAGTACCAACCGGAAACCTGCTGCAGGATTATTGCGGCATGTGCAATGTTGCACAACATAGCAACAAGGAGAGGTCTCCCGATTGAGGAATCCGACACAGAGGGCAACCAGCCCCCAGCACAACCATGCCGGGCACATCTTGGAAGTTCAGCGGAGGGACAGAGAAAACGTACTGACATCACCCTGCATTATTTCTAAGGTATGTAATAATGACACACAACACTCATTTGCATTTGAAGGTGAACTATTTATTACCACGTCAGGCGGTAGGGGTGTGAAATAGAACTGAAATGGTGTCCATTAGCACATTAACTGCATGCACTGAAGGACACATGAGACACACAAAGGACTTGTAATGCAGTCACAAAGATAGTCTTGTACATGGTTACGTCACCATGAAGTCTTACACCCCTCTGATTAGGTTTAGCGTCTCTTCCCTCTCACACCCAAATGTATTTCTCCTGCATCTGCATCTGCACTCCCGGAAGCAGCGGGAGGTGCTTGTCTACGGCTACTGCTCCTCCTGACAGTGGTGGGTGGTGCAGTGATGCTGCTGAAGCTGGAAGCCTCACTACCCTCTTCCCCTGTAACATCGCCCTGAACACCAGTGCTAGCCTGCATCAGTTCAACGGCAGTTGTAATTTGCCCGAGTGCCTTGGACACATCCCCACAACAATGGCCCATATCTATCTGCATTTTCACAGACTGACGTGAGAGCTGTGCCATGCTTGTGCAGATCTTGTTGTTGGACCTGGTATAGGTGCCCATGCAGGTGACAAACTGGTGATGCCTCCTCCGCTGTGTGGTTTGTCCCTCCTGCATCACATGTGCCACCCACAGCAGGGTGTTGTCGGATTCTCTGTGTGCTTCCACTAGTGCAGTAGTGAGCTCCCTCACACTCTCAGCCATTGCAGAAATGTTAGTGTTCATTTTTGTCATCTGCAGGTTGATGGCTCCCATGTGCCTCGCTTGCACGCGCTGCATCCGCACCATCTGTGACTCCACGCCACCCCACTGATTGGGAGTTCCTGCTTCCTGTGCCCAAGTATGGGTCCTTGGCCTGCGTCTTGTTCCTGGCCGGACATGTGCCTGTGGTGTAGTAGTGTTGCTGGCACTTTGACGGCTTGTACTAGGTGCGGTAAATGTGTCCTGTTCTGTCTCCATTGGCTGCAGTGGTGTGACTGTGGCCCTGCGTTTTGCTGGTGCCTTGGATTTGGGTGGTGGTGTCACAGGTTTTGACAATGCAGCCTCTTGGGTGACCTGTGTGCTGTCTCCAATATCACTGTCATCAGTGTTTGCTTCAGCTGCATCTGTGATGTGAAACAGTGCAATGTTATTTTAAGTTGTTGCATGAGTTGAGCAACCTTAATAGAAATAAACATGTATGTTCTCACTGTCTCTCATCAATGACTGTACTGCTTTTTGTTAGCATTTGGGCTCACTGTGTTGGATTCTGACAGGCAATTGGGTTGTACTGACTACAAGTCCCATGATGCATTGCTGTCCCTATGTTAAATGTGTGCTGGACTATTTCTGGTGTTATTTTGCAGGTTGATTAACATTTGGGCACTATCAGTATGTACATTGTTCGGTTGATAGTCATGCATCTTACCTTGTGTGCTACTGGCCGCCCCGGATGTGTCCAGCTGCGTTACTCCAACCACAGCTTCTGGCTCAATTGTGCCCTCAACCATGTCCTCCTGGGGTGTGTTGTCTGGGACTGTTGGGCCTCCTCCTCCAGTCCCCTTCGCCTCCTTCAGCCTTTCTGCTACCCGCTCCTTGGCACGACTGCGAAGGTCGTACCAGCGTTTCTTCAGGTCATCTATGCTGCGGGGTGTGACCGCCACAGCATTCACCTTGTCTCTGATCTTGTTCCAGATCCTTCTCTTATCTGCCTCTGGCACTTTAAGGGAGAGCTTCCCAAATAGCTTCTCATGGTTGTTAGCAACCTCCTCAATGAGGAGGTCAAGTTCACCCTCACTGAACTTTATTTTTCGCTTCCTGCCCACTGCACCCTCCTCTGTAGCTGTTTGGGACATGGCTGTCTCCACCTGTGGGCAGACTGCAGTTTGTGTTCTTCTGCTCTCTCTCCCTGCACTCAGCTTCTGCCTCTGTGTTCCTCTGTGCACAGGTGGCAGCATGGGCTGATTGACTTCCTGGTTGTGATGTCATCAGCCTGCTCCCAATGCGACTCTGTAGTTTTCACGGACCCGATTTTTGCGAAATCGCAATTTGCGATATCGCTAATTGCGATATCGCTAAATGCGAGTTTGTAGTTTTTTTATAATTGCGATTCCTTAACATGGAATCGCAATTGTATATAGCGATTTTTTGCGATTCCTTATTTATTCGCAAATCTCTTCATGCATAGCCAACAGTGATTCCTTATTTGCGATTCCTTAATATTCGCTAATAAGGAATCGCTATTTCTTTGCATGATGCTTCTGACCCATAGATGTTTGTGCGTGTGTATCTTCCTGTGGATGTAGAAGTCATGTGTGCTAAGTCTGTGTGACTGTATTTACTACATATACACAATTTACCATGGGTCTCATTTAGCATGTGGGAAACACCATAAACTGTTAGGGGAGTCCACCACTCAATGTATTCATTCACTAATCCAGCAATAAACTCTTAATTGAATTATATGTAGAGAAAACAAAAGACTGAGAGGATTCCTGTTCATTTGAATTATCATAAATCTATGCAATAGTCAGTATAGCTTTGTATTAAAGGTTCAGATGACGCGGTGCTCAAGTGCAAAAATACATAAAACATATACATAAGACGCTGTACAAAAACTCTGGTTCAGTACATCATTTTTGATTTGTATGTGTGTGAATTATTACACATTCCTATTGTTCACACTTAATCTGGGAACAATGGGGGGAGGGGAATGTTGACGTTTCAACCCTGAGTGAATGAAAGGGTTGAGCAGTTGGCCAATCTGCTAGGGCGGTCGACCTTGAATCTGGGGAACTGAGTTCGAATCTCAGCAATGACGCTGAATATCCTGTGATTCTGGGCAAATCACTTAATCTCCCTGTGCCTAACAAAAATGAATGTGTCCTCATGTAATGCAACTGGTGCTATGTAAAGCGCTCTAATACCCGATACCTTTGGGTCAAGTTTGCGCTATATAAAAAAACTCTGTTAGTCATTTGGCTCAGAACCTGCATATAAGTGGAGACAGAATGAAACTTGGAACCAATCATCATTCATAATGCACCAAGTCACAAGTGTTATCTCAAAAATGCAAGACCTCCGAAACACTCACCATTTGGGAGTATTTCATAGATGTGCCGTCCACTTCAAGGATATGCTATCAAAAATCATAGAAGTACTGTATGAATCCAGACGACATATAAACAAATTAATCAAACCATCAATTCTATCAACAATGGTACCCAGATCACCAACAATCAACCATAATTTGTGCCCATTCACCATTATACATCACCAGTGAAGGAAACCAATGCTCCTGTAAAGACTTAGTAGTACCCATCAATTGGATTCACACCAGTGCATGGATGGCCTTCAAACTAGTGTTCTAGGAACTATGCATTCCGAACTAGCTCCCTATAATATGAATCCACATGCGATGAGTGAAGATAATAATCTACATGGGATTAGATAACAACCATGTTCTAGTCATCATGGTGGAGCACCAAAAAATGGTGCTACCTGGACATGCATGGAAAATCTTTTAATTACTTACGCGCCTATCCATGAATAATTGTGTTGCTCAGGATGTATCAATTGTGAATGCTTTCACGGTCATAACAGCGAAACACGTATCATATCCAGTGTCATGCTGTAACAGACAACAAGATAATGTCCTTATATTGTACCTGAGCTCATAGTAGAGTGCCCATGCAGTGCATACTAGTGTTGGGCCATTAGTTTATCATTCCAAACACAGTGCACTCCAGGCAATAATGAACACTACAACATAGTTTAAATGTGCCACGTGCGACTCGCTGGGCCCCAAAAGCTTGTCAAACCCATCCATATTGGGGCTTGTAAAGACTAGGTCAAGTGTGGGCTCCCTTCCGCCTCCATCAGAATTGTGACATCAGTCAATGCATCTCGTAAAGTTCATGCTTTTCAGTGCTCCCCACGCTGGGGTTGAAAGGTAGGGCTCGATGTGTGGATCCCAAACTTTGTCATGCAAGTGTTGTCCAACCTGTGCCATATACAGTGCAGTGCTGCACTACTTAATACAGTCAAAAACAACACTACTTAAAACAGTCATACTTAATACTACTTAATTCAGTCAAAAACAACAGGAGTATAACCCATAGACCAGGTTGAGATCTGGGTAAGTAAGCAAAGACTAACTTAAATGTCTCAACTGGTATTATTGAGAAAGGAAATTATACATGCATGTACAAGACATTACAAGGAGAAGAAGGAGGGAGACTTGTGGTTCGTTGTAAAATGTGCTCATGGCATCATATAATTGAAGTAAGACAAAATTGTAAAAGACATACTAAACAGTTGTATCAGCACTGTAGGCAAAGTATGCACAGGCAACCCAAAAACGTTGTGTACAATTGTGCTTTTGACACACAAAGGTGACAGCGCCAGTGACAAGTGAGAGAAAACAGCAGAAGGAGCAATATGAAAAAGTGACTGATATGTACAAGAATATATGGTTCACAATGGATTATTTACAGTAGTTAGTTATAGTTCCATAAACATTTTGGGTGAAACCATCGGTGAATTTGTATAGCGAATTGCGCTGAAGTGTCGACGGCGTTTCGGTCCTAGTTATTCAGGACCATCTTCAGGACTGGGTAGCCAAGTAAGGGTTGCTGAAGGAATCAGGAGGCGCGCGACAGGGGGCAGCGTAGCTTGCCCGGGCAAGGAAACAATGGATCCTATGGGGAGTGTCCGAGGTAGGTACGCAGTAGGGATGAGCGTCACCGTAATTCTCAGGAGACCCCTCAGCGTATGGAAGTCTTGGAGGTGCTTTTAGAGGCCGGCGTTGGTGGGGGTGATCCGGACTGAAGCGAGTCCCAGCTGTGAGGACAGATATGCTGCGGGAAGTCTCAAAGACAGGGTCGGAGCCCCAATCCACTGTCACACAAAGGGGAGAAGATAACGGTCCGGAGAGTCCGTCTGTAAAAGACGTGGTGTTCGCAGGAGGAATAAATCCAGTGGCAGTGCGAGCGCTCAGATCAGCGCGTAGGCGCCACAGACATCTGTGGCGGCTCCGCGCTGATCTGCACTCTAACCAATTGTGAGGTAGGCATACACCATGCATTAATAAACTGCATCAAGCCTGCATAGTCTTACTTGTGATTAGTGCGCCAGTCGCACCTTCTATAAATGTATATGTGTTGTCTTTCTCCAAATCAATCCGGAATTTGTTTTCCTATACAAAATATAAACGACTATCAGTGCAATTAGCTTCCATCACTTTCTAGTAGTGCTGCACACCAAAAGGCCCCAAATATCCACTTATTATTGCGCTGTGATAATACTCCACTCTCTGTGACAAGTAAAATCTGTATTATTACAATCAGTCATGTAAAAACACAAAATTGTTTATTATTGTGACTGCCCATCACTAATATCTTGAAATAGTGCTCACTGGCCAACAACCAGCCCCATAAGACCTCTTACTTTCCTGTGGTGTACAGCATCCGCTCACCGAAGGCAGTATCAACTCCTCGTGCATAATCAAGAAGCCGCTGCAGACGCTGCTGACTTATCTAACAGGACTGTCCTCAATATACTAGAATTCTACCTGCGGGCACCATTTCAAATGAGGGTGCCCGAATACCAACATATTAGTAAGCTCAAACGACAGTAGCCCCACTGTGTACTGTATGTAGGGAATCTACACTGAATGTAGCGTAACCCAGGGTGCGCACAACCGGTTTGGGGGGATGGTTGTTGAGGAAGGGGTTTTATGGGGAGAAAAAACACAGTTAAAACAGGCCCCTGAGTCCCCAAGAGTTGCAGTGTTGGCCCCACTTATAGGGGTCCCAACCATAAGTCATTCGACCAAACATGTTGGTGCATCAGACATTGACACCAACCTTGAAGTTGAAAAAATTCAACTGCAGCAATGCAAACACATTAATTACAGATGTAGAGAATAGCGAGCAAGTACAAAGGTCAAAAGTTCATCATTATGGGAAAACTGAGAGGCATCTCAACTCATTGATGTCATTCATGTCACTTAGTGTACTTTTAAGCATGTTTATCCATTTACACTCCTGTCTGTCAAGAATGTCTTTGATACTGCCTCCACGGCTGTCAAGTGATACAACTTCTACCACTTGCCAGAAAATTTCGTCCTTCTGTTGTTGCAGATCTTAAAATTGTCATATCAGTAGTGCTTATTTCATCTTGCATCTGATTCTGCTCCTGTGTTGGGCAATACGTTGTTTCACCATCTGTGTAGTTTGACTCACATAACATTTCCTACATGATGTTGTAAATTTGATTCTTAGTATTACAGTTTGAGAATGCTCTGTGTTAACCCCTTCCATGCTGATGATGAGCTGGGCTCGTCATGGCGTAGCCTCCTCGCACGCTGATGACGAGCCCAGCTCGTCACGTAAAGTGCGGTTTAAAAAAACTCAGCACAGGAGCGGAATTGTGCTAGCGCGCATGCGCATGTCCTGTCAAGTCCTTCAAGGATCTTTGTGTTAGTGGTAAATGCATAAATAGCACAGACCCCACAAAGCTCTCATGTCATTGTTCCTGGGGAGATCTCTGTGTGCTCAAACTGTATAGTCCCTGTTCTTTTTGCGCTTAGATGTAAAAAAGAGTACCTCCTTACATGTGTTATTTACTAATTGGCAGTTACCTCTAATGATTTTCTATACCTCATCACTTGTGAATGAAAAGAGGCCACCCATCACTACTCTTTCCGTGTTGTCCCTCGTTCTAGGTGTGAGTGTGGATTCCCTCTGGCAGAACCAGGCAATGGATCTGGTCACCATCTTCTTGTGATAGCCTTTCTCCAGGAGCTTGTTCTTCAGTTCCTCTGCATCTTTGAAAAAGTCTTCTTTAAGTTTACAATTCCTCCACAGTTGCAAAAATCGACCATACAGGTGGTTATCTCTGCGGGCTTTGGGTGGTGGCTATTATATCTTAATAATGAGTTAGTATCTGTGGGTTTCTTATATGATTTTTTATAAAGGATTCCATCTTGAGATCTTACCAAGAGATCCAGGTAACTGACTGTAGTTGGTTGTGAATTTGAGATTTTGATTCTGAGTGCTTGACCATTGTAGGAAAATGTTGAGTTCATCTTTACTACTGTGCCATATTAAAAATATGTGATCAATGAACTGCATCCATTCTCTGATCTTATTAGAAAATAGGTTGATCTAATGATAAATGGGCTTTTCCTCAAATCTGCCTCCGAACAGATTTACTACATTCGGAGTAAAGCAAGCTCCCATGGCCACTCTTTTCTTTTGAATGTAGAATACATTTCTGAGCATGAAGTAGTTTTTCTTCAGTGCTCAATTCCTCAATGTAGTGATGAATTCACATGTCTTACAGTACAGTGTCTCATGTATATGTTTACGTATTCATGCACTCACCTGAGCTGCATGTCATCTTCCCTTTTTATACGTCATACTGACTATTGCATATACTTAGGGTAATACATACGAGCAATGGGAATCTGACTATTGCATAGATTTAAATGAACAGGAATCCTCTCAGCCTTTTGTTTTCTTTACATATACTTCAAGTCAGAGTTTATTGCTGGATTAGTGAATGAATATGTTGAGTGGTGGACTACCCAGTTTATAGAGTTTCCCACATGCTAAATGAGACTGACAGTACATTGTATACATATAAAATACTGACCCTGGTCCCCGTGGGCGTATAAGGTTGTCCTTGTGATATACCACATACGAGCCTGTGTGACACACACAGTCATAATCACATTGGAATCTATGTTGTATTTGCTACATCCAAGTGGTAACCTAATTTGGAGCATGGAGGGATCCCAGAAAGCCGGTTTGAATTCCAGGGTTCCACCAGGACAATACAGGTATGCTCTATAGTGGGTCAGACTTTTGTATATGGAGTACAGGAGGCCAAGGGTTCCTTTAAAGCTTAGGGAGTTCTCTCTGCCCATTCTTGGACCAGTTTTCACTGGAAGGGCTACCCACTACAGGTTAACATATAATTAAGAGAGGCAGCCTCACTTGTTTTGAAACCCTTGTTTTGGGATTCTCCTGACAGTTGATTTCCAGCTCCTCTTCTACTTTCCGCTAGCACCTTGTAACAAAGGCCATGGCTGGGTCAGTCTGAGTGGAATAAGCAAAAGGGGCAGGTTCCACTGGAATACAGCTACTGGAATACGTATTCGCTGTCAGCAACTTTAGTATGAGGATGGGGCAGAACCTTCCACCCAGGGTATCAAGATTTCTCTACCAGCGACCGGGGTCTTGACATGAGTGGCAACCGAAAAAGTCCCTGTGCTACAGGGTTGTGGTTTTTACTGGCGGCTCCCCTTGCAAGGTGTGGCACCAGAAACCTGAGAACATAGACAAAGACTGACAGCATAGGACGCCTGCACCCTGTTTCAAGGGAGAGAAATGACAGACTGCTGAGGAGGAGAAAAATGCTACCAAGAAGGAGAAAGGCCAGGAAGGAGCCGGAGCAGAATGACCCAAGCTGCTGCAGCATCATGGAAGGACCTGCACCAAGAGTATCTAGGCATCCCCCATCCTTTTGACAGAGGGTACCAAGGCACTCTAGCCTGATCAAGGTCTGTTTTTACACTAAACTGCATGAAGCTGCAAGTGCTAATAGAATACAGCACCAAAGTCTACACACTTCCCTAGAAGGAAGTGAGAAAGCTGGATGATAGTTGCAAAGTCGAATGAGTCTGCACCAGAACTCTAGTACTTACCACTGTAAGAGAGGTGGGCACCCAGATTGTTTGTATGCTCAGTTTTGTTTGTAAGCCTGAAGAAGAACAAAAGTTGCAAGAGCTACCAAGTTGTGAACACCAAGCCTCCACAGCAGCCTCCTCAGCTGATGCGGACACTGCCCCCGTTTACATGTTGCACTGCTCTTGTGGTATAACCATGGCTTGAGCACCAGCCTGCAGGGCAAAGGCAAAGTCACTGCCTCCTGTGCTCTATGTGTAATGCACTACACAGCCCATAGAGTGGCCCAGCCCTATGAAGCACATGAAGACCACATGCTCCATCTGCACTGCCAGAATCAAATAGACAACCAAAGAAACTGTGCAACCCAAAGTTTTTTTGGGGTGGGAAATGAAATCCCCATATACAGGGAGGGAAATAATCACATGGACTGGTAACAACCTGATTGACTGACTCAAGAGCCTTGGAGGCTTATCTCAACCCAACCTGAATGCGGAGGAGAACTTTTAAGACTTATTGTGAACTGTTACACAAAGTGCCGAAGAGTTTGCATCCAAGGGCTCAGTTGAGACTGTCTCTCCATTATCACCAGCAGTTATCATTACCCTCTATGCTTAGTTTAATGTTGTCTGTAATGGTCTGTACTATGTGTGGTTTAGGTAAAGTACTTCCTTTCTACGATGAAACACTGTTGAACAGTAAGTTATTCTTTTTTATGGTTTGTTTATTGGATTCAGAGGGGGGTATTCAGAAAGATAAATTTACTGTAGGTAAATCTACATGTGTACATTTACTCTTATACTTTGTGTTACATTACTTCTTTTGGCTATTCGCCATTTCTGAGTGTACAAGAACCACAGAAGAATGCATAGATTGGAGCCTACTTTATAAGTGTATCATTGCTTTTATTAACTTTTCACCTGTAGGGAAAGGTCTCTGCCACGAGGTCGGATATCTCCTTGTGGTAAACTATCAAGTAAAGAAAACCAAAGTTGACTGAACTTTAAACAAAAAGTATTACCTTGTTCCCAAGTGTTTCTATGACTTTACCTCAGGGCATAGGTGAAACACAAAGGGCCCGTGAGAGGGGGTATGTGAGAGGAACACACTTCTAGATCTGATCTCTCCTATAGAACTGCAGAAATCTCTGATAAGGAGAAAAGATTGGCACCTAGGGATCTGATTGGCTGGCTGCAACATCAATAGAGATGTTGCAGCCAACATTACAGTACACTGAGACTTGGTCCCGGTGCCCTAAATGTGGACTAAATTAAGATATTAAGATATAGGGGGCCAGGGTAGTGTTACTCTGACCCTTTGTAGTTAGGGGAGAGCCCAAAAGACCTACATCAAGGGCCCAAAAAATGTCAAGCCACAGTTCCAGGGCCGGACTGGCCGTAGTGGGCACCGGGCATTTCCCCGGTGGGCCGCAAGGGTGGGGGCTGGTTTGGGCCCCTGGGGCCGTTTTTGTTACCAGGGGCCGGCAATATCAGCCCCCTGTAACAAAAACTGGCCCTAGCAAACAGCTTGGCTGCACCCCCTTCGCCCCCACGGGGGCTGGCCGAGCAGTTTGCCAGGGCCAGTTTCGGTTCCCAGTCCGGCCCTGGTTCCAGTAATACTCATCCGGGAGCTTGCCCAGACCTCCATGTGGTCCAGCTGGATCATCAAAAGTAAATAAGAAAAACTCAAGCATCTGTGGACACAAGAGATGATGATTCTACTTTCCTTAGAAACCTACAACCCAGCTACACACAGTCTTTGCCCTTTACCTAACCCTTTGCAGGTAGCCAACCTCTAGTGGGCAATCACACGTGAGTGGCCACGCCCCTACTCTGGCAGCCTTTCCCCTGTGGGCAAGTTTTCACGGAGAGCACACTCTCTACAGACACCCAAGGCCCCTTGGGCAGCCTTGCTGCATCTATGCATAGCCTTTTCCCTCTGCAGAACTCTTCACGGAGATCTGACTCCTTCAATATACCTAAGCCCATTTAGATTGTGAAGCTCCTACTACACATATGCTTCGCTCTGTGCACATCTTTTCATGAGGTGTCCACTCCCTCCATACACCCAAGACCCCTTAGGTGGCCAACCCCTACCATGCAGAGCATTCACTCTGTGCACTATCCTGCACAGAGAGCCCACTCTCTACAAGAATCCAAGACCCCTTACTACACACAGGCTGTGCTCTACACACATATCTTCTTGTAGGGCCCACTCCTTCAGAAATCCAATCCCCTTTAAGTGGCCAAGTCACTACTATGCCCAGCATTTGCCCTATGCTCAAGGCTTCATGGAGAACCTGCTCCCTCCAGACACCTATGCCCCCTAGCTTCCCAAGTCCCTGCTACATATGGTCTGCGCCCTGTGCAGAACTGTTAAAATGCTTAGGCCCCCTTAGGTTGTCAAGGGTTATGTAAGCCCTACTACACACACTCAACACAACTGTTCAAGGAGGGCCCACTCCCTCCAGACACAGAACCCCCTTTAGGTGGTCAAGTCTCTACAATGCAGTTTTGCTCTGGACAGAACTTGTAACGGAGAGCCCACTCCCTCCAGACACCCAACCCTCATAAGGTGACCAAATCCCTACTAAGCAGAACACTTTTCCTGTATCTATGGGTGGCACAACCAGTGCTGCAAGCCCACCAGCAGCATTTGATTTTACAAGCCCTGGGCACACATGGTGAACTGTACTCGGGACTGACAGATAAATCAAAGAACCCAATCATCGAATAACCTATTAGTATATCAATTTAACATAGGGAGCACTTACACTGTGGCACTGATTAGCAGTGGCACAGTGCCCAAAGCATAAATCCAGCAAAAACATATCAAAACAGAGGAGGCAATCCATCAAAAATGGAAGGATGCCAGGTCTAACACTGACTAACCTGTCTCTTGCCGCCACGCTCTGCTCTCTGATAGTTGCTATAAAGGATCATATGCTGGTAAGCCCGGTTAATTTTGGTGTGTCCTTGCAGGGCTTGAGATGGGACAGTACCCCATAATTCAATGGAGGGTCCAGGTCTTGAAGATGATGCATGCCGTGCATCTTGTTGGTGCTCTGCTCCAACAAGGTTAATGGGGTGACTTGCCCGCCTGTGCTTCCACATTCCCAAAGTGCCATCAGAGTTTTTCAATGAAGTACCCCTTGACAATCTGTTGTCACAGATGGAATATATGATGGTCTTGCCTAAAACCTTCTTCTACCGTGGAGGGATCATATAGAACTACTAGACCAGAGACTCCAGGGTGGCCCTAGGAGTCTCCTTCTGTTCCTTCTGCATCTCTCTCATCTCCAGATGCCATATTTGGAGAAGGTGAAGGTGAAATCCACCCACCCCCCAAAAGAAAATACAGAAAAAAGAGAAGGACCCAGCACAAGATGTGACCATACTAATGTGCTAGTCCCAACTGAGGTTAAAAGGGTGGCCACTTCCTGGAAATGGAGCAAGACTTTGATTTAAACAAATCAGAAATCTTTCCTGCCCTGGCCTTCATTATACATCAACACCTCCGACAACTCCACTGACTCCTAATCAACAAGAGAATCACCTTCAAGCTCCTCACACATGCCTACAAAGCTTTCTATGACGCAGAATACCTAAACCACTGCCTCACATTCCACACACCCACCAGACAACTCCGCTCCGCCCTCAAGACCTGGCTCTTCGACTGAACCTCCTCACTCAGAAGGATCAGCAGTCTCTTCCCCCCCCCAGCACCTTGAGACCTTCATGGCTGAGTAGCCGTGCTATATAAACCCCTGATTGATTGATTGATTGATTGATTGAAGCCTATGGATGGCCTATTTGCACTCTGCATTGTCTTGAGTTGTGCACAGAGGGGGTTGGCTACAAGCCCCGCCATCACATATGCACAATATCTCCCGTGTATAGAGCTTTGTTGCGGGGGGGAGGAGCCCTGCTAGACCCTGGTTTGTGAACCTAAAGAAATTCCTGGTTGAAAAATCCAGTTATGGGGTTTACTTTGATGGACACAAAATGGACAACTGTAAAAAAACATTCTCTCTCTTTTTTTTTAAATTGGATCATCAATCTGTCCTCAAACACAGGTTAGAGGATGCTTCAAGGACTGTGGGTTTTTTGAATTTGGATACTCGAACTGTTCTTGAATCTTGGTTAGATGGATTTCAGGTTTGAGAATCCAGTCATTGGGTTCATGAATTTTGATGATAAACATAGTTAAAAAAATAAATAAAATAAAGATCGGAGGGGGTAACTCTTGGGGAAAGGAGATGCTCTTCCTGCACGCATGGGGTTCCTTTCATGTTCTTCTTTTTTTGTATTTTTTTACAGGGCATGGGGACAGAGCCCTGCGTCCTCTAACAGGAGCTGCAAAAGATCATTTTCTCTAGTGGCCAAACGATCAGAGATTTTGGGTCTGCAGACCCAGCTTTGGGTCTGTGGTTCGGAAATGGATAATGGGGCCGAAAGCTCCTTTAGCCTATGACATTTTCACATTTTTTTTTATTAGGAATTCTAACTGTCCATCAATCTGGCTCTGAAGACCAAGATATCTCTAAATTTCTACCTTTTCTCTGCCCACGTGGCATATTTTTTAATCGCTGATATCCATTTTGATGCAATATTTTTTCAACAGTGTGCTGGCAAAAAGTAAGATGAAATCCTCATATGTGAATGCCAGAGGAAACTCAAACCAAATAATGAATGATCCAATTCTTTGATACGATTTGTCAAACGTGCCAAAGTTATCATCAGTCCCCCAAAAAATACATTTATACATATAAAATGGACAATTCCATGAAGTAGCCCAGGGTAAGATGCACACCAACACTGCATTTAGTTTGGTCAATTTATTGGGCTCATAAACATAGCAGCTTCACTATGAGTGTTAGTATAATATTTACGAGTCCGGTTTAACTTGTATGTCAGTACCCAGATTTTTTTGTCCAATATGTTTCCTGAATTCACATTACAAGGTTAGTTAATGGTCTGAGTTGGGTATAAATCTATCCAACAGTTTTTGCAATAGAGCTCAGGAAAAATCCCTTCAGGAATTTGAATGGGAAACAGAACTTTTGCTCTCACCACAATAGCTGTTACCACTTCACCAAGCAGAATATGCTCTTAACTTTCCATGATCATATATAAATGCATGTTTTTTTTTTATTTTAGGTTGATTCGTCACAAAGGGAAAACGCTATTTAGAATGAAAATATATTTTCTTTGGAAGCCTCCAACATGTATAAAGAGTCACTTTCACTAACTGTTGCATTTACGAACACAAAGCGTAGTTGCTTATACTCAAAAACTATCTGCAGGTTTTTTTTTAAGTGAAACAGGCTCTAGAGGTTCTATTGGGCGTGGCATACTGTATGTACACCTTCCGTCCGCCAGCACTGCCTTTGGAAATAATGCAGCAAAAAGCAGCTACCGCCATTTCCTTTTGATATCAGTGTAAATCTGCTCTCGCCTGCAGACTGACCACATGCCGTGACACGCTCATATTAAACTGATTATTTCTGTCTGAGAATCTGCACTCTCACTTAGACAGGGCAAAGGTCAACGACTAACTGCACCCCGATTGCATGAAGGTTAACTTGTTGCTGAAGAAATGAACAGTCAATCTTTCAAGTGACTTTTTTTTGTACAAATTGTGGGGGGAAAGTAGTTCCAAGACAAGAATGTCGAACAACAGTGTAATTGAAGGAAGTGATGCATGTGGTTTTACTTACGCTGAAAAACTCTAGGAAGTACATATGGAAGATCTTTACCTAGGCACTGCATCTCAAGCATGTATACATACACATTCATAAGGCACTTTCTTGTATACATCCTCAATGTTTTTTTTTGCTTCGGAAGCGGTGCTGGATTTAGAAAAAAATACTCCTGGAACCCATTCATTGGGATTCAAGGGGTGGCACGAGAAAGGGGGTGGTGTTACAAGGGGCGGAACTTGAAAAGAAGAGTGCGGCTGTCAACGTATGCATTTAAAAAAAAATCTGCTGCCAAGAAATGGGCAATAAGAGGTAAATAACATTCACCACAAATCTTTCTCCCCGCAGGGAATCACAACGCGGTCGTTACTACAATCGCGTTGTGATTCCGCATACCATTACTTCGCAAGTCGGAACAACGACTTGCGGAGGGGGGGTGTTGGATTTAAAATCTAACACCCTCCCTATTGTCCGCACAGACTGGAGTTGGAATAGTAAATTATACTATTCCAACATCCAGCGCCCCCTCCCCAAGTCTTTGTTCCGATTTGCGGAGTAATGGTATGCGGAATCACAACGCGTCGTTGTAACATCCGCATTGTGATTCCCTGCGGGGAGAAATACAGCAGGATAATGTCATACATTCGCAATAAGGACATATGTGGCAGTGAATCAATTTTAGCATACTTAATTGGTCACAAAGAAGCTACATTTTAAAATATCCTACATAGTAATCCACATTTGTAAAGCGCACAATCTCCCGTAAGGGTCTACAGGGTTAAGACACCTGCTGCAGAAAACTTGGGCCATTTTATCAGGAAACTGAGTTACAATTATCGCCGGTTTAGTGGCAGGAAACAGCAGCTAAAGCGGCGATAATGGGCTTGATAATATGCACTTGTGAATTCCCATAGAAGCCCATAATGGGAATTCTACACGGCATATTATCAAACCCATTATTGCCGCTTTAGCTGCAGTTTCCTGCTGCTAAAGTGGTGATAATCTTATCCCCCTTCTTGATAATATGCCCCTTTGTGTGCCCAGCAAATTTGAGGGGATTTTAATAGTGGTAAGATAACTCTGGTGGTTAGCGCAGTTCTTGGAGAGTTCAGAGTTTTGTCCAGTCACAGTTATGGCTCATAAAATCAAAAAATTGCTTAATGTGCCTGCTGCAAACTGAAGGACTGGGTTCTTTTGGACCCAGCGGTGCCAGGGCACAACACCTGAAACCTTCGTGGGTAACCTGTTCCGGCGTACAAGTCACAGAGACACGGGACACTTCCTTCGGCGTCAAAGAGTCAAGGTTTATTTACTGCAGGGAACACAGAAATCACGGCAAGTACAACGCGTGCTACTTGTGGAGACTGCTTCAAATTGGTTATGTGGATCGCTCCTTTTATACAGTTTTTACCCATAGGCTAACATTAAACACAAAGGTTTACAACTCAGTTCCCACATCTAGCTCCCAGAGGGGTCGCTTTGGTCGCTTTGAAACACATAAGGTCCGGAACATAAGTGCGGAAACATTTGGCGGTTCCCAACTGTAAAAACCCATCTTCCCACCATTAGCAAATTCCAATCAGCAATCAAGTAGATCGAAACAGGAACGAAGACAGGTGCAGAGGAAGACGGAGACAGTGGGGAGATTGGAAAGGGTGTAAAAGGGGAGGTGTCGGGAAACACGAGATACAGGCATCAAAGGGACGTGCCTAATGAGATGCACGGCTGAGACAATAAGTCCGTGCGGCAAGATGAGCCTCGAGCGGCGCCACCTGCCTTACAGTAGCAACCCCCTCGTCATAAAGACACTTTCAAAGAACATGTGTCTTCCGCAAATATCTTGGGAGTCCCAGGGTCGCAAAGCGGACAGCGTCCGTTCGCTGACTACTTGAGGGCAAGAGACAAAATGGATGCCGTATCTAAGATGGAACCCGTGGGTACAGATGAAAAGCCCACGTAACAAACGAACGGTTTAAGTTAGCACAGCGAAACTGCGCACACTTACTAAACTCGTCATTTGCGGTTCATAGATACCAGACTCGACCATATTCGTACGAGTCGGAAACACCACTTACAATTGTCACGGAACCTCAGACGCTCCTTTTGCCCTCATGTAGGCAAGCACTAGTCGGAATCATATTCGATATTCATCAGACCATCAAGATGTCGTTGTAGCATAGCCTTGTCCAACCGAGTCCCCTTGGTAACAGGTGGTTGTCTCATACACGTTGTAGCACAGAGGCCACATAAGGCAGGACCACACTGCACACAAAGGCAACACGTGAACAGGAACACTACCACAACTCCGATGATCATCAGAATCTTCCAACCCCAAGTCGACATCAGGCCCCAAAACCAACCGAGTAGCGTCCAATCCCCTACATCCACGTGTATGGATTCGGAGATCTTATGCAACTTCGAGATGGCTTGATAGACAGTAGGAGCATTATCAGGTATGAAAATGCAACAGCTCGAATGGATCACTTTACATACCCCACCACGATCTGCCAAGACGACATCTAAAACCATACGGTTTTGTAACGTCATAAGTCTCTCCGCCTGAAGTTCTGTGGTGATATTACCAAGGGCACTGGCAGTAACATTAGCTGTCGATTCCACCACTCGAGTCAAATGTCTCAGGTTCCTACTATTAACCATAGGTCCCCAAAACGGGAGGAAACCCTTGAAAAAGTCTCCTGCCTCTTGACCGGCAGTATCCTCTTTGCTAATTACGCCTCGTACAACTCTAGTCTTATGGTAATCGGCATCTACAGTAAACGTCGGAGGCAACAGATTTGCAACAAAACATGAGCCCATGAAGTCCGAGGGCAACCATGTATATGCACGATCATGACAGATGAAGTACGTACCCTTGGCAGCCAGAAACACAGGGATCGGGGACATTGACAGAACGTAACTTTCAGTGCAAGCACTTACTCCAAGTGAGGCTTGCGAACCACGACCCACAAGACAAAGATTACCAGTGTGGGGTACGACCCATATTGGAGGCGAGCTTTTAAGCTGCTTTTCATTAATGAACGTACTATATTCCCCTCTATCCGGTGCCCTATAGGCTTGTACCTCTGCCTTAGGGATGAGAAAAGCATCATAGATCTCATCTTCCAAATCCTGTATTATCATCGATACCACCCACTGCCACGAGGTAGGACCCGGTTTGGGGGAACGTTCTGGAGAGGGGTGGAAACCTAGCGCGCTTCGAAGCATTGTTTGGTATGCTCGAGCTGACCCTTGGGAACTATACGGTAACACCAGATATGGAATTCCCTTACCCGTAGTATGTGGCATCAACCCACACACCCAACAATTAGTAGTGTTAACCACTAACTGATGCTGATGGAGGAGCTGGATAAAGGAATTGTTGCGGAATTCTACACGTCTAGCCTGTTCGTGTTCCGGTAAAATGTGAAAAGAATGGGGAGAAACAGTAGTAGCAGTAAGAGTAAGATTAGGGTAAGGAGTAGGAGTAGGGGTAGGAAGTAAAAAGTAAGACATAGCGTAATACACCCCACCCGCCAAGAATGCAGAAGCGGTTAAAAACAATACAAACAATTGGAATACAAAACATTTAGTACGACTAAGTTTCTGCAGTTTGACTCTATACGCCTGAGCTCCTTCCAAATCATTCAACTTCGAAAATGCCATTTCCCTATGACCGTCCGCAACGTTTCTTGACGCACTTCGTTCTGTGCAGCAATGGTCAATCCCTAGGAGTTCCTAGGAACCGACGGCCTCAACCTAGCGTCAAGACCTACTGTCCAGAAGGAAGTACGCGCGCGGCCCTACGGCCCTCAATACACAATATGTATTTATTTAGCACAATAATTCAGCTGAGGAAGGAAAAAGATACAAGGAAGAAGCTTAATATATATACAAAACAAGTTTCAACGATACGAATGTTCAAAGTTGATCAGGGGAAACGAGGATATTGCAGTTATCAATTTCAGCAAAGCAAGAAATTTTATTAGTCCTTAATGCGAGAACGCAAAGAATATCGATGTTTCCCGGGACGTGTCTGCTCGTCGAACAAAGGATCCGTTGAAGAGACAGCGTCCTGCTGATCAGTTTGTTGATTTGATCTTGAGTCTTTTGCTGACAATGTTCCAACAGTGGCTTTCTGCTGCGCTGAGTGTTCACCAACAAGCTGTGCGTCGCTAAAAGGTACAAACGCCGGCAATGTCTCTGCTTCTGTTGACGCAATGCCTTTCCTCACCCACGGGTCTGCCGGTAAAGGAATAGGGACTCGTTTGCAATGGGTAGCATGTACCCAATTCTTCCGCCCCTCAAGACGAACGGCAGTCCTCGTGGCCAGGAGCACCTGGTGAGGTCCAACAAAACGGGGGTCCAGATTCTTCTTGCGTGAGAAATTCCGGGTGACTACCCAATCACCGGGCTGGAGCTGGTGGCCTGGACCCTCCGTCTGCGTCGGCAAGGCGTCGTAAACCTGTTGATGAATTAACCTCAGTTTAGCAGTCAAGTCATGTAAGTAGTCAATCAACATCGGATACTCAAGATCGACGAATATACCTGGCCTAGGAACCCCCCACACATTCGCAGGACGGCCGAACACTATTTCATAGGGACTAAGCCCTATTCGGGAGTGTACAGTCGCCCTAGTTGACAGTAATGCTAGAGGCAAAGCGTCAGGCCACGAAAGTCCAGTCGTAGCCTGAATCTTCGCTAGCTTTAGTTTAAGGGTACCATTGTACCCTTCAACCAATCCAGCTGACTGGGGATGATTGGCGCTATGGAATTTCTGATTAATTCCAAGGCCCTTACACACATTCTTCATCACACTTCCAACAAACTCACTTCCGTTATCTGACCACACGACTCTAGGCATTCCATACCGAGGAAAGTATTCCTTCAGTAGGATTTTCGCAGTAGACAAAGCAGTATTGTCTTTGAGGGGATAGGCCTCGATCCATCGGGAGAATGCGCAAACCACAACTAAAACATATTTCAAGTTATTGCATCGCTCCATATGGATGAAGTCCAATTGAATCACCTCAAAGGGATACGAAGGAGGAGCAAAACTGCCAGAGGGAGTTGGGGTTCCTTTGCCAGGATTGTACATTATACACACCATACAATTCTTCACCAGACGTTCAGCACACTTTGTAATGCCATCATTCTTCCATACAGGCGACAACAACTTGCAAATGCCTTTCGCGCTGATATGTGCTAACCCATGTGCCATTGTCACGACGGCCAGCACATACGCATCAGGCAACATCCATCTTTTCTGATCCGACAAATCAATCCAACAACCATTCACATCCAACTTTCCCGTACTTTCTTTCCACTTCGTCTTTTCCGTATCGGTGGCCTCATTCTGAATTGCTTTCACGCTCTCTATAGTATTCTCACACATACTCGATTCTGTAGGCCACCTAACCGAACTCGTCACATACATTCGAGTGCTAAGGTTCCGGGCAGTCTCCTTAGCAATCTCATCTGCAAACGCGTTACCACGACCAACATCATCCGTTACTTTACGATGCGCACTACACTTAACAATCGCAACTTGAGCAGGCAAAGTCAATGCATCCAAAAGATCATTCACAAGCTGGCCATGCTGTATTTTCGTGCCGTGTGACGTCAAGAAACCACGCTCTCGCCACAATCGTCCAAAGCTATGCGCTACACCGAAAGCGTACTGGCTATCGGTGTACACATTCACACGTTTCCCTTTCGCTAATACACATGCTCTAGTAAGAGCAATCAGCTCTGCAGCTTGGGCAGAATTCTGATTCAATCTCGCAGTCTCAACAACAGTATTCAACGTCACAACAGCATAGGCAGTAGTCACATCTCCATTCGGCAATTTAAAACATGACCCATCCACATACAAAGTGCCGTCAGGGTCTTCCAATGGGGTGTTTTTAAGGTCCACTCGACCTTTTGTTTCCTCTTCTGTACGCAAGTAGCAGTCATGTTCTGTTACTTGATCTGACTCTGCACTAATTGGTAACAAAGTTGCCGGATTCAGGACATTACAACGTTTTATTTGAATGTGGCTTGCCAAAAGCGTCAATTCGTACCCAGACAACCTCGCACTCGTCAAGTGCTGAGTTTTCGTTCGATTCAAAAGAGTATCGACTGCATGCGGAACCATCACCGTGAGCATATTATCCATGACCAATCCTGCTGATTGTCGGATGGAGACCGCAGCTGCCGCAGTTGCTCTCAAACAACTCGGCAATGCTCTAGCTACTGGGTCTAAGGTCGAGGAAAAATATGCACATGGACGTTGCTTACCACCAAAAGGTTGCGTTAAGACACTCAACGCACAGCCTTCTCTCTCGTGAACATATAACGTGAACGGTTTACTGTAGTCAGGGGTACCTAACACAGGAGCCGAACACAATGAATCACGTAATTCAGAAAAACTTTTCTGACATTCTTCCGTCCATGGTAAAGGAGTTGAAACATCCTTGCATGTAAGAGCCACCAATGGTTTCGCTAGCAATGAAAAATTAGGAATCCATTGCCTACAGTACGACGTGATACCTAGAAAGGCACGCACATCTCTTTGGGTTGTTGGCACAGCCATTCGCGCAATCGCTGCAATTCTCTCTGGGGTCAATCTCCTTCCCTCCTTTGACAATAAGTGACCTAGATAGGTTACTTCTTGACAACAATATTGGAGTTTAGAAGGTGACACCTTGTGATTCAACTCACAGAGATGTTGCAGCAATGACACCGTAGCAATTTTGCAAATGTCCTGAGTATCAGCAGCCACCAATAAGTCGTCGACATATTGAATTAGGGCCGCACCGACCGGCAACCTAAACGCATCCAGTTGACCCTTCAAGGCTTGACTGTAAATAGACGGACTTTCACAGTAGCCCTGAGGAGCGCGTTTGAACCGGAAGCTACGTCCACCAAGAGAGAAACCGAAAAGGTCCCTGCTCTCTTCGGCGATCGGGATGCTGAAAAAGGCGTTTTTCAAATCAATCACCGAAAACCATGATGCAGTAGCTGGAATCAGAGTCAGTAGCGCCGTGATGTCAGGCACAACAGGGAATTGAGGAACCACAATTTTATTCACCTCCCGTAAATCGATAACAAAACGATAAACAGGCCTTTTGGTAGGATCAGTACGTTTAAGAATGGGCAGTACAGGGCTATTGCACACGTTTCCCCGAGTCTCCTCAATAACATTTTTCTCGATCAAATCATAGATGATCGCTAACAAAGCTCGTTCCCCATCAAGGGAGATACGGTATTGGGGAATACGCGGCAATCGCACATTTGATTTCAACTGAACAACATAAGGGGAGATATCAAGTAGGCCCACATCATTTGGACCCGTCGCCCACAAAGACGCAGGAAGAGAATCCAATTCCGGTGGAAGCTTATCGAGGGACAAATACATGGGAGAGACTACTTTCTCCCCAAACGTAAGCTTTACACCCGCAGGAGAACAATACAAAGTTGCATACAAACGTTTAAGCAAATCCAGACCCAAAAGATTTTCGCCACAACCTGTGGTCAAAATCAGTGGAGCTTCGAGCTCACGTGGCCCAATTTTAAGGGGCAAAGGGCGTGAAACTGGATTGCTAACGGGGGCGCCAGAGAATCCAACGGATACATTTGTTAAGCCAGACAAAGGTGCGCCAGGGAGTTTCGAATGCATAATGGAACTTTTCGCTGCACCAGTGTCCAACAGAAAAGGCTCAACGACGCCCGATGTAGCAACTGCGACGTAAGGCCCTCTCTGATCAACCGGAACTGATACCACTCCCTCTCCTTGTCTTCGGCTGTCCTAGTAATTACTGTCGTCAGTTCCCTGATCGACGTAATAATCGTCTACTTTGTACTGCGCAGATCGTCCTTGCGATGATCCACGTTGGTCGAAACAGTTATTAGAATTTGATGAGTTGTCAGAGCGGTCGTTCTGAGCACCACGACCTCTACCACGTGATGCATTCTGTGAACCACCACGGCCTCCTCTAGACAAATTACCACTATTACGATCATTTAAAGCAGGACAATCAAATTTAATGTGTCCCTCCTGTCTACAATAAGCACATTGATTGTACCCCAACGAAGATCTGTTGAAAGAGGAATCATTACGCGACTGCGATCGATTCGATTGCGACTGTGATCTATTCTGCTGAGACGCATTCTGATTAGAACGCGGCGGGTATGCTTGTTGTAACAACACTTTAGTTTTCAGCTCTTTTGTCTTTTTATCAGCTCGGTCATTTTCTTCTTTCTCCCTATTTTCATAATATTGTGCCGTAGCCAGAATCTGAGCTGAGGTAGAAACGGCCCATGCACTTTCTGAATTCTTTAATTTATTGCACAAATCGGGCAATAAGTTCGATACAAATTTATCCACAAACAACCTCTGTCCACCCTCAGTACCCATATCCTGTCCACTATGATCAACAAATGTTTCCTCAAACCTCGTAAAGAAGTCTGAAACACTCTCATCTTTCTTCTGCTTACAGGCTGACAACTTGTCCCAATTTACCCTCATAGCTGGCATAAGCGTTTTCATTAATGTAATGATTCGCTGGGGAAGAAGTGCAATCAACTGATCGGGTTTAGCAGCAGCCACTTGTCCAGCGTCTGCCGCTGTAATGGCAGCCCAATCACCACCTAATTCATTCGTGTGATCTTGATGACGAATCTTAGCCCATACCGGCTGCGGTACGACGTTGCCAAACAACATGTCAATATCGGCAAGATTCATTACCGTAGCATCCACAAGCTGCGATAATTCTTTGTAATACCCCGCAGGATTTTTGCGAGGATCAGGCAAAGTTTGTTTCACCTGAAGCACTTCCGATCGTTTCCATGGGAGATGTATCCATACTCTCTGGAAATGCGCTGCCACTGGCTGGGCAGCATTAGTGTTATCAGCCGGTATCCAAACCGGCGGAACTTCACGCATAGGATATTGGCCAGACTCGGCTTGTTGGCGTTCAAGATCCTCAACAAACAGTGCGTGAGGAATAGGAGCAAGGCGGTAAGACAGCAACTGCTCAATAGCTCGTCGGACATTAGTATCGACTATCAGTCCAGTTGCGAACTGAAGCCGAAGATTGGACAGGGCGGTCAGCACCTCGTCAGGCGCAACAGCCGCTATCTGATCATGCAGGAGTTTACACATTTCGTCAAACACATATCTCTGAGTCGGTATGTTGAATTGACTAAACGTTTCAAGAACGACTCGGGGTGGATTTCTTTGCGGATTGTCCATCCAACCCATCGCCATATTGTATAGCGCAGCACGTTCCCTATTACCAGGAAGCTGACTACGTCTCTGTGGTGGACCATCAGAACCAGCGGACCCAAAAACAGGTCCGAGCGACTGGAAAAAATTTGTCGCAATGGGAGAACTACGGTTACGAGTAGAGGGACAAGAGTAAGACACAGAACTAACAAGAGGAGGAGTAGAAACGTTAGCAACAACTGGAGTTAACAACACAGGAGCAGTAGCGCGAGCAGGAGTATGTGGAAGCGGAGGAGCAGTAGGAATAGAAACAGGCACAGGAGCAGGAACAGTCGGAAGAGCGGGTGCAGGTTGAGGAACGGGTGGAGGAATAACAGGTGGAAGAACAGGTACGGCAGGGACCACAGGAGCTGCGGTACCCTGTACGTACGGGGGTGGCGACTTCATAAGATAGGACATTAAAGGATCCTCAACTGCCTCTTCCTTCTTATCCGACTCCGTAGGCAAAGCAGGATAGCATTTATCTATGGTCATACGTTGTAGCCTCTCAAACACTTCCTTATCCTTATCCTCCTTATCACGCTGAAACTGCTCAGCTTTCTTCACAATGGTAGCAACATTATCTCGCTCACTACGTTTATTCTGTCTGATCTCTTTCTGTCGGGCTTCTTTGCGCCACAACCGAAAGGCATCAAACATGGCCGGCCTAGATTTGCGTTCGAACAACTTTATTTCCAAATTATCTAAGATCGACGCTTCGAAGCTACCGTGAGGTGGCCAACGAAGATCGCCGTCTTTCTTTGTATATTTTATCCAATAATCGTTAAAAGCAATCGGGCCTAGCCCATGTTTGCTATATAAGTCATAAGTAGGAGTTCCAACCGGAGGTATCGGACATGAGTCCTCCAGCAGGGAATCCGCACCACAAGGTCTACAACAACTGAACAAAGTACTGCGACCAGGCATCTTGCACACTAGCCGAGTTTCACAAACTTCAAGGGTTACGGGATTTACCAAGTCCCAGCAAGAACAAAACCCTCGGTCTTTGGCGGCTGCAGTCGTCAAACAAATACAACAACAAAGTACGCTAGCAAAGTGTCACCGACAAAAACACTCACACAGCGTGTACAACAAAGCCACTAGTGTTTACAACAAAGACACTCGCTAAAGTGTCTACAACAAAAACACTCGCTAAAGTGTTTACAACCAAGGATTCTGGGAGCGACCCACAAATACTTAACTCAAAGATCAATGGCGTCCTCAGGAAGGCCCGTCAATCGTCTCGCTATACCAAGGTCTACGCCAGGCGCCAAAACAGGTCTACAGTCAGGGCAGCAGTCCGTCGCAGCCGTCAGGAGGCGGGAATCTTCGCGGGAAAAGTCTTCGGGCCACTTATTTCGACAACAGGATCGATGAAGCGGGGTGCACCTTCCCTCGGAGATTTCACACGAAGTTCCTCACGATCGTCGGGCTTGGACCGGTACCACTGATGCAGCCCCACGTTGGGCGCCAACTGAAGGACTGGGTTCTTTTGGACCCAGCGGTGCCAGGGCACAACACCTGAAACCTTCGTGGGTAACCTGTTCCGGCGTACAAGTCACAGAGACACGGGACACTTCCTTCGGCGTCAAAGAGTCAAGGTTTATTTACTGCAGGGAACACAGAAATCACGGCAAGTACAACGCGTGCTACTTGTGGAGACTGCTTCAAATTGGTTATGTGGATCGCTCCTTTTATACAGTTTTTACCCATAGGCTAACATTAAACACAAAGGTTTACAACTCAGTTCCCACATCTAGCTCCCAGAGGGGTCGCTTTGGTCGCTTTGAAACACATAAGGTCCGGAACATAAGTGCGGAAACATTTGGCGGTTCCCAACTGTAAAAACCCATCTTCCCACCATTAGCAAATTCCAATCAGCAATCAAGTAGATCGAAACAGGAACGAAGACAGGTGCAGAGGAAGACGGAGACAGTGGGGAGATTGGAAAGGGTGTAAAAGGGGAGGTGTCGGGAAACACGAGATACAGGCATCAAAGGGACGTGCCTAATGAGATGCACGGCTGAGACAATAAGTCCGTGCGGCAAGATGAGCCTCGAGCGGCGCCACCTGCCTTACAGTAGCAACCCCCTCGTCATAAAGACACTTTCAAAGAACATGTGTCTTCCGCAAATATCTTGGGAGTCCCAGGGTCGCAAAGCGGACAGCGTCCGTTCGCTGACTACTTGAGGGCAAGAGACAAAATGGATGCCGTATCTAAGATGGAACCCGTGGGTACAGATGAAAAGCCCACGTAACAAACGAACGGTTTAAGTTAGCACAGCGAAACTGCGCACACTTACTAAACTCGTCATTTGCGGTTCATAGATACCAGACTCGACCATATTCGTACGAGTCGGAAACACCACTTACAATTGTCACGGAACCTCAAAAGCACATCGTTTAACCTGCAGGTCACCGATTTGCATTTTATGTGTACAGGTAGGTGGCCTACTGCGTTTGACTTCAAGATCATGTTGTCACCTCCAGTACCATAAGATGCAATTTTTCTACTATAGCACAGTGATCTATTTACCGGCATAAAGGAGCTGCATGCAAACTGTAAGTCAGGGATTTAAATACATATTTTTTTCTTTCTCAATCTGTTGTCATTCTAAGATTGTAAAGAAGGGTTCCTTCAGGAAGTAATGAAGTCTTTTTAGAATAGACATTACACTTACTGTGTTACATTTTATACCCTGGATTTGTGTTTCTCCTGACCATTCACTCTTAACATATAACATGAAAAAAGTCACAAAATCTGCTTCCAAGTCATAGTTTCTCGAAAGTACTTGTGAAGTGATAAGATTTGTGTCTTTGTTTCCTTGGCATCTAGGTATTAGGCTCAAAATGGCTCCCAGCAAAGATGACAGTTCAACAACACAGGGGTTAATGACGTTTGAAATCAGGCCTTTGTTTTGGGGCGGGTTTAAAGTAAAAATAAGAAAGCCCACTCATTTCCTTGTAGTTGCCTGTCGAAACAGAATGCAGGCAACGTGCAGGCGGTGCTGAATTATGTCCCTGTGACCGAAAGTTACTCTAGGACAAATTAAGTATGTTTCTATGGGTCGGCTGGATCTCCAAAATAGCTGCCGGAACCATGAACTTGCGGGATCTCTCTACTACCCCGCACCACTTGGAATTATATATTATGCTTTGAAACACGGAAGGTGGCTGCGAGACTTTGGGAGGCCTGTTTCCGGGAGATGGTTGCATCCCATTCACAGAGCCATTTGATGTGGAATGAGGCCAGTTTATGCAATTTGCCAAGTTGATGAGGACAGTCAAAGAAATATAGACGGGTTTCCCGGTATCGCCAGAATAGACATGGACATTAGGGTTCCTGAAGGCAAGGGGTCAGCAAAAACAATAGTCTATCAACTTTATTAGGCCTTAAGAAAGACAGGACAAAAGTAACCCAAAGGAAAAGAATCAAGTGGGAGGAGGTCCCGCAGGAAGTCCTTACTGACAGTGAATGGGACTGGGCATGTGCAAAAGTACAAGGAATATCTAGGAATGCCCCGCTGGTACACTCTAAAGTCCTACACCGCACATGTCTCATGCCCGAAGAACTACAAAATATTTATATAGCCAGATCTCGTTTGCTCAACATGCGGGAGAGGCCTGGTTCCTACCCATGACTTGGAGCTGCACAGCAATAGCTCAGCAACTGAGAGAGGTGACCGGTACCTAAACTGACATGTCAATCCAACATTATCTCCTATGTATAACTTCTCATCCTAAAACCAAGAGAGTAAACAGCAGATATATGGCTCTGGGAATGCAATTGTATGTGTAACTCATTCCAAAGCACCAAAGCGACATGCCTATGACTATACCACCCTGAATGCACCCCATCACGTCTGATCTCGGAAGCTAAGCAGGGTCGGGCCTGGATAGTACTTGGTTTGGAGACCAAGACAATAGAAGGAGAGGTCTATAGTGCCTCTACATGGTTCTGAAGCATGTAAACTAAACTGTAAATAGTCATGACTCTAAGAAGAACTATACTCTCTGGGTCCAACCGCTGAGTCTTCCTTGTATTTGTTATCTGAAAAATAAAAATAAAGAATTAAAACAATCCTTTAAAACACAACTTTTGAATCTGACATTTTACAGGTTAGCACCCTACCAATTTACAGGTTAGGAGGCAGAAGATGTTGGCAAGATGGCATTGCAAATTAAGTACTTGCTGCTGACAGCTATTGTGACCTGCAGATCATGAGTTCAAGCACCAACATGGCGATATTAATGACATCTCATCCTCTTTTATTTCTCTGAGGCCCATGCTATACAATTAAATTGGTATAATAACAACATCTGGGGAACATGGCGGCCGTTAGCTAAGCGGTCCCGGCTCGGCTCTCGGATAAAGGCGTGGCTGAAGTTCTGAGTTTGTCTCGAATTCGCCGTAATAGTAGCGGCTTACCTTTTTGGTTTGTTCCAGGACGTGTGGAGTTGCTGGAGAGACGAAAGAGGACGTGTTTGGATGGGCGGAGGAGTGGAGCGGCAAGACCCAGCGAGGGACTCGAGAGAGGCTCCTTGGATTGAAGGCAGAGCCTGTGGAGGAGTCGGCAGGAGGTCCTGTCGAACGCGGTGGGAGGAGGCGGCTCTAGCGAGGAAGAGACGCGATTCTGCCCGCAGTTCCCTGGGGGCGCTTGGAGTGCACCAAACTCAGAGGAGGAGAGGAGACATCGCTCCGATTAAAGGAGAGGTATTTCTCCAGGAATCAAGTGACAGCAACGATGGGGGTACGTTTAGCGCTGTCGATGCAAGTTTACAAATCAGCGCTTTTGGGGTGAGTACAGAGTTCTGTGTACAGTCTTCAGTTGAAATACAAATAACTGCAGTGGAGAAGCATCATAGGAAATACATCTTGAGGCACATCTCGGGGAGGGCTGATCGGGCAGATCGAGTTGGGTCATTCAAACTAGTGGAGTTGTCCAAATTGAAAACATCTGATAAGTTTGTTGCCACTACATTATTAGAGAAAGGGGAATGGATGGATGATACAATTATATGCTCTGAGGGGGCTAATGAGTGGGGGGTGTACGATCAAATAAAATCTGAGGCAGTGGAACCTGTGGAAGAAACAGTGGAATCTGTGGGGCAGAAGGGAGGCGCTGGCCAGGCCCAGGCCCAAGTTCCAAACTGTGGTGTACGAGTCAACAGGTGCGCACTGAGGGCAAGGTTAATACAAGATCCCCTGCAGGAGAACTCAAAATACCCCACAAGAGTGTCCCCACCCATCACCTCTGTAAGGTCTAGCAACAAGCAAGCTAGGCACACTAGGGCAAGGTGGGGGTAAAACAGATAGCCCGGATAAAAGTCCAGAAGAGACTGTGGCAAGAACAAGAGCATCAAAAAGGAAGACTAGAACTAAGAAAGATGTCACACTATATACCAAGGTCACCCCCTCATTGAAAACATACTATAAAGTAATGGCTTCCAGTACCTCTCAGACAACATCCAAACCACTAAAGCCCTCAAAAACACAGACACCCCCGCCATGATTGGCCTCAACACCCCAAATGAATGCTATAAAGCAGGGAATAGGGGCAGAGCAGAAGAAACATTCCCCAGCTAAGGGGGCGATGAGTCCAAGAGGAAACCTGCAAAAGTCTCTGTGAAAGTCCCTATAAATTATGAGACAAGTAGAGCCATTGCTATTGAAGAGGTGGTTGAAGTGGGTACAGGCAAGACTGAGACAGTTAATTTGGACAATATATCTATACATCCAGATGTGACTCTCTCTAATAAATACTCTGTGCTGATAGATGGTAATACAGAAGAGGGGGCTATACCACATCTTAGTCAGCAGTCTCCCAAAAAGTCTGAAAAGCCTGAGCTGCAGGGGAGTTTAGCACAGATTTGTGCTAGTGAATCAGTTGCCATTAAAGCGGATGTGACATCTTCAACACTGTCCTTCTGACTATGAAGGAGGAAATATCAAATAGGTTTACGGTTTCGGAGAATAATCAGTCTGAGTTGGCTAGCCAGTTTTCGATTTCTGAAGCAAATCAGGCAGCTATTCAGGCCTCGTGCGAAGCTCTAGCGAAAAGGCTTGATGATGTAACATTAAGGACAGAAATGTTGGAGAAACAATTACCACTCATAAGAGATTCGGTTCGCTCCACAGATGAAGTGGTTGCAAACCTGAGAACTAAAAGAGGACATTGAGAGGTTAGAGAACCATTCTCGACAGAACAATTTAAAAATACTCAATGTGCCAGAGGCAATGGAAGGAGTCAATCTGAAGGGCTTTGTAATATCACTGCTAAAGGGAACTGTTTTGAAGGGGGACGAGACGGTGGATTTAACACAGGAAATACAGAGGGTGCATCGAGACCCCTTTCGAAGAAATCCTGCTAGACAGAAGCCAAGGAAAATCTTGGTAAATTTCTTGACTTACACTGTAAAGGAGCAGACTCTTCTATCAGCATTGAAAGAAAAAACAATTGCATACAACAGCTCTAACCCATTTCATTTTCAAATAAGGTCTGATATTTCTCATGTGACTGCCACTAGACAGAGGGAGCTGGGGAAAAGACTGGATGAACTGAATGGTTTGGGAGTTAAGGCACAACTAAAATTCCCGGCTCATCTACGGGTGATGTGGAATAATCATATGCATTTGGTAAAAACAGGGGAAGAAGCGGATGATTTAATCTTGAGAATCAGGAAAGAACAGGGCACAAAGGGTAAGGAGTAGGTGGAGAAAGGTGTATCCTAGGTAGAGAATAGAAGCTCCTTTTTCTTTCTGGTTCTATCATATTATTCTCTCTTTACTTGTAGTAAGGCCTTTCCGATTCAATATTTCTAAATGGGACGCAGTGTGCCCGATTGGGGATATGTGGTAAAACCATAACATAAACATCGGCAAATGGCAGAACATTATAAAATTAATTGAAGGAAAAACTGCGTCCGGGAGAGGGAGCTTAGTCAAATAGGCTTGCCTATTGGAAGGGAGGGTTCCTCATGGGGGGTTAGGGCACAGGGGAAATTCGTGTGGGGTGGGGGGGCAGGGGGAGCACTGGAGGAGGGAGCATAGGGATAAAATTAAAAAAAATACTCATCTCAGTAGAGTTAAGGAATTAAGCCTGTTAGGGAATAGAAAGAGCGATGGAAGATCAAAGTATAGGGAGTAAACAAAATATTTTTATCACTTGGAATGTGAATGGAATGCGGTGTCCTCGTAGACAGAGACTTATTCTTAAACAATTGGAATTATCGAGTGCTCAGAGTTTTCTGTTACAGGAGACCCACTTAAGTGCAGTTGAAAGTCGATCTATGTTCTCAAAGGTCAAATGGATAAAAGATTTTGAGGTTTCACAGCAGACTACACACAATAGAGGAGTAGCTATATTAGTGAAACAAGGCACCTCAGTAACAATCAGGGGGGTACATATAGACTCCTCTGGAAGATGGATAGTTGTTAAAATGTCGTTAAACAACATGGAGGTTGTATGCGCTTCTTTCTACGGCCCCAATGTGGACGATCCATCTTATCTTTTAAAACTACAATCCATATTGATGTTAGAGGTACCATCATATATCTTGGGAGGAGATTTTAATGTACTATTAGATCCCATCAAAGATCGGTCAAATCCGAGTAATTACATAGGGGCACCCAAGATACGTCATGCATTACGCAATATGATCCATGATCTTGACTTGGAGGATGTATGGAGAGCTAAGCAAGGTTCACTACAGGGATATACATTTTACAGTAAGAAGTCTAAACATGCCTCTAGGATAGATTACATGTTTATAGATAGGCATTCAATTAACGACATCAAGAAGGTAGAAGTGAAGCCTAGTCTCTTATCAGATCATGCCCCTATACAGTTAGTGTTTGTTAAAAGTGTAATACAGACACAGTCTAGATGGGCATTAAAGAGGGCTATTTTGTCCAGTCCAGAGACTATACAATCGATTCAAGCATTTACCACAGAATTCTTTTCATTTAATATGGGGTCTACCACTTTAGATAATGTTTGGGATTCTTATAAGGCAGGGCTTAGAGGGAAGCTTCATGCGTTAGTTTGTGCAAAGAACAGAATGGGAGTGAGGGAACTAAGGGAAATTGAGAACAGAATAGGTCAGCTAGAGCAAGATAGGATTAATGTGCACAGTAGCGAGCAGGAAAGACTTCTTCAGATCGAAATGGATCTAGAATCAGCTAAGCAATTGTATAGAGGGCGTTTAGATGCGAAGTGCAAAGCCCAGTGGGATGTAAGTAGGATTTATAATTTTGAATATTGGGAAAAGGCAAGAGCATTACTAGCATGGAAGTCAAGATCTGACCGTGCTAGGAATGACATTAAGGAGTTAATAATTAATGAAACGGAGATACATCAAGGAACATTGAGGATATGCAAGGTTGCCTTCTTTCACTATTTTCTAATTTGTATAAAGAAGAGGTGAAGCCGCCCATCGAAGCTATACGTACTTGGTTGAGTAATAAGTATCTGCCAAAATTGTCTGAGAAGGGGAGAAATAGTTTGGATGCCCCCATAACTAAAGAAGAAATATTAGTACAGATTAAGAAGTTAAAAAACAAAAAAGCTGCCGGGACGGATGCTCTACCTAGTGAGATATATAAACATCTAACAGACAATCTATGTTCGATACTAGAAATCATTTTCAACTCAATTTACTCATTTACAGGCATGGTCCCAAATTCATGGAAGGAAGCCATAATAGTTTTGATTTTGAAGCCTGGAAAAGATCCCCAAAGAGCAGACTCACATAGCCCAATCTCCCTGCTAAATGCCGATTATAAAATCTTTATGGGTATTCTGGCAGGGAGATTGGCCAAATTAACATCTAAATTGGTCCATGAAGATCAGAAGGGCTTTGTGGCTGGTAGACACATTGATGATCAAATACATCTATTGTTGGGAAACATCGACCTTGCAGTGGGAAAATCCGAACCCTTGGCTGTGGTAGCCCTCGACGCAGCCAAGGCGTTTGATAAAGTCTGTTGGAAATATCTTTGGGAAGTTCTAGAGGTAATGGGGTTTGGGCCACTATTTGTAAATACGCTTAAAAGCTGTTATAGAGGCGCCTCTGCTAGGATCCTTTTAAATAGAGCATTAACATCAGTGTTTCATATTCAGCAGGGAGCTAGACAGGGGTGTCCTATCTCTCCGTTGGTGTTCAATTTATATATTGAACCTTTGGCTCAGGCTATTAGACTTGACACTGTTATAGCACCGTTTGAGTCAGGGCAGTATAGCTCCAAGTTGGCCCTTTATGCGGATGATCTAGTTTTATACACAAATGACCCAGTGACAGCTATCCCTCGCATTGAGGAACTGACAGCAGAGTTCGGCGCATTGTCTGGGTACATGGCAAATAGATCAAAGACCGAGGTCATGTGTTGGAACATAGATCATTGGTTAGGAGTGGAGAGTGTGGAGTTTAGATACCTGGGGATTTACATCGTGAGGGAACTGGATCTGATCCCCAAAATACATTTGGATAGAGCTACTAAAGAAATAGACCGTTTGTTTAATAGATGGAGGAACCTTCCATTGACAATTTACGGGAAAGTGAATTTAGTTAAAATGGTTATTTTGCCCAAGCTTTCGTATCTATTTTCAACTATACCGTTACTATTCCCTAAGAAGGATATAAAAAAATGCAGAGTAAAATTGAGAGCTTCGTGTGGGGGGATAAAGGGACATGATTAACCTGGAAAAAACTTGGAAGAAGGCTGTTAAAGGGGGGGGTTAACCCTCCCCGATATAAATCTTTATGCTGTGGCCTTCCATTTCAAGAGTCTCCGCATGCTTCTCACCAGACCTGATGATTCATCTTGGGGTAAATTGTTGCAAGAAATGGTGAGGGTAGAAGGGAGGAACGATGAATATCTGTATAAGTTTGGCTCTCCAAGATACTTCAAAAGGGTACGCCTGAAGATATTAAAAACAGCCCTGGAGGTATGGTACAGAGTAAGGGTAGGCTGTGGGATTGGATATTTTTCAGCTTCATCCCCAATCTGGGACTCGCCTGGCACCCCCGAGTGTCTAAATGATGCTCTGGCTATGCCCATAAAAAGAGCAGGAATTTTGAGGTGGGATGAGTTAATGGATGAGGGGGGGCTATACCCATGGGAATATTTGAGGGCAAAGATAGGGAACGATCTATCAAGGTTTAAATATTTCCAATTGGTGTCCTGGCATACAGCTAAACGGGAGGAGATGGGGAGTAACGAGGTAGTTGAAAGCCTTAGCCAATCCCCCACATTGATACCAAAAGAGATTTCAATATGGTATAAACATTTAGTAGAGGGAGAGGACATGGGGATACCACCAGCAGAGGAGATTTGGAACAACACTGTATTGGCCTTACAGGCAGAGGTCATGCTTGAACTATCTTTAAAGCTCCTATATAAATATATAAAGCCTGCTTGTTTGAAGAAGAATCACTTTTTTGTGATTAATAGGCTTTACTACACTCCCTATAAAATCGGGAAATTCGCCCCTAGCCCCCCAACGAAATGCCCAAGATGTCAGGAACTGATGGCTAACGACATCCACATGTTTTTTAATTGCAAAGAGCTGGATCAATACTGGCAGGAAATTGGTCAGGTTTTGTCGGGACTTTTCAGCACCACAATTAAAGTAAACTCTTCATTAGTCGTCTTTGGGGATGATGAACGGTTCTACCAGCAAGCTACATGTCATGAAAAAGGGCTTCTCCTATATTTGATACTGTTGGCAAGGAGGGAAATATGTAAAAGATGGAAAGATCACCTCCCCCCGAGCAGTGAGGACTGGTTAAAAGCATCATTCAGTATGGCTCGGCTGGAATATGAAAGGGCAGAGGAGAAGCCGTCTAACATCTGGCACCCTCTAATGAGGTGGGTTAGAAACCTACGAATGACTCGGTCACTCCAATGATTACACCATGTCCCCGATACTAAGGGGGAGGAGGTCTGGTGACCCAAGTAAAGTGTGGTCAGCTCGGTAGCGCACAGTGAGAGAGTATGGCTGTAAATGTTCCACAAAGACTTGACACAGTGAGATGAGGAGAGAAAAAAAATAAATAAATAAATAAATAACAACATCTGTTATTGGTAGGTCTCAGTAATTGAAAAATGGTGGCTTTATGCTCTATTGGAAAAATAAATTAATGTTCTTGTGACCTATCAACGGGCCTAAATCCTTTGATGCTAGCTGCAAGAGTTAGAGGTTCTTCAGATCACATCGTCTTTTAAGTCTGCGTGCACAAAAAATTACCCAACTCTGATGTGTTTGGCCAAAACCTACGAAGTACACAGATTTGCACGTTTTTTGTCTTTCATGAATATTTGTGTTGTGAAAATATAATCATCAATATTGCCCTATCACATACAGAAGCCTAAGATCCAGATCAAACGACTTGTGTTGAAACTGCTGTCATGCATTTCTGGGGGAATGGGTCATTGCATCATACATTCTTACAACCTGCCTCTTCATGTGTCCTATATCAGAGAAGCAACATCCACTTCCCATTGAGTAGGAGTCAAGTGTACGAGATTGCAAGTTTTTTTAAATGTTGAAAGTTTTGAAGAAGAGTTTCCAAATATAGCACACTGTAAGTTTCATTATTTGCTGCCTTTTCACATACCTCGAACCTGGCCCTAGAGCACTTTACATGAGCACATTTTTAAAGTGCAGGGCATTAGGTGGTTGGCCCAGCTTGGGTGTTGAGCTGATGCCAGGATGCAAACCTAGTTCCCTAGTTCTACTGAGCCAGCTTCAGCTACGAAGCCACGTCTCACCAGTGGCAGCCGCTATTATTGCTTAGTGGTGAGGCGGGTGGAACAATTGCAACCAAAAACAAGAAACACACAACTATAAAAATTATTTAAATCCCACTTACCTGCCACTCCGACGGCGGCAGCTGCCTTCCTTCTCTCCTCTGATCCTGGACTCCAACTGCGCAGCCTCCTAGTGGCAAATCCCAGCCCTTCTCTCATGCTTGAAGATAGCACAGTACAAATTAGCTTGAGTGAACGTAGCTCTTTTTATTGATGTTTTTCACTTAATTTCATCCATTTTCACTTATTTATCGGTTATTCATTGTGGAAATTTCTGTAGGGAAAAATAAGACAGAACAGTCGATTCGTGTTTCGCCCTGTGTGGAAAGTAGGGCCAGGGCTTTCTCAAGGCTGTTAATTAAAAAGGGAAAGTATGAATATTGGGACAGGTGACTATGGAAAAACGAAAGAAAAGGAACCGTAACACCAAACAAGTGCTAACTTGAGGAGTGGTATTAAGACAATGTTTTGTGATGTGCCTTAATCCAGGTAGTGCAAAAGATTGACATTAAAAATTCAGAAGACAGATATTGTAAAGCAGAATATAGAGGTGCCAGAGAAGGAAATCCATTGAATTCAGTATCATGGTGTAGTAAATTACTTCTCTGCTGTTCTTCACTGAATTGAATGTTCATGACATTATAGAATGCCTGGGCGACTCTCTGGTTCACAGTGCCTCTCTCTGGCTCACAGTGTCAGTTGATCAACTCAGGCTGAGCTGCTTAGAGCTTGCTCCTGGTGGGGTTTTACTTATACTTCCTATCTTCTCCTACTCATCTATCTTAAAAAGGAATCTACAATAAAGGATTATCTAACCTACACAGTTGGATTCTGCATCTTCCTTTACTACAACTTGGCGACGATTGTCAACAGGATGAACCTACGCGTGAACTAAGGAGAAAGGCCAACTAAGGAACCAAGGAACCATAAGACAAAGAAACAAAGACATTAAGGACTTTCAACACGTCAATTGAAACTTAAAGATAACGCCCTGGTGAACCCCACCAGTGTACTATACCATCTGACAGGCTGTAAACTGGGCATCTGTTACTCATGAACCTGCAGTCATCCTGCTGCTGTCTGGAAAAAGTCTCTCCAGCAACGCTCTTCCTTGAGGCCTGTGGGGTTCATCTATTTCATCTGGCCTCCATTCTAAATGGGAAGCGTCATGGTATAGCAGTTGGTTTTCTATTCTTCCTCTGTGAATTACTGTGGTATCTGGCTCTACATCAGCATCCAGCAGAGTCTACCTGAATTTTCCACAGTGCCTCTCCAATTAAGTCTGGAGTTATTGGCTGATTGTGACAGCCTGTACTTGAGGAGGATAGCGCTGCAGTGAGCAATGTGTGGGTGCTCATCCAAGCTATTATTCTGTGGAGCCACTGGCAACTGCGGTGAGGTGGAGGGGGTTTTCAGACAACAACGTTACGTTTTGCAGTAGTATGTACATAGGGACTGTGTTGCTGCGTTTGTCTACACCATTCGTTTCCTGTGTTATGGCGTACTTTAACGTTGCATGGGCCTTGCTGTCGTGTGTAAGTGACTTTTACAGCTTCACTGTTAAACAGTCAAGCAGCCTTTCAAAACGCCATGCGGTGCGCGCGCCTCTTACCTCTTTCAAAGCGGCTCCCGTGCGAACCTCTATGACGTATGTCTTGTTTATTGCCTGCTTTGCTGACTTTGGACGTTTTTGGCGCAAGAGCGCGCCTAGAGCCACTCAGTGTACGTTACTGGAATGTGCCTCCATCTTGGGATTGTCGTGCCCCTCCAAGTTAGCGAGAAGTCAGCACTTCATTTATAGCACGCATGCCCTGCCAACCACAATGTCGTTTTCAATAAAGTTTGAGATTTTGAGCAGTCTCAATTTGGAGTCGTCGTGTGGGGGTGTTTCTTCACGCAGGTATTGGATTTTCACTCTCACTGGTGCAGGTGTCAATACTGTGTACTGTCTTCCAGCTTTCGGCGAATCCTTTGAGAACAGCCTTCCTGTCATCATCAGAGCCTTCAGTTTATTTCGGAGAGTATTCCAGGTCCATCACTTTGATCTTCTCTCGCCTCAACTCATCTGTCTCTCGGAATTGACAGACTTTTTCAGTGAAGGTCTCGGGTGAGAGTTATTTATTTATTTTTGTTGTACTTAACATCCCTGTTCATGTTTGAATGTGTGCCTGATCAATTAATTTATTTATATTTGTAGCTGTTAGCATCCTATTTCATGGTGTGCTCTTAGTTGGCATAGTGTCTTCTTGGTGTTACATTTTTTGGGTGGGGGAATTCACCCTGTTGTGTGTGCTTGAGGAGTGCTTCATTTTAGTTTGGAAAGTTGTCCGTGTTTTTTATTTGGAAAAGTTCGGTACTCTAATGGAAAGAGTATACATGGAACTCTCTCTCTAGGGTGTTTGATACTTTGTGTTATACCCTATCATGGGCAGTTTGTTTCCACATCTTTTAACTTTCGGTGTACCCTTATTTGGGGAGGTTGTGGTGCCAGTCAATGCCCTATTTTGTTCTCTAGGGTCATGTTGTACGTATGGTGTACCCTATGTAGGGGATGTTGTAGTTTTGGGTTTCAAGGGTGAGTAATGTATCCTGTTTTGTACTCTTGTTTGGTGACGCTGTAGTGTTTGTGGGTAGTCCATGCCCATTTCAGTTTCCAGGGTGACTATCCTGTGGTGTACCCTATTTTGGGGAGGTTGTGTATTTGTGGGTAGTCAATGCCCCATTTCAGTTCCCAGGTTGTTTATCCTGTGGTGTACCCTATTTAGGGGAGGTTGTGTATTTGTGGGTAGTCGATGCCCCATTTCAGTTCCCAGGTTGACTATCCTGTGGTGTACCCTTTTTAGGGGAGGTTGTGTATTTGTGGGTAGTCAATGCCCATTTTAGTTTCCAGGATGACTATCCTGTGGTGTGCCCTACTTAGGGGAGGTTGTGATTTTACAGGGTTAGTACCCTGCATTGTTCCCTATTTTTGGTGCAGGTTGTTTAAACTTTGTTTTATTTTGACACCCTGCTTTCGTCGAAGTCTACCTGCTTGAAATTCATGGCCAAGGGTTTCTTGTTGGTAGGACTTTGAGTGAGGAGCTTTGTCATATTTGTTTTCAGTGTCAACATACTTTTATCAGGGGAACTTTTGTCTGGTGAATTTTTGTCATGGGGCTTACACTCTTTCAGTTGTCTAGAGTGAATGTTACCCTGTTGTATCTCTCTCAAGGGTCTGTGTCTACGCTTGTCTTTGTTTACCAGGGTGTTCACCCTGTGGGGAGGTTGTGAGCGTGAGCACCTTTCTTTGCTACTTTGGTCTTCATTCATCTAAACCACATGGTCAGCGACTGGCTGCCGCCCCCCCCCCCTATCTGACCACACCAACACCTGACACATGGCATGAGACCTGGTTATCTTTGGAAGGCGGGAGATCGCAAGACCTCCCGGACGAATTTATTAAGATATGAAATTAAAAGGTTTTTTAATTGCATGATCAACAATTTATACAAAACTCAGCAGGACATTAGATACAATATTGTCAACAAGTTTGAGAGGCTAACCTTAACAGAAACTCTAATACAGATTGTTTCCTAACCGAAGCTAACATCCTCATCTTGATTTTTGTATACTACATTTCTGGCCATATGGCAAGGTCGCTAACCGGTGTCAGGTCCTACTAGCTGCGCCTTACCTAGTGATGTGCGCATGCGCAGCCGGTCCTGGTAATTACCCGGTCTACGCCGTGAACTCCATTTACCCACTAAAGGAGGGCCCTTACTCTGCGCCATCCGGTGACGTCATAAGTATGCGCGTGCGGGGTGGCTACCAGCCTAAGGAAAGCGTGACTACTCCAACCCGCGCCCCTTTTAAGCACCAGTTACCTTGCCCCTGGAGTTCTTGGAGTGGCCAATGGCCCCTCCCCCTGGACGGGAACCTCCCATGGATGATGCCCGCCCCCTCAGACCTTAAAATAGCTGCTCACCGGTCATGACCTTACCGCCACAGGCCAGCATTGTTAACCGACGATCTGGCCTCCCCCTACCTAGACCCAAATCATCAATCTTGTTTAGCAAAACCCTCTAACCAGGCCAAGATATTGTTAGACCACAAAACATTCCCCGCCTCGGTCAAGTGTACTCCATCCCCTAGGTAATACTGTTCGCCCCAGATTCACCCATGGGGGATCGTCTGCAACCGGGGGGCCCAAAATAATTCGTCCAATTGTGTGTTGATCCTCTTTACCGAGTGATTCAACGCCCTAACCGAGTCCCCCCCTCGCCACTGCCACCGAGGGATTAGTTGCGACCATACTACCGTGCAACCCGGGCAAGTCCTGGCCACCCACCCCGCAGTGGAGATGATCTCCTCAATAAGGATGCGTCTCCCCAATTTGGCCAAATCATTCTCCCCCAGGTGAAGTATCACCACTGACGGGGGGCGGGCTGTTGAGCTAAGAGTCCCTGGAAGAAGTCCCTGAACTGGGTGAGACATAGACCCCCTCTCCCGAAAAATGAAATGTCAAACCCCTTTTGCGCAGCCCTTTTTCTACGGTCTCCTGAAAGAAAAACACATTCAGCACGCCTCACATAAGAGTGACCCACGATCCAAACCATTTTCTTGTGTTGTTCCCGATGTTTGTTCTGTGATGGCGTAGATCGTTGATGCCCGGTGGAGAGTTCCTCCCCTGCGTCACAGGTTTGAGAAACTGCAAAAAACCGAAAACAAACCGGGTGTGAGCACCATCCTGTCACAACATGTCAATTCGCACATAACGTTTATAACATTCAGAGGACCATCTCCCAATTTCCTTCACATTTTTAACCGGGAGGCCCCTTGCCACTGCCTCAGTTGCTGCCCCAATCCTAAATGAGTGAGTGCCAAATTCCTTGGGGTCCAGACCTGCCTGTCTGATCGTCAGCTCCAAGACCCTTCTAAACTGGTACCTGGTCAAGGGCGTACCGTCGGCGTGACACAACAGTGCACCTCCCGCCGTGCCCCCTCGCTGTTTATGGAAGATTTCCACATGAGCAACCGGGCAGCAAGGATTGGCACGGGCTCGGTGGAGCACTATGGTGTGACCCCGTGACTCCTGGTCGGTTTTGGATTTCTGAATTGTCACCCACATGGTATCCTCCCTGATCCTTACACAGGCCCCTTGTAGGCCGCCCTGCTGATCATGTTTGGACGCTGCTACCAACTCACCAATTCTCAGAGCCCCATAGAAAGCCAGGGAAAATGCAGCTTTGAACAAAAGTACCTCCCACTCCGAGCTACAGACATTGTGCAGTGCCACCAATAAAGATGTCAGCCGTGCTAGCCCAATGGGCCTTCTTTTATCAGCAGGGTGACCCTGTAAACGGCGCCAACCCCTCAAGGCCTTGCGCACCATAAAGGTGTTAGTGGGGTCTTGCATGCCCTTAGCCTGCGCAAAGAAGGAGACCGCCGCCCTATGCCTGCTCGCAGCCGCTACGGAGCGACCCTCCCTGTGCATCCCTTCTAAGTAGGCTGCAAAGCTGTCCTCCTGTGCCCACCTAACCTCCCATTCCTGCCCCAAGAAAGTACGGTAAGACAAAAACGCCCCTTCGTAAGCTGTCTTGGTCCTGGGGGCTAAGCTAGCAACCACGAGGTCCTGTAATCTGGGGCACCAATCTGCCAAAGTACTGCAGGGAAGTGAGCCGGAGAGGGGTCTGCTGCAGGAAGATGTTCTCTGAAAACCTGCATTTTAAAGCGAGAGAGGGAGTCAGCTGCATTATTTAGAATGCCAGGGACATGCTTGGCTTTGAAGACCACATTCATTTTCAAGCATTGTAACACAATCTCCTTTACCAGGCGCAGTATGAAAGGACAGCACGCCCCCTGTTGGTTTATGCACTCCACCACGGTCATGTTATCTGACCAGAACACCACTGGTTGATTACATAGGTGTTCGGGCCAGACCTTCAATGCCACCCAGATTGGGAAGAGTTCAAGGAAGCCAATATTGGTGGTCAAACCCCATGCTCTCCATTCTTCCGGCCATCGTTGGGCGACCCACTTGTTTCCCAGTATGGCGCCAAAGCCCACACTACCAGCCGCGTCTGTCCATAAACCCAACTCTGTTGATGTGGTGGGAGGACCGGGCCACACTACCCTGCCATTGAAATCCTCCAGGAACGCCATCCATATGAGCATATCCTGGCGAACCTCAGATGACAACCTCGTGAGGTGATGTTTCTCCCGTAGTCCCTTCATTGCCTGGGCAATGGAGCGTGAGAACGGACGTGCCATAGGGATAACCCGCAGAGCGAAGTTCAGTTGCCCCACCACCTCCTGTAATTGTTGCAAGGAAACCTTGTGTTTGCGTAGGCATTGTCGCAGCGCTGCTCTAAACCTAGACACTTTGTCCTGGGGCAACCTGAAGCATCCTTCCACCGAGTCAATTTCGATACCGAGAAATTCCAAGCAGGTGGATGGCCCAAACGTCTTCCCTGGCGCAAGCGGGACCCCAAAAGCCCGCATGAGCACGCAAAATTCCTGCAGTGCCCAGGCACACTCCTGAGAGCCCGCCGCACCTAAGAAGAGAAAATCATCAAGGTAATGCATGACCTGCTGGTGGCCCGTCGCCTGCCTCATGACCCATTCTAAAAAAGAGCTAAACGTCTCGAAATATGCACATGATATGGAACAGCCCATGGGCATGCATTTATCCATGTAAAACTTGTCTTCAAAAGTGAAACCTAGGAGGTGATGATCAGCTGGGTGGACTGGGAGGAGACGGAAAGCAGATTCTATGTCTGACTTTGCCATCAGGGCCCCTGGGCCCAGGGCACGCAACAGGTCCACTGCCTGGTCAAATGAGGCATATTTTACACTACAAATCCCTTCATCAATCGCATCATTCAAAGACGCTCCTCTGGGCGCCGACAGGTTGTGGATCAGTCTAAACTGGCCCTTCTCTTTTTTGGGAACTACTCCTAGTGGTGAACAAACAAAATTGGGGACGGGCACCCTCACAAATGGGCCAGATATCCTGTCCAGAGACAGTTCTTTGCTAATTTTTGCCGCCACCACTGTAGGGTTGAGTTTCACTGACAATTGATTCTTGCAATGGGCGCTACCTGTGTACCCCCCTGCCGGGATCCTAAAGCCTTGTGAGAAACCTTCCTGAAGTAATGTGGCTGCTGCGTGGTCCGGATATCTATTTAACCATGGGATCATTGCCAAAACATCTACAGGCGTGGGGGTACCCAACTTGTTTGTACTACACTGGCTTTCCTCTTCCCCTCTGACCATGGTTGCCCTGCTTGGACCTGCAGGATGCTTCTGGGTGTGAGGGGTGACCACAGGCCCCGCATGCATGTTTGAATCTACAGGTGCCCGGGGCCCTTGTGCAGGTGCGCCTATTAAAATCCCAGCACACCCCTTTTTTCTCTGACCCGCCGCCCCTATTCCTACCCGGGACCTCACCCGCTTGGGGTGGCCGAAAGGGCTGTTGAGGTCTGGCGGAAAAAACCTTGACTGCACTAGTGGACTGATGGGGGGGCGAGCTCTCAGAGAATTGCTGATGCCATGACATAGAGTCAACCTTGTCCCATGTCAGTGATGGATTAAATTCCAAGGCTTTCCTGAAATTGACATCATACCCTTTCCACGCATCCCCAGAGTACTGTTCACTCCACCCCACAATCCTGCTCTGATAGCACGCTAATGGCGCCTGCACATTGGGGGGTCGTTCAGCCTTGATAGCTGTGAACACTGCAAAAGCCCTGATCCAGTTAAGCAGAGTTTCTTCCACCCTAAACCTAGAACACTGTGCCCTCCATTCACTTGGATGCATCCACTCCTTTAGCGTCTTGGCATGCTCCATTTCCCTATTATCAAGCAGTAATGAATAAATGTACACATATTTATCGGCCCAAATCATCTCCTTCACAGTCCGTGACACATGTTGTGCTAAATTCTCACTCCTGGAGGGTATAGAACCATCTCCCAAGAGAGGCAACGCCACCTCCTTACCATTCCCAGGCACCTGGGCCGGCTGCCCACCATCTCCGTTCGGTTGGGCGGGACTGGAACCTGCGAGGGAAGAAGATGAAGGCACCGCAGTACTGTCAGCTACTGCTGCAGTTTTAATCTTATCAACCAATTTTGCCGCTTCTGCGGCATAATCTGATGAAGCCGGTAAAACCCCCCCTTTTGCAACCACGGCATCAATGCCGTTATCTGAGATACCAGTTCAGGGGGAATTGAGTCTAAATTGCCTGCTGGGACTGCCGGCGCCACCGGGGGCATAACCAGTGGCAGAGGTGCAGGAAGTATGGGCGCTGCCGGTGGCGGCAAACCCGTAAGTGGAATGGGCACCGCGGGTGAACCGGCAGGGGGTTGCACCTGCGGATTGACAGGGACTGGCACTGCAGGAACAGGAATATTTGGCGTAGGTGCCAGAGGAGCTAGAGCCGCAGGAACAGGTATAATAGGTACCGGAACCAACGGCTCCGGGGGGGGAGTGGCATTGTACCTGGGCTTCTTGGCCCTAGACCTCTTAGGCGGGGTAACAAAATCTCCCCTTGGCAAGGGGGCCGCCCTCTGGCGAACAGGCCTACCTGATGGGCCAGGAGCCTCATCAAACCTCTCATTAAAGCGGGCCTCTAATTCATCAATTTTCCCCAATCGCTTGTTAATGTTGCTCATTTCCTGCATGACTGTCTGCATCATAACTTCCATCCTGGACCCACCTTTACCACCCCTTGGCCCTGGCATGTTCAAAATTACCAAGAACTGCCTACACTCCTAGTGATACAATTGAGCGTACTTGCGCTTTGTACCTTCACCAGATGGAGGATGTCCAGGGGGCTGTAAGCACCATGCAACGGCGGCCGCAACACCACCGGCTTATCCGGCTATGTCAGGGGTGAGTAAACCTAGTGTAGACCCACCCGGCGGCAACCAGGAGCGATGAAATGCTAGCCCCCCGTTCTTCTCTTACCGACCCGTCCAGCGTACTCGCCGCCGATGTTGTGTCCGCAACCGCGTCCTACGTCCACCTATTTGAGCTGATCAATTGACTGCAGCGATGTTTTCTTTAATTGCCTGTAATAGAAAAATTTGTAGTACCTGGAAGTATGAGGCTAAAGCAGTTGTTGAGACCAGCGCCTAAAGAGGGTTGCAATACCTGACCCCCCCAACACAACACTCTCCTGCCTGTATGTCTTTTAACAATTTAAACGAACACCCCAGGTTTCTGTTTCAAAAAGGAGAGAAAATTCAATTTACAAGACCCCAAAATTGCAGTCATAAATTCCAAAAACACACTTTCCCCAGGTCTCCCATCCAGGTGCTGCCCTTGTCGACCCTGCTTCGCAACCTACCCAGTTCCCCTCCGTGTAAAGGTTAATTAAAAATCGATCCGTTTAGCCAACAAAGGTTGTGGTGCTGAGCGCGTGAAAAAACAAAGAATGCATGCGGCGCTTTGCAGACCAAATGTCTATCACACATGAAATACACCTCCTGTGTAGGCGGGAAATATTCTTATCGTGGCCCGATCAAATATGCGACAATGAGACACGGCGCCCGTAAATCGGCTCCTCACTGTGTGCTGGCCGGCTGACCCTCGATGCGGTGCCCACCCCCGCAAAATACCTCCAGCTCCACAGACTGCCTCGAGAAACCTGTGACCCGCTCCGCCGCAGACGCTCCGCTCGATTTAACTCGTGGCGCCGCTACAATCCAACTCTGCTCGGCGGCCCTGGAAACAGCTCCCGCATGTAAAGCCGCCGTTCCGCTCCTCCATGTAATGTAGCCGCCGCTCCGCTCCTCCGTCCAAAGCGTGTCGATATCGAAGGCTGTAACATAAAACCAGACAATTAACAAATCGGCGGCCCTGGAACCAGCTCTCGCATGTGACGCCGCCAATCGGCTCCTCCGTGTAAAGCGTAGATCGAAAAGCTGTAATAAAAAACAAGAAAATTAGAAAAAAAAACAAGAAGCCCCGAGCGCGGGGCACAACACGCAGTGGAGGAGCGTCCAGGGAGAAGAGGGTCTCCTGGGCGCTCCCCGCTTCTTTATCCCCAAGGGGCTGGGTGGGGGCGGCTACGCCCCCACCCAGCCCCTCCCGGCACGCCCGCCCCTGACCCGGAAATCCTACCATGGTATCCGGGTCAGGGAGGGCACCAGCCAATCGGTGGTGGGGCGCGCCCGGGAGGGCACGCCCCACCACCGAGGGGCACAAAGGAAGGGGGCGATCGCCGCGCCGCCATGCGGGCGGGGGGGCCAAGAGCCCCCCCTTCTCATACTGTTACCCTAAGGAAAGGGGATGAGGCATTTATTAGCAATATTTAGTTGGCTTTTCTGTCCATCTAAAATTTAGCATCTTGTTGTATTTCTGCTCATGCTAATGATACCTCATGCTGTACATGTTGTGCATTATTTGATTAGTGTACTTAATTTTGTACTTTCATACAAATGTCGTATTTGAGGTATTTTGTTTATCTTTCTTTCTATTCTTCTGTCATTCCCTAAGGAAAGAGGATGTGTAGTAAATTACTTCTCTGCTGTTCTTCACTGAATAGAATGTTCATGACATCATAGAATGCCTGGGCGACTCTCTGGTTCACAGTGCCTCTCTCTGGCTCACAGTGTCAGTTGATCAACTCAGGATGAGCTACTTAGAGCTTGCTCCTGGTGGGGTTTTACTTATACTTCCTATCTTCTCCTACTCATCTATTCTAAAAGGAATCTACAAGCAAGGATTATCTAACCTACACAGTTGGACTGTGCATCTTCCTTTAGTACACATGGCAATCAGATCAAGAGAGGTTCATGCAATTTTCTAAAAGGATGGTGCTGACAAACAACGTATTGCTAGTTACTATTATTACGGTGACAGAAAAAGCTAAGTGCAATATAAACTTAGCCATAAGCCGTTGACATGCATTATTTTAAGGCGTCATGCAGAATCCGATCATGCAATATGCCTAGACAGAGCAGTTGCCAAGTATACAATTCCTATTTATGTTTTTTCTAAGGCAGCAATGTATCACGGTTAATTTCATTAATTTTCACATAATGTAGCAAGCATCGTCAGTGGGCAAGCAGATCTACAGGTATAAACACATTGTATAAGCCAGTTTCAATATTCATGTAAACTTACAGTTGTACAGTATTTAGGCAATTTTATATGTAAGGACATTCCACAAGGAGTAAGGTTAATTTTTGAAATTGCAAGCGGTCAATTCACCGATTTCAATCTGCTTCGCAAACATTGATGCATTTGTATTCATAATCAAAGATGTGTTACCTTATTTCTGATCATTTTTGCCCAATTTAATTACACACCGTAAGACAAGCGATAGCGTTTCTTTCAACCAAGAGGAATTTACATTTAGGAGCATTTAGGAGCAACCTAGAGGCGCTAGACCAACTCTGAAGTGAGGCCCAAGTTTTAGATCATAAACCCAGCACCAGGGTATTCACACATTACGATTGCATAGTGCACATCAGAGTGATGTTTATTACAAAATCCGATCCAGAAATGGATATTTTAAAAGAAAAATTACATCATTTTAGATCAATTTACAAAGGCGAGTGGAAAGGGGCGACCACTCGGTCCCCCCGAACGTATGGTGGAGTACCCCGATCCCCCCGGGAAGCCATTTTGGGCGGGAGGCGCGTCTCGGCTGGTATGCCCGAAGCGGCGTAGCCGGAGCGCGCTTTTTCCCGCCCAAGAGTGGGTTGTCCTAGACACTGAAGCCGTCCGCCACGCCCCTGGAGGCGGGAGGAGGCGGGTTTACGCCCGCCCAGAGAAGAATAAAAGGAGCAACAAGCCAAGGAAGCATCCTCTTGTTCCTGTGCTCTGAAGCTGCACCTCCTCGCTGCACGTGAGCTCGAGACGGAACGAAGAGCCAATTTTGAATTTAGTAATTTCTCTCTTATCTCTTTCAGCATTACAAATCGCGTCAGGACCTTTCACCTACGTGGGGAAAATGCCGGGCAAGAGAGTCGCAAAAAAGGTCAGCACCGACCAGATGCTCCGGATGTTGGTGAAAGACATGGCAGAGATGAAGAGAAAAATGGCGGCCAGGGACGGTGCGGGAAGGCCAAAAAGACCCAACCCGACGGAGGCCCCGGCCGGAAGAAGGAAGAGGGCCAGGAATGGGTCAAACGAGGACGAGGTCCCAGTTCCGGAGGCTCCCCCGGCGAGCCCTCCTAGACCAGCGGAGATTCCCGCGCCGGCTCCTGCCGAGGGCCAGCGGATCCCCGTTGTGGTTACCCCAGTGGACGAAGGGGACATGCCCCCGGAGTTGGCCGCCCAGCTGGCGGCATGGCTGGGTAATAGCAGCGGGCGTTCCGTGGCTCCGGGGGACACGGCCGAGGAGGCCAAGCAATTAATGAGGCAGTTGCGGCAGTCTCGAGAGTCCGCGAAACCTCCTTGTCCGTTTGTTTCCCCGCAGGCTCCAGTAGAGCAACCCGCAGCTGGCACGAGTTCGGCGGCAATGGCGGTTACAGCTCCTAGCTCAGGTAAGCAGCTAATGCCGATTGCGGGGAAGGGGTCTGTACCCTCGAGAAGGGAGAAATTGGCTCAGCATATCCCGATGGAAGTCAAAGAACGGATATGGGCTGAGAAATACGTAAACATGTTCTCCTTGCTAACTGATCATTATGAGATTGAGCATGTGAAAGTTCAGAAGGAACTTATGCATCCGAGTGTTTGGCGCGCAAAAATGGCCGCCTTTAGAGTCGATGAGACGATAGGTAACTGGGGTAGAGCATTTGGCATATTCACTTCGATTATGGGGGAACGGAGACCTGATTTGTTGACCGAGTTACCTGTGTACCAGTCACGGATTATGGAATATTCTCAGACATATGTTGGCAATGAGTGGTTTTGTTATGATAATATTTTTCGTAAGGCTAAAGAGTTCGATACGTGCCTGACGTGGGATTGTTACGACTCCATCTCTTGGCAAAAAATGGAAAACTCAGGCATGTTAAAGGCGCCATTGTTGGGGGGGGGCGGGGGTGAACTTTCCCGCCAACCATCCGGGGCGCCCTTTCGGACAGGGGCAAGTAATGAGCATCACCCAAGGCCGAACGGCAATACAGGTAAAAAAGGGGTATGCTGGAACTTTAACAGGGGAAAGTGTACGAGGCCCCAGGGGTCATGCAAGTTTAGGCATGACTGTGGGGGGTGTGGACAGTCTTCGCATCCCGAGACCATGTGCAGAGCCAAAACGGGTGATAACGGTAGTAGGGCAAGCGCCAAACAGGTCTGACATAGTCCGAGGGGCGGCTTTACCTACACCAGTTGATACCATGGCAATGATTCCTTGGCTCAGCGAATACCCTGATCATGTCTCCGCTGGGGTGTTGCGAGACGGTTTTTCTTACGGTTTCCGCATCCCGGTGGGGAATTTTCAGGGTAAAGCACAGTGTAGGAACCAACTTTCGGTCCTGCATAATACGGCAGTGGTGCAAGCGAAGATTGGGAAAGAAGTAGCCCGGGGTCGGGTGGCGGGACCATTCAACACGCCACCAGTTCCTAATTTTGTTTGTTCGCCATTGGGAGTGGTCCCCAAGAAGGACCCGGGTGAGTTTAGACTGATACATAATTTGTCAGCCCCGAGGGATTTGTCAGTTAATGATGCAATAGACCCAGAGCTTTGTTCGGTGCGGTACGCATCCTTCGATGATGCAGTCGCCATGTTGAATCGCCTGGGGCCCGGAGCGCTGATGGCCAAATCTGACATTGAGTCCGCGTTCCGGTTGCTCCCGGTACACCCGGACGATCAGCGTCTCCTGGGCTTCCAGTTTCAGGGGCGCTATTACATGGATAAATGTATGCCAATGGGCTGTTCCATATCATGTGCTTATTTTGAAAAATTCAGTTGTTTTCTGCAATGGGCATTCACAAGGATTACGGGTTTTCAGCATGTCATGCATTATCAGGACGATTTTCTGTTTCTGGGGGCAGCCGGGGACACAGAATGTGCACAGGCTTTAAAAGAATTTTGTGATTTGATGAGACAGTTTGGTGTGCCATTGGCGCCAGGTAAGACTGTGGGGCCCTCAACTTCAATCGAGTTTCTTGGAATAGAGCTCGATTCCGAAGAAGGTTGCTTCCGGTTGCCAGAAGAAAAAGTGCGGAAATTCAGGGCTTCGCTTGAAGCATGTATTAGAGAAACTAAGGTGAACTTGCATCAATTGCAGCAGACTGTGGGGCAGTTGAATTTTGCCCTTAGGATAATGCCAATGGCCCGCCCCTTTTCCCGCTCGATTGCACAAGCCATGGTCGGTCTTAAAGAGGGGCATCACCGCATGAGGCTCTCGGCTGAGATTCGCCAGGACATGCGCATTTGGTTGGCATTCCTGGCGGACTTCAATGGTCGGGTTGTCTGGACGAAGCCGGCGGTGTCCTCCGAAGAGTTGGGGCTGTGGACAGATTCGGCGGGGAGTATAGGCTTTTGCATCATATTTGGCAATCACTGGTCGGCTCAAACGTGGCCGTCATGGTGGCACGAGGGTGGGCTAACAAGTAACATTGCCTTTCTCGAACTGTTCCCTATTCTGGTGGCTTTGAAAACATGGCCTGAGGGGTTTAGGGATCACTCTGTGGTGTTCTGGTCTGATAACATGACCGTGGTTGAGTGTATCAATAGTCAGGCAGCACGATGCAAATGGATTCTGAGGTTGCTCAAAGAAATTGTTTTACTATGTATGGAATTGAACGTGCTCTTTAGAGCGAGGCATGTGCCAGGGGTGCTGAATCAGGCTGCTGATGCGCTTTCTCGTTTCCGTATGCAGGCCTTCTGGGGTTTTCTGCCCACAGCGGACCCGGTGGCGGCACCATTTCCCGAAGCTCTCTGGTCTCTCGGTGCCCCGAACTACAAAACCTCGTGGGAGAGAGTTTAGCACCCAGGACAAGGAAGGCATATGAAGGGGCGTTCCGTTCCTATTGGTCCTTTTTGGGTTCTGCTAGGGGAGAGCTTTGGGGCCAGGAAGAATTTGTCATAAAGTTTTTACTGTCATTACGCAGGGCAGGCAAATCGGTGGCCACGGCCCAGAGGCATCGGGCCGCCATTTCCTTCATGGCGCGGGCTCATGGTATCCAGGACCCTACAGCGTCTTTCGTGGTACAGAAAGCGCTGCGTGGGTGGCAACGCCTTGAGGGTCGCAGAGTAGATGAAAGGCACCCGATAGGTCTGGATAGGTTGGCCCTGTTACTGTCCGTACTCCCTGCTACATGTTCATCCCAGTCGGAAACAGTGTTATTCCGGGCCGCTTTTGCATTAGCATTTCATGGGGCTATGCGGGTAAGCGAACTGGTGGCAAAAAACAAGCAGGATACGGGGGGTGGACTGTGCCGAGAGCACATTCAAGTAAAGGGGGAGACGATGATTGTCTCGTTTGCCAGGTCCAAGACCGATCAGGGCGCGATCGGGGATAGTGTAGTAGTCCAGCGGATTCCCGGATCTCCCATGTGCCCGGTTGCATGCGTTGAGGAGTATTTGGCGCAGAGGGCGGCATCATGGGGGGGGACCTTGCTGAGGCATGCAGATGCCACCCCACTGACGAAGTTTCAGTTCCAGCGGGTGCTTGCAATGGCAATTTCGGCCGCGGGCCTGAGCCCGGGCGAATTTGGGACCCATTCCTTTCGGATAGGGGCTGCTACAGAGGCTACAGCCAGGGGTCTGAGTGTGGAAAAAGTGAAACAGTTGGGGCGTTGGTCCTCGAATTGTTACAAAAGGTATGTGCGGTTGCACATGTTGTGAAGCTGATATCATGTACTCACGCTTCTTGTTTTTGTTTGGTTACAGTTTCGCAAACCTACGAGTCGGGGCGGACTGTGCAGTCGGCCCGACACCTGGGAACCAGCGGTCATAGATCACCGGCTGAGGAAAGAGTGGTGTGGGTCGTGGGCCACTCATACGTGAGGCGTGCCGCGGACGTATTCAAAGCAGGTGACATGATTCACACAGCTGGGGAATACGGGTACAGGGTGACCTTCTACGGAAGGGGCGGGCTCTGTATTGACCAGTTTCAACCTTTTCTTGAGGGTTTGTTAGGGCGGACAAGGTCACCGCCATCTATAATCATAGTACATCTTGGGGGTAATGATTTGGTGACCACTGGTAGACGACTACTTCTTGAGGCGATGCTATCCACAGTAAGTTGGTTGGCGAGAAGGGTTCCAGGGTGCACGATTGCATGGTCCCATATGATTCCACGAAAGGTGTGGCGGGGGGCTAATTCAGTGTCTGCTATAAATCATTCTGTGAAAAAGATTAATAACAAGCTTGGTAGACTGTTCCGTACCAGTACATTGCATTCGATTCCTCATGGTTGTATCAGGGGGGACAATATGTATCTAGAGGATGGAGTCCATTTGTCCCGGGTGGGGAATTCTTTACTCATAGGAGACTTCGTAGCCTGGTTGAGGAGTTTGCAGCATGACCTTTAGGTAGGAGTTTTGTGGGGGGTCCGGATAGCCGGTCAACTATCCGGCCTGTGGCGGTAAGGTCATGATCGGTGAGCAGTCATTGGAAGATCCCTAGGGGGGGGCGTCACCCATTACGGATGGGAGCGCCCGGGGGGAGTTGGCCATTGGCCCCTCAACGGGGAGGCGGTCCCTTCTAAAGGACGGGACGCCTAAAGGAAAGGGAAGGCGGTCAAGGCCCCTCCCTGGATAGGAGGGGCTACGGGCCCCTCCTGGGAATTTCCCGGGGCCAGGACATCTGCGACGGCAGATGTGGTAAGTTGTGTAGGGTGGGGAGGGGGGTCTACGCTACCTTCTAGACACCTCACACGAGTCCTCGGACGACCACGTACATGGCGTCGAGTTAACAGGGGCCCCCGTCAAGACAAGGGAAATTGGTTTGGCACATGAGGTGCAGTCCTCTGTGCGGCCGCCCCTCACAAGTGAGGGGGGAGTTCTGGTTTAGGGATCTGACACCGGTTACGACCTTGCCGTTGGCCCTTAACGTTAGGATGTACAATTTCAATTTGAAATGCATTTGTAAGGATGTTAGTATCGGCTAGGAGAACCTTTGTATTAGATATGTGTTAAGGTTAGCCAAACATCCTAATGTGGATATGAAATTGTACATAATATGAAACTGTTATTTTAATGTTTTGATTTTGTTTCATATTTTAATAAATACGGCCGGGAGGGTAACTCCCTCCCGCCTTCCAAAAGTTCAGAACTGTTTCCGGTTTCCCAATTCTTGGGGATTGTGTTGAGAGGGGGTGGCGGGTATCTCAGCCATATGGAAAGGGGCGACCACTCGGTCCCCCCAAACGTATGGTGGAGTACCCCGATCCCCCCGGGAAGCCATTTTGGGCGGGAGGCGCGTCTCGGCTGGTATGCCCGAAGCGGCGTAGCCGGGGCGCGCTTTTTCCCGCCCAAGAGTGGGTTGTCCTAGACACTGAAGCCGTCCGCCACGCCCCTGGAGGCGGGAGGAGGCGGGTTTACGCCCGCCCAGAGAAGAATAAAAGGAGCAACAAGCCAAGGAAGCATCCTCTTGTTCCTCTGCTCTGAAGCTGCACCTCCTCGCTGCACGTGAGCTCGAGACGGAACGAAGAGCCAATTTTGAACCCACCCACCATCCCCTGAAGACAGCAAGTTGTCATGGTATAAAGTCATTTTACGTAGCAGTTGTTTTTCTTGCAGGTTGTTTTTTGAATAAAGTTTGTGATTCGGTTGCAATAAAGTGGATAACTCTGTGCAGTATGCTTTATTAAAGACTTTCATCAGAGTGATTAGTAATGTTTTAGTTGTTTTAGAGGGTTTATACGTGATCTGTTTTAGTAGGAATGTCCTTTCTCTTTAGTCATTAGTCTTGTCGTATTTATTGTTTGGTCGGGTCATGATCGGTGAGCAGTCATTGGAAGATCCCTAGGGGGGGGCGTCACCCATTACGGATGGGAGCGCCCGGGGGGAGGTGGCCATTGGCCCCTCCGCGGGGAGGCGGTCCCTTCTAAGGGACGGGACGCCTAAAGGAAAGGGAAGGCGGTCAAGGCCCCTCCCTGGATAGGAGGGGCTACGGGCCCCTCCTGGGAATTTCCCGGGGCCAGGACATCTGCGACGGCAGATGTGGTAAGTTGTGTAGGGTGGGGAGGGGGGTCTACGCTACCTTCTAGACACCTCACACGAGTCCTCGGACGACCACGTACATGGCGTCGAGTTAACAGGGGCCCCCGTCAAGACAAGGGAAATTGGTATGGCACATGAGGTGCAGTCCTCTGTGCGGCCGCCCCTCACAAGTGAGGGGGGAGTTCTGGTTTAGGGATCTGACACCGGTTACGACCTTGCCGTTGGCCCTTAACGTTAGGATGTACAATTTCAATTTGAAATGCATTTGTAAGGATGTTAGTATCGGCTAGGAGAACCTTTGTATTAGATATGTGTTAAGGTTAGCCAAACATCGTAATGTGGATATGAAATTGTACATGATATGAAACTGTTATTTTAATGTTTTGATTTTGTTTCATATTTTAATAAATACGGCCGGGAGGGTAACTTCCTCCCGCCTTCCAAAAGTTCAGAACTGTTTCCGGTTTCCCAATTCTTGGGGATTGTGTTGAGAGGGGGTGGCGGGTATCTCAGCCATATTAAGATCAGTGAGCGGGAACAGAACCCGTTGCTTTACTGCCGCATTTGTTTAGCGTGCAGTATTTTAGGAAAGAGAGTTCCGACGATGTCGCGAAACAACATATGAGAGCCGAAATCCGGAGTATCAAGAGGGGCCACTTACTTGAGAGTTGGTCGCCATAGACTATCATGTCATCGGGTAAATCCGCTGCATTTAGCAACTCTGTCCGTCTGGCCATCTTAAATGTCCCGCTTGGTCTCATTGACCCGGAAGTAGAAACTCCCACGTGATCAGGATGTTTTTACTAACCATCGTGAAAAAGTTGACAATATACGTTTTATTGATTATAAATGTCCTTATTATAAGAACTAACGTATTCTAAATTTATCGTTTGAAAAACCCCGTGGTCAAAGCCCCTCGTACCTTAAGTAAGAAATATGCAAACAATGTGAAACTGTCGCCATATTGGAGTGGGCAGGGAGAGCTAGGACTATGCCGGTTCGAGTCTCTGCTTGGAATTTTTTTTATATATATATAGACAAGTGTTTTATTTATACGGCGCAATGAAACATTTATGTGGAAACTATTTCTAAGAGAAAAAGTATTTAAGAGAAAAATGTTTAAGAAGAAATATTTTAAGGAAGAGTGGATCTCAAAGTTGTTTACAGTGAGGTTACTCCATTGTCGAAATATGATTACAATAGCATGACAGAGTTTTCATGATGTAGAAAGCAAAATGGTTTAGGGAAGCCGAGGATACACTAACAGTTGTATACTGTCAGGGGATATTTTCTATAAAGGCAAAGGCAATTCTCATAATATGTATCCAATTCCTCCTTCATTAGTCAATAAGAATTACTTGTGCTAGACAAGGTCGGCAATTGGTCATAGTTTGATTATCTTTTAGATTATACTATCATCAGTTCATCAAGATAATGAAAGTGCACAGAAAAGGCCATCCATAATTGTTTGCTATATTAACAACATATTTTTCAAAACATCATGGTGCAGCAATACATACAATTTCTTGGCATTTTAAAAATGGCTAAAACCATTTCAGTCGAAGATCATAAGCCAAAATTGCTACAATCTCAGTATACAGAAAAAAAGGTTCCTCCAGGTTTCTTTAGAGCCAATGGTGCCATTCATGTTCGATATTAAGGCCCTTTTCCACTGTCCCAAAACCTATAGTAAGTACGCTCTCCTTCTTACGAAGACGCAATTCCAAGTTTTAATTTTGTTGATGCTCATGATGTCTCAGAAAGTGTTCCACCAATGGTTGATGAGTATCTGATTTGTGGATGTTAGGGTAGTGTTCTTGGATACAAATTCTTAAGGGTCTAGCGGTACTCCCAATGTAGTGTTGATTACAGGGGCAAGAAATGAGGTAGATTGTGTTCGAACTTTCGCAATTGATAAAGTCATTTATTTTATACTTGTTGTTATTGATGTCGATTTCCTTTGTCTTGGATTTTCCTAACTTGCACACTGAGCAGTTTGAGCAAGTGTAGAATCCCTTTGGCTGATTTAAGAGCTTAATTCATATTTTATATCCAGAAAGGATGGACAAAGGATATCCCTCAAATTTCTGCTTCTGGAGAAACTAAGTTGAGGTTTGTCTTATAGCACTTCCGATATGGTTGGATTTTCTTTCAGTAGATGCCAGTTTTTTGTTGAGTGTTTTGCGGGTATGCTGGTGGCCATTGTTATATTGTGTGCAAAACCGAATCACTCGTTTCCTTTCTCCGGGTGACTATTATGCAGCAGCTGTTGTCGTTTGATATCTGCATACCTCTTCTGGGCTGTATTGAGGGCTTGTGTTTTGTGTCCTCAGCTTTTCAGTCGGCTAGTTATATCATTTGAGGTGATCATATAGTCTTTGGTGGAGCTGCAATTCAGTTGTGCACGACGGTATTCACATGCTGGGATGTTATGATTGGGATGGCTGCTGGATGCATGAAGAATTGAGTCGGCACTCGTCGGTTTTCTATGTATTTTGGTTTGCAGTTTGTTGTTCTCAATGTAGATAGTAAGATCAAGAAATGTGATTTCAGTTGTTGAAATTGTGTATGTGCTTTCAATTCCCCATCTGTTGGGGGTACGTGAATCAATGAACTGTTTCAAAAGGCTTATAGGTCCTTGCCAGACAAGCAAAATATCATCGATATATTTGCCCCACATTATAATGTTACTAGTGTAGTCAGTTGATTTTTCACCCCATAGCCAATTTCTCTCTTCCTCTCCCATCAGGAGGCAGGCATACGGTGGTGCAAATTTTGCCCCCATAGCCGTACCCTGGAGTTGGGTATGAAAATTTCCATTAAAGAGAAAGTAGTTGTTGTGGAGACAGAATTCAAGTAAATCTAATATCATATTGTTTCTGGCTGTTAGATGGATTGATCTGGTTTAAAAGTGATAACTACTCCTCCCCCTGCCATGCCTCTCCGACAAGATTGCCTGGCCCGCCCCACCCTGCTGAAGACTTCGTCGTCTGCAGTTAGGCAAAAATAAAATTATATTAAAATGTTTTTATCATCATTGTATTTTTCCTCTTTCTGCAGGGGGGTGGCGCTCCTCCGCCATTATGGAGGAGCCGCCCCTGCGTCTCACTCATGTGAAATGTGTTGCCAGTCTTTTAATCACACTTGTACGCTGTCTGCTACAGACTTGCACTGTGGTAGAACATAAGCCACTCAGAATGGGCTTCTTGGTAGGATGAGGTGTACATTATAAATAAGAATAGACAGCATCAAATCTACTAAGGTATGGCACTGTATCTCTCTTCCATTGCGCTGCTACACTTTAGGCTGCCTTGTGCCAGGCAAAAACCCTTGCACCATAGGAAAGACACGTGTGGGTGATGCTTAGCATAGGTTTTGTACTGTAAGGGGACCATTCGTGTTCTAAAAACGAAGCTATTCTTAGACATAGTTTAAACGTTTCCAAGATGGTATGTGTGCTGTACTTTACAACACACATGCAACGTTGGAAAGGTGGGATGCAAAGTTGGAAAGGTGTGATGCAAAGTTGGAAAGGCTTGCAGAAAAGAAACCTTTACTTCGATGCTCCACCTGCCTCTTGAAGGTGTACATTTTTGATACAATACCCTGTCGATCTTTTAAGTAGATAGGGAAATTTCAGTAGTGGTTGCGTGGGAAAACACATGTTCTACCCATATATAGTTGAAGTTAAGTAAAGTAAAGTAGGGCATAAATCTACTTTGAGTTATGACTACCTTCCAGCCAAACGAAGATCTGCACAGGAAATTAAACCAGATAGTACATTTTGCACCAGTTTGAGTGACTTACGTGATGCAAACTCGGTGAAAATCTAGGCCAAAATAGATACCATTCTAAACCTCGAAGGTAGGGATACAACACATCAGTTGGTATGCCAGAGGCCCGTTGCATTTCTGTTTCTGTACTTTATCCCTACTTTCATCATTTCCTGTTTTGCTTCTTACATCAACTCAATGCAAATGGTACCCAAATCTTCCCTTTCCCAAATTGTACTCTGGCCCTTCAAGCTCAAGCCTCTGACTGTCTAACAGCAATCTAGAACTAGATGGCACTCCACTATCCTATGCTGGTCTCTGTGATGATGGAAGTTCTTTATTGCCATTATAAATCTGAACATATAACTACCCCTTATACTTTCCTTTTGGCACAATCAACTAGAAAACGTGGCATAATTTCAATTTTACTAATCGGCTGGAGTTCTTTATAACAACTACAGCTGCTTGGGTAGATATCAACTGCTGAACATCTGTATAACCCGCCTTAACATTCTGCACTGCCAAAACTTTCATGATTGCACTGGTCTTCAGCAAGCTGAACTACTGCAATAATGTATTAGTAGGCTTCCCCCTTATTCATTTTCTTTGCTGGATAAGGAATTACATTTTGCCATTGTGACTCTTAAAACCTCACACTATCAACACCAAACTCCTTGGCTGTTTTCCAAAAATAGGGCCCTGTTTATTATATTATATTCTGGGCCATATCACATCATTTTAGCACTGCAACGGCTAATTTAAGATGTTAGTCCATTTCACATAAAACAAGCATTGAGAGTTTTGGGGTGACTGGTATATGAAATAGTTAAAGAGCTTGTGCAACGCTATCTAAATACCTTAGACAGTGGTAAATGATTGCTTGCCACAGTAACTTTCAGGGCATGTGCCGCTTGTGGCTGTAAATATATCAGTACGTGTTGACATAAGTCAAAGTAAGCAACAAAACATAACACTAGTGCATACAAAAAAAGAACATGACAATACACTTTAAACATAATAGGGCACCTCACATCAACACAGGACACAACGTAAAAGCTTCAGTACAACATAAAAATCACATCACAGCAACACAGCAACATAAAACAACAGCACACACACCCGACAATAAAATCACATAACACATTACTCAAATGTTCTTGTTGCACATTATCACCTCCGAAATCGTATTTTCATAATATGGTGGTAAAAGGTGTTTGGAGCAAGCACTGCCTTAACTTACTGCAGAAGACATGAAATAACACTAATCAAAAATGTTTGGAGATCTGGCCCATTGTCTCTGCTGCAGTTGTGGATTAACTTGAGTCATAAATAGTCGTAGAGCTGGAGCTGCACTCTTTTACCATTTTAGACAGTGGTAAATCGGTTACTTGTCACAGTAACATTCAATACATGTGCTGCATTTGGCAACAGAACATGACACGGTAACATGCATTTAAAAAAAAGATAACCACACAATTAAAGTATATATGTATGGACAGAACCAAACAATCAAGACAGAATACAGCATAACAACCACTGTTAAAGAAAACCTCACATTGTAATAGTGCAGCTCAAAAACACAGAATCTTGAAAAAAAGCAGAACACATCAGCACCACAACAAAATGCAACATATCATAAATGTACAAACATTCTTGCCACAGGTTACCTCCTCCAGAAATCTATTTTTATAATACAGTGATAAAAGATGCTTGCACCAAGCTCTGCCTTAAAATACCACCTCACGAAAAGAACAATTGATTTACAGAATTCAGAGCAATATCATACTTTCACCCCAGTACAGAGATCTGGGCCTAAATCCATTGTTTTTGTGCTCACCATCCCATCCCAGTTTGGACCTAGCCATATGCAAATCAGTCTTGACCCTACGCCCAATGGGAACAGCCCAGCCCGAACTGCCAGGTCCTCCCTGGACTGGAAACAAGCATCCTAGGACCGGTTTCGGTCTTTCAGCCCTCATCAGCCAGGATAGCTTGACTCCAGTGGCATGGAGAGTACGGGATCCACGTTTGGGCCACTCGGGGTGACAAATGCAAAAAGGACAATTGATGGACATAATGCAGAACAATCAAAGTAATTCTTTGCTGAGCAATTACAATAACGTATGTGCAACACTCTTTCTTCAGTCCAAGACTATTTTAGCAATTGTCCACAGTACTTGAGTCTCAAAGTGTCCAAATGTATATCCAAAGTAGTAGATTCGCCTCTATGACAACACCAAGGTACGTTGTTACAGCGTCATTTCCATTTATTTTTATTAAGTAAAAAAATGTATTAGCAGAATAAGTATTCTTCAAATAAGATTTCCACTAATATTACCGTAAGTTGGACCCTAAAACGACAGAAGACAATCCTTAGCTCCGCGGCTTATAGAAGCTTCCACCATCTGAGACAATGTTAGAGTTGATGGTGTACTTACTCTAACAATCGTGAAGTCCAATATAAAAAGAAGAGTCCTCAATTTTGTAAATCCGCTATCATAAATCAATTGTATAAATCTGTCAAACACTTCCTGTAACAAGATTTAAGAGAGTAGTCTCACTAACACAGCCCGGTTATACTTTGTCAGATTGGTTCATACAAGAACCACTATCATATCACTCACCTTTATTTAAAGTGATTCTCTCCAAGACGTAAACAAAACCGTATTTTTTATAAATTCGCATGATTGCTGTGTTATCCTCAATCTCACGGACACGGGTATGCGGTACATGTAATTATTCTGTTGTGAAAAAAGAGAAAAAGAACATATAGTTCTTATGTGTCAAACTTCGGCGGCTAGTATTCAAAACTGAATCTCACTCAAAACCGGGCTGCTTACCTCCAGTGCACAGCGAGTACGCCATCTGGAATCACATTCGGCAGCTAGCGTTCAACACGTGTGCCATTTTATTAACCTCATTCGAAAACGTACAGAATTGGTTGCCATCTTGTAGTGGCAAAAGTCTCTATATAGCTGTGTATTTGAAGAAATACTCTTATCTAAACACCAAATTATCATTCACAGATATATCGAAATCCCACTCTGAGTTCAAACACTATAAGCTAATATCACTTCAAATGTGAAATAGTAAACAAAACGCAAATATGTCCAACCGCGAATACTCGCGCTTATAGTAATATAACTATTGACATCTATTCTTAGTATTGACCTGGTTACCCTAGTAGCATTACAATTTGGTTTCAGTAATTCCATATAAAAAGAAGAATAATACAAAGAACCTAAACATAATATTGCCATTAAAGAGAGTATTCGAACTCTGGTTAAGTTGGTTATATCTCGGTACTCCAATCTGTAGTGCCACCGCTGCCGATTGTAATCCTGAAGTAAAATATATAATATAGAAAGTCCTGATCAATATTGAGACACCACAAGAAAGCGCATATCTCACAGTTTCGCAAGAACTTCGGATTGCCCACTCACGCTCCAGAGTTCCAACCCCGAGTATACCTGGAAATCTTACTGTAAAACGTAAATATATCACTAAATTTACAGGGGGAGAAGGTGATATAGTGACACATCGAGGGTGCAGATGTAAGGCAAAAGAAACAGATAAATCTTACATCAAAAATGTAAACAAAGGCAGTTTCTCGCTCCTTAATAGACAATGTACATAGTGTTAATACACTAAGCTCTATTGTTCCATATGTTTTAAATAATCTCTTATTTCCAATAAACAGAGGTCAAAATAAGGCAAAGAATCTAAAATATTGGCAGTTGTATACAATGAATATTCTTCACGAACTTATCTTTCACTTAGTTCTGACACTTAATTCTAACATTTTCGCTACACTAAGTAAAGTGAACATTCTTAATCTCCTAAAAAGAATTGTAGTTCAGGATCTAAATTTAATCCTTCCTCAACTGCCCGTAAAACCATAATCCATCTAGCTTCTCTACGTCTCAATTTTAGAGTTCTGTTCCCACCTCCTCTGTCTATACTAACATGTTCTATTCCATGATATGTAAATATATGAACAATGTCATACATGCACCCCAGTACAAAGATCTGGGCCTAAATCCATTGTTTTTTGCTCTCCATGCCAGTCCAGTTTGGACCCAGCCATATGCAAATCTGCCTTGACCCTGCGCCAAATGGGAACAGTCCAGCCCAAACTGCCAGGCCAGGTCCTCCCTGGACTGTAAATAAGCATCCTAGGACCGGTTTCAGGCCATGGGCATGAAATAATGTTAGTCAAAAGTGTTTTGTGACCTGGACCCTGTTCTAAAAATTATGAATGGAATGTGCTTGCCAGGAACAAACACTCCCCAGCAACCTTCACTCAACAAACTATAATGTTGTAGCCACACCCAAACCACCCAGCATGACTTAAAAATCTTACCTTGATTGGCCATCATCTCTAAAACTCTCTCCCCATTGACCTGCACTACACATTCTCTTTTTCCACCATTAACACTGCTTTAAAACATTATCTGAAACAAGAAGTAAAATCTATCTAAGCCTTCTTAATAATCCTATTTTCATAAACATGTCCCCCAAACATTCCCCCATGTAAATATACATATTGTATGTAAAATATATGCCATGTAATAGGCGCAATGAATTGCATTATCACTCGCCTACCACCATTAGTAAAACTATTCTGTTTGTTGTCCACAAAACAGGTTTATTTTTTCACTGAGTACCAACAAGCTTGTTCTTATGTACATAATTTCATGAAGAAATGCTCTTGTTGTTTTAAATAAATAAATACATGAGATGATAGATAAGAGAGCCCTCTTACAAGAGTTTATAAGAATTATTGCTCTTAATAATTGTCCTCATGTACTAAGGCTTTCAACAGCTGACACCTTCAAGCCTCGTGCTCGGGCCTCACTCTGATTGGCCACCGTCTCTGGCCCCTCCCGGCCACGCCCCCGTCAGCTCCGATCTTTAGCGTTCTCAGCTCCCGGCCCCACATCCACAGGGTCCGGTAGCAGGAGATGCTAGGTGCACAACGGGTGACAGGTGTTGTGGGCGTAAGATCATCAGACTACTTTCACCATGAATCAGATAAGTAATCCGAGAACCTCCCCTATCCTCTGAGCCTAACTCCGATCTCGCCATTTTTAATGTTTCCATACAGGGTGTGCCATTGTCGCCTCCACCCCCTCCCGAGACCCATGGGGTGTGGATCTTGTAAATTACAAGTGAGAATTACACAAAGTATTCGTCAGTAATAATTTTTCCTGACGATCCCTGACATCACCATTTGCCCTCTAGTTGGGCGCCTTGATCGCTAAGACACGAGTGATGTATTTTGAGCCGATCTGCCCAACTGCCATTTCTCTTTGACATAGTGCATGTCTACACGCTGAACTACCTTGAGTACAGCGTTCCCTAGCACTAAAATAGCATTTATGGCACAATAATCACCTGTTTCTTAATTCCTAGCACTTCCACACAGAGTTCTCTCTCTGCAGAAAACCCTTGTGATAAATTGCACTAACTACGTGTTGTTTGTATTATGTGTCTGTCTGTCCTTTTGCCTTTCAGACTATACTGATACCTCTAATTTGAAGGTACCCCATCACTTATGGTTTGTTTTTTGCACTTACTTTTCTACACCTGTTTTTAACTTTCACGTCCTCTGGTAAGGGTGGGCCTTAGAGTGCCCATACCACCGAGGTACACAAACTGATGGTCCTGATGAAAGCCCTGTAAATCATACACATATGGGCAGAAACATGTTGACCCCACTTTAAGTGGAAACAACCAAGTCATAAACTGGTAGTTTTCCCACACATATTTTATCCATGCCAAACTGACCATTGAATAAAAAATGTTCTATATGGTACAGTCACTGACATTTTTAATTCACATTTCCTTTTGACACTCTTGCCATGAAGAACCAGCTCCGCAGTAACCTGGCGTTGTAGCACACCAGGGAGGCATTTGGCTTCTCCTGGTTGGCCGATGATGAAGCATGTCACCACCCAGGGTGGTGAGTGAGGGCTTCCTGAAAAATCCCCTCTGATGTCCATTGTGGCTCATGTTGGGTGGTTTTTCCTTTTTCTCTGTGTCTAGTGCGCACTAAAAACATATTCTAGCTGTGACAATAACCAGGAAGCAACAGCTTCTTTTCTTGATGTGATTATCAATTAAACTCCATGAATGACACACAAGATCACAAGAAACTCAACAGAAACAATAGAACAATTTGTTTTTTGATCCCCAGATGACTCATCAGGAATATCTAGACGCCTGGATGATTCAGCTTCATATGAGTTCTGCTGAGATGAAGCCTTAGGAAAAAGCAGGCGTTGTAACAATTGAAGGCAGCAGAAGGAAAGAATCAAAACATTGGTATTATAGAGAATGTAATAGAAGGCAAACAAAACATCTGAGAAGATATTGACGGTGGATGAGATAGTATTTATTTACATAATATAGATCTATTTATATGTTTGAGGTTATATTTTTGTAGTAACCTATATTTTGCCCTAATATTTCATTTTCGTGAATTATTAGCATATTTATTTAGTTCAATTCTGGTTTCTTTAATTTTTGATTTGTGGTATATTTCTTTCAGAATATTTACAAATAAGTACATGGTTTATTATTTCATTATCCTTCACTGTTATGGAATAGGAGCAGTTCATGCATGTTTCTGGCATGTTTAGATTTGGGTATTAGTTGTGTTGTAATGCAATATTAATAGTTTCATAGAGAAATATTTGTAATTTTAAAAGAATGTGTTGTCACTAAAGCATATTAACGTCTTATTAATACAGGCAATTAAATATACTTAAATGTATTAACAGTACTTATCATTATATATATATTAAAATGTCCAATGAATGACAATGTGTGTAACAGTTCAACATTTTTGAAAGCAAACTTTGCATAATTTATGATAATGCAATTTTTTCAAATAAAGATAAAATAGAATTTATTTTATGAAAATACTTCTTTACAACAGCTATAATTACAATGGGTGGATACTACTATTGTCATTGCAACCTTAAAACATGGGACAACATGTTAGCCTTTAACCCCTTCCATGCTCATGACAAGCTCAGCTCGTCATGAGGCACAGTTGAGCTGTGCTGATGACGAGCTGAGCTCGTCATGAATATAGGAGAATAGCAATTTCCAGCACAGGGGAAAAATAACCACAGCAGCGCTGTGGTTAAAAAGGTCACATATACAATACCCACCCAAACCTTAGCAACATTTGAGAAAGTGCTGCGATCTTGAGTAGACCAATTTACTTATTCAACTTCAACCTTAGCCACACCATTGAAAGTGTTTGGCTCTGAAAGGGTCAGACTTACTATTCTCACTTCAGCTTTTTCCACATAGGGGAAAGTGTTAAATTCTGGAAGGATTAGGTTCACTATTGCCACTTTCAACCGGAGCCATATTGAAGAAAGTGTTGGATTTTCACAATGACAGAGTTACTATTTCCATTCTAGCGTTTGCCACATTGGGGAAACTATTGGACTCTGATAGGGTCAGATCTGTAACTACCACTGAAAATGTTGCCACATTAGGGAAAGTATTGGACTCTAGAGGGGCCAGGTTTATTATTACCACTCCAACCTAAGACACGCTGAGAAAAGTGTGGGAATCTGTAGAAGTCAGATGTGCTAGTCCTACTCTAATATTAGCCACATAGGAGAAGGCGGAGAAGGTGTTGGACTGGGGGCAGCCAGATTTAAAATTCTCATTCCAACATTTACCACACTGGGGAAAGCATTGGCCTTTGAATGGTTTCAATTTTCTTTTCCCATTCCAGACTTTGCCACATTGGAGAAAGAAAGGAATTTTTAAGGGTGTAGATTTACTATTTCCACTTCAGTCTTAGCCATCTTGGGGAAAGTGTTAGACTCTGGAGAAGCCAGATTTACTATTCCCACCACAACCTTTCTTGCACTTGAGAACGTGTTAATCTCTGAAGAGGTCATATATACTATTATCACCCCAACCCCAACAACAACAAAAAATTAATATTATACTAACAAACATTATTCATAAACATATAAATGTTAAAAATATATTTAAAAAATCATACTTAATGCATACAACTATATCAATCGCAATATAGACAAACAAAAATAAAAAGTAAACAATTAACAATAATACTACAATATCTAGCAAAATATACATATATATTTCAAAACACACTTGGTTCTAATCCCCTACAAAACCAAGAGAAAATCCAACACATGGCATATTAAATATATTTATAAATAAATAGAATTATTATGTTAAATGTATAATATGAACAAAACTATACAAAGCTCTCCTCAAAAATAGTCATTTAAATTCAATTTAAAAATCAATAAAATATATCAAAGAATTCATAAAAATGATCAATGAAACCAAGTAACATTTACAAAACAACAACAAATTACAAAACATATTTATTTAAAGAAAACCCCCCTACCAATCTAGCTACCTGGTAACAAATAACATAAAAATAGTAAAATTAATTATATCATTATAATAAATAACAATTAAAAACAGAAATTAAAGCATCCTTTAAAAAATATATATTTAAAATAAATTAAACAATTAACAGAATAAAACAATTGTTTGGTTAACATATTTACAAAATTAATAAATTAAATTAACAATTTGATAAGAAATTCTATCACTCCCCACATTATACCTCTACAAACCTAACAACCCACCAAAGAATAAAAGCTACTGTATAAAATATTCTGTAATCAAACAAAATAAACAACATTTATTCAAAGAAATTCCTGCAAACATTTCTAAACAGTAAATAAATCAATAAAAATAAAGAAATACACTTTGACAAAAGGTTACTGGATATATCCAATGATATGAAAGAAATCAATGTTATTAACATACATATCTTCTACAAATCAAGATAAACGATATTCTTACCTTCAATATAGTCAGCCCAAAAAATTATTGAGAGTACAATATTTGTCCCACCGTAATATTGACCCAACGATATTGTTGAGTTGATATTAAGGTGGAACCTCAGAAAATAAGCAAGACTGAAGAGACAGGGAAGACTCCCCGATGTGTATTACGCTATTCAACAAAGGTAACTACATTTTACGAAAAACATTACAAAAACATTGGCATCTCCATCTCCTGATGCATAATACCTCCAAGTGTCAGCTAGACAACAAAGACCCAAATGGGCTTCAGAAGTACATTTGGAGCGAAGAAAATTTGAAACAAGAAACTTCTTTCAAAAACCACCAGGATTGCACAAATCCACAATGGCACCTTCGGGAGAGCCCCAATCAGAGTGAAACCAGACTTAGGTTGCTTCTATTCCAATTAAGAACGACCTGGCCTGACAGTTTGAGCTTGACTGTTCCCACTGGAGCAGGGGCAAGACTGATTTGCATATGGCTTGGTCCAAACTGAGGTGGGTAAAAGAACAAGGGGTTGTAATGCTGCCCTGAGTGATTGCCATGGGCTAAACTTATCGCAAGCATTCCTCCCATCCCTTTTTTGTGTTTGGTGTACCGCTCTAAGTGACAAGGGTTTGCTGAGACGTTGGTCCCAAGTTCACTGTGCCATTAGAACCAAGTGATGTAAGACTAACAATCTTTAATCAGGGTGAAACTGGTCTTGGGTTGCTTGTGTTCCTGTTCAGGGGGGACTGGGCTTGGAATTTCAGGCTGAGCTGCTCCTAACGGAGCAGGGTCAAGACTGCTTTGCATAAGGCTGCGTCCAAACTGAGGTGGCATGGTCACAAAAGAATGGTGGGTTGGAATGCTACCATGAGCATTGGTTAGACTTATTGCAACTATTCCTCTAACTTTCCTTTGTGTGTTTGAGCCATCTGTAAATTACCCATGAACAAAGGGTCCAAGAGGTAAAAGTGTACACAAAATAAAAAAATGGCTGGACTGCCCTAGCTCTCATGTTACATAATATTCTGCCCATGCAACCTCTACAACAAAGGAAGCACTTTCTGCTCACTCAAGATCCATAAACCAAGCCTAAGAAAACACCTACCAGAGCGCTTCGGCAACTAACATGAAGATGCCCACAGATTCAGATTTTTTACTATCAGTCATGTAAAACAACCTTCGCAAGGTTGTAACAGGGACCTGCTACCACGATAGAAATAATGCAGCACACATAGAAAGAGCAAACAATGAGGAGAAATAAAGGTAAATCTCCTTGTTGCGTCACTTCTGACACATTCACAGGTTCACAAAACCTTGTAAATATGGGAATTTGTTGGAATCCATGGGTTTTGCATGGGAACACCCACAGCAACTCTCATGGTACGTCCTTTCACACAGAGTAATGCGTGAAAGGAGGCCATATTTACAAGGCCATGAAAAGTCACGCAGGATGGCTTTGCGTGGCCTTGTAAATATGGCTCAGCAGTGTGTGCAACCCAGGCGTAAAAAAAAAGTGACGCTCCGGTGGCGCAGGGGCCTTGTTAATATGCCCCTCTGACATGAAGAATAGATGGGAAATGAGCACTCTAAAGATAAACACATGAATAACCCATTTTAACTTTGTTACAAAAGTATTGCAAGCTGTTTAATTTAAGAGGTTTTCAACGCAAGCTGATTTGTGTTTGGGGTAGCATGTGGCTCCATCCCTGCTGTTGTGTAATAAATTCTAGCAGTTCAAAATATAACATACTCCTATTAACGCGTTTCAACAGACGATTGTGGATATTCATGGTAAATTAGTTCAGAAGAAACAGAAAACAAGAGAATCCAGTCATTCCTTCTATTGTATAGGTGGTGGTTGTAATTCTGCTTTCATGACCTGCCTTACAAGACGACTGTGATACATCACTGCTCTAGGGTAATTATGTCATAATTAGGTCTGGCTTAAATGTAGCTCCAGCTGTCTCACCAGTCTCATGCACTAAAATATCATGAATAACAAAAACCTAGATTTACAATACAAAAAGGTTTTCCATTGGTCTGTTCAGCTGTCATTCACATTTGTTTCTAATCACCACAGAATATATCATGAGGCATTGGGTCAGCCGCCTTATACTGTGTGGCAGCATTTTACCTGTCTAAAAAGAAGTTCTCTTCAGTGACAAGGTTGCTTTGCCAAATATTTTTTCTTTCCATTTTATATCCTTTTCCTATTTGTTTCAGTTATTCTTATGTCTTTAAATGATTTTCTACTAAATTGTTTCAAAGCCGATGATACCTTTTTTTACCCCAACAAAATTCATATTTTCCTGTGATGCACATTAAACATAGGTTTTATGTTTCTTCTAAAGACACATGCCTGCCAGGAAGAACCTTATGCATATGTTTTCAGCTTTTTATTGCAAGCCTGTAGTTGCCACTTTTAGGTGACTTATTTCTTTTAGCTTTTTTATTGCATATAATTGCATGAAAAAAGAAACTATCGTAGCAGCTTACCACGACTAGACCTATTGGCTTTGCTAGTGCTTTTCTAACATGTCAGATGCAAAGTCACAATTAGAGTGTGTAATAAAATATCCTTGTACTGTACATTTTTTCCTGGATGTGACAAACAACAGGCTCTAACGGTCAATGGAACCCTCAACACCTGGGCGCGACAGATTTGAACACAATGTATGGTGCACAACCGTGGTAGGTGCAGAAAGTGCTCAATATAAGTACATACCGCATAAAGAAATTAGACTTGCTTTTAAGGGGTCCTTTTTTTGCATTATGAGGCTGCGACTCAAAACACGCGTGCCTTTCCTAGCTCTAGATTTAAGAACATGTTAAAATGTAGTGTAGGTTTAAAGGGCTTAATATTTCAGTTCTTTTACCTTGCTCAGATCAAACTCCATGGCTTGCAGCCCAACCCTTTTAAGGTAAGCTCGTGCTATAATACATGCTCACCTCTTTTGATAGCTAAACACGAGATTTGGGTAATTAGATGCAGAGTCTTCTCAATTAGCTGCAGAAATCCCTCGTGTGGGCGGGTAACTCTTTTGAATTTTGGGTCTGTAACTGGCACTTTAATCTAGGATGGCTTAACTTGAAGGCCAGCTTGAACTGAGCAACACAAATGTGAATGCCGTGGGCTATAGAGGCCCTATCATCTTTCCTCCATTCTGCTCATGCCTTCTTTAGCCCTTAAAACCTATTCTCTGCCTGTACTTTATGTAACCATAATTATATATCGTTGCCAATTTCCGGTTTCGGCCTAATCTCTGTTCCCTGAAATGCATCCTGATTCTGTAAGGCAGGTATCCCTTGCCTCTTGTTGTGCTCTCACGTTTCTGATCCTCGCCACATTTCTATAGCGATTACAGGGCTTACGTTTCTCCATCCTTTCTTGTTGAAATGATCCCTTTTGGATGCACTTGCTATCTTTTTTTCTCACTATTACACCTGGTGTGACTAGACTCTCAGCACCTGCCAGCTTGGTTTGTCACAGTTTGGATCCCATAATATTGCCATTCAATGCATGTAAAACTGCTCTTGATAAATCACTCCTTTCCCACCCGGCTTTTGGGCAGAGTGTTTTCACCTCGGCCATCTTGCCATTGATATTGTTATGTTTGCTGTATCTAGAAGGGGTACTCCTTTCTTTAATTCAGTTTAGATTTTCAGGTTATATCCTCCCAAGTACGTGTTATTGGAGTACAGCAACACCAACATTTAGATCTAATGGGGATTCATTATCCTTGTATCTTTGCTAAATTGTTATTTGTACAGTAGGAACCCACCTAGAGCTCAAGGCACTGGGCATTCAGAGAGTTAAGGACACTGTTCAAGATTGAGATACACAGCACTGGCTGCACCAACAAGGGTAAAAAATAAAGCCTGACACTAAAGAAAGTGTATTCATGCACTGCATTTATTATGATGCATCAGGGCAAACTGAGTGGTGTAGTGTGAGGCAGTGTGTGCCAACCCCCCTACTATTCAAGATTGTGTGCAGCAATCACTCGATTACCTTTCTCTTGTACTTACAAAGGAGGTAGTTGGGTCGCAATTAGGATGAGCCACGGTGAGTGGCAAGAGTACATACGTATGCAAGCATGGGTGGGATTTATAATGTGCAAACCTAGAAAAAAAGCAAACGAGCTTAGAATCTAGGGCAGGGCAGAAGGGTGAGGCCAGGGAAGAATAACTTGTTGGGGTTAAGAGGGCAGAAAGGGCAGGGCTCTGGCCTTGTTACTTAACCGTGATTTTCATTACTCTGAATCTTACAGCTAGATTCATCAAAGAAAAATGCGCTCGCAAAGGTCCAGATTCTGAGAATCTGGCCCTTTGCGAGTGCAATTTTTGCACTTCGCACATTTGCGAGGAATTGCATTTAAGGAATCTCTATTTGAGATTCCTTAAATGCAATTCATGAACCATTTCAAAGTTGCGAAATCACAATTTTGGGCCGCTATTTACCGCGAGGTCAAACCTCGTGGTAAATAGCGAAAACTTAGATAAATGCATTTAAATGCATTTTTTTAAGTTGCATGTTACACAAACACATGTCCTTTGGACATGTGTGTGCGCAACACCAATGTAGATTACATTTCAGGGGTGCTACAGGGTGTCCTTTGGACACCCCTGGCACCCTTGAAATCGCATCCTTATTTGCGATTAGCAAACTGCTAATCGCAAATAAGGAATAACTCCCCATTCATTCCTATGGGCCTTTAGCCCATAGGAATGAATGGGGAGTAATTCCTTATTTGCGATTAGCAATTTGCTAATCGCAAATAAGGAATGTGTAGGAATCGCAATTTATTTAGCGATTCCTACATGAATCCCGTTTTGCAAGTCCTTAATAGCGATTCCTTAATAATCGCTATTAAGGAATCGCAAAACGGGACTATGATGAATCTGGCTGTTAGTCTTCCTCATTAGATCCTAGGTTTCCCATCCCTCTCCTCCCTTTCTTTAGATGCAACAGGAAACTTTCTAATACTTGTTGAAGTCAGGAAGGGATTTGTGTCTATAGTACTTTTGCCTACAGATGGTGCAAAGCGAGGCATCAAAAGCAAGTTTTGTTTTTTGTTTAAAGTTTAACAGGGTAAGTAAGAAAACTCTCTATGGCCTGGGGAGGGACTTCAATATGCAAAGACTAGGACGAGGAAGATGGACGTGGAGGTAATAACATACACATTCTAGGTGAAGGTTAAGATGCTACTTTTTTTAAACAATTGTTTTTTAAGCTATTTCTTATTGGTAGAAGGGTACTCGTTCTGCTCAGTTATGTTCTCCCAATACTGAGTCACCAGCTGCATGATGGTGTGGATTTTGTGGAACACTAGTCAGATGATCTTTTACCCATTCATATTTGAATTGGATAATAGAATCTTTTGGGGGCTAGTCCTTGCGTTGAGTGCCACCAAGCTATCTGATAGTCTCCTGTCTGTGAGGGTTAGTTCAATACAGTCAGAATTACGATTGTTTACAGTGCATCTTTTGGCGCTACAGATGTCTATCCTACTGATTGATCTACAGCCCCTAACATGTCGAATCCAATTTGTGACCTTGTTCTCTAGAGAGTCCATGCCCTCATTCCTTGAATGGGAAGAGAGATTGGGTACATTGATCATATACATTGGTGGTGCTGGTGACGAACTCCTATGTTGGATGTATTGAACTGTCTGCACCTATTGCTGGGCTGGTGCCAGTTACTGCTCCTAAACAACCTAGCCCTCAGGTTGTCGTTACCAGGGCTATATCGCTGACAATCGCTCAGATTCCTCGCAAAACTAGATTCCCCAAGGGACCCAAGCCTGATATTGTTCAGAGCAGAGGTCCTAGCTTGCCTTCCTCGGGTTTCCTCACTTTTTTTTTTAAAATCTTTTTATTATTTTCTAACACAAACAACAGACATGAGGACGGGCAACCGCTTCTACATAAAGCACGACAAATAGATATAAAGGAGGCATTTGACATTGTTTCTACAATCAAGATAAATCAACTAGCCAGAACCGACTCATTGGCGAGGAGTTCCCTTATTATAACAAGCAATACAATGGCAGGTCATCCACATAATACCAGGCTACTATGTCGTAATCACTAATAAACATATGTACAAAAGAGGGTCCAGGGGAAATCATTTTTAACGACCAGGTAGTCTCCAATCCCCCATTAACTAAGCATACAACAAACAAGGAGAGTACCGGTCAGCCAATAAAGAGACCAAGAATCTAGAGAAAATGAGTGAATGAAGTGTAAGAACCATGCAAATTCAGTCCCACTATTTTGAGATGAATCCCATCAGCCCACCACACTGGCGGAGCATCGTCATCTGGGAATAAGATTAACGAATACAGTGCAGTACACCCCTGACTTGGGGGAATCTTGCTGCACTGCACTCGAAACATGAGCGATCCGCCCAAGTATGATTTCAAAAAGAAGTGGTGCTGAAAATTGCAGTGCAAAATAGAATACAGTGAAATTTAAAAATAGCTACCGGGAAACACAACCATACTTTATTACGTCTAAAACAGGTGCCAAGGTTAAAAAGGTGAAGACTGATAGTTTGAAAAAATAACTATCTCATAGCAATAGGACAAGGGTCAACATGTTTCAGCCAAATAGGTGACAATGACCTGGCTTTCGACAGGACCAAGCGTGGTAAAAGCTACTGCAATGATATTAGAATAATGGGTGAAAAATAAATGTAGAATTAAAAATTTAGAAAACACACATTATTGTTACGATACACCCTACCAAGACCTGGTGGACACTGATCTGTCCTAGTATCCAGTTGATACAGGGTGCCAATTCATTCCTGCAACAATAATAAATATACATCCATGAATATAATGATTAATTACAATTCTAGCTCTTAGTCTCAATATATATCTGCTGTATAGAAATTACAGAAGAGGTAAGTACCCCCTAAGGTGGGTAAACTAACTTTACTAAACAAATATTAACTAACATTCTAAGTGTACTCACCCATCTTTGTGTGGGAGTAAGCCTCACCTCATCTGGCAACTGCTCGGTTGTGGAGGCCCGCTCTGTATGGGGTAAAAGGAACACATCCTCATCAGTTGCATATGTGTTCTCTCTACCTAAAAAACCTTTTTTGTTGACAAAAACTAAAAGCAGACCATAGACCTCTAACCCAGGGTCTGGACTCAATGAAAAAGTAATAAACAATAGTTATAGAGGAATCAAAAGAACCCAAACTGGATAAAGAAATTAAAGGTCATTATACACAGACAATAGTGTAAACTGACTTGCATTACCAAGAATCAACAGTGAGCCAGAGGGTTTGTAGTTGTATATAGGTTCCTCTAAAGTTTGTATTCTGTTACAAACCTCCACAGAGACAAATCAATATATTAAAAAGTCAGATTGTTGTATCAGGGCTAAAAGACTCACCTATCCGTCAGTACCCCTCTCTTTGACCAAGCCGAAGGGGAGGTAATTGAGTGCTTGGAACAGTGTCTTTTATAGTCCTAATGATTGGTTAATGCCTGACACCTGACTGAACCGAGGAACCTGAAGGAGCATGTCTGTAGGATTAGTGATCGCCCGTAATGCCAGTGCGCATGCTCAGTGAAGACCAGTGCCTCGGTTTTAAGAGATTCGTTGTTTGTCATATGTGAAAAATGCCTCAATAGTATAGTGTTAGTTAAAGACCGCATGCGCACTAATTTGCCGAAACTAATCCGTCGGCTGTGCATGCGTGTAGTTGTACCACTATACTACACGTAACCTAGAATGACTTATGGCTACATCTTTTTATCGTAAGGCCGAGAATTCCTAGAATTTCATAGTTTTGGACAAATGGAAAATTCCTAGTTATGAGTCCGAAGAGAATTACAAAACAATGTGCCTCGTGAAGCCTAAGCAATTTCTTTATTGGCTGACCGGTACTCACTTTGTTTGTTGTATACTATGTTGTAATGTCTTGCGTGCTAAGTCCATTCCGGACCCCATCCTCAGGTCCGTTCCCCCCCCACACCCCCCCCCCCCGCCGGCGCTATGATCTTAAGGCTAAATGTAATCAAGTGGTAAATCGTAACATATGGGTTCCACAGGTGACATCATTCTAACAGCCTTATCAGACATTCTGACTATTATGGAAGCCGCGAATCGCCTCACGCGCTTGCTCCTCAGTATCAAGGTATTTTTTCTATTGGTCCTCATCTACAATTAGCGCGCTCGTCTCTGAGTCAGTTTCCAAATCTGTCGCCTTCAGCGCTATCACAAGGGCCTCCCATGCTCGCGCCGCTTCCAATGCCCTGTCATTATGGGGCCTGTGGGCCTGTTGCAGGCGTACTGAACTCTCACTGTTTGCCCACGCAAGTAAAGCAGTCTTCCATCTAAGGTAGCTAGGCTCCGCCGCGGCTTTCCAGTGGGATGTAATTTCCCTCCTAGCAAGTATCAAACCTAAGTCCACAAATTTGCTAGTCAATTTTGTTTTGCTAGTATGTGGAAACCAATGTAGCAAGCAAGTCCCCTTATCTGGAGTAATCTGTCATTGTTTGGAGATGGTGTACTATTGCCCTATGGCACATTGCAGGAGACTTTTGGCCTCCCACGGGGCCACTTCTTAATACATGCGGCCCTGGTTGCCGCCATCCAGAAATAGTGGGACACTGGCCTTTCGGAACCACCAACGAGCGAGGCGTGTCAATATGTAGTGATGGCAGCGGGCACGTATAAGGCGGTCACCTGTTTGAACAATCGCATGCTAGGAGAAGGACTGGCACCGTTGCAGAGGCTACGCAAGCAGTGGGCGATGGATATAGCTAAAGAGATACTGGCGCGGCCTGGTTGCAAATATTTAAAAGGGCAGGAAGGGCAGCAGGAATGCCAGATTCCAATTGATCCAATTTTACATTCTGCATAGGGCGCATCTAACACCGGCAAAAATCAACCAATGTTTCGATGTTAATACGGCGTGGTGTCCCCGATGTAGATTGGGGGTCGCTGATCTAATGCACCTGCTGTGGGACTGCCCGCAGTTGGGTACATACTGGGAGGAGATAATCGCTTTACTCTGTATGCATCAAAGTATCTAACGCTACCCGACGCCTCCCTGATCCCTAAATAAATCCCCCCATTGCAGAGCGGAGCTGCTGAAATAGTGCGACAAGTATTCGTATAGGTAAGGTCCGGAAAAAATATAGAAGCAGAGGAAGCGCCACCATTTTTAGCAGGGCTACTCGACCCGCCACCGACAATGTCAGGGTCCCCCAGAAATGCATGCTGCCCTTAAGTCCCCTTATTGCCCTACTCATGTTACCTTCAAGAAGGTCTTCCTGAGTGTGATAAACGTGCGTCCCCAAGTAGGGAAGGCACCTAGGTTCCCACGCCAAATCAGGCGGAAGGGTAGGTGGGTCGCATGCTCTGGCCACTGGAAATACACAAGTCTTCGCCCAGTTGACCCGGAGGCCAGAGACATCTCCGAATCGGCTTAGCAAGGCACACGCTCCCTCCAGTGCTCCTCTCGCATCTCTCAAAAACAGCAAATGATCGTCCGTGCATAGTGAGATATAATGCGGTCGACCACTAAGTCTCAATCCTCGGAACGCCCTCCCCATCCTAGCCCGCGTTGCCAATGGCTCCATGGCTAGGGCAAATAGCAGCGGGGAGAGTGGGCAACCTTGCCTAGTGCCATGCCCTACGGGGTATGAAGAAGAAATGACCCTACCAACCCTCACCCTAGCACTTGCCGATGAATATAATATTTCAGTCCAGCGGACGTATCCCTCCCCAAGTCCAAAGGCTTTCATGACTGAGAACAAACAGGGCCATTCCAGGCTGTCAAATGCTTTGGCAATGTCTACAGAGAGGACCACTGCCTGGTCTTCCGCTCTATAGTCCCCATCCAATACTCGTATCAGCCTGCGTATGCTGCCAGTAGTATTGCGAGTCGGGATGAAGCCAGCCTGGTCCGAGTGTACCAGCCATGTCATAAAAGGAAGGAGTCGAGTAGCCAGCACATGACTCAGTATCTTATAATCAGTGGTGATCATAGATAGAGGCCGATATGCGGACGGGTCGGTAGGAGTTTTCCCTGGCTTAAGGAGGGGGATGATAATGGCCTCCCTTGCGGAGGTCGGCAGTACGCCCCGCTGCTTGGACTCTCCATTCATCGCCAGCAATCTGGGGGCTAGGATGTCAATATAAGCCAAATAGAATTCGCTGGGTAGCCCATCACTGCCTGGAGTTTTGTTGCGCGCCAACTGTTTAATGACGCAACAAATTTCAGAAATCGTGATGTCCCGGCCCAAGGCCTCTGCCTGATGATGAAGTCAGTGCCAGTATGGGCACGCATCTAGGGGTGGGATCGGCCAGCCACGCCAACAGGGTGCCCACCTTATCCCTTTCAGCATGCGCACGGGCCAAGTACGCTCTGTGGTCGAAGCACCTTAAGCGCTCCACAGCCACTGCCACTACTTCCCTCTGGGTCTGGACCATGTCCCGTGTCTCAGAACCATTAGAGTGGTCTCTCTCGGCTTCCCTAAGGGCCTGCTCCCCAGTTTCAATTTCCTGCAGCAACAGCTTCCGCACTCCCACCCACTTAGTAATACAAATCCCACGGACCACCACTTTAAAAGTGTCTCATTCCAGGGCGGCGTCGTGGCCGTACCTTCATTCTCCGCAAAAAATTGTTCGATCCCTACTCCCAGCTCGGCACAAAAGGCCGTGCCCTCCAGTAACTCGGGCGCAGTTTCCAGATCCGAACCGCAGGGCGCTCCGCAACCCAACAGAAACTCACCAGCAACGGATTGTGGTCCGAGATGGTGCGCGATAAATATTCGCTCCCTATTGCCATAGCCGCCGGTCCGGGACTACAAAAGACTGCGTCGAGACGTACGTGCAAGTCATGCAAAGCCGAGAAGTATGAATCATCTCTATCGCCACCAAACATCTACAAAACCCCAGTGAGCCTGCCATTGGACCCTGAGATTCACTAGTTTATGGATCGGGCCGTAGGTAGTGGAGGGTGGGACCTGTCCATGGTCACGTCCGCAATAGAGTTAAAGTTTCCCCCCATCAAGACCGGGTTCGTAAAATAATCTGCCAGGGCTTCAGACAGACTCTCCAAAAAGGGAGCCTGTTCCACATTATGGGCATAAACACTGCAGAGGGTCACCTTCCGCCCATAAAGGCGTCCTCTAACCACAGTATAGCGGCCCTCAGGATCTATCAGGTGGTCAATCATTTGAAAGGGGACCCCAGCCCTAATCCAAGTTAACACCCCTCGCGCAAAAGCTGAATAGGTGGTGTAATAGAGCTGTCCTCGCCATCTGCGCTGGAGTGCCAACGCCTCTGTTCTATTCAAATGTGTCTCCTGCAGGAAAGCTATCTGTGCGCCTCTACGCACTAAGTAAGAGTGGACCTTTTATCTATGCTGCATGGAGTGCAATCCCCGCACATTCCAAGTCACACATTTCACATCAGGTAAGGGACCCATAGTATTGATGCAAAAAACACCGGATCCTCTTGTTCCCCCCTAGCCGCGCCGGTGGGTACCATTTCCCACTCAAACCATCCCCTTCCCCCAACAATCCCATCCCACCCACAACATTACCCACCCCCCAAGAACAGGCACTAACATAGTGAATCCCATCCAAACTAGCCCAACAATTGCCTTAAGCGGTATAAAGGCAGACTAACTGGGGACCATCCGGTGGGGGCTGGATAGAGCCTAGCAAGTAACCTGTAATTAGTCAGTGCAACGCCCAGCTTCCGCCCCAGGAACCCCCAGCAGTCCATCCCTCCTAGTACCCCCCAAGCATAACTCCACTTACCACAATGGCCTAAGAATTAGTCCATAATGTCCACAATGAGCCTAACCCGGAGTCCCCCCTCATCATAGTGCAAACTGGTCCTCTAGGGAGCCCACAACATCCACTTCTCCCCCATGCGCTGTCAACATCTAATCAGATCAGGCCCCCCTCCCTCGCATAAAACACAGAGTCTACTCATCCATGAGGCCATCCGCCGTTCCCGGTGTGACCAGCGGCAGATGCAAACTATCCGATGCTGAAGTGTCCGCCTCCGAAGTATTCTTGTCATTCTCCGGGTCCGAGCCTCTCAGTGAGGTCATCATCAAGTCCCCAGAGATCACCGATACCGCCGCTAATCCTCCCCTGCGCTCCAACTCTGTTTGTGAGGTCTATTGTTTCCGAAGTCCCCGCCGCCGGCGCCTTATACGCTGTGATCTTCGGGGCAGCGAGTCCTTTGCCAGTGCCCGTGCCTCCCGTTCTGGGCCATCCCTTCCAGCATGATAAGATTCCAGCCATGTCCATGTATCCTCCGGTGTATCATGAAAACAGGTTTCCCCATCCAGAATTGTACGAAATTTGGCTGCAGTTCCTTCTTGATTGCTTGGAAGGTCGCTCGATGCCGCTGAGTCTCGAAAGAATAATCCGGGAATAGAGTGACTTTAATATTGCCGACCTGGAAGGGGCCGTCCGTGCGAGCCTTTTGAAGAAGCATGTCCGGGTCTCTAAAATGTAATAGGCGTGCCACCACTGGTCGAGGAGGCTGTCCCTGTTGCGGGGGTCTAGCAGGGACGCGGTGTGCACGCTCGAGAGTATAGAAGGCAGACAAGCCCTCAGGGGCCACCTCCGTTCTCAGCCAGTCCTCTAAGTACCGTACCATGTCTGATCCCTCCGTTTTCTCTGGCAGGCCCACCACCCAAATATTGTTTCGCCTGTTTCTTCCTTCCCCATCCTTCCCCATCCTCCGCACGCTTCTGTAGCACTGCGATCCGGTCCAAAGCGCTTGACATCTTTGCGGCCAGTGTGGTCTGTGCAGGCGCTATCTCTTGGACTACGTCCTCCACATGTTTCACCCGGTCCAATAGTTTCAAGTGGTCCACCCGCAGGAGTCCAAGCCCTGTCGCCACCTGTGCAATGTCCTGCTGTAGGGCAGCACGTGAGTCCGCAATGGCAGAAAGGATCCTATCCAGCTGTTGTTGCAATCCAGGCTCTTGCGCTAAGTCTTGCGTATCCTGATTAGCTTGAGACAGGGCTTCGGAGTCAGAGGGCTGGTGTTCCTCTTCCTTCTTCTCTCTGGGTTTACCCATGCGTCGGTAGGTCGAAATCAGATAAAGGCCAGCAGAGCCTAATCTCATAGTACGTATTGGGTGGGCATGGTGTTCGAGTCCTGGACCAAAGGACCCTCCAGGGCTCCTCCCGGGTACTCAGCCCGTCGTCCGCCGGTTCCGCCCCCACCGACACCACCAGTCAGTCCCTTCCAGTCACTGCACCGTCTGTGTATGCCCGGGCAGGCCAAAATCTATGACAGGAGTATCCAATACAATGCGTTCTCCAAGCCCGGTGGTCGCTCCGCGACTCAAAGCATGGCAGCCCCTGGGCCCACGCCAGGTCTCATGTACCACCTCGTTCACAGCCTCCGCACCGCAAATCTATCTAAGCACTCCTCCACAGCCCTCCGTGAGCCCACTTGTTCTTTAGACCCGTCTCAATCATGAGCCCACGCCATGGGACGTATTGCCAGGTTGTGGGCATCCCCTCTACCCACTTCGCGGGCCCACCTCTGTAGGTCTCGCCCCCAGTGTCTCCAGATCAGGCCGCCTCAATCGCTCCATTGTGACCAGCAAGAGATTCGAGTCAGCAGCCCCTATCCTTGCCTCAGTACACAATTAGCTGCACCCCAGGGCTATTCATCCACCTCCGCAGTCCACAGCTCCAGCAGTCGCCCCTCTGCGCCCACCGGCACAGGTCTGACTATCGTGTAGGCCTCAGGGTGCCCCGGGTCCCGGCCTCCGCCTCAATGGCCTCCGGCTCGCCGGAGCGGATCAAGGGTAGGTCAGGGCCTACTCGTTGGTAGTCTGGGCCCTCTTGTCCTATGCGGTGTAAGCACAGGCGCGTCAGCCCCGGAGCACCACTCGGCGCGGCCGTCCCTCCCGCACCGGCGCCGCCGATCAGGAGCCACCACCAACAGTGCCCCACACCAAGGCCGATCCGCTCCTCTTTTTCAGGGCGCCGACTGCCGGTCCCAGCATCAGTCTCGCAGCCCCACCCGGGGAATCTTCTGCGATGTAGCTTCAGGGGCCCCCACTGGTGCGAAACCACACCCGCGCCGAGCTCAGTCTTTTCTCCTGACCTCCAGCACCGCTCCAACACCAAGGGCAGCGCACCCCCCAGAACAGTCTAAGGCGGCCGTCCGTGGCGCTAGTTGAGCTGCGTAGGTGTTCTTAATGGAGTGGAGCCGCCATTTTGTGAGCGCCGATCGCGTTCAGCGCCGCCCGAGAAACCCCTCCATTATACCGGGTTTCGCCGCCATATCACCCCCAGGCACTGCTAGGGGGGCTCAAAAGGATCGGTTTTCAGGAGTACCGCGGGGTTCGCGAGTGGAGCTCAGCGCTCACACCACCGCCTGCATCGGCGTCCAAGCCACGCCCCCGGGTTTCCTCACAACCCCCAAAGTACTACGTTACGTGAGAGGCCTTGGGGAATTCTCTGGTACCTTTTTATCTTGATTACTTAAATTGCTTAAGCTACTAATGTTAGTTTCAGCTGCAGCCATAATCAATTTGTTCACCATGTTTGTTAATTAGAATATCATATAGTTGAACCCCCCTACCTCTGCCCCCAGCTCATTGATTAGTACAGCGGGGCTATCAGCGTTGAGTAGAGGCAGTTCTAATGGGGCCTTTAAACCTGCAGACTCAGGGAGAGCCTCCAAAACGGCTGGGGTCTCTGCTGTTTTTTGGGAGTGGCAGGAAACGATTGCTACATGGTATGGTTGACTCTAATGGGTGCTCACAGGAGGGATGAGATTGTCTAAATTGCCAGTACGAGTAAGCGGAACAGAACCTGGCACAGGTGAACCCCTGCTTGTTGATTTCCTGAGAGCTTTCTTTTTCAATAGATTAGGAAGTGTATGAGTAGCGTGCTCTGGTTTCCCATCTGTGCCCCCCTGGGTCTTGTTATGTGGACTTTTGGTGCCTTTGATAGATTCAACTTCTTTAATCAGCAGATCTATCTCATTGAGATACAGTTGTTAAAATTCTTTGTTGCCTTGCTGTACATAGCGGTTCCTTGCACAAGCACAGTAGCTTTACGCTTTCCCATAGTGGCCAAAAAAGGAAGATAAGGATAAACAAAAAGGTCAACCACATGTGCAAACAACAATTAAGGAGAAAGTCAATTTGTCCACAATTTTAACATATATATAATATCGCTAGTAACAGTGATCAAGAGACAAATAATATGTTAATTTGTTGTGCCAGTCAATTTAGTCTGATTACATGCATTGAGTTTAAAAGGGTCGTGAGGTGGCACTGGATTTAGCAGGACCTTCTCTCAACCAATAAGGGCCCAAGTCACTTCCTCCGGACTTAGATTTATTTATTAATTTATTTATCTATGCAATTTATACAGCACACAAATACCCTGGGGTGTCTCGGCGCTGTGGAGTAAAAGAAGAGTAGCTGAGTTGGGTGACTACTGGTTGAAGAGCCAGATGTTTACTAGTTTCCTAAATGTCAGGAGGGTGGGACTGGTTTTAGTGTGGATGGGGAGGGTATCCCACAGTCTAGCTGTGGCAACTGTGAATCGTCTATCTCCCTAGGATGTTTTCTTAGAGTGAGGAATAGTAAGTAGGTGAGCTGAGGAGGAGCGCAAGGGTCTGTTAGGGATGTATGGACATAGTACTTTTTTTAGGAATTTAGGTCCCATGTTGTTAATCGCTTTATATGCGACGCACAGTGCTTTAAATTTGGTTCAACTTCTGATAGGCAGCCAGTGAAGTTGACGTATGACTGGAGATTTGAACTTGGGGGTGCCGGACAGAATTCTGGCCACTGAGTTCTGTACTAGTTGCAATTTGTTCAGGACTTTCTCCTGGGCGTTTAGGAGGAGTCCATTGCAGTAGTCAACCTTTGACATAACCAGTGTGCACATGAGGGTCTGCCGGCGCTGGGTGGGAGGAATGGTAGAAGTTTCCTGATCATTTTAAGGGTGTAGCAGGATGAAAAGATGCCAGCGTTCACATGGTGGATGAACGAGAGCTTGCCGTCGAACATTACACTCAAGTTCCTGACCTTTGTGACAGGTCCTGGAGGAGATCCCAGATCGGTTGGCCACCACGTGGGGGAACAGCCAGGGGCTAGGCTGCGAAAGTTCATTACTTCCGTTTTATCGGAGTTCAGCTTTAGGCAATTGTTTGCCATCCAGGAGCTGATGGCTAGCATTCCCTCCTGGAAGCTGGCAGCAACTGCTCCTCCATCATTGTTTACTGACAGCCCCATTTGGGTGTCGTTGGCGTACGAAGATAGTCTCATCCCGTGTGCTTTGATGACCCTGGACAAGTCTGACACATAGATGTTAAATAAGGTTGGACTTAGGGAGGATCCGTGGGGCACACTATAGGGAAGGGTAAATACAGGGGAGTAGAAGCAGCCGAGTTTAACTGACTGGGTGCGGTTGGAGAGGAAGGAGGTGAGAAGGGCTCTGGCCTTATGATGATTGCCGATGGAGGAGACACGGTTGATCACGATGGCGTGATCTACCGTGTCAAAGGCAGCGGAACGGTCCTGTAGTATCAGGACTGCAGCGCCGCCTTGGTCTAGGATCAACCTGATCTCATCAGATGCCTTAATGAGGGCCGTCTCGGTCCTAAACCCAAATTGGGTGTCATCCAAAAGGTTATTGTGGTCGATGAACTGAGATAATTGAATGTTCATGATTTTTCCAACCTTTTTTTAAAAAATGGGAGGCATGCAATAGATCTGTAGTTTTTAGATTCTTAGGGGTCGGGATTGGATTTTTTTAGTAGGGGTTTGATAATGGCCTTTTTCCAGACTGAAGGGTAGGAGCCTGTATGGAACATTGAATTGCAGATGGATGGGGCCTATCAAGTCAGGAATTAATTTAAGAATGGAAGGGGGATAAGGGTGAAGGGGGGATCCTGATTTAATGGAGGAGATTAGCTCTGTTATCTGCTTGGGTGAAGCCTGGCTGAATTCGGAGAACGCATTGGCTGAGGCGTTGTTGAAAATGTTGCAATTAGGATGGTCTGAATTGACCTGGGTTGAGAAGTTGGAATACATTTGATTGACCTTGTCTCCAAAGAAGTTAGCGAGGGAGTTACAGAGGGCTTGAGAGGCATCTAGTCTGCTTATCAATAAAATTTAGACTTAAGGACACAAATTCAACAGTACCTTTTAACTTAGAGGCAAGCGTGGTTGCCCGCCAATTCCAGTCTCTGATGGGCTCAGACGAGCCTGCTCTTGGTCCAGGCCTTTCCTTAGCACTTCCTGCGTTGTGGGAAATGTTGTGTACTTTTAAGCACTCACAGGTGGTCTGCTCCCATGGCCCTCCTCCTTGACCCAAGGCTCTCTGGGACAGTAAGTTCCCGCCACATCAGTGCTTGCAGGCAAAACATCTGTTATGTATTGCTTGCGGTTCATTTGGAGATTTTGCCTTATCCCTGTCTACGTCCTTGGCCTCCTTTTCCTCTTGAGGTCATTCTTTGGCAACCCAGTGCAGTTTGTCTCTTTCCTCCATTGCGTCCTAAGGGTCCGGTGTCTAGTGTGATAACTGAGAGGTCATACTGAATCCAGGTCCCAAGTAGAATCTGTGATGTGGGATATGTCAATTGCCTTGCCCTCCAGATCGTCCAGGATTTTTTTGAGGTCCTCTGAGTCAAAAAATGTCCTTTTCTTTCCATCAGACATGATGAGCCTAGTCACCATTTTCAATAGGCCAAACCTCTTGTCCCATTTCATCAGCTGTGGGCTGCACCAAAACTGTTTTCCTTTTTAAGTTAGTCTCTGGGGAGAAGTCTCCATAGATATAGATCTTATAGTTGTAAAGGAAGGGGCCATTCTGCTTATTTGCCGTCATGAGTTTCTGGCTGCTCTGTAGCTGTCACAGCAGGTATTCCAAGATGTACCTCGAGGTCATATTCCATGGGGATGTTTCAATCGTATTCTGTGGGCTCTCTAGAACGCCAGTGTGAGTGAAAAAGTTGTACCTAATAGGCATACCAAAGATAGGCAAAGGAAGTGCAGTTTGCCATTTTCTGTGTTTCTGGAAATGTTTACATTGTCGCAGTAGTGGATGTCTTTTATTACAGCAGTTTCCCTTTTCAAGTGACAGAGTTCCTCCTGCCAGTATGGCATTTCATGATTTTATCTATATGATCTTTCAGAGATCGCAGCCTAAGTACCACAGCATTTAAGGACCGATTACGAGTTTGGCGGTGTGAGAGCGGACCGCTAAGCCGGCGGCCCGCTCCCGTGCATACAAACCCGTGGTCGGGCAGCCTGCCTAATTATAAGTTTCCTCATTTATGCTGGGCTATTTTTGGCGTTCCCACTGTGGTGCCTCTGAAATGGAATGTCAAAAACAGTTCCTGCACTGTTAAGTCAATGCTGTGCAGGAACTGATGTCCAAGTACACAGGGTGGCACATGTTGTGCCCACCTACATGTATCTCCATGCAAATGGACAACCCTTTGTTTCAGGACAGCCAGCCTTTTCATGGACAAAACACCTCCATGGCACCGCTGTGGGGCCTAAAACTCATAATATGCTTGGCGGTGCTGCAGCAGCACTACCAGAAGAGTACTCAGACCCTGACACCAGGGAATAGCAGTTCAATGGTTGCTGCAGAGTTGCAATGGTGGTCCGACCGCCTGACTTATAATGGGGCGGTCAGACCGCCAGTGAGGCGGTGGCTGCAGGGCTGCTGCCACGTCACCATGAGTCTGACGGCCTGTGGATGGCCAGATTCCTAATCAGGCCCTTAGTCTGATGTGGAATGGTGAGACATCTGTCTTCAGGAACTTGCTTTCCACATTAGTAACCACAGTGCTCACCTGCATAGCTCAATAGTTTTCATGGAGGAAATATTGCATCTAGGGCTATGTCAGCTAGGCTTTTAATTGCAGAGACCTTCTGGAAAAAATGTTTTTTTGTGGTTTCTTCTGTGGCAGGCAGGAGTGTTGAGTTAATCCCGATCTGAGCATTTAACCTCATGTAGTGAGTGTTTATCCATGTCCCTCACCACATCTGTATAGCCACAGTGCACCTATGCATTAAAGGCAGGCTGGGCGTTCCTCTTGCTTCAGGATATACCTGTCATGGTAATATGTTTTAACCGCATCGCTGCTGCGGTGATTTTTGCGCTGTGCGGCATTTTTAAAAATACTGCGTTACATGACGAGCTCAGCTCGTCATCAGCACACGCCACCCGTGGCTGATGACGAGCTGAGCTCGTCATCAGCAGCAAAGGGGTTAAACAAACAAAATCACAGAAATTCACCAGTTATAGTTATATCAAGTAACTATAGCTTGTGTCTTCCGGTAACTATAACTCGTGCCCGCGCCATGGGGCGAGCAGGGACTGGCCGCAGCTGTTCAAATTAATTTTATTGTGAGATGAATTAACACCATTGCAAAACCAGATCGGACAGTCGTGTAGCCTACACATGTGTTAAAACCGCTGCCTGGTGTCATACAGCAAACAATAATTTGTAGTACATCATCATAGTTGAAAAGAGATTCTCAGTTTATGCATTCAACTTGATTTTCTAACCTTCTAACTTACAGACTTGTTTAATCTAAAAGGAGATTAAAAGGTGCTTAGATTGGATGTTTGCTAAAATTTGCCTGCACAAACTATTAAAGGATTGTTAAAAATCATACAAGCCTGTGTGAGATCTTCGTGTAATTCTGATTACAAAAAAAGAAAGTATATATGCATGTAAAGCATAATGCTGCAGTGTAAATGCTTAAATAGCCCTTGTAGGACAAGAAAGTGCGTGCAAAGTTACAAACTGCAATACCCAGTATAAGCATTACAAAAAGTGCATCAGTTAATGCTGAGCACTTGCTGCATGACATCACAGAGACTGGTTTGGCCTAAATGTTTCCTTCATGTGTCCTGCCTGAATGTCTGCTTTCCCAGCCTCTTCAAAAGGTGTGTTTGTGCAAAGTAGCATAGTATGTCTTCCATTTAAAGAATTGCTAAAGGAGTACGGTTTGACACTGAGCACTCGCTGCATGACATCTCAAAGTCTAATTCGGAGTCATCACCATTAAGCATGATTAGTGGGAAACCCATGCAACGGCCAATAGTGGCAGATTGACTGCTACCCATGATGTGTATGTTATAGAGCCATAGTCTGAAGTCAAAAACCTCGGGGTATGGTTTGACTCCCAACTGAGCTTTTCCAGGCTGAGCTCTCCCGTCTCCAACGCGTCCAGAACGCTGCCGCCAGGGCTCTGGTTGGTTTGCCTAAATTTTGTTCAGCTAGGAGAACCATCTTTAATCTCCATTGGCTCCCGGTGGCACAGAGAATAAAGTTTAAATCTTTGATTTTGACATTCAAAATCCTTAAGCTTTCCTCTCCTCAGATTCTGCAGCAACTCATTTCTCCTTATGTTCCAGCTCGTTCTCTGCGGTCTTCTGTTCTCCACCTTGCCACTGTTCCCCGTTTCAAGAGATCCAGGATTGGCGGCCGCTCCTTCCGAGTCCTTGCCGCCAAACTGTGGAATTCCTTGCCCGTCCACATCCGTGCCATCGATGAGCTCCTGGCTTTTAGGAAGGCGGTTAAAACTTTTCTTTTCCCCTTAGCCCCTTAGTTCTTGTTGCCGTCGTGTTGTGTTTCCCACCTCCTGTCCGGTTTTGTTCTGCACTAGCGCCAGGACGCCCCTTTGCTGGGGCAGCTGTGCGCTCAATAAATCAGGATAACATAACATAACATAACATAACATAGCACATACTTGCTACACCTAAAGGAGTTGCTTCATATTATTCAGAGCTATTTTGTACTTACTTCCATGTCTTTAATGACATGCTAGTTTACAGAGTAATGCAAAAGAAGCTTGGATGATGCCACAAGTGATGTCATCAGTTTTGTCATTTGGGATGTCACCAGTGAGGTCATAGAACATGTCATAAGTGATGTAATATGTGAGGTCATAAACAGTGTATGGCAGGAGTGCAAGTTATGAGTTAGTGGGGTCCTAAGCAGGGGGGGATTGAGTGCGGTCCCTGTAATTGATTGTGGCCCACAGGATACCGCCAAAGACACTGTACCAACTTCCATTGAAGGCCCAGGAACACTACCACAAGATCCAGGGCTGAGAATTCTCTCCTGGAATGTGGCAGGGATTGCAAATAAGGAAGGCACACCGGAGTGAGTCCTGTTAGGTGCTAGTGATATCCTCCTTTTCCAGGAGACATGGGCTCACCTTGAACTTCGCACTGAGGGCTTGTAATGGTCGTACTCCTTCCGATACCCCCTCAGTGTGTACTTTCAACAGAAAGAGCTATGAGTCGAGGCTAGATTATATAATGCTAGACATTACACTGTGGCCAAAATTCCTTGACTTCAGGGTGATACCTAGGTCAGACAGCGACCACAATGCCCTCCGCTTAGACATCCAGCATCCCCTGCCCCTAGCGGGCCTGCCCGCCGAAACTGGCGGAGAGGATCAGGGGGATATGCTCCTCACAACAAACAGGCGTCGGGTCAAATGGAGAAAGCTTTTGAGCTCAGAAGATGCCATTAATAAGCTATACGGTCTGGCACTCCCCAGGTTCAAGGAGGTGGATGCGCTTTTAAATGAACCAAGAACCCCAGAATTTAATGAGAAACTAGGTAGCATTCACCAGGAACTAGTGAGGGATCTTGCAGAGGTGTTCCATCCGGTGGTACCGACCCGAAAGAAAAAGACCCGTGCCCCCACTTGGTACACTTTCTCCTGCAGGGCAGTTAAATCTGAGCTCATTGCCACAATCAAGGAGGGGTCAAACAAGGGCAAGGTACGAGACCTTAGGAGGGAGTACAAAGCAGTAATGGCCAATGCAAGGGCCGAGTGGGATTGGAACCACTGGCACGACCTTTATGAAGCCCTAAAAACTAGAGACTCTAGGAAATTCTGGGCCTTGGTAAATAATGGGATGGGGGAACTTAAAACAACAATTGAACCTAACATCGCCCCCTCGCTTTGGGAGGCTCACTTTGGGGCACTCTACCAAGACACTAGTACTTGGCCAGACGGAGTCTGGTCAGTACCCATAAGTACCCCGGACTCGGCCCTGGAATTTTCTCTAGGGGAGGTGGTGTCTGCTCTGGAGCACTTAACGCTGGGGAAGGCGCCGGGGCTGGATAAGTTACCGGGGGATCTTTTTAGGCATCACCCGAACATTTGGGGTCCGTACCTCCTTATTCTTTTTAATGCCATCCTAGGAGGTATGGCGATCCCCGGCTCTTGGCTGGGGGCAGAGATTGTACCGATTCATAAGAAGGGGTCTTCTCTGCTCCCGGCCAACTATAGGCCGATTAGCCTAATAGATGTACCCCAAAAGCTCTTTGCACGCCTCATTCTTAACCATCTGCTGGACTGGGTGGAGGATAACGACATCATGAGCCCCCTTCAGGCTGGCTTCAGAAAGAACACGTCTACCATGGACCAGATCTTCCGCCTCCTCCTCCTCTATTGGAAGACGGTGACGCTAGAGGGGGGAAGGCTGTACATGGTCTTCGTGGTTCTGAGGTCAGCCTTCGACCTAGTCCCACGAAGGAAATTGTGGGAGGTTCTGGAAAAGCTAGGAGTACCCCCTCAACTACTCAGCATTATAATCAGGTTGCATGAGAACAACTATGCACAAGTGAGGTGTGGGAGGGATGGCAAGCTTTCGTCCAGGTTTCCGGTACACCGAGGAGTCAGGCAGGGCTGCGTCTTGGCACCGACCCTGTTCTGTCTTTTCATCAACAACGTTATATTGCATCTAGATAACGTTAAGGACAACGATGCCCCACTCCTGGCAGGCAGGAGGGTCCCGGCAATAATGTTTGTTGATGATACCCTCCTGCTTTCCAAATCCCCCATGGGGATCCAGAGGATCGTGAACGGATTTGGCCTTTTCTGTCGCCAACACGGGCTGGAGGTGAACACAGAAAAGACCAAGTTCATGATTTTCAATCCTCCCAACAAAACCAGACCCAAACCCACCTTGGGAACCGTTAGCCTTGAGAGGGTTTCGACCTTTATATATTTAGGGGTAACACTCCAGGAAAACCTCTCATGGGACTGCCAGATAGCTAGATCGAGGGTAAAATTGTTCCAGCTGTCGGGTGCAATTCTGAAGGTGGCAAACACTTCCACCTTTAAGCCTTTAAGCCCGGCCCTGTAAACATATAGGTCTCAAGCTAAGGCAGCAGCCATGTATGACAGTGAGTAATGGGGCCATAAAGCAGGGAAAGATTTGGTAGGAGTGGAAAACAGTTTTCTAAGACGCCTACTTGGTCTCCCGCAGGGCACGCCACTTCTGCCCTTAAGACTAGACATGGGTCTTCCCTCTATTGCCGAAGAGCTTGTGTCAAAGCCCGTGAAGTTCTGGCACCGGCTATGATTCACTGACAAACTGCACCACTACAGACAGGACCTCATTCACGTAATGAGCTTGAATGGCAACAGCAAAATCCCCTGGCTCGCTTTCATCAAGAACGAATTGCTCAGTATGAACTTGTCAGACCTATGGGACGATCCAGCTCGAGGTTGCCAAAGGATTACCCGCAAAACCCTGACTCAAATGTCCAAGAACAAGAACCTATCTCTTATGGAAAATGCTCACACTAGTGGCACCCTGACGGCACGTTTTATGGAATCCAAAAATTCTTATGTCTTTGAACCTTTCATGGATTTTATCTTTCCTGTTCTGGCGAGGAAATTGTTCGTGCAATGGAGGTTCGGCACACTCCCTACTAAAACATTCACTTGCAAATGGTCTAAAGGGGGTGACAAACTGTGCCCATGCTGCAATGCCCACGAGGAAGATGACCTTCATATAATGTTTGTATGCCATGCTTACCACAGACCCAGGAAACACTGGATAGCACCGCTCTGCAGAAACCTGGGGTTCAGGAAATATCTACAGGCATACAGGGTTATGAAAACCAGCACTCTGGGCCACATTGTGTTTGCCGTATCTAAATTCTTAATGGCAGCATGGATAATCAGAAAGAAAATAGCACTTTGAATCATGGTACTGCCTTGCACCCCCTATTCCTCGCTGGTCCAGTAGAGACTTTTATATGTATCTAATACTGTATTTTAAATGTATGTACTGTACTTTTATTGCATCTTTTATGGCCTATATGGCCGAAATAAAGAATTTTTGGAATTGGAATTGGAATTGGATTAGCTTTACGAACTATAACTGGTAAATATCTATGGTTTTTTGAGTTCAAAACATCAATGTTGTCACTGACATATTCACCTAACTATAGTGTTACTTTAACCTAGGTTTTTCAGTGAATTTCTAAGGCTTTTTTTAAACAAAACTAAATATTTGTTGTCACATCTAACTATAATGTTACTTTAACCTTTATATTTTTCAGTGAATTTCTCATTTTTTTTAACATAACATATTTTAATACTATACATAAAGCCAACCCCCCAGTCGCACCTGGCCTCTGGCCATGCATGGCGGGAGGTTGGTAAAAGGACCTGGGCCAACCCACCTGGAGTCAACCAACTCCCCCGCAGGCAGCCAACCACACGCTGCGCACAGCCTTCATCAAGTGTGTGTGGCATTGGTCCCAGGGCCTGCATCCAACTCCCCAGAGACAGCCAACCCATGAAGCACATGGCCTTTAGTCATGCGTGACATGGGGTTAGCTGCAGCCAGGCCCTGCTTCCAACTCCCCGCAGGCCGCCAACCCCACGCTGAACACTAATTTTCACTGTGTGCTGCAGGGTGTTGGCCACAGGGCTTGGCCTGCCACTAGCTCCTGTGGCCAAACTCCTAGCAAGATGCTAACCCTACACCATGCACAGATTTTGGCATTCACAACGTAGGGTTGGCCTCTGTGCCTCGGGATACATATATATTAAGTGGAGGCGGCCTTGCAGTTCTCTCTCTGACCCTTATTTGGGTCCAAGGAGCCCAACCCTGCCCTGCGGCCAGTTTCAATAAAATGGGGAGGGGCGCCATGTGACCTCCCTCCCTGAGCGTTAAAAGGCCCTGGGCAACCTATCACACGGGGTCAAATACAATTAAACAGGGGAGGAAGGCATACAGCATCCTCCTCGAGCCTTAATAGGCATCGGGGACCCCATCCCCTAGGGCCAAATACAATAAAAAAGGACAGGGGGCTGCACGGCCACCCTACCTGAGCCTTCTTGGGTCCTGGGGACCCCCCTGGTGCCCAAATCTAAGGGGACGGAGGCGTGCAGTCCCCCTCCCCGAAGCTCAATGGGCCCCGGTGACCCCATCCTGAGGGGCCAAACACAGTAAAAAAAAGAGGAGAGGGGCTGCTTGGCTCCCCTCCCGAGCCTTTTTACTCCTTGGTTACCCCATCCCCCACTGCGTTCATTGTTTCAAAAGGGGAGGCTGCCTGCGGGGCACCCCCTCCCCGTGCCTTTAATGGACCCAAGGACCCCATCCTGGGCCCACTTTATTTTTAAAAAAAGGAAGGGCCCCCTCTCCAAGCCTCTTTTGGCCCTGGAGAACCCAGATTCTGGTGATGTCTATTTTTGGGCGGAGGGCTGCATCCAAGCCATATTACGCCCAGGGACCCCCTCCCCTGAGCTGCATTTTATTATCTCTTCCCCTGAGCCTTATTAGGACCCGGGGAGCCCATCCCCCACTGGCAAGAAATTAATAAAGGGAGAGGAGCATGCAGCCCCTTCCCTGAGCCTCAATAGGCCCTTGGGACCCAATCCCTGTAGTTGCATTACATTATAAAGGGGAAGGGGCTACGTGATCCGAGAATTATTAGACCTCTGGAAGCTAAACCATCGGGTTGCATTTTATAAAAAGGGGAGGGGCTGTGCTGTCCCACTCCCTGAGCCTTTATAGGCCCTAGGGACCCTATCCTACAGGGCTGTACCTCATTATAAAGCGGAGGGCAGACTCACTACCTCCTCCCCGGGACTTTTCGAGCCCTTAGGACCCCATTTCCCAGGGCTGTTTTTTTTAAAGGCAGGGGTCTATGTGAACCTCCTCTTCAAGCCTCATTGGGCCCTGGGGACCCCAGGGTAGGGAGGCCACATGGCTCCCTCCCCGTGCTTTATTAGGCCGTGGGGACCCCATCTCCCAGGGCCGTATTCTCTTTAAAGTGGAGGGGGGCATTTAACCTCCCTCCCTGAGCCTCATTAGGCCCTGGGGACCGCATCCCCCCAGTCCCCTTTTTACTTTAAACGGAGGGGGGGGGCCGGCATCCTCCCTAGCCTATTATGGGCCTGTTAGTTGGGTGCCCCAGTACCCACCCGGGGCACCCCCAAACAATATGTTGGGGCCACAGGGGAGTCCCTTGGCCCCAAGGCCCTAGCCAGCTTTTCTTATGTTGTGGGAGCCGACATTGCTACCGCCCAGACAGAGCAGCTATTTATGCTGCTCCCTCCAAGAGGGAGCAATATCTCATTCTGTTTCTATGCCTGTATCATTGCGGGTACAGAAACAGATCTAAAGTCTGCTCCCAGCTGATGGGAGCATTCTTTTAAAAACTCCTGCTGCTGGGAGCAGACTTGGTGTTTGCTGCCGTTTGGTGGGAGATTGGGAAATGCTCCCACCAGATGGGAGCAAACACAAGTTTCCCTGTACGCGGTAGTGTTAGCAAAGAAACAGCATTCATGGTTAGGTCTCTTTCCCAGTAGTTCACCAAAATAAGTCAGGCCAAGGTTTTAAAGCTTACTTCTTAGATCACGAGGTACTCTGTACCACTTTGAAGATGTGGAAAGCAAGAAGTTCTTTGGTTAAGAGTGCTAAATCCATCTATGGTGCCAAGGAAATAGCTAGGTCGCATAATCAGCCTAAAATTATATTTGTTTTTGATTACTTTTGCACACCCAGGCTCAGATTTACTATCAGGCGTCCTGGGCAAAGCTACACAAACATTACCTGATTTCATTGTACCAATATGAAAGTGTTGCATTGCACCAAACCTAGCATGGATCACATGCTAATGGCAGCATTGTATGCGTGCAAAGAAGCAACTCGATGCAGCATCTTTTGTAAATGTGAGGCCAATAGAATAACATCGCGGGGCAGAAAATATACCAACAGGAACCAAGGAACCTTTTTGGAATGGAGCCTGCTCACTCCAACCAGAGACCAGAATTAGAAGGGAATGATGAAAATAAAAAGAAACTGTGCTCTGCTGATGAGGAGTTGTAAATCCTTATTGCTCTTGGGAAGAAAGATGCATTTTTTAAATACATCTATGCAAAATCAGTCCAGTGACTTCCACCAAAATGACCTTAAAAAAATTAAAGAAAGATGGGATGAAGTGAAGTGCCAAACAAAGGAAAAATTGGCCAAGAACATGAAGTCAGTGAAAGCAACAGGTGATGGACCAAATAAGCAGAAAAGACACCCTGCAAATAAGGAACATGTGGTTGCAGCCACAAATGAACTGAATGATGATTGGAATTGGCAGAACAGACACAGCTGACATGGAGGACGTTCAGGTAAGAATATCCATTCACACACACTTTGGGCCAGATGTACTAGGCATTTTAACAAACCAAACACTCTGATTTAGTGTTTGCTTTTTTGAAAGTAATAAAGTCATTTTATGGGTCTCTAAATTTAGCAATTCCTAAAATGGCTGTGCAAAGAGATTCTGATTTGAAATTCGGGGCGGGAGTAGTGTTTTGTAGGCGCCCCTTACAAGTTGTGAATCAGTATGTGATGTATCAATGTTTTAATCCAATCACAAATCAATGAAAACTCACCAACTCCAAATTGGGTGGTGATGCATTCACAAAAAGGTACTTAGGACCCTTTTCACTTTGCGAATCCTAAAAAAGTTTGCTTTATAGCAGGTAAAAAAATAGCCTGGGCCAACTGCCAGTTCTTAAACCAAGTTTAATTTTTTTTGTTTTAATTGCAGTCGCTTGTACTTTAAAGAAAAGGGGCTGCAAAAAAAAATATATTGAGAGGCAATCACTGAAATGAAGGTATGTTCTATATTATATACCTCCATCCCACTGATGGCCTTCAATCGAAGTAAATAACAATTTTCGATCTATCATATTAATATTCATGAGGCAGGACATTTGTGGTCCACTCCAAATCGGAATTTAATGAACCAGCCTATTAGAACATAGGCCAATTAAAAACACTTTAATGGTCATCAAACTACTGTGACCATATTTTTCCACCAATTCGTTGTACATCTAGCTATTAGAACTTACAACCTTCATGATTACCTGCGTGGGTAGCTTGTGAGTCCATATCCAAATTCTTCCTCTCTCATATGTAACAGTCAACCCCTATAGACATAAAATGCAAGACAGCACTTGTGCACAGATGCAATCGCTGAATGGAGGGGTGGGGGTAAGGTTGCCGAGAAGACATAATCTGGAATGGAGACCCCACTTTCACATCTAATGTGTTATGTGGCACACTAGGATTGTAATGATATTCAATCAAACAACACATTAGGAACGTTTATGATGATTACATGAAATATTTGATCTGCTCACACTTTCATCAGCATGAATTGTGTGAGACCCTTCAATATCATATCATAAACAATTGCCACTACCAGCATCTCTAAGGCCATAGTGCAGTGCATCATCCAAGAAGTGCTAATGTAAGAGTATTCCCTTTCAAATAACTGAATGCAACATTTTTCCACCAGTCAATTCAATGTAGACCATATACATTTACATTTCAAATATATAAACCAATATTAGAAAATGTAAATTGTAATTCATGACGTGCATGAGATATGGTGGACACCTTGAAGGACATCAAGGATGCCCTAGTCAACGGCATTGAGAAATCCCTCAGACCACATTTTCGCTGCTGGTTAATAATTCTATAGTACAAATGTGAGATAACATGAAGACGGCAATAGGTAAAATGTCAACTAACATCAAGGAGCCACTTTGGACACTGAGTAAGAAAGTCTGCAACTGCTCATGAGCATCAATGGCAAACATCCTAATAACAGTGGGACATTGCCATGGCTTACCACTGCACCACTGAAGTGTTAACATTTGACATATGCAACCTAATACACCTATTCATGCAGGAAATCAGCTATGGCATAGCAGCTAGTATCCACTTCCTGTTCTTTGAGAACTGTTTTGTACTACCTGGGGAGATGTGATGTTATGGTGATCATTACCTCTGAAACACATAACAGAAATGCAGCTAATAAAGTGGGCCTGAAGACAGCAGGTGCAGTACAGCATGTTTTGTTTCACAAGTTCTGGAATCACATGGGCCCTACCAGTTGTCTCAAGAGACTGTGCTCCATCTTCAAGGAGCTGTATTATTACTGGGCTTCTTAATCTCTACCTTTGATTGATGGAACTCCCTGAAAAGACAAATAGTGTCACCCTCAATCTGATTGGTTTTTCCTGTACGCACTCTTCACCTGGGTTCATTTTGTTCCAATTCCACTGCTCTGTGTTGGTGTTTTGCAACCTTCCCCGGGGTTCGCTGGCGGATAGTGAGCCTCTTGTAAGCCATTGATGTCTGTCAATGTTAACCACCTGTTTTCATTTAGCTCAAGGTTTTAGTCCTAGGTGTTCTTTTGTTAAGTACCGCTATCGTCCACAGGTTTAGTAAGTTACAGTTCACTGTGATGCTTCTAGGACATTGCATTGTATAGAATTGTTAAACCCGCTGTGCATATAAATGATCAGAGATGTGGTGCAACACAATTGTTTTGTGCAACATTAATATTGATTTTCACACTAATCAACTGTTGCATCTGATGTTGACACTAATGTGTGTATTTCATTGCACTGATTTCATATTAGCAGCATTTGCTATTAAGACTATTGCAATTTACAACAATAGAAGCCCATTTTTGACTTGTATAATTGTCCTCATTGTAGAAAACAGACCATTGAATAACAAGGCCCATTCTGCTACTTCTTTACATTTTGTTCTTTCATGGAACAAGTTCGAGCACCCTTTCCTAAATGTTCCTGTCCTTTTGAAGTTAATGAAACTAACTTTATATTGTGGTGATTCTGATCCTGCTAGTTTTATTAAAGGTGTATCTCTGGTTGTGGTGACCCCAATCTGAATCATTGTGAGAACTTCAATTGAACATGGAGTATTTTCGTCTTACCTCAAGACTTGATTAATGTCCCCTCTGTTAAGACTTGGACTGCTCTCTTTCTAATCACTATAGAACTGCTCCCTGTTTAACTTTCCAAACCAAGATGATTGAAAATGAGATCACTTGTCAACTTCAGGCACATGTTGATCAACATATTTTTTAAGCCTTCACCAATCAGGATTTCACTAGTACCATAGCAGGCATAAGGATGTCCATCTGGTAATCAGTTATCTTCTTCAGGTTTCTGATGAGGGTCATGCTTGCCTACCTATGCTACTGGATCCCTCGGGTACATTTGATATAATTGAACATACCGCCCTAATAACATTTGTTACCCCTTGTTGGATTTGATCCTCTCTGCAGGGTCATCCCCAAACCTTTTGCCTTGATCCTCCTATTTTTTCTGAATTTATTTTTGTTGGCCATAGGACTCTGTGCACTTTTCCGCTGCTGAGCAGCGTTAAAGTGCTTGTGCTCACTCCCTAAAACATAGTAACATTTGGTTACACCTGATTACCATATTTAATTTATGTATATGTCCCAAGTAAAGTGGTATACCATATACCCAGGGCCTGTAAATTAAAAGCTACTAGTGGGCCTGTAGCACTTATTCTGCCATCCTCTTAAGAAACCATTTAAAACATGACCCCAGTCTGCCATTGCAGCCTGAATGTAGTTTTAAACTGCTAATTCGATTAGGTTAGCCTTGGTAGCCCTTTGGGCAGGGTACATTTTAATTAAAAGGTTGGGCATGAATTTTAAGTTTTACATTTCCTGGTAGTGAACATCCTGAAAATGTGTTTTTTCACTACTGTGAGGCCTACCTCTCCCATAGTATAACGCTGGGTTGCCTTTGGCATTTAATAAGTGCTACCTTTTGATTGGGAGAAGGTAAGGATTTAATATTTGGCATCTGAGAAATTGTAATTGAAAATCCTCTTTAATGTTACATTCAGATTATAAATTACAATTTTGAAAATGCCACTTTTAGAAAGTTCAAAACATAAAGACCCCCGATAGCCATACTGAAGTACTGGGTTTTTTGGAACCCAGCGGTGCCAGGGAACACACCCGAAGACTTCGAGTTCTTCCTGTTTCAGACTACAGAAACACAGAGTCTTCTAGGTGAAGTCAAAGATCGTATTTATTGGCTGCAGCCAGTAACAGGTATCCTAGAAGTACAACACGGTGTATGTTCTCAGGAGACTGCTCAAACTTACAAAGCCAGCCGTCTCTTTTTATACAGAATATTATGCTTTAGGCAAACATTCCTTATTTTACAGTTGACCATTCACATATTTTTACTACAAAGAAAAAGCAGAGTCATGATGACAAGCCCATATTTCAGTTTGTCCAGCCCACAATTAATTACCCGGCAAGGCTATGTACTTCCATCAGATATCGCCGGACCCCCAATAAAAACGGGCACCTCCTCCTCGTAAAGCAAGTCATAAAGAAAGAAACAGGGACAGGTGTGTGTAAGATTAGGCATGGTTTGTGTGCGATGAAAGGTTTTACGGTATGTCGCACCTTGATACTAATCTCACTCGGCCACTGGGCGAGGAAGTGGTCGAACAGGTTTGGCTTCAGGTATCGGAGTCAGCTTGCCCAGGTCACAGAGGAGTCAGTAAAGGTGTACGTGTCCTTCAGGCTCGTCTTAGGCCTTAGTTATTGGACCTATGTGAGGGCAATCACAAAATGGCTGCCGTTCACAAAATGGAACCTGAGGGTTCCGGACGGAAACTCCAATTTCATGGTGATTTCTTCACCCGAATTCGACGGAAATGCTTGTGCATAGTGTCCTGATCATTCTCTGTCTTATGATACCAAAATCGTCATGATTCGATGATGTTTATAACACGGGTCCAGAATTTTCAGTACCACAGACCCTCCTTTTGCCCTTACATAGGCAATAACTTACACTCACGCTAATCTGAGTCTAAGTCTATATTCATAAAGTCATTGAGATGTTGCTGTAGCATCATCCTATTACTTAGCTCGTTTCTTGGTAAAGGTTTCCTTACACATGATGTAGCACAGAGGCCACATATTGCATGAGCACACTGTACACACAGACAGAACAGGAAAAGAATGGCTAAGATTATCCCAATAACTATCAGAATCTTCCATCCCCAGGCAGATATCAGTTCCCAGAACCACCCCATCAATGACCAATCTCCTCTATCCATGTAAATAGATTCAGAGATCTTATGCAGATTGGAAATGGCCTGGTAAACTGTTGAAGCGTTATCTGGGATGAAAATACAACAACTTGATTGGATCACTTTACATACCCCACCTCGGACTGCAAGTATGACGTCTAAAGCGACCCTGTTCTGCAGAGTCATAAGACGATCCGACTGGAGCTCAGCCGTCAAATTACTAAGGGCACCGGCGGTTTCAATTACAGTGGATTCAACCACCCTTGTCAATTGCCTTATGTTCCTGCTGTTCACCATAGGCCCCCAAAACGGCAGAAAACCCTTTACGAAATCTCCAAATTCTTGTGCTGCAGTGTCTTCTTTACTGATGACACCTCTAACTATCCTTGTCTTATGGTAATCTGCCGCAGCCGTGTAGGTGGGAGGCAACAGGAACGAAACAAAACATGTGCCCGAGAAGTCAGGGGGCAACCATGTATAGGCTCTATCATGGCAGATGAAATAGGTACCCTTAGCTGCTAGAAACGATGGGGAAGTCTGAGACGTAAAAACATAAGTTTCAGTGCAGATACTTTTCCCTAATTGAGCTCTGGGATTCTTGCCATTACCTTGCAGACATAGGTGACCCTGATGGGGTACAATCCAAATCGGGGAGGATCTCTTTGCTCACCTGTTCTCACTCAGAGTAACTTCATATCTTGTTACATTCCATCTATCGTAAGCTTGCAACTCATCTCTGGGAATCGTTCTATACGAGTCAATGTTTCTGCTCATATTTGTGATTCCTACTACCAATGCTTTGTTGCTCGAGTTACTTCTCGTGGAATGTGGGGGTATGGTTCGATGGCATATATGAACATCGTCTGAAACGCCCACAAAGAACCATTGTAGCTAAATGGTAAGACCAAGTATGGAATGCCCTTATCTGTTATATGTGGCATAAGCGCACATACCCAACAATTAGTTGTGTTCACTACTAATTGGTGTTGGTGTAAAAGCTGAATGAAGGAGTTATTGATAAACTCTAGTCTTCTAGTGGACTCATGTTCTGGCAGAGGGTGAAAAGAATGCGAGGAAACAGTGGAAGGAGGTACGGGCTGTGTAGTGGGTGCAAAGGTCACTTGAAAGGAGAATAAAACATATCCTATTAAAAACGTCATTACACTAAGCAACATGAAAATACATATTATCAAAAATCTTTTCTTTGTCATTAATATACACATTCTGGCTTTAAAGTTCGTCTGTTTGGCAGGTCTCTCCATCTCGAAAAACTCCATCCACTCTAATTGCTGCCCGTGGCGGTAGGGTGTTCTATGCTAAGGAATGCTTCTGTCAGTCCAGGGCAACTCCCTTAGACTGACCAGAACTGTCGAACTAACGTCTTCAGCTGCACTCCAAAGACTTGGGCAACCACGACCCTAGCAGCAGAACCGGATGGCGGTTCGAAAAACAAAAATAAGCAAGTTTCTCAGATGAGAGAGCTGCGCTTTCAAAAATAGGGAGACATTTTTTTTATTTGTCCATAGTTCTCGGCCTTAAATTATACCGGCTTTTCCAGGGTACTGTCTGGTTTTGAAACAAGAGTTCGGGCTCTGTAGTGTTCAATCGAATTGACGGTGGCACAGCTTCTTGCAAGATATTGTCGCTTTCTTGTTCAGAAAATGTTCCTTTTACACGTGCATCACTAAAAGGCAGAAAACGAGGCACAGTCTCAGTTTCAGAGTCAGCGATCCCCTCTTGGACCCTACGGTCGTACGGAAGAGGCAGAGGGACCCTCTTACAGTGTACGCCGTGGATCCAGTGCTTTTTCCCTTCTACTCGAACAGCTGATCTCGTTGAGAGAAGGACAAGGTGGGGGCCGGTCCAACGGGGCTGGTCATTCTTTGTCCGCTGGAAATTCTTTATCAGTACCCAAGATCCAGGATCGATAGGATGTCCTGGAGTTTCAGAGACCTGAGGAAGGGTATTGTGAACCTGTTGGTGTAAAACACGCAATTTAGCCGTCAATTCATACAAATAATCAAGCAGCACAGGATTTTCGATTTCACTGTATTTTTCCGGCCTTGGCACTCCCCATATATTGGCCGGACGGCCAAACACATTTTCATTGGGACTAAGTCCCACTCGTGAATGAGCGGTCATTCTTGTTGATAGGAGTGCTAAAGGCAGAGCGTCAGGCCATTTAAGACCAGAGCTCGCTTGGATCTTGGCCAATTTCAGTTTTAGTGTGCCATTATAGCACTCTACTAGTCCAGCTGATTGGGGGTGATTTGCAGCATGGAATTTCTTGTTGGATGCCTAGCCCCTCACACACTCTCTTCATCACTCGACCCACAAATTCACTCCCATTATCACTCCAGACCATTCTTGGCATTCCGAATCTAGGGAAGAATTCCTTGACTACGGCTTTAGCTGTGGATAAGGCAGTGTTGTCTTTTAATGGATATGCTTCTATCCATCTCGAAAAGGCACAAACAACAACGAGTACGTATTTAAAATTGTTGCACCTTTCCATGTGGATGAAATCTAGCTGCAAAACCTTGAACGGATACGTTGGAGGCGCAAAATGACCAGCTGGAGTTGGGGTTCCCCTACCAGGATTGTATTTCAGACACACCATGCAATTCTTGACCACTTTCTCTGCACACTTAGGAATTCCAGCATTTTGCCATACTGGAGCTAGCGACTTACAAATCCCTTTCACGCTGATGTGAGCCATTCCATGGGCCATTGTTACCACTGCAAGCACATACGCATCGGGTAACAACCATCGCTGATGTTCTGACAATTCGACCCAACAACCATTTTCATCCAATTTACCCGTACTCTCTCTCCACACACTCAACTCTTTCTCTGAAGCTTCAGCTTCAATAGACTTCACACTCTCTATCGTATCTTCACACATTCCAACGTCACCAATCCATCTTGCAGGGCCTGCAACGTACATTCAATTCGTCACGTCTTTTGCTGTTTCTTTCGCGGTTTCGTCAGCAAATGCATTCCCACGACCAACATCATCCGTAATCTTTTTGTGTGCACTGCATTTCACAATCGCAACTTGTAACGGCAAGGTCAGTGACTCAAACAGTTCATTCACCAACTGTCCATGCTTGATCTTCGTCCCATGCGAAGTTGAAAATCCCCGTTCACGCCACAAACGCCCAAAGCTATGAGCCACACCAAAGGCATACTGGCTGTCGGTATATATGGTCACTCTCATTCCTTTCGACAACACACACACTCTCGTAAGTGCAATCAACTCTGCTGCTTGAGCTGAATTATGTGGAATACGTGTAGATTCAACAATCGTATGCAAGGTCGTGATGGCATACGGCGCAGTCGTATCACCATTCGGCAACTTAAAGCACGAACCATCAACCCACAAAGTACCATCACATTCAGGAAGAGGAGTGTCCCTAAGATCTATTCTCCCTTTCATCTCTTCTTCAGTTCTCAGAAAACAGTCATGCTGTTCTCCACTATCATCATATGTCTCAACTGAAATCGGCAACAACGGAGCTGGATTCAACGTATTGCACCTCTTTATGTGCACATGACTCGCTAACAGGGTCAACTCGTAACCTGACAAACGAGCACTAGTTAAGTGCTGTGTCTTGGTCCTGTTTAACAAGGTGTCCACCGCATGTGGGACCATCACAATTAACATATTATTCATCACTAATCCAGCAGACTGTCGAATAGAAACAGCTGCTGCCGCTGTGGCCCTCAAGCAACTTGGCAACGCCTTAGCTACCGGATCCAAAGTCGACGAAAAATACGTGCATGGACGCTGTTTGTCTCCAAAAGACTGTGTCAGCACTGACAATGCACAACCTTCTTTCTCATGGACATACAGTGTAAAGGGCTTACTGTAGTCGGGGGTACCCAACACAGGAGCCGAACACAATGCATCACGCAATTTGGAAAAACTTTTCTGACAATCTTTAGACCATGGAATGGGATTCGGCGTATCTTTACAAGTTAATGCCACCAAAGGTTTGGCCAATAAAGAAAAATTCGGTATCCACTGTCTGCAATATGAGGCAATGCCCAAGAAAGCACGTACTTCTCTCTGTGTCCTTGGCACACTCAATTTTGCAATTGCCTGAATTCTTTCTTGGGTCAGTTTCCTTCCCTCCTTCGATAAGAGGTGACCTAAGTAGGTTACTTCTTGTCGACAATATTGCAGTTTTGAAAGAGACACTTTGTGGTGCAGATCAGCCAAATGACGCACCAATGACAACGTGGCTTGTTTACAAATCTCCTCAGTATCTGCACCAACCAGTAAATCGACGTACTGAATAAGAGTAGCGCCATCAAGAAAAACAATCGTATCAAGCTGTGTTTATATATTGATGGACTTTCACAGTAGCCCTGAGGAGCGCGTTTGAAGCGGAAACTTCGGCCTCCTAAACTGAAACCAAAAATATCCCTGCTCTCCTCGGCAATCGGGATGCTGAAGAAAGCATTCTTCAAGTCAATCACCGAGAACCAAGTTGCTGAAGCTGGAATCATAGTCAATAGGGCAGTGATATCAGGGACAACCGGAAATTGTGGCACAACTATTTATTTACCTCTCTAAGATCAATCACAAACCTGTAAACAGGTGGCTGGGATGGGTCGGTACGCTTCAAAACAGGCAGAACAGGACTATTACAAACATTGCCTCTTGTCTCTTCAATTACATCTTTTTCGATCAGATCATAAATGATCGCTAACAACGCCTTTTCACCTTCGCTAGAGATTTTGTATTGGGGAATGCGTGGCATACGAACATTAGCTTTCAATGTCACAATATATGGCGGTATTTCCAAAAGACCCACGTTGTTAGGACCAGTAGCCCAAAGAGTATCCGGGAGAGAAGAAAATTCTGTCAGAATTGTATCCTTCAACAAATACTTCGGAGAGACCACTCTCCTGCCCAGTTTAAGTTGTACTCCCGAAGGAGAACAATACAACGTCGCATATAGTCTTTTCAACAGATCCAATCCTAAAAGGTTCTCCCCACAACCTGTCGTCAGAATGAGGGGTGCTTCGAATTCATAAGGTCCAACAGAAAGAGACATAGGACTAGAAATTGGGTTCCTAACCGAGGCGCCAGAAAAACCTACTGAAACATTCATTTCGCCAGACAAAGGTGCGCCAGGGAGTTTTGAGTGCATAATAGAACTCTTTGTAGCACCAGTATCCAACAGAAAAGGCTCTGACACACCTAATGTAATCACCTCAACATAAGGTCCGCTCTGATCTACTGGAACTGAAACAACTCCCTCTCTTTGTCCATGGCTGTCCTAACAATCACTACCATTCATTCCCTCACCTTTATTATAGTAATAGTATAGTACTGAGCCATCCTACCAAATGAACCTCGCTGTTGGTCAAAGCTATTCATCGAGTTCTGTGGAGGCAAACAAAGTACATTCTGTCCACGACCTCTACCTCTGGGCGCTTGTTGAGCACCTCTACCTCTTACACCAGAAGCACCATTCGTACGCTGCAACAAAACTGGACAACTCTTCTTGTAGTGACCCTCTTCTTTGCAATACGCACACTGATTAGGACCATACGGAAAATGCTGTTGAGAAGACTCGTTTCTTTGCGAGTTTCTCGAATATTGCTGAGGTTGCTGAAAGTCGCGCTGGCTATTAGTACGGGGCAGATAAGCTTGCTGTAGAAGAACTTTAGTCTTTAGTTCCTTAGTCTTCTTATCCTCTTTCTCAACTCATCCTTGCGCCTATTTTCATAGTACTGGGCCGTAGCTAGAATCTGGGCTGACGTGGAAACAGCCCAGGCACTCTCAGAATCCTTTAACTTATTACATAGTTCAGGAAGCACATTTTGTACAAACTTGTCGACAAACAATCTCTGACCACCCTCTGTAGCCATATCCTGACCACTATGATCTACAAATGTCTCTTCAAACCGCGTGAAGAAATCAGACACAGTCTCATCTTTCTTCTGTTTGCATGCAGACAACTTGTCCCAATTGACACGCAATTCGGGCATTAAAGTCTTCATATATGTAATAATCTTATCAGGAAGTTCAGTAATCAAATCCTCAGGCTTAGCACCGCCTACTTGCCTATTGTCGGCATCTCTAAGATTAACCCATGTATCACCCAATTCAACCGCATGATCGGTATGACGAATCTTACTCCAAATAGGTTGCGGAACAGCATTGCCAAACAACATATCGATGTCCGCCAGATTCATAATACACGAACCCACGGTCTGAGTCAACTCTTTATAGTACCCTGTTGGATTTTTGCGTGGGTCAGGCAAAGACTGCTTAATAGCTAAAACTTCAGCGCGTTTCCAAGGAACATGCACCCAGACACGCTGAAAATGAGCCAGGTACAAGTGGCAGATTATTATTTGCACCCACATCGACCCCACTCGGAAGAATCTTGGTCCTCTTAGCGCTGGGATGCCCAAGGGTAGCTATGCGCTCTATAAATCCTCATCCAAAATCCAAAATCCACCAGCAGGCACTTCTTCTTTCCACACCGGTGGAACCTCTCTCATCGGATATTGTCGTGCCTTTCTCCCAACTTAAGAATCAGGCCCAAACAATTGTCGAGAAGGAGACTCACTCCTCAATGACAACAACATCGCGACCGCTTTCCCAACATCAGATGGACTTACAATAGTTCCTTTCGCAAACTCGGAACGTATGCGGTACAACTTGTCAGGAGCTTGTCCCACTTCCTCATCCCACTTTTCAACAAGAAAAGCACACATCATATCGAAAAAGTACCGTTGCTTCGGTGCTTCCCATTGAAGGAAAACATGCATAACACCCTCAAGATCATACTGTGCATATAATCCATTTACGTGCCATGTGGTCCAAAATCGTACGCTCATCCATATTCGGCAACTGACTACGTGACTGTCTACGCTCAGTAGCGGGTGACATACCCAATTGTCCCAACAAAGGAGAAAAGAAACCAGTAACAGCAGCAGTCATTCGCTGTCTAGTAGAAGGAGAAGATGGAAAAGCAAGAGAAGATGGACCAATAGCAGAAGAATCCAAAGTCGGTGCAGATGGAGTATTAAGAACAGGCGTAGGAGTAGCAGGCAAAGAAGCAGGCAAAGTTGGCGGCCCCTGAGGAGGCTGCGCCAAAGGAACAGTAGCCAACGGAAGAGGAGCTGGCTGTGGAGGAATTACGGGTGGCACAACAACCGGAGGTTGCACAGCCACAACTGGTGGCGGTGGTGCAGTAGCATTTTGTGCATAAGGAGGTGGCGAACTCAAGAGATGCGACATTAAAGGTTCTTTCTCAAGATCTTTTCTTTCTTCCTGTTCTTTACACGGCAAAACTGGGTAGCATCTATCTACCGCTAACTTCTTTACTCTAAGCATCTGTTCGCTTTCTTGCTCTTCCTCGTTATCCCTAAACGCAACAGCAGCTTGTACCATTGACGACATACCTCGTTCTCGTTTATTTTTCTTCGCTAATTTAATTTCTCTCTGTTTGGCCCTCTTGCGCCATATGCGAAAGGAGTCAAACATTGCCGGCCGGGCTCTCTTCTTAAAAAGTTTAACCTCTAAGTTATCCAGAATCTCTGCGTCAAAGCTACCATATTGGGGCCATTTTAAAACACCATCTTTCCTGGTGTATCAGATCCATACTTCATTATATGCGATAGGGCCTACGCCATGCTTCACATATAATTCATAGGTTGGAGTTCCAATCGGAGGAACCGGACACGAGTCCTCCAATCGGGAAACCCTATTACAACCAAGACAAAACAAGTTTCCAAGTCTGCTGAGACCAGGCATCTTCGCTCTCTAGTCTAGCTTCAAACTTCGAAGGATTATCGAATACGATAGTCTCGTGAATACACGAGTCCTTCGGCCTTGGAGCTTGTAAGTTCCAAATCAAGCGATCCCAAGGGGATACCAAAACTAAGAACCAAACTAAGGACTGGGAGATGCTCCACTCATACTTAACTGAGGTATCGATGACGTCACCAGAAGACTCGTCTAACGTTTCGCTCTTCCAATCATCAAGGGTCCAAAACAGGGCGATAGTCAGGGCAGCAGTCCTTCGTAGCCGCCGGGAAGCGGGGAACCTCGCAGCAAGACTTTCGGACCACGTCGACATACAGGGGTCGATGAAGTGGCGGCCTTCCTCCAGAATTTTCACACGAGGCTCCTCAAGAACCTCTGGCTTGGACCGGTACCGCTGATACCGCCCCACGTTGGGCGCCGAATGAAGTACTGGGTTTTTCGGAACCCAGCGGTGTCAGGGAACACACCCGAAGACTTCGAGTTCTTCCTGTTTCAGACTACAGAAACACAGAGTCTTCTAGGTGAAGTCAAAGATCGTATTTATTGGCTGCAGCCAGTAACAGGTATCCTAGAAGTACAACACGGTGTATGTTCTCAGGAGACTGCTCAAACTTACAAAGCCAGCCTTCTCTTTTTATACAGAATATTATGCTTTAGGCAAACATTCCTTATTTTACAGTTGACCATTCACATACATATTTTTACTACATAGAAAAAGCAGAGTCATGATGACAAGTCCATATTTCAGTTTGTCAAGCCCACAATTAATTACCCGGCAAGGCTATGTATTTCCATCAGATATCGCCGGACCCCCAATAAAAACGGGCACCTCCTCCTCGTAAAGCAAGTCATAAAGAAAGAAACAGGGACAGGTGTGTGTAAGATTAGGCATGGTTTGTGTGCGATGAAAGGTTTTACGGTATGTCGCACCTTGATACTAATCTCACTCGGCCACTGGGCGAGGAACTGGTCGAGCAGGTTTGGCTTCAGGCATCGGAGTCAGCTTGCCCAGGTCACAGAGGAGTCAGTAAAGGTGTACGTGTCCTTCAGGCTCGTCTTAGGGCTTAGTTATTAGACCTACGTGAGGGCAATCACAAAATGGCTGCAGTTCACAAAATGGAACCTGAGGGTTCAGGACGGAAACTCCAATTTCATGGTGATTTCGTCACCCGAATTCGACGGAAATGCTTGTGCATAGTGTCCTGATCATTCTCGGTCTTATGATACCAAAATCGTCATGATACGATGATGTTTATAACACGGGTCCAGAATTTTCAGTACCACAATACATCAATCACTATTTGAAATGTCACACAATAAGAACATGAATCATGTGTGACTAGAATTAAAAATTATTTAATAATATTTAACCATAATTGTGCTTAGCATTGCCACAAGGAAGTTTTAGTATAAGACCAAACTCAAAAGAAAAGACAAATCAAAAACAAACTTGTGTGCACCTTGGATATTATACATATGTGTCATGGATCATGTACAATAAATCATGACAGCTCAAATACAAAACAACTAACATAAATTATGAATAGTTATTTGTTATACATCCATCACATAGTTGTTTTAAAACTGGTCCAGAGGTTTAAGACACAAAGGGCCATATGTATCAAGCAAATTCGAATTTGCAAAGGCCGAAATTCGCAGAATTTCGGCCTTTGCGAATGCGAATTTGCTAAATGGAATGTATTAAGAAAAATTTCGTGCAAATTAAGGAATCGCAAAATTTGCGATTCCTTATTTTGCAATTGCATTTAAGGAATCGCAAATTTTGCGATTCCTTAAATGCAATGTATGAAGCTAAAAAAATGCTAATTGTCCCTAAGGAAACGCAAATTACCACCAACTTAAAGTTGGTGGTAATTTGCTAATTTCTTGAAAAATTCACATTTTTGCATTTTTCAAAGTGCCATGTGACGCACATACATGCCCTTAGGGTATGTATGTGCACCACATGTGCACCCATACTTATTTCAGGGGAGCAACAGGGTGTTCTTTGGACACACCTGCACCCTTTAAATTATTCTCAATTTGCGATCAGCAAATTGCGAATCGCAATTTCAGAATAAATCACCATTCCTTCCTATGGGCCAGGAGGCCCATAGAAATGTATGGGGAAGTATTCCTAATTCGCAATTTGCGAATTCGCAATGAAGGAATATCAAGAAATCGCTAAAAAAGTGTGATTTTCTTGATACATACCAATTAGCGATTCTGAAATAGCGATTTCTTAAAAATCTCTATTACAGAATCGCTAATTGGTATTTTGATACATATGGCCCAAGGGAGTAGCAACACAGATTATTCCCAGTGTGTGCTTAGACACTTAATGAAGTCCCACAGGAGAGGAGGTGGGAGTTTATGTTCATGGGCCTATTTCTACTGCAAAGAATGTCTTCTTGTTTTTGCAATCTCTATTATTCATTCTTCTGAAATAGATAATTTTAATTGTTTCATTAGTAGAAATGGCTTTTCCAAAGTCATCCCAATAAATATTGCTGACACGTTTCTACCTCGGTGTAGATGGCGTAGAGACAATTTGTTAAATGGGGTCATCATCAGGACATAACTCCATTATTTGTTTGGACACTAAGGTAAAGAAACAAAGATTTAAAGACAGAATTTTTTATATAAAAAGAGGAAACATAGCTTTCTGTTTACTCTCAATGGTGCAAGAACGTACCCACATACCTACACATTAGGTGAATAATCTAGTTTACGGAGCGCCAGCCTTTGCCCCGGGGAACCCATACCAGGTGTTTCGGCGAGACCCTATGGATTTTAAAGTATGATCCACAGAGGCCAGCTTCTTTTGCCCACAACCCCGGGACAAGATTAGAAAGCTTAATCCTGGACAAATGTATTCTACATTTTGAGAAGGACGATATAACGGTCAGTCCTCTACGCATGATACACACTCCTTAGCGTGATTGCAAAAAAATGCTATTCACGTGGTAAAACTTTTGCCATTCACCAATTCACTTATATTCACCGTTTTGGAGAGGTCCTGAAGGAAGCCCACTCTATTTTTTCCACTGGGCTGAAACATGTCGACCATCTGATAATATATACAGTTACACATAGTATTCTGAGTATATTATCCACTCTCTAAATATTTTAACCATACCCCAGAACTCCAAGAATAAAATACCAAGGCAGTATTCTGGAGGTATTTTTAATAGTAAATTCACTCACATAGTCAAACATCACACAACCTCAAATACCCGCTCCACTGTAGTCAGGTGTTGCAGCACAGCCAGGTAGCATTCGGCTACCTGGCTGGGACCCGATGATGAAGCATGACACATGATCATACCACTATCGCTCCACATCGTTGTGGTTTTAAACTAGGTGAAGTACACCCACTTCCGGCTCAGTCGCCGTTCTAGTTTCCTTACAGGGACTACACCGACAACATTTAAGCACTTCCGGGTTTACTCTTCTCGTCTGCACCCAGAACCACGGCAGGAATACTCGTCCTGCTTGTCTTCTCTCTGATTAAGGATAAGATGAGCTCCATAAGACGGCTGAGCCTCACATCACACAAGCAAGTCGCCTTAGTTATTTTAAGCGGTACCCCTCTAGCTTGCAACTCTATTTCGAGTCATGTTAATATGATTTATGCCCAGAATCCCGCCCCTCTCAGTTACCGCATATTTTGCTTGTGACGTGAAACCGTTGCTTTTACTAGCTTTTTCCACCTATGATTTTTAGCGATCTACGTGGGGGGGAGCAGGACTTATAGTGAGGAGCAAACTAATGCTCTTTCCCGTCTTTATCACCGGCACAGCGGTGAGCTCCACTATATATGCTTTTAAATTCCACTGGCATGGCAGGTTTCTCGTGCACCTTAACCAGTGATATTTATAAGAATGTCCTCGTTGTCGTTTGTCCCCACATCGTTCTATTATATAGATTTACTTATATTTCCCTTCCTTTCCCTCTGTTTTGGTAATATTTTAGATCTGTGGCCATATACTCACCGACTACAGGTAGGAAGCGCACGTTCAAATTTATATAGGCTTGTCCTCTACTGTAGGGAGGCCTACACACCCTACCCACTTGCACTTTGTACTATTTTACGATCCCCTCACCCAATGTACGAGTATTTTACACACGTGCTTCACTTCTTTATTCCTACGTCGCACTTAGACTACCGCCAACCTTTCTTCAACCACTTCCCCACACTTATATTTTCACTTCGATTGCACTTTTAGAGACAGTCGTGCCATCGTCCAACCACCTAGTCCTCGTGTTCACATACTAGGGTCCACTATCAGGGCATGGTCATCGCACCATCTACGCACCACCAATGTGACGTATACACATACTAGCATCCACTATCACGGTAACTTCGTGAGTAACGGGTTAGGTGTTGTGTGCTTCCTCTGCCTATTGCTGCACATTATCACTACTACCACTTTCACCCTGCACCTGCACTTGCACCAGTTATATACAATATCATTATACCCCATCCTGTTTTTTGCATCCTCCCCAGCCCTGAGGAGTCGCCAAACTTGTGTAACCCTTTGGCGACGAAACACGTGTCGGCTGGTCTACCATACATTAAAAGAGGAAGTTTACCACCAATCGTCCTCTTTTTTCTACGAATGTGGACTCCTGATCTTTCATATGTCCATTGAGATATCATTTCTGTACTTGTCATTGGGTGTGCAACAGATCTTTTTCATGTACCTTTAGTGTGTGTCACGGCACACATGTTTGGAGGGGTTTAGGGCTTTTACCCCCTCACCTGTATGCACCCCATCTTATCCATATCTACGTTACTCACGTGGGCAGTGCGCCCAGCATTTCCCTCAACTAAAAACCCTTGTCTCATTTGTTTCATGAAGCATGACACCAACCAGGTTGGTGTGTGAGGGTTTTATTAATAAACCTTTGAGGTGCCAGCACATCACAAACGTCAGACAGCTAATGCAACAGGCCGTTTTATTTTGGTTATCACTAGTTTAATGCTAACAATGTAATTTGAAGAGGGGGAAAGAACCTAAATTCATGGTACCGGTGTGACTACATACATTAATCCTAGGTTCTCCCCCTCTCTTTTTTTTAATCTTCAGATTATATTGCAAGCATTGAACACAACCATTTACCTACAGTGTTGGTATGTAGATACGTTCTTGCACCATTGAGAGTAAACAACATGCTATTTTTCCTCTATTTATATAAAAAAATCTCACTATCATGTGGCTTTTAAGCTTTGTTTTTTGTAATAAGAAATAGTTCAGAATGTTTCTTGTCACTCTTGTTTCTGGCCCTGGCCCTGGAATCTTATTGTATCAGATGCAGGTTCATGTCTCATAGGGCAAGTTGGGCCCTGTAATAAGTGACCACTGTCAGGCCATAAGCTTCTGTATATCGCACTTTACGAATGAAGTTGCTTTAAGCTCTATTAAATTGTACAGATCCTGTCATCTAAGCGACCACTCCTCCCTAACATCTTTAGGCCAATAGGACAGTGTTTCGCCCCCTACCCACTGGCCTCAGTCTGGCAGCTGCACTTCTATACGGATGGGGGAATAGATGGGGCAGGTGACATGCATCACACAATTTGTGCTGTTGAGTGGGGTCACTATGCACAAAAGTCATTTATTCAAAGTTTATGTTTTTCGGATGAACTGATTGAACGGCATAACACTCGAATGAATCAACTGTGAAAATATTTTATTTTATCTTGCTTTTACTGCTCTTAAAGGGCGCTGATATGAAATGATGAATTGTGATTTTATTTTATTTTATCTTGCTTCTACTGCTTGGGATATTTTATGTTACACTGTAATGGTTTTAAATAACTTGAAACAATAAAAAACGTACTACTTACTTGTCACACATGATTCAGGTTTTCTGTTGTGTAACATTTCACATAATACTTGATTTATGGCTATTGGGTGGCCTTTATGTTTGGACTATTATGGAACCCTCCCCCATTGTGACCTTATAGGATCAAACACCAGTATTATTATAGACATTTAGAAAGTTGGCATTTTCCTGTATTAACTATTTGGTGCCTACCATCTGTTCCTAGGTCACATGACTGGATGAAGTTGGTCTTTATGTATTCCTCCCAGACAGCCACACAATAAAGGGATTAGGCATGCCAGGATTGGCCATCACTGGCAGGATGGGGGTGCAGATGGGCACATCCCTGCATGCAGAACAATAGCCTTTGCCTTGCTTCCACACAAAGGTCTTGAGTCCAGTGCATTGTGTCTGCAGCCAGGCTGGAGCCAGGGCAGGGAGGCATGCAATTCTAAGCATTTCAAAGGGAATCTCTAGAAACATCTTGTTACTTCAAAGACGGCACACAATATAAAAATAAGACCCTCAGGCCCACTCTTTAATTCACTTTCTAGACCTGCGTAAGAACTCTCAGAGGACTGTCTGCTGCTGTGCCCTGCTGTGTACTTCAAAAGACTGCTTTGCTTCACCTGGAAGGACTGGTCTGCTGCCTGAAGTCTGCCTTGAACCCTCTGCTTGAACCCTGTTCCATTTCTTGAACTCAAGACTACAAGTGTGACTTCATGGGCTAATTGCTTGGCCTCCTAATCAGAGCATCAGCAACAGAAAATGCACCAACCATCTTGAACCGCACCTGGACCCAGCCTGAGTGTTTCCAGCCCCTCCAATTTGTACCTCCCCTTTCCTGGCCTCTTGGGCTAAAGGTGCCCAGATAGTCAAGTCAATAAAACTTTATTTGAGTAAAAATTGGCCCTAAAACAATTCAAAGAGAAACCAGACAATCAATAAAATGGAGTTAAAATGCAAAATCACAAATAGTTTTTTTTAAACGGTACAAGCATGAACGGTAAAAGCACGTATCAAAAGTATGAGTAATAAAAAACATTACAATTGCAGTGGAAAAAATGCAGATTGTGAGACAGGAAAGGTATACAAATAACAATTTCACAGTTCTTTGTTTGGTAGGGCCTTTAATTCCTTCCTGAGCCTTAAGGCATGACAAATAAAGCCAATGGTGGAATAAAAAATGAACTCGGGCGTCAGGCACTGTAACAGCTTAAGGCTCTGGCGGGCTGATCTACAGTTAATAAATCGTGAAACTGAAAATACAAATTTAACTCTGGACAATCTGAAAATAACTACAAAAAAACATGACATTCAGTGTGGATTATTTACTGGGGTTGCTGCAAGTGCATCAGGGCAAAGATGAAAACCAACTACCCTGTTTAGGAAAGGCAACCAAGAAGTGTACAGTGCACAACCTACGATGTGTCAGGTAGAATCTGTGTTCCTGATTTGGGATCCATGTTAAATCAAGTTCAACCCCCTCTTGTACAATGATCTCCAAGATTTAGCATGCAGTGTCCATATTCTGTATAATATTAAACCTTTTAAATTTGTGATCAGACTGGAACAAGGAGCGGATCAGGGATTGAGTGACAGATTTACAAGCCCTATGCGCCGCTGGTGCATAACATTGCGTGACGCACTGGTGGCGCAGCCTGCTAAGGGATATTTACAAGCACAGGTAAAGTCACACTGCGTGACTTAACCTGTGTTTGTAAATATCCCCCTGTTCACGCAGCACTTTGTGTGTTAGGGGCGGGACATGGGTGTTGCTGTGGGTGTTCCCACGCAACACCCATGTCCACTGATGCATTTCCAGATTTACGAGAAATCGTAAACCTGGAAAAGCGTCAGTTTGTTGCGCCACCATAGGGGTGGCGTAGCCAAGCGAAACGAGGAGAACTGTTTTAATTTCTCGTCGTTTTTTCCTCTTTCAATGTTTGCTGCATTCTACAGCATGCATTGAAAGAGGAAAATCCTGCAGTGATTGCTTTTGTGCAGGAAGAGGCTCCTTCCTTCACAAAAGCAATCTCCCCATGGCGCAGGCATCCTTGCACCATGGTGCAAGGGTGCCTGCGCCGGAGCATGGCAGCTGTTTCTGCGCCAGCGCAGGGGAGAGCACAGGAATGCGACATATCATTGTAGATATGTCCGATTCCTGTGCTCTGAAATTGCTCCTGCGTGGCGCAGCCAATGGGCTTGTGGTGCCGCGCTGCAGCACTTTTTGTAGATCGGCCCCTTAGTGTTTATTCTGATTTCACAAGTAGAGTTGGAAAGCTGCGTATCCGCCAAATCTGAGAAGGATTTCCTGACATATGGTAGCCAAGCAATATTATCGCTGTGGTCTAGATTGATACAGTCAGCTAATAAATAGTGGGAAAACATAGTGAATGGCAAACTCCAAATTAGGGCCCATAATAAGAGTTTTGCTAATTTAATAATATCACCAATATACTCAAGGCCAACCTCAGTGTGGGTAATAATAGAGGAAGTGCACTTGGGAAAAGCCAACAGCCTGGAAAGAAATTGTTTTGGAGTGATTGTAAACATTCAGTTTGTATACCCCAAACTCTTAGGTGCCTACTGAAATGCATTTTGCTTTATAAAGAGATAGGAGGTCTTTCACTCTTTTTTGCTTAAGTTTCCTAGCAAAAAAGATTATGGCCTCAGATGAGTTATGCGTTTTAAGCTCTCTCTGTTCAACAAGCGATAACTGCCCCACCCAGGCTAATACTATGGGAATGTTTGTTTCTAGGGCCAAGTGTCATGGCAAATAATTTTTATGATTGACCCTGAGTTTCAGATCTATCATAAAATTGTTGAATTAATTCAGCAGAAGCTTGAGCTCATTTGCTGTGCGTGATAGCAGCACAGCATTGTTAGCATATATTAATATGGAGATGATCCAATCCCCTATCCTGGGTGAGTCCTTGCCCCTTGACTGTAGAGTTAAATCCAATGAGTTGATGTAGAAAAGAAAAAGAAAAGGGGCTAAGATGCCCCCTTGCCTGTCTCCATTGAGAACTTTGAAGGTAAGCATACAATCCCCCTCATTGCCAAAGCGTACCTAGGACATGGGGTCCCAATGGAAACGCTTGAGAAGTTTGACCAGGCTAATATCCACCCCAGCCTGGTTCATAAGTTCCCATAGACGGCCCCGTCCATGAGATCCATCCCACTGGACAGGTCCATAAAGGCAAGATGCAATGAACCTCCTATCTTGACCTGAGTGTATTTCCCCAAAATGAGGAGCAGGTTTAGGGATTATTCCATGCCGATACCCGGTCAAAAGCTGTATTGGACTTCGGAGAGGAGACTCCTATCTTCCGTCCAGGCCTTCTAATTTTTCATAGATTACCCTGCCAAAATTTTTGGCAGAGGAGTCCAACTACAAGATAGGATGATAACAAGTTGGATCTCCTCTTTCTCCCTTTTTGGTGATGTTTGATATTTTTCACGAACTAGGGATGTCAGTGTAAAATAGGGCACGGAATACGTTAGTGAACAAAGGGGCTCAAAAAGATATGTTCTGATGAGAAACATTATTTAGAATCCCATTGGGGCCGGGGACTTGCCCAGAGAGCTCTTTGAAATTGCAGTCATAAGGTTGCTCACATCTATGGGAAAAGGAGAAGAACTGCTGGTGGATACGGAAGGTGCAGGATGATTGTGAAGCGAAGGAGAGGGAACGATGGAGCAGAATCAGGTGTCAACAAAGTGTAGCAGGGTTTCCGTTCTCCCACAGAACTGTGCACAGAGATCTAGAACCTGGGTGAGTTAGGATGACCCAAAACTCACCTTTGTTTCAGAAATCCCCTTACCAAGCTAGCTACAGTGTCTCATCAGTAGTAATAACTTACCAATCACTTAGACAATCCAGAACATGAACTTAGGGTACCTCAGGTATCGTGGAACACATGAACACTCTTTCGTTATATAATCATTCCAAACCGAAACTGGGAGGCAAAGAATACACGTGCAAGTTTGAAATGTTTTTTTTTCAATGCAGCATTCTCAAACGCAGTATCTTGTATAATATCAACATACATATTATAAAAATCAGAGTCAGCAGCATAGTCACTAATCCATAGTAAGCAAAAGGTGATAGCATGTTATGATGCAAAAATCTATAGAATTCTGTATCACCTATATTTCGCGCACCCTAATTAGCATATTATATTATATCTAAGAAGGTCTCGTCTGGGTTCTAGCAGGGCGGGCCCATACCTCTAATTCTCAGTAGGAGGAGATCACATCAACAGCTACCAGCTCTCTGCATGCGAAGCATCAAGTGTGTTGATTCATTCCCTGTAACTGTATCTTAAACCCGCGTAGAGCCCAATGTTGGCAGCAACATTATTTGTGTTATGTCTAACGTGGTGCGAGGATCAGGCCTTCAGCAACCTTGTGTTAGGTTATTCTTAGAGTGTGCAGTTCTCGGTGTGCAGACAGTTGTACCAAGTGTACCAAGCACGACTGATACTAGAGCAATAACATATTATTCTCAAATAAATCACATCTTTCGTCTAGGTTGAAAGCTACAATAACAATTAGGTGTCGTGTGCAAACTCAAGCTGAAAGAAAATATTGCGTTTAAACATTTAATAAGCTCATGCTAACTTAACACAATATATAGAAACGTAGTAACCATATGACAAAAGGAGAGCTCTCAAAGTTGCGGGAGTAGTGGGTCAACGAGTTTTCAGAGGAGACGAGACAGGAGATTTATGGAACATTATCGTCCACGGATGGTTAATCATGTGCCAAAAAGCCTTTACATCCTTCAGTGTGAATGTTTTCGGTCGGTCATCCCATGCCTGTAGGCCCTTCTAGTGAGCCTATCTCCTCTATATTTCCATGTGGAGAATTAGTTAACATTTTCAGTTTTTTCAAGGCTGCTGTAGAGGCATTATTAAACCACCGGGGTCAGAAGGGCATGGAAACAGCCTTGTTGGTGGTCAACAATCCATACAAAAACTAGCACAGAGTGCTAAAACTATCCAGTACTGTGTGAGGCTCAGCTATATCAGAGAGACAACAAAACACATCATCCCGCTTTCCTTGTACTAGGTCAACAAAAAATGTTGTGGGATTCAAGCTATTCCATTTCAAGCATATCCTCTTGTTTTTACTGTATGCATGTCTCCCGGAAACCAGTACATGAGCGACTATGTCAGGTAAAGAAATGTACAGTGATCCTGGATTGTGGTCGTTCATGCTGGAAGACAAGGTTAAAGAATCCTACAACAATGGGGCTAAAAAAGAGGAGCTAAATAATCGACAGAGGGACCCCTGAGAAAGCCAGTCCTAGGGAAACATCCATCCAGGAAAAGAACAAACTAAAGAACATCAAAAGATTTCCCCAACTATACGCAAAAAAGGGCAGTAGCTCCAAAATATTAAGAATTCACCCACATATCAGCTCATATGCCTTTTATTTATTTATCATCATTTATTATTTTATCATTTTTTTAAATAAAAAAGTCAGACAGAAATATAGAAAAATCCATCCATGAAGGTACACAAAGTATCACATAAAACATATTCATATACACTCTACACAGACATTCATAAAACATAAACGCAGTCCACACTTAACTATGTACAAGGATAAAGGTACAGACTATGGGGCCTATTAGGATTGCGGTTTTTCCGCATCCTCCGGGCCAGCGGAAGCCACCGCCGGCCCGGAGGATGCGGAAAAACCGCAGCGTACCCACCAAAGACCCACCACCACATTAGGATGGCTGGTGGGTCCTGGTTTGTGTCTGCAGCTTTTCTGCCGCAGTTGGCTTACAACTGCCCATGTTAAAAATAGAGGATGTGACCGCCAGGGTGGCGGTCACATCCTAATCGCACAGGAGGGGACGCCGCAGCCCATGCGGACGTCCCCTCCTCCTCAGTGATCGCGGACGGACGCAAGTCCGTCCGCGATCATAATCGGCCCCTATATGTCCAACAACCTAGAAGCAAACAGAACCAACACATACAATAAATAGAAATAACATACAATTACAAAAATGAAAAACATCAGACATTACACTAAACAGATTCTACAAATCACAATACAACATACAAAGCACACACAAGGAAAAACGCCTTTCCTTGTGTGTGCTTTTTATGTTATATTGTGATTTGTAGATTCTGTTTAGTGTGATGTCTGATGTTTTTCATTTTTGTAATTGTACCTTCATTAATGAATTTTTCTATATTTCTGTCTGACTTTGCTTATAGTTTGGGGCATCTTTTGACGTTCTTCAGTTTGCTAAAAAAGAGGAGACCAAGATGAAGTCAATAACTGAACCACTGCCTCTACCTGTAATTGTTGGGATATTATCTAGATGGCTCTTAACAAAAGCCACATTAAAGATTAAATTATGTTTGTGTAAGATGTTATTCAAAGCTTACCCATAAGGACTGTGGAGGAAATGGGATAGATCGTCCCCATGCCAAATTGTAAAACCACAAACATTATCCCCTGGTAATGGACATTTTACAATGTTAAAGTCTACTGCCCAAATGATAAATACCCTCTCCGGGCAGGACTCTATCAAGTTTGATAGAAGATGATTAACAACAAAGTTTTAAAACAATTAATCAACAGCAAGGTAAAAGAACCTAGAAGTCACAGGGCCAAGATCTGATACCATGGGGTCAACTTTATCTCATCAATTTTAAGGATTTTTGATTTCAATGATATGAGCACTCCGAACCCACCCTTGGAAACGACCTGGGCTTGATGGGATAGTGGATGCACAAAAAGATTGGAAACCGTTAACATAGAAACTATTTCTGACCCAGCTTTCTTGACAACATACTACATTAAACTGGTTAATGAATTCCAGCCAATACCTATTGTCCACTTTGTTGGTAATGCCATCAACGTTCCATGACCAAATTAATCATGCACCAAACCTAATTCCCTATGGGGAAGAGAGGGTGTAGAGGCTTGTGAAGCAAGCACTATTTTGGGGGCTTCGTCAGACACATCGGGCGAACAGACTGACTTAGGACTCAGAGGGAAAGGATTGTCACAAGGTCTGTCACAAACTCAATCATTGTCTGAGTGGCTGGAGTGCAGTGTGAAATGATTAGCATGTGCAAAGGAATCAGGGACACTCTTGAGTGGTGCAGCTGCATGTCCCAACAACCTTCTTGGTGGCCCATAGGGGTAAGTTGGATGGTAAAAGTAACCAAGGGGAAAATCCCAAACTTTAGCATTGTCAGGGGGTGCAGAGCTTAAGCGTTACCAAAGGGACATAGCCAACCCATCCAACCCTGCGCACCATGATGATATCATCATACAAATCGGAGCACCACCCAGATTTAGACATTAACAGGTGGGCACCTCTTTGTATGAGAGAGAACCAGTCTTCTAGTTTATTGTTGCGAGGGGGGGGGGGTATGCCTGTTAATAAAAATGACATAGGTAGTGCATTCAGGAGGCAATTGTAGACAGTCCAAACAGCAAAAACGGCAGGAGTCTTCAGAAGTGTGGCCCCTGGAATTTGCTTGCAGCGATGCTTCGTTCTGAATGAGGCCCCGTGAATGGCACAATTGGGTTGGGTTAGATGTTGACAAGTGTGGTTGAGTATCTGCGGTAAAGAACAGGTGCTAGGTGGCATGGGAATGGTGGGGTTCAGAGAAGCTTGTAAAAGGTTGAACTCAGATGATACTTGTTGATGGATTGGTGGCTGTAGATGTTTTCCATAAATATCGTGCAGAGCATGTACCTTGTCATTTATTGGCTTCAAGTGTGACAAAATGGAGGTTTGCAAATCATTGAACAGTGATTCCATCCTGACTAGATTATGGTGGCACATACTGTGAATGGCTGAGATGGGACCTTGGTCAGGGGCCATGGAGAAGGGTACCTTTCTATTGTTACGCTTGCATTGGGGTGATGATTTGGAAGCATTTAAGGTTGAGGGGGTAAATTGATATATTATCATTGGCATCAGCTTGCACAATATAAGGGTTTACATTAGTAGCCTGTTTCTGGGCTGCCATGGCAATAACTAATGTAGTAGTGCTTTCCTCCATTTGGGGGTGGGAAACAGAACATGATGTTCCATCGGCTTTTGTATGGCATCAATGCGAGTTTCAACTAACTCGAGGTATGACAAAATTACTCCTTTGACGCTTGATAAGTAGGGGGTCATTTTGGGAGATAAGGCAGCTTCCTTGGTTCCGGATGAAGTAGACATTTTTTTGGGCATAATCATTTTGGATGGGTTGATAAACCAGAAAGTGCAAGATATGAAGCCTACCTTGATGGCGAGGCAAAGAACCGAGAGGGGAGATCCAGCACGTCTTTGTCTGGCTGTAGACAGACGCAGACAGGTATGACCTTCGCCCGGACTTTGTCCGAGCGCAGCCCACGCCACAGCACTGCGGCGTGCTTTATTAGCGATGGTTTGTTGGCTAGATTGGCTCCCAATCAAGATTCTGGGACAGGTAGCATCCAGCAGCTGCACTGCAGCAGCTCTTCCCAATGGTGCTTTACTCTAGATGTCGGCAGTAGGAGGAAGAATGCTGCCCCCACACGGTAGTCCTGGAAATATAGCCGTTCAGGTGTGACACAGCATAAACACAAGCACAACGGCTCGGATAGCCAAAATCCTAAACTTTGTATTTGGACATTTTTGGGCAAAAAACTGCCCTGAGAACTTAGAGGAGACTGGGACCAACCTGTTTGTCTATCTGCTCAAGGAGCATCGCTGGTCAGCCTGATTTGCGACAACTCCTGCTACGTTCTTCTTAGCAGTAGTAAATCCTGTTCAGCTGCCCTTCATAGAAGGGATATCTTATCTCATTAAGCTCTAGTTGGCTCCAGCCTCGTTCTGCTTTGGATTTCCAACTTACAAATGAGTTATGGCGACTGCTGAAAATATCAACCACAGCCAGCATGACCTCGCATAAACCACCGTCCTACCCACTTCAGCAGCACTGCAACAATTCCCTGCAACAATCACTGCTGTACTATAGTGATGAAACACATCTGTTAACATCCTGTGAGCGGCACCCGCCCTCGGAAAACAGCTCTTGTCCATTGGATGCCGAGGAGAGATATTCGGTAAAGACAGTTGCGAGCTCGGTGGGCAGACGGGTACAAATTACCCTAACTAAATTAAGAGCAGGGCAGTGGGAGTGCGCTGGTAATCCAGTGATATGTTTTCGTTCACCACCAAGCTGCCGCTTTGATAAATTCCAGAAAACACCAGCCAACTACATAGTTTAAAGTGAATAGTAACCGCATACGCTCACTATGAAAGTAAAAAAAACAAGTTTCTGATCCCGTCAACACTGTATGAATAAAGCTCCCTAGGTGGGTGACATATGCTCGGGCGGGGATGTCGGGACCTTGAGTGTGATGGTGAGCGTGAGCTCTAAGGTGAATGTGACTGGCGGGTTAGTGAGTGTGAGTGGTGGGTTTGTGCAGGGGGGATGCTGCACAGAGGGATGCAGAGTGATGCCATGAGTGTTGAGAATGGTGCGATCCTGAGCGTGGTAAAGAACATCTTTGGGACTGGTGAAAGGTCCCTCGGAGTGTCTGCGAGTAGGGCCAGTGCGATACCCCCTTTCCGCAAAATGCATCGGCGACATGAAGGGTTTCTTATGCGAGCTTTGCTCGGTGCGCATGGTGTTGGTGCCGGCAGTTTGCATGGAGCTGGACTGCGTCTGCTAGAGCGCATAATGGTGGCACACATCAGATCTGGGGGTGAAGTGTGTCTCCTTGGGCTGGGGCACACAGTCACCCAGCCTCGGAGCCCTACAGCCAGCAAGGCCAGCCCGGAGGAGAGACCGACGGAGAGCCGGCTGGAGAGAGGGAGGCAGAGCCCAGTGAAGGAGGCCGCACACAACGACTCGGCAGTGACGAGAGACCGGACCCGCCCCCTCCTCAGAACCAGCATGGGGAGTCAATCACTGTGACGTCACCGCACGGTGCCAGCCTCCGTAGGGGGAGGGCGGAGAGCTGCGGCTGACGTACATAGGGATAGTTCGGTTCAATACATAAAGATTCTCCTCGCACTAAGTAGGGGGTGGGGAAGCCAAAGAAAAGGGCAGCAAATTAATCTCCTCGAGCTGCTGGAGCGCGCGTTCGAGCATCATGTGACTTGTAAGGCCAGCGCTGCTGAAGAGAAAAAAGAAAGTTCCCTGTGCACCCTACAGAGTGCTGCTGCAGAGGGAAAGTGTAGTTAGGCACTGCTGCTTCCGGACTACCCGGAAGTAAGGTATGGCATTAACAGCCAACAGAAAGCTAGATTACAACAGCAATGCCAGAGTTAAACCAATGGCAAGCTGCATATCAAATTACACTAAGTTTCATCCAACATACACATTACTTTAGTGTCGCTGAGACAGCACATGCAGCGCATGCGCTGCTAAGCCGAGACCTAAAAAGAGACTAAGTCCGACCGTGGAAATCTTCAATGGGACTTCTTCCAGTGGCTATCCGACAACGATGCCTCCTTCTTGTACACCACCTTCAATCTTGCTCCACTGAAATTCTACCTTCGCAATACAATTTTACTGAAATTTCGTCTATGGCCAAAGGTAAGCATTGACCAGGCCCAATCCACTTCTTGTACTTCACTCACACTCCATTACTGCCGGCCATTTTTTAGACTATGACCCAGTCTCGCGCGACTAGTTGTCCATGATTTGAACTTTCATTTTAACTTTAAAAATGTATTACTCCGTTCTACTGATTCAATTTTTTTGTTTGGGTGTCAAATAAGGTATGAAAATTACTCTATTTTCTAAATTGGTATTTTTGGTCAATTTTGTTTTCACTTTATTGTTGTTTGTGAGCTTCCTAAATACTTTACACATTGCCACTAAGTTAAACCTGATTGCTTTTGTGTCAAGCTAGCAGACGGTTAAGCACAGGTTAATTTAGTGACTTTAGTGGTTTACCTTGACAGGGACCATGGCTGTTGCTTGAGCAGGGTTAACACCCCACACACCCAACAACCCAGTTTCTCATACCACTCCTTTGTGTGTAAGGGGGGTACAGGCCTGAAATTGTTTTAATTGTTTATGTTAGATGTAATCAGAGCTTCCAACTAGATTCTTCTATATCTTCCCCACGGTATACAACCGTTACAACGCAACTTTTACAACGACCTACCATTACAACGCAACTTTTACAACGCAAACTATTACAACGCGTTGCGCTGGGGGGCGCTCTAGGATAGGGAATAGGTTAATTTACTATCCAATAACCTTCCCTACTATCCACGGGGACTGGAGTTGGAATAGTAAATTAAACTATTCACTATCCAGCGCCTAAAAGCATTATGCGTTGTAATGGTATGCGTGGTAAAAACCGCGTTGTAATGGTAGGCGTTGTAAAAGTATGCGTTGTAACGTCATACATCCCTTCCCCACTGCCCATATCATGCAGTGTCCTTTAATATATAAAATAATATACTATATCACCTATAAAGTACACAGCTGTAAGAGGAGGTCCTGGTGCGTCTTTGGAAAATAGAAACAATTTGTTGGAAGATCTTAAGGATCTGAGAGGGGGATAGCGTTAAATTCTCCTTCCTATATAAACCATACCTTTGATGTAAAAAAGCACGGCACGCAAGCAGCTGGCATTTAAAAGAGATATGTTTACGAACTGGCAGCCAATGTAGCAGCCTCAAATGCACTCCTGACTTTCGACTTTAAGAATTAGCTGAGCCACTGCATTTGAAGTAGCTCTAAATGCTTGAGAAGGTATTCAAGAAGGTCAAGATAAAGAATATTTGCATAATTGCGTTGAGAGGTAATCAAAGCTTTAGTTTCCCAGGCACATTCTGGAGTCAGGCTTAAAAACTTTTTAAAGCTTTTTAAAATTGAGAAACAGATACCTGAGACAGCCTTCACCTTTGGGGCAAAAGAGAGTTCATTATGAAATCTGACCCACAAATTCCCAACCTGCATTGCCAGGGATGGTGGAGAACAATGTTCCACAGGCCACTAGGCCCTGGACCAAAGGGGAGGAGAACAACAAGAAAGTCCGACCTTCATTTTAGTTCTGTTTAATTTAAGGCATCTCTGCTTCATCCAATCTACCTCTCACAACAGACAAGATTGAAAAGAAGGTTGTAAATTGCAGTTGTCCACAGAGAAGGACAGCAGAAGCTGAGTATCGTCTCCATAAGACACTACCTTAAACCACAAAGATTAAATAATGTCTACCAATGGAGCCAAGTAGACATTACAAAGGATCGGCTTAAGTGCCGGGGGATCAAATATACAATAGTTAGTTATTAAGGACCTAATGATGATGATACTACTTCCCTGAACAACCTTTATATTGCATTAGCAGATTATGATTCAGCTTTGATCCTGGGTGGAGACTTTAATGTACTTCTGCATAATAAACTAGACAGGTCCTCCCTCAGAACTCAGGTAGCAGTGCTGCATGTTAAAGCTTATCTCCTGGCCATGGTGAAAAATCTTAATCTTTTTGATGTATGGCGGAAAAAAATGGGTGAGAAGAGGGAATAATCCTTTTACAGCAAGAAGAACTCTCATTATTCAAGAATAGACTATGTGTTTATGGAGTATTCTGATCTTGATAAAATTAGTTCAATAGAGTATTTGCCCATACACTTATCTGATCATGGTGCTATACTCTTGAAATTAGAACTTCCTACGGAGGTATTTTTGACAAGGTGGACTTTAAATGGAAGATTTCTCTTAGACATCCTTCAACCCCGGGTTTTCTGAAGATAGAATCTGTTAGTTTTTTCCTGCAGAACTTGGGGTCAACTAGTATACACGTGGTTTGGGACACCTTTAAGGCCTGGCTGAGGGGGATACTAAAAGGAGCGGTTGTGGGTTGGGATAGGGCTGAGAGAAAAGAACTAGCCGACCTGGAAGTAGAGTTATCGGGGGCGGAGACAGGTCGTAAAGATGAGTGGCTCTTCTGGAGCAGATAATGTAAATCTAGTTAAGAGAATTGAAGAGCTGCAGTTGAAGTTTAGACTCAGGTCTGAGGAGATCTTGCGCCAAAATTGGGAGGCAAGCAAAATGAGCAGGGGGAGAACTGTGGTAAACTTCTTGCAATGAAAAGCTAATAATTATATCACCAAAATTAAAGTCTGCTCTCAAGTCGTAGAGGACAAGGGTAGTATAGAACGAGCCTTCACACAATTCTTTCAGGAACTCTACGATGATCGTCTTCAGGTGGCAGAAGACCATATTGATGGGTGGCTCAGAGATAAACAACTCCCTACACTAGTTGAGGGCAGCCAGGGAATTCTTATGTCAGAAATAACAGGATCCGAGATTTTAACTATCTTAGATGCTGTGAGGAAGGGGAAAGCAGCAGGCCCGAAGCCATTCTGATCGAGGTCTATATAATTTTGAGCAAGAAGATTATTCTGGTCTGGCTGAAATTGTTTAATGGTATCTTAGATTGTACATCCCCCCTCCCTGACTCCTGGAGTGATGCAGTCATTGCATTGATTTTAAAGCCAGGGAAGAACCCAACTCAGTATCAGTCATACCGACCAATTTCTTTGCTAAATGTTGACTATAAAGTCTTTGGTGGAATCCTGAATGGTCGGCTCAGTAAAGTTGTTGGGCCAATAATCCATACGGACCAAAAGGTTTTTTTGCCAGGCCGGCAGATGTCAGATTTAATACATACTTTAAGTGGGTCGATTGACTTGGCTTCGACGCAGGGTCTTCCTCTCTCAATCATCACTGTTGATGCAGCAAAGGCCTTCGACCGGGTGAACTAGCACTTTTTAGATAGGGTTCTGAATGTCTTTGGTTTTCCCGATAGGTTTAGGGAAGTGTTGAAAGAAATATATAAATCTCCAGAGGCCCAGATTCTGGTTAATGGCAATCTCTCCCCAGTAGTCAAGATAGGGCGTGGAACCAGACAGGACTGCCCCCTTACCCCCATTTTATTTGACTTATATATAGAGCCGCTAGCTCAGAGTATAAGGTTAAACCAGAAGATTGTTCTTTTTGAAATAAATGGGTTTGAACGAAAATTAGCATTGTATGCTGACGACTTGATCCTTTTATCATCCAATGTCAGTAGCCCAAACCTTTGGAAGCCTGTCAGGCTACGAGATAAACAATGAGAAAACCGAGGTTGTGGCCTGGAATACAACTGATCAGGAGGGGAATTTTGCCAAAGAACTTAGCTACTTAGGAATTATAATTACTCAAGACCCCGCCAAAATCCCTAAAATCAATCTAGATAGAGTCTCAAAGGAGGTTGATGTTTTGCTAAAAAGATGGCAGAGTATCCCATTATCATTGTATGGGCGAGTTAATTTGGTCAAGATGTGTGTCCTCCAAAAATACACCTACCGGTTCATCAACATCGCTTTGGAATTTTGAAAACCTGATATTCTTAAAATCCAGGGCAAGATATCTTCCTTTATCTGGGCAAGTGAAGCAATCCGGCTATCCTGGAAAAAACTTACGCGCAAACTTCAGCGAGGGGGGGTGGCCCTACCAGACTTCCAGCTGTACTGTTGGGCTTACCAACTAAAGAATTGTAGAATGGTATTGCTCTCCCCAGATAATTCATTGATAGGCTACATGTTTAAAGCCATGTTAGTAGGGGAAGAGGAGTTAGGTTTCATGTACAAGTTTGGCTCGCCTAAATTTTTCAAGAAAATCCGCTTAAAGACTCTGCGTTCGGCGGCCAGGTTGTGGTCTGACTGCTGAAATTGTTTAGGACTATCCTATTATAGTGAGTGGGCGCCAGTTTGGGATTCTCCCGGTACACCTGACTGGCTTTTGGACTCCCTTGCTCACCCACTGAAAGAGGCAGGGGTTGTATATTGGAGAGACGTTGTACTGGGTGATGAATGCCATTCTTGGGAATATTGGAACCATATTACCAACTGCACTCGGTCCAGGTTCAAGTTCTATCAGCTCTCTTCCTGGTGTAAAAGTCAATGCTGGCCAATCATAGACGATAGCAGTATGGAAAGCCAACTACAGGATCTAGCTCCTAGGAAAAAAGAAGTGGCACAATGGTATAACTATCTTTTGGCAGCTACGGACAGCAAGATGGATCAACCATACAGAATCTGGGAGAACTACTTGCCGAGCGAGGAGCTGGAAACCTTATGGCAAGTATCTCTAGATACTCTTTACCACTTGATTAAATCTGCTGCACTCAGAAAAAAACACTTTTCTACACTCCATAGAATGTATTGGTCTCCCCTCAAGTTATCCAAGATAAAGGGTGGCGGAGAAGCCAGCTGTATGAGATGCGGCCATCAGAATGCAGATGATGTCCACGTATTTGTTTCGTGCCTCAAGATACAAGAATTTTGGATAAATGTGGGTAAGACTATCTCTATAGCACTGGGTCGCACTGTGGAGGTAAGCCCATCTCTTATATTATTTGGTTGTACTCATTCATTGGGGGGAGTTTCAGATCTGATAGGGCCACAACAAAGGAGATTTGTAAATTGTGGCGTCAGATGACATCTCCCACTTGTAATGCTTGGTGGAGTTTGATTAGATATTTCAGAGCGCTGGATCAAAAGGTCCATTTTTATAGGGAAAGCTCAGATAAGGGGCAGTTTTGGGATCTTTTGGATCTTCTGGATGATGTAGCATCTGGTTGAGTGTAGGGACAGGACAATGACCCAATGATTAAAACCTCTGGTCAGCTCAGGTTGTATGTTATGGGTATCCCCATAAAGAACATCAGCTGAGAGTGGAACCACCAAGCTAACTCACATTAGAGGTGGTACAGATCAAATGGGTGCCATAGCTATGGAGGTCATATGAGATGAATAAAAAAAAAACCCAAAAAAACCAAAGGATCGGCTTAAGGCAGACCCCAGCGGAACACCAAACAGAAGAGGCTTGGAAGAGGATAGAAAAAGAGGGAGGAAAACAGATTGGGCATGATCAGATAGCTATGACTGAATCTATTGTAGTGCCAAACTTCCAATGCCACAGTTAGATATCTGCTGAAGCAATGTACAATGTGAGACCATATCAAAAGTGGCAGGCTAATCAAGTAGAATCACTATAGCTGCCTGCCCAATATCTAGGCTTAATTTGACAAAGTTTGATAATACCAATAATGCAAATTCAGTACTGTGACAAGGTCTAAAACCAGACTGAGACTCAGAGAGAAGATTATTGTCTTCTAAAAACTGGATAAGCCTACAATTTACAGCTTTTTCCAGTAATTTAGAAAGAATCGGGATCAGCAAAATATGCTCAAAGTTGGAGAAGACTTCAGGGTCTGCAGAAGGCTTTTTCAAGAGAGGTAGTAAGTAGGCATGTTTCAAGGACTTGGGAACCCTCGTCTGCCACAGGGAGTTGTTCCACAATATATGTAATAAAAGCATTGATAAGGTGTCTGACCTTAGATAAAATAACAGGGGGGCAAGGATCCAAGGAAAATCTAGAGCGGCAATTCACAGTGGCTGAAGCGGAATCTGTTAATTTAATAGACTGAAAAGAGGCAAGTGAAGTGTCAGAAGGGAACAAGAGAAGGCACATTTCACTGATCAAAGTAGAGAAAACCGCCTCCTGAAACTCTGAGTGTATGTTTTCAATTTTGTTCAGGTAAATAAAAACAAGAGATTAACGCAGAGCTCCATCGAGGCAGGAATAGTCCAAGAACAGACTTAAGTGGGCAAACAATTTTAAAAATATCTCTGGGCCTATTAGAAAATTCTCTGATTTGATTAGAGAATTAATCAGATTGGGACTTGCAATCAGCCACATGGTACTCTCTAAGGGCCTGTTTATATGCCAATGTCTGATTGGCCCATAATCCTACCTCCACTGCCGCTTCAATTTCTTACAGTCCTATAGGTATCCTTTTCTACCATAAAGTTTAATATGTATGTGACACTGCTGGGAGACGTGTTTTTTGACCACAGAGTCTCCACTCATTAATATGCCAATGACATGTTATTTCAGGATCAGTTGTCAACTGAATCTGAAATACATGACTTGAAGAGGTTGCTACCACTTACAAATCTTGGATGGAGGCTATCTAATTCAAATGTAATCTCTTCAAAGTGGAGTGCCTGCTTATTGCTTATTAACTGGTCATTTTTTGTCTGATAGCTATAGACAAAGAACCCGTGGAATTTGCTAAGTCTCTGGGCTTCCTATTGGGTTCCATATTGTCTCTCCATCTCCACATGTAAAAAAAACAACCTCTGGTATTTTCACTTCTAGATGAAGATAATGAGTTAAGTTATGTTATGTTAATAGGTATTTATTGAGCTCATAATCACCAACATTTTGTGGTGTGAATTGCTGACAGAGAGCAAAGGACAGACAATTAATGAACAGAATAGGCCTGTACAAAAAGCTGCATTTTAAATTCTTTAATGAAAGAAGGATAATTTGTCTGTGACCGAAGAGAGAATAGCAGCAACTTCCAGATAGATGGAGCCAAATAAGAAAAGCTGCTGACCCTCCATTCTAATTTTCTAAGGATTACCAGCAAATATGCAATAGAAGAGCAAAGATCTTGTGCTGGGAAGCACTATTTTTTTCCCTTTAATTTGAAGTCCCTCTCCTACTACAGCTTTGAAGGTAAGGCAACAACTCTTAAAAATGATCCTCTGTTCCACAGGCAACCAATAACGTTCAGTAAGGAGAGGTGAAATGTGTGAGAATCTTGGTGCCTTATGGATCAGCCTTGCTGCTTGATTCTGGACCCTTTGTAATCTATAGGTTAATATTTTGAGAAGCCCAAGTAAAGGGAGTTTGCATAGTCTAGCTTTGCTAATACTAAAGGGATAATGATTGTTTTTAATGTTTCTTCTGTGAGAAACCTTGCTATTTTTTAATCTTGCTTAATTGTTAATATGCCCTGCTTACCTTCAGAAAGCTCTTAAAAACATAGCTCTTTAATAATTAATGGTATATACAGCTCTTCCAGTTGTGTACAAGCTGTGCTAGCGCCAAGACACCTCAGGGTAGACGTGCACTCTATAAAAAATGTTTTACATAACACAAAGAGATTACAACCCCAATTCTTGGATTTAAGGTCAGATCTCCATCAATATTGATTTCATGCCTTTTGGGTTGAAGCTTAGGAGGTGGAACTTGTCTCCCATTTCAGGCTCACCTTGTTGTAGGGGTTGGCAAGTACAAGAACATTTTTCTCATTCTCAAATCACATGATTCACTGATATATCCAATTTAAGAAGAGACATCTTACACACAATTCTGAAATTTGGAAGTTAGTTTGCGTCTAAAGAAATCATTATGTAACTTTAGCTCCGAGGAATTACTGATACCAAGATTGACAGTACCTTAGGAAGGCCGATGTTACCAGGGGATTATAAACTGATCCCTCAGAGTTCCCTTGGATATGAAGAATTACCAGGAGAATCAGTAATTCTCAGTTTGATTTCTCTGTTCTCCCTGGAGTTTCACTTGGAACTACTGTAACTGCTGCTACTGACCCACTTACTTCAAGAGGCCCCTCGTAATCAGGGCCTAGGAAGGTTCTCACCATGATCTGCTGACAACAGCTATTACCAGAACTAGGAAAATCCCAAATTCTTTCCAGGGCTTTTTGAATTTCAGTTTTTCTGAATCCTACAATGCACTTCCTTTTTCTGCCTGGGTAATTAAGAAATGTTTTAGTTTCCATTGCATTCTATGTGGCTTAGTGGACAAATATAGCTCCTATAGGGACCTGTTTTTGACCCCTTGGTCACAGGTTTAGGAACTGGTGGGTCCACTCAGCCTTTCAACATCCTGGGGTCAATAAAATGATTGCCATTGTGAATAAATATCCATTATCCGTCAACAGCACCAGGAGACCTCTTTGGTGGTGAATGAGAAATCCACAAAATTGCCTGGTATTTAGGTGTGATGCCATGAGGTTTTGGTTGATGTATTTGTAATTTGTTGCTAGTAGCTTTTGCAGGCACTTGCTGGGTGACAGTCACTTATTTTTCGTCTTTATTTTTGTATTATTGTCATATTGCAATATTGTAATGTGATGGTGTTTCCGTTATTTTAGATAGTTTTATTGTTTATAATAATGTTGTACAGTGCCCACTGAACCAATTCCTGGCATTGTCTGTGCTTAGAGAAAAACCAAAAACCAAAATACAATAAAACTAAAATAGATAAACTCAATGGGGGTACTGATAGTCTGCTTAGATGTTAAAAAGATCCCTATGATTGGTTGTCTGGCGTGAGATTTTGTGTAATGTATTCATAATTTGTTGCAGTTGTTTTGTGAGCAGTGCCTGTAGGGTGCTGTTAGTTTTCTTCATTCGTTTGTCTGTCGTTATCCCAAGACCTAATCTATCTATCTATCTATCTATCTATCTATCTATCTATCTATCTATCTATCTATCTATCTATCTATCTATCTATCTATCTATCTATCTATCTATCTATCTATCTATCTATCTATCTATCTCCAAGTGGCAGGTGCCACGGCATAGTTATAGTTAGGTTTGCTTTTACATAGACAAAGCATTTATTTGTTTGCTCTTAACTTTGGTGCTTTTTGACAAATCTTCACAAAATGTAAAAAAAAATAAGCAGATTCATCTTAGCTACTTCTTTGAAAACTTTGGGGTGATCCATGAAGCGGAGGCCGAGAAAAATGGGGGTCCCTAAAGGAAATTTCCCCTCGCATTTTCCATAGAAGCTAGATCTTGGCCCACAGATTGTGCTTTTTGTTATTTAGTCAAAATCTGTTCATTAGTTTTTGTGAAATTAAGGTTAATAAATAATTGTGTTTATCGACGGTTGGGTCAGAGGGAATTCACCACGCTTACTAGAACGGGTAAATTTCTGTATTTCTTTTACCTCAAAACATTATGGGCCTGATTATGTCGGGCGGAAAGCCTCCGATCAGTGGTCTCAGGCTTTTCGCCCAACATTGTAGGTTTAAAGTCCGACCGCCATATTAGGATGACGGAGGTCGCAGTTTAAACCTGCAGGGTGATTACAATGTGGTTCCGACGGTCATTCAGAAACATTTCATAATCCCTTAAGGATGGCAGAATCCCGCCATCTGGATTATGATGGCACTTTCCGACAGCAGTTTCTTGTTGGCCGTTATGACATGTAACTGCTGTCGGAAAGTGTCTTTGGGGGCCCCTAGCAGGGCCCCCATTCCTCCATGGCCTCCGAATACTGCCCTGAGGGGCACCTATGGTGCCCTCCAACATCCCTACACCATGTGGCAGACACCTTGAGGTGTCTGGAACTCGGTAACAGGATGTTTACAAACTTTCATTTTTCAATGGGATGTTGTGCTGCGGGTGCTTTCAACCTGTCACACTAGCTCCCACTGAAACATTGAAGTTTCCAACTGCACTATGGGGCCAATTACGATGTCGGGAGGAAAGCATCCTTCTGACAATTAAAATCTCCTCGACAGCGTCGGAGCCCTTCTGACTGACTTGGTCGCTTTACCTTCCAACCACCCGATTACGATGTTCGTGGTCGGAATGTAAACTGCGTGGTCATTCTGAATCATTTCCGAGTGACTTGCGGAGAACCCCTATGGGCAACGTTTCCGACCTCAGGATTACAATGCCGTTTTCCAACAGCCTTTCCGTGTCAGACTTTCCACACGGAAAGACTGTCGGAAAGTGACTTTGGGGGCCCATGGCAGGGCTCCCTGTGCCCCGCAGCCTACGGTTATTGGCTGAGGGGGTACCCTAGGGACCCCCCTGTAAAACCCTGCACTGTGCGGCCGGCACCGTGGGGTGTCTGCGACAGGGTGCAGGGTTTTTGGCACACACCCCATTTTCACATAGGAGCCTGTGTTACGGCCAGTTGTCAGGCGGAACAAGAGCTCCCATAGGGAACAATGGGACTCCAACTGAACAGTGTTCGGTTGCATCGTAATCCGACGGTCAGAACTGCAGACGGCAAGTTGGTTGGTCCCGATTCTGAGTCAGTGTCGGACGGAGGCTTTCCGTCTGACATTGTAATGAGCCCCTATGTGCCATCGCATCCTAATTGGGTTGTAGGAATCGCCAACCTATTGTTGGGCCGTTCCATCACTGCAACGGTTGTCCACCGGACATCGTAAGGGCCTATGTTGGCACTGACATCTTCACTTAAATATAACGTCACTTTAACCTTTGTTTTACTGCAGTAAAAACTATAATAACATTTCCTAATTTTCAGTGAAAAAAATATATATATTTATACACATATATATATCCTATGCTTAAAGACTTTGCTGTAAAAATGGCAATAGATTTTGGGGCAGATGTACAAAGTATGTTTCCTGTCTTAAATATGTTGATTCACTGAATCGTGCCATTAGCGACCGTAAAAAAGCTTTTTCAAACGTACAAAATGCAAAATGCGATTCAGTAACTTGTTACTGAATTGGAATTTTCATTTGTGATTTGGTGCTTAGAATGGGCGTGTTTTGGGCATCACTTAAAAATACCAAATCGGTATGGTATGTATTACTGTTTTGCAACTGAATTCAGGTCACAAAACAGTAATTCTTTAGCACCATTTTTTGAAAATGGTGGTAACCCTTGGACATATCGGAAGGGTACCCTTGGGACTCCTTCCTTTTGAGAATGTTTGAAAAAAAATTTTTAAGATCAGGCAGTGGTTCCATGGACCATTGCCTAATCTTAAATTTTTTTTTTCCATGTTTCATTTTTTTCTGCATTTAAAAACAAAAGAGATTGCTTTATTAAAAAGCAATCACAGCGGTGGTGATCTGCTGACCTCAGCAGGTCACCATCCCTTTGAAGGCTACCATTCCTAAAAGGCCACAAATTGGTACCCATCTTAGTTATATTCATGAGGTAGGTCAGTATGTGACCCATTAGGAATCACTATTGAAAACTTTAAGTTTTCCTACATTGCGAATTGTGATTAGGAAATCACAATTCCTATTTTTTTTACATATGGCCCTTTGTCACTTTCTAATTTGCCATGGATAGCACTCCCCTAATACTATGCCTAATACTTTGCTAAAAAAAAACCAGACATTTCAGGTGCACAAATTAACCAATTGGACACATTTACACTTCTTTAAAGTAACAGGAACTATAGGAGAAGGCTTGTTTCTTCTTCAGCTGCCTCTCACTTCACAGAAAGGAGATCCTTCTTACCCTCTTTCAACCATCAGGAACTCAACCATTCAGGAACGGTATTTTTTTTTTTTAAGTATGGGAACTGTTTTTACTAAATTAATAAAGCTGGAGAATGTCGTTCCCCTATTCCTCTGCCCACTTCTACCTCTGCCTGTAAGTGGCATTTAAGAGACATACTAATCAAAGCGGATATACAACACTGCAATACCAAAGAGAACTTTATCAAACTGCATATATCCCTGCCTTGCTTACTTTAATATTAATGGGGAAATTAAGAGCCCTGTTTACAACATCCTTAGAGCAGAAACAGAAATTATCTTTAAGAATTTCGCATTATGAGACACATCCGGCGACATCTGAACAATCAGCGGCCCGTGAATGAAAAACTACATTGGCCAGACTGAGGAAACTTGAAACATGAATAAATCGACAAAATTCAACAATACAAAGGGCCAGATGTATCAAGGTTTTGCGTTGTTGTTGTGCCACTGTTAAAGATTAGACTGCAAAACGTCAACATTATCGGCGCCATCTTGCCCCTTTCCAAGCCCATTCGTGCACGTAAGCGGCAGCCATTTTGAGCACCATGGCCTCCCTGCCCCTCGCTGATAGCCAGCGCGTCTCTCTCTCTCCCTTAACCTCGCAAGCATCCCCCCGCACACTGACAACCCCCGCTCTCTCATGCCTTGGGTCATAAACCCCACTTCAGCGCAGCTTCACCACAGAATCCCATCCTGTTCCCAGCGCGACACCTCCCCTCATTCCTTTCATGGCCTCAGATCCTTTTGATGCAAACCCCCTTTTCCTGTATCCCCGTTTGTCTTCCTTGTTCCCAGGCCGCCACCTGGCCCTGCGGATACTGTTTATTACCCCGTACAGTAGGAAGCTTCCCCTCCCCATCAAAAGACCCTCGAACCGATCAAAGCCCCCACCCTATGAGATCCGATCAAACCCATGCATTCCGTGAATCGGCGGAATGCCCTGCTGTGCGGCAACCATCACCTGTTGTGACCGGGGTGGGGAATCCAACTGTAAATGTATGTGGGAACGGGTCTGAATGGGAGATTCCGAGGATGTTCTTTCAAGTGTCATAGTATTGCGAGAATGTGTTATGTGCAATAAAGGTCATAAACTCTAGTATAAGAGGCCAGGCCTCAGAGATGTGGTTAGAGCACCTCGTGACGATACTTGCTGTCTGAATTGATGTGTTCTCCTCCGGAGAGAATAAAATCCTCGTTTCCTGCCTTCCAGTCTCCAGCGCCTGCTTCTTCATTGATTAACATTGGTGGGTCATAGAGGCGATACCGCCGGGCAACATAAAAAGGGTCTTTGGTTACTGGTTGTCTTTGGAACCCTTTTTTACAATTGGCGTCCCAAACGTGGGACCCATCAGCGACTCGTGGATCCAGTGGGAGAGGTCCTGACGACAGAGTGAACGACTGCAACGATCGGAAGGTACCCTGTCCGATAGACCCTCGTCTGACAGCCGATCATCCGAACTTCACTGGTTCCGAACAGACCTCTCTCGAGTGATCTGCGGTCCTGACTGGGTACCATCAGGAGTGCCACGAGAAGTACGAAGAGAAGAGGACGATCGGGCGCTGGATTCGGAAGACAAGAAACTGTCCATGCGGTCCGGGTAAGGTCGTGTAAACACGACGAATTGCGAAAGTGATAGATAATTGAAAGTGATTGATAATTGTTGAGAAAATACTAGTATTACTTTTTGTTAATTTATTGGAGATTCACTGTCTACAAACGGAGAAACAACAGGCTCTCCCTTTATAAACAGCGAAGGATAGGTACGCACCCGTCGGACCTATCTTTCTCCCCCACTGAACAATTGCCCCTTCCCCCCATTGATTAACTGTTATAGATTGTTTTCTGGAGATTCTCTGTCTGCAAACAGGGAAAAATAGGTCCCCTCTTTACAGATAGTGAAAGGGTAGGTGACGCGAACTTTTGCGAGCTTACTTATTCTCCCCATTGACCATATTGATTTTTTATTTTTGACCTAACATTGATTGATCAAAATTGGTTCATGAGGTATTCACTACGTGCAAACAACGTAGAATAGAAATATTCTGTCTAGTCTTTGCGCGCAGTGATAAGATAGGTAGTGCTGACTATTATCCCATTGTGATCCGTCATGCCTGTCTTCTCCCCACTGGTTAGTAGCCTGTTTAACCCGGACCGCTTATTAGGGATGAACCATCCAGCTCCGCTGGAAGGCACCCCTAATAAGGACATGTTCATGAAGCATGGATTAGTCGCTATAGCCTATAGCCAGCTGTGGCATAAATATACGAAAAAGGATCGAGAAAGTCAGTGGCCACTGATAGGATCCTTCGAAAATGATAGAATAATCGCACTAGAAACAGCCCTTGGTAAAAACAAGACGACGTCCACTATGCTTGACAGCTTCGGCATGTGGCGAAAAGAAGCCGAACAACGCAAAAAGAGAACCGAGAGTAGGTTGGGAAAAGAGCTGCGGAAAGCAGCCCACCTAGCGGCCCAGAAACTAGAGAAAGAGATAAAAGAAAGAGAGGATACCAAACAGAAGCTAGAAATAGAAACATCAAGCCAGTGTCTGGTTAGAACTCCCTCCACGCTCTACCCTGAATTACACTCAAAACAGCGAACCAACGATGATCTGCTGCTAGGTCCTCCGATCATCCACATGCCCCCTCCATATGCCCCTTCCCAACCCTTAGCCCAGCACCCACTACCCCCAGGTACCAGCGAGAGTAGCACCACGGCTTCAGCCCCCATGGCCTCCGTGCCGGCTGAACTCCTTGTATTAGATACTACGCAAACGACAACGCTGGGCGACCCAGAAGCCCGAAGGGGTGGTCCTGCTAGAGCATATAGACTAAGCAAACATGAACGAGCAGGGATCGACAAGATAGCAAAGATACTGATAGAGAAGAGGGAGGATGAAGAGTCCGTCACGGATGTGTTTAATTCTTATACTGGGAGTCACAGACGACACTTTACTGTACAACTGTGTTACCATGTCTTAAATGCATACGAGGACCGGTATCAAGAAAAAGGTCCACAGAGCCTAACGACTCTGTACCGGAAGGTTGATATCGGGAACGAGAGTGAGAGTGATGTGACGGACCTCCTTACGCGTACGCTTGAGGTTTTCCGCCACCTCACTGAGCAAAAGCCAAAAATCGAATCCACTACCTCCGTAGCAACCAACCCACAAACTGAACGACCTAACACTATGATGCCGATACGAGAGGCTGCCCCTTACTGGGTTCCGCCACGAGGTGAAGGGACTCACGATGACGCAAACAACAAAGATGCAAAGGGAAGGGTAGTGTACAATTGGGTCTACCAACCATGGGACCGGCAAGAGATTCTGACCTTCCGGAAATCTCTGCCTGACCTACGTAAAAACCCCACTGCCTTCTATACTGAGTTAGGTACGGCCCTAGGATCGACGATTATGACTCTAGCTGACATCGACTTGTTTTTCGGGTTATGTCTACCGGCTGACGTGTGGAAGCAAATCCGGAAAGTCGACCACTCTGAGCTGTTTGGACATAACTGGTCACAACTTGATGGCATAGACAGACAACGAGAACCCGGACAAAAGCCTTTGAAAGCCATTTTAGACCTCCCGGATAAAATCGTGCAGAAATTAAAAACCCTGATCCCAGAAAAGAAAGTGGACTGGTCGATAGTAACGGCTTGTCGCCAAAAACCTCAGGAGGATGTATCGGAATACTTCTCCCGGTTTAAAACGGTGTTCTCCGATTACAGCGGCCAGGACCTGACCACTGCAACCGGACACCATCTGTTTGTCCAGAATTACGTAAAGGGCTTATCACCGGAGGTCTCACAGAAACTGCAGGCCAGCGAAAGTAGTTGGGCAGCCTCCAAACCTACGGCTATCCTCCAGATGGCCCAATATTATGAACACCAGAAAAACGAAAACGATAGAACAACAGAGAGAAAGAAGAAAGAATTAAAGGAGAGGGTGATGATAGCACAACTGCAAGGGGTGACTCTGGGACGAGACCAATACCGGGGAAACCCTCAGATGAACGTCCCTAAAACGGCACCTCCCAAAGACCGTGCTTCAACTCCCCACATTGGACGTACCGACATTAGAGAGGACCAGTGTGCCTTCTGCAAAGGATCGGGCCACTGGAAATCTCAGTGCCCGGTTCTTTTGGAACTCACCAGAAATAGAGATCCTAGAGATTCAGCAAACGAACCAAGAAATAGGGGACCACAGCGAGGGCCCCCAAACAACGCGACTAATGATAGATCAAGTAGACCAAACACATTTGATCGACCCCGACAGAACCAATGCCAGCAATCTGACTACGATGACGTTCATGACTTTGCATAGGACTGCCTAGGGCAAGGGAGGGATCCAGTCGAGCTCCATGTTGACCAGCAAGGCCCTTATGTCACTGCTAAGGTCTTGGGTACAAAGTCACCATTCCTGGTAGACACTGGCGCAACACGTAGTGCATTATCTAAACGACTGATTCCAAGGGCACCCTTGTCTGGCTCACTAATAACATCGACAGGTTTCGATGGGACGCCCTCCACTAACCCTTTGTCCGCCCCAATCCTCTTTGACTTAGAAAACAACACCACTGACACTACGTTTTTGCTTTCCTCCAATAGCCCTGACGCAATCATGGGACTCGACTTATTGAAACACTTCCGAGCAACGATTAGATGTTCTCAAGATGGAGTCCGAGTTTTCCTTTACGACAATCCTGTTCTGCTCAGACATTGCCCCCCCAGACACATGTTTTCCATCACCGACGCTGACACTTCCCTGCTTGACACTCTGCCTCCGTATCTGTGGGCCAAAACGGATTCGGATGTAGGGCGCATGATGATTGACCCAGTGCACATCACTGTTCGACCAGATGCAACACTCCCAAAACTTCCACAATATCGGATATCGCCCGAGGGCGAGAAGGCATTGGTAGAAATCATCCAATCACTGATAGACGCAGGAGTGGTAGAGGAAGTAGTTAGCAACGTTTGCAACAGCCCAATCTTGCCCATCATTAAGAAACAGGGAGAAGGAGATGAGAAAGCATACCGCTTCATCATTGACCTTCGAGAGATCAACAAAGTGGTGGTACCCCAGTACCCTGTGGTCTCGGACATTACCACCATCCTGACTTTGATTCCCTCCACTGCCACCACCTTCACTGTCATTGACCTCAAAAACGCTTTCTTTTCCATCCCCATCCACCCAGACAGCCGATATCTCTTCGGTTTTACCCTAAAAGCCCGCTCATATAGGTTCTGCCGAGCACCCCAGGGCTACACAGAAAGCCCTAGCATCTACAGCCAGGCCCTCAAGAGACAACTGGATCAAGTCCAGTTACCCGATGGAGTGGTGTTAGTACAATATGTCGATGACATCCTCTTGGCAGCCGACACCACTCCACTAGCTGTCACAGCCACCATTCAACTCCTGCATTTCCTTGCAGAGAATGGCCACAAGGTCTCTAGGAAGAAGTTGCAATTCTGCCAACCCCAGGTCACTTACCTAGGCCACCTTTTGTCCAAAGACGGAAGGAAATTGACTCCTGACCGGATCCAAACCATTCTTGACACCCCCGTCCCTAAAACCCAGAAACAGGTCCGCTCCCTACTAGGCCTCACCTCCTTCTGCCGACAGTGGTTACCCAACTTTAGCCTTGTAGTAAAACCACTGCTTTCATTGTTAGCAAAGGACATCCCTCTCCCACTCCCTTGGACCCCTGAGTGTCAGGCTTCTTTCATGCAACTACGAGATGCCCTCTGCTCGGCCCCTGTGTTGGGAACCCCCGATTACACAAAGCCCTTCTCCCTTTACACCCATGAAAGGGAGGGGTGCGCTTTATCTGTCCTGACCCAGTCCATCGGCTCAAAGCAACGACCATGCGCTTACTTCTCAGCCACTCTTGACCCTGTAGCCAGAGCCCTGCCTGCTTGCCTTCGAGCCGTAGCTGCTGCTGCGATCTCTATCCGACAGAGTGAAGGGATCGTGCTCTCGAATTCCCTCACAGTACTGGTACCCCATGCAGTTGACACCCTCCTAAACCAAACCAAAACGCAACACCTGACGAGTGCACGACTGACGGGATACGAACTGACTCTGCTCGCACCCTACATCACTCTGAAGAGATGCACCACACTGAACCCAGCAACCCTGCTGCCCTTACCAGAAAACGATCCCAATGCGCACCCTGTACACGACTGTGTGACCCTCACGGACGAACAGACCAGAAGTAGGGTTGACCTCAGAGACACGGCCTTCCCCAACCCCGACGGAGAGCTGTGGGTGGACGGTTCTTGCATCAAACTCCCCGATGGCACCACTTCAGCTGCCTATGCAGTCACCACGGCTCGAACTGTGGTCGAGACAGCCCGCATAACGCAACGATCTGCCCAGGCAGCGGAACTGATTGCCCTGACACGAGCCTGTATTCTAGCAGCAGGAACCACAGCAAACATTTACACCGACAGCCAGTATGCCTTTGGGGTGGTGCACCATTTTGGGCTCCTTTGGAGGGAGAGGGGATTCTTGACCTCACACGGCACCCCCATTTTGCACGGCGATCTAGTCTCCGCCTTGATCGAAGCCGTCCTTCTCCCCAAAAAGCTTGCAGTCATCAAATGTCAGGCACACAAAAAGGTGACGGACATTATTGGACAGGGGAATGCACTAGCCGACATCACTGCCCGAACGACAGCTGAAAATAGGACGACAACACGCATGTACGTGACCAGGTCACAAGCAGAAAAATGGTCTGACGCTAGGGACACTATCAGAGACATTCAAATGGCTAGCACACAACACGAACTGACTGAATGGACACGGGTGGGATTGAAAGATGACGAAGGCTGCTGGCGGACAAAAGACACAAACAAATGGTTGTTACCCGACTCATATCTGATTCCCATACTGACAATGGCACATTCCCCTGCCCACATAGGATCAGCCCCCATGATTGAACTTGTCTCCAGAGTTTGGCACAATGATAAGATCACAGAGTCCGCCAAACGCCTGGTCCAACAATGTTTGATATGCCTGCAACACAATCCCGGGAAAGGAACTGTAGTACCCCGGGGAGGGTTTGGGGTCCCGAATCACCCGTTCGAAGTCCTGCAGATGGACTACATCCAACTAGACAGATGTCAAGGCCTGAAATATGTACTTGTGGTGGTATGCGCATTTAGCAAATGGGTGGAAGCATATCCAACCCGTGACAACACTGCTATGGCCACAGCAAAAGTACTGTTAAAGGAGTTTTTCCCCCGTTACGGCCTTTGTCGAATTTTGTGGAGCGACAATGGCCCCCACTTCGTAGCCGAAGTTATCCAACTCATTTTGAAGGGGTTGGGTGTAAAACAAAAGTTCCACGCAGTCTTCCACCCCCAATCTGCTGGACTAGTTGAACGACATAACGCCACACTGAAACTGAAATTGGCCAAAATAGTAGCTACCACAGGACTGAAATGGCCAGACGCACTTCCCCTGGCATTGCATTCAATGCGTTCCACCCCCACCAAACACCACTTGACGCCATACGAGGTTGTTTTCGGCCGGCCTATGAATGTCTAGTCTGCACCGAAACCAACTTCCATTCATGACGTCCCGGACGTCCTAATGTCTGATTACTTATGTCAGTTGACTAAAACGCTGTCTGTTATCCATCAACAGGTGCTGCATGCCATCCCTGACACTTCCAGGGGTCCCGGACACACCATTCAGCCTGGGGATTTCGTCCTGATCCGGAATTTCCAGCGTGCCAAGAGTCTGGAACCCCGGTGGACGGGCCCCTGGCAAGTCCTCATCACCACCCGAACAGCACTACGGGTGGAGGGTAAACGCAACTGGCTGCATGCACACCACTGTAAGAAGATCTCCTCGACCCTGACCTCGACCGAAAACATCGACAACCAAGAAGAGCTCCTGAACAAGGACCGACCGTCACTAACCTGCTATCCTGATACCGACACACTTGAACTTTCAAAATTATCTGATCCCACAGTGCCATCGAAAGAAGGGTATTTCCTGCGTCGAAAGGAGGGAGTCTCGGCTAAGTAGACCACGGACTGAGTTAAATCTCAGAACGGTGACCTAAACACTACCAAGGGTTACCCGGAGAGAAACAAAACAAAGTCTGTGGTTCTGCCCGCTACCGAGCCCCTTGAAGATGATGGAAGCGCCAGATAAGAAAATGATGGAAGCGCCAAATAAGAAGATGATGAAGGAAACAGGAAATACCCACCGCAGAAACCCAAAAGCAGACAGACTCCATAGCCCAAAGACTATTGCGCTCTTCATCACAATCCTCTTCTGCTTTCTCCTCATGACCACACTCTGGATTGTGGAAGAAAATGCACCTGCTCACGAAACATTCCTGACCACTGTCCAGCCTACCACCATGAAGGAACATTATCTGATCTCGCTCTCTCCCCAACTCAGAGAGAGGCAAAAGGAATTTTGGAATAACTCCTTCGTACAACTACTTCACCAGCACAACCTTGCCACAAATGCCACCAACTGTTGGATCTGTGGGTTGCTACCCCACGCCACTGGACACTCGATACCATTCATCCCTTCACCTTTCTCAGTTCACGGCTCCTGTCTTGCCTGGCTGATGCTCCTGCAAGAAAGCTTTAAGGACAATGCCACCTCCAGCAAAACCGTAACGCATTTCTACCACGGGGTCTGGCGGAACAGAACAAAGACACACTTCTGCCCACAGACCAACAACAACACAATCCACTTGGACATCCCTGCTAAAGAACAAGTTGAAATGCAAGTGTTCAATAATCCAACCAGAACCACCTTCTCCTACCTGCGAAAACGAACGGTTGCCACTCTGACTGTGGCCCTGTCAGTCATCAACGTCACCGGCCACATGTGCATGGAAGGGCTTGGGACTCAGCTGGTAGGCCACAGTGCCTGCCGGTTTTCCAGAACTCTGGACTCCGCCGACCCACCTTCCTTTGTGGCATCACCAAACACGTATTTCGTCTGCGGCACAAAGGCTTACACCTGGCTCCCCAAAGGCTGGGGGGGCACTTGTTTCATTTCCTTCATCCTTCCTCCGACCTATGTGGCACCAGCAAATCATCACAGACAAAAACGAGCCAAGGACATCGAACAAGCCGACTCAACAGGAGCGCAATTCATCGATGCTATGAAAGGACTTGTCCCCCTCTGGGGCCCGATGGCAAACAGCCGTGCCATCCGACATCTGACTCAAGCAGTCGAGACAACAATGAACATCACGGCTGGTATCCTTGCTAACAACACCGCTGAACTTCAAGCGGTCCGCTTGGTGGCCCTCCAGAACCGCCTTGTCCTGGACGTGGTTCTTGCGGATCGTGGTGGGGCATGCCGCATTATTGGGTCCAGCTGCTGTACGTACATACCGGACAACTCACCCTCAGTGTACAAGGCCATCGAACATCTTCATAGACTCTCTTCAGAAGTCCACCAAGAACAAGAAGAATGGTCGCTGGGTGGGTGGTTCTGGAGCACCGTTAAGAACTGGGGCTGGAGACTATTCACCATTATTCTGATTCCTGTGGTTGTAATATGCGGTTTATGTTTAGGAATTCAATGTCTACCACCCCTGTGTACATTATGCGTAAATTGTATTTGCCCTAAGACTGTGGACTTTGGAAACGAACATATGAGAGCAATATATGATGCCGAGGTTAGGAATTTGATGAAGATTGACATTGATTAAACAAGTTGGCTAAGATATGTTGAAAAGGGAGGACTGTTAAAGATTAGACTGCAAAACGTCAACATTATCGGCGCCATCTTGCCCCTTTCCAAGCCCATTCGTGCACGTAAGTGGCAGCCATTTTGAGCACCATGGCCTCCCTGCCCCTCGCTGATAGCCAGCGCGTCTCTCTCTCTCCCTTAACCTCGCAAGCACCCCCCCGCACACTGACAACCCCCGCTCTCTCATGCCTTGGGTCATAAACCCCACTTCAGCGCAGCTTCACCACAGAATCCCATCCTGTTCCCAGCGCGACACCTCCCCTCATTCCTTTCATGGCCTCAGATCCTTTTGATGCAAACCCCTTTTCCTGTATCCCCGTTTGTCTTCCTTGTTCCCAGGCCGCCACCTGGCCCTGCGGATACTGTTTATTACCCCGTACAGTAGGAAGCTTCCCCTCCCCATCAAAAGACCCTCGAACCGATCAAAGCCCCCACCCTATGAGATCCGATCAAACCCATGCATTCCGTGAATCGGCGGAATGCCCTGCTGTGCGGCAACCATCACCTGTTGTGACCGGGGTGGGGAATCCAACTGTAAATGTATGTGGGAACGGGTCTGAATGGGAGATTCCGAGGATGTTCTTTCAAGTGTCATAGTATTGCGAGAATGTGTTATGTGCAATAAAGGTCATAAACTCTAGTATAAGAGGCCAGGCCTCAGAGATGTGGTTAGAGCACCTCGTGACGATACTTGCTGTCTGAATTGATGTGTTCTCCTCCGGAGAGAATAAAATCCTCGTTTCCTGCCTTCCAGTCTCCAGCGCCTGCTTCTTCATTGATTAACATTGGTGGGTCATAGAGGCGATACCGCCGGGCAACATAAAAAGGGTCTTTGGTTACTGGTTGTCTTTGGAACCCTTTTTTACACCACGCAAGGGAGCACAAGGGAAACGCAATACTTAAATGAGAATTATCAAGCTACGCAAGGCCACTTCATGGCTTGATAAATGTAAAGTAAGGCAAGCAAGCGCAAATTGCTGCCTTGCATTACTCTGCGGCAGGTAGGCATTCCATGGGTGGAGCATGGGTGTTCCAACGATTCCACCCATGAATGTTGGGGCATTCCCGGAATTACGGTTTGTGGTAGACCTGAGAATGCGCCTCTCCAGGTGAGGCGTAATGCAGAGAAATATTTTTATTTCTCCCAGTCTTTTCCTCTTTCTCCGTGCAGCACATGTAGAGAGAGGAAAATGCCTCTGAGGATTTTTTTTGTGCAGAAAGATGCCCCTTACTGTACAGAAACAATCCCGCCTACAACGTTGGCACCCTTCCACCATGATGCAAAAGTGCTCCAGGAACAGGAAAGGACAGGAATGTGCTGTAGAATGGTAAATACGGCACATTCCTACCTTTCCCTTTCTCGCAGCGCAGCAAGGCACAAGTCCTAAAAAAAGAAGTGGGGGGACGCTGTCACCGGAAGTGACGTCACAACAGGAAGTGACATCACGAAAGGTGGCTCCGATCTCGTCCCAGAGAGGCCAAAAAGGTGAAGTCCAGCTGTTTCGCAGGGGGGACGGCGCCACCCTGTAAAATAATTGGGGGGATGCCGTCCACCCGCGTGGTACCCCGACTCAAGCCCTGCAGCACAGCAAGGTGTCTCCTATGCGTTGTGCTGCATGAAAGAATGATACATCTGCCCCAAAGTCTTTATTGCAAAACAAAACAAATGTGACAAAGTCAAAAGGCAGGCAGCCCATGCCAGACCGCGTGACTTTGATACTGCTTGTTTCACATGGCTTTGGAATGGTACATTTGTAATATTCGATGCCTTATTGAAACTCTTCTAGTTGTCTTGCACTCAGTGACTGTTGCGCGCTTTGACTTGTAAATAAGCTCCCCACTCGGAGGGAAGACCAGAGACCGCCATATTTCTATGACATTCATAGCGTCCCCTTGCAGTGAAAAAAGTCACTCTCTGCAGATTATGCGGCGCGGCCAAGTAGAAAATGTGCGAAACATTTGACTGTAATGCACTTCTGGTGCTACGCATCGTAGTGTACAAATCAACTCAACCCGCATTCCATTATTTTGAGGTGCCACTGAGATTTGCATCATTTCTCACTAAAACGCGGGCCAACTGCACATTTTTAACTTAAAATCCGCTGCTGGCTCCTCGCGCAGCTTTCATTCATTACACTTGAGATGCCAAGGCAATTAAGGGTGGCAGTGACGTGTGGGCGAGCTGTTGTCAGAAGCAGAGCTCGGCGGGATTTCAGATGTTTAGTCCCTGCTTTCTGAAACACGTTTTATGTGATTGAGCTCGCGCGGCCTCGTAAAAATTAATGACCTATCCGGTTCTGCCGCTCAGAGAGCCGTGTTTGCCCACGTTCATGAGAATAATAGTCTTTGCTCGATGAAATGGCCACACTCATAGTTGAGACACTTAGCACAAGTCAACGAGAACGCGGCTGAACAAAGCGCGCGCAAAACATGGATTCTACCTAAAAGTACATGTATTAGGTATTTGTGACATAGCATAGCATAGCAAAGCAGTGCAGAAGTGTTTGATAAGGTTATAAGGATTTACAAGCAAGGGTGAACACTGAGGGACATATTTACAAGCCCCTATCACCTCAGGAACGTCACTTTTTACGACGTTCATGTGGTGATAGGGGCTTCGCCTTATTTACAAGGCAGCGTTAAGCTACTTAATGTGGCTTAGCGCTCACTGCCTTGTGAAAAAGGTCCCCTTTCACGCTATGCTTAGCGGAAAAGGGGAGGGCAATGGATGTTGCTGTGGGTGTTCCACCACAACCCCCATTAATTTTGATGCTGCCCCCTATTTACAAGGGTTGCATAAATAGGAGGAAAAGCCAACATTAAGACCAGGGAAAACCTGGTTTTACCCTGGGGCAACGAGGAGAAATGTTTAATTTCTCCTCGTTTTTGCTGTTTTCATGTGTGCGGCGTTGTGCAGCACACATGGAAACAGCAAAAGGCCAATGATTGTTTATGTACAGAAAGGATCCCAATAATTTTTTTAAATGTCACTATGCAACTTCTATGTGTGCTGCATTAACCAGCACACATGGAAGTTACAAAACAGCATTTAAAGATTGTACGCACTATGGTGCAAGGGTTCCTGCGTTGGCGCTAGGCTGCTAAAAATGGGTAATACTTATTACCAAATGGGAGAGGATTAAGTAGGAGTAAGGAGTGGTTTAGGGAGGAGGAAGCGAGGTTTTGGGAGAGCCATGCAAATAACAAACTACCAGCCACAATAGAATAAGCTTGTTGATATTGGCAAACTGCGCTTCTAAAGTTACTCCAGCCAAAAAGGACCCAAAATAGAAGTAAATGTACTCCAGCCCAGACTTGGAATAAGTCGAGCACCAAACATGGTCAAACACAGGTACTTCATCATCCTCTTATACAAAACAATATATATATATATATATATAAATCAATTGCCTTCCACCTTGAAAGCCCCCAAAGACAGACAAGGACACACTCAGGTGGAATCTCTACTTCTTAATTTTATTATTCATGGACCAAACATCAAACATGTTTCGGCTATGTCTAGCCTTTCTCAATGATGACAAGGCACCATTCTTTTATAATGTTTAAGGCATCTGCCGTACCATGTGACCATAAACAGAGTAGACATACTAAAAAACACATTCAACATACTTGAAAACACCCCGTAGCAGCTCCATGGGTGGCCATATTGAGCTTTTTACATGGCATGAATCCATTCCACAAATCAGTAGCAAACATAAGTTCCTCATGCTTATTGCACTTACTATCAGCATGGAGCTCAATATGTGATATTATGACAGTGTAATAAGCAATACATATTTAATAAATATTTACTCAAAATTATAACCCACTAATATTGTAATAAAATGTTATTAAACCTGTATCTATACATGAATAAAATAATATTTAATTATAACACATATTTTTTGTATAATGTGTATTCTACAGTATTCTTAAAAATGTATACATCTCTGCTCTGTAGGTTTAATTGCTCCTCACAGTAAAATATTGTATTAATGCTTAATTTGTTCCTTCTTACAGCCCCAGTGGGCACTGCTGATCCTTTATTTTTCACCCTCTTGCAAACTGCCTCATGTTGTTTATCAACAAACATAAAGTGCTATGTGTGATTACCCTCACCCAAAATCTATCACCTGATGTGCTGAATCTACTACTACAATTAGAATTCTTCATTTAGCTTTACCCATTTTCATACTGATTCTTTGTTGAGAGCCTATTCATTTGTCTCATAAATCTGGGTGTGGCCTAGTCTGCATTTCTAGAGGTTCTAAAAGTCCTCAATCCCAACCCTGAAGTTGTAGAACTTCTAAAGGTGTGTGTAGAGGTCCTCTTCAATGTTTGGGTCTACCAGGGTTTTGGTGCTGAGTACTACAATGTACCTTGACTCCAGTTGTCTTAGCATTTTCACCCAGTTTCCTCCTCGTATACTTTTGGGAATTGCATCAGTCACACAGTATAAGAGCCCCTGAGCATTCCCCCTGTGCGCTTCTTCGAAATGCCTTGCTACAGGGTAGGCGTGATCTCGATTTGTAATTGCTCTTATATGCTGAAGGACTCTTTTATTAACTGGTAGTATTGTACTGCCAATATACATCAACTGGCAGGGGCACCTTAAAATATACACAGCGTGTTCTGACTTACAATTATACTGTACCTTAATATATATATATAATATACATATTTTTTCACTGAAAAAAAACAAAGTAACATTGTCTTAAGGTGTGATAAAAATACCTGTTTTTGATTTAAAATCACTTCACAAGTTACATCCCTTATGACATGTTCAATGACATCATTTATGACATCACTGATGGCATCTCAAATGCCATGGCAGCAGATAACATCTATAACTATAACATCCTGTACACTTAGATTTTTTTAAGGAATTTCTGCAGTTGTTTTTTGTTATATTTCCTCACAATAACCGTTGCTTTTTGCAGGTCTCTGGTTCCCGGAAGGAGCACTTTTCTTGTTGAATAAATAAATAAATAAATAAATTAATTAAAAAAAATATATGTATATATAACATTGTCTTAAGGTGTGATAAAAATACCTGTTTTTGATTTAAAATCACTTCACAAGTTACATCCCTTATGACATGTTCAATGACATCATTTATGACATCACTGATGGCATCTCAAATGCCATGGCAGCAGATAACATCTATAACTATAACATCCTGTACACTTAGATTTTTTTAAGGAATTTCTGCAGTTGTTTTTTGTTATATTTCCTCACAATAACCGTTGCTTTTTGCAGGTCTCTGGTTCCCGGAAGGAGCACTTTTCTTGTTGAATAAATAAATAAATAAATTAATTAATTAAAAAAAATATATGTATATATATATATATTTCCCCCCCCCCCAAATGTTGCCCAGAGATGAGCGCACACTCCACTGCAGGTGAACTAATCAAACATGCAGAATTTCATCCGGAAGCCCACCGAAGGGCTGTTGTTGAAAATTGTCCTAAATTACATACAAGCAACCAAACCGACTGGAGGGAAGAATGACGGAATCATACCACATGTTCCAGAGTGCATCGGTAATGAATTTCTACTAAAAGGGCACACCGGAAGCCTACTATTTAAAGAAGCACAAGAGGGAAGATGTGGAGCGTGTTATTGACTGGCTGCAGACACGGGCCTCTGAGGAAGAAGCGCAATTGTTCGAAATGCAAAAGGCCAGAGACTTATAAATCGGGATGTCAAGCTGCATGTTTTTTCGAATAAAGGGTTGTAACTCACCTGCAGTGGAGTGTGCGCTCATCTCTGGGCAACATTTGGAAAACACACACACACGTTACAGTTAGGCTCAAGTGTCACTCGAATAAAGCCATACAATGTCAGCAGTTACACCCATACCAGTAATCACACACTCACTCACTCATCAATAGAGCCACTCACACACCCACTCACTCACCCATACAGTCACTTACTTACCCATACACTTCCTCAGACAGCCACAAACTCACCCATACAGTCACACAGGCACTCACTCACCCATACAACCTCTCAACAGAGCCATTCACTCTTCCAAACAACTACCAACACACCCAAACAACCACTTACATACCCATGTCCACATCCATACAAGCACTTATACGCCTACTCACTCCCTCACCCTCACCCACCCAGACAGCCACTCACTCAGACACTCACTCTCCAATGCAGCCATTCACACACCCGCTAAGTAAACCAAACACCCACTTGCCCATACAGCCACTTACACAACCAGTCACTCACCCATGCAGCCACTCACACATCCACTCAGTCACACTTACAACCACTCACACACTTACTCACCCACCCATTCTTCCACTTACACAGCCACTCACTCACCCATACAGTCACTCACTCACCTACTCACTCACCTGTACAGCTACTCACACACCAATTTATTTACCCATACAGCTACTCAGACACCCACTCACACACAGATACACAGTCACAAAGCCACTCACATCATATATGTTAGAAATAGTGTCACTCATTCGTAGTGCACAAAGTATACTAATGTATACTAATTTAACTTTTGAAGTACCTCAGCATATATTTTTAACACTCATAAGCTTTTAGAAAACAATCACAATCACTGGATGATGTCATCAGTGATGTCATTTGAGATGTCATTACTGATGTCACCGACCATGTCATGAGTGATGTAATTTGTGAGGTCATAAGCAGTGTATTGCTGGGTCGTAAAATATAGTTAGCTCATAGCTATAGTTAACTATAACTGCTGACGTTTCCTAACTTTAACAACCCTGTAACCTTTCTTTTTTTCAATGAATTTCTAAGATTTTTTAATGTTATTTCTTAACTGTAACGTCCCTATAACCTTTGTTTTTTTGGGCGAATTTCTACATTTTTCTAATGTTATTTTCTAACTATAACGTCCCTGTAAACTTTGACTTTTGTAGTGAATTTCTAATTTTTTTAGATTTTATTTCCTAACTGTAACATATAACATTTGAGAGTGGGTGTGTGAGTGGCTTTATTGGTCGGTGAGTGGGTGTGTGAGTGGCTATATGGTTTGGTGTGTCTGAGTGGGTCTATGACTGAGTGCATGAGTGTCAGCATGGGTGTGTGAGTGCGTGCATGAGTGTCTGAGTAGGTGTATGTCCAAGTGGGTCTGTGAGTGGGTGTGTGAGTTTCTGAGTGGGTCTGTGAGAGGGTGAACATCGTGACAGGTTCACAAATCCTTGCATGTGGAAAAATATTTTTCTGAGCATTTTGTACTCCATCAGGGGTCCCTCAGAGTTCCCTATATTGCCCCCCCCCCGGGGTTAAGGTTACCTCTACCCTGCCCCCCTCTACTATGTTTCATCTTATTTTTTGCAACCACTCAGCATTTCCCGATGCCTAAAATTGGCGGATGCAACTTTCTACTCAGGTTGCGACCAGCCAATCAATGTATTCCTGTTGGAGCGTGGGTTCACAATGAGCCACAATTGATCCACATAACTAGATATACACATTTGTTTTCCCTTTAATATCTCAAAAGCTGCTGAACGGATTGACAGTTAATCCCAAAATGGTCGCCTTCTGGACCAAGATCTACCTTTCTACCAATTTTGGTGCAATGCTGTTCAGCAGTTTGGGATGTAGGCGTGTCTAAAATGCCTTTAGGAATTAACAGAGGATGTGCACTATTTTTGACTCCAGGCTTATTTATTTATTTATTTATTAATCTTATAAAGCGTGACAGCTACCCGTAAGGGTTTCCCGGCGCTGATTGACAGTGATAGCAGAATAAATCTAAGGGGAAAGTTATTGGGCAAAAAGCCAGGTCTTTACGGCTTTACGGAAGCGGAGATGACAGTGCTCCACACGTAAGTCCAGGGGAGGGAATTCCAGAGTTTGGGTCCTAAAGTAGCAAAAGAGCGACCACCCACTTTGGAAAGCCTGAACTTAGGCACACAGAACAGATGTTGGGAAGAAAAATGGAGAGAACGTGCAGGTACATAAGGTTTAGCGAGGGATTGGAGATAAATGGGGGCGGCTCCAATTTTAATCTTATGCATAAAGCATAATGCCTTAAATTTTACCCGGTTGTCAAGATTGAGCCAATGCAGTTCCTTGATGCGTTCTGTAATTAGATCGTATTTCCGGCAGCCACAGAGAAGCCGTGCGGCGGCATTCTAAACTAATTGGAGACGGCGCATGACCGCCCTGGTAGCCCCCAGATAGAGCACGTTCCCGTAGTCCAATCTAGAGGTCACCAGGGCCGTCACGACAGATCTCTGGGTGTCGGAAGGCAGAATCCAGAAGATTTTTCTCAGCCATCTTAGAATAGTAAAACAGGTGGCTGCGACTTTATTGGCCTGATCTTTCATCGATAGATCCCTATCGATAAGAACCCCAAGATTTCACGCTCGCTCAGAAGGAATGGGTAAGTCGCCCATGGTCGAAGGCCAGTGTCTCGAACTCCATAGATCAGGCTTGTTACCAAAGACAAGCACCTCCGTCTTGTCGCTGTTTAGCTTGAGAAAGTTGTGGCTCATCCAACGAGAGATATCACTAAGACCTGTTTGCAAAGATGAAGGTGAGGAAGGATCTGCTTGGGATAGGGAAAACACAATCTGGGAGTCATCAGCGTAAGTAAAGAGATTAAGACCAGAGTGATGTGCAATATGAGCCAGAGGAACAACATAGAGATTGAAAAGAAGAGGACTAAGAATGGAACCCTGGGGCACACCATGTGGAGAAAGGTAGGTGTTGGAAGTGGATGTGTAAGAAAAGATTTGAAAAGTCCGGTCAGTGAGAAAAGACGAGAACCAGTGTAAGGCTTTATCACATATGCCAAAAGAGGCAAGGTTACTGAGAAGGATACTGTGCGAGACAGTATCAAAGGCTGCACTGAGGTCAAGCAATATCAGTGCAGCCGTTTCACCTCGGTCAAGTAGTAGGCGAAGATTCTCAGTTACTCCTAGTAGAGTGGTTTCAGTGGAGAAGCCTTGACGAAAGCCTGACTGGGAGGGGTGAAGAAGATTGTTAGTGGTGACAAAGCGTGATAGATGTAAATGAATGTGCCTTTCCAGAATTTTTGAAAAAGCTGGCAACAGTGAAATAGGACGGAAATTGGAAGCGACATTGGGATCCGCAGTAGGTTTCTTAAGTAGCGGAGTCACCATTGCATGCTTCCAGCAGTTGGGAACCGTGGCTGAGTCAAGAGAAGAATTAAGTAAGGTACAGATCACACTGAGTTGTGGGAGCTCGAGCTTACGTAAGATAGAAATAGGTAGGGGGTCCATGGGGGAACCCGATTTAATATTGTTTAGAATTTCCAAAAGGGTAGCAGGTACGAGATCGGGCCAAGTCGTTGTAATGACCGACTTTTTCTGCCCTCTTTGGAGGGAGAATGATGGAAGATGACTCCAGCCTATTACCCTTTTAGTACAGGGATTATAACTATAAACAGGACCTATTCATAAGGCACAGCAGTGCATTTTCGTATCCTTTTCCTTAGATCAGGGCTTATAAATTTAAGTTAGGGGATAGATTCATTAGTATTAGTGATGATCCATCCTTTTGCAAGAGTGTTAGTATACCTTCTATGGAGTTATGCTTATTTCGGGCCTTGTAGGCCTCAAACGGGAGAAACTCCATCTTACTTTTTGCCCGGCAGCTTGAGAGGCTTTTTAGGTCAAGTGTAATGTTTTAGTTTCGAAGTGTTGTTCGCTTGGAGAGAACCGGCTCAGGCTGAAAGACTGTATTTTTCTCCACTCCGAAGACGCAACTTCAGGCCGGCCGGCTGGGAACGTGTCCTTGGTACGGGGAGGTACAAGAATTTGGTGGGCGGCAGGTTACTGGCCGTAACTTTCCATGAAAGGACAAGCTTCCATATTAGCGAAAGTGTTAGGCAGTGAGTCAGTCAGTCCGTAGGCGGCAGCTAGCCGTTAGCATCTATGCCATTAATTATTTCCGGGCAGACAGTCGCCATTTTGAAGTCCAAGAAAGATCCTGAAACTGAGACTCTCTGAGAAAGACTGAAGGAGAAGGAGAGGTAGCGCAGAGCGATCAGAGACAGAGAGAGACAGCAGCTAATAACGAGAGAGGTTCCAGTGACTTGGAGGGAAGCAGAGGAGATCGAGCATAGCGGTGCAGACGTGTACTCGTGACTGCTAAGGTGTGATTCCGAGACGAGCCAAGACACAGACGAGAAGGGAACCTAGATGACTGCCGAACCCCGACTTCACGTTAACCAGGTGACCTCCGCCCTTTCCCTTACCAAGTGCACATTCTAACCTTTTACTTTTCTTTGCAGAATATATGCTACCATATAGTATTGTGTTTATAATTGTTGTAATAAAAATACCCCAGTTCTTAGTGAACCGACCTGTGCCTTGTATTCTTGTTCAATCAGGGTAACCTGTTCTTCTAGTCAGACATTGTTTGCATGAACGGATGCGAATCCCGATCAGGTAAGACGTGACTGAGTAAGGAGGGAGAGAGGGAACGTTTGATGCCAAGAGCAGAAGGTACATATTTGAATTTGGAAAGCCATACTAAATTCTATTATCGTAGTTTTATTCTGAGTAGGCAATGAGAGATTCCTTCCATATGTGTTCATAGGAAAGTGATCGTCGTGGGTACGCGGCGTTAATGAGAGCACCGGGGGGATACGGTGTCTAGATCCGCCGGATTGCGGATCGTGTTGTAAATGAATGAGAGCACCGGGAGGATACGGTGTATAGGTCTGCCAGATTGTAGACCGGATGAGAGAGAGAGCACTGGGACTGCAGGCCCGTGTGTAGACACGCCGGATTGCATGTCGAGTGAGCACTGAGAGCGATCAGTGTGTAACGGTACATAATCAGACCTGCCCTAGGGTAGATTAGTCTGGGTCATAGTGGCCGCAAGACTAGTTGGTATGAATAGGATATTGTAGAAAAACCTATGCATGTTTATTGCTATTTTCCCCATCCTTAGGTACGAAATGTACATACATACATATATATATATATATATATATATCCATTGTAAATACGTTCTAAGGAGGGAGGTGAGTACGTTCCGACTGGGTTAGAGGGGCTCCTAGGAGCTGATTCCATCTGGTCCAAAAATCTGGTCGTTACATCTGGCGTCACAAACTGTTTACGAAGCCTGTGTGCGCTGTATTGTTTTGATCTTGTTGGTTTGCGCTCGGCTCGTACGTATTTTCTTTGTTTATAATTGTGTATATATTTTTTGTGTGTCAAAATGTTTTCGAAGAAATCGAAGTCTACTTTCAAATTGCCTGTTGAAATTCCCGGCTGGGAATCAACGCCTTACGAGGCCTTGGCCCGTGAGTGGGCCGATTCTACTGGTTTGAGTGAGAATTGGACTTCTTGTTTGGAGCAGGCGGAGCCTGCTGATGTGGTTTCTTGCTTGCAGAAAGCTCCAGTAGTGAAGGGTGATGAGCTTTCTATTTTAGGACGCAGAGGTTGGATTTTGCTAACTGCTTACAGAATGCTTCATGAGAAGTTTCTTAAATTGCAGAAGCGGTTTGTGGGTATGGAAGAAAAGTTTGTTGAAGTGCAGAATGCGCATACTCTTTTGCGATGTCAGAATAAATTGCTTCCCGACAAACTTGAGACTTATCAAACTATAGCCGAAAGGGCTGCAGTGCGCATTGCGAAATATAAGTACAGACACCGTCGTGGTCGTGTGTCTACACGGAAAGTGCGTCTGGTCGTGGCGAAAGCCGGACTGGATTGGAACCCCGACGAGTGGGATGGTAATATCTGGGATTCGAATGATTCTGGCTCCTCGGCTGAGGAGGGTGACAAGCGCGAGTCTTCTCGCTCCGGACGTGATTCTAAATCTGCTTCTTGTGACAAAGACGATATTTCTAGCGACCGTGGTCGCTCTTCCCGTTCTGATGACGTGTCTTGCCCCGATTGTTCTTTTAAATCTAAGGACCGGAGGCTCTTCCGGAGGTTTCTGCTCACCCTGTGTTTCGACGCAAATTACAACAGGCTCCTGGTATGCCGAATGGGATTCATTTGGATAGTATTGAAGATTTTACTCAACAGGAGGTTAGTGACATTTTACAACGATTTCGACAACGGCCCGGTGAGACTTTGCTTACATGGATGGTGCGCCTTTATGAACTGGGTGCTGCTGGTATCATGCTTGATGCTGGTGATTGTTTACGATTTTGCTCCTTGAGTTCCGATTCTACTGTACAAGATCATTTTCGGAATTATAATGGTGCTGGCCAAATTAGTTTGCTCCAGCTTGCGAATGATGGCTGTAATCATAAATACCCTACTGAATCTGATTGGCCTGTCAATGACAAGCCGTGGTACACTTTGCGCGATGCGTCGCAACGTTTGAAAGAGGAAGTGATGAAGACTGCGATTTTCCTCAGTACTTCTGATAGATTGTTGGATGGTCTTTTAACATCTTCTGTGCGCAATCGCATTATCCGTTCTTCCCCTGTGGCTTATAAGCAGGTTATGATGACTTTGTTGATTAATCAGACTGGCAGTCCTTTATCTATGGTGCGTGAATCTGTTCGTCAGCTTGGTGAGTTAGGTGAATGGTTTAAACCTGAGAGACAGTCCAGACCCGAAGCTCGTACTCCTGGTGAATTCAAATTCTCTAGACGTGATATGTTTCTTGCACTTTTGGCTGATGGTGTGAAAAGGGAGGAAATTGACGGCGAACCTAATAATCGCTTATGGGAGATGTTTCGTAAGCGTGGTTTGGACCGGAAGGAGGGTGCCCGGCGTGTGCGAAAGAATGATTGTGATCGTGGTTCTGATGACAGTGGTGATAAGAGGCGTCGTGTGGATGCTGACCGCCGTGATGACCGGCGTTATGACCGTGATGTTTCCCCTCGTCGTGAGAACATAAGGGTGAGAGAGGGAGACGGAGATAGGGGGAGAGATGATCGTGTTTCCAACAGACACAGAGATGAAAGAGGTTATTCCCCTGAGTTGAGGAGAAGGGAGGATCGTCACAAGCTTTCTGATCGTAATTCACAATTCTTTGAAAATGACAAAAATCTGTTTCGTAATAGAGATGGATACGAGCAGGACATTCTGATTCCCAAGAAACCTGAGAGTATTTATCCTGATTTGTCTTGGTTGACAGACCACGGTAAAAATGACTAGGAAATAGGTCAAGCTCCGGTATGCAGGTGGGCTCACAGAGACAACAGACCCTATGTAGATATTGAAATTTTTTGGAAACATCGTAATATCCAAAGGGCCCGAGCATTGGTAGATACTGGAGCGGAGGCCACTTTAATTCATAGTAAATCAAAGAAATTCAAAGGCCAATTTTTCACAATTACTGGTTTAGGTGGAAAAGAGACCCCCGCAGTGCAGACTACACTTGAGATGAAAATAGGCAGAATTCCCTGTAAAGAATATTCTGTGTTGGTTGTACCGCTTTTGGAGTATATTATTGGAATTGACATTTTGAAAGGAATGACTTTGCATTTGGATGATGGTTGTTATCAATTTGGAACCAAGCATTACATTTCGTCCAGACCCGTACGGGTTGGCCGTTTGCGGATGCCCCCCATTCAAATTCCCCGAGCTACGAAAGTGGTTTCTCAGAAACAATACCGTATTCCAGGTGGTCATGAAGAGATTAGTGCCACAATTCAGGATTTGGTTGACGCAGGTGCTATAACTCCGGATACTTCTGCTTGGAATAATCCCGTTTGGCCTGTGCGCAAGAGTGATAATTCTTGGCGTATGACAGTTGATTATAGAGAGCTGAACAAACACACGCCTCGTTTGGCTGTTGCAGTACCAGACATTGTTACCTTAATTCAGAGAATTCAAAAGCATCCAGGTACATGGTATGTGTCCATTGATATTGCTAATGCTTTCTTTTCGATTCCGATTGCCCCCGAGTGTCAGGAACAATTCAGTTTTACCTGGAATGGACGTCAAATGACGTTTAGAAGTCTTCCTCAAGGTTATGTACATAGTCCTACGATCTGTCACCGGCTGGTGGCGGAGCATTTGTCTGAAGTGGCTGTACATCCACAAATTCAGGTGTGTCATTACATTGATGATATTTTGATTCAAGGTGAGACGCAAGATCTGGTCCAGTCCCATTTAGATCAGATCCTTGACTGTTTATGTGCTAAAGGTTGGGAAATTAATCCTGATAAGTTACAAGGTCCATCCCAAAATGTTAAATTTTTAGGAATTATTTGGCATGAAGGTCACAGAGAAGTGATCCCTCAGGTGAAAGGGAACATTTTAGACTTTGCAATTCCAAGGAATAGAAAAGAGGCTCAGAGTTTCATTGGCTTGTTTGGTTTTTGGCGTCAGCATATTCCCCATTTGAGTCAGATTTTGGCTCCCTTATATCGAGTCACTCGTAAAAATAATGCGTTTGAATGGGGTGAACCACAACAGAATACTTTTAATTTGGCAAAAGAAGCGATTCAGTACGCCTTGGATCTGTGGCCTGTGGGCGAGGGTGATGTGGATTTTAATGTGTCTGTGGATGGTCTGTATGCCAATTGGAGTTAATGGCAAAAGCAGGGCAGACAAAAAGTGCCACTAGGTTTTTGGACTAAAAAGTTACCTGAAGCTGGTGAGCGTTATACACCTTTTGAGAAACAGTTGCTTGCATGTTATTGGGCTCTGGTGGATACCGAGCAATTGACCTTAGGTCATGCTGTGATTTTGAGACCTGAAATTCCTATCATGCAGTGGGTTTTGAGTTCGCCGAAATCCCATCGAATTGGACATGCTCAAGAGGCGAGCGTGATTAAATGGAAATGGTACATTCAGGACAGGGCACGTGTGGGTCCGAAAGGTGTGGCAGTGTTGCATGAGCGAGTGGCGCAGGCGCCATCGAATGAGACTGGAAGTGATTGTTCTATGCCTGTAGTGCAGGAATCTCCTGTCAAGTGGGGTAAGCCTTTTAATGATTTGTCCGCGGAGGACAGACAACATGTGTGGTTAACGGATGGTTCAGCGAGGTTCATTGGTGGGAAACGACATTGGAAGGCGGTGTCCTATAACCCTATCACGCAGAAATTACTGAGTACAACTGGTGACGGTAAAAGTAGTCAATATGCTGAATTGTACGCAGTTTACCAAGTTTTGAAACAGGAACTACCTGGCACATGTCATATTTTCACTGATTCCTGGTCCACTGCTAATGGACTAGCGGTATGGTTACCAACTTGGCATTCTCATAATTGGGAATTGCATTCAAAAGAACTGTGGGGTAAAGAACTATGGCAAGAAATCTGGGAAATGCTCCCAGAGAGTACTGTAACAATCTTTCATGTGGATGCTCACACCCCGATAGATTCCCTTGACAAATTCTTTCATAACATTGCAGATGAACAGTCTAAAATTGCTGAGGCAGTGGTGGACATGCAAGATTCTGATTTGGCGGGATTGGCGAAATGGGCCCACCAGAAGGCAGGACATTTTGGAGAGAGAGCCACTATCAGGTGGGCTGCCGATCGAGGAATTCATATTCCTTTAAATTGCATTAAAGATGTCATTCTGCATTGTCCCATCTGTCAGCATTCTAGAAAGAGAAAAGTGCCTCATATTGTTAAAGGCCATTTACATCGAGGAAAATTGCCCGCTCAAATTTGGCAAATTGATTATATCGGCCCACTCCCTATGAGTAAAAGTTGTCAGTATATTTGTACCGCTGTTGATACCTATAGTGGCCTTTTGGTTGCTTTTCCTTGTAAACAAGCTACCCAAATCAATACCATTAAAACATTGGAATTACTGATTCTATATTATGGTGTTCCATTTCAAATTCAATCTGATAATGTATCCCATTTCCGTGGAAGATTGGTGCAGGAATTCTGTGTGGAAAATAACATTGAATGGGTGTTTCACATTCCATATTATCCGCAGGCCTCAGGTCTCATTGAGAGAATGAATGGTTTGCTGAAAGAACAACTACGAAAGTTAACTGACGAACATTACAAAAACTGGAGGGACTTTTTACTCCAGGCATTGCTGATTTTGAATAATCGTCCCTTGTTGCATGCTGAATCTCCTTTAATGCGTTTGTTTCCTCCAAATGTTGATGCAAAGCCCAACACCATTGGTAATACTGTGATGTATTGGGAAATTACACCCGGAGCTTTGGCCCCATGCAGAGCAACCCCAGGTTCCGCAGGCTTGGACCTGCATGCTATGAATGATGCTGTTCTAAAAGGCAGGGACCGAATTGTTGTTGAAACAGGCGTTGGTGTCTGTATACCAGCTGGAAGTTTTGGACTGATTGCCCCTAGATCGGGCCTTGCCCTAAAAGGTGTTCAAGTTCTCGGAGGAGTGATTGACAGTGATTATCAGGGAGAGATTAAGGTTCTCCTGCTGAATAGCAGTGAGTGTGATTTATCGATTACTAAATCTGACCGTGTTGCTCAGTTGCTAATTATGCCTGTTTTCAGTGGTGAGATTAAGAAAGGCGTTGCTCCAACTTTGCTAACTGTACGAGGCCAAAAAGGCTTCGGTTCCACGGACAATCCGGGAGCGAAAATATGGGTGCAATCGCCTAAACATCCCCCTGAACAGGCTGAAGTCATTGCGACCAGTCATGATAATACCATTTTGGTGATGAGACCAGGGAAAGATAGCTGGGAAGCTGTCCCGGCTGACAAATGTTATTTACGAGAATGAATCATGCCTGTATTTGATTTCCTTTGAGATCATTCTTTGGACTGCTGCTGCAGGATGTGCCGGCGTTGGACTCCTTTTGGTCTGCTACGCCGGGAGAGGAGAGGACCCACAGACTTCGGTTGATTGGAGAACCCGAGTTCCGCGTTCCTTCGCTGCATGGGATTCCTCGTCGAACTTTTGGATCACCCTTGCTAAAAGGGTTACTAACTCACCGCATTTTTGTCTCACTCCTATGCGGTCTGTGACTGACATTTTAGCAACCTGTTTGGTTGCCGTCCCTGCCTCAACTGAAACATTACGACACATTTTCAATATATCGAGTGCCCGAACCAATATTATTCTGGGCGATTTTGCGGCCCATGAGTTCTGCCCTTTGTGTACTGTTCTTTCGGACCCCATTCCCCCGATTCATTCCCAAATTACTACCTACAATATCACGCAGGGTGATTTGTGCTTTATTTTGACTTGTGATCCCAAAGCAATTACTGAATGTGTTAAATTGAAGTTGAATGCTGCCACTTCCTTTTCAGCTCATCAACGTTTGCTATGCTTACAAAGACGCCCGTCTTCATGTATTTCTGTTAAAAATAATATGACATGCAAACGTATCTTAGTTGCTCCTAGCCATTACCGTATAATGTTGTTACCGTCTGGTTGGTTGTTCTCATGTGGGAATTCTTCCTGGCCCTATATTCCTGCAAATATTTCAGGTGGTCCGTGTGCCATCACCAGACTGAGTTTATTAATGTTTTCTTCACATCCCAGTTCCCATTCCCGTGTGGTCCGTAATTCTATGATGTTACATGAGGACTGTGATTCTTCCCTTCATCTTTATTCTAAATCTAAATATCTTAGTTTAGCTATCTCCATTATTGGTGTTCCGGCGTTGGCAGTTTACAACGCCAAGTCCATTGGTAAATTGGCCTGTTGGATGGTAAAGTTGATTAACCAAACCTCTACCATTCTATCTGACATGTTATTAGATGCCCAGGGTGAACGCAGAGTGATTCTGCAGAACCGTGCAGCCATCGACTTTCTCTTGTTAAAACATGGACATGATTGTTCTGACTTTGAGGGTCTTTGTTGTTTTAATTTGTCGGACCACTCCAAATCGATCCAAGCCCATATTGACAAACTTCACGACTTGACTGCAGAAATTAGACGACATATTGATCAGGGTTGATTTGACTGGCTCTTTAATTGGTTACCTGACTTACATTCTCTACGACAGGGGGTATTATGATTTTTATCTGTATTTTAGTAGCGGTTTGCTGCTTTATTCAGTGTATTCCTTCTCTGCTCCATTTTTGTAGATTTGGCAAGAGAAATAGATCAGTTAATTTCGTTTCTTATTATTCTTCCACCGATGTTAGTTCCATATAGAACATGGTTAATAGACTGGAGTCAAGGGTGAAGTGTAATGACCGACTTTTTCTGCCCTCTTTGGAGGGAGAATGATGGAAGATGACTCCAGCCTATTACCCTTTTAGTGCAGGGATTAGAACTATAAACAGGACCTATTCATAAGGCACAGCAGTGCATTTTTGTATCCTTTTCCTTAGATCAGGGCTTATAAATTTAAGTTAGGGGATGGATTCATTAGTATTAGTGATGATCCATCCTTTTGCAAGAGTGTTAGTATACCTTCTATGGAGTTATGCTTATTTCGGGCCTTGTAGGCCTCAAACGGGAGAAACTCCATCTTACTATTTGCCCGGCAGCTTGAGAGGCTTTTTAGGTCAAGTGTAATGTTTTAGTTTCGAAGTGTTGTTCGCTTGGAGAGAACCGGCTCAGGCTGGCCGTTATCGAAAGACTGTATTTTTCTCCACTCCGAAGACACAACTTCAGGCCGGTTTGCTGGGAACGTGTCCTTGGTACAGGGAGGTACAAGAATTCGGTGGGCGGCAGGTTACTGGCCGTAACTTTCCATGAAAGGACAAGCTTCCATATTAGCGAAAGTGTTAGGCAGTGAGTCAGTCAGTCCGTAGGCGGCAGCTAGCCGTTAGCATCTATGCCATTAATTATTTCCGGGCAGACAGTCGCCATTTTGAAGTCCAAGAAAGATCCTGAAACTGAGACTCTCTGAGAAAGACTGAAGGAGAAGGAGAGGTAGCGCAGAGCGATCAGAGACAGAGAGAGACAGCAGCTAATAACAAGAGAGGTTCCAGTGACTTGGAGGGAAGCAGAGGAGATCGAGCATAGCGGTGCAGACGTGTACTCGTGACTGCTAAGGTGTGATTCCGAGACGAGCCAAGACACAGACCAGAAGGGAACCTAGATGACTGCCGAACCCCAACTTCACGTTAACCAGGTGACCTCCGCCCTTTCCCTTACCAAGTGCAAATTCTAACCTTTTACTTTTCTTTGCAGAATATATGCTACCATATAGTATTGTGCTTATAATTGTTGTAATAAAAATACCCCAGTTCTTAGTGAACCGACCTGTGCCTTGTATTCTTGTTCAATCAGGGTAACCTGTTCTTCTAGTCAGACATTGTTTGCATGAACGGATGCGAATCCCGATCAGGTAAGACGTGACTGAGTAAGGAGGGAGAGAGGGAACGTTTGATGCCAAGAGCAGAAGGTACATATTTGAATTTGGAAAGCCATACTAAATTCTATTATCGTAGTTTTATTCTGAGTAGGCAATGAGAGATTCCTTCCATATGTGTTCATAGGAAAGTGATCGTCGTGGGTACGCGGCGTTAATGAGAGCACCGGGGGGATACGGTGTTGTAATGGCAGGGTTTTTGGCTTTATTTAGCAGTGATATAGATCATTAATCCTGCTCGCATCTAGTATAGGTATTCTTAGCCTGTGTTGGCCCTTTTAAGCCCTTTTTCCAGACCTAGAAGAGGATAGCTGCTTAATATGCCTTTATTCTTGACTTTAACCTGTCTATTGCCTATTGGCTTTGACATATTAGACATATTGGTATGGTTTATGTAGGTATTCTGACAGAGCTAAGGAGCATTTCACCCCTTTCAGGCCTAAAGCTAGAGAGACTCCATCTTGATGGAAGCAGGGAGGCTTTTCAGGGCAAAGGCGAAGTTTATAGTTAAGGCTGTTTTCCACTTGGAGAGAACCGGTCTGGGCCAGCCCTTATCGGTAGGCTGTATTATTCTCTGTGTAGAAGACACAACAAAAGGCCGGCCGGCTGGTGTGTGTCCTTGATGCGAGGTGATGCAGAGACCTGGTAAGCGGAGGGCTGATGGATGGAACTTTCCATGAGGAAACAGCATTCTATATTTGTGAAGTACAGAGGCGGAGTCAGTCAGTCAAGCAGAGGGGAGTCGAGGAGTCAGTCGAGGAGAGAGTCCAGCAGAGAGGAGAGCAGTGGAGTGGAGTTGGCAGAGAGAGAGAGAGGGTTCAATCTGGAGAAGAGCTGAGTTGAATAGTGAGCTGGAACTGAAGGAAGCAGTCAGAAGCAGTTGTTTATCAGGAGGAAGTGTGAATAGCTGGAGTCTGAAGTAATGCCTTTTAGAAGAGATAGAGGAGAGCTCGTGGATTAACCTATGGGAGCAGATGGAATTGGACATTGGCGCAGAGAAAGAGCGACTAAGATAGTAGAATGAACGGTGATCAGAGCGGCAGGAACCATTAAAGAGTGAAGACGCAAAGTGGAAAGACAGTCAGAGCGGGGGAGAGGAGTCCAGAGACAGAGCGATCAGCGCAGAGGTGTACCCAAGAGTGCAGGAGAGGAGAGAGAGCATGAGATGAGCCAAGGCACAGACGAGAGAGGAACCCAGATGACAGCTAGAACAAGACTTCACACTAATCAGGTGATATTGTTTTCATCACATTAGCTACACTTAATCTTTTCCCTTTCAGCGGAGTGTTCCTGTTATGTGTAATCCTTCTCTTTCAAGCGGTGTGTTCTACCTATAGCCTTTGTTAGATTTGTATTAATGTTTATATTACTATAATAAAATGTCCCCAGTTTATAACTAACTGGTGTGTAATCCCTATTCTTGTTCACTAAAGGTAAACATAGCTCCTAGGTAGTTGCTGCATGAATGGATGAGTAATCCCAATCAGGTAAGTGGTGATCACATAAATAGGGAGTGAGTGGACCTTTGATGCCAAGAGCAGGTAATACACAGTAATCTGAAACCATATCCAAAGTCATCATTGTAGTTTCATCCCGAGTAGACAGCTGAGATAATATCCCAATATATATATATATATATGTATAGGTGTTCATAGGAATGTGGTCGTCGTTTGACATGCGGCGTTAATGAGAGCACTGGAGTGTCAAACCAGTGTCTAAAGCCACCGGATTGTGGCATAAGATTAATGAGAGCGGTGAGAGGGAGATCACCGTGTAAGTTTCGCAGGATCGCGAACGCTTTGGAAAAGGGAGCATTGGGTTCTGCAGGCCCGTGTGTAGACGCACCAGATTGTGTGTCAGATCTGCCCTAGGGTAGAACGGTCTGGGTCAGGGTGGCCGCGAGACCAACTGATGTGAATAAGTGTAGTGTAGGGTATGGATATCCCTAGTAATCAGTGAGTATTCTTAGTATCCCTATAGATTTAGTGGTGTTTTTGATAATATGAGCTTGTATATTGCGAGTTCCCTATCCTCAGGTAGGTACCAGGTGCCTGGATAGGTGGTCCTGAGGACGGAAGGTGAGTACGTTTTGGCTGGGTCATAGGGGCCCCTGGGGGCTGATCCCATCTAAACAGAAAATCCAGCCATTACAGGTGTCTAGATCCGCCGGATTGCGGATCGTGTTGTAAATGAATGAGAGCACCGGGAGGATACGGTGTATAGGTCTGCCAGATTGTAGACCGGATGAGAGAGAGAGCACTGGGACTGCAGGCCCGTGTGTAGACACGCCGGACTGCGTGTCGAGTGAGCACTGAGAGCGATCAGTGTGTAACGGTACATAATCAGACCTGCCCTAGGGTAGATTAGTCTGGGTCATAGTGGCCGCAAGACTAGTTGGTATGAATAGGACATTGTAGAAAAACCTATGCATGTTTATTGCTATTTTCCCCATCCTTAGGTACGAAATGTACATACATATATATATATATATATATATATATATATATATATATATATATATATATATATATATATATATATATATATATATATATATATATCCATTGTAAATACGTTCTAAGGAAGGAGGTGAGTACGTCCCGACTGGGTTAGAGGGGCTGATTCCATCTGGTCCGAAAATCTGGTCGTTACAGTCGTCAATGAGGCCGAGGGTGGACAAGAAGTAGTGGGGGATGGACAAAGAATGGCATTAGATTTATCATGGGCTGCTATGTCTTGGTAGATTTTATCAATTTTGGACGTGAAGTACTGGGCAAGTTCGTCACATTTCTTGCTAGAAAGAGGAGGGGGTATAGCAGCGGTCTGTGAGCCAGCAAGATCTTTTACTACATTAAATAAGACATTGGACTTATTCATGGCTTCAGTGATCAGGTTATTGACATAAGCGGCTCTGGTATGAGCACAGGCCTTGTGATAAAGTTTCAATTCTGTTCTGTACGTAAGTCCAGCAGTGATGGAGTAGTCTTTCCTCCAGGCACGCTCTAGTCTTTTGCATTGAGATTTCTGTGAACGAAGGGTTTCATTGTACCAAGGGGCAGGAGATTTATGAACATTATTCTTCTTATTTGTGAGAGGGAGGCAAGTGTTTATAGCCTCAAGAAGCCAGGAATTCACGGAGTTAGTAGCTGCATCTATGTCATCCAGGTTGAGTGGATATGTAGGCATGAGATCGCACAGGTTTTTATTAAATGCTGCAATGTCCAAATTTTTCCAAACTCGCTTCTTGATATTCATAGAAGGATTGGATATGGTCTGTGTTTTATTATTTGTTACAGTGAATTTAACAAGGTAATGATCAGACCAAGAAACTGGCAAGGCAGGAAAACATATTATTTGTAAGGAATTAGAAAAAATAGGATCTAAAAGATGCCCACCCTTGTGGGTTGGACCCTTGTTGTGTAAGATTAGATTCATAGCGGTAAGATCAGCAATGCAATTTCCTGCCAGAATATCATTTGGGTTATCCAAGTGTAAATTTAGGTCTCCAATAATAAAGAAATTGCTAGATGAAATGAGCACCGATGCAATATAATCCAAGAATTGGGTATACCAAGAGTTTACAGTGCCCGAGGGACAATACACTAGGAGCCCTGTAAGGGTGTTATTTGGATTTAGAGTAAGCTTGAAATGCAGAGCATCACATCCGCTCAAAATGACAGGGTCCGAGTGACATTGATATTTTTTATTAAATATAATCGCCACACCACCCCCCGTCCTTCTAGGACGGTCATTTCTGACGATAGCATAATCAGTAGGCAAAGCTTCGGCGATATCAGGGCCGGAGCTGTCATGAAGCCAGGATTCTGTGATGAATAGCGCATCCGGCGCTTCATCAATAAGCAAGTCAAAGATGTTACGTTTATGTTTGGGCAGAGAGCGACAATTGTGACTTATAAATACAAATCCAGGAGGAGAAGGAATAGTAGTTTGTTGTTGTTGACTGTTGCATAGGAGAGGAGTATCCAACGAAAATGGGCAGTCAGGGCAGTGCTGAGGAAAACGGTCGAGCATGTCAAGAGAAGGCATGACATGCGTGCTAGACGGTCTTAAATCAAGTAATTGTTTGGCAGTGTATGAGCGATGTACCGCAGGGGAAGGACCAGGGGTTCTGGCCCCTGGGCCCGGTTGGGCGCGGATGGGCGCAGACGGGCACGCCTTTGGCGCGCCATCGGCGCGCCCGCTGCACCCGCCCGCTGCGCGGACGGGAAATGACACACATTTATACAGGAGGAGGGTGGGAGGGTCTGAAAGCCTAGACCGCGATCCCTGCACCTCCCTAAGATGGCGGCTGACCCCCGGCTCAAGCCGCGACAGCGTTGAATCGGCTGTGCGGTCCGAGGTGGTAAGCAGAAATGATGTGTAAATGTGCAATATAGCAAGATTAAAATCAGGAGGTTAAAAAACACAGGTTAACACACTATACAATTCACCTAAATTTCCCGGCTTTCCGCCTCAGGAAAAACACGCTGGTATCAATCACCGAGCAGTGTAAAAATGCAGTTTAAATACCCGGGAGGGCGGGAGGGTCTGAAAGCCTAGACCGCGATCCCTGCACCTCCCTAAGATGGCGGCTTTTACTTGGTCTCCCTGAAACTTTCCATGCACAAATGAAATCAGGAGGTCACTTTTTTGCAAACATTTTGAAAAGATTCATCAAACAGCACTAAAGTTACAAGCAGGTCAAAAAAAAATTTCTATGGAAATACATACTGGCCAGCACCAGTAGTTTTTTTTAAATATGTATATAATCACTGAAAAAAACAGAAGTCACAGGGACATTATAATTAGGCTCAGGTGTAATTCTTACAAAACCATAGAAATTCAACAGTTATAGTTAGTGAGCAACTATAACTCACTCCCCCGCAATGCACTGCTAATGACCTCACCACTCATGACATGGTCAGTGACATCATTAAGTCCCCATGGCTCTTGAGAGTCCTTGGGGGCCTACTAGCCTTCCTCTTCCCTTCAGTAAGACCCACACAGCTGGATGTTGAGAGGTGGTCATAGGCCATGTCCCCTTTCCCCACCACTGTGTAAACAAGCTTCCTGTGGCACTACTGGTCGGGGGAAAAAGCCACCTTTAGACCTGAGGCCCTCCGGAGTTAAGTGGAATTCATTCCGCAACTAGCAGCGTGCCAGGAGGCACATTTGTAGAGTGGTGGTGAAGGGGGCATGGTCTCCAGTGACTTGCCGGAGGTTTCAATTTTTTATTTTTTTTAAGGGAAGGGGCTGCGTGGCCTCCCTTCCCTGGGACATTTTTGGCCCTCTGGATCCTATCACCCGGGGCCCGGGCTTTTTTCCCTGGGTGAGGGGGCCGATACGCCCCCTTCAAGGTCCGATTTGGACCTCACAGATCCCATCCCTTGGGGCCCGGCCTTTTCTTTTTGTATTTTTTTTTATTTAAAGAGAGAGGAACAGAGCGTCCCTCCCGGCCTTTTTCAGACCCGGGAACCCCATCCCCTGGGGCTTGACCCTTTTTATGTATATATATCTTTTTGTTTTTAAAAATGGCAGAGCCTATGTAGGCTCGGGACCCCGTCCCCTGGTGCTCCAACCAGTGGTGTTGGTGTCCTATTCCCATCCAGGGCACCCATATTTTGCACCTTGGGGTTTGCGGGGAAGCCTGAAGGCCCCCGCGGTCCCGGCTGGCTCCCTGCCTACTGCAGATGCCTGCATTGCATTTTACACACAGGGAGCTGCTGGCATGCAGCTCCCTGTGTGTAAAAAGCAAAGTGTGCTCCGATTTGAGCAAGTAAGAGCAACATGTTCTTGCTTGCTCAAAGTGGAGCACTGTGTGCTATGGCATGGCGCAAGCTGTGCTCCCGCCATGCCATAGCAAACTGCAATGTCCTGGGGATGGGCATCCCAGGACATTGCTGGAGCTGACCCTGGGGGGTGGTGGTCCCCAGGGCCATACAGGACTTCATGAGGGGGGTCCCCTCCTTTTTTATTAAGCCCCTGGGAAGTTGAGGTCCCTGCAGCTGGGTGAGGCACGTGCCCCCACATATTTAATTTGAAAGAGTTGCCCCAGGGAGTTGGTGGTCCCCGGGTCTGTGTAGGGAGCCCAGATCCCCCGCACATTAAGATAACATTATAGTCCAGGAGAGGTGGTCGTCCCCGGGGGATGGGTGGCCCCCACGGGTTTCTATTATATTTAGCCCCGGGGAGGTGACAGTCCCTGGGGCAGTGGAGGAGGCTGAAGGGCCTCTCAGCATTATTTATTATTGAATATTATGAGTTAAAGATTGTACATGTGCATGAAGGGGGACCTCACTGCGCATACACATTTTTCTACACAACACAGGCATCTTTGCACAAGGGTGCATGTGTGCCGGCATCAGTGATGGCCTGCTAACTTTTGCCCCAGAGCTCAGATGTTCATTGAGCTGCATCATATTGTTGTCAATGAGATGCAGACCTGTTTTGACAATTTGGCTGAGCGTGATGTTGAGCCTGGTAGGCCAATGTGACACTCTGCCACCTCTCCAGTCAATATGCCCCTTTGCTTGTTCATGTTGCCCTTAGTTTGTAGACTAAAGTATATTATTTTTGCTCTGTATCAGAATTTTTGATGTGCAGATTTTCAGGTCAGTGATGCCACCATTATGTGTCTTTATATACATTCAGCAGTTGAGGTGACATGTGTCTATACCCTCAGGTACCGATGTGTCTAAAAATAGATCTGCAGATAGTGTTGGTGTGCACTGAGGGACATTTATTTGGACGTGAGTAATATTAGTGCCCTTCCCCCAAACCCCCCAGTCCCTTGTTGTTACTTACCCTGTTGCTGATGTAGCTGGTCATGTTCAGCACTGTCCTCTCCCTGGACTCCATTCACCGACTCCTCACAGATGACTGCGGACACCTGTTCCTCCAAGTTATCCAGCTCCTCCTGTGGTACTGGACTTCCAACTCTGGTCTGCAGTGCTGCGTAGCGATTGTTTAACAGTTTCTACTTGTTCTTGCACTTAGCATCATGCCAGTGCTTCTTGCAGTCGATCACTGTCCTCTTGACCTCTGCTACAGCATTCACCTTGGCTACAATGGACTGCCATATGCATTTTTGGTCCCCAGTGACACAGTGGTGCTGAGAAAAAGCTAATGTTGTTTGTCTGTCACCTCCGCAATCAGGATCTCATTTTCCTGCTGGCTGAACCTGGTTTTCCTCTTCCTCGTCCCCTGGGTCTCTGGCTGGTTCTCCTGGCTGTTTCAGGGGTTAGGGGGGTTGTTCTCTCCTGCATTACTGGCTCCAGATTCCTCCATGTTTCTTCAGGGCTGTTTATATTTTTTTAATTTGTGTTTGGGTACTTCACAAGCTTTTTGTAGTCTTTTTTCCCGCAAAACGTGAAAAAAATGGCTTCACGCTGATTAGCGTGCGTTTTCTGACCGCTGACTGGCCGGCCGTCACTTTTCTCAAGTGAGCGGCAAGATTCTTATCGCCGTAACGCAGGTCTTAACGTTGACAATTCCCCCCTGATGAGAAACTTTTGCCATGTAGCGACGTATTGTAAATACGTCAGTACCATGGGGATAGTTTTCAGTGGTACGTGGCGGTAAGAAAATTGCTGCTTACTAACGTTAGCGTTAGTTAGCTGCAATTCTTGCACATATACCCCTGGGTATTAATTTGGAAATGAACAATAAATAGTAGTAAAAAGGAATCTTTTATAAAAAATGGCATACATTTTTTTAGGCCCAGGATGCAAAGGATATAGGCATATTGCATGGGAAAGTGTAATAATACTCAGGTATTAAAACAACTGATTGGGCATTCATTTAAAGTTTGAATTTTTTTTAAATTTAAAATAAGTATAATAATTGTGCAAATTATTTTTTTAAATAACATATCAAAGTTTTAGGGACAAGTTGTAAGGGATATAGGGTATTGGGTGGGGAATTGTATTAATACTCAGGTATTAATTAACAATAACTGGGTAATAATAACTGATGTAAATATATGATTTTTACACTTTAAAAATGTCAACATATTTACCATTTTTCAAAATATTTAAAATGTAATTTCTAATAACTATAATATTTAACAAGGCTTTATAAACAATAGAAAAACACAAAACAATATTTAGACAACTTAAATAATTTTATTAAATTGTAAAAAACCTATAAAATGGCTTTATTCATTAAAAAAATATATTTTTAATATAATAAATAGGAAACCGTTATTATAACTATTAAAACATCCTTTGGAACTATGCTTTCACATTAATTTCAATGACAAAATTGTCCAGTTTTAGTTTTCAGGTTGACATTCTTAGTGGTGCCTGGCACATGGTGCATGGATGTGCAGAACATGCTCTTTAACACTGCGACTTATGCTGCTGCCCTGCACAAATGATAGTGTTAAAGTGCACTTTCCAACCACCAGCACAGCAGCACCATCATAATTGGGTGGTCGGACCACCACCTGCTTGTCGGGCAGTCTCCTGACCGCCGTGATAGTGACCAGTGGTCCAACCGCTCAATATCAGAATAAGGGCGTAAATGTTTATAATGTTACTTTTAACTAGTTTAGCATGCACACACAGATTGTGCTCATAAGTCCACTAGAGTTGGGGGAAGAGTTCCTACCCACAAGCAGAGTTTTGCCCACTTTGTGCAGTGCGTGGAGTTCTACAAAACTCTGTGAAGTGTTTGAAAAAATGTTCTCTTATGTGGCTCGCCAACATTAAGTTGATGAGTGCTCGTGAGAAAAAATTGCGTTCTAGGCCTCCTCCCAATGAGATTTCTGAACACGAGCATCAGGTCATGGGCTTTTGCATTGAGAAATCTTCTGCTTGTGTTGGGGAAACCGCCGCTCCAGTAGAATGTCTACTCATGCGGCACAAATCAGCTATGCCCTCTGCACGACACAGAGTGCCATTTAGCAGATTTTACAGCACAGGACAAACACCTGGTGCTTAAAATCACTATAAGCAATGCAACTTTGTTGACCTAGCCGCAGGCGGAACTCCACAGAGAGCGGCAGAGTTTTTGCAGCACTTTGTGGAGTTGCATGGAGTAGAATCTGCGAACTCCGCCCAGGCCTAAAGTGCATATTGGGCTAAATGTTATTTTTTTTAATTGTAGGCTTAAATAGAAGTATCATTACATTTAAAACATTTCTTTTAAAAAGCAAGATCATTGTGTGTTTGATCAGTGTTTTATTTAAAAAAAAGAAGACACCAATAAGGAAGAGAGACAACCTTGTTTTTCAAAGGGATTTCTTGCTTTTGGCTTGTGGTTGTCTTTTTGTGGAAATAGCTAAAAAAACATTTTTGAGTTTTTGGGCTTTGGCGATCATATTGGTGCATCTAAAAAGTATTTGTAAATTTACTTTTGCATTGTTGCAATTTTTATTTTATTCAGGGTTTGGTTAGTAGTGACATTTAATGGAGTATTGGTTTAGCTGAGACTTTTGGTGAGTTGTTCCTAACAAAATCACCAAAAATCACCTAAACTTCAGATAGGGCTTTTTAAAAAACATACTTTTTATTAACAGTTTCAAAAACGCCAATTTATTTCAAATGTTTTGTAAAAACAGGAGAGTAATGCATGTTAATGTTTAGAGAGATTAGTAGTGGAAGCTGTGTGCCATCTTTTTCAGGTAGTCTGAACCCAACATTGAAAACTGTTGGATTTTGGCCAATAGTCTATCAGATATTTCTTGAAACTCAAGGAATCAGAATACCTGTTAAAGATTGCACCTCTCTCATTTCCTGAAGTGCTGTTCATTTTTTTAAATTTCTAGGCATTGAAACAGGTTTGGGTGATGTTTACCATAGAACTGTTAAAAGATGTATGCCAATCCTCGATGGCATTGTTTGTCTCTGCACCTCCCTGTATGCAGGCTGAGTAGCAGTTCCACCATTCAATTGGAAAGCAAGATTTTCTCTTGTGACGTGACCAGCTTAGATAGCCAATCCATATGTGATTAAAATAATGTAAAAGTTTTTTCAATTTTTCTTCATTTGTGTAAACAATCCGATTGTAAAATTGATGTGCATAACTCATCCACACAATCGGGAGGTATAAAACACAAAGGATTTATTTTTTAGTCCGCTATTGACCAGAATCATTTTGCAGCATTTTTACCTACCCTATTATCAATAGCCTCTAGGTCACATGGGAGGAGTGCGGGCATGTTTGTAGTCACACACTAGCACAGGTATAGCAATATTGTCAGGTTGATGAGACGCCAAGGAGAGGGGAGAAACAGTAAATAATCATAAAGTGAGGAGTTATCCTCCTGCTCATGCCAGGTACGCATTTGGAATCTTGGGTCACTTAGTTCGTCATGTGTAACATGTCTCTGTCCACACCTACTCGATTTGCTTTTCACCACCCTTCTGGTGCCAGGTACTGCCAGGAACTGGTTCATTTATCTTACTGCTTACCTGTTCCGTATTCGGATCATCATTATGACCACTAAGTCGGAGCACCACAGCATGTTAGGACCACTAATCCCCCATGGGATATGTAGTGCAATAGGCTGGGTCATATGATTGTGTGCCGTCCCACTATATTGGTCTAAGCAAGGAATGCACCGGTACTATACAAAAAGTCGTAGCCTTTCATCTGGTCTGTATATATCGTTTTTTATTGGTAATGAGGATATTGTTAAGTCAGAGACAAATCAACCAAGTCTCAGTGCGTATAGACGGGGCTACAAGGATCATATCTAATAGCAGATATTGGTGAGTAATTATTCCAATAGTGAATAGGTACTGTTGTGGTGCTAGTTTAAATGTTGAAAGGTTGAATATATGAAAGCCAATTCAGAGAGATTTTTTGCTAGGTGGAGAAGAACAAATCTTACTATGGTATAAGGAATTGGGTTGGGACCATGGGATGTCATCGTTTAATCATTTACTAAAAGATGTGTTATTAAAACTTGAGTTCAGGGATACCAAACTCAATTTTTCCATCTTATCCCTACGGGAAGATATGCTTGTAAAATGTTACAAAGCATTCCCCATTCTGTCCTATGCGGCAAGATAGCCTTTCAATAGTGAAAAACGAAATTGGCAGTATTTCAATATCAGGACATGTTACATACACCAGTACATGTCCTACCTTTCACATACACTGCACCCTGCCCAGGGGGATACCTTGGGCCTACCATAGGGGAGACCTATATGTAAGAAAAGGGAAGGTTAGGGCCTGGCAAGTGGGTGCACTTGCCAAGGCGACATGGCAGTTAACAAACTGCTCACAGGCATCGCAGTGGCAGGCCTGAGACATCTTTTTTTCAGGGCTAATCATGTGGGTGGCACAATCAGTGCTGCAAGCCCACTATTCCAGCCCTGGCACACTCAGTGCACTTTACTAGGGACATACTGGTAAAACAATTACACCAATCAGGGAGAACCAATCACGATAACAATTTACACAGAGAGCATATGCCCTTTAGCACTGATCAGCAGTGGCAAAGTGCCCAGACAAACACAGGTCAGAAAAAAATAGGAGGAAGAAGCAAAATGTTTGTGGATAATCCTGAAAAAAGGGCCATTTCCAACACTTACATTACAAAAAATAGTCTAAGGGCATAATTTACAAGTCCTGACAAAAACCCTGGGCCTTATGGCATCTCTCATGTAGGGCTGAACCATGTCCACTTAAAATGTAGGGCACAGGACTGTTATCTCCACAACCCTCCCTATTCTATCATTATCTTAATCATATCAGAAACATTGTGAATAAAGGGATACCTTGGTGTTTCAATGTATTTTTAGCTTAAGACCCATGTTGGTCATGGCTGGATTTGGGAATAGTAAATCTGCCCCTGTTTCAGTTTCCCATACCTTCCCCTAGTTGGCCCTGAGTGGAGTTGAGAATAGTAAATCTACCCACCCCCCCCCCCCAGTTTCCACCACCTTCTTCGACTTGGACCTGGCTGGAGTTGGGAATGATAAATCTGCCCCCCCTCATTCCAGTGTCCAGCACCTTCCCCAAGTTGGGCCTGACTGGAGTTGGGATTGGTAAATCTGCTTCCCTTCCAGTGTCCGACACCTTCCTGAGTAGACCCAGGCTGGAGTTGGGAATTGTAATTTTGCCCCCGTCCCCGTATCCAGCACCATCCCTGAATTGCCTTCCTTGTAGTAATAATAACCAAATTGCCTCTTTCTAAACCAAGCTTCTCTCAGATGTCCCCACAAATGTTACAAATAATTAAAAAAATAAAAATGAATTGAGAAAATTATTTTAACTTAACACACTTCAGGAAAAAATAATGTCTTTTATCTATGGTAATCCAAAGAATTGATTGTTCTCTGTGAACAGTTTAGCTCTTTCTTGGAACTTACTTAACGGTCTATGGTAAATATTGTTTGAAAATTGATATAATCTGTTTGAGGTGAATATTGTCCATGCCAATCTTAATGAAAAAAAGAAATAATACTTACATTTACAGATAAATGGCAGTGTATTGTTAATTTCGCTATGGTTGCCTTCCCTTCTCACACTGCTGCATGTGGTCTCCTCACAGGTCATTGTAACACACAAATGGTGGACACCCTTTTTTCTAAAAAGTTAATTGTGAAACAGTAGTTTTAAACAAAATATGCACTGGATTTGTTTACAAATAAATCATGACTGAACTTGTAAATGAGATTGATTTTAGGTGATGTGTAAGCCTTCTTGGAGACAGTGGTCTGCCACCGTGATAGGGGAGCAGTTAATTAATTTGTAAAAATGTGTTCTTTTTGTATATTTTGCTAATTTGTGATTTGCGTAAATGATTTATTTTATTTCCATGATTAAACAATTGTTTGTCAATGTACTTTTTAAAGGGAAGTACATGTATTGTGAAGACCTCTGTCGTAAACATATATGTGGTAGAGGTAGTGTTAATTGAATTGAATGATAATGGACAGTAAAAGCATGCATGGTAAAGACATATGTGTAGTAAAGGCATGTGTGGTAAAGACTAAATGGTCGAAGCATGTGTGGTAAAGCAATGCGTTGCAATGTCATAAATCCTTAGAAGAGGCTTCATATCACACAACCTCAACATTGTCTCCTACGCCGACGACACCCAGCTGATCCTCTCACTCACTAAGGACCCCGCCACCGCCAAAACCAACTTCCACAAATGAATGAAGGCCGTCACCGACTGGATGAAGAACAGTTGTCTGAAACTAAACTCAGACAAGACAGAGGTCCTCATCCTCAGGTACAACCCCTCCGCCTGCAAGGACTCTTGGTGGCCGGCTGCTCTAGGAGCCGTAATGACCACCAACGCAACCTGGGGTTCATCGTGGACTCATCGCTCTCAATGACCCAGCAAGTCAACGCCGTCTCCTCCTCCTGCTTCAACACCCTTCGCATGCTTCGCAAGATCTGCAGATGTCCTCACCGGAACCAGAAGGAGGGTCACCCAGGCCCTCGCCAGCAGCAGACTGGACTACGGCAATGCCCTCTACGCAGGAGCCACGCCAAACTCCAAAAAAAGAATACAACGCATATAGAATGCCTCTGTATGCCTCATACTCAACATTCCCCGCCACACCCACTTCACAGCCCACCTGAGAGACCTGCACTTGCTCCCAGTCAACAAGAGGATCACCTTGAAGCTTCTCACCCACGCTCACAAAGCACTCTACCACGCCGGTCCAGCATTCCTCAAGAAACGACTCACCTTCTACACCCCGAACCGCCAGCTTCGCTCTGCTGACCTCGCCACCGTTCCACACATCCACAGAATGACCACCGGCGGCAGATCATTTTCCTACCTCACCACCAAGACATGGAACACCGTCCCCACCCATCTGCGACAGACCCAGGACCTGCTGACCTTCAGGAGATGTCTCAAGATCTGGCTGTTCAAACAGTAGCTGCAGCATCCCCCTCAGCGCCTTGAGACCCTCACGGGTGATTAGTGTACTCTACAAATGCTTGTTTGATTGATTGATATCCTCCAGATACGGATCAGTGAAAGTCTTTTCTTGGTTTAGCAAAATATTATGCTAACTATTATGCTAAGTTCATTGATAATTTTTTTGATATTTTGCAGCAACTGAGAGAATTAATGAAAAAGGGTCAGACGTATGTTTGACCAAAACTATGGCAAGAAGATTTTGATGACATCAAACTATTTTTGTGGGCTACAGAGGGTTCAGTCCTGGCTGTTGTTGTTGTAAAATGTGAAATCCCTTACAGACTGTAAGATGTGATCCAGCGGGCCAAAGGAAATTCTGTCTCATAAGCACATCTCTACACCCGATACTCACCATTATTCACAATTTCATCACTAGGCCCATAAAAGACTAACGGCCAGATTCATCATTGAGTAGTTTTGCGAGTCTGAAATAGCGATAAATAAGGAATCGCTATTCCAGACTCGCAAAACGGGATTCATGTATGATTCGCAATATTTATTGCGAGTCCTACTGATTCCTTATTTGCGATTAGCTAATTGCTAATCGCAAATAAGGAATGACCCCCCATGCATTCCTATGGGCCAGGCCCATAGGAATGCATGGGGAGTCATTCCTTATTCGCGATTAGCAATTAGCTAATCGCAAATGAGATTGCGATTTCAAGGGTGCAGGGGTGTCCAAAGGACGTCCTGTAACACCCCTGAAATGTTAAATTACACAGATGTTACACACACACGTCCAAAGGACATGTGTGTGTGTAACATGCAACTCAGAAAAATGCTTTTAAAAGCATTTTTCTAAGTTATCGCTATTTACCACGAGGTTTGACCTCACGATAAATAGCGGCCCAAAATTGCGAATTCGCAATTTTTAAATGTTTCAAGAATAGCATTTAAGGAATCTCTAATAGAGATTCCTTAAATGCTATTCCTTGCAAATTTGCGAGTTTTTAAATAGCGACTTTTGCATTTGGGATGATGAATCCCAAATGCAAAAATTGCACTTGCAAAGGGCCAGATTCTCAGAATCTGGCCCTTTGCGAGCGCAATTATGCTTGATGAATCAGGCTGTGAGACATGAATTGACCAACTGAATAATTGTGACCTAATTAATCATACCTCTTAAATGAACATTTAATTAAGTCAAAACCTAGGCAATGGATTAACAGATGGTAACTTAATATGAAATAACATAGACCAGCTTGTCATTTCAAAATCTAATTTATTAATTTTATTATCAAGTAAAAAGTATTTTTCAAGAAATTAATTCTTTTATTAGCATTTAATAAGCATAATTTTATTTAGTAAGGCACATTAGACTGTCAGTTTAAATCAAAATCAGTACGAGAAATGTTTTAGCAATTTGAGTCTCATTCCCTAAACCCTATTTCCCTGACTTAACTATAGAAACCTAAGCGGAAAAAAGTTAAAGTTCAAAGTTATCTTACGTGAGTCAGAAGTTCGACAGCATCTCACGAGAACAGGAACGAGCCAACGAAGCTCCTCCCAAGGGACCAAGTTTTATACTTTTTCTCTATCTAAGACTAGCTAAATGAATACAAATTACAGACCATCTCGCAAAATGATTGGTCGTCAAGTGTCAGTCCATGAAGTCATCGCCTTCTCATTCAAAACCATATTCTCTAAAAACGGCATTGTCCTTTGTCTACGTGTGACACAAGCTCTTCCGAAGAGCTCGCAACATTTATTAAAAATCAGTTCGTTGCTTCCTCAGCTCGAGCTTTTCCACCGCTATGTCCTGTCCTTGGCAATGAAAGTTATACAATGCTAAGCACATCCTGCACAGTTCTGCTTCCACGTATTTGTTTTTCGAAGATTATGAACAAAACGCATTTCTTTAATTCTTTGCTGTGCATGGCCCATCTCGACAGGACTTCGGACATCCATTTTAGAATAGGCCACAGGCCTCTTTTTACCAAGACTCTAGTATACAAAGAAACACAAGACATCATTTAATTCGAATGATGATAATTATTCTGTTACCCACCCCCTTTACTAATGTTAACCCATTAGTCTATGTTACCTAGCTTTAAGCATAAGAAATGAACAAAATTCTGTCACATAAAAGACACAACATAAACAAAAGCACATTTAAGAAAAAGCACATGCTATTATTTAAAACAGCCGCAGTGAATGTTGACAAAACAAAAAGACAAAGTTAATATATTATCCAAACGTACTGACAAGTGCAACAAGAGCACATATTATTAATCCTGCGTGTTTATGAAGGTGCACATTATTCTAGTTTGAATTATTACAAAAACATGCAACACTCGTTAATATTTGTATTAATTATGGTAGTTCAAATCTGCGAACAAAAACTCAATACATTTTAAAAGTTCGCTTCATCAACTCCCTCATCTGGTGATTTCTAAATCACCAAACAAAACCCAAAAATGTTATCAAAAATTTTCACTTTAGAAATATCATATTATGATCACTCTCTGTGTTAGTAAATCTAAACTCCTGTTTCATCAGTTTGTCTGGAGCTCTCATATTGAGCCCAGCGACATTCTTCCATTTCTTTTTCCTTCTCCTGAGCCTTTCTTAGTTTATAGATCCTCTTCTTTTCCCTCACATGCTTCTTTCTCTTGTGAATCATGTTACTGATTTTCAGCAAAAGTGTTACTATAACAATGATTATTACAGGATAAAGTACTTTGCCAATGATTGAACTGCCAATTTCAGCAAACCATTCCCTAATTGCCTCAAATCTTTTGCTCAAATGTTCTGAGAAATTTTCACTTTCCATAGGTCCTATTTCTGAGTGAAATTCAGTGATATTCTTTATAAGCAACTCTATGTTCTGGCTTTTGTCTGGGATATAAGTGCAGCAATGCTGAACATGCAAAATCCCACAGACTCCTTCTTTTGCTAGAAGAATGTCTAAGGCAAGTCGGTTCTGCATAACCATGCTTCTGGTGGCAATGAGTTCAGTATTAACTAATTGGAAACCACTTGCAGTATCAGTGGACAATCTGTCAACAATTGTGGAAACCTTTCTAATTTCAATTGCATTCAGGGTTATTCCCACCATAGGAATTATTGCACCAAAAATATCTCCCATGATTTCAGAAAAGCTTTCTCTCATGTACCTATTCAGGTGTTTGCCAATTTCAAATGAACCTTCCCCATTTCTGTCCACATGGAACATTTTGGGAAAAACTAGACCAAGGTAACATGTCCCATACCAATGGTCTGGGAGACAAAAATATGCCTTGTTCCCACAAACAAAATAAATTCCAGGGAAAATTGGATCCTTACCACCTTCAAATCCCCAACCCCCTACAATACGATATGTGACCTCACATTGGCTAGCACCGACAAAATAATTGTCCTAAAGCGTGTTGTCTCTTCTAATACAGAATTTCCCACTAACAGGATCATCTATCTGAATAGCAGCATATCTATTTTCACCATTAAGCTTCTCATCTTCGAGCTGCCAAAACTTGGATTTAGTCTGTTTCAGCATCTCATTTCTTTTGTAAATCGCCCTCCTCTCCTCAACCAACTTGAGAAAAGACCTTTCTTCATCTCTCATTTTGCAGGGTAAATTATTTTTGTAAGCATACTTATAGGTGAGTTCATTAGTTACCAGAAAGAATTCCCTCATCTGTTTAGCAGGTCTAACTTTGTTTAAGCTATGTACAATTTTCAGATTTGCAAAAATTTCATCAAAGTCTGAGTAATAGTCCTCCAGACGACCTGTCTGATCAAATAAACTAGCTATAACACTGCATGTTATTCCATAAGTAAGGGGAAGCATGTAATTTTTGACCCCTTCTGAAACTGAAGTAGGAAGCTTAACACAAACATAACAATCCTTAACATCCATGACTCTTACATACTCTGACAAGAGCCTTGAAAAAGAATTAGTAGAAAAATCTCCAACAGATCTATCTTGGTGAAACTCTGGTTTGTGCTCAATAACCCTGTTAGTTTTGCCTGCAACATCATGAGCAGCTTGTTTAGATTCAGCTTTGCTCGTCATGTTTACCTTATAATCCTCCTTGTCTATACCAGGAGGAAAAATGACTGCTAAAATTAACCAAACTAAAATGATTAAAATCACACAAATGGAAGACATTTTACAACATGACCTGAGGATAGAACACCTTGAATTGTCAGTATTAGGCATTTTTTTTTTTACTCAAACAAAAATTAAAAAATAGTAAATAGTAATAGTAATAAGTAGTACTATAAACACCTCCCCTTTTAAATTTTTGTTTTTTTTAGTAACCCTCTAACAGATTTTCTTTGACCTTGCATCTTACATAAAAGTGTTTCCAACTAACACAATTTCTTCGACCTTGTGTCACCTAACACAATTTCTTCAGCCTTATGCCAAAAATAAACCTCAATTTAAAGAAAACTATTTCTAATCATCGTCACTATTTTCTTCCAGATCTTCCTGACTACCACTACTAATCTCAACTACTGGTGGGATTATAATGTAGGCCCACTCAGGAGACATGTACTTCTGATTTGGTCTCAATGGTCTTTTTCCCCTTCTGCTAATTACTTCATTTTCTTTTCTGCTTGATCTTTTTTGTCTAATTCACTTTTCTGACTTGATATCTCATTATTCTGCTCTTTTGATTTGTTCACCAATTTAAACTTTAGATTTTCTTTCAGCCAGATATCACCTTTCCTCAAGAGTTTCTTCTTAGGCTCAGTTTCATTACATTCAGCTTTCCAAGCCCTTTTTCTGAATTTTCTTATTTCAGACTCCTCATCACTCTCATCCGAGTCAGTTTCAGAGATTTCAATTCTGTATCTAGGAACTTCTTTACCTGGCAGCTTCACTCCGTTAGGAACAACATCTCTGTAGCTGGTACTTGGTAATTCGTCCTCCTCCTCTTCTGGAATTACTTCTAACTTCCCAGTTTCAGAATCTTCGTTCCTGCTTTCAGAGCTTCCAATCTGCTTTTCAATACTCTCCTGATCTTGATTCTCTTCTGTCACAATTTCTTTTCCAGTTCTTTTTTCTAGAACATTTTCATCATTCTCTGAATCTATAATCACAATTTCTAGATCCTTTTCATTTGATGCCTAATCTGCATCAGAATCTTCCAGATGTCGACTTTCCTGTCGATCTTCAGAATCTGGATTTTCAGGTTCTCCTTCAGAGTCTGATTCAGTTGTTGTGTCGTCACTATCCTCATCAGGATTATCAGGACTATTCGTGTGGTACACGAATAGTATGACTTGCATGCACCCACCTCCTCAGACCCTTACATTTAACAGCATTTGTTGTGACTAGTATCACCTGTCTTGCCTTTTGCCACCTGGGTACTAAACAGTTTCTTCTTCGATTAACCTTTGTTCTGACCTAGTCTCCTGGCAATAGATCATGAGCCTGCTCCTTTTCTTTTGAAATCACATCTGTTCCCACCTGATGGAATACAGAAGTTACCACGTCAGATAACTGCTTGCAATACTCTATAATTGCACTTTCATTTATTGTTAACAATTTTCCAACTGGTATAAAAGCCTTTCTCATTACTCTTCCCATGAGTATATCATGAGGGCTAAGACCTGTCCTTTTATCTGGTGTGCTCCTCAAAGACATCAAAACAAGTGGAAGTACATCTGTCCACTTCATCCCTGTAGCTGGACACATTTTCCCAATTCTATTTTTAATTGTGCCATTAATTTGTTCAACCACGCCTGATGCTTCTGGTCTGTATGCACAATATAACTTTTGCTTTATACTGAAGGCTCTCAGATTAATTTTAGCAAATTTTTTTCAAAGTGTGTGCCACGATCACTTTCAATGGTTACTGGAAATCCGTACCTAGGTATGATCTACCTTAAAAGCAATTTTGCCACAGTAACTGAGTCATTGTGATGAGTTGGGAACGCTTCCACCCTTCTTGAAAACAGACAGACAATAACAAGGACATATCGCAGCTTGTTATGGGGCGGCATATCAATGAAATCCATTTGCAACCTGGTAAAAGGTCCACCCTCCCGTCCTATGGTTCCCATGCTTACAACTGTTTTTCTGTTTGGATTAATTTGCTGGCAGATCAAACATCTTTGGCAAAGTGACTCCGCAATAATCCTAAATTCTGGATTATTCCAAGTCTCCCTGAATAATCGAATCATTGAATCTCTTCCTAAATGACCTGGACCATGGTACATCCGTGCCATGTCAGCAATCATGCAATTGGGCATAACAGGTCTGCCATCTTTGTAAATCCAAATTTCATCTTCCTCCCTCTGTCTGCAACCTTCTTTGAGCCATGTGTTTTTCTCCTCATCATTTGCCTCATCTTGTAAATCCTTCACTCCCTGCCATGTTTCAACTACAGATATTAGCATGAGAGAGTTCATAATATGATCATTATCTTTTTCTCGATTAATTGAAAGATTGTTTTTCGCACAGTAACGTGCAGTTTCATCTGCAAAGGTATTGCCTTTAGTTATATAGTCCTCCCCTTTCTTGTGCGCTCCACATTTGACAACAGCTATTTTCTCAGGTAATTGAACGCCATCAATCAGTCTCTTGATCAATTTTGCATTTCTGATTGGTGTTCCCGCAGAGGTCAAATAACCTCTTTGAGACCAAAGCTGGCCGTAGTCATGGACTACGCCATATCCATACTGACTATCAGTTACTATGGTAACCTTTTTCCCTTTTGCTCTTTCACATGCACAAATTAAACCAATTAATTCTGCCACTTGAGCTGAACGAATTCCTTCAAGAGTTGAACCTTCAACTATTTCTGAAACTGTGCAAACTGAATATGCTGCTCTCAGAATGCCTTTGTCTGTTCTTAGACAGGAGCCATCAACAAAGTAAACAATGTCTGACTCTGGTAAAGGTACATCTTTAATGTCTCCTCTAGGTTTAGTACAGTATTCCAAAACATCCAAACACTCATGATCAACATCATCAGCTTCATTACCAATTTCAGAAACCACACCATCCGGCAAAAGTGTAGAGGGATTAAGATTAACACATCTCGCAATAGATACATTGTCTGATCCCAGAATAACTTTTTCATATTTGGTCAATCTGTTACTCGACAGATGCTGTGTTTTACTTCTGGTAAGAAGTGTTTCAACTGAATGAGGTACATATACTTTTATAGGAAACCCCATTATGATTCCTTCACTTTGCTCAAGGCTTACACTTGTTGCAGCCACTGCTTTTAAGGAACCTGGCAATGCTTTTGCAACAGGATCAAGAACAGCTGAAAAGTAAGCTATCGGCTTTTTCATTTTTCCATGTTTCTGAATTAGAACTGACAATGCACAACCTTCCCTTTCACTGCAGTGCAGCTCAAACCCCTTGTCGTAATCAGGCATCCCCAGAGCCGGAGCTTCACACAGACTTTTCTTTAGCTTTTCAAAAGCCTCTAACTCTGTTTTTGTCAAAGAAATTGGGTCTTTAATATCTGCTTTTGTCAGCCTTTGTAGTGGTTTCGCAATTACTGAAAACCCACAAATCCATTGACGACAATAACCAACCATTCCTAAAAACATTCTGATCTGTTTCTGTGTTGTTGGAGGTTGTATTGCTCGAATCATTTTTATTCTTTCAATTGTCACTTGTCTGATTCCTTTTGCAATTCTGTGACCACGATATTTAACCTCTTGTTTGCAAAACTGTAGCTTCGCAGGTGACACTTTATGTCCCTCATCTGCTAATCGATTCAAAAGTGTAATGGTGTCTGTTACACAATTTTCTCGAGTTTTCCCAGCCACAAGGAGGTCATCAATATACTGGACCAATGTTGACTTTCCAGGCAAATCCAAATCTTCCAGAGATTTCTTTAACAATTGATTAAAGATAGATGGACTTTCAGTATACCCTTGAGGGATACGACACCATGCTAAAATGCGATCCTGGAATCTGAATGCAAAAATTTGTTGGCTTTGTGGATGCAGTGAAACTGTAAAGAAGGCATTACATAGGTCAATGACCGTATACCATTCTGCATCATGCGGAATCTGATATAGAATTACCGCTGGATTTGGTACAATTGGACAGCAAGGAACAACGATTTTGTTAACCTTTCTCAGGTCCTGAACTATTCTATAAGTTCCATTTGGCTTTTTGATTCCCATAATCGGTGAATTACATGGACTGCTCTCAATCTCTCTTAAAACACCTTGCTTAATAAATTTTTCAATTACAGGAATGACACCTTCAATTGTTTCAGCTTTCATTTTGTACTGGGGAATGTTTGGAAAATCTATCCCTTGCTTTACAGTAATTTTTACTGGGTCTACATGTTTCATTAAACCCATTTCATCACCAGTTAAATCCCAAATTTTCGGATTAACTGCCTCTTTCAATTCTTCAGGTAAATTGTTTTTATCAAAAGCAGGAAACATTTTGTTTTCTTCATCAACCATTAGCATTGTTAATTTATACAGACCATCTTCTTCTAAGGTGTGAAGCTCAATACCATCCGGTGAGCAATATATTTTACAGTTCATTTTACACAACAAATCCCGACCTAATATATTAACGGGACTGCTGTTATAGACAACAAATCTGTGTTTGTCTTTGTAATTTCCAATTTCTACATTAACTGGTTTTGTCAAATCTGTCTTAATTTGTTGATTAGCTACACCAACCACCTGGATTGTCGCACCCGAGAGAGGAAGATTTTCAATTTCCACTGATCTAACAGTAGAACGGGTCCACAAGAAAAGTGGCATCTACATCATTCACTTTACCATTTACAAATGGACCTGACTGATCTATCTCAAGAGTGGCTCCAAGTACACATCTTCCTCCTCTCTCAGGCACCGTCATGAGTAATCTTCTGAATCACTGCTCTCATTTTCTTTTAGCCAAAATTGTTGAGAGACATTCGACACATTCACTTTTTGTGATCTGTTTACCTGTTCAGCTCCGCAGAATCCCGTCTCAGGACTGAATCTCTGTGCATTCATTGAATTTGGTAGAGGTGGCTGTGGAATTTGACTCTGCTGATTCAATTGGCTCTGCTGATTCACTAACTGTCGCTATAGCTGTTGCTGCTGACTTATTTCATTTAACTGTCGCTGTAGCTGTTGCTGCTGATTTATCTCACTCTGCATCTGTGGATTTAATGATGAATTTTTAAAATTTCTGGGCGGATTTTTACACTCTCGCTTCCAGTGTCCAATCTCACCGCAATTAAAACATGGGAGCTTTTGTTTTAGCTCTTCAATATTTATATTAAATTTGGGCTTATTCACAAAGTTTCCCTTGAACTTTCCTTAATTCTGCTGGACATTTTTATTTTCTAAGGTTGCTATTTGCTGTTCAGCCACCTTCACTTGTGCCCAAATTGCCTTTTCCTTAAGCTTCTTTTGCTTTGCATCTATCTCATCACTGCAGTATTTTGCTTTCCTCAGGATATCATCAACTGAAAGTGATTGCCAGCCGACAATTCCGTTTCTAATCCTTTCTCCAATTTCAGGTTTCAAGCCATAAACAAATCTATAAATGAAGTGGCTCATGTCCTTTTCACTTAATTTTTCATAGCCACTGTATTGTTTAAATACCAGGAGTAATCTTTCATAAAAGGAATGAACTGATTCTTTTGGTTCTTGGTTTGTTCTGTCTACTTTAACCCAATCCGCTTCCTTTGCAGGAATCTTGTTTTTCAGCCGCACAATTACCTTGTCAAAGAAATCCATGACATCAGCTGAAGGAGCACCTGTTATTTTATGTCGAGCTGGTTCTTCTTTGGGCCAACCAACAGAAATTTTACATTCTGTCCAGAGATCTGATGGGACAACAATGTCAAAGAAACCATCAAGATCAATCCACAGAACTTTTAAAACTTTTATAAATCTGTCTACCTGACGATACCATTCTACTGGCTTTTCTCTCAGCCGAGGGAAATCATTTGTAAAAAGCAGAATGTCCTGTCTTGTCCATGGAACATGAACATAACCTCCACCAGCTATTTCCCTCATAGGAAATTCATTTATGACTTCCCATCTTTCTCTCTTTTCTTCCTCTCTTTTCTTTGTCCATTTAACTCTCCATTTACTTAATTCACCTAATCTTTTCAGAAACACAATTAATTCTTTTACGTGGGTTATCCTACCTGTGGTATTCAGGTTCTCAATATCATTCTCAGAAAAATCCACTCTGTAATGCTTTTGCAATTGTTTCTGACGACTTAAATCTATTTCTAATTCAGCAACCACTTCTTCAAATTGATCATATTTATTTTTCATTTTCCATTGAATACTTTTGCAAATAAACAACAGTTCATCATCCTGATATTGCTTCAAACAGTCAGTACCAATTGTGCCAATAATTAATTCTTTTAAATCTGCTTTTAATTTTGCAACATCAAGCTGTTTTGATTCAGGGGGGGCGTGGCTTGGGCGCCGATGGCGATGGTCGCCTGAGAGCTCGGCTCCGGGACTGAGCCCGTGATTATCCTGTAAATCGGAGGCTGCGGGGCACCCCAACCCCCGCATTCTGTTGATCGGCCCGACGGGGACCTGCCGGGGCCCTTGGCGCAGTCCGAACGTGTGGTGACCCGGCGGAAAATCGAAGCTGGTGGAACTGCGGAGTGCGACCCAACATGGCGCCCGGACTTCATTGTCCCCTTGGCCGGGTCCATTAGACTGGAGGAGCATCACTGGCAGCGGCGCACCCTCTGCTCTACCGTCTCCCAGTGATATGAGGGTCTGGATATCGGTCTGATTGGACTCTTTAAACGGGGATCGCACTCAGATGGGCAGATGCCCTCGCTATAGTGGATCTCGGCACGCGGACGCCTGGGGGCCCCGACGGTAGCCCCGCTCCCTGTGCCGCACTTGGCTGCTTTTTCCTGGCCGACCCACTTCCATGGGAGGCGCATCCCTTTGGCGCCACAAATCATCCGGCGGAGTTGATGACCCTCATTCAGGGACTTTATCAGCCACACGGGCCTGCCCGACCTGGCGCCGATTGTCTCCGCCTCCTCCTCGGTGCCCTCAGACGACGTGGTGGTGGCGCGAGCCGAAGCTGAGAAGGTCCAACGGGCCCTGGAGACGGGGATCTCCGGCACTCGACCCGAGGACCAGCAACCGGGAGAGTCATAGCCGGCGCCCGCACTCGGTGGCGCCTGCTCCTGGATCCACATTGTGTGCTCCCGGCGACATGGGGAAACCTAGGGGAGCCAAGGGGACTACCCCAGCTGCCTCAGACTCGGAGTCCCAGGACAAAGAGGAACGTGTGGACCCGGAGAGTTCTGGTGGCGCACCAATGCAGCAGCAATTTGACCGCGTCTTGGAGGCGATTGCGACCACGCGCTCGGCCCTCCAGCAGGACATTGCCCAGGTGGCAACGAGCCTACGCCTCCTTAGAGCGGATCACGGCAAACTTTCGGACAGGGTCAAGGAAGTGGAGAGCTCGGTGAAAACTTTGGAGCCGGCGCAGCGAACCTTGGCCGCGACCATGAAGGATGCCCTGTCCCGGATTACTGCCCTGGAGCAGCGAGTGGAGGATGCGAAAGGCCGTAACAGGCGAAATAACATTCGTGTGGTGGGCCTGCCGGAGAAGATTGAGGATGGCGACATGGTGGCATACTTGGAAACCTGGCTCCGAGACACGGTGGCCCCGGAGGGTCTATCCTCCTTCTACACCCTGGAGCGAGCTCATAGAGTCCCAGCGAGGCCACCACAACAGGGACGTGCCCCGCGACCGGTGGTGGCACGGTTATTGCACTTTCGAGACAGAGACCTCATCCTCAATGCCGCCAGACATAATGGTCCATTCAAAGTGGCGAACAGCCAGGTGAACATCTTCCCGGATTACACCTATGAAACCCAACGCAGACGGTTTTCCTTCTTGGCGGTCAAGCGCGAGCTCCGGAGCGAGGGCATCCAATACTCGCTCCTATTCCCTGCAAGGCTCCGCATAATTGTCGATGACAAGACTCAATTCTTTGATACCCCGCAGGATGTCTGTAACTGGCTTGAACTCTATAGAGCAGGGAAAGATGGCTTCGGCTCCTCATCTCAGCTGGCGGCGGAGCCGGAGCAGAGACGGCGGTCTAAAAGGATTCGGAGTCGCCGTGGCCGCTCAGGCGGGCCCTCAACTGAGACATCGACGGAGCGGAAGGGAGTGCTGTGTTATCTGCGCTATCTGGCTCACGGGACGGTGCCATTGCAGAGGAAGCGGACCCTGGTGACGAGGGGGTACCGACGGACTCCGAGGAATCGGTGACTGATAGCGTCCACACGCCGGTGATCACACCGAAATCGGTGGAGGACCTTCTGGATGGACAGGGTTAACGGGGTGAGCTACTTCAGTTTGGGTGGGGGCCCGACACGGGGGTGGCGGGTGCCGACGATTGATGCTGACTCCCGGGGAGGAGGGGGTGGGGTGCCTTGCTTTTGCACCGAGGGTTTTGAGCACTGTTTTGGGCTTGCCATAGTCCTGGTGGCCTGGGCATCGAGGGCCCACTGCCAACGCCCGGCCCGCACCTGGCCCTTAAGGCCTTCCTACGGTGGCGACCGCAGGATTAGTCGGGGACAGTGGGGTTTTGGTGGGTATGGTTTGGATGGGAACTAGATGGTGCTATTTGGGTCCTGTTCTGGGGAGGGTGGATGGGGGTTTGGTTCGAACTGGGGTTGTTAAGTTTTGGTTGGGGAAAATGGCCGCCATCAGTGCTGGGTTGATTGATGCTCTTTCTTTGTTGGGACCCAGATGGGGAGACTTTGCGCGAACGATATGGGACAATGGCTGATGTTGCTAATCTGAAATGTATTACTTGGAACGTGCGGGGGCTTCACACCATGTCTAGGCGTCACAAAGTCCACGCTTATTTAGTGCGTAGGGGGGTACAAATGGCGCTGCTACAGGAGACCCATCTGAACAAGGCGGAAGGGGTGGCGCTACAGCGTAGGTGGAGGGGGCAAGTCTTTTGCACTTCGTACTCCGCGTATGCCAGAGGGGCGCTGATTTGGGTTAGAGCTGGGGTTCCCTTCCAGGTCACGAAAACAGTGATAGATCCAGAGGGGCGTTATGTGGCCATCTCGGGCACTTTGGGAGGGAGGGACCTAAATGTTTGCTGTGTGTACGCTCCCAATATAGACCAGACTGCCTTCCTTTCCAGGTTATCGGGCTCGTTGGCCCACTTCTTCTCCGGGCCCCTCCTGCTCGGTGGAGATTTCAACTCAGTAGTGGATGTGGACACTGACCGCTCGCATCCGCCCCTCCCTGATTCTCCGGTTCGCCGCGTGGCTAAGGGCCGTAGGGACTGGCAGGCACACTGGGGTCTAACGGATATTTGGAGGGCGCAGCACCCCACAACTAGGGATTATTCCTATTTTTCGGGCCTCCATGAGTTGCACGTTAGACTGGACGGATTTCTTGGCTCGCCTGAACTGGTTTCGGCAGCGGCCCGGTCTGAATATTTGGCCAGGACCATATCAGATCATAACCCCCTCCTGCTGGACCTTCGTTGGTTTCCCGGGGTGCCTGCAGTGCCCACCTGGAAGTTACGGCCCGAGATCCTTGAGGACAGTGTTTTGAAAGCGGACCTAGGCGATAAGATCTCGGAGTACTTTGCGTCCAACGGAGGCACCGCGAGCTCGAGAGCACTAGAGTGGGACGCTTTTAAGGTGGTGGTGAGGGGATACTGTATTTCTAAAAAGGTCGGCATGAGACGAATTATCCTTGCCGACCTAGATACAGCGGACCGGAAACTCCGCGAGTTGGAACTCCGCCGCCCCGGGCGCCCTGAATTACAGGAACGCACAGCGGAGGCGAAGGAGGCGGTAGCGGCGGAGGTCGAACGGCTGCGCTGTTTTGACTACAAGGCCTATACGGTTAGATGCCTCGCAGAGGGGGATAGGTCGAGCGCGTTGCTGGCATGGCTAGCCAACCCTACGCGCCAGACCTCATTGACGACGTCCATGCGCATGGCAGACGGGACTGCGGTGCACACTCAACCTGAGATTCTGAGCTGCTACCTGCACTATTACGAAAGTTTGTACCGCAGCCGCTCTGTCCGAGACCCTGACCTGCTGGATAATTATCTAAGGCCTCTGGAGCTCCAAACAGTGGAGCAGGACGTGGCGAAAGCCCTGGGGTCCGACATAGAACTGGGAGAGATCCGCAGCGCCATTAAAAAGATGGCGAGAAATAAGACCCCGGGCCTGGACGGCCTTCCTGTGGAGTTTTATGCGGCTTATGCTGATCTCCTAGCCCCAAGGTTATTAATAGTATACAGAGAGGTGAAGAGGCTTGGGCGGCTCCCAGGCTCGATGTGTGAGGCCTTAGTGGTTCCCCTCCTCAAGCCCGGAAGGGACTCATCCGATCCGGGGTCTTACCGTCCCTTATCAATGTTGACGGTTGACTATAAAATACTGAGCAGCATTTTGGCTTCGAGGTTGCTGGGGCACATGAGCTCTCTGGTACATGAGGACCAAGCTGGATTCATCCCCAGGCGTAACACGACCATGAACATTCGCAGATTGTTCCGCTTGCTGGGAGAACCGCTCGTGGACGCCCCGTGCCCGGTAGTCTTATCGGTAGACTTAGAGAAGGCTTTTGACAGCCTGGAATGGGACTACCTTTGCACTGTGTTACGGAGGTTCGGCCTCGGGGAGGGCTTCATCAGATGGACCACGGTCCTATATGCCTCTGCATCGGCCAGGGTTCGGGCGGGCCCGCTAATTTCCTCACAATATCCGGTGGAGAGGGGCACGAGGCAGGGATGTTCGTTATCCCCGCTTCTCTTTGCGCTGGCGGTGGAGCCACTCGCGCTGCATCTCCGGTCGGGAACCCATTATATTGGCCTGTGGACTCCTTCGGGCCCACACTACATTTCGCTATATGCAGACGATCTGCTGCTCTTCCTTGAGGACCCGTTTGCTGCCTTGCATGGAGCTGCGACAGCGCTCACGGCGTTTGGGGAGGTCTCGGGCCTCCGGGTGAATTGGGCTAAGACCTGCCTTTTCCCGGTTCGCAAAGGCACCCCTAGCCCTGCTCTCAGTAGGGAGATTAGATGGGCACCCGACTGCTTTAAGTACCTGGGGGTGTACGTCTATCATGAACCATCTGACCTCCTGGATGGGAACGTTGCCCGCGGCACTCGAGCACTTCGGGGCAGTATGGACTTTTGGGCTACACTACCGCTCTCGGTGGCAGGGCGGATCGCTTTGCTCAAAATGGTGGCGCTTCCCCGGTTGCTGTATTATTTCCGGACGCTACCGATCTGGGTCCCACCGGCCACGTTTCGACTATTACGATCAATGGTAGTCGGATTCCTCTGGGGCTCGGGCCGCCGAAGGGTGGCCCTCAAGACCCTGATAAGGCCGAAAGCTGAGGGTGGGCTTGCGGTGCCGGACTTTGAAAAGTATTATTTAGCGGCGCAGCTCCAGACCTTCACCCAGGAGATCGCCCGGGAATTCCGGGGCCCAGAAGACAGAAAGGGTACGGGTATGGCCAGACATGTTCTCTCCTTCATAGTGCTGCGACAACGTTTGGCCCTACAGGACTTGTCGCTTGAGGAGAGGACCGTTCGCCTGTGTTGGAACCGAGCTCACGCCCGGGGCCACCTGAGAATACCGTATGCGCCCGAAATACCTTTGGGGATGCTGACGGCTTTGCCCCATGACGGAGATTGGTCACGGTTGGCGAACTGGGAGGACGCGGGCTTACAGTTGATAGGTGACCTCTACGAGGACGGGGCGCTCTTGCCCTTTCAGGAGCTCATTGATCGCTTTGAGGTTCCTCGCGGCGACTTTCTGTTGCACTCGGCCCTAGTCCGAGTGATCCAGGCGCACTGGAAACGCGGGCAGGAGGAACCCCCTATATCTCCGGTGTGCCAATATGTCATGATGTCTGCGGGCACGGTGAAGGCGGTCACTTGCCTTTACGGCAGACTGATCAATGAGGGGCTGGCTCCCCTCACTACTCTGAGAACCCGTTGGGAGGAGGACATTGGCAAGGAGATCCCGGAGACGACCTGGTCCCAACTGGTGCGGCGAGCCTGGAAGGGCACCCGCCACGCCCGCTTTCAATTGGTTCACTACTACGTGCTCCATAGAGCATATCTGACCCCGGTGAAAATCAAGCGATATTTTGCTACGAGCTCGGCGGACTGCCCCAGATGCCCGGCACAGGAGGCGGACCTTCTCCACATGTTGTGGTCCTGCCCGGGATTGTCCTCCTATTGGGTAGAAGTGGGGAAGACCCTGGAGGAGGTGACAGGGAGATCCTTATCGGTTGACGCGGCAGTGGGACTCCTGCACTGGTTCCCTCATACCCCCAAGAACAAAATTACTAGCAAGTTCATTGACTTGGGGCTTCTCCTTGCTAAACGAGAGGTGACCAGGAACTGGAAGGCACGGGCTGGTCCGACAGGGAGCCGGTGGCACAGCGAACTTTTGAAGTGGGCAGCGGGGGAGAGTACACTGAGATACCAGCTAGCTAGGAGACAGCGTAATGAGAAGGCACAGGACGCAGCGCTAGAGTGGGAGACGTTAGTGCAGGCCCTCAGGGATTATTGCACCCCCAGCGACTCTGAAAGTGAGGAAGCAGCTCGCCCCAAGTCCCGATAGACGATTGCACTCCTCAGCTCTGTTGCTTTCCCCATGGGTCCTATCGCAGATCCTGCTGCGGTTGTTACCGTGCACTGATGGCGGGGTTGGGTAGGGATTACTTTGGTTCATAGTGTTTTGAGGGTGGGGTTTTCTTTCTGGGTTTTATAGGCTTGTTTGGAAAAGCAGATGACGGACAGTGGATCATCCGGACCAGCTTCGCCTTCCTGCTGAGCCCCCATTGAATTTCGCCGCCCGACCGCAGGGTTGTGGGCTGAATGGCTGTGTACGAGAACTACTGCTGGGGGACGGAGGGTTGTGTTTCATTGATTTTGCTTGTTCTATAATGCTGGTCGATTATGTAACGATTTACTGATTCCTGCAATAAAAATATATTTCAAAAAAAAAAAATCAAGCTGTTTTGATTCAGGAACTCGTGTTAAATCTGTTTTATTTGTAGTCTTTTCTAAAGACCCAGAATCAGAACCTGCAGCTGATGGTGTGACACCATTTGACAAACTTTGATTAAAAGTTAAATTTGGCATTGTTTTATCTCGATGGATTTCTGTTAATTCAGAATAAAAATTTTCAGCCACTTTCTGAATTTCCACATTTAATGGATTTGTCAGAACTGAATGTCTGTTTTCACCTTGTTCAAAAACTGGTACAACAGGACCAATGTTTACAGGTACCGTTACTGCTTCCACCCCTTTTGTTAATTGCTGAATTAATTCTCCCTTCGCTTTTAAATATTCTGATATATTTGGTATATTTTCAGATACCTCTGCTCTCTTATAATTTTTCGGGAAATTATTTCTCAATTCTGAAATGTCTGGATACTTTCTGCTTTCTTTTGGGGTATTTGATTTACTTCTTGACCTTACCCTTTCAGGTAATCTTAAAAATCTGGGTGAATTTTCATCAACTTCTCAAGGAGGTGCACTAGGAGAAATTCCGGAAGAACCTCTCGGGTAGACTGTGACCAGCTTGGCTGATAAGGTGGTGGATTAGTAAAAATTTCTTCTAAAACTGCATTGTCTAATTCTTCATCAAGATGACCTTTTTTCCGGGAATTATTTTGACCTGATGTTTCAACAACCATTTCTCTAACCGGGTACAAACCATCATGCATGTCTGCTCTTCTCCAATGACGCACTCTATCCTGATGAGTTTCCCTATTTATATCTAATTTTGGGCCTCTTGATATTCCCCAGCTTTCTCGTTCAAGCTCCATCATTTCAATTTCCCATTCAACTAAAGCTTCAAATTGAGTGGGTCTGGGCTTTGGCGTAAGAGCCATCATTTTATCTCTTAAGTTTCTCAAAACTTTAACATTAAACAATCCATCTTCCGGCCATGCTAAAACACCATCGTTCTTGGTATATTGCATCCAATTTTCAAACCAGAGAACAGTATGATAACCATATTCTCCTTCCATGTATGCTGCGGGTGTTTTGTATTTAAGAAGTAATTTTCCACCACACGCTTCAATTTTCTTATCAGGATTGAATACATTTTTAAATTTCTGAAACCATGAAGGCTTCTTTTCCTCTTTATTGTACCAATAACTCATGATTTAAAACTATTCCATTTAATTTAGAAAAGATTTTAAGTATTTTCTTGTTGTTCCGCTACACTAGCCAATCCGTGCACGAAACTCACCAACAAGCCAATCAGTTTAAGCCACGTCACTACCTTGCTCAACCAATGAAAATACTGTGTTCAGAAAGGACCAATCAGCTAACAGCTCGTTTTGGTCACGTGAACAAATCAGTGCGCTCGCTGTGACGTATGTTAACCAATCGCAGCGCGAACCCTGTGACGTATACTGCCGCTGCAGCGAAGCTCCGTGTGTCACTCCGTAAACTCACCCCTCCTTCACAAAATATTTTCACAGCGCCATTTTAAAACAATTCTTTTCAATCAATTTCAGTTAATAACTACAGAAAAACAAACCATTTGTCTGTTTTTCTAAACAAAGTGATAGCTTTACCAGACATCCAAGATTTCACTCTCGTGAAATAGACGACACTATTTTCACAAAATCAGTTTTACGCATTCATACGAAAAACCCTATCCATGTACACATGAAATCTTTGGCAGGACTCCAACCAACCAATCGAAATCCACAATTGCCAGTTAGAATAGACGACGCTACCTTACCCTTCACACAAGCTCGGTAAAATCCTACTACTCTTTTCGCAACAAGTTTTAAAACGGGCTCCTAGTCTCTATACTCAGAGCTACAGTTTCATAGACAAACCTCACTATTTATACAACCTGTCATACCTAAAATCCCTAAACTTGTGCTGTACGTCCACAACACTTAGTGATATTTCAGTACTACTAATTTTTAAACAGAACAAATGAACTGTGTAACTTCACCTGTCACACTACTCTGCCGGCACATAACCAGGATTTTTGTCACTGCTGGAAAAAACCTTTCGACAACATATAACAACTAGACAAACCTTAACATGTGTTAAACATGTATCCTATGTAATTTACCAAGTAACATGTCAGTTACTATAGTAACCATCCTCTGCTACCAGAGAATTGATCCAGCGGGCCAAAGGAAATTCTGTCTCATAAGCACATCTCTACACCACGATACTCACCATTATTCACAATTTCATCACTAGGCCCATAAAAGACTGAGACATGAATTGACCAACTGAATCATTGTGACTTAATTAATCATACCTCTTAAATGAACATTTAATTAAGTCAAAATCTAGGCAATGGATTAACTGATGGTAACTTCATATGAAATAACATAGACCAGCTTGTCATTTCAAAATCTAATTTATTAATGTTATTATCAAGTAAAAAGTATTTTTCAATAAATTAATTCTTTTATTAGCATTTAATAAGCATAATTTTATTTAGTAAGGCACATTAGACTGTCAGTTTAAATCAAAATCAGTACGAGAAATGTTTTAGCAATTTGAGTCTCATTCCCTAAACCCTATTTCCCTGACTTAACTATAGAAACCTAAGGGGAAAAATGTAAAGTTCAAAGTTATCTTACATGAGTCAGAAGTCCGACAGCATCTCACGGGAAAACAAAAACTCAATACATTTTAAAAGTTCGCTTCAGATGCTATGTGGAATTCCAGTGACATCAGTTGAGATCGTGGCTGCCCTGCAGTATGGTTGGTGATCTTTGTAATGGATGACTTCTGGAATAAACAACAAACAATTAAGCTAACTGTTGGCCTGCCTATTCAGTATACAATTACATTTGGCAACGACCGGAACCTGATAACTCAGGTGTGGATCATCAACATAAGGACCCACAAAGGATATTTCTTCATGTATGCTCCTGATGAGTGGATGGCACTACAGCTGTTGTAAATTTTCTGCACATTCAGGGTGACAAGGAGAAAACTTAATTTTGACATGGCTGATTTGGATGAGCTATGAAACTCTACATTAAGAAGTGTGTATAAATTACTATTTTCCAAGGCATCGGAGTGAAATTTGTTGATCGTAAAACAGCACAACCTATTTGTTTTTCTTCAAACTACTTACCATTTGCACCAGAATTTCAGCAGAGGAGAATCTTGACGTGGAATCTTGTAGAATTTGAAAGCAAAAATTATCTTGCTACTCTCTGCTTCCTACTCATTTACACAAGTGCGCTACAATGCCACAATGTACCTTTCGTACTTCTGCATCATGGTGACCACGTGACACGTCATGATGTGATCGGTAACCGGAGGGAGACAGGGAAGATGTTATGAAACTTCAAATAAGAATACCCCTGATCGTAGGCATTAGATTATCTGCGGGTACTGTGATCCGCTCTGTGAATCCTGGGGCAAATTTATGAGGGTTTGCGTCATGCTTGCACCACACAATGTGGCACATGCGTGATGCAAACCTCTAAGTAAGATCTATGAAGCCACGCAAAACCCCCTTGTGTGGCTTTAAATGGCCTCATAAATATGGGCTAATACAAAGGAGCGCAATTCGCTGTGTTGCATTACACTGCGCAAGAGAGGCGTTCTATGGGCATTGCGATGGGTGTTCCCGCGCAAATCTCATGATTTTTGCCACCTTACCAGATTTTCCAACCCTGGTAATCCTGGGTATGCGGCAAAAAGATATGACAGGTGAGGTGTAACGAGCAGGAATATATTTATTTTATCTCGTTATTCCCTCTTTCTATGTGTGCTACATTTTGCAGCACATATAGAAAGAGGAAAGAAAGAGGAAAACACCTCTATAGTTAGTTTTTGTGCAGGAAATTGCTCCTTCCTGCACAAAAACAATCCTCCCTAGAACACAGGCACTCTTTCACCATGCTGCGTTGGCATTAGACTGCCAAAACGGCGCCAGCACAAGCACAAGTTACCTGGCTGCACTTCCCTGCGTCACAGAGAAAGGTCCCTGTGACGCAGGGAAGTGCAGCCAGCTAACCTCCTGTGGTGCCCTTCGCCACAATTACTGTAAAATATGCCCCCTATTTGCCCAAAGGCAAAGACTGGTGGTCAATACCTAATAACTTGAACAGCATTTTAAAGATTGTTTTTTTTTTTAACGCCGTGCGATAGAGCGTTTCAGTTGCACTTCAGCATTATTAACACCTATTTCTGTAAAAGGGGACCCAATACTCCCTTGAAAACAACGAAAGAAATTATTTGAATCCTATTTGGTGGTCATGGGGGGAGAAATTTTCAGCATCAGGAAAACAGGCAATACTGTTCCAAAGTTTGTGCTTAGAAGGCAGCAATATATATGAAAGCCTGAATGAAATACATAGGCCCTGGTGTTGGTGAACCCAGAGATATAAGTGAGATGGTTGAGTTGATTGTAGAAAAGCACTTCCAAAATAAACATTGCTCTATAACATCACAAGTTCTTTTCGAGGGAAAATTATGTATTCACAGATTCTTTAATCAGAGATCAACCTGTGAAATGCACCAACAACCACCAAGTTCAGGAGAAGCTGCTAGCTAAGAATCCTGATCTTAAGGAGGCAAATCATGCTAGTCAATGCTGTGGATAATACTTTAATATGGGTTTGAGAATTTCGTGACAGTCAAAATAATGACACTGTAAATTCTGTGGATTTAATGGAAGAACCTTCAGTAAAAGGATAGAAATGCGGGGGTAAATAAATAAGAAATCCAACAAGGAATTCACAAAGGCTAGATAATGGAAGAATTATGATTCAGATGTTATATATCTGTCTGGTACCCCACACGTTACCTGTTTCTCGTGGAAAGGTCTTGCGGAGACGCCATGAGCTTTCGCCCTCACACCCACCTTACCCTACTCTAAATCTGACAACAAACTAGGATGAAGATGGGAGTGGGGAAGGTAGTTAAAGAATGGCAGGATGATATCGGGAAGGTAGTAGAGGACGTCCCTCTGATCTGATGAACCATGGGCACCCGCTGGACAGGAAGACAAGGGAACACCTGTTAGCAACTGCGCAAACAAACTGTGTCAATCACTAACATACACTCATGCGGGAGTCGGTGGTTACCTCAGGCGTGAATGTCATAGCTCTGCCATCTTCATTAGGAAAAAAGGAAAGAAAGGCTAGTCACCGTAACACGCGCTCCTGCGCTATGTACAACAAAATTAAACAGCGCTCCTGCGCTATAGTAAAGAGAATCCAAAAGAAAATAAGTTCTCCAGCGCGGTGAGAAAATGTAAGGGAAAAGTAACACAAGGAAGCGCTCCTGCACAAGGTATAGTACTCTCAACAATCGCCCAGTGTTCCAGGGCATAGAAATGAGAACCAGTGCTACCAGAAGGCCAGACAGGTTACCAGAAAGAACCCCAAGCGCTCCAGCGTGACAATGCTGTAACCCTGAAATATGAGCGTGGGCATAACAAAGTCATAGTCCTGAATATAACCCCAAGCATTCCAGCAAGGCAATGCTGTAATCCAGGAATATGCGCATGGGCAAAAGACACAGTCACGAACATAACCCCAAGCACAACAGCGCGGAAATGCAGACACACAGGATATGCTCTAGCGCTCCCGCGCAGCAATGCGGATGGCCTAAGGGAGTATCCAGAAGTGGCTGGCCAGCATAGGAATCAGGACAGGCGTCAACATGAAGCGCGAGACCGGGGAAAACCGCAGCTGTTATCGGATTACCCCGGAAGTGCTGATGACGTCAGAGCGGTTCCGGTAGGAAGGCTGGACCGCTAACCTGCAGGAAACCGGAAGCGAGGATATCGCGTCCCGCAAGAGTCAGCACCAAGCACACACAATCATCAGGTGACAGGGAAGGGGAGGCACACAAACGAATGACGACAGTAACCCCACCCAAAACAGAACCCCCGCCCGCAACAGCAGAATCACACATGGGTGGCAGGGTGAGGGCTGAGCTGGTGACTGACATGGAAGGTGCGAACCAACCGGGAAGCGTGGAGTACATGCGACAGGGGCTCCCAGAACCTCTCCTCCGGACCATACCCCTTCCAGTCGACCAGGTAATAGAGTTTACCTCGGGTACGACGGGAACCAAGAAAGGCCCTAACCTCATACTCAATGTGATCATCCCTAAGAACTGGAGCAGGAGGGGAGGACACATTGCACTCAGGGTGAACGGGACGTAGAAGGGAGACATGGAAGACGGGGTGTATTTTCATTTGAGGAGCTTCATGGATACACGATTGATTACGTTCTCAATTACGTAAGGACCCACAAAACAAGGCAACAGTTTCTTGTGGCCGTGCACATTGAGGTTCTGAATGGAGAGCCTCACCCTGTCACCTTTCTTGTAGGTGGGTTCCTCCTTCCTGCTATTGTCCGCGTACTGTTTGTAGTACTCCTTGGCCTTGGCTAGCTCAAACCGGGCCTGCTGCCAGAGTGTGTAGAGCTTGGCGTGGTACATCTGAACCGTGGGAAAGGAACTTGTTCTGTGGTTCTTCCCATGGCATAGTTCTGGGATGCTTGCCCTGGAGGCAGTAGAAGGGAGACATACCAATGGCATAATACTTGTTGTTGTTATAGACAAATGCCACCATCCAAAGTATTTCTGCCCATTCCTTTTCTGCTGACAGAAGCAAGCAATGGAGGTACTGCTCCATGGTGTGGTTGGTTCTCTCGGCTTGGCCGTCGGTCTGAGGGTGGTACGCTAATGACAAACGAACATCCAAATCCATGGCAGCACACACCTCATTCCAGAAAAGAGACACGAATTCCCAACCCAGTCGCTCCACCCGCTCCCTGTACCCATTGCGTCTGATTGTGCCCCGATCTCGCCTGGTATCATCTGGAGACTGATATTGTCCTCAGCTCTGCTGCTTGATCTGTGATTGTGCCCCCGATCTCGCCTGTGATCGTATTGCTGCATCTGGTATCGTATTATTGTTGCTTTTCAACTGTTCTGCCTTGCTTGCGCCTGGTTGTGCCTCCGATCCCCCCCACTGCATTTTGTACTGTGCCATTTGGTCCTAGCTCCCTGCCGCTGCTCCCCCACGGCCCCACCCCCGTTCCCTTGAGCTTCCCTGGACATCGCCACCCAGCTCCCACCTCCCAGCTGCTCCTCCCTCCCACTAACAAACACATAGGTAGTCCCGCGAGCGGAAGCCCTGTAACCGTCCTGACCCAGTCAGCTACGGTCGCTCCACTCGCTACCTGGGCCTACTTGCTCCTGATTGTGCCCCCGATCTCGCCTGGTATCATCTTGAGACTTATATTGCCCTCAGCTCTGCTGCTTGATCTCTGATTGTGCCCCCGATCTTGCTTGTGATCGTATTGCTGTATCTGGTATCGTATTATTGTTGCTTTTCAACTGTTCTGCCTTGCTTGCACCTGGTTGTGCCTCCGATCCCCCCACTGAATTTTGTACTGTGCCATTTGGTCCTAGCTCCCTGCCGCTGCTCCCCCGCGGCCCCACCCCCGTTCCCTCGAGCTTCCCTGGACATCGCCACCCCGCTCCCGCCTCCCAGCTGCTCCTCCCTCCCACTAACAAACAAATAGGTAGTCCCGCGAGCGGAAGCGCTGTGACCGTCCTGACCCAGTCAGCTACGGTCGCTCCACTCGCTCCCTGGACCTACTTGCGCCTGATTGTGCCCCCGATCTCGCCTGGTATCATCTGGAGACTGATATTGCCCTCAGCTCTGCTGCTTGATCTCTGATTGTGCCCCCGATCTCGCCTGTGATCTTATTGCTGTATCTGGTATCGTATTATTGTTGCTTTTCAACTGTTCTGCCTTGCTTGCGCCTGGTTGTGCCCCCGATCCCCCCCACTGCATTTTGTACTGTGCCATTTGGTCCTAGCTCCCTGCCGCTGCTCCCCTGCGGCCCCACACCCGTTCCCTCGAGCTTCCCTGGACTAAGCATGGGTGGAAAATCCGTTTCGCTCGCGGATTTTGCGGATTTTCGGTAAATTTGCAATCCGCGAAATTCGCGAATTTCCCGCAAAATCCGCAAATCCGCGAGCAGCGGATTTTATGGCTTGCTCGCACTGTTCGCGTGAGTTCGCGGCTTCCCAGTTCAACTTCGCGCCCCGCGAATAAGCGCTAAATTGCAGAAATACGATCTTAGCAAAACTGAAACTACTTACCAGGTTCAAAAGTTCAAGCTCATCATTAGTAGCCATTTCCTGTAGTGCTTCCTGAGGGGCCCCTCCAGAGTTCAGTTGCCTACTTGCAACTATTATGTGACCCTGCTCTGACCCTCAGAATAGTTACACAAATGTCCTGAATTACAGCTAATATTTACAACAAGGGGTGGTGAGGGACAGAGTCTCTGAATTAAGCGTATTATTGTTGCTTTTCAACTGTTCTGCCTTGATTGCGCCTGGTTGTGCCCCGATCCCCCCCACTGCATTTTGTACTGTGCCATTTGGTCCTAGCTCCCTGCCGCTGCTCCCCCACGGCCCCACCCCCATTCCCTCGAGCTTCCCTGGACATCGCCACCCTGCTCCCGCCTCCCAGCTGCTCCTCCCTCGCTCCTCCCCCTCCACTCTCCACTTATGGCAGAGTCGCATACGCGCAGCATCAACGCGCAGCGGGCACGCCCTAAGCGTACCGAAGGCACGCCAAAGGTAAGCCCGTCTACGCCCGTCCGCGCCTGGACCGCGCCCAGAGCCATACCCCCTGGCCCCCGCAAAAACCACTCCACCCGCCTATCGTACAACGCCGCGTCCCTCATTGCACTCAACACCGGCCAACTCCCCGACTGCCACCAAGCCGCCCCAGGACGCACCAATGGACCCTTCACCTGCCTAACCTGCAAGTTCTGCTGCATCAGAACCCACACTGCATCCACAAATGCCAAGTAGAGCTCCAACAACAACCACCTAAAGTGCATCCTGCTCAACACCCGCTCGGTCCACAGACACGCCATTGAACTATGGAACCTACTCGATACCACAACTCCGGACGTCGCCTTTCTCACGGAAACATGGATGAACGCCTCATCAGCGCCCGACATCGCCATAGCCATCCCGGACGGATACAAGATCATGCAAAAAGACCGCATCAACAAAACAGGAGGAGGTATCGCCATTGTTCACAAAAATACCATCCGCATCATGACCAGCACCGACGACACCTTCTTAGCCACTAAACACCTCCACTTCCAAATACAAACCAACCCCAAGCCCACACTCAGAGGCACCCTCATCTACAGACCCCCAGGACCCCACACACAATTCAGCGAAGACATCGCTGACTTCGCCAGCCCGCATGCCCTCCCCTCCGAGGACTATATTCTCCTAGGAGACATCAACTTCCATCTGGAGAATAACAATGACAGCAACACCACCACCCTGCTGGACAACCTCACCAATCTCGGACTCAAACAATTGGTGAACACCCCCACCCACTACGCCGGACACACACTCGACCCAATCTTCACCTCCAGCAAGCACATCTCCTTCAATCACGCCACGGGACTCCAATGGACTGACCACAGCTGCGTCCACTTCAGCTTCAGAAAGACCATGACCCACCATCACCCGCAACAAGTTCCCCGAAGATACTGGAACAAAATTACCAACGACCAGCTCACCACATCTCTAAACCAACACCCTCCCGCCAGATCAACGGACCCAAACGAAGCAGCCATCAATCTCACACAATGGATCACCCACTGCGCTGACGAACTAGCACCCTTGAAAAACTCTCCCAACAAGCCAGGAAGCAAAAAAGCCTCTTGGTTCAAAGACGACCTCAAGAACTCCAAAAAGAACTACCGCACCCTCGAGAAAGCATGGCGAAGAAACCCAACCACAAACAACATGACCGCCCTCAAGAACGCCACCCGCAAACACCACCAGCTGATCCGCACCACCAAAAAATCAGCATTCAAGGAGCGACTACACAACAATGCCCACAACAGCAAAGAACTCTTCAGCATTGTCAAAGAGCTCATCAACCCCAACGCCGGCAACAACGACATCACTCCCTCTCAAGACCTCTGCGATTCTCTTGCCTCATTCTTCCACAGCAAGATCGCTGACATACATAACAGCTTTGGCGACCTGACCACTCCCCCAACCACAGAACAGAAGCCCCCCACCACCACCACCCTCCGCGCCTGGACCCCGATCAGCACCGAAGACACCATCCGCACGATGAATTCCATCCACTCCGGATCGCCGACCGACCCATGCCCCCATCACATCTTCAACAAGGCCGACTCCATCATCGCCCCCCAACTCCGGGACATCATCAACTGCTCCTTTAACACCGCCACCTTCCCGGAAAGCTGGAAACATGCCGAACTTAGTGCCCTCCTGAAGAAACCTACAGCGGATCCCACCGAGCTTAAGAACTATCGTCCCATCTCGCTCCTCCCATTCCCCGCCAAAGTCATAGAGAAGACCGTCAACAGTCAGCTCGCCGCCTTCCTTGAATCTAACAATGCCCTAGACCCCTCACAATCCGGTTTCCGAGCCAACCACAGCACCGAGACCGCCCTCATTGCAGCTACACACGACATCCAGACACTGCTCAACAACGGGGAAACAGTTGCCCTCATCCTCCTGGACCTCTCCGCAGCGTTTGACACAGTCTGTCACCGCACCCTTGTACAACGACTCAGGAACGTCGGAATACAAGATAAGGCCTTGGACTGAATCATCTCATTCCTAGCCGGAAGAACCCAGAGAGTCCGCCTCCCCCCTTTCAGATCAGACGCCACCGAAGTCATATGCGGTGTACCACAAGGATCTTCACTCAGCCCCACCCTCTTCAATGTCTACATGAGTCCCCTCGCATCCATCGCACGCCAACACAATCTCAACTTCATCTCCTATGCAGACAACACCCAGCTGATCCTCTCCCTCACCAACGACCCAACCACCGCCAAAACCAACCTACACGAAGGGATGAAAGACGTAGCCGAGTGGATGAAGAACAGCCGCCTAAAACTGAACTCAGACAAGACGGAAGTGCTTATCCTAGGATCATCCCCCTCTGCCTGGGATGACTCTTGGTGGCCCTCGGCCCTAGGCAGCGCACCCAAACCAACGGACCATGCTCGCAACTTGGGATTCATCCTAGACTCCTCCCTCTCGATGACCAGACAAGTCAATGCCGTCTCATCATCATGTTTCAACATCCTACGCATGCTCCGAAAGATCTTCCGTTGGATCCCCACTGAAACAAGGAAGACGGTCACCCAAGCATTCGTCACAAGCCGTCTGGACTACAGAAACACTCTCTACGCCAGAACCACAGCCAAATTACAGAATAGACGTCAACGCATTCAGAAAGCTTCCGCCAGACTCCTCCTAGACATACCTCGCCACAACCACATATCTGGTCACCTGAGAGACCTGCACTGGCTCCCCATCAACAAGAGAATCACGTTCCGTCTCCTCACCCACACACACAAGGCCCTTCACGACCTAGGACCCAGATACCTCAACACTCGCCTGACCTTTTACACCCCCACCCGCCAACTACGATCGTTCAACCAAGCCCTCACCACGATTCCACGTATCCGAAGAGCCACCATGGGAGGAAGATCCTTCTCCTACTTGGCGGCCAAGACCTGGAACTCCCTCCCCACCCACCTCCGTCTTACACAGAACCACCTCTCCTTCAGAAAACAACTCAAGACCTGGCTGTTCGATCAGTAGTGAACCCCTCTTCCCATAAGCGCCTTGAGACCATCTGGGCGAGTAGCATGCTATACAAATTTATGACTTGACTTGACTGACATGCCATGCAATCTAACCACGTTCTGCAGGGAAATCACAGCTAATTCGGCTGCCGTGTGTAACTTTTTCAACGGTACAAAATGAGCCATTTTCGTGAGGTGATCCTTTATGGTAAGGACAGTAGTGTACCCGGATGTGGTGGTTGGCAATTCTACTACAAAATCCATGGAAATGGTATGCCAGGGATGAGGAGGAACAGGAATGGATGCAGCAGCCCAACGGATGGTCTAGACATGTTCTTTCCCTGGGCACACATGGAACAACGCGCAATATGTACCCTGGCGTCATCTTCCAATGTGGGCCACCAGAAATGTCCCTGTAAAAGGTCCACGGTCTTGTGATATCCCGGATGGTTGGACAGAACATGGTCATGACACATGTACAGGGCCTGCTGTTGACGAGCGACAAGAGGAAGGTAGTACTTGTCTCCTTTATACCAGAACCCATTCTGTTTGGTCACTACTTTGTGGTCCTCTGCCAAGGAAGACGGATTGATCCGTGTGATGTCATCCTGGAGCCTGGAGAGGAAATCAGAAGTCAGCACAACACCCTGTGAACATTGTTCAGGAATGATGGGTAATGGCTCAGGAGCAACCACAGTCATTGATGTCTTCAAGGTGAGATAGAGCATCAGCCTTGACATTCTCTTTTCCTGGTCAGTACATGATGCGGAAATCGTACTCGTTAAAAAACAGAGTCCATCGTAATTGTCTAGATGTGAGGGCACGGGCCGAGTGAAGGAATTGTAGATTCCAGTGATCTGTGTAGATCACTATGGGGTGTTTTGTATCTTTCAGGTAGTGGCACCATTCTTCGAACGCCGTCTTGATGGCCAAAAGCTCTCGGTCAGAGATGGTTTAGTTGCGTTCGTCTGGTAGGAGTTTAATAGAATAGAACGCTACGGGGTGCAGAAGACCCTTCTCAATGTCCCTCAGTGACAGCACAGCCCCTAATGCGTCCTTTGAGGCATTGGCGTCCACGGAGAGTGGCTGTTCGGAGTCGGGATGCATCAGAACGGGGTCTGTGGTGAATTTCCATTTTAGCTCCTGAAAAGCATGCTCGGCCTTGTTATCCCAGCAGAATTGTACCCCCCTGCGTAGCAAGCGAGTGATGGGAGTAACAGTCCTGGAGAAGCCTGTGATGAAGCGGCGGTAGTAATTGGAAACTCCCAGAAACCTCTGTATGTGCTTCACCATGGTTGGAGACGGCCAGTGCAAGATAGCTTCTACCTTCTTGTTGTCCATTTGGATACCAGCTGGGGTGATGATATGTCCTAGGAACTCGACTGACTCGGTATGAAAGATGATTTTCTCTAGTTTGACGTACAAACCATGTTGTTCCAGCTGTTGGAGGACAGCGCGTACATGTTGGACATGGTCTGCCATGTTCTGAGTATAGATCAGTATATCGTCTATATATACAATACAGAAAATGTTCATGAAGTCCCTCAAAGCTTCGTCGATGAAAAACTGGAACGCCGCAGGGGCATTGCAGAGTCCGAAAGGCATGACCTGGTATTCGAAGAGGCCGAATTTGGTCCTCAATGCTGTCTTCCATTCGCCACCCTTTCGGACTCTGACTAGATGGTAGGCCCCCCTACGATCCAGTTTGGTGAAAATGGAGGCGTCTTTTACCTGGTCCAGTAGGTTGGAAATCAGCGGCAGTGGGTACCTATTTTTGATGGTGATGGCGTTCATAGCACTGACGTCGATACACATCCTGAGATCCCCCTCCTTCTTGGCCACAAAGAAAAGAGGAGAGGATACAGGTGATCTAGAATGGCATATGAACCCACTCTTCAAGTATTCATCCAGGTAGGAGCGAAGGTGCTCGTTTTCCTTTTATCCAGCTACAAGGAAACGTGGAGCCTGGGACCAGATCAATCCTGCAGTCGAAAGGACGGTGGGGTGGATGGTGTTGGCTCCCTTCTTGTCGAACACAGTGGCCAGGTCAAGGTATACTTCTGGTACGATGTCCTGCGTGGTTATGCCGGTTCCAGTCATGGATAGGGTATGGGCCTGTATGGTACGCACACAAGAGGAGTGGCAATGCTGTAACCCTGAAATATGAACGTGGGCATAACAAAGTCATAGTCACAAATATAACCACAAGCGCTTCAGCGCGGCAATGCTGTAATCCAAGAATATGCACATGGACAAAAGACACAGTCACGAAAATAACCCCAAGCGGTCCACCGTGGAAATGCAGACACACTGGATATGTGCTCTGGCGCGGTGTTGCAGACAAGGACTAGCGCTCCCGTGCAGCAATGCAGATTACCTGAGGGAGTATCCAGAAGTGGCTGGCCAGCATAGGAATCAGGACGGGCGTCAACACGAAGCGCCGGACCGGCGGAAACCGCAGCTGTTATCGGATTCCCTCGGAAGCGCTGATGACGTCAGAGTGATTCCGTCAGGAAGGCTGGACCACTAACCTACAGGAAACCAGAAGCAAGGATATCAGGTCCCTCAAGAGCAAGCGCTAAACACACAATCATCAGGTGACAGGGAAGGGGGGGCACACAAACAAACCACGACAATATGTGGCAGCTGTAATGCTCTTTCCAATAATTCTTGTATGCGAAAAATGCTAATTGTAAAACTTATGGCAAGAAAAGCCATTATGCTGGGAATGCAAGAGTAAAAAGATACAAATGGATGAAGATGTGTCAGTTAGCATGAAGATGGTAGTGTTGAGGATCACAGAAATAGGGGAGATTGACAGTAGTCCTTTGACAATGCCTGAGAGGAAAGCTTGGGAGGCAAGAAAGTAATGGCCTTAGATTCTGGGTCACCTTACAAAATGGTGGGAGTTCAAAATTGTTTTGATGGAGATAAAATTGATTTGCTACCTCCTGATATCATTCCATTGGGGTACAGTGGGGTGAAACTCGATGTATTGAGATACACTGTAGTGAGAATCCAATTCTGAGATAGAGAGACAACTGGCAAAGTTTATGTTGCCAAACTGTAGTGTAGTCCCCATACCCCTTACAGGCTCTGCGCATTGGAATAATATACACTATAGTTGTGACATAGGACTAAGGTCAGTATGTCTCTATCGAGTACATTAAACTTAATTACTTGTGTGTGCCAGCTAGCTCAGAGGTCACTAGAAACTTTTTGAATGAACAAGAAGGGATTAGTCTCTGACAAACACATAAACATGACAACTTTGTTTCCCTTAGAATCGAAACACTTTTTCTCAGAATCGTGGAAACAATAGATAACAGTTTCACTCAGTCAATCGTACATGTTTCGTTTCTACAGTTACACAGAAATAGACGGGCGTTTCAATAAAAAAAAAGGGTTTATTGAACAGTTTTATTTCTCGTGCAAGAGATATGAGCTGCTATAATTGTAAGACAGAATGCGAAGTATAATACGTACAGCGTTAGCAGTAAGATAAAATAATACTGCAATAGCATGGTTTGTAGCGATGACATATATGCATAAAAATACATACATAAATAACACAGGCTAAAATGTGAATACTCGTTGAGTGCTTCTAAATAGTTCTACACCAGTGTACCTATTCTAAGTGTAGTACGAGGTAAGAAGTAGGCGCGGTTTTCTAAAGCATCGCTAGCTATAGTTTAGTTTTACCAAGAGTTGCCAAGAGTTGCTCTAGGTTCTAGTCTGCTCCATACCTTTAGAATGAGAGAGTTTGGAATCTCTTTCTGGGTCTCGATCTCTAACACCCGGCAAGGGGAGTCAGAAACACTGGAGCTGGTTTCTCTGCGAGGAAGATGACAGCGTCTGGTCAGTGCGTCAGGCGGGGACTTGAATTCCTTCAGAACTTACCTTGGCAAGCTGGGTAGCCTTGCAGTGCAAGTATGCAGCCCTGACTTGCCATGGCAAATTAAGGTATATTTATACCTTGAAGGTGTTTACGAATGCCAGTATTGACGTAAAAGTCGGGCAGAGGAACGTCATGAATGAACCCCTAAGGAATAGATGTTCATGGATAATAAATGAGTTCTTGGAGACATCAATAATCCAAGCTGGGAAGTCCTAAAGGCTTAATAGTCTGGTTTTCCAAGAACTCATGTCGTGGATTGGCGGATGGAGGTGACCATGCCTGTATTTGTTTAGCATGGATAATGCCTAAATAAGGGTTGGATTTCTATGCCTAAAGAAGGGCAATGAGAATTGTGCCTATATAAGGACATAAATCGGGAAACCTACATACGGTATCTAAATCGACACACAACACCCACTCGAGTTTCGCATGAACGACATTACTGAATTCTAAACATGCTAAACATATCTTAAATAACATGATTTACTAAAAACATGTCTTAAACACATTGTAAAATGCATTAACACTGTTGCTAATCATGAGATGCAATGGTGCTGTACATATCAAAGCAATGGTCCATTCCAAGCATATGTTGACATTGAATAGGTTGACCAACCGTCCGTAAATTTCACGGACAGTCCGTAATTTCGTCCGTCTGTCCGTTGTCCGTGAAGGATCTTTTAACGGACGCCATTTGTCCGTAATTTTAACCGGCCACCGGTCGCAGCTCCCTGAAGCCGGCGCAGCTTCCACCCACCTCCCTTCTTGACTCCGATGCTGAGGTCAGGTGTCACAGACTCCGAGCCAGCACAAAAGCTCACATACCCAGCAGCATTGGAGAGGCACAGCGGGGTGGCAACCCTCACACCTCCAGCCCTTGATGAGCTGTTAAGAGGTGCTTGAAGGTGACTGCCCCCCTCGCCCCCCCCCCCCCCCCCCAAGCTTCAGGAGCATCTATTCAGATGCAAACAGCCCTGAATACGCCATGTCTCCACAATTTAGAGGGGCTTCACACATTCCATTTCTGCCAAGGGCTACTGTGACACCAGAGATAGGTCAGAAATGCGAAGGTCTGGAAGGTGGGAACACTGCTTTCTTGGCCTGAGAGCATTCCTGCAGGAATGGGTGCTCCCTGCTGCCTCGTCACTATAGGGAAAACAAAAGTCATGGTAGAAACCAAAAGCCTCGCATTTCATGATTTAAATGAAATCATGAAATGCGCGGTATTTCGTTTCTACCACGACTCCCTCCATATGCAACAGAAACACACACACACATATCTGTGGAGGGCTTTAAGTAGGATGAAAAAACTGGGTGTGGTGGGGGTTCTTGTTGGGGGGGCTGATGTATAATGAGCGTGGCGTAACACTTTTAAGTTAGAAGAAATCTGTATTTAGCATAGTATGCTGCCCCACTGCTCTGAAGAGATTAGGAACAGCTGCAGGTCATTAGTTGCAGGTAAGGGAGCGCATTGCTAAGCACCCAACTTTGAAATAATCCATGTGAGAGGGTTACCCCGGAACACTGGGAGCCCGTGGGAAGGGAAATATTCACCCTGCTTGTTTGTCACAATAGTACTTCCGTGAAAGGCCGCTTCACACTCGAGTCGAGACTCTGAATCGCACTTCATTGGCCAGTCACGGGTGCTTACGATAATGTCTTTAATGATAAAAGGCTGACAGATAGCTTTATTGCTGCCCTGCTGTTATAGTTATATGGGTCTGTACGAATGCGGAGCATGTGTTTGTTTCAAGAAGACAATGGCGTAATGCAAGTTGTCCCTACCCGCCAAGCCCCAAGAGTGTGAAGAGAGTCACCTGAGCATCCCATATCTGACAGATATTTACTGGCTTTCGGCTGAATAAGGGCCCCTCTGATTGATTAGGGGGCACCTGTGGGCCTAAAGAACACCTTTACCCCTCAAAGAAGACCGTAGGTTAATAGACTCGTTTTGGTTTTATACGTGATGTGTTTTGCGAAATCACACGTGTCTCGCTGTCACTGACAGCTTTAGAAACTCTCCAAGACAACCAATCTCTCCAAAACCTGTGTACAGATTGACTCAACATCCGGTGAATTCACCCTTGGGGCCTTTTATTTCTACCATGCGCCCATGCAACATACACACACAGCGTGTGTTTCTGTTGTTTATGGAGGCATGGCAGACACCAAAGGCAGCGCATTTCATGATTTAAATGAAATCATGAAATGTGCAGCCTTTAGTTTCTACCATTGCTCCCTCCATATACAAAAGAAACACGCACACACTTCTATGTGTGCAGAGCTTTAAGCGGAATGAAAAAACTGGGGGGGGGGGGGGGAGTCTCTAGTAGGGGTGGCCAATGTAATTATGAGCGTTGCTTAACACTGTTAAGCTAAAATTCTGTACTTCGCATAGTGTGCTGCCCCACTGGTATTGTGCTTCATGTGTCATTGCCTCTCCAGATAAATATTACGAGACACACTTATAGGGCCTGTTTCCGTTGGTTGGGTGTGCTTGGCTTGGGGGTAATTTTGCAAGCAGACCATTTAGAGGATTGGGCTAATTTTTGATCTGTTTCTAATGTTTTCTTCATATTTGTGCTTTAACATGCTATATTTGGATCCCCGTTTTTCTCCAGTTTGCAGTAAAAATGTGGTGTAAAAGCCACCATTTGAATCAATTTTTTAAAAAAAATTCTTGCGCACCCTCTTGTGTTTCGGGTTTGCTCGCTTCGCTCGCTTGCTCGTTATATTAGGGTACAACATTTTTCGCCCCACCACTTTCAAAATCCACAAACCGCCCCTGGCCCTACCCCACCCTGGAAGAGACCAAGATGATACTAGAATACTGCATGCCCACCCCTGTGCCCACCCTGGTGGATCCTGTTCGCCCTCCTGTGATGGCGCCTGTTGTCCCCCCCGCCCCCAGTGATGGCTCCTGTTGTCCCGTCCCCCGGCCTGTGATGGCTCCTGTCCCCCCCTGTGGTGGATCCTGTCTCTGCCCTGGGTGGCTTCTGTCCCAGTCCTGGAATGGCTCCTGCAGCGAGGGTGAAGTTTTTGACGGGCCTCTTCTCAAAAAGGCTCAGCTCAAAATTAATATGAAAAGGTGGGCGAGTGAGCAAGTGAAAGGATGGCTGGATGCATTAGTGAAAGGGTGAATGGATGAATGAAAGATTGAATACATGGATAATGAGAGGATGGATGGATGAGTGAGTGGAAGGATGGAAGAGAGAAAAGGTAAATAGCTGGATGTATGGGTGGAAGGGTAGCTGGATGGTTAAAAGGGTGGATGGATGAGTGAAAGGATGGATGAGTGAAAAGGTGGATGATTGAGTGAGTGGATGGATGCATGAGTGAAATGATGGATGGATTGATGAACTGATAAGTGCAAGGGTGAATGGATGGACAGATGAGCGAAAGGGTGGATGTAAGGATGGATGAGTGAGAGTGAAAAGGAAGTTAGATGGCCAAAAGGATGAATAGATGAGTGAAGGAGTGAAAGGATAAATGGATGAGAGAAAGGATGGATGAGTGATAGGGTCAATGGATGGATTCATGAGTGGATGAGTGGATGAGTAGATGGGTGGATGGATGGAAGGAAGGATTGCTAAGTGAAAGGGTCGATGGAGAGAGAAAGGGAGGATGGATGACTGAAAGGGTGGAAGGATGAGTGACTGGGTGGATGGATAGTAAGTGAAAGGATGGCTGGATGGGTGAAAGGGTAAATGGCTGGATGGATGAGTGAATGAAAGGATGGATGGGTAGAAGAGTGGATGGATGAGTGTACAGATGGATAGGTTGAAAGGGTGGATGGATGGATAATGGATGGATGAGTGAAAGGATGAATGAAGGGATGGATGAGTGAAATGATAGATGGAAGGATACATGATGGATAGGTTTGCAAATGGTTTAATATGTTTGGATATGGCTGGGCTTACTTATATACTATTGCGCGACCTCTGATGTGTCTGTAAAACGTATCCAATTGTCCTGAAGTTTTGTCCTGAATTTTGACCTCCTGTCCTGAATTTGTGTCCTGAATTTTGACCCTTTGTCCTGAATTTTTACACTCACCGTCCTGAATTTGCACCAATGCCAGTTGGTCACCCTAACATTGAATGCTAAATGAATGAACATGAGTATATACATCATTATGAAATGGCTTGTAAATACAGAAGAAAAAGATGCCAAAACCATTTCATGTTACATAAATCAATCAGTTGTTGACAGGGTGATATATTGTCTCTGGAAGTTTTTCAAAGAATTCTGTTCTCTATGAATAGTTCTACTATAAGCAGATTACTGTGCCCGAAAAATTCTAATTTAGAAAAAAAACGTAATCATAGGAAAAAAGTTTCAAAGTTAGTCTCTGTTTTGAAAAATGAAGGCCAAATTCAGAGTGTCTAGGTGCACTGTGTGCTAAATCAAAAGTCAGTGTGTGGGCTTGGAGAAAACCTGAAATCTTCTATTTCTGTAGACAAAAAGTTGTCTACCGTTGTAGGTGAGAGTTGGAATACCTCGTTTAGAAGATTAACCACACATAGATGTGAACTATCGCCTTCAGCATTGGGAGCGTTAGCAATGTTCGTAGTTACCTGCGTGCCTGTTGTTTCCTCTCGTACCTCAGCAGTAGCAATTTGCGTCTGTGAGATCTCAATGAATGCCGTCATCAGGATTGGTAACCGCTGGGAACAATACACATCATGGGCCATTACCGGGTCCAGCAGAGTACCGACATCCGTAGGCATGACCGATGGGAGTGTTAGACAGATGTCTAGTACGCATTCTTCACCGCAAGGCACGCAGTGTAGAAAAGGTAAGATGCAATCTTGCCAGATTAGTCTAAATGACAGAAACCATGTGGTATTTAATTCTCGTAGACGAGGTAAATCCAAAATTTGGACGATGCGCTCACGACACTTCATCTCCAGTAGAGCTTTCTCTATGGTGCTTGGAGTGACGCTGGTGATTTGGCTTGCCATATTGTAGCAGTAGGTATAAAAACAGGATCCCTGGAACGAGTGCTAAAAGTAGCGGCAGTCCTCCAAACACAGAGTGCACGAAGTTTGGAATGATTCCGAGGACTGCTTGAAAAGGTAATAACAGTCCTGAACACACGTTCTTGAATACATGTACAATACCACTCGTTTCAGACATGTTTAAGATACGTCCCCGCATTTCTGAGAAATGTATAGGGCAGTTTGTATTCAAAAGGCATGTATCTAAGCTGAAGTGCTTGCAACTTGTAGATCATAGGTTTCTTTGGCCGAGGTCAGTGGCACGGTTTGTTGCAAAAGAATGCCTTTCATTCTGCTTAGAGTATCAATTTGTATAGAAGAGATGTTCAGTGAAGGCCATAAAGGCGACTCCCTGGCTATCTCTAGTTGGGGAAACAAGACTTGTATACAGCAAGTGACCCTGGATGTAACCGTTACTATATATGGGATGCCTGGCCTGTTTGGAAAATTAAAAGAAACTTATACTTCTACAGTTATTTCCGAGACCTTTTTTGATTGAACTTGGCTGTGACTCACAGCACTTGACTCCTGTGCCCAGAAAGACACCTACATGGCTATATAGGTGCAACTTGCATACTGATTTAACATACTCCTGAGCGCGGAGCGATTTTCTGGAGCACAGAATACACGACATTAGGTGATTTAACCACAAGCAGTGCACGATCTCACCTTTGTATGCCTGGCAACATGCCACAGCAGCTGTGATCATTCAACATAAGGTAACTTCCATTTGAAAGTTGGCCAAAAATTGGACTAATCACTGCAGCTGGTGGACCTTGCAGGTGACAGGATAAGTTTGTAGTGGAACCGTCACAGGCCCCGTGTAAGTTAATACCCTGACATAGGAGAGAACTGCTTAGTGCGTTTTCACAGTTTGTACAGCTAAGAAACACTTCATGCCCCCCACTCCAACATCTGTGTGTGTAAGGTAAATCCCAGGATGTCTTGATGTATTCTTTACCCAACCATTCATATCTGCCTGCTGGTATATCTTTTAGGCAATACTGAAAATGGAAAGTTGTAACAGGCAGAGAAATTTTACCATGTATGATCTACTTAGTAGCTGGTTTTTCTGCCACTGTGACTGGTAATTTTTCTAGTTTTTGAATGCTCAGCACTGTATAGTCTGCTCCCCTTTGTGCTATTGTGCCAGTCTGATATGTTTATCAGTGACATTGAATTCTGAAAAAATGACGTTGACTTGATTAAACGCCAAGACACATCGCCTGCACCCAAGTTTTGTAGCGTCCAGCCTAATAGCATGATAGAACGTAATTGAGACTGACCATGTTGCAGCATGACCAAGTCTTGTTCCATGATGTCTACGGCAGAAGAGACAATGTTGTCCAATGAATATCTCCTGGATGACAGAGTCGTTAACTCATTGTCGACTACAGCGGGAGATATCTCTAAATGAATACAATCAGTTTCTCGTATTCTTTCTGAAGTTTCTGCTTGGGTAACCTTCCATATTTCATTATAAGCAGCGTAGATACCGGCATATATGAAATGTTTTTGATGCAGTTTTCTTGGTCCTAGCAAGAATTCCCTAAGGTCTGCGCCGTCTTTAAGTAAAGATAAGTGTTGTTTTACATCCTCTAGTGTAGCTTTCTGTAGCCAATCAAGGCATAGTTTCCCTACACTGTATGTTGTTACTACCTCTGGATGCTGTCTTTGAACATATCTTGGTTCTGGCCTATTGATAGTGAAACTCTGTGTTTTGTTCAGGAATCAATCTTGACAGTTGTTTGTGTCTGTGGGCCAGAACAACCATATTTCCAATTCAGGATCTGATCTGTTGTTATGCAAAATAGTATGTACTCGATCTCCCCCCTGTGTAGTGCTATTACTTGCAGGTGCAGGTATGGATGGAGTGTTAACGACTTTTATCTTGGCTATCCCAAGGCAAGATGTTTGTTGGACAGTGTCATTCAAAAACATTATTTGCTCAGGGATGATACATGCTCTAAACAAAGCTTCTACCCCCTGCACTTGCCAATCTTTTGTACCCCAGACAGATTTTGTGTCAATGTTGTCTTTCCAAAAGTTGAAACCCTGTCTAGACAGTTGGGCAATAAAGGCTGCAGAATAAATCTGTTTTGTATTGGTTAACATATTTCTCGTTCCTGTCTTGTTCACATTTCTTAAAGAAAAACAATTCTGGATTTGACAAGTTGAACCATGAAAAATATAGAAACTTCTTTGCAAACGTTTTTGAGATACCCTTTGGAGGTGTAGGACAATGTTCCCATTGGTTAAACATAAATACATTTCTAGGTGATGCAGTTTTATGCAAGAAATGATGACCATAGTGGTTGTAACAATATAGCTGTTCATAGTCTGATGAACCCTCTAAATATTCATGATTTGTGAATAATGCATACATTTCTAGAACAGACATCATGTTATTAACAGTCTCGAAGTCCCGATCAGCAGAAAAGGTACTAGAGGTAAGAAAGTCACTTACTAAAATTTTAAATAAGTGTGGAATCTTCAAAAGTTCAGACGGGCCAAAAATGTCATATTCGGTTTTGTCCCAAACTACACCATCTGGTATAGGAACAGCTGTGATGTTCACTACTGACAAAGCTCTTGCTTCACGATGGGATGATTTGTGCGGCTGGAGACGTAAGTTCACTCTTTTACTTGCTGTGTCCATTTGAATATATTTTTCATTCATCAGCATACCCAGAGTTATTGCCAGAGCTAGCCAAAGTAGAAATAAAAATATTCCCAAACAATCCATAGTTCAATCCATGGTAAAACCAGATCAGTTTTTTTCAGGTGATGAAAAAAGTCAGTTGCTTGTTCTTTGAGCTGCCGTTGTTTCAGGTTCGCTGGGATCCTCAGAAAACGTATCAAAGTTAATGAAATAGCCAGAGGCAGTTCTGTCAATTGCATCAGGATTCGTTGGAACCGCTGGAACCAGTTGATCACTTGTTACTTCGTTGTAGACAGGTGTATCAGGACAAACTGTTATTTGGGTCTCAAGAGGAATAAGTTCCATAGCTTTGTTGCTTAGACCTTCATTTCTCTCTGTAGAATCTTCAAAGGTGATGAGTCTCTAAGTTTGAACCTCTTGGATAGTAGCTAGAGGAGTGCGTCTGATACATTGGCTGAGTCCACTTGGCCTACTGCTTATTATCGGCCACATAGTGTGGCTTGATCAGGTCGATGGACACAAATCTTTTCTCCTTTTTATCAGCAATGGGCGGCAAAAGTACTGTTCTTGATCCTTGGATTGCTAGAACAGGTACTGGTTGTCTGTAAGAAGGCCCAAATTCCTTCTTGTCCGCAATCTTTCCTCTGACTAGATCCCCAAGCTTTGGGATCTAGGCAGGCCTTGTTGGGATGGCTGGATTTTCCCCAGTGGTGGTTGGCTTAAGGAACACGTTGCTTTGTTTTGATCTTAGTTCATTTAAGTCCTGTAGAACAGCCAAACGATCTTTGATATCAAACTGCTTATTTTCCACCACTGTGGCGTGCATGTCAAGGTTCGGAAACAACATTCTAGTCCCGAATAGGACCTCATACGGAGTGACACCCCCTAGAGAACTTCTTGGCAAATTGTTTTAATGAGCGTTGGACCCCATAAAGATGTTTGACCCACCCTTCACCCGAACCTAATGCCCTAGCTGTTATACACTGCTTTATGTCCCTGTTTTTTCTTTCCACAACAGAATTTCCCTCAGGATGGAATGGAGAAGAATACCGCAATGCTATGCCCAAACTGGCCATGGCTTCTTTGTAATTGTAATTGTAATTGTAATTGTAACAATATTTATTGAGCGCGGTTGCTGCCCGCAGGCGTCCAAGCGCTAGATTGAGGGAAAGTGACTGAAGGAGCTTAAGGTACATAGGATTGAACAAACAACAGTGTCTTTAAGTTTTTCCGGAATGCCAGAAGGTCAGAGTTGGAGCGGAGTGTGATGGGAAGAGCATTCCATAGTCTAGCGGTGTTCAAAGAAAACAACCTGCCTCCAGACCTAGCTCGCTTCACTCTAGGCACAACGGCCAGGAAAGCCTCCGAAGACCGAAGGTTCCTTTTAGGGTGGTAGGGGGTAACCAGGCCAGTGTTTATGGCAGGTCCCGTCTTCCAAAAGGTGCGATGTGCCAGGCATAGCGCTTTGAAGGACACTCTCTGCTTCACTGGCAGCCAGTGGAGGCTCTTCAGAGCAGGTCTGGCCGACTGGGTCCGTGGAATTTTCAGCAAAGTGCGTGCTGCACAGTTCTGAACAATTTGCAATTTCCTGAGGGTCATCTCCGGGGCCCCCAAGTATAAAGCATTGTTTGAGTCCAAGCGAGATTGAATCAGACCTTGGACTGCCACCTTTTTGGCCTCTAGGGGAAGTAACGGGAGCACCTTCCTCAGAATTCTGAGTAGGCCAAAGCAGGTGGCGGACAACTTTTTGGCCTGGGTGGAAAAGGAAAGTTTGTTATCTAGCCATACTCCCAGTAAGCTTGTAAGCTCGAGAGCTAAACGCAGGCCTCTGGTCAGAGTGTAGTGTGCCTATTGCTTATGTGCCGATAAAGACTCTCAAATCCTTTATAACAGTTCGCGTGTCAGCCGAGTGCTGAGGCCACATCCACCGGAACCTTGACTTAGTGTTTGTGGGCCTGCATTCGTCCAAAAGGACGCCTGCACGTAGATAGTCTAATGTTGTCTAACAATGGTGTCTGTACTGGGCTGGCTATGCTGTAGTTAAGTGTCTGGTGACGTTCTGTACTGCGATCTCTATTGCAGTCCATGCAGTTATTGATGAAGATGTGAATCAGTGTGCTCATCCCTGGCCACCAGTACATCTCTTTTAAAGTTAATATTGTCTTAGAGATCCCCTGATGTATCAAACCCTCTTCCAGATGTGCTTCATAAATCAAAGCTGCCCTTCGTTCCATGTTTGGAATTACCCTATCTCCCACTCCAGGGACTCGAGCAAAAAAACTAAACATTGTTCGCATCAATTATATACGGGTATTTGAGTGAAAACATTTTAGGTAACACTGCACCGCTGCCTTTGCTCGAAGCATTGATAGCCAGTATTATTTCACTCTCTATTTTTGTTTTTGAACGAGTGATTGCAGCTACGGAAGCGGTTTGCACAGCCCCTTTCGCGGCTTTATCAGCCAATGAATTCCCTTCAGCGCCAAACCATCACGTTGATGACTCAGCGTGTGTATCACATGAGTGTTTTGTGGTCCGTTTCGCAACTGAACTACTTGTTCCCAAAGCGTTTTATGCTTGTTTGTGCCACCTTTTGCATCTTTGAAACCATTTTGAAGCCAATTATGTAAATATTCATTTTATGATTGAACACAGTAAAAAGAATCGCACACTATGAGTGTGGGGAATTTGCGATCTGTATTTTCAAGTGCCATTTTGAATGTTTGTAGTTCAGCTCACTGAGCTGTACAATCTCCTACAGGTTGCGTTTTTGTGACCATAGGTCTGAATTTGCCATCACGCATATGACCTTTAACAATCGCGCATGATGCACTATAGGCGTGTTTACCCCCGTAGCGGGTTGTGCAGATCCATCAGTATAAATTATGAATTCATACTGGTCAAGAGGGAGAATCTCAGTAGGCAGAGGACATTCGTGTTCGTATTGCAGGAATGCTTGTGTTTTCAAATAAGGATCAAAAACATATTCAAAATCAGTTGCCGCAAGAGAATTAACCCATTGTATCCATCTTGGATGTAAAGCTTTTGCATTCAGAATACTCGCTTTTGTAACTGCCTCTAAGGCTGGTACAGGAGTTACGACCATAAACCATGCGTGTTCCCTGTGCTAGGGCTCTTTGTTTTGCTACAGCGGTTTGAACTGCTGTCAGAATTTTTTTCTGCTGATGTAAAATCTGCTTGTGTGTACAAATGTGATTTGTATGCAATTGGTACTTTTTCACTTTTGTTAAAAGTTAAGTAGGTGAATCCGCATTGACCCGGAATGATTCGGATCACTAAGTTGCGTACATTTACATGTGTTTGTAAGTGATTTATCGCTAACATAGCTTGAAGTGAACGCAGGATATCTGTGTGTTCCTGTGTCCAATGTTAGATTTTAAAATCAGTTTTGAATAATTCTTAGAGAGGTTTAACCCTTTCTGCGTAATTTAGAATATAAGTTCTTCCAAAATATTAGGAAACCTAGAATCGACTGTAAGTTTTTTAGCGTTTTTGGAGGTTGGAGCAGCGCACACTTTTCTAAAAAAGTTGGCTGCATGGCTTTTGCCTTCACTTGAAAGCTCATACCCTAAGAAAAGGACATTGAGGTGGGCAAATCTTGATTTCTTGAAATTGAATTTGTAGCCCTCAGAGGCGAACCCCAGTATAATGGTATTCACCCTGTTCAAGTGCCTATCCAGGTCATCATCAGTCAGATAGATATCATCGACATAAGACAATGCCTCATTATCATAAGTTTGTAGTAACACTGTTACTCTTGCTGAGAATAACCTCGGGCTGGTCTTGAACCCATGGGAGAGTCGACAGAAGTGACGCTGGGTCCGCATTATTGAGAAAGCTGTCAAATACCTACTTTCAGGTGCAATGTTTAGACAAAAGAAACCGTTAGAAATGTCTAATGTGGTTTTATATTTTTTATGCACAATGTTATTCATTAATGCTGTACAGTGTGCATTTTGTACTGCAAATGTTTTAGAACAAGAGTTCAGGTGTCTGTAATCCAAAACTAGACGATATGTATTGTCAGGTTTGGAAACAGGAAACAAAGGATTGTTCATTGATGAGGTGCATGTTTCAATCACCCTTGGTATTCAAGTTGATCTAAAATCTCCCTGACCTGTTTTTTAGCTTCTTGCTTAATTGGGTACTGCCTTTGTGCAGTTGGTTGATTTTGTAAATAGATCTTGTGGTGAGGTGCGTGAATCCTCATCCCATCCTACATGATTTTTGTTTAATACTGGGGCTAGGGCAACTGCCCATTTCCTGGCATAAGCATATTTTAAATATACTGGAACATGGTTGGAGAAGGCCGGCATAATGATGTCTTTGCCACGTGGGCACTCCCTGACAAATTGTGGTGGCCAGTCCTGTTCTGCTAGAAGTATATCATAACCCTATGAAAGATGCTCACAAAAGACTGCTTTCACTTTTCTTGGTATGTCTCCCTCCATCCGGAGTGCTATTTCGTATAACCTATGTGGAGAACTAACCCTGGTGCCTACAGTCTCAATTTGAATGTCTTCATTCAAGTCTACTGTCTCCAGAAGTTCCTTCAGATTCTGGCGAGCTATTGTTACTTCTGCTGCACTGTCCAGCATTGTCTCAGCCCATTTTCCATTCTTGAGTTGTGTTCTCAGAATTCTCTTCATGTCTGATCTTCAAACCTGCTACCTTCTTCTTGGAGAATTGAGGTTTTGGTTTGTTTTTCTGAATGTGTTGATCGTCTTTGGACTTCACGCGTTCTTCCTTGTGGTCTGGCCGTCCTCTTCTTTCAGGTGTCTGTGATGATATCTGAAAGGTACGAGAGGAACCTGTATAAGTGTCTTGATACCTGTCAGGTTTTCTCAAATTATCTCTATTCCTGAGATAATACCTCCTTTCAGAGGGCTCCTTCTGAGGAGACCTAACTCGGGATAGAGAACGTTTCTCTTTTGAATGTTGTTTGTTATTTTCCCTCTTCTTTTTAGAAGATGTAGGAAACTTTTCAGCAACTTCATACCTAAATTCAGAGCAGGCTCTGCCCCGTATTCATTTTGAATTTATTTGAGGACATCAGTTATTACCGCCATACACGGAACACCATGTGTTTTAGTGTAGATGGCAGCAAAGCCTGTACCCCAAGAGGTGCAATCTTCCAGATGTGGTATGATCCCCATTGGTAAGCAGATCGTTAAGTTTCTGTGTTTCTTATAAGGGCTAGCATCAGGAAATAATGCTTCGATTTGAGTAATTTTTGGAGCTATCTAGAATGGAATTTGTTCACGTTTTGTGGGCATTTTACCCATGACTGCGTGTAAAGTCCGTGGAGTGATTTATAGTGTTTTCCCCTGGTGGGAGGTTTGTTTTGAAATAGCTATTGGTGGTTGGACTGTGAAAGTCCGCATGACATATTGGACCAATAGTCTGTAGAATTTAATTAACTGTTTGAGTTGAGTAAGTAATTCTATGTCTGTCATGTCTTCGATTTCAGGATGAGGTGTGTAACCTGCTAATATCGGCCATGTTGCTCCTGGTCTACCTAGTGGACAAAGTCTGGTAATGTGATTTACATGTTTTAGGGCGCCTTTAAACCAGAGATCATGTTCCTGGTATGTGAGCGGAATTTCAATATCCTCGAAAGGAATATATTCATCAGGTGGATCATCTTCTTTGTAGAAGTGAAACATATGTGTTGCTGGATGTGATTCTGGGAATACTATCCATGAGTAAAATACCTCTGTCTGATAAGATTCATGTGCCTCTATCACAAAAACTGCTCTACCGCCTCTTGGTGTTAGGACACGTTTTATAAGTTTTAGAGTGATGGCTCTCCTTAAATTTGGAGGAATGATTATAGCATTATCATTGGTTTTCTTAAAACCTGTATAATCAAAAGCTGCTGCGACTTTGTTGGTTACAGCTCCACCGTTTCTGGTGTTAGTGCTGTTTTCGGTTATTGTTTAATGAAATTGCTGAGCAAGTTTCAAGGGAACAAAGATAAGGTGCACAATATTTCGGAACACTGTATCCTTCAATGTTGAACAAACCAAACAGCTAATACATAGCATTTTCGTCCTACTCAGCTATGGCGGATATCATCCCTACCCACTCCAGACACCTTATGGAGTATTAAGAGTAGAGGGTCTCTGTGAAAAGCATGACTGAGTTACTTCAGTATCTAGCGTTAAATTAGTGCCTTACCAAACCGTTGGGGGCCATGTAGTGTAGTTCCTATACCCCTTATAGGCTCTGCACATTGGAAAATTATACACTATAGTTTTGACATAGGACTGAGGTCAGTATGTCTTTATCGAGTACATTAAACTTAATTACTTGTGAGTGCCAGCTAGCTCAGAGGTCACTAGAAACTTCTTGAATGAACAAGAAGGGATTAGTCTCTGACAACCGCATAAACATGACAACTTTGTTTCCCTTAGAATCGGAACAGTTCTTCTCAGAATCATGGAAACAATAGATCACAGTTTCACCCAGTCAATCGTGCATGCTTCGTTTCTACAGTGTGACACAGAAATAGATAGACGGGCGTTTCAATTAAAAAAAGGGTTTATTGAACAGTCTTGTTTCTCGTGCAAGAGATATGAGCTGCTACAATCGTAAGACGGAATGTGAACTATAATACGTACAGCGTTAGCAGTAAGATAAAATAATACTGCAATAGCATGGTTTGTAGCTATGACATATATTTATAAAAATACATACATAAATAACACAGGCTAAAATGTGAATACTCATCTTGTGCTTCTAAATAGTTCTACCCCAGTGTATCTAACCTAAGTGTAGTACGAGGTAAGACATAGGTGCAGTTTTCTAAAGTATAGCTAGCTAAAGTTTAGTTTTACCAAGATTTGCCAAGAGTTGCTCTAGGTTCTAGTCTGCTCCATACCTTTAGAATGAGAGAGTTTGGAATCTCTTTCCGGGTCTTGATCTTTAACACCCCGCAAGGGGAGTCAGAAACACTGGAGCTGGATTCTCTGCGAGGAGGATGACAGAGTCTGCTCAGTGCTTCAGGCCGGGACTCGAATTCCTTCCGAAATTGCCTTGGCAAGCTGGGTAGAAGAGCTGTGCAAGTATGCAGCCGTGACTTGCCATGGCAAGTGAAGGTATATTTATACCTTGAAGGTGTTTAGGAATGCCAGTATTGACGTAAAAGTCAGGCAGAGAAAAGTCATAAATCAACCCCTAAGGAATAGATGTTCATGCATAATAAATGTATTCTTGGAGAAATCAATAATCCAAGCAGGGGAAGTCCTAAAGGCTTAAGAGTCTGGTTTTCCAAGAACTTGTTGTGACGTGGATGGACGGATGTAGGTGACCATGCATGTATTTGGTTAGCATGGATAATGCCTAAATGAGGATTGGATATCTATGCCTAAATAAGGGCAATGAGAATTGTGCCTATATAAGGACATAAGTCGAGAAACCTATATACAGTATCTAAATTGACACACAACGAGTAGACAATTTACTGGGGTATCATCCCTAAGGATATATGGGCATCACACTTAGACCTCACTCTTCAGAACCAATTTTATTCATTTCCAAAGGTGAGGATGAGTGCAACATTGTGCATTAATTTCCTGAGATATTTGAGAGAAAGTTTGATATCTCAAAAGGTTTTTATCACAAGATTGTATTGAAGAGAGATGCTGTGTCTTGTGTTCATTAAGTCAGGAAGATACAAAACGTAATGGTGGATCCACTTAAAGTCGAGCACCAGAGGATTCTTAAACTAGGGATCACAGAAGGGATAGAGTCTTGAGAGTGGTTAACTCCTGTGGCTCTTGCATAAAAATGTGATGTTAAATGCGTTTGGCTGTGTGTAGACCTTCAAAGTCTCAATAAGCATATTTGGCTGGATCGTCAGCCACTTCCCAACATTTCACAGGATTGGTAGCACTCAAGGGAGATAAGTTATTTAGGCCCATAGTTATGAGGCACTTTGTGTGGCTTTGAATGGCCTCATAAATATGGAGTAAGGCAAGGCAGCACAAATTGCTGAGTTGCGCTAGGGAGGCATGCCATAGGCGTTGCAGTGGGTGTTCTCACACAACACCCATTGAGTCTGTTGCATCCTCATATTTTCAAGAACTTTTAAACCTGGGGAAGGAACAAAACCTTATGCCTCCGAGGGGAGGCACACCGAGGAGAATTATCATTATGTTGGCTTGTTTTTTCCTCTTTCTATGTGTACTGCATTCTGTAGCACACATAGAAAGAGTATAAAGTCCCCATGACTGGTTTTGTGCAGGAAGGAGCCCCTTTTCACAGTACAGCACAGCAAGGTGACTTGATGAGCTGTTTTGCGCCTTAGAGTCATTGATTTATCCTCCGCCCACCCTCAGGTACCTCTGCATGCAGAATCTAAAAATCTTGCATCTGCTGTGACATGTTTAGGTGTTTAGAGGTTTGTGAGGCTGCTTTTTGGAATGGCGTCCACTGCCAAAATGGTTTTGAATGAAATTTCTCAAGTGTTGTTCTTCCAAGATCATATTCTGATTTTTGGTAAAGATCAAGAGGATCCTGAGAAAGTCCTAAGAACTATACTTAGCAGATTACAAACTTACGGACTGACCTTGAAAAGAGATAACTGTAAGTTTAGAGTTACCACTGTCACCTATAAGGGCCTACAATCTCTGAAGATAGAATACATCTGAAATTAGAATCAGCAAAGAGCATCAAGGATGAACCCACATCAGAAGATTGTGATATAATAAGATCATTTCTATGGCTGGCAGAATTTTGCTCCAAATGTAGCCCTAGTTTTGCTAGTGTGGTCCAGCCATTAATAGGGTTGCTTAAGAAAGGAACTGCATTTCTTTAGTCTGAGGACTGTGAGATGGTGTTTGAATCAATTAAAATGTACATAACTAAGTTATCAACTTGGGGACATTTGGATGTATGTAAAAAGACCATTGTGATTAAGGATGCTAGTCTGAAAGGTCCAGGAGCTATGTTGTCCCAAATAGTGGATGGAGAAGAAAAAGTGGGGACATTTGCTTCTCAAGCTTTGAGAGGAGCATTGGGGTGTTACTCTGCTATAGGATGAGAGGCTTTAGCTATAGCATGGGCACTGCAACATTGTAGATTTCATTTTTGGGGTCAGCCATTCATAGTTAGGTCTGATCACTGACCACTGTTGCAGGTATTTATGTGTAGAGAAAATGGAGGTCTTACCCCAAGGACTAGGCGACACATTGAGGGGTTAACTGACTATAATTTTCAAGTAGAATATTTACCTAGGATTTGGAATCATGCAAGGGGTTATCTATCAAGGCTGCCGAATGAGTATACTGAAGGAATTGCAGATATCGTCACGTCAGTAGCATGGGTAAGGGAAATAGCAATATCTTAAGAATAATGGATGCGAGCACAGGACAATGATGATGAATTAAGGAAGATAAAGGAGCATGTAGTTAGTGGTTGGCCCATTATTAAAGACATTTATGATTCTGCCAAGGAATACTGGAATCTTAAGAGAGGAATTGGGTTTAATTGATTGTGACTTATTCAGAGAGACACAGTTAGTGCTGCCACGTGATCTCAGAGAAAAAGGCACCAATTTTCCACATGAAGGACACTTGGGAAGGAACTTGACAAATGCGAGAATACAAGAACTGTATTGGTGGCATAACTTGACAAGTCAGATGTAAAGGCTAGTTAAGGGTTGTTGGCAGTGTGCTAAAAGTAATGAGTAAATCAACATACACTGTGCCCTTATATCTGATATAGGTTCTGTCAGAACCTTGGACAAAGTTGGCTTTGGATTTCATAGCCATTTAGAATTGTTGACACATAATGAAAGGTATTTGCTGTTGCTTGTTGATTATACATCCAAATGGGTAGTCACCAGCTGTGTGAGCACAGTGAACACCCTTACTGTGACTGACTTCCTCAAGGATGAATTTGCATGTGCATTCCAAGAGTGATTATAACAGAAAATGGAGTGCAGTTTGTGTCAGAAGAAATGGAAAGGTTTCTCAGGAGCACCTCAGTTGAATATGACGGAACTACTCTTTATTCTCCACAAGCCAATGGCCTTGCAGACCACATGAACAGAGTGGTCAAGTTGCATGTTCAAAGAGCAATGGATGAAAAAATCCCCCTCAAAGATGTAATGAGAGATACATGGTGGGCACATCACAATACATCTAATTTGATTTAATTAAAGTCACCTTATTTTGAGTTGAAGGGGAGAATAACATCTTCCAAACTAATCCATCATGTATGTGTGTGGAACAGATGAGGGAAGCAGAGAACTGGGTAAGAGGTGAAGAGAACAATGTTAGAAGAAGGTGTCAAAAATATATAAGACCCAGTTAATGATAAGAACTAAGTGAAGAGTGTTGGATGGAAGGTGGGGGGTGACATTTTGGTGAAAAAATAGCATTTATTAATATAGGAAGATCGAAATTTGCAGGGTCTTTCAGGATAAATAAAGTATGGGGAATGGTGGTGGTGATGAATCCTGTAGAGGTATGGAATACATCCTGTGTTATGAAGGTGAACTCCATTCTGCATAAGAATATTATTAGTTAAAGTGAAGCAAAGGAATGAAAAGTAAAGAAAGGGGGATGTGTGGAAGACCATTGTGATGGGATTATTGTGTGGAGAAATAAAACTTATTTGGTGCATAAGTTAGGGAGTTACTTTCATACTCACTAACTTTCACTAGCTGTTTGGAGAAAGTGAGAACAATGTAAGTAATTATATAATTCTATTTACTTCTTAATTATCTTCTTTGTGTTTTGTTTACATTGACCAATGAGTAGTATTGTTGCTATTCCATTTTAAAATATGCTGTTATGTGAAATTGGTTTGTTGGTTGAGGGGGGTGAAACCTGCTCAAGCAACAGCCACAATCCTTATCAGGGTGAAACACAGAAATGTACTAAAGGAACCTGTGATTAATCCTCTGGTAGCTTGATACAAAAGCAGTCAGGCTTAACTTAGAGGCAATGTGTTTAGTATTTATGCAGCATATAAACAGCAATAAAGTCAAAAAAGAACACAACAAAAATCCCACGCCAAGTTAGAAAAATAAAGTACATTTTATTAAATGATGTGGCTCCACAACAACCAAAATCCAATCAGTAGAACTGGAGATATGCAGTTTCAAAGATTTAGGTAAAAATGGTGCTTATAAGCACAAATCACCAATTGTGGTTATCTGGTTGCGGTGGACCAAGACAAAGTCACAGGGTCAGGCTGACCGCGATGGAGCGCGGGCCGGATACAAGGACCATGTTAGGCCCACTGAGAATTGTACCTTATATACTTGGTGTAGGGTTTGCGCAGCACATCAGGGTTTTAAGCTGTGATGCGAGGTCCAGCATTGAGGTGCGTTGTGCAGCACTAGTTCCCATGAGCAATGTGGGGTCTTGCGTTGAGTTACGTCACACAGTTTCGCTTCCGATGCAGAGCTACGAGGGCCGAAATGTGAGGTCTTGTGTCGGGTTGCATAACACTGCATCGGTTCTGGTGGGGAACACAGCTGGGCTGGCAGAGCACATCCAAGGGTCCAGGGCTGGGGAGGCAGCACTTGGGGAGGGGGACTCACAGTAGGCAGAGTCCAGGTGCAGTGTTTTCTGTCCCAGATGCTCTGAACAAGCCCTTGGAATCTCCGTGGTGGTCCTGGGTTCAAGGTGCAGGTCCAATCCTTCTGACTCAGCAGCAGAGCAGTCCTTCTTGCAGGCAGGACAGCAGAGCAGCTGAGCAGTCCATCTTGTAGCAAGACAATGGAGCAGTCCTACTTCTGAGTCCAGAACTGATCTGAAGAGTGGGTCTGAAGGTCCCTTTTTATACCTAGTCCCTTCTTTGAAGTAAGAGATGTTTCTAAAAGTCCCCATTTCAGAGGTGCCTGGAATTTCTTGCCTCCCTGCCCCAGCTTCAGCCTGGATACAGGCACAATAGTCTCGAGTGAAATGCTTTGTGAATGAGCAGGGCACAGCCTATTGATTTGCAAGTGGGGCTGTGGCAAACTCCGCCCAACCACCCTGTCTAAGATGGCCCATCCAGGCACACCTAATCCCTCTATTGCGTGATCAAATTGCTATTTAAAAAGTTATAGCAGGCTGCAATTGCAGGCCTGTAACATGTTTCATAGGGCTACTTAAGTGAGTGGCACAATAAGTGATGCAGGCCCACTATTAATTTACAGGCACTAGGTATATGGTATACCACTTTACTAGGGACCTTTAGGTAAATAAAAAATGCCAATCAGGTTTAAGCCAATTTTGCCATGCTTTAGGGAGGGTGCACTTCAGCACTGGTTTGCAATTGTAAAGGCCAACAAAAAAGATTTTGCCACAAATAGGAAGGATGAAGGCAAAATGTTTGGGGGGGATAATCACACTTAGGCTGACAGGTCTAACAGATTTATACTGTGTTATGGAGAGGGAAATATGTTTTGAGCTGCAGATTTTTCATTCCTGGCTGTGTTCATTGTAGAATGTGGAATCCCTTACAGACTGCAAGATGCTATGTGAAAATTCAGTGAGGTCATATCAATCATGCCACCATTATTGAAACAATTGCAAGTATATCTGGTTTGTGTACAATGTTAATTCAGTCAATAAATGTGTTTAAGAGAGTAGTGGCATTTGCATCTAGGAGACTGAATGGGTCAGATCTACTACAGAAAAGGAGACCATGGCTTGTTAGTGGAATGTCCAGCATTTCAGAAATGTTATATGGGAAATTGAATTTGAATAGAGAACAGATCACAAATCTTTGATAGATTTGTTTACGGCGAAAGGGTCAGGTAAAGCAACTCCACGTATAGCAAAGTGGTTGATTAGGTTACAAAAATATATATTTATGTTCAAATATGTTGCAGGCTGCAGGCACAAAAGCATATCTGTTGACTGTTTGACTCACCTACCTGAGGATGGGGGAAATAAGGAAATCTATTCTACTATAATAAAGTAAGAACTTTCAGGCTTTGAGGCGGGTAAACTCGGGAACCACTGCGCCAATCTACACACCCGATACACAGTTAAAATCATCAGGGTGTGTAGATGGTTATAGGCTATATAAATGTCAAAATAAAGCGTTATTTACAATATTTATATATTTTTTAAAAGTAGTCCCTTCCAAAGTAGCGCCGGCTCACGTCACCATGGGGAGGAGAGGCGTCCGAGGAGCAGCGGACATGGCGCGGGGGAGAAGCCGTGACGTGAGGCCAGCGGCGGTGGGAGCAGTGGAGAGGCGGACATGGCGCGGTCGAGGAGCGGCGGCAGACAGGCGGTGAGGAGCAGAGAGGCGAGGAGCGGTAAACTGAGGAGCGGCGGATCAGGTAAGCCTCTGGGGACAATGTCGGGGCAGGCGGGTGTCGGGCCAGGTGGGGGACAGGGATCGGCTGAGGAAAGTTCACAAGATGCACAGATACTCCTGCTACCATTTGGGGTTACTGCAACACGCTGTAGTATGTCGGGACAGGCGGGGGACGAGATGTTGGGATGCACAGATACTCCTGCTACCATTTGGGGTTACTGCAACACGCTTTAATAATGAATAGATGCATGTGTGTCTTTATGGAGCACAGAGGCGAAAGTCAGAGTCTCGGGGGCATAACAATCACCACCTCATCGGTCTTCCCATTCACTGTCAGAATCTACTTGGTAGTAGACCCCACCACAAAGACAGGTGAACGCACCTTACACTGGGGCAGCCGGGGGTCGAGGCAGGCGGGGGACGGGGCAGGCGGGGGCACGGGCTGCTGGGCAATGTCGGGGCAGGCGGGGGTAGGGGAAGCCTGAATGCTCCCGGACAAGGTCGGGACGGGCTGCTAGTAGGTGATAAATGTTTAGTATCGGATGTTGAACAGGTAAGTGTGAAAGCGGTGGTAGAGCAGGAGTGGAAAGATGGGGTGAACAAGGATAGTACGTTACAGAAGGTTATTCAAATATTACCAAAACGCTGGCCAACAGAACTAGATGACAAGGTTGAATTATTTAAATATAAATCAATCTTGTCAGAAATATCATTTTTGAATGGAATCATGAGAAGAGGGTACAAACCATTAGTTCCATTGAGTTTGTAAGAGAAGTTGTTGGATGCTTTACATGATAGGGATAGTGGGATGTCCGCCATGAAGTACATGCATATTTTTGGTGGCCAGGACTTGACCATGATGTTGGAATACATGTATTGTGAGCTTGTAGTGATATCTCCCATTGTAGAACCGAAACTAATGTGGTTCCAATTTAGTTTAGTTTCTGGATCGAGCATGGCAAAAATTAGGCACGGATGTTTGTGGACCATTTGAAGTTATGAGATTAAGCAAAAAATAGGCCACAGTTCTTTTTGATTAGTAGCTTGAAGTGTGTTTTGTCAATGATGTGAGATTGAATGAGTTAATTGAGTTTTGCAATAAGAAGATAATTACAGATAAAGGTCAGTTTGTGTCTAAAGAGTATGAAATGTTTTTAGAACAGCGTGGGGTACTTCACTAAAAGACAGCAATACTGTGAAAATGGTGCTGTTGAGAGATTCAATAATGTATTGGGTAAAAGGGTGCAATTATCTGTGCAGAATTGACTTGACTGGAGGTAAGAGACCAAGAAAATGTGGAATTACAGAACAACTCTGCCCTATGTGACAGAGGTATAACCTTTTCTACTACTGAAATGTTGTGCACCATATACTATGGCTGTCCTGGCATGGATGAGCAAACCAAGAGCATATGAAGTTGATGAAGTATTACCACAAGAAAAAGTAATTGTGTAATTGAAAAATATGCTGATTATTGCACTCTTTCAAGGTATATTTTAGCCGGGGTTTTGGTAGCTAGCACAAGTGAAAAGAGTTGCTAAAGTAACAAAGGGGGAGTCTAGGTGGTCTAATCCAAAGTTGGTTCAAGCTGTGAGGAAATATACTGTAGTATTAGAAGGTGGAAATAAGTGGAGAGCAAAGAAGGATGTGCGATGTGGACAGGTGGAACAAAATGAATGTATAAAAAGGAGACTGAAGTGGTTGTCTCTGAACAACAAAAGGAGAATGGATTGGCTATCCCTCACCAAATGTTCCCGCAAAGAAGTTCACATCAAGTTGTTTGTCCTACAAAATTAAAATATTATGTCTAAATATTTACTAGTATAAGTATCCAGGTAAATGTTGTAAGTAGTGCTTTCCTTTTATGGAATTTGATTATTATTATATTTGTTTTATTGTTATGCAATTGTTAAGGAGGTGGGGGTGTTACATCCTTTGTATAATGTAGACCAGGCTTCTCCAATGAGTAGCTCTGGAGCAACCACTAGCTCTCCAACTACCTATAAGTAGCTCTCCTGTAAGCAGTTCAACCTGCTAAACTAGAAGCTTTTGTATAGTTAGTTGAATAAATATATGTACACCAAATATTAAAAGTGTATATTCGAGAAAAGAAAATGGCATTTTCAAAACTCATCCGATATTTCAAGAAAAATTGTTCCAATTCCAAAATATATTTAAACATGTGGTGTTGGATAGGCTTATTATTAATAGTATTACTTTGGTGCCAGAGGCACTGCAGCTATGATTGCTATGTATTACCCACATTGAGGCTCTCCACATTGACAAAGCCTTTTCTTTTTAAATTGCGGCTGGCAATCCTGCAGGATGCACTGAGGTGATTACAGATGGTAATTTTGCATATGGTAGCCACTAATGTGATCTTGCCTGACGAGGTTACTATTACAACACCATTAATAGTAGCTCAGGATCAATCAATCAATCAGGGTTTGTAAAGCGGACTACTCACCCGTTAAGGTCTCAAAGTGCTGGGGTGGGGGGTGTGCTGCTTCGTTCGGGTCATTCGAAGAGCCAGGTCTTGAGGTCTTTCCTGAATTCGTGCAGTGTCTGACTTTGCCGGAGGTGAAGGGGGAGTTTGTTCCAGGTCTTGGCTGCGAGCTAGGACAAAGACCTTCCACCCACTCTGTTATTGTCCAAGTGTGGGATGGTGGCTAGGGTGAGGTTGGCTGAGCAGAGGTTTCTCTTGGAGGTATGGAAGGAGAGGCAGTTGTTGAGGTATTGTGGTCCGATGTTGTAGAGGGCCTTGTAGGTGTGTGTGAGAAGCTTGAAAGCTATTCTTGTTTCGACGGGGAGCCAGTAGTGGTCGCAGAGGTGTTGGGTGATGTGGTTGCACAGCAGGATATTGTGGATTAGTCTGTCCGCGGTGTTCTGGATGATGATTTTCATTGAACATAAGTAGCTCTTATTAAAAAAACGGTTGAAGACCCCTTATGTAGACCACACAGCTGTCTCTAGAATGTGGAACATTGCTTTTAGCATGCTAATGTTCAAGCTCCAGGCAGTTGCTGCAGTACTGTCCTTGGAAATGGTTGAGTGTTTATGTCAATGAGAAATAAACGTCTTCCTCCAAAGGTGTTGTCTTTATTTGACAGAAGAAATGTTGGGAAATAGAAATGGTTGCAATTACACTCACTGTGGCAGACTAAAAAGAAATATATTGAAATACAAATGTTTGCAATTTCAACAGCTGTGGTAGACTGAAAGGCAATATATTGAACCTTTAAATATTAATTCTGAGCACCATTAACTTCAGGACTATACTCAAAATCAAATCACCAAGTACATGTATTTCGTCAGACCTAGCTAGACTGATAACCCACATCATAACTCACAGTCCCCAATCTATTCTTTAAACATAACATGTCATTGATGCAAACATATTTACATCATTTGACCACTTATTCATTGTGACAGAAAGGATGGAAAACGGAAGGGTCCTAACTTTCATCTCTTTAATACCTGAGTTGCAGGTGGTGATGGTGGGCGCTTGTATACCTTAGCATCCTGTCTTGTTGCACTTTAGTAGTCACTGTCACTATGGTGGTTGATTGGTACAGTGCTTCAGGATTTGGGGTATTTTTGAGAGTAGGTCTTTGTCCTTGTCTCACTCCAACATATACCCCGTTTAATACTAATTCCCTTTTAAGTCGGATACGAAGGATACTTAGATAAATTAGCAGTGTGAAAAATGTTGTAGCCACTATCAGGAGTGCAGTGAAACCAACGCTGGCTGAATATGATTCTTTTTCAGGTGATAACAAAGCACTTGTGACCACACATAGACCAATGAGTCCTAAGATAACTTCCCCAGGCCAACTATCTGATAGGAGTGTGACAATGTATGAACAAACGAGGCGGAAGCACCTTAGAAGCACAGAACAACACAGATTAAATACATTTACGGAAAGCACAATATGAAATGCTAACCCAGCTATGGGATTTTCTGCCTGGGTCTTAAGATACCGACTTTTCAAATGAATCAAAATTATTTTTTAAATAGGTTACTAGGCAGTTAATTCACCTTTGACAAAGATAAAATAGCAGATTGCAAGTTAAGTTTTAAAACCAGAACTTTGGGACTGAATAATGTAATAGGTGTTTTACTGTTTACACTGAACATTCCGGGTCCTTCCCCATACAAAAATAATAATGTAACTGTTGGACCTGGCCCTCTCTGCAGGATCACCACCAAATTGTTTGCCTTTATCCTTCACATTTTTTGCTTAATTTGATTTTGTTGGATTTAGGACTATGTGCACTTTACCACTGCCACGATTGCTAAGGTGCATGTACTCATTCCTCTAAATATGGTTCATTTGTTTTACACCTGATTAGTATTTGTAATTTACTTATAAGTCCCTTGTACCGTGATATTCCATATACCCAGGGCCTGTAAATTAAGTGCTACTAGTGGGCATACAAGACTTATAGTGCCACCCACTTAAGCAGCTCCTTAAAATATGCCCCAGGCCTGCCACCACATCTTGAATGCAGTTTTAAACTGCCAATTCAACTTGGCAATATAACCCTCTTGCCAAGCCTTAAACTATCCTTTTTTTGCATATATGTCACTCCTAAGGTAGGCCTTTGGTAGCCCTGAAAGTAGAATTTCACCAATTTTTCTGTAAGGTTAGGTTCAAACATTACTTCCTCCAAGCCCCTCCAAACCCGACTTTCTCAGGCAGTGGACTGAGAACGCCTTCAAAGTTCAACCCCCAACCCACCTAATGCCTCACAAACTTTTGGCATTTGAACAAGTGGTCATGCGGGATGTAGCCAAAATACTGGTCAACCAGCAGTATGTCAAGTACAACGTAAGCAAACAGGAGCGTGAAGCCCTGAATCATTAAAAACAAACACCCACATTGTGATCAAACCCGCCGATAAAGGCGGGGCGATTGTGATACAGAACACGGAGGACTACAAAAAAGAAATGTTCTCACAGTTATCCATTGAAGGAAACTATGAGAGATTGAGAATGGACCCAACTAAAGAGATTGGTAAGACTATAACATGCATCACACAAAAGGCTCTTGAGGCAGGATTCCTTAGCAAATTAGAACACGACTACCTCAATAACAAACACCCTAGGATGCCCACCATCTGCACCCTCCCCAAAATACACAAGCGGATGCAGGACCCACCAGGGAGACCAATAATTTCAGGGTTTGCTTCCATATTAGAACCTCTTTGTAAATACATTGATGTTTTTCTTAAACCCATCGCGGAGAGAACCCCCACCTATCTCAGAGACACAATGCAGACTATCAAACTGGTAGATGAGCGTCCACGTGAGCCTAGTACCAATATGCTAGCCACTATGGATATAACGGCGCTGTATACTAATATTCCCCAGGCAGCCGCACTTGTGTGTATTGAATCAGTACTGAACAATAGACCAGCACCACACAAGGTACCAAAGGATTTCATTATTGAACTTCTAAAGATTGCTATGACTAGCAATTACTGCACCTTCCAGGGCAAATACTATGTACAAACCAAGGGCGTTGCAATGGGGGAGAGCTTCGCCCCGAATCTAGAGATCATTTATATTAATGAATATGAACATCAGTTTATCCTTAATGAACGCAATCCATACAGAGATTGCATAACAATGTGGCGACGCTACATAGATGACGTCTTGATCATCTGGTAAGGTGGGGAGGAACAACTAAGATCATTTCAGCTTTGGCTTAATACCTGCTCTACCGACATTCAATTCACCCTTGACTTCCACAGAGAGTCAATCAATGTCTTGGACATTATGATTAAATCAGAGGCAGGAAAACTACACACCAGTTTGTATAGGAAGAGTAGCGAACGCAATACTCTGTTGAGATATACAAGTCACCATCCCGTAACCTCAGGGATAATTTTCCCTTTGGCCAATTCCTGAGGTTACGGAGGAATTGTTCCAAAAAGGAAGATTATTTTGAGGAATCAGCATGCCTTTTGGCTAGATTAATCGAACGTGGATACCCAATTAGACTCCTCAAAAAAGCGCTGAAGCGCGCATGGCACAACTACAGAGAATTTCTACTTGGATCCTAAAACTAGGACTAACACTAGTGAGGAACGGCTAGTATGTGTAATCACATATAACACAAAAAGCAATGCGATAAAAAAGACTATCAACCAACACTGGCACCTAGTGGCAGACAACCTGGGAAGTATGCCCCCGCCACTGCATGCATTTCGAAAAGGCAAACATGTGAGGGACCAGTGGTTAAGTCCCTGTTACCCACATCACACACGCCTGGCCAGACAACCCTGTGGGGGATCCCGCCGTTCAGGGGCTACCACAAATGTGGACTATGTAAAGCCTGCCCACTAACTGAAGAAATTACGAAATTCAAACACAATGACCAGACTCACATACTACATGAGCATAGCAACTGTAACACTAGTGGGGTCATTTATGCGATCAGCTGCCCCCGTGGATTTATATATTTTGGGCAGACAATACAGAAAGTCAAATGCCGTATTTTGCAGCACTGCAGCCGCATACGGTGCAAGGTCCAAGGCGCACCCTTAGTGGAGCACTTCACCACATTTGAGGAAAATACATAAATCACCAAATATCCCCCACAAGTGCAGTCACCACTTATGTACAGCACACCTGTGCTTCTCTTACATGTCATGCGGCAAAACAGGGAGCCCCTTTGGGCTAAATGCAACTGTACACCGTAGGCCACAGGAACACCTGCGCACCTACCACATGAGGTACAATAATGGGTTACGAGAGTGCTGGAACGAGCACTCAAAATCAGGGGCTTTGGTGCGGTCTTCACCTGCCCAGTGTGGTGTGAAGCCCAGCAATTGGAAAGCGCACAGTACCTGGCAATCTTGGGCTTCCTCGGGACCAGTAAACAAAAGTACCCAGTATCTCCAAGTACACGCACTCGGGAGTTTCACAATGTCAAGACTTCCAAATTTGGCCACAAGTAGCTGCACAAAAAGAAGTCCACCCCAAGCTTTGGCGAGTCCTTAGCCCTTCGTGGCTACTGAGACTTGTTACCTCAGTCACCCCACAATGTAGCAGCTCAGACACAACTCTTGGTGAACAACACAGAGCCACCCACTAGCACAATTCTGCTAGGAGGACACAGTACCTGGGATGCGGTGGGTGTTCCTCAGGGTTCTGGGGACCCCCTCTGCCTCCTTGCAATTATAACAGGTTGCTGGGGGATCACTGTGTAAGTCAGTAGTGCGCCGACTCGTAAACAGACATGAGCAGTCGAGTGGGTCTTTGCTTTGGCCCCAGGGGTACTGGGGATTGTGTGTTGGAATCAGGATTTTGGTTTCCCATAAAGAAGGAAGTTGAGTGTATTTAGGTGCCACACTCAATTCCCAGCAGCACCAGATACCGCACTGGACCATTCTGACTCAACGGAGTGCTGGTGAGGCAAAACAAGTAGCACTCAACATGAACTGATGCAGGACAAGTTGAAAGACACATTGCTATCTAACAAAAAACAGCGCTGTCCTGGAACTTACCTGAACAGTGAGGGGGCCCGTCCCTGAAGAGCACTGGCGGCACGAAGTGCAGGCAGGCAGGCTACAGGCCACCACCTTGGTTTCCTCAGCAAAGTGGCAGTTTCTCTATCACCCAAGCATGTCAGCACAACAAAGAAAAGCAGTCTAAGTGGTGATCTTCCTGGCAGTACCGCAGTCCTCTGGTGCCATATGTAGAGCCAGCAGCACACTGTGTCTAAAATCATGGAGTCAGAGCCCCTGTACTTATACCCCAACATGTCTTTGATCAAGGGAGAACTTCAAAAGAGACTTTTTAAGTGCACAACACCCCATATGAACCTCAGCCCTGGTTTCAGATTTCAGTACGGAGTAAATCAGCCCTTTGTGTGAGGGCAGGACACAGCATATACAAATGTAAGTTTGTCACGCCTCCCTCTTTCCCACCCCAGGAAGACTATCAGGATGCAGATGTAACCCTGTCACACCTAACCCTTCCTGTGTGATAGCTGTCTGGAAAGTATGCACAAAGGGTAGCTGTCAACCTAGCCCAGATGTGGATTGGCATCAAGCTGCAAAGCACAAAGAGTAATAAGCATAGAGCAAAGCCCACTTTCTAAAAGTGGCATTTCTAAAATAGTAATGTAAAATCCAACTACACCAGTAAGCAGGATTTATCACTATTCCAAACATACCAAACATTGCAACGCTACTCCTTTCAGATCAGGAATTACCACTTAAACACATATAAGGGTATTCCCAATGCTAGTCTATGAGGAGTAAGCCTCACAGTAGTGAGAAACAAAATAGGCTGTCTGTCACTACCAAGACATGCCGCACAATAAAGGCACATGTCCTACCTTGTACTTACCCAGCACCCTGGTCATAGGGCTACCTAGGGGCTTCCTTAGGTGTGACCTATATGTAGCAAAAGAGGAGTTTAAGGCTTGGCAAGTAGTTTCAAATGCCATGTCAATATGGCAGTAAATTGTGCACCCAGGTCCTGCAGGGACAGGCCTGAGACAAGTTTGAAAGGATACTTCTGTGGGTGGCACAAGCTGTGCTGCAGGCCCACTAGTAGCATTTGATTTACAGGAATAAGTATATGGTATACCACTGTACAAGGGACTTACAGGTAAATTGAATAGGCCAAACAGATGGAAACCAATCATACCCTTGTTTAAAGGAGAGAATGCATGCACTTTAGCACTGTTTAGCAATGACACAGTGCCCAGAGTCCTAAAGTCAACAAAAAGAGGGTCAGATAAATAGAAGGTAGAAGGCAAACCGTTTGTGGCTAACCCTGCAAATAAGGTCAGGTCCAACATTCATGCCAACCTCAAGTGCAACACCACAAGCAGAGTGAAAACCAGTGCCATATCTTAGTAGACATGGGGCTGTTCTGCTCTCTTTGATGCAATGCAGTGCAGCAACTTTGAGTGATGCGATGTGTTGCATAAATAATTCCTATGTGTGGTCCCTCATTTATTGTGAGTGAAGCATGTTCTAACTGAACTCGATATTCTGCCCCATGCCAACCTCCAATAGTAAGACTTGACTGTTTACATATCTACTCCATAAATGAAACCAGGATGAGTAGGTAGTACTTAGTTTTTAAGAGAGCTCTTGTTCCTTTGGTTATAAAGACAGCAGCAATACTTGTCACAACCATTGCCTAAATGAACTTGAATAACAGGGTAAGAACTTGTCTGACATGCATAGAACTATAGGAGAAGAGGCAAAGATGTGTTACTTGCTATTGTGCCATGCTACCAGTGAGCAAATGTCCAGTTACAATTGGGATGTGTTCAAAATTGTATAACAACGTCATTCCATAGCACACAAACAAAGGGCTTCATTTAGGAGGCTGATTGGGGCATCGAAACGTCACTCTTTTGACATTCTGGTGACGCAATGTGCCCCGGAATATTTACAAGGAAGGCCATGTAAAGCCTCTTTACATGGCTTTTCATGTCCTTGTAAATATGTACCCCTTTAACACAGAACACTGCATGAAAGGGGCAATCCATGGGTGTTGCTGTCCATGTTCCCGCGCAACACATCTGAAGCATTCCCAGATTTATGAGAAATTGTAAACCTGGGAATGCGTCAGAATCTAACGCTACCCCAGGGGTGGCGTTAGGGAGGCGCAAGGAAGAGAAATGTTTTCATTTGTCCTCGTTTTTTCCTCTTTCTATGGGTGCTGCATTGTGTAGCACCCTAGAAAGAGGAAATCGCCTGTATTGACTGATTTTATGCAGGAAGGTGTCCCTTTCTGTACAAAATCAATCAGCCTGCAAAAGAGGCACCCTTGCACCATGGTGAAAGGATGCCTGTGTTGGCAGGAATGCACGGTATCTCGTAGAAATGCCACATTTATGCCCTTTTGTTTTGATATGGAGCATTCCAGCAAGGAATCTTGCTGTGCTGCCCTACGTCAAAACCTCATAAATGAGGCCCAAAGTATATGACACCTGCATTTCACAAACTTAAACATTTAGCAGCATATTTACAAAGAAATCATGCAATGCAGCCCAACAAGTAAAGTTGCTGCTGTGCGTGCGTGAAACAGAGAGCAGAACTGTGCAATATCTTCATAGAAATGATGCAGTCCTACTCTCTCCTTGTGCTGGCACAGTTTGTGCTGCCTAGTGTCAACAAAGACACCCTTGCGCCATAGTGCAAGGGTGTCTGCGTTATGGTCGGATAGTTTTTGTGCACAAACTATCCTTGGAGGCTGTTTCCTCTTTGTACAAGTGCTGTAGAATGCAACAAGCATGCAAAGAGGAAATAACGAGTAGAAATACAAATAATTTTCCTTGTTGCGCCAGCCTGAGACAGTAATGCCCCCTGACACAAAGTAATGCAAGGCAGTGCACTATATTGCATTAAATTACTTTACCTTACAAAACCGACACAAATCGACATTTGTGTGGCTCTGTAAATACCAAAAAGGATTTTGCATCAGAGCTGCACCAGGAAAGTGTCACAATTCCAACGCGAAATCTTTGTAAATCTGAGCCCGATGGGCATATTGTTCAAAGGTTCACACAACAAAAAGCAGCAAGCAAAGTTGCTATGCTGCATTGTGTGAACAGGTGAGAGCAGTATAGTGCTGTATCTAATAAGATATAGCGCTATTCAGCTCTCTCCCTGCGCTCGTACACTTCTCGCTTGTTACGGGCAGGATTGTTTTTGTGCAGGAAGGGATACGTTTCGGCACAAAAACAGTGTTGTAAGGCAATTTCCTCTCCCTCTTTCTATGTGATGCACAATGCATAATACCTACAAAGGGTAAGTGAGAAGGAAAAATACAAATATTTCTCCTCAATACGCCTCTCTAGCGAAGGCATAGCATTTTCAAGCATTCCCAGATTAACAAGCTTTAGTAAATCTGGAAATGTGTCAAAACCCATGGGAGGATGCATGAGAACACCCATGATCCACCCATGGACCATTTTCGAGATGTAGTGTAACGCAGCACGAGGACCTGCCTAGTGTTGCATTTTGTTTAGAAAGCTACGGAAATCAGCCCTTTGTGTGGCCTAATTAATACCAACTTACATTTTGCAACATGGCTGTGATGCAAAAATAAAATTCAACTGGACCTTAGTGTATTTGCCACCATGTCTGATAGTGAGATGTGGAAAGATGCTGAAGCCCTCGGGTTAAGCCATGGTATGAAGCAGAAACGAATTGTCAAAGACAAAAAACTGACACAAAACATCCTTTTTTTTTGCGCTGTATAAAAAATATCTTTTATAAGTTAATCAATTAGTATATCACTAATATAACATTTACTCATGCCATTCAAAGTGAGAATCAATTCTTAGATTTGCTTTATTCAATAGGGAGTGCGACATCCTTTTGTCTTGTACAAATCCAAAGCCATTCAGACATGGGAAAATGGAAAGGGGCGCCTTTGACATCTCTTCAGCTATTTAATTTCACACTCAACTAATCCTTTAATAATTTGCTCTCCGTCAGAATATAAAAGGCTAACATTACCAGTTTCCTAATTAAATTTAAAACAAGTTATTATAGTTAGAGGGGAAATATCTTTAACCTTCATCCAGTTTCAATAATCTTTTCACTGCAAATGGAAAGTGATAAATTGCCATTTGGGAATTGTGGAAGATTTTTGTGCCTCGCCTCATTTCATTGCACGGAAGCAGATTTATCTGACCGTCTAACACGTTTAGTGTGGTTCCTTTTATAATATAGACCATCATTCATGAGAAAAATAATTCTAGCCAGGGTAAGGCTAGAATGGTTCTCATCCAACCGAATCTTATAGTACATTTTCTTCTTTATTTTACTTATGTTAATGTATAGGACACCTTTCAACAAGGTCAGAAAAATTAGTCAGAAGTTCTAAATGTATAAGTGTCTGATTCACAAAAATTACTTTCCATCCTATGCGCACTGGACATGCGTCAGACCGTTCTGCTGTTTCCATTCTATTCAAAGTCATGATTAGGCTAGTGTCCCAAAGCCTGCCTGTTCTTTGCCAACAGGAAAGCAAAAGGAGCATGATTGATGGCCCACTGGGCACAACATGGCTCCACTCTTGGGCGATGGGGAGCCAGTCCATGAAGAGAAAGACTTTAGGGCATGTTATTGCTTTAAATAGGCCTTTTTACTCTTGTACAAGTGGTAAGAGTATTATTCTAGTGCAGACTCATATGTGACGTGAGGAACAGTGGTGCAACACAGTACATATTGATCCAGGTTGTTCCCCCTCTTGATCCAGTTTGATCCTCCTCTATTTGATGCTGAGCATAATTGGTCTACCACCTGTCATCTTGTCCCAATTAGAAGATAAAGGGCCAGATGTAGGTAATCCCAGATTACCGATTCTTAAATACCGAATCGGTATGATTCGGTTCGGTTATAACAGACAAATGGGATGTAGGTAATTTTTCCGACAAAATTACCGAATCGGTAAGTTTCAGTAATTACCGAATCGGTATTTACCGATTCGGTAATTGCCATTCATTCCTATGGGCCTGCAGGCCCATAGGAATGAATGTCAGTTACCGAATCGGTAAATACCGATTCGGTAATTGGAGGAAACATTGAAGGGTAACAGGGTGTCACTTTGACACCCTGTTGCACCCCTCAATTGTGTCTGGGTGCACATGTTGCAGACATACATGCCCTAAGGGCATGTATGTCTGCAACATGGCACTGTTGGAAAAGCAAAAAAAAAATGCTTTTTCAAGGGTTTTCATTATTTACCACCAACTTCTAGTTGGTGGTAAATAACGAATCCTTAACTGAGGAATGCACTAGCTTGAGTGCTTCCTACATCCTGGATTCAGTATTTTACTGAATTGGTATGTTAGGAATTCGGTATTTTACCGAATCCTTAAATTACCGATTCGGTAAAATACCGAATCCTTAAAAAATGCCACCTACATCTGGAAAGCCCAATACCGGTCGGTAAAGGCCGAAATTCGGTCATTTCGGACGTTACCGACCGGTATTGGGCGACCTACATCTGGCCCAAAGTTTGAAAAATGTGAATGTGTGCTGTGGAACGTCCTGTGAGGTTGCATTCATTTGTGAATAAGGAATGCCATGTCTCAGAGAGACAGCGATGCAGAAATGTAAACATGTAGGATTAAACCTAGAACTCAGTAAAGGTCAAATTGTTTGAGGATTTAAAAATGCGCCAGGAGTAATCAGCGTAATGTATGCACAGATTCCCATATGTATTTCTGCTTTACTGTAAATACACTTGCAGACCTTCTGTAGGACATACATTCCACAGGACTGAGAGGCAAATGATATGTGGCTCTGTGATTAGACACATTAATAATGCCAAGGGTATTATTTGTACTGGTGATTACTTCTGTACCTTTATTGAGTCATTCATTATAAGTTTGGGCATCTGGAATGGGGAAAAGCATGTTGAAATTAGCGTTACTGCACTGTTTTGGTAATGTTTTCGTCTAGATGTACCAACTTTTTTTTAGCTTTTTGAAGTTGGATATCTGCCTGGAAATACTGGGACACTTACAATACTGTTTTGGACCAAAACAGGAAATATGGACCCAAAGTATTGGTCAACTGTGAATTTGCACATGTAACAAATGCATTTTTCTCAAGATGACAAATATTTCTCTAAGAGTGTTAATCATTTTCCCTTGGCTGTCAGAACAAAATGAGTTTTTGGAGACGTACAATGGTTTGCACACTTTATCCAGCACATGTACACAAATCGGGTGTGAAAATCACTAGAGAATGTTTGTGAATACCCAAAAAGTTAAGACAGCATAGGTTTTCACCAGATGTTGAAAGGACACCACTGTCACTCCTCTGTGAACAACTATATTCAAATTCCTGGTATTACATTTACAAATGAAAAATCCACCCTACTTGCAGATTTCCCTGAATCATTAATATTATTTGTGTAACAAAGGAGAGAGTAAGGGAGGTTTGCACAGTCTATGTGTGGTGGGAACTCCTGGTCCCCTAAGGTAAAGTTAGACAACAATGGAGGAGTACCCCCTGTGGGCGAAAAATACAGAGAAGAAATTCCTTCTGTATCAGGAGCTTAAGGCTCTGGTTAGCAAAAGATTGCCCCAACCTTTATACAGGACAGTAGTAGTCCTTAGAGAAGACCCCTCACTCACCAACCTGGTTGGTGACATGCTTCATCATTGGGGTCCCACCCCACAGGCCGAGTGCCCATAGGGTGTGCTGCGACACCTGGTTACAGTGGAGCGGGTTTCTTTGTTATTATATGTGCAAAGGATAACTGTGAAAAGTGTGTTAAAAAGGGCCAAGTCTACTCACACGTGGACTCCACGGGGCATTAACGAGTAAGAACCAAGTAGGTTTGTACGCCAGACGAGCAGAAGCCGCAAGTGACGGACCCTTGCCGTCTTGGCCAACTCGATGCCCATGAAGCGCGAATTACCGCTTCAAGTGTTTTTCTCCTGACCCAGGAAAAAGCACTTTTTACACCAGACCACTATTTACGGTCTGTTTTTGAACGAGGGCTGGACACGCCTTAGCGTGTGTGGACCACCCCGTTCAAGATACACGGTCCTGACGAAAACCAAAAAATCTTACAGATGGTTGAAACATGTAGACCTACTTTTAACTAACTCACATAGCACACTTGGCTATTTTTAAGTTTTTCACAAGTCTCGAGGCACCAAAACCTTCCTAAATAGGCACTGGTGCCACAAATATATTTTAATATGGCTCAAGCACTCCAGAATAAATTCTTGGTGTGAGTAGGTCTACCTGTGAGGGCAGCTGGGCAGCAGGCGAGTGGAAAGAAAATTGAAATTGCGCCAGATTTAGAGGCTGCCAGGCGGAGTCCAATGTTAGTGGACTATTCCAGCGATAGCGAGGCTGAGGAGTATGAGCTTTCTGGAGTTGAGGAAGGCGAGGAGGTCGAGGGAGGCGCATCTGACGTCGATGAGGAACACCAGCTGGTGGAGTTCGAGGACTGCCAGAACATTCTTGTTCCCCGGCCTAGGGGCCCCCCGAGACAAGTGGTGGAGGAGGATTTTAATGTTGATTTAACGCATGATATTCAGTTTTTGCAGGATGAACAGGGGTTGGGTGGTGTGCGATGGAAACAACCAGCAAGGCAGTTCAAGGGTGGGAGGTGTGGGGGCAGGGGTGACAAAGGGGTGGGCAGACAGGTGCATGAAGACACTTCAATGTTTCCAAATGCCAGGCCCCCGCCTGGGTGTCCTGAGGTGATCCATAGCATGGGGTCTGCGATTTCACAAGGCCAATGGGTGTGGGTGGAACATACAGAGCTGCCTGGGTCGGGCAGGGCGGGTACTTCAGCTTCTCAGGTGTCAGGTAAGTATGGTGTGGGTCCTCGCTCGAGCGGCGAGTACCTTTCTGGAGCTGCTGGTATGGTACCAGATGAGCATTTCTGCTATCCACAGGCGGCGCCGCAGAGCGCGGTGTTTCAGGGGGGGGTGATTTTTGGAGGCGGATCTGGTGCGGATTTAACTCCGGCGACTGGGCGCTTTGCACGGAGGCCCGAGTCTGAGTTTCAAGGTGCTGTTACTAACTTAGCGTCTGGCAATAGGCCGGGTAGGAGTTTGGTAAGGTCGGAAGGTGAACAACACCTCGAAAATGAGTTTGGTGATTATGATAAAGAGAATGTTTATGGGACAAGAGGTGGTCTGTCTCATGGTGGTAGAGCTGGGGTTGGGAGGGGGGAGAGGAGATTAACTTCTGCCAGTGTGTTACAGAGTTCTGGAGCGGATCTCTCACCGGCACACGGGATGCAAGGCGGACGTCATCGGCGTGACGGTCTGGAGGACTTTCGGCAACGGGCTGCGCAGTTACCAGCAGGTAAGACAGACTGGTGGGCTGCTTGGACACGGCCGTTGGCGGGTGTCTCAGGTGGGGCGCCTGCAGAGGGTGGTCCAGTGAGGGTGGAGGTTGGGGACGGCGTGGGTTCACAGCAATGTAAACATGTACAGGCAGTGTCGGGGGATGGGGGGAGGCCGGGACATGAAAGCCCGGGTTCATCGGTTACTAGTTCAGAACAGAGTGAATTGCCGAAAGTGAGTGGTACGAGATTACCTTACATGGGAGTATCAATGCCATTGGGCATACATTTGTCGTCCAGAACTAGGCAGCGTATTTGGGATCATGAATATATAGATGTGTTTCGGCTCCTTCATAGGGAATTGCAAGCAAAGGAAGGTTCTAAGGAGGAGGAGGCTGAATTGTCCCGCCGTCCCAAAGTCCCTAAAACAATAGAAAACTGGACAGCGGCCTTTTTGATTTATGCCAGCGTATATAGTGAACGGTACCCTGAGAGGGCGGTTTCGCTTTTCAAATATTTAGATGTTATACGAAAAGCACATTTGCAGGCAGGGGGTTACGCTTGGCTGAACTATGATGAGGAGTTTCGGGCGCGAATGGGTTTATTCCACGATAAGCCATGGGGGGAGGTTGATCAGGAGTTGTGGTTGCAGTGGATGACAGGTCATTCTTCTGCCAACACGATCCACACAGCCAGTGGTTTGCCGATTCCTTACCGGCCCTTTTCTCAGCGTCCCGCCACACAAGGGGCAAGTGGCGTCGGACGTGGACAGTTGCCCACAACTGGATCATGTTGGAGCTTCAATAGAGGTTCCTGCGTGCGCCAGTATTGTAAATTTAAACATGAATGCTCCCAATGCGGGGGCAGACATGCTGTCTACCAGTGCTTCCCCAACCAACACCCGGGAGATCACGGTAGGGGCCAGAGGGGGGGGAGAGGATCTGTGCCGCCTCTTATGCCAAAAGGCGCCTACTCCAATTAGGTTACAGGCCATGTTGAGCGCATTGGAAAAGTACCCGGATTTGGAAGGAGCGGCCAAGTTGTTTTGGGGGTTTAGACTCGGCTTTAGGATTGGTTATCAAGGCCCCAGAGTTTCACGTTGGGCTGATAACTTGAAGTCAGCTAAGGAGATGCCGTCGGTGGTGGAGGTGAAGTTACGGAAAGAAGTGGAATTAGGCAGAGTAGTTGGCCCTTTCAAATTCTGTCCATTGCCAAACCTAATTGTGTCACCACTTGGTGTTATTCCGAAGAAGGCAAAGGGTGAGTTCCGCCTGATACATCATCTGTCTTGGCCGGAGGGGCTTTCAGTTAACGACTTCATTTCCACTTCCGATTCAGCAGTGGCTTATGCGTCAGTGGATGACGCTTTGGAGTTGGTGCGCAAGGCAGGGGTAGGAGCTGACCTCGCAAAATGTGACATACAGGCCGCTTTTCGCCTTTTGCCCATTCATCCAGCTGATTTTAGTTTGCTGGGTATGTACTTTGCAGGAGAATATTACGTGGACCGGGTGTTACCCATGGGCTGTGCTATCTCTTGCTCCTTGTTTGAAACATTTAGTACATTTTTGGAATGGTGTGTAGTCCAGCGCTCAGATCACGCAGCGGTATGCCATTACCTGGATGATTTTTTGTTTGTGGGCAAAGCGGAGACGGAGCAATGTTCTAAAGTCTTGGCTTGTTTCCAGGACTTGGCTAAAGAGTTTGGTGTGCCTTTGGCGGAGGACAAAACGGAAGGCCCAACGCCTAGGTTGACCTTCCTGGGCATAGAAATAGACACAATGGAGATGGTGGCCCGTTTGCCCAAAACAAAAGTACAAGAGATCAGGTCTTTTTTGCATGAAATCCTGGGAGCTAAAAAAGTGCAGCTGAGGCAAGTCCAGAGGCTTCTGGGCTATTTGAATTTTGCTTGTCGAGTTGTCAGGGCAGGCAGGACATTTTGCAGGCGGCTGGGCTTTGCGATGGCTGGGGCGTACTTGCCGCACCACCACATACGTTTGACAGCAAAAATCAAGGAGGATTTGAGCATTTGGCTACGATTTTTGGACGATTTCAATGGCGTGTCCATCAATTTTGTGTCTGAGGACACGGTCTGGCCAGTGCAGATATTCTCGGACGCGGCTGGGGCCTTAGGTTTCGGCGTTTTCTGGGACGGAAGGTGGTGTGCAGAGCAGTGGCCGGCACAGTGGTTGCAGCAGGGCCGCAGCATTGCTTTTTTAGAATTCTTTCCCTTGTTGGTGGCGCTGCAGATTTGGGGCGAAGAGTTCAGAGACCGCTGCGTGTTGTTTCACATCGACAACATAGCGGTGGTTTTTCTGGTGAACGGGCAGCGGGCAAAGGATCTAAAGGTGTTGCAATTGTTACGGGCCTTCATGTTGCGTGTTCTGCAGCTGAATATTGTGTTTAAAGCCCAACACATCCCTGGTGTCAACAATTCAATTGCCGACGCTTTGTCTCGTTGCCAGTGGCAGAGGTTTCGGGAGTTGGCGCCTGGAGCGGACCAATGCAGAACACCGATTCCGCCGAACATGTGGGACCTGGGGAATTGAGGATGGCAGAGTTTGCGGAGCAGTCCTTATCAGAATCCACGCGTCGCAGCTATCAGCTAGCATGGTCTGGTTTTTTGATTTACACCGCACAGCACGGCAGGGATGGCTCGGCGGTGCGGGATGAAAAGTTTATGTGGTGTTTTGTTTTGAGTTTAATAGACAAAGGTTTGTCGCCTTCCACCATTTCGGGCAAGTTGGCGGGCATTTCATTTTATAGTCAGCTAGAATTGGGGTGTGAGGTGCAGAAAGGTTTTCGTTTACAGAAAATGCTGAAGGGTTTTGGGAGGTCCTTTGGGCAGGCAAAGAAGTTGAGGGACCCCATTACTTTCAACTTGTTACAAAAATTGTTGGGGGTGTTGCCCTCTTGTTGTTATGATGAGTGGGAATGGTTTCGGTTTAAGTTATGCATGGTATGGTTGTTTTTCGGTGCATTTCGGATATCAGAATTATTGGGGTTACGTACTCAAGAAGGGATACGGTCATCTGATATTGCTCTTCTGGGCAGTGGTGTGTTGCAAATCACATTGAGAAGGTCAAAGACAGACCAGGCAGGAAAAGGGATGTTGGTGCGCCTGGGCAGGAGTGGGGTGAATGGTTGCTGCCCTGTTGGGGAGTGGGAGGCATTTATGGCTTCAGGGGTGTTTCGAGAAGGTGGGATATTTTGCCATAAAAACAAAACACAGTTAACTTGTTATCAATTTCTAGCAGTTTTACGGAAAGCATTGACTTTCGTGGGTGAAAATTCGCACTGTTTTGGGACGCATTCGTTCCGAATAGGTGCGGCTACAGAAGCGGCAAGGTTGGGTTGGGGGGCAGAAGAGTTGCAGCGAATTGGTAGATGGAAATCGAATTGTTGTTTTAAATATGTTCGGTTATAAAAAAAAAAAAAAAAAAGTTACTCATTGTAGAAGTCAGGTAGTTAATGTTATTTTTTCCATCACAGGTCGAGTGGCGGATTTTCCTCGAAAAAAGAGGACATGGATTGTCGGCCATTCTATAGTTAAGTGGGCTGCGAACTTTGCCGAACAGCAGCTGTGTGGGAGAGGGCTGGGACTATATGGCAATGACCATGAGGTGATCTGGAAGGGCTTAGGGGGGATGAAATGGGGAGAGTTGTTTTCGGTACTGAACAAAATGGCTGAAGTGTGGGGCATTCCGGATCTGTTGATCCTACATTTGGGGGAAAATGACTTGGTGGAGTGTTCAGGTCTTGCTTTAATCAAACAGATGAAGCTGGATTTGGCTGTGATTAAGGACAGATGGCAAGGGGCCAGGCTTGTGTGGACAGAATTTCTGTACAGGAGCCAGTGGAGGGGTGCCAGGGTTCATGCCGCGGTTGAGAGGGCCCGCAAGAAAGTTAACAAAGCATTGAAGACATACTGCGTGGCAATGGGAATTACGGTCATTGCCCATGAGCATTTTAATGGTGAAATGATGCACTTGTTAAGGGAAGACGGGGTTCATCTATCACAAATGGGGCAGTCATACTACTTGATGGAGCTCAGAGATACTTTGGCCAACCTCTGGTGTGTTGATTTGTGGTGCTCCAAACCAAAGTAAGGAAGGGAAGAAGTTGGGGAAATAAAGTTTTCCTTCTCCGTCATTAGGTGTTGTCTTGAGCGGACTATTTTCTGCATTAGGGGAGGGTTTTCTGAGGGTGGGGCAGGAAAACTCAAGGGTTTTCCTGGGTGGCGTGTGTGATGGGGATTGGATAATCTAGAGCGGATTCATCCTTTTTCTAAGGGGGAGGGCTTGGGAGGGTAGGTGGGGGAAGAGATGGAAAAAGAAGAAGGAAAACTCAAGGATGGTATCAAAACAAGTTATGTTATCGGAAAAGAAAGAATTGGAAAAAGGAAATGGTTATATGAAAGGTTTGGAGAAATAAATAAAGATAAAGTTTGTTGGAAAAGTTATGTTGCGGGTCTGTCTTTGGCTGTCCTGGTAATAAAGGTGACCTTTTATACTATATTCAGAGTTGTGTGAGAGTCCTTATTTGCGCGATGGGCCCCCAGGGGCACTTGGCAAAGCCAATGTCCCCCTGGGGGATTTCGCGCGAGGGACGACCTCACGCGACCTGATTGGGTGGTGGGAGGGGTTTAGGGTCAAGTGAAGGGTGGGGAGGGAGGGCGACGTCACTCTGAGCGAGTGAGGTGAACTGTGGAGTCGCTTTTTGACCCACCCACCCGCCCTGATTTCAACAAATCAAGGGTTGGTGTTTTTGTTGTGTCTGTGGTGTCTTTACGTTGTCAGAAAACAAAAAAAAAAAAAAAAACAAAAAAAAAAGGGCTGCAAAGAAAGGTTTTCGCAGCTTGATCATAAAGTCGTGAAGGCATGCCTACCTATTGAGTTAGGCAAAGTGTCAGGATGTCACCTCAGGACAACTCAGGCAGACTCTTTTGTTGTCTAGTCGGCGTGTGTGATGGGGATTGGATAATCTAGAGCGGATTCATCCTTTCTCTAAGGGGGAGGGCTTGGGAGGGTAGGTGGGGGAAGAGATGGAAAAAGAAGAAGGAAAACTCAAGGATGGTATCAAAACAAGTTATGTTATCGGAAAAGAAAGAATTGGAAAAAGGAAATGGTTATATGAAAGGTTTGGAGAAATAAATAAAGATAAAGTTTGTTGGAAAAGTTATGTTGCGGGTCTGTCTTTGGCTGTCCTGGTAATAAAGGTGACCTTTTATACTATATTCAGAGTTGTGTGAGAGTCCTTATTTGCGCGATGCACTACCACGAAAAAAAACATGGATGTAATGAGTTTACCTGGTTCATCCTGGAAAAAATAACTGCTAGTAGAAGAGGGGGTAACCTTGAGTCAATTAGGAAAAGACGTGAACAATGGTTCATATGTCACCTCGACACCATAGAAAAGGGCCTAAACTCCAGAGAGGAATGGATAAAAATAATATCTGGTCAGTAAAGAAGTCCTTCACTGACATCACAAAATAGACCAAGATAAATATAATATTTAGATAAATGAGTATAGCGGTAAACTATGGTGTAATAAATGTCCGCGGTGGTAAACATATTCAAATCCAACACAAATAGGCAAAGTGTAACAATTTTAAAAAACCCTCTTTCTTGTCTTTGAGATATGCTCACCGTTTTTAAAAAAAAATCAATTTGGTGTGTTTTATAAATTAAAACTTATAACAATGAGCAAGTTTAAAGGATAAAACGGTAAGTATTTGGAAAAGTAATGAAGGTTAACAATAATAACGTCGGGCCAACAAGAACGAAAACGAGGCTTGAGTAGCATGAAACCCAATGAGGCGTGAAACGCGGAAGTTAATAGAAGATTAGAGACGCGTTACCATGGTTACGCGGATCGCTTTCGCGGGGAAATAAATGGAACACAGCTGCTATAACTTGAAATCGCCCAATAAAAGAAGCCTTAAGATAGTACAAATAGGTTGGAAAAGGGAACTCCCATTAACTATCTTCCTGAAAACAAAGACGAAAGAGAGAGGACGGGAGTCGGGTGCCGTTACTGGAAAACACGCGGTGCAAGGTAAGCTAAACAAGAGCCCCTGCCGCAAACTAACCAGCAAATCTTAAAACTATCCGACTCTAATTCCCCGGTTACATTTATTGCCCTAGGAAACCTCCACTCCGACGTAAGAATACAGCGCATCGCTCCATATCTAGGACCGAATGCGAGGTAAGCCCAATTAATCGCCGTATCACAAACGCCAGACAAAAGGCGTGAGGTTGGCAATACAAAATTCTATTTCTGTTACAGGCTAAAGCCCCGTGTAGCAGACCATGCGCCATACCCCGGTTTCCCGACTCCATTACATCCGTTGTTTGACGTTTAGGTAGGTGCCTTGTTAATTGCAGCCCACAATTAATTAGCATTCAAAACGCAGCGTATAACTCACAGAGTTAAATATCTTTTGCAGTATAACTTTTAAAGACGAATTACGCAACTCTGGGACAGGCTATTTCCTGAAAGGCGAACTGTAGATCTAAAGATACAACTCCAGTGTGGAGCCAAAAGTGAGGTAGCCTAAACATTTTTATTAAGTAATATTAGCAACAAAAACAGAATTAAATAATTATCTAAATAAAAGAATTTTTTCATTTGAATTCATCCATAGAACGCTAGAAGTTATTAATCCTGTTGAGCCACAGAAAAACAATCAATATCAGCGCACAAACTTGCAGGTAAATAATAATGATGCTACAGATGCATATGTGGGATTGTTGAGGTAAACTATATGATTTATAACCGTCCAAATGTAATTCCATATATATATTTTTTAGATTTTAAGAAAGCTCTTGGTGAAAGAATGCGACACCAAAAAAAGGAACCGATATCTTGTGTCCAGAGATTCTAACATGGAATAAGGTATCTCTAAATATAATCTAATATAGTATTCTCAGCTCTTGGGTTATAAATCTCCAGATCTATCATAAACTTGTTCTATACTCCGTATTGTAGGCCAGGGAGGGGATTTAACCATCAACAAGATAAACAAGAATGAATTCCTTACCCAAGGTTCCCACTTGGGGGGAGGGAGTTTTCCTATGGCCGCCCTCATAAGTGTTGGACCCATGGTGAAGCAATAAACGCCTATTTACGATTAAAGTGGTATTGGTGGAACAAATATGTTATCAAATTGAAATGTGATCTGCCCTAATCAAAAGTTTCGTGTAAAATGTATAGTTCATTTCTATCAAAGGTGTGGACTATGTGCTAATCGATGTACATTTAGTCTGATGACATAAGACTAGTCATAATGATACCCAATTATGGGACTGTTTGTTAAATTAAATTATGCCATTTATAATTCTGGGTTCAATGTTGAATACTGACCCTAGTATATTTACCCACAGGAACCGTTGGTAGAGGCAACCATCCAGTGCCCACACAGGAGAGACAACTATATTCAGTAGTCTTGATAAAGATGGTATACGAATAAACTAAACCATCGAAACGCGTCGACGCCTAGCATCGCACAATCCAATTTCCCAACCTACTCCAAGAATATAGAAACAAGCATTTACAATGCAATGGTCTCGGCATTGCTAAAGTTAGAGCTATTGGCATTGCTCATGACATTATTTTTATTTACGTTTTTGTTTGTAAAACATATAAATAAATCTCATTGTCATTTACAATGCTAATAGCTTAATCTCTCGCAAATACAAGACCTATTGCATTTGCACCCACACACAGAGCCACACACACATACACAGAGCCACCCACACAGAGCCACCCTCACACAGACAGAGCCACCCTCACACAGTAGTTGAGAGTAGCCATGACCTACATTTTTTAAGAGGTAACTGTAGGTTATTGCTCGCCCCCCCCCCCCTAAACAACACACTGCAAAGAACAGGCAGGGGAGCGCTTATGTAAATCAAAATCAAACACAGAATAATTTCCATTTAAACAAGCTTCAGAAAAATAAGCCTGTACACAGTTTATTAAAAGTCCCATTTGGAAAGAAAAAGCTGCAAGACCCTGAAACTGAACCTTAAATTGAGGTAGGTCGTTGACGTCCTGAAGAAAGGGGAAGTCAAGAGTTAGTCATTCCTGCCTTTCTGAAAAGCAGAACAAGTGCATTACGTCAAAATGTGTGGGGGATGGGGAAGCAATGCACTTACTGTCACATCCACGCAGGACACTTCCGAAAAGACAGTGACACAAAGGAGGTCACGGATTTGTAAAATAGATGTATTTAGGTTTCCACATCACACAGGCTGCGCTTCCATGTATGGCTGCAGCACTGGAGGGGAGGTTCTCAATTTGCAATTTGTTCACAAAACTGCTATGCAGAGGAAGGTAAGCCAACACATTAACTGGGAGAGCCGAGCTAAGAGTCGGCTCAGGCTCCAAGAGCCTGTGCACAAGCCTCCAAATGATTTTTCATGTAAAAATACGATAAGGGTCTTCAAAATTCTAAAATAGTGTATTTTTTTTAAAAGTGAGTTTTCGAACACGCACTGAGAAACATTTCTGCCTGTCGAGGCTGTACTTTCTTGGTTCCCCAGGTAATCAAGTGGGCAGCTGTCACCACATTAACTCATGTGAATGGAGGCTTTTTTAGGCAAGAGAACCACGAGCTGTGCCACAGCATGGCTTCTAGTTCGAGGTTTCAGTGGCTCGCCCACTTCTACCGCAACGGATGCTGACAGCAAGAGGGGAATGTGCCCACGTGTCACAAATCTGTTGGTTTTTAGCAGTACAGGCAATTATGGTAAAATAACACTTATGAGCCCTCCAAGCAGAGAGTGTTCCATCAGGTTCTAAGTTAGTCACCTCCTTTGGTACAAAAGAACCCAGGATCATGTACATCTGAGTAGAAAGTCAGATATCTCTACTCGTGAGGAGATAAGTGCTTGTGTTGTGCATAAACTCACAGACAGGTGAGCTAAAGGGATCCTGGACCCCATGATTTGAAGGTCTCCTCCCGTAGTATCAGGTTCTACCATTATGCACAGATGAGCACGAGATGGGAAGGGTACACAATACGACTGAAATTATCAGAGTTAGAGTCCTGTCCACTAAAGTGTCAAAAATATGTTCAGAAAACATTGCCATCCACTTCTGGGCTTCTCTCTTAAAATAGCGCCCAGTCCTGGCTGGTTCTGGATGTATGGCAGTTATTTTACACATCTTAAGAGAGGGATTAACAGAAGGCTCAGAGACACAACAACATACTCGTCGGCTGGGAATCACAGACATTTAGAGTACGTGTTTAAGCCACGACCCTATGATGCCCCCCACTTAAATACCTTCCAGCGGTTCATAAATACGATCACATGTCTGAAACGGGAACGGTACCAAAGAGCCCTCTTTTAAAGGGCTGGGGTAAATAATTGTGTCTCGCGAACCACTACACCACACTCTCGAAACCCCTATCTCGCCACACCAACCTCCCCGGTAACTTCCTCACTCCACCCCCCCCCACCTCCCCCCCTCCCCCTTCTCACCGGAAGGTCTCCTCTCTCAGTCACGCTTGTGTCCTTCTCCACGGCCAAATTGTTGGGCTTGCGGTTTTTGTTCAGCTCCCCGATGCCCCCCCAGTAGAAAGCCGGTGCAGGTGTGTGCTCGTTCCCGAACACACCAATCAACTTTCCACGACCCGGCATGGCCGCTCCTGGGGTGTGTTCTCACACACGGCTGGTCGGCTTCAGACGTGAGCAGAGTGTGCAGTGAATGGCTTTTCTAGGCACTTTGAAAAGTTTGGGCGCTATAAAGCCGGACGTTCGCATGAGCAGAGGGTGCAGTGAGTGAATGGTTAGTTGTTGGGGATCTAGGCTGCAAGTTGGTGAACGCTAGCTTTTCTAGGCACTATGAAACGTTCTGGCGTTGTAAGGCCGGACGTTAGCATCAGCAGAGGGTGCAGTGAATGTCTTTTCTAGGCACTTTGAAAAAATTGGGCGCTGTAAGATCAGACGTGAGCAGAGGGTGCAGTGGTTAGTTAAATTCAAGGGTGCAAGATTAAACGCCAGCTGTTCTAGGCAGTTTGAAACAAATAATGTTTTTTGTTTATAAATAGCATTGACAATCAGATGCCAAAACCACATTCCTTATACGTAATTATCTGTAAACAGCTTGGTGATTGCAGTTTCCGTTACATATAGTTTGCTACCAGATAATCAGATGTCTGTGTGAGAGCCGAGAAAAGACACGAGTGGAAGAGAAAGAAAGAACCATTCTTCACTGCCCTCTCAGGCAGCTTCAGAATTCTGAGAGAAACCTCTAATGCCCGCAGACTATTTCAGAAGCATCAGACCAGCAGTTCTGCCCTGGACAGTTGGACAGGACAGTACCATCTAGTCAAGGAACTTATAATCGCTGCTGAATATGCGCTGTTGGTTGCAGCATTTATTTTTCCTCACAGGACTTTCACCCAGAGCAAACAAAAGCAGAAACAGAGAGTTAGTGAGGGTCGGGAAGGGGCAGACAGAGTAGCTGGGGAGACCCCCGCCCCACCATGAGTACTCACTGTAGGGGTTGGTGCTGCCTTGGCCCAGCTCCGGAGAGTAGTGCTTCCACCGGGACCCCCGCAGGACATGACCACGGTGCGGATGAACTCCCGCCCGCATAGCTTCACCCCGCTCTCACTCGAGCACGTCAGAAGCTGAGGCGACGCCGAAAAACAACAGGGCGAAGGCAGATGGGAGTAGAAGGGCGAAGCGGGCCATGGTGAACCGACTCAGCAGGCTAGGGGGGCGTCCTGTCACTGCAGCTCCGCCGCTTCCTTAGCTCTGGACTCTGCAGAAGAGGGAAAGCAGCGGCCCGAGATCACCGGTATCAACACTCACACCCGGACCCAAAGTGTGGCAAGAGCGGATTGTCTGCCAGCTAGCCGCGTCACGTTAACCTTAAACAGTAGAACTACTCAACGATTTAAAGGCTGGCTAGAGTGGATCTGGTGGCACGGTAAAAGTGAAGAACATCCCTGTCAGCTCACCGGCGACTTTGTACCTGGGCGCAGGAGCTCGGGGTAGGCTCCCGCTGCTTCCTGCTTGGCTGCCTATACTTCCGGGTCCTGGGGGGAAGCACTTCTGGGTCGCTGCCGGCAGCGCGGCGGCCCCTTCAGGTCACTACAGGCGGTGCGTCAGAGTGCTTAACAGTAATGATACATGAGAAGATTACGAGTGAACAAATTACAAAAGCAGACGTTAAGTTCCATGAGGCAAAAGTGACAATTGAGACCAAACAAAATACAAGGAGGTAGTAAAGGGTACATTACAGGAGGAATAGACTGGGACCAGGGCAGAGGGAGGGTGTAACGCCCATCACTAGAAAAGGGGCGGGGCTTAAAAAAAGAGAGCAAAACGCCCCCGAATCGCGTTCAGACGGGCCTGAACTGAGTGACGCCCCTCTCCTCCAATGGCTGGCCAGCATTTACGAGGCCAACCAATGGAGAAGAGGGGCGGGTTCAAGCCCCATATTAGACAACAAAAGATCTCGGACTCCGCCCACTTCGTGGGACATTAGTCCGAGACCTAAAAAATTAAGTCTTGGAGTGGGTCCCAAAAAAAGAGGGTTTTGATGTGCATTTGATGAAAGACAAATTGTTTATGTCTCAGTGTTTGTATGTCTCTCTTTTCCAAAAAATCTCTTTTTTAAACATATAGGCAGTCAATTCAATTGCACTTTTCCATGATAGGTATCTTTAGTATGTATAAATTGTGAAATTGTTTTCCTTTTATTCAATGTGAAGGAGCGGTTTTTTTATGTTATGACAATGATTTTTAACATGTTTTTACTGTATGTTTGAATAAATTTTGACATTTTTATATAATTGTTTTATTGTTAAATTTCTTTGCTTAGTGAAGCCTTGTGTCCAAGACTAAACTTTTGGGCATCCCTATACAGTCTCTTACCCAAGGGAAGTCTTTTCACTTTACTAAGAACTGCTCAGGGCAGTGTTAGCTTTTGGAGATATTCGCGCTTAGCGCGAATATCTCAAAGTTGGTAATAGGAGATAGCGATGTTAGCGACTGTTTCCAGTCGCTAACATCTTGGCACTACCACTTTGCATGTCATTAGTGATAAATATCACTGACATGCAAAGTGGGGCCCAAGATGGTCGCTATCTCCTACTAGCTGTCGCTAACTGGTGTTAGCCACAGCTAGGTAATAGGGAGATAATTTTATCTCCGCTTTCTTGGCTTTTAAAGCCAAAAAAGCGGAGATAAACCCCCTTGATAATATGCCCCATAGTTTTTTGTTAGATAGAAAACCGTATATTCAAGCATCAATTGAAGAGAATATTGCTCCTTTGAGAATTCCAGCAGCCAGCTGTGAATTTCTATTAGCATATGGGAGAAACTTGTTTTTAATTTTGTATTGAAGAAAATTAAAAAAAATTTACTTGCTTACCGCAATCTAACTTGGATATAGTAAAAGGAACTTAAAGGTCTATTTTGTCTCCTAAACCAATAGCTATGGATGAATTGGTGTGTGCCGTACAGGACAAGGATAAAGGCAAGTGTTAGAAGTTTAATAGTAATAGTAAAATGAACTAAAATTCTTATAAGTGTGGTTCTAAGATACATCTCAGCCGTAGTCCTACTTACCCTGATGCAGGACAGAGATTTTACAAATGTAGGAAACTGGGACAATTCCAAAGTGTTTGGCGGGGTAGTAAACCTTATTAAAGTATTATTGTAAATTCTGTAGAATAGGTTGAACAATCCTTTAGCAATAATTTAGCATTGAGTATAGAAGAAGAAGGGACTACCTGTTCAATTATCAAATTTAAATGGTCCTTTGGGTTTTTACACAATGGAAAAGATGGCATTAATATTATGATTCACTTAGGCTCCCCCGTTACTATTATATAGGTTTTGTTGCTAATTGGTGGAAATTAGATTTGAAGGTATCTGACGTTAATACAAAAGCTTTTGGTGAGTTTGAGGTAAGCATGTTGGGCTTATTCAATGATACACTTGAATTCATGGGACGTTCAATCAAATTTAAAATTTACATTGTGGAAAGTGTTATAAATATTGTTGGTGGGTGGGATGTGTTCAAAGTGGGTGTTGAGTTGACACCTGGTCCTGAGTTTCAATATTTATTGAGGCGATTTCTGCCTCAGCACTTGTAAATGATGATGGCAATGTTAATCAAATTTTTGAACAACACAACGTTTTTCTTTCACTTATTGGTTATGTAATGGGTTTCTCGTTTCTTTTCTGCGGAGGCCCTTAAGCTCATTGTCATGGCCATGATTATCTCTCGCCTGGACTATGGCAATGGACTTTACGTAGGGATCCCAGTGTATGAGCTCCGGCGCCTTCAGCTCATTCAGAATCAGGCAGCCCGCCTGATATACAAGCTTCCTAAATACCACAGTGTCACCCCCCTCCTTAAGTCCCTCCACTGGCTCCCCATCTCCAAGCTCTCCCTTTTCAAGCTGGGCTGTCTCACCTTTATGGCCCTTGCAGGCACTGCCCCCGGGTTTGTCAACTCAAAAATCCAGCCCTATCTCCCCAACAGATGCCTTCGCTCTTCCACCCAAGCCCTCTTGGTGGTCCCCCGTTTTAAAAGGAAAAAACACGGCGGCCTTCACTTTTCCTTCCTTGCCCCTACTTTCTGGAACGCCCTCCCTTTTTCCATCCGGTCTCTGCCTAGTTATACGGACTTCCGCAAAGCCCTCAAAACTCACCTCTTTTCCCTAGCTTTCTCTCCATAATAACCTGTTTCAGTCCCTTCTCCTCACTCCCTCTCTTTCTTAGTCTAGTTATAGCGCCATGAAACCGCCTGGTGTTAGCGCGCTCTGTAAATGTTTTTAACTTCAACTTCAACTTCAAATATATATTACCCTCTGTAACACTGTGCAATTAAGCATGTACGGTAATCCTGAGAAATTGTTTGAAACACTTTGTGAATATGATACAACCAAACCTAGAAACTCTTCAGAATGAGCTTCAGTTGTGATATTATACTCAAAAAAGCAGGTGAGATACGACCATGCTGATTTCCACTTTCTGAATACTAAAATCCTGGTGAATTAACTATGAGGGTGCCATAACGGCAAAAGAGTGGTTGGATGCATGTGCTTCTGATGAGCAGCTCAGTAAAGTAAAAAAAATACTTGCCCACCAGATAGGAATCTGGACTGCAATGTGTGTAGTTTTACTCTGGTATCTTCTGAGTTAGCCATCAGAGGGGATATTTTAATGAGCAATGGTTTATTCATTTCATGGAAAATATTTGCAAAACAAATCTTCAGAATAATACATATTGGACTTCCAGGTTCAACAGCAAGCAACAAGCATGCTAAAAAGTACCACTTTAGTCTGGCCTGAATAATGCCTCTCACAAAAGAGAGAGTTACCCAGAAAACCAGAAAGGACTGGGTGGTATAGACAATAAACAAAAAGATTTCCTTTCTGTGTTCCTCAATTAATTCCGACACTGATAAAACGACCATCTGGTAACTATCATGACACAATTTAAGGATTGTTCAAATGCAAAATAGGTTTTGTTTTTTAATTTTATTAAAAACACTTTATTCTGAACTTAAAAAATGAATCAGTACATCAGGTAATATAGACAACAACACAGTTTTGAGTCTGGCTGACTCAGAGCGTACTCGTTCGGACTATAGTTTCTATCTTCTAACAAGTTGCGTCTATAATCTAGTATACAGCAATATTCACATGAAAATTAATATACAATGAATTGTACAAACAATTTAAAACAATACTAATAAAGGTCCTTATGTCGACGAGTTTCGGTGTCTTTTAAGTTGTTTGTACACCTTCTTCCGGACAGATAAGTTAAAAACAAATCATCTTCAATCTAAAAATGAATACATACAGTTAGAGTCATGAATACCCGTGTATGTTTATACAAACACCTTTTTATTTTAAACATTTTTACCCTTTGATTTTATTTGTTAAAATGTGTCACACATTTAACAAATAAAATCAAAGGGTAAAACTGTTTAAAATAATAGGTGTTTCTATAAACTTACACGGGTAGATACAAAGAAATTAGAAGACATTTCAGCACCTCTACTCCACATCCATACATTACAATACCATTCCGTAGTGTTGTCATTGGACACATCGGGCATGTAGTTGATTTATTAAACATCTACATTTCTAGAGTTCAGCCAAGTTACGTATGGTTCCCATATATCTTTGGGTCGGGATCTGATTGGTTGAAGTTCCCAGTATGTGGAAAGTTGTGTGCTGCAGTAAGCGACTTGTGCAATCCAGTCTTTGGCTAGTGGGGGTCGCATTGCACCCCAGTGGAGAGCAACCTGCCTTTTTGCCATCAGTAGGAGTAGGGAGGGAAGCTTGCGCAATTTAGGGGGCACCATCTCCAACACTCCGAGCAGGGACGCGAGTGGCGTGAGGGGGAGGTCCTGGCCGGTTATGTCTTTAATATGCTAATAAACCTCCAGCCAGAATTGTGCTATAGGCCTGCAGGTCCAGGCTAGGTGTGTAAAGTTATCGCGGAAAGATCCGCATCTCCAACAACAATCATCCTCTTGCAATCCCATTTAATGCAATTGTATCGGAGTGCATTATAGACGATGTAAGAATTTTAAGTGTATAAGCCGGAGGCGATAATTTGTCAACAGGCACTTTAGCTGTTGGCAACTCAGCTTCCATTGTGTGTCCGTGAGGGGGGCATCCGATTCCACATCCCAAGCAGCACGGATGGGAGGGACTATTTGTGGGGAAGCTTATTGCGTGTTTTTATAGATTCTTGATATGAGTTTCCATCCTGATATTATCATCAAGAAGTTTTCTAGCGCTGGCAGGGGGGGCGGAGGTTCTGGAAATGTGGGGAATTTGCTTCTGCAGGATGTGCTGAGCTGGTAATACAGCAATGTGTCTAGTGCTGTCTGTTCCGCGGAGGAGCACATTTGTTGAAGTGTTAGGAATGTGTCGTTAGGGTAAAGATCACCACCCGTTATGTGTGCTTGCGCATTCTTAAGCTTTTTGCTCCCTTGGTGGGGGAAACATGGGCTTGGTAAAAAGTGGTACAGATGGTGCGTATAATACCTCCAGGTGAACTGTTTTGCGGTTTCCCTCCCATGCCCATCGCATAACTTAGGTAGTATCTATTTCTCCCCATGGATGCTTGTATGGTTGATAAAGTGCTATAGATATTGTAGGGGAGCTGCTCGATCTATTTCTATGGCTACGTGTGGCTGGTAGGGTGTGGGATGGCCCAGAAATGCAGAAATTGTGCTTGCGTGTTGTAAGCGTATAACGCGAAATCCGGGGCTGCCATCCTGCCTTGGTTCTGAGGTAGTGTCAAAATTTCCCATGCGATTTGTGGTTTACCCCCAGCCCACACCAGTTCAATCATGAGTGAGCGTAGTCTTCCAAAGAAATGCAGTGGGAGCGGGAGCGTCAGATTCACAAAAAGATATAACAATTTAGGCAATACGACCATTTTTGCTATCGCTATTCGGCCCGCCAATGAGAGTGGAAGTGTCTTCCAGTTCTTGATTCTATATTCAATCCATATAATCACCTTCCCATAATTAGCAGTTCCAAGGTCCTGGAGGTCTGTGGTTAGCCATACTCCCAAATATCGGACTGGTTCTGAAGCCCACTTCACCGAAATTCAGTATCGAATTTCTGTGTTCCAGATGTGAAAGGGAGTATCACAGATTTATTCCAGTTAATGTGTACTCCTGATAGCCCACCCAAACGTATCACCTCCCTTATCATGGGGGCTAGGTTATCTTTGTGGCCCGCCATGAACAGCATGATGTCGTCCACATACATGGACATGTACATGGACACGGTAAGAGCTCTAGCAGTGAAACCTATTTTTCTGTTGGCATGATGTTGTCGTAGATGCGCAGCTAGGGGTTCGGTCGCTATCGCGATTAGCAGGGGCGACAGAGGGCACCCCTGCCTGGTGCCACGGGTTATGGTGAAGAGAAGGGGTCAAAGAGAGCACATTCCTAGTGCACATGTACAAGAAATACTAATAAGTCTTGTAGTATCAACAGCGCTTGAGCTGTACATATCCTGTGATCTCAATTGTAGGACAAGACAAATAAGCAGCAAAAGTTCATATTTTCATTTTCTTTATTTGAAGATCCATAAAGGTAAAGTTGATAAGAAACAGCCGACACGTGTTTCGTCAGTACTATGAATCAGTACAATGACTTTTTCAAGGCTGTGAGACAAGACAAGAAATATATACATGACATTACATAAGTGAATAAATAACAATATAATAAAACAGCATGTACAGGCCTTCTCTTCAGTTGTACATTTGCCAAACTTTTGATTGTCATTGGTCCCTCTTGGTAGTGGGGGACAGTGGTCCATGTAGCACTCCGTCTTTAAAAAACGAAAGATTTTTTTACTTATCCAGTACTGTTGTTCATCTTAACATTATTTGTGAATGTGTGGTCTTTTCCAATTTTGATACACCAATACCGATCTCCTTGTGCCACGGGTTATGGTGATCGGTTCCGATATTAACCCTTTTACCCTTAATCGCCCTGTGGGCTGTGTGTAAATGAGCTGAATCCGTTTCATAATGGTCGGGCTATTCTGTAGAGCAGGGGAAAAAGGAACCCCCATTCTAAAGAATCAAATGCCTTTGGGGCATCTAGTAGCTCAGCGGCAGCGGGTAGGCTTGGCACTAAATAGTGTAGCAACCCAAATAAGGTTCTTATTTTATGTGAAGTGGCTCTTCTCGGCCGAATTGGTCAGATAAGTCTATCAATGGAAGCAGTGGTTGGAGTCTAGTAGCCAAGAGTTTTTCAAAGATCTTGGCATCCAGATTAATCAAAGAAAGGGGACAGTAAGATTCACAACTCTCTGGGTCCTTGTCGGGTTTGAGGAGGCCGATGATGATCACCTCCCTCATCGATGCGGGAAGGACGCCACATTCCAATGCCTCCTGGTATACCTCCAAAAGGTGGGGGCTAGGTCCTCAGCATATTCTTTGTAAAATTGCGCAGTGAGACCGTCTATCCTTGGCGCCCTGTCTGCTCTCTTTTCGCCAATCACTTGCCGCATATCCTCCACACTGAATGGTATTTCAAGGTACTCTCTGTAGGTATTGCTGAACCATACCAGCCCTATTAAATCAAAGTATTCTTCTAATGCCGAGGTCTCGGGTGTTGCTTGTGAGCTGTACAATTGGGAATAAAAGTCACGCATAGTGTTTAAAATGTCAGGGGGGAGCGTACTGTTTCATTTGTTGTAATAATGAGTGCAGTAATAAAAGTGCCCCCGTGGTGGTTTCAGGAGATTCGCTAGTGTTTTTGCCAGCCTGTCACCTTCACCATATTTCCTTGCAATCGCATATTTGTGTAGAAACTTCACACCATTATCTGCCTCCTCCTGATAAGCTGTCAATTTCCAGCGGATCTGACCCAATAGGCCCGCCAATGTTTTTTTTTAAATATTGTTTTTCAAGCGTGTGCAATTCTGATTGGAGGCATTTAAGGCTTGCTCCAATGTCTCTGAGCACTCTATGCTGCCCTATATGCAAAATCCACGTATAACCACTTTAAAAGCTTCCCACAATGTGCCTACTGAATCTACGGATCCCGTGTTTTTATCAAAGTATTCAGTGATGTGCTCGTGTAGTTCCTCTCTAAATGCTGCATCAATTAACTAGAGGTGGGCGGCCAGCTACGCTCCGTGCACGGAGTGTGCGTAGTGCCGCCTACTCCGCATTTTGCGGAGCGGGCGTAGCCAGGCGGCACTACGCATGCTCCGCAGACGGAGCGTAGCTGGCCGCCACCCACCTCCCTCCCGCCCTCCCTAAATACTTTCAATTAAAGGAGGCAAATAATTAAAATGCACTTACCTTGCCCGCCGCTCCCCGCCGCGTCCCCGGGGCTCGCTATCTTCCGTCTTCATTACGCATGCGCGGGCGGCCGCGCATGCGCATTTTCTCGTGAGAAATGCGCATGCGCGGCCGCCCGCGGATTGCGAATTTACCGAAAATCCGCGAGCAGAACGGATTTTCCGCCCATGCTTAAAGTAAACCAAAAGTCCAGCCTCGACCAGGCATTATGATGGTATGTGATACAGGTACCCTCCAGGACTTAGGGGTGGAGGCTCCGCCAGGTGTCCACTAGTTGCTGTAAAACCGCTGCTGCTTGTGTGTGATGCATGTGTGAGGTTCCCACCCTGTTGCACTTGATGGACATTACCATGTTAAAGCCCCCCCCCCACAGCAATGCTGCATCTCTCATGGACTGTATGGCATGCCACACCTTCTGAAAGAAGGAGGGATCGTCCACGTTTGACCCATAAACATTTGCAATTAGAACCTGTTTATGAAACAGCGTTCTCAACGCCTGCACATATATCCCTTATCTCCCTTCTGTGTCACTTACTACTTCCATGGTTTACCATGGGGTGCCCCTTTCAATTAACGTTGCCACTCCGGGGGAGTAGCTAGAGTAGCATGAGGTAAACACCTCACCCCATCTATTAGATCGCAGCCTGTCACTAGTGGATGATGTAAGGTGTGTCTCTAGGAGGATGCATATCACAGCCGAATGTCTCAAGAGATGGGACTGTATTAGACGTGCCTTCCTATGGTCATTTAGACCACGCACGCTCCATGTTAGACATGTTAATGTAGACATAAAGATATTGAAGAGTGCGTACCCCTGGTCATAGTCGGTATCCCCACATGTTGTAGTGTTCTCTAGTATGTTAAAAGGCCTCTAGCGGGATGTGTAACATGTCTAGTCAGAATTTGTACAGTACTAAGAGCTGAAGCACATTGCAATGAACAACAAACTATTTCAAACAAGTCCCCCCGCCCACCTCCCACTCCAACCCCTAAATCCGGTTGAGTCTCAAAATTGTCCATAATAAAGAGGGACCCAAAAACCAAAGGTAATGGTACCAAGAGACAATTGTCAGTAAGTAAAGTTCCCCTTGGGCACATTGGTTTGAGTAAAAATACTCACAAATATACACAGACCACAATACAATACACAGGGCACTTATTTAACAACCAAAGAGGCAATGCAACAATCCTAAGTTAAGTAAATATACTTCACAAATGTATTAAAACAAGTGCAGTAAAGACCAATATGGTCAGTATAAAAACGTTTCTCAATACATTAAAATCACATGCAATAAAAATATACGGTGTATATTATACAGGGACAGAATTAAAAGGAAAAGATTGGTTCCTATTGGTAGACAAGGAGACAAAGAAATTGATGAGAACAATAGAGCTTTTCGTCAAAATTGCAATCCAAAAGTGCAATGGTGTAACGGAATACCTTAAAAACAAATTCAATGCGGTTCCTGAGTGATTCTTCACACACATCACACGGGGAACAGGTCTCCCAATTCTTAAAGCCTGCCGAACGATTATTACATCGTAACAGAGTGGCCGAGCGTCATGAACCACTATCAACTTAACTAGTTTAACATGTTAGATGTGCCCGTCACACATTAACAAAGGTCACGTCACCTCCGAATATGGAGCTATGGTGGGATAAAGAAATCAGTCATTATCAATGTCCTGCTGCTGGTCTTGTTTCTGTCTTGATTGTTGTTTGGCGTATTTCAGCGTAGCGCTGGCTTTGTGAAAAAGAGGGGTTTACTGTTTGCCAGAACATGGAGTTTTGCAGGATAAAGCATAGCATATTTAAGTCCTGCCTTCTGTAGCAATTTCCTGGCCGGTTGAAACTCTATCCTTGCTGCTTGGATGGCCTGTGTAAAATCGGCATACCGTGAAATGGCATTAATCTGGTAGTGGAGCTCCCCCCGTTCTCGGGCTAATCGGAGGAGAGTATCCCAGTCCCTGTAATTTAGCTGACAAGCCAGTATCGGTCTCGGGGGAGCACTCGGCAGGGGTCCCAAGGTGTGGTGAACCCACTCTACCAGGAACATGACTGAGAGGTCCGTCCCGAACAGGTCCTGTAACATACTCTCAACATACTACTCCATATTTGAAATGTTCCTGGACTCCGGCACCCCCGTTATTCGGACGTTATTCCTCCGTGAGCGAGCTTCAAGATCTTCATTTCGCGCTTTTATAACCTCCAGAACCTTGTCCATCGGCAGTAGATCGTTGTGCGTTTCTGCTTGGTGATCATCGGTGTCCGAAACTCTTTTTTCCAGTTTCTTTAGTTGCGCCTCGTGTTTCTCAACTTTACGTGAGACATGGTCCATGCGTGCTGCAAGCGAGTCAATCTTGGCGTCAATTTCCTTCAAGTAGCCTCTTACTTCATATAGCATTGTTTTCACATCGTTGTCTTGGTCGTGGTCCAGCTGTGTTTCTGGCACCACCGTTTGCGACAAGGTGTCTCCCTCCTCGTTGAGTGTGGAGTGCCTGTCAAATGTGAGTTTAGGTTGTTTGTTGTCACCTTTTCCCATAGTAGACCTGCGTTGCGGCAACACCATTTGTGATGAGCGAGGTGACAATGTGCAAGGTGAGCGAGGTGACAATGTGCAAGAGAATAGTAGGCTGGACACCTACGAGGCTTGTGTAGTTTGTGCTGCGTATGCTGGGTTATACTGGGTTATACTGCATGTTATACTGGGTTAAGCTGCAGGTTATGCTGGGTTATGCTGCAGGTTATGCTGGGTTATGCCGCATGCTTTGCTTCCGATGTTGTTAACTCCAGACATACAATCCCTGTCAAAGAAGATCACCAGCTCTTCACCATCTCTGCAGGTTCATGAAGACGAAATCCGCGTTCTGTGCGTGATGCTGCCACTACTAGTCTACATGCGGCAATCAGGAGCAGATCGGACAATGTCCAACAGTTTGTGTTGTCTGGCTTGCTAGCCACGGAACATTGGGCCACCAATTCCACTTGCCCAGGACTCTCCACAGCTCCAGGGCCCAGTCAGCATATATATGGTCAAGCAGTTACGTGCCAGGCTCACATCCACTGCAGCATCAAGGGTGGGTTACCTGCGAGCAAATGAGGATGACCCGCTCGTCGTCCATCAGGTCTCGCTTTAATTTTGTCAACAGCCAGGGCAAGACTATATAACCGCCAGCCACAGGGGGCCTCGGCAGCGGTATGATCAGTTTCGCGTGCGTGGCAATGAGCGGCAGGATCACCGCAAGCCCTTGATCTCCTCCTAGCGAGTGTAGTGCTTGGGCCTCCTCTACGCTCCCCCCTCCACAGGCCTTTACTTCAATGTGGGTGCCGCAGCCGCAACAGGAGCCGGTCGTGTCCCCGATACACTGCCAAGCCCCAGCGCATCTGTCCCCTCTCACCGTGATATCTTCAGCGCCACACTAGTTGTTCTGTTCTGTGTACGCCGCGGTCTGGCCGTAGGCGTATTCTCACAGCCTCTGACCACACTCAGGTCCGGCCTCTCTGCTGGGCTCAATCCAGCCTCCCTCCACACATGCCCAGGCCGTCAGCTGCCAGCGACCGCTCAAGTGTTGGAGCAGCGATTTTCGCACCAGGAAGCAGGTATTCATGTGCTGCTTGGTGTGAAGGCACGTTTTCAGCACAGCATTTTAGGAATGTGTGGGTTTAAGCAGGATTAATGCTGGATTTTGTGCTCGGCCAGCAGAGCAGCCATTTTGTAGCGCAACTTGGCCACGCCCCCTTGCGTCGCTTTTTTAATGCAAACCTACGGAAAAGTATTGCGGTGGTATTTGCTTTTGATTGCAAATCAGGGTTTGCATTGGAAAGAAGGCCAAAGCAACTCAAAGTAGTGCTATGATCTACTTACAGTCAAGGGGGCGTTCCATGTGTGATACATGGACTTTCCCATGCAACTAACTATCAATGTATTTGCAAATCCCTATTTACTAACATTGGTAACAGGAGTAATGGAGGAGGAGTGGTTTTTTTTTCGTGGCAATCATATTTTACACAGAAATGCGAAACCAGACAACCATAAAAAGAAAGCAAAGCCAATACATGAGATACACAGTGGAGAATGGACATAAGAAGAATAGACAATTACAAATCGGTTATACAGCCTGGAGGGCAGAGTAAAGGCCAGAGGGCACATAGATTAAACTTGTTTTTTTTCTTTTTCCCCTTTCCCTTCCCCCTCCTCTCCTCCTTTCTCTTTGGACCTTTCTCAATAAGAAAAGAAAGAAAGGGAAAAGAAAAAAAAAAGAACGTTTTTTTCATTGCTTAAGCCACTCCTCCAGCGGGGCCCAGATCTTACAGGCCAGCTCACGCCTCCTTCTTTCCCTCCTCAAAAACACTGAAGACTACAAATTATAAAGAGCGAGAATCCTGGCTCTCCAATTGACAAAGGTGGGGGTTTCGGGACTCAGCGATTGTGAGGTAATGCACAGCAGGATCAAAGACATGGCTATAAACAAGAAAGCAGAGACATATCTCGTTCTTCCTACCGGCACAGTGCTTTCACACCCCATTATCACCATCTCTGGCGAGATGGTGATCGGGATATTGAGCGTAGAATTTATAAAGCACTCAACAGCATACAAAAATAACCCCAACTATGAACAAGAGTAAAACATTTGAATATCGTTAGCTGCTTGGAGCCCACACCTGGCACAGCAGTCACCCTTGAGGCCCCCCCATTTTGCAATTTCTGCCGGTGTATAATATAGATCGAACATTGCCATATAGCTTTGAGTACGTAAGCTACAAGAAACTAGGGCGTAGCTTGCTAGGTCAAGAGCCGGCCATATGTCCACACCAGTCTTACCCAATTTGCCCTCCCACTTAACATTCTGTAGAGCGAGATCGTCCAGGAGATCAGATAAAAGATGTTGCTACATTGTCCCTATTCTAGTCCTTCTTTGAATTAATTCAAATAAAATAACCTTGTATAAAATATTGAAGGTTTCATGCTGATATTTATCAATAAGCTTCTGATATGAAGGTATTTCAAAAAAGTCATGAATGTTCACATGAACTTTAAAAAGGAAAAAGAGGCCATTTGCGCCCCAGCGCCTAGATCACCTATGACCTTCAAACCTAATGACTGCCATCTAAAGGTAATCTGATCCTGAAAGATAGCAGGCAAAAGACGAACAGCTGTAAAAGGGGTATGAGAATTAATGTTCGGAATTGACCATTTATGCCGAATTTTCCCCCAAACTGAGAACATAGCCCCTATAACCTTGAACCTTGTTTTCTTCAAATAGCTCGGCTCAAGAATTCGCGTCAGGACACCTTTAGCAGCCTCCCCCAAACTTAGCTCATAGATAGTGGGTTTGTTGGAGAGCGGAACCTCAGCCCTCTCTCCCAGCAGTAGCAACCCAAAGTGTTTATCTGCCCTGCGTGAGCGACGGTATCCCCAAAGAAACCTATAGCAGATCCTTTCAGCCCTAGCCAGGCTTCATTGTGAAGCACAACGGAGAAGTGTTTTCATTGTGACATATACGTTTCAATCTTTGCACATGCGCTGCACTATATAGCAGTACAAAAGGGGGCGGTGATGGACGGAGCATCTGAACCAATCAAACACTCACACCCAGTCAACAGATCTGGGTTTAATCCATCACCGTTCTTTAGCCCGCTTTGCCACCCCAGTTTAGACATGGCCATATGCAAATCAGTCTGACCCTGTGCCTCATGGGAACAGTCCAGCCTGAACTGCCAAGCCATTCCTTCCCTGGACCGGAAACAAGTTTCCTAGGACCGGTTTCTGGCATTCCAGCCGTCTTCAGCCAGGCTTGCTTGAATCCAGTGGCAAAGCGAGCAAGGGACTCACGTCTGAGCATACCCTGTCAACTTATGGCAAACAAAGCGGTACAAAAGGGGGTGGTGATGGACGGAGCATCTGAACCAATCAAACACTCACAACCAGTCAACAGATGAATGTAGGCCCAGATGTCTGTACTGGGGTGAATGTATGACATTGTTCTACATTCTGTCCATCAACTGTGGTTTTTGCACTATATAGCACACATAAGGAGTGGGAAATGTATTATAGCACCTTCCAGTGTCAGCATTTCTTCTCCAGATGATGACTGGCATACACCCAAAGTACTGAAGGCTGTCAAGACTTCATGGGCCTATAGTGATTTTCAAATAAATCCTTTCACTAACATGATCCGTATTTGGCCGTATCACTGTAATTTCATCAAAATGCTTTTCTAGGTGCACTGAGTTAGTCTGTCCACTGTGTCAACAACACATTGTAAGTATGTGATAAGGGCAGCAAAGAATGCTATGTTTCAGATGAAAAAAGGGGTGTTTGGACAAAGAATTGAGTTTAAAATATCGAAGAACATAAACAGAGAAAAAGAATTGTAATTAAAAAATATTGTGGTCTAGAATATCACTGTCAAGAACACTGTTTTTTGGTAAATAATATATTTTAAAGAATACCATTGCTTTTTAATAGCAATTTCAGTAATATAGTTGTAAATAATATCGGTTTTGAATTATTTTAATACGTTTTAGTTAATATATTAATTTTAAAATTAGTATTGTTGGTATAATTGTTATTAAGTTTAAACAATATAGTTTCTAATTTTAAGTGATTTAATATATTTTTTTAAAGTTTATTAGTAATATATTGTGTTGTAGTGGGTTGTGGGTTTTGTAGGGAAATATGGTGGGATGTTATTTAAATTAGAAATATTTTAATGTAATGGTAATTACATTTTTATTGTGAACTAGCTTTCCAGAAGCGCGTTGCTGCGATCGCAGAAGAAAGGAAATTTAGGGAAACTTGTTATGATAACATTCAATTTACATTGTGTCAGTTTTATTGAAAATTAGTCTTTTTAATATGGAAAACATTTTAAAGTGTTTTAATTCTGTTTATTTATTCGAGTGCTTGTGGATACACAGTATTCTTTGTTTTTCCGTCTGGTGCGTACACAAATAAATCAGAGGGTTTTCGACGTGTGAGCTGGCCACTTACAAGTGTTCATGTGAGAAGCACGGATTCTCCAAATCTAGTCGCATCGGAAACGGTAAACGTTCAGTTTTGGAAAGATTATGGTGGGCCAATATTTAAGATTTTTTTTTTTTTGCCAGAAACCTTCGCAGGAGTGTACTCAACAACTTTTAACAATTATTTTTTTTTGACAGAAACCCCCGCGGGAGTGTACTCAACAACTTCCCAAAGTTTCATGCCGATCGGATGAATGGTGTAGTAATGCATAAAGGACAAACAGACAGACAGACATACGTTTGTTTTTATATATATATATAGATTAATTTTTAATTTGATTATTAACTAAGTACATTTTTTTTATTGTTATATTTTGAACCTAAAATTGTATGATTTTAATTTCTGTTTTGCGATTAGTAATTGTAAGTTATATTTAAATAGTGGGATGTCGGGCTTATAGGGCATAGGATGGGAAGTTAATTAAGATATATTTGACTAAAAATAATTATTTTAAAAAAGAAAGAAAAATTGTCCTCATGTCAGCATGGCATCTTACAAGTCAAGGACCATATCCCAGCACTCTGTATCGTATGGACCCTTGCCTTTTCTCAGCCAGACCCTTAAAGAAGGTTCTTTCCTCCCAAGGGAAACTAAAAATTATTACAAATTAGTTCTTAATTATTAATTGATTGTTCATTATGTTAAAAGCTTAATGGTGATTTATTTAGGTTATATTTTAGTTGCAGGTTGCTGGGTTTGTAGGGGAATAGTGTCAGACATTAATCTACATCTTTGTTTCACTTGCTATCACCTCCCTAGTAGCTCTAAGTACAGAGAGTTATTTTCCGCAATACACTTTAAGCTTACTGATCAGGGGGAATTTATGAAAAATATTATTGAATGAATTTAACATTTCCTTTACAAGCAGTTCAAGAGAGGGCTGTGTGTCCGTTATTAATATTCCTACTTTTACAGGTAGAGATTGTTCCTCAGTTATTGATTTCATACTACCCTCAGTCCGTTTCCTTTCCTTAATCAAAGACCATGAGGTAATATGGAACCCTCTCGGTGATCACAACCCACTGGCTGTTGCCACCTGGCCTTGGGTGCTATTCCAAGTCCGGTCACTCAACTGATCATAAGTGAGTTAAAAGTCACTTATCAGGGACATAGACTAAGGGCCTGATTTAAATCTGGGAGGACTTAGTTCAACTGTTGATTTTTCGGCGGTCTTCCCACCCACCTACTTGGCGGTCCGCAAGCTCTAATTAGATGTTAGTGGGTCCATAGACAAAAGACCACTGCGGTCACGTCGTCACAGCCAGGAAATATCAACCGCAACAGGCAAAAGCGGCTGTCGGAAGGTGGACCACCAGTTTCCCCGCTGGCCCGATCACAATGTGCCTCCAGCTGACGTGACTGTGGTGGTCAAACCTCCACACCTGAGCTGGCAGAATGGAAGGAATCCAAGAGTGAAACTCACCTTTTCTCATTTTCATACTTCCTGTTTCACCTAGCATCCGATATGGCTAGTCCTGCAGCTGCTGCTACTGATTGATGACAAACAAAACCAATACCATCATGAATGCGGTTGACAGTAAGCTACACTCTTACCTGTTACCCATTGACTTGTCTGTTAACATTTTCACAGGACTCGTGCATTTTTAAATCGCTCATAGAAGCCCTTGGCTGTGGAAGGGGTATCCTTGGGTTTGAAAGGGATGACCTTGGATTTCGAAGGGGTGCCCTTTGGTTTGGGAGTGGTGTTCTTGGGTTTGGGAGGGGGCTGTGGTTTTGGGAAGGGTGCTCCTGGGTTTTGTAGGGGTAGATTGCAATTTTGAAGGTGTGGATTTCTGTTTGGCAGGTTTGAACTGGGATGTGGACTTGATATTTAGAAGGGGTGTGTTGGGATGTGAGAGGGAGTATGTCAAGGCAAAAGCTGACATCCTCAATGGGAAGCTTGGTATGTTGTTGGGGAGGAAGTGGGATTTGGGAGGTAGAGGGTCTGATGTACATGTGAGTGTTGAGGGTGCAGGTACCTGTGGGTCTGGTGCATCTTGTGCTTGTTTGGGTGTGTCTTGTTTTATAGGTGTCAGTTGTGCTTTTAACTGTAAGTGTCTCTGTTTTTTGTATGGGCATTCTAAGCAAGTTGTGTCTATGTATGTGTATGCTGTGGAGGTGCTGGGTGTGGTTATGTTGCATGTGGAGGTTGTGGTGCATGTATGTGTGGTGGTGAGTGTGTTATCAGTCAGTGTGCTGGTGATAGGTGTGGTGCATGTGTGTGTGGTCGTGGGTGTTCTGTCAGTGTTCTGGTAGTGGGTGCGGTGCATGCGTGTGTGGTGGTGGGTGTACTGTCAGTGGGTGTGGATGTTTTTGTGGTGGTGGGTGTGCTCTCTGTCGGTGTGCTGCCTGTGGGTATAATGCATGTGTGTGTTTGGTGATGGATGTGCTGTCTGTAGGTGTACTGTTGGCGGGTGTGGTGCATGTGTGTGTGGTGTTGGGTGTGCTGTTGTATTTTTGGATGAGCCCTTGAGTTTTTTGTGGTATCTGTATGTGTGTGTGCTGCTTGTGTCTGTTTCAGTGGGTGCATGAAAAGGAGTGAGTGTTCTTTGGACAGTGATGGGAATAGGGAATTGGGATGGGGACGGGGAATCAGCAGTAGTTGGGACAGAAGGTTGAGATGGCTGGGAGGCAGCTGTAAATGAAGAGGCCAGAGCTTGAAATGACCACTGTAGGACATACATAACACTGTGAATCCCTTCCAAGTAAGCTACTGTTTGTTGCATATGGCAGCAAAACCCCTGGATGGCATTCAGCAGGGCAGTCTGCCCTACAGCAATGCTCCAGAGGAGGTCAATAGCCTTCTCATTTAGTGCAGCCTGGGTGACAATGGAAGGGTTGTAGGTGCCTGCAGAAAACGAAATCTCAGGCCTTTTAGCACACCTGGGTGGGCCAACTGAGGGGGAGCAAGAGGGAGGGTGGAGATGTTAATCTGTGTAGCAGACAAGGATGCAGGTGTAACTGGTACAGCAGGGTCCACCAACACTAGGGAATGCCCGTTGGAGGAGGCCTCCAGAGAAGATGTAGAGTCACTGGTGGCCTCCGTTGCACTCGCCTCATGCTCCCGGCCACTGGTTCCCTCGCTGTCAGTGGTGTCCGCACCAGAAAGATCATGGCCACCTGCTTCCCTTCATATGTCGGTAACTTCTCCTTCGCCTGCCCCATATGATGCTGAAATATCAATCACAATCGTGTTATTGTATCTGTGTAAACAGAACAGATCATTACCTTTGGCCACAAAACAGTTACCAAGTTTCCAGATTTTACCTGCTTCAAGCCTCTCAAACTTTGGGTCTACCTAAGCATAAGCACATTTATGTAGCTAACATTTTCAGAAGACACTTCCTCACAGTTATGCCATTCCTTGTGATAGTGCCTATATCATGTATGATGTTGTCTCTTATACATTATTATGCCTCCTCGGGAACTGTTTCACACCTCTGAATGGTTGGCCTTTGTTGTACAGAAAAGTGAAACAATCTCACTATAAAGGATATAAACCAGAAATACCTTTGAAATGTGTGTTCAATAGGACCTAACATCTGCATACTTATCATTATCTATAAGTGGAATATGAACCAATGTCTGTCAACATATACTGCAAGATTGTACCAATATTAGCATAAACTACAGCAGGTTATTTTTATGGAGACATTTCATGATGGTAACACTAATCGAGTCACTAAAGTATATGCCAAGTGTCACAATTTATGCTTGAATGTTGCACTGAAGTAGCTTTGTAATGTATCACATATTATCTTCATACCTAAGAGGCTGAAGACAGCCTAAAACAAATATTTGTGGGGCTTGACAAATGACTACTACAACATAATGAAATACATAGCCCATGAACATTTTTTAATACACTTCAGTACAGAGCAAACGCATCTTCACATTAGACTCCTAAATATCTATAGTTATTTGAACTTTGATGTAACTTTTGAAAGGGTTTCAATAAATTATGCTGGCTTTCATTGTAGTCAAAATGTTGTAGAACATCATACTAATCATTACATATAATAATTCATATATTGTATTTATTTCAAAGATTGAACTATTATTCACAATATGCAATATAGTACACCTTTAGGCATTTCAACATGTGTCTAATGAGTAATGAGTTTGGCCTGAATCTGAGTTTCCCTGATGCATATGAATTTGTGATGGAACATTCCCTCTTCCAAAATACCTTCAAGTTTCCCATATGGACATGACAAAGGAAAATGAGGAAAAGTTTGGGATATTTGTTACGCTGCCATCATTGTGTACACATTCCTGTCTGTGTTTCATCAAAAATTGTATAGCTATCCCAATTATTTGGCCAAAAGCAGACAGCCTTACACACACATGTGAAGCAGTAAGACATCATGCAAGTCTGTCACTGTTTAACATGTATGATACAGTGTCTCTGATGCTGAACACAATTTGGATATGTCTTGATAGCAATATGTAGCAATCAGTTCTGCGGTCACTAGTCATTTTTGCTCACTCTGGGTTGTTTGTGTAGAATCCCAACTTACCAATGTGACAGTTGGTACAGCCACTGCATCATATAAGTGTCTAGTATGCTACATCACTTGTAATAGAGCAAACATTACAACATCTACATTAGTGAAGAAGCAGCACTCATGACACACTAAAGAATTTTTGCATGTTTGGTACAACTGTCCCTCATGCCCTCATGACAGCAAACAAAATGGTGTATATGTAGAGTTTAGGCAGCCATGTGTCTGCTCAGAACAGTCCATTGGTTGTGAACAGGAATCAGGTGGGATCATTATCAAAAAGCAATAGACAAAGCACATCATCATACATCTTGCACAAAGCTTACACCTTCAAGAATACTTCTGGAGCATTGGACTTGGCTCACCCTGAATGTCGATGGCCAAAATCCTGTCTGTAACAAAAAATAGGCCATGTAACATGTGTAACTCTGATAAGTACTTGCCACCTTGTTGCTGTTGTTGGGCCCTCAACTACCCATCATGCTCCGGTTAGGCAACTGCAACAATGTGGCCGTTAGGAGGTTCAGGATGCGGTGGGCACCCCTCACACGTTGGGAAGACTTGCCGAGCTGGACTTCAGAGATCTTACGGGTCCAGCGTCTTAGGTTCTTCCACCTCTAGCGGCAATGTACGCTGTGCCACTTGTAGACCCCCATGGTCCGCACCTTCTGATGGGCGTTGATCTGTATAGATACATGAAAGGAAAGAACAAGCAATGGTATTGTGACATTTTGTTTGTCTGTAATGCTCTCACAAAAATTGTCTACAGCTATCAGTAGCATAATTCATAAGTTACCAAACATGTGTATTGTCACATGCTAACCTAAACTAATAACACCATACACATCTAAATGTTGACCTGCTGTCCATCCTCATCCCATACCATGGTCTAAACAAACAATCCAGGCCTGTGATCTATCACAGAAGCCCCATACATAATCTGAGATGTGACCTACTTTGGATCAGTGAAAAAGAATTTGAAATACTGAAGGCTAAACAATAATAATGATGGTACAGTGAATAGTGGCCACTGTGAATTAGGGACCTGAAGTTTGTAAATGACTATCTTTGAAATGTGCATCAATTGAAAAGAAGTGCTAACTCGAGAAGGAAGGGAACTCTCACTTTCAACTGCTGTCCATTTAAAAGCATTCAGCGGCATAATTTAAGTACACCTCAAATTTTGACCTGCAAAGGATAAATGTTCTTTACATCTGTACCTCAGTGTTTCAGTTGTATGACCCTGTGACTGGGCTAAACATGGTAGTTCATAATTGAATAGTATGGCATTTTTTGTGAGTCATGTTTGCAAACTTGAAATACACATTACCTGCTTGCATATCATCTATGTTGACACAATCTTTTGATGTGTTGTCATTGGCAAGTTATGTGATGGAATAGAAAAATGCACTGATAGAGTTGAGATATACAACAACAGTCTATGACATTTTGACTTAAAAATGTATTGTACCAAACATGATGAAATAAAGAGGGTGAATATAACAAAAGCAAAGCAAAAAGTGAACATGTCAGTCATGGTTAATGAAACCATAGTTGGAGAGCTAATATTGTTTGAAGTCCAATGTCCAAAATACTAATTGCATCAAAAAGACAAATGTGACCTGTAATAGTCCACCGAGTGAATGGCAGGTGCACACTGGAGTAAATTAGTTTCGAGATTTCTTGCTGGCGGTGGCAGAGGTCTTGCCATCCTTACCTCCTGGTGATCAGTGTGGATGTCCCTGGCCGAGGGGAGGTGGGCAGGGATCCACTGCTGCAGGGGTTTGGGGGGCTGCAGTTGATTCTTCCGGTGGCAGGGCCTCCTTTCCTGTGGACAATGTAGATTCCATTCTATTCATGGAAATTTGTAGAGCGCATGGCTACCCATAAGGGCCTCCCTAGCACTCAAATAGCAAACAGATTCTGTTTTGCTTACTTGAGAATGAAGGAAGTTTCAGAGTTGTGGTGCCAAAAATGCAAAGGAGCGACCGCCACTCCTGGCTCTCTTTATTCTGGATATTTTAAAGAGATGTTGGCTGGTGGAGCACAGAGTTTGTGTGGGGTCATAGACAGTTCACAAACTTTGGGTTAGCTTAGAACCCTTCTACATGACTTGGTGCACCATGCATAGAAGCTAACAGTGAATTCTCTTGACTATTGGGAGCCTGCAAACTGTGGAGAACCAGTTTTCTGAAGAGATTGCTATCTCTCCCCAGTAGTTCAGCCTCATGTATTGTCTATGAAGAGACGGGTCAGTGTTTTCTTGCTGACATTTTCAGACACCATCCTCTCTTGTTATGGGTCTCAGTTTGGCTGAAGCCAGAAGCCAAATTAAATTGTTTGTTGATAAAGGATTATTTAACCTTCAATGCGGCCACCAATAGAGCTCGTACTCTTTTTGATACTGTGAAGGAATTGGCCGGGGAAAAATCTATGGCAGCGGCCTGTCCTCTTAGTACTCAAAAATGCCAAGATTTGGCCTCTTTCTTTGCTGATAAGATTGAAATTATTATCTCCAATATCAATAAAAACAATACAGTTACGTATGGTCAGGAAGACACTACTCCAGATAATACAGGAGGGCATTGTTTAGAATCTTGGCCCCTCATCTCCTTGGACACTTTGAAACTACTACTGAAATCCATCAAATCAGGCTCCCCACGTGACCCAATTCCAATGAGTGTCATAAATCAGATGGATGATTTTTCTTTATCAATCATCACGGAGACACTCAATGCATCCATTCAACTTGCTACAGTCCCAGTGGCATGGAAACATGCCATGGTGAGTCCATTATTAAAAAAGCCTACTGCCGACCCGGAGGTCTTGGCCAATTATCGCCCGATTTCCCTGCTTCCCGCTTTCTCTAAAATCCTCGAGAAACACATTCATGGTGCTCTCACAACATTTACAGAAAACAACTGTTTACTCCACTCCTCTCAGTCCGGATGCAGGGCAGGGTACTCCACAGAAACTGCCCTTCTTGGAGTAACAGAGAGGATCAGGGAACTCTTAGACGATGGCCAAACTGTTGCACTTATCTTGCTGGACTTAAGTGCGGCCTTCGATACCATTTCTCACTCCAGACTGCTAGTCAGGCTAGGGGAAAATGGTATCGGTGGCGCAGCGCTGGAATGGATAAGGTCATATCTGTCCCATCGCACCTTCCAGATTTCTTCCTCCCAGGCCTGTTCTGACACATTTGACTCCCCCCATGGTGTGCCACAGGGCTCAATTTTGAGTCCGCTGTTTTTTAATCTTTATCTCCGTCCACTTGCCGATCTAGCGGAGAGATCCGGTCTTGCCTTAATGACCTACGCAGATGATTCACAGATATTTTTTTCACTTTCAAAGTCTGACCCTCTAGCTCCATCTGTGCTCAATCAAGGTCTCCAGGAAATCTTCAGCTGGATGTCAAACAACCAGCTGAAGCTTAATGGGGAGAAAACGGAGATCCTCCTACTAGGAAAGAATAAGGACCTCTGGAGTGCCCTCCACTGGCCGCCGTCTTTGGGCACTCTTCCTATACCAGCTACCCAGGTCAGAAACCTTGGGGTCTCCATTGACAACTCACTTTCCATGAAGCAGCAGGCCAATAAAGTGGCGGGCATTTGTTTTACCATCCTTAAATGGTTGCGTAAAATCTAATGGATGCTGCCTCCTGCCACCCAGAAGACCGTAGTCAATGCTCTTATTACATCTCGGCTTGACTACGGTAACATCCTCTACCTGGGCTCAAACCAAGCAGTGTTAAGACGACTCCAACTCGTCCAAAAATTCCGCTGCTAGGTTGCTGTGCAAAATCCCCAGAACAGAAAGGATCTCAAAGCACCTCAGGGACCTGCATTGGCTCAGGGTGGAGAACCAAGTTAGGTTCAAAGCCCTGAGCTACATGTTTAAAATTAAAGCCGGCACTGCTCCCAAATATTTACAAGATCTTGCCAGTCCCTACCTTCCTAAACGCAGTCTGCGATCTTTAACTGCAGCGAACTTTGCAGTGCCCAGGTTAAAATTGGCTAGGATTGGAGGAAGATCCTTTTCTTATTTGGGGCCTACCCTTTGGAATTCACTTCCCCCCCCATATCCGTAAGGAAGAAATGTCTCCAGCTTCAGGAAAAGCATTAAGACCTGGCTTTTTGACAAATGACTGTCAGTTTGTCCTCCTCTCTTCAAAGGTGCAGCTCAGTATCACAGTCTCGGCGCCGGGAAACCCTTTGTGGGTATCTGTGCGCCTTACAAATGTAAAAAATAAATTAAATAAATAAAAATAACCTTGTATGACACTAGAATCCCATGGTTCTCCTTTGTCAAGTGTTCCATAATAGAGTTGGGGCATCCCAAGATTCTTCTCCTAGGGTCTTCGCTGAACCATTGTTTTTTGTTGGTTAGGTTTAAGTTTAATATGGTCCACCATTTACTTGTGGTTTCCATGAGTTGGTATGAGGTACCCTATAACTGCTGCCTGGTCTCAAGGCAGGATACATTGCACTTTATAATGTTTTGATCCTTCGATAGGTATCTACAAAAAAAAAATCCTTTTTTTAAAAGGAAACCATTTTACTCAGATAAAATCTGCTTTGGTACATTTACAGGTATTCCTTGATCAGTGTACATGTTTTTACGTGACTTGATTTTTAGCTGGTGCCATTAAATTAAGGAATTTGAAAGATCACATATGATGAATCAGTATATCTTTCTCATTTTAGCATTATAAAGAATTTTGGTGCTATGTATTATGAATGTTTTGAATTTTGATCTTAATTATATTGTCTTAGCCAAATCTGACACGATCATCCTTATGTGAGATGACTTGTTTATACTTTTTTGAATATGTATTTTAATTTGAAGTAATTTTTTCTTAAATAAATATTATTTGATTATTAATTATGTACCTTACTTACTTTATCAATTATTGTGTAAGGTTTGTACTGCTTTATTTCTTTTAATGTGTAGTTTAATTTGTATATGCTAACTAACCCTTTATTTTTTAATGCTGTGTTGTATAGAGCCAGGAATTTGCGTGACCACTTGGTCAAAACCTACAGGGAACCATGTACTAAAACCATACAGAGTCAATGGGGTTTAGCACCTGTAATGGGACACTACCCATGTGGCCAATGTGTAGCCTGTGATACGACATCTGTGACCAAATCATGTATACTCAATGGGAAAGAATATGTATTGACACATCATTCCAATTGTTTGACGAAGAACATCATTTATTGTATACAATGTCCATGCAGCCTAACATACATTGGAAAGACAACACAGGAAGTGAAAAAAAGGATAACCCAGCACCAATCGAGAATCAGGTGTAATGTGTTGACAGCACCTCTAGTAGAACACTTTAGTGAGAAATCCCATGGGCCCAAAAACATGAAATGGTTTGTGCTTGAAGTTATCAAGGGGTCAAAAAGGAGGACTAATGTAGATCGTCTGCTAACATTAAAAGAAAACAGATGGATTTGGACTTGCAAGACGATGGCTCATGGTCTGAATCAGTGTGTGGAATGGCACAGTCTAGCAACCCTCTAACTGTCATTATGGTTTTGTCATAGTCTATGGTATTCTTTGACTGGTCCCGATGGTGAGGTCACTGCCCGATGGACTTTTGCTTTACTAAAGTTCATTTTTAATTCACATGTTGAAGCTTTATTTATATGTATTAATTTTCCGTAATTCACTTATACATTCTTTCATTGTTGTTGGCAGCAGGTGATTATGTTTGTAAGTTTATCATTCCCATAGTGATTAGAGATTCAGATCACCACTGCAATATGGCCTCCGCTCGCGAATGCGCAGTTAACTCATTTGCGCATGTGCGAACTCCGCGTTCACTGTTCATTACCCGTCAGTATCAGTAGAAGGGAGAACGCTTACGGAGAGAGACAAGGTTATGTCCCGTCAAGGAGCGCAGTATACAAGTAAGTTTCTGCGTCTGAATGCGAGCGTAATTGAGGAGTCTTCGGCTTGGGGTTTACAAATACTGACAGAGGATGCCCTTTTTTACTTTACAGTTTAACGGTATACCATTGGAGGCATATTGAGGATTAAAGGGATTGGAGTCAGATATAAGTGCTTCGCCGACAGTGTGGAGGTAAGCTGGATATGAGTGGTACGGCGAAGGGATAGATGGTGAGGCTTGAGTAGGATTGTATTGATAGGGCATATACATAGTGTACGTTTTTGTACGTTTGCACAGGAGCACGTGGGCATTGGATAGCCCTGGTCAAGATACCTCTGAAGGGATTAGGAAGATTCATACTTTGTATATAGTGAGTATTGTGTGCGTTTTAGTATGTTCAGTCACACTGGGTGTGGTGACGGTTAATGTTAGCAGACAATCGATTATTTTGGACACTAGTGGTAGGGTTTAATTTGTTGTATATATTGTATATTTTGTAGATTTCATGAGCAACACACAGTCCTGAGGATGGTCTTGGAGAGATTCTTCCGTTAAAGACCGAAACGTCGACGCCTACATACTGTTTGGGTTACAATTATTGATAAGAACATTCGTAATAAGATCTGATGAATGAGCTGACTGATGTTTCAGTAGCACGCTATGTATATATTGGTTTAATGCATATTGTACCAACGGTATTATACACTACAAAAAGCTGGATTCAATATAGTAGTGTTTTTGTTGCCTAATTCTTCTCTGTTTGTAAAAAGACTTGTGACTTGAATTTATTTCAAATATAACATAAAAAACCAAAAGAATCAGATATCACGTTTTGTGTGTTCCTTATGAATCAATGTACATATTATGACTTGATAAAGAGTAATTAATGGGATAAAATAAATCCTCAAGGTACATTTTTCTATTTAACGTGTTGTTTAGGTAAGCAGGGTATGAAAAATACATATAATAAATATATGTAAATATAAATGTAAATATATACGGTTGGCACAAGGTACCCCAAGTACTACCGATAGAGATACTTCGGAATCAGAAGCTGAGGCCTCCGAAGGGGAACCAACAACCGATCTGATGGCAAATGGCAGATCGAATGAGCCTCCTTTTTTACAGGAATATCAAGTAATCAAGGAAACACGGCAAAGACCCCAACAGAGAACACACCCCCCACAACAAGATTTCAAAGGAAAAGGAAAACAAGGAGGGGCAAGAGGGGGAGAATGCCTACAGCTTCACCGAGAGTTACGCAGAGCCAGGAGGAACAAATGGTAACAAGCACTAAGGACAATACGATCATCAATTTGTCTAAACATGTATTAACAGAGGATGAAATCAAAGTGCTTAAAAGAGGACTAACTTTTTGCTTTACAGCAGAATTTGATCGAATACAAACACGAATAGACCTGTTTAAATACATTCGTAAACTGAAGTTTCAGAAAATCTTTTTTCTAAACACTAGAATGAACAACACGGGGAAGAACATAACCATGGAGGTGAGGACTCTGTCACATTACAAGGAGAGGATTTAGAGACCTTATTAGCCATACAATCTATGGGCCATACACAACTGGCAACAGGCAGTGACTCAATAATAAATGTGGAAGAAATAGTGGTCACACAAATGAGAGATCCCAGCAATCTGAGACAGAAATCAAAAAGACTTCCAAATGCCCCGCACGACACCATTGATGTTTTTAATGAGGCAGTCCTCATGGACTTACAAAAATTAGCCAAATATGAAGCTAATAAGAAACGTTCTAACATCACACGAAAAGAATGGGAGGCAATAAAATCTTTAAAGAACAATCGGAGCATTGAAATTAAACCATCTGATAAAGGGGGAAATATTGTGGTATTCATAAGAGAGAACTATGTACAAGAAGCACTGCACCTACTCATGGACATTGAATGCTATGAAGTAATAAAAAAATCTGTGTATGAACAATGCACTATAGAGTACCGAACAATGCTGGACAGTTGGAAAAATTTTGGAATGCTAAACTTGGAGGAATTTTTATTTCTGCAATGTGAGGCATCCGTTATACCCACTTTCTATCACCTCCCCAAGATTCACAAGAACGCCAAGAGTCCACCAGGAAGACCGATCGTGTCCTCCATTGGCAGTTTACTGGAGAATACTGCAAGATTTATCGATACATTCCTAGCTCCAATCGTGAAGGACCTGGCATCCTATGTGAGAGATACGCAAGACTTCCTAAGACTTATGGACAACATAGTGTGGGAACCAGAAATGCTTCTGATCACACTAGACGTAACCAATTTGTATACATGCATACGCCATGAAGATGGTATTGCAGCAGTAAAATGGTTTTTAGACAAAAAGCCTTTAAAATATTACAAACATAATGAAATACTGCTATGCATGATAAGGTTTTGCTTATACAATAACATCTTTCTCTTCGCAGGCAAACTTTACAAACAGAAAAGGGGGACCGTGATGGGCACCCGCTTCACCCCCAGATATGCAAATTTATTCATGGGCTGGTGGGAGAAGCACGTGGACTGGGGCGACGCCCATGACCACTGGACTGACAAAACAATGCTGTGTACTAGGTATATAGATGACCTCTTTGTCGTCTGGCGAGACGACAGAACCTCGGCTGAGGAGTACGTCGCCGCGCTAAATGACAACAAGTGGAATCTGAAATTCACTAGTACCATGAGTACGACTTCTGTCAATTATCTTGATTTGGAAGTCTTTGTGGACAACAGCTTCTTACATACTAGGCTATATAGGAAACCTACGGCGGGTAACGCTGTTTTGCACGCAGCCAGCCACCACCGCAGGAGCTTAGAACGGAATATTCCGTTTGGTGAACTCTTGCGCCTGAAATGTAACTGTTCGGACGCAGAAGATTACCAAAAGGCAAAAAGGGAAGCTAGCACCAGATTTAAAATCAGAGGATATTCAGACAACATTTTGAGGGAGGCTGCTGAAAAGGTGCAGAAGGTGGACAGAAATGATCTTCTGGTAGCTAAACCCATAATCAAGAGAGAGGAACCTGCCAGAATGATTTTAGATTTTAACATCAAATCAGGAGAGATGGTGTGTATTTTTAACACAAATTGGCACATCCAAAAAACAGATGATGTTTTAAGTAAACACCTTCCATAACATCCATCTATAACCTACAGATGCTGTCGCTCGCTGGGGGACCATCTAGTCCACAGCCATTTCTCAAATCTACCACAGCCTCACAAAGCACTAACTGTAAAGGGCTTCTACCCATGATTCGATGTAAGGCCTGCAAATACAGTAAAAAGGTATTGAATTACCAAGGAAGACCTGACAATGTAAAACCCACTAGAGAGATCAGGAGATTCTTAAATTGTAACTGAGTACACAATATACCGCTTGGAATGTCCATGTGCCAAGCACTATATCGGCAGCATTATCCACTCTGCGAAGAAGCGAATACTGGAGCACATGCGTGCTATAACTAACAAAGATAAGACTTATCCGGTAGCACGCCATTTCTCCCAACACCATCAGAGCAATAGGGATCTATTGAGCTTTTAGTGCATAGATCAGGTAGATCGGAGGGAAAGGGGTGGAGACAGAGTTAAAACACTCAGAATATTAGAATCGAAATACATCCTCGATCTCCAGACCAAGGCCCCTATAGGGCTAAACACCGATGAAGAGATGTGGGTACATCTATAAAAACTGTAAAATATTGTGATATATGATGTGAAATACTCCTAGGGAGGAATCATCATAAATACTGAGCTGTTAAGTGATTGCCTCATATTGAGTTAAATCAGCTCATGACATTACATTCTCATCAACAGAACAATACTGAGACAATAGCCCATTCAGGGCGAGATAGCAATATTAGGGGACAACATAATGAATGACAATGTATCAAGATTAAACAACATTCGGTGGTCTATGAAATAATGTGTCAGATCAAGGTATGGACTATTACAGCAAACCTTAAGAAACGACCTTGGTTATATTTAATTTGCTATCCCCAGATATGTTAATGTTGTTTGTTTTGTATTTTTTTAATGCACACAGTACTTTACAGAATGACCTTTCTAACCAATTTTTGTACTCTACAAAACATGTTATAAGATGGCTGCAACATTTATCCAGTGTTAAGGTCCTTCTTTTATGTTAATGTAGTTCTACTGAGGCTTCACTAATAGAAATGGCCATTTGTTAAGCACAGAAAACCGACACTGACAAAGCCGTGAGGCGAAAACACGTCAGTCGGGGGGTGAGGGGTCTGGAATAAAGCATCTTTGGCAAGGATGCCAGTGTGCTCTCTGCTTTCAGCATGGAATGTTCTGATAGTGTTGAAATATATATATATATATATATATATATATATATATATATATATATATATTCACTGAAAAAAACCATAGGTTTCACACCAGTTATAGTTACCTGGAAATTTTACTGACATTAAACCATTGAAATTCCCACGTTATAGTTAGTTGGACTCAATATAACTTGCACGCCTGCAATGCACTGCTGATGATGTCAGATATTACATCACTCATGACATGGTCAGTGACATCACTCATGACATCACTGATGACACCATCCAGTGAATGTGTGTCTTTCTGAAAAATAAATTTGTTTTATATATGTATTTGTAAAGGTCGATGGAAGAATAAATGGTTAAATAAGTGTGTAAATGGATGTTTTTAAAAAAAAATGATTTGTTAACTGCCTTATTAAGTGTATCTTAGTGAATACATATATTAGCGAGTAACTTTTAAATATTGAAATATATGTATCAGTGTTTCACTTCGTGTATAAGTGGCTGCATGGGTTGGTGACTGACTCACTGTTTGTATGTGTTTTGAAGACAGCATATTTGCAGGACTGTCTGGGTGGATGATTGTGTATATGTTTGTGTTAGTGAGTGAATGACTGTCTCACTAGTGTCTTTATCAGTAACTACATATGTTTTAATCTATTATATGTGAGTATTGATGTATATAAGTGAGTATATGTGAGAGCGAGAGATTGTAAGAGTTCCTGTTTAAATAAGTATGTGTTTCTATAAGTGATTGTTTAAGAGAGTAAGTATGTGTAAATTTCCATAGAAGTAAAGTGGTAGTGTGTGTATAGTTGCATATGCAAATAAATGGATGTTCAATAGTTTATTTGCATGTGTGAGTATGTTTGTGAGTAACTTTTGGATGACTGTCGGTGTGTAACAGGATGTATAGGTGTATCACTACATATGACGAGTGAGTATATGTATGAGTGACTATATAGAACTGTTGGTGAATGAGTGGATGTGTATATAGATGGTGGAATTACTGAATTGTTTGTTGTAACTGGTATGGGTATCTCCATTTTTTTGAAAATGTTAATTTCTATTTTTGAATATGTGTTTTAAGGGTTAATTTACACTGAAAGGAGGTCTGTCACTCTGTCACAAGGATGGTGTCATCAGTGATGTCATGAGTGATGTCACTGACCATGTCATGAGTGATGTAATATGTGACATCATCAGCAGTGCATTGCAGGCGCGCAAGTTATAGTGAGTCCAACTAACTATAACGTGGGAATTTCAATGGTTTTATGTCAGTAAAATTTCCAGGTAACTATAACTGGTGTGAAACCTGTGGTTTTTTCAGTGAATTTAATAGGTTTTTTAAATGCTAATTCCTAACTATAACTGGTGTGAAACCTATGGTTTTTTCAGTGAATTTCATAGGTTTTTTAAATGCTAATTCCTTTCTATATCGAGTTTGTAACCTACAATTTTTTTTAATTTGCTGTTTTGTGTGAGTATTATTTAGTATTATTTTTTTTATAATAATATTTTTGAAAAAAAAAATGTTCATCATTTTTTTTTGGGGCACTCTGGGTCCGCGCACCGGTAAGCTCTCCGGAGAGCGCACCCAGAGCGCTACATGCGTTCGTGTAAAAAAATATGAATGAAAAGTAAATAATAACGCAGGACATTTAGTACCATACATATAAAAGCAGTTTTTTAGAATAAGGAAATGAAAATAATTTTGCATTTCCCTGAAACTATCAAAACGTCACTTCGGCATGCCGCGTAAGCGCTCCCTGAAGCGCCTACGTTCGCGCTGCGTATGCGCCCCCGGAAGCGCCTACGTTCGTGCCGCGTATGCGCCCCCGGAAGCGCTCCGGTGCGCGCAGCGTCAGCGCATCAAGTCATGTGACCTTAAAATAACACTTTTCATTGGTTGCTAACAGGTTTTTTTTACAAAGAATGAAATCCCCACCCATTTCCTTCACTTCTTCTTTCACTTTTGTGACTGAAAGACCTGCCTTTTTTTCTCTTTGATCTTGCTTGGTTAATCATGCCTGCCAGACCATCCAGCAGTGAAGATGAGCCTGAATTCATTGATGAAGAACCTCCTCAGCCAAAGGTGAAAGAGCATTTCATCTGGTATTTTTTTTCCATACCAGATGGCCAGAAAAAGGTGAATGCTCCAAAAGTGGAGTGCAGGATCTGCAAAAATGTCCTGTCACGGGGTGACCCCAAAAAGAAATATTCTTTTGGGAACCTCACAATGCTTCGTCATGTGGAGAGGAGGCACCCCCCGAATTTTCCCGGGAAAGTGTCAGGGCTCTGGCACAAGAGGTTCCCAGTGATGGGGCCTCTACATCCACCAGAGGAGCAACTACTTCTGTGAGGGGGCGATCGCAGGAGCTGGTTCCAAACATTCAGCCTGCATTCAACAAAGGTGTCCTGAAATGCAGATACTGCGATCAACTACTTACCTTTGGGGAGCAAAGTGTCCTGCTCATGGTTCGAGCATTGGAGAACCATCGCTGCCATTCTCAGCCCTAATTTTGTTTTGGTTTTTTTGCTCCTGTTGAGCAGTTTTCATTCCCTGTTTTTGTTTCTGTTCTAAAAAAAGAAAAAAAAAGTTCTTTTCAGAACTACCTCCAATTCTCATCAAAGAGCTAAATTCTTAAAAAAATGAAAAAGAGTAAGTGAAGTGGAGTGCATTGATAATGGAAAGGAAAATGAGTAAGAAAGAACAGAAAGGTATAAGAGGAGAAAGGAAGTGAAGTAGGGGGACTGAAAGAAGGTGAGTGTTGGGAAGGAAAGTAATGAGAAGGAGAGTGAACATGGGGAATGTGGATATTCAAAGAAAATGTTGAAAAGGAACGGGGGTGTGGAAGGGTAAGAAAAGATGTATTGCTGGAGTTGCATCATTTTTGTGACACACTCCAGCAATGCATCACTTTTGCGCTTACAGATACGTCTGAAATACTGACGTATCTGTAAGAACTTCCGACATAATACGTCATATATTTAATATGACGCATGACTAGAAGACTGAAGGCCTCATTTATGAGGCCATGCGTCACTTTAACGCCACCGGAGCGTCACTTTTTGTGACGCACCAGTACAGTAAAAAATGCACCTTATTCAGTCATATTTACAAAGAGACGCATCTAGGTAGATGCGTCACTTTGTAAGCCCCTGCGCCACATTATACCTACGTCAGGTGTAATGTATGCAAAAGGGACGTATTGACGCAAGAAAGGGTCGTAGAGGTGACGCAGTGAAATCTGAGATATCACTGCGTCACTTTTATGACACTGTTGCGTCCAACTCTTGTGCCTGTATCACAGCAGGCGTAAGACTGATGCAAGCCCTTTCGCATGGGGCCTGGCCCCATGTCAAAGGATGCATTGCTGGAGTTGCATCATTTTTGTGACACACTCCAGCAATGCATCACTTTTGCGCTTACAGATACGTCTGAAATACTGACGTATCTGTAAGTACTTCCGACATAATATGTCATATATTTAATATGACGCATGACTAGAAGACTGAAGGCCTCATTTATGAGGCCATGCATCACTTTAACGCCACCGGTGCGTCACTTTTTGTGACGCACCAGTGCTGTAAATAATGCACCTTATTCAGTCATATTTACAAAGTGACGCATCTAGGTAGATGTGTCACTTTGTTAGCCCCTGCGCCAGATTATACCTACGTCAGGTGTAATGTATGCAAAAGGGACGTATTGACGCAAGAAAGGGTCGTAGAGGTGACGCAGTGAAATCTATGAGATATCACTGCGTCACTTTTATGACGCTGTTGCGTCCAAATCTTACGCCTGTTTCACAGCAGGCGTGCAGGCTTATCACATGGGGCCTGGCCCCATGTGAACGGATGCATTGCTGGAGTTGCATCATTTTTGTGACACACTCCAGCAATGCAACACTTTTGCACTTACAGATACGTCTGAAATACTGACGTATCTGTAAGAACTTCCGACATAATACGTCATATATTTAATATGACGCATGACTAGAAGACTGAAGGCCTCATTTATGAGGCCATGCGTCACTTTAACGCCACCGGAGCGTCACTTTTTGTGATGCACCAGTGCTGTAAAACAATGCACCTTATTCAGTCATGTTTACAAAGTGACGCATCTAGGTAGATGTGTCACTTTGTAAGCCCCTGTGCCACATTATACCAACGTCAGGTGTGATGTATGCAAAAGGGACGTATTGACGCAAGAAAGGGTCGTAGAGGTGACACAGTGAATAAACTGGGTTTTCTCCATGCGCCCGGAGCGCGTACCGGGCGCTCCCCACGCGCAAATAAAAAAAAAATGTTTTTTGCCCTGCAGGACCCTATTATAGCCCCCACATCAAACCTAGGGGGTCAGGGGGGGTCTACCCTGCCCCCTTATTGTCATTTCCCCCTTTTTTTTGCCACCTCTTGTGTCTCGATCCTACCGAGACACAAGATGGCGGCCGCTCCGGACTGTTTCTAATGTTTACAGACACCCGTGAGCCAATCAGCTTTTCGCACGCAAGTCGCATGTCGCGCCCCGTGCGCGCACCGGGGCGCGCCTATAGATATATATATATATTTTTTAACCTAAATTACTCAAAATCCACTGGAGCACATATCTTGAGACATAGCAAAGGCACATCGGGCTACCAGTCCCTACAATTTTGCCAAGTTTGGTGGAAAACCATTCAGCCGTTCGGGCTAAAAGTGAGTTCGACCGCCCTATGGAAATTAACATGGGGAAAACACGTTTTGGGACCCCCCTTTTATCTTGGCCCCCGCTTGACGAATCCCCTCGAAACTTTCGAGGAAGGACCGGAGCTCCGTGAGGCAAATTTGAGGAAATTTTCAGGCAGATTCGTCAACCGGCGCCAAAGTTATTTCAAATAGAATTTTGAGATTTTGCATTGAAAAAAATCCTAACTATAACTACCTACTGGTATATATATATATTACCTACTGTACCTAGGTAGTTATAGTTAGGATTTTTTTCAATGCAAAATCTCAAAATTCTATATATATATATATATATATATATATATATATATATATATATATATATATATATATATATATATATATATGTATGTATTACCTACTGGCGTTCGCCAGTAGGTATATATAGTTAGGACCTAGTTACCATAGGAAATTCCGAACATTCTATTGGGAATAACTTTGGCGCCTATTGAGGGATCTGCCTGTAATTTTCCTTAAATTAGCCTCGCTGCACTCCGCTCCTTCCCTTAAAGTTTCGGGGGGATTCGTCAAGCGGGGGCCGAGAAAAAAGGGGGGTCCCAAAACGTGTTTTCCCCATGTTAATTTCCATAGGGACATTCTGACAAGGCTACAGCTTGAACGCCTGAATGGAATTATACCAGATTTGGCAAAATAGTAAGGACTGGTATGCAGCAGTGCCTTTTGTATGTTTGGTGTAAATCCCTCCAGTAGTTCTTGAGAAAATTGAATTTGAATTTTTTAATATGGCATTTTCTATGGGACCTTTAGGCACGGCTACAGCCTGAACGGCTGAACGGAATTACACCAAACTTGGCAAAATGGTAGTGACAGGTATGCAGTAGTGCCTTTTCTATATTTGGTGAAAATCCCTCCAGTAGTTGTTGAGAAAATTAATTTGAGCAAATTACAAATCTATATGTGCTCAACATTCTATTGGGAATAACTTTGGCGCCAATTGAGGAATCTGTGTATAATTTTCCAGAATTTTGGCCAGCTCCGCTCCTTCCCTGAAAGTTTCGGGGGGATTCGTCAAACAGGGGCCGAAAGGGGGGTCCGTAAAATGTTTTCCCCATGTTAATTTCCATAGGGACCTTTAGACACGGCTACAGCCTGAACGGCTGAATGGAATTACACCAAACTTGGCAAAATGATAGGGCCTGGTATGCAGATGTGCCTTTGCTATGTTTGGTGACAATCTCTCCAGTAGGTCTTGAGAAAATTTAATTTGAATTTTTTCAAATGGCATTTTCTATGGGACCTTTAGACACTGCTACAGCCCGAACGGCTGAACGGAATTACACCAAACTTGGCAAAATGGTAGGGACAGGTATGCAGTAGTGCCTTTTCTATATTTGGTGTAAATCCCTCCAGTAGTTGTTGAGAAAATTGAATTTGATCAAATTATATATCTATATGCGCTCACCGTACGCGCACCGTACGCGTACGGTACGTGTACCGTACGCATACGTGTGCGTACCCTTACGTGCCTGAGCGAGTTTCTGATTGGCTGGCAGTCGACTGTCAACATTCCAAACTGTCCAAACCAGGAAGTGTTGGCCACCATCTTGTTTTTCAGGAGAACTGAGGCACAAGAGAGCCCAAAACAAGAGTGGAAAACACGAAAAGGGGGCAGGGTAGAGACCCCCAACCCTCTAGCCCTTCTCAGGGGGTCCCAAGGGCAAAAATAAATAAAGAAAGAAAAAAAATCGCGGGGTACGCGCACCGTACGCGTAGGGTACGCGTACCATGCACGTACCCCGCGATTTAAAAAAAACCTTGCAAATTCACAGAAAAAAACATAGGTTTCAAGCCTTATATAGTTAGGAATTAGCATTTTAAAAACCTTGCAAATTCACTTAAAAAACCATAGGTTTCAGGCCTTATATAGTTAGGAATTAGCATTTAAAAAACCATTGAAATTGCTCCTATATAGTTAGTTGTACTAACTATATTTCGCGCACCCGCAATCCACTGCTGATGATGTCACATATTACATCATTCATGACATGGTCAGTGAGGTCACTGATGACATCACTGATGACTTCTCAAATGACATCACTGATCACATCACTGATGATATCATTCATGTGATAATATGATGCACCTCCTCACACTCTAATATAACCTTTGATACACCCAGTGTTAAATACGGACTACCATTATTGAAACCATTGACACACCAATACCAGTTACTACATACGCACTCACTGATTCCTAGGTCTACACACACATTCATTCATTCACCCATAGAATCACTCATACATACAGTCACTCATCAATACAACACTATCATATGCACTCATACACCTATACAGACACTCACACACTGCCACTTATCCATGGAGTTACTCACACACCTAGTCAGTCATGCAAAGAATCAATCACACTTCCATTTCCTCAACTATACAGTTATACACACAACACCTTACTTATTCAAACATATACTAACACATACTTACTCTCTTATACAATCACTGATACAAGTACACAATGATCCATATAGCCACTCGCACATTCACTGGCTCTCATGTATAGTCATTTATATATCCCAACTCTCACATGCACTGTGTTTTACATATGTACTTACTTGCACATGCAGCACTGAGATATCCATTCACTCACCAACACACCCATGCACACAGTCAACCACCCATATAGCTGTTTCCACATGCACTCTTGAACTCATACACCTAGTGAATCAACTGCTCACACATCTATGCACAGAGTCACACACCTCCCAGCCACCCACACACACACTCAGTCTCCCATTCAAATACTTGGGCAACCAATCAAAACCCATATAGCCACTCATATAGCTACTGATCAACACATGCAGCAGCTTACACAACAATAGACATACTGATGCACACATTCAGACAGTTTAGTCACTAACCCATGCTTTTAGTAAGACACATTTAATCACTCACTCATACAGTCAGTCACGCACCCACTAAATCCTTCATCCATACACTTATACATCCCCTCATTCTTCAATATGTAAAACATATTTAAACTTTACAGAAACACACAGTCACTGGATGATGTCATCAGTGATGTCATCAGTGATGTGAAATGAGATGTCATCAGTGATGTCACCAGTGATGTCATTTGAGATGTCATCAGTGATATCATCAGTGATGTCACTGACCATGTCATGAATGATGTAATATGTGACATCATCAGCAGTGGATTGCAGGTGCGCGAAATATAGTTAGTACAACTAACTATATAGGAGCAATTTCAATGGTTTTTTAAATGCTAATTCCTAACCATATAAGGCCTGAAACCTATGTTTTTTTCTAAAGTGAATATATATATATATTTGAAAAATATTTGTAAAAAAATATAAATGTAAAATATACATATATTTATATACATATGCATTATTAAGTATATATATATATATATATATATCAACTCCACCTTGCACTCGCTCGTACGTGATGCACTCCTTGCAATAAATATTGCCAGTCAGAGATAAAGCTTGGAAGACTTTATTTCACATCAAGCCAAACTGCAAAAAACCCAACGCATTTCGGCGATACACTCGCCTTGGTCACGGGTAATCGTACGTTTGTCTAAACGACATTAAATAAAGATAAACAAAGTGCTCAAAAAGTCGTAATTCCTGTGCATCAACATAAAAACATGACTAAATATATGTCAGCCATCTTTGCATGGTGAATTTATGGGACGCCTCAATGTTTACCCACAGTCCAAAGGTAATTTCCTTTAAGCGAACCCATACTATAGATATTTTCAGTTTTCATGTGTTTCATACTTTTTGCAAATCAATAACGGTGAAATGTTGTCAATGTTATTAAACAATTATAATTATAATAGACGTAAACATTCAATGTCATGTCTAAATACATAATAAGATTTCAATCATAATCTGATATATACTCCCGAAATTATTCACAAATCCCAAGTGGGCAATTATTTCATAGTAATCCACAAAGTAAATTGGCAGATTAAAACTCTAATGCAGACAACCCTAGTGGGTATTTCTCGTGAATACTTCTTCTCTTGAATATCACTCGTAAATATTTATAGCCTTTCCCAAGTGGGTAAATCTATACACTTATATTGTCTCTGAGTAGCCATAGTGGACATGATTATAATGTTTCAGGAGTATCATAGGACTCCATAGAATCCTGGCACGTTTTTCTTCTTATATCATCACCTAGAAAAAGATGAAACACATATTGGTGGCTGTTCCTGTATTGTTAATGTTTATGTAAGATCTAAAAACAATTAAAATTATAGGTAGCAAAAAGAAGGAAGCAAAGAGTCACTCATCACAAAGTCTAGCTACATAATGATCCCATATGTACTAGTTTGACAGTATTCAGCAATCTTATGATCACAACAATTCATATTCGCTATATGTTACTCCGTATATGTTACTCTCCAAGGAACCAGTTCATCTCTTCTTCGGAGTTTAGCCCCCCTGGAATTCTAGTATTGAGTTCCAAGATCAGTTTAGACTCCATACGTCTTAACTTGCGGATTCTATCCCCACCCCTACTTGATTGGGGGACCCTGTCAATAACAAAGAAGCACAACAAATTACGATTGCCATTATGCAGTTCCTCAAAGTGGCGGGCTATTGGAGATAGTTTGTCTTTATTGTCAATCGCCCGCATGTGCTCCAATATTCTTTTCTTTGCAGGGAACATTGTGCTCCCTACATATTTCTTTTTACAAGGGCAAATTAAGACATAGACACAATGGTCTGGCAGACATGTTAGGTGTTTTTCAATCTTTCTTTCAGAATTAGATAATGGGTAGTGCACAGTCTTTACATTAGAACTATATTTGCATGCTTTACATTTCATGCACACATAGAAACCTTGGATTTCCTTAAGGGTAGATTTTTGTTGGACAATCTCATTCTTACACAGTCTATCCTTCAAGGAATTGCTTTTTCTGTAAGTTACACTAGGGGAGTTTTTATTCACCTCTGTTAAGGCCGGTTCAGTATGCAGAATTCTCCAATGCTTGTTAAGGCATTTACGTATATCACCTGATTTGGAGTTATAGGTCGAGATATATCTAACAGTATTGTTTTCAGGCTCACATTCTCTGGTTTTTGGAATTAGAAGATCAATTTGTGTCTGATTGGATATATATCTAAATATTACCTACTGGAGGTCGCCAGTAGGTAGTTATAGTTAGGATTATTTTCAATAGAAAATCTCAACATTCTATTGTGAATAACTTTGGCACCGGTTGAGGAATGTGCCTGGAAATTTCCTCAAATTTGCCTCACGGCGCCCCGGTCCTTACCTGAAAGTTTGGGGGGATTTGTCAAGCGGGGGCCGAGAAAAAAGGGGGGTCCCAAAACGTATTTTCCCCAAGTTAATTTCAAGAGGGCAGTCGACCTCACTTTTAGCCCGAACGGCTGAATGGATTTCCACCAAACTTGGCAAAATTGTAGGGACTGGTAGCCCGATGTGCCTTTGCTATGTCTCAAGATATGTGCTCCAGTGGATTTTGAGTAATTTAGGTTCAAAAAAATATATATATCTATAAGCGTTCCCTGGTACGCGCACCAGGGCGCTAACCAGCGCGCTACGCGAGTTCGCGCGCGGAAAGCTGATTGGCTCTCGGGTGTCTGTCAACATTCCAAACAGTCCGGAGCGGCCGCCATCTTGTGTCTCGGTAGGATCGAGACACAAGAGGTGGCAAAAACAAAGAGGAAATGACCATAAGGGGGCAGAGTAGACCCCCCTTGACCCCCTAGGTTGGATGTGGGTGCTATAAAAGGGCCCCGCGGTTCAAACATTGTTTTTATTTTTTTTTTATTTCCGCGGGGGGAGCGCCCGGTACGCGCACCGCGGAGCGTACTGGGGAGCGTACCATGGGGAAAAAAGAACGATGGAGTTTTTAAAAAATGTAGCCTTTTTTTTATAAATTGGAGGTAGTTCTAAAAACTGTTTTTTTTCTTCTTTTTGTTGTTTTATATGTTTTTTTAATGTTTTTTGAACATTTTGTACTTTTTTTGGCTTTTATGAACTATTTTATATTTTTTTGTTGTTTTTATGGGGAGAAACAAAAAACAGGGATTTGAAAACGGCTCAACTGGAGCAAAAAAAAAATAAGAAAAAAATTAGGGTTTTTTGGGGCATTTGTGGTTGTCCCCAGCGAGGACGATGAGCTTTATGCTCAGTTCACCATAGGAGATGGTCTTACCACAATGGATACATGTTATAAGGAAATCCGCAAACCGTGGCTGAATGCAAGGGATCGCCTCCCTTGCCTCTGGTCCCGATGGAGTGGGTTGCTTTCTTTTGGAGGGGGTGCTTGAAGATTGGGGAGGGTTACTGGCCAGTTCCCTCATCTCTGCAGCAGAATAGTTCATCGGATGCCTGCGCTGCATGTGGCGAATCATGGTGTTGTTTCCAAAAGAGTATTTTTTATTAGGGTTCCCCCTGGAAAGTTCCATGCCACAGATTAGGCAAGTCACCTTGGCCGCATTGACTTTTTTCTTGCCCTCTGGGATCGAAAAAAACTCCCATACAATGTGTTGGTTTTGGCTGGTATGGGGTATTGTATTCTTGCAGCCATCTTCTCCTCCCCTCCTCCTCCTCCTCCTCCTCCTCCTCCTCTTGTTGACCACCAATGTAAACTTGTGGTGGTCCTCTTGGTGGTTTTGGTGGTGGTGCAGATGCTCCAGCTGCTGCTGCTATTGAAGCCATTTCAAAGTACAAAATATACCTCAAAGATTGCAAAACAGGTCTTCCTAAGTCAAAGGACAAAGTCAGAATAAGGAAAAAAGGTGGGGTCTTTCATCATTTGGAAAATAAAAAGGGCTTGAACCAATGAGAAGTGTTATTTTCAGGTCACAAGACCAGGGATTTCATCATTATGAAACCAAAACTGTTCTGCACCAATAAAAAGTGTTATTTTCAGGTCACATGACCGACGCGCTTATGCGGTGCGCCCCGGGGAGCGTACGCGTAAGCGCGTCACATGTTCACGTTGCGCGATCGTATCCGCTCGAGTGCTTCCGGGTGCGCTTACGCTGTGCGTATCACGTGGACGCGGCTACGCGATACGTCACGATGATGTTTTCATTCGCAGCAATAGCGCTAACGGGACGCTCTCCGGAGCGCGCCCTGGGGCGCTTCAAAAGACTACGCTTTCCGGGGCGCTCTCCGGGGCGCGCCCCGGGAGCACTTTTAAATACAAGTAAAATATAGGATTCATTCATTTTCAAAAATATTACATTTTATAGCTATAGACATTTGCTATTAACAAAATTTTGAAATTCAAAGAAAAAAACATAAGTTTGGGGCCTTATATATAGTTAGGAATTAGCATTTAAAAAACCTATGAAATTCACTGAAAAAACCATAGGTTTCACACAAGTTATAGTTAGGAATTAGCATTTAAAAAACCTATGAAATTCACTGAAAAAAACCATAGGTTTCACATCCGTTATAGTTAGGAAGTAGCATTTAAAAAACCTATTAAATTCACTGAAAAAACCATAGGTTTCACACCAGTTATAGTTAGCTGGAAATTTTACTGACATAAAACCATTGAAATTCCCACGTTATAGTTAGTTGAACTCACTATAACTTGTGCGCCTGCAATGCACTGCTGATGACGTCACATATTACATCCCTCATGACATGGTCAGTGACATCACTCATGACATCACTGATGACACCATCTTTGTGACAGAGTGAGAGACCTCCTTTCAGTGTAATGTAACTCTTGAAAAACATAATCAAAAATAGTAACTAACGTCCTTGCCTCGCCTCTTATACATAATGGAAAACACGCCATATCCGGTGGCACCTAGATACTTTAGAAAAGTGGCGGCATTGGCGTCTAGTCTCTTGTGGGGGAACCTCCCGGCGCGCATTGCACAGGCCAAACTACACAGGGGCTGGTTTGATGGCGGTATTGCGTTGCCCAATTTGAAATTGTATTATTGGGCGGCACAATTGAAACCCATTAATCAATGGATCCATGCTCCCCAAAATGATCCAGCATTTCAAGCCGACAGGGCACAATTGGGCGCCAATAGTCCGCTGGCCCCGCTGTACGATCAGAGAAGAGTGTGTAAACTAGAGGGTCCCACCAGACTTACTGCAGCGCTGTGGCATACAGCGACAGCAGCACTAGAATGGAAGGGGAGGATAACCAAACTCACACCACTGTGGGACTCTCTGGCCCTGGGAAACCTGAGAAACAGTAGAGGCTTTTCACACTGGGACACTATAGGGATTTCTACGGTAGGTGACCTATGGGAAAGGGGAGAGGTGGTTCCATTTGTCAGGTTGAGGGAACTATACGACATGGGAGAGAGGGAATCATACAGATATGTACAGATACGGCACGCTCTGCTCGCTGCCATCCCCCCTGAAACGGAAGTGCCGGAGTCGTCCCCGCTTGAGGACCGCCTCCTTACAGACTTCATGATTGAACATGCGACATCACTTACATACCATAAACTGCTCAACAACTTACCAGACCCGATGACACCGTTGAAGGAGAAATGGGAGGGTGACATAAATGTAATGGACGAACATGAATGGAATGAGGCGATGGCGTCGCCAAAAGAAGTGGGTACCTCCGCAAGACTACGACTTGTGCAACTGAAAGTCTTACATAGGGTTTATTACACAAGGACCACATTACACCGCATACACAGGGCACAACATCCTTACTGCCTCCGTGGGTGTGGGGAGGAGGGCACGTTCTTCCACACATTATGGGACTGCCCACGTATCCAGGAGTATTGGAGGCAAATAATGAGGACGATATCGCAGACACTAGAGACCTCCCTAGTCCCCGAACCACGAAAATGCCTACTAAATGTTTGGGACCCTAACGATTTGTCCAGGCAGGGTCAACTCTGGGCTACTTTAGGCATAATGATGGCCAAGCGAGACATAGCACAGCGCTGGGGGGCGGCAGAAGTGCCAACGAAAGCAAAATGGTGTTTAAACATGGACAGGGCGATGGTGACGGAAAGGGCGGTGTACTCTGGCCGATCGTGTCTGGGGAAATGGAATAAAATTTGGACTCTGTGGAATGTGTATAGGGGGGAGATCTGTGAGCCTTTGCCGGAGGACGATCAGGAATCATCAGATGAGGAGGGGGAGGAGGACTAACAGGCTCCACTGGTGCCACAGGGAAGAGTGACCACGGGTCGCGGAGCAGACCTGGGACATTGGATGGAGTAATCAAGGGACCTGAAGGGGGGGACACCTAGGGAGTTGTATCCAGGAGAGTTTAATTACTCCTATCGTCATGGTTTTGCGCAGTCATGGAGGGATGTAGAATAGGTAGCACTGAAGGAGCGCTTCTTGACTCAGCTACTGCAGGACAATATCCAAAAATGAACAACCACAATGTGATTCCTTTTGTTTTGTATTGTTGTTTCTTTGTTAAAAAACTGAAAACCAAAAACCTGTATTGATCAGCTAAATAACGCGAGCACCGTACCTTTTTTTAAAATTTGGGTGGTGAAAAGTACTGCAAGAGTATGGTATTTAACGCACAACCTTACCTTATTGCATTGTGGACGTAAGATTGTGATAGCGGCAGGCCCTACGGGTTGTGGGCCATCAGCTGTGTACAAATTAAAGGTACAATAAAGGTTTTTGAAAAAAAAAAATTGAAACTAACATTTAAAAAAAAAAGGAGATACCCATACCAGTTACAACAACCAATTCAGTAATTCCACCATCTATATACACATCCTCTCATTCAGCAACAGTTCTATATAGTCACTCATACATATACTCACTCATCATATGTAGTGATACACATATACATCCTGTTACACACTGACAGTCATCCAAAAGTTACTCACACACATACTCACACATGCAAATAAACTATTGAACATCCATTTATTTGAATATACAGCTATACACACACTACCACCTTACTTCTAAGGAAACTTACACATACTTACTCTCTTAAACAATCACTTATAGAAACACATACTTATTTAAACAGGAACTCTTTCAATCTCTCACTCTCACTTATATACATTAATACTCACATATACTAGATTAAAACATATGTAGTTACTGATAAAGACACTAGTGAGACAGTCATTCACTCACTAACACACACATATACACACACATCCACCCATACAGACATAGTGAGTCAATCATTGATGCATCTATGTGTTAAGTAACACCCCCACCAAACCATACAGACACTCATACTGATACTAAAAAAAATCTAATAACCGATATACACACACACATGTAGCTACTCACCAACCCATGCAGCGACTTATACACAAAGTGAAACACTGATACAAACATTTAAATATTTAAACAATACCCGCTAACAATAAGCCAGTTAACCAATCAATTTTTTTTTAATAAAACATCCATTAACACCCTTATTTAAACATTTATTCGTCCATCGACCTTTACAAATACATATATAAAACATATTGATTTTTCAGAAAGACACACATTTACTGGATGGTGTCATCAGTGATGTCATGAGTGATGTCACTGACCATGTCATGAGTGATGTAATATGTGACGTCATCAGCAGTGCATTGCAGGCGTGCAAGTTATAGTGAGTCCAACTAACTATAACGTGGAAATTTCAATGGTTTTATGTCAGTAAAATTTCCAGCTAACTATAACTGGTGTGAAACCTATGTTTTTTTCAGTGAATATATATATCGGCGATAAACAGTTTATATGAAAATACATCAAAATATATCGATTTTCATTTACAGGAATTTGTGACTTCCCTTCCCGCTTATATCAAAGACACTAATTAATTTATGCATTCCTTAAATCAATGTACGTGGTCGGCTGACTACTTGTTAATAACCATGGACATAGCCACCTTATATACAAGTATCTCCCATACAGATGGTATTAATGCCATCAAGTTTTACCTGGATAAAAGACCATTGGAATTGTATAAACATAATAACATGCTTGTTTCCATGGTGGAGAAATGTCTAAACAATAATGTTTTTCTGTTTGAGAACCAGGTATACAAACAATTGAGGGGGGTGGCCATGGGGGCATGTTTCTCCCCCAGCTACGCGGGGCTCCACGTTGGCTGGTGGGAGGAACATGTCCTCAAGGTTACACACTCCACATTCTGGCTGAACAACATTGTCAGATATTGGAGATACATCAATGATGTATTTATTGTCTGGAAGGGCTCTAGTGAACTGGCACAACAATTCGTTGAGAATATTAATAACTACAATCTAAACCTGACCTTCACCGCTGACATCAGTGCAAAGGAAGCAAGCTTTCTAGATGTGCAAGTGCAGATAAAAGATAATACTCTGACTACTAGTCTATTTAGGAAAAGCACCGCAGGCAATTCCATATTGCATGCGCAAAGCTTCCACCCGCAGCACACTATCCGAGCTATTCCTTATGGTGAATTCCTGAGGATACATAGGGCCTGTAGTTCTACTAAACTCTGTGATCACCATCAGCTGGAAGCAAAAGCCAGATTAATAGCGAGGGGTTACAGTTCCCATACCCTTGATGTGGCGATGCAGAAGGCTAACCGCCTCAATCGTCTCGAACTACTAGATCCTCTTAGAATATCCAATTCACGAACATGTGAGGGCCAGGATTGTAACAACATCAGACTAATCACTGGATTTAGTCGCCAAGCCCGACAGATTGCTGATATGGTTAAGACACAATGGCCTGTCATACTTAATGACCCTATACTCAAAGACATTCTGCCCAATACTCCAACCATCACCTACAGGAGAGCTTTCGGTACGCAAAATGAATTAGTCACCAATAGTCCAGAGTTATCGAAGAGCGACAACTGGTTATCCCCACGTAAGGGCTTTTTCCGATGCAGTTCGTGCAGGGTCTGCACTTTCGGAATTAATACCAAGTCATACACAACCCCCTTTAGTGTAAAACCTGTTTTTCTGAATGCACATTACACTTGTAGGACAGAACTGGCAGTATATGTGCTTACTTGTAGTTGTAACCTGAGATACGTTGGCAGCACCAAACTACCCGTGTACCAACGTATATTACAACATCTGAGGGCCATTGTGAACGCTGACCAAAGCTATCCTGTAGCTAGACATTTTCAGCAAGTTCACAATAAAAATCTGGCACAATTAAAGTATTTTGTAATTGATGCTGTGACCACCTCTAAAAAAGGTGGGGATTATGAGACAAAACTTAGGCAGCTTGAATCACGATACATTGTGCAACTAAACAGTAAAACACCGGGGGGCCTGAACATGGGAGAAGATTTAAGTAATTTTCTGTGAGAATCTATTGACCTTTAGTCTCATGATATTATAAGACCAATAATATTATCTCTGGAACTGTCTACGCCTACCATCACTTGGGAAAATAGGGACCCCTGTATATGATGGATTCTGTTTGCTGGCTTCATTGTAATTAACAGATATCTATATTGAAAAAATATTACCGTATGTACCAGATGACCTGTTTAGAGCAGATTTTTGAAATGTTTCTTTTTTTATTCTTTTGTAACAAAATTAGGTTTGATTCATTATGTTAAAGATTGACCTTTTGTATTATTTTTCAGTTGTCACGTTTTTCTCCTTATGCACTAATGGTTTGGTATTATTTTATTCGATATAGAGCACCATCGTAATAGCATTAGCATACATAGATACTTTGTTCTATATTTGCTCTGACAATCCATTATGGAGATATAAATTCGCGCAGCTTTCCATGTATTTTATATGGTGGTCACCACAGGGAATTCACTTTCCAAAAAATAAGTGGAATGATAAGCATAGGTCTGCACTATGAACATCTGATGGTCATATTATTATGTTGAGCTAAGTTGATAGTATAGGTGTACACACATGCGTATTTGCACAGTAAGATAAAGAAGCAAATTTTCACTTTATTATGCAGAATTTTGCACATATGAATGTTTACATATTGCACTAAGCACTTTATTATCCAGTGTGACCAATTTCATTGATCAGGAAGTTTAACATTCATATATGACTAAATTTGTAGTACTGTTTAAAATTATCTTGTATGATTTCCTATGCTCAATTCAACCCTAATATTGAAAGTGTAGGTTTATCAATAATCCCTGACACAATTTTGTGAACATTATATTTAGATGTATTTGTACGGTTATTGTTTTTAGCAACTGATATTCGTATTGTTGGTGAGACAATTTGCGCGAAGTGATTATATATCAAATTTATGTGTATATATATCAAATGTCCGAGCATGTAAATCAGTAGGCTGCTGTGAAATAGCTGTATGCAATATTATATTGTGCATTGACAGCGTTTTACTTGTACCCTTCTAAAATGGCGCCCATTTTCGTTAAAATATAGGCTTAGGCAATGTGTGAGTCCTACTTCTATTTCTATAAACATGTTTTTCGAATTTGGCCGCGCTACACAAAATGTATGCTATATATACTAACTGTGGTCCACACTCCCGCCAACAGTGAGCAAGGACGCTTTGTCCGAAACGCGTCTGTTCGGCATTTTTCACCCTGCACTTTATAATTTAATAAAGCAGTGAATACCTAAAGACTGGCTCTGGCGTATTTATATATATTTTATTCTTTTTCACTTAAAAAACCATAGGTTTCAGGACTTATATAGTTAGGAATTAGCATTTTAAAAAACCTTGCAAATTCACTTAAAAAACCATAGGTTTGAGGCCTTATATAGTTAGGAATTAGCATTTAAAAACCATTGAAATTGCTGCTATATACAAACGTGTAGCTTGCATTAACCATGAGCAAGCTACACGTTTGTAGCGAAACGCGTCGGATTTATTTGCTTGTATGCTAGTAAAAACTGCGAATTAAACTTTGGGAAACGAAGAACTTTGTGAGTGCGTACTCATTTCCTTAAACGAGGTGGTTGTTGAATATAATTGAAGGGTGGCTCTGCTGAGAAGTACGGCACCGGAGATGGGAGCGCTAGGGGTCTGCAACTGAGAGCCGAATCGGTGTATATATATATATATATATATATATATATATATATATAAATTACCTACTGTCGGTCGCCAGTAGGTAGTTATAGTTAGAACATATTTTCCATAGGAAAAGTTTTTTTGATTTGCTAATAACTTTGACGTGTTTAACCAATCTTCATGTAATATTCCCGAAAATAGGTCTATCCAGGTCAGCTCCTACCCTGAAAGTTTGGGGGTGATTCTTCAAGAGCGGGCTGAGAAAATAGGTAGGTCCAAAAAAGTGTTTTCTCTATGTAAATTTCCATAAGAAACTTTAGCCAAGGCTACAGTCTGCTGAATGGAATTACACCAAATTTGGCAAAAAGGTAGGGCTTGGTTCAGAAAGCGACCTTTTTTTAAATGATCTAAATCCGTTCAGTAGTTGTTGAGAAATTAAGAAAATAAGAGTAAAAAAATCAATTTCCCATAGGAAACTTTAGGCCAGGCTACAGCCTGATCTGCTGAAAGGAATTACACCACATTTAGGAAAAAGGTCGTTCTTCGTTCAGAAAGAGACCTTTTTTTGAAATGGTGTAAATCCGTTCAGTAGTTGCTGAGAAAATCAAAAAATAAAAATATCGATATCTAGGGCAGCGGTGGGTTTGTGACCCCTCCCAACCACAAGCTTCATTCTAATTGGCTGCCAGCACTCCAAACCAAGCAGTTCTACCGAGTCACAAGAAAACAATTGAAAAAAGATTAAAAAACAAGAAAAGGGACAGGGTAGAATCTCCCTGACTCCCTAGGCCTCCTCAGGGGGTCCCACAAGGACCCCCAGGGCCCAAAAAAAGCATATTTTCTTTATTTCGGTGAAATTCACGCTGGGGTCGCGCATCCCGCCAACTAAGTCCCCTTGTATCCTGAGGGTCCCTGGGGGCCAACTAGACTACCAGGTACCTTCAGTAAGCGCAACAGAGTAGCGTTGCAAAGAGGTGTAAAAAGGGGCGAGGCCTTGGACCACCTGTCTGCAACGCAGCTCTGTGGCGCTCGCTGAAGGTACCTGGTGGGCTAGTTCACCCCCAGGGACCCTCAGGATTCAAGGAGAGTTTATCCCCCAACTCAAAATGTACCACGGGGTGCGTTTGCACACTTGTCACATTGGGCCCCAGCCCCAGCCCCTCTGGCATGATGTAAGTTGGGGGATTAAGTCCCGTTGAATCCTGAGGGTCCCTTGGGTCCAATTAGCCCACCAGGCACCTCCAGTAAGCACCACAGAGCTGCGTTGCAGAGAGGTGTAAAAAGGGGTGTGGCCTTGAACCACCGCTCTGTAGAGCAGCTCTGTGGCACTTACTGGAGGAACCTGGTGGGCTAGTTGGCACCCAGGGACCCTTAAGATTCAAGGGGACTTAATCCTCCAATTTACAACATGCTAGGGGGCATGTTTGCACAGTGGTGAAGGGAGGGGGCGATGCCTGATATAGGAAGTTAGCAATCCTGTTGTGTGGGACTTACTGGTGGTAATAAAAGGGATAGTCGGTCCCCAAGGTTGACGTTGGGGGCTCACTACTCTTCCTGTTACCTCCAGTACATCCCACACAGTGGGATTGCTAATAGGTGTTTCTGAGGCCATGCTCACCTTTCTCCACCACTCTGAAAACATCACTGATATATTATAGTTAGAAATTAGAATTTAAAAAACCTTTGAAATTCACGGAAAAAAACATAGGTTTCAGAGGCATTGTAGTTAAAAATTAGCATTAAAAAAACCTATGAAATTCACTGATAAAAACATATTAGCATTTAAAAAACCTTAGAAATTTACTGAAAAAAACACAGGTTTCATTGACGTTATAGTTAGTTGGACATTTCACTCCTACAAAACCAGAGAAATTCCGCTGTTATAGTTAGTTCAGCTAGCTATAATTCGCGCTCCCTCATTGTACTGTGATGATGTCATATATTACATCATTCATAACATGGTCAGTGACATCACTGATGACATCACTGAGGACATCTCAAATGACATCACTGATGACATCATCCAGTGACTGAGTGTTTCTTTATAGTTTAAATATGTTTTGTATATATGCCAAGGTGTATTGAAGAATGTGTGGGTGTATAAGTGTCTGGATGGAGGATTTAGTAGGTGCGTGACTGAATGGAATCACACCAAATTTAGCAGAAAGACCGATACTGATCCAGAGAATTGCCTTTTTCTGATTTGGTATAAATCTGTTCAGTAGTTTGGGAAATATTAAGGAAAATCAAATTTTTATAAATAGGGATGCAGAAACTCCGAGGATCCAACTGTCCCCATGCTGAAATATGATTCGCTGCCAAAACTTCAACAAGGAGTGCAGACAGAAACAAATGCTAAAAAAAGAGAAGGGAGCAGGTTAGGAATACCCTGACCCCATAGGCCTTCGGGGGGGGGGGGCTCACAAGGCATAAAAAACATTTTTTTTAAAAATAGTTTCGGCAGGAACCCCTATTTGAACTGCAGCTCCAGAAGCACGGGCTCTCGTCCTTCTGTAATGCTTAGCCCCCGGGGTGGGCCAGGTCCTGAGAGCATGAGGAATTATAAACATGTGGGGGATGCCAGTGTGTGACTTCCCATGCCCTTGGACCCACCATCTTACTGGCGCAAAAGTCCATAAATAAATGCTGGGTATTTAAAAATATGTGTGTGGGTGGGCCCCCTGGGTCCCCCATGCCCAAGGGACTGCCACCTCTCCAAGGCTAAACATTTAACATTAATGCAGGGGCCCAAGCGGCCCCCGCAGCTCCATGGATGCCACCTCCCCGGGACATTTATAAATATGTGTGTGGGTGGGTCCCGTCTCGGTTACCTCCACCTCCCAGGCCTAAACATGTAACATTACTGCGAGGAGGTGTGCGCAGACCCCCTCGCAGCACCGGGGATGTCACCTACCCGGGGCTGTTGTGTAGCTCCCACGAATCCATAGGATCTGCACATTTGTGGGACAACATAAACTTTGAACAAGGTGCCGAGACTGATTCCGGGCACGCCCACAGGATATGTTTGCCTAGAGACCAGCTAGCTCGCTCACAGTGCCACTGTAAGTCCCCCTAACCTTACCAGGGAGCGAATGGTTTCTGGCACCACTGAACATGGCATCCTGACCCCTCAGGGATCGTGAAAACAGATCAGAATCTCATGTTCAGTTACCCTTGCTTTCCTGTGCTCAGAAAAGTATACAGAATACACAGTAGGACGTTTTCAATATATTTATTGAACCAACGTTATTCTGGTATAGAATACATGTGCTGCGATAATCTGTAGACAGAAGCAGATAAAAGTGATTACCAGCACCAAAAGCGTAAATAGTAGATATAGCTCTACCATGGTGCTAAAACAATGTATATATGCAGGCATAGAAATAAACAGTAATAGGGTGTACTTGTACAATGCAAATGCTACTCTGAGTGTTCCTAGAGAATTTGTAGGTGGGAAACCAAGAATCCACCCCAAAGGATGACCCAAACCCTATTACCTGGCGGGAGAGAATGTAGGATCCCGTCTTGGTCACGAACTGGACACCCCCTCATAGAGATGTCAGAACACTGCGTGATGAAGTCTCAGCATGCAGGGGCCCACTGTGTCAGCTGAAGTGCCTCCTCTACTAATCTTTTGGGATGCTCATTATTTATAATATAAAGAAGTCTTGTGATGTACGTATAGATTAGCGATGTTATGGATATGTATATAGCCCTGTCGTCCAGTGGATTGAGACACAATGACATTTGTACATAGTGCGTAAGGCCTTGCACATAATGTTCGAGGCATTTTGATAATATCCTGCGAAGCTATATGTGTCAACAAAGTAGTTTCAGAGAAAGTAATACAACATTGTCGTGCATGCAAATATGTGCACAAGTTCACGAAATAAATGTTATTGTGAAAAAAGAGGACAATGTAAGAAATGAGCAGTCTCACAGCATGGGCCTATCCCGGGCATATGACCGGGCATTTAAAAATATGTGTGCTGGCGGGCCCAGCCCCGGGGCCCGCCACCACCTTCCCAGGGCTAAATATTTGACATTAATGTAGGGTACCTGTGGGGCCCCCGGCAGTCCCAGGGACCACCACCTCCCGGGGGCTAAACATTTACCATTAATGCAGAGAGGCCATGCGGCACTCTGTAACCCCAGGGAACGCCACCTCCCTGGAGCTGAAATGAATGTAGAGGGTTAATCGCTGTCCCGGGCACCACACCTCCCCAGGGCTAAGCTGCAGGATGGAGGGGGCCTCTCACCCTCCCTCATGGAACCATATATGGCACTGAGATCCGGCACCCCCCATGGCTGGCTCCTGCTACCTCCTGAGGTGCCCACCCTCTGGAGGTAGCTGTTTGCTTTTGCTTGAAGGGTGAAGCAAAGGCAAACATAACAGCTCTGGCTTGCAGAAAGCTGAGTTTTCATCTGTTTCCTTGCAAGCAAATATGCATGCAGGGAAACAGATGAAAACATTGCTCTGACAGACAGGGAGCTGCCTTTCAGCATTCTCCTGTCTGTTAAAACAATGTTGGCTCCTTGCAGGAGGAAGGCAGCCGGCTAGGACCACAGGGCCATGGGCTCCGTCCCGCGGTCCCATTGCACACTGGGTGCCCTGGGTACACCCTGGTGACAGGGTCTGGTCCCGGGTGATAGGATCCCCGGTGCTAAAATCAGCCTGGGAAGGGGGGCCAGCGTACCCCCTCCTTATAAGATGATGGCCAGAGGATGGGGTCCCCAGGGTTGAAATCGGCCCGGGAAGAGAGGCCCCCTCTCCTAAAAGAAATATAAAATAAAGGTGAGAAGGGAGCAAAGGAGGCTGAATAGAGGTCGAAAAGGAGCAGAAAGAGGCAGAATAAAGGTCACCATCAAGCAGAAAGAGGCAAGATAAAAGTGGGAAATGAGGAGAAAGAAGCGAAATAATGGTGAGAAACGACCAGAAAAAGGCACATCAGAGGTCAGAACTGAGTAGAAAGAGTCAAAATATAGGTCAAAAACACTAGCAGAAAGAGACAAAATAAAGGTTAGAAACAAACAGAAGTTGTCAAAATAGAGCTCAGCAATGAGCAGAAGGAGGCAAAATAAAGATCAGCAATTAGCAGAAAGAGGCAAAATAGAGGTCAGAAACGAGCAGAAAGAGGCAAAATAAAGGTCAGAAATGAGGAGAAAGAGGCAAATAGAGGTGAGCAATGAGCAGAAAGAGGCAAATTAGAGGTAAGAAAGAGGCATAATAAAAGTCAGAAATGAGCAGAAGGTGGCAAAATAGAGTTCAGCAATGAGCAGGAAGAGGCAAAATAATGGCCACCTATGAGCAGAAGGAGGCAATATATAGATCAGAAATGAGGAGGAAGAGGCAAAATAAAGGACCCAAAATGAGCAGAAAAAGGAAAAATAGAGGAAAGAAACAAACAGAAAGAGGCAACAATAAAGGTTAGAAATTAGCAGGACAAAGGCAGAAAACGAGTAGAGAATGAGCAGAATCCACCAGGGCACTCATGCACTCACCCTCAGAACAGCTAAGACACTCTCACAGCCACTCAAAGACCCATTCAGACACTCATGCACCCACTCACAGATGAGCTGAGACACATACACCCCCTCACAGATCCAGTCAGACACTAATGCACCCACTTACTCATACACTCTCCTATCCATTCACAGACACCAGCCACTCACCAACCCATTTAAGCACTCACACACTCGGTCAGACACCAGCTGAGACACTCTTGCATGCATGCACTCACACACTCATTTTCAAAGATTACAAGTTACAGTTGGGAAATAAAATTTTAAAAACCTAAGGAATTCACTGAAAAAGCAAAGGTTACAGAGACGTTATCGTTACAAAATATCCCACTCACACATCCATTCACTCATCTATACATCTATTCACATAGACACTTTGTTAGAAATGGGATTTCTGGTTGGCTAAGGTTTGCGCCAAAGCCAGGCAGAAACCACCACTCTAGTCAGGGCAAGGGAGTTACACGCCAAAGATAACCCCTGCTCACCCCTTGGTAGCTTGGCACGAGCAGTCAGGCTTATCCCGGAGGCAATGTGTAAAGCATTTGCGCATGCTCACAGCAACAACATCCCAGGCACACTACGAACAGAACTCCACACAAGGTTATATAAAAATAGCCTTTGTATTCTCATAACACATTAGAATAGTAAACACATAACATACACTGTGCCAACTGGCACTGGGCCATATTTAGAAGGGATTATGTACACCTGACAGGGCCACATGGACCACTGTCAGAACCATAACAAAGTGAAGTTAGTAAAAGTAAATCAGATCATAAACGTACAACCAGTAACCACTGGTAATCAGTGTACTCATCAGGTGCGAATTACATTCTGCGCCAACCTCACCAGCATAAACGCATTATGCGATCTCCTCATTAGTCTAAACACATTAGGCACTACCTCCAAAGTATAAATAACATTAGGGGCGTACCTCACACAGTGAAACATAATCTCACTAACATAACCACATGAAATGCAAAGCAACCTCATAATCATAAACCAAATGTAGAGGTATCAAACAGGGTGCATAAAACATACTAAATGCCTTACATTTCCTAGCACCATAATCACATCAGCACATAAATCACATTAGGGCTTGGCACCCAGTATATGTAACAATCCCCCTGGCCAACTGGCCATCTCAAAAAGGGGCTCAAATGTCCTATGTCCACAAAGTTAGGGCTGCTGCCTAGGCAGGGAAGGTCCAGGGTGCTCTACTGCACAAAACCTAAACGTTGCTGCTGCCCACTACTTGCTGGGCAGCTGAGAACCATAACATGGGGGCCTAAACAATGCAGCTGGCACTAAGTGCTGTGCCGCTGTGGAAGGCCTGGCACCTCTGTGCCACTTCTGGGGCTGTCTCAAATCACTGGCAAAATGTTGGAGCCACATAAGCTCTGGAATCATGCGTACTTTGGAGCCATCTAGGCTTTGATTCAACTTAGGCCAATGCTGGAGCCACACAGGGCTCTTGTGGAACAGGTTATGCCCCCTTAATAAAGCCTGGGCCCCTCTGGGCCCAGGGAAATAGGTTTGGCCACGCATTGGAGCCATCTAGGCTCTGGGAGCAATGGTGGGGCTTGTGCCTGCCCCTGGGCCACTCTGGCCCTTTAAGAATTAAATGCCCCAATCGGTGGAGCGGCCTGCTGACAGACGGGCCGCTCTAACTCGGTGCCTCGCACTGGCACCACCAACACCATCTGCTCCCTCGGGGAGTGGGAAATGCCACCATGTCCCCCTGCCCAGCCCAAACTCCCTGGGCTGCTCTTGGAGGGACTCCTCTCTCCACACGGTGGGGGCAGACATCAGCAATGTGCCTCAAGCTCCCTCCACCTTCAGGCTGCACTTGCGGGTGCCCGCGGGGTTCTCCCTTCGCCATGAGAATTCCGCACAGGCAGGTACTAGCTTCCTGACTCCCGGCAGCTTCTCTCCTTCTCTTGCGTCGGCGAGCGCAGGATTTCCCTTCAGAACTGGAAGTCCTGCACGTCGTCAGACACTAAAGTGCCTGACTTCCTGTTTGGCAGCAGTTGCAGCGGTGATATCTAGGCAGAAACCAGGGGTAGGTACCCTCGAATAATAGAATACCTCAGCGGGGTGGGCACCCGCAAAACGGCTCCAATAAGCGGGGTGGGCACCCACAACAGGCCAAAAGTGCAGGGGGATCCCTACGTCGGGATCCCCACTAAGGTGATTGCAGCCTAGCGCTGCAAATGAAATGCAGAAGCGCTTCCTCCTGGGATAAAGACAGCGCTCTGCTAGAAAGTAAAAATAAAGTACTCACGAGGCGCGGGGGGGGGCACAAAAACCACAAAGTCCCAAGGAATGGCCCCTAAAGCAAAAGGGTCCCAGTAACAAGGTCCTCACAGGTGAAGAGGGCAGAAGGGTATCAAATAGAAGTCCTCCTGGTATCCAGGGGCAGGTCAATGCCCAGGGAGGCAAGCCTTCCCCTGGGCCCCAGCAGCAGCACACTCCAAGTAGATTCAAATAGCGAACAAGAACATCTTCATGGGGTCACAGCCCCTTATTTATACAGCTAAATCCCTTTGTGACACAGCTCAGGGCTAGGAGAGAACCAGTTACAACTGGTTCAGGAGCACTTGAGCACTTTGTTGCTCTGCTCCTCTCTCCTATTCACCAGACAGGCCAGGGACATCAGACGCACCACAGGGGGTGGAGCCAGCATTGTGGAGGGAAGGCACAGCCCCATTCAGGTCCCAGGTACAACTCCTCCTTCCCTTCTACATGCAGATCTACCTATTCACCACCGGGCAGACCCATCCTTGCTCCTGGAGCCAAGCACACCAGCCAGCCCCTGTCAATCACAAGCCAGACATACAATTCACATCAGGCAGGCTGACACTGCACACAGAAATGCCAACTTCTAGTGGGAGCACTGCTCCACTAGTCACAATCAAATCTGCGCACACCATTGCGCAGCATTTATCCTCACGAGATTGCACATACCAAACTTGACCCTGCACTCCTCTCATATCAGGAATTACCATGGACACACATCTTCCCCATGCATTCCTATGGGAGGGCAGGCCAGTCTCACCATACACAGAGAGCGCACCCACTTTACACTGGGCCACTGTGCTAACGTGCGCAGAGTCCTAAAGTCACCAACACCAGGTTACAGAAAAAAAGGCTAGGAGAACGCAAAAAGTTTCGGGGTGAACCTGCAAAAAGGGCCAAGTCCAACACAACCCCCTTCCTGCCAAAACGCGGGGCAGACCAATCACTCCCTTGATGGGCTTCCCTGCTTTGTGCAATAGAACACGGACGCAGGCCCGCAATGGCAGGGACACCCTCCGGTTCTACGCCACTATGAACCCACATGGTTCCCTCTGAACAAGAAATCTCCGGCCCAACTAGGATACCCCACTGGTACTCCCTAGTTGTCCACAGCCAGGACCAGGCCCTAGGCCATCCTGATGTCACAGGTCCTGGCCAATCCACAGAGTGGGGGGTAGTAACCCCTCACAACAATAGACATTCTCCACTCTCCTTCTCAGTGTAGCTCCAAACTACCACTGATCCTTCAACCTATGGTCCGCACCCTCAGGCTGACCAGAGGTCACGGGCCAGAGTGCCCCACCCTACCTCTACTTCTGGGGTTTTGCACCCTTCCAGGGAAGCACCCTCCAGAGCACAACTCTCCCACTAGTTCAGGACCAATCTCCATCACTGGTCTACCGTCTGGGATCTACATTCACCGGATGCACCGGGGTCAGAGGCGAGGACTCCCTCCCTCTGCAGCCCCTTCCAGAGTTCTGCACCCTCCCACTGTAGAGCAGGGTCCCTTTCCTTTAAGATGGGCCCTTCCTGCTCTCAGGGTAGTATTACCATACTCAGCCAGGGACCCTAAAGATTCTGGCGAGGCCTGCACCACCCCTTCGGGGAAACACAGGATTTCTTCACTTTAAGATGAGCCCCACCTGTGTTCACAGGGGTACCCCTAGAAGGAAACCCGGCCAGGACACTGATTACAGATGCCCTGCCTTCCAGGTCAGGCTACAACCCGAACCTGGCTTTCCCCTCCTCGGGGAACGACCTCCAGAGGCCGCATAAATTGGTCAAGCATTCTGGGCCATCAAATGCCCAGCGAGCCAGGACTTCACGGGGAACATGCATGCCCCCTCTTGAGGGTGATACATCACTAATGTGTTGTGTGACAGTCTGCCTGGCTCTAATCTCGCAAATTCCTGTCCACCTGACATCTGACTCAATTTAGGCAATGCTGGAGCCACACGGGGCTCTTGTGGAACAGGTTATGCCCCCTAATACAGCCTGGGCCCGGGTAAATAAGTATGGCCATGCGTTGGAGTAATCTAGGGTCTGGGAGCAATGGTGGGGCCTGGGACTGCCCGAGGGCCACTCTGGCCCTTTAAGAAATAAATGCCCCAATCGGTGGAGGGGCCCGCTGACAGACGGGCCGCTCGAACTCTGTGCCTCTCACAGGCACCTCCAACACCATCTGCTCCCTCGGGGAGTGGGAAATGCCACAGTGTCCCCCTGCCCAGCCCTAACTCACCGGGCTACTCATGGATGCGGGACTCGGGTCTCCTCTCGCAGGGGACTCCTCTCTCCATGCGGTTGGGGCAGGCACTGGCAATGTGCCTCGAGCCCCCTCCGCCTTCATGCTGCACATGCTGGTGTGCGTGGGGCTCTCCCTCCGCCATGGGAGCCTCGCACAGGCAGGAACCAGCTTCCTGACTCCCGGCAGCTTCTCTCCTCTTGAGGCGGCAGGCGCGGGACTTCCCTTCGAAACGGGAAGTCCCGCCCGCGGTCCGGCACTACAGTGCCTGACGAATGTCTGACAAAATATCGATTACAAAAATATCTACCTTCAAAAATATCGCAACAAAAATGTCGATTACAAAAATATCAACATGCTATCTCTAACAAGGTAAGTACAAAAATATTGAGAAAAAAATATCGATGTCAAAAATATCGTAATTAAGAAATATTGATTTTTAAATTAAAAACATATGTAATATAAATAAAATAATACTTATACATGTAAAAAACATAGTTACAATATGTTATATTATTTAAAATTAATAAATAATATGCATAATTAAAAAAAAATACTAATATACATGATACATAATATATACTTCCTTAATATTAGCTTTTTAAAAATGATTCTAATAACTTATAAATAAATAAAAATATTATAAATTACAAATAAATGTATACTTATAAAATAATAATATAAATAAAAATTATTAAAAATGTCAAACAGATTTAAAAAAATAAGTAAATGTTGGATACCGTTGGGGTAAAAATTACTATTCCCACTCCAGAGAGTGCAACAGTAGGGAAAGTGTTGGATAGCGTAGGGGTAAAAACTACTATTCCAACTCCAGAGAGTTCAACAGTAGGGAAAGTGTTGGATAGCGTAGGTGTCAAAATTATTATTCCAACTCCAGAGAGTGCAACAGTAGGGAAAGTGTTGGATAGCGTAGGGGTAAAAATTACTATTCCAACTTCAGAGAATGATACAGTAGGGAAAGTGTTGGATAGCGTAGGGGTAAAGATTACTATTCCAACACCAGAGAGTGTAACAGTAGGGAAAGTGTTGGATAGTGTAGGGGTAAAAATTACTATTTCCACTCCAGAGAGTGCAACAGTAGGGAAAGTGTTGGATAGCGTAGGTGTCAAAATTATTATTCCAACTCCAGAGAGTGCAACAGTAGGGAAAGTGTTGGATAGCGTAGGGGTAAAAATTACTATTCCAACTTCAGAGAGTGCAACAGTAGGGAAAGTGTTGGATAGCGTAGGGGTAAAAATTACTATTCCAACTCCAGAGAGTGCAACAATAGGGAAAAAGTTGGATAGCGTAGGAGTAAAAATTACTATTCCAACTCCAGAGAGTGCAACAGTAGGAAAAGTGTTGGATAGCCTAGAAGGTAAAAATAACATACTTATAAATAAATTAATATTTTAAAAATATTTTTAAAAGTTAATTATTAAATAAATATGAACTATTTACAAATACCAATACATAATTATTAAAAACATGATTAGCAATAAATAATGAAGTAAAAATAAATGAATAATAAATACCAAATAATGATAATTAATTACCAATTAATAATTAATTAACAAAAATATAATTAACAAAACAATTAATTAAAATAAATCATTACTTAATTACATTTGAATTACTTCCCACCCTATTCCATTATAAACCCATAACCCGTACAGAACATAGTTATCAATTATTCAATTAATTAAAATGAATTACAAATTATTAAAAAATAAATTACCAATTAATTGAAATTACTTTATAATTCCTAAAAATGTCAGTATAATGAAATTACTTCCCACCCTATTCCCCTATAAACCCATAACCCGCTACAGAAGATAATTATCAATTAATTAAAATGAATTGCCAATTATTAAAATGTAATTACCAATTAATTAAAATTAATTTATAATTCCTAAAAATGTAAAATTAATTTAGTATAATGAAATTACTTCCCACCCTATTCCCCTATAAACCCATAATGTATAATTCCTAAAAATTCATAATTAATTTAGCATAATTAAATTACTTCCCACCCTATTCCCCTATAAACCCACAACCCGCTACTGTACTAAAATACAAAATGTACTTTAATTACATAAATAAAAATAAAATACATATTAAATACATAATAATATACATAAAAATCAAATAAAGATCGATATTCGTAACATTGATATTACTAATATCGATATTAGTAACATCAATATTACTAACATCGATATTAACAAAATCGATATTACTTACCTTAGAAATTCTGTCCGATCGATATTAAATATATCAATATAACTTACCTTCTATATTATGTCCCTTCGATATTTAAACATCGAAATTATTGTATGTCGATATTTAAAAAACAATTTTTGGTCTGCCTACAGTGCCTGACTTCCTGTTTGGCCGCGGCTGCGGCGGTGATATCTCGGCAGAAATGAGGGGTAGGCACCCTCGAATAATAGAATACCACAGCGCGGTGGGCACCCACAAAACGCCTTCAATAAGCGTGGTGGGCACCCGCAATAGGCCAAAAGTGCAGGGGGATCCCTACGTCTGGATCCCCATGAATGTGATTGCAGCCCAGCGCTGTGAGTGAACTGCAGAAGCGCTTCCTCCTGGGATAAAGACAGTGATCTGCTAGAAAGTAAAAATAAAGCGCTCACGAGGAGCTGGGGGGCACAAAAACCACAAAGTCCCAAGGAATGGCCCCTAAAGAAAAAGGGTCCCAGTAACAAGGTCCTCACAGGTGAAGAGGGCAGAAGGGTATCAAAGAGAAGTCCTCCGGGTATCCAGGGGTAGGGAAGGGTCCAGGGAGGCAAGACTTCCCCTGGGCCCCAGCAGTAGCACGCCCCTGGTAGATTCAAGTAGCAAACAAGAACATCTTCATGGGTCAGAGCTCCTTATTTAGACAGCTAAATCCCTTTGTGACACAGGACAGGGCTAGGAGAGAACCCGTTACAACTGGTTCAGGAGCACTTGAGCCATTTGTTTTGCTCAGCTCCTCTCTCCTATTCACCAGACAGGCCAGGGACATTAGACACACCACAGGGGGTGGAGCCAGCATTGTGGAGGGAAGGCATAGCCCTATTCAGGTACCAGGTCCAACTCCTCCCTCCCATCTACCTGCAGATCTCCTTTTCACCACCAGGCAGACCCATCCTGGCTCCTGGAGCCAAGCACACCAGACAGCCCCTGTCAATCACAAGCCAGACTTACAATTCACATCAGGCAGGCAGACACTGCACACAGAAATGCCAACTTCTAAAAGTGGCACTGCTCGACTAGTCACAATCAATCTGTGCACACCATTGTGCAGCATTTATCCTCACGAGTTCGCACATACCAAACTCGGCCCTGCACTCCTCTCCTATCAGGAATTACCATGGACACACATCTCACCCATGCATTCCTATGGGAGGACAGACCAGTCTCACCATACACAGAGAGCGCACCCACTTTACACTGGGCCACAGTGCTAAAGTGCCCAGAGGCCTAAAATTCCCAACACCAGTTTACAGAAATAAAATGCTAGGAGAATGCAAACGTTTCGGGGTGAACCTGCCAAAAGGGCTAAGTCCAACACACTTACTTTAGAATACAGCCACTCACACACCAGTTCATGTAACCAAACAGCCACTCAAACAGACACTCACTCGCCCCTATAGAAACGTACACAGCCAGCCACTCACTCATACAGCCATTCAGACACCCACTCACTTACCCATAGTCACTTACGCACCCACTCACCCACTCATACAACCACTGACAAATCCATTCACTCACCAACATATTCACTCACACAGCCACTAGTATACCTACTTATATACCCATTGTTAGGCATGGCACCATTGGCGTGGGTGTCCCTTCCATTTTGTTGTTGCCTCATGTGTTTTTGCTGGTGTTAGATGATTTAGGCACTGTCCACTGCTGTCCAGTGCCACATTGTGAGTGCTCCCTATTGTAAATTGATGTATGGATTAGTGATTCCATGATTGGCTTGTTTGGTTTACTTGCCAGACCCTAGGTTAGTGCACTGAGTGTGCCCAGGGCTTGTAAATCCAAATGCTGCTGGTGCACCTACTTGCCAGTCCCTAAACCTTCCCTTTTCTTCATATCAGACACTCCTATGGTAGGCCCAAGGGCAGGGTGCATTGTAAGTATAAGGTAGGACAAGCCCTGGTGTGTGTGGGATGTCCTAATAGTGAATTACAGCCATTTTCAGTTTCACAATTGCAAGGCTAACTGTTCTCCATAGGCCAGAATGGGCAGTTAGATTATTACATCTTATACTCCTAACTGACCCAGGGAACATGGTAGAAATTCGAGTTTAATATGCCTGAACTCAGAATGATAAAATGCATCTTTTAGTGAAGTTGATTGTAACATTCTGTATATGAAAATACCACTTTTAGAAAGAAGGTATTTTCTTGCCTAACTATCCAAAGCCTGCATTTGCTAGGTTGTGTATTCCTTCTCTGGAGTTTGAGTGATTGTAATGACCGGATTTTCTGCTTAGATGGGGATCAGCCCCTAGGGGCCCCTCTAACCCAGCCAAAACGTAACCACATCCCTCCTCAGGACCATCTATCCAGGCACCTGGTTACCTACCTGAGGATGGGGAACTCGCAATATACAAGCTCATATTATCAGAAACACCACTAAATCTATAGGGATACTAAGAATACTCACTGATGACTAAGGATATCTTATAGTCTCGCGGCCACTCAGACCCAGACTAATCTACCCCAGGGCAGATATGACACACAATCCGGTGCGTCTACACATGGGCCTGCAGAACCCAATGCTCTCTTTTCCAAACGGTTTACAATCCGGCAAACCTACACGCCAGTCATCCCCCCTGACGCTCTCACTTACACTCGGTCCACAGTCCCGCGAACCTCCACGTTGGTCTCCCCCCCAATGCTCTCATTAACGCCGCATATCAACGACGACCACATTCCTATGAACACCTTCAGTTTTCTGTCTCTTCACTACTACAATAATATTATGGGATAGCCGAATTACTTAGTGTCAACAATTCCCTAGCTCAAGGGCTCCCTGTTCTCCCTATTTATTCAGACTTACCGGATCAGGGGCAGCATCTGTTCTGGCTGTAACATCTGACTAGGAGGAAAAAGGTTACCTATGCTTTGGAACAGAAGACGCTGTTTACAGGATTATGGGAGGGTGTACTAACTTGGTCCCTTAGTTGCAGGTCTCCTCTCTCCCTAATTATTCACTATTACTTACCTGATCAGGGGTAGCATCTGTTCAAACAGTAATACCTACCAGGAAAGGAGATTACCCTCACTGTATGGGGACAAAGATATACACACTATGTGATTGAGTTATTTCTTGATTTAAGCGCTCCTACTCCCTTCTGATCCATCAGTGGCTCAACGGCAACTGGCTAGAAGCCAGGCTAGCTTTATCATAAAAAAACTCATGCACTGTAGTTATGGGGATGTTTATTGTAATAAAATACAAAACTATGGGGTCTCTATAACTAGCAGTAACTTTAACACACCGCTGCAAGAAAAGGATTAGACATACAATTTATAACACACCGCTGCAAGGAAAAGGATTAGCAATACAAAAGCCTAGGGAATAAAGATAAGATTAAGATGTAAGTGTGATTAGTTCAGACTACCTCACCTATTAGAAGGAAGATTTCTCTCTGCCTCTGGTGGGATTAGGGCTCTCTCTGTCTCTCCCTCCTTCACCACATCATCACGCCTCTGGTTCAATTGCTCCAGCTGACAGCCTTCTTTGATGCTCTCTGCACTGCTCTCTCTCTCCTCATCTTCAGCAATCGTCTGCCTTCTTTCTCCATTCAAGAACTGCACTCTATTCTGCAGCTCCAGCAGACATCCTGTTCTCTCTCCAAGCTGAACTGAGCTCCAAGCTGAACTGAGCTCCAGGCTGAACTGCACACAAGCTGGAATGAACTCCAAGCTGGAATGAACACAAACTGAACTGAACACTCCTCCTCTCCTGTAGCTCGCTAATATGGATTCCTCTCCCCTCATGGAAATTTCCACCAGAGGGCTGCCTCCTACCGAATTCCTGTGCCAGCTCCCAGGCTTCCACGCAACCGCAGTGGCCAGCTGCTTGTTACGTCTGGGCCCAAGAGAAAAACACATTCTTCGGATAAGAAGCAGTCCTAACCGGTCCTCCTCTAGCACACAAACAGCCTTACTGTAAACTTTACCTTTCGCCCTGAAGCCACTCAGCTCCATCAAGATGGAGTCCCTCTAGTTCTAGGCCTGTAGGCCTGAAAGGGATGAAATACCCCTTAGCTCTGTCAGAATACCTACATAAACCATACCAATGTGTCTAATATAAGCAAGTATGTCAAAGCCAATAGGCAATAGACAGGTTAGAGTCAATAATAAGGGATCTATCATCATATTAAGCAGCTATCCTCTTCTAGGTCTGGAAGAAAGGGCTTAAAAGGGCCAACACAGGCTAAGAATACCTATCCTAGATGTGAGCAAGACTAAGATCTATATCACTGCTAAATAGAGCCAAAAACTCTGCCATTACAGTGATAGGCTGGGGGATTCCAGGAGACAGAATGAGTCAGCCCAGTGGTTAATAGAGAGATCTGCATCTAGATGGGAGGGAGGAGTTGCACCTGGGACCTGAATAAGAAAGTGCCTGCCCCCACAGTGCTGGCTCTCCCCCTTTGTGGTGCATCTGATGTCTCTGCCCTGCACTGTGAAAGGAGAGAAAGAATCATGTCATCAGAGTGCTCCAGGGCTGTGCTTTCCCACCACAATGCTGGATCCACCTCCTATGGGGCGTCTGATGTGTCTGCCCAGCACTGTGAAAGGAAAGAAGGAGTAATGTAAACAGAGTGCTCCAGAACTGGTTTGGACTAGGCAAAGGCCCCTTTGCCCACAGAGGACAAAGGATTTTGGGGTATTAATATTGGGACCCTGATCCCAAGAAATTAGATCACTTTTGGACAAACAAGAGGAAACCTTTGCTGAGGAGTGGAACCAGAAGAAACTATCCCTGAGCAAAAGTGCTCCTTGGCGGATTGGCCTGCAATGGCTGCCTGGCTGCCAAAGAGAGGAGAAAGGGCCTTTGGGTACTTCAACCACCAGCTCCCCAAGAGTTCTTTGGAAGTGCCTGCTGCTTTTGGGCCTTCTGAGGGACAGCATGTCGCAAGGATCTGGACGCGCGACTCAAAAGGAAGAAGCGTGTCGCCACCACTGCTGCTGCCGTCGCATCCTGGATGTCCCCGTAATAGCTGTCGTATTGCACCACATCGAGAGAAGCGTCTCCCAACGAAGAGGAAGCGTGTTGCTGCTGCTGCTGTCGCATCTTGGATGTCGCTGCTGTAGCTGTCGTATTGCACCGCATCGAGAGAAGCATCTCGCAACGAGGAAGAAGAGTGTTGGCTTCGCTGCTGCTGCCATCACATTGTGGTTGTTGCCGCTGTAGCTGTCGTACTGCACCGTATCAAGAAAAGCGCCTCGCATCCACGGAGAAGCATGCCGCCATCGGAGCTGCTGCCATCACATCTTGGATGTCGCGGCTGTAGTTGTCGCATTGTGCAAAAGCATATCACAACTTCGGAGAAGAGTGCAGCAGCCAAGCTGTTGCCATCACACCGCTGAACAAGGGTATCGCCGCTGCAGTTGACGCATCGAATTGAGACTTCTCGCATCATCGGAGAAGCGTGCCGGATCTGGAAGATCTTCACGTCTTTATTTCTTTGCACCGGAACTTTGCCACATTTCCATCGCTGCAACACTTTTGTTGTGGAAGCATCACGCATCGTAAGGTACATTGATGCAGGGGTCTCCAAACCGGTCCTGGAGGGCCGGATCCATTCCAGATTTTTTGGATATCTCCATTGAGATACATGTAGTAATTTTAAAAATCTGGCTTGGATCCAGCCCTCCAGGACCGGTTTGGAGACCCCTGAAGTGTTGCATTTTAAGAACTGAACGAAGCTAAAACTACCATCTTAAGTATAGTATTGTGGATTTTTGTCGTTTGTGGTCTTGTGTAAGTCTGTATAAAGAATACTTATTTTTAATTTACAACTTTGTGGTGTCCATCTGTAGTGTTGTCACTTGGTTACTGTATGTGGTCAAAAATGCTTGCCTCTGAGATAAGCCTGTCTGCTCGGGCCAAGCTACAAATGGGGTGAGTAGGGGTTATTTTAGGAGTGTACCCCCATTACGCTGACTAGAGGCAAGAGTCCCTATTTGTCACATGAACCTACCTGTGCCAACTAGAGACCCCCAAATCTAACATTGGTGGCAGCGGTGGGATTCTGGACTTGCATTTGTGACTTATGTACAGTGATTGGTGAACACTACTAGTGAGTGCAGACCAAAACACAACCACATACTCTTTCGTAGATTTCTTTTTGGGATTTTCTATTTTGGAGAGATGCCAAATTCAACTGTCATGGAGGGAGCAGAAACCATAGCCTCTGTTGATTATGATTGGGAAGAGGAGAAACTGGAAAGCTACAAAGTAATACAGCTGAAGCATTTCTGCAAGAAATTCAATGTTTCCATTGTTGGGCTCAAAAAGAAGGAAGAGTTCTACAAGGCGCTGAGGGCCTGGGTAGAAGCAAGGAAAACCCCTGAGAATGAGGATGGGGTGAGAATGCAGATGTGCAGCTGGAAGGGCCAGTGAGTTCAGTAGGAAGGAGAGCACCTTCCCCCACACGTAGCAGTGTTTCTGGCAGAGTATGTCTCAAGAGGAGCTAGAGGACAGAGAAATATGCAGAAGGCATGAAATGAAGCTGACAAAACTGAAGTTAAATTGGCAGTTTGATTTAGAAGTGCAAACCAGGAAGAAAATAAATTGCAGTTTGAACATGAAAAGGTTTTGAGGGAGTTGGAATTGAAGGCCAAAAGCTTAGAGATTACTCCCTCTGGTGGCAGCATACTGTCAGCGCTTGTGGAAGCTAGAGTGTATATTCCTAAGGATGTGGTAAAGGAGTTTTATGAGAATGATGATATTGGGCAGGGGTTCAGAGCCTATGAGGTAGCCATGTCTTTCCACCGGGTCCCTGAAAGAAATTGGGGAGCGAGTTGTGGGGGCGGTTCCTTAGTGAGGGGTGGGACACACTGTTAGACTTGCCTTCTGAAGTCCATAATTCGTATAGCCACATGAAGGATGCTTTAATGTCTGGGTATGGTTTAACCCCTGAACTCTATAGGCAGAGGTTTAGGAGTTGCAAAAAGATAGAAAACAGTACCAGGGTGGAATATGTCACTTTCTTTTGTAGAGTATTGGATGGTTGGGTAAAGGGCAGCAAAGTTAATGATTTTCAAGGTCTCTTTGATTTGATTGCATGGGAGCACTTGTCCAATAATTGTTTTCCAGAGCTGCGCCAGCACCTGATTGATAGCAGGCTGACTAACCCTAGGAAGCTTGCTGAGGAGGCGGCCTGCTGGGTTAGTACCCGGGTCCACAAGGGTCACATGGGAGACTCAGCAAAAGGTGGGCAGGGTCCCCAGCAGAATAGTGGGGGGACAAGGGTAAACAGAAGGAGTTCCGTAAAGGGCCCCAAAGTAATTCCCCAGGGAACCAAGGGAAAGGTTCCCAGCCTCCCCCTGAGTGAAAGCCAGGGGTCCCGACAGGTAGTCCTTTTCCCCAGGGACCCCTGAAATGTTACAAGTGTGGTGACCTGGGTCATAAGGCGAATGGCCCGAGGTGCCGCCTGTTTGGAAATTCAGCACGCAATGGTGCTCCGCCCCAGCAGATGGCAAGTGTAGCCCTGGGGGAGGAGATTGGTGTCCAAGAAGGGTGGGGTCCCGCAGAGATGTCCCTTGTCTCTTTAGGAGACTGTGAGGTGGTCCCAGGGACCCAGCTGCCCATAAACACTAAGAAATATGGGCAGTGGGTGACCATCAATGGCCATAAGGTGGAGGCTCTTTGAGATACAGGAGCCAGTGTGACAGCCGTCAAGTGTCACCTGGTGTCTCAAGAGCAGATTGTCCCTCATGCATTTTGCCGAGTTGTTGCCGCCGACAACACAGAGAGCTATTGTCCAATGGCTCAGGTTCTCTTTAAGTGGGGGGTCTCCAGTACTCATCAGGTAGCTGTGAGGCCCGCCATGCCTGTTGACTGTTTGTTGGGGAAGGATTTAGATAGCTCCCCTTGGGGAAAGGTGCAGAAGAGTACTCACTTGGAGATGGTGGGTCTATCTGACTAGGCGTGTGTGACCACCCAGTCAATGGCAGCCTGTAGGGGTGCTCAAAAGGATCTGGAGCCTGAGAGGGAGGCCCAGGAACCTGTCTTAGAGAGAAGAGGGAGGGGGCGCGGGAAACCAGCCCTTGAGGTTCCCATGGCCCAGGAGGAGGTAGACCCTGAGGGGGATTCCCTGGAGCCTACCGGGGAGAAGGTAGCTGAACTGGGGGACCTGCCTGAGCTGACCCATTGGCAGCAGAAAGGAGGCACCTCCAGGGAACAATTCTGCCAGGAGTGGAGAGAATGCCCTTCTCTTCAGGGTTTGCGCAACAGGCTGTAAGCCAGGCATAGAATCTACTGGGAGAATGGTCTCCTGTATAGTGAGCCTAAGGTTGCTGAGCCTGGGTCAGCCCGTGTGCTGGTGGTACCCCAGCGCTTCAGAGCCTTCCCACTGGGGCTGGCTCATGATGTGCCATTGGCAGGACATTTGAGGCAGAACAAGACCTTTGAGAGGCTTGTCACCCACTTTCATTGGCCCCAAATGCGTAAGAGTTCAGACACTCATTGCAGTACAGGTCAAACTTGCCAGGCAAGTGGAAAGAGTGGGAGGAAGCAGAAGGCTCCTCTCCAGCCATTCCCTGTGGTCAGCACCCCCTTTGAATGGGTGGATATTGACATTGTGGGGCCAGTGGACCAAAAGACTGCCATGGGTAACAGGTTCATCCTGGTCTTGGTGGACTATGCCACCCGGTACCCGGAAGCCATACTTCTGAGGACAGTTACGGCCCCCGTGGTGAGACGAGCACTGATGGGAATTTTCTCCCAAGTGGGATTCCCTGGCGAGGTAGTGTCTGACTGGGGCACCAACTTCATTTCTAAGTATATGAAGTCCCTGTGGCAGGAGTGTGGGGTAACTTACAAGTTCATCACTCTTTACCACCCCCAAGGAAATGGGTTGGTTGAAAGGTTCAACTGAACCCTAAAGGACATGATTATGGGTCTTGAGGAACCTATGAGGTGTAAGTGGGACGTCCTCTTACCATGTCTGTTGTTTGCATACCTTGAGGTGCCACATAAATCTCCAGGATTCAGTCACTTGAGCTTCTCAATGGACACCCAGTCAGAGGACCTCTGAGTCTGGTCAAAGACGACTGGGAGCAATCTCCCAGGAAACCTCCCCAGGATGTATATAGCTACATGCTGGCCTTCAGGAACCAGACATGGCGCTTCAGACTACTCGCTGAGGCAAATCTGGAAGCCAGCCAGGAGGATATGAAGCGATGGTATTAACAGAATGCCACTCTGGTAGAGCTTCAACCTGGTCAGAAAGTGTGGGTCATGGCACCAGTGGAGCCCTGCATGCTTCAAGATAAGTGGACCGGACCATTTGAGGTTGTGGAGCGCAAGAGTCCAGTAACCTACTTGGTGTACTTGCGGTCTTCGAGGAACCCCTTGCGGGTCCTGCATGTCAACCACCTTAAGCCCCATTTGGGGAGGTCCGAAGTGGGCATGCTCTTAGCCACAGATGCTGGAATGGAGGAGGAGACTGAGCTTCTTCCTGACCTCCTGTCTGCAACAGAGCAAGATGGGTCAGAGGATGGTGGTAACCTCTCTTCCACCCTGACCTTGAGCAACAGAATGACTGCCGCCAGTTGCTGGGACAGTTTTCTGACCTGTTCTCCCTGGTTCCTGGTATCACAGATTGGTGCGTCCATGATGTGGATACAGGTGACAGCTTACCTGTGAAGCACAAAACGTACAGGGTAACTGACAGGGTGAGGGCTTGCATCAAAGAGGAGGTCTCAAAGATGCTTGCGCTAGGGGTGATTGAGTCCTCTAGCAGTCCTTGGGCCAGCCCAGTGGTTCCAAAGGTTGTCGTGCCGGGTGCCACACTTGAACTCCGGTTCTGTGTGAACTACAGAGGTCTCAATTCAGTCACAAAGACTGACGCGCACCGCATCCCCAGAGCTGATGAGCTCATTGATTGGCTAGGGGCTGCACGGTACCTCAGCATGTTTGACTTAGCGTCTGGGTACTGGCAGATCACCTTGACTGATGGTGCCTAGGAGAGGTCAGCATTCTCCACACCATAAGGGCATTTCCAGTTCCGGGTTATGCCCTTTGGGATGAAGAATGCCCCTTCCACCTTTTAAAGGTTGGTCAACCAGGTGTTGGTTGGACTGGATGAGTTCAGTGCCACCTACCTGGATGACATCGCAGTGTTCAGCACCAGTTGGGAAGAACATCCATCTGCACCACCTCTAGAAAGTGTTGGCTTGGGAGCCCCCCAAAACCCAGACAGAAGTGAGGTCCTTCTCAGGACTCACAGGGTACTACAGGAAGTTTGTCAAGGGAAATGGCAACATTGTTGCACCCTGACAGAGCTGACTTCCAGGAAGCAGCCCAAGAAAGTGATTTGGACTGACACCTGTCAGAAAGCTTTTGAGGCCCTGAAAGCTGCCATGTGCACGGCGCCCGTGCTCCTTGCACCCAACTTCTCCAGAGAGTTTATCGTTCAGACAGATGCTTCAGAGCATGGTGTGGGGGCTGTTTTGTCACAGATGAATGAAGAGGGCCTAGATGAACCTGTAGCCTTCATCGGTTACTTCCACGGGAACAGAGGTGGAGTGCCGTGGTCTGGGCACTGAAGAAGCTGAGACCATACATGTTTGGGACTCACTTCCGGGTTCTGACAGACCACAGGCCCCTCAGATGGTTTATGCAGATGAGGGGTGATAATCCAAAGCTGTTGATGTAGTTAATTTCCTAGCAGGGTATGGACTTTACGGTGGAACACCGCCCTGGTACAGAACACGCCAACGCTGATGGTCTGTCCAGATTTATCCGCCTTAGTGATAAGAACTCCCAGGAGTGAGGTAGTTCACCCCACATTTCAGCTGGAGGGGACACATGTTAGACCTGGCCACCATTAGCGTGGGTCTCCCTTCCATTTTTGCTGGTGCCTCATGTGATTTTGCTGGTGTTAGATGCTTTGGGCACTGTGCCACTGCTGTCCAGTGCCACAGTGCGAGTGCTCCTTATTGTAAATTGATGTATGGATTAGTGATTCCATGATTGGCTTGTTTGGTTTACGAGTCAGACCCTAGTACAGTGCACTGAGTGTGCCCAGGGCTTGTAAATCCAAATGATGCTGGTGGATTTGCAGCACTGGTTGTGCCACCCACAGAAACAGCCTTGTAAAATGTGTCTAAGGCCTGCCATTTCAGAGCCAGTGTGCAGTCTGGTACTGTCATGCTGACTGGGCAAGTGCACCTACTTGCCAGTCCCTAAACCTTCCCTTTTCTTCATATCAGACACCCCTATGGTAGGCCCAAGGGCAGGGTGCTTTGTAAGTATAAGGTAGGACAAGCCCTGATGTGTGTGGTATGTCCTAATAGTGAATTACAACCATTTTCGGTTTTCACTATTGCAAGGCTACCTGTTCTCCATAGGCCAGAATGGGAAGTTAGATTATTACATCTTATAATCCTAACTGACTCAGGGAACATGGTAGAAATTCGAGTTTAGTTGCCTGAAAAAAAATAAACAAAGAAAAGAAAGATGAAAAAAGTGCAAGCAAAGGAGTAAAAAACAAAAAGAGGAACAATTGGACACGGAAGAAGTAGATTTGGATAAATCTATTATCAATCTTTCCAATGTACCTCTCACCATTCCCGAAAAACAATTGTTATCACTTGGTCTCAATTTTTGTCCTGGCCAGTCGTTTAATTACAGCTCTACAAGAATCAATATTTTTAGGTTCGTCAGAAAACTCAAATTAAGAAAATATTTTGCTTTCAAAACAAACAAAGACAAAAATACTGAGTTTCAAGAAAATACCGATACTAATGTAGACAATTTGGGAATTAGTGCAGCAGATATACCCACATATTTAAATCTACATGACCTGAATATCGGAGAAGTTGAAACTGACGATACCAGCTGTGACCAAACTACTCAAACCAGATTTAGGAATATCAATCTACTGCAAAAAGGAGCTGGGATCAGCCCCTTTAAGAAAAAATCTAATTTCATTCCAATAATGCCCAAAGACGCTTTGGATACTTTCCATGATTGTGTGGTCGAAGACATTAAAAAGCTAAACACACAAATACAGTCCAGAAAAATAAAAAGGAAAAATCATATACAGCAAAAGAAACGAGACTACGCTAATTTAATGAAAAAACTGGGGGAGAACAATGAAATTATCATAAAAAAATCGGACAAAGGTGGCAATTTAGTTATCTGCCTCGGGAGGACTACATCAAAGAGGCCAAACGTCAACTCAACAATTCTGACTGTTATGAATTGTCTAACATTAAAAACTATAACAAAGCCACTGAGTCTCTAAAGAAACAGCTGATGCAACTACGGAGAGAAGGACTCGTGTCCAATGATGAATTCAAATTTATGTACAATGACAACCCTATTGTGCCTGTTCTTTATTTAATACCGAAAGTGCACAAAGCTGTTTCTCCCATACCTGGCAGGCCGATCATTTCTGCTATAGGTAGCGTAGCCAAACAAGTTGGTCAATATGTTGATTTTTTCCTGCAAGACCTCGTTAAGTCACTTGCTAGCTATATCAAAGACACTGGCGATTTTCTTAGTAAAGTGGAAAATCTACAATGGTCAGAGGGAATGTATCTTATTTCATTAGACATTGAGTCTTTATATACTAGCATTGACCACCAGGCAGGACTTAACGCAGTGAAATTCTTTCTGGACCAAAGGCTGTGTGAATATTACCAACACAATAAGGCTTTAATCAGTTTGATGAGCTGGTGCTTAAATAATAATTTCTTTCTTTTTGGGAAGGAGTTATTTAAGCAATTGACAGGCGTGGCAATGGGAGCCTGCTTCTCCCCCAGCTATGCGTGCTTGCACGTTGGCTGGTGGGAGGAGCAGGTTCTTAGGAGGGACTATAAAGCAATTTTCGATGTTAACATCAAATATTTCCTTAGATATATTGACAATATTTTTATAGTATGGGAAGGGAGCAGACAAAAAGCAGTGGAGTTTATAGATAACATCAACATGAACAATTTAAATCTACACTTCACCTCCCATATAGATGACTCCAGTATAGAGTTTCTGAATGCAAAACTATTTGTCAAAAATAATAAGGTAGAAAGTACTTTATTTAGGAAGCCTACGGCTGGGAATGTAACACTTCATGCTTCAAGTTCTCACCCTAGGCATCTTATTGCTAGCATCCCTTATGGAGAGCTTCTACGCCTCAAAAGAATATGCAGTGTGGATACTGAGTTTGACACCTGTGCAGCAGAATCTATGCAGAGGATGAAAGCTCGAGGCTATTCTGATAAAGTACTTAATGCAGCACTAGCCAAAACTGCACTCAGATCGAGAGCAAGCCTGTTGCCACAATCAAGGGAAGAATTAGTTGATTCAAACAACTCTCTTGAACCCATGGCCACTTCGGACATGGGGCGTAATGACCAATGTCCCAGATTGATAACAACTTTTAGTGAGAATGAGCGGAAAATCAGGTCTATTGTCAATAAGAACTGGGCAATAGTACTAACTGATCCTGTTTTGAGAATAAGTTTGCCCCAAAGTCCGACTATAACATTCAGCAGAGCGAAAAACATGGGTTCTGTATTGGATCCAACCAGTCCTGAAATTAGAACTAATTCCAACTGGCTAAAACCCAAATCGGGTTTCTGTAAATGTTCCACGTGTCGTGCTTGTAGATTTGGGGTTAACAAAACTGAGTATCAAAGTATAATTGCAAGACTGACTTCGCAGTCTATGTTCTCATGTGCACCTGTGGTCTCAATTATATTGGGAGCACTAAGCTACAGGTGCACGTGAGAATATTACAGCACTTACGCGCAATTTTGCACAGTGATCCTAGTTATTCTGTGGCGCGCCACTTCAAGCAGGTGCATGAGAACAACTTAACCTGTTTTCAGTATTTTGTGGTGTCCTCTGTTCCGAAACAGCGTAGAGGTGGCAATAGAGAGGTACTACTCAGGCGATTAGAAACTTGGGGCTCCATTAGGATGTCGGGAGGATTGCCTCCGCCAGGGTAGCGGTGGCCACCGCCACCCTGGCGGAGCCAATCCGCCCGACATCCTTCCCTGCATTCCCCCCGCCATATTACGATAGCGGAGGGGACGGCAGCGGTGGGAAACACCGCCCACATGTTTTCCGCCCCGGTCGCCTTGCGGCCGGGGCGGAAAAGGGATAACATGGTGGCGGTGTCTATTAGACACCGCCAGCCATATTAGAATAGGCATTTTTCAATGCCTTTCTGTGGCGGCAATGCCGCCACGGAAAGGCATGCAGTGTTCTCTCTGGGGGGCCACTGTGGGCCCCCAGAGTGACGGCCAAAGGGGGGTGGCACATGGGGGTACCTGTGGTACCCCCCTGCATTTGCATAATTGCAGCGGCAGGCACTGCGCGGTGCCTGCCGCTTGGATTATGCAAATGCGTGCATTTGTTTTTAACATTGTGGCGGGCGGTGCAGTGAGCACCGCCCGCCACAATGTTAATTTGAGGAATGCCTAATGCCAATGTCGGGACCCCCGCCCTTTAGGCGGGCGGTCCCGATCTCCGTTAGGGTGGCGGGCGGACTTTTTCCTCCCGCCATCCTCATGGAGCCCTAAGTTCATTCTCGATTTCGATAGCAAGTGTCCTAATGGACTTAACAACACGGAAGATATGTACACTTGTCTATAAGACTCGAGATCTCTGTTCTTTGGTCTAAATATTGCATGTATCAAAAGCTGAAATGACGATCTGATTATGACAATTCTGTTTACTTAATGTATTTTAAAATTTGCCTTTTATGGATTTTTGGGTTTCTTTTTTCTATATATAGGAATAGTTGGTAACATTTCACCTTGCTTATTTGCACTAATGCCAAGGATGTGTACAATAGTTTATATATAGAGATGTGGACGATTTTGATACTGAGGATATGTTTCTTAGTTCGATATTATATCTGTAATCTTGTGTTATAATCTATTTGTCTGCCTTGGTATTTCAACTTTATCTCTTTTTTGAGATCTTATCCTGCACTGTATTATGGACATAATAATAATTGCTGCTATGCTCAATTTTGTACATCCTTTTAAATCATTTTCATGAATGGAGTAAGTTTTTTGCATTTAAGCAGAAAGTGTTTTGTACACAAGACATTGTATATGGATTTATCCAGAAATGTTTTTAGTCGATTAAGATTTTATGGTAAATCATGTTTGGAAATATGTCAACAACTTAATAGGACTCTACATTCATACAAAAGTGATATGGCATCTGTATAGAATAAAGCCCCTTTTTTCGTTTATATATTTGTATAGATAAAAGGAATGATGTCATTTCTATCGGGTAGCAATGATAATGTTATGAATTTTGATAAAACTTGAGCCCGTGTTGAATGTGAAATACACACATTTGAAATCATTGTAGATAGCGATCTTAATATTGCATAATAGCATGTGAAATTACCTATCTGCAATAGCGGTTATTTCCTGAGTCTGTTTTCAAGTTCCATTTAACTTACTGACCACGTGACTAGAGTAGGATGGGGCATATCATTTAAAAATGGCTACAACCAAACCAGTCTCTATGTGATCAAGGGCTCTCGAGCCCGAAACGCGTCATCTGTCGATTGCTGATTTGGATATTTATGGTTGATTAAAGAACATCTTGCCTGATAAAAAGAGGTTTGCTTCTCCTTCTTCACCGCCGAGACTTTGGTGGAAGTGGTCGGAGTGTTTGCTTGATATACATATATACATATATATATATATATATATATATATATATATATATATATATATATATATATATATATATATATATATATATATATATATATATATATATAATATACATTACCTACTGGCGGTCGCCAGTAGGTAGTTGTAGTTAGGATTTTTTTCAATGCAAAATCTCAAAATTCTATTGTGAATAACTTTGGCGTCAGTTGATGAATCTGCCTGAAAATTTCCTCACATTTGCCTCGCAAAGCTCCGGTCATTCCCTGAAAGTTTGAGGGGGATTCGTCAAGCCGGGGCCGAGATAAAAGGGGGGGCCCAAAACATGTTTTCCCCATGTTAATTTCCATAGGGCTGTCGAACTCACTTTTAGCCCGAACGGCTGAATGGATTTGCACCACAACTTGGCAAAATTGTAGGGACTGGTAGCCCGATGTGCCTTTGCTATGTCTCAAGATATGTGCTCCATATTGGGCTATATATATGTTAGAGCCCAAATGTAGCCCAATGTAGCCCAATGTTGCCCAATGTAGCCCAAAGATGGCCACCAGAGAAAAAAAAAAAACAAATGTAGCCCAAATATCAACCAGATGTAGACCAACTATAGCCCAATGACAGAATGTCCCAGAGTGTTCTAAAGAACAACTAGAGCGCTAACAGTCTTACTTATGACCAAAGTATGGCACACCTGAAGTCATCTTGATTGGAATAAAGTGTTAACACTTAAAACATTTAATTTGCAAAGGAACAAAATGAGGGGGTTCATTTTGCCATAGAAATTATGATTAGTGCTGAAGAAAGAAAAATTAGGGCACATTTTGAGTAACTTCTCAAATCCTCTTATATTTCATTAAAAAAATTCTGATATGCAGTCTCCCAAGATGGCCACCAGAGACAAAAGAGCCCAAATGTAGCCCAAATATCAGCCAGATGTAGCCCAACTATAGCCCGATTACAGAATGTCCCAGAGTGTTCTAAAGAACAATTAGAACGCTAACAGTCTTACTTATGACAAAAGTATGACACACCTGAAGTCATCTTGATTGGAATAAAGTGGTAACACTTAATACATTTAATTTGAAAAGGAACAAAATGAGGGGTTTCATTTTGCAATAGAAATTTTATACATATATATATATATACATATATATATATATATCACATCCACTCTGCTGCTTGAACGACCCTCAACCAAACAACGCTGATGCCGTCGGTAGCAGCAGCCGCTACCTTGATGTCTGTAGGTACTGGATCCCACCAATTTGAAGGAAGCAGAGACGGCACACCAGGAAACCTTGCACAAACCCTTTATTGTGCACTCGTTAACCCAAGACGACGCGTTTCGGCGTAAGCCTTTATCAAGTAACCACCATTTTGTTTTTTGCCATACTTATAGTCCCACAACTATTTCAGTACACCATAGACATAAAGAAAATACTTCATGGTAAAACATTATCAATGAAAGGATAAATTCAACAAATTAAATTTCATTTCATTATGTCAACATTTCAGCATTCATTGTATGCAATTCGGTAAGTGCGTCTAGTGTGGAAAGTAGGCAATGTCAGACTACCCCGTTGGCAAAATTATTAATTGTTGACAGTGAGCCCTGCCGGGAACATTTGCAAGTAAATTTATTATGCAATAAAGGACCCGCATTCATCAACGTCAAGGTAATTAACCCTCGTGACGTGGTGCTTGCAACGGCCTGACTCCAGCCGAAGGCTGTCGAGTCGCCGCTAGGTATCTTGGGAATGGTAGTTTGATACCGCGGATCGGGACAGTAGTCCCGGGATAATTCATGGGAGCTCCCTGATTTGGATGCATGGGTGATGCCACCGGATGGGCCTATGTCAAAAGAGGAGAGCTCCCCTCGTAAATTGACCATCATATAAGATTCGCCAAGGGGTGATGGGTGGTAAAGGTCAAGGTGTGAGTGCTTTTATCTAGGACGAGTGTAAAGTGAGAAAATACGATCCAAATGCATGTGTATATACAGTGAAAATTCAAAAAATAATAACATAAAAATTAAGTAACAACCAGCTCAGATTTCAATCCATTGTCCTGAGTATGGTGTCATGTTCCTATGTTCAACTATTAATGCATTACCTACAATTCAAACAGTGGGGATAATGCAATACAGTCTACCAAATCTTAGAGACTTAGCCCCCCACTAATTGTTTTACGCATGTCTAAACATAGGAAGATTTTTTATAGATAAAACGTGAGAAAGTGTAACACACAAATCATTCATCACAACGCGGGTATACTTCTGCTCAGTCCTGGTCAGTTCTAGGAGCCTATATGGGATGCCAATTCCTCCCCATAATTAAGTCCTTTTGGGGCCTTACTTTCCATGTCAATAATTCTTCTAGACTCTCTCATCCTAAACTGTGTTTCGCGGTCCCCACCTCTGATAGTTCTAGGTATTCTGTCTATTCCATAGAATCTTAGACGGCCATTATTACTGCCATGTTTTTCTTCATAATGGCGGGCCATAGGTTAATTATGGTCTTTATTAGAAATTGCACGAAGGTGCTGCAGAATCCTGGTTTTCAGTGGATGCTTAGTGCTTCCCATGTACTGGAGCCCACATGGGCATTCCAGTACGTAGATGGCGAAATCGGTGTTGCAGTTAATGGGTTGACTGATTGTACGTGTTTGACCTGATCCTGTTTTGTAACTTTTACAAGATTTACCATTACGGTCACATTTACAACTCCCACATGTGGTGAAACCATTGGGAATTGGGGGCCATTTCGTATTTTTATCTTCACCGGGATAGCTTCGAACTAATCTGTCTTTCAGGGATCGTGCCCGTCGGTACGTTATCTGTGGTTTGTTGCCCACTAGTCCCCCCACAATGGGGTCAGATGTTACTATTTTCCAGTTAGCTCGCATTATTCTTTCCAAAGCCCAGGCTCCCCTACTGTAGTTGGTTATCATCCGGGGTGGATTGGGTCGGGTGCTATTCTCCAATTCTTTCCTTCTGGAGTCACTTTTCGATGTACTGAATAGGACTGAATGTACTGAATACGCCCATCAACGTAGCAAGTAGTAAAGCACCAAGTAGCGGAGAGCCCACTTTAAAACATAAATTGGCACTATTAGAACGATTGAGTAAACGAGAAATCAATAAGTGGTGGGAAGTGGCCTCCCTCACTAACTATATCGAGGTGGGCAGAGTCCCTAGAGGATTAAGGATCAGTATCGTACCAACCTACGACAATCCTAATAAAGACTTGCTTACAGAATGGGCATCGTACATGGCCAAGACTTGCAAGGGCATGCTTGAAATGCTCGTGAAGTATGCTCAAATTGATCTCAATACTACACGCAAAGATCTAACAGAACTCAGGATTGAACTGGAGCAATACAAAACTGAAAAACTTTTTGAGCAATTCAATAAGACACTCCCAAAAAGATTGCAAGATTACGAGGAAACCATCAAGCAAAAGAAACAACGTAAGTTCATTAGGGACAAACGGGACTATGCCGAGGGACGGATACTAACGTATGCCAGAAAATACGACAAAGCACAAAAAAACATCAGGGCTAGATTAATAAGCAATAAGAAGTCTACGACAGTCACATCCGGATCAAGCTCAGACTTGAGTACCGACACAGAAGATCGCACCCGAGGTATCCCTTTAGACGAGCTTCCGCTGACTATCCATCAGGAGTTCGAAATTCTGAATCAGAAGAACGAACCAGGCCAACAGAACAGAGTACAAACGAGGGGCCAAACATCGAGGGGCAAAAGCACCACCAAAAAAGTAAGAGGAAGAGGACGCGGAACGCCAGTAGAAGAAGAAAGTTAAAAAGGAAACACAGAAAAACCAAAATGTGCAAACCATCTCTAACATACAACGAATCAAACCAAACTGTTGTTAACATCTCAGATAGAACCCTGAGTCAAGTCGAGATTTCAGTGCTACAATTAGGACTATCCTTTTGCCCCAGTGCTCCTTTGGACTATGTTGATACCAGGGTGGACCTCTTTCTTTTCATTAGGAAATTAAAATTGATGAAAATATATGCAACTCGCTCCAGTAACAAGCGACAAACCCAAGATCCAGTGGGTTCGTATATCACCAACCTGCAGGTACATGACTTGGAACTATTGAAAGATATGTACCAATTAGAAACGGCAGATGGAAATGAGAGAAGTGAACATGCTATACTACAAGCCTGTGGAGTAACAGGCGAGCGAGTCAAACACAGTGGCTTGAAATTAAAGACAAAATTCAATCCCAATGTCCCATTTGACAACATAGAAGCATACAACCAAGTGGTGATGAATGAACTTAAACGAACTCGGATGAATTTTAAGAATTCCAAATGGGACAACCTAACCAAAGAACAACGAAATGCACTGAAAACATTAGAGGACGATGGCTCTATTATAATCAAGCCCTCCGACAAGGGGGGCAATGTAGTAGTAATGAACTACAAGGACTACAAAGAAGAAGCCATGAGACAGTTGAGTGACTCTTCATGTTATGAACTTATCACTTGGGAAAGGTATAGACGTACCATTAAGGAATATCACTCACTACTTGGGGACTGGTACCACACTGGTCTACTAGACACTGAGTACAAATTTCTAAAGACAGAGAATCCGCGCATCCCCTGTATATATTCCCTCCCCAAGATCCATAAGGACCCCACTAGACCACCAGGGCGTCCCATTGTATCATCCAATGGAGGATTATTGGAGAACACATCCATATTCCTGGATCTGTACTTGAATGAATATGTTCAAAACCTGAACTCATTCTGCAAAGACAGCACAGACTTCCTTAGAAGACTGCATGATGTGAAATGGGAGGAGGGATACTGTATGATTAGCATGGATGTATGCTCTCTGTATACTTGTATTAATCAAGTGAAGGGTGTGGAAACTTGTATGCATTACTTAAGGAGTCGCCACGTGGATTGTTGGAGGCACAATACCATGCTGCAAAAAATGATGTTATTCTGTCTCCAAGAAAACATTTTTCTGTTTGAAAAGGCGGTATACCGGCAACTCTCCGGGACCGCAATGGGGACTTGTTTTGCCCCCAGCCTAGCGAATCTTTTCCTAGGCTGGTGGGAGGAACAGGTCGTTTGGGCTGAGGGATCTGAGATGTACACTGACCACATTCTTATGTGGGTCAGGTACATCGATGACCTATTTTTAATCTGGAATGGCCCTGAAACACTAGCGAGACATTACATCAGCCATCTAGGAAATAACACCCTTAACCTCAAATTCACTTATGTAATTAGTAAAACATATTGTGAATTTTTGGATGTGGCAGTAGAGATCAAGAATGGGGATTTGACAACACGTCTTTTCCGAAAGACCACAGCTGGAAATGCGGTCCTGCATGCGTCGAGCCACCATCCGGCTCCCCTGAAGAGAAGTATCCCCTATGGGGAGCTGTTGAGGGCTCGACGCAATTGCAGCACCGATGCAGATTTCCATCTTGAACAGAAGGCCATGATGGAACGCTTCACCCAAAGGGGATATAGTGACGAGGTGTTACACAGTGCTCAGACCAAAGTCCAAGGTTTAAAACATGAGGAAGTCCTATTCAGTACATCAAAAAGTGACTCCAGAAGGAAAGAATTGGAGAATAGCACCCGACCCAATCCACCCCGGATGATAACCAACTACAGTAGGGGAGCCTGGGCTTTGGAAAGAATAATGCGAGCTAACTGGAAAATAGTAACATCTGACCCCATTGTGGGGGGACTAGTGGGCAACAAACCACAGATAACGTACCGACGGGCACGATCCCTGAAAGACAGATTAGTTCGAAACTATCCCGGTGAAGATAAAAATACGAAATGGCCCCCAATTCCCAATGGTTTCACCACATGTGGGAGTTGTAAATGTGACCGTAATGGTAAATCTTGTAAAAGTTACAAAACAGGATCAGGTCAAACACGTACAATCAGTCAACCCATTAACTGCAACACCGATTTCGCCATCTACGTACTGGAATGCCCATGTGGGCTCCAGTACGTGGGAAGCACTAAGCATCCACTGAAAACCAGGATTCTGCAGCACCTTCGTGCAATTTCTAATAAAGACCATAATTACCCTATGGCCCGCCATTATGAAGAAAAACATGGCAGTAATAATGGCAGTCTAAGATTCTATGGAATAGACAGAATACCTAGAACTATCAGAGGTGGGGACCGCGAAACACAGCTTAGGATGAGAGAGTCTAGAAGAATTATTGACATGGAAAGTAAGGCCCCAAAAGGACTTAATTATGGGGAGGAATTGGCATCCCATATAGGCTCCTAGAACTGACCAGGACTGAGCAGAAGTATACCCGCGTTGTGATGAATGATTTGTGTGTTACACTTTCTCACGTTTTATCTATAAAAAATCTTCCTATGTTTAGACATGCGTAAAACAATTAGTGGGGGGCTAAGTCTCTAAGATTTGGTAGACTGTATTGCATTATCCCCACTGTTTGAATTGTAGGTAATGCATTAATAGTTGAACATAGGAACATGACACCATACTCAGGACAATGGATTGAAATCTGAGCTGGTTGTTACTTAATTTTTATGTTATTATTTTCTGAATTTTCACTGTATATACACATGCATTTGGATCGTATTTTCTCACTTTACACTCGTCCTAGATAAAAGCACTCACACCTTGACCTTTACCACCCATCACCCCTTGGCGAATCTTATATGATGGTCAATTTACGAGGGGAGCTCTCCTCTTTTGACATAGCCCCATCCGGTGGCATCACCCATGCATCCAAATCAGGGAGCTCCCATGAATTATCCCGGGACTACTGTCCCGATCCGCGGTATCAAACTACCATTCCCAAGATACCTAGCGGCGACTCGACAGCCTTCGGCTGGAGTCAGGCCGTTGCAAGCACCACGTCACGAGGGTTAATTACCTTGACGTTGATGAATGCGGGTCCTTTATTGCATAATAAATTTACTTGCAAATGTTCCCGGCAGGGCTCACTGTCAACAATTAATAATTTTGCCAACGGGGTAGTCTGACATTGCCTACTTTCCACACTAGACGCACTTACCGAATTGCATACAATGAATGCTGAAATGTTGACATAATGAAATGAAATTTAATTTGTTGAATTTATCCTTTCATTGATAATGTTTTACCATGAAGTATTTTCTTTATGTCTATGGTGTACTGAAATAGTTGTGGGACTATAAGTATGGCAACAAACAAAATGGTGGTTACTTGATAAAGGCTTACGCCGAAACGCGTCGTCTTGGGTTAACGAGTGCACAATAAAGGGTTTGTGCAAGGTTTCCTGGTGTGCCGTCTCTGCTTCCTTCTAATTGGTGGGATCCAGTACCTACAGATATATATATATATATATATATATATTCACTGAAAAAAACATAGGTTTCACACCAGTTATAGTTAGGAATTAGCATTTAAAAAACCTATTAAATTCACTGAAAACACCATAGGTTTCACACCAGTTATAGTTAGGTGGAAATTTTACTCGCATAAAACCATTGAAATTCCCACGTTATAGTTAGTTGGACTCACTATAACTTGCGCGTGCAATGCACTGCTGATGACGTCACATATTACATCACTCATGACATGGTCAGTGACATCACTCATGACATCACTTATGACATCTCAAATGACATCACTGATGACATCATCCAGTGAATGTGTATCTTTCTGAAAAAAAAATATTTTTTATATATGTATATCTAAAGGTTGATGGAAGAATAAATGGGTAAATAAATGTCTAAATGGATTTTTTTGTGTGTAAAATTGATTGGTTAACTGACTTATTAAATGTATCTTAGTGAATACATATATTAGCGAGTAATGTTTAAATATTTAAATATCTGTATCTGTGTCTCACTTTGTGTATAAGTGGTGCATGGGTTGATGAGTAGCTATATGAGTGTGTATATGGGTTATTAGTTGTTTTTTTGAGTATCAATATCAGGGTCTGTATGGTTCGGTGGGGGATATTACTTAGAGCACAGATGCATGAATGAGTGACTCACTATTTGTATGTATTTTGAAGACAGCATGTGTGCAAGACTGTATGGGTGGATGATTGTGTGTATGGGTGGGTTAGTGAGTATGTGTTTTTATAATTGATTGTTTAAGAGAGTAAATATGTTTCAGTTTCTGTAGAAGTATGTGTAGTGGTGTGTATATAGCAGTATAATCAAGTAAATGGTTTTTTGATAGTTTATTTGCATGTGTGAATTTGTGTGTGAGTAACTATATGGATGAGTATTAGTGTGTAACAGGATGTATAGGTGTATGAGTGCATATGATGAGTAAGTACATGCATGAGTGACTATATAGAACTGTTGGTGAATGAGTGGATGTGTATGTAGATGTTGGAATTACCTAATAAGTTGTTGTAATCGGTATTGTTTTCTCCTTTTTTAAGAAAATGTTAGTTTCTATTTTTGAATGTGTGTGTCAAAGGTTATTTTATGCTGATAGGAGGTCTGCCACTTTGTCACAAGGATGTTGTCATCAGTGATGTCATTTGAGATGTCATAAGTGATGTCATGAGTGATGTCACTGACCATGTCATGAGTGATGTAATATGTGACGTCATCAGCAGTGCATTGCACGCGCAAGTTATAGTGAGTCCAACTAACTATAACGTGGGAATTTCAATGGTTTTATGCAAGTAAAATTTCCACCTAACTATAACTGGTGTGAAACCTATGGTTTTTTCAGTGAATATATATATATTTATATATTTGTGTGTGTGTGTGTGTGTGTGTGTATATATATATATATTTTTTGTGATAAAAGAAATATATATATATTTCTGTATATTGCAATTTAATAATGTTTTATAATAAGTGTTCACATGTTTTTAGTAAATGAATAGGACCTGTATTCATACATTTAATCCTTTTGAAGTCAAACACCTTCCCTACTGTTGTTTAGACTAGAGTAGGAATAGTAAATCTTACCCCTCCGGTGTCCATCTCTTTTCCTACGGTTGCTTAGATTGGAGTGGTAATAGTAAATGTAAGCCCTTCAAAGTCCAACACTTTCCCTACTGTTACTTATACTAGAATCAGAATAGTAGATTCATCCCCTCTAAAGTACAACACTGTCCCTACTGTTGCTTAGACTGGAATAGGATTAGTGAATGTTATCCCTCCAAAGTGTATCACTTTCTTACTGTTGTTTGGACTGAAGCAGGAATAGTAAATCTAAACTCTCTGAAATCAAACACTTTCCCTACTTTTGTTTAGATTGGAGTGTGAATAATAAATCTAACTCCTCCAAAGTCCATCACTACCCCTGCTGTTGCTTAAAGTTAAGTGGGAATAATAAATCTAACCCCTCGAAGTTTAATACTTTCCTTACTGTTGATCCCGTTTTGCTCCCACTTGTGCCGGACTGTTCATGGGCTGGTATGAGAGGGAGCATGCCTGGGGCAAAGGTACCTCCCCCTGAAGTAAACACATCATATTCTGGGGGAGGTACATAGATGACATAATTTGCCTCTCGAAGGGCCCCAGTGAATTACTGTTTGATTATTTGGCATATCTGAATGATAATCCTTATGATGTCAAACTCACCATGCACCATCATGAAGAACACATTAATTTTCTGGACATACATTTCTGTGTCAAAGATGGGGTGGTGCAAAGCACCATGTACCGTAAGTAAACTGCACGCAATAGTCTCTTGCACGTGTCAAGTGCACATGTAAAATCGGTCATCAGGAATAATCCCTGTGGAGAAATGGAGCGAACTAGGCAGATTTGTAGTGAAGAAAGTAAATTCAGAGAGAACATATGGGACATCAAACAGCGTTTCCGCCACCGTGGGTATGGCCAAACGACACTAAAGTGAGCTGAACAGAGAGTGTTATGCTTGCCTAGAACTGAGACATTAAAAGATAACAGACAGGAAGAAAGGCATGAGGTCTTGCAAGGCGCAGTCTAGAAGCAAAATTGGCATTCTACACCAAATATACCATACTAAGTGACAAGATGACAAGATCTTTAAAGCATATAAAAAACAATGGCACTTACTATGGGACATTCACACAGTGTGTCCGTTCATCAACAATAATCCTACGATAGTGTACGGAAGGGGACGCACACTTTGTGATTCACTCTGCTCGAAAGGTCCACAATTAAGACTTGGTTACCCTGGGACCGACAGGGTTCTATACTTGTGGAAGGGTGAGATTTTGATCAATACCTTATCACTATCGATCTAAAACCCCGGTCTGGTCGACTGAACCTTTATTGCCTGTCATTGAGGGAAGAAAGTGCATCTCTTACCAAGTTAGTTCTCCCAATAAAGGACTCCGCTTCAAAGGATCACAAACAACTTCTAGCTTTCAAAGGTTTATTATAAAGTCAAGATAAGTTGCAGGTACAAGCATCTCAAAATGAGATTAACCAGATACACGGGCCCAACTACGTACATGTGTTCTCTGAAAGCCCTCAGACGAACAACGGAAACTACCAATACCAGTTCTAAAAACAATAGTGCTATTAGCATAGACACATATTGAAATCTATCGGTCATTACAGGCGGAGGGAAAATACAGGTTAGGCTGTCCCTACCCTGCTCTAGATGGTATCCCTACTTAACCAGATCCCAACCTATCAAAAGGTGTCAGCAGTGAATGACTCCCAAGGGAAGCCACCCACTCTCAAGCTCTTGGTGCAAACCTATAGTTCTCCAATCATGGCCCCTCTCTGCCTACCCATCCGCTCTCTAAAAGGTCCTCAGGCTTCTGCTCTAACTCCCCCCAGGGGTGCTGTCCCTAATACAAAAATACAACAACATTTAGGACGCCCCTCGTGAGACGCCCCTCACGTGGTGTAGCTTCTGGCTTTTTCCATGATGAGGCCTTGTGGTTAAAGTCGACCTTGCTTCTCAGACGCTTCTCCGGCCCGCTGATACCCCTTAAACATTCCGGAACCCTCCTCCATGTCTGGTCCATTTCATGAACAAGCTTCTATTCATTATATTAATAATTGAATACCCCCTTTTCTCTTCCAGACAGACATTTGGAGCCAAATCCCAATTCTCATGGTTTTCCAACCACGTTGCAACATTCCCCGGCCCAGACTAATATGTGTAAATCAACGTTAAAGCTTTCCAGCTCTACAACATTTCTGTAGTATTCAACTTCATTAATTATTTGCATGTTAATACTCTTATTTTACTGATTAAGTAAACACATCTATAAATCAAAACCTACTCATTATTACTAAACATTAGTGCAATCCATATTGTGTAATTTATCCTCCTTTCCCCTCCCTCCTAGCTCTGGCCCTGAGGCCTACCACGTTCAACGTTTCCGTATGCCATCTTACATTTTAGCAGCTACACAACATGGATTCAGGAATAATCACGCTTAATAAAATCGTATTGCTTCATACATTTCTGTATTAGTTCCACTTCTATTTAAACTTCTATATTAACTACATATTTCAGAATATAACTATGGATACTATCAGCACTCATGGCATTTCTCTTCATGATTTGTGCTTACTACATGTAAGTGTGATACATTTCTACATTTTGGTCAGTTTGCGCTCTCTCAGTTCCCCCCTTTGATGACCTCTCGGGGTCATCACTAAATATTTAAACTGCGGTGATGGCTAGCATAACTCGTTTCTGTGTCTCCAGAGCCCTCAGACTCCGGTACTGACTATCTTGTATGGCAGCCAATCTCTGCAGCTGTTTTCTCTGAGCCCTCGCTGACCTTCTTGCTCGGTTCCATTGGAATACCCTTACCAAACCCCATAACACGATCCCACAGATCAATATTATGATGATAGGTTTTAGTATTTTCCACACAAAGCTTTTGCCTAAGGCGGTGAGCCAACCTCCAGCTCCACTCATTCCTTGGCCCACCTTCTCCCAGACATTTTCTCTGCTAAGGTCTTCGATCTCTTTGTGAATATCTGTTATGTTTCTAATAACTTTCTCAAGGGGCTTCGAATTGTCTGGAATGTAAGTGCAACATTCTTGGACCTTCAAAGCCTTACAGACTCCGCCCTCCTTTGCTAATAGGACATCTAACGCAAGGCGGTTCTGAAGTACCATAGCTCTTATCGATTGCATCTCCCCTTCTACTAACATTAAGGACTGAGCAGTGCTGGCAGACAACCTGTCTACGACTGTTGCTAGTCGTCTAATTTTAACATCATTAAGAGCTAATCCCAGAAGAGGGAACACAGCTCCAAAGACATCCCCAACCATTTCTGCACCTCCTACATCTCTCCTTCCCCTCGATGATGTCTTGCCCTCGATGATCTCTAAGTCTTGGGCATGATATATTTTAGGGAAGATAATTGCCAAATAACATGAGCCATACCAATTATCAGGTAGCCTCACGTAGGCATTTCTCCCACATACAAAATATACATTTGGAATCACTTGCATTCCCTTCAGGAAGTCTTTGGTATAGTACTCTAAATTGAAAGCATGTTCACAGCTAACTTCTCCCACGTATACATTTTCATAATACGTTTTGGCTCTATGAAGACATAACTTTCCTCTCTGCGTTCTATCTAAAGCTATTGGACCACTACTACCCTTTCTCTTGTGTGCCTTTTCTTCCTCGGTCCAATCTGTTTTCCATTGTCCTGAATTTTTCAGAATCCTTTGTCTCCTATTCCGATCATCCACCTGCCCTATGAACTTTTTCTCGACTTCTGACACCTTACATGTCAGGTTATTTCTGCGGGCATGTGAAGTATCTAAAGTAATCCAAGGAATGAAAAACTTTGCCAACCTGTCTTCACTCTTCCAGTAGTCCCATTTATTAATTTGTTTATAATTTGGGACTTCTGGTAACACTGCATCATAATTGGAGAAATAGTATTCAAAACTATCTCTCCCATAAAATATACTAAGCAACAAGCTACATGTAATGCCATATGTCAGCGGGAGGTGATGATATCGAATGCCTTCATCTACAGACGCCGGCAACTGCATGCAGACGTAACAGTCCTTGACCTCCATGGCATCCACGTATTCATACAATAATTTGGCATAAGCATTTGACCTAAAGTCACCTTGGGACTCATCCACGTGTAACCTGCGGGCTTCTGCAGCTAATAACGCTTTCTCGTGTGTGTTTTCCCCTTTCTCACCAGCAATGGTGGGTGTAAGCGCTTCTACAGATGCCACATCAGTTACCTTTACCTCTTCCTCACGTCCCTTTACATAAGAGACTGTCACTACTAAAGCTATTAGTATTATCACTCCTACTATTAGTGTACCTATTATACATTTCGCTCTGCGGTTCTGGGTACCGGCCTCCATTCTGTCAGATAGTGTGGCTCTCTCGTAACTCAGCACAAAGTTCCTTTCCTTTTCGTCCCTTTACAGTCTTTTTTTATTCTCCTTTTGTCCTGAGAACCACGCAACTGGAAGCTGACAACCCTTTCCGCAAAAGTTCTTTATAGTTCAAATACAGACAACCCTAGCCCTTCTCCATCAACTCAGGGAAAGTCCCTAAGAATCTCTGCTTCCTAGGCGCTAGGTAATCTTCTTTTCTTCACGCTTATTTACAAAGTCTTTTAAGCATCCACTATCAGGCGCTCGCCTGCAGCTTCAACAGCAAAGTTCAATATTTCCAGACGAAGATTGTGCTCTTCTGGGGCTGATATCTTTGTACCAAAATCGGGGAATTGCAATTCTGTGAGAAACATGTGCTTTATCTTGCTGAGGCGGGGAGGACGGGGGAGCATAAATGTCAGTGACCCTTCTTGTTCAACTCCGGGTACTAACAGTCGTATCTCCACTGTTACGATGGGCTCAGAACTGGACACTACCACCGCTCGGATCCTCCCTGTCACTGGTTTCGAAGCCATCTGTCGCCAGATATGTCCACTCAGGGGTGGAATATCTTCTGTTCGGCACACGCACTCTTCTTGACCTCCTCAACTCCGGTGCCTCAGCGCCCTGAGCACCTTCTTCTAGGTCTGAATCTTCTGATATCGGAGGAAGTGTTCTCTCTGGAGTTGACCTTAGGCTAGTGCTCCTTCTTTGCGGCCAATCAGCTTCTCCACGTACCCTTCTACTCCGTCTTCTTCTTGTTCTTTCACGCTCTCTGTCAGATCTGTCAGCGTCTGACTCGTACTCCCAGCTACTTTCTCCTTCAGTAGCGTCGTCTGTCTCGCTGTTGTACTGACCGTCTTCAGCTTGGTCAGTCTCGTCCCTCGCTTCCGCTGGCGCCTCTACAGCTTGGCTAGCCCCCTCTATGGCTTCTCGGTCCGCTGCTGGACGTCTATCCGAGAGAGGAGCTGTTTCTTCCAGAGGTGCTGGAACCCTCCGCGTGTGCGACGCGTGGATCCAGTTGGGCAGGCTTCCCACCTTCACAGCCGTATTCGTGGTCAGGATGATCTGGAAGGGCCCACGCCAACGAACATCCAGACAGCTGTTTCTCACGTGCTTTTTCACCAGGACCCAATCCCCAGGAAGCAAGTCATGACACGGGTCCTGGCACGATGGTACCTCTGCAGCCTGCACCTGAAGGGACACAGAATGAATGGCGTCAGACAGCCCCTTACAATAGTCCAGGATCATATCATCTGTGATGCTAATCAGTGCAGCAGCTGGGACAGAAGGTAACCTCATTGCTCTTCCCATCAGCACCTCGTGAGGAGACAAACCCGTTCTCCTATCCGGGGTACTACGAAGGCTCATAAGGACCAATGGCAACGCATCAGGCCAACTCAAGGATGTTGATAAACACACCTTTGCAATTCTGGCCTTGATGGTGCCATTTATTTGCTCCACAATTCCTGAAGCTTCTGGTCGATAACTGCAATGTAGTTTTTGATCTATATTCAAAGCTGCACAAATCATTTTCACAAGCGAGCTGTTGAAATGCGTTCCCCTATCTGATTCCAAAGAGGCCGGCACCCCGAAGCGCGGGATAAGCTCCCTAAGCAGTAACTTAGCCACTGTGAGGGTGTCGCACCTGCGTGTAGGATATGCCTCAACCCATCTAGAGAAAACGCAAACAACCACCAGGATATAACGGAGGCGGCTGCACCTTGGCATTTCGATGAAATCTATCTGCATCCGATTGAATGGACCTCCTGACCTCCCAATGTGGCTCAGTGCAACTGGTGTCTTTTTCCCTACATTCAACTGCTGGCACGTCACACAACGCTGGCACACTGCTTCGGCTGCTACTCTAAACTTGGGGTTGTACCAGGTCTGTCTAAACACTCTCAGCATAGCATCTCTTCCTAAGTGGACAGGACCATGTATGTGTCGGGCCATCGGGCTCACCATCTCATTGGGCAACACTGCTCTGCCATCTGCTGAGACCCAGAAATGGGCCTCACCCACCACACATCCTGCCTTTTGCCATGTTTCTCTTTCACAGTCAGGAGCATTTTCTTGCATCTCCTTCAGTTCGTCCCAAGTATCAACAGTTTCCAATATCATGGCTAATTCAGTCCTTACATTTATTCCACCCACTTCCACCTCTGTGAAAGAGTATCCTGTTTCCGCACAATACCGTGCGACTTCGTCTGCGTATCTATTGCCCTGTGACACGAAGTCCATATTTCTGGTATGGGCGGTACATTTCACAACGGCGATACCTGCTGGACATTGCAACGCCTCTAACAACAGGCGCACAAACTCTCCATTGCGAATGGGAGAGCCTGAAGAGGTCATGAAACCTCTTTGAGACCATAACTGCCCGTAATCATGAACTACCCCGTAACCATATTGACTGTCAGTGTATATGGTGACTCGGATTTGATTGCTTGCCAGGCAGGCACGCGTTAGGGCAATAATCTCGGCTACCTGAGCGGAGTGTACTCCTTCCAGGCATCCAGCTTCCACTACTCCAGTAATTGTACAAACAGCGTAAGCTGCCCTCAACTGCCCAACTTCGTCTCTTACACATGAGCCATCGACAAAGAAAATTTCGTCTGGGTCGGTCAGTGGCTCATCTACGATGTCGGGTCTTGGTTTGGTGCATAGTTCAGTCACATCGAGGCAGTCATGGTCTGTACATTCATCATCATCCTCAATATCGTTTGGAAGTGGCATCAAGGTAGCAGGATTTAAAACAGAGCATCTCCTGAGGGTCACGTTCTCTGCAGCAAGAATGACTTGCTCATAGCGCGTGAGCCTGCTGTTTGTCAGATGCTGTGTTTTGGTCCTGGTCATCAACAATTCAACAGAGTGGGGCACATGCACCTCTAACGGGTGCCCCATTACAATATTTTCACATCTCTCAATGCTGACACCTGTTGCGGCAACGGATTTGAGACATCCGGGCAACGCTGCGGCTACTGGGTCTAAAGTAGCCGAGAAATACGCGACTGGTCTACGGGCATTCCCATGAATTTGGACTAACACAGACAGCGCGCATCCCTCTCTCTCACAGCAGTAGAGCAAGAATGGTTTATCGTAATCTGGCATTCCCAGAGCCGGAGCACGACACAAGTCCTCTCTCAGCTGCAGGAACGCCATCAAACAGTCTTTGTCCCATGGTACCGGATCACTCACCTCCTTGTGCGTCAGTTTTTGCAAGGGCTTTGCTTTCAGTGAAAAGTTTGCAATCCACTGTCGGCAATATCCCACCATTCCTAGAAACATCCTGACTTCTCTCTGTGTTTTAGGCGCATTCATTTTCATGATGGCCTCTATCCTGTCTGGTGACACCTTTCGCTTACCTTTCTCAATTCGGTGTCCCAAGTACTGTACCTCTGTCAGGCAGTATTGCAATTTCCCCGGGGACACCTTATGCCCATTCTCAGCTAGGTGATTTAACAAAGCGATAGAGTCTTCCCTGCAAGCTTCCTCTGTTTCTGACGCCACAAGAAGGTCGTCTATGTACTGGACCAGAACTGACCTCTGGGGCAGCACTAGACTTTCAAGATTTTTCTTTAGGAGCTGGTTGAAGATCGATGGGCTCTCTGTATACCCCTGAGGAATACGACACCATGTTAGAACGCGACCCTCCAGCTTAAATGCGAAAAGAAAATGGCTTTCTTCGTCCAAAGGGATCGAAAAGAAAGCCTGGCAAAGGTCAATCACCGTGAACCATTCTGCTTGGAACGGTATCTGAAACAGTATCACTGATGGATTCGGTACCACTGGACAACACGAAACGACTATGTTATTAATCTTTCTGAGGTCCTGCACTATCCGAAATTTCCCATTTGGTTTCTGCAAACCCATAATCGGGGAGTTACATGGACTACCCACGATTTCCTTCAGTATTCCCTGCTTAATCATGGACTCAATCATGGGTTTTATGCCTGCAATTGTTTCTGGAGTCAATTTATACTGAGGTGTTCTTGGAAACTCAGCATGAGGTTTCACTACAATTTTCACTGGGTCCACCCCTTTCACCAACCCAATCTCTTCCCCAGTGAAATCCCACACTTCTGGAGCAACTGTCTCTCTCAAATCCCAGGGGAGCTCGTCTACTGTCAGAGTGGGATACAGTTCCACACATATTCTGGAATTGGCGACTTTAAAGTCAGCATCATCATCATTTGTCAGTACCTCCACTCCTTGCGGTGTACAGTATATAGTGCAGTTCAATTTGCACAAAAGGTCTCTGCCTAGCAGACATACAGGACTAGAATCGCAAACTACAAACTGGTGTTCATTACTATACTTCCCTATTTTCACCTGCACAGGCTCAGTCAGAGGACTGGTCATTCTCTTGTTTGCGACCCCCACCACTTGTATGGTCTCTCCAGACATGGGTAGGCCTGGAACTGCGGCTGATCTGATCGTGGATCGAGTGGCTCCTGTGTCCACTAGAAATGTCGTGGGGAACCCTGCCACTTCGGCCTCAACATAGGGTCCCCTCTGGTCTACCTCCAGAGCTGCCCCGAGGGTGCAGTCATCCCTTTCCACTTTCTGTCCAGTTAGTGGGTCCACATAATAGCATTCCTCTCCTCCCACAAACAGGGGCATCTGTCTATATGTCTTACCCATAGTCCCTACTCTGGGTGCCTGCGGGAACTGGGCTCGGGGAGGAGGCCCCCCTCTGAGCACCTTTCCCTGGTATTGCGTTATCCCTCTTGTAGGCACACTCTGGGTCTCTTCCTCTTCTACCTCTTGGTCTCCTATCTCAACATTATAGGGACACTCGCGTTTCCAATGCCCCACCTCGTTACACTGGTGGCACCTAGTCGTTTTCTTTAAGGCAGCTATATCTATCCTGGGTCGAAAGGTGGAGTTTTCTTCATTGCCCTTGTTCTGGCTGTACTGTTTCTTTCCTCCAGTACCCGTTCCTGGTTGCTGTTGCTGCTGTCCCCCCTTCCCTGCTGCCTGCATCTGTACCACCATCAGTTTCTCCTTTAGTTTCTTAGCCTTGGAATCTATCTCATCACAGCAGTACCTGGCATACCTCAGTATTTCGTCTAGGGGTTTATTTTGCCAACAGATCAAGTGTTGCTGTATCATTAAACTAATATCCGGTCTCAGACCCAAGACAAATTTGGACACAAATTGCCCTATGTCCTTCGGATCCATGACATCCAGACCGCTATACTGTTTAAACGCCTTCAGCAATCTCTCATAGTATTCGTGAACTGTCTCTTTGGGTTCCTGTCTTGTTCGGTCGATTTTTACCCAATCTATGTCTTGCATGGGCACTTTCTCTTTCAGCCAAGTCATTACTCTCTCGAACTTTGCCATCACGCTTTCGGACGGCCCATTAGTCCTAGCATCTCTCTCGGGCTCTATGGTGGGCCACTCAGCGCTAACCTTGCATGCGGTCCACAAATCTCCTGGCACTACTATATCAAACAACGTGTTCAAATCTATCCATAGGACCTTTGAGATTTTTACGAATCTCTCAACTTGCTTATACCACTCCACAGGGTTTTCCCGCAATTTGGGGAAAGAGGTGGTAAAAGCAGCTAAATCCCCCCTACTCCAAGGGACGTGGACATAGGTCCCATTTGCGACTTCCCTCAAAGGGTACGTCTCTACTCCCTGCTGTCCTCCTGGTGTCCTCCCAAGTGTGCTTCTCCTGACGGTCCCTCTCTTGGACCACCTCTCTTCCCATTTATCTAGGGCCCTCCATGTCCTTATTCCAGTGATCAATTCCCTTATGTGGGTTTTCAATCCGATGGTTCTCCTCTCATCTAGATCTCGATCTGTGTAATGTAGCCTGTGGTTGCCCTGTAATGCTTTGGTCCTTGACAGGTCCACCATATATTTGCCTGCTAGTTCGACTAATTTCTCATGGATTGCTCTCGCCTTTCGAGTTACGTCCTTTGCCATGAACAGAATTTCATCCTGCTCATACATGTCCATTCTTTCTAAGGGCAGGGTACCATCTACCATGTCATCCAGATCTGACTTTAAGCTGTAGACATCGAGTCTTTTGGCTTTTATTTCTGCTCGCAATAACTCCTTCGAGGGGGGTTCACAGGTTTCTCTCCCATCCCAACTCCGGGCCCTTCGTTTGGGTTCGGGAGAGTTGGGGAGTGCTCTCTCTTGCTCCCATCTCTCCAGATCCCATGCTCGGCCATCCGATCTTGGAAGGTGATGGAACATGGGCCTGTTACCCCCCATCTCACCTTGTCTACGCTCTCCTTTCTTCTCACAGTAGGACTCTCTGCTATTCTCCCTTCGGTCTCCATTCCCACTTGGCCTCGTATCACTCAGTATCTGATACGATCCTTCCTGGTTTCCCATATTCCCTGGGCTGCGCTCATGTCCGTTGTCACAGGGACTATGGTGCGGCCTCTCACAACTTCCACTCTGTTCTCTCCCGCCGGGCCCACAGTGGATACACTTAAAGCTATCCCTGTACTCCCGAGCTCTCCTGCCTTCTTCATTCTGTATCGGGCGAGACACCCCCCCGTTCTCTGGGCCCCCATTTTCCAGGTTTGATCTACCTCCACTCCGGGCCCAATGGGTGAATCCCCTACTGTCCTTCTCCCTCCCGTCCCACTCCGGACTGTCCTCTCCAGCCCCGCAGTGAGTCCGGGCTCTGCTGTCCTGACCTTCTCTTTCAGCTTCCGCCGCTATGATGTTCTTGTGAGCCTCAACTGCCTCATCCCATTTCTTCATGTACTCGTTTAACTCTTGAAAGGATTTCCGTCCTGGTCCCCTCATATCCTCTGGCCATCTGATGTCCCCTAGATCTCCTGTTGTGTGTACTGGGGTACTCCAATCCCTTGGTATCGGCAACTGACTTGGGGAGTTGGTCGTATCTTTCCTCCTTGCCATCTCTGCTCTTTCTCTGTCCCTCCGTACCCGTTCTTCCCCTCTAGCCCTGTCTGGGTCATATATCGATACTATAGGACCTATTGTAACAGGTACCTGTAGTGCATCAGGTAATGCGTAGGATGTGGCACACTCCGTTTCTGGCGCCCTTTGCACCACAACCCTCCCGACCACCTGTTGCACTTGGCTAAGCTGGGACAGTTCTTTCTTTGCAGCGGGATCCCAATTGAGACTGGGAAGCGGCCCATGCTCTCCTGCATTGCCCCCCCCTTTCTCTCCATTCTCGGCATCTCCCCCTGCTCTGTTATATGGAGGTGGCCTGTCTGTCAATAATCTGTTTATCAGGCTGTCCTCTGTCTCGCTCTCGTCATCCTCTTCTAGGGGGCTTTTGTTCCCGGGCATCTCTAACACTGGATATAATTTATTTACTTCCATGTTATGCACCCTCCATCTTTTAGCATCCTCATCCCATTTGGCATCCTGTACTGCCCTTACCGAACGTTTCACTCTTTCTTGCCGTCTGTTCATGTTCTTTTCATGCGCTGCCCTAATCCATGCATTAAGGGCTTCAAACTGAGTTGGTCTAGGCAAGGGTCTCGTTGCGGTCATGATTGCTTTTAATCTATGTAACACCTCTAATCTGAACGTCCCGTACTTCGGGAACGTGAGCTCCTCATTTCCATCTGTCATCCTACTCCACTCGGAGATCCACAAAATCGTGTGCACCCCAACATTTGTCCCCATGAAACGCGCTGGCGTACCCTCCGGCGGGGCTTCTTCCCCTTCATACGATCCCCTGCGCTCTCTTTTAAACAGCGCCCTTATCCATTTAAAACACTTCATAATTATGCGCAAAATTTCCAGCTTGAATACTTTGTTTACTTCCTGATGACAATCCACCAATCCTAGCGCGGCTTTGCTAGCTGGCCTATCGCAGCGCGGTCTTTCACCGGCCGGCCAATCCCAGCGCGGCACTTCCTGACGTCACTAGTCTCCGCTTCGCAGCAGCACCCCTCCTTTCTCAGCTCTCCTCGCGGTCATGCATGCGTCCCATTCATACACCGAAAAATGACTACTTCCGACCAAGCGGTCACTTCCCTCGACTGTACGTCCACAGTCTATCTGTAATTGTCAACACAACTGACGAGATGTCTATCGTCTCTCGGATAGGTTCTTTACACACACAGTAACTTCCGACCAGCGTCCGTTACTCACGCACTCACTCTTACGTTCCCCCTATCTGGTCCTTCGGGTGATCACTGGTACCTCGTGACCCCCTTCACACTAGTTAACAATTACTCTGAGTGTCCGATACACCCGAACCACTTAAGCTCTCCTTGAGCTTAAGATTTCCACTGGTTGCGCGCGCTCACAACCTGTTCCACAGTCTCTCTACAGGCATTCAACTCCGCCAGACATTACAACATAGATACAATACAAAACACCGCAATCTTAACACGCATGACCCTTTATACTCACTCTCGACCGATACTGCTGCTTTTCTTGTCTCACGTCATCCGGTCCTTCTTCCACGGGGGGTTCTTCCGATCCTCGGTCTCTAGGGGCCTAGGGGTAATCTAACCTGGCCTAGATCACCTTCCTCAAGAAGGCAACCATCCTCTATAGCTACCAACTGGAAGGGTGAGATTTTGATCAATACCTTATCACTATCGATCTAAAACCCCGGTCTGGTCGACTGAACCCTTATTGCCTGTCATTGAGGGAAGAAAGTGCATCTCTTACCAAGTTAGTTCTCCCAATAAAGGACTCCGCTTCAAAGGATCACAAACAACTTCTAGCTTTCAAAGGTTTATTATAAAGTCAAGATAAGTTGCAGGTACAAGCATCTCAAAATGAGATTAACCAGATACACGGGCCCAACTACGTACATGTGTTCTCTGAAAGCCCTCAGACGAACAACGGAAACTACCAATACCAGTTCTAAAAACAATAGTGCTATTAGCATAGACACATATTGAAATCTATCGGTCATTACAGGCGGAGGGAAAATACAGGTTAGGCTGTCCCTACCCTGCTCTAGATGGTATCCCTACTTAACCAGATCCCAACCTATCAAAAGGTGTCAGCAGTGAATGACTCCCAAGGGAAGCCACCCACTCTCAAGCTCTTGGTGCAAACCTATAGTTCTCCAATCATGGCCCCTCTCTGCCTACCCATCCGCTCTCTAAAAGGTCCTCAGGCTTCTGCTCTAACTCCCCCCAGGGGTGCTGTCCCTAATACAAAAATACAACAACATTTAGGACGCCCCTCGTGAGACGCCCCTCACGTGGTGTAGCTTCTGGCTTTTTCCATGATGAGGCCTTGTGGTTAAAGTCGACCTTGCTTCTCAGACGCTTCTCCGGCCCGCTGATACCCCTTAAACATTCCGGAACCCTCCTCCATGTCTGGTCCATTTCATGAACAAGCTTCTATTCATTATATTAATAATTGAATACCCCCTTTTCTCTTCCAGACAGACATTTGGAGCCAAATCCCAATTCTCATGGTTTTCCAACCACGTTGCAACATTCCCCGGCCCAGACTAATATGTGTAAATCAAGGTTAAAGCTTTCCAGCTCTACAACATTTCTGTAGTATTCAACTTCATTAATTATTTGCATGTTAATACTCTTATTTTACTGATTAAGTAAACACATCTATAAATCAAAACCTACTCATTATTACTAAACATTAGTGCAATCCATATTGTGTAATTTATCCTCCTTTCCCCTCCCTCCTAGCTCTGGCCCTGAGGCCTACCACGTTCAACGTTTCCGTATGCCATCTTACATTTTAGCAGCTACACAACATGGATTCAGGAATAATCACGCTTAATAAAATCGTATTGCTTCATACATTTCTGTATTAGTTCCACTTCTATTTAAACTTCTATATTAACTACATATTTCAGAATATAACTATGGATACTATCAGCACTCATGGCATTTCTCTTCATGATTTGTGCTTACTACATGTAAGTGTGATACATTTCTACATTTTGGTCAGTTTGCGCTCTCTCACTTGCACTAATTGCAATTTATGCTAATTTGACCAGAATAAGCAAAGGGAGATTAGCTACAATTCGGATCATGTCTATAAGATCAGGCATTTTATTAATTGCAACACACAGTATGTGGTCTACATTAATGGCTGTCTGTGCAAGCTGATTTATGTAGGCAGCGATATGCGCAGTCTTAGGACAAGGATTCAGGAACACCGTAGAGCTCTGCTCAACCTAGACCCTAGGTACCCTATGACTGATCACTACAGGGTAGCACATGCAGGTGATCCTTTTGTTTTTTGGGGATTGATCATATCCCTGAAAATATGCTAGGTGGGGATAGGGAACTCGTCCTGAGACATACTGAAGCAAAATGGATTTGTAGAATACAGTCTGTCAAGAGGGGGCACAATACGGACAATGAGTTCCATTACTTCCTGAAATAGGGTTGATGTTGGCCTTTCAGCTGGAGTGCTTGACTGAGAATTTCGGAGTTGTGGCTTTGTTGAATTACCACTTCTCACTCAATGTGCTCCAGCTTGAGTCAGTACTTTTCCCTCCGTGTCGTCTATCTGGATTCATATTTAGTTCTATGGAACACATGTATGGCCTGCTACCCATCGGGCGCTGATTCATTTTTACTTGGCCATTCCCTATAGTCATATCTCGGACAGCCACACATATAGATATGATTTGTGGCACTAGTTATTTATTTGTCTGGGTTCCCAACTCTCGAAATATTTCTCTGATGATGTTTTTTTCTTTTTTTCTATAGCTGTATGGTTTGCAGTGTTTTGTGGCAGAGGCATTTTAATGAATATTGGCATGTTGGTGCTGTTATGTTCACTGGCCTTTTTACATTGTTATGATTAGTTATTTGTAACGGCGTACATTCCCGTTAATACAGGCAAGTCGTTTTTGGGTCTTCCCCTTTGTTGAGAATTGAGTGTGTCAGGTGCTAAGGTCTAGATTCTCGTGACACGATTACTGGTTTTCATATCAGTGATCCACATGCGTTTGTTTGTTTTTTCTTTTCTTTTTTGAGCAGTCCTTCACGTCTCAGTATTTGCCCAATCAGACCACTCTGGATTGATAGGGGCGTAGTACTCTACGTTTTCCGTTGTGGTTCCGTGGTTTGGCATGGGCCGACAAATCAGCTGCGGCTTTTTGCATTTCGTTGCATGACTTTAAAATCGTCCGGACGCCACCGGGTCAGTTAATTCTTACCCGGTTGGGTTGCCGCGACCTTACGGTAAGGGACGCTGACTCTGTTATCTTTTACGGGGACACCGACTTTCTGATGTATCGCACCCGTTTGGGGGATGCATTTTACCGTTCTGGTGCTTGTTCAGTCTGTTTACGGGAGGAACCTCTGTAGTATTTTTATAATTTAAATGTATCAAGTTCTTTTTTGTGTATAAGGCAAAGGCAGGCTTTAAATGACTGGGCCCGAGGTCACGACTTGTGTGCCCCATAACTATTAGGCATCTATATGGATTGGCATGTAAATCATCCGGTTATTTAGTCCTAAAAATGCATCTGCAATCTGCATTGAGACTGAGAAAAAGCTTTCCGAATTAATGGATCCCCATATTGTGCCTATTTTGTCAATTAAATTTTACTTTAGAGCTTGTACATACTACATGGACGAACGTTTTTAACATGTTTGTGTTAATATTCGTATGAATTATTTGTAATATTTGTTCATGATTAATGTACATGTTTTTAAAACACCGCCCCTTTTATTGTTGTAACATCACTTTTATGACTTTTCTATTTGTAAAACCGAATAAAGTATTTTGAATTGAATAGTTCTACAAATGTTACCAACCTGCTGTTTAATTATCCGATCACACAGTCCTGTAGTTGTTATTTATTTGATACAACTGCAGTTATTACGTTATGCAGGAACTTGAACCACATTTAAATGATGAATTATGACTTAGTGGTTGCCTCTATATTATAATTTGACTTATATTAAACGCTGTGCATTTTATTTATGCTAAATACTCAATTCATTGGTTGCGTATCCTGTCGAGGTCTGATTTAGGATAAAATTACCTAGTTGTCATTTATGTCTACACGTTCTACTCATTGAGTAAGGTGGTACCGAATCCCTTTATGCTGTTTCTTGTTGTATCTAATTGGGCAAACTCAAAGATTTGGAGTTTTAGTATAACTGTGATGATATTATTATGGTCATGGAACCGTTTCTTATCAAATTCTAACCCCTTTCAAAGGCGTATTTGACGGGCTATCAAACCCGTGGCCTTAATATGAGGCCATGCTACTTTGAAATCTGCCAGCTCTCTGCATGACGGAGAAACATATCGCGATGATACACATGCCACACTCATCATATGGAGTGGCCTTGGATTAATTTGAACAATCATTCCAATTGTTATTATTAAAAGAGGTATGCTTCATCACCAGCTGCAATTCATTATTCACTTCTATAATCACTATTCTTGGAGATTGTTGGTTCACCTTGGTTTATGGGTGTTTCTGTACCATTTTGAAATTATGATTGCCTTACATATGATCCACACCTTGTTTTATGCGTATGAGAGAAATGTCCTGGCCCCTAGTCTGATTTTTTATTAGTTCAATTGTCTGAATAGTAATTGTCTAAATATTCGTGTGTTTGTCTGATGCGTTTTTAATCTCTCAATATTACTCTCTGCCTGGGTGTTTCTTCACTAAAACCACTTAGGCCCATTTAAATCCATCTTGTAGATCGGTGTCATTTGCTTGGGACAGCCTTTCTGTTTCAGAGGATATGGGTTCCCCATATTGCATTCACTTTTTCTAAAAGGATAGGATTTGCCCCCATTGGGTTCTATATGGGACGGCTGCCCGTTTATATCTGGGTGGTATATTTGCACATGTCATAGGGGGCACGGTCAGCCATGCAGGTCCTCCATTCAGTATGCTTGTCACGTTGCGCTCCCCTTTCCGTTCCACAATCTCCTATGCGATTTGGGTCTTGATAGTATATGTTTTTATTTGTCACAATGTTCTGTGCCAGTCACAAACTTAAATGTTTTTTAAATTTGTCGATTGTGTAAAGCCTTTTGTTACTGGATATGTCAATGCTTCAGGAATTGTGTTTTTGTATGTGCATATGTCTACCAAGCGTATATATTTATGTATTTATATATGTGTTGTTTACAGCCTTGATGAATTTCAAGTCCAAACTGACCGAAACGCGTTGGCTGATGGTTGTACGTTGATGCAGAGAACTTGAATTGATTTAATAAAAGAGCTCATTAAAAGGAATACCTGTCCATCTGCATTTCCTTATTGACTCTGGACAAGAAGCTTTATGGTGAACCATTCCAAAAATTAAAAATGACTTTTAATTTATATTGATGGGACACTTTTATGAACTAGCTCTCTAAGTTGCCTCTCTTTGGTTATTACAGAACATGGAATGCATCATGATGGTTTAACGAGAGGAGAGGGATGGTGGTTCGTCAGATTGGCGTAATGGGCCAGTCCTCATGTATGATTCATTCTAGTTGACAACAATACATCAAAGAAATGACCAGTTACTCTGTATTTCAGTGTCTATGGAAAAGGCAATAACCCCGGGAAGATCAGGCCAAAGGGGGAGACAGCTTAAATACTCCTTCCTGCAGCAGACAAAGGCAGCCCGAGCTTGTTGATAATGAATTAAGAGATTTAATGGATAAAGAACCAAGTGTACATTATACAGATATTGCACATCACCATAACCATATAGAGGAACGAGGCCCAATGTCCTTATCATGTATGGCAGAGAGTACTTTATCCCATTAATGCATGGCCACACCATCATCATTTCCACAAACCCTTAAAACCTTGGTGCTTTGCATGTTTGCAAACATGAAGAATAAAAATAGAACCTCAAATGCAAAATTAAATGCTTGAAACAATTAATGAAGTGAAAGGCATCAATGACATGTCAAAAGGAGGGTGGTGTAGGAGAAGAGAACAGGTGAAAAAGGGGAGAAAAGTGAAATTTGGTGGAAGAAAGACTCTGAAAGCTACCAGGGTAAATGTAGCAGACATGATGAAGATTAAAGCTGCAATAGGGAATGAGAAATGGCCCAGATTGACCAAATCCATGATTTCTCGTGACTAAATTGTGGAAAATTATTACGATTTTATAAGGAACTTGAACAGCACCGCAGGAGCTTTGTAGGATAGAGACTTTGGTACTAGTAGTCTAAGAGAGAGTCAAACAAAAGAAGTTTGAAATGTAATAATCAGTGTTGGATTGGGATAATAAATAGGCCTATTCACCCTAAAAAAAAGTGGTACATATTTACGGATTGTGCCTTTTTGCAAAGAACTGTTTCAATATTTTAGGTATTATGAACAGGAGGAGAAGTAGGGGTTCTCTAAAAGAGGCATGTTTTTTTAACTTCACTGAGATTTAAAAAAAATGCAAATATTGCCAGGACTTTTTGTGCACAGATTAGTTCACAATGGTTAACCACACCTGAATATAAGTAAGGACACTCCTGCTTAGGCCCCCTGCTCAATCTGCATACATTAATTGGCCGGCCCAGTGAAAGACTGGGAATGACAGCTATGCCCCCTTGGTAAAAGGGAAGTAACAGCGGCCCATCGGCCTCCCCCACTGGGCAGCTGGTGGCCTCTGGACAGCACAGGCACAGACCTAATCGGCCACCACATTGCCCAAATAAACGGTTTACGGCTGTAACTCAGATGCCAGCCCATCACCCATTTCCAGAGTGCCCGCCTTACCAATCTGACCCTGCTATCAATAGTAATGGAAGAGTATAGAGAAAGTTGTTGACCAGATTACTGAACAACTACTTTTCATGACATTTTATTGATAACACGGAAACATGATAGTCCTAGGAGCAAGGTGGATATTGTCTCATGTAAATAAATGTTGAATGGCATCTTATGTGTATATACCTTCCAATAGTATCTGATCTGTGAATATATTCTAGGTCACATAATAGAAATCGAATCAGATTTGTAAATAAGTTTCTGATGTAATGTCATGCAGGCCAACAGCGTATTTTCATTTTTTAAAGAGGGAGGTTGGGGTATGGTTGCTAGTAGCAATTGGATAATCCTTCTATTGTATCAACAAGGAGGAATATCACAAGTACAGCAAAGAAAGTTATTATTCAGATGGAAACGAAGGGAATGAGCAAATAAAGAGATAACCTTGATCTGACAGCAGAGATGGATAAGGTGCTTCGAAGTGTAAAGTTGAGGTTACCTACAACATCACTGACTAAGGTCCTACTTTTTCACAAACATGTTTTTCCAGTCCTGAAGTTGGTGTGCACCTCACTTTGTAAGGAATGGGATAAAGAAGAGGAATGCATAGGTGACATTAGTTTCTATAATGGCAGCTAAGGCACTCGACTCTCTGAAAGTTTAATGCTCCCTAATTTGACATTACGCTTTGTTTGTTATGAAAATATCTATAGCCATGTCAGTCTGTTCAGTTTACTGATTATTCAGGGGAACAATACCTCATTAATGCTAATGTGATGGTGAAGCAAACGAGTTGCAGCTCCTTGGTTCAGTGGACTTGTGTCAGACCTGACATCTGTGGCATGGTATTGCCCCAAACTGTTATTGCTTTACGCCTCCTGTTTTGGTGATTTTGTTTTCATTGGCTTTAGGACTTTGTGCACTTTACCACTGCTAACCAGAGCTAAAGTGCTTTTGATTTCACTTAAAACATGGAAACATTGCCTTCCCCTAATGGCACATTTAATTTATTAGTAAGACCATAATAAATAGTACTACATGTACCAAGGGCCTGTAAGTTAAATGCTACTAGTGGGCCTGCAGCACTCATTGTGCCACCCGATAAAGTAGCCTTTTAAATCATGTCCCAAGCCTGCTACAGAAGTCTGTAGTACAGCTTTAAACTGATATTTCGACCTAGCAAAATAAACCTTTTGCTAGGCCTAAACCTACCTTTTTAATACTGATAATTCACCACTAAGGTAGGCCCTAAAGGCTCATAGGACAGGGTGCTTTGTATTTAAGGACTAGGACATGTATGCTCAAGTTTTACATGTCTTGGCAGTGAAAACACTCCTATAGTCATTCTTCACTGTTGTAAGGCCTATCTTTCCCAGTGACTAACTCGGGTTACCTCATTACATTTAATATGTGCTAACTTTGGATTGGAAGTAGTTAGGGATGTGCTGTTTAGCCTCAAATGAATTGTAATTTGAATAATTTTTTATTGTGAAGTAGGATTTTAAATTACAATACTGAAAATGCCACTGTAGGAAGGGTGGTATTTTCTTGTTCCCACTATTTCTTCTAGATTGGGGCTAAAAGGGGACTCAAGTGTTAGGAGGATGGGCCATCCTGTCAGAATTACTGGGAGGGGCTATGCCCAGCCTCATTTGCCCTTCAAACAGCTTTTCCTCCTGCCCACACAAAGGAATCTGACCCAGGACCTAATCTGTCTTTTGTCACCGCCAGACAATTTGGAGACTGGGCAAGAGAGGAAATTTCCAGAACCAGATGCAGGGATAGGACATGAAGTCCCTACACCCACAAAGGCTGTCACCAGGTATAAATATTGGAACTCCAGACTCACTCCTAAGAACACCCCTCGACCTGTAGAATTTACAGAAGAAGGACTGCCTTGTGGTCTGAGAAGAAAGACTGGATCTGCCTCCCTTTATCCCAGACTACACAGAGTTTCTCCAAGGGTCAGTAGGCTGACTTCCTGTGTGAGCTACAGGGATACAACAAGCTCCAGAGGCCTCTCTGCAATTTCTCAGCGGCCCAATTGCAACTGGACCTGTTTGATCCCCAATAATCCACATTTGTAAAGCGCACAATCACCCATAAGGGTCTCTAGGCGCTGGGGGCCGTTGGGAAGATTAAGCAAGCTATTGCCCAGAGTCACATGGTGCTGGGCTAACCTGCCACTGGTGCTGGGGATCGAACCGTGATCCCCAGATTCCGGAGTCAGTCACCCTAGCCGCGGCACCTTTCCAAGTCCTGACCACTTGACTGGCATCAGAGTGTACTACTCTGCAGGAAAAGGTGAAAAACAGAAGACGTAATCCTCTATTTCACAGAAGCATTTATTGGGATTGATTCACAAAGCCTTTTCCAGTTGTACCATACTTTTATGATTGAAAGTGGCTAGATTAATGACTGCTGGTTATTAACAAAGTGCTATCAACTAGTTGTAAATTCATTGATTCTTGTAATATTATCCCTCATTAGCATTATAGTAAAAAGGAGTAAATATCACACAATGGGTAGGAGTGGACAGTTTGCAGCATGGTTTATCTTGAAAGTTTGTGAATGTAGATATATATGTCGGTTTGTGAACATTTATGAACACCTTTCCAATGCCTTCCACCTTAAGTATTGTGAGAGATTTACACAAGGGCTTAAGTTAAATATTTTCCATAGTTTCGGAAGGTGAACAGATAACCACTAAACTTCATGGTAGAGGGTAGGTGAAAGGGTTTCTCCAGTTCCTCTTGAAACAAAAATGAAAAAGCAAGCAATTGCACATTGGGGCTGGATGTGAGAAAGCGGACTATGAGTTGGAGTGGATGGTAGGCCACCACAACTAATAATAGCATTATTCTTGGTAGGTCCAGTAAAGGTTTCAGTCATTTCAATCTGAGCTCAAGGTAGCTATGACACAGAGTAGACAGGCTTAACTTAAGAAAATGTGTAAAGCATTTAGAAGAATCAAAACAGTTAAAAATAAAAAAAACACAACACAATACAAGTCCCACTGCAAGTTATAAAAATAGAGAATATTTTAATGAACAGAATGACACCAAAATGGCAAACCTACAATAAGAAGAACAGGCTATATGAATTTTTAGAATTTAAGATGAAAACATGGACAAAAGCATTAAGCAGCAACTGCTGTCTTCTAGTTGTGCTTAACTGGGACATGGGTAAGTTTTCAGGCCGACTGCGATGGAGTACAAGTCTGATTCAAGGACCAAGTTCATCCTGGTAGAAAGATTATCTCATCAATAGCCTTCTGGGAAAGCAGGTAGTGGTGTGGCACTGAGAATAGGGGCTCTGCATCAACAGAATGCAGCATTGAGATGGAGCCATAGAGAAACCTTTAGTTTAGGCAGGAAAAGTTCTGGTCGGAAAAGTTCAATTTTTCGCACCCTGGACGTCTTTGGCATTTATTGGTTCTCTATCAATGGTGACGTCAAGGAAGCTGCGGTTGGGAACTGAGAAGGGCTCGGAGTACACAAATTCCAGTGTGGAGCAGAGAATGTAGTGAGATCTGCAGTGCAGTCTGGGCCACTGGAAATGCACACTCTACAGATCAGCTGGCAGGTTGGTCCCAGTCGCTCAATGGTTCAACAAGCAAAATTTAACAAAAACTTGCCACGTCCCCAGTTTTTAAGATTAGGTAGAAGCAGTACACTCTGACAACAGTTAAGGATTCCATGAGCTCAAGAAAAATGTATGACGTCACTACATATACATTTACAAAGCGGTACTTTACATTGCGTTTGTTACAACGCAAACCGTTACAACGACTTGCGCTGGAGGGTGCTGGACTTAGGAATAGTATGATTTACTATTCCAACTCCAGTCTACATACAGTAGGGAAGGTGTTGGAATAGTAAATCATATTATTTGTTAGGTTAGAGCGCCATCCAGTGCAAGTAGATGTAACGACTTGCATTGTAATGCCTGTGATGTAAAGGCATTGTGATGCAATGCCCGCGTTGTGAAGGATGTTTCTCCCTCAGGAACTGTACACAGGGTGAAGGTTAGGTCCAATGAAAAATGGTCAGCTTCTCTCTTCCAGGAAGGAAGGCTTCTTGCAGGTTTTGTGTCGCAGTAGCTTAACAGTCATTCAACTTGACTCTTGAAGTCAACTTCTTTGTCCTGGGAGCTTTGGGAGCAGGTCCATCCCTTAAGGTTTTCCTCACAAGTTTCATCAGCAAGTCCTTTCCTTCTTCTGTCTTACATAGGTCAGGTAGTGTTCTTAAGAGAGTGCCCAGGAGTGTTACCTTTATGCTTGGCGCTAGCCTGTGGGTGAGGGTGAATCCTAGACCCTCTCTAACCAATAGGGGAAGAAAAACAGAGGTAGCCTACCCACATTTGCAGACGTTTCCGTGTGCCCTATTGCAAACAATCCTAAAGTGCCCCTCCTGCATGACAGAAACTTCCTTCCCCTGTGCAGAGCCCCTGTGCCCACCCCACAGGTGTGGTCAGGGAAATGAGCAACTCTGTGGTCATTCTAAGCCAATTCTGTGGGCAGCTCCTCTCCCACTGGAATTGAACGGGGATGGCTAGGAAGACAAAAGGGATGCATGCTTTTGTATGAGATGCATCTGCCAGTGACATGGTAGGCAACATTGTATGATATGCAAGTGGTTGGGCACAGCCCGTAGGCCATCCTGTCAATGGATGGACAGCCTCTCCCCACACCCACGAAATTTGTCTCAGTTCCCGCCTCATCAAGGAGCAATTCAGTGCCTGAGTGACACTTGAAAGCTCGTGCAAATAGGCTTCTAGAGGTCTTCCCCAAGCACTTTATAAGAAAACCTGCAATACTGGGCAAAAAAACTGACAATATTACTTACAAATATACTGGTGAGTGAACAAATTCCAGACAATTGGAGGGGCTCAATTTTGGCCCCGATTTATAAAGCTGGACATACCACGGACCCCACGAATTATCGACTAATAGCCTTAATGGACTGTGAGGCAAAGTTTTATTGCCAAATGTCTGTTGCCAGACCTAGTGTCCTGGGTGGTCTCCAAAAATCTTCTGCCAAGAAATCAGACTGGGTTTTTTAAAGGCATGGGTACTATTATTAATATTCAAATGCTAGCACTTACAACTGAATTGGCAAGGCGTTGCTCTCTGAATTTACACTTGTGTTTTATTGATTTTCTATCTGCCTTTGACACAGTGCAGAGGAACATTCTCTGGGATAAGTTATCAAAAATGGGAATTTCACCTAAACTCCTGAGAGCGATTCAAATGCTGTACACGAACACTTGGACAAGAGTAAGGTTGGGCCAAGGCACAACCATTTAAAAATAAATATTAACGATAAATGGTTTAAAACGAGGTTGTGTCATGGCCCCAATCTTGTTCAACCTGTATCTTGCTGATATTTCTTCAGGTTTGAATAGCATTAACTCACACTCATCATTGGTGGCTGGCTTCAAGGTCTCCCACCTATTGTACGCCGACGACATTGTCCTGCTGAGCTACACAAAGGTGGGGCTGCAGCGGTCAATTTGTGAAACTGTTTCGTATGCCTCGTCCCACGGATTAAAGGTCAACTTAAACAAGACAAAAACTATGTTGAAGCATAGCAGGGCCCGTGCTGGAATCGGTTTTAAAGTATAAATACTTGGGTGTCATATAATATGCGAGGGGTACATTTAAGAACCAGTGTGTTGCACTACAGAGAAGGAACAATTCTTTAAGTGCAGCATTTGCTGCCCTCCAGAATAGCTTAAAAGGGCTGTCCCTCAAGCCGCTATTACAAGTTAAGTCAGCTAAACAGGTTCCATCTCTGGCATATGGTGTGGAGATTTTAAGAGGGAAAGCTGATAACATCATAGTTAAGCCGGTGACAGGAACCTACCGTCACCTGTTTAATCTTCCTCAGCAGGCATTGCCATCAAAAATGTGATTAGAGTCTGGGCTTAAAAGACAGAATTTAAATAGCCTAGGGGCATATTTGAAATTCTGCCACAAACTTTGAAGTGCTAATAATTCTTTACTTATGAGAGTTGTTTGGGAGGCTACAAGTGATCGTAGACACACGCAGGCCAATGAATATTTTATGGGAGATCAACAATGGGCCTTACCCCTCTCTCAGGCGGCATTTAACAGAGTTATCAATGGGTGTAGTAAAAAACATGTTTTCACTATTGGACAGAGAGGTGCTGGCGAAAATATCCCATGCGTGGATAGTAATTGCCTCATATGGCAAGCTATCCCCGCAGAAGTGTCTAAGGGACCTGAATGGTCTAAATGCTAAGTTTAAGTTGTTGAGACTCCGGCTTGGCAGTTTTCAATTTCGCAGTGACGCACCATCGTGGAAAAGCGGAGTAGTGAAAGGTCATGTCGCCACAATAGAGAAGACATTTGCCATATACAGCCTGATTCATGAACGGGCCGTTTTGCGAGGCTCAAATAGCGAATCATAAGGAATAGCTATTTGAGACTCGCAAAACGGTATTCATGTAGGAATCGCAATAGTAATTGCGATTCCCACTGATTCCTTATTTGCGATTAGCTAATTGCTAATCGCAAATAAGGAATAACTCCCCATGCATTCCTATGGGCCCAAAGGCCCATAGGAATGCATGGGGAGTCATTCCTCATTTGCGATTAGCAATTAGCTAATCGCAAATGAGATTGCGAGTACAAGGGTGCCAGGGGTGTCCAAAGGACACCCTGTAGCACCCCTGCATGGAAATGAACACAGGTGTTGCACACACACACATGTCCAAAGGACATGTGTGTGTGTAACGTGCAACTCAGAAAAATGCATTTAAATGCATTTTTCTGAGTTTTCGCAATTTACCGCGAGGTTTGACCTCGCGGTAAATTGCGGCCCGAAATTGCGATTTCGCAAATGTAAAATGGATGATGAATTACATTTAAGGAATCTCAAATAGAGATTCCTTAAATGTAAATCCTCGCAAATATGCGAATTAGCAAATAGTGATTTTTGCATTTGGGATGTTGAATCCCAAATGCAAAAATCGCACTCGCAAAGGGCCAGATTCTCAGAATCTGGCCCATAGTTTGTAGTTGCCCAGCGCAAATAGCTGAACGCAGAAGTCTGTTAAGGAAGGATTTTAATCAACAAACTATACGAACATGCCGTCAAGCAGTTATAGCCTGCTTGCAGGGAAAAGCTTTATAATTTACTGGTAGATTCTTAAAGTTCGTAGATATAGCAGAGAGGAAACTGCTGCTTAACAGTGCCCAGTAAAGAGCTTTTACTGTTCTTATTTCATTCATTCACAGAAAAAAATATATATAGTAGGTTAAAGAAATCAGTCATTTAGAAGGGAAGGTGAACCTTAGACAAGCGGCGCAATGTTCCTTATATACGAGTAATTGGAATATCGTGAAATAATTAGGGTTTAGCAATGGCAAGCCTTGTGAGGATTTTTATAATAGGTAGTTTGTAACCCAAAGTTTTGCACGTGGCAGTCAATAATCCAACTAGGACCCTCTGTAAGACACAGATTAGGAATGGTTAGATTCACTCATAATGTATAGCAAGTGAGTAATGAATAGATCAAATGGGGTATTTTATACTAGAGGAAACAGTTTAAACCTGCATAGCAAGGTCACCAGTGGCAGGTCTGCTGTCATGTTTTGCGTTGTCACTTAGTGGGGCACAATACATGCTGCAGGTCCACTACTGACATTTAACTTACAGACCATGGGTACATTGTGTACCATATACTAAGGACTTATGGGTAAATAAAATATGCCTATTAGGAAAATAGCTATTTTTGACATGTTTTAGGAGTCAGAGAGCATGCATTGGGCCCCCAGTTAGCGGCGCCCTAGTGTACAGACACAAAAACAGCAGCATCAGTCCAAAACCAATGGGGTGATTATGCAAAAAGAGGCATTATCCTACGTAGCACAATTGCACTTTGGTTGAATGCTACTCCATGAAACAAATCTCAGGGATTGCCCAGGAGTATGCTTATAAATTTGTGACTGGGTTCGTTTATTTAGGTATACCCTCTGAAGTAGTTGTGATTTATAAAAAAAATGAAAGTGAGAAGAAATCGCCAAATGTACTTTAATTTTTTTAGTGAACTCGTACCATTTCATCTTGCTATTTTTGTAGAGGTCTGTTAGAGGTGTGGGAACCATGCTTCGATTCCCTTTGCTTCATAAGTGATGGCCTTTTTCTGGGATCTTTACCTGAGGCTTTAGGAATCCAAGATATGCGGTTCAGATGCATTTTCTGAACAGTTGACAGAGGCATTCCTGCAAGTTTCACCCTTCTTTCCCCTAATACCTAAGGTTTGGAAATAATCAGACTTAGGGCCATGGTCATTCTACTGTAACTATGCAGAGGACAGATTCTGTTATTCTGTTAATATAAGCCTCTTTGGAGGTTGACGATTCGGGCCTTCAGTAACATGGTCCCTCGGCAGAGCTAGCCTCAATGGCTTATGAATCTCCAATATAGAATAATGCATTGTGTGTTCTTACAAATGATTACCTTCAGAATGTTTGCCTTCAAGTGAAGAGGTTCAGTGCTCTAGGATAAGATCCAGGCCCAGATTTCGAAAAACGTCACGGAACGCAGCACAGCAGCCAAAATTGCTGTGCTGAGCTGCATTACAGGGAGGGAGCAGAGAGCGCCATGTCTCCCTAGCACTGTTGCAGATTGTAGCTTCGTGACGGGACACACCTTAGCGCCATAGTGCTAGAGTGTATACCTGAGTCTAGGTTTTGTACTGGAAGGGTACCCTTACAGTACATAATACTATGCGTAGACAGACTTTAACTCGTTTCCTATTTTGCATGTGTGCTGCACAGTGGAGCACACATGCAAAGTCAGAAAAGAAAGAAGAAATATAAACATTTCTCCTCTTAATGCCTCCTTTCAAATGGCGTTAACTTTTGGCGCTAAACCCTGTATAATATTGTTTGTAGATAGGGTTTTACATCAAAAAGGCAGGATTGGTAGCATGGGAAATGCCCATATACCACCTATGTAATACCCCCGGGTCTATTTCTGTATACCTCATTTTGTAAACAGTGATATTAGAAAGATAGACTTGGTGACTCAGATTACCTGCTCGTAATTCTCAGTACCTTTAAGGTGTAAATGCTATGGAACTTAAATCTTGTCTAAGTGTATGCAACTCTTTTTTCAAGTACCACATCCATTTTTCTGTAACATTTTAATATGCAAACCAGATCCGAACATGTCTATACGTGTTTCCACCTCAAGGATATTTCCTTAGGTACTTTTCCTCTAATTTCAGTAGCATTTTCCTTCTTATTTCCCTGATATTGTCTTCAGTATGACATTCCTCAAATAGTTCAAGAAAGAAGCAAAATATTCAGCGAGCAGTTTTACTGATCCTGAGTCGGTTGGAAATGGTTTATCTTCTTTGACGATTGGAAAATCAATTTCTCTTCCTGTTTATCTCTCTCAATTTATGTATGAATCTGAGCGGATTTCATTTCTGTAGATCTGGGTGCATTTTTGTGGATTTCTACAACCGGGGGGGGGCACCAATTTACTGAAGCTTAGTGCAGATAAGACTGATGAGTTGATTATAAAATGTAACATTAAGCTCTGGGGTTTATCCTTTTGGCATGCTGAGATGGGCATGTGTTCAACAGTTTTTACCCTAGTAGAGTCTGAAGCCTTTATAACGAACACACTTTTCAACCTGGAACCTCCTGTTAAGGTCGTAGACCCTTCCTGTGTTTTTTCAGATGAGTGCTTAAAAATGTGCCCCTATCCTGCCAAGAAAGTTTAACAATCAGTAGTGATTTGGATTCATCAGCCATTACCACACACTAGAGAAATCTAATGTTTTTAATATAAACTTAAAAGGGGCTTACATCCAGCCTTCTCTCTTTCCTGGCTTCTCATTTATTCCTGTGTGTGGCACTTACTTTTCCTCCATTTCTATTGGAGGAAGCATATGATCCTGCAATGATTGTTCCTTGTCTGTTTCTCTTATCAGTTTCCCGTAGCTGAAATACTGTTAACATCCACTTTGAAACAATTTTTTTCATAAAGTTTTGCCTCTTTTTTTGATTTGCAGCAATTTATCACCGGGAGAGATTCAGTGATTTGCGTAGAATCACAGGATGTTGCACCACGGAGACTTGAACCGGGATCTTGAACTCTTGAGTCAGAAGCTCTGGTGGCTGCCCCACATCCTCTTCACTCCTGTGCTATTTGTCAGGGAGCTCTTTCCTTCATCACATACGATGACTGATAAAAACAGTCCTCATCACAGAGGCACAACTGATGCATTACCAATGCTTGTTTTAAAAGCACCTCCTTAAACAAGCTGATGCTGTTTAAAAAAAAAAGTTCCCACTTTGGAATATCACCTGACAGGATTCCCAAAGGTAAAGCTTTCCCAAACTGACAACTTACCCTTTCTAAATCAGTTACCATCTCCATTGAAGTGAAACTTAAATTGTGTTTGCAAACCTTTGTTACATACCATTGCCGCTCACAATTAGTAAAACACCCCCTCCTAATTGCAATTAGGAATGAAATGCAAACCCCAGTTTTTGAGTTGCACTGGCTTTTCGGACTCGCAAATAGGTTTAGTAAATAGAAATCAGTTTTGGAGTAACAAATTCTGTGATTTTTGGACGCACAGGTTTTGCAGTCACTAAAGACTGACTCCGGAGCGCGGGGCTCACGGTTCCATCGCCGGTGGCAGATCAGATCAGCATCATGTGACTCTGGGCAATAGCTCGCTCAATCTTCCCGGCAGCGGCCAGCGCCTTGAAACACTTAAGGGGTGATATGTTCATGCTTTACAAATAGGAATTATTAATATATTAAAACTGGTATATTAACAGGGAGTTTCCTTTGTGCACTGCTCACATGAAATCACCAAGGATGACTAGTAGCATCATGCAACAGCAAGGCAAGAAGAACAAGAAGCAAACAACAAGACGTAGGTTCAGTAAATAGTTTATTCACAGGTTTGGCTTTGCTTGTTGTAGTACGCACCGCATGTAAGTCAGATGAGAACTACTGGAAAGCAATGACATTTTTCCATGACTAAAATCTTCCTGTCCCCGCTAACAGTCTGAAGCAAATAATGTTTTGGCTAATTGTAACATGGGCTATCTGTGCTACAATGGCGGGGCCTAGGCTCCTATGTGTGAACAACCCTCATCTTTAAAGATGATTGGCGGACTGTAGATAATGATATCGCTCTTACTACTGGAAAATGTAACCTACCGCAAGGACGCCCCCTCCCTCATATCTCGAGAGACCATGGCTGATTGATTACCAAGAACCAAGACTTAGTTCAGTCACCTATGCCACCACTGTGAGCCTTGTATAAAGCACTTTAAAAAAAGACTTTGTGGAATTTTTTGAGGAATGGCATATAGTTCTACAAACTGGCACTGCATGAATGATACATATTTATATTCCGTGATCAGTTCAACCAAAAATAAAATTTATTTGATTATAGAAAATGCTGGAACAGCAACTAACTTGAAATATTCCCAGGGTTTCCTGAAAACCCTAGAGTAGCAAACACTAGCTAAGAAGCAAAGCTGTTTAGATACACCAATATAATCAGCATGCCTTGTGCTTTTCTGTTAACCCTCTGAGTACTGATTTAAGTGCTGACATAGAATGAGGAAGTTAATTTGTCCTTTCAACCTTCATGTAATCACACCTATACAGTGTCACTTTATGGGAGATGGAGAAGTACTGGAAGTCATGTCATCGTACCACTGTGCCCGGCTCTTGTCCACCAACTCTAGTGGTTTTCTTTGTTTATTGCAGTGAGATACGATCACTCGACTCCAAAATGATGCTGTGTTTCTGCAAGATGTGAGGTCTGTGTTGCATACATACATATATATATTTGCAATAATACATATTATTTAGCACCAGTATTCATTGACTATACACATAATGGGGGAAGCATACATGGTTCCATGTTATGCTCGATGGTAATAACTTGGTCGAAAGATTCTCCCCGCGATCAAGTTATGAGAAGGTGAAATTAAATGTGAGTGAGGATCCAATTTTCCAATGTTTTCCTAACTAGTTCAGGCAAATTTTCAAAACAAAAGGGTGAAATATAGCTGTGATGCACTGGAGAACCCTTACTATCTCTTAAGAAACCTTAGTAAAGTGCAGACACAGTTGAAGCATGAGACTGTGTGAATAACATACAGTGAAAGTGTATGCTCTATGCATGGAACATGAAAGCAACAGAGACTTGACGTGATTCCTCAACTATTCATAGCATGAAATTTGATGCAATTAACTAATTGCTTTATTTACACTTTGGCCGATTAACTGAGGAAATTTCAGTCTCAAGTACTAAACACACCTGATGACTGTCCTGAACAAATAGATATAGAGCTGCAGGAAATTCTGCCCTGGGAAATATTGCACTTTACTACAGAAGTGACCAACCTCAATAGATCTATCAACCACTTGAAATGATGACATTAGGCTACTAAAGTGGAACCAGCCATGACAAGTGCTTTAATGAAAATATATGGAAAAGTCGGAGTAGTGCTTAATTTGAGCCAGTTGTTTCCAATGCTCGGCACCTGCACTTATTTGTCAACACCGGCACTTGTGACAGTTTCCCATGCGGTGATGCTGTCTGGCTAATTAAGAGATGACAGCAACAGGTAATTAAGAATTCAATATAGATTAAAAATGACTATTACCTGCCACCCAGTCCAATCCTATAGCTTTGGAATCCTGAAATAGTCCAAACTGTGACACTTGCAGGAGTGTGATGGTTAGGAGTTGTGTTACTATCATTGTCAGCATGGCAGGGGCTATGAGTGGTGCAAGCTGCAGCGGCCTCCTGATGAGAGCCCTGGTACTTATTTATTTTTTACAAATTAAGCACTGGTTCACTCGGAGGCAATTGGTTCGTTCTTGTTCAAAACAAAAAATCAGAATATCACACCTTATAAAATGACAGTGAACACAAAAGCAGTCATTCAGGCAAACTCATTTGAGAAAAAAATCTGTCTTCTTCTGTGATAGCAAGTTATTCTTTTAGACAGAAATTTCTCCAATTGACCCATTTGCAGTGAGGTGCATTATTTAGTGCATCACCCTTGGATATACTGACTAAACTAGACGGCCAACTTTAAAGAAAGTTGAGCACTCAGAGGATTAACACGTGCTAAGATTACATACTTGCAGACCCTAGCTTGGCTGATGAAAACATTCATTGTTTCGAACTTTAAAGTAAAATGCAAAACAGCTTAACCCTTTGAGGATCACTTTAGCAGCAAGTTTCCACTAAGACTTAGCACGCGTACTGAATCTTGAAGTTAATACAAGGAAAATACTGGAAACTATCCGTTTGTTCTGCCTTTGAAGACCAATAAATTATATTTCCTGATCTAATCCTTTTAAATAAAAATAAACAAAAATATTTTCAGAGTCTCAAAGGGTTAAGCCGGGCCTATGACTGAGAGAGTTTCTTTAAAAGGGTGAGTTAGGTGAGCGAACGGTCTCAGAGGAGCTCGGCGAATAGTCTTCCGATTCTGAGGTCAGATCCGGCGTTACTGGCTGGGCCTCGTACATCCGGCACCTCACATCCTGGTTGCGTCTTCGTCTGAAAACCTGCCTCTCCTTATCAAGAGCGGTGGTCTGGCGGGGACATAAAGTAAGAAAGGAAGAAATTAGGCTGTGAAAACTGCATTTTCAAAATAACAGGTGACAATAATTTAATTTCAGATTGAATGGAAAAGGATTTTACAGCATATCAAGCTCCAACAATATAGAGTACAGAATCTCGACTGCCACTAACTATAGCCATATGGTATGTATATATAAGTAAGTGCTATTCTTAACACCACACCTATGTACCTTGATGGGGTTATTTACTCTGCACAGTAAATGTAAGGACAGCTGTAGTTGATATTCTGCACTTTACATTGAATTGTTGCAGGCCGGTATGTTGTTACTTAATATTGTTGTAATCTTTTACAGCTACTATCCTAAACCACCCTACTGCAGGCCTAGAAGAATCAATAATATTGTAACATGTCTATAAATTACATATTTTCTGGTTGATGTGCTATTTTCCCCCAAATTTCTAAGTTACTGTCCCAAACAATACATAAAATGTTTTCCTTGATCTGCTACATAGAATCAAGGAAATACATTTCTTTAGGACAGAATTGCTGGCCTAAGGTATTAACATTGTCAGATCTTTCTTTTACCACGTACAGCAGTGTAGGAGACTCTTTATGGACTGGGTATGATCAGAGTTACTTATCAGTAGAATTCGGTGCCCTGAAACAAATGAGAACCTTCTCTGGCCCCTTTCAGGAAAGCTTTCAAAACCATCCTGTTATGGCAACATTTTCGATTTGTCTTTTGGGTTTGAGAATAGCTGAGGTACTCAGGAATTTTCTCCTAACTGTTCTTATTTCAAATCGTTTAATAACTATTTATGTTTTGTGATAATGCTCAGATGTCTTATTCATACCAAATCAGGACTGTAAAAGAGTTTTAAAAAAATACCGAATTTTGAAGTCTTGACACATGTACTACAATACCATAAATACATGAAATCAGGGTAATCATCTTGGTGCCATTATGAAATATGATTTGCCAAGTGGATAGCTTTGCAGTTATTTCTTTAAAAATCGTTTTGATGGTGGATGAACGTGATACTGTTGGGGCATGTTTGCTGCACACCCCGGCTTGTGGCCTAAAAGTAAAAAAAAAACTAATCCTGTAATAAAAACACCCATTCTGCCTTTAAATGAATCGCAGCACGTAAAAGAACATAGCAACAAACAACATTTCAAAATAAAAGCAGTCGTGGAAGTATAGAGGAGAATTCTGACTCAAAGCGCAAATACAGGACCTGTCACCAGAGACGCTTGACGCAATAAAGATGGCTGCTTAGGCGAGCTGAAAATTCCTGCTGAAATGGCAGTGCGGATGGCGTTGAATGCAGCTGAAGACGGCATTGAACAGTATGCAGTGGGGAAGTATGGACAGCATAGTATAATGCTGGATAGGATGGCGACACGGTAGCGGATGGACTAAAAAGAGAGATCAGTTCTGCCTGTAGACATTTGATGGCATAGCCATCATGAGGACAAGCCAGAGCATGGTGGGAAAGAGAGTGGAGAGGATATGGAGGTGTTGAGCCAGCCGCTTTGAGCCTCGGGCTGGACTGGGCGGCAGTGCTGACAGAGCTCAAAAGGAAGTCCAAGCTGGTGTGGCCCGTACAGGTAAGAGTGGCGAGGATTGGTGGGGGGGGGGGGGATTGAACAGACGACGAGGGAAAATGAAGTAAATAATCCATTTTCCCTATCTGCATCAGTTGAATCCCCCCCCACCCGGCCCCACCGCTCTTACCTGCATGGGCCGCTCCTGGATTCAAGCCCTTTCGGGATTTGCTGGCATGTTACTGGGCAAGTCCGAGGAGAGGAATGTGGATATTTGCAGTCAGCAGCCTGGGCAATGCAGGACTTATGAAGAAGGTCCCCTGGAAACCAAGCAGCCAGACAGCCAAATGGTACATGGTGGCATACGATATCTAGTAAAATTGGACTGTGTACATTATGTAGAAGAGAGATAATGAAGATGGCAGGAATTTGCATAGTTGTGAAGTAAAAGTAACATTACCACGGTGCGCATGTTAACACATACATTCATGGTGAGACTCTGAAACAGATTACGAGAACAAATTGTAGTGTGAAAGCAGTGCAGAGCAGTAATTGATGTAGTGCAGATAAGATTAGCATAGCTAACTATTGCAGATCGCTGCGGTACAGTGCGAGGGACCCATGATGGTGAAAGATAAAGTTCCATAAGCAGTGCCGCTTCAAACAAACATGGGCAAATATTCACAACTGATCCTCTCAATGAATGCCTAAAGACAAGAACAAGCTCCAGTGGAGTCGGATTTAACATTGTTGGATGGTATGAAAGTGAAACAAGGTTCAAGAGTATCGCTAGAGGCAAAGGTAGATGCACTGGCTGTAGACCTGGGATCAGTAAGGATTGATCTTCACAATGTTACAGACAGACTGACCCAGATAGAAATGCAGGCTGCTAACAAGCAACATACAGTGACCACAGTGCAGAAAAAGGTGGATGATCTCATGCCGAAGGCCAAGAATCTGAACACCTGAGTGAAAGATGCAGAAGCAAGATCACATAGGAATAATATTTTTGTGGTTGGACTTTCAGAAAGAGAAAAGGTAGAGTGCCTAGAACTATTCCTGCAGGTTTGGATCACAAATACACTGAAACCTAAGCGACTGTTGAAATATTTTTCCAATCGAACAGGTGCATAGGATGCTGGCCATCCCTCCTCCTCCAATGGTGGTACTAAGAACTATAATATTTAGACTGCTCAATTACAGAGACAGAGATACCATCCAGCAGGAAACATGGAAAAGATAGAGCGCACAACAGTCAAGCTGTGTCCATTATCACTCCGGGTTCAGAAGCTGCGATTCTCATTGGAAGTAGTAAAGAGGAAGTGTAGGGCCCTAAATTTGACACATATCATGTTCTTCATTGTGAAATTGAAAAGTCGTCATGGGAATAGTTTGCATTTGTTGACTACAGTTGAGCAAACAGGGAATAGCACGAGCAGATGGATAACAGAACCGACGGCAAAGGCATTTCAGTAATTGAAAAGAAGTAAATGACTGAGGTTTGAGTGACAAATAGACCCACCCTGCGCAAGAAGTACATATGGCAATGGAGTGTGATGAAGTATCTTGAAAGGCTACAGAGGGACGTCCCAAATAGTCTACTGTTTTGCTAGTTTACAGACTAATAATTGGAGGAACCATGGCCCCCTGAGGATCTGACCCAACGGGTGTCCAGTGAGTGACTCCTGCATAGGTGCTGGTTCACCAGAAACAAATATTGTAGTAGTGTTGTACATAATTATAGCATGTTTGAATATAGCACCTTGAGCATTGTAAGGTGGTTGGACCCAATGGATAGGAACATTTTGCATATGCATGCATGGGCTTAGACAGAGAAGCCATGGTGTGGATCAGAGTGTTGCTAATGTTGTAGAGATTAATATGCTGAAGATGAGATAACATACAGATTCTGGAAAGTATGGAATAATGTAAACATGAGTCAGTGGGCCATGGTTTACGGAGGTCCTTAGAAAAGTAAAAGTGCATGTAAAAGCCTGGAGAGATTATGGCGGAGGAATTTTCATCCATCCACAAAGTTTTGGAGAATACGTAAACAGTGTCACCACGGGGTTTGTGGAGGCTAACAACATATTACATCCGAGTCAATCTGGGTTCAGATCTAACTTTAGTACTGAGACAGCCCTACTAGAAGTTTCTGAAACTAGCAAAATCACCTTGGATAGTGGGGGGAATGCGGTACTTGTACTACTAGATCTGTCGGCGGCCTTTGATACCGTGCCCCATGACCAACTACTGGAAAGACTCCAGGATTGCGGGATTGGAGGCACGGTTGTCAAATGGTATACTTCCTTTTTAAGTGGCCACCAGCAAACTGTATGATCCCCTCCGTTCTCAGCCGGTATCACCCCCATGAAAGTGGGTGTTCCCCAAGGCTCTGTGCTAAGCCCAGGCTTGTTCAATATGTATATGGCCCCACTTGCACTTTTAGTGGAGCAATACGGTGCTAAAATTGTGTCTTACGCTGACGACACGCAACTTCTGTTTGCCAGCGAGGAGGGCAGCGTGTTTAGAGGTAGTGAGATAAACATCTGTATAACGGAGCCAATTAAAGTGTAATCCTGAAAAGTCTGAGATTATTTTTTTCGGACTCGACCTGAGCATAGAGTGGCGCCTCTTGTGGCCACAGGACATGTCACCGACAAGTGTTCAGTTACCTCAGTAAAAACCTTGGGGTAAAGGTGGATTCAGACATGTCCATGAAGACCCAAAACTGTGGCCCGCACCTGCTTTGGGCTTTTAAAAAAGCTGAGGAATTTCCTTCCCCTGCTGCCGATCTCCCTTAGAAAGACAGTAGTTCAGGCCCTTATTGCATCTAGGCTGGACTATGCTAATGTCCTTTATTTAGGCCTACCGGAATACCTTCTGAGCCGCCTTCTGGTGATCCAGAACTCGGCGGCCAGAGCTATTCTGATGACTGCACCCAGGGATCACATGACCCGCCCACTTAAAATCTCTCCACTGGCTTCCGGTGCGTAAGAGGGTCCAGTTTAAGGCCCTCACCTTGGCCTTCAAGGCCCTACACAACTCTGGGGCCCATTACATTAGGAAAAGGATACAGCATTATGCCCCGCAATGGACATTGAGGTCCTCGATGCATTATCTGATGACCATTCCTAGGTTTTCCCGTTCTCGCAGGGGTGACTGCTCTTTCCAAGTGTTAGCACCGACCTAGGCGAGTTCAGGAGGAAATTAAAAGCCTGGATATTTCACTAAGTAGTATTAATCCTGTAGCCGTGTGTCCTTTTCTGCCTGTTTTCAGTGGTTGTTAGCGCCGGGACACTCCATGGAGTAGCCTTGCGCTCTATAAATATCCAATTACAATTACAGCGAATTCCAGACATGGTGTATCAGGGCAGTGTGTTTTTGATCACTCACCACTCTAGGTCTGGTATTCATTCCGGAAATACAGAGTGGCTATACCCCTTTGGGGTTATCTGTTGCTGCACTGAAAGACACTGTATTTACTCATACAGTGAAAGAGAGCATTGAGCAGCATTTTGAGTATAAGGCAGACATGACAGGAAGCAGCGCTATAGATTGTGATGCGATGAAAGTGGTGTTTCAAAGCACAGATATGGCTAATTTCACTTGAAACAAAGTGATATTGAAATATGCTGAAAAGAGAAAGACTAGAATTCTGGCAGGCACATCAGTATATGAGTGTGCATGCACAGCATGATGTCATATAATCAAAGAGAGAAGGATCACTTGTCCTGCATAACTAGGGTATACAGGGTTCGTTCTTACTAGTCCCAATAAAAAACCCTCATGAACGTATTTTGGATGGTAACTTAAGCGGTATATCTTGGTTCTCCGCTTTCCCTCACACGTGTGTGCATAATCATTGAGTGTTGTTGTTTTGCACCCTCCACCAGGAGGTTTTACCCTTAGTTAAGAGCAGTAGTGACCAGTGATGTGCTTGTGGATTGGTGAAGTGAATGGGTTAAAAATCTTTTCTTTCCAGGTTAGTGTGTTTATTCGTTCTGGATTCAGAGACAATAAAATAAGATTCAATTACTCTCTCACATTGTGGTAAGTGATATAGGTCGACATGTTTCAGCCCTCACTTGCCAAAAGGTCAATCGGGCTTTCTTCAGGACCACGGTGTAGGATGTGAAGAGACCTAGGGCGTCTCTTAGTGTGATTGGTTGGTTGATTGCTTTATTTCGATATGCATATATCATAAAAGCGATACAAAAAGTTAAAACAGCATGTCGGAAAGAGTATGACTGTACAATAAGTAAAAGCATTAAAACACGTTAGACCATCATAAATTAGTTAAAAGAAGATTAAATTGATACGGACAGTCTTCTAAGTCTAATCAACCAGGCCCATTTTAAAAACTTGGCAACGGCACAAACAATCGGGGGGGCTGTGTCAGTTAAAAGAATCCGAAGGGCATCAGAGTGCTGGCGAGTACCCAATTCTCTGCAGATAGGGCCGAGCCAGCGTGTTCTTGGTCGGCCGTAATCAGGGCATTCAAAGAGGAAATGTGGCACAGTCTCTGGTTTGTCAGGACAGAAAGCACAGTATCGTGAAGAGGGCTGGAAGTTATTCCACCTGGAAAAGAGATCAGCCAAGGGTAGCAGCCCCAGCCGAAATTTGATATACAGGGACCGATCCATGGCAATTGTTATTAGGTCCATGTATGGCTCGTAGGCAACAACATCTTTTATCATCAGAAAAGCTGCGGTGGCTTTGCAGTGGTGCTGATTGCTGTTGCGCTTCATGCGGACCCACTCCCAGAACAGTCTTTTTAGGGTCTCCTTCGGGGGAGCGGAGTGGCTATCCCAACAAAAATCCAAGCCTAGATCCCCTAGAAGGTGTTTGATGTTCTTCAGCCATTTGATTCTGTGCCATCCGTCGGAGTGCATCACCTCAGCGAGGCCGTCAGCGTAAGATTTTAGCTCCGGTACCCTCCACAGACGGGCCCAGAGCAAGAGGGGTCGAAGGCGAGCCTGGTCCCCTATTGCTTTACAGCCTGCATCCATGAGCACTGGGATAGTCGGACTACTTGATGGTATGGCAAGGAGGTCTTTGATGAATTTGTTTTCCGCCTTGCACAGTAGATCCACTTTACCCAGGCCCCATAATTCGGCTCCATACAGTGACCCAGGGACCGCACGAGCTTTGTAAATATCAAGTAGAGGGGCAACACAATGTTTAGTTGAGTTGTTAAACTCTTTGAGAAGAGCCCCCCCCACCCTTTTATGGGTCAATACCATTTTGTTGATATGGGCGTTCCAGTTCATCACGTCGTTGAGTCGAATTCCCAGATAATCGAATTCTGCCACTCTTTCTAGGGGTATCGAATTCAAAATAGGGGGCCGACCAAGCTTGCGGGGCGGGTGCAAAACTAAATACTTAGTCTTTTCAACATTGATGACAAGGCCCCTGGAGGTGCAGAAGTCCTGGAAGCGATTAAGCAATGTCTGGAGACCTTGGGGTGTTTTAGAGATGAGGAGGGTGTCATCGGCGAACAGCAAGGTTGGAATTTTTACGCCTCCCAGAGTGGGAGCGTCTGCTGGTTCGCCGAGTAGGTGGTCTACCACCCCATTAATATAGAGGGAAAATAAGGTAGGAGCCAGGACACAGCCCTGCCTTACTCCCCTCTCGACCCTGATCTTATCGGTCTTTTCCCCGTTCAACCCCCATCTAACCTGGGCATAGGTGTTATTGTGCAGTTTGATAAGGAGGTTTAATAAATACCGGGGCATCCCTAGATTGTGTAACACCCTCCAGAGTTCCTCCCTGGGAACCAGGTCAAAGGCAGTCTTTAGGTCAATGAAGGCCAAATAAAGACTGCCTTTGCCTAGCTCCACCACCTTCCAGTATAGTAGCAGGAGCCTGAATACCTGTTCGATGGTTCCGGTACCTGAGCGGAACCCAGCTTGCATGTCGGACAGGATGTGGTTTTCATCCACCCATTGCGTAATCCTCCCCAAAATCACTTTCCCCGCCAATTTCTGGGACGAATCTATTAGGCTTATAGGCCTATAGTTCCCAGGTAGGTCCCTACTGCCCTTCTTATAAATGGGGACCACCTCAGCACCTTTCCACGAATCTGGCACCGGACCTCCAGCGACAATTGCGTTGAGGAGTGCAGAAATTATTGCACCCCACTCTTCCGAGTATGCTCGAAGGAGATCACCTGGGAGGCCATCCGGGCCAGCTGCTTTAAGTGGGACCAGAGTTTTGATCTGTTTTGTGACCTCCAAAACTGTAAAGGATTCCCGGTCTTGGATCGGACTAGAGGGCGGGGTGGCAAAGGGGTCATTTAGAGGGCCTTCAATGGCAGAATAGAGTTTTTGGAAGTGGGAGAACCAAGTTTGGGCATTGATGGTACAGGGCCTCAAAGTGTCGTCAGGACGGTTCCTAATTCCCACCAGGTCCCAGAAGCGTTTTGCGTCTTTCCCTCGACTGGCGGTCAGAAGGTCCTGCCAGAAGTTATCCTCCCACTCTATTTTGGCATTTTTTTGACAGAGTGCATAGTGCCTCCTGGCCACCCTAGACCTAGATGGTAATTTAGATTTTACTGCTTCAATGAGAAGTGACTTCGCCTCCCTGCACTTCTGATTGAACCAGCCCAATCTGCCTAGTGGGCTAGGTTTCCTTCTATTTGTATTGACTGGCACTACGAAAAGATCGCCAATGACCTGGGTTATAGTGCAGAACCTCAGGGTCACCTCCGACAACCCGTCCACCTGGATGTCCAAGTTTGTTAGGGCTGAGGCAAGAAGCTGCCTAATGGCAGAGGTTTTCTCCTCAGAGAGTGCTAACTTTGCCCACTTTAGCCGCCGACCACAGTTGGCAACTACTGACAGGTCCGGGGCGGGGTTACAGGGAGTTCTAGTCACGGGGCAGGACATCCACCTGTGGGACATGGTGAGAGAGAGAAGATTGTGATCACTCTCGACAGATGGTATGACCACCATGTCCTCCACCATGCTCCACAGATGAATGTCAAGGAGAAGGTAATCGATCCGTGACGTGTGCCCTGGCCTATTGTAAGTGTGGACCCCGGCTTTGTCAGACCCGGTCCTGCCATTGGCGGCCCTCAGGCCAAACTCCATGGCTATCGAATTGATCTGGAGGGCCACTTCTGACCACCTTTTAATGGGATTCAGTTCAAGAGATGGGATCCCCCACCTGGCATCGAGTTCCTCTTGATCAGATAAGATTTCAAGGTCCAGGGGCTCAAAAGTGCAGTTAAAATCGCCCCCCACCAGGGTGCAGGACCTATGAGGTGATAAGCGGAGCTGGGCTTCTAAGCAGGATATTATTGGAGATTCTCTGCCCCCCTTTGTGCCTCGGGCATAAATGTTAAAAATGTTTAAAATAACTCGGCCTTGGGAGTTTTTCAGCACTATGTTCAAGAGATCAGGGCATTTAGTGTCCCGCTCCACCACCCTGCAGTTGAGTTCTGAAGCCACCCAAATTAGGAGGCCACCCGAAGGGCGGCCCCTGCCGGTTGCACTAGGGGCTGCTGGCAGAAAGTGGGTGGAGTAACCTGCCTTATGCAGGGGCACCCCGCTCCAGGTTTCCTGGAACATGTATATGGAGTATTGCTCCACCAGCGAGTTCCAGTCAGGGAGCGCTAACTTCCTCTCGAGACCCGCCACATTCCAGCTGAAAACCCTAAACGAGGGGTCCGTCACAGCTGCAATGCTACGGTTCTCGACGGGGGGCAGCGTCTCCGCAGCCCCCACAACGGGAGGGTCAACCAGTAAGCCGGGAACTTCCCCGATTTCCCCTTGCTCTGGGGCATTCTTGTCGGTATCCTGGGATTGTAGTGCAGTCGAGGGGCAGCAGGTTTTTGGGGAGGGGATGGACTCAGCAACAGGGTTAAGGACCTCAAGATCATCCCCGGGAACGTCAAGGAGTCAGCAGCCCCAGAAGCCCCAGTTTTGCATCACTGGCGCTGGATAGAGATGCTGCGCGAAGACTCCCGGGGAGGGAAGGCCGTGGGCGATGTTTAGAGGAGGGGGCCCGACAGGGCATAGTGGAGTGGTCGGGAACGTTCTAGGGTAAAAGAAGGATAGGTCGACAACATCGACCCCCGTTCCAGCCGTACGGCCTTGGGAGCATATTGCGTGGGCAGCTCTTATATCTTGGAAATTAACCACCACGCAATCGCCCTCAAAGAGTTTTTTCCCGTGGCCGATCCAGCTCACCCTGCGCACCCCAAGGATCAGGCCATCTACACCCACTGGAAGAGGTCTATTAGTTTTCATCCAGTGAATGACTTTGTTTTTCAGCGCCTGGGGTGTTTCCTGTTGGGATTCTTTTAAAAGGGGAACTTTGGTAAGGACAACCACGTAAGGGTGGCATTCAGGTGGGAGGTTTACCGGGGGGCACTTGCGTGGCGGGATATGCTCCGGGGCTGCTGGGGGAGGATTTTTTGGCAAAGAGGGGGTTTTAGGCACAGGCGGGTTTTTGGGAGGGAAGGTTGGATTAGTAGCCCTAGCGGCAGGTGCTGCTCCGATAGTTTTATCAGGCGCAGCATTTGCCGAGAGGGCACTTAGGCCAGTCCCTTTCTTCTGTTGGCTCTTTTGAGCAGGATTCGGCACAGGTGCCGTTACTGCTGAGGGGGTAGTGCCGTGCACCTGAGCTACATGGGTGAGTTCACTGGTCGTCGACCGCTTCGCACCGGCCGGGGGGACAGAGGCAAGGGCTTTCCCTGAGGCCGGTGTTTTAGCCGGCAACGACGGCTGGACTCTAGTTGGTTGGCCAACAGGGGCCTCCCTAGCCACATTCCTATCTGGGATGAATTCAGAAGGTTTAGGTTGCACTTTCAGCAGGGTTTTCAAGGAGAAAAAGTTGTCCCTTGTTGCCTGTTCAAAATTGTCAAGTCTAGCCCCCAGGTTCCTAACTTGGTCAAGTAACGGGTTAAACAATGATTTTAACAAATTCTCGAGAGACTCGAGGGGAGTGACCTGATTAGCAAGAACCGGTGGGGCTGGGGGCAGGGGTAACGGTGTAGGGAGCTCGACTGCATGCTGAGAGGGTCCTATAGACCCAAAGGGTTCCAACTCCCCAGTGCCTTGGTGTGTAGTGTCCCTGTTTTGTTTTGTCCTAGAACGCTTGTGAAGCATGGAATAATTCCCCCTCCTAGTGTTGATTCCCCTTTTCCTTTTCCTATGGACCCGCGGAGATGGGATCTGGGGATGAGGTGATGTGTGAGGTGAGGGAACAATAGAAGCCGCAATAGGCCTGTTGTCAAGAGGGCTGGCTATGTATGAGGGTGGGCCAGAAGCAATAGCCTCGTTACAGCAGCTACCTGTGGTGGGAAGTGATATGAGGCTTTGTATCCTGTCTAGTCCAGCCTCTAGTACTGCAATTTGGTGCTCATCTGGTTGGGGTGAGATGGCGGGGGAGATAGGCGGCGATAGGGCATGAGCCACAGATCCCAAGGAGGACCGCTTAGATGGAAGAAGGTCAAGCGAAAGGCGGCGTTCCGTCATTGCGATCTCCTTTTCAATGACGGTTGCCACCCGGGTGATGAATTTGTCCATTGTTCCAATCATCGTGGCACCCCCTATAGCACTAGCTCCGCCACCCCTCAAGGCTTTGCCGGATCTGGTGGACATGGTGGGTCCGGAGCCTGCAGTTAGACTCAGGGGGATAGAAGACGTGGAGGGCGTAGGAGAAAGGGGGGTGGCCCAGCCCAGCCTCAGACAGCCCCTGACTGCCACAGACTGCCCGCCCTTTGCTCGGGCTTCGCTCGGCGTCCCGCTCGCGTCCCGCTGAGCGCCTAGCACTGCGCTAAATAAGAGGGCGTTACAGGCAGGGGGCGTGGCTGGTGGTGGGCGCGTCCGCTGGCGCACCTGTGAGAGCAGGGACTCCTGGATCTCCGAGTCCCTGCTAGAGCCAACGCGATTCCTCCTCACCGCCTCCTGTAGCCCAGCGCCAAACACAGTGTCCGCCTTCCTTTAGCCGCGAAGCGGCACCCGCGGAGCGGGTGCGGCGAGGGGTAGCGGCGGAATGCAGGGGTCAGTCCCAGGGCCAACTGGACACACACAAGCGCCACACAACCTGCTGCAATTCTCAGGTGGGTCCCGTGAAGCGCTGGAAACACGCGCCTTTTCTTTCTGACCGGGCGGGGGGCGTGGCTGGTGGTGGGCGCGTCCGCTGGCGCACCTGTGAGAGCAGGGACTCCTGGATCTCCGAGTCCCTGCTAGAGCCAACGCGATTCCTCCTCACCGCCTCCTGTAGCCCAGCGCCAAACACAGTGTCCGCCTTCCTTTAGCCGCGAAGCGGCACCCGCGGAGCGGGTGCGGCGAGGGGTAGCGGCGGAATGCAGGGGTCAGTCCCAGGGCCAACTGGACACACACAAGCGCCACACAACCTGCTGCAATTCTCAGGTGGGTCCCGTGAAGCGCTGGAAACACGCGCCTTTTCTTTCTGACCGGGCGGGGGGCGTGGCTGGTGGTGGGCGCGTCCGCTGGCGCACCTGTGAGAGCAGGGACTCCTGGATCTCCGAGTCCCTGCTAGAGCCAACGCGATTCCTCCTCACCGCCTCCTGTAGCCCAGCGCCAAACACAGTGTCCGCCTTCCTTTAGCCGCGAAGCGGCACCCGCGGAGCGGGTGCGGCGAGGGGTAGCGGCGGAATGCAGGGGTCAGTCCCAGGGCCAACTGGACACACACAAGCGCCACACAACCTGCTGCAATTCTCAGGTGTGATTAGCAATGTAGGTATTTCCTAAAATGCTATTTTTCATAAGGATGTGTCTGTCATTTAGGCTCCTTGAAGGTCGCTAGGTACCTGTATTCATGGGTACTTCTTACCTCATCGGGATCCCAGTTGGTCAGAGAGGCCTTCAGCGGTCTCACTCGGCACGACTTGTGCTGACTCTGCCACCTGGGCCCAGCATGACGTACATCAGTTTAAATTGAAGATAATGGGGAAATTGCCGAGAAAGAGATGCTACAAAGCACACAGTATAGGCAGGTCTTACAAAAGGAAGGAGATAAGATGGGTAAGATGCTGGGCTGGCCTGGATGCTTAAAAATGGGAAGGTCCACTGTCACGAGGACATGGTCCCTGACACGGACGGACGGGGTGTACCTGATAACGTTTGTCCATTTCCGCCCCGTCCGCAGGGTCCCTTGGACGTTTCCTGGATTTCCTCAGCTCTGCCTTCGCTGACCCCGTCACTGGGCCTGCCTTCCTTGACGATAGGGGGGAGTTCCCCGGCATTTCCGACATTCAACCAATCAGGAGTGCTTTCGTCATTTGACCCAAACCAATCAGATGAGCTAGGGGCGTTTAAGGAAGCCCCGTTTCTATCTGCTGGCGCGGAACCTCCAGGTGAGAAGCTGACCCGCGAGGAGGACGCCAAAGAAGAAGAAGACAGAAGTACCGAAGTGCCGCTTCAAGGACTGCCGGAGCAGAGACTCGACAAGCCAGGAGGCCAACGGAATCACGAGCCGCCCTGCCACGCTTCCAGGGGAGAAGTGTGGCTCCACAAGGTACGAGGGCGTTTTCAAGGGCTGGTTAATTCACGGGGTGGGACGGGGTAGGGCGAGGGTGGTCACTGGCTCCGTGCACTGTTCCCGGCATCACTCGGATGTTACGACTTAAGACTTAAGAAGGTGGTGGAACCCTGGTGATCCCTCACTCCCCTACCCCCTCACACTCATTGACCCCGGTTTCAGCCATTAATACGGCTATCTGTTTTCCTTTCTTCCTGAGCCTAACCGGACCCGAGAAGAGCCACTGGGAAAGCCAAGACGGGGATTCAAGAAAAGGAAGCCCAACACAGGAAGGAAACCTTGCTTATTGGACTCTGTGCATTATTGGATGCTGAACTGTATACATCCCTGAACTCTAAACAACCCGGAGCAAGTGTACTTATAATTAAAAGGGTTATCCGAGCACCTCAGTTCGTAGCGTCCATCCTTTCCCCAGCCCGACTGTCACATCCACATCAACATCCTGGCAATTATAGACGAGTTATACCACATGGTCAATATGCAAGAGCATACAAACAGGGTATTTCTTGGTTAGAATACATTTTTGACTGCAAACCAAGGAATCCCAAGGGATGGGAAGAGTAAGTTGTGTTGACTATCCAAACAATTAGCAAATAGATGCAAAAGCAGAGGGATATGTTGGGGGAACTCATAATGCAGTACATGTACAAAATGCAATAATAGAGCTGAGTACTTGTAAAACACCGGGGGCTGATGGCGTTCCAATGGAATGGTATTAAACATACAAACAAGGAAATACTGAAGCAAGCAAAGAAGTCCAAAATCATGTAATATGTTCAGTAAAGAAGCATTACAAGATCGAAGTTGTGTTTGTTGTGATTTATTTATTGCAGTTATTCACATGTCTTGCTTTAAATGTTATATCCAATACAGACAGGCAGCCAACACGTTTCGTCACAGAGACTTTTTCAAGGCTGCAAAAGAATATACATAGTATCTTACACAAATGTACCAATGACATAGGGATAAGAATTAAAACTACGGCATCACCATCACCAGACGGAACACAAAAAATATTGATGTGATACTGAAAGATGGCCAGTGAAGGGTCATGTGTATTGGGGGAAAATCTTAAGAAGGGTTGAGCAAGGTTAATTGTCCATGCATTAGTATTCCCACATTTTTAATGCGCCCTTTTGCCAAGATGGCAACCGTCTGGACCTTAACTGTAGCTTTTACTTCACCTGCAGTCCTCTTTCTCCTTTTACCAATTGACCGGTACTTATACAGAGTTCCATGCACATGTCGGCTAACTCATTGTCGGTAACATACGTACACAGTTCTGCTACCTTTCAAAGGAAAGTAGCCCGTGCACCGCACCGCTAACTTCTCTAACTTTGTCCCGCCATCATTCGAACACTCAACAGGATTACTTGATAACTTTTGTGTTTATTATTTGTAGGCTTATGAAGGCTAAGTGTAGTACATAGGTTGTCTTTCTAGTTCTCTTAGGAATGTGATTACTGCTCCTATTCTATGTTCCATGTTCCACCCTCCCTGCTCTCTGTGTATTCCACTCAGTGGCAGTTTACTGGCTTCTGCTGCTGTTGGTGGTCTGCTCTTACGCTGTCTCCTAACTTCAATAAAGAAACCTGTAGAAACCACCTCGTGTCTCTGGACATCGTTTACTACAGTATTTTGGCGACGCTTCTTGAACCCCTGCAGTGTTCATCACCTCGTTACAGCAGAGAGACGCAAGAGCAGACCGATTCGAGTTGAATCTACTCTACGCTGCCTCACAAGATCCGACAGCCTCACTCTGGACATCGCAACGGAACGGGCAAGTTTTTACCTGCTCCTGCCTCCGTTTTCCCTCGTTTTGTCCTTCTGTCGTTTCTTCAGGCTGCCTCCTACTCCTGCGGTGCCGTTTGAACTTTGATGACGCATTGGAATCCTCCGCGGGAGTTAGCGATTCTCCCTGTGACGTATGTTGGTGTTCCTTTTCTTATGCGCGACTCATTCTAACGCGCCGCGCCTCTCAGGAACTGACGTATTTGCGTGTCAACGTCATCACGCTGGGAGCCATTTTGTGTTTCCATGGTCACCGATTCAACTCCAGCAGAGCACCGACGATGCGCTCGTCTTGTGTGCATTTATCACAAGTAAACCTTCGTTTTCTTTGTTGTTTGTAGCGCTTTTCCCTGGATTACATTAACTATTTATTTGGTACTGAAACATTTCCGTTTATTTTGTTTTTGTGGTATTTTCGCAATTAACAATATTTTTAGCAGTTTCTGCCTCTCACTACAGTTCAAAATATGTCTGACCAGCCTTCCTTTCAATCTGGCTCCATTGTTCTGCCACCCAGTTTTCTTTCCTCGCCTGGCCAACCCAGTATATCATGGGAAGACTGGTTTCCCATGTTTGAGAATTATCTTGATGCCTTGGATGCCCAAGAGTTCTCTGCCAAACGCAAGAAGGCACTTCTTTTGGGTTGCCTCGGTAAAGAAGGACAACGTGTCTTCAGGTTCTTGCCGCAAGTTCTGGTACCTGGTGCACAAGCACCATTGGATGAGTATAAGGAGACTGTGTCTCGTCTTGAGATCAGATATGCCAAGGAAGAAAACCTAGTCATGAACAGGTATAAATTTTACACCAAAAGTCAAAGAGCTGGTGAGAGCATAGACAACTTTGTTTCTAGACTACGAGAAATGTCAGTGAAATGCAAATTTGGCAACATGACTGATGAACTGATCAGGGATCAGCTCATTGTACAATGTAATAACAAAAAGATCCAGGAACGTCTTTGGGCAGCAAAGAATCCCAATCTGCAAACAGCAATTGATTTGGCAAAGGTTGTTGAACAGTCCCAAGGGTGTATGAAAGAGTTGGAAAAAAGAGCTATCTCAAGTGACGTTAGTGAGGTGTCTTGTCATTCGCACATGTTTCCAGGTCCGGAAGATGATGATCAAGACGAAGTTGCTCTTCTTAAACAGAGAAAGTTCTTCAACAAGAAGACTGTTAATGTTAAGACAAATAACACTGTTAAACCTCTTTCTTCTAGGCAATGTCTTAGATGTGGTAGTCTTGCACATGCTTCAGATTCAAAGTTTTGCTTTGCATCCAAGCAGGAATGCATGAAATGTGGTAAATTGGGGCATTATGCTCGCGTGTGCAGAGGTAGGGCTCGTCCTTCTGTTTCATGTGTTAGTGACATTCCAGGGGTAAAAGATGACACTGACAAAATTTTGGTGGTTGGTAAGGACTGTGATCTTCAACATGAAGACCAGAAACGCAGAAATAGACCCAAGGCTCTTTTCATTATTAATGACAAGGATATTTACTTGATGGTGGACACTGGTTCGCGTTACACCATTATTCCCAACTCCATATTTGTTGATTTGTGGGGCATGGGTCCTCTTTTCCCTACAGATATTTCTCCTGGTGGGTATCAGGGAGAGCCACTAAATATCCTTGGGTATTTTGAGGCACACATTGTGTTCTCTACGAGACATATTTTTGGGAAGGTGTATGTTTCAGAATCTGGTCCTGCTATTCTCGGTTGGATACACCAATATGATCTTTGCATTGTGGTGAATCCCCGAGCTGACCCTCAGGTCATGGTTGTGGAGGACACTGAGTTGTCTTCTTTGCTCTCCAGATTCAAAGGTGTGTTTGGTGAGAGTTTGGGAAGGCTCAAGGGCTATTCACATAAAATAATAATCAAACCCAACTCAATCCCCGTTCAGCACAAGGTAAGGCGCATTCCTATTATCATCAGGGATGAGGTCAAGGGTTTACTTGATGACATGTTGAGTTCTGGGGTCATTGAACCTGTAGAGGCCTCCCCTTGGGTTTCGCCCATTGTCGTCCCCAAGAAATCTGACGGCAAACTCCGTTTCTGTGTTGACCTCAGGTCTCTCAACCACTGTGTTGTTGCCGACACCTTCCCGTTACCCAATATATCTGAGTTAGTCACTACCCTCAATGGGGCAAGACTCTTCTCCAAATTGGACCTCAGGAGTGCGTACCACCAAATTGACTTACATAAGGACTCTAAGTCCCTAACAGCTTTCATCACTCCTTGGGGTACCTTTCAGTTTACTCGTCTGCCCTTTGGTCTCAAGTCAGCAGCTAGCGTCTTTCAACGCATGGTGTCAGGTATTTTCGAGGGTGTGCCTAAGGTGGTCTACTTCCAAGACGATATCCTGATTTACGGTCTTACTGAATCCCAGCACAATTTCACACTCAGTGTTGTCCTTGAAAAGTTATCTGAAGCTGGTCTAACTTTACGTAAGGACAAGTGTTTGTTTGGTGTGTGTGAGGTAGACTATTTGGGCTACACCATCACTTCCTCTGGCATTAAGCCCAAAAGGAACTTGTGTGAGGCTATTCGTTCTGCACCCTCACCTTCTGACAAAGACCAGCTACGCTCTTTTATGGGTTTAATAGAGTATTACTCTAAGTTTGTACAGAACTTTTCTGATAAGACTGTGTCTATAAGATCTTTGCTCAAACGGGGTGTGGGTTTCACTTGGGGACCTGAACAAGAGAAATGCTTTGTTAACATCAAAAATGAAATTTGTGATGCAAAAATGTTATCTCCCTTTGATGTACATAATAAGTCTATTGTCACTGTTGATGCCAGTGCACATGGTTTGGGCGCTATGCTGTCTCAATTGAGTGGGGGATCAGAGGTCACCATTGCTTTTGCCTCCAGGACCCTCACAGATACGGAGAAGAACTATTCTGTTATCAAAAGGGAAGCATTGGCTGCTTCTTGGGCTGTCGAATACTTCCGTACCTACTTGTGGGGCATGAAGTTTACCCTACGTTCTGACCACAAGCCCCTTATCAAAGTTCTTTCTCCTGGTGGGGCTGGAAAGGGTTCTGCCCGACTTATGAAGCTGGCGGCTAGATTACAGGAGTTTCAGTATTCAGTGGAGTACATTCCTGGTTGGAGAAATGTCCAAGCCGATTGCCTTTCCAGACTGTCTATGGATTGGCGTTCTCCTCATAATTCAGTCGTGTCGTTAGACTTGGATGATGTAGCTGTAGCCTCAGTTGAGGATGCTGTTTTTGTGGGTGAAGGTGTTTTCTCTTCTAGTGACTGGTCTAGAGAAATGTCTGCTGATGCCACTCTTCAAGAAGTCATAAAACTTATAAGATTGGGCTCTAGGAGAGAGAGTTCTGTCTCTGTTGCTGTTCGGCCTTACATTAAGGTCTTAGATGACCTTTCTATGGTTGGAAACATCCTTTTTAAGGGTGAAAAATTTGTACCCCCCTTTGGTTTAAGGACCAAGCTTTTGGCCTTGGCACATGAGGGGCACATGGGCCAGACCCTCACCCAAAGACGTATTAAAGATCACTTCTGGTGGCCTGGTGTTGACTCCCAAGTTGTGGATTGGGTTGAAAATTGTTCTCTCTGTAGAGAAGGGGAGAAGCGGTTGAAAACTGGTCCTAAGTTGGCTGATAGTGCACACATTCTTTCTCCAAATTTGCCCTGGCATACCATTGCTCTCGATTTTATTGGCCATATGGGTGAGCTAGGTGAGAGTGACAGATTTGCCATTGTTGTTATTGATGTCTTCACCAAGTGGTTGGTAGTTCATTTTACTAGTGACATCACTACTTCCAACTCCATCAGGTTTCTGGGTAACCTCTTTAAGGATGAGGGTTTGCCTTCTGTCTTGATCACAGATAATGGTCCACAACTCACCTCTAAGGACATGGAGACTTTCTTGAAGGAGTGTGGTATCTCCCATCACCACACATCTTTATACAACCCTCAGGGTAATGCTGTTTGCGAAAGAGCCAATAAAGTGGTTAAGGGTATTATACAGATGGCATCTAGTGGTGGTCACATTGTCAGGAAAATGGTGAATGAAATGTTATGGGCATATCGTACCACCCCTTTGGCTAGTGGGGATTTGTCTCCATTTCAATTGATGAGAGGACGTGATCCTGGTTTGAAATTATTTCCCTCATGGATGAGGGATGTCGTTACCCTGCAGGCTCAGGGTAATTTTCCAGATTTTCAAGATGATCTTCAAACTGACGTTGTTGAGTCTACTTCCAATACCACTTCCCCTTCCCCTTTTCTTGTGGGAGATTTAGTCAAAATCAAATTGGGTAGGTTACAAAAGGGTTTGTCCAAGTTCAAGGGTCCATTTAAGGTCAAGAAGGTGCTTAACCATTGCGTCATCCTTAACAATGGTGAATGCTGGAACTTCAGGAGAGTTGCCCTTTATAAGAGACAAAGGACCTCTTCCTCCTTGGTTTCCTTGCACCCCGATGCTTCTGATGCTTCTGCTTCTTCCACTCCTTCTCCAGTTGACTCTGATACTAGTGGATACTTGTTGGCTAATGATATTGATTGTCACCTAGTTTCAAATGGTGTTTCTCGTGACTCTCTTGCACAAGATGAAGTCAGTATTTCTGGTGGGGGTGATGCTCCTGCTCTGTTGCAGGGCCCAGTCCCTATTCAAAGTTCTTCTGTTTCTGCACGTCCTCTTAGGCCTCGCCGGCCTCCTACTTACCTGCAGGATTTTATTTGTTAAGTTTCATTTTGTTTTTTTTTCTTTCTTTCTCATTTGTTTTTTTTGTTTCTCAAACAACAGAAAGGAAGAAGATGTGTAGTACATAGGTTGTCTTTCTAGTTCTCTTAGGAATGTGATTACTGCTCCTATTCTATGTTCCATGTTCCACCCTCCCTGCTCTCTGTGTATTCCACTCAGTGGCAGTTTACTGGCTTCTGCTGCTGTTGGTGGTCTGCTCTTACGCTGTCTCCTAACTTCAATAAAGAAACCTGTAGAAACCACCTCGTGTCTCTGGACATCGTTTACTACACTAAGCTAATACCCCTTTCCTTTCGCCCGCATACCATTTGTGTTTGTTACGCTGATTTACAACAGGTATGTTCCACCTTGGGCATTTGCTAAGTGCTCATACTTGAGACCTGCTGTTATTAGACACCACAATGGTGGATCGGTTGCAGATCGAATTTCTGTTGTAATGGCAGCATATTAATTTATTTCAGTTTGCCACGTGCACTAATACGGGATGCGTCTTCACCTACTATAGCTCTACATGCGTCCTTACTTGCCACTTCACTAATTGGTATGTGTAGACCGAGGATTTCCCTCCAGCTACAGTTACCTTTTATTAATTAAAGGATTAGATTATCCTATTTCTAAACACTGCTCCCCTTTTCCTCTCAATAGATATGTTGCCCCGTTCCAAACTGGCACATTTACTCTTGGCACTAACTCCATTATCTGTTATTGGCAATGAAGGATGCCATATGTGTGAGGACCGTCGTTATTTAATTTTAGATGATCTTCGTCTTCCCGTTCACCCCACTCACACCATACTCTGTACCGGCTGTAGGTTTATTCTTTATACATTATATTGCCCTAAACTTGTCTTCCTAACCTGCACTTTACTTCAAGTATGGTGGTGAGGTTCATCTTGCTTCTCAGTTTTTAACACTACTGTGTGTGGCATCCCTAATGTTTTCATTATAGTTGCAGTGCAAATTTACAATTTTTACATTCCAGTGAGGCACTACTTTGTTGCGTGAATTCTCTGAATACTGGCATTTGTTATACATTTTAGGTACATTTTCTTTGACCATGTGTGCATACATCATATCAATGCATTATCTTGGGCTGATTCTCTTTTTTAGTTTCTCAAGGCATGGGGTCTCATTTCAATTGCAAAATCGCTTGTTACCCGGTTTGGGTTTCCCATCATTACCTTTCATCACTCTCTCACCACCTTGATTGTTCTAACGCACTAAACTTGTCTCCTCTTTAGAGCATATATACTAATGCATGGACAATTAACCTTGCTTCGTCCTTCTTAAGATTTTCACCCTATAAGCATGACTCTTCGCTGGCCATCGCTCAGGATCACATCGGTATTTTTTCGTTTCCTATCTGGTGATAGTGATGCAATAGTTATAATACGTATCTCCATGTCTCTGTACATTTGTGTAAGATACTATGAGGCATATTTACAAGGAGTTAACACCACCCGACCGTAATGTTTTTAGGCATTCTGGTAGAATTAACCCCTTTGCCTTATTTACAAGGCGGCGTTAAGCCACATAACGTGGCTTAATGCCACGTGGTAAATGCAAAAAGAACAATTGATGGACAGAATGCAGAGCAATGTCATACATTCACCCCAGTACAGAGATCTGGGCCTAAATCCGTCGTTTTTTAGCTCACCATGCCATTCCAGTTTGGACCCAGCCATATGCAAATCAGTCTTGACCCTGAGCCCAATGGGAACAGTCCAGCCCGAACTGCCAGGTCCTCCCTGGACTGGAAACAAGCATCCTAGGAACGTTTTCTGTCTTTCAGTCCTTATCATCCAGGATAGCTTGACTCCAGTGGCATGGAGAGTACAGGACCCACGTCTGGGCATACCCGTCCCACTCGAGGTGACAAATGCAAAAAGAACAATTTATGGACAGACTGTAGAACAATGTCATACATTAATGTATGATTTATTCAGCATTCCGTTCATCATTTGTTTGCCTAGCACTTTTCACCCTAAAGGGGATGGGTATACCCAGACGGGGTCCCTTGCTCACTGTGCCACTGGATTCAAGCTAGCCTGGCTGATGAAGGGTAATACCCATAAACCGGTCCCAGGATGCTTGTTTCTGGTCCAATGAGGACCTGGCTTGGCAGTTCGGTCTGGACTGTTCCCATGAGACACAGGGTCAAGACTGATTTGTATATGGCTGGGTCTAAACTGGGGTGGCATGGTGAGCAAAAGAACGATGGATTTAACCCAGATCTCTTGACTAGGGGTGAATGTATGATTTATTCAGCATTCCGTCCATCATTTGTTTGCATAGCACTTTTCACCCTTAATGGGATGGGTATGCCCAGACTGGGGTCCCTTGCTCACTGTGCCACTGGATTCAAGCTTGCCTGGCTGATGAAGAGTAATACCCAGAAACCGGTCCCAGGATGCTTGTTTCTGGTCCAGGGAGGACCTGGCTTGGCAGTTCCGTCTGGACAGTTTCCATGAGGCACAGGGTCAGGACTGATTTACATATGGCTGGGTCTAAACTGGGGTGGCATAGTGGGCAAAAGAACAATGGATTTAACCCAGATCTCTTGACTGGGGGCGAATGTATGATTTATTCAGCATTCCATCCATAATTTGTTTGAGTAGCACTGTTCATCCTAAATGGGATGGGTTTGCCCAGACGGGGGTCCCTTGCTCACTGTGCCACTGGATTCAAGCTAGCCTGGCTGCTGAAGGGTAATACCCAGAAACCGGTCCCAAGATGCTTGTTTCCCGTCCAGGGAGGACCTGACTTGGCAGTTCGGTCTGGACAGTTCCCATGAGGGTCAAGACTGATTTACATATGGCTGGGTCTAAACTGAGATGGCATGGTGAGCAAAAGAACAATGGATTTAACCCAGATCTCTTGACTGGGGGTGAATGTATGATTTATTCAGCATTCCGTCCATCATTTGTTTGCATAGCACTTTTCACCCTTAATGGGATGGGTATGCCCAGACTGGGGTCCCTTGCTCACTGTGCCACTGGATTCAAGCTTGCCTGGCTGATGAAGAGTAATACCCAGAAACCGGTCCCAGGATGCTTGTTTCTGGTCCAGGGAGGACCTGGCTTGGCAGTACCGTCTGGACAGTTTCCGTGAGGTACAGGGTCAAGACTGATTTACATATGGCTGGGTCTAAACTGGGGTGGCATAGTGAGCAAAAGAACGATGGATTTAACCCAGATCTCTTGACTGGGGGCGAATGTATGATTTATTCAGCATTCCATCCATCATTTGTTTGAGTAGCACTGTTCGTCCTAAATGGGATGGGTTTGCCCAGACGGGGGTCCCTTGCTCACTGTGCCTCTGGATTCAAGCTAGCCTGGCTGCTGAAGGGTAATACCCAGAAACCGGTCCCAAGATGCTTGTTTCCTGTCCAGGGAGGACCTGACTTGGCAGTTCGGTCTGGACAGTTTCCATGAGGGTCAAGCCTGATTTGCATATGGCTGGGTCTAAACTGAGATGGCATGGTGAGCAAAAGAACAATGGATTTAACCCAGATCTCTTGACTGGGGTTGAATGTATGATTTATTCAGCATTCCGTTCATCATTTGTGTGCATAGCACCTGGTAAATGATGTCATATTCAGTCAGCAACTGGCGTGAAAGGGTCACGCAATGGGTGTTACAGTGGGCGTTCGGCCACAGCACCCATTGCTTTCTGATGCTGCTCCATATTTACAAGGTATGGGCCAGCGTCACGAATGCAGCCAGGGAATACCTGGTCTTAAGCAGGTGATATGAGAAGAAATGTTTTATTTCTCCTTGTATTTTGCTGTTTCATTCTGAAGCACACATAGATAGAGCAAATTGCCTGTGAAGATTGTTTATGTGCAGGGAAGTGTACTGTCCTGCTTCGTAACAATTGCTCCTGCAGCACAGGCGCTCTAGCAAAATGGCGCTAGGGTGTCTGCGCTGGCCCACTTTTTTAGCTCCAACACTAGGGGTAACGCAGGGGTGCGCCACATTCTTGTGAATACGGCGCATCCCTGCATTTTGAAACTGTCAGAGCGCGGCGTTACCAATTTTGACGTAACACAGCGCTCCTCTGTGTTTCTTGTAAATATGATCCTATGTATATCCTTTTGCAGCCTTGAAAAAGTCTCTGTGATGAAACATGTGCTGGCTGCCTGTCTGTATTGGATTTTACATTTGTCCCCCAAAAATTGAATAACTGTGGAAAAAATAAATCACGACAAACACAATTTCGATCTCACAATACTTCTTTACTGAACGTATTACACGACTTTTAGACTTCTTTGTGTGCTTCTGTATTTTTTTGCTAATTTGTCTGCTGTAATTTGGGTTTCTCTGGGTCTGGCTACTATACCCTAGGTGGCAGGGTGCCTATACCAGGAGAGCACCGACCCTAATCTTGTGTTATGAATTTGTACATTGATGTCTCCAAATTTGTACATGACTTAGGATGTGCGAACATTGTGGCACAGCTAGCATTACCTTGAGTATGGTAATAAACATATGTTGATATGCTGGCAGTCAGACTGATGCCGGAGTATCAAGAGGCCCTTGGGATGGGGGAATTATCTAAGAAAGGGAGAGGGAATGTAATTATTGTGCTTTTAAACTGGGAAAAGACCCAATGGACTGTTGGGCTTAGGGACTGCTGTCCATGCTTAATATTAACAACAAATAATCAGGTGAAATTCTGGCATGATGGTTAAATAAAGTTTTATGGACCTACCACATACAGATCCAGACAGCTTTATACGGGCCGAAAAACCACTTTAATAATCTGGTGACTGGAACTTGTGATGGGAGAAGTAGATAACAGCGGAATAGAGATGGCCCTCGTGTCTGTAGACACAGAGGCCGCCTTTGATAGGTAGCTTGGTAATGCCTATTTGCAGAACATAGGGCAAATAATTTGGGGCCTTATTGTATTAAAGCTGTGTCATTGCTTTATATGAAACCGCTGGCCAGGGTTGGAACCAACAACATAATATTGGGGCAATGGAAGCTAGAGCGGGGCACAAAGCACGGGTGGAGAAGTGTGGCTCAATGATTAGAGCGGCAGACCCTGATGCAGAGGTCTAGCCCGGACCAGGGTTCAATTCCCCGCCTTGGCGGGTCTTGGGCTCAAAAATTCCAAGGACCTTATAATTCTCGCCTTGGTGCCTATTCCAATCATGGAGTCCCACTCTGCAACTCTGACGAATAGCTTGCTTAATCTCCACAACGGCCCCCACAACGCTAAGGATGCCTGGCCTCCACCTTGGGGGTGCCCAGGAGTGGACTCCTCACAGGGAAAGCCAGGATGGGTTCCACAGCGGTATTCGTACAAGCACCTTGAGACCTTTGCGGGTGAGTTGTGTGCTAATCAAGTATCAATTTACATTTTACGGGTGCTCCTTGTTTTCCCTGCTATTTGAGTTAAAGTGCTCTGGAGCCATTAACTTGCAAACTATGTGAGGCGCTGCATGGCTGGGCAATTCAGACAGGAACCTACAAACAAGTATTGTAGCTGTATCCTGATGACCCACTGGTGTACCTGACGAATCAAATAGTCTCTTTGGGGATAATGCTGTGCAAAGTACAGCAGTTCAGTACGCCAACATGACTGTGTGTAAATAAACAAAATTTGAGGTTGTTTCCATTTAGAGAACTGCGATACCTACGGGGGCAGACTGCCGAGGGTTGACATTCCAATGGGAATTGGACTCCTTCAGATACTGTGGGATTATGGTAGCAAATACAGAAAGCAGGTGGTTTCAGCTCAATCTGAACGACCTGTTACGAAGCACATAGAAAAGCGTAGATCGTGCTGTCTGTGTCAAAGGCCTGTAGAATTGCCATAACTAAAATGTTGGTCCTACTTAGATGTCAATATATATACTTCAATGCAGTATGTTTTCAATTCCACATACTTCTCCCAGAAAATTAAAGTCAGCAGTAACGAATATCATCTGGGGCAAAAAAAAGTAAAGATGAACATATTACAGTGATCATATGAACCAGGAGGCCTTATGCTATCAGATCTGCAGGCATACTATCAGGCTGCAAAGCTGCAATTTCCAGCAGTTTGGTATGATGCAGATAGTAGCAGAGACTGATTCTTATTAGGGGGTGCTGAAAAAGAGTATTCAATGAGATGACTATATGAGGAGATACGAATGCGGTTGAGGATGCACGAATAGTGCAAGTGACACTGCACGCTCGAAGAATGTTGAAGTCCAGATGGGGCAGGCTTCACCTCTACTCCCGCTGGCTACCACAGTGGGAGATTCTTGAATTTAGCAGATCAATAGAGAGCTAGGTATGAGTAGATGGAAGAATTTTGGATGCATGAAATCCGGCGACTGTATGAGAATGGGACATTGATTACACTTGAGAGAGCTGAGGGGAGCTTCCAGTTGAGTGTGGGACAGTTCTTACACTATCATGTAGCTGTAAGGCTAAAGGGGACAATCATGGAAGACCCTCGCGGATTATACACATTAGATTTAATGTTGCAAACGGGCCACTCCTTGCATGCTGATGACGAGCTCAGCTCGTCATGCAGCACGGTGGCCGTGTGCTGGTGACGAGCTGAGCTCGTCATGGCCTCCGCGGAAAGCCCACGCGGGGATAATTACCCCGCTGTGCTGGGCGTTCCATTGAGCGGGCGTGGCCATGACGAGCTCAGCTCGTCATCAGCACACAGCCACCGTGCTGCATGATGAGCCAAGCTCGTCATCAGCACCGCCGCGCCGCGCGTGCCCCCCCCCCCCCCCGCTGCGGGGGAATTAGGCCTGTAGCGGTGGGGTTAAAGGCGAGGCGAAATTGGGAAGCTGACTGTGATACCTACTTTACAGATAACAATTGGGATGAGGCACTAACACTCATACATAAGGCCATTAGCAGTCACAGCTCAAGGCTATACAATTCAATTTTGTGCATAGGACATACATTACTTCTGCCATGCTGCATAAAATAGACCATTAATGATTGTGGAGTGCCCCAGAGGCAGATAAACTGAATCCAATTATTATTACTTAAACTGGAAATGCCCAAGGATACTTGACTATTGGGAACAGGTGGTATGTGGATATCAGGAAGGAATACAAGTGATTTTATTATTTTGCAGCTGCTTCCGCGTGTTTGTTTGCAGGGAATAGGTGCTATTCACTCTAAAAACAAAATAATAAAAACATGTATTGATTTTATATTATTTTTTAGCAAAGAGACAACTTGTGGTTCATTGGTTAAGCCCTAAAACACCAATGCCCAGATTTATAAAGCGCTTGCTTTGCCTTGTGTCACACAAGTTGACGCAAGGCAATGCAAGATTTTGAATGATGTTTACAAAGCCAGGCACATCGCTATTTGTGTTGCCTAGCATTCATTTTAACCCGCAAAGTAATGAAAGGAAGTGTTTTGCATTATCCTGCAGTGGGAAGGTGTTACGTGGGTGTATCCACCCATGTATTTTGAGGCAAACCCAGATTTACTAAAATGAGAAAAGCTGGCTATGTGCCAAAATCGTGCGCCTACCCGACCTTGGCATGATGTGGTGAGATATCTTTATTTCTCCTTGTTACTTCCTCTTTGCATGTGTGCTGTATTCTGTACATACAAAGAGGAATACGTCTCTAAGGATTGTTTTTGTGCAGGAAGATATTTCTGCCTGCACAAAAACAATCCTACCCATAACAAAGGCACCCTTGCACCATGGCGCAAGGGTGTCTGCATTGGCAAAAGGCAGCCACAAGTGCACCAGCACAGGTAGAGAGCTGAACAGAGCCACATCACTGTGATTCATGGCGCTGTTCAGCTCTCTTTCCTTTACGCAACACAGCACGTCAACTTGCGTTGCTACATTGCGTTGCTTGATAGATTAGTAGACTGGGCTCTGAAGTCACTGGCTGGCTCACAGACATGGGGCAATGGCTTGTTGCTGAATAAATAAGAATGAAACTAACAAGAAGAGATGAGAGATTGCACGAGGACTTAAAAACGAGCCGCATTAATTAGAGACTTACAATTCCTCACTGATGAACGCCCACCATAAACACTACACTGCAATTATGATTTAAGCCTGCATAACAACAGGAACTAAGTACAGAATAAAAATCAAAACGTGTTGTAAGGTGTCCCTTCCTGCACATAAACAATCGCCCCTGCAGCATAGGCACCCTTGCAACATGGGGCAAGGGTGCCTGCGCTGGCACTAGGAAGCTTTTTTAGCGCTAGAGGAAACGCAGGGGTGTGCTGTATTTTTGTAAGTACGGTGCATCCCTGCATTAAAAAATATTTCACAGTGCGATGTTACCAATTTTGGAGTAACACTGCGCTCTGACATTTTATTGTAAATACCCCCCTAAGTTTGGTTGATGCAATGTGTGAGCAAGGATGGCAGTATGTTAATACCTTGTATAGTCTGTGAATATGGTGTAAATATACCAATTCTTCCTTGTTCCCACAGAGGTTTTGGTATATGTTTGGTGGCAATATCCCTGATGGACCATGGTAAAGTTGTTTAGGACAGTTTGGAAAATATTAAAATTTCAAAAGGGTTCTGATGGCCATTGAAAACATTTATTTTCGACGCCTTAGTAAAGGCAAATCTGTGTTTCCATAGAGGTTTTGGTATATATTAGGTGGCTTTCATTTTCAACCATTTTTTTCTCAAAAGAAATGCATGCTTATATCATATGTGAAAGGTTGGTAATGTGTGTTTCACTCCTTAGTTCATGAATTATTCACCCTGTCCAGGAGAGGAAATGGAAACATACTTGTTCACAAATTAGTCTAAAGAAATCGCCACCTTTTCCAAATTCTCGCATGTTACATGTATTTCATACCTTCTCCCTGCTTGCTTAAGGGTAATCCTCCTCTGTTAGGGGTTGTGACTGTGCAGCCCCACACACACATCAACGCTAAGTGCTTGTGACTCATCTACACTTACATAAATCGTATTAACTTGCTGTAAATTCACCTTCATCCTCTGCAGCCAACCAATTCTGAACATACCCAAAACATAGAAGGAGAAGAAATATACCGCAAGCCTTGTCTCCCAACGGCTGGAAAGAGCCTTTACCACTTGGGATTGGCAGCATCAATCTCAATCCAAAGGAAAGAGCTCCAAGCCCTTCTTTCTGACACATCTGAACATCACCTAAAAACGCCAGGCTATTCTAAAGACATGAGGGGGGACAACCTCTGTCGGTCTATAGGAGGTGCTTACCCAATGGAGTCCTATTGTAAAAGTCAATCTCACTAGATATGATAGCAATTTTTAATGCACACAGCTACTCCAAGGAATGTCCCAATGCAAGAAGTGAGATCGGATTATGGAAAGGCTTAGATTTGCACAAAGAGCCAGGTTTTGAGTTTCTTCTTAAACAATGCCACCAACCTCATCATCCGCAGCTCCGGAGGGAGTTGAATCCAGTCAGCTGCACCTGGATAAGCTAGGGACCTTCCTCCCGCTCTTACGCGCATAATCCTAGGGATCTCTGCCAAACATCTGTGTGCGGATCTCCGCTGTTTTGAGGGTTTATGAAAGCCAAGTCTGGCTTTAAGGATGGAGGTGCCAGATTGATGTAGAGCATCATGTACTATTACAAGAACCTTCATTAGATGAAGGTTATTTGTAGTCTTTCGGGCTTGCTCTAAGGGTGTGCACTAAACCAAGCTCCTATCATTCCTCAGATCTCTTTGGCTTCAGAACACAGGTGATGATGCTGGAATCCTTTGGGTCTACTTGTGATCCCATGTCAAGGGAGAGTGTAAACAATAATCATCTGACGGCATTGCTGTGTTCATAATAACACTATTGTACTGAATAAATTAAATTGTGGGCATTTTCAGAGGTCAAATAAATAGCCACTGCCATTTCAAATGACAGTATTTCGCCGGGTACAGTTTATTTAGTGCTCTTCTGCGAGCTTACATGTTCATATACTACATAGCATATAGAGTGGGGCATCTACTAATGCATCAGTGGATCCAGCAAAGGATTCGTGTCCGGGATACAGTGGTTAGACTTGCAAAAACAAGTGTTGGCACGTTTAGCATGATGGTGAAGATCCATGTTCAACATCTAGAGCTTTGCACTCGTAGTAACAGTACAGAAAGCAGTCTTGCTTATGATACAGTCCAAACAGGAGTATTTCTGGCCAGAGGTTAGACAGCAACCCTGTCTATGAGATCACCGCAACATCCTCATACTTCGATTTGTTGGCACGTTGTGGTCCCAGACTCGTCTAGAAATCATTATGAGATTTTTTACAAAGACTTGTGAAACCAGTTTAAGATGAAAGTAATAATTACTAGCGAATTCCTTCACTAGCTTTGACACTGTATACTTGATGCTGTTATTAGGTGGTGTCATTTTTTTAGCTTCTCTCTTCATTTTAATCAGCCATGTCCTTTTGCATATACTCGAGCTAATACAGTCTAGTACATACTCCTACAGGTTGCTTTGATTCAGAGCACTGCGATCCAAAAAAAGTGAAACCTAAATCTGTAGATATCTTTCCATTATAGTCTTAGAGTCTTCTTGACTGAACAAAGGTCTGCTGATATGTTACATGCCTGCACACCAGTAGAATTATTGGCCACTCATTTATGCTCTTTTTTTAACCCACATTGTCCCATCTATTTCTCTATCTGGTATTTCACCTGAAGGAAGTCTAAGTATAAAAAACAGATTGAACCTGGCTGGCAATGATTGTGGCAGCTCTGCACATGAAAGCAAATTGTTAAGATTAAAAACACCACCCAATTGGGTACCTCAGGTAATCATCAGTATAAACTCAGATTTTAGCAGAAAAGTCATGTTTGCAAAGTTTTATGACATTGTTTAAACTTTTCTTCGGTCTGTAAAGTATCAGGCATTCCATTCCATTAACTTGGGGGCAGATAATAAAAAAAACTCAGTCTTTCAACCTAGAGTATGAGAAGCGAGAACCTGCAAGATACTTTGATTCAGCAAAGCGCAATAAACAAATGGGAAAAATCTGGCTTGAATGGACAGAGGTCCTTTCTTGTAGAAATCCCTGTGGCAGACACCGTGCCCTAGGGTTTTGAAACTGATTTGTTACTGGTGGGTCCTTAGTATGGCTGTAAGGGGGCAGACCTAGTAAGGCCCTGGCAGCACCATTCTCCATCTGTTGGATACTCTGAGAAGCTTTCTTTGAAAGTCCTCAATACAAAGAACTGTAATGAAAAACTCATGATGGACTTACTGTGCAGACCACCATCGCTTGCGAGCTTTCAGGTAGATGTGTAATTCTCGAAGCGTCCTTAAATAATACAGCATGAGGCATTCATTTTTTTAGTGAAGGGGAGCATTCAGTCCTTCATAATGGGCAGATATGTTACTGCTTCTTTAGGGGTTGAAGCGGAGCCAAGTTTATTAGGCCACCACTCCTTTGGACCAAACCAACGATGGACCTTCAAAGAGCTCCATCTTTCTCCTTTCAATTTACATGAATGCTTCTTCATCCATACTGCCACTGCCCTTAGGCAGTCGTGAAAGCTCTGCAGAGAAATACATGATTTCCGTATCATCGGCATATGGCGTTAGTGAAAATCCATGGCTTTGGATAAAGTTTGCTAGAGGTGTCATAATTATTCTAAAGAGTGGGATTCAAAATAGACTCCTGTGGGACCCTGTAAGGTAAAGCTCTTGCCTTGAACCTGAGCTGTATCATGATACCAGTTGTCTCTGGTTAGACCGAAACGACTCAAGCCACTTAAAAGCTTGATCATGTATTCAAAGCCAACTGGGCCTTGAACAGAGGGAGCGGTGTGAGATTATGAATAAGCCTGAACTCAAGTCCAGCAATCTGGGTGCACTATCTTCTCTGTGGAGCTGCATTTGGATATCTTATGAGATTTCTAGAAACGCAGCTTCTGTTCATTGCAGAGGGTAGACCCAGGTAGAGCAACATCTAGTAACTTATTAGCTTCGTACTTTTGTTACACCGTGATTGTAAGTGGTTACCTGTCATCTGGTCCCTTGCATAATTAGTCTTATGGCTCAGGACGTCCAGGTATGGAGTATGCAGTTTCTTCACAGTGAAGCTATCAGCACCTTTAGTACACTGAGTACCCCAGGGGTGACAAGGCTGCCTGTGATTTGCTGAGGGCCAGGTGGGTGTAGTGCTCACCTGGCCCTAGGCACAGGTTCTACTTCCGACAATCTGGATCACAATGATGAGTATCGACCTGGGTGCCACTCTTCTGCCAGCAATTTCACCAGTGGTGCCCGCGACCAGGCACTTTGGGAGTGCTCCTCAATGATGCTGAATTGAGTGATGGTTTGGTCTTGTAGACATAGAAGAACTTGACAGGATGGAAGCAGCCGTTGAACTTGGCACTAGTGACTGAGTCTACAAGGGGATTGGTGGGGGAAGGCAAGTAGCGTCCGACTGGTGCTGGGAAGAACTGTGCTTTCCCTGCTGTCTTGACTGAATGGTGGAAAAGGAGGTCAGCTTGAGTGAGACCATGGAGCTGTCAAGGAAACTGAAATGAAGTGGTGCACGCTAACACTCTACCTACTACTCTGCATTTTGATCAAACACCCCTCTGACATATTCGCTGGAATAATTGCTTGCAAGAAAGCACTGAAACAGACAGGGAGAAGACACCTTTGTCCCTACCCATGGAATTGGCAGTAAACGTAAAGCATGCTAGACTACTTTACTCCTTGTCAGGGTGATACCCCACCTTGATGAACTAATACGTTTTTGGACCCCCGAGGAATGTGGGTCTGATTTGAGAGGTCACCTACTCATATGTTCTCATTTGCATTTATATAGCGCTTACTACCCCTGAAGAGGCTTCGATGATCCTGGGCACATTTTGGAGAATGCCTGAATACTACTAAGCAATCACCCTCCACCTTTCTCTACTCACCATCACTACTGTTAACCATACAGGATTTAAAGTGACTGGTTCTATGGTAAAGTTAATTGTGACACCCAACAGAAAGTTTTCATGTGATATTAATACCAAAATAACCATGCACGTCATCCTAAATATTCAAACGAGTCTGTATTTGCAAGGTCGAATGTGCCTGGCGAAACAAACTCTTGAAAGTATCTAAGCACTAGTTAATAAGATGACTTAATTTAACGCGATCTAAATGTCCCCCATTTTTTTTTTATAAGAGTTTTCCTTAGCGCAAACACGACCCGAAGATATCTGGTACCAGAGCGCTTTACATGCGCACCAGTTCCGTTACAGATGGACACATTCATTTTTTTTTGTTAGGCACGGGAAGATTAAGAGATTTTCCCAGAATCACAGGATGTTGGGCGTCCCTGCCGAGACTCGAACCCGTTTCCCCAGCTTCTTTGGCGACCGCTCTAGCCATACGGCTACATCTTCTCCCTTGGAGAACCCATGAAGAGGTTTCCAAGGTTCTAGAGCCTACAGGGGGACTAGAAAGCAGAGCCTCATGGCTGGAGAATGCCTGCACACAGGAAGTGGGGAACATCAACTATTTTATTTATATTTTATTTATTTTATTTTATACAAATATAAGGCGCGCAGCTACCCAAAAAGGGACTATCACGTCTGCAGACTTTCAGACAAGAAAATACTATGCGAACTGTAATAAACAAGTGGGTAGTGAAGGCATTGAGGGAAGGAGTCGGCGTTTGAGCCCATTAGATGGGGTGCTTTAACATTGGTGACGTGGTTGAGACTGTGTGTGAGGCCATTTGAACGGTTGTTGAGTGGGAGTGTCTGGACAGCTGTAATTATAATGGCGTGGGCCTGGGGAAGAGACGATGGGGCAAAAGTGAAACTTCATGCTGGTTTGAGGAGATGTGCGTGTATCTGTATGTGCGCGTCCACAGACCCCAATCGCCGCGCGTGCCCCGGCCTGTCTCCCTTGAGAGGCATGCCGCTGACAATAAGTCTTGCTGGCGACAGCGCTTTTGCGTTGCAACGCCAGGCGAGACCTAAAACATATGCTCTCTGGGGATCAAATATAATATTGTTGATAGATCCTAGCGAATGTGCAGAAAGTATTTCTACATTCCTGGGCAGATGCAAACATAAGGATATCTGAGCTTTGGCTTGAAATTGTGCTTGGTATATGCTAAAGGTACTACTGATAAAACATCCCTGTATTAATTATTTTTCTTTCAATTTCTCTGTTGTATGGTAGATACAAATGTATTAGTGAATCTGCATTGAATTTTAGGAAGGTACGCGGTTGATGAAGACCTGATTTGATGATGTGCTGCTGCTGACATCTAATCCAAACTGCAATTAAAAGACATTGTCACAGCTAGGCAGTGGTGGGCCTAGGACAGAGTTGTACTAGAAATATCATGACTTACTAGTGGTTCACCTCCTATAACATTGCTCTGAGCTGCTTGAGGATGGAGCAGAACCTTTAACACTTAGTGGGGCATGACATCTTCAATCTATTGCACTAAACAGGAATAATCACAATTGTTTTAGTGGAGGCTGACTCAACAGCAGGACTGTTTGGGGGTATGATGGCTCTGGAGGCCAGGGGAAGAATGATGCCCATCTCATAGGAAATGTAGTACGTCGCATACAGGGGCTATACCCAAGGTGGGAGGCCATCTTAGCTTGTGCAATTTTATATCCATAAGATGTCATAAAGTCTTCTCACACCACTCCCGTATGCCCCCCTCCCAACAGTGCTATCCAGGATTGGGAAAACAGGCCGCTTCCTCTATTGGGTCACAGGAGGCTGAGATGGTATACTTGGCTGGCATGCACATTCAGTCAGTGCTTGGCAGGAGCGTGTTGGTTGGTTTTACGCCTTTGACATTTATCTAGCACCCAACCTTTTCCCGCGTTTTCCACCTTTGTTGGTTTCTTTGCTTCCTTCCCTCGGGTTCCCATTTCATGGAGTTTTCTTCCCTTGTGCCTAGTTTGCCTTCAGACTTTGGTTGATGGCCCGCTGTTATTCTTCCCCCTGGAGATAATCTCCCTTGGGTTCCTGCCACCTCATTGACCCAAAGCGGTAAGTGTATTTCACCTTCTCAGCCTTCATGCTTAATTTCATCCTGCTATATTGTGCTTTTAATAACAATAATCTTTCCCCACTTTTACCTCTACAATCTCCATGACTACTACAAGTATTTTGCCTACCTAAGTTGTGTTCCTCTGTTTCCCCAGGGCCCTCATCACTAGGTATTGCCTGGTAGCAGGTGCAGTAATAATGGGGATCATGGAGGTGAGCAAAAGTTTCCCACTGTCTGCCTTTAATGCCTTGAATTCTGCCAAATCCAAGTAAGGGCTCAACCTTACCCCCAATGAAAACCCTAATTTTGGTGATACCCTTTCAAGGGCATGATTTACGTGATTTATGTCTACCTTCCCAGCTGGAGAGGTACCCTGAAAAGTAGAATGCAAATGAAAAAGTAAAGGGAAAATGGCTGCCAGAATAAATGCACCTTTCCAAGCTATTGTGGCCTTGGATTCAAATACAACTACTGGTTATTTATAATTGAAAGATTGAATGCTTACCAGATTTGTGGAGATATCCAGCAGCAGACTGAAGCTGACCACATATTAGCAGGCTGGTGAGAATTTGAGAGGTGACCACAACATCGTACTGGGGGCTCCTCATCTGGGTCTGGCTGAGACATCAAATGGCTGTGCTCAGCCCCCGCCCCTACTCTTCATCAGATATGTATAGCACTTACCTCTCCACTGTAGAGATGGAACTCCGGTGTGGTGGAGCATTAGGAACCGCAGGACCATGCTGGTCTTGGTTGGGCAAAGCCTGAGCTTACACAGTAGGTGAGAAGGGAACCGTACAAGACTGAACACCCGAAACATGATGGGGTACCAATGATTTAATGAAGAGTGTTATGGGAATTCCCTGCTGCCCTTTCAGCATTCTTCAGCATTCTTCTAGCTTGGCACTCTACGAATCCTATCCCGAGTTCAATTTGTGATCAGCTGCTTTAGGCCTCAATGGCTATGCATTTTATTGAAACTACTGCAATTTAGGACTGATCTGCTCATTGTGAGCACTGTGGCAATTTTGAGAAAGGTCTCTCCCAGAAGGGGTTTTGTTTGCATTCTTGTGACTTAATCCTTCTCCATGTTGCTGGAGTTACTAAACAACAAAGGTGAGCCATCAAAAGTGTCTGATGTGGCAATGGTAGAACAACTCTTGTATAATGAAAACCTTGAGTGTCTGAATTGTGAATATAGTATTAGGATTATTCTCTAAAGATCAATCCCGACCTTGCTAAGATGGGGAAAAGACTACTTAACATTCAGTTCAGTTTTATCTATTCTACATATAAAGAGAAACCACTTCCTTGTACGAGCCTGTTTTCCCTAACGTTAACTTCCTACAACATTTGGTTGATAAGCATTCACGGTTTCTTTATTGGGCCCTTAGCATTCCTGAAGAATACTTTTTAAGTGTGGATGAGGTGTAATTTCAAATGAGCCCTTTGTGTTTCAATGCCTCCTTTTCAATGTTCCTTAATGGCCCTTTTGAACTCTCAGCAGCATCCTCTGCTTGATGCCTCTTGGAAAGGACCACTGAGCCAACATTAAGAAATTACTAGTGTTGACTTTATAAGATATACACTGTGACTTAATTGAATTGGATCGCTAGTGCTAAGTTTTAAGCACATGCTCACTAAGGGACCATCTCACTGGAGTGACTTTACAAGACAAGTGTTCACTTTACAAGACAAGTGCTGTGACTTAACTCAATGAGATCACTAGTGCTGAACTTGCAAGTTCTTGATCAATGAGCAAGGGACCAGCTCAAATCAGCGAAACACCATAGCATTTTTCATTTTCTTTACCATACACACTACATCCCAAATTTACTTTATAACTCATCTACCTGCCAAACTTATCTATGACCACAGACCAAACTCTTCAAGATACTGGTAGACTCTCCATAATCTGTATTACCTATCAGTAGCACTGCTCTTTCAGAGGTAAATGGAGGAATGACCCACTAGTTAACCCAAGTTGTACTCTACTAGTGATAGAAACTGTCTCAAATTTGTAAACTGTTGCTTGCAAGTCCTAACTTCCACATGAAACAAATATGACCATAGCACATCTTTATTTAATGTTGAAGTTACAATCTCAAAATATAATTATGGGGAAATCAAGCTACAAGCTGATGAAAATGTACAATGTGTTGCCTCATTCTTTTACTCTCTCCTTTCCAAGTGGAATGGTACAAATACATTTAAAATCCCTAGCCACAACTTCTCAACTTGGTATCATCTCCTAATATACTTGGGCCTGTCAGTGTACGCCATCCCCTTCTCCCTTCCCTCCTCCAACTCTCCTCCAGCTTGATTCACATTTCAAAGTTCTCCCAAAACTGTTGATTGGAAATGTCTCAGGAAAGAACAATGCAGTGTAGTTCAGAGGTACCAAGATTGATCTTCTCAATTTAGCAGCTGATCCAACTAATGAGACTTGATACTGAATGAGTAAGTCATCTGACGTCCTCCCTCACTGTGAAACTCTGTGGCCATGCCATCAGCCAAGTCCATCCTATAAGTGCAATATAACTTTCAAAAACCTTTGGTAAACGGCCAAATGGAACTCAATTTGGTATACCTAAATGGATCTTCTTCGCTTACGGATCCTGAACACTCCCACCATCCACTCAGGCACAGCCTGGAAATCACTTTACTCAAAACTAGAAACTCAGTCACTTGAAAAGAACCTCCTCTCTGCAGTCCTGAGTGCAAAATGAGGCATGCAATTCTCTCTCAAAATAAAATAGTTAATGCCTCATAGCTTTTTGTCAACTTCATTCAAGGAAATTTGAAGGAAAATCTCCCTTTCAGACTATGCAGTCACACCTTTCAAAATCGGATATTAAGGAACTTCTCAACCATTGTGAATTTGTAACTGAGAAATGTCTCCCCCGAGATGTCTACACTATATTCTCTGTTGAGCGTATACTGGGAGCAGCATTAGCAACATCAGAAACATCCAATACATAACTCCAGCTTATAACCAAGTACAATCTTACTTTACATTTCTGCTTCATAAATTCAGATCTGCTGCTAAACACAGATTAGAGATTGGAGGCCTGTTTACATGCAACAACATATTCCTACAAGAGACCTTTTGACTCTAAGATGACTCTCATCCACTACTGAATTTACCTATATCCCGAAATTACTCACTAAAGAGGGGAGAGGAGTTGGCCTAATGGCTAGGGCAGTCAACCTAGGAGTTGGGGAACCAGGTTCGCGTTTCAGCAAGGAAGCCTGGGCAAATCACGTAATCTCCCCGTGTCTAACAAAAAAGAATGTTTGCTCATGTAACACAACTGGTGCTCGTGTAAAGCGCTCTGATACCCGATACCTTCGGGTCAAGTTCGCAATATATAAAACTCAGTAAAAAAAATAAAAAAAAATAGGAAACCTACTAGTGGGATAGCGATGATCTAGAAGGAATATATGCGATGGAAGCATCTGAAAAGTGATAATTTCCCCTCCTTCCAGTACCACTATATTGAAATCAAACCAGCCGGATCAATACCTATGAAACTTCATCTCTTCTACAATCCTCCAGGAGACAATCATGTCTTTGTCAAACAAGTCATTGAGCTTATCCTGGAGAGAAAAGCATATTTATCAAAACACTTCTTTCTCAGGGATTCAACCTGCATTGCAGAAATCATAAGGACCCATCCCTGCTTCATACAGCTGATGGCATTTTTACTCAACAGTGCCCTGAAACAACACCACTTCCCACACACATGTTAAATCCTTAACTCTAAATCTCCTAATTGCTAGCAAAAATAAATCAATCAAGTCTGACCCACCAGGCCCAGTTGATTGATCCGACCACTTGCTGATTCTGTTCTACCTTACCTCCTAAAGACTAATAACCTGAGGCCAATACACAAAATCAAAACAATGTGTAAAAGAATACAAAAACTTTGACTTAGACTCTCTCTCTGCCAAACTTTCCTCCACGCTCCTAGACATATCACCTACACATGGGCTTTCCAGAATGATGAAGAAAAACACAGAGAATCTGACTTGCATCATGGATGACATATTCTCTCACCACCCAGCCCCCCCCCCTAAAACTGAAATGACAGAAATTGATGCAGTAATCACAATGGTTCACGAAACAACTTAACCAAGAAAGAAAATCACTGTTGTGGTAGAAATGTTCCAAACTCTACACACACTTCTCTGGAGAGCCACGTAAAATCCCCTCTGAAATGAATAAAGTAAAATAACTAATATTTGAGAAAATATATTCTATTTTTGAAACAGAAATAAATCAAGCACAATAGCTGCCCAAAGCACCACTCAATTTGGTTAATCATACAGCTAATCCTCTGCCTAATTTCTTGTCTGATAATTCCCCTGATAAAAACTGCAAGAATGTTGCTCTCTTCTTCAAATAGAAAACGGGCAAGATTAAGTTTTCCCTTGCACAATTACCCATATGCTTGCATGAAAAAAACCTACTCCTAACACCAAATCCAATTGGTCTGAATTCAGAAAAATTTGGACTCAGAATTACACAAAACAATTCCTAACTGGAGTCCACTTCTTATCTCAATGATCCCATTAAGTCATGTATATCAATGAAAACCGTATTTCTGTGATGAATTATGGACCATCATGATTAATTATTTTCTTTTTCAAGGAGATGTCTCAGGTTGTCTAGAAACTGAACAGGTCACTGCTTTGATCGGAAAGATTTGAACAACTACTCTTGAACTTACCCTTCATCTCCAAAGTCCTGGTAAGTTGAGTTGAGAATGAGTGTCAGCAATTCATAGCTGAAAACAACCCCCTCAAAGACTTCCGATATGGTTATAAATTAGGTCAAAGCACAGAGTCTACAACATTTCACATTGTACATGACACAATCCTGTGGTGTCTTGCTATTAAAAATGATGGAACCCTTTTGGCTTTTCATAGACTCAGTAGAACTGTGACTTAGGTGTTAGAGCGGAATGCAATGAAGCCTGCTGTAGAATATGTACTTGCTGAAGAAGGTTTGAGTTTGAATGCAGAAAAATGGGGGTATGACACCAGATCCTGCAAATGTGCGAGCACTGTCGAATGCTGATCACCCACAAGATATTTCTTTGGTGTGTTCATTTCTTGGCATGGCCAGTTACCCTTCCAGATACATACAAGACTTTGCCACTGTAAGTGCTTCATTGAGAGACTTGACAAAAAAGTATGTTTCATTTCATTGGTGACATGAATATGAGAAACATTTTAAGAAAATCAAAAAGCCATTAAGAATTCTACTGAAATGGTATATTTCAATCGGAAGCTTCATACAGAGGTTGTTGTTGACGCTAGCCTAGTCAGGTTAGGTGCCATTCTTGCACAGCACAGCGCACACCCGAATCCTTGAAGGCATATTGCAGCATATACAAGTAGATGTTTGTCCCAACACGAATGTGCTTACTCACAACCAGAAAAAAAGTTTAACTGTGGTATGGGCTTGTGAACATTTCCATGCATTCCTATAGGCAAACCTTTTACGCTGGTAACTGATCATCAAGCTTTACTCATTTTATTTGGCAATCCAAAGGTCAAAATGCCTCCTCGCATTGAACGATGGGGAAGAAGGTTACAAGATTATAATTATACAAGTATGCATCATCCAGGGAAGGTTTAGAATCCTGCTGACTACTTTTCCAGAGTGCCTATACAAGGTCACGGTACTATAACCAAGATGACTGAGGACTATATCAACTTAATTGTAAAATCGATACTCACAAATTTCATTAATTGAAGATCTTTCACCTACTACTCAAAAATGAGTCATTGAGAGACTAGATGGCATCTTTGCAGCATAGGGTGTTCCAGCCATAGTTAAGTCTGGCAATGGCCAGCCTTCAACAGTCAAGAGTTTAAAGATTTCTTGGAGCATTTAACTATAAAGCATCAGAAGAGCTCTGCTTGCCGGCCACAGGCCAGGGGACTTGTGGAGCATTTTATGAGTATGCTAAAGAAAGTAGTGCAGCCTGCTACTCTTGCAAGGCTCAATTCGAAAATGTGCTGAATTCTACCTTGAGAGCTTATTGTTCAATGCCCCACTTGACCCCAGGTGAAAATCCTACAACATTGATGTTCGGGAGAGCACTGAACACCAAGTTACCTCAATAGACAAATCAGAGAAAGAAAGATGAGGCAGTGACTCATGCGTAGGGCTTGGTTAACAAATAATAGATGAAAGCATATGCTGACAAAAGACCACATGATAAAAATATTGTCTTCAAAAAGGGAGATCCGGTGCTCGCATGACAAGTGAGGAAAAGAAAATCTGGTACTCCATTTGATGCAGAATCTTTTCAAGTGGTGTCTACTAAAAGAAACATGGTGACTGCCAAGTGCCCTGAAAAGTCTATTACTAGAGACTCTGCTAATTTCAGGCACTTAACTTATCATTTCTCAGATCAAGCTGTTGGAGGAGAGACTGGGTTTAAAACACCTCAGTGACTGCTGTTGACTCTACACCATTGGAGCAGATCCTGGACAATGGTGGTGACCGTTCCCAGTTTCAAAGAACAAGATCAGGTCGAAAAATTAAAGCGCCAAAAGGATTGATTGAAGAGATTTAATTGTACATGTTTATATATGCCTATTGTGTAAAAAATGTTTTTATTTAGCAGAAGGGTAGATGCTGTGTCTTGCAAATTAAAAATTAAGGAACTCTTTGGGCTCCTGATAGACTCTGTAAAATTGTGACATAAGTGTTAGAGAAGAATGCAATGAATATTTGTTTAGAAAGTTGAGTTCGCAGATATACACAGGCGAATAAAAACTTTTAAAACTAAGCTCCATGTGTTGTGTAGTCATTGGTGGGTACCCAGGCTGGGGAGGACGCTACAAATCCTAATCCTCAAAAAAAGAGACTCTTGCCTGCTTACCCTTCCAGATCAATTGTCAGCATTCAACGTAGTTAACTAGGCTATGCTCATAAAGGTCCTCAATTAAGAGATTGGTTTCAGAGCAATGGTCCTAAATTAGTTCTTGTCTTACATACATATCTAATATCAGCCAATATAAATCTTGAATTCCACTCCAAATCTACAATTTTTCAAAAAAGTGCACCCAAGGTTTCATACTCTATCTTGAGCCATGCAATCTGTACACAGAACCACTAGTCTCTCTTCCATATAACAAATCTAAAATCTCTCTCCTACCACTTCTATGCATATAATGCACAGCTCTATTTGAAAGTCGCATCCCCTGAAGACATTGACTTTTTTGCACAGATTCTGAGATTTCCCATCACCACTCTAAATGAAATCTCTTGAAAACGATTTTTATTGGTTCCTCCCTCAAACTGTGCAACTCTTGGCTGAATGCCATACTCATACTAAATCCGACTCACTGCCATAACTGAATGCACAAATTCTTGGTCTTTCATATTAGGCAGGATTAGCAAACTCTAGAACCACATAAACCTCAAAGCAAGAGTGACATTTCCAAATCTGTTGCACAGAGGTGAGCTGTTCCTACCCAGTGAAGACTCCAAAAAAACAGTAGTACAATCAATAGACATGTCAAAATTAGACCACAACATCTATAATTACGAACTCCTGACTATATACCAAATAAAGAAATCATTTCAGATGGAATGTGTGAAATCAAGAGCTTAGAGTCACTTAAGTTTGAAATGCCAATCTGCAGAAGGAAAAGGGCTCCCAAACATTGGTTCTCATGGTTTGATAATAATCTGTGTAACTTTATGCCTGATGTTTTCAGAATGATTTCTTTCAACGAAAGCTTAAGTAAAGTGAAAAGGCAACTTTTCAACAACAGTTCCTGATGTGATTGACAATACTTTTCAATCTAACTCTATTCGTTGAACAACCCTAACTGTCTGCATAATGGAGGCAATTCTCTAACTGGATCCCTTCGTTTGCATTAATTGGGAGGCACTTGACTATTACTGTGCAGTTGGTATAGTAGGTGGGTTGTGTAATGATTGGTACTGAGGCACATGTAAACATTTGGGGCCAGATGTAGGTAGCCAAATACCGGTCAGTAACGGCCGAATTCGGCCGTTACCGACCGGTATTTGGCTTTTGAGATGTAGGTGGGTCTGAATTTACAGAATCTGTATATTTACCGATTCGGTAAATCTACCACTTCGGTATTTTACCGAATCGGTAAAAATACCGATTCTGTAAATCCATATGTAGGTGACACTCCTAGGAGTGCCACAGGCCCTTAAGAGTCGGTATTTTACCACCCAATCCTATTGGGTGGTAAAATACCGAATTCAGGTGTGCATGCACATCTGTGCATGCACACCTGTGCAATGTGACACACAGACATGCCCTTAGGGCATGTATGTGTGCCACATGGCACACATGCCTGTACTAGGGGTGCTAGAGGGTGTCAAAGTGACACCCCCTGCACCCTTGCAGGATTCGATATTTACAGAATCTGTAAATACCGATTCGGTATTTCACATTGATTCCTATGGGCTTCAAGGCCCATAGGAATCAATGTGAAATACAGATTCGGTATTTACAGATTCTGTAAATACCGACTCTTACAGATTCGTAATTTTTTACCTACATCTGCCTCCTTCCTATTTACCGACTGCTAAATACTGATTCGGTATGAGTCGGTATTTTGGAGTTGGTAAATAGGAATTACCTACATCTGGCCCTTGCTGTCTCCTCTACTTTATTCCTTTCTCATAAGTGGCTTTAAACTTGCCCCACATAAAAAATCCAAATGGAGTATGATGCATACATTTCATTACACCCACTCATATGGTTATATGTACCTGTTTAACTTATGTAAAATGCCTTGCCAACCTTTTAGTCTAGGCCTGATAAGTACAGATGAATACATTAGAAACCAGGTTCATTTTCACCACCAAGTAAAAAAGGATGATCAAGCTGGACACTGACCCAAATCCGTTCTTACTTTTTACTCACCCATCAAACTCTAAATCTTTTTGCTCACAGAAACAATAACATCTAAGAGTCATGTGCTAGTTGACTGTTACAGCCTACCCACCCTTTTTTTTTTTTTTTTTTTTTTTTCCTGGAAATGTACAAAAGATCTACTTTTCCTGATTGTCAAAACGGCCAAAAGATTGGCAGATGCCCTGCTGGACAAAATTACAGCTATAGAAACAACGATGAAGACAGCTGTCAGTAAAAATTCTAAAACGGCCTTCTCAGCTAAACTCGCAGAGATTAATCAGGAGATTGCCGATAATCAGGAATATCTCCTTAAACAGAAATTGTCCAAACTTGAAAAAGATGTAGCAAGGTTTGAGAAAGAAAAAGTTTACCCTTACCTGAAGGAAGGATACACCAATAAAAAAACTGGGTATTCCTCCGATGAGAATTCTGGCTTCGAAAGTCGTCGAGGGTCCTCAAGTAGTGACTCTAGCACTGGCACTACCCATAACAACAACCGCCAGCAACGACGTCCCAACTGGAACCGGGGCTTCCATCAAGGACCCATGTTCCATGGACCCCCACAAATGCTGCCTCCATGGCAATACCCCTTTTACCCGCAAGGCCCCCCACAATTCTACCCCCAGAACCCTTTTCACGACAGAGGTTGGGGCAGAGGAAAAGGGCGCAAACGGAGCGGCACAAGAGGGGTGCAGTGGCAAGACCAGCCATCGACATCAGCCCCGATGGAAACCAGGAGTGCAGCGAGGGGGAGAAGAGCCTAGTGGTCAACCTCTCAAACAGAGTTCTCTCTCCTATAGAAATGACTACTCTTGAAAAGGGCTTAGGATTTGTTCCCACGCCCATCCCGGACAGCTTCACAGAAATATGCGAGATTAAACAATTCTTCCGCAAAGTACGCCTTAGGGCCTATTTCCAGGACCAGCCTTCCAGTGAAAAAACTGATACGGGTCTACATAACCCCTCCACCTTTACCCCTACGGACGGGATGGTCCCGCCTGAGGTAGTGACCTTTGAGAAGGCTGTACTCAAGTCCCTGGAAAATAAACCAAACTCCAGTAGCTATAATAATCTGAGCAAAGCGGAGAGACAAGCAGTCCTATCTCTTGGAAACGACACTGCCATCGTGATAAAACAAGCTGATAAAGGGGGAGCAACTGTCATACAAGACGCCATTGATTATGACACAGAGTGCAAGCGCCAATTGGCTAACACTACCCACTACAGACCCCTCCCAGCAGACCCAACCAACAGACTTACTACAGACATCTCCAGTCTGATTATTGAAGGTGAAGTCAATGGCTGGATCTCTAAGAAAGAGGCAGAGTTTCTCCTGACAAAACACCCTGTGGTCCCATATTTCTATACTCTGCCTAAAATTCACAAAGGGACTAGTCCAGTCCCAGGGAGACCCATTGTCTCTGGGATTGGCTCATTACTAGAACCCTTATCTAAGTTTTGCGATGTGTTCCTTCAACCCATTGTTAAGGAAATACCCTCCTACCTCCAAGATACAAGAGATGTCTTACGTCTCATTGAGTCAATTGAAGGGCGAGAAGATGTAGATCTACTTCTCACGCTTGATGTAGAAGCGTTATATACGAACATTCCCCAAGCAGCCACACTAGAAGCCGTGGAATCCGCCCTTATGCAGCAGGAGTGGTCCTCGCCTACCCCCATTTCTTTCATCATGGCTTGTGCAAGTATTGCATTGACGGAAAATTTCTTCCAATATGGTTCACAGCTGTACCACCAGGTCAGAGGTACCTCTATGGGTTCGACCTTTGCTCCTAGCATTGCTTGCATTTACATGGCGGCTTTTGAGAACCAGATCATCTATCCCGACTCTAACCCCTTCCGACAACATCTGACACTATGGCGTCGGTACATCGACGACATTTTGATACTATGGAAGGGTGACCGGGAGAGCTGTAATCAGTTCTGCACCTGGATTAACCTTCAGAATCCCTACCTTAAATTTACTGGGACTATGTCAGAGACAGCCTTGCCCTTCCTTGACCTCACGATACGGCTGGGACCAGCCGGTCTGAGTACCACTCTGTTCCGTAAAGAGACGGACAGAAACAGCCTCCTTCTGTTTAACAGTCATCACCCCAGAGCACTACGGGAAAATCTTCCCTTCGGACAATTCTTGAGGATACGTAGGAATTGCTCCTCAAGGGATGATTACAGACAGGAAGCCAACACCTTACAGAGTAAACTGCTTGACAGAGGGTATCCCACCAAATTGATACGAGACTCTAATAAGAGAGCCCTTAACAACCATAGGGAGGCCCTCCTGGAAGTACACCAGAAAGAAAGCGACGATCTTATGACATGTGTCACTAGTTACACCAGGAATTCAAACTTCATTAAGAAAACAGTGAATAAACACTGGGGCATCCTCAATTCAGGGGGCACTGATTTACCCAAACCTAGGTTTGCATTCAAACGGACCACGAACCTAAAAGACTCCCTGATACACACACGTCCTAAGAAATCACCTGTTGCTGGACAGCGTACATTATGGGACCTCCCACCCGTGGTTGGACACTACCCTTGTGGGGGCTGTGCCGTCTGCCCCCAAACTAGACAGTGCAAAGAAATCACTTTGACAGACTCTTTTACTTGGAAACTGAATAGACACACAAACTGTAATAGCTCCAAGTGTGTCTATCTCCTTATCTGCCCTTGTGGAAAATTCTATGTTGGGATGACCATGAGACAGGTCAAATTGAGAATAACGGAGCATAAAAGCAACATACGATGCTCCAAGACTCATACGAGACTGTATGAACATTATCTACAACATAATCACCCGGCCGACAGCATCCAATGGCTAGTGCTTGAGTCCCAACCAGCCATGAATAGACAAGCTCTGTTCAGGCTTGAACAAAGATGGGTGCATCGTCTCCAGCTAGACACAATAGGACTGAATGACGCTATTCCCTGGGCGAGTGTCTCGAGGTAGATACCATCTTCTCCAAACACCTGTTTACCCCTACTGTTATGATATCACCACCTAGACATTCCTCCACTGCTCTATACGCCTGACTAGCGGTGCAACATAACCTTCTGCCCAACCCCTCACCGCTTACTGTTACGGTCTCTGCCATCCCAGTCCACTTTGATCCCCTGTGAACAGAACACCCTCAGTACATTTCTCCACGGACTGACTGGGTTGAGTCACGCAGTCCCGACAGCATTTAGACATTGCAGTCAGTGATTTGGCATTATGTGGGGACTATGACACAATACGCGCTACCATCCGCACCATAACACTCCTTATGGCCATAATATTGTTTTTCATAAAATAATACCTAATCAGACACTTTCTGTTTCGTCCCCTCCTCTGGTCCAATCACACCTGCCTCCGCGAGATATCGATCTCGAAGCTATTCACGCTCTATTCAAGCATCATTGCCACTCCAATGATGGCTGCTTTACTGAGTCAATTGAGCGTCTAGCTCTGCCCACTGCACCAGACTGGTTGCTGCGCATGCGCGTGACGCATTTTAGATGCGCCTTCACTTCCTTAAAACGGCGGACACCGGCAGACACCTTCACCAGCTGCTCCGCACCCTGACCAGGTGCCGCGAGCGTGAGGGGTAGGTGTTCCGCCGTTCCAGTGTCTTCGCAAAGGTAAGCCTCACTCGAGACCATTATAGCCCCATTGTCACCATGGAGCGTTGGCGACGGGACAATGCCTGGCCGCGTTGCATTACCATCGCTTGGGCCCGCCTGAAATCACCTTGCACGCCGGAAGCCTTTCCGGAGGCCACGCTATGCAGAGTTCACCTGATTTAGTATGCCCTGCTTGGCCACTCACCTGACCCACCCCCAGCTCGCCGGGTCTCCATCTCTTTAGCCCGCCCCCACCCTGCCCGATCTATTGCTTAAGGGGCTGAGGGTTGCACTTCATCTGCCTCACTGTCCCTTTTGACAATAGAAGTGTTGTGAGTGATATGTATCTAACACCACATAATTAGTACTGTTACTCAGTGATTCAGAGTTAATGGGGATTATCCTGCCTCGCCTTTCCCCCTACCTGACACGAGTATGAACTGCTGTTGGGTGATTGTTTTGCGCGCTTCCTGGGGCCGCCAATACTACTGCTCAATGTACCACCATTCTCTGCTACCTCACCTGTCTAAGTTACCAGCTACCAACTTTTACATTCAATAGGTGTATCCAAACCCTATAACGCTGGCCTCACGGGAGTTTGCTGCGGGGCCCAGTCTCAATCCCCTTAGGGTAAGATCTTGACTAAATGCTACACGCCTGCTGTTGTTCCCGTAGTGGACGGGTTGTTATCTTGAAAGCTTCGGTTATTGATCACAGTTTTTTTACATAAACACACAATGGTAATGCCCCTAGTGTGACATCTGTGTGGTGTATGCCAGAGAAGGGACATTGCACCTAATTCCCCGGTTCAATTGATTTTCCCTTTTCACATCACCCCCCTTCACTTCTCACAGTGTGTAGCCTGCGTCACAAGAGTCACGCTGCACGATTTGAACATTGAGTCACTATGTTTCATCTGACTTGAGCTGTTCTTTTTGTTTTTTTATATTTTTTGTTCCCCTACCTCTAGGTCGCCTAAATAGAGCAGGACCCCCTGGCCCTCTTGTCCTCCGACCCAGTGAGGTTGTATTTGCTTTCTTTACATAGAGCATTGAGTTCACTTTTTGATTTTCTTTGTGTAGTACTTTATTTTTAGGTCCTGACGAATCGCCTCGTGGCGAGAAACATGTTGACCACACTAGGGGGTAGAGTTATTGTTCTGTACACCTTTACAGTCTCTAAACTCCCCTCCCACCCCTTTTAACTAAGGAGTCAGCCACGTTATTAAAGTTACTAGTGGACTGACTACCTTTTTTATCACCTTCACTCACCATCGCACTGACTACACCTTCTTCCATCCTCACCCACACCCACCCTCGGCTAGGAACTAAAAGAACCCCGTCAAAAGAGTACCTTTGGGCACTCCGTCGGACATTGCAGCGCCGGTCTGACGAGGGGCAGTGAGCCGATGATGACACCGGACACCCTCTAGTAAGGGTGTGTTTCACGCTTATTACTTTGGGTGTGTGAGGCTCTCTAAGTTCCGACTAGGGAACCCTTTCTTTGCAGCCACGGTATTTTAATACCAACTCCCAATACCAGCTCCACATTGTCAAACGCCTCCTGGGGAACTTTGTACTCTGCTGCCAGCCTACCCACCCTGCCATCCCTCACTATGGCTTTCTCCGGTTTACTTTTACCCTGTCCTATCAGACTTAGGCCTGAACGTAAAGAGGTATGATAAGTGTTATACCTCTCTGCCTTAGGAAAGTCTTGACCTCAAACAGTTTGCCTTCCTCCTCCATTTTATTCTGGTCTAATTTTTACTGCCATTTGGACTCTGCCCACTTTACCTCTGCTAACCAGTGCTAAAGTGCATGTGCTCACTCCTTAAAACATGGTAATATCGGCTTATACCCAATTGGCAAATTTAATTTACTTACAAGTCCCTAGTAAAGTGGTAGTAGGTGTAACCATTGCCTCTAAACTAAATGTTACTAGTGGGTCTGCAGCACTGATTGTGCCACCCACTTAAGTAGCCCTTTAAACATGTCTCAAGCTTGCCATTGCAAAGCCCGCGTGTGCAGTTTTAAACTGCTGTTTCAACCAGGCAAAACAAACCTTTTGCCAGACCCATACCTTCCTTTTTAATACATGTGTCACCCCTAGGGTAGGCCATGGACAGCCAGAGGGCAGGGTTCAATGTATTTAAAAAGTAGGACATATACTTTTACGTTTTACATGTCCTGGTAGTGAAAAACTCTTTAATTCGTTTTTCACTGCTTCACGGCCTATTTTTCCCATAGGATAGCATTGGAGTTGCCTTATGACATTTTATAAGTATAATTTCCAAATGGGAAGAGATGACCAGTTCATGTTTAGTGTCTCTGGAATCATAATTTAAAACCCTAACTTTGGGTGAAGTTGGATTTAAAATTGCAGTTCTGAAAAAATTGCAGTTCTGAAAACGCTTGGACGCCTCAGGGCAGCTATGTGCGCTTTATAAAAATCATTTTCATTTCAAAATGCCACTTTTAGAAAGTTGGCATTTTCTTGTCTTAGCCATTTAGCTTGCCTCTTGTCACTTGACTGGGTGTAGCTGACAGTTGAGCTTTGTGTATTCCTCCTGGACAGCCACACACAATAGGGAGTTTAGGTGTGCCTGGATGTGCCATCACTGGCTGGATGGGAGGGAGGAGCTGGGCACAGCCCCACTTACACCTGAATATGCGGTGTCCTGCCTCCACACAAAGTGCTGTATACTCCTTATAGTTAGTCTGGAACCAGGGCAGAGGAGGCAGGATTCCTGGGGACTTCAAAGGGAAATCTCTAAAAGCTCCCCCACTCCAAAGGCACAGCTGGGTATAAAGACTGGACCTCAGACACCACCACTTTAGTACACTTTTGGACCTGTGGATACTCTGCCAGGAAGAAGGACTGCTGTGCTGCTGAAGGACTACCAGTCTGCTGGGCTGCATTCTGCTGGACTCCTGCTTTGCTGTACAGACCTGCTGCCCTCTTTCCTGGGTGAGAAGTACTGGACCCACATCTCTTGAATCCAGAACCCAAAGTAACTCCACGGGCTAGTTGGCTGGCGGCTGTGACCTGAAACCTCAGAAACATAATAGGCTTCCAACAACTTTGCATCCGCACCTTGACTCTGCCTTCTGTAAGTCTACTCTGCCAAGTGGTGCCACGCCAGTCCTGGACCCTTGGAAGTGGGCTTATGGTGCTTCGCCAGCCTCTGTGGTCCCAGCTGTACCCATGCATCTCCTCTGCTGAGCGGCACAACCCTGAGCAGAACAGATGCATTTCCACTGCTGTGTGGATTGGACCAATTGCAAAGACTCGCATTTCCGCAGCAGCTTGCATCACCTTCGGAACCGCCACTGCGCTATGCATCCTCGGCACAGACCCTCATATCTCTCTCCGACAGCAGCTTCGATGATGAACTCTGCATTGCAGCCTTGCGGCTCCTCGGAACAGGCACATCGCCCTGACTGTGCATTGCATCCCAGATTCAGGACTGTGCAGCGCAAGCCCTCGTCGATTGGATCCTCGATGTTGATGCTACAGGACCTCGCACTGCAGCCTTGATGCATCTTGGAACCAATGCATCACTTCAGTTTTGTGATGGATCGCCGACGCGGATCCATGTAATGCTCCTCAAACCAAGATTTAAGGTACTCTGTTCAGAAGGCCGAATTGGGTCCATATATCCGGCCCCTTCTCCATCATGGACGGCCTGAACTTTGTCCTGGTCTGGCACGATCAGATACCCACAGTTAGTGCTTTACACCTTTTGCAGCTATTTTCCCAAAACATTTTAAAATTCCATATCTCCAGTCATTTTGGACTTGTTATATTCATTAAAAATCACTCTGCATGTTAAATCCTGTTGTGGGCTCCTTTTGTGGTGTGTTTTCACTCTTTTACTGTTTGAAGTGATGCACAAATACTTGACACATTGGCTCTAAGTTAACCATGACTGCTCCCAGCCAAGCTGCCAGGGGGTTGAGCACAGTTTAAGTTGGGGTTTGCGTGTGCCTTGCCCGGGCAAGGATTTTGGTTGCTGCTTGACCATGGCTCACACTCCTAGTCAATCAACAACCCAATTTCTTAAATTAAGGAAAGAGAAAATTAAATTGCGTTGTGCACAAAATGTATGTCACTTCGGATAAGCCTAGACCAAATAATTTGACACTGTACTTTTCAGTTGCCTTATCCAAGAAGGAACATTCCCAAACATTGCTTCTTTTAACTCACAGTGCCAAGCTGTATGTTTAAGATTGGCCGAAAATCTTTTTCCCATGTACCAATCATGTTTGTGATTTGCTGCATTATAAACCATCACCCTTATCTACAAATGTGTCCACTGTGATTCTTACCAGCTAGATTAGTCATCGCAGTTAGGTGACATAAGCTGTAAAAGAAGGCAATTGCTAGCTCTCCCACCTATGCAAAGTAACTCAATTACTTTTTGTTTCACTTTCACGCCACTAATCGAATTTTATCATTATCTAGACAGGTTGACAGCAAGATAGCTCATTGAGTTAAGCACTGTTGTTGAGAACTGTGTGTAACCTGTTGATCATAGGTTCGCTTATCTGCGTGGTCAACATAGTTCTGAAGTTCATAAAATGAGAGCTATTCAGTTGGACATCTGCCATTATAGTGCTATGAAACAACAAAAGATTGGTAGTCACCAGTATATAAACCAAGGTTCTCATTAGCTGACAGTGAGAGTAATTCCATAGTAGGCCAAGATAGTCCTATGCTAGTCCCAACAAAAGTGGCTCCAGATAAGTCCTACTCACCCCCCCCCCCCCTCCTTTGCTCAAAAACTGTGCTTGGCTCAATGCTAACTTCTGGAAAAGTAGTATCAACACAGCAGCCAGGGTAGTTAGTATCCAGTGTTCACAAATTCACCCACATCATGTTCGGCATAAGAGAGATACGAGCGAGGTAATTAGCTACAAAATGTATAGGACATTGAACGGGATCCAAATCCCTTTCAAGGCACCAACCAGACCATTTCTTCCATACTCCTCTGTATCTCTTTCTGGTCCCAGGGGCCCATGATTCTTCCAGTAAGCTTTTAGCTTCTCCCGAATGTTCGGAATATCTCCCTGTATCCCTGATATCCTCCAGACAAGAAGGTTCATTTTCCCCTCCAAGATTAAAGGATGTTCTTCTCCGTCTGGGCCTTGTAGTAGGCCCGGACAAGATGGGATCAACCATGGGAAGTCTACCGCCAGTTCCTTTACACCGGGGAACCATACTTGGGATTTCCAAAAAGGAGTCACCAGAATTATGTTGCATGATTAGAGTCTCACTTTCCACAATAATCTCTGAATCATTGAGAAGGGAGGGAAGGCGTAGCAGCCCTTCGTCCCTTCCCAAGGTTGGAGAAAGGCATCTACTCCCGACGCGTTTGGGTCTGGCCTCCAGCTGAAGTATTTCTGAACTTGGTTCGTCAATCGGCTGGCAAACAAATCTATCAGAATTGGACCCCAAACTTCCTGAATTAGATGAAAAAATCTGGGATTCAGCATCCAATCGCTGGAATCGTGAAGAAAACGTGAATTCCAGTCTGCTCTCAGATTTAACGAACCGGGAATGTAATCTGCTCTGAGGGTGATTTTGTGTTCCCAACAGAAATGCCATATTTTCTTAGCGATATCCGAGAGATTTTTGGATTTCGCGCCACCCAATCGATTTATGTAAGAGACAGCTAAGAAATTGTCCAGACGGATTAAAGTATTGGAGTTCTTCAGAACTTCTCTGAAGCTCATAAGGGCATTTAAGGCTGCCAACATTTCTAAAGAGTTTATGAGGAGGGATTGTTCTAAAAAGGACCACCCCCCACCGGTTTCTAAGTTGTTCAGACGAGCACCCCAACCACGGTTGCTCGCATCTGATTCCAGGATAAAATTTGGTATATTTCCAAATATAGCTTTTCCATTCCAAGCTTGGAGGTTGTTTAACCACCAATGTAGGTCTTCTCGAGCGTCTTCTGAAAGGGGAAGAGAATCTTCGTACCAGAGACCCTTCCTCAGGCCTTGAGCTTTTAATCTCTGCAAGCCCCTGTAATGAAGTGGGCCCGGAGAAATTGCTTGTATAGAGGATGAAAGGAGACCCAAAACCCTGGCTAGGTCTTTCAGACGGATAAAGGGTGTAGGAAACGTGTTTTCTGATTTTGGTAACCTTTTGGTGGGGAAGGATCAGGTTGGATAGAATAGTATTGACTTTGAAACCCAAGAAATCTATTTCTTGAGTTGGGGTTAAAATAGATTTTTCCAAATTTAGGATAAAACCCAAGTCTCGAAGGAGGTTCATCGTGATATCTAAATGTTCCAAAATTTCTGTCTTGTCTTGAGACATGATGAGGATATCGTCTAAATAAATTATAAGACGAATCCCCCATTCCCTTAGGTAACTGACCACCGGATGAAGAACCTTGGTGAAACACCGAGGGGCTGAAGATAGACCGAAGGGGAGACATTGGAACTGATAGAGAGTTCCTTTCCAAGTAAATCGGAGATATTTGTGACATTCCTCGTGCATGGGAATGGTGAAATGGGCATCTTTCAGATCCAATTTCACTAGCCAGTCTTTGGTTTGAAGAATGTCCCTCAAAAGATGGATACCCTCCATCTTGAAATGTCTGTAGATTAGAAAATTGTTTACATTTCTTTAAATTTATAACAGGTTGCCAACCCTTGTCTTTCTTTTTGAGTAGAAAGATAGAACTTAGAAAGCTTTCCGTTAGTTCTGAAAGTGGAATTTTTATAATAGCCCCTTTCTCTAACATTTGGGAGATCTCTGTCTCTATTTATTTCGAATTTTCCTTGTCTAAAATGAGTTCTCTGGGAGCTCTTTCCTGAAAGGGTTCTTCCCAAAATTCTACTTTGAATCCCACAACAGTCTCCAAAACACATGGATCTTGAGTGACTTGAAGCCAATTCTCTTTGAAGTGTCTCAATCTTCCTGCCACCTTTAAGGGGATAGAAGGGGTTGTCCTTACCGTAGTTTCCTTGATTGGATGATCGAGGTCTGCCACCACGGGATCTTGAGCCCCTTCCTCTTTGTGGATAGAAGTTTGAGTTTCCACGGAAACTGCTATAGGGACGATAGCCTATGTTGTCTTGATAAAACTGGGACCGGAATGAGGTGCGGCTGAAAGATTGTCCCCTTCTGTCAGCCCTTCCAAAAAGTGATCGAGTTCCAAAGACTCTACGCATATTAGACTGTGCCCTACTAAAGGCGTTAAAGGTGGAGACATACTTCCCGAGTGTTTTAACGAAGTTGTCTCAGAATAAGAGCCCTTTTGTGTTGGACATATCTTCACTAGCTGAGAGATCAGCTAGTTTCGGGTTCATCCTTAGGTGAACAGCCTTTCTACGTTCAGTGATTAAATTCGCGTTAGCATTGCCAACAAGGCAAATAGCACGTTGTGACCAACCTCGAAGCACTTCGATGTCTATAGGTGTGTCATTAGCTTTAGCTTCCTCTGTGATATCCAGAATTTTAGAGAGTGGTCCCATTACATCAAGTAGCTTATCTTGAGCTTGTTTAAGACACCTTTCGATTCCTTTTCTGGGACCCGTTCCTTAAAAGATTACGGGTATTGATATCAAGGGGTTTTCTAACCCATTGTGATAGATATTTACCAACATGATCCATAGGCCACCATTCGGTGCTACGGGGGTGACGGATTGTAGTGGGATTAAACATTTCCCCACCAAATGGGTCTTTGACTGAGGTAGAAGTAGAAGGAGTTTCTAGATCTTCGTCAATATCTTCAAATGAATCTTGAGGATCAAAAATAAATTCGTCAGAATTATCATAGTCTGTTGGTTGACTTTCAAAATAATCATTAAAAGCATAATGTTAGCCTCCGTATGTCTTTAATGAAATCAAGATTCTCTCTTCATATTAATTGGAGAATCGTCATTCACCCACATCATGTTCAGCATAAGAGAGATACGCCGGGTGTTGTTCAACAATATTGCAGTTGAAATACCTACAGACACATCAAGACCATAATATTAACTTCGCAATATCATAACAGGTAAATTAATAATAGTAAATATACATTTACCTTCATGATATTTGACGAGGTGAAATTATGATCATAATATATCTGGAGGTTACTATTATGAGGGTCAATATTGTGATCTACAAATCTGCATTCACTTACACTTGAAATTGAGAAATACTTGAAGCTCATCTGCATTACTAATAAAGCGCTTTTTAATGAACGTCTTATCTCCTTGTGTAACAAATTAAAGTAAAGGTATTTAGGCGCAAATGACACAACCTACATACACTATATCACCCCCATGATACAAGGTAGATAAGAAAAAAAGAAAATTGGAGCGCATTTATTGGCAACATTGCAACCAAACAGTACTATGTTACAGCTGTCTCTGAAGCGCTTTGAAAAGAGAACACCTGAATATGTAATATATCTTTAATCCACAGTGGGAGCCACATCAATCATGCTTATTATAACAGAGAGAACACCAAATAGGTCTTCTCATGTGCATGTTTACCCCCAGAAAAATACTTCTAGTGTATAAGGTAGAATCGCCAAACACCTTTTGCAACTTTTTACCCTTTCTCATTTAACATTTGTCTGCATTTCCTGCAGCACAAGGTGCAGATCAGTGTAAGATGTCCTCTGTGGGACAAATCCGCCCTTTTAGTGCTTTAGGGCCTTTGCCTATCGGTACAGTCTTTTAGAACTGCGTATTGCTTATGCTGTACACAAGCTCTCAGAGTAGCTTTGTATCCAATGTACAGTTGAATGTTATACCCTGTGATGCTCTCCAACGCCTAGAGTCTAGCTGTGGTTGCATGTAATACAAATGAGAGCAAAAGCATCAAATGCTAAATCTCTAAGTAAAAGTTGGAGGTGAAAATGCAGTGGATACTAAGTATGTTTATAGACATGCAAAATGTAGTGGTACAAAAGTAGAAATTGTACACTACAATTAAAGACCAGTATTTGCCATTACCATAAGTGATAACTGTTACTGCTTCCTTAACCCTAACCTATTTACTTATACCACACACTCTTTGCATATCATGGGGGGGCAGCCCATATCACCTCTTGAGCCAACATTATACAACACCTTCTTCTTACACCATCAATTACACCGTCCATTACTTTACCTCTACACCAACCCCTAAAGCTAACCTTAATCCCCATCCCTTACTACGCCAACCATAACACCATCCCTTACTTAACACTTAACCCAAACCCATAAATTAGGCAGTCCTTTAACCCATCCCTAACTATTACCCTTGACCTAACCACAACTGTTAGACTACCTAAACTCTAACTCTAACCCTACCTATTAAGCATCACCTAACCCTCTCCTAACCTATGCATTTTCCAGTTTTTAAAACGTTTTTCAATGTACCTCTTTTTTTACTCTATATTCTATTGTTGTACCATAAACTGTAGTTACTCGCGCCACTGCTTGATACTTCGGTAAGATAAGGCCGGTTTGTTACAGCCTTAGGGATGATCTTGGTACCTCATCACTGGGTTTATTATTTAATGTAATCAATTCAAGATATGCAGTATCCAGGAACTACATATCTTTAACTGAATAGAATTACTTCGGAGCACTATGCTGGCCCTTCATGCACTCTTGGTCCCTCCATTTGTGATTGTTTATCATTTAATGTCCAGATGTTGTGCATTTCCAGATGCTGAACTAATGTTTGGAAAGCCTTCCCATCAGCTGCTCGGGGCTTCTTCTGTCTCCAGCAGTTTGATGGGGGTTCTGTCCTCCTATCAGTCATTTGGCTTTTCTTTTGGCTTTCTTTCTATGAAATTTAAAACATTAACTCTCCCATGGTTTTAGATAGTTTTACAGTAAACCTGTAGTGCGGATCTGTAATTTGTTCATCCTTCCAAACATCGACATACGTGAAAGCTGGCTGCTATGACTTTATGAGATGGATGTATTTACCTGGGAGTTCTTCTCTCAGTAATGGGTGAATGGCAACTATGATCTACTTGGATTTTAGTAAAACCTTTAGCACGGTTTCACTCAAATGATTCACTGGGAGTCTGAGTAGAATTGAGAATTAGCTAAGTGAAATTAATAAATGAATTGGAGTAAATATTGGCCTCTCTGTGGAAAGAGGAATGACCAGTGGAGCGTGACCAGGAATGTCCTGTGGCTTATTCTATCAAACACTTTTTTCACAACACTACAGTACAAATTTTTAAAGTGATTTTTGGACTCTTTGAGCATCAGGCCTATGGTCACAATAACTGCGGGTGAGACATTTGGGGGTTGTGCCATATCTGCCATTACCTGCGGATAAAGCTGGTGTATCCTAGTGCCTGAACCAGCGCTGATCGATTATGGGAGGGCGATCAATGAAGGGCCATGCTGCCAGCAGAACAGCAACAGCCTAGGCTCATCCCTGCAAGCCATGAATCCAAAAAGTAGGCGTACACCTCAGCTTAGCTGGATAAAGAGCCCTAGAGGCAATGAGAAACTCCTGTCATGTTGTTGCAAGTAGCAGAAGATGGCTTCCATATTGTGCTTTTTCTACACCTGAGCAGGTGTGTGTAGTACCAGTACATCGAGGTAATGCTGATTTTACAGCACAGGAGAAGCTCCCAATACTAAAAATCAGTGCCACATACAAAAACGCGAGAATCTCGCAGAGTTTTAGGGTAACTCCGTGCAATTCCGCAGAGTGAAACTCCGTGAGTTCGGCCCACCTCTACAAAAAAGACAAAGATTCTGGCACCAACTGACGACTGTTTACATCCTAATTCCCAGCTTGAGAGAGAACAGTCACTAGGTATAACATCTTTGCTCTTTCCAGAGACAAAGGACACTTATGCATCTTTGGAAAGACTTCCCAATAAGGTTGATGAAAAGGACACTTATTGTTCCTGCATAGTCGGTTGGTGCAGCTTTACCTGTATCATTTTTCTCTGACCCAGATGGCATTTTTCTCTGTCCCAGTCTTGCAGAAGGACAAGCATTTATGGGATGGGGTGATCTCAGGAAGTGGTACCACAACGAAGCAAGGGCTACATCAAGTGCCCTGTGAAGAGGACCATTGTTTGTGTATGGCTTGGAAGACAGAGGGGGCTATAATGGAGACATGTAAATAAATTGTTTTCGTGTGGATACGCAGGGTTGGCCTAGTCCAGCTTGCTGATATTCTAAATCAAGGCAATGTGGAAATAAAGTCTAGCTGAATCTTGCACAAGTAATGTAAGGAAAGCCTTCACAAAAAGTGTGGTGAATTCAAGACAGGTGTGGCAGAAACCTGATTAGTTACACAATACACAGCTGACAAAACAGAAGCAGAGGCGTAAAGCTTGTGTAAGAAGTGGCTACACAATCTAGACAGCAACAAGAACCAGTGAGTTTCGCAGACGTGATGGTTATTTGAATCTTTATCTGCATGCAATGTGTTATAAATCTGCTAGCACCTATGTATATAAATAAGGTTAAGATCTCGAATCCCAGGGTTTTGCACATGGGTGGCATTATAACATACCCAAAAATGAATAGAGATTGGGTCCCAGATCTAGTACTTGGTATTTCCATTCTAATAGTCCCAAGGCCGTATCATGATGCGGTTTTCTGTGCTCCGCCAGTGCAGGAGGGATCTGTGCACTTATTTTTGGGGTCTTGAGTGCGTATATTAACTCAAAATTTCGCCCAGTTAATGTATGTGTTTCTCATAGCCAAGCTCGGAACACACAAAGTGGTAGTTTGCCATGTCTTTTCCAGCTCTGCTGTCAGCAAAATATGCATTAACTCGGAGATATTTCGAGTTATTATATGCGCTCAAGATACCAAAAACAAAACGACCCTTTCTGTGCTGGCTCAGCGTTGATAACAACATCATGTCCTGGCTACAGGACTGCAAAATGCAGACTTTTTTTCTACCTGAGCATTCAGTTCACTCAGTGTAAAACATTGACATACTGATGGATAAATTATGAAAATGTTGATGCAATCTCTGCTGGTTCTTCCTTTTCTGCTAATCCTCCTTTGTTCACTACTTTCTAAAGCTGCCCAAAAGCTAACAAGCTTCTCTCCGCCTCTTCCTCTGTTTCCACACTTTTTCCTTCTTTGACATGTTTTTTTCTTCTTTCTATTTTCTTTTACGTGCAGAGCTACTTTCCTCAGCTTTCAGCTCCTCATTTCCTCTATCAGCTTTAAGGGAGCTAGAAATAAGACAGCTTGTGCCTTCTCCTTCCTGCCCTTCAGTTGTGTGTCCTTCTAATATTTCCCCAGATATCGAGGGGGAAGTCTAGATGGGGAGAGATAAAGCTGTTATGAGTGGGAAGTGTAGATGGGGGCTGTTAGACTTGGCATGTTTGGCGTGGTTTCCCCTGACTTTTTGCCTCTCACTTTTGTATTTTTAATGCTGTGCTGGATTTCCTTTTTGCTGGCTTAGATGCTTTGGGCACTTTGCGACTGCTGATCAGTGTTAAATTGCAAGTGCTCCCTGTGTAAATCGTGATTATTATTGGTTGTCCATGAATTGCATATTTGATTACTGGTAAGTCCCTAGTAGTGTGTGCCAGGGCCTGTAAATCAAATGCTACTAGTGGGCTTACTACAAACACAGTTGTTCCTGACAAGGAGAATACATGGGAGAGGGAATGAATATAGACTCTGAATCAGTACTATATTAAAGCTGTCCCACCAAACAGGGTTATTTTAATAATAATTCAATTCAAGGCACAAATAAAGTGGGACACAATCTTGTGTCCTATGCAAGACATATAACACAAAAACGAAACAAGGGCTAAGGCAGGACAAAAGCTTGCCCGTTTGCCTATTCGTGGCCGTGGTCTAACTCTCATTACAGCAATTCTTTCTCAGGCATGTAATACTATGTCCTGATGATGATCCCAGTACTGTTCTCATGGGATCGAAACGTTGTCAACTCTCTTTACACCGCAAACACAACTCAATTTGGTATTTATGTGTAACGATGTTGCTGTTCATTTTTGCTTGTTTAATCTTTTGTGTATCGTACAAGCTTTTGTCCTGCCTGAAACCCTTCTTTTGTTTTTGTGTTATATGTATTGCGTTGGACGCAGGATTGTGTCCCACTTTATTTGTGCCTTGAATTGAAATATTATTAAAATAACCCTGTCCAGCTGGACAGCTTTAATATAGCACTGATTCAGGGTCTGTATTCATTCACTCTCCCATGTATTCTCCTTGTCGGGGACAACAGTGTTTGGAACTTACCTATACTCAAGGTCCTTGACCATTACATTTGGGTTCCCTTGTTCCTAAAAACTAGTGGGCTTGCAGCAATGGTTGTGCCACCCGCATGAGGAGCCCTGTAAATGTGTCTTAGACCTGCCACTGCAGTGTCTGTGCACACAGTTTTAAACTGTCATGGTGCGGGGCGTGGCCAAGATGGCGTCGGAGTAAGACGTGCTTTCGAGTCGCTCCGGCGCCCGACCTGCTAAGCATTGTACAGCATCGCCTTCAGGGTGCCAATCGGCTCTGAAACGGTCGCAGGGGCCAGCGGCATCGAGCGGAGTGGTCCGGTGTTCCCGGCGAGTCCCTGAGTGACCGTGCAACGCCACTAGGAGCACTTCGTCGTCAGGCCTGTTACGCACCGGCCTTGCGTAAGGGAGAAGCCGCCTTGGAGTGCAGTGACTCGGGGCCGGCTGGGCGTGGCATCGAGGTGTGGCGGTCGCCCTCTGCCTCCCTTCGCCACCGGGGTCCCTCCTCTCCACCGGGACACTGGCATGATTGCGAGCACTTTGCTGTAAAGGACCGAGAAGCTTGGCGGACGGCCGACCACGTGGAGGGTGGGCCCCGGATCCTTAGCGGGGCCGGGGGACCTGATCGCGGCTGCTTCTGGAACGCGCGACACCGACCCTCAGCGTCCACTGCTTAGACGGAGTGTCCTCCTCGTCCCTGTGTGCGACTTGCCACCTGGTGTGGACCCGTGCCCTGCACCGGCTGCGACTCAGAGCTGTTGGCCCTGCCCGGTGAACCCAGGTCTGGACTTTGGTTGGATTCGGAGGCCTGCTCTGCCCTATGGACTGACTGCCCGGCCCACATTGTCCGGTGGTAGTGGCCTAAGTTGTGCTCTGGCGGTGTCGAGTGGCTGCGTTAGTGGCCCGGCTGTGAGCGACGGGGACTCCGGGCTTGCTGACGTTGCTCTTGGCCTCTGGCGGGAAGCTCCTTCACCGCCATCCTAATCGGGCAGCAGCCGCCCGTGACGCAGGTACTTCTCAGCGGCCTTCGTCCCCAATAGCCTTGACTCCACGGCTCGGCCGCGCCACCGTGATGTCGAATTTGCCACGCAAGGGGAGGACTGTGAAAGACGGAGCATCTAAAACGTCGCAGCCGCCATCCTCCCCCGGAGCTAGTGGTTCGACTAGACAGTCAGACGAGGAGGCGCCCGCCACCAAGGCATTCATGACGGAGCTGTTTGCCTCTATCAAGGAGGATATCTCCGAGCTTCGCGCCCAGCTGGCGTCGGACCTACGGGAGGTTCGGAGAGATGTGGACGGCATTGGTGAGCGGGTGGCCACCTTGGAAGATCATGACTTAAGTATGGCGAATGATGTTCACCAATTGCAACAAGATGTTCTTCGCCTTACTGACCAGAACCTGAACCTGCAGGCATACGCCGAGGACCTGGAAAACCGCTCCAGGAGAAACAACATCCGCATCAGAGCGGTCCCTTGGGAGGGTGAGGCTGGAGACTTGAGAGAATATGTGCAGGCCCTATTCCTGCAAGTACTGGATGAGGAAGACGTTCAGGAGATCAAGATGGATAGGGTGCACAGAGTTGGCCTGCCTAGGCGAGGAGGTGGCCCCCCCGGACATCCTCGTGTGTGTACATGACTTTCAGACGAAGGAACGCATCCTCCGGAAAGCTAGGGCCATCACCACCTTGCAATTTCGAGCCCATCGGCCGCAGCTGTTCCAGGACCTGGCGGCGTCCACGCTTCAAAAGAGGAGAGAATTCCGCCCAGTGACTGCTTTTCTGAGGGAGCGTAACATCTCGTACTCCTGGGGGCACCCCTTCCATATCATATTTCGGTAGCAGAACAGACTGGCACAGATCCGCTCCCTGCAGGCCGCGAAGGAGCTGCTGGGGCTGGAGGACGATCCTTCCTCTCAGGCGGCACAATCCTCACCATCGCGACGACGGCGTTGATCTTCTTCATGGCACCGGGTTGGCTCTTCCCCGGACCGGATGCGTCTGGACCACTCTGTTAGCTTGCAGGAGAGAGGTTCAGCGGTGGCATCGGTGGCCTCGGCCACGCTTGCAGATACTCAGCAGAGCTCTGGAGCGGCATGATCCCTGACTGCCTCGATGGTCGGGCGCCGGAGAGTCTCTGTCCCTACGGCCCTGGGGTATTATGGTACTTTTAGAGAAGACACCCCGGGCCATGGCCCTGGGGGCCCCCGAACTGGTGCCCCCACCCCGATTCCAGTCTGATGTGGACCTTGTGACCTGTGGCCCATTGGAACTGCTGAGTGCTTGGTTCAGGTTACGGGCCTTGTGCTCTGTTTTCTTGTTTCTCGGGTTATTGAAGGGGGGTGGGACAGAGGGTGCTTTGAGTGTGGGTACTGTAGTAGGGTGGTTGGGGTTGGGGTTGAGGGGGTGGGGTGGTGTGGTGGCGATCATGAGTGGTGGATGTGTGCTGCTGTTGACCTTGGTGCTATTATTCTCTGCATTTTTTCCTTTGCTCTATGATGGTACTTCTTCAGCTCTTGTGCTTTATGGAGGGGAGGCCTTCCTGGGGTGCTGGGGGGGAGTGTGTGTGGTCCCTCCTGTACGGATGTGGCTAGGGACTTTCCTTGGCTACCTATGCGTGGTTGTCCTCGATGTGATTGGGATCCGGTATGCGACGGGATCTGGGGTTGGAATGCGGATGTCTTGGCACATGCATGGCGTGGAGTCTTAAGTCCCCGTTATGCCTGTTAGTGTAGGCACCTGGAACGTGAAAGGCCTCAATTCACCGCAAAAGCGGCAGAAACTTTGGAAGTACATTTCGGACCATCACCTGGACGTGGTTGCTCTTCAGGAAACCCACCTGGCTAGGAGGGACGAAATGAGACTTCGCCATAGGCACTTCCCCCTTATCTACAGGGCGTCCGCGCCCACGAAGCATAGAGGGGTGGCCCTCCTCTTCCGGGCCTCCCTCCACTTTCAACCCCTGGGGATGAGCGTTGATAAGGAGGGTCGTTGGCTAATGGTGAAGGGGACGCTGTATGGTCGCTTGTGTACCTTTGTTGTGGTGTATGCTCCGAATGCGGGTCAAAATGGCTTTTTGCAATGTTTGATGGATAAGTTGGGGGACTTTGTGGATGGGCACTTAATACTGTTGGGGGATTTCAACATGGTGTGGGACAGGGACTTGGATAGTTCTGGGGCACGCAGGGCGGATACTGGTGTCTTCTCCGAGGAAACACAACGTCAAGTGGGTGAACTGGGGCTGGTAGATAGCTGGCGCTTTGTCCACGCACAGGCCAAGGACTATACTTTCTTTTCTCACGTCCATCGCTCGTATTCCCGCATAGACTACATTTTAGTTAGCCAAGCTCTCAGGGGGGATATTCGAATTACTGATATCTTTCCGCTCTCGCTGTCGGACCATAGCTTGGTGGTACTGGGGTTGCATTGGGCCGCGGGGGGAGACGGCTGGCGAAGGTGGTACTTCCCGGCTGCACTGGTGAGGGATGAGGTGTCCTGTAAGGCACTGAGGAAGGCTATTGGTGATTTTTTTGTCCTCAATCCGCCTTCTGACACGTCGGTGTATAACACGTGGGACGCGTGCAAGGCCTCCTTGTGGGGCACGTGCCTCGCCCTTAACGCGAACCTTAATAAACTTCGGCGGGAAGAGAGGGAGGCTCTGGAAACGGAGCTTGCCACCTTGGAGCAGGCGCACAAGGCGAACCACTCCAGGGTGACCCTGCGCCCCCTGAGGGCGGTGCGAGGGAAACTAAAGGCCCATTATAACAACAGGGCGGAATTCACCCTTCTGCACCTTCGTCGTGTCTCCTATTCCCAGGGCAATAAGGTTGGGCGCCACCTTGCTCGGCAACTTCGTGACAAGCGCGAAAGGGATTACATCGGGGGTGTGTGAGACCATACGGGCTCTGTTCAGCATAAAGACGTGGACAAGGCGGCCATATTTGGTCGCTTCTACGAAGAGCTCTATTCGAGCGAAGCTCTCAATCCGGAGGCTCAATCCGAGTTTTTGGGTGGTCTGCCTCTACCGAGAGTCTCCAGAGAATGGAATGATTTGTTGTCCTCCCCCATCTCTAGGGAGGAGGTATTAGACGCCATCAAGGCCTTGAAACTGCATAAGGCCCCCGGGCCTGACGGCTATACGGCCCTGTTCTACAAGACATTTGCGTCCGACATCTGCGACTACTTAGTCTCCCTCTTCAACGCGATGGCCACTGAAGGTAGGACCTCGGACACCATGGCCGAGGCCATGATTACTATTATCCCCAAACCGGGTAAGGACCCTACCTACTGTGCATCTTATCGTCCGATAGCGCTCCTTAATCTGGACGCTAAATTGTACTCCTCCATCCTGGCGAGTAGACTGCAAGACTTGATGCCTGCTCTGATCCACCCTGATCAGTCTGGATTCATTAAAGGTAGACAAACTCATGACAACCTGCGGCGCGTCGTCCATTTAATCGAAAAAGCGGAGCGGTTCCGCATACCAGCAGTGTTGGTAGGGCTTGACGCGGAGAAGGCCTTTGACCGCGTTGATTGGGGGTTCTTGCACCGAACGCTGGTGGCCTTCGGGTTCTCGATCCAATTTATAAGAATGTTTGAGGCCAATTACAATAACCCTACCTCCCGGGTGTTGGTTAACGGCCATAGATCCGGGAGTTTTCGTCATTCCCGAGGAACACGCCAGGGCTGTCCACTCTCGCCCCTTCTCTTTGCCCTTAGCATAGAACCACTGGCGCTGGCGATCGGGGAGAACGAGCGGATCCTGGGACTCCCCTTTACGGGTGAGCAGCATAAGATTTCACTCTTCGCCGATGACGTCCTGTTGTCCCTTCGAGACCCGGCGCTGTCACTACCCCAGTTCCATTCGGTGCTCTCTGAGTATGAAACGGTGGCGGGGTTCAAAGTTAACTTTGACAAGTTCTACATCTTGAATTTGACCCTACCGCCGGGGGAGGTGCAACAGATCCGGTTGCTTACTCCGCTCTCGTGGACGTCTTCCTCTTTGATTTACCTGGGCGTGCGGCTGACCTCTACCATTGGCGCCTTGTTCCAGGCTAACTTCCCCCCGATGCTGACGTCGATTCGTATGGAACTGGACCGGTGGAAGCCTAAATTTATCTCGTGGCTGGGTAGGATTCATGCACTTAAAATGGTTCTCCTGCCCAAGCTCCTTTACCTCTTCCAGGCCTTGCCTATCCCGATAGGACTAGATTACTTCCGTCGGCTTAAGACTCTGATGCTGAAGTATGTCTGGCAAGGCGGTCGGGCGCGACTTCCGTTTACGGTTCTCCGACGCCCGCGGTTTGAGGGGGGAGTGGGCTTTCCGGACATGCATTTGTATTACAAGGCTGCCCAATTGAGAGTCCTAGTGGAGTGGTCCCAACAGCTTTCGGAGAAGCACTGGCTCCACATGGATCGGAGCGTTGCGGGTCGTTCCATCTGGGACCTAGCCTGGAAACCTAAGGTGGACCGGCCCAGAAACGCGTACATTAGCACTCCTACTAGCACGGTTTTAAAGGTCTGGGACACGGTTAGTAGCGATGACCGGTGGACCACATTCCCGTCCCCGTTCACCCCGATTCACTTCAATCCGGCCTTTCCTCCGGCGTTGACAGAGGGTCCCTTTGAGACCTGGAGGGAGGGTGGCTGTAGGGCCCTCACCCACCTGTTCCATGGTGCCGAACCCCTCACTTTCCATAATTGTATGAGGGATTATGGCGTTCTGCCGACGGAGCGCTTTCGACACCTTCAGCTCCTGCACTGGGCGACGTCGCCTGGAGTGGTGGATGCCGCTACCAGACCCTTGACGAAATTCGAAACTTTTATCCTTCGCTCATCCACCATGAAGGGAGCGATCTCTTTTCTGTATGAGCTGCTGTTAGACACCACGATGTCCCCCCGGCCTCGGTATAAGGATCACTGGGAGAATACACTGGGGAGGGACATTTCCGACAGCGAGTGGAGGAGCTTGTGGCGGGACGTGACAGCACATAACCACTCTACCGACCTCAGGGAGGCCCATATGAAGCTTCTGTTCGACTGGTACTTGTATCCGTCCAAACTACACCGAATATTTCCAACTACCTCAGACAGGTGCTGGCGGGGCTGCGGGATGTTGGGAGACTTCAGCCATATATGGTGGGACTGCCCCACCATCCGGCCGTTCTGGGCCGAGATTCTCTCCCACATTAAAGATGTGCTGGGTTACCCACTCCCAAACTCCATGGACTTTGTCTTGCTGGGCCTTAGAGACCCACTACTTGAGCACCAGACTAGGGCTGATAAGCGCATTATGTGGCTATGCTTGGGGGCGGCCAAGATGACTTTGGCAGCTGCTTGGAAAAGCCTGTCTGCCCCTGCCGTCTCTTTGTGGCATGCACGGCTATGGCGCCTTTTGAGTATGGAGCGGCTCTCAGATATCTTCCTGGGGAATTTTAAAAACTTTATGTTCAATTGGGGCCCCTTGGTGAGGTTTTTATCCCGAGGTCTGCCTTCGGCAGTTTGCCCGTCAGCGCTGCGGGCGCTTCATCTCTTCCAAATTTGATTACCGGTATGACTGTTGCTGATTGTCTGCATGCTGGTCGCCACCACTGGGTGGGGGGTGGGTGGTGGGGAGGGAAGGGGGGTGGAGGGGTGGTAGTTGGGGAAGTTGTTTTTCTCTTGTTGCGACTTGCTGTGCCCCCGAGAAAGGACACTATGATTATAGCGGGGCTTGGGTTGTTCTTCCCGGGCTGGGGACATTGCACCGGCTGTTGGAACTTCCTGGCACAATTCGGACACTGTGACGGGCAGGCCCATATCGTTCGCACTTCTGTTGCCCTAACTGGTTGCCGCCCCTTTTGAGGCATGCTCTGATTCCCTATTGCCCCTTCCTTTGCGATAATATTTTTAGCACCCCCTGTGTGGGGTTATGTGGCGGAATGTCGCCTGTTTCTTTCTCTCCTTTTACTTTTCTCGCTCCCCTTGCACTGTTCCCCTCCCTTTTTCTATTTTTCACCTTGCATACTATAAATAAAAATTTTATTAAAAAAAAAAAAAACTGTCATGGTTCCTGGCAATTGCACCCACTTGCCAGGCCCTAACCTTCCCTTTTCTTACATTTAAGGCACCCCTAAGCTAAGCACCAGATACTCCTATGGGTAGGATGCATCGTATGTGAAAGGTAGGACATATACTGGTGTGTGTTACATGTCCTGATAGTGAAACACTGTGCATTTCGTTTTTCACTATTGAAAGGCTGTCTGCCCCATAGCTTAACGTGGGACCTGCCTTGTAACATCATACAAGTGTAACTTTCTATTGGGACAAGATAGAGAACTAGAATTTAGGCTCTCTGAATTCAGAATGTAACAACATACCTTTTAGTAAAGGTGTGTTTGACAATGCCCCTTTTAGAAAGTGGGCATTTTCTTGTTTAACCATCCTGTGTGACTGTTTGTATATTCACAGTCTGGTTTTGGAGTGACAGGAGCTGGGGATGTGTATTCACTCTAGACAGTCACAAGGGATGGGAGGATGAGGAGTGTCCTGCCTTTCCTGGGTGACTCACAGCCAGGTGGAATAGACCTTGTAGGCATTTAGAGTGCTGGGAGGAGTGTCTAGCACCTGAATAGGCTATGTCTCCCTTGCACAATGCTGTCTGTACCTCCTGCGGTCTAGCTGGACAATGGGGGACAGAACTGATTTAGGCTGAGCACAGAGACCCTTGCCACAAAGAGAAGAGATAGAAAATCGGGTATAGGTAATAGACCAAAACTCCCAGAACTTTAGATCCCTTCTGGAGAAAGGAGGATCCTGCCAAGAAGAAGAGCTGAATTGGTGTATGAGGAGAACTACCCTTTCTGTTGTGTGAGGGGTGGGCTGGCCAGCAGTTGCGTTCCTTCTCTGTGTGCAGAGGAAAAGGACAGACTCTTTTTACCCTGCTGTGGTATCCTTCTTCAGAAGATCTCCAAGGACTTGTGTGTGCTTGCCTCCTGTTGTGGAAGACTCAGGGACAGCAAAATCATCCCTGTGCTCATCTTGAAGATTTACCAAGTCTGCTCTTCCCACTCCCATCACAGCACCAGAGGCACTGAAGAAGAATGTGCCATATGGGGAGGGGAGCAGATGCACAAACATTTGCCATGGTGGAAGTTGAGTTGCGGCACCAGCATGTGCTGCATTGAAAGCTCTTTGTAGGCGTGGGCCATGACCGATCTAAAAAACCTCCAACTGGCTTTCTCGCTGTGCGGACTGAAAAGGGAGCCCAGTGCCTGAAAGAACGTAAGGGTGTTCCGGCGTTTCCGAAGCAGCCACCGTGCAGGCTGGGGAGGGAGCCCAGCCCCACCCTGCCTGCTCAAGAGCTGAGGAAGATGTGTGGAGTCTTTGACGTGGCCGCTGTGAGGGACGGCAGCCATGCGTCCAGCCTTAACACCTCCTGAAGCCCCGGGATTGAGTGTCAAGGTGAGTGCAGCCATTGAAGTGTGTCCAAGTGGAGTGGGAGGCTGGAGAAATGCCTCTTCTTCCATGCACCCTTTCTCTGGAGTTCTAGCAGAGCGGGAGGCTAGAGACATGACTCCCACGCCACATTTGTATTGCAGAGCAGAGTAGGATGCCAGAGACATGCCTCTGCTTCTATGCCACATTTGCCTTGCCGAAACCGGAGTGGGAGGCCAGGGACATGCCTTTGCTCCTGTTACCCGAGCAAGGGCAGTGCACAAGTGAACAAGAGGAGTTCTTGGGGCGCAGCTAGAAGGGGCTGCGAGATTGTGGTCCTGCCGTGAGACGGCCCAGAGACCACATACCAGCCATCTGAGTGACTAATCCTGTGCTCTCTCCCCATGAATGGGACCCCTCTTTGTCACTGACATTTCCTTTTAAAAGTGATATTGTGATACATGTGTGTTGGATTTTTGTTGTTTTGGTCTTGTTTGGTTTAGATAAAAATACCTTACCTTATTTTTCCAAACTGGTGTGGTGTTCATTTGTGGTTTTTTCACTGTGTTACTGTATGTTTGAGTAGAAATACTTTACACATTGCCTTTGGGATAAGCGTGTCTGCTCATGCCAAGCTACCAAGGGGTTGAGCAGGGGTTATCTAAAGTATGTAACTACCTTATCCTGACTAGAAGCAAGGGTCCCTACTTGGACAAGGTGCCTACCTTTGCCAACTAGAGACCCCAATTTCTTACAGGGGCATATAAAGCTGTTATGATAAGTAAATACATTTGTGGCCCTCTTTTATAATCCTGATTTTATTTTGGCTGTTGTTGATTTATTTTTGTAGATCTGGGTTTGACAACATGGATGTCACCAAGCTCTTCTGCATACAGTATTCATAGAGTGTGCTTCCGGTCTCCCACCATTACATTTGGCTTATTTGAACTGGCTGCTTTCATCTTAAGTCCGCTCAGATGGGTATTTCTCTCACCTCATGCTATTATCTGCTTTATGTATCCTTCCCCCACCTATGGAGGGCTTATACTGCACTAAATTAGGCAATACACAATGCACACCCAACCCTCGCACTGTATTGCCAAATTTTTATTATTTTTCGCATATATGCGTTGAGTTTAGAAAGCAGATTTTCAGTACTGCAGCAGACACTGCCCATACTACAGCTACAATACAACCACCACCACCACCAATACCATCACCATACCACCACTAATATCGCTTACAACGCTGGCACCAATCCCATCACCATCAGTACCACTTCTAATACCTTGAGCAATATCACCATCAATATTATCACCAATACCACTATTAATACTCTGGCAAAATTCTATCTGCCCCCTGCCAGTCTAAGGAAATCTTTAAGGTGCTTAATGAATTCACTTCCGACCCCAGGACGCTTCCTACTCAGGCCCCCACACAGAAAGCATGTAATACTCTTAGCACCTTCTTTATCGAAAAAATCGTATTAATTAAGGACACCATACCCGTCACGTCTCCTGGCGCTGGATCTGTTTCCCCTCCTCACAACTCTTTCTCTTTCACACAATTTCCCCTTCTAGATTCTACATCTCTGGCCACTCTTGCTACCCGCGTTAAGTCGGGATCTCCAGATGACTGTTGTCCCCCCTCTATACTCCGGGACATCTGCCTTTCTCTACCCGACTGCATTCTCCCCCTGTTAAACTCCTCTCTTTCTTCCGGTATGGTGCCGGGCTCCTTCAAGGAGGCCGTGCTGGTGCCCCTCCTGAAGAAGCCGGGGGCCGACCCCGCCGTCCCGGCAAACTACCGCCCTATCTCCCTCTTACCTTTCTTCTCAAAGATCCTGGAAGCCCACGTCACCACCTGTCTCTCACAGTTTATCGAGAGTTCCAACTTTCTCGAGACCAACTAGGCAGGCTTCAGACCCGGCCACTCTACGGAGACAGTGATCTTGGCCGTGCTGGACGCCCTGAGAGACGGTGTTGACAAGGCTGTTCCCCAGGCCCTGGTATTACTAGATCTGTCAGCCGCCTTCGACACGGTGGACCACAACATCCTTCTCCACCGTGTCGAACAGGCTGGCATCCAGGGCCTGGCGCTGGCCTGGGTCAGATCTTTTCTGACCGGCAGGTCCCAGACCCTCAGCCTGGGCGCCTTCAGGGCTCCCAGAGAGCACTCGCTCTGCGGGGTCCCTCAGGGTTCCTCTTTGTGCCCTCTTCTCTTCAATCTCTATCTTCGCCCCCTTCTTTTTTCCTTGAGGCAGTGGGACGTTACCGTGTTTAATTACGCGGACGACCTGCAGCTCATCTTTTCTCTTAACTCCCCCTCTGCTATCCCCAACTTTCAAGCAGTTATGTCCCACATTCTCCAGTGGATGGGCCATAATCAGTTAAAGCTGAACCCCGGAAAGACGGAGCTCCTCCTTCCCGGTAAGAGCGCCACCTTCTGGGGGCCTCAATTCTGGCCGGCGGACCTGGGCCCCTCTCCCACTCCTGTAGCCTCGGTGAAGAGCCTGGGGGTCACTATCGATTCCGCCTTATCCCTTGGGCCGCAGGTAGGGACCGTGGTCTCGTCCTGCATCTACCAACTGCGCAGGATCAGGAAAGTGGCATACCTCTTTACACCCGATGCCCTCCTGCAGGTCATCATGGCCCTCGTCCTCTCCCGCCTAGATTTTTCTAATTCGATCTACCACGGCCTGCCCAAAACATCGATGGCTAGACTGCAAGTGGTCCAAAATCAGGCGGCGAGATTGGCCTTAGGGATTCCGAAGTGGCAATCCGCCAGGCCCCTTCTTGTCAAACTCCACTGGCTCCCTGTCGTCTCTAGGGCAGCCTTTAAGATCGGCTGCCTTATTTTTAAGTCATTAGTCGGCCCCTGTCCTGCTTTCGTTAAATCCCTCATCAGACCCTATTGCCCATCCCGCAACCTGAGATCCTCTCACCTCCATTTCTTGACTGTTCCTTCCTTCAAGCTCTGTAGATCTGGAGGCCGGAGATTTGCTTACCTGGCCCCCAAGCTTTGGAATTCTTTCCCCCTCACTCTCAAAACTTCTAACTCTCTAACCCTTTTCCGTAAGTCTCTAAAAACTTGGCTCTTCCCCCAATCTGGCTAGTCTTTCTGTCCCCTCTATTTCCAACCAGCGCCAGGAAACCCATGGTGTCAGTGCGCTCTATAAGCACCCCTTACGATACGATACGATACGAATACCACTAATAAACCACCATTGTGCCAGTATAACCCTATACCATCACCAACACCAACTACTACCACTTGTACATATCAATGCCATCAACATTAACCTCAATGCACCACCAATACCACCAGATTACCACCACGAATATCACCACCAATAGAACCTCCAGTACCACAAGTACTACCACTACTGTATCACTAGAAATAGCACATGTACCAATGGGAACCAATACCACTGTTCCCAATATCACAATCAGTACCAACAATACCATACCAGTACCAATAGCATCATCAACACAACCACTAGCAGTACCACTGACACCATCATTGTACCAATGTCACCACAACCAATAACACACCACCACCATCAATAACATTACCATCACCAATGCCACCAGAAAGATCACTAACACCATTACTGCCATCAACGCCACCATCTATACTACCAACAATAAATCCCATACCACCACCCCTACCTACAACTCCAGTACCACAACACAATATCAATATGCCACCAATACCACTGCCTCAATTCCACAACCAGTAACACCACCACTGATTTCTCCACACCGCTGATTTCTCCACAGATAGTACAGCGCACTACCAATGTCTCCAACAGCAATAATAGCAATTCCACTTGCATCAATACTACTATAAAACACCACTAATACCACCATACCACCACTATCACTAATAATCCTACCAATACCACACCACCACTACCATTATCAAATTTTTACCACCATTATAGAAGCACCACTGCCACCACTAATAGCACACACCCACAACCATTATTACACCATCACCACCGATAACACACACCACCAACAAGGACACCAGTACCAACAATAAGGACACTACCACCATCAATATCTCTAACAATATCATCAATATCACCACAACAGTCAGAAGCTGCAGTTATAAACCATGACATAATTTCACGATGAAAACAATTGTCTCCCTGAAATACACACACTAGGTCATGCATCAATGTCTACATATGTTCCTGTTCTTGTAACTTTTTCAATGGAAACAATGCCACCACAATACTGGATATCATCACAAATAATATCACCCACCAGTAACACAAAACACCACTACTAGTATCAGTACACCTACCCCCAACAATAACACCAGTACCACCACCACAGATACCAAAGCCACCACCAATACCAACCACCACTGCCACCACCATCACTAATTGCATCAAAGCCAATACCACCACCAGACAATTATCTCCAATAGCAATAGCACAATGCCAGTTCTACCACAATACAACACTATCACCAATACCACTAAAACCACTAATTGCACCTTCACTAATAAGCACTGGAAACACCAGGAGTTTTGCATTTAATCTGCTCTCTGTAGGTCTGTGTTTGCATATCCTCTCACATTAAACAAAAACCTATTCGCTTTGCCAATTCCTATTTCTATTATAATATTGTGCTTGTATTAATTAGTATGTGATAATTAACAATCGCAAATCACAGTAAATTGATCTACCCTAAACACACCATCCGTATAAATTTCAATTGTACCGGAAAAGTGTACTGCTCATAGCTTTTTCTTATTTCAAATCAACTGAACAGAAACTGGAAAGTTATATAGACGGTTAAGAAAGATAGAAAGTTTTTGATATGTTTATACACGAATATTATTCACAAAAGTCGAAGAGTGCGATAGCTTAAAATATTTACTACTACTATCTATGTGTTATTGGCGCCATTTCAATGATGTTGGGCAAAAAGATGACTTGCCTACAACTAAATGAACACCAGGGCATTTTTCATCCAAGGGTAGTTTAAAAAAGAATGTGGACGATTATTCTTTCTTATTATCTTACTCTGGAACAGCTGTCGGTACAGCTTGCACTACAATATTTGTTTTTCAACCCATGCACTTAACAAATGTGAGGCTGAAATAGTGTAAAATCTGACACAGAAAATCATGCATCCTGACTAAGCTCTACTCCAGGGGGACCACATTTGGAGAGCGAGAACGTTGCTTACTGTCTTCTGGAAAAATGGACATTGTACACAATTCACAGGGGAGCTCAACCTGCAGGCAGCTCTCTCGCCTGAACTGCAGATGACAGACAGCCTGTCAGCGGGGCTTCATGAAAAGGCAACTCTAGGAAAATGGGACCGAAGCAGCGAGCACGACTGTATCCAGTAATGCTGCGGTGACATTCCCAGGCAGAATCTGTGGCTGTGGACCCTGAAATGAGTCAGTGATTAAATTATTTGGATTCTGTTGTATTATGCCTAGCGTATGGGTGACTAGCGCTTACCTTGTGTATTGGAACGTTCTGATGTATAAGGTCATTGGTTTATGTAGTACCGTCTGCATGAAGATGTCCATCCGCGTGTACAAGTGTGTTGGTTGTTTCCACTTTTTTTCACCAGAAACAGATCACATGCTCTAGTCTCAGCTGACATATACCATCATGGTTCTGCAGGTTTTTCTTGCCCCATTAATATTGACTACTGTTGAGTGGATTTAAAAATTGGGCATCAGAAATTGATCAATATTATATATCGCATGGGCCACTGAATGAAGGTCAGGAACAAACTAAGTCAAGATTCATCAATTACCCAAGCAGTTTAGTTCTCTCTGTGGATTGGAATTATGGAGATCATTGTTTGATCAATAAACTGCTTAATATGGACGATCATTCGGGTCAGTGCGCTGATTACCTGCTATATAGCCATAACGATATTTTTCCATTTAGTTCTCAAGAAAAAAATTTTCACAAAACATTGTTCAGAGGAAAAAGAGGAAGCATCTCCTCATGAAACTGGGAAAACCTTGGAGACCCGATATGATTGGCTGGTATGTCTCCCTATATGCGTCGTTGGACAGCGTTCATCAGATGCATTTGTGCATCCATGGGTAAAAGGATTTAAACTGAGATTAGAGAGGCAAGTTCTTTGACAATGCAGTGGAAGGTGTGCAAACTGCTCGTCATCTTTAAAGAAATAGATTGGGTTATAATCCAGCAGAGATGTGCCCTTGTTTTGTAAAATGAAACTGTAATTGGGTTCAGGAATGTGTATTTATGTTGCTACCTATTAATGAGTTTTCAATTCTGTTCAATATAACAAAAGTTAATGTCAGAGAAGAACTATCCAACCTTTCAATTACCCTTCACTCTCTAGCCCTAAATGGCCTCCAGCTTTATCTTGCATAGTCAGCATAGCTGCTCTTATGTATACATAAATGATTTAAGTCTATTATTTATTTGTATTTGTCCAACCTTTGACTGTGCATGCATCCTCTACCCTTACTAAGGAAAAAACGTGTAATCCTTCTTTAAATCTACAGTTGTGAGCTCAAGTTCTTCCATTGAAAAGGCTTGACCTTTTAACTCTTAATAGGTTTTGGGAATCTAAATGTCTAAATCATATCCCACAACCCTCCAATTAATCCACTCTGTACACTACATAATTCGTGATGGTTCCTCGTAGGCACTGCGATTTAAGACATAAGCCATTTAATTAGCTCATTCCTGGGCTAGTCTAAGTGTTTCTTCTCAGCTTAATGACATTTTCCACCCTTTCGAAAATAGAAAACGGACTAGCAGCAAACAGTGCAAAGTTCCACAAATGAGAAACCGATAAACATGCAATATTTTGCACCGGTGTTTTCGTCAATATCAACAATGAAAGCTGTACAGTGATCAGATCCAGACAGATGGCATCAAGATAGAAAGAGGAAAAGAAATCATATTATTTAAGCTGGGCAAAGTCTTGGGCTGTACTGCTGATAGAACCTGTGTGGTCTTGAAAGGTAGCACCCAAAGAGAGTTCTTAGCCTAATTACTACATTATTGCAGATTCCTTTTACAAAAGAAAAGAAATTGTACGTTTGATTTTGTGAACATGGCATTTTCTGTATATATACGCACAAGGTACCATCTTATCAACAAGTACTAAGACAACCCTCTCCAACACACCTCAATGTGACAAATCTAGGGAATGGTCTCGAATTGGAACTGCTTTTTTACACAAATGACCACTCTGGTATAAAGGCAAATATTCACTGTTTGCAATAGTTTACGTAGTATTCAAAAACATCACATTTACCAAAGCAGAAATTACGATAATCGAAAACAAAATGCATGCAAAACGACTACATATGATGGCACAAAGGGGTTTCTTCAAATTAAAAAAAAGACAGTATATCAAACAGAAAAATGGAGACGGGGAGATCACACAAACTTACCAAAGTGATTCTCGCATACAATGCATTCTAATGTTTCATTGCACCACAAGGAGTAACGTGCCCCTCCACATCAATGCATTGTTCAGTCTAAGGTAAGGATTGTGTAGGCGTGGCTTTAAAATGACAGTATACAACCCTGCAGAGAAGACACTATGCCAGGGCGCTACTTGGATCAATCCGCAGCCCGCACATCAATGGAGGAGGACCTCTGCGTGGACATTTATATACTGTCCTTTTAACTGCAGGGAGATTTGCTACTGCGCATGGCGATGGAGAGAAAGCCGGCAAATTTGGTGTGGATAATGGGTGAAGAGAGGGAATGAGCGGGTGTGGTATCCCCATCACGGTTAGAATGGAACTGATAAAGCAGCGTATGGACTGGGGAACAAATCATAAGCATGTTTATCCACCGAAGGGACTGGGGAATGGAGACTGCCAGCACGTTGCCATGGAAACACTGACTGAGGGCACTTCACCATCTCATACCTTATCCAATACATTGCTGGTTGCTGGTAGTAGTCCAAAGACCCTGATCGCTTGATGGTGAACCCGTGGTCCAGCTGAGCAGAGAGAAATGGGGCAACTCAGTGGATCGGCATTGCGCTTTAGCATCAAGACTCCATTCCAAGATGGCACTCCTCTAAGGCACAGTTACTGCTGGCATTTTCACAAGCTGCTCACAACTTTCATCCTAACATTGTACATTCAAAACTACACATAGTAAAAGGAAACCGCCTGCTGTGTTGACATAAGTGACCTTTAAACTGTGTTACATGTCAGGATCTCTGGCTGAAACTGAAAGAGAGTTGGGCAAGCACTGCTTGTAGCTGAGTCATGTGCCAGAACTTTCATTAGTATCCTGAGCCTGCTCCAAAAAAAGACCTATATGTATGTATATATGTAGATGGGAGTATGTGCTTAGTATATATGAAGCGGTCACAGTGCAATATGTTATTTATTATTTATTTTTGTTGAGTGTGGGTAGATGCTCTGACTAACGCAGGTGAAGCAACAAGTGAGCCTGGGTGTATTTTTGATTTTTTTTTAAGTATTTACCAAAACCTGGATGGATGGTGGATACGTTTGTGCAGTGAGGCAAAATCAAACTGAAGAGGCCTCGTGAGAATTAGCAGAGTTGTTTCTCTGTTCAAAGTCACTGTAGCATGCAATCTATGAGGCAGTACATTGTCTTTCTCAAATTCATTTTGCTTTTATGTGGCAAAAAAATGGGTTTGACGTTTGTGCTGCTGTAATAAATGTGTCTGTTCATTTAATAAATAGCATATTACACTCTGCAGATCTACATGTTCGTTTTGTTTTTTTCATTTTCAGTAGTTATAAGCAAAGTTATTTAACCATCACTCGAGCACAGTGAATTACATCTTCGCAGTGAGATACAATAACTAGGTCTCGAGAGTATGACCTCGGTAGTTTCCTTCTGTAAAGTGACCCTAGAAAGTAATCTGTGACCTCCAAAAGCAGAATTTTATGAAATCAGTTATGCTCTACAGTGATTATAACTTAGGATTCGGCCTTAGCATTGTAGTAGTAAATATGTGAATCTGTGTTTCTTAGTGTAGTTGTCCCAAATAACTTGTTAAATCTCATTTCTTGTTTAAGAAACTCGCTGACTAACTTGTCAGTGTGGAAACTGTGACAGCAGTTGCCAGTTAAGGGTGCAGGTTGTGTGCTAGCAGGGTTTTTAAACTAACGGGTGTGTTTTGATGCAAAAACATGATTGCTACAAAGCTAAATATTTTTAGAATGTATGTACCAATGGGCATAGATATCTGTGAATGAATATTTAAGATATCTGTGGCAGGCCCTTTATGGAGATGTGTAAGAATACGTGGCATGGCGTGCAGTACCAGTCTTCACATGAATGTAGGGTTTCTTACCAGAGGCATGAGGGCATGCATGCACTAGGCAGGCTGTCACCTGGAATCTGAAATGCTACGTTTATATGACTTCAGAGCAAATATTGTTGTCCTTTGGTTGTTTTTATGGCCTGTTTACTTACCTGTTATTTATCCACATGACAGCAACTCATGGACATGCTGACTTCAAGGACTAACACACGTTTCATAGCCCTTCTCACTATTACCAACAGGCCTCTCCTGAACCCGATCCCCGTCTTCTTGTAATTAAATCACAGCTTGTATGTAGCGATTTGAAGCAATGTCTTGATTTGGATCAAGCTTTCTATCATTACACTATTGATAGATTCGGCATAAATAGAACTAACCAATCAGCACGCCCTTCTAAATTCAGCACTCGGAGCCATGCTGTACGGTACACTTAAGGCCAATTTGCAATTTTTCATGCATGGTGGGGGGAGAGAGACGAAAAAAGCTGTATCTACAAAGATACAGTACTGCTGCTGCAGTGGTGGCTCGCAGAGGGAGTGCTGCGGGGCGGTGGGGCGGGCGAGGGGCAGGGTGGTGGGGTAGTGGACTCTGACATACGACGGGCATGAGTAAAGTAAGTAAATACATAAATAAAACTATTTACTTTGCGCTCGCAGCCCGTCATATGTCCGAGTCCACTACCCCCCACCCTGCCCCTCCCCCACCCTGCCCCCCGCAGCACTCCCTCTGCGAGCCGCCACTGTGCTGCTGTCTTCCCCTAGGCTGGTGCGCTTTCTTGCAGCCTTGTCCCATGCATAGACCATTGCACGATTGTAACAAGGGGCGTGCGTGTGTGTGTGTTTGTGTGTGTGTCAGACACGGGTTTTGTACTGGGGCTTCCAGCACTAAACACTATAATGAGGCATAGTTTAAAACATTTCCCACCTTGTGTGTGCTGTACAGTTCACGTTATCAAACTCTGGAGAAAAGAAAACTTTTCTTCAACTTTGTGCCTGCCTCAAGGAGGTGTAAATGTATAGTGCAAAGCCCTGTTTAAAAATGTCAGTAGTCAGAAATTGGCATCAAACACCATGGGTGGTTGTGTGGGGATGCCCATGTCTCACATATTGCATGATGCAAAGTATTACTTTAGGGCTACTTTCGAGCACAAACACGGTTTGTACTGGAAACTAAGGGCCTCATTAGGATCGCGGACGGACTTGCGTCCGTCCGCGACCCCAGAGCAGGAGGGAACCTCCGCATGGCATGCGGAGTTCCCTCCTGTGCAATTAGGATGTGACCGCCACCCTGGCGGTCACATCCTCTATTTATAACATTGCAGCGGGTGCGGCTTCAAGCTGCACCCGCTGCAATGTTAAAAATGCACGCATTGTATTTGCATGCAGTAAGAGGCAGGCACCGCGCGGTGCCTGCCGCTTTCTGCATGGAAATGCAAGGGGGTACCATAGGTACCCCCCATGTGCACCCCCCACCCCCCCTTCACCTCGGGGGCCCGCAACAGGCCCCCGCAGTGAAGTTCCGTATGCTTTTCCACGGCGGAAAACCCGCCGCGGAAAAGCATAATTTACAGGCCATCCTAACATGGTGGACGGTGTCTGAAAGACACCGTCACCATATTAGAGCTTTTCCGACGCAGTTGTAAGCCGACCGCGGCGGAAAAGCTGCGGACGGAAACCAGGACCCACCAGCCATCCTAATGTGGCGGTGGGTCTTTGGTCAGTCCGCTGCGGTTTTTCCGCATCCTCTGGGCCGGCGGTGGCTTCCGCCGGGCCCGAGGATGCGGAAAAACCACAATCATAATGACCCCCTAAATCCCAAATCAACACATTGCATTGGTGTGCGTCACTTTTGGTGTCTGCACAGGCACAAAGTGTTGAGATTTGGCCTCTGGTTACAGCAATGTTGCTCCTGTGTACTTCGAAAGGGTGAAGAATCAAGATAGCTATGGAAACAAGCTGCATTAGTGACTCATGTTTTGTCTGATCAGTTTTAATAAAAAGGATTTCCACTTTTTGCCTCATCACTTTTAATAAAAAAGATTTATAGGATAATAAGATACACAACCAAAAAGGAAAATAAAACTTGTGGCACCTGAAACATTGGTTTAGCACGTATCAAAGCATTAGTAGAGAAGCATGGTGCCGAAAAGCGACAGCGGATTCCCCCGCATCCTCGCTCTAGAATGAACCATACCTTAGTATTTGCCAGACTCGACTCCCTTCCTTTTGTCAAGATTTGTCCCAATCTCAATAACTCCACCTCCCCTATGGCAATACTTAAGTGGCAGAGTACACAATTACATTCCCACTCCTAACTTGGTTCGGACATGCAAACCGAAGCAAAGATATTACGGAGATTTTAAGAGCCACACCTGCCATTGCTGCTTTTACGGGTGATTGTAACTACTGTTTTCAAGGGTGCCATTTTTTTGGGGTTTTGCAGTTTTATATAGCTTGAACTCGACTCAAAGGTATTGGAGCGCTTTACATGAGCACCAGTTCCGTTCATTTTTTTGTTAGGCACGAGGAGATTAAGTGATTGGCCCAGAACCATAGGACATGGAGTCGACCCCGAGGCTCGAACCTTGGTTTCCCAGCTCCAAGATCGGCAGTCTAGCCGTCAGACCACATCCTCATCGTCAAATCCATGACATCAGGACCATGTAGGTCATGGGAGACAATGTATAACAGGGCAGTGAGCGGGTATCTGCTGCTTTGATACTCAAGGTGGGCTGGGGTCGAGTCTGATCCTAGATCTGACAGCTATTATTCAGCTGGATCCAGGATCCCGAATGGCCCCAGTAAACTATGCTGAATTTGTCAATTTGTCAACTCCCAATCGCGCACTGTTCACTTGGCGCCCTGGCGCTTTCTGTAATTTTATCACTTTAAATTTTGTTTAAACCACACTTGTGTTTCTTTCCATTAGTTTTTCTTTTTATTTCATGCTTATATTTTTTTCATATAGGCTATAGTTTCATTGTTCTACATTCGCATTATTTTGTGATAACAAGCATATATTCACAGTACTATTTTACATCATGTACATCAACATTTGCTTGACACTTCTGTTAATATGCATTTAAACAACATTTCTTGAGTGAGCCCAATGCATTTCGGCACTCATGTGTGCCTTCATCAGGGGCAGAATCTACAAAAGGAAAATAAGAAAGCATAGTGTAAGTATTTTGTGTTTGTGGGGGGTTGTGTAAACGTGTGTCCTTAATCTGTGCATACCTGGTTATTGGTGTAATGTATTGTTTAAATCCTGTCCTCCAATTTGGCCACTCCACTTCTGTATAAAACACAAATACAAGCCCATTTGTAACTGATCCGCATATTTATATGAGATTAATTGTGGTTTGCCACTAAGTACCCTGCATACCTTCAATGATAGTGTCGCTGGTTTCTGAAAAAGTAATAAGCAAAAAAATGTCTTAACTCCTTAATCTTATCCACTGCATTGATGAATTTACATCACGCTGTAGCAACATACCTTATCCAAATGTGCCTTGGGTTTCTGAAATAAATAAATCAAACCTATCCCGTAGTTACAACTCGAGAACAGGTAAAAAAATAGAAGACGGGTCGCGGTAGCTCGCCGTGTTTACCTTATCTTGCTCCGGGCGTTCTAAATCTAAAAAACCGAAATACAACAACGTCAGTTACCCTCGCCGCCACTCCTAAATTATACAATCCGACTCTAAACGGTGCTCTGTCAACATACCTGTGACAATTCGTCTGCCGTTGTAAACAATTCCCGCAAACCGCTAGGTCAAGTCCCTCCGCTGGTTACTGACTTTTAAGTGACTCCGTTACACTCCGTGGCAACTCCGCGGAGTTTAACACTAACGACGGACTGGCCCATACGTCCTCATCCTTCTCAGTTTCCGTGGGCGCCATCTTAGAAAGGTGCACGAGCCTATTAGTGTGGTGTAAAGGAACTGGTAGTAACCGTGTTCTGATACTGCGAATGAAATACCTGATCTATTCACTGTCGATATTTCAGTTGCTCGCCTCAGAATAGATGGGTGTTACTGATAATTACTCCCATGGCATAATAATGCTGCCAAACATCGGATGAATTGACTTTTAAAGATGTCAAAATATTGGGGAATTGGGTAATTCTATTAGTATGGGTACTAACATACTGAGTTATGCTTACAATCCCTTTGGATAATTATACTTAGGGTGTTTCTGTGATTTTTTGTCGGTTGTTGGGTCACGTATTATACAAAGTGGTGTGTTGGAGAAGAGCCACATTTGGGTTAAGTCTGCTAAATCGCGTTATTTGAGGATATGTGATGTGTGAACTCATGATTCAAAATACATTTTTCGGGCACAAATAATATCATTACGAGTGTTACATGTTACACAACGGTTGAAGAACATCACCCTCCTGTTAAATAATTGCTATTCTTTACGATTTCAAACGTTACATGAGTTCATAGTTATGAAATACCTCTCCCTACTTGTTTTGATATTGTTCCTGGTTGTCTCTATAGAAAACATGCTAAGTCATACTTGTCATTAAGACCTGTTGGTATCATGGTATTCAGATATTTGATCCAAAACAATTCACGTTGTAGTAATTTCTGGTGATTGTCTATGCCTTGTTTCAATGGTACTTGTTCCAAAATTTGAAATCTTAATTGAGAAATACTATGTTTCTCTTGAATCCAATGTTGTACCAGTGGTGCGGTCAAGGAGTTGTTGCGAATTCGACTTTTGTGTTCTGATATTCGCACTTTTATTTTGCGCTCAGTCTTGCCAATGTACATCCTACCGCATGGACACTTGATTTCATACACCACGTTTTGCGTGTTGCAGTCACTTGTGTGTCTTAAGCGAATCTGTTTGCCAGTTGTTGGATGAGTACATGAGTGCCGAAATGCATTGGGCTCACTCAAGAAATGTTGTTTAAATGCATATTAACAGAAGTGTCAAGCAAATGTTGATGTACATGATGTAAAATAGTACTGTGAATATATGCTTGTTATCACAAAATAATGCGAATGTAGAACAATGAAACTATAGCCTATATGAAAAAAATATAAGCATGAAATAAAAAGAAAAACTGATGGAAAGAAACACAAGTGTGGTTTAAACAAAATTTAAAGTGATAAAATTACAGAAAGCGCCAGGGCGCCAAGTGAACAGTGCGCGATTGGGTGGAAACTCAACTTCACCATAACCAATTTCAGAACCAGGTCTGACAAACCTTAACAATCGCAGCACCAGTGTACAAAATCGATTAATTTAGGAATAATCCGGAGTGCTCCCACAACCCCCTCAAAACTCAATTTGTCAACTCCGACACATTCAGCAGTGGTCCGCTTTCCGTTTTGAACAGCAAGTGAAGATGTCAATGCAACGGGGGTGACAAAGGCAGACACCTTAGCACTTCATTTGCACTTGAGAAGCTATGATTTGGAGGTGGGTTTTCAACTTTGTTCTACAACTGAATGTAAGAGACATGCATGCAGTGTGAGACTGTTAGTTGTATCTATCTGTATGAGTAATCACACTCCTAACAATTTAAAGAGCACTATTTTTTTCCTTTTAAGGGCTATCATCCCATTGTAAGGTTGTAGAGTGCTTTTTTCATCACACATGCATTATGCAAAGAAGATAAATCATCAAGTGTGTAAATCAATTTACAGGAAATGTTACATAAGACAAAAAGAGCTACAAGGTGTAGGAGTCAGGGATTGCCCATAGTGGTAGGCATTATAAGTGAAGAGTGCATGGTCTTGAGAAACACAAACGTCAGGATTTAAAATAGAACTTAGTGGTTGAGGTTGTCTGCACTAATAAGACTTTATTAGTGCCCAAAGACCACCATTTTTAGCAACCTTAGAATAATGAAAGATTGATAAAAACAATAAGGTTCTAGCTCCATGCCTTGCAATTTGCATGCAGCTCCCTGATGCTGGTTCATAGGTTACTGTGCTTTATTACCATGATTCCAATTTATGAACTGAAAGTAGCGGTAGGATCTCTGTGACAAAAGAAATAGATAACAAAAGGTGCTATCTACATTAAATGCAAATTTGTGATCTGCATGTTACACAATGCACTTCACAACAGGCATACGAACCCTCTGCATTGCATTCTGAGTCAAAACTGTGAATAGACACAAGAAAATATTTCCAGTATGTGCACTAACCACTAGATTTATCTTCCTGTCATTTTCCTCCCCTGAAAATTGCAGGGCACACAAATATCTCAGCAGCAGGTGCCTTAACCACTTCATATACCTTAAAATGCAGCCTCTATGTGACCAGTTAAACCAAAACGGATTTACCGTCGCTATTATCCTTGCTGTCAATTTCTTTGCAGTAGAGTTTAAACAAAATGTATAAGTTGAGCGGCCGGCTCCTCCTCGAGTGATTACACTTTTCCGCTGCCACACTTTGACCTCCAATTTGTGGTTCCTGGAACGGCAATGTAGGCGCTTGCCAGCCCTCCCAGCGGCCTCAGGCCCTATTTGTGAAACTGGTCCCTCGGTCGATTAAGTACGCGAGCCCTTGTGATGGGCGAAAGGGCCCTTGAAAGTATGCGGTCACATATTCGTAAATCAGAGTCCAGGTGTAGTTTTATATTTGCAATGCAAAATGTAATGCATTCTCCGCGCCAAAGGGCCGGAGGAGCGCGGGCAGTTGCAGGGGTAGCTGCTCAGTCCTGCGTCACGCCTCAGCATGTAGACGTCTTTGAATAACAGTTTGGGTTCTCTCGCCTCCGTCTTTTATTTGTTCTCAAACGACCTGAGGCTGCGGTGTGATGAGCTCATTTATAACGGTTTTGAAACAATGAAAGAAGCCTCCCTCCCTTCAAGCAGTATCCCTGCTGAAATAAGGCTATCTTTTTACCAAGGGAAAGGTCCATTCCAGCGTTTTTATTATTTTACAGAGGTTTCGGGAATTAGACCGGTTCATTGCTGCCATCTAGTGTAAAGGAAGCGAACTGCATGAGAAAGAGAAACCCTGTTTGCCCATTGCACAGAAGAGGAGCCCTTCTAAAGGGGGTCTGATAATATTTTAGTGTGCAAAAGCAGATTTTGGTTACGCCATTTTGCATCAGAGGATATTTTAGGCACCAACTTCCGTTTCAGTAAGAATCAATTGAGATGTTGCTACAATGTTCTATCAATCCATATGCATCACTCTCCAACACCCCTTCATTACGCCATTTTTACAAATATTCTGCCTTATATGGTAGCCTATGTTTTGACGAATATTCTTTCTCTAATGAATGCTTGCGTTTGCTTTTTCATTCTGCGCATGTTTGGCTCCTAGAGACTCCTTTCATAGCACTTGTGATTTAAACAATGCACCGTTTTACTGGTCAGACAGAAGTCTGCTTGAGGTGGCGAAAGTGGGAATCTTCCTTTATGCATGGTAACTTCACTCCACTTTGCGGCAAAGTTTCGAACTTCATCCACCACGTATAAACGCGACTTTGTACCTTTCAGAGAGATTGTTTACTTACATGTTTTCACAGCTATCCTGCGGCTGAGCACCTGCTGAGTATATGGAGCTGCACTTACATTTATTTGGCACTGCGCGTACCCCTGAGGAGGCTTTAATGTGGGTATAAAAACATGCATCTGATGTGTGTAGGTGGGGGAGGGGTGGGCTTCCGCCATTCAACGGTGATCTGTTGAAGAGCCCCCCCCAATGTATGGGACTCGGTGCAGGAGCTGTGGGTAAGTTACCAATTGTTGGAACTGCTCCGTGAAAGGCGGGCTAGTTCTTGATAATAAACAACCCTAAGCGGTCTTTAGAGCTTTAAACCTACTGACAATAATTTCCAGAATAAATAATACGTTATTATTGTAATGCTGCAGCAAATAAGAATATATTTCACGCTTTGAGTGTTTCTGTATTCCCCCGAGCGAAGGTACAACCAGGCACGTCTCTGCAGCCATGCAGACCTCACATATACTGTTCTAGTCTGGTGAACAATACTCTGCAACCTTTTCTCAGTATACTTAATGCAATGCAATCTCAGTTTTCTTTATTGAGGCCTGTTTAGAGTTCACATGGAACGAATGGAACATTTTTCTGTTTCGCTCTTGACCACGGAGGCTGTTTCTGATGGGAAGGGATTAGCGGACCGACAGAAGGGGGGCTCGATGATTGGGTTGAGCGGCTCTTTGGCAGGCGGTCCGCTTCCAGGGATGCCATGTGCCGAGCCACAGTGGTTCACTCCCCTGGCCAAGCCCAAGACCTCATATAACCTTCACGTTTAACATAACGTATTCATTAGGCTTCACTTCCGGTTTAAGAGCGAGCTTATCATTTTTGCTTTACAATAAGCACGCTTTTTTGAGGCATGTTTTGAGTTTTTATATATGAGCTGGAGCATTTGGCCATTTTTTGCTTTGTGATTCTGCATATCAGGATAATTTAAATTAAGGAGAAATGAATCAGGGGACTGTGACAAAATATCTATTTTGCATTACAATAGGGAGGGTGTGAAGTTCGAGAAGTTTTTCTTGAGAACATATCTTTCTAAAATTTTACCATTACCCTAGTACAGGCAACACTCCTCTGTGGGTGTCTAAATCGGTGAAATGTAGGAGTCTCTGCACACTAAGCAAAGGTCAGCAGATGAGTTCTGTGCAAAATGTTGCACATCTAGTTCTCCTTTGTACACCTCTAATTTTAACAAAATATAACACATCGGGGGCATATTCACAATAAAGTGGTGAAGCGTGTTGTTAAACCAAGAAAGCTAACAACACGTTTCGTCACTTTAGAAATGCAGGGCTGCACCATATTTACTAGAGTATGGTGCAGCCCTGCATTTCCCCCTGTGCAGGCACTACATTTAGCAGCCTAGCGCTAACGTTGGCACCCTCCCACCATTGTGCAAAGCTGCCTGTGTTGAGGGGAAGATTGTTTATGTGCAGGAAGGTATCCCTTCCTGCACATAAACAATCTTTAAATGCTGTTTTGTAATTTCTATGTGTGCTGCTTAATGGGGGACCTTCCTTCACATAAACAATCATAGGCCATTTGGTGTTTCTATGTGTGCTGCACAAGGCAGCACACATGGAAACAGCAAAAACGAGAAGAAATAAAACATTTCTCCTCATTTCTCCTGCTTAAGACCAGGTTTATCCTGGTCTTAATTTTGGCGCTGCCTTCTATTTACATTGCCCTTGTAAATAGGAGGCAGTATCAAAATCAGTGGGTGTTGCGGTGGAATGCCCATCGCAACACCCATTGCCCTACCCTTGTGAAGGGGTGCCTTATTTACAAGGCAGCGTTTAGCCACATTAAGTGGCTTAATCCTGCCTTGTAAATAATGCGTAGTGATACCAAAGGGGATGATGGACGGAGCGCTTAAGCAAATCAAACACTCACCCCCTGTCAACTGATCTGGGTTTAATCCATCACCATTCTTTAGCTTACTCCACCACTCCGGTTCAGACATGGCCATATGCAAATCAGTCTGACCCTGTGCCTCATGGGAACAGACTGATTTGCATATGGCCATGTCTGAACTGGGGTGGTGGAGTGAGCTAAAGAATGGTGATGGATTAAACCCAGATCAGTTGACTGGGGATGAGTGTTTGATTTGCTCAAACGCTCCGTCCATCATCCCCTTTGGTATCGCTTTGTTCGCCCTAAGTGGATGTATGACGTTACAACACATACATTCACAACGCATGCCATTACAGCAAAACTTTTACAACGCAGGATCCATTACAACGCATGCCATTACAACGCATGCCATTACAAAGCAGCTGCTATTACAACGCATGCCATTACAACGTAAGTATGGGTAAGTATTTTTTTTTAATTAATGGGAATGTTATAGTAGTGTAAGTGTTGGATAGTGTAGGGGTTAAAATTACTATTCTAACTCCAGGGTGTGTGTAATATTAGGGTAAGTGTTGGATAGTGTAGGGGTTAAAATTACTATTCTAACTCCAGGGGGGTGTAATATAGGGTAAGTGTTGGATGGTGTAGGGGTTAAAATTTAATTCAATACTTACCCATACTTACGATGTAATGGCATGCGTTGTAATAGCAGCTGCGTTGTAATGGCATGTGTTGTAATGGATCCTGCGTTGTAAAAGTTTCGTTGTAATGGTAGTGCATTGTTTTAGTTGCTTTGTAATGGCTGTTTCCCCCCCCCCTAAGTTGGCAGGGTATGCCCAGACGTGGGTCCCTTGCTCAGTCTACCACTGGATTCAAGATAGCCTGGTTGATGAGGATTATGAATCCGAAACCGGTCACAGGATGCTTGTTTCTGGTCCCGGTAAGATATGGCTTGGCAGTTTGGGCTGGACTGTTCCCATGAGGCACAGGGTCAGACTGATTTGCATATGGCCATGTCTGAACTGGGGTGGTGGAGTGAGCTAAAGAATGGTGATTGATTAAACCCAGATCAGTTGACTGGGGTGAGTATTTGATTTGCTCAAATGCTCCGTCAATCATCCCCTCTGGTATCGCTTTGTAAATAATGCGAGGCCCCTATCGCCACCACATTGTCACTGTAAGTGACGCTGTGGTGGCGATAGATGCATGTAAATATGCCCCCTAGTGCCTCAGGCCAGTGGAATAAAAAAAAACACCTACATAGATGCATGCCATTACACAGTACCTATTTTACACCAAAAGGTCCAGAAATTAACTTTTTTTATGAAGCTTAATTGTTTATCAGGAGGGGGGTTTTAGTTAGCCCACAATGATCACCGGGCTCCCTATATGAGTACCTGCAATTAAGGGAGTTTCTAGGAATAGTAAGGCTTCCAACGTTTCCTTATCTACGTTGCAAAGTTTTTATATGTTTATATTTTGGAGTGAAATACATTTTATTTTTTATGGCGTGCTCTTGTATGTATATCTGGCACTATCATGGCTAAGGGGCAGATGTATGACTGTTTTCTGCGGTCACAAACAGGAATTCGACCTGTTTGCGACCGCATAATTGGTCTGCCCCATGTACAAACACTATTTTACATGTTGGTTACCTATAACTGACTAGCAAAATATGGTTGATATTTGCTTAGGATGGGGCGTGCCAAGGGCATCCCTTCCTAATAGCGTGTCTAACTGCAATGTATGATTGTTTTGCAACTGTATTTACGGTCGCAAAACACTTGTAGGTGGTAAGCCACTCGCAAACGGGAAGGGGTCCACAAGGGACCCCTTCTCCTTTGTGGACCCCTTCCCCTTTGTGAGTGTGTGTAAAAATATTTTTTGAGAGCAGGCAGTGGTCACGGGAACCAGTGCCTACTCTTAAAAAATGAAACAGAAATGTTTAATTTTTCTTTTTTAAATGCATCCATGCTTTAATTAAAAAGCAGTCACAGGAATGGTGGTCTGCTGACCCCAGCAGCCCAACATCCCTGGGAGTGCTAGCCATTTCTGATGGGGTCGCAATGAGCACCTGCCTCATGAATATTAATGAGGCAGGCAATTTGCGATCCCATTAGGAATCGCTAACAGTGTCTATGCCATTGTTGTACATTGTATTTAGCGAGTCGCAATGCGACACAATTTGCGAGTCACAAAATGTAAGGGTTGTACATCTGGCCCCAAGTATCCTAAAAGGCCCTGACCCATGTGCTCGATGCCCTATTGAAAAGTGTTACTGCTCACCCTCAGACCTTTGACCCGTGCGTAAAAAAAATATGAATTACACTTGCAAAGTGCGACCCAACCAGCCTATGACCCCAATACTACATCCTCTTGCACTAAGAAAGCAGGAACCAAGCTCTACAAAATAGATGGGGATTGATTAGACTATACGATGAAACATGCATGTCATCACAAGAAGTGATGTCACATACCCTGCACACCCTGCACCCAGGGTTAGGAAGAACATCCATGCATCAATTTTAGGACCCAACACTGGATGATGTTGCAATGAGAGGCGCAGCACTGGGTCTGTGAAGTAGCAATCAGGAGCTGTGAGGTTCTGTGATGAGAGTCCCTTTTGGTCGTCCTGTGTCGTCCTGTGCCATGTTGCATCAGATCTGGTGAAGCCACTGATCAGTAGTGGTGAGGTACTATGATGCAAGGTCCTGCATTGCTCTGCACAGTTCTACATTTGATCTGGTGAAGCTGCAGATCTGGAGCTATGAGGTGCTGCAATGCGTGGTCCTGTGTCCATCTGGTGAAGCCTTCAGTTGAACAGGAAGGAGTACACTGTGACTCCAGCCAATGCTCCAGGACCTGAGGGACAGCACTTGGAGGGTCAGGACCTCACTTCCACAGAGGCCAGCAGGGGACCTAGATCAGGTCTGGTCAGCTGGGAGTCCTTTGGAAGCTTGTTGTATCCTCGTAGCTCAAACAGTAGGTCAGCTAACTGAACCTTGGAGTCACTTCTGGTTTCTTGGGATCAAGGGAAGCAGGTCCAGTCTTCCTTTTTTAGACCGCAGGGCAGGCCTTTTGAATCTTTCACAGGTCCAGGAGTGTTATTCTGAAACCTTCTGAGTGTGCCACTTTTATACCCAGTGTCAGCCTGTGTGTGAGGTCACACTCTTTGTCTACCCCTAAACTAGTTGGGGAACAGCCATGACAACGCGGGGGTTACCCCGCACTGCCATTACAACTCAGGGATTACAACGAAAGTCGTTACAACGACTTTCACTGGAGGGCGCGGATTGATAGGGAATAGTTTAATTTTCTATCCAACACCTTCCCTACTGTCAACGTGGGCTGGAGTTGGAATAGAAAATTAAACTATTCCACCATCCAGCGCCCTCCAGCGAAAGTCGTTGTAACGACTTTCGTTGTAATCCCTGCGTTGTAATGGCACGCGTGGTAATACCATGCGTTGTCATGACATACAACCAACTAGTTCTGGTCCATTATGCCCCTTCCCCTGGGTTTGGCAATAAAACTGTCTAGGACGACAAAGGGCCAGACCAGGTGTGAGATGCAATTGCTAGTGACAGGGTAGGTGGCTACAAAAGTCTGAAAGGGGTTGGGCACAGCCCTCCATTTGGCTTTTGAAGCTCAGGAAGGGCTAAGTACAGGTCCCCAAGTCATTCTGCTTTCAGACCCCCAGGATATAGCGGCATGGATTAGTAAATGTAGCGGCACAAATATGGAAATTTAGCTGCATTTTGCGGCACTTTATTTTGCAATTTATGCCTCTGGAGCCTGCCGCACACTGGGCACCCGGCGGGCCGCTCCTGGCATTAAAAAAGAAAAAGGTTGTTGGGCCAGCCGTGTGCCCTGTGTCCAGCGGGCCTCGGGGGCATTATGTTTTTGGGGCCCGCCACACACTGGGCATGAGGCGGGACCCTCCTGGCATTCCTTTTTTTTTATTGTTGGTTCGGCCCGCCGCGTGCCCAGTGTGCGGCTGGCTCCGGGGGCATAAATTGCCAAATCAAGTGCCGCAAAATGCTGCTAAATTTCAGTGTATACTTCCCTTTTGTCAGGTTTCCCCGGCCGCTGGTAAATCACTGACTGCCATGCGAGTCAGTGAGAGCTCGAAAACTACATTTCCCATGAGCCTTCGCGCCGCGCGCTAGAATGACGCTGTGCGACCAGAAAGGATATCATGGCGTTTTCCGATGGAAGCGTTGCCGATTATCCTGCTTGGCGAGTAGATTTTCTGCTCGTGTTTCCTGAGATCTAGCTGGCGTTTTGTGGAGGTGGGCTGCGGTAAGCTCATGTTATCGCTATTCCGGATTTGTGGATTGTTTTGGTGGGGCTTAGGAAGCGCCCGCAACGAGAACAGTTTACCGGTGTTCTCTGCACCTGGATTGTGGATTACTGTGGTGGGGCTTAGGAAGCGCCCGCAACGAGAACAGTTTACCGGTGTTCTCTGCACCTGGATTGTGGATTACTGTGGTGGGGCTTAGGAAGCGCCCATATCGAGAGCGGAGAACGCTGTCTCAGGTTTTCCTAATATCGAGTGGTGTGCTTGTGTTTGAGTGCATTCCTGGGGAGCATGGTGTCCGTTTAACTGCTCCAGAACTATCTACGGGGAGCGCGAAGCTCCTGTCACTGCAGGACACCTAGGTTTAGGTGCCGCTCGTTCATTCTTTGAACGTTACTTTCCTGTTTGCGCTTGCAGAGAAGAATCTGTACAGACGCTGTGTTTTGCTTTACGCTGGGCTTATTATTTGTCACTACTTTTATACCAGGAACTTACTTGGTGAACAAACAATCTAGGGGATGTATGAATCATACTGGGGTTGACTCTTTAGCTTCCTGCGCTAACCCTTTAACCTTATAATCATACATTTCCTCGGAGGGGAAATCCTTACCAGTTATTAGGAAGATACCGGAAAGGAGTGTTATTTACTGAGTTTATGTCCTGGGCATTCTGGTTATCTTCATCCCCATTTCTGGGTAGGTTTACCTACATCTTCTCTGTCCATCTGATTAAGGGAGTGAAACAGTGGTTTACTGATGCTTTCTTTTGTTGTGTCTTATAGTAGGAAAACCAGGGGATTTAGAAGAAGCCCTTTATATCACTCCTTCGTTGCTGCACACCTGTAGGATATTGCAGGTGAGGTGAATGTGTAGTGTATTGGTTAGCTAGTTACCAGCTGAGGGTTATCTTTCCACTCATCCCATGCTTTCTATATCTACAGGTTTTCGGTTCCAGTTGCCCAGCTGTTCCCCTCCGGACCTACCTTTTCCCCCGCTTGATCTCCTTAATAGTCTGTGACCTTGACAGCCAGACTTGGGATGATCTAGAGGTGGGCCCCTTTATAGCATCGATCCAATCCTGAGGAGCAACCACGAAAGACCTGACAGAATAATCGGCCCAAGAGTTCTGCTCCTCCCGGTTGGTTTGATCCAAGGGATGGCCACCTTAGATGATGTACTGGCCGCACTAGGCTTAGTGCAGGTGGAACTAGCCACCTCCCGCCAGGAAACTGCTGCGTTGCAGGCACGGATGGATGCCTTACAACGGAACCCTTTTGATGCAGGGAACCCTGCCCCTCCGCCTGCCTCAGTAGTGGTAGAAATGCCTTCCCCTGTTCCCTTAGCTCCCCCTGAAAGATTTCTGGGAGATATAAAAAGGGTGCAGGTATTCATGACCCAGGTGATGTTACACTTCACCTGTAAACCCAAATGTTTTCTTACTAACCAATCCAGGGTTTCTTTTCTGATTTCCTATTTGGGTGGTGAGGCAGCTCAGTGGGCGGTCCCTATCGTCAAGAATAACGATGCGATCCTTTATGATTGGGATTTGTTTCGTACCGGAGAGCAGAAACCTTTTCCGCTGATAAGGAGTTGCTTGTGCTCAAACAAGGCAATTCCGATTTAGTTACATATCTGAACCACTTTAGGAGGTTGATTGCGGAAACTGATTGGCCTGAGGCCAAGCAGATGGTTTTGTTCTACCAAGGACTCACAGACAACTTAAAGGACGTCATAGCCCAAGTTGAACCCCAGCCTACAAACGTGTGCTGCTTTTATTGATTTGGCCTTGCGTTTGGACCACAGGTTACGAGAGAGAAAAGGAGAGCTAGGAAGAAAAGACAGACCACTACTAGTGGGGGACAAACCAACCAGTGGGGATAAGCCTGAGGGAAAAACAGAACCAATGGAAATTGGAGTAGTATGAGCGTCCCTCACATCGAGTGAAAGAGAACATCGCCGCAAATTTGGGCTCTGTCTTTACTGTGGGAAAAAAGGACACTTCCTGCGTGAATGTCCAGTGAAGCCTAAGGGAGGACGCTATCGTACAGGACAAGGAGTGGTATCCACAGTTGACAAGGGATCGGAAAACTCCAACGCTTGAGTTCAAAGGAAGGGAGGAACTCGAGCGCGCACTTCATCCCTTCAGTAACAGAAGAAGACTTAGTGGGAAACCAGCTGTTCTTTTTGGACATAGAATTATGGATCAACGAAAACCCCAAGAATATCCGAGCCATGGTAGACTCAGGAGCGACAGGTTGCTTTATGGATTTGGCGGAAGCCCGGAAATTGGGGGTGACTCCTGTCGCTAACACCGTCCCTGAAGATGTGTTTGCCGTACACGGTCATGTGTTGGAATCCGGTCCTATCACCCAACATACACCTGAGTACGAGTTGTGGTATGGGGGTTACCACATGGAACGTCTTTCGTTCAATCTCATTCATGCCCCTACCTATGGAGTGATATTGGGACTCCCTTGGCTGAAGAAACATGAACCCTCCATTAAGTGGAAGGAGCAGTCTTTGGAATTCTCCTCCCCCTATTGCCAAGACCACTGCATCAGAGAGAATCCTCGACCCTCTAGGGTGCTGGCCGTTACCCACATTGTCTCTACCGCCGCTGAAAAGGAGGTGGTATTACCCAGTTGTTATCAGGAATATGGGGAGGTTTTCAGTAAAGTGAAAGCAGAAGTGCTCCCTCCTCACAGGGAATACGACTGCCATATTCCATGTGGCCGAATATATGCTTTGTCACAACCCGAAACAAAACATCTCCGGGAATACTTGGATAACCTCCTTGCTTTGGGATTCATCAGACCTTCTAGGTCTCCAGCAGCTTCCCCGCTTTTCTTCATTCCAAAGGCTAATGGGGAATTACGCTGCTGTATTGACTATAGGGCTTTAAATGCCATAACAACAAAGAGCCAATACCCACTCCCATTGATACCGGTATTATTGGAGCAAGTGAGATCGGCCAAAATCTATACGAAATTGGACCTGCGAGGAGCCTACCATTTAGTGCGTATACGAAACGGCAATGAATGGAAGACCGCATTTAAGACGAGGTATGGGCTCTTTGAGTACCTGGTGATGCCCTTTGGGCTCTGCAATGCCCCTGCCTCCTTCCAATTCTTCCTCAATGAGATGTTGAGAGACTTTCTAGACATCTTTGTAGTAGTCTACATAGATGACATCTTGATATATTCCAACGATGAACCAGAACATCAAAAACACGTGTGGCAGGTGCTTGAGGCCTTAAAACAAAACCAACTGTACTGCAAGCTAACAAAATGTGAATTTCACGTTACTACTGTTGAATTCTTAGGAGTCATGCTCACACCATCAGGGCAAATAATGGCAGAAAGAAGGTACGTGCCATTGTGGAGTGGCCTAGACCCAACAGTGTCAAAGACATCCAAAAACTCCTTGGATTTGCAAACTTCTATAGGAGGTTCATCTCGCACTTTTCGGACATGGTAACCCCACTCACTAAATTGACCCGGAAGAACACCCCCTTTGTGTGGGGCTTCGACGAACAAACTGCCTTTGATCGATTGAAAACCGCTTTCACATCGGCACCAATTTTAATCCATGCTGATCCGAAACTCCCCTTTGTGGTAGAGGCTGATGCGTCCGAACTAGCAGTGGGGGCCGTTCTCTCGCAGGGAAATGAGAGTACTGGTCATCTCCATCCCATAGCGTTCATGTCTCGCAAGCTAAATACCGCAGAACGCAACTATACCATTGCTGAGAAGGAACTGTTAGCAATCAAGGACGCCTTCACTGAATGGAGGCATTGGCTGATGGGCGCCTCTCAACAAATCACGGTATACACCGACCACCGAAACTTGCAGTTCATGCGAGCAGCTCGCCATCTCACCCCCAGACAGCTTAGATGGATGCTTTTTTTTCTGAATTTCATTTCGTGGTTACCTTTCGTCCGGGATGTGACAACCGGAAGGCGGATGCTCTCACGCGTCAGGAAAGTCACCCCGCATTAACGGCATCGCCAGAGACAAGCATCATTGCACCCCAAAAGGTGGTAGGAGTTTCTCCACAAAGTCAAGAGAGGTATCCAGACCTTCGCTTGGAAAACGTGGATCCGTTTACATCCGGAATGGAGAGTCCGTCAGGGGTTGCCAAGAAAAGGGTCTCAGTTGCTTCTTCCCACATTAGCTTTGAGACAACAAGCATTCAAATGGTGTCACGATCTGCCGTGTGCGGGACACACTGGGGGGAAGAAAACCTTGGAGAAATTGCTACGCACATATTGGTGGCCGACCATCTGTCCTGATGTGTTTGCTTGGGTTCAACGGTGTGACATCTGTTCGCAGGCTAAAAGCGATCATCGACCTGCCCACGGGCTTTTGCAAACCATGCCCACTCCTGTGAGTCCTTGGGAGAGCTTTTCAGTGGATTTTGTGGTGGGTCTCCCTAAAGATCACCGGATGACGACTATTATAGTAGTTGTGGATTACTTAACCAAAATGGGTCATTTTATAGCCTGTAAAGGGGTTCCCACAGCTAGCCAGCTCGCCCATTTCTTACTCCTTCATATAATCAGGTTGCATGGACTTCCCAAGGTTATAGTTTCAGATAGAGAAGCACAATTCACCGCAAAATTTTGGAAGGTCTGGTGTGACCGGTTGGGCATTGCCTCTTCCTTGTCCACCAGCTTTCATCCTCAAACGGATGGGCAGACCGAAAGATTAAACCAGACCCTCAAACAATACCTGAGGTGTTTTGTAGATACCACTACTGAGGCATGGGTGGACTGGTTGTGGACGGCTGAGGTGGCATACAACGATGCGGTCCATTCCTCTACTTTGTACACCCCGTTTTTCTGTACCTATGGGTTTCACCCTAGATTTGCCCCCTTGAGTGTGCCGGTCACTGAAGCCCCTATCCCGCAGTTGCAGTCCCGATTGGTGCAGTTGCGGAGAACCGTACTGCAAGCTAGAAGGAATCTTGAGAAAGCGACACTGAGGTACAAGACACAGGCTGAATAACACCGTAGGTGCTGCCCTGTATACAAGAAAGGGGATTGGGTGTGGTTGTCCACTCGAAACATCCATTCCGTAGGTATAGTGTTTTCAATCCTAGGTTTATTGGCCCTTACCAAGTGATTCGCCACGTCAACCCTGTGGCGGTGAAATTGAAACTTCCAATGCATTTCCGGATACATCCGGTGTTTCATGTCTCGCTGCTCAAACCGGCACGGGGTCCCTGTTCTAAAGCCCCTGCGCCTGTGAGAGTGCAACAGGATGTGGAGTACGAGGTACGGTGCATCTTGGACGCCCGTAGAGTGCGAGGTAAACTCCAGTACTTGGTATCTTGGAAGGGTTATGGCCCGGAGGAGGACTCTTGGGAGCCTGTGGGTGCTATACATGCTCCTAGGCTGTTGCGAAGGTTCCATTTGACACATCCTGGTAAACCTGGTGGCAGTCAGTGAATTTTGTGAGAGGGGGTGTACTGTCAGGTTTCCCCGGCCGCTGGTAAATCACTGACTGCCATGCGAGTCAGTGAGAGCTCGAAAACTACATTTCCCATGAGCCTTCGCGCGGCGCGCAAGAATGACGCTGTGCGACCGGAAAGGATATCATGGCGTTTTCCGATGGAAGCGTTGCCGATTATCCTGCTTGGCGAGTAGATTTTCTGCTCGTGTTTCCTGAGATCTAGCTGGCGTTTTGTGGTGGTGGGCTGCGGTAAGCTCATGTTATCGCTATTCCGGATTTGTGGATTGTTTTGGTGGGGCTTAGGAAGCGCCCGCAACGAGAACAGTTTACCGGTGTTCTCTGCACCTGGATTGTGGATTACTGTGGTGGGGTTTAGGAAGCGCCGCAACGAGAACAGTTTACCGGTGTTCTCTGCACCTGGATTGTGGATTACTGTGGTGGGGCTTAGGAAGCGCCCATATCGAGAGCGGAGAACGCTGTCTCAGGTTTTCCTAATATCGAGTGGTGTGCTTGTGTTTGAGTGCATTCCTGGGGAGCATGGTGTCCGTTTAACTGCTCCAGAACTATCTACGGGGAGCGCGAAGCTCCTGTCACTGCAGGACACCTAGGTTTAGGTGCCGCTCGTTCATTCTTTGAACGTTACTTTCCTGTTTGCGCTTGCAGAGAAGAATCTGTACAGACGCTGTGTTTTGCTTTACGCTGGGCTTATTATTTGTCACTACTTTTATACCAGGAACTTACTTGGTGAACAAACAATCTAGGGGATGTATGAATCATACTGGGGTTGACTCTTTAGCTTCCTGCGCTAACCCTTTAACCTTCTAATCATACATTTCCTCGGAGGGGAAATCCTTACCAGTTATTAGGAAGATACCGGAAAGGAGTGTTATTTACTGAGTTTATGTCCTGGGCATTCTGGTTATCTTCATCCCCATTTCTGGGTAGGTTTACCTACATCTTCTCTGTCCATCTGATTAAGGGAGTGAAACAGTGGTTTACTGATGCTTTCTTTTGTTGTGTCTTATAGTAGGAAAACCAGGGGATTTAGAAGAAGCCCTTTATATCACTCCTTCGTTGCTGCACACCTGTAGGATATTGCAGGTGGGGTGAATGTGTAGTGTATTGGTTAGCTAGTTACCAGCTGAGGGTTATCTTTCCACTCATCCCATGCTTTCTATATCTACAGGTTTTCGGTTCCAGTTGCCCAGCTGTTCCCCTCCGGACCTACCTTTTCCCCCGCTTGATCTCCTTAATAGTCTGTGACCTTGACAGCCAGACTTGGGATGATCTAGAGGTGGGCCCCTTTATAGCATTGATCCAATCCTGAGGAGCAACCACAAAAGACCTGACACCTTTTCCCCTCTGGCTTTTTTCCTTTTTGTTCGTGATGTGCCAGCAGTCATCTTTCAACTGGACATATCAAAATAAAATGAACTCCCTTCTTAGGTACCTACCACACATGCATGTGCATGCGCACCTACAGGCGGTCATTGAGAAATGGTGCAGCATTGAAAGATAGCAGTAGTTCGGACACCACAAAATACAGCTGTAAGATATTAAATAAAATGTAGGATTTTACCTCAGAAAGGGGCAATATTAATTCAAATGCCTCTGCAGCTTTTCCTATTGTTGAAGTTAACAAACTAACTTTCTCAAAAGGAGGCCTAGAGGGGTACAGGATATCCCTTTCTGGAATTGTATTGAAACCGCTAGTATTTTGTAAGTGTAGGAAAAGGCCAGCACTGTATAGTCAGGAGGTAGGAAGTTATCAGCCTCCGAGTCATCATCCACTTTACAGCCATAGTCCTTGCCATGCATAGTGAGAGATCAGACTGATAGTTCCTGTATCCGAGAAAATCTCTAGGCCCTAGGTCCTGTGTTAACCAAGTGGTTCATTATCAAAAATCGGTACGAACATTGTCCCCGGCCCCACTTTGCTGCTTCATTTTGATGCACAATTCTATATATAAATTCTTGCAACACATTTGAAAGTAGTACTGCCTTCTCTTGTTTGCCTGCATTAAAGTGAGTTTGTGTAAAATAGACAAAGCCTCAAACAATGTCAGAATTGTAATCCACTTGGTTTAAAAGCCACCAGAAAAGCCATACCTGCAATCTTACTTTCACGGGAAATGGAGAAGTGCCGATTTCGTGGGTACTTTTGTAAAAACTGCGCATTTTTACAAAAGTGCTGATTTCGCGGAAATTTGTAAAAATCGTGGCATTTTAACAAAAGTGCCGATTTCGCAGCAAACCACGAAATGGCGAAATCCTGCAGGGTCTGTGCTTAGAAGGGGAACACTGTGCCCCACGCCCAAGGCCCTTTTGTCCCTTTTCTGGAAGGAATACACAGCACACCAGAAGAGAGTTATTAACAATCATGTGGCCCTGTACACTGACAGAAAGACAAATTTTTTTAGGCAGAAAAATACAAACTTTCTAAAAGTGGCATTTTTAAAATAGGAACTTAAATTCAGACTTAACCATTGAAGAGGGGTTTAAATTACAGTTCAGATATTCAGATGATTGGAAGAAGTAGTTTTCTATCTGCTCCCAAACTAAAGTTACCATTTACAAAGTGTACTAAGGTAACTTATTGTTAGTCTATAGGAGAGGTAGTCCCGCTACAATGAAAACGAATTTGAGGAGTTTTTTAGTCAGGACATGTAAAACTTAAGTACAAGTCCTATTTTTCAAATACCATGGCCCCTGCCCTGTGAGTGCTTAGGGCCTAACTTGGGGTATATTTATAAGTATTAAAAACAAAGGTTTAGGCTTGGCAAAAGGTTTAGTTTGCATAGTAAAAATGGCTGTTTAAAACTATACTACATACCACAGCGGCAGGTCCGAGATATGTTGTATAGTGCTTCTTTAGTGGGTGGCACAATGAGTGAGGCTGCCCACTTGTAGCATTTATTCTATAGGCTTTGAGTACACGTAGTACCATATACTAGAGACTTATAAGTAAAATAAATGAGCCAATTAGGTGGATACCAATTTTACCATGTTTGAAAGGGAGCACACACACACTTTACCTCTGATTAGCAGCGGCAAAGTGCACAAAGTCCTAATGAAAATAAAAACTGGTTCAGCAAAAACAGGGTAGTGAAGGCAAAATGTCTGGGATACAATGCCAATAAATGGTTTATAAATATTCACTTATACCTGTGCAGTAATAAAATTCACATTATGAAACACAAAAATTGCTTTAACAAGTTTTGCATCCTCCTTTTGTACATTTGGAACTGATCAAGTTGATGGCAGCGCGGGCATATCAAGTCCGACATCCTTTTTGGTGTACAATGGGACATGAATGCAGTTTTCCACTAAAGAAACTCAGAGATCGGTGATTATGCTCTTTCTGTTGGTGCCCTTAAGCAATCTCCTGGCTGGGGAAGCACTTTAGTAAACAGGAAATAATTTACATATTAGCTTGCAGTGAAATGTGTAAAATAGATTTTAATAGGTAAATCTACGTAGTGTAAATCCTCATGTGTCTTTTCCACCTTTTAAAGAATCTTTGAGATTTTAATTGACAAAAAGGACATTTTAAAAAAGTGTAAACATTGTTGGTATATTTAAAGAGGGTTCAATTGATCAAATAAAGGGTTTAAGCGTTCTTGTTTAAAGGGATTATGCTAAAGCTCTTTTACTTGTCAGTGATGGATTTCAAATGCGGCCATATATGTGTTCCTTTGCAACCTTTATGTGTGCTAATTCACCTACCGAACAGGTTTAGAAGTTATTTCATAAGGCAGGTAGCACCTGGCAACACCGAACAGAGCCAGAGAAGAAAATGCTTCCTTATAACATCTTGATTAGCCCCATTTCCTCCTCTTCAGCTCATAATTCAATAGGACACCATTGCCCCTGAGTCTATGGTAGACATGCCACATTTATAAAGACCCATGCCCTAGTTATCGCTTATGCATGTGATTCGTGGGCCACTGCAGCTTGGCCTTTATGCTCGGAGTTTCCATCAGGGTGGATAATGATTGAGTGAGAGCTCCATTGAGGATGGAATTATCTCTTGTCAACATGCCCTTTTCACACAGCAGGGAGACAGCTTGGTCTGGGTAGCTGTCTTAGGGGTCTGGCCACTTGGTGCTAGAGCATCAGCTTAGATTGTGAGGCCAACCAGGGCTTTGTGCAAGAGGCCCAGCTTTTGAGTCCACGCCTTAATCAATTTACATCCATTGCAGTGACGGCAGTGTCAGAGTAATACATCTGACTATTTCAGGCATTTATGAAATACATGGGTCTACATTTATCTGAAAAATGCCCAATATTTTGGCCGAAAGGCCTCTAAAGATAAGGTTAATGATGATCCCCTGTAGCTATAACAGACAGGCAAAAATTGGCGAAAGGTATTAGATTTAGTAATGGTGTCTATGTGCCAAAAGCATGACACTACATTGCTATCTAGGCCCTGACTAATAGATGTTTATTGTTACCCAACAGTACTAATTTAATCAACCTCAGAATGACGAAATGCTCAATTGCCTTGACAGGATTAGAACCTGTGACCCAGGGGCGGCTGTTCCATTATGACAGAGAAGCATTGCCCCCCTGCCATCAGATGGAAACCTGGGAAAAATAAAATGATAAAAAATGATTAAAAAAGACGGATTATCATTTTTTTTCCACGGAGCCGTCTTAGGGGCAGGGCCATCCATCATGACGACTCATAGAGGAGGAGTGGTGGGCACGGCTCCAAGTGAACATGACGGTTTGGCCGGCCGTCTTAGGATGGCCAAACCGGCATGTGCACTGAGATGTCTCCAACCTGAGCTGTGTTGCCAGGTTGTAGACAGCAGGCATAGGCTCCCAGTCTTTTTTTTTGGGGGGGGGGGAAATCTAGCCTGCTCAGGCCAATCCCAGTACTTCTCTCATGCTGGAACCAGCATGAGAGCAGCATCTGGCTTGGTCGTAGGGGAGCCTAGGAGCCTCAACCTGAGCTGCAGTGGAGCAAGAAGAGCAGCAAGGCGGCAAGCAACAGGTAGCGTAGTTCCAAGGGACCTGCCTTAATGTCCCTAATCTATAGCTAGGGAGCCCCAGAATGCGGCATTATGACCAGGGCTCTGTGAACCCTCTCCACAAAGAAAAGGGTGGCTAGAGCTCTAGCACAAAGTTCTTTCAGAAATATGTCCTCAACAAAAAATAAATACTGGACCTCTCCAGCCCACGAGCTGTGCGGCGTCTCCCTGCATTGGCGCACTGTGTGCAACCCGATGCCAACGCAGTCATCCCAGGGTGCCTGTTTTACAGGCATGATTGTTTCTGTGCAGGAAAGGATGCCTTCCTGCACAAAAAACAATCCCGAGAGGCCGTTTCCACCTTCTGTGTGTGCTGCAGAGCACACAGAGAGAGAAAATAACTACAAAAATAAACATGTTGTCTTGTTATGCCTCTGCTGGGATGGTGTAACATTTTGACACATTCCCCCCAGGTTTACTACCCTTAGTAAATCTGGGAATGCGCCAAAACCCATGCAGGGACACACGGGAAGACCCCCACTCCACCCATGGAACACCCTCCCAAGGAAGAGGTTTGTGCTGTCTTGTGTTACTCTGGATTTACTAAGCCAGGCAGAGCCACTCAAGGTGGTTTTGCGTGGCTTAGTAAATATCACTTAAGCCCTTGCGTTGAATGGCAATGCAAGGGCTTAGTGAAACGGGGCCACATTGTTCTGGCTTCTGAATTTTTAACTTAGTAGCCAATGGAATGGTGAACACCAGGAGCTTTGATGCCATGTCTTTCAGTTGCGTCAGATCAGCCTTTGCCATATCCATTTCCTGTTCCTCCCCAGCTACTCTTTCAGCAATTTTGATGAAGTTGTTCATTAGGAGATTTATATCAACCTCCACTGCATCAATTTTCAGCTCCTAAGCATTTTAGGAGTCCTTTACTCTCTGGAGGACCTCTAACAGCATAAGTTCCAGGTCATTAATATCCCCTTTAGAACAATTTGCAGCTTGTTCCTCCATATGTTGTCTGAGGCCATCATGATTCAGGAAAGCATACTGCTCCAGGCTATTCAGCTGCTGGGACAGATGGCACTGTCATGGCCCAATCTCCCACGCATCACCAAGGGCTTATTACAGTGAGCACACCTAAACTACGACAGGAGAGCAGTCACACTACTCATCAGGTAGACAGAACCCACCAGTCGTTACCCACTGCATCTAGTAGCTTTTCGGGACTTTGACTTATACTTTATGCTGACTTTATTGAGCCATACATAAATCGGTTAGCATCAGGGTTGCATGAACTTCAGGACTCTCTACGCATTTCGGTGAAGCCACCAGTTAGGTCCAGACCTCGTCTGTAGCCTTGGGTAACACCTGTCAATCCACAGGCCTTTGCCCTGGGACCTGCAGATAATTCTCCCATGCAACACCCAGCTGGTCTTGTGATGTCTCACAGAATGAGAGGACTCTCCATTTGCCATGAATACTGACCAGTCCTGGCATCCAGGACACACTCTCCTTTATTCACCTCATGCCGTCATCTCCTAGTAAGGTTCGCCCATGCATCCGCGTTCCATACGCCCATTGGTGTTCCTTCAAGCCACCTCCTCTTCTGGCAGGTGCCACTGCGCAGCGGGTAGAGACCCAAAAGGAGAGGTACAGTCTACTGTGGGTCTTAGCATCTCAAAGGGTGCAAACAGCCTGGTCACTGCCCTTACAACCTTCACCTCAAACAATTCTTTCGCCAGCTGACCGCTTCACTGCAGCCTTATTAAAATCTGTCAGCCTGAGTGGCTGTAATGGATACCAGCCACCACTGGTGAGGAATCATCTTTCATTCTGTCTGCACAGGCCACAAAAAAGTCCTCGCTGTCATGAGGATCACAGTTCAGTGCTTTGGTACCACTGTCCTCACAAAGTAGGGGCAGGCAGGGTTTCCTGTACCAGATAATGATAGCTATAAGGTGGGCATATGCGGTAGGGCCACGAGTTCCTATGGAGTGCCTGGATTACAATGCATAAGGGACTATTTTATATGTTTTACATTGCAGCAACACACATTAAATTTTTTATGCCATATATGCAAATTGTAAAAACACATAAATGTTGTTTCATTTATTAACTGCAGCAAGATAATATTTTATTCAAGAGTCATATTTTGCCTGCAGGAACTGTTCGTATACCTAATAAGCAAGCAATGGTAAAATAATATGGTTGACTTTAATATGTCCACACAGGCCTGCACAAGTGCTGTTTGCATACTTTTCCACATTAAAGCCAGTGCTATAGGCTTTGCCCCAATGCCTGTTTATCTGTGGTGGGAAAATACATTTTCCCACATAATAAAATATTGTTGGTCTACAGAAAACAATAAAAATGGAATGCATGTACTCTTCAAACCTAATCATAAACAAGCAGATTTTTCACCAGTGAAAATGTGCTGGTTTAGATTTAGGCATAACCACTGAAATCTATGTTTTTTGTAGATTTCAGTTTGAGGACATAGAGTTATGTTTGGGATTTGTAATGATGTAATGACAACACCTCCCGTCCCTTCCTTGCCTTCCTTTCTAAATAATGAGACCCCTTGCCTCCCATAACCCACCCTTAACCTATAAAAACAACCATGCCCCTACCTTCTCCTGTTTTTTTTACTTCCCCTTCCGTGGCGGGCTGGAGGGTTTTCAGATGTTGGTCACGGCCTGAGCAGGGCGTTGGGCTGACATGTTCTGGCAGCGTGGCTATCTCCTGCGGCTCTTCCATGGAATGGTATGGAGCGCTGGTGTGCGGATGACGTGACGGAGTCTGGCGGTCCTCTAGTTGCTGTGGCTGCCTTTCGGGGTCACCGTTGCAGAGCGGCTGGAAATTGCGGGGGATGCTTACGGCAAGACGATGTACGACAATGGGCAATAAGAACAGGTTTTTTCGCGTTGTTTTGTTCATTTTATGAATTTATTCAGCTCTTCTTATTAGCTATGTGGACGTGGCTGGTCCTCATTGGGTTTGAACACTTGTACCCAGTGGTTAATTCTAGGGTTGGTACTTGGGTTTGTGGCTCTTACTGTTCATGATGGGTCAGAAAAGGTTGTTTAAGAAGAAGAATGCGGTGCCCTCCACCTCATCATTGGAAGAGGAATCTCCTGTTCCCCGTAAGAGGCTTCATGTTCGAAGTCCTGCTGAGGGTGCGATGACCAAGGCTCTGCAGGTTTATTTCGGGAAACCTAGTGGTCCTTCACATCCTTGGCCTGTGGATCCTGGTGCTGACTCTTCAACATAGGATATAGAGGTCCCATCCACTTCCTCTGGAGGGAAGTAAGTCTCCAGGGAGGAGATGTGGGAGATTTTGGCCCATATCCATGAGAACTTAGGGTTCGCTGCCTTCAAGCCTGCAGAAGAAGGTGAAGCCCTCTAGGTTGGGCATGCCCTGTCAGGGTCCAGTATGGGAGATAGGTGTGGGGGAGTCGAAAGAAGTGGACAAGATCCAGGTCCCTCGCTTTCTACAGAAACTGTACATGTTGGAGGGGATGACCCTTTGCCCCACTCTGTGCGTCTGGATTCCATTTTGGCTACATTGTTTGGGAAGATGACTATTAATCCAGAGGACTGTACCCCTTTGACAAGAAGGTGGATTCTGGCCTTAAGAGGGATTTTTCTGTGGAGAATTTGACTGAGGGTGAGTCTTTTTTCTGCATCTGCAGTTTCTGGTGCAGGATTTTGACAAATTGGCCCTGGCGGTGCAGGACAGTTATGAGTGTTCAGGGCTGTTGGATCCAAGAAAAAACAGGTTATGCTCTTGGCTGACCTTTCTTCTGACATTTTTCGGGCTTCGGCTATGTCCACTGGGGAATTAGTGGCAGCCAGGAGGTCATTGTGGCTACAGCAGTGGGAGGCGGATCCTGGTGAGAAGGCAGACTTGCTAAAGCTGCCTTTTGAAGGCCAGACTCTCTTTGGGGATCATTTACCTGCCATGGTTTTGAAGGTTTTCAAGGAAAGGAAGTATGCTGTGCCACATAAGGATGGGGCATCATCATCTGGTAAGGGTTGGAGTAGGTCCTCCCGGTCTTCCCCAAAAATGTGAGTCCTGCAGTCTTTCAAGAGGAGGAGATTCCACCCTTGGTTTTGCCCTAAGGATCCTGCTCCTCCTCAGAAAGGGGCTGCCAAGAAGGGTCCCTGACCATCACAGTCTGGGGAAGTCTGTGGGTGGGAGGATGAGGCATTCCTTCTGGTGTGGCATCTGGAGGTCTCGGATCGTTGGGTCCTGGAAATTTTGAAAAATAGTTACATGATCGACTTTTGGCAGGTTATCCCAGATACTGGTGTGCGAATGATTCCTGTGCCCGCTGCCAGGGAGAAGAGGTTGGCTCTGTTGGAGGGTGCCAGAGTCAGAAGTAGCCAGAGGGGCCTCTTCCTTTTTATTTCTGGTTCAATAGGTCTTGGGGACTTTCCGGCCCCTTGCGGATCTCATTGGGTCAACTCCCGGATCCGGGCTGTTCACTTCAGGATGTGACTATTCAGGCAATTATTCCCCTGGTAAGTCCAGGATTTTTTTTGGCATCATTAGATCTCAAGGATGCTTCGCTACATGTCCCTTTTGCAGTCTCTTCTAAGCAATTCCTGAGGTTTGAGGAGGGGGATGTCCATTTTCAGTACAGTGTTTTCCCCTTTAGCCTTAAGTCCTCTCACAGGGTATTTACAAAGATGCTGGCACCTCTGGTGGTGCTCCTTCATGCAGAGGAGGTGTTCATTCATCCATATTTGGACGCTCTATTGATTCATGTGGCAGAGGAGTCTCTGTTGGTCACCCAGGCCGACAGGGTTTTGGAAGGTTCTACATGGACACAGATTCTTGGTTAATTGAGGAAACTCTTCTTTGCCTCCCTCCCAGGACATGGTCTTCATCGGGGCTCGGTTTCTGACTCTCTAGGGGCGATTTACTCTGTCTGAAAGGAGATCGGTCTAGTTGCAGGCTCAAGCTCAGGCCTTGGTGTCTCAGGTGGCTCCTCCAGTTGTGGAATGGTTGCGGGGGGAGGGGCATTTGGCTTCTGTCCTGGGCCCGGTTTCACCTTCTTCGACTGGCCAACTGGATTCTGGCTTTATGGTGTATGAGAGCCAAGGATATGCTTGATCCACTATGGATGTCAGACCAGGTCCATGAGGATCTGTTCTGGTGGCTGCATCCGGAGAGTCTCCTGAGACAGGTCTCGTTGTCTCTCCTTACTGGAGGTGACGTCGAATACCAGCCTGTGTTCTTGGTCTGACTGCTCTCTACATTCGGTGGGTGGAGAATGTCAAAGCGGATTTGTTGAGAAGGCACATTCTCTCGTCCAAAGATTTCTCCTTGCTTCCCAGTTTGTTCCTGAAGTTGGTTGTTCGTTGGGGCCTTCCGGTGGTAGTGCTATTTGCGGGTCCGGTGAATGCCATGGTGCAGCGTTTTTGTTCTCAGTGTTGGTGTCCTTGGGTTTGGGGGATATGCGGCTTGGCATGTCCTTGGCCTCAGGGCCTGCTCTACACCTTTCCTTTATTCCAGTTGGTCAGGACGTTTCTGGCTCGGGCCCGGAGGGAGCCGGCTCAGGTGGTGTTGATTGCTTATGATGGACTTGTGTGAATTGGTTTCCTCTCCTAGAAGTATTGAGGTGCGATCAGAAGTGAGTTCTTCCTCAGGTTCCATCTCCGTTGCTTTTTACGGCGCTTCGCTGTGCACTTTAAGGAAGTTGCACTTGACGGCATGGAGGTTCAGCGGAGGGGCTTAGCCGATCCATGAGCATTTGGCTGTGATCTTGCAGGCTTCTACGCTGTTTTCTTATACCAGGCGTTGAAGAGCGTTTTCGACCTGGTGTGATAGGAAGAAAGTAGATTCTATTATCGCTGATCTCTTTCGTTTATGCAATTCCTGAAGAATGGTGCCCAGTTGGGTTTGCCTGTTGCTACACAACGGGTGCAGTGGGCGGCGATTCAGGCATTTGGGGTTTCTGGAGCAACTTGCAGGATGATGAAGGTCTGATGCCTAGGTTTTTTCAGGATCTTTTGAACCTTTTCCGCAGCCTGTTCATTCTTTTCCATGGTGCGACTTGCAATTAGTCTTGAATGTGTTGACAAGCCTTCTGTTTGAACCCCTTGAGAGGCTGGAGTTGAAGCTCTTGACTTGTAAGGCTTGTGTCATGGTGGCCATCACATCAGATAGGCGGTTGGGTGAGTTGGGGGCCTTGTCCTGTAAGTATACTTTCTGCAAGGTTTTTCTGGACCGGGTGGTGTTGGTTCCGGTTCTTTCCTTTGTCCCTAAAGTGAATTTGGCCTTTCATCTCAGCCAGGAGATGATTTTACCTAAGATTAGTCCTGAGCCTTCCTAGGAGGAGGAGTGCAGGTTGCATTGTGGTGTTTGTGGGTGGTGAAGTCCTTCAGGAAGGGGGGTGCTTTGTTTGTTAATTTTGGTCCTTGAAGAAGGGTGGAAGCCTTCTACGGCTACTGAGTCAGCAGATTCGGTCCCTGGTCATCTTGTCTTACAAAGTGAAAGGGGGGATCCTCCCATTGGGGTGCAGGGGCACTTTACAGGCGGTATGGCGGCTACGGTGGCTAAATTACTGTGAACGTCTGTGATAGAGATTTGTAGGGCTGCAACTTGGTCTTTCTCTTCCACTTTTGTCCACCACTATCGGATTTCTGGGTTGGAATGTCTGGATAATGTCCTGGGCCACAGAGATTTATCCTCTGAGGGAATAGGGGTGCGGTGTTGTGATCTGTGCACTGTATTAAAGTGTTTTCTACTTCACTCAGTTGTCCGTCTCTATTTTGCTTGCTATTTCCTTATTGGTTAAGAAGGAAGGCGAGGGAGGGATGGGGGGGAAATGAGTCCATTACTTACTGATAATGGCAATCCTCCTAGTCCTAATCCCTCGCCTTTCTTCAAAATCCCTCCCGCCCTCCCGGTGCGGTCCAAATGAGTTCTGGCTCGGCTTGTTTACATACAGGATGTTTTTGTAGGTTATGAAGGGGTCTATGGGAGGCAAGGGGCCTCATTGTTTAAGAAGGAAGGCAAGGGAGTAGGACTAGTAGAAATGCCATTATCAGTAGGTAATGGACGCATTATAAACGTTTAATACATGAGAGCCTGCAATTTCAGGTGTAAAAAAACCCTGTATCGAATTTACTTATTAGAGTCAAGCTGTGACATCTCTCGTGACTTGTAACAAAGAAATGACATAGCTACTCAATTGTAATACACTATTAATGTCGACCTCTGACATCACAGCGGCTGCTGCTCGAGCTCACAGCCAGGGTGAAAGGTGCATAATCACAACTGCAGTTTAAACAATGAAGAAGAAAACTGGCTTTTCCCTTTTTCATATCTTTTTCTAAAAAGAAAAAAGAATCAGTAGAAGGGAGATATTTATGGAAACTGTTTATTTTTTTTCATGCTGTAGGTCATTGTAGTAAATATATATTTAACGCAATCTGAGTTACAGCAGTTTTTTACCTTACTTACTTGAAACTGATTCTAATATCTTATTGCAAAATGGAGTATTTAATTTCACAGTACTACCTCTGCTTTTATTATTCTTGTCTGCAAAGAGCCATATACAAAGGATTGGAGCAGTTTGTGGTAACTGTGTTTTTGTGACCATATATTATGCGGAATGAAATACCTTCTGCAGCACAATAAGAGGATGCTGGAAGTCAACTTGGAGATCCCTGATCTTATAATTAATTCAGCCTTCCGCCTTATTCTTCTTTATGACCATGGAACTCCATGATGACTTGCAATAGCTTTCTAATGTATGGCACGGGGTAATTTATCCCATATATAAAGTTACTTCTTTTTTTTGATGTTCATACTTAATGTACATAACTTGACATTAACAATTGGGCAGAAATCTCAAATAAGTGCAACACTGCGTGATTTTGTAAACTCAGGAGCATATTTACAAGCCCCTATCGCCACAGGAACGTAACTTTTAACGATGTTCCTGTGGCGATAGGGTCTTCGCCTTATTCACAAGGCTGCGTTAAGCCACCTAATGTGGATTAAAGCTGCCTTGTAAATAAGCCCCCCTTCATGTCACACTTAGCATGAAAAGGGTGGGAAATTATGTTGTGGTGGGCGTTCCGGCGCAACACCCATTGATTTTGATGCTGCCCCATATTTACAAGGGTGGTGTAAATATGGGGCAGCACCAAAATGAAAACCAGGGAAAACCTGGTCTTTACATGGCGAAACGTGGAGAAATGCTTTATTTCTCGTCGTTTTGGATGTTTCTATGTGTGCTGCAGAAGGCCCCTTTCGTGCACATAAACAATCTTTTTTAAAAAATGATGAGTTGCAACTTCTATGTGTGCTGCAGCACACATAGAAGTTACAAACACTATTACTGATTGTTTATTTGCAGTGATGCAAGAGTGTCTGCGTCGGCGCTAGGCAGCTACATTTAGCACCAGTGCTAAGGGAAAGGCTGGGGTGCACCATATTCTTGTGAATACGGCACATCCCTGCATTTGGACACTGTTGCAGCACGTCGTTAGCCTTCATGTCTCCTAGGGTTTCCTAGTAAATATGTCCATGGTTGTGCTGTTAAGATGTATTCCACACTGCAATGCAGGAAATATTGTATAGCTCCTACCTTCACTAATGCAGAACCATTGACATTATAGTGCTGCAGAGCCCTGCCTTTTAAGAACCAAAATCTTTTTAGAGAAATGTAGAGAATTATATTTAATAAAAGCAACATATATATCTTCACAAAAAAAAGCCAAGCTAAATTTAGGAGACACGTCATTTTAAGGAATCTTTAGCAAAATATATCAGCATCTCTACTGGGGAGGACCTGGGCAGTATAACTCATTGGTATGCGTGCTGGCAGTCCACTACACAATGACTCGAGTGTTGAGAGCATATCACCACATATTGCATGAACAATGGATATGTGGAATGTGATGGTCAAATAGGTCACAAATCAGTGAGAGCTTTGATCAAAAAGAATCCATTCCTGTGAACAGTACAGCAGCTCAGGCAATCACAAACAAAATCAATAATTAAGCAAAGCATGAAGAACAGTTTATATCTAGCAAAGAGACAGCATTCACAAACAAAACAAAACAAGGACATCTGCACACACAGTTTAAAAAGTGGAACAAAGTGAGCACCAGAGAGCATCACTTGACCACACTCGCCTCAACTAAGCCTGCTACTCTGTCAACCTGCAGAAAAGAAGCCCCTGTCCAGGATTCAATCAACCAGGGTGAATGACAATCAGCTTACTCTGATAGTATCAGTTCCTGTAGCACATGCGGCTTGCACCAGACCTTGTCTCCTGAAGTAAGTGTATGTTGTGCTGATCTTTCCTGCCAATGCAAGGGAAGAGATACTGTGTGGAACAAGTGGGTGGGAAATTGTGAGTGTATGCAGGCCGGTATTCCGCTGTCTGCAAAGTTGGGCTAAACATTTAATATTGACTTCATGTGAATTTCCATTATTTCTGTGCTAATCTGAAGAGCTACCAGTGTAAATTATAAATGACAGCTTAAACCAAATCACGATCAAAGCAGTAGTTAAAATTGACTATGCGTAGATGAGTCTTTCTCTTTAAAGGAGGGAAGAACTTCTTTGAACAGGTCATATATAACGATATCATTTAAAGAAATAGTGTATGTCATAAATATTGTGTCCTAAATATCGATAACAAAAATAAATCATCCCAGTTTCTAATATTAACTCCTATGGGCGATATTTTTTGTTTAGACTATAGACTGTTAGGACTTATACAGGGATTTGAAAACTAAAAGTAGGGCAAAGTAGAGAAACTCTGCTTGCTTCTTACCTCCTAAAGTTTCTAAAACTTTACCCACTTCATGAAGTTGATGAAAAGGAAAAGGGGGAGCAAAGCAGCTGATCAGGTGCTGCATTAGCGCAGGTCGCGCTGCCAGTGCGCTGCGTTTTTAACTCGACCTTCAGTGTATATTGGTTCTCCTTATTTGACTTTTTCCCCTGCTTTTAACTTACCGCTCTGTCTGGGCACCTGTCCCCTGACTTGCATGTAATTTGTGGAACACGCACCGCCATTTGGCGGGTCCGGGTCCCGGGGTTAGATTCCTCTGGGCGCCATCTTGGATTGGGTGAGTGATATTTTTCGCGGGCGCCATCTTGGAGCGTCCCGGCGATCGAGCTGCTCATTGAGACGCCTATTTAAGGCGGACTCGCGCGTTTCTCTTTCTGATCAGGTGCTGCATTAGCGCAGGTCGCGCTGCCAGTGCGCTGCGTTTTTAACTCGACCTTCAGTGTATTTTAGTTCTCCTTATTTCACTTTTTCCCCTGCTTTTAACTTACCGCTCTGTCTGGGCACCTGTCCCCTTACTTGCATGTAATTTGTGGAACACGCACCGCCATTTGGCGGGTCCGGGTCCCGGGGTTGGATTCCTGTGGGCGCCATCTTGGATTGGGTGAGTGATATTTTTCGCGGGCGCCATCTTGGAGCGTCCCGACGCTCGAGCTGCTCATTGAGACGCCTATTTAAGGCGGACTCGCGCGTTTCTCTTTCTGATCAGGTGCTGCATTAGCGCAGGTCGCGCTGCCAGTGCGCTGCGTTTTTAACTCGACCGTCAGTGTATTTTAGTTCTCCTTATTTGACTTTTTCCCCTGCTTTTAACTTACCGCTCTGTCTGGGCACCTGTCCCCTTACTTGCATGTAATTTGTGGAACACGCACCGCCATTTGGCGGGTCCGGGTCCCGGGGTTGGATTCCTGTGGGCGCCATCTTGGATTGGGTGAGTGATATTTTTCGCGGGCGCCATCTTGGAGCGTCCCGACGCTCGAGCTGCTCATTGAGACGCCTATTTAAGGCGGACTCGCGCGTTTCTCTTTCTGATCAGGTGCTGCATTAGCGCAGGTCGCGCTGCCAGTGCGCTGCGTTTTTAACTCGACCTTCAGTGTATTTTGGTTCTCCTTATTTGACTTTTTCCCCTGCTTTTAACTTACCGCTCTGTCTGGGCACCTGTCCCCTTACTTGCATGTAATTTGTGGAACACGCACCGCCATTTGGCGGGTCCGGGTCCCGGGGTTGGATTCCTGTGGGCGCCATCTTGGATTGGGTGAGTGATATTTTTCGCGGGCGCCATCTTGGAGCGTCCCGACGCTCGAGCTGCTCATTGAGACGCCTATTTAAGGCGGACTCGCGCGTTTCTCTTTCTGATCAGGTGCTGCATTAGCGCAGGTCGCGCTGCCAGTGCGCTGCGTTTTTAACTCGACCTTCAGTGTATTTTGGTTCTCCTTATTTGACTTTTTCCCCTGCTTTTAACTTACCGCTCTGTCTGGGCACCTGTCCCCTTACTTGCATGTAATTTGTGGAACACGCACCGCCATTCGGCGGGTCCGGGTCCCGGGGTTGGATTCCTGTGGGCGCCATCTTGGATTGGGTGAGTGATATTTTTCGCGGGCGCCGTCTTGGAGCGTCCCGACGCTCGAGCTGCTCATTGAGACGCCTATTTAAGGCGGACTCGCACGTTTCTCTTTCTGATCAGGTGCTGCATTAGCGCAGGTCGCGCTGCCAGTGCGCTGCGTTTTTAACTCGACCTTCAGTGTATTTTGGTTCTCCTTATTTGACTTTTTCCCCTGCTTTTAACTTACCGCTCTGTCTGGGCACCTGTCCCCTTACTTGCATGTAATTTGTGGAACACGCACCGCCATTTGGCGGGTCCGGGTCCCGGGGTTGGATTCCTGTGGGCGCCATCTTGGATTGGGTGAGTGATATTTTTCGCGGGCGCCATCTTGGAGCGTCCCGACGCTCGAGCTGCTCATTGAGACGCCTATTTAAGGCGGACTCGCGCGTTTCTCTTTCTGATCAGGTGCTGCATTAGCGCAGGTCGCGCTGCCAGTGCGCTGCGTTTTTAACTCGACCTTCAGTGTATTTTGGTTCTCCTTATTTGACTTTTTCCCCTGCTTTTAACTTACCGCTCTGTTTGGGCACCTGTCCCTTTACTTGCATGTAATTTGTGGAACACGCACCGCCATTTGGCGGGTCCGGGTCCCGGGGTTGGATTCCTGTGGGCGCCATCTTGGATTGGGTGAGTGATATTTTTCGCGGGTGCCATCTTGGAGCGTCCCGACGCTCGAGCTGCTCATTGAGACGCCTATTTAAAGTCGTCCTCTCCCGCGCAGCAGGAACGCGCAGTAGGACGCCGTCGCTTAGCCGGAGTCGTGCCAGAGTCCTGCCCGTCTGCGCTCGTCTGCGTCGAGGTAGCGGGTGCGGGCTATGGACTCTGGCTTCCAGCCATCATACCACCATGCATAATACCGCGACGATCAGGTACAATCGCGCCGATCACCTTTCTTTTAGAGACGGTCTTCCGGCGTGTGGTCATGATTCATTGTTCCCACTTTCGGAGCCTTATGACTGTGTCTGTGGCAGTCTTTCTCTGGATACCCCCACTGGGGTGCGCTCTGTTGAAAGGATTGCCCTAAGTACTCGTACTGACATCACTGAGCGTGTACTCAGCATATGGAGCCTGAACGTGAGATCATTGGTCAAGCACCATCAGTCCCTACGGGACATGATCGATAAGGATTCTCCTGACCTCATCTTTCTCACTGAGACTTGGCTTCAGGACGCTGACACTGCTATAATCAATCTGGCATTTCCTTCCACCTATACAGTGTTTACTCTGAACCGCACGTCTAGGGGAGGTGGCATAGCCATGGCGACAAAATCTTGCTTTCCGGTTGATTGGAAAGCTCTTGATCTACCGATGTGCGAGAGCGCTTCTTTTAAGGTCACTTTCAGTCATCAGTTCACTCTTAGCGGCCTGCTTATCTACCGCCCACCAGGGAACGACACTGTCTTCAAGGCCGCTCTTGCTGATGTGGTCAGTTCTTTAGCTCCTAGATGTGCTAACTTTAACATCGTAGGTGACCTTAATATACATCTTGACCAGACGTCATCCTCACCCATCAGTTCTTTGCTAGCGGACCTTGAAGCCATGCAATTGAACCAACTAGTTACCTCCCCCACCCACACAGGAGGTCACATCCTTGACCCCTTTTTTACCACCCTGGTCCGGGCTAGGGTATCTGACCCGATGGTGGTAGGTTGGACTGATCATCTGTTGGTTAAAGTGTCATGCCCTTTAGATGACCCACAATTTAAACATGTGGACAGACTGATCCTTAAAAGAAACTGGCGTAAGCTCCAACTGGAGGAGTTTGTTAAGATCTTGGAGGCGCAGCCCCTGGGCAATCTGCCGAATGTGGAACAGGGAAATGAGCAGTTCTGTAACTGGGTCCTAACCGCCCTTGACTCTCTTATACCAATGCGCTGGTCGAAATGTCATGCCAAAACGCGCAGCCCATGGTATAATGATACTCTTGCCAAGCTCAAGAGAACATGCCGGCAAGCTGAGAGGGCCTGGAGGAAATCCTTTGATCCCACTTTAAAATCTCTGTATTTAGCCCAGCTTAAGATCTACCATAGGGCAATCTGCCAAACCCGGGCTGCATACTATGCTTCTGAGTTTCTGAGCAGCCCTAACCCATCTAAATGAATTTTTAAGGTTCTCAAAGACCTGATGGGGAAACGGGCCACCTCGCTAGAAATCTGCACGGACTCTCATTGTGAAAGCTTGGCATCCTTTTTCGTGGAGAAGGTGCAGGCAATCTACCGAGGATTTATGCCATCTGTGCCCGGGGTTGAGCCTAGTGGTGTGATGGCTACGGTCCACGAAACTCTTTCCTCCCTGCCTGCTATGTCTGTCGAGGCTTTTGACACTCTGAGCCTCAAAATTAAATCTGGCTCTCCCTTAGATCCGCTGAAGCCAGAGCTATTTACACTTCTCCCGCACCTTTGTCGTGAGCCTATACTGGATCTGATTCATCTTTCACTCACTGAGGGCGTGGTCCCTTCCTCCTGGAAGCAAGCAGTGGTCAGCCCCATTTTGAAGAAGCCTAATCTTGATCCCCTGCTACCTGAGAACTATCGTCCCATCTCCCTCCTGCCCTGGACCGCCAAGGTCACTGAGACACACGTGAACTCCATCTTGTCTGCCCACCTCTCTCGAAATAATATTCTAGACGAGAGCCAGAATCGTTTTCGTGCACAACACAGCACCGAAACTGCTCTGCTCTTTATGACTGAGCATCTGCGTTCGGTGCTGGATGCGGGGCAGACAGCGGCGCTCCTCTTGTTAGACCTGAGCGCCGCGTTTGACACGGTGTCTCATGACATTTTGATGCAGCGTTTGGAGGAAGTGGGAATTGAGGGGACGGCTCTCCAATGATTTCGCTCTTTCCTTTCGGACCGGGTTTTTTAAAGTGGCTATTCCACCTGGTCAGTCCTCCTTTCATCCATTGGGACTGGGAGTCCCTCAGGGCTCTGCGCTGAGCCCCACTTTGTTCAACTTATATGTGAAACCGCTGGCTGCAGTCGTCAGACAATGTGGCTTAACCATGACATCGTATGCCGACGACACGCAGCTGGCGGTGACACTCAGTGGGGACCCTGAGGTGACTGCTCCCAGATTCCGCGCAGGACTAATAGCCGTGGCATACTGGATGCACACTAACTGCTTACAGTTAAATGCCAAAAAAACCGAGGTCCTGATCCTAGGGAAGCAGGCGGAACTGTGGGGAGATCAATGGTGGCCTCCAGAATTGGGGGTGACTCCCATCCCAGCTGCCGAAGTTAAGAACTTGGGGGTTTGGCTGGATCCTACACTCTCCTTTACCAGCCACACAAAGAAGATTGCAGCTACCTGTTATGGTATTCTGTGAGGATTGAGACCAGTCCTCAAATTCTTCGACCCCCCTACTCGGCAACTGGTGGTCCAAGCCTCCATCCTTTCCCGGCTGGACTATGGGAGTGCACTGCTGCTCGGAGTGAATCAGGCGGAGGCTACTAGGCTGCAAAGGGTGCAGAATGCCGCGGCGCGGGCCATTGTTGGCCTTCCGAGACGTTGTTCTGTCTCCGCAGTCTTGACCTCTCTTCACTGGCTGCCGGTCAGACAGAGAATTAAATTCAAGGCTCTTTGTCTGACATTTAAGATCTTGAAACTTTCCTCTCCTCCAGCCCTTGCGGGCCTAGTTTCCCCCTATGTTCCGACGCGGGCTCTCAGGTCGGAATCTCTTCATCTGGCGATTAAGACCAGGTTCAGACTGAGTAGGATGGGAGGTCGTTCCTTTCGAGTTCTGGCGGCAGGATTGTGAAACTCTCTCCCTGTCCATATTCGTGCCCTGAACACCCTGACTCTCTTCAGACGCGCCATAAAAACTTATCTGTTCCCTACTGCTGACTGATCCCCTCTCTTTCCAGCATCGATTTGTTATGTTGCGGCACTTGATCAGGCGCCAGGACGCCCCTTTGCTGGGGCAGCTGTGCGCCTTATAAAAGTTATTAACATAACATAACATAACAAAATGCAAATTTCCCCCAGGTATGGGCCATATTCAGATGACACCTTTTTTGCAAAAATATGTTTTGCAGGAAAATTCTCTCACAGAATTTAAGTAGTACCATTTGCCTGTGAGGGACAGCTGTGAACAATTAATACATTTTGCAGATTGTATAAGTGTGCATTTACTTATAATGTTGCACATTCCAATTGAAAGCTGTGCATTTGTGAACATATTTGAATATACAGTTGTAAAGTTGTATATCTTAATAAAACATACACTAATAGTTAATAAGCTGCACTTGCAGAATTCTATCATTATATCTAATGTTCCAATCCCTAACTCTCCCCTTATCCTTGCTACGATGTTAGCATTTGTAGACACTGTTCAAAATGTCTATAGGTATGGTTGTTTGTACAGTGCTCCCTGTGACTAAACCAGCTCCCAAAATTCCCTGTAACAAATGGAGCATAAATAATACTATATGTAGCAAACATGGAAATTAAAATGAAGCTGAGTGTAGAAGTGATTAGCCAGAGAAGAGAATAGGCCAGCCTTCATCAGGCATCCTGAGGTTAGAACTGCTTTTTTAGGTCTTGCCTAGGCAGCGCGCATGCGGTGCTCTAGGAGATGACCTTTAGAAACTGGTATGCTCTTTTCCACACACTCATGCATGCGGCGACATCTACCTTGCGGGAGCGAGCAGTGGTGTGCAGGGGGCATCTGTTTGTAATTAGGAACACACGCCCGCTTGTTAGCCTGCTCGCGGTCGCCTTGCCAGCTCGACATCCTGGCACTTTCACTTTCGTTTGTGGCCGCGCTAGTTATTTTATTTTGCTGTGTGCCTCTAAATGTAACATGCCGCCATTTGCGTATTATAGGAAGGTCTCAAAAGCTTATCAGGCGACTGGGGCTAAATGCATATGCTGTGCGTTGAAACTATGCCCGATAGACAATTACATGCAGGCGTGATGAGATATGGACACGTGTGAATGGCGGACAAATTGGTGTCAATCTGCTCCAGGCCTCTGTGTCAACTTGTATTCCTAACTTGGTATCTCCCAGGGGCCCACCCGTGAACAGCTGATGGTATTGCAATGTTTGCCGCTCTGAAGAGCGGCCTGTACCTCACAGACTGTCTTTGTCTTCCTTCCGGACCTTTGATGAGTGCGTGGCAGCTGGTGGTTCCGAATTCGCCCTGGAGAAGATCTGGTTTTAGAACCCCCTCTTCTGCGGCCACAGCTCCGAGCGCTGGTAGGAAACACAGTGCTTATCATCTGCATCTAGGCTGTTGTGGCCACAACCTGTGTTTCACAAGTCTAAATGTGTCCTGCAGCGTGAGACACTAAGAAAGAATGTCGGGCCTCGATTCGCAGCACGCAGCTAAGTGATTTCTCTCTTTTCATGTTATCTCCTCCGAGCACTTAAAGGATTTGTTTTGCTTGTTCCAGTGAACTGTGCATTTTAAATGGCATTTATTACTCAAGCTGTAGGTCATGCTTTCAGTGCTGTTGGTCCATTAAAATCAAGCTTCGAATTTTCCAGATTTTGTCCAAGGTGCTTAGAGATGATGATTAATGTATTTCAACATTTTGTATTATACCTCCTGTGCTGAATGTTTGCTGCTTCACAATTGGCCATTTACACTATTCATAGCAGAGGTGGAACTTTTCTGTCCCATTTTAGGACTTACCAGCTGCCCCATAGTTTCAGGTTCTGCCTTTTTCACCAACATTACTTCAAACTTCAGCGGGTTGAAGGTGACCCATATTAGAGGGCCCAGTTAACACGTTTGCATTCTGTACTTCCCTTGTTCATTAGCTTGTGCCCTGATTCTGAGGTGTAACAATCACTTAACTGTTCCCTTCCTGCCTGTCCAAAACTGGTTGACACAGTATACAAATATTATTAGTGCAAATCGCATTCTTGATCTTTCTAGGTGACTTTGTTTCACCTTTTTGATTATTGTGATGGTCCCATGTCTCAGGTGAGTTGTTGTGGGCAACCTTAGCTCACTTGTTGCACTTCCTTTCAATCATATGATGGTGTCTTCCTCACTTCCTATGAATGTTCCCGCTCTAGGGGTGAGTTGGATCTTATGGCAGGGTCAGTTAGGAGCTGGAGAAGAAAAGACCTCCCACCTCTGCACCAGTTACTTTTACCAGAACATGTTTAGTAATTTGCCTTGGTTTTTGAGGCACATTTCAGAATTTGGATGCATGGATGGATGATGTTTGTGTTTAGCTCTGTTGCACTCAGAAAGAAAATTAATGTTAGAACATGCCTTCTTCCCTAAACAAGGACTCCCCTATTTCTGTCTCCCCTCCTGCCAAGAGTGTATAAGCGCATGGTATTCTCCTAATGGGAGCTTGTTTGTTATTCACATGCAAGGGACTTAAAGCTTGAGTATATCATAACTTCCATTTGCTTTCAAGGTGCCCCACCACTGACACAAGTGCACATAACCCGGAAACATCCCACAAGGTTCGTCTTCATGGTAGACATGCGTTGCAGCATTTTTTATGTTATTTCTTTTTTAATACAGGTGTTTAATTATACAGAATATACTAATTATATATAAGGTAACAAAAATGGCAATAGCTCTCGCTAAACACTTATAAGGTCCCAAAGGCGAGACCTATTGGCTATGCCAATGCTTGTCTGATTCATTTTGTGTAAATGGAGGTGGATTCCATACATTGGGCTTTAAATGCAAAAAGCCAGTTCACACATGGGAAAGGATCCATCGCTTGAAATTTGGATGGCTCAGTTTTAGTTAAGCCTTTGGTGAATGTGGGTGGTGCGGTGGCAGCGGGCGTTTAACTGCATGACTTACATATGAACAATGATAATTGCCCAGATTCCATGATTTCTTCCTTACATCTAGCAGCCTATGCTGCATTCCTTCTTGTCTGCAGCCCTCTCCTGCTTTATTTTAGTTTGAACTTTTCTAACAAAATATGTAATGGGTTCTATCAGGTTAAATGGGCTGCTTTCTAGTTCTGATATGGTGAGAAGCATTTTAGGTTTCTAAGCTGACACTGGATTCAGTATGATCCTGTAGCTTTTGCATTATAAGGGCTGGCTCCAGATGCTAACAGTGCCCAAAAACTAAAAGAATAGCTGCTGTCAAACAGATACAATAAACTAAGTGATCTAAAGAGATGGATAAACCAATCAGCAGAGTTTCAAGTCTTGGTGGGTGAAGAGCGTTGAGCTTAGAGACTCATCCATAAACTACCATGTGTCCATTCACTTCTATACTGTACTGTGATCCTCCGGGAACAGCTACCATCGGTTGGAAATACACACTGACACCAGCACCTCCTGCGGTGACTGTCCAAGACCACAACAACCTAGGAGAAGGTGTGACAACTGTCATCAGGACTTGTCGGAAGAACAACAGGGCCTTCTGGGGCAGTTGACCTGCTGGGGGATTCCTAGCAGAAAGAAAACGGAAAATTAATTGCTGAACCTCACACACTGATGAACTATCTGCCTGCTCCTATCAGAGGAAGATGATGGGGAGAGAAAGAAGTCAGAAAACCTATACTGCCAAAAGGACAGGCAGACCCTGCCTAGGAAGTTGAGCTTCTCATAACTACGCTAACACCTTGACAGATAGAGGTGTGAAAGAAATAGGAAGGGAGGTGTCTCATTTAAGAGGCAGGCCTTTGGGCATAACTGGGGAGCTTCTGCATTTCAGACAGCACTCTGCCATCTTAGAAAACAAGTACAACAGCCCCTTCTGGGACAGATTTTGCCATTCATGGATAAAGACCTTGCAAATATGGGAAAGCTCAGAAAGAGAACTTTGTAAGAATAGATTCTGGGAACTCCCCCGAACAGTATTGAGTAAAGACTGTATTTGGGGCTGCTCTCACCTGGAATCAGAACATTACTTGGAATTTGGAGAAATCACAAATACTGCTGTTAGACCCTTCCTGCTGCCTGAGGATTTGGATCATGTTTCCCCTTGAGCCCAAAAGCTCTGAAAGCTGTTCTTAGGGAAGCTTGCTAAGTGAAGCCCACAGGGACATGAAGGACAAGAAGGAAATATTGGAAGGAGAAACATCTGACTGGTCTGGACTGGACTGCAGCTGGAGCCATTGCTTGAGAGAGACACTGAGCCCTTCTCCCGCTTCTGTCTGTACCATGATGCACTGAAAACTGCCTCTAGGCGTTTGGGAGCTTTAGATGTGACCAAGAGGAAGACATCCAGTTTTCGGTGAAGTTGGACTTTAATTTGTGCCATGTCCCTAAAGCAGTGTGATAGGGAAGTCTTGGATCGATGGCCCGAGTCTTCCAGAAGAGTTTCTGAATGTTTGGGAACATTTGGAGAACCAGGAACGAAGAAAATAACGTTGTGCTATAAGGCCTGAATGTGTAACATTTGCTTTCTTCAGCCTTTGAAAACAGAGAAATATTTCTGTTACAAGGCAGCTTTTGCAAGTCATTTACCCAAAAAACCGAAACGGTCTTATGGCCATTCTCTAGAGCGATTTCATTTGTTTCAGTGCTGAAAGTGAATGCACTGCTGACCCCTAGCGGTCTATTTTGAAATGCACACAGTCTCGTAGGATGACATTGGCCTTTGAGGTCCTCATTGTTTTCTATGGACGCTTCATAAATCCTGATCTCCTTTACGAGTAATGGTTTTTATGTGCCACTTTCATCATTAAACTGTGATCCTTTTTCCCCAACAAGATCCGTTTGAGGACAAGAAAGAGATTGTCCACACCATGTGAACTGTTCACTGTGGTGAATGTATGGACTTTACAACACTTTATATATAAACCTCCTGGACAGTTTCTTACCCATGAGTTTATAAAACAGGCCCTTCATGACCGTTTGTGAATGCAAATTTTGGAGCCTTCTACTCATGAAATATACCAAATGGTATACACTATGGGAAATGGCAGTCGGCTAATAAAGTGGCTGTACCGGGATGAATCCACAGCACGCCTTTGAGCGCTATAGGAATTGGACCTGTCACACCTGTTGTGTCCCCGAGGGTCCGCCCCCGAGGTCCGGAGGGACGGACAAGTTGGTCATGTGACCGCCCTATAATAAAAAGAGGTCGAGCACGTGAGAGGGCGTTCAGAGACGTGCGCCGACCGACCAAGCAACTTTATTCCCCGTGTCTGGCTGAGTTTATTCTAGGACCACGTGCTAGGCCTAGTCAGGGTTAGAGATCCTTTGTTGAGCGTAGATCACCCGACACAACAATTGGCGACGAGGGAGGTGATCGATTCCCCGCTCGGGGTGCGTGTGTGTGTCCCTGTTGGGGTGAGGCGGCTGCGGGCACTACCACGTGTCCGCGGTGCTCGTGCCTTGCCACCACACACCCCCCCCCGCTCTGCCTGCCTGGAGGAAACACTCTGATCCCTGGCTCTCCTCAGGTGAGCAGCGCTGGCCTGCATCTCTCTGCGGCGCACAGGAGTCTGATTGGTCGCGCGAAGTGCGTCCGGCGCTCCGGCCGCCGCTGGATCACATCCCGGCCGCCCACGGACATCCTCCCGGGCGTCCAAAGCGATGGCCAACATTCCGCCCATTGAGCCGTTCGTGGTGGAAGGTGCGCCGTCCACTCTCGCACCGAAGTGGAAAGAATGGGTGGACAGGCTATTCATATTCTTTGAGGCCACCAAGGTCCACAAGGAGCAGAAGCGTGCCATGATCCTCCATCTTGGTGGCAAGGACATTCATTCCATCGCCCGCACCCTCACGGAAGCAACTCCCAAAACCCACCACACGCTCATAAACGCACTCAATGCGCATTTTGAACCCATGGCCAACCAAGACTATGAACGGTTCATCTTCAGGCAAGCGCGGCAACTGCCAGAAGAATCGCTGGACGCCTATCACTCTCGGTTGAAGAAACTGGCACTAACGTGTGGATTTCAGGATGTCACGGAGGAAATCAGAGGCCAGATCATTCAGGGCTGCGCTTCTGCTAAACTGCGCGAGAGAATTCTAGAGGAGTCCGGGAAACCCCTCCCAGATATTCTCACGCTGGGCCGCACGAAGGAGCTGTCCAAGGCCAGGGCAGCCCACATGGAAGCAGCTCTGCAGGCCAATATGAAAGTGGAACCGGTGAACAAACTACAGGTCCGCCCACAGCCCAAATGGGTGAAGAGAACAACAACTCCGCAGGGCGGAGCCTCGGCGCAATCATGTGGTTACTGCGGAGGCCCGAGACACCCGGCGCCAGAATGTCCAGCACGGGGCAAGATATGCTCCGGGTGCGGGAAAATGAACCATTTTGAAAAGGTGTGTCGATCCAAAAAGTTCAGCAAGCCCCGCCAGACAGTACACGCGGTGGCGGAGCCTGAAGGCGCGGAAGGAGGACCCAGCAACAGTGACATGGACGACGACGAGGAGGAAAGGTCCCCACACAAGGTGCACATGATCGGCACAGCCACCCGACGCACAATGACCCTACCACAGTGCGCAATACAAGTGGCTGATCAGGACATCATGGCGACGGTGGACACGGGCGCCTCAATAAACCTGATGAGTGCGTCCCTCTATGGAGACATGGCTACTCCACCCAGCCTCCGCCCCACTCCGATCACCGTTTTTGCCTATGGCCAGGATGTGCCCCTCCGTATTCGAGGAAAGTTCAAAGCAGCAGTTCGGCACGGAGATAAGATCACGCGTGCCAACATCTTTGTGTCGGAGGAAGGCCAAGGTATGCTCCTGAGTTGCCGGACGGCAGAAGACCTGGGAGTGGTCTCTCTTGCGTTTGGGGTGCACGAGGAGTCAGTGCAGCAACTGATCGCAGACTTTTCGGACCTGTTCGAAGGGATTGGCCGATTCAAGGGTCGGGAAATACACCTGCATGTGGACCCCACTGTCCAACCGGTGGCCCTGCGACACCGGCGGGTCGCGTTTCATCTGAGGCCCCTGGTTGAAGAAGAGCTACAGAAGTTGGAAACAGCGGGCATCATTGAGAAGGTGTCCGGACCCACTCCCTGGGTATCGCCCATCGTGGTCACTCGGAAACCCAAGCAGCCGGGAGCGGTCCGGATATGCGTGGACATGCGCCTCCCCAATGCGGCCATCAAAAGGGAAAGACACATCACCCCCACGATCGATGACCTGATCGGAGAGATGGCTGGGGCCCGGTGGTTTTCCAAGCTGGACCTCAGAGCGGGGTACCATCAGCTCGTGCTGGATAAAGAGTCCCGAAACATCACGACGTTCTCCACTCACATTGGACTGCGCAGGTACACCAGACTGAGCTTCGGGATCTCCAGTGCTGCCGAGGTATTCCAGAATGTCATCCAAGAGCTCATTGCTGGCATACCGGGGGTGATCAATGTCAGTGACGACATCATGGTGCACGCAAGGACAATTCCGGAGCACAACCAACGCTTGGCACAGGTGTTCCGCAGGCTCCGCAGCGCTGGACTCACTCTGCACCGAGAAAAATGCGAGTTCCTTCAGACCAAGCTGGGGTTTTTCGGCTATATATTCTCGGCCGATGGCGTTAATCCTGATCCGGACAAGGTCAAAGACATAAAAGATGCACCTCCGCCCACGACTGTCACGGAAGTCCGAAGCTTCCTTGGGATGGTGAACTACTGTGGTCGCTTCATAAGAGACCTAGCTAACCTGACCCTCCCTCTGCGTGAGCTAACCAAAGACTCCACACCATGGAACTGGGGACCGGAGCAGGAAAGAGCATTCCAAACCATCAAGAGTGCGCTGTCCAGCAACACCACGCTGGCGTTTTTTGACCCCAGACATTTCACTCTTATTGCAGTAGATGCTGGACCGGCGGGATTGGGGGCCGTCCTGATGCAGAGAGCCCGAGACGAAATAGACTGGGCCCCCGTCGCTTTTGCCAGCCGGTCCCTCACGGACACCGAACAAAGGTACTCCCAAATTGAAAAGGAAGCCATCGCGATTCATTGGGGATGCCGACACTTCCACCTGTATGTATATGGCAAGCCCTTCACAGTAGTAACAGACCACAAGCCACTGCTGTCGCTGTTCTCAGGTACCTCATCCAAACCCCCCCCCAGAATTGAAAAGTGGATTTTGCAATTACAGGAGTACAACTGTGCCATTGAGTACCAGCCAGGGGCAAAGAATCCGGCGGACTATCTGTCACGACACCCCCGGGCGGCCACCCCAGAGGAGATGGAGGAAGCTGAAGAGACGGAGGCCTATGTGCGATGGGTCGTGGCCAGATCATGCCCGCGCCCCATATCCCTGGAAGAGGTGGTGAGCGCCACGGCTCAGGACGCCTGCATACAGCGGGCCAAAGATCTGCTCCGGACAGCCAACTGGCAGAAAGCTAGGGAGAGCTGGAGGGTGCTCACCCCCGAGGCACAGAAAATCATGGACGGTCTGTACCACGTGAGGGCTGAACTGAACGAAGACGAGGCAGGGTGCCTCCTGCGAGGGCATCGTCTGGTGATCCCGACGGCTTTGACGAGCCGAGTAGTTCAGCTGGCGCATGTAGGGCACCAGGGAATGGTTAAAACAAAGGCCCGGCTGCGGACGAAGGTGTGGTTCCCGCTAATGGACGACATGGTGGAAACTGCTGTGCGCACATGCACGGCCTGCCAAACCACAGGCGACAGCCCCCGCGAAGCACCCATAATCGTGGAACCCAGGCCCCGAGGCCCTTGGGAAAGGGTCAGCATGGATTTTGGCAGCCTTCCGGATGGACGACACACGCTAGTGATGATCGATGATCACTCCAAGTACCCGGAAGTCGAAATTATCACCAGCACCAGCGCCGACTGTGTGATTCCCAAGATAGAGAAAATCATTGCCACACACGGAGCCATGAAAGAACTCAGAACGGACAATGGCCCGCCATTTCAGGGCCAAGACTTTGCAGACTATCTCTCATCCCAAGGAATTCGCCACAGGCGCATCACCCCAAGGTGGCCTCAGGCCAATGGAGAGGCCGAGCGGTTCATGAGAACCTTAAACAAAGTAATCCGTATTGCGCATGATAAAGGGCAGTCTGTGGAGATGGCCATTTTCACCTTTCTCCGCAGTTACCGCCAGACCCCTCACTCCACAACGGGGGTAGCTCCTGCACACCTTCTCCTAGGGCGAGTAATAACGGACTCCATTCCTCATCATCCCCAGTGGGCCCCTGAACTGATAAAGGAACAGACTGTAGAAATGAGGAGGCGGGCCGCCTATGATCAGATCAGCAAGAAACGGAGGGCGGTGGCCCCCCATATCAAAAGGGGTGACCTAGTGCTCATAAAAAATCGGGCCACTGGGGGAAAATTCAAACTCAGTTATGAAAGACGACCATGGCGAGTCAGTGGTGTGAAGGGCACCCGCATCACAGCTACCCGAGGACGAGACAAGGTGACTCGCAACGTATCTCATTTCAAACTCTACCACCCGGCGAGTAGCGAGCCAAGGCGCCAGCAAGGCGACAGAGAAACCGAAACTGCAACAATGGTGCCGCCTGGTGAATCAACATCTCAGCACGAGGTCCGGCCACGTGCCGAGCAGCCGGTCCCTGGTGAGGATGTGGGCGGAGACCCGGAGGCCTTGGATGAGGCCCCAGATCCGGAGGGGGCCGACAATGAGGCGCCAAGCCAAGAGGTGGAGACTGGAACAGAGCCGATGACTCAGCGAGGGTCCCAGCGCCAGCTACGTGCTAACCCCACCCCCTCCAGCTGGCTGAGAGACTACTTTACGTAAGACTGTTCTAATTTATATGTGTGCCCGCAATGTTTTGAACTGAATGCGCTAGCATTTGTGAAGGACGCTGAAGGTACCGGTCCCGATGCGAATGAGACAGTGGGCTCGATCAGACCATATTTGCAATGTTACAGTGTGTTTTTGGTTTTTGTTGTTTTCTTCTTGTTTTAGGAGGAATGTTGTGTCCCCGAGGGTCCGCCCCCGAGGTCCGGAGGGACGGACAAGTTGGTCATGTGACCGCCCTATAATAAAAAGAGGTCGAGCACGTGAGAGGGCGTTCAGAGACGTGCGCCGACCGACCAAGCAACTTTATTCCCCGTGTCTGGCTGAGTTTATTCTAGGACCACGTGCTAGGCCTAGTCAGGGTTAGAGATCCTTTGTTGAGCGTAGATCACCCGACACAACAACACCTACTGCATGATGCTGAGTGGCAAAAAATACGGAAATATCCACATGAAGTGTCACACAATGCTCAATTTAAGAATATTCATTCATTTACGGTTTAAAATAGAGCGTACCTGACACGTAAACGTGTTGGTAGAATTAATCCCGGTGAGGACGTGGGTGACCCCTGATGCAGTGGTTAATTTGTAAAAAAAACTGCCGGGGCTCTCGTTAGGAGGCAGTTTGCACCAGCCCATTTCTCCTGTTAGTGCCGCCTAAAACAGAAGCAACTGCTAACCATGAAAGGTGGGAGAGGATGTGGCATAATGGCCAGAGCTGTCGACTATGGAGATAGGGAACCATGTTCGAGCCTCAGTGTTGGTTCAAAATCCTGTGATTCTGGGCAAATCACTTAATCTCCCCGTAAATGAATGTGTCCTTGGCTAGTGCTCATTAAAAGCGCTCATGTTGATGGTTAAGTGCCGGTGAGCACCGGAAACTACTAGCTCAAATTAAGCACTGTCCTGATGCCGCAAATTTGATGCCAAACTGCCTCCATGATTAGGGTTTGCAGCTCTCTGTTGGCCTACTTGTCTAAGGTTGAGAAACTACTGTCCATACAACAGGTTGTCCACAGGTTAATTCTCTCGAATTCTTAGAGCTAGACCTTTTCCCCTGGCCAAAAAATGACAAGGCTTCTATCAAATTCATAGACCTGGCACTGCTCTTAGCAAAGAGAAGCATTTCTTTAAACTGGAAAAGTTCCACCTCTCCCTCATTAGAGACATGGAGTAGTCTTACTACTCTTGGGTTAAGTACGCTTCTCCACAGGGCGGAAAGAGCAGGTTTGCGGAATCATTTCTTAGCACAAGCCTGGGATCTGCTAGTGAAAGCGTTTGAAGCCCTTGTCAAAAATAATGATGGCCCTCCATAGACGCTCCTTGACAATTCCACATATACACCGTATTCATTTTATACTTCTGCTTCACATGATAGAGACTCTAGGGAGAAGATTAAGTAGGATTTTGCCTCAGGGTTGCATCACTTTTATGGTGCAGCACCAACGTAAAATCTATTTTGGTATTTACAAAGCGATGCAAAGCGTGACTTTGAGTGACTTTGTTAGATAAAAAAAAGTAATGCAAGACGGCGCTATGCGTTGCCTTGAATCTGGAGGCATTACATGGGTGGTGCACCCCTGCATTTTGACTCAAACCCAAATTTCCGATGGACAGTAAACATAGGTTTGCGCCTAAATGTTGCTCCTACCTGAGGATAAATATCTTTATTTCTCCTCATTATTTCCTCTTTGAATGTTTGCTACATTCTGCCTCTAAGAATAGTTTTTATGCAGGAAGGTGCCCGCACTGTACAAAAGCTGTCTGCATAAAGGTGCCTGAATTGACGATTGGCTGCCAGATTCATTTCTGCTCCCTCTACAGTAATGTCCCTTGCCACGCTGTGTTGCTTCAAAGTTTAGTAAATCTGACCCAGGTGCTTTATTGGTACGGACTCTGTAAATTCGATGCTGACCTTTTCTTTCTGTTGGATGAGGGGAAGGTTAGCAGGTGTTTAGGGTTTGTTTCTTTTAAATTGCAGAAACTGTATCAATTATGCTATAGCTTCTTTATAGCAGAAAGGTTGCGTACCTTTTGCATAATATTACTTACTGCTGCATAATTGTGCAACATGTGCAAAGCCACTTTTGATAATGTGCCAATAAATATACATTAAAAAAGAGAGTTCCTTTTTGCTAAATTGGTTGGGACCTTCATATTGTTCTGGTCCTGCAAGAATACTTTACACAACCAGGGGTAAGCTAAGAAATCCTCTTTGAAGCCTGCTTATTGCTTTTGGGTACATATTTACTTAGAGTTTTGGGAGTTCTCCACTCTATAGTCCAGTTTGTCACACGCATATTCTCTGGAAACTCTACAAATCTGAAATTCTTATGTTCCACACTGTCAGTGGGCCAGCATAGGTAATGTCTGGTGTCAGACCCTTGAGGGCAGAAAAATGCCCAAATCATTCCATGGATTGCCCCTGTGAATACCCTACTCTGTCCACAAATCATTCATTAGGTTTAGAGACATTACTTGCTCTCACTTGTCTTCCTTAATCTGAACAGTGTCCAACTAGGTGTGGTAGAACCAAGTTTAATTTACCCACATACTTAGTTATGTGCTGTCTCTGGTGTTTGCACCTTGAAATGCTCTTTGCAGACCAAGAGGAATCCAATGCAACAGATGTAGCCATTAAAGGTGTGAATGGAGTGGTCAAGTCCTGTTCCTATTCAGCATACAAGTACAAAGTACTAGTAGAGCTTAGTGGCACTGGCTAAGCTGTTGTGCAGTGGACATGTGTAAAAGAACTAATCTGAAGATAAAATCAATGTGTTATAATCCCCTGCACATCTGGTCTCAAGTTGCAGGATCAACATCTACTAAACAATTTCTAGTTCTGTTAAAATTGAAATAATCTGATGAATAATGTAACTTTGTGAGTCACCAGGTGTCACATTGAGCTTTTTTCAACCACCCAGCAAAGAGATCCATGGTTTGTGAAACTTGAAATATGAGGGTATGCCAAGGGATGCTTTCCAGTACTCATGGTGACCTTACATCCTGGCTTGGCCACTGATAGGCCTCTTGTACACGCCAAGCAAAGTGGTGAATGATAGAAGATTGTTTTCATTGACCCACAAGTTCCACACCATCCATGGCTGGTGCGTCCCTTGTTTTTTCGGCAGATCAGTAACTCCTTCATCCTTCTCAAAATAAACAGAAATACATTTTCTGCTAGCAAAACTCCTGGTGCCTACTATACTTCCATTGGAAAAATGACAAAGTACCTCTCATGGGAAAAAGGCTAACCCAGATAGTCTAGCCTGAGTCATACATATCTAAAAACATACACATGAATTCACAAAACCTTGTCTCTAATTCTTTGTTACCTACACTATTAAATACAGTGTGACAATGTCCTAACCTCTGGGACCCCGAATTAATCTCATACCAGGCCAACCACGCTTTCCTGCCTCTATCCCTGGTGACTTTTTCATCCTTAGTGGAATGAGAGCAGCAATGTGGGCAGGGTAATTCAGGATCATTGAGTCTACAATTAAAGTAACTTTGCTTCTCTCATATAGGACTAGATAACAATTTTCCATGACTTCTTCGTTTGAATGATGGCTAGGTTTCCTGTGAGTTTGTTGGAAGTTCAAGGAGCCAGAACCTAACTTTGGATAAAAAAGTGGACTTTCTGGTGCACAGATCTACACCAGGAGATAGCAGCTGTACTGCGGGAACCCAGAAATTCCAACTTACTAGCATTCCCCTGGGAACAGTAACACCATGAAAACACCACAATCAAGGCCTTTCTGCCCACTGGAGCTCTAGAGGACCAAGCTAACACAGTGGATCACCCACCAGTGGTTCAGCATCGGCCTCTTGCTCACTTGAGTTGCCCTGTTGTAATAACCTGTCCTGGCGGGAAGGACCTTCGTATGCACGACCCAATAGAGAAAACACCAGTGAGGGCGTTAAAGCACCAGACCTAACAAGAGTCTTCCTCTCCCTTACCACTCAGCTACCAACACCATCACGCGCACTTAAACTGAGCTAATGTTCATGCATGCTAATACATACACTTTATCTGTATGTTCATCAAATGGAAAATAATATTTGTTGTCTGTATGAAGAACTGTTAACTCCTTAGATTGTGGTCGAATGATTCTAGCAACTCTTATTTAGCTTTGGAGATACCTGTCCAATTTCTTGACTGCGTGAACGGGAGCTGCTGGCAATATGTGACTACGCTCACAACAGCGATTCAAAAGATGGGTCATTCAATCTAATTTAGAATATACTATTCATGATCAAAATATATCTATCATCACCATCTATTGTATCTCAAATATTTAGTAGTTTTAAACTGTTGCATCATTTATGGTTTGTTGTGATGCAAAAGAAACTGGGTTACATACAATTTACAATCTTGTGGTGTGCTACCTCCCACTTTCCTCTGCAAGCAAGGACCTGATTAAGAGGAGAGCGGCAAAGGAGAATGTGCCAAAAGTTGTAGATAGTCCATTCACACATCTGGCGGTATAAATGTCATACATAATGTACTCTATTGGTGGACATGCTGTCAGTGGAAAAGTCTTTTGCTTCGCCATCAACCCTGCGATGATTTCAAGCTGACTCAGTCAGACACAGGGGCTGCACATCTGCCAAATCATGATTCATTACCATGTGGGGCAAAAAAACTACATGATAAACTGAGATGGAAATTTGGTGGACTTTCATGAAAACCTAAGTATGGTGCCTGCAGAACAATGGGCGGGTGCGACATGTAAGCAAGTATGCGATGAGAACCATTGGTCTGGCTTTAATGTGATACCACATATAAACAAAAGCTGATACAAATGTAGAAATGCTGTTGGCATGTATTAGCACCGGGATTTCCAACTGGTAGCTCGGGAGCTAGTGGTAGCTCACAAGCATCCTAGATGTTGATCTTAGAAGTGAAGTCAAGCCTAGTACCTAATTTAGGGAGTCTGTGTATATTGTAGAATGCAGGACTGCTGATGTGAAGACTCTTAGAGTGACACACACTCAAACTAATGGCAGGGAATCATGATAACAATCAAGCACATACTGTGTCGCCATATGGGGTCTGCCACATGACCGTCTGTCTCAACGCTCAATCTCGCTAAGTCACAAGGAAATTGGCCCTGATATAGGTCCTCCTCTATCAATCACACCATGACTGTGAACAATCATCCTGGAAACAAGAGTACCAGCAGTAGCATGAGCAGTAACCAGTGCTAATACACTGAAGTGTGGAACTGCAGAAGTCAGAGTGAAAATGTGTTAGTTAGGCGCATAATTAGTCCAAAAGCTGAGGAGAGCAGGATATGGATCCAGAGCTGAGACAACTAAGAGACTCATATTCATTCATTTGTGTATGTATTTGCATGTGTGCACATTTATGTGGGGTGTCTGTGTGACATTGTGTCCCTCCTCAAGAAACAGTGTCTCTACTTGTATTTGTAGCCATTTTTGATAAAATTGCCCATTCACACACTGGGGTTGCTGGAAGCAACTGTCAAGACTTAGGGCATTATGACATTTGGCCCATATACTCCTATGGGAATGATGACAGTAGTTAATAAACCCATTAGAATTACAAGTTGTTGTTTTCTCAATGGGTATATGGCTGCTGAAAAGAATTTGAAAATCTGGAGGACAACGTGCAGAAATCAGTTTTAAAACACCGTTTTCCACATGTAATTCCCCAAAAATGTGGAATTCCCATTATTCCACACCACCAGAATTATTGGTACCTCTGGTAATGGTAATTCTGGTGTGGGGAAATAACAGGAATGTTTTCCAAGCAACTAGTAATCTGCCGCTTAGTGCACAACACCAAAATCACTTTTCATGCACACTGTTCTAGACCAGTCACCGACGTACACACGTTGGAAATTTGTATCTGGTGTAAGACAGAAAACGACATGTGTTTTTTCGTTTTTAACCCAAAATGTGTGAACAGATGAGAAAAAGAAGAAACATCTTCTTAAATGTCTTTGTTGGTGTATATAGTGCACAACCAGAAAAAGCCTTTTTGTACTGGTGCTTTTTGATGGCAACATGTTGGCTTTAGAATCAAAGTGATATGTAGAGGAAAGTGTCTGGATTGCTAATTAATCTGCATTACTCATACTTTCTGTGTCCTAGTTTCTTGTGATATAATTTTACTGTTGGAGTGTTTATATCGCTGTCCCTTCAACATAAGATTTCTGAGCATCACCTATCTGTTGGCCCTATGTGAGACAGTGATGTTCAACAAACCCTCAGTTTTTTCAACTGCACTAAGTATACTGGAACTTGCAAGCCCTTTCTAACAAAGTGAACCCGCAAGTCCCAACATGCTTAATAGTGTTAGAAGAAAAATCAGGACTGTGTGAGGGGCACCGTCGCTATAGGAGCTCAGGTAACAACTGTGATCCTTCCTCCTCCATTAGGGAGTTCCTAGTTCTGGTAACAGAGATATTTTTTGCATGTGGAGCTGGGCACATCAAGGTAAAACCCCTAATGAGGCAGTCTGGCACAACTCTAACTCATAAGATGGTTGTAGTCTTGAATGTTGAGAGGGAATATTGCAATAACTTAATATCACACCACACCGAGCTGCAGCCGATTGTGATGAGTGACTTTGAATCAAAAAAATCAGTCAATACACTCTCACTGTATAATACTTTGTTATCATATGTTTCTTTGGCGATGTCTGAAATTATACCTGTGGATATTTTAAAAAAGTTGAAATATATATATATATATATATGTATGTATATATATATATATATATATATATATATATATAGATACATATATATATATATATATATATATATATATATATATATATATATATATATATATATATATATATATATATCCAAACGGGTCCTCAGCAAGGCACTCGGAGCAACATACAGCCACGCTACCTCAAGAAAACAGCAGGACCAGGTATTCCGTGAGTTGCTGTTTTTTTATTCAGCAACAAACGACAGCATAACGTTTCGGCCTCTCACAGGCCTTGATCATATATATATATATATATATATATATATATATATATATATATATATATATATATATATATATATATATATATATATATTAGTTAAAACAAACAAAAGAGAGGAGAGGAGTTGGCCTAATGGCTAGAGCAGTCAACCTCGAATCTGGAGAACTGGGTTCAAGTCTCTGCAATGACGCTCAACATCCTGTAATCCTGTAATTCTGGGCAAATCACTTAATCTCCCCGTGCCTAACAAAAATGAATGTGTGTCCTCATGTAACGTAACTGGTGCTATGTAAGGCGCTCTGATACCTGATTCGGGTCAAGTTCGCACTATATAAAACTCTGCCAAAAAAAAAAATATATATATATATATATATATATATATAGAAAGGGAAGTGCATGTAGAGAAGTACAGCTTTACAATTCCTAACTCCACATCTCTGTACCTTGAGGACATATATATCATCCAGGTTCTTATATGTGGAGTTAGGTATAGAAAATCTGCACATACCTGTTGATATGTTGTCCTTGCTCTTTTGACTATGATATTAAGGTATCACAATATTCCCTACTTGGCATTCAAGGCTCACACCCATAAGAGTAATCAGCTGATTGAGCAGGAGAGGTCTCTATGAGGACAAACACTTTTTATGCAGTCATGCCTAGACTCTGCAGCAACAGAAGGCCCAAGATGCCAAGCCTCTTCCCCTCCTCTGACAGCCCTAACCCGGCTCTCTCCACACTGCATAACGGTATATTGCAGATGCTTACTGCTATCACAGAGACTCCGGCCGCAGTGCTGTTGGGTTTTGGCCCCGTGTTGAAGTGCTTCTTTATCTTTCCAGCCACCGACAGCTGATGCTCGTTTTCCGGAAGGCCGTCATCCTGCAAATGTAAAATGAGATAGCTTCTCAGACCCACACTCACAAAAATCAAGGCTAAACCTGGCATTCCTTACAATGGCTAGAATCTGCGTATAAAAACATCTACATTGCTTGAGAAGGACCTAAACCAATCAGGCATTCTAGTTCCAAATACACTGCATATTTCATTTGGAATAAACTGTGAGAGAAGCTGACTTGAGCAGAAGGTCACTGCCATGAATCGGAGCCTGAGTTGAATTACAGTCTGCTGTATTGCATCCCCAACTTTCTAGTTTTCCCCTACTTTCTTGTTTGGCATTGAAAGAACACCAGCTATCTATGCCTGATTTCCAAATCATATAGAGGTCACATGTGGCTTCTGATCATTAGCAGAGAAGACAGAACAGAAGCAAGATATGTTGTATAGCACCTCATGATGTGTTACTATGTTCTGCTTTAGTTTAATTGTATCTTTGTATTAAAGGTTTCTGCGCTACAGTGGCCACTTTGTGGTGGTGGTTCTACTGATTTTATGCCCACGTTGTCACAGAACTGGTCTGGTTTACTATCTGCTGAGCATTGTAGAGATAGCATAAAAGTCTAGTGTTGTAGGTCCATCACATTGACACATAGAAAACCTACATAGAAAATGAAAAATAATACTTTACAAAGCTTAAAATGCAGCAACATGTCATATCAGTCCACTAGATGGTACTGCAATAATATCTAGGGTATCTGCCTTGCTTGTATGAAGCCTTTAACAGTGCAATTCATACTTGATGGTCAAAATGGGTTGCAAGACTTCCCGACAAATTAACCAGCGGGATGCCCTCTGTAAGCTGGAGGCCTTACACATTCCATCACATATGATGACTTTATCTGTAACTATATTCTGCTTTCTCACCACCCTAGGAAAGTGTAGGTGGTGGTCGGGGGTGTAACACAGGCCCCCGCATCCCCCGCGGTGCGGGTGGGGCCCAAGCTCCAGGAGGGCCCCTCAGCACTGCCCTCTGTCCGGAGAGCTCCAGATTGAGCTCTGAGGGGGCCCATCTAAGTTCCGTGCAGGGAGGCCTCAGTTTTAGTTACGCCAGTGGTGGTGGTTTATTTTTATTAATGAGTGAGCACATGATGCATATTCTACAGGTGAGTAGGGGCTAACCTGTGTAGAATATGACAGCAGAAAATGGAAGGAATTTAACCGTGGTGTGATGAGAGTGACATTCAGCAAAATTTGGGTTTTCTCCTTATCTTGAATACACACATTATCCGATCATGCCTCTGAATGGTGGCTTTACTCCAGATATGTGTGATGATGTAATGCTTGTCGGAGTTTTTTTGAACCCCTACAGTCTCATGTGCATCATAACCACAACTCGTATGGAGCACATTTGCAGATCAGCCAGTTATTGTGACTAGTCATTAAGTGCTCATAGCCCAAGTTGTGCTCTGAAGCCAGACCATTAAAACAGCGGAAACATTAATCACCATATGACCAATGAGCTACTTACGATAACCCAGGGGTGTTCAAGTACTTGCAAGGCCGAGAATCGCTGGTTGACATCTACCTGAAGCATCATTGTGATCAGTTCCTGTAAATGAGCAGGAGAATCCAAGTTAAGACACTGTCATAAGGAGGGCAAGCTCTCTGCTTTCTTAAACAATGCACTCCTCCAGATGGCATGAATCATTTTTATGCAAACCATCTTTAGTACCTGGTATATCACTGCAGAATATTAATTATCACAATATTTATGTGATCATTCTGCGGGTGCATATGTCAAGTTTACTAATTCGTAAGAACATAAACATGTTACATAAGGTTAAAACATGAAAAGTATAGAAAAACGTCAGGCAAACAGGCAAAGAAATCAGAAAAAAAGATTTTGGTAGTAATAGAAAATTCTCCAATTTCAGGAGAAAACTTTGATGGGAATCCGTCACAATAAACAAATAAAGGTGTAGAAAATTCCACCAGTGGCTTTACACATCCGGTAGAAATCTGAGGATATTTTATTGGTACCCATTTCTAAATCAGTGCTGTAAAGAAAGCATTTGAATATATTCTACCAACTTTTTTCACAGAATTATTGCATAATATATTGCACACAATATATTGCAGTGTCGATCCTTGCGTGCCTTTTTAAATTGAAAATTGAAATTTGGCTCAGTTAGTCAATGAACACATCTATTACCCGTTTGTGCAAAAAATATGTATGCAACAGTATCTAAAGACACAAAATTACCCTGTCAAAATACTGTGCCCAGAATATTGACTTTCACAATATCCTGAGGTAAATACATATAGGTAAGTACAAATTTTCTAGTTTTATCTTCACATCTACATACCTTGAAGATATAAATGTATTCAAGGTACATAGGGTGGAATAAAGGATATACAATTATACTTACTAATATATACTTAATGTTACGTTATTTTGGAAGTTGATACTCTGGATACAATATTTTTGGCAAGACGATATTTAAAATGTCTATATTTTGGTAGAACATTAGTGAATACGTTAATTCAATTGAGTACTCAACCTTAAATATCATAACATTCATGTTTGCTTTTGATCAAACAGTTTACTAAGTTCTGTAAGTCTTCTAATCTTGCCTCATTAATTTCTGTTATAGGCACATTGACAGACAAAAAGCATAGTCCGGATAATTTAATTGTAGTAGGAGATTTTAATATCCATTTATGTGAGAGCCCTCTTGATTCAACTTACAATATGTTTAAATGCACTGTGGTAGGATGTTATGTCGGACCATACCAGGGAGGGCTCAGAACGTAATGCAATCTTAAACAGCTATAACCTTGTCTTTTCCTTGGACAAATTGGCAAATTCTGCAAATACATACATTAGACCAACTTTTACGGGTAGGGATTGTGTCTCCATAATTGAATATATTTTTGCATCTGCACCCCTTTTCATGATGATTTCTAATTTTGGTATACTCCCTAGCCTGTTTAGTGACCTTAATCCCCTCTCTCTCTCTCATTAAGTGGGGCTGAGTTCTCTAATTAGAAGTCTGCCAGGGTTACAGGGAGTGTATTCTCCAATAAATCAAGGTAGGCGACTAAGGTGATCACATGTGGAGTCTATGCATTTTAAACATTCCCTTTTCTATGGTTGTATGCAAGAGCTTTTTATATGTCTGGATTTGTACTCTACTAATGGGGCAATCCTTACCGCTCTTGCGGGTCTTTCTCATAAGGTGACAGTTTTACTTAACATATCTGCTGTTAATACCGATTCATTTGATCCAAAATGTTTCTACCATAATTGCTCCAAGGCATTGCGAAGTTTGAAGGAAGCTTTAAAATATGTATCTAGAGACAAGGAGTGCATTATAGCATGTCAGAGGTCTTTCAAATTTGAACTAAAAAAGCGTCAAACCATCATTAGAGATATAGCTTGGGATGACTAAGTGCAAGCAAGTGTAAGTAAAGAAAGCACCCTGTTTTGGAGTGTAATTAATAAGCCTGGTTTTACACACAGAAATGTCTGGCTCTATGCCACCAAATTACAGCTATCCAGTGCATTGCTCATTTTGAAGGGGTTTATAATTGCATGCCTATTCTAGCAAATAATGAACTGGGTTCGTCTGCAGTAGCGAGGTCTAATCTCGTACTTACATTAGATGAAGCCAATAAGGGAGTCTTAGCTTTGTTAAGAAATAAGGACCCAGGGCTTGATGGAATACACCTGACTTGTTCATTGGTGATATTGAGATTTGGGGACCAACACTGACATTGGTTTTAATTGCAGCAGTTAGGGACGACCCTCCATCCTCTAAGACTCCCTCAGTAACAGTCCCTGTATTTAAGAAAGGTGACCAAGACAATCTACAATGCTATAGACCAATATCTTTTATTGCCTCTTTTTTAATGTTTTGAGGTGGGTGCTATTGGATAGGTTATCGAGACAAATTATGGAGTAGGATTTCTCTATAGGGGTGGAACTGGACATTGTTCATTTCTTGAGAGATTTACACACACACATACTACAGAATCTGTAGTTACACTAAGGACTAAGGATGTACCCATTTTATTTAGAACTAGTAAGGGGGTTTGACAAGGGTTTATACTTGACCATTTTTTGTTCGCTCTCTACATAAAAGAGCTAGAGCAAGTTCTATTTACTGCTAAGGCTGACTGCCCTAAGACAGGTGTGTGCTCACTTCTGTTTTTGCTATTTGCAGGCGATGCAGTCCTGATGGCCAAGACATCAGTTGGTCTACAGTTACCGTTGAACAAATTTGTAGGTTTTATGGATATCCTGGATCTTTCTGTCAATTTTAGTGAATCTTTTGTTATGGTGGTGGGCCCTCGTTCAACCAGAATAAAAACATTTAGGATGTGTAATTACAATCTGTATATAATTAAGGTTTTCCCAATTTTTTTGCCAGCATGAACTGGAAATCCCTGACTGCTACCAAGAAAGAGGAGTTTATTAAGGGGAATGCAGTCATATCTAGTTTTGCCCATAGACTACGGAGTAGACCCCCCCAAGCTTTAACAAAGATTTACAAGGCAAAGTTTATGTCTAAGGTCACATACAGCAGTGATTTCTGGGGATACATGAGGACCAAACCTTTGCAGACCGTTGAAAACATGTTTTTAATGTGGTTGCTGAGTGTACCTCATAGTACCCTATCAATTTGCATGCATGAAGGACTAAGGGTATAGTACCTTAGTGACAGGATTGCCCTGAGGCCTCTGCTATGTTGGATTAAGGTCTGGAGGAGGACTGAATCTCACTTGAACAGGGTGATTCTTAAGAACTGTTTATTACTTGTCCATGCATCTAAGATTCCTTCAATTGCCTATATCAAGGAAACATTTAAACGTTTGGGGAGGGAGAAATTATTTCTCAGTCTGCAGACCATGGTTATCAGAGAGTTGAAATGGGGGAGGGAAAAATGTAGTAATACATTATTTGTGTTTAAAATTATTTGTATTATCTTAAATACAGTTGTGTGATGTGCATTGTGTCCCACGTGAACAACGGAAGACATAATAACAATAATGTTCATTACATTTATAAAGACAGCACACAAAATAAAGTTACATGTTTCCAAAACTATAACAAACTACTATCGGGTAGCTGGTTTGTTTGTATGTGAGGTGTTTAAACAGAGAGAGACCCTTTGTCAGCAAACAAGGGAGTAGAGTACTATCAGTACAAAAAACTAATTATCCCTTGATTCACTCAATCAACAAGAACGCCTATCAATAGTGGAATTCTTAACTCATATAAAACACATAGATAAACTAAAAAAGATCTCACTCAAAGTCCCTGAGACACTCAAACAATGATACTACTATAACATGCAGTGCAAACAAATCAATTTATTTCTTTAGTACTTGTAAATATTATTAAATCACAAATATTATTAAAAAAACACCTATAATAAAACACAATGCATCATTTCAGCATAATTAAAAACAATACAATTCATCAGATCAGGACATAACATAACATCTTATGACACTTTTGTTTGTATGTGAGGCATACAAACAAACCAGCTAGCTGATTCCTTTGATTGATACAAGGGCTTGGCTTCATTTGATAATTTTTCTATGTGGTCATTAGTTATAGTTATAGGTATTTAAGATAATACGAATAATATACAACACAGTTAACAATGATTATACATTGTTTTGCTATTGCCTCCTTGAACAGTACAATTGTAATCTGCCAGTAAGCTTGCTTTTGCACTGTTTATCCATACACATTTGTAATAAGTACCACCGTTCTTCTGTAATACACATAGTAATTTACAAAGGAGCAGACTAATCAGTAGCAAGACACGGATTCAGAAGTATTCTTAGCAATGCTACAACAAAATAACATGATCCTACAATAGTAGACACTTCAAACTGAGGATGTTGTTGTTTATTTTGGATACTAAGGGAACTAGCATTGGTTGTGCAATGTCTGCTTTGTAAGATCTTCTTTGTCCGTTATGTTGTTTGTTCTTTAATGTTATTTTAGCCCCCTGTTCTCGGAATGCAAATGACATTAATAATAGGCACTAAATTACATTAGGAAAAAAGGCATTAACTGGGGAGGTTTCATTGAGAGGAGGTCACTATTACTACAAGTCACATTATGAATATACACTAGAAACCTTCACTCAGTTAAATGCTATCATAGGTTACTCCAGTAACATCTATACTTTGTCAATCGCACATTCCCACTCAAGAGAAAGATGGATGGGGACTTGTATTCGCTTGTAATGTTGAAGCATAATTCTACCCTAACTGTGATCTAGTTAATGCAATTATGGTGGTCTGGTCGTCCTCAAAATACTGCTGGATCAATCAGGAGTATCTGTTTAATTGAAGAAGAAGGAAGACTCTATAAGTTCTGTTACATTTCCAAATTCATCTGCATTTCGCTCACTCATCTTCGAAAATATAGGAGAAACAAGTCGTCTATTGAATTTTTATTCTAGGCAATACCTTTGCGGTGTCAGAAACATTATCCCAGTAAGGCGACGGGAAATCCATCTGGCCCATCAGAATCTGATCAAAAAGCACCTCTTGGTCATCTCCACTTCTGCAAAAACAAATTCACAAAACATGAATCAATGGAAGGCACCAATCAATCCGTCTATCCAGTCCAACCCATATTCAGCAAAACTAACTCATAACTTAGACGTTTTCTAATGAAAGTGCAATGACTGTAATGTACCTTCTGATGCCGTCTTTAGCATGTTTGTCTTCAGCAACAGGCTGTGTCTACCAACTTTATGTCATAATTTAATGCAGGAAAATAGTCGTACAAAAATATAGCCAGATTATCAGCTACCACAATATTGTGAAGTATATGTATTCAAGTATAGAGTTACTATTCTTAATTCCACACCATGATTGAGTCAAATGCCCTGTTCTACCTCAACAATGGCAATAAATATAATATTATATTTTATGCTTCTGCTAATCTGGATTATAACAATAATTTTTTTATGTGTAGGGTTTTAGTCGAAACCAGGCTGGAACAGGTACAATTTCTGTTGTATTGTAAAATCACAAGGAAGGCAGTTGTTTCCCTGTATAAAGTGTTGTTTTCCTGTATAAAGTGTTGTTTCCCTGTATAAAGTAATTGATACAAGCAATCTGTATCCCAATAAAAATGTTTTTTCTCAAGTCAATGTTTCTGAACTCTGTGAACGTTTTTATTAGAATAGTAGCTCGAAATAATGTGTGTTATTGGGACTCGGAGACTTCGTACTCCGTCCTGACAAAAAGTAAAAAAGAAAGGTGCAAGGTATAATTACTTTAGGGTATGAGGTATGGTTACTTAAGATAACTGTGATGATGAAAATCAGTGGTTTTGTTTGTTTATTATGGTATGTTTCAACTGCCATTTTCACCTGCCTATAACTGTCACTTTAACTTTTGTTCTTTTCAATGATATATGTGTATATCGGTATATATATATATATGTGTGTGTATGTGAGTGTCATGATACATATATGTGGAGTTAAAAACAGTAAATCCATACTCAGCTATGTTTACTTACCTTTGCAATATTATGGTTGTCTATGTAAAGGCTGCAATATTGTTTTTGTAGGACAATATTTAAATCACAATATTTTGGTTGAATACTGTTTCAACCCTTCTTGTGTCATGCTCTTTCCGTTAACATTGCCAGCCACTATATCGAGTCTGCGCATCACAGACAGTAGAGATCCTTTTTGGGCTACGGGCTCCTTGTAGTTGAAGACATGCGGCACAGTGACACAAAGGCAGCATCAGTGCGGAATATTGAAAAGGCCAATCAAATAGCAGAGTTAAGGAGAATGTTATACTTTCATAGAGTAACATTACCAAAGCACAACAGCAAATGACAACTGAAAGAGAAACAAGACAATCAAGATACACATCGCCCTGTAAGAGGTTAACATTCTACATACCCACGAAATGGAGGAAAACCACAGAGCAGGATGTATGTGATAACACCAGCTGCCCAGATGTCCACTTTCAGGCCATACCTGTAAATAAACCACAAACTGTCGGTTAAAGCTGGTACATTGGGAGGTTTTTAAGTGCTAGAACATGGCATAAACACTATAGAGAAAGTTATATTATATTTTATGGTATGTTAACAGTGTTTTTATATCAAGCTAATCACTCTTGAGGGTATCCAGGTGCTTGATTGGAGGGGTGTTAAGTCAGCCCTCTAAGGTTTACTCTAAAAAGACCGGTCTTTAGCTTCTTGTGAAAGTCATGAAGAGAGGAGGAGGCTCTGATCTGTTGCAGGCATGGTCAGCCTGGCCATAGCATGCACCAGGCATTTCCCCGGTAAGCTACCATGATGGGGGCCGGTTTTGGACCCCTGGGGCTGTGTTTTTTAACCTGGGGCAGGTTTTGCAGCATAGCTGCAAAATGATCCCCCTTGTAACAAACGCGTCCGACACCGGCACTGGCTAACAGCTCGGATGCCCCCCACCCCGGAGGCTTGCCGAGCTGTTCTGCCAGGGCCGGTTTCGGTTCACAGTCTGGCCGTGGTTGCAGGAGGTCCATCCAGTTTTTCTATGAGTGTGTCTCCCTGTTCTACGCGTGGACGGTGTGTTAATGGCAGAGCGGATGTGTCTGAGAGGTTGATAGAAGTAAATGCTGCTGATCAGGCAAGCGAGGCCGGTGTTGTGGAGTGCTTTGTAGATGTGGGTGAGGAGTTGGAACTGTTCACACTTTTCTATCGGGAGCCAGTGGAGTTCATTAACACCATGCGTGCGGGCTCATTTTGCTGCTGTGCGCTGACTTTTTTAAAAACCCATTGTTCATGAAGAGCTCAGCTCGTCATGAGTGTATGGAGGTGTACACCATGACGTCCTGAGCGTCCAAGGGGTTAAGGTGTGGTGTGATGTGGGCTCAATGTGGGAGTAAAGGACTAATCTGGCTTCTGTGTTTTGGAGGTCTGAGGTTTTTTGGGAGCTGGGTAGAAGGTGTTGCCATAGTCTAGTCTGCTAGTGGTGAGGTATGAGGTGATCATTTTTCTGGTGTTCTCTGGTTGTAACTTGAAGATTGTCTTCAGCATACTTAGGATATTGAAGCAGGATGTGTTCATTGCATTGACGTTGGCTGCCATGTCCAGTTTGTTGTCTATAATGATTCTGAGATGTCTTGTGAGAAAGGCGTGGGGGTGGGTCCAAGGTTGCTTGGGACACAAGGTGAAGTACCGTGGCAAGGGCTCTTTCCTGAAGACCACCATTTTAGTCTTGTCCAAGTTCAGTTTGAGGCAATTGGATTTCATCCAGGTGGCTAATACGGTCACGCATGTGGTGAACGTGTTCCTGGCGTTAGGTGTTTTGTCGGAGAGGAACAGTATCAGTTGTGTGTCATTGGCATAAGTGAGGATGTTTAAGTTGTGGCCTCGTATGACATTGTCCTGAGAAGTCATGTAGATGTTGAAGAGCATCGAGCTGAGCAAGGAGCCCTGGGGGACTCCGCAAATTAGATATCTTGCTTCAGAGTAGTAGAGAGACACGCTGACAGTTTGGGTTCTTCCAGTGAGGAAGGAGCAGATCCATTTGAGGGCATGTCCCTGGAAACCTGCTACATGGAGTGGTCAGACGAGGATGGGAGAGGTGTTGAAAGCTGCTGATAGTTCTAGAAGTTTTCCTCCCTTGTCGAGGATCATCCCAATGTCATCCGTTGCTGCTAGGAGGGTGGTTTCCGTGATGTGGTTGGGTCTAAATCCTGATTGTGGGGTGTTGGGCAGATGGTGTTTGGTGAGGTAGTTGGAGAAGTGCTTGTTGATTGCTTTTTCTAAGACTTTAGCTGGGTAGGAAAAGAGAGATATTGGTCAGCAATTGATGAGCTTGATCAGGTCGGCCTGAGGGTTCCTTTAGGAGGATGCTGATGGCTCTTTTCCGGAAAGATAGCTGTACTGATGGAAGTGTTCAGCAATGAGGTGAGACCAGGGTTTCTGGTGCTGGGCGTGGTCGAGGCACAGACAGGCACATATGGGCTAGCCATTAGTGTGCCAGCAACGCTCATAATGCACATGTCAGCTGTATGTCTGTGATGCAGTCGCCATTAGGTAGGTCCGGGAAAAGAGCATAGCACACTAGGAGGGCGGGGCTGAGGAGGAGCATGATGGCAGGAAAGGAGAAGGCTGCGAGAACAGGTAAAGAGCGTGTGGAGGAGGAAGGGGTACAAAGTGGGATAGAAAGGGGCGTAGAAAGAGATCGAAAGCTGGCAAAGAGTGAGTTAAAAGCACAAAAAGTAGCAGAAAGAGCAAGGGAATAGGCAAAAAGAGCAAGAAAAAAGGCACAAAGAGTGAGTGAAAGCTACACAAAGTCGTAAAAAGTGTGAGAGAAAAGGCAAAAAGAGTGAGAGAAGTAGTATAAAAGTGATAGAGGGGGAGATAGAAGATAGAGAGAGCTCAAAGTGAGGGAGAGAGAGAGAGAGAGCACACAAGAGCGAAAGAGGTACAGGGAGTGCCTTGAAGCGCTGGAGTCAGGTCTGCAAGATCAGAGGACAGGTCGCAGGTAAGGCTGGGGGTGTTGGGCCGGTGCAACTGCTAATGAAATGCACAATGTAATATGAGATCACTACTACATTACACAGCATGAGCAAAATAAACCATATGAAACGGAATGTGACCATTCAGTTACATGGTTTTTGAATTATACCATATCAAGATATAACTCTGGTTCAATACACAATCAGATGATGGACCAGACATCAACCCCTATAGCAACATTAAATATTATTCAACTTGTTCACAATATACTTTTTTCTCCAAGGAAATATGGGAAATGATATGCAGGACTCATCACAAAAGCTAGAGTAAGGGGGTGGGTTAGTGACAGATTTGACAAATTGCACTTTCCCACACACAATATTTTAGGGAGGCTGTATATGAAGTTATATTACATTTAATAATCTGGAAATTATGCAGGTTTTGAAAGCCAAAAACAATCTGTAAATGGAAACCAAGCACACAAAATAGACTCGTTCTTCCCCCGGCCTACATCGATTTCTACCAAGGATATATTTGGGTCACAAAAGATGTATGCCTGGCCAGTGAACTTTGTTATGTACGATTTGTTATAACCTCCAACCCTCCACAATTTGTCTTTTTGGGATGCCAAAAGCCTGAAAAATTGCCACAGGACCTCACTAAAATGTATTATTTGCAAATGATTGTCCTTTGTGAAAATTACTCATGCAGCATGTGTGATATTTGTGAGATGTGCAGATGAAAGGTTTTTATTTCACCCTCATTTTCTTTACTAAAGTTTTAGTATGTAAATGGGTAGTAATTATGTGTTACATTAAAACACACTAAAGGTGAATCAATAGTACAACTAGCTGGGAATGTCTAAGGTTTATAGACGCAAAATGTTCCAATGCCTTTGCACTTTATTTAAAAAAATATACAGCCTATAACGATTCACAACCAATTACTTGGATCGTACAGCAACATCATTGTGTCAGGTCTCAGGATCAGCCTCCATCAGGCACTATTAAAATCCATAAGTGGTTGTGTTTTCACTTTCGTTGATGTAAAACACCAGATGAAACTACTGAAAGATAGGTGGTATAAATGGCTCTGTGCAAAACGATATGGGCCATAATGAAACCAAGTAAAGGGCCCAATTAAAGGGTTCTATGTGGGAGCTGCAGCAGAGCAAGTGTGGACCCATGATTGTCGAGTCACCAAAATGCCTGAGTTAGCAGAAGTGACATCACATGCCCTTTGACCTCTGATTACATCACAGGAAGTAACATACCCTCACTGCTGGCAGCATGAAAGGAAGGGATGTCACATGACCTTTGCTCCTCATGACCTCACAGGAAGTGACATCACCACAATAAAAAAGTACAATAAGTAAAAAATCAAACAATATGTTCAGGAATAATAAAATAAAAAAATATGTTTTTAGACGATGTGCAAGTGCATTCTACTTATTAAATGTATACCAACAGGGCTGCTACCATGTTAGGGATGTAGCCAGCACGGATGTATGTCACTACCACGCGCGCGGTACAACGAAGTACCATTACAACGCGGTTGTAACAACGCAAGTCGTTACAACGACTTTCGTTGGGGGGGCGCAAATTTAAAGAATATAATTTACTATTCCAACACCAGTCCCCGTGGATAGTAGGGAAGGTGTTGGGATAGTAAATTAAATTATTTATTATCATCGAGCGCCACCCAGCGCATTTCGTTGTAACAACTTTCGTTGTTATAACTGCGTGGTAATGGTACTTCGTTGTACCGCGCGCGTTGTAAACGCTGTATACCAGCCAGCACACACTCAGGGTCAGCCATCATTTGCCAAAGACCCATGCTATGCTGTCCAATTAGAGCCACCGCTGTCCAGTTACTGCCACACATGAATGCAATGCTCATTTTCATACGTGTAACACCTTTGGAGATAAAGTGTCACTCAACGTCAAAGGTAAGATGTTGTAACATCACATACAGGTACAGTAGAAACATGAAAATGTCACACAATCACAGTGTACACTTGGCAGTTATAGCAACATAAACACACAGAGGTGTAAATCCACCCTGCCAAATGCCATACATCTTGGGTTCATCTAATATGCCCACATCATCACAAGGACTGAAAAGTATTATGCAGTTCCAGCTGTGTAAACAAAGCTGAGTTTCTTACATGTACTTGTCTCTTCCTGCCTAGCGGCAGTGCCACGCTTCATTACAGAATAATGATACATCATGGCTGCTTGGACTCAAACCTCACATCATGTCCTAGTTATGACATGATTCTGTGCATTTAGTCTGATGCTTAACTCTAATTGGACAGTAACTGTGCAGTCTTAGCTCCTCCTTGTGGCAATGAATAAGTGATAGTTGTTTCAAAATGGCCATCCCCATTGAGTGCTGTGTTTTTTAGCAACCACCAAGGGATGAGAAGTCAGAGGAAATAACTATGGCAAAGTTGATCATTTGCCTTTTTATCAAATGGGTGTGTAGTTCCTAACTGGACATGTGGGGAAAGGGTCTTTCTTCGTGATGCCCTCACACACCCCGAAGGATGTCATGCTTCATCATTGCAGTTTAGGGTTAATGTAATGAGATTTAAACGCTCACCACTTTGATATGAGAAATTTCTGTTCCTCATACTGTTTCCGCGAACCAACGCATCATAGCACATAGTTTAGTTGCAATGTATATTTAACCACTATGGGCACAAGTTAGCTGACGTTTTACCATTCCAAGATGGATGATGTTTTCCAGTCCTATTACTCTGTCCATGGCTCTTAGGTGGGATGGATGATGTTTTCTAGTCCTATTACTCTGTCCATGGCTCCAAGGTGGGAGGTCACGAGTATACAACTCTAGCAGTCCAGTTTCACTGTCGACCAAACAAATGTGGGTATATAACACCGCAACATGCTGTCAGAAGTTTAGTTCGTGGTAGAGTTTGGAAGCACAACGGCGTCATTTTGAACAGTTAGAGGTGAGTCTATGTCTGGTTGAGCTAGTATAGGCATAGAGCGCGTGTAATCTTAGAATTTTACTAGTAGACTTGCTTTCTTTGCAGATAGTAACTAAGAAGCCCAGATTCTTAATGGAGAGGATAACGCAACTTTGGTGAGCTTATATACATAAAGGGGGTTACAGCACTCGATACAGTGCCAGTGTTTAAGTTTGACAGATTTAGTGTGCAAAGAGGGAAGAGCAGTTCCATTGGTCACCGAGATATGTGGAGATCAGATTCTCTTAGTAGCACAAGAAGGTGGCTCAGTTTATTTTGGGCAGTGGCTAGTGTTAATGCATGCAATTAAGATGTGTTATTGTATTGGTTAAGTTCAAACAGTATTCAAGAACGCTGTTGTTGATACGTGTGGTGTAGTAATTTTCCAGTCCTTTACTGAGTCATGAATTTTTGAGAATATCAATTTTGCTGGCAAGACAGGAATTTTCTAATATACCCTTGCTTTTTTGCATCTTAGATAGTGAAATATCAAGAAGCATTCCTCGCAGGTGCCGGTACGTGCTCGAGCACAGATGGCTTCGGTGCTCACGCACGAGTGATTATTGTCTTTCCACTTAGACTTATTTCTTTCAGTCACAGCTACTTAGTATCAAGTAAGTGAACACTTAGAGGAATAGATTCCCCATCAGGCTTCTGAACAAATTGATGTCTAGGTTGTGATACATATATATCTTGTCGTTTTCGTTCTCAGCTGAGAGATTGAGATTTATCAACTTTACATGTTGGAGCACTTGAATTCTGATAAATGACATTGAGGAGTTGAGATGTGAGTACCTTCGTTACTATTTTTGCCCCTACAACATACGCAGTATGGTGGCACACTTACCATCAATATCGAGTTTATCCCTTGTTGCGCCCTGAATTTTGTAAATTAACACTGTAACGCAAGACACATTGATAGCGGTAGAGAAGTTTTCTCCAGTTTAGTTTTTACCTCTTTTCTCTTTCTATTTTTTGACCTGGATCAATTGTCCGATGTTTATATCACTCATGTAAATCAACTGTTCAAATTAGATGCCAGAACACATATATCTAGTTTCAGTGTTTTTCATGAACTGCCTTCGCAAATTATTTAATGTGATGTTAGTTGAAGTTCTTTGTAAACAAATGAAATGTTAACACGGAATATTGATACGTTGTCTCATTCTTACAGTGCCCCTGAAGAAGGGAACCCCCCGAAATGCATTGGGCCTATTTCTCAACTATGTCTTCACCTTCATCAAAAAGTTTTTCAACATCAGAGTTATTACAACAAATTTATAATGTGATGACATTTACTTGTTAATTTTCAGATTGTGTATTGATTTCAAAATGAATATGTTGAAATGAACAAGATTTACAAGCAAAAGATTATATAAAGCTACGTTTTGAAAAAGAATTTCTTTCTTTGAATTTTCTCTTCAAGTGATAACATTGAAATATTATAGGTTATCAATTGTTCACATTGGTTATACTTTAAACATATAGGAGTGCGATTGGTAAACTAGTGGAATTTTCCACCAGAGGTTGATTGATGCTTCATCCTTGGGCCATGCTCCTCTTCGGGCCGGCGCTGCCATGCACGACGGGCTCCCGTAAACGGGGCTCTTTGTCGGAGATCTTTTGAAGAAGCCGGTAGGTGCGTGCGTGTGTGAGAGCTGGGTAGTGCACGGTAAGTGAAGTAAAATAGGTCAGGAGCAGTCCTACCCAGGTCTGGTTTTAATGTTTAGGTAGCTCGAAGCTAATTAAAAGGTGTGGGTGCCCTAAGCGGATGTGATGTTCCTAAAGGGCTGCCTAAGTGTAGTAGGTCAACATGTTTCGTGCCCCATTTGCCACTAACGGGTTAAGTGGCACTTCATCAGAACCGAAGAAAAACTAAAATGTGATTGGTGCACTACTGTCTGGGTCTAATATTTTTGACTAGTTGCCAGACACGGAAGGGGGTACTCAAGTAGGCTTGTACTGGGGTATTGTAGACCTGGTGAGAAGGGGAGAAAAAGGGAGGATAACCACGTAGACATTAAAAATAAGTGCTTGTGTCATCTCGCTCAATCAACAATAATAAAAACAGCTTGAATTAAACTGTAATGAGACATTCACATGCATATGCGACTTTGTCGTTTTATGCTCACTTATTGAAGATCATTTTGCTTCAGTGTATGAAGAGCTACAGGGATTAATTAGAGTGCTCTTGAAATATCAAATGCAGGGATAAGGAGGACATTTGAGTTATGCATCAAACTTAGTGCCAGTGCCGGTTCGAGCATGGTTGTGGCAGAATGCCATTAATAATTGATCCAGTAATGGTAACTAGCGTAACCTGATGTTATGAGCAGGATCGTTCTCGCAAGTATTTCTGTGGTCATGCAGGGGGTTCGTGCTCGCGAAGGAAAATGTGCCTGTGCTGGTATAGATTGTATGTGAGGTATACCTGTGCAACAAAATTAGGATAGTGGCGTGACTTTATCCAGGGGTTAAAAACATACATATCAGCTGGAGGACATACATACTACATCCGAACAGTTGCTAGATGTAAAAAAATGCTGTTATGCAGAGGTCACGCTCAAATTAATGTGCGCCGCTTACAAAGGTGCTGGTAATGGCGTGACTATGCCAAGTGTCACTTTGGGCTATTGCTGACAATTGCTATATGCACAGGTTGTGACTATACCCAATAGCTGACAATTGCTACTTGCACGTACTGTGTAGTAGTTGGTAGTGGAATTCAGGAGTCATTTTTGTATACAGTGCCTGCAATGGAAAAAGCATATATCAAACACTCACCCCTAGTACTGAAGCCTAAGGCTGACGGGGGAGGCAGAGCACGTCGTTGCTCTAGAGCTGTGGAAAGAGTAGGCATTGATCATGAACGGGCGAGAGGTTTTTTGCTTACTGGAATTCCCAGATGTCTATAGGATACTCACATCGAGTGGCAGATGACTAGCGCTCATCCTTCCCATAGCTCCGGGCCCCGTGCTGGTTGCTTCCGGGATCTGGCTTTTTATTAGAAGTCTGTGGCGTGCATAGGCTGGTGAGTTAACCGGAGCGGCCATCTTGGGTATGACTTTGTCAAGTTAGCTTTACTTAACCAGGCGTGGCGAACACTATGTGGGCAATCTATGAATAGTGTATCGCGCAAGAAATCACTGTCCACAACTTCTTTCAAGAGCAAGAAAGGCCAATTTATTTAAGACAGGTGTGTAAATCAATATCTGTTGAACACATTAATTATTTAATAAATTCAAATCTTTACAGCATGACTAAACATCCCTACCTAACTAAAACCAGAACCACTAACTCTTGAAGAATACCCCCTGACTTTCCCAATAAACTACCCTTTCAGGATGGCCAACCCGCTCTAGGCTGCCCACCCCCACTAGAAAAACCGCCTACTAAAGAACCAAGACACCTGTCCTAAAAGTGGCAAGGCCCAAAGGCCCGAGCAGCGCCTAGGACACTGCAAAGTAAAACCTAGCTAGAAAAAAGGGGAAGGGTGGGTGGGGCAAAACGAACCTCCCTTCCTTGCCTCCCCCTACGCACTTCCCTTTTCCTGCCTCCAGCCCCTTTTATAACTTCCCCTCTAATCAGCCACACCTGCCCTGTCAGTTCGTGCCTCGTGCGAACGCACCCAGGGAGAGACCGGCTCGCGCCTGGCTCTCCCTGGGTCCCCCCTAATCGCATTATTGGTGTTTTGAAAAGATTAATGTTTAAAACCAATCCATGATTTATACTGACGTTAACACTTGTGTATGGACCGAACATGGCAAACACTATGTGGGTAATTTTTAGGTTTTGCCTGGCGAAAGCTGCGCTTTCTGCGCAGCTTTTTCGCGCAGGCGAAAACCTGATGAGAACAGTAGTGTGCTTTGGCTCGGCCCTCGTCATTCATTGGCTGGCTCCGTAAATGGAGCCTTGCCATTGGACGAGGGGCCTGTCCGTCAATGCCGGACCAGACACGGGGGCGTTCCCGACATTCTTTGGCTTTTGCCGACGTCACGCGACGCCGGGAACGCCCCCGTGTCTGGTCCGGCATTGCCGGCACTTTTGCGTCTCTTCTCCCCCGTTTCCCGCCCCGTGACTGGCCGGCCGGCCAATCCTAGCGCGGCCGGCCGGAAGTGCCCGCCCCCGGCAGCCCGAGGGAAGAATGCCGAAGAGCCCATCGAGAAAATGACTGTGTGTCAGTCTGGCCTTTCCTGATAGCAGTATACGATACCAGCGCATTGCAGGAGTTCGGAAGGCCTGTTCAAGGGGAGCTTCATTTGCCAGCCCTTTGCGAGGTAGAGTTTTAGGCGAAACATCTTGGTTTCGTTCACACATTTCCCTTTCTTTTTAACTTGTATATGTTTGGGTCTCCTCTAAACCAGTCGATGTCAGAGGCAGCGCTTCTCGAGAACAGTGAAATCGATTCACTCAGATCAATGCAGCGCTTTAAGGTTCATTATTAAAACTCGATATTGTTGTAGAAAACCAGTAAAACGAAGGCCTTGAGTGAAATGTAAGTGTGAGTACAGAGTACGGAGACCCGGGAGCGGCTGCCCATTGAATCTCGCTGCTGTCGGAGGCTGCTCCCCAGATGGTGCCACAGGGGTTGATTTACAGATTTCCCGGTGGGGGTGGGAGGGTCAGATTCCCTGGAGCCGGAGGCCTCGGTGTGACACGCTTCTATTGTACCCTGTGAATGGGATGAATGGGCGCCAGTGTGGGAACCTCCGGGAGTCTCAGGGCCCAGCTTCAGAATCACAGCCCCTCCAGCAGACCACGGGTCTAGGATCCATGTGAGGGGGTGGGAGGAGAGGGCGCGGGGGCTTGGAGTCTAGAGAGGGTCAACCTCTGCCCGCCACCCCCACCTGCCTCTTGCTGCAGGTGACAGCTGCGGGAGCGGGAAGGGGAGAGTTGTTAAGAAGCACACACGTGGAGCGGGTGGGAGCTGCGCCAAGATTCCCCTCGGAGTAGTGGGCGCTGTATAAATGTTAATAAAAATAAATAGGGAAATATTTTGTTGCTCTTCGGACTGGGTTCCCATCTCCACGTGCCTTGGTTATTTTGCTACAAAGTCTCACGTGCACCCCATCCGAATGTGTAAACACCTTGGTGCTTATTTACAAGCCCCTTGCGCCACCCGCACGTCACTTTTCCCATGTTTAAAATGACGCAAAAGTGGCGCAAGAGGCTTGTAAATAAGCCCCCTGGTTGTGTAAAATCTCCATTTCTACTTTGGGTGTAAGAGGCCCTCGGCACCCGGCGTCGCTTTGCCGAAGTATCTGAAGACGTAAGCACGGAATTGTGCTTTTCAAATTCCCGTTTTTAATATATTGGACCCCCGGGTGTTTCCGAGGTTGTCTACAGCCCAGTCTGACATGTAAAATGTAAATGTAAATGTAAATGTAAATGTAAGGTGTTTTGTAGCGCGCTCAATTACTACCGGAGTATCCTGGCGCGAATGACCGCTGGGGAACCCGTCCTGGCTTTCCCTGTGAGATGGTCCCATGCTGGGTATCTCCAAGGTGAAGCCAGGCATCCCCAGCGTCTGTGGGGGGCCGTTGTAGAGATGAGGCAAGCTTAATGCCCAGAGTTACCGAGTGTGATCACTGCCCAAAGTGGGCACCGAGGCGAGAATTATCAGTCCGCTGACCCTGGTCCTCGACCCTGCCGCGTCGGCAATCGAACCCTGGTCCCGGGCCGTTCTCAGCCTCCGGGTCTGCCGCCTCTAACCAGTGAGCCACACCTCTCCACATGATATAGCCCCGGTGCCACTCCCTCCGGTAGTAATAACCTGCCCCGTTCTCGGGTCCTGACAGGTCCGGCGCACTGAGGCCTCGCCACTGCCACAGGCTGCTCCCCAGATGGCGGCTGCAGATTAACCCATGGGAGGGTCAGATTCCCTGGAGCCGGAGGCCTCTGTGTGACACGCTTCTATTGTACCATCTGAATGGGATGAATGGGCGACCGTGGGAACCTCTGAGAGTCTCCGGCCCCAGGGCCTGCGGCAAGAGCGTGATTCATCCGCAGACCGCGTTCGCATGGTATGGTCGTTGTCAGAGCATGCTGGAAACTTAGGGGGGGGGGGTGATTGAAGGTACTTCCTATTACTTACATCAACTACTACTTAGTTCAATTATGGGTAGAACAGTAAGAGGTCAGAAGACACAAGGAACCCCCCCATGCAGCACTTGCCTGTAGTGATAGCTGTCACAGAGGGCTGTAGAGCCCAGGAAGTGTGTGTGTATGTCGGTGTGTGTGTAGGGTGGGGGGGGGTGTTGGAGGGGGTGTAGCTGCGAAACACACCTGGTGGCAGTAGTTGCAGTCGGCAGGCATCCGGGTAAGCGGGGATACACCTGAAGAGGGATATTTGCCGACCTCGCATGCCTGTACCTGTAGGTATTAGGAGTGGGGGTCGTGGGACAGACTCGGAGAAAACCCCATGAACCCAACTTCCCTGTACTGTTGGGAGTCATAGGCAGCCCTGCATATCACTCTGTGGGTGTCTGAGGCAGAGGAGGACGTTGGAACCCCCCCCCCCCGGCCTACCCCCCCCCCTCCCCGCCTGTAACTGCAGGTGCCATGGGTTGGGGTGCAGTGAGAGGGGCAGCGCTTGAAGACAGCACCTGTCTGTACCGGTGGACCTGAGGGTGCGTGGGGCGCGCAGAGAAGAGCACTCACCGCAGACACACCTCGCCTCAGCAGTAAATGTCACTGGGGCACCTGTATCCCTCTCCGCCCACTCTTTTTTTTTTATTTCATAATGATCCATAACATACCACGGTTTTATGACTCTTTTCTTTGCACACCTGCTCCTTTTACCCCTCCCCCCACCCCACTTACCAGCTGCAGGTTTGAAGCTTTTCACCTTACCTGTTGCAGGAATAGTTGAGTTAAAGGGCTAGCAGTGTCATGTTTCAGAACCACTCTCCACCCGATACTCCTCATGCCCGACACTCCACCCACCAACAATTATCTAGTCCCTTCATGTCAGGTTCTCTTTCCAGGCTCTAGAAAACTGGAAAGAACCGGTTTGAATAGTAGAAAGTAGAGAGCTTGTGGAATGTGCATGGTCGCCCTTTTGGAGACCTGTCTTCGGCTTCATGTATACCCACCCGTGCCTTTGATCAATCAATCAATCAATTAAACAGCATTCGTAAAGCGCCAGACTGTCACCCCTATAGGTATTTTGGCGTTGTATCTCCGTCGAACTGCCAGGTCTTGATGGAACCCTGCTGGCACAGCTGCACATTTAAAGAGGCCTACGCTGGCACTTTTTAGTGGGCGTGGCATCATTTTAATGGGTACCACTGGTGCTACTCATCAAGTCAGCTCAACTTTTCACGAGACTTTACAGGCATTTTCTTAGCCACACTTCAATGTATTTTAGGAAACAGTACAGGTACTTCTGTGTTTTTAACAGGACTGTTTGGCTTCAGTGAAAGATTGCTTGAGACTCTACAGCAGCACTGGAAGCTCTTGGAAGCCTCTGAAACCATCGAGCTGCAGATTCAGAGTGGAGCTGCAGAGTGCAAATTCAGAGTGCAGAGTGGAGCTTCAGAGTGCAGATTCAGAGTGCAGAGTGGAGCTTCAGAGTGCAGATTCAGAGTGGAGCATCAGAGTGCAGATTCAGAGTGGAGCTTCAGAGTGCAGATTCAGAGTGGAGCTTCAGAGTGCAGATTCAGAGTGGAGCTTCAGAGTGCAGATTCAGAGTGGAGCTTCAGAGTGCAGAGTGGAGCTTCAGAGTGGAGCTTCAGAGTGGAGCTTCAGAGTGGAGCTTCAGAGTGGAGCTTCAGAGTGCAGAGTGGAGCTTCAGAGTGTCAAGAGCAATGCCAATAGCTCTAACTTTAACAAAGGCAAAACCATTGCATTGTAAATGCTTGTTTTGAATTGTGTATAATTCCATTATTTGGCGTATGAGGTGTTTAGAACAGGTGAGTGTTGAAAACCAATTCCCAATTCTTCAATTGCTGAAGTTAACATTTGTGTACAAATTAGTTGTGGAAACCACTAGTTCCTGTTATTTGTCTATGTTGTGCCTAACCTGCTGTCTAAGTCACAGGACCTAAATGGTGGAACACAAGGTGACCCACTACGAATTTCTGTTAGAAACGTATGGCAGGATGTAACAAGGGACAAATTAGCGGGACGAGTCCTCTGGGGTCCATGGCTGGGCACGAAACGTGGCACTCGCCTGTGTGTTTTTACCTAGGAGCTTGTCTGCTTTCTGAGAAATCTGGCCAGTGGAGTGAGTTGGCAAATGACACTGCAAGACCATCATACATTAAGGCCATGCAAAGTAACCAAGGTGTTGTGTTCGCAGAAGGACTTCCTATTGACTACCAACAAATAGCCACAACCCACCACAAACTTCACCATCTTCTAGACAGCATTCAATCAATGATTCAGAAAAAAACACAGCACCGAAACAACACTCATTGTGGCCACAGATGACATTCAAATCATCCTGGAATGTAAAGAAACAGCGGCCCTCATCCTGCTCAACCTCTCTGCAACCCTCGACACTGTCTCCCACAACACCCTCATCAAAATACTCCACGAGATTGGCATACAAGGATCCACTCTCAAATGGATCTGTTCCTTCCACACAGGAAGAACCCAAAGGGTCAGGTTGCCACCTTCACATCAGAGACCAAGAAACTGATATGCAGAGTCTCACATGGATCATTCCTCAGCCCCACCCTTTTCAACAACAAATACATGACACCGCTCACCAACATCATCTGATCACAAGACATCACCGTCATCTCCTTGCCATTGACACTGAACTCATTCTCTCACTCATGGAAAAGACAATAACCTCCAGAACCAACTTCAGCAACTACATGATAATGATAGCAGACTGGATGCGAACCAACTGCCTGAAGCACATCTCCGACAGGACAGAAGTACTCGTTCCAGGGAAATAGATAATTTTATACCACTTATAAATTATTAATCATATCAAAGCGTGCAGCCTGGTCTGCTAACTGGTTATATCAACATATATAGTGCACTAAGAATTAGACAACGGTAATAGCCCTCTAAAGCACTTTAAAGTTTAACGCATTTTCCCTTTGAAAAATCAAAGCTCAAGCAGCCGACAGACGTATGAAAATTCTATTCACAAAAAGTGGTTGCAAACAACTCACCAACGTTTTGTGAATAGAATAGTATTTGAGAACTGAACTATGTGCTAAGAGTTCTGTTTGCAAAATTCCCATTCGGAGTGAGTCGCAATACAACCTACCTCATTACTATTCATGAAGTATGTTGCAAATAGCAATCAACTGCAATTGGTGTCTATCAGTGGGATAATGTCCTGCTGGGGCCACCATGACTGTTCTTACTTTTCAAATATTTTTCTTAAATGCAGTCTGTTTTATGTGAAGGAAACAGGATTACGTTTAACAAAAAGAAATAATCTTTTTTGAAATGTTTGAACGTAGGGAATGGTCTCTTGCACCATAGTCATTGGTCCACTAACTTTTTTTAACATCCCAAAGGGATCCTTTACCTTTCGCAAATGTGTCACCACCCCAACTCGGGCATTGGTATCTTTTCCATGTTTTGTCTTCAGATTTGGGTCACAAATCATGGCCACATTGCTTTGCGAGTTACAATTTTGAAGAGACACCTTAAACACGCCCCTTGCAAAAAACGATTTATTATGTGTTTCTAACCACTTACCGAATCGCAAAATAGGTTTACTACAAATCAAAAGGCCATTTTGTAGTTGCAAACTATGTGAATTTGTAAATTGCAAGCTTGGCAACTGCAAAATGATTTGTACATCTGACCTCTAACTCTGTTTCATCTTACTTCCACAGAAACGGTTGTGCAATCATGTAGGAGAAGGATCTTCCTCCGGCGGTGGCTCTGCGAATTCGTGGAACGGTGGCGAGGGCGAGGCTGGCGGATCGGAGCTGGCAGGTGGGTGTGTAGAATGTGAGGCGGCTGTTGAGGTATTTGGGGCCCATGTCGTGGAGAGCCTTGTGTGCGTGGGTGAGGAGTCTGAACGTGATCCTCTTGCTGACGGGGAGCCAGTGCAGGTCTCTCAGATGGGCAGAGATGTGGCTGTGACGGGGGATGTCCAGGATGAGTCGTGCAGAAGCGTTCTGTATGCGTTGGAGTATTTTCTGTAGTTTGGCTGTGGTTCCAGTGTAGAGGGTGTTTCCGTAGTCCAGTCGGCTAGTGACGAGGGCCTGGGTGACCGTCTTCCTAGTTTCAGTGGGGATCCACCGGAAGATCTTACGGAGCATGCGCAAGGTGTTGAAACAGGATGACGAGACGGCGTTGACTTGTTTGTTCATCGTGAGGGAGGTGTCCAGGATGAATCCCCGGTTGCGTGCATGGTCCGTGGGCTTGGGGGCGGTGCCCAGTGCAGGGGGCCACCAGGAGTCATCCCAGGCGGAGGGGGCTGGTCCCAGGATGAGGACTTCCGTTTTCTCTGAGTTCAGTTTCAGATGGCTGAGCTTCATCCATTCCGCGACGTCTTTCATTCCATTCTGGAGACTGGCTCTGGCGGTGGCGGGGTCGTTGGTGAGGGAGAGGATTAGCTGGGTGTCGTCCGCGTAGGAGATGATGTTAAGGTTGTGTTTGCGTGCGATGGCTGCGAGGGGGCTTAAGTAGACGTTGAAGAGGGTCGGGCTGAGCGAGTATCCTTGAGGAACGCCGCAGATTACTTTGGTGGCTGTGGATCGGAAGGGTGGGAGGCGGACTCTCTGGGTTCTTCCGGAGAGGAACGAGATGATCCACTCCAGGGCCTTCCCTTGGATACCGGTGCTGCTGAGGTGCTGTATTAGTGTGCGGTGGCATACATTGTCGAAGGCTGCTGAGAGGTCCAGGAGGATGAGGGCAGCTGTATCCCCGTTGTCGAGCAGGGCCCTGATACTGTCGGTGGCTGCGATGAGGGCGATCTCGGTGCTGTGGTTTGCTCGGAAACCGGACTGCGAGGGGTCGAGGGATCCGTTGGTCTCGAGGAAGGCGGAGAGTTGTTTGTTGACGGTCTTCTCAATGACTTTGGCAGGAAAAGGGAGGAGCGAGATGGGGCGGAAGTTCTTGAGGTCCGTGGGGTCCGCAGTGGGTTTCTTCAGGAGGGCGCTGATCTCTGCATGTTTCCAGCTCTCCGGGAAGGTGGAGAGCGCGAAGGAGCTGTTAATGATGTTCCGGAGTTGGGGTGCGATGGTGGAGTCGGCTTTGTTAAAGATGTGGTGTGGACAGGGGTCGGTTGGGGAGCCGGAGTGGATGGTGTTCATCATGCGGTGGTGTCTTCGGTGCTGACCGGGGTCCAGGTGCAGAGGGTGGTGGTGGGGGGCGCTGGTTCAATGGTTTGGTGTGTGGACTGTGCGTCAAAGCTGTTGTGTATGTCCGCGATCTTGCGGTGGAAGAACGAGGCGAGTGAGTCGCAGAGGTCTTGTGAGGGTTCGATGTCGTTGTTGCAGGCGCTGGGGTTGGAGAGCTCTTTAACAATGTTGAAGAGTTCCTTACTGTTGTAGGTGTTGTTGTCTAGTCGTTCTCTGAATGTTGTCCTTTTGGTGGTTTGGATCAGCTGGTGATGTTTGCGGATGGCGTTCTTGAGGGCTGTCATGTTTTCTGTTGACTGGTCGTGGCGCCAGGTTTTCTCGAGGGTGCGGCAAGATTGCTTGGAGTTTTTGAGGTCGTTGGTGAGCCATGAGGCTTTCTTGCTGCCGGGTCTGCTGGGAGGTTTCTTCAGCGGTGCAAGGTCATTGGCGCAACTGGTGAGCCACTGTGTGAGGTTGCGGGCTGCTTCGTTGGGGTCCGTTGTGTTGGTGGGCGGGTTCTGGCTAAGGGAGGTGGTGAGCTGGTCGGCGGTTATCTTGCTCCAGCTTCTTTGGGGAGCCTGTTGCGGGTGGTGGTGGGTCGCGGTTCTCCTGAAGTTGAAATGGATGCAGCTGTGATCTGTCCAGTTTAGTCCGGTGGAGTGGCTGAAGGAGATGTGCTTGCTGGAGGAGAAGACGGGGTCAAGCGTGTGGCTGGCATAGTGGGTGGGGGTGTTCACCAGTTGCTTGAGTCCGAGGTTGGCGAGGTTGTCCAGCAGGGTGGTGGTGTTGTTGTCGTTGTTGTTTTCTAAGTAGAAGTTGAGGTCCCCTAGGAGGATGTAGTCTGAGGAGGCGAGGGCGTGCGGGCTGATGAAGTCTGCGATGGCTTCGCTGAATTGTGTGCGTGGTCCCGGGGGTCTGTAGATGAGAGTGCCTCTGAGGGTGGTTTTGGGGTCAGTGTGTATCTGAAAGTGAAGGTGCTCGGCGGCGGTGAGGGTGTCTTCGGAGTTGGTCGTGATGCGGATGGTGGTTCTGTGGACGATGGCGATGCCACCTCCGGTTTGGTTGATGCGGTCCCTCCGGGTGATCTTGTAGCCTTCCGGGATGGCTATGGCGATGTCGGTGCAATCATGCACATTACTACATTTGCTTGTGAGTAGATGATAATGCAACAATGCCCACACTCCCCTGGTAATCACCACTTTTACTACTTGGCCTTACTGATTAGTAACAATATGTTAAGTATACTAAATGTGACACACTGTCAAGAAGCTCAAGGTTTCTAAACCTACAACTAATGTAAAAAGAAAAACAACAAGGCCTAGAAAGCAACATGCTGTTTCAAATTGCAAAAACCACTAGCAATGTTTCAATGCTTAGTTTTACTCTCAGTGTCACACACAAGGCAATTACATGACACACCTAAACACATTGAAAAGATGAACATGTCACATATTAGCAATTTCAAAACCTAGCCGCTCTTGTAAATTAAAAAACAAATAAAGCGCCTTCCGCTGCTGTTTGCAAGGCTATTGACAGCACTGTACACAGGTCCAAATGGATAGCTGGTGTGCAGCAGCACAGGATGACCAGCCCAGAGTACTGACAGAATTCTTGATAACCTTTTGATAACGTCTTTAGGTGCTGCCCAGTGCAGTTCAGAGCTTGAAGATAAAATATATTCCTGCCCCGTGGAGCTTTGCGCCCAGGAGGCCTTGAAGGGTGTGTAGCTAAGCAACACTTTAGCAAGCCCTTTAGCTGATGGCACAAATTGAAACAGTAGCGAGTTTCAACTTTCCCTAGCAAGAAAAGTGCGCAGCAACTGCTGCTGGAATTCCAATGTTGCTCTTATTTTCCTACGAAAATGTCCTGCTTACTCTGTTCCTGGCGCTACCTGAGCCCAGTGGTCGCAAGTGCAGTGCCAGGGGTCGCAGAAGCAAACCAGAGGCAAGAACTGTGACTCCTAAATGACGTCTATGTATTTATTTATGATATTTATAAAGCATAAAGGCAGGGGACCGCTGCATGAATCACTAGATACAGGCTTCTAAGGCAAGGAAGGAGGACATGCAGGCATGCTTACAATGAGAAGTTAAGTCATATTATGTGAGAAATAGAGATAACAGTACTGTACAACAGAAAGAATAATAAGGGAAGGGACTATTTTCAGTTATGAATTTGATAAGTACACTTTTATTGCACAGAACTATACGGGCCCATATTTACTAACACTTTGTGTTTACTTCACAAACGTTATACATATCCAGCACAAATTTTTGTGTTGGAAGTTACTTTCTAATACAAATCATGATCCAACATAAATCATCATCTTGGGGAACGTCGTTTACGACGCAACTTTTAGCTCGCCGTGCTATTACAACGCGGTTTTTAAATCGCATTCTATTACAACGCATGACTCCGGGGGGGCGCTCAAGGATAGGGAATACTTTTAATTTACTATCCAACACCTTCCCTAGTGTCAACGGGGACTGGTGTTGGAATAGTAAATTAAAATATTCACTATCCAACACCCCTTTGTATTATGCGTTGTAAAAGAATGCGTTATAAAAACCGCGTTGTTACAGCATGCATGCTAAAAGCATGCGTTGTAACAACGTACATCCCATGATCTTTGTTGTAAAATTACTTATAGCAGTCCAAACGTTGTGCTTCTTTGCGTCCACGGGAAGTAGAATGGGTGATACATGGGTGTTACGTTTTGACACAAATCCCTATCTACTACCAATGGAGAGTCAAGGAATTGCAGCAACAAATGATGCCTCCTCGAGGCAGATGCGACTATGGAGCAAGCTGTAAAACTCTTTAAATTTTCCCTGCCTTCCATTGTGCTGCATTATACAGCACACATGCAAAGCGGGAAAAGTATGAAAGGATCATTTTTGTGTTGGAAAAGGTTCCTTTCAGCACAAAACCTATGATTGATAGTACGCACACACCCTTGCACTACTTTGCAAGTATGTGTGCCTTGGTAGCCTACATTGTGCTAGGGAGAGAGGGAAATCAATCAATCAGGATTTATAAAGCACTGTTAATCACACAATAGGGTATCCAGACACCATATCCTAGTAAAACAGCGTCATATCTTAGTAAATATGGCACTGCTCTGATCTCTCTGTTGCACGCAACGCAGCACAGCAACCTTCAATGCTGCATGCATGAAAAGTTACTAAATCTGCACCTCGATTTGTTATTATCGTTACAGCGTATAAGTACCACTAGGTTATTAATAATTATTTTTTTAAGATTAATTTTTATCAATAAGCGGGAAATTGATTTCAAGAGCATGGAGAATAAAAATGCCTTACCCAGTTTCAGCGATGATTTCAGGGGCAACATATGTCGGGGTCCCACAGACAGTGTACAGAGGTCCATCCACTATTGTCGCCAGCCCGAAGTCTCCCAGCTTTAAGGACTTGCTGCCATCTTGGTGCTCATAGACCTAAAACCGCAAAAGAGTTTAAAGAAAATATAAAGTGCCAGAAAACATTATGCCATTCTGCTAACAGACAGAAGGACACAACTGAAAATGTGTATGCATCAGCAGGCTGCAGAAAACATAACGTAGGAAATGTTTCACAAATTAATTAAAACAACCAGCCCAAGAGATTCAAATATTCCCACGGAAGAGGGGGTCCGGGTGGGGCACGGAGGCCAGTGAATAGGGGGGGGGGGGGGGGGCGGTGTCAGGGTGTTTGGAAGGGGAACAGAGCCGGAGGCCGCCAAATCCCTGCCAGGGGCCACCACGCAAATATGTATCCATCCTCAGAGGATTATTATATTAAGGATATATAATGATGTGGTGTCCCCTGGGCTTTGGTGGCCCTGTGCAGGTGCACAGCTTGCACAAGCCTAAGACTGCCCTTGTTTGTATTCTAATATGCCACCTATAAATAGAAAAATCGATGGTGGGGGATGGTTGCGTATGCCCCTACCACCAACATAGATGGAGTTCTGTAATGGCGTCGGCTGCTTATCACTGGTATTTAATTATTTCGAAGTTTTACACAACACCCTATGTTGTACGGCAGCAACGTTAAAGTGTACCTGTCCACAGGAGGATGTATGCAAAACAAGAAAGATTCAAGAGAGGGGAGTACACCATCTGGCACCCATCAGACATTGTCCTTGGCCAGGCTTCTGCAAAACAGTTCTGAAGAGTTTCGTTTTGGCAAATGCCTTACTGCGCATGTGTTTTTGTTCTGCCCTCTGACCCTGATACAGGGAGAGCCACAGTTTTGTCCCCTGTACCCCGAGTGATGGGGAGTTGTAATTTTTTCCAATCAAGTGTGAGGTGGATGACCCGGAAATCCTAGTGGGTGCTTTAACGTGTTCCTATTCCTGCTAGTTCTGGCACATTCTGACAGTCTGATTTGAACTGTCTAAAACATATTTTGGTAGGTGAGCAAGAGAGGGAAAAATACAAAATTGGGGAAAAGTAAAGGAAAGACAGACAAACCATTGCAAAGGAAGAAAGCAAGAAGGCAGAGATTGTCTGATAGTGAATGAAAGAGCCATGAGTCGATTCAAGACTATGAAGCCATGTTATTCGGTGCATCAACATTTAAAAGCACTGGCTGCGGATCTGTGAGCAGAGCTTTGAGCACTGGCTCTCATTGTATTACAAATTAAGCACTGGCCCAGCAAGCAAATACTCAGGCATAAGATTTCTTAGTGCTATAGGAGAAATTGACTGTTTGGTAGGTTGGAAATGCATTCTGAAATTACAGAGCTTGTGGATTGCAAGCCAAACCGAAGTAATTCCAAGCTTTGGCTGTTAAGACCCAAAGGGCTCGGCCTGCAATGCAAGTTGCCTATGAACCAGCAGTAGGTGGGCTGAACTAGAGCAAAGTGTTCTTGAGGGGCATAGAGAACAAAGTGCGTGCTTTTGACATTCTCAACATTACAATGGAGGGCTTTGGAAAAGGCACAGTACCTTGAACAGTCAACATTTTTGTTTGGGAAAGACAATGTAAAGACTTAAGATTGGAGAAAATTCTAGACCAGTTACTTAATATAGCCTTATAGCCCTTCGTAGCAGGCTTTACCGGCTATTAAAAGCTGTTCCCAAGTTAAAGCCCCGAGCCGAAGGCGAGGGACTTTAAAAAGGGACGGTACTTTAATAGCTGGTATAGCCTTGCTACGAAGGGCTATTAGAAAATTCTGCCACTAGAGGGTAGAACGTTCTAACAAATAAAAAAAAGGCTTCTCGAAGCTCGAGGCGATTTAAATCCCCTCGAGCTCCGAGAGGCCTTTGTAAAACATTGGAATGTTGCTCTGCGGGCCTTTACTGGCCCGTAGAAGCAGAGATCACTCTATTACCTTCAAGTACCAACATTCCAATATTCTAATATAGCCTTATAGCACGCCATAGCGGGCTATACCGGCTATTAAACCCGCTGAATTGAGGGACTTTAACGAGACAGCAGGACTTTAATTGCCGGTATAGCCCTGCAACGAAGGGCTTTAAGGCTATTGAACATTCTGCCACTAGAGGGCAGAATGTTCTAACAAATTAAACAAAGGGTTCTCGAAGCTCGAGGGGATATAAATACCATCGAGCTTCGAGAAGTTTTTGTAGAACATTGGAATGTTGCTCTGCGGGCCTTTACTGGCCCGTAGAAGCAGGGATCACTCTATTGTCTTCAATGGAGCTCCCAAAATTCCAATGTTCTAATAACAGTTATACATTTTATACATTTATGACTGCACCTGATGCACTAAATAGGGCTATTTTAGCTAAATCAAACACAAGAATAACATATTTTGTGAAATCATAAAACAGTATGGACTACTCGAGAGACCCTTAAAACCCAAATTTTCTTTGATGGCTTGTCCTTCATGACTTTAATGGTCCCTATTTCATGCCACCTAATAAATCAGGTTCCAGATAGCTCCCTGTAGCTGTCTGAAATTGCATCACATCTATCTTCTAATACCCAATATTATGACAAATATGGTATCAACATATCAATAGAATCATTCTGAATTCATTTTGTTGGCTTATAACATACTGAAGGTTGCCAATAAAGCATGGATAATTTAGCAAGCTCATTTTTAATAATTAAAATAATAATAATAATAGGTCATTTATAAAGCGCATGGCTGCACAAAACTGTGTATCCCCGCGCTAACCGCGCTAATAATAATTCATGTGAAAAGTATGACATGAATGTATTAATTATATGATTTTAGCTTCACTTCTATTTTACAGCTTAATTAGATAAAAGCTATCATTACAGCCATAACTATATAATCGTTGATTGGACAGGACACTCCTTGAACTGTGTTTTTCCACACAGGAAAGATCGTTCAGATTGTTTAGGTAAATCTTGTATATATTATTTAGAAAAAAAATCTTTCAGGAGCCGAAGTACCAGCTATAAAATTAAAAAGGCACAGAGATATCCTCATACATGAAAGAATATTTTCCAGTGACGGCTGCTGGTGCAGGTATGGACAGTAAGGTGATGGGGCAGTGGGGAGTCGACAGACAACGACGAGGGAAAATAAAATACATAAAAATGAAAACTACTTACCTTTCCCTCGCAACATTCTTATTGGTTTTCTATTTTTTTACATTTTATTTTCCCTTGTCGTTTGTGGACTTCCCCGACTCTCTCTCCCCCACCCCCACCCCCCCCCACCGCCCCCGCCCAACGCTCTTACCTGCTCTGGCCGTCACTGAATGACTCAAACAGAAGAGTGGTCCATCTGCTAGATCAAAAGCAAGCATCAAGCAGATTATCTGTTGATAGTACAACACTGCGAGTCTATCTTGTCTTCATGAGATTTGCCTCTCTAGGCAAATCATGTCAAATGTTTGGTAATCTACTGCCAATAGAAGTATCATATGTCATTAAAAGTAGAATGGTGTATAATGCATTTAATTGACTGTAATCTCGTACAGGAGAGGGAACACGTGTGGGTACATCAGATATGCACAACAACCAAACAGGTAACTTTGAAACATTAGAGCAAATGAGAACCACCTGACTTAATTACCAATCTTATAAATAACAACAAAATACATATTTCCATAAATCTAAAAAAACATAAATTTAAAAGAAATTGAATTTGGCTTTTCATGAATTGGAAATTACTGTTCACAATTTATAAAGCTAATTAATGGTGGTTTACGTAAGCCAGAATATCTCCTTATTGTGTTAATGCCATATGGACATTAAATACCAGTCGGAGGATAAAGGTAATTGCTGAAATGAATAGATCTATAAAGAGTACGAGGTATAAACTGAGGTCACAATGTGAACCACAGATCTTCCCTGCTCCTGATTTGAGCTGATAGCACTGCTAGTTTATACATGTGCAGTTAAGAGTTCATACCTATATTGAAAACACGGTAGAAGATACTTAACTAAGAATCTACTTGTGGGTTTACTTATAGATGTATTTAATACGAATGTGTTAGCCACTGGGGAGGGGCGGGTTACTAAAATATGATACAAAGCAGAACATGAACCAAAGGTGCTGTGCTGAGGTGCATCAAAGGAAGTGTGAAAAACAGTGTAATATCTACTAAGATATAGAGCTGCTTTTCTCCTCCCTCTATGCTGACGGACATTAGACTGCCATGGCCAACAAAAACATACCATAGTGCAAGTGTATGTTCTTTCTGTCCAGCACAAAAATTAAGCTTAGTAGGATGCAAATCTCTTGCGAACCAATTTCTTGGGAAAAGTGAGGGACATATACGACTCCCTTTCAGGCTCAAGAGACTATATGGCAATATAGACAGCAGACCAAGAATCAATAACATTAAATCAGAACTCCCTACTTTACCTGCAATTAACCAGAGAGGAGGTTATGGCTGTGGCAACTTCAGTGAAGCAGGGCGCACCGCTTGACCCCGCTCCAGTTAATATTCAATTGAGGGGGGGGGGGGGCAGTGTGATACTCTCCACTCTGACTGATCTGTATATTCTTTCCCTGAAGAACTGTAACGTTGCTGAGGAATAGAAACACGCCAACATCCGCCCGCTACTAAAGAAGCCTAACTTAGATCCTGTGACGATAGGGAACTATAAACCCATCTCCATACTTTCTGAAGTTAGTAAAGTTCTGGAGAAAATAATCAATAGACAAATGGTCATTTTCAGAAAGAAAGGTTCAATTTATCCGAAAAAGGAAGTAGTGATCTTGTCCCAAAGACTTGTGGAAATTGAAGCAAAAATAATATAAGATAATAACAACAGGCCTAGTTTACAACCTTTGGAGAAACAAGATTTTTACTTGGTTTTACTTGGTTTCAGTGGGGTTACTTTTATCTTTACTTCACTTTCCCTCTCTCTCACACACACACACGTTCTCTCTCTGTCTCACAAACACCCTATCTAGTTTCCTCTCGCTCATTCTTTCTCTTTTGATCCTCTCTGTCCACAACGTGCCAACCTCTCCTCCTGCCTCTGCCAGGCAAGTAAGTTCCTCACAGCAGGGATTAGCTGCTAATACTATCTGTGCCTAAAAGTTCAAATCTGTACTTGATTCCACCAGATACAAAAGTAACATTTAAGATAGTGTGCTGCTGAATATATTGGGGATGAAAACTCTATTCTCTTCATATTTGGGAATTTTGTAGATCTCGCTGTAAGCATAATTGTCTCATCATACAGTTGAATACTCTTTTTACTGTTTTAATGATTTTATTAGTGTTAATAACTGTACAATATTGCAGTTTCAATAATGACATCATCCTAAAAAGAAAATAAATAATTTAAAACATTTTGGTCTCCTTTCACTTGTTACTGGTCCAAATAAATTGCTTTTTTTCTGTTTCAGCTGCTTCCAAATAAAAACAATGTAAATCTAACATGTCTGTGCTTGCAAATGTGGAGCTTTTCGCTTATCCAAGCTTGCTTTCCAAGTGCATGCGTCAAGATGCATGTGCTGGCAATCTTGGATTGGGTTTTTTATTAAGTAGAACCCACTTAAGATGATCGCTGATGCTCATGCGTGCTTTTTTACGCACATAAGCATCATGAAGCATGCACATACACATTCATTGTGACGTGTGCATTCATCAAGACACAGGTGGGCATTTTTAATTTACTGATTTAACATGCTGGAAGGCTATGTTAGACTGGTAAATTAAATGTTAAAAAACTGTGAAAATAAAGGAAGAGAAAAAGTAAACACATGCATTCCCATGGAGTGCTCCATAAAAAAAAAATAAGCATTAAAAAAGTCAACAGGTCTGGCTTTTGAATAGCTACAGTACCTCAAGTCATTACTAGATGTCTCTCTTGAGTCAGAAGTAGGGTTGTATGAAATGCACATAGTTGCTTTTGTGTAAATTCATTGAATTTAAGCTAAATTACAGGAAATTATGCGCAATTATGTGAAATGCTAATCCATCATTTTGATCAATAATTTATTTTAAAATATGTCCCTGTGTCAATTTTTCACATAAGGACGCATTTAAGTAAAGCACAGCCAGCAACAGCAGCTCACGTTCTGTTGTTTGGTGCGTTCGCTGAAACATTTTAGTGCATGTAATTACATAAAGTGGCGTAATGGCATCATTGCGAGATTGTCGCGTAACAAGCGTAAGGTGAAATTCTTGCAATTACACATATATGCAGGCATAATTTTAAATCTCACCCGGGCCAAGTCAGAATCCGTAGTTTGAATTCTTTGACAAGGCTGCAGTCCTTCAAGACTTTAGTAGATGGTCCTCAACTGCAATTACTAGATGTTCATCTTGAGTAAAAAACAACTGCAAGAAAATTCTTTACAAGGCTGCAGTGACACAAGACATTGCTAGATGCCTCATTTGAGTCAGATCCAACTGATACCTCAAGCCATCAATAAGTGTCCATTTCAAATTGGTTTCAGTTGCTTAAAATGTACTTCACAAAGCAGTGGTGGTATGGCTTCTACAAATACATTTTCATATATACTTTTGATACTTTAATGATTTGTGTTTGTTTTCAATAGGATAAATGTATATACCAAATATGGTAAATGAGGAGTGAGTATGCCAACGTTTAATAAATGTTTTGATTACTACGAAATATATGTGAGGACCCGTATGCCTAACAAAGTGGGTTTTCACTGGCACTATACTTGTGTGCCAGTAAACTGAAGTTGATTGTGGTAAAATCTGCCTATGGCTGAATCTGTACTGCTACACTACCTTGTGCTGTGTGCTGTGGTAAGAAGAAGCAGAATGTCAATTTCAGTTTAAAAAAACAAAAAAGATATTTGATGAAAAGTCATGTTACATATTTTACTATGATTTTAAGTGTGGTTGGCAAAACATTAGAAAACCTACAGTACCTCAGATCATTATTAGATTTCCCTCCAGAATCAGATGCAAAAATCTTGTCGTTCACAAAGCTGCAGTAGGTCAAGTGGTCAATGGATGCCCTCTCAAGACAGATGCAACTGATTCAAATGTCCTTCACAAAGTTGAGGGGTGCGTTTCAACATAAGAATGTACATATATACTTTTGCTACTATTATGATTTGTGCTTATTTTTATAGGATAAATAAATATGCCTAAACTGGTTTATGATGATGATTCAATATTAGATATTTAAATACATTTTTGATCGCAATTGAAGTAGATGGTGATGCTCTACTGTGCATTGAATGCATATACTTGTGCTGTGGTGGGAGAAAGGAGACTTCGTTTGATATTTGGGCAGCCCAATGGATAAAGAGGGTTGATTCAAGGCCTCTCTGTATGTGTGAGAAATAGGTTCTGCCTCATGTAATGTCCCAAATTCTTTTACTTTTCGGACTACCTGGTTAATAATCCTAGCATACGTGCAGTAACGTGCCACTGACTTACACTGTAAATACCCACTCACATTATAAGGCCTACACCAACCCAGCACATATCCCTGTAGGGTCCCTTTTGTGACAGGCCACCAACGCACATATACCAGACTGAGTTAGATTGTAGTCAAACACACTCAGCCAGCACACGTCTTCATGTGCAACCACTCCTGTTCCTCTTAACTTAGCTGTGCAGCAGCAGACCTTATCTTAAAAAAAAAACCAGGACACTCACCGAAGTCATGTAAAAAAAAGACGCCAAAAATAAAACTTGAAGATAGTAAGTGAACCCCCTATATTCCTTGGACTGCTGTAAAAACTGAATGTTACATTGAGGCTTATGGAAGGCTCAGATAAACTTCTGCCATAGTGTCTCCACTCTGGCAAAAAAGGCCACTGGAAGAAAAAGTGGAATACAGCGAAAAAGATAAAGATACAGCAGGAGCATAGTCATCTTTATAAGATTACAGTGACCTTTTAATCCCCATGCAAATGATTCCAATTAAGAAAGACCTCCACAGAATGTTGAAACAGCTTTCCATAGTTATACTCCAAAATATCCTGAATACTAATTGCCAAGGTAGACCAGATTTTCAACCCACCTTTGATCCTGAGCTGGCAAAGTCACATTGGATCAGATCTGAGTCTCATCAGATTTCAGCTTATAGCCAACAACTTCTCCGAATGATTTGGCTGCATCTACCACTGCCCTAAATCCCCCAATTGGGGCAAATGTCAAAATTGTTCTTTCATCCGCATATGCAAGAATTTTCACTACATACCTATGTAGCCTCATAGATGATATACCGTCATTTCGTTTAAGGGATTGAATGAACGACACAAATGCCGGGATAACAGACAGTCCTGCCGGGTACCACGAAGAATAGAAATAGAGTAAGAGAAAAGACCAACACTGCATAGCCTGGCTTTGAGGCCCTGCTAAAGGCGCTGAACCCTGGAAAAAAAACGGAACCCAGACCAGTGGACTCCATTACCTCCCATAGGAAGGGCCAGGAGAACCAATCAAAGACCCTCTTGGTGTAAAAACAAATCATACCAAACAGGCTCCATACCGCCGAGGCCACCAGGAAGGCCATAATTGCTGTGTTGACATTTCATTTTGTATCACGGGCCGGGATAAAACCATGTTGCTTTGGGTCTACCAACTGCGAGATTATTGCTGACAACTGATTAGCAAGAATGTGAGTATAAATTTTAGAATCAGCATTGATCAAAGAAATAGGACGATGTGACCCGCAAGAGGTAGAAACTTTACCCTTTTTTGGAAAGACAACAATGTTTGTCTCCCACCTAGACTCGAGAAAATTTTCAGAAATATCAAATGATTTAAAAAGACCACTCAACACTGGGGACAGGATCTGTGAAAAAGTGATATACAATTCCGATGGTCTCTGAACAGGACCTGATGCCTCCCCGCTGGCCAGGGAACTGAACAAGAGTGATAGGTGTCTCCAACTTAGACCGCTGAGCATTTGTCACCCAGCAGTTCGAATACCGCTGAACAAATCGAGCGATATGCTCAGCGGAAGAAAGGCAGTCTTCCCTATAGTTAAGTGCCAAAGACTTACACTATAAATGCCCACTCACATTATAAGGCCTAAACTAGGCCAGCACGAATCTCTGAAGGGTCTTTTTTGTGACAGGCTGTTTGTGCGCAGATATCAGACTGACTTAGATGGTAGTCACACATGCTTAGTCCACACACGTTTTCATGTTTCTTTAAAAATGTTCCTGGGCAGTTAACACTCTCAATCCATTTTAGCAGGATTTTCAGTAAGTGAGACTGAGGTAGTGAGGCTCACTGAAAGCAATAGTACATTATGCATTATGAGAAACTTTCCACTAAAGTACAGCTCCGTCATAGTTAGACCTAGAGACTAGTGTGACAAATTGATCACATGGAAAAAATGGACCTTATTGGCAATTTCAATGTCACTTTTGTCAAATCTCACTCTTTCTTGTACCTGAGAATTTCATATTTCTCTGACAACTTCTAATTAGATTCCAGGCCTTAGTTCTCCATGCCGGACCAAGTTATTTATGCTGTTGGCCAGTTGGAGAATCAAAGGTCTACCCACACAATAGGGCCAGTTACCTGAACTTGGGCCTGGGACAGGGAGTGAATCTGCAAGAGATATTTACTTTTTACACTGCACCTGGCCTGGGAAGTCAAACCCCACAGAAACCAAAGAAGGGAACCAGACGTCTGAAGCTGATAAACATGAGGAACTCTCACCTTTAAGGTTTTGAGGGAATGGACAAGGCCCCTGAGGGAGAGTTTAGGCTCTCAGAGAAGGTCTTTCATCAGACCACTTACACCGCCCATTTTGAAATGTCCCAAAATGCTGTGGACGAAGGGTGGGACAGGGTAGAGTGATGATGTGCCACTCTAGAATTACCTAAAAAAGCATTAGCAAGAGAGGCACTTGAGAAAATAATCTACACCTGGGGGAAGTGATGCTAGGGGAATGCCCATTTGGAGGATGGAATACACCTTACCCCACAGCAAAGATGGGCTCATGGATTTTGTAGGGACTAGGTCTTGCTTTTCGAGGGCCAGTGGTGCAGGCCCCCCTTCACCCTCTTTGGACAGTAGAAGAATAATAGTGCTGGGGAGGATGCTGGAGAGGACCAGTCCTGCAGGAGTGTAACCTCCATAAGGAGGTGTTCAATTACTTCAACTGACCCGGGTGCTCTAAAAGTGGCCAAATAATGGCAAGGGACATTGCGGGTGCAGGCAGGAGGGGACTGTGTCTATGGTTGCTACTGAGAAAGGCCTAGGAAACCAGGAGAAGTGCCAGGTGCCTGGGCAGGAGACAGGACCTGTGTAAGGAGGGAGAGCAACAATAAAACAATTGCAAAATTTAGAAGCCAAGGAAAACTGAAGAAACCACTCCACTTATCCCATGCAGTAGATGATTACAGAGATTGATTGTCATTATAAAATAATTTGAAAACTATACAACATTATATTTTGTCTAGTGTCTTTGGGGAGGATATGTGATCTTATGGTTTAGGACTTTCTAGGGGTGTTAACTGTTAGGATTGTGTCATCATATGTATTTGCAAATCCTAGCTAGTATATATTTATCAATTTAAGTTTAGTATTGAGCAGTGTGTATGCGTGATAATGTACTTTATTTTCCAAAAGTAAATAACTGACTGGGCAATGATTTAATGGATGTTGTTTGTTGCGGGCTGGGTACTAGACACCATTACCTCATCTGAGTAGACCTTGGACTGCTCTGTCTTGATACCCTGAGAGAATCAAGTGGTATAGTGGGGAACTGCGTTCCCAGGTGAAGGAAGTTGCAGAATTATTACTAAGGACCCACATCCTTAGCAATTAATAACCCACTTTCTTACAGGATGTATGCATTTTTTTAAAAAGCTTAAGAATAACAACATCTTTAGTCCAGACCTAATAAAGACAGCCTCATTTATGCCTGAGAAGAATATAACTCGCCCAATCAGAACACTGTGACACAGAAATGCTCCTTTAGTAGGCAATCAAAAGAATAGGGAGGAGGAAAGCCACTGAATCAAGGGGAGGGATGTGAGTAGCCCTGGTCAAACTTTTAATTATTTCCACGTAAATAACATAATTTCAGGAATTTCATGTCACGCTTGTTACGTGGAAATCCTGAAATTATGCCATTACACCAATTGGTGTAATTATGCACCATTCACTTTAAAATTTACAGCAAATAGCACCATTTACTCTAACAACTTACCACAAACACCCGGTGAACAACAGAAATCGACCTGCTGTTGTGTATGGTGCATTTTTAGATGAATCCTCACGTGAAAAATAGATCTGAGGAAGCACTTCCAGTTAAAATATAGTACAAAATGAAGACATTTCATTTCGCATAATTTTTCAGAAATATTATGTAAGTATGCAAAAGCAAACTACGTGAATTACACATACCCCTAGAAGTCAGATAGAAAACAGTCCTGTCCAATCATGAGCAAGGGGCTGAACCAAAGTCAACTTTTTGCATACTGGAATCAATGGGTCTATCCGCAAACATTTAAATCTCCCTGCAGCCAAGACCTAAAACACATGGATTCCCTAGTCTCATTTTAATGCTCTATTAACTATGCGGTCACAATATTGCATCTTCCATTGAACACAGTTCATTTCACTATGGAGAAAATGGTGGAGATTGACCCCTCAAGTTCTGTATAATAACCAATTGCGCACTCATCCGTTTTTTATTTACTAACATTTGCATGGGCGGTCTTTCGGAGCGATGTATAGGAATTAGATATTATGTGTTGTTCTGTATATTCCATGCAAGTGCACACACAAATTCTATCAAAAATATCCCAAAATTACTTCATAGGTATGTAAATAATCACCACCAATTACCTCTTAGTCAGACCACTGGCCAATTCTTTGGAGAGTGGCCCCTGACTGGCCCTATTTCCCAGAGAGTCATGTTATTTTCCATTTCAGTGCCATCCTACCTTCAGCCCTGGCCCAGTTTGCAAAAGGTGTCACAAAATACAGCATCCAAGGCTGAAAGAGAGTTACACCTTCCAGAAGAAGTACTTTTATATTTCATGGAAATGGTGATTAATGAGGTTAGCCTGTCAGGCATGGTGTGCTTATCTGAATATGCCTGTCTTATTAACTCAGCCTAATTGGTACATCCGCAGCGTTCCAAAGACCGTCTATAGGATATATGCTCACCTGATGAACCTAGGGATGCCCTTTGGTGAGACCTGCTTCAGGCGCGCTGTGATGTATCGATTTAATAAGGAACCAGTGGCAAACATTCACAACCTCATTAGCTTTTTGGCAGAAAAGAAACTGTACACATTCAATAACTTTGTTTTTTTTCTTTGTCTGCTATTAAAGAACCATGCTAGTCACCTGAAACACGATTGAGTGGTGGGCCATTGCCTCCTCATTAAAGGATAATGCACAGTTCCATCCACGGATATAATGGCACAGATTGTGGCAGCTAATGTTAAGTGTTTTTAAAAACTACCTACCTTTGTAGTAGCAAACAAAGCACCGTACCTGTGTATTCTAGCCTATGTAGGTCTTCTATTGAAAGGTGAAGGGTGAGATGCTGTTATTAGTTTACAGAATGGAATAAAAGCTCTGCTAGGCACCTCTCTAGAGACTCTGCCCTTTGTTAAACCTCAGGGTGCTCTTGTTAATTGTTCCTCCTGCAGCATATACATTGTCCTGCAGCTTTCAACCATCCTCTGACGTGACATCAAAAAAAGGGTTCAGGAAGTTCTGCGCAGGCTCGGATTGGTCTGTAGGGCAATCTGCCAATGCCCAAAGGGCTGGTATGACATGTCAGTGTTTGGGCTGTTTGTTGGCCTGTTTTTATGGTCTGGTGGGCAGTTTTTTACTGTTTGTTTCCCTCATATTACCTCAAATATTGCCTGGAGCAAAGACAAGTACACGTAGTGTTCCATACTTTGCAAAACACTTATACAGCGTGTCTTTACAAGTTCAAACCTTCCCTGATTTGAACATCTGTGCCACTTTTCTAGCTCTTTCATTTGCTAATTGGGGGCCACTTTTATTTTGGTGCCTTGGCCTATTTTCTCTTCCAGTCCAAGCTTGGTTTTGAGCATAGCAATGCAGAGTTAACTTAATTACAATTAATAATAGTAATGTCTTCATAAAAATAAGTCCCCTTCTAAGACTTTGCTTGTCATTTATAGATCTACAGTGGTATATAGAAAATCCAGGCCAGCAATCCTTAACCTTTTGAGGAAGTCCACTTAATAACTGCTATAAGCCGGGAACCCTGGTTTAAGCAATTTGTACTATTTATACCTCAAGATAATACAAACAAATACAGAAATTATGAGATATATAGGTCACACAAAACATACAAAAATCGAAATGTTATTTTAATGGAAAGGTTGTAGCTTTTCAAAATGTGGCTTTATTTCTAAAAGGGAAAGTGATGTGCAAGACTTTAGCATTTAACTTTGCTTGTTTTGCTCTTTGTGCAGGCTCTGTTTTCGCCCGTGCATACTAGTAGCCCGTGCATACTCATGACTACTAAAGATTTTGTTTGCTGCACTTGTGCTTCTGGTATGAATCAAGCAGATATCAACTTAACTTTTAGCCTTCAGTTTTACAATCCTTCATATTTACAGAATGTTTTGAAAATGTATAGTTTTACATTTTACTTTTTATGTATATATAATTTAGTAATTAGCTGATATTACCTTATTTTCTAAAGAGTTGTGGACCACCGGAATAGGCGCAGGGCCGGACTGGCTACCCGGCAGTTTGGAATGCTGCTGAGCTGGGGGCTGATTTCGTTCCTGGAGACCTGCGTGTTCTTAACAAAATTCGTTTTGCTTCAATTATTTCGAAGCACACGCAGGTCTCCATGAACGAAATCAGCCCCCACCGCAGTGAAATCAGCTCCCTGCTCAGCAGCATTCCAAACTGCCCGGTAGTCAGTCCGGCCCTGAATAAGCCTTGCAGACCCCCAGGGATCTGCAGACCTCCAATTAAGAACCAGTTCTTTAGAGTGAGAAATCATTGTGAAGGGAAAAATTAGATTTGCTGTAAGGTCGGCCCTTTTTCCCCAATTGGCAACCATCTTCTGCAAGCAATTGTTTGGGCAGCAACTAACATTTTTATGCTAAGCTTGCAGAAGATCTATATGTTACTGATCCCCTCATGCCCTTTGTCAAACTATCGCAAACATATGACCTCCCCTTGGGGCAGGTCCTAGCACTGATGGCACCAACCACAGATATGGTACTCAAAAGGTCAGAGGACGGGAAGGAGCCGCCAATAGATGCATTCACTCAGATGTTATGGACACTGGGAAATAGATGACATTGAGTCAACAGACTAAAAACAATTACTTTCTGAGAGCTAAATGGGACAAAGATCTAGGTGTTACCGAGGCACTGAATGGAACGGACCCTACAATATGTATGCCATGTCTCGAAAAATGCCTGCCTTAAGTTCATCCAATTTAATTTCATCCACAGAAGATACCTGAAGCGTGTCTTTCTACCCAACTATCTAGCCTTTGAAATATGTTTTATTTGTTGTTCATAAATCTACGTAATATTCACAAAAACTTGGCAATCAATTGAAATATATTTAAAAAAATGCACAGGTGGCCCAACAGCCCAGGCACACAACCGTGGCACTAAAGTGCACTCCTTCTCAGGTGGTTGTTTGCATTTGATCAGGCAAAACGCTGTCACTCATAGTGCAAGAGAGACACTGGATGAAGTGAACTGACCTATAGCTCCTTGCTATATGCTGTGGTGGACGGAAGCAACATGTGAATTACACTTGAAGAGACCAGTGGCCATGGAGGGCCGACCGAAAGCCTCTGTATGTGTGCATATGTGTAGGTATTTTTATTGTTAATGTTGTAGAAGACTTGAGGCTGGAGAGATCAGAGCTAAACACGAGTGAAAATTATACTCCCTTTATGAGTCTGTGAAAATTGCTGAATCGCAGCCGAAGCTGGGACGTTATTTTGTTATTTACATGTTACTGCATGCGTTACGATTGATATATGCTCAAACGTATTGCAAGCATGCCACGGCACTTTTAAAAAAAAATTCTCTACAGGAAAATAATATTCACCTTGGAGAAAACCCTTCCTGTAACAGATATTTCCACCAATTTGTGGAGATTTAACCTTCCTTTTTACAAAAATGTAAATCTTTAATTACATCCAGAATGGGAAAGTGTATTTCAATACATTTGTTGCTATTCACAAAATCACATGATCACGGCCGTTCGCCAATTTTCCAAAGCATCCTGACTTGCAACGCTCAATGAGAAGCAGATTTTCTAACAAGTAATCTTGCACAATCTTGGTGCAATATTACATGTGAGTCGATCGCATTGTAAGAATAAATTCACGTTTTTTTTAAATTGAAAACATGATGTTCCAATTTTAATTATCAGTATATTTTTATTCTTAGTGCATTTAAGTTCATTGTATGTGTACAAATTGCTTTGTGAAACGAGCTTACAATGCAAAAGGTAAAGCAATGTAGTTAGTGATGACCCAGCAGTCCATAACAAGGTAAGCCACATATACTAAAAGCAAAACCTGTGAGAATCATGCCCAGTTTTTATAACAGTAAGTACATTGATTCATAAAATGTATTCAATATCAAAGAGAAAGTATAACTGTTAATGCAAAACTCAATAATTAGTTACACTATAATATTCCACAGTGTAATACTGTAAATAAACTGTTAATCACATATTTAGGTCTAACAAAGCGGTAATTAGTATCTTAAGTATCAATGTTTATGATTCAGATTAGATATTAACTAACTGCAAATATAAAACCTAGCAGTGAGAGGAGTTCAGGTCAGAAGCAGGAAGGGATGGTGGGCCCAAAAAAATGTATCCGGCAAGATATAAAACCAATCAAAATGTGTGGCTTTATCATAAGGGCCTGAAAGGGATGTGGAAAATTGAGGATACAGTGGCATCAAGAAAATACAGAATAAAGAACACCTGAACCTGTAATGCAGGATAATAAGAGCAGCAGTTCATGGAAGGCCTGCGTCACACACATCATGTGTGAAGGAAAAGGCTCCTTTAAGGTCAAAAGCCCACAGGCCCAGTTCTTAGTTAGCTGCAGGCCTAGGGTTGTCAGGGCAACCTACATGCACGAGGTATGAGATCTTCCAACAAATATGCTTTGGAACTTGGGCAATATTTCTCCACGCCCAGGGAGCAGGGTCTGAGATCCTGATTGAAGCCCTTGTTCCAACCAACGCCTCACATCTGGAAGGCTGCACCAGCTTGGAATGCATGGCTTGGAAAACTGCATGACGCTTCACATTTTTCGAATGTTGGCTGACGCTGCTTCTGTCCTGGGTTACTCCAAAGCCTTGCCTTTGAATTGACAGAGAGAGTAACCATCCCGCCGGCAGTGTTCTGTGTGCTCTGTCAGCACCGCTCGCGCCGGTTCCCCGAAGAGCATGTCATTGCTTTACAATCCTGCGACATTTAACAGCCTCGCGCCCTGGCCGCTCACTTGGTTCTTGGGTGCCAGAAAAAAATGTTGCACAGAGAAGATCTCATTAAGCGCAGTTAATGCTTTATAGCCAAACCGCAGCTCGTGAAACACATCTGCTTTGCAAAACAATAACTGTATGCAGATTTACCGACATGACGCTTTCATTCTTCAGTTTTTTGTTCTGGAAAAAGCAGAGACCTTTATTGCTCGATATCAAGTCGTAAGTTGTTTAGCAAAGTGTTATAAGCATAAACCTGTGGTTTGTTTTTGGTTTTGTAGACCTAGGAAATAGCCCAGAAGGCAGGACCTTTCAGCATCCCTGGATCTGGGATAGCACCACCATCCCCACCAGAGCGGCTCCTAACCTGGGATTCAGAAAGGAATTGATGGCCCATTTCTCCACAGACCTCTAACTCAGACTCTTAAGCACAGCAAACTGATGGCCTCAGGCTGGGTATGATTTATAAGAATCCCTAAATAATTAAGTAAATAAATACAAAACTAGCACTACCAGGGTTCAGCTCTTGCTGATTAGTGTGGGCACAGCAGCATCTTCTGAGGTTGCTGTCCATGGAAAGGTATTCCTAGCAGAATGCGGGAAGGCTTTGTGTGCATGAACCTGCTCCGCTTCAGTTGGGAAAAATCTAGGCACTCTGTTCTAGAACCCATGCACCTGCTTAATCACAAGCAGGAACTTGCTGCTGGACGGGTGCGCTAAGTACATTTTCCATGTACGAAGCAACAGGTTGGTGCTGGGCCTGCATGGTGTGTCTGTTTGCCCGGTTCACACCAATATCTCAGCAGAACGCCATTTTTGAGCACGTGGGGGTTTGTGAGGTGTTAAATAGGAAAGTTCCTACACATAGGTATTCTGCCTGCATCACAATGTACTTTCGAGCTCTTCCCATCTGTTTCACAGCACAACCATTTACTCCCTTCAAAAGCATCTTGTTGTTGCTCTATATTCAGACTACCATATTTGTCTCCACTTCACATTCTCTCTACGGCTTATTCTGTGACACAGTGTTCTTGCGATGCACAACCTAGCGCCTGCGTAAATTATGCTATGGATTTACATAGTGTGGAAGGTCCACCCGCGGAACACCTCCCTGCCGCATAGCAATGGAAGGCAGCGAATTGCACTGCGTTGCAGTACTCTAGAGTTATCAAGCCCTGCAGAGCCACGCAAGGGGGCCTTGTGTTGGCTTGATAAATCGTACTATGGGCCTCATTTATGAGGCCCCTTGCGCCATCGGAACTTCACTTTTCATGAAGTTCCATGGCGCAGAAGCCAGCGTGGTATTTATCAGGCAGCAGTACGCCAGTTTTTGTGGCGTACTGCTGCCTGATAAATATCAGTCCCTTTAACGCAGTGTTCTGCGTTAAAGGGGCGTGCAATGGGTGTTGCTGGGGGCGTTCCCAGCAACATCCATGGCCTTTTGACACTGCCCCAGATTTACGAGAAATCGTAACTCTGAAGCAGTGCCAAAAGCTTACGCCTCCCCAGGGGAGGCGTAAGGGAGGTGCAACAGGGAGAAATGTCTTTATTTCTCCTCGTATTTCCTTTTTCTATGTGTGCTGCATTCTGCAGCACACATAGAAAGAGGAAAAGCCTCTTGTGATTATTTTTGTACAGAAAGGTTTTCCTTCCTGTACAAAAATAATCTTCCCCGCAACGCAGGCACCCTTGCACCATTAGGCAAGGGTGCCTGCGCTGGCGCAGGCAGCCCATTCTATGTCAGGACAGGAGGCTCCGATTATGCTTTCTCATTTCTTTAATGAAATGCTCAGCAGCCAATCAAAAAACAAAACTACAAATCCCATGAACACTTGGGAATGACCCTAGAGGAAACACTATATAAGGTCCATAAATCAGTCCTTCTTCCTCTTTCTTTGCTGCTCCGCAGCCAGTTAAGTCACTTTACCTTTCTTGCATTGCATTTATTGGTATTGTTGTTATTGACTTATTGTGTACACTTGCCTTACATTTCGCTGCTTGTATTATTCTGTGCGCAGCGCTTGTGTACCCTTGCTCGGCTCCGGTGCCGTTCTTTTGTGCGTCCGTTGCGGCGTGTCTTCCTGGGAGCGTGTGTTCACCTCCCTGCACTTGGCCGCTTTGTTGTGCCCGGTTGCTTGGTGGAGTGGGAGCAGGGGTCGTCGGCTTCTTGGGAGAGCGCGAGCGCTCTCGAGCCGGTGTTTCAGAGGCAGCAGCGTCGCGCATGCGCACTGCTTGTTTCCGGTTTCTGGCTGTTCGCCTCACGCCGGTCGAGTGAAGGAACGCTTCTCACCAGCGCTCACGCCCACAGCCCTGAACTTTCGACCCCGTCGACGCCGGAGCACAGGAAAGTGCTGTGGTAGTTATTTCTGTGCATAGGCTCTGCCTAGAGTGACTTTAGCAGGCTTATCTCCCTCCACGTTCGAATTTTGATAAATTGAGTTTGGTCCGTACCTTTCTCAGTCAGCCTGCTTGGGGTTGTCACTCCCCCTTATTGGTATCCTTGATACTACATACTTAGTCAGTCATCTTGTGGGCATTGAAATTCTGCACTTAAGTGCGATGGCTGAGTACTATGACGCAGATGATGACTGCTTTTATGACGAGGAGGAGGATGACTCCATGGAATATAACCTAGTTGAGGAATTAGACAAAGGTGTTCAACTTTCGGTGAATAAGGCTCTGGTTCGGGCTATTAATCCCCTCAAGCGTCACCTGAATGAATATGCTATTCAACAGGGTTGGTTACCGCCTTCCCAGAAGTCTGCGAAGTCTCCTCACAACCCTCATAAATTGGATTTTCAGAGGTTGGCGAAGGTTTTGGCTTCAGACAAATCAAAAACTTCTGCGTCACATTATTTGGAGGATTCAGATGCTGCGCAGGCCTCCTCTGGTCACAACGCTTCACCTCCTAGGAAGCGCCTTCGCAAGGAGCACTTTGTTGACGCTCCCGAGCGTCCTGTTCTTCTAAACTTCGAACCGGAGGATATTATTCATCCGAATTCGACTTCTTGGTTGCCTGCTCCAGCGGTGGCAGCCTATCTGGAGGCGCATGTCCGCCAACCCTTTGAGGCGCCAGTCCGAGCTCGGCTTCGCTCGGAGTGCCCGAGGCCGGACCTGGCAGACCATATTGCAGAGACTCCGGAGGTGGACCCTATGATGGTCACCTACCTTAAAAAATATTCTAAAGACCCAAAGAAGGGCCTGGACCGTTCCTGGCGGTCTTGTCAGGATAAGTTAATGGACATTTTGGGTCCCCTATCTAAGATCCTAGACCTAGGTTTCAAGGCCAAGGAAGCCTCGGCGACAGTTAACCCTGACGAACTCATAGAATGGGCCCAGAGGGCCGTATGCATGTTTGGGAACGTTAATTGTGCCATTTCAGCAGAACGTCGTCGATCCATTCTCCTGAAACTAGATCCAAAGTTGGCGGAATTGGCAACCTCTGAGGCCGGTCCAGAAGCGCAGGGCCTTCTATTTGGACAGCCCTTTTTAAAGGAGTTGACTAAGTTTGTGTCTGCCTTCAGCGGCATAGATAAAGCGCAGGCATCCTTGCGCCGGGCCATGCGTCCGGTTTTCACCAAGGCCGGACGACAAAGGGGACGATCGTTCGGCCGTGGATCTCAACAACAGTCCCAGAGGGGTGGCTCGCAGCAACGTGGTGGTCAATACGACTCTGGCTATTCCACCCGCGCCAACTTCTACCCTTCCCGTAAAGGAAAAGGACAATACGGCAAGGGACGTTCCGGTGGCCACCAAGGCCAATATCAAGATTCCGGAGCCACAGGTGAGCTTAATTCAAGCATGCGATGTAATGTTGGGGGGCAGAGTGCAGTATTTTCTGAACAATTGGTGCATGATCTCCAACGATGCTTGGGTGTTAGAAACCGTTCAAGGTTTCAAGATAGAGTTCTATCATCCAATACATCAAACCTGTCTGCCGACCCCTCTACTTTTTTCCAGTCACTTTCAGGCTTGTCTGTCGGAGGAGAGCGAGGTGCTCCTCTCCAAGGGGGCGATTGTTCCTACCCAACGCCATCCACGGGGCTTTGTCAGTTCAGTCTTTCTGGTCGAGAAAAAAGGAGGCGGGTCTCGCCTAGTTCTCAACCTGAAGGACTTCAACAGCGGGGTGATCTACAGACACTTCAAGATGGAGGGTATCCATCTTCTGCGGGATCTCCTACGGGAGAGGGATTGGATGGTCCGTCTGGACCTGAAAGATGCTTATTTATCTATCCCGATTTACAAACCCCATCGCAGATTCCTGCAGTTTCAATGGCTGAATCAATGGTACGAGTATCAGGTTCTCCCATTCGGCCTTTCGTCAGCACCATGGTGCTTCACGAAATTGCTGAGACCGGTTGTAGAGCATCTTCGTTCCAGGGGGGTCAGTTTGATTATTTACCTGGACGACATTCTTTTTATGGCGGATTGCCCTCTCAAACTGCTGCAACACCTGGAGTGGTCCATCACACTCTTGCAGTCTCTGGGTTTTCTGGTCAATGTTCCCAAATCGGTTTTGGTTCCCACTCAGTCTATCGATTTTCTGGGGTTTCAAATAGATTCATTGACTTGTCAGCTTCTTCTGCCCAATCAGAAGCTCCGCTACATTCAGAGAGAGTTGACATCTGTTATTTCCAGACAGACTGTGTCACTGAGGTCGTTGGCACGAGTGGTAGGTCTTCTAGCGTCTTCGATTCAGGCGATCTTTCCAGGTCCTCTACATTACCGGGCGATGCAACGCCTGAAGATTCAGCATCTTCGAAAAGGTCTCCGCTATTCAGATCAAATTCCTCTCTCAGAGGAGGTGCGGATGGAGATGCAGTGGTGGCTGGACCACATGGAGGCCTGGAACGGTCGAGCTCTATTCGGTTCGTCTCCAGAACTGGTGATCGAATCGGATGCCAGTCGTTGGGGTTGGGGAGCCCGTTGCGGGTCAGTCTCGACGGGGGGTCGTTGGTCCCCCCAGGAGTTGTCTCTCCATATCAATTGCCTGGAACTCCTGGCGGGTTCCTTTGCGATTCGGTGTTTTTCCCCCCTGCAAGCGAACTGTTGCATTCTTCTCCGCATGGACAACGTGTCGGCAGTCCGCTATGTCAACAAACTGGGCGGGACACGGTCCAAGATTTTAGCGGAGATTGCCAAGGATTTTTGGCATTTTTGCCTCCACTGGAAGATCACAGTTATTGCAGAGTATCTCCCGGGCTGCAACAATCAGGTTGCGGATTGGCACTCCCGACATCTTCGGGATTTCAGCGACTGGAGACTTCACCCTCGAGTCTTCCGCACCATTCTTCGCCATTGGGGCCAGTGTCACCTGGACCTTTTTGCCTCTTGCCTCAATGCGCAGCTTCCCCAGTTTTACAGCTGGAGACCGGACCCCTTAGCTCTAGCCACGGATGCCTTTCTCCAGCAGTGGCCATCGACTCTTTGCTATGCATTTCCCCCATTTATGATGCTTCCCAGAGTCCTTGCTTACACCAAACGCTTTCGAGCGGAGCTGATTCTGATTGCTCCCTTGTGGAAGGCTCAAGCGTGGTTCCCGGTTCTCTTGGAAATGTGCTGTGCACCTCCCCTCCTTCTTCCCCTGAAGCGGAATCTGTTGCAGGATCCTCTCGGAGATCCGCATCCCCTCATTCTCACCGGCACTCTCCAGTTGCTAGCGTGGCGAATCTCGGGGAGCGTTGGTCGGTCCCAGGCATTTCTAGCGAAGCTACCAACTTCATTAATAACGCCTGGTCTCCCAATACCCACAAGCGGTATCGAGGAGCCTGGAAACGCTGGAGTGATTGGTGTGTTCAACGGGAGGCTGATTCCGTTTCAGCAGATATCAGTCTAGTCATTAATTTCTTGACTTCATTAGCCACCTCCGGTCTAGCATATCGGCCATTTCTGCGGGCCATGTCCACATTGATGGTAAGCCTGTGGGTGAACATCATTTACTTTCTAAACTACTGAAAGGAATTCGCTTTGCGAAACCTCCCACACCAAAATATGTGTCTTTGTGGGATGTTTCGGTTGTCCTCAAATACTTGGAGGCCTGGCCTTCTAATCTTCTATTATCCCGTAAACAGTTGTCTGCAAAACTGACCATGTTATTGTGTTTAGTTTCTTGCAAACGTGCTTCGGATATTCGGGCTTTAGACCTGGCTGGTCGTTCATTCACCCCCGAAGGTGTTACTTTCACTCTCTCGAGGAGGACTAAAACCAACACCTCCTCCATAACGTATCCTTCTTTTCCGGATCATCCCAATCTTTGTGTTGTACAATGCTTGAAGGATTACGAGGTGAGTACCGCTTCTTTACGCGCGGACATGCAAAGTCAGTTGTTGATAGCCTTGCAGAAGCCTTTCCGTCCTGTTGCACCGGCTACTTTAGCTCGCTGGGTGCACTGGCTCATGTCTGAGGCAGGTATTGATGTTTCTGTGGTTGGGGCACATTCTGCTAAAGGGGCAATGGCCTCAAAAGCCTACTCCATGGGTGTTACTCTGTTTGACATAATGAAAGCTGCAGACTGGTCTTCAGACTCTGTTTTCAAACAATTTTATTATAAACCGATTGTTGGTGTTGCCTCTGTTGTGGTGGACGAGCTTTGAACAAGCATAATCGGAGCCTCCTGTCCTGACATAGAATTCAAAATTTGCAAACATTCGTGACAAGAATTTTCAATTCTATTAAGGACTAGGAGGCGAGGATTATCCCACCCGGATTGTAATTATATTGGTATTGTCATGTACTGTTTAAAATTGCATACTGTTACAGTTATGAATTTTCTGATTTTTTCCCTCCCCTGTATATCTTTACTTTTCTCCATTATTGGGATATTACGGCTCTGTATCTGTTACAGGTTCTGACCAGAAGTGATATGGTTGATCTACCTCGAGAGTCTCCTCTGTCTCCTTGCTCCAGGATCCCGGATGCTTCCATCTTCGGTTACAAGATCCTGTGGATTTCGGCGGCTTGCTTGGAACTGTTGCTGTTGCTCTACCTAGGATTGTTTTTTGATGTCGAACTGCTTACCCAAAGAAAGAGGAAGAAGGACTGATTTATGGACCTTATATAGTGTTTCCTCTAGGGTCATTCCCAAGTGTTCATGGGATTTGTAGTTTTGTTTTTTGATTGGCTGCTGAGCATTTCATTAAAGAAATGAGAAAGCATAATCCTCGCCTCCTAGTCCTTAATAGAATTGAAAATTCTTGTCACGAATGTTTGCAAATTTTGAATTGTGCGCCGGCGCAGGGGAAAAGGACAGGAATGCGCCGTATCTTATAGATACGGCACATTTTTGCCCTTCTCTTTTGCCGTAGGGAAGCGCAGCAGGAAGGCCTGCTGCGCTTCCCTACGGCAAAAAGTCATAAATGAGGCCCTTAGGTTTTACGCCGCCCTTGTGATCCCTTGCGTGACACAAGCGCGACGCAAAACCTTGATAAATCAGGCCTTGAGTGTGAAAGTGCACCAAAACCCCCAATATTTTCAGCGGAAAAAGTGGTAGTGATTTGTTCACGCGGTAAAGCTGCGAACAAGAAGTTACGCTGCATTTCTGGCAGAAATTGTGTCAGGAAAGGGTTCGGTGGAAAAGCATGATTTTCTGTAGATTTTCTTGAGCAATTTGAGGGTATTGTGCAGCTCCATAAAACGAGCTACAACATAAGCATGCCTCTCCTGGAGTTACATTGTTGGAGAATCAGGTCCATATTTTTTTGCTTAATTTATTTGTAAGTTTTATTTCTGAAAAACAGTCTGTAAACACATATTTAAACAATGCCAAATGGCTCCATCATTTCTCAAATTGTACGTGGTGTGGCTGACTGACAGCACCGTTGCAACGGAGCCCGTGAAATGTCCGCTTCCTTTGCTCTCCTTCCTGAAGAGCCAGTTAACAGGCCTGGGAATTCACGCGCATTTTCCATTAGGAAGCATGTTCACTGTTTTAATGAAGCCATAAAAGGGTGTAATTGCGCTGCGCTGATTGAATGCAGCCACTCATAATTGCGCGAGACCACATGCTCCCCATTACTATTAACAACCCCAGCGTTCTGGGCTGCTGCCGAGACCACTGCAGATGGCAACAAACAGGCAGGGCACGGATCAGCTGGGGTTGTTTATGGCTTTAAACCTAACCAGGATTTGATTGGCTTAAAAGCCCATAATAGGCCCAATTATGATGGATGTTGCAATTAAACATGGTAGGGGTACTTTGCCAAAGTTAGTTTGACGGAAATAGCGGCGAGCACTCGTTTAACTTACAGGAACCCTCCGTGCAAAAATGCACACGATTCACAATTCGTAAAAATGCAAGTCAGACTCGATGACTTTTTCCTGTGGGAGAAACAGGTACACTGAATCATATTTCATTGTGCTATAAATGGCTTCCTGCATAGCTGCGCATCATTTTTGCAAACCGTATTTTCCAAAAGTTTTTTACTGCTTACGAATAAGGTTGGTTGTTGCTGTGTCGGACAAAGAGGGGTTTGGTATTTTTGTAAGCATTCATGCCTTTCATTTCACCATCCCTGCATTCACCGCTGCACACTTGGCTCACATTTAGCGCTCAGAAGTATCTAAAACTTAATGCAAAGCACTTCCTAAAGCTACTTAGTAACTAATAAAAAAATATTCCACTCTGCTTTCACTGGGAACAAGACAGAAGGATGTCACTATATGGGCTGAAGGGTTCCTACTATTAAAAGGCACACTGCACAACCCCAATCTTTCTGTTTCAGTGACCTGGTAAACAGTTTTTCTAGAGTTATAATGAGGCAAGGCTGTTCGTCCCTCAAACCAGCCTTTTTAGATTGACAGCAGCAGCAGGACATTTTTAATAATTAAATATGGCTCTGTGCTGTTTTCTCCCCTTTGTAATGCAATTCTGTAACGTTGGTTGCTGTGCTGCATTGTGCCCAAAAAATAATACATCTGGGCTATACTAGAAAATTGTGTTTGCACCGGGTATGGATAAAATATCATCTTTTCCAGATGTTAGTGCAATGAGGCCTCAAGAAAGCTTTTTGAATCAGTCCTTCAGTACTTTGACGTTGCCCTTAAGCATTATTATGGATGTGAAGTATTGTGTGATTTTTTTGTACATGTGGGAGTATGCATAGGATGTGTGTCCTTTGCAAGTAATACGATCACAGCTTTCCCTTTACTGGGAACCTGTAGCACTTGCCTCTCTCAAGGTCGGGTGGGTATGGCCTATAGGGCAATCAAGCAGTGTCTGAAGGGCTTGTCTGACACGTCAGTGTGGGAGTCATTTTTGGCAATTTTTTGCACCTGTTTTATGGTCTGCTGGGCCACTTTTTCCACAAACCTTTGCATTTTGCCTCCTATTTTTTTGATCCTGTTTTTGTTGGCTATGGGATTCTGGGCAATTTACCACTGCTGACCAGTGCTAAAGTCCATATGCTCTCTGTATGAACTGTGATATGATTGGTTATCCATGATTGGCACGTTTGATTTACTGGTAAGTGCCTAGAAAAGTGCATGGTGTGTGTCAGAGCCTGTAAATCAACTGCGACAAGTAATCTTGCAGCACTGGTTGCGCCACCCACATAAGTAACCCTGTAAATGTGCCTCAGACTACCACTGTAGTGTCTGTGTGTGCAGTTTTAAACTGCCATGTTGCCCTGGCAAGTGCACCCTTTTGCCAGGCCCCACCCTTCCCTTTTCTTACATGTAAGGCACCCTTGGGGTAAGCCCAAGGTACCCCCATGGGCAGGGTGCAGTATATGTGACAAGTAGGACATGTAGTGGTGTATATGATGTCCTGATGGTGAAATACTGTGTATTTTGGTTTTCACTAGTGAAAGGCTATCTGTCTCATAGGCTAACTTGGGAGTTGCTTTGTAAGATCTTGCAAGTATAACTTTCCATAGGGACAAGATGGAGAAAAGGATTTTAGGCTCTCTGAACTCAGAAATTATTAACACACCTTTTGGAGTAGGTGGTTTTTAGGTCGAGCATCAGCGCGCATGCACTGTCTGCAAGACCTGCTGTAATCACTCCACAGGAGTGAAATAACAGCTGCTGCTTGCCATTGGCTGACAACTCCATCGCTGCTCCTTATTTTCCAGTGCCCCCGATACCTCCCTTCCGTTTTTAAACCAGGGACACTGGCCAATTACAGTTTTCTTACACCCTAGGTTATTTATGGACAATTTGTTTTTCTTACAAGCACCTCATTCATCCTTATTTGTATTTTTTATTTAGGCGTGGCTTCCTCCCGTTTACATTTCGCTCTGCTTCACGTTATAAACCCCCCTCACCTCTGAGCACACACAGCCCCTGCAGCAGTCATCTTTTGGCCTGTTACGTGCATAACGTAATAGCCTTTCCCTTTCTCATTACAAGTGAAGCATTCTTGGTGGACACAAAGCACTTATTTGACGATTCGCACCTGACCCCTGTCACCTAACTTTACAGAAAAAACAGCCTTGAGCATAAGTAACACTTGTGCAAAGGAGCATTCTGGGATAAATGAACGTTGCATCAATAATGGTGCCAACAACTTACAGTAGCTGAGTTACCTTGGCCATATTTAAAACAGAATTCTGATCACAATATTTTTTAAAGCTGGTGACTATTTCCTATATTTTAGAGCTTTCAAAATTGGGTTGAGGCTTATTTAATTTGAAAGCCAGCATTTTTCCCACTGCTTCTTCTGTTTATTATTAAATGTGCGTGCCGGCTCTTCACCTCTATTGCTTCCACCCTGGCGGGAATGAAGAGTAGACAACATGCAGCAGGTGTTAGGTTTGTCTCGTTAAAGAGTGGTGTGCCAGGTTTATTTGGACTACTCATGCCCTGTAATAGTGATTTTATCTCTGAGTTCTACCTGGTGTAGGTCTTCATAAAAGGTTCTCACAGCTAGTCTGTCCATCACAAGTGTAAGAACAGGAAATACCCTTAAAAAAAATAACACATTAAGGTACAATCCAGTGTGTTAAGAAAACAGCTGTTGCATAGTGGTCTTTGTGATACATATTCACCTCTTATGCTGCACAGTCAACCATCAAGACTTATATTTTTATTGTATGTGAAATTATAATAACAGCACTTAAGTTGAGCATAGTGTACAACTCAAAAAATTTGATTGTGGGAGAAATTTCCTGGCAACTCTTTTTCTTGAATATAACATATTTTCCTAAAAATGGGCCCTGCTGTGTTTTTATCCCTGCGATAAATCCTACATTGGGCATTTTTTTTATCAGCTGCTTTTGTAAACTTGGCAACATTCACATAGCTCTTAATGCCTTATTACTATCTTCATAAAGGTGGACTAGGCAATAGTTCACAACTTTGCCACCCACAGTTTTAACAAAGGAAGGTTTTGTAGTTCTGTTGGAATTGGAAAAATACAACACATCAATTTAGCTCAGTGGGATTTAGAAGTGCATTGAGCCCATAGTGAGGCAAATGTTGGTAGATAGTGGGCTGTGTACAACCACCTTTAGAAAGAATGCTATTTCTGAATTGTCTCATCACCACCCTACATAGCATGAGGTGCCACAAGCAGAACAGCTTCTATACAACTTGCAAAAGCACGGCTTGGGGCACTTTTACAAACAAGCATTTGGAATGCAATAGGTCTCTCATTTGAGAGAGTTTAAGCTATTCGCGTTGTAAATGGCAATGACTTTTATTCATGTTTTAAAAACCAAAACATAAATAAAAGGCATTGTTATTTACAATGCCAACAACTCAAACTGGCATATATGCGAGACCTATTGCATTGAAATTGCTTGTTAAATTCTGTGTTTGAAAATACCCCTTTTAGAAAGTGGGCATTTTCTTACTTTACCACTCTGATTGTTAGTGTATTCATCGTCTGGTGTTGGAGTGACAGGAGCTGGGGATGTGCATTCACTCTGGACAGTCACTGGGGGGTTCGAGGTGTGTCCTGCCTTGACTGGCTGACTCATCGCTGGGCTGAACAAACCTGGTTTGTAATTAGAGTGGTGGGAGGAGTTTTGCATGCACCTGAATAGTCTGTGTCTCCTTTTCACAATGCTGTCTCTGCTCCCTGTGGTCATGCTGCACCAGGGAGGAGAGGACTGGCATGGGCTGGGTTCAGAGACCCTTACATCAAAGAAAACAATGAGAAAAGGAGTATATATAATTAAAACGCCAGGACTGTAGATAACTTCAAGAAAGAAGAGGGCCCTGCCAAGAAGAAGAGCGGAAGGACTGTGTGAGGAGTGCTGCCTTTTCTCGGTGAGGGGTGGGTTGGCCTGCATTTGCTGCTTCTGTCTGTGGTGGAGGAAAAGCACTGACTCCTTTTACCCTGCTGCGGTTCCTTGCTTGTAAAGAATCTGCAAGGGCTTGTGTGAGCTGGCCTCCTGGTGGAAGTCTGAGGGATAAAAAAGACTTCATGAAAGATCCTTGCTGGTTTTTAAAGTGTCCTGTCTGGGAGGAGTGCTGGAGAAACTGTGTGCGTAGCGCTGCCCTCTGACTTCTGGGGGGTAGGTCGGCCTGCAGTGGTGGCTCCTAGCTGAAGCATGAGAAAAGGACTGGACTGTCCTTGTACCTTTTGGAAAAGAAAGGGAATCGCGCTTTGTGGGCAGCCCAGCACGTGGAGTGCGCTGCCTACGGGCCCTATGTGTCAGGATATGGGAGCGCTGAACAGGCCCTGGTATTTTGAGCAGAAGGGAGGGAGAGTTGGTTGTAAAGAAAGCACTCTCCTTTGCGGCCAATGTGCTAATGAGCCTGTTTTAAGACTACTGGCTGGCACGGGTGAAGAGTGCCTCTCTTTCTGCAGCTGTCCTGCTGCAACAAAGTCACCACACAGCGCAGTGTCTCCCATCCATTCATTGCCGTGATGACCAGGACTCAAGGGAGGTGCTGACCTACATTCTCTTTACTTCCACCAGCCGCTGCGGAGCTGGTTGCCTCTCCAGCGAGGGAGAGGCGTCAGCAATGTGGAAGGCCACAGCCTGGAGATGACTCATGCGGACTAGGTGTGATGACCCAGGCCTCCGGCAAAAGGTACAGTAGTTCCAGCCCAGCCTACGGTGCTTGTGGAGTGATGCTGAGCTTCACAGCATATGTAGCAGCTGTGCTGCGTGGTCACAGGTAGCTGCTTGGTGTCTATTGCGTGTGCAGGGGACCTAGGATGGTCCTCCTGCTGAAGGCAGTAGGGCGTGTCCACCCCCGTCCTGACCCATACTTTGAGGCATTTCTTTTGGATCATTGAGTATCTCGGATGGCAGCATCTGCACCGCGCATTCGCTGGTAGCTGCACTTCACTCAATTTATATATGCAGGGGACCAAGCGAGGTCTTTCCACCAACGTGGGCATCACTGTTTGGGTATATTACTGCATTGCTTTTACCTAGGGGGCATACATTGAAATTACCCCACCGCTGGTAGTAGGCGCTCAGGTATTCCTCCGGCCTACGTTACGGGCTTGATTTCCACTGAGTCTTTTCTGGCCCATTGTGCTGATTCGTGGGAGTGATCTCCAAACCTGTTGCAGTGTTTTTGAGCCCTGATGTGTATGCATGTGCTTTGGCCATACATGGTTGGACTAGCAAGTACTGTAATCAGAGACTACAAAAAATGAACAATGGTGGTGATTTTCATGGTGTTATGACTGGTGCCACATATAAGTAAATGCTTTAGTACATTAATTATGTTTATGACAATTTCCTAGCAGAAAACTGATGTGTGATCTATGTGATATGACCATTACCTAGTGGCAAAGTGATTTAAGTGATTTTTGGTCTTATGTGTTTTATATACAATATATGAGATATTTTTATATAAACTTCTGAGGGTGTGTTGGTGTATTGTGCAAACGCTTTACACATTGCCTCTGGGATAAGCATGACTGATCTGCCAAGCTACAAAGGGTGTGAGCCAGGGGTATCTTGGGTGTGTAACTGCCTTACATTGACTAGAGGGTGGGATCTGTCTGGCTTAGGTGTATACCCTAGCCGACCAGAAACCCTATTTCTAACAGTGCCACTTTTATTTTGGTGCCAGGAGTGATTTTCTGTCCCAGTATGACTCTGCTCAGGGTAGCAAAGCAGACCAGTCCAATGTCCACTAGGGGAAGTGGGGTGGGCTTCTTAGCCCTGCACCCTGTCTGCAACAGCAACACTCAATGAATCATCGTTCACTCCTCCTGTTTCCTGAACCCATTTAGTTGGCTTTTAGGGCTCTGTGCACTTTGTCACTGTCAATCAGTGCTAAAGTGCTTGTGTCCTATCCAGTAAATATAGTATAATTGACTTGCACCCAATTGGCACATTTTGTTTACTTGCAAGTTCCTACTAAAGGGGTACTACATGTAACTATGACCAGTAAATTAAATGCTACTAGTGGGCCTGCAGCACCTTTTCTGGCAGCAACTTAAGTATCCCTTTAAATGTCTCAGGTCTGCCACTAGAGCCTGTGTGTACATTTTAAACTGCAATTTCAGACTGGCAAAGTAAACCTTTTCAATACATATAAACCACACCTAGGGTATGCCATAACCAGCCCATAGGGCAGGGTGCAGTGTATTTAAAAAGTTAGATATGCACTTTTACGTTTTTACTGGTATTGAAAAACTCCTACATTTGTTTTTCCTATTAGGCCTACATCTAACACTGGATAAGACTGGGTTACCTTATTGCTTTCAATCAGTGATAACTTTCATTTGGGAGCAGGTAGGAAAATTGAGTTTGGAACCTACAGAATTGTAATTTAAAATCCTCTTTAATGGTAAACTTGGATTTTGATTCACAATTCTGAAAATTCCACTTTTAGAAAGTTGTCATTTTCTTGTCCTAACCATTTAGTGCCTGCAGCTGTATTCTGGGTCATATGAATAGGTGTAGCTGGCCCCTCAAGTTTTGCTTCCCCACTGGCACTGTCCCATGCCACACTTGCACATACAAAGACTCTGCCCCAGCCCATTCACAAACAGTTTCACACTAGTCTATTGTACCCCCAGACAAGCTGGAGCCAGGTCAGGAAGAAAAGACATTTCATACACCTTTTGTGGAAAACTCTAGAAACTTTTCCCAATTCAAAACTGGCATCGAATATAAATATTGGACCCTCAGACCCAACTCTTCAGTACTTTCCTGGACCTGTCGAAGGCTCTTAAGAAAGGACTATTGTGCTGCTCTACTGCAAGAAGAAGGACTGCTCTGCTGCCCTGTTACTCTGATGCCCTGCTACCTTGCTGTCTGAGTGGAAGACATGGCTTGGCAGTTCGGGCTGGACTGTTAACATGAGGCACAGGGTCAGACTGATTTGCATATGGCCATGTCTGAACTGGGGTGGCTGAGTGAGCTAAAGAATGGTGATGGATTAAACCCAGATCAGTTGACTGCGGGTGAGTGTTTGATTCTCTCAAACGCTCCGTCCATCACCCCCTTTTGTATCGCTTTGTTCGCCCTAAGTTGGCAGGGTATGCACAGACGTGAGTCCCTTGGTCACATGGCCACTGGATTCAAGATAGCCTGGCTGATGAGGATTATGAATTCGAAACCGTTCCCAGGATGCTTGTTTCCGGTTCAGGGAAGACATGGCTTGGCAGTTCGGGCTGGACTGTTCCCATGAGGCACAGGGTCAGACTGATTTGCATATGGCCATGTCTGAACTGGGGTGGCTGAGTGAGCTAAAGAATGGTTATGGATTAAACCCAGATCAGTTGACTGGGGGTGAGTGTTTGATGTGCTCAAACGCTCCGTCCATCATCCCCTTTTGTATCGCTTTGTTCGCCCTAAATTGGCAGGGTATGCTCAGACGTGAGTCCCTTGCTCACATGGCCACTGGATTCAAGATAGCCTGGCTGATGAGGATTATGAATCCGAAACCGGTCCCAGGATGCCTGTTTCCGGTCCAGGGAAGACATGGCTTGGCAGTTCGGGCTGGACTGGTCCCATGAGGCACAGGGTCAGACTGATTTGCATATGGCCATGTCTGAACTGGGGTGGCTGAGTGAGCTAAAGAATGGTGATGGATTAAACCCAGATCAGTTGACTGGGGGTGAGTGTTTAATTTGCTCAAACGCTCCGTCCATCATCCCCTTTTGCATCATTTGAGTGGGAAGGACTGGACCAGTACCTTCAACCTGGGACCACGAGAGTGGCCCTAAAGTCTAGTTGGCTGGCCTCCTGATCAGAGCCTCAGAGACAGAAAAGGCTCCTACCACCTTGAACCCTGCACCTAAACTCTGCCTGCTGTGAGTCCTAACCCCCCCATGTGGTGCCCCTCCAGTCCTGGAACCTTGGAAGTGGAGCTAAAAGTTCTATGCCAGCCCAGTTGTGGTCTCTACCAGAATCGATGCAGCACAATGCAAACTTTACAAATCTCTGTGTAATGTCTCATTATAACAAATGCAGGATGATGCAGCCACAACGCAAGCCCATATCACATCCCTCATAACTTATCAGAACCGCTGCTGCGCGACACATCCTGATGCAGATCTCGCAGCCTCTCATCAAAATCGATGCAGCACAACACAGCCTTGACACAAGCCCACCTCACAGCTCATCGGAACCAGCGCAATGCTACATTGAAGCAGACCTTGCATCGCGCCTCAGGACCACCGCCACGTGACGCAGCGCTCCATAACAAGGATTTAAGGTACATTTCTCAGTAGGACTAACTTGGCCCCTGTATCTAACCTATACTCTATCGCAGTCAGCCTGAACTTGTGACTTTGTCCTACATGGCCAGATACTCACAGTTGGTGCTTTGTGCATTTAATCATTAATTATCCCTAAATCTTGAAAACTGCAAATCTCTGGTTCTGCTAACTGGATTTGTCTTGTTTTGATGTTAAATAATTTATGACATTTTACTATTTTCTAAATTGGTGTGCGATTTTTCCTGTGTTGTGTTTTCACTTTACTACTGTTTGTGTGCTGCATAAATACTTTACACATTGCCTCAAACTTAAGCTTGATTGCTTTTGTGCCACACTACCAGAGGGCAAAGCACAGGTTAATTTGGGGTTTACTTGTGTTTCATCCTGACAAGAGTTTTGGTTGCTGCTTGAGTAAGTTTTCACCTCCTCAACTAGTATCCCAATTTCTCACTTTCAGTCAGTGCTTTTTCTTATAATAAGGAAAATTACTGTTATGAACACACTACAAAATATTAAGCATTAAATTACAAATGTACAATCAGATAGGTGGAAATACATTTGGTGACACCTTCATAACATGTTACACCCCTAGCATGCCCTGAATCCTATAATCACAATACTCCCATCTGTACATAGACACAATATTATAATATAAAAGGGTGTCATTATTAATACGGCTGGCCTCCTGGTTTTGTTAGGGTCTCACCACGTTGGAAAAGCAGAAAACAGGTTATATGTCATTGCTATCAATGAGGACAGTATCAATATGCACTACATGTTATATTATAACCCACCATTGAATCAATGGGGCTAGTACCAATATTCCATAGCATTCATTACACTGGGAAACCTTGCATTATCAATCATTACCACTGTCAATAAAGTATTACATTTAACAACATGTACCTCAGAGTTGTTTGTTTACTTTTACCATGCTGCTACTGCAGCTTTAGGATCAACCAACATGTGCCCCCACATTCCAGAGCCAATGAGCCCGAGCACAGGCTCTAGGAGTGCTTGCAAAAAGATACTGGGTGCCCATATCCAACCAGGCTCCTGGGGTCTGGCTTTTGGTTGAGGCAACGCGGTGAGCCCAGTCCTGCGCTGCCCTGCTGCCTCTTCTTTAACTATGCAGCCTCACACCGCAAGCATCCCGTTCTGTGTTTCAGGTGCTTTGTTGGGGTCTCGCAGGGAGCGCAATCCCCTGTGGCCTGCTGCATCCTCTGTGCTCCCGCTCACTGGTCACAGTGGGGGCGAGAGCAGGTCAGTGTTCTTCCTGCCCATACTGAAGGTGGGCTTGAGACTTTCTGCGATGTGTGTCCAAACATGAGGATCGATTGTAGCACCTCAAGGCTTTTCGGCATTTCCTTTTCTTTTGCTATTGGCCCTGGGTCTGTAGTCCAGTTATTGGTAAAGCAACTCCTGTCCTTTTGTATTGGGAGTCCTGGGGATGGGATCCCTGAGGCCATCGGAGATCTCTAGGAGGAGTCGCCACGCACACCCGTTCCCATTAAACTCAATGAAATGAGGATGCACTTACCCCTTGGGCTTGGCCCTCGCTGAGGAAAGTTAAAGAAAGTTAGTGAAGAGCCAAGAGTTTTGTTCTCTGCCAGGTTGCACTCCCCAGACCCCATGGCTTTGGTCTTCTTGAAGTGCACCTGTGGGACAGCAGAGTCAGTGGTAACCTTACTGATGGGTCATCCAGCTGCAGGAACAATCCATACAAGTCTCAGAGGAACCCTCCAGAGTCCCCCAGCAGATCTATGCCATCAATGTTCATCAGTTGGCATAAGAGGGCTAGCGCCGCTGGCCCTGGAGATACCCATTCTAGTCCTGGGGGGTCAACTGAAATCATAGTCCCTTAATCCATCCTGCAGGAGCATCAGTTGGCTTCTGCTACCTGCAGGGCATTCCATCACCACTGTCACTCCCAGGTACAGTGTCTTCTCATCAATATCTTCCATTGTGCAGTGGGTTTTTAAGTATAGGTGGAAAGTTCTAAACGTTAGGCACCCCTCGCAAATCCCAGTGTGCCACATCATCACTCCACTACTCTCACAACTCTCCTGGACAGCATTCTCAAATATTCCAACATGGCAACGTTAAGTTGCCTGTGCAAAGAGCTTCACTGAGAACCTCAGCTCCACCCATAGCTGCCTGTTTCCTTCCCATCAAAACTTCAAAGGCAAGCCTCTCCTGTGTTTGGTTTCAGAGGCCTGACTCTCCTGCTTTGTTTCTGTGGCCTAGGCTGTCCCAGCCCTGGTGCAGTTTGACAAGCTAATTAACAAGTGCAGACTTTCTTCCCACCCCTTTTTTCCCAGTAACTAGGCAAGCACTGTTAATGGCTGTATTTTGTGGGAGGGCCTTTGATCCTCAGGCTGGTCTGCAGAGTACTTAACTTGGCCCATTAAGGGGGTAGGGAGAAAGAACTGATTATGAGCTGAGCCAGGGAAATATGACAATTCATAAAGTGCCAAAAGAAGTGTCGATATGATGTAAGGGGCTGTGGATCTACACTCGGCATGCATTGATACATCGCTCAACCGTGTAGGCCTAGGTAGCGTAAAACTATACTTTGGTGTCGATTTTGCCTATACTATGTAATTCAGTTAAACACCTCAGATTTCAGTAAGCACTACAGACCAACACCATGAATTCCCACTCACATTATGATGCCTACTCCAGGGCAGTACCAATCCTTTAAGGGTCCCTTCTGTGATAGGCTACCTGTGTGCAGATAGCATGCTGCCGAAGACAGTAGCCTCACACACACTCTGCACATGTCCGCACACACGTGTGCTCCTGTGCAACCAGACCAGAGCCTTTTACCCTAGCTGCCCAGCAGCTACCTCATCATAAAAGACAGACACTGGAGGTTAGCACTCTCAGTCCATACACCATGAATTTACTGTGAGTGAGACTCAGGTAGTGAGGCTCACTCACAGCCCAAAAAACAGGTTGTCAAATGTGAAAAACCCAGCTGGACCAGATTGGCGGAAACCACTTTGCAACATGATATAAAAGTGTTAATTGAAAGGATGTGAGAGAAAAAGGACAGTGATTTCATCTATACAGCTTGGCCAAAGCGCTGTGTCTTTAATTTCTTAGAGCAAATTAACCAGTCCCAGGCAGCCCAAAAGAAAAGAGGGAGAGCATTCCATACTGTGGTGATGAGAACACAGAATGCTTGGCCTCCATTTTAACAGTCTCAGAATCAGAATGAACTGGTTGAATGAGAGAAGGGGGCATCAAGGGACATACCTGGCAAACTAGGATTTTAGGAACAATAGAGCCGTTCCCTTAACAGCAAAGTGAATAATGCATAAAATTAGAAGTTGTTTTTTGATCTAAAGGGCATCCAATGTAAACTACTTAACAAGGCCATTGTATGACAGAATTCTGAGTCTCTGAGCAAAAGACTTACTGCCATCTTTCGGTTTGGAGTACAACTTAACTTTGGATGTTTCTCTAAAGAATCAATTCACATTTCTGCAAGCAATAAGATTGCTTAAAACATGATCAACCGAGTTTAAACTGCATATATTCAAAGCCTTTTGTTGAGTACTTTGTCAATTGTCTTTATAACTTTCCGCTCTGAATCTTTAACATCAAGACGGACAGCATCACTTTCAGTTCTATTTGTTGCTTGTAAACTTTTTATTAAACAAAGCTCATCATACAATACAATAGGGAGAACGGCACTGTGGCCCAGAGAATATGGCACAGGGCTGAAGCAGGCACATGGTACCGGTAACAAGCATTGGACGTTGTAGTGTTGGTGCTCGGGCTAGCGCTATGGTAGCGGCCGCGTTGCGCTAAATAAGACAGGAGCCTTGATTGCTGTCTACACGTGGCTCCGACTAACTGCCGTAGCCACGCCTCTTTATTTATAGCCCCTCTCGTCTGACGTCACACGCCAGCGCAGTGACGCTCCGGCGGCGCGGGTCATCTAGACCGCTGCCCTTGTGCCCCGGAACACTACATTCCTTCTAACCTTTATCAAAACACTGCAACATCAACATTATCATAGATTATAAGACGATGGATCTATTACCAGTCTGTGAGTGTTCATTCCAGGCTTCAATCTACCAGGTAATCAGCTAGGTGGGAGGAGGGAGCTGGATTCCTTCGCAGTCCATACCTGGAATGTCCACCCAGAGATATCATCACCCTCGGTGTCCCCGGAGTTGGGGTGTTGTTACCCCCAGCTGGAGAGGATGGGCTCTGCATTCTGTTTTCAGGAGTGGCTGGAGACTGAGAGGGGTTGTGGTCTCTCGGGCCTTCTTCCTCCGAGAGGTACGGCTCAGTCTCTGGCTCTTCCCCCTCTCCCTGTGGTGGATTTTGGCTGGGCTGCTCTGTCCCCGGGGAATTGCTCTGGTGGGCCTTCTTGAAGAATGAGATGTCCCTGGTAACTGTTTCCGCTCCCCTCTGGACGGTCACCATGGTGCCAATCCGGCGAGTGACTGTCCAGGGTTGGTGTTCGAATGGGAGTCGGAACTTGCTGCCTGGGTAACGATCCTTGACATAGACTTGATCTCTCAGTTGGAGCATGGATTCACGGGCTCCTCGTCGTCTGCTGGCTTGCTCATTGGAGTGAGTCCGATTCGCCAGAGTCCTTTCCGTGCTGACTTGCTCAGGGACCCACGTGGAGTGGTTCGGTTGAGTGTCTTTCACTATCCGGCCCATGGTCGACGCACTGGGTGCCGCTTCTGTTGTGACGTGGGGGGTCATGCGATATTCTCTAAGGAAGCTGTAAATGGCTTTTTGAAGAGGTGATTCGTCAGCGAGGGCTATGCGGATGGTCTTGTTGAGCGTGCGCATGAACCTCTCGACTTCTCCATTGGCCTGGGGCCATCGCTGAGTTCTTTTCCGGTGGCGGATCCCCCAGCTCTTGAGATACTCAGCAAATTCCTGACCTTGGAATGGAAGTCCGTTGTCAGTTTTGACTACTCCAAAAATGCCATGGGTGGCGATGGTCTTCTCGAACTTAGCGATGACTTCCATGGCCGTTTGGCTGCCTACTATCTCTATCTCCGGATACTTGGTGAAGTCATCAATTATCACAAGCGCGTATCGCCCATCAGGGAGGTGTCCAAAGTCTGCGCTTACGCATTCCCATGGCCTCTGAGGGTTGTCTTCGGTCTCGACTGGATGAGGGCGGTCCGGTGGCCCCGCTGCCTGACACCAGTTGCACATTCTGACAGTTTTTTCCACCATGAGGTCCATGCCAGGAAACCACAGTCGGCTCTTGGTTTTCACCATGCCTTGGTGTCCTCTGTGCGCTAGCTCCACCGCTTGATTTGTTAGGCTGTTTGGCAGGACCAGGCGGGGACCCCGTAGGATGCATCCTTGGCTGTCGAGGGACAGTTCTTCTTTGATTCTCAGGATGGACTCCAGTGTTGCCTTCGCCTGCGATGTTCTTTTGCCCAGGGAGTCCTGGATGGAGCGCCAGTTTCCGGACTGTATCGCATTGGCGACTAATTGGAGGCATTCATCGTTCTGTGAGGCTTCAATGATGGACTGCAGGCTCATGGGTAGTGGTCGAGATCTTTCCGTTACCAACCGGACATTCTCCTCAGTGTCATCCGCTTCTTCCCTCTCTTTCAGGGTGGCTTCTCGGGGGTGCCTTGACAGTTAGTCTGTGGGGTTTGTCGACCCCGGCTTGTATTCCTCTCAGTAGTCATACCCTTGTAGCTGGAGTATCCACTTCTCTATCCTGGGAGGTGGTTTCGATACTGTGCCTTGGAACAGTGGCAGGAGGGGTTTATGGTCCGTGGTCACCGTGAAAGAGTGGCCGTACATGTAGACGTGAAAATGTCGGCAGGCCCAATGTATGGCTATGGCCTCTCTCTCAATCTGCGAGTACCTCTGCTCAGTGTCTGTTAATGAGCGGCTGGCGTAGGCGATGGGTGCCCACTCCCCGTTGCTCTGAAGTTGCGTCAATACGGCCCCTAGGCCAAAGGGGCTGGCGTCCACGGCCACGTTGGTGGACTTGGGGGGGTCAAAGTACGGGAGGGTGGTGTCCGCTGACAGGGCTGCCTTTGTGTCTCGGAAGGCTTTCTCCTGTTCTGGGCCCCATTGCCACGTGGTGGCTAATTTGGTCAGTTCTCAAAGTGGTTTGGTGAGGTTGGAGAGATCAGGGATGAAGCGCCCACAGAAGTTCACCATCCCCAGGAAACTCCTTGCTTCTGATACATTCGTTGGGGCTGGGGCCTCTTGGACATCCTTCACCTTGTTGGGGTCCGGGGCCTCTCCGTGGTCCGAGAATGTGTACCCGAAGAAACTGATTTTCCACTGCAGGAATTGGCACTTCTCCCGGTGTAGGGTTAGACCTGATTCTTTGATTCTTTGTAGAACCCCTCGTGTCTCTGGTGGTGTTCTTCGATTGACGTCGCATAGATGAGTAGGTCATCACTCACGTTCAGGACTCCCGGGAGCCCACTGAGGACTTCGCGAATAGTGTTCTGGAACACTTCCGCAGCACTCGAGATCCCGAAGTTGAGGCGTCGATATTGTCTTAGTCCTACGTGGGTGGAAAAAGTAGTTATATACCTTGAGTCTGGGTGGAGCGGTAGCTGATGATAGCCTGATCGAAGGTCTACTTTGGAGAACCATTTTGCTCCGTTGAGCTCTCCTGGGATATCATCTATAGTGGGGGTTAGATGCCGTTCTCTCTTCACCACTGCGTTCGGAAGACGCATGTCCACACAGATGCGGACTTGTCCGGGCTGCTTGGGTTTTCGGGCCACTACAATTGGAGATACCCATGGGGTGGGTCCACTGACCTTTTCTATGATTCCTTGCTTTTCTAGCGTTTCGAGCTCCTCTTCGACTTTCTTCCTTAGGTGGAACGCAATGCGCCGATGCCTCAGCGCGACCAGTTGGACCGACGGGTCTATGTGGAGAGATACTTCCTTCCCTTTTAGGCATCCGATGCCTTTGAACACATCCTCAAACTCTTCCATGATGGTGTCTAGTTCTTCTTCCAGTACCGCCAGAGCATAGGATATGAGTTTTAGATCTTCTGCGGACTGCCGACTTAGCAGCATGCCAATTGTGGCTCTCACCTCTTGTTGGTGAATCTTGATGCGGCACTCCGGGAGGCGCCGCTTCTTTCTTTTTGGTTGGTCGATGGCATACGCGTAGTGGACTGGATAGTCCTCTGTGTCATCGTCCATGTCTTCACTGTCTCCTTCATCTCTTACCACGTGTGCGGCTTCTTTCTTGGCTCTCGTGGACCTACATCCTGCCGCAAAGTGGTTCATCCACCCACATGCGCTACATTTCTTCCCTCTTGCTGGGCAGTCTTGCATGCTGTGTGGCTGGCCTCCGCAATACCCACACTCTTTCCTTTTGTCTGGTTGCTTCCTCCCGCTCATTTGTGTCCTATTCTGCCTTACCACGTTCACCTTTTCTGCTGCGTGAACTTGTTCGAGTTTGACAGGCCGATGTAGGGCCGATTCCATATGGGACGCTCTTGCCTGAGATAACTCTTTGGACCGACCAAGTTTGAGTATGTCCGCGAGGGGTTTGTCATCTTCTTGGAGTATAGCGACTCTGAGTTTTGACGAGAAACAGCCTTGGATGATCTGTCCCCTGATTACCTCCTGTTCATCCCGGAATCTGCAAGAGCTGGCTAGTTCTTTCAGTCGGCCGTGGAACGCGTCTAGTGATTCGTCGGCCTCCTGTTTCGCTTGGCGGAATATGAATCGTTCATAGTCCTTGCTCGCCATGGGTTCAAAGTAGGCGGTCAGAGCTGTGAGGAGTGTTTGGTATGTCTTCGGAGTGGCTTCTATCAACGTTTTGTAGATGCGGTGTATGTCTTTGCCACCAAGGTGTAGGAGCAGGGCTATGCGCCTTTCTCTTGAAATTCCCGCTCCCTCGAAATATATTTGGAGGCGGTCAGTCCAATCCCTCCACCGTGGGGCAAGGGATGACGGAGCTCCGTCAACCACGAACGGTTCCAGGGCGGGAATAGACACCATTTTGGCACGTGCGCGATGCGCTGCTCTGTTTTGCGACGCTTATGGGAGGTCTCCGCAGCCCAGGGAGAAGTGGTTGTCCCTCCACGGAGTGAATGTACTGTCCCCTGCAGCACTCGGCGCGCTCTCCCGACCTGGCTCTGGGGCCTCGGCGGCGATGCGTGAATTTGTTGCCAAATTTGATCCCTGGTCTGAGGTGGCAGCGTGGGGTGTTGCCCTTACCCACTTTGTCGATGTGGGACGCGCCGTGTCCATTTAACAGGCTTTGCCTTCACCTCTATTCTCCTTTCACCGGCTGTGGGTTAATCGAGGCCACTGTGCATGTGGCGTGGGGCCTGGTAACAGTATGCCCCCCCCTGGCGTTCAAACTCGCCGCTTGCCGCTTGGAGAACTTGCCGGGCGATGAGGATGGCGTCGTGCCAGTGAGGTGGTGGGTTCTGTGGGACCCTCGTCGCCAGTGTAGCGTTGGTGCTCGGGCTAGTGCTATGGTAGCGGCCGCGTTGCGCTAAATGAGACAGGAGCCTTGATTGCTGTCTACACGTGGCTCCGACTAACTGCCGTAGCCACGCCTCTTTATTTATAGCCCCTCGCGTCTGACGTCACACGCCAGCGCAGGGATGCTCCGGCGGTGCGGGTCATCTAGACCGCTGCCCTTGCGCCCCGGAACACTACAGACGTTGACCCTCAAGTCTACCACTGGCGCTTTTATGGCCTCAAGTGCCACGCCCTACCACTTTCAGTTCTTAAGCCCCTTGCTACAACCATCGATTGAGTACTTTGGTCTCTAACTACAGGATATTTGGATAGAAAACGTCTGTCCCTGCAGCCCCTACTTGCTCAAAGCTTTGAAGTGATCTAGGTGCTATAAAGCGCTTTATGAAACCACTAAATAAATATATATGATTGATACTCAAACAGCACATCCCTAGCCTTAGCCAGGTAGGCAGGAGTAGAGTCAATCCATGGAGAGGGGCTGTTAGGAGGAGATAACACGATGTTGGGTCCTTCCACTGGGGGTATTAGATGTTGAAATATTGCATTACATTGGACATATCAGCACCGGAAGATTAAGTGATTTACTCTGATATACACAATTTCACTCACATGCGAGAACCAAGAATTTAATTCGGTTCCGCGGATTTCAGAGACAGCATCTGAACTGCTAGGCAACATGCAGGCACCATGTGTGCAGGTACACATGATAAACATGACTATGTGCACCGGAAGTCTCCCTAATAAGAGCCACTAGATGAGCCCACGTGCAGTGAAAGTGAAGAAACCCCTCAGGCTACTGCTGTCAAACTTGGGCACTCAGAAAAGTTTGCTAACAAAGCAGGGTAAGCTGTTTTCCCGAGAGACGCCCCCACACGCTCCAAATAACAGTAACGAACTGTGGCATGTGACTGCCGAGCTGGAGCGAGCGCCCGTCTATGAAGGCGGACCTTGTTTTTCCAGAGAGTGCTGGCATTTAATGAGGACCGTGGCCCGCATTCCTGAACGTTTCTCAGCAAAAACACCAATCCGAAAGTATAAATTCTGCAGCCCAGCCCTGAAACCGTTTTGCACACATGGCTCCTTGGTTTAAATTATACCTGTGCTGAGAGCACAGCGGAAAATGGTCTCCTAAACCTGTAATTCTCCCAGATGGGAATGAATCATAACCAGCGCTGGACAGGCCTTTTATTCCACCGGGCATTTCCCCAGGGGGGCTGGTGCCCTTGGAGCACGGTTTTGAAAGCTGGTTCTGCTCATGGCGTGTGTGTCGCTTTCCCCAGTTCTAGAGGTTAATTGCAGCAGGCACAGGAAGGCTTCAAGAGAGAGTGAAAGAGTGGGGGGAGGTGGGAAGGGAGAGAGGACGTGATCAGAGAGGGGGGAGAGGAGAGAAAGGATGGATGGAAGGAGAAAGCGTACGTGAGGCGGTGAAAGAAGCGGGCGCATTGAATCATTTTTGCCAGGTCTGCTATTGGTTCCTGTATCTGGCCCTGATCATAACCAACAGTGACATCCACCAGGGCTGGAGTTTGAACCCAAGCCAGCCCTGGCAATTTTGCTGGACCAGCCCTGGGGGCTGTGCAAGTGTGAAGCATTGTTGCTTTTATTAAGGCTGATGTTACACTACCACTGCAAAACTGACCCCCAAGTAACAAAATTGGCCCCCACCGTAGCAAAACCAGCCCCCACCATTCCAGCCTCCCGGGGAAACGCCTGATGTCCGCTACGGACAGTCCGGCCCATCCATCCCATTTGAATGTAAGAGGACAACTCGCCCCACCTCTGCAGAAGGACTAAAGCTGCGTTTCACGTATACCCCATAGAGAGAAACTTGCATCAATAAGGAGAAGGAATCAAGGGTGTTAGGGGGCTTATATGGAAGGGAAAGCTGGGTGTAGGGAATAGGAACAGAAGTAAACAGAAAGGTAGACACACACGCACAGGCGGACAAGCGGATAAAGTATTATGCTAGAGAAAAAGACAGTTATCGAGGTAGAGATATAACTTGATAGACAGAAAGAGAGAAAAGTGATTGGCAGGTGGATAATCAGGCAAGGTAATGAATAAAGCATATATACAGACAATTACACATGCATACCGTTAAATTAAAAGATAGGCAGACCAACATCCATAAATATTGATAGATATTGAGACAGATAGACAAGCCGACAAAAAGGCAGACAGCAGAAAAACAAATAGGTGGATTGAGAGAAAGACAGGCAATATATTGAGCATTAGAGCTAGACAGATAGACAGATCGAAAGACAGACAAACAGACAAATAGATAGATAGATAGATAGATAGATAGATAGATAGATAGATAGATAGATAGATAGATAGATAGATAGATAGATAGATAGATCCCGATAATAATGCACAGGGAGTGATAGTAGCGACCAGCAGGATAGATCTTGTCTAAATGAGCATGAATGTTGTAGGTACATAAAAGGAATCAATTTAGTTTAAGCTATTTTAATGCCCATGAATCTCTACATTCAGCCTGGTCTCCAGTCCTAGAGGGCATCAATAAATATTCCTGTGTAGGTGGCCCAGAGACAAGGGCATACCTTGACTCTGAAGGCAGTTTCAAAGAGAGGGCTGGAGATGGAACCACTGTGCTGTGTCCTTCTGGATATTGAGTGGCAAATCAAAGTTTTCGAAACTGATCAACTGTCAGCAAACAACCTCTATACGGACTTACATGAATGAGAATTGTTGGAGCAAGTGATGACGCGTAGCTAAGCATGAGCGAATTTTGCGGATCTCGCGTTCGCGAATTTTGCGGATTTGCGGATTCGCAATCCGCAAAATCCGCGAATTCCCGCGAATTTTTTTTTTTTTATGTTCGCCCGTGTTTCTGCCAGTTCGCGAGGGTTTTGTACACTTTCGCAAATTGCGAACTTACCTGTCGGGTCGCAAGTTTCGCGAACTTGTTGTTTCTACGTGTCCAGCCTGTTTGGGACACTCTTCTTCATCACTGCCACTCTCTGTCACCACTGCCACTCTCTGACTACTCATGCCACCCTCTGGCCCACCCATGCCACCCTCTGTTTCATCACCACACCCTCTGGTTGTCCAGTGTACATTATTTTCGGCAAAGCAAAGCACACCTTCCCTGCCTCAAGTGACCTGAATTAATTTGGGGCTGATTAATGTGTCACAGAATATTTTTTTAGCTGGCACCTGCTTCCTTAGTGCGCCCTGATTAGTGATCTTTTGCACTTGCTAAGTGCTTTCATTGTTGCAAAATTAGTTAAAACACCTGCCCTGCCCCAACTGACAATAATGAATTAGGGGCTGATTAATGGATTTTAACTTCCAGCCTAGCTCCTGCTTGTCTCCCTTAGCTGTAATTCAGGACCTTTGTGGCATATGTGTAACTATTCTGAGGTTCAGAGCAGGGTCACATAATAGTTTCAACTGGCAACTGAACTCTGGAGGGGCCCCTCAGGAAGCACTACAGGAAATGGCTACTAATGATGAGCCTGAACTTTTGAACCTGGTAAGTAGTTACTTTCAGTTTTGCTAAGATTGTATTTCTGCAATTTTGCACTTATTCGCGGGGCGCGAACTCACGCGAACTCACGCGAACAGTGCGAGCAGTGCGAGCAAAATCCGCTGCTCGCGGATTTGCGGATTTTGCGGGAGATTCGCAAATCTCGCGGATTGCGGATTTCCCGAAAATCCGCAAAATCCGCGAGCGGAACGGATTTTCCGCCCATGCTTACGCGTAGCCTTTGTCACTCTACTCACAATGACACTGCAGGCAATATATCCCACCTCTACAAACTCTTATTTGCCACAAGGGGCCAAAGCAAGGGCAAATAGTGAAAACTACAGAAACAAGCCTTTGCAATGCAATCGGTTTCGCATTTGCAAAAGTTACAGCTTTTGGTGTTAAAAATGACAATGCTCTTTTACTTTTGGTTTTTTATTTGCAGCGGAGTTATAATATTTGCATAGCGCTATTGTCATTTGTATGACCTCGCAGCGCTGGAGAACCAGAAAATGGGAAATAGGTTATGAAGGGGGAAGACAAGAGTACTATGCAGTCAGAAAAAAAAGTAACAACATCCTGAAAAAAGCAAAAACTTATAGGGAATGCAAGATTAAGTAAAGCATGTGAAACGTAAGTAGAGCAACATAGTTACCTGAACACGGTTATACTTATTATTTAGAAATGAATGAGTGGTTTTGCCTGAAAAGTTAAGGACATGACTACAGGGCCCGGAAGGGGCTAAAGGGACCAGCATGCTCTGCTAAATGCCAATACAAGGTAATCATGCCAATTCCAAGAAGAGAGTGCGAAAAGAGCAACAAGTGAGTTGAAACGTGTGCAATTCATTATACAAGGTTAAGACTTTGGCAGCAGAGCAAGTAGTCTTGGGCAAGCTGGCCCTGGTACCAAATGTTCACATCAGGAGTTGAAAAAGCACAAACACTGTAGAAGGACTGCTGCACTGTCTATTTCTCAACTACTTTGAGGCCAGAGTATGGAAGGGTGCAAGGATTTTTAGTCCTCCAAGCCAAATAGGATTTTGTTTTGGCTTGCTCCCTCTGCCTCCCAACGAATACAGCTGTTTTCAGACTATTATTTTGGTGTAACGCAGTGGCAGTGTTTAAAGGATGCTGTCTTACCTAGCTTTTCATTTGCAAATCATTGCTATTTGTTGTGTTAGTCTAAATTTGACTAGGTCAATGTAAACAAAGCAAAACCAGTACAGCAGCCTCTCCCAATAAAAGAAGCTAGTTTAGTCAAATTGTGTGCACTGCTTTGACAAAGAGCTGAACAGGTGTTTCTCCCTCTTTTTTAAATATCTGATAATCTTTTGATGGCTTTTCTCCCACACATCCTTCATCCTTAATCAATTTTGACGTAAAACAAGCTGTACGGGAATTATTCCTACTCCTGTCATTCCAAAGAGGCAGGGGGAGGTTGAAATGTAGCAGAAAATTAAAAGCTTGAACATAAGGGAGGCTCCTGCAAGTGGGCTGCTGCATGCCATGTCCACATTAACACCTCTGCATGGAGAGAGGTGGGACACACAGTTGGACCTTCTTGTGGCAAGAGGACTTCAGCTCACTGCAGCAGGCTGCCCCCCCACCACAACAGTTTCTAGGAAAGCATCATGGAGGAGAGGCGGGGGAGTTTACAAAGACAACGTTAAACACGTCCACCATGCTTCTAATCAAAGCCAGATTCCAAGAAACACCGCACTGCGCCAAATGCTACCGCACTCTGCAAAATAGCAAAATGATCATATGCAACAAGGTTTAAGACAGCAGATTTCACCATCGGTGTGAGTAAGCCAGGCTGTGTTTGAGAACAGGAAGCTCAACGCTGACCTGGTATTAGGAAGCCAAATATGGAACAGTTTTGTTAACGTGCATGGCAGAGTGTAGATGCGATGTTACCTTGTTGCCCTCTGAACGGGAAGGTAGCCAACAGCAATCATTAATAAAATGCACTCAAAGAGACAATAACATTTCTCCCTACCAGAATGAACAAAAAAACAAGCTTTGAAATTACAATCATTCTTGTGCTGCCCGCAGTACACGAGGGCTGGCGGGGCGGGTTAGGGAGAGGGAGATGCGAGGAGGGAGGAGCGGGGGGCTGAAGTGCTGAGAGGCACCCCAAGTGACCATTGCATGCAGGCAAAAAACAAATTCCACCAATAAAAAGCAGCCTTACTTGTAAGTAGCCTCGCAGGCTGGCCGTGTCTAACTTCACAGCGCTGTTGCTCTCTTCCTTGTCCTGCGAATGGTTTGTGCAAAGCAGCCTTGGGAAACTCCTGCAGCCCCCTCCTGCCAAGAGCCCGCTTTCTTCTGGCCACACATATTATGAGAGGTCGGAAATGGTGAAGTCCCCGGGAAGGCAAAGTAAAGCCATCAAGAGATCTGCCGCTAAGAACTGCAAGCAGTTAGTTGGGCAAGCCATGCATTTTGTAAACATTATGCAGGGCCGCCATTGGTAATAAAAAAATGAAGGCTGGATTGGGGCGAAGTACACCATTTTGCAAATAAAGGCGTGCGTCCGCCATTGGCTGCATCCTTCAGGGAAGTGAAAACCAAGCTGCTGTTACTAGCAGCACCAGGGAGTTTCTCAAGTTTACAAACAAATTTTCGTAAAAGCGCCCCATTCAGCACTTTCCCTTTAATAGCGGCCGCGCACCTTTCTTTAGATGAGCCGCATCTAAAGAAAGTGGTGCGGACGATATTGAAGTGAATGCACGGAATGAGGCGCTTGTAAAACAAAAGTAGTGCCCAAAGAAATAACTAAGGACCTACAGTGTAAGGAAACTGTAGTTGGCCGGTGCTCCTGGCTTAAAAATGAAAGTGATGTATCAGGGACACCGGGCAATAAGGAGCCAGGAAATAAGAGCAATGGAGTTGTGAACCAATGGCAAGTAGCAGGAGTAATTCACTCCGTAGAGTGATTACAGCAGGTCTTGAAGACAGTGCATGAGTGCTGATGCTCGACCTAAAAAATAAATGCCACTTAGAACCTTGCATACTTCCTGCTCTTCCTGTGCCTCTGTGAGGCCTTAGATCAGAGGCAAAAAGCACCCTGTGGGGATGCCAAAGGGCAAGCGTGGGAAGAAACGGTTTTCTCTGTTTATCACTGATTGACCTCTAATTTATCGTTTCATAGTAACATATTTGAAGGAGCAAGCAAGCCCCAGATGGAGCATGCCGTGAAAGAGACATTAAACCCTCTATGGGAAGAAGGGGCATTGCATGCAGGGCCAATGCTGAATATTTACATATTTCTATTCTTTAAACATCTCCAGGCCAACTGGCTCCATTCTTTTGAAAGCCAAACTTGTCTTTAACTGAACTCAACACAGAATACAAACAAATTAGGACACAATTAGTCACTTGTCAGTCTAGATTCTAACAATATGCAATGTTGATGCAGTTCGCCACATATATGTCAAGTGCTCTTTGTAAAACGTCTTAATAAATACAAATATATTTTTAACTGAAACACTAAACAAAGTAAATGTTGTTGTTTGAAAGTTGAATCAATCATGCCACCTCTTTAATCTAAGAAATACTCAGCTGCCATTCTGATGTCTGTAAACCCTTAACGAGCATCTTATTAACAGTTTAGCAGGTGATATTAAGAGTACCAGACTAGAGCTTTACAAACTAGCTATTGATTCACATACTACCCAGGTATTTGTAGATTTTCTGGGATGCATCACCGAAGGAAGGCTGAGACAAACTTTCCTGGATAAGAATGTGCATGGTTTACACTGATCTATTGTGTGTTCTTCCTTCATCCACAGCCCGTTCAGTTAAAATCATGTTAATCAACTAATTGTGTCAGCCTGCCTAAAAGACATGCTGGCTGGTGATACTGGTGTCGCCGTTGTTTGCATAACTAGGTAATTCTCATGAATAGAAATACATTAGCTCACACTCAAGTACATACTGGTGTGCACTGTACAAGTGCTTAGGAAGTCAGTCTAAGTATAAAGCTAAAATAATGAAAAGTTGCCAGGATAATAGTACTTTATTTTTAACCTGGCTTGGCAGCACAGCTGTCTGCAAGAACTATTGGTACTATTTTAAAAGAAAATATGTAAAGTGGGCTTTGTCTCCAGTAAAAGTAGTTCTCTCTCACCTCATGCAATTGATTGCTTGATATATACAATATATATATATATATATATATATATATATATATATATATATATATATATATATATATATATATATATATATATATACACACACCCCTGAGGACTAATTAACTGTTGAAAGCATCACATATGAAGTGCTTACATCTCGCTCCGGTGCCTTCTCGACTCACGGGTTCACACTCTGCGAATCTGGGCAATAGCTTGCTTAATCTCCACAACGACCCCTCACGGCGGGATGCCTGGCTTTCACCTTGTGGATACCCTGCCGGGGTTATCTCACAGGGAAATTCCAGGACGGGTTCCCTAAGCAAGTGACGGGAAACCCACTGCGGGTAGCTGTGCGCTATATAAGCTCAACTACATTTACATTTACATTTACATTGTTTCTATAGTGCTCCATACGGGACTTCTGCTATTTCTAAGGGATGTAAATAATAGTGTGGCTCTTATCCAATTAAATGGTACCTACTTATAATAAATGAGTTGGCTTTTCCAGAATTGAATCTGAGCTGCTATGGTGTTGACCCAATAGTATATAAAAAAGTGATGGATGGAATACTTGAATTAATCACAGCCACCGGTAATTACTCGGGTCTGCATCCCAGTCCATCATTATTTTGCACAACATGTCACCTCAAGTTCGACCCAGACATATGCAAATCCGTTTTGACACTGCTCCAATGAGAACAGTCCAGTTGAACTGCAAAGCCAGGTCTTCCGTGACTCACAAAACAAGCAATCCAGGACCGGTTTGCCCCATTTAGAGCTCATCAGCCAGGTATAGCCTGTTTCCGGTGACAGAGTGTGCAAAGGGCACACGTCTGGCCAAACACATCCCACTTAGAGTGACATACTGTAGGATACAAAAAAGTGATGGATAGGAAGCTTGAATTTATCTCAGCCACTGGTAATTACTATGGGGCTGCAATCTAGTGTATCGTTACTATGCACAACATGTAACCTCAGTTTGGACTCAGCCATTTGCAAATCCGTCTTAATCCTGCTCCAGTGGGAGCAGTACAGCTGAATTGCCAAGCCTGGTCTTCAACCACTTTTAATGCAGCTGCTGAGATATATGTTTCTGGCTATAGGGCTCCTCCCCTTGCTTTTGCTAAGAGAGGTGCGCAATCAGCCAAAAAAAGTAAAAAACTAAAATAAACATGGATGGGGAACTTATTGCCCTTACTTCCAGGGTAATAGCTGCTTTGAATTACCCTCTCCTCATCTCATTATGGGTCTATGCCTGAGGTTCAGGACTATAATGTTAACCTCATAAGTGCTGCGCCCAGTCCAACGGCCGACGGCACCACTACCTCGGGAGTGCTGCCGTCGGCCGTTGGACGTTCCAACTGCACCTGAGCAATGGAACGTTCAGCACTGGAGCTGGACATTCCATAGCTGCTAAGGTGTTAAAGAGGGTTTTTAATAGCCGATGCTGGTGATGATAATTATTATTATTATTATTATAAGAAGAAAAAGAATGCTATCTAAGAAAAAGAATGCTATCTGTATATTAGTTAATAATCCAATGACGAAATACGTGAAAGATGATTAATGTTCATTCTGAGTAGACTTATTGAATTTTAGAGCAGGGTGATCAATCTGGACAGCATTAGAAGTTAATCAAAATAATTCTGCTTCATCAGACTCTTCTTCAAGCCCTCTAAAAAAAACCTTCATCCAGCTATACCGTATATCCTCGAATTGCTTCACAGAAGAGAATTATAGAGAGCTGCGTTTCTATTATAACAGTGAGTAAATACCCTTTAAATACATTAATTTGCATTTAAATTCTGGCCGTGTAACAAAAATATGAGTTTAAAAATTTCTTCCCGGCGCTTTGCAGAAGAATTATCAAGAGAATGGGTTTCCTCTTAGATTTGGTGCCCGTTGGACACCAAAAGAACCAAGATAGTGACGGCCCCTTTCTTACCAGCAGGTTTTCCGGTTTGATGTCCCTGTGTACGATGTTCAAGCTGTGCAGGTATTTGATGGCGCTGGTCAGGTTGTACAGCATGCCACTGGCGTCCCTCTCTGTGTACTTGTTGGTGGAGGTTATGGCATCAAACAGATCTCCACCCTGGTGGACAGAATTGAGAATTACATTAGATATTGCTTAAATGGGCTCCCTTCTGCATGCGAGAACAAACAATAGTAACTGGGATGGGAAACTTTGAACATTTTGCAAGTACAGAAAATAAACATTATTAAGCCTCATAGACAAATAGTTTAGATATTTTGTAGGACTGAGAGGTATTACTGTGGTTGGAAGTGCTAATTCAATAGCCCAGAGATGTAGGCTCATAGAAATCTAAAATATAGAAAACTTAAAAAGACATAAGAAGGGCCCATGCCATAAAAACACATTAGACCTGCATAGATATCTTGTATTGTGCTCTTTTCTGATTTGGAAGCTAATTGCAAAATCAGGGGCTTATTTACAACATTTTGGTGTAGGGCAGTAAGGCAGCACCACAAGCCTTCCTGCTGCTGCCCTACATACAAAGAAAGGGGCAGGAATGCACCGTATGTATGAGATACAGCATATTCCTGTCATCCTTCACAGTGCTGGTGCACAAATGGCTGCCATGCACCCGCAGACGCACCCTTGCACCATGGTGCAAGGGTATCTGCATGTAAATCAGGTTGTTTTGTGGGGAACGGACACCTTCCCACACAAAATAACCTTTATGCTACCTGTGGGGAGGAGTAGGCTTGTGACGCATTCCCAGGTTTACAGCATGTTATACATTTTGGAATGTGTCGAATGCCAGGGGTGTTATATAGGAAAACCCACCTTAATGCCCATGGCACACCTCCCTGTTGCAGTGTGAGGCAGCGCAGTGACTTGCGTTGCTTTGCCTCACACCATATCTACGAGGCCATGAAAAGTATCGCAGGGTGGCCTTACATGGCCTCAAAGATATGGGTAAGCCCAGTGAGCCACGGGAGGTCATTAAAAGGGGGGTTCCGGCATCGCAATGGCCCTGTAAATAAGCCCCTAAGCATGCAAAACAGGAGGATATATACTAGCTTTACAAAGACTGTGGTTATTGCTTGATTCTCTACTAAGGGTTTAACATTTCAAAGAATGACAGCTCTATATATCTGTGTTGCCCTTTAAAAACTGATGGTAGTTGGCAAGTCCCTTTGTTGCAAGACAAGCCCTCTCTATCCAAAAGTATTGAAAGATGAATACAACAGGTTGCCTGCGTATGTCTTTGCCAGGGTTACTGCTTTCGACTCTTCACTGTGCCTTTGGCCTGCCTCCTGGGGATCTGGTCTCCCCATGTACTGCTATTGCTTAGATCTTCCATTGGCTGACAAGGTACAGAGGCGCAACTTACATTTTTCTGTCTTCTGAACGTTAAGGTAGATCTAGTGCCATGTCTTTTGCGCATGTGGCATGGCAGCACCTCCCTTTGGAAGGGACACACTGTTAATACTGGAAAGTGGCTCAGTTAGGTAGGTTTTGTCTGCTTTTGTTTTCCTGTTGGTTTTTACGGTCTGTCAGACAGAATTGTAGGGGGTTGGGGGTGGGTAGTGTAACTGTAAAGAGTGCCTTGCTTTAGAATATTTTATGGACAAATGTCTAAATAAACTTGTTTTTGAACCTGAACCTGGCTGTCTGTCTATGTGCAAAAGAGAGGGAGACAGAGAAAGAGTGCATACATGTGTGTAGGGGAGTGTCTGTATCTGTGTGCGCTGCACTGCAGAGAGGGCGCTGTGTTTTGAGGTTCCGCCCGAGTGCAGAGACTCTGCTGTCAGTGTGGAGACTCCATACTCGCAAATTTACCACACATTACCTCTGTGAATGGGGCCCTGTGTATGATTTTGTGTTGATGGCCAATGCATGTCTATGGTGTGTGAGGTTAGTATTGCATACTTCAATCTGGGGGCTGTCAGTATCATTTAAGTGGCACTTTTAGTTCTAGAAGTTTGCACCCATTGCATAAAGTTGACACTGGCTTAGATTGCCATGCTTGTTAGATTTTGATCAAATAAGGAATCTGGTTTTCATCCCAGGCACAGTGGTAAGTATCCCTGACATAATTGTGACCATGTCATAGGCTGGCCATCATTCTCATACAGTGGACATTTTTTGGCATCATGGGGATCCCTTCTTACATATAGCTCCGGGTACAGGGTTGGCATGATTGCCACAATATAGGATTGTTTTGCATTATTGTGACCATGCATGCAATAACCTTTGCTATGGCCCCATTTTAGGATCAATTAAAGTGTTGACAAAAAGTTACAGTCCTTGGCATACTGTTAACATTCTTGCAGTTTTAGTGGCTATATTTAATATAATGGCCATGGAATAATGTGGCGATCTTGGCACATCTTGCACATCACTGGAATTATTGTGTGTTGGAAGGTGGATTATTAGTAGTGGTAAGAATGCACCTACCACTAGCAAAAAAGGCCATCAACTCGATGGCCGGTCCAGTCTAGGTCTCAATACACATTAGCCCCTGGTGCAGCCCTTGGTGGCTGGCTGCGAATAGGAAGGCGTAACTCAGGAGACAGGTATGTAAAGCATTTAAAAACACCATACATTAAATAAGGAAAAAATAACACACAATAAGTATCCCAAACCAATGTATAATAATTTGAAATATGTTTATCATTACAATGACACCAAAATGACAAAAATCCAAAATAGCGAACCAGAGATATGAAATTTTAAAGATCAAAAACTTTCTAGTGCTCAAAAACATGTAAGGCCAACTTGGGCATCTGGTCACCGTTAACCAGAACAAGGTCAAAGTTTGAGGCTGTCTGCAGTGAAGCCCTAGTTAGATACAACAATCGGGAGGCCCTGGTCAAAATATTACCTCAAACTTGGAAACTTTTCTGGAGGAATTTCTCTAGATGTCATGCGGTCCCCTCAAGCAGGCCAATTTCGATGCATCAACGTTGGATTGCTTCACTGTGAGGACCCAGTTCAAATCCTGGAAGTCTAGAGCTCCAGAGCTTTCAGGGGCATGAACCTGAAATCCAGCCAGGATCGCGGTTGGAAGTAGTCAGCTTGACTCTTGATGTCGAGTTGCTCCACTGATGGAGCCTTTTCCAAATATTGCTCCAAACTTCTAGAACTTCTTCCTAAAGTTCCCCTTGAGGGTTCAACGTGTCCAAAACACAAATACAAGGGTCTAGTAGCTCTGAGATGGTCCTTGAAAGTTTGGGTTTACAATTCCCACAATGCACCTGGTAAAATCCTTAAAAGTCCACTGGAAGCATGCCAGGCTGGGGACATCTTGAGAGAGATGGGGCAGGGAAGCTCTGTTAACCTGTTGCTTTCTGGGAGTCCACTCCTTAACCACATCAATGCTTAGGAGAATCATCGTCAATGCTGACATTTCTTGATTCCCATTGTTCATGACGAGCTCAGCTCGTCATGAGTGTATGGAGGTGTACATCATGACGAACTGAGCTCGTCATGAGCGTCCAAGGGGTTAATCTTTCTTGAAGCAGATCAGAGTCCTCAGGGCTGTAGTTCAAAATGGTAAGCAGGAGCAGTCCTTACAATTGCAAACCTTTGGGGTGCAGACAAAGGTTCCAACCGGGCAGTTCTTGTTCTCCTTGTTTCAGGCAGCAGATCCAAGTTGCTATGCAGCTCTCACATATTTATTCAATGATCGAGGACAACAAGCAGGGGGGGCACCCCTGTCCAATGAGGTGCAGGTTGCCCCCCAAAAGCATGACAGCTTCCTCCAAATTGTGGCATATTTTTGTCCTACATAGCACTCCACTTTAAAATTCAAGATTGAGAATTCCTCTCCAGGAGAGTAAGACCTGGCTAAACCAACCTACTGGTGTGGCTCATTTCCATTAACATTCCCCCTCCAGACCTTCTGTAAATTCTAATCCTGGGCCTGCTATCTGGGTCGGGGTGCAGAAAGAGAGGGTAGGCATAGCTGGCATTCCTTACATGTCCTGCCATCCTGGACTGTTCTCTGCAGCTGCAGAGCTCCTGCATCAGATAACCTCTGTTCAATACAGGCCACGTATCAACTCATCAAAGCAGCTTGGCTAAGCCTGTTAAGGCAGACCAATCAGGAGAGGGTGCTAGAAGGTCGAAGGTCGAAGAAATCCCTTTAACTTCTTTTTTGTATTCGTTATGATAACTACAATAGTGGCAAGTTGTTGGCTTTATCATTACCAATCTGTATGCCATTTGTTGCTCCTTCCTAGCAATATGTATACATTAATAACATATTTCTATATTAGCCTAGGGAGCTATGCTTCCACAATGGGGACAAACGAAATTGGGAAACAGTTTTTTCCCTCACCAGGGCATACAGAACATCCTTTATAATGTACCTGTTTATACATATATGGCACCTCACCATTGGGGCACCTATGGGAGACATTTGAGACGACTTATATGTAAAAAATAAGGTCAATTACCACTGTGGAAGTACATTTAAATCCAAAGTCGAATTTGTACACAATTTACTTTTGAAGAAAGTCTGCAAAGCAGGGCTACCTTTAAAAAGGACAGCAGACAACACATCAGTGCACACTCCAGTGCAGGCAATCTACTGGGCCTCTAAACCTCCCTGTCCTATTGTATACTAGGGACATATAGGTAATTTGAACCCCCCTTGCCTTATTATATACTTTCTCACATTGTGTCAGTCATCCAAGGAATAGTTGTGATCCTCTCATTCATGTGGGTGGTTATCTCTGGTATAAATGTCTCTCCTCTGGGATAATGATGGCCTTGGTATAATGAATGGCATCCTTGTTATATTGTGGGGTTCATTTACACCATGTAGGCTGTCCATGAATTCCTATTAGCCCTGGAATAGTGTTGGTGTCATTGATGTGTTACCATATTTGGAATTGTTCTTGGCACAGGGCTGGGCATTCCATCTTCAATAGTCTGCCTTCCTTCACCCCATCATATGGTGGCCGTCAATGGCTTCTGATAAGCATACCCCTCAAAGTGCATATCCCAGACATTTACTGCGTACCGATAGACCTGTTGGATATCCCAGCAATATGATGGTGGAAATGGGTTTGTGGGGCACAATCTATTCATGCCGGACAGTAGTGTATGCCAAGTCAATATTTTAAGATCGAACTCATGCAATTGGTAAAAATATAAGATGGTATTTGGAGACAAAACAAGTTCTTTGCATAGCACAACAAATGCCTGATATGGGAACTTAGTTTATGTAGCCAGAATTATAAAGAGTCCTTGGGAGCAAAATGTGTGTGTTTTCAGCTGGTGTCTGTCGAAAGCGTATTTCATATCCACAATTTACTTAAAATCTACATTTAAGTGTTGTTTCACTTGTTGCTGCTATAATGTTCTTGATCCCATATGGCAACTGGTGCTATGTGGTTTTTTGACGAATAATATGGAGGTATTTCATTATCTATGTTGATTTACTGCCTTAAATACCATCATAACTATCGATTTCCGAGGCACAGCCTGTAAGATTGATTTGACTAGCAATATGTTTAGTGCCTGAGCCTGTAAGGCTCTGTAACCTGAGGGTAATCCTAGTAGTTGAGCCAGTGATCCCTATCTACAATGAGGGAAAGCTAAGAAGTACTTGACTTGAGGCTGGTGTCTGTGTGACTTTGACTTTTCACATCATCCCCTTTCCAATCTGTTTCTCAGTCATAGCGCATGAGTGAGAACAAATCAGGAAGGCAAAGGCTGGAAAATGCAATGAAGTGAGGAAAGGTACAATTCAACACTTTATCTTGAACGGCGATAGAAGGCCCAGTGAAATGGGATACCTTGATTGTTTTAACTGGATGTAAAAGCTTTTGCTTTGAGACACGTTTTATAGAAACTGTGGTGAAAATGCATCCATTTGTCACCCTTGTTTTCTTTGTTGCAAGGGAAGGGTTGAGTTTGTTTGGCACACCATGAAGTTATTGGAATATTTCATGAATGCTCTATGAAGGCGGCCTGTGATACATATCCTTCTCTAACCAATGCATTAACAAATATCCTGGAGGGAAAGGGCGGCTGCAGGGGAATTCTCCAGAAACCTACATAGAGAAACCGGGCTTGCTTATTTTGCCTGTTTTCTCTGTGTAATTCAGGGTAGCTATTTACACCCCAGCGCCTCCAGAGTCCAGTAGCTTTCTCTACTTCGTAACTCCTTTGCCTCAAAATGTACTCCCTTTACCAATCATCTCTGATGCCTATTTGGGTCACAAGGCTAAGCTGGAAAAGTTGCTTTTGTGTTTTCTGTATTTATTTATTTATGTATATATGTATGTATGTAAATTGAGGCTTTCTCAGAAGCCTTGGTTCCTGCTTTTGCTACATCTATGCTGGAAATAATATGTCACTGTTGTTCTGAGTACTTTAAAACACAGAACAAACGCTGTTTAATATCTAATAATTACCACCCCCTGAGCATTCACGGATAAAGCATACTAATGATTTAATATAAATAGAAGAATGTTACTCTAATCACACATAATGAAGCAATTGAACTTCACCTTCTGGGTCGGTGACTTTAAGTAAACAAACCTGCACTCATTTCCCAGGGAATTCGAAGGTACTCATTTAGTCATCACCTCCACAAGCCACCCAGGCCTTTCCACTCTCTCTCCCGAAACAGGTGCACAAATACAGAAATTAACTAATAAAACATAAAGGTGGCACCCTCCCTTCCTAGCATTGTGAATAATTTTTCAATGTGTTCCTCTTTCACAAAATCCTAGTTTTCCCAATTACTCTCTTTCAAAGGATTCTTTCTCACACTTCACTGATTTAGGCCATCCATCAATTCAACACCACATTAATTGCTCATTCAGCTACTACACTTCTCTTACAATCTTTTCATCTTCTACCCTCCTTTCACTTATCGTCAACTTCCTGATACTCCCTGTCCAATGCTCATCTAGGTTCTTCAGTGCTTATTCGCTTTCTCACACTTTTGCCAGACACTCATACATTTTTACCCACCATTATTTTGCTGCCACTCTCTGTATCTCTGGGTCTTTTTATAACAGGACTTTTTTTCCCCTACTACTATTCTACACATTCTTCTCCATCAGTCTCCTCCCCATTCCAATCTTTTTACTGCTACAACGCCACGTATTATTCATGCTCTGCAGGAATGGAGTCTTCCATTATGCACTCACCCTCAAAAGCACCCCCTTGTAGGGAGGGGATGGACTCTTTGAAGATTATATTTATGGGTGTGACAAGATGTACCTTCTGGTGGGCATCTTTGAAACAATTGTGGCCATGGAATAAGGTGTCCCTCTTGCCATATTTTGTACATCATTGGTATTATTGTGTCCATCCCAGGATTAGTGGTGATCATCCCAATCATGATGGTGTTTATCTCTGGTATAATGGTCTTCCTTCTAGAGTATGGTGGTCCTGGCATAATGGATGGCATCTTTGTCATATTATAGGCTTCATTTACATCACGTAGGCTGTCCATGGATTATTGGCGTTCCATCTCCTGACAGCTTTAGATATGAAGTTAAAGGTAAGGTCAATAGCCATCTTCGCAGCCCGAGAATGTATCAGGATAAAAAGATATATCAAAGCAATATTTATCTGCATTCCCTTTCATCAGAATAAGCCAATAACATGTCTTGGACATCTACCATTTTGGATTAGATAATGTACATGAGATTGCCTTAACCTCCGTAAAGAATTGATTTCAAGATGGTTGCAACAGCCATATTTTTTGTTGTCTCTGGGAAAGTGTTCTTAAGTGGCTGTTATTTTATAGACCACTCTCATGAAAGTGCCAAAGGCAGGGTCACAGTGTTAACGAAACAGGTCTAACAAATGTGGCCATCTACTTGGATGCTTTTGGAATCAAAGTTGCACCTAGCAGCTTCACCTTAACCAGTCCTGAGTTGATTTTAGTCATGTATGCTTTGTGGTCCAGCTAGCAGCCTTCACCGTAACATATACTGGGCTTATTCTAGCCATATACAATATGTGCTCACGGAACAGGGTATCAAAAGTGTATTTGATATAGAATACTTAAAAAGTTTGCATTAACATATAGCACACACGACTATCAGATTTATAAAAAAAAAACAATCAGTGAAATAAATCTAAGCTTCAGACATTAACCCCCAGATTCATCAAGAACACATTTTGCGATTCCTTAATAGCGAAAAATACCGATTCGCTATTAAGGAATAGCAAAATGCTATTCATCAAGAAATCACTTAAAAAATAGCGATTTCTAATACCCCCAGATTCATCAAGAACACATTTTGCGATTCCTTAATAGCGAAAAACACCGATTCGCTATTAAGGAATAGCAAAATGCTATTCATCAAGAAATCACTTAAAAAATACCGATTTCTAATAATTCCTTAATTGCGACTCGCAAATTGTGAGTCGCAATTAGGGAATATCTCCCCATTCATTCCTATGGGCTTAGAGGCCCTTAGGAATGAATGGGAAGACCATCTCAATTTGCTAATCGCAATTAGCGATTCGCAAATTGAGATTGCGATTTCATGGGTGCAGGGGTGTCCAAAGGACACCCTGTTGCACCCCTGAAATTGATGTGTGCACATATGTTGCACACACACATGCCCTAAGGGCATGTGTGTACGCAACATGAAACTTTGAAAAATGTACTTTAGTGCATTTTCAAAGTTTTTACTATTTACCACGTAGTTAGACTTCGCGGTAAATAGCGGCCCCAGATTGCGAATTCGCAATTTAAAAAGGGTTCATGAATTGCATTTAAGGAATCTCAAATTGAGATTCCTTAAATGCAATTAATCGCAATTTAGTGATTTCTAGAATTGCGATTTTTGTATTTGGGATGATGAAACCCAAATGCAAAAATAGCGCTCGCAAAGGGCCAGATTCTCAGAATCTGGCCCCTTGCGAGCCGATTTTACTTTGATGAATCTGGCTGTAAGTTACATAACAGCGCTGCTTATAATAAACATATGATCAATGTATTTAAAACATTGAATGACATGCCACATGGATACCAACATGATTAATCACAGTGATGTTTATAGGACAGCGAAAACAATAAAATTCAGTCACTGAGAGAAAGTCAGGGGATTTAAAGGAAAGATCTGTTTAAATGCTTAGATGTTTCTAAAAACCTACCATATCTGGCATTGTTTTAAAATATCCTCTGCTGTATAGTCCAGCTATTAATTAAAGTGTCCAACCAAAGATTTTTATTCCTTCATTTTATTATTCAGAGTTTTAGGGTCAGATGTACAGGTCTTTTGTGAGGCAGCAGAGATTTTGATTTGCAAAATAGGAGCATTTGCAACCACAAAATGTAGGGATCCAATTTTTGGAGACAGTAAACATTTATTGATTGCTAATTTGGGATTGGGAATGGATACTGATTCACAATTTGGAAGGAGCGTGTTGTGGGCACCCCTAATCAATTTGTGAATCAGTACCACATGCGTCAATGGCTTGCGACCAGAATTCCAGTTGCAACCCAATGAAAAGTTCAGACTCCTAAATTAGGATGGTAAGACATTTGCAGAATGGGATGCATTCCATTTTTGAATTGCATATGTTTTTGGGGGAGTTGGCAGTGGTCGAGAGGACAGCTGCCACCTCTCAGGGAAATTTGTAAAAATGTTTATTCTTTTAAAGGCGGCTCCAGTTTCCTTTAAGAAAAGTAGGCTGCTTTAAAAACAATAATTTATTTCAAAACAATTACAGACATGCTGGTCTGCTGACCTTTGCAGACCACCATCCTCTTAAATGGTTCATCAGATTGAGTTGCAATTTGCAACCTATCAGATGAATAGTAATTAGGTAGATTGGATTGCGACTCAATCAGATTGTGAATTTTTTTAACGGATCAAATCGCAAAATTCCGCAGTGGTCACAAAAATAGTGGTTGTAAATTTTGACCCATTTTTGTAATATGTGCAATGATATATCTGGTCCTTAATAGAGTGTTGCATGCTCAAATCACTTTGTGTGGATGAAGAGCAAAGAAGTTATAAAGCTCCACACAACAAAGCAGTTTTGTAGGGTTGTGAAGGCGTGTCCATGCCGTGATTCAATAAAGTCAATTTAGAATGCTAAGAGGAAGGCAACATCTTGGTAGTGGAGGATTTCGCTAAAAAATATTTGATGCCAACTGAGCAGTGGAGGACAAGACCAAAACTTTGTAAAGCTCTTGACTCTAACCTAAGAGCTGGACCAAACCACATAAAGTTCAGTGAACTGCTAAAAGCTAAACACTTCAGGCTCTGTTTTAAATGAGATTGTCTAGTAACAAGGGTCATAATGAAGAAAATTGGATATGGTTATTTATCCTGCCCAATTTAACGTAATTTTCCCTCTGTGTAATTATTTTGTATCTTTTATAGGCAAGAGCGCGGAAGTTAATGACAGGCAAGACCAAGCACTACTCAAAACATCAGAATGAAGAGGCAAAGATTGTTGTTTTCAAGACTCTCTGGAGATGCCCTTCTGGTGAACCATCTAAAAGTGAAGAAACTGTAGAGAAGAAATTCCACGATTTACCTTCACAAGCTCCATCACAAGATAGAGTTCCATTGGCATGTCCATCTCCTCAATTAGGAGAACGATATTGGGATGCTTGACCTTCCGTAAAATAGATACTTCATTCTGGATCATGTGCTCCTGCCACAGAACAAATACAACAAACACAATTGTTACTGTAATGGAGAGAAAAAAGCTTCACACACAAATACACACAGACACACACATACAGAAAGTCCTATGGGGATAAGTATAAAAGTAACAAGTTCAAAATCCCCATATATTTATCAAAGCCCAGTTTACCAGCAATAAGTTTTGTATGAGAAATTCCTAAAATTCAGTCACCATTCAATTGCTGTTTGATAGATTTTAGACCCAGGTGAACATACCTCTCCCCTTCAAGTAGCGGTGAAGGCAGCATGACCCTTTGACCATCATTAGGTTTGGGGTATTTCTCCCAGAGCGCAATTCCAAGTGTATACGGGCCTGGAAGTTGCTCAATTTTGTACCCAATAATTTGGGCCATGGACACCAGAGCCTTCCAGATGCTGCAGAGGCAGCAGGCAGCAGTATTGTCTGCTCTCTACCCGCCCCCTGCAGCACTCCAGGTGGAGCAGGCAATACTCCCAGTGGACAGGCCCAAGCATGCCGTGCACCTCTATCCCCTAAACGCCACCCTCCACCCACACCGGTACTTCTCCACACTTTTGAAAATGTCAGCAGGTTTCGCCCAAAATTAGGGGAAACTACTACATGCAAAACGATGCAATACCTCTGGTCAACTCATAGGGTTACTCCTCATTCCAGGAAGTAATGTTTGGAATTGCTGTCACTAGGTGTGGGGATAGTAATCAAACTGGAGATTCTGGCCCATCAGTATTCCACACCATATTCAAGCCTACTCAAATTGAGGGCCTTATGTACTACTTCTCCAGAGATTCTTGCATGGTGGTTTAAGGGGTGGAAGATTCTAATAGAGTACAGAGTTTCATGTAAATCCTCAGTGGCAAGGTCCATTTGCTTCTCTATGACTTGTGATATGAATGCTGTGTGTGTATATGTGATGGAGGTAAGTTAGGTTTAGGCACAGGGAAGAGTCAAAGCTCTGCTCCCTCTGATTATCCAGCTCCTTGTCTGTTTTTCATTTGTCACTCTGTTCTGATGACAGGCAGCAATTATCATTGAAACAACTTTCTTGGGATACCTGCTAGACCATGGTAGTCACAGTGCTCTGTCTTCGTCTCTGTTTTAAAGAGCCCAGCATGAGAGCCGCAATCAACCATATAAGGAGTGGTTCTGTGTAAAGTGCAATACCTTTGGAACAGAGTTCTCTGGTTTGTGCAAATTAAGTAGGGAGGCCCAGAGAATCCCTAACTATCTCTGTTTTTTTTTTATCTAAGGCGAATGAGGACTAAAATAAAAAAAATAATAATAGTAAAGAGCCAGCATAACCCCTGAAGAGCTTCCTGGGACTATCACTAATCACCAAAGTTTTTAAAAGTGGTTCACTGAATACTACTATCTCTTCATGGCTTTCTTCAATTAAAACAAATCCAGCTACTTCTGTGTATTCAGTCCAGAATATTTCCGCAACTGTGCCGATTTGGCTGAAAATGCATTGCCCTCTTGGCCATTTCTTTCTGCTCTTGTGAATTGTAGCGTCAACCAGTGTGTTGACATCACAGGTCAGCCTGGAGAAGATGCCTAAAAGAGATGAGTTTCACCCTTCAAGAACATAGATAAATTAATATAGATCTGTGCTTAGTGTAGTCTTGTACATGAATTCAACTGAGGCCAGAGGTGGTCAAACATGAGCTGACTCTAGCAGCAACGCTCTGCATCAAATGCAATTTATAGGTAACTATATTGGGTATGCCAAAGAAGAGAGCTATTGCAGTGACCATCCATACTGGAAAGCGAACCGATGAGAGGTTATCTTTATAACATGAATCTTGTTAAAACAGGACTGAGTCAATTACCTTAAACAATTTTCATCCCTAAGACGTTTAATAATGGGACAAGATCTGAGCAGTCCGCAGTGTAACAGGCGACAAATGATGAGACCATAAAAAAAGTCTCTTTAAACTGAAGGAGGTTTCCATTTTTGTTCCTAATTAACTTTAAGCTGCAATGGAACACCCATGCATCAGTAGTTTGGAGGCTCCTGTGGAAGAGGACACTAGAAACACTAATGCCCACATGCATCAAGCTATTTAGGAATCGCAAACGGTGCGATTCGGTTAAATCGGCCGTTTGCGATTCCTAAATACCTTTTTACTATGCATCAAGCATTTTGGGAAAAATCCCTATTTTTAGCGATTTCCAAAAATGCGATTGCTTTTAAGGATCGTAAATTTGCGATTCCTTAAAAGCAATGCATGATTGTTTTTAAAAATGCGAATTCGCAATTATGGGGGGCAAACCTCGTGGTAATTTGAGAAAAATGTTTAAAATGCTTAAATTAGCATTTTAAACACTGTCATGTTACAGACACACATGTCCTTAGGACATTTGTGTGTGAAACATCCATTTTAAAATACATTTCAGGGGTGCAGGGGGGGGTCCTTTGGACCCCCCCCTGCACCCATGGAATGCATTAACATTTTGCGAATTCCAATTTGCGAATTCGCAATTCCCATTGATTCCTATGGGCCTTTTGGCCCATAGGAATCAATAGGAATTGCGAAATCGCAAATTGGAATTCGCAAAATATTTGCGATTCGGTAAAAATTGCGATTTTTACCGAATCGCTAATTTTATGCAATTTAATTCATGCATCCCGTTTTGCGATTTCTTATTTGCGATTCGGTAAAAATCGCAAATTAGGAATCGCAAAATCGGACTTTGATGCATGTGGCCATAAGATTTTCCCCTACTCTCAATAGTAGGTAAAGATTTGCATAATGCAGGTAAAATAAGAACCTAGAAGAAGGTCTCATTTAGACTGGAGGGCCTCTCCACTGCCTGCCATCTTCAGCAGTGTGTATCTGTAATTCATCAACTGTTGCCGCCACCACCACGGATTTGGTTTGCCTGCCAGGACAAAACCTTTCCTGAAGGTTATGCCACTTGATGGATTTCACAATATCCTGCTACCAGCTGCATACTGCTTTCTCCCACAGCACAACAGACAGGGAACTGCGAGAATGTTTAAATATTGATCGGTTAAGAGGGATCTAGCGAAGCCTTTTTATTACAAGCGGATTTACTGTAGCTGCTTTTAGTAAGGGAGAATTATGCGTGAGACCGCAGAAGTGGTTAAGATTTTACACTCATCTGCAGCTATTACTGACAAGAGTCCTGTAATCATAAGATGTTGTGGAAAGCCCGACGGATATCTCTTATCAGATACCTCTAACAATTCCTGCTGGTCCGGTGTTTATTGCTTATAGTACCGCGTCTGACTCCAAGTTGGACCTAGAGGATATGTGTAAGGAAGGAGGATCATCTAATATTTGATAATCTCATATCTTGATGGGGATATTGTGGAATTGAATATTTTAGTCATGGAGTTACCATCCCTTTACAGTTTAAAGTCCATATTCTTGCCTTCAAGAGCTTCAGGAACACTCCCTCTCAAAATCCATAACTTCTATGAAGTTTTAAGTCCTCTATTCTGTCATGGATCCCATCAGTCTGTGCTTCCACTTTCTAATCCCCATGTTTGTTTCATTAGAGACCTTGTGCAGCCAAACTGCAGTCAATGGCCTTTGCGATATCTGTCCATAGTTAATCTACAATAGCACGTTTTCGGCCACTGTGAAGGGGAATGTGAGAAACATGGCTCAGCTGCCAAGCTAGTCTGTTTCCAGCCAGGCTCCCCCACCATGCTTTTCAGTGTTAAAAATCACATTTTCCTGGCCGCGTGGTAAACGATAAAGCATGGTGTTGCAGTATTTTTTAATCCTGACACACATATTAATGTTATTTAGACGTTTTATAGGACAGCCCATGCTGTTTTCAAATGTTGCATTTGTCTGAGTCAACATATTTTGTGCATCTGTCTGGCTGCAATCGTTCTCTCAGAGGGCAATAAGCCTAGAAGGCCCGCCTTGCTCTCACAGATGCAGGACTTCAGTTGATATGGCAGATACCCACACACCTAGATGTGGACATTGCCGTCAGGCTTCGAACATCAATAGGCCCATTATCACAGCAGTTGGGGGGTTCTACTCTTTTTTTCCCTAAATAGGACAAGGCCCAGCATCACACAACAGATGGAATAGCCTGATGTTTTCATTTCAATTCATTTCTGAGACCGAACATGCCAGACAGACCCTTTGAAACTCTCATGCATCCAACACGCCACCTAGACTTATTGTTGGTAAACATGGGCGGCTCCCCCACAATGGCGGAGTGGAGTTGCCTCACTGCCTGGCTTAGAGCCAGCAAATGAAAAATAAAACGATGTTCTAACATCATTATACTTTTTAATTTTTAGTCTCTGAGCCAGCTTGTGCAGGGTGTTTGGCCGGCCGTCTCAGGCTGACCAAAACACACATGCACACTCAGTTTTCACCAGCCCGGCTGCATTGAACAGCAGGGCTGGAGAAGCCCCCACAGACTCCCTGGCCTGAGTGGAGTGTCTTTTCAGCCCGCTCAGGCCAATCCCTGCACTGCTCTTCTAGGAGAGCAGAGCAGGGATTGGAAGGGAGTGTGTCCCTGAGGCTGCCAGGAAGAGAAGAGGAAGCGTGACACAACACTGGTGGCAGCCGTCAGCTTCAGGTACATTTTTTATTTATTTGTATGTATTCCCCGCCCCACTACCCATTGTTGGTGGTGGCCACCACTGTCTGCAATGCGCTGCCAAGTCAACAAAGCTCCTCCTATTCAACACCAACATATATCTTAGAATCATTCAGTTAAAGTAAGCTTAAACATACCACATCATCAGTTATCAACAATGCAGCATTGCTATTTCTCTGGCTAACTATGCTGTTCAGAAAACAAACTGCACTGTCTGTGCGTTGAACAACCAACTGATGAAGCTAGATGAAAATAGATAAGGTTCTCTGGCACACCCATAAATACATATAACACACCAAAACTTTATATAGCAGGACAGAATTCCTTTTACATTCACATGAACCAACACAAACCATTGCTAGAGTACACACTTGTCAAACCTCTATTAACTACACAACCAAATTTACATAACCAATGGATGGAACCCCAGAACCACAAAATAGAGTTCCCTATTATGGAAGCACATTGGTGCACAATCAGTAGTAGAAAATGCTACAGTGCCGAAAACATAACATTGTTATCATTAGGCGAATGGAAATGTGTAGAACACTTTTCCTTCTCTTTATGTAGACGTTTTGGCGCTACTTTAATTAGAACGGCATTTTCAGTTTGCTTGCCTCTTTTTCACCAAATTATGAAGAAAGCATTCGGATTTATCTTCGAGTCTGGCCTTCCATATCTGTATGTCTGACCACGAGTTTGGAGGCTTCATAACCCCTGAAAATTTTATTTCAGAAGGAAGATTGAAGAAATATGGCGTTACTTACTTTGCCTCGACATTTGCTTTTGTTGATGATTTTCAGAGCATATTCTCTACCCGTTGATCTACAGCAAAACAAAATCGATAAATGGAGAGGGTCAATAAAGGAGAAAATGTATTTTAATTTAGAACATATTTTAGAAGTACTACAATGGACTTGATTGGCTTTGAAGAGTTTTTTTTCTTACATGTAATCAGTGAACGCTCGCCAACAGTTTCTGTCTAAAATTCAATGGTTAGTCGACAAAAAAATCATAAAATTTGCCATTTTTAACTGCATAAACCAAAATGTGCACCCATGCCATGAAACCCATACCTCAAATAGATTACTCATGAGCTGAAAGATGTCAGATCATGAGTTACGACAATGCATACCACCTTACCATTATCCATTATATCACTGTTTATAAAGTATAACTTCTTAGTCTTGATATTTGCTGCAATTTAGTGATTAGTTGTTAAGTCCTGTTAATTGTCTGTATACATTTTGTGAGGTTATAAGCAGTTCATTTGGTCTGTGAGTTATGGTTTTTAAAGAGGGGGGTGCAAGTTACTGTTTAAGAAGCTAAACTTAACAGGTCAATTTCAGGATGGAGTTTTTTTTAAAATGTATAATGCATATCTTCACTGCAACTTTATTATTTAAGGGAACATATAGAAGAACATATGGATTTTGAATTTGTGGGTCTTCTTAACAAACTGCACTTTGAGGAATGTTTTATTCTACCTACATATTTTTCCTATGGGTTTTTTTCCTCAGCTGGGGCCGCCCAGAGGGGTGTCGCTATTTATTTCTCTAGGAATCTACCCTGGGAAATTTTGCAAATGCAAAGAGACTCTAAAGGTAGATGGCTTTGGGTTACAGCAAAATTGTTGGGAAAAGTATTCAATTTTGTAAATTATTATGGCCCAATTTTTGATGACACCTCGGCCCTGACTGAAATTAGTGAAATACTAAGGGGCACTGCTGGGCAAATTATAATAGGAGGTGATTTCAATTATATCCAGGATTTAAAGAGGGACACCTCAAACAAGAATAAGAAACAACTAAAACCAAAGACTAAAGGGGTGTTAGAGGCTTTCATGTCAGAATATCAATTGCGGGACTCCTGGCGTTCCCTAAACCCCAATCTAGAGTCTTACACGTGCTATTCTAATAGGTTCCACACAGCCTCTAGAATAGATTTTTTTTTATCCTCAAGATCACTCCAAATTTCCAACGCATTGATAGGCTGTAATCCCTTTTCAGATCATGGGAGGATTGAGGTAGAACTAATACTAGAGGGTACGACAGGGGAGCGATCTAGGTGGCAGTTGGATCGTACCCTGTTACAGAACATGACATGGGTTGAGGGTTTTAAAGATTGGATAAGGGAATTTTTTTTAGTAAATAAGGACTCAGCAGAGCCTTTTGCAGTATGGGGGGCATTCAAAGCAGCAGCCCGGGGACAGATTATAGCATTTTCTTGCAATAAAGCAAATGACCGAAAAAGAAAAATTTCTGCCCTTCAGTGTGCTGCTAAGAATGAGTATACATTGAAACTGAATCAAAAACCTAATAACTGGGAACAAGCTAAAGCATTGCTTAGGGACTTCTTCATCCTGGAAGAGATAAATAGCTCAAAAGCCTTTCAACAAAAGCTATATGAAGACAGTCAACTCATGGGTAAGCTGCTGGCAAATTCGATCAGGAAAAAACAAGAGTCGTCCATCATTTTAAAAATCCAAGACCCGTCAGGTGGAATAGATACTCGAAGTGAGGGAATCGCGAAAATATTCCTTGATCATTACGAGAGAATATACTCTACTGATATTCAAGTGGAGGAAATATTGATCAGGGAATACTTTGATAATTTAAATATCCCCAAAATTTCCAACTTCAGATCTAATCAAATAGGCTGTGATATAAGTCATCTGGAAATTCAGAATAGTATAAAAGCCACAGCGGGAGCAAAGGCCTCAGGGATAGATGGATTCCCAATCGAATTTTATAAGGTTTTTTTGAAGGAATTAGAAGATCCCTTGAAACATTTATTTAATTATATTAGACTAGGTGGTAGGGTTCCCTCAGAGTTTAAAGAGTCCACAATTATTAGTTTTGTTAAGAAAGGCAAGAATCCGGAGGACGTAAATTCCTATAGACCAATTAGTCTATTAAACTCTGATTATAAGGTTTTCATGAAAATTTGGGCTCAAAGATTCGTGTTGGCAGCCCAGGAGGTAATACATCAAGACCAAACGGGTTTTATAGCCGGTCGTAGTATGGCTGCCAACACAGAATATTTAATACAGGCACTAGATTATTTTAATATTAATTCAATTTCTGCATGCATTCTTATGATTGATGCAGAAAAAGCATTTGATTTAGTCAACTGGTCAGCATTATTTTTTTCTTTGGGTTATTTTGGATTCCCCGCCCCTATTATTAACATGTTACAAAATATCTATGAAGGGGCATCAGCCCAGGTGATAATAAATGCCAAGCAAGCTGGGAAGATTAAAATAAAACGGGGTACTAGACAAGGTTGCCCCTTATCACCCCTGCTTTTCACCTTTTTTATCGAACCCCTGGTAATAAAAATAAGAAATAATGAAGCAATATCTTCCCCAATTGCTGGAATGTCGAAGTTAAAACTATTTGCCGACGACATCATCCTTTACATGGCTCCTGATAAAGAAAATATCTTACATCTTATGAGCTTCAGGAATATGAGAAGATAGGGGGATATAAAATCAATGAGAAAAAAACTGAAGTTCTTATTATAAATTCAAATTTAGATTTCCTTCCGCCAGATCTTCAGCTCCAAGCAGAAAAAAGGGACCCAATAAGATATTTAGGGATTTATGTGACCAGAGACTATCAAGAACTTTTTCAACTGAATTACATAAAAACAAAGAATAAAATTAAGAGCCTTTTAGAACAATGGGATATACTGCCCCTATCATTGATTGGCAGAGTGGCATTGATTAAGATGAACATATTACCTCTGCTTTTATTTTTGTTTAGTAATATTCCAATCAAAGTCAATATGGCCTTTTTTAACAAACTAGAATCCATGATGAGAAAATGTATTTGGAACAAAAAGGCCAATAGAGTCAAACTCGCGGTAATACAACTTCCTGTTAACCAAGGCGGGCTTGCTCTTCCCCATTTTAATACATATTACGAAGCAGCTTTTTTCGATATAATGGCAGGATTATTAAAGGCTAGACAGACAAGAGACAACTTTTTTTTAAATAGAATGCTTGAGGAATCAGGCTCTCAAATTCCTATCTTCTTAAAAACTGCAAAGCTTCCAAAGAGAACACGATACAAGACACTGATAGGGTATTCATCAAGATTACGGCTGCTATTTGAAAAACATGGTTCAGATGGATCTATTTATTTGAAACTGTCAGAATGTGCTAAAATGGGTCTTAGGATTTCTTCAAGTCATCTGACAGAATGGGAATCGGCCGGATTCTGTGAAATAAGGCATCTTCTTACTCAAAATACCTTAATTAGCTGGCAAATGGTTAGAGATAGAACGCATCCGAGGCGGCTCATGTTTTTTCAATATTTGCAATTGATTTATTTTATAAGAAAAGAAGTAGGAAGTCTAGATTCAACACCCAATGCTTTGCTAACAGCGCTATATGGGGAGAAACATAAGGGTATTGGATTCTGGTATAAAAAGCTACCCCCTTCTGGATCATCTACTATAATAATTAACCACTTGGAGAAAATAAATCTTACATTACAGTGTGTATTGTCAGATAAAGACTGGGAGACAATATGTTATTTAGGAAACAGAGCACTTCGAGCAGCTAACTATAAGCGAATGTCCTTTCTTTCTCGCTGGCTGGCATATTACACCCCGGAGGCCCTACAGAGAATGTTCCCTGAATGTGAGAACAAATGTTTTAGATGAAAAACCAGGGGACAGGGTGGTTGGTATCATATTTTTTTTCTCATGTCCAAAGTTAGAACCCTTCTGGAAGGAGATTTTCGCAGATTTGGAAATAGCAACTGGGAAAATTCTTCTTCCAGAAGGGGAAGTGGCCCTTTTTGGCATCAGTAAAGACAGGAATAGGTTTAATGAATCAGAAGAAGTGTTTATTTTTATTTCCGCTGCCGTGGCACGGTCCCTGATTTTGCAAAATTGGAAATCTACGTTGAGTCCATGTCATGTTAAGTGGGTTAATAAAATGAGAAGAACATATAATTTTGAGAGAGCCTATGCAGGTAGAGTGGGTGCAATTGCAAGATTTGAAAGGAATTGGAAACATTTTAACAAGCTTGAACTGTTAAAAGGAAGGTGATTGTTATATTTTAGTTAATTGTAAGTATTGTAAATATCCATCTGCCGTGTTATATCAAATTGCTAAACACTTTTATCATATATATTAGTCGTTATTGTATTTGCACTTCATGAAGTGTATTACTATTTGTGTTACTATGCATCGGCACTTTATTGCATTAGTCACTTTATATAGGTCAAATTTTGCACGTAATAACAATATCACTTTCAAGCGTCGGTCTTTTTCACTTTTGCACTAGCACTTTATGAACGGCATAATAATAATAATCTTGATGCTGCTATTATCAGTTGTTTATATATTGGGTAACCTAATATGTTTTGGAACTAATATCTTAAATACTGTAATAATATATTTTTTTTTCTTTTTTGTGCATTATTGCAGTTTTTGTATTATCGCTGTGGTATTTTTTTTTTTTTTTTTGTGTAGGGTTGTCTCTTGGATACTGTAAATTTTTTCTAATGTATGTCTAAGTATGAAAAAATTAATGTACCAATGTATATAACATTTTTTTTTTCACCTACGGCTTGTAATAAAAAAAAATTAAAAAAAAAAAAAAGAGGAATGTTTTGTAGTAATAGGGCAGTGCTACAAAACATACTACAAAGGGCTATGCACAAACTGCACTTTTGTATTAACGTACAATTTTGAGTAAGCATACTACTACTATTCTGTATTGTAAGTTGTAATAACTTACAACTTTGTATTAAGTTCCTACCTCAGTTATTTTCTATGGGACGGTGTTGCAGTACCAGTGGTTGGCCATGTGTATTGAAGAACTTCCTACAAAAGAGTAAGCTACTACAAAAGTGCATGTTATGAATATTAAAAAGTATGAAAATTACTTAAAGATTAAGTCTTAGTCAAAAGTGCAAGTTACCTTCGTAATTAAGGCCCTTTATGTATACAGACTGATGTCCAGAAAGCTGATTCATCTATGGTAGCTATGCAGGGCACATAGCTGCCCAGGTTTAAAATACCTGATACACAGCTGTACATGTGACTGGCAAACAAATGACCACGCAGACTGACGTGCCTCGCTTTTACAGTCTGCAGTACCCCCAAAACCCCTGTGATTAACTAATTGGAGGTGATTATATTTGCCATGTTGTGGTAACTTACCTTTATACAGGAGGGTGCACTGTATCCTGATGCAGTGCTAGGTTACACTGCCTTCCCCACACTAATTTACTGAGCCGCGAACCTAGGCTCTTGATACCATCATTGACCAACCCAAAAGCTTTGTACACGAGGCAGAAAAAATGTAAACCACCTCCTGGGTGATCTACATTTTCTGACTGTCTAAGAACATAATGTGTGTTGGAAACGTGTCACACTCAGCAAGTTTTCCCTTATTTACACATGAATCAGATTGATTTCCTTTTTGGACGCATTGGCACGTTTGCATCCCGGTCCGTAGTTCCCTTCTGTAATACTCAAATACTCCTCAGGGGTTGTTAACTAAGGGCTGTGCAGGGACTTGTGTGTTGCTGTGCAATTTTGCACTGGGTCAGCAAGATTTTTTTTTAATGGTAAGTAAATTGATGCAATGCTTTGCATCACTTTTGACCATGCAGGGCCCTGCACAAATCCTTATCTACAGATGGCCCTTTGAGCAGTGATTACCTGTTTTGTAACACAGCCCCGTAATACTCATATTTGAGAGCAGCACAGGGATTGGATGGGGAGGAAATGATGTTGGCCCAGGCACTGCTGGGACCAGAACTGAAAGCAGAGGAGTGCAAGGTGGCCAGAAACACCAGTTACGTTTTTTTTTTAAATGATCAAACCCCTCTCCCTGTGCCCTCCCCCTGCAGCCCCTGCAGCCCCTGCACCCAAACCTCCCTGCCCCACCACTCTTTATCAGTGTCGTCCACCACTTATTCAATGACCATCTAGTCATAAGGTGCAATCAAGACGCGGAAATATTGGTATTTGGCTATTGTGGTCTTTGGCATGGCAGAGCCCCCAAGAAAAACTTTGAGCCACAACACTTATTTTTATATTAGTTGGTAAATTTAACAATGTTAACTAACACGATTAAAACAGCAGAAGCAAGTTTCAGCACAGACACTTAAAAATATTTGTTGCCAAAAATCATGCAAGTTGGATTTAAAAGAAACACATAAATTAATTGAGCCATAACAACGGAGAAAGACTACCACGTATGCCTCTTATTGCTACTAATCTGTTTGAATTATTGGTTACAGCTCGTGATTTTTCATTTTCTCTAAGCATCCCAAAGTTCATCAGATTTAGTTTGTACTACAAATCGATGTGTTTCTGTGGATAACAGAAGATATGACTATCTTCCTCAGGACAAAACGATTTTGCCCACGTTTACATACAGAGACAAATTAAAAACCTTTTCTAATGTGCTATTAATCTTTAATTCCCGCCTAAGTATATGGAGTCCGGAATGGATCAGCGGATTCCAGAGTCACTGTCTGACAAATTCAATGACACATCCAGTGGAAATACTTCTTATGTAGTTAATTCTACAGGGGATCCATATAATTCAGGAGATCGTTGTGCTTCAATATATGTACCATCACCTACAGTTGAAATAAATCTACTCTTATTCGAGGTTGTAACTGGTAGATCTGTTTAATTAATCAAAAAATCCTGTAGTTTCCTTGTACCTCGTATTTCAGGTTGTGGATGATTGTTATTGGGTGTCGGACTGTATGATAGGTTTGGTAGAGTTGAGGGTTCGGTGTCCCTTTTTTTTCATGATTGGTATGGTTTCCTCAGTCTCAAATTTCAATTATCAAATTGCTAATTGAAATGTGAGACCGAGGTGACCACACCGATCCTGAATTAGCAATTTGCTAATTGAAACCTCAAGTAACATCAAGTCAGTGGCCATCGGTCTCACGGATGAGTTTTCCCAAAATTACTGGGCTCTTTAGTGACGTTAAGCAAGATCATAAAAGTTGCTATCTACAGAACATGAGAACACAAAGCCAATTTCTCTTTTCTTGCCAAAAGATCACCAAGGAAGAGCGATAATATTACAGGGTAGAAAAATTGTGCTGAGTCAGCTAATTGTACGGAAACACCTACTCACCAAGTAGCATATATTAGCGCACTGCACTGCAGCAGTCGCCAAGGTCTGTTTTTGGTTCCCAAGCTAATATCAATCTCTAATTCCTCAGAGGAGCTGAGTAGCTGACAACATATATATAGCCTAAATACGATTAGAACAACTGTAGTTTACGGGAATCTTTGTTTGAATCCTTTTTAGGTCGAAGCCTGATTGCAGGGCATAGCCCTGCTGTAGGCAGAGAGATATTGTGAGGAGAAGAATTCAGTACGACGTGAAACCACGCCCCTTTTTTCCATTGGCAGGCCTCTGGAAACAGAGGCCTGCCATTGGAAAAAGCTCCTGTTTAGCAGACTTGTCTGCTCTGGATCCCGCCTCTCAAGGACTCCATGACCTGCCTTACGGTAGCACGACAATATATCTTGAAATATTGCCTTGGCAACCATGAGGCAGGTCAGGGAGTCCTGGAGGGGCGGGATTCAGTGGCTGTGTCCGCCCCCCTTTTTTTTTTTGTTGCCCATTTTTGCAGTCATTCCTGCGCGAGGTAGGGGAGAGGCGGTGCTGGTTCCTGAAAGCTCCAAGTCGACTTCTTTTATTTAGATCCATTTCACGGCTGCTCCCTCGCTGTCCTCCCTGTCAGTGCGGAGAACAAGGGCTGTAGCAGGGCGGAGCGGGTTTCATCTCATGGGTAATACCTATTGCTTTGGAATAACTGCGACTGGATTTCTTCCAGGTGCGCGCAGTTCTATCTTATTTCACCAGTTACTGAAATTGGAAATATTTTAGCGTTGTACTTTAATTTCTCGCCGAGGGCCTTTTCCGACAGACGCTTCTATTTCAGTCTAGAATTTAAACCCCTAGCCTAGACTCCTGCCATGCACGACCTGCTCAGACCTCGTGTCTGTGTTCATTCTGTTGCGACTCTTTAACCGCCTTTGTTCATCTCGCCCTTAACATGTTCGTCTGTGTAGTGTTGTCTCTTTTTTCTTTGCTTTGTTTAAACGGTGATGCGTCACGGCGTTGTGGGGGGAGGGGGGCAGACTGCTGCGTAATCATGCATCCCCCTCCGTAAACCACCATACTTAATTAAATACATTGCAGGCCCGGAATAGAGCCGTTCGTGCCTCAGTGTCGGTTTCTATCAATACTTGGCTGACGTCACAAGGTCACGCTGGGATGAATGCTGACCTCTCAACAGGGTCGGATTGGGACCAAAATTCGGCCCGGGCACTGATGAAAAAAGTGGCCCACATTCAAGAGGCGTGGCCCATATTTAAGGGGCGTGGCCCACATTCAAGGGGCGTGCCCTTTCATGAAACACCATTTGCACAGACAAGGAATGAAAGTGGGAGAATACTGTTCTTGCACACGACACAGGGCCAAGGTGACAATGGCCTACATGCTGAGCAACTAAAAAAAATAGCAAGGCCCCTTTTTGTCACAAAATTATTCCAGCCCTCCAGCACAGAAGCACCTGAAAAGCAGCAAAGCCCCTGCTATTACTAACCTACTCAGCCCTCCCCAGACCTTCAGCTCAGGAGCACATGAACAGAGGTAAGGCCCCTGCAATTAGTAAATTAATCAACCCTCCAGGCCTTGGTTAAATGTCCTGGCAGGGGAGCACAGAACACAGCTTTCTGGGTCATCCAAGGTAGTCAGGTAGCCAGGGGGGAGGCTGAGGTGAAGCTGGTGCATTAGAAGTGCCTTCCCAGTGTGTTCTGGCAGTTTGAGTGTTTACCATTTACTGTAGTATTATCCTTGTACCTGTGTATGGTACCCTTTTGTAACTTGCACAAGTCACTTTTCTCTTGTAACACACTGTTTGCTACCTCTCACTTTTGTTTGCTTTAGATACTTGCACAAGTGCCACCATTGCCTATGTAACGTTTGTTCTTGTGCTGGTGTGTCTGCCATTAATTGCAGTATCAAAACTCTACTTGTACTTTGTACGCTTTTGTAACCTGCACACATATCTCTTTTTCCTCCTGTAATGTATCGTTTGCTCCTCTTGTATTTTGGTTGCTCGCTATTGTCACTTTTGATTCTTGCAACTTAACGTTTGCTTTTGTAATTTGTCCACTTATAATTTTCTCCTCATGTATTATTGCTGTTCCTAGTGTGAAGCGCTCTGACATCTTTGGGTAAAGTCCGCGCTATATAAAATCGCATAAATAAATAAATAAATAAAACAAAAAAATTCCAAACATCACCAGGCCCCCACAGCAAGACCCATTCTTCCTCGTCCACTATGCCCTGAATGTGAAGGGCTGTGGGCGAGGTGTTAAGACTAACACCGTTTCTGGGCTGCATGGGCCCCAGGGGGGCCGAGGTGAAAATGGCTCATAGGCCTGAGCAACACCTGGCCCCCTAGGAGGCCGATTCTTGCAAACAATCACCCCTCCCCAGCCTAGCCTCAGCTTGATTGCTTGGCAGGGCAGGGGTGAAGGAGAGGCCACAGCTGGCAATCGCTGTCCGGCCGCACAGCGAGGCTGCTTTAATTTTCTCTGTCTGTCTCCGTGCACTCTGTGGGCCGTTTTTTTTTCTCCCCTTTCCTACTCCACTCTCTGTGGACTGGGACAGGGGAGAAAAAAACGGCCCACAGAGGGCACTGAGGCACCGGCCCTTCGGCCCATTCCCGAATACCCGCCTTGCCAATCCACCCCTGCCTCTCAACCATCAGTGGCTGGCTCGGGGGAATGCAAAGGATTGGATGAATATTTGCTTTAATGACATATGTTGTGTTGCCAGGCCAGCACTTGTATAGCGCCTTTACTATCGGCATGGCACTATTGCACTTTCTTGATCTGGGTGCCATTTTCACATTGTTCGGGGATTTCCTTTAATTGGTTGTTTAATTGGTATGTTAGGCTAAATTAGCCGTTCTGCCATTCTTCTGAATAACGTGTCTGTTTTCGGAAAGGCAAATTATAAGCGCCTGTGCTGGGTCTGGTGGCTCAGTGAACTAATGTATCCACATCACGCTTAAAAGTTACAATCCTGGCACGGCTACTTTGTCTTTCATCCTCGTGAGGTCAGTAAAATGAATACCATTTAGTTAGTAAAAATTCGATATGCTATTCTGTGCTAAGAGCCCTGGGCGGTGAATGTGCACTTCGCGAATGCAGGTAAGAAACTCAATGCAAAGCACTCATTTGTGGGGATAGGAATTTCATTTTCCTGGCATGCATAGCTAGACAGGGACTACACTGGCTAGACCCAAGACAGGAATACACCCCAGCATGGCTATCATTTGAGCGCGGACTACTAAAAGGCATGAACCCTATAACCCTCCTGACAGCCACACGACACCCAGCAGTGAAGGATAACCCCGTCCTCAAGAACACAAAGACAGCTCTTCTGAGCGTCGACAAACTACTGTCAACAAGCATCAGGGGAGGCCAATTTGAATCCCTCTGGCACAACCCCATTTTAAAATACAGAGATAAGGTTCTAGACATGCCTGAGTGGTACAGACATGGCATATCCACGGCCCATGACCTTCAAAGACAGGGCGAGAACACAACTTTCGATACACTCAAGGAAGCGCACAACCTACAAAACATAGAACTATACAACTTCCTGAAAATAAAAGTAGCAATTAGGAAGGCAAACCTTACAAGCCAGACACCTTCGCTCTTACAGCTTGCAGCCAATCTCAACATAATAGGACACCAAATAGCACACCTATACAGAGCCCTACGCCCCAAAAACACCAAACTCAATGATAAGGTCACAAACTTTTGGGGGACTTTAGCAGGGAAGGAACTAAGCGAGACCGAAAAGGCAGAATTATGGAGATCGACCACTAGGAAAAAGATAACTGCTTCACTAAATCAGACCAAATACTGGTTAGTGCACAAGGCATACTGGACACCGGCCCGCCTATCCACCCTGGGGATCCGAGAGAGCGATACATGCTGGAATTGTGACAGTGGAAGGGGGGACTTAGAACATCTCCTACTCAGCTGTCCTCAGATCAAGGATTTCTGGGAAAGAACGGGGAAGCTTATCAATGACATCACTGCAGTAGCCATACACATAGATTTCCCAAGTCTAGTCCTGGGCTTTGCATCCCCGTCCATCACAACAACAGAAGACCGTGACCTCATTGACCTACTGTTGACGGCTGCAGTCAAAATAATCCTAAGCAACTGGAAAGACACCACAAAAGCTACACCACAGGCGTGGCTCAACTGGGTCACTTTCCTAAGAGGGGCAGATAACATTACAGCGAAACACTCACCGAAAACACACAGGCAATCAAACATATGGAGGCCCCTAGACCTCTACCTTTCATCACATAAACCCCCCTAGGCGCAGACACTAGACACTAGACAGCCATCAAGGGACACACTATAGGGACCCACACTCTAACAAAAGAAACCTGCGAGGAAGAACACTCTCCTATCTCCATTCCTACCTCTATCCCTCTCTATCCTCTCTATCGTCCGGGGCGTTATACCCACCAGGCAGCGCAAAGGGGGGAAAGAAGACAACGCCAAGCAAGACTCGGAAAACGGACTTCTTCTTTTTTTTGGACTAGTCGAACTATCCGACCCCACGCACCATGGCAAGGAACGAACTATTGCAGGACAATATTGCTATACCCCCCCCCCCCCGGCGCCTTCTTTTTCTTTTTTCTTTTTCTCCTCTTTCTTTCCGCCACTCATGTATGCTCCATGTAAATATATTTTTTTTTATATACAATAAAAAATTACAGAAATTAAAAAGGAATTTCATTTTCCTCATCAGACTTTAATTCCGAGCAAGAGAGCAAGGCAGAAAAGGAGAAGGAACAGGAAGCCAAGAAGAGTGGTGCAGCTGATAAAAGCGGAGATGAAAAAGAACCTGAAAGACGGAGAAAGAAACGGGAAACGTACGGAGGTGGAAAATGAGGCATTCCATGGAATTAACACTAGCCTTGGTAGCTGGCAACCTAGGGTTTTTGCTGCACTCTCAAAGGGCCCCTAACAAAAAAACATGGGGCCCTTGCACTTAGTTTATATTCGAATTAAGAAATGCCTGCACAGAAGCTCTTTCGTTATTTTGGGACTTTACAGAGTTCTGTGTAACTGTGCAAACTGCACCCAGGCCTACTTCCAACACCCCATTTTAGGTGCAGTGCTCCGTTGCTCTTTTTTTTTTTTTTTGCGGTTTTATATATAGTGCTAACTCGACCCGAAGGTATTGGAGCGCTTTACACGATCATCAATTGCGTTACAAAAGTACACATTCATTGTTGGTAGGCACAGGGTGATTAAGTGATTTGCCCAGAATCACAGGATGTTGGTCCGAGATTCGAAACCGGCTCCCCAGTTCCAAAGTCGGCAGCTCCTCCTAGGTTTGTGCTATATAAATACTAACACATGCATACAAGCAAGTCTGATTCTGAGCATTTGGCTGAACTGTGGAAAACATGGGAGGCCAGAGCACGGCTGTCAAATGTGAAATATTAGTCAATGAAAGCATCCCGATTTCAATAAAAAGAACAGGAAAACTTTTTACATGTGCTTACACTAATCTCTGACAATTAGATGGCGACAATTCTAACAACTAGAGCTATGTATTTTCTTTGCACAAAGTTGTCCAGGAGGCAGTCATTAGTCTGGAATTACGTCATATCAGTTTGCATGGAGTGAGTGAGAAAACATCATTTTGGGTTGGTGGTTGTGGTAAAATGGAGCATCCCCCTCGTTGCAATACATTGGGTGACACATGTAAAAGTGTGCTGTGTTCAGTTTGATGTGTAAATTAGGTGTACTGTGAGAGAAGTGTCATCATTGGGTTGGTAGTTTGTATCTGGAGGCATTGTGTTTTAAAGTTTTCATTGTAACTTTACACCGAATGTACAGTTAATATAGTTCATTTTATACCGCAAAGTATCGCGCCTTTTTGCTACACCTGCATGCATCCTACAAATGCTTATGACCGAGGCAGCATTTAAGTGCATAGTGGGTGCAGTGCCTGCCTTCAACACGGTGAGCGCGAGTGCAGGACACAGGCTGGTATTGAGGTTGTAGTTCATGACACATGACTGTCTGACGAGGGATGCTTTCAAGTTGGTCCCTGAAAAGGCAGTGTTTCTTTAGGTTTTTGGGAGAAGAGGACCGGCATCTGGCTCTTTCTTTCGTGTATTGTTCGATGATTTGGGTGGTTGCCTTCAACTCTGGTTTCTAGGAGGCGAACGAGCCTACGCACGTAGAGAGGCCCCGGGACTATGACTTTGATCCTCTGTTCCATTGGGAGTCACTGTAATGAGTTTTGTTTGGGTTTGAAGTTGCTGCGCTTGGGGCCACATGCCATGGACCGATGTGCGGAATCGTTAGTGACTACACAACCCAGGGTGGTGACCCAACTCAGCTAAGATTCTACACACTGGGTGATAGCCTCACGAATAAAGAGCGTGATCCCGAAAGGTAATTCTTTCACAGTCTCGTCATCTCAGAACGGAAACATTTTCAATATTATACACAACAAAACCATAGCTGTTGCATAATTATCTTAGGCAACTAAGAACCATTGACAAAGCCACTAGTCCTGGCTTGTTGTAGGTATAATGTTGCTTGTGTCTTAAAGCTGGATGTAATGACCGAAACAGCAAAATGGCAGTCAGGTGGCAAACTATGCTAAGCACACAATTTTGGCATGCGCGTTTTTGAGCCGTGTCTTAATTACTGCGGCCACGCCCTGTTGAGAGCCCCCGGCTCAGTTTTTTCCTTCCACTTAAAACCCCGCATAACACAAAAAACACTTTCCTTTACGAATGCGCCCAAATGTATTAATTTACAGCCCAACGTATGGACAATTGTCTGTATTCTTTGTTGTGTATACATGGCAATTGTGAAGTAGCTTTCTGGCTCCTAAACGTTTAGTACTATTCTTCTCAATATAAAAAAAAAAAAATGATCAAAGTGGAATGCTCATACAGTGCTCCGGACATGATGGTGCTTTAAATTAAACGCTTGCTGTTGAAATATGCAGTGATCCTTAAGTTACGAGTGAAATTCTAGCAAGTTCTACTTGGCTTTCCATCTAGTCAATGTTATTTGTAACGCACAAAGATAAAGAAGTTACAAATGAAACTGTGCAAAAGCAAGTTACTTAAGTATGAATTGCGTTTAAGATACATTATCGCAGAAGGCGTAAAAACAAGACCAGTACAATTTCTTCCAAAACTCCTTAAAACCAAAAACTTTATGGAAATCAGCAGTACTGAAATACTTTTTTGGAAGGGTAAGAATATGTATGACTGCAACATCTGACAAATTGGATTTGCCTGAGCCTCGGATTGCGGGAATGAAACATTAAATGAAGAACCATCTCAATCATTTAACAGAAGGTGAACGGAAAAGGCTTCCCGCGCATGGTAAAAATAAGAGCACTAAATGGCGCATTTCTGTCCTAGATGTTCCCTAACTGAGATATTGAGCAGCCCCTCTATTCCTTAGGGATGACCTATCTTAAGTAAACTGTGTAAGGGGTTTTCTCTTTCTCTGTTCTCCTATTATGCATTACACGTTTGACCAATCTTGCATATATGATCAAGTGAGCGTTTTCTATCATTTTGTTGTGATGGTTGGTGCTTGTGAGTTCATATGGGCTTTTTTTGAAGTACTGTGGATTATTCAGAAATTAATGGAATAAGGGCTCACCATCATTTCTAGCATCCCCTCTGTTACTAAAAGCCTGCCCAAATCATCCGTTTGGACCCTCGAAACTGCTAAAGGGAAGGACTTGTGCAGTAGGATCACTGCCCCTCTGGAACACTTGTTTCTTTGTGTGGTATACCGTCAGTGGGGTTTGTCTCTCTGCGTAGGGTTTGTCAGGGTTCTCACTCTACACCCCTCTCTCTACACCCCTCTCTCTACACCCCTCTCTCTCTCCACCCCTCTCTCTCTCCACCCCTCTTTCTCTCCACCCCCTCTCTCTCCACCCCCTCTCTCTCCACCCCCTCTCTCTCCACCCCCTCTCTCTCCACTCCCATTTGTCTCCACCCCCTCTCTCTAAACCCCCCCCTCTCTACACCCCCCTCTCTACACCCCCTCTCTCTACACCCCCCTCTCTCTACACCCCCCTCTCTCTACACCCCCCTCTCTCTCTCCACCCCTCTCTCTCTCTCTCTCTCCACCCCTCTCTCTCTCTACACCCCTCTCTACACACCCCTCTCTCTCTACACATCCCTCTTTCTACACCCCTCTCTCTCTACACACCCCTCTCTCTCTACACACCCCTCTTTCTACACCCATGTATTTTTCTGTGTGTGCGTCTCTATATGTGCATTTGTCTCTGTAAGTACGTCTCTTCTCTGTGTGTGCATCTTTGTTTCCATGTGTGTCTGTCTGTGTGTGCGTCTCTATACGCGTGTCAGTTTCTATGTGTACGTGACTGTCTGCGTCTCTGTGTGTATGTTTCTATGTGTGTGTCTGTCTCTCTGTGCGTTTGTGTGTGTTTGTCTTTGTGTGTATCGGTGCATGTGTCTCTCTGTATGTTTGTTTCTGTGTATATATCTACTGTTAGCCTCACTGGCAATGTAAACATGGCATGGGAACGCTATAATACACATACTTACTCCACAGATACATACAGACCTGCCATTCCTTAACACACACAGTACACAAACCAGCAAACATATCCAGCTAAATATAAACAATTCCAAATTCTCTAACTCTAACTAATGCGAGACCTGTTGCATTGCAAATGCTTGTTTTCTGCAGAAATTAAATTATGTAAAATGGAGACTGTTCAGCTTTTAGAATGGACCCTATATATTGGATCACAGAGGAATCATTGCTTTACTGCTTCAAGACTCAAGTGAAAAGTGAATTATGTCTAATTAAAAAGCTTTGAGATAATGAATAATATGCGTTTCTGAAAGCACAAAACCACGTAAACACACCTGACAAGAAAAATATGCATTTGTTAAAAATACTACATAAATTATTTTCATGAGCAGTCGCAGAGAGAGCTCTATCTGTGACATTTTTGACAGGGTAACATTTGAGAATTACATTTTTAAAAAACGAGCAAAAGAATTTCATGGCTCTATTCATGTCTATCTAGAGGTGCACAGGCAGTTATTGCAGATCACTTTTCTTTTTGGCCCCCACAAAAAACCAGCATGTCTGAAACATCACCAGCAAACAAATAAGGCAGGGTGCACTTGGAATCACCCAGGCTGCAGCACTGGCCTCCAAGATAAGATTATAAACTGAGCATATCCTGAACTCGTTTCTTGTTTTGCATGAAAACAATTCGGTTAGCTTATATTAAATCAAATGCTCGAATTAAAATGCAGTGCCTTCCTCGTTGCCAACATTTCGCCCCACTGTAGTGCCAGCAATTTTTTTCGTAGGCCTGCAGTGGATTATTACCAGATAGGTTTTCAATTACCGCGGCGCCTCCCCGTGCTTTGCTCACTGACCCTGCCTGGAAGTCTAATCGGCAACAAGAGTACTTCATTTAACACTTTATCGCAATGGAAAAATACCCACTGAAAAAAACTTGACATGATTAGTGCAAACAACACAATCTTTCCAATTGCAAGCTTGGAGTAGAATATAAGTGACGTGTTCACGTTGGATGCTGTTACGTAAATTCCTTACGTGGTCACGTTGTTAATCCCACCTGGTCTTTTGCAAAGGATCATACAGTTGACAATTCGGGCAAGTACTGCCAATGAGATGAGCCCGCAGTGGCAAAGATACAGGCACATTTGAATGCTTACCTTTCTATACATTCCTTTACAATGGCGAAATTTCCATCTCCTATTGTCCTTCCAACTTTATACCGTTCTGCTATTGAGACTGGCACCTGGAACCCTTCGTCCAACACGTCTGAAAGAACCATTTAGTGGGCATTTGTTAAACAAGCCGCTGTACAACTTTGTATTATTGGACGCAATGTCAATCACACACACACAAACACAAACTTTTTCGACATTAACAAAAGATCATGACTTGGACCCAAGAGGCCATAAACAACTCTCCAAGTTATCACATTCCACTCATCCATGATGGATTTGTGAGTTAGTTGAGTATCTTTTTGGAACCCAGCACAGGTGAAGGGTCGGAGAGATGCCACATTCCATCAATAGAAGTTGAGTGTGCCTTTGGAAATGTGATATAGGAGTCCACAATTTGTGTGATGATATACGCCATAGTGATCATTTCAACTTGTTTTCATAGTGCTTCATACCACACTTCTCCTGTTTCTAAGCAGCTGCGGCCGGCAGTGGGAGTACCTGCAGGTCGGTGACGTGGGAAGGGGCAGGGGCAGGGGCAGGGTGGGGGGTAGTAATGTATGGAATACGGAGTTTTACAGGTAAGTAAACATTTAAATAAATAAAACGAATTTCGTTGAGTGCACTGCAAACAACCTCTGCTACGGTTAACACTGACTACTTTGGTATCGATTGGTCAAGCAACCACTATACCAGCAAAATTCAAGAACCTCCAAGCACAGATGGGTGTACAGCCAAGGCAAACTGAAAAGTAAGTACGGCAAGGGTACAGCCACAGTTTTACAGGAGTGTGCAGAGTAATAGAAACAATCGTGAATTTCCAGGCCAATGCCAATGCCAATGCTCACAGCCATTCTCTTTCCCAAGGACGCATGGCATCACGGCTACCTGATTAGGCCAACCAGGTTGGCCTAATCAGGTAGGCAATAAAGGGCATGTAATTACAGATGCATTGGCCAAAGGTCTGCTTTGAGCAACAGGTACAGACACTACAGGAGACAGCTGGGGAAGGTAGGTGCTGCTTGCAGTTGATGCCCTTACTTTGAGCATCCAAAGGTGCTTGGCAGCTGCCCAACCCTGTCTCATGTGGCCTGCCCCAAAGAGTCTGTTGTCACCTAACATCAGTAAATTTTTCTTGCATTTCGTCCATCATCTGTTTGTGTGCTGCTAGTGCCTTCTGAGTGATCTTTGTTTACCTCTGTTTGGAACTCTGGCTCATGAAAACCTGTCCTTTCTAGCTATGTTCTTTCCCCGAGAACCCAGCACATGTACCTTGAGATTGGTGCTTAGATCAAACACTTTGGTTGAAAACATGAACGCATAGAATTGTTTTGAAAAATTAAAAATTAAATGAACAGAAGTGACGATGTATCTGAAAAAAAAAAGGGAAGTTGGAAAAACCCAAATGGAAAACAAAACCTTATTGCATTTAATTAAAGGTCAAGAAAGAAGCAGAGTGGGAGTCAGGAGGATAATGAGTAGGATAGAGAACACGAAAAGTGACAGGGCGATAAACCCAATCATAAAAAGCAAATTTTTTACAGCTAAATTAGTGTTCTAACTCATTGGGTTAGAAAAATATCCATATTAATAGGAAAAGAAGATTTATCAAACAATTGTTTTCAAACCATTTGATTAGACGCCGTTTTTACCCAAATGAATCAAACGATTAAGTTAGGGCTTAATTTACTATTTGGCAGCATTTTATTTTTATAAATAAAAAATCAAGACAAGGGCATCATTTTGTGGTTTTCCTGGTGGTAACGGGCATTGAAAACTGATCTGTATGTCTGCCCATATAAAGTAGGCGGGTGGGCATACATCCCAACTTCTGACGGCCCTTACTTCGTTGGAGGGGTCGTACCACTGTGGAGACAGAGTAGACTCCACTGTGGTTACACCAAAGGTCCGTATACATTTAAAACAGGTGGCAGTCTATTATATTGGAATAAAGGCTAGTCTGTTGCGAGGAGTTCCCTTTCTGCCAACCTAGAAATCCAGCCCTTAGTTGCTAGTTTTGTGCCACTGCTCTTTGAGCCAGAAGAGCCAAGGAGATCTTCTTGCACTGCAATATGCTGGAAAATAGCCCTGAGGAGGCCTAGGGCACTGTACAAGGAGGCACAAATTACAAATGCGGAATTACACAGAGTAGTGCATGAGATGAATGTATATTTGCTGGGGAAAGTTATAAGCCATAGCAATCCTTCATCGTACCAGCCACCCAGGAAGAAGTGAAAAAGTTTAACAATTCTGATTGATCTCTATGCTTTCCAATCGAGATAAATACAAGACACCCTATAACTGATATCTCTTTATTCTCACCTCAAGTCAAAGAATGGATAGGAGGTTGTCTCCCTGCTGGGAGTTGATGGCAGAAAAGAATAAAGGAAATTTCTTTAGTGGAAGCTCATATTGCAGTACATTTTTGGCTGTTAGTCAACAAAAACATGTTACCTGCACACTAGCATAAAATTGCACAGAAAGGACTGCACAGCATTCTGTTAATATCCTTAAACTTGTTATCTTGGTCTCTTTAAAATCAGCTGATCTTTTTGTATTAAGGGTTTTTTAAACATGAAAAGCATTGTGAGGTTATGTGACATATGTATACCCATGTATTGTATTACTCTTTCATACTATTATCCTATGCTCAACCCTTTGGTAGCTTGGCACAAAGCAGTCAGGCTTAACTTAGAGGCAATGTGTATAGTTGTATGAGAGTACATTTCAATAAATAAGTTAAGACCAAAACAACAAAAATCCAATTAGTAGAACGGGAGATATGCAATTTTAAAGATTTCAGTGAAAATAGTGGCAAAAAGCACCAAGAGCTAATTGTGGGTATCTGGTTGCACCGGTCCGGGACAAAGTCAAAAGTTCAGGCCGACCGCAATAACCACAGGGACCCACTTAGGTCTGCTGAACACAGTACTTAATCCTGATTATGAAGAGATAAGAAGTCCTGCGTCACAGCTGCATCCTGCACCTGAGGCAATGAGAGGTCCGGGTGAGGAGATGCGTCGTGCAATGGCGATTCGGGGAGCGGCGAAGTGTGATGCAATGTCCTTGCGTGGAGATGCAATTGGGAAAACAACAAGTGGTATAAAGGAATAAATACAGAACAATTATTCAGGAAGGTACTTTTAATTTACCCTCACCTCGTTTATCATTCACAATGAATATATCAAACAAAATTATATCCTCATAGCCAATAACACCTAATCAATGAAATGCACAAATAATGACATATATCATAACATTCTGTACATGGACACAAGCTCCACATAAAAAACACATAGTAACCCTAAAAATACATTTTTGGTAGTGGTTTCCATACAAATCTGGACAGACCACTAAGAGGTAGTAATCACAGAGACACACTTCAGAGTTAATCAACTGCTTCAATTGATTTACAGTGTGACACCCTATAATTTAGAAACACGCTATATTTCCATTGACTCCTCCTTAACAGTGTGGAGATGCGTCATGCTGCGGTGGTTCTGATGGACTTCGCTGGTCAAGGCGATGTCCTTGTGTGGAGATGTGTCACGCAGCAGTGGTTTCAATGGGCCGTGATGGACAATGCAAAGTCGTTGCATCGGGAAGTCCACGCAGCAGATGCGATGCCCCAGTTCGGATGGTGATGCATCGAGCAGCAGAGGTGTTGCACCGGTTTTGCAAGAGATGCTCCACACCATGGAGGAGATGTGTTGGTTCGGCTTAATCCACAGATAAGCTGGCAGAGTACCTTCAGGCTCACTTCCAAGAGTCCAGGATAGAGGTGGCACCACTCACAGATGGCAGAGCTAAGGTGCTGGGTTCAAGGTTTTTGGAAGCCTATTCTGTCCCTGAGGCTTCTGATCAGGAGGCCAGCCAACTAGCCCTTGGAGTCACTCTGGGGTCCTGGGTTTAGAGTTGCAGGTCAAGTTCTTCTCACCCAGGCAATAGGGCAGCAGGGCAGTACAGCAGGGCAGCAGTCCTCCTTCCTGGCAGGGGCCTGAGGTCTAGAGGTGTACTGAAGAATTGGGTCTAAGGGTCTAATATTTATACCTGGAGCCCACTTTGAAGTGGAGGAAGCTTCTAGAGGTCTCCAGTCCCCTGAGGTGTCAGGCACCCCCTCCCTCCCTATCTCAGCCACAGCTTGTCCGAAGTCAAAAAAAGGCTAGTGTCAAACCCTTTGTGTGAGTGCTCAGGAAGGACCTTTGTGCAAGTGATGTGCAAGTGTGGTACGTCACAGCTCCCCCCGTCTCGTTAACTCAGAGTGGCCAATTCTTCCAAAACCTTTCTTCCCTTTGTCTCACTGTCAGGGAGCAAAAAAAAGACCAACTACCAGCTGCACCTAGTCAGGTGACCCCGAATCAGGCTGCAGGCATGAAAAGGTTAGCACAAGAACATTCCAACTTTCTAAAAGGTTGACATTACAGGGCAACCCAACAGTCCCTTGTGGGCTTGGGTACTGTAAGTTAGATAAGTAACAGTGTGAACAAAGGATTCATTCAAAGAATTTTTTTTAAATCAATCTGCTAATCATTTTAGGATGTCAGATCATGGCACCAGAACTCAATTCACAGTTGTAGGTCTAATTTTTCAAGCGAAAGAACAAATACATCTCAAAGCACGGTGTATGACTTATTCTCACATTTATATTGTATAATCTAGAAAAGGACAATCGAATAGGGGTTCACAAAGCAATCTAAACATACATTAGCAATAAAACTGCACTCCATTTCTACATTATAAAGTTATATGCCAATGTATGTTAAAACCCACTTTCAAAAATATAGTACCCAGGTCTCTTTCTCTCTCTCATAGAGGGCACAGAAGAATTAAACTTGAAACCTAAATTTAACAGTAGCTAAAAAGAAAGTTGGGTTAGGCACAACCCAACTGTCTTTTTAGTCACTGTTTACTATGGACTTTAAAGGAGAGAGCACAAGCACTTTAGCATTGGTTTGCAGGAGTAAAGTGCAGAGTCCTAAAGCCAGCAAAAACAAAGTAGGCAAAACAAGAGGGTTGAAGGCAAAAAGTTAGGTGAGAACCACTCCAAGGATGCCAGGTTTAGCAATTAACTTTCTGGAAGACCCCAGATGAAAGCATTTGCAGTGCAAATTTGTGATTTATTATTCATTCAGCACAGTCAAACTTAAAAAGGTATTCAAGAAACTAAATTAATTTGAGGTACTTCTTGTTCATCACTCAGAATGTACAAATAACTGATGCTTATTTGTCCCTGAGTTTTTAATGCTACCATTACTTTAACATGAGGGCTGGCCCACTTTTGAAAGCGGGTGTGAGATACACGACTTGAGAGCAAATGTCAGCAGGGATAACTCAACTTTTCATTCTTCTAAAGTCGATAAATCAAACAGGAAAACACTGGTAATTGTAACACCTTAAAAGTCAGAGTGCTTAGGACTAGCAAACATAGTTGTATTGTGAACGGTGTAAACCCTAATATTATTATTATTATTAATAATAACTATAACATTCATATGATCACTAACATCGTTTTTTGGGGAAGTCTGCTACTAAAAATATCCCTCACTGACACTTCTACTATTTATGTTCATGGAAAGTTTACTCTCTTGGGCTATAGATTATCCTAATTCCCATCTAAACATATATGATCAGTATTGGTCTCTTTTTAGCACTGGCATTAGCTAAGGCCTTTTTATTTTACTTAAATTCTTTGTATAATATACTTACTTATAAGTGGTTTTTAGCCAGCCCTCTTCTTCCATTGTTCTGTTGTGACTTAAACAATCCCTTACCCACCCAGACTCCCTATTTCCACCCTGCTGGCATGAGTGTGGTCCTCTGGGCAAATGTATACAAGTAGCCATGGCATAAAGGATGGAGCCCTGGGTCAGCCGGCTTCAGCAATTGGCTAACTTCACTGTGAGCAATGTCATTCTTCCCGGAGCCCACCCACACACAAAGGGGTAGATTTACAAGTCCCCTGCGCCACCAGTATTTCACTTTTTGTGACGTATTGGAGGCGCATTTCACTCTCCATATTTACAAGGAGAGGAAAAGCCAACTGCGTGACTTTTCCTCTCCTCGTACATTTGGCCCCTTCAAGCGCAGCACTTTTTATGGAAGGGGCGTTCCATGGGTGTTGCTGTGGGTGATCCCATGCAACACCCATGGAACAAGACACATTTCCAGATTTACAAGGAATCGTAAATCTGGAAATGCGTGTCAATGCTACGCCTCCCCAGGGGAGGTGTAGAGTGGCGCAACGAGGAGAAATGTTTTTAGTTCTCTTCGTTTTTTCCTCTTTCAAAGCATACTGCATTCTACAGCACGCATTGAAAGAGGAAAATGCATGTAGTGATTGTTTTTGTGCAGGAAGCACAAAAACAATCTCCCCATGACGCAGGCATCCTTGCACCATGATCCAAGAATGCCTGCGCTGGTGCATGGCTGCAGTTTGTGCGCCAGCGCAGGGGAGAGCACAGGAATGCGACATATTATTGTAAATATGTTGTATTCCTGTGCTTCGGAAGTGCCGCAGCGTGGCGCAGCCACGGGGCTTGCGTTGCCGCTCTGCGGCACTTCCTTGTAGATCTGCCCCAAAGTATTTCCCTTCAGTGCCAGTGACCAATATAGCAATCAGCGTGTATTTTTATGAGACCAAATAATACTTTTGCTTTTAGGCAATGTTTTCTCTTAATAATGTGTCAGGAGTCCAGCTGCCCTCCAACAATAAACTATGACAAAATAAAACAAGCGCCGGCAAAGCCAAAATGCTGGTAGCCAGAGCCTGAGCCTATTGGCTTTATTTTATTTAATTTTATTTTATTTTATGCATTTTTATAAAGTTGCACTGAATAGCGGGGTCTGTGCAAATGTACGAACCCCAGCCCTCCTAAACCCAGGACGATTGGTTAATTCTCTTCAGAGCTGCGAGCGCGGCCACAATCAATGTTCCGCATTAGAATTTAATTTCAATCTTCCAGACGTGTGCCTGTGTTTATAGTCTGAATTCGCATAGGCCATGCTAAATTGGTATTGGAAGTGCCTGCTGTATTAAAAGCCTCATTAAAGGGAAGGCTGCCACTCTAATAGGTACTTTATTACATCCTGCAACCCAGACAGCAATAAATGCTCTAATCTTTTAGGTGCTGTTTTTAATATTAAACTTGTAATTCATAGCACAGTCGTGTATACCACCTTCGTGCTCAGACTGGGCACCTGCGTATGCTGAAGGCAGGGATCTGTTATGGCGACTCTGCACTTGATCTGGCCGCCATTTTACTGGGTTTAGTGACCATTAGTTCTAAAGAATAAAGTTGAAATAACAGCTTACAAATGCCGAACAGCATGTGTTACAGCCCAGGACATAAACCTGCGCAGACGCCGTGTGGATCATATAAATGTATGGATAACCTTTGACCCCCGCAGCATGTTGCATGGGCTTTTAAAGAAATAGTTCCATAAATCTACACATTTTAATCAATAAACCTTTACTACATACCCTTTCACAAAATACGACCTGTGGTGGCTTTTTTGGCAACAACGGCTTGAATGAGTTTGCGCTTTGTGTCACGTGTGAAGTGTCAGCAGAGAAAAAGTTCTGGTCTCGTGGATAAAAAAATAATAATAAACATTTCAGGCAATTAGGTGTTCTCGTTCTGAATGCTGTGGTTGTTGAAGCCACAACATTCGAGGCTGGGATATTTTTGTGCATTCTACTACGGTTACCATTGCCTTGCAGTGTTTGCATTGAAAGTAGTGTTTTTTACTCCAATCCAATTAATTTGAGCCGGCACTTGTTAGTCCTCATTTTTGGGGACCAGCACTTACCATTATCTATCAGGCATTGACCAAGTGCAAGAGAGGGAAAAAACACAAAGAGAAAAGATGGAGAATAATAAAAACGAAAACAAATCACCAAGGTAAAACGCATTGGTAAATGCATTAGGTTTTTCCTTTGAGATTAATGATCTTTTTTTTTCTAATCTTTTAGCGTGTTGATCAGTTGTGCAACATAATTTTAAGGAACTCAATAAAAGTGTTATGACTTTTTTTTTATTGAGAAAGGCAATATATTGTGCAGTAACAGGTGGTGAGGAAGGTGTTCACCAGCAGACAGTATTCAAATTGTATGCTCCGTCAGCCGGATGTACAGCAGGAAAGCATCTATCAGCTTTAGTTGCTGCGGGGTTAATGGAGTTTTTGACTGTCTTACTCTTAAGTTTACTGATGGTTCAAGGCTGCTCTTAGACACTAAAGTTGCAAGAAGGTAGTTTCCTCTGAAAATTAACAAAACGTCTTTACAATGGAGCTTATCTAGTTGTGAAGGATCACTAAAAATGCACGGAAAATCACACATCAGTAAGGTGGGACTGTAGCAATGGACTTTGCATTTGAGCTTGCGGTACAGCTGTATTACAGACACAGGCACAGCGGTAGGGAAAACTATCAGGAAGTACACAGACTGTGCACCACACGGTGGAGGTGCATTGTCAGCAGGGGGGTCTCCTCTGTTATGGTGGAGAAGCGTCGCACCACTGCCACCAGATGATAAACAAAACAATATTAAAACATTATTATTTCTGTTTTATTTATCTCGGCACTGCTTAGGGGAGGGGCAGGTCCTTGACAGGCAGGAGTAGTGGTCACTTATAAGAGTGTATGTCCGTTTGGTCGGCGGTCCTAGGCAAACCAACCAAACAGCATGCACACATGTGTTTCACCAACCCAGCTGTGTAGCACAGCCGGGTTGGAGAAATGCCACAGCCTCCAATGCTCTATGTGAGTGGCAAACAAGGCCATTCAGACCAATCCTGGTGCTGCTCTCATTCTATGAGAGAAGCATCTGGATTGGGTGGGGAGCCTGTCCTTTTGAGCCCATCCACCTCTGGAGGAGGAGAGAAGCAGGAGCAATGAGGCCACAGCAGGAGCGGAGCAGCAGGTAAGTGTTTTTTATTTTTTATTTCTCAGCTCCTCCCCCCCACGCACCCATCATCTGTGCCGCCCTACCAGATTCGATTGACGGCAGCCACCACTGATTGTCAGTACACTCCTCAGGTTGTACCTTAACAGGGAAGAATGGCATCCCAAGAACTACAATGCAGCCCCTGCATGTGGGCGTGGTCACTCCCTCCATCCACCTGCAGCGGGGGATCTTTGTACCACTTAGAAATACAATCCACACTGCCACCTGTATGCACTGTGGACACAGGATTTACTGTGCACTGTGCACCCAGAACAACAATTTAAATGTACGTTGGGCACAAACTGGGACAGTACACCCTCTATGTAGGCCTGAACACAGGACAAATGGACTTGGCCACCACATGAGAAAAAAAATGTCGAATTCAAAGGGTGCTGTCAGACACTGGCATGGGCAGCGGATATGATCATTGTGCCCTCTCAGCTGCCCTGGTATCCATATTCGATTTCTGTGTACGTAATCTTTGTCAGTCCCTTAGGTGTCAGGTGCTAGTGGACTGCATTTACACCGGCTTTATTCCTGCTAGTTAATTGTGATTTTATAACTTGCGGACAAGAATAGTTTTCGTGCAACGAGAGATTTGTTGCCAGGATTTTTTTTTAGAGATGATGTAATCAGGGGCGCCACCTCGGCAATGGCAGAGGAGCGACTCTCCACTGATCAGGGTAAGTCAAAGAAAAATAAAATGATATTAAAACAATAATATCTTTTTATTTTCAGTGACGGGGTCTGGCTGACCGTGCGTGTGTGCGTGAGGGATTGGACAGGGCCATGACAGGCAGGAGTTGTGGGTGTCTTAGGCCAGCCAAACAGCCATGCGCACTTCAAATTCTCCAACCCGAAATATTTGGTTTGCAGTAAAAGAAATCCCTAAAAAAATTAGCTTTAACAAAGTCTATAGAAAAAGTTGTTTACTTGAAAAAGCAATCATAGATATTGCGTTGTTTCAAAATGTTGTAGCCCACACTGTCCTTTTTTGCCAGTGTTAAGATTACGTAAATAATCGGAGGGGGGAACATCCTTTACAACGCGGATGTTACCCCGCAGTACCGTTACAACGCGGATTTTAGAAAGCAAGTCATAACCACGACTTGCACTGGAGGGCGCTAAAGGACAAGGAATAGTAGATTTACTATTCCAACACCTTCCCTACTGTAAGTAGGCTGGTGTTGGAATAGTAAATTAAACTATTCCTAAGTCCGCACCCCTATAGCGCAAGCCGGGGTAACGACTTGCGTTGTAAAATACGCGTTGTAACGGTACGCTTGGTAATACCACGCGTCGTAACAACGTAAATCCATAGGAGGAGCCAAAAAGAACAGCTCACTCCTGGACTTGCTATTGGAGGGCAGTGCAGCTGCCTACACTCAAGAAGAGGTGAGTGTTATGAAAGCAGGGCCAGGGGGTGACCCTCAACAAAGAAGACTAAGAAAAGGGCATGTTGAGGCAGGTAAGCACAGCCAAAGTGAATAGGGAGTGGGCAGAGGATGATCTCCCAAAGGAAGAGAAGCAGTGCAGAGACAGAGGGTGACCTGCTAAAAAAACAAAGAGAAGAGTTGGTTCGGGTGGATCATACCATAGTTGCAGCAGGAGAGGGGTGTTGGCAGGGGGTGCACTCTGCATTACAAGAGTATGGAAGGTACAGGATTGGAGACGCCCACCAAGGTGACCTGCAGCTCCTGGATCATGGTAAGATGAACACAGCTTTTTGTACTTCCGAGGTAGGTTCCGTAAAGCGGGTGATGGGAACACCCATTATTTGCAGCACTTAGAATTGACGAATGTGAAATGTTAAGTGCTATATCAAAGCAAATTACAAGCATTGTTATTACTACTAATAATAAATAGTATCATAAATATAAATATCGTTCTCCATCTATCTCCTGTTTATACATCCTCAAATCCTATAGCTGCTCAAGGTCTTCGGAAATGGGGGCAATATTCCATAAAATGTCTTAGCGACATAAAACCAAACAGGATTTTCTTCAGTCAATTTAATACATATTTCAAGAGGATGAGGCAAGCCGTACAAGCTACCCACAAAGACTTTCTTTGGAAAAGCCGTGCAGTGAGTCAACATTTGTGGAGTAACTTAGCTATGGGAAGAGGTCACGAGTTGATGTACGTACAGACTGGCCACGATTTCCATCCTTTGTGACTGCTACAAAGACAGGGCTCAGAGTTACATGAACAGCAATTGTTTATCTCAATGATCCTTCCAAAGGAAGCGTTCCTGTGGGGGCTTACAGTAAAAAGCCTAGTAGTGGGCAATGCACGCACCCGAAATAACCCCCAAACCCTCTCTTTAGGAAGGTTTTGACATCATGCACTGTAAAATGATGAGGCGCCCTCCCTTTATCATGCCTCCATGATGGTCACCCACCATAATACTGTTCAGGACTCATGCCCTCTAAGTTTATGCACAGAGCGGGCTTGCAAGTAAGCATCTATTGTAAAGATATCTCACATGTGAGATTTCTTATATGTTCAATATATTGTACATATGCGTGCATCTCCATCCGGCAGCTCATCTTCAACTGGTAGCTTTATTAGCGCCAGCGCTAGGGAAAACACAGGGGTGCGCCGTATTTTTGTACATATGGGCTTCTCTGCATTTTAAGAATGCCATAGCACGGCGTTACCAATTTTGGCATAACACTGCGCTCCAACATTGTGTTGTAAATATCCCCCAATGTTTGTTAGCATTCATCACATGTCACATCTATGCACAGAGAGCCAAGTATCTGCTGTATACCACTGGCTACCTGACCATTTCAGCAGACTATAAGCCATACCCCAGGGACCCGTGAACTCCACCACACCATAATCTCAGAGAAAGGACTCTCCTTATCTAGAAAAATACTAAGTAGCTAACGCAGGCAACCAACTGATCAAGCCTACATAAGAGGTTCGATTTAGGACTGTCAAGGGGCTTTATCTCCGCTTTTTTGGCTTTAAAAGCCAAGAAAGCGGAGATAAAATGATCTCCATATTACCTAGCTGTCGCTAACACCAGTTAGCGACAGCTAGTAGGAGATAGCGACCATCTTGGGCCCCGCTTTGCATGTCAGTGATATTTATCACTAATGATATGCAAAGTGGGCGTGCCAAGATGTTAGTGACTGGAAACAGTCGCTAACATCGCTATCTCCAAAAGCTAACACCTGCCCCTGAGCAGTTCTTAGCCATATTATCCAATGTAGGTGGATAACATGGCTAAGAGCATTAGCTCGGTAATGCATGAATATCGCTGACTTTTCAGCAATATTCATGCATTTCGGACGATTTTTATCGCTTAGGAGATAAACCTTGATAATAGCAAGGTTCCTAAGCGATAAAAATCGCCGCAGCTCGGCGATAAAAATATTGCAGCTAAACCAACATAGCGATAATTATCGCTAGTTGTTGGTAATATGCCCAACATGTGTTTCTTATAGCTTAATTTCTATATCCTCCTTCAGTCATTCCCCTGACTATTGTAGAGCATCACATCATGCGCCAAGCTGAGCTTTCTCTAGCATCACTGAGCCATTACACAGCATATGTGTCAAGAAGATCTTGTTCGTGAAGGCCCACTGAACTCCACGCTCTGCAGAAGTGTGGCAAGGATGCAATGGGCCCTGATGCAACAAGGAAAATAGCCCCTTTGACTGCTGTTAGGGTGCTAAAATAAAGCCATTATCAGGGTTCATTGGGCCCTGGTGCACTGCACCTGATGCACCAATGGTAGATGAGCCCCTGGCGCTTGTTAGTGACTTGCACTGAGCCAAGGTGTATCTCTTCCTGTACCATATTCGGGCTAGAAGCAGCTAATAACCATATGCCTTTTAATCATTGCATTATCCAGGTTGGCTTCAGTGCGCTCCTGGAACCGCTCATATCCCCTGCTGATGTTTTGTGAATACGTGAATACATAACAGATGTGGAAGCTTTTCTTGCATCTCTCTCTGGCGTGGGCCAAGCTGCCTGCCAGCCTCAGCAAAGACTGACTACTTTTAACATAAAAGGAACAACATTTCTTTTTGAGCTACATTTCCAGCCTAAGTCTGTGCTTCCAAAATTCCTTGAATCCTGTCAGAAATACCAGTCAATAGAATTTAGCAGGTGAGATAAGGAAGATAAAATGTGTTTGCTGACATCACCAGTTCATGTGTCTGGAATATCTCGTGAAGAAGGCGCCTGCTTATCCTGTGACTTTGCTATTAAAGCCAATTCTATTTTTAAGTCACATTACAGGTTGAGCGCCTACGAAGTGCCCCTTAAAATCAAGCCGATCTTTCCAAAATCATATTCTCCTAACATGGTTTTTGTGCTCTCAAAACAGACAGCTTCTCTCGCAAACAATATTGCATGGAATACTACACAGAGTGGACTTTAGGGGGGCTTTGTGTTATTCCTTGCTCATACTGACTTTCTTTTTATTTATTTTTTTCAAACATACTTTATTGGTTTTAGCTCATATCGTCATCCCTCCCTTCTCTCCCTCCCTGACTCACTCCTGTCTGCTCGTATATATGTGTGAAATATGGTTCTACCATAGTGTATGTGTATTCTGGCTACTTAGCAGGCCTCTGCACCTGCACATTCAGTGATGCATCCGGAGAAGTATGTATGATTTGGGTGGTTGTGGCCCACAGCATGTCGTATTGGTGGGGGTTCCGCGGCTATGAACACTTCTAGCATTGAATTCACATCTAGTGAGATCGGCGTCTTCCGTAAACCCCTACTATCTTCCCGCTTTATTGCCGCACTTTCGGCCCTCGCCCATCTGACCACCTCCCTATGCCAACCAATTGTCGCGGGGGGGGCACAGCGGACTTCCACCTCTTAGTGATTGGTCGTTTTGCGATCAGCAAGGCCAGATTAGCAAAACAGGCCTGTACTTTCTGCTTTTTATGGCCGCTCTGCAGGCCCAGTATACAGGATGCCGCCCTATCCCCACCAGCTAGTCCTGCTACCGTTCCTAAGACCCTTATGATATTGGCCCAGAAGGTGGCCCGGCGCGGGCAGGCACACAGCATGTGAAGGAGACCGGCATCATGTGTAAGACATCGCAGGCATTGGTCTGTTGCTTCCGGGTACATTTTATTCAATCGGTGCGGTGTAAGATAACGGCATGTACTGTATAAATTTAAATGTAGCATTATGGGACACTTTTTTGGGGTACTCAAGAAGGGAATTTCACTCTTTCTCAAAGTCAGCATTCCACTTTGCTCAAAGTTCCGCTAAGGAGGTTGCTGCATTTGAGCGCATACCCCTATACAACCAACGAGTCAGGTGACGTCTATTACTCATGAGGTATAGTGTATGCACTAGCTCATGTGTGGGGGGCTCTATATTAACTGGTGCCCAGTGTTTTTTTATGTATTTAGTAATGCTTGCATGTGGCATATAGAGGGATCTTGGAACAGCCTGTTCCTTGGCAAAGTTCTCGTGGTCTGGTCTAGTAAAATACTCTCTCCGAACAGCATCCCCACAGCGTTAGATGACTTTCTTATTAATCTCAATTCCCTGCTCTTTATTGTACGGCTTTCCTCCCAACTTTGTGTTTTTCCAAGCATTGTAGTGTGGCATGTTTACTCTTTAATGGAGTGCATGTCTTTTCACGTTTCCTTTTCTTGATTAGCATCTTTTTACCTTTCCATTGATCCTTCGTCACTCACCCAATCTCTCTACTCACACTTCCCTCCTGAGGAGTGCCCCTCTGTGGTGCACCACACACCAAATGGCAGCATTGGTAATTAATTTCCTGGATTTTTGCCACTTCACTTAACTGTGCCTCTTTGAGGGCCCTTATTTTTACTGTTGTCACCCTCGCCTGCCGCCCTTCTCCCACACTGTGGAGGTAGCCACTGTTGGCTTTGCCAGTGCTGGATGCTTTTAAAATCTAGCACCTCAAATGGTGAAAGCGACACTATTGATAATATAGAAAACAATGTAGAAATATGCTCAATATTGTTTTCTATACTTTCAAGTTGACTCCCACGTTGCATGATGGAATGTGCATTGTGTCATCACAGTACATCACGCAATTCTGAGGCCATCTTGAAAGGACAGAAAACACGTTTTTCTATACCTTCAAAATGGTCACGATGTTGCTTGGCAATGCAACGCATGTAACATCACGGAACAAGGTTGCCATCTTAAAAGTATAGAAAACTATATTTTTTTTATTGGACAGCACTGAGAGCATGCACATCGATGTACGCATGCTTATTTTGCTCACTACAGAGAAGTGGAGTTGTCATGCTAGGTGAGCCGCATTGTAGGAGGAAGGAAAATCCTTTAACGAAGGTAGGATAATTGGGGGGATTTTCTTATGCACACAATGCTAGTTATCTTGATTTAGACCAGGCCCCTACTTGGATAGGCTACACCCCTTTAAGAAGTTTGCCCCGACGCTTTCTGAGCACCTCCAGCGTTTTGTTCCCACTTAAAACCCTGTATCGCATTACATAATAGTGATACATTGGTGTCCTGAGGGAGGAAGGGGCGAAATAGAAGGCTCCCCACCTCAGACGCACCAGGTACCAGTCAGACCTTTTACTGGATGCGCAAAGAAGTATCCCAGCCCTACAGGTGAGCAGCTCAGTTGCCCTTCTTCTTTGGCAGGAACCAGAGAGAGAGAGAGAGAGAGAGGAGGGAGGGTGGAGAGAGAAAGAGACAGAGAGAGAAAGAAATAGAGAGAGCGAGAGAGAGAGAGAAAGAGAGAGAGAGAGAGATAGAGAGAGAGAGAAAGAGCGAGAGAGAGAGTGAGAGAGAGAGAGAGAGAGAGAGAGAGAGAGAGAGAGAGAGAGAGAGAGAGAGAGAGAGAGTTTGATGTCCACCTCAGGGCGCTTCCTCACTGAGGTTCAGTGCTTTTGGATTCTTCTTGTGTCAGGGCACAGCCTGAGATCAGTATCCAATCATGGGCAGTTATACACACGAGTTTTGGTGAGGCCATTACTGCATTTTAGCTTTGCTTTGATTGGGATGACAGTAAGTTGTCCAACATGTTCATGAAGATACTCTGAGGTGGGCGACAGGAGACAGGAGCTGCACTAGAGCATTGGCTGTCCTCCTCAAGTGTGCGGCGTGATACCTCTTGACCATGCACATGACGAGAATGGGTGGCGGTCTGGTGAGGCACCTGGCCCGGCCCACCACCCAGTCCAGGCTCATGGCTCAGGGCAAAGCGGAAATAGTATAGTTGAAGTCGGAACAATCTGAAGTTCGGCAAACCTTTGATTTATAGGTCCATTAGTGAAGTAGTGTGGCTCACTGGTTAGAGGCGGCAGACCCGAGAGCAGAGGACGGCCCGGGACCAGGGTTCGATTCCCGGCGCGGCAGGTTTCTGGACCAGGGTCAGCGGACTCGATAATTCTCTCGCCTCGGTGCCCACTCTGATCAGCGATCACACTCGGCAACTCTGGGCATTAGCTTGCCTCATCTTCACTAACGGCCCCACCAGACCGCCGGGGATGCCTGTTCTCACCCTGGAGATACCCATTAAGGGACCATCTCTCAGGGAAGCCAGGAAGGGTTTCGCAGCGATCGAAGCGCCTTGGGACCCTACGGGTAAGTAGTGCGCTATATAAATGCCAATACATTTACATTTACATAAAAGAGCCTTAAAGGGTATCCTATTCATTATAAGTTACTATATGGGTAGGCTAGTCACAACTTCAAGAGGAGTGACCCTGTTTACAATGTCTGAAAAATAGGCCCGATGAGCTGCCGCCGGTGCTCTGCGTCTTTGACCGGTCCTGGCCTTTTCTCTTCTCCGAACATGCGACTTCCATGGTGGGAGCTTTTGGGGTTCACTACTGGGATATTCAGAAGTATTGACCTGGCGAAATATTGAGTTCACCACATCAAATGGCAAAATACTTAACTCCTAGATGACTACCCTATGGTAAGTAGATTTCGAGTTAAGAGTAGTAAATATATACTTACTTGTATAGAAGTGCCCTCACAATAGTCTGGTAGTTGATATTTTGGATACCATGTGTTGGCATGTCGATATTGTTGTCCTTTTTTTCTGATATATATATGATTTTGGGTCAGATGAGGTGTCACTCAAGGGCCAACCCTTGATTCATTTGGGGATTTGTATTTAAAGTTGGTTCAAAAAATATTTTGAGTGCTTTCGTAATATGTTTAGACTGATTTAACAACATACGTGTGGGTGGCTTTGTGATACATTTGAGCAATATTTCAAAGTTATTAAAGATACAGTTATGGATTATCGTTTTTAAAACAACATTGAGTCAAGTAAACGTGTAAAAGAAGTACAATATGCTAATTTAACGCACATATCTAAATTCAACAGTCCTATTCTAACAAACTTTTGCAGTAGTAGCTAATTGATTTATAATCTCCTGCAGTGCAGGCAAAACTCACCCAGAAAGTTATTGGAGAAGTGGAACCTCTGATTCAGAGGTTTGTCCCCTACACAAATATCCCCTTCCGAAAGAGGTTCATGAGAGGGATTCCCACACCAAAAGGTAAAAAATGAAACAGAACTGTGCTAATAAGGGGGAAATCATTGCAAAGCGTTGTATTGCCCTATAATAGACAAGTCCACTGGGGCGAACAGTGCAGGCAGAGATGAGGACATGCAGGGAAGGGTAATGCCCGAGGAGGCATTGATGGAGAAAGTGAAGAGACGAAAACATTGCTGAAGATTTATCAGAGTGAGCAACATTGTTCCAAAGTTTGATGAACCCCCTCCCCTGACACGAAGCCTCCCTGATAAAGTGGCCAAGCAACATTAACTTGAATATGACTATAAGTAAAGCAAGGTTTAAGAATATGAACCCATTGGCAAAGAAGTGGAAGACAGACAGCAAGGAGAAGGTGCTATGAAAGGTTAACAACATAGTAAAGGGTATAAAAGTCCTAAAAACGCGTGGCTCAGGAAGTGAGTGAGCGTGGGAAGTGGAGAGTGAGGGAGAGAGATATAGGCCAATGATAAAAGGTTGTGATTACTTAGAAATTATGGGAGCTGTGCGCTAGGAAATACATGTTCGGATAATAGCTTGAAATGTAATGGTCCTTATTTGTTTGTTTTCTCATTATTTTCTTTATAGGAGAAAATGAAATAAAGATGATTAAAGATGCTTGAATAAGTCTTTGCCATAAATCACCATTGTACTGATGGATGACCTTGAAACCTACACAAAAGCATTATAGATGCAGAAACATTTACAATACTCTCAAAAGTGCAGTCAGCACCTCATGAGAAAGACACATATCACTCCAATAAACCTTATGATGCTGAACCTTTTGCAAACCTGACTCTCTATGTTTCAAGTGACTCATGACAAATAAGGCAAACACCAGTTATGAGCACTGCTGGCTGTTCTCCTCGAGGAGATGAGTGATTCCTAAATGTGTTGCTTGTCATCACACACTCCTGCGTGCTTGCTATGACTTACTCGCTGTGCTGTAGATTCATAATGTCTGGGGACGCTGCAGAGTGCTACGTGGCTGTCATGACAGGCCTTATCAGGAAAAACAGATCCATCATGACGCTCTGTTTTGACATCTTCAAGAGAGACGTCAAGTGTTCTTCTTGTCAAGCTCCACCTGTTGTTGAGCTGTTGCAATATTGCATGGGAAGACAGCATGTGTTTTTCTGTGAGTAACAATCCCTCAGTGTAAACTATATTTACTTGCCTGGACCACACTCATTTTAGAGGGGGGTTTTTGCATGTAGTGGGTGCAGATTATATTAAGTCCTTGTCTTCCAAGTGCAAATAGTAGAGACTGCAGAAATGCGCTCCAAGGGGCCACTTCCCATCTGTGGGGCGCATGCGTGGTAGTGAGTATGATGTACCATACAGGAGTAATGTTAGTTCAGCCTCAGCTTTACCTTCCGGGCCGTCGTTTTCATCCATGGAGCTGCAGACTTTGGTTGATGCTAGAGATGTTGAGGAGCCACTGTGCTGGGAACTCTGAAAAGAGAGGAGAGGAGAGGAGGTGGGAGGGGAGGGGAGGGGAGGGGAGTAGAGGGGGAGCGGGAGGGGAAGAAGGAGGTGAGGGGAGGAGAGAAGGATATGAGGGGAGGGGAGGAGAGGAGAGAAGACGAGTTGTTATTATTCTATCATAGCTATACCAATTGTGTACACACCACATTAAAATAAACATCTCAATTGACTGGTAAGTTCCATTGATTTGGCATTTGTAGCTAGTTTTGCATCATTGCAATGCCCATTGTGCTCAGCGCAAAGTGAGCCTCGTGATAATCTCTGCAGAACCAGAGGAAAAGATGATGGTCCTCTTTCACAATGATCCTGCCTGAACCATCCAAAATCTGCTCCTCCAGGATTATTCGTGGTTGGAGCAGATAGATCCCAGAATTCCAGATTTGCACGCATTCTAACATGATTCTCGCCTCGGATAAATGAAATATAATGCGGGAATCAAACTGGCATTAGAACACTGGTTTTAATGCCATATATTACAAAAAAGAGTAGTACAGGACTGATTTAGATATTCATTTTAACAGGCCCAAGCGATCAATGAATACTCATAAAGAAAATACAATTAATGTAATCTCTACATTGATTACACATTTATAGCATTGTAGTAACTTGTCGAATAGAAATCATACAATTTTACGTATGGTGGTATGAAGTGACTAATAGTGTTGATGACACAATGCTCAGTGGAAGAAAGTGAGAACCATTTAAGAGGAAAATGAAGAAAAAATATATTTGAACCCATCATCCCACAGTAACTAGGTAAATAAATACAATAAAAGGGGCATCTGAATGCACAGACATGAGTGCAAGTGTTAGAAGGTCCGATGCAACCACCCCTACCCGGATTGAATTACAAAACAAAAACACTCTTAAATTTGTGTTTTTTTGACGGAAGCAATTTTGCATGGATTTTCAGGGCTTGTTCTCGGACTGCAAAAGGTATGTAAATACATGCAAAACTGTGAGTTTTAGGTGTCCTCCGGTCATTAAATGGTACCCCAACCACAAGTGAACTAAATCCTACCCCAACAAAGCTTGCAAATAGTGCAATCCAGCATTTGTGGCATAATTTCTGCATTTGTAACACTTGTTCCTCCCATCCATTTTTCGGTGGATTTGAATAGGAAATTTAAGTTTGGGAAGTAATTTTAATATCTTTTTGAATGTACAAATTGCTTTGTGAATCAGCCCTTATTACCACACTAAAGCAAAGTTGTTATGTAAATGTATCTGGTGTACTATGATTATTATTTATTTATTTGGTGACTTAGGCCAATATTCACTATCTTGTACAGCTGTTTGGCATGAATGATAGAAAAGAGTGCAGTGCCGGATTTACAACGTGTCGCCTGCCAATGATGTCATCAGCAACGCTCATACTAAAAAGGCTTTGGTGCAAAGGGTTCGGCATTGCACTATGGTGCAAAAATGATACAGCTATGTCAAGTGTAGGATTTGTACTTAAATACACTCCAGCAAATTCCAGATTTTTAAGATAACTACATTTACCTAAATGGGGGTATGCTGAAAATCTGGCATGGATCTGGCCCTCCAGGACCGACTATAGAGAACCCTGATCTAAAGCAATTGAATGTCTGGCCCCTTCCTAGCTGTTTCCATACACTTGGTTTCCGTTGGTGCAAGATTTTGACACTAAGTCAATGATTCTAGCTGATGTGGCTTTGTATCAAAACCTTGAGTTTATGCTTTGTTCCACCCCTGACAGCCCTTCACATCACAAAGTTTTGGCACTACGGGAGGGTGGAATTTCGGAGCTAAATATTTTAGAGTAGGAAAGGTGATCAATGATGCTGTTTGCACCATTTTGCAACAAGATAACACCCACGCAAATCCAGATTAAATTTCAATTCACTATAACCGCTAAATACCCAAAAAGCACACTTATCCAACACTAGCTCTAAAACTAACCATAGTCCCAAGACTAATGCAAAACTGCATGCTAACCTTTGTTTTACATTTCAGCTATTTTTGGTTACAAAAAATATTAAAATGTGCTTTCGATTTTAATATTTCAAGATGAAAGAATTTCAACTTTAAGTTTTTTTTGTGGTTTAGGTATTTTAGTTTCTGCGACAAGGATGTTAGTATTTTACTGAAAACGCGTCTTTATATTTACCTATATTTTGTTTGAAAATAATGTCTGTTTACAAAGAAGTCTTAGTTCAGCATATGGAAGCATTCAAATCCAATCTTTTTCTCCGGAGTGAATTGTGCATGCATTCAGAGAACAGCCGAATAAAGAGCACCTTACGTTTTCCTGTTGGATTCTGAAAAAAGTCATTTATGCACGCCGCCTTGGCTTTTTAAAAAAACATTTTGGAGTCGTGGTGACGTCGACATAATTCAAGGACAGTACAGCAATGAATTAAACACTATTTTTTAATCGATGATTCACAATTACCTTCATTAACTCCCACGCATACCCAGGCTCATCTGCTTTTCCTTTCATCCTTAGTGCCTTTGGCAATGCCAGCTTTAAACTTGTTGCTGGGTACGGCAGGGAGGTTATGGGGTTTACCGGAAACTAATCAGAACATGCAAAGCATTTCCTTTGGTTTAGTTGCTTCGTTTTGTAATAGATATAACTGTTAATATTATTCTTCATAGCGTTGTCGATAGTATTATTATCTTTAATAAAAATAATAATAAACACCATCATACGACTTACACCATCATGCATTGCACACAACTGTTGCACTAGCATCAGAACTCTACAGAACAGAAGAAGAGGTTCTTTCCAAGGTACAGAACAGCAGCAGTGCTTTCCAAGTTACTTTAGTTCTTTCTGTGATTAGTGCTCACCACAGATTCAGATTCTGGAATACGCTGCCCTCTAGTGGCAGGAACCGAGATCATTGCCTGAAAGGCTACAATATCTATATCTAGACTACTATTATAAAGGAAGAACTTTGAACCTTTGAGGCGGGTAAACTCGGAAACCACAGCACCAATCCACACACTCAATACATTGTTGTAATCGTCAGGGTGTGCACATGGAAATAGGCTATATAAGCTTAATAAATATACGTTATTTAAAAAATTTACCGAAAAAAGTAGTCCCTTGGAAGAAGCGCCGGCCGCAACGTGCGTGCTGACGTGAGGAGCGCGGGGAGGAGCGGCGTCCAGGAGCGCGAGGAGGACCGGCAGACATGGCACGGGGAGGAGCGGCGTACAGGCGGTGAGGAGCGGCAGACAGGCGGTGAGGAGCGGCGGACAGGCGGGGAGGAGCGGCGGACAGGCGGGGAGGAGCGGTGAGCGGCGGATGAGGTAGGTTATTTATTTATTTCGTTAGGAGCGGTGAGCGGCGGAAAAATGAAGCAAAAATGACAATCGTGAGCAAGAGGAAGCAAACGGAGCATTACAAAAGTGAGCCAAACGGTGCATTACAGGAGGAAAAAGTTACGTGTGCAGGTTACAAAAGCGTAGAAAGTAAACATAGAGGTATAGGAGGAAAAAGTGACGTGTGCCGGTTACAAAAGCGTACAAAGTAAACATGGAGGTATGATACAGCAATATATGGAGGAAGGCTCCGGGGGACCCACGGACAACGTTGGGGCAGGCGGGGGCCCTGAACCCTAATTGCTCCCGGACAACGTCGGGACGGGCTGCTAGTATATATATAAATCGTGCCCCACATAGCTGCATCGTATGCCTGTAAAACAGACTACTAAACTCTGCCATGTTGATCTGTTGATCTAGGCTGAGCTTCCATCGCGTTTTCAGTGTACAGTAATTGTGGGAAGCGTTTACTTTCTACACCATATAGTTTACTGATGTTCAGCCTTTTATTTCCTTAAATATATGCTGCTTTAGCCCTGCTTCCAAAGTTGTTTTGCTCGTACCTCTCTGTGACTGATCTATATTAGTTTCATCTGTATGCATATCATTGTTGCTGCATCTCTCACGAAGTTTAATGTATGGCCTGTGTTGGAGTGGCACTTTCTGGTTGGCTGGGGCAAGGCCCCATCCAGGCAGCACCAACCACTCCCATCAGGGGTGGGTGATTACACTCACTGTTTAACCTGTGCTCAGCCTGGGGCACCTTGGCAGTGAGAAAACAGGCTTATCACAGAGGCAATGTGTAAAGCATTGGCACAGCACACACTCACAATAATTATCAGCCGCACTTATGTTGAAATGAAATTAATAATAGGCACACTTGGGAAAAATCCTATTGTACCCAAAGCACCCCGCCCCCGAGCACCCTTATGCATTGCAACAGCTTGCCAAACCTAGATACACGTTAGCAATTCCTATATTTCAACACCACACAGTTATAGTGTGCACCCCAGGTCACAACAATATCATAAATATGTACATACAAAGAATTGTAACACTGTTTAGCAGCACCGCGGGCCATGATCGCACAAGTAAAACCAACATCAAACTAAGTGCTCTTCTGACAAGTAATCAACATGCAAAGCGGCACTGCTGGCCAGTGTCATTAATCACAAGTAGTCCGCAAGCTGTCACTCCCCCACACACACACACTCACTCTGCACTGATACATGGTGCAACAGATATCATGCAGGCCCGTACAGAACACACTTGCACACATAAACACGCAGCACCTTAATACGATATACTGATACCCACCGGGTCAATTGATAGCAGACTGCAGACCCAATGGTCCAAGCCCCACTCCACCCTCCAACTCACCCCAACAACCCTACGTGCACAGATTGGAGATAACCATTCTTCCCCCGGATACTAGGCCAGAAGCAGCAGTAGTCACACTTAGTCAGGGAACAAGGGAGGTAGGTGGGGTTAGGTAGCAGGACTAATTAGGAGGTAGGCATCAAATGGGAGCTTGCAGCCACTTGCGAAGTTCACCCACAAGATGTGGAACAGAAGCAGGCAGAGGGCAACTGTCAGCCACTCAAAAAGGATTCCACAAGGGCCTTCCGGCACCAGCCCAGTTCTACAAAACACAGGGGGAACACAGAGCCTCTTGACTCGCTTCCAATTGCTTTCGGAAGCGTTCCTTTAGCCAGGTCAATCACTATCACTACCTAAGCCCGAGCCAGGCAATAATACCTGGCAACACAATGTCATTGGGGGCCGGGTGAGGGGAGGGCAGTTGGTCAGCCCCATTGAGGGCAAATAAAAGAACAATCAATGAATGGGGCAATTAAGAAGGGGAGCTTCTCGAAATAAAGAGGCACCCCATCAGGTAAACATTAATCAGAGTCGCACCCAGGCCATCTGGGCACAATGTCCGGTGCATGGCGATATGAGTTGCACAAGACAATTGCGGTCACACATAACGAAGAGTTGCAAATTCTGGACCTCCCTGGAAATGAGGCACAAAATCCAGTGCACATTGATATGGGTCGCACCAGACAATCCCGGTCACACACAATGAACAGTTGCAAAGTCCGTACCTCCCTGAAAATGAGGCACAACACCTGGTGCACATTGATACCGGTCTCACTAAGAAATTCCTGTCACACACACAGGCGCAATGTTAGCAATGCCACACGAGGTAGAATGAGGCACTAATACAGTTACTCCCCCAACTCCAAGGGTCGAAAGCTGGTAATCTGACACTGCATGCAATGAGCATGCAGTCGGCGTGTCGAACAATAGAGAGATGCAGTATGATCGACGAAGTGGGCCATACTGGATCTTGCAACTGGTGAATCCGCTCACTACCAACAAGATGCTTATGTATATTGAGGTTCCCCATGATGCAGGGGGCACATGCCTAAGATGCAGGCAAGACTTCTGGGGCTCCACACAAGGCAATCCTGTCTCCAGGCATAATTCTTAGTTCCACACTCACACTGCACTGCCAGTTGTGATCCAGCAGACAATGTGAACACTTAAGAGAGTGAAGCTCTCCAGGTGTAACATGTAGACAGTGTGGGTCCCTGGTAGGAGACCTTCGATGTCCCTGAGACCTCCGAAAGAACAGGGGGTAAGCCAATAAGCCCTTGGAGAGCACACATCAGGGTGCCTCACAGTAGCAGGTAATCAGCCCAGACCAGCCACTATTCAGGAAGGGCGCACGGTCCTTTTCAATGGCAGTAATCCTCCTTGTGCACAACAGATTGCTCTGGCAGTGTGCACCATGCAGTTCTCCGGTTCTACATCCCCAAAAGTTTATCTTCCATGCAGAAGTATGGCACCAGTAGTTATACTGTAGTGTTTATTTGAAGTGGGAGTGGTTCAGAGGGCCACCCTTTGAACCATAGATGTCTCCCCTAACTTTCAGTCCTGTCTGCCATGATGCCACAGAATGCACATCTTAATCTTTAGTGGAGCCATGATCTGGCTCCTAGAGGCCAAGTGTCAAAACCTCTTCTTCCAATCTCTCCAGCCAGCCCTAAAATGGCAGAGGTCTGTCATTCCAGTTGCAGGTCCATTGTTTTACAGCTGTCGTGGGAGAATGCCCAAATTTGCTCCCCCCGGCCTCCAGTGTGGGATGTAGTCAAACTAAAAGGCACACAAAGAGGTTTAGAGCTGAGAAATGCCCATTTACTAGAAGTGGCATTTCTACGCTAGTAAATACAAAACCACCTTTACCACAGGAAAGGGTTTTTCATTGTGAATCAAATTATAGGAATACATGATGAGGCTGCTCCTCTGCAATCTACTAATGCAGCCTGAAGTAATTTCAACCATTTTCCCATGTTATCCTATGGGAAGAGCAACTCTAATAGGTAGTGAAAACACCATGGGTATTCCTCACTACTTGGGCAGAGAACACACATGTGTACCTGCTCAGCCTTTCACCTCCCACTCTCTTCAAACCTTAAGACATACCCTAGGGGTGCTCTAGTGGTTGTGAAATGTCCTCTCAGGATGGGGTAGTGATTTAGAAAGGCCAGCCTGAGCATAAGTGCAATGTGTACACACAGATCTGCAATGGCAGAGTGGACACATGTATAGGAACACCAGAGGTGCAAGAGCGCACAATGGCCTGCAATGGCAGGTTGGCGACTTGTTTTATAAAAAACAGGTTAGCACCGCTTCCTAACATTCCTGCCTTTTCACTTTGGCATAGTGCAGCGCACTAAAATGACCCCTTCGGTTGCATGCAATAATCTCATTCAAGCCGCTTATCCCTCATTTTTCCCCCCCATTTATGAGTAATAAGCCACCAATAAATATGTAACTATTCCCGACCTGAGCATGCCCTAATTGTCCTTCATTCCCCCGACAGGACCACCTTCCATATACTAACACGGCATCCAGCGGATCGCCGAGCACCTCACGCTGGCCCGCAGATCTACCAGTTTTTCATCCTGCGCCTGATAATCACACGACTAAGTAAGCTGGTGACACTTCATTTCTCTTATCCCCAAGCACCAATCCCCACTGCGCAGTCAACTATGTCTCTCTCACGCCCGCAGCTCCGATCCCACGAACAACCTGGGCAATAATCGAGAACACCGAGCAACTCACGCAGGCCCTTAGATCTGCCAGTTTTCCCTCCCGCGCCAGAAATCACGCATGATTAAGTAAGCTGCCGTTCCTGATTTCCCCCCACTCCTAAGCGCAAATACCTATTGCACAGTTAATTGACCTTCTCCCACTCCCGCAGCTCCATTCCTGCGATTGATTTGGGCAATATTCGAGATCAAACGCTACCTCCGGCTGGAGGTCCCCCTGACGGATTCATCCGTGAGTTGTAACCTTAACTCAATTAAAAATCTTCCCTGCAACCGCGCTGGCACACACTAACTCTCTGCTTCCTTCAGACCAGATCAATCCCCTGCAACAATAAGATGACCACGTCCTCGACTTCTCCCTGGATATAGCCCATCAATTAAGAGTAAGTTAGCGAGTGTGAGACCCTATGCATGATGCTTTCTCACGCTCATAAATGTTAATTTGCTCACATATAATTGGCGCCCGCACACACCACCCCTCATGGGTCTCCTCCACTGTTACCTTTATTGTACCTACTTACCTCTATCAATCGATGAGGCTGCACTTCAATTGTACTGTAAAATGACACTGGGAGCACTAACTCACTGCAACTTATCATAATGTAGGATGCAGACTGTAACTATGCCTTGTTCCAATTTAGTTTCAGGCTGCTCACTATGGGCCCGATCCACAGAATGAACTTAAGACTCAATCCTAAACTTACTACCGTTTTGGTATTCACAGAATGCACTTACTACTTTTGGCATTCACAGAATGAATTTACTACTTTTGGTATTCACAGAATTTAGGATTTTGTCTTAAGTTTGTCTTAAGACGAACTTAAGACAGATTTAAGACCGACTTAAGACAGACTTAAGACAAAATCCTAACTTAAGTGTGTCTTAAGTCTGTCTTAAGTTTGTCTTAAGACAAACTTAAGACAAAATCCTAACTTCTGTGAATACCAAAACTAGTAAGTTCATTCTGTGAATACCAAAAGTAGTAAGTGCATTCTGTTAATGCCAAAAGTAGTAAGTGTATTCTGTGAATACCAAAATAGTAGTAAGTTTAGGATTGAGTCTTAAATTCATTCTGTGAATCGAGCCCTATATGTCCTGAAGATGAACTCAAGTCCCTAAAAGATCGAAACGCCGTCGACCCTTACAACAGGAACTCCTTCCACTATATATATTCATGTGGAGTTCCAATTGTGTTGTCAATGTGATGTTATGTTTTTAATTCACTCGCACTTTGTTACATCACGGACCCTTCACTTTATGTGAGCAACTGACTATTATCTTGAGTACTAAAATCACACGTGTGTAAAATAAAGTGTCTATTTTACACTATATATGCTTCCCTACTTCTGTGTTCCCACTATGATTAATTGTCTAGCCTAAATCAAGTCCCAGTGTCCCCTCGGGGGCTTCAACTTTCAGTAGTGGACCCTTGAAGCCAACCCTGAACCACTGTCCTCCCTAAACCTAAAAAGACCTGCAGCGCTGCCCTATGCCAATTCCTCATAAACGAGGCGCTAGATGCTTATCTATTTCTGCAACATTATTTATAAATCTTCCACTTGTTGTAAATTGTAATTAAAACATCATTATTTCACTTTCCATGATGTCATCAGAGCTAAAGGTCATGTGACCTCACTTCCTGTAAAGTTATTATATTGAGAGGTCATGAGATGTCACTACCTATTTTGTCATTGGGGTTCTATAGTGTCTGTTGTCACTTCTGGTACCCCAGTGATTTTAGTGGTTTTTTCGCCCTCTGCCTGTGCTGGACCACTTTAGCCTGCCCTAGTGCAAGGGTGTGAGTATTATGTATGTCAAACTAAGGTTTCATGTTGGAAGCATACTCTTCCAGTAGAAAATACTATGCTTTAGAATAGTTTAACACGTTTATAACTTTCTATATTATATATGTTGTATAGTATAGCTCACAGACAAAGTTTAAAAAGTTTTGGAAAAGAAAACTTTTCTGTACTTTGACGCCTGATCAAGGACATGTACATTTTTAGTGCAAACACCTGTCAATAGATTCTAGTAGATGAGGCTTTGCACCAAAAGATGGTTGCTTGGGAATGCCCATGAACCACCTCTGGTACGCCCCCTCGGCGTAGAGTAGTCCAAGGAGGCACTACACATTACTTTGGGGCTACTTTTAAGCGCACAAAAACATGTTAAATGCTGGAAAGTAACTCCCAAAACCAAATCTTGGCGCTGGTCTGAATCACTGATCTGATGTAAACCTGGTGCAAAGTGTTGATAAATTTGGCCGAAGGTGCAGCCCTACCTCTTCTCGCAAAACAAAAAAACGTCAGGCAGCTGAGCCTAGCCAAACTCCAGATTTTATTGGCTTATTTCCCCCCCCCCCCCCCCCTTCCCCCCCTCTCACTCGTGAAGGGCAACAAGTTGTTCTTTACACTATCCCCAGAAGAATATCCTGGATTAAAAACTGTAGAAAATAGATGAGGATGCCTCTGGCTTTCTTGCAGAAATGAATAATGTCTCCATCTCTCTTATTGCTGCTTTGCAGGCAGGAGAGGCTTCGGCGGAATTAGAAACTTTCTAAAGTCTCATTAGAAGTCGAGGTAATGGAGAGTGCCGGGCGAAGCACACTGTGTGATTCCTACCAACCTCTCCATCGCAAGAAGTGTTAGCTATTAGGAGGGCAGCATGACAGTGACAGCTCTGAAAAACCCAAATTGCCAGCATCCTCAGCACCTCGCTGGCACTGATTGGCATCATTAGTGCCAACTGTCCATAAAATGCCTGGAGTGTAGTTCACCCTGAGGTAGGCCAGGCGGCGTTGCTCCATCATTACCACCCACCTGCTTGACCTCGCGATTCCAAGGCTCTGTGCAGCGATTGCCTTGTTTACATTCTGTTGGCCTTTGCAGGAGTGCCTATGTCCATGCAGGGTGTTTTTCATGAGTTTTCTGGTTTAACGGTGGGTGAGGGAAATGACTTCCAATGTGAATGACTGATAAAAAACACACACATATGATAGAAATTTGTTCTCCGTCTTAGACTGACCTAAGCTGGACCGCGTGTGGGGCTTTCTTTCTCTTATCAAATGACACGTTTTTGCAGTATCCGGCTCCCGGATTAGCATTAATACAAATCACAAACTGGGCAGATTAAACGTTATGGACTGATGTTTTTATCCCATGGAGATGCTAGGTTGGGAAGTTGGCTCTGTCCATACAGAGGCCTATGCTGTCTAGCCCTATTCAGCAAAGCGCTGAAAGAAAGATCCTTCGGTCTCATTACATTTTTGTCATGTAGCGCACAAAGCAAGCAGTTAAATTCTCCATCACAGTCAGCGTGGATAACAAAGAATCAGCGTGAAAACGATGCTGCTCATTAATTTTATCTGAGGAATGGCCATGAAAAATGGGCTGGTGGTTGCATGAATTCGAAGTTCTCTTGCAGCTGCTGAATTATTGGAAAACAGTCGGCAATAGCTTAGGATCTCACATTGGATTTAGTAGATTCATTGATACATTGAAAGGAAATAAAAGAATCAAGGAAAAATGCTAGCACCTGGCATATGCTGCTCCTCCAGGTAGGGTGAGGGGTTCACCTCACTTAACAGTGGCCCTCTTTAGGGGGGCCTGGTGTGGAAATAATTGTAATTATTGTACCCATTCTATGCTAATTCAAGCCCACATGATGCCAAACAGTTCTAAATAACTTGAAACATTAACAGGGTCACACAAAAACGGTTGTAATATGTTTTGCCAGGACCCTTAAAGATCCTAAGGATGACACTAGGTGGAGACACAGAGTCAGAGGTAGAGGTAGGTATGGAGGGAGGAATAAGGTAGTCGATGGACAAAGAGAGACAAAGTTAATTTTCTCAAGGGGGCCCTTGAAAGGTGGGGACCTTCGGCAAATTCCAATTTAGTTCATGCCTTAAAATGTCTCTGCAACCATTAGCAAAAATGTCATGCTCTAATTTACACAGTCCATTGTACAACTGAATATCGATACCAGCAATATTGTGGTACAAGAGCCCTGAGAAGATGCTAACAAGAGACAAAATATTGAAAAGTAGGGGGCATATTATCAAGAAAGGTTCTGGTGTTAACCTGGGCTTCTATGGGAAATCACAAGGGCATATTATCAAGCTCATTATCGCCGCTTCAGCGGCAGTTTCCTGCAGATAAAAGCGGAGATAATGTATCGCCCTTTCTTGATAATATGCCCCTAAGTTCATATAGGGAAATATAGATTTACTATTTTAACTCAACATCTACGTACCTTGAAGATATATTTACCACATAGGTGGAGCTAGGTATAGAAAATCTAGAATTAATTCCCTGTTGATATTTTATTTTTGATATTCTGTTCTTGATATTGTGTCCCATCGATATTGTGGTTTTGATGTACACGGGGCACAGCTATGCAGTTAATTAAAGATGGAGCAGGTTTGCTTTGCAGGCTTAAGTATTTAAAGTGTGTGCCTGACTTTAGGTATCACTGTGGATCATCAGATCCACGGCTGATAGTATGCTGATCTCAGTACCTTATTTACTGTATGCCAATCAACAATGTGCCTGTTGCCTACATTCTACCCGCAGAGGAAGCTGCATAGATATTCTTTGCAAAGGTGCTAGTTTCTACCCAGATGGAATATAGCTGGTGGGGCCTTTACAAGATGTATGCTCTTTTCTGGGTCTGTAGGAGCATGGAACTGATACTACTAGGGGTGCCATGGTCTAAATTTGTATGGAAGTTAACATCGGACAGAAACTCAGGACCAGCCTTCATGAGGAAATTAATATTCTGAGACCCAACAGTAGCATTGTTTTTTTAAAGGATTACAGAGGTAGTCAAAGTGACAGCACATGTTCTCTTATATTGCTTAATAACATCACAAGAAGTGATTTCACATGACCTTTGACTTTGGTGATAGGCAAGTGTAATTTGTTTTACACAATATTTCTTGAAATATGAGGAGGATCTAGAGTGCTGATAGACTCGATTGATACAGGAAGTTGCCCACATCCAACTAGTAAAACTAGCATAAGCGAAACGATTAGTCACAAAATTATTATTTATATTTCAAAGTAGCAAATGGGTCCAAAAGGGGATTAAGCAGCAGTTTAAAGGTAGCCATTGTGTTTCCTAATTGAGTCACCCAAAGCTAAGCATTGCCTTTGATATGATATTTGCTTGTAACAAAATTGGCTACTTTTTCTGGCTATTCTGATCTGTCATGATCTTTTATTTTACTAAAGTTGGTCCAACTTTTTTGCCTTTTCCTTTAGGAATGATTGGGAGATCAGTGGGCCAAGTATATTTGATCCATTCCTAATTTTGAGTCATTAAAAATCATCTACAAATATGTATACTAGGTGTTCACTTGTTTTCTTTTAGCGCTAACTAGACCCGGAGGTATCGGAGCACTTTACATGAGCACCAGTTACGTTACATACGGACACACATTCATATTTGTTAGGCACGCGGAGATTAAGTGATTTGCCCAGAATCAAAGAATGCTGAGCGTCTCTGCCGAGACTCGAACCCATTTCTCCGGCTCCGCGGTCGACCGCTCTAGCCATTTGGCCACATTCTCTCCCCACAAAAGAGTTCCAACACATCCTTGAAAATATCTGTTGTGTTACCAATCAACCCTTTACAATCTTGGTGACATCACATATGTAATAGAGCACTGTGTAAGCCAAACCTCCGCTGCCATAGAGGTCTCTGACAAATGAGCCAGTACTAGCTTCATGCACTGCAGGGATATCAATGTGACTGTAAATATTGTAAGACAAGCCTACTTACTACCACTTTGTAAGCTGTAGATGAACAGGATATCATATTGTGCTTAAAAAAAGGGTTTGGGCAAGGCTGGACTGGTCGTTTCTGGTGGGCTGCAAGTTAAGGGTCTGCTTTCAGACACAACTGGGCTGCCATGACCCAACCATGACCCATGGCCCTGATCTAGCTGCATCCTCCTGCAGTGTAGGGCTGGTTTGAAACTTTCTGCCAGGGTTGATTTTGGTCTCCAGTCCAGCTCTAGGTCTGGTAAGAGGCTCTCCTTGCACAAAGACTGGCCCTGGTGACAGCAGTTGTGATCATTAGCACCCTAAGTGCCAAAACAGGCTCATTAACAGCCATCTGAAAAATGTGCCCCAAATGGATGGTTCTTCCCCTCCTCAAACATGTAATTTAAAGAGAACACTGGCTGAGAAGTGTATGTTTCTTGAGACTGCTACCCGCACTACATCTTCTGCTGGATAAACCTGATCACGCCACATTTTCTAGAGCCATAGTTTGCTTTCAAAATAACTTGTGTAATGCCTTTACAGAGCAATTGGCTATTCACGGTAAAATAATGAACATTTAGCAGCCAGGAGTGGGGCAATTAACAATAACAGCTAAACAGTCCCATCCTCCATCATTGGCAGGTTGTAAGCGTGTCTTTCTGAAGTAAGACTTCTGTGTACAATGCCATACTAGAGAGCACGTGGAAATGTGGTACTGATGGTAGAATCCCAGAAAAAACCTCGAGATGAGCAGTAAAGGAAATAAAACCAGACTCAAGTTCAATAAAATCCTGGTGGGTGGGAGAAAGTAGTCTCAGAAAATAATGTCAAATGTTGCTTTGTTAGACCTAAAATTGGAAGAGAACCATCCAGGGTTTCGAACAAAAGTCAACAACGTTTCTGCTACTGCTTCGTGATGTGAGATTAGTCACCTATTACAGAAGCACGTTGAGCAATGGATTGCTGTTAAGATTTTAGTGACATGAGAATAAAGATAAGGTCCTACCACTCTTCTGATCTATCAATATGGCCTTGAAACTATATACTTCACTTTACAAAGCATTTTAGCTGTAATCTATCCCTTGTTCTCAGAATATACCAAAATGACATTTTCTTATCCTTAGTAACAGGTCAAAACTCAATTTCTTCAGTAACTTTCAGGGCGGATAGACGGACCAGATGCCTGGAATGAACGACATCAGCCGGGCATGCAGGGTAAAACATGAATGAACTAACTCACTGGATCAAGGCAACATCTGCCATCAGGAGTCAGAAGCTCACCAAAGATGCAGCAATCAGTTGTATACTTATTTGGCATCCCATAAGAAGACATCTGTTGGGGTGGAATACACTCTCTTCAGTATGTTGTCGAATGTATTTTACACTGCATACAATAGTTAGTCGAGGGCATTCCTGAGAAAAATCAGCTTTTAGGTGTTTCCTGCATCCGCCATGCTTGAGATTTGATCTTCATTTCCGATTGAGGGTCCCACAATTTTAGTTGGATGATTTGAGTAGGAATCAGATGATCTGAGGGTTTTTGCTGGAATTTAGTTGAGTGTGAAATTCTGCGCGTATTCTGGCCCTGTTCCACAGTGGTCATTGTGTACAGTGCACATGATTTCTAGTTTGATCCAGTGAAACCAGGTGGATAGCTTTTAAGATGTTTTGGGGTCTAGACAATGGTATTGGAGAAAATCGTTTATGCAGCTGTGAAAAACAAGTATCTACTCCCAGCAGATTTTGTGACACAATCAAAATCTCATAGTCCAGATTATGTTTACCAACTATTGTTATTGTTATTGGGTTTTTGTAAAGCGCCTGAATCACCCGGGGGCATCTCCGCGCTGCCTAGTCCTATGCAGAAACAGATCTGATGACCCACTCAATACTTCACTAGATCTCCAACTCCGCTGTAAGGTGCATAAAGTCCAGGGTGTCATCAGCATTAGGCAATGCAGGCAACCAATTAGGACTTCAGGGGACAAAGGGCGCCAGCACAGTAATCAGAAAAAGATGCCGTTATGCAGAGGATGTAGTGGGGAAAGAGGAGCAATGTCACAGGGCGGCAACAATTTTTGCACAATCTCTCGCTAAGTCTGTTGGACAACTATCACCAATAGCAGCACCAAAAGGCTATTATAACATGATACAAAGAAAAAGCCCTGAAACTTTAAAAATACTTCCAGTGCAGCTAAGTTCCCTGACTGACCCCTGGAAGCTTAGGATAAAGGTCTTCCATTAACCACTTGAAATCTATCAAACTAAAGACGCCCTCCACCAATCACACTAGACACCTTGCAATTCAGGTACTACCTGCTGCACAGAAGTACAGAGATATTATTGTTAAACTAGGCACCCTCGTTGCTTGGAATCAACCTGCTACTCCTGCCAGTGCTTGTTATGCTATGCTATGTTATGTTACAGGATCTTATACAGAGCACTTCCACCAAATGGCTCCTTGGTGCTAGTTAACTGTCTCATCACAGACAAGAACAAAAAAGATGTGGAAAAAAAGAACTGATAGAAATCAAGGATAAAAAGTGAGAAGATAAAAGCACTCTAGAACCTCAGGCGATCTGGAAAAGCAGTTGTTCAGTCTCTGACTGCCAGGGAACTCACCAAGCGGGTCTGCATTTGGAGATCGCACTGGCCAGCTCTACAACTACGAGAATCCTTCAGAGACTACATTTGCACCAGCACCAGCAGCAAGTATCGAGCCAGGCCACTTTTCAAAGTGGGTCTCAAGTAGTTGTCTTTGCCACTCAATTTCACTGAAGCGGCGAAAGGCTCAGTATCTGTCCATGTCACTCTGAAAGCACCGGGCTCTGTTAGGAATTGATGACATGAAGTTCCAACAAAGTCCCCTGGATCCAATTCTGCAGCATGATGCATTTGGATGTGGCCAGCCTTGCCACTCTGAAAGTAGGCCTGTATCTGACCACACAACCCTGATGCCATTGCAGCTGCTGCACCATTGATAGCTACACCTCTCCCCCCAGTGCTTAGTTTGCAAAAGAGTGACTGCCAGTGCCCAAAGCTCTGCTCTGGTGAGGCTAAGAAAAATCCAGGGGCCGAATACCATGGCTGCCAAGTCTTGACTTCACCTTAAGCCTCTCTTACCCACCACCAGACACTGCTGCCCAGTTATCTCACACTTGCTGGTTCATGGGCCCTCCCTATATCCCGTTCTTCCATTTCTCTCGTCCTCCTTTTCTGTTTTTGTGTTTTTCTCTCTTTGGCTCGCAGCCAATATCTGATGAGGAAAAATAAGTGTTGGTCTGAAAAATGAGTGCCAGTGGGACCCATCGGCAACCTCCAGCGCAAATTAAGCACTATAACAGCCCTGTGTTTAGGCAGTTTTGAAGACAATCGTGGTTTCATTTGTGCGATACTAACACTGCATGCGCTTCAATCCCATAAAGCATTGGCAGTAATACCAATTGTACTGTATGATACTGTCCTCTGTTACTGAGCCATCTCTAGCCTGAAGAAAAGCAAGAGAGGTGTGGCAGAGAGGCCAGAGTGGCTGACCCCGGGCTCACGGTTCGGTCTCTGGCGGCAGATCAGTTCAGCATCATGTGACTCTGGGTAATAGCTCAGTTAATCGCCCTGACTGTCCCCAGTGCCTTGAAACCCTTAAGGGGATGATATGTTCACGTTTTACAAATAGGAATTATTTTTATTATTGCCCAGCATTTCTGTTCTGGCACAGCTGGCTGATATCCCAGCAGCGACTGGGAGTCTAAATGTGTGCACGCACGCGTTTTCTGCCCTCTGAGAACTGCATACATATATTCTAAATTAGTGTTCAACGACTAGGAGAAGTTCATCTTGTGCTGTGACTTTGCTCTGGGCATCTCACATTGTGGCACAGTGCCTGATTTCAACAGTAGGGGTATCCAAAATGAAACACGATTAATATAATATGTAAAAGCACAGAGAGATCAAGGCATGGAGAGAAACAAACAGGAACTGAGGGGGGAATCTCTTTTAACTTTTACGCCAGATATATAATCTATTATTACATTTTCCTTAACCCCTTGGGCGCGTCCGCGTTTCTGAGCCTGTGCGGCACATTCCGATTGCGGCTGCATTCATGACGGCCGGCAGCCGTCATCAGCACACAAGCACTATGTGCCATGACGGCTCCTGGCCGTCATCAGCATGGAAGGGGTTAAATAGCACTGACAGGACAGGCCTGCAAGCAGTGCATTTTATATTTCTCCTGGAAAGGGGCGACCACTCGGTCCCCCCGAACGTATGGTTGGGTGCCCCGATCCTCCCGGGAAACCATTTTGGGCGGGGGCGTGTCTCGGCTGGTATGCCCGAAGCGGCGTAGCCGGGGCGTGCCTTTTCCCGCCCAAGAGGGGTTGTCCTAGACACCTACACCGATGGCCACGCCCAGTAGGCATACCGGCGGAGGGTACACGCCCTCCCGAAGAAGAATAAAGAGAGCGGGAATCCGAAGAAGCGTCCTCTTGTTCCTGTGCTTGGAAGCTGCACCCACTCGTTGCACGTGAGCCCTCGACGGAACAAGGAGCAATTTTGAGAACTTGTAATTCTTGTGTTTCTCTTTCAGTGACTTTACAGAGAAGAGTCCCGGACCGTCTTGATCGACCCAGAGTAGATAATCGAACCATGTCTGGCAAGAAGGCGGCAGAGGTCACCGCCATCTATAATCATAGTGCACCTGGGGGGCAATGACTTGGGGACACTTGGTAGGCGAGTATTACTCGAGCGAGTTTTGTCTGCTGTTAGCTGGTTGGCAAAAAGAATCCCAGGGTGCACGATTGCCTGGTCCCACATGATTCCCAGACGGGTTTGGCGGGGGGGCCTTTCAGTGTCAGCTCTGAACCATTCGGTGAAGAAGGTTAACAACAAAATTGGTAGATTGTTTCGCTCTGCGCAGTTGCATAGCATTCCGCATGGGTGTATTCGGGGTGATCACATGTATCTCAATGATGGGGTTCACCTGTCCCGGGAGGGGAATGTCTTACTCATAGGAGACTTCATAGCATGGCTAAGGGGTTTGAGGAAGCATGGCCTTTAGGAGGAGTTTGTTGGGGGCCGGATAGCCGGTCAATTATCCGGCCTGTGGCGGTAAGGTCATGATCGGTGAGCAGTAATTTCAAGGTCCCTAGAGGGGGGCGCCACCCACTATGGATGGGAGCGCCCGGGGGGAGGCGGCCATTGGCCCCTCCCACTGGGAGGCGGCACCCACTAAGGATGGGTCGCCTAAGGGGAGACGGCCATAGGCCCCTTCCAGGGGAGGAGGCGGCTATATGCCCTTCCTACGAATTTCCCGGGGCTCGGATATCCGCGACGGCGGATGTGAGAGAGAGTGTGGGGTGGGGGGGGGAGTCCACGCTGTCCTTCCTACAGATACCTCACACGGGTGCTCGGACGACCTTTAAGATGGCGTCGAGCTGAAATAGGGGCCCCCAACAAGACAAGGGAAATTGGAGTTGGCACGGAGGGTACAGTCCTCTGCGCGGCCGCCACTCACACCGTGATGGCGAGAGTTTTGGTAGTAGGGATCTGACACCGGTTGTGACCTTGCCGTTGGCCCTTAATGCTAGGATGTACAATTTTAATTTAGAATGTATGCATTTGCAGGATGTTAGACTCGGCTAGGAAACCTTTGTATTAGAGATTTGTTAAGGTTAGCCAATGAACATGTCTTCATCGAAATGTAATAAATGAAAATTGAACATGATATGAAACTTTTATTTAATGTTTAATTTTGTTTCATATTTTAATAAATACGGCCGGGAGGGTGATTCCCTCCCGCCTTCCAAAAGTTCTGAACTGCGTCCGTCTTCCCATCCTTGGGGATTGTGTTGGGAGGGGGTGACAGGCATCCCGGCCATATTCCACTGATGACTTGAGCCTCATTTGTATGTACCTGTTAAGTTGTCCCTTCACCCGGAACAGATACTAGATTCAATCACTATGGACACCGATGACGCACACAGTGCCATTTGGATGGGGATGGGTTTATGGGCTGTCAGTCACGTCACTTCCTGCAGGATGAAATTATTCAACAAGGATTTACTCTGCCAGTCCCTGAGATGTCTGGGGCATTCTACACATTTAGCAGATTAAGCTATCACTCTGCCAGTAGCATAGGGGACCGGAAGCTGGTGGAGCCAGACATTACTGGCAGTGTGTAGCTCGAGTCTGTCTTGCAGCGGGAACTGCAACTTAGAGGATAACTAAATAATTATTTCCAACAACACCTTTATCATTCATTAAAATGTCCATTTTAGATAAAGAATGCTGATCACATATAGGAGTTTCCTATCAGATGAACTAAAGGGAAGCCGACATTATTTTCATGGATTTTAAAAGTGGACTGCAATTAGCCTATCAGTGCCAAGGACCGGTGTTCCCTCTCTTTCAAAGCCTCCAGTGCTGGTCCGGTCCCCTGAAAATTTAGGGTTGAATCCCACAGGTGATCACTCACACTGCCTCCATCTTTTAATAGCTCCAGGACTCTATCAGTACAGAATTGCTTTATTAGTATAACTAAATGGTTCATTCATGTGGCTAACATTTAAAGGACGGAGTTGAGTTGACATCTCCTATGCTGCAGTGAGTTTGACTTACAAAGACCCTTAAAGCAAATGGATGGCTGTCCATGGCAGCTGTTCTTAACATTTTGACTTCTGTGGACCCTTACTCAATCACTACTGGAATGGAGGGATGTCTGCAATAAACAACCTCTACGATTTGAACCTCAACACAATAAACAAAAATACAGAAACCATACACATCCAACAATACGCAAATTATGGATTATTTTATTTCATTAAAAATCTACAAAAAATGCGAAATGATTAAAATGTATTGTGTGGTTGATTAGATTTATTTTAAGAAGATGAGCGATATGCTAGACTCCAGATTGTCACATTGTCTTTTTGCTGCCAGTGCATGCTCTCTTCTTGTCGGTGCTGTTTCAATTGAGGCCAGCAATCGTCAATAAAGGCTGGGTGTGCTGTATGCTGCTCCCGAAAATATTTAGAAGGATACTAACAAGATATAAATTTAATTTCAAATTCCTTCAGGGATAAGGCCATTTTAAAACTTTCTATTTTCAATTACATTTTATATGTATATGTACATTATTAATTAACTAACATTATTTAACACCGAGGGGTCCTTGGAAAACAGATCAAGAAGCACTGCCCCAAAATTTATCCCGGGGTGACACAGAAAATTGGGCCACAGCTGTTTCTTGGCTGGCTGGTGGCCAGACCAGCCGTCGTTGTACCCCACTGGTCATCATTTGGTGGTCCTGGAAGACTCCCGGGTACAGCAGCGTAAGAAGTGATTGTAGCTATTTTCAGGCCCCAATTACCCAAGACACAAAAAATCATCTAAACGATAGAAAAAAGTGGCGGAACGCTGTTGTATGCTGTGTATTGTACGCCCTGTGGCTCCAGGCTTCACAATTCACACTCAAGCTATTTATAACAACATGGATCACGCACATACCCCGACATCACAAGCTGTGTCATTAATACAGGCATCTCTTTGTGCCCCTGTCAAAACTTAATAAATTATGTTATGTCTATAATTCCAAAAAAGACATGAACTTCACACTGTTAAGCTGTTGATTTCCTTAAGTTTCTCCTTGACAGAGGCACTATTGTGCTTTAAAGGACCTGTTTTTGCTTTAAAGGACATTAACCTACAGAGCCCCAGACCAAGAGACGTCAGACGTGGATGTTTTTTTAGTCTGATCTTTTTACTTTTGTTTCAGAATAAAAGAAACTGTGTTTCCACTTTGTCAGTGACATGGACACGGTTAACATGTATGTTCAGATTTAAATGCCCCCTACAGCATCATGCAATTGTTAAGTATGATCTGCCTGGTTCAATGTTTGCAGGATCTTTGCTATTCCCTAATTAAGCGGAATCCACCGTGCAGAAATAGCGGATCTTCTCCTGTGTATGTCCTGTTTCCCTATTGATTTAAGTGTCCAGCTAAAAAGACGTCATAGAGGCATGTGTCTCAAAGAGCACCTCATTTATAATTTGCTAGCGAAGAAGCTGTGCACGGAATGGCACACACACCGCTTGCCTCATTAATATTATGAGAGGGCATCACATGTCCCCATGCCTCTTCTCCCTTATCACCTAGTCCCTCAAAAGCAGTTACTATCACATAATCATCTCCCTCTATACTTGTTGCTGGGCCATTATGGAAAATGTATGACACCGTATCCTGATATTCCATATGGGATAGTACTCCTTCCTGACTGGAGTGTCAGGCTAATTATGGCCCCACACAATACATTCTGCAATTGGAAATGTGAGGACTTGAGCACATATTTATGCTTGAGTGGATGTGCTGCTTTGCCATTGAAGGAGCAGGGATCCTCATTCATGATTCACTCTGGAACGCCCTGCCGATGTCTCTTTTTGTCTGCATGAAAGTGTGGAGGGGAGGAAAATCGTTAGCCGATCAAACCTTACTGTTCCAATGGACTGGGACTCCAAATAATCACAGACTCCAGAACTAAAGTTTAGTTAGTTTACTACAAAGCCTAGAACAATTGAACATCAAAGCACCTCATGACAAGGGTATAGAAATAGATCGGAACAGATACAAAGCCAAACCCTGGAGTGAAATATAGTCGCTGCAGCATGCACATAATAACCAGTTCCAGAATCAGGATGCAGAATATGATAGCTCCAACGTCCAAATTACCCTTCATTGGATGTTCATAGGTGTAAAGCATTAATGTATCCCTACACTACTGCTAACATGACATCCCTACTTAACGTTTCCCAGGCAAGTTCCGTCAGGGTGTCAGCTCATGAAGGCTTCCTAAGAAGTCCGTTCACGTTAAATGGGCCAGGTAGCATAAAGCTACAGAGCTCGTTCCAAGATGCTCTCTTCTCTCAAGGCAAGGCAGAAGTCCCCGGACTCTGTCACTAACACCAATTCAAGAACTTTAGATATTGTACCAGAACACCCAGTGGCATCACCCCACCTCCTTGTAGGTAACTTTCCATGAGGCAGCGATGCTCCCAGACCTGGGCTTGATGACCTTGATTGCCAGGCTCTCTCTGATAAAAAGAACACAGTCCCCGATTATCAGCATCGCTGTTCAATGTATCTTCTCCTCTCTAAACTTAACTCCTAAAACAAAAACATTATTCTAACTAACAAGGATGAATTTCTCCACCTGCAACAGAAACGTGAGAAAGAAAAAATTCTACACACACATGAAATTCCAAGCGCTTCCAATATGAGAGCTTCCAGGGGGAAATAAAAATTCAGGCCTACCGAAATTGGCCATCATAAGAAATGGCACGTAATTTCATAAAGTACACGTATAAGGGAACATCTTTACTGAGCACATTCGAACAAGTGTGTTACATAAGTATATTAATCATGGAAATTTTCATTAGCCACATATACAGTTCTACAAATTAATGTTTGTGTCTAGCCACACGTAATTTCAAACATGCTCTTTTCGTGTTTATACTGAAACCCATAACACTTCACTTTTTACATTATTACAGTACACGTTCTGGTGACACAAATGTTAACACAATAAAGGATTATATGCAGGTGCAAACCACCCATGATTATAAGGCACCACTACAAGGGAAAGAGCGAAATCGCGCTCTAACACCATTGTACTTTTCACTTATCTCTCCTGAAAATAATTTGGCTTTTTTCACATAATAGCTACATAGTGCCCCTAAGTGCACTACAATCACCCTTTCAGACAGCTATATCTTTCTGAAAACCTAGTAATGGTTAGCAGGTTTTGTAAAGGAAATTAGTTTGACTCTGGATAAGGGAATACACAATTTATGTGGTAATTCTGCAATGTTCCACCACACCACCTGATAAAGAAGGGAATGCTACTCCCACACACATGTGGTTTTATTTTGTTGTCTTGATTCACTAGAAGTACCCACACCCTCTCCTGAAGCCACCAGGCACTTTTTTATTTTATTAAGTAGACTCCTTTTCTACAGGAAGTGCCTCCATTAGCAGGGAGCTCTACAGACCTCGCTTTCTGAGCTCTCCACCCATGAAACCTCTCAATTACTGTGATCAAAATGCATAACTCTCACTCACTACCACCACTGTGAGCTGCCCACACAATTGCAGTTAACTCGGCACTTTTAAATACTAAAATACATTTCTTCAACTGCTGCTAATTACAGTGACAAACTAGTGAACACAAGCACTCACACCCAGATGATACACAATTATACCAAAATGTCGCCTCTACCCTACTGAAGTCATGGCACTTCCCGGTCAAACACTAGTGGACATCCAATCCTTTATGGCTTTATACCCACTAAAGCAGAATCCATTAATGACCAAATTCTTAATCATCTCTCCTCAGCAAAGCTTAATCCGAATCCAATCCCAGTTTGACTCATTCATTACACAGAATTGTAAAAGTAAACTAATTGAATGTACAAAATCCCTTGGTTTAAAACTTCATAAAAATTTGAACCTGCAAGCGCATTAAATGCCAGGCACTGCAGGCACAGGTAACAGCGGTGGGCAGTAGGGCAGGAGATGGAGTCGACAGACGATGGGATAGGGAAAGTAAAATAAAAAAGTAAATAAAACCACTTACTTTGCGCTCGCTGCATCGCCGAGTTGGTGATGTGGCGAGCGCAAGGTAAGTGGTTCTATTTTTTTATTTATTTTACTTTCCCTATCCCGTTGTCTGTCGACATCCCCTCCTTATATCCCCTAAACACCCCCCCCCCCCCCATCCGGTATGTGCTATGCGAAACAGTATAACTAAATAAATAAATAATCTGTCCTCTCTCACCTCTACTCTTCCTGGGGGTCTCCTCTTTGCCATCAACTGTCAAGGTGGGCGTCTACCCAGTACCACTTTGTCAATCTATTAATTTAAAATGCGCAACTTCTTCATAACTGCCAATAAAATGTGTCTAGCTCCAATCAGAGCATTGGTGCGTCTGAAACTTTAAACTATAAGTGAAAATATTGAGGGATTTTCCCCTGCCATCTCAGGCCCTTCTCACCCTCTTTCGTGATTTAGCTTATGCGTAATTACATCGCATAACACACCTTAGAGACCTCAAAATGTTACAAGGCCAATTAATGTGAATTGTGGCATGCTTAAAACCCTTCCGATATACGTTGAATAAATCAGTATCTTATGTTCTATGAGGTCTTTAGGTGAGGGCAAAAGGAATCCCAATAAAAAATTCTGTTTGTGTAGGAAGTGGATCAATGGTATGCATTCTCTTCACTTGCTTAGATTATATATAGAGAGGTCTTAAAACAGCTTACAAGTAGAGTTTTTGAAGTCAACATTATGTCTACCTAGTACTTTCCAAAAGATGCTCTGCCTTTCTGTGTGGTTGGGAAACCCCGTATACTGAAATTGCACAAATAGTCAACATTGTTGATATTGTCTACTTTCCTCACAAGATTCCTAAACTTTTCTTGAGCTCAGTCACATAGTACTAAATTGGATGTCTGTGACAAAATGCCCCTATTTGCGTGGTTACCCCCCATTTTTTGCAAAATGTATAGATGCTTTTTAGACTCTCCACACGTAGGCACCACTATCCAGTGTATGCGCCCTGTCCACTAAAAGATGTAGAAACTGTCTAATTCCCAGATTGGTGTATTTACCTTTTCCATAAGGCCATAGTATATGGAGAGGAAATACACCCATGGCATGAAAATTTAAATTTCACTTTTGCACTGCAACACTTATTGTGCAATCCACTAGTGTGACAAAAAAACATTGTTTCAGGTCTACTATTGTAGCCTGACTACTGCAGTGTAAAAACTGCAGTGCAGCCTGTTAAAATAACTCTTTATGACAAGTAAAACCCTCCTTATTAAATATTAGTAAGTCAACTCTATGCACGCCTTGTAGCCCACAAAAGTGGGACATGTAGAAAATGAACGTGATTGTGTCCCTGCAGTGACAAGGCCCCACAAGCTATTTTTACTGTTGCAGATCTAGCTATAACATGTAAAAAAGCAGATTAAAATACTAATACTGTATCTTGAGTATGGGACTGCGTAGAAAAATAATTAACACACTATTTTAATAGTTATTAAAAATCTAATACAAAGGTGAATTTGGATTTTCAATAAATATTAAGGGAAAGTAACTTTTAGAAAGTTAGCCTTTACCTGCCTAAACTGACAGAAGGCTAAGTAGCATAAGCCTCTGGCAGTTCCTAACCTAACCTCAAGCCTGGGAATAGGTGTGAGTGAGATCTAAAATTATTCCCACAAGCAAACAATAGGCTTCCATGAATAGGCGGAAATGACTCCTCCGAACTCCACAGAATATTCAGAGATAGGGCTGTGGGAATTCTGTGTACACCACATTGCGAGTCCTGCTTAATAAGCCTGTTGAGCCACATATAATACTTGAGGCACCCTTGAACGGGAGAGAACAGGATGACAAGAAAATAGTTGTGTGTTCCCTGTCTGGTTGCTGAAGGACCCTGCTTTTGCTTTACCAAACTTCTTCTCTGAGTTTGTTGAAGGTGCAGTGCCTGCTTCAAATTGGATTTTAGTGTCAGAAGTTGGAGCCCAAGTTTAGTGTGGCTGAAGGCTTTCACCATCCTAAAAATGCCCAGGAACATTGTGTTTTGGGCCTGTTTTCAGTAAGGCAAACAGGAACTACTGAAAAATGGGTAGGGTTGCTCCCATGAACTTTTACTCAATTGGTAAGAGAGCGCCCAGAAGTAATCCCCACCCACTAATGATGCCAAGCATAAATCTGGCATCCCAAGGCACATTCATCAGAAGTTACAATGCAGGACTTGCAAAAATAAACCAGGTGGACTGAACCGGCTGCACTTGTCATCTTTGACCTGTGAGAAGGATCTGCGGAGGTTGGACCCTCTTCCACTTGAAATGAAAAAACAGAATGATCGCCACGGATCAGAAGGCAAATCTCTTGAGTAGCTCCAGTAACATAAAATAACTGAAGAGTACACTTCTGAGAAGAATTTTAGCTGACCAATGACATCTAGAGTGTACTGTTTTGGTCTGTTCGATACCCCACGTGTCTCTAAGTGTCCCGTGACGTGCTGTAGTTTTTTGGGAACTTTTTCAAAAGAGCTTCAAGGAGGTCGACTGGAAGGCTTCTGGCTGGCAGTTCTGCTGTTTCAGATTAAAATGTTGGTTTGCCCACGTTGAGAAGAATTTTTTCTCAGAAAAATGACCACGTCTTTTTCAGATTGGAATTTAGAAACTCTTTTAACTCCTTAATTCTAAGCCCTCATGGGACCAATCTACTTGGTGTATCTGACCCATTTTTTTTTTATTTTTTTTAAATATATTTTTATTGCAGGAATTAGCCAAAGTTACATGATAGATCAGCAATATAGTTTCAGTGGAAAAGAAAAACAACCGATCCCCCGTGAGGAAGCACCTTGTATACACAGCCAGTTAGCCCACAACCCGAGGGTCGGGCGGCGTCTGTTGAAAAACCGCATATGGGGATCCGGTACATTGCTGAGGCTGATCCGGATAAACGAGCGACCTTCATCTGCTTTTCTAAATAATCTTAAAAGAACAAAACCCCCTCCAACACCCACTCCACCCAACCCCTCCCCCCGCCCAGCCCCGCCATCAGTGTGTTGTATGTGTAGAAAGAGCACATGGGAAGAACCCTGAAGTAACTGCGAAGAGATCAGTGTTATGGACATCTAACGGGACTCAGGTTGTGCTGCATCATCACTCTCAGAATCGCTGGAAGCGCTGTAATCTCGCAGGGCCTGCACTAATGTCTCCCATTCCAATGCCGCTTCCAGAGCCCTCTCATTATGTTGTTGCCTCGCCAGCTGGTAGCGCAAGGTGCTCTCCCCTGTGGCCCACTTCAGGAGTTCGTTGTGCCATATAGCTCCCGTTGGACCAACTCTTGCCTTCCACTGCCTGGTTATCTCCCTTTTAGCAAGAATGAGCCCTAGGTCGACAAATTTACTTGAGATTTTATTTTTAGGGGTGTGAGGGAACCAATGTAGGATCGCCACCGCCGCGTCGAAAGTCAAGGCTCTCCCAGTGACTCCACTGAGGGTGTCCCTTATAACGAGCCAGTAAGAGGACAACGCTGGGCATGACCACAACATGTGAATAAGGTCCGCCGCGGGTGCTCGGCATCTGGGACAAGCCGCCGTGTCTGCGGCGAAGTATTGTTGGATTTTCGCCGGAGTCAGGTAGGCCCTGTGAAGTATATAAAAATGAACCAACTGAAACCGGGCGTGTCGCGTGCCCTTCCAGGCTCGACGCATCAGTTGTGCCCACGTCGTTTCCGGTATGTCTTTCCCTATGTCGGCCTCCCATCGGTTCCGCAGTATGGTAAGCGGGGGCAGACCCTCATTAACTAATCTGTTATATAAACACGTGACTGCCTTGACCGTCCCCGAGGACATCATGACATATTGGCACACCGATGATGTTGGTGGCTCCTCTGTACCCCTCTTCCAGTGCGTCTGGATTGCCCTAATTATAGCTGTATGAAGAAGGAAGTCGCCCCGGGGGACGTCAAATCGGTCTAAAATCTCCTGGAAGGGCAGCAACACCCCATCTTCATAAAGATCTCCCACCAACTGCAACCCTGCATCTTCCCAATGCCTTAAGCGCGACCAGTCTCCACCGTGCGGCAAGGCCGTCAACATCCCCAATGGAATCTCCGGGGCATACGGGAGTTTCAGCTCCCCCCGGGCGTGGGCCCGATTCCAGCACAGCCGTATAGTCCGTTCCTCGAGCGTAAGGTCTTGCAGCGCTAGGCGCTGGCGTAACGCAACGTAGGAAAGAACATGTCTGGGCATTCCCCTGCCTCTCCCGTCTTCCGGACCTCTGAATTCTCTCGCTATCTCCTGGGTGAATGTCTGTAACTGGGCTGCTAAATAGTATTTTTCAAAATCCGGCACCGCTAGGCCGCCCTCTGATTTTGGCCTCATCAGGGTCCTGAATGCCACCCTTCGGCGGCCCGACCCCCAGAGGAACCCCACCACCATGGATCTCAAGAGCCGAAAGGTGGCCGGCGGAACCCAAATCGGAAGCGCTCTAAAATAATATATCAGCCGGGGTAGAGCCACCATTTTCAACAGTGCTATACGCCCAGCCACTGAAAGTGGTAGGGTGGCCCAGAAATCCATGCTGCCTCGCAGAGCGCGAATACAGCGGGCTATATTGCCGTCTAGGAGATCGGCGGGGTCATGGTACACGTATACCCCCAGTTGTTTGAGGCAGCTAGGTTCCCATCTAATCTCTCTGGTAGTGTCGGGTCTGGGCGCTCCCTTCCGAACCGGAAATAGGCAGGTCTTAGCCCAATTCACCCTAAGGCCCGAGATCTCCCCGAAGGTTGTGAGAGCCTCTTCAGCCCCATCTAGAGCAGTATCCGAGTCCTCAAGGAAGAGCAGCAGATCATCAGCATATAGGGAGATGTATTGTTGTCCAGATAAGGTCTGCAGTCTGCCGAAATGAGCTCCGGTCCGGACCGATAACGCTAGTGGTTCCACCGCGAGCGCGAAGAGCAGAGGGGATAACGAGCATCCCTGTCTCGTGCCTCGTTCCACTGGGTACTGCTGAGAGACCAGCGGGCCCGCTCTCACCCTGGCCGACGCCGAGGCATAGAGTACCATGGTCCATCTAACAAATCCCTCTCCTAAACCGAAACGCAGTAGTACCTTACGCAAATAGTCCCATTCCAGGCTGTCAAAGGCCTTTTCCAGGTCAACCGAGAGGACCAAGGGGCACAGGGCCTCCGTGTGCGGGTCTTCTAGCAGGCGAAATAAGCGACGAATATTCATGGTTGTATTGCGTTTTGGGATAAATCCTGCCTGGTCTTCATGCACCAAGGAACGCATTGCCCCAGCAGCCTCGATGCCAATATGCTGCTTAGAATCTTATAGTCGACCGTTAACATTGATAACGGACGATAGGACGCCGGGTCAGCGGACTCCCTACCAGGTTTAAGGAGGGGGACTACCAAGGCTTCGCACATCGAGCCGGGGAGGCGTCCCAAGCGTTTTGCTTCCTTGTAGACGACTACTATCCGGGGTGCCAATAGGTCCACGTAGGTGGAGTAGAATTCGACCAGGAGCCCGTCGAGCCCCGGGGTCTTGTTTCTCGCCATCCCTTTTATGGCGCTACGAATCTCTCCAAGTTCTATATCGGTGCCCAGGGCCTTCGCTATGTCAGGTTCCAGTGCGGGAATCTCTAAGGATTGTAGATAATCGTCAATCAGGGTAGGATCACGGGTCAATCTACTACGGTATAGCCGATCATAGTATCGCAAGTAGCAATCTAGTATCTCCGGTTGGGTATGCACCTCGAGTCCCTCCGTGGTGCGCATGGACACCGTCGGGGAGGTCCGGCGCGTGGGATTGGCCAACCAAGCCAAGAGCGCACCTGATTTGTCCCCTTCCGTGAGCGATCTGGTGACGTAGGCCTTATAATCGAAACTTCGCAATCGTTCGACCTCCGCCGCCACCGCCTCCCTTGCTGCTGTACGTTCCTGAAGTTCTGGGTGGCCGGGGCGGCGAAGCTCCAACTCGCGGAGCTTCCGGTCCGCGTTGGCCAGGTCATCAAGGATGACACGACGCATTCCCACTTTCTTGGATATACAGTAGCCCCTGATTACCACCTTGAAAGCATCCCATTCCGAGGCCCTCGACCCAGCAGTGCCCCCGTTGGTCGCAAAATAGGTAGTAATTTGTTCCTCTAGGTCCGCCTTGAAGACTATATCCTCTAATATCTCGGGGCGCAGTTTCCAATTCGGGACACTGGGGACCCCGGGAAACCAGCTGAAATCCACTAATAGGGGGTTGTGATCCGAGATGGTCCTAGCCAAATACTTGGATCGCACAGTCGCAGATACCAATTCCGTTGACCCGAGAAACCCATCCAGTCTCACATGTAACTCGTGCATACCAGAAAAGTATGAATAATCTCTAGTATGGGGGTGCTGCGCCCCCCATTGAGCCTGCCATTCATTCCTTCCTGCCTTTAGCTACTCGTCGGACCGGGGAGTCCGGAAGGGGGGGGGGTGTGAACGATCGACATCGACATCCACCACCGAGTTAAAATCTCCTCCCAGCAGGAGGGTCCCCGACAGGAAGTGGGCTAAGGAGCCCGATAACCCGGATAGGAAGGCGAGCTGGTCCACATTAGGCGCATAAATGCAACAAATATTCAGTGTCCTACCCCCCAGTGTGCCAGAGATAGCCACGTAGCGACCCTCCGGATCCACCACAGTTTTGGAAACCTTTAAGGGTACTCCAGCTCTTATCCAGATCAGCACCCCTCTCGCATAAGCTGAGTATGTAGTGTAGTAAACCTGCCCTCTCCATCTACGCTGTGGCGCCGCCCCTTCCACCTTAGTAAGATGTGTCTCCTGCAGCAACGCTATTTGCACCCCTCTACGCACCAGATAAGCGTGAATTTTGTGCCGTCTGGACATAGTGTGAAGGCCCCGCACATTCCAAGTGACGCATTTTACATTAGTGATCTCAACCATTGTCCCAAATTGTCGCCTCCAGGTTCCCCCAACAGCGCTCAGACATGGAACATTCAAAATTCGGTTCAACACCAATGGCGGTCAACCCCCCCAACAACAACAGAACTACCCCTCGGAACAGACCCCCTCCCACCCACCCCAGAATAGGACCCAAATAGCACCATCCAGTTCCCATCCAAATTGTACCCTCTATAAACTCTCTTCCCCCAACTAATCCTGCGGTAGCCACCGCAGGTGTGCCTTAAGGGCTGAGTGCGGGCTGGGCGCCAGCAACTGGCTACCGAGTCTCGGGCTACCGAGACTAGAACGAGCACCAAATCACTAGTAACAGGTAGAACAAGGCCCCCCAACCCCATCGATGGTTCATGGTCCAGCAGTAACTCCTACAACCTCCCCACCCCCCATGACAGCCCCCCGCCCAAATGGAATCAGCTCACCCGAGGTCATCCCTGTCCATCCAGCATGCCCTCAGCCGAGTCCGGAGTGACCACTGGTAAATTAACACTATCAGTCTCCGAGTCCTCAGTGTCCGAGTGGGCCCCCTTTCCGCCGGGTTCCGATTCTTCGACGACAGGGCCGCTGTGGGAGCCAGATAAGTTGAAAACCATTTCCAATACGCCTCGCCGTTCAGCCAAAGTCTCTACTGTCGAGGGCTTGCCTGGTTTACCGCGGCGGCTCCGAAGTCTTTTGGATCGCCGTTGTTGTCCGGGCTCCGACGTCGCCTGGAGGGAGGATCTGAAGCCATCTTTGCCAGCCCTGTACAGTTCAAGCCAGGTGCAGACGTCCTACGGGGTTTCAAAAAATTGGGTCTTATCATCAAGGACGATACAGAGTCTCGCAGGAAAGAGGAGAGAGTATTGTATGCCCTGGCTCCGCAACTCACGCTTGACCGCTAGGAAGGAGGTCCGCTTACGTTGGGTCTCATAGGTATAGTCCGGAAAGATGTTCACCTGGCTGTTCTCCACCTGGTATGGGCCATTATGTCTGGCGGCATTGAGGAGCAGATCCCTGTCTCTGAAATGCAATAAGCGCGCCACCACCGGGCGCGGGGATCGGCCCTGTTGAGGAGGCCTGGCCGGTACTCTGTGTGCACGCTCCAGATTATAGAAGGAGGACAGGCCCTCCGGCGCCACCACAGTTCGGAGCCATGATTCAAGATAGGCCACCATATCACCATTCTCGATTTTTTCCGGTAGGCCCACTATGCGAATATTGTTCCTCCTATTACGCCCTTCAGCGTCCTCCGCCCGTCTTTCCAAGTCGTCGATCCGGGTCAGGGCATCCTTCATTGCAGCAGCCAGAGTCTTCTGCGCCGGCTCCAGGACCTTCACCGAGCTCTCTACCTCTTTGACTCTGTCCGAGAGCTTACTGTGGTCCGCCCTGAGGAGACCCAGACTCGTCGCAACCTGGGCGATGTCTCGTTGCAGGGCCGATCGCGTATCTGCGATCGCCTCCAGAATCTTATTGAATTGTTGCTGTAGGTGAGGGCCTCCAGAACTCTCCGGGTCATTGCGATCGTCCTTATCCGGCGCCTCGGTGTCTGAGGCAGCCGGGGTGGTCCCTTTAGGTCCTCTTGGTTTTCCCATGGCGGACGTGCCCTGCAGTAGAAAACTCGGCAGGCGACCCACCAGTTATGGGTGTCAGTTGTTGCGGTCGTGGTGGAGTGGGCCTTCGTTCGTCCCCAACGCAGTGGCGCAGAGCTCTGCCACTAGTTCGATCTCTCGGGACCGAACTCCGCCGAGTCCCCAAAGGCCACCAAGGGGGAGGTGGGGGCGATCACCGCCAATCGATATGGGCCTGTCGGTCCAAGTGAGGCCTCGGATCGCGGTCACCAATACAGCCAGGATCCCCGCAGGGCCATGTCGTAGTGTCGCCTATAAAGTTCTTGGGGGCCAGGTGATCACAGGATCTCAGCGAAGTACAGCCGACCGTCACGGGTGGCTCAGCTATTCTGGTCAAGGCCTCCGGCCGCCGGGGACCATCTGGCGCCGAAAAATAGACTATCAATTTCCCGGGGGTGTCTACGGTGTCCGGACACTCCCAGGTCGTTGGGTGGCTGGTCGTCTTTCGGAGAAATGAGATGTGGAGAAGGCGCGTGCAAAGCTGGCAGGCTCTTCCGGGCCGAGGGTCTCGGCAAGTCTATCAAGAAGATCCGGGCGCCATCTTGAGCTCCGCTCCGCTTCCTCCGCAACTTCGCTTTTCGACCAGAACAGTCGATTTTCGGGTGTGCTCAGGTGCCTCACCAAGTCGGCCACAGCTCGATCTTCGATTTGTGGGGTTCGGGGTACCCCAAAACCCTCGGAATTCAGGATAAAAGCGGGCTCAGTCTCGGAGCCGAGCTCTCAGGCGACCATCGCCATCGGCATCCAAGCCATGCCCCCCTTGGTGTATCTGACCCATGCTCTATTGTGGCCAGCCTCAAATTGCACCTAGGTCGGGGTCTACTGCAACCATTGGTTACCAGTGGCGCTATTTTCTCTTAAATCTCTAAAAATTCATCTCCGGTTTCCCCTTTTGGATTGTTGTCATTTTGTTTATAACATTTTAATGTGTTCTTATAAAAAGTGGTGTTTTTCACTTTTTAACTGTTTTGTACCTCTAACTGCTTTTTTTTTATTATAGAGTTTTATATAGCGCTAACTAGACCTGAAGAGATTGGGTATCAGAGTGCTTTACAGAGCACCAGTTTCGTCGTTACACAAGGACACATTCATTTTTTGTTAGGCACAGGGAGATTAAGTGATTTGCCCAGAATCACAGGATGTTGAACGTCGTTGCCAAGGATCGAACCTGGTTAGCAAGCTGCAATGTCGACCTCTCTAGCCATAAGGCTACATCCTCTTTACACATTAGCTTTACGTTATGTCAGCCTGCTCCGTGCCGTAGCTACCATCTTTATATTACTGAAACCCTTGACTGCACCTAACAATACAGTAACATTGTTACCAACCAATAAACCACTTCCTCACAGTGTCCATGATATGTGCATCCATCTGGGTCATTCTTCACACCTCTTTTAGGAGTTGGAGACCCTCAGCCCTCAACTCCAAATAAGGAAGTTTCCAGAACATTCATACTTCCAGTTCTTCAAACTGGCCTTTCTTGCCCATTTCTGTGGCCACACAGGGGACTCTCTTTTCTCTGCTAGGAATGCAGTTCTTGTATGTGTAGGAACTCCTTTCATAGCTTTAACACCTGCATCCTCTAGGAAATTATGATCCATTTTCAATTCTCCCTGTTCATAATATGTTATCCCTGTTGAGTCATTGTACAGTCAATCAACAGTGATTGCACTATTGTTGAAAGGCACCCATCATACTCACTTCACCACCTCTAATGGCGGCACAGGACACTTCAAGAAGCCGATAGGATATGATATAATTGCTGCTTAATTTCTTGACAACAGATTGGCCACCAGGTTTAAGCACTTCACTCGGGCACTTATCAGTGAATTTCCTGCCTAGAGGCTTGTTCATTTTCAAGAGAGTAGAATCGTGTCCTCGTAGTGGAAACTCTAATGTCACCTTCTTCTGTCAAACATGCTGTAGCCAACTTTGCTTTTGACTTGCCCCTTTCCAAGCCCCCTTCTACCATTTTTCCATCTGTGTCGCCAGCCTCCTTCAACAAAGAGTGCATCCACTTTCATTCCCAGAAGGATGTATGACGGTACAACGCTTACCATTACAACGCGTACCTTTACAACGCAGGTTTAACAACGCAAGTCGTTACAACGACTTGCGTTGGGTGGCGCTGGATCGTGAATAGTTTAATTTACTATTCCAACTCCAGTCCCCAAGGATAGTAGGGAAGGTGTTGGATAGTAAATTAAACTATCCCCTATCCTAGATCGCCCTCCAGCGAAAGTCGTTGTAACGACTTTCGTTCTAAATCCTGCGTTGTAACGGTACCGCGTTGTAACGGTTCCGTTGTAAAGGATGTTTCCCTTCCCAGAATATTTCCTACAACTACGCCCAGCCTCCAGATTGCTCCCCTCTTTTCAAAACACTCTTTCTTGCTGACTTTTAAGGCAGCTAGGAGCCAGAATCTCACAGCTGAACATATTGTTTTCCTTCAGATTTCAGACACAGAGTCAGGTGCAGTGTCCACCATGTTGATAAAAATAAGTCCCATTGATAAAGCATGTATGCATCTAAAATGGGTCAGCACCCATGCATGTACATGTTTGTGGGTATTCACACAAGTATTGTAAGTGCTTTCCCACTCTATACATTTTCACTCTGCACACATGTGCACATTTCAAGGGCACATATAAGTACATTTCCAGACATGGAATGGGGCACTAAGGTTTTGCAAATTTAGACGATCGAGTTTCTCCACAGGGATAAAAGCAGAGGGACTCCTCACCACACACTGTGCCAGTGAACTGTACCTGTTGGCTGTGCCCAGGGAAATAGGTTCAACGTGCCAGCAGCACTATCATTTTAAGGTAAAATGACATAATATAACCAGCAATCTCTTGAAAAACTTTATTCTAAACAACATGGACAACAATGCCCCATTCCAAATCTAAAATGTTAATTCTAACCCACATGCTCCCCCATACTTACAGGATTCCTACATAAATACATGCATTCTTCGAACTCAACAAACTGTGATCAGATCATAAACTCCTGTTCAAAAAACTAAACTCAATGTCATAACAATTAAATCAACTCTGGAGAACTCATTGGTGTTAATTCTTTTCAGTGTCCTCAGATTCATCAGTCCCTGTAAACTGTTACTGGCAGTGCATAATCTTTCACAGACAAAATTAATAAAATCAAGCCTGTCATTGCTTATATTCATGCAAAATCCTTACATAAACCCACGTTGAAGAAAATGGACAGCAAAACTTCCACTCTCTCTTATGCCTGTGTCATTCACTGATTACACCGTCTCAGCCACATCAGGGGCATAGCTACCAGTATTGCAGAAGGTACATTAGCACTGAGGCTTATTTAACCCTGATAGTGGCTGTATTTTCCAACTTAGGTATGCCTAGATGTGGGTTCCGTGCATACTGTGTCACTGGACCCAAGCTATACCCGGTTGATGAGCCCTAAATGGGGTGAAACCGGTCCTGTGTTGCTTCAGTTCCAGTTCAGGGAGGACCTGGCTTGGACTGTTTTCATTGGAGCAGGGTCAAGACTGATTTGCATATAGCTGGGTCCAAACTGATGTGGCATGGTGTGCAAAACAATAACAGATTGGGATCAGCATGAGTAATTATCAATTGCTGAGATTAATTCAAGCATTCCACCTGTCACTTTTTTGTTACTTTAGTTTTTTCCTTCCCCAACAGTAGCCAGAGCAGGCAATTTCCTTGCTTTCACCAAGGCCCGTGGTAGGCATCCTTGCTACGCTACCAAGACATATTAATGATTAACTTATAAGACAGCAACTCAAAATTGTCAATCAACTCGAGTTTGTTAATAATTGGAAACATTAGTCCTCTCGTTAAAAAACATAGAGCCAGATGTAATGAACAATTTTGCAGTCACAAACCAAGTGATTCACAAAAATAGCAGAGTTTGCACCAGTAAAATGGTTTTGGGCCATGTACTAAACACCTCTGGCTAGTCTGAAAAGCCTTTTTGACTCACAAAAGAAGTTATCCCAATCATTGCAAAATGCAATTAAAGGAAGGTGTGATGGTGGCATCCACTCCTAATTGCCATTCGTGTTGGTTTGTACCAATGCTTTGCCAACGCAAAGCTGCTTCTGACAATGGCTTCCCCATTGGCAATCATGTCAGGCAGCCTTGGGGAAAACAGTCAATGTTCTGCTCCCCTTTAAGTGTTGTCAAACAGGAAACACTTTATTAAAAGCAGCACCTGTTCATTTAAGGGACATGGCTTCTGTTTAAAAAGGTTTCCTGTTTCAGAAAAGAAATGCAAAGATGGTGGAGTGCTGTCCCTTGCAGAACACCATTACTGCATTCGCAGCCATTCACGGGAGGAGGGGGGGTCTGCCGAATTAATATTGAGGAGGATGTCAATTTGTGGTGCGCAATTTGTGATGTACCTATTACTGCAACGGTTACACCAGTAAAAGCATACACATTCGAACACCAGTTGATGTGCAAATTGCACATACTCCTCTGTGAATGTTTTTTAGTAAACTGGGCCCGTAATCCTGACCCAACAGACTTGAGACCAGTGACTAAATGTCTTGTTTTGGGAAAAATATTGGAAAAAAAACATTTTGTTTAGTTTTGTTTACTAACATATCATCATGCAGTATTGATAAAGTATGAAGGTAGCAACTCTTTGTGTACGGGATCATGCTTTGTATATCTTTTTATTTTATTTTTTTAAGAGTTTTTTATAGCGCGAACTAGACCCGAGACGTTGGGAATCAGAGCACTTTACATGAGCACCAGTTTCCTTACAGACGGACACATTCATTTTTGTTAGCCATGGGAAGGTTAAGTGATTTGCCCAGAATCACAGGATGTTGAGCGTCGTTGCTGAGACTCGTACACGGTTCCCCAGCTTAGAGGTCGACAGCTCTAACAACAAGGCTACATCCTTCACTCTCCCCAGCCTCATCCCCTATCTGTGACACAGCCCTGTCTACTAGCCTTTCTTGATCTCTTAGCTGCACTTCAGACAGTGGCCATGCCACCTTGACTGGCACTCTTTCATTGTGAATAGGAACGGGTGGCTCTGCTTTGGAACAGTTCTCTTTTCGCTCTGGAAGATCACAGTTTAAGATTGAATCCAGGACTGGCTTTTGCGCTGGTGGTGCCCGGTGCAACAATCTTTTTTGGTGTTCCACCACTGAACTCCTTCTCCATGGATCCCCCTCCCACCAAACTCGCTAAAAGTGCCCCTCGTCTATCCATAGTCTCTTACTAACCAGTATTTAATTTCTTTTCTAGCACTACACATCCTTATGTAGTGTATCAGGCACTCTGCATAACACATATATTGTACAGAGAGAGTGAATCATATAAATGAGTAAATCAATTTATAGGAAATGTTACATAAGACAATGTGGCTTGGAAGGTTTCATCTATAAGGGTAGGCATTATATGTTCAGTGTGCTTGTAGTTATGTTATGTTATGATTAACAGCAGTTAGAATCACTCCTAAAACAACCCAATTTCCGTTTTTAGCCACATTTAAAAATAAATACAGACAGGAAAATTAAATGTTTTCTGTCTGTATTCATCTGTAAAAATCAGCCAAACACGAAAAGAGGGAGCCTTAAATATAATGAATGAACCAAGTTCGATGACTAGTTCTCTCTCTCTCTCTCTTCATTCTAGTAACCCTTACTGTACCTTAGCACCTAGAAGAAGCCCTTTCCTATATGCAGGCGCTAATTGTTTTTTGGTGTAGAAACTGGACATTTTTTATTTGCCTCATCTTGCAGCCTCCAGAGCTTCCTTTCCATCGCCTTTAGACGGCTGCCTTGCAGAGTGAAATCTACATGACGGAAATTCAATGCAACAACTGTTAATTGTTCATCATATGGTGAGCGAGAAGCAGTGGCGGGAACAAGAAACCTGCCTGCCAGTGTCTCTCCCACTGTTGGGTGGTTGGGTGGGGGGGGTGGGCGGCGGTGGGGGAGCAGGGTCACTGGCTATGTGTTTGCCTCGAAAGTATACTGCCAGCGTTTTCTGCCGAGCACCGTGGTTTACCGCATCAGTTTACCCAGCAGCAGCACCCCTGCCCTCTTGCTCCAGCCTTGTCCGTTTCCCCCGAGTGCTCTTTTTTGTCTGATTTGCCATCAAGTTGTGTTAATCCTTCATTTTCATACCATGGGCAATGTTTTTACCATCCCATTGCCCCCTTCCTTGCCCCCCCTCACCGTTACACCTCACACACACCAACAAAACGGGTCATTTGGGCGAGCTAGGGGAGGTCCGGAGACATTTGTGTTCAGGGGCCAGTCCCTGCTCATCGACCAGTGAACGCAAAAGGGCCCCCCTGCTACCTCATTTAGGGCTAGGTGTAGGTAACATGGAAATACTGATTCCTAAATACCGAATTTTACCGATTCTGTATTTAGGAATCGGTATTCCAGAAGTAGGTAAAAATTCAGTAAAAAATACCGAATTCTTAATATTCGTTATTACCGAATCGGTAATTGAGATTTGGTAATAATGAATACCTACCCATTCATTCCTATGGGCTTGGACGCCCATAGGAATGAATGTGAAGAAATTCTGTATTACCGATTCAGTATTACCGAATCGGTAATACCGGGAGGTATTTCAAGGGTGCCAGGGTGTCCTAACGACACCCTGTTGCACCCCTGAAATGTGCATGTGTGCACATGTGGCACACATGCATGCCATTTCAAAAAGCAAAAGAGTGCTTTTTGTAAGGAAATCGCTATTTACCACCAACTTGGTGTTGGTGGTAAATAGCGATTCCTTAAGGCTGAGGTGCACTGTTTTAAATGCTACCTACATTGCATTTAAGGAATCGGTATTACCGATTCCTTAAATGCAAGGCCATAAGGAATCAGTATTAAGGAATCGATATTTACGATTCCTTAAAACCGAATCCTCCCTACATCACAAATGCATAAATACCGGTCCGTAACGGTGAGATTTAACGAATTTCACCGTTACCGACCGGTATCGGGCCACCTACATCTAGCCCTTAATTTCTTAGCATCAGCGCCAAATTTCTCTCCGCCCAGGGCGCTATTTTAACAAAAGCAGGCTCTGTCTCAGGAGAATTAGACTTTACCGGAAGTGGCGTCAGACTTGAATTTACCGCTGGTGCCGGTGAAACACTGGTCTGGTGGCATGTTAATTGTTGTGTACATTGCTTGCGCTGCTCTACTCGACTCCATCCCTAGCTCTCTCTCGGTAACCAGGCAACAGGTTCATGGGTCGGCAGGATGTGCAGGGAAATAAACATGCACACGGGGGCAGGGGGCGCTCTTGCGTTAAAGAACGCCCACTCTCTGCTTTCTCAGAATCTGCGCTCTATGAATGGACGGGGACGCGGGAGCTCGCTGCCCGTGAAGGCTCAGCATAAAAGCGGCACAGGCTACTGACTCAGGGAAAAGAATGTTCCCGGCAGAGGGGCGCATAACGCACGCAGTTTGTTCGATCCACCCCCGGCTGGTGCATGAATTAATCAATGCGTAAAGATGATCCGGTGAGCGAGGGGAGAACAGAGCCCCTCGGCGCGCCTGAGTCACTACCGCCCCCACGCTTTGCTGTCATCAAAACAGTCTGTTTTCAAATATGCGGAGAGGACATCTTGTGCCAAACTCAAGTGCATGTGAAATAAACATAAACAATTGCTTTTCGCCCCTAAAAAGGTCTGCTGGAGTGAATAGGCGCCAATATAAAAAGCTAGAGGTGATAGCGGCTGACGTAAGAACGCGCTGTTCACATACAAGGCAGCCCTGCATGTCAGAAGAGCACTCAGCGAAGAGAGACATTTAAAGGTTATGGCGAGAGAAGGGGAGACTTTACTACACCAGTCTAGCATCCGAACTTGAATGCTTAAGGAGAAAAAATTAATCTTTGCGTTCGGTTGCTAGGCAACCAGGCAGGCAGGCATAGATGCTATCTGTCTACTGCTTAGCATAACAAATAGCCAACCAATCTCTTCTCATATCCCCAACAGAAATACAGAAATCTTTTGGATTTCACAACGTGTGGAGTACAAACTGTTGCATTGTGAAAATCGAATTCCCTTCCAGTGCATGTTATCAAAATATGGAGAAGTAAAATTGACTACATTTATGTCTTATCCGACCAAGGTTTTATTATTGCGAGCACTACATGCGAGCAGAAAGTTTTAACCCGTTCTATGCTCATGACGGAGCCGCTCCGTCATGAGCCTCGGTTGAGCTGTGCTCATGACGGAGCGGTTCCGTCATGGTCCGCTCGGCGCGCCTGCGCGGCGCGAATTTTGTGCCTGCGCTGAGCGTTTCATTGAGCGGGCGCGTTCGTGACGGAACCGCTCCGTCACGAGCACAGCTCAACCGCGGCTCGTGACGGAGCGGCTCCGTCAAGAGCATGCGAGCGCCGCTCGGCCGCCCCACCCCCTTATTGCTGCGGTGGAATTCCCGCCGCAGCGAAGGGGTTAAACTTTAAACAACACAAAACATCCTCAGTTATAGTTATCTCAAGTAACTATAATTCGCACACCCCCATGCACAGTTTTCTCATCAATATTTTAATTGCAAATGTTTCAGTGATATTCTTATTGATGTCATAGAAGAATGATGTCATGAGCGATGTAACATGTAGGGTAATTTGTATGCTTGGGCAGAACTGGGGGGCTTTGTTAATTCTGTGTCTCAAGAACACAGAAATATTTATATAGTCCCAGTGAATTTTTTTCTAAGGAGGGCTGGAAGAGGAAGAAGTCCCTCTATGTTTACAAATCTCAGGTTGAAGTTTAATCTGCAGAGTTTTTTAAACAGAGGGACTGCTCCCTCTTGTGGCCCTATTTAGAAACCACTGCAGTTCATACATCTCTGCACCCTTACATACCCTGTGGTGATTACTGCAGTGTGTACATTTTCAGGTTGAAGGAGTACACTCCGACACCAGCCAAGCGTCCAGGATCTGGGGAGTCACCATTTGGGGGATAGGACTCAATCTAGCAGAGGCCAGTCACAGGGTCCAGGCAGGTCCATTTGGTGCTGGTCAGCTTGACAGTTGCAGGGGAGTCCACTGGAAGCTTGTTGTGTTCCTGTCGTTCAAACTGGAGGTCAGCAAACTGGCCCTTTCTTTCACTTCTGGGATCCTGGGTTCAAGGCAAGCAGGTCCAGTCTTCCTTCTTCAGACAGTAGGGCAGTCCTTCTGAATATTCACAGGGCCAGGAGTGTTCTGATGAGAGGTTCTGAGGGAGCCACTTTTATACTAGGAATGGACATAACTTGCATAATTCTGTGTTTTAGAGTAATTAAGCTAATTACCTAAAAATTCAGCAAGATTCCGCGGAATTCCGCGAGAAGAGTAATTCTGTATTTAGGCTATTTTCTCAGCGCAACAATAACTTGCACTACAAAATAACACTAAATTTAACAGAACATGAATACCAGTGTCAGCAGCTGTTTACGCTCACTAAATGTGCACATGGGGTAGGAGTTTCCTCCAACGTACTCCCAGAATTTAGCACTAGATTCTTAGTGCAAAATGCATCCTCACATCCAAAATGGATACAGCGGTATGAGCAGCCACTCACGCTCACTTAATGTGCTCTCATTGTAGGATTTTCCCTTCACATTACTCTTAATTATGAAAGTGGGCCTTCTTTGAGGACAGGACTTAGGCAGTGTATTTCCGCCTTTTACATCTGCAGCCAAAACCTTGTTATGGTGTCCTTCGGGGCTCAATATTAAGACCTACCGTGTTCAATATCTACTTAGAGCCATTGGCTAAGGTTATTGAATCTTGGGGTATACAAGTAATTTCCTATGCAGATAACATTCAACTCCTACTGTCTTTTCAGGAGAATAATGAGAAGGCTCTGACTTCTTTTAAGCAATGTCTAAGAGGAGTAGCTGACTGGATGAACAACAATTGTCTCAAATTAAACTCTGATAAAACATAACTTCTTTTCTTTGAGGCAAATTGCACTCCAGATCCCAGCATATGGTGGCCAGATGAGTGAGGCCCCTCTACCATGCTCACTTCTTCAGTGAGAAATCTGGGTATTAAATTTGACACGAAATGTTCACTTGAACTTCATATCCAGAATAAGTTCTTTCTTTGCTTTTCCAAACTTTAGTCCTTAAAAAGAAGGCTGCATTTAGTCCCACAACACACCTGAAAGGTCATAGTTCATACTGCTATAACCTCTACACTAGACTAGGCCAACAGCCTTCACTTAGATCTTCCGGCCTATCTGGTCCAACGGCTTCAGACCATTCATAATGCAGCAGCACAACTGATTTTGAGAATACATTTTCAGCAATATGTTACTCATTATTTGAAACACCTGCCCTGGTTGCCCCCTGGTTGCCAGTGAATACGTGTATTCAATTTAAGGCACTAACACTTGCCAATAGAGTCTGCACGCAGAAAGACCCTCTGTACTTAAGGAACAGACTCAAACCATGCTATCAATCCTGAGTCCTCAGATCCAACAACCATAGGTTTTTGCAAGTTCCTTACGTCTGTAAAGCCAGAAGAGGGGGTAGATCTTATTAATTTATTATTCCTAAACTGTGGAACAATCGCCCTCTTGTTCTATGTGTAGCCATTTCTGAATTCATCATTAAAAATAAACTAGATACCTTTCCTTTTTAATTACTGGCTGATCATCTGACTCCTTCTATCTTGTAGTACCTGAAGACTTGTATGCAAGAAGCAATGGGACACTTTCTCGAAAGCAGCAGTGCACTGTATTTAATGTTCGTAGTTGCATTATTTAAATAAAAATCCCACGTCAAAGAGTAATGCAGAATTACCGAAATGACTCTGGTTACTCTGATGTCATTAAAATGACTCTCAGGCATATTTTATACCTGGTGCCAGCCTGTGTGTGGGGGTCTCTCTTGTTGTCTAAACTTAAACTGATTTTGCTCTGTTTTCCCCTTTCCCTCGGTTTGGTTCCAATCTGTCTAGGGTAGCAAAGGTATCAGCTGCATTTTCCAGTGGCAGGGCAAGCAGCTTCAGAAGTCAGAAAAAGGTTGGCATAGCCCTCAGGCTACCCTTTGAATCTGAGAAAGGGCGGAGTACAACACCCAAGCCATCCTGCTCAGGAGAGGTACACCCTTCCCCACACCCACGGGCATTTTGTCCCTTGTCTGGATGGAATAAACATCACACCACAGGAGAGCAATTAACAGTCCTGTGACCTTGGACATTGGCAGAAAGGCACATTTGCTTAGGCAGAAAAATGGCAAGGTGCTAACAGTGGCATTTTCATAATAGTGATTTAAAAATTACGTTTTACCATTTAAATAGGGGTTTACATCAAAATTCAAATGAGTGGTAGAATTATTTCTCAATCTGCTCCCAAACAACGGGAGTGTTAGTGTTAGTCTATGGGAGGGCTAGCATTGCGACAGTAAAAAGGCTTTGGAGATTATCACTGTCAGGACATGTAAAACGTAAGTACAGATGTCTTACTTTTTAAAAACCATGCATTGTGCCTTGAGATCCTTTAGGGCCTACCTTAGGAATGAATTATGAGTATTAAAAAGGGAAGTTTAAGCCTGGCAAAAGGTTTATTTTATCATGCCAAAAGGGCAGTTTAAAATAGGACCATAGGCTATAGTGGCAGGCCTGTTTAAGAGGCTACTTAGTGTATGTTACGACGCATTTCATTTACATGCTCTGGGTACAAACAGTTTCCTATACTAGGGTCTTGTAAATAAAATAAATGTGGGAATCATGGGTAGTCCAAGTTTAAAGGAAAACACACAAGCACTGTACCAAGGTTTAGCAGTGCTAGAGTGCATAGAACCCTAATGCCAAAAATAACGGGTTCATGAAAAACAGGGTAGTGAAAGCAAAAAGGTCTGAAGGAATATCATGCCAAAATGGCCAGGTCTAACAATCATGACATCATTCAGCTCAAGATAAATGTGATCTCAAGTGTTATGGGACTCAAATACATTGGATGAAGTCAGTCATAAGAGTCTACATATGCTCTTTAATAATCACCTGTATGAAGTGAATGAAGAATAGGAAACAGAGATAAAGTTTTACTGAGAAGTGATGGAAGAAACTGGGTTATTGGTTGAGAAGGGGCGAAATCCCCAATCAGGCAATAACCAGAATCCTTCTCGGGGTGAACCAGAAAAGTAATTAAATTAACCTGTGCTTAACCCTGTAGTAGCTTACCACAAAAGCAGTCAGGCTTAAATTAGAGGCAATGTGTACAGTATTTATGCAGTACACAAGCAGTGTTAAAGTGAAAACAACACAAGAAAAAACCCACATTGATTTAGAGTAGAGTAAACTTTAGATGATACCAGAGCAACACAAATCCAATCAGTAGAATAGGAGATATTGCATTTTAAAATTTTAGGTAACAATAGTACCATAAGGACCTAAGCACCAATTTTGGGAATCTGGTCCCGCTGGGTAGGAACAAAGACATAAGTTCTGGCCGACCGTGATAGACCACAGGCTATGGACAGGCCCACGTTCAGCACTCTGGGAATTGTTCCTTATGTCCTTGGTATGATGTCTGAATGGTGGCGGATTGCAAGGCTTCACGTATCTTAGTGTCAGATCTGATGAAGCTCTCAACTGTGCAGCTAGGTTTTACAGGGCTTCGTGTTGCTCGCCGTTCATTCCAATGAAGCTCTCAGCATCAGATCCGATAAAGCTTTCAGCTGGGTGGCAAGGCTTTGCGGGGATTTGTGTCACTTGGCGTCAGATCCGATGAAGCTTTCAGCTGGGCAGTGAGGCTTTGCAGGGCTTCGATTCGCCTGGCATGGGATCAGGAGAAGCTTTCCAGTGTGCTCTGTGCAACTTTGCGGGCCATGTGCCATCTGTGCTGGATCAGACCGAACCTTGCGTTAAGCAAAGAGGAGTGCTCTATGATGCCAGCCAGAGGACCAGGACTGGGGTGGGGGGCACCTATTGGGGGATCAGGTTTCACTCCAGCAGATACCAGAAGCAGGGCTGAGGCATGTCAAGTTGGTGTTGGTCAGCTGGTCAATTGCAGGGCATGACACTGGAAAGCTTGTTGTGTCCCTGTAGCTCAAACAGGAAGTCAACCGCTGACCCTTAGAGTCACTGGGTCGTCTGGGATCAAGGCAAGCAGGTCCAGTCTTCATTTTTCAGACAAGAAGGCAGTTCTTCAAGCAGCAGATAAGTCCTTCCTTTGAATCATCCATAGGTTCAGGAGTTTACTAATGAGTGGCTTTGGAGGTCCAATATTTATAATATTTATATCTGGTGTCAGCCTTTGTGTATGGGGACTCTCTGTCCTACCCCCACATTTCGTCCTGGAAAGTTCTTGCCTTGTCAAGGTCCTAAACTGTCTTGGGGTGACAAAAGGCAGCACAGACCTGGTCTCAGGGTCTATAGTAAATGCGAGAGGCAAAGCCATATAAAGTGTAAGTGTGGCTGGGTATAGCCAATCCTGAGTCATCCGAGCCAGGATGGCCCATCTTGCCCATACCTAAGCAACCTTTGTGCCGCTGTCTGGAAGCAATACATAAACTCCAGCAGCAGAGCTATTTACAGTCATGTGACCCAGGACACTGTCTTATCCCAGCCATCTCTGACTTCTGCCAATGTCACCTTTTGAAAAGTGGCATTTTCGAATTTGTAAAGTAAAAATATCCGAATTCACCATTAAGGAAGATTTTAAATTAAAATTAATTTGAGCATACACAGCATATCTCTGTCTGCTACCAAGGTAAAGTTAGCCACTATTAAACATAATAAGGTAATCCAGTGTTAGTCGATGGAAGAGATAAGCCTTACAACTGTAAAATGTAAGTACACTGATGTGTCATGTTCCCAGGAAAGAACTTAAAAATCTGTGCATGATGTACCTGGGAGATTGTAGAGCAAACGATGAAATGAAAAAAAAGACAGTGGTTGCTCATCAATTAACAATGACTAGTAGTTATATGCAACCATATGTTACGCTAAAATGAGTGACTTTGAAAGGTTCTTATTAACTCGTTTTAGGTTAAACATTTTATTTAGACTTGTTAGTTTTCCCGAAATGAACAATTGGTCAAAGCAACTTAGTAAATGCCCTTGTGATGACTTGTCTGATTAATCAGATATTCATATTCTGTTATTTTGTAAGTATTATACAACTCCCAGGAAAAGATGGATTGTGCCCATATTGAAGATCATGAAAGTTAATCAGTGTGGCCCTGCTTTTTTAGCCATTCAGAAATTAGACAACATATTAACTGTTAAATCGGTTTCTGTGTTTTTTAAACATGTTTTTAGATTCCGAAAATCAATTCATGTATGAAATTTAGTAATCCTATTTCTACTCTGTCGAGATAATTTTTATATATTGTATATGTGATTTTTTAACTGTACTTTTATGGTTGTTTTAATGATAATAACCGAATAAAGTTTCTACTACTAAGTACACGTCTTACTTTTTAGATACAGTGCACCCTGTCCTAAAAGCATTTAGGGCTACATTAAGAGTGAGTTATGATTATTGAAAAGGAGGTTTAGTCCAGGCAAAAAGAAAAGTTTATTTTGACAGTTTGGAATGGCAGTTTAATGTTTTTAAAGTGGCACTTTAGTGGGTGGCATAATGAGTGCTGCAGGCACACTAGTAGTACTTAATTTACAGGCCCTGGGTACATGTAGTACCATTTACTAGTTTACAAGTAAATTAGCTGTAGACCACTTTTATCATGTTTGGAGGAGTGAGTACAATCACTTTTGCACTGATTTGCAGTGGTAAAGTGTACAGAGTCCTAAAACCAACAAAAACGAATTCAACAAACAGGAGGGGTGAAGCCAAAAAGTTTATAGGAGTACCACACCAAGAATGTCAGGTTTAACAAGTAACATAGTCCAAAGTGGATCAGAAGAACCTCAGTTTAAGTGCTATAAGAATGAGAGAGACAAATAGATAAAGATAGAGCTGGAGTAATGAGACCAAAGGTTCACATTAAGATTGGCATGGTTGGGTAATGGTGGCCGAAGTGTTGAAGGATAAATTGAAAAGAAGAAAAGATAGTCATAGCAGAACATTCAGAAAAAGAAGATTAAACTGTGTAATCTGTTAGTCTGGTAATTGAATACTTTCTTTGGCATTGAAATGAAAAAAGCAATGGTGGGGCCTAAAGATGGGCCGAAAAGGCACAAACGGAGGAAGAACATCTTGTCGTAAATAAATTATACAATGGGGGCGGAGCTTGCCACGGTGCGAGATGGCAGTGTCCTAAACGAGCTCCTCGCAAATTTCCGAAAATAAACAGCATTATCCTACAAAATAGAAGCTAAATGCCATAACCTGAGTGAGGACTATCGAAACTGAACATCCGGAACCTGTGACTGGTCGATCTGAGCTGATCCAGGCCTGAAAACAGCTTGCGTCGGGATCGAACTTTGTGTTGCCTAAAATGAGAGAAGACGTAGGTGCAGCCGGGACCTGCGGTGAGTGGTGAGGCTGCGACGCACGACACGTACGGCGAGGCCTGTGACCTGCTATGCCCGGAGATCTACATATTGGAGGTACAGCCCGGGAAGAGAGGAACACGCTAGGGAGCGGTGGTGGAAGAACCGGAGGGGGGTTGGCATATACTAAAGCCAGCACGATCCTGACAGCAAAGACTGGAGGTGACACTGCCCGGAGCGAATAGCGGAGGCGCTCCCAGGGGTAACGCAGGTCCGAACGATCGCCGGAGGGTACAGCTGCGGTCCCGAGACTCGGGGCAGTGGGGGGACGCCGAGGCGTGGCCTGTTTTGGTTACGGGAAATTCAAGGGTGTAGCTTAGATGACCCCACCCCCAAGTATTGCAGAGCGGAGTATCTCGTGCGACCCCCCCCCACCAGGAGTCAAGACGAGCATTGAGATCCCCAGTGGGCAGCACATAGATCGTGAGGTTGCAGGCTGCCTTTTGGCTCAGGATAAGTGACAGCGTGAGCCTGGAGCCCCCCACATAGTATTGTGCTGGGCTTGAGCTGTGGCCTACCCTTGCCATTCACACGCGAGTTAAAGATCCTGTGAGAAGCTGCTGGCTCGAGGGCGTGCTGGCGGCCCTATTGCGACGGGAGGATTTATACACGGGACTTGAGTGGCCTCGGACGTGGAGAGAAGCCATAGGCAAGATAGAGGACACGTGGCCCGGTGATCCTCTGAAGAAGCAATTGAAAGAGGGGACCCAGCAAAGTGTTGGAAGAGACACTCTTTAGGCATATTGGGGCCGCTCCAGGAAATATTAGCAGTGAACAGAGAGGTGCGGACACCCCACCTGACTGAGGCTGACTACTACCTGCATTACCAGGCGGCCTGGGCAAGAGGAACAAAAAGTGGTGATACTTGCAAGACCGGACAGCGCCCCTTCACAACAATAGGCTAGCGGAGCGGCAGAGATAACTCTGGTTATACTACACTAGGGTATGGCACCTACGCCCGACGCCAGATCAAAGATGGGCAAACCAGACAGGAACCAACCGAAAATCACTTTTGAGAATAATAAAAAATCCTCGGACCAGAGCACTGAAGACAAACAACCAGCACAGGTGTCATCAGGAGTGACAAGTGGAATCTCAACCAGCGACGTGCAGGCAATGTTCACCATGATACAAGCAGCATTGACGAACATCGATGGGAAAGTTGACTTTCTCATGTACAGGGTTGATAGGAAGTGAGAACCCTTGGACAGACACACGGAAAGGCTGGATATGGCGGAATGACGCATATCTGAGGCAGAAGATGCGCATATCCAGATGGACTCCAAACAGGTGAGAATGAATAAACACATGGCTGACCTCGCAGTTAAAGCCGAAGATATAGAAGCGAGGATGCGCAGGAACAATATATGCCTGATGGGTACTTCTGAGACGACGAACACTAGACCCATGGACAGATATGTTGAACAGCTGCTCAACTCACTGTTTGGAAGGGAGACATTCTCGGAGGTTTTTATAGTAGAAAGATCGCATAGGTCTCTGGCGACAAAACCCCCGACTGGCTTGCAACCAAGGCCGATCATAGCGCGCATACTGAATTATAGAGATAGAGACGCAGCTCTCAGAAAGGCCCGAGAATTGGGAAAGCTGACCCATCAAGGTATGGACATATCTATATACCCAGACCTTACAATGGCGGTTCAGGAAGCCAGAAAGAAATTTCTTGCGTCAAAACAGAAATTGAGAGAAATTAATATACAATACGCTATGCTTTACCTGGCAAGGCTAAAGATTATGGACGATGGCAAGTCAAAAATCTTCAACGAGCCTAAAGACGTGCTGAAGTTCATTCAACAAAGAAACAGCCGAGGCCCGAGACGGAAATCTCCGCTTGGAGACCAGGATGACCAAGCCACGGCGTCAGATACAGCTGAGTAGAAGTTGGAGGAGCATGAAGCGGACTTCACTGACTCACACACTGCGTATTGGAAATTGGTGACCGTGTATAGTGGTCGGTGATCTCAGATGCAGAACATTTGGACCACAGGAACCTGCTGGAAGAATGGGGTTAGCTCAGACTGTGAAGACTATCTGACCCATTTAAACACTTTTTCCTCAACTACCCCGTGGGAGGTGATATCAGAGACGAGATATGTTTTGGAGACCCCTGCAGCCGTTGATCATCCCCAGATAAGTGATAATATGTACATGAACCAGTTGACCAAATACATCATTAGCAGGGAGTCAATGTCTGTAAAGGTTTTTCTGATATAGTTACTACTGACGTTTAATGCAACTATTATAGTCCTTCACCCGTAATCACCAACATATGATGTGGAAAGAAGGTTTCTAGTTACACTAGGTTTAGTAGGGCATTAGCCCACGTGGAGTAGATCCACAGGAAATGGGCTGGCAGTTACTGCCCCTCGGTGTGCACCACACAGGTTTTTGCCTTCTGTTTTTGAAGGGGTTGTTTTTGATCTTTGCAAGGGAGAGGGGAGGTGGGGAACTCGGGGTGGTTAACTATGCGAATGGCTCTACCGAAGCGTACATGACAGAGTGTGTGGGGGCAGGGGGCAGTTTGAGGTATGCAGAAAATGGTAGAGTAAACCCATCACATTTGACATTTGTGAGTCGGAAAATGTCTTTGATGGGCACAGATGTAAATGGCTCCTGTTGATGGATCGACCAGAAAAATAACATTTGTAACATGGAATGTACGGGGACTACACAACCCACAAAAATACGTAAGGTATTTGCATACTTAGATAGACACAGGATAGATGTAGCATGTATACAGGAAACACAACTTACCCCCAATACGGATATATGTATAGGCACACGATGGGCAATATACAGCATGGCATCCTCCTATTCCAAATACGGTAGAGGTGTGTTGCTGCTTGTTAAGCAAACTGTTCCCTTTCAGCTCATACGAGACAGGGGAACTTTGGAGGCACAGTACTGACAGTAGTAACGTCGTATGGCCCCAATACAGAAGACCCTGACTTCTATGTAGATATATGGACCACACTTAGAGATTTCCACAGTGCGCCTATATTATGAGTAGGGGACTTTAACACTTGTCTAGATCCAACCCTTGATAGATCTACAGGTAATGAACGGTAGGGAAAGCAAGCAGCCAAAGCCCTAAAAGAAGGTATGGAATTATGGGGAATGACAGATATATGGAGAATGAGAAACATCAGTAGCAGGGAGGGCACATGTACTTCAACTACACATAATACATGGCCGCGAATAGACTACTGGTTACTCACAGCAGAGGCATGTACCTGGACAACATCAATCAAACATCTACCCAAAACTTTGTCCAATCACTCCCCGGTGTACATTACCTTGGAGATCCCCACACATATACCCAAATAATTCACAAGGAGGTTACAGGGTAGTTCCCTATTGGACCAAGTGTTTAGCACAGAGCTGCATCGGGAAATAACAGACTATTTTAATTTAAATGCTGGCGAGTGCCGGTACATTATGGGAAGCATTCAAGGTCATGATCAGAGGCCACTGAATTAGTAAGCATGCTGGGATCCTGAAGGACATCCAGCAACAATAGAACGTCATTGAAAGGGGCATATGAATACTGGAAGCGGAAAATACAAAGACGGGCGACTCCACTTTATTAGGGAGAATTAGGGAAAGGATGGATGACTATTCTACATACGCTAAGGATGAGATAAAATACAAATCAAGGAGATACACAGCATGGAATTATGGTGAGGGAGGTAGACCAGGGCGGGCTTTATCCAGCAATATCAAACCCTCATATACGACATCATACATAACACAAATCAGGGATGAACAGGATAATACGCAGTGTGACATACCAACCATTCTGAATTGCTTTATGGAGTACTACTCGCAACTATATGACACACAATTGTGCACTTCTGCGGCAGACATTGACCTCTACTTACAGGATGTGGCACTAGCCTGGCTATCGGACACCCATAGCCACCACATTATTAAGGACGAATTTAGGGATGCAATTAATTCCCTACCAAACAACAAGGCCCCAGGGGTTGATGGGCTCCCAGGCAAGTTCTACAAAACATACCAAGACCTATCACTACCACACCTAGCAGCAATGTATGAGGAATCCTATGAGACAGGTAGACTTCCTTATTCACTTAGGGTGGCATTGTTAATAGCGCTCCCTAAACCCTATAAGGACCCAGCTCACTGTGACTCTTACTGTCCTCTGTTTTTAATTAATATAGATGTGAAAATCTTGGCGAAAGTAATAGCCACTAGAATACAACTACTACAAGAAAAATTGATACTACCTGATCAGGCAGGATTTGTCCCCAACAGATTCACTACCCAAAACATAAGAACCATTTTCGCCCTTTATCACCATCTGGATCCGGAACAGCCGGCAGCGGCGGCACTACTGGACGCTGGGAAGGCCTTCAATTCGGTGGAATGGGAGTACATGCTTGTGGTGCTGCGCAAGATGGGTTTTCCGGAACGCTTCGTGAGATGGAAAACCATCCTGTATAATGACCCGACTGCTAGAATTAGAATAAATGGACAGACATTGGCCCCTATACACATAGGTAGAGTAACAAGACACTATCACCAATACTATTCACACTGATTTTAGAGCCCCCAGCCTGCAAGATCCGTCAACACCCCTCAGAGGCTGCCCTACAGCTAGGTCTGCGTCCTCTTAATATTTCCATATGCGGACGACATGGTATTGTTCATGCACAATCCAAATATATACCTGAATGACATGATAAGTGAATACATTCGTTTCGAACGTTATGCTGGGATGCGTATAAATTGGGACAAATCAGTGTTAATTCCTCTAACGCCGGGCACCATTCAGCCAACACTGAATTATCCTTTAAAATGGCAAACTGACCCGGTCAAGTACGTGGGAGTTTGGATACATAGGGACCCAGATCAAGTACTAAAAGAAAACTATGACAAGGCGCTAACCAAGCTAGATGAGCAGATTACTAGATGGACTAAGCTACCCTTATCGATGGCAGATAGGATTGTGTTGCAAAAGATGATTGTTCTCCCCAAATTTTTATATTTATTTATTAATATCCCAATTTGGCTGACACAAGTGTTTTTCTCCAAACTGAGAGCTTTGTTGCAGAGACTCACGTGGGCAGGTAAACAAGCTGAAGTAAGCTGGAAAGTGTTAACGAAGCCATACCACCAGGGAGGGTTTGGCGCACCAGACATGCAATTATATTTTTATTGCGTGCAGGCACAGCATGTGCACTATTGGACGACACATCATGCATACATCCCACACATGGCAATAGAAATGGTCAGCGTACACCCAACTCCGCTGATGGCTTTTATATCTAACCCCACGTCTTATATACACACAGAAACGATCCATCAAAAGCATGGCACACATTAGTGAGCAGAGCGGACAAACTACCTCTTTATGCCCCAGCAGTCCCCATAGCTAATCACCCGAAACTGTCGGTGAAGCAAGAAAAACAAATGGCACAGCTATTAGGGGACATGAAGATGTACACAATGAAATATATTTTCCCGCATGGCAGATTCATACATCGGGGCGACCCATCGCTAAGCATACATAACACCCCAATGAAAATGTTTGCTCACATGCGCCTCCAAATGGCGATCAGGGTCATGTACGCCACCTACCCGGAGGAACCACCGACACTACTTGAACTACAATCCTTATTAAAAGCGCCAACATGGCAGAAGTTAATAACTGACCTATAAACGACCTCGCAATCAGAGCAAACAGAGTTGGGCAACAAATCACTTCTTGGATGGGAAAAATTGCTCGGTGAAACTATTGAGTGCAGGATTGGGAATATAGTTGTACATAACTAAGGTTACTAACATCAAATTGTAATCTGCGTATTATTCATTTCAAATTTTTGCACCAATTTTATTACTCCCCGACTCAATTACACGGTTACGGGCTCAGACCACATGACAAATGTCATAGATGTGACGCCGAGCATGCCGATTTTCTGCATGTAGCATGTAGCATATACACCAGTACTGGCAAGAAATATTGGATGCACTTTCAAAGATGCTAGCCGAACTAGTGCCAAATGCCTCTTTGGTGTGTTTGCTAGGGATACATAAATTAAAGCCCGCAAAGAGAAGGAAGTTCCTTGCGTTGTCCATGTTGCTAGCAAAAAGGAGAGTGGCTATTAGATGGGGCAGCAAGTGCCCCCCAAGGTTTAAGATTTGGCTTGTTGACATGTCTTACTGTAGGGAAACTATGGAAGTCAATGCAGAGGAACTACCGCAAGCATCAACACCCAAAAAGTTATGGGAACCGCTTAAACAGTATCTCTTAAGTATGCAGAGCGATGATTAAAAGGGGATAACAAGCAGAGTGATTGGGGGAAACCGGCCGGGATTGGTGCCTTGAGGGAGGGGAACACAATGTATATGCAAATGCCTTTTTTGTCCATGTATCTATATACATGATAAGTATCAGTATGTAATAGGAAGAGTATGCATCAGAGTGGACCCTAAAGTACATTAATGATTGCCATCGCACCGATATATGATCTTATATGTCTACCGAAGAGGTTCTGATGTAAAATATACATAACCAATTTTTATTTCTGTACCAGATGATGTAAAACATTTACAATGTCAATGTGAAATGACTTGTCAACCCGATGCAATAAATAAAGTTTAAAAAAAATTATACAATAGGTGCCATGTGTGCAATCTGTGAAAAACAAAGAATAGTGTTAATAACAATCATAGCTTGTTTAATACAAGATGGGACATTTAGGGAGGGTCAGATAACATAACAGTAGGATTGTAGCCAGGTAAAACAGGGCAGTCAACCTAACACAACTGAGGTGAGGTAGGATTTAATGAAAAACCTCTATAAAATTAAGAACTTCATATATCTTGAAATCAGTGAATTAAGGTATAGGTTAGTTCGATTCCTGAAGAGAGAAATCATGCCATATAAATCTTGAACAGGTTTTAGAGTCAGTAACATAGATCAAAGGATACATAATAAATGCAAAATAGTTAGACTTCATTAAAGCCTTAGTTATTGTTTCTCTCACAAGACTTTTGAATGTCTAAAATATCCTTTATATGAGAACAAGCTAGACAAACTTGTATGGGTATTGTCTTTCATATCTGACAAAGATCTCTCACAAACGGCACCAACTCTGTGAATGAAGGCAGTGGCAAGTGAAATACCAGAAGGATTGCTTTGCTCTTTGTGCTCTCCCACATAAATGGTATACCAAGAAATACTTATTTGCAGACCTCACATGGATGTTCACAGGTTTGATAACAAGGACAGTGTTGAAGATCTATCTATATATATAAAAATGAAAGTATGTCTGTCTGCCTGTTTGTCCTTTATGCATTACTACATCATTCATCCGATCGCCATGAAATTTTGGGAAGTTGTTGAGTACACTCCCGCAAAGGTTTCTGTAAAATTTTTGTTTTTTAAATCGGCCCCCTAGGGCCCTTATAATCTTTCGAATACTGACATAGACAGCGAATTTCCGAGCATCGTCAACAGTTATGACCCACAAACGGAAATCAATTGGTCAATCTACATCAGAAGCATGAAAGAAAAAGGCATTACGAGCTTCAGAAACAGACGAGCAACAGGAAGCAAGATTAGAAGCTGTTCGAATACAATCTGCTCAAGCCCGTAATTTTCAAATGAACGAGCAACGAGAATCAAGATTGGAAGCCGATAGAGTACGCACTGCTCAAGCCCGTTCTTCTCAAACGAACAAGCAACGAGAATCAAGATTGGAAACAGATTGATTACGCACTGCTCAAGCCTGCGCGAATGAAACAGGAGAGCAATGAGAATCAATATTGAAAAACGATCAATTACGCACTGCTTAAGCCCGCTCGAATGAAACAGGAGAGCAACCAGAATCAAGATTGGAAGCCAATCGCGGACGCACTGCTCAAGCCACACTTAGAAATGTTTGCAAAAATGACACAATGTAAATTTGATGTTATCATAACGAGTTTCCTTGAATTTCCTTTCTTCTAAGATCGCAGCAACGCGTGACGGGTAAGCTAGTATGTTACTAAAAACAGTATACAATGGTACAAGTTTTAGCCATGATTAACCAAAAGAGGTTGTTTAATATGGGGTATCGTTTCTCACATAATACATAATAATAGCAGTATTATGTGATCATTATATTAAGAGTCCTAACAGTGTCTGAGAACTCCGATAAGACCTTCTGGAGAACAGAAAGCATATTATAATGCATTGGTAGAGAAAAAAACACCATACCTTTGAGAATGCGTCATCATTATCATTACATAACTGCTTAGTGTTCAACTAAGTTATCAGCTCCAAAAACTAATTGGAGATAGACCACACCTATGCTTTTTTTACATTTAATCTTTAAAAACTCACATTTCAACTACTATTCATCGAATTTTAGTCGTTTTGGTCTTGTTTTATTTATAAAATCATGATCTATTTTACTACAATGGTGTGGAGTCTTTTTGTGGTGTTTTCACTGTGTTACTCTTTGAAGTGCTGTACAAATACTTTAAGTTAAGCTTGCCTGTCCTTAAGTCAAGCCAGCTTGTTACCAGAGGGTGAGCACAGCTTAATTTATGGTGTGGATCTGACTTACCATGACTAGGATTGTGGTTCCTGCTTGGATATGGTGAAAACGACTGCCAACCAGAAACCCAATTTCTAATAAGTGTTAAAAATAGTGATCTCTATAGAAGAAAGTGCACTCATTTATTGAGCTCACTTTATGACTGATATACTCATTCACTCACTTAATAACCCTTTAAAGACATTCAAGTCTTGGTCATGTGTTCTAAACATATGGCTAACTGAAGTGTTGTAACTCTTTTTTAGTATACATACGATCACAATGACATTAAATATAAAGAGTTGACACACTGTGCTTTTGGAGATTTATTATTTTCTGACTACCCACTAACTATAATGAAGAATGAGATAACTCCCAAACACACAAAATGATATATCTAGGCACTGAGATAAAAGTAATTATTACTCCCCATGTCAATGCTAGACATTCCAATGTATTGTTTAATTTTATTTCTTTATTTCAAACCATTTTATTAGGTTTTCTTAATAGAAAGCTCTAGGTATGGTAAGCAATGTTACATAAAAAAGAAACTGATGAACAGAGCGAGGCCATACATTTTGCATTGAGATATGTAGTTGACAATATCATGTTGTATTGTGTCAGTGGAGTGCACACATAGAATTTGATCCCATATCAAAGATTTGCATTTGGAAATAATTAGCGAAGAAGAAAATGTAATAATACACTTTTAAGCAAGGCGGGAGAAATAAGAGAGATGATAGAGATAAAGAGTGGGTAACATAGGTTTTATTACCTTATAAACAATTTCCAGGAGAATTGCAGGATACACAAATCAACTGGCTGTGGTTATCACAGATGTTGCATTATGATTATGTAGATAAACTTATAGAGGTTGTTGAGAGGACAAGTTTACTCCATATTTTGTTGTTTTTCTTTGTATGAATTTGGAAAGACATGTTAAGAGACTTGTCAGCAAATTCTGGTGAGTTGTGTCCATGCCCACCAAGTGTTAATAGGTAGCTTTGCAAAATCTTTCCATACTGATTAAATAGATTTAACCCTAACTGTAATAAATATATCTCAGAAAATATGTCATCTTTGTGGAGACATTGGGTAATCGAAGCTGGGCCATTACCCAAAGCAATAGATGCCTGTTCTGGCGTCCAATTTATGTGTAGAATTTGACAAATAAGTATGCTGATTTTCTTCTAGAAATTGTTGATAAATGTACAGTCTAATAACATGTGCTCATGGTCGCCTGTGAGCCCTTACAATTCCAGCAGATGTCAGAGTTTGAAACGCCCAGTTTAAAAATGTAGCCGGTGTCCAGTGTGAAATATATATACCAACCGCAATCTGCTTTGTGCTAAAGAAGGGGCAATCTTGATTTTGTCATATTTTTCCATACATTGTCCCAGTCAATTTCTGGGCAATGGTCTTCAGGCTTGTGTTTCAGTTTTTGTTCCCATTTCCATTGTAAGGCAAACATAAGAGTAGAGTTGTAGAGTAAATTTTAGATGTGGTATGTCCTGTCATAGCTATTTTAGTTAGGGCAGGGAGGAGGTTCCGTTCGTGGGGTGGTTTATTCTAAGATACCAAGACTTTAATTGAGAGGAATCTGCAGAAATCAACATTATTTAGCAGTTATTTAAACATAATTGTTGAAAAGGGAAGAGGTTCGGAGGAAAAGCTTATGTTTTTAGTTAACAAAATTCCCTTTTCTACCAAATGATTGTAGAAAATTGTTTTCCCATTTTTATTTTAAGATTGTCAATCAGTCAACAATATTTATTTGGTCAAAAACTCGAACATAAAAACTGCAAAGATAAAAATACATTTCTTATCGTTCACAGGCATGATCAATAATCCATTATATACAATCAATATAAACAAGAAGAAATGATGATTTAAAAAATCAGCAGGCAATCTGGTCACATTGGCTAAAAACAAATATATTTTGTACCATTAAACTTAAGTTGCAGTTAAAGAAATTATAAAGCATATTTCCTTCTTAATTTTATAGCAGGCAAAATATAATTGAGCTCAGCAAAACAAGTTGTGGGAGAAGCTAAACATTGTAAAAAAAAAAAAGTAACCCTTCCCGATGTGAAGTAAAGTGCATATGAGTTCAAATGGGAGGTAAAAAAGGTGTCTTAAAGTGTGGTACGGAAAACAAAAGAGCATAAGGTGCACCATAGATTAAGTAGAAGTAGCATCGCATGGGCAGCATGGAAGATAAGAAAAGTAGTAAACCAAGTGCTTGTCAAAGGGAATACAACTAGAAAGTGAACCATATTTAATCTTAGCCAGGTTAAATAAAATCTATATTCAGGATTTACAATCCATGTCAAATAAGGTTCCATCCTTGGGGTTGTGGAGATTGGCACTTATCTGAAAACTGAGGTCATATCAAGTGACTTAACTATTCTGGCCTCCTCTCTATAAGCTAAAAGTCTTTGGTTAAACTAATCCTTGGGTAAGGAACCAATACATCCAGGGGAGGGGAGTCATATAAGAGGCTTAAACCCAGATCATTAAAGGTGTTCTTGATGTATGTTAACCAATGAATGGCATATTCCTTAGTTTTAAACAATCCTTCAGCGCCCTCCTAGAAAAACGGACTTACTGAATTCAGGAGTGCCCCATAAATGTAACCACAGCAATAGAGGGGCATTCTAACTTGGTCCTTCAAAAGGCCTACACCCAGTTCTAGGTGTGAAATAAAACTTGGCATGGTGTGGAGATAGCTGAGAAACTACACAACAATTTGTTCTGAGCAGCCTGAAATTTGCTAAGTGCATTGTATCTCCACACAACTATTTGGTATGCTCCAACTGAGAGGCATTTGCTCTTGTATAGCTAGGACATCTCTCGGAGTGGCTTATGGCTTAAATTGTTCATAAAACTATAAACTGATGTGCAAGATGCCATCACATTCTCTGTTCTTTGATTAATTAACTTGTCCTATGTCACATTAGCATCAAACAAAATGCCTTGATAATTAAAATGGGATATCTTAGCAATAGGGGTTCCCCAATAAAAATGCTTTATGTTAGGTATTTGTAGGGCCACAGGTCAAAATAAACGATTTTTGGTGGTGAACTGTCAAATTGAAATTCATCATAAATGCTTTAAAACCATCTAAAAGAATTTGCAGACTGTTAGCTGTTTGTGTTGTAAGAACTGCATCGTCTCAATCTAAGGCCACCTGCACCAGACGAGGGTCAATTTTGGGAACACCCTTGCCACGGAAACCTAGGACTGCATTTAAAGAGTTAATATAAAATAAAAAATAAAAAGGTGCCATATACAGCCCTGCCTCACCCCTCTGGTAACCTTCATAGGGTGTGTAGAGTTCCCAGTCTGTGTGTAACACACTCTCGTAGTTGTGTCCCAGTGCAGGGCAGGTGACTTACGTGGTCCAATAAACAGGGGACGACTCCGGATAGCTCCATTAACTCCCACAATTTCTGCCTGTTGACTAGGTCAAAAGTGCAGGAGAGGTCCATGAAAGCCATATGTAAGGCACCTCTCCTGATGTTGTCATATTTCCCTAATATTAGAGATAAATTAAGTGCTTGGTCGACAGTACCTAGGCCAGGTCGAAAACCGTATTTGACCTCCAAGAAAAATGTATTGGCCTCAGCCCAATCTTTCAGTTTGCCTACAATTACACGCCCAAGGATTATAACAGTAAAATCTAGCAACGAGATTGGGCAGTAGCAGGCTGGTAGATTCCTGTCGTCTTTCTTGTAAATAGGCACTATAATTGATTCCATCCAATAATTGATAAGGTCCCCCTTAACGCTGCTCTGAGTACATTGGTTATTAATGGGGTCCAGAAAGCCAAGCTATGCTTAAACAGGTCTATGGAGACCCTGTCCAGCCCTGGCGCCTTCTCATCTGTAACACTCGCGATAGCTTTGGTCACATCTTCTAGATCAAGAAGCTCACTTAGCCATTGTTCGGCAGAGAAATTAAAATCGTCACCAATTTTCGGGGGATCCACTACCAGATTACATGAATCAAATATAAGAGAGAAGTGAGCAATTCAGTCATGTTCAGGAATGTGTCACTCTATACCAGAGGCTAGACAAGCCGAGAAAAAAGGGCATTTTATAACCTCACATAATGTTCTGCTATCTCTTAACTGGGCTGCTTTTTCCAGATCTTCCCAGGTTGTATGTCTGATTTCCTGTTTCTTGGTCTCTGTAACCCCTTTGTTTTCTTTCCTGGCTACCTTAATGACATCTATGTTGAGCAGAGCCATGTTAGTAGCCCTTTTGAGGGCTTTAAGTGCCAAGGTACAATCTGAAATAAGCCATGAGCGAAATGGGCGGCCTTTAGGTGGCTTATTCTTAGATAACATACAAGAAGCCATTCCACACATTGCTTTAAAAGTATTTCATTTGAGCAGGGATCAGCATTAGTAGAGAGGCAATAAGCAATATCATCTAAAGCCTCAGTAATCAATCTTTAAAAACATATTCGCATCCATGTGTTCCCATTGCATGCGGCCCCCTTATTTGCAGAGTAATGTATAAGGGGTCTAGTTGTTCTCATGGGGCTAGAATGATGGGAAATGAAAAGGTTTAAAGTAATAGGATTGTGGTCACCAAGAGGTAAATAAGGCACCTCATAACTCACTTGTTTATTGGCCAGATATAGAACAAAGCGTGTTATACTGCCTTTTCCTCTTCCTACAAATGTGGGGAAATTAGCAGAACTCTGACTACATATCTCTGATGTAAAAGACAATTCTGTGTGAGGATTTTCTGATTCAAAGTTTACCATAAGCAGAATGTGTAAAATGGCTGATGCGTTCCCCGTGACCATCTGTAACACGGCAAATGCGGTTGCCACTGAGGGCTTTTTACAATATCTAAATCACCAGCCCACATGAGCGCTGTATAGTTTCCCCAAATCTTCAATAATGCCTACTGGTTGCACTGAGAAAAAAATTAAATAAACATTTATTGACATTATGTTAATTGATTTTGTGTGCTAAAGCTTTAAAATTTGATAACATGGTTTGGAAACTACAACCTTGACCGTCTAGTTTCTTATGCCAATAGAAACAAAGGTAACCAAGCCCCCTTTGCTCCTTCCTATAACGGACGGAATTGCAGCAGAACAATAGGATTTAAAACCATCAATATGGATGGAAACTGAAACCCTGCTCTCCTGGCAACATATCATATCGAAACTCTGAATAAAGGATAGCCGATCCTCGTTGAACAATTTCTGGCATACAGGTCTGCCAAGTATCTCGCATCAGGCGTGACGCTAACGCATTTCAGTGCCGTGTTCCCGCATCACCGCACTGAAATGCATTGTCACGCATTTTGTCACTGACCACATGGCTGCCCACTTGACGCTAGGTGCTAGAGCGTGCCGGTGCTGACAGCCGTGTTTGCTCCCCGGGCCGCAGCAGACTTCACTCAATACCAGAAGCAGCAGCTCAACAGTTAAAGATCTGCTCTGCCTCTCTCCGACTCAGTGGTTGTTACAATGTTTCTTACTAACAATCTGTTCGGCTGCTGCTGAAATCCGGCCTCACGTCCTCCTGGAACAGGAAGTGAGGTCGGTGACCAGAAGCGGTGGGGCCAGCCCGGGGACCGGACTGGAGGAGTTGCAACTGTGTCATCCGGTCGGCGCCTGGTGTCCCTTGTCTTACTTTTGAGACTGTCCGAGTGAAATGCGCTGATGCTAGGCCTGCACAAGAGGGGCAATAATTTATTAAAATCCGGCCCGGCCGTATTGTTAAATCAGCGGTACGCGGCACAGAATGATCGACCACCTGCTGGTAGTCACACTCAAGGTCAGTCAGCCCAGCCGCCGCATGATGATCGGGCACTGCGGGGGACACTGCACGCAGTGCTGCACAGCCGTGCGGCTCAGTCACGGTCCGTCGATGCTGCCGGAACCCCTGTGGGCACAATGACTGAGCATGTGGTGACTCGCACCACCACCACAGCAGTATTGATCTCGTAGATCCGATGGACCCCACCGGCGCCAGCGGCCAGGCTGCTGAATTTGAACCACGCCAGCCCGGGCCCTCAGAGTGGTTCAGCAGCTGAGTCCTATCGTCAGAGTCCTGTGAAGCAGATGAGGAGTCAGGACAGCTGATCGGCCTGGACAAGTCTACTGCTGGAGGCGGACCGGGCAGCAAACTCGCATTACCACGGCCCGTGGTGACTCAAGGCCTGAACCTGCCTGCAGCAGGCCTTGCAGATCAAAGTTGCTGCCTTTAATTAGCACTGCACCAAAATAAAAGGGCAGACATTGGTTAAGCATGTTAACCATTCAGGGAGCCCGGCAACTAACCTGCAGTTTTATCGCTGTGGCCTAGGCAACAGTTGGAGCCCAGCATCAGTCCATGGACCGGAATGTACCTGAAACTAATTTTTCTCTTGAATGCAGCTCTTTTATTCTCTCTCTGTGATTGACTGTCTGGCTGACAGCTCTTACCTATGTATGTGCTACAGTACATATATATATAGCTTTCTTTGTGCTTTGGACTTATCTTCAACGTTACAAATGGGGAATGTCATTTCTGAATGGGCATTAGTTTCTAGACACTTTACACATAACTTTTTCTAACTTTAACATTTGTTCCAGGATTTTGTGTTTAGGATTATGGAGTCCTCATCTGGGAAACTGATAAAGAAGTGCTCCTCATCCCAAAACGTATGGTGAATTAATAAAAAAAGTATATGAAACTCCACACCCCTTTTGTTGCCTGTGTGAAACGTTAACCATTTCTCTTTTGGTGTGTCAGCGTCTGGCATACCTTTGCATTTTCTCATGAAGGGACATACTCTTTAACACACAACAGCATCCAGACTGTAACCTATGTGTGTCTCAGCCTCACTCACCTGAGCATTGCCCAATGCAGAGTGTTTGTGGCCACTGTCCAATCAGATTAAAAGTGCACTAGGTTAGTTCCCCTCCATGTCTAGAGCTTTGCAGCTGTTTCAAGATCTCCTTAGAATTTCTTGTTGTTCAAATGGATGTAATTTCCGATATTTATGGGTTTCTCTCATCTTCATTGCTTAATTTTGCTGGGTAGAAAGTGTCACTCATAGTCGTTGAAATGTCACTCATAATTACACTGAAATTATGAAAATGTCACAAATAGCAATCTGATACCTTGGCAGCTATGGGCGTATTCCAGCTAGGTTTCAAGATGCAAACTTAAAATCTGGTTCTCAGCTAGGTTTTGGGCTCTGTTTGGACTTAGAGCCAACTGCAGACTGATGGAAGAATTAGGAACAGTATCTAAAAAGCTAGTTTCTCCGTCAGAGCTGGCAGAGATGTGCTGTCAATCATTTTCTAAGAGGTTTGACAATGCTTCAAAGTGATTTGTAAGAGCAACTGGGGGCAATGTCACTGTTCTTTGTGTGTTTCCCCAGCTTAGTCTACTCCCTATGTCCATGCCAATAATAAAAGGTAATGATTCAGAAAAGGGGGTGGTGATGGACAGAGCATCTGAATTAAGCAGAATACTACTACCCAGTCAGCAGATCAGGGCTTAATCCATCACCGTTTTTTAGCTCACTGCACCATCCCAGCTCAGAACCTAGCTACATGCAAATTAGTCTGTCCCTGGCCCAGTGCATCATGGGGACAGGGCAGACCAAACTACCAAGCCAATTCTTTTACTGGAAAGGAAACAAGCTTCCGGGGACCGGTTTCTGGCATTACATCCGTCTTCGGCCCGGCTTGCTTGAATCCTGATGGTGCAGTGAGCAAGGGACTCACATCTGAGCATACCCTTCCACGCTTGTGGTGGACAAAACGATTCAGAAAAGGGGGTGGTGATGGACAGAGCATCTGAATTAAGCAGAATACTACTACCCAGTCAGCAGATCAGGGCTTAATCCATCACCGTTTTTTAGCTCACTGCACCATCCCAGCTCAGAACCTGGCTACATGCAAATTAGTCTGTCCCTGGCCCAGTGCATCATGGGGACAGGGCAGACCAAACTACCAAGCCAATTCTTTTACTGGAAAGGAAACAAGCTTCTGGGGACCGGTTTCTGGCATTACAGCCGTCTTCGGCCCGGCTTGCTTGAATCCTGATGGTGCAGTGAGCAAGGGACTCACATCTGAGCATACCCTTCCACGCTTATGGTGGACAAAACGATTCAGAAAAGGGGGTGGTGATGGACAGAGCATCTGAATTAAGCAGAATACTACTACCCAGTCAGCAGATCAGGGCTTAATCCATCACAGTTTTTTAGCTCACTGCACCATCCCAGCTCAGAACCTGGCTACATGCAAATTAGTCTGTCCCTGGCCCAGTGCATTATGGGGACAGGGCAGACCAAACTACCAAGCCAATTCTTTTACTGGAAAGGAAACAAGTTTCCGGGGACCGGTTTCTGGCATTACAGCCGTCTTCGGCCCGGCTTGCTTGAATCCTGATGGTGCAGTGACAAAGGGACTCACATCTGAGCATACCCTTATACGCTTGTGGTGGACAAAACGATTCAGAAAAGGGGGTGGTGATGGACAGAGCATCTAAATTAAGCAGAATACTACTACCCAGTCAGCAGATTAGGGCTTAATCCATCAGATGGATCAAGCCCTGATCTGTTGACTGGGTAGGAGTGTCTGCTTAATTCGGATACTCTGTTCATCACCACCCCCCCTTTTCTGAATCATTAATAAAAGGTAGGCAATAAAAGAAACCTAATTGGAGAGCGCTTACTTTTGGATTTCTGGAAAGGAAGCTGAGTCAATTGTAACAACAAAAAACAAACACAGTCGGGGTCTTTAAAATTGAGAGCCACACAGTCCCCATTTGAAGATTTGGGTATTTTAACCATCCATTTCACCTTATGGGCCATAAGGATTGTATCCGCTACCTCAAATTGGCAACCTGCATTTTTCTTACACCAATGCGATGCTTTGTTTATGGGACATTGAGAATCGTCTTGGACTCCTTCATTCAGAGGTCGAACCCCCTCAAGATAATCGTGCACAAAGTACTTTTAGGGGACAAATGTAGATGGACCAGTTAGAGGCTGAAGGTACAGACTGGTGTGTGAGCATGCACAAATTTACATTCCCGGAAGAAGATGAATGTGCATGCTATTGATGGCATATAGGTTTGTTTTTTGGCTCCTAGTCCAGGGCAATCGATTGGCCTACAGAAGCGTTATTGACAGAATGTCATGTTATTTGAGTCTGTAGGACAACTGCATGATGGTCCCCTATGTTGATTAATACACCTATATTAAATGCCTCAGTCAGAGATTGGATTTTATCAGCAAATACTTTTATCTGCCCCATCATTTCTTCCCGAAGTCAACATGATCTCCACAGTTCTAAAAATAGATTCACAACTATTTTTAAACGCGCCATCGATATTATCCATATCTACAGGATTATGTGTGGCTGACTAGGTCTGGGCAGGGAGTGAAGAAACACCATTTGAATCCGCGTGAGGAAGATCTAAAAATCAATTTGGAGGAGATTGCCCTATTGCCAAGATTAGATTAGAAGTGATGATGGGGTGCCGCGTGGGCCCTTGACCCCCCATAGCCCCAGGGAGGCTTTTCGTCCCTCTCAAAAAAGAAAATAATTCTCAAAAATAAATAAAAGGACGAAAGTTGCATCCAGTAATTAGCCCACACAATGAGCATTGAAACGTGCAAAAATACATGGACCCACCATGCCGAATGCGAGAATCCGTTCACGAAAAAGAAGACAATAAATCCTCAGCCAGAAGAAAACTCAAGAGACGTGGCCCAGCCCAGTCTCTTGGCCGGGGACGGGTGCAGATGAGCTAAGTCTTGGCGCACGCCCGGACACATCCTGTGCCGCTGTATTTAGAGAGCGCTTTATAGCGTGATACCAGGCTGAGCCCCGCTTCCTGGTGGAAGTGTCACCAGGAGATGAAGTCTCATCCCAAGAAAGTGCTTTCAGCAGCGTTTGCAGAGTCATTGTGCCAAAACTATGCAAATGTGGAGTGTTTCAACCTTTTATCTAGTTGTAAATCTAGTTTACCGATCGTGTGACCCCTGGCTGTAAGTATCAGTGAGGTCTGCTCCGCGATAAATCTTTTTGTGGATGGCATCGAGACGAGGGGAATGGGATGTATGAGCTTTAAAGCAAGAAGGCATGCACAAATAATTATGAACTGGGAAAATGAACAGTAAGAACTCATAAATAACTGAGATTATAGTAGCATATTTGAGATGCTAAAGAGCTATGGAAGTATCATCAGCCTTGATGAGGAAAGTCCCAGATGGAGTTTGTTAAGTCTGGTTTTAGACTGAGTAAGGTTAGTTAGAACTGAAGAGTAGTCTATGGAAGTGAGGGGATAAGTATCATACCCATGTGGCTCGTTTGGAATTACACATTACTTTGCTGAATGAAGGTTAAGGGCTTGTCAGAAATAGGTAACTTCTATCTTGAATGGAAAGTGAGCAGTTATGATGCTGAGGATCACTATAGTCAACAAAGATATTAGAGAATAATAGGTTTGGAATAGAAGGTGTAGTCATTATAGTAGCCAAGTTAGTAGGGTTAGTACCTTCGGAAGATAGTAGATTAAACACTATAAAAGAGAAGTGCAGCTGTTATTGCATTTCTTTTTGCAGAGCGTATTGCCAAAATTTACAAGGCGTGTTTTCAAATGATGCGGTGCTTGTGTAAGTAATCCATGAGCAGACGTTTCCTGTAGTGTGCCAGATAGATCTTTCAGGTGACCATTTCTGAGTCCATGAGATCAGCTATATTTTATTTTGTACAGCTCCACTGGGTACAAAAAACAGTTTTTTTCTGTTCAGTATTGTGTGTAGGTTTACAGGATCTATAAAGGAGAATTGTACAGAAAGAGATATGGGTGTATTCCTTCTGGAAATAAATGCTTTACATTTGTGTACAATGTCTTTATAGTAGTCATGGGCTATAATGATGGTAGAACCTTCTCTAATAATTTACTGTATATGCTTCATGTGATCGATTATCTTTTCTGAATGCACCTAGTTGAGGGGGTCTAAATATGAATGCTCTAGTGTATTTGAGAGTTTTAGGTTTAAAGGCTGGAACTCTGTGAGCTCTTATGATTTTGAAGTCATGGAAAAAGTCAGGGCCTAAATTTGTGGAATCGATTTTCAAAAACACACTAAAAGAGGGGGCATGGTTTTCAGATCCCTTGGGAAGACTGGATATGTGAAGGTTTCCCCTCCAGTTTCGATCCTCCAGCTCAGTGACATTTTTCTATAAAGCTGTTATTTGTTTGACTTAGTGAGAGCAGTATTTCACAGACTAGAGAGAGTGGAGATCTGTTTTTATACATAATAGTCTTTTTCCATGGAGTCTGTACTAGATTTTGTGGATTGCACAAGATCATGGAAAGTTGCATGATCACATCCACAGTTATGTTTGTATCTATTTTGCCTTTGATAGGTAAAACAGGAATTGGTTGTTCTTGTTTAGAGTGTTCTTGTCTAGCTTTCGTATCATTGTGGCTCATTTTTATTTCTTTTGGGTTGTGTGTTTTAATGATCTCTCAATTTAAAGTTTGTGCAGTTATACATAGTTGAAGAATACACTGATGTTCATTGATAGGGTGTATAAGATGAACCACCAGGCCAGAAATGCTTTGCTTTGTGACTTCTGATCCCATACCTTTACAGATGACACGTTGGAGTTCAAGTATATATTGGTACCACAAAGGTCCTTGCATGGTTCAGAAATGGGAGATCACTTAAATGGGGTAAGGATTTAGCCTTACAGCTAGAAGGTCGACTTGGAGGCTGGGGAAACGGATTCGAGTCTTGGCAACAACGCTCAACATCCTATGATTCTGGGCAAATCACTTAATCTCCTCGTGCCTACAAAAATGAATGTGTCCTTGTGTAACGAAATTGGCGCTCAAGTAAAGAGCTCAGATACCTGGTATCTTTGGGTCTAGTTTGTGCAATATACAACTATAAAAAAAAGCACAGCATTCCTCTTTACACTGACTACTGTGGTGCTGACTTGTATGAGCAGACAATAGAGCTTTGGGAGTGGCGGCTAACCAGCGGGAGGCCTGCCCCTCCTGGGGGGTTTTGGTCCTGGGGGCAGCCAGGACCTGAGTTTGGGCTGGTTGAGTTGTTTGGGTTTCCTTTGGGCTCCTCCGGCTTTGGTTGGGCTGGCTTTGGGCTGGGGGCCTTTATAACCGGCCATTTCAGGGAGCAACCCACCATTTTGCATGGGGTTTGGGGGGGTTTTGCAGGTACAGGAGGGGGTAGGGCTTTTTGGGGGTACCAAGCAGGCAGTGAGGTGGAACTGTGGGTCTTGCACGAGGGGCACAGTGGGAAGGGGTTGGCTGAAGGGGGGCGGTGAGTGGGTTCTGGTTGGCGGATTTCAGGGCCTGGGCTGGCGCACAATACGGCGAATAGGCCCGGGGTGTGCCAGAGGGATGGGGCAGCTGGGGGCAGTCGGGGTAGTATGGGGGAGGCGGTGAGAGCACCCAGGGTGGAATGGGGGCCTGCGGTTTTTTGGGGGGAGATGGCGATTCCGTGAGCTGGCAGTTGGAGTCTCTAGTGTGGAGCAACGGAGAGGAGGAGGACGGCGACTCGGGGTATGGGGGTGGGGCTCGCTAGGAACGGGAGGGGAACTGGGTGAATGGCGGTCTACCCCTTTGCATCGGGGGACTCATTAATCTGGGTGGGGAGGGGTGCTGGGGGAGCGCGGTGGGACACGGGTGAATCTGGTGGAGTTGGGAACCATTTCAACCCCTGCATGTTGGAATCCACCTATTTCTTTCAACAGGAACATATGGTGAGGTGCTCGGCATAGCAGCATGCGGCTCCAATCCACCGAGGGGATGGGCCGGCTCTGCCTTATGCGGGCAGTTGGGCTCCCACAAGGGACTGGACGATGGCGTCCTATGGGGGGCGGGCGGTAAGTCCCCGCCAGCCCCACCCCGAAGGGTCGAGATGGCCACCGGGGGATGGGGTGAGGTCCGTCAGTACAGAGCAGGACCCCGAACAGTGTCATGCGGAGAGGCGAAGGGAGAGTGTGGATTTGGGGGAGCTGCTCCGTTCTTGTAGGGAACAGACAGGACTGAGCAGGCTGGAACCCACGGAGAGCAGGCAATGGTGGGACAGGATGGCACTTGCAGGTTTGGACAACGAGGAGGGTGAGATGTCCCTGCTAGACTATGATAATTTCAGCACAGAGGAGGGGGAAATACTGGAGGGGCGGGGGAAGGACAGGATGGGGGGATCGGAGTAATGCTGTTCCTAGTCTTTTGCAGGCACAAAAGAGGTGCAGAGCTGATAGAGTGGCGGCCTCCCCTGCTTCACTGGTTAGGTGGCGGATCCGGTGCAGACGCCAACCTTGACGCCAGGTAAGGAACAGTGCGGGGCCCAATGTGACAAGGTGTCGGTCGACACAGATGCTAAAGGAGGGGAAGAATGGGTGCGCCTAAATAAAGGAACGTATGTGCGGGACACGGGGGTGGGACCAGACGAAGCGGGTGCCAGAAGGGGGCGGGTGCGCAAACACAAAGAAGGATGGGGGACCAAGTAGGGTAAGGAGGGAAAAGAGAGTCACGATATACCGGTGGGCAAGCTACCGTATATGGGCATTACGAAACCCCTGGGGGCGCACTTGTTGCTGGCCACCAAGGAGAAGATTTGGAACGGGGACCATGTGGATATCTTAAAGCTCCTCCACCGTGAGTTGACAGCGAAGGAGGGGTCAAAGGAGGAGGAACAGGAGTTGGCCAAGCGGCCGAAGGTCCCCATGAACATAGAAAATTGGTCGGCGGGTTCTTTGATATTCGCCAGCGTGTACTGCGAGAAGTATCCGGACCTGTTGGTCGTGCTTTTTCAATATATGGACATGAGCCGGCAGGCGCAGGTCACGTATGGGGGTTATGCGTGGCCGCATTATGATGAGGAGTTTCGAGGACGCTTGGCGGCGGACCCGGAGCCGAAGTGGGGGAAAATCGACTCAGATCTGTATCAGCAGACCATGAGGGGGGGGCGAAGTTTGGGAAACGATCTATACCCCAGCGGTTTACGTCTCGTGCCTCACCCCTTTCCTGCCTGTCCCAACCATGGGGGGGTGGGGCAAGGAGAGGTTGTTGCTGGTGCCACGGGGGGAGCATGTTGGGACTACACCAAAGGCGCATTTGCCAGACAGTATTTTAGATTTCGGCATAAGTGCTCCAAATGGGGGCAGCGACACCCGGTGTTGCAATGCTGGGGAGTTGGGGGCGGCACTCAGAGCCAGTAGTCCACGACGACAGGGCCACAGACCGGGGCAGAGAAGGTAAGGGGGGTCAGATGGCACTGGGAAAAGGCTCATGCGCCAGTTAAACAGGACCGGCTGGAGACCCTTCTAGCGTCTTATCCACGGAACGAAGACGCAAGTGTGTTACAGCAAGGGTTTCGGGAGGGTTTCCGGCTGCGGTACGAGGGTCCGAGAATTGCCAGGTGGGCCGAAAATCTGAAATCGGTCAATGCGCACAAGACATTGGTACTGGACAAATTGGTCAAGGAGGGGTGAGACGGACGGATGGGGTCCCCTTTCGGGAGGACCCCATTCGGGATCTGATTATCTCTCCTATCGGAGTAGTGGCGAAGAAGGAGCTGGGTCAATATCACCTGATTCAGCATCTGTCGTGGCCGGAAGGGACGTCGATAAATGATTATATATCGGCAGAACTATCTTTGGTGTCCTACTCTTCCGTAGATGTGGCACGACGGTTGGTGGCGTGGGTGGCGGCGGGCATCCTCATGGCAAAATGCAACATCAGGTCGGCCTTCCGGCTGCTACCGGTACACCCGGATGACTACCAGATGTTAGTAATCGAGTTTGACGGAGCCATATTTGTAGACAAAGCGCTGCCCATGGGGTGTTCGATATTGTGCACGTTGTTTGAGCATTTTAGTACCTTCTTACAGTGGGCTTTTTCCTGGCACACAGGCAAAGAGACAGTGACGCACTACATGGATGACTTCTTCTTGGTGGGGCGGCCTGGTTTGGTGGACTGCCAGCAGCAGCTGGATGGTTTTACGGAACTCATGGGCTACCTGGGTGTGCCCCTGGCACCAGAGAAGATGCACGGTCCCAGCACGGAGCTGTCATTTCTAGGAATAGAGCTTGACTCCGTGGCCATGGAAGCACGCCTGCCAGGGGACAAAAAGGTGGACATGCTGTCGTTGGTGAACAACATGTTGAAGAAACAGAAGGTGACAGTTCGTGAGGTGCAGGTTCTTCTGGGGCATTTGAACTTCGCGTGCTGCGTCGTACTAGCGGGTCATACATTTTGCAGACGGCTGGGCCTGGCGCTGTCCGGACTGCCACTGCCACATCATCATCTGCGATTGTCGGTGGGGAAGAAGGAGGACCTGCGCATGTGGTGGGCCTTTTTGGAATGCTTCAATGGTATACCCATGGCACCTACCGAGTACTGGGAATGGGACGTGACCATCTCATCGGATGTACTGGCGGGGGGAGGGTTGCGCAGAGGCATGGCCGCCGCATTGCCAGGGTGGCTGGAGGAGCATTGCGTTCTTGGAACTTTTCCTGTTGGTGGTGGCGGTGACTGTGTGGGAGCGAGAGCTGGCACACAAACGGGTGATCTTCAAAGTGGACAACATGTCAGTAGTGTAGATTGTCAATAGGCAGTCGGTCAGGGACCCACAGGTGCTCAAGTTGATGAGGGTGTTTGTACTGCGATGTTTGGAACATGACATTTATTTTCAAGCCCGACATGTGTCAGGATTGGACAATGACATTGTGGATGCTTTGTCTCGTTCACAGTGGCAGAGGTTCCATGGGCTAGCCACGGAGGCGGATGAACGCAAGACGCTGGTGCCGTTGGGACTGTGGTCAGTAGGAGAGACCGGGTTGTACAACTGGTAAGAGCGTCGGTGGCCGTTTCTACCTGGAGAGCATACGAGCAGGCACGGCGGGAATTTTTGGAAAAAGGGGCAGGGCGGCAGATCAATCGCCGGCTCCGGAGCAAACAGGTAGTGCAGTTTATGCTGCAGATGATGGACAAGGGGATGTCGAAAGCTACGATTACCAGCAAGTTGTCACCATCGCTTTCACAGGGAAGTTGCGGTGGGGTTACGTGCCGTCAGCGGGGGAATTGGGCGCGCGTCTATTGGAACGTTGGGTGCGGGAGAGGGGCGCCAAGGTTAGTCAGCGCCGGCCCATCACGGCGGGTAGGCTTGATACAGCTTTTGCCGACGATTTGCCGGAACTGGGAGGAAACTATTTTGTTTTCCACACTCATGTTGTGGGTGTATTTTGGGGGTTTTTGAGTGTCAGAACTGGTGGGGCCCAGAGGGAGGCTGGTGATCCATTGGGAGGGGGTGGAATTGTGGTCTCGGGAGGTGGCGGTTCTGTTACGGCGATCAAAGACAGACCAACGGAGAGCGGGGAAGTGGGTCGTCATGGGTCCCGTGGGGGAAAGTGCGGTGTGCCCAGCAGGGTGGGGGAGGGTTTGGCGTCCAGGAGGAGAGCGGCGAAAGGGGACTTTTTTGCCGGGTCAACAATTGAAAGGTGACGACGGCACAGCTGCAATGGGTCCTTCGGCACGCCCTGCACACCATGGGTGAGGACCCAAGGTTTTTGGGGACACATTCTTTTCATATAGGTGCGGCGACGGATGCAGCCAAAAATGATTGGTGGGAGGAGCTCATGCGCTTGGGGCGTTGCAAATCAGACTGCTACAAGACATACATCAGGTTGAGGGGTATAGGGATGGAGGATTAAGCTTTAATGCGGTTCCCTTGTCTTACATATGTGTCTTTTCAGGTGCAGTGGCGGGCGGACGAAGCAGTCCTGTCTTTCTTCATTGTGGGACACTCCTTTCTGAAGTAAGCGGAACATGCTGAGTGGGCTAAGAACAGGAGTCTTAATCTGGAATTGGACCCTAGGCTTTTTGCGTGTCATTGGCAGGGAAAAGGGGGCATGAGGTGGCAGGAGCTGTTGCCAGCCTTGAGTAAGGTGGTCAGGAGGGGAGTTTGTCCGGATGTTTTAGTCATTCACCTGGGGGAGAATGATCTAGTACAATGCAAGGGCCTACTTTGGTGAAGCAGATGAAGCGGGATTTGCTGGAGGTCCGTGGCAGTGGTCAGGTTGCCATAAAATATGGTCAGAGTTTATACCCAGGAGGATTTGGAGAGGAGCGGTGTGGTAGGCAGCCATAGATTGGGCGCGTAGGAAGATCAATAGGGATATGAGGATTTTCTGCGAGAAGGAAGGTTTTGGTTGGATGGAACACCCAGAACTGCGCTATGCGGCAGTGTACTTTTTTTAGAGAGGACCGGGTCCACCTCTCTCGGTATGGAATGGAATTGTACGTAGTGCAACTGAAGGAGGCTCTGGAAAAAGAAATAGGGGTAAGGAGATATCCAAAATGTCAGGATGCCTAGGGGGGATCGAAAGCCGTCAGGACGACTTTCGAGTTGTGTTTTTCCTAGGTCCTAGGGGATTTAATGAGCTGTGGTTTACAGTTGGGATGAATATAAGAAGTTATATAGTTAGGTAGGTAGGAAAGTTAAGAATTGCAAGTTTGTGTTTATAATTGTTGCAGGGGGAACCATGTTTAGGGGAGGGGGTATGTCAGGAAGAATATATTTAGCTAGGTTTCGTTTTGTACATCACAGGCCAAGGGAAGTCATTTGTAAGGTGCACCTGTTTCCAATAAAGCATCATTTTTCACACCAACAAGCTGGTTTGTGGTCTGTGCTGCCCCCTCCCCCTTGTGGGTCCAATTGGGCTTTTGGAGGGGAGGCTGGCCAGCGGGAGCCCTGCCCCTCCTGGGGGGTTTTGGGCTGGGGGCAGCCAGGACCTCAGTTTGGGCTGGTTGGGCTGTTTGGGCTTCCTTTAGGCTCCTTGGGCTTTGGTTGGGCTGGCTTCGGGCTGGGGGCCTTTATAACCAGCCATTTCAGGGAGCAACCCACCATTTTGGTGGTAGTGACCCAACAGCCGGCTGTGGGGTGATCCTGGGGGTTTGTACCTTTTCTCGCCCTCCCACCCTTTTTTGGGGTAGTTTCTTTCTTTGTCTGGGCTTTCATTGTCAGTTGGGTCTTGGCAAGTTTGTTGCAATTTTGAGACGGTCTTATTGGGAGCAGGTGCTTCAGGGGGGTGCAATTGTATGGGGGGTTGTTGCTGGAGCAAGTGCTGGTGTGTTTCGACAGGCTTTTGGGGTGGTGTTTTTTCCTAAATCCTAGGTATTTAGCGAGGTTTAGTTTTGTACGGCACAAGCCAAGGGAAGTTATTTGTAAGGTGCACCTGTTTCCAATAAAGCTGCCTTTTTCACACCAACAAGCTAGTCTGTGGCCTGTGCTGCCCCCCCTTGTGGGCCCAATAGCTTTATGGCGCTAATCACTCAGCTGCATATGTAATCTCGCAAGGCTGCCTTTATCAAATATACTATAACGGGAAGAGCCCGTTAGATGTGGGACCTTTCTTGATATTGACTGCCAGCAATGCCCTCCTTTATTTTTAAGGCGAGACTCAGCGCTGATCAAGCATGCGAGTAACTATATCCATACAGAGAAAATAATTTAGTAAAGAAATTGTACAAGTAACTAGTGGGAAAAAGCACTCAGGAATAATGGTGCTTGGCTCACAGCTTCCAACTCAAAGTCAGACAACCTCCGAGACATCGTGCACAGTCAGTAGTTCAGGTGTGGACCTCTGTCATGGAATAACTTCTTTGTACTGTTAATCGTATAGAAAGGGATGGAGCCCAGGGGTCAGAGAACACAGAGTAGGACCACTGCTTCAGAAATCTAGTACTCCATAGACACCATCTTAAAATTACGCAGTACGAAGTCCAAGGTTGTGTATGGCATTGAGAACTCGCTTATCCAATGCTCCCACAGGACAATGGAGGATTCAACTGGTGGTCGCTGATCTCCTGGACACAAGACAGGTTTGGGTCAGTGAAGCTGAGTCTCTAACATGCTGGTTGCAAGCACATTCCCTCTTGGTGTGGCAGAGCTTACGAGCTAAGCAGCCATTTTCTTGGGCAGTAGCCACACTTTCTCTTAAGCCAGGTTTGAGAGTTTTCTAAGTTTGCACTTAACTAACTGAGCTACTTTAGTTACCTAAAATATACATCAAACTTTATAAAGTTAAAGAAATGGAATCATTGACTCTGGAGGTTCTTTTAAGGTGTCTTTTCATTTGCATTGAGGGTATTGTGCAGTTGTTTTCTGTGAATCAGTACTGTATGATTTTGTTGAAAGCGATAATTGCTCATTTTGCAAATAGTGTTGGGTTTTCATCAGATCTAACTTACAGCATGACTTTACTTGTGACCGATTTTGTAAGAAAACACCTATAATTAAACAAGGCTTCATTTGATAGTAAATGTGTGACTTTAACAGAGCCTTTGTTGAGCAGTTTCCCTGGCAACCTCCATTTAAGAATAGAAAGCATGGCAAGAAAGAGACTGTGCTCATGATTCTATGGCACAAACGACTGATAGTGTGAGGAGGGATTAGGAAAGGCACATCATTGGGACAAATATGCTGTGCTGCTTGAGTGGAGAGTTTACCCAATATATTTATGAGTTGGATGACATATCTAAATATTAACCCATTCAAGTAAGCTTTAGCTCTTTCGTTGAAATGCAACACGTGGGTTGTCGATTGTCTGACACCAAGACTATAGAATGCCCCTCATTTGCCCCCAAGAGCACAGAAAACGTCCTCCTGAAACCTATACTGTTTCGAAAGGAGCTTGGCTGAATTGGAACTGTGAGAAAGTTACTTAAACACATAGGAGCAGGAGTGGAACTCCTGGACCCGGGAGAGTGGAGAGGTTCTTTCGGACATGAAAGGTAAGGGGATACTTGTTCCCTACTAAATATACAATAACCTGTGTAGTATCCTCCTCTTAGGGGTGGCAGTATGGTAAGGAAGGAAAATAAGTTACACCTCCGCTCCACCCCACTCAGTGGTGAGATCAAAGGAAAAAACAGTTTTATACAGCCCTCACCCACTCCAGTAGTGGCATGCTTCATCATCAGGCTCACCCTCACTCCTAAAGGTCCTTCCTTACCATACTGCCACCCCTAAGAGGAGGATACTACACAAGTTATTGCACTGTGAGAAAGCTGCCTGGGTAAAGTCAAACCGGCTAGAGCATGGGTTCAGTGTGCCCGCATTGCACGTATCAGACCCCCCCCAGCTAATTATCTTCTGACCTCTCTCACAATCATGTACCATAGAGCTGCAGGAGCCGAGCCAGAAGTCACCATACTGATGTATAAGAGAGGCTTGTTGCTATATAAACACATTATAGAGAATATCCGACAGCAAAAAAGGTTTAGGCAATATGGGATTTCAAGCACCAAATTAATCATACTTTATTGAGTGTGCACACAGATCTTCAAGGATGAGGCATTTCTAGTGGCAATTTTTCATTTAATGCCAAGTAAATTCAGCAGAAAACAATGTGCTACATGGAGATAGATTAACAAGGTGTTATGCTGCTAAAGAAATGAGAATTGAAAATATTCAGCCTGGTGGCTCTATGGAAATGATGTTCACATCATTTAATAAATGAAATGAAATGCATGAATAATGATGGCAGGGAGCACAAACGGACAAGGACTGAAAAAACCTGCTGGAGAAAACACTTGATGTGATAAAGATGACAGCATTTGTACTGAAGTAGCATTACCTTCCATTAAGAAATAGGAGTCGCTATTCCATTTAAATGGTTATTCTAAAATGCTTCAAATTACAATCAGGAGTAGGTCTCTTGGTGCAGTAGAAAAGATACATCAGGCAAAACTGACCCATCACCAGATATAAAAATCTAAATCCTTGTCAAAGAGGCAGGATTTTAGTTTTCAACAAAAAAAGAGGAGGTTTGTGTGTATTTGACACTGAGGAGATTTTCACAGGTTAGAACTTGGCACAAGAAGTTATCTATCTCTGCACCAGGCCTGAAGAGACACAATAGTGAAAAGCACATTTTCATTTGACTGCAGTTTGAGTGAAGAAAAGGAGTGTTTGAACATATGGGCAAAGCCTATGGGAAAACTGAGATGAAGGATATGGCACATCACATCTGCTGGCTTAAACCATTATCTTTCTTATTAGGAGCCCTGGCAGCAACTGGTTTGAACATTTTAAGGCCAAGAATATGACTTGCAGTATATTGAGTAGGCTGCAGATGTCATGGAGATTAGACAGACAGACCTGCATATACCAAATCCAGTCTTGAGTGGACAAAAGCAGGAACTACTGTAATTCTAAAAGGGATACTTGGAAACATGAAAATCTGCCACAGGCATCCCTGCTGAAAGAAGCTGGCCTTTGAAACTGAAGAAATTTGAGAATTAAGTGAAAGGTCCACACAAAGCATGACTTCTATATTTTTCACTATTCCAGTGGGATCTGGAGCAATGCCAATGGAATGGACCCAGAAATGCTTCTACCACTTGTTCAGCTCATTTTTCATTAAACGCATCGCTGCGGCGGTTATTTTTCGGCTACGTGGCTTTTTTCTAAAAGCTGCGTTAGATGACGAGCTCGTCATCAGCATCGAAGGGGTTAAGTAACTTCTCAGATGTTGAGGGATGAGGGAATGAGCCTGAAACAAACAGTTAACATTCATTGGCCATTTAGAGAAGCTGTATTCTCTACCCTCCACCCCCGATATACAACATTAGTTGGGATCAAGTTATTAATGGGACATATTCAAAGAATCACTTGCATGTTCCAAAGGAATATCTACGATTCCATGCCACGGAATGCACTAAAAAAATTTTTTAGTCTGGTCAAGTACCACGAGAAAAAACTTACTCCGTTATCATTCAAAGATTTATTGAAAAGAAAGTAATTTTAATGATGAAAGAAGTGATTTCTGAATCATTTTGCTGTGGTTGTGATACAGCAAAAGTACACCTCTCAAAAGTACTTATTTAAGTTATCATTGGCGACATGCACTTATGAAGGGAGGGTCCTTACTTGTGGTATATGAAGCCTATCCATGTACATTACCAGGTGCTCAGAAGACAACTCAGACCAACAGAGTGGATCCAACTGGTGTATGCAAAGATAAACTTTCCGTCTCTGGGCAAGAGGTAAATGGTGGGAAAAGCTTAAATACCTCGTGGTCAATCAATCCACTCTCTTTCCAGATTTTACATTGCATGTATAATTTAGCTTGAAAAGCAATGAGATTGACTTGCATTTTTTGCAAACAGTTCTGGTCTGCTAGTTATTCTGATGCTTCAGTCGCATTATCACTTATGCTCAATAGAACAGTTCCTCCCTTTTCATACAGTCTAAATATTACCTATTGTTGGATCAAGGCTGTTTGTTTTTCTGGGAGCCCGACTCTGTCCTGCCTTCACTGCTTTTGTTTTTTTACATTTATCTCATCATTGAACAACAGGACAACTTTCTCAGGCACAATAATAATTCAGTTTCACTACTGCCATATTGGAATGTTGACTAACTCTCAGTCCAGTCTATGGACCTGCATATGAATAAACTCACATCTGCAGAAACCAAATATTAACTAATCCTATATTGATTATCCACTCTACGGCACACTATGTATCAGTGTCAGGTATAGTTAATTTACTGACATTGGTGCACAATTGCACGGTCTATTATTCAGTAAAGAGTGATGAGATGAAGAACTTAAGCAAGGGGAATTTACATAATTATGTCTGTCTTTATTTCAATCAGTCAAATTATAGTCTCTACCCAGGAAGACTCAAAGGACCAACTTTAGGCGTGGATGTCTCAATCAGGAAGGACTATGTTATGTTGCATTTTTAAATTACACTAAGCTTACTTCTTCTTCAAAGAATTGATAATAATTGCTCACTGAGGCCCAGATATACAGAGATTTGAATCAGGTTGTTTTACTTTTTTTTTACGCAGTCCAATGCTAAATTCTTTTTTGGATTTACAAAGCCACGCACATGTTGCTGCCTTGCTTTACCTTGCATCAGGAAGGCATTACGTGGTTGGTGCATGTGCATTCCAGAGCATCCCCCCATGGAATTTGATGCAAACCCATATTTACAAAGGCAGGTAGACATACGTTCGTGCCAAACTGAGTCTGGCGTAACAAGGAGGAATATCTCTTTCTCCCTGTTATTTCCTCTTTGCATGTATGCTTCATTCTGCAGCATGCATACAAAGAGGAAAAAGCCGCAACTTACAGTTTTTGTGCAGGAAGATACCCCTTTCTGTACAAAAACTATTCTTACCATAATGCAGGCACCATTACACCATGGCGCACGGGAGCCTGTGCTGGCACTAGGCAGAGAGCAGAACTGCACCATTTTGTTGAAGATATGGCAGAGACTAGTTCTGCCTTCTCCCTTTCATGAAACACAGCGCAGCAACTCCACCCGCTGCACAGTGTAGCATGAAATGTTTGTAAATCCGGGCCTGAGTCCGTTTACTGGCCCATCACCAGCATCAAAGTTGGAAGAGCTCACTGTGACGGCGAGAATGATACGACTTCAGCCTCTTGTATAATTCTGATAAAGCAAGGTCACTGCACAATCCTTGTAGAATCCATGCCTAATGTGCAGGTCACTCAATTGTCAGAGGGCTTACAAATTTAAAGAGGGCCAGCTCTGCTGATAAAGCTGGAGCCCAGATCTTACATTAGTGCAGCTTCACAGGGGGCAATGCAAAGCACTCAGAGTACCCATGGATGCATGTAGGCTGTGGAACCACAACACAGCTCTGTGTCCCTTAAAGACTGAGTGCATTACTTTTTTACTCAATCATAATCCTGCATATACCCGAATATCAGGCCATGCCTGTCACACATAGTTTTGTTTCCTTAAAGCTTACATTAATGTTTTAGTTCCTTCTGCATGACACTTAGTTTGTCTTGCAGAAACTATGAAACTTGATGTGTGCAGCAGCCACACTGCTGAGCTAACAATGCTCCCAGAAACTGGATGGGCTTCTTGGACAGCGACTAATATCATGGTCTGCAAGAACAAGGAAGAGGGCCCCCTTTAAATCCAGGTTAAAATGTAAAAAATGTAAATTGATACTTGTATAGCGCACTACTCACCTGCAAGGGTCTCAAGGCGCTTGTACAAATACCGCTGTGGAACCCATCCTGGCTTTCCCTGTGAGGCGTCCACTCCTGGGCACCCCCAAGGTGGAGGCCAGGCATCCTTAGTGTTGTGGGGGCCATTGTGGAGATTAAGCAAGCTATTGCCCAGAGTTGCAGAGTGGGACTCCATGATTGGAATAGGCACCGAGGCGAGAATTATCAGGTCCGTGGAATTTTGAGCCCAAGACCCACCGAGGCGGGGAATTGAACCCTGGTCCGGGGCTAGACCTCTGCTGCCGCTCTAATCATTGAGCCACACTTCTCCACTTCGTACAAACCCACCTCTTTGATTAATAGGGACGCAAAGATTTACTCTAAGATTTATGGCAAGGTTATAGACAAGTTAGTATGTCCTGGGCAGCACGGTTTTATCCCTGACAGAGGTCTACCTATCACATCCCTGTATCCGACGCTCAATTTCTGTGCTGGATGCAGCAAGGGCATTGGACCATCCCCTAGCCTTGATAATATTAGACACTGAAAAGGCTTTTGACAGGGGGGCATGGGACTATTTAAGGGTGGTACTTAAAAGGAAGAGATTAGGCCCTGGCTTCATTACTGCCATGTGAGACACAATATAACAAACCAACTGCAAGATTGCAAATAATGGGAAGGGAATCTGAGCAGAGCAGGATTGGCAGAGGGCCTAGGCAGGGATGTCCATGTTTACCCCTTTTATTAGCCATTTGTACGGACCCATTGCTACCAAGACTGGAGCAGAATGATCTTATTATGTTGGCGTGTGCTGATGGCATTGCTCTGGTAATGCCTATAAGGGAGACAGAGAAGGAGGCAGAAGAGTTAGGGAGAATAGCTGGGTACCATCTGAAAAGGAGCAAGACCCAGATTATAGCTAATAAAGCAATACCATGGGAAGAAGAACGCATAGTCGATAGTGCAGTATAATTAGGTGTAAACATGACGGCTGGAATGGGAGATATTGTAGGGTTAAACTTCTCCACTCTGATTTAAAAAAGTATGAGGGATCTCATTTAGTTAAATAATTTATATTTAACATTGATTGGCTGCTGTAATGTAGTAAAGCTGTTATTATTACTGAAGGACCTTTATCTCTTTAGAGCAATCCCTCTGGAAATCGAACAAAACTGGTTTAAAAAAGTGGATGCAATAATCAGCGGGTTTATCTGGGAGTATAAAAGGGCGAGGAGAGCTCTAAAATACCTGACGCTCCCCGCGTCCAGAGGTGGTTGGGCGGTACCTTATTTCAGGTATTATTACTGGGCAGCAATGTTACAGCACATGGGGTTGCTCATCACGGATAGACATAGCAAGGTGTCAGGGTTCGAGGGTCTGCCCTCTACTTATGAGCTGTCATGGGGTGCCGAAGTAAGAGTTTGTTATTTAAGAAATATCGAGCCAAGCTACTATAAGAAGACAAAGTTTGAGGTGCTAAAGGCATCTATAAGATCTAGAAGCAGGTAAAGAGGAAGTTGAATCGAGGTCGGTATTATTACTATACCCCTCTCTGGCATTTACCAATCGCCCCAGCAGTATTTCACGATAAAACTTGTCTTTCCTGGGAGAAAGCAGGAGTTGGTAAACTATGGAATGTTTTCGCACAGGGTCAAATACATTAATTTGAAGATTCCCAAACTAGGTATGGACTAGCAAAGGGAAACTTTTTTAAGCACTTACAGATAAGGGACTTCTTGTTGAAAATAGATGATTTAACAGCAGAGCGTGTCCTGTTATAAGATGAAGTGGGCGGGGAATCTCGATCAGATATATTTACAAAGCTTTAAATGACTTAATGCCAGGTTACCTTGATGGTCGCAATTCCCAATGGGTCGCAAACTGTGAATTAACTCATTAATTTTCATGAGGTAGGTTGATTTGTGACCCACTAGGAATTTCTCAATGAAACGCAAAGAGTTTCCTACAATCTTAGGTGATGCGACCACAATACTTTAGTAAATCTGACCCTCTGTCATGCATTCAATGGATTCCTATCAGCAATGAAGTGTGCAAAAAACTGCAAAATAATGATTCTTTGTAAGAGATTGTTTATTCCTCTGAGTGCACAACTGTTATTGAGTGTTTCTTCTTACTAATTATTTTATATTAAAATTATCCCTGCAGAAGGGTGCACCACGGCGGGTATAAACACATGAAAAGTACAGATTAGCACATTGCCATGTTTAAACATCTTGTCACTTGCAGTAAAGTGCTGCACATGGAGCAATCACAGTAATACTGTGTATTAAATCAGTGCCAGAAAATGCCATTAACGAGCATAAAATAAATCACTTCACTGGGACTCTGAAGAATTCCACTAATGAAGACAACTTCTTCTCCATAAATATTCATATGAAGGAGGAATCACATTAAAGAAGGGCATGGAATGCATTCCTACATGTAATGTTATTATTCTGAAAGCGTTCATGCATACTTGATGCAATGTGTATGCAAGTGACTGTGGGCATGAAATTCAAAACTGCAATGTTTTTCTGAGAAAAGCTTGCTCGTGCTTTCTGTGAAATCAATGCTTGCATATTTCCTAAATGTTCCCCATCCTCTGCATTTATAGAATCGTTTTTTGTATCGGTGCGCTGGCATGTGGCTATCTAGGCCAACTTTACCTTCAGGGAGGCTTATGTATTTATTATTCAAGAACCCTCAAAGGAAGGAGATTGAACCTTTCATGTTCGTTTTTTAGGCAGGAAACCATATTGACAATCAGCGGATCCTAAAAATGAGTGAGCTTGTCACTGTGTGCTTTGCAAACGATATGAAAGGTGTTGAAAACTATAAATACATTCATGGCAATGGCATTAGATGTTAGGTGGACTGAGGGTTCGATATCTAATTTTCTCCCCTACAAAAGGTAAAGCACCGATTACGACCCGTGGAGAATGGAGTTCCCCTGCCTAGTTCCACTTGGCAAAAATATAATGGGCTGGTGCCCAAAGACCAGTCCGAGTTTAACAGCTGGAACATGTGGCTTGTAAAATCACTTTGGGAAAGGGCTGCATTGCTGCCCGGAGCTGTTCCCTTGGCCTCAACAAGGCACGTCGGCAGCATGTAAAAGTCTCTGTGCCAGCCATCCTTTTACCCTTCTTCTCTTCCTTGCCTCTCGCCCCCCTCGTCGTGAGACAGGTTAATTTTACCCTACTGATGATGTGTTGTTGCATTAGTAATCCTGATGACATGCCCATGCATGTCATCAGCGCCCTCCCGTTCTTTTATCACCTGCTCAGGGTGCAGTAAAACCCCTAGAAAAGGGAATACCGAGTGAAAAACTGATCAACAAATCCTAATTGACACCGTTAATCCCTATTCCATGGACATTCATTTGTAATTGCACAATACTGGCAGAGAGTTACCACAAATACAGGTCATTGCAGGTGCGGAGTTTGCACCACACCAGTACCACAGAACTTGAAATCTTGGCCTATGCCACTGCCAGCATCAGGAGTATGTTCTGCATCTGATGGGGCATGTGATCTGTCCTCAAATTGTTAACCAGATGGACTATCAGCTATCAGTCATCAGTGGGGCCAAGTAATTATTAGTGAAGATCTGCACCGAACAAGCCTTGAACAAGAGGCCAGGGATGCAGCCTTGTTTTTATAAGCCACCTCTGTAGCTGAGCCTGCAGCCACCCTTCTATAGCACGTGAAGATATCCAAGGAAGAATCCTGGTGACAGCCAGTGCAAAAGAACAAAGGCGTGGCATGAGAATTTATTTTAGTTTGTATTTTGAATGGACCGCCTGTGATGCAATCATTTTTTAAACATGATTGTGCATTTTTGTATGTATGTTCGTTATGTTCCTAGAAAGAAGTGATGGTGTTTCCTCTGTGCTAGATATTTCCTTGAAAGGCATTAAAATAACATTATTCTTTACATTTTTAAAATATTTCTCTGTTAAGCACGATTTTATTAATTCTAGGGTAAGTCTTCAATTCCCTGCCCTCAGTTATGTAATTTCTATCAATCTTTACTGCTAACAATTCTTCTTACTCCTCAAAATATACATTTTCCTAGACTCTCTGCTAAGTAAATGTTTTATGGCCTCTGTCCCTTTTCTTCTCAAGATACTGAGCCCATCTTTGATCCAAGAATATTAACCTCATGCTTAAATGAGGAGAAATGATTCCCTTACTTTTCCAATAAACATCCTCCATTATCTGCTCTTCGTTCCAGAAGCACACTCAGTTGTGAGTGATGGGCGATTGGCCCATTAATGTCTGGCTGAAATCTCAAAATAAACCATAGAACAATTTCCAGACAATCACTACCTGTCTTTCTACACAATGTGGGCCAGTTTTCGTGGAATATATGACATTACATCGATGTGTTTACACCGCAATACCTTTACAACGCAGGCATTACAACCAGGGGGCACCGGGCAATCCCCCGGTGCGCTGCACGGGTGGGGGCCGGTTTTGGGCCCCTGGTAATGACTTGTGTTGTAATTTATATAACAACACCTGTGCACACCCATAAATATCTACAATGCATAATATGTTTAGGGAGTATTTTTAGAAGAGAAACGAAGAAGGGCAGTCGGTGTTCGTTTAATTTGTTGAGTTTATTGCGCCAGCCGACACGTGTTTCATCAGCGTGCAATACACTCCAAATCTTCAGGGCTAAATCCTAATGGATGGTGCAGTTAATCCCCCACAACTGGTGATAATTCCAACCCAGTTAGGGTGTCGGTGGATTATTCAGCGGGTAATGGTCAGAAGAATAAAAAAGAAGCGATGTGGCTCTCTGAATAGTCAGTGGATACGCCGATGCTTAAGCTAGGACAGACGATGAAGGATCTCCATAGATTTGGTGTGTGGAGTTTCAAAGGAAATATTCTCTTAGGAGGTCATATAGATAATGACGGCAGTGGCAATTATTAGTCAGTATAGAAGAACTGTATCCAGACACGGACCTGTATTCCGTTCTGTACTCTAAAAGTCTGTCCTGCGGCAATTACGGCGTTCCTCTCGTGGCGATGGGTACAATACCCGCGTTGTAAAGGTAGTGCGGTGTAAACACCGCAATGTAACCAATGTTTCATGTTTTTGTTGTTTACTGTAAAAATCTATCCCACTGCGCCTTATTCCCCAGCTTGGTATGGTTGTGCTAGGGAAGCTTGTCTAACTTCCCTCTTCCTGGGTCTAGCTCCACCCCTAGCCCATCTTTTGTATCCTTTTCATGATAAAATGAATCAAACCATTAGTTTCACTCCGGTCCTACTTCTCTTATGAAGAAAGAACTCTGGATATCTTTAAAACCTTACATCTTCAAAATTATTCAAGCCCTCTCTGATGTCCAGATCCTAAAACAGGGGGCCGGGTGCTGTTTGTGGGCGCTGATGAGATAGTGTCAACCTTCATCTCTGAGGAGGTTGCCAGAACCAAAGGCAGTGACAAGTGATTCGCCTTTTGTCTAAACAGGGCTTTGATCAGAGACATTTTACTTTTGGCGAACAGCTGTCAAACAGGAGGTGCTGAGGCTCAGGAAGGTTACTGTCCCTGGAGAGGTTTAAAACTGCTACCCATTCACAACTCTCCTAGGTGGCAAAAGTGTGTAGCAGAAATTAATCACTGCTTGGCCAGGCAGGGAAGCAAATGACAGCCACTAGGCGTAATAGTGGCTACTAAAAAGGCAGAAATGAAACATCATTTCAAAAGTCATTTTAGTCACATCAAAAATGAAAATCCATGTTGACTGTTTTTTATTTTTGCTAATTAGTTAATGGTGCACAGATGGTGCTCCTATTGTTTTCAAAGCCAAAATTAGAAGAATTAGTATTTTACTACTGCACACGTTTACCAAAATAAGCTCCAGCCTAGCTCCTAGCATGGCTCTGTAGTCCAACCCTATTAGCATGTAAGTTTGAGTTCAGCTTGCAAGCTTTAATATTAACACTATACTGCTAAGCCTCATTGATGCAAGGCACAATCACAGTTGACTTACCTTATGTCAAATTTAGCACACTAGTAACAAAAATGGTTGTTTTTTTCAGTTCCAAGACTGGCCTGCTTCAGGCTGACATCCTTTGTTCATATTCTGACTCAAATGCAATCTTGTAAAAAAGATGCATTGAAAATAAACACAATAAGCTGCTCCAAAAAAGGATTTGAACTTTCTCCTTTCTTTGCTTTTCTCGAATGTAAATGGAGGAGTACCTACTCAAAGAACTGTTTGTATGAATTATTTTTGAGGCTCAAGAGGTCCCAAGCCTCGAGTAAACCTCCTCTGAAACTATTCTTTGCACACATTTGGGCAATACTATCCAGTACTGGTATCCAAAGACCTCTACAATTCAATATTAGACTCTAATGTGAGACAGCAATGCTTATGACTGAGGACGTAGCGAATTGAAACAGAGCAAGCAATTCTGATAAGGAAAGTCAATTGTGTGCGATCCTTGTGAGTCCCTTACTTACAATCTCTCTATTTGTCCTGCCATATTAATCAAAAGAGTAACATATCCCCACTCCACCCCTGAATGAGGGGATCAGAACAATGTATTTATACATTTTTTCAGCCGCAGTCCGTGCAGGTAACAGCGGTGGGGCCACGTGGGGTCGGGTGGGGGGGGCTATTTTGAGGGTAAATTAAATAAATAATGAATTTGCCATCTGCGGCGTCCCTCGAAATCCCCAGAACGCGGCACCATGGCTGTTACCTGCAAGGACTGCAGCTGCATTTTATATTGGCTTTCAATAATCAAAACCATTTCCAAAGTTTTAACGTTTTGTATCGTGTAGGCAAAAATATTTTTGGTGAATCTTTGGGAAATTTAAGCGAACACAAAGAGAGGCTAACATGCTTTTCTTTTAATTCTATGTATTTAAAAGTAGGGCCTTGTTCCTAGAACCATTTGACTGTTATGTATGTTTAATAGTTTATGTACTTTAAATTATTAGCTATAACACAAATGCCCTACGTAGTGTTTATAGTTTATGTGTATTTAAGATTTTTCATCCTCTTTTTCGGTGACTAATTGATAATTTTACGTTATGTAAACATGGCAAGCACTGCTGATGTTTCAGCCTAGCCATAATTTACTTTCTATGACAAAATCCCATTGTAATGGATGTTGCTTTGTAAAAAATGTGTTGTAAAGGTATGCGTTGTAAAAGTATGTGTTGTAACATCATACATTCCTTCATACTGGGTTACTGCATCCCGGCATGCTCAAGAACCTGAGTCTGGAGCCACCTTGTTTGCCATCTACCAACTTCAGGTATGCAGTTGGAAAGCAGCACGCTCCACCAGGGGTCTCCAACCTTTTTTGTAATGAAAGCTACTCATGTTTAATGAAACCTAAAATAGCTACCAACATTATTAGTGTTTTGGGGGGCGTGGTTTGGACGCCGATCGGGATGGCGGCGTGAGCTTGCAGCTCCGCACAGGATCCCGCTATTTCTCCTGAAAACCTCGCCTGGGGCGACCCCTGGTCGGCGCAACTTGTCTGCGAAGTGTTGGGGACCCACTGGTGAGCGGAGGAGCCCTCTTCGGGGTCCATTAGCCCCACAGAGACCTAGTTAGACGACATCCGAGGTGTCGCCCGGAGTGTGAAGAAAATGGCGGCGGCGAGGGTCGATGGTCTCTGAACCGAAACTAAGCGGATTTAGTATCGGCTAACGGGGTGGCCCGCCTGTGCGAGATCGGAGCTGCAGGATCTGCTGGCACGGACCTGGGGAGCGGGGGAGATTGGTGGTCACCGTCGGACTGGATCATCGGGGGCCGCGCTCATCTCTACTTCCCCCCCCCTCCCCCCTTCCCCCCGGATCTGGCGACAATGGGAAAGACGGAGCTCGAACTTTTGATCCCTGGTGTGACGGGCATCGCAGAGGCTCTCTATCACGTTCGCTGCTGAGGCGCACGTCCCCTGGGTAGAGACTATCGGGACCTGGTGAGGTCCGGCCTGCCCGTGTGGCTGCGACAGAGACACCTAAGATGGCGGCTGAGAGTGGAGCGGCCATCACGGGGCAGAGCCGGGAGGATTCGGCCGCGCTATCCCAGGCTGGCGAGGCCTCCCCACCGATGCTGGATCAGGAGCAGAGACTGAATCGGCGCCTGGATGTTATTCTGGAAGCTATCACCTCGACTAAGGAGGCATTGCAGCAGGACATTGCTCAGGTCGCCACGGGGCTGGGGCTCCTGAGAGCGGATCATGCTAAATTGGCAGACAAGGTCAAGGACCATGAACAGCTGTTGCTGGACCTGAAACCGGCGGTGGTGACCGCGGAGCATAAGATAACGGATATTTTGGCCCGGCTGGACTCGTTGGAGCAGAGAGCGGAGGATGCTGAAAGCCGCAATAGGCGGAACAACGTGCGGGTCGTCGGACTGCCGGAAAGAATTGAGGGGGAGGATGCGGTGGCCTATATGGAGGACTGGTTCCGGACAGTGGTGGCACCGAAGGGTCTTACTCCCTTCTTTACGTTGGAGCGGGCGCACAGGGTGCCTGCTCGACCGCCAGCGCTTGGCCGCCCCCCCAGACCGATGGTGGTGAGGCTCCTTTATTACAAGGATCGGGACCTCCTCATCCAGAACGCTCGGGCCTCGGGCCCATATGAGGTGGAGAACAGCCGGGTCATGATCTTTCCGGACTATACTCAGGCGGTCCAGAAGAATAGGGCATCCTTCTTGGTGGTGAAAAAGGAGCTGCGGGAGGAAGGCATCCAATATTCCTTGCTCTTCCCGGCCAAGCTGCGGATAATCCTGGATGGGACCACTCATTTCTTTCAAACTCCGGATGAAGTGTGGCTGTGGCTGGAATCATACCGAGCTGGTACGGACAGGAATAGCAAGAGTCAGCGTGCGAAGCCTAACCCGCCCAAGGTCCGGAAATCTCAGAGGATTCGCTCCCGCACCAAGCTCCAACGAGAGAAACGAGAGGCCCAAATGGCTGCGGACAAGAGAGGGGCGACGGCGGCCATTACGAGGTCGCAGCGGGAGAGCGACTTGGCGGCAACGGACTCTGGAGAAGACGGTGGCAGGACTGGAGAGGAACTTTCGGAGGCGGAGAGCTTAAAGGGGCCGGTGGTCACCCCCCAAACGTCTGATGAGATTTTTCATGGCTGATACTTCTATGGGACTTGGGACACTGTGTCTGGTAGGGTGGCATCCTGGGTGGGTCGCCTGGTAGGGTGCAACATCAGGTTTGCGGGATGGAAGGCGCGGGGTGCGGGCTCCGCCTGCCCGGGGTCGGCGGTAACTCACCCCCTCAGGGCCCTTAAGGCCTTCTGTGGTGGCGACCACAGGCTAGTCGGATGTGTGTGTTGTTTGAGGTTTGGATCGGGGCTCACACTGGGTTTGTAGGCTCTGTCCTGGGGAGTGGGGTTTGGGGTGTTTTTCTTTTGGTTTGTTTGGGGGGGGCAACCGCTGTGATGTGGGCATGGAATGGCTATACCTGAACTGGATTGCTCAATGTTGGTATGGGGACGTTACCTAACTTGAAATGCCTAACGTGGAATGTCAGAGGACTGCGGACTATGGTCAAACGTCACAAAGTGCATGCTTATTTGGTGCGGTGGGGGGTCCAGGTTGCCATGTTGCAGGAGACTCATCTCACGAAACAGGAATGCATTGCACTACAGAAGAGGTGGAGGGGCCAGGTCTTTGGCACTACTTACTCCGCGTTTGCTAGAGGGGTACTGAAATGGGTGCGGGCGGGGATACCGTTCCAGGCGCTGAATCAATTGGTGGATCCTGAGGGCAGATATGTGGCGGTGGAGGGGAGGTTGTATGGTCGGGATGTGGTATTCAGCTGCATTTATGCTCCAAATGTTGATCAGGCCCGCTTCTTTGATGGTCTGTCTGGCTCCTTGGCCTCTTTCTTAGCGGGGCCTCTGATACTTAGGGGGGACTTTAACTCGATCACAGATGTGGCCTTAGATAGATCCAACCCACCACTCGTTGATTCCCCAGTACGCAAGTTAGCTGCACACAGGAAGGATTGGCAGGAAAGATGGGGATTGTTGGATGTGTGGCGGGAACAGCACCGGGATGGCAGGGACTATTCCTTTTTTTCAGCCCTCCACGCCTTGCACGTGCGGATTGATTCGGTACTGTGTAGCGGGTCCTTAGCCCCATTGGTCTCCCATACTGAGTATCTGGCCAGGACCATATCGGATCATAATCCTTTGTTGATGCATATCCAATGGCAGAAAGCGCGCTCCGCGATTCCAACATGGCGGCTCCGGCCCGACACCCTGGAGGACTCGGTGTTCAGTGACGCAGTCCAGCGGGGCATAGATCAGTATTTTGGCGAGAATGAGGGGACACCTTTTGTAGGTCCACTGAATGGGACGCTATGAAAGTGGTAGTGAGAGGAGTATGCTTGGGGAGGTTTTCGAATGCTCGAACGTCGGTGCTGAGTGCGCTTGCCAGTGGGGAAGGGAAACTGGGGGATTTGGAGCGGCGTAGGCCAGACCGGCCGGACCTACAGACCCGGCTGCTGGAAGCTAAAGATGTGGTGGCCACCGAAACAGAGCGGTTACGGAGCTATGACTATAGACAATATGCCATTAGAGCTCATGATGAGAGGGATAAGGTGGGCACGTTACTGGCTAGACTCGCTAATCCTGAACTCAGAGGCTGCCCGGTCTTGAGCATCAAAAATGATCTGGGGGAGACGGTCTACTCCCAAACGGCGGTACTGGAGTGCTTTAGGGCCTACTATGCAGAGTTGTACGAGAGTCAGTTAGGAGTGGGGGCGTGCGAAATAGCGGAATATATGGAGACAGTGCAGCTTCCGGTGCTTGATGACGACGATGCGAAGGTTTTGGGAGGACCTGTCACGCTGGCCGAGATTCGGGCGGCCATTAAACACATGGCGAGGAATAAGACACCTGGGGTGGACGGTCTTCCCATAGAATTTTACCAAAAGTATGCTGATAGCTTGGCGCCCAGGCTCCTGGTGGTATATGAGGAGGCTCACAGATTAGGGAATCTGCCCGGATCGCTGAGGGAGGCATTGATAGTGCCATTGCTGAAGCCCGGCAGGGAAGCGACCGATGTGAGGTCTTATAGGCCCCTGTCCATGCTGACGGTGGACTATAAGATATTAAGCCGGATCTTGGCCACCAGGTTGGCCCCACACATGACCAGCCTCGTGCACAGGGACCAAGCAGGGTTTATCCCCACGAGGAGTACGGCCTTGAATATTCGCCGTCTGATAGGGATACTGGACGGCACGGTGGACACGGACGGTACCCAGGCGGTGCTGTCTGTGGACATTGAGAAGGCTTTTGATAGTTTAGAATGGGTTTATTTGGATGAAGTCCTAATGAGGTTCGGCATAGGTGAAGGGTTCCGTAAATGGACGAAGGTGTTATATTCCTCGGCGACGGCGCGAGTACGACTGGGCAATCTGGTGTCAGCGGCTTATCCAGTTGGTAGGGGGACGAGACAGGGGTGCTCCCTTTCCCCTTTTCTGTTTGCACTGGCGATGGAACCACTAGCGGTACGAGCCAGGTCGGGAGACATGTACGCAGGGATTGCAAGGGGTGGCCAGTTGCACTACATATCATTGTACGCGGACGATTTGCTACTGTATATGGAGGATACGGAACGGGCTCTGGAAGGAGCGGTGGAGATGTTGTCTGAGTTTGGCCGATTGTCGGGCCTCAGGGTCAATTGGACGAAGACGTGTGTCTTCCCGCTTAGAGCGACCACGCCCTGCCCCGCCCGTGATCTAGGGGTGGTTTGGGAGCCGTCTTGTTTTACTTATCTGGGAGTCCGTATTTACCACGAGGTCGCGGACTTATTAGAGGGCAATATCGGGCGGTGCGTTCGGGCCCTGAGGGGTTGCATGTCTTTCTGGGCGTCCCTCCCCCTATCGGTGTTGGGTAGGGTGGCTCTACTGAAGATGGTGGCGCTTCCGCGGCTCTTGTACTACTTTCGCACGCTGCCCATTTGGATTCCCCAGAGGGTCTTTAGGGATCTGCGGACGATGGTCATTGACTTCCTTTGGGGGCACAGCCGCCGTAGAGTGGCACTTACTACGTTGCTCCGTCCTAAGCTCGAGGGGGGGATGGCCGTCCCGGACTTTGAGCTGTATTATTTGGCCGCGCAGCTTCAGGTTCTCACACAGCATGTGGCTAGGGTGTATAGAGGACCGGAACATGACCGAGAGCAGGGGATACAGCGCCATGTCTTGGCCTATATCATTATGCAGCAGAGACTGGACTTGCGAGGTCTTACTATGGAGGAGCGGACGCTCAGGTTGTGCTGGCAGAGGAGTCTGAGGAGGGCGAAGGCGGCCCGGCCGTATGCACCGGAGATACCGATAGGCATGCTGACTGCACTGCCGCATGGGGGCGACTGGTCTCCATTGTCGGAGTGGGAGGAGCTGGGACTGCAAGTGGTGGGGGACTTGTACGTTGATGGTGCGTTGCTACGCTTCCGCACGCTACAGGAACAGTTTGGGCTGCCGGAGGGGAGCTTCCTCTTGCATGCGGCTGTGGTGGCGGCCATGCAAAAGCATTGGAGAGAGGGGCTCATTGAACCGGGCACGACTATGGCTTGCCAGTATGTAGTGATGGCCGCCGGCACCTTTAAAGCGGTGACCTGCCTCCATAATAGGATGTTGCATGAGGGGCTGGAACCGCTCTTGGGCCTGAAAGCGAAATGGGAGGTGAGCATAGGCAGGCCCATTCCGGACACGGTGTGGGGTCATATCCTTAAGCGCACGTGGAAGGGCACGAGGAACGCGCGCTTTCAGCAGGTGCACTTTTATGTTTTGCATAGGGCCTATTTGACGCCGGAGAAAATCAAACGATATTTTCAGGTACAGGAGGCACGGTGTCCCAGGTGCATGGCTTTGGAGGCGGATCTGGATCATCTGTTATGGGGCTGCCCGAAACTGGAGGACTACTGGGAGGAGGTTGGGGGACTCCTCAATGCGGTGACCGACAGGGAAGTGGAGTTTGATATGGCGGCGTGCTTGTTGCTCTGGTTCCCACATACAAAAAACACTAAGGTGACAATCAAATTTATTGACCTGGGGCTGATATTAGCGCAAAGGGAGATCACCTGGCACTGGAAGTCCAGGGAGGGGCCGTCGGTGAGGAGGTGGACGAACGAATTTCTGAGGTGGTCTGAATGCGAGAGTGTGCTCCGAATGAGACAAGCAGTCAAGCTTGACAACGAAAAGAGCCTAGAATCAGCACGGACGTGGGAATTGATAGTGCAAGCTCTGCGTGACTCCCTGGTGGACGATGAGGATTGAATGGTTGATGCATGCGGACACTGCGAGGCTTACGAGTGTGGAGGTATATATAGATCTGTAGCGGGCCCATACCGGAGTTAGCGGCACGGCACACATCATTAGCGGTTGCTGGGGGGGGAGGGCGTGGGTGTTGTTCTAGGGCTGTTGAGAGGAGGGTTAGACACCGGGATCCAGGTTGGGAACGGAGGAACTACTGGGCCGTGACCGCCTCTGAGGTCATGGCGCATGAACAGATAGCGGAGCAGGGGCGGAGGCACATGGCTTTGTCGCGACAGGATTCACAGGGTCTGGGGGGCGGGACCACAGTATCGCCATGAGACCGGGCTGCTAGCTTGTGATGGACGGTGTTGGGGTTGGGTTAAGGGTTGGTGGGGTAAAATGCGAAAACCTTTCATGTATCTGCATTTCATATCACCACTCAGGCGCGTAGGTGCGGGATCCCAGACTCGTCAGCCTATCCCTGCTGACGAGGAGTGATACCCCGAAACACGTGTCCAGGGATGGCAAAGACAGCGAAGATAGCAGAAGATCGAAAGATGATGCATCGCAAACACGTTACTACATTGACCAGAGTCCTTAGAGGCGATACCGCCGGTGTGTGAGTAGTGTGCGACCCCACCCCCATTTGTAACTTTAAGCTCCCTTGAGTAGCGGGCTGACGAGCCTGGGATCCCGCACCTACGCGCCTGTGTGGTACTATACCTGGCAGATATTGGCAGCCATCGGCAACCCCAGAACACTGCCTATCCCTTCTGACAAGGGGTGATACCCCGAAACACTTGTCCAGGGATGGGGAAGACAGCGAAGATAGCAGAAGATCGAAAGATGATGCATCGCGAACATGTTACTACATTGACCAGAGTCCTTAGGGGCGATACCGCCGGTGTGTGAGTAGTGTGCGACCCCACCCCCATCTGCCAATGACCAGTATGGGAATGATCTTTAAAAACTATGAACAGCAAGATGAGGGTGCTTACGGAGGATTTGCAGGAAGGAGACGAAGAACCAGAGCCGTGGCTACGGATGACGAACGTTTCTTCTGCGCTGGGCCCACATGTGGGCACTCACTGCCCTGGCCAGGGTAACACCAAACCCTGCACACGTGATCCAGATTTCATAACTCTTCTCCATTACAAACACTGTAGGTGCAGTAACTGACTACAGTGGCAGACTGATGTTAGTGAACACTACCAGACTGCCTGCACACTGTTGCTAGCATCCCTTGCACTACAGCAGGGTTCTCCAAAGTGGGTCCTGGAGGGCCGGATCCATGCCAGATTTTATTTAGCATATCCTGTAGTTATCTTCAAAATATGGCATGGAATCGGCCCTCCAGAACCAACTTTGGAGAACCCTGCACTACAGCAAACTGTGAGCATGTCATCAACTTGAATCTATTGCATCCTGGGATCTTATTGTGAACCCTTCTGGCACTCCTCTCCAAGTCTTTCTATGTTTTTTTTCCTATAATAGTTTGCTTGCAGGAACTTGAAACTCAATCATTACAATGTTAAAATCAACGCTACAAATCACGGAGTGCAAATGCCTGATGCCTAAAAAGACAGGTCTGGGCCAATATGTTAATCACGACAAGAACGCACATGGCAGCTCCATCACTTTAGAAATAATTTTGCATTTAGAGCAGCGATAAGTGTTGTTTTCTGAGGTTTCACTCTTGCATTTAGAAATGTGGCAAACCAATTGTTTTGAATACCACAGAACCCACTGAAAGTAGCTGCAGAGTGAAACGCATCCGTTGCTGATAGTCTATGCTTCAGAGGAGATGTTGAGCTGGGATTAGACCTACATATTCATACATCAGATTCCTGCTTCTGGAAATTCACTTTGTGCCCAGTGCATTTCAGTAGGTGTGTTACCTTTCTGATCTGTACCCTCGACCGTCTGCCCTCAGGCTGAAAGTGGTGCATCCCGAAGAAATTCATTAAGTACTTGTATTGGACATTTGATTATCTAGGATCATCAAAACGACGTGAGTCTAGAAGTGAGGTTGGATAAAAAACACAAGTAGGACTTCAAAAGGTTAACTACGAGGAACATGCGGAACTTGAATCAAGATTCCATGTTAACTACACTGTGGATTGCAGCACAGGCAGGTGCTTTGGAATTGCCTGTGTATGGAGGTTGTGTAGAGGCTCCTTGGGCAGACCCAAGGTGTATTAGTTCCCACTTTTTAATTTACTGTAACAGAAAGGACAATATAATGCTAATAGTTGCTCGGGTTGCTGTCCACATCTGTGTTGTCAGGAGTGGACACCTGTTCCCAAAAGTCTGTCCTTTTATTGTAAACCCTAATTTATTCTAAAAGTTGTAGTCCTTATTTCATTCAAATGAATCTCCTAAAGAACCACACTTGATAATAGCTTGCAACAGGGAGGGCCAGGGCAAAACCAGGGTGTTCTGATGACATGGAACGAAATGGCAACCATATAGTGGAGTCGCGTGGCACCATTTCATCTACACCACTGTCAGTTTTACACAAAGCCATTTTGCACGCTGGGACTATTATGATACCATTCGAAATGTTCATAACCATCAAAACCATGTATCTCACAATGTAAAGTGTTGTTGACAAGAACGTCTGGACTGGGTGCCAGGAAGTGGCATGGGATCACTTGGCAGCTGTGTTCTGGACTCGAAAAATACAGCCAGTAAATAAAATAACCTCATCACATATACTATAACATTAACTGTTGTGTTGTCATTTTGATTTTACTTTCACCAAGTGGCCTTGTAACTTAGTACAGAAAAGATAAGCCATGGTCCTTACAACAATGCTAACCCATGTATCTAAGGGGCGTTTACACTGTTATGAAGCATGCACAAACAGGAGAAGGCCAGCAGGTCGAGCATTTACCTGCAAATGGCTTCTCATTGAAGGTTGTCTTTGTGTGGTATCCTGACTGAGTGAATACAGGAATGAGCCAATGGGTGGGGATCATTCGCGTGTGCAAGGATATGACATGATCAGTGCACCAGTCAATACGGTGTATCTAAATGCCTGCCTTAGCAGGGATTCAAACAGTATTCTTGTTTTTCCTGAAGCTGTCTTTATTTTACATTTGGAAATACTGCTGGAGTGCAAACATGCCTTGACTTCAATTATGATTTGTCATATATGTTAAACTATCATAGGGTGCTTAATGATGGTGCCCACCACTGGTGTAATGCTTCCACTGACATAACACTATCAATTTATTACACATATATATCTCATATCATTTAAAGAATTCTATACATTATGGTCAATCTTGAAATAGTAAGACCTACTGGTTTTGCCAGTGCTTGCTTAGCAGGGTCTGCTGCTCCTTTCCACGTGCCCCTTAGTTATAAATAAATAAGTGTAGTCACCAGTAGAGGAAGATCTTGGCAAATAAACAGAAAGATGCGCCACTAGCATGTGGAGGCAGCTTCGGTGGCGTCATTCACAGCCCCTGAAATGCTGCTGGCACCCTAGCATACTATGCTAAAAAATCGTGAGTTAACTATCTATTAATGAAATATAAATTTAGCTTTTACTAGTTTTATTTTATTTGTGTGCATGCCTGTAATCAATCACCATTTAGCAACAGCCAGTTAAGTTTGTTTAATAAACACACACATTGTCCCATCTGTACGTTTAAAAATCATACAATCTCACTTCCTGTGATTTCAAGGTTCAATGGTCATGTGACGCCATCTCCACTACCCCTACTACTCCGGGCCCCTTGATATACCTCTATAGAAAAGTTGTTGTACAGAGATTTTCATTTTTGGTTCGTGTTTTTGTATCATTAAAAAAGTAATGTAGCTTGGGTAGACCTTGCTAATCCGCGCCATATTTTTCTGGATGACATTTTTAAAAATGGCGGATTTGTTGCAGTGATGTAATATTTCACGAACCATGAGGCCTACATAGAGCATTTTGGTGTCAAAACATAGATTTTGGGGGTTAAGTAGTTATAGAGACAGTAAAATACCTCCTCAGCGCAACCCTTCCACCTACTAACAAAATGACGGATCTAAAATGGTGTGTTTTAGCCATCATATTAGTAACTTATTTTAATATTGGTTTTGTTTCAGGTTTTCCGTTGATTCAAAATTCCTAAACATGAGCGAAGCAAGTGGTAGCAGAGGATCTTTACCTCCAGACAGAGTGTTGCTAACTACAAGATCTGAGGACTCCTTCAATAAAAAAAATAAATGTGTCATGTGCTAACATCAACTGTGGCTGGACAGAAGAGAGTTTGAGAGTTTGCAAAAATAAGGCAAGACCAAATTCACAAAAAGTTAGAAACTGATGGCTGAAGAGCATCAAATATTTTATCATTGTAACAACAAATGCCATACGCCATAATCAATGGAAAAAAGCCTGGAAACAATTTGTCAAAAATAGCAGAAACCAGTGAATCACAGACAGAATCTGAGTCTTCTGAGAAAGCTACAGCAACCAAACTCAATTCCCACCCACTTAGAAGACCAATGCCTACCCCTCATCCATCTCCAGCAACTGATCAAAAAGCAGAGGATCTTCAATGTGTTATCTGTAGTTTAGCCAGAACAAGGGCCAAAGGGATTGACGAAATAACAAAATACTGAGCATGTGAGTCTCAAAGAGCAAACTTGTTTTTATCTGCAGTTAGTTTCTTCCAAGATGAAGTTTTCAGCCGAGTAGCTGACCTCAACAGTGAGGTGGATGTACTTGCAGTGGATTTGTATGCCCACCCAAAACTGTATGCTTGCATACAATCCAACATATTAATGTACAATGAGCCCCCAGCTTTCAGTTAAGTTCGCAGTATTTGAAAAAGCAAATGACGTTTTAAAGCCACACTTGAGTGCTGGTTCACACTCAGTGGGATCAGAGAAATAATAGTCAACATTGATTAAATTGTATTGAACCATAATAATGAAATTAGGATTTTTCTGGTGAGAATGTACAATGACAGAATTTGTTTCAGGCAGTCTAACAAAACGAATGAGCCAGTTATGCTGTTCTCAGCTGATTTGACTCCTGAAGTTCTTGCTTCCAAAATAAGATCACAGGATGCAGTAAAATCAGCAGGAACCATTTTAAGAAACGTCCTGAACGATCTAGGGGGCGTATTATCAAGGGGGTTTATCTCTGCTTTTTTGGCTTTATAAGCCAAGAAAAAGGAGATAAACGTATCTCCCTATTACCTAGCTGTCGCTAACACCAGTTAGCGACAGCTAGTAGGAGATAGCGACCATCTTGAGCCCCACTTTGCATGTCAGTGATATTTATCACTAATGACATGCAAAGTGGGCGTGCCAAGATGTTAGCGACTGGAAACAGTCGCTAACATCGCTATCTCCTATTACCAACTTTTGGAGATATTCGCGCTAAGCGCGAATATCTCCAAAAGCTAACACCTGCCCTGAGCAGTTCTTAGCCATGTTATCCAATGGGAGGTGGATAACATGGCTAAGAGCATTAGCTCGGTAATGCATGAATATCGCTGACTTTTCAGCGATATTCATGCATTGTGGCCGTTTTTTAACGCATTTGCGATAAACCTTGGTAATACCAAGGTTTATTTGCGATAAAAATCACCGCAGCTTAGCGGTAAATTTTTGTCTCTAACCAAGCAATAGCGATAATTATCGCTATTGCTTGGTAATATGCCCCTAGATTTTGGACTTAATGTCAACTTTTGTGATGCCTCAGAACTCCGCAGATCATGGGAGTCAACAAGAATGCCTCAAGTTGTCAACGTTTTTTACATCATTGTTTAATATCAGCAAAACTATTACAACCTAAAATTCTTGAGTTCGGAGCAGAAGCTGACAACACTGATGATGGCTTTGAAGATAGAAGGACAGAATTGGAAGACAATCCCATGAACCAACAGGCTTATACTGTGCAACTGTACTGCATTTTCCAAATTATTTTACATCATGGCAAAAAGAAAACTCCGCTACACATGATAGAAAGATGTAATAGGACAAGTGAGGATATTCATAATAATTAGGAGAAATCCTGATATTGAATCTGGTGTTTATTTTGCAAATTCAAGGATGTGAAACACAACTCTCACTTTCTCAGAGCCATTCAAACAAGATGAAACAACAAGGTATGCCGACCGATTGAGATTTTCTGACCATAGATGTCAGAACCCCCTTTCTGATTTAGAATATAATGGACTCACTAGGTCCGTTTGGATTCTTACAGATCCTGGAAAGATACTAGCCTTCAATTTTTTATGTAACCACGCCCTAAGGAAGCCCGAGGCTTACGGGCCGCTAAAGGGCGAAACACCTGTTGGTTGTACCTTAAACAATCCTTGTTGTTTCATCTGTTTGAATGGCTCTGAGAAAGTGAAAGAGTGGTGTATCACAACCCTGAATGTGCAAAATAAATATCAGGTTCAATATCAGGATTTCTCCTAATTATTATCAATATTCTCACTTGTCCTAGTACATTTTTTTTACTATTGAACAAACGGGGAAGGGGTTTTACATTACTAAGGACAAGCAGCCTTACAACAACCCTCACTAGCACGCAGGAGGGCTAAACAAATGGATCAATTACCCCTTCAAGTTTTGCAATACTTACTGAGAGTTCCAGTCAAAGGCCCCTGAGCATTAAATACCATTTGAAACTTAAAGACGAAGCCAGATTAGCATCCACCTGATGGCATCTTGAAAAAGGCCTACGCCGACCAATCAAGATTGTCCGACCATAGATGTCAGAACCTCCTTTCTGATTTAGAATACGATGGACCCACTAGGTCAGTTTGGATTCCTACAGATCCTGGAACTACACTAACCTTCAAATTTTTACATAACGATGCGCTGAGGAAGCCCCAGGCTTACGGGCCGTTAGGGGGTGAAACACGTGTTGGCTGTACCTTAAACAATCCTTGTTGTTTCATCTTGTTTGAATGGCTCTGAGAAAGTGAAAGAGTTGTTTTTCACAACCCTGAATGTGCTAAATAAATATCAGATTCAATATCAGGATTTTTCCTAATTATTGTGAATATTCTCACTTGTCCTAGTATATCTTTTTACTATTGAACGAATGGGGAAGGGGCTTCCCATTACTAAGGACAAGCTGCCTTACAATAACTAGCATGCAGGAGGGCTAAACAACTGGAACCATTACCCCTTCAAGTTTTGCAATATCACCTACACATGATGACTGCCCACGCAATCTATGACAAGTGCAACAGTAGAGAGCTAATCACATCAACTAATAAGATTGGTGTATCAACAAGTTATAAAGACATAGTAAGGAGAAGGAACCTGATAGCAGCTGTACAATCTTGTAAATCTGACAGCACGCCACTTTCAAGTCTCTTTACCAGGAAAGGATTTACAGTTGCTGTTCTTGATAATTTTGAATTTGATGACAGCTCTTCTTTGCCTGGAACATCCAGCACACATAAGTTTAAGTTTAAGTTTAAAATATTTATTAAGCGCAACATACACCTGAGCGGTTTCTTGGCGCTGAGATAGCAAACAGCCAGCTAGGCAGAGTCAGTCGCTAAGACATAGACTGAAAGGGGGAACAGAGTTTAAGACAGAAAAGCCTGAGTGAATAAAAATGTTTTCAATGCTTTACGGAAAATTGAATATTGGGTGAGAGACCTAAGGTGGAAGGGGAGAGAATTCCAGAACATGGGGGCAAGAGTGGAAAATTTCGAGCCACCCTGTTTTTTTTTCCGGTAGCGAGGGACTGCTAAAAGATGTTGTGCCGAGGAGCGAAGGTCTCTGCCAGGGACATAAGCTTTGATGGCTGAAGATATAAAAAGAGGGGCCAGGCCCGTCCTGGCCTGAAACGCCATGCAGCCTAATTTAAACAAGGCGCGTTCCCGAACGGGAAGCCAGTGAAGGGTCTTCAGGAGGGGAGAGGTATGATGGAATTTGGGAAGACCGAAGGCAAGGCGGGCCGCCTGGTTCTGCACCAGTTGCTGTTTGCGCAGGCTGTACTGAGGGATGCCATTGAACAAGATGTTCCCGTAGTCCAGGCGGGACAGGACCAGTGCGGACATAATTAGTTTAAGTGCAGAGAAGGAAAAAAAACGAGAAATAGAGCGGATAGTACGGAGAGTAAGAAAACAGGAAGAAACCACCGAACCTATCTGGGAGTGCATAGTGAGTTTGTCATTTAGCTTGATGCCAAGAGTCTTAACAGAGGAAACTGGGGTAGGAGGAGAACCAAAGGAGGGGGGCCAAAATAGAGAATTCCAGGGACTGGAACAACCACCCGTAACCACAAGTTCCGTCTTATCGGGATTGAGCTTCAGGTGGTTGAAGTTCATCCAGTCCCTGATGAAAGATAGAATAGATTGGAAGTTAGAGATGGAGTCAGAGGAAGAGGATAGGTTAAAGATGAGCTCGAGGTCATCGGCATAGTTATATACCGTGACCTCCAGCTGCTGTAGAGCAAAGATAAGAGGCGAGATGTAAAGGTTGAACAGTAAAGGAGACAGAGAAGAACCCTGGGGAACACCGCACTGGACCTGGCAGGGGGTAGCTGAAAACTCCCCAAGATGAACCGCCTGGGTCCGGTCCCTCAAAAAGGACGAGAGCCAAATAAGGGCTGAGCCTCCTATGCCCGCCGCCCTGACACGGGAAAGTAAGATGGAATGATCCACCGTGTCAAAAGCGGCGGACAAGTCAAGGAGGACCAGCGCCTGAGATTTGCTTACGTCCATACCCTCTCTGAGGGTATCTAGTACTGACACCACCACTGACTCTGTCGAGTGCTTGGGTCGAAACCCAGCCTGACACGGGGCCAGCCTCCCATTCTCCTCGAGAAAGGAGCTGAGCGCAGATGTAACATGTCGCTCAAGCACCTTCCCCAAAAAGGGTAGAAGGGAGATGGGGCGATAGTTGGCCATCACGGAGGGGTCGGCTCCTGGCTTTTTTTAAATAGGAACGATGGAGGCGGATTTTAGTGATGGAGTGACAACCCCTTGGGCCAGTGAATCGCTAAGGAAGCCAAGAGGAGGCAAAGTACAGACAGAATAGACCTGCCGTAAGATGTGTGCCAGGCAGATGTCTGAAGGGGAACCGGATTTGATTTTGGGGAGGAGAGACAGGAAAAGTTCCTCAGAAAGAGGGGGAAAAGAATTGAAAAAGGCTGGGGCGGGGGTTGGCAGGGGGTCAACAAAGAGAGGGGAGGGAGGGAGGATGTTGGATTTAATTGTCGCGATTTTTCCTACGAAGTAGGAATTCAGCGAATCACAGAGTTTCTGGGAGGGAGGGGGTTTGAGTGAGGTCCTGTCGTAAAAAGCCAGGTCGTGAGTGATGGCGAAGATCTCCTTCGGTTGATTCTCGGCCGCCAAGATTTTGGCCGAGAAATAGGCTTTCTTGGCCTCAATGATGTTTTTTTTGTAAGTCCCTAGGAGAAGGACATAACAGGTCTTGGAGATGGGGGAATAGTCCAGTCTCCATTTGCGTTCTGCCCATCGAACCGTAAGCTTCAGTTCTTTCAGATCATTACTGAACCACCGATTGGCGTCTTTAGGGCGCCTAATCGAGGTGCAAGACAAAAGAAGGGGGCTTCCCAAGGGTTTTCTTAATGATATAGGCAGGCCAAGGGGGAAAAAACAACTGTATAGAAAATGAAAGAAGGTACCCTGCCTAATGTTTATAGAGGTCCTAGTTAGAGGATCCGAAAGTGATAAAAAGGGGGGTGATTAGCCCAAGGGCTGACGCTGCACAGGACAAACACCAGGTCAATCAAAGCAGACTAAACAAGATATATTAGAAAAATACATACTTTTTATTTTTCTTCTTTTTAAATATATTATTAGTAATTTTCAGAGGACAGACATATACAGATTAGATAGTCACAATGATATATCGCAAAATACATAGCAAAAGTTTTTTTTTTTAAAGATTAAGAGCTACCCAGTACTGACCACACTTCAGACAAACTTACACACTCATTCATACAGGGATTGTCTCTAGCTCTAGTTTAAGCATTCAACTACCATTCATCCATTCATATAGTCCTGGCATAGGCAACAATAGATATTCAATAAGTTGCCTAAATCGGGAGGTTCATCCAGGTAGATAGTATTAATACGGGTCCTGATGTAATTAGGACAGAATGCCGTATTCCTGGGAAAACATGCCGACGCGCGTTTCGGTGAAAAGCCAATATGGCCACACCTTCATCAGGGCCAGGGTAGTATGCTGGGCAGGGGGAGAGAAGTAAAATCTGAAAATAAAAAAACTTTGTCTTAGTCCCGTATTTCCAATATATAAGCACATAAACATTTCATTTTCATAATATTATTTGTTTTTAGAAAAAAGGAAACATGTATAGACCTTCTCTAATCGAGGTGCGCCGAAGAGGAGCCAGGCAGTCGCTTCCATTCGTAAGCCATGAATCGATGGCTTTGGCTTGAGCTGCGGAGTCCAGGCCCAATAAAGAGGGAGAGGAGGCCAGAAGTGAAGTCGTAAGGTCGGACAAATTGACCTTGCCCCAATTGCGAGCCCATGAGTTTTTAGCGTGAATAAGTGTCTTGGTCAGACAGAGGCTAAGGGAAAACGAAATTAAAAAGTGATCGGACCAAGTGCAAGGGGTAACAGACAGTGCAGACAGGGGACAGTTGAGAGACCAAACTTGGTCTAGGATGTGGCCATGAGTGTGGGTGGGAGTGTGGACAAGGGAGGTGAAATTAAGAGAAAGGAGGGTTTCCGAAAATTCCTTCGATGAGGCGCATTCCTTAGGGTCCGTCGGCCAATAATTGAAGTCCCCAAGGACCAGAACCGAGGCATAGTTGACGGCCAGGGTGCCGAGTAAATCTTGAAAGGCCGGAAGAAAAGATGGGGTTGGTTGAGGTGGGCGGTAGGCAAGCACGATGGCTAGGTGGGGGGAGAGAGAGGTGGAACGGGCCACCAAGTAGTCAATTCCTCCCAAGGGGGGTGAGGGGAGACATGATATTGCCATGGTGCTTTTCTTTTTCAAGACTGCACCAATGAAGTAGATACTGGAAAACAAGCTGTGCCAGCTGTAGGCATAAACAAACAAAGTAGCAAATTTAAAACCCAACTGCCTTGCCAACATGTGTAAAAGCACTACAAGCCATCACCACATCCCAGTCTACCAGAGAGTTTCAAAGTGGCTGAGGACATGGTTCTTCTTCTACCTGATGCTATGGTCCGCAAAGCTGATTTAATTGAATTTATCATATTGCTTATTGGGTGTGGACCGAAGGATGAAGAAAAGCCAGTTCCTATGTGCGCTGGAATTCATGCTCTGATCTCCCAGAATATCGTCCTACTGAAGAAGGTTGGGTTAACCAGTAATACAATATCCAGTCACAAACTGTGCAACAGTATACACAGCTCTAAAAACAATCAAAAATGTGCATGCTCAGCTTGAAGACCAGTCTATCCGGTCAAATGTCTGCAATGAAGGTGTTTTCCGTATTGTAACTGACATTTTTATGAGCAGTCGAGTACAATTTGATGATCTTTATACAATGATGGGCGTTTTCCACATGACAAAAGTTGTGGTGTGCAGGTAGTTATCTCAGTGGATGTAGCATAGACAATGCACTTATTAAGGCTGAAATCTTTGGAAGCATACCTGTCCAGTCAGTATTGAGTGTAATTCATTATGTTTGTTTGTTACAAGGTATGCTCATCATATCTGAGGCTATAGAAACATTACATTGGAATGCTTTCTGGACCAAGAATGACAAATTAGATTTTGCATATCTTATCTCAAAAGTGAACAAGGCAGAGGGTGCACTTCATTAAAAAGACATAATGCAAAGCCAGGCAATGTTCAATATACTCAGTTCAAAATCAGAAAACCAAATTCCTAGAGTTTGTCAAAGAATGTGAGGAAAAATCAGAACTTTGCAAGTACTGTAGAAATGTTTTACACATGATTCTCTAGTGAAAAAATGGTTTATGCTGACCAAGAAGGTGATTGAGAGATGCATGTGATGATTGGGGAGTCATTAATTACTGTGTTTTGCAAATTTGGTATTATAAACAAACTGAGATAAGAGTCCTGGTATTTGGAAAGAGTGAAGAAGCTAGAGATGGAAAACCATACTGCTACACAAAATTAATCCAAAGACGTTTTGTGATGAATGACAGAGAGGGAAGGTTCATTGCTGTGGCTACAGATATGAAATTGGAACAGACGTTCCAGAGATCACAGAAAAGCTCCAAAGGAATTGTTGATCTGACACATAAAAGTGAATATGTTGCTCAATGGCAGTTAGTTTACCATGAAGTCCTATCTATTTGCAATATTTTCAGAGAGATGACGAATTCAAAAATTAATGGGCCATTGTAAAACTATTCCTCACCACGAACTTGTGAGAGATGGAAACATTTTAATGAACATGTTGACAGCCTTTTTCATTTCATGCAGAAGCAAGGAAACCCCTTTGAAATGACTGAACCTGTGTGACTACACAACTTCGAGACCAAAATATAAGTAGATAGTGATATAAAGACATATCTACTAGATGTTCTTAAACATGGATCAAAACTATACGCAGAACTGATGCAGGAGAGATTTGTATTGAAAGAGAAAAAGCAGTTTGACATAATCACTAAAGCTAAACTTCCAAACTTTAATCGCCATAGTAAGAGTTTCATCTAACCAGCCACTACAAAACAGGCTACAAAAAAACAACTTTTGCAAGCACATAGAGAGATGGATGTAGCAAAAGTTAGGGGTGAATGTATCAAAGACATTCTCTTGCATGGTCTTCCTCTAACAAACCCATTATTTGATGGAGATGCTGCAACCAAACCAGTGAAGCACAAACTTGTACAAGAGCTGCAAAAAAAAACTTTCATCTGAAGAATTTCAATTCAAAAAGGCGTCCTCATTGAAAACTGCTGTTGTTGTGAACTATAATTCACAAATGTGAATGGCCAGGATTTCATCCATGCAAAGCTCTGGAGAGGTCGTTCAGACTGTTCAACAGATATCAAGGTCAGTGTGCACCTTGCAAGAACTGCACATTGCCTTTGACAGTTATCTTGAACTATCTGTCAAAGAATGTGAGAAAATCAGACAAATGTCTACAAGTGGAACAATTGATCTTTCCTGTATCAAGAATTCGACACCTATAATTGTGCAACTTGATAAAGTCTGGTCATCAAAATCGAAAAAGATGAACTTGTAGAAGTTTAGCTTGCTAAAACATTACTGATGCTTCAGTGAGCACTGAATTTCCAATTATTGCAAGCGAATGATTGTCAATGAGGAGTTGGTGCCTTCAGATATATGTAAAAGGCATGAGCCATATTGTTCAAGAACTTAACGGCAAATTGGAGGAAGGAAATTGACCTTCACGTTGAGCCACATGTTGAGTGGTTCCAATTTAAATGTCACAGATGTTATTATTGTGTTACTTAGATTTGTTGCAATGTTCTTTAGTCAAGGATTGTCAGAGTTATGGATAGATTATGAAACATATTCTCTACAAGAAACTCGACCCAGAGATGCCAAATGCTCTTATCAAGCCACATATTCTTACTGGTGATGTCACTATGAGCAAAACTGGGGCACAGCTTTGAGCTTTAACTGCTGAACCTGTTAAGGTTCTAAAAGGATTTACTGGGACAGAAATAGAATGTGACTTTAAAGACATAGTCAAATAACCTTGTGTGTGTGTGTGGAAAACGAGTTCTGACTATCACACATTTGATGATGTTCGGTACAGTGAGTTCAAGAGATCACTCCTGCTAAGTGCCCTTCCACTGATGTCATATTCTGTGTGTGGATACATTAAAAGAGCGTTCTGCTTGACCAGAAGATGTGTAAATGTTTTGAATCATGCATATGTAGAGAAAGATCTGTGTGATTTTGGAAGATATTAATGGGGTTCTAAAACCTAAGAAATATCTAAAGCCTCTACCCATAGAACTTAAACATAGATGTACTTGCAAAACCTGTGCTACAAAAAGATGTACCTGTCGATATGCTCTTCTCAAATGTTCAACATTCTGCAAATGTACCACGAGCGAATGTCGAAACAAATAAATAAAGTGAACTATGAAAATGTGTCTAAAACAGGAGTGATAAACATATATATTTTTTCCATATGCAGATCACACACGTTGTTTGGTGTGTGTATATTTATAAAAGGATTTTAAAAAACATAATTTTTTGTTTCATTTATATATATATATCTCTTCTGCCTCTATTATGGCCGCCATTTTGGAAAATGGCGTACAGGTTATCTCTGGTAATTTGATTGGAAAGTGCTGTCAAAGGCTGTAAAAGCATGTGTTACATATTAAGGAAAGCACCTGAAGGAGGCAAGACTGGGAGAAGGACCTGACTTAGTTAGCCACACCATGTCATTTGGGGTGAGGCTATGATATTAAAATAATATCACATTGCTCCTTTACATCAGAATCTTCACATATCTATCAATAGCAGGAAAGTTCTTTAACTTAAGAAATAGATAATGCAACTTGTGTCACCTCATGGCTACAGGCTCATGCCCCAGCACCCTTCCAAGGTCAACAAATGATGACTTAATTGTATAACATTAGGGACAGACAGATAGATAGGTAGATAGATAGATAGATAGATAGATAGATAGATAGATAGATAGATAGATAGATAGATAGATAGATAGATAGATAGATAGATAGATAGATAGATAGATAGATAGATGGATGGATGGATGGATGGATGGATGGATGGATGGATGATGGATGAATGGATGGATGGATGGATGGATGGATGGATGGATGGATGTGAAAGCGCTACAATAGAGTGCACACAAACTCTGATAATGTTTTCGCTGTTCTGCACTTTAAACGTTTTTAAAAAACGAAAACCCTTCATCATATCGTGGCACCTTGTGACATTTTTAACCCCTAAGTTAGGAGACAAGAAATACCGACTCTGCCTGGAGTCACCTGGCTGGCATTGCTATCCCCCGTCTCCAGGGGCGGGCAGTGTCCTTACCCGTTGCTTGCGCAGACTTCCGGGGCTGGTTGGAGACGGGCTGGGAGACTTTCCAGAGCGAGGCGTAGACAGCTGGCTGCCTGGGGTTCCATTGACTAGAAGGAGAGGAAGACACACAGCACTTGTCAGACGCTGCATCGGTATGGCAACAGCAAAGCGCATTCTGCACCAGAGCACACGTCTTATCAACAGAGCAGGCTTGCACTTCATCACCTCATGCCTGTGCACTTGTATACTATCGTGACACAATCCTGTATTTTGTTGCAATATCTGTCAGATGGGTGCTTAGCGCGTTGAAAGAAATAGCGCCCAGATGACATGTGAAAATGAACCAGAGCACTGTCATCGTTTCTTATGTGCAGCGAACCAGGCACAGAACAGGCTTGGTGGTTGGTTCCCAAACAAAGAACCGGTGCTGTGCGCTTGCAGCGTTGTGCCGGCTTCTCTGGCAGCTGCACGGATTCCTGGCCGGTGCGGTGGAACGGAATAAGGCATGACATGAAATGTATTGCTATGCTGTGTGTAGTCCTACATTACGCGCGGGTGTGTCCATCGCACCATCCATTACATATGTGTGCACGGGAGTGGCGATTGTGACTTGCGCGAGCCCCAATTTCCCCCTTGTAAACACACTTTTAATAGATGCTGGTATCTACCTGCTTTGCCAAGTCATACTCCTGGCGTTTAGCTCAGAACGCTATGAACCAGCTTCAATTTCCATCCATTTAAAACTGGATTGCCTTTAATTAAAATCTTCCCCAAGCCCCTGGTAACAAGATGCACCACTAAAGGTCTGCCTACGAACAAACACACCAGACCCCCTCCCCTTTCCCGCAAGTCACCCCCTCCCCCTGGGCAACAGTATAAGACAAAGGCTGGACTTTACATAATTTAACAAAAGAAAACGGTGCCAAAATATCACACTTTACTAAACATGTCTAGATATGTGTATGAGCCTAGCACCGGCCACTGAAACCGACGGTCTCACCGCCACCACTTGCACAGCTTCAGAACGGTTTTTATTGCTGATGTGCACCATTAGACTTGAATATAGCGCTCAGAAGCCTCCGCAGTTAAAGTAAGCTGCAAACAAGTACCAAGGCTTGGCCACACTGGGCTGTGACCCACGATGGACCCCAGACATCAGTAAGAAGTAACTCTGGCGCCCCCGAGGGCAGGTGCGCGCCGGCGGCAGCAGCCCCGTTGCGCCTTGAACTTACCTTCAATGAGTTCCAGCATTGGGCAGGTGGCCGTGCTCCGCCGGGCAGCGCGTGAAGCGGCAGCGTCCCTTCCCCGGTCTCGGGCACAATATGAAAAGTGTGGGGAAGAGGGGCGGGAGGACGGCAGGGGCTGCTGGCGGAGCGAGGTGAATGAGATGCGGGGGGCTCATAGGCAGATGCCTTCTCTTGCGTAAGCCTGACGTCTGCCGCGCGGCAGGGGGAGGCGCAGGTGCGGGCTCCGGGCTTCATCAAAGGTGTCAAGGAGGCGAGGGGCTGCGGCTCGCGCGCTCCGCCAAAGCCCCCCTCTCTGGTTCCGCCGAGCCCCCACGTCTAACAGCTCCCCATCCGGCCGTGCTCTGAATCACAATCAAGAGGCCCTTGGGGGCGGGAAGGGGCACTGGGCAAAGTGACTCACCTGAAAATCAAAATGACAATACCCCCAGCAAAGTCTCAGATGACGCTGGAGCTTTATTGGCTGATAAACCCGCCTGTGAGCGGTACAAAAAAAAAAGTAGTATTAAAAAAACGAACGTTGTGCGCTTTTGTTCAATTTCGTTATACAAACTGGGGAGAACTGCTGTAATTGTTCTTAAAAGACGAATTCGTGAATAATATTGAGGCGCACCTCTTCAAAATCTGAGGTATGCACCCCTTTTTTGCAATGGAATAATTTACACTTGGTTATGTTAACTGCAACGTTACAGGGCACAAGTTATAAAAACAGAAGTGGGGGGACTAACCAAGTTAGGCAGCATCAAGTGCCATCATGGCAGGTGACATCTCAACACGAGACATCACCGAGCGCGACATCACACCTGGCATTACAGGAAGTGGCATCACAACCCATGACCTCACAAGAGCTGACATTAGATGTTTAGACCCTACACATAAGTTTAGCAGGTCTAGCATGGGTATATTTAAGCGCATTCAAATATTTCGCAAATAAGATTCTGCGACCGCGTTGAACCAAAACAGTGAGGTAACCTGACGCAAAATCTGAGCCTTAACTTACACAACTATTTCAAAACACATGCCACAATGTAATTGGCAGCAAGGAGAAATGAGCCAGTACATGAGTTCTGCTTAATTGGTTGCAAAGTCAGTATTTTAAAATATCTTATGGGTTTAAGGCACATGCAGTCACATTCAGAGATGAAATTAATTGAAATGAAAACATAATTTATAAAGCGCAATACTACACTTGGGTGTCTTGGGAGATCTTTGTCTGCCAACGAAATCTCAAGGAATAACAATAACAGGGAGATAACCCTGGAGGCTAACACTTGCTAGAGAGATCTGTGTTTTGTCTAGTCCCAGTTTTGCAAAGCACATTAAATAACACACAGATGACATATTTTGTATGATTTTATGTAAACGGGTAAGTGGGTTAGTGATTTTAACATAGAGATCCTTTTATTACTTGCAGTCCATAAACTGTAATCCTCCTAATATAATAGTTACCTATGAAGGAGACGTAATCCTCACTGCCTTATATAACACAACCTGTACATTGAATTACACATATAATATTTATTGTCAATGTATAATGTTTACGGGTGATGTGTAAAGCTCTATGACACCCTGCACTGGGATGAGTTAGATTATAGCGCTATAAAAGAAATAAAACAAAATAGTGGAATTTAAACTGTGATGTGTGTAAACACTGGGGTGACAAACACATCTGACATTCTTACAGTGAATGCATATCTCTTATATACAGGAACTGAACAAAGACAAAAGCATGGGTCTCTTAAGTACATGTGAGGTGAGGACAATCTGTGCGCTTTTGTTTCCCCTCTATAGCATTTGCTTCTAGGCAGGGCCAGACTGGCTACCGGGCAGTTTGGAAGGCTGCTGAGCTGGGGGCTTATTTCGTTGATGGGGACCTGCGTGTACTAAACGAAATTCGTTTTGTTTTAATTATTTCGAAGCACACGCAGGTCTCCATGAACGAAATCAGCCCCCACCTCAGTGAAATCAGCCCGCAGCTCGGCAGCATTTCAAACTGCCCGGTAGTAGGTCCGGCCCTGCTTCGAGGTATGATGGCCCAGACAGACCAGCGAGGATACTCCAACAAAAGGAGGCCTGATGGCGTCCACCCTGTGAAAAGAGTGGGTAGACGCCGTCTACCCATGTGTACCAGCGACTCGTGCCCTGGTTACAGTGCACTCCCAGGCCTCCTTAGCTGGAGTTTACAGCTTGCAATAATTGCACAGAATGTGCATGTCCTGTGCACAGGCTGTCTTTGGAAAATAAGGTCTGGAGACGTGTGTTTACCCTGTTGTAGTAACCTTTCCCTAACTGTACTCTGCTCATGAAGCAAATCCTAGGCATACCAAAACCGATAGCAATGATGCCTCTTCTGACGAAACCATCTTTAGACGCAGTCAATCCAGTTAATTTCCGACCAATATCCAGATTTCCATAATCATCAAAGTTTAATAAACGGGCAGTCATCACACAATTGAGACACTACCAGTGCTTGGGTCAGTGGTTTCCGGTGCTCAGCACCGGCCCTTAACCATCAACACCAGCACATTTCATGAGCACCAGTTAAGGACATGTTTATTTGCAAGAGATTAGGTGATTTGCCCAGAATCAAGCGATGTTGAGCCAATGCCAAGACTCGAACCTGGTTCCCCAGATCAGAAGTCAGCAGCTCTGGCCATTAGGCCACACCCTCTCCCCACTCTCATGGTTAGTGGTTTGTTCTGTTTTAGGAGGTACTAACTGGAGAAATGGGTTGGTGCAAGCTGCCTACTGACGAGAGCACCAGCCTTTTTTTTTTTTTTTTTTACAAATTAACCACTGAATACTACTTGTAGATTTACAACATTCTGAATTAATTCGAGGGCATGTATGAGAGGAAACGTTCAATGTGGAAATCAGGACCCCCGGCTATTTATTGGTGGAAACTCCCAGGGCAGGGAAAATATATTGTATGAGAACTCCATATGCAGCCTATTTTACACTTCAAAACTTTTGATATCAAATTATATGAATTTGAAAGCATAATTTTTATCATCACATATACAATTTAAAACCAATCACATATATACTTAAATTATTCACAGTAGTATACTATCCTATGCATAATCAAGAACATTAGGCCCTTGCATTAACTAATTTTTTTTCATTGTTTAATGTAGAGTATGTAAATGGTGCCATATTGAGTAAATCAAATGATTATTACATTTATTTGCAAAACAATTTATATATTTATAAGTGAACAATAGTGGCTTAGATCATTGCAGATTCTTCATCGGATCGAGTATACAAGCTTTTCAGAGATCCATGCGCCTTCATCAGGAGAGCCACAAGTAAGAGCAACATTACCTGGAAATATATAACAAATGTACTTGGTCTATCAGTTGGATATCAGCAATCATTTTTGAGGAAAGAAAAGGACAGAAAGAGATTAAAGGTTGGGTTACCAATCTCAGGTGCCCGTGATGTAAAATTTGTCCGCAAGTGAATATTTACAAAGAAGTGAAATAGAAAAGGAATACAACTTTCACCAGGATAAAAATAATAAGTCTATATAGTACTAAGTTAAGTATATATGTGAATGGTTTCAAATTGTATATGTGATAATAAAAAATATGCATTTTTCTTTCTATATAACTATGATTCTTGGCCTTTATATTTATGTAATTTTATATCAAAAGTTTTGGGCAAAAAAGTTGTCAAACTCTCAGCGCTAGATGATTGAAGGGTGGATATAGTACTGGGTCCTGACCTCACACCATTTCATCCACATGCACTCTAGTTGCTACTGGTAATTTGCTATTAGTGGTTTGGCACTAAATGAGATGTTTCATGGATGACTATTCCCAGTGTTTAGTTATCCCATTTATTCATTCTTTACCCAGGCAAACATAATTTGACATCCCTCAGGTTCCTGCCATTTCACAGCTTCTGAGCTTGAAGAATCAATTGGGTGTTCCGCTTCCAGAACTGTCTATGCCTGTAGTTTTATGGAGGGTGTCAGCTTGCCTGTTAATCCAAAACCCTTACACTGCTGAAATCATTTATGTTATGCAGATTTGTAGAGCATACTATGACCCGGGAGGTATCCTGGCACTGAGCACGAATGAGCTTAGCCAAACCTATGGCCTGTTAGTACTACTGGAAAAGCCTGGTTTCAGCTTCTTGCAGAATTCAAGAAGTGAGAAGGAGGTGCTGATGTGTAATGGAAAGTCATTCCATTGCTTTAGGAGCGATGTAGGAGACGTTTCGGCCATCAGATCTGGTTTTCCATATGGGTGGAATGTACACAAGTAGGAGTCTGGATGAGTGGAGGTGACAGGAAGGTTTGTGAAAGCAGATGCGTTTGTTGAGGAATGCGGGGCCAGTGTTATGTAGTGCCTTAAAAGTGTCAGTGAGGAGACTAAATGGTGCTCTTTTGTGTATGGGGAGTCGGTGGAGCTTCTTCAGGTATGGTGTGATGAGAGTGCGGCGTGGGAGGTTGAAAATGGTTCTGGCTACAGAGTTCTGAATGGTCTGCAGAATTCTGGTGAATTTTTTGTTGATCCTGGCATAGAGGGTGTTCATGTAGTCCAGCTTGCTTGTGATGAAGATGTGCATGATGGTTTTCGGGATGTTGATTAGGAGCCATTTGAAAATAGGCCTCAGCATCTTCAGGGTATGGAAACATGAGGCGGGGACGGCATTGACTTGGGTGGTCATGCTGTGTTTTCTGTAGATGGAAATCCCAAGATTATTGGCGAGTTGATGGTTGTCAGTCCAAGCTCTGTTGTCTACCAGGTGGGGTCCCATGGTGAAGTGATTTTCCAGAAGATCATGAATTTGGTCTTGTCAGTGTTCAGCTTTAGACAGTTGGCCTTCATCCAGTGGGCACTTTTAGTCATGCAGGTATTGAACTCAATCCGAAAACTGGGCATCTTGTCCATAAGGGAGAGAATGAACTGCGTGTTGTCAGTGTTGGAGAGGATGTTGATGCGATGAGAGCAGATGCTGCTGCTAGAGGGATAGTGTATGTGTTGAAGATTGTCGGGCTCAGGGAGGAATCTTGCAGAACTCTCATGAAGATGGGGTGGGAGACTGTGTCAAATGCTGCAGAGAGGTCCCGGAGGACGTGGGCCGTCATGTCTCCTCTGTCCAGAGTCATGTGGATATCATCTCTGGTGGCAATAAGATCAGTTTCTGTGCTGTGGTTGGGTATGAAACCAAACTGAGTAGTGGTGAGGAGTTGGTGGTCACTGAGGTATTAAGTGAGGAGTCTGTTGTTGATTTTCTTGAAGACTTTGGCTGGGAATAGTGGCAGAGAGAAATCGCAAGCCATGGGCGGACAGTTGTGTGTTTTCAACCATCTGGTACGGTTGCAGAAGAGTTGGAGCAAATCAAAATTGAGTGTAAGCATGGCTCGGATGGATTGCAGTCCTCTGGAGTGGGCAATGTAGGAGCAGGGGTCCAATGGGGCCCCTACGTCGATAAACTTCGTGGTGGTGTCAGTTTCTTTTGGGGTGATGACAGACCATGTATTTAGCATTGGTTCTTTGGATATGATCCGGAGGCATTTGGTGAGGTCTGTAGGGCCAGTTGTGGGTTGAGATACTTGGCTCTTTGACCTATGTTTATGGGTGAGAGTCCCAAACCTTCAAAGGTCATTAGAAAGCTGGGATTCCTTGTAGATTGTGCTGACCTTGGAAGACCAAATCTCCGCTTTCAGGAAGGCTTCCTTTTTCAACAAAAAACTTACACTGAGCTTTATCTGTTTTGTTTCCACCACTGCCTGAAGATATTTGTCTCATTTGTTAGGTTTGGCATTAGTCAAGAACGTTTGATTTTACTAAAATCATATGTTTAATATACATTCTTATAAGGGCTTTCAGCCAGCCCTCTTCGTTCATTGGTATGTTATTATGTCATTCAAATTTTTCTTCCACCCGTTAAAGCGCTGGGCCGTTGGTCAACCCACTTCAGATAGAGGATAACTAACTTCACTGTGAGTGGCAGCATTTTGCTCATCCCAGAGAAGACCATTGCATTACAATACAAAGTCGTTCCCTTAAGTGGCAGGAACTACTATGCCAAAGTATACGTTTAAAGATAAAAAGTATTTTTGCTTTAACCAAAGTTTTTTTTTCTGGTTGTTACAAGCCTTGCAGATTTCCCGCCCAAAAAGATTAGCAAAAGCCATGACAAAATAAACAAGCACTGGAACATTCAAAAGACTGGCAGCCAACACCAGACTTCTTGGCCTTGCCAATGATTGTTTCTTTTGAATTCATTACAGCATTGCTGTCTATTTTGGTTTCTTTGTATGGGCCAACAGCGTCAGCAAGATGGCCAACACTCGCCAGCTGTTTTGTTGCTGTAGCTAAGAAGATATCATCACCCATTACTAGGCTTACACTTGGTGCATTAGTACCCTATTCTCATGTGTATTCATTTTAATGTTTTGGAGTATTACACATACAGCCTACAATACACTGCAGGTCCCTGGTGTATCAAGGAATACCTTTTCAATTATATTTCAGAGCAGGCTCTACATTCTGAGACTCAAGAATGGCATATGTTTCTCTTCTTTCACGGGGCAAAGGATGGTGACTATGATTTTATGGTAGATGCCACTTCTCTCTGAGGCTGTGTTCCCTTTCACGTATATTTGAAAAGAAACATCCACTTGAAATTTTGTAAGAACCCGAAAACCAGACTCTTCACTCTGCGAGGGTCCAATTAACAGTCATTTAACAAAAAATTTAAAATATTAACTTGTATTCAAATAAAACTCCATTCCACACTCCTGGTGTGTCTAAGTATGTATATAACAGATGTTATTACCCAGCTTAATGATGCACAATTTACCAAACTTGAAATGGCAAAAATCTGAGCTGCCCTTGGTGGAATGTGAAATCATGACCTGCATATCACAACAGGTGGCAGCAGTGAGCATTTTTTGTCGTTCAGTCATGTTGGCGGCGGTGGCTCCTTTGTTAAGGCGGAGGAGCGCCGCCCCACTGCTCTCTGCAGTTAAAAAAGGAAAAATAAAATGATAATAACAGAATGTTATTATCATTTTATTTTTCATTACTGAGTCAGTTTAGGGTGGGGAGACTGGGCTGCTATCACAGAGCTGGCAGTAGGATTGGTGGGCACCATAAGTATGCATGACGGTTGGCGGGCCGTCTTAGGTCAGACAAACCGTCATGCGCACTTAGCATCTCTCCACCAGGTGGAGAACAATCCCAGGATCCCATGCACTGTCTGAGTGGCAAACCAGGCCACTCAGACCAATCAAGACTCTGCTGTCAAGCTGGTAATACTATTAGCCTGAATGGCTTTTTAGCCCCCGTCCCACCACTTCTGTAGCAGCCGCCACTGTATGCTGCTAACACTACTCTTCTACAGTTTAGAGAGGAGGATTAACACCATGCAGAAGGAACACAACAAAACATAACACTTTGCAGTGGAATTTTCACTAGTAGTTTCTAGATACAGTGGCGTAGCAAGGGGGGGTGGCGGCCACACCACCCTAATCTGCAGCACCCCCCCCCCGCTTCCCGCTCCTACATGCCGATAGGCTGTTGATGGTTACAGGTAGATTCAGAGGGAGATTAAAACTCTGCAGGTGAAAGCATGGGCTTGCAGGATAGGAGTCCTTAAGCTTGACAGCTGAAGTGAGCATACAATAAGGACTCTCCGTTGTTGTAAAGGCTTGACAGTGGCTTTTAAGGTCGATGATAGAACACTGACCACAAAATATCATGCTACACACATATATTAGCCTGAATACCAACTACAGAAATATTGTGAAGATAAGCATATATAGGTAGGTATAGATTTACTATTCTTAACTCCACATCTACGTACCAGGAAGATACATATATTATCAATATATACATATGTCAAGTTAAGTATGGCACATTTTAAATCCATACTTACCTATAAATACTTACAGTCATAATATTTTAGTAGTCTATATTCTAGGTACAACATTTTAGTAGCATAATATTAAACCTCCATCATCTGGTAAAACCCCTGTCTATTGGCCAGGGTATCAGTTCCCAGGACACTGTTTTGGACTTAGTTTCTTTTAAGAGTCTTTCATCTGATGAATTTCAGCACCCCACTCTAATGTCTGTTTCCTACTTTGGTCTTCCTACGTTGCTTCGAAGTGGCCTGCCCTGTGGATTTGGTGTAGGATGGCCGTTCTCAGCCAGTGCTTCCTTAACGTTTGTAAATCAACCATCACAATATTCACAGCACAAGGCATATCCTGAGGTGTAGTAAACTTACACTCATTCCACTGCTGAATAGTTACATAATTACTGTGTAAAACTAGTTACAGGATCTTTGAAATGTGCAGCACTTGCTTGTCTATCACCCTATATTATTATCCCTCTTAAAGCTGTGACACACCTCTCCTCTGCTAACCACTATCTAAGTTTCTTGGACCATGGACACATGGAAGGAACCCTTCCCATCTGAATGTAACATACTAAACACATTCTAACAAAAATCTCTAGAATAATATTATAATATCTAAAATTGTATTCCTGTAGGATTAATCCTACATTAAGAACATATTTCTAATGTTCATGAGATTCCCAAATAACTTTTGGAAAACTACATTACATTAACTTTGGTGGCATTCATTTCCACTCTCATAATTCTCATACTCCTACCTTGGGCAATGCAAATATTATGTGTGTTTCTAGGATTGGAGCTACTTGCAAGGTGTAAGTGTATATTCACAAATCAACAAGTTTGTGGGTGTTCACTTAAACTTGCAGGGTGCCCCTCTCAAAATGCCCAAACCATTGTCTTTTCGCCTGCATCTACAAATGCAGTAAATACACTTGTCTGGCAGATTCACTTTATGAACAGAAAAAATGTGAGTACCCAATCTAAATTTATGTGCATGAAAACATTTGAAAGTAAGGGCCCTGGGCAATTGCCCACCTTGCCCATGCCTCAAAACATCTTCTACACGACCAACATAATAGCTATAATGACCACATGCCAAGGAGGGTCACGTTGCGTTGTGTTAACTATTTGGGGGAGATGTCCCCAGTTGGTATGGGCTATCAGCTACCTAATGCCAGAGGAGGTAGTCACCAGATTCCAGTGGTTGGCAATCACCAGATGCCAAAGGGTGGCCACCAGACGTATACACACAGAGATGCATGTACACAGGGAAGTTTCTTAGTGAGATTGAAAGATGGTGCTAGAATTGGTTGGGAGAAGAGTGTTTGGAGACTTTCAGGGGCATGGGTGCCGCACAAAGGAGACCAGCTGGGTCTGGTGGTTCAATGGACTAATGCATCCACTCCAAGAATCTGAGTTTGACCGCATGGCCATAGATTTATATCCACTCAGCCTTTCATCCTTCTGAGGTCAATACATTTAATATCATTGAGCTGGTTACCAATAAACATCTGCTGCTCTGCACCGAGATGGCCCAAGTGGTGAGCATGCCTTTTAGAAATACACACTATGCGCTACCAAAGCATTAAGGTTTCTGTATGTTGAATAAAAGGAGCTTGCGAAAAGTTGGCAATTGATAGGCAAGTAGAGTTCATCAGAGAAATTGTGAAATCCGCAGATTTTGTGCTCCAATGAGCTAGGTTAGAAGGATGAGTGTCTGCCCAGTGATTTGTGTGCAGCTAACAGTTCGTCGATTCCAATGCCAGTAAGCATAATGGGTTAAAATTCAAAAAGACCGAATGAGAGAGCATGAAACCTTTGGATTATGGCTTATTTTTTATTATTGTATGCCAGGTATTTGACGTAGGGCGAACACAACTCCGACCAGGAAGCAGCCGCGGATTTGACAGAAAACATCAATGTCTGCAGAGGAATCCCAAACATGTACTGTACATATAACTATATTGCGTTACGAGGTCTGATGGGAAACTGTTTTATAAGAGCAGAAACCTTTTAAAATATTTTTTTCTATATTGAATATATTTCAGTTTGTGGGACAGGGCTATAAAGCAGTTTGTCTACAGCCAAACACGGTGCTAAAAGGGGATGAGAACCAAGGTCTGCAGGTCCCAAAGTCAAAGTTAGTACATTTTAAAATGGCAATAATATAAGAGTTTTCTTGAACTGGGAAGTATAGGACAAGGGGGGCTTGGGGGAGGGAGCCGACCGAAGGGAGGTCTCCTCCCCCGGGCGGTTTGGGAGGGCTGCGAGGGGTTATTTCCAGAAGTTGCCAGAATGTTCTAGTTTTGGGCTGGTCTAGTAGGACCAGCCAGCCCAAGTATAAATTCCACCTTTCCCGCTATCCGCCACCATTTTAGGTTTGGTGACCTGGTGGCTAGGTGCTTTAACTTTTTGTCCCACCCTCCCTCCCTGTTTTCTGTAGTATTTTTCTTACTATACTTAACAAAGAAGGGAGGTAGAGTACAAAGTAGGATTCCTACTCCACGGGCACTGATACATAAACAAGGAGAATCCTACTACCAGTTGGAAGGAAAAAGTGAAGGAAGGGGGGGAACACTCAGTGTTGTGTAAAATACCCCTCACACACCAACAGGCCCCTTGGTGTCATGCTTCATCATCGGGGTCTTCGCACCCCGCTAAGGGGATGCGGCACGCTACGACCTACGACTACGCGGGAGCGTTGACAAATCAGACTATGTGTGGTGTGTGTTGAGTGCAAGTGAAGGGATTGGATGTGAGTGGGAAGTGTAGTGAGAAAATTAAAAAGTACCTGGCTAGTGGGTAAAAAGAAAAACTTTATTCCGTACCCCTGGCTGGTGCTATTAAAAAAAGTGCAAAAGGGCGAGGTTTTGTGTCTTAATTAGGGACAGAACCTCTGGTGTGCGTCGACATGTTTCGGTACAGGTGTACCTTCTTCAGGACGGGGCACAACTCCCAACCCTACTCACGTTTTTCTAAAGAAATAGGATTTTGTTCTAATTTTTCTAAAAAGTGATTACACTCATTAAAGACGGCTACAATGTGCCTACAGCGGTTCTCTGGAACATGTAATTACATGTCCTGAAAAGAAGAAAAAACCATTAGGTTTGGTTACCATATAGGGTTGGCTCAGACAGGTGCAGTCACCTGGAGCCCCAAACAGTTGATTTAACCTGTAAAGGAAAACAGACATACAAAACACACAACACACAGACACATTTAGGACAAACTTAGGATTTCTGTGTTTTTAGACATACTTATGGTATGAGTTGGCTAATGCCTCATGAGCAAGTCCTGAACATCAAGGTAGGTAGGTGGATCCACAATCTATAAGGATAGAGGAGTGGATTCAGTGTTGTTGTTTCTACTCACTTTTTAACTCTGTAATACACCGACAGAGGTCGGACTCTGTTTAGCAAATACTCACGAAATCCGCCTATATTGGCCTCCTTCTACCACCCTGTGCTGCTCCGCCGTAAATGGAGTACGGATGAGCTTGGTGGTATATAAAGGGAGATAAGGTGAGTTCCCATTGGTTAATTAGCGGAAATGGCAAATGACCATATAAGGGCGATACCCGTGTTGCCGCCTCCTCCATGCATGTGATTTAGTCACATGTAACATGGAAACCTCCGTTATTTGTTAATTACCGGGTTTTGTATGCCCAAATATGGATTTTCCGCTTGCCAGCCACTCACTTGCTGATACTTTCGCTCACGCTGGAGGAGCGCCCATGTGATGCAGCCGCCGCTGTCTCCCGTTCGCGCATGTGCACTGCCGGGTCTCCGGTATTCTATTGCGCATGCGCAAAGGTCGGATGTCGACCGCGCATGCGCGTTGGTGTTTGCGCTAGTCATCAATGGTGCTTTTTCGCCCGAATATATCCTCATTGTTGGTTTTGTTGTTTGTTGTTTACAAAGTAGAATTGTGACTAAATAAATCAATAAGGGCTTTTGGTTCTAGTAGGTCTACTCGTTGTTTCAAAAAGTTTCAGTGCCATATCATTAGAGTGAGATAAATACTCTGATGTGGTTGACACTATAATACATGTTATTTATACAGGAGGTAATACATGTATTTGCCCTGACTACAGGAGTGGTTCCCCGATTTGCACTTGTTATTACTCTTGTTTTTCGGGGGTGTTTAGGAGATTTGGCTCCACGGTATGTCATCATTGAGTCCAGTGACATGAGTTGCCAGGCGGAACACCCAACGTTGTTCCTTTTGGAACAGGCCTGATTCAGAGGGTAATCGCTCTATGACGGTCCAGCGTAGATCGTTGACGCAGTGTTGGTGTGACAAGAAATGTGATGCCATCTTGGTTGTTGTTTTTTTGCAGCGTATATTACTTTTGTGTTCCCCTATCCTTATTTTGACGGGGCGGGTGGTCATGCCTATATATTCTAGTCCGCAAGGGCAGTTTATTAGGTAAATCACATTCCTCGTATTGCAGTTGGTAAAGTGGCGCTGCTCCCATGTTGTGCCATTTCTGAAGGTTAGGTTTTTGCTTTTCTGGGTTTGATGACAACAACTGCAATCCCCACAAGGGAAATGACCCTGTACCCCTGTTACATTGAGTCTCTCCATCTGGTTTTCCCGTGGTCTGGTATGGACCACGATGTCCTTTATGTTTTTGCCCCTCCGATGTGCATGCATCGGTTTCTCAAAACTCAAGTCTCCACAATTCAATATGCCCCAGTGCTTATTAATGACCTTCGACACCTGGTTTGATATGGTGGAGTAGGTTGTTACACAGATCGGCCTCTTATTTGCTTCTTTTCCTTGGAGATTTTCTTCTATGAGTGCCTCCCTGTGATTGTTTTTTGCGCGCTTCATCGCTTTCTCGATGGTTCTGGTGGGATATTGCCTTTGTACAAGTTTAGTTTTTAGATCTTTCGCTTGTCGGTTGAATTCACTCAACTCTGTGCAGTTTCTCCGGAGTCTAAGAAATTGCCCATAGGGCAGATTTTCCCTTAGATGTCTAGGGTGGAAACTGTCGTAACGTAGCAGACAGTTTCTGGAGGTCGGCTTGAAGTGTGTAGTGCTTTTTAGCCTTCCGTCCTCACTGTAGATGTTTAGATCTAGAAAGACCATCGACGTATTTGAAACGGTGCTGGTGAATTTTAGATATTCGTTCTGGTTATTTAGCCAGGTTACAAAATTCATGGCGCTGTTGACATCACCGTTCCAGATGATCAAAATGTCATCGATGTATCGTTTCCAGATGCCAATCTGGGAACGATAAGGGTTACTTTCATGTAGGATCTTTTGTTCCTCTAGATGGTAGACGTATAGTCCTGCTAAGCTTGGAGCAAAAGTACTTCCCATGCTCGTTCCATGGGTTTGTAGGTATAGTGTCTCCTTGTACTGAAAAAAATTGTCTTTCAGGGCCATGGTGATACACTCTAGGACAAGATTTCTCGGTGTTTGGTATTTCCAAGTTTTGCTGAAGAGTACTTCTTCGATGATCTCTAGTGTCTCTTCATGGGGCAGGCTTGTGTATAAGCTCTCCACGTCCAAGCTTATCAAAAGCTGCGTGGTTGGATCAAAGGTTGTATCTTCCAGCAGTTGTAGTACCGATTTGGTGTCCTTCAGGTACGTATTTGTTGCTTGTACCATCGGTCTAAGAAAGGCGTCTGAGAATTTTGATAGGGGTTCCAGGATGGATCCAATTCCAGAGACTATTGGTCTTCCAGGTGGGTTGTCAATGTTCTTATGTATCTTGGGGATACAATAAAAGTATGGTATCCTAGGGGTGGGTTGTTGCAGGAATTCAGCTTCCTTCTTGCTGATCCAGTTGTGGGCTAGTCCTTCCTCCACCATACCTCCAATCCGAATTCTTAGTCGTTCTGTTGGATCACTCTCCAATATTTTATAGTTCCGTTCGTCGGACAACAGACGTTGGCATTCTCTGTCATACTTCTCAAGGGATTGTAGTACTATTGCTCCCCCCTTGTCAGCTGGTTTGATGACTAGCTCGCTGTTAGCCGTTAATTCTCGAAGTGCTTGCTGTTCTTCTCCACTGGTGTTGTAGAAGACATTCCTCCCTTGTGTGTTCAGCTTGTTGACCTCTGTTATCACCGCCTTCTCGAAGGTTAGAATCTCTATGGGGACGCCTGAATCGGGAGGGGTGAAGGTTGATTTCAGCCTCAGACCCGTGTCTGTCTTTTCTTCTGGCAAAGGTTTGTCCTTGAAAAAAGCCTGTAGTTTCAGTTTCCTGAAAAAGTCTTGTAATTCTACATTGAGTTTGAAAACATCAGGTTTTTGAGTGGGTACGTATCCTAATCCTTTGTTTAGGATATTTTTCTGCATCGCTGTCAATGTGATGGGTGTGAGGTTTACCACTAGGTCCCCCTCTTGCTGGTTGACGGTTGATTGGGTAGTGATCCCGTCATGCTCCGGGTTGTCCGGGCGTTGGGCTGCTCCTGGTCTTCCCACACTACATTGTTCCCTTTCCGGTTCTTCCCTCGTGCGTTCTGGCGCGCCCCTAAAAAAGGCTGCTGTTGCCCTCCATACGGTTGTTGTTGCCCGTAATAACCATCATTGTATTCCTGGTTCCACATTGGTCCAAACTGGAAGGGGTTGAATTGTGGTGGACCCATGAACTGTTGGAAATGGTTCGGTGGTTGGTATCCCCGCCATCCTCTTTGTCTAGGGAACTGTTGGCGTCTCTGTCGCCATCCTCCCCTGCGTTGTCTGTTCCCTTTGTTTCCACTCGAATTGGAACCTGACGAGCCAGTGTCTGAAGTTTCACTGTCTGTGTCGCTGTAGTTGTTTTTTGAAACATAATCCACTTTTGTGTAAGGATACGCACTCTCAGGAGTAAACTTTGCCACATCTTTGGTCAATTTGTTAGTTTTGCTCTGTTTTAGGTTGAACTCGAAGTCGGTCATTTGTTGATTTAACTCCTCGAGTCTCGTTTTCAGATCCTCGGTTGACATATATGTCTTCAATTGGATCTCAATTTTATTTATTTCGATTTTGAGTTCTTGTGTAATCCTGGCAGCTGTTTTTACTATGAGGACTAACCAATCTCTCGAGCAGTGCCAAGAGATTAGTGACCACTCCTTCTTGAAAATCATGTCGTGTTGAAAAATTAATGGTTCGTTTTTCACAATCAGGCCAGGGGGTGCCATTTTGTTACGTAAGTACTGGGTCATGAACAGCCCATGCAATGCTGCTTTTATTTGGTTACGCCTGAGGTTCAGCAGTTCATTCCAATCGTTGGTTTGCGGGCCTGTATCATGATTGCACAAGCCCTCAAATAGATTGCCGTCTGCTAGAATTTTATCGATCTCGTCCTCTGCAAAAGTTAGGCCATGTTCGTCTTCCATTATGGGTGGACCGCTGGCTTCTTTTTTATACCTAAGTGTGTGTCTTTTAATGTGTGTGTTATGTGGTATGTCTGTAGGGAAAACTCCCGCAGCTGCGCGCTGCCTATAGACTATACTTAACAAAGAAGGGAGGTAGAGTACAAAGTAGGATTCCTACTCCACGGGCACTGATACATAAACAAGGAGAATCCTACTACCAGTTGGAAGGAAAAAGTGAAGGAAGGGGGGGAACACTCAGTGTTGTGTAAAATACCCCTCACACACCAACAGGCCCCTTGGTGTCATGCTTCATCATCGGGGTCTTCGCACCCCGCTAAGGGGATGCGGCACGCTACGACCTGCGACTACGCGGGAGCGTTGACAAATCAGACTATGTGTGGTGTGTGTTGAGTGCAAGTGAAGGGATTGGATGTGAGTGGGAAGTGTAGTGAGAAAATTAAAAAGTACCTGGCTAGTGGGTAAAAAGAAAAACTTTATTCCGTACCCCTGGCTGGTGCTATTAAAGAAAGTGCAAAAGGGCGAGGTTTTGTGTCTTAATTAGGGACAGAACCTCTGGTGTGCGTCGACATGTTTCGGTACAGGTGTACCTTCTTCAGGACGGGGCACAACTCCCAACCCTACTCACGTTTTTCTAAAGAAATAGGATTTTGTTCTAATTTTTCTAAAAAGTGATTACACTCATTAAAGACGGCTACAATGTGCCTACAGCGGTTCTCTGGAACATGTAATTACATGTCCTGAAAAGAAGAAAAAACCATTAGGTTTGGTTACCATATAGGGTTGGCTCAGACAGGTGCAGTCACCTGGAGCCCCAAACAGTTGATTTAACCTGTAAAGGAAAACAGACATACAAAACACACAACACACAGACACATTTAGGACAAACTTAGGATTTCTGTGTTTTTAGACATACTTATGGTATGAGTTGGCTAATGCCTCATGAGCAAGTCCTGAACATCAAGGTAGGTAGGTGGATCCACAATCTATAAGGATAGAGGAGTGGATTCAGTGTTGTTGTTTCTACTCACTTTTTAACTCTGTAATACACCTACAGAGGTCGGACTCTGTTTAGCAAATACTCACGAAATCCGCCTATATTGGCCTCCTTCTACCACCCTGTGCTGCTCCGCCGTAAATGGAGTACGGATGAGCTTGGTGGTATATAAAGGGAGATAAGGTGAGTTCCCATTGGTTAATTAGCGGAAATGGCAAATGACCATATAAGGGCGATACCCGTGTTGCCGCCTCCTCCATGCATGTGATTTAGTCACATGTAACATGGAAACCTCCGTTATTTGTTAATTACCGGGTTTTGTATGCCCAAATATGGATTTTCCGCTTGCCAGCCACTCACTTGCTGATACTTTCGCTCACGCTGGAGGAGCGCCCATGTGATGCAGCCGCCGCTGTCTCCCGTTCGCGCATGTGCACTGCCGGGTCTCCGGTATTCTATTGCGCATGCGCAAAGGTCGGATGTCGACCGCGCATGCGCGTTGGTGTTTGCGCTAGTCATCAATGGTGCTTTTTCGCCCGAATATATCCTCATTGTTGGTTTTGTTGTTTGTTGTTTACAAAGTAGAATTGTGACTAAATAAATCGATAAGGGCTTTTGGTTCTAGTAGGTCTACTCGTTGTTTCAAAAAGTTTTAGTGCCATATCATTAGAGTGAGATAAATACTCTGATGTGGTTGACACTATAATACATGTTATTTATACAGGAGGTAATACATGTATTTGCCCTGACTACAGGAGTGGTTCCCCGATTTGCACTTGTTATTACTCTTGTTTTTCGGGGGTGTTTAGGAGATTTGGCTCCACGGTATGTCATCATTGAGTCCAGTGACATGAGTTGCCAGGCGGAACACCCAACGTTGTTCCTTTTGGAACAGGCCTGATTCAGAGGGTAATCGCTCTATGACGGTCCAGCGTAGATCGTTGACGCAGTGTTGGTGTGACAAGAAATGTGATGCCATCTTGGTTGTTGTTTTTTTGCAGCGTATATTACTTTTGTGTTCCCCTATCCTTATTTTGACGGGGCGGGTGTTCATGCCTATATATTCTAGTCCGCAAGGGCAGTTTATTAGGTAAATCACATTCCTCGTATTGCAGTTGGTAAAGTGGCGCTGCTCCCATGTTGTGCCATTTCTGAAGGTTAGGTTTTTGCTTTTCTGGGTTTGATGACAACAACTGCAATCCCCACAAGGGAAATGACCCTGTACCCCAGTTACATTGAGTCTCTCCATCTGGTTTTCCCGTGGTCTGGTATGGACCACGATGTCCTTTATGTTTTTGCCCCTCCGATGTGCATGCATCGGTTTCTCAAAACTCAAGTCTCCACAATTCAATATGCCCCAGTGCTTATTAATGACCTTCGACACCTGGTTTGATATGGTGGAGTAGGTTGTTACACAGATCGGCCTCTTATTTGCTTCTTTTCCTTGGAGATTTTCTTCTATGAGTGCCTCCCTGTGATTGTTTTTTGCGCGCTTCATCGCTTTCTCGATGGTTCTGGTGGGATATTGCCTTTGTACAAGTTTAGTTTTTAGATCTTTCGCTTGTCGGTTGAATTCACTCAACTCTGTGCAGTTTCTCCGGAGTCTAAGAAATTGCCCATAGGGCAGATTTTCCCTTAGATGTCTAGGGTGGAAACTGTCGTAACGTAGCAGACAGTTTCTGGAGGTCGGTTTGAAGTGTGTAGTGCTTTTTAGCCTTCCGTCCTCACTGTAGATGTTTAGATCTAGAAAGACCATCGACGTATTTGAAACGGTGCTGGTGAATTTTAGATATTCGTTCTGGTTATTTAGCCAGGTTACAAAATTCATGGCGCTGTTGACATCACCGTTCCAGATGATCAAAATGTCATCGATGTATCGTTTCCAGATGCCAATCTGGGAACGATAAGGGTTACTTTCATGTAGGATCCCTCTAGATGGTAGACGTATAGTCCTGCTAAGCTTGGAGCAAAAGTACTTCCCATGCTCGTTCCATGGGTTTGTAGGTATAGTGTCTCCTTGTACGGAAAAAAATTGTCTTTCAGGGCCATGGTGATACACTCTAGGACAAGATTTCTCGGTGTTTGGTATTTCCAAGTTTTGCTGAAGAGTACTTCTTCGATGATCTCTAGTGTCTCTTCATGGGGCAGGCTTGTGTATAAGCTCTCCACGTCCAAGCTTATCAAAAGCTGCGTGGTTGGATCAAAGGTTGTATCTTCCAGCAGTTGTAGTACCGATTTGGTGTCCTTCAGGTACGTATTTGTTGCTTGTACCATCGGTCTAAGAAAGGCGTCTGAGAATTTTGATAGGGGTTCCAGGATGGATCCAATTCCAGAGACTATTGGTCTTCCAGGTGGGTTGTCAATGTTCTTATGTATCTTGGGGATACAATAAAAGTATGGTATCCTAGGGGTGGGTTGTTGCAGGAATTCAGCTTCCTTCTTGCTGATCCAGTTGTGGGCTGCAATACGAGGAATGTGATTTACCTAATAAACTGCCCTTGCGGACTAGAATATATAGGCATGACCACCCGCCCCGTCAAAATAAGGATAGGGGAACACAAAAGTAATATACGCTGCAAAAAAACAACAACCAAGATGGCATCACATTTCTTGTCACACCAACACTGCGTCAACGATCTACGCTGGACCGTCATAGAGCGATTACCCTCTGAATCAGGCCTGTTCCAAAAGGAACAACGTTGGGTGTTCCGCCTGGCAACTCATGTCACTGGACTCAATGATGACATACCGTGGAGCCAAATCTCCTAAACACCCCCGAAAAACAAGAGTAATACCAAGTGCAAATCGGGGAACCACTCCTGTAGTCAGGGCAAATACATGTATTACCTCCTGTATAAATAACATGTATTATAGTGTCAACCACATCAGAGTATTTATCTCACTCTAATGATATGGCACTGAAACTTTTTGAAACAACGAGTAGACCTACTAGAACCAAAAGCCCTTATCGATTTATTTAGTCACAATTCTACTTTGTAAACAACAAACAACAAAACCAACAATGAGGATATATTCGGGCGAAAAAGCACCATTGATGACTAGCGCAAACACCAACGCGCATGCGCGGTCGACATCCGACCTTTGCGCATGCGCAATAGAATACCGGAGACCCGGCAGTGCACATGCGCGAACGGGAGACAGCGGCGGCTGCATCACATGGGCGCTCCTCCAGCGTGAGCGAAAGTATCAGCAAGTGAGTGGCTGGCAAGCGGAAAATCCATATTTGGGCATACAAAACCCGGTAATTAACAAATAACGGAGGTTTCCATGTTACATGTGACTAAATCACATGCATGGAGGAGGCGGCAACACGGGTATCGCCCTTATATGGTCATTTGCCATTTCCGCTAATTAACCAATGGGAACTCACCTTATCTCCCTTTATATACCACCAAGCTCATCCGTACTCCATTTACGGCGGAGCAGCACAGGGTGGTAGAAGGAGGCCAATATAGGCGGATTTCGTGAGTATTTGCTAAACAGAGTCCGACCTCTGTAGGTGTATTACAGAGTTAAAAAGTGAGTAGAAACAACAACACTGAATCCACTCCTCTATCCTTATAGATTGTGGATCCACCTACCTACCTTGATGTTCAGGACTTGCTCATGAGGCATTAGCCAACTCATACCATAAGTATGTCTAAAAACACAGAAATCCTAAGTTTGTCCTAAATGTGTCTGTGTGTTGTGTGTTTTGTATGTCTGTTTTCCTTTACAGGTTAAATCAACTGTTTGGGGCTCCAGGTGACTGCACCTGTCTGAGCCAACCCTATATGGTAACCAAACCTAATGGTTTTTTCTTCTTTTCAGGACATGTAATTACATGTTCCAGAGAACCGCTGTAGGCACATTGTAGCCGTCTTTAATGAGTGTAATCACTTTTTAGAAAAATTAGAACAAAATCCTATTTCTTTAGAAAAACGTGAGTAGGGTTGGGAGTTGTGCCCCGTCCTGAAGAAGGTACACCTGTACCGAAACATGTCGACGCACACCAGAGGTTCTGTCCCTAATTAAGACACAAAACCTCGCCCTTTTGCACTTTTTTTAATAGCACCAGCCAGGGGTACGGAATAAAGTTTTTCTTTTTACCCACTAGCCAGGTACTTTTTAATTTTCTCACTACACTTCCCACTCACATCCAATCCCTTCACTTGCACTCAACACACACCACACATAGTCTGATTTGTCAACGCTCCCGCGTAGTCGTAGGTCGTAGCGTGCCGCATCCCCTTAGCGGGGTGCGAAGACCCCGATGATGAAGCATGACACCAAGGGGCCTGTTGGTGTGTGAGGGGTATTTTACACAACACTGAGTGTTCCCCCCCTTCCTTCACTTTTTCCTTCCAACTGGTAGTAGGATTCTCCTTGTTTATGTATTTTTCTTACCCCTCGCTCCCTCGTTTTTTCTCACCTTTTTAAATAATTTTTCTTTTTCAAAAGGCTGTTTTATGGGTTACCGGTGTGCAGGGGTTGTTTCTTGTATTTGTATTTGTCGCTAGGAGCAGGTGCAGTGCGGGGTCGTGGTGTATCAGTTCGGTTTCAGGTTGATTGTTGGTTGTAATTTCGTTAGAATTTTCTTGGACTGGGGCCGGGGCAGGTTGGTCATGGTTTGACCGTTCAGTTTTGAAAAGGGGTATTCTGCAGGAGTGCAGGGTCAGGCAGGATCGATGATTACGGAGGACATGACAAATGTTAATTCAGTTGTGGTTTGATGAATAAAGTTTATTGATGACGTATGTTTTATATATATGACGTAATGTTGATTGATGATGTAATGTTTTATCATGACGTAATGTATAATGATGTTATAATGTGTATTGATGTATTGTGGGGAGGGCCCAAATATGTAGGGGTGGGGGTTGGGGGCCCGTTTGGTTAGTTATTTATTTATTTAGTGAGGTTTAGTTTTGTAAGGCGTTTGCCGAGGTTGTATTTTGTAATGTGCACCTGTTTCCTAATAAAGCGGCCTTTTACACACACACAAACAATTTTTGGTCTACTTTTCTCTCACCCCTCGCCCTCCCTCCCAAGACTCTGTGTATAATTAACATCTTACTCATTTCCCCCTCCTACTTCCAACCTCACTCTGATTTCTCTAGACCGTTCCCCTCCACTGAACACTCACTCACAAGATAAAGCTTTCCAAAGCCTATCATTTCTGATGGGGGCAGACGGTTGCAACGTGGACAGGGTACCTGGATTGCATCCGTGCACTCTGCACAGCTCCTGTGAGCAGAGCTTTAAGTGGGGAGGTACTGTCCAGTACTGAGTACCTGCTCTTATTTAATTTGAATGTGGACAGTGTCTGAACTTCTCAGGAGGGGTGCACTACTGTCAACGAGAGAGTGCCAGCACTTCTTCAGTGGCAAACAGGTACTCTGGGATAGTGAGTGGCTGCACTACTACATTTTAATTGCACATACTGGCAATTAGATCTCAAAAGGACCTCAATACCTAGCTCTTCAACCAGTGGCGGCTCGCATCGGGGGTGCTGCAGGGCGGTGGGCGGGGGAGGGGCAGGGTAGGGGGGGTAGTAAACTCAGACTTATGAGGGAACGGAGGAAAGTAATTATTCCTCCGTTCCGTCGCATGTCCGAGTTTACTACACCCCCACCCCGCCCCTCCCCGCATCACCGCCTCGCAGCACGCCCTATGCGAGCCGCCACTGTCTTCAACTGAACCAAAGCACCTTTGACAGCACAGAAGCTCTCTGCCTCCACTCCGCCCCACGCTTTCAGACCCTTATGAGTGAGTAGTCGCGCTTTACAAGCCATTAATTGATTGACTAGTGGACAACTTGACTGGTGTTACAGAAGCCGAGCTGCAACAGCACAGACCAGGACCAATCTGTTTTATAACAATGTAAAATACCTTCTTCTGCTACTCTGCACCCTTCTTTCAAAGTGCGCTCTACTGCCACCATAATAATGGATTTGCTTATCCAGTAGCCTCTGCCAGGGTTCTAATAGCTTCTTGCTTCTCTAATGCAGTGGATTACAAGGCGGGTTGCTTCATAGGCCAGTGGAGTGAAGGAGGAAGATCAGTGTGTTGTGGACCCCTCTACCTGAGCTTCATGACTGATACAGTTATATATCATTTATTTTCTATAGGCTCATTTTTAGGTAAGCATCTGCTGGTTTGTTTAGTTCTGTGTGGATTTCATCAGCAGTGTCCTCAGAAAATGATCATGCAGCAGTGAACTTTGGGCCCAGCCCTTTACTTTTGCCTGGTTCACAAAGGCGTTTGTCCAGGTGAGTGTGATTTTCATGCCCGTGCTGCTGCATTTAAGGTGGCAAGGGGTTCATCAAAGGCAACCTTGCAGGAGAAAATCATTGTACTCAGGACCAGTTCTACCAGATATCTGAGTAATGTATCAACTCAGTAAATTCCACCAATGGGGGTAAATGACACATGGCAGTGGACCTCGACAGCTTTATCCGGACCAATGAGCTGGTATAAGGTGTTTAGTTTATAAAGCACCAACAAGCTTAACTTAAGTTATCACATGCTGACTTATTCGAGGCCTGGTACTGGCCCCAGAAGCCCACCTGGCTCCACTAAAGACTATCCTCAACATGGCTCTTTGAATCATTAAGGAGAAAAAGAAGTATTATTGAACCACAGCTATACTTGAGGAACTCTACTATTTTCCTTACTTGACCGCATCACCTAGAAGAAAGCCATTTGGCTACAACACAACACACTACTTGACAGAAAAATCTAAATGTGGTAGGGACAGTACCAGAGCATGTCTTACGGAAAAATAGTTGAGTTGGCTAATTAGTTGGCCTCGGTGGAACTCCACGAAGTGATTCAAAAACTGCGCCCGCTACGTGGAGTTTTGCAAGCTGCAGAGTTTGTTTGCTAATGCCGTTCACGTTGATTGTCGGCGCCGGGTGTTTGTCTCGTGCTACAAAATAAGCAATAATGGCACCATGCGCAGCGCAAGAGGGTGCTTCTTCTTTTCTGCCGCTCAAGTAGATTTTCTACTGGAGCAACAGCTTTCTCAACGCAAACTGAAGGTTTCTCAAAGCAAGTGGTCGGCACCATCTGCGACCACCTACATTGAAAATCTGTCCGCCCGCATTGTGAAATCTCATCAGGAGGTGGATTTTCCTCACTTGCCAGCTTGATGTTGGAAAGCGAGGAAAAACTAGTTTTCGGAACTTCGCGTGCTCCGCGGAGCACGGAATACTCCACAATCCCCGCGGACTGAGCGGAGTTCTTCGCCCAGGCCTAATAGTTAATAAATGTAATTCACAGTGACATCACAGGAAGTGAAGTCCAATAAACAATTGCATACTCTTACAATATTTCTCATTTAAAACCAACTGGACTGTTTTACAAAAACATGAAATTAACATAATTAGTTTCCGTTTCTTTTTAGAGTTTGGTTTTTCCACATTTCATTGTTTAATTGAGCTCAGAAACGTCTGAAAGGAGCACTACTTTTAAGCAGACATATGGAGTTTAATATATTTAAATTGTGCTTTAAAGAGTAAACAAAATGTTCCAGGTGTATTTTTAACAATAAAATATACCGATGATGCATGTTTGTTTTCTGCTCATATCCTTTAACCAGCATCAAAGCACAAAAGTGCTGCATATTCGTGGTCAATTAGAGGATAGAGGGTTATTGGTGTGAAATCTTCTGTTATGAGATAAGATAGGAAAATAAAAGATAATACACTGGGATTCTCTGCAAGTAAAGGGGTTGCTACCAGTGGTGTGTCGGCAGTCTGTGCATGTGGACGGGGTCCTTTTGTGTCGTTAATAAATGCACATGTACACAGGGTCACTGGTATGGGTGGTATGGGTGGAAAACCCTTCTTTGGTCTCCAACCTTTTTATTTATAACCTCCGGCATGCACTGCGAGAGGGTGACGTGGGCATCTACATCCGGGGCACAGGTCCCTACACAGTGGCCGAGTGGCTCACTACTCCCCTACACCACTTTGCTCTGCATCCCTCACCTGGGTGTTGCAGACAGAGTCTGTCAGTTTCTGCTTCTTCAACTCCCCCTTGGCTGGAGGCGTCGACGTTCTTGAACCTTTAGATGTTGCGAGTTGCTGTCTCTTCCCCATTTCAAACCAACACCATCTCGCCTTCTGCTGTAATCCCTCCCATGTGCCAGGTTCAAATGGCGTTTTGTATTTTCATACTGGCCTGCGGTCTTTTAACAGCACCTGATCTCCTGGTTTAATTTGGCAGTGAGCCTCTCTCCTCATGACACTGGCCTCACGTTGTTGTGTTTTCTCCTGGTTTGTGTGCCTTCTGGATCATACTCCTGTTGAAGCCAGTTGGGGTACACTGGAATCAAGTTGCATCTGTAAACCTTCAGCATGAGTAGTATCCATAGCACTCCAGGTGGTGCAATGTGGCGTGCTTCTGTACGCTCTCAGTAGGCAGGACCGGCTGAGCTCTTGGTCAACCCCATCATGCGTGGCGATCCTCATGGCCTTGTTTAGCATCCGCATGAACTTCCTGACCTCCCCATTTGCCTGTGGCTACTGTGGAGTGATGCGGGGATGTCGTGAACCCAGTCTGCGAAGCAAGTTCTGGAACTCACTGCCTTGAAATGGCAGCCCATTGTCAGTCTTGATATCTGTTGGGAGGACAAACAGGATTAGTAGCTTCTCCAGCACAGGGGCTATTTTTACAAATGAGGTCAAGTCCACAATGGGGCACTTTGAGTGGCTTTTCATGAGGACTATCGTCGTACGCCAATCCAGATACCTACCAAAATCCATGCTGACTTTCGTCCATGCGGTGCCACAAGGCTCTTCCGTGATGACTGGAGCAGGTACTTCTGGGATGCTGGTGATTTGTCATGAGTCACACTGCCGAACTGGATCATCCAGCACTGAGAACCATACCTTTTCCCTCAGATGGGATTTCCTTTTTGCTGTCACTTGTTTTATCAGGCTCTCTGGAACGACCAACTTGTGGTCTCGGCGAACAAGGCCATCTTGCGAGGCACTGAGTTTATGGGGGACCCGCCAAAACTGAGTGAGTCTCATCTTTTCCTGACCACGCCAGTAATTTGCACGATGTACAAACAAACCCCAGGACCCTTGTTGCGGTTTCTCCAGGACCTTTACAAGCACCTCGTAACTAGCGGGCGCCTCATTGATTTCCTGGAGATTCATAAACTTGGGATAAGCTCCTTGATCCACCAATCAGATGTATTTTTCTGTGTATCTGGCTTATTCCTCCAGCTCCCTGTCCCTTCTTGGCGGGTGCAGCTATAAGAAATCTGCCAGATTCATATTGGTAGGGCTTCAATTGTATCACCCAGAGTTCAATCCAGGGTGGAGGATGAGGCGCCATGGCCCTGAACAGTGGCACCTGTGTTTGTCCGCACCCACTCGGAATGAGCAGCAACATAGGTATAAGTGGAAGTGTCCACAGGTCCATTTTATTGCAAGTGCCTCCCTTTCTATTTGGGCAAACATGGCCTCAGTTGGTTTCAGTGATCTGCTTTCAAAAGGCAAAGGCATCCAACGTTCCAGCTCAGTGTCTTGCATGATCACTGCCCTGAGACCTACCAGACTCTCATCCACCACAAGGTCTTTCCATTTTTTGGGGTCAAAGTAGGCCATGGCTCCCTTGCACAGGAGAGCTGACTTCACTCTCTGAAATGCCTCCTCCTTGGGGCCAAGTCCCATCGAGTGTCCGCTTTTGTCAGTGCCCTTATGGGATCTGTAATGGCTGCCAGGCTGGTGATGACTTTAAGCAAGCTCTCCCTTGTACTGGGCAGTTTTCCAGGGGGTGTTCCTCTCGACCCTGATGGTATCAGTGTGCTCAGTTTGGGCCTGGTCATCTTTGGTCTGCTGGATATGTTCCACTTTCACAGTGTGTGCCTTACTAGGAGATTGTGACATGGCCATGTCCATTTCCTTAGCTCTCATGGCCGACAGGTCATGTGACCTCGCCATGATGAGGATGTCATCCAGGCTGATATTCAGTTGCTGCAGTATCAGGCCTCTTATGGTTTTGTTCTAGCACCCCTGGATGATTTGCACCCTAATTTATATAGGCTGATTGTCGGCCGGGCACGTACTGGCTATGTCGGAGAGGCGTGCATAGAAAGTATCAATGGATTCACCTTCGTGTTGGCGAGCCTGGCGGAGTTTGAAACACTCAAAATCAGAATTTATTTGTGGGTCAAATTAATCGTCGAGGGCCCTCACCGCTGCTTCGTAGTCGTTTGGGGCACCTGTATTTTGTAGATGTTCAAACAACTTATAGAGCTCCCGCCCAGCAAAGAGCGCTTTACAGCACCTTCAGTTTCGTGGGTGGCGATAACATTGTTATTCACCTAAGTCTTCCAACTGCGCACAGCCGTAGCTGGGTCAATGAGTTCACTAAATGGCTGAAGCACACCCACCAGTGTGTGCCGTTACTGCACAGGTCACAGAGATGGGCCTTAAACGCATGCACCATTGAGACATCCGCCATGGCTTTCTCCCTTTTCACGTGTGTTGGCCCCTATTCAGTATGGTCAACAGGAAATGTCCTCATGCCCTTTTGCATTTGTTTCTCGTCCTGACCTGTTCCGAAGAACTGAGAAAGACTGACAAAGGAAAGACTGTTTTTACATTGTTTAAAAACATGAAACCAAGAACTAAATTTTGAACAATGATGTGGCTCAACAATAAGCCTGACCACCTTCCTTATAATCACAGTTTCTGAAAATATATTGTAACATTAGGTGTGACTCGTACTAGATGTCAGTGGTTGAATTGTAACTACTATCACTTATATCTGGCCTCCAGTAATCTTTATTTTTTCCACCCAGAACGTTGGTTATGGCAATCTTCGCCAATAATCAGCCAGCATCTTTAATCCAAAATCAGATATAGGCTCATGCCTGGTTCCACTAGTGATTTTTGAGTTTTCTATTTTTTTAAAAACTGAAAACATAAATCCTTTTTTGTTAGAAAACCCTACCATGTCATAGTATGATAGTACTAGAATGTCAGCTGCAGGTGGTGCCTATGTCCTGGTACTTTACGCTGGTCTCTTTAAACTCTGTCATTATACTTCAATATCTTTTTCTCTTTTGTCTATTTATAATGCAACAATGTAACTGTATATTTCTATGGTGGCATTGTGTGTTAGTTATTTCCGCTCTATCAATGATTTAAAATGTAATGCTTTTCTAGTAGGATTTCCCTAGTGATATGTTCCATTATATGATAATATTTGAACCTTTCATTGCTTTTGACTCATTTTTGCTTTATGTTCCACGTTTTTTTGGTATCCTTTTACTTAAACTTAGTTTGGACCGTGGAATTGTTTATTTCTAAAAGTATTGTGTAGTTGTTAATTTGTATTTGTTTAGCATTACATCAATATATGCACTTGCTGCTAAGTCCAAGCTACCAAAGGCAAGCCACGGTTGAACCAAAATCTATTCCTCTGTGGTCTGCACTGTAGTACATTTTCATATAAAAGATTGTCTCTGTAGAATATGATATAATAGAAAACAATTCAACATGGCATTTTTGTCACCTTAAATGGGAACGTCATATTTCTTTAAAAACTTCACTTAATAGGGATTGTGATTGTGTCATCTCCTTTTAAACTATGAATGTATCTGTGTTTCCACAAACATAATGGAAACCGCCAACCAGGGGCTTTCTAATCCTGGATCTGGCTAAATAAGACAGTTGTAGTAGTTATTCTAAGCTATCACTGGATTTATATAAGATGCAAGCACTACATATCCTTAAGATTGGTATCGCTGTGTGATAATGCTTTCAAACCATAATCGGCCCCATCTGTTCTGGTTCAGTACTAGGGTGTATGTATTGTTGGCAAGTTTTAAAAACGTGACCTCAAGAAAGCCTAAAGTATGTTTTTGTTGATGTTTAAGGAATTTATAGCGCGCACAGCTACTCAAAGAGTGTCCCGGCGTGAACCTGGTGGTAGGAAGGCAGAAAGAAACTATTTAGATAAAGAGAAAAGTCTTGAGACTTTTTCTGAAGAGCATGAGATCCTGAACGCTACAGAGGTGAAAGGGGAGACGGCTTCAGGCCGAAGCTGCCCTGAAGGCGAGAGAGCTCCCTCGAAGTCTCTTAAGGAGAAATCTCGGAACATGGGCGAGAAGTTGCGTGGCTGAACGCAGCCGTCTGGTAGGGACATGAAACCTGAAGCGATTGATCAGGTAAGCAGGGCCGTCCCATAAAGGGCAGAATGTGCCAGGGCAAGAGATTTAAACTTACCCTTTCAATTACAGGTAGCCAATGTAGATCGTGCAAGTGTTGTCTTACGTTGGTCTTTATGGGAATGTTTAGGAGAGTTGTGGCAGCGGCATTCTGTACCACCTGTAGTTTGTTCCAAAGATAGCTGGGTAGGCCTACATACAAGGAGTTAGTGTAGTTGAGGCGTGATGACACCAGCGCATGGGTAACAGTTTCCCTAGCTGACCTAGGTAGGAAAGAAACAAACTTTTTTAGGGATTTAAGTGTGCCAAAGCACTGTCCTGAAAGCTTCTTGATCTGAGTAAAGAAGTACAACTTCTTGTCAACACAAATTCCTACATTTTTCGTGGGCCGGCCCTCCGAGGACGGCTTGGAAGATTCGTCTGGCCAAAGCTCTTTCCAAAACTGAGGGGGGGGAGTTCCTGAAAAGAAGGATTTACGTTTTTCCTCGTTGCATTTCAGCTGAGCGTCAGAGAGCCACCAGAAGACGGCTGGCAAGCAGGACTTAGCTAGGGAGGTAGAGGAGTCATTTTTCTTCAATGTGAAGAGGAGCCGAGTATCGTCAGCATAAACGATGATCTTGGAGCCTAGCTCCTCCGCCATCTGTATCAGGGGAGTGACATAGATGTTGAAGAGAAGAGGGCTAATAGTACACCCCTGAGGCACTCCCTTGGTCACAGCCTAGAGGGAGGAAGAGAAAGGGGGGATCCAGACTTGTTGAGTTCTGTCCCCAAGAAGGGATTTCATCCATCTCCAAGCACACCCCGAAACTCAAATTTCGAGGAGATGGTCAAGGAGCAGGGAGTGTGGCATAACGCCGAAAGCCGCTGATATGTCCAACAGAAACAGGGCTGCTCTACCTCCTGAGTCCAAAGTTTCCCGAATTGCTTCAGCAACTGCAACCAAGTCTGTCTTGGTGCTGTATGTGACTCTGAAGCCAGACTTAGCTGGGTGAAGCAGGCCATTGAGTTCGACATTGTTGGACAGGCCACGTGAGGGGCTTGCCTCCTCCCCGCATGACAGGGCCCGAGCCCCGGTCCTCCAAATGTTACCCACAGAAGCAACCCGCAACCCGTCTCAGGCGGGACTCCTGCCCCCGGACATCTCTGTGTCATGTGGTCGAATCCCTTCCAGCTCCCTCGGCCGGCCCGGCCGCCATCTTGGACACTGCACCACGAGGCCGCGTGGCCTCAGATCGACCCTAACCCTGGGCCTGGCCAGGCCCCGACATCCCGGCACCACCATCCACCCAGGAGGTGAACGGCCCACTTGGCAGGTCAAGGGGAGAAAGAAGTGTCGATGGCTCTCCCCCGCCAGGTGCCGATCGCACCCAGCTCCCCCCGGGCGCTGGCTCCACCCCCCTGCTGGGTGTCTGGACTCCCTCATCCCGGACCTCCCGACCTCCAAGTGCGAGGGTCCGGACATCAAAGGGCGCCAGACCTATAACTGGGGCAGCTCCAGAGCAGGAAGGCAGTTGTATCCTGGAGTCGAGAGACACTGCGACGAACTCATCCTTGACGGACTACTGGCGCTGCCGTAGTCCTACCTTGCGAACGATTGTCCTGCCTGCTGGCGCTGCCGCAACCTTCTGAATCCTTCAACCTCGTCGGGACCTGCTGGCACTGCCGCGGACCGTTGTAACTACCATCTTCACCGGGACCTGCTGGCACCGCCGCGGACCGTCGTCACCTTCGATCATCTCGGGACCTGCTGGCTCCGCCGCGGCCCGATCATCTAGAACACCGAGCTCGAGGATTGTGAGCTATCCATCGTATCATCACCTCTACCAGATTGGTAACGAGACTGTCCCGCTACCCCCTTTCCCATCCAAGAGACTAAAACTCGAGGGGACCCCTGAGTCCAGACCTCCTTGTACCATTCTATCGTACTTAAAGATTGCATATAAAGAACGTTAAACCTTATCTTTGTGTGGTGCCCATCTGTGGGGGGGGAAGTTACTCGTCTGTACGATCGCTGGAGACGGCTCTCCCCGGAGACCTCTCCCCTTGTCCTCGGCCGACCCTCCCGGTCCGTCTAACATTGGTGGCCAGCGGCGCGATCCGAATCAACGCGTAATCGTACAGAGAGTAGCTCACCCCACGACGAAACCACAATGACAACCAAAGAAAGCGGATCCACCGAGAAATTCCAGATGGAGAAATTGGAAGAATACAGCCATTGTGAGCTGAAACAATTCTGCATTGAATTAGGCATTGCCACCACCGGTCTGAGTACTAAAGACGATTTCAAACACGCCATTGAGTCGTGGGCAGAAACCGGGGCCGCCAGACCCCCGGACAAAAATGTTGCAGCATCAGAGAGGAACACCACGGCTCCCGAGGAGCGAAGAATGGGTCTCTCGCAGGAAGAGATCCAAGAGAGAGAAAAAAACAGACTTCATGAGTTAGAAATGGCCCGGCTCAAAATGGAAGGTGAACTCAAATTAGCCGAACAAAAACTGAACCTAGAACATCTGCGGCTCCGAGAAGAACGGGAAGAAAAACAGAGACAGAGAGAAGTCGAAGAAAAGAGACTAGCGTATGACCACGAGTGCAAACTAGCAGAAATAGACTTACGGAAGCAGAACAAAGAACTGGGGGTGCCCGAGCAACCGCGCACCCCAGGAGCGACAGAAAAGAAAGTACACATCCCCAAGGATGTCGTTCGAGAGTATTTCCGAGATGACGACATACAACAGTGGTTCAAGGCCTACGAGATCGCCATGACCTCCCACCGGATCGATCGAAGTGACTGGGGAGCCGGTCTATGGGGGAGGTTCGTCAATGAGGGCCGCGATGCCCTGTTACAGCTCCCGGACCATCTGATGACCTCCTATGACCACATGAAGGCTGCCCTCCTCACCCGATATGGGCTCACACCCGAAATGTACCGCCAGCGGTTCCGAGACTGCACCCGGATCCCGGGTACAACTTGGGTGGAATATGTAAACTATTTCAGCCGAGCCTTCGAGGGGTGGATCAAGGGAAGCCATGTAACAACATACGAGCAACTTTTTAATCTCATGGTGTGGGAACACCTCTCTAACAACTGCTTCGTCGAGCTCAGGCAGCACCTCCTCGACAGTAAATTGACGGACCCACGGCAGCTCGCCGCCGAGGCTGACCGGTGGGAGATCACCCGAGTAGGCCGGAGCGGGCCGCACGAACAGCACGGGAACAACCAAGGTCAGCACCGTCCCCGAGGAGGAGGAGGAGGAGGCCAGGGACGAGGAAGAGACACCGCCCCGGCCGCCCCCGCTGCCAACACACCGCCCCCGGCCAACCGGGGCAACCCCCCAGTGCGCCCGGGCTACCGAGCCAATGTCACGTGTCACCGATGCCAGCCAGTCGGCCACTACGCAAGTGACCCGAACTGTCCACAGTACCAGACTCCGAGACCCCGCCAGGTAGCTGCCGCCGCCCTGGGGGGAGAACAGATCTCCGAAGAACAGGAGGAATGCGAGCAAGAACAACAAGAATGGGAACCGGCCGCCATGGTTCTAGCGTGCCTAGGGGGAAGAGACATGGTCCCGCGGGCTCCCCTACCCGCCAACACCAGAAAATATAGTCAGTGGGTGAACATTAATGGGCGCAGGGCCGAAGCCCTACGTGACACAGGAGCCAGTGTGACGGCCGTCCGCTGTCACCTGGTGACACCAGAACAGATCCTGCCGAACATTCTCTGCCCCGTCCGTTCAGCCGACAATTCGGAGAGTCTCTGTCGGATGGCCTGCGTCCCCTTCGAATGGGGAGGAGTCTCCGGCATGCTGAAGGTGACGGTCCGAGATGATGCCCCCGTGGACTGTCTCCTGGGGAATGATCTTGAGAGTTCCCCGTGGGCCGCCGTAGAGAGAAGAGAGCACCTGGGGATGTTGGGCCTCCCGGACTGGGCGTGCGTAACCACCCGGGCCATGGCGGCCCGTACCATCCCCCGACCCGAAGAACCCGAATGGCCAGCACCTCCTCCCCCGGTCGCTCCAGTAGAAGACACCGACCCGACCGATCCCCCAGGGCCAACTCCCAAAGGGCTTGCTCAGCCCCAGGACCTTCCCAGCCTGGCTCAGTGGCGACAGGAAGGGGGGCCCACCCAGGAACAGTTCCGTCAAGAGCAGAAGACCTGTCCCTCCCTAGAGGGACTCCGCCAGCAAGCCCTCGCCCAGAGCGCAGGGGACACCTCCGGAGCCCATTGGATCTATTGGGACAACGACCTGTTGTACAGTGAACAGAGAATCGCGGAGTTAGGGGCCAGTCGAGTACTAGTGGTGCCCCTCCGCTTTAGAGACTTCTTGCTAAACTTGGCCCACGATGTCCCCCTGGCTGGACACCTGGGTCAAGACAAAACCTACAGTCGCCTGGTGACCCACTTTTTCTGGCCCAAGATGAGAAACGACGTCCTTAACCACTGCCGTTCCTGCCCCACGTGCCAGGCCAACGGGAAGAGCGGCCGCAAACTTAAAGCACCTCTGCAACCCTTCCCAGTTGTCACCACCCCGTTCGAGAGGGTGGGAATAGACATTGTGGGGCCCCTGGACCCCTGTACAGCACAAGGACATCGGTTCATCCTGGTACTGGTGGACCACGCCACCCGCTACCCCGAGGCTGTTCCCCTGCGAACTGTGACAGCCCCGGTGGTCGGCCGGGCCTTGATGGGGATCTTCTCCCGGGTGGGCTTCCCCCGAGAAGTCGTCAGCGACCGAGGCACAAACTTTATTTCAAAATATATGAAGTCCCTCTGGCAACAGTGCGGGGTCACCTACCGATTCATGACCCCCTATCACCCTCAAGGAAACTGACTAGTTGAGCGGTTCAACTGCACGCTCAAAGGGATGATTGGGGGGTTGGAAGAGCCCCTCCGTCGCCAGTGGGACGTGCTACTGCCGTGCCTCCTCTTCGCGTATCGAGAAGTCCCCCAGAAGTCCCTCGGCTTCAGCCCGTTCGAGCTCTTATACGGACACCCTGTGCGAGGGCCCCTCAGCCTAGTCAAAGAAGGTTGGGAGATGCCCCCCCTAAAGACCCCTCCAGATGTCTTCAAGTACCTCCTGACCCTACGCAATCAGACCAGGCGATTCAGAGAAATGGCGAAAGCGAACCTTGAGGCCAGTCAGGAGGACATGAAGAAGTGGTACGATCAAAATGCCTCCTCCATCGAATTCGAACCTGGCCAACAAGTGTGGGTGATGTCCCCCACTGAACCATGTGCCTTACAGGACAAGTGGACGGGGCCCTTCAAAGTGATCGAGCGCAAGAGCTCCGTCACCTATCTCATTGATATGGAATCTGCACGGAACTCCCTCCGGGTCCTCCACGCCAATAGACTCAAACCCCACTTTGTGCGCTCGGAGCTCAGCCTCCTGATGGCTACAGACAGCGGAGCAGAAGAAGACTCCGAGCCCCTCCCTGATCTCCTAAAGACCCGGGAGAAAGATGGTTCCGTGGACGGGGTCCGACTCTCAGAAGCCCTCACCCCGGAACAGCACCAAGGCTGCCGGGACCTCCTGCGGCAGTTTGCGACCCTGTTTTCCCTCACCCCAGGGGTCACCCCCTGGTGCTTGCACGACGTGGACACGGGGGACAGTCCCCCTATCCGACATCGGGCGTACCGTGTACCAGATCGGGTACGGGCCTGCATCCAAGAGGAGGTGTCCAAGATGCTCACGCTCGGGGTAATCGAGCCCTCAGATAGCCCCTGGGCCAGCCCAGTGGTGCTGGTCCCCAAAGCTGCCGCCCCTGGCACCACGCCTGAGCTCCGGTTCTGCGTCGACTACCGGGGCTTGAACGCTGTCACCAGAACCGACGCCCATCCCATCCCCCGAGCGGATGAACTGATCGACCGCATGGGAGCTGCCCGCTACCTCAGCATCTTCGACCTGACAGCGGGCTACTGGCAGATCGGCCTCACACCCCGGGCTCGAGAACGATCCGCCTTTTCCACCCCTGATGGCCACTACCACTTCAAGGTCATGCCATTCGGCATGAAGAATGCCCCAGCTACTTTTCAGCGACTGGTGAACCAGGTCTTGGCAGGACTCGAGGAATTCAGCGCCGCCTACCTGGACGATATCGCTGTGTACAGCCGCCACTGGTCCGACCACCTCCACCACCTCCGAGAGGTCCTGCAGGCCCTCCAACGGGCTGGCCTCACGATCAAAGCCAGCAAATGCCAAATCGGTCAGGGGTCCGTGACCTATCTCGGACACCAGGTGGGAAGCGGTCTGGTAGCCCCTCTTCAACTCAAGATCGCTGCCATCCAGTCCTGGCAGCCCCCCATCACGCAGACCGAGGTCCGCGCCTTCTTGGGGCTCACAGGCTACTACCGGCGGTTCGTGAGGGACTATGGCAGCATTGTGGGGCCCCTCACGGAACTCACATCCAAAAACCACCCAAAGAAGGTCAACTGGACCCCAGACTGTCAAGCGGCCTTCGAGAAGCTGAAGGCCGCCATGTGCACTGCCCCTGTGCTCCAGGCCCCCGACTACAGTCGGGAGTTCATCGTCCAAACGGATGCCTCCGACCATGGCATTGGGGCAGTCCTCTCCCAGTTGAACCCCGAAGGACTTGACCAACCAGTGGCCTTCATCAGCAGACGTCTCCTGGTCCAAGAACAACGCTGGAGCACCATCGAGAGGGAGGCCTTCGCAGTGGTGTGGGCCCTCAAAAAGCTCCGGCCATACCTCTTCGGTACCCACTTCTGGGTGCAGACAGATCATCGGCCCCTGCAGTGGCTAATGCAGATGCGGGGGGAAAACCCAAAACTATTACGTTGGTCCATCTCCCTGCAGGGGATGGACTTCACTGTGGAACATCGACCTGGCCAAGACCATGCCAACGCAGATGGCCTGTCTCGCTTTTTCCGCCTCGACGAGGAGAGTCCCCAAGAGGATGGGTGACTCTCCCCGCCTTCAGCTGGGGGGGACGCATGTTGGACAGGCCACGTGAGGGGCTTGCCTCCTCCCCGCATGACAGGGCCCGAGCCCCGGTCCTCCAAATGTTACCCACAGAAGCAACCCGCAACCCGTCTCAGGCGGGACTCCTGCCCCCGGACATCTCTGTGTCATGTGGTCGAATCCCTTCCAGCTCCCTCGGCCGGCCCGGCCGCCATCTTGGACACTGCACCACGAGGCCGCGTGGCCTCAGATCGACCCTAACCCTGGGCCTGGCCAGGCCCCGACATCCCGGCACCACCATCCACCCAGGAGGTGAACGGCCCACTTGGCAGGTCCAGGGGAGAAAGAAGTGTTGATGGCTCTCCCTCGCCAGGTGCCGATCGCACCCAGCTCCCCCCGGGCGCTGGCTCCACCCCCCTGCTGGGTGTCTGGACTCCCTCATCCCGGACCTCCCGACCTCCAAGTGCGAGGGTCCGGACATCAAAGGGCGCCAGACCTATAACTGGGGCAGCTCCAGAGCAGGAAGGCAGTTGTATCCTGGAGTCGAGAGACACCGCGACGAACTCATCCTTGACGGACTACTGGCGCTGCCGTAGTCCTACCTTGCGAACGATTGTCCTGCCTGCTGGCGCTGCCGCAACCTTCTGAATCCTTCAACCTCGTCGGGAACTGCTGGCACTGCCGCGGACCGTTGTAACTACCATCTTCACCTGGACCTGCTGGCACCGCCGCGGACCGTCGTCACCTTCGATCATCTCGGGATCTGCTGGCTCCGCCGCGGCCCGATCATCTAGAACACCGAGCTCGAGGATTGTGAGCTATCCATCGTATCATCACCTCTACCAGATTGGTAACGGGACTGTCCGACTACCCCCTTTCCCATCCAAGAGACTAAAACTCGAGGGGACCCCTGAGTCCAGACCTCCTTGTACCATTCTATCGTACTTAAAGATTGCATATAAAGAACGTTAAACCTTATCTTTGTGTGGTGCCCATCTGTGGGGGGGAAGTTACTCGTCTGTACGATCGCTGGAGACGGCTCTCCCCGGAGACCTCTCCCCTTGTCCTCGGCCGACCCTCCCGGTCCGTCTAACAGACATAGTCTGACAGTTGCCTCCTAACCAATTTTTCCACAAACTATCGCTGCAGCAGGAAGGAGAGAAATAGAGCAATAGCTGGAGGGTATGGTGGGGTCAAGGGTAGTTTTTTTTAACAGTTGAACAATTTTAGCCTGTTTCCAGGTTGTGGGCACCGTGGCGGTAGAAAGAGAGTGATTGATCAATCGATTTCACACAGGGTTAATCGTCTTTGCAACCATAGACAGCTGTCTAGCCGGGCAGGGGTCAGTAGGGGAGCCAGATTTAAGAGACTGGAGGACCACCAAAGAGTCTGGCTGAGCGATGGCAGTTAAGGTCACCAATGTAGATGGTAAAGTAGGAGACAGCCCATTGGGGTGCATGTTCCCTACTGAGAGACTATTGTCAAGATCAAAATTAGCTTGGAGAGCTTGGATTTTGTGGATGAAAAAGCTAGCGAGTTCTTCAGACCAAGCAGACGAGGCAGGATGGGTAATAGCCTCCGCTCTGGGAGAGAGGAAGCTTTGAACTATACAAAAAATTTCCTTAGCATTGTTTTTAGAAAGAGCAATGCGTTCTGCGTAATGGAGACATTTTGCTAGAGTGATCGATGCATAATAGGCCTTTTGCACCTTTCTAAGGGCCAGCCTCGTGATTGGGCAGTACACCTGTCTTCATTTACGTTTGAGTTTTTTTACACAATTGCTTCTGGGTTTTACGAGTGGTTGAAAACTAAGGTTTAGAAGGCGAATCCTTGGTGCGCCTGTGAAAAGTCGCAGGAGACAATCGCTCTACCGCCTGAAGGATCCAGTTGGTAAAACTGTCAAGGGTACCAGTAAGGTCATTGGAGAGAGCTGGGCAGGAATCTGCAAGAACCAGACTGAAAGCAGAAGGGTCAATTTTGCCAGAGGTTTTCCCCTGTGGCCCATGACAGGGCGGACCGATTATGTGTTTGCAATTGGTTTGCTAGGAAAAATGGATCAGAAAATGGTCAGACCAGGGTACAGGAAGAGGATCCATAACTGAGATAGGCAAATCGGAACAGATAGGATCGAGGAGGTGACCACCCCGATGAGTGGGGGAGCTGGTCCATTGTAGGAGCTGGGAAAGACATAAAGAGTCGAGAAACTCCTGTGTGTCCCCAGCTCCCCCCGCAGTCCAAGTGGATGTTAAAATCCCAAGGAGTATAAAGTGAGAAAAGCGTAGATATCGTGGGATGATTATCTCATCAAGAGCTTTAAGAAAAGGGCCTACTGGACCGGGGGGGTCTATAAACCAAAGTACCTCCCAGCGAGAAGTGAGGGGAGATGGTAACACAGAAATCAAGGGCATCTCCCTCCCCAATCCCCAAGGACAAGAGTTCCAGTAGAAGATCCACTTTTCTTTAATTACAACTGCTACTCCTCACCCAGTATGGGTCAAAGGTTAGTTTGATGTGCTTCCTAATAAATGAGTTTTCTATTATTTCCACAATTTACTTTTGGCAGTCATGGGAATGCAAAGCAAATTACTTAAGACAAACTACTTGAACACAGTGCTTTGCCCTTCTGGTGATTGGAGGCAGTACACATGCTCAATTTGGATGGGCAGCTAAACTGGGCTGAGACTGAGCAAACTGGCATTCAAACTACAAGCAGACAGGAGAGGGGGGTGGCAGGCAGTGAGGACAGCTATCTGGGAAACCTTCATCATCAAATCTGAAGCAAGAACTGATGGCAAACCACCTTGCGCATAGAGTTAATGGCTGTGACCTGGGGGCCCACAGGGGCCTCCACCTGGTTGACGGTTATTCCGGCAGGACAGGAACTGGATGTGGGGTGGGGCCGGACCCCCACATAAAAAAGACAAGCCTCAGGTTATTACATAACAGATGGCTCTCTCTGTGAGACAGGTACATAGGCAGTCATACCACCTGAAATGGGTATTGGACACCTCCCACTAGTGTATCTTTGGAGAACACATAACAGCCCAAATAGCCTACTGTTTATTGTGAACTAGCAGAGGTCAGTTGTTTATCAAGTTATGATTCTAATGTGGTTCTATTGCTCAGTGTTTGCCAATCCAGTATTATGACCGAAAGATACATTAACACGATCCCGCAAAGGTATACCAAGGTAGAGGTTTAACTGGTACATTCGTAGTCATTAACCTACCACCTCAATCTACCCCATTGGTGGTTATCCTTGGGAATGTCCCGCCACTTTCTCGGGGTACTAATGAGGCTTTCACCCGGCTCAAGAACCAGGTTAGCCACTGGCTTTCCACCAACACCTCCGTAGGTTCAGGAATAGAACGAAAAATTATAATGGTGTGCCGTGTGGGATGGGTGGGTAATTCTAGAAAAACAGGGAAGGTCGATTGTATAATTGTGAATTTTTTTTCATGATCGAATGATCGTTGAGAGAATATTTAGGGCGGTCCGAGCCGGTCTGGCTAACAGGGATCCAGGTATTCAGATCCTCCCTTTAGGTTTCTTTTATAAACCTGAGCCTCCAAGGAGTATCAACTTAAACTCTTTATGCAAATGGCAGCCACTTGGTCCTGTCAAATACCATGGGACCAGTCAGTTGATCCCCCCGTAGTGAGACATAGCATTGCGGGGGACCCTTATTTTTCACCTATCCCGCAGGGGACAAACAGATTCGCAGTACTCTCAAGATTGGAGGACTGCGACTGACTGAATGTTAGTGTAGATTCCAATGCGCCATCTATGGAACCACAGGTGTCCCCTCAACCCTCCCATCGAAGAGCTGGTCCACTTATGCAGATGTTGCCCCGTGTCCATTTTTACGAGCTAACAGAGGTTTTATCTACTGCACCATCGGGGGACAATACAGAGCAAATTGATTATAACGTCCTTTCCTGGAATATTGCAGGTATAGCGGGGAAGTTTCAGGACCCAAAGTGGGTGCTGTTCATCAGGCAATTCCCTGTGATCTGCTTACAGGAGACCTGGATGTTGGACTGCAACCTATTTTTAGAGGGTTATAAAGCTTTTTTTAGTCCCGGCCTCCCCATCAATTAGTGGCAGAGCTAGGGGTGGTTTGTTTATATATATAGCACTAGCCTTGAGCTGCAGGATCAAGGAACTTCCCTCCATCCATATTGATCTCCAAGCTGTCATCTTAAAGCGAGGAAATGTGAGCCTGTGCATGATTAATTTCTACAATTCAGTGAACACTTTTTGGGTTTGTAAGATTGCCCAGTTGGGCAACTTTGTTAGACAGCACTGCAGACATGTTACTCATAGCCTTATGCTAGCAAGGGATTTTAATGTCCATCCGTGTGGTGACCCTGCGACAATAGCATGGGAGAAATGGGCTGTGCTAGGATGAGGGGACTTCATTTTGAGCATTCGACTCAGGGCGATGCACTTAATAATTTACTTAATAAATTTGATTTGATCTCTTCTATGTCTTTTGTCGCTGATTCTAGTAAACAGCCCGTTCCATCATTTAAAGGACCTTTATAGATCATGTTCAGATTTCGGCTGGCTTCCAATCTATCCTTCAGGGATTTATAATCTTAGAAAGTATTTTTAGTGATCATAACCCTGTATGTGTACACCTGGGTGGTGGTTTGTTGAAAATGCAGGCAAAAATGGTAGCACCCGGTGTGACAAGACCTACGGATAGGAGGCGTCGCCTCAGGTGGTTCCAGGTGAACCCAGATCTGTTTTATGACAACGTACATGAACTATGTGCTTTAGATTTAGCATTATGTGTGTCCCCTGATTCCCTTCCTGTTGGTGTTCTTAAAGCTTTTGAGGGGATTGTTTCAATGGTGGGGACATTACTAACTGTCCCCGCACCAAGTACATCGTTCAGGGACTCCAAATGGTTTGACCCCACATGCTCTAAAGCTTCCAGAGAGTTAAAGGCAGCTTTGAAAGCTAGTTCAAGAGACCAACCACGGATCTGGTTCCTCCGTCTTAAATATAAAAACGCCTTGGCAAAACGCAAAGGCAAATTAAAGGATGCTTCATGGCTGATCACGACCTAGCCATAAATAACAAAATCTTATATAATGCAGGTTGGGTCACATCCTAAGAGGCAGTACTCTTTTATGGTGAATGACGAGAAAGTGCCCATAGCAAAAACCTTCTCTTACTTGGGCTTCCTTTTTGATGACCATTTAAATTGGGGTGCTCTAGTCCAGAGAAAAAGAGGGGAGATCATAAGAGCCAATACAGCTATTTTCAACTTTGCAGCAAAAATGGGTAAGCGCCCAGTTACAGCAATGTTGAAAATATACAAGGCGAAAAGTATCGCAATTAGTAGCTATGGTAGTGAGTTATGGGGTTCCGTAACATCCGAGGGTATCCAGGTGGCAGAGAATAACTTTTTAAAACAGCTCCAGGGAGTACCCAAAGGAACCTCAAACCTAGTAGTACACAAAGAAACTGGGTTGCCTTTTATTTGTGACATTCTAGGAATGCGTCCCCTGCTTTTCTGGTTTAAGTGCTGGTTAAATAAAGATCTAGCTCTTAACCACCAGTTACTGAAAGAAGTTTTGTGTCTGGACAACATGCTTTACATCCCATGGCTAAAATACATAAAAGGTTGTTTTTTGGAGCTGGGACGTCCTGACCTTTTTTTAAGACCTGATTCTATTACCTCTGTGGATGTGGAGTTTGTAAAAAAGTATTTTATCCAACTTAAAAAACGTACTAGAGATGTGGTAGATTTGGCTAAACCCAGCGTCCGTAAATTTGTGATGCTTAAAACTACGCCATCAATGGAGCCATATCTTTCATGGCCCTTGTCAGCCCACGAGCGTTTTTTATTAACCTGGTTTAGAATGAATTGTTTCCATCTGTTACTCGCTGTTCTGAAGGGAAGTCACAGTGGCCAGGTGTTGGTGCACTTTATGTTCTTTTGCCGCCTCTATGATGTTCCCTGGAGGTTCTTTTTAAAGCCTCTTTTAAAAAAAAAAATTTTTACTCAGGTCCTTTGCTTTTTGCAAATGTTAAAGCCAGAATGCACTTTATTTGTGATTGGATATTTGAAATCCTCATTGAAAATCAGAAACTGTGTGGAGAGCTAATAGATCCCTAAACTATGGTTGTCATCTCAGTAGCCTTCCCTCAAGAGTTTACATGTATTTTATAGGTGACTATTTTATTGTAAATACTTCCCCTTATTTCCCCTTATTTCTATTGGAATGAACTCTTTATGTAATGTGATTATGAATTATGAATGTGTTTTATAAGATTTAGCAAATTTTAATGGTTGTAATGCAGCTTTTATGGTTTTCTGACTTGCAAAACCGAAAAAAGTATTTTGACTTGCCTGGTACATGTAATATTGCTGGATATTACTCTGTGCTATGTACCGCAAAAAATAATAAAGAGCTATTTAAAAAAATGTGGATGAGCAGCGAGGCTTTGTCTGAAGCTGCCTCAACCCGATCAGAGACTGTCAGTGGTAGCCGGCACAAATCGGGGGTGGGTGGGGTGGGGTGGTACGTGGGGGTAAAGGTTAAAATAAAAAATGTAAAAAAGATTGACCCTTTTTATTGATGATAAAGCAGGGTACATCCGTGATATGGTTGTTGCATTGAGCAATGTAAGGACCACATTTACAGAATCAATAAATATCACATTTACTGTAGTCTTTGTTGGAATGTTGACCTTTGACCCTCCTACTCAGTATTGACCTACTAATTTCTGGCGATGGAGTGGGTACCTAGCAAGGGTGTCGTACATATATCTCCCCGGTATGAGTTCCACTTGCCCCATATCTGGTCCCATTTGCTCAGACTGCCTGAACTTTTGTATACTACCTTCTCTGCTATCATGCACCAATTCATATCTTCTATAAATAATCATAAATTAAATAAACTTACTTGCTCACTGCGTCCTCCTCATCTCTCCTGCCGGAACAAGGAACAGGAAGCACCCAGGCTCCCCTGAGACAATCACAACGCAGCCATGCAGCATTGTGATTGGACTGAGCACCGTGGTTCCGCAGTCTGATGGGTCCTGGGAGTCTAGGTATGTTCTCCACGCAGGCTGTAATGCAGCCTGGGTGGAGAACATGCTAAGTATGCATGAATGTGAACCCTCAGACCGTGTTCAGAGGACATCACCTGCCCTGGCAGCCCAGTGGTGCTCTGCATCGCCTTTGGTCCTAGCAGCCCTCTGTGCCCGGGTTCGAGGCTAAACTGTTCCTTTTATTTTCTTCCCCGCCTGAGTGATTGTTTCCAGATTTTGCCGCCATTGTTTCCTTAACTGTACTGTAAGCGATTGTGTACATATTGTATTTTTGCCCTTTTCTCTGTTCCCCCTCATGTGGTTGTTTTCTTCCTGCCTTCTGTTTCTCCCTCAGTTTCTGCCTCGCTCCTGCCTCCAAGCTGCCCGTCCCTCCCCCCATCTCTTCAAAAGCCGTCCACTGTGGGGAGCGCGCATGAGCCCTCAGACCGTGGTCAGAGGACATCACCCGCCCCAGCAGGCCAGCGGGGCTCTGCATAGCCTTTGGTCGTAGCAGTCCTCTGTGTCAGGGTTCGAGGCTAACCTGTTTCTTTTATTTTTCTCCCCGCCTGAGTGATTGTCTCCAGATTTTGCCGCCATTGTTTCCTTAACTGTACTGTAAGTAATTGTGTACAGATTGTATTTTTGCCCTTTTCTCTGTTCCCCCTCGTGTGGCTATTTTTTTTCCTCCCCACCGTTTTTCCCGCTGTTTCTGCCCCACTCCCACCTCTCAGCTGCTTGTCCCTCCCCTTTTAATGTCAACCGCTATGCGGTCGCGCAGCGGACGCGCTGCTAGCGTGCAAAAGGCGCACCTAAGGCGACCCCATCTGCACCTGAACCGCACACTGCACCAGATCCGCTGGCCACCGCGACCTCCACAGGACCCGCCAATGCTACAATGCAAGCACCCTCCACGCACTCAACACCGGCCGAAATACCACCTGCTTCCAGGCCACCCTGAAGCTCACCCACGGACCCTTCACCTGCCAAAGCTGCAGCTACAGAAATCAGCGCGCTCCGGCGCGCCCTGCTTATCCCAACACCTCAGGCCACAACCATCTCAACTGCATACTGCTCAACACCCGCTCAGTCCACAAGCACGCCGTTGAAATCTGGGACCTACTCGACTCTTCCGCCCCAGATGTGACCTTCCTTACGGAGACATAGATTAATACATCCCTGGCACCAGACTTAGCCATAGACATATCTGATGGCTACAAGGTGACTCGCAGGGACTCGAACAACAACAAACCAGGAGGAGGAATCGCCATCATCCACAAGAACACCATGAGAATCTCAACCAGTCCCGAAGATGCCCTCAGCACGGCCGAACTCCTTCACTTCCAGATCCTCGTCAATAACAATACCACCCTCAGAGGAACCCTCGTCTACAGACCCCCGGGACCCCGGCTACAGTTCAGCGAAGCCATCTCCAACCTTATCAGCATGCACGCCGTTGCCTCCACAGACTACATCCTCCTCGGAGACCTGAACTTCCACCTCGAGAATGCCAACGTATCCCACACCGCAACTGGAAAAAAGTCACTAAAGACCAACTCATTGCTGCACTCGCCCCTGACTCCCCACCCGAGCCCACCGAGACCGACACAGCGGCCCTCAACTTCAGACAATGGGTCAAGGTCTGTGCCAACACCCTTTCCCCAATCAGGAAACCCTCCAACAGACACACCGACACGAGGGCCATCTGGTTAAACAATTACCTCCAGAATTCCAAGCACTCCTGCAGAAGACTCGAGAAGCAATGACGCAATGACCAGACACCAGACAATCACACAGCCCTCATAAATGCCAGATGCAAACACCATAAACTCATCCGATCCACCACAAGGAACCTTCAAGGAATGCATCGACAGCAACACACACAACAGCAAAGAGCTCTTCAACATCGTAAAAGAACTTGCCACCCCCAGCTCCAGCTCAAATGACGTTCCACCATCACAAGAACTCTGCGACTCCCTGGCTACCTTATTCCACCGCAAGATCGCAGACATCCACAACAGCTTCGACACCCAGGCGCCAACCCCTAACCAGCACCCACCAACCACACCAACCTTCTGCTCTTCTGGAACAACGTCAACGATGAAGACACCATCAAAATCATGAACACCATCTACTCCGGCGCACCCTTCGACCCCTGCCCCCACCACATCTACAAGAAAGCAAGCTCCATCATCGCACCCCAACTCCGAAAGATCATCACCAGCTCCTTTGAGACTGCCACCTTCCCAGAGAGCTGGAAACACGCCAAGGTCAACGCCCTCCTCAAAAAACCCAAAGCAGACCCTAAGGTTCTCAAAAACATTCGGCCCATCTCCCTGCTCCCATTCCCGGCTAAAGTCATTGAGAAGACCGCCAACAGACAACTGACCCACTTCCTGGAAGAGAACAACGTCCTGGACTCCTCCCAATCCGGATTCCGCAGCAACCACAGCACTGAGACCGCCTTCATCGTCGGTCTGACAACATCAGGACCATACTGGACAAGGGGGCGAAATTGGGGCCCTCATCCTCCTGGACCTCTTGGCCACCTTCGACACCGTCTGCCACCACACCCTACACACACGTCTCCGCAGCGCAGGGATCCAAAGCAGAACCCTGGACTGGATCACCTCCTTCCTCACCGGCAGAACAAAGAGAGTCTGCCTCCCCCGTTCCGATCCGAAGACACCACAATCACCTGTGACGTACCCCAAGGATCATCCCTCAGCCCAAACCTTTCCAATATCTACATGGCACCGCTCACAAACATCGTCCAAGCATACCACCTCAACATCGTCTCTTACGCCGACTACACACATCTGATCCTCTCCCTCACCAAAGACCCGACCATTGCCAAATCCAACCTCCACATGGGAATGAAGGCCGTCGCAGATTGGATGAAGACAGCCGACTGAAACTTAACTCATACAAAACGGATGTCCTCATCCTCGGCACCAACCCCTCCGCATGGAACGACTCCTGGTGGCCGACCTCGCTGGGAGCTGCCCAGACACCCACAAACCACGCACCCAATCTGGGGTCATTCTGGACGCAACGCTCTCTATTACCCAGTAAGTCAACACTGTCTCCTCCACCTGCTTCAACACCCTCCGAATGCTCCACAAAAACTACAGATGGATCCCCACCGAAACCAGGAGAACGGTCACCCAAGCACTGGTCAGCAGAAGGCTGGACTACGGCAATGCCCTCTATGCAGGAACAACGTCTACCCTCCAGAAGAGACTCCAACAAATACAGAACGCCTCCTCACGCCTCATCTTCACCACAGCCACATCACCACCCACCTAAGAGATCTACACTGGCTCCTGGTCAACAAGAGGATCACCTTCAAACTCCTCACCCACACTCACAAAGCACTCCACAACGCAGGACCATCATACCTCAACACACGAATGTCCTTCTACACCCCGAACCACCTGCTTTGATCCGCTGACCTCGCCCTCGCCGCTGTCCCACGCATCCGCCGAACGACCACCGGCATCAGATCTTTCTCCCACCTTGCTACAAAGACATGGAACACCCTACCCACCCACCTACGTCAGACCCAAGACCTGCTGACCTTCAGGAGAAATCTCAAGACCTGGCTGTTCGACAAGTAGCTGCCTCCCCCTCACCTTAGCGCCTTGAGACCCTCACGGGTGAGTAGTGCGCTCTACAAATGTTTGATTGATTGATTGATTGAATGTTTGGCCAGCCTGAGGCGGCCGGACAATAATTAATTTGAAATGAAAACTACTCCTCCCCTCTGTCAGCAGATTATCCCCACCCACCCCACCCCATCTGGAAATGCTGCAACGCCCACAACAGGAAAAAATAAAATATAATAACATTGAGTTATTATCTTTTTATTTTTCGTTACACTGCTGAAAAGCAGTGGGGCGACGCTCATCTGCCTTAGCGGAGGAGCCTTCACCGGAAACTGTGATAGACTTATGTACGGATATATCATCAAATGGAAAATATTCATATTTTCAGATTTTTTTGCCACTGCACAGTCTTTTTTAATTTTTTTGTATTAGTGTTAAGTTGAGTTTTAGTATCTGAGTTGTAATGTGGTCCATAAAAATATCAATGCTTTTATTTAGAGGAAAGAAATCTTTAGCGACCCCATTCATCGTGCGGAAATGAGTCACCCTAAAAAAGCAGTCTCAGTATTCCATGCAGAGAGGTTTTGTGTGCAAAAAGAAACCAAGAATAATGAACACTACATTAATTTTGTGAGTGACATGATGAATAGATTTGAAAGAAGGACTTTCAGAAAACCAAATTATGGGCAGCTCGCAAAAGAGCTGATGGAAAAGAAAGATGTCCTCAAATGGAGAAAAACAGGCTAAACATATTGATTTCGATGAACAAGCTAAGTGAAAGAATATGAGGTTTTCGAAATTAAAATGGCAGGTTAATTTAAAGAGCGAAAATATTTGCATATTCTATGCAGTGATAAATGGCTAGGGAAAGAATTGCAGAGAAAGCATTGGTTACCTTTTAAAGGGCACCGAATTTGAAAGATAAATTGATTTGGAGCCTATTTGTGCCATCTTGTAAATCAGAATAACTGGTTACATCAGGCTTTAAATATGTTAGAGGACATGTTTATAGTTTTTCTCTAAACAAATAGAATGCGAACAGATGGGCCAACAATGTAAAAAGTGAAATGAGTTGTTTTATTGATTACATATAAACATTTGTTGCACATGCTTTGCCATTTTGTTTGGCCTCTTATACATACGGATTACTAGTGGAGAATTTAAACTTAGAAAAACGTAACATATTAATGGCATTAGAAAAGTGAATTAAAACACCAAGTAGCTTAAGAAAAGGGATTATGGTTGGGGGAGGGGGGTGAAAACCTACTCAAGAAGCAACCACAATCCATGTCTGGGTGAGATACAACCCAACCCTCTGGTAGCTTGGCACAGAGCAGTCAGGCTTAACTTAGAGGAAATGTGTAAAGAATGTGTGCAATAATTCAAACAGTAATAAAGTGAAAACACCACACAAAAGTGATCCCATACCTGATTAGAGAAATAGAGTAACTTGTAATACATAAAACAAGACCAATACAACAAAAATCCAATCAGTAAAACCAGATATATGCAATTTTCCGAAATATCCAATTGTTATCAGCATCCACCAACATTCCAAGGAACAGGAACAAAATCGCTTTTCGTATCAGACCATAGCATGGAATATTCACACTGGTAAGTAACAACATCATCACATTGGCAGTCCATGAAACGCCCACCCCCTACCCCATATCCTCTTATGTTTTTGTCGGGCAACCCCATGCCTCATAAATTGGTGTCTCCTGGGGCACACATCAGTCCACTCCCTTCCTCCAGAGTGCCATTGAAGGGGGTTCTGGCTGCTTCCAGGCTCGTTGAATGTACCGCTGGCCTCCAAGGAGGCCACACCTATGAAAGACCTTCATGACTTCGGTCCCCCAGACTTCTCCAGGAGAGCCAGTATGGTCACCGTAGGACCCAAGTCAATGTGGTGGCCAAACATCCCAGGGATCTCACACTACCCCTTTCCAAAGGGATTACACAGCCAGGCAGGACCAGACCACATGGAAGTAGTCAGAGGCTGGAAGGGAACATCTCGGGCCTGGACCCCCAAGGCCCATCCTCTGCAATTGCGGGGGGAAGATATGTTGATTTGAACCATCCAAAACCATGTGGAAATTGCCAGCTCTCTTTGGGCCAAGCATGCCTCAATCCAGCCTGGTCAAAATTTGAGGGACCAGGCCATGCCTGGGAGGCAAGAGAAGTGAATTCCAAGATAGTTAAGGAGTATCACTTCACTTGCACCACAGGGCACCAGAGATGTCCAGGCCGAGGGTCACTCAGAAAAAGCAGGACTACATCCCATAGAGTGCGATGCAGTCCTTAATGCCTCCCACCCACTGCCATCCCCCAAACCAAGCGTCACACCTCATCAGGTCCTCCAGAGTCTCTTTAATGAGGACAAACAGTAAAAGGGACAGAGCACAACCCTGATGAGTGCCTCTGCGAATCACGAAAACCCAGAAGAGGACTCTATTGACATGGACCTGGGCGGTAAGGGCATTATACAGGAGACGCACAAGTCTTTGACAACATTTCATGGTCGTTTTTTGAGGCCATACTCCAATGGGCTGGCTTTGGATCTGCCTTTTACAGACTTGTGCGTCGCCTGTACAATGCCTCACTTCAATGCTTCAGTGTAGAGGGCCCAGAGGTGGGGTATCAGATGGGTGTGACAGTGCTTAACGAATTTGATAGAGGCCTTTCCCGATTCGAGATCAGTTAGAGCCAAGCCTTTTTCCTCTGCTGGGAATGGTTGATTAAGTTACCGGGCCAGATAGTCCGGAATAGAAGACAACCGGATATCCCAAATTAGTGGGGATTCAACCTTACGCGGGGGGGGCAGGGAGCCCCATGTAGAGGATTTGGCAGTTGATAGCAAAAACCTGCGCAATTGAAGGTAACTACTCACAGAGGGCTTCGGTGCAGTCGTCAATGGCTGGTCCTATCCTTTTGGAGACTTCCTGGGTTGTCATCCAATAAAGTAGTTTGCTAGAATTATCCCCAGACTAATATACCAGCTGAACCAATGCTCTCCAGCACTGCTTTTCCTCTTCCAGAGATACTTGTCACAGTGTGGATCTCGCCAGTGCCAGCCAGCGTTCAGCATCTCCCAGAATCCAACCACAAGCCGGTCCCTCGAAGGCAAAGACCTGAGTCTCCTGTTTTACCACCTGCGCCTTCTGGTGCTGCTCCTTTATCCGCACATACCCTCTAAGCAGACCTCTCAAGGTAGGGTTGCTCTCCACCCACACGGTCCCAGCAGAGGACAGTGAACCATGATTGATTTAAATAAAAGGAATGACATTCCACCTCAACAAAGTCAGCGCAGTATTGGTTCATCTGGTGCCACTCATTAAAACACCACAGCGGACGGAAGGATCCCAGTTGAGTTTCCTATTCTAGGAGGAGGGGTGCATGATCCAATATACCTCCTGGCAAATCCGGATGGATTGCAGTGATAGTAAAACACACGCCAGAGCAGATCAATACGGAAATTTGTTTTTATGCTGTGGACATGTATGTGTAGGCCCCCTGCGAGGGATTCCGCAAATGCAGAGATATGCAATTTTAAACATTTTAGTGAAAATTGGGGCAATAAGCAGCAAGTGCCATCTGTGAATTTCTGCTTGCACCAGACAATGACAAAATCACAAATTCATGCCAACTGTGATGAAGCACGGGCCGGGTACAGGGATCCAGTTAAGGCAGCTGAACATAAGTACCTTAGATCCTGGTTGCGGAGCATTGCAAGGCCCTGCCTCGAAGATGCGTTGAGCAGCCGAAGGTGTGCATCGGCTCCAAGTAGCTAAAAGGCTGAGATGCGCAGTCCTGCATTGTTGTTGAGGATCCTATCAACGAGGGGCTTGCAATGAGAAGTCAGGCATCAAGGCTGTGTCGCATCCATTCCAAGGAGCTGCAAAGCTGCAATTCAGAGTCCTGCAGTGTCGTCAAGGCAGCAGTCGACCAGGGATTTGCAGTTTGAGGGCCTGCATCAAGGATGGGGCATGCATCAGCAGTCCCAATGAGGCCGCAGGCTGCGAGGGCGATCTGGAGTCCTTGTGACAGCGAGGGCCATGCAGCGTAGGCAGTGCATCGAGCCTACTCTGGCTTACATTGTGCGGCAGAGCAGATGCGTCAGTTCGACTGAATCCTCAGATGCACTGGCAGAGCACCTTCAGGTCCACTTTCAAGGGTCCAGGTCTGGTGTGGCACTATTTGGCAGGTTAGGACTAACAGATAGCAGAGCCCAGGTTATGGGTTCAAGGTTGTTGGATTCTTCTGTCCCTGAGGCTGCAGTCAGGAGGCCAGCCAACTTGCCCTTGGAGTCACTCAGGTTAGCTTGGGTTTAACAAATGCAGGTCCAGTCCTTCCAAGCCAGGCAGGAAGGCAGTGGGCATCAGGTCAGCACAGCAGAGAAGCAGTCCTTTGAATCAGCAGTCCAGCAGAGAGACATTCCGTTCATCAGCATAGCAGTACTTCTTCGGAGTATCCATAGGTCCAGAAGTGTACTGAAGAGCTGGCGTCTAGGGTGCAATATTTATACCTGGTGCCTACTTTGAAGTGGAGGAAGCTTCATGAGGTTTCCATCCCTATGAGATGTTAGGAATCGCCTTCCTCCCTGTCCTTGCCCCAGCATGTCTGGGGTCACAATAGTCTAGTGACAAGATCTTTGTGTGAGTGCTCAGGTAGAGTCTTTGTGATGTGGAAGTGTGGTAGGTGACAGCTCCCCCCTCATTAACTTAGAGTCCCCCATCCTGCCAACCCCTTTCTTTCCTTTGTCTCACTGTCTGGGAGCAATACACAGAGGCCAACTGCCAGCTACACCTAGTCATGTGGCCCAGGATCCGGCTGCAGGCACCAAATGGTTAGGACAAGCACATGTAACTTTCTATAAGTGGCATTTTCAGAATTGTAGTTAAAAATCTGACTTTACCATTACAGAGCGTTCCTAATTAAAAACAAAATTGACATCAAAATTGATCAACCTACCTGGCCCCAATTGTAAGTTACAGCTTATTAAATGTACCAATGTTATCCTATGAAAGAGGTAGGCCTTGCCGCATTGAAAACAAATTTAAGGGGTTGTCACTACCTGGAAATGTAACACTCAAAAGTACATGTTCAACTTTTTAAATACACCACACTCTGGTCTGTGCAGGGTCTACCCTACTGGTGACATTTATGTATTACAAAAGAAGGTTTGGACTTGGCAAAAGATTTATTTTGCCAAGTCAAAATGGAAGTTAAGAACATCACACACAAGCCCAATGTCAGACCTGAGATATGTTTGAAAGGGCTACTTAATTGGGTTCCACAACCAGTGCTGCAGGTCCACTAGTAGCATTTAATTTACAGGCCCAGGGCACATGTATTGCCCTTTTACTAGGGACTTGTAAGTGAAATAAATATGCCAATTAGATATAAGCCAATTCTACCATGCTTTAATAAGAGAGCAGAAGCCCTTTATCACTGAATGGCAGTGGTGTGTATGAGCTGACAAGCTGTAATCCAACAATGACACATGAGTAAAATAGAGCACACCAGTCAGAGAGGGTGAGCACTCTCTCAACACAAAGCAGACGCTGCTTTCACATTCAGTAGCTCAACAAAATTGCCAGGAAGCACAGTCACCGCAGGAGGAAAGTCCTTCAAACGTTGCAAAACTAGGCTGCCAGGCGCTATTGGTTTCAAAATCAATACATAGCGCCTCAAATCAGAGTAAGCAAAGTTATTTTTCCTCTTAGGGGCCATTGTTTGAAAATTTCTGCTTCATGAATGGTGTTGTATTTTCAATCTATTAGCATTTTAAAAGCTTGTTAAGAGATACCACACATTGTCGTCATCTGTCTTAATTATAGGGTTATTTTTTACTTTTGTAGTGAGAATTCTTTGGCGTCAAAAACCTTTTAATCATTGTGTATGTTCAGCTTAGAATAGAATAGAATACAATAGAACAAAATGCAGTCACGGTGTTATCTATTTAACAAAGAACAACTTTATAAACATCTATGATTACACCTTCAATAGACAGGGAAACAAATAGCTGAGCTGTTTGCACTTTTAAAAAGCCATATTTCAATATCTGAAGGTCTGTCCCAAATGCAGCCTTTCTATATAATAATGGTAGACACATGCATATTTTAATATAATGCACGAATCCATCATTGCTTTTAAATAAGGTAGTATTACATATCTATAGTACGATTATGTCATAAGACCGTTTATTTTACTGTAACTTTTTGACACATCAAATGAAGGTATGCAAAGAAAGAAAATTAGCTATAAAATAGTCAACAGAGTTGTGGAATTCAAATATTTTTTAACATTGTGATGAGGCTATAGGCATTAAGCAAATGAATACTGAGTAGAGATAAATTGACTAAAACATTTGTTAATTGTACGCTAGGCATCAAACATAAGGCTTTTCTTGATGCTTCTCAATCACGACTTTCCTACTTCCTGATGATGATTGCTAAACAAGGAACTTTTACTCTATAATGACTCCCAAGTTTTTGAGTTGCTTCTGACCCCAAGGGACAAAGCACTCTGTGATCTTACGTTTCTGACAGATGGGACACATGCTTCACATGCAGTAAAGATATCAACCTATGCCTCATGGCTCCTTCAGCGCTAAATACCAGCTGAGGAAACAATTGATGGACGGAATACTGGACAATCCAAACATTCAGCCCCAGTCACAAGGATCTGGGTTTAATCCATCATTCTGTTGCTCACCACACCACCCTAGTTTGGACTCAGTCATATGCAAATCAGTCTTGACCCTGTTCCTTATGGGAACAGTCTAGCCCGAACTGCCAAGCCAGGTCCTCCCTGGACCGTAAACAAGCATCTTGGGACCAGTTTTAGGGCATCACCCTTCATCAGCCAGGCTTGCTTGAATCCAGTGGTGTAGCAAGCACAGGATTCATATCTGGACATACCCTTCCCACTTAGGGCGACATATGCAAAAGAAACAATTGATGGACGCAATGCTGGACAATGCAAACATTCACCCCCAGTCACAAGGATCTGGGTTTAATCCATCATTCTTTTGCTCACCACACTACCCCAGTTTGGACCCAGCCATATCCAAATCAGTCTCCACCCTGTTCCTTATGGGAACAGTCCCGACTGGTTTGCCCAGACGTGGGTCCATCAATTGTTCTTTTTGCTTTTGTCACCCTGAGTGGGACGGTTATGCCCAGACGTGGGTCCTGTGCTCTCCATGCCACTGGAATCAAGCTATTCTGGCTGATGAGGGCTGAAAGCCTGAAACTGGTCCTAGGATGCTTCTTTCCAGTCCAGGGAGGACCTGGCCTGCCAGTTCAGGCTGGCCTGTTCCCATTGGGCGCAGGGTCAAGAATTATTTGCATATGGCTGGGTCCAAACTGGAATAGCATGGTGAGCAAAAAAAAGATGGATTTAGGCCCAGATCTCTCTAATGGGGTGAATGTATGACATTGCTCTGCATTCTGTACATCAATTGTTATTTTTGCACATACCAGCTGAGGGCAGGGCAACTGTACGTGCATAATACAGTATTCTTTAAAACATTTTGCAATCTCAGTTATCTGAGCGGAAAATATGCCGAAGACCTGCGTGACTACACTTTGGCATTCAAAGTGGAATGTTTGAGGTGGGAGAAGGAATTACAACTCTCTGTAGCGACAATGCTGCAGTGCAAGTGGGAAACTCAAGGTGTGGAAGTATGCAAGATCATTGCCGCCAAAGCTCCATCATTCCACAAGACATGCAACAGCTCCTCTTTTTCTATGCAAATCACTTGTTAGCAAGCATAAGGTAAACACTTTTATATCTTTCCAATATAGTGTACTTACATTATTAAAATTGATTTTATATCGTGCTTGCAGCAGCAATGCTTTCATTTCATGACGCTGGAAATCAATGAAGTTAATATTTGCAACACAACAGCACCCAAACCGTTAAATATATTCTTGTTTTATGGCTCTCTTACAAGCCCATGACCAAGGAGAGCATGCTTTCATGCAGATCCTCTGGTCTAATCTGATGGGATATATCGCATCACCCCACTATTGCCATTGGCCTCAGTGATGCCCTTTGCTTGCTGCAAGGACACCACACTATGGGAGAAACATGGACACTTTCCTGTGCATCTCTCTCATGGTTACAATATTACTGAACAGTAAAGCATGGTTAGAGTGCTGCTTTATAGAAGTACAGCATGTAGTCATAGTGCAGAAAACCTTTAGGATTACCATCACCTCCAAAGATGTTATTCCTCACACTAACCCAAGTACTGTTGAACATGAAAAGGAGTTTTTAGTAACTTCCAGGTGCCATAATTGATCTTTTAGAGAATTTGCAGTGATAACTGATCCTGACAGAGGACGGTTGGGAATTTTAATAGTGCTTCGGTAGTTTCCCGAGGACAAGAGGAGTGTCGATAACTATTTTTAAAAAAGCACAATATGAGGAAGAAATTATGAGAAGTTGTGGCGCACCTGAACCCTCAGTGGTAATGAAATTGAGCAATATTTGGTCAGGTCACACCTAATTTAGTGCTATTCTCAAATGAACAAAAGTGGCAGGAAAAGAGTAGTTCTGAAAGCCTAACCAGATGATATCCTCTCCATTTTACTGGAAGATCTTACATACACATGCAAGGGTACACCAATTTGCTCACTGAGACGATTGTGCACAAAAAGTAGATGTTTTTCTAAATTTGACCAGGATTTGGCTCCAAAGCTAGCTGTGGCTCTACAATTCGTCCAACTTGTCTTTGTTAGTCCTTTTCAACCTTGCCAACGGTTAAGGGCCTCATTTACAGATTAGCAGAGTACAAGTCCTAAATTGGCAGCGTATGCCCAGATGTGGGTCCCTTGCTCACTATGCCACTGGATATAAGCTAGCCTGGCTGATGAGGGGTGTTACCAAGAAACCGGCCCCAGGATGCTTGTTTCCAGTCCAGGGAAAGCCTGGCTTGGCAGTTCGGACTGGATTGTTGCCATGAGGAACAAGGTCAAGGCTGATTTCCATATGGTATGATCCGTACTGGTTTGGCGAAGTGAGCTAAAGAACGATAATGGATTCAACCCAAATCTGTAGCTGGGGGTGAATGTCTGAAAAGTTTTAGCGCTCCGTCCATCATCTCCTTGTGTTTGCTTTGTTCACCCAAGTTGGCAGGGTATGCCCAGCACTGGGTCCCTTGCTCACTTTACTACTGGATTCAAGCTAGCCTCGCGGATGAGGGGTGTTACTCCGAAACCAGTCGCAGGATGTTTGCTTCCAGTCCAGGGAAGACATGGCTTGGCAGTTCGGACTGGACTGTTCCCATGAGGAACAGAGTCAAGGCTGATTTCCATATGGCATGAAGCGAATTGGGGTGGCAAAGTGAGCTAAAGAACAATGATGAATTCAACCCAGATCTGTGACTGGGGTGAGTGTATGAAATGTTTCAGTGCTCCGTCCATCATCTCCTTGTGTCTGATTACAGTACAAACCCTGAAAAAGTCACCAGGGTTCCAACCTCACCAAATTGACAGTTTGCCCCCCTCACTCCCCCAAAGGACCATTGGTCAATGTACTTGAGAAAGCCCACCCTATTGAGGTCTTCTAACATACTTATTCCCTGTTTGGGACTGCCAAGAAAAGACTAAAGGTTCCAAACAGGAAAACGCACAAAAGACTCCAGTGCGCTATCAGAAAAGGCCCACAGTGATAGAGACATTTGTTTTTCCTTTTTCAGAAGCAAACCAACACCCTTCCTCTAGGGGTGTGTTCTAAAAAACAAACAAAAATGTTTACCAAGCAGGGTCTAAACAACCTGGTGTATTTCTTTGCATACTTTTCTGCCTCTTGTGCAAGGAAGAATGGACAAAAGACAGTGAGATCCCTGCCAGGCAAACACGTATACTAGAATATGGGTGTGGTTCTCTGCCAGGGGAGAGGAGGCCTTGACCTTCACCTTTTTGGGCTAATTGGCTTCCCAAACATGGTCCAAATTACCTCTCAAGTCTTCTCAGCCTTTGGCGCGGTAACACTGGTCAACCATGCAGTTAAAATCATGTTTACTCTATGGTATCTATGGCTGGACAGGCATATATGTATAAACCATTTATAAATATGGTTTATCCATTCACATAAACACAGGAATTAGACAGCTAATTTGCTGTACTAAGGTTTTATAAAAGTGGTAATTCACCACTTAATTTATAAATCGTATTTTTTTATACCCAGTCATGCAAACCATTCACCACTTCAAGTGTCCTTTTCCCCCAATTGTATGTTATTAGTTGACTTTTTATTTTGTTAGCTCTCAATTGCTTTTTATTAGATATGTATCTATACTCCTTGGATGTCGTCTTTTATTTCTTTACTCTTTGAATTGATTGTGTGCGCTCACATGTGTGTATGTAAAACTATCCAGCTCTATTCTTTTTTAAAAGGCCAAGAACAACGATCAGACCACTTTTTGCGAATTGTAAAAATATTCATACAAAAAACAGTTATTTCGCTTACTTTTTCGATTCGTAAACATGATAGTTAAACATAGATAAACTGTGTTTTTGACAACCCTATTGACAGTGTGGTCATGTCTGTTGGTAATATTGCATGGAGCAACTAGAAGCTTCAAATTCGCTGGATGGTGATGGAGTGACAATGTTGAGAGCAACCTTTATCATTGGGGATCGGTATCCTCGATAAAACATTGTATGTGCGGATTAGTAAAATAATTCCTCACACATTAAAAGTTGCAGGCCTCTTTTTATATTCCGGATAAAAGTCACACGAGGCCTTGCAGCTGCTTTACAGATACATTTCAGTTTATCCGAGGAAACATGTTTATTTAATAACTGTGTTCATTTATTCAGAGCTGGATAAAAGGCATAAATAATACCCAGAGGTAAATGTACTCTGTATAATTTCATTAAAATATTTCAGCACATGAAGGAAACATAAGACAACATCACATCGCATATGCATGAAATATGTTGAGCTAGAAGTCAAATCCTTAGCAAGAGCACTCTGACTCATTAACCCCTTTGGTGCTGATGACGGCTCCCGGCCGTCATGAGTTACGGTGGGCCTGTGCTGATGATGGCCGGGAGCCGTCATGACCACGCCCGCAATCGGAATGTCCAGCACAGGCGCGGAATTCCGGTCGCAGCCAGGGGGTTAATGTCTCCACAAATCAACAGCTTTCCAATCTTTTCTTGAAAGTCTAAAATCTAAGGGGCGATTTGGCAGATAGATTGTCCTGTCCACCAAATTCTTGGTCTGCCCGCCTCATTTAGAGAGGGGCAGACCTTAAGTATTCCATTAAGGAGTCCACGTTGGCTCATTCGACATAATATTTACTCGGTTAGAGGAAGGATATTGCACTACCCGCCCTATTTATGATGGACAATTCAATGCCTTTTTTTTCTTTTCCATCAACGGAAGAAAAACCTGGTGTGAGGGACAGGAAAAAAAAACCAACAAAGACTCAAAAACAAACTCTGACTTGCGAAATTTGTTTTTGAAAAACAAAAACAAGTTAAAAGTTTCTTGGAATGATGTTTGACTGTGGTCGTCCACCAAACTTTTAGTACTTGATAGGAACCGCTGTGATGGTGGTTCCCTTCAATGTACAAAGATAAGATCTGGGCAAGCAGCCATCTCTAAATTTAGCGGTAGTCCATCAGGGTGGTGGAGGTAATGTCCTCCGTCACCCTGACGGACTGCACTCCGCCCACCAAAGTTTAAAGCAGGCCTTTAGCTGCAAATCGTAAAAATAAATGCCAAAGCTGAAACACATCTTCAACACAAAGTGGATGTATTCATATATTCCTGTAACAAACATTGGGGTTCAGGTACAGTACATTCTGCATAAAATTAAACACAACTAGTAAAATCAAAGATGCAACTTTTGTGGGTAGGCACTACCTTCCCAACATGCCGACACTTCTGTAAGGACGCCCATGTGCCCATTCTTAACCACACCATAAACTAACTGCGGAAAATCCATAGTGCTTGTGCATTTGCCCTGTCATATATAAATGTTGTGATCCGAATAATCAATAAATACTGATGCTGTGATTTAGTATTTAGGATTTCACTTCATAGAAATAACCTTTTATGCCCGTGAGGGGGCACTTATTATTGCACAAGTCTTTTTTGCATGAATATATTTAGAGGAATTTGTATAGAAGCTGGCAAGTATTTTCAAATTTAGTCCTGTGGAGGGCAAATCAAATTAGTGTAATGTGTACCAAAGTTCTTCTACCAATAAAAATTGATCACAGCAGTTTTAATCTGTTTAAGATGTGAGTATAAACTACATTGGGATTCATTTAAAAAGCATATGACTTTTAAGTTTTGCTTGTGCACAATTCGTGCAAGTTGCCAAACAAGGAACTCACAATTAAACCTTGCAGGTGGTTATCTCAAATGTGTACAAACAATAGTTCGAATCCTGTTTTTCACATTTGTTCTACTTTAGTGTCCTGTATTTTAGCAGTACATAACTTCATGAATAAGTCATTTTCTGACATTAGGCTACAGATGCATTTTACTTGCACCAATTTGCTGGAAGTAAAAACACAGTGAATGGGGGTCAGTTCTCACCACTACGCTGCCTGCACGCCCATGGCTAGCAGCATTCAGACACCTTGTGTGAATCCTCTGCACTATGTTTATTTTTATCCCTGTTACTGATGTATAAATACATCTACTGACCCCATTTTGGGATTAACATCTGTCACCTCATGAACAGGCACCAGCAATTCTCCACACCTTCCCCACTGTGGGCAGAACAGTCAGTGGGCATGCACGGTCCCAGATTACAAAGGTTCATTAGGAGGCTGGCTGCAGATTTAGGCAGCACAGGGTTGCCTGCTCACATTCCCTTTGGGAATCGGGGACCCACCCATCAGTCACTATCTTGACTCGCCTATTTTTGGTCTGGGCTGCTCTGTGCAAATCCAAATGACTGGAATCTATAGTTCCTATCTAGCCTGCATTCGAGGATGCCATTACTAATTAAACCACATCACTCACTTCGGCAGCAGTAACAGTAGTCAGCACCCTCAGCAGTGTGTTTTAACTGCTGTTAACTGCTTTGTCCCGCAAATGTAGGCCTGACCTGAAGACGAGGGCACTTAAAAATGGAGTGGGCAATTGACATCAAGTAATTAAGAAGGTTAATAGTTCCGAGCTTCAGTCAGTAATATTGTATAGAGGAGTGGCGATTTCCCAGAGTTAAAAGTAATAAAGAGTGCACATCCTTACATACATTTAATTTGTTGGAGCTAAAGCTCTTTAACATCTAATTACATCTTCAACTGAAATTAAGTAATAACATTCCAGTCCGAAAGGCCCACCTCCTGCCAACTTCAAGGACAAATGTCACCGCTGATGTTAATCCTGGGTACCATTGTGTCGATATCACGCTGTTAAAATGTTAATTCCAGCAAGATGCCAAATTATGGCGCCCTGCAAACGGCAAACCAGGAATAGAGACTTTATTGGAGACCGTAGATGATTGGTGGTTGAAAATACTACTTTGTACATTTAGGGGCATATTATCAACAACTAGCGATATTTATCGCTAAATAAGCTTAGCGATATTTTTTTTATTGCCACGCATCGCCAGATTTTATCGCAGAGATAACGTGCTATTAGCAACGTTTGTCTCCAAAGCGATAGAATATCTGGCGATAGCGGTGAGATGTGTGAATATCGCAGGAAATCCAGTGATATTCAGGCATTATCGCTGATAGGGTCTTAACCTGAATATCCACCTTCCATTAGATATACAGGTTAAGAAGTGGTCTGAGCAGGCATTAGGTTTTGGCAATATTCGCGCTTAGCGCAAATTTTTTTATTGCGTCACCTGTCTTGCTAATAGGCGATAGCGATGTTAGCGACTGCTTTCAGTCGCTAACAGGTTGGGTACGCCCACTTTGCATGTAATTAGCGATAAATTTCGCTGACATGCAAAGCGGGCCCCAAACCGCTCGCTATCGCCTACAACTTGTCGCTAACTGCTGTTAGTGACAGCTTGCTAATAGGGCAATAAGATTATCGCCGCTTTGCGGCCAAAAACGGCTGTAAAAGCGGCAATAATCTCATATTGCCCGCCTTTATAATATGCTCCTAAGTTTTTGTTTAACCAGGCTAAAAGGAAAACATGGTCGCACCTCTGAAATAGTCAACCTTCTTGTTTGTTTTTCAGGAATGTTTAAACTATAAAATGTAATGATGTCAAAAGAGAATTACACCACAGGGCTATGTATTGCTCGGTTCTGGAAGATGGAGTTTTAACATTAAGAACAGGTCGAGCAGCAGGCCCACAAAAAAAAGAAAGAATGCATGCAGAAACATCTAAAACGTGTCAAGCGCCAGGCAGTAATACATGAATGGAGGTGTGACTTGGAGGACCTAATAAGGAAGATGGCAGCGCTAACAAATAAAGCTCTTATCATTGGCACAGCTTAATGTAAACGCTCTGCTGAGTGGCCAGCGTCTCATAGCAACAGCGTGCCTTGCGGATGATGTCAGCACAGAGGCAGCTCTTAGAAAGAAGGATAGACATGTTAAAGCCTAACAGGGCTGGATGCCAGGTATTGTATCCGGTTAACTCCAGGATATGCAGAGGTAGGTATGTTCTCCAGAATGTATTTGAAGGATATTTTGGGTCCAATCAAGCAATCAAGTATGTCGCCTCGAGAGGGACAGAAAAGTCGCTTAAATCAAGATTAACAAACCACGAGCATCCACAGAGGTCATCTATATCATTCGACTGAGTACAGAAGAGGGAATCGATGCACGCAGACCTCGTCAAGAAAGCTTTTTAACTGCAGCGAAATAGCGATTACAGATGTTCTCTTTAAATATATTTCCCTGTGAATGCATTAACAACGCTACCATCCCTCCACAGAGAACTAGAGGTGGGCCAGTTATGCAATCACAAGTGCAGCTGTTATTCATAGGACTGCTACACTGTTTGCTCAAGCCCAGGAAATCCACACCGCTTGCTCAGGCAGAGGAAATCCACACTGCTTGCTCTAACAGGGGAAATCTATACTGCTTGCCCAAGTGCAGGAAATCCACACCGCTTGGTCAAGCAGAGGAAACCCACACTGCTTGCTCAAGTGCAGGAAATCCACACCGCTTGGTCATGCAGAGGAAATCAACAATGCTTGCTCAGGTGCAGGAAATCCACAACGCTTCGTCAAGCAGAGGAAATCCACACTGCTTGCTCAAGTGCAGGAAATCCACACCGCTTGGTCATGCAGAGGAAATCAACAATGCTTGCTCAGGTGCAGGAAATCCACACCGCTCGCTGAAACAGAGGAAATTTTCACTGCTTGCTCAAGCAGAGGAAATTCACACTGTTTGCTCAAGCAGAGAAAATCCACTCCACTTGCTTGAACAGAGGAAATTCACACTGCTTGCTCAAGCAGAGGAAATCCACACCATTTGCTCAAGCAGAAGAAATCCACATTGCCTGCTCACACACAGGAAATCCACACCGCTTGCTCACGCAGAGGAAATCCACACCACTTGATCAAGCAGAGGAAATCCACATCGCTTGCTCACACACAGGAAATTCACACCGCTTACTCAAGCAGAGGAAATCCACATCACTTGGTTAAGAAGAGGAAATCCACATCCCTTGCTCACGCACAGGAAATCAACAATGACGCCACAGCATGTTCAGCCAGTATCAGTGCACCAAGCTCAAGGGCATGCAACAAAGACAAGTAAAAACCAAATATACCACTCAAATTCATAAAAGCACAACTTAAGTTCATAGTTAATAAATAGTTTGATAAGCTAAGACATTGAAACCATTCTTTGAGTATAAACAGATTTTACTGTAGGAAAGGAGAGCAAGTCAAAATCGATTAAATACTCATACACAAAAACACCAAGGTTATAATAGAATTTGTAAAGGATATACAAGCAGGCGCACATAAATAAATGGTCAAACATTAGTAAGCAAGATGACCTGCATACTACCAATGACACTCTATAGGTAGAGGCAAAAATGAGTGTAAAAAATATAATCTTGCAACATCACTCATAAATCAACCTCCTCGACTTCCTCCACAATATGAACCTTCTGTGCAGTCTGCTTTCCATCTCACTCTGATTGCATTCCCTGTCACTTCCTTGGTTAACAACACCAATATCTACCTTATATCACTTCCTCATGTTACCAACTTACTCTATCCAAATTCCCTGTATTCTTTTTCCAATATTCTCACTTCACTGCCACATACTTCCTCAAATTTGGCTGGATCCTTAAAATGGGACTCCCCTTCTCTCTTGGACATTGGACTTTTAACCTCTTAAGTGCTGCGCCTATACCAACGGCCGACGGCACCACTACCTCGGGAGTGCTGCCGTCGGCCGTTGGACGTTCCAGCTGCACCTGCGCAATGGAACGTTCAGCACTGGAGCTGGACGTTCCAAAGCAGCTAAGGTGTTAATGTGAAAAAAATCAAGAATTCTGATCTTCCCAACACACTAACAATCTCTCTTTTATCATACTGCTCCTTGGACCTGGCCTGTACCACTTCAACACATTGCTGAATTCTTACCTCCCTACATCCTCTGAGCTTTGATGCCATTTCCTCATCCATCCAAGACACAATTTACAGAATGGCGCCCCACCTCTCAGAACCTCAACTAGACGAATACCCATGGCAGTGAGATGGCTGGTAAAGTAAGACACAACATACTATCCACCGTCTACCTTGATATCTACCTTCCTTCTCTTTGTCCATTGAACACATATGACCAACATCCTATTGATCCACTATATCCTACCTTTGGCTTACCAGTAGTACTGTGAAATTCTGTGATGTTTAATGCTGCTTTCTTGTAAAAACTCCACCATCTTTCTCAACACCAATTGCACCCTGCTGTCTGATACAATTTCTCTGGTGAAACCCTCCCCATAAATATTTTCTTTAAAAATGTTATCACTATCTTAGTGTTAGATTCTGGAAAGAACCATTTTCTGTAGTAATCCGCCAAAATAATGGTAATCTATTCTTGTGATCCAGACTGTAAAATGATCCAATAAAATCAACGACCATTTTTTTTCCCTTGGCCCTTCCAATAAACTCACCGGCTGTAATGGGGGAGTCTACTTTCTCAACTACTACCTACTACCAGCACAAAGTACAGACTTTCTGATAAAGGAATTTATCTGGGTGTCCATGCCCGGCCACCCACCAGTGTTCTAACCTTACACTGTGCTTGGTGAATGTTTGACAATAAAAGTCTTAGTTGCCCAACCCCCCGATTCTGCGTCTCAAATCACAACATACGGTAGGACAAAATTATCTCCCATCCTTACCATTTCAAAAGCAAGAGAAATTTCAACTGCTACCTTGGCATATGCGTGGACATGACTGGGCATCATTCTTTCTCGAGGTCAGCCCTGGGCAATGTCATTGTTTGTTACCAATTTCATGTTTTTCTCCCTTTATAGCATCTAACTGCTCTTCCTCTGTTATACATTTGACCTCATCACATCAATGACTGTAATCAACCATTCTTCATTCTCCCTTCAACTTCAGCCACACATGTCTCAGGTGGCCTTGGCAAAAGGTCTGCTTAGACAGTCTTCCCCAGATTGTAAATAACTTCAAAGTTACATTGCAACAATTTTGAGCTCAGTCTTGCACTCCTGGGTATTTGATTTTAGCCACATTCCAGCTTAATCTGTGGACCAACAGCTTATGATCAGTGGTCAGTATACATTTCCGCCTTCACACAAAATTCTTACATTTTCCATGGTCATGCAACATGCTGAAACAGAGTATTGCTTTTCATCTTGATGTAAGGTTTGGTAAACCCAACAGTTCTGCCCCTCTCTCCATCTTCCTGAGACAGAATACTACCTATGCCATATAGGTTGGCATCTACTGTGACATAACAGATGGTATTGGTATCATTAGCATGGCCACAGGAAGTATGCAACAGAGTAGGACTAAATTATGTGGCAAGAAAAGGCAAAATATGAAGCATATTGCAGCACATTTTGTGAAAGTATTTCCTCGTTATTTTGACATATTTACACATTTTAAATGTATCTAAGCAAAGATTTCACCTCATTAGTACCAGTTAGATATCCAAATATAGCAATAAGCAACAGAAATGTGGCCGGTCAACCAGTGTGAAGGGCTTTCCATGACACAGAAAATGTCACCAAGTTTTAAATAACTTTATTTTTCGCCACAACTTGTGATTCTCTCTCAAGGCTATCTCTGACTTTGTCAGACCTTAGCAAAATGCTCAGTTTGCCCACAAATCATTTTTTGTTGGCTATTGAAGTCCTCCTGGAGATTGAGAAGGATACCTACACTTATAAAAGATGTTTATATTTAATATGTTTTCTTCACGAAATATGTCAATTGTCTCCTATCTGTGACATAAAAGTATTAGTTAGCATGTTCTTGAATAGCACCTCTGCTACCATGGTCTTTATTGTTTAATTCTCTAGATGATGAATGTGAAGCTTCTATACGTTTCTCCAAATGTATTGTTTCACTAAATTATAGATTTTTCATGGACAATAAACATTGCTATACCTAGTTGTTTCTACATCTTATTCTGATTAGGTCTCTAATGAACTGTGCTGTAAAACGTACACATTTCCAATCTACCACTAATACACGCGGAGCAGCAAAACATGCATTTAGGGATTCATCCAGGTAAAGAACTTGTCTCTCATCATCATCAAATTGAGTTAAAAATTAAAATGTGTCTCCATTTTTTCACAGCATTTACATATTTGTCCAGTTCCTCGTCGCCTTTAGCCAATTCCTATGGGCAGAGATTCTCCAAACTCGAATGACGTTCAAAACCTAGGGCCTGCTCAAGCTGAAAACTCTTACTTTCCAGGCAATACCTATTGCCCCAAATGGTCCTAAAGTTTTTGTGAAGGTTTATGTGAGTCTCCTCTGCCACATCGAGGAAGATTGGAGGTGGATTGACACATTGTACACTGGTGATAACTATAATTCCACCACATGCGTCCCCCATAATGCACCAAAATTTGCCAGTAATAATGAAAAGATAACAAATAAATATCCCACTAAAATTAGCAAAGGGAGTGACATGTTATGAATACATGGAAATTGCCTTAACATTCACTTGTAACACAGCTGCTTACCTTCTGACAGTGAATATCTGTGATGAAGCTGAACTTCAGCACAGTGGATTCTGCCTGCGAGCGGCCTTTATTCTGACCAAATCATGATCCTCTTTTCTCACCCATGATCAGAACTACATGAACCTAACTATGTATCATTGTAGGCCTGAACTTCAGTAGCTGTGAGTATCACTAAACTTGCAGCTGCCTCCCAGTATTTCAGCACACTGCGCACATGTTCGTGGATGTGCAATTTGCCACCATTTTTGAAAGAGATCTTTCCAACGAAGGACGCTCTGGGAGAGGAACTCTGCTTACTGCGTGTATGTATCCGGTATTTGTAAAGCGCCAACAAATCACCCTTAGGGCTCTCAAGGCACTCGGGGCCTTTGGAGAGATTAAGGGCCAGATGCAGGTCCCCCAATACCGGTCAGTAACGGCCGAAATTACCGAATTTCGGCCGTTACCGACCGGTATTGGGCTTTCCAGATGTAGGTGGCATTTTTTAAGGATTCGGTATTTTACCGAATCGGTAATTTAAGGATTCGGTAAAATACCGAACTCTTATCATACCGATTCGGTAAAATACCGAATCCAGGATGTAGGAAGCAGTTAGTGCATTCCTCAGTTAAGGATTCGTTATTTACCACCAACTAGAAGTTGGTGGTAAATAATGAAAACCCATGAAAAAGCATTTTTTTTTCCAACAGTGCCATGTTGCAGACCTACATGCCCTTAGGGCATGTATGTCTGCAACATGTGCACCCATACACAATTGAGGGGTGCAACAGGGTGTCAAAGTGACACCCTGCCACCCTTCAATGTTTCCCCCAATTACCAAATCGGTATTTACAGATTCGGTAATTGACATTCATTCCTATGGGCCTCCAGGAATGAATGGCAATTACCGAATCGGTGATTACCGAAACTTACCGATTCGGTAAAATTACCTACATCCCATTTGCCTGTTCTTAAATACTGAATCGATATGATTCAGTATTTAAGAATCGGTAATCTGGGATTACCTACATCTGGCCCTAAGTGAGCTACTGCCCAGAGTCACATGGTGCTGAGCTGAGCCACCACCGGGGATTGAACCGTGAGCCCCCGGCTCCATAGTCAGCCTCTATGGCCACTGCGCCACACCTCTCACACTGCATCACATCCTCATTATCAAATTGAAGTGAGTACATCAATGAAATATACATCTTCAAGGTGAAGATCTTTACTCATGTGCAACCCACCAACAGCATCAGCAGATAACAGCTTTCATATCAACTGCACTTTCAACAGCCGCTACTATTTAGAAGAATACAGATTTAGGGCTCTGAACAGATGATATTTTAACTCGTATTCCTAACATGGGTTACTGCAGGTTCTGATATTGTCCCTTCATCCATATAAAACCCTCTGGATTACAAGGCAGGCTTGGAAGAGGCATGCTGATCTATAAATGCTGCCAGTAACCATCCCCTTGGAACATAACACATCATTCAAACAAAGAGCACTCTACAGCCGTCATGAATCACAGTGAGATTAGCCTCTCTTGTGCTAGACAGCATCAAGGACCGAAGCATACTAATACCAAAGCACATTATCAGCATCACCCAGACTTGCATCAAGAAGGCTTTGCTTTGGCCTCATATGTATAGCCATTAAAGACAAAGGCACTGCAGAGCAGAGTCGGAATGTTTCTACCTACATCAAAGCACACTAAACAAATAGCTAACATTACATACGGCTGGAACTCACCCAAAGTTCAATGGTGTCTCGTACACAATCTGGAAACCAGAAACTTTCAGGGGGAAAGCACTGGTAGAAGGGTCCTACTAGCTGACACGGCAAGATAGGGGTGGGCATAGCGTGTGTAAATTGTTGTAGTATATTTACGTGAAATTACATCAAAATTATGCAGAATTACACATGCAGAGTAATTCAGCATTTATGCACCCCCCCTGTCCAAAATGAACCAAGGATGCATTTTGTGCAAAGAAAATAATGCTAAAGGCAGCCAGAAGCTGTTAATGCTCACTAAGTTCATTGTTCCTGTGCTCCTACAGTAAAATTTTTGTGCCAAATTACTCATAATTATGCAAACAAGTGTCCTCACATAATTTGGGGTAATTTTTCATCAAATTAGTAATGCAAGATTACCGAAATTACTCTGGCATAATAACAATTTTGCCCAGGCCTAGTCAAGATTCATCAATATTCAGATGGTACTTAGCTCTACTTATATCTATGCCATCCCACTAGATAGCTGCACATGTTCTCCAAGACCCGATGTAACACATAAATACGTCATAACCATGAGCCGCAAATTACAAGGGAAGTGTGCCTACAATATTAGGCCAAGATCTAGCAAACATTTGAGTAAACATTTGGCACTAGTTTGTGCAAATACTCTGGCAGCGCAGGGTTTAAAAACTATGGGGCCGATTAGGATGGTGGATGGATTTTGCCCGCCCGCCATCCCTGTGGAAAACGGGACTTTCCGCGACGTGAGCGGCGGTCCCGCCATGCCAATTATAATGCGCCCGCCACACTGGCGGGCGCATCATGCATTTTTAACATTGTCAGCACTGCCCGCCGCAATGTTAAAAATGCAGGCATACATTTGCATACACAAAGCGGCAGGCCTTCCTTATAGCGAGTATGAACATTATGTAAGAATGTTTTGCGACCCCAATTGCGGTTGCAAAACACTTGCGTTTACCTTCCTCTTCAAGAACCCCCTCCCCTCTGTGAATGGGTGCGCAAACATTTTTACAGAGCAGGCAGTGGTCCCAGGGACCACTACCTGCCCTTAAAAAATGAAAAATAATGTTTCATTTAATTTTTTTTTAAATGCTTCCGTTTTCTTTTAAGGAAAACTGTCCGCTTTTAAAAAAAACTGCTTTATTTAAAAGCAGTCCAAGACATGGAGATCTGCTGACCCCAGCAGGCCACCATCCCTGGGAGTGCCAGCCATTCCCAATGGGGACGCAAGTTGCGACAGCTTCATTAATATGCATGAGGCATTCAATTTGCAAACCCATTGGGAATCGCAAACAGTGTCTCAGACACTGTTATACATTGGCAATAGCGGCTCGCAAATTGCGACTCGCAATTTGCGACTCGCAATTGCCAATAGTCGTACATCTGGCCCTAACATCCCAGAGGTCCGTCTGAGCCCCTTAAAGAGCATTCTCCATGCCATGATCTTTCTGATCAAGAGACTAATTAAGTTTACAGGATCTTCCCACTCTCAGAAGACACAATTTATTCCCACTGCCCACTAGTATCACCTTCAAAACCTGACCCATTATCTACATAGCTGTAAATGCGAGAACCCCATTTGACCTATACATTCAAGAACTCTTTTGGGCAACGCAGTACCTGCAGCAGCAACATCTCCAGACTCAAGACCAGAAAGATCAGGAAAGAGAAGACAAGTTGTCAGGACACATCCTGTGACATTACAGAGGATCTGAAACTCTACTTCTACGCACCACTGTGGCATACTGATAGTTAGGGCACATACTGGAGAATGGCCTTCTTTTGTAGAACCCAATGCATGGACACAGTCGGTTCTAATTTTGTCTTTTTACGAGTTTTATATACTGCGAACTCGACCTGAAGGTATCGGGTATCAGAGTGCTCTACATGAGCACCAGTTTCATTACACAAGGATACATTCAATTTTGTTAGGTGCAGGGACATTAAGTGATTTTCCCAGAATCACAAGATGTGGAGCATCCCTGAAGAGACTCGATCCCGGTTCCCTAGCTTCGAGGTCGACCGCTCTAGCCGTGAGGCTACATCCTGTGCCCTGATCAAGATTATATCCAATGAGGATGTGCAAGGACATAAAGCAGGACAATGGCGCTCATATGCTATTGAGTACTGCAATGGAAGCTTTGTTTAATAGAAAGGATGGTAGATGAGGGATGTACCATGTTACAACGCATACCGTTACAACTACCTACCATTACAACGCGACCATTACAACGCATACCATTACAACGCATAGCGCTTTGAGGTGCTGGATAGTGGTAAGTATAATTTACTTGGATAGTAAATTATACTTATTCCCTATCCTAGAGCGCCCCCCAGCGCAATGCGTTGTAATGGTATGCGTTGTAAAAGTCGCGTTGTAATGGTAGTGCGGAGTAGCAAATGCGTTGTAACAGGTGTATACCGTAGATGAGTGGTGGACCAAAGATAGCACAAGACTATTATTCTTAAACATAAGCCATATCTCCATTTATAATGTTGATCTTGCACTGCAACTTTACCTAATGTACCTTCCTTCCTCCATTTTATGTCACCTCCCCATACCTAATCAACCTCCCTATGCATCTTGAGGCACAGGAACTTTACTCTATTTTTGGAATTTCCTGTGAAAAGGTTTGTTGGGTAGGACTGACCTTTCATGACCATAGGTTTTTCTACATAAGACGTTTGACAGTAACACACAAAGAACACATCCAAACACTGATTTCTATTTTGACAGCACTCACTGTCCATGCAGCAGGGCACCTCAGGGATGTTCCACTTATTTATAATTTAATTTAAGTCTTTCATAAAAGACCACATGCCTATGAGGCCGCCACAGCATGGTGGAAGTAATAACATTCCCACATGCAGTTAGGTGGCTCATGAGACCAGGTACACTAACTGTTATGCTTGCTTCTAATGCGCTCATCCTTTCTCTGCCACAATTCTGGATTCTTGGAAATTCTAAAACGCTGCCCCCCCCCATCCCCCTTCTCCCTCAATACCCGCGTTGACGCACTGTCATTCTGCGCGCACTCGCACGTGCTCTATTTTCTTCCCACCTGATTTCCTTTCAGACACACACTGTCGCACTGAAATGAGCTTGCTGACATCCCTCATCAAAAAGGTTCATATAACCAATGTCTGAAAGCATTTCATTTGATTAAACATTCATTTCCAGGAAAGCAGAGCCACCATGTCCTTCCTCAGCCAGTCTGTCAGGGCTGTTAAAGAATTAACCATTTGCTCAACCTGTCACCCGCAATCCATGGGGGAACTTCTTCTGAAATACACGGTAATTGCTTATGTTATGAGAGCAAAGGGTGGGTTGCTAAACTTGGCTTGGAAAACAGTCAGCAATTGAAGCATTCAACTGAGGTGGCTTTTTAAAGTTTCACATCTTCCAAGAGCAGCACTGAGCACAAGACAATTCAACTGCTTACCCTGACCCAATGACCCTTGTTTTACCTCCTATCAAACAATTCTGGTTCCTTCTTTGGAGACCTCTAAGTTTACCTGTAAATATGCCTTTATGCAGTGGCAGCTCCTCAGCCAAGGCAGAGGAGGGTCGCCCCACTGCTTTTAAGAAGAGTAACTAAAGGAAAAAATATATACCTAAATGTTAATATCATTTCATTTGTTCCTGCTGCTTTACGGCTGAGGTGGGAGGGGCTGCTCTACTCTCAGAGCAGGGCAGGGGAGGAGTGGTTTGCCCACTCCAGGTGTGCATGAATGCTTGGCTGGCCGTCTCGGGCTGGACAAGCATTCATGTGCACTTTGCATGTTCTCCACGCATTACAGCCTACGTGGAGAAAATACCCAGGCCCGATTCCCTGGCTCAGCAGTGCACCGAACTCCTACGCTCAGACCAATCACAACGCCACATTGCATTGTAGTGATTGGGCAGGGGAGCCTGAGTGCTTCCTGGTTCCTGTTCCTGCCGAGTTCTGATGCGGAGGAGAGACTGGAGGGACGCAGCGGCAATAACGTAAGTTTTATCTATTTCATTTGGTTTTTGCATTTACCCATCCCCCTTCCTCCTCCCGCCCTGCCACACCTGATCCGTGCTGGCCACCACTGCCTCTTTCTGAATATTTTTACTCAGTACATTCCAAATTAGAGCACAACCCTTCTGCACTTGGGGACTTTACCGCTAACTTGTTCCTACGCCTCATTCACTAAAGGTGACAACAAATGTTTCCACCTCCTGTGAATGGACAGTTACTGGCACAAGCATAACTTATGTTCTTTATATGGGTGATTTGGCATTCTCTCCTGGAAGTATTCCATACAAATCACAATTTTAGCTTTGCCCTCATACTCCCCATTCTCCCTCTCACTGTCACGCTTTTTAAAGGGTTTTATCAAGCCTATATAAGCAAAATTATTTTAAGAGACTTTGTAGTGCGTTATATTCAGCCCGTCTCCTATATCCGATGCACTACATGAGGCGTGGAGAACACATAAACCGACAAAACATGGCAGCCAAGAGTGACTGCGCAGGGGCCAAAACAAATCTCTGAAAGCAGGAGAGGCAGTTTGACACAAGACATAGTGGTGCGGCCAGTGGTGGGCTAGCGGGTAGTGTGCCATACACACAGCATACCTTGAAAACAGATCACTGTGATCACTTCACTTCTGTTGGGCCACAGGCACCTGGAGTTCAGAGCGAGGAATTCTACAGGAGAAAGCTGCACAGTGTGAGAACTACATGACATCCTCCACAAAGGAAGACACTGAGGACTTAAACCTTATCAAGATCCCAATGTGTGATGAACCACGTGGGATGGAGATCCTGAGACTGCAGGGAACTATGAAAGATAAATGTAGGATTGGTTGCAAATCTTCTTACCCCAACTGGCGAACCAGCTGACCCTCTATGGAAAGTATTGATTGATCATTTGAACAATTACTTTAAGGCAACCAGGCAAAATTACAACGGTGTTATTCGATCCATCACTATGTCAACGAGGGAAGATAATGAAGCCTAAGTCGAAGCTTTGGCCATACTGGAAGTAATTTTAACGTCCAAATAAACTCTCCTTATGAAAATAAGTTTTTCTATGGAACGTACGACTCTATGACTCATGTGCATTGATAGTAAGGAAGATGAAGAGTGAGAATAATCCAGGTGTTCATATCGCCAGGTCTGGGGAGACTGATTGCATTCAAATTCATAATGAGACTTAGGGCAATCCTCTTTGTAGATAAATTGCCAAAATTTTTTCATGCTTATGTCACCAAAACGGATATGACATTTGTTCACAGAGCAATCAAGAATGCACCGTGGGAAATATCAGTTGAGGAGGCATAAAGCCTTGGCCTATGTTAATATCAGTGGATGTGATGTCAATGTACCCCATAATATAAGTACACATAACAATTAAGTATGGGCGAATTTTGTAGGTCTGTGTCCGCGAATTCGCTCGAAAAGGGCAAAAAAATCCGCGAGTTCTGGGAAAAATCCGCAAAATTGCGGATTTGCAGCAATATATATACTGGAGTACTTTCTACTGGCTAATCAGTAAGTGCTAGCTCGTTGGGTAAATGTATAGTGCTTTTCCTACACTACAGCTGTGTAAAGTGCCAGAAGAGTTCTCTCCAATGACCCTGTGTGTGTTACTATACCATCGCGCCGAAGGGCGCTGGGGTCCCTTGAGTCCCTTGAGTGAGCTGTCCATCATAGTGGGTAAATGGCAAGAAGACGGTGCACACCTCTAGTGTGTGGGGCGGGGCCAAACGGGCGGGGCTTCTATGCGAGTTCACATGCCTCTTTTGTGTATAAAAGGTCAGAGACCGATCACATGCCTCTTGTGTGTATAAAAGGTCAGAGACCGATCAGAGCAGCAGATGAGGAGAAAGAAACCCCTGGTCACAGGAACTGCACGGGGATTGTGCTCGTGAAAGTGAAGGATGCAAAGGCCTCCATCCAGCATCACAGCTAATTTTCGACGGTAGATATGGGAAGAAAGCACACCTGCCCAGCCTCGACAAAGCTCATGATTGTTTTCGGGCTGATGAATGCGTTACTGAATTTGAGCTTCAACTCGGGCACCTGCTTTATTTATATCTGTAAGTGCTTCCTGTTGAGGTTTAATATTTGTGACAGGAGCATCGTGCCAGAATGCACCCTGCCCTTCATATTTATTCACAAAGACGGGGCTTCTAAAAAAAATCCGCCTTCGAGCAATTTCACAAGATTCGCGGATCGCGAAATTGCCGAAAATCCGCAAATACCACGAGCGAAACAGATTTTTCGCCCATACTTAATAACAATACTGGTAAAAACAATGTAAATGTGCACCATGACAATAAGGAGAATGTCGGTGAAAGCAATATCAACGGCTGTCATGTTATATGTACACGTAATAACAAACTAGTATCATTGCTGTCGAATCCACCAGAAATGACCTCCCCATCAACACTGAGTCAGAGATATGTGGTCAGGCATGCCCTGTGACCCAAACCCAAGACTACCGATTGCTAGGTCACAGGTGGGGCTACACTTAGCCTGAAGGCAAATGCGCAAACAGGGAAAACATAGATCGATCCCACAGATAGGCAGCTACACCACAAAAGATCAGAGGAGACTGGCCCCAATAAAACACGTTTGGCAAAATACCACAAAGTCAGATGCCACATGTAGTGAGGAACACTCAGCCAATCAGAACCCAGCATGCACACTACACTCAGTGATCAAACGCCAGACATCTGGACACATACAGACTGGCCCACATTAGGTCTCCACAAAGTCGAAAGACACCTGTGCCCATTATCAAATGGTTGAATTTATGGTTCATGACTAGGCCCAGATTTACGCGCTCTACAAGAATGTGTAACCCATTTAATGTACTTTAAGAACTGTATTAATGGCAACCAAAACCTATGTACATTGAGACAGTTTTCAGGCACACCTCTTTTGCTGTTCTCCCGGCCGCTGTGTTTAGTCAAACCAACTTGTTTTGCCAAACGCCTCTTGGCTTTTCATTTTTCAAGGTAAATTCATATCTGAGCACCACCTAATCAAAGGTTGATTATTCTCTCAAAGACAAGAAAGCTATAATCACCACTGAAAAAGTGTGTGGCCACTGAAAATATAGTCCATCCTAAAGAACACTTATCCTGCACAAGGGAAAACATGCTTTCTGAGTGGGTAGACAAATTATTTTACAACAATTTGTTGCAGTGTTCACCCTGACCATCCCGTTCAAAAACTGTTAACCATTTCACAGGAAATTCTTACTGTCCATACTGAATGTGAAAATGGGGTTCATACCCTGCCTGCCGTCACAGACAAGGACAGTGGAGATGAATAGGAGATCTTCCTTCAGTGAATGATAGAGACAACATTTTTTTAAATCATTATTTCAAATTGAAAACATTTCCAGATAGTCACAGACGAACGTTCTAAACAGAAGTGCAATAAAATATTCACAGGGTCGGGGGAAAGGTCCATGTGAAAATGGTACCAGGGCACAATCAGATGCTATACAGTGAAAGATATATGCCTGATCCTGTTCAAAAGAAATGCAAACGTGTAACTCAGTCACGTCATATATGATTTCTGCCTTCCATTCAAATGACTGGGCTGGCTGTAAACCAGCAGTATTCTGCTCTACATCCATCAAGAGGTGAAAGCAAAACTAATGATGCTAGAAAAGAAAGGAGTAATTATAAAATACAATAAGACCTATCCCCTGTCAATCTCTCAATGTTTGCCATCACCAACCTCAAATAGAAAAGGGCTATGAGGATCTGCATCAACATGTGGTTACCCAAAAAAGCAACCAAGAGAGACATGCAACCCCAACCATAAACGAATGACCTTCCATCAGATCTCATTGGAGCCAAGTAGTTTTTCAAAACTTGATCTAAAGGTTGGAAAGAACCACAGGCAAAAATTCAACGAGGTGAGAAACTGCATTACCGCGTTTTCCACCCAGGTTGAGCAAACACAATTAAAGGAGTACCTTGGGAATATTCCCAAAGGCAGACGTGTTCTAAAATACCATAAAGGGACCCCTTGCTGATCTACAGAGTGTAATTAATGTCAACAATGCTATTCTCATATTTGTCACCAATTTCCAAGAAAGCCGCTTACAGGGAGCAGTCCTGCAGAGATTTTCACAGTGTGGATGGACTCCGTACAAAAAGAAGTGCAAGTTACTGAAAGACACCCTACAACTCTTTTGTTACACCTTTTGAAGCAAACGCATACTGAACCACTGAAGATTCAGGAAATCAAGTCAGCTCGACCCACAGCGAATGCCACAGGGGGCCACAGTTTTCTTGGAACAGCTTCCTACTATGAGTATTCATTCCAAATGTGGTCGCCATCACGGAAACGCAGTGGGAGCGGAGTAAAAACAAAATAAAATGCTCCCAGTACGACAGGTAGGAAAAGTATTTCAACAACACATAAAACACCATCCTAGAGAACATCATAATGAATAATTTGGATCATGCCAAGGCCACTGAACTATTGTTTGATGCCAACTCATGTGGGTTGAGTGTGGTAACACTACAGGAAAAGGAAACTGATGTGTGGGCACCCGGTGCATTTCTGAGTCAGACACTAACTGACACAGAGCTTTGGTAATAGCAGAAAGGGAAACAATGGCCATAAAGTGGGGGTGCCAGCACATACACATCTAATTGTATGAAAATCAATTCAGTGTAGTGACATACTACAAACCCCTAATTTCAAAGCATAGCACAGTCAACTACCAAGAAGAGAAAAAAGAGCCCTCAAAATACATGTGTACAATTTCAGCAGGCAGTACCACCACAGAGTCAACAACCGGGGGGGATTATTTTTCAAGGCACCGATTCCCCCAGTGAACCTTTAATGCTACATAGCTGAGAGAATTAAAGAACATATTTTGTGACACAGGATACAAACGTAAAGTCCATGCAATGGAAGAACTGTGAGAATCCGCAGATGTGGAAGAGAGATTTAAAACAGCCACAGATGCTGACCAAAACACCACGTGAAAAAAATTGCAAAGGACACCAACACCATAATGCAATGACAAGAAGACACCCTGAGAGCCTTATTGAAAGTAAGACAATAAGTATGCACAACTGAAGATGCTTTTGTCTTGAGAGGGGGCTGCACTGTAATTCTGACACCATTAATCAACTGAACCCCACAGTTGTAAAAAATAAAAATGCAAAGATTAGTTAGAAGGTATGGTTCCCGTATGTAGTGGGCTCTTCAAAGACCTCATTCATTACTATCAACATGCCAGGCTGCCATCAGTGCAGATCTATCAATACCACAATAATCACGAGGAACAATGCAGTAACCCGTGGGTTCGGGTGCTGACCTATTCAACACTCTTGATGGACGATGTCTCTGGGCGGTGATCAATACATGCATCAAATAGAAAGTCACAGAGGATGTGAAGCCCATGATATTTGAGAGACTGTGTCGAAAATACTGGACACGATAGAATCCTCACCTAACTGAAAACAGACAATCAGTTCCAAGTTCAAGGCAGTGACTTTCCCGATGACATCCATGCTCTCAATATCCAGTACCAGAAGATAGCCCCTCATTTGTCGCAAGCAAATGGACCCATAGAATGCTTCATGTCAACCATGAAGAGAACCATGCAAATGGAATTCAACATCAGGTGGACCTGGAATGGTCCGTTGAAAACTTCCTGCATATGTATCTCAGCCCGCCACCAGGTGGTCTCAAGTGACCCCCCTCAGCGGCACTGGTTCAGGCTGGGTACGAGAGAGTGAAATTGAGAATGCCATATGAATGGATATGTCCTTTGACCTCAAGAATAAAGAATAGCACAAATGTACTGGTGGATAGGAATCATAAAAGGATAACAAGAAACATCTCCGTGTTCAAATGCGTACAGGAACGAGAGGCAGTGAAGATGACACTACACGTTCAATGGGGGCAGAAGCTCTTAGCTATTCACACGTGATCTGCCCCCAAGTGAGGACATCCAGAGGCGAATACTAGATCTCCACAAGTGACGAATAGGCATGAACGAGGTAGCCAACGAAGATACGCCCTGTGCTCACACTCTCAGCTTTCCCAAAGGCCAGGAGAGACTCTCAGCGATTATATCAATGTCAATTTGCTCCACTTCATTTGCCAAAAGTGAACTTAAATTGATTTTGCCATTTTGTGTTGACATTTTTCTTTATTCGGTAGTTAGGAAGGATGTTATGTTGAACCACGTTTGAGTCCGATGCAAGACAGCAGTCATGAAGTGCGGATACACCCACATACCCGGTATTGACGCACAGCCGTATGGGCTCCAATAAGTGACCCAGCGCATAACAGCAGTAGATCTACACCATGCACCAGAGTGTGTATAGAGAGTCATTGCACTGAGCACTAGCAGCATGCAATATACAGCATGCAATGAACAAAGGTCAAAGTATTTCCTACAAATAGGATTCTGAACTTCGCTATGAATAAAAATACTAAACTAACATTGCTTTCTCCTTCAATGCGGCCACTTACCTTAGGTTGCCTCAATTCAAGGAACTGTTAGTAGTCAATGTGAAAAGGCACATCTTATTATAGAACAGCTGTGATGAACTCCTGCTACTTTTCACACTTGGAACAGTGCAAATGCAAGCTTCCTTACCATGCCATACTTCAAAAGGCCCCAGCGACTAGTCGGCAAACTGCCTTTACTTAGCAGTATTACCTAAGAATGCCTGCGGGGGAGGTGGAGATAATATGAAACAATGTGGTAAGTCATCATTGAATCATTTGTCTGCAAAGTCGTGTTCACGGCGGAAACTGACGCGCTTGCAAAAATAGACCTGGTACGGCTTCTATATGTCCACTTTTAAATATAAGATTACATTAGATATTTAAAAAACTGCATTGGCTGAACAATAGTGAAGTGTGCACTGTTTATGCAGATCTATTATTAAACATCTGATGACAAATAAGACAGGAAGGCTTGGAAATATTTCAGTTGATGAAAAACATTATTGTTTCATCCCTGCCAAGTGGGTGATTTTTAGCTAGTCCATTAAGATGAAGCATGCGAGGAAGTTAAACTGCTAATCCTTGTATGCTCTGTGCTGTTGGCAGACCAGCAAGGGTTGGATCAAAATCACCCTCAAGTCCTGGGACAAGTTGAAACCTATGTACTATGTGTCAGAAGTTAAGGTCTTCCTGGGCACCTCCACACAGGCACAATCAATCAATCAATCATAACACTTGTATAGCGCACTACTCACCCGGAAGGGTCTCAAGGCGCTTGGGGAGGGGGTCTGCTACTGCTCGAACAGCCAGGTCTTGAGTTGTCTCCTGAAGGCGTGATGGTCCTGGGTCAGCCGAAGGTGGATGGGGAGGGAGTTCCATGTCTTGGCCGCCAGGTTGGAAAAGGATCTGCCTCCGGCGGTTGCTCTTCGGATGCGTGGTACGGCAGCGAGGGCGAGGCTAGTGGATCGTAGCTGGCGGGTGGGTGTGTAGAAGGTCAGGCGGTCGTTGAGGTACTTGGGGCCCAGGTCGTGGAGAGACTTGTGTGCATGGGTGAGGAGCCTGAACGTGATCCTCTTGTTGACGGGGAGCCAGTGCAGGTCCCTCAGGTGGCCAGGTTGTGTTGGCGTGCAATGGCGGCAAGAGGTCTCATGTAGACGTTGAGGAAGGTGGGGCTGAGTGATGAACCTTGCGGAATGCCGCAGATGACTTCAGTGGCCTCGGAACGAAACGGGGGGAGGCGGACTCTCTGTGTTCTTCCGGCGAGGAACGAGACGATCCACTCCAGTCCCAAGCAGGTGGTCAAAGATGATGGCATCACAGATCCCTAATCACGGGACCATGGGCAGAATCAGAAAGAAAGATTGAATCATACTAGTTGAAGCATCTCCAAACGAGGGAAAAATTGCAAAATTTTCTTCTGAAATGTACCGAAATTTCACGAAAAGTTTGTAAAATTAAGCAAAACTAGACTTTCATAACAAGACGCTTTAAGCAAGAACGTACCTCACAAGTGTGTATCATGAGATAGATCAGAACATGTTTCTCTGTAAGATATTTTCTGTGCAAACCAGTATGGTGCTGGTATCTTGCAAAACATTTTTATGCTAGCTGCATGGTTTAAAAAGCTAGGCAAAGTCCTCTAGTGCAAAAGTTTGAGGAATTCTACACATTTTTCTTAAAACTAAATTCATGAATTTCACCAGCACAAGAAAAAAACCACCCACCACTAATCTGCACTACCATCACTGAAGTGATCATGGGGTTATTGGTGTGAAGTCCTTACAGGGATCCTCCTCTAATCACTGTGATTTGATCAATGTCAGTCATCATGAGCAAATATATATTTTTATAACAACAACAAACTGACTTCTAAAGTGGAGAAACACATGCCTTTGCACCCCAGATGGGCTGATGGACAATCCTATGCCCGGCCCTAATTTCTTGAGAATGAATATCTCTTAGGCAGCAGCGGCTCCTCGATTATGGTGGAGGAGCGTCACCCCCCCCCCCCCCTACCAGCAGCTGCAAACACGGAAATAAAATGATAATAAATTATTTTATTATCATTTTAGTTTTCTTCAAGAGCCGAGTCTTAGGGGTAGGGCCATCATGAGGACAGCACTGAAGGAGGAGTGGTTGGCACTGTTGCAAGTGCACATGTCATTTTGGCCGCTGTCTTAGGGCAGCCAAACCAACAGGCACACTTGGATCCCTCTAACCCAAGCTGCGTTGCTGGGTGCAGAGAACGGTACAAAAGGGGTTGGTGATGGACGGAGCATCTGAACCAATCAAACACTCACACCCAGTCAACAGATCTGGGTTTAATCCATCACCGTTCTTTAGCCCACTCTGCCACCCCAGTTCAGACAAGGCCATATGCAAAACAATCTGACCCTGTGCCTCATGGGAACAGCCCAGCCCGAACTGCCAAGCCATGCCTTTCCTGGACCGGAAACACGCTTCCTAGGACTGGTTTCTGGCATTACAGCCGTCTTCAGCCAGGCTTGCTTGAATCCAGTGGCAAAGTGAGCAAGGAACTCACGTATGAGCATACCCTGGCAACTAATGGCGAACAAAGCGGTACAAAAGGGGGTGGTGATGGACAGAGCATCTGAACCAATCAAACACTCACACCCAGTCAACAGATCTGGGTTTAATCCATCACCGCTCTTTAGCCCACTCTGCCACCCCAGTTCAGTCATGGCCATATGCAAATCAGTCCGATCCTGTGCCTCATGGGAACAGTCCAGCCCGAACTGTCAAGCCATGCCTTCCCTGGACCGGAAACAAGCTTCCTAGGACCGGTTTCTGGCATTACAGCCGTCTTCAGCCAGACTTGCTTGAATCCAATGGCAAAGTGAGCAAGGGACTCACATCTGAGCATACCCTGTATCAGATGCTCCATCCATCACCACCCCCTTTTGTACCGCTTTCTTCGCCATAAGTTGGCAGGGTATGCTCAGAGTCCTCATCAGTAGGCTACAATGCTATAGTATGTTACGATTTACTGAAATTTGGCTAATTAACACTGATATATTAGAAAAGTGGGTGTCAAGGAGCAGACTTCAAACATGTATCTTTGATAACGATTGTGTGGAACAGAAATAGCGTCTTGTTCATTTGTTTTCCTCTTATATGAAAAAAGATGCTCTTGGCACCAACTGTATTTTGAAACTAGTGTAAGACAATGAAAGAGCAGCTTCTCTATTTCATGGTGTGAGTTGGTAACAAGACCTTGCTGTAGAGTAACAACATATATTAGACTTGCTGAAAGACATGTTACACAGAATGCTATACATTTTGGGCTTGGACTAAAGCCCAGAGATATTAAGTGGGAGATTGGTTAGCTTGAGCGAGGTTAAAAATAGGATTAATGGACAGTCTAATTATTCACATACATTGAGCACACGGTGTCTTTAAAATACAGCGAACAGAGGATTGTGAAAACATTGTGCACTTTGGGTCGTGTAACAATATGCAGCAATGGGCAATGACCCCTATTATTTGTCTATACGTTTGTGTTAACTTAGGGTGAATAAAGCATATTTTAGTTTTGTATCATAAAGGATGTTCCTGATTTTTTCCAATCCGGGCCCCTTTAACCTGATGTTGTTTTTTCCAAAATTGAACTAAAGTGTATAAGAGGTGCAGTTCATCATCAAGGCTATGACTATTATTAGTATTATTTTTTTGGTCACAGAAAGTTCATAGCTTGCAATGATGTTATGATTAAATCCATTTCATACCAGGGAGAGAGAGACCCATTTTTTTCCAAAGATGTTTTTCGAAGCATCCGTGAGATGGAAATGGCTCCTGTTGACGCGTCTCATCCTTGATCCAAGGTGGCCGGCGAAGATATTCAGAACGGCCTGTTTTGTGTCTAACCGTGTCTTGTGTGTTTGTTGCTCGTATCTTATTTGTGGGGTGTGTTGATTATAGCGAGACTGTTATTTGGAACTGGCGTCTTCACAGCGATGCCAATTCAAAGCTCCAAAATTGACCTTCATACAGTAACCAAGCAGTTCACGTTTAAAGCAAACACGAAGAACAGGGACAAAAGCCGGCTGCCAAGCAGAGACAATGTATCTACTTCTCTTCTTCTTTTGATCTGTCATTTCCTTTTATCGCCTAATTGTAACAGAGCTCCAAAGAATGATGTTGCATATGCAATCACCCTGAAAGAACAAATTTGAATCCATGCAAATCAGTGATAGAGGGATTTTCTGCTTTGGCAGTATGGTTTGAGTTCATGCTGCAGTCAGGCATTCAGATCTTTGTTAAGCCCTACAAGTAAGGGCAAGCCCCCCACAGAGCAATGCAGCTTTTTTTTTTTTTTTTTTTTTTCCAAAAAACCTTTATTAGTGTTCTGAATCTGTACACCGCTATTTAGCCAACAACCCGGGGGCAGGCAGCATACGTTCAATTTTCATATAGCAAGGTTGCAATACGTGCACAGTTCGCATACAGTCAATATAGTATAAACCTATAACATTAAACATAAACATATGTGAGAGATTGTCACAGGTCTACCCAATCAGTGTCCATCAGGTGATCACAAGGCACGCCGACAGAAGGTCCTGACTATCAGCATGGAGCCATTCCCCCACCTCTCCTACCCCCGCTCTACATGATTCTCTGTACCACCCTCAGTCACTGTCCGCCCCCTCCGAGTGGGCCAGCCAGTCCACCAATGGCTGCCAAATGTCCACAGGCCTAGAGCGGAGTGGCATCAGTTCCCAATACGCCGCCAACTGGTTTTTGCGGTACAAGGCAGATGTCAGCCAGCCTGATATCGTTGGTGGGGATTTCTGTTTCCATTTGAGCGCTATCTGCCGCTTGGCAAGCAGGAGTAACATTGCCACCAGCTTTCTGGACGCACTCGGTACCGGCAATACAAAGCCCAGGAGGCCTAGCAATGGGTCGGGACCTAAGGGTATATGCATCATCAGACTCATGGTGCGGAACACATTCTCCCAGTACGCCCCTATCGGGCCACACGTCCAAGACAAATGATAAAAGGTAGCCTCTCTCTCACCACATCTCCAGCAGGAGGCATCAGTCGACAGACCCATTCTCACCAGTTGCAAAGGCGTACGGTACGTTCTGTGTAAGTAATTGAAGTGAATGAGCCTGAGCCTGTAGTTTGGGGATAAGTGTTCTAGTTGCGTGCAACAGAACGTCCATTGTTTTTCTGATATCTGTATATCCGCCTCCCTCACCCAGGCCATCCTCGAGTCAGTGTGTGGGACTGGTGTCGCGTTCTGTGTGGCCCTATAGATCCTTGTTATCAATCTACGGGAGGACGCATTTGAAAGAACGTCCTCCAGTGCCGCCAGCGTCGGCGGTGCCTCCGGGAAGCCCGGGTATCTACGTTTGCACGCAGACCGTAGTTGATAATACAACAAAAGTTCCGTGGCCGTCGGGGTCGTAGAGTCAGTCATGGCCTGTATCTCTATAAAGTGGTCATCTGGGTACAGGTCTGCTGCCACCCTCAGGCCCCTCTCGCTCGCTCTACGGACCACTGCTGCATCCGTGAGTGGTTCCAGCAGGGGGTTGCCATCTAGTGGCATGCTGGGGGCGTACATGTCGCTCACGCCCGCTCGTTTTGCTATGCCTGCCCACGCCCATCGCACCATCTCCACCGTGTCTATGTCCTCATGCGGCCTCTTAAAGTTCTTGTATACCGCCGTCTTAATGGGGCATGGAGACGCAACGTCTATCTCGATAGCTACGTGAGGTTGGTACGGGATCGGATGATGCCAGTAGTACAGGAACTGAGCTTGTGCACTGTACGCATACAGCTCAAAATCTGGCGCAGCTAAACCACCCTGCCGGAACGGGAGAGTTAGGAGGTTCCAGGCCACCCTGGGTTGCCGACCCGCCCATACCAACTCAATGACCGCAGACCGGAGCCTGGCAAAAAATGCCATTGTTAACGGCAGGGGTATGTTTATAAATAGATACAAGAATTTGGGGACCACCACCATTTTGGCAAGAGCTATGCGACCCATCAATGAAAGCGGAAGAGACTTCCACTTCTTTACTTTGCCTTCCAGCCAGTCCATTGCCACTCCAAAGTTCGAGAGCCAGATGTCATGAACGGTGCGGCTCACTTTAATGCCCAAGTATTTTACTTCCCCCTCGGCCCAGTCAATCTGAAATTCGGTGTGGCACCTTACCGTGCTATCTGTTAGTGGCAGCATGGTTGACTTCGACCAATTTATATTGATCCCAGTGAGGCCACTATATCTAATCACCTCTCTCATCAGCGGATCAAAATTCGCCTCAGGGTCCATCATGTAGATGGTGATGTCGTCTGCATATAGGGAGATAAGCAGGCCGCGCGATGTGAAGCCTATGCTCCTCTGGGTGTGGTGTTGCCGCATCCGTGCCGCCAGCGGCTCCGTAGCTACGGCAAAAAGTAGGGGAGAGAGCGGGCACCCCTGTCTCGTCCCTCTCGTGATCTGAATAGAGTCAGAGATTTGCCCATTCACTCGCACCCTTGCAGTCGGGTGATTGTATAGCACGCCGATACGTCTGGCAAACAGCGGGCTGAACCCCATTCTAGTAAAGAGTGCGTACAGGAACTTCCACTCCAGGGAGTCGAACGCTTTTGTCGCATCAAGTAGCGCAGCGGCGGCCTTCGATTTGGGGTCCAAATAGTGGAGCAACCCGAACAGAACTCTCAGGTTGTGTGAAGTGGATCTCTCCAAGACGAAACCCGACTGATCTGATAGCGCAATCTGCGGTAGCATATATTTTAGCCGGTCAGCCAGTAGTTTCGCATAAATCTTGGCGTCCACATTGATGAGCGAGAGGGGACGGTACGAGTCCGGCTCAAGAGGGTCCTTGCCGGGCTTGAGTAGGGTGATGAGCAGTGCTTCGCGCATGGATTGCGGGAGTATCCCTGATTCGACCGCTTCCTCAAAGGCCCTGTGTAGTTTGGGTACCAGAATATCGACATACTCCTTGTAAAACTCTAACGTTAAGCCGTCAGGGCCAGGTGCTTTACCAGGTGGCATGCTCATTATTATAGCCCGTATGTCCTCTTGCGAGAACGGTAGGTCCATATACTGTCTGGCCCCGTCGTTAAACCAGGCCAGGGCTATGGTGTCTAGATAGTCTGTGATAGTTTGGTCGTCAGGCGCAATTTTCGATGTGTAGAGTGTGCTGTAGTATTTCTTCATGACTCCGAGGATGGCCTTTGGCTCCCTCACTATGTCTCCTCCCTCATCTCTAATCTCTAGCACATAGTCCGCACCCCTGGGAGCCCGGATCATATTAGCCAGCGTCCTGCCTGCCCTGTCGCCCTCCCCGTATCGTCGTGCCTGCGCATCTTTCGTTAGAAAGGAGACCTCTCTGTCTGCCTCTTCCTGGTATTGCGTGAGCTTCGTACGAAACTCAGCCCTCGCTCTGTCTGTAGGTGTGTCTTGAAGTCTAGCCTCGATCTCTGCCAGTTCAGTTTCCAATGTTTGCAAGGTGTTTCTGATTGAGCGGAGTACACCTGTCTTCAGTGACATGCAGCACCCCCTTATCACCACCTTACAGGCCTCCCATAGCGTGCCCGGGGAGTCTACCGACCCCTCGTTCAGTTCGAAGTATTCCTCCAGTTGTACCCTCAGTTCTTGGCTAAATACCTGGTCTCTAAGTGCCCTGGAGGGGAACCTCCAGCTAAAAGGTTGGATGTAGGGTGTTGGGGTGGCTAGGGCCAGACATACTGGCGCATGATCGGACAGTGAGCGTGGTAGGTGTGCTGCATCTGTCACAAGTGTATGGACTTCTCCAGAGAGCAGCCAGTAGTCGAGTCTGGACCACGTGGCTCTGTGCATTGTTAGACAAGTACCTTCCCGGGCTCCCGGGTGAAGTGCCCTCCAGGAGTCTATCAGGCGGGCCTCCGAGATGATATCCCACAGTGTAGCCGCCGCCTTGGGGTGGTGTTCTCTCGCAGTACCCTGTCTATCCATCGTGTCTGAGAGCACCACGTTGTAGTCTCCTCCCCACATAATCGCTGCCTGCCCTTTAGTCTGCACTTTGTACCAAAGATCGTTGTAGAACTCAGGGTTGTCATCATTAGGGCCATACACATTCACCAAAACCATCCTCATACCACACAGAGTTCCCACCACTATGATGTACCTCCCCTCTGTGTCCAACTGTACCTCTGATGTTGTCCATTGAAGACCCCGCCTAATGAGTATCGCTACCCCCCGGGAGTAGTTGGAGTAGGGTGCATGCAGTGTTACCCCCCATCTAGTACTACGGAGCATCGCAGCGGCATTGGTAGTTAGGTGGGTCTCCTGCAAAAAACATATGTCAATATTCCTTCGCAGCAAGTAGGCTTGAACCAACCGGGCCTTACGCCTATCATTCAAGCCGCGCACATTCCAGGTTAACAATTTAATGTGAGCCATAGTCAGATTTGTGAGAATGCAGCGTCATTCCCTTCCGCAGTATATGCACTAGGGTACAACACAATCGACCACGCTCAGCCATCACGCAATATCTGGCGTCCAAAGTGCTCTGGGGCCTACCACGTGCATCTGTATAGGTATTCGTGTCCTGTGACATCTGCCTCTCAACAAAACAATTAGCAACAGTGCTCTTCAATCCCAAACCCCCCCAACCCCCACCCGCTCCAACCCCCCAATCAGGTCGTGCAATGCTATCCCTCCCCCCCCACCCAAACATCAAACACCCTGTAATGCAATTCAATAGTTCAGTTACAATGGGAGTCATCCCTCGGGGAACGCGGGTCTTTCGCACACTAACCCTGTTCTCATGCCAGGGCGACCGAGCGCCAGTCTGACAGCGCTCCCGCGTGGACCTCCCCCCTCCACCACACGTGTATCAGTAGTGGCACACTTATCTGAATATGAAGGATCTGCAGTGTCCGAGGCCCTCAGCAAGCCTTTCCGACCCTTGCATCGCAGAGCGTCCGCAAGGATGGTTCAGTGTTCATCCCTCCGTCACTCTATGTCACTAAGAACAGCTCTTTCTTCAGGTTCCTCAGATGCCGGCTGATTCTTTTGATCTCGCGAAAGTTGCTTTGCATATTTCAATGCTGCCTTGGCGTCCACAAAAAAGGAAGGTTTGCCTGGGCCTTGCACCCTCAGCTTGGCGGGGTATATCAGCGAGTATTTGGTCCCAATCTGCTGGAAGATCTTCTTGGCCGGGACGAATTCCCTCCTAGCCGCCTGAACCTGCATGGTGAAATCCGGGAAGATCGAGATGTGGTTTCCCTGATATTGGAGGTCTTGTACATCTCTGGCCATGCGCAAAATGGTGTCACGGTCCCTGTAGTTCAGTATGCGCGCTATAATTGCTCTCGGCGGAGCCCCCGGTTGAGGCTGGGGCCCCAGTGTCCTGTGCGCCCTTTCAACCAGGAACATTTGGGAGAGGCCTGACCCGAATAGTTCTGACATCATGGTCTCCACGTACACCTCCATTTTCGCAATGTTGGTCGTTTCGGCCACACCCGTTACGCGGACGTTGTTGCGTCTTGAGCGGGCTTCCAAGTCTTCATTCTTCTGTTGGATTAGCGTCAAGACCTTGTCCATGCCTCGTATTTTCCGGTCTATAGCAGTATGACTCTCCTCCGTTTCCGTCACACGCGTTTCCATCACGTCCATCCTGCCATCCTGCTTGTCCATGCGTCTGGTCAGGCCATCCATACGCGCCGCCAAGTCGTCCATCTTTTTATCTATCCCTTGGAGACTCGTTTTGAGGTCCTGAAACATGGATTTAATTTCAGAAGTGTGCGCGCCCCCATTATCATTTTGGGCCGCCCCTTCCTCGCATGGCTCCTGGCCTGTCGTCTTCTGCTTGGCCTTATCAAAGGTGATCTTCGGCTGTCGCGTATCTGGTTTCCCCATCCTGCCCGGCGAATTCAACGGAGGGAGCGCAGAGAACCTAGTCGTGCGCTGGCTCCGTCTAGCAAGTTCTGCAGCTTGAGGTGTCTCACGTGGCCGAGGCTTCTCCAGCACCCTCGCAGGCAGTTGGAGCTGTGCACGCTTGTTTAGCAGGCAGTTCGTAGCCAGGAAGCCCTCCGCTTGTCAGTTTCAGCAGCCGAGCAACCCTCTCAGGCGGTGCAAAATGGCGCCTCGCGCCAAAAGTTCAGGGTTCCAGCAGCCGTGCCCAGCTCCTGGAGTTCAAACACAGCGTGCCACCACAAGCGTTAATCGACCCCAGGGGGGGGGGTGCCACCAAAGTAATGTTCTCAGCAGGCACCTCTGCCTGCCCCTCTACACAGATTGGCCTCGCGGGGGGCCTGCAGGCCAATTATTGCACCCTCGCACCCCACTTGTTCTTGGTCCGTCGGCAGCCTCCCCTGCTATTCTCCTTACCGGGTCAGCCCCAAAGCAGGACGGTAGCACAGTCTTCAGAGCTCGCCGCCTCACAGCGCGCCCCCGATTCGGGCCAAACCAGTCCGTTACGTTACTCCGGAGCTGAGGAGGAGGCGATCGATCTTGTCAGGTACCTCTGCAGCTCAGCGCGGAGTTGTTGGGTGCCCCTTCCGGCCCCCGGTGTGCAGGCCACGCAGCGCCGGGCTCCCCACTGCCCTCCTCCGGATCGCGACTCACGCGAGGTCCCGGCTTTTAATTGGTCCCAGGCCGCCACTCCACTCGCGGGCCGCCCGCGGCAGTTCCGAGCGGTCGATCTTCCCGCTTCTATATTCGGACCTCCAGCGAGCAACCCCCGACACTACACAGGGCTTCTGAGCGGGAGAGGTCCGGGATTGCCGTCCATTGAAAAGGATATATGCCGGATTAATTAGCTCGGTCGGCGGAGCTGCGGGTCTAAGCAGCCATTCCGCCTCGCGTCCAAGCCACGCCCCAGCAATGCAGCTTTAATCTCTAAGTCATGCACCATCAGCGCAGGCCCCTAAAGGGCCGCGTCTGTATTTTCCTTCAAAACCTTTGGGCACAGGAGAGTCAATGAAATCAAATTTTGGTATACCATTCTACAAATCCACTAATTCTCAATCAGAGAGAGTGGGAATTAAGTGGTCATTAGGGCATCCTATTTAGGATGTACAATCTATCAACCCACCAAAGTAACATGCTTTATCATCAGCCTGTGTCCATCATCTGGTGTCGCTGCAATACCCAGAGATCCCCACAAGGGTTCTCTTTGCCATAGATCTTTTGATCTCAGAGCCTGGTAGTAGCCTCGGCTTAAGATAGTGCCCTTTCCTGGTTCCGTGAAGGGAGTGTGGTATATTGGGAAGGTGTTGTTATATATGAAAGTGGGGTATCCAAAGATATTGGAGTAGACACCTCACTCACTTGTCATGACATGCTTCAATATCAGCGGCTATCCACACCCTGCTAGGGTAATACCACCAGGGCTGACTCAACCAAAGATAGGATTTGAGTTCTCAAATGAGATCAAACTGGATAAGCAGGGATCCAGATGATGGGTAAGTGTTTAAAATTACCTACAGCTATACCCACTCTCCTATCTTTGGCTGAGTCCATCCTGGTGGTAGTACCCTAGCAGGGTGTGGATAGGCGCCGATGATGAAGCATGTCACGATAAGTGAGTGAGATGTCTACTCCAGTATCTTTGGATACCCCAGAGGTGTGAGGAGGTACCTCCTTTGAACAGGGCAAAAATGTTCCCCTCTCCCCCTTAAATTCATTTTAACATTCCAGTTGTTCTTGTACGTGATATTAACTTTGGGAGAATGAGACTGGTCTTATTATCTCTCGCTCGCTACATTGTGGTGAAACTATATGAAAGCGTCTCTGGGCAACCCTATAAATGTTTTTTTTAATTCTTAGCGAGGGTCCATGCCAAGCTTAAAAAGTTTTGTGAACCAGCTGGTGGAATGAGGAGCCCATGATTCTAGTAAGTGATCAACATGTTTCATGCCCTACTAGCCTGTAATGGGCCTTCAGCGGTTTTCATGATCAGATGATAATCACCCATACCTTCTGGTATGGTTTTCAGTACAAGGGGTTTGAATCATAGAGATGTGCAGATGATACATCTAGGAAAAAGAAGGTCATATCTCACATTAAAGGTCTGAGTGCCCTTCTGACATATTGGGTCGTCTTTTATGGGCCCCTTAGAGTAACTCAGAGTCGCGTCTCATCTGACAGAAATTCAGTCTCTGTGAGGCATAGTGGAATGCTTCTTGCTTCAGAGCTCCCATCAATGTCCCTTCAAGCAAGAGAAACACAGGCTGTTATTTGGTAGTGGAGGGTGCTAAACTCTGTACCTTCTTTGATCCCCTTTTCAGCGCAGGTCTAAACTACCTCTTATTCAGGACACTTTTTAAATAAAATTGAACTGTTCAGAAGATAATTAAATTGAAAGATTCACCCTGGGTCTGTGAAGAGAGAATATCTGATAGGGGAGCTCACTTCATCGTGTTGTACTACTGCTACTGTAATATAAAGGTACATTGACTGCTTTAAAAACACCTAAATAATAAACAGACTATAATTTAGAGCTATGAACAGAAAGCAGCAGAAACAAGTAGGAAATCACTAGAGTCTGCTATCATTTACAGTCCTTCTTTCTAACAAAGATGTAGGAAAAATAATGCGTGTTTGTTATAGAAAGAAATCAAGAGTAAAACAATGTTAATTCAATAATCAAAGTACATGGAGTAAAATGGAAGTCTTGTTGGAATTGTTTTTTAGAAAGTGACCTATCATGAAATAATGCTTAATAATAATAACACGGATGTTACTATTTCTTATGTTCACCACCACTAAGCCCAGGATTACTCTGATGTCACCCTTGAATTTAGGATCATGAGAGTCCATCCACTGTTGAAAGGCAGCAAGTGTTTCTGACACATGCAGAAGAACAAATACTCATTTCACTCGAGGTAGACACTATAGTGCTGGAAACAGGGGCGGCTCTAGGCTCATGGTGGCCCTGGGCAGGGAGCGTAGGTAGGGGGCCCGGAATGGGGGGTCCGGGCGGGGCGGAGCGTGGAGGCCAGAGAAGGGGGGGGAGGGGGGGTTTGGGGGGGGGGTCAGGGTGTTTGTAAGTGGAACAGAGCCGGAGCCACCAAATCCCTGCCAGGGGACGCCACGCAAATATGTATCCATCCTCAGAGGATTATTATATTAAGGATATATATTGCCATGGTGGCCCCTGGGGTTTGGTGGCCCTGTGCAGGTGCACAGCTTGCACATGCCTAAGGCCGCCCCTGCTGGAAAACAGCTGTGATTGACTGCGATGGGGCATTAAAGAGTCTAAGAAAATTGTCGTCTCGATGTTATAGTCTGAATCCATCCATATAAAAAAAAATTAAATTACTTGTGAGCAGAACCTATCCCCATCATCATACTTTAAAAATGAATGGACCCAATTTGAAAGCAGCATGAGGTGAACTTGTACATTTTACAACCCCGCTGCCTACCTAGACATTGAAGCAATGTACAGAATGTGAGCTTGGGGAAAACACTCCACCCTTCCTGCCTGTAAAGAATGAGCCCCATTTTGGTGAGGATGTTGTACATTCGAGGGTAATTGTGTTCTTGAATGACTGCCACTGTGAATCGTGGCATTCACTGGTCTGAGGTTCCACTGGTTAATCTTACATCTTCTGGTGCTTTAACTTCAGAAATAAGAGTCTTCCAGACAAACCAGGCACTTTAAACACACAAAGTCCTTATTTCTTTTCAATCTGATACATGAAATGTTGCCTTACGTGCCATTTTAAGGGCATCCGATCTCTCTCTTTGTGAGCTAAGGATTCCCCAGAATTCATGGACCCTCGAACAGATGGCATTTTCCATCTTTCTAAAGGTCAGCTTCTACAGTTGCTCAGAGAAAGGTCATTTCACGTCTCAGTTACAGGATGTCTACTGGAAGTACCAAAAGGGCAGAAAAGAGTAAGGTATTCGGTTATGTTTATATATGCTTGCCAATCTCCTGTTAGTATTGTCTGTTGTATGTTAACTACCGATTACCCACCCAATAACCTTCTCTACTTGTTAACAACATAACAACTACTTATGTACCTTGCAGTTGTTGCATTAGTCTGCTGACCCGCATACATATTCAGGTAATCATGTGGTTAAGATTTGGATGGTGTGGTCATGTCCTGCCACTGTATCCTCTAGACCATGGGTACTCAGAAACTTTCTGTCGGGGGCCAAAATTACAGTGTGGTTTGTGGCCAGTGGGGTCAGTGGGGGCAGGGTCAGTGGAGGGGTGCAGGGCTAGAGTAAAAGAAATCAAACCTATTTCAAAACATTAGACAATGCGACAATGCTAAATTTCAAAAGCAGATGTACAAAGAGCACATTTTGATAATACATTTTGTATTAGCAGACAATCTTAAGAGGCATTGCATAGCTTCATACACACTTTGACCCCAATTCCATCAAAGTCGCTCTCTCTGTCAGCCAGTCTCTCTCCCCACCATTCTCTCTCAGTCAGTCTCTCTCTCTCTTAGTCAGTCTCTCTCTCGGTCAGTCAGTCTCTCTCTCTCTGTCAGTATCTCTCTGTCAGTCTTTCTCTCTGTCAGTCAGCCTCTCTCTCTCTGTCAGTCTCTCTCTTAGTCAATAAGTCTCTCTCTTAGTCAGTCAGTCTCTCTCTGTCAGTCAGTCTCTCTCTCTCTAAGTCAGTCTATCTCTCTGTCAGTCTCCCTCTCTCTCTGCCAGTCTCTCTCCCTCTCTATCAGTCTTTCTCTCTCTCAGACAGTCTCCCTCTCTCTGTCAGTCTCTCTCTCTCTTAGTCAGTCAGTTTCTCTCTTAGTCAGTCCGTCTCTCTCTGTCAGTCGGTCAGTCTCTTTCTGAGTCAGTCAGTCTCTTTAACTTAGTCTCTCTCTCTCTTTCAGTCTCTCTCTCTGTCAGTCAGTCTCTCTGTCAGTCAGTCAGTCTCTCTCAAAGTCAGTCAGTCTCTCTCTCTCTGTCTCTCTCTCTCTCTGTCTGTCAGTCAGTCATACAGTCTCTCTCTATCAGTCAGTCTCTCTCTGTCAGTAAGTCTCTCTCTGTCAGTCAGTCAGCCTCTGTCAGTCTTCCTCTCAGTCAGTCTCAATCTCAGTCAGTCTCTCTCTTAGTCTGTCAGTCTCTCTCTCAGTTTCAGTCAGTCAGTCGATCTCTGTCAGTCTCTGTCTTTCTGCCAGTCAGTCTCTCTCTCTTTCTGTCAGCCTCTCTCTGTCAGTCAGTCTCTCTCTCTCTGTCTCTCTCTCTCTCTCTGTCAGTCAGTCAGACAGTCTCTCTCTATCAGTCAGTCTTAGTCAGTCTTTCTCTCAGTCAGTCTCTCTCTCAGTCAGTCAGTCTCAATCTCAGTCAGTCTCTCTCTCAGTCAGTTTCAGTCAGTCAGGCGATCTCTGTCAGTCTCTGTCTTTCTGTCAGGCAGCCTCTCTCTCTCTATCAGTCTCTCTCTGTCAGTCAGTCAGTCGCTCTCTCTCTCTCTCTCTCTGTTAGTCTCTCTCTCAGTAGGTCAGTCTCCCTCTATCAGTGTCTCTCTCTCTGTCTCTCTCAGTCCATCTCTCTCTCTCTGTCAGTCAGTCTCTCTTTCTCAGTCAGTCAGTCTCTCTCTCTTTCTCTCTCTCTCTCTCTGTCAGTCTCTATGTCAGTGAGTCTCTGTCAGTCTCTCTGTCAGTCAGTCTCTCTGTGTCAGTCTCTCTATCAGTCAGTCTCTCTCTCAGTCAGTCTCAGTCAGTCAGGCGATCTCTGTCAGTCTCTGTCTTTCTGTCAGGCAGCCTCTCTCTCTCTACCAGTCTCTCTCTGTCAGTCAGTCAGTCTCTCTCTCTCTCTCTTTCTCAGTAGGTCAGACTCTCTCTATCAGTGTCTCTCTCAGTCCATCTCTCTCTCTCTGTCAGTCAGTCTCTCTTTCTCAGTCAGTCAGTCTCTCTCTCTCTCTCTCTCTCTCTCTCTGTCAGTCTCTATGTCAGTCAGTCTCTGTCAGTCTCTCTGTCAGTCAGTCTCTCTGTGTCAGTCTCTCTATCAGTCAGTCTCTCTCTCAGTCACTCTCTCTCTTAGTCAGTCAGCTTCTCTGTTAGTCTCTCTCTGTCTCTCTCAGTCAGTCAGTCTCTCTGTCAGTCAGTCTCTCTCTCTCTACTCTCTCCACTCTCTCAATTGTCTTTCTCTCTCCACTATCTCACTCGCGCTCTCTCTCTCTTCGCTCCACTGTTTTTCTCTCTCCAGTCTCTCTCCACTCCCTCCCTTTCTCCACTCTCTCTCTCTCTCCACTATCTTTCTCTCTTAACTGTCTCTCCACGCTCTCTATCTCTCCCTCTCACTCTCCACTCTCTCTCCACACTGTCTTTCTCTCCCCACTCTTTCTCTCTCCACTCTCTCTCTCTCCATTTTCTCTCTCTCTCCTCTCTCTCGCTCTCCACTCTCTCACTCCCTCTCTCGCTCTCCACTCTCTCTCCACTTTCTCCCTCTCTCCTCTCTCTTCTCTTCGCTCTCTCTCTCGCTCCCTCTCTCTCTCTCTCTCCATTTTCTCTCTCGTCTGGGGGGCCATGGGTACATTACCTGCAAGGTCCACGGGCTGCAAAGGAAGGCTTGTCAGGCTACTGGCGGCTTGAGGGCCGTACTGTGAGTACCATGGCTCTAGACAATGCACGTGTCTACTGCATAAACCTGAGCAGTACCAGGGGTGGAAGGTCTTCTGGAAACAAATATTGTGAAACCGACGGCCTCAGCTGCCTAGGGAAAAGCATATGTCATTCAGAATGAACAGAAAGACAGCCTCTTGGTAGACCCTGTATTATTTGACCACATTAGTCCACCAGAGATGCTCTATTTTGCACTGCTTAAATGTCTGTCTTCTTTCCCAAGTTGGAGGTAGATTTTCAAAGATTTTGTGCTGTGTTAGTGTCACAAAAGTAATGCTAACCAGCACAAAATGTTTTTTTCCTAATTTACTTTCCAGTGCAAAACTTATTTTTGCACAGGAATGTACCATGAAAGTAACGCAACAAAGTGAAGCACTTTGGATTACTTAGTGCCACGGGGTAGTACATGGGTGTTCCCATGCAACCACCCATGCCTTTTGATGTAAACTCTTATTTACAAACAATAGTAGAAAGGGTTTAGCGCCTAAAGTTAATGTCATTTAAAAGGAGGGGCTGAAAGGATCAATGTTTTTATTTCTCCTTTCTTTTCCTACTTTGCCTGCGTGCTGCACTGTGCAGCATGGGAAACAGCCTGAACTAAGAGGGCAGAGCCACAGGTGCCATTCCAACGTAAGCGCAACCATGCTTGCCTTAACCACACATATGCGTAGTTAAGGCAATGCACGGTCTAAATGCTGAGATGGGCGGGCAGAACAGGAATGATTGGAAGAGGACGCAGTGAGGAAAGTGGTGTTGGGGCCAGGTTTTGTGGGGGTGGGGGTAGATTTTAAGGGTTGGGGTAGAGTTTAGGGCTCAGGGTTAGGGGATTGGGGTTGTTTTCAGAGCTGGGTGGCAGTGTTGTTATTAGGTCTGGTGGATCGGAGTTGCTGTTAGGGATCGGGGTCAGGTAGGTTTTAGGGCTCAGGGAGGTCGGGCAGTTTTTAGGGCTTGGAGGGGCACAGTACTTTTTAGGGCTTGGAGGGGGGTCAGTTAGTTTTTAGGGTTCAAGGGGGGATTGGAAAATGTTTGGGGATCGGGGATCAGGTAAGATTTTAGGGCTCAGGGTGGGGTTGGGGTACTTTTTAGGGCTCGGGGTGGGTCAGAGTAGTTGTTAGGGCTGAAGGCAGGTGGCATACGGTGGGATCTTTACCACACATCCCTTGACCAGTCATGCACATGCCTTCACAACAAAAATGTGTGGTGTAGGAATGCGTGGTAAAAAAAAAATGCATTGCTCAGATGCATTTGTGGTTTAGACAGCATAGTAGAGGCACATGTGGTTTAGCCATGGATGCCTCTGTCAAAGAATGGGCCAGCACACAGACAAAGTAAAAAAAGTTGACCCTCTAGTACAAAACCTATGGTAGACTTAGACACACACCCTTGCACTATGGTGCAAAGGTGTGTGCCTTCAGCATGGCAGCTAAATTCTGCACCAGTGCTAGGGAGAGGTGAGGAGAGAGCCATAACTCTGTAGATATGGCGCTCTTCTGCTCCCTCCCTGTCATGCAATGCAGTGCAGCATTTCTGGCTTCTGCGCTGCATTTCATGACTGTTTTGAAGATCTGGACCCTAATATATCATTATACGTTTTCAGTGGAAAGGAGTATGGAGATGATATATCACATTAGCTTTTGAGGATATATGGATCCATTATTCACATGTAGTCAATTGAAGAAAAGGACCCATGCTTCAAAACATACAATATTGCATGAGGAACCCCAGTAGGTTGCATTAAATTAAGATTAACTTGGATGTGAAATCGGGTTCTATATAGTGACATAGCAACAACGCCATTGGTTCTAATAACAGCAAGGAAAATGGTGGTCCTTACTCATGGTTGGGTTGTTAAACACAACTACAGAATGCAGTAGGCATCACATCTCGGTGCATTACTATTAGTAGCTGTTAGTAATGCATCTGCTTCCGCTGCATTACTAATAGCTATGCGCCTGCATGTAGAAGGTTACTCCGTTTCCTAGACTTGTTTTATCGAGCACTAAATACCACACTTCTGCATAAAACATACGATCCTTTTACCGAAATGATGGTACTCAAAGTAGCCACCTTGTGAGGATGCGTGCACCTTGCCAGGATTCAGACCTTGGCATTTTGCCAGTGCCAATCATTCAGCTTGCTGAACAATTCCAAACAGTATCAAGTACAGACCACTATTGCTTCATCTCTGAATGTGCTGCAAGAATGAATTGTGTGGCCACTCTACACATCAAACGCAAACCTTTGATTTAAAAGACCAAAACAGTGGTCCTGACCTGCCCTCATGAGCAGGCCAGCCAACTACTAACATGATGCTGCTCCAAATTAGAGCTTTATTTTCAGATGGAACAGTTGGGAAGCAATGAGCAGGGTTTGCCTCTTTCTGTTTCCTAGCTGGTGCTGTCTAAAAATCATTAATAAAGTCTGAAAATTGATTGGTTACATGAATGCACTTCAGACCGTGCAATCACATAAAACCAGGCTCTCAGCACTTTTCACTTGTCCTCAAATTTACAGGAGGCAGAGACGGGGAGGGGGAGAACAAAAAACATATACTCACTATGTATTTTGATGAAAGGTAGAAATAGGGTCTGACTGGGCCAGAACATAGGCCTAGGCACCAAAATATAAGTGGCCCCATTAGCAAATCAGACAGCTAATAAAGTGGCCCACATATGCAAAACTGAGGCAGTTTTGAACTTTTAAAGATACAGCAGTATAGGTTTTTGCGTAGCATGGGAGACTACATGCATTTGTGCTTACTGTAGGCAATGTTTTTGGTACTATGAAAAAAATCAAGAGTAAACAAGCAATGGCAAAGCAACAGGTCTGGGTGCCAGCCTTTTGAATCTGGCGATTCTTGCTTTGTTCTGTCCCGGTTTTCGCAAAATGTTATGGTTTATGAAGCAGCCGGGCCCTAATCAATCTAAAGAAAAACACTAATTGCCATCGTAGTCCCTAACACTGAAGTGAACTGCTTTGTGTGTGGGTGTGCTCCTTGTGGAGGGCAGCATGACTTAACCTACAGTGTACTCAGCCAATGGGTTAAGTGGACTGACCTATTGCTCCATGATGCATGCAGTAGTAGGTGGAAGACAAATGTGAGTGACACAACCACAGACTAATGGACGAAGTCTGGCTGAAGACCTCTACAATCAACTATGACTAACATGGGGCTAAAAAAGCCAATCCTTATTGCATTGCTAATGCTTTTTTAATACAATTTTCTTAAAGTTGAATTACAAAAAGATAGGGAGGGCAGAGGAGAATGATAAATAGAGAGGTTTTCAAATATAGATAGGATTGCATAAATGTTTCGTTTTGCATAGAACGATCGATAGATAGATAGATAGATAGATAGATAGATAGATAGATAGATAGATAGATAGATAGATAGATAGATAGATAGATAGATAGATAGATAGATAGATAGATAGATAGATGGATAGATGGATAGATGGATAGGTATGGACATCATTTGGAGGTAGTCAGGGGTCGCAGCTGTGGTCAAGGCAAGTTTTACCCCCTCTGAGGCCAGGAGTCACAAAGGATACTTGAGGTCACAGCAGTGACCCCTGACTACCTCAAAATGACATTCATGTAGATAGATAGATAGATAGATAGATAGATAGATAGATAGATAGATAGATAGATAGATAGATAGATAGATAGATAGATAGATAGATAGATAGATAGATAGATAGATAGATAGATAGACAGATAGATAGATAGATAGATAGATAGATAGATAGATAGACAGACAGACAGACAGATAGAGAAAACAGCAAATTGGAATACACAACACAGTTTAAATTAGTAATATTATAGTTAAATGTCTATAAAAGGATGACAAACAAAATCACTGAATACAAACTAAAAACCAAACTAACTAAATTGGTTTACAACTAGAACTGTAGTCCTCACTTTAAATGGAGACCAGCATGACCTAAAGTAGTAATTTTACTAGCACTTCATTGTGTGCATAATAAAAATAGGATACCTTTATAAAGAACAATTTTTAAAGGACACGGTCTGGTATGCTGTGAAATAGCAGCAGTCAGAAAAAAAGGCACTCTATATTTTTTTATTACAGCATTAGCAAGAGACAGGAACTGATAAAGGTGGAATGTTCCCTGTACTCACATGAAAAGCTGATAAAAAGTATACTGCTAGCACAAAGGCAAAACTGAAGTCTAAAGTAATAATAAAGTAAAAACAAAAACACTGGCACTGAAGGGAACAACCTTGTGTGCGGATGTGCTCTTTGTGAAAGAGCAAAATGCAGTCACTCAAAGTGAAGGTCATCAGTGGCTGATGTAGACTACCCCATGCTGTATGCTGTAGTGGGAGGAAGCGAAATGTGAAGAACACAACCGACCAGTGGATGAAGAGAATTTTATAAAAGACATTTTAAGTAAATATATTATAGATTACATTTTAGTAAAGTAAGGTGACCTTGGCTAATACCAGGCCAACAAAAGCCCCACCAAATGTTAAAACAGCCCAAAAACCAGTCCACAAATGAACCTGTCATACCAGCTCTTCTGGCACTGCTCTGCAGGGTAGTCCACCCGAGGGTAGATGTTGCATTCTACAAAACAAAAAGTGTACATTTTATCGGTGAACTCGCAGCCTGTCTTTTCTGCCAGAGGACATGATCATTCTTTGTAAGACGACGTCAAGGAAGTGACAAACAGTATGCTAATTAAACCCGCAAGTGGAACCTTCTGTAGGGCTGTATTACCATACTTTGTGTGAAAAACATCACATTAAAGCCACACGAGAAAAGCATCGTTTTTCTAGGCTATATATTCTGTTTAAGGGAAACGATGCTGAATCTTTGAAGACAGAAGAATCTAGGTCAAACCAACTGTGCATACGTCTCCACTGACCCCCCCCCCCCACACCCCCACCACTTAAATGAGTACTTTTTCTGCCCACCTCGATTAAATGTCCCTTTTCAAGGGAAGGTGAAACCAGCAGTTGTCTATGTACATCAATGTCATCTGCAGCGCACTGCCTCTCTCAGGGCCACACCGGGCTCTTATCGATCACAGGAACATGCGCGCTCTTCAACTCCCAAATGCTTCTGCCAGCATTTCACATTTCTATCATTAGGAAAGAATAGGAAACAGGATGCTCACTACAGCTTTTATTCTTGGAAAAAGTAACTATGTTTGCTTTTATTTTGACGTCAGTAGCGTCTGCAAGCAACATTGTATTATCTGTGTTTAATGGCTTTCTTTATATTGATGTGCATAACTTCAAAGTTATCCACAAAGCATGACCAATATGAGGATGTAGTAGCCTGGTTTAAATGTTTTTTTTTTCCAGTGCTGCTGGAAAAGTCCATCGTGAATTTGATGCAACAGGCACAACACAGTCTCACAAACTACAACTCAGCGGGGTGCTCACTCTCAAAAATATGGTAGTTAGCACAGGGGAGACCCGAATAAACATTGCTTTATTTATAAAGTTTTCTATAGCGCGAACCTGACCCAAGAGGGTATCAGAGCGCTTTATATTTAGGATCTTTGTGTTACAAGTTACATCAGATATAAGAGCTTTACATTTAGGATCGTTGCGATACAAGTTATATCAGATACAAGAGCATAGTAAGATACAGTGCACAAAAACAATGTTTCAATAAATCGTAGGAGGGAGTGGAGAAAGGAGTCATAGCGGGGAGACGAGTAGGACCTATGCCCAATGCCCAACACCCTACTGTATGACTTTGTGAGAACTCATCAACATTTTAGGCCTTATTCTTAAAGAATGTGCTTAGACTTACTCTTGGTTCCAGGAGCAAGCCAGGAGTAATACAAGAGTAAGTCTGACTGTTATGAGATACAAAATATGCCTTCCCATATGCCAGCACCACAGCAATATGCATGAAATTGTCTGGCACTGTTTAGAACAAATGAAGCATGTGCTACAGAGCTTGTTGGCAAAAGGCTTCTTCATAAACTCACAACTTACTAAACCCAGGATGGACCATGCACTTGCTAAGTAAACCCTAGTGCCAACATTTGTCACCCAAGGGGGCAGAGCAGCTGGTTAGCAAGTGGATACCTACTCCCTGTTTGACTCTCAAGTGGCCTTTCCTTTGAAGAAGGATGTGAGGTGGAATGGAGGTTTTATTAGGAAAGAGAGAGAAATCCTAGTTGTGGGAGGAAATTAAATGTGCAACTTCAGTAGACTGTAAACAAATATCTCATAATAAGGCTATTTCACAGTCCTATACAATTGTGTGAAGGTCCACATTGAGGTCAGGATTTTGAGGACTTTACTGAATGCATAAGAGAAGAAAATAACTTTCCTCCCTTGCACCACTATCCGTTCATCAGCCACTGGCTAACTTCACTTTGAGTGACAGCAGTTTGCTCTTTCATAAGGAGCACGTTCACACACAAGGTAGTTCCTTTCAGTGCTAGTGTTTTTTGTCTTTACTCAATTATTACTTTAGTCTGTAGTGTTGCTTTTGTGATAACAGGATACTTTCTATCAGATCTTCATGTGAGTACAGGGAACATTCCAGCTTTATCAATTCCTGTCACCTGCTAATGATGTTATAAATTCCTTTTGGGGTGGCTTTTGTTTATCTGACAGCTGCTATTTCACAACATACCAAAATTGTGTCCTTTTGAAACTGTCTGTTCTTTATTAAGTTATCCTCCTTTTAGTATGCACACAATGAAGTATACTACTTTATGTTATGCTGATATGTATTGTTTGCATTCAGTGCTCTTGTATTTCACACTTCTATAGACATTTAACTATTACATTACTAATTCAAACGGTGATGTTTATTTCAATTAGTAGTTCTATCTATCTATCTATCTATCTATCTATCTATCTATCTATCTATCTATCTATCTATCTACATGGATGTCATTTTGAGGTAGTCAGGGGTCACTGCTGTGACCTCAAGCTTCCTTTGTGACTCCTAGCCTCAGAGGGGGTAAAACTTGCCTCGACCACAGCTGCGACCCCTGACTACCTCCAAATGATGTCCATACCTATCTATCAATCTATCTATCTATCTATCTATCTATCTATCTATCTATCTATCTATCTATCTATCGATCATTCTATAGTTCTATCTATCTATGCAAAACTAAACATTTATGCAATCCCATCTATCTATATTTGCAAACCTCTTTATTTATCGTTCTCCTCTGCCCTCCCTATCTATTTGTAATTCAACATTAAGAAAATAGTATTAAAAAAAGCATTAGCAACGCAATAAGGATTGGCTTTTTTAGCTCCATGTTAGTCATAGTTAATTGTAGAGGTCTTCAGCCAGACTTCGTCCATTAGTCTGTGGTTGTGTCACTCACATTTGTCTTCCACCTACTACAGAATGCATGATGGAGCAATAGGTCAGTCCACTTAACCCATTGGCTGAGTACACTGTAGGTTACGTCATGCTGCCCTCGACAAGCAGCACACCCACACACAAAGCAGTTCACTTCAGTGTTAGGGACTACTATGGCAATTAGTGTTTTTCTTTAGATTGATAAGGGCCCGGCTGCTTCCTAAATACTAATATTTTGCAAAAACCGTGACAGAACAAAGCAAGAATCGTCAGATTCAAAAGGCTGGCAGCCAGACCTGTTGGTTTGCCATTGCTTGTTTACTGTAGATTTTTTTCATAGTACCAAAAACATTGCCTACAGTAAGCACAAATGCATGTAGGCTCCCATGCTATGCAAAAACCTATACTGCTGAATCTTCAAAAGTTCAAAACTGCCTCCGTTTTGCATATGTGGGCCACATTATTAGCTGTCTGATTTGCCAATGGGGCCACTTATATTTTGGTGCCTAGGCCTATGTTCTGGCCCAGTCAGACCCTATATCTACCTTTCATCAAAATACATAGTGAGTATATGTTTTTTGTTCTCCCCCTCCCCGTCTCTGCCTCCTGTGAATTTGAGGACAAGTGAAAAGCGCTGAGAGCCTGGTTTTATGTGATTGCACGGTCTGAAGTGCATTCATATAACCAATTAATTTCCAGACTTTATGACAGCACCAGCTAGGAAACAGAAAGAGGCAAACCCTGCTCATTGCTTCTCAGCTGTTCCATCTGAAAATAAAGCTCTAATTTGGAGCAGCATGATGTTAGTAGTTGGCTGGCCTGCTCATGAGGGCAGGTCAGGACCACTGTTTTGGTCTTTTAACCCTTTCACTGCGGTGGCTATTCCGCCGCAGTGCTAAGGGGCGGGGGGTGGGGGTAGAAGGGCGCGGCGCTCCCGCGCTGGTGACGGTATCTATATCTATCTATCTATCTATCTATCTATCTATCTATCTATCTATCTATCTATCTATCTATCTATCTATCTATCTATCTATCTATCTATCTATCTATCTATCTATCTATCTATCTGCCTGCCTGTCTGTGCACAGGCCACAGTACACAGTACACCACTGGTTCCAGAGATGAGTGTATGTCTCTCACACTCATCTACATGCAGTTTGAGGTCCCACGTGTTAAGAAGCAGGTGTGGCATAGAAACTGGACAGCACAAGATGAACGGAGGTGCGAGAGACCTAAAGCGGATATAACTTTTAACTATAAAATATTGTTCTCTAATGCCTGTGCATGGATGTTAACTGGAGGAGTGACAAAGACGCTCGCCTGATGACTTGTGACTACTTTTCAGGACCTAAATGGTAATTCATCATTGTGGTGGAACATGAAACCATTGCAAGATTTGGGAAATATTCATACACCAAACTAAAAAACAGACTCAACCTCCACACCTTTAGAAGCAACTTGACCATGCAAGAGCCTTTCTTGTTTCCTAAAGCCCTCTGGCACAAGTTGCTGGAAACCCTATCCATGTCCACGGATCACTGTTCAAATGTTGCCTGCTGGCCGTAATGGTTCATTATGGCAAAGGTGTGTAAGGTCGCCTAAAAACCCAACCAAAATAAGCTTCTGTCTCATTTGTGAGCATGCATCTGAAACTACCGAAAGCACCACAAAACCACAGGAGCATTGTGTTCTCCTTTCTTGTTCGTCTTCACAGTGCCCAACCTTATGGAGCACTCAAAGAATGCAGGATTGTTATCCACACATCTAGCAAAGTACAGGCTTCATAAAGTTGACATGTCTTAAGGTAAGCTTATATATTTGAATGTAATGGAATTTGTATGAGCACAAACCTAGCTGTGAACAAACAGAACACTGTAAGGGTGCATGAGCCCTCATATATGATTCTTGATCTCTTAAAACGAGGTGGGCAAAAGAATCCTATTAGAAATGTAAATGTATTTGTATTTATATAGCGCACTTCTACCCTGAGGTCTCGTAGCGCAGTATTCATACCGCTGTGGAACCCTTCCTGGTTTTTCCCTGTGAGATGTCCCCTCCTGGGCACTCCCAAGGTGAAGCCAGGCATCCAAGCGCTGCTGGGGCCGTTGTGGATATTAAGCAAGCTATTGCCCAGAGTCACAGAGTGGGACCCATGATTAGACTAGGCACCAGGCGAGAATTATCCGGTCCAAGAGCCCCCGAGGTGGGAATTGAACCCTGGTCCTGGGCCAGACCTCTGCATCAGGGTCTGCTGCTCTAACCGTTGAGCCACGCTTCTCAGAAAGGTTGGGAGGGCTCTGTGAAGAGATGGGTTTTCAGATTATTTCTGAACTGCAGGATTGTTGGAGCAGCTTGTCAGACTATTGTTGCAGATCCTTAATGCATAGATGTATAAGGCCTATCTCCTGGTCTTTTCATTCTTGCATTTCTTCTACTGCCTGGCAATGAATTAGTTCCGGATAAGGGACTGACTACCTGAAATAGTTAGCTATTGTGACAGGTATGCATAGATATGGCCTTTGATGGCCTTATGAGTGATCTAGCTGTTCTTCAAGATGTTGAAAGTGTGGAGGGGAAGTCAGTGCAGTTCATTCAGAGTTGTGGTAATGCATTTTAGCATCTTCAGATGCTTGAGGAGGCATACTGCAAGGCAAATGGTCCGTTTAGGGAGTGCTAGAATGGAGTCAGCCAGGCCATTATGTTAAAGAGTGCCTCCATACAGGTAGGGGAGGACTAAGACTTGCACTTTGGTTCCGAAATTGGTTTTGCAAAAGGTTTCACTTTCTTCAGAAGGTAGAGCTGATAGCATGATGTTTTGGTTTTCATGGTGATATGTTCTTAAAAGCATAGGTTTAGTCACCAATTCAACCTCTAAATAACTATGTAAAATTTAACGCGACCGCTGTGCCTTACCCAGGCCTGGTCGCCCCCACGCTGCTCCTGCTGCCTGCTTTGCTCCTGTGCCCGCCTGCCTGCTGATTGCTCGCTAGGGCGACCCAGCTGCCGCTGAGCCGCCCACCCGCACCAGACTTTCCCGCCGTTGCCTCCCTGCGGCCCGCCCCCGCCACCCCATTGGCCGACACCCTGCTGACCCTCAATCCCAGCTACCTTCTTATGTCACCCCCACACACGCGTAGCGTTGACAGGCAGCGGGCGTGCCGATTGTGCGCCGAAAGCGCGCCAAAGGCAAGCCCGTCTGCGCCCGTCCACGGCTGGACCGCGCCCAGTGCCAGGACCCCTGGACCACGCCGATGCGAGACCACACGACAGACCTACAACGCCGCCGCCCTCAACGCACTCAATGCCGGCCGGAACCCCACCTGCTGCCGGGCCTCCCCGAGACGCATCCACGGATCCTTCACCTGCAAGGCCTGCAAGTTCACCTGCCTCCGAACCTGCACAGCACCCAACAAACCTAGCACCAGCAAGACCCACCTCAAGTGCATCCTGCTCAACACCCGCTCCATCCACAAACACGCCATCGAACTCTGGAACCTGTTCGACACAACTTCACCAGACGTCGCCTTCCTCACGGAAACCTGGATGAACGCCTCCTCTGCACCCGACATCGCCATCGCCATCCCAGACGGATACAAGATCACCCGGAGGGACCGCATCAACCAGACCGGAGGAGGCATCGCCATCGTACACAAGAACACCATCCGCATCACGACCGACTCCAACGACACCTTCTCCGCCGCAGAGCACCTCCACTTCCAGATCCACGCCGACCCAAAGACGACGCTCAGAGGCACCCTCGTCTACAGACCCCCGGGACCACGCACACAATTCAGCGACAACATCACAGACTTCATCAGCCCGCACGTCCTCCCCTCCGCTGACTACATCCTCCTAGGGGACCTCAACTTCCACCTGGAGAACAACAAGGACCACAACACCGCCGCCCTGCTGGCCAACCTCGCCAACCTCGGACTCAAGCAACTGGTCAACACCCCCACCCACTACGCTGGCCACACGCTTGATCCTGTCTTCTCTTCCAACAAGCACATCACCTTCAGTCAAGCCACCGGACTCCACTGGACCGACCACAGCTGCGTCCACTTCAGCTTCAGAAGAACTCTGACCCACCCCTACCCACAACAGGTTCCTCACAGGAGCTGGAGCAAGATCACCGCCAAGCAGCTCACCACCTGCCTCAGCCAGAACCCACCCGCCAGCACAACGGACCCCAACGAAGCAGTCCACAACTTCACGCAGTGGCTGACCGCCTGCGCCGACGACCTCGTGCCACTAAAGAAACCTCCCAGCAGACCCAGAAGCAAGAAGGCCTCCTGGTTTACCAACGAACTCAAGGACTCCAAGAAGAACTGCCGCACCCTCGAGAAAGCCTGGCTCCGCGACCAGACCACAGACAACATGACCGCCCTCAAACACGCCACCCGCAAGCACCACCAGCTTATCCGCACAACCAAGAAGAAATCTCTGAAGGAACGACTTGACAACAACTCCCACGACAGCAAGGAACTCTTCAACATCGTCAAGGAGTTCTCCAACCCCAGCACCGGCAACAACGACATCACTCCTTCACAAGATCTCTGCGACTCTCTCGCCTCGTTCTTCCACCGCAAGATCGCCGACATCCACAACAGCTTCGACGCACCATCCACGCACCCTACCGTCGAACCAACGCCGCCCACCGCCACCCTCCGCACCTGGACCACGGTGACCACCGAAGACACAGCCCGCACAATGAGCACCATCCACTCCGGATCTCCAACTGACCCCTGCCCCCACCACGTCTTCAACAAGGCCGAATCCACCATCCCACCCCAACTCTGGAACATCATCAACACCTCCTTCAACACCGCCACCTTCCCGGAGAGCTGGAAGTATGCCGAGCTCAGCGCCCTACTGAAGAAACTAACAGCGGACCCCACCGACCTCAAGAACTTCCACCCCATCTCGCTCCTCCTTTTTCCTGCCAAAGTCATTGAGAAGACCGTCAACAGACAGCTTGCCGCCTTCCTTGAGACGAACGGATCCCTCGACCCCTCGCAGTCCGGTTTCAGAGCCAACCACAGCACCGAGACCGCCCTCATCGCAGCCACCGACAACATACGAGCCCTGCTCGACAACGGGGAAACAGCGGCACTCATCCTCCTGGACCTGTCTGCCACCGCACCCTAGTTAAACGCCTAAGCAACATTGGTATCCAAGAGAAGGCGCTGGAGTGGATCACCTCATTCCTCACCGGAAGAACACAGAGAGTCCGCCTCCCCCGTTTCGATCCGAGGCCACCGAAGTCATCTGCGGCGTCCCGCAAGGATCATCACTCAGCCCCACTCTCTTCAACGTCTACATGAGACCTCTTGCAGCCATCGCACGCCAGCACAAACTCAACATCATCTCCTACGCCGACGACACACAGCTGATCCTCTCCCTCACCAGAGACCTCGACACCACCAGAACTAGCCTACACGAAGGGATGAAAGACGTCGCCGAATGGATGAAGAACAGCCGCCTGAAACTGAACTCAGACAAGACGGAAGTCCTCCTCCTGGGACAATCGCCCTCCGCCTGGGATGACTCCTGGTGGCCCCCCGCCCTGGGCACCCCTCCCAAGCCAACAGACCATGCACGCAACCAATGCTTCATCCTGGACTCCTCCCTCTCAATGACCAGACAAGTCAACGCCGTCTCCTCATCGTGCTTCAACACCCTACGCATGCTCCGCAAGATCTTCCGCTGGATCCTGACTGAAACCAGGAAGACGGTCACCCAGGCACTCGTCACCAGCCAACTGGACTACGGAAACACCCTCTATGCCGGAACCACAGCCAAGCTACAGAAAAGACTCCAACGCATCCAGAACGCCTCCGCCCGACTCATCCTGGACATCCCCCAACGCAGCCACATCTCCGGCCACCTGAGGGACCTGCACTGGCTCCCCGTCAGCAAGAGGATCACGTTCAGGCTCCTCACCCACGCACCCAAGTCGCTCCACGACCTGGGCCCAAAGTACCTCAACGACTGCCTGACCTTCTACACGCCCACCCGGCAGCTACGTTCTACTAGCCTCGCCCTTGCCGTCGTACCACGCATCCAAAGAGCCAACGCCGGAGGCAGATCCTTCTCCTACCTGGCGGCCAAGACATGGAACTCCCTACCCATCCACCTTCGGCTGAACCAGGACCATCTCGCCTTCAGGAGACAACTCAAGACCTGGCTGTTTGAGCAATAGCAGACCCCTTCCCCCAAGCGCCTTGAGACCCTTCCGGGTGAGTAGTGCGCTATACAAATGGTATGGTTGATTGCTTGATTGATTGAACGCAGTCTAACTTTGGCCATGGCCCCACTGGCTTTGAAACGCTCAGAATAGGGTGTAATTGTTTTTAATTGGTCCACACATCAAAAGGTCACCCAATTCACTTACTTTAAAACAGTTAAACACATTTCCCACAGTATCCCTTTGCGTCTTATCCTAAATGTTTTGTGATAATTAGCTCATTTGTTTCCCTTTTATGAATGCGGATCAAGCCCTACGTTGTTTATTTTTTAAACACTGCCTGTTTGCTTCCTTTCACTACCTATTCCTGTTTTACCTCTGTTTCCTTATGCCTCCCCATGAGAAGTCTGTTTGCTTTCCCATTCTGATCCCTACATCTGCTTAACTTCTTCGCCTTCCCTTCTTCTGTATCCCTTTCTCTGTCTGATAACTGTTTCTGTTTCAATTACCACCCCATATATTTAGGTGCTCCCACCATCCGTGTTAGTAGCTAGACTGTGATAGATAAAGTTTGTGGCCACATTGACTATTTCCATTAGGTGCAAGGGATGACTACAACATTGTAGGCATGCCATGGTATTTATGGGGTGGCCACAATATGACACAGAGAACTATCCTAGGTTAGAGGCGACCAGCAGATGAGAGGGATTGCCACTAACTGACAGCCCTATTCAGGCATGGTAGGTGTCACTGCAGGCAACCAGGTTCAATGCCCCCTGATTGTCCGGGGTCTGGAAGGAAGTGAGCGGAAACACCAGCTCTTTGCCTCTTGATCCCTGGGCCAGTTTAGTACCAGTGGTTAGGGCTGACGGGAACAGAGAGCACTACAGTATAGATGAAAAGGGAATGCCAAGTATGGACTCAATGGTCATATATGTTCTTCAGTGTTCCAACCATGTCCAAGCTCTTATCGTTGTATTTTCTGCCTGTTAGTCCCTTTATCAGGCCTACCCAATGAAGACAAGAGGAAATTAGCTGGGGAGGTTTCACCAGTGTCAACAGCATAGATATTCTGCAGGTAAGTCAGGATACAATGTTGTGTGTCTGAGCACACAGGTTCTGTAGGATGCCACCACACTGCCTCTCATCTTACACTCATCCTTAGTCTTCAGTTTTTCCTTAAACCTTGTTGAAGGTTGTTCAAGGACATGTATATTTTAGCCCTGGGGATGCACTGTTGCTGCCTCACAGTCTGCTTCTCCAGCACAGTGCTTCAGTGCTCTGTTAGTGGTCACAGGTGGAATAGATGGGGGTGGAAACTAAAGTGCACATACTCAAGGATGATCTTAAAGGTCTTTAGCCCAGGGCACAGTAGAGGCTGCCACTCATCTAAAGGCACACCACCATCATGGAACCTATTCTTTAGGTTCACCTGTAATATGTTTCGTGATTTCAATGAGTGTAAATAATGCCACAAGTTCAAGGACCACTGCACCATTCCTTTTTGCCAGACAGTCCATCTCCACTTTGCCTGACATTTTTGCCCCTTGTTCTGTGTTATTCTCCTGCCTTTGTTAAGGAGTTTCTACTTCTTTGCCTGTTTTATTTCATCATCTCCTCCCAGGTGCATGTCTAGCATTGTACTGCTTTAGCTTCATTAGGTTCCTAATGTTCTTGCATCTAGGTTCATACATTGTTTGCAATATTTGCTTTTTTATGCCCTTTTCAGGTTTTATCATCACTCCAGTGTGACATCATTTTGCAGGCAATCTCATCTATGTAAGGTCTAATTCTGAGTTAGCAGCATGGCTATCAAAAGTAGATATCCTTTTAAAAAAGATAGTTATAGATCGACTGTTGCACCTAGCCCTTGCATGAGAAGCAGTTATGTACTCATTCAAGGGCTAGTTGCCGATGACCAGAACATGTTCATACCTGCCGTCTTCGATTCGTTTTTGACTTATTTTTACATACACCTTTAGCCATTGATTACAAGTGTGCAGAGTGGTAGGCAATAATTATTGCACCAATTGAAAAAATTATACCAGGGTTCATAAGGTAACAGGTGCAATACATAACACTTATTACAAGTTTAGCTCGAAAACTGGGGCATTATGTGCAGATTTGGATGCTTTCTGCACAAAATCTACATTACCAGGCCTTTTTCTCCTGGAAAATTTCTTGAGGTTTTGCCTACTGATTTTTGGGGGCGATTCAGACCAGTCCTAGGCGGGGAACGTGGAGTTTGCAGAGTTTTCTTCAGTCCGCAGAGCACGAGGAGTGAGCTTTTTCCTCACTCGCACTTGCCAACGTATAGTTGGTGAGTACGAGTGAGGAGAATCCAACGCTAGACCACCTATCAACGAGTTTTCTCAAGGAGGACGGTTGCGGATGGTCATGACCGATCGCGTTGAGAAACCATACATTCATGTTGAACAAAACATCTATTCAAGTGGCAGCAAGAAGCCGCAACCTTTTGCGCTGCACATTATGCCATTCGTGCTGATTTTCCAGCGCTGGACAAGCACCCGGCGCTAAAAATCAGTGCAAAAGGCACGACCTAACGCACTTTTGTTAGCGTAGCACAACATGGAGGAGTTTTTTGGTCACTTCTCCGCGAACTACGCCCAGACTTCATAGCATCTGCTGGGTTAAACTTCAACTAACTTCTAATTGTGACCTTGTGCAAGCAGGTGCCAGCTAGCAGAGCTGGAGGTAAGGCTCACCTTTTAAATTTGAGGAGCATGAAAAACAATACTCCAAATCTGCATTTGTTTGGTACATCTCAGGGAAGGAATGTATAACAGTTCTTGTAGAGTGTCAACGCTATCTGGAATGAGGCTTTGCATACGTGGAGACTGCACAATGGGACAGTGCCCCAACTAAGAAGTACATACCCTAGCAGGTCATGAACTTTCAAATAATTTGGACACTGGGCGGCAATTGTGTTCCAATGTTGGTGCAACTGGGACCTTGCTATGTGGATCTATCTAGGCTTTGCATTGGAAAGAACAGTTGCTTCCTTTGGAGCTATTGGGAAAAGGGATATGCATTCTGGTCGTTGAATTGTGGCAGGAGCAAATTTGAACTCCCTCAACATTTGAACACGTTTTTCAGAAGGTTGTTGGATTACACTTGAGATTTATCCTTTTACAGAACAGGAAAGACTCTTAAGTCAAGACTATGTTGGTCATGCCACATAAGTTATTTGAGTCCTCGTAAGGCTTTTAAAGGTGCTGAGAAAGGAATTATAGAACATTAATGTTTGCCAATTACATTGCAGTAACACAACAGTCAAGCAAAACTCAAGATAGTTAATCAGCCCATAGAGAGAAACATTGATGATCATCTATTTTAGATACTCATTTCTTGTATGTTTCGTTTCAGAAATTACAAACTACAGCTCAAGGTACAGAGAGTTCCTTACACAAAAATATCGCTAAGGCGTACACATTCACTGTTTCAGTTAGGTGCAAGGTTTTCACAGCAATTTACTATAGATATCTCTTTGTCTTTAGACACCACCTACTTCAAACGTGGCGTGTCAAGGTGGCATAGTCCATTGTCCCCTTTTTCTCTCTACTGCCGTTCCCCTCACCCCATTTCCACCACTGGCCCTCATATTCTTGTCCATGTGGTCACTGGTGACAGCAGTAGGAGACAGAAGAGAGCATCGCTCTCATTCCTGCTTTGTGACTGCAAGTGTTTGCACAGTGTCATCAAGGTATTACATTGCTAGAGTTCCACTATGAATATCAGTTATACAGAGGCGTACCTCTGAGTAGTGTAGCAGGAGTAGTCTCACAGGACTCCAGGGGTGCAAGGAGGCCAAGGCATCCCAATTAGGGTCTTTTTTTACGTACCATTCGGGGGTTAGGAGGTTGCAGTTCTCCAACATTTTCCCAGAAGCCTCTTATACTAATTTCCCGTGCGCTTAGTACAACTCCCAAAATTGCCCAAGGCACACTAGTTACGCCACTACAGCCACACTAAAACTCCCTTCTTCCCAGTCAGAGGCTACGAAGGCAAAGCTGCAGGCCTGACAGAAGGCGCTAAAACAGACTGGGTGGTTGTAAAAATACACACAGGTAACACCATTTGGGGTGGGCAAGTCAGGTGGCTACCCCCAAGTGTCACAAAGAATTCATGGTAGGGATCACAAAGGCATTTCACAATTGGGAGATGCCTAGACTTAGTAAGAAACTGATCTACACAAGTCAAAGTTGTAAAGGTTGCTAGAGCTTATGAGCCTCCTGCACCCTTGCAGTTGATCTCTGAGTCCCTCCCAGAATACAATCAATTAGAGGCTAAGCTTCCATTGCAACCTATGGAGAGGGGGAAGCGTATCACGATTAAATTGCTTGGTAGTGACGAATATGCCTCAGCCATTAACGATCCTAGGACAAAGATGGCAGACAGACCTGGGTACACAGGAGTAAACTGGAAAATGATGAATTGAGGAAGGCCGGGATGGCCTGAGAGTCTTGACAGTTTCGCCTCGCCTTTGCCTTATTTATTTGAAATATTTCCATAGAGCTCACTACACTCTAGAGAAACTCTCGAAGATGGGTCGTAAAGGCATAAGACTCCCACATGCCTCCTTTGTTCAGCTGAAGTGGGCTTCTTCTTCCATGTAAATTTACCATGTCAAGTAATTCAGAGATATTGGTTCCAGATACACACAATGCTAGCTACAACACTTGGCAGACCAATCAAACTCACCGCAAGATGGCACTTCTTGGCCTTCTGGAGGAGGAGAGGGAGAACACACCACCCGCCTGTGGGAGTGGATCGGATGTATTTTGACCAAAGGAGATGTAGGTCCCTACATGGGGTTCTGAAACGGCCCGACCCAAAGAGAGTGGGTGCTAGGAATGGACTAATTTACTATCATGGAGAAAGAGGTGTATAAGGTGAGGTGCTTCCTTTGGAAGCATGACAAGATAAGGAGTTTGTGGATCGAATATTCTAACTCTCTTGAGATGTGAAGTTCTACATTTAGGTTCGACTATCGGCCAAAATACATATACGATGGGGGTCATGCTGTGTGAGTTTGTCATATGTGTGATACTCGTGCAGCAATGTTTTCCTTTTTTGTGCTGATCTCCAGGGCTAATGTTAATCATGTAATGGCACTGGTGGTATTGCCTTTTCTTAAAAAATGTATAAAGTTAGGTTTTAAACAAAAACAATGTATTGCCACTTTGACTTGAATAGTGGTACAAGCAAGTTTTGGCCATGAAGTTAATGAGCAATTCAGTTTACAAGCCCTGACTCTATATCTCCATTGCAGTTCCTGACGATACCTCATGACCTTTGAAACCACGTGGTATGAAAGGGAAGGCCTAGAGTAGCATGTCATACCCCTGGCAAAAACTAATTGACTACCATGGTGCATAGTGTGATGCATGAAAGAGACAGTACAATAGTGTGCTAAATATCACCGTACATTGTTTAATTTTAATTAGGAATATGTTCACTTTCTCTACATTTTCATACAAAGTTTATATCTCTATATAGTAACAATAATGAGAATAAGGCACTCTCACTGTAACCATATAAGGGTGTGGAGAGGCTTAAATGTGCCTACAAGAGGATTATAATTAGGGCTCCTGGTGTTATGGTATTTATTCTTCTGGCATTACCATCTGTATTCATCCACATTTTTTTGCAGATTTTATTTGTATTTATCCCTTTTTATTTTGTATTTAGAGTAGAAATTAAGCTGTAATTGGTGTATTGTCATAATTATTTAGCTGATATCTGTATACTAACATTTGAATGTCCAACAGGTTTTGGCTATAAGCAGTACAATAAAGTTAACTGAAAACATTTACATTGTAGAACAGAGCAGAGCAATCAGCTGTATAGCTTCTTAACTTATTTAAGCTTCATTAGGATTTTTTTAACTACCCCTACCGGTCAATCTGCACAGCTACTGACCTGACAATTGTGATTGACAGTAGTGAGAATCATCCAAAGAATACCTATTTTCTGTATATTTCCACATTTAAAATAAATACAGATAGGTAAATAGTTTTCTGTCTTATTTATCCATACAAAATTGTAAAAATGGAAAACTGGGAACCCTAAATATAATAAGAACTCAACATGTTTCCTGAGGAGGTGCAATCTAAGCTAAGAATATGCATCACTGATCCTTCCAGTTGATTAAAATAAAACAAATCGAATAACCATTGAAAAATTCACGAGATGAGGACCCTAAACCATCTCATGGTAATTCTGTGTTCAGTGACTAAGGTATAACACAGAAACTGTTTCCTTTGAGGTGTCGGTATCTGATCAATGGTTTGCTACCAAAATCGTGACACCAAACTATTGATACATTCCTCCCTGAATTGCAAATACAAGAAGGAAGGGCCAGTCACGTCCCCTCGTATCTGCGATTCGCACAGGGTTGCAAAACCTATTTTACTAGTCAGAAAGACTGTTCTGACTCATGAAAGGGCTTTTTAAAATAGTAAAAAGGAATTTTGCAGTCACAAACCCTGTAATTATTTTTAATTGCTGGTCGTGTGATAGTAAAATTCCTCAGGCCAGAGTTCTCTATACAGAAGTATTGACTTGAAAATCTATGGTCACATTATATTATTTTTGCACACTCATAAAATGAGTGCGCTGGTTTAATATAAATATAGATTACTGCTTAATTAATGTACACCGTCATCACTGATTCTTCTTGATTTTGATTTCACACTTATTTTTCACCTGAGCGATACACAATCCTGCGGAATGGAATATCCTTTGGAACAGTTGGCGTAACGAAACTTGAGGGGGCCCCCTGAAAAGTCCATGGAGGGGGTGGGAGGTGCCCCATGCCCCTGCCCCAGTCAGTAAGTCTCAGGGGCCTGGAACTCAGCCCGCCTCCCCACCACACCGTGGGGGCTGCGGTGCTAATGCTATACCACTGCTTTGGAGGTTAAACAATGCTGGGCTTTCTTTCTAAGCCTCTAGTATCTAGCCACAAGGTAGAGAAGCCTGCCTTTATTTACCATTGTCATGTTCTAATTCATAAGTGGTTTAACCGTCTGTTGGTCTTAAGACAGTAGGGGGCTTCTTAATGAAACTCTGTTAAACCTTTATATCCTGGCAACTCCTAATTCTTGAATGGGCTTGCTAATGGTTTTGGTCTATGATTTTACTTCCATCCTACTTTATACAGACTTCACCAAGTTTGATGAAAGCTGGTTAAGGACTTCCCAAGCATTGACAAATCCAAAAACTACCTAGATTAAGATACATATCATGTAGCCATCCCTATGTAGCTGCATGGCAAAGGCTACCATACACACATAACTAACATTCATTGAATATATTGTTGCAATATTTATACAATATGTCAAACTTAATATTGTCCTATATTCTCGGACTTGCTCAATGCCATCCAAATATGCAAATCAAATTGAGAATCCCAATAAAAATTACCCAGTGCCTTGAAATTGATTCTGCTGCAGTTCTCAAAATTCCCTCAGCTCTTTGCTTTCCGTCTCTCTCGCGTGTGTCGACTGCGCGCGCGCTCTGGATAATAACCTCATTATTGAGAAGAGCTGCATTGATTCAGGTGCTCCTTAACACTATGTCCTTCCCAACTTCCTGTGTTATTAACTCCGGGTCAGACGTTTCACATCTCGACGTAACCCCTGTGCCCACCTTCTGCTCCCCACTCAAGGAATAAACCGAGACTTGGTGAGACTGAAGAATCTTAAAACATTGGAAAATATAATGTTTCACGGGCAACTGCAGGATTTAATCAAATCTTTGTTTCTGGAGTGCAATTACTGGGAAAGAAATCAAGTTTTGAAACAAAAATCCTTTAATCACTTTATTATTATTCCTTACCAACTTACCTACATTTATTATTTCCGCTATGGAGAAGTGTGGCTCAATGGTTAGAGCGGCAGACCCTCATGCAGAAGTCTGGCCCGGGACCAGGGTTTAATTCCCCACCTCGGCGAGTCTTGGGCTCAAAATTCCACGGACCTGATAATTCTCCCCTCTGTACCTATTCTAATCATGGGTTCCACTCTGCAACACTGGGCAATAGCTTGCTTAATCTCCACAATGGCCCCATTAACGCTAGGATGCCTGGCCTCCACCTTGGTGGTGCCCAGGAGTGGACACTTCACAGGGAAAAGCCAGGAAGGGTTCCACAGCGGTATGCGTACAAGTGCTGAGATGCCTCTGGGGAAGTTGTGTGCTATACAAGTACATTTACATGTCTCTGATGGAGTAGTGGTATGTCAGTCTGAGATGTCACAGCTGCCTCTTGCACAAAACCTCATATTGTGCATCAAAAGCTGCTTCACTTTGTCATCTCACAAAACTGAGTTGTTTGGCAATTAATAGTAGGACTGGGCAAAAATGTAATAATGCAAGTGTAATTTCGGTAATTTCATGTTACTCTCCTGATGCAAAATTATTGAAAATTATGCAGTTATACCTGTTTGTGTCATTTTGGAGTACTTTGAGGCAAAAATGTCTACCCAAAAGGCATAGGAACAGAGCAGAGGGAGCTGCTGCTGGTTCTGTTCTATTTTGAATTTAATGATATTTTCTTTGCGTCCAAAATGAAGACTGGGAGGCGTTTAGCTCTAAGGTGCATTATCTACCGCAATTTTGCTGTATTTTGCATAATTACGATGCAGCAAATTATGCAAGTTCCGTCCACACCTAATTAATAGTCATGCCATACACTTACTGACGATCCAATGCTATTAATTTGGAGAAAACTGGACATTCATCACAAAAGAAGAGGTAGCGTAGATAAATGTATATGAAACAGTTTAGCAGCATCACACATGTTGCGATGCAGCTTTGCTCACTGAACCCCTAGGTCCATGCATTAAATCACAAACAACTCAATGTATGTCATATTCTTTGATGTTGCTTGTGACTCGTTCAGAAATTGGAATTTAACTGGCTTTGTGATATAAATAAATAAGAAACTGCTACATGTATGAGGTATTTCTATAGCACAAACCTAGTTACAAGGCAGCGCTGTACAAGGTCAAAGACAAGCCTAGAGTTAACAAGTGATAGGGGGGGGAAGCTGATTTGTGGGTGGTTAATGCATTTGATGTAGTGTTCTTTAGACTTTCATCTCTTTCCCAAATTGGAGCAGCATTGCGGTGGTCCTAATGGACACGGAGATGTTGTTCCGGATCATGAGTGCATAGATCGAAACGTTGTGCTCCCTTGTTTTTGGCCTTTTTACTCTTCTTTGTCCAGAGTCTGATCATGTCCTGGCTGTGGTGTGCTGAGAATCACCTGCGATGGTGAGCTTGTCTGCTAGATAAATATGGTACTGGTCATGGTGCCTTTGTAAATGATACAGCAGCTTGCTTTTGAAGATGGAGCGGGTCAGCAAGGGGATCAAATGGAGTTTCATCAGGGTGGAAGTGATGTGATTATATTTCCCCAGGTCCTGGATGAGACATACTGAAGCATCTTGGATGCCTTCAAGAGATGCCAGTGTGAATTCTAGGATACCACAGAGCAGGGCATTGCTATGATCTGATGCAAGAGTGCAATATCTTGAATACAAGTTCTGAAGGCGTTCTCTGGAAGAAAAGGCTGCACTTTCTTTAGAAGAGATTGCTGGTACCAGGCAATCTTTGCTTTTTGTAAATATGCTCCTTGAAGGTTTAGGCTGGTATCCATGTTGAATCCAAGTGACTTAGCATTTGAAGAAAGTTGTGGTTCAAAACTATCAAGGTTCATGTCATTGCACTAGGTTTGTACTCTTTCTTATTTGTTGTTCTTGGCAAACAGCAGAAGGCCTGCCTTGGTTGGGCTGATCTACAGATGGGCCACGTTGGATGATATGTAGGCAGTGTTTTAGGCGCAGGATGACTGATGCATAGGAGACTTTAAAGCAGGCTTCTGCATCATCAGTGTATTTGTGGATTTTGACACAATTATCTGTCATTAGAGCACCACGTTGTTCCATGTAGAAGTTAAAGATGACCGGGGACTATATGGAACCCTGGGTTATTCCATAGATGATAGGGTTCTTTTGGGTTCTGGAGGTGTCCATGCAAACAAACTGGTGTTGGTAAGAAAGGTAGGATTAGAACCAGCGAAGGATGTTGCTGATGAATTCCAATGAAGACTTCTTGGATGCTGGGTATTTTCCTGGATTTCGCTAGGTGCAGTTGTCAAAAGTTGCGCTCAGCGCAATCTAGGAAAATGCGCCGCAGTTTGGTGAATGCGCTACCCCCAGGGCAGCAGCGATCTGGCGCTGCCCTCTGGTCAGCGCATTCATGTGAAAAATGGAGCCGCTGCTTTAAAGCCGCTCCGTGTTTTCACAGTGCAGGCGGCAACCTGTCTGCACTTTTAGGGAATTAGAAATCCCCTTGCAGGCGGGTGCAGTCACTGACTGCACCCACCTGCAAGGGTATATCTGTGGTGTCCACCTTTTAAGTGGCGCATTGTTAGTGCGCCTCCTGAGTGCTTCGTTGCTTCTGTGCCCACGTCTGTAATATGATTCAGAAAAGGGGGTGGTGATGAACAGAGTGTCTGAATTAAGCAGACCACTCTTACCCAGTCCAAAGATCAGGGCTTGATCCATCACCGTTTTTTCGCTCACTGCACCATCCCAGCTCAGAACCTGGCTACATGCAAATTAGTCTGTTCCTGTCCCAGTGCATGATGGGAACAGGGCAAACCAAACTACCAAGCCAATTCTTATACTGGGAAGGAAACAAGCTTCCGGGGACCGGTTTCTGGCATTTCAGCCGTCGTCGGCCCGGCTTGCTTGAATCCTGATGGTGCAATGAGCAAGGGACTCACATCTGAGTATACCCTTCCACGCTTATGGTGGACAAAATGATTCAGAAAAGGGGGTGGTGATTAATTCAGACACTCTGTTCATCACCACCCCCTTTTCTGAATCGTTTTTGGCCACTATAGGTGTGGCAGGGTATACTCAGACATGAGTCCCTTTCTCACTGCATCATCAGGATTCAAGCAAGCCGGGCCGAAGACGGCTGAAATGCCAGAAACCGGTCCCTGGTAGCTTGTCTCCTTTCTGGTGAAGAATTGGCTTGGTAGTTTAGTCTGCCCTGTTCCCATGATGCACTGGGCCAGGGGCAGACTGATTTGCATATAGCCAGGTTCTGAGCTGGGATGGTGCAGTGAGATAAATAACGGTGATGGATCAAGCCCTGATCTTTGGACTGGGTAAGAGTGGTCTGCTTAATTCAGACACTCTGTTCATCACCACCCCCTTTTCTGAATCGTTTTTGGCCACTATAGGTGTGGCAGGGTATACTCAGACATGAGTCCCTTTCTCACTGCATCATCAGGATTCAAGCAAGCCGGGCCGAAGATGGCTGAAATGCCAGAAACCGGTCCCTGGTAGCTTATCTCCTTTCTGGTGAAGAATTGGCTTGGTAGTTTAGTCTGCCCTGTTCCCATGATGCACTGGGCCAGGGACAGACTGATTTGCATATAGCCAGGTTCTGAGCTGGGATGGTGCAGTGAGATAAATAACGGTGATGGATCAAGCCCTGATCTTTGGACTGGGTAAGAGTGGTCTGCTTAATTCAGACACTCTGTTCATCACCACCCCCTTTTCTGAATCGTTTTTGGCCACTATAGGTGTGGCAGGGTATACTCAGACATGAGTCCCTTTCTCACTGCATCATCAGGATTCAAGCAAGCCGGGCCGAAGACGGCTGAAATGCCAGAAACCGGTCCCTGGTAGCTTGTCTCCTTTCTGGTGAAGAATTGGCTTGGTAGTTTAGTCTGCCCTGTTCCCATGATGCACTGGGCCAGGGACAGACTGATTTGCATATAGCCAGGTTCTGAGCTGGGATGGTGCAGTGAGATAAATAACGGTGATGGATCAAGCCCTGATCTTTGGACTGGGTAAGAGTGGTCTGCTTAATTCAGACACTCTGTTCATCACCACCCCCTTTTCTGAATCGTTTTTGGCCACTATAGGTGTGGCAGGGTATACTCAGACATGAGTCCCTTTCTCACTGCATCATCAGGATTCAAGCAAGCCGGGCCGAAGACGGCTGAAATGCCAGAAACCGGTCCCTGGTAGCTTTTCTCCTTTCTGGTGAAGAATTGGCTTGGTAGTTTAGTCTGCCCTGTTCCCATGATGCACTGGGCCAGGGACAGACTGATTTGCATATAGCCAGGTTCTGAGCTGGGATGGTGCAGTGAGATAAATAACGGTGATGGATCAAGCCCTGATCTTTGGACTGGGTAAGAGTGGTCTAGTTAATTCAGACACTATGTTCATCACCACCCCCTTTTCTGAATCGTTTTTGGCCACTATAGGTGTGGCAGGGTATACTCAGACCCGAGTCCCTTTCTCACTGCATCATCAGGATTCAAGCAAGCCGGGCCGAAGACGGCTGAAATGCCAGAAACCGGTCCCTGGTATCTTGTCTCCTTTCTGGTGAAGAATTGGCTTGGTAGTTTAGTCTGCCCTGTTCCCATGATGCACTGGGCCAGGGACAGACTGATTTGCATATAGCCAGGTTCTGAGCTGGGATAGTGCAGTGAGATAAATAACGGTGATGGATCAAGTCCTGATCTTTGGACTGGGTAAGAGTGGTCTGCTTAATTCAGACACTCTGTTCATCACCACCCCCTTTTCTGAATCGTTTTTGGCCACTATAGGTGTGGCAGGGTATACTCAGACATGAGTCCCTTTCTCACTGCATCATCAGGATACAAGCAAGCCGGGCCGAAGACGGCTGAAATGCCAGAAACCGGTCCCTGGTAGCTTGTCTCCTTTCTCGTGAAGAATTGGCTTGGTAGTTTAGTCTGCCCTGTTCCCATGATGCACTGGGCCAGGGACAGACTGATTTGCATATAGCCAGGTTCTGAGCTGGGATGGTGCAGTGAGATAAATAACGGTGATGGATCAAGCCCTGATCTTTGGACTGGGTAAGAGTGGTCTACTTAATTCAGACACTCTGTTCATCACCACCCCCTTTTCTGACACGTCTGTAATATGGCACGGATGCAGAGGAAAAGGGGTTCCCTCATTTGCATGTGGAACGCCCCATGCAAATGAGGGAATGCCCTCTGAAGATAGTTCTGGAGCTTTAAGTGAGCCAGTGCTATTGGTATTATACAAGGGGCCGAACAAGCGTCTGCGCCCCCTTCTGTAATACCAAAACACCTGTTGCACCCCCGGGGCACTTGTACAATACGGCCCCAGGGTGCGTATGAGGGTGTTATAAAGTTAACATTGTCAAGAACAGTGGAGAGGTTCAGCAATATCAGGAGGCAGGGGTCATCTTCATCTGTAGTTAGAATGGCATTGTCTATGATGTGCACATGTCTTTTGGAATTTTCATCATGATCCAATTAACAACGTTTTAGACCTGGAGTTTCAATGATTTGGTTACCCCTGACTTTTTGCCTCTACCTTCTCTATTTTTGATACTGTGATGGGTTTTGTTTTGCTGGCTTAGATTTTTTGGGCACTTTGCCACTGCTGATCAGTGTCAAAGTGCAAGTGCTCCCTGTATAATGGGTTATGGTAATTGGTTGTCCATAATTGGTATGTTTGTCTTACGAGTAAAGTTCCTCGTAAATTGCACTATGTGTGCCAGGGCTGGTAATGAAAATGCTCTTAGTGGGCCTGCAGCACTAATTGTGCCACCTACACAAGTAGCCTTAAAAAGAGACTCAGGCCTGCCACTGCAGTGCCTGTGCGCAGTTTGTTAACTGCCTTGTTGTCCTGACAAGTGCACCCACTTGCCAGGCCTTACCTTTCCTTTTTATGCACATCAGACACCCCTATAGTAGGCCCAATGTGGAGAAGTGTGGCTCACTGGTTAGAGGAGGCAGACCTGGAAGCAGAGGTCAGCCCAGGACCAGGGTTCAATTCCTGGCTCGGCGGGGTCTTGAGTCCTAAAATGTCCATGGACTCGACAATTCTCGCTCCGGTGCCTACTCGATTCATGGGTTCACACTCTGCGACTCTGGGCAATAGCTTGCTTAATCTCCACAACGGCCCCTTGCGGCGGGATGCCTGGCTTTAACCTTGCGGATACCCTGCCGGGGTTATCTCACAGGGGAATACCAGGACGGGTTCCCTAAGCAAGCGCTTGGAGACCGGTTGGTGATTTGCGCTATATATAAATTCCTGTACAATGTACCCCCATGGGCAGGGTGCAGTGTATGTGAAAGGTAGGACATGTACTGAGGTGTGTACCATGTCCTGACAGTGAAATAATGCCAAATTCGTTTTTCACTGTTGCAAGGCCAACTTGCCCATATGACAGAATGGGGATTGCTGTGTCCCATGTTTACAGCATATCTTTCCATAGGCATAAGGTGGAGAGATGGAGTTTAGTGTGCCTGAACTCAGAATTTATTAACACATCTTTTGTGAAGATGGTTTTTAAATTGTGTGCTTAAAAAACACGTTTTTAAAAGTGGCTAATTTCTTGTCTTAAACCCTCCTGTGTGCCTATGCCTGTTTGTGTATTGACCATATGGGTTTGGATGTGACAGGGTCTGGGAAGTGTCCTGACCCCAGAGAGGAGAAGGTGAGACAGCAATAGGCTGACCTGCATTTGATGTGGGTAGAGGAGTAGCCCATTGGATGTGAAGAGGGCTGTGTTGCTGCCACAAAAGGATGGCTCCACCTCCTGCTGAGCGTCTGGACCACAGAACCTGACTATCAAAGGAGGAGGGTGTGTACTGGCAGGAAGAACCCCAGGTCTGGTTTGAACTGGGCTCAGAGCCCCTGAACACAAAGACTTCAAAGGCATATAGGGGTATAAATGTGAGAGCTGAAACCCTGACCTCAAGACTGAAATCCAGACTGAAAAAGGATTGAACCTACTTTGGGGCCGATTACGATCTGGGTCGGAAAGCACTCCAACTGAGCCGGATCCGGGGTGTTTTCTGACCGATCCGGACACCTGCAGTCCGACTGAGCGAGTACGATGCGACCGTATGCTGTCGCACTCGGTTCGGTCGGACTCCCATAGAAGTCAATGGGAGCCGGTCATACAATGCGTACATGGGCTCCCATTGACTGAATGGGTACTTCGCGGACAAGTGCGCCCCCTACAGTGGGTATGTGTCGGTGCCATCCGCACCATATATGCCTGTGTAGGGGAGACCCATGGGTCTCCCCTGTATCTGAGTCGTAAGGCTGCGGGTAACAGGGGTCCGACGCGGAACCCCGAAGTCCAACTATGGGAGCTATTGCGAGCCGGACGCTCCGACTCGATCCAGCCGTCCGAATCGAGCATCGTACTAGCTCAGTCGTGAAATGTCTCCATTGCGCGCCACGGTTTGCTTGTGACTGAGTCGTACGGAGCGGTTTGGACCCAGAAACTATTCGGACGGAGATGTTGCGCTTGTTCGCATCGTACTTTGACGTCCGGTCCCGTGTATGACTCGGACGGAAATTCAGCCTCTGAATCGGATCCGCTAATGCCGAACCCGACTCGGTGTCCTTCCGACCGAGATCGGAATCGGACCCTTTGTGATCAAGAGGAACCTCTGTCAAAGAAGAACAGCTGAAGAGACTGAAGAAAAGGACTGCCCTTGCTGTGTGTTCTGGGGCTGGCCTGCAGTTTGCTGATTTGAATAAGGAGAGGACAAGGGACTTTGCTGTATGCTGTGTCCCCCTGCTTGTGAGGACTTTACTGTGTGCTGTGTCCTGAAGTCTCCAAGGGCCCGAGGAGAGCTAGTCTCCTGTTGTGGAAACTCAGGGACATAAAAGTTTCCAACCGTGTCTCAGCAACGCTTGGTGCATGGTGCTATTGCACGCCTGAGACAGCTGTGTGGTCCATGGTACTGTTTAAGAGGTGCCCCGTGATATCATTGCCCCCACAACATGAAACATCGTCCGCGCTGCTGTATTGCTGTTTGTGGCCCAAGTCGTCATCGTTGCTGAGACTGTGAGTAAGAATCACCAGCCTGAGCCACAACATGCCACAGGATATTTCTGCAAGACTGCCGTGTGGTCCGTGGTACTGTTTAGGAGGTGCCCCTTGATCGCATTGCCTCGCAGCTTGAAACATCGTCCACCATGCTGTATTGCTGTTTGTTGCCCGATTTGTCATCGTAACTGAGGCTGTGAGTAAGGATCACCGCCGCCGGCCCGATCTGCAACGTGCTAAATGATTTCTTTTTTTTTTTTTTAAATTTCTTTTTATTGTTGCATCATGCGGATCATCAATAAAAGCATTACGCCATCACGGGGGAGCGTCAACATTCCGCACCCCCCGTATTTATGCGCAACTTTTGGAACACATCAATACATGGCAGTTATCATGACATAATCAATTTGTGTTTTGTCTTTTCGCCCCGAACCCCCCCCCCCCAACCACCATGTAAACTCCCCCGGGCAACTGAGAGACCTCTATTTGAGGTCCCCCTTCCCGCCCTCTGCCCCCCCCCCCCCAAGCAGCTCGTCCTCTTTACCTCCACTCTACCACCCAATCCCAGTGCCCTCCTCACTCCTCAAGGCATGTGTCATGAACATACATCGTCTCCTCACCCCAGTCCTGCCAGGTTCAACAGGTTCAGACCAGTCACACATGAGATCATCCCAGTGATCAATTTCGCCCCCCGCATTCCCCCCCCCTCCTATTCACCCCCCTACTCGAGTCCGTGGTAGTGCCGCCACTTGGCCCAGATTTTGCGGAATTTTCTCGGGCATCCCCGCGCTTTATACGTAACCCTTTCAGCCGCCATGTACATGTCCAGGCCTCGCCTCCAGTCATCCAGATTGGGCCTTCCTGGCGCCCCCCACATTCTCGCTATATCTCTTTTGGCTACTACCAACGCCAGCAACAAAAAGATGAGTGAGTGCCGCGTGACATCCACCTCAGTTGACATGCCCAGGAGTGCCAGCCTGGGGTCTCTGGGAATGTCCACCTCCAATACCGCTGACAATTCAGTGAAGACCTCATTCCAATATTCCTGGACTTCGGAACAACCCCAAATAATGTGGAAAAAATCACCCAGTGGATGTTGGCATCTTAGGCAGGAGGCATTAGTAGCCCTCCCAATCCGGAAGAGTCTCGCCCTGTCAAAGTAGGCCCGGTGTAGAACCTTGAACTGGATGAGGCGAAGCCTCGACTTTATGGCCACTTCTCGAGGGTGCATGAGGATGAGTTCCCAATCCAGGTTTTCTAGTGTGCCTACATCACCCTCCCACCTCTCCCTCAGAGCCTGTAAGTCTCCCAACATATTGTTTGTCAGCGTTTTATATGTCATGGACACCGCCCCCCTGTGTATCTGTTCCTGGAGCAGGCGTCCCTCGAGTGGCGCATATTGGGGAATGTCAGTAAGGGAGATGTTTTGTGCCCCCCATGCATGCCGTAATTGCAAGTATCTGAAGTATTGGGTGTTATGGAGGCTAAAATCCTGCTGTAGCGCCTGAAAGGTCTTTAGCTCCCCCCTCGCTATGACATCCCCGATCGTAGAGATGCCAATGTCATCCCACTTTTTAAATCCCCGTAGTTTGTGCAGCTCGGCCAGCCAGCTACACGACCACAGGGGGGTTTGACGGGTGGGTCTTTCCTGCCATCCCATTTTTGCCGTGGATCTACGCCATGCTGTCAGGGTAATTCTAGTCGCCGGGAGAAGCTTACGTCCACCCTTCCCTCCGTAGAGGAAGTGGAGCACCGTCTTAACGCCCCATTTGGATTTTTCCAGTGCATAAGTTGGGTGGTCTGCGGGGGCATGTATCCACTCATTAATGGGGGCCAGGTGTTCAGCCCAGTAGTATGCCTCCAAGTTAGGTAGCGAGATTCCCCCGCTGTACTGGTGGCGCTGCAGGGTCGTGAGTGCCACTCGGGGTTGTTTCCCCAGCCACAAGAAGGAGCGGAGGTCAGCGTGGATTTTCGGTATAGTTGGAGTAGGCAGAGGGTAATATTCGTTTTGGAGGGCATATAAAAACTTCGGCAAGAGGATCATTTTATACAGGGCGGCCCTGCCCAGGATGGTGAGTGGAAGCTGTCTCCACCTATCCATCTCCGTCTTCGCTGCCACCAGAACCCTGTCTATGTTATCTATATATGATCGACGCGCATCTCGGGTGATAAAGACCCCCAGATACCGGAAGCCTTCTGTGGTGTGTAGGAGGTGTTCGGGCAGGCACTCCCCCCTAGGGGCCCCTTGCGGGTCATACATGACCGATTTGTGCCAGTTAATGGTATGTCCAGCTACTGCCCGAAGTCCCCCAATTCCTTAAATAGCGCAGGGATAGTCCTAGCCGGGTCCGTGATATACAGCAGAACGTCGTCAGCGTAAAGGGAGATCTTCTCCTGTTCCGCGGCTGACTCCCCCCAGTGGAACCCCACCACGTCCCGGTTATGCCGAATGCGGATAGCCAGGATCTCAATCGTGAGGGTGAAAAGGAGCGGGGAGAGCGGGCACCCCTGTCTTGTCCCCCGCTCTATCGCAAACTCCCTGGAGAGCCTTCCATTGACCCGCACCTTCGCCCTGGGGTTCGAATATAGCAGCTTCACCCAGCCTAAAAACTTGGGCCCTATCCCAAAGCGTTCAAGGGTGCCCATCAGGAAGGGCCAATGCACCGCGTCGAACGCTTTCTCTGCGTCCAAGGAGAGGAACCAGTGGGGTCCATCCCTGTCACAAACTTCCTGGAGCCAATTATGAGTACGCCGTAGGTTGAGTTTGGTGGCCCTGTCCGGGAGAAACCCAGATTGGTCTGGGTGCACTAGACCTGTAATGACCTGTCGCAAGCGTCGCGCCAAAATGGTGGCCAATAGTTTGGTCTCGATATTAAGGAGAGAGATCGGACGATAGGAGGAACACTCCTCCCTGGGTTTATTCTCCTTGTAAATCGGGACTATGGTGGCTAGGGTCAAGTCTGGCGGGAGACGCCCGGCGTCAAACGCCTCGACAAACAATCCCTTCAGGTGGCGGGAGAGGAGGTCCCCCGTCCGTTTGAAAAACTCCGCCGGGAAACCGTTTGGGCCCGGCGCCTTCCCGGGCTTCAATAGCGCTAACGCCTCCGTGATTTCGTCGAGGGATAGGTCGGCTTCCAGGGCCTCGCTGTCTTCGGGGGTCAACTGTGGGACCTCCATATCACCCAGGAACGCCTGCACTACCTCCGCGTCTCCGAGGTCCCTAGCCCTATAAAAGTCTTCGAAGTAGGCCGCAAAGGCCTCCGCTATGGAGTCATCCGTGGACGCCCGCGTGCCCCCGGGGAGTCCGATCCCGTCCACCCACCTGGCCGCCCTCTCCCGCCTACTCAGCCAGGCCATAAGTTTCCCTGATTTGTCGCCCACATCGTAGAGACGGTGGAGGGTGGCCAGTGCCTGCGTGCGTGCCTCATTCGTGGTTAATTCCTTGTAAAGTGTTTGAGCATCTAGCAGTTTCCTAAGGTCTACCTCCCTCTTTGATCTGTGGTATTCGGCCTCCAGAGTCAGTATGGTCGCCTCTTCAGTTGCTATAGCCTCATTATGTTTCCTCCTAGCCTCACCCACCCTGGATTGGAATCGATCCCTCAGGACTGTTTTCATGGCCTCCCACAGTGTAACCCTAGACTGTACCGAGCCCTCATTCTCTGCCACAAACACTCGAATATCTGCTCTGATACCACCCAGAATCTCAGGAGTCTGTATGTCCCATGCCGACATATGCCAGTGAGGCCGTCCTCTCCCCCCACCTCGTCCTATGTGTGCGAACAGTGGGGAGTGATCTGATATGCCCCTCGCCCTATACTCGGCCTGGTCCTCCAGTGATAGTTCCTGCCTCGAGGTGAAGATATAATCCAATCTTGAAAAGACTTTGTGTGCCCCGGAGAAAAAAGAATATTCGGCCTGCGCGGGGTGGAGCCACCTCCAAACATCAGTGAGGCCGAGTGTGTTCATCTGGCGTGCAAGCGCCGTGTCTGCTGTTACTGTGTGGGAGCTGCTAGACCTATCTCGTGCCGTGCACATCACATCATTGAAATCCCCCCCTATGATTTGCACCGTGTCAGCCGTGTCCAGTAGTATGTTGGTGACCTCCTGCATTGTGCGTGCCTGAAGCTTGGGTGGCGCATAAACCGACAGCAGCGTATACCCGCGTCTCCTCCAGGTCCCCTGCACCCCTGCGAATGTTCCCTGTGGATCTAACCATGTGCGCGTTACCGTGAAAGGGGTCGTTTTTCTAATGAGTATGGCCGTGCCCCGTGAGTCCATGGTGTACCCCGCATGTGCTAGAACTACGTATTGGCCTCGTGCCAGGAAAGCGCATCTGTTCCCTCTCAAATGTGTTTCCTGAAGGAAAATAATGTCTGGCGCTGCGCGTTTAATGTAGGCCGTGACCAGGCCCCTCTTAATTTTGGAGCCCAGGCCGTTCACGTTCCACGTGAGCGCCTTCACCCCGGGGCCGTCTCGGGTCGGTCCAGTTAGTGTACCTGCCATTGTGTTGCTCGGTGATCATCCAAGGCCGGGCCCCGGGGCCCGGATGGCAGTAAGTGTGACCCTCCCCGACTCCGCTGCTTGGTGTTGTGCTGTCCCCCCCCCCCTTCAACAAACCAACACCCCAACATGAGGCAATAACAGTTCCAACAAATCCCCCCCACCCCCACCCCACCTCCCTCCCCTTCTAGCTGCGCCCCAACATGGGGCCATACTATCAATGGGAGCAGGTCAGTTGCCCTCCCGCACATCCCTCCCCAACTCAAACAACAGTCAGAGCGAACTCTGAGGAAGAAAGAGTAAAGTACTTGAGGGGTTTCGTGCCAACTTGCGTGCTCCTAATGCGCCGAGTTGCCATCTCCATCGAGTCTCACATTAGCAATGTTCATGAGTGGGAGTCCTGTGTGTCCGTTGACGGGCCTTGCCCCGACAGTTCCAGTTCCATGTGTCGGATCTCCTTGACCAGCGGGTGTAAAGATTCTTGCAAAAGTTCCAGGTCCTCAGCGCCGGACGAAGGGCCCTCCGAATCCTCCATGTCGTCCCCTTCTGATCTAGCTCCCCTCCGGGGTGCGCTAGCTCTCGCACCTGTCGTCGGGTCGGGGCTAAATGATTTCTTGAAGCTAAGAAAGCCGCAAGGTGAAAGGGATCGTGATCGTTGTTCACCAAGAGAAATCTGCCTAAGATCGTCAACGAAGGAGAAGGCCGCGCTGTAACCCATCTGGCTACAGTGTCGCCTAACAACGGAGCTGCAACGTCATCGGGCCGCCCAGCAGGATGTCTGACAAGTGAGGAGAGAGAGAGAGCGAGGCAGCACCCCCCCCCCCCCCCCCCCCCCCACAGTCGCTGGCCTAATAACCGGCATAGTGAAAGATTACGAATACGCATAAATATTGGATTTCTATCGTTTGGTCTCATCGTATTCCTTTTAATAAAGATACCGACATTTTTATAAAAACCAGTGCAGTGTCCATTTGTGGTGTTATCACTATGTTACTGGGAATGTGGTTGCAAATACTTTACACCTTGCCTAGGAGATAAGCCTGGCTGCTCATGCCAAGCTACCCGATGTGAGCAGGGGTTATCTAAGAGGGTGTCCCTCCTTTCCCTGATTAGAAGCAAGGGTCCCTATTTGGACTAAGGTACCTACCTCAGTCAACTAAAGACTCTCTAGTTCTAATACAACCCATATGTTTTGGGCTGAGGTTTTAATCATATATATCATAACTCTTGTAACAAAAGTGTTGAAAATTTGAACAGGTTATGTCTGCAATAGAATGCACAATATGGGGAAATATAATTTATCCAAGTCAACTAATACAGGATATCTACAAGGAGAATAGTTTTATTGATCCCTTGCCTGTCCTACCCATTTGTCTGTATGAGGCAATCGAGGGGGCTGGAGCAAAGCTCTCTCTCCTCCCCTGGGCTTGAGCCTCCCTGGTGTGTGTAGAGAACACTTTTCTCTCTCCCTGCATAGAAAGAAGCTAGCCCAGTGCTCTGTGCATGCTGTGAGGACATCAAGGGTGCTTCTGGGATTGATCCTCCCTAGTCTCTCCCGCACCAACTGGCTGTACTAGCTGTTAGCTGTAGCCTCCACAACCCATCCACAAAACAAGAGTTCTGGTCCTATTCAAGGTACGAGGATTTCAGAAGGGACGGGTGGAATATGATAGCATGGCCCTGCTGGACTTGGCCCTCTCTGCAGGGCTATCCCCAAATGTTTTGCTTCCACCATCCTGTTTTCTGAACCTGTTTTGTTGGCTTTTAGGACTCTGCGCACTTTACCACTGCTAACCAATGTCAAAGTGTTTGTGGTCTCATCTCTAAACACGGTAAAAGTGACTTCCACCCAGCTTTGCAAGTACATTTAATAAACTTTTAAGCCACTAGTAAAGTAGTAATAAATGTATCGGGGGCCTGAAATTTAAAGGCTATTGGTGGGTTTGAGCACGGATTGTGCCCCCACTAAAGTGGGCCTATAAACATATCTCAGGACTGAGATTGCAGCCTGTGGCTGCAGTATGAACGGCCGTTTCGACCCAGAAAAATAAACCCTTTGTCAGACCTAAACCTTCCTTTTTAATACATATAAGGCACCCCTAGAGTAAGCCTCAACATTTAGGAGGGCAGGGTCCAGTGAATGTAAAAATTTTGACGTATGCTTTTAAGTTTTATATGTCCTGGTAGTGAAAAACTCATAAATTTGTTTTTCACTACTGCAAGGCTTTACTCTCCCATGGGAGAACTTTTTTTAATGTTTAATTTTTTAATTTATGTATTTTCGAAAGTAAAAACAAAGTAAATGTATACAATTCATAGCATTGGCATCGCATAGACACAATGTACAACTTATTTGGCATGACTAAATAATACATAACTCCTATTTACAGGCATTCACAATCATGACAGTGATTAAAAAGTGCATTTCATGACAGTACAGGGCAAGGCATTTTCGTGAAAATACAGGACATCAGACAGTACTTACAGTCAGCAGATAAGCAGTAAGGGGACCCCAGATATCACACGGTTTCTATGACGTGGGCAATTCCTCTGCATAACATGTGAAATGATCCCGACAGTAGGTCAGGTCTTGCAACCATTGTTTAGTGGTAGGCGCAGGTCTGCCCCCTTAACCCATAGAGACTCTACATTTGGCCATTATAATGCTGTAGCCAGAAACCTTCTATGAGATGCCTTAATATTAGTGACAAAGCCTAGCAGGCATAGTTGGGGAGTACAGGCTATGGGCATTCCCACCATTAAGTGTAGAATATGTGTGACAGACCCCCAATATGAATTCACCTTTGGGCATTCCCAAGCTAAATGATAAAAATCAGCATCAGACGCCCCACAGCGCCTACAATTGTCCGCATCTCGCAATCCATATTTATATAACTGAGCCGGTGCGTAATGTAATTGATGTAAATATTTAAAGTGCACCAATCTTAGGTTACCATTTGCTGTCAACTGCCTTGTCAGGCTGCAACATCCAAAACATTCATCTTCTGAGATTGGGTCTGGTAAAATGACATTCCATTTTGTTAGGGCAGATATGCCTAGTGTGACCTCCTACCTCTTCGATGCCTAATATAGTCTTGTGACCTGCCTGGCTCGTGACGTGGTAGTATATAAAAGCTGCAGCCCCTGAAGTCCAGGCAGTTCTGTAGGAAATTGCGGATAGAGCGCACACATAGCGGAGCGCATCCTAGTGTAGACAAACAGCTGCATGGCAGTGACGTTGCCTCCGGCAACCATAGTTGCTGATGCTATAAATTGACCACCAGGAAAAACATCCTCCATTTTTGTCATATCCATGTCTTTGAGGGTCTTTAGTGCACCAGGTTCTTCAGTAACAGAGAGTTCTGTATGGTATAGCAGCGGCATACTGGGCGCATATAGTGGCAGTTTCTGTGCCTGTTTCCCCAGTTCCTGCCAGGCTGTGGCCATAGTTTGCACAGTGTCGAACTCCCCTTTCTCAAATACTGTGTGTTTATTTACTATCATGGCTTTAAGCGGTATCGGGTGTACATCGCCTGCTTCCACCGCTACAGGGGGAATGTAAGCCGGGTCCTGCTGTTAGTAGTAGGCGTAACGCGCCTGTGCACAAAGGTAGTATAGATGAAAACTGGGCACTTTGAACCTCCCTTGGTCATAAGGGAGGGTAAGTGTTTCCCACTTAAGCCGAGGTTTCTTACCTCCCCATGCCAGCGTAATTAAGAGGGAGCGGAGCGTATTACAAAAGCTGTGTGTTAACTGTACAGGGATATTTAAAAATAAATACAGAAAGCGCGGAAGAATTACCATCTTCATTAGCGCTATGCGATCTGCGAAGGATAAGGGCAACTTGATCCAGCAAGCTACTTGTCCTCCGAGGCAAGTGATAGCTGTGCCATAATTGGATTGTATGACAACCTGCGCATCTCTATGGAGCCATATTTCCAAGTATTTCACAGTGTCAGTACACCATTCTAGGGGATAATCCAGGTCGATTTGTGGTGTGCTGTCCATGAGATGCAAGATGACTGATTTAGACCAATTTTTCCCAGTCCCCAGAACCATTCAAACCGGATATATTCCCTGATGAGTGGCTCCAGGTGTGTAGTAGAGTCCCGAACGCACAACACCATGTCGTCTGCATACATAGAGGCTGCTAGAGGGCGTTGGAGAAATCATAATGCAGCCTAGGCATAGCGCTGCCTCAGAATACAAGCTCCAATATCAAACAAGAGCTGGCTCTAATCAGTTAGGCTGAGCACTAATATCAATACAACAAGAAAAAATGCCTAAACTGATACAATTTTAAAACATTAATGTGACTCAAACGGAAGAACAACTCATTTCCACCGGAGTTCCGCTATTTAATAGCTATTTAATCGTTTTAAATAGAAACAATGTGATACAAAAGTTCATATACATAAAATTAAAGAAACATTGGACACAACATATTAAGAAAATGATAATATAAACACAATTACTCTATTCAGGCATATCACAGTCATTCAATACACATACATCCACTCATACAAAGCCTGACACACCCTAAAGTCCCGGATGTGTCAGTATAAAGAAAATGAATAGAATGAAAGTTGGAATTGCTCTGTGAATCAAACAATTATTATAAACCAATATTCCACGAAGAAGTATATTCCAAATTTTTTTTGGTTTTAAACACAGTTTGAGCAATAGTATATACAATATAATACAACTTGAGTGAAATGTCACTCAACACTTGAGGTTTATATCAGAGCAATTCCTGAGATATGGGCCTACGCGTTTCGAATCCCAACAGATCACAAGGAAGGGATTCTCATCAGGGCCAGCAAGTATCTAGAAGACGGAGAGATAATTGCCACATGTCAGACTATACTGAGTTCATTAAAAGATCGCAAGTGAGTGTACACCACCATCATTACACACAGCTTACCTATCTGGTTTGTGAGACGTGTTTCAAGTGTTGTGTAGCAGGGTTCTGTAAGAATAGAGCAAGGATGAAAAAGAGATTTAGGGCGGGTCTCTCATGGGAGGTCAAGGGCACTGTAAACGGGGGGGGTATAAAAGTTACCTCTCAATAAAGATGAAATAGCCACGGCGAAGTCGTCTGTGTGAATTTATCACGGGGAGCCTGGAATTCTCTTTATGGGCAAGGCAAGGCGGTCTCGGTCTCAATTCCAGGAAGTGAGTGAGCACTGCCACTGCCTCATCCGGGGGGATCTGGGTGTAAAGAGAGGTCACGTCTAAAGTAACCAATATGTCTTTTCCTTCAACCGTTGAGTTTGTTGAAGGAAAAGACATATTGGAATTGAGACCGAGACCGGTAAGGGTGCCAACACAATTTCAGGTCGATTTGGCATCCTTTGCCTTGAAAAAAAATTATTTTTGTTTTGGGAAGGACTTCTACTTCCAAGTAAAAGGAGTCGCGATGGGCTGCCCATTCGCACCAGAACTGGCGGTCCTTTTCATGTCCCTCTATGAAGACACATATGTCCATAATAGCAATCCTTTTAAAAACCACATTGGAGAGTGGTTACGCTTCATAGATGACGTTTTTATGATTTGGAAAGGGGGAGAGGATGACCTTAAATCATTTTATGATTGGCTTAATGCACGAACTGCAGACATTAAGTTTACATGTCATCCTCTTACAAAAGAATACCTTTTTTAGATGTGGAAGTGTTCCCCTCTGAGGGCAAACTAGTAACATTGCTTTTTGTCAAACCAACTTACCGCAATAAAGCCCTCCTGTACTCAAGTACCATCCGAGAAGCCTTAGAGAGAACCTGCCATATGGTCAATTTCTTCGAGTGCGTAGAAATTGCACATCTAATGAAGATTTTAAGGTCCATGCTACCAATCTGGTGTCTAAACTATGCGATAGAGGATACCCAAAAAAATTGGTACACAACTCAATGAAAAGAGCGCGCTGGACACCTAGGGAAACTCTCCTAGAACGGCGCAATAAGCCACAGCTAAAACGCCAGGTATGTGTTACAATGTTTTGCCCTAACGCTAACCAACTAAAAAAAGTTATAGGCCAAAACTGGCACCTGGAAAAAAATCTTGAAGAGAGCCTCAACCAGCCTCCCCTTTTCGCTTTTAAAAAAGAGAACAGTATCGCCAATTATGTAGTAAAAGCCGCAATCACCAAGGAAGCTCCTCAATCCATTCGCCAAATGATGGGTTTGAATCCCATTATAGGACACCACAAATGCGGAACCTGCTTGTGTTGTGACACAACAATAGAGGGATCACTGTTTCAACATAAAGGTGTTTCGTGGAAACACGAAACATTTAGTAATTGTAAGTCCAAATACTTTATTTATGGGATTCTATGCCCATGTGGACTCCTCTACATTGGAAAAACGAATCAAGAGGCCCGCTAGAGAATCTCCCAACATAAATCCAGGCTAAAGAATCGAATAGAATCAGCACCCCTGGTCAACCACTGGAACAGACTCAACCACCAAATCAAAGACCTGAAATGGACTATCATTTTTAAAGTGGAACGCGATCCCAGGGGAGGAGACTGGGATTCTAAACTCTCTAAGCGAGAAGCGCTCCTTATTGTTAAATTCAACACTGCAGTCATAGGTCTAAATGAATTGTCTGAGATCTACAAACTCTAAATATTCCTGTCATATCCTCTGACAGGATGTGAGTAGAATGTTTCTGGTTGTGGACGCTTGTAGGATTCAAGCTACCTGTAGCTACGTAAGACACGTTGTGTCTTTAATCATTCGGGGCAGCTTTCCCCAATCTGTGGGCGGGTTCACGAGATTTAGCTACATATAACCGGACGCTCTGATGGAAACCCCGTACCTCTCCACGGCGGATGCGCGAGTAATTAGTGCTCCTTGGACGCTGCCAGAGATTGCTGCCTGGCTGCTGCGGCTTGTTTCGTCTTTCCCCCGGTAAAAATTAGACTGAATGAGCTGCGTACATAGGTCTCTTTCCTCCTGGTTAGGATAGGCTCCAACCCGTATAAATGCTCTTCGTATCTTTTTTGTTCTGTTTCAGACCTGATTAAATCGTCATTTCCCTTGGTTACCTGTCAAACTACATACTCCATCTGCACATGTCTCCTGGATAAGCGTCTCGAATTACGCTGATCAGGTACAATTCAGACTAGTTTTTCCTCCTAAGTTTTACTTTGCCACTTCCAACCACGTGGCTCAGCATGTTTATTTTGGCTTTTTAGAAAATCTTTGAAACTCAATTTGGACATCGTTGCCCCGTTTTCACCGTGCGGGGACCCGGATTTTTCCACCTTCCCCGTGGTAAGACACTGTCTCGATCCACTTCCACCTTTTAGAGGCTTCCCCTAACCCCTCCAGGAGTTAACTGATATGATTGTTTCTTGCTTTCAGCAAGAAATCTAACTGCTCGCCGCCCAGTCCAAGTCTGCCTTGCCCATAAAGAGAATTCCAGGCTCCCCGTGATAAATTCACACAGACGACTTCGCCGTGGCTATTTCATCTTTATTGAGAGGTAACTTTTATACCTCCCCCCACCCGTTTACAGTGCCCTTGACCTCTCATGAGAGACCCGCCCTAAATCTCTTTTTCATCCTTGCTCTATTCTTACAGAACCCTGCTACACAACACTTGAAACACGTCTCACAAACCAGATGGGTAAGCTGTGTGTAATGATGGTGGTGTACACTCACTTGCGATCTTTTAATGAACTCAGTATAGTCTGACATGTGGCAATTATCTCTCCGTCTTCTAGATACTTGCTGGCCCTGATGAGAATCCCTTCCTTGTGATCTGTTGGGATTCGAAACGCGTAGGCCCTTATCTCAGGAATTGCTCTGATATAAACCTCAAGTGTTGAGTGACATTTCACTCAAGTTGTATTATATTGTATATACTATTGCTCAAACTGTGTTTAAAACCAAAAACATTTTGGAATATACTTCTTCGTGAAATATTGGTTTATAATAATTGTTTGATTCACAGAGCAATTCCAACTTTCATTCTATTCATTTTCTTTATACAAACACATCCGGGACTTTAGGGTGTGTCAGACTTTGTATGAGTGGATGTATGTGTATTGAATGACTGTGATATTCCTGAATAGAGTAATTGTGTTAATATTATCATTTTCTTAATATGTTGTGTCTAATGTTTCTTTAATTTTATGTATATGAACTTTTGTATCACATTGTTTCTATTTAAAATGATTAAATAGCTATTAAATAGCGGAACTCCGGTGGAAATGAGTTGTTCTTCCGTTTGAGTCACATTAATGTTTGAAAATTGTATCAGTTTAGGCATTTTTCAGAATACAAGCTAGCAGTTCAAGTATGAATGCAAATAGCAAGGGTGATGGTGGACACCCTTGCCATGTGCCGCACTGTATACGAAATTCCTCCGACAGCTGACCATTGACCCTCACACACGCAATGGGATTTGTGTAGAGCAATTTAATCCAGTTGATAAAAATAAATGGCACACTCATACGATGTAAAATTGTAAACATATATGTCCAGGGGATAGAATCAAAGGCTTTTGCAGTGTCAAGGAGCACTGCAACTGCCGGCAGGGTGGGCTCAGGTACATGCATTACTGCAAAGAGTGCCTGCAAATTATAGGACGTAGAGCAAGTTGGGACAAACTCAGATTGATCAGGAAGTACCATAACTGGAAGGAGTAGCTTCAACCTAGTTGCTAATATCTTTGCTAGAATTTTTGCATCTGTATTTATTAATGATAGGGGCAGATAGGAATCACACCTGTCTGGAGGTTTCTCAGGTTTTAACAATGTGACCACAAGTGCCTCACGTCCCATAGGAGAACTTTGGGTTATTTTGTTACATTTAATAAGTGCTAACAAATTGTACTTTTAAACCCTCTTGAATGGCAAAGTCTGATTTTAAGTCACAAGTCTGACAATTCCAAAGTTAGCATTTATTTCCCCCTAATCAATTGGTGTATGCAGCCTGTATCTGGGTCACCTGACTAGGTGTAGCTGGCATTTAGTCTTTGTGTATTGCTCCCAGACAGTGACAAAGGGGACTAGGTGTTGGCAGGATGGGCCTTTTCTAACTTGATGTAGGGGAGGAGCTGTCACCTACCATACTTGCACATCACAAAGGACCTGCCTGAGCACACTAACAAAGGGTTTGACACTAGACATTTGTGACCCCAGGAAAAGTGGAGCCAGGGCAGGAAGGCGAGAAATTTCTACCACCTCGGAGGTGGAAACCCCCAGAACACTTTCCTTCTTCAAAGTTGGCACCTAGTATAAATAATGGACCCTCATACCCAACTCTTCAGTACACCTCTGGACCTGTGGAAACTACAGATGAAGGAATATTATGCTGCCCTGCTTGCAGAGAAGGAAGATGGACTTTCACCCTTCATACTGGGCTGAAGTGACCTCCAGTTACAGGTCCAATCAGCAGGGCAGCTGGGCAGATGCAGAGATGCCTCTGGAGCTTGCTATGTCCTTGTCAGTGGACAGAGGGGTGTAGGTCTTGTCAGTGGAGCTTTCTTGCCTTGTGTAACTTCTTTTCTGTGGCCACAGAGAATAAGCCAAGTAGGCCAGCTGTATTTGCACATTTCTCTCTCTTACTCTTGTGAACCTTTGTCGCCAAGCCTGGGGAGTGAAAAAGATCATGTGAACAAAGGCAGCTGGTACTGGGTGCAGAGTAATCCAAGTAAACAGTTGTACTTGGACAGTTTGCTGTAGTCCTCAACTGGGTTAGTGGGGGGAGTCTTCTCTGGAAAGTTTCCTCTGAGTGTGGAGACTTTTGGAGTATAAAGCACAAAGTTACAGGACGTGTCTTAAAATATGACACTTTTGTGTAGATTGTAGCTGTTTACCCCGCTTGGAGCTTTCGACCACAAATTTCCCTTTATCACTGGTTGGCCAAGAAGGGTTCAGAGTTTGCGATCTCATTTAGGGCCAGATGTAGGTAAATCTAATTTACCGACTCATAAATACTGAATCATACCGAATCGGTATTTATGAATCGGTAAATTAGAAGGAGGGAGATGTAGGTAATTTTTTATTTTGAATTACCGAATCTGTAAGATTCGGTATTTACAGAGTCGGTAAATACCGAATCGGTATTCCCCATTGATTCCTATGGGCTTTGGAGCCCATAGGAATCAATGGGAAATACCGATTCGGTATTTACCGAATCGGTAAATACCGAATCCAGCAAGGGTGCAGGGGGTGTCACTTTGACACCCTCTAGCACCCCAAGTGCAGGCTTGTGTGCCATGTGGCACACAGACATGCCCTAAGGGCATGTCTGTGTGTCACATGGCACAGGTGTGCATGCACAGATGTGCATGAACACCTGAATTCGGTATTTTACCACCCAATAGGATTGGGTGGTAAAATTCCGACTCTTAAGGGCCTGTGGCACTCTGTGGAAAGCCACCTACATCTTGATTTACCGAATTCGGTAAAATTACCGTTTCGGTATTTTACAGAATCAGTAAATTTACAGATTCGGTAAATTTACCGATTCTGTAAAATAATGGCCCCTACATCTCAATCACCAATTACCGGTCGGTAACGGCCGAATTCGGCTGCTACCGACCGGTAATTGGCGACCTACATCTGGCCCCCAATGTTTTTCTTTTTTCTAATTTCACACCATACATACACATGACTGGGCCATGACCTTTCCATACTGACAAGGCACAAGCAATCCATTAGTGAGAACCAAAACTTGTAAATGCACATTGTACGAGAGTGGGTTCAGACCTGTGAAAACCACCAAAAAAACGTTTGTTCCCCCTTTTGTAATCTGGGGGCCTGATTCACAGAACTAACTTAAGACAAAATCCTAAACTTACTACTTTTGGTATTCACAGACTTAAAATAGACTTAAGTTAGGATTTTGTCTTAAATCTGTTTTAAGACAAACTTAAGACAACATCCTAACTTCTATGAATAACAAAAGTAGTACGTTTAGGATTTTGTCTTAAGTTAGTTCTGTGAATCGGGCCCATAGTGTTTTGGGCGTCTACTGTAAGTGAATCTCACAAAAGGAGCTTCACTCATCGTATACATTTGTTAAAATGGCTTGAGCTGTAACCACCAGTGCCCATCCTTTCAAATGAGGTTCAGAGGCCCCTCACTGGTTATGGATGAAGATGTCTGCACAATGATATGGTAACTTTACGCACAGTCTTTTCCCTGCATTGCCTTTGCTCCGCAGGCGTTACTCCCTAGTTAAATACAATGCACACAAGTACTTTTAATGGTTTTTTACCTTTCCCTCGCATCTTTTACCCGGTGGAACTTTATTACGCAGCTATCTATTTTTTTAAGCAACATAAAATTTCATGGTATTTAATAAAAAATTGGTTTAGGTGCTGGATGAGGTAAAGGGGGTAAGGATGATGTAACGGGTTGGATAAAGATAAAGGGGGGTATGGGAGATTTTAGGGTTAAGGGGTGGGAAGAGGTAAAGGGAGGTAATGGTGACTATAGGGTTAAGGAGTAGGTAGAGGTATAGAGAGGTAGGGGTGAAGTTAGGATTTAGGGGTGAGTCAAGGTCAAGGCAGATAGTGGTGATTTTAGGGTTTATGGTGGGTAGATATAAAAGGTGGTAAGGGTGAAAAAAATATATATAGATATATGAATATACACATATATATGTATATTTTTTTGTTTGCGAAGGTCAATGTGTTGTGATGTCTGCGGAGTGAAGACTTGCATTGCAATGCCTGAAATTCGTTGTGATCACATGTTCATGCTGAGCGAGCAAGAGTGTTGTTTGACTAAGCTGGATACCTGCACAAGGGGTAAAACTTTCACAGATGCGATCTAAAATATATTAGTTGTAGCCTGCCTAGGTATTATAATTCAGTTGAGAATCCAAGAAAATTGTCCTCTTTCTTCCTGGCTGAAATATATGTTTGTAGTCCTTAACAGTGTTTACACATTTGGTAAATTATGCTGCAAGTATATGTTTGGATTGGCTTCTGGGTCTCGAATGCATATTAGGTATCATTTTTAAAATGTATGAATTAATTTATGTATTTGGACGGTTTCAACATTTTCCTGAGCCAGTTGTAATGTGACCCAGGGCTTGATCTATCCTGCTGTGCAAAATTAAATATTCTGGTGGCCTGCTCGTAGTTCAAAGCCTCACTCTGAATAATCAGTCTGTTTGGAGGAATTAGCCACTTCTGGCAGAGGATGGGGAAAAATCTGCAAAAAGTGATTAGCAGTCTCTGTCTGACAAGCTGAGCAAGTTGCTCTCATTGGCCTAACGGCTAGGGCGGTCGATCTCAAATCTGGGGAAGTGGGTTCGAGTCACGGCAATGACGCTAAACATCCTGTGATTCTGGGCAAATCACTTAATCCCCCCGTGGCTAACAAAAATGAATGTGTCCTCATGTAATGAAACTGGTGTTATATACAACTCTGTAAAATAAAAAATGAGAAAGAGAGAGCATGCAGAACCTGGCCAACAGCCCCTTAACAGTTTCCTTAGACAACTCGGAGGGAAGGAACCAGTTTTGACTGGGAGGAATCAGGCTCAGGGAAGAGGTCTTATAAACCTTGGTTTATTCTGCCATTTTGAACGTACCTAGAACACTGGCCAGGAGGGTGACTGGTCTGTAGGCTGCTCCTACAAAGTGTCTGTTAGTGTGGAGGTGTGATGAGATATCGTTGGATTTCCACCTCCATTTTCAACCCTCTGCACAAGGCAGAGACTTTGAGAAGAGAGGCACCAAAGCAGAGAGATGCAACACTCCCCCTTCATGGATGGATGCGTCTGGAGTTGAGGGATCTACCTGGGACTTGTATCCTTGGACATTAGCAGACTTTGTCTCCAGAGACAGATGGCACTGGCTTACTCCTGTTTTTGGGGGACAATAGAGTGGATGTAAAGGAAACCCTGAAGGTAGAGGGCACTCCAAAACCTCTATGGAGAAGTGTGGCTCAATGATTAGAGCAGCAGACCCTGATGCAGAGGTCTAGCCTGGGACCAGGGTTCAATTCCCCGCCTCGGCGGGTCTTGGGCTCAAAGTTCCATGGACCTGATCATTCTCGCCTCGGTGCCTATTCCAATCATGGAGTCCCACTCTGCAACTCTGGGCAATAGCTTGCTTAATCTCCACAACGGCTCTGACAATGCTAAGGATGCCTGGACTCCACCTTGGGTTTGCCCAGGAGTGGACGCCTCACAGGGAAAGCCAGGATTCCACAGCGGTATTCGTACAAGCGTCTTGAGACCCTTGCGGGTGAGTAGTGCGCTATACAAGTATACATTTACACTTTTTTTTTTATGGGCCGATTATGGCTGGAGGTGACCTGGGATGAGGTCCCCCAGGTGGGACCTGCTTGGCCCACAAGCATACTGCAGGTATGGGTACGTAAGTACTGCAGGCAGGGTGAGTGGACTGCCTTGCGGACTGTTGGGTGCTGCTGCAAAAAGATCTCAAGATCATGCACCTCCTAAAGACTAAACAGAAATGCATATCCAGAGCCTCATAGCACCCTACTACAAAGGAGTAAGCAGCAGTCTACAGGGGCTCAGAAAAGTGCTTGCATATTTACTGAGAAATTTACGAGACAAGAGGCCCTGAGAAGGCACTCCTGGTGGCTAGAACAGGCCACCAGGAGTGAAACAACAAACCTAGCACCATGCAATTCAGCCCAGTGGAACATGAGAAAGCTAAAAACAGTCATGCTTGGCATTCCCCAGGGCTATCATGTCTATAAAACTTTCACCTTTATTGGATATCACCCTGGGGTGCCCAGGAGTTGTGGTCCCCTAGTCGACCAACAAAGAGACAGAAATCTGTTGCAGTTTATTTATTAACATCCTCCTTAGCGTGGAGGCACTGACCCACTTTCTTGCCTGGTAGGCCTTTAGGGCTGTGCGGAGTTGGACCCTGAGAGAAGGAGCTCGCCTGCCCCAACATGTGGGTTGAATCCAATCTCCTGCTCCCCACACATGCAGGAGCGAAGCACGGGCAAAAGGAGAGACAGGAGGGAGAGAAGGGAATGCGCTCCCCCTACAGACCGCAGTGCGAAGGGTGTTGGGCAAGCATGGAGCCAGGCCGGAATCTGTGGGTTCTTGGGCTTCAACTAAGTTTTTTGTTACCTTTTCATGGAGGCACCACAAGGGAGGGCAACAAAGTGTTTTGTTGTCATTGCATGGGTGCAAGGCAAGGGAAGATGCACCTGCATGTGCAGGTTAAAGACCAAAATGGGCACTTTATAAAAACAAGAAAAGGAAAAGATGTATCCTGAAGTCAGATCGAAGGGAGTGCTTAGGGGATGAAGCCGTACACATCAGTGTACTGGGGCAATGATCTGAATATTGCCAGTGGCACCCCAGGAAAAAGCAAGGGTGCCATAAAGTGCTAAGTGGGATCTGAGAGAAGCCAGGAAGAGTGCAGGCAGCCGTGGCCGCTGCAGGTAAGAGTGGTGGGGAGGTGGGGCTGGCTGGGGAGGCGGGGGATTTCAAGAGAAGACCACAAGGGGAAATTAATTATTTATTTAATTTTCCCTCGTGGTCTTCACTCAAAATCCCCCCCAGCCCGTCCCACCACTCTTACCTGCAGTGGCCGCGGCTGAGTGCACGTCATCGAAGCCCCTGGGAATGTATTTAATTGTGGTACCCTAGGTCTCCCTGGTACTAGGATGCAAGACCCTGAGAATTGTTTTTCACATTTCAAGCACCTCTTGTACTGAGGCTCTAGGTCTGGTGACTCTGGTGTACAGTTTTTTTTTTTTTTTTATTTCTGTAATTTTTTATTGTATATAAAAAAATATATATTTACATGGAGCAAACATGAGTGGAGGAAAGAGAGAGGAGAGAGTGAAAGAAGAGAGGAAGGAAAAAAAAAAGGAAGGCGCCGGGGGGGGGGGGGCTTGAGGGAGGGGTATAGCAATATTGTCCTGCAATAGTTCGATCTTTGCAATGGTACGAAAGGTCGGATAGTTCGAATAGTCTAAAAAAAAAGAAGTCCGTTTTCCGAGTCTTGCTTGGCGTAGTCTTCTGTCTCCCCTTTTGCGCTGCCTGGTGGGTATATCACCCCGGACGATAGAGAGGATAGTGAGGGGTAGAGTTCAGAGAAGAGATAGTAGAGGGTTTTCCCTTGTTGGTTTCTTTTGTCAGAGCGTGGGTCCCTATAGTGTGTCCCTTGCTGGATGTCTAGAGTCTGCGCCTAGGGGGGTTTATGTGATGAAAGGTAGAGGTCTAGGGGTCTCCATATGTTTGACTGCCTGTGTGTTTTCGGTGAGTGTTTCGCTGTAATGTTATCTGCCCCTCTTAGGAATGTGACCCAGTTGAGCCACGCCTGTGGTGTAGCTTTTGTGGTGTCTTTCCAGTTGCTTAGTATTATTTTGACTGCAGCTGTCAGCAGTAGGTCGATGAGGTCACGGTCTTCTGTTGTTGTGATGGACGGGGATGCAAAGCCCAGGACTAGACTTGGGAAATCTATGTGTATGGCTACTCCAGTGATTTCATTGATAAGCTTCCCAATTCGATCCCAGAAATCCTTGATCTGAGGACAGCTGAGCAGGAGATGTTCTAAGTCCCCCCTTCCATTGTCACAATTCCAGCACGTGTCACTCTCTCGGATCCCCAGGGTGAATAGGCGGGCCGGTGTCCAGTATGCCTTATGCACTAACCAGTATTTGGTCTGATTTAGTGAAGCAGTTATCTTTTTCCTAGTGGTCGATCTCCATAATTCTGCCTTTTCGGTCTCGCTTAGTTCCTTCCCTGCTAACGTCCCCCAGAAGTTTGTGAGCTTATCATTGAGTTTGGTGTTTTTGGGGCGTAGGGCTTTGTATAGGTGAGCTATTTGGTGTCCTAGTGTGTTGAGACTGTCTGCAAGTTGTATGAGCGAAGGTGTCTGGCTGTTAAGGTTTGCCTTCCTAATTGCTACTTTTATTTTCAGGAAGTTGTAGAGTTCTATGTTTTGCAGGTTGTGCGTTTCCTTGAGTGTGTCGAAAGTTATGTTCGCGCCCTGTCTCTGAAGGTCATGGGCCGTGGATATACCATGTCTGTACCACTCAGGCATGACTAGAACCTTATCTCTGTATCTTAAAATGGGGTTGTGCCAGAGGGATTCAAATTGGCCTCCCCTGATGCTTGTTGTCAGTAGTTTGTCGACGCTCATGAGAGCTGTCTTTGTGTTCTTGAGGACGGGGTTGTCCTTCACTGCTGGGTTACGTGTGGCTGTCAGGAGGGTGATGGGGTTCATGCCTTTTAGTAGTCCACGCTCAAATGTTAGCCATGCTGGGGTGTATTCCTGTCTTGGGTCTAGCCAGTGTAGCCCCTGTCTAGCTATGCATGCTGTCTGGAATCTTTTGAAATTCGTTATGTTCAGGCCGCCCTGATCTTTTGATAGCCTTAGCTTGTGTAGGCTTATTCTGGGTTTTTTCCCCCTCCATAGGAAGCTGTTCAGTATCTTGTCAAGTTTCTTGTGGAAGCCCTCTGTGTTGGTCAGTGGGAGCATGGTTAGCATATAGTTGACCATCGGTGTCAGCATCATTTTTATTGCTTCTATCCTTCCCCACCATGTTGTGAATTTGGGGGACCACCCTTCTACTCTGTCCTTAATTTTCTGTATTGTTGCGTGTTCGTTGTGCTCCAGTGTCATTCTTAGGTCTCTCTCAAAGAGGATACCCAGATATTTTATGGGTTTCGGTTGCCATGTTAGTCCTGATGTTCCTAATACTGTTCTTGTTGTATGGATGTTTAAAGGTTTGCACTCAGATTTGTCTTTGTTGAGTTTGTACCCCGAGACCTGGGCGTAATTGTCAATGGTGTCAGTCAGTGCTTTGATGGATCTCTCTGGGTCTTCTGTGACTATTAGTACGTCGTCCGCGTATGCCGCTAGCTTGAAAGTTTCTCCCCCTATTGGTATCCCTACAATATCCACATTAGTTCTGATCATCGTGAGGAGCGGTTCTATGGCTAGTAGGAATAGGGCTGGTGACAGAGGGCATCCTTGTCTAGTTCCCCTTCCCAAATTGAGTATGTTTGATGTGCCCCCATTGACCACCACCCTTGCTTTGGGGTCCTCGTATAGGGCCAACACCATCTTCCTATAGTTTGGACCTAGGCCGAATTTCCCCATGCATTGATCTAAGAAGGGCCATGAAACTCTATCGAAGGCTTTCTCAGCGTCCAGGGCTATCATGACTGCTGCGTTGTCGCTTCGGGAGGAGTGGTTAATTATGTGGCATAGAAGTCTCGTGTTGTCGTGTGACATGCGGTTTTTAAGGTAGCCTACTTGAGAGTTGTGTATGAGTTTTGGTAGGTATGCGTTAAGTCTCTTGGCCAATATTTTTGCGTAGATCTTGCAGTCCACATTTATGAGGGAGATCGGTCTAAAGTTCTTCGCCTCTGTTGTGTCTTTCCCTTCCTTAGGTATAACTATTATGTTTGCCTCAGCCATTGAGGGTGTCATGTGTCCGCTCTGGGCGCATACTGTGAATACCTCCTGCATTGTGGGTTTGAGTATGTTTAGGTACTGCTTATAGAAGCTAGCTGTGAAACCATCTGGCCCTGGTGCCTTATTATCTTTGAGGCTTTGCGTGGCTTTCTCTATCTCATCCTCCGTTATGGTCATTTCCAGGATGTCTCGTTCTTGGTCTGATAGTGTGGGTGTGGTTATGTTCTCTAGTAACTCTTTTCCCCCGTCCTTCTGTAGTGTTTCATCTTTGGTGTACAGTCCTTCATAGAAGTCCCTGAAGACTTCTAGGATGTCTTTGTTCGAGGTCTGGGATACTCCGTGTTTGTCTTTGATGGCTCCTATCGTGTGGCGTTTCTGTTTCCCTCTTAGGTAGGATGCTAGGTTTTTGCCCGCTTTGTTTGCAGTGCATAGGTTAATAGATTTGTATTTATTGATCCAAGGGCCTGCTCTTTCGCTCAGTATTCTGTTGAGTTCGTACTTTAGTTTAGTCAGGTTTGTGAGTGTGTTCTTGTCTTCTATTCTGGCTATGTGGCTGTTCTCAAGTTTTTTAATCTCTTTCTCTAGGTCTGCAATTCTCTTGTTCCTGTCTTTGTTCATCCTGCCCTTGAGTGTCATGACTGTTCCCCGGATGGTGGCCTTAAGGGCGTCCCATAGTACTTCCCTGTTTGTGTTTGGTTTGTCGTTCATTAGCAGGTATTCTTTTATCGCCTCCTCTATTTTGGCTTTTGCTGGGGTGTGTTGGAGCAAGCTGTCATCGAATCGCCATCTGCGGGTTGGCTTTTCGTTGTGCTTGCCCGATAGTGTTAGGCTTATGTGTGAGTGGTCTGATACTGTTCTAGGTCCTATCTCTGTGTGGTCTATGAGGTGGGTATGTGTTTCTGACATTAGGATGTAATCTATTCGGCTGTATGAGTTGTGTGGGTTGGAGTAGAATGTGTACTCCCTGGCATCCGGGTTGCTCATGCGCCATGGGTCTCTTAGTCTTAGTTTGGAGCAGAGATTCTTAAGGATGTGGGGGTTGCTTGTTGATTGGCTTGGTCTGTATGGATGCTTGTCAATTGCTGGGTCAAGGACTTGGTTCATATCTCCTGCGACGATCAGCAGATCTCCTAGCGGTAGTGAATACAGTCGTGCACCCACTCCCTCCCAGAATGATCTGTCATCACTGTTGGGGCCATATATGTTTGCTACATGGAATGTCTCCCCCGCTCTTCTGAGTGTCGTTATAAGCATTCTTCCTTGGGTGTCTGCTTGAGAGTCTACAATTTCTATTTTGGAGTTTTTGCTTACAATTGTTACTACCCCATTCTTCTTATTCTGTGCCGGTGAGCCCTGCACCTCGCCTATCCAATTGGCCCCTATGCGCCTGATGTCTTCTGCTTGTAATCTCGTTTCTTGGAGCACATATATGTCACTTTTTAAGTTTCCTAAGGTGTTCGAGCACCTTCCTCCTTTTCACCGGGCTATTCAGGCCCTTAACGTTTAGGGACACTATTTTAATGTCAGACGCTATGCTACTCTGGTTGCTGTTTGTCATTTAAACTGCTCTGTTTTTCGCATTTGTTGTGGCCTTCCTCTGCGTCTTTTTGGTCTCAGAGTTGTGTGTGGGACCGTCCCCCTACTCCTGCGTGTACTGCTCCCCCATGTGAGTGTATAGAGAAAGAAAAAGTATAGAGAAAATAGATGATAGTAAGTAGGCCCATGTATGTGCTCCCCGCTCCCCCTCGTTTCCTTCACTCCCTCTCCCCCACCCATCCCTCCCGCCTCCCCCCTTCCCTTACTTGCTGAGTGGGCGTGCGACGACAAAGTTCCTTCGCTCCGCGCCTTTCCCTGAGGTAGAGTTTGTTTCTTTCCTTGGTGTGGCTTTGATGTGAGGAGAAAATGAGACCAAGGAAAGAGCAAAGGCACCGCCTTCCGCCGCATCCTGATTGTCTCGTTCAGATTGTGCCTTAGTTAACCTTGGGTTTATTGTTCTCGCTGCGTGCTGCTAGCTGCTGGGAGACATCAACCCGTAGTCCTGGGTCTGCAGCCGGCCTCTTGAGTCTAGTTATAGTACCTTTTATTTTCCGTCCTGGGTGTACTGAGGTAGATATGTTTCCTTGTGTTTGTTGGTGTTTTTGTTTCTCGTTCTTTGCTTTGGCGTATATTGTGTGTCTTATTCAGAGTGTGCGCTCTCGTCTGGTGAGGCACTTCTTTTCGCTGCTCCGGGGCTCCTGTTGTCCTCCATCTCCTCCACGGGTGGGCCTTGCAGGTATCTCTTAAGTTCGTCCGGGCATTCAAAAATCACTGTTTTCCACTTGTCTGTTACCTTGAATCTGGCAGGGCCTACGAAGCCGAAGGTGGCGCCTCTTCTGCGCAGTGTCTCTCTGAGGGCCAGGAAGCCTTTTCTTGACTCTACCGTTGGTTTGGAGTAGTCTTGGGTTAGTACAATCTTGCTTCCTTCCCACGTCAGGTTCTGGTTTTTCCTGGCAAAGGCGAAGATGGCGTCTGTTTGGCCTAGTCTAAGCGGGTTGCATATTATTGCCCTCGGCCCCTTGCCTGTTGCTGGTTTTCCTGCTGGTATTCTGTACGCCTTTTGCACCTCGAACCTTCTGTCAAATGTGATGCCGGTGAGTTTGGGGATCATCTCCTCTAGCATGGCTGCACATGATCCCGCTTTGTCTTCTGCTCCTTCCGGCACACCCAGGATCCTTACGTTGCCTCTTCTTGCCCTGTCGTCCTTCTCCGCTAGCTGTTTTTGCATGGCTTTCGTGACCTTCTGCAGATCCGCTATGGCCTTGGTGTTGTCCCTTGTTTCGTCCTCCACTGAGCTTATTCTGCTTTCTGTCTCTTCGATTCTTGTGTTTGTTTTGTGGAGGTCCGCTCTTATGGCCGCCATCTCAAGCTGCATGTTCTCCACTTTGAGCTTTGTCTCTTTCCCCACTTCGTTACCTTCGTTCACTCTCCGTAGGATCGTTTCTAGGGTGACTGTTTCGCCCTTATTGTTTTTCAGAGGGGATCCCTGGTTGTCTATCTTTCACTTCTTTTGGTCCCCCACTGCCTTCCCTTCGTTGCCTGCCATTGTTCCAATGCCCCTCCTGGCTAGGATGTTGCCTAGCCGCCCTTCTGCTAGGATCGTCTTGGGTAGGGCTATTGCTTTTGACGCTGGCGCTGAAATACCTTGCGGTCTGTATCTGCTGGGTTCTCGGATGTGCCTCGTTCTGGTCTTTGCCTTGAGTCCTGCCAGTGTGTGCCTTGTGTCGTTCGCGTTTTTTTTTTTTGAGCCGCTTTGCCCCTTGGTGCGTTGGGGCCACTGCCCCTGATGTTGCCGATGCGTCTTTACGTGGCGTGCTGGCCGGGAGCTCCGCGTTCCTCCTAGGTGCTTGCTCTCCTCTGAGTGGGGAGTAGTGCGCGATGTTCTTTTAGTGACCCCAGGAGGGTGCTGGGAGCTTCAGTAGCCCTTATTTCCTTTGCTTGCCTCGTTGGACTGGGCTTGCTAGTCAGTCTGGTGGTGACTCAGCCCTTTATGGCTGTTGTGATTTCTGTAGGGTTCTTTTGTCAGTGCAGTATCCACTTGGTAACTCTTTTCGCTCCTTCCGCCTCCTTGGCACCCTTACCCCACCCTCGTGTGCTGGTCCGACTGTGGCTGTGCCGTTTACTACTCGGCTCTTAATTCCGTTCCTGCACCCGTCTGCTGCTGCCTTGCAGCGCTGTGCCCTGTCGCTGCTCCTTCCCGGCTTGGTCACACTCACTCCGTCTGGCGTTTCTGGGCTCGCGCTGGGCTCGCGCCTTCACCGCTTGCTCCCGCTTGGGGGTGGGCTCTTTGCTCTCACCTCCGGTGCCGGTTCCCGTGCGCTTCACTGTCCGTGCGGGAACTTCCGGTAGAGCTGTTCTCGCTCTCGCTTGTTCCGGTCCAGTCCCCTGTTTCCGCTTCCGCCTTCAGGTTGGCAAAGACTTCCTGTGATGGCGTCCTCTCTTGCAGCAACTTCCGGTTCGGCGCTCCTTGCGATGAAAGCTCACCTCTTTGCTTGCTTAGCAGGGGTGCCGAGTCGCCGGGTCTCTGGGCAGCCTCTTCTTTTTTGCAGTATGGTTCCTCACTGCATCCACCTCGGTCGCCGGCACAGGAACCCTGCAGCTTCACGGATGGCAGGTACCGAGTGGTGTGTGTCTGGCCGCGTTCTTCGTATGGGGCACCGCTTGTGATTGTTGAGGGAGCACGGTGTAGCGCCTGGTGCTTTTGGTGTCTCTTCTCCGCGTTCACCTCTGCCACCTCTGCTTGTTGTTACAGCCTCAGGGCGCCATCTTGCACTGCTTGTTGCTGTTGCCTTCCAAGGTGTGGGGGTCGTTTTCTTCGTGTTGAGGCTTCTCTACCTTCTTGTTCCGTCCACTTCTTTTCAGCGCCGATCTTCCCCTGCCCGTTTTAGTGCTTTGTGACAGGATCTGGCTAGTTTGGCTGGTAGTTTTCCCTCAGGGATGCGGAGCTGAACGGACCTAGACGACCGTCCACATTGCCGTCCAAGCCACGCCCCCCTGGTGTACAGTTTTGTCTCTGAGTCCTCAGGTGTTGCTGGAGAGGAGATAGTAATATGACTCTGGCCAAAGTATTCGCTGTTTTGTATTGTTTTATATTAAAGCCAGTTCCAGATTACCAAATAGGCAAAGTAGCCACCGGCCTATGGGCCCCACTCCATTTAGTGGCCTCGCAACAATGGATCAAAATAATATTAATTTGATCTTGAACGAAAATTACAATCAAGCTTTCTTGAATAATGTTTCGGAAAGATAGAAAAAAATGAATCAACTCAAAGAAACAAAAACTTTACATCAAATGATATTATGATTGTAACTGTGGTAAGACCATGACAAAGTTGGTAGGCCTAACTTTTGATTACTGTATGTGACATATTTGATCTAGGCACAGATAGAGGTATTATAGTTTTAGAAGCGAGGGGCTGCCTGTTTGCAAATCTTTAGAGGTTCCTGTGAGGTAGGCGAACTAGGATGCATTTAGGGGATTACTAAATACCTAGTCTTTCATTGTTTTGCACACCTTTTAGTTAGCGAGGTCTTTTAGAGGTTGTTTCCACCTTCCAATTGGAAGCATTTGCAGTCTGGGATGTAATAAATTACTTTTGCTTCTTCAACTAAATAAACACTGTCTGCTTATTGATTTATTAGGTTTTGTTTGTTGCATTTCTGATTTCTGAGTTTATAGCCCACAGCATCTCCCTAAGTAACCCTCTGCCTTGTTCCCTTGAGACTCAAGTACGAAAGGGACATCTGGTTCCCCGAACATCAGAATTTAAAGTCCCCAGCTGTCACAACTGGGGCCCAATAACTGTGTGCTTCGCTGGGACTGACTGACCAGGATTTCTTAATTTGTACAGAATTTAAATTATTGATGTACTGCCGAGTGCTTTCTTCCAGTCTTGTCCACTAAAACGTCTTAATGTGTATTTGTTATGTTAATCCGTTAACCTTAGATGTATAACCAAGTGAATAATCCACAATTTTTTTAAAGACATTCTTACCAGAATCCTTCAATGTTCTAGAGGTCACTTCCGTTAAGTAATTCATTAAAGCCCCTCAAAGGACAATCACTCACAAATAAAAGCACCCTGGCACCATGATCTTGTACCAAGTTAATTACCTATAACATTTGTCAGCAATCCTTTATATGACACCTCCTTTGAATCATCTGTTAGAGATTCACTTATAAAACCAGCAGAAGCAATGCATCAACAATTTGTATGTTAAAAAAATATCACTTAATTAGATACACATCCCTTAACAATATTTCACATTTCCACCCTTGCATGGACAATGTGGTCTGATGACACCTCCCTGCCTATTTTAGGCTCCTGCAGTCTAAAATGTTTGCTAGTTCTGACATGGGCGTGAGATAGTTCTTCACCATAACAGATGAACTATTTCTAGCTAACCAAGCAGTTATCTCACATGGCTAGAGAGCTTAATGAGCAATGAGATTCCATTAATATGCGACAGGTACTCCCTGCTGTACCTGAGCTGGTGGACGCGGGAGATTTGCTGCGCCTCGACGGTCCTGGGCTCTTCGTGGCGCTGCGGTGGGATCCTGTTGCAATTTTCGTGTAAGAAGTTGATTTCACCACCCGACACTCTGGATGAAAAGGAAGAAGAAGGGTGAGCTACTGGCTAGTGAAATCGTCTGCAGTATGCTTCCCAGCTACACAAGTAATAATAATGATAATAATCATCAATTACAGCCATAAAAAGAGACAAAAATAGATACAACAACAATCAATTTAAAAGCAACATATCAAAATGCGTGCAAAATCGCAAAAAAAGCCCTACCAACCATCCGTCACATCTAGAGTTTGTTGATCTTAGTTCAGCTCTTAGGAAGTTAGGGGCATATTAGCAAGCTGAAGTATCGCCGCTTTTTCGGCAAATTGTGCCGAGAAAGCGGCGATACTTCCAGCACCCTATTAACAAGGGCATGCTAACGCCTGCCTCAAGCCCACTTTGCATGTCAGCGAGAAACATCGCTAATGACATGCAAAGTGGGCGTTCCCAAGTCCTACCACATGTAAAATGTGGTTGGAGGTGGGAACACCCTATTACCAAGGCAGGCGTTGGGAGAAGAAGACCTTCGATAAACTCGTTTATCGCAGGTCTGCCAACGCCTGCTCTGACCAGGTGTTAAGGCATTGATAACATGGGGGTGTGTATCATAACGCTAAATCCACACTCCATATTATCTAGGCACACATTAGCGCGTGAAAACAATGTTTGTTTTCATGCGCTAATGTTCCATATCGCTGACTATCGCTGGATTTAATTTCGCCTACGTGTTGCGCATTGATAATTACGCGCTAACACGGCGAAAAGATCCGGCGATAGCCGGCGATATAGAAATGTGCGATGTGCGTTATATAACGCACATCTTGCTAATATGCACCTTAGTTACTATCAAAGCGTGCGAACATTAGGAAAAAGTTGCAAATACACTAGAGCTACTCGAGCATGCCTAAATCTACTTTCTTATAAAAAAAGGTTTAGGAAACAGTCTCCTAGGATGAGTAAAATATTTACATAAAAACACCAAAATATAGGGTATCCTTATTGTCGCAGCCACAGGGACCTCTATCCTCCACATGTACAACAAAACCAGCCGGAAATGCCATAGGATGGTGGAGCAGATTTAGTCAAAAATCTGTCATAGGCACTAGTTAAAATTGAGAGATAATTCTCCGTGCCCTTGACTGATTTAACTAAACCAGCTACACAAGTAGGTGACCTGGTACAGAGAAAGCACACACATCCAGCCCGCTTCAGCTGCACGGAATGCCATGCCAAGAACATGGACGTCATCAAGGGGTCGCAGCTGCGACCCCTGGCATGCCCCTTGTGACCCCTGACAATCCCTTTGCGACCCCCAGCATCAGCAGTGGCAAAATCAGTTGCAGAAACAGAAGCAGCTCCTCCTTACGGATGTCGGTGGTGGCTTCACTCACCTCGTTTTTTGGCTATGTTTTTATTATACTAATAGTGAATAATAATACTTTATCCGCCATTAGTTTAATAAACAATGGCATACAGATAGCTGGAATATGACTATCCTTGCCAGCTGAGGTAAGTAAAAAAAAATGCTTTGTGTTGTGTGCGTACTTGCAGTTTTGAATGTGTTTATGTAAGAGAGTGTGTGAGTGTGTGCATGTGTAGGCAGAGTGTGTGTTTATGTGTTAGTGTTAAGATATAATGCTCTTGGGGTCCCCACTAATGAATACCTTTAGAAACGTGCGGGAGGTGTACTAGCGCCGTGATATCCCATTGCGATGAGAGTCGTGCTCAATAAATACCCTAAATAAATAAATTAGTGTGTGTGTATGTGTGAATACGTGTGTATGCATAAGCATATGTATGTGTGAGTGAAAGTGAAGGTCAAGGGGCATGTGAAGTCACTTCCACTACCTCAGGCATTTTGGAGAATTGACGTCCATGGCCAAGAATACACCTAATAAACCATTGTATATTAATAGCTGTCAGTTATCATATTATTATATGCTGCCCAACTGTGTTTCCCTTGCTGGTTATTTTACATCATCTACAAAGACTAACTTTCAACTGCATTTCAGTCAACGCAGGTTTCATTCAGAGTTAGCCGCTTTGGAGAAGCAAAACATATAGCGTGATCCACAGGATATTACATCAACACTGACATTGCAGAAAACACATCAACATATGCTCTTTCTTAACACCAGATCTACTTGTAGAAACAGCTCCACATTCATAACATCACCACCGAATTCTCTTGAGTCTTAGCTCAGGGACTTGACTCTCAGATTCATCATTGCCTATTGGAGCTGCCTTCCCCCTGATAAGTATTATATAATGCACAGAAGCAAGGTGCTAGCCAGAGGCAAGCATGTAGCCTTCATATTACCTGACACTATCACCAGCAGGATGATTCAAGTCCCAGAATTGAACTTGTTTGAATGCCTCCTAATAAAAGGCCAGATGTACAAATCAATTTTGAGATCAACCATAAAAATTTTGCTAACTGCTAAACCTCCCTTGTGATTTGGAAATCCCTTTCCAAATCACAAAAAAGGTTTATCAACTCATTCCGAAGTGCAGCAGTCCCTTTTAGTTATGAATCACAATGAAATCGATTAATGGTTTGCGACCACAATTGTGGTTGCAAATAATTGTTAAGTTACCAACTCCTCAGAGGAGGAGCTAACCAATTTGCAAAGTGTCAGATATCCCTCCTAGACAGTGTCCCCTTTAGGAATTTTGTCAGGCAGCCTCAGGGGGAATGACCACTGCCTACTTTCCCCAAATTTCTTCCTAAATGGGAAAATATGTTTTAACCGCAGGACTGGATCCTTTGAGTTTCACAGGCTGCTTACATTTTTTTCCCATTTGGAGAAGTAAATACAGGGATGGTGGTCTGGTAGGCCAATGCAGACATCACTGCTATTGTATCCAATCACAGAAGGTTGTAAACAGTGACCTGCATTATTATTATGTGTAAGGCAGGCCGTGACCCCTTGAGATGTTCTGTGCATCATATTACAAGTGCATTATAGCCTATTTTATTTATTTATTTATTTTTGGCGATTTTTAGAGCGTGCAAATACCCGAGGGTGTCTCGGCGCTGTGTCACAGAACTCTCCATAGGAAAAGGGAACTAGGCATGGAATAGCCATGTTTTCAGATTTTTTCTGCACTTAAGCAGGGTAGGTGCACACTTAAGGTGGAGAGGGAGAGTGTTCCACAGTCTAGATGTAGCAACGGTGAAGCGTTGAAGCACTTGTAATATGGCACTTGTAATATGGCGGCTGAGACATCTGCATGTTTTTACGAAGATTCCATCTACCAAACTAAAGAAGGCCCTAAATCACCTAGGGATGGACATCTGTGCATGTGAACGGTGCCAACCAACCATTAACATACATCATACATAATTTTTACTGATCCGTTGCCGACAAAATCTAGCCAAAAACCCCCTAAACCTTGTTCAGTTAAAGTAAGAAAGTCACTGTAATGGAAATTCCTGGCCTGATATAGGGCTTTGTTGGAGGTGCCTTTGAGCCGGTGGTTTCCGGTGCTCAGCACCGGCACCTAACTGTCAACATTGGTGCTTGTGACATTCTGCCACAAGGGGGCGCTGTCTGGCTTATTTAGAGATGACCACAACAACAGTTCATTATTAATTCAATATACATGAAAAATTACCATTACCTGCCACCCAAGCCATTCTTATACCTTTGGGGGCCTGAAATAGTCGGTCACACTTGTAGGAGTGTGATGATTAATAGTTGTGTTATTACTGTCATTGGCAGCATAGCAGGGGCAATATGATATGTAGTGCAAGCTGCAGTGGCATCCTGACGAGAGCCCTGGCACTTAGTATTTTACAAGTTTAGCACTGGGGAGGTGTACACATGGACAGTTGCTAAGGGCTTCTTTGATTACAAAGAGAAAAACTAAAATGTACATTCCCATAAGGAGAGAGGAGAGGGTCACAAGGCCGGGCTGGCAAGCCAACAGCAGCCCTGGCAAAAATGCTCAAACCGGCCCCTGTCCCTTCACCTGCTTGAGCAATCTCTTTCTTTTCATCCATCCATTCTCCCTCTCTGATCGCGTTCTCTCTACATTCCTTCTCCTTCCCTCTCTTTCTCTCTCTCTTGAGACCTTCCATGCCTGCTGCAGCTAACCTCGGGGAGCTGAGGAAAGTGACCGAGGCACGAGGAGAGGCCCTGGGCTTTTAAACCCAGCCTTCAACCCACTAGAGAAATGCCTAATGGAATATAAGGCCTGCCTGCTTCCCAGAGTCATCATGGACATCATTTAGGGGTCACCATGGGTCGCCGTTGCGACCCCTGGCTTCCCCATTGTGACCCCTGGCACTGTATTTACGTCCCCAAGCCTCCGAGGTGTTAAAATCAGTGGTAAGAACCCAGGGGCATCAGAGCTCTGCCGTCCCTGGTTTTTATTATACTAATAGTGAATAGCAGTCTATTATTAACTATTAGTGTAGTAAAAAGTGGAGCACACTGGGAGCTGGAATGGAACCTTTGCTGGTAGCTTAGCTTAGGTAAGTAAATGTATGTTGTAACTGTGCTTGCACATGAGGGTATGTTTGTGCGAGAAAGCGTTGCATGTGTGATCATGAATGTCTGTGTAAACATGTGTGCATGGCTGAACATGAATGAGAGTCAGTGGTCAGTAGTGAGTGACAGTTAATGAAGTTGAGTGACAGTGAGTATGAGTATGACAGAGTGAGTGACAATTAGTCAGTTAGAGTAAGAGTGACAGCAAGTGAGATAATGAAAGGTAAGAAGGAATGTGAGGGAGTGTTAGAGAGTGTGAGAATAAGTTTGAGAATAAGTGAGTGACAGTGAGTGAGCACAACTGAATGATAATGGGTGAGTTGAAGTGCGTGAGGATTAGTTAGTGAGACTAAGTGTAACTGTAAGTTAGCGTGATTGACAGTAGGAGTGAATGTGAGTCTGAGCGTGAATGAGTGAGTCACTGAGTATAAGTTAGACATGGTAAGAATGAGGAAGTTAATGTTGGAGTGAGTGCCAGTGCGAATGTGTTATGCTTGCAAATCTGCTGATGGCCCAGGCACACAGAAGGTCATGTGTGTCTTATAGAGGCACATCCGGCAAAATACCGACACTAGCATAGTACGGTTAATTATTGGCCTAATGAACACCCATGGTAAAGTATTGATAATGGCCTATTAGACGAAAATCTTGGCATTGGGGGCATCCTTGGCAAATTGCTGGCAATATCACATTAGAGGTAATGTTTCTCATGAAGGAGGTCAACCGCAGCATATGTGAAGAGTGCAACCATGAACACTGCGGGCCCTGATATTTCTGATGTAATTTTTGACATAAAGATTAGTCATGGAATATGAACAGCATTAATGGGAAAAGTCTCGCACTAGCATATTTTATGTATTTGTTGGGATAAGGTGGGACCGATGGAACATTTGAACAAAAAAAATAGGTTCAGCTTCTGGGGACGATCAAGTTTCATTGGCTTGTCATATTTAATGATTCTCTTCGCAGAGCCTACAGTGCTTTACTATACCTTTGTGAAAATTGTGCTTCAAAATGCACTGTTTGCCCCCATGTGTTCAAGGTTTTCCCAGGTGACAAGCTCCACAGGCTCCTTGAGACGAGGTCTGCGTTCTTGCTTCCCTCCCTGGCTATAATTCAGGGCAACACTATGCCCCAGCACTTTTAAAATTCCGTTATATAGGTCTATCTACATAGACTTTAGTCTGTGATGTGTTGTTAAATTAAACATGTAGTTATTATGGATATTCAGTGATGTCAGTTATTGTGATGTCATTAGAGCTAAGGTTACGTGACATGACGTCCTAGGAAGAATCAGATTCAAAGGTCACTTCCTCGAATGTCATCGAGGTCCACAGGTGTGTGATATCCTTTTCGTTACCTCTGAAATTGTGGTGAATCGACGTCCATGCGTGTCATCTACAAACATGTGAGCTATTTATCATTTAGAACTAGAATAAACATTATGAAATGCTTTCCCCTTCCTTACCTACACCACATTTTAATCAATGAAGTAAGTGGTAGTATCTCTCTGATGCTAATGAGCATGGTCAGCCTGTGCTGTGATACGGGATAACTGAAACACCTCATGCAACACTATCACACATGTTTAAACAGAGGCATCCTGATAAAGATCTGATTATCCACTGACTATAAGCTTCATAGGACTTTTTGCAAATCTGACCTTGCTAGAACACCCAAAAAAGATATTCAAAACTTCAGCAACTTCAAGACCTACCTGCCAGACTTTGGGGAACATTTACTATATTTCACGCATCGTGGCACAGCAAGGGAACTTACGGCACTGCGATGTGTGAAAGGGAGAGAGAGCAGAGACGTGCTATATTTACAAAGATGTGGATCATTTTTGCTCTGTGTTTGCAATGAAGAACTATGTGCTGTCTAGCGCCAACCCAGGCACCCTTGCACCCTGGTTCAACATCCTCGACTCCTCCCAATCCGGCTTAAAAAAAAACACAGTACGGAAACCGCCCTCCTCGCCGCAACAGACGACATCCGCACCCTACTGGACAAAGGAGAAACAGTAGCCCTCATCCTCCTAAACCTAGCAGCGGCGTTCGACACAGTCTCCCACCGCACCCTAATACGCAGACTCTACAACGCAGGAATCCAGGACAAGGCCCTCGACTGGATCTGCTCCTTCCTCTCCGGCAAGACGCACCGGGTCAGACTCCCCCCTTTCCTCTCAGACCCCACACCTACCACCTGCAGAGTCCCCCAGGGCTCCTCCCTCAGCCCGACGCTCTTCAACGTCTACATGGCTCCACTTGCCCCCATCGCCAGAACCTACGGACTCAACATCGTGTCATACGCAGATGACACCCAGCTCATCCTCTCCCTATCCAACGAGCCCAACTCCGCCAGACGCAACTTTCGAGAAGGCATGGAAGCCGTCGCCAAATGGATGAAAGACAGCTGCCTACAACTAAACACCAACAAAACAGAAGTACTCATCATGGGCCCAAACCTCGACGCCTGGAGCGACACCTGGTGGCCCACCGCCCTCGGAAACCCGCCAACCCCCACAGACCATGCACGCAACCTGGGAATCATCCTGGACTCCGAGCTCAAAATGGACCGCCAGATCAACTCTGTCTCATCTTCCTGCTTCCACACCCTCCGCCTCCTTCGTAAGACCTTCAAATGGATCCCCCTCGAACACCGAAAGACAGTCACTCACGCCCTGGTCACCAGCAGACTCGACTACGGTAACGCACTCTACGCCGGAATAAACAAAAACCTCATCCGCAAGCTACAGAACATCCAGAACGCCGCCGCAAGACTGGTCCTCAACCTGCCAAAACACTGCCACATCTCCCAGCACCTGCGCACACTCCACTGGCTCCCCGTCGAGGCGAGAATCACCTTTAAGATGCTCACCCACGCACACAAGGCCCTCCACGACACCGGACCAGCATATCTGAACAGCCGGCTCAAATTCCACGCACCCATGAAGGACCCTACGATCAGCCCAGCTCTCCTACGCCGAGGTCCCCCGCACCAGAAAGACCAGATCGGGAGGCCGCTCCTTCTCCTTCCTCGCGGCCAAAGCATGGAACGCCCTTCCACTCCACCTCAGACAGACAACATCGCTCCCCATCTTCGCAAGAAACCTCAAAACCTGGCTCTTCGACAGACCCCCTCTTTGATGGAATGGAACCTGCACCCCCCACCCCCTAGCGCCTTGAGACCCTTACGGGTGAGTAGTTGCGCTTTAACAAACTCCTGATTGATTGATCCTGATTGATTGAACAACCAAAGATGAGCAACAAAGCATGTGGGAACAGAGGTAAAGGAGAAGATAGGAAGTAAGAGTCATCTTGTAAATAAGGAGCATGGATACAGAGTTGCTTGAAGACAGTAACAGCCTCACCGCCATCACAGCAGGGAATGTAAGAACTGCCATTTACAGTTAGGATGACACAGTCACATGAACAGAAAGCAAATATATACAATACCAAACAACGTGTGATAATCATGGCACTGTAGAATGGCAGAATGTTCAAGGAATGGCCCCCAAATGTCCCAAAAGATCTGCTCCTGGTCATTCAACCCATGTATAAAAACTTTCATGGGCTGGTGTCATCGACATAGGTGAATCCAATCATCCAGGGTGGGTGTCCCGATGGTTTCATACATTTGCTGTAAGGAGGCACTGCTTTGCTTCTGCCAAACAGAGTTAATCCAAAGTTTCTTGTGATTACTTATTCCTGGTACCTCACGAGTATCATGCAGGACACCTAGGGCTGCAGACATGGGCGCAGGAGTCCAGAGGTCTCTACTATAGCTCACCAGATTTTGGACCAGATCGATTGTATGGCACGGCGGGACCAGAGGACATGCAAAATACTGCTGCCTCTTTGACGGCATCTCCAGAAGTTGGAGAAGTAGGCTGGTTTCACTCTGCACAGTTTGGCTGGAGACCTGTGCCATTCTTGGAGTATCTTGAAATAACTAAACTTCATTCTGGACTCCCTGAGGACATGCTCATGTGTGGTCATGAGGTCAGACCACCCTGGCAGTAGTATTGCACCGGGAGGCGAGTTTTCCAGGGGTTCAGGGAAGAGTTTATCAGAAGGAGTTCATAAAGACCACAGATTACCTCTTATAGTGACTTGAACATAGTCCTTCAAGTAAGAATAAAGTAAGGTAGGAGTCTAAGCCCACGTACAGGATCATTGTCGTACCTGGAGAAGGTGCCTGATCTGTAAATAGCACCAAAACTGTGATCTTGGTAAATCGAAGTTGTTGAAAAGGTCTTCATATGACCAAATAGAGTTACCATTCAGTAGGTGTTTCAATTCAGTGATACATTTTGCTTGCCACTCTGGCCAGATAAAGGGTGTTCCGTCAATGGCAGGGGCAGCATTGGGGTGCAGGAAGCCATATTCCTTGCGCTATAGATGTATGACTTTCCAGATGGTATGCATTTCATTCAGGATCAGGCTATGAGTGGATTTGGAAGCTTCGGAGATTGTTTATAAGACTGAGAGACCCCGTGTTGTTTTATGAAAGCGCCTCTCTATCTTAATCCAGAAGGGTGATTCCTTATTCAGATGTGAGTGGTAGGCGACTTGAGATAGGCGTTGCACTCTATGGTAGGTCTGGAAGTGTGGTAGTCAAAGTTCACCCCAACATCGTGGCTGCATATAGCTTGTTTCAGGATAGTCTAGGTGGGGTCTGCCCTTGGCAAATTTACAAACAGTAGAGTCTATTTGATACAGGATGCCCACTGGTATCTTAAACGGAAGCATGCTGAAAAGGTATTAGATCCTAGCGGCCATAACCTTTTGAAGTGCCCTGACTTTGCTCCACAACGACAGTTGGAGAGCAGACTACTTAGAAAAGTCTGTCTTTGTTTTATCAAGCAGGGCCAGAATATTGACATTAGGCATGGTGGGAAAGTCTCAGACCACAGGTATCTCTGGGTATTTTAAGATGTTAGGGATCCAATTCACCCGCATGTTCCGAAGGAAGTGAATGAAATTGTGGGGCATCATTGGCATGGCTTTGCTCATGTTCTAATTTATTTTATAGTCCAAAATGTAGGAGTAGCCGCCAATAAGATCCAGGCATGCTGAGAGACAAGCCCAGGGTTTACTGAGTGTCATCTGCATAAAGCAGCAGTTTCGATTCACCAGGCAGTGTAACCACCCCCTTCACATGGACTGAGGCTCTGATAACAATGGCTAGAGGCTCCAAGGCTATGAGAAAAAGTAGAGGGGACAGTGCCATCCCTGTCGAGTACCACGCTTGATAGACTGTAGGTCTGTGAGAAAGCCATTGCAATTAGTTTGCGCCATTGAGGTATTGTAGAGCTATTGGATCATCTGCAGAAAGTTCAGACCAAAACCAAATCTGGTCAGGGTACAAAAAAAGATAAGAACATTCGACCCAGTCAAATGCCTTCTCTGCATCCAGGAAAAGAAGCAATTTATCATCTTGATCAGATTTGGTTTGCCAAAGAAGGTGTGCCAATGTTCTCATGTGGTTCTGGAAAAATCGATGCGGCACAAAACCCACTTGATTACCATGCATTAGGGAGTGGATCACTTTGTCCAGTCTGGTAGCAAGTACTTTTTGCCAATATCTTCATATCATAGTTCAAGGGGGAAATGGGACAATAACTGGAGCCGGAGAGAGCATCCTTTTTGGAATTGAGGATAAGGGAGATATACTCTGATTAGAAAAATTCCAGACACAGCATCCTTTAAAAGGGAAACTAAGATCTTCCTAATGAGTAAGTTCCTTCCATAGGCAAAGCTCCGGACTATAGAATACATGAGCAAGAACTGGAACTGAAATATGCACAAGAAATAGTCACTTAGGATCTATCGCTTCTGAAACAAATTATATTTAACTATAAACTAAATCTATATCATACTCTCTATATATTTTTCTGTATAACTATTAATTGGTATTATCATTTTATTGTTGTATATGTACTTACCTCAGAACACTTTGAAAGTTTACTATAACAATGATTGTCTTTAACTACCTCATGTAATGTGAAGCGCTCTGATACCCAAGGGTCTTGTTTGCGCTATAGAAAACTCTTAAATAAATAAATAAATAAATAAATAAATACTCTCTTTTAAATTCCACATACAGGACACCAGTGGACATAGCTTACTGAAATAGAGCAGTAGGAAGTGGGACTTTTATGGGTTGTTCAGCTTTGTGGAATTCAAGAGATAACCCATCTTCGTCAGGGCTTTCCCCATTGCCACAGACTTAATGGCCTCCTATACTTCTTCCCCCGAAATTTCTTCTACTAGTTCAGCCTGAGATTGCAGAGGGAAGGAGGTGAGGTGGATCAGTGACATGAACGTTTCCTCGCAAGTCAAATATGCTGGATGCTCAGATGAGTAGAATGCATAAGAGAAAGAAGCGAATACCACATTATAGTGATTGGATGTGTAATGATCTTCCCTGTGATGTTGCAGACAGCCAATATGACGGATAGGGCTTCCCTCTGCTTAATTTGGAATGCTAGCAGTCTCACAGCTTTTTTGCCATATTCATAGTTCTTCTACTTGATACATGAGACAGCCTTCTTTGCAACCAAAGTATAAATGCAGTTAAGTTCACATTTTTCCCCCTTAAGATTGCAAGATTTCCTGGCCAGGAGATTCATGATATATGGCCTGTAGGCACTTCACTTTTGCTTCCAAGCCCTTTTCTTACTCTCGACAGCAGATCTTGCAGATCTTCTTAAGAATCCCCTGGAGTTAGGTCTTACCTGCCACCCAGATCAGTTGTTTGGAGTCAGTGGTGGATACATTGAATGCTGGGCAGACAGGAGCTAATTGTTTTCCTCTAATGTTTTAAGTCTCAGGGTATTCAGCCTCCCGTAGGACTGGTGCATGTTCAGAAGTGGCGCTAACCCTGATTTCAAACCCCAGTAGCATTGCTAGCAGCACCATGTTTTTTAAAAAGATGTCAAGTCTGGATTCCCAGCCAGGCACTGGAGATAGGTATAACCCTGTTCGGTAGGGTGAAGCAGGCACCAGATGTCATGTGGGGAGTGGTCCAGCATAAGATCATGTAGAATGGCCCTGTCATTGTCACACCAGGTGTTGGGTTGACCCGTTTTGTCCAGATAGGATTGATGACCATGTTCCAGTCACTGCCAATGATTATGGGATGTGGTTGAAATTCAACCAGCAGAAAATTAAGGATAGAGAATACCTCTCTTTTATTTCCTGTTGAGGAATAGATAGAACCAAGGACCAATGTCTGACCCGAAATGTTGATGCTGGCAAAGATATTTCAGCCAGCACTGTCTGACCACATGTATTTGAACTACCAGTTGTTTATGAACAGTATAGCCACACCGTTCTTCCTGGGAGTGCAGGCAGGTGCCGACATCTGTTCAAGTGAATCATTCAATCCTGGGGAAGAGATTACCCTGTGCACCCACTCTCGCTTGAGTTTGGCAGATTCTGAATTGTTAAGGTGGGTCTCTTGCAGCAAGAAAGTATTGTTTTTTTTTTCTCAGGAAGGTCAGAGTCTCTGCATTTAATGAAGTGGGTCATTCCATTCATGTTAAGGATTAGATCCACAGATCGGCAGAGCTGGATCCGGCCATGGTTCTGCAGCAAAAGCTGGCAGGTCTGAAAGAGCAATGAAGGGGAGAGAAATTATATTAAGGATGATACAAATGATCTTAGTCTCTGAGCACTGTTTGTGAAGCACTCCCAAGCAAAACCAGAAAACGTTTGGTCGGGTAGTATCGGCAGCTGACAAGAGAACTTCCACCCAATAGAGGAGCTGTGCTACAAGAATTCAACATAGCAGTAGAAGTGTCAGAGGAGGGGGAATTCACTTGGAGTGAGTTGTAGAGCAATAAACACAGAGCTCGCCCTGTGGCGCTTCATGGTTTGAGGGGAGAACACGATTTAGGCTGGTCTGTAGGGCGAGAATCTTTCCTGCTATCTGTGATGGCCTCCTTTCAGCATCAGAAGTGGCATACATGGCTGGATCAGTGGGAGTTTGGGAGGAATCCATGACCATGTGTCATGTCTCCAGATCTTCCTGCCAAAGCTCCAGGTCTGCTGGATCACGGGATTCAGTAGTCTTGATAGTAACAGTCATAATCGCTCATTCCAGGAGCCCAAATCTCAGATTCAATTTTCTAAGTGTGGGCCATAGGGCTAGAAACTACTTTTAGAGGATGTGAATTTCATAAGAGTAGTCGACAGAGAAGGGAATCTTACCGCCTTTAAAGAGGTACGGACTATGTTTTCTGGTTTCAGAAAGAATTGTCCTTGGCTGTGGAAACCGAAGGAGGCTGTCAATGATAGGGTGCAGAGTAGATCTAGATGCAGCGGTATACACTATGGTCCTGTGGGCACATTGGAATTCTAAGGCAAGGAAAACAACAAGCCCATTACTGTTATTATGAAATTGTGCATGAAATGTGGAACATCCTGCGTTACCTCTGTCTCAGGAACACCAAAGATCTATATATAATTTCTACGACTGCGATATTCCATTTCCATAAGCCCGTTTTTGGGTGTTTCACAGTTTAGTTCTACAGGTCATAGTCCCTTGCACTTTAAGGTTGAGTATGCCCATTCTGCAGTCCGTAGTGCCTAGCCGATGTTGTGCTTGGATCAGTTCATCTTTAAGCACCTTACGGTCTCTGTTTGTATCTATACTGGACTGCTCCCCTGAAACTATTAAGGTTTGAATATTTTTCAATTCTGCCATGGTAGAGTCTAGAGTCACACTCAATGTCGCCATGACGGGAGCAGTTTGCAATGCTTGCTTGCACTGTATGGCCTCTGCGAAAGTAAGTCTGCAGGCAATTTTGTTGTCAATTGTTCTTCTGCAATAGCAAAACATATGGATGGAGATACAGACTGAGGGTCCCAGAGCTTTTACCACTACTAGTCACTGGATAACACAAGTTAATAAGCACTCATAGGCATTTTGGTAGGCTGGGTGACACATGTCCAGAAAAGTATCCTAAGGTGAGTTGCTAAATCTAGGACAGGAGGCAGGATCCGTGGGGGCCTGGTATGGCGGCTAAGGCCATGGCTACCAAATACACACACATTCTAAGATGGCACTGTAGATAGTGCACTCCAAGACATAGTGTAGTCGTCAGTCACCACAGTGAAGTAGGCTAGTTGAGTGACTGGAGCGGGCTGGTCTCAGTGTGTCCGCAAGGTGCCACACTACTGTTCCAGCAGGGAATCAACCCAATGCTGCAGGAATGGGGTGGTTGCAGGAGGCAGCTTGCCACCAATGTTGTGCTTGGCGGCACTTGCACCTACTGGGAAGTGGACAAAGAAGGAGGCACTTTCCGGTCGTGATGCCCTCTACCGGTATCTAGTCTGTACAGCTCTGAGTACAGTGAGTCATGAGGAATACCCAGAACCTAGACCTTGATGGAAAAGACGCCAGGTGTACACCGTTTGCAGGCCATGCCAAGTAGAAAGCTGCAGAGCTATAATATGGAGCTGCCATCGCCACTTCAGTGTACCCCGTCCCACAGTGTCTCACTATTTTGTTGCAAACCTAGGTTTACAAGTCTTTGTAAATCTGGGTTTGCGTCACAGTGCATCTAAGTACTTTGTATTTAGTAAACTATGCAAAGCCACGCTAAGCAGCTTTCAATGGCTTAGTAAATGCCAAAAATTATTTTGTGTTGGTTCTACAACACAAAAGTGATGCAACCCTTTGCAAAATCATAGTAAATCTGGGTTTATGTCTGGATGTGAAACAATCGTTGCTTATCACCCCAGCACTCAAAGAACCTTATAGGCTACCAGTAGCATTAAAGAATAAAGTTGAAACTTTTGTGTTCAGTCTATAGATCACACAAGAGTATCAGGCGAGTCTACCTTCTGAAGCTAAATATGATTATTTGAGCATAAGATTAGGCAAAGCAAACCTTATCACGCAACTAATCAATTTAATAAAAAAAATTCAGAGGTGCAAAACAATTGCCTCATTGGTGCATAACTCTGGAAGTCTCTAAGTGCAGACATGAGAAACCAAACAAAAACCGAGAGTCAAGGCCAGACTGGGGAACCAGGAGCAGCTCTTGCAAAAAAACTCACCCCAGCCCTGCTCCCTTCGTGTCCTTGTACAATCTCTCTCTTTCAATCCATCTATTCTTTTTCTCTCTCCTTCTCTCCTCTCTTTTACATCTCATCTCTGATTGCTTGCATTCTTATGTCCCCTCCCTCCCTCTTTACCTCTCTCTTGAACACTCCCTATGCCTGCTACAAATACCTTTGGGAACTGGGGTAAGTGACAGGCCCCAGGAACTGTCCTGGGTCTACAAACTAACAGCCTGATTCATCAAACCGAAATCGGTTCGCAAAGGGCCAGATTCTGAGAATCTGGCCCTTTGCAAGCTCTATTTTTGCATTTGGGATTCATCATCCCAAATGCAAAAATCGATAATAGCGATGTCGCAATTTTGCGAAGAATTACATTTAAGGAATCTCTATTTGAGATTCCTTAAATGCAATTCATCATCCATTACAAAATTGCGAATTCGCAATTTCGGTCAGCTATTTACCATGAGGTCAAACCTCGTGGTAAATAGCGAAAACTTAGACAAATGCTTTTAAAAGCATTTTTCCAAGTTGCATGTTGCACACACACATGTCCTTTGGACATGTGTGTGCGCAACACCTGTTTAAATTTTCATTTAAGGGGTGCTACAGGGTGTCCTTTGGACACCCCTGGCACCCTTTAAATCCCTATCTTATTTGCGATTAGCAAATTGCTAATCGCAAATAAGGAATACTCCCCATTCATTCCTATGGGCCTTTTGGCCCATAGGAATGAATGGGGAGATATTCCTTATTTGCGATTAGCAATTTGCTAATCGCAAATAAGGAAGATGTAGGAATCGCATATTTTTTTGCGATTCCTACATGAATCCCGTTTTGCAAGCCTGTAATAGCGATTCCTTATGAATCGCTATTATAGACTCGCAAAACGGGTCGTTGATGAATCAGGCTGTAAGCCTCCAAGGGCTCCAGCCCACACAAGGGAAATGGCCAATGGATTAAAAGGCCTGTCCAGCCCTGCTAAGAGCTTTCAAGAGAAACCTGAAGATCAGTCTCTTTCTATAAGCCTTTGCTACTGCGAATGTAGTCATTTGGAGAATGCTTTATTTAAGAAAACTGTGCAGAGCTTACATTTAAAGATGAAATGTGTTAAATTTAAAATTTGTAGTAGGCAACCATATTTAAAAGCTATAGGCCTCTAGCATAGAAATGAAGCATGGGTTCTTAACATGACTTAACCGTTGACGCCATGAATGAATAAGAAAATATAGTAATACTGAAAGGCTTGATTTTCTCATCACACAAGCGTTGTGAAGATGCTTTCTTCTCTTTGCTGCAGATGTTGCAATTTCGGAAGCTACTGTTTATTAGCTAGAGAATAGATACTTGTTTTGTATTAGACGACTACTAGTGAGATTCTCACTGCAAAAGATGCAGACTCATGGATGATGATTAATGGGAGGAAGTTTTTGAAAAACAAGAAAGGATGTGCGCAGCATTAAAGGACATATGGTTAAAAGACAATTGTACTCTGGTGAGAAGATGGGGAGTAAACCTGTTCCCAGGAGAGTGCTGAAATCTTATTGGTCAACAAAAAGAAGTAAGAATGTTATTATTGCAACACAGAAAATATGTATTTATATGTGTGTGTTCTTAGACTAATGGCGGATTTCAATTTTCATTCATCCTTTTCCTTAGACTGAGAGCAACATCCCATATTGTTCTCCTTCTTCCTGACTCTCTGAGAGGAGACTCTCCATTGAGTTTCTTGGATTTCTCTATATGAGAAGACTTAGCTTATTTCTGGGAGGACTGTTATTCGAGCTAAGAATACTTTTCAGTTTATTATGCTAAAATGTCATGCTTATGCTGGATTCTCTCATCAGAACACTTCATGGGTATCTGAACTCAATCAATCAATCAATCAATCAAGGCATTTGTATAGCGCGCTACTCACCCGGAGGGTCTCAAGGCGCTTGGGGGGGGGGAGGGTCCGCTACAGCTCGAACAGGCAGGTTTTGAGTTGCTTCCTGAAGGAGAGGTTGTCTTGGGTCAGGCGGAGGTGGATGGGGGGGGGAGTTCCACGTCTTGGCCGTCAGGTAGGAGAAGGATCTTCCTCCCGTTTTGGCTCTTCGGATGCGGGGAACGGCGGCGAGGGCGTTTCTGGTCGATCGTAGCTGGCGGGTTGGAGTGTAGAAGGTCAGGCGGTCGTTGAGGTATCTGGGGCCTTGGTTGTGTAGAGATTTGTGTGCGTGGGTGAGGAGTCGGAACGTGATTCTCTTGCTGACGGGGAGCCAGTGCAGGTCTCTCAGGTGTCCGGCGATGTGGCTGTGTTGGGGGATATCCAGGATGAGTCGTGCTGAGGCATTCTGAATGCGCTGGAATCTTTTCTGAAGTTTGTCTGTGGTTCCGGCATAGAGGGAGTTCTAGTCCAGTCGGCTGGTGACGAGCGCCTGGGTGACCGTCTTCCTGGTTTCGGTGGGGATCCCCCGGAAGATCTTCCGTAGCATGCGGAGGGTGTTGAAGCAAGACGAGGAGACGGCGTTGACTTGTCTGGTCATCGAGAGGGAGCAGTCAGGATGAAGCCCAGGTTGCATGCGTGGTCCGTTGGTTTGGGTGCGCTGCCCAGGGCAGGGGGCCACCAGGAGTCGTCCCAGGCGGAGGATGATGATCCCAGGATGAGGACTTCCGTCTTTTCTGAGTTCAGTTTCAGGCGGCTGTTCATCATCCACTCGGCTACGTCTTTCATCCCTTCGTGTAGGTTGGTTCTGGCGGTTGCTGGGTCGTTGGTGAGGGAGAGGATCAGCTGGGTGTCGTCGGCGTAGGAGATGATGTTGAGGTTGTGTTGGCGTGCGATGGCCGCGAGGGGGCTCATGTAGATGTTGAACAGGGTGGGGCTGAGCGATGATCCTTGTGGTACGCCGCAGATGACTTCGGTGGCCTCTGATCTGAACGGGGGAGGTGGACTCTCTGGGTTCTTCCGGCAAGGAAGGAGATGATCCACTCCAGTGCCTTCTCCTGGATTCTGATGTTGCTGAGGCGCTGCACTAGGGTGCGGTGGCAGACCGTATCGAACGCCGCGGAGAGGTCCAGGAGGATGAGTGCCGCTGTTTCCCCATTGTCGAGCCGGGCTCGGATGTCGTCTGTGGCTGCAATGAGGGTGGTCTCGGTGCTGTGGTTGGCTCTGAAACCGGACTGCGAGTGGTCGAGGGATCCATTCGTCTCGAGGAAGGCGGCCAGCAGTCTGTTGACGGTCTTCTCGATGACTTTGTCCGGAAAAGGAAGGAGCAAGATGGGACGGTAGTTTTTGAGGTCGGTGGGGTCCGCTGATGGTTTCTTCAGTAGGGCACTGAGTTCGGCGTGTTTCCAGCTCTCTGGGAAGGTGGCGGTGTCGAAGGAGGTGTTGATGATGTCCCGGAGATGGGGTGCGATGATGGAGTCGGCCTTGTTGAAGACGTGGTGAGGGCAGGGGTCGGTTGGTGATCCGGCGTGGATGGAGTTGATTGTGCGGATGGTGTCTTCGGTGTTGATCGGGGTCCAGGCGCGGAGGGTGGTGGTGGGGGGCGTAGTTGTGGTCGTAGGGTGCGTAGGCTGTGTGCTGAAACTGTTGTGTATATCTGCGATCTTGCTGTGGAACAACGAGGCGAGCGAGTTGCAGAGGTCTTGCGATGGGGTGATGTCGTTGTTTCCAGCGCTAGGGTTTGAGAGCTCTTTGAGGATGTTGAAGAGTTCCTTGCTGTTGTGGGCATTGTTGGCTAGTCGTTCCTTGAATGCGGTTTTCTTGGTGGTGTGGATCAGCTGGTGGTGTTTTCGAGTGGCGAGCTTGAGGGTGGTCATGTTGTCTGGTGTCGGGTATCTGCGCCAGGCTTTCTCGAGGGCTCGGCAGTTCTTCTTAGAGCTCTTGAGTTCGTCGGTGAACCAGGATGCTTTCTTGTTGCCGGGTCTGGCGGGGGGGGGGTCTTCAGTGGAGCGAGGTCGTCTGCGCAGTTGCTGATCCACCTTGTGAGGTTGTTGGCGGCTTGGTTGGGGTTCGCTGAGCTGGCGCGAGGGTTCTGGCTCAGGGATGTGGCGAGCTGGTCGGCTGTGATCTTGTTCCAGCTTCTGCGGGGAACCTGTTGCGGGTGGTGGTGGAGCGTGGTCCTTCTGAAGCTGAAGTGGACGCAGCTGTGGTCTGTCCAGTGGAGTCCGGTGGCGTGGCTGAAGGAGATGTCCTTGCTGGAGGAGAAGACGGGGTCAAGCGTGTGGCCGGAGTAGTGGGTGGGGGTGGTCACCAGTTGCTTGAGTCCGAGGTTGGCAAGGTTGTCCAGCAAGGTGGTGGTGTTGCGGTCGTTGTTGTTCTCCAGGTGGAAGTTGAGGTCCCCTAGGAGGATGTAGTCAGCGGAGGGGATGGCGTGCGGGCTGATGAAGTCGGCGATGTCTTCACTGAACAGTGTGCGTGGTCCCGGGGGTCTGTAGATGAGGGTACCTCTGAGGGTGGTCTTGGGGTCGGTGTGTATCTGGAAGTGCAGGTGTTCGGCGGCGGCGAAGGTGTCGTCGGAGCTGGTCGTGATACCGATGGTGTTCTTGTGGACGATGGCGATGCCTCCTCCTGTCTAGTTGACGCGGTCCCTCCCGGTGATCTTGTATCCGTCCGGGATGGCGATGGCGATGTCGGGCGCTGAGGAGGCGTTCATCCAGGTTTCCGTGAGGAAGGCGACGTCTGGGGATGTGGAGTCGAGGAGGTTCCAGAGTTCGACGGTGTGTCTGTGGACGGAGCGGGTGTTGAGTAGGATGCACTTCAGGTGGTTGCTGCTGGTGCTTGGCTTGGCGGGTGCGGTGCAGATCCGGATGCAGGAGAACTTGCAGGATTGGCAGGTGAAGGGTCCGTGGGTGCCTCCTGGGGTGGCTCGGTAGCAGCCGGGGGTCCGGCCGGTGTTGAGTGCGTTGAGGGTGGCTGCGTCATAGGTCCGGCTGGTGGGCTGGCATCTGTGGGGGACAGGGGTTCTTGCACTGGGCGCGCATTCAGCGCACAATCGGCGCGCCCGCTGCGCGTCAAGGATGCGCGTACGCATGCGCTCTGCCATAAGGAGAGTGGGGGGGCGGGGCGAGGGAAGAGCAGCTGGGAGGCGGGAGCGGGGTGGCGAGTGGGGGGGAGCGTGCGGAGATGCTGGAGGGAGGGGGGTGGGGCCGCGGGGGAGCAGCGGCAGGGAGCGGGGTGGGGCAGGGAACAACGAGGACAATGGGACAAAACTTACAGGGCAACACTAGAAAAACGAGAAAACGGCAGCAAAATAAGCAGCTGACACGAGAAAAACAAGCAAGCACAGGGAAAGTCAGGGACAGGGGCCAAACCAAGACAGGGGCAGTCTTGACTCGGCAGCGGGGGCGGCAGCGGGAGGGGATCGGGTACACTCGGGGTGGCAACGCGGCAAGAGGAGCAACCGGACTGACCAGGTCAGGTCAGGTCGCCTTTTTTCCTTCTCACATTTAATTTTATTTACTTAGAATGTGGGAGTTTCTTTATGGGACACGCTTGTTGCATTATTATTGTATCAATTGCATTATTGATTAATATATTGATTTACCTAAGTGTCTTATATCGATTGATTGCTCATAATACCCTTTGATAATGAGACTTGGAAAATAATTCTTTAATAAGGACAAACAAAAATATTTAAAATAAAATCCTTAGTCATGCTAAATCTCTTTATTGACTGAATTGGACGAAATAATAATTGATAGCATTTTATATTGACTGTAGCTCCTTACATCTCTGTCGGCATCAAAGATCGACCTGTACACCGGTTTATGTTTCATGAGTAAGTGAAAGGAAAACCCTGTACAGGGAAATGGACAATGGATTAAAAGGCCTGTCTGGCCCTGATAAATGCTTTCAAAAGTAACCTGAAGAACAGCCTCTTTCTAGAGGATTTCTTCTACCTCCCTGAAACCACTGGAACACACTCTCTTCTTACAAGTGACAGGGAACCCATAAATACAGCCCACCTTTCAATGATGCTTGGGCCATCAGCAGTAGGATTTCCCACTCCCAGGTCCTTCTGCATCCCCCAAAGCGTCGGACAGAAATTCGTAATGGACTAACACATGTAAATTGTCTAATGCAGTACACTGGCTTCTGGCTACAAGTTGGAGCTACACAACCAATAAAAAAAAAATTTTCGACAATATGTGAGTGATTTTACTGGATTATGTTGAGCATGTTCTTTTAAAGTATAAAGCAAAAACAGGTAGCAATTAAAAGATGAAGGGTAGCTATAAACTCCACCTGAAATAGGTTTATTGTTTTCCAATATGAATTTAATCGTTTTGAGATAGGTTTTAAATGTGAAATTCCCAGGATAGGAAGATACATTCAGTGGCACTGTCGTTGTTTAAAAGAAGAGCAAACCTCAGCCCCAGCAGAACAGCTCATTAGCTGATACTGAGCGATAGCAGTTTTCATAATCTAAGGCCCAAGGGAGTAGCATATTCTTTTTAGTGCTCGCGTGGTGGAAATAAACACAGTCTACAAATGGAATCTCATTTCCAGTCATGAATCCTGGCGCATATTTCAGCATCCATCGCTTCTCTCTTCCTGTCTGTCATACAACCTTACAGATTGGTGAGAACAGTAAGAGGGCAGCAAGCAAACAGAAGGACAAGACCTCACATCATAAATAATTCAGACACAAATGTAAATTCAGACACACTGAATGTCAACAATAGGGAGGCAGCCTGAAGATACCCCTCTAAATGCAAGACCAGCGCGCAAACCCTGGGGATTGCCCCAAACCTCTTCAGACATGGACATCAAAATGCATCAGTTCCATCTCCCTTCAAGCTGCAAAAGTATGCATCGTATGCATATCTGACAATCTGGCATAAATTATGATGTATTAAAGGTAGCAATGGGTGCCCTTTCTGAGGTAAAGGTATATGATGCTCATTTTGGCATGCAAATAGTAGAAATGTTGGGTTGCCGTGGCTCTCATGTTTTTCTTATGTTCATATGTTCATATCAATTACCTCATCCAATGCCAGGGTTATATATGCAGACTTCAACGCTGGCGGCGCCAGGTGCAACATTCTTTTTTGTTGCCCCCGAAAACCTTATACATAAATCCCCTCACTACTACCCTCCAACAGCACCCTCATATCTCCATAGCGCCTCTCTGATATGCATTTCATTTTGATAGCGCTACTCATAGTTCACTCATGCTGAGTTCTGTGATCTGCCTAGTACACGTTCTTTGCAGCAGGCACATCAACCCCCTGCGCTACTCTATGACAAGTGAAAACTGCCACTAGACAAAACTCTGATCTCTCTCCAGCAGGAAAATTTTTCACTAAAGTTATCTTGACATTTTTATTGTTGGCTGGAAACTGCTGGACACACAAGGAACTCTGCAGCACTTGCTTTTAAACCTATTTTTAAACACAGCGCCCCCTGAGGTCAGCGCCAGGTGAGGCTGCACCGGTAGCACCGCCCTAAAGCCGACCCTGTGCAGAAGCCTGGTTAAACCAAAAAGATGTAGTTTCAATTCAGAACTCTCAAATACTATGCATGGATGTTCAACGCAAAACTCACCACACATTTGAACCATCCACCTCTTAGCCCTGCCAGCATCAAATCAAATGCACGTGTGTGAGCATATTGTCACATGAGCTAATCAGTTTTACTAGGCACAGGGAGGATTGAGGTTTGAGGATGGAATTGATCCTACTGGTGTATGCTTGCCTTGGTGCAAAGAGGAGGATTCTGCCTTCTTCTCCACCTCAGCGTATCAAATGCTAGTCAAGTGCAGGAGAATTAGAATGCAAAGAAGGATAATATTTGACCTATGTCTGCCTTGCCTAGTCTCATAGAAATATGATCATGCACTGCGTTGAAATAGACATACATTAATTTTTACACCCCTTATTTAGGATTGAGAAAAGAGTCAATGCTTTTTCAGATGAAGGGCTTTTCATGCCCCTTCTTGTAGATTGTGCTGACATCACACGTGGGTGGAGGGCAAAGAGCTTGCCAACCAGCTTTCGCCGGAAAACAGAAGCTCCCAATCTCCTATTCTTAGTAGTAGCCACCCCCTGTCTCCTAACCCATGTCTTTTAGAGACATCCACCCCAAGCTCTAGAGTGCTGTGCTTTATTCTCACCCCATAGATTTTGATAATGAAAGCAAATGATTTACAAAGGCATGAGTAAATGTTTGTTTGACATTTATCCAGCTTAGTATTCACTTTCAGTTGTAAGGGCATATTATGGAGGCCCCAAAGGATGCACTGCCCTCAAAGCAGCAGCCAATGATTTGTATCTGTGGCGGTAAGATTAACTTTTTCCTTTAGCTTTTGTGGTCTTCTGTCAAGTAAAATTCCTTACTTGTGTGATTAATTTACAGAAATAAATTTGTAAGTAAAATTATCAATGTGTCAGTGGAGGCACTCTGTAGAAAGACATAGCCCGAAAAATGTAACCAGGTGTATAGCATTCTTTTATTATGATGAGACATATTATTTATGCATATGCTTGTATGTGCATTCCATATTTCCTCCCTTAAAAAGCTTTGTGTTCTAGTCTCAGTTACATGTCTGCACCACTAACAGAAGCCGCATACAGTATTTTTTGGAAAGTAGACAGGTAGGTGAACGCGCAGACCCTGGCGAGCACTTCCAATCTACCTGCAGGATGATTCAGCGTTTCGCAAATCTCTCCTCAACCGATGTGGAGAACTTCCATTCCCCTCTTCCCGCTTCTGGGCAATGGGTTAGAAGCATTGCATGCCTCCGTACAAGGGGCAAGTAATTAACTCCCGATATTAACCATTTCCCCCTGTCTTCCACCCCTCCCCAACAGAACTTACTTAGGGGAGGCCGCAATGGTAGAGATTGGGGGCTAGCAATTGCAATCGATTTCGCAAATTCAAGGTGGGCGGAACTCTCCAGAATTCGGCAACATTTGTACGCAACTCCGTGGAATTCAGCACAGTAAAACTCTGCGAATTCTCCCCACCCTTAATTCTAACTAGAGGAGTCCCATATTGCTTTATAGGTGACGGTGTAACTGAAAGTATATATGTTGGCAATTGCCCTTTCTACAGGATCACCCCACACTTTTTTTGCCTTCCTCCTCCCCTTTTTGTTGAATTCATTTTTGTTGGCTTTAGGATTCTAAACACTTTACCACTGCTAATCAGTGCTAACATGCATATGCTCTGTACTTAAAGCATGGTAACCTGGTCTTATCCACAACTGGCATAGTATATTTCTTGCAAATCCCTAGTAAAGTGCACTTTATTTGCCCAGGGCCTTTATATTAAATGCTACTAGTGGGCCTGTAGCGAAAAACAAATTTAGCAGTTTTTTTCTACCAGGACATGTAAAACTCAAAAGTACACGTCCTACCTTGTAAATACACTGCACCCTGCCCATGTGACTGCCGAGGGCCTTCCTTAGGGGTGAGTGATATGTAATAAAAGGGAGAGTTTGGGCCTGGCAAGTAGTTTAACGTGCAAGGTCAAAATGGCAGTTCAAAACTGCACACACAGGCTCTGCAGTGGCAGACGTGAGCCATGTTTAAGGGCTACTGAATTGGGTGGCACAATCAGTGCTGCAGGCCCACTAGTAAAACCAAAGGGGATGATGGATGGAGTGTTGAACATTGCAAGCACTCACCCCCAGTCAACTGATCTGGGTTTAATCCATCATCATTCTTTAGCTCTCTCCGCCACCCCAGTTCAGACATGGCCATATGCAAATCAGTCTGACCCTGTGCCTCATGGGAACAGTCCAGCCCGAACTGCCAAGCCATGTCTTCCCTGAACCGGAAACAAGCATCCTGGGACCGGTTTCTGGCTAATCAATCGTCATCAGCCAGGCTAGCTTGAATCCAGTGGCAGAGTGAGCAAGGGACCCACGTCTAGGCATACCCTGCCAACTTAGGGTGAACAAAGCAAAACCAAAGGGGATGATGGACGGAGTGTTGAACATTGCAAGCACTCACCCCCAGTCGAAAGATCTGGGTTAAATTCATTGTTCTTTTGCCCACCACGCCACCCCAGTTTGGACCCAGACATATGAAAATCAGTCTTGACCCTGTGCCTCATGAGAACAATCCAGACCGAACTGCCAGGCTAGGTCCTCCCTGGACCGGAAACAAGAATCCTGGGACCGGTTTCAGAGTATGTCACCCTTCTTCAGCCAGGCTAGCTTGTATCCAGTTGTACAGTGAGCAAGGTACTTACATCTGGGCATACCTATCCCACTTAGGGCGAAAAATGTTACAGCAAACAAATGATGGACGGAATGCCAACAATACAAACATTCTCCCCCAGTCAAAAGATCTGGGTTAAATCCATCATTCTTTTACCCCGAAACCGGTCTTGGATGCTTTTTTCCGGTCCAGGGAGGACCTGGCTTCGCAGTTGGGGCTGGACTGTTCCCATGAGGCACAGGTTCAAGACTGATTTGCATATGTGTGAGTGAGAAGGACTGCGCCTGTTCTCTACATGCTTGAACCTAAGATTCTCCAAGGGCATGCTGGCTTGCCTCCTGTCTTTTAAAGTCTCAGGGACACAAAAGAATTCTTGCAACTCTGCTAGTGCTACCAGCCTCTGCCATCTGTGAGTTCTACCCTTTCGTGAAGTGCCCCTTCAGTTCTAGACATTAAAAATGGGTTCTGTAGTTGGTTTTTACAAAAATTGATGCAGTGACACCTTTGTGGCGATTGGAACTGATGCAGTACCCTCTGACGCAGTGCAGTTTCGACAATGACAAGGATTACAAACTGAAATTTTCACCGACAATCCAGTGTCGACTACGAGGCTCGACTCAACGCATCGACCCGACTGCATGAATTGGAACCGACGCAGGGATTCCTCATCGCCGATGTTTGCTCCATACAGGGTACTTTTTCAGCAGGCATTGTGTGGGGCCTGCAGCCGGCCTGCACTTCATCGCGGTTGGCCTGAACTTTGGATTTACACCAGTCTAGCGTGACCTCAAGTAACCTTTTAGCGTTTTTGACTTATACGCAGTGTTTTTGTATGTAATCTTAACAAATTCATATCTCAACTTATACCTATTGGATTTTGGTTGTTTTGCTCTTGTTTTGTTCAATAAATCAAGCTCTATATTTCTAACCAGGTGTGGATTATTTTTGAATGGTGTTTCTCACTGGTTTATCGTAATAAGTGTTGCACAAATACTTTACACATTGCCTCTTAAGCTAAGCCTGCCTGCTCCGTGCCAAATTACAACAGGGTGAGCTCAGATTAATTTAGGGAGTGCTTCTAATTTACCCTGACTAGAGAAGTGGTCCCTACTTGGACAGGGTGCATACCTCTGCCAACTAAAGACCCCACTTTTAAATCTATGGATTCACATATTTGGCCCAATTCACAAAGAAAGTCAGAAAATTATAGACCGAGATTTGTGCTACGACCTAATTATCAGACTTTATGAAATTCTCAAACGTTCATTGAACCAATACAGCTAGGCAAATATACTTGATGCGAGAATCCTCTGGAAACGCATTGTTTTCAATTGGGGTCGACATCTCTATGTGCAGTAAAAGGTATAGTTGAAATGTCAGCTACCTGGCTCACTGCTGGGATGTAAACCTGACTGACAATGAGCACCCAGGTCGGAGGTATTACTTGTTTAACATGCTGTAGGCTTTTTATAGCGAAATCATTGTGTATCAAAATTTAATTGGTGTTTCACTGTTTGATGTATTATGAATAATACTAAGCTAGGCGTTTCAATTCTTTATATTCAGTAGGGTCTAATTATTGTTTTACATTGAACATTTCACAGCAGCAATATAAACACTCTACAGGAAAGTTATTTTTTTGTACAAAGCAGTGTTTTTTCCAGAACTCCTGAAAATCAGCTCATGATTGTCAAATTAGTTTACTCACAGTGATGCAAGTGACTAAGATGGAGGCCGGGAATCCAAGTATTAACAGCAGTTCTGGGTTCTTCATAAGTGTATCATCGGAGGATGGGGGGAGGAAAGGCCTTCAAGGCTGTGAGTGGACTCTTTGGTAGGATGCCCGCCATGTTTCCCGTTGCCCAACAGAATGAGTCACTGAGTGGCATTCAAGAGGATCCAAAAAGGAGGCGTGGCTTGTTACCCCCATGAACTCAAAACAATACAGTGCTGTTAGAAGTAGTTTGTGGGCGACAGCAAAACAGAGCATCCGATGTAAAAGGTTTGGGGCAAGTCTTCGAATTGGCAGATAGGAAACCCCACTAAGGATGTTGTGAGAGAGGGTCAGGACAGAAGTAACGAAGATTGATGCCAAAAAATAGACTTATTTTCCGGTTCAGCCTCCTACGCGTTACTATTATTTTTGACAGGCTGACAAGTGAGTAACCATATATAGGCTTCCATCTAGTAGCACGTGCTGGGAGATGGGGTCCGCTGTGTGCAATGGATAGATGCTAGATATGGGAAACTCGGTTTATTACATAGTGTACTCCATTCTGTGACCATGGCAAGTTAATTTACTTACTTTAGCCGAGACTGAAGAGAGATCAAAGGATCAGGCGCTGTCAAAGCCTAAAGCACGTTCCCATCAACACTGAAAGGGCCATTATCGCCGCTTTAGCAGGACTTTTTCCCGCTACAGAGGCGATAATTTTATCGCCGTATTACCTAGCTGTCGCTAACACTAGTTAGCAACAGCTAGTAGGAGATAGCGATCATCTTGGGGCCCGATTTGCATGTCAGCGATAATTATCGCTAATGACATGCAAAGTAGGCGTGCTAAGATGTTAGAGACTGGAAACAGTAGCTAATATCGCTATCTCCTATTACCAACAATGGCTTAGTTTTGGAAATATTCGCGCTAAGCGCGAATATCTCCAAAAGCTAACGCCTGCCCGGACCATTTCTTAGCCATGTTATCCAATGAGAGGTGGATAACATGGCTAAGAGCATTGTCATGGTAATGCCTGAATATCGCTGTATTGACAGCGATATTCATGCATTTCGCCCGTTTTTTATCGCTTCTGAGATAAACCTTGATAATAGCAAGGTATCTCAGTGATAAAAACAGGTGAAGGGCGGCAATAGGAATATTCCCGCTAAGTCAACATAGCGATAATTATCGCTAGTTGTTGGTAATATGCTCCTGAGTTTGGCATGAAAATGGAGCAATCTTGAGTGAATTACACTAAAAATACTTGTTAAAACATACTGTGATAGAACTTAGATTACAAAACCTGTCTGGTCAAGGTCATGGCAGGTCGAGGTCATGGCCTTGTTGATGTAATGTTCATGTCGATGTGGTGGCATCGAGCTAGCTTCATAGAATCTTTTATACTCTCTGCATTTTTTTTTTTTGTCAGTACTATCAAAGCAAAAAATATCAATAACAAAATACAAAGTAAACAAGACCTTTCACTATGATGAGATGTGGCCTAGCAGTTTCCAAAATCTTGCTCCATTATGAATCAGTGTCTCTGGAAAGCAGGACACTAACAGGTTCTGCCCATAGGCTCAGCAAACCTAGGGACAACCGCAAAGTACAGAGATGCCCCCCACCCTGCCCGGCGTATGGTTATCTCTTTCCTCTAGTAACATTTAAGCAGACGATGTCTTAGTCCCTGAATATAAGTAGCCTCCAAATAGCAATTTGAGTGCAAACTGAAGGTCACGCTCAAACTCGTATCACAGGTAATGCAGTAATTTTGTATGCAGGTATGCAGTATTACATCAGGCATAATTACCCTGGATTTTTCTGGGGAAAAAATTCTGTAGATCTGAAATGGAGAAATTAGTCCTTCGGATTACTTAGAATACTAGCATCCCAAAAATACAGATACCCCTGGTGTTGGAAATTCTTAGGGCAAAATTATTGAACCAGTATGAGCAATGTGGGGCTCAGTGGTCATTGGCGTGAAAAATAACAGTGGCATGCAACTGGGATTTCAGTCTGCAGTGAGAAAAGATATAGGACCTCATTACAATGTCAGTGGGATCGACACCGACGGCATGTTGGTGTCGGTCCCACTGACATCTGTGTCGGGGGTCAAACCGCCCCATTACGGTGTGGTCAGCCAGACCACATTGGTCAGGTACGACCGTCGGGCAGTCGGTTGGATTACATTCCCCACAATGAAGGCGGTGCTTTCTCAGGCACAGCTGTGAGGATTAGGATCCTTCTGCCAGCCTTTTCATGTCGGTTCTTCCACTGTAGCCCTCTGCTATAGGCAATGGGGCGCCTCTGGTGCCCTCCTAAACATCCATGCATCGTGGTTCAGGCCCCACATGGTGTCTGCCACAAGGTGCATGGATGTTTTAAAAGTGGATATTTTCTATTGCAGCTTGTGCTGCGGCTCCAGCACAAGCCACAATGGAAAGCGTACACTTTCTGACCGCCATGAAGGCTGTTGCATCCAAATAATGGAAGCGGGACCGCCGACCCCTTGTCTGTGGGTCCAGCTTCCTCTATGGTGCCGGTTGTACGCTAATCCGACCGGCATCATAATAGGGCCCTTAGTCTGGAACAGCTCATTGAGCGTGTCAGTTAATAAGTACCAGTACTAGGATATCAATGTATAGTTCCATTCAACCTAAGGATGCATTCTGGGAGATGAATGTATGTTTCTATACTAGGAACCGATGAAAGCCAGAATCGACGTGTGTTGAAGAAGCTTTATGAGTGGAAAGGGACAGGAAATCTCAGAAGAGAACACTGCAAGAGCTTTGTGGATGACTAAATACTGAGCTAGAAATGCTTCTTGACAGTCAGTGCTACAAGGCCATACAAATGGCAGAATGTGAGCTATACATATTCCAGTAACACCATTCTGCTCTGAGGAAAGAGGTGCTTTGGTAAAGGTCTTGAAGGTGTCACTACCGGCATACAAGATGAAGCTTAGGACAGCGGTCACACCAATGGGACGGTGGTATCCCATGCAAGTCAGAACAGATGGATGATGATGTCTGATATGTCTCTGATTTGAAATATCTTACATGCCACAAGCCACACCATTGGAGTATGGCAAGAGCTCTGTGGGTGTGTCAGTAACAGGACACAAGTAAGGATAGAGATACTTTCTGGGATCTTTGTGGTTTTGGGGATAGCACTTCAGGAAGGAGCTCACTCAAGAGGTGCATTGTGAGATGTTTTAACATAGGGACAGCAGAGCAGAAAGAAGTTCAGAATGGAGATGCATTGTGAGAGCTCTGCAGATGTCTCAGTATTTGGATTGTAGTGCATGTTGCAGCTTTAAACAGAGGTGCATTGTTAGAGCTCAACGGGTGTCTGATTACTGTGGATAGCACTGCAAGGGGGACAGAAGAATGCAAAATGTGGTCTGTGGACAGTGTTAGTTCCATACATAAGGAAGGAGGTCTGTGAACAGTGGTAGATCAGCTCCACACCTGTGGTGGTGGGGTAGGGGGTCGGGGGGCTGTGTAGAATAGTAGCTCCAAACATAGAGAGGGGGGGCTCTGAGGAAAGCGGCAGCTCTACAGAGTGGTGTGGGCAGTCTGTGGACTATGTAAGTCCCAAATATAAAGGGAGTCTGTAGACGTTGCTAGGTGTGCAGTTCTGGGGGGGGGGGGGGGGGTTGTGGATTGTGCAAGCTGTGCTATACACACAGAAGCGGTTTGTGGACCAAGAAGTGTCTGGCCACAAAATGGTGATGGTCTGTGGTGAGGAATAGATCAGCACAACAACCCTGGATGGCTTATGGACTTAGTTTATCACACAAAGGGGTCTGTTGATCGCGATAACTCCACACAGGGGGGTGGGGGGGGGGGGGGGGGGTCTGTGGATAATCCCTGCTTTGCTTTACATAGCAAGGTGGTGTGGCCAGGGGTATACCAGCTCCACACCCTGGGGAAGTTTGTGGACTTCATACATGGAGGGAGGTCTGTTGACATGCGTGGTTTAGCTCTACACCCACAGGCGGTCTGTGGATGATGGTAGCTCCACACTTGTGGGGGTGGTCCACACTCAGTGTTGGAAAACAGACAAAGCTAATTCCACATATAACCATATAAAGGAGGTCTAAAGCCTGTAATACGTCCACTCATGGCAGGTGGTCTGTGATAGTTTCTGCTGTGCTTCACTCTTATAGGCAGAGCCACTGGAATGATGTGGAAAGAAGAGACAAATTATTCAGCGTAATGTGGCACATTTTGTGATGGTATTACTTCATTATTTTGTCATTCTTACAATTGCTAACACAGTCTGGACATTTATTGCACCTCATTAGTACCAGTTTAACATCCAAACATAGCAATAAGCAACAGAAATGTGACCAGCCCGTTTTTACAACGGGCCTTCCACTGGTGCGCTGTGGTTTTAGCAATTTGTGAATCATTTGAGATAGAAACTATGGGGCATATTACCAAGGAATAGCGATATTTATCTCAAAATGTGCTTAGTGCATTTTTTTTAACGCTCCCTATCGCTGGATATATTAGCAGAGAAAACATGCTATTAGCAACGTTATTCTCCATTGTGCTAAAATATCGAGCGATAGCTTCGAAATGCGTGAATATCGCTGAGAATACAGCGATATTCACGCATTAGCAATGAAATGTTATCCACCTCCCATTGGATAACATGGCTAAGAACTGGTCTGGGCAGGTGTTAGTATTTTGAGATATTCGCACTTAGCGGAAATATTTCCATCACTACGCCTGCCTTGCTAATAGGCGATAGCGACGTTAGCGACTGCTTTTTGTCGGTAACTGGCTGGGTACGCCCACTTTGCATGTCATTAGCGATAAACATCGCTGACATGCAAAGCGGGCCCCAAACCGCTCGCTATCGCCCAAAAGCTGTCGCTAACATCAGTTAGCGACAGTTTGCTAATAGGGCGATAGAATTATAGCCGCGTAGCGGCCGAAAAAGGCCGCTAAAGCGGCGTTAATTGCCTATCGCCCAGCTTGATAATATGCCCCTATTTTTTTTGTTAAAATCTGCAGATTAAGCGGCAGATGATGGATTTTGTGGCAAATACTGCAAATTTACAAGCAGGCGAAAAACGTCACAGCTGCATAATTACAGTAGCCCTGCTTAGTTATAGGTGCCTACTATGGTGTGTTTATTCCACACTTGTGGACAGAGGTAGACCAGCCCACACAACAACAAAAAGATCGAAATGTTATCAAAGTATGACTTGAAGTGAACTTTATTGGGAGCTAGAGTTCTTTGCTCAGAGCCCCTCAAGTCTGCCACTGCCAGGCGCATGCGAAAGCACACAGGCACACATACACATGTACACACACAAACACACACTGTTGCTCTGTAATGTCCCTCTCTTCCACTAGTCCTCTTTGCTTTCTCAATTCTGTCATATTCTTGCCTCTACTGTATTCATCACTCTAGAAGGCACTCTCGATGTCTCTCACACGTATTTAGCTATAACCTCTCTCTCACAGATGCACACACTGAGCAGATGGTGGTGTCCTCTTATTCTCCACTGCTTTTTTTTTACTTACCCTGTTTGTAGTTCCACTTTCTCGCCTCTAGTCTGTTACTTTTCTCCTCTCTGTTTCTTTTCTCACCTGGCTCTTATAATGTCTCTCTTACTTCTCCCTCTCTCGTTTGTCTCTCTTCTCTCACCAATACCTCTACGCTGTCTCTCCCTCTTGTTGGCCTGTCTCTCTCCATCCCACTCTCAGCACTCTCGGCATCTCTCCATTCTTCTATCTCACTTCTCTTTCTCGGCTAGTTTCCCCTCTATTTCACTTTTTTTATCCGCCTAACATGCCCAGGAGATAGAGAAAGAATTACAAAGACACTTTTTGCAGAGCCACCAAATATCAAATTAATTAAAATTGTTGCAACTTTGTTACTTTCTCCTCACCATCTAAGATTTTCCACAGAGTAGGCTGCAGCAGTTGTATCTCTAACGGTAGGTGAGGGGCACCGTTCCTGGGTGAAGCTTTTGTCCCTCCACCTCCCCCCCGCACTGTGGTGGCTGCGGGGCCCTGTGTTCAGTCGCGGCCGACATGGCTCGTGGGTGGCGGGGCGGGCACGAGGAGGGGATTTGGGGGAGCGGGTGTTGCACGGGTGGGGAGGGGGGATCAGAAATAAAAGACTTTTAAAACTTACCTCGGGGCAGGGTGCCGCCTCTTTTCTTCTCCTGCTCTCCTGCCTCTGACAGGAACAGGAAGCAGGTAGCCAGGCTCCCTCCCCAAAGCCAATCACAACGCTGCAATGCAGCATTGTGATTGATCTTAGAGCCTTGACACAGCGCTCAGCCAGGGGCTAGAGGGGTGGGCATGTTCTCCATTCAGGCTGTAATGTAGCCTGCATGGAGAACAGGGAAGTGCACATGACTGGTTTGGGCGGCCCGACAGTCATTGCACACTTTAGGAGTGGGGAAACCACTCCTCCCCTGCTCCAAGAGCAAAGCAGCCCTGCCCACCCGCCCGACGCAAAGCAGAAGGACACGAAACATAAAATGACAATAACTCTACGTTACTGTCATTTTATGTTTCTCACTTCTTAAAAACAGTGGGGCGACGCTCCTCCGCCATAGCGGAGGAGCCGCCCCTGCCTGTGTCAAACCCCTCAATCTACCAACGAAGGTAGCCAATGACCCTTTATGTACGAGCAATCCAGGCACAGGGAGCAACGGATCAGCTTCAATGTCAGGAATTGTATATTTTCATCCATTTCTAGTCCCTGATGAGATGTATTCTGTCTATAAGCATCTCACAGACAGCACCAGCAGAACTACAGCAGGGCCTTGTCAACACAAAACACACTGAAGCAGTGATGTGGAAGAAGCGGGGTCCAGAAACTGTGCCCGACATGCCAGATTAGTACACAGAGAGGACAAATGACGACAAGGAGAGAGAAACAGAGACTTTGTCTGATACCGCTTTTGAATTGACCTTTTCACAAAAAAACACCTATATGCTTTACATTGAGAGGAATCAGTTATAAAAAGGTGACTTTTGGTAGAAAACCAGTAGTTGGAGCATAAATACACGTTTTGGTCCATACATTACAACAAAAATATGGAATTACAGTAGAAAATACACATTATGTTTACTTGGGCAACAAGAAAAGATATCTATGATGTGTTATTGTAATTCCAACTATCTGCATTTGCCAACAAGCTATCCTCATATGCTGGCGAAAAAAACTCAACCTGCAGTTTGCACCAACAGGGTCGTCCTGGGACAGACTATAGTCTGGAGCACCAAAAGAAAAGTGGTCCCAATTAGTGAATCAGATAGCTAAAAAAGTGTCCCTCATTTGCAAGCTGGAAAAGTTTTGAACTTGTAAAGGGACACAGCATAGGCAGATGTTTTGCAAGGTACTGAAGACTGCTTGCATTTGTACTTGCTGAAGTAAATGTTTGTAGTAATATCAAGGAAATCAGTAGTAAAAACTGTCTCACCTTACCCTAAAAAAGGCCCACACACAGCCAGACCAGCCTTTTTGGCACTGCCAGATTGTACAATAGACCTACATTGTCCTACAATGTTCTTCTTTATTCACTAACTTTTACAAAATTATCCTGAATGTGGACTGAAGTGTTTTCAAACAATCACATTTTAACATCTGTAAAATAATAAGGCGACCACCTTCTGCCTCAACTTTCGATTTTTTTCTACAAATATCTTGTGAAATTGCAGGTGACAATATTTTGTCGATTAAAGCATCCACATTCTTAAAAGATGCGCATGTACATAATGAGCCCGTGCACCCTCTACATATTGCAATGTCACTGGCTCCAACACGTGCAGTCACGTGAACTCCATGAGTTGTAGCCACAGACAACTTCATTAAAATACACTCTTGTAAAACTACAGACCTGTCCTCTCACCAGTTGGCATCACGTGAACGTACACATTTGGCATGTATCAAGCTAAAGAAACCAGATCCCAGAAGACAGTGCCAAAAATCCAGGCCACTGCAAAAAACATATATCCAAAAACAATTGTGACTAGTGATTTTAAGACATATTTTTGAAGTCATCACACGTGAACTCAGTGGAAGAGCTTTCTAGTTTTATCGTATCAGATATTAAAATGATCATAAACACCATTGCCTTGCTAACTCTGAGTTTAAAAAAAAGTCATCAAATCTAAGATAATCCCATGACGTGAATAAGAGGAAAAGAGTAATGAGAAAACTGGAGAAACACTGGTGATAGTTATAGGATCCATATTAATTCAATAGCCTTTAAATCTAGGCACGCATGCATAATATGGTGATTAGGAATATGAAGACGCAATACTCCAGATGCTACAAAAAGTATTCCATCAAACTTCCAACAACAATATTCGCGTTACCACAGGAACATCCTGTGCCAATTCGTTTCCTACACTGCCCTCCCCCCACTACACACCGAACAGTATTCTACATATGGAAATTCTTAACGAAAGACTCGCCTTACAACGAAACACAAAAAAACAGAAAGACCAACGTACTATCAGAGAGTATATTGACAAAGTCAATTTTCCAAAACAATGAATGATGGGAAAAGGTAGGGCTCACACTAGTGAGTCAATTTATACTGAAGGTTGTAGTTGCCCTACTCTGATAAGGAGAAGTCCCTTCACAACCCTCAAAAAGACAAGTCTTCCGCCTGATTAGGAGTGCCAACTTTATAACAGAAAACCTCCAGAATCTCGTGCAGTATCATACAATTCACTTCAGGGAAAAATTTCTAGAACACGATCAACTAAAAACTAAAAATAGACATTTTCAAATAATGTTTAATTGCAACAACCAGTTGGCTAGGTGTTGCACAGGTCTGTAGAATGAACAGCATATTTACAATAATTGCGATGCCTGTATTTTGGCTCTTTGCCATCTCTCAGTTGCCTTTCATGCTGTCAACCACAACACTCCGATTCATAATATTAGTTGTAGTGGGCTGAAATGGTTCTCCACCTTCCTCAACAGAAGAGACTAGATCAGAGGTCTCTAACCATGTCTATATTGAGAGCTACTTCTAATAAATTAAAATCATCCTGGGCTACTGCCTAGTATAGGAATCAGATAAGGGTAAATAAGACTCAGACAACAAATGCTGCTCCTGGAGAACCCCTAGTTCTACTGCAATGAGCCTAATGCATTGAAGTGCAATATCAGGAAAGATTTACCTATAGGGTTCCCAGGTACCACATGTGTCTCTTTCTTCTTTTCTGTCTGGGTCTGATTGTCTATTTATCTTGCAATATATTGGATGACACAGCTCCCGTTTGAGAGCCCACGCCCCAAATACTTCCATTACCTGTCTAGTTGTCTAGTTGTCCCAAAGTTTACTGACTAATGTCCACAAGGAAGCAAATCAGAAAGATATTTTCTAAGCATATATATTGTACCCTTTACAAGAACCAACAGCATTAGTTTATTTTGCCCAGTAAATGCACACTTCATTGCACTCTACAAGTAACCATGTCTCTGCTGCCTCTCCTGTGCTCAACGGCATTACATGTTAGGCAGTCATGAAACGTAACTCAATCCATGAAGATATCGGGGGAGGAAGTAACAAATTATGGAGAAAGGAAAGAAAAGAAGGGTAAGAAGGACGAACGCAGAAAAAGTTGTGAAGGGCAAATGGGAAAGAATAAAAGCACAAAGAGAGAAGAAAATTGGAAGAAGGAATGGAGAAAGTGAGAATGAAGTGGGAGGAGAGAAGGAGAAGCAAATGAGAAATTAGAGAAAAGGAAATGAGAAAAAAGGAGTGAAAGAAAGGACAGAGTGAAATTAGAGAGGAAATAGAGAAAAGGAAAGAAGAAGCAGAAAGGTGGGAGCAAGAAAGCAGAGAATGAGAGAATGAAATGGGAAAAAGGAAATAATGAAGAAGAATGAAGGAGAAAATGAGAGAAGAGAAAGGGAGAAGAGAAAAACAAGTGAAGGAAAGGAGAAACAGAAGAGAAAGGAAAGACGAGAAGGAAAAGCGGAAAGAAGTAAGGGAGAATGGAAAGTTAAAATAAGGATAGAAGAAAAGGAGAAAAAAGAAGTGAAGGGAATGAGAAGGTTAGAAGAATTAGAAAAATGAAAGGAAGGAAAAGGAGAAAGGGAGTGGAGAAAAGAACAAATAGTAAAGGAGAAAAGGGAGAGAACTTGATGACAGAAAGGAAAGAAGAGGTAGGAAAAAGAAAAGAAAAGAGAGTCGAGAACGGACTGGTAAAAAAAGAGAAAAAAAGATAGAACCAAAGGAGAAAAAGAAACTGTGCAGGTGCACAACCAACGATCTAATAAAACTGAAAGCATTTCGCAAAAGCTGGCATGCAACTATGAATGAAGAAGCTAAAGCATATAACTAAAGAATAATCACTCTTCATAACTGTCTGTGCTGCGGCTGGCCGCGCTGTTAGAGGATCAAGCCTCACAGAACTAAAAGCAGATCTTTTTAAAGTCGTGTCTTAACAATTGGGCGCTAAAAATTCGATCGACTGTCAGGCAGTTTTGATGTGCGACCTACTCAGTAGCATCCAGCTAGCTATAGGTAGCACACAATCGATCTGTTGGAGACCACTGGTCTAGATTGTACAAACTAAATTCTCCAAATCCTAGGGGGCAGATTTACAAGCCCCTTGCGACACATTTACGCTGCCGTTGCGTCACTTTTGTGACGCAGCGGCGGCGTAAACCATGCGCCAAGTAGCGACTTATTTACAATGTGACGCACCTAGGCAGATGCGTCACGTTGTAAAGCTCTGCGCCACAGGAAACCTGCGACAGGTTTCATGTGGGTGTTCTGTCGCAGGGTGAGCGTTCCCTCGCAGGAAAGCAGCGTAAAACTGACGCAGATTTCACTGAGGCTGTTTTACGATCCTGCTACGTCAAATCCTTATGCCTGCTTGTAACAGGCATAAGGAGTGAGGCAACATGTTGAGTATGGGTGGCCCATGTGCATTGCAGGAGTTACGTCGCGCTTGCGACGCGACTCCAGCAATGCGCCGCCCGAGCGCCTCAAGATGCGTCACGCATCTGCCCCTCCTTGCACCATGGTGCGCCGCATTGTAAATGCAACGCATCCGTGGTGGCGCAAGGGCGGAGGATTACGTTACGCATCTGTTCTGGCGCATCCCTGCTGATTTGCAGAGATGTGCCAGAAGACGTAAATATGCCCCTAGGTATTTAAATGACAATGAGATTTCTAGAAATCGACTTAATTGCGCCCGTGTTTTAAACTCTATGTTGAGCCAGGGAGAGGAGGGGCTTATGTTGAAGCCTTGTGAAAGGTACTTTGTTAAACAAGCACATGATATCCAGTTACGAATAAATACATCTTCTCTGGTCGGCATTGATACACATCTTCTGTGAGTGGTTACCTTGACACTTAGATGGCAGTATTCTCATGGAAAGAAACCACAGTGAAGTTGAATATCTGCACCTACACTCAGGTAAATGGAATTCAGATACCAAGCTATGCCTTAATCATTGTGAACTGCTGGAAATTACACCAACTCTTGTCTCATCCAAACATCCAGAGGATTCCATATTGTCAGCAACTTAAAAATGAACGATCACACAGGTATGGTCAAAGGTGCACTATACCACGTCCAATGTCTCAGCAGGACCAAAATATCTATGAGTCTTAATCCATGGAAGGCCTGGGTCTATCCAAGTACTGCTCAATGCCACTTGTTCCTCTATCAAATGGGTTCCTCAGTGAGTGGCATGGTGGCATGGCTGCCACTGCATCTTGTGCCCTAATCATTCTACTTATAATTCGTCTCTATTTACTATCTCCATGGAACGCTAATCTACTCCTCACACCTTTTCTTAACCTTGTCCTCTTCCATTCGATCTCATAGCTTGTCCTTTTTTCCTTCTTGCTCTTCCTTCTACTTCCACTTTTCTTTCTATATTTTCGCTTTGCTCAACTTTCCCTTCATTCTTTCTCCTCTCTTCAAACTATGTCATACTCTTTTCTCTCCCACAAATTCTCTCTACTTTCGCTGTTCTGTCTCATTCCACACTTACTTTATCAAATCTATAGCTTGACTATGCTACTCCTGCATCTCATTCCTCTCTTGGCTCTGACCTCTTGTTTGTAACTTTTTGATCTACCTATCCCTTTTTGGCTGTTTTTTCCTCTCTTTTCTATGTTCCACTCCTCTTTCTATCTTTTCCTCTCCTTTTTTTACATATTCACTTCATCCTTTTTCTATCTCACTTCCATAGCTCATCCTCTCCATACATGACTCGTTTTCTCTCTGCAATCAAATCTCATCTCTCCCTCACACTCCCAAATCATCTTTCCTCTCCATGTTTCTATTTTTTCTGTCCTTCATACTTTTCTCCTTTCCTATCCAGCACCCTTTCTTACTTTCCAATCCCTGTTCTTATCTTTTTTTCCTTTTCTCTACTCCAGTCTTTCTCCACAATCTGTCTTTCCTATACCCTTCTTCATTTTCTTACTGTCTGTCCTCTTCCTTTAGTCTCTCTACTTCATATCCCCGTGTCACCCCTCCATTCTTTCCTTCCTTAATATCTTGCCTCCGTAGCCGCCCTCCTCCTCCCAGCCACTTTGTATCCACCTCTATTTCATGCCACTTCTTCATTTCTATAGCCTTTGTGCGTGATCCATCAACTTCCACACTGCCTCCTTGTCTTCTTTTCTACCTCATGACAAGCTCCTGCACAAACCAACTGAATGAATGTTTGGCCTCTGCTCCGCTATAGCCTCTGTTCTGAGTTTTACCAGGGCCAGCCTGGGACTGGTTTCAATCTCTGTGCAATGACTCTTCCCCAACCCCTCCCACAGGAAGAGATCACACAGAGCTAAACCCAAGGTGCCACTCCAAAAACATTCTTAGCAAATCAGGACAAAATTGCTCCAGGGTTGCTGGTGTTCTGGTTCAAGGAGGACCTGGCCTGGCAATTTGGGCTGGAAATCTCCTTTTGCAGTAGGGTCAAGAATGATGTATTGCATATGGCTTGGTCCAAACTGAGTTGGCCTGGTGGGCAAAAGAACCATAGTTTAGAATGTTACTCCAAGTGATTGCCATTGGTTTGAACTACTGCAATCATTCCTCCCATCAACTTTTGAGTGTTTGATGTAACACACTAAGTGGCCATGGGTACACCCGGCAGGGGGGCTCTTACTCACTGAAAAGAGAACTACACCTGACTGAAGAGCCCCATTCAGGGTGAAACCGTTCTTGGGTAACTTGTGCTGTAGTTCATGGAGGACTTTGCCAGTTCAGAATGAACTGTTTCTATTGGAGCAAGATAAAGGCTGATTTGCATATGGATGGGTGCAAACCTAGGTGGCATGGTGGACAATAGAAGAATGGGTAGGAATGCTACAAGGAGTGACTGCAAGTGGTTAGATTTATTGCAAACATTCCTCCCATCATCTTTTGTGTCCCTAATGTTAAATCAACTGCAGCCAGTGCAGAGACGACAGGGCTCCTCTCATGTCTGAGCTGTGGTACCTTTACACAAGCTGTAGTAAAAATAGCCAAGCTCCTGACCAAAATCACATGTTAACATCACAGGTGGCACTCATTGTCTGCTCTACTTGTCTAACCGCCTCTAGAATCCTCAAAATGTAATGAGGCAGGTAGACTTGCTACCACTAAGGCCCGCATTCACACCTCACAACGTGTGATGTCTATACAACAGGAAAACTGATGTGGTTGTTTGGTACCCTTGTATTTATACAGTGCTTAAAATACTCTGGCCAAAGCTGCAATGTATTCGGATTTGCCTTGTAATTCTGGGCACCCCTTTGGAATTCATAGTTGACAAGGAAGTTGGATGTTTTGATGTAGTGTATCCTATATGGGAGATGTTGAGTGAGGGGGCATGAATTCAAAACCTGATTTGTGATTTGTGATTTGTGTGGGTATTTGTAAAGCGCAACATTCGCTCCGAAAGGAGCATCTTGGCGCTGATTTCATTGGTAAGAGATCACATTACTTCATAGATGCTAGGAGTTCAAACATTCTTCTGTGAAAGTCGCTGCAGATAAATATGAGGTGCCACAGAGAGAGTGAATATTGATAAAAACACTAACGTGCAGTTAGGTGAATTGGCACAGCTACATTTTTAGTCACTCCCGAAATTTTAGGTGTTTGTAGATTTTATGATTTAGCACTCTTCAAGAACCATAACTAAATGATAGCTGTTGAAGCAAGTTTAGACCTTATTCACAATCTGGATCATGTCCACTGAAATTTGTCATGCTCAAAGCCAGACGCAAACCATTTTCTCTCATGCTTCAGGGACTAAGAGCATGGGCGAATTTTGCGAATCTCGCGTTCGCGAATTTTGCGGATTTGCGAACTCGCAATCCGCAAAATCCGCGAATTCTCGCGAATTTGCGGATTTTTTTTTTTGTGTTTGCGCGGGTTTCTGCCAGTTCGCGAGGGTTTTGTACAATGTCGCAAATTGCGAACTTACCTGTCGGGTCGCAAGTTTCGCGAACTTGCTGTTTCTACGTGTCCAGCCTGTTTGGGACACTCTTCTTCATCACTGCCACTCTCTGTCACCACTGCCACTCTCTGACTACTCATGCCACCCTCCGGCCCACCCATGCCACCCTCTGTTTCATCACAGCACCCTCTGGTTGTCCAGTCAGTGTACATTATTGTGGCAACGCAAGCACACCTTCCCTGCCTCAAGTGACCTGAATTAATTTGGGGCTGATTAATGTGTCACAGAATATTTTTTTAGCTTGCACCTGCTTCCTCCTAGTGCTTCCTGATTAGTGATCTTTTGCACTTGCTAAGTGCTTTCATTGTTGCAAAATTAGTTACAACACCTGCCCTGCCCCAACTGACAATAATGAATTAGGGGCTGATTAATGGATTTGAACTTCCAGCCAGGCTCCTGCTTGTCTCCCTTAGCTGTAATTCAGGACCTTTGTGGCATATGTGTAACTATTCTGAGGTTCAGAGCAGGGTCACATAATAGTTGCAACTGGCAACTGAACTCTGGAGGGGCCCCTCAGGAAGCACTACAGGAAATGGCTACTAATGATGAGCCTGAACTTTTGAACCTGGTAAGTAGTTTCAGTTTTGCTCGTATTTCTGCAATTTTGCACTTATTCGCGGGGCGCGAAGTTGTACTGGGAAGCCGCGAACTCACGCGAACAGTGCGAGCAAAATCCGCTGCTCGCGGATTTGCGGATTTTGCGGGAGATTCACAAATCTCGCGGATTGCGAATTTACCGAAAATCCGCAAAATCCGCGAGCGAAACGGATTTTCCGCCCATGCTTATCAGGGACCCCTTCTCTTTGGCATCTTCATTGCCTTCTTATTTATACAGTACTGCAACATTTGCTCTGCAGTGGTCATTTAGTAACCTTACATTAGCATTTTAGATGTCATGAGTGATGTCATGAGTGATGTCACTGACCATGTCATGAGTGATGTAACACTAGGGAACACTATGCGTTGCGGTACCCCTGTGATTACCATGGCCTCCTCTGTAAGATTCTAGTACATAATAGGACATGGGGATGAAAACTAGCTCTTAAAATGCACCACAGGGCATGTTTGCACACTGGTGAAGGGAGGGGGGGCCTGAGGTGTTGTGTGCAAACATGCCCTATGGTCATTTTAAATTGGGGGATAAAGTTCCCTTGAATCCTGAGAGCCCCGAGGGTCAAACTAGCACACTGGGTATCTCCAGTAAGCGCTGTTGCAAAGAGGTGTAAAAAGTGGCACACCCTAGACCATCTCTCTGCAGCGCAGTGCAGTGGCGCTTCCTGGAAGCACCTGGTGGGCTAGTTGGCCTCCAAGGGCCCTCAGGATTGAAGGGGAATTATTTCCCCAACTTAAAACACACCACAGGGAGTGTTTGCACATGTCACCTCAGGCCCCGTCCCCTCACTTCACTACTGTGTAAACTTGCCCTGTGGCCGTTTTAAGTTGGGAAATTAAGCCCCCTTGAATCCTGAGGGTCTCTAGGGTCAAACTAGCCCACTAGGTACCTCAAGTAAGCGCCACAGAGCTGCGTAGCAGAGAGGTGTAAAAAGGGGCATGGTCTCTGAACTCATCTCTGCAAACACAGCATCCTGGTGCATACTGGAGGTACCTGGTGGGCTTTTTGGCCCTCAGAGACCCTCAGTATTGAAGAGGAATTAATTCCCCAACTTACAACTCGCAAGGGGGTACGTTTGCACAATGGTGAAGGAAGGGGGTGGGGCCTGAGATGACATGTCTGCAAACACGCCCTTTGGCGTGTTTTAAGACAGAGATTTGGTCCCCAATCCACCCACGGTCCCACGGGCTCCCCGCCTCCTGCAAGAGCCGGCATTGCTTTTCCACATGGGGAGCTGGTAAGATGCAGCTCCCCATCTGGAAAAGCAATCTGGAAAAGCAATCTGCTTTGGTATTTGGAAGACAGGCTTTTCCTATTTTTTAAAAGCAAAACAAGACCCAGGGGGTGGCGATCCCCATGGCTGCAGGGAGGCACGAGCCCCCACAAACATTTTAGATAAGTCCTGTGGGTTGGTGGTCCCTGGGGCTTGGGAGGCCTTTGAGCCCCCCCCACCCATTTCATTAAAAAGCCCAGGGGTGGCAGTCCCCGGTGCTGGGGGGGCTGTGACCCCCCGCAAATATGTTTAAAAAGCCCTGGGGGGTGGCAGTCCCTGGGGCTGGGGGGGCCCTTCGGGCCCTTGCCCCTGGGATTTTGACCACCCGGGTGCTAAATATTAACAAAGTGTGGGAGCCCGCGCTTCGGTTTGTTTTTCGCCGTCAGATCTACGGATCCTCTGTGGATTTTGCTGAATTATAAAAAAAATACTAGTTTTTGGGGGCCCTGGTGCTCCTTGTGGATACCCCGAAGCAGGCCTAGGGGTCAGGTTGTTTCTACCCTGCCCCTTGTCGTGTTTGGCACATTTGTTTTACTGATTTCTTGTGCCTCTGTTCTACCAAGGCACAAGATGGCTACCAACACTTCCTGGTTTGGAGTGTTGACAGCCAATTAGCATAAATCTTGTGATCGGGTGGGTGCCCTGATCCTGCGCGGCCATAGATATCACTATTTTTTGAAATCTGATTTTTTCATTAAACTACTGAACGGATTTGCACCATTTAACAAAAAGAGTTCTTTCTGAACCAAGGGCTACCTTTTTGCCAAATTTGGTATAATTCCGTTCAGCAGTTTGGGCTGTACCCGCGGCTAAAGTTTCCTATGGAAAACTGCATGGGAAAAACATGTTTTGGGACCCCCCTTTTATTTCGGCCCCCGCTTGACGAATCTCCCCCAAAACTTTCAAGATAGGAGCGGACCGGTGCACCCCACGAGCTTTGAAAATTTCGCAAAGAATCGTCGATCGGCACCAAAGTTATTGGGAATAGAATGTTGCAATTTTCCTATAGTAACTAGGTCCTAACTATAACTATCTACTGGTGACCGCCAGTAGATATTAGATATATGTAGATATATTTAGATATAGGTAGATATATTTTCACTAAAAAACAAACAAAGATTAAAGTAATGCTTTAGTTAGGTGACAAATGTCAGTGGCAACATTAACGTTTTGAACTCAATAGATCACAAAAATTAACCAGTTATAGTTTTGCCCCGCTATGCATTGCTTATCACCTGACACATTACATCATTCATGACGTACTATGACATAATTTATGACATCACTGATAACATCTACTGAATTGCTTTTCTACCTAGTTTTGTACAGCCTGTGTCCAGTTAATGGGTATAAGTGTTTACAAAACACATGTGTTTCTTATTCATTATAGGTGTATAAGGTATTGAAAATGTTATAAATCATTGTATTGAAGAGTAACTCTGTGTGCAAAGGACTGTTGATGACTTGTGTCCAGTATGTTCCACACATGTTTTTTGGATCTGCAAAAAAAGTTTCCAACATGGCAAAGATTCTACGTAGTAGATACTAAGTATTGTCATCAGCCTTAAGTTATTAGTTAGAATCTTCTCAGCATGACAATTTCTAACATGGAAGATTGTATGCACACCAGGCACTAACCTATGTACTTGTGCTTCTTTTGCTTCAGAGGATGAGCTATCTGAAATGTTATGATCAAAGTATGAAGGCTGCAAGTTTTAGGATCTTTAGCACCTTCACTCCTTGGTTATTTTAAGTGAATAGTGTCTTTTTTGAAAAGTGTTGGATAGAGTGTGAACTGTTCTTAGAAACTACTTTTTAACACTCAGTGGGGTATTTCTCATGAGAGTGTTACTGTCTGCAAACAGTATGATACTGAGTAAACACTGTTTGAAGCACCCACTTTTCATACCCTTTTTCATCTTAACTTCTTTTCTTAATGTAGGTTTAGTGACTGTGAGGGGTTTGATACAGATAAAAGCTGTCCGTAGTACGGTATTACTTTTGGAACAGATGTTGAGTATCTTGAGGAAATTGGCTTTCTCTGAACAGTTGTATACAATATATGGAATGATGGTTTCCCATATATTGATTGTTAATGTGAATTAGACTCCCCGTTAAGTGCATGGTATAGTGTCAATGTTGCACATAACAAACGCTTGCTACTATTAAGGGAGTCATGGCTGTGATGACATTAATGGTGCCTTCTAATATTCTGAGCTATTATGTACTTAGTTGCATGCCACTAATGTCATTGTAGTTTATAAAGTAATCTATACAAACAAATCTTGGATGGTGTCAGCAGTAAAGTCATCACTGTTGTCATTTGAGATGTCATCAGTGATGCCATAAATGATGTCATTGAACACATTGAACATGTCATGAGTGATGTAATACCTGAGGTCAAAAGAAGTCCACAGCATGGGAGCAAGTTACAGTTAGCTCAGCTAACTACAACTGGTGGTTTTCTGTGGTTTTTTAGTTCAAAATATTTGTGTTGTCACAGATACGTTCACCTAAATATAACATTATTTTAAGCTTTTTTCAATGAATTTCTAAGGTTTTTTTAAAAACAAAAACAGATCATTTAATAACACCTAACTGTAACCTTACTTTAAGCTTTGTTTTTATATTGAATTTCTCAGTTTTCTTTTTTAAGTAAAGTAATATTTGTTTTCTATATGTAAAACCAACCCCCCGCCACACACAGCCAGTGTCCAGGCCCTGTGGCAAACCCTTCACAGGCAGCCAAACCCACACTGCACAGTCTATGCCATGCATAGCAAGACTTTGGTAACATGGTCTGGCCTGTGGCCAACCCACCCTTAAGCAGCCATCACCCCCATAGACAGCAATCTCATGCTGTGCACAGCTTTTCATCCCACATGGAGTGGGGTTGGCAAGAGGGCCTGGCATACAGTCAGGCCCTGTATCTAACTCCCCAGAGGTGGCCACCCAGGGGGAGCCAAACCCATGCTGCACACAGACTTTGATCGTGCACGGCGTGAGGTTCACTACAGGGCCTGTCTTGCAGACAGTACCTGCTAACAACTCCCCACTGGCAGACAACCCCATGCTGTGCACTGCCTACAGGGCTTGGCCTGCCGCCAGACTTTGTGGCCAAACTCCATGCATGCTGCCAATCCCACACCGTGGACAGCCTTTGGTGTGCGCAGCGTAGGGTTGGCCTTTGGGCCCTGGGAACCCCAGCCGTGGGGCCAAAAAATATATTTTAAGGGGATGAGTTGTGCAGTCACCTTTCCAACACTTAATTGGCTCAGGCGACCCCATCTCCCTGGTCTAGTTGCAATAAAAAGGGGGGGGGGCCTATGCGGCCTACATCCCCAAACCTTAAAAGGCCCTGGGGACCCTGTCTCCCAGGGCCAAATACAATTAAACTGGGGGAGAGGGCGTACCTTAATTGGCCCCGGGGACCACTTCCTCGGAGCCCAAATACAATAATAAAGGGGAGGGGGCATGTGGTTCCCCTGCCCAAGACTTAAAAGGCCCCGGAACCCTATTCACCACGACCAAATACAATTAAACCGGGGAGGTGAAAATACAACCCCCATCCCTGAGCCTTAATAGACCCCTCACTCCTTTTGCCTTATCAAGCTCAGATACCCCATTCCCTGGAGCTAAAGTCAATTAAAAAGGGCAGGGTGAGGGGGGTGTGATCACTTACCCCGAGCCTTCTTGGGCCCCGGGAACCCCATCCAAAAAATCAAACTTATTTAAAAACATGACCTACTTTGCAACATATTAAATAAAAATAAAAATGCTAGATAGAAAAGTTGATTTTAATTTAGAAGTACTGTGGACTGTAAGCGGAAATCTCCACAAACGCATGTACTAATATTAAGTTCACACTTGTAAATTCATGATATATGCTATAAAATTAGACCAGCAAGATGGCTCAGTGAGTTGAAGGGTTTAAAGGTTAAATCTAATGTAACTGACTGGTCACATGCTTGGATTCTGGCAGGAGCAACTCAGGTTTGGAGTTTCCGATGTTGGTAACAGTAGTACCATTAAGTTGGGTCCTATGTCTGACTGTTATTTACAGTGCCGAACAGAGTTAACAAAAGCTACACAAAACATGTACTAGTATGGCTCTTTTATTTCATTTTAATCTTTGTACTAGCTCCATGTAAGATTGACCAGTACCACTTGCCGGAGTTGTGCTACAGAAAAAAGTTTAAACAATTTTTTTTAAATAAACAGAAAAAACTAATATTATAGTAGAGCTGACAACTGTGCAAAAAGTGTTGTATGGTTTCAGCCCCTAAGCAGACCATTTTTGCATCGTTTTCTGGCGTTGGAGTCTATGTTGAAGAACTGCTGTTTTCCAAAGAAAATTACAGAGTGGGCATACAGCCCTCTTATTGCAGCCTATTAGTTCTCTGTGTGATATTTCTGTCAGAAAAAGATGAAAACACAATAGCAAGCCGCTCTAATTCGCGTTTCTTCAAAGCCAAAGACATTTGTTACTTCAGAGCAAATCATATCCCATTCCACTGGAACATTTACTTTGCCAGTGTCCTCGATGAAATTTAGAAAAAAAAAGAAAACAGCTCAAAACTAGGTCACTGGCTGAATTTTTCGGTGCGATTATCAGACGCACATACTTGTAAGAGTTCTCAGAATTGACAGGACAGCTTTTCCGTTTGAAGCATCTGTATGTCTGACCTCTGCTTTGTCTGTGGATGCGTCTGAAAATATATAGCCTTTTCTGTCCCCTGTGGCCCTCACTGACAGATCCGAGATTCACTGGTGGCAAACGACAGGCTTGGCTATGTGATCATTGCTCCCAGCAAGGGATGCAAGTGAGCGTCTTTCTCCCCGTGCGGGGTTGCCATGGAGACCTCAGCTCCGAGTGCATGGCGAGGAAGGGGATTGTGAAGCAGATTTGAGCAGCCAGGATAAGCTGCTGAGATCAGTGGAGGAGGCCGAAATGAAGGATTTTTCATTTTTTACTTTGTGCCATTAGCCATTTAATTGCATTGGCAGTCAACACGCCCTTCCTTCCATTTCTCTACTCCTAACAATGCTCAAAATGTTTTTTTTTTAAAATATTTATGGATTCACATATTTAAGGAATTGGTCTATTGCTGGAAAAAATGCTCTTGAAAGGCAGATTTAACATGTTTTCAAATGAAAATATATAGTAATACTATACATGCATCAAGATATACATACATAGATCACAAGCACAAGTAAAGATTGTGTGAACATTGTATGTAGCAAATGAAGGCATTTATATGCTGTGAGGCACGTACTTGTGGGTTGGTGGGGGTATGAGTATATGATCATTCAAGCCTTCACTTGAGAATAATTTCAGACAAAAATATGTATAACCAAATATATTAGGGCTGTGCATAATTATAATTTGGGGTCATTTACCATGCCGACATGGGTGGTGTAAAATGTGTCACGCCAACGTCAGTGTTGACATTTTGTACTTACAATAAATAAACCAAACATATCACTTCCTTCATGTGACTGCACTTTAAGAATTCTGAGCTGCCTGGCAAGTCCCTGTGAAGTTTCATTTGAGTCTTCAAGCCCAGTCATGGCTCCGGGAGGCTGGGTATTTTCTTTAGAATGTCTCTGTCACTCTGTGTGCATAGATTACAAGAATGGGTTGTGCTCTGGCAGGCAAAGGGTGAAGAACCCAGGAGTTGGGGTTTGTTCTCTGGCACACCGTGTCTCAAAGTGCCCCAAGCGGGTGGAAGGCCTCCCCTACCTGTCCGAGTTCAGAAGCTCTGACAGGACTCTGACAGGACCCCAAGGGCAGAGCTCCAGCAGGCCCACGGGTAGAAGCCCCCAGCCCTGCGCTCCGTTCTCCAGCCCACCATATTGCAAAGTGCCCGGAATGGGGTTCGGCAGGTAGGGGAAGGCCCCGTCTTTACCTGGTTGGCGCCTGGGCGCAACCCAAGCACATCCCGCACTGCAAGAGAAAAAACACATGCTATATAGTGCTCAGCTGGCATGCCCTGCCTCCTCCAGTTGCAAGGAAGTATGGGCAATGCAGTCTTGCCTGCAGTCCTGGCTCAGGAGTACTATGAGGTGTCCCGCCCACTGGGAGAAGTACTTGTGCTATATTGCTATATGTCACTGATCGAAGGCCTTGGATTCTTGGTTGTCTCCTACGCTGACAACACCCAAATTGTAGTGTCAGTCACAGAGAATGCTGATAACACAGCTAAATGCTTCCACAACTGTATGCTACAGATTGGGAGTTGGATGTCTAACAACTGTTTGAAGTTGAACTCAGATAAAACTGAGGTGCTGCTTTTTGGTAATAAACCATCATTTTGGTCCCCCAGCTGGTGACCTCAAGAAATGGGTGTACTCTCCACTCCTGTGCTAAAGGTGAAAAATTTGGGAGTTCAGTTTGACGAAAACTCTCCTTTGTGGGTTATGCCAAAGCCATCATCTCGCCTTGTTTTTTCATTTTCAAATCTCTTAGGAAGACCCTCCCTTTTATCCCTCTGGAATTACGTAAAACAGGGATGACCACAATAGTCTTTCCTAAAATCGACTACTGTAATGGGCTCTTCTTGACTGCCCATAAGAAAACCTTGGGCAAATTACAAATGGTCCAGAATGTGGCTGCCAGGCTGCATTTAGGGATCCCAAAACATCAGTCAGTGTCCAAGTCTCTTCCCATACTCCTTACTCCACTGTCTCCCTGTCAAAAAAGGGTTATGTTCAAAATCCTGTGCATAGCCTTCAAAGCCCTCCATTCTGAGGGACCAGATTTTTTTAGGCAACTCTTCCATCGTTATATCCCTCCCAGAAACCTAAGATCTGCCTCCCAGGCAAATCTGGTAGTTCCCAAGTTTAAAAGAGCTACCTGGGGAGGCAAGAGTTTTTCAGTCACGACTACCAAACTCTGGAATACTATGCCGCTTACTCTCAAAACCTTGAATAATGTGCTTACCTTTCGTAAGGCGCTCCTCCACTTCTCTTGTGCCTCACTGATATCTGGTGTTTTCTCTACCCATTTTCCCCTTGGAAGTCAAGGCCTAGACACCCGCAGGTAGTAGTGCGCTTTCGAAATCTTAATTTAATTTTATTTATACTGCAGACTGTTCTTTGGCCACTAACATGTGTGCAACAACAAAGTAGAAATTGACACAAATAAGTGATACATGCTGTCCTTTTTGGGCTTAAAAAACTCTCAAATGAGCCATGCCCCTCATAGAAGGAAACACAGTTTCAGTAGTTATGGTTTATCACAAGTCCAATTTTAGCTTTCAAACAAAACAAATACATCTTTTACACAAACATTTCCACAAGTACTTCTTCAGTACTAACAAGAAATTGTATATGCCAGACCTCTTGCATTAAAGATACAGCTAATATAAATTTTTCTTTGATCACTCCAAAAATATGCTTTTCTATGATTGTTTTCTGTACACTTCTCTTCATGTTTTAACTTCATCTACCATTAGTAAAGTAGCCTCTACAGTTTCAAAATATAATTGGAATGATGAACCTCTTTTAAAAAGTGAAATACTTTTATAACACAGTGGCGTGAATAGTCGATATTGTCCCACTATCACAAAGCTTCCCTAACTAGACAGTATGCATATTGTTTTTTACATTTGATAATCATAATAATCCAAGGTAATTAAAAATGGAAATATTATTTTGTTGCCCCTTTTAATTGACTTATATTCTTACTATGACGAGGAATTTACCTTCATCTTCTTCTCCAGTAATAAAATGTACCATCATTATTGGGCCTCAACCTTTATTTTCAGTTTCGGGACTCTTGTGCATATTTCATGCACCAATTGAATTTGTCCTTTTGGGTGTCTGTTTGAGACTGCACATTGTTTTGGTGTTGAATTGATAAAATGTATCCCGGAACACGATCTACACTTGAATTTGGTGTGTTTCTCCTCTCATACCCGAATTACGTCTCAGGGTAACTTTCTCCTTCCCCTTCTTATCTATTTTTTTGTTTGTCTCTTTTTCTTTTGCATCTTCATAATGTTTTAGGTTATTACCCTTATTTTTTGGTCGTCTTCTCTTTTTTCTTTTTCTCTTTTTTCTCTTTCTGGTTCTTTACTACAGAAAAACGTGATTGACAACTGAGTGTATATACTTTTATTGTTATTGTAGCCCTGAGGAAGTTGGTGGGGGATGCCCTCAAGACGAAACACGTGTTCGCTACGTCAAAGTGATAACATGAGTCATCTGTGAATCTGATGACTTCTTGAAAATAAAGAAGATTGAATTTAGACTAATATGGCCCTATGAACTTGTTTTTTGATAATTGACTACATATGTTTGCTCAAGATTGAGACCCAATTCTTGTAATTCTGTTTCTGTGAACCTGTGTCCACAGAAATACTCAGAAGCGTGGGTGGCCGTTTTCCTCTCTTTCCTTTCAGCAGTTGATGTGATAATTTGATGAATTTGTTATATTGATAGTGATGCACAGACACCAACCCAGCCACATTTCAAAGTTGTCTTCATAAAATTTACCATAAATGCTCTGCTGTCATTTGATAAACTGTTCACAGTAGGTTTTAAACATGAAATGAAAATCTCCTTAATTAAAGAGATAGTGGCATAACTGTGATGTATTTGTGTCTTACTGACATTTATCACATAACAACCATAATCCACTGAATTCATTTTCTTATTTGAATGCTCTCATAAGTAATGAAACAGAATATTTCTCAACAAGTTTCCCTTCAGCTCATATATCAATTTGAACATTTCTTTTAAATGTACATTGTGTTTGACACATTGGGCCCGATTATGAAATCGGCAGTCAAACGGCCAACCGCTGTTGTGGCAGTCAGGAAACAGCCCGACAAGCAGTCAGCGGTCCGACCACCCAATTATGATACAACCACCATGGTGACAGTCAGAAAGTGGTCCTTTACACTACGGCTTGTGCTGCGGCCCAGGAAAAGGGAAGCAGCACAAGCCGCTGTGTTAAGGAACACTTAGGGCACATCCATGCACCGTGTGTCACATACCATGTGGTGCATGGCACACGGTGCATGGATGTGAGTGAAGGAACTAGTAGTGGCCCACTAGGGATGTGGCTCCTGCTTGGGTCCCCCAAAGACCCTATCCAACAGCTTTTCCTGGCGGTTGGACTGCCATGAAAAGGCTGTTAGAAAGGGACATCAGACTTATGACCCCGGTGCCTGCTTTGGCTAGCCAGAGAATTGAAAACAAAATGGAAGGTGGTGTGGCACTCCCGAAATTTTAATACAAGTTCAAACAAAAGTAATCTTAAAAGACTCTGTAAGTTGTTCCTGGGCGCCTCAGGAATGGTCTCTTTTGGCTAGTAAGAGACTCAAATATTGGAAACTAATGGCAAGGGAGTGTGGGGGATTCCCACACTGAATCCTGTGGTGCTCCTGTGGAGGTGACTACCTCAGTTTCTTCAAAAAGTACTCAAATTAAACGATCCAATGGATTCATCGTGATTCTAATCCATAAAGTCATATATTAGTGTTCATATAGACTGTAAAATTTAGTTCAGTTCATTCAACACACACGTTTTGAAATGCCAATGTCCCTATGCATTTCGGGACCAAGTCCCTTCATCAGGGTAATGAGATTGATCTGTGGAGGAAATAAACATTGCTTTAGGAAGGGGATTGTTCCCTCAACGTACTAACAAAAGTGATAGAAAAGAGTGACTAGAACGTGAAAATCAAGGGTGATAGGTGGGGGCAAAAAATTAAAATAATGACCGAACACTGGTGTAAAGTTATGCAGTTTGTTACGCTTACAAGGCTGTTACGTGGCAAAGGAAAGTTAACCGTGCAAGAATGAAGAGTAAAGTGAAGACACCCGGGTGGAGCCAAAAACGGGCCGGTGAAGTCAGAACCTGAAACTGAACGAATGAGTCAAAGTCCGCAAAGTTAATACCCGATAGGTGTGCATCCCAATGCGTAATCAAAACCAACAATCGAGTGAATGGTCACAGTCCTTTCTTTATATTATTAGCTCCACTTGGTCCATTATCTATGCTCTCGCACTTACCTCGCGCGTAATCCGGCACTTCAGGCCACTGAATCGGTAACCGCCATAGAACGCTATCACGCTGCACTGAGAACGTTTTGGGTAAGAATCCATTCACTCGATTGTTGGTTTTGATTACGCATTGGGATGCGCACCTAACAGCCTCGTAAGCGTAACGAACTGCATAACTTTACACCAGTGTTCAGTCATTATTATTATTTTTTGCCCCCACCTATCACCCTTGATTTTCAAGTTCTAGTCACTCTTTTCTATCACATTTTTTAGTATGTTGAGGGAACAGTCACCTCCACAGGAGCACCACAGGATTCAGTGTGGGAATCCCCCACACTCCCTTGCCATTGCTTTGGCTAGCCGCCATTTAACTGATACCTTGCAAACCTCTGCTCCAACGGGATCTTCGATCCTGTCAGAGGCGGAAGTCTTCCCCACTGATGGTTTCAGTTCAACCGGCTTCATCATAATGAGGCGGTCAGACTGAATAGCTGTCCCACTGGCATCATTATTAGGCCCTTTGTTTATAAAGTTTATAAACACCTAATACTCTATTTGGTTTCAGACATAATATACTGCAATCTTTGCAGAACGATCCCTGGTAAAATATTCAATGCCAAGCGTCATGATCTGTTAACGGTTAATATTGCATATAATATTGGTTCATTGAAACATATGACCTTTTTCTGCCAGGATATGTCAATCTCCTAGCAAGTGACCTTTTAGGTTATCCACATTATTATTCCAATGAGTAATACATTAATACACTCAATTCCTCATATACTGCTTTATATTCAGGACTACCCTTGGTAAAAGTTAAACTGAGTACCGAGTTTCTAGGGCCATCATTACCTGTTATTTAAAACAATGCTAAATTACTTTTGGTTCATTTACAGAGGCAGATATTTTTAACTCTGCATAGGTCTAATAAGCCACCAGGAAGCATGCTAATATCTGGTATCCTCCAGAAATATATATAGAATTGGCCCATGGTTAGCTTTTAAGTTTGGCTTGACAGAGCAGCTGTCTGTGGGACCTATTGTTACAAATTCTTTGAAATAGGCATAGAGTCAGCTTTGGCTTCACCCGTAGGCTTTTTGGTCTCTCACCTGCTTTTATTGACTGTTTGGTCTCTCATTCCACCTTCAATGGAGTGCTTGCATAGCAAACCATGAGCAAACCATAAGGGATTATTTGGCATCTCAAAGTATACTAAATCATCACTCATTAAATTATTTTATTGGCTGTTTGTTATCTCATTCCACCTTCAATGGAGTGCTTGCATAGCAAACCATGAGCAACCCATGAGGGTTGTTTTGGCATCTCAAAGTATACTAAATCATCACTCATTCAATTATTTATCACATAAATACATTCTATGCAGAAAGCAATCGTTTTCTGAATTGTTGTTTCACTGCTGCAGGATTTTCTAAATGTTTTATCGAGGACCCTATAGGCAAGGCTGCCTTATTGGCTTGGTCAGTGCTTGATGGTGAGCATTTTTATGATTTATATTGGTTTGTGTCTATTTTCCTTCTTTACCTTATACTTGCATTTGTTTAAATAAAGTATTTAAACATTTACTATTAACTTAAGTTTTAATTTAATTGCTGGTATCACATAATTAGTAACTTTATGCACTTTGATCCAATGTATGTTTCGTTTTGTTCTTTTAGTATGATTCACATACTCATTTTGTATCATAGTCCTCACATAGCAAACTTGTACTCTATTTTTATTGTGCCTGGTTCTTTTATCCTAGTTATATTCTTTTATTTAGCTTTAAGTCACAAAGAAACTGCAAATTGTACAAAACATTCCAGCACTCCAGGTTACATGGAGGAACCTTTTCAGTGTAGGTAATTTTACTTACAGCTTTGGCTCTGCCTCCATCTCATTTAGTTATTGTGCCATGAGCATCCCGCTTCCCTGGCTATAATCAGTGCAATAGTCTTGCTGCACCCCAAAAGAACCATGAGTGACATTGGGAGCAATAAGGGTGAACTGGACTATGCCCTACCTGATCAGGCCCTTATGGCTCCAAAATGGAACAGCAAACAATACCGCCTGCAATAGTATTTTTTCATGGCTTAATTTTGCCATTTTAAATGTGACTCAAGGGTATCTTGGCAAATAAAATAAATGCTGGAGCATTAGGTTACTTCTGACGAATGGGAATGCCCAAAATGCAGATGGCAAGTAAGTCAATTGGCATCCTACTTAAATGAGAGATATTCAAGAAACGTCTTGACATTCTTGGACCAGTAGGGTTAGTAATTCAATCTAAATAAGTGCACCGCCCATGCTATTTAGAAATTCCTTTAGCACTACCTATTCTCAATGAGGCCCCATATTTAGGTCACACTCCTGCGTTGCAATGCACAGCACTGCTTGAGCAGTGAAAGACCTCTTGTAGGGGGTTTCAAAACGGACCTAGGAATCGTACAAGCTCGTGCGTGTGCTTTTCCTTTTGGCTCTTTTGGCCCACGCTATTGGCCTTTGCATTTGTCTTTTTATCAAAGACAGCACGCAATTGGTCAAAGATGAGCACTTGCTCCGCCCATGGCCTATTGGTGTCTATTATGCGCACCGCTGCCATGTGGTTTCAATTATCGTGCCCAGACACAGGCGCAATAATTGAAACCACATTACTCGCTCGGGTGCGCACACCACTCGCAGGCTTCTACTTTTTTGGATCCATTTCACAGGGAAGAAACTAAATGAAAGAAGGAAAGAGAGGTTGTAAACCGTTTCTTCAAGTAGATAGGGCTGTGTACACCTTTACGTCAGGGCCTGCAATCACTAAATATATTTTTTAATATGTTGGATTGCTCAGTGTGCAATTTCTAAAGGGAATTTCTGGAGCGGTTCGAGTGAGAAGTGAAACATGAAAACCCATTGCCTGCTGGTGCATTGTGTGTTAATGTCACACTATCCAGAACTGTGGAGTGCAGGTGAGATTTATTTCAACAGCTTTTTTTTAATACAATTGTGCGCGCTAGTTTTTGCTTAAAAGATATGTACTGTGGTTTTTGCAAACACCTGCATTGTATTATTGTGTCAGCTGACTCTGACAGGTCCACCCTGTTTGTTGTGCCCGGAGCTGCTGGGTGACGGTGAACTTTGCTCCACTCTGCAGGACATGTGGGAGGGACACCACCGCCAAACGCCAGAGTTTCTTTTCTCCTCGAGGGATTGGCAGTGTTCTTGTGCCATGCCACTGCCCCTGCACACACCCACAGCCGGCAGCCCTCACCCTCCCAGGTCTCTTCCCTGGCCCGGATGTGGAGCTGCTTTTAAAGGAGGCGCAGGGCGTGTGGGGCTCCGACAGTAGGGCAGGAAGGCCAAGGGGACAGGAGAGATGACCCAGCTGCTCAACCTTCTCTGCACGTCTGTCAAAGCCATCTCCTCAGCCGCCAGGAAAGCGGGGCTCGCGCACCTGTAAGTGGACCCCTCGGCATGAGCCTCAGGGCCGTGCAGGGCATGCACTCTGCCCAACCTCACAATAAGCATGCACGTTCACTCAGGGTGCACATCCGCACACAGGTTTCCTCTCTCTGTACCACATCCCTACAAGCATTTCTCATTCAAACACGCATGTTCACACTCAGTCTTACTCCCAGCTCTCATGCAGAAACCGCACTCTCTTTGACACAAACACCCACAAATAGACAGTGACAGATACAAATGATAAGTGCACCTACACACTGTCACCAAAGACTTGGAAACTGCACGTCCCTATCCTCTCCACCACACGCATTCATACATGAACACAGACCATCGCAAAGGGACGCAATAATATTTAATCACACTCAAAAAGATGCACACACTCCACGCACATACAGCTCACACAGCTAAAACACATACACACATATACTATTATACAAATATATTTAGACAGGAACGCTCACTATCTATCTCATTCTCTCTCTTTCTCTCACGCGCACACACACTTTGCACAGGGTTTTAAGCGGGGCGGGTCCTGACAGGTCTGCCACCCGGCAGGAATTAAAAACTGATTTTCAAAACCTGTCCTTATCTGTACAAGCAAAAACACCGACAGTGATCGAGTTCTCAACAATGATGGGTAAAAACCATAAGGTATTTTTTACAGCTGTGACTGTAGTTTTTTTATGCAAGGTGTGACTCTTGTATAGAGCATACTGTGAAGTGAGTTGTGTCTAGTTGAGATCAGGGTTTGCATGGGTGTTAATGAAGGACACACCTTAATGCTTTGAAGTTGAGGCAGAATGAAGTGTGAGTTTCCCGTAGTGCCTCACTGGGAGTCATAAAGGTGTACAGCCTATATGCTTATCCAGTCATTGCCCTCTCTGCTGAGCAAACAATAATGGTCACTTGTGTGACTTTCGTAACTGTAGGAAAATATGTGAAGAGGGTACTCAACTGTTCAAATATGGCCAGTGCCAAAGGAAAAGAAAATGCTGTGTTTACAGTTTCGTGGGTGGGTTGTGTGTGGAAATGTAAGTGGACGAGTTGAAAGGATATACATGCAGATGGGGATGGGCATAGGTGACTAACAGAGTGCAAGACTCTAGGGGAAAGTGCCCTAAAGAGGATAAGAGGAGTGACTGGAAAACCTAGAAGAACCACTACACCTTCTACACAGACCGTAGTAATGCTTAATCTACCATCCCATATTTCCACATTTGAAAAATTTCCAATTCTAAATATTCACAACAGCCTTAGTTATTCAGATGTGCATTCGCACTAAGTTGAACACAAGCTAATATTCTGCATTGTCAAAGGTTATCTACAATTGGACTTACTTTATCAGTGCTTGGTGGGGGGGCGTGCACTGCAAAGCTGACCACTGACATGACGGGTAGCATGGAGCAGAGAAGGTGAAGAGAAAGGAGCATTCAAACAAGGATGTACTCTAGAGAGGGAATATATTATTTTGTTAAATTGTTTGCTATGAGGAAAAAGCAGAAGAATCCTTCCTTTTTGTTCAGAGAAGAGAGAGGGATAAAGTGGTGTCTCTCATTACTCATATTCCTGGAAATCCTTTGCGGTTAGAACATTGTGTGCTGCCTTGGATTGTGACTTTGATTATTTTTGTTTAAATTTCTCTATTGATTTTAAGATAGACATATCACACATAAGAATGGCATACATTCCATAAACCCTACATAGGCTACAAGTTCAGTTTTTCACATCTCGCAAACTCATTAAATCCATCTGCCATTTTAAGACAAACCAAGCATTTGCAATGCAATAGGTCAGGCATTACTGAATGTTTGAGCTATTGGTGTTGCATTATTATTAGCAATGCCAATAGCTCAAAATGTTATAATGCGAGACCTATTACATTGCAAATGCTTGTTTAGTTTGCAGTTTAATATGGAATTGGATTGATCTCTGAAGCACATTACCATTTTCTCACAATGTAGTATTTATTGTTATCTGATTTTCCAAAATAGTTGGAGAGCTCCCTGGCACTCTTGCGCTTAAATCCATTTAGCAAAATCTTTGAGTTTTTCCCAGGATTTAGAGTTTTAAGTTGTGGGATAATAATCACAACCCACTGTACCCCCCTTCCCTGAAAGACTTCAATACTTAAAAAGTTGCAAAATTAATTGGGGGAAAGACCCTCAAAAAGGTAGAACATGAGAAATTGTATTGTGGTAAATGACAATTTTGTGTGTTATGCCTCAAGTCCACTTTGAGAACTCGGAATAGGAATTACTTACCACACACTTTAAATATTCCAGCCCCAGCTAATCATACTTACCAGGTGTGGTAAATACCTTGCCCAATAACAGCCAACCTCGAACCAGGGCCATTGTGTGGGTACTGGTACCCTTGGATGGCAATGATTCTAAATAATTGAATAATGAAGAAACTTAAAATCAACATGATACATTAGTTAATCTATCCCAATGAGAGTCCCACCCTATCCCTATCATTAAAGAATAAATAAATGGTGAACATGTTAGACTTCCTACGTTTCTATCAAGCAGTTCCATTGTTTGGTAGCTCAAAGGTTGTGAGATAACCAAGAATGCTGAAAACTCAAGGTGTACTCCTTACATCTTCTTTGATTACATCATGTTGCAAAAATTGTGTCAGATAGTAGATATTTCAGCACAACAATTTCCTAATCATTAGGACATTGTTGTACTGAAATATCTACTATCTGCCACAATTTTTAAAAGATTTTTTGGGAGGAGAGTAAGGATTCCTGGCATACTACAAAATTATTCAAATATTTAATTGTGGTGCTTCAGAATCCCATGACTTTTACTGTATGTGGAAACTGTATCGCAAGATTAGTCATTTGGCACTGTCTTTTTAAAAATTTCTCCGCGGGAGAACCCCTCCCTCTGAGTAACATTGAAAAAATAGGCTCACTTTGCCTGATTAAGATGAGTGTGGCAGTGTGGGAGTGGGGTGGCACACCACCTTCCTGCTCCCACAACGCTAAACTCCACTGCCGACCTCCCGCCGGATTCCATGTTGTAATCGGCTGCTGGCCCACTGCATTGCCTTTCGAATGCACATAGGAGAGCCTTGGAAAGGCAGCGTGGTGGGACCACCACAGAGCATTCTAGCACGGCATGGAGTTTAAAGTCCATGCTGTGCTGGAACAGTAGGTGATTGCACAAAAGGGGTGACATGTGCCCAATTGCAGGCACCTCATTGCCCTGAGGCAACAGTTTCTGCACCGCCACAGTTTTCATGGCGGCCCTCATCAGCGTTCCTGCCACTCCACAGGAAGTACTCGTAATCAAGCCCTAAGGCTCGTATTTATGCTCCAGCTTCAAAAGTTCATTAGTCATCACTGGTTGCAGGCTAGTATTTTGCTACCATCAACGGCAGAGGGTGGTTGCCACAGTGGCAGTTCTGGGAGCAAAATGTTGCCTGTGGTGGAAGGAGGCAATCCCAGCAATGATAGTGGGGGCCTCCATTTTTTGGCAGTTTTTTTGACGCAGTGAATCAGTGCCCTTGATTCCACATTTTACATCTGGGTTTAGTTAGACCCTATTTCTTCACAGCTGATTTTTTCAAAGATGATAGTGTCTTTCATCATATGTGTTTCTATTCTGGCAACACTAGGCAAGGTTGGAGCTCAACAATGTGTACAGAAATAAAAGGCTACATCTTCATAATTAGGATGTCACACACTACAGATATTACTCTTGTGACCCATGCCTCTCAAAATAGAACATTAGGCAGGCATTATTTACAATAATGAAATTATGTTTTCCAAGCTCCTAAACAGCTTTCTTTCTAGCTCTGCATTTTCAACGAATTCACAAAAGGCGAACTTATGCTGGTAAATCAACTTACCCTTCTTTATTATTACCTCATGATGTACAATTCTGCATGGTAAATGCGACACCAGGGCAGGAGTAAATGTTTCAGTGTGAGGATTATGTGGAAAGTTTGGGAGCATAAAAGTTTGTATGTTTAACCCCTTCGATGCTGATGACGAGCTCAGCTCGTCATCACCCACGGGTGTCGTGTGCTGATGACGAGCTGAGCTCGTCATGGTGCCACTAAAATGGCAATTTCCAGCACAGGGGGGGGAAAACGCCTAGCAGCCAAGTGGTTAACAGACTTTCTGTGAACCATTTTAACCCAGTAATTGGTTAGAGATTCACCTCTTTTAAGGGCAAGAGTACCTTTCTAGGGTAGGAATGGGAACTAAACATCCCTGAAATTGGTGAGAGTGGGAAGTTCAAGAAGGTGTTTCTCCACAGGCAAATATTTCCCATGGTGAAAGAAAATAGGAAAAAAGTGCAAATGCACAAATGTGTAATTGTGCACTTAAAAGAAATTCTACTGCAGAAAGGACTTCTCAATTTTCAAAATTAGTACCATTGTAAAGAGATGGTGAACCCCAGATGTTGGTAAAGCAGCAACCGAGTGAATGTATAAACCTGGTGATTCCCTGTAGGCCCAGCCCACCACAACTGGAAGAAGATATCAAAGAAGGTGTTTTGCTTCCAACCCTCTTCAAGAACCACCCCGAGCATATAGGCAACCGAGCAGAAGACATTGAGAGCTTCAATGGCTGAATAACCATCCGAGCTGGTACCCTTGTCTCTTATAAACACAATCAAACAGAAAGAACACAAACTCAAGCCAGCTGGTACACGAAGTACCCAGGATGAAAAAACGGTACTACAAGCAACTAGAACGCAAGTGGAGAGCAAGCCTGGAAGCCATGGACTAGGATGTCGTCAAATCCACCTTGAGGTTCTAGCACCGGCAAAGATGGACCACTAAGTGGACAAAGCTATAAGCTGATGCCAGCTTCAACAGTAGCAAAAACATTTTCTCCCTCATCAAAGATTTTACCTCTACAGGAGCCACCACCAACAACATTATTTCAACACAGGAACTATGCAATGCCCTCTGACTTTTTCAGCAAAAAAATCACAGCCATATACAACTTCGACTCTCATCCTGCCCCCACCAACCTTGCAGCCAGTCTTCCAGTCTCTAGGGAAGAACACACCCTGACCACATGGAAAGCCAGCAACTCAAATGAGACTGCCACAATTGTGAAGTTCATTCATTCTGGGGTCCTATCAGACCCATGCCCTCACCATGCTTTAAATAAAGGGCTCAGCTCATCAGCAAAACCCACACTCTCATACTCACCACCTCTATCAACACAGCCACATCCCTAGAAGCGTTAAGCATACAGCAGACCCAGTAAAGTTGTTCTTACCTTACTCAGCCAAGGTGCTGGAGAAAGCCTTCAAACAATACTTCACAGACCACCTCATCACCCACCAGCTCTGCCTCTACACCACCCAGTCAAGATTCAGAACCAATCTCAGCACAGAGACAGACCTCGTCACAGAGAGAGACGAGATTCAGATAATCCTAGATAGATGAGAAACGGCGACCCTCTTTCTACTAGACCTCTCAGCAGCTTTCAACATGCAGCAGCCGTTCGATGGATCTGCACATTCCTGATGGGAAGAACTCTGACAGTCGACATATCACCTTACTCTTCAGAGACCTGGGAACTCACCTGCAGAGCACCTCAAGGCTCCTCACTCTTCAATGCCTAAATTACACCACTGGCCAACGTCGTCTGCTCCCAAGACTTCAACATCCTCTCCTATGCCGATAACACACAACTTATTTTGTCCCTTTCAAACAAATACTTCAATAAGAGAAACATATTCACTGCATGCATGCCCAAAGTGGCCACCTGGATGAAGTCAAACTGTCTCAAACTGACAGAATTGGTGATGTTCTTTAAGGATGCCTCAACATGGGATGCCACCTTGTAGCCTACAGACCCTATCCCTCTCCCAGCCCATGCCAGAAACCTTAGGATCATCATTGACAACAAGTTGGACATGTTCACCCAGATCAATGTCATCTCTGCATCCTGCTTCTGCACTATGAGGATGCTGAGAAAGATGTACAAGTTACTACCAAACAACTCCAGAAAGACTGTCACCTAAGCCCTCACGACCAGAAGGTTGGACAATTGAAACTCTCTTCATGCAGGAATCACCAAACATCTCATGAAAACACTGCAAGCCATTCAGAACGCAGTAGCCAGACTTTTCCTGAACCTCCCATGCAGTACACACATCATGGCACACCTGAGGGAGCTCCACTGGCTCCCGATATACAAGCACGCACAGTTGAAGCTCCTCACCCATACATACAAAGCACTACACAACACGGGCCCAGCCTACCTTAACAGTTGTATACACTTCCTCCACTCATTCTGGCACTTCCACTCAGCCCAACGTCTTTTAGAACACATCCCATGCATTCACAGAAGCTAAACCGGTGTCTGAGCATTCTCTTATATCGCCCCCAAAGTGTGGGTCAACCTTCCACTACACATTAGAACCTCCTCCTCACTTGAATTCTGCAAGAAGCTGGGGACATAGCTCTTCAAGTAAGTCCTCTCCCCTTTTGCAGGTGACAGTGTGCTACACAAATTCGCATAAAAGAATTTAACATGAAGTATTATCAATACTTTTTTAAATAATAATAATTATTAATATTTGTAAAGCACGAACATATCACCCCTTAAGGTTTCACAGCGCTGGGGGCCCTGGGGGAGAGTAAGTGAGCTATTGCCCAGAGTCACATGCTGCTGAGCTGACTGCTGTCAGCACTAGGGATCGAGCCGTGAGCCCCACACTCCGGAGTCAGCCTCTCTGGCCGCTGTGCCACACCTCCCCCTCCCTGTCCACCATGCTTAAAATAAGACACCTACAGGGAAACTTTTGGGAAAAAAGCTTTTGCAACGTAACAGGCCTCCGTACAAAAAGGAACTCTGTTTACAGTTACCAGCAGAACAAATTCTCAAGCCAGCATCTCAGAAAATTAATAAACACCATTAGCTGAGAGGGCCACCCGCAGGCAGTAATGACAGACCTGAGAAGTGTCACTCAAGAACAATTACTAGGCTGCGGGACTCTGACACACTCCAGACAGGAATGACGTCTGTTAAATTATTGAGAGAAAGGAAAGCAAATGTGCTTAGTCACCCTCCCCTAATGTTCTACAAGGCGAAGACAAAAACAAATGTGTTTGTGATAATAAGAAATAAGTAAACAAAAAGCCAGTCCTATTTTCAGCTGCCTGCCAGCAATTGGGTCAACAACACGCTTTATTATTGAAGGCACAGAACAGGTTACACAACTGTGCGTAGACCACAAAATGTTTCCAAATGCTAAATGCAGAAGGAGAGGAGTCTTGCCCCTTTTGATGCAACATTATTTATACAAAATTTGAGATACTAATAGGTTGTGATGCCCTGCTAGGAATTGTTCAGCACAGAATTGGTAAACCGGGTCAGAGTTAACGGGCCACTGACTCTGGTTCGCCTTATTCTATTGTCAACAAAGACCAATGGGAAAGCTTATTTTGCTCAGTAATAGGTCCTGATTTGGAGAGCCCAGATATAGATCCAGTAAGTTACACAGGTGAACCCATCGAACTCCTAGGCTTTTGTAAACTTATGTTTGAATTCAAAAGGAGACAAGCTATGTGCAATTTGTATCTCTCTCTCTCTTGTCCCAGCGTGTTAGGATGGTGGGATCAAGGTGAACTAGGAATACGACTGGAGCCCAATTGTGCGGATCCTGTTTTAAGTGCCAAGATAGAAGATGATGATTTAACTGGGGAATTAACATTCAAATTTCCCAAGTTTTTTTCCGGGGGTGTTAGTGAACTCAAGGGATTTCAACACGAAATAATTTCAAAAGAAGATGCGTGTCCATGCATCCACAAAGTTAAACATATTTCACTTGGTATCAAAGATGAAGTTATAAATGAAATTCAAAAATTGGTTGATAATAGTATTATTGATCTAGTGGAGTCTTCTGACTGGGTCGCCCCCCCTCGTCGTGTCCCGCAAGGCCAATGCCCAGGTCCGTCTATTTGTAGACTTGAGAGAACTTAACAAGAACATATTTATTGATGTGTTTCCGCTTCCTAAGATATCTGAATTACTTTCTGCTACTAAGAATATGGAGTAGTTTTCCACCATAGACTTAACGTCTGCTTACCACCAAGTGCCTCTCCATAAAAAATGTAAACACCTTACTGCTTTTGCCACCACTATTGGTACATTTCAATTCAGATGAGTTCCTTTTGGTTTAGCTATGTACAAACGTGTGATGCACCTAATTTTTAAGGACATTAAGAATGTTCTGTGTTTCCAGGATGATATCCTTGTTATGGGAAAAGATAGAGCAGAACATGATAAGGTCTTGTTTAAAGTCATGCAAATGTTGGACAGCAAAGGCCTAATGGCAGAAAAATCCAAGTACAAAATTGCTAGGAGAAGTGTTACTTACCTAGGACTGAAATTAGCTCTTGTGATATTCGCCCTAAATCTTATCTAGTGGATGCCATCAAAAATGCCCCCGCACCCAAAAATAAGGAAAAAGTGACATCCTTTTTAGGCTTAGCAGAGTTACATTCAAAATTTGTATACAACTTTGCTACTAAAATGTTTTGTATCAGGCAGTTACTTAAAAAGGGTACTGTTTTCAAATGGTCCATGGAGTGTCAGTCGTGTATGGATGGTTCTAAGGGGGACTTTGTTCCACTCCTGCATTTCCAGGTTTTGACCCTAAGCTAAAAAGTTTCATTCTGACAGATGCCTGTGGTCGGGGTTTGGGGGCTGTACTGTCCCATTTGCAGAGTAATGGTACTGAGTGTGTGATAGGATATGCTTCAAGGGCACTTAAACCCACAGAGGAAAAATACTTTGTTATCGAAAGGGAGGCCTTTGGCTGTATTTGGGATCTAAAACATTTCAGACAATATGTGTGGGGTACACTGGTCACTGTAAGAACTGACCAAAAGCCTCTCACCAAAGTACTTACACCTCATGGTTTGAATAATGGGTCACCCAGAATATCTCGTTTTTCTGAGCAGTTATTAGATTTTGTGTATGACATTGTGTATGTGCCGGGGATTCGAAATAGAGTTGCTGATTTTTTGAACAGGTGTCCTTTACCTGTGTGTGAAGATATGAAATGTGAATGGGACGATTGGTTAGTTGCTGATATTTTTAGTAATGAATTGAACAGCATTAAGCATGAGGACTGGATTAGTAATGTGTCCAGGGATGACACTTTACGGGTGGTGAGTGATTACACTCTTAAGGGATGGCCTGAGAAGGCTGGTTTATCGTTTGAGTTGCTACCGTTTTGGGATTTCAGAAATGAACTCTCGTTTGAAGAAGGACTTGTACGCAAGGGTGAAAAGAAATATTCAGCTCCCCTTAAAGTAATTAAAATCTTGTGTAACTCAGCACTTTTAAGTCATGGAAAAGTATGGAATGCAGATAGAATTGCTTTATATAAAGGACATATTGATGAAGTCTCTACTAAAGGCAATCAAATGCAAACGCATAGATATGACTGGATAGATGAAATAAAAGAATTGTGTTCACCTAATGATACTGTTCACATTCCTATCCAATTGTCACAGTTTTGTTGTTAGTCCTGAATGTTCCATTCAGACTGAATCCAAGGGGCCAATTATGATGTCGCCCAACATTTTTCCCCAGCTGCACGCCAATTACCCCTCGCCCTATTACGATGGTGGGGGGGTTCAGCGGCGGACGGGAAGACCGTCTATCGCTTTACCGCAGGCAGGCAATTGTTATGATAGCCTGCCATGCAGTCCTGGGCAATTACATGGTGGCGGTGCCTAGCAGCCACCGGCCGCCATATTCTGGTGCCAGTGGAGTTTGGCCTTTAAAGGCATGCAGTGTCTTTCTTTGGGGGCCCATTGCGGGCCCCATGGTGTTGGGGGTGTGGGGGATGCACTTGGGGGGTACCTATGGTATTTATTTATTTAGTTTTGTTTTTGGAGAAAGGGGGAAGTGTTGTGTGTGGCCTCGAGGGTGTGCTCGTGCCACTCGCCATGTTCTAGATTTATGCTTGAGGGAGGTATAGAAGGGTGTGTCATTGAGGACACAGAGCTGCTTGCTGGCGGTTGTGCTGACTTCTCCTTGCTGTCATAAGAGGGTTTAACCTAAGAAGAATACTTCTCGTGTATGGCTATTCTTTGTAACACATGCTTTAGTAGGATACTTTAAAAAAAAATTACACCAAATTGTCAAACTCTGCAAAAAAAAAGCGAGAATCCCGAAAAAGCAAAAAGGGTGACCCTGAATTGAGCAACAATAGCATAAGAGGACTGACATGAACTCCAAGGACTACATGGTTTATAGGTAGTCTAATTGAGGGTTGAGAATCAGTGGGTCGCTCGGTGGGACCTCTGTGGGGGGCACCACTCTGTTTAAAGATACTGTTCATGGTACTGTGGCTCACTGGTAAGATTGTGTGCAATTGGATTCAAGAGAAGTTAATTTTAATGTAACCTATTGAAGGATTGATAATGATCCAGTGGGGGCACAAATGGTCCTGTAGCCAGAGGTGAAGGCTGGAGTGCCTCAGGCTTGGACGCTCACCATGGTTGGCGGACTACTAGCTTAGCACACGCAATAGTTGAGGGAAGGGCTTTAACCTCAAAGGGTTGTTATAGGACAGTGGATGAAAATCCACAAACTGCTAGTTGCAGGGGTGGGTCTGTTGCATGTGCTGCCCGAGGGAAGGTGTGGGAGGGAAACATTCAACATTGGTCCACAGTTGTACTTTTTGAACTTTTCACAGCTGATTGAATCTTTATTCTGATTATGCCATTTTGGGATGGGAGAACCCTATGGGTATCAGCAGTGGGAATATGGTTGATAGGGGTGACTTTAGTGATAGCCAGTAGTACAAAAATAACTCAGGCTTGGAATGACAGAGGGCTGGGTCGAAAGGAGAAGAGACGGAGGGTTTCTGCATTCATGATGTGATATGGTCATGTGGGGTCACTGCATAATGGCACTACACAAGAGATGGCGGGGGCATCTTTATTCTACATCCGACTCTGGTTTTGCAAGAGGAGTTCTGAACTGAGTGGCCATTGGGGTACCATTCAGTTGCAAAGGTCACAAGACTATATTGAGGGTAGATCTGTTGTCTTGTTTGGTGGAAGGGAAAGACGTGTGCTGGATTAATTTTTACTCACCTAACACTGATAGCCGACACTTCTACAGCAGACTGTTGGTGGTTGCCACTGAGTATTTGGTGGCCTATAATAGTAGGAGACTGAAATTGCATCTTAGGTGGGGTCCTAGATCGAGATCTTCCCAGGCTTAACACGAAGCCCGCACATTGCACCCTGCGGGACACTCTTGAGGGGCTGGGGTTGGTGGACATATGGCAGCTGGGGTACCCACAGTAGAGGGTCTATTCCTGTTATGCACCATTGATGGGCACCTATAGTAGAATTGATTATTGTTTTGCATCAGTGTCAATGGCACAGTGTGCAGGATGCCAGTATATTTTGAACCATTCCCGTTTGTTGATGGGTGTGAACCTTGGGCAGGGGTGCCTAGTCCTACCACTGTGGAGGCTTAAGGCAGAGGCATTCACTGACCCACTCTTCTAATCCATGATTAGCAACATGTTGACTCATTATTTTGAAGAAAACAAGGGCAGTCCGGGAAGTAAATCAATAGAGTAGGATGAGCAGAAGGTGGGACTGTGGTGGAGAATGTATGAGAACACGTATGATGTCAAGAAACTGCTGGAACACAGTCTGCACAACCACCAGCATGCATTAAGCAAACTCGAGCAGGAGTTGCTGCGAAGTCCTGACAAACTACCTGAGTGGTAACTACAGAAAAGGGAACAGTGGAGGCTGGTCGATTTTGAAAATGGTGGGGCGAAAAATGTTGTACCCTAATGTAATACGTGAGCGAAGCAAGCGAGCCCGAACTGCAAAAGGAGGGTGCTGGGGGTTCTTCCCTGCAAGAAAAGTTTGAAAAAAATGGATTCAAATGGTAGGTTTTACACCACATATTTACTGCAAATTGTTGAAAAAAAGGGGGATCCAAATATGGCATTTTTATGAATAGCTGATTTGGAAAACTACATTTTGAGAGTGAAAGCCCTCGACGTTAAAAAATGAATACCACTTTTTGTAGCTACATACCTGGATCACCTTTACGCAATATCTTGATATGCATTAGCATTTGTGTGTTTTGCCTTTGTAGTTTACTGTGCACAAAAAAACGTTAATATTCTGGGGCTGTGGTCCCTTCCATGCATTCTTTTTTTAACAGGTAAACGTCGGTGATTAAGTTAAGTTATATTTAGCGAATGGGTTTGGATTAGAGCAATATAGGTTTTAAGTGATAGTGCAAGGGATGAGGGAAGACACTTTGTGCGAATGGTGGCATGAAACCCCGCTCGCAAATCCATTTGGGCGACTTCGGCGCATGAACTTCTGCAGAACGCTGTAGTGGAAGCCAACAGATTCGGGTCTAAACCAGTACTGAGGGATACAACAAAGATGACAGGACTCAAGGCTGGCAGGTTATTACAGTATACACCCCGGGGCCTGCTGTTGCCAGATAATGCACTGTTTTGTTAAAACGTTAAGCACTGGAAGCACTTCCAACCTTCACGGGGGTGGACATAATATCCCATCTTTATAGGACATTGCGGGAGTATTGCTCCGCGCAGTTGCTAAAAATTTAGGCAGGATGTGAGGGGGCTTTAGCAGACCCACCTATGGATGCAGGCTTGGTGCAAGGAGGACTGTGGCTACCAATGCAAGGTTCAAGCTAATACAGTATAATTACATTAATCAAATGCCCCTCACCCCTAAGACATTCATATATCCCCTAAGGGACGCAAGTTGTTTTCAATGTGGGGAAGGAGATGTAGATTTTTTACACACTGTTTGGGCATGCAGGTCCTTCTGCCCTTATTGGCAGATCATAGTGGAGAAGCTTAATGAGTCTTGGGGGTACAGAACCGGAATATCGTCGCAAAAATATCGACTTACCTAAATATCGCTGCAAAAATATCTACAGGAAGAAATATCGATGACAAAAATATTGTCTGACCAGAATATCGACAGACAGGTAAGTAATATCGTTAACATTAATATAGTTGTAATAAATATCGTTTACAAAAACATAGTTTACAATAATATCGTTTTTTAAATAATTATAAGTAATGTAGTGTTTTTAATGAGTATTTGTAGTCAAAGTAGTATTTTTAGTAGTATTTTATTAGTTAATAATGTATTTTATGTAGAATTTAGTATTAATAGTTCCGTAGCGGGTTGTGGGTTTATAGGGGAGTAGGGTGGGAAGTAATTTAAATATAATGAAATAATAGATTAATTAATGTTTTGAATGAATATAAATAGTGTAATAAATAATAGTTAATTAATTTCAATTAGTTAATTGATTAATAATTATGTAATTAATTATGTTAATTTTTTAATTAATTTTAGGTGTGTGTACAGGAATTTTTTAGTGAAAATGTAGGAAATTAATTACAATTTAATTGATTAATTATTTAATTAATGATTAAAGAAATAATAATAATAATTGTTATTTTATAAATGATTAAATACATTTAGTAATATTTACCCCTACGCTATCCAACGCTTTCCCTACTGTTGCACCCCCTGGAGTGGGAATAGTAATTTTTACCCCTACGCTATCCAACGCTTTCCCTACTGGTGCACCCCCTGGAGTGGGAATAGTAATTTTTACCCCTACGCTATCCAGTGCTTCCCCTACTGTTGCACCCCCTGGAGTGGGAATAGTAATTTTTACCCCTACGCTATCCAAAGCTTTCCTTACTGTTGCACCCTCTGGAGTGGGAATAGTAATTTTTACCCCTACGCTATCCAATGCTTTCCCTACTGTTGCACCCTCTGGAGTGAGAATAGTAATTTTTACCCCACGCTAGCCAACGCTTTCCCTACTGTTGCACCCTCTGGAGTGGGAATAGTAATTTTTACTCCTACTCTATCAAATGTTTTAATTAGTAATATATTGTATATTTTAAATATATGTATGTATTATTGTTGTTATATAAAGTAATGTGTTAAATATATGTATATGTCCACATTTATTTAGTTTATAATTAAAAAGTGTAGTAAATTTGTTTTAAATAGTTAAAAAATAAAAGTAATGTCATGTATTTTGTTAATAGTACTTATATTTATTTATTATTTAATGTAATTTTAATTATTTTAAAAAGTCGATATTTTTTACATCTATATTAATTACAACGATATTTTGGAGTCGATATTTATGTACTTACCTGTTTAAGTATAGGGTGTCGATATTTTTGTAAACGATATTTTTGCAACTATATTTATGTCAGCTATATTTTTGTAATCGATATTTTAACACCCTACCAGTCTTGGGGTCAAAACTGCAGCTCAATAGCAAAATACAATTGTTGGGCATGCTTTCAAACCCAAAGGGTAGAAAACTGAGCAAGAAGTTTCTGCTCATGGGTCTGGTGCTTGTGAAGAGATGTATAGCCATGAGGTGGTTTGGGAAGGAGCCCCCTGGGGTGGGAGAGTGGCTTAGGGACATGTCAGTGTGGCAGTGGCAAAGGAGGTCCACCTGAAACAGACCAGGCAAGATGATAGAGAAGAAGATGATCTTAGGGCGTGGGCAGCTATGTTGGACGCAGTACCCACCTAATTCTCAGCCGCCTTAAAGGGTGAGGGAGGGACTGCTTCGAGAAGATTCCCACCAAACGCCTGTGTCTGTTGTGGGTGCGGGATATGCTCAATCAATCAATCAATCATGGCATTTGTAAAGCGCGCTACTCACCCGGGAGGGTCTCAAGGCGCTGGGGGAAGGGGGTATGTTACTGCTCAAACAGCCAGGTCTTGAGCTGCTTTCTGAAGGAGAGATGGTCTTGGGTTCGCCGAAGGTGGGTGGGGAGGGAGTTCCAGGTCTTGGCTGCCAGTTAGGAGAAGGATCTTCCTCCGGCGGTGGCTCTGCGGATGCGTGGTACGGCGGCGAGGGCTTGGCTGGTCGATCGTAGCTGGCGGGTGGGCGTGTAGAAGGTCATGCGGTTGTTGAGGTACTTGGGGCCCAGGTCGTGGAGAGCCTTGTGTGCGTGGGTGAGGAGTCTGAACGTGATTCTCTTGCTGGCGGGGAGCCAGTGCAGGTCTCTCAGGTGTCCGGTGAGGTGGCTGTGTCGGGGGATGTCCAGGATGAGTCGTGCGGAGGCGTTCTGGATGCGTTTCCAGAGAGTTATCTAGGCTCGAAGGGTTGATGTCTCCAGTGGGAGATGTTATATAAGCCACCCTGCATGGCTGGGTAGGTCCTTGCCACACATGGATGTTTCCTTATGTTCTTGGCGGACTGTTCAAAAATGAAATGCTATTGATCTTTGAGACCAGTTGGGGGGACGGGGGAACTGAGAAGAGTTCTTTATTTGTCACATTTGCAGAAGACTTTGTGGTAATGTGATATACTGAATGCACTGATTAAAAATGATTTGGAAAAAAGTGTTTGTAGCACAAAAGGGGGGGTCACCCTTATTTATCCTAAGTATAAGAGTTAGTTTGGCCTTTATAAGTAAAGTATACACTACTTGAAGAAATATATCTTCAGATTAATCCTGAGCTGCCAGAATGATGGGGCCAGACTGACTTAATGGAAAGACGAGTCTGATATTTTGAAGGGTGTTGTTCCATAGAAGGAGAAGGCATGTTTCAGTGTTCTTTTGCAGTTCTTCATTTCCAAGCTGATGTTGCACTGACTGCTAAAGATGTTGACTGTTTTTGATGGATCTTGGATGCAGGGCTTATGCCCTGATGTACTAGGCATTTTCATGTTTGCATACTGTTCCTTTCAGATATACTAGCCCCATTTTAGGAGTCAGAAAGGTTTTTCCAACTCCTTAATGGAACTGGGAACACTGGTAAGGCATTGTTAAGGAATCTTTAATGGTTATGTTGTAGTTGTCCTTCCAAACAGCTAATTGGTATGCGGTGTGTCAAAGTTTTGAAATCAGCTTTAAAACATTGCATTTGGGCGAGCTGAAGTATTCTTTAATTTCAAATGATACTCTAAACATAAACAAAACTGATTTATATGATTCAGTGTGCCTGAAATATGGTTCACTACAGTACCAATGTACAGCATTCCACAGATTTCCAGTTTCTTGGCATCTTATCTGCTAATACTTTTATTAATGTTAATGTCATTTTGATCACCTTCATGAAAGAGGAGACTTCACGGAGATGGTCAGCTATAAATCTAACATTCAGGGGAAGAACTGAAGCAGGTGAAATAAGTGTAGCTCCTAAATTATTATGTTTTCTATGCTCCTAAATTAGTATATTTATGTGCCGTCTAAAAAATGTAACTATGTACAAAAAGACTACTAAATATATTAAAAGTAATTAATTTACAGTATTCTTTAAAATATATAACACAGCAAAATATAAAACTTTAAAGTTAAAAACATTTGCAATATGCATGTAAATGTGTATAAAAATGTTTATAAAATATATATGCAAATAAATATATTGTAATCATTACAAACATGTAGAAAAACATGTATTAATTTCAAAAACAAGGAAACATTGTTAACAGAGTTTATATTATTCCACAAAAAATACAATTGTATTAACTCCAAACTAAACAACTTAAGAAAATAATTAGGTGGCTTATATTAAATATTCCCACCCCAAACTAAACCACACAGAGGAAAGTCTTGGTCTTTGGGGGCGTTAGATATACTTTCCCACTCCAAACGTAACCACATGGGTGAAAGTGATAGACTTGGAGGTGGTTACATTTACTATTTTTACGCCAAACAAACCCTCACTAGGGCAAGTATTGGACGTTGAAGGGGAGGGTAAATTTACTAATCTCATTCCAAACCTAACCATATTGGGAAAAGTGTTGGGCTTCAGGGGATCAGATTTACTATTACCACTCAAAACTTAACCACATTAGGAGAAATGTTGAACTTTGAAGAATTTAACATTAACTATTCCCACTCCAAACTTAACCTCTGTGGGGAAAGTGTTGGATTTTCGATCTGCAATCCCCAATCCAAACCTTACCATGTGGTAAAAAGGTTTTAATTTTGGAGGTGGGGGAGTGAGGGAACGCCATTTAATGTTCACACTCCAATTTTAACCGCATTCTTTTAGACCAAAAATAATTTACCTAATTGTTTACAATTAGAATCATCTAAGAAAGGTATACCTAGACAAACATTAACTAAAACATCACAAAATACATTAAAACTGCAAAAACATAATTTTAAAAATATATTTAAAAATTAATTATAAATAAAAATTTAAAACACAAAAATTTAAATAAATTAAAATGTACAGATTTAAAATAATACCAAATATTTATAAACACTATTCCAAAAGCTAAATTAAAAAACATTACATTTCAAACAAATTTGTATCATTGTTTGAAAACATTTCATCAATTGAAACAATGAAAAATTAAACAAATTACAAATTAAAAAGTAACTAAACAGTACAAATGTAAAATTTAAATCAATTTTGAATTATTATAAACACAAAAACAATTTTTTGAATGCAAAATGCTAGTAAAACACTTCCAAACCAATTTCCCTACTAATACTACAAGCCACTTCTAAAACATTTAAAGTAACAATTATATAGATAATAGAAAATTTAAAAGAATAATTACACAACAAATGACTTAGAAAAAAAAATAATAAACAACATTATATGCAAAGAACTTTAAAACCTCAATATTAAATAAATAATTAAATATCTGGAGAAAATCAATACCTGCAATAAAATAACCCAAGAAATAGATGAAAACCACAATATTAAAGCAATAATATCAACAGCAGACACTATTTTTGGCATGATACATATTAAGGTTTTGCTCCCCCATAAAAGAGGTGTTTGCTGCTTGATGGGGAAGAGGTGTTTACTGCTTGATGGAGTTCCCTATAGTACCCATGACACAAAGTTTTTATGTCATTATTTCTTGTTACAGCTGCCAGAATCAAATGAAAGAGATATTTGCATATTACACATGTCTCATTGTTTCTAATAAAATATCGGACTTACTCTAAATTGAGACTAAATTGAGACTAGGCAAATCCACATTTGTACTACTTAAAATCTACCTTATGGGCACCTTTAGCATCCTTGCAACAATGAATATATTTGGTTTACTCTCAGGGGCTATGTATGCAGTGAGACTTAGCAACGGCTAATTCTCAGTTAAACATGGGGAAAACTGTAGATACCACATGGAACTTGTGATGTTCTCAGGTGTGATTACATCAAAAGCAGAGAAGAAACAGGCATCAGCACAATTGACACAATGATTAAGGATCAAGGGAACTGATTTGAGTGCTGTGCATAGAAATGACTGCAAGTTGTGTGTGTTTTGACAAGATTCAGCTCTGAAAAGGGAATAATACTGATGCTTGTTTGTAACATCTAAAGGCCATGGAAAAACAGGCCAACCTTGAAGGGCCTTAGTGTATGCACAGAAGATTTCGTAGAAGATTGAGCTTTGTGGGATCTCTGCAGGTCAGTTACGGACAATAGGAGCAGATATGTTCATCTCAGCATGTTGTGCTTAATCCGATAGATAGGGGGAGAACCACTGGAATCCTATTATGGTGAACCTCATGTTGAGAGGTTGTTGAAGGGGAATTATGAGGGTGTCTTAAATAGCAATGTAAATAAAGTTTAACGCTGGCAAAATGTAATATGTTCAATGGGATGTGTTTCTTGCCTAGCTTTAAAATGTTTTTAGTTATGACATCTGTGATGTATAATTGTTGATGAACTTTAAAAATGTATTTGATTTTTAGTATATGCTATCCTCTCATGTTTCGATGTTTTCACCATCAAGCAATACATATTGAGTATTTTCCATTTGACAAGAAAAGTAAGGGTTGTTCAGTACACAATAATTTCTTTACAGTGATTTTCAGTGCCAGTAGTGAGTAAATCTACCTGTGAAAAACAGAATGGATAGTGCCAGAATTGCTAATAGAAAAAGGAAACAAGCATTGACAAAGCAGTTAAGTCTCAGTTTTACCATGCTAGCATCAGCATATGCACACTAAGGCCAAATGTAAGAAATGAAAGTATATATAGAAAACACCCTTACCTCAAATGTAATCCCGTTTTGTTTCTATGTTGAATAAAAGTCGACGGGAAGGTCGTCTTCATTACATTCCTTCTTGCTTTTCTAGGATGCAGTAAGGAAGGAAGGACTATATTGAGGGCCTAGATTCTTAAAAGAATCAAGGAACGCAGAGCATCAGTAAATAAAAGCTGAGCTGTGTGAGGGAGCAGGAGAGCACCATATCTTCAGAGATATGTCTCTCTCCTCCCCTCCCAAGCACTGGCACAGATGTCAGCTCCGGTACACCAGGCACACACCTTAGCGCCATAGTGCTATGGTTTGTGCCTAAGTTTACCATAGATTTTTGTATTGGAAGGGTACCCTTATAGTACAAAATACTATGATTAGACACACTTTAAAGCTTTTCCTACTTTGTATGTTTGCTACACAGTGCAGCACCCATGCAAAGTCGGAAAAGAAAGGAGAAATAAAAACATCTATCCTTTATCGCCTCCTTTCAAATGGTGTTAAATTGTCTCGCTAAACCCTGTCTATTATTGTTTTGTAGATAGGGTTTTGCATCAAAAGGCATTTGTGGTTGCATGAGAATGCTCATGTACCACCGATGTAACTCCCTCTTAGCGCTAAGTAATGCAAAGCAGGGTTTTGTGCTGTTTTCAGATACTTTTAGGGTAACAAAGTTTTGCACTGGTAAGTGAATAAGGAAAAAACATTTTGTGCTGGTTAGTGTCACTTTTGTGATGTTTGAGAATCTACGCCGAAGACTCCCCTGCCACATGACCCTCATTTGATGCAGAAACAAAAATAGGCTGAATTGAAGGTAAAATAGTCTTCAGTATAAACAAATTTTCATTTCAATGAATACAAAAAATGAAATATAAACATTGACCAGGCAGGGCATGAGTTATGAAGAGTAACACATACAAGAAAGAGGGAGCCATAGGAGAAAGAGGAAGCGATGGGAGGGGGCAACAAATGGAAGGGGCAGACAGGAGTTACATGAGTGAAAACAGAGGAAATAAGAGATGGGAGAGACCAAGGAGGGGGATGAAAGTGATGAGGAGTGATACAAGTGACACGAGAATCAAGGAGGAAAAAGAGGAAACACAGAAAGGAAGGGGTGGCCGGAGGAACAAGCAACTCGCGGTGAAACTGGAAGGTACATAAAATTAATGGAAAGCGCAAGTGCTGAAAATGGGCAACAAGGAGCCTCCAGAGGAAGAGGCAAGAAGGCTGCCGAAATAAAATAGTCCTTCATTCTTGCCAATCCAAGAATTTTGCTGGAAGTGGAAGTATATACCCAAAAAGCATTATGTGAGAGCAAAATACCAAACTGGGCTTGGCCAGGACGTAACTGACAAAGTGTCAAGCCAATGCAAAAAAGAGGCGGATCCAAAAGAGCCAGTGCTTGAGGGGATTGGTTACAAAGCCCTCTGTAAACATATGAGAAACAATTGGTCTGTTTGTTAGCTGTGCTTTCAAAACCCAATTAAAAAAATCTGGACAGAGTGCACCAAGTGAATGAAAACAAACTGAGAACAGCAAAGAAGGGTCGATAGAGATGAAGGGAACATGAGAATATGGGGCTGTACCAAAGACAGAAAAAAAGGGGTCAGCCGCACAACAGTGGAACGAAAGAAATTGAAAATTTGAAAGCAGTATATTTTAAATGAAGGAATTACAAACACTCTCATTTCAAGCCACAAATACTTTTTCAATTTGCGGCCATTAAGGAAGTAATGCAAAAAGCTCTTATGCCTGATTTTCACGTGGCCTATGTCCTACAGGTGTAAGAACAGACATCACCATATTTCGATATTTGATTAAAGGAATGTTTCCACACGGAAAAGAAAAATAAGGTTACGATGCATTTTTGCCTCTACTCTAACCATTAGCTGGTACATTTAAAGAAAATCAACGCGTTAAGGTTACATGCATTTCCATACACTGATCAGTGCTGGAGCTGCAAGCGTAGGAAAACTGATCCGACTATTTAACCTCTCATTTCATTATTTAATTTTTTTTACCTGCTCTGGGCCATGTTGCACAGCATTTTTTATTTTTATCTCGAGACATCCTACTGGGGTGTGATTTCACTTTTTTGTCACCCCCTACTTTCTACTCGTTGTCACTCGCATTAACTTTATCAGGGAGAAAGGCTTGCCAATCTCTACAACCAACTTTCTCAACTGCACACTCCCCGCGAGGCTTGGCCTCACAGTTCTATACATCTGAGATTTTTTCTGGATCCTAACCTTGGACTTTACCTGATCCTCTATAGGTCAACAATGGGTATTTGTATTCTCCAGTGCATGATGTCATAGCATGCACAGTATGCTGACAAGACCAGGACCAGGTGTTCATTTCGGCTCTCCACCGGGATCTTCATACTTGATTGGCCTTTCTTATCAAAGCTCTATAAATTGTTCCACATTTTGAACAACCATCTCAACACCAAATCACAAAATACGAATTGCTTTGATGGATGTATGGGTGAATGGGAGGATCATGACAGACCAAATCGCAGAGCGTAACAAAAATAAAGCAGCAAAAACAAGTTTCATTTTCCAGAAACGCATTATCAGAAAGGAAAAAAATATTTAAAAGAGTTACCCTCTGCTTTTAAAACTTAATTAAGATTTTTGAATGTTGTGGAAAGGCTAATAATCATGGCCAGTCGAGCAGAATAATTCCTACAGTAAATCACAGACCCACAACCCAAAACCCTGCCAGGGTAGTTACATCTATGACGTCACCAAAACCCTAAATACAAAAGATGATAGTTTAAATCAAGGAATCCATAGCATTGGTAAATCACAGCCTGTTCCATCACTTTGGGTAACAAAGGCAAGGTGGTAAAAGGCTTTTAGCTGCTCAGTGTTGTGGTTTAAACTGTATTTTTTTTCTAACGTTGCAGACCTTAGACATCTTTGTACAATGTAGGAACAATACACTAAGTAACGAAGACAATAATATCTTTAGTGATGGGAGCACCGAGCGAACAAGTATGTTTTTTAGCACTCAGGGATCCAACACTGAGTCAGTAGACTTCAGTTCGTTCAAGAGAGAGAATTTTAAAAGCTTGTTTATTGGACTAAGAGATCTACAACTTAGCTGTGAGTGGTGTGACGTAAATTTTCGGTGAAGCTAGATGAGACACTCATGTACAAATTGTGTCTGACATGTCCATTTTTTTTTTAAAGAGTTTAATTCATCCCATCATTATTTTTTTTCAAGCATCTCTTTTTGCCGAAGAGCATGTATTTTTACAAGAAACACAAATAATTAGAAATGATTTAGTTTGTCTTATTGTTTGACAATCCCATGGTCACAACATGTTCCACAGCCAGGCTTCAAAAGTGGAGTATGATACTCGAGGGGGCACAATGTTCTTGGCAAACACCTCCCAGCTGTAAAGGCCACTGGAAGGAATGATATACCAACGACTGATCATGCTATTTACATTTGTGTATTTACCACCAAAACGAATGTGTTACTCGACACTATCAGAAGCTAATCGTTAGCATACGCAAAATTAAGCCAGAATGTTACTTTAAATCTTTATTTTTGTAAATATGTCCATCAACTTGTTTAAAATAATTGCCTGCTGGATAACAATTTATCTTTAACTGTTGATGTTTCCACCCTGCTTTCATGCACTACTGTTCCGAGAAGGGACCTCTCACTCAACCTTGCTTCTGTGAATTTGAGTCAAATAGCCCAGATGTGAATTAATTTTAATCACTATGCATTTGTAAATAAAAAAGATGCTTTACTCGTCATGTTGACAATTCATGTTAACCACCACAGTAAGTATCACAATAGAAGCACCCTAAATAGAAAACCTAAAGTCTCCTCCTTTTTACCTGCAGAGACACCCAAAGGGTGTTTTAAAAGGACTCTGACCTACTAAAAATTTCTAGTGGCATGCTTCCCCATTGGGTTCTCGTCCGGATACTATTTTGTATCTGTGCAGGCTCTATCTTGACCTTCAGGGGATCTCTTATATTTGGGGAAGGGGATTTAAGAACATTAAAACTGTCTGTGGGATACCTCTGAATTTGTTTATTTGGAGGAAATTACAGATTTAAAAGAATTCTTAACAGAATCAAAATTACAAAAAGATATCAAACGTTTTCTCAAAAGAAAATCCACCCATATTCGATACAGAATTATATGGTCCCAAACAATAGACCAGTCTGGGGATAGAACTGAAACACAATCCTCAGATGAGTGTTCCTCTACACCTGATGGTTCTAGAAAAAAGAACTAAGGGTGAACAAGGGGAAGATGAAGAACATGGCCATAAAGTAACTACAACTTTCCTTCCTCAATGTACCCCTTCTTCCCTCCATCACTACCCGCCTACATCAACAACCATCATATTAAGAATTGATGAATACATACAATCAATAGATACCCTCCAAACAATAGGTTTAATTTTTAGCATGAGACCAATGACAAAGAAGAGACAAAAAGAAAAAAGAACCACAGGTCCAGAGGTTAGACACCCGATAGCGGGTTCACACAAGACGAATGATGAAGGAGAAACTAGGGACGAGCTCCAACAGAATATACTAGTCAACCTATGTAATAAACACTTGACTGCCACAATAAGGGTCTAGGTTTTGTACCCATACCAAATGTTAACAAATTCAGACTCTACTGTGAGCTACCGGAATGATTTCGAAAAATTTACTTGAAGACATCTTTTACTGACAAAACAGAACCATAATAAATTAATAATGACACAAACCTTAGAAAGGAATCCACTTCCTGCCCACCAACCTCAACTATCCCAGTAGACATTCAAGCTTTTGAATAAGCTAGGTTCAACAAAGTCGACAAAATTGATGTCAATGAACTGAAACTATTTCAAACTCTGTCACAGGAAGAGAAACATCCCTAAAAGAACTAGGACCAGACAGTGAACTAACCATAAAATCTGTAGAAAAGAAGGGAGGAATAGTCATACAGACTACCACAGCATATAAACTGGGAAAGATGACAAGTATACAAAAACCCACAAAAAGCAGACTTCTGAGACTACATCACAACTGTCCAGATAAATAGACCTGATGGTAGAGGAAGGACTGGCAGGAAGTCGCATATCAAAACAGGAGGTTGACTTTATTAACAATGCAAACCCTGTCATTCCCTCCTTTTATACACTTCCTAAGATCCACAAAGGAAAGATACCAGCCCCAGGATGACTTATAGTTTCAGGTATTGTTCCAGTACTGGAACCCTTATTGAGATTCTGTGACTGCTACTTAAGTCCATTCATTCAAAACACACCAACATATCTAAAATACACATAAGATGTATGAATGTATTAAAGAAGCTGGTTTTGACGAGACCGATATCTGCTGATAGGCTTAGACATTGAGAGCCTAAACACTAGCTTGCCACAAGACAACAATTAGAAAAAACTCTGTTCCACAAGTGGTGGGGGTAAAATAGGCCATGCCACTTCGTTCAAGAATGCAATAGGCTGGAGCTAGTAATAATTTTTATTAAATTTTAAAATTAGCTTTATCTACAAATACATGGTACATCCAAGGGAGGTATCTGTGATCTGAGCATAGCAGGATTATATGTATATAACAACCCTCTTAGAGCTAGGAAAAGGTACATAGATAACTTATTAGTGATCTGGGAAGATGATCACTTAACAACAACATATTTCTTCTCTTTGCTAAACAGTCAAGATAAAAAATCTCAAGTTCACACATTCCATTAACAACAAAGAATTCACATTACTGGATGTAAGAATTTTCAAAGAACAAGGGATCCTTAACACTGAGATAAATGAGTAGCCAACAGCTCAAAATAATCTATTAATTTTTTGGATGCTCTCCTCCTAGATCACTGATGAAAAATCTCCAGTACTGACAATGTTTACATCTGAAAAGAAACTGTAGTTGGAACAAAGATTTCAAATGACAGACAGCAGCTTTCACCACTAAACTTAGTACAGAAACTATGCACAGAGGATAATTCAGAAAAAATGACTAAAACAGCAAATAACATTAATGCTATAGCTCTATTAGAAACCAATCAAAGAGCCTCCAATTATAATAGGATCATCTGTGTACCTACTTACAATATAGCATCTAACAAAGCGCATAAGATAATCGACAAGAATTGGAGACGATTAAATATGGGTAAATGTTCACTAGAAAAACCCATGTTTTTCAACAATATGGGAGTAAGCATTAAAGATATTTTCGTTTCTACCAGAACAAGACAACAAATAGCAAATCCAGAGTCACATACGACCCGTTAGGGGTTTCCCTAGATAACCAGTCATTACTCAACACCCTGATTTGTCGCATTCTCACTTAGCTCAATGGGAGCTTGTTTTCCGACCATAAACCGGCCGTAACACAAGCTCCCATTGAGAAAAGGGAGGTGCAGTTCAACCCTGGAACCCGTGGCATTCATAATTTATCTAGAGCAATGAATGGAAGACTTGAGCTTGTTCTGGGATACACACAGCCTCAGAGCCATGCACACTGTTCAAATCCAGGCCTATGTCTTAACTCCCATGCAAAAGTTATTCTAGTAGAAGCGGTAATAAAATTTAAGTCAGACAGAACATGGTGCTATTGCTTGCCAGCTATTCTTTAGTCCTAAATCATTTGCAGAGTGCATGATGAATTGGTAATTTGTTGTGATATTCTTCCCTGCGTTTCCAATGTTTCTGCAGTGCTATGTTCTCTGAACATCCACTGCGCATGAATTTTACAAATAGCTTTCCAAATCATATTATTATGTTTGAGCTTGTAAAGCGCACTGTTACCCAGAGGTTTCCTGGCGCTGTGTAACGCTGGGGAACCCGTCCTGGCTTTCCCTGTGGGATGGTCCCGGCTGGGAGTCCCCAAGGTGGAGCCAAGCATCCCCGGCGTTGGAGGGGCCGTTGTGGAGATTAGGCAAGCTAGTGCCCAGAGTTGCCGAGTGGGACCCCTGATTAGAGTAGGCACCGAAGCGAGAATTATCGAGTCTGCTGACCAAAGTCCACGACCCTGCCGCGTCGGGAATTGAACCCTGGTTCCGGCCGACTTCTGCTCCCGGGTCTGCCGCCTCTAACCATATGCCATCAGCACAGCACCAGGTGCTGTACCCCTAATTCTCACTCTGCTTCACTAGAACTACATTACCCATGTGACCCTGAGGAAGCCATCTCGAAGCAAAGGTTATTTAAGGCAGCCTCACACATGAGCACATGTTTGCTATCAGAGAATGGAGAGAGGCGCAATGCCAAAATGGAGGAGGTTGAGGATCAGCACAGATCTAAAAATGCTTTTTTGCAGGGGATCTTGGCTGTGCAGTGAATAATATTGATGACTGTATCAGAGCACAGTAGCACGTTAAGAGCATTTGAAGAGAACAATCATGTCGGATTGGTACTTCTGGTTAGGGATTAACCTTTCACTAGATGTTGATCTGAAATGGGTCAAGCACATTTCCAGGAACAGAGACATTGACATTTGAAGATCTAAATGAATCAATATCACATCACTCCAACACTAGAGTGATACAGTTCTGAGAACCTTCTTACTTTTTGAACATTTTAGTTCTAAAGAGCCTCTCAGTTTTACATTGTTCTTTCTCGCTGCGCTCAGTCACACTGACTCCTGTTTAATTACAGGGCTTATATGAATCGTGACACTCCTGCAAAATGAATTACTTTTAGACCTCATTTCTTGAGAAATAGAACGCAACACAGCTGCTTAAATGTGTCACTAGCGACAAAGAATTGCCTTACATTTTTTGGGGCTTATTTACAAGCCACCTGTGCCACTTTTGCGTCATTTTTAACATGGGAAAAATGAAGTACGGGAGGCCCAAGGGGGCATGTTAATAAGCCCTCTGTGTCTTACATATCTATGCCAAAGACAACTGTATAGATCCTGACGGGTTTGGCTCTGTTCTGCTTCTGCAGCCATTCCAATTGCCTTTATGCCAAATAGGGAAACACCATTTCTCTTTTTAAGTTCGGAGCAGATTTTGGGTTATATTGGGTATTTTTTTATGTGCAGAATTTCCAAATTAATTGTTTCTTTTATGACCTGTGTCAATGTAATGTATCCCTGATGTTTCCACTCACTAGTTCCCCCCAGGAGACGGAGTAGCCGGAAAAATAAAATACCCCCACTTTGAGCAATATCTTGAATGGCATTAAGTGAGCAAGAGAAGAAAGCAAGTCAGCACTCGTTCAGTTACTTTTCTGAGGGAATTCTTAAAACAATGTGGCCAAATGGTGTCTTTAATGCCTCAATACTCAATGAATTTGGCAATCATTCCTTTCCTCGTTCTTTTCATCCATACTTCCTACTTGTTATCGGCCCATCCATTCATCCATTTATCCTTCCCTTCTCCATCCATCCTTTTGTTCTTTCTCTATGCATCTACTGCTTCAATCCATCTTTCCACCCAACCTTACTCTTTCCCTTTTCTCCATTGTTTTCTTCATCCACCCTTCTATTCATCCATCTTTCTACATTTCTACCCATTCATCTGTCTATCCGCGCTCCATGCATTCACTCCTCTCCCTCGTTCTCGCCTCCACTCATCTATTGATCTCTCATCCATGTTTTTCTCCATCCTTCCCTCCTTGTTCTATTCTGTCTTATATTTCATGCTCCCTTCTTGCATGTGTTCTCCTACTCCATCATATTATTGTCTTACTGTGTTTTATTAGCATTTATTAGGCGACCAGAGCTAAAGCAGTCAAAAGCGCAATAAATAACTCTTTAAAGGTTTTATGCTACACACACTACCTAGTGGCACCCACCCCGAATACACGGCTAAAGTCCAGGGTTCTTGACACCCTTATCCTGCTACAAATCTTTTTCAAATAGTAAAGAACATAGGTTCTAGGCAGGATTTGAGAAAGTAACTGGGATTCCATGCAACCTTTGTCAAACATGTGCAGAAAACTCCAAACCTGACATGACACAATCATAAGCAGACGTGACCATAACAGTATGTCATATGTAGCTGGCCACTTGACACATAACTGTCCAGGTGGTGGGAGACATTACTCAAAACTAAAACAAAAACTGCATTTTGGCAGATATCACAGGCAACCCTCATAGCTTGGGATCTCATGTGAAAAGGGTGGCCACCACACAGTTTCTCACATGCAATAACGAGAAAGAAATTTCAAATGTATATGTATACAGTAAGGTGCAATATTTTCTGACATAAAAATACATCAGAGCATAGGAACACCCTATCTACATGAGGGAAACACCTGAAATATGACTTCAAGGTTATAAATATAACATCATGTATGCCATAAGTATGTATATGTGCCATGTTTCACATATTCAGGGGTTGTGGGCCACCACAGTGATGTTAGAGATGCAAGTAAGAAGTGCAGCACTCACCTGTGTGGAAATGGCCTTCATTTGGGTCCATCCAATCATAGGACAGTACATGTGACATATCTCCAGCACAAAGTGATGAGAAGGTCATGAACACGCCATGTCTCTCCTTCGGAAGTGATGCCACCAAGCATCCACGTGCTGCTGTAGTGTTCATCCTGTGGCTCTGCAGCAATTGCTAACCACCAGAAGATGTAGCTGTCAAGTGTTGTACTGGCAATCATGCAAACAAATGCATGGTAGGAAAAGTGGCATTTCAAATGAATTACAGATTGATGGAGTGCTAGTGGTGGTGATTGAAGAACAGATGTTCAGTGGTGTGTGGTGGTTGTGGTGCAATATGTGTGCAATTCCGAGCTCCAAGACGAAGAGATGAATGGTCCAAAAGCGCTAACTCACGGATCACACACAGCTTGCCCTGCATAGACTATCTAGTAAACAAACAATCTTTCATAGAGGTGCGTCTTCAAAATATGTATAAATCAATCAATGTAATTGGCAATACAGAGCTTAGTCAATGTTCAGCATATGTACAAACTTGATTAATGTTCATGATAAACATAAGCCATATAGCACAGACTACTATTCTGTGGCATTGGTGATGTATTAATTTTCATAGCAAGTACAAGAAAAAGTGCTCAGCAATCAAGTGATCACACATAAGTAATACTCAAACAGAACCAAAATGGATGCATACACAAATTCAGGCAATGGATCAAGCAGTCGATATAGACTTATTAACTGCAACCCAGCATGCTTAGAGCATATTATAATTGTTAATATATCCAATCGCATTACGTGATGCAAGGGCTTTGTAAATCTGGCCCATAGTTTCTGCTTCTGTCAAAAAAATGAGCTGTTGGGAATGTGAACTGCTTTTCCTACTTAAAAAGCAGTTACTGAGTAAAACCAAACAGTGCTCCTCCTACCTTTCAAGGTGGACTGCAAACTTTTGACAATGGAAAAAAACAACAGGACACAGTTGCGCCCCTTCATCACTTATCACTACTGTTACTACTACTGGCTATACATATTGGGCCCATTCCTGGACACCATCATAGGCCCAGGTGAATATGTCTGTGACACATGGACTTATTCAACAAATTTCCCTCAAGTGTCTGCAACACTCGAGTGCCTGAAGCGATATCCTGGCACTACACTAAGCAGTCAAATCAATACATTTGTCACTCACTAACTTGGGAAAATGGCAAAAATATGATTTTTACGTTTTCTGGTTTACATTTTTATGCAAAACTGTAAATCGATTGGAATAAAAAGAACACAAACATTTTTGTATTTGTGCTCAGAGATATTGTGCCCTGCAGAGCCGGCCCTTGCTAGGGTAGTGCCCTGTGCAACTAGCGCTCTGGGTGGAAAGAAATGTGTGCCCTTGCTGGTGAATAAAATGAGTCTGCTGGGAGATCATTTTGTGTTTAAAGGCCAATCCCTGGATAATTGCAGCAAAGCAGTGACTGGCCTCTGAGAACAAACACCTCAGGATCTCCCCAACTAGCCTGATTCACTCACAGCTTAACTCCATCATGCTAGTGTCAAGTTGCTTGTTGGGTGGATAGTGGTGGTGCTGCATGGCAGCAGGGGACTGGGAGTGAGATGGGAGTGGAAGAAATAGGATTAAAGAAGTGTAAAACGCAGACACCAACTCACATGGTACTACCATGTGTCACACAATATCAGCTTCATGACAACAGTTAGGATCTATAAAGGGGATCTATTAGAGCCAGAGGGATACCGATCCCCAAGACACTACTTTCACACAGAAGTATATCGGGCTAAAGGTCAAAGGACAAGAAGGAAAAGATGAGAAAAGAGCACAAAGTGAGTACTTATAAAAAGAGAGGAATGGGAGACTTCCCTCAGGACAAGAACCCTCACTCATCATTAGGTGACATGCTTCATCATTTGGGTACACTCCTCACACCAAAGTGGGGGGCTACAATTCCCCCAAAGGGGATGGAGTGGGTTTGTTTTGTTAACAAGATGAGCAAAAATACATAGATGAAGTGAGAGGCAGAGTGCAGTTGCTGCGATAGAATGTGATTAAAAAATGTCTAACTGTGATCACTGAAAGTTTATTAGGCGGTCACAGTGACAAGGTTGAAAGACAAGAGAATATTGACGGTTTTCGCAGATATACCCTCATTCATGTGTCCAACATGTTTCTGCCAACAGGCATTCATCAGGACCTATTCTCTCAGCCACTCTGCAAAGTGTTCAAGTGAAATCAATGAGGAAAGGTATACAGGCCACTGTGGAGTCGTTAGGCCGCAGGCGCAAGTGGGAGCAGCGCTGCGGCAGGAATAAGACTCGGGACACAGCTTCGGTTACCGCGTGGTCCGGACTGCTGTCGTCGGCCACGCCCCCTTTATTATATATTCGAGCGCGTGATGTCACGCGCTCGCGTATGCGCACCCTCGGGTTCGCGGCTAACTAGACCGCTAACCCGCAGTCATGAACATTACAGCGACCACTGGAGCATGGTGGTCCGTCGTTCAATGTCCCTCTCCTTAGTAAAGGATACGTAAACTGAAAAAAGAAGGACATGTTAATATCAGAAGACCTTTTCGTACTTTAAGACACAGTACACCCAGTGCTCTATTGTACATAAAGTTTCATACTTGGATTTAAAGTATCTTTTGACAAATGCCCCCTCTAAGTCTTCTGACAAGGCTGATGATCTGTATTTACCCAGTGGTATGAACTCCAGTGCTCAGGGCCGGACTGGCATTTGCGGGCACCGGGCATTTCCCCGGTGGGCTGGAGGGGTGGGGGCCGGTTTTGTGGCCGCAGGGGGCCGCTTTTCTTACAGAGTGCCGATTTTGTAGCAGCGATGCAAAATCGGCCCTCTGTAAGAAAAGCGGTAGCAGTGCTTTGCGGGTAACAACCCCCTCCCCTCCCATTACCAGGGCCGGTGGACAAGCAACGTGCCAGGGCTGGATGTTGGTCTCAGTCCGGCCCTGCCAGTGCTACACTCAGCCTTTCATAATCTCAAGGTCGATAAAAAATAAAAGTATTGAGCGGAGTAAAAATTGACATTTATGTTCACCCTCTCTCCCTAGTCAAACCCTCCCTGAGAACATCGGGCACCAGTTCTGCTCGCTATGCTCACAGGCATATTGCAATTCTGTGTATGGACTTCTGCCTCACCACTTTTTTTAATCACCAGCCTCCACTGCTATTAAATCTGGCAAGGACCTTCAGGACAATATTTGACCGCTCTCTGTGAATTTGCATTTTTTTCAACAGCCAAGAGCAACCCTGAGCCAAAAGAAATCCACTGGTCAATTATCATCCTTTGTCACCAAGCGCGGGCATGCTGAGGAGAGAGATGACGTACTCAGCGTTTCGGGTATTGTTTTTACAGCTTTAGGACCTTGTTCTCCAAAACGGCTATCATTCGTCGCCACTGTATCCCAGTGAGGAGGTGTCTTGCTGTTGGCCGTACCAGTGGGCAGATTTATGTTGGGAATGTGCCACGTTTGCGTCACGCAACTGCGGCGTAAACGTGGCGCATCCCTACAACCCATTTACAACGTGACACATCTAGGCAGATGCGTCACGTTGTAAAGCCCTGCGCCACTTGTGGGCGTACAGGCGCAGGGTGGGCGTTCCGGGGCAGGTGCGCCTCGCAAAAGTGGCCGAGTGAAATCTATAAGATTTCACTCAGTCACTTTCAGGCCAATGCTGCGTCAAAACCCTGCGCCTGCTTGAAGCAGGCGTAGGTCTTGACGCAGCTTTGTAAAGATGGGGTACCCCCGAGCCTTGCTGGAGCTGCGTTACGCTTGCGACGCAACTCCAGCAATGCGCCACCTTTACGGCACAGATGCGTCACGCATCTGTGCCGTTTTTGCCCCATGGTGCGCCGCATTGTAAATGCGGCGCACCATGGGTGGCGGAGCAGCGGCGCAAAATAACTGGCGCATCCCTGGGGATGCGCCAGTTATCATAAATCTGCCCCCGGGCATTTCCCTAGGAAGCAGTAAGGGTGAGGAAGGTTTTTCAGCAGTGGGGGGCGATTTTGTTACTGGGGGCCTGTTTTGCAGCAGTACTGCAATATCAACCCCCCTTAACACAAGCTGCGATCAAGCGATTCCAGCCTCTCGAGGTCAGGCAGTGCTGCCCCAGGGGCTGGTCCGAGACAATTGCCAGCCCTGCACCTGCCTCTTTCTTAAATACCAAATTGAAATAAACTTATAATTTGAAGGAGTGATTCACCAGGTGTTGCCCTTTTTGAGTCATCCAGAAAGTGGACTTATACCGTTTTTGTCAGCAATGGTGCTGTCGCTTTGAGCCTGCCAATATATGATGTGTTTTCAAAACCTCTGGCGGTGCGTTTCAATGTAATTAGTTTTGGCTCAGAGCAAGAGCAAACTGTGCGACTGGGAAAGGTCAGGAACAAAACTCCCTAAACAAAATAACATCTGACAGAGCAGCCAACACAAGCGGGCAAATCTCGTGCTCCCCGCCGACTCACAAATGATCTTGAATGGCACATTTTTATTATGAAATGTTCCTTATTTATTTAGTATTAATATGCTTCGATAAGCCTATAGATATACCAAATGCGCTGCTTTTGGAAACAGAAATGAAGTCTGGGGGAGAGTTGTTGCTGAGTAAGTTAAATCCATGTTATCGAAAACTGTTATTAAAATTTATGTTAATTAAATAGAAATAACGTCTGGTCACAGTGTACAAGAGGAAAGTGATGGGCTGATTGTGTGAGTATGGTTTACTTTGAAAATCATGAATCCCTTATTTGGCTGTTATATACAGACATAACTGCCTCAGTCCACGTGGCTGATTCGGTCACTAAAGGTTTTCCTGTCGGACGGGGGACACGTCAAGGTTGCCCGCTCTCTCCGTATCTTTTTGGGTTGACCCGCAGCTACTCGGCTTCAAGTCAGGTCCTAGTATTTCTGACCACATTAAGCTTTATGCGGATGATGTCCTCTTCTTTCTCACTGATCTCAACCGGACTATCCCGTGTCTCCTCCGCATTATGCAGATCTTCGGTAAAACCTCTGGTCTTTATATGAATGGAGGGAAATTCTTTCTGTGGCCTTTGCGGGCAGAGATGGACTCAGTGATTGGTCGCTAGAGGTAGTCATGGCCCCGGATGGTTTTAAGTACTTGGGAGTGCATCTTTCTTCGTCCCAGACCCGGGCATGGAGTCAGAACCTCGCCCCACCGTGGATGCAAGTGGGAGACCAGTCTCACCTGCCCCTGTCTCTTTTTGGAAGATCCGCTATCATTAAAATGATTTCTTTGCCGCGTCTCCTTTACCAGCTACAGAACCATCTATATCCCATCAAACCCTCGTGATTTTGTCAACTAAATGCTATACTTGTCCGGTTCTTATGAGGAGGGGAGTGCTTCGCGGGTAGCTTTGAGGACTTGCTTCCAATCTACAAACTCTGGTAGAGTAGCCACCCCAGATGTCCATGCATATTATATGGCTTTCCATGTACTTGTCCTCAATTACTGGTGGTACGGTGATCGTGGCGTCACGGCTTATGCGGTGGAGTGCTGGCTGCTGGGGGATGACGCTCTCCACAGGGTTCTTTATTCCCCTGCATTGCTTCGTGAGTTACCACCCGCTACAGCTCTAATTTTCAAACTTTGGAGGGTGGCGCTCGGTCAAATGGGTTGGTGGGGGAGACTCACTAAGGAAACTTCCTTTTAAGTCTTTTCTAGACATACAAACAGAATTTTACCGATATCTCCAGTTCCGGCATGCCTTCACTCCCTCTATATCTGATTTAACGGAGATCCTTGAATTTAATCCCATAGAGGCGGAGGAGTTTATGGGTGACCTGGGGGATCACAAAATTACTAAAATATATCGTACACTTATTAATAACACTCCCACTACACTCCACAAAACTAGAGAGGCATGGCAGCAAGACCTGGGTCCACTGGAAGAGGATGACTGGATGGAGGCTTTGGAATCTCCACGCAGCCCAGCAATTGCAGCACGCCTGCGTCTTATGCAACTTAAATACTTACACAGAGCTTATTATACTAGGCACAGGCTGTGGCGTGCTGGACTCATTGCTTCCCCACGTTGTCTGCTCTGTAACTCTATAGAGGGTACATTTCTGCATACTGTATGGGCCTGCCCAGTGCTGATCAATTTCTGGAAGGGGGTATTTGCATGCCTGTCCGAGGTCCTAGGGTGGTTTCTTGACTCCTCATAGAGGTTGGCTATTTTACACATTACAGAAGATTTAGGCGGAAATAGGTACAAACGCCATCTACTATTTCTGGGTCTAACACTGGCTAAGATAGACATTGCCCAGGCCTGGAAGGCTGAGACAGCACCGTCGCTCAAGGTGTGGAATAGGGGTCTTGATTTTTGTATGGGTTTAGAGCTCCCGGTCTTTGAGGCAAGGGGATGTCCCTGGAAACATTACAAAATCTGGAAAAGGTGGGCAGAGTATAGGGCTATGTATTTAGAGCCTCCCCCCATCGGATATTAATGAATCCCTATCATGATACTAGCTAGTTGGTATATACATACTACTTGTAGTCGCTATGCATGTGGATGGCAGAATTGTCTCCTTTATCTAGGTTTCATATATCAGTCAAGGGGAAGTAATGTGGCACAGTTGGCTTTTTTCTGTTGTTCTTTTTCTTTTCTGTTCTTTATTTGCATTATAATGTATCTTATGTGGAATCAATCCGCTACGATTGCTGGAAATGTTTATTCATATATTTGTCATTTTACATGTTGGAAATGGGTACCCTATGAGGCCCACAACTTTCATTGGATGTCGAGGGGCGTTGCTTGGCCGGCTGCAGCATGCCCGCACTCTGAATGGGCTCTGCCGGCCAAGCTTCCAAATCCACCACAATCCTGCTGCATCCTCACTCCTCTCCATACCAAAACCAGATCCTTGGACTTCCTGAAGCACAGGGAATCGCCCGCCCCAACTCTTGCTCTCCCACCTGGCCTTCCAGCGGAGAGGCGGATCTCGTGACCGGCGCAGTGCTCCCGCCTCGGCCTCTGGTGGACCGTTCTCTGCCGCCTCTGGTGCTCAGTGGGCCTCGGGTGCCTCGCTTGGTCTGCTGCTTCGCCCGTCGGCTGAGCTGCTAGTGTCCAGCAAGTGGCGCTCCCTCTGGGCGGATGCTGGCGGGGTTGGGGCCGTCTGCTGGGCAGCCGGACCTGAAGGTGCCACGGCCTAGCTCCACTTTCACCTTTCTGCTGAACCCCTATGCGAGTGCCGAAGCGCCTGGGCCTGGTGGGGTGAGCGGCGGACCCCCCGTGTCCCCCTTGTCAGCGTTCTTCCCCTCGGGGCGCCCTCCTTCTCCATCCTGCACCGCTCCTGCCTGGCGGGGCCCCACTGTGTGCCTGCCTCTATGGACTCGGGGAAGTACGGCTTGCTGTGGCCGTCCTGCATTGATGCCGGCCTGGGCGTCCCCTTTTCCTGCTCGGCGGCCTGCTACTGGGAGTGCAGCAGGGTAGGTCTTATCTGAACACCGGCCTGCTGCTGCCCCGGTCTTCACAAACACTTCTGGTGGGCATTGCTGGGCCTGGTGCACGGCCCTGGGGCTGCGGGGTCCCCCCTCCCTGAGCCCGTTGCTTATCTAACGTTGGCTGGCCTGGTTGTGCCTCGGTAGCTTCTGGGACTATGTTGAAGCCTGCTCTCCCGGACCCCATCTGCACCTCTGCCAGTGTCTTTCCCGAGATGACTTCCCCTTGCTTTTTCTCCTCAGGCCTCCTGTCGGGAACCCTCCTCGCCAGCCTTGTGCTCCACGCTCGTTTTGCACTGCTGCTCCTCTGCCAATGGGGTGATCCTCCTTCTTCCTCCTCTGCTCTCAGGTTAGCTGTGCCATCCAAGTACCTCGCAGCCCTCTGTGACTGACCTCTGCTGCGATCCCGGCCTCATCTTCCCGCCTATTGCTCCTTGAAATTTGCCCATAAATTCGTCTACCATCTACGGGCGGCGGCTGGGTTAAAGACTCTGTGCCAGCTCCCATTCTGCATCTCTGGCCGCTGGCAGTCCCCTGCTCTGTTCGTGTGGGGCCCGATTCCTGACTTGCTGCACCCATTCGGCCTCTGTACCCTGGCCTAGTTCTCCTCCAGGCTCTACGGCACGTTCTGCTGGCTCCTAGTGGACTTCTCTCCTGGTCTGCTCCTTTCCTCATTCACGTGGTCTATGCCCGTCTGGAGCGCCCATCATTATGGGGAAATCCGATCCTAAGCAACCCAAGATCGCCTTCAAACTCAGAAGATCCTCACGCCAGGACAGTGTGGTTTCAGACGGCGCCGATTCCGCCGGAGCGATGTACCCTCTCCGAGCCGGGACAATGATCTCCAGGCGATTATGCTGGAAATGAAGTCGACCGTCACCGGCATAGCGTCTCAGCTAGACCAACTCTCTGCGCACCTCGACTCGGTGAAGGCCTGTGTGGACTCTCATGAAAACAGACTGCTGCATGTCGAATCCAGGGTGTCTGATGCTAAGGATGCAGCCACCCAAGACAGGCATAAGTTGCCTCAGATGGACAAGATCCTGGCCGTAATCAGGGAGAAAAATGAGGATTTCGAAGCCCGCTTCCGTCGGAGCAATCTTCGTATCACGGGGCTTCCCGAGTCCACCAACATTGCTAAAATGGAGGACTTCATTGAGCAACTCATCAGGGAACTTTTCGGGGACTTTTTATCCCAGTTCTTTATGGTAGATCGAGCCCACCTCTCCCTGGGCCCCCGCCCTGGCCCTCGTCTGCCTCCCCGGCCCATCGCGGCAAAGATCCTAAGTTTCCAAGACCGGGATGCCATCCTCCGAGCTGCATGTGAAAGGGGCACCATTCAGTACCAGGGCAATACTCTCTATTTCTATCCAGACTACACCCTCACTGTTCACTGCCAGGAGGGAGTTCCTGCCGGCCAAATGCATCCTCCAGAAACATGTCAGTTACTCCCTGGCCTACCCGGAAAAGTTGAGAGTCCGGCAGGGCTCCAAGACACTTGTATTTCATGACCCGAGGGAGGCACAGGCGTTCGCCAAGAGGCTGGAGAAGGAAGCCCGTTCCTCCCCTTCCAAGTCTCCCCTTGAGAACGCTGGCCGGTTGAGCAACAACGATTGACTGTGCAGATGTTTGATTTGGATGCTGCCTACTAACTCAAGCTTGGTCACCCTGCTTTTTTGCAGGGGCGTTCGCCGAGCTCTGTCCCCACCGGGATGATTCCGTTTGTTCTTGCTGTGTTATCCTTTCCAAGTTGTGGGTTCCCTGGGTGGGGTGGGTGGTTTTCTCAGCCTAATTGAGGGGTTAGAGTGGATGCGGGGTTGGGTTGTGGTGGGTGTGGGTTACTGTGGGGGTTTCTTACTCCTCTACTGGGGTTGTGGCTTTACTTCGCCACTGTATGGTTGTTTGTTTTTACTTCTACATGCATGGTTCTTGACACTGCATTGTGCTTCCTGCATAGCATCACTGAAAGTCGATTTCAGTCCGTAATCTGGCTCGTTTATATTTTTACACAGCATTGTGATCTCCGATCTGCTCTGTTCAAACCCATTGGTTATGTATTACAGGTCAACATGTTGCTCCACTGGTCCTTCCCTCCCCTTATATGCTGCGCCCCCCTGTAGACTGGTTTATGGGGTGCTTTCACTACCTGCCGGTGTGCTTCATCCTTTGAGGTACACCTGCCAGTCAGATGCTCGCGCGCCCCTCCCGCATTGCCCTGTTTGTGGAAATCCATTGTGAGCTATTTCTATTTGCATGCGCTGCTCCCTACCCGCGCAGTATCCTGCTGCCCTCTGATTCCCTTGCTCCATATGTGAGCTGTGCTAGCCTGCGTAGCTTGCCGTCCGCGCTGTGAGGTGCTGCACTCTGAACCGCCCCCTTATGGCTGACATCGTCTGCTGGACTTGGAATGTCCAGGGATTGAATGATCACCGCAAGGCCCAACTGACACACTCACACCTACAGCGACACAAGGTAGATATCTGTCTCTTACATGAGACGCATCTGCTGCCCGGATCCGTCTCCAGACTCCAATCTCGGTATTGGCAGGAATCCCACTCTTCAACATACTCGTCGTATGCCAGTGGCGTCTCAATTCTGCTGCGCCGGGGCCTTCCTTGGCAGACCGCTTGGATTCTCCTCGATCCGGAGGGCAGGTATGCGATCCTCCATGGTTTACTGCTGGCCCAGCCTGTCACGATTGCCGCCGTCTACTGTCCCAACTCCGATGACCCAGAATGTTTTAATCACGAATGGCACCTCATCTCCTCATGCGGCTCCGCGGCAGTGGTTTGGGGTGGGGATTTCAATGCCACTCTTTTGGCTGCCCTAGATTGCTCGGGTTCTTACACGTCCCATCCACGGGCAGCTGCAGCTCTTACATCTATTTTAACTGACAACGCCCTCTATGATACCTGGCGCCAACTCCGCCCTGATGCTCATGAAGGCACCAGTGTCACTGGTGCGAGGGGCTGTTGGTCACGAATTGGTCTCTGGCTGACCTCACCAGACGTTCTGTCCTGGCTCACTGATGCAGCACACATGGCTCGCACCTTCTCCGATCATCCGCCGTTCCAGATCCGTCTCAGAACTGGTCATTCCCCGCGACGGGCCTTTACTTGGAGCCGTCCTCCCAATGCCCTCCGGGACTCTGCGTTTTGTGCGGACATCCATACTGCGATCACCAACTATTTCGATTTAAACACGGGTTCCATTGATTCCGCTTCCACCCTATTCAAGGCCGTAATTTGGGGCGAATGTATTTCGAAACAGGCGGGCGTCCTCAGCTCTATTCACACTTCCCTGGCCAAGCTCGAGGAGGAAATTAAGGATTTAGATGCCGCCCAGGCGACGCGCCCTAGCCCTGAGACGTTAGCGCTGCTACGCTAAAAGCATACCAAATTCTCGGATTAAGTCGGCCGTGAACTGTCTTTTCTGAGCAGAGAGGGTGGGCGCTCCGCTTCGGGGAGGGGGACCACCCGGGGCGCACTCTTGCTAATCTTCTTCACCCACCGCGAGTTGCCTCCTATATAACGGCCCTCAGTGATGGGGGTCCGGATAGGACCACCTCCCCGGAGGATATTCAATCCTCGTCTGGCTTGAAGACTACAATTGAAAATTTCTTGATGAACCTTTTTCCAGAGATGAAACACTGGCAGCCATCAATAGCCTACCTGGTGACAAGGCCCCTGGCTGGGATGGCCTGCCAGCCTTGTTCTATAAAAACATTCGCGGATGTCCGGGAACTGCATCTGGTGGCCATGTACAATGAGTCTTTTGATACCGGTCTATTCCCGCCATCTTTGCGTGACGCGATGATTACCTTGCTTCTCAAACCTGACAATCCTGCCGACCGTCGTGACTCGCCCCCTTTCCCTTATAAACATAAATAACAAAATATTTGCTAAATTGATCGCCTCCCGTTTTCTCTTACTCATGCCCACCATTGCCCTCCCCGATCAATCTGGTTTCATTCCTGGCAGGGGAACCTCAAATAACCTTCGCACCATCTTCTCAGTCTTGCATCAAATCAATCCTAATCTGCCGGCAGTGACTGCCCTACTCGACGCTACTACTGGAGTGGCCCATCTTATTTTACATCCTACCGCGCATGGGTTTCAGCGACATCTTTCTGCGTAAGGTTAAACTCCTCTAAACCAATCCATCGGCACGTCTCCGCATTAATGGTCAGATTTCCGAACCCATTACTATTGCCCGTGGCTCTCGCCAGGGGGGCCTGTTATCGCCCATGCTTTTTGCCATCGCGATGTAGCCCCTGGCCGCCAGGCTTCAGCAGCACCATACCCACAGGGGTATTGGATTCTCGTCCCGCTCCCTACTCGACTCAATGTACACGGATGATGTTACCCTAAATGTCCGCCATCATCAGGAAAACCTCATCCCCTTGGTCCTGGAAATCATACGCTTTGGCGGGCTTTTGGGCATCCAGGTGAACTGGAGCAAGTCTGTTCTATTCCCCTTGACTGGTGCCACTGTGCCATTCTCACCTGATTTTCCGTTCTTGTGGGCTTCCGGCCCCAGCCGTTACTTGGGCATCTGGCTAAGTAGGGATTTAGACTAACTGTGGAGGTCAAACTTCGGGCGGGCAGTAGACTGGCTCGAATCCAGGATCCCATCGTGGAGCCAACTTACGCTATCTCTGGCGGGCCGAATTACAATAGCTAAAATGGTGGTCCTTCCTAACTTTCTTTATCTCTTCTTAAACATCCAAATCCCTTCATTTCTCATTTCTTTCGCAAAATGCGCTCCCTAGTCATCTCACTTCTTTGGGCGGGTAAACAACCTAGGGTGGCTTATGATATCCTCACTCTCCCCATGTCTGCCGGTGGGATGGGCGTGCCTGATTTCAGGATCTATGCCTTATGTGCTCAGGCCAGCTTACTGACTTTTCAGATTCATCCTACCCCCTATCAGCCCCACGTCGCAGTTGAGACCGATGTAGCTTCTCCTTGGCCCCTGTCCACTGCTCGAGCCTGCGGTGCACCCTCGGGCGGAGGTTGACACGGTCGAGACACTGCGTTGGGCCTGGTCTGGCCTGCGTCGGCTTTCTGGTTTCCCTCTGCTCTCTGCCAACTCCATGCCAATTGTAAACCATCCAGATTTCCCCTCACTTCAGTCTTCCAGCATGTCCCGACATGCGACGCGATTGGGTTGGAGGACGGTGGGGGATCTATACCCAGAGAACTCCTTTTAGTGTCTCCAGACTCCTCAAGGCTGCAGGACACACTTTTATTCTATCAGCTGCGCGCCACTTGCCGGAAGCTGCACCCCACATTCCCTCAGCCCCCGGCTCTGGACTTAATATACACTTCCCCATCGCCACACAAGTTAGTCACCAAACTGTACGCTCTTTCCCTAGCGTCAGCCCCCATTTCCTCGGATCATGAGCTGGAGGCTTGGAGTGCGGACCTCTGTATTAATATTTCAGAGGCTGACTGGCTCTACTGCTGCAATCAAACAAAAAAGGTGTCACCGAACTACCGGCCCTGCCTGATCCATTTCAAGTACTTGCACAGGTTGTACCGAACCCCAGTGCAGCTCCACCGACTCGGGCTAATCCCTGGGGACAATTGTGCGTGCTGCACTGCTCCTGCCGTGGACTTTGCCCAACTAGCGTGGCTTTGCCCTAAGGTCTCTGAGTTCTTCTTTAGAGGATTGTTTAATTTAAAACACAAAAGAATCTGGCTGTACACTATGGTTGGATGGGACATATTACAGCTCTGCACAGACAGCTACTATGGCAACACTGGAAAATGAAATGTTCAAAGATAGTGTGATTCGGACATATAGTCATATTAAAACAAATGTACAGGTTCACCCTGAGATAGTCCAAATGGCATAAGTGAGCTGTAAAAGGCTGTCTGTGATTTTTTTGCAGGATTTGAAATATCCCATTTCTTCAAATCCTCAACCCATTACTTTTGCTTTTCATAATATTGGAGTCTATGTGGAGTGTTCATCTGAAGAAACGGAGAACAAAATAGGAAAACAGATATATTTGCAATGGTTAACAGTTTATTACATTAATGGGAAATGATAAAGGCTAACAGTGGTATTGTATATTTATACCCTAGAGGAAATGTGGGAAAGTCCTTTATGTACTTTCTCAAAGACAGACATGAAGTCAGTATACCAAGAATACCTTTATCTAGATGATCTATTATCAGATTATATCCAATTGGAATATTTGTAATGATGCAGATCATTCAAATAACTCTTTAACATTTAAAGTAATACCTTTGTTATTAGGGCGTTGAGCTCTCACCAACATTTATGTGGCATGCATCATCATTGAGTGCACTCTTAGCCTAGGGCCCATGGTCTCAAGTTAGCAGCTATATACATTTGTGGAGATACTGCGAAGTTTGGAAATGTTCCACGCTGTTGAGTCAGTTACAATTCAGTAACAGAAGACAGCATATTATTTTCATTCCTTGTTATAAAACTATCACAAGGTTAAAACTAGAAGACCTCAGGCTATTCAGACCCTATATGGTCTACGTTAAGAGGAGTTTGCCTAACGGCTAGGGCGTTCGACCTCGGACCTGGGGAACTGGGTTTGAGTCTCGGTAACGATGCTGAACATCCTGTGATTCTGGACAAATCACTTAATCTCCCCGTGCCTAACAAAAATGAATATTTGTCCTCATGTAACGTGCCTTGGTCAGCAAATGTACAGTCCAAAATCTTGCCACTGTGTAAAGACATATACTGGTTGAATTGTTAACTTTAGTCTGTTGACTTCTAGTAAGAAAACATTGACATTGCTTGGTGAAAAAAAGGTACCTGAAACATGACCAATCGGGCATTCCAAACCCCAGTTACAATGAAGAAAATATTTTCTATACTATCTAGACTTATACAAATAAACAGTGGAAAGGTTGTTTATCCCCAAACAGAAATAACTGGACACTGTGGTTGTTAATCCACACCTACAAGTTTACTCTTACACTTTGTAATACATTTACTACTTTTGGCTACTCACCATTTATGAGTGTATATTAGCTACAAAGTCTAGGTTTACATGTCTCCACCCCTGAAACAATGGAGTAGTACCTAATTTACTAGTATGAAGTTACTACTTCTAACTTTTAACATGTGAGCAGAGAACTCTGCAAAGGAGGTGGAGATCTCCCTGTAGTAAAGTATAGAGAAAAGTTTATTAGTTCAAAAAAAGCAAATATTTTTTAAGATAAACATTGATATAAATTAAATGATCATATGTATTTTAAATGCTACAGCGCTATTAACTTAATTATGAATAAAAATATATACTTTATTTAAATATATTAAATTACATTACAAATATTTTTAAATGCTGTAGTAGAAAAGCCCACTTACTGTAAAATGCTTCTATTTATTTTTTGTGTATACAAAATATTAAAAGTTATGAAGAAAAAATTACAATAATTTGATACATTTTTAACAAAATTAAAGTTACATTTATTTTAAAATGAATAAAAGATTATTAAACTAATTTGAAATAAACAAGCAATTGTTTCAAATTTATGAATTATTTAACCATGTAATATATGTTTTTTAAAGAATAGACTAAATAAATGATTTTTTTTAAATTATTTGCATGGGGATTTTTTTTAAGTCCCTATCATTGTTATTTTTAACGGTAGTGTGTGTCAGTACGTTTGTTTGACCGTGTATGGTAGGTGACATTTGCTATTGTTTTGGGTCCTTTTGAGGTGCAGCAACTTTATATATGCAGTTTGAGAATAGCAGTAGCCTTACCCCCAGATTCATCAAAGTGCCGTTTTGCGAGTCCTTAATAGCGATTATTAAGGAATCGCTATTAAAGACTCGCAAAACGGGATGCATGTAGAAATCGCAATATTTTTTGCGATTTCTACAGCTTCCTTATTTGCAATTCGGTAATTGCTAATCGCAAATAATGAATGGCTTTCCCATTCATTCCTATGTGCCTAAAGGCCTATAGGAATGAATGGGAAGTCATTCCTTATTTGCGATTAGAAATTAGCGAATCGCAAATAAGGAAGCGATTTCAAGGGTGCCAGGGTGACCAAAGGACACCCTGTAGCACCCCTGAAATGCAAATGTACACTGGTGTTGCGCACACACATGTCCAAAGGACATGTGAGTGTGTAACATACAACTTGGAAAAATGCACTAAAGTGCATTTTTCTAAGTTTTTCGCTATTTACCACGAAGTTACACTTCGTGGTAAATAGCGGCCCCATATTGCGAATTCGCAATTTTAAAAAGGTTCATCAATAGCATTTAAGAAATCTCTAATTGAGATTCCTTAAATGCGATTTTTCGCAATTTAGCGATTTCTATAATTGCGATTTTTGCATTTGGAATGATGAATCCCAAATGCAAAAATTGCGCTCGCAAAGGGCCAGATTCTCAGAATCTGGCCCTTTGCGAGCCGATTTCAGCTTGATGAATCTGGCTGTTACTCTTTTGTGGGTGGGTACATGTCCCTCCCTAAACTTCTAGCTCCTCTTCCTTAACTCCTTACTCCTTCCAAAACCCTCTAATTTAGTAAATGGTATTCGACTAAGTTCCAGCCCCTTTTTTGTCTCTCCCACATCTACTACTAAAAAGTATGCTTATCTGTGCTGAGTTCTCCGCAGTCCAGGACGAATAGAATTTTGTAGTGCATGAGTAAGTAGCACTATGGTAGTACTACTAAATGTACTACAAAATGCAGTTTTTGACTATGCCACTCTGTGTGCCATTCTTGTCGACTCACCCATTTCCCCATACAAATGCAAAAACATATTGCTTACTATGAATTGCTAACCTCTATGTTTGACCCATTCCTGCCAATCAAAACAGTAAACCATGTGTGGGCGGCCATATGTCAAGGGTACGTAGAAAGCCAAACACCATATATTTCCTGAGCGAGATGCCCATATTTTTGCCATTTGAGGAGCTTTACATGTGTAAAAAAAAGCACAGAACAAAATCATTTTGTTGTGCTTTCAAACCATCAGTGCTCAGGTGTCAAAAGATGTTGATCAGTTCACGAAAATGAGGCTTTCTGTGGCTTTCTTTGATTCTGCGGCAGGCAGATCATGCACTCACTAATACAAGAAGATCCACAAGCAGCATACACCGAGTTTCTAAGCATGCACAAACATTATCCACATTTTAGAATCAGGAAGCCATTCATCACACACACATACTCACCTATACCTAGATATCTATATCAAACTCATATCTGCCAAGGTTTCCACCTCACAAGGATGCATTTACACATTCAAACATTCTCTTCAAAGTAAAAAAAAAATGACACTTACCACAGACATAGCAGGCAAACACATGTGCACACATGATGGTGCATGCACGTTTGACCATACACCCCCCCCCCAGGGTTTCACACAAAATATGGATAAAACACATCAAATGGGCACATATTCACTTCCTTAAGCGATAAATATCCCCGAAGAGTGAACACATTTTGACAATAGAAAGGCAATGACAGAAGCTACATTCATACAATCTCACAAAAACTCGTCCTGTGTAACAAAAATGTCACTGCAGCTCATTTAAACTGTATACAATTTTTTGTTTCTCAATTAAAGTGTCACCTCAGCTACCAAAGACACCTTCTGCACTTCATCTTTTGCCCTGGATATAGGACCAAATTAGCTACGGTTTTAATGTCAGGGCACCCGTAAAGCAGCTAATGAGGGCATCCCTCACTTTCAGCTTCTCATTGCTGAACATCATCTGGGACTATGGTATTCTCTACCATGTTTAACGAGTATGCATTGTCAAAGGCACGGCATTGTTGCGGCATGGCTTTCTTTGCTTTGCTTTACTAGCTTTTGAGAATTTAACCAGCTTTTGAGAATTTAATAAACTTCTGGCTACAACAGCCTGCGGTGAATTGCCCTGTGGTAGCTGTGAGTACCTGGTCCTGTAACAGCTTGCAATGCACCCTGAGGAACAGCCAAGCACACACCTCCATCTTTAGGATTTTTCTCAGATATGAGGGATGGAGTTGGGTGATGTGGCTCCAGGGCTGACCAGGAGGAATTCAGACAAAGGCAACACCCATTACATTATAAAAGGGCTGAGATTACGGATGTGATTGCATTAATATGCCTGGAATAATCTCCCATTCCAAGATGGCAACTGTGTAAAGGAAATATTACAAGCTGTTTTAGATTGATAATCGTGAAAATCAGTTAATTTATAGTGCATTCATCAAAGTTAAATAAGCTGTAGTAGTTTGGTGGTGGTGTGGAGGTAGTGATGGCGAGGATGTGAGGATCACTCCAAGCTGCATCTCCTGAGTGACTTTTCATTCTCTGCTGTAAACCTTCTCCCCAGGGGGATTGGAGAGAGACCACCTTGCTTGTTTGTGCCTGTTGGAGTTCACCCCTTCCAAATATGGCTTCAACTTTAAACAAGAAAAATGTGATCCAACATGTTGACTGCTGTGCCATTCTTGAATCGCGGCCACATGTGTGACCCACAGTGTGAATAACACTGACCTTAAAGCAATCGTTCAAGGGAGTTAAACTATATATATATAGCGGTCATTTTTCACGAGGGGAGAGAGGAGGCAGTATTCGGCTGCCTGATTAAGGGGGACAGAGGAGGACTTTTATTTCGTGCACTACGGCCGCATTGGGGGTGGAACACCGTCCACGACTGATGGAAGTATCACTTGGTATTTAGTGAAACCCTTCACTGTATGGGCTCCTGCGGTGAACCACAATGCCCAGTATGCAGCGGTGGAGCAGGCACGGCGCGTTGAGCTTCACACCTGTGAGGCAGGAGCAGGGCGTGGCTACAGAACGGGACGTGGTCACAGCTTTAAAAACATCAAAGCAATGGACCCTCGCTAATGGTAACAAACTGAAACGGGCACTGAAGATTCCAACTATGGATGAAACGCGTCTGCCTAGCGTTTCAGGGACCCTCTAATTTGTCAGCGCTTTTCACATCATTAACCCTTTCGATGCTGATGACGAGCTCAGCTCGTCATCACCCAAAGGTGTCGTGTGCTGATGACGAGCTGAGCTCGTCATGGTGCCACTAAAATGGCATTTTCCAGCACAGGGGGGGAAACGCCCAGCAGCCATGTGGTTAAAAGCAATCTTTGTTCCCCCGGAGCTGTGTCACACTTTTTTCTTCCCGCTGGTAGGAGAGAGACTGGTTTGGATATATATATATATATATATATATATATATATATATATACACATACATATATATTGAAGCTCCAGGTTGCCCGCAGGTCCGGACGCACTCCGCCAGCAGCGAGCTTCAAGCTTTGAAAAGGTAGGACTGCCACTGCATTCCGATATGCTTTTAGCTGTGTCGATGTTGGCCTGACGCGTTTCTGAGCTTACCGCTCTCATTAGAGGCTCGACAATTTCACGTGCCGCTTCTGACACGCCCTCTCAGTTGCCATTGGTAGGCCGCCTTTCGGTGTTTGCTGGGCCATGTAGTTCGTGTCAGAGAATCATTTCAAAACCCTGGATGGGCCTCGGAATGGGTGACAGTCTTGAATCCTGGAACCAGCTGGCTCACAATTCGAGCTCCTCATAATTCGAAGCCCTGTGACCCCCTCAGTTCCCGGGGTGGTGCAGTCCCTTACGGCCGGGCGGCCGCGTGTAATATTGAAGCTCCAGGTTGCCCGCAGGTCCGGACGCACTCCGCCAGCAGCGAGCTTCAAGCTTTGAAAAGGTAGGACTGCCACTGCATTCCGATATGCTTTTAGCTGTGTCGATGTTGGCCTGACGCGTTTCTGAGCTTACCGCTCTCATCAGAGGCTCGACAATTTCACGTGCCGCTTCTGACACGCCCTCTCAGTTGCCATTGGTAGGCCGCCTTTCGGTGTTTGCTGGGCCATGTAGTTCGTGTCAGAGAATCATTTCAAAACCCTGGATGGGCCTCGGAATGGGTGACAGTCTTGAATCCTGGAACCAGCTGGCTCACAATTCGAGCTCCTCATAATTCGAAGCCCTGTGACCCCCTCAGTTCCCGGGGTGGTGCAGTCCCTTACGGCCGGGCGGCCGCGTGTAATATTGAAGCTCCAGGTTGCCCGCAGGTCCGGACGCACTCCGCCAGCAGCGAGCTTCAAGCTTTGAAAAGGTATGACTGCCACTGCATTCCGATATGCTTTTAGCTGTGTCGATGTTGGCCTGACGCGTTTCTGAGCTTACCGCTCTCATCAGAGGCTCGACAATTTCACGTGCCGCTTCTGACACGCCCTCTCAGTTGCCATTGGTAGGCCGCCTTTCGGTGTTTGCTGGGCCATGTAGTTCGTGTCAGAGAATCATTTCAAAACACTGGATGGGCCTCGGAATGGGTGACAGTCTTGAATCCTGGAACCAGCTGGCTCACAATTCGAGCTCCTCATAATTCGAAGCCCTGTGACCCCCTCAGTTCCCGGGGTGGTGCAGTCCCTTACGGCCGGGCGGCCGCGTGTAATATTGAAGCTCCAGGTTGCCCGCAGGTCCGGACGCACTCCGCTAGCAGCAAGCTTCAAGCTTTGAAAAGGTAGGACTGCCACTGCATTCCGATATGCTTTTAGCTGTGTCGATGTTGGCCTGACGCGTTTCTGAGCTTACCGCTCTCATCAGAGGCTCGACAATTTCACGTGCCGCTTCTGACACGCCCTCTCAGTTGCCATTGGTAGGCCGCCTTTCGGTGTTTGCTGGGCCATGTAGTTCGTGTCAGAGAATCATTTCAAAACCCTGGATGGGCCTCGGAATGGGTGACAGTCTTGAATCCTGGAACCAGCTGGCTCACAATTCGAGCTCCTCATAATTCGAAGCCCTGTGACCCCCTCAGTTCCCGGGGTGGTGCAGTCCCTCACGGCCGGGCGGCCGCGTGTAATATTGAAGCTCCAGGTTGCCCGCAGGTCCGGACGCACTCCGCCAGCAGCGAGCTTCAAGCTTTGAAAAGGTAGGACTGCCACTGCATTCCGATATGCTTTTAGCTGTGTCGATGTTGGCCTGACGCGTTTCTGAGCTTACCGCTCTCATCAGAGGCTCGACAATTTCACGTGCCGCTTCTGACACGCCCTCTCAGTTGCCATTGGTAGGCCGCCTTTCGGTGTTTGCTGGGCCATGTAGTTCGTGTCAGAGAATCATTTCAAAACCCTGGATGGGCCTCGGAATGGATGACAGTCTTGAATCCTGGAACCAGCTGGCTCACAATTCGAGCTCCTCATAATTCGAAGCCCTGTGACCCCCTCAGTTCCCGGGGTGGTGCAGTCCCTTACGGCCGGGCGGCCGCGTGTAATATTGAAGCTCCAGGTTGCCCGCAGGTCCTGACGCACTCCGCCAGCAGCGAGCTTCAAGCTTTGAAAAGGTAGGACTGCCACTGCATTCCGATATGCTTTTAGCTGTGTCGATGTTGGCCTGACGCGTTTCTGAGCTTACCGCTCTCATCAGAGGCTCGACAATTTCACGTGCCGCTTCTGACACGCCCTCTCAGTTGCCATTGGTAGGCCGCCTTTCGGTGTTTGCTGGGCCATGTAGTTCGTGTCAGAGAATCATTTCAAAACAACTGAGAGGGCGTGTCAGAAGCGGCATGTGAAATTGTCGAGCCTCTGATGAGAGCGGTAAGCTCAGAAACGCGTCAGGCCAACATCGACACAGCTAAAAGCATATCGGAATGCAGTGGCAGTCCTACCTTTTTAAAGCTTGAAGCTCGCTGCTGGCGGAGTGCGTCCGGACCTGCGGGCAACCTGGAGCTTCAACATACATATATATACATACATACATATACATATACATATACATATTCAGGGCTCAATTATGTTAATTGGATAAAGAAAGTGGTATGAAATGTCACCAATATGCGAAAAACGTAACTCTTGTATATAATTATGTTAATTCAGAAATTTATGTGGGACCTCAGTGTGTGCTATTATTCTGATAATGATCAATAGATGAATTTTGAGTTATTGATAAAACAATATTGTATATACAATTGCATCTATGTAAATAATGTATATAGTCACAGTCAAAGATGGCCCCCATAGTGACGGCAAATGTCAGTCCACTAATCTGCTACATCTCTGCTACATCTCTGCCAGTCTGGATTTCCTCTTAAGCATAGTACTGAGACTGCTTTGCTTGAAGTGTTGTAGCAGGGATTCCATTCTCCTATAGAACTGTGCATAGAGATTTGGAACCTCAGTGAATTAGGATGGTCCACAACTCACCTCAGTACCCAAAATCCCCTTACCGAGCTAGCTACAGTGTCTCATTGGTCATAACAAACTCTCAATGTTTAGACAAACCAGAACATGATCTTTGAATACCTCAGGTCACGTGGAACACATAGACTCTCTTTCGTTATATAATCATTTCAAACCAGAACATGGAGTAAATGAGGACTCGTGCATATTTGAAATGTTTATTTACTAATGCAGTGTTCTCAAACGCAGTATCTTAGATAACACAAGCAAACATATTATAAAGAGCAAAATTATCAGCATAGTAATCAGTCCATAAAAGGCAAAAGGTGACAACATGCTAAAATGTTGAAATGATTAGGAGTTAACAACACCTAATTCTCACCCTCCCTAACTAGCATATTATATTATATCTAAGAAGGTCTCTTTGGGCTTTAGCAGGGCGACCCCATACCTCAATCTCTTAGTGGCAGAGGATCACATCATCTTCCACCAGCTCTCTGCATGCGAAGCACCATCAGGTGTGTTTGTGTGTTCTTAGCAAAGCAATATAAAACGCGCCTAAAGCCAGATTTGGCAGCAGCTGCATTTATGTTATGTCTAGGAAAGTGCGAAGATCAGACCTTACAATAACACCGTGTTTACTTATCCTTCAAGGCTTCAGCACTCACTGTACAGACACTGTATACTAAGCAATGCTATCAGAGCAATAACATATTATTCTCGTATAAATCACAACGCTCTTCTAGGCTGAAAGCTAAAGCATCAATTATGTGTCGTGTGCAGAAGCAGCAAAAGGTAAAATGGCGTTTAAACATTTATTAAGCTCATGCTAACTTAACACGGTATATAGGTAAGCAGTAACTATATGACAGTGTCTGAATTCATCGAACTATCTTTGGACCAGAGAGGGAAAGCAGCAGCAGCGTTGATTTTAATTGATCTCTCTGACACTCAGCTTCTCCTTTTTTTGGGGGAGGGGGTGGATGTGCACTGTGGCCTTTTTAATTCCTGCATCACTGCTGTTTTTTAATAGCTGCGTGTTAGCAACTTGATGTGTAATAGGGATAAAACGGAGGTCCTTTAGTCTGGGGTATTTCACGCTGACTGGTGGCCAAACTGCTGGCCTGATAGGGCCCTACTCTGCCCTCTCCTTTGGTGGTGGCTAAAAGCCTTGGGGTAAGATTCAACAAAATCCTATAAGTCCAACTGCAGGTGTCCACTGTGGATGGAGCCTGTTTTGGATTGATTCTTCCTTTGTCCTCCAGAAAAATGGTAGTCTATGCTCCTATTACATACAGGCTGGACTATGCTTTCATGTTCCATTTGGGCATCCAAGAACATTTGATCAAGAGACTCCAGATTGTTCAGAATTCTGCCACTCAGCTTATTCCAAGTCTCCCGTGCCGGACATCAATTTCCCCTCAATTGAGACCATTGCACTGGCTGCTACATAAGTAAGTTCCAACTACTATAAACAATCATTATAACGTATCACACTTTTAAGTAGATTGAGAGTCTAGACAGAATCCCCTCTTTTTGAAGGTTCGGCAGGAGTCATTTCTCATTCCAAAATAGACGGACACCTCGAGAATACATCTTTGTAAGTAAAGCACGATTTTGAGATATGTCAAGTGTCTGGTATAGCTGGTATAAGTAGCTTATTGAAAACACAGCTAAGTATAAGTGTCTCACTGAGAGTCTGCATTGCTGTTTTTAATTATAGTTTTCCAACTGAGAGCTGTTATATTGAACAGTGTCAAGGTAAGTGGTTCACCAATCTGCCACTAAATGCAGTTAAGAGGTTGAGGGCTTCCCTAGCTTACGCAATACCATTATTGTTTTGTTTTCTAGCTACGTGGTCCTGACGAGAACTCTTCAAATTTTAGGGAGTTCGAAACGCATAGACCCGTTCTTCTTCCAGCCTTAGGAATTCTCAATGATATTTAAGTGCAAAAAATCTTTTGAGATATTGTGAATTTGTGTCCCATGGCTGTTGTTTGTAAATAATGAAAGCAAAATTCCTTCTTTTTGAATTTGAAACTTAGAGTGTGTGGAAAGGTTGTATGGAGAATGTAAGAGTGTATGAAGAGAGTATGAGAGAATGAGAGGCTGACAAAGTAAAGAATGTTTTAGTTGATTTGATGATGTTATACGGTGCAAATGTGAATTATGTGTTAAAATTGTATTATATGTTCCTTTTGATATGTAAAAAATCGAAATAAAAGAATAAGATTTATTTCAGACAGAAAGAGAAGTCTATATGACATATTGTTTCAGATCAATGTGTTTTTCAAAACTAAGAGTAGAAGTAAATTGGCAGTATTGGCAGTTGTTTTGTTGCATATTATATCCTAACACTACAAAGCATCAGCAGGAATCAGCAGCTTTTCAAAAGACTGAAGCCCTCACATACACCACGTCCAAGACACTGAAGAGGAATTGGGCCATGCTATTGGGAAAGTACTGAAGAACACATTTTTTGCTTTTAGGTGAGTAGATTTATATGGTAACTCTTTTTCCATTTAAGAAGTTATTACACAAACATTAGACATGTGGTACAATCACTCAAGTGGTACAAAGGAAAGCAAAATATAATTTGTGCACACTGTAGCATTTTTGTGTGACATGGTGCCTGTTATTTAAGAAGGCATTCAAGAAAAAAAAAACTAATTGAAAAATGGAAGGCGGTTCAGAACCACATTCATTTACTGTCCCAGGGAAGCCTGAACTGGATTGGGACCAATAGAAAGAATGTCTTGAAGCATATATTGAAGCCATTGGCTGTGATATTTTCACAGGGAAAAGGAAACTAGACTTTTTAAAGCATTGTTTGAGGGAAAGGGCAACAACGTGTTGAAGCACCTTACCTCAGTTTATTAGATAAAGGCCAAGATGAAGAGGATTTAGATGAGTACCAACAGACTATAAAGCAGCTTAATTTAAACAATGGAAAAATGTAAATGTGGTTGTGGCTCAGCACAAATTTATGGATAAGGGTGAATTGCCGGAAGAGCCCATTGATGCATTTGTACCTGTGTTTAGCACTTTGGCTGCCGCCGTTAATTGTTTGTCGTTTTATGGTAAAATGATCAGAGTCCAGCTTGTACATTAACCTTTGAATCTGGAGTTGTAGAAGAAACAGTTGTTGATAGACAAGATGACATTAGACAAGGCAATCAAGATTGCCAAGAGGTTTGAAATAACTTCACAAGAAATAGGGTAATTGTCACACAATTCTGGAAAGCTTAATAGTGTATAAAGTATAAATTGTCTTACTGATGTGAACACTGCCACAAGTGTCATGAAACCTAAGAGTCACAAAAAGTTGGGAGAGGATGTGTATGTTTGCTTCCAATGTGGACTCAGCGATCATGCAGCTTCGAGTTGTTGGACCATTGTACAAGTGTGCTATAGGTACAAAAGAATGCTACACTTTGCACACATGTGTGACCAAAACCCTTAAACACAGACTCAAATTAGAGATGCTAGTGAACAAGTTGGTTCTGAATAACTTGTACTGTAGGTTTATCAGGAGGGGCAAACAAGAGGCGATGATTCCTTTTGCTGGATTTTGATTGGAGAGAAAGTGGTTAACATACCAGCTGATTCTGGCAGGAGCCTACTTTGGTTTGTGAATGATTATTGAAAATGTATGATGGTGGTGTTGAACCCCCCCAATATCAATCTCATTGAATATGGCAACAAGCTCAAGGAAGTTATAGGTTACTTCAACATCACTTTGCTGTTCAAGGGCATCGGTATTGAAGTGAAGTTTCTACTGCCAGTGATGGACTCAACAAAAAGAGCTTTTGATTAAACTGAACCATAATCTCCCTAATCAGGTAACTGAGTATGAGGATATCCTTGTTGTGTCAGATGGTGTGCTTCGCATCGAACAATATTACCAAAGGTTTTCTCACATTCCCTAGTGTAAGAAAAGGCCCCTTTTTATGTGATCACCCGTCTTTTCTGCTGAATTCTGCTGCTGTTTTATTTACTCTTTGCACTGGGACACTGTTAACCAGGACCCAGTGCATGTGATTTAAATCCTAAAACATGTTGAATCGGCTAACACCCGGTTAATATTTTTAAATGTCCTATAAGTTCCATGCATATGGTGCCCAAATTACACTGTGGCATGAAAAGTTAAATCTCTCATATGGACCACAGCACTACTGTGCCATCCACTAGGATGATCAGGCAAACATTACTCCATGCCTGTCACTGCGGCCTAGCAGTATAAAACTGCAACCACCCTGTCAAAATAAACCCTTTTGATGGGTCTAAACTTCTTTTTAATTATTAGTAATTCACCCTAAGTAGGCTTTATAGCCATAAAGCAGGGTGGATGGCATTTACAACTCGGACATGTAGAAGTTAATATTTAACATGTCCTTACAATGACAAGCCCCCAAAAGCTTTTTTTCACTGTAGCAACCAGCTGTTCCATAGAGGAACAGGGGATGCGCTAATTACTTTAGCAATGCTATCTTCAGCTAGGAAGCACTTCATTCTTGGACTCTTTCTAATATTTATTAAAAGCCCAATTCTCAGGTGAAGTTAGATTTTTAATACTTATTAAGGAAATGTTACTTCATTCAAGAAAGGCTTGAAATCTCATCTTTGTCCTAGGGATGTGTAATTCCTTCTGTTGTGTGGGCTAGGTCAGTATGAGTCAAAGCGCCAGGATACCCTCTGGGTGATAGTTGCGCTATAAAAGTATGCTTACTACTACTGCTTACTACTACTTTTATAATGTCATATTTTCCATGCTTAAAGCCTATGGCGGACAATTTTCAGCTGCAGCCCTCTGAGTGCTCAGCCCTGAAAGAGGTGTTAAAATGCTCCCAGAGCAGAGACAAAGGCTAGGGTGTGGGGAGATATTTCTCCTTTTGTGACATGATAACCTTTTGGGCAGAGACCCGGAACATACTTAACTTTAGGGGGGCACTCCCTGCCAAAGGTGTCAGGATGACACCTGGACAGGCCTCTTTCTTTGTTCCCCCAAGTCAGCCAAGCCCCAAACCCAATGGGGAGGGAGCTGCCCTCATGGGACAAACCTACCAAGTGCGTTGCTGCTAGGGTAAATAGTGAGGTTCTCCTGTAAAGAGCTTTTCTGCAGCATAAAATCCATATCAGCTAGACCTCTTGGAGAAGGTATCCAGCCTCATGGATCCCTCTGTGGCTACAACATGCAGAAATAAAAAGCTGGAGGATTCCTAGCTCTAAAAAAAGGAATAAGTCAGTAAGTAAAAATCTTGGCCAGACAAGAATATTTTCCTAGGTGAGAAATGTTATTATGCCCCACTCTGAGCTTTTCTCTCTAAAACCAATGGCTGCACCGTACCTTGTCCAATGCCATTCTGACATTGGTGGATCCCTCGATTGATATAGTTTACCCAAATTCCATCGCAGCCAGCCTGAGCTCGAACATAGGTCCTGGTCTACCGCAACCATTGACTACCAACTTGGCTGTTTTTAGTGCTATTTTTGTTTGAATCTTTTAAAATTCATATGTTTGGTTCCCCTAACTGGATTTTTGTCATTTTGATGCAATTTTGAATGTTCAATTATTCTATATTTTTATAAATTACAGTAGGATTTTGTTTTGTTTTTTGCCTTTCTAACTGTTTTAGTGCTTTTAAATGCTTTATACATCAAAGGACTCCTGATTTCTCTGTGCCGTATCTACCAAGAGTTGCGCTCAGGTTTATATTACTGAAATCTTTAACTTAACCTAACAAGATAGTGACCTTATAACTCATCATCATCAAAGCTTTATTCGAGAATTATACTCATAAAAGCACAAACATACATTTAAAATACATTGTTTAAGGGAGGAGCCAAGATGGCGACCGGAGCGGACGTGTAAGCTCCCGGCTCCGCCAGTTCTTGCGCCCCGCCGAACTATCCTGCCTGCTATCCTGTTTGCTTCATCGGCTGCTCCAACGGGGGCGACGAGCTGATCTCGCCCATGTTCCTCCGGACTCTCGGCTCGTCCGGACGACTGAGATACCCTGGTGCCGGTCCCGACGCCATTGCCCCAGCGCTCCTCGCTGCCTAATGCTGGACCTCGGCGGAGTGGGGGCGAGTAACCTGCCTGTGGAACGCCCGTATTCTGGAGGGAGCTGCTCTCCCTGGAACGTGGATTTCAGCATCCCGGGTGCTGCGGAGTGCGGACCATCGTGCTTGCCTCGCGACTGCCGGGAAGATTGCACGGCACTCCGGCTCCATTGTCTCGAGTTGGAAGGGGGCGTCTTGGCTCCATTGCGGGACTCTCCCGCACCTTGCTGCCTGCCCGTTCGCCCAAACCGCCTGGCATTGCTTTCGTGGGCTCCTCACTGGCGACGCTCCTTAACAGCTCGCAGCGGTGGGGGACGGAGCTAAATCCTTGCTGACCCGCGGTGCGGAGACGACTGTCCGCCATTGCCCCTTGCCTCCGACGCCATGGCCGCGCCGGTGGCCGAATTGCCTGCATCTTCTGATATTGGGGGCGAGGGGGGCATACCGCCAACCCTGTCCTACGGAGATGTCCTGTTTGCCCTATGTGACCTACGGGCGACGCTGCGGCGCGACTCCCAGGAGCTCTGTGACAAGCTCGACGACATCGCCCTGGACATGGCACAGATTCGGAGGGACTGCTCACTGCAACAACAGAGCGCTCCCCTGACGGCTCCTGCAGAGGATATTGTGTTGCGGAATGTTTCCAGTGAGACTGTGTTCTGCCCTGCCATGCTTGGCGCTTACGGACAATCGCATACTGACTCTGCCGGGGATACATTGTTCCCGCACTCGGCTACTGTTTCAACGCGATCACCGCTCATACCGGAGGCGGGACTGCTGGCTATTTTACTCCTGGCCCCCTTGCAAACTCGCGCATTTAAACCTTCGCCTTTTCCCCTGAAGTGTTTGGTCTTTTGGAGTACTTTTGGGGAACTCTGTATTGTAACCAAAGCATTATTGGGTAGGTGGTGTCATCCATTTTGCGCATGTGGGTCTCCCCCCTCCTCTCTGCCTCCATCTTGTTCCTTTGTTGATGAGGGGGTCGACACTCGTAGTGGGTTGGGGACTGAAGGGCATCCGAAATCGGGTCAGGGCTAGCCTGCTTGTTTGCTGCATTGTTCTCCTACCTGATGGGGGTCGGGTTCGAAATGCTGTGTGGGGGGAATGTGTGGACCGCACGCAGAGTACACATTGAATTTTCCAGCTGGTTGGGAACTATTGGATAGCGCTTAGCTCTCGCTCTCGGCGCCTCCTTAGTGTTACTGCACTCTTGTTCACGGCACAGTCGGAGCCTCAATTGACTATCCTGATACCTAGTGAGCCATTGGCTCTGTTAATTTTTTGGGGTGTCTGACTTGCCAATAACGACTACTGGGACGGGGGGTTGCCTGTAACGGTTGGCGTCCATTTTAACTCTTTGTCTTTCCTCTGTCCGAGGCGGCCATCTTAGTTGTTGTTCTGGCTGGGGCGGGGTTTTGGGTGGGTACCGTATACAGTCGCTTGTTTCACTTCTGGCGAGGCTACTGTTGCGAAGCCGCCCCTCGATTCTTTGCCTGCTACTGTTGCCACCGGCTTAACACTGTTGCACCTCCCAGAGACCCTCCGGGCGATGGCTTCCCTCCCTGCCCACATTGTGACTTTTCCTCCGCGACGGCAGTGTGTGACTCATCTAACAAAGGGGGGGGCGCCCCATCATTTGTATACTGCTAGTGATGTCGACTGGGGGTACTCGTACCCTCCTCCTCTTCGCCTTCTCTGCTGGAGGAGGCCATTTTGTTCCTTTGTTTGGCCGGTGAGGGGTGTATGGCGGCGGACATGTGTGGAGATATTTCGGCGCTCTGGCCAGGGCTGAGGATACTAATACGCTGGCTTGCTTACTGACTGGTGACGACTTGGCCTGTCATGGTATTTGCTGTGTATCGCACACCGGGGAAGGGATGTTTTCTTTCTTTCACGACCGCAGTACAAAAATCCTCTTGCTGGTCTTCGTGGTTAAGATCTTGGTCCTGGGCGACACGGGGGTCTGGAGGTGGGCTACTTGTTTATACCTGTTGTGAGGTCTTTTAATTCAGAAGCTCCGTTTGGGATATTAACCACTGCCTTGCTCGCTAGCTTAGAGAGCTTGATAATTGTTGGCTCCTCCCCACCTCTTTCATTTTTGGGGGGTCATAGACTAGTTTGCACACTTGTCTTTCTCCCTATATGTCAAATGTGACGCTTTTTCTTTTATGCCTTTCTTCCGATCTTGGACTTTACTTTCTCTTCCTTTCTCTCCCCTTTTCTCTTTTCTTGCTACATTTCGGGTTTATGGGGCGACAGACACTCTGCTGGGGGGGGGGGGCAGGCCATAGCCTCTGCATGTGTGTAGGGTGGGGGGGTATGTTTTAGTTTCGTTACTTTCTATGGTACCTATTTATGATCTCTTTATAATTTTCTCTTTCCTTGTTCTGGGTCTGTAATGAGGGTTTGTAAGGAGTGGGTGGCGCTGTGGGTGGTATGCAGATGCGGACTGATGCTCCTGTTGTTTAGAATTGTGCCGCCAAACTGTTGGGTGTTATCACTACTGCCATGTTTATTGCTGCCTGCATGTACTGTAAGCGGACTGTATGGACTCAGTTCTCCTTGACTTCATTTTTTACCGATTTATGTTTAAAAAAAAAAAAAATTTAAATTAACCTTCACTGCTCCTTCTCCTTGGCGGCATGATTCAATTTTGTGTAACTGCTATTACTTGTTGCTATACTGCCTGATACCGCTGGGGGGGTCTAAATTGTTTGCTCTCGTGCTCAACTGTTTCGTGGCCGGCCTGACGGTTGTAGGCCCGTATTTGTCCTCCTTTTTCATGCACAATAAAGGTTTTCAAAAATTAAAAAAAAAAAAAAAAAATACATTGTTTAAAAGAGAATTTTCCTAATTATACGACATTATAAAACAATTGTACGGACATAAACATAAAAAATCTTTGATGTATGATTACACAAAAACCACAGAAAGTACTCCAGTCAATTTACATTAGTAGAGATTGCCCTCCGTCTAATGAACCATGCCCACCCCAAATACTTTGCTGTTCCTAAGACAATAGGCATATCAGTGGTGGTACAGAGTATTCGTAGTACTTCAACACCCCTAAATGTCCCTAGATTTCTACAGACAGGAGCTAACCATACTCTTCTCGGGGTGGCGTAAGCTTTGTATAAGAGTAGAAAGTGGCCTATACTTTCATCTGCCGCACCACAAGCTGGGCAGCAAGAGGGGGTCGAACTCCTCCACCTGCCTGTCAGTGATCTTAGAGGGAGGGCACCTGATCTTAGCTGGAAGAAAAGCTTCCCATCCCCTGGGTTGGTAATACTGTCCCAATATGGTTCCAATGCAGGATACAATTTGACGTCAAAGAAACGCCCCGTCATTGTGTCAGATCTCGTTTTACTCCAGAGTCTTCCATCTACCCAATCCCAGTATAAGCCTTTGATCATATTTTTACTTGGGAAGGGTTCCCCAGTCGGAAAGTCCCATAGATTAGAGAGGCCAAGATCTCCTAATGTAGTCCTGAGATTTTTTAACCAGACTATCTTGTGAAAGGTGTCAGCTTTGATTATGGCCTGGAACCCCTCTGCATAATGCCGGATCTCCGGGGTAGTCCAATGGCGTCTCCAATAGAGAATCGGGCGCAACCTCGCTTGGCTGCTAACTGATCTTCTCCCTAGATCAAGACCAAGTGGGATTAATGGTGTACTCTGCGGGAGTCCTGTGATTCCCCTAAGGAACCTATTCTCAGATATCTGCAAGGGGAGGAGATTCCCAAATCCCCACAACTCAGCCCCATACAGGGCAGACCCAAGAGCCTTGGCATCATATACAGCCAAGACGGGTTTTATAGGCTTGGATTTTGACTTTTTGTGTTCCACCCTAAGCGCCCTCGAGATCTGTTGGTGCCTCAAAACCGCCTTTTCTATATGCTGGGACCATCTTGAATTATTTGCTATCTGTATCCCAAGGTAGGTAAATACAGTAACCACCTCAAGCTGACAGTTATTCAAGAGTATTTTTAACCGGGGTCTACGTTTTGATGTAAAAGCCATCAGCTTGGTCTTGGCCACGTTGACTTCCAGGCCATGCTCCCCACAGAAGAGGTCGAAAATGTTTAGAGCTCGCTGCAGGCCAGCCGGCGTTTTGGATAGAATCAACGTATCGTCGGCGAACATCAGGATCGGAACCGTGAGGCCCACCAACGAAGGTGCGTCGACACTGGCTTCCAGCATCCGAGCAACTATCCCATTGACAAATAGGGAAAAGAGCAGGGGGGTCATTGCACAACCCTGTCGTACTCCACGTTCGATCGGGAAGTCGGCAGATGATTCGCCATTCATACCCCATTGGACTTTAGCGAAGTTGCTTTCATGCAACCTCATTATCAGGGTAAGTAACTCGGCCGGAAGACTAATTTTGCTCAGAACTTCCCAGAGCTTTCTCCTTGGGACCAGGTCGATGGCAGCCCACAGGTCGACAAAGGCAACATACAGGCTGCCCTCGCCAAGCAACACCGTCCCCCACTGCAGCAGAGCAAAGCGAAACACCTGGTCGACTGTACTTGTAGCCCGCCGAAAACCAGCCTGGTAAGGGGACAGGGCATTGTTCTCATCAACCCAATCCATTAGTTGATTAACCACCATTCTCCCTATCACTTTTTGGACAGTGGCGATCAAGCTTATCGGCCTGTAATTGGCCGGGAGGGACCGATCCCCTTTTTTGTATATGGGTATGATGGTTGCTCCCTTCCATAATTCAGGGACAGCCGTTCCCTTAGCGATAGAATTTCCCAGAAGGAATACGTACCTGGCCCACCTCGCCTTGTCATTTATAAAAACATCAGAGGGTATCTCATCTAAACCCGGGGCCCTTCCCCCGGGGGCAGTGCATATTGCGACCTCGGTTTCTTTAGGGGTAAATAAATTCCCAATAGGGAATACAGCTGAAATTGCTTCCACATCCTTAAACTCAGTAGTCTCAGCATATTGGGGTTTGAAATAATCCACCCATGCACCCTCAGCGACATTGTTGTCGGGTTTATCTGGAGTTCCACCTCTACCCCACTTAACAATATTCCAGAATAACCTGGAGTCCTTAGCCCCGGAAGCCTCCTTTAGTTCTACCCAATGCTTTTCGTCCCATGTTTTTTTTGCTAGGGATATACTAGCCTTGTAGTGCTTCCTAGCCCCACTAATCGCAGCCCTGTCCCTATTCCTAATTGCTCTTCCCAAGCTTAGCCTGGCTTCCCTGCACTGATGGTTAAACCACCTAGCTGGTTTCGGTGGTTGTTTCCTATTTGTCTTGCGGGGCCTCAGGAAGTGCGGTTTTAAAAGGGAAAAGAGCTTGTCATGTATGTCAGTTATTTCCCTAGACCCTGGAATTACAGGGTTTGCAGCCTCCATAGCGGTGATTGCAATATCCACCTCAGAATGTATAAAGGCCATAGATTCTGCATTAGCCAATACACTCGGCCAGTTAAGTCTGTGCATGTCGTTGGCCATAATAGGCATTGGTCCATCACTCAATTGGGGATTCCCTGATGTGGCCAACCACCAATTGTGGGTCACACAGAGAGGATTGTGGTCACTCTCCAGTCTGCCCTCAATTTTCATGTTGCGTACCAACTGCCACAGATTAAGGCTACAAAGGACATAATCTATCCAACTTTGGTTACGACCATTGTCGAATGTGCAGGCACCTTCCCTATCACTCTTCGTTCTCCCATTTAAGGCTCTTAATCCTTGTGCCAGACAAATGGCATTCAGGTGTAATATATCTTTTGTCCACCGCTTAACCGCAGCAAGATTTAATATTGGAACGCCCCATTGCATATCCTCCTCTTGCCCCAAGGGATCGTCCGAGCTGTCCAACGGCTCGAAAGTCCTATTTAGGTCGCCAGCTACTACAACTTTATTTCCCAAGGACTGTATTTCCAGAAAAGTGGACAAAGCCTCTAAGATGGGTGAATTCCCTATGGTACTACCCCTGGCATAGATGTTATAAATATCTATCCCTCCCCCATTTTCTGATGCTATTCTTAACATTTGGATGTCCTTGCAACCCAGATCCACCACTTTGATTGTTACTTGTAAACGTTGCCGTATCCAAATTGTAAGGCCTCCCATCGGTCGACCCCTGCCACCTCTACTAGCCGGGATTGAAAAATGTAGATAACCAGGAAGAAATATAGGGTTGCAGGCCCATGTCTACTGGAATAGACATACATCAAAACCGTTAATGAAGTCTATCCAGTTTTGGGTTGCCAGCTTGCTACTCAACCCCGCGATGTTCCATGAAACCAACTTCCCTAAACAGGAGCCATCCATAGGTACTGCTCCTACAGAGGACATACCAAAGTGGCTTGTTGGGATTCCTTCGTACCCCTCCTTATCTCGGTTCTTACCTTCATTATTGTGCTCAACCTCCTGGGTTCCAACAATACTAAGTGTAATTAGATCCTCGTTATCAAATTCCCCAGAAATTGAAGTAAACTCCCCACATGTTGCCTCCACATTCACAGTTTCCCAACTAGTTCTTATTTCATTTGATTCCACATTTTCAGTCAAAGGGGTTAATACAGGCTCCCCACGTGTATCCCAGAGATTCATATTTTCCCAGTTGTTCATGGAATAATCAAAATTTGGTCAATAGACCCACCCCGGATCTGTCATCACTTCAAAACGATTATACGTTGGCACATTACAATAGCTTCCCCGTTGTAAGGGTACAGCGAAAGGAACAAATCCTGGGGAGGGGAGATTGTTATAACAACCTACTTCAGTGACCGTGCCAAATTGGATACCTGTTGGTCTTGGATAGAAAAATGTGAGATCAACAACACCAATTCCCCCACTGCTTATGCCCCAGTTTTGCCTCGTAATCGAGTGTACCACCCTGGGATCTTGGAAATCGACAACTATACAGTCCCCCTCCAGGCGCTTAGGAGTACAGCCTATCCAGTTTGTCCTTCTTACTCCAATAATCAACCCGTCCACTTCCCTGGGCAATGGTCTGTTTGTCTTTAACCAGTGCATTGCCTTGTTTTTTAGCATCTGGAAAGATTCTCTTTGCCCAGCCTGCAGTGGCGGTACGTTGGTAAGGATACCTACGAAAGGGTAAGAATCTGGGGGGAGATTCATAGGAGGTATCCTACGGGGTGCCCTCATAGGGAGTGTATCAGGCAGACTAGGGGCAGAAACAACAGGACGGGATGTTGGATTGCTGGGGGGGGGTTGGGAACTATTCAATACAGGATTGCCAGTTTTGGAGCTATCTTTGGTACCCTTAACTACAGTATCGGGTTGCTTTTTATGTTTAGGAGTATTGCTACTTGGTTGGTCCGATAAATGTAAATTAGTCTTGGGGATTTGTCCCGTTGGTCGAGGCCTATTTGTAATAGTAACTGCAGGGGGAGGAGGCTCGGCGGCAGACACACTGTTAACCTGCCCACTTGGGTTTGGAAGATTGTTACTATCCTCTGTCCTAAAATGGAACTTAAATAAGGATTTAGTGGAAAAGAAGTTATCTAGAGTAGCCTGCTCGAAATGGTCTAATCGATCAGCTAGTCTTTTGACTCGTTCCTCGATGGGAGTCAGGAGAGACCTCATCAACCTCTCCAACTCGAGGAGCAGGGGTGGAGCAGAAGGTAAGGTCTCGGGCAATCCCATCGCTGGAGGGTCACTAAGGTTAGATACAGGACTAGCCGGAGTAACTGCGTCCTTAGCAATCTTGACCCTGTCAGAGCCAGCCCTGATAGGCTCGCAAGGGGGACGCAAGCCTATTCCAATTTTCCTTTTTTTTTTGGATGTTTGGGAAGATAGCATTTCTTCGGGGCAGTGGTTTATTAATAACCACGGGAGGTGACGCACTCGATTGGGCAGTGTTTACCTCACCAGTGGATAAATCAGTTTGTATAGTAGGCGAGGTAGGGACCAGAATGGTCCTATCATCTCCCACAAAGGAGTCAGCCGATAGGCCGGATGACTGGGAAAAAGCATAAGGCGTTTCTAATACAACTGGCAGGGTTAGGGATGATAAAGGAGGAACCAGTGCCGGGAAACCCAGAGGTGGACGTTTCTCCAAGGAAATTTTAAGGAGTTCAATAGATAGCCTACGCTCGGCGCGTTTCTCCGCCAAAGCGATCTCTTTATCAATATATTGGGTTGCCCGACTAAAGTATTTATCTAAAGGACCCAAAATTGCTGACCCCGCCTCAGGCTGGGGGGAGCTTTGGGCAGTGGTATTTGGAGGGGAAGGCATACTTAGCAAACAGTATACTTTAGGAGAGATAGTACTATGTAAGCCAAAAAAACAGAAATCTCTAAACACAGGAACAAATTATAACAATAAAGCGAAAGACGCAATGTCAGAGAGTGGGCCCAGCCCAGCCTCCCTCAGCCCCTGACAGCCACAGACGGTCCCGCCCTTGTCCCGGGCTTCTCCCTGCGCACCCCCGCTCGCTCCCGCGTCGCGGATAGTGGGCTGGTTCTTATAGAGTGTGGTCAATACAGGGGGCGGGGCTAGCAGGGAGAGAGGGCTAGGTGGATCCAATCGGCCAAGCAGGGACTCCTGGGAGATGGAGTCCCCGTACACACGCTCGCAGCCCTGCCCTGCCCCTGGTCAGCCCTGAAGCGACGGTGAATTCCTCCTCAGCGGCGCGGGACCCGCGAAGCGGGTACCGCTAGCAGTGACTGAAGATGAGCACAGCAACCAGCCCAGCAGGACGGACAAGGAATCAGCAAACTTCCAAGGCACAGAACGCAGTCAGAATCCCGCCGGTCAACAGCAGAGTAAAGGTTCTTATGGCCCTGTGTGCAGGGGGCGGGGCTAGCAGGGAGAGCGGGCGAGATGGATCCAATCGGCCAAGCAGGGACTCCTGGAAGATGGAGTCCCCGCACACACGCTCGCAGCCCTGCCCTGCCCCTGATCACCCCTGAAGCGACGGTAAATTCCTCCTCAGCGACGCGGGACCCGCGAAGCGGGTACCGCTAGCAGTGACTGAAGATGAGTACAGCAACCAGCCCAGCAGGACAGACAAGGAATCAGCAAACTTCAAAGGCACAGAACGCAGTCAGAATCCCCTTATAACTTGCAATGGACTCACATCCAACCCAATTAATATTTCACTTTCTCACACATAGGCTTATTAAAGAGATTTGTGCACAGAGTTGTGTTGAAAGGGGGCATTTCAAAAGCCCTAAAGCCAGAAATATGCTATTGTCTGTCACGAAATATTAAAAGTAAGAGCTTGACAGGATAATACAGGAGGGAGTGATCAAAAGCAAGAGACTTCTGAATGATTGCCCCCTATCATGGCAGCACACAAGGCAAATGTGGAAATAATATTATGTGTTGACCTAAGTTGTTTGAATATCTATTTATGGGTGGATCGGCATTGGATTCTGAACTTTGGGGAGATGCTGGTAACCATGAAAGGTGATGTGGTGTACATCACCCTGGCTTTGTCCTCTGTGAATCACCAGATCCCTAGTCATGAAAAATCTACGGCACTCACATCTTTCATAACTCTGGAAGGATTGTTTAGATACGAAAATGGTTGTTGACTTTTTTCTGCTTCTGCTGTATTTCATTGTAAAATGCACCAACTTTTTAAGGACATGACAAATGAGTTGTACTTCCAGGATGACATTTTGGTTCATGGTATATCTCATGATAACTGTCCTGGAAAAGCAAGTGGCAGCACCAAAAGGGATAACATATCTGTCATTGAGGATACTCCCAGTCCGTGGGATGAGAACCAGTTCAGTTCATTCCTGGGACTGGCTGAGAATTATTCCAAATGTTTCCAAGGTTTGCAAAAAGAGCACTGCACATGAGACATCTTGTTGAAAAAATGTTAAGCAGGACATCAAGTATGAAAAATAATTCATGCAATTTAAATAAGAGATTGCCAGTTTGCCCACTTTAATACTGCACAATACTGAGTATGGTCCTATGGTCCTTTGGTCCTAAGGTCCTATGACTGATGCAAGCAATGTGGGTATCGAGCCATAATATTACAAAATAGGGTTGGCAAGTTGGAAATTGAAATATATGTTTCACGACCATTGAAGGATACGACGTATGAGTGTGAGTTATTTTAGAATGTATGTGGTATGTCTTTCAATGTGTGTACACAGTTCTTCAATAACTGGTAGATTTATTCAGAACAAAGAGTTGTGCCAAGGTAACTCCTCATATTGCAATATGGCAATATATACTTGTAGAAGTATATTTTCAAGGAGGAATACGTGACAGATATAAGTAATGTGTTGGTAGAAAGCCTTTCTCAAATGCCTGTGCATGAAAATAACTCGGAAGGGATGCTGGAGGATGATAAGGATGTCATAACCACAGTGTTGTCTCTGTGTGAAACATTTGAGAGGAGGAATTCCAAAAGGAAGAGGAATGTAAAACAATGGGAGAGGATGTAGCATTGTGCTAGGATTACAGAGAAGATGTGTATGGGTTGGGCAGACAAAAAGAATCTAACTTAGGTAGTCCTAGCTAATTGCGGTTTTAAGGAGCTGTCATGGATGGATGATGTATTGCAACATAGGGAATAGTTTGTAGTACCCAGTTGGGTAAGAGAGAGAGTGTTAACTCTTGCTCACGAACATCATACTGGGATGAGTGGTACCAAGCGGACGCGCTTCCTATTGGCCATCGTATGACAGGAATGTGGAAGAGAATGTACATCATTGTGTAGCCTGTGCATGAAGCAATAAGTCACAACAATTGTGAAGTCTCTTTGTGAAGAGGTGAAAGGGACAAAATGAGTATGGATCAAACTGTCACTTGATATTTTTGGTGCATATGGCGGAATGGATGGGACCCCGAAATATGCCATAGTGGTTATTGAAATTGTTCTCAAGGACTAGGGGTCAAATTTGTACCCCAGGGTAAGATAGCAGAAATAAGAAAACATTTTAATGCAGTTTTACAGGAAATGTTTTGCTGTTGAGTTAGTAACTGATAATATCGCTCAGCTGATTTCACAAGAAAATAAATTATTTCTGAAACATTGTGGCATAAAGCACACGTGGAGGCCAGTTTAGCATCTCCTGAGAAGTGGAACTGTGGAACGATGGAACCTTGTGGTGAAAGAAAGGTTATAGCTGGTGCTGTGTGATGGAAAGGACTGGAGGATGAACGTGGGGAACATGATGATATGGGAAATTCGGCCCATGTCGTAAGAAGAGGAGGGGAAATCTCCTTTTGAAAAGATAGGTGGACGATAGAAAATAAGGAGGTGTAAAAAGGGTTCAATCGAGATTTCAGACTGGTGAGACAGGATAAAACGTGGTAGGAAAACCGAAAAGAGTCATTCATGGCTTTCTGGGTTGTTGAAAGTTGAGAGAATGAGAAGGCTTACTGTGAGGTTGTCTGGGGCTAATGTGCTAAAGAAAAGCAGTTGGTGAATGTGCCTCATCTTTACTAGAAAAACGAATCCTTTCTCACGGAGGGAGAATCAGGAGACAGCTGTCACATTGAAAAATGGTCGTGGGCTCTACACTGTGGGTGACTATTTGATACTATAGGAAAGTTTACACTTTTACCTTTGCAAATTTGTGTCAGGTGTGATTTGTGTACTTCATTTCATAATGTAAAAGGTTTTTATCTAGACGTATTATTTTGTTTTTCAGGTTACTTTGTATTGTAGAAGTGGGTTGAGTGGTGTTCTTAGAATGTGCTGTCACCATTCTGACTAGATGCCATGATCTCGTATACTGCAGCTGCTCGCAGTCCCCTTTCTTCGTGGGTCGTATTTTTCAAATAAATGACCTAATTATATCCTCGCCTTGTGTTCGTGATTACTGTACTCTGACCTATTTTTTCTGTCACGGACAAGGTCGTGCACCTCAAACAAAGGTGCTGTGCATGCTTGCTCTTTGCTAAGTGTTGTGTTTTCTTTTAAATGAGCCAATAATAAGGTGGATGATTACAGACCATGGATTCGTGCCTGCTCAATTCACACCCCAGCTCTATGACCACCACCCGCCATGGTTAAAGTACCATGGCAACCACGGCTCTTCTTGACAATTGTGGACATCTTTGGAATACTATATGCAAAAGCTCTGTCTACAGTCATTCCTTGATGAGCCTAGCTAGATGACGCGAAACTCTCCCTCTGATGTTGGGTTTGTGATAAATAGTTGATAAGCCCATGAATTCTGTGCAACCAACCTTGTTATTTGCAGGAAATGGCCTCTCGGGCAGATTCTTTCTGGAAAGTGGAAGTGAATTGTGAGTTGGCAGTGCGGTAGGACTGTAGGAGGTGCTACTCAGGATAAAAAATAGTAGTACATAAGTGCACTGTTTCCCTTTAGTTGACCTTTTATTGCATTTTAAATGTGGTGAACAGATCAGTGTAACTAATCATGTTATGGTCTGTGCTGACACATCACTGGAGGGGGCTTTGCCTCCGCCTACTTGTTGGGAGCCAGGAGTACATGTTTTGATTGGGCTGTAGTTGTGTGATTCCACCAAAAGAAACTGCTTGCCGCCCACACAGGTGTTATTATATTGTTTGTTTATCCAGCTGCCTGAGCTTTGGCTTCCATGGGCACACACATGACATTGTGGTGCTATTAACCCCTATAATGCCTAGGACGTGATGTTTGTGACCCTTCATATTGCCTCTGGAATGTCCTCTACATACCCATAGAAAATCCTGCTAGTGAAAATGTCTCTACTTAAAACACTTATTTTAGTAGCCAAAATAGGAGCTTCTTTTGCATTTTGAAATTATATAATTTTTTTTGTCACCATGATGCGCCACATGCTGACGTCACAGAGAGAAAAGTGAAGCCAACTGATGCCATTAGGTGTCAACTAGTTTGACTGTGATAAGTGCATGGTGCATGAGCGATTTACATTACAATATCGGAGGCTACCAATATGCATATTTATTTTACTGCAGTCCAAGCAGCCGCATACATCATAAAGTAAAAGGGTTCCGTAATAGAACACTCAGAACAAATAAAAGGCATGAGTCCATAACATTCTGCCTCTATTAAATGCGGCTCCAAGCAGATAAGTTCATTACATTTCTTACTATTGTTGACTGAACGTCATACCTGCTTAGTTGAAATGTTCCTTTTCTAAATATTTTGTCTTGCCAAGGCTTCGTCTACCAATGTGTTGCTTCTTTTTGCCAATGTGTTACTTGTCAAAGGTTTAGCATACCTTGCTTTAATTGCCGTTGCATTAACTCGCCCGTACCTTAACCTGACAGTGTATAACAAGTGAATCGCTAACGCTTTGCCCACCCTCTCTCACCCTGGTTACCCCGCTCTCCAATTTACGGTCACCGGCGCATGACCCGCCCCCACATTCCGTTAGCCTTTTGCTACCGTTTTAATTCGCAACCGGGGGAGAGGACCGCCACCCTTAGGCTCCTCTCCCCCATGCTTCCAGCCTTAACAACTTTCACCAATTTGAAACGGAAGAGGCACCCTTACCGCCTCAACACCTTTTTCTCCGTCTTCGAAGATTCCTCGGCCGGCATTAGAGGAATATACCCTGGCAACACTTGTGTCACTTACGCACGTTGCCAGGGATCTTTCCTCTAGTTCACAGAGATTGCCCTGACAACCAGCCCAAGCTGATCAGACACTCGAGCTAACTTTCAGTTACTCATGTCTCAAGATCAGCTGGTGATTTGTATTACGCTCTTCAAAAATAACTTTTTTGTCCCAAAAGCTGTTTTTCTGAGGCCCTGAAGAAAGCACCCTCGCGTATTTATTGATATCTCTCTCCCCAACTGTTCAAAACTTCGTTGCTCCTCTATCAATTCCACCCCAAAAAAAAGTACCATCCATTTTGTATTAAAAAAAAGAGAAGGTTGCCATCCTCTATTATATCTAACTAAAAAATATATATTCAATATAAATAAAAATGTAAATGTTCGTTTGTTCAAAATCATAAATCTCTGATAGTTCTTCACCGATTGCTCTGAAATTTTGATACAATGTTGGATTCGAATACCCGCGTGTTTTTATATACACAACGTAGGATTCGAATACGCGCGTGTCGAATACGCATGTGTTTTTAATCGAAAGACCGAACAGACACATAAAAATGTCAATGTTTGTTTGTTCAAAAACTTAAACCTCCAAAAGTTCTTCACCGATTGCTTTGAAATTTTGACACAACGTTGGATTCGATTAAGCGCGTTTTTTATATATACACAACGTTGGATTCGAATACGCGCGTGTCCAATATGCGTGTGTTTTTAATCGAAAGGCGGAACAACCCCTATTGATTTGGTTGCTGCGCAACAACTACAAGGGACACATAGAGACAATAGTCTACATATATTAGGATGAACAGTTGGTGTCAGGATGGTAGACGGAGAAGTAGGTGGAGGGAGGGGGGAGGAGTTGGTTCACTTTGCAACATTAGGAAAGGAAGCATAGTAACAATAGTCTACATATATTCGGATTGACAGTTGGTGTCAGGATGGCAGACCGGGAAGTGGGTGGAGGGAGGGGGGAGGAGTTGGTTCACTTTGCAACATTAGCGCCTGTTTATATATACACAACGTTGGATTTGAATACGCGCATGTCCAATGCACACATGTTTTTAATTGAAAGGCCGAACAGACCCTATTGATTTGGTTGCTGCCCAACAAATACAAGGGACGCATAGAGACAATAGTCTACATATATTACAATGGACAGTTGATTTCAAGATGGCAGACCGGGAAGTGGGTGGAGGGAGGGGGAGGAGTTGGTTCACTTTGCAACATTAAGAAAGGACGCATAGAAACAATAGTCTATATATATTAGGATGGACAGTTGGTGTCAGGATGGCAGACCGGGAAGTGGGTGGAGGGAGGGGGGAGGAGTTGGTTAACTTTGCATCCTTAGTGTGTGTTTATATATTCACAACGTTGGATTTGAATATGCTCTTGTACAATATGCGCGTGTTTTTAATCGAAAGGCCTAACAGACCCTACCGATTTGCTTGCTGCGCAACAACTACAAGGGACGCATACAGACAATAGTCATAAAAACATATTGTATACCCACAAGCATTGTGAAATTAAACATATTATAAACGTGTGCTTACTCTTTTCTTTCTCTTCCATTTAACCAGACTGAGCCACAACAACGCGTGGCTGGGTACAGCTAGTATATATGTAATGTCTGACGCAGACTCGGGTAAAGCCTAGTATGGATAACCAGGCTTTTAAGAGCCTCATCCACGATGAGATGAGATCTTGCATGCTGCAGGCTCTATCAAAAGTTAAGGCATCCAAAAGGTCACTCCCTAGCAAGGAGGATGAGACCAGCGACATGCAAAATAACGTACCTGGCGATCTCATTGAAATAAGGGGGAAGAGGATTAAAAAAATTAAAAAATTGAACATACAATACCCAGGAGCACTGCAGGAGGTCCAAGCACCTCTACTATTATGGGAGGTCACCACACCTCAAATACATTGGGCGTCCTTAGCGGCACAACTTATAATGGTGTCCCTAGCGGCACAAAATTTAAGGGTGTCCCTAGCGGCACAAACTATCCAAGTGCTCAACATAATTTTTTGAGAGATGATGACTCACAGGATGATGATGGCTCTGATCTTTTTGACAAATACGTCTTGGACTTAGACAATGATGACCAAGAGTTTTATAACAAATGCTTGGAAGAGGAACCCCCTTCTACTTCCAAAGATGCTATCCTAGACCCTTCAGGGAAGAGATGGTTTTTCCCCTTAATATAAACCACCCTTGTATCTCTGAATGGTACCCTCAGGAGCATGTCAGCAAATTAATCAAAAAGTGGCTTAGAAATCCACTGGAGAGAGATACTTGCAACTTATTGAGAGCAGAATGCTTCAGGTCCTGAACAGATGACAAAGTCTGCCAAACACCTAATCTCGACCCAAAACTAATCAAATACCTTTTCAAACTTTTGAGAGACCCGAGAAAGGGGATGGAAAGGTCCCTTAAAGGGTGCCAGGATCGTGTCCTCAACATTTTGAGTGCCCTGGCAAGGATCAACGACTCAACCGAGCTCAGCCACATCACCGGCACACCTCTGGACACCAAAGCAATTAAAGGTTGGTCCCAGAGAGCACTACTTCTGTTAGGAAACACAAATGCCAGCCTGAACTCTGAGAGGAGAAGGGTGGTTCTCACCAAAATCAGCCCTAAATTGGGTGACCTGGCTGATAAAGAACCCTCCTTGAACCCATGGGTTTACTCTTCAGGGAAGATCTTATCAAGACCCTTGGAAAATACGTTTTGACCTTTACGGCCTTAGACAAGGCCCATTAAAACATGAAAAGGGTCTTCAACAATAAACTTTTCGGCAGGGCCGGGAGAAGGGGCCTTTCTTCCGGCCGCTTCAACCGCATGCCCTTCCCAAGATCGAAAGGATTCGGAAGAGGTTATCAACCCTCAAATACCCCTCAATTCTACCCTCAAAGAGGAAGAGGTTTTCGCTCCAGGGGCTTCAGATCTAGAGGATCTCCCAGAGTGAGTACAAGTTTTCTTTCTCCCCCTTCTTTTTCCCCAAAGGTGGGAGGCAGATTCTAATTTTTCTATCAAAACTGGAAATTGATTACTCAAGATCCTTGGGTCCTGAATACTGTGAAAGGGTTTATGATGGATTTCATACAAACTCAAACTCAATGTTCTTTTCCTAGGGACATTCCTCTCACCCTAGATCAGGAGAAGATAATAGAGGAAGAGATACACTCTATGCTTCAGAAGGGCGCAATAATAAAGTCCCTATGCAAATGCTTGCTTCTTTAAGTATTCTCTATCTTGTCAAGAAAAAAGAACAAAGGTTGGAGACCGGTAATAAATCTAAGGGAACTCAACAAATACCTTGTCGACAGACACCTCAAGATGGAAGGCAATCACCTTCTGAGAGACCTAGTATTGAAAGGGGACTGGCTAGTCAAACTAGATCTAAAAGATGCCTACTTCACCATCCCCATGGCCAAAGTGCACCAACCCTTCTTCCAATTCATGTCGAAGAATCACCTCTTCCAATTCCAAGCACTCCCCTTTGGCCTCTCCTCCGCCCCATGGTGTTTCACTAAGGTGATGAGATCAATCGCCTCCTACTTAAGACAAAAGGGCATTTGTCTAATCATATATCTAGACGACATCCTCATGCTTTCCCAGGACCATTCTCAAATCATTCAGGACCTGAAGACAGTAATAGATCTTCTGGAGAGCCTAGGCTTCATCATAACCAGAGAAAAGTTGATCGTATCTCCCTCCAGATCACTAGAATTCATAGGCTTCATCATAGATACTACGAAGTGCCTTCTCCTACTCCCACCGATGATGATTGCTTGACAAAATATGGGGTCCTTTGGAAACAGATCTCTTTGCAAGCAGACTAACTTTCCAACTAGTGAATTATTACAGCTGGATGCCCGACCCCAGTGCTCTAGCAGTGAGCACCTTTCTTCCATGCTGGAAGGGGATCAATGCATATGCATTTCCCCCCTTCTCCATGGTCCAGAGAGTTCTCCAGAAGGTGAGACATCAACGATGTTCCATTGTCAAGTCAAGTCAAGTCAAGTCAAGTCAAGTCAAAAGATTTATATAGCGCGCTACATACCCAGAGGGTCTCAAGGCGCTTGTAGAAGGGTGGGGATCCCAGGCCTGGATCCCCACAACCTTGGAACTGGCTTGCGACATTCCCTTCCTAATTCCTTCCCTCCAGTACCTTCTTACAGACGTAGACAGTCAGATTAATTCACTAATGCAAACAGGGAATTTGAACCTACTTGCCTGAAGAGTGTCTGGAGATCCAACGATCTCTCAGGGTTTTCGTCAACAGCTGCGACTCTCCTCGAAGAATCTTGGGCCCCTGGTAAACACTACCAGTACAACAACACATGGAAATCATGGTCACGTTGGTGCATGGAAAGGAACTTGGGTCCTGTGGAAGCACCTATCGTTGACATAGTTAACTTTCTTGTCGAACAATTCGAACAGGTCTCCGCTATATATCCATTAATTGTTATAGGTCAGCTATCTCCGCAGGACATGCTCTCGTTAATGGTAAAACGGTAGGTAAGAACGCCATTATCTGTAGAGTCATCAAAAGCATTAGACTCAGGAGACCTCCTAAACCCAGATATCAGTCCCTCTGCGACGTTAATCTTATTCTTGATCTTTTTTCTAGCTGGCCCGATAATATTCACTGGAATAGAAAAAACCTCTCCATCAAACCTGCTACACTCCTTTGTCTTATATCTTGTCATAGATTTTCGGATGTTAAAGCTCTCGAAAGTTCCGGTAGATCCTTTAACATGTTTGGAGTCAAATTCGATCTGTTTAAAAGAACCAAGACTATGTCTGACTCTATTTTCTATCCACGTTTTGACTTATGCAAAAAACTCTGCGTGGTTGACTATATGGAAGCGTATGACTGCAGACTCTTCACCCCCCTGGTGTGAATCAACTTCTTAGCTCCTTCGTTAAACTGCACAAATCTATAACCTCTACTTCTATTGCCAGATGGGTCAAAATAGCTATGAATTTGCAGGCATCGATTTAAATTTGTTCAAAGCTCATTCGATCAGAGTTGCTATGGCCAGTAAATCCTTCTGGTCTGGTGGTAAGTTGGATGAGATCCTAAAGGCTCCTGACTGGTCTAATGCTAGTACTTTCGCCCAGAAGTATTGCAAACCAATTGCTCATATGCCTGATGTTGTTTTACATAGCTACCAACATGCAAAATGGTAGCCTCCGATCTTGTAATGAAATTGCGATTCTCCTATTACCATGACTAGAGAATCTGGATTTCATTAAAGACTCGGAGGCTAACATTATCCCACCCTCCCTTCCCCTTGAATTTATAAAAAGTTTACTGTTAATATCGAATTTTATTACCGATCTGTCATAAGTTTACAGTATAATTGGAGTGTATTACAGTACATTTACAGTATTTTCACTCTTACTTTATTATTGTACCTTATTTTTCAGCATTCCTAACTTACCTGTTGGTTCTCTCTTTCAGATATATCTTCATCCAATGACGTTGTCTACTCCAAGAAATGTTTACTTCTTGTTTTATTTATTATCTTAATCATTCAAAATGTACTCATTTTCTTTTTCCTTTTTTTCAGATAATCTTTCGTGATCTGATCCCGACCTTGTCTGCACTCTTCGCTCCGCATGTTCTTTGTTTTCTTATGGTTTAATGAACTGTTTGGAGTTTTTGAAATTTACGAGACTTATCCTATTTTATGCCACATTTAAAAGAGGCAGAATGTTATGGGCTCATGCCTTTTATTTGTTCTAAGTGTTCTATTCTGGAACCCTTTTACATTATGATGTATGCGGCTGCTTGGAATGCATTAAAAGAAATATGCATACTGTTAGCCTTCGAGTCTTTAATGAAATCCAGATTCTCTAATCATGGTAATAGGAGATCGCAAGTTACATAAATGACCTTGTACTGAATTTGAAATATTGTCTAGTTTTCACAAATACATAGCTTTCCAGTTTCACCCATGGGCTTTATGACTGTTCCCATCACAAATTGCAAGTAGGTTGACACTACAAAAAATATTAACATGATCAAACTCTTAGAAAAATGCAAAAATTATGGTAAAACATTTTTTGATGCTATTTTTGTTAAAATATATATATATATATATATATATATATATATATATATATATATATATATATATATATATATATATATATATATATATATATATATATATATATATATATATATATATATATATATATATATATATATATACTTTTTGCACAGCACGGTTTCTCATTTAAAAAAACTCTTGCTATAAATGCACATTCACAAACCCCATGTACCTTAGAAATCGCCAACATGTGGGAAAAAGGATGCAAATTTGGCATGGATAGGTTTTGAGAAAAAAGGCTATGGAGACACAAGCACAAAGTTCCCCAAACATCAAAAAAGGGCTCCGCACTGGGCGCGAAAACCTCAGCAGTTAAGGGGTTTAAGTGCCTTAGATAACTAGATAATTTATGATGTTTTTCTCTGGCAGCAGCACAGCTGGGAGGAGGGCAGTCTTTAACGTACATATATGTTGAGGTCTGGCTTGACAGTGCAAATGTCATTTGATTGCTCAACCTACACGATTATTATTTTACAATCCTCTGCTTCCGCTCAAATGCTTCACATTACCATACAACATTCTGTTAAGCCAGACCTACTGCCATTGCCAATTCTTGTTTGTCATTGCACTGAAAGTGTGGGGACTCCTGATCTGCAGGATTCAATGTGTGGACTTTCGACCAAAATGGGAGCCCAGAGTGACATATGTGTATTTCTGTGTTGTACCCAAATGCCTTGAAAGAAGTGGAGACTAGCTGACTACTTATCATAGCAGTGGTTTTCGGTCCAGCACATGTCCTTAAAAACCTCTTAGATGGATTGGGCGAGGGACGGTTCCCTGAAACTGAAGTCGAGAGGTTGGAAGTATCTGCAAGTGGCATAATGTTTTCTTCATATTATTGATGTTGAAAGATCATTCAGTGCTTCCTAAAGAACAATCACTTGCTACTGTGAAATCATCCTTGAAAGTTTTATCATTCTTCCGTGTATCTGGAAATTTCTCTGAGAACTAATTAACACATTACTATCCAGCTGAATAATAACTGCTTGGATAGCCATCTCTATTGGTTTCTTATAACAAAAGACATAGCAGACTTGACATACGAACAGTGCGCACTATGACTGTTAGACGGACCGGGAGGGTCGGCCGAGGTACGGGGAGAGGTCTCCAGGGAGAGCCGCCTCCAACGACTGTACAGATGAATAACTTCCCCCCCACAGACGGACACCACACAAGACTGAAGGTTAACGAGGCTTTATATGCAATTCTTAGGTTACGATGATATGGTACAAGGAGGTCTGGACTCAGGGGTCCCCTCTAGCTTAGTCTTTGGTTGAGGAAAGGGTAGCGGGACAGTCTTTAGTTACCAGTGAGTCCAAAAATAGCTCTCAATCCTTGAGCTCGGCGTTCTTGATGATCGGGCCGTGGAGGAGCCAAGCAGGTCCCGAGATGGTCGGATGAAAGATGACGGTCCGCGGCGGAGCCTGCAGGTCCCGATGAAGATGACGGTTACAACGGTCCGCGGCCACGCCAGCAGGTCCGGACGACGATGAAGGATGAAGGTTACGACGGCTGTGGCAGCGCCAACAGGCAGGATGATGGTACACAGGACAGAGCTACGGCAGCGCCAGTAGTCCGTTCAGGATGAGTTCCTCTTTACGTCTCTCGACTCCAAGATACAACTGCCTTCCTGCTCTGGAGCTGCCCCAGTTATAGGGCTGGCGTGCTTTGATGTCCGGACCCTCGCACTTGGAGGTCGGGGGTCCGGGATGCGGGGTTCCAGACACCCAGCAGGGGGGTGGAGCCAGCGCCCGGGGAGGCGATGGGCGAGCGGCACTTGGCGGGGGGAGCCATCGACACCTCTTTCTCCCATTGACTTGCCAAGTAGCCCGCTCACCTCCTGGGTGGATGGTGGTGCCGAGATGTCTGAGGCCGGGCCAGGCCCAGGGTCGGGGTCGATCGGGGGCCAGGCGACCTCGTGGTGAAGTGTCCAAGATGGCGGGTCAGGTTGGCCGCGTGGGCCGGCAGGGGATCGGGCCCACGAGGTTAGCTTGCCTCGCAGGCAGGGGCCCTGAGAGGGCAGCAGATGTACAATGATGATGTGTGGTACTGTCGTGGCGGCTCTCGGGCCTGGTTGGGCTGGGGGAGAGGGGCCCTTCATGTGGCCTGTCCAACATGCGTCCCCCCCAGCTGAAGGCGGGGAGAGTTACCCATCTTCTTGGGGACTCTCGTCGTCGAGGCGGAAAAACCGGGACAGGCCGTCTGCGTTGGCGTGGTCTGGTCCTGGCCGGTGTTCGACTGTGAAGTCCATACCTTGCAAAGAGATGGACCAGCGCAGCAATTTTGGGTTTTCCCCCCGCATATGCATCAGCCACTGCAGGGGTCGGTGGTCGGTCTGCACCCGGAAGTGGGTGCCAAACAGGTAGGGCCGGAGCTTTTTGAGGGCCCATACCACTGCGAATGCTTCTCTCTCTATGGTGCTCCAGCGTTGCTCCCGTGGTAGGAGTCTCCGGCTGATGAAGGCCACGGGTTGATCAAGGCCTTCGGTGTTCACTTGGGACAGGACCGCCCCAATGCCCTGGTCGGAGGCGTCCGTCTGGACGAGGAACTCCCGGCTGTAGTCGGGGGCCTGGAGCACCGGAGCGGAACACATGGCGGCCTTCAATTGTTCGAATGCCGTTTGACACTCTGGGGTCCAGTTCACTTTCTTTGGTTGATTCTTTGACGTGAGTTCCGTGAGAGGCCCCACTATGGTTCCATAGTCTTTTACAAACCTTCGGTAATAGCCTGTGAGGCCCAGGAATGCTCGTACCTCGGTTTGGGTGATAGGGGGCTGCCAGTCCTGGATGGCAGCAATTTTTAGCTGTAGCGGGGCCACCAGGCCGCTTCCCACCTGGTGCCCGAGGTAGGTCACAGACCCTTGTCCAATTTGACATTTGCTGGCCTTGATCGTGAGGCCAGCTCGTTGAAGGGCTTGCAGCACTGCTCGGAGGTGGTGGAGGTGTTCGGTCCAGTGGTGGCTGTACACAGCGATGTCGTCAAGGTAGGCGGCGCTGAATCCTTCGAGCCCCGCCAGGACCTTATTGACGAGCCGTTGGAAAGTCGCTGGTGCATTTTTCATGCCGAAAGGCATGACCGTAAAATGATAGTGGCCATCGGGGGTGGAGAAGGCAGAACGTTCCTGTGCTCGGGGTGTGAGGCCGATCTGCCAATAACCTGCTGTCAGGTCGAAGATGCTGAGGTAGCGGGCAGCTCCCATTCGGTCGACCAGTTCATCTGCCCGGGGGATGGGATGTGCGTCCGTCCGGGTGACTTCATTCAGGCCCCGGTAGTCGACACAGAACCGGAGTTCTGGGGTGGTTCCGGGGGCGGCTGCTTTGGGGACCAGCACGACCGGGCTGGCCCATGGACTGTCTGAGGGCTCGATGACCCCGAGCGTGAGCATCTTGGCCACTTCCGCCTGGATGCAGGCCCGTACCCGATCAGGTACGCGGTAGGCCCGGTGGCGGATAGGAGGGCTATCTCCGGTGTCCACATCGTGCACACACCAGGACGTGACACCTGGGGTGAGGGAGAACAGGCTGGCGAACTGTGACAGGAGGGCTTGGCACTCTTGGCGTTGTTCTCTGGTGAGGGTCTCCGAGAGGCGGACCCCATCTACGGAGCCGTCTTGCTCCTGGGTCCGCAGGAGGTCAGGGAGAGGCTCGGAGTCGTCTTCAGCCCCGTTGTCTGTGGCCATCAGTAGGCTGAGTTCGGTTCGTGCAAAGTGAGGTTTCAGCCTGTTGGTGTGGAGGACCCGGAGTGGGTTCCGGGAGGACCCCATATCGATCAGATAGGTGGCAGGACCCTTGCGCTCGATCACCTTGAAGGGCCCCGTCCATTTGTCTTGGAGAGCGCAGGGTTCTGTGGGGGACATTACCCATACTTGTTGCCCCGGCTCGAATTCAATGGATGAGGCGTTCTGGTCATACCATTTTTTCATATCCTCTTGACTGGCCTCTAGGTTGGCTTTCGCTAGGTCCCTGAACCGCTGGGACTGGTTGCGGAGGGTGAGGAGGTACCGGAAGACGTCTGGAGGGTTCTTGGCCGGAGGCATCTCCCAGCCTTCTTTGATCAGGCTGAGCGGCCCCCGCACTGGGTGCCCGTATAGCAGTTCAAATGGGCTGAAGCCTAGGGATTTTTGTGGGACCTCCCGGTAGGCGAAGAGGAGGCACGGCAGCAGTACATCCCACTGGCGACGAAGGGGCTCTTCCAATCCCCCGATCATCCCTTTTAGTGTGCGGTTGAACCGCTCAACCAGTCCGTTCCCTTGGGGGTGATAGGGGGTCGTGAATCGGTAGGTGACCCCACACTGTTGCCAGAGTGATTTCATGTATTTAGAAATAAAGTTCGTGCCTCTGTCGCTGACGACTTCTCGGGGGAACCCCACACGGGAGAAGATCCCCATCAGGGCCCGGCCGACCACTGGGGCTGTCACGGTCCGGAGAGGTATAGCCTCAGGGTAGCGGGTGGCGTGGTCCACCAGCACCAGAATAAAGCGATGGCCTTGTTTTGTACGCGGGTCTAGGGGTCCCACAATGTCTATTCCGACCCTCTCAAATGGGGTCGTGACTACTGGAAAGGGTTGCAAGGGGGCCTTTAGTTTGCGGCCGCTCTTCCCACTGGCTTGGCACGTGGGGCAAGATCGGCAATGCTGGTGCACATCGTTTCTCATTTTGGGCCAGAAGAAGTGGGTCACTAGGCGGCTGTAAGTTTTATCTTGTCCGAGGTGCCCTGCCAGGGGGACATCGTGGGCCAAGTTTAACAGGAAGTCTCTGAAACGGAGGGGTACCGCTAGTACTCTGTTGGCCCCCAGCTCGGCGATTCTTTGCTCGCTGTACAGTAGATCATTGTCCCAGTAGACCCAATGAGTTCCGGAAGTATCCCCTGCGCCTTGGGCGAGCGCTTGTTGACGGAGTCCCTCTAGGGAGGGACAGGTCTTCTGCTCCCGGCGAAATTGTTCTTGCGTGGGTCCCCCCTCTTGGGCCCACTGGTCAAGGTTAGCGATGTCGGAAGGTTGAGCAGGTTCGAGGGGGGTGTCATGGTCGGTGGTCTCGGCTGGGGCGACCGGAGGCGGTGGCGCCGGCCATTCTGGTTCTTCTGGGTGAGGGTTGGCCCGGGCGGCCATGGACCGGGTGGTGACGCACGCCCAGTCCGGGACGCCTAACATCCCCAAGTGTTCTTTTCGCTCCACGGCTGCCCACGGGGAGCTCTCCAGGTCATTTCCGAGTAGGCAGTCCACGGGGGAGTCGTCTCGGACCGTCACCTTCAGCATGCCGGAGACCCCTCCCCACTCAAAGGGGACGCAGGCCATCCGACACAGACTTTCCGAGTTGTCGGCTGATCGCACAGGGCAGAGGATGTTCGGTAGATATTGTTCTGGGGTCACCAGGTGACAGCGGACGGCTGTCACACTGGCCCCGGTGTCCCGAAGGGCTTCGGCCCGTCGTCCATTGATGCTTACCCATTGGCTGTACTTCTGGGTGTTAGCGGGTAGGGGGACCCGCGGGACCATGTCTCTTCCCCCTAAGCACGCGAGAGTCATGGCGGCTGGCTCCCACTCTTGATACTCTTGCTGGTCTGTTTCTTGTTCCTCGGGGATCTGTTCTTCTCCTAGTGCCGCGGCGGCCATTTGGCGGGGTTTTGGACTCTGATACTGCGGGCAGCTTGGGTCATTTGCATAGTGGCCGACTCGCTGGCATCGGTGGCATGTGACATTGGCTCTGTACCCCGGTCGCGCCGGGGTGCTGCCCCGGTTGGCCGGGGGGGTGGTGCTGGCGGCGGGGGCGGCCGGAGTGTTGTCTCTTCCTCGTCCTTGGCCCCCTCCCCCTCCTCTCGGTCGGTGGTGTCCATTGTTGTTCCTGTTTTGCTCGTAGGACCCATTCCGGCCCACTCTGGTTATCTCCCACCGGTCAGCTTCGGCTGCGAGCTGCCGGGGATCGGTTAACTTGCTGTCGAGGAGGTGTTGGCGTAGTTCGATGAAGCAATTGTTGGACAGATGCTCCCATACCATCAGATTGAACAGCTGCTCGTATGTCGTGACGTTGTTTCCTTTGATCCAGCCTTCGAAAGCTCTGCTAAAGTACGTTACATAGTCCACCCAAGTTGTACCCGGGATGCGTGTGCAGTCTCGGAACCTCTGGCGGTACATCTCGGGCGTGAGACCATAGCGGGTGAGGAGGGCCGCTTTCATATGGTCGTAGGAGGTCATCTGGTGGTCTGGGAGCTGTAACAGGGTATCGCGGCCTTCATTGAGGAATCTGCCCCATAGGCCGGCACCCCAGTCGGTTCTATCGATCCGGTGCGCAGACATAGCGATTTCATAGGCCTTAAACCATTGTTGGATGTCGTCCTCTCGGAAATATTCTCGGACCACATCCTTGGGGATGTGTACTTTTTTCTCCGCGGTCCCCGGGGTGTGTGGTCTCTCGGGCACCCCTAACTCTTTATTCTGTTTGCGCAGGTTGATCTCGGCTATGTTCCGTTCGTGCTCGTACGCCAGTTTCTTTTCCTCGAGCTCCCTTTGTCTCTGTTTCTCTTCTCTTTCTTCTCGGAGACGTAGGTGCTCTAAGTTGATTTTTTGTTCGGCCAACTTGAGTTCTATTTCCATCTTGAGTCGGGCCATTTCTAGCTCGTGTAGTCGGATTTTTTCTCTTTCTTGGATCTCGTCTTGCGGGAGACCGGTTCTTTGCCCTTCAGGGGCTGTGGTGGTTTTTTCTGCGGTGCTTTGCTCAGGGGCTTCGGTATCCCCGGTCTCTGCCCAAGATTGTAGGGCATGTTTAAAATCGTCCTTGGTGCTTAGTCCGGTGGTAGCGATACCTAGTTCGATGCAGAACTGCTTTAGTTCACGGTGGCTGTACTCCTCTAGTTTTTCCATTTGGAACTTCTCGGTTGATCCGCTTTCTTTAGTTGTCATTATGGTTCGTTGTGGGGTGAGCTATTATCTGTACGTTATGCGGTGATTCGAATCGCGCCGCTGGCCACCAATGTTAGACGGACCGGGAGGGTCGGCCGAGGTACGGGGAGAGGTCTCCAGGGAGAGCCGCCTCCAACGACTGTACAGATGAATAACTTCCCCCCCACAGACGGACACCACACAAGACTGAAGGTTAACGAGGCTTTATATGCAATTCTTAGGTTACGATGATATGGTACAAGGAGGTCTGGACTCAGGGGTCCCCTCTAGCTTAGTCTTTGGTTGAGGAAAGGGTAGCGGGACAGTCTTTAGTTACCAGTGAGTCCAAAAATAGCTCTCAATCCTTGAGCTCGGCGTTCTTGATGATCGGGCCGTGGAGGAGCCAAGCAGGTCCCGAGATGGTCGGATGAAAGATGACGGTCCGCGGCGGAGCCTGCAGGTCCCGATGAAGATGACGGTTACAACGGTCCGCGGCCACGCCAGCAGGTCCGGACGACGATGAAGGATGAAGGTTACGACGGCTGTGGCAGCGCCAACAGGCAGGATGATGGTACACAGGACAGAGCTACGGCAGCGCCAGTAGTCCGTTCAGGATGAGTTCCTCTTTACGTCTCTCGACTCCAAGATACAACTGCCTTCCTGCTCTGGAGCTGCCCCAGTTATAGGGCTGGCGTGCTTTGATGTCCGGACCCTCGCACTTGGAGGTCGGGGGTCCGGGATGCGGGGTTCCAGACACCCAGCAGGGGGGTGGAGCCAGCGCCCGGGGAGGCGATGGGCGAGCGGCACTTGGCGGGGGGAGCCATCGACACCTCTTTCTCCCATTGACTTGCCAAGTAGCCCGCTCACCTCTTGGGTGGATGGTGGTGCCGAGATGTCTGAGGCCGGGCCAGGCCCAGGGTCGGGGTCGATCGGGGGCCAGGCGACCTCGTGGTGAAGTGTCCAAGATGGCGGGTCAGGTTGGCCGCGTGGGCCGGCAGGGGATCGGGCCCACGAGGTTAGCTTGCCTCGCAGGCAGGGGCCCTGAGAGGGCAGCAGATGTACAATGATGATGTGTGGTACTGTCGTGGCGGCTCTCGGGCCTGGTTGGGCTGGGGGAGAGGGGCCCTTCATGTGGCCTGTCCAACAATGACCTCCTGAGAAGACACAGAAAATGACATTACCAGACATTTGATCCAAATGCATTCACAAGAAGTGACGCCATAGAACCTTGGACCATGATGGGTTCAAATGAAATAAAAATAAATAAAACCTACAATACTTTTAACATTTATGAATAACAACCAACAGAACCAGATAATATATGAGATAAAGTACCTCCTGCCATACAGTATAAGGATTTTGCAAGCCACTGAGGAGTTCCATGACCATATGGAGGAAAAAGGCTTAGTTCCTTTATAAAGTTCTGGAACAATGAGGTGATCTGCTATATCCTTATCATGTATGGCAGGGGGTACTTTTTTCTTTATAATTCATGGTCACACCATCGCCTTTCTCCCAAACGACTAATCCTTGTTTCTTAGCTCTTTCATATGAAAAAGAGGGCATGTTTGCAAACATGAAGAATACAAATAGAATATCTGGTGCAAAGTTAAACACGTTTAGATATTTGTTGCAGAAAGACATTAGATGTAGTTTAATAGAAGTTAGTGTTTAAAAAAAAGTGCAGTAGAAACATGCAGAAAGATTTTAACTTTTCTATAATTATGCAAGGAGTGCAAAACATAAACACTTTGCTGTCAATATCTTTCTTCTGGTCAGTAGAAAGGTAAAAAGACTAGAAGAAAGAAAACCAGCTTTCTTTTTTTGATCTTACACAGCCGATTTAGTTATGCTCCCTGGCCTGATCTGCCTTTAACTTCGGTTGCTCGTTCTAGCAGCAGGCATTGTGACATCAGACATCAACTGTAGCAAGTTATTACCTTTGAGTTCTGACCTCATTTCTATATAATCGGCGGTTGGGTGCGTCACAAGTCACCGATTATGAAGAAATTAGAGGTGGGCTTTTAGATAGGGACCTTAGAATCCCATGTATTATAAACAGACAGCAAATACAATGGTTTCAATAGAAATTATAAGTTGTCATAGTTGCAACACCTGGTGACCCAAAATGACTTCTTGCCATCGACTACTGCACTACATAAGTCCTAGCAACCAACTTGGTGTCCATATTTATATCATAAGGTGTGAAGGAGGTTACAACCTGCTGTCACGCAGTGGAGGAACCTGTCATCAACCGGGGCAGCTAGGAGTCGGCAAAAACCATAGAGAGGACTGCTGTCCTCAAGTCACCATAGAGTCTGGAAGGTTAGGGCTGTAGGTGTCAACCAAGCTCGCCTACTTATGATGGCTGCGGCCAAAGGCAAGCCCGTCTGCGCCCGTCCATGCCCGAATAGGTCTAGGGGCCAGGAACCCTGCATTTAAAAAAAATAAAGTAGATAACATCTACAACTCACTGCAAATTAACCTGTCTGGCAGACAGGTCTTATGGCAGGACAATTTCCTAGGTATGGATCTGTTTCAAGGAGCAGAAGCATAGAGTTAGCAGTCGCTCCTGTTCTGGATCACTTTCCTGCCCTGAATGGGGAAAATACTAGGCTCTCCCTGGGCAAAACTAAATCAGGCTCTCCCCTAGATCCTATACCCCCCACATTTTACTTCAAGGAGCGGACTCTGTTCTATCCACCACAGCAGAGCTCTTCACACCAACCCTTAATACTGGGACTGTGCCAAAGAAGTAGAAACGTGCAAATGTTGGGCCCCTGCTGGAAAAGCCCCACCTGGATTCAGCAGTACTGGGCAACTTTCGCCCTATTTCGTTTTTACCCATCATGGGAAATTAGTGGAAAAACATGTTATTCACATCCTTTCACAGTTCCTGGAAGATAATCACATTCTTCACAAGACTTAGATGTGTTTCAGACCACAACACTGTACAGAATCAGCTCTTCTAGTGGTCACTGAGAAGCTCTAAGGGACACAAAATCAAGGGGGCTCAGCCGCAATTCTGCTTCTGGATCTAAGTACAGCTTTTGACACTGTGAACAACTGCACCCTGATGCAAAGGCTTAGGGAGGTTGGCATACAGGATACAGCCCTCCAATGGCGGATCTCCTTTCTGATTGATAGATCGTTTCAAATTATGGAATCCACCTGTCTATCAGATACACTGCCTGTCAAATGTGGAGTTCCATAGGGCTCTTCCCTCATCCAGACGCTGTTTAACATATACATGCGCCCACTTGCAAAAATTAGCCAGGAGTTTCGGCTGTAAATCATATACGGGTGGCACTCAACTGGTAGTAACAGTGTCAGAGGGCCCGAACTCCAAACACCATCAACTGGTACCTTGTATGGAAAAGGTGGACTCCTGGATGGCTAGCTGTACTCTCAAACTAAACAGCGAGAAAACAAAATTGATGATCTTTGGAAACAATAAATTGCTCAAAACCATGATCAACTGTCCAGAAAACTGGGGAACACCTACCGTCCCCAAACCATCAATAAAGAATCTAGGTATGTGGCTAGATAACACTCTTTCTATGGAAATCCAAGCAAAGAAAATAGCAGCAACCTGCTTTGGCATACTCAGAATGATCCGTAAGATCAGAGAACTTATCCCAGAACAGGCGCAAGGAATTGTGGGACAGGCCCTCCTGGTCTCACGTCTCGATTATGGCAACTCCCTGTACCTGGGACCACCAAAAACACGTTATTAAAAGACTGCAGGTGGTGCAGACTGCGGCAGCCAGGTTACTCTTTGAAATTCCCAGATGGGTATCAGTAAAAACATCTCTGAAGCAACTTCACTGGCTGCCCATTGAATCCAAGATTACATTTAAATCCCTTTGCTTGGCACATAAAACAATGACTGGCAAGGGTCCAACCATTCTCAGGGAACTCATTTCTCAATATGTACCAAAGAGGCCCCTCATATCGTCTTATGACTGCCTCCTAAGACGCAGAGGATCAAGATGGGGAGGTAGATCCTTCTCATTCCTGGTCCTGTTGCTCAAGAATTCCATGACTAGGGAACTGAGACTGTCGAAAGATGAACTCAGCTTCAGAAAAAAACTTAAGACATGGATATTCCTATGATGATTTTGATCAGGCTCTATCATCGTCTCTGCTCCTCTCAGCGCTGGAAAGCCTTTGGGCAGCCATGCGTTTCATGAATATGTGAAACATAAACATAAATAACCATGTCCAATGAAGATCTCTAAAAGAAGAGCTTAGAACTAGCTAACAGGGAACTTCCTAACTGAATTGACAGCTGTTGCTTTACTTCACCAAACTGTAAACCTGAGGCCCAACATATCAACAGAAAATGTACAAAAGTAATACCCTGCATTCCACCCCTTCGGACAATCTCACTGTAATGAGACATCATTGTAATCTTGCAATGGAGAGTGCTTTTCATTTCCAAGCACTATATTTTCAAAGTCACTCTCTCAGTAGCTCAGGGACAACAGAGCTGAAACACAAAGGAATGTAAGAGTATTAAAAAAGTGCTCCTGTAGTACTCTTACATGACATGCTCTTACATGCCTTTGTGAATTGGCCTAAAGATCTAAAATGGAAATAAAATGGAAATATTTGGGTCATATTCTCATAAGTTTAGTAAACAAAGTATGGAATGTGCCCTCTTTGCGCTTTTATTATTAGGTTGTGAGGCGTTGTGGAGCTGATTCACAAAGGCATGTAAGAGTATGCAAAAAAATATTCTTGCAGTACTACTTCCTATACACACACGCGAAAGTGACATGTCACTGATTTGAAAGTTACTTGCCTCCATTATTGCTCCTGTTAGGTGTTCATTTTTCACCTTTTCTTGTATCATAACATGATTGTAATTCGATTTATTTGAATATGTAAATTAGTGGCAGGCTGTAGCTCTGCAAGTGCTAAGGTTTGGTTACAAATACAGAAACAGGAGCTGTCTGAAGACATGGAATTTACTTCAACTTGTTATTTCTGAGCTTCCTAGCAGGTGCCCCAAACATATGGTAGATATTCAAATGGTACATACTGTACAGTACATAGCTGGTGACATGTTCACACATCTTATGTCTTTCTTATTTTCAGATTTGTATTGTTTCTTTCATCCTGAGCTATTTGAAACAAACTCTTTCTCTCAGTTGAGTCTGCAAGGCTGATTCAATAACCTGTTCATTAAAGTCACAAATGCATTAATCGTAGATATATTTCTATGACTGAAGAGGCTTCTAACTTTTGTACATTGAGCAGTCATGCCAATCTACACAGTTTTAGATTTCAATGACTAATTCTTCTTCTCTAGACCCCGTGTAAACAACATGCAGCACTAAGGGGCATATTTACAAGTCACTTGCAGTGCGTAACTTTTTAAGGCATCAGCGGCACAAGGGGCATGTAAATAATACAGGAAAAAGTGGCACAAGGGGCATCTAAATAAGCCCCTTAGTGGCTGCCTCTATGTCACGTTTTAACGCAGCGCCAGGGGCTTGTAAATAAGCCCATAAGGGTCATATTTACAATAAAATGTCAGAGCACTGAGCTGCGCCAAATTTGGCATCACTGTGGCCCGACATTTTGAAAATGCAGGCGCACCCTTGTCTTTCCCCTAGCGCTGGGACCAAAAATCTACCTAGCGCTAGTGCAGGGACCCTGCTGCTATTATACGGCAAGGATGCCTGCGCTGCAGGGTCGATTTATGTGCAGGAAGAGACACATTCCTGCACATACAATATTATTCATGGCTATTTGCACCTTCTAATGTGTGCTGCAGATGCAGTACACATAGAAAGAGCAAAAATCTATGTGAAAATAATCATTTCTCCTTGTATCGCCACTCTAAAGCTGGCATTCCATGGCGTTCGCTTTTGGTGCTGCCTCAGCCTTACAAATCTGGGGCAGTGTCAAAAAGCAATGGGTGTTGTGGTGGAACACCCACAGCAACACTAATTGCTCACCCCTTGCCACAGAGGATGCGGCGGAAAGGGGCATGTTTTCAAGGTGGCGTTAAGCCTGCCACCTTGTTAAATATGGAAAATGATGCTGCACCACTGGAGCGTCCAAAAAAGTGACACTCTGGTGGCGGTGATGGCTTGTAAATATGACTTAACTTCACAAGAGATGTGCACTGTCACTTTTCACCTTATTCTTTCTTTTGAGTTGCTTGGTGTGCATTTTCCCTCATTTGATCAATTATTTCAAACCTCCTTTGGAAAAAAGTATTTGCATGCAGCAAGTGGGGTGGAAAACTCTAAGCAAGTTATCTGAATAGCTGCAAGTTACAAATCTGTGTGTGTTCCCTGCCCTACCAACTGACGAAACCCCTCCTTTCACAAGCAATAATTAGATTGCTGCCTCTACCCTTCAATGTAGTATTGTGTAAAATCTGCTATTCTGGTGGAATTTCCATCTAAAGGCGTTAATATCTACAGACCCTGTATACAAGGAGTCAAGAATCAAGACCACTAAATTAAGAACATAGATTATATTTTGGCACACACCATTTGAAAATAGATGTCAAGAAACAGTAGGCACCATTCCCAAAGAAACTCACTGACTGTGGTGGACAGTCTCAGCAAAGATACAAAGGACAATCATGTCGAAGCAACTTCCTTCTACCTATTTAAAATGGCCTCTGAAGAGCGGGGTTCAGGTGCATGGATGGAGGGGGGTGCGAAAGCTGTCAGAGCCTCTGCCTGAGCTTAAGATCACATGTGAAGATGGAGGCTGTTGTTTGCACCTTCCTTTCACAGAACCCCAAGACAATATTTTGCTGTTCGGTAATTCGTCCTTACCTAGTATGACATTGTTGCTAAAAATGTACATGCAATTGGTATTGAATCACCGAAGACTTGCAGCCTACTACATAAATGTATATTTTAGCAGTAACAAAAAGGTTATTATGAATTAAAGCATATAAAAGTAAACAAGACTTGACAAAGAGATGGATTACATTTTGATCTGAGCTCCGAACAAATTTGATGGACATATCAAATTGCATTGGTGACATGTATCATGTACTGTTTACCGTGATTTGCATCATTAATATTTATAAAGCGCGCACAACTATTTCAAGGAATAAAATGGCTATATTCATTCATACTTTTTTATGTATACCATCTTTAATTTATTTAAATCATGTGGTAAAAGAGCACATAAAGGCATAGTCAATGACATTGCAAATTTTGCATTTCTACCTGCTGGAAGGGGTTGGGTAACTCATTAAATTTCCAAGCTGATGTGTCTCTCAAGGTAGACGCGTGTTCAGGGCACCTTAATATCTACAGGGTCCCTGACCAGGGACCAGTGAATCTTTTTAAAGATACCTTTGTATAATGTGAGTTCATCTCAGTGCACATATGAATATGAACATATTTGCTCATAAGCGACCAATAAACATTGCAGTGTTTGGCATCAATATTAGGGGTGGGTGTAGTTCGCAAAGTAGCGCTACGCATAGCTACGCGAAGTGCACTTTGCACAATGCGAGCTACGCTACGCATGTTTGCACTGTTCTACGTGCATTTCGCGTAGTGCGAAGTTGCGCAAACTTCGCAAACTACGCGAGCAAAGCAAAGTGCTTTACCCAGGGTTAATCAATATGCAGTGATACTTTTTCTTAAAAGAGGGCCCACATCGAATTTTATGTACTAGTGGCTCATTATGATATCTAATCCACACTTGTGGGAGTATTTCAATGAGTATGTGTGTGGGTACTTACCAGATTCCTTAACGCTTGTGCCATCTAAATACTTCCTTTATGCAAGCCTTGAGAACTAGAGCACATTCTGACAATCTTGGATGCTTTACCCCTGCGATTATTGATATGTCTGCCTGAGTGTGTCCTAGCCAAAGTTCAGGCAAGGAGGAAATAACTGGAGAAAAACAACACTGAAAAGCCACCACAGCTGGTGCCCTGCTCAGCCACAAACACCCGCACATTAAGCATTTATATCTGGCATGTACACATGGAAAAGGGAACAGTATAGGTGCTACCATGGAGCTAGAATACAGATATTAGCATACAGCAAACACTTAGAGCCACACTGACCTGCACCTTTAAACTACCATTGAGTGCAATTTTAGCAAAGGTGTGAGCACAAGAAATGTCTGGTACAGATGTAGTGTATCTGTGCCAGGCAAAGGCATACTGTGCATATCTTCAGGGGATATGTTTTTTAATTTTGATGATTTGTCAACCCTTAAGTATACCATTGAATACAGTGAACAATTCCATCTTCAATATCAGAATCAGAATAATCAGAGCAGCTGCCACGTTGTTACCAGTTCACAGCCTTCCTTGAAATGTGTTCTCAATCTTTTACTTTGCCTTCCTTTCATTCAACAAGCTATCATATCCAGTGGGTGGCTCCATATGGTTCCTTCATTTCACCTTTTATGTTGGATCATCGAACCAATTGATCCTATAATTTGTTCGGTCACCGTCAATGCTGTTCATGATAATGTAATTGACTGCACATCTGGACCCCCAATCATCAAGTAGTCAATAATCCATTTGAGAGACTGCGTTCTCGTAACCCAATAAAGGATAAGATGCTGTTCTTAAAGTTATATGCTAACAAATCTGATCTGTTGTTGGTCAGCAAACAGAGATTGCCTTGGCATGATGGCATGATACTCTCTTTCCCTTATAGGTAATACTAATACTACACTAAAGGCATTCTAACGAGTTAGATGCACAGCGCTTCCTTCTCTTCAAAACAAAAACACAACTATTTATTCTGCCCATTTTAATACGCTGTTCCTGCCAAGAAAGAGTCTCTAATTTCTTCCTAGGGAGTTTCGTCCTAGGGTTGTTGTTGCTTGGGTACTGTTTACTATTGACTACTGCAATGTTTTTCGCATATTGTTAAGTATTAACTATTGCAATGATGTCTACCTATGCAGCCCAGAGAGTACACAGTGCAAACTACAGAGAATACAAAACCTTGCAGTTTGGATAACAGCATGGCTGGAATAATTGGGACGACTCCCTCAGAGCCCTTATATGTCTGACAGAATGGACAGTGGCGGCTGGTGTTTAACAGCTCTGTTGCCGCAGCAGCCTCTCGTTCCTCTTCGCCCGCTTCCAGGGCAGGCAGCAGGAGGCACCCGGCTCCCCAGAGCCAATCACAATGCTGCAATACAGCGTTGTGATTGGTCTGAGTGCCGTGGTTTGCCAGTCAGCCAGGGAATGGGAGGCTGCACATGTTCTGTAAACAGGCTGCAATGCAGCTTAGTGCAGAACATGCAAAGTGTGTTTGACGATTTGGCCAGGCCGAGGCGGCCCGCAAAAGCATCTTGTGCACGTTGAGTGAGCAAACCACCCCTGCCCTGCTCTCTGAGCAGGGCAGCCCCGCCGGCCCCTACCCAGCAGAGCAAGAATGGAGAATAAAATGAAGGTAACAATGAGTTATTATCATTTTCCATTTTGGCCTGCTCAGTGGGGTGATGCTCCTCCGCCTTAGTGGAGGAGCCGCCACTAAGAAGGGAAGATGATCAGTTTCCAGATCCCCTGGTTAATGTACAAGGTCTATGATGGTCTTGTAGTCGCCTTTCTCTTTTCATCTGTGTAGGACTTCCAGGTGATTGCGCTCAAAGTGCCATCTTTTACAGCCAAAGACGGAAAGACACTTGTTCTCAAATTCATTGCCTTGACGAGCACTTAGCTTTCAGGAAACATCCTAAAACATTTTTATTGTGTCAATTTTATGATTATTCTCTAGGCTTTTGCAGTAGGTTTTTATAATCTGTTCAATTCTAAGATGGGCCAAACATGTATTAAATAAATCAAGGAATACATTAACATCTATCCAATAAAGTACATTACATTTCAGATGCTTGAAGGTATAGGTACACCCTACCTCATACCAACCTATGAAATCATGTAATATTAAGGTAGCCCCTGACCAATAGAGGGAGGTGTATTGCACAGTGTCTCTAACAGGCAAAATGTTTAATTGAGGAATATTCACAATCCAGGCTGGGGAGCAATTTCATAATTACTTCTTCCGACAGAGACATTCGAGGTCTACAAAGACTGTCTGATTGCAACCAGAAAACAATAAAGAGTGCCTCATGACTCCTCTCTAAGTGAGTGAGAAGAACCAATATTTTGGTCACACCAAGTACTTTTTGCAACATACAGTGAAGCCAGAAGACAGAGTATGCTCTGGTCACACAAATTTATTTTAGCACTCCCAATGCTTTGACGAGTGCGGAGGTCACAGACCAACAATTATGCCTCATTACAGTGAGATTGTGCGAAGGGGTGGAATGCAGGGTATTACTTTTGTACATAATTTTTTTTTGTCTGTTGATATTTTGGGCCTCAGGTTTACAGTTTGGTGAATTAAAGCAACAGCTGGAAATTCAGCTAGGAAGTCCCATGTTAGCCATTTCAAAGCTCTTCTTTCAGAGATCTTCATTGGACATGGTTGTGACCAGTGGTCGAAGTGCACAATGGGGGTGGGGCAAGTAAGCAGGTGTAGCTAAAAAACTAAATTTTAGTCCATCTTATTCTGATTTGTTCAACTGAGTAAGAAGATAGACATTGAGCGGTAGAAGCTGCATTCCTTGGTGTTCAGATTGCTGCCGCTTCTCATTGTGACTATGCCAATAGTCTCTAATATAACCTCACAAAGGTATATATGGAAAATCTATAAAAAGCTGAAAAGAGTGAGCACCACAAATATATCTTCTGCCCTCCGCAAAGACATCTTTGTATTGGCTTCTTGTGGCTATCCAATCCATTGCAAAGGTTTTTGCCTTATCTACTATAATGTTAATGGAGGAAATCAAAGTAGGTCCTTCTCAAACAGTCTGTGCATTGAAACATATAGAGGGCCTTGTTAGGTAGTACTCTCTAGAATAAGTTCCTCAAAATGGTTAGGATGACTAGCACTGCAAATCAATGTATTTTTTCTTCGAAAGGGATTACATGTCTACAGTTAAAAGCCTTTTAAGACATTGCCCCAAGAGATGGGGTTCCATTTAATATGTGTTGCATGTGTTTTCAAATTTTATTTTTCTTACAGTAACATAATGTATCCTGTGAGAAGTTGGCCCGATATGCAGCGTTCACTATTCTAGCGACCACTATGTATCGTTCCAAACGACCCTTATGGTGATTGGTTGTAAGTCAACCTTAGACCAGCTATCCTAGTAGCGTGGATACGAGCAGTCTTCGGGCTAAACTCTAGAGGGCGTGTTAAGCCAGCTGTTATACCATCACATACACCTTGAACACCAAGTGAAAGGACACCACACAAGTGTTATGAAAATAAACAGTATATTTATTAGAATCACAACAGCCCTGTACTCTTTTTGAGGACAGGGTACTAAGCACAGAACAAAAGCTCTTAGAAAATACTTCAAGTGCACAATTAAAACAAGTGCCCGAGGGCACGGAAAGTTTAGTGGTCTCGGGCGGACCCGATAAGGCAAGTCGGAAGCGAGGGACTCGGGACCCTAGAGTAAGGAGGCTATGCAGGCACCGAAATGCCGAAGTTACCTAGCCACGAGGGCTGCGGCTGCACAAGTCTTACAGGCGTCGGGGTCTTCGCTGACGAGCCAGGAGCCGGAAGAAAAGGAGTTGCTGGCCGGCGACCAGTGATGAATAGTTCGTGGTGATCCAAGCCTGGATCAGTGATCGTTGATACCTGAAAGCAGAGGGGACCAAGTTCGTACTACTAGCCAGTAGTCAGAGGGTACCAGGAAGGCACCGGATGGCCGTCACCTCGACTAGGTGAGTGGGCGACGCTGGGCTCTGCAGTCTCACGGACCAGGAGGCGTTGTCGGCGACCAGGATGGAGGTGCGAGCTGTCCCACGAAGGTTGATGCTGTCGGCGTCGCTGGGCCCAGGTTTGGGGCAACAAGCCTTGGCAGATTTCAGGGCCACGTGGTGGGCCTAAAATGGCGTCTTGAGTGGACCAGGAGGGTCCGGGGTGCTCCTCTCGGAAAAGGGAGCAAGGGACGGTCTGGAGCAACCAGACCAGCAGCGTTGGTTGTCGGATGTCGTCAAAGAAGGGCACAAGCCAGCGGCTAGTGGCCAGACAACGTGCTGAGCAGCGAGCAGAAGGGCCCCACGCAGATCGTGGAGATGCTGGGAGACTGCACTTCGGTGCTGGAGCTGCTCAGGGTCGGGGCTTCTCGGACCCCAGAGCACTCACCAGAGAAATTGCTTCGATGGTCGTGCTGATTAAGAAAGCGTGCAGGTTTTGATGATGGCCGGTCCCTCGAGGTCTCGTCGCACCCACAGATCTCAGCTGAGCTGACGACGTGGGTAGAGGTCAGAGGTGCCAGGGAAGCCGGTTCTCGTCGAGCTGGGCCGTCGGATCCTTGAGGAAGGACTTGCAGCAAACCGCAGAGTTCTTAGATGGTGCCTGCGGATGCAGGGTGACTACTCCTTAGCCACAAGGGAGAAATCTTGAGAAGAGTCTCGAAGTCCTTTCGTAGAAAGTATTCTTGATTCAAAGATGATCTAATTGGGAAGGTTCCCCGCTCCGGCCTTTATCCTAAAGAAAGGTGCGGGTACATGACTAGGTCCTGCCCTAAGGGTGGGACCAGGAAGGGGGGTAGTTACACCCCTCTCCCCCTGCTGGACTTTCCCACGGTCAGGGGCTGCGCGCCCCTGGAACTGGTTCTAGCCGACAGATGCGTAGTGAGCACCGGGGTGCCACTCCGCAGTCACCTTCTTGCAAAGCCCTACCTACCCAGAATACACAAACCCTGTCTGGGACGGTGCGAACACCGCCCTCGACAGGAAACCCTTTGTCCAAGCTCTCCTCGCTGGAAGGACTCCCAGCAGCAGGAGGTAAGACTCGTGTCTGTGGTGGCAGCGTCCATTTTGTGGAGCTGAGGCTTCAGTTAACTTTAACCGGGGTTCACAGTTACGTACATGTCGTGTCCCTCTAGAAGGGCGGAATGCTAACCTCGTCACCAGGATTGGTGAGGGGGCAGCATCCCGATTCGTATGACACCTTACTCGAAAAGTGTTTGATAACGCGATACCGAAATTACCGATATTATACGCGTTATCATGGAACAGCCATTGGGTCTTGGTTCCGCAAGCTGCAACCGGGCTCGGCTCGTGCCAGAGCCCAATTCACACGGTTCTATGCACTCTGCCTTCAGGATTGTCAAGGCCTGCCATAGGAGTGACTGATAGGAACTCGGGTGTCCATTTTAAGGTTAGGTATAGGGATACTATACCTACAGCAACGGGCGAGTACGCCACGTGGCCCCAGCTGTCGTGCAGCCAGTTGTGTCAGATTTAGCTGGCCATCCAGGGGTGGCATAATACATGCTTCAGCCCCTGGTAGGCCCTGGGTACACCGATGCCCTGAGTTACAGGGTCTGACAGGGTGGCCCAGTTCCAATTGGAAATGTACCTAAGGTACATGGAATCCATTTTAGAGAGAGAGCAGTAGGCCGGGGGTCCTGATTGGCAGGGCCCCAGGTCAACTAAGTCGGAAAACCAGCAAAACACCAGGCAAAAAGTCAGGGGTAACCATAGTCAGGTATCTACCTTCCTACACAACCCCCCCCCACCCCAAACGAAAGGAGATAAGGCTATCCTTGACCAGGTAAGCCTATATTGCCTGAGTGGCCATATGAGGTGGTACATGCGCTGGCATGGTTACCCCCTGTATCATGGTCCACTAAGCAACCCCTCACCCTAAGGGTATCTGAGGGTCTCCACCATAGGGAATCACTACCTGTGGCGTGCTTTGGCAAAGTAACAGGCTGGTGTGGGAATGGAGTACTGAAGTGAGACTCCACTACTGTTGGGCTCAACTTCCTCCAATCACTATCCACCATATGTGCCTTTCTTTCCAGTACTGAGTTGCTATGAGCTCTCAGGGTCAACCTCTGGCTACCTAAAGCTGGAGACTGAGTCCCTCTGTTTGGCTTACTGGAGGGACAGGTCAGGTTTGGGGTTTTTAGGCCCCAGGTTTGGCTGTGCCCAACAGTGTCCAGCTGTGGGAGTTCCCTAACTAAGTTTAAGGGGGATCCCTCAAGAGTGTGTTTTATTTTCACTTGGCTAGGGCTACTAGCTTCAGTGATCCTAATCTGCTGATTGGGAAATTCTTTTGGACAGGGGGCCCTTTGGGGTCCACCACTGGCCTCCCTGACCTCTACAGCCCGGGGCTGACTGAGGCAGGGTAGAGAGGGGCAGGTTACCTGCTCCAGACTGGGTCCCACCTGGGAAGGTTCCACTGTCATCAGGGGCTCTGCCCGGCTAGGCCTGACTACCTCTGGGGCAGTTCCTTCACCAGGGGTAGAGTCAGTTCCCTGAGGAGGCTGGCTCTCACCTAGTGTCTGGGAGGGGGAAGACTTTTCTTCCTCCTCAATGCTCTCTGTTTGAGTGGAGTGATCCATTGTTTCAGGCTTCACAACACTATTATCGGTCTGAGTTTGAGCTGTGGCCATCACAACTCCACCAACCGTTTCAGGAAGGGACTCAGTTTGGGTTTGGGCTGTGACCATCACAGCCTTGCCAACCTGTTCAGGAAAGGCATCTTTCTGGGATAGGGCTGTGACTGGCACAGCCCTCCTGACCTGTTCAGGGAGGACATCTTGGACTGGGGCTGTGGCTATCACTGCCCCACTACCCTTACCATGGAGGTTTACCATTTTAAAATGGGTTTCTTGCTCTACCTCAGCCCAGGCTGAGGTCTCCAAATCATTCCCCAGAAGGCAATCTACAGGCAAGTTTGGTGACACTGCCACTCTCTTGTGACCAGTGACACCTCCCCAGCTGAGATTTACCACTGTTATGGGATGATCTCTCTGCACTCCATCAATGTTCACTACCTGGTATGTGGCACCAGGCATAAGTTGCCTCGAGGGGACTAGGCTCTCAGCCACCATGGTGATGCTAGCCCCTGTGTCTCGGTAGGCCTCAACTTTTGAACCACTGATGAGGGGCTCCTGTCTGTACCTGCCCAAAGTGTTGGGACAGGTGGTGAAGTTGGCAAACCCCATGCCAGTCTCACAGACAAGAGTATCTAAGTCAGGGGACCTGGTTAGGCCAGAGTCCCCAGGCACTCCCAAAGAAAATGCACCCAGATTCTTGGGGGCACTCCCACCACCTGGGGGATTACTACTAGTAATAACAGGAGGCTGGGAAGCTTTATTTGGGGGTATGTTCTCCTTATTGTTGTTGGCCTTGGGACAACTGCTGTCACTTTTGTAATGGCCCACCTGTTTGCAGGTGTGACAATAAGGTTTCTTTTGGGTTTTGGGAGAAGTTTGGGACCCACCCTTTTCAGAGGAATTTTAGGCCCCTGTGGTTTGATCAGAAGATTTATTCCCACCCTTCTCTTGAGGCTTGGTCGATTCCTTCTTTTGGTCACCATCCTGGTTCTTCGGCCTGTCCCTGGTTCTGACCCATTTGTCCGCCCTCTTACCCAACTCTTGTGGAGAGGTCAGATCAGAGTCTACCAGGTGCTGGTGTAATAACTGGTTCTGACAATTACTTAAGATTTGCTCTCTCATAATTAGATTGTACAATCCTTTAAAATCAGTAACCTTACTTCCCAGTAGCCAGCCTTCAAAAGCCTTAGTGGCACAATCGACAAAGTCAGACCAGTCCTGAGACTGAGTTTTCTTGTTATCCCTGAACAGCAACCTGTACTGCTCAGTGGTTAAGCCGAACCCATCAATCAGTGTGTTCTTCAGGACCTGGTAATTGTTAGCATCCTCGACTCTAGTAGTGAGGAGCTTATCTCTACCTTTACCTTCAAAGGAGAGCCACAAGATAGCTGCCCACTGACTCTGGGGGATGCACTGTACAGTGCAGGCCCGCTCCAAAGCAGTAATCCATTTGTGGATGTCGTCCCCTTGCTTAAAGGGGGGCACTATCTTATTCAGGTGCTTAGTGTCTAAACTCCTGGGTTCCCGTGGGGGAATGCTGCCACCAGTGGGAATTGTCCCACTCAACTCTTGCTCTCGAGCAAAGGCGAGTCTCTCTTTGGCTAGGGCAAGTTCTTCCCTTTCGATCCGCAGTTTGACTTCCCGCTCCTTTGCTTCATACACTCTCCTCTGAGGTGATGTCATCCCTCTTCGAGCAGAGCCTCGAGAGCCATTGGTTCGAGCGGATCCGTTAGAGCCTCTCGACAGAGACCTAACTCGTCCGTTCCCAATGTTAAGCTGGCCCGAGAGAGGGCCCAGGGGTCCCCTAGTACCAATCTCGTGCCGGCTTAAGTTGTCCTGAGTTAGCTGACCAACTATGACTGGACCTTTGTCTGCCTCGTCCCCAGATGTCTCTGGTTCCTCGTCCTCCTCTTCACCCTCGGCGGAGAGATGGATAAGGTCAGGGTCACCTCGGGTTCCCTCAAGGGGAGGCATCTCCATTTCCGGATGAGAGGGGTCGGTGTTACCCTCCCTCCTAGCATCATAAGTCTCCAAGAGACCAATCAGAAACAGAATGGTAGGGTTTGCACCCTGTTTTAACTTCCGAGGTGTACAGATCTGTCGCATCTCGTGGAAGCTAAGTGCAGCATATCTGGAGGTGACCTGTGGAAGGTCGACTGACACCAGGGGAGACTCAGAGTTTCCTCCTTTGTCCGACATGCTGCTTCTAGTGTGGTGTAAGTGATGCACCTACCTACACTATGGGTTTACCTACTGATCCCTTGCTAAGAGTTGTGGCCAAGGTGTGCTAAGCCTTGAGGAGCTACAACAGCTGGTTCAGTAGAACTCAGAGTATTCTAAGCTAAGTTATATGTACCTGTACTTATGTGATCTTTCACAAGATATTCTTAGGATACGCGTGGTAAAACAACAGCAAGCTCAAACCCCAACCGCTGCTCACCAATGTGAGAAGTTGGCCCGATATGCAGCGTTCGCTATTCTAGCGACCACTATGTATCGTTCCAAACGACCCTTATGGTGATTGGTTGTAAGTCAACCTTAGACCAGCTATCCTAGTAGCGTGGATACGAGCAGTCTTCGGGCTAAACTCTAGAGGGCGTGTTAAGCCAGCTGTTATACCATCACATACCCCTTGAACACCAAGTGAAAGGACACCACACAAGTGTTATGAAAATAAACAGTATATTTATTAGAATCACAACAGCCCTGTACTCTTTATGAGGACAGGGTACTAAGCACAGAACAAAAGCTCTTAGAAAATACTTCAAGTGCACAATTAAAACAAGTGCCCGAGGGCACGGAAAGTTTAGTGGTCTCGGGCGGACCCGATAAGGCAAGTCGGAAGCGAGGGACTCGGGACCCTAGAGTAAGGAGGCTATGCAGGCACCGAAATGCCGAAGTTACCTAGCCACGAGGGCTGCAGCTGCACAAGTCTTACAGGCGTCGGGGTCTTCGCTGACGAGCCAGGAGCCGGAAGAAAAGGAGTTGCTGGCCGGCGACCAGTGATGAATAGTTTGTGGTGATCCAAGCCTGGATCAGTGATCGTTGATACCTGAAAGCAGAGGGGACCAAGTTCGTACTACTAGCCAGTAGTCAGAGGGTACCAGGAAGGCACCGGATGGCCGTCACCTCGACTAGGTGAGTGGGCGACGCTGGGCTCTGCAGTCTCACGGACCAGGAGGCGTTGTCGGCGACCAGGATGGAGGTGCGAGCTGTCCCACGAAGGTTGATGCTGTCGGCGTCGCTGGGCCCAGGATTGGGGCAACAAGCCTTGGCAGATTTCAGGGCCACGTGGTGGGCCTAAAATGGCGTCTTGAGTGGACCAGGAGGGTCCGGGGTGCTCCTCTCAGAAAAGGGAGCAAGGGCCGGTCTGGAGCAACCAGACCAGCAGCGTTGGTTGTCGGATGTCGTCAAAGAAGGGCACAAGCCAGCGGCTAGTGACCAGACAACATGCTGAGCAGCGAGCAGAAGGGCCCCACGCAGATCGTGGAGATGCTGGGAGACTGCACTTCGGTGCTGGAGCTGCTCAGGGTCGGGGCTTCTCGGACCCCAGAGCACTCACCAGAGAAATTGCTTCGATGGTCGTGCTGATTAAGAAAGCATGCAGGTTTTGATGATGGCCGGTCCCTCGAGGTCTCGTCGCACCCACAGATCTCAGCTGAGCTGACGACGTGGGTAGAGGTCAGAGGTGCCAGGGAAGCCGGTTCTCGTCGAGCTGGGCCGTCGGATCCTTGAGGAAGGACTTGCAGCAAACCGCAGAGTTCTTAGATGGTGCCTGCGGATGCAGGGTGACTACTCCTTAGCCACAAGGGAGAAATAGTCAGGTATCTACCTTCCTACATATCCTATTGAGGACTGAACCATGTAATCGTATGGGATAGGTAACAGCTCCTTGAAATATGTCCGTTTTCTCCTGAGGGCTGTGATGCAGGAGATTGTACCTTTCAACTCTAAAAAGCTTGTTGTGCAGCACTAGCTTTGCAAAATTACAAAATGAAAATATATATAATTTGAGTACATGGTTATTTCACAAATTTCTCCCTTCACCCATTACATCTACTGGTCCTATCTACCTTCACGCCATTTCTAAAAGACTACACTTCATGCTCATTTACCATCACTGATCTTTGTTGAACAATAAGCAATCAAAAGTCTAAATACACCTCCACGAAGTTTCCCTTTCTACCTCTGTTGCTGCCTATTGATATGTGTTCTTATCCGTTAGCTGTGGGATTTCCTTCTGCTGCCCAATTACGAATCACTACAATGGCCACCTCCTTCAAGTATCAAAAAAAATCCACCGCCTTTTGAAAGATGGAACTTTAAACCATGCATCAGCCAATGATTCAATACAGCTGTATCCCATTTCTTATCACAAACTGGTGTCTCTTCTCGAATTCCATGTCGCTTATTCACATATAGAGGACGTATGGTGTTTTTCAAGAGTATCCATCCCCTATTTTGTGTGCCTACATGCCCCGGGGAGAAGTGGGAATCTATAATTGTGTGGCTTTAGCCTCACATCATGTCATTGTTGATTGTGTTGATTGATAGGAAGTAAGTGAGATGACACTACAAAAAACATTCATAAGTGTAAAATAGTGTGATCAATGACAACGTAAGAATTCCATGAATACATCTGAACTGTTTGCTGAAAGCATTTGACAACAAGTCCACGACCAAGGTTCATGCTAGGAAATGGAGTCAATCACAAGTCTAATATATGTAGCATACGGCAATATTTTGCCCCAACTGGGTTGAACTGGTTAGTCCCCGATGCATAAATTAGAAGTCTTCCAGATTAAGGGCTAGATGTACAAGTATTTGCTGGGTCGCAAATGGGCTGATTTGCAGAATTGGGCGTTTTGAGACCCGAAAAGTGCATTTTGGTATGTATCAATCCCAAATTGCGATTCAGTAACATGTTACTGAATCGCAGTTTGGAATTGCGAATGCATACTGATTCGGTATTAGGGAGGGGCATGTTTAGGGCATCCCTTTCTAATACGGAATTGCAGGGGTATGTAAGAATGTTTTGCGCACAAAATACACTTGCACAACATTTGCATTTTATCATGTACTGGAAATAGGTGGTAACCCATTCGCAAATGGGAAGGGGTTCCAAAATATTCTTCAGCATCACCTTATCTCAATCCACCTAAACTGTTGATGTTTTTCCGCCTCATTTCATCTTTGATGTACCAAGATGGACTTGACATTACTTACCACTTTCATCCAGCAAAAAATCATCCTGGTAACGGAATTTCTCTGGGCCACAGGCAAGAAAGATGTCCTCATCCCCAAAGAAGTCCTGAAGGCACTGCACCTGTGACAGAAAGCATACCATTATCAGAACCACAGCCTTAACTTTTTTAGTCATTAGAAGCCAATTAAAAATAAAGTTCTTGAAGTAGAAACCTTACACCGTCACATGTCTGGGAGGCCAGGGACTAGTTATTTTGAATACAAATTACCTTCAATATGTAAAATATTGTGGGATTTCAAAGGCAGAGTGCATGAGGGTTGAGTTTTGTTGTCATTTGCAGTTATTCTGCAGTCTTTCTAAATTCACTCTTGTATAAACATTGTATTTAGGCATATTTTTGGGTCACAAGCATTTGGACGTGTAAGGAAATAATGAAATTAAGATAATGGCTTAAATAGGTCTCACTTGTGCAACTTGATGAAAAATTATAACAGATTTTGGAGGGTGAACATTTATCTGCGGAAGCACAAAACTTCTACCTAATCAAAACTCGTACTCTTGTCCACTAACCGCTATTAATGGGCTGAGGGGCTGTGCCCTTCTAATTTTATAGCGTTATGGATGGTAATTGCAAAAAGCAATTACCATCCATTTTTTATTATCATAAATGCATGCTGCCTCGCTTTAACATACGTCAGGCAGCCAGGCAGATGTTGCCACTTATGTCATGGCTTGGGAACATTAAAATGTGTATTTGAGCAGCCTACAGGCTGACATGCTGCGAGCTCGGGTTTACAATAGTTTTGGGTCCCAGGGACTGCCCGGTAATGACGCAATAAAGAGCATGTACGGTATCCACCCGGTACCCCGTGGGCTGCTTGTTAGTCATTTGGAGCTGCCTCGCAGTAGCGGTTGGTGGTGGGAGTGCTGCCGGGCGGTGACTTGGGGCTGGGGAGGGGCAGGGTGGGGGGTAGTAAACTACGGAATACAGCCAAATACAGGTAAGTACACATATAAATAAATTTAAAAAATTTTGTTGCGCAAATAAATAAAAAAAAAATTGTTGCGCTCACTGCATCGCCAAATGCGATGCAGTGCGCACAACGAAATTCATTTTTTTTATTTATATGATTACTTATCTTTATTTGGCCGTATTCCGTAGTTTACTACTCCCCACCCTGCCCCTCCCCCACCCCACATCAGTATCTTGCAGCCCACCACCGACCGCTACTGTTGCCTCGTACAACCCCTCTCTTCACCAAGTGTCACACAGTGACAAGTTTGGAAAGGGAGGGGTTACAGCCTTTTGTAAGAGGCCTTGCAGACTGTGAGAGAGTCCTGATGCCAGGGCAGGTCACAAGCTGCTTCATTCTGGAAAAAAATCTGACCTCCGTCAACACCAGCCAGAGGGAGCTGAAGACATTTTAGGACAAGACTACTGGGTAACTTAACATCCCTTCTCTTTACCTTGACTCTTGCTTTTCTTTCTCCCTTCTCTCTGCTCATTGTAAATCCTTCATGCCTCAGTTCACCCTACCATCACTACCTCATTCCCTCCATTTCTCTCCCCATTTTCCTTCATTTTCTATTTTATCCCTTTCTGTGTAGGAGGTTCAGCAGCAGGCAAAAAATCGGGCATTTGGCAGTGGCACCATTTTCAATCCCGAATAGCAAAGAAGAAACAGGTGATGTATTTACCACTGACTTCTGTGTCTAGAAATCATGTTGCCTAATTAATTTAGACAACTTTGTTTCTCCTCATAGAATGTCAGTCGGTATTCGATGTTTCTGAAATGTAGTCATTTAACACAGACGCATGTTTTACAAATTGCCTAATTAGGCTGGGTAAATGACTGCTTTTCAGAAACATCAGATTTGTTTTTTCTCCGTCTGGCAGAATTTAGAATGCTGCCTGCTAGCATGACCAATGCTCTGTGCTGAGAGGCCGAAGATTTGATGTCCATGTAGTCTTCACTGATAACACCTTTTTAAATCCACTGACAGACATGGTGAGGAACATGCACTGCCTGCAACCTGAACTCTCTATCATGGCCCATTATAAAAACATGGAGGTGACACAGTCCTAAGTATGCACTTAAAAAGAGTATTTTTGTACACGAAAAAAGCACAAAAAACACAGCATCTTGGAAATGGCTAATACTCTTAGCGAATGCAGATTAACTAAAACATAAATTACAAACAGGAACTAAATCATTGACATGGATCGCCTTAATGTTTTTTTCATTATTTCTTCAGAAATTGATTAGTGTTTTTGCCTGTTAAGTTAAGCACATGAATATAGGGCCCAACAGATGTCCATTTTTAGTTTCCCAGCCCACTTTTAAGTCCTGCAGAGTGGCAACCCGCAGAAGTGCTGGATACAAAGGCATATGGAGCCCACAGTTTTTTCAGCTCATAACACTGGTGCTATGTGCATTTTGTGCCATGAGATATGTCACGAAACAATGGAAACACGTTTATGAATTTTCTGTTTGGTTTCCAAAAGAAGTGGCAGGTAATTTGTGTTTTGGATCCAACGATGTGCATTGTTGCCCAGATATCTGTAAACTACCTTCTATCGCTATGTTTGTCAATGTCTGGAAGTGTTGAGTGATTTGATCATTCCCAAATGTTCGGTTCGATTTGTGACTAACAGTTGGTGTTTTCAGTATCACATAATACAGTCACTATTGCTCATAATGTACACAATCAAAACTTGACAAGGCACATGGTTAATCCCTGTAGTGTAGGCTCTATAAGCAAATACAATTGTGAATGCTCTTCTTGCTTTTGGCTGGCAGTTTCTTAGTATTAACACTCTTAGGGAGTCTGACATTCAGATCAAAACCTCCATTAGACTGCCCACCCATGACTGAACCTGCCACCAAATTACCAATCCCTCACAAAACTTCCAAAAATGCCCATAGTACTACTCCCAATCCAACCAGCAGATAACCAGTCCTCATCTTCGCAAACTACTTTCAGAAGGCCCAACATCAAAAGTGCACCTGTTTGCCAGTCCTTCCTATTCAGATAAAGATGTAAAAGTGATGGGATATGTAGTTTAACCTCATCATAAGTAGGAGTGTGAAACCATTTATCATGGACCTAGTGAGAATTGCACCAAAATTCACAATTAAAAAAAAACTTTTCTCAGGGGGAGACCAGTCCTCTCTCACAAATGTCAGGCTCGCTTGCTTCCCCCGTGCGCAAACATCTATTCACTGTTCTTACATCCCACCACTTTCAAATTCCACCAGCCGCCACTGCCACTAACTGTGGGCAGAGCCAAAGCTCCTCTCTGTTGTACTCTTCAAAGCTATTTTTTTAGGTTGATCACATAAAGTCAGCCACAGTTGCATAGTCAAGCCAGACCTATCTAGGAGCAGTTTATATTATTTGCTTCTGCAACACCATGCACTGTTTAAATTTCACACCTTCAAAGAAAACACAGGCTCGCTCTTGACTGCAAGTTCGTGCCCACTTTATTGTCCCTGTACACATTTCTCCTCCCAAATGCCGACAACACGTAATTGACAAATATGTACTTCCTTTCCTGCCAGCAACTGGCGCCGCTGCTGATGTAAGGCAGACGCTTAGACAAAGGCAATAATAGCCCCCTCACTGTACCACTTCAGAAGCAGAACTGCTTGCAATCTATTCTCCTCTGTGGGAATGAGATCTCCATGGTGACCCTTACGTCACCGCCGAGCACTGAGCCTTCCAATGGCTCACATAGTATTTTCTGAATACCAGACCATCCCGTAAATCTAAATGGACTGCCCCCTGCTCGTTGATTCCCTTCGCCTAAGGCTATAGCACTGATGAGATTGAAAGTCCCAAAGGCAAGGCAGCTTTGAAGTACCAATGCACCCGTGGGGCCAGACAGCTGATTCACACTTCCGCCTGGAAGCGGAAGCAAAGAAAGCCCTCCCTCTCCACCCGTTGAACCACTAGCGCCCCCACGTTATCCCATACCTACTCGCAGGAGATACCACTCAGGGGTAAAGGACATCACTTTGTGTGCATGAAGATGCTGTGATGTGATATTAATTTTATATGTTATGTTATGTTTAATAACTCTGGCTACTGACTCAAAACATTACGGATAATGCAGCCGCAGAGTTGTTTCTGTGATAGGTGGTGGTGTGACTCAAAACGATAGGGCGCCCCTTTGAAATGTGAAGGGTGCCCTCGAATCTTCCCAATCTCACAGATGTTTATTGGCAATGTGCTGATGAGGGACACTGAAGGGTTAGGAGCCCGTGCAGGGTTGGCCACCACCTCACGGCACTGCCTGAGGGACCTGTGCTCTGCCCCAGGTATTTAGCAGGTGCCAGCTGAAGTTTAAAAGAATGCCTAAAGGCAAGACTATCATCAGTGGCTTCTATTTCCTGAAGGAATACACTCCATAATATTGTCTTCTTTAAAGCAAAGGTCCTGCCATACTGATTCTCTTCATTGTGGACAGTGTCATCCTAAGGAATTTTGGGATACTGGTCAAGATATATTTTGGTGCCCTCTGTTCGAAACAACGTTGACTTCTATTGCTCATATGCGGCTAATTCATGCATGATAGCGAAACAATTGAATTATACTTCCAGAAATGGGGCCTTATGATGAAACTGGCTAGAGAGAGACTGAGTTAAAGGTAGAGACAGTGAAGGAGAGAGAGAGAGGATGAGGCAGACAAACGGATGGACGGACGGATGGATGGAAAGTTAGATCTGCAGCTCGGGTACATCCATTGGTCAAGTGCTAAAAGGCGCATCGTCCTGTGGAAAAGGAGATAATAGCTCTCCACTTTTTTGTAAACTGTGTTATATTCTAAGTGGTTTCAACTAAAAGTACTATGCATTTTAAACATTAAACCTTTCAGCAGTAAATTAGTCCCTAAAAGACCCCACCCAAAATCTTGGGATTGTAATGCTAAAGATTTTAAGTGGTTGGAAACGCTCTGACTTGCTAAATAGAGGGTTTGCAATGGCTACAAATTTATTTTCTATGTGATAAATTCTTTTTAGGAATTTGCAAAATTTACCAACTCCTGAAATGGGTTTAGAATTGGATATTTAATAGCAAGTTGGAAGGAGCATGTTTAGGGCATCCCTTCTAAAATACAGGGGCATATTATCAAGGGGTTTATCTCCGCTTTTTTGGCTTTAAAAGCCAATAAAGCAGAGATAAAATGATCTCCCTATTACCTAGCTGTCGCTAACACCAGTTAGCGACAGCTAGTAGGAGATAGCGACCATCTTGGGCCCCACTTTGCATGTCAGTGATATTTATCACTAATGACATGCAAAGTGGGTGTGCCAAGATGTTAGCGATCGGAAACAGTCGCTAACATCGCTATCTCCTATTACCTAGTTATGGAGATATTCGCGCTAAGCGCAAATATCTCCAAAAGCTAACACCTGCCCTGAGCAGTTCTTAGCCATGTTATCCAATGGGAGGTGGATAACATGGCTAAGAGCATTAGCTCGGTAATGCTTGAATATCGCGGACTTTTCAGCGATATTCATGCATTGCGGCCGATTTTTATCGCATTTGCGATAAACCTTGGTAATACCAAGGTTTATCTGCGATAACAATCGCCGCAGCTCAGCGGTAAATTTTTGTCTCTAACCAAGCAATAGCGATAATTATCGCTATTGCTTGGTAATATGCCCCACAATTCTATACATACGTTTCAATGAATTACACCCGAAATTCACCAGCTGAATTCACTCGCCTGCAGGTGGATTTCTGGGGGTTAATGGCACACATTTTATTCCCTTTTAAAAGGCACCCTGGTGGGATGCAATGACCGTGCATTACTTCTTTATCTGACACATTCAGTGTGCACCCTGATAGCTCATCTGACTCTGCAGCTATATCTATATCTTGAGGCCAAATGTAGCACAAGTGTTATCAAGTTTACAGAAGCAACTGCGGCCTCTTCTGTAATATTAAAGTGCCCCAGGGGTGCAGAAATCTGGTGTGCACCCATATTGTGCCCCTTGAGCACTCAATGGAATAAGGGCCCAAGGTGTTCTATTTCCAAAGTTAGTAACTTAGTCACTAGTCCAACAAAACCCGAATGTTCAGCCAACCAAGTAGACAATTCTTCACGATGTGGCTACTGGGCGGTAGAAATATTTAGTCAAATTGTTGGAAATTCCTGTGGGGGCTAGAAGAAAAACAGCACTGTGATGGATATGAAAATTAGGTCTACTTGACGCATCCGCATAACAGGCACAATTGAAATTCCAACACTGAGACTGATATCAGATGTAGATCAACAAATCTAAACCATCTTTAATTCCAGGATTCTTGTGAATGTAATCCCATGAATGTGTAGACATTTATTGCTCACATAAAAGGAGGCAGAATATACACGTAGTGTGAACTTTGCGGTCAACAAAAGGGTGTAGCATTTGTGTTTGACACAGCTCTTACCTGAACTGTAACCATACCTCCAGTCATAACACTAGCTGTAACCCAAATCATAATCCAAACAATAAACCTAAACCTAGATTAGTGTGAGTATAGTTTAACATAAGATTGTGTTTGTCGATATATAGTTGCACAAGATTGTGCACTCAATTTGTCATCTGGAAGTCTTTGTATTCCAGACCGTCCGACGCCATTGATAGCAAACTGCAGATTGAAATACCACTCAAATATCGACCTTTTTGGTATTTCTTCAACAACTGTAGAGACAGTGGTTTTCGGTGTATTCAATTTTGTATTTTAACCCGTTCGCTGCTTCTGTCGGCCAACTGCTGTCGTGAGCACTACCTCCGTAGTGCTGCGCACGTCCGTTGGCTGAGGCAGCCCTGCCCACTTTTCAAAGCCGCCGCACCCCAACGGAGTTTCGGCCGCAGAAAACGGGTTAATACATTGTAAATCAGATAAAACTGCTGGGGTGATCTAGACTGGACTCATAGTGCCCCTTGAAGACTATATGAAAAGCCAACATGGTGATTTCTGAATCATTAAAAGAAAAGAGCTGTAGCTTTTTAGAAAATAGATCATGGTCTTCAATGATATGTCCAGGTCCAAACACTTACATTCTAATATTACCATAGGTGCTGCGATTCAAGGGTTATTAGATGAATAATGGCCAGCAACTCAAACCATGCACTGGATTAAACCAGCCTGGAATTCTGAGAACATGTTGATGATGGACACGAGTAACCCCATACGTTCAACAAATCTACTTAGGAGTCAAAAAAGAAATTGCAGATTTGACAGATCTATTAAATACAAATATTTTCTCCATATTTCCTAAACAACTCTGGACTTCTCTAAGAGACTCTTGGAGCTACCCTGTATATCTCCAACAGGCCTGCAGAGAACACAAGCATAACCTCAGAGACCATACATCCGCCCTAAGTTACCCTCATCTGGTCCTTATTCTCCTCCAGCTTGACTTAAAGGCACTCAGTTGTCCCCAGACTTTCTAGTAGACCCACAGCCAGCCTTTAGATGTCTAATCCTAAGGCATCCTCAGTCAGCCCTCAATATGGCTGAGATACCCGCCACCCCCTCTCAACACAATCCCCAAGGGTGGGAAACCGGAAACAGTTCTGAAGTTTTTGGAGACGGGAGGGAGTGACCCTCCCGGGCCGTATTTATTAAAATATGAAACAAAATTAAAACATTAAAATAAACAGTTTCATATTATGTACAATTTCATTACCACATTGCGATGTTTGGCTAACCTTAACATATCCTCTAGTACAAAGGTTCTCCTAGCCGAACTAACATCCTACCAAACATTTACTTAACTTTTGATATTGTACATCCTAACGTTTAAGGGCCAACGGCAAGGTCGTAACCGGTGTCAAGATCCCTAACCCAGACATATCCCCCTCACTTGTGAGGGGCGGCACGGAGGCTTACCTCAAGTGCAACTACCAATTTCCCTTGACTTGACGGGGGCCCCAATAAAACTCGACGCCACTTAAAGGTCGTACGAGGACTCGTGTGAGGTATCTAGAAGGTAGCGTAGACCCCCCCCCCAAACCCCACACAACTTACCACATCTGCCGTCGCAGACGTACTGGCCCCGGGAAATTCCCCAGGAGGGGGCTGTAACCCCTCCTACCCATGAAGGGGCCTTGACCGCCTTCCCTTTCCTTTCGGCGACCCATCCTTAGAAGGGACCGCCTCCCCGTTGAGGGGCCAATGGCCACCTCCCCCGAGCGCCCCCATCCGTAATGGGTGACGCCCACTCATAGGGATCTTCCAATTAGTGCTCACCGATCATGACCTTACCGCCCGACCAAAATAAATACGACAATGATAACTAAATAACTAAAGACTAAATATAACAGACAGTAGCAACCACAACTTTATTCAAAACATGCCTACTGATGAACACTAAAGCAGAATTACTTTATTTGCAAACATAACACAAAACGATCATTCTTTATTGCATACTCAAAATCCTCACGATAATACCGCAACCTGTAAACGAAAATCAGAATTATCAATCAAACTTTATTTAAAACCACTCGCTGTCTTCAGGGGCTGGTGGGTGGGTCAAAAATGGCTCTTCGTTCCGTCTCGAGCTCACGTGCAGCGAGGAGGTGCAGCTTCAGAGCACAGGAACAAGAGGATGCTTTCCGGTCTTGTTCCTCCTTTTATCCGTCTTCAGGGCGGGCGTAAACCCGCCCCTGCCTGCCCCAAGGGCGTGGCCAGCCGCGTCGGTGTCTAGGCCAACCCACTCTAGGGCGGGAAAAAGGCGCGCCCCGGCTACGCCGCTTCGGGCATACCAGCCGAGACTCGCCTCCCGCCCAAGATGGCTTCCCGGGGGGATCGTGGTACTCTGCCATACGTTCGGGGGGACCGATTGGTCGCCCCTTGCCATATGGCTGAGATACCCGCCACCCCCTCTCAACACAATCCCCAAGGATGGGAAACCGGAAACAGTTCTGAAGTTTTTGGAGACGGGAGGGAGTGACCCTCCCGGGCCGTATTTATTAAAATATGAAACAAAATTAAAACATTAAAATAAACAGTTTCATATTATGTACAATTTCATTACCACATTGCGATGTTTGGCTAACCTTAACATATCCTCTAGTACAAAGGTTCTCCTAGCCGAACTAACATCCTACCAAACATTTACTTAACTTTTGAAATTGTACATCCTAACGTTTAAGGGCCAACGGCAAGGTCGTAACCGGTGTCAAGATCCCTAACCCAGACATATCCCCCTCACTTGTGAGGGGCGGCACGGAGGCTTACCTCAAGTGCAACTACCAATTTCCCTTGACTTGACGGGGGCCCCAATAAAACTCGACGCCACTTAAAGGTCGTACGAGGACTCGTGTGAGGTATCTAGAAGGTAGCGTAGACCCCCCCCCAAACCCCACACAACTTACCACATCTGCCGTCGCAGACGTACTGGCCCCGGGAAATTCCCCAGGAGGGGGCTGTAACCCCTCCTACCCATGAAGGGGCCTTGACCGCCTTCCCTTTCCTTTCGGCGACCCATCCTTAGAAGGGACCGCCTCCCCGTTGAGGGGCCAATGGCCACCTCCCCCGAGCGCCCCCATCCGTAATGGGTGACGCCCACTCATAGGGATCTTCCAATTAGTGCTCACCGATCATGACCTTACCGCCACAGGTCCGGATAGTTGACCGGCTATCCGGACCCCCCACCACACTCCTACCTAAAGGTCATGTTTAACGTCTTCAGCCAAGCTATGAAGTCTCCTATGAGTACCTCATTCCCCATCCGAGACAAATGAACACCATCCCCCAAGTACATACTGTCATCATTAATACATCCATGCGCGATAGAATGCAGTGCATTGGAACGGAACAACCTACTTACTTTGTTATTAATTTTTCTCACCGAGTGATTTAAAGCAGAAACCGAAAAGGCCCCCCGCCACACTTTCCGTGGGATCATATGGGACCATGCAATCGTGCACCCTGGAACTCTCCTCGCTAACCAACTTACAGTGGAAAGCATCGCTTCCAGGAGAAGTCGTCTACCAGTGGTGACCAAATCATTGCCCCCAAGATGTACTATGACTACAGACGGCGGTGACCTCGTCCGCCCTAGCAAACCCTCGAAAAATGATTCGAACTGGTCAATACAGAGACCGCCCTTTCCGTAGAAGGACACCCTGTACCCGTATTCCCCAGCCACGTGCACCATGTCACCTGCCTTGAATACGTCCGCGGCACGCCTCACGTATGAGTGGCCCACGACCCACACCTCCTTTTTAACAGCCGGTGATGTCTGACCGCTGGCCCGGTGTTGGGTCGACTGCATAGTCCGCCCCGCCTCGTAGGCTTGCGTAACTGAAAACCAAACAAAAACAAGAAGCGTGAGTACATCATTCCGGCTTCACAACATGTGCAAACGCACATACCTTTTATAACAATTGGAGGACCAACGCCCCACACGTTTAATTTGTTCCACATTCAGACCCCTGGCTGTAGCCTCTGTAGCAGCCCCTATCCGAAAGGAATGGGTCCCAAATTCACCCGGGTTCAAGCCCGCAGCTGTAATCGACATCGCAAGCACCCGCTGAAACTGAAACCTTGTCAGTGGGGTGGCGTCCGCGTGTCTCAACAAGGTCCCCCCCCATGATGCCACCCTTTGTGTTAAATAATCCTCTAAACACTTCACCGGGCACATGGACGACCCGGGAATCCTGCGTATAATTATGCATTCACCCATCCCACTCTGGTCGGTTTTGGACCTCACAAACGAGACAGTCATCGTCTCCCCTCTGATCTGAACGTGCTCTGTGCACAGTCCTCCCATCACATCCTGCTTGTTCCTTGCCACTAATTCGCTTACCCGCATAGCTCCATGAAATGCCAGCGTAAAAGCGGCTCGGAATAACACTGTCTCAAACTGAGACGAACATGTTGTAGGGAGTCTGGATAATAGCTGGGCCAACCTATCCAAACCTATCGGGCGCCTCTCATCTACTCTGCGACCCTCAAGGCGTTGCCACCCACGTCGCGCTTTTTGCACAACGAAAGACGCTGTCGGGTCCTGGATCCCATGAGCCCTAGCAACAAAGGAAATGGCAGCCCGATGCCTCTGGGCCGTGGCCACCGTTTTCCCTGCCAGATGTAATGACATCAGAAAGTTCACAACCCCTTCCTCCTGGCCCCAAAGCTCCTCTCTAGCAGTCCCCAAAAAGGCTAAATAGGACCGGAACGCCCCTTCATATGCCTTCCTTGTCCTGGGTGCTAAACTCTCTCCCACGAGGTTACGAAGTTCGGGGCACCGAGAGACCAAAGAGCTTCGGGAAAGGGTGCCGGCTCCGGGTCCGCTGTGGGCAGAAAACCCCAGAAGGCCTGCATACGAAAACGAGAAAGGGCATCAGCCGCCTGGTTCATTACCCCAGGGACATGTCTTGCTTTGAACAACACATTCAGTTGCATACACAGTAATACGATTTCCTTGAGCAGCCTCAAAACCCATTTGCATCGTGCTGCCTGACTATTGATACACTCAACCACGGTCATATTGTCAGACCAAAATACCACAGAGTGATCTCTGAACCCTTCGGGCCACGTTCTCAGGGCCACGAAAATGGGGAAAAGTTCCAGGAAAGCAATGTTACTTGTCAGTCCACTGTTATGCCACCATGCCGGCCATTTTTGTGCAGACCATCGAGCACCGAAAATGGCACCAAAACCTACACTCCCTGCAGAATCTGTCCACAGCCCCAGCTCCTCAGAGGACACGGCTGGTTTATTCCAGACGACTCGACCATTGAAATCCGCCAGAAATGCCAACCAAATGCGCATGTCCTGGCGGACCTCAGCCGAGAGCCTCGTGCGGTGATGGCCCTCCTTCAATCCGACCATGGCATGAGCGATCGAACGGGAAAAGGGGCGGGCCATAGGTATAACTCTCAGGGCAAAATTCAACTGGCCCACTAACTGCTGTAACTGATGCAGCTTAACCTTAGCTTCACTCAAACACATTTGCAGGGATGCCCTGAACTTTAACACTTTATCACTTGGTAAACGGAAACAACCGTCTCCGGAGTCTAACTCGATCCCCAGAAACTCGAGGCAAGTCGAAGGACCCACCGTCTTACCTGGTGCCAATGGCACGCCAAACTGATTCATTAAAACACAAAATGCAGCCAAAGCCTGCCCACATTCCGGATCCCCGGCTGCCCCCAGGAACAAAAAATCATCGAGATAATGCATCACATGTTGAAAACCCGTCTTCCTTGTGAAGACCCATTGTAGAAAACTACTGAATTTCTCGAAATAGGCACAAGAAATTGAGCATCCCATCGGCATACATCTATCCATATAATACTGACCCTGAAACATGAAACCCAGTAGACGCTGATCGTCTGGATGTACCGGGAGCAACCGGAACGCTGACTCGATATCAGATTTTGCCATCAGCGTCCCGGGCCCCAGGCGATTCAAAATGGCCACGGCCTCATCGAAAGATGCGTACCGTACCGAACACATTTCCGGGTCTAACGCTTCGTTTACGGAAAGACCACGTGGGGCTGACAAATTATGTATCAGCCGAAACTCACCCGGGTCCTTCTTGGGGACCACTCCTAAAGGCGAACAAACAAAGTTAGCCACCGGGGGTACAATAAACGGACCGGCGACTCGACCTCGAGTAACCTCCTTCCGGATCTTTTCCTGCACCACGGTCGTATGCTGCAAGACCGATATCTGATTTTTGCATCTTTCCACACCCTGAAAGTCCCCTACTGGGATGCGGAAACCATATGAAAACCCGTTCCGCAACACCCCAGCAGAAGCACGATCCGGGTATTCACTGAGCCAGGGAATCATTGCCAAGGTATCAATCGGGGTAGGTAAAGGCGCCCCTCGGACTATGTTAGACCTGTTTGGCGCCTCCTCTCCCCCCGTTATCACCCGTTTTGGCTCTGCACATGGACTCAGGATGGGATGATTGCCCACACCCACTACATTCGTGTCTAAATTTGCACGATCCCTGGGGCCTAGTACATTTACCCTTGTTAAAATTCCAACAAACCCCCTTTTTACCTGTATTACCGGTAGGCCTCGATTGATTGTCGGTACCCGTACCTGATCGAAAGGGCGTCCCCGCATACTGGCGGGATGATTCGCCCACATTACTCCCTACTAATGGCACTTTCAACATACCATTCTCCTTCATTTTGGACCAGGACACAGAATCATAACAATCCCAAGTTAAGTTTTTATCATGTTCTTTTGCTTTTCTGAAAAGATTATCATAGCAAAACCAATGATTACCCTCGTGTGATACCGAGTACCCCATGATCCGTGACTGATAACTTGGCAATTCGGGAAGCAATTCGGGCCTCCGTTCTCCCAAGATCGATGTGAAAATCCCCCATGCCTTGCCCCAATTGCCAATGTTTTCATTAACCTTAAAGGCGGCCATCTTTGCGCGCCAAACACTCGGATGCATGAGATCCTTCTGACTTTTAACATGCTCCATCTCATAATGATCAGTAAGCAACGAGAAGATGTTTACATATTCCCCTGCCCATATCTTTTCTTTAATAGCTAAAGGAACATGCTGACCCAACCTCTCCCTTCGAGAGGGTGCCGACTCTTCCCTCGCAATCGGCAATGGCCGCTTACCTGAACTGGACGCTGTCTCCGCGACTAAAACCGTCCCCTGAGGTTTCTCCATGGCCGCGGCCGGCGTGGGTACCCTCGCTGCTTCACGAGTCTCCCGCAGTTGCTTCATTAACACCTGCGCGTCGACAGCCGTGGCGCCCTCGCTACTTTTACCCAACCACGCTGCTACTTGTGCTGCCAGCTCGGGCGGCATATCTTCCCCGGACACGGGGGTGACCACCACGGGAATCGGATTCCCTTCCTCCGGCACAGGAGTGGGTGCTTCGAGCGGGACCCTGGGACCCGGGGTATCTCCCCCAGCTGCTCCTCTCTTGGGCCTCTTGCCTTTTCCACCCGGGGCCGTTCCCTCCAAAGGTCGTTTCGGGCCCCCTTCCTCATTTTTATCCATCCGCCTCTTTAGGTCGGTCATCTCCTTCATGAGAACACGCAGCATCTGTTCGGTAGTCATTCGTTTTCCCGCCTTCTTCGGCATTCTCCGACAGAGTATCTGCAAAACAAACGAGAAAGATTACAACGCTCAAAAATGGCTCTTCGTTCCGTCTCGAGCTCACGTGCAGCGAGGAGGTGCAGCTTCAGAGCACAGGAACAAGAGGATGCTTTCCGGTCTTGTTCCTCCTTTTATCCGTCTTCAGGGCGGGCGTAAACCCGCCCCTGCCTGCCCCAAGGGCGTGGCCAGCCGCGTCGGTGTCTAGGCCAACCCACTCTAGGGCGGGAAAAAGGCGCGCCCCGGCTACGCCGCTTCGGGCATACCAGCCGAGACTCGCCTCCCGCCCAAGATGGCTTCCCGGGGGGATCGTGGTACTCTGCCATACGTTCGGGGGGACCGATTGGTCGCCCCTTGCCAAGAGTTGTATAGTCCCAAAAAGGCTCTTGATCACCTATAGATAGTTTTCAAAGACTGTCACCTCACCCATGGTGCTCCACAAATTTCTATCAAACATTCACAATGCCTTGAAACAGCCCTTAAAAACCTTGGTTGTCCTCAAACAAATGTGGCACGTTAGTCTGCATGCATTTACAAAACATGCATTTACAGCAGAGGTCGTTACAACGACCTCATTGTTACATTGCATACCTGTAAAATGCAAGTCGGAACCACGACTTGCTGTAGAGGGCGCTGGATGCTGGAATAGTTTAATTTACAATTCAATCTCCAGTCTGTGCAACAGTAGGGAAGGTGTTGGATTTTAAATCCAACACCTTCTGCCCCCTAATGCAAGTCGTTGTTCCGAATTGCGTTGTAAAGGTATGCGATGTAACAACGTGGTCATTGTAATGACCACGTTGTAAGGGCATGTGTTGTGTAGCATGCTTTGTAAACGCTGTTTACCCCTCAATCATTCCCAGCAGCCCCTCACATGCCATATGCCAGGTGTAGAAACCTTATCTTAGCTTATGCCACAATGTGAAAACTGAGAATGAGAAAAACTATTTTTGTGTTTAAAAGGATCTCCTTGGGTCAAACTAGTAGTGGTGCCCTCTAGCTGCTGCCTTACTGTACCGTATGAAATCACCACCCCTCGGACAGCCAGGCACGGCTTCCCGACACAGGATGATGTTGTGTGTAGTGGTTCTGAGATGCAGGAGTTTGTGTGGCGTATACTCTTTCTTCCGATGTGTTCTTGTTGTAGTGATATCACATTAATCTGATAATAGGAGCAGGGACAATGATTCCACCCTTGTAGGAATTGTTGCATTTGCTTCTACCACAGAGGGATGATTCTTCAGAGAGCACAAAGGAATACAATTGGTTGTAATTTGATAACTTCCCAGATGGATGAGCAAAGGATCCCACCTGCAATACGTCCACATGGAACAGGACAGAATATCATAGACAGTGTTCTATGTAGTGTCAAATCATTTTAATTGGGGAGTCATACAAATATAAATAACTCTTCGTGCAGACCCTTATGAGGCGATCAATTGCTAAATTCTCTTACTTAAGGACAAAGCGTTAAAATAACCTTTCCACAGTACCTGGCTACCCCCTCAGTGGACACTACAGTCACATGATGGATAAAGCAAACTTCTCTCCACAGAGACAGGCTCCAGCAAGTGTTTGTTTTGCCTCATTGGTCAGTTAAGTAGCTGATGTCTTGCAGTTCTTTGCAGGTCAGGTGACTACCTTCGCCACACCCAACCTTTGGGCTAGGAAACCACTAACAATTGGGATAACAGAAAAACTAATGTCTTGAAGGCCAGGAAACTAGGGAGCACACAAGGAAAAAGACAGAAACAGCAACCTAGGTTTTAATGAGGAGGTACAAACAACCTGCACAAAGATGAAACGTAGATCATATGAGGATCAAATTAAATGTCACTTGGGCTAACTGCAACTCACTCAGATATCTCTTCAGCATGACTGGCTAGCAGCAACTTACTCAGCCCTGGCTTTAGTCTGACTCACAAAGAAGCGACTCTCTCCCTTCCTCTTTCATATAAGCAAAAGAAGCTAACAAGGGAAGGATAGCCAATATGTCTAATATATGTTGGGTCAGGTTCCTTCATCTACTGCAGCATTCGGTGACCAGGAGGGTTCACATACATTTTCTGCAAATTCTTAAGTGGTAACTACGAATTTTTGTTTTTTAGTGCTACCTTAACTTTACATACACGGTCAACTTGAGCAGAAACTGAGCAAACAACTTGTGTAGGTCTCACAACTCTATTCAGATTTCAGAGATTTTCCTGACTGTGTCATATGATTACATTATGCCAAACACCTCTTATGAAGGCAAACATGCATGACTGAGTGGTAGGTCACCCACACTCATAAAATGCAAAAAATAAGAGTGCCTTTAGTCAGTAATTGAACACTAAGGGCCCGATGTAGGTGGCCATTTACCGGCCGGTAACGGCCGAATCGGCGGTTACCGACCGGTAAATGGGTTTTTTGGATGTAGGGGGCCTATTTTACCGATTCGGTAAATTTACTGATTTGGTAAATTTAGCGAATCGGTAAAATACCGAATCGGTATTTTTACCGATTCGGTAACTCCTATATGTACGTGGGACTCTTCTGAGTCCCAAAGGCCTGTCAGATTCGGTATTTTACCACCCAATCCAATTGGGTGGTAAAATACCGAATCCAGGTGTGCATGCACATGTGTGCATGCAACCTATGCCATGTGACAGACAGACATGCACTTAGGGCATGTCTGTGTGCCACATAGAACACATGCCTGTATTTGGGGTGCTAGAGGGTGTCAAAGTGACACCCCCTGCACCCTTGCTGCAATCGGTATTTACCGAATCGGTAAATACCGATTCGGCAATGCCCATTGAATCATATGGGCTTTAATTCCCCTTAGGAATCAATGGGCATTACCGAATCGGTATTTACAGAATCTGTAAATACCGAATCTCAACGATTCGGTATTTACCGAATCTGTAATACCTACATCCCCCCCTCCATTTTACCACTTCTTAAATACCGAATCGGTATGATTCGGTATTTTAGAAGTTGTAAAATGAAATTACCTACATCGGGCCCCTAAGTAACCTAGCTGTCATGATGTATATGAAGATGTGAAGTGAATCACTTTGTTTAATAAAGGTTTTTTCCCTACCAATGCTCATAGGCTGTGACATTTTCAAGGAACCATTGCATTTTTTTTTTAAATGCAAAGAAAAAGCTTGGGGAGTCAAAAGCACAGGAAACAATTGAGGATACCAAAGGAAGCAAAAGTTGAGTATTTCGGTTTTATTTAGAGGCTAGAGAACTGGTATAATAAGCATTGAGGAGCGGCCATACCCTTGTAAGTGATGGTTAGACATTGTGGCAGGTTCCATTGATAGCAGATGATTGTTATAAATCAATTTACAGATGATATAGAATTCTCCTAATTAAAGCCTCATCAAATGCCATTGTAATTAGACATGTGCAAAGTTTCAATTATGCCAGCGTAATATATGTCATTTCATGAATTTCACGTCGCGCTTCTTATGCAACCTTCCTAAAATTACAGCATTATGCCGCTACACATAAGTGCGCTCCATTTCACGTAAAAAGTTATGATGAATGCTGTAATTTGTGGTAAAGATTTACATTGAATGAACATTAAGAAAAGAACGTAAGAGGATGTTATTCGAGGTGCTTTTGTTTAAATGCATCCACACTGTAAAAAGTAGCCCGAGGACACATTTCATTTCACTGAATTACACAAAAGCAAATTACACAAATTCTGCACACTTCCTAAGTAAACCATAGCATTGATTTAGGAAAAGACTTTGAAAAAAATGCCTGGCAATTAATTTAACAAAAATTGAGTAGAACAATGACCTTACTCTACATCTGCAGAACACTAAGAGCCAGATGTGTAAAGCCATTTAATGGTCGCAAGACCCTCGCCTGCTAAATCACAGGGTTTGCAACAGCTAAATGGCTTGTAGATATGTACTAAACCCATTTGCGATTTGGTAACTGATATTCTCAAAATGGGTTTAGAAATGCATTACAAATTGCAATTTGGAATGGTTATGTTTAGAGTGTGCCTTTCAAATTTTGATTCACAATGCGATGTGCTGGTCACAAACTAGGGATATATTACCCACTCGTCAAAAGAGGTGGTACCCCATTCATAAATGGAAAGGTTTGTGAACGGAAAAAGTAGTTTGTTTGGAAGTGGGAAGTGGTCCATATGACCACCATCAATCGTAAACAAACTTTTTGTTTAAAAAGCTAAAAAAATAATAATATTTAAAGGCAATCACAGACATGGTGGTCTCCATCAGGCCACCAACCCTGGGATGGCAATTTGCAACCAACCTCATGGATATTGAGGTGTGGTGCAGCAGCCAGGGAGGCTCCCTCTGAAACACGGGGGCTCATGGTTCGATCCCGGGTCCGGTGGCAGGTTAGCCCAGCATCTTTTGACTCTGGGCAGTAGCTTGCTTAGTCTTCCAGACGGCCCCCAACTCCGGGACACCTTTCCAGAGGTAGCTGTGCGCTTTACAAATGCTGGTATATATTTATTTATTATTGGTGAGGTAGGTCACATTGCAACCCACCCCGAACAGTGATTTTCCAAACCAACTTATTAGTACATAGAACTGTACACAATGTTTGATTTAATTCACACAACTTTGGGGCCCAATTTGAGACCCCTTTTTGCAAATTAAATCTTAGTACATCTGGCCCTAAATCTCCAGTCATTGCCTATCAGTTAATAGCCTGAAGCAGTCAGAGAGGATTAATCTTGGTATGCTTCGACTAAACCAATTGCACTCACTCTTATCATAACAGTATAAAAGAAAGCCAACAACTGGCAACATGGGACCCAGTCAGCATGAAGCAAGCAGCCCTGAGACTGGGGACATTCTAAATAGTCCTTGTTCTAGATACAGGCGCAGCAGAGCTTATTCTGGGATATGCTGTAGATTATAATGATAGGTTAGATTACTAAGTACTCATTGAGGTTCAGAGAACAGAGGTGGAATTAATTAACACTATGAAATACTTTCCACAAAGAATGTATTTTTTTAATTTGAAAGATTAATGCTGGATGATTTGAGCTATCTGTGCTTGTATTTCCCTGGAAGCTATAATTATTTTTCATTTAAATATATAAAACTACTGTTGTACCTTCTGCAATCAATCAGCCCTTGGGATCACACATATATACACCAGCCCTGTTGTAACAGCATATGGTAGAAATTACATAGGCCTACAATGCATGTTCATGTCACAAGCTAGAACAAGCCTTCTGCATAAACCTATGGATCTAACTGTTGCTTTTAAGATTTCATATGAATATTTTGGTCCTGATTTAGGGCTACATGTACAAAAAGTAGGAATTGTTGTTTCCTAATTGCAATTCTTACAGAATCGCCTTCGGCTCGGGCTTTTAACGCTGGAGCGTGCCTTTAATAGCCGGTATAGGCCGTAACGGCGGGCCATAAGGCTATATTAGGATTGCACTATAGGCTTATAGCGGGCTATTCTGGCTATTAAAGGCCCGATCCAGCCTTTAAAAAGGGAGCGGGACTTTAACCACATGGCTGCTGCGGGGATTTTTGTGCTGTGCTGGCACTTGGTGAACTCCATTGTTCATGACAAGCTCAGCTCGTCATCAGCACACGACACCCGTGGGTGATGACGAGCTGAGCTCGTCATCAGCAGCGAAAGGGTTAATAGCCGGTATAGCCCAGCTACGAAGGCATATAAGGCTATTAGAACATTCTTCCACTAGAGGGCAGAATGTTCTAACAAATAAAACAAAGGCTTCAGGGAGCGCAAGGGAATTGAAATCCTCTCAGGCTCCCTGAAGTCTTTGTTCACAGCCGCAGCTGTGAACAAAGAAACATTGGAATGTTGGAGGTCTGGGCTTCTAACAGCCATTATAAGCCCAGAGCTACTCCATTGCAGTGTGGCTCACTGGTTAGAGCAGGCAGACCCTGAAGCAGAGGTCAGACCCGGGACCAGGGTTCAATTCCCGACGCGGCAGGGTCTTGAGCTCAAATGTCCACAGACTCGATAATTCGCGCTCCGGTGCCTGACCTAATCATGGGTTCACACTCTGCAACTCTGGGCATTAAGCTGCTTAATCTCCACAACGGCCCCCTGCGGCGGGATGCCTGGCTTTCACCTTGGGGATGCCCTGTAGGGGCTATCTCACAGGGAAAAGCCAGGATGGGTTCCCAAGGCAAGCGCTTAGAGACCCCTGGGTGATAAGCGCTATATAAATCCAATATACAATACAATACCAACATTCCAATGTTCTAATATTGATTAAAATAGTCATTATTAATAAATCAAACCGATAAGGATGACAATCATGAGAGAAAGGAGGGGTGAAAGAGTAAACAAGCTCAAGTATGGAAGGATTAAAAGAGGAAAACAATAAAAATGGGCAAAGTGGAAAAGATACAAATTAAGAGAGCAAGAAGTTGGACAAAGAAAATGATTACTAGATAGTTGCAGAAAGAGAAAAGACGAGCTTACTATTGGCAGCATAGAGAGGAAATGAAGGTGATACTGGCCACATATGATGACCAGGGTAACATGCACTCTATTCCTACCCAAAGTATGGATATTGTCCATTTTACAAGCACCTTTGTACCAGGGGTGGCTCCTCCACTAGGGTGGACTAGCGTTGCCCCTACTGCTTTCTCGCAGTGCAAGAAGCAGAAACATAAAATGGTAATAACTACCATTTTATGTTTCTGCTTCTCACACTGCGAGAAAGCAGAAGGATTTGGTTGAGGGTGGGCAGGTGGGCGTGCTGCTCTGCGAGCATTGCTGGGCAGGGGAGGAGTGGTGTACCCACTCCTGAGTGTGCATGAATGGTTTGGTGAGGACGACCAAACCAGTCATGCGCACTCTGCCCTTCTCCATGCAGGCTGCAATGCAGCCTACATGGGAACATGGCCGGACCATTAGCCCCTGACTTGGCGGCATCCCGACCAATCACAACGCTACTTGCAACATTGTGATTTGCTTAGGGGTGGGACTGGGAGCCTGGCTGCCTACTTCCTGTTTCTGCAGGAGGCAGGAGAGCAGGAGAGGAGCAAGAGATGACATGGGACCCAACTGACAGGAAGGTAAGTGAAAAAAATTATTATAAAATTAAACCCCACAACGTGACCCTCCCTCCCCCGGCAGTCCCCCACCCCCTCACCCACGAATTATTCCAGTTGTGACTGCTTTGTACTTTAAATCATGCTCATGCGTCAGTGGAGAAAACAATGTTTTTGAAGACTTTCACCTTCCCTAAACTTTCAGCTGAATCTAGCACAATGCTTGAGGGCAACATCAAGACTGAGGAAGCTTCTGAAGTGATTAACCTAAGGGTCTCCAGCAAAAAGCAAAGTGAAAATGTCCAACTGTGAGAAAGTGGATTATTAGTTGAAGTGGATGGTAGTTCTCTTAATGTAATAATGTCACTATTCCTTACCAGGCCCAGTTAGGTCTCCAGAATTTAAATATAACCTTAAACCTTGGTAGCTCTAGCACAGTGCATGCAGTCTTACCTTGGGGAAATTTGTAAACATTTATGAGCACCAAAACAGTTAAAAAGTAGAAAACCCATCACAATAAAAATCCACTCTAATTTATTAAAATAGAGAACATTTTAAATAACAGTTTAGAAAAACTTTTCTGCAATTGGGCGGGGCAATGAGTATTAACACCAGCCAATGGTCCAGGACCTTTTAGGCACCACTTGGTGTTAGGACTCAATTTCCCGGAAGCTACTCGCAGAGCCCAGGGCAATTCCAGCTGGAACTGGTCAGTCGGGCTATTGAAGTTTTGGGCTTATTGCAGCTTTTATGTTCCTCTAGCTTAACAGGGGGCTAACCAACTAGCTCTTGGAGTCTATACTTCTGTCATGGGTACAAGTGGGGAGAAGATCCAGCCCTTGGGGTTTCTCTCTCAGGTTAAACGGCAGGTGCAGTCCTTCTTCTGTCTTCCATGGATCCAGAAGTGTTCTGAAGAGGGTACTCAGGGTGCCAATTTATGCCCAGTGCTAGTCTGTGGGTGGGAGAATCTCCTGCCCACTCCCTAACCATTAGGGTAACTGTTTCTGGGGGAGCCTCTACCCACTTTTGCAGCACTTCCTGTGTGTTTTACCTTAAACTAACCCACAGTGCCTCTCTGTACCTAACACCAATATGGTAGAACCTTTCTTCCCTTGTGCAGAGCTCTAGGCACACCCCTGAGGTGTGCCCTAGTAAAATAACTACCCCCCCTGCAAACAGGCCTCCCACACTGGGATTGGTGCCTTTCAGACTTCTCGGACTCTGGCAGGGGCAGGCCTCAGTGTGAGCTACATTTGAATGTGACAGAGGAGGCTCCTTTGAAGCTTGTGCCTTTGGTGGGGTCATCACCCGGCCAACCTGTCAGAGGAGGTCACAACTCATCTGAGTCAAGCCACTTATGTTCCATTTCCTGTGTGCCATTCACAGCCACAGCAGGCTGCTCGGTGACAATTTGGGAATAACTCTGAAAAGTTTACTAGAGGCATTAGGCAGGAAAGGTCATCTTGCATGCTCTTAAACTGCATGCCTCACAAATCCTCACTTTCCTGTCTCCTACCTCCGGCAGCACACCAGAGCAGGTTCCTCGATCTTCTACTCTATGAGAAGCCAAGATGAGTTGGGGGGCAGACTCTTTTTCTCTATTTTTACTTCTGTTAGGGCATGATGGCATATGATTGACAGCCCTGAAGAGCCATTATTTAACATGCTGCACTGCATAGCATTGATAGTTATTGCGACTGTATATGTCCGGACTGTAGCAGCCATCGTCTAACACATGCACAGTACAGCCAGTGGTGCCTTTTTCTGCTCCAATGTGACATTACAACTTTTATGTGCAAACAAATGATCCTTGAGATTATGTGTTTTATGTACAAGCTGTAACATCTCCAGCAATTAGTGGAAGAGTGAGGCGTAGGGTCAACGCCCTGGCACCCTCTGTAGAGGAGCCGCCCCTGCATTGCCAGTAATCCTAAATCATTCCTTTAACCTCCCACATATCTATTTCTGCTGAAGACAAAGTTATACAACTTTAAAAACCCACACAATATAGGAAAGATCCCTTTCATAGCCTTTTCTGGGGAAACTAGGCTCAGTTGTAGCACGTTACATAAAGTTGCATAGTTTATCAATTCTACAAAACATGAGTGTTGGAAAATGAGGCAGCATCTGTGAGGCCTGCACAAATAACATGACTACATTTGTCCTTCACTGGGAACCAAACACCCAATTGTAGTGCCTTACTCTCAGAGGGTAGCGTTGCAGAGCAGTCTGAGGCTTACTCAAGGGAGGTGCTGTGGGCTAGTAATCGCCATTTGTAGGTGCGCACAAATAACACTCAATAATTGATTGTCCAGTCTGTACTTTGATTTATAAAAATAAGAGTACATTTATTAAACACACACACTACTCAATACTATTCATCAATTTACAAACATACATAAGCTGTTGGAATTACTTTGTGACATTGCATAACATCTCCACTCCTCCTGCATGGGGGTGGGGTCTAGTACCACCACTCCCATGTATGCTCCCAATGCAGTTAGTTGAAAATAAGCTGGAGCGAGGGCGGTGCGCACTGGCACCATCCCAGCGCCCCCCCCATTATCCCAACAAGCATTAAAAACAGGTAACCCTGCCTTGGTGACACACAACCCTGACTGAGCATTTCCTACTGACCACGAAGTATACACCTCTACATCTTAAGGGCTAGCAGTCTGGGTTCTTCACCAAAAGCAGCAGCAAGAATACATGTTTAAGCATCACTTTAGAATGACAGTACTCATCACATTTGTGGATCATTAGAATGCATTGCAATTACGGCCCCTAAAGGCATTACAGATTAAATCACAGGATTACGCATATACAGACAGACACCCTAGCAGGAATGTCTGGTAACATAACCCCACTTTGCTTATGACATCACCTTACACAGGCACTTCACATTACACATGTGACCTTCAGTCCCTCTTAAAGAAATAAAGTTAGTAAATGCATTTCTGGTGCAATTACACCTCTTCACCTCCAGGGGATGTCCTTCTCAAGACATCCCCAGCTCAGCCTTTCACTCCTTGAGGCACTTCTCAGTACACCCCCAGTTGTAGAATGAAAGTTCCAGTCTAGGAAGTGTTAACACTTGTGCTGAGCCCTTGAGGGGTTATTCTTTTAGACCCCTAGAAACTTAGGGGGGTACTTTCATTTTCATGCTGGGGAGACTGCTTTGCTCTTGCATCTCCCCCTGCACCTATGTAGTGGTGACCCCGTTCTCCTGGGGCAACCACAACCAGAGGAAACGCTGTTTTTCCCTTGCAGGCTGGTCCAGGCCTGCAAGGCATTATGGGTACTTTTGCATTTCTAAACAGCGGCTCTCCTGCTGCTCCAGGGAGAGCCGTGATGTGGGCCTCCGGCTGCTGTGACTGTCCGTTGGAGGGTCCGGTCCCACCCGGACCCCCAGGTAAGTGCTATGGCTAGGGGAGCCCACCCCGGCCACTCTGCTGGTTTTTGGGGGCCCGGTTCCACCCGGGCCCCTCTCAACTCCTCACTTCATTGCGGGGTCCCGGTCCCACCCGTGACCCCCACATGCCTCTCAGTGTAGAAGGGAGGCCCGAGGAGCCCACCCCCGGCTGCCCCCACCAGCTCCCTGCACGGCCAGCACTCTTGCCTGCTGCAGCGGGAGCCGGCTCTTCTCTTCTGGTCCGCCCGCTCTGCGGGCAGACACGGAGTCTGCGGACGGTCCTACGAGGCCTCAGGGCCGTGCGACGGCACTCTTCCCTTCGTCCCGCTGCAGAGGGGAGTGCTGCGGCATGCCCCCCCTCCTCCCAGCACTCGGGCCTGGAGATGGGGTCCTGGGTCGCCTCTGCCTCTTCATGGGGGGCGCGTTGGCACCACCCCGACTTCCTGCCTCTTGCCAGGGCCCAGGGTGGGCTCCTGGTACCCCCGGTCCCCATAGGGCACGGAGTTGGGATCCTGAACCCCTGAATACTTCACGGGTAGTGCAACGGCGCTCCCCTGCTTTACTTCGGACCCGAGGGGGGATGCGCTGCCGCACGCCCCCCTCCTCCGCATCAAGTTAAGTAACAATGGGGTGACCCAGTATCCCTAAGAACCTGGGCAGGAATGATAATGATAAACAATAGGTTCTTTCAGGTGCAATGAATTTCTTCACTTATATCTCGTTATCCACAACATATTCATTATTTGTAACCATGAATTAATCAAAAAACAACTACACGTTATGTGATAGAGAGAGGAATCTAAACCATCTAAGAGTTTGCAAGGTACTTTATAAATTGTCTTCATCTATAAGTACTATCATTAAAATACAAAGCTAAAAGGCTGTCTGTATCATACCATAGTGCATGGGGTGATAAATTGTGACAGTTAGTGCTCAGTGTGATTTTGTGCCGTACAATATATACAGTGTCAAAGTAATGCGACTTGGGGGATTCGGGAAGAGGGGAAGCATGATCAATAATATACAATTTTTCAGATCATTCTGTACACCACATTAGTCAGTTCTAAATACAGAGTCTTTGGTAAGTATGGTCCACTGATATGTAATGTCAACGTTTCAACCCTATTGTCGCGCTCTTGAAGCCTCTATGTGGGTCTTCATCAGGACTGAGCGGTGGGGTAGGGGAGGGCAACGTGGCAGCCTCCAAGAGGACCCAGCCGGGCTATCCTTTGGAGGTTGTTGAAAGCGAGTTCTGTTTCGGTGAGACTATCGTCATGAATACGTGCGAGTTTCACAAACACTCTTCAAATTTTATAATCTGTTCCCCAAACAGATATTCATTTGTTTCATATGGTGTGTCCACAGGTGCATCAATAAATAAATACCCGGTTCTGCTTCTCATCGTTACTAGAGTAACAGTGAGAAGCAGAACCGGGACAGAGCGAACGTCGCCGCCGGTCCGTACTTCAATTTGGATCCTCTGGGACCAAACCCCAATGAATAATGCACAAGGTATTTAATAATTGATTAACCCGATCTCCCCTGCGCAGCCCCTACACGTGTGCACACGCAGGTACACATGTGTCTGCATGTAACCAGCCTGGTATCCCTTACTCCAGCTGCTGCGCAGTGGCCTGGTCAAGCCAGGGGGACACCAGCAAAATCCCCATGCAGTCTCTTTCATGGTGAGTTCAGTGTGGGTGAGTCCCAACTTATGAGGCTCACAGTAAAAGCTCAACAATTAGGTGCTCAAAAAGTAAAAAATCCGGGCGGTCCATAGTGTCAGAACCACCTTCTAAGAATAGGCAGCAGAATTTGAAATCCACATTTACTTAACGCCTTAACCACAGCGGGAATTCCGCCGTGATGCAGACGTTCTACAAGGTGAGCGGGGCTGCGACGGCCGTTGGCCGTTTGCAGCACCAGGGGGGGGGGTGCTCCCGTCGGCCGTTGGCCGACGGGAGCATGGAAGGGGTTAAGATTGCGCAAGTGCTTGCATGATGCAACGTAATTAAGCCCTGCAAACACAGGCCTTTACAATGGTAAGTAAAGTGTGTAATGTTCCATTGCCAGAGCAAAAAATCTTGGTAAATGTTGTCTTTATTTTCACACACTCATATTCGGAAGTGCAGTCCTGCTGTGTATCTAAACGCAGAGAATGGGAGGATCAATTACATTTTACCCAAGTATGCAAGAACTCAACTTGGACATGTGGACTTTTAAAACAACAGCAGAGCTGCAGGTAAAACAGCTCAACTAGATGTATAAGTAAACTATTTTGATTGGGCTACTCCTTCGAAAGAGGTCATCAAATGCAGCTCTATGGAAATAGCAAATCATTCTGGAAGTGTGTCATTGTGGACTCGTTCACCTGCCTTCAGAAGCTTCCTGCTCCTTAATGATTAACTACACAATGGGGTCCTAAGTTTGTATTCAGTGTGATCCCTGTCCCTTTAAGTGGTAGGAGTCACTTTTCACATGGATCATTGTAGCCAATGCAGGGAAGGGTGTCTGATGTTAGAGATAGTTTTCAGTCTCTGTTTTCATAGCTGTCAGCAAAGCAGATGTACATTTGCCCAGTCCTGAATTAGTCTTTTTTGGCACTTGGCAGTTAAAGCCCAGATTGGAGCCATTGCTTAATTTGAGCTGGCGTTTCCGGTGCTCAGCACCAGCACTTAATTGTCAGACCCAGTTGTAGTGACAATCCAACACACAGTGGTACTATCTGTTTAATTTTATGGTGAGCACAACAACCATGTTTATTAAGCCAAATTGCATTGAAAATGAATAATACCAGCCTCTAACGCCATTATTATAGGATTTGTGGCCTGAAATAGTCTGAATTATCACACTGATAGGAGTGTGGCGGTTAGTTGTTATGTTGGTACTGTCATTGCAGAATTGGAAGGGGCAATGCATGGTGCAGGCTGCACTGGCCTTCCGATAAGGGCCCTGTACTTAAATCTTTTACAAATCAAGCCCTGGTTGGAGCTACGCTGTGACCTGGCTCATTAATAAATCTGGTGCAATATCATTCCAGAACATAGTGCCATGAACATAGAGCAGAGTAGACATATTGGCTAGGGTTAAAACTAAGAGGTAGCCGGACTAGGTTCTCAGAAAAGCCACAGAATTCTGTAATGAAAGAGCATCCAATGAGTACGTTGATACCGGGTCCCATATATAAATATGAGAATACATTATCCCAAAGTGTGCAAGCCAAAAAACAAATATAATGGATTCACATTACTAAGGGTGTAGCTTTATAGACACACTACAAGTTGGGATTAACAGGATGTTTGACAATATTCCAATAGGCACTACTGAAAAACAGCAAATACCATGACCGTAGAACAACGTGTTGCCTTTGCAATGCGAGCGAAACAAAGAATGCGTCTGAACCATGCATTCCATTTACAACACAAGTCATTACAATGAAATGCGTTAGGTAAAGCGGCGTTGGACTTTAAAGTTCAACGCTTTCCCTACTGTCGCGGGGACTGGAGTTGGAATAGTAAATAATAATATTCCAAAGTCCAGCCCCTCCATAAGGCAAGTCGTTGTAGCGACTTGCATAGTAAATGAAAAATGCATGGTTCAGATGCATTCCATGTTCAGTCCGTGTTGTTAGGGAACGCGTGGGAAAGGAAAGCGTGGTTGTGTCATACAACCGGCACTGCTTGGCACAATGATGCAGTTATGCTGTATTTATCCATACAGGGCCTTGTATACTGAAGCTTCTCAGTGCTGAGAAAACATAACAGAACTAAAATAAAACACTCTAGCCAAACAGATTACAGATTAAAAAGCCATATTTTTAACAAACGTCTAAATACACAGTGTGTTTTTTCTGTGTGAGGTTTATTCCACTTTCTTGAGCCCACCACCACAAACACAGGGTATTTAAAGGTAATGAAGCGTGTACTTAGGTTTTTCTAGAAGAAAGTGGTTGGCTGATCAGAGAGTGTGAGCTAGGAGGTGAAAGTTGTATTTTTGTATCTAAAAAAGTTTTGGATTGATATCCTTTTGAATGATTGTCATAGCCTTAATATAATTCTACTTTGAATGGAAAGCCAGTGCCGAGATCTCAACATCGGAGTAATATGACTTCTTCAAGCTGTATTTGTAACCGGTGTTTTCAATGGATTGGAGTCAGTGAAGTAATTTTACAGGAGCAGCCTGATAGATAGCCCTGGCATAGTCCAGCCTTGACTGGACCCAGCCATTAATCACTGAGTTATGAAGGGTTGGTGTTATAAAATGTAAGGGGCCTCATTTATGAGCCCTTGCGTCACTTTTACGCTGCCGGTGCGTCACTTTTTGTGACGCACCAGTGGCGTAAAAAATGCGCCTTGTTGCGCCTTATTTGCAAAGTGACGCATCTAGGTAGGTGTGTCACTTTGTAAACCCCTGCGCCACATTATACCTGCGCCAGGTACAATGTATGCAAGGGGGGCGTATTGACGCAAGAAAGGTCGTAGAAGTGACGCAGTGAAATCTATGAGATTTCACTGCGTCACTTCTAGGACGCCATTGCGTCAAAATCTTGCGCATGCCTCACAGCACGCATAAGACTGACGCAGGCCCTTTCACATGGGGCTTGCAAGCCCCATGTGAAAGGACGCATTGCTGAAGTTGCGTCACTTTTGTGACACACTCCAGCAATGCGTCACTTTTGCTCTTACAGATACGTCAGAAATACTGACGTATCTGTAAGTCCTTGCGCAATGATGCATCATATTGTAAATATGACTCATCATTGGGGGCGCAATGAAAAGTGACGCATCGCTGTTTTCTCGCAGCGATGCGTCACTTTTCATAAATGAGGCCCAAGATCTCTTTTAGAATTCTCAGCTGAAGAAAACAGGTTTGTTCTACTCAGGTAACTTGTGGTTCTAATGATAAGGCATTATCCGTAAGAATCCCCATGTTACGGACCACTTTATCGGAGGCAGGTGTAGGGCGCATACTTTTTGGCCACCGTGATGGCTGATATCTATTTGTGAGTTGAGGCGCCAAGAGAATCTCTGTCTTGGCTGGAGTCAACGGAACTCGTTCACAGACATCCACCAGTGGACGGTGGGCAGAATGGCTGTGGCAACGAGAGCAGTCTCGCGCTGACAGATGATGTCCTTCAGAGCAGATAAGGCAGAGGAGGTGCTGTGCATCATCTGTGCATAAGTCTAACCTTACTGATGGAGGAATGAAGCAAGAAGGTATAGGTGAAGAATGAACAGAAAAAGGGACCATGCATAGTGGGGCGCCACAGGAAAGAGGCGTTTTTTTTCAGATTGAAAATAAATACGGGTTATATCTTGGTTGTGCCTTCTTTCATCTCCCTGGAAATGCTTGTGAACCTGACTCTTTGTTTTAATTCTCCTGCTGGTACTATTTGAACTTTGGATTTGTTATTCCTCCCTCAAAATATGTTATTTGGAGAAGAAAGTCACTAGTTTGTGTCAAAAGACAAACAATTCGCCCCTTTTACAAGCTATGTCTACACCTAAGTAACACTCAAGTGTGCCAATATCGTTTTGAGTGTAAATTTCACATTTTATTTCACAAAAACATACATTTTCAATAATCGATAGATTTATGTACAAGAATGGTTGTGGTCGTTTAACAGTGGAGACAACTGCCAAAGTTAATGAACACCCACATACCGGCACATTTATGGGTATTCATAAAACCTTTTGCCGGTACTTTGCCACTCTGAAAATGATCTGAGATTGTCTCCTGTCATCCAAACAAGCAAACCCATTTGCATGGTTTCAACGGGTGGAGACACTTACAAAATAGGTAGATGTGGGAAACATGTTTTCCCTGTGTGAGCACTCTTGGCAAACTTAAACGGTGGTAGCTTTGCAGGAACACTACTGCAATATTTGTGAATTTCAAGAAAGGCAAACATTTCCTTGAAAACATAGGAGCATATAACATTAACCCCTTCGCTGCGCGGGTTATTCCCCCGCTGTGCTGGGGGGTAAGGGGGTGCGCACAGCGCCCCCATGCTCATGACGAGCTGAGCTCGTCATGAGCTACAGTGCTCCTGTGCTCATGACGAGCTCAGCTCGTCACAGGTGTATTGACTCCCGTGGAACGCTCAGCACAGCAGGGGAATTCTCCCCGCACCTGAGCGTTCCACGGGCCATGACGAGCTGAGCTTGTCATGAGCACCAGAGCGCCGTGGCTCATGACGAGCTCAGCTCGTCATGAGCGTCGAAGGAGTTAATGTGAATCGGCACAATCATGATGTCTAAACTACTTGCCAGGTCCCTTCTCAGGGAGTTAGGGATGAGATGTTCGGCTGTAAATTATTTCATTTTCTAGAATTCAATTTTCCAGATCCACCTGGACCTGTAAGCTCCATAAACATTCAGGTCTAGAGCTGTACAGAGTGTGCCATACTGACTGAGTCACTCACTGCTTTCAATCAGGCTTTTATTTTCACAGCAGGCACAGGGTACAGGTAATGTAATGTTGATAATTTCATGGCAATGTCTTCCATTTGTGAGGTCTCCTAGCACTTTCATAGCACGGGCGTCCTTCCGTGAGCTCTCACTGACCAGAGCCACGGTTTTCTGTGACATTGCTTTTAGTCAGTGAACATTAATCTGTCAAATATATTATTTAGAAATTATTCTTATTGGTAAAGAGGAGGAATTGTGGGCCCGATTCACAGAATGAACTTAAGACTCAATCCTAAACTTACTACTATTTTGGTATTCACAGAATGCACTAACTACTTTTGGCATTCACAGAATGAACTTACTACTTTTGGTATTCACAGAAGTTAGGATTTTGTCTTAAGTTTGACTTAAGACAAACTTAAGACAAACTTAAGACAGACTTAAGACAGACTTAAGACAAAATCCTAACTTAAGTCTGTCTTAAGTCTGTCTTAAGTTTGTTTTACGACAAACTTAAGACAAAATCCTGACTTCTGTGAATACCACAAGTAGTAAGTTCATTCTGTGAATGTCAAAAGTAGTAAGTGCATTCCGTGAATACCAAAATAGTAGTAAGTTTAGGATTGAGTCTTAAGTTCATTCTGTGAATCGGGCCCATACTCTTTACGAATCTGACAGGGATCTCTCTAGGGTAAGATGTGATTGTGTGCGTCCGGGGGGGCTTTGTAAGTTATTTCTTTCCTCTGTGTGACCAACTATTGGGAAGCATCATTTGCCAAGTATTAGAATATAATGTGACTGCAAACGTTGATAGTATTTTGTTTCAGCATATAATTTATGCAGTTTATTCAGAAAACTAAACTTCTATTGAAACTGATGTAACAACAATCCTGTGCACATTTCCGGTCGGTCAGCATAATGAGACAGGTTCATATTCTACAAGAACAGTCTTGTATGTTCTGGCATTTGCAATATGCAGTACATTAATTGCTGAAACAAAATACTGTCAAAGTGTGCTACTCCATTAAAACTTAAAAAGTTGCACAATTCTTCCGTCCATTTCAACGAGGCAGTAACTTCTTAAAAGCAGTCTGGAGCAACTTTCTGCAAACTCTTTAGGGGCTATATGCAAAGGCATTTTGAGTACCTAATAAGGTGGCCATGTTGAACTCTTCTAAGTACTCTGACATGTCTCTTTCAATTGGCCACCAAAACATCTAAAATGGGAATGAAACTGGAATAATATGAGAATAATCATATAAAGTTACAGTAAATTGAAAGGATTTGGACCTCACTGCGCAGTTTCCAGTATACAGTATATTGTATTGTATTGTAATTGCATTTATATAGCGCTTGCTACCCCTGACAGGGCGCTGATATACCTTATGCTGGGCACCACACTGCTCCGGAACCCAAGATTAGTGGTTAGTCCAGTGTTATTGGGATTAGTCTTGTGCTCTCAAGCAAACCATTCCTTGCAGTCATTCCAGTTTCTTTATGGTTGACAAAATATTTAGGGGTTAGGTGTGATTAGTGGGGGAGTATGTGTGCATAGGAACATGGTTTGTTGAACTAATGGATGAGTTAGAGGAGATTAGGTTCAGAGGAAGGAGGAGAGCTTGAGACCTTGTAATTGAGTTGCAGACAGTTTGCAGCAATACAATAATAATAATAGAGAATAAGGCAAACATGCATGTGACAGATTAGGTTGGGTCCAGAGATAGTAGGCATACAGAGGATGGAAAGGGAAAGAGCGGGAAACAGAGGGGCACAAATCAGAAGTTTTATATGAAAGGTCAGTTTTTCATTCTGGGTTTTAGGGATGCAGAGAATATGTTTGAGATAGTAGGCAGTTTGAGGATGCAAGAATGTGGAAAGAAGCAATATTATTCACTTGTGAAGATTGTGCGAAAACAGGTATTTTGGATAGGCACTAGGGTCAGGTAAGCCTTCGGTCCGCTGATACGGTACTGCTAGACCACTGCTCCAGCTAAATCAGTTCATCAACTCAAGGGTTGAAAGTGAAAAGTAATGGATGGACACATATGTCAAGAAATATCTAGGGGCAGATTTACAAGGAACTGGCGCATCTGAATAGATGCGTCAGTTTCCTTACGTCACCTCCAAATGTCCTTACGCCACCATGGATGTACTGTATTTACAATACAGTCCACCAAGGCGCAAGGAATTACAGATGCGTCAGAAATGTTGACGCATCAGTTGGAGAAAAAGTGACGTATTGTTGTAGTTTGTCACAAAAGTGACGCAACTCCAGTAATGTGCCAGAAAACATCGGTAGGTCCCATGTAAAATGCCCTGTGTCAATCCTTACACCTGGTCCGAGCAACCATAGGGATTTTGACGCAGTGAAGGTGTTGAGTGACGCAGTGAAATCTTGTAAATATCACCACGATAGTTCTACATGGCTTTTTGCATAGGAACGCCCACCCTGCATACATTATACCTGGCGCAGGTATAATGTTATGCAGGGCTTTACAACGTGACGCATCTCCCTAGATGCGTCATGTTGTAAATCAACCACAACCTTTACGCCGCCGCTGCGTCACCAAAGTGACGCAACGGCGGCGCAAAAGTGACGCAAGGGGCTTGTAAATCTGCCCCCTAGAGCTTTAGGCTGCATTCCGAAAAAGAAGCGTAACTTCAAGATCATAGCAACATGAAAAAATACATGTACCAGTTAAAAAGGAGATTGTGCAAATGCTGGAGTAAGTGTCTTCTGGAGCCTTATAGAGAGTGCCCCGGGGGCGCAACAGGCGTTGGCGCCCACTTTGCGTGCCCCCTGGGCACTCAGGTATTACAGAAGGAGCCGCAGATTCTTGTGCGGTCCCTTCCTTAATACCGATAGTGCTGGCGCACAAAAAGCACCAGCGCTATCTGCAAGGGGCGTTCCCTCATATGCATGGGGAATCCCTTTACCTCTGCGCCTGCGGTGCGTTACTGACGCCGGCACAGAGGCAAAGAAGCCCCCAGGAGGTGCTCTAACAGTGTGCCATCTAAAAGGTGGCGCACTGTCAGTGCACGTCCTGGGAGCAGCCCTCTGCAGGGGGTAAAAAGGGACCTATGGACCCCCCAGACATGCCTTGCAGGCAGGTGCAGTTACTGATTGCACCCGCCTGCAATGGGATCTCTATTCCCCCTTCAAAGTGCAGGCAGGATGCCATTGGCACTGTAAAACACAGAGCATCTTTAAAGCAGTCGCTCCGTACTTCGCGTAAATGCGCTAGGCCAAGGGCAGCACGAGTTTGCAACTGCCCTGGGGGCAGCGCATTCACCACAATGCAGCACACTTTCCTTCTTTGCGCCAGGCGCACCTTTTTAAAGGTGCGCCTGGCACAATGAAGGAATGTGCGACGCATGTGTAATGCGGCCCCTGGGATTCATCCCCAGGTTTGTCTCACAGTAGTAGTTACAAAGCAGAGTAGGATTCATTTGAAAGACTCTGATTTGCATTGCCACCAAATGGAAGGTGAGGACAGCTTCCCGAACAGTGAAAGTATATTGTCTTCATTCCAGTGGCTGGAGGGCAAGAGAACCAAACATTGGTGTGAGTGTGGGGATGGCAAAAGGGCTCCTTTTACAAATTCTATGAAGACTTGTTAGCACTTCTTTTCAAACTGAGTGAATCACTTTATGCTGAAATACAAGAAAACTGACACTGTTTATATAATAATGTAATTGGAATAATTTGATTATTCCTGATTGGATGTGTGCTGGCTGTTGGTGAAACTGATTACAAAGTTCATACTCTGCACAGTGGAGAAAGTGTAAAACCTGTGCTCATGCATGGGGTGGAGGGCAGGGGCGGTTCCTGCATGAGGGCGTAGGGGGCAGAGCCCCACCAGTCTTGAGGGAAGGAGAAGAAGATTAAAAGACTGCTTTGAGGTAGTACTGTTCAGTCTGGAAGTAGCAGTGCAGCCCAGCTGTGGACAAACACAGGCTGCGCATGCGAGGTGGACAACTTCAGTATCGCCCAAATCCCGCATGTGCAGTGTGCACCTGTGAGGCGGAGGTGAGGGCAATGAGGTGCTGCCTAAAGCAGCAGTTTTTCCAGGGCTCAGGTCAAGCATTCAGCTTGCCTGGATTTGTGACGTAGTTGAGAATATCCTTCTAGGATCCCGCTTCCTCCTCTGACTGGCTGACCCTTGATACTGCCAGTCTATGAGAATAGGAGGCGGGATTTTCACGTCCCTTACGGAAGGCTTTTGCCTCGAGTCCTGTTCGTCCTTTGGATCTCTGGTGTTGACTCCAGTCAGCCCTCAGTGCGGCCCATTAGATTCAAGACTCAAATGCTACCAGAGCACGGAGCATTTGATGAGGTCAACTACAAGCTGAAAGGTGAGTACAAGTGCGCCTTGCCTCCTTATCTTTCAAGCTGCCTTTGAGGTCTCTGCCTGGTTTCATGTGCCTTCAGTTTTTGTTTCCTGACCTGATTCTCTGTAATCTCCCCTCCGGTCCCTAATATTTCCCATCGGGATTTGGGAACCTTATCAGCTCCCCTGAGGCCCCTTTCGTCATCTGGCTATTGCATCACAGAACCCCCCTCCTTGCCACGGCTTTTCTGATTGGCACTGCCAAGTAGGTGAGACCTAGCACCGCGTGGTCCCTGGCTGGAAGTTCCTCGGGGTACGGGGACAGCCTTGAGCAGTAAGCAGTGAGTTAAAAATCACTGTTTGTTTAAAAACAAGTTTGAAAAAAAATCACTGCTTGTACATCGGGAAAGTTACATAGTCTGGGTATGGGATGGGTTCAGTGAATGTGTGTTTAAATATGCGTGGGTCAAAAGTGAGATGCACACTTACAAACGTGAATAATAGCAGTGCACGGCCTTTTGAACTGTTAGGTTTTGGAAGAGGAGACCACAAAATGTTTTTCTTTTAATCTTTTCAATATTGTTGGTAAAGGAAAACATTCGTGTTTTACTAATGAGGCCTTTTTCTGTGTGTAGTGGTGATGGGCTTTTGACTGGCATGTTACCTGCTTGCCAATGAAGTGAAAAGTATGCTTTTATTATTTTTAGCTGTGGTCCGACACTTCAAGGAAAGCAGGAAAATATTTTCTTTATAAATATGGGTTGCTCTCGAGTATTCATCCCACATAGAAAAACGATGGAAGATAAATAGCGGGGTGCTTGCTGAGGGTCTGTACAGTTACTAAGAACTGCTAATGACTATTAGGCAGTGATGATAGACAATGGGATTTTCTAAAGTTAAATACATTTTTCTGTATCTTGCACAATGAACTTCATTGCATTGTTAAAATTACATAGTGCTTTAAACACTTGACCACCAGGCCTAATTTGTAACAGCTTCTTCTATGTCCTTTTCATGTCCTAATGGCCAGCACTTGTGATGAATTGTGCAGCATCCACAAAACAGTTTGTCCTTTGCTGTGAAATATTTTCCCAACTCCAAAGGCATACAGTGTATGGATTAACACAATGGGGAGCCTTCCTTGCCAGAGTTAAAACGTTTGCAGACGGGGTTCAACCCACTGAGTTACCTGATCAGCACATTAATGCTTCTCTGTTAAGTTTCGGTTGGCACCAGATGTGTTGACATAATCACTGTGGGCCCGATTCACAGAATGAATTTAAGACTCAATCCTAAACTTACAACTATTTTGGTATTCACAGAAAGCTATACCTACTTTTGGCATTCACAGAATGAATTTACTACTTTTGGTATTTACAGAAGTTAGGATTTTTTCTTAAGTTTGTCTTAAGACAAACTTAAGACAGACTTAAGACAAAATCCTAACTTAAGTCTGTCTTAAGTTTGTCTTAAGACAAAATCCTAACTTAAGTCTGTCTCAAGTCTGTCTTAAGTTTGTCTTGAGACAAACTTAAGACAGACTTAAGTTAGGATTTTGTCTTAAGTCTGTCTTAAGTCTGTCTTAAGTTTGTCTTAAGTTTGTCTGAAGACAAACTTAAGACAAAATCCTAACTTCTGTGAATACCAAAAGTAGTAAATTCATTCTGTGAATGCCAAAAGTAGTAAGTGCATTCTGAGAATACCAAAATAGTAGTAAGTTTAGGATTGAGTCTTAAGTTCATTCTGTGAATTGGGCCCTGTGTATCCACTAGAATAAAAAAATTGATTCCTTCCCGTATCAGGGAATATGATTTTAATCATTTGTATCAGAGGGCACTGCCATGGCTATTTCGTAACATCTGTAGAGGAAATGTATCATATAAACTCCTAAAGGTTCAATGATCTGACCACAACTGCTGTCGCATCTCTGACTAGATATAATCTCTCTGGGCCTGTGATAATTTGAGTATTGGCATTTCTCCCCGAGCGTATACATTTTTGTTTGTCTTTGGTGTGCTTGGCTTTTGCTTTGTATATCCTATGATAGACAATTTTACCTTGCATAAACACAGCTTCTAAGCAACCTGTAATACATATAACTAATTTTCACACCATATAACAAAAAACTAAATAGCTGGAAGAAATGGAGGGAAGTCAGGCTAGGATTGGTACTTACGCCCTTCCACTTTCCAAGTTCACCAGCCGCCACTGGTGGAGGGCCTGAGTACACTTCCCCGGTGGAGAAAGAAAAATGAAATGCTGACATCATAACGGAGCATGATTCTAGAGGTGTTTATATTAACCTCTTGGATGTCGCTCCTCTACTTTCAAGAATACCTCATTGTTGTACTGGTGTCAGCTTCCTTCCCACACCAACGCTGTCTGAATGCAACTCACTGTGTTTTGTGTGTGCTCTCAATGGAACCCAGACCCACCCTAATCGGGGTAACATTTTAATACACCCCTCTCAGCTAGGTATGCTGTAGCACCCACACCAGTCTCACAGAACTTATGGGCTATATATGACAATATATATTTATATGTTATCATGATTTCAGTATCCATGCTCTAAAAATGGCTCCAACTCCACTCTGTCCTGATCAATCGCACATATATGAGCGCACACTTGTTGCAAGCATACAACCCTCTCTTCATTTGGATTGAGGTGGGTCGAATCACACATCAAACTTCAGTCACTCAGTACATGAAGTGCTGTTATCACCACTCCCCAACTTGAGAGGCGCAGTAGGCAGGCTTAAAGATATAAATACTGCATTAAAATGCCCTTTCTCATTTATCCTTTTTATTACCTCGTGCCTTTCAGGTTATTGAATGTAGTGTGTGAGATTTTCCTCTTTCCGAATTAGAATATTCAGTAATGCAACTTTATAATGTAAGAAGTTTGTTACCAGTACCGCTGAACCTTACATGTCACTGAGTGTTAGACAAATAAGAAAGCCAAGCAGGGTTTGAAAGAAATCCGAGCATTCTTTCTCATGGGAGAAGGCGTGGAACCTCCCCCCACCCCTGCCTGCCTCTGTTTAACTGCCCCATACCCTTCAGATGATAACATGTATAGTACCCAGATTTGACTTCCCTGTGAGCACTTACTTGTCCCATGTGGATGTACCCATACCTGATGGCGATGCTATCAGCATCTTGCCTTACACAAAAGATACTCTGGGGCCGATTCACAGAAATAACTTAAGACAAAATCCTAAACTTACTACTTTTGGTATTCACAGAAGTTAAGATTTTGTCTTAAGTTTGTCTTAGGACAAACTTAAGACAGACTTAAGACAAAATCCTAACTTAAGTCTGTCTTAAGTATGTCTTAAGTTTGTCTTAAGACAAACTTAAGACAAAATCCTTAACTGTGAATACCAAAAGTAGTAAGTTTAGGATTTTGTCTTAAGTTAGTTCTGTGAATCAGGCCCCCTGATCTTAAGCAAACCTATTTTACAGTGGTTTGCTTTTTCTTTGCGAGAAATCAGTGCCAGTAAGGACTTGCATACATGGCACACGTAAGGAGGGAGTTACACGGTTCTGTAGGTCAAAACTTTACTTTTATGTCTCCTGTATAAAATATATCTGTCATTTCAACTCAAGTCAATTGTCAGAGAAGCTTACTCGAGAATAAGTGTACATGGAAAATAGTAGTACAGCTCCTACGAGAACTTATACAAAGGTGCACATTGGTATATTGGAAGTGCAATACCATTATCTAAATGTATTTATTTTTGCAAGGAAAAGGGGGTGCCACAGACCCCATGATCTAGAAACTCCTCTAGGAAACATACCACACTGAGTGCTCACACAGTGCAATATTTTCAATGTACTGTTTTCTTTTGGAGATGTATTTGAGGAATACATGAATGTGCCGGAAGTGACCTGTAGCTCCTGGGTGGGCAGGAAGTATGCCGTGGCGAAATACATACATATATATTATATATTCTTTTGTTTAAAATATTGTTGTTTATTCCTTTATACATAACATACACAAACTCAAACTAAAAATAAAATCAATTGAAAAGGCCATAAGACTGGATAACTAGTTCTCCCAGTAGGACCACTATTCTTCATTCTTTTCAGCATTAAGGGATAAATGGTATTTGTTTACAGTAACCACCGAAGAAGAGAATATGCCAGTAGAAAACCACAAGCAATCAAAGCAAAAAAGGATCCTCATCACCAAATAAATAAAAATACAAAAATATTGTGATCATTATCGGATGTATGACGTTACAACGCATACTTTTACTCCGCATACCATTACAACGCGGTATTTACAACGCATACCGTTACAACGCATAGCGCTTTGAGGTGCTGGATAGTGGTAAGTATAATTTACTATTCTAACTCCAGTCCCCGTGGACCCTAGGGAAGGTGTTGGATAGTAAATTATACTTATTCCCTATCCTAGAGCGCCCCCCAGCTCAATGCGTTGTAATGGTATGCGTTGTAATGCCTGCGTTGTAGTGGTAGTGCGTTGTAAAAAATGCGTTGTAACAGGTGAATACCTCTTTATCTGATGAACATTGTGACAAATCCTAACAGTTTGTGGGTTCATTCAGAGTCACTAGTTGCCCCGAATCTCAAGTCTTTTGTCAAAATTCTTGTATGTGCTTACAGGGGCTTTACATGTCTCTTTGCCTGTGGCCATTCTTGTCTATCTTCGAATCACTTGTCGATTGCAAATCCTCATCTGTGAAGCTAACGTATTACAAAACACCTTTCAGCTAAAATTTAAAATTGTGCATCAATATCTCATTTTCGTATTCCTCAGTTTAAAAAAAACTAAAATACAGTGCCTCCGTACAATTTTTGTTCTTTAAATATATATTTACAACATACATTAGATTGATGATCACAACTGCTTTTTGAGAACTAGCTTGTATGATTGGTGTAATAAGTGTACTGGCATCACCTGTAAGGCTTTGTAACCTAAGTAGTAGCTCAGTTGTATGGTTGTTTGGGTCTGTAAATTCTGTAGCACTGCAACACGTTATGAGCCTGTAACGTGTAACTCTGTTTTCGACAGCTAGAGATTGCGAGATTTGTGTAGTAGATTTGGAAGGGGCAGATGGAATAATTAAAGTAAGTGAAAAATAGAAACTTCGAAAGATGCTAAAACATTTGATGTGCTCTGTGTATTTGCAGCTTCTAAAATGCATCCAGCCCTTATAGCATTCTAAAAATGGATGCAAACTAGACAAGAAAATGCATGCGTTTTCCTAATGTTTTGCTGCAGGTAAACTACAAACATCCAGATGTTGGGCCAGCCTTGCTTGGCACACCATGAAAGAACTGGAATACTTCATGAGCGCTCCTTCAGAACCTATCACTTTAACCCCTTCGGGGCTATTGACGAGCTGGGCTCGTCATCGCGCTTACCTGTCCTGCGCGGATGACAAGGCCAGCTCGTCACGTAACGCGGTAATTTTGAAATTGCCGCGCACAGCGGGAAAAGCCGCCGCGGCGAAGCGGTTAAAGACAATATATCTGTAAAGCATTTATAAAATGCACTGTTCAGTCCTATCAGAATGGGGGTAGATGAAGGAGAGGGGATGTGGCCATGCTTCTCTCCCTTGCTCTGAGCTATTTGAGACAAGAGTACTTACACCACAAGATTTTGCAGCTGCCATTTTTCTAGCATTTTCAATGTAAACATTTTATGTTTTTTAGTATTTTGCTTAGATTTAATCTTAATTCTATTTTGTCTCAAAGCCTGTTATCAATTTCAAAGCTTTATTCGACAGCATGTCATAAAAGCAGAATATACATCCCATCACAAACACTATAAATAATATATAGCAAAATACAATGTTAAAAAATGTATTAAATCTTAATTGCTGTCATTTACGGAATTAAAAATTTTAAAAGAGTATTTTAAAACAACTAAAATTATGCATAAAATGAAGATCGTTCTTGCTTTTTTAGATGTCTTAGAGTTCTTTAGCTAACTTCTAGAGACTGTAAAGTGCAAGTGCGTATGATCCAAGCCCACCTTAAAAATTTTAGCAACGGCAATCGCTTTACAGGGTGAACAATCTGACTCTAGTATCCTTAGAGCCTCAATATACCTCCGGGTGCCCAAGTTGATACATGTAGGTTTTAGCCACTTACGACGAGGGCTTGTGTAAAGGGGACATACAAACAACATATGGGCTATGTTCTCAGTCAGATCTTTACAGTTGTGACATTTATCATCCCGGGTTGCTGACCATTAATAGCTAAAAGCTTTTACAGGAAGATCCCAGTTCTAAACTGGAAATACAGTTTTCGGTCAAATGGACCCTCTATATTATCCCAATAAGCCTCAGAAAGTTGGCGAGGTTTAAATTCAAGGAAATGTCCAGATAGATTAGTGTTAACACAGGTACTATGGGCGGACATACAAATCATTTCCCAATACTTTTTTTCAGATTTATTTTTGATCGGAACCTTGAGACGTCTGAGTCTTCCCATAGGTGGTCAAGTGCCAGCTTTGATAATAAGCCCCTTATCTCTTTAAGCCATGGGATAGAATGGTAACGGTATGCCCAAATAATATCCTTTAATGCAAGGGCATAGTGAGCTAGTTCTGGGTTGTTCAGATACGTCTCCAATATAATAGAGGCCGTAACCGTGCTATATCCTCTATTTTTTTCCTGCCAAGATCATATAAAAGCGGAACAGTGGGAGTACTTTGGGGGACCCCGACTAAACAGCGTAGAAATGTATTCTCCGCTTTTGTTAGTTGGTTCAAGTAATTAAATCCCCATAGTTCTGAACATACAAAGAGGCACTTATAACCTTCATATTGTAAATCTCTTGGGCAGGTGTAATTGGCTTGGTAAAAGAAGCTTTATGCTTGGTGGCTAAGGCACCTGCAAGCTGGTGGAATTTTAGAACAGCCATGTCAATATGACTTTTCCAGCCCATGTTACTCTGGAGAGATATTCCTAAATACGTAAATGCCTCTACCTGCTCTAGTGGAGTTCCATTAAAATTAATTGTACCTTTGAATGTTTTCCGCTAATTCAGGGACATGAACTTGGTTTTTGAGGTGTTTATCTCAAGTCCACGCAGTTGACAAAATTCTCCAAACGCATTCACAGCCTTCTGGAGCCCACTCGGGGTCCGCGAAACAATTACTGTGTCGTCCGCGAACATGAGAACAGGCACACGGGCCCCAGCTAGAACGGGAGCATCAGTGGGGGAATGGCTAAGATGATTCACTATGCCGTTGATGTATAATGAAAACAGCGTCGGCGCCAGAACACACCCCTGCCGAACACCACGCTGGACAGGGAATGAGTCGGTCACCTCACCCTGTGCCCCCCATCTGATTCTGGCGTAGTTGTTCTCATGCAGGCGGACGAGAAGAGTCAATAGTTCCGGGTACATCCCTGCTTCAGCGAGAACCCTCCAAAGTTTGAACGGGGGACTAAATCGAAAGCCGATTTCAGGTCTACAAAGACCGCGTAATGCCTGTTAAATCTAGTGCACTGAAGAAGTTTGTTTAGCAGTTCTGGCTGCTCTGATCATTGTGGTCAGATTGAGGCAGACCTTTGAGGAGAACTAAAATGTGAATACAAAATATATAAATAACCCACTGGATAGTTATATTTAGGACCATGTTTTTATAGGAAATTCCATTTTTGGTTTGCTGATAACTTTGGCACTATTTGGCAAATCTTCACAAAACTTTCCAAAAATAAGTAATAACCACCTCAGTTTTGGGGTCATCTGTCCATTTTGGCATGCTTCGTGAAGATTTGTCAAATGGTGCCAAAGTTATAAGCAAACCAAAAAATGACTTTCCTATGGAAACACGATACTAACTAATGATACCAGGTGGCAACGCCCTCTGGGGGACATATACATATTTTGGCCCGGATTGCTGCCATTAGTTGCCTGTCCTTCCTGTATATTGGTGTCATCTTCCGAGCTTCCAGGGCTTGTGTAGGGAGTGGCTTTCACAGTTAGTTGTCACCTGTTTTCAGATATTCTTGGCAAACGTTTAAATCTGCCCCCGATCATAGTCCAACTAGTCTCTCTTGAACTTTATGATCTTTCACTTTTGTATTGGTTCTTCTTGCTTTTTTAGTTTATCCTTTCTTTCCAGCATGCTTTTATTTATGAATTCTTCATCTGGTTCTTTTTTCAGCTCCTCAGCTATTTTCTCTATCTTGATCAGGATCTTTTCTTTCTCGATATCAGTGTTCTTTACTACTGTTTGTATAAGGCATAGCTTCATTATTACTATCGGCCCAGTCTTTCAGTATCTCCAGGTGAGAATTCGAGGCCTCTGGTATTCGTCCTACTTCCAAGTATTACTATCCCACTACTTCGCTTGTTCTGTATGTGACAATGTTTCAAAGAGTTTCAGACTAATATATAATGAACTTCTGGGCTGTTTACTTTACACTTGCACCTTGCAGGTATTGTGCCCTCATGTAAGATGCGAGGTTTCGTTCTAGTGTCCCATTTGGGTTACGGGAGAGAGCGATTATCAGCAATCGAAGACTGGCTATTAATGTGATTGTAACATTAATATTGTTCAACAAATTTAGTTTCTGCACGTTTAAAATGCATTTTGTGATGAATAAGACATTTTTGAAAATATATTTTTTAGCATCTATGTCTATGATAACGAATAAGATCATGTGAGAGTATAACAATTGTAAACAATATAATGTCATGCCTTGTGAAAAGACTGTCACGTAAGGTTGAAACACGTTAGGTGGTCTCTGCGAAAATAAATGCAGAGTGATACCATCAGCTGGAAATGTCAGTGTCTGTTTCCTGTGAACGGTAGTGCGTTATATATATATTCCACTGACAAATCCAAGACTGCAGACTCCCAACTTTTGAGGCCATGGCTCAAATCTGCAGCAAAGTTTAAAAAAAACAGTTGTGAGTGCTCCCTTGCTTTAAAAATCGAACCCCCTGGACTTGGCCAGGTCCCGGGGGAGCGGCGCATAGAATGTTAAAGGAGAGGGGATCATTTGGCTCCAACTCCCCATTCTGTTAGGAAGTCCCACAGACCCCATCCCCTGGGACATTGCAGAAATTAAAGGAAAGGGGTCACGCGGCCCCCTTCCTGAGCTTCACTCAGGTCCGTGGGTCCCCGGTGCCAATTTAAAATTAAAGGGGAGGAGGACATGCAACCTCCCTACCCAGGCCTGCAAAGGCCCAGGGGGAACACATCCCCAGGGGTCTACTCATATATTTAATGATGAGTGGGTATGTGACCCTCTGCTTAAAAAAAAGGCCCAGAGGTATGGGGTCTCCTGGGCTTATAATGACTCACGAAGGGAGGCTGTATGCCCCCCTTTGAAAATAGTACAGTCCAGGGGGTTGGCTTCACCTATAAATGCTCGTGGATGGGGGCGCGCACCTCCCTCCCCAATAATTATTTAAAAAGGGTGTCCAGGGTGGGCACTGGGACACAAAAATGAATAATAGCTGTGCGGCAGGAGACGTTCATTTATTATTTACTGCTACTTGAAGGAATGCCTTACAATGCCCTGTGCAGACTTTTTTGTTTACATGCTTTTGACCTGGGCATTGTCCGTAGAATAGAGAAGGGCTTCACCAAGGCTTGTTTTTTAATGTTGGGGCATAGGCAGAAAGGAGTGCAGCAGCCCCCCAGCAGCAATTTAAAACAAAGACAGTAAGTTTCCTGGGTAATTAAATCCATGACCAATGAGAGTTTACCATATTGTTTTGGAGCACTTATAGCTGGAGCCCTATGTTCTTCAGCTAGAGTGCAATACCCTCTGGTGGTTGTTTGCATGATTGAATTTTGTGAGCTGAAAATTGTTAAAAGAAAGATTCCAATTCGTCTTCATTTTATTTTATATTTTTGAAATATCTGAGTCTTTCTTCTAACATTTCTCCGCCCTCAAAATGCAATAACAAAATATGTTAAAGAAAGATTAGCAGATTTTTTTCAATTAAAACTTCAGTAAATATATTTATAATATTCACTATTATTAAACATTGCGTTGTGTGAATAAGTAACACTTTTTGTGATTTTAGGAGAAAGATTACAGATTTGTTTTATATATATTCATAGGCTCACCCTTTGATAAATCTAATAAGCTAATTTTTTATATTTTGGTGTTATAACTCTTTGATAGTCAGTAAGTCTGGCTGAGTATGGCCACGGCCTGCTAGACCAAATTTTCAGCATTGCGCCGCATGGGGTTGCATGAACCTGAAACCAACATCAAGCCGCAATTGGCTGAAGGCCATGTACAATGTAGGGTTGGCTTTATGTATGGTAATAAAATGTTACTTTAGGTTACAAAAAAAACTAGAAATTCACTGAAAAAAACAAGGGTTAAAATTACATAATAGGAATTACGATTATATATAACTTTACATTGGAAAAAACCTTGGAAAGTTGCAGAAAAAAACCAAAGGTTAAAGTATAGTTATAGGTAGGTGAAACTTACAATGACACTAAAATGTTAAACAAAAAAATCCAATGAATTTCACCAGTTGTAATTATCTCAAATAACTATAACTTGTGCTCTGAGGTAACCATAACTCACCGCCCTCACCATGCACTGCTAATTACCCCACATATTACATCCCTGCATACATATACACCAGTCATCACTTATCAAGTATAAGGCTTTGATGGTATGCCTGTGTGTGTACGGAATGGTTACAAAAATGTGCTCTGAATTATTCTGCTTTCGTACGGAACAGAACACCGTATTGCGTTCAAACGTTATGTAAAATAGCATATACGCAGTTGTTTTATTGGCTGTCAATATACATATATATCACTGTTAGAAAATATATAACGAGAAATGAGATATTTTCGAAAACTGCAACAAGTGAGACTAAGAATTCCTTACAACGTTTGGAATTAAATAGACGACTGCAACTTACAAATAAAACACGAGATGGCGTTGTAACCTAATACAAATACCAATTTCGGGAACGGTTTCCTGTTTTTTTTCTTCTTTGCAGCATATCAAATATAGGCAGCTAAATATAATCGAAAAATGGATGTTATGAAGCCAACTTGAAGAATGCTAAGCTCCATTCTCAAGAACACTACAGTGTGGTTAGAAAAGTCCCTTCACATTTATTTTACGAAGTTTTTTGTTATTCAATCCTACCCTTTAAACCTCTCATTGATTTTACCTGCTGGAGTGTCCGGGTTTAGTAATCGTCGTTTTTTGCAACAATATTTGCATTGGCTTTTCATTATAGTCTATCATATGGCCCCCCGCTATGCGTTTCTATGCAGAGAGGTGTGCGATGTTCCTATCCTCCGCCATCGCTAACGCAGTGAATAACTCTGGGGTGGAGCGTAATAAAGTTATACGTCATTTTTTGACTTCACAGAGAGCACAGGCTACTTCTTATACAGAGGAAGATAAACTATCTTAGAATGTTTAGTGATGAAATGGGTAATCATTCTAATAACCTGACAGTCAAGTAAATAAGGCTTGTTAGACTGCAAATAGAAATCCTGATGCTTTTTAGTCGGTCAGAAAGGTGGAGACAGAAAATGCAAGCGACCCTTCAATTACACAATATATATATATATTAATGCAGTGAGCGTGGAATGCCTTATTTCTGTTCTGGACAGCGTCGTTCAAAGGAGTGCACGTAAACACTCAAAAACCCTTTTCGTTCTAACTGAGTGTGTCTTGTGACTTGTCTACCATAACAGAGGTAAACTCACACAGCATGAAGAGCTGCTACGTCACACGAAGACTGCTTTACAAGATCCTGCATTTTTTAGGTCTGTGCAGTGCAGCATTTGACACCTATTCTTACCATTTCTTTAAAATATAGGGGCATATTACCAAGGCGGGCGATATGTGATTATCGCCACTTTAGCGGCCGTTTTCGGCCACTAAGTGGCGATAATTCTATCGCCCTATTAGCAAGCTGTCGCTAACAGCAGTTAGCGACAGCTTGAAGGCAATAGCGAGCGGTTTGGGGCCCGCTTTGCATGTCAGCGATATTTATCGCTAATGACATGCAAAGTGGGTGTACCCAACCTGTTAGCGACTGAAAGCAGTCGCTAACGTCGCTATCGCCTATTAGCAAGGCAGGCGTAGCGATGGAAATATTTGCGCTAAGAATATTTCCAAAAATTAACGCCTGCTCAGACCAGGTCTTAGCCATTATATCCAATGGGAGGTGGATATAATGGCTAAGACCCTGTTAGCGATAATGGTTGAATATCGCTGTATTCTCAGCGATATTCACGGATTTCGCCGCTATCGCCGGAAATATTATCGCTTTTGAGATAAACATTGCTAATAGCACGTTATCTCAGCGATAATATCCGGCGATGCGCGGCGATAAAAAAATTGCCACTAAGCCTACTTAGCAATAAATATCGCTAGTTGTTGATAATATGCCCCATAGTTTATTTACAAGTTTTAGCACTTTAAAACGAGACCTACTGGCTTAGACAATACTTTTTTTTATTATCACCACAGTAGGGAATTAGGGCCAGATTTACAAACCTTTTGCACTGAGTTTGCATCACAAAAGTGAGGCAAACCTGTACAAATCGTTTCTTGTTGAGAATGTACTTTCCAGCGCCCTACCCTTCCAGTACAAAACCTGTACTGGACTCACACAAACTCCTGTGCAATATAGTGTAAAGGTGTGTGTATGGTGCTCAGCAGCCTGATTGTGTGCCGGCGCTGTAGAGAGAGGAGGAAAGTGCCATGTAGATTGAGGGCCTCATTTATGAGGCTGTGCATCTCTTTTACGATGCCAGTGCATCACTTTTTGTGATGCACCAGTGGCGTAAAAAATGCGCCTTGTTGCGCCATATGTGCAAAGTGACGCATCTAGTTAGATGCGTCACTTTGTAAATCCCTGCGCCACATTATACCTGCGCCAGGTATAATGTATGTAAGGGGGGCGTATTGACGCAAGAAAGGGTCATGGAAGTGACGCAGTGAAATCTATGAGATTTCACTGCGCCACTTCTAGGACTCAAATGCGTCAAAATCTTACGCCTGCCTCACAGCAGGCGTTACACTGACGCAGGCCCTTTCACATGGGGCTTGCCCCATGTGAAAGGACACATTGCTGGAGTTGCGTCACTTTTGTGACACACTCCAGGAATGCGTCACTTTTGCGCCTACAGGTACGTCAGAAATACTGACGTATCTGTAACCCCTTGCGACATGATGCGTCATACTGTAAGTATGACGCATCATTGTTGTCGCAAGGAGGGCGCAATGAAAAGTGACGCATCGCTGTTTTCACGCAGCGATGCATCACTTTTCATAAATGAGACCGATGGCTTTTCCTCCTCTCTCTGTCACACGACGCACTTTGGCTGCTGCACAGCGTCGTGTGACATCATTGTAAATCTGGCCCTTAGCCCTATGGTGCTTCTTACTATATGATACTCTTCATGACTAACACTATGAGGGGAACCCTTGGGTTCCTTTTGTAACAGAGTAAGTGAATACGTCACAGAATATCTTAATATTTATAAAATCTTTATTAGAAAAAAAGGTTCTTAACATGATATGCAAAAAGTTGTAAGTGCTTGTAAATAGCGATACATTATCCAAACTATTAATCGATTTTACACGCAAGCGGGCATAGAAACGACTGGCACGATTCATATACATTTAGAGAGATCAAAGTCAGATATTTGATCTCAAAAGGTTACTCCCATGTTTGAAAAACTTTTTCATTTTAAAAATTCATTTTGCATCCCATCTTTTTGAAATAATTTAATAATAAGTCTCTCTTATGCCAATTAATATATTCAGGTGCGTTGTCTGAAGCTGGGTGTGTGAGGGATGGTGGGTTGTTGTTGGAGAAGGAGGAGGCATGTAAAAGTTGCACACAAACACACTGTCCTCCATCTCTAAGTAATGTACATATCTTGCCTAAACTAAAAGATGTAATTTTTCAATTTCTACATTGATTTAAAGTTGTAGCACACTAGTTCTGTAATAATTTCATTGTGTTCAGTTATCCTCTAAGAATATGAAAATATGCATGTGGCTTGCATGCTAAAATGTAACAAAGTTCATGTTTATTCTCTCAATCTAAATTCACATGTGTGTCATGCCTATATCAGTAAGGTACAACTTCTAAATACTGGCAATGCAAAGATATCAATTCAGCGGAAAGAATGAAAAATTCGGAGGCCAAAAATAAAATATACCCCTGTTGGGCCTTGCTGATACAGTGAATAGTAAAATTCAATCAGGATTTCAGAATGATAAAAAATAACTAAAATATTCTCCCATGAAAATTAGTGTATCTAAATTTTCGTCAAGCATTTTCATTCACAATAATATCCAGAAAACCTTACTGAATTTTATGGTTTGGTGAGCAATAATCATGGACCTACTTTTGGTAATATCATCACTTATTTATGTTCAGTAAATAAAGTTAGGGTTAGTGCATTACACTTTACCTTTCTTCATTTATTCACAACTGTAAAATGAAACTGTTCCCCTCACTTCCTCACACTTTGAAGGTAATCTTTTCCCTTTTCACAACTAAAAAACCCGCATGTTGATATAATGTTAGAACGCGTACCAGTGTCTGCAGGATGGGCAAATATGTGGAAAAGTTTCGTTACTTGGGAACCGTTTTGTCATTTGACAGTGCACAAAACATTTTGGAGTGGCAACATCTTACCTCCCTCCAACTCTGTCCTCCATTAGGCCCACCCCTAATATTAAACCTAGACCCATGAACAATCTGTGAAATTGCTCGTTTTTTCACCACTGTAATTGCAGTTTGCATTCCCAAAACCATACTATTTCTAACTCAGGATGTGACATTCACCCCCCAAAATCCACCTGTTGCACCCCTGAGTGACACTTACGTACACAAAAACAATTGTGGTTTGGACCCTAGAATAGCAGGTTTAGGGTTGTGTTACAAATCTCCAATGCACGGTATGTGTGTGTCTCAAAACCCTAGGTTTCAACTAACCATAAGAATTCCCAGTGTATGCTGTCAAATGCTTTTAAGCATGTATTTTAAATAATGCCAGGCTGCTGCTTTTTTCTAGCTTCCGCTCTCATATCCTGGCTTGCTAAGCAAGCTCTGTTGGCATTTTGTATGTGCCTGCTGTCTGTCACAAGCTTAAGGCTTGATGTGTTAGCTCAACCTGCCTCCTTGCGGAGATGGTAACAGGAGTGCAACTGATTTGGTGAATAATGACATGCATTGTTAATGAGCCAGTGAACAATTAAGCCTGTGGTGCAGCTTTACAATGAAGAATGGTTCACATAATTTACCAATGATACAGAGAAAGGTTTGGCACCTCTGGAACTGACTTCTTAAAGTTTGCGGGGCAGATTTACAAGCCCCTTGTGTAAGTTTTGCGCCGCCGTTGTCACTTTTTGTGACGCAGCAGCGGCGTGAAAATGCGGCCCATTTACAACGTGACGCCTCTAGGGAGAGGCGTCACGTTGTAAAACCCTGTGTCACATTATACCTGCGTCAGATATAATTTATACAGGGTGGGCGTTCCCACCCAAAAAAGTCTTGTAGAAGTGACGCAGTGAAATCTACAAGATTTCACTGTGCCTCTTCTAGGACGCCACTGCGTCAAAATCTTACACCTGCTCCAAGCAGGCGTAAGGAGTGACGCAGAACAATAGGATAGCCCTCCCCGTGCATTGCTGGAGTTGCGTTGTGCTTGTGACACGACTCCAACAATGTGTGACTTTTGCGCCAACAGATGCGTCAGAATTTCTGACGCATCTGTCAATCCTTGCACCATGGTGCACTGTATTGGAAATACGGGCATCCACGGTTGCACAAGGTTTCTCAGGGTGGCACCGGGAAAGTGACACATTTTTTTAGATGCGTCACTTTCTCTGTGTTTCTTGTTTTAGGCACCCACAGTGTTATTCAGCAAATTGCTGTCCGACACCATGCCTGATTGATTGCCTAAAGGGATCCATTCCCCTACATAATAAATCCTAGCTTGGAAGTGTTTTAAGGATTATGTTGTTTATTCCACGTTCTATCACAGCACACATAGGGTTACAGCAAGACAGCACTAAAGAGATGATAAGTCACTTCACCATTGTTTTGAAGCATATTAAAGTCCTTGTAAATGTCCTGAAGAGGTTGTGGAAATAGTTCAAGGACGAAACTTGTTCATGGTCTAAATGAGGAGTACAAAAGTGTAAAATGGATCAAAAACAATTATTTAAAAGTCAAGGGACTTTTAAATACTGCCTTCTGGTGCAAGCAAGGACACCAGAATAAAGGTGACTCACCCTAAAAACCTACAAGGTCTGATACTGAATTAAAAAAGACTAATTTTTTAAGCTATTTGTTTACAGTTATAAATATATAATCTTATGAAGCATAAGTATATGCCTTGAATGACTTTGTAATACAATGTAATCATGAACCTAAAGGTAAAGACCTATAAAATGAAATGATGAAGCCTTTTTGTATAATGTTGAAACTACAACAACAACAATGTAGTATGCATTACTTTGTTGTGTGCTAATAAAAATTCTACATGTTCCCTAAGGGAAAGTCTATATTGTATATCTCTGCCTCTTTGTCACACTTCATCAGGTGCTCTACTGGGGAAGTAGGAAAGATGCCACACACAATTGTCACAATTTCTGTTTTATGGTTCTAGGGTGTGCTTTTGGGACTGAATATCTTTGTGTAGTCTTGGAATCTTTGGAAGTACCTGCTTTGTGGACCAGTAGCGTTGAGATTGCTCTATACACTTGCATGCATATTATTTTCAAAAAAATAAATGCCCAAACTTGTTTGTTCAAGCTTCTTCCCTTTACTTCTTTTATCATCTTTTGCTGGATTCACCCGCCCATAACTGTACGCTGTGAGGGGCACTTTGTCCAAGCAAATGAATGGACACAATTTCAAAGCCTGCAGGACCAAAGGCAATGAAAACAAGCATTGGCAACGCCAATTGGTCTTGAAATCCAATCGCTATTGCTGCTGTCAATATCGTTAAATTTGAGCCATTTTGAATAGCAGTGGCTTTTACTAAATGTCCGTATGTTGGGAAGTTAAAATCACTGTCTACAGGTCTGCCATTCCTTTCAGCCAGTTTCTAATCTTCTATCGTGGCTAACAGACTAAAAACATTTAAAACAAAAAATTCAATTCATGGGCGGCTCTTATCCGTTTAAGCAGTTGCAGCAATAATAATATAAAGAGGCACAAAACCAAGATCACACATGCAAATGGTGCTGCGTGTGCACTCTAGCTGTGGGTGCACAGAGCGGTGTGGGTTGAGTGTTGATAGAATCTTTTCACATGTTTGCAATAGAGCATAACTTGCATCATCAACGTGAATGCACGTGAAAGGAAGCTGTAGCGCAGACACAGCACTCTGATAACGTTTCTTTAACTCCTCCGTTCTTCCTTTGTTGGGCTGAAAGCAGATAGCGTGTAAACACTCGGCTGCTCCATTTACACAGGTGCAACAAACATTGAACCAGAGGCAATGGTGGAGGTTATATGGCTTCATTAACTGGTCGACGGTTCAAGCAGATCTTCAAGTTCCTTCCCAGATTTAAAATAGCAATTTGGGTGCTCTGAGCCTCTCATTGTTATCCCCTGACAAAAACAAGAAATCTTGAGTGTGACTTATTTGTTGAACACAGCTACATGTTGCAGCAAGCAGTTGCCAGTGCACGCAAACCAGCGCAAACTTTGGGGCAGATATACAATAACTGGCGCATCCCTGCATATAAGCAGGGATGCGCCAGTTATTGTGCGCCATGCCTTCGCCACCATGGATGCGCCGCATTTACAATGCGGCACACCATGGGGCAAAAACGGCACAGATGTGTGACACATCTGTGCCGTAAAGGCGGCGCATTGCTGGAGTTGCATCGCAAGCGCGACGCAGCTCCAGCAAGGCTCTGGGGTGCCCTATCTTTACAATGCTGCATCAATCCTTACACCTGCTTCAAGCAGGCGCAGGGTTTTGACGCAGCATGGCCTCAAAAGTGAATGAGTGAAATCCTGTAGATTTCACTAAGCCACTTTTAGGAAGCGTTCCTGCACCTGAACCCCCCCCCCCCCGAGCAGGAACACCTCCTTCTGGGGCAGGGCTTTACAACGTGACGCATCTCCCAGATGCGTCACGTTGTAAGTACCCCTCACCATAGCACATCTTATGCGCCGCCGCTGCATCACAAAAGTGATGCAACGGCGTCGTAAAAGGGGCGCAAGGGGCTTGTAAATCTGCCCCTTTATATTTAGCATGCTGTTAAGCCATCGGTACCCATCTTTGCCTGTCTTTGGAAGCTGGGCCACCTACTGCCTGTTTGATCCATTTCTACCATTTCAGTCGACACATAATGGGCGGCTCACTAATCAGGTGGCATCTCTCAGAGAAGATGATGAGTGGGAGCACAGGAGTGCGCACTGCAAAATGTACGCATGCATTGTAATGCTTAGAAGCCCCCCTCCCCAGTCATAAAAGGCACAGGGAACTCAGAGTTCACAGCACTACATGCCCCTGCAATCTAGGGAAGCTGCATGCATTCTAATGAGAGAAAACTCAAAAAAGAAGGACTACTGGGAAACAACTACCCTTTAATGCATTTTCAGAATTCATTGATTATGCCAAAAGAGTCGCCCCATCAAACCCACCAAACCGAAGAGATCCTTCAAACAAGCCAGCTGGTACACCATTGCAGGGGCGACTGCTCCGCTGAGGTGGAGAAGCATCACCCCACTGCTCCCAGAGCAATGGAAAAAGTAAAAGTAAAAGATAATAACAGCATTTTTTCCTAGCTGCGGGGCTGCGTTAGGGAGGGGCGGGGCTGGTGGCACAGGAAGGAGGAGTGGTTTGTGCACAATAGGCGAGATTCTTGGGCTGGTCAAACAGTCATGCACATTTGGCATGTGCTCCACTGGGCTGTAATGCACAGCCTGGTTTGAGGACATGCACAGGGACATAGTCTACATCTGAGCGCCAAACCACATCACTCAGACCAATCACAATGCAAGCAGCGTTGTGATTGGCTTAGGGAAGCCTGTGTACTTCCTACTTCTTCTGGACTCTGAGTCAGGAAGAGAAGCAGAGAGATGCCGAAGGAGAAACGGCGGAAGAGGTTAATGGTTTTTTGTTAGATTTTGTTTTTTCAACCCGCCCACCACCCCGTTCCCTACCAGCCCCCACTGCACCACAGAACTAAGAACCACCAAACACAACTGCAAGCAATTTGAAAGAAAATGTGGCACCAGCAAAAATGCCACAGACGGAACTGCCATCAAAACGTTGCTCAACCAACACAACTAACTCCTGAAAAGGACAAATAGGAGCGTCCTTGCCAACCGCATTGAGGCCAGTTCCAACAGCAGTTAAGATCTATTCAACATCATCAGAGAGTTCTCTAACCCCTCAGCTGCCAAAAAATCACTACCCCCTCCCAGGAACTCTGTGATACCCTGGCGGACTTCTCCCACTCCAACATTTACAAAAACTTCGAGCCCCAAGCAATTGCCTCTGACATCTCCAGCCTCATCTCCCTCATGAATACTTACCCCAACATCCTACTAACCACCGGGGACCAACTCTGTCCTCTCTGGAGCACCCACGAACCCCTGTCCTCACCCCATCTTCAACTTTGGAAGTAAGCCGATCAGCAACAAACTCATCACCATTTTCAATGCGTCCATCACCACAGCCACCTTCCCAATGAATGGAAACACACTGAAGTCAAACCCCTGCCAGTCCGCTGACCTCAATGAACTCAAGAACTGCCATCCCATCTCTCTGTTCTCCTTTCCCTCCAATCTCCTCGAAAAGGCCATCTACCACCAACTCAAGGAAACACCTCAAGAACTTCAATCTACTAGACACCTATGTCAGGACTCCACACCAACCACAGCACCGAACCTGCCCTCATCATGGCCACTGACAACATCAGGGCCTTCCTTGACAGAGGAGAATCTGTGGCTTTGGTCCTCCTCAACCTCTCAACTGCATTTGACACAGTGTCCCACCACACCCTTATCGAAAGGCTCCACCACATCAGATTTCAAGGAGACGTGCTGAGATGGATCGCCTCCTTCCTCCTTCCTCACCAGAAGAACCCAAAGAATCCACCTTTCTCCATTCACCTCCGAACACAAGAGCATTGTCTGTGGCACCCCTCAAGGCTCAGATCCAACCTGTTCACCACCTACATGACACCCTAACCAACATCATCAGATCCCATGGACCAGATATCATATCCTACGCTGATGACAGCCAGCTCATCTTCCCGCTATCAGAAGAGAACTCCACCATGAGGGCAAACTTCCACAGGTACATGATGAACATCGCCGACTGGTTGAATGACAACTTTCTGAAACTCAACACGGGCAAAATGGAAGTACTAATCTTAGGGAACAACTCCTCCCTGTGGAACGATTCTGTTGTAAACAAACGGAAGTCCGGACTTCTAGCTTAGATTAGTTAGGTTCTTTTATTTAAGTTGTTACAAGAAGTTAATAGGAAAATCCCACCAGGAGCAGCTGTCCTGATACTCAGCCCAACTGACACTCACAGACATCCAACATTCAATCCATCCAACATCCCACACCACACTCATTCTGGCTGAGCAGCAGGTTAACATAAGTTACAACAGATTCCTGGTGGCCTTCCGAAACAGGACCATCACCCAGGAAGACAGACTATGCCTGCATTCTCAACATCATATCAGACAGCAAGCTCACTATGAAAAACCAGATCAACGAATGTCTCCTCCACCTGCTTCCTCACTCTTTGCAGGCTTCCGTAAGATCTTCAAATACCTACCCATCACCCAAGCCCTAGTCACCAGCCGGCTGGACTATGGCAATGGACTCTACGCAGGCATTACCTCACACCTACTGAAGAGACTACAGATCATAGAGAACTCGACAGCCAGACTCATCCTCAAACTCCCGAAGAGGACCCATATCACCCCCCACCTCACAAAGCTCCACTGCCTCCCCCTTCAGAAGAGATGTGGATCCACAGATACAAAGGAGAAGTGTGGCTCACTGGTTAGAGGAGGCAGACCTGGAAGCAGAGGTCAGCCCGGGACCAGGGTTCAATTCCCGGCTCGGCGGGGTCTTGAGTCCTAAAATGTCCATGGACTCGACAATTCTCGCTCAGGTGCCTACTCGATTCACGGGTTCACACTCTGGGACTCTGGGCAATAGCTTGCTTAATCACCACAACGGCCCCTCGCGGCGGGATGCCTGGCTTTCACCTTGCGGATACCCTGCCGGGGTTATCTCACAGGGGAATACCAGGACGGGTTCCCTAAGCAAGCGCTTAGAAACGGCTCGGTGATTTGCGCTATATAAATTCCTGTACATTTACAAAGCCCTGAACAACGAAGGACCAGCATACATCAATCATCGACTGAACTTCCACCACCCCTCCAGACACCTGTGCTCTGCCTCCCTTCACCTTGCTCACACCCCACCCATGCATAGTAGCTAGTGGAGGTTGTTTCTTCATGTGCCTTGTGTCCAAGTCCTCAAACGACCTCCCCCTTTACCTCTAGACCTCACCCTCTCTGCTTGCATTCAGGAAGGGACTCAATACTTAACGGTTTGACTGAGCCCCACCGCCACAGCAGGATTCTTAACACCTAGATATCCTCAATGGGGACTAACTGCACTTTAAAAGTCGTGTTTTCGATTGATATAATTTGAGAATGCTGACTACTAACAGTTTCCCTGATCCCAAGAATAAACAGGATGTTTATCCGGACAAGAGACTTTTGAGATTAATGCCATCTAGCTGGAGAGTGGAAAGAAGCAACAGTGATGGGAAAGGGTGTGATGTAACAGAGAGAGTGAAAACACAAGCACTCATACAGGGTGCTTAGACACAAATAAAAAGTAGCTCTAAAAACGGAAGCAGTAAACGGACACAAGTACTTGGTCCATGCTCTAAGGGAGGGCCATACACAAGAAGTGGCATAACGCATGCATGCCATGAACAAACAGAAACAAAGGAAACAAGAGAAATGTTGAAGCAAACAAATGGTAAGCCTATAGGCGGGCTGTAGTCCACTGATTGTAAACAACATGTATCGAAGAGACCGCGCATGCACTGTCTAGTTGAGATTTAAAAATTCACTCTTCAGTGCAATCTATGACTTCTAATCACGGGCCTTGATTAAGCAGGGTGAAACACAAATTGGATGAATACAACTGGACAAAAAGAGCCCGACCTGGGTTTGACCTTGGAGTGATGAATGACAGATTCAATATTGCAGGATGTATATCTATGATTAGAAGACCACAAATAGGTTTGTGCATCAAATCCTGAGCTATTTCCTTAGTTACCGCCCTTTGGAGTATATTTTATGTGCCCCTACCCCAGTCCCCTGCAACAAGATTATCAGTTCCATCTCTCTTGACTCACCCTATGTGTTTCCTACTTACCAACACCCATTTGGTGTTTGTGTGTGTCAAAAGCCTTCTTTGCTACTAATGCTTATGCTGTGGTTGTCTTGAATGTGTGAGGAAGCTTTATGTGTGTGTGGGAACTGTGCAACACTGATGGCCATACTAAACCTGTTCTGTCTCTGTTAATGAACCTTAAGGAACACTTCTGTTCAAAAGCCAACTCAAAAGCTTTGTCGATGCCTATTACGGGTGGGCGGAATTTGCGTAGTCGCTCTACGCAAAGCTCAGCGAAACAATGAATAATCGCTGCGAACACGCTAATTTGCTTGTTCCACCTGTTTGCGATGCTTAACGAATGCTGTTTGTGTGCTCGGGGAGAAATATCTTGCGAACACGCATTTTGAAAGCGTGAACAAGAAAACAATTCAGTGGAGCGGCGGATGCCGGAATTTTTGGCAATTCCACGTTCGCCACGGAACGCGAAATTACCCAAATTACCCAAATTCTGTGAGCGGAACAGAATTTACCGCCCAGGCCTACCTCTTACATGCAACTTTGACTCTCCAGCGATTTACTTACAGAGTCCGCCAACAGGGGAGTAGCAGGCACAGTGGCACCGGGGAACATTAAACCTGATAATTGTAGTACAACAACAGTCAAAGGGCCATCTTTCTTGCATTGAGGCCCATGGCACCCTTGATATGCTCGTCCAAGCAACGTCCAGTAGTTTGACCACAACACAGACACCACACAGCGGTGCATGGCAGGAATGTCCATAGACATAATTTTGTTTTTGAATTTTTGTGGACGTTTCCCTGTGGCAAACATCGCTCATTATTCCCCTTTGAAAATGGGCCTGCCCAATTTCTTCTGGGCAGGAGTAGAGACTTTCCAGCGTGACACACCATCTGTACAATGTTTGTGAATACTTACAAACCTAGGAATTTGTGTGCACTGACTACATTAGGCCACCTATCGCTTCCTTGCCCTAAATTTAAACCTAGAACAGCGAAATACACCATGCAGACAGATTGTGCACTATCGCAAGCGGGGAATACAGCTCAAAAATCCGAATCACGTGTAAGCTTTTTAGAAGACGTAGGTCTACTTCTTAAAAATCCTTGTGCGCTGACCCCTACGTTTGAATAATAACGGCAGACCATGTGCGGCAGACTTTTTCATAGCAGCTGACAGGAAAGAAATATGAGGCAGTTAACAGGCACCGGGAAGGCCTCGAAGGCACGAGACTGCAGGCTGAACTTGAACCGCGGCGGCGGTGATTTATTCAGCGCGCGCGCGTCATTTTGTGTCAAAGCCTCTTCGGGGATCCCAAAGGGGTTTTCAAGACCGACGTGCCAGCACAACGTGACGTGCGCGCTGCATAATTCATGACAGCAAGTTCAAGACGGGCTCCTGCTCTGTTTCTAAAGTGGTGTGAGTGCTTTCATCTCTGATTCTATTTTTGGGTATTCTGTTAGTCACGTGCATACATGTATACATTAAGCAGTTCACCTCACTTTAATGTGTAACCCCGAAATTATTTTACTCATGTCTGGCGATTGCTCATTTTGTTCTCTCTGCCATGTAAATAGTGACACCATGTGGTGACAAGTATTTTTTTTTGCATCATAATGCACATGCTACATTCTCATTTTCTAACTCTGCGTGTATTTGGTATTTTGCAACTTTTCCCAGCCATTTCCTGTTTGGGCTCTGGAGCTGGGGCGGCAGCATACATTCCTTGATTCAGATCCACCCACTAAATATTGATTGCTTGGGGCTCAGTATTCCCCAAGAGCACCCCTCCGCTTTACATATCAAAATGGGAAATAATGAGCCACTAGAGCTTGTTATTCCCCATTCTGAGATGCAACACAGAATGGAAAATAACAGCTATTTCCCTGCCAATTTGTGCCAGGTTTGATTTAACCAGAATGCTTAGATGAAAACACCCCAGTTGCACAGCGTGCACCTGGGTTGTGTAATGCAAAACAGGAGTTTGCATCCAAATCGATATTTACTCACCAATACAATGGAGGACAAAATATGCACACTGACATTAGCCAAGGACTCAGCACCTCACATTGCCCAGCCCAGGCAATGATAGTGATGAAGCAGACAAAACGTTAAATACCTGACACATAAAACCGATTTTGACACTTCAGAGAGAAAAATGACAAACGTGCTCCATCTGTGAAAAATGCTGTGAGACATTGTAAACGCATGCAGATAAAGTGTAGGGTAGGGACGGCAAACAACTCGCTCAGGCTGAACTCTAGCAAGACGGAAGTAATGATCTTCGGTAATCTTACACCTTCTTGGTCCTCCCTCTGGTGGCCAGCAGAATTAGGACCACCCCCATCACCAGTCAATAAAGTCAGAAACCTTGGAGTAATCTTTGACCCTATCATTCATGCACCACGCCAACTCAATAGTCTCATCAGCTTTCTATATCATCAAGATCATAAAAAAACGTCTCCCATACCTCCCTTCTGCAGACGCCAAAACATTGATCAGTACTCTGGTCATGTCCAAAGTAGATTATTGCAACAGTCTATTCATTAACGCGCAAGAAAGAGTTCTCAACAAACTACAACTAATACAAAATGCTGCAGCCAGGCTGCTGACAGACACTCCCAAATTCAAGCCCATCTCAAAAGTAGTTCGCCAATTCCACTGGCTACCTGTCAGAAGCAGATCCAAGTTTAAGGCACTTTGCATTGCTTATAAGGCCATTCATTCCATCAGTCCTGACTTTCTTAGGCAATCCCTTCGCCCCTACAATCCGCCCAGACAGCTACGCTCCTCCTCTGCTAATCTTCTTATTGTTCCCCGTACAAAAAAAGTATCTTGGGGTGACAGATCTTTTCTTTGCGCCACTAGCAAACTTTGAAATATTCTTCCGCCCATATCAAAGCCAGTCCTATCCTGCCTACCTTTAGGAAGCAGATAAAGACATGGATTTTTAATCAATAACTCACCTATATACCCGACTGTCGTCAGTACTCAGCGCCGAGACACCTACGGATATTTGTGCGCTTTATAAAATACATAAATAAATAATAAATAAATAAATAAATAGGGGGAAACATATATTAAATAATATAACCCATAGTTTAGCCTGTTTCCGTTGCTAGTTAAATACATATAATAACAAGCATTTGCAATGCAATAGGTCTCGCAGTTACATGAGTTTGAGCTATTGGCATTGTAAATGACAATGCCTTTTATTTATGTTTTGGTTTTTAGAGCCTAAGTCTAAGGCATTGTCATTTACAATGCCAATAGGTTAAACTCTTGGTAATGCGAGACCTATTGCATTCCAAATGCTTGTTTTGTTTATGAAGTTTTATATAGAACGAACTAGACCCGAAGGTATTGGAGCGCTTTATATGAGCATCAGTTGCGTTTCAACCAGACAGATTCATTTGCAAAATGGTAGCTGCACACATAAAGTTGAAAAAAAAGTGAAAGTACAAATGTATTGTACTGTTGGAAAAAATAAACAATAAATCGCTACTGGAGGCTTGTAGGTGCGGTTCTGCATGTCAGTCATATCTTTTGTGGTGGGTGCAGTCTGTGTGCTGAACTACAGTATGCGGGGTGGGGAAAAATAAATTGATGCTGCTTTAGATGCACTCTAGGTGTTGAAAACAGATGATACTACAAACTTTTTTCAGGAAGAGTCGATGTCTGGTGAAGCAGCATCGCTGCAGAGCTTTTGAGTACCTTTTGGCGCTCCTATGGAAGACTGGGAAGTACTACAAACTCCTGACCAGTGGCACAGCTGTCTCTAAAACTATCACGCAGTGAACAACTATGCTGGTTCTCACAGCCAATTGCAAACCCACACTTAGACTCCGTGTATACTGACCCAATGAACAAAAAACAATTCTGTCCCTAGTTGTAGTTACACAGCCTCTCTACAGTGACCTTGTTTTGCCACAACCAATACATTGTTTCCTTATACCTTACTGTGGCACCTCTGCTTCTGGCTTCTGCTGCCGAGTAGTGGGGGCGGGCCAGGGGGTGTCATGTGAGTCCGGGGACGCAGCAGTGCTGGAAGGCACAGAGCGCATCCGATACAAAGAAAGTGAAAGTACGGTATGCCGCGCTGTTAAAAAGTATGAAATCAATGTTTGTAAGTTCTTTTTGGTGATGTGCGCATAAGAAAACAAAAGTGCGGCCACCAATTTACATATTTAGCATGTTGTGCAAGATATTATCAAATTGAAAGCAGGCCTGACCCGCTGTCAACGATTAAAAACAATAAACAAAAGAAAAGCCCGTCCACCATTATCTCATCTGAGGCGGCTGCTTAAATAAATCCAGACCTAATAAAAAAAGTACTGGCACAGACGACAGAACACGGTTGCGACGGGTAGAGTAGAGAGGGTAGTGTACTGTTAGGGTGGGTGGGCTAGGAGCCAGGTGTCCAGAGGGAGGAAACGGGTTATGATTGGACGCAGCGGCAGAGCCTTGGGTGCAAGGAAGGTAAGAGGCTGGAACAGCAAAGCCGAGTGGGTGGAGAGAGTAAAGTGATTGAAACTATGGGAGCAAAGCCTAGCGAGTGCGTCTGTGTGTGTGTGCACGGTGGGGGGTTCAGGGTTACATGCATCAGAGCCAGGTATGCACAGATATACAGTGCAAGGCTACAGAGCAGACTGGTGAAGCCGATAAGACGTGTGGCGCTGGGGAAGCGGGAGCGGTGAGCGGGCACTGTGCTGTATTTAAACAAGCCCGTCAGAGGTCCGTGAACTCTGCTGCTTCCGTCTTTTTTCTGCTGCACAATAAACATTGATGGGCGAGGAGCAAGGGGGGAGGCTGCGACTGAAAACATGATGTTGCTGCCGTGTGCTGCCTGTGTAGGCATGAAGGCACAGTGAAAACGTGCAGAGAAAAAACAGCGAGTTAAGTAGCAAACAGTGAGCTAACTAACCTCTACAATACCGGCGTGGTCTACGGCTCGAGCACTCCCTCGCGAAAGTGAAAGCGCCGGAGAGCGCAAAAACAGACGTGCGCGTTCACTGCCCATGTCTGCTAAAGCGTGCATTCACACCCATTGTCTGCAATGGGTTTTTAAGCCTGTGCACATCTACTGTCTCACTTAGCAGCCAACACAGCGACAATAAGACTCGCTTCGCGAGCAGCGCTATGCGCTGCATCGCGAGGCGAGACCTAAAAAGGGTAAATGTGATTATTTAGAGGTTACAAGATTTCTAACCATTCTTATCAAATTTATGATGTAGTAGAAGAATTTAATGAGGTCTAAAATGATTTAGAGACATTTACGTTCAATATTGAGGTTTTATGTGTAAACTCCATTTTTGTATACATGTAAATATGCAGCAAATGAGAAAACAGAAATGGGTGCGATACATTTAAACTAATGCCAATTTCTCTGAAACTTTAATGGAATAATCTTCATATAGGTACTAATGAGAATTACTAGACACGATTTTAATATCCTAAGTTTTTATATTCATTTTATACTTTGGTATTTTGAAAATGTATTAAAATGTCATAGTTACTCATGCAAATTGCAATAAAACCAAATTGCTTTATGAGTGCAAATAATTTAAAAGTAATACATAAAGATCCCAGAGGAGATGAATGAAAGGTATATTTGTATTATTTTATATTTTATATTTCAAGAACAAAATTCAATATAGGCCCACATTTTCCTTACATTGCTTGATTCTGTTCTCATGGACAGGCTTGGTAAACTTACAATGTGAAACAAAACATATGTCTCATAAGGAGAGTTCCCATGCGCAAACTCGGACTATTCACAACATTTTCGTTACTTGGGAAACATCTGCTGTGAGAAACTGTCTTAATGAGCTCACTTGTGCTTTTACTAAAAGACTTGTTCAGAATTTATACACACTGAATGGTTGGACACCTTGTGTGATGATCACCACCTTTTTGCTATAACGTGTTTTCTTCATGCTGCACGACAATTACCCTCTATAAATTGACCAATGGACAGAGGGGTCTGACTAGATGAGGTGACCCAGGAGGTGTCACCATGGAACTTGATGAATTATATTATACGTTGAAGTGATGAAAAAGACGGCAACACATCTTTCTCTTTGCAGACTAAGAGAAATCATTAGTTTCCTTGTGGACTCTATTGTCTTTCCTTGGCTGACGCATATGCTGAGTGCATTATTCCCAGACTTCTTTCATAATTCGAGAGAACTTTTAAGCTAATATAGTTAATGTCTCTTCCTGCACTCTTCTAGGACTTTTTTCATTGATGGCCCTCAAGAGATTAACTTGATTATTTTGGACTCCTACATTTAATGCTTGATATTTGATGTATTTACTCTTCCTAATTTACTGGTAAAATCTAACTTTAACTAAATCCTGTTTCTGTCTCTCCATGAGTTGCCTCCAATAACTGATTGTGCATCTCAATTGAGTATTATTGAGGGATGGAAATTCTAATAGAGATATCTCTGGACAGCAGATTTGAATGTTATTATTCTGCATAGTTCTAACTGAATTATTGGTCTGTATGATTCTAGTCCAGCTGAATTTCTTAGGAGATTTGGGCTAGCTGTGATGGTTCTGCTCTTGTATAGTTTAGTCTTGGTAGTTATATATTTGAATCTAGTCATAAGTTGTTAGGTTAGCTACCAAATTCCTGGTCCTCCTTAGATAACTGAATTAGACCCCTTATATCCGACCCCTCTCGGCACGATTCAAAATCTATCAGAGGACCAAGTAAATGAACCTGAGGCATAGTGTAAGAGTATAAAGTGAGACAAAATAAATAGGCCCCATGACGCTACAACACCTGAAACCGATGAAGCATATTGCAATAGACTTTCAAGTGTATTTGTGAATGCAAGACATGGTTTATAACAGAAGAGAAAGTGAATTATTATTTAGCCACTGTGACAATTACAATGACAGAACACTCCTCAGCCATAATGTTCACCATGTGCCAGCAGTGAAATCTAATAGAATTCGATAACATCAGAGTATAATCAGATATTTATGGCTCCATATAATGATTTTCCTGTCACTTCTGAATGCCATATTAGGTTCTTCAAGGTGTTTCCTAAAATCCCCATTCGATTTGTCCTGGCACTTAGTAGCATCCATGTTAAATCACTTATCTGTTTTTTATCATTCTAATATTTTGCAAGTTACAGAAAAAGAACAGTCAGCAGCAAATTCAAGAGTCAAAAAGAATGGCGAAAGAGATAAATAAGAATTGACGACACAATAAACGGGAGTGATGATGAAAGGTAATTTGTCAAGCTATGGAAGAGCCAAAAGAACCAGAGATACATGTTTGGAACTGTGTGCTAAGTTTCGTATTAATGTCCAAACGTAGTCAGCTGAAATGTTTGAGCCTCATGACCATCTTCAACGGTTCTGAGTATAACCAAGATTCTCACTACCTTGCCTCTAACCTGCTCCTTTTATGACTTCAGTCTGGATTTCATTGCATCCACTGCACTTAGGCTGTCCTACGTCCGGTGACCAGTTTTATGACCTCTGCTCCTCGTCCTAAACAATGAGTTTGAGTATGAGTTTGAGTTTGAGTTTGAGTAGGGATTTGTAGAGCGCATAGCTACCCTCGGGCATCCCAGCGCTAACAAGACCTAGTATTCCAGAGGGTAGGAGGGGCGGTAAGGAAGACGGGATTTAAGGGAAGAGCCAGGTTTTTAATTGTTTCCGAAAGGAGAGGAGGTTGTGTTCTCTCCTCATGGCTACTGGGAGGGTGTTCCATAGTTTTGGCGCATTGTAGGCAAACAAGCGGCCGCCGGATCTTGACTTTTTATTCTTGGGATGCTGGCAAGGGCAAGTGAGTCAGATCTTAGGTTTTTGGTGGACTGGTGGGGTTTCATCAGAGGTCTGAGGATTTGGGGGCCTTTGTTGAGCATGATCTTGTGGGAGATGCACAGCGATTTGAAGGTAATTCGCTCCTTCACTGGAAGCCAATGCAGGCTTTTGAGGGCTGGTTTCGCCGAACATCTTGCTTTGGTTCCTGTTAGGGTTCTGGCTGCCGCGTTCTGGGCCACCTGTAGTCTCTGAACGACTGATGCCGGGGCTCCCAGGTACAAGACGTTACCATAGTCTAACCTGGAGTTAACCAACCCCTGCATCAGTAGCTTCCTGGACTGGAAGGGAATCAGGTGGAGGATCTTTCTGGACATGTGGATAAGGCCAAAGCAGGTCCCTGAGGTTTTTCTGGCATGGGTTTTAAAATTAAGGTCCTGGTCGAGCCATATGCCTAGGCTTTTGACCTCGGTTTTTGGGGTTGGGTGAGTTCCCATGCAGGGTGGCCAGGAGAGGTTTGCTGGGAGTTTGTTTGGATTACCTAGGAGAAGGATCTCCGATTTGTCACCATTTAGTTTGAGTCGAGAGTCACACATCCATTGGGAGACTCTTTCTAGACACCTGGAGAGATTTTATAGGCTGGTGTTTGATTGGTTGATTGAAATGTTCTTTTCCTGCCCTCCTTGATGTATCAGCCATTTATCAATCATTGTGAAATGTGTTCCACTTCGTCCTCATCTTCATCACTTGCTCTGCATTCTTGTGGCTCTACTTTTATATTTTCAACTGCTCTTATTTTGTGACTTCGGCAGAGGACTCTTCACAACCTGTCAATCTTCAAAACTCAGCAACGGCCTGTGGAGGGAGTTCCGTGGGGCAGACAGGCGGGGCGGGGGAGGGGCACGGTGGGGGGTGGTAAACACCGGAATATGGATGAATGCAGGTAAGTAAACAATTACGTTTAAAAAACGAATTTCGTTGCGTGCCCTGCATCGCAAAATGCGATTAATTAATTAATTAATTTATTAATTAATTAATTTAATTTATAAAAAGCTGCAGTTTTGTAAGGCAGTACTTTAAAAGACTGTGTATCCCATTCTCTGATGCGTGGGGAATTCACAGTAAAGGACACTCGCTCCTGAAAATGTTCTTTCTTTCTCTATTCACTCCCTTCTCTTTTCCTCTTCCCTTCCATTTTTTTTGCGCTTTCGCCTTGTTTTCCATTTTGAATATTTCTTCTTTATTTGTTCTTTTTTCGCCATCTTTCTTCCTTTCTTCTTAAGTCTTTCTTTGTCTACTTCTTTCCTTCTATCTTGTTTGTTTTTCTTTCTTTTTTATTTTATTTTTTTATGTTTTTCGTTCTCTACTTTTCCTTTCATCTTACCCTTTCTTCCTCCCCTTCTCTCCTTTAGCTTTCTTTGTTCTTTCTTTCTCTTTCTTTCTATTTTCTTGTTTCTTGTTTATTGATTTGATAGAGTTTTCTCCTTTATTCACTTCTTTACTGCCTTTCTATTTTTGGTTCTTTGTTTCTATTTTTTCTTTCATTTTTCCTTTTTATCTGCTTCTGTCCTAACATATCTTTTATTCCCATTTTCTTTAATTTTCAAATTTTTCTTCCTTTTTCAGCATTTCTTTTTTCATCACATGTTAGTCAATGTTTTTCTTTTTGCCTTTCTTTCTAATTTCTGCTTTCTTTTTTCTTGCTTCCTAGTATCTTATTTTTCTGCTTCTTTTGTCCATTTCATTCATGTGCATCTTCAATTTCTTCCTTTCTTTTTGCTCCCTTCCTCCTCTTACTTTCTTCCCTTCTACCTTTTTTATTTCTTTCACCTCCTTTCTTCCTTTTTCCTACTCTCCTTCATCTTCCATTCTCTTCTTTCCACCTTCACTTCTCCCTTCCTTACAACCATCCTTCCTTTTTTCTTTCCTTTCCCTTCTTCTTTACTCTTGCTTTCTTTTTTCCCTCTTTACCTTCCTCCCAGCTTCTTTTTCTTCCCTCATCCACCTCTTTCTTTTCTCTTTCTTCCTTTTCCCTTTTTTGTTTTTCCTTCTTTGTTTCTCTTTTTCTTTTTCCTCTATTTCTTCCTTTTCCTTCTTTCATCACCTTTTCCTTTTTAGCTTTTTTCTACTTTCCTTTCTTTTGTTTTGCTGCATTTAGCTTTTATGTAGAAATCTCTTCATGCAATAATTTGTGAGACATGGCTTCCTGACAAGTATACAATGAAGGTTATAAGCAGGATATCTTTCCTTGTAGACCGCTATCAAGTCTGCAGGTGCCGTTCAAAATATATTGTAGAGAATTGTCACAGTTAAGGATGCAATCTATATCCTAAAAAGTAATGATATGATTTGCTTATTTGTGGACATCAACCAATGGACCCCCGGCAGTCTAGCTGGATAGTGAAAGTGTGTTGGGCCCTTGCCTTCAAAATGAGAGCAGTGTCATTATCACCTTCTATGCTCATGACGAGCTCAGCTCGTCATGAGGCATGGTGCTGGTGTGCTCATGACGAGCTGAGCTCGTCATGAGCGTGGAATTATCCCCGCGTGGAACACTCACACGCGGGGATAATTCCCCTGCTGTGCTGAAAGTTCCACGGAAACGGGTGTGGTTATGACGAGCTCAGCTCGATCAGTGATACATGTTGCTCTAATGGTTAAAATGCTCACACCCAAAAATTATTTTATATCTTCAATCAAATCTTAAGAACATAATTCGTCTTTTGATAAAAAACAAAGAATATGAGCCACACCAATTGAATATTATTGAACTATATCTGACTCGCTCCTCCTCACAGATTGAGTGGTCGCTCCCTGTGTCCCTGGCTGAAGGCTGGTATCGTAGCGCTGCTCTGCCTAACAATCTCTTAGAAAGCTACATTTGTCTATCGCCTGCTTTGTGCTTTGATTAGCGCTTTATTTAATTAGCGCTCTTGCTTTCAAACATCGTAGCGCTGCTCTGCTTAATAATATCTTTGAAAGTTACATTTGTATATCGCCTGCTGTGTACTTTGATTAGCGCTTTGTGTAATTAGCGCTCTAGCTTTCATTTTTTGTATTTCACTTACATTGTTTGCGCATTTACCAACAGCGCTCCGCTCTGCTCCTCCCCCCACCTCCATTTTGTTTGTTTGTTGTCGTCCTCGTGTGCCCGACCCGCCTCCCAGCTGAGACGCCCTCCCACAGACTTATAATAGCGCTCCTCGCCCTGCAGAAGCTGTGACTCGCTCCTCCTCACAGATTGAGTGGTCGCTCCCTGTGTCCCTGGCTGAAGGCTGGTATCGTAGCGCTGCTCTGCCTAACAATCTCTTAGAAAGCTACATTTGTCTATCGCCTGCTTTGTGCTTTGATTAGCGCTTTATTTAATTAGCGCTCTTGCTTTCAAACATCGTAGCGCTGCTCTGCTTAATAATATCTTTGAAAGTTACATTTGTATATCGCCTGCTGTGTACTTTGATTAGCGCTTTGTGTAATTAGCGCTCTAGCTTTCATTTTTTGTATTTCACTTACATTGTTTGCGCATTTACCAACAGCGCTCCGCTCTGCTCCTCCCCCCACCTCCATTTTGTTTGTTTGTTGTCGTCCTCGTGTGCCCGACCCGCCTCCCAGCTGAGACGCCCTCGCCCCTCCCCCTCCACCATCCACATATGACAGGAGTTCCCGCGTGCAGCGTCCACGCGCAGCGTTCGCGCCCAATTCGCGCCGAAGGTGCGCCAAAGGTAAGCCCGTCTACGCCTGTCCACGCCTGGACCGTGCCCAGCGCCAGACCCCCTGGCCCCCGTCCCTCCCAGCCCCCCCGCATTACCTACGCTGCCGCCACCCTCCTAGCCCTTAACCCCGGTCGAGCCCCCAACTGCGTCCAAGCAGCCCCTGGACACACCCATGGACCTTTCTCCTGCTACTCCTGCAAATTCAGCGGCAACGACAACATCTCCGCTACGACCACACCACTGATTCCCGACCCCAACCACCTACAATGCATCCTTCTCAACACCCGCTCGGTCCACAGACACGCCATCGACCTATGGAATCTACTAGACACCATCTCTCCAGACGTCGCCTTCCTAACAGAAACTTGGATGAACGCTTCCTCCGCCCCAGATATCACCATTGCCATCCCTGAAGACTATAAGATCACTCGCAAGGACCGTACCAGCCACACAGGAGGAGGAATCGCTATCGTACATAAGAAATCAATCCGCATCTCAACCAGCTCTGACGCCAACCTCACCAACTCCGAACACCTTCACTTCCAGATCCACATCGACCTCAAGACCACACTCAGAGGCACCCTCCTCTACAGACCACCAGGACCCCGCGCAAAATTCAGTGAAGACATCACGGACTTCATCACTCCCCACGCGCTCCACTCCAAAGAATACATCCTTCTGGGAGACCTCAACTTTCACCTTGAAAAGATCAACGACCGCAACACCGCCACCCTCTTAGACAACCTCGCCAACCTCGGACTTAAACAACTAGTCACTTCCCCCACCCACATCGCAGGTCACACACTCAACCCCATCTTCACCTCCAGCAACCATGTCTCCTTCAGCCACACTACGGATCTCCTCTGGACTGACCACAGCTGCGTTCACTTCACCTACAACAAACCAAAACCCACCAACCTCCTCCAACCAACTCTGCAAAGAAACTGGAACAAAATCACCTCGGACCAGATCTCCGCATCGCTCCTTCTTAACACCCCAGACCACTCTTCTAACGCAAACGAAGCCGCCGCCAACCTCACCCTATGGTTATCCAACACCGCCGACACCTTAGCACCACTGAAAAAACGTCAAAGCAAACCTGGCAGCAAAAAGGCCTCATGGTTCAACGATGATCTTAAGAAGTCCAAGAAACTCTGCCGCTGTGAAATCTGACAAATTCGATGTACATAGACAGCATTCATTCCCCTTCTTCTCCCACTCCTCTCCTTGTGAGCACCATGGATACTGCAGATTATTGACTATATCACCCTGCCAGTAAGAACCCGTACCCCTATGCATATGTACAGCCATTCTAGGCACCATGACCTTTTTACCCATTAGAATCCCCAGCTTCCCTCCTGCGCGTATCTTGCACCCCCTCTCCCATGTATAAGGCCATGAAACCCGCTCCCTCTACGCGATCCTGATGTGAAAGGTAACCCTCCTGCTTGACCCAGGCCTTCCCCATTTCCCTCTCGAAGAAGCATCCTTCGCCTCAGCTGACATAGCCCCCCCCCCCCAGTTGTATCTGGCTGCCCCTGTTCTCCCATGTACAGGTCATAAGATCTCTCTCTCTCTCTCACTGCGCGACTCTAGCCCTGCACGCACCCTGACCCCCTCCTTCTCCTCACATGAACAAGTCATAAACCCTCTTCTTCCGCAAAGCCCTGTCCTTGAGAGTCACGGCCGCGCCTGACCAGCACCTCCTTCCCTTCCATGAATGTCCCTCTGTTGACGAGCCTTCCCTCCGCGCTCGATTGTCCACGCAGATATGAATACCACTCCTTTGATGACCCCTATCCCCGAGTCCGGCTGACCACACATGTCCGAGGCCATCGCCTAAGCCAGGGGATACCATTTACTGCCCTTATTGTATGCCTAGCCACCCCACCCCCCTGGGCCATGATCAGGCGTACATCCTACCAAAACACTCAGCTGCGTGATTGCCCTCCCCTCCTATCAGCAGGTCAAAGGTCCCCATTGTGAACGTATGTGGAGTAGGATCGTCACGAGGATTATAGGAATGTTTTCCTTTTGCGACACACTGACCTGATTGTATCATCAAATGTCCTGCAAATGTATAAAAACCAGAGTCTCACGCTCACTTGTTAGAGCACCTCCCGAAAGACACTGTGTTTCGTGTCCGAAATGACATGCTCTCCTCATGAGAAATAAACTCTGTTCTTGATTCCTGCTCCCAGCGCCCGTCTCTTTATTTGATAATTATTCAGAATGGGAACTGAGAGGCGGTTTGCGCCAGCAGCCTGGGCATCGTTAGAATTATGGGCTCACTTTCCACAATTGGCGTCCCAACGCGGGGTCCATCAGTGACATAGGGTTCGGTAAGAGAGATCCAGACGAAGAAGTGAACATCTAAATGATCGGGGTATGCCTGCCTTGAGAGGGCCCTCGCCCGGCTGCCGATCAACAGAACTTCACCAATTCTGAACGGACCTCTCTTGAGTGACCTATTGTCCTGACTGGAAACCCACAGGAATGCCACATGGAGTAAGAGAACGATCGGGCGCTGGAGGAAGGAGTCGAAGAACTGTCCGTATGGTCCGGTCCGGGTAAGATTAAGTAGGGTGTTTTTACGCCTGATTGGTAGGGTGTTTTTACGCCTGATTGGTAGGGTGGCTCTGTCCACCTGATTGATTGATTGTTTGTATTGAAAACCGGTATTTGTATACTGGCATTGTTGGTATTGGTTCATTTAGCTTTGAGGGCTACTTGACATATTGGTTCTCTTCTGAGAACGAGACATTCTCTGTTTTCAAACAGCGGCGAAAAGGAACGTCGCCCCTCTTTGCAGATAGAGAAGGGTAGGTAATACAGACTTTTGTCCCCGGTATTGATCCGTCATGCCTACTTTTCTCCCCACTGTTTGAAGTCGATTGATAACCGATGTTATTCTTTAAGAATTGTTGAAGTCGGTTGATAGTCGATGGTTGCTCTTTGAGATCTTCCCTGTCTACAAACTGAGACGAGTAGAAATATTCTGTCTTCCTTTCTGGATAGCGAAGGGCAGGTAATTTAGACATTTGTCCCCGTTGTAATCCGTCATGCCTGTTTTTCTCCCCACTGATTGATTGAAAACCTGGACATTGTTGTTCCAGGCATTGTTTCGTTTGAGGTATTTTCTGCCTGCAAACAACGTGGAATAGGGACATTCTATCTAGTCTTTGCAAGTAGAAAAGGGTAGGTTATGCCCCTTTGTGAATTCGTCAGTCCTACCCACTCCCCACTGGTTGGTTATTGTGGGGTAGCTCGCATGGTCCGCCCAGGAGACTACTCTTATGGAGGACATATGCTCTCTACTCATGGGCCATTTAATAGAAATAGACCGACTGGTCCGTCCAGGAGGCTACCCTAGTAAGTGGAAGTACATCGCTCGGTCTGTCCAGGATGATACCCTAATGAAGGAATATATGTTCCCCTTTTGATCGATAATCTCGTTCCACCCCGGACCATTTATTGGAGGGGACTCGTCTGGTCCGTCCAGATGTACCCCCCTAGTGAAAAGGACACATAAAAATATGAAGTGATCACCGTTCCCTACTAACAAAAAGCTTTAGCTCGAAACACGCTAAGGAAGAGAAAGAAAAATAAAAGGAAATCAGGCTAAGTCAGTAACCCCCTGATGAGCTTTTGACTTCACCAAAAATAAGAAACATTAGAAGTAGTTCGTAATAAGAAATGTAAAATGGCGAAAAGATTCGATATCAGAACATAGCCACGAGGTAGCTAGGCTTCACTGCCTGTTCCTGTTCCCAACATGTCTGCCTCATTGCCCGCCCCGCCCAAATAACGGTCACATGAAATAGAAACAACTCAATAGGTACCTACCCCCATTCCGGAAGCTCCCGAAGTGCAACAGGTCCGCGGTTACGCCCATCCGGAAGGCGAGGCCTGGAGGCACGAGGGACTCGCCTGCCCATGATCAGAAGGAGACGATGTTGGGCAGGCGGTCCAAAAAGGATGACAAGGACCTCTCCGTCTTCTCCCTTCTGCCGCCCTGCAGGCCGCGGGGGGAGAGGGGGCTGTCTTGCCTCGGCCACCGACCACCCCTCTCTCTCACCCGATCCGGCTTTTGCCAAAGGCCGACGCCAAGGCGACAACGGCGGCGAATCAAGTAGTCCCGCCACATTTCAAATTCGCCGCATGCCATCGCCTGCTGGTCCAGAGCCGAAGCCAAGGCAAGAACGGCGGCAAATCAGATAGTCCCGCCACATGCCAAATTCACCGCCTGCCTTCATAGGTATAGGCAGTCCTGCCACATTCCACGCTCCCTGGAGAGTCGAAGGTAGTCCCGCCACATGTCGCCGAGGGAAGGGGGGGGGGCTGTCTTGCCTCAGCCGCCGACCACCCCCCCATCATCAATGGCTGGCACGGCCGATGTCGAAAACTATGGAGCCGGGGAACGGCGCGGGGTCGCTGGAAGGGGGAGGTGCCGCGAACGACCCTCCCCCACCTCCCTCCAGGTGGAGGCTTCCAGCGACACCCCAACACTCTTCGCTCAAGGGTCAACATCAAAAAGAGGTCCTCTGCCCAGGACGGGCACACGCTCCATATCGCCTCTCCTCGACCTTGAAGATTCTATAAGAGCCGGGGGACCCCCGACCCTCTGCATGGGTGCCCCCGTCCCCTTCGCCGGGAACCACGACAGCGGTGCTGCTCCTGCCGGCACCAGACTTGGATCGGAAATGGCTAAGATGCCGCCACGGCACAGGCTTGTTCAGTTCCGGAGGAACACCAGAATGACCCGGTAGGAAAATTGTTGCCGCCCTTCCCACTCTTTGACTCATGGTCCATATTGTTAGACTGTTAACCACACTGCACGAGACTTTCTGAACTGCCAATGGAAAGTTCTGGGCCAACCTTGCGAGACTAGAGACACTCTGACTGTGCTAGAACTCGCCTGACCCCACCCAAAATGGCGCCGACGCAAAATGTGACGTTTTTAATGAACTTTGTTGCACCCTGATCGCGCAAGCTTTTTGCACCGAGATATATATAACGTTTGGATAATGAAAGTAAATATGAAGGGTATTGAGTATGTGCTTGAACAATGAATTGACTTAAGGGTGGGTACTGTTTATGAGTTGGGAAATGAATTGGTATAAATGAATGATCATTGGACGATGTATTTATGAACGTATTTAAGATGAATTACTGACATGCATCATGCTTGCTCTGTAGGAGAGTTTGATATGATTTTATTGCACTGCCGCACTTTATACAATGAACTGCCACTAGCTTCGTTCTTCCCATGCACAGTTCCAATCTGCTCCGTGGCTAGCCCACCGGGTTGTAGGCCTGTATTTATGTGTCAACCCTCTTTATTAAAGGTATTTTGGAAACGAAAGCATCGTTGTAGCGGATTGCATTAATGAGTTTTAAATGTATTGCTACTATGAGCAACGAGAAAGTATGATGAAGGCTAAAGGTTAAAAAGGACCCGATATTTAGCAGCCACACTATGTGTGACAGGCAGCCGGAAAGGTGCTTTAGAAGCCCTGAAACGACACCACAGAAATGCCACCTGACCGCCACCCTTGTACCCGATCAAAAGAGGTTACGACCAAGTAGCTCATGTCGCACAGATCGTCAACGATTATCTGTCCGACCTCTCTGGTCCATCTGGGCTTAAACACCGTGATGGTAGGGAAATGCACTGCGTGAAAATAGGTCGAGTATGTGGTAGGTAAAACGTTTCCGGATTACTGCACGTTGATGAGGTTTTGAATGTTGCCCCCCACCCCTTCTTTTTCCTCCCTTCTGCAGGTCACGTCGGAACACTGGCTGATGTATGGATGGACGACGACCGAACCGCCGACGAGAGGGGGAGAAGGGGAATGTGAGCATGGTCCTTAGGACAAATAAAAGTTTTTTTTTTATAAAAGGACGTAGACTTAAACATGACTGTTCCTCCTTAGAGCATAGCAATAGGAGGATGGACTGACATAGAGACTGGACAGGTACTGAGTGACAAAAATAAAATCGACTAGAAAAGACGCGTTAGATGAAATGACTGAACGTTTTGACTAGGTAGGGAAAGGACAAAAAGAAAAATTGTACGGGTAAGGGTTGCCACGGCACCATCCGCCTAGGAAGTTAGAAATGTCGCCGATGTTCAAAATGCACTACTCCCTTTCTCACACTCTTACAGATATAGCCAAGCTGTCCGACTGTTTTCCCGATCAATACTTGCCGTTGCCTCAGCCTGGAGAACTTCCCACCAAAGGAGGGAACAGAAAAATGGTTTAAGATCCAACCATGGGTAACTAGCATGACCAGGTTAATTTCCGATCAGCCAACGGAGGTGTGAGTATTGGTAATTGGGAACGCTCACAGGCGTGACAAACGAGAAGAAAAAGGGGGGAAAGGCAGAAAGAGCTAAGCACGTAGATAAATAGGATAGTAAAGATATGTAGGATATATATATAAAAAACAGATGTTGTAGACTAACAATTGTTTCCCGTCTTGTTGTGAATGTCTTGTCTATGTGTAATACATGTGCCGTCTTCCCTGTCTGAGTTTGTGTGTGTGTGTAACGTACGAATATATGTCTCCCCTCTGTCTATATCTGCATGTTACCTGACCTTTGCTGTTCCGTGTTGTGAACGCACTAAATGACCTATTTTCGTACACGTCTCTCTCTCCACCCTTCTTCCTCTCTCTCTCCTTACATGTCATACGTGTACCGAATGGCTCGTTTAGACTGCGGACGACTCTCACTCTCTTTGAGAGCCTCCCTATTTTCTGTCCATCTTTTTGGTAAAATTGTGCCCCACCGGCACCACTCCGATTTGATACGTATTTGAACACGAAGGTGTTCAGCGAAATTGACCAAAACTAAAATGACTGTATCTTGCCATGTTACTGCCTCTCCTTTCTGCAAAATGAATGAACTTGAATTGGCTAAGAAGGAAAGGACAGGTAAGACGACTAAAGTCCCCCAAATCAGGCCATTTCTAGGGGAACTGTATGTCAATGGCATCCTATGTCTGTTCTTCAGAGACGAACGCCAACGTCTAGATTGACACCCAAATACCCAGATTGCCCCACCCCTTTGCACCCAAGCGCAAGCGCCTGAAGCATCCCCGCCCCATTTTTGATAGAACCGCTTCCGTTGTCCCCGGTATAAACATAATGACCATGGGTAGCTGCTGACCCTTGAGGATATCTTGTTTTGCCCGACACTCGACGATAGCACCCCCGCCCTGTCTGAAAATGTTAGCCGGTTCTGAAGGGAAATGCTGCGCTAATGTTGAAAATGATGTAATGCACAGTTGATGGAAATATTATCTTGTCCTTACTTGAATCATAAATGGGCCAATGAATATACCTGCCATAAACTCAGTAGGAATGCTGACACATGCACTGCTTGGTAATAGACCTCTGACTGTGACCAATGACCATAAGGACTCAAATGCGAAAAATTGAGGGAGGAATTCACATGCGTAGATATCTTCTTCTGCCATTTCTCTAAAACACTGTCTTGTACTCATTCAAAGATGCACGATCACCGAAGGAGATGGGTCGGATGTGACGTACAGCCTGGCTACAGATCCTGGGACACGTGTGACCTCGACCAAAGGTGGAGCTGCAGAGCAACAAGATACGGACGAGACAGCACTTTCAACGTGGAAAATGAAAAATGACGGGCCGACCTGAAGCCCTCCGTCTGCTAACCCACGTGTGCCTGGAGTCTCCGTCCCCCTTCTCTGGGCCTGATTGATGGGCCTGCCTGCTTGTTATCCTTTGCTCCCTTGGTCCCTTTTGTGTGTCCCAGGAACTCTGACCCAACTCCGCTCACTCTTTCTCCCATTGACTGTTTGAACGACATCCACCCACCTTCCCACGTGACTTTTTGCCAAAGGAAAGAGCTGCAATTATGTGGGAAGAGGGTGTTGCAACAGAACTATAGGTGCCGAGCATAAGGCGCCACCAAACGGACTGTTTAGGGAACAGGACTGTGGTCTAACAGCAGAGGACTGACCGCACCCTGCGACGCGTAAGGATGGAACTGAGCTGGACCTATAGCTCCACCGCCGGTGCTCAACAGCGCCAACGAAAATACTCGGATTAGAGCCTACCAGTGATGGCTCGCTGATAAAAAGACACTGGGACGAAGAGATCTTGTGTATTGAGCTGAATTCCGCTCTCAACTACCTGGTCAAACTGTCCATTGGTCACATTTTTTTTACGTTTTCACGTTTAACTGTCAGGAACACACCGAAAATGTAATTTCGTATGTACTGCATTCTTCCCTTCACCTTAACTGTCTATGATTGTACGCCACATGTTAGTATCGACAAAGTGCTAATTCGTCATCGATGCTTGCCTGCCTGTAATGTCATCAGCTGTAAAAATGATTGCTGCTATGTAAAAAGGGGCGACTGTGAAATCTGACAAATTCGATGTACATAGACAGCATTCATTCCCCTTCTTCTCCCACTCCTCTCCTTGTGAGCACCATGGATACTGCAGATTATTGACTATATCACCCTGCCAGTAAGAACCCGTACCCCTATGCATATGTACAGCCATTCTAGGCACCATGACCTTTTTACCCATTAGAATCCCCAGCTTCCCTCCTGCGCGTATCTTGCACCCCCTCTCCCATGTATAAGGCCATGAAACCCGCTCCCTCTACGCGATCCTGATGTGAAAGGTAACCCTCCTGCTTGACCCAGGCCTTCCCCATTTCCCTCTCGAAGAAGCATCCTTCGCCTCAGCTGACATAGCCCCCCCCCCCCCAGTTGTATCTGGCTGCCCCTGTTCTCCCATGTACAGGTCATAAGATCTCTCTCTCTCTCTCACTGCGCGACTCTAGCCCTGCACGCACCCTGACCCCCTCCTTCTCCTCACATGAACAAGTCATAAACCCTCTTCTTCCGCAAAGCCCTGTCCTTGAGAGTCACGGCCGCGCCTGACCAGCACCTCCTTCCCTTCCATGAATGTCCCTCTGTTGACGAGCCTTCCCTCCGCGCTCGATTGTCCACGCAGATATGAATACCACTCCTTTGATGACCCCTATCCCCGAGTCCGGCTGACCACACATGTCCGAGGCCATCGCCTAAGCCAGGGGATACCATTTACTGCCCTTATTGTATGCCTAGCCACCCCACCCCCCTGGGCCATGATCAGGCGTACATCCTACCAAAACACTCAGCTGCGTGATTGCCCTCCCCTCTTATCAGCAGGTCAAAGGTCCCCATTGTGAACGTATGTGGAGTAGGATCGTCACGAGGATTATAGGAATGTTTTCCTTTTGCGACACACTGACCTGATTGTATCATCAAATGTCCTGCAAATGTATAAAAACCAGAGTCTCACGCTCACTTGTTAGAGCACCTCCCGAAAGACACTGTGTTTCGTGTCCGAAATGACATGCTCTCCTCATGAGAAATAAACTCTGTTCTTGATTCCTGCTCCCAGCGCCCGTCTCTTTATTTGATAATTATTCAGAATGGGAACTGAGAGGCGGTTTGCGCCAGCAGCCTGGGCATCGTTAGAATTATGGGCTCACTTTCCACACCGCTCCCTTGAAAAGGCCTGGAAAAAAGACCCAACCACTAGCACCAAGGACGCCTTCAAAAACGCCACCCGCACTCACCACCAACTAATCCGAAAGGCCAAGAAAACAGCATTCAAGGATCGACTTGACAACAACGCCCACAACAGCAAGGAACTTTTCAACATCGTCAAGGAATTTTCCAATCCCTCGGCCAACTCCAACGACATCACCCCCTCTCAAGCCCTCTGCGACTCCCTAGCCTCATTCTTCCACAACAAGATTGCAGACATCCACAACAGCTTCGACAACCAACCCGGAAACCAACCCACCCCACCATTTGCTGAACATTCTCCCCCCGTGAACACCCTTAACGACTGGAACCCAATCTCCACTGAGGACACAATCCGCCTGATGAATTCTATCCACTCTGGATCCCCCACAGACCCATGTCCTCACCACATCTTCAACAAAGCAGACTCCGTCATAGCACCGCACCTCCGAGACGTCATCAACTGCTCCTTCAACTCCGCCACCTTCCCGGAAGACTGGAAACACCCTGAACTCACCGCCCTTCTGAAAAAACCCACAGCGGACCCCACCGAACTCAAAAATTACCGCCCCATCTCGCTCCTTCCATTCCCGGCCAAAGTCATCGAGAAAGCTGTCAACAACCAGCTCGCCGCCTTCCTCGAAGCCAACAAATCCCTCGACTCCTCACAATCTGGTTTCCGAGCAAAACACAGCACTGAGACCGCCCTCATCGCAGCAACAGACGACATTCGAACTCTACTGGACAATGGAGACACAGTCGCCCTCATCCTCCTCGACCTCTCTGCAGCATTCGACACAGTCTGCCACAGCACCCTTTTACAACGCCTCAATCACATCGGAATCCAAGGAAAAGCACTGGAATGGATCACCTCGTTCCTCACCGGAAGAACCCAGAGAGTCCGCCTCCCACCATTCAAGTCCGAGGCCACTGAAGTCATCTGTGGCGTACCACAAGGATCCTCACTCAGCCCCACCCTCTTCAACGTATACATGAGCCCCCTCGCGGCCATCGCCCGCCAACACAACCTCAACATCATCTCTTACGCAGATGACACTCAACTAATCCTTTCTCTCACCAATGACCCCAGCACCGCCAAAACTAACCTACACGAAGGAATGAAAGAAGTTGCCGAATGGATGAAACAAAGCCGTCTGAAACTGAACTCAGACAAAACAGAAGTCCTCATCTTAGGTACATCCCCCTCTGCATGGGACGACTCCTGGTGGCCGGAAGCCCTTGGAAAAGCACCCATCCCGACAGACCACGCACGGAACCTAGGCGTCATCCTTGATTCTTCACTCTCAATGAACAGACAAGTCAGCGCCGTATCCTCTTCCTGCTTCAACATTCTTCGCATGCTCAGAAAAACATTTCGCTGGATCCCCACCGAAACAAGGAAAACAGTCACCCATGCTCTGGTCACGAGCCGACTGGACTACGGAAACACCCTCTACGCAGGCACTACCGCTAAACTCCAGAAGAAACTCCAACGAATCCAAAACGCCTCAGCCAGGATCATATTAGACATCCCACGCAACGAACACATCTCTGGTCACCTTAAAGACCTCCACTGGCTACCCGTCAATAAGAGGATCACTTTCCGACTGCTAACCCACGCACACAAATCACTCTACGACATCGGACCAGAATGCCTCAACTCTCGACTGTCCTTCTACACCCCCTCCCGCCAACTACGTTCTTCCAGCCTAGCCCTCGCCACTGTACCTCGCATCAACAAGACCACCATGGGAGGCAGATCCTTCTCATACCTGGCTGCTAAAACATGGAACTCACTCCCCGCTCACCTTCGCCTTACCCAGAACCACCTAGCATTCAGAAAGCTACTTAAAACGTGGATATTTGACAAGTAATCCTCTTCCCCTTTCTAAGCGCCTTGAGACCCTCTGGGTATGTAGTGCGCTATATAAATTCTCTGACTTGACTTGACATATAAGTACATTGTATATAAACGGCACATATAGATAAATTGTGTTGTTAAGAATTGATTGAAGATATAAAATTATTCCTTTTGGTTTATACAATACATATCTATGTTGTTATCTTGCTAGGTGTCATATGTTTTTATATAAGGATGAAGATGTGAAATTGAATATGAAGGTATGAGATGGTATGTTTGGTGTGAATGTTGTCTGTCCTGCGTGCATTTTAACCTTTAGAGCAACATGTATCACTGATCTAGGAAACATTGCTGTTTGTATATAAAATAAGAATATTTTAATGAATTTTTAAATGAGGGTTGTTAATAAAGACATGCATATGAAGAAGATGTATTTTTTCTGTGCCATACATTTTGATTTAACTTATAAATAAATAAGGTTGCCAGGGTTTTTTGCACTATAGGTATTTTGACACTCTTCTCACAATAGTGATTAATAAACAAAAGTAAATGTGCAGAACAGTTCCTTTTGGACCCTACAGGTAACCCTCTTGTGATGCAGCTATTGTTACATTATTCTCTGTTAACTAGAGCAAAACAGGGGAACTCTAGTAGCAGTGTTTAAGGTGCGTACTATTTTTGAATCCTTATGATGTTTGGTCACAAACCTGACTAACTACTCAAGAATGCTTATGTTCATGGGTGTGACATCCCACACACACCCATGAAGATGCAAGTCTGGTTGTGTGTCAGAATATCTCTGACAAAAATACTGCCTGCGCCATCTTTGTGTCCTAAATATTTAAAATATTGTCCCATGTGGTGTAGAGTTTGCATTATTAATTCCTAAAGGGACAATATTTGTGTAAACAATATTTATGGCGAACAAAGCAAACACAAAGAGATGATGGATGGAGCGCTGAAACTTTTCAGACACTCACCTCCAGTCACAGATCTGGGTTGAATCATCATCATTATTTAGCTCACTTAGTCACCTCAGTTCATACCCGGCTATATGCAAATCAGTCTCGACCCGTGCCTCATGGGAACTGCCAGCTCCGTCCATCATCTCCTTGTGTTTGCTAAACAATATTTCAGACATTATTGTTTTCAGCTGAAATTTACTCCACAATATTCTGGTATCAAACTTGTGTCAACTTGACTTCGTAGGTCGGCCCACACACATAGAACCTGTACATGTTCCCTGGTTTAAGTGGAAATTTTACTGGGGATCCTTTTTTACAAACTGTGGTGCTAGGTCTTGGAATGTTTTGCTACTGTCTATTCGTGAAAATAAGGAACCTTGGGGCATATTTACCAGGGCCTTATCACTGCTTTTTTTGACTTAAAAAGTAAAAAAAGCAGAGATAAAACTATCACCCTGTTTACAAGAGGGTGCTAACATGCATAATCGCATGTTAGCACCCTTTTCCCCAACGCCTCCCTTTGCATCTCTAACGAGATGCAAAGTGGGTGTCACTGAGCGTACCCCGGATGGACAACTTTGCAAATATCGCTGATGTTCACATCGCAATGTTTACAAGGCTGCCCCAGCATTTTAGCACACGTTAGTTTTTTGAGAAAACTACTGTTTTCTCCAAAAACTAACATCTGCTAAAATGCAAAGTTAGCTATCCCTAACATTGGGGTGGATTATGCTGATACGACCCTGTGGGTCGTATCAGCAAGGTTATCCCCGTTTTGCGGGGAACATTGCTGGAAAACCAGCGATGTTCCCTGCAAAACGGAGATAACCTTGCTATCTCTGGTATTTTAATCGCCCAGGAGAAACGCGTTGGTAATAACGTGCTACCAGGGCAATGAATTCCAGAGATAGCCAGCGATAATAAAATTATCGTTAAGCACGGCCAGCGATAATTATCATTGGCTGTTGATAATATGCCCCATCTTTATTTCTCTGAATGTCCATAGTAAAATGACTCTCCTAAAGTGTTTACAGAAGTCTCTGGTCCAATGTTAGGATTCTGAAGCTTAGTTGACTGATCATTGCACACAATGAAACAAAAACGAATTACTTGAGTACAAGAGATGGTCCTATACTTTTTAAATACAATTAGTTCTCTATGGATTAAGAAGGGTTTCATGTAACAAATGAAATCAATGGGAAAAGGAGGACCTTGACTTCAGGCCATGGACTGGTGACCGAGTAGGGCAAATCTACATATTGTGTAATAGGAAATGTTGGTATAGTTGCTTACATCTTTGTGCTTATCAGTGTTCAGTTTGTACAGGTGATTGCAGACAGTGAACATCCTGAATTTATTTTCATCATCATTCTTTGACTCAGAGCAAGAGAGAGAAAGTCAGAAAGGGAGTACGAAAAAAGAAAGGACGAGAGGCATAGCAAAACAATAACAAAAGGGGGAAAACAGAGATGAAAAGAACCTGTAACAATGAGACAAGGTAACTGGAAGTATAGGGTGGTGGAAGAAAGATGTATGAGGTGGAATCAAGACTAGGCAGCCTTGGTGTTCGGCAACGTTGGCATATGGCTCCTCGAGGGGCAGGCACCTACGTGAAACTTTGAGCAAGAATGTTTGCTTATCACAGTTCTTGATGTTGTTGTTTCTTCTTGGTTGTGAATGTCCCGCTTATATGTATGACATGGCTTCTGGTAATACCACAACTGTTCCCCACATCTCCCTTCAGGTCAGATAGTATACAGTTTTCCCAGGCCTGTGGTTATACCCACTCTTTTGTGGGTTGACCCAACCGCAATGCTTTTTGGTCACTCTCTTGTAAACAGCTTCCTAAATCATAAACCATGGGATATTCAGATAAGTAGACGTTTCCGTGGAGACAGCCAGTGAATACTATCCGGGCTGCACTGTGAGTCTGATTCCATCGTGAACCATTAGCTTTCAAACCACACTTATTCATTATTCATTGGCAGCAGGAAATGGCAGACACACAGAACATTATGGCGGATTAGGATCTGTACTGCAGCTTGCAAGAAAGCGGGTTCCACTAGCCAATATGAAAAAATACGGAGTGGCTCTTAATACAAAGGCTTCAACTGTCCTGTCTCTGTTGTGTCCTCCCATATTTGCCAACTTCTAAACATTGAGTAGGAGGCAGGTACTTGTGCCGAGCACTGCTTGTGAGACACCTCCACTCTCCCCTATCCCACCAAAAATAAAACAGTCTGCTGCCGGTGTCCCGGGGTGCTTTCACAACCAGTAATGGACATTGGGTTTGCAGAGACTTAAAACAAGAGCCGGAAACCCACTCTATTCAGGGGTTTCCAGCCAAAGTTTTCATCCACTGTGTGATACTGGCTTCTCATCGGGTGATCCAGTGAAGGAAGCCCATATCATGTGACACACAGTGGCACCATGTGTGTTGAAAGGCCTATTGAAATCTCTTGAAAAAGGTGAGGAATGCTCATGTACAACAAGTTCAAAAACGGAGAGGAAGTATTCACTTGCAAAAAAATGAAAGTTTCAATGCAAAGAAATGTAATATATCAAATATCTTAAAACTTCATCTAATATGGCACTATACTAACACAAGGAGCACAGATTGTACATATATATGTATCTTTCAACGTTCCCATTTTTCAAGGAGAACCATGGTAAGCCACTGGCAGTGCCACAGGAAGGAAGAAACACGTCAGTGTTTTATGCTTATGTCTTCTTTAGTGGTTATGCAGGAATTTGGCAGCCATTTTATTAAATGTGATGCATTCGACAGCTGCCAAAGACGCCACATAGTTCTTCCAGCCAAAATCTAAATTTGTATTGCATGCTGTGCGAAAGTCATCCATTTTGCCCGGATCACCTCTATTTCTTTACTGATACTTGTGGTAACTGACTCTGACTGCCCTAGGCTAGTGCTCTGACTGCCCAGGGCTAGTGCTCTGATTAAAAAGGTATATGGTAATTAAGTATAAGTACAATTGCCAATGACAGACCCTGTAAGAACTTTTGCGCCGCCGCCGCCGGTGCGTCACTTTTTGTGACGCACCAGCAGCGTACAAAATGCGCCTTGTTGCGCCATATTTAAAAGGTGACGCATCTAGGTAGATGCGTCACTTTTTAAACCCCTGCGCCACATTATACCTGCATCAGGTATAATGTATGCAGAGGGGGCGTTCCCCCGCAAAAAGCCTCGTAATAGTGACGCAGTGAAATCTATGAGATTTCACTGCGTCACTTTTAGGATGCTGTTGCGTCAAAATCTTGCGCCTGCCTCACAGCAGGCGTAAGGCTGACGCAAGCCCTTTCACATGGGGCTTTCCCAATGTGAAAGGACGCATTGCTGGAGTTGCGTCACTTTTGGGACACACTCCAGCAATGCGTCACTTTTGCGCTTACAGATGCGTCAGAAATACTGACGTATCTGTAAGTCCTTGCGACATGGTGCGTCATACATTAAATATGACACATCATTGGTGTCGCAAGGAGTGCGCAGTGAAAAGTGACATATCGCTGTTTTCACGCAGCGATGCGTCACTTTTCATAAATGAGGCCCCTAGTATATAGGAAGGCAGGGAGATTTAAAGGCCCAGTAAATTACCTGCACAGGAGTGTGCACTTCTGTGTTGCCTGCTATAGTTGTTAAAGGCAGCCCTGCTGTGCAGTCTGTCTTTTAAATTAAATTATATGAAAATCCAATTCTGGAATTAAAGGTACTTCCAAAGTGGTAATTTACCTTATTCTTACACATACGTCTCCCCTAGGTGCTCCAGGGGTGGGATGCAAAGTAACTATAAGCAGGGATATTAGAAAAGATGTTGTATATACCCTGGTGAGGAAAGAACTGCCAATTTAATTTTTCCCCATTGTATGTATTTCGCTCCATAGGCTAATGCTGGAATATTTTTTTTTAAGTATACATTTTGCTAGGAAGTAGCTAAAATTGTCATTCAAGGACTTCAATGATTGGCAATGGTAAATCCAACAACTTGACACTGTTGAATTTATCAACATAGTTCAGAAAAGAAATTATAGAACTTTCTTTTCTGTAAGCCTAACGCCAGCCTTCTAGCAGCCTCTCCTGATTGGTCAGCCTTAACAGACTTAGCCAAGCTACTTTGATGAGGTGATAAGTGGCCTGCGTAAAGCATAGTTTATCTGATCAGGGGTGCTCTGCAGCTGCAGAGAAAAGGCCAGGTCGGGCTTGGTAAATCAAACTGAGCTTCAAAGAGAGCAGGACAGTAAGCAATGCCAGCCATGGCTAACTCCCCCCCCCACCTGTACCCCCAGCCAGATGGCAGGCCCATGAATGGAATTTGCAGAGGGTCCAGAGGGGGAGTAATAATGGGAATGATCCACACCAGTAGGCTGGTTTAGGCAGGTCTTACTCTCCTGGAGAGGAATTCTCAATCTTGGATTTTAAAGTGCAGTGCTATGTAAGAGAAGAATATGCCACACTTTGGAGGAAGCTGTCATGCTTTTGGGTGGCAACCTGCACCTCACTGGGCAGGGGTGCCACCCTGCGTGTCGCCTGAGATCATTGAATAAATATGTGGGAGCTGCATTGCAATTTGGATCTGCTGCCTGAAACTACAAGAAGAAGGACAGCCCTGTTGGAACCCTAGTCTGCACCCCAAAAGATTGTAATCTGAAGGACTGCTCTTGCTGCCCACTTGGAACTACAGCCCTGAGGACTCTGCTCTGCTTCAAAAAGGATTAGGGAGTGGAATCCCTGAAAGCAACAGGTTAATAGAGCGTCCCTGCACCATCTCCCTCAAGAAGTTCCCAGCCTGGAGTGCGTCCAGTGGACTTTTAAGGGTATGGGCAGGTACAATGTGGAAATTGCAGTCCCAAACTCCCAAGGACCATCTCAGAGCTTCGAGACCATTGGATTGTGTTTTGCACACTTTGAACCCTCAAGGGGAACTTCATGAAGAGGTTCTAGGAGTTTAGAGAAGTTTGGAGCAACTTTTGGAAAAGGCTCCATAAGGGAATCGACCCGACATCAAAAGTCAAACCAGCTACCTTCAACCGCGGCCCTATGTGGATTTCAGGTTCATCCCACTGAAAGCTCTGGATCTCCAGACTTCCAGGATTTGGCCAGTATCTTGCAGAGTAGCAATCTGATGAGGTTGCATCAAAATTGTCCCACTGCAGGGGACCACACGACATCAATAGAAAATCCTCCCAAAATGTTTCTAAGTCAGAAGGTAAAATGTTTGCCCGGGCCTCCCACGTAGTGCATCTGGCCTAAAACTTTGACTTTGTCCTGGTCAAGCGTGACCAGATGTCCAAATTTGGTGCTATATGTTTTTAAGCACTAGAAAGTGTCTAATCTTAAAAAATTCATATCTTCTGTTCCCTACATTAGATTTTTGTCATTTTGGTATCATTCTAAAGATAAATACATTTCCTATTTTTATAAACTGGTGTGGGATTTTTATTGTGTGTTGTGCCTTACTTATTTAATGTATTGGTGTTCTTTAATGCTTTATATACCTGTCACTTGAGTTAAGCCTGCCTGCTCGCAGCCAGCTACCAAGGGTTGAGCCAGGGGCAAATGTATTAAGACCTTGACTGGACCTTATATTGTGCTAATGGCCTTATTGCTAGTGGTAAGTGCATACTTACCCCTACTAATATTCCACCTACCAACACATTCTTTTACAGATTCTTGTCCATACTGCACACCACCCTCTACCGAGGGGACCAATGTTATCTAGGTATATCATTCTGCAGTGTTCCCAAGCATAGACAGCAATATTGCAAACAAGCGGGAGTACACTATCCAATGGTGCACAGTATTATTGTTGCATTAAGCCAATTTAAACCAAGGTGTACTTACAAGACAAACACAGTGACAGGAAAACAAGAATAAGACATTGCAACAACTTTTTCACACATAAAGGTCATTTGAATGAGTCATAGCAGCATTCTTCATTCTCTTTCAATTGGTTTTCTCTGTGCATCCTCTGTCTTTAATTACACTTGTATTTTTCTAGTACAATTGAGCAGTATGCTGAGTATCACCGCTGTGTGGAGCCTGGAACTCTTAAGTGAGATGTATTTGTACAGAAGCCAGTAACATAATTTACTATGTGCGATATATCATGGCAACCACCCACTCAACAAACATTCCCACTGGCCGCAACAACCACATACACCATCGACCTCAAGGTGCTCATTGACACCCCTCCAGAGTAAAATATACTTCTGAATTATTTGGTCTGCGATAAGTGGTTGGTGTATCCACTCCCTTAAGCTGTGCAGGGACCTACATAGGTGTCACAGTGCTTTTCAAGAAAATTGCATTTGTTTACTACAGGGACAGGATTTTCTGTTTCCTGTACCAGTCTTATTTCATTCCATACATCAAAGTTCCAAGAGAACACATGGGAACAATAAATACTGACTAATACATCCCTGTCCTCATTTAGTATGCAACACAAAAGCCCCACAATCTGTTGTTGTGATTTAGAGAAGCCTCCTCTCAAGAGCAGCAAATCTAATTCTCCAATAATTCACAAGCTATAAAAATGCAAAGAATAAAATGCTCTCTAGCATGTTGCCTTGCAAATCTTAAACTACCTTGAGAGAAGTATTGCCGGCCAGGAAATAATTATTTATATATTTATTTATGTCTTTTGTGCAGCAACAGACTTGTCACCACTCTGGGCACCTTCCAGATCAGGAGCTTCCAAATAGTGATCATCAATTGTATGGATTCAAGATGGTGGCACACTGGTAGAGAATGTGATGTATGCACAAGGTCTCGAGACATTCAGAAATAGTTCCTGGTTCAGGGGTCTCCTCAGTAGAGGAATAAGCTCATGAATTTGATTTGATAATATGTTTTGTGTAAGATACAAAGGCACATAATACAGTAACGAAGGTTGCCCAAACAACAACATGTATTGACAGTCCCATTAAAACATATTTGTGAGCATAGAATCGTCTGAAGGTGAAAACGTTCAGGGTTTCCTTGCAGAGTAGAAGAATTGGAATGAGCTCAGGGTGTACTAATACACAGTGATCTCTACCCTCAGTGACATTTCTGTGTGATTATTGTGCTTCAACAGCAGATTGTGTGGGTTTGCCTATACTTCATATTTCATGTGGGCACAAATTGAAGTGTCATGTTCGGTTCCTGATTTCAAAGTGGGGGTATATATCAGACTAAGAAGGAACAATGCCACCTCCACGGTCAAACCACTGGCTGCCTATTAAGTAGAGGATTTAACTGAAGACATTTGTCATGCCGATGTAGACCTAAACAATAGTGCTACCAAATTCTTGCTTTAAATGTTCCTGCCAACCCACATGATTAAATGATTATCTTCAGCTTCCCAGTAAGCCCATATTCAATCCCAGTCAGACTAAAAAGGCGTGCACAAAGGCACTACACACTCAAGGCTCAGCCATTTGGAACTCCTTCCAACTCTGTTTAAAGACACATTTTCAGAAATTATTTGAAATGCCTACAGGCACACTTCTTTTTTAAACATAGGAACATGACATAAATCTAGCTTCTGTTTGTTGTAAACTCTTCACCATTAGCGCTAAAAAACATTGAACGATTTGCAGTAGTGAGATGCAAAAACATTCAATAAAAGAAAGCATATGCTCCACTTGTTCTCCATTCTATCCATCAATTGTTGTTTTTGCATTTGTCGCCCCGAGTGGGATGGGTATGCTCAGACGTGAGTCCCATGATCTCCACACCACTGGAGTCAAGCTATCCTGGCTGAAGACGGCTGATAGCCAGAAACCAGTCCTAGGATGCTTGATTCTGGTCCAGGAAAGACATGGCTTGGTAGTTCGGGCTGGACTGTTCCCATGATGCACAGGGTCAAGGCTGATTTGCATATGGCCATGTCTGAACTGGGGTGGTGTGGAGTGCAAAAAAACTATGGATTTAGGCCCAGATCTTTGTACTGGGGTGAATGTATGACATTGTTCTGCATTCTGTCCATCAATTGTTGTTTTTGCATGTGTCACCCCGAGTGGGATGGGTATGCTCAGACGTGAGTCCCATGCTCTCCACACCACTGGAGTCAAGCTATCCTGGCTGAAGACGGCTGATAGCCAGAAACCGGTCCTAGGATGCTTGATTCCGGTCCAAGAAAGACATGGCTTGGTAGTTCGGGCTGGACTGTTCCCATGAGGCACAGGGTCAAGACTGATTTGCATATGGCCATGTCTGAACTGGGGTGGTGTGGAGTGCAAAAAAACGATGGATTTAGGCCCAGATCTCTTTACTGGGGTGAATGTATGACATTGTTCTGCATTCTGTCCATCAATTCTTGTTTTCCACTTCTTTTTAGGTCTCGCCAACAGGCAGGTTTTGGCTATCAGGGGCCATATTACATAAACAGTGCATTTTCCTGGTTAGATCTGGGTGCTCTTTTGAAAAGGTGCACCCAGGGCTAACCAGGAAAATGTGTCCCATTATAGTGAAATGCGCTGCTTCCAGGGCAGCTGCGAACCTGCACTGGGGGCGGCTCATTCAGGTCAAAAACTGTACAACTAGTTCGATGCCGCTCCATGTTTCCCAGTGCAGTTGAAAACCCATCTGCAATTTGAAGAGGGATCAGGGATCCCCTTGCAGGCAGATGCAGTGAGTGACTGCACCTGCCTGCAAGGAGGTTTCTGGGGGGTCATGTGACCCCCCCTCCAGAGGGCTGTCACCAGGGGGCGGACTAATAATAATCCATATTTGTAAAGAGCAAACACATCACCAGTTAAGGTTGCAAGGCAGTGGGGGCTGCCGGGGAGATTAAGCGAGCTATTGACCAGAGTCACATTATGCTGAGCTGAGCTGCCGCCAGCACCAGGGATCGAACCGTGAGCACCGCGCTCCGAAGTCAGCCACTACGGCCACTGCGCCATACCTCTCCCTCTTACAGTGTGCCTCTTGACAGCTTCTTTGCCTCTGCACCCGAGTCTGTTATACAGTGCAGGAACAGAGTCAAAGGGATTCCCTGATTTGCATGGGGCTATGCCTCCATGCAAATAAAAGACTGCACTCTGATGATACTGCTGGAGTTTTATGAGCGCTATCGGTATTACAGAAGGGGCAGCACAGGCGTCTGAGACCCCTTCTGCAATACCAAAATGCCCCAGGGGTTCGCAAAGCGGGGGCAAACACCTAGTGCACCCCTAGGGCTCTCCGGTAATATGGCCCTTGTTGTTGACAATACAAATACCCACAGTAGGTTTTGTGTAGGTCCATTGGTTATCACTGACTGGATTTCATATCAGTCATATTTGTTTGCTTATTATTCGATGGCTTCCTTCCTCTTCTGCGCTTTGCCACTCCCATGAAGCATAGATTCTTTAGAGGATTTCCACGTCTCACAAACAGGAAGCCACTTTTTTCTTCTTCTTTCTGCACTTCTAAAGAGTGCATGTTTTCCTTGGTCTCCCCTTGTGTTTTGCTTCCCATCTCAGATAACCTCTCTCCACATGTTATGATTTGCTGTCGCCTCCCCCTCCCCAGCTCGTCCATTGCTTCTCCCATCATTCACTAAAATGCCTTTTCTTTTCTTTTTCAATATCTTGTCCCTTTGCCAACCCCCCCCCCCGCCGCTCCTCTGCTCCGCTGGTATCCTATCCACTTTTCATAAAAAATTCTTTAAACATTTTTGGCGGGTCAGGCAGCTGCATTTTGGAGCATTGTCAGTCCTTTTCCAAATTACGTTTTAACACTCACTTCATTTGTAATTGTTTTTGTAATCTTTATTTATCACTCCAAGATTGCCATCCGCCAGTGTGGCAAGGTATGTAAAAAAATGAATGGCAGCTGCACCATTTATTTATTTATTTATAAAGCACATTCTTTTTTGGAGAAAGATCTGAGGTTTCAGGAGGAGAGAGTTAGCACTCCGAGAAGTTCTACCCCCTCTAGATAATTCTAGCTTTTGCACTAGATAACTGGGGGTTTTGAAGTGGAGGGCTTTGTAAGACAGACAGGCAACCTTTAGCTGAATTCCTGCTTCATAGGGTAACCAAGTTAGGGATTTTAAGACTAGCATAGGTGTGGTGGCGTGGCACACGTGGTGATGCATATACACTTTTATACATCATCATTTGGTTTGGAACAGCAAAATTCATTTTTGTGGTGTACAAAACAGCTCTTGCAGGACAGAAACGACCCAAGGTATTCAAAACATGAGTTTTCAGCTGAAATCAGGATACCTCACCCACTAAAAAGTTGGCTCTAAATTGTATTCTCTGGTACTTGGGAATATTTACAATAAGTAGGACCCTCTGATTCCCAAAAATCTCTTCAATAGACTGCAGAAGTTACCAGCTAGGTCTAAAGTTATGGTCTTAAAGCCGAGTGACATGACGCTGCCTTTATGCAGATGGCATAACTTGCTGGTTTCACAATAGGTTTTATTTAAACCTGTGACACTACTGCATGAATCAATGACCTCAGATCATATGAGGCATTTATTCATCCACTACTCTCCAGGTGGATATGGTCATCTCTTCTCTAGGGTTTCCTTTTACTTGTGAGATAGTCAACAGTTACCAGAGGTGCATGTCGTGTTCGCTTACCGGAGCTGGGAAAGGAATGTAGGATGTTGCATTTTAGCAAAAAAATCAAAAATATATTTACTCTGTTACTGGGCATCATGTTCCAAGTGGGACTACCTGCCCAGTTAATGAGCTCATTAGCGCTTCGACAACAGTTATTTAGATGCATTTCTATATACATTCTATGCTAAATTAAGCTATTTGGCTTTGTCAAAATTCCACACCACAGATAAAATATTTTATAGACAGATATTGCAACATATATTCAAGACAATCCTTTTTACTCCGGAAGCTTCTTCCCAAGTCAATTTGGGCATCTTTTCCATTAATTAATTTTGAAGCTGAACTACGGCTGTCACTTTCTGAAGTACAACGTTTAGGAGATTTGCGTTTCTTGTAGTGAAGATCAAAAAAGGCATCAACTTCGAAAATACCATTCAAGCTGATTTTGCAAGTTCATTAATATTGAATCAGGCGTGAGAGACACACTAGGGAACAAGGACAGAGCACGGAGTGCAGTGAACTTAACAGAATGTTGCCTTCCCCAGCAGCTGCATGAGTGCACGTGCTGCCACAATCTGGGAGCCCTGTTCCCAGGCATCAAAACTATCATTTGAAGTAGTGAATAGATGTGAATGTTTATGTATTAAACCCGTGCTATAATACTAGAAGGCAGCAAGTACGTTTCAGTCTTGCATAAAAGTAAGGGTGGGTGGCGAACTCCGCATCAACAGCGGAGTTTACGGAGTTTTGCCAACTCTGCTGGGAGTGCGAAGTTCGGCAAAAAAATGTCTGATTCCCCTGTGTGGCAAAGTTTGCCCGTACTCCCCACCCCTAATCCAAGCAACCAAGCCCTGCTGCGGCCTGAGTCCTCCTGACTGGGATCTTGGCGTGGCGTTCTCCTAGCCGGGCTATCTCCTTATCCTCGGCGGTGCAGGATTCTTCTTCTCTAACAGTCCTGGCTTGTAATCATGAAACTTCTTCGCTGTAGGACTCGCAGGGACTGTGCATGTGCACGCATGGAGAGTGGAGACCGGGTTAAGTTCTCCACTCTCCATGTGTACTAATGCACAGTCCTCGTGAGTCCTGCAGTGGAGGGGTTTCATTAGTTAAGCCCCAGCCAGGAGTCAGGAAGGACTGGAGAAGAAACACCGTGGATCACCGCCACGGGTGACGGCACAGGTAAGCTGTTTAACCAGGTTGCAGTCTGAGGATTGGGAACCCTCCAGGTCTGCATGCATATGGCAGAGCAGAAATCCACAGAGTTTTTAGGCAACTCCATGGAATTCTGCGTAGTGTCACTCTGCCAACCCTGTCCACCCTTACATAAAAGTACGCAGAGAAACCCAGCAAGGAACATATTGGTGGGATCCCAGCAAAAGGTTGGACCCTTGGCTCCATGAGCCAAAAAAGATGGCCAGGAATGGGGTCCAGAGATCTTACTAATAACTGTGAATGATTCAAGCTTTCCACTCATCCCTTTTTTATTTTTCTTGAAGTAATGCCCTAGGTGTGACCAGAAGTGGGTTCCATGTTTGTAGTGCCATAGCACTCCAGCCATGCCTCACTCATGAGGCTCAACATGGCCACACCCCCTCAGGGGCTGTTTTTGTTCTATGTTCTGCCTTGGGTTGTGGGGGTCTTTTGGGCCGTGGGGTTTCTATTGGGACAGGACAATGCTGATTTGCATAAGGTTTGCACTTGTCTGCACCGGCATAGTGAGCAAAAATTACAGAGTGCAAGCAGCACAGAGTAGTAATCACTGTTGAGATTAATTTAGCCCATGGCTTTTTGGTTTTTCCGAGTTGCTGGAAGCTCAGAGATATGCCCCTGAACACTGATGCACACATAGGGATACCAAAACACATCTGCGCTTCGCATAGTTCAAAGTTGTAGGATGACGCCTCTCTGCTTATGCTTGAGTTACCTTTATTTTGTTTCACAAAATGCACTTGCGGAGGGACATTTACAATGTTTGAATCCAGATGTGGCATACATAAGAACTACTCTAATCGTAGGGAAGAGAAACACTAGGAAGAGATGGTCACTTACAGAGTCTAGAGAGGATATAAGGAAATGTGCCATTCCCCAGAGACGGCCCCATCAAAAATTAACTGGTCAACAGAGACTACTAAAGGTGAGGAAAAGTTGACAGCTGTGGCGGACCACAGTGTCACCGGTTGGTGTATTGCAGCTGGAAAGCACATTTATTACAACAACTGAAGGCAAATTAAATATAGGAAAGGGCTATAAGAAGAAGGAACTGAAAGTTTAGTTAGGGTGGGAGCTGAAACATATCAAACAACATAAGGAAACAATGCTTACCTAGGATGTATGTCATGACTCTTTATGGGGACAGTCATGTAATCTTAGCGCCGGGACACCTCCATCGGAGGTAGCTGCGCGCTCTATAAGCTCCATAAATAAATAAATAAAATAAATGACAACGTGGGCTTTACACCGCGCTACCATTACAACGCATCCATCACAACGCAAGTCCTTATAACAACTTGCGCTGTAGGTGCTGGATTTAGGAATAGTATAATTTACTATTCCAACTCCAGCCTACATAACAGTAGGGAAGGTGTTGCAATAGTAAATCGTACTATTCCTTAGTATATAGCGCCATCCAGTGCAAGTCGCTGTAACAACTTGCATTGCGATGGCTGCATCGCAATGGTAACGTGGTGTAAAGCCCGCGTTGTAATGGCTGTCTCCCCTTACCTATGACCAATTATCAACGAAAAATATGTCAGCCAGTGAAGAAAGCAAAATTAATGAAAGGTTTACATACCAACAGGATGATAATATGTCATAAATTGAAGCTGCTGGGAGTTGCCTGGTAGTAGGTCACTGAGCAGACGATTACACTTACTCTTCAAAGCATTGGAACTCATTAGCTAAGGACTTCCACCAGTAAAGAAAATACAAGTTCAGTCAAAATTAGGCCCTCATTAAGAGTAGCCAATTAAAAAAATACTTTATTTCTCTCCCTCTGAATCCATAAACAGGAGTCCCAGTAATTTCAGGCTGGGGAAATAACAGGAATATGGTTTTTTGGGGCACAGCATGCAGAAATCTGACTTACTGTGAGGATGTTTGCATGCTGTTCACGGTATTCCACAGAGATGTTGCCTGCTTACAGCAGCTGGAATCCCCATGTTGAATATCAATGAACAGTTGTGTTCCCACTAAACTCATAATTCCCATGTGGCCGGTAACTCCTGGTAATGAGCCCATCGGATTTAACGTCCTACTCATAATGAAGGCCTCAGTGATAACCACACCCAGCACTTACTATAGTAAGGGCAAAATACAGCTGGAAACAACTTTAATATTTATTTCAAAGGCAACATTTTCCCCCCTGAGGCAAATACTCAGTATCCTCACCAGTGTCCCTTCCATCTATTCCTTGGTAGAGGTCTTTAGGTTTTTCATCCTACTCATATTCATTCACGAGCAAAAAGTTCAACTCTGCCCATGCAAAAATGGGTTAGTACATTTCCCTGGAAATCTCGTGATATCCAATGCATTATTCTCAGATGGAATCCTAAATTATTTGTGGAATAATATGTACTTTTCATTAAACTAATTCATTTACTTTTTCAGCTGTTTAATTTCTCTTTTTGTGTGTAATGTGGTATTCATGATTTACCAAATGCTTTGAACCATTTTATTCATACGTGATTAGTAAAGTATGATAATGCCCAGGACAGAAAACATTTTTATGATTCTGAGACAGACGTAAATCTGTATTTAGACGATATATTAACAACTTCACACAGACCATCACCATTCACCCCAACATAGCAATCCATCATGGAAGTGATTTAACCTCTCTCAAACAAAGATCTAATGGTCAATACATTCTTTCACACCTTGAAAGCCACAACTTATGAAAATGACATGCTGACTTAGTAAAATGAATTACAGGAGAATCTCTATCCCCTGACTCCACAAAGGAATTGTCTTGCTCATAAAAAGCATGTTCCTAGCTGAAGTTGAACCAGTAATATTTCTTCTTCTTGGACAAATCCTGAAAAACAAGCAAACTTGATTGATCATTTACCTACTTCACCCACCATTGGGAAAATAAACAGTAAGGCAGTCTACATTCAACTACAGGTACAGATTAACAATAGCTATCAATTGTCGGTTCAGCCCTGAATGCTTTGGCACCGAAACTACAACCACACAAATCGGTGACTACACTCCACTCACCATAGAAACATGCTTCCTGAGAAGTTTGTGGAAATGTTGATTTGGCACTCCAGGCCAACTTGACCCCATGCCTTTGGTTTGATGACACCGTCCTTTGCTGATTGTTCTTCATCCTTCAACCTCAGCAGCTGTTGATACTAATCCAGGTAGGACCATTCGGATCACAATGTCTCAGACTCATCTCAGGTACCCATCAATCTTCCACCCTCTTCCCTGTCCTTTTCAACTCTATATGAAACCATTCGGAGTCCTACTTTCCAATTAGGGTATGGAAATACACCAATATGCAGATGACATCCAACTCCATCTGAAGGTTTTCAATTTCAATGACAACCACATACTAAGAAAATGCTCCTCCCTCGTCTAAGCCTGGGTGTTAGGCATAAGGCTGAAAGTGACCAAAACAGAATTTCTCTACGTTGACAATGACACTTATACATCCCATTTGCAGGAATGGTTTACCAATTTGTAACAGGATGGCCTACCCACCAACTTGCCACAGATTCCAAATCACTCAACTTCACAGAATCTTGAACAAGAGTGACCTCTCGTTCAGGATTTGCAGACTCATGATAGTGCAGAAACAATGTTTTGATCTACCAGTGTCTTGGAAAGCAAACTCTACATGCCAAAGAAGACCTCAGAACTACAGCTCTAGCTCTGATTCTCTCCCACCAGGACTGTACGGACACCTCACATGCCAGCGTCTGAGATTCCACCCTGGATGAGCATCTTACTGCCAGGCTCATCAGTTAATTGAAGAAATCTGAGCACATCACCCTAACTCAGACTGGATACACAGACACCCACTTACAAGCATCATCTTCAAGACTAGCTGCATCACATACACGCAGATACCAACCACTGCATCAGCCTACCTGGCCATGGAGCATAGCACCGTACAAGGCCAACAGGAAACAAAGGGGCTTATTTACAAGCCCCTTGCACCACCCGTACGTCACTTTTCCCATGTTAAAAATTACGCAAAAGTGGCGCGAGAGGCTTGTAAATAATCCCCAAAGAGCTGAAACAGTGTCTGATTGAAAGATGAGGACTCAGAATCTGGAATAGCATTCTTTGGCATATTGATATGCAAGGTTCCCTCCTGCAGTTCAAAAAGTAGATGAAAACTCTTCCTCTAAAGGTGCGCCGTTAGACACTGATTAGAATCCTCCCCATTTACAAAGTTCAGACACTAGAAAATGCTTCCGCATTGCGAATCATTGTAAAGCTCTCCCTAACTTCAGGCTATTGTAAATGTTATGTTATGTTATGTTATGTTATGTTATGTTATGTTATGTTATGTTATGGGCGCTTATATCGCGCACAGCTGCTCCAGCGAAGGGGTGTCCTGGCGCTTGACAAGGTAAACAACACATCACAACTAGAAAGTAGGAACTAAAAAGGCCAGGAGTCTAAGGAAATAGGAAGGTCTTGATGACCCTACAAAATGAAAGAAGATCATCCAGTGCACGGATCTTTAAAGGAAGGGAGTTCCACAGAGCCGCAGCTCGCACTCGGAAAGAGCGTCCACCCGCACGGCTAAGCTTGAACCGGGGCACCACTGCAAGTACCTGACCCAAAGATCGTAAAGAGCGGGCAGGAACATACAGAGACAGAAGGTTCATTAGGATCTGGGCAGAGGAGCCCTTGAGGATTTTAAAGGTCAAGCAAAGCACCTTGAACTGAATCCTCTGCTTAACCGGCAGCCAATGTAGGGAGTGCAAAGTGTTGGTGACGGAACAGAACCTGGGCAGCCCCACCACTGCTCTGGCTGCCGCGTTCTGAACCCGTTGCAGACGGGTGATTTCAGCCTGATTAACCCCTACCAAGAGGGAGCTGGCGTAGTCAAGCCGCGAAATCACCGTCGCCTGCACCACTAGCTGCCTAGTCACTTCATTGCTCCGAATCCGGGTTTGTGATTTACAAATACCTACCCATACAGAACCTCCACGTGCTTCAATCCCAAACAGGGGGCAGTGTTATGTCATGGAATACACCCAACCACCCCTCCCGCCTAGAATACAAAACAGGAAACGAAACATTCTGTGTGAAATGACAGACTGGAAAACCGAAACGTGGCACAGCTGCTGACATGGGAGTGCTGAGATGGAGTCAGGTCTGACTGTGTGTCAGGGACAGTAAACACTAATATTTTAGAGCCCTGTTTGCATATCCCTTTCTTTAAAATTAACGGTCAAATATATATGTCCAAGAGATGGAAGACGTATAGGAAGTGTGTGTCCAATTGCTGTGCAAACTGTTGACTACCGACGTCAGGCTATATGGACCACAATCATTTCCAGAAAGTCCTCTCACGGTAGCCATACAAAACCATGGGGCACCGACTAGCAGTTTTGGGGTACTTCCTAAAATCCGGAACAAATTGCAAAGCTGCAAATTTGCGTTAGTAAGGGGTTGTAAACATGGCTTTAAGTGGTCCTGGTTCTGTCGTGCTCAGCACCAGCAGTTTTTAAAAGCAGGTGACGAGACGGGTCCCTATTGGGCTCTCCATTGTTACCCTCAGGGTGAATCCTTAATTCTGCAATAGTGCAACCCGTCACTGCCTTTAATGAAACATCAACGAAACTCGTTTTTCAGTTTTATAAAGGGAAAACTCGAGAGAGCTTTACATATAATATTCATGTTTTTGAATCACAGGACGCCAGGCTCTAACCTCTTTTTTCAGCCCGAAGGTCCGCTGCACTAGCCTTACACCAGCCGCAACCTCGCTCACAAGAGAGATGAGCTTTTTTCAGTAGTATATACAACGAAGTGATAGTTGTTGCTTATTTATCTTATGCAACTAACAACTATTGACATAGCCAATAGCCATGGCTTGTTGTAGGTGTAATGTTACTTGTTGTATTATATATCTGATGGACAGGAGCAGCAAAATACCAGTGGGGCCCTGGCTGTACATAAGCAGGTTGTGCAGTTATGATGGAATGGGGAGTAACACACAGACCGTGCACGTTATTCCCCATTTACAGCGCGCTGCAAACACTTCATTTGCGCTATTTGCTGCCCTCACTTGCTCAGGCTTTGAGATGGAAATCATATGAGAAACGACCTGCATTGTGGACACAAATCATAATCTCATTTGGGGCGCAAAGGAGAGTTAATGCCCCAAACTGGATTAACAGGTCACCGTGATCTGGGCCTCATTGAGCTGGTATTCACCCCAGTTAAAAGGCGGCTGCGCATTGAAACAGCGTCAAGTAGAAGGACGACGAGACTCTCTCCCTATCTTATCTCGTGCTCACTGCTCACTCGCTGCCGTGGAATTAGTTAAATAATATCAGCTCGAGTTGTTCTAGAGGATCCTCCCTCCTGCCCTGAGAGCATTGCACCAAGTATACACATGGCGTCAACCAGCTACGTTGGCGTCCCCGTTCTGTGCTTCTTGTAAACAGAGCGGGCGCGTGCACCAGGAGCGGGCGCGCTGTAGCTCATCCTCTGACTGCAAAAGCGTCGCTTCAGCACCGGGACAGCTCCCGCTCCCTGCCGGCTGGAATCCGTGTGAATGAAGAGACTTTCCTTGTGGCATCAGAGCGCTAAGAACACAAGGGTTGAGATACGTTACTAACACAAACAAATTGATTGACAATAGGAAGTGTCCTGACATGGGCACAGAAACCAGGCTATAGGTCAGAGGAAAAGATGAACTGGATCACTTCCGAACAGAACAACTAGTTTTCATTGTGGAAATGCCTGGTGCTGACTTACTGACCAGTGTTACATTGCATAGTACGTTGAAACCTGCAATATTTATATAAACCTGTGTCTAATTTGCAGTTTAAGCCTATTTTTAACACCACTAGTCCCCTGTAATAAGAAAATGACATTGCTAACCTTAAGACTTAAGTGTGAAAGGTCACAGGGCAGACGTGCAACTGCTGTTAAAACAACGAAGGGAGGAACTAGCTGTTTAGCTCTTCTGAACTAGTCTCCCATGAAAATAATCAGATATTACAATAGAAGAGAGGTTCAGGCTTAAAGTGGGCCGGGTCCTGCCAGTGCTCAGCACCGGCAGTTCTAAAAAGCAGGTGCTGAGACGGGTCTCTATCGTGCTTTCCATTTTTGCCCTCACCCTCATGGTAAAAAAAAAAAAATCTTTACTCTGCAGCAGTACCACCCTTCAGTGCCTGTGATGTAACTTCAGAGAGACCAGTTATAGTTTTTTCACAGTCTCCCCATTTCAGAACTGAAGGATTTTCAATTTGCTATACTACGAAGCCATGTTTTTTTCTCCTCTGAGTTGTATATGGCGTGAACTTGACCCGAAGGCATCGGGTATCAGAGCGCTCGACATGAGCACCAGTTGCTTTTTTTTGCATTCATTTTTGCTAGACACAGGGAGATTAAGTGATTTGGCCAGAATCACAGGATGTTGAGCGTCGTTACCAAGACTCCCCAGATTTTAGGTCGACCGCCCTAGCCGTTAGGTTACTGTTGCTTAATTATTTTATTAATCTAACAACCTTTGACAAAGCCAATAGTACTGGGTTGCTGTAAGTGTAATCTTACTTGATGTATTATACATCTGAATGTAATGACAGAAGTAGCAAAATACCAGTTGGGCGGTACATTAAGCTAAGCATAGATTTTCAGTTTATGTGCTGTTAAGTCACACCCTCAATTACATCGGCTACACCCTTTTGAGAGACTCCCCAGTTTTTTCATCCCACGTAAAGCCCTGGAGAAGTTTATGATTGCATGTTTATTTACTGCACTGCTAATTTTTACTACAGAAAGGCAGGGCTCTCTCCGTGTTACCAGACATTCTGAGCTGCAGACATTCTTTTTAAAAGTTACTTACATTATACTGCTCGTACTGTATTTTTCCAGCAAATTACTGTCTGAATATTGGAATATTTAAATGTGTTCTACTGAGTCACCATTTTCTTCTACATATCTACAGCTGTACGTATGTAAGAAAAGTAGAATGAGACATAGGAGTTCGGGGTTTCGAGGTCGATTATTGTGTGGCTAGTATTACAAGGAATGAAATACCCTCTGTTGTAGAGGCACAATTAGATCCAAATTTCAGGGGGGGCATAATAAAAAGTTTGGAGGCTAATTCTTCCAGCAATAGGCAGAGTGGAGATGCAGGAGCTTTAAGAAGGGGTGAAAAAACAACAAACTCTTGTTAACAAGTGAAATGTCGTTTAAAGGCCTGTGAAGTACTCGGGTGCGCTGCAATAAGACGGACGCCAGCCCAGCCTCCCACAGCAGTTCAAGAACTGTCTGTGTGTGTGCCCGGGAAGATGTCTCAGCCCGGCTGACACAGGGAGCTAAAGCCCTTTGAGCTCTATGGGCGTTGCACGCCTGTTCTGTTGTTTGCTAAAATAATACTTCAGGTCACCTCAAAATTCTGTGACATTAGCAAGACACTCTGCCTCTAACCTCACACCTCTACGTAACGTTTGTGACTTGCTATATCCTTATGATTTATGGTAGAGGGTACTTTATCCCAAGGGCACAGCTGTCAATAGTGCACCGGGTGCAGTGGTACTGGGAGCCAGGGATGAGAGAGGCCCACAACGCCCCAAATATAGCTGTTTCTGTTTTTTACTACTAAACCAGGAGTGAGGGCCCATTTTCGTATGTACATTAGGGCCCATTGCACCTTTGCGACGCCAGTGCTTCATCCAATGTACCTGTAAGGCATAAACCTCCTTCACACGCATTAGATATGAGGTATATTAAGTGCTGATGTCTGAGCTGCATGGGACATTTGTAAATGAAGATAACATTTGTAAATGTGGTCTCAACATGAAGTGTCATCCAATTCACACCCTTGTGGACGGTCTGTGGTTTTTAGCTCAACGGAACTCCATAGTAAAACCTGTTTTTTTAAAATAAAATATGATATCAAGGATGGGGACAAGTGTCTAAATTACATGAAGAAATGAGACTCTAGGGTGGAAAGTGCACTAAGGGGGTATTCTTTTTTTCTGTGGATACATTTTTACGGTCAAACAGATATATGTTTAAAGTATTATGAGGAGAATTTCAACCCCTTGTGTAGTCTTAGGATGAGTAGAATTTTATAGGATTGGATGACTTGTATTTTAATTTTGTTTTATTGTGAATGTTGCTCATTTTAATCTTTATTTCCTAACTGTTATTTGTGCACTTAAGAACCTCTGTTTAAAAGGCTAGGGTCTGAAAAAGCATGCGTTTTTGACTGACTGATTCTTTTACTGGCAAAAAGCCATCACTTCATCAGTCCTGCACCACAGGCTGGTTGCAGCTCTGCAATCAAACATCTACCCAGAACGAGAGAAGCCTGTTGGCAGTGTGGTTCTGTTAATGGGCTTTTATAATCAGCTGGCAGTGAGTCTGCCCAAGGGCAAGGCCATTATGTTGACCCACACTACATCTTGTGTGCTGCCAAACCACTATTGCCTCCACTTTAAATAAACAAGAACTGCCATTTCCTTGCATAAACCACCAGCATATTTATGTATGAATCTGATACCATAAAAACGTGCAACAATAAATATTCTCAACCCAACATATAAAAACGCTGAAATAGCTGCTTCCATTGGTGACTGTTTACAGCTCCTTCTGAAGAACAAACAGGGTAACCTGATCAGTGTGCATCAGTGGGTGCCCAGACCCATTCTCATCATATTTGTAGCTATTTTTAGCAGATTTTTAGCTTAAGTGTTTTAAGCCACGCCCTTAATTACAGTTGCCACGTCCCTATGAGAGACCCCCAGTTTGTTCATCCCACTTAAAGCCCTGGCTGTACATAAGCAGGTTGTGCAGTTATGATGGAATGGGGAGTAACACACAAGCCGTGCACGTTATTCCCCATTTACAGCGCGCTGCAAATACTTCATTTGCGCTATTTGCTGCCCTCACCCTCATGGTAAAAAAAAAAATCTTTACTCTGCAGCAGTGCCACCCTTCACTGCCTGTGATGTAACTTAATAGAGACCAGTTATAGTTTTTTTCACAGTCTCACCATTTCAGAACTGAAGAATTTTCAATTTGCTATACTACGAAGCCATGTTTTTTTCTCCTCTGAGTTTTATTTAGCGCGAACTTGACCCGAAAGTATTGGGTATCAGAGTGCTTTAAATGAGCACCAGTTGCTTTTTTTTGCATTCATTTTTGCTAGACACAGGGAGATTAAGTGATTTGGCCAGAATCACAGGATGTTGAGCGTCGTTACCAAGACTCCCCAGATTTGAGGTCGACCGCCCAAGCCGTTAGGTTACTGTTGCTTAATTATGTTATGCATCTAACAACCTTTGACAAAGCCAATAGTACTGGCTTGCTGTAAGTGTAATGTTACTTGCTGTATTATATATCTGAATGTAATGACAAAAGTAGCAAAATACCAGTTGGGCGGTACATTAAGCTAAGCATAGATTTTCAGTTTATGTGCTGTTAAGTCACACCCTTAATTGCATCGGCCACACCCTTTTGAGAGACTCCCCAGTTTTTTCATCCCACGTAAAGCCCTGGAGAAGTTTATGATTGCATGTTTATTTACTGCACTGCTAATTTTTACTACAGAAAGGCAGGGTTCTCTGCGTGTTACCCGACATTCTGAGCTGCAGACATTCTTTTTAAAAGTTACTTACATTATACTGCTCGTACTGTATTTTTCCAGCAAATTACTGTCTGAATATTGGAATATTTAAATGTGTTCTACTGAGTCACCATGTTCTTCTACATATCTACAGCTGTACGTATGAAAGAAAAGTAGAATGAGACATAGGAGTTCGGGGTTTCGAGGTAGATTATTGGCGTGGCTAGTAGTACAAGGAATGAAATACCCTCTGTTGCAGAGGCGCAACTAGAGCCACATTTCGGGGGGGGCATAATAAAATGTTTGGAGGCTAATTCTTCCAGCAATAGGCAGAGTGGAGATGCAGGGGCTTTAAGAAGGGGTGAAAAAACAACAAACTCTCGTTAACAAGTGAAATGTCGTTTAAAGGCCTGTGAAGTACTCGGGTGCGCCTGCAATAAGACGGGCGCCAGCCCAGCCTCCCACAGCAGTTCAAGAGCTGTCTGTGAGTGTGCACGGGAAGATGTCTCAGCCCGGCTGACACACACAATGGGGTGGGGGAGCTAAAGCCCTTTGAGCTCTATGGGCGTGGCACGCCTGTTCTGTTGTTTGCTAAAATGATACTTCAGGTCACCTCAAAATTCTGTGACATTAGCAAGACACTCTGCCTCTAACCTCACACCTCTACTTAACGTTTGTGACTTGGGTTTTCCGCCGCGGAAAAGCATACGGATTTTCACTGCGGGGGCCCATTGCGGGCCCCCTAGGTGAAGGGGGGGTGGGGGGTGCACATGGGGGGTACCTATGGTACCCCCCTGCATTTGCATGCAGAAAGCAGCAGGCACCGCGCGGTGCCTGCCGCTTTCTGCATGCAAATGCAATGCGTGCATTTTTAACATTGCCGCGGGTGCAGCTTGAAGCTGCACCCACTGCAATGTTAAAAATAGAGGATGTGACCGCCAGGGTGGCGGTCACATCCTAATTGCACAGGAGGGAACTCCGCATGCCATGCGGAGGTTCCCTCCTGCTCTGGGGTCGCGGACGGACGCAAGTCCGTCCGCGATCCTAATCGACCCCTACGTGTGAGAGTTCACTTGCACACAAAACCATCACTTAACTCCCATAGCCATTATATTTTAAAAACCCTCAAGCTTAAGTGGCTTCGTCGTTACGGAAGGAGCTGACTTGCCGCTGTATCAATCTAACAGACTTTATTTTGTTTTTGCAAAAAAACCATAAAAGTTTAATTATAAAATTCATATGCAATATTAAAAAACCATCCTCAATATGAATACAAATAAATTAATACTGGGTTGGCAAGAACAGTTAAAAGAATTAGGAGAAATACACAAATGCAATTAGATAAATAAAAAAAGATAATCTTTCAAGGACAGCAATCAACCATTACTAACTCACAGCTTTTAATAACAGCTGGATCTAAGGCTAACATCAGACCTTAAAAAGCTAAGAACATAGAGTACAGTACTACCTGAGAGCATTTGCATAAAGATAAAAGTAGATCGGACATTACTAAAATGTGCCTTTTTTTTAAATGGGGATATATATGACTTCCTTGGCACCTCATAAAAAACTACAAAACATTAAAAAGTGAAGCATGTCCTGTGGAGACTTACCGCCGCAACCACAGGGCAAAAGGTTCTGCCCTTGTTCCCCCCGCGAGGGTGAGCGAGGAGGAGATAAAATAAGTCCAACTGAAACCTAGTCAATAGAAAATGGTCGTGACTACTTTTAATCCACTTGCTGTTGAATAGGTGGATCCAGCAGGTTGGACTTGAGAAAAAGGTGATCTTACCTGATTGTTTTGCCGTTCAGCGTTCTCCAATTGTAAACTGAATTTTAGGCATTTTGTTTGTCCTTGCCTACAATAACGTGTTTCAGATAAATCTAGCCTCTCAATTGGCCGGCCCAGTAACTCCCGTCCATGTTGCCCCTTGTTCATAGGGTAAGCGTAGATTCGAAAGTGAGGGAATGTTTGTTTGCTCCTGTTTATTGTTCGGTTGCTTTAAGTAATACATGTGCCCCACTGCATAGCTTGCTATGCAGCTAACCTTTGTGTGGGCAATACAATATAACCCTTTTCCATTTAATGGAATTTTATATTGCTAAGTGTAGGTCTAACAGATCCCTAAACATAGCCCCTCGTTTTGAGGATGGAATAACAATTAGTGGGTCAGTGCTACGAGATGACAATACCTTTTATGTTGATGAATGTTGTTCCTATCCAGGTACTGAACCAGATTGCTAACTCTGATACTGGCTTAGTGTCATAACACATGTCATTTAAAATGTCACACTCTGCACGCCTCCAATCAACTCAAGAAAGCTTGTGTACAATAGACTAAGGATATTAGGGGATAGGTTTAGGTGACCCACCGCCCGAAGAAAGCCTGAGACTCTGCTTAGGATTTTAAATATTGGCTGAAACATGTTGATCTGAATAAGTGGGATGATTAATACCCTCATTATCCTCCACCATTTTTAATTTTACCACAGAAGATTACATTTTTACTACAGGAGACAATTATTTGAAGTTTGCCACTAGGTAATTTTAGCTGTATTAGGTCCCATTCCCTTCAGCATTTCAACAAATGCTGAAATAGAGGCTGCATTTCACCTACTGCCAATAAAAGGACAAAACACTATAAAGTGATCCTTCAGGAGCCCACCTAATCATATATTTAAAACAAAATGTTTTGCTCAGCTGAGGAACAGTCCCAGTGAAGATGTATGAAACCTCAATAAGCTAGGGCCTCGCCTCCTTTAACCACATGCGCGCTCGGGGTATTCTAGATCTATGCTGAGATTTTCAAAAACCCATGTTACATGACGAGCTGGGCTCGTCATCTGCGTGCGAGGAGGCTACACCATGACGAGCCCAGCTCGTCATGAGCCTGGAAGGGGTTAAACAAAAATATTCATTGGTGTAATAACCCTATTCAGTGTTAATATCTAAGACTGCAGTTTGTTTTCACCTACTTTGGCCACTCATAACTTTGTGCCTCAAAAGTATATTTAGGGAAGTGCTTCACTGCCCAAAAACCCTTCTCTCAGTGATGGCTAATATGACTATTGAAAACCTTACAGAGCATGGGCTTTTGGTCCACTGCCTTTCATATATTGTCTTTTTTCGTTCAGCCTCTTACAACCATTGGCTTGAGACTTTGTCAGTCATGATCTGGCTCATCCTAGTGACATAAACATCTCTCACCTAATGCAGTCGGCTGTTTTGGTGCTTCCTTTTACTTCATCTCGTGCCTACTTTGAATTACACGAGGGACAACCTTACAACTCTAGTCTTCTGACGGTTCCTGTTAGCAAACTACCTCCTGTGTGTCTCGCTCTGATGTGCAAATGATGCCTACATTAGCACATTTAAGCCAGACATATCGAGTTTTCAAATGCTTGTTAGCAGTTGTTGGTATCACACCAGGGTTCTCCCCTACTTAGGAAACGAGACTCTTTCAGAAACATCCCAACCAACAATTACTACATTTGTGAATGTGTAAATTGCACCATAATGTTTCAAATTTGTAGGTGCATATTTTCCAGTTTTATTTTTATATTGCTATTTTGGGGTATTTAAATTCTACTGGCTGACGGTGATGAAGCGGTAACTATGTCTAGTGGGAATCTACTATCAGCAGGAGCCACCACTTGCCACCAGAGGTCCCCCGTAATGGGACAGAAGCTTCCGCCTTGCAGTATGCCAACAACCACCAGGGAGAGGCTTTGATAATATTGTCCTAGAGCATATGAAGCCATCTGTCATTTTTCTCACTGTGACATTGAAACATCTCCAGGACTCGGTCGCATGGGTAGGTCGTATGGCAAGGCACACGGCAAAAAACTCCATAACTTTATGGAAGCCTAAACCTGTTGTGCTGACCACCGGGTACTGTTGATGCCTGGGAACTAGACATAATAAGTAGATCCAGCTCATCACAGGTACATTGACACATTTAAGCACCTTCTTTTTGTGACACTCTGATTAGCCTACTGGATACTTACGCAGATCCTTTAGTGGAGACAGTTTCCGTAACAATATAATTTTTAAGGTCCTGAAGTGCAAGAAACATGTCGACCGTCACAAGCACACACTAACTGACACTCAAGTAGGAAACATTGTATTACATCAAGTGCCGGTTATCTTCTTTTTAACTAAGGCAGGAGACCCCCAGAATAAACTCTTTCACCGGTACTCCCAGCCTTAATTTAAACCCACTATCACGTCTACACACTTCTGGCCCCATACCCGCACTTCACAAAACGTCTGTTGGATAAAAGATCTCCGGTAAAGTGCCCCTCTTTGAGGTGAGCCCGTTGGGTATTGCACTGCCGACCCGACGAGGAGCAGCTCAGATGATGAAGCATGACACCTGAAAGGGTGTGTGAGGGCATTACAGCCAACAAAATGGATGCCCAACTGTAGGTCTCAGTGAGACCAGTGGCATCCAGACAATAGTGTGATTTGTACATAATTCCTTGTTTTGATTGAAACATCCTTCTCACAAATAAAATCTTTCCTCCTCACTAAAGTTTAGAAAATAACTTAGAAATCACCTCTTCAAGCAATATCTCCGACCACAGTACTGACAACCTGAACTTCACCCAGGCAACAGATACAAACATAGAGTGACTATGTTTACTGCCGGCATGACCAAAGTCACTAACTGAATGAAAGCCAACTGTCTCAAGAACAACACTGACAAGACAAAAGTAGTGATCTTCAGCAAGCACACCTCACCATGGGACTCCAACTGGTGGGCAGCCAATCCACGCCTATTCCCAGCACCCACATCAAGAATATTGAATAAATGATTGACAGCAAACTGGACATGACTACACAAGACAATGCTGTCACTGTATCCTTCTTCCACACCATGACGATGCAGAGGAAGATCTTCAAATGTTCGGACTGTAGGCCTACATGGCAATCAGCCATTGACTGACGTGCCAGTCTACCAGGTTAGTGTGTGGTTTGGCTTTTTGGGTTGGCTTTTTGTCTGTCTGTGGGCCTGTTTTATGATCCGCTTGGCCGGTTTTTACGGTGGATTTCCCTGACATTTAAAACAAACATTACCTGCAGGAAGCTCAAATGGATGCGGTCTTACATAGCTTGCAAAAAACCCATATATAATGTTCAAGTTCAAACCTGCTCCAGTTTGGAATCATGGACCACTTTTTTAGCTACCTGTTTCACTTGTTTGTCCCAGTCCTAACCTGTCCCCATGAGCTATCCTTTGTTTATAAAAACTAATATGCGCTATATGTTATCTCAGTATGTTTTCGGTGAGCATCTAAGCTTGTCATTTCTACAATTGAAATATTTGCGTGCCTTAAATACATGCCATGTTTTGGAAGATTCTAATCTGTATACTGTACAGGTCAGATGGGGTTTCGGTGGCTTCCATTTTGACAGGTAACATTCGGGATAATCAGTTCTGAATGTCAGTCACCGACGAGGGCTGGGTGGAAGGGTGACGAGGGGAAATGCCTGCCTCCTTCCAGCACACCATGAGGCTGAAGGGCTGACAGCATGTGACAGAGAGAGAAGTGACTAAACGGCAGGACAGGGGACAGGCTGTAGCTTCGGGTGCTTCTGCATTGATCCTGGGAGCAGAGAGCGCGCGGAAATGAGAGGGTGTTAGAGAATGCAACTAATGAGTTTTCTTTTCCCTTTTACTCACACTATTGATGGGCAGCTTGGAAATGGGGTCATGCCAGTGGGAAGAGACTGAAGTTGAGAGACTACATTTAATGGGCTGCGACAGACACATAACTGCTCTACAGCTTCCCATAGATTCAAACCCTGCAGAGAGAGATAGTCAGAGAAAGAGAGAGAGACAGAGAGAGGTAGAGAGAGAGAGAGAGAGAGAGAGAGAGAGAGAGAGAAAGAGAGAGAGAAAGAGAAACAGGAAGAGGAGGGAGATAAACAGAGAGAGATAGACAGAGAGAGAGAGAGAGAGAAAGTCAGAGAAAGAGAGAGAGACAGAGAGAGGTAGAGAGAGAGAGACAGAGAGAGAGCGAGAGACAGAGAGAGAGAGACAGAGAGAGGTAAACAGAGGGAGACAGGGAGCGAGAGAGACAGAGAAACAGAAAGAGGAGGGAGATGAACAGAGAGAGAGATAGACAGAGAGAGAGGCAGAGAGAGAGAAAGCGAGGGAGACAGAGAGAGAGAGACAGAAAGAGAGAGAGAGAGGGGGATAGCGATCAGAGAGAGGGAGAGAGAAAGAAAGACAGAGAAAGAGAGTGTGAGAGAGAGAGACAAGACCGAGAGAGAGAGAGAGGGAGAGAGAGAGCGACAGAGAAAGACAGAGAAAGAGAGAGAGAGACAGAGAGAGAGAGAGACAGAGAGAGACAGAGAGAGAGAAAGAGAGAGAGAGACAGAGGGAGAGAGCGATCGACAGAGAGAGACAGAGGCAAGAGAGACAGAGAGAGAGAGATGGAGAGAGAGAGATAGATAGAGAGTGAGAGAGGTAGAGAGTGAGAGATAGAAAGACAGAGGGAGACAGAGAGATAGAGGCAGAGAGAGTGAGACAGAGAGCGAGAGAAAGAGAGAGACAGAGAGAGGAAGAGAGAGAGAGAGACATAAAGACAGAGACAGGAAAGGAGAGAGACAGAGAGAGAGGGAGGCAGAGACAGAGAGAGATAGACAGAGAGAGAAATATAGAAAGAGAGACAGAGAGACAGAGAGACATGGAGAGAGATGGAGATAGAGAGAGAGACAGAGAGAGAGAGAGAGAGACAGAGAGAGAGATAGTCAGAGGGAGACAGAGAGAGAGACAGGGTGAGAGTGACAGAAGAGACAGAGAGAGATGGACAGAGAGAGAGACAAAGAGAGAGAGAGAGAGACAGAGAGAGATGGAGAGAAAGAGAGAGAGAGACAGATAGAGAGAGCTAGACTGAGGGAGACAGAGATAGAGAAAGAGAAGTGAGACAGAGAAAGAGAGAAAGAGAAAGACAGAGAGAGGGAGGGAGAGAGACAGATAGACAGAGACACAGAGAGAGAGACAGACATACAAATACATAGAGAGTGACAGAGAGACAGACAGAGAGAGAGACAGAGAGAGAGAGAGAGAGTTAGACAGAGACAGAGATAAAGATAGACAGAGAGAGAGAGAGGGAGAGGCAGAGGCAGAGAGAGAGAGAGAGAGACAAAGCGAGTGAGAGAAAGCTAGATAGAGACAGGGTTTGATATAGTGAGAGAGAGAGGCAGAGGGAAAGACCGAGTGAGAGACAGAGAGAGAGAGATGTGCACGTTTGTGTGTGTGAGACGTTTTCTACCTTCAAACCATTACTAACAAACACATGGCAGCCCACAAAATAAATGATTTGTCGAAATGTCTTATGCCAAAACCACATAACATTAATTGTAAGCTTTATTTCAGCGCTCTTCTATTATATAATGTTGAACACTGCCAGAACTGCATTAAAACACTTTATGTAAAGGTGAAAAGGAGAGACCATGTACTCAGAAGCATAAAATATATTGTGGTAACCACCTCCAAGCATTAATAAAACAGGGCAAGAGGCCCAGACGAGGTTCCCATTTCTCTGCCCCACTAGACGACTGTGGGTGGTAGAGTTGCAACTGCATTTAAATTACCTTCAATTACGTGTAAAGAGATAATTGCAAAATCACAAACTGCCTGTGAAAGAAAGTGATCACCTCTGCCAATTATACACAATCAAAGATAGATCAAATGAGCCATTCTAAATACACATAACCCCATTCCATAGAGTATTACAAAATATGATCCCCCTTTATGAATGCTAGCAATTAGAAATAATAAGCACTGGGGACTAATTATAAACTCCATCTGTTGAACTAATAGGCATAGCACGATGCTTTATTCAACAACTCTATTTAGGTCTCACGTAGTAGGCAGCTTTAGCTGTCTTGCCCAATGTTTTGTAAATACCACATGATATGAGATAATAAATATACATAGTGCAAGCCTATCGCTCAGCTCACTAAAGTGAAGTGCACAAAAAGGTGATGGATGGAATGGTTGAATTGTTCTCATCCACTGGTAATTACTCAGGGTTGCATCCCAGTCCACGGTTTTTTTGCACACAGTGTCACCTCAGTTTGTACCCAGCTGTATGCAAATCAGTTTTGACCCTGCTCCAATAGAAACAGTAAAGTCCGAACAGCAACGCCAGTCCTGCCTGAAGCAGAACACAATAAGGATAGACCAGAATGAGGTATTTATTAGTGGGTAATATTAATTCAAGCTGTCCATCTATCACTTTTCTGAATACTTTAGATCAGCCACTTCAGCCATTGATTGCTTGGGTAGCTTTCACATCGTGTGCCAACATACATACACTGGGGCAATGGGTTAGCACCCTTCAGCCATTAGCTTTGTTGTCAGTGTCATTTACATCTGAGGTCAGCCCTGGGCAGTCATTCAGTGTTCGGAGTCTCCAGTGCTCAATTTTTAAAAAAAGCTAAGTGCCGGGGCCCTCGTCAGGAGGTCACTGCAGCTTGCAGCATCCATTGCCCTTGCAGTGCTGGCAATGACAATACCAATATAACTACTAACCATCACCCTCCTACAAGTGTGACACATCTGTCTTTCCTGGGCCCTCCAAGCTACAAGAATGGCTTGGGTGGCAGTAAAGTATATTGAATGAATAAACAACGGGAAATGGACTTTACAACGTGCTTCAAACACACATTTCGATACTTTGCAAGCTGAACAACACTTGCCTTAACCATGCGTATGGCTGAAGCACACATATACGTGGTTAAGGCAGTCGACGTTCTAACTGTCCAAGCGGGTGGGGAGAGGAATCGGAAAGGAAGACCTGTGAGAAGAACGGGGATGCGACAAGGGTAGTTGGGCTCGGAGGGTAGGTTTTAAGGCAGGGGGTTGGTTTTAGGGCTCGTGGGTGTAGGTGTTAAGTGAGGGGGAGATTTTACCGCTTAGGGTGGGGGGCTGGGGGCAGGGTAAGTTTAAAGGTAAGAGGAAATGTTTTAGAGCTCAGGGCAGGGGGGCAGAAGGGGCAGTTTCCAGGGCAGGCAGGCAAGTTTTAAAGCTCAGGGCAAGGTGGGAGTTGTGGTAGGGTTTAAGTAGGGGGAAGAGTTTATAGGGCTCAAGGCAGGGGGAAGGGGCATTTCTCAGGGCAGGAGGGCATTTCTTAGGGCAGGGGGTCTCAGTATAGTTTAGGGTTTTAGGAGTGGGGTTGTTGTAGGGCTTGGGTGCGTCTGGTTATATGGCAGGGGGCAGGATTTTAGGACCCAGGGCAAAGGGAAAGGGGTGTGAACTTTACCACACACCCCTTTACCAAACATGCCCTCACCACAAAATTTCATGGTAAAGGAATGCGTTGTTTAGACGCATCCAATGTTGGGGATGCGTGGTAGAGGCAGGCGTTGTTTAACCATGCATGCCTCTGTCATACAACCATAAACTACTGTTGTTGTGCTCATTTGTAAATTAGGCAAACAGCATCACCATGTGATAGACTGTCATAATTGCCAGTGTGGACAATTAAGTGCCGGTGCTGAGCACCGGAAACCACCTGCTCAAATTAAGCACTGGGACTCTCAAATATTTGGAGTGAGATAATTCTGCTTGTATGCCAGATTATCAATTCAGAAAGGACATTACCAAGAGGTGAAAGGATCAGTTTGCGGTCATTTGCAGGCATCACAGGACCCTAAATCTGCTGGGAAGTGGAAGCTTTTTAGTGGTGTGCATATGGAGCCAAGCATGGTGGTCCCTGCATATGGATAATGGCTAAAACAGTACAAGGCACTCCCTGAGCATAAAGTCAAGCAATCTTCACATGTTTGGATATTAATTCCCCTTTTATTACTACAGTGACACTGAGCTAGTGCCGCTGGGGAACCTGAGGGAGAAGAGTTTGTTTACTGTTACAGGACTCTGAGGAGTATTGGATAACTATCAGACAAGTGGCGACCAATATTTCCATAAGTATCATTAACATATAGATCTGCCAATAGTACCTGTGCTCCGCTGTGGACTATAACTCTGCAAAATTCTACAGGCTTAGAGTATATATTGACAAGCTAGAACATGCTCTGTTTAACACAGATTGATAATATTCACTTTAATCAGATTTTTAATATTCACTTTACTTTTCGAGTGATATCGTTGCCTCCCAGCAGGGCTGGCCTAGGTCGGATTGACCTGAACAGTGCCCTGGGCAGAAAGAAATGTTGGTGTTTGCTGTGGAAATGGGCAGCTCTTGTGGTGTCATGGCAGGAGGTGCGAGGAAGGTGGGAGGAGGGCAGGAGGTTGATGGGGTGCTTACAATTATGCTGAGGTACATTAAGGGCTAATTACAAAGTCTTTAATGGGACCAATTGAGACCAAGTGGGATGAACGATCTGCTATTTGCATAATATTAACTCGGGCAGCTCCCTGCTGCGATACTCGGAATTTTGTTGCCCTGGGCCTGTGCCCAGCTCATGCGTGCCCAAGGCTGGCCCTGCCTCCCAGCCCCCTTAGGTGTCAGCACAGTTTACGGACCTGTTAAGTGTCACACATTACAGGTTAGAACAGGGGTACTCATAGTACGGCCCGCGGGCCAGTGGCGGCCCGGCAAGCCTTCCCTGGCGGCCCGCGGACCCCCGAGACATCATACCTGTGTTTCCCGAGTTTTTTTTTTTAAGTTTCTGCAGCAGCGAGAGAGACTCTTGCTGCTTTGTGGGGGCTGCCGGCGGGCGATCCTAGGAATGGCAGAGTAAAGCTGCAGGGGCCTAAGAAGAGGTGGAATACAAAGGCATCATTAACATGCAAAAGGTCTTTTAATGACCTGTGAAGTGCTTGGGTGCGGCTGTGAGTGTGTGTGTGCCCCGGCTGGCGCACAGGCAGGGTGAGGTGACAGAGGGAGTGGGAGGGAAAGGGAGGGGGAGGGGGACGGAGAGGGGGAGAGGGAGAGAGAGAGAGTGAGAGGGAGTGAGTGAGAGGGAGTGAGTGAGTGAGTGAGAGGGAGTGAGGGAAGGAGTGAGAGGGAGGGAGTGAGTAAGTGAGAGGGAGTGAGAGCGAGAGGGAGTGAGAGCGAGAGGGAGTGAGAGCGAGAGCGAGTGAGGGAGAGGGAGTGAGGGAGAGAGGGAGAGGGAGTGAGTGAGTGAGAGAGAATGAGTAAATGAGTGGGAGTGAGTGAGTGGGAGTGAGTGAGAGAGTGAGTGAGAGGGAGGGAGAGTGAGAGTGGAAGAGGGAGGGAGAGGGAGTGAGTGAGACGGAGAGGGAGTGAGACGGACAGGGAGGAAGAGGGAGTGAGATGGAGACAGAGAGGGAGGGAAAGGGAGGGAGTGAGAGGGAGGGAAAGGGAAGGAGACTGAGAGGGAGGGAAAGGGAGGGAAAGGAAGGGAAATGGATGGAGAGGGAGGGAAAGGGAGTGAAAGGGGGTGAGACATAGAGTGAGTGAGAGGGAGGGAAGGGGAGGGGGACGGAGAGGGAGTGAGAGAGAGGGAGTGAGAGAGAGGGAGTGAGAGAGGGAGGGAGTGAGAGAGAGGGAGTGAGAGAGAGGGAGTGAGACAGTCGGAGTGAGACAGAGGAAGACAGGAGAGAGGGAGAGAGAGCTAGAGAGAAGGAGGGAGACCGAGAGAGATGTGTGTATGCCGGGACGGCTCAGTGGACAAAGGCGTCCGCTGCAGGGACCTATGATCAACCTCATGGTCAGTTTTATGTTGTTGCTCTAGCCCCTCCCCCTCCCCTACTGACCCTGCCCCCCCCACCGATGCGGCCCTCGGACACAAACCAAACTGTAAATTTGGCCCCCGAGAGAAAGTTTGTGAGTACCCATGGGTTAGAAGAATGCATTTTGGGGGTTTTCCTGCACTATTGCAAGGTCCCAGAATGCTCTGGGGTATCAGCTGAGTAAGCAGACATCTTGCAATTGTATTTATCTTTGTCCTCTACACTTCTGCATCATGGTGCTTTGTTTACCTGGTTTCCTAAACAACTTCCTTCTCTCACTCACAGGGAGAACGGTAATGAAAATGGCGTGCACGGACAAGCCCCTGAGCGAATGCCTGAGATCATCACTGGTTCACTACAATTTGACCCGCTCCCAGTGAAACTGGCTGCTGCTGCCTCTGCCCCAAGGTAAATACCAGAGATGCTCAGTGGGTCAGCAGGCAGCTTGGCCTCCTCCGAGGCATTGTGACTGGTGAGCTCTCAGCCAGAGACTGAGATCCTTGTGCTTGGTGCTGTGTGGCACATTTGTTACTTCCTAGATGGTGAGGGGCACAGACTCACAGTGAGTGCAGGCTGGTGCCCCGCACAGCACTGGCAGGTCAGTCAGTGTGGAAGGGGCACTTCCGACACTTGGAGCCGGTGAGGGGTCCCTGCAGCGCCATGTTCCCCTCAGATTACTAGGAGCATGTAGATAGTTTCTGAACTCACTCACAAAGTGGTGTGGATCTGAGAAGAGTTTTAAAAAGAAATTGACCCAGCTCCTAATAGCACCGACTGACCACGTGCACTCACAGGTGGTTGCATTGGACCGTCCTGAAGGGTGCTCGGCCCTTCAACATAATTTTCACTAGCACTTCCATGACCGTTCCTGTGTTTTTGAGCAGGGAGAGAAGACACTGAAATGACTCGTTCTGAAGTGTGCATTTGGTCACTGGTCGTAGGGATCCTGGGGCTTGGACAAGGATCCGCTGGGGGAGCCGAGACCTGACAGAGACTCAGAGAAGTGGGTGGAAATCCATTTACAGAGTTACAGGGGCAGGTGACAGCCAAGAAGAGATATGGGGGTGCACTTAAGTGGCCACACAATGACCTGGAGGATCTGGTGACAGACCTCCATGGAGCTAGAGGGGCAGGTGAGAATTCATATAGGATCAAATCAAAGAACAGGGAGAGTTCAGGCCTTCAGTGACTCAAACCCACAGGACACAATGAGGGGTGAGGAAAAGAGCTGGCGGAGAAGGAGGGTCTGTGCACGGATCACAAGCGGTAGATGAGAGGCATGCAGGGACCAGCAGACTCTGGTGGAGGCCAGGTGGGTGTCTGTCGTGGACTCAAAGCTGTCAAACTTAAGATTGACTGAGACAGTGGGGGCGGAGTCGGTGGGAGCTTGCCCACTGATGGCTATTGGGTTACTGGTGGCAACATTAGATATTGTCAAACACTGGATTTTATCCGGTCCTCCCACTGTGGAGGAATGGACCCGCGGTATGGATATATGCGCAGCAGCTAAAAAAACTATCTTCCAAGCACGATGCTGTCCATGTAAATACCCAAAAATATTGGATGCCTGGTAGGACCACCAGGACTAATCTGTAATAGTTGGAGGGAGTAGTAGGTTTAGAGGGAAAGAGCGGGCATAAAAGGATTTATCTGTCTGTATTTGTGTTGTTGTATGATAGAGCAGTGAGAATGTTAGTGTTGTTTCATCAAATCAAATAAATAAATAAAAACTTTATATTTATTACATTTATGAGCACTTGTACCGTCCCAGCTATGTTTCACCTTAGTTAAGTTAATCTTTATTTTAAAAAAACTGCTTTTGTGAGTTTTACCTTCAGTTTTTACCGCCCTTTTAGCCAACAACTTGGTGAAACTGAAAGTCCCGAATGCAACTTGTTGTTGGCCAAAATGTTGTACGAGCTGAAAGTGATTTCAGGCTTGTCCTGTTATAAAACAGACGTTAGCATGAATGCTTACTACGCATGGGGGGAATCTTAATTACGCCAGAGTAATCAGAGTAATTTCAATATATCGCAATATTCTTGTGATGTGAAATTTCAAAAATTTCGCAATTATGCCAGCAAGAGTAAGAGTAATTTTGGGCAAAATAATGAACTAAGGCCCAGATTTATTGAGTGCTTTCCTTGCCATTGCATCACACAAGGTGACGCAAGGCGACACAATGAAACACAAACCCTTAAATCAGATTTACATAGCCATGGAAAGCCAGCTTGTGTGGCTCTACTCTGCTTAGTAAATCAACAGAAACACAGGTCAGCACAAGTTTCTGCCTTCGGTCACTCTGTGCTGGGAAGACGTTCCATGGGTGGAGTGCCGGATTTCCCAAGCATCCACCCATGGTTTTTGCTGCACCCCCACATTTACCAAGAATAGGAGACCTGGGAATGAGGGAAACTGGTACGCCTTCCCAGCAGAAGCGAAACGAGGAGAAATAGCTTCATTTCACCTCAGTATTTCCTCTTTCCACATGTGCTGTATTCTGCAGCACATGTGGAAAGCGTAAAGTATTGCTGATGATTGTTTTCATGCAAGAAGATGTCCCTTCCTGCACAAAAACAACCCTGCTTGTAACGCAGGCACCCTTGCACCATGATGAACGGTTGCCTGCATTGGAGCAAGGCAACACTCAGTCCACCAGTGCAGGGAGAGAGCAGGAATGCTTCATATCTTGGTAGATATGGCCTATTCCTGCTATCTCCCTGCCACTCAGTGCAGTACGTAGTTCTGCGGTGTTCATGACTTTTTAGTAGATCTGGGCTCAGGAGAGAGTGAGTGGCTGCTGCCTACAGCTGTTTGTAATCTATAGCATTAAGTGCAATTTTCTTAGCTCAAACAGCTTTCTTCGGCCCATTTTGGATGTGAGGGTGCATTTTGCACTTAGAAAATAGCGATACATGCTGGATTGTGCCTCTCACACAATTACGCATAATTGCGAGTTTTGTAGTAATTCAGAGTAATCGCGCCAGAGAGAATTACACCAGTAACCCCCAACCCTAATACTTACCCTCCCAATTAAGACGAACAACTCATGACTGCTTTTTAGCCAATTAATAAGAGGTGCTTTGTGCTTTATGTCTAGCCTGGATGGGAGTGCAGCAGTGTATAGAGGAAGGGTGGAACCCTCTCTCATCTCTCGACCAAGCCACTGATGCCAACCTACTCCTCATGCACACACAGGCCTTTCATCATGATAAGAGAAACTGGCTGCTTGAGGGGCAGTAAAGGCATTACCAAAGGTGGTGCCCATTGAGGAAATGAAAGGCTGTTCTGTTTACCTAGTAATGGCCTAGTGGACAGTCCTGCTTGTATTAGCTTGCTAGAATAATGCATGTTCGCACCTAGCCACAACTTTGCCAGTAGTGATAGTAAGGCCCTTTTTTTTAGTTGTATAGAATATACATATTATGCCAAAAATACCAACAAAATCTATTATCATTCAGAAAATGTTGAATCTGCATATGTTTGAACAATTAATTATTAGAGATTGGTTTCAGCAAGATATTCTACTTTTTCTGTCTACCTTATAACGTTTACACAAATTGATTGTGTATTTGTAGGAGAAGGGATCCGACTCACTCATAGTGCTAGCCACTTATAACTAAAAGTGTAGCCCTTTGAGAGAGGCATAGGCTCCAGGTTGGCCCCCTTCACACTCGCTTAGCCTAGAACTAGTAAGAAGCTGTTACTTTTTTTAAATGCCACAGCCTAGACCAGATGGACCCAAAGGGCCTGATTTGGAGATTGGCAGACAGATTACGTCTTAATACAAGTGCCGTAGGACCAGTGGCGTCACTGGGGTTGGTGTCACCCGGTGCGGGTAACTCATGGTGTCACCCCCTCACGACTTACCGCATGGACTACCTCTGTCGGAAATGTACGGTGCTAGGTACTGTCTTACTCCCTCTAGATCCCTCTTTCTGTATAGCTCCATCTCTCTGTCTTACTCCCTCTAGCTCCCTCTCTCTCTGTCTTACTCCCTCTAGCTCCCTCTCTCTCTGCCTTACGCCCTCTAGCTCCCTCTCTCTCTGTCTTACTCCCTCTAGCTCCCTCTCTCTGTCTTGCTCCCTCTAGCTCCCTCTCTCCCTCTCTTACTCCTTCTAGCTCCCTCTCTCTCTGTCTTACTCCCTCTTGCTCCCTCTCTCTGTGTCTTACTCCCTCTAGCTCCCTCTCTCTGTCTTACTCTCTCTAGCTCCCACTCTCTCTCTCTTACTCCCTCTAGCTCCCGCTCTCTTACTCCCTCTAGCTCCCTCTCTCTCTCTTACTCCCTCTAGCTCCCTCTCTCTCTGTCTTGCTCCCTCTAGCTCCCTCTCTCTGCCTTACTCCCTCTAGCTTCCTCTCTCTCTGTCTTACTCCCTCTAGCCCCCTCTTTCTTACTCCCTCTAGCTCCCTCTCTCTCTCTCTTACTCCCTCTAGCCCCGCTCTCTCTGTCTTGCTCCCTATAGCTCCCTCTCTCTCTGTCTTATTCCCTCTAGCTCCCTCTCTCTTACTCCCTCTAGCTCCTTCTCTGTCTTGCTCCCTCTAGCTCCCTCTCTATCTGTCTTGCTCCGCCTAGCTCCCTCTCTCTCTGTCTTACTCCCTCTAGCTCCCTCTCTCTCCGGTTTGGTCCCTCTAGCTCCCTCTCTCTGGCTTGCTCCCTCTAGCGCCCTCTCTCTCTCTTACTCCCTGTAGCTCCCTCTCTCTCTGTCTTGCTCGCTCTAGCTCCCTGTAGCTCCCTCTCTCTCTATCTTACTCCCTCTGGCTCCCTCTCTCTGTCTAGCTCCCTCTCTCGCTGTCTTATTCTCTCTAGCTCCCTCTCTCTCTGTCTTACTCCCTCTAGCTCCCTCTCTCTGTCTAGCTCCCTCTCTCTGTCTAGCTCCCTCTCTCTTGCTCCCTCTAGCTCCCTCTGTCTCCCTCTCTCTCGGTCTTACTCCCTCTAGCTCCCTCTCTCTCTGTCTTACTCCCTCTAGCTCCCTCTCTCTCTGTCGTACTCCCTCTAGCTCCTCGCTCTGTCTTCCACCCTCTAGCTCCCTCTCTCTCTGTCTTACTCCCTTTCGCTCCCTCTCTCTCTCTCTCTTACTCCCTCTAGCTCCCTCTCTCTGTCTAGCTCCCTCTCTGTCTTGCTCCCTCTAGCCCCCTCTGACTCCCTCTCTCTCTGTCTTACTCCCTCTAGCTCCCTCTCTCTGTCTAGCTCCCTCTAGCTCCCTCTCTCTCTGTCTTACTCCCTCTAGCTCCCTCTCTCTGTCTAGCTCCCTCGAGCTCCCTCTCTCTTTGTCTTACTCCCTCTAGCTCCCTCTGTCTCTGTCTAGCTCCCTCTCTCTCTCTCTCTGTCTTACTTCCTCTAGCTCCCTCTGTCTCCCTCTCTCTCTGTCTTACTCCCTCTAGCTCCCTCTCTCTCTGTCTTACTCCCTCTAGCTCCCTCTGTCTCTGTCTAGCTCCCTCTCTCTCTCTCTGTCTTACTTCCTCTAGCTCCCTCTGTCTCCCTCTCTCTCTGTCTTACTCCCTCTATCTCTGTCTTACTCCCTCTAGCTCCCTCTCTCTCTGTCTTGCTCCCTCTCTCTCTATCTTGCTCCCTCTAGCTCCCTCTCTCTGTCCAGCTGCCTCTCTCTCTGTCTTACTTCCTCTAGCTACCTCTGTCTCCCTCTCTCTGTCTTACTCCCTCTAGCTCCCTCTCTCTCTGTCTTTCTCACTCTAGCTCCCTCTCTCTCTGTCTTTCTCACTCTAACTCTCTCTCTCTCTTACTCCCTCTAGCTCCCTCTCTATGTCTGGCTCCCTCTCTATGTCTAGCTCCCTCTCTCTGTCTTGCTCCCTCTAGCCCCCTCTGACTCCCTCTCTCTCTGTCTTACTCCCTCTAGCTCCCTCTGGCTCCCTCTAGCTCCCTCTCTCTCTGTCTTACTCCCTCTAGCTCCCTCTCTCTGTCTAGCTCCCTCGAGCTCCCTCTCTCTTTGTCTTACTCCCTCTAGCTCCCTCTGTCTCTGTCTAGCTCCCTCTCTCTCTCTCTGTCTTACTTCCTCTAGCTCCCTCTGTCTCCCTCTCTCTCTGTCTTACTCCCTCTAGCTCCCTCTCTCTCTGTCTTACTCCCTCTAGCTCCCTCTGTCTCTGTCTAGCTCCCTCTCTCTCTCTCTGTCTTACTTCCTCTAGCTCCCTCTGTCTCCCTCTATCTCTGTCTTACTCCCTCTAGCTCCCTCTCTCTCTGTCTTACTCCCTCTAGCTCCCTCTCTCTCTGTCTTGCTCCCTCTCTCTCTATCTTGCTCCCTCTAGCTCCCTCTCTCTGTCTAGCTCCCTCTCTCTCTGTCTTACTTCCTCTAGCTACCTCTGTCTCCCTCTCTCTGTCTTACTCCCTCTAGCTCCCTCTCTCTCTGTCTTTCTCACTCTAGCTCCCTCTCTCTCTGTCTTTCTCACTCTAACTCTCTCTCTGTCTTCTTACCCCCTCTAGCTCCCTCTCTCTCGCACATTAAACCCACTCTCTGCCGCTTTCATGTGGTTTCTCTTGTAAAGCTTTTCAAGATGCAAAAAGAAATCTGTGTACAAGGCACTAGCGAGTTTGTAGACGTGAGAATGTTACGATATGTAACAGCTAAAGTAAAAGCTAATTTCCAAGCGGTTAATACCCCCCCCCATCTTTAGCACTGTCTTTTTCCATATAAATGGCGGGGGGCCCTCATTACTACACTTTTCAAACGTTATCTAATGAGAACATTTTAATTCGAATAGGTGAGAAAATATCTCGGTTCGCTTTTGTTTTTAAAGCGGATCGAGTCTCTCCGAGGCCTTCGGGTGCGGTGCAGGGGGTGCCATGTACAGAGGCCTGCTGGGGAGGCGGGGGGCGCAACCAGATGGTGTCACCCCCATGTGAGGGTGTCACCCGGTGCGGTCCACACCCCCGCACCCCCCTAGTGACGCCACTGCGTAGGACATAATGCCTTGTAAAAAGGTGGATTTCTCTCTGTGAGGATTAACCCATCTGACAAACTCAAAATCGGCCCCAAGGTGCTTTGTCAGAAGTTGCCCTTTGGAAGTTGCACTCAACTGATCTTAGAAGCAGCCGATGCTTACTTAAAAATAATCTCTACATCTCCCATTTATGTTAGAAGAGTAAACCAATCAAGTCTTGCCGCTGGTGCAGCCAGGAAAACTAGCATAGAGATCTATGCAGATATTTCTGTGTCAGTCCGTGCACAGGTTTAGTTTGTTTCCTAAAATTGGGGAAACTTGTGGAAAATGGCATGATGCGTAAATTCACAGTGCTTTCCCGGTTACCTTTCACAAACATCACACAAGCACAAGTGACCTTGAAAGGTAATTTTTTTTTAGAAGTCTCGACTTTCTATGAACGTTCTCATTTCCAGTAAAAGAAAAATCGAAGAGCATGAGAACCGGTTGAGACAACCAAATATAGAAAGCGTCGCCCTTCTAACCAGATCCTTTCCAGCCATTTAACCTACTGCCTATAAACATATGATAGCTTTCTCAGGAATAGAATACAAAATATACATTATATACACTCTCTGTTACTCATATGCAGTGTGCTTTTATGGATGCCCGTCTAGACCTTTTCACACCCCATATCAGAAATCTTCCTATCACAGCCTCCTCTAGTTTGCGCATCTTAAAACCATGACCAGAATTTTGGTAGAATCTTAATCAGTATAGAAATCCCCCCCCCCCACACTAAACGTCATGAGTGTGGAAAATACTTTTAAGATGCTATCCAATCTCTTGTTGTCACAAATTGTGGGGTGCTTCACTCAATGTCGTCTTTGGGTGCAACATTGAGCTCTTATTTATATTTTGCCATGATTCTTAGCATTGTTGACCATGTTCATAATTACCTTAAAACTGCACTCCCTCTGTGCTTCAAAGGGGCCGGGTCTGGATATGGGAAAGAGGTGAGTTTCAGTCTCCTGGACATATTAGTCCATGTCTCCAGTGTGGTAACACCGGTGGCGTAATGAAACTTGAGGGGAGCCCACCTGCAACATACAAGGAGCACCCCCTGGCCCAGTCAGGAGCTCTCAGGCCAGTGGCCCGTCGCCCATGCACAATGCCGGAGGGGGCCCACTGGAGCCGCGAGGGCTAATGCTACGCCACCGACCGTGCTGAGATATACATTTATCAGATATAATGCACTTCATATCTAGGGAGCATTCCATCAGTTTCTCCCTATCAATGCATTTTACTTATGGCAACAGATGATTTTAATTGTTTGAGGTCTAGACCATTGCATTAATATCCTCAGCTGTGTTGTCCAGTTATAGATTAAAAAGTCCATCACTGGCAATCCTCCATTCATTTTTCTCGCTGCAATAGCTTGAGTGAAAGTCTAGAGCAGGAGCTTTGCCATATATGTTGGGATTGTGGCATTTTCACAATTGTAATTCAAAATCTGACTTTACCATGAAAGAGGATTTTTCATTACAGTTCCAAAGACAGCAAACATGAACTGTTCACCTCTTCCCATTTCGAAGATAGCCTTATTAACTCTAATAAGGTAACTACAATGTCATCCCATAGGAGAGGTAGGCCTTGCAATAGTAAAAAACTATTTTATGAGAGTTTCTCTATCGGGGCATATAAAATATAAAACTAAATGTCCATCGTTTTAAATACATTGCACCCTGCCCTAAGGGCTGTTTATGGTCTACCTTAATTTACACTGGTAAAGTGTGCAGAGAATTAAAAGCCACCACAAATGGGTTACAAAAAGGTGGGTGAAGCCAAAAGGTTTGTGGGTGACTGTGCAGAACGCGCCAAGTCCAACACCAAGTGACAAAAGGCACATCATAAAATGTGATCAATTCTAAAATTCACTGCTTTAATATCTATAAAATTATCTCCTCAGTTGAGGCATTAAATCTCAGTAGTGTGGAATGTTCCTTGCATTGCACTTGTCCAGAGGTGTGCTGACAGGAAGAGCCGAAAGAGACAGCCAGTCCCTTACACCACCCTTTCAAATGTCGGAATCTAAAAGTTTACAATCTTACTTATTCATCTGATATGTACCAAATGACATCAAAAATATTTTGTTAAAGGGCCAAATGGTTTCCTAGAGCAACATTCCTTGTTCACCCAAGAACAAAGATAGGAATGTAATTATTATGCGGATATGACTGCGGAAGGTGTTGAGCGCTAAAAAATATTATTCAAATGTATTGCTTTGAAATGTACAAGGCACTAAAACACGTTGGGGGAGGGTTGGATCATCTTGACGCTAAGGCAAGGATATCAAATGTAGCCACAGATGAGCCAGATCCACGCCATTTGTTCAGGATCTCCACATAATTTACATAAACGGAATCTAAAGGGAATGTAGGAGGTTGTGTTAAAATAAGATCAGAATAGGGCCCTCCTACGCAGATGTTGGACGCCCCATGCTGTGGTATCTGAACAGCACCTAATGGGCTATATGGTTATTTAATCGACACAAAATGATTTATAGGTTTCATGATAGTCAGGTCAACTACAAATCTGGAAGAAATGTTATTACAGAGCGAAGGGACAACAGTGGAAACCATTACCCATCCCCTCCTGTATAAAGATGATTGTTAAAAGCTGCAAAATGTAACTGCTGCAATTGGCAGCATGAGATCATAACGTGCTCGTGTTTAACATAGATGTACTAACAGCAATCAGCAGGTATCTAAAACATAAGTCAAGGAATTAATGAGCAACATATTGTCACTATATGTACCAAAGCTTCTCATGTCCAGAATGTATCACACGCGGAGGGTGGATAAATGATCACTTATCCAGGGGTACGTCAGGACACATTAAGAGGCGAGGACATGCTGGGAAGAGGCTCTGACATCACTTTATATACAGGCTATAATTGGCTCCTTGCCTACTCCTGTTTGCTTTGTCTGATGCCCAGCTTGTACCGGTGCAGTGCTATGGTTGTTCAATTAAATGCAAACCTGCAGAGCAGTTTGAGAACAAGGTATCGGTGAATACTGCACAATTTAACAAGAGGGCCACTGGAATTCTGCAATTCTGCAGCTGCAGAGTCTTATGCATATTGTTGTCATAATTCTAAAATAATGGTACAGTACTGGCACACATGGTGCTGCATTATGCCGCAAATGTACCCCTTCTTGCCACATAATTGTGTCAACTCTGGCACATAAGGCATTAATCCGGAAGCCTATAGGCTGCTATACCAGCCTCTCTAGACTTATGTGAGACACTGGCAAGTTCTTTTTAGGGCAGAATCAGCAAAATATATAAAGAGTTTCTACCACAGGCCTCATGTGTGACAAAAGAGTACATTTCAATGTACTGTTTCCAAATATTCGGATCCTCCTGGGAAGGTTTGTTATAATCAGCCAGGACCAGATGAGAGAGACACTGATGAAAGTAAAATGTGGTTCCCTGAAACACCCCTGCCCTGTTCTTTACAGAACAATTTAAACCTTTCTTTGGACATAGTCAAGGTGCCAAGGGTCTGGAAGTTTCAATATAGACAATGGTTCTGTCGGGTATGAACCTGATTGCTTCAAAACATGCATAAATCCTACATCATATGTTCAAAACATGCATAAATCCTGCAACATATGTTCTATCATAATCATATCAATTATGACGTTTAGAGTAAATCATTAGGCGCAAAACTAAACCAACAGAGAGGGTCGTGCAAATGTTTTAATCATTACATTATTTTTCATTCATGATTTGTTTCTTCTTTATAGAGACCCTGTAGTAATGCATAGAACATGACACAACAACTTTATAATAAACGGCGCATCAATTGTGTTGAGTGAAATGTGACATTTTGTGCAAAAGTGATAAAAAATTGGTGATTTATATACACGTGAGTGAGGGAAGGGGGAGGAAGGACTTCTCAAGGCCTGTTCTTGTTTTAATAATTGTTTCGTCCAGTACGCCACAATAGTTAGCTAGGGAAAGACTGGACACAGTTGACTAGTCCTTTGGTATTTATCGTCGACGTTTCGACCCCATTTGGTATTCACAGAATGCACTTACTCTTACTAACTTTATGTCTCCACCACCAGGCTGGAATCTCCACCGCCGGGCCGGAATCTCCGGCCCGAGGGCGGACATAAAGCTAGTAAGAGTAAGTGCATTCTGTGAATATCAAAATGAGTAAGTGCATTCTGTGAATATCAAAATGAGTAAGTGCATTCTGTGAATATCAAAATGAGTAAGTTTGTATTAAATTAGTTCTGTAAATAGGCCGTTCAGTCTGTTAGGAACTTTTTGGGGGGGGAAATCTTTTTATTAATTATAGAAACAAACAATATAGCAGCAGCGCACGACCACACCAAGTAAGACAGTTCAATTAATTACAGCTCTTGGAATACCTTACAATCTCAGACTTTAAAAACCCCATCACATATTTTCATCTTGGACCTCCATGATGTTACTGCCCGCACCTGTTCTGTTCCCGCAAGCGAGGTCTATGGAACAGTTTTGATGAATTCTCTCTTACACACTATGTCTGTCGACGCTTTTCTGTTTTTTTTAATCATACTTAATGTGAACACCCTGTGTTCTGAACAGTTTTTCTCTGTAATATTCTATGATTTTAATTGACCACTAACATTGTTTGCAGTGACTGTGATTTCGTTTTGTTCTCTATGTTAGGAGAAATGGTTCCTCTGTTGTAATAATCCATATGTATGGCATTTAGCCCTAGCTCTTCTCCCAGAAATCACAGCCAGCCCTCTATTACCAGCCTGTGTTACATTTGGGGAAAGCGTTCTTGTTTTTCATTCCTTCCACAGTAGATTCATTTTGATGGCTGTTGGAAAGCAGGTGTGGGGTTAAACAGACTTTATTGATGTAGCCTACTACACTGCATGGAAATTTGCAGCAAGCCAATGAAAAGAGAGTTGATGTGCTCTGTCTGCACACTGATTCGTTTGACCTACTTTGTCTACAGAGTACAAAACTGATTTGCAGTCTGATTCAATGCTAAAAAAAATAAGATATGATTACACTGGCACATAGGGGAGGATTGATGAAAAATATGTACAATATAACAAACTCGCGCTGTATGAAGTATAAAGCTCAACATACAACAGATAGCTAAAAACCAACACATGGGCTAAAAAAATCACAAACTTGACTCTGTCTTATCCTTCTTACTAGCTTCATTGTTTGCATGATTTAATTGTGGATACTAGAGAACAAATATTGAATACAAAAGATAAGCCTGCTCTACAACTCACTAATCTTAAAGAGAACTAAAGCTCCACCTTAAACAAAGTCTTGGGTTTAGGGTTTCACTCTCCCTGATGGATGGAGGCTGAACCACATCAGACAGTAAACACCTGTCAATGTCTGCTGAGATGCTTTCAGCCAATCCTACTCAAAGGTCGAATAATCACCATCAACTGGGTTTTGAAGGAGCAAACCCTGATTTGTATGTTGTTCTCTCTATAAAGATACATTATGGAACATGTTCAACTGGCTGCACAGGTTTCACAGTATTGTGACACTTATAGGGCCATTCTACTGGGTCCTATACTCCCTCTGAAAATAATGTGAATCGTCATTGTCATCATTAAAATATAGGGCAGATTTACAAGAAAGTGACTCAGTGCGTTCTGAAAGCCATTTGGCTGTGCCACACTGAGTCATGTTCAAAGCACAGGGATGCCACATATTTACAACAATATATCGCATCTCTGTGCTCCCCCATGCACTGGGGCATGTACTGCTGCCATGCCCCGGTGCAGGCACCGTTGCAAATCAGCCAAATACAAAGAGCATAAAAGGGTGACGAAACACACTATATTTAAGGGTTTAAAGATTTAAATGTTCACTGTTAATGCCCCTTACAGATCCAGGTAGACCAGCATCTAGCTGGAATATTGAAACTTCCTCAAGTGATATAGAAGACCGCTTTGAATATCCCATTGATCAAGCTTTCTCCAGAGCGATGCATGGGCTATTGTGTCAGAAGCAGTACAGAAGTCCTCTAAAAGCACATATTTACTCTTCCTTGAGCTCTGACCTTCCACGCCAGACTCCATAAAGCCGCAAGCATTTGCAATGCAATTGGCCTAGCATTTGTGAAAGTTAGAGCTATTGGCATTGTAAATGACAATGTTTTTTACTTTTGTTTTTTTTACCTCACAGTGCTGGACAAACCAGAAAATGAGAAACAGGTTACAAGGGAGGGGAGGTGGAAAGTAAATGACATCAATGGGAATGGAATTAAAATGAGTATGAGCCCATCGAGATTAGCACATCTATATCCAATGGACAATAGTATCCACTGGTGAGGAGGCATCTTAGTGAGTTACAGTGCTTGCTGCAGAGACACAGTAGCGCTCAGATCCCAATACATGTACATACACTACAAATACCATATGGCTGAGATACCCGCCACCCCCTCTCAACACAATCCCCAAGAATTGGGAAACCGGAAACAGTTCTGAACTTTTGGAAGGCGGGAGGGAGTTACCCTCCCGGCCGTATTTATTAAAATATGAAACAAAATCAAAACATTAAAATAACAGTTTGATATCATGTACAATTTCATATCCACATTACGATGTTTGGCTAACCTTAACACATATCTAATACAAAGGTTCTCCTAGCCGATACTAACATCCTTACAAAATGCATTTCAAATTGAAATTGTACATCCTAACGTTAAGGGCCAACGGCAAGGTCGTAACCGGTGTCAGATCCCTAAACCAGAACTCCCCCCTCACTTGTGAGGGGCGGCCGCACAGAGGACTGCACCTCATGTGCCATACCAATTTCTCTTGTCTTGACGGGGGCCCCTGTTAACTCGACGCCATGTACGTGGTCGTCCGAGGACTCGTGTGAGGTGTCTAGAAGGTAGCGTAGACCCCCCTCCCCACCCTACACAACTTACCACATCTGCCGTCGCAGATGTCCTGGCCCCGGGAAATTCCCAGGAGGGGCCCGTAGCCCCTCCTATCCAGGGAGGGGCCTTGACCGCCTTCCCTTTCCTTTAGGCGTCCCGTCCTTTAGAAGGGACCGCCTCCCCGTTGAGGGGCCAATGGCCACCTCCCCCCAGGCGCTCCCATCCGTAATGGGTGACGCCCCCCCCTAGGGATCTTCCAATGACTGCTCACCGATCATGACCTTACCGCCACAGGCCGGATAGTTGACCCCCCACAAAACTCCTACCTAAAGGTCATGCTGTAAACTCCTCAACCAGGCTACGAAGTCTCCTATGAGTAAAGAATTCCCCACCCGGGACAAATGGACCCCATCCTCTAGATACATATTGTCCCCCCTGATACACCCATGAGGAATCGAATGCAATGCACTGGTACGGAACAGTCTACCCAACTTGTTATTCACCTTTTTCACAGAATGATTTATAGCAGACACTGAATTAGCCCCCCGCCATACCTTTCGTGGAATCATATGGGACCATGCAATCGTGCACCCTGGAACTCTCCTCGCCAACCAACTTACTGTGGATAGTATCGCCTCGAGAAGTAGTCGTCTACCAGTGGTCACCAAATCATTGCCCCCAAGATGTACTATGAGTATCGATGGCGGTGACCTTGTCCGCCCTAACAAACCCTCAACAAACTGTTGAAACTGGTCAATACAGAGCCCGCCCCTTCCGTAGAAGGTCACCCTGTACCCGTATTCCCCAGCTGTGTGAATCAGGTCACCTGCTTTGAATACGTCCGCGGCACGCCTCACGTATGAGTGGCCCACGACCCACACCACTCTTTCCGCAGCCGGTGATCTCTGACCGCTGATTCCCAGGTGTTGGGTCGACTGCACAGTCCGCCCCGCCTTGTAGGTTTGCGAAACTGTAACCAAACAAAGACAAGAAGCGTGAGTACACGATATCAGCTTCACAACATGTGCAACCGCACATACCTTTTGTAACAATTCGAGGACCAACGCCCCAACTGTTTCACTTTTTCCACACTCAGACCCCTGGCTGTAGCCTCTGTAGCAGCCCCTATCCGGAAGGAATGAGTCCCAAACTCGCCCGGGTTCAAGCCCGCGGCCGAAATTGCCATTGCAAACACCCGCTGGAACTGAAACCTTGTCAGTGGGGTGGCATCTGCGTGCCTCAGCAATGTCCCCCCCCCATGATGCCGCCCTCTGCGCCAAATACTCCTCAACGCATGCCACCGGGCACATGGGAGATCCGGGAATCCGCTGGACTACTACACTGTCCCGATCGCCCCCTGATCGGTCTTGGACCTGACAAACGAGACAATCATCGTCTCCCCTTTTACCTGAATGTGCTCTCGGCACAAACCCCCCCCGTATCCTGCTTGTTTCTTGCCACCAGTTCGCTTACCCGCATCGCCCCATAGAATGCTAATGCAAAAGCGGCCCGGAATAACACTGTTTCCGACTGGGATGAACATGTTGCAGGGAGTACGGACAGTAACAGGGCCAACCTATCCAGACCTATCGGGTGCCTTTCATCTACTCTGCGACCCTCAAGGCGTTGCCACCCCCGCAGCGCTTTCTGTACTACGAAAGACGCTGTAGGATCCTGGATACCATGGGCCCGCGCCATGAAGGAAATGGCGGCCCGATGCCTCTGGGCCGTAGCCACCGATTTGCCTGCCCTGCGTAATGACAGTAAAAATTCTATGACAAATTCCTCCTGGCCCCACAACTCCCTCCTATCAGAACCCAAAAAGGACCAATAGGAACGGAACGCCCCTTCATATGCCTTTCTTGTCCTGGGAGCTAAACTCTCTCCCACGAGGTTTTGTAGTTCGGGGCACCGAGAGACCAGAGAGCTTCGGGAAATGGTGCCGGCACCGGGTCCGCTGTGGGCAGAAAACCCCAGAAGGCCTGCATACGGAAACGAGAAAGCGCATCAGCAGCCTGATTCAGCAGCCCTGGCACATGCTTCGCTCTAAAGAGCACGTTCAACTGCATACATAGTAAAACAATTTCCTTGAGCAACCTCAGGATCCACTTGCATCGTGCTGCCTGACTATTGATACACTCAACCACGGTCATGTTATCAGACCAGAACACCACAGAGTGATCCCTAAACCCCTCAGGCCATGTTTTCAAAGCCACCAGAATAGGGAACAGTTCAAGAAAAGCAATGTTACTTGTAAGTCCACATTCGTGCCACCAGGACGGCCATGTTTGCGCCGACCAATGATTGCCAAATATGGCGCCAAAGCCTATACTCCCCGCCGAATCTGTCCACAGCCCCAACTCTTCGGAGGACACCGCCGGCTTGGTCCAGACAACCCGACCATTGAAGTCCGCCAGGAATGCCAACCAAATGCGCATGTCCTGGCGAATCTCAGCCGAGAGCCTCGTGCGGTGGTGCCCCTCTTTAAGACCGACCATGGCTTGTGCAATCGAGCGGGAAAAGGGGCGGGCCATTGGCATTATCCTAAGGGCAAAATTCAACTGACCCACAATCCGCTGCAATTGATGCAAGTTCACCTTAGTTTCTCTAATACATGCTTCAAGCGAAGCCCTGAATTTCCGCACTTTTTCTTCTGGCAACCGGAAACAACCTTCTTCGGAATCGAGCTCTATTCCAAGAAACTCGAGCGAAGTCGATGGCCCCACAGTTTTGCCTGGCGCCAATGGCACACCGAACTGTCTCATTAGATCACAAAATTCTTTTAAAGCCTGTGCACATTCTGTGTCCCCGGCTGCCCCCAGAAACAGAAAATCGTCTAGATAATGCATGACATGCTGAAAACCCATCATCCTTGTGAATGCCCATTGCAGGAAACAACTGAATTTTTCAAAATAAGCACAAGATATGGAACAGCCCATTGGCATACATTTATCCATATAATAACGCCCCTGAAACATGAAGCCCAGGAGACGCTGATCGTCCGGGTGTACCGGGAGCAACCGGAACGCAGATTCGATGTCAGATTTGGCCATCATCGCTCCGGGCCCCAGGCGATTCAACATGGCGACTGCATCATCGAAGGATGCGTACCGCACCGAACAAAGCTCTGGGTCTAATGCATCATTAACTGACAAATCCCTCGGGGCTGACAAATTATGTATCAGTCTAAACTCACCCGGGTCCTTCTTGGGGACCACTCCCAAGGGTGAACAAACAAAATTAGGAACTGGTGGCATGCTGAATGGTCCCGCCACCCGACCCCGGGCTATTTCTTTCCCAATCTTCGCTTGCACCACTGCCGTATTATGCAGGACCGATAATTGGTTCCTACACTGTGCTTTACCCTGAAAATTCCCCACCGGGATGCGGAAACCGTAAGAAAAACCGTCCCGTAACACCCCAGCGGAGACATGATCAGGGTATTCGCTGAGCCAAGGAATCATTGCCATGGTATCAACCGGTGTAGGTAAAGCCGCACCTCGGACGATGTCAGACCTGTTTGGCGCTTGCCCTACTTCCGTTATCACCCGTTTTGGCTCTGCACATGGTCTCGGGATGCGACGACTGTCCACACCCCCCACAGTCATGCCTAAACTTGCATGACCCCTGGAGCCTTGTACACTTTCCCCTGTTAAAGTTCCAGCATACCCCTTTTTTACCTGTATTGCCGTTCGGCCTTGGGTGATGTTCATTACTTGCCCCTGTCCGAAAGGGCGCCCCGGATGGTTGGCGGGAAAGCTCACCCCCGCCCCCCCCCAACAATGGCGCCTTTAACATGCCTGAGTTTTCCATTTTTTGCCAAGAAATGGAGTCGTAACAATCCCACGTCAGGCACGTATCGAACTCTTTAGCCTTACGAAAAATATTATCATAACAGAACCACTCATTGCCAACATATGTCTGAGAATATTCCATAATACGTGACTGGTACACAGGTAACTCGGTCAACAAGTCAGGTCTCCGTTCCCCCATAATCGAAGTGAATATGCCAAATGCTCTACCCCAGTTACCTATCGTCTCATCGACTCTAAAGGCGGACATTTTTGCGCGCCAAACACTCGGATGCATAAGCTCTTTCTGAACTTTCACATGCTCAATCTCATAATGATCAGTTAGCAAGGAGAACATGTTTACATATTTCTCAGCCCATATCCGTTCTTTGACTTCCATCGGGATATGCTGAGCCAATCTCTCCCTTCTCGAGGGTACAGACCCCTTCCCCGCAATCGGCATTAGCTGCTTACCTGCGCTAGAAGCTGTAACCGCCGTTGCCGCCGAACTCGTGCCAGCCGCGGGTTGCTCTACTGGAGCCTCTGGGGAAACAAACGGACAAGGAGGTTTCGCGGCCTCTCGTGACTGCCGCAACTGCCTCATTAATTGCTTGGCCTCCTCGGCCGTGTCCCCCGGAACCACGGAACCCCCGCTGCTATTACCCAGCCATGCCGCCAACTGGGCGGCCAACTCAGGGTCATGTCCCCATCGTCCACTGGGGTAACCACAACGGGAATCCGCTGGCCCTCGGCAGGAGCCGGCGCGGGGATCTCCGCTGGTCTTGGAGGGCTCGCCGGGGGCGCCTCCGGAACTGGGACCTCGTCCTCATTTACCCATTCCTGGCCCTCTTCCTTCTTACGACCGGGGCCTCCGTCGGGTTGGGTCTTTTTGGCCTCCCCGCACCGTCCCTGGCCGCCATCTTTCTCTTCATCTCTGCCATGTCTTTCACCAACATCCGGAGCATCTGGTCGGTGCTGACCTTTTTTGCGACTCTCTTGCCCGGCATTTTCCCACGTAGGTGAAAGGTCCTGACGCGATTTGTAATGCTGAAAGAGAAAATAGAGAAATTACTAAATTCAAAATTGGCTCTTCGTTCCGTCTCGAGCTCACGTGCAGCGAGGAGGTGCAGCTTCAGAGCACAGGAACAAGAGGATGCTTCCTTGACTTGTGGCTCCTCTTATTCTTCTCTGGGCGGGCGTAAACCCGCCTCTTCCCGCCTCCAGGGGCGTGGCGGACGGCTTCAGTGTCTAGGACAACCCACTCTTGGGCGGGAAAAAGCGCGCCCCGGCTACGCCGCTTCGGGCATACCAGCCGAGACGCGCCTCCCGCCCAAAATGGCTTCCCGGGGGGATCGGGGTACTCCACCATACGTTTGGGGGGACCGATTGGTCGCCCCTTTCCAGAATGCAAGGCGGGATAATTAACAAGACAGGGTCAGCTTGATAGCTCACTCTAGACATGGGACAGTAGCGAGCTCTGTTAATCGTATACAGAGAGGCCCCAGAAAAGAAGGCAAGAAGGGCAATTAGGACATAGAGAGTACAACTAGAAACCATGGTCACGTAAAATCCACTGTCCGCATCTGCTGTGTGTCTCTGTTTCTACAGAGAGGTTGAAGCAGAGGCCTGTAGGCTGCATTTCAAATCCCTGATTATTTCATCATCGTGAAATCCCTTCAGTGGCTGCTTTAAACAACCATGAAGAAAGGCTTTGTTTTAGGGTGAAAGGCGCCCTGTCCACTCCTGATGCGAGCCTACTGCAGCTTTGAAGATTGTGCCGCACACAGAATCGCTCCATTGAAATGTAGATGTTCCAGAGTGAGGAATTAATTAAACAAGCATGGAAGTCTAGGGGGTGTAAACATTTCTGTGCCGTGTTGGGCGACACGTAAAGGTTTGGAATGCCTGGTGTCTCACTTTCATTGTCAACTAACATATAGAAAAGTGAAATGAAATGGCTCAACTATCAGTCTCATTTATAGTAAAGCTGCTTGAATTTTCAATGCAGGCTCCTCGAGATGAAAATGTTGACCTGTGGGACCATGCCAAGAGCGAGCTACTGTCCTTCACAGCGCCTGCACTGTACGGCCAGCACAGAGTATAAGAGAGGCCCACTCTTCATAACCTGTACTTTGTGCACATACCTAATATGGCACATTTCTGTACTTCAGCTTTCAGACAAGTCTGATTTGCTAAACTAGAAAAAAAGCTCAGTTGTTCAGACGTTAAGACACGTTGTAAGTTGCTGCACTGTAGGAGACATTTCATTTCACGCTGTACAAATCAGGGCCGGGCTACAATTTCTGACCCTGTAGGTGGTGGTCTCAATGTTAATTATTCAAAATAAAAAGAATAACATACATTGCATGGTGATAGGCTGGTAAATGTTCATAGACAGGCCAGCATAGGCCTGTCCAGGCAGGCATGATTGTGTATCACCACGTTAGTGATGATGTCATCATGCCGATCAAAAATCCAAGAAGTCATCGACAAACTATGTCTTGCATTCTATTCCCCGAGTCTGCTGCACCATGCCACTGCCTGAGCCTAAACCTCCCAATGAATAACTGTAGTTGGGGGCTGGCTTATGACGGAGTTGAGGCAAGGAAGCTGCGAGAGCGCATTTGGAACTTGGGAGTGAGGGCTCTTGAAGAAGAATAAACAAAAGTAAGTATGGACTTTCCACTTGCTGTGTAGCCAGTGTAGAATATCCTGCAGCCGTGCATTTCTGCTATCCTCAACGTGCTCAATGTGGTTGTGGCCCAATACAACTTTTGTGTGCCAAGGCGTCACCTGTAGAATCTGTGCGCTGCACCCCAGCATGGTAATTGCTGAGCGTGCGTGAGTCCAGTAGGCACCACAGCCATACTTACCAGCATTGGCAGCATTACGTCTGGGGACAATGCCTGAGCTGTAACAGGCATGGTCACAGCAAGCTGAACAGTGGATGCCGATGCCGTCGCCATCCCTGGACCTACTAATTACAGGTAGCCCTAGCAGTGACATCACCATCTGTGCTCGAGCAGCTACCTGTTCTGCAAATAACCCAGTTATACTGCACTGATTAATATATGCAAAAAAAACATTTTCATTTGGTGTACACTTTGTTTTTGCACTCGGAGTAGGTAAGAAAGTAAAACACATGTCATCTTCCTCTTCTTTAGAAAAGACAACAAGAAAACACAGTGTTCAAAATAGCAGGGACATGTACAGGCTGATGACAGAGGTCACAGGCAGCAGCAGTGTTATAGATGAGAGAGCAGGAGTAATGAGGAGAAAGAAACAACAGGGGAGGAGAGAGAATAGACAAAGCTAAGTAGAAGAAAAGGAGAGCAAATCAGATACAAAGAGAAAGCAGCCATTATTTGAAGAAGAGAGCATTAAGAAGAGAGAAGATAGACTAAAAGGATGTAGAGGACAGGACAGAGGAAAAAAGCAGACAAATGATAAAAACAAAGACACAGCTAATCACTGCTAGAAGAGTGATAGTAAAGAGCCAAGATCGAGGGGAGAGAGAGCAGAGCATGGATAAAAGTGAAGAAGAAAAAGGGCAGAGCTAGAATGGAGGGAAAATCAGAAATACAGGGAATAAGGTAACACACCAGGTGTGACAAAGATGATCGAAAACAATTAGAGAGGTGAGAGGATAGACTCTTAGAGCAAAGACTTAGGGGACAGACAACAGATCAAGGTTAGAAGATAGAGACTGAGGAAGTGAGAGTGTTAAAAAGTAGGGCTCACTGGAGGAAGAAGTGAGCTGAGGCCCCCTTGGCAAAATTGTCATCACCTGCACTTCTGTTTTTTTTACAAATGAAGCACTGGTCCAGAGAAAGAGCCGAAGAAGTGACCATGGAGAGCCAAGCACAGGTGGGAGGTAAAGAGAGTGGACAGCCATAAGAGATACCCTAACTGAACAGGCAGGCAGAAGTAATCAAGAGTCACAAAACATTGAAAGAGAACACAGGCCACCTAGGCGGAAGGGGGTGTTTAAGAGAAGTACCTGGTTGAGCAGACACAGGCAATGGCCGGCGAAAGGATGTGTATGGCAAGGGAATGAATTAATAGTACACAGCAGAAAACCCATGGCCTATTTCAGTATAGCTACTGGCTCGAGACAGCGAAAAGGATAAGAGGTAGAAAGAAGGCACACTAGCAGAGGCCGCGAGTAACCAGATCAAGTATGGGCAAAGACAAAGGAGGATCATGGGGGTGGGAAGATTAGCCACCATACCACTCACTCTGAGGCAGAGTCTGCCAAGTACCACAGACACAAGATGCACAAGGAGAGAGAGTGAACTCTAGAGTGTGCATGCAGAGAGGACAGACCATGTAGAGTAGTGTTCAGGATCCAGGAGCAGGCACGGCCACTGCTTTCAATAAAATCCTGCATACCTTGACTTGGTACCAGCATAGAACTTCTCAGGCACTCACTGCGGCCTTCACTGCAGCCTTCGCATGACTAGAACCTTGCGCCCTGGGGGTGCTGCTACCATAAAAATGTATGCTTGGCACTCCGTCCGGGCACCAGATACCTCACTGACAGAACCAGGTCCTCAGTATTCTTTTACAAAAAATATTATTTAAATGTTGTGAGAAATGTGACTGTGTATGAATCAGTTTCTTTTAAATATTATCAAGACACCCTATTTAATAAACACAGCTTCCATAAATTGAAGCACTGTTAGCAACAGCCACTAGGTGTTGCATGTCCTCCAATGATGGAGAAATGCATGAAACTGACAGCATCTCACCTACGATCCACGCTACGAGCCCCATTGATAAAACTGCTATGAAAATATTTTTTCCAATAGGCCTTTATTTATGAGTTGTTTTCATGGTGAGCTATGTTTGTTTGAGCTAGAATTGACGCTGTTCTAAAGTTAATTCCTAGCTCGAAAAACAAGTGTGAAAATAATAAATTACAAAAGTTGGAGCCAAACACACTGACGCCTATGCCCAGCAGGAGAGAGGCTGTGGTATAAACTTCCAGAGCTGCCGACTTTGGGACTGGGAAACTAGGTTCCTGTCTCAGCGTTGGTAAAACTGTGCCTTTAAAAAACAAATGACGGTGAATGACCACATCAGGAGGAGGAAAAAGGAAGGAACAGGAGAAGAGGAAGCAGCGACTGAATTTGGAGTAAGCGTGGGCGGAAAATCCGTTCCGCTCGCGGATTTTGCGGATTTTCGGGAAATCCGCAATCCGCGAGATTTGCGGATTTCCCGCAAAATCCGCAAATTCGCACGCAGCGGATTTTTTTGGCGGCGCGCGGCGTTGGTGATACAATTTTTGCGGCGCGCGGCGTTTATCATCGTTTGCCGAGTTGTTTTTTTCGATAGTTTGCGAGTGCTGCGCCATTTTGGATCTTGCTGTGTGATCCCGCGGGAATTGGCGAGCGCGATTACGTCATCGCGGCTTGCCAGCGATAGTTTGTCAACGCGAGTACGACGAGATCACGTCTCGCGGTACTTCGCAATTGCGAGATTTGAGATGCGGCGCGCGAAAATATAAATTTGCAATTCTGCACAAGAAATCCACCAGCAAGCAGCATAAACCTTCTAGAAATGATGATTTTTATGTGAATAACTCCTTAGTTTGACATTTGCCTGCACTTTTTTAGCGAGGAGTCCATTTTGGGGAGGGGGGCAGGGGGGTGGGAGGAAGGAAGTGCCCCATAGTCTTCAACTTCCTGTTCCTGTTCAGCAGGCTCCTCCCAGTGCTTTGTCCATCTCCTGGTCACTTTTCATTCGGATGTGGACCTGGAAGGATTACCTTTTGTGGATGCTGCTGGATCTTTGGATTTGAGGCCTTTTTGACTTTCTTTGGATCACTGTTGGATTAGAAATTTTACAAGTAAGTTTGTTTGGGGCATTACAGTTGCTGCAACTAAAATTTTGGGATTTTCGATTTTTGGGCTGTTTTGGGGCCTTTTCCCAGGGGTACTCAGTGGTGGGTGGACTGATTCTTTCTGTGGGTTGTCTTGAACTTAAACATCATGGAGGCCATAGATGAATTGGGATTGTGCTGATTTTTCTGTGTTTTTCGATTTTTTTTTTTTGTAAAATTTTGTGTTTTTCGATTTTTGACCTGTTGTTGGGGCCTTGACCAGGGGTATTTGAGTCTAGCATGGGCCTAGTCTTTCTGTGGGCTGTCTTGAATTTAAACATCATGGAGGCCATGGATGGAATGGGATTGTGCTGATTTTGCAGTGTTTTTCGATTTTTGGGGGTGTTCATGGGGAGGGACATGCCATGTGGCTGGTGGCCATTTTGAGTGCAGCTACAGGCACTGGCCATGTGCTGGCAGGCAAGTGGCCATTTTGAATGCAGGCTTTGTTGTTAGGCCTCCAACCATTTTGCCTACTTTTCAACCTTTATTTATGCCAGGGGTAGTGAGTCTTGCATGGGCCTAGTATTTCTGTGGGTTGTCTTGAATTTAAACATCATGGAGGCCATGGATTGAATGGGATTGTGATGATTTTGCAGTGTTTTTCGATTTTTGGGCCTGTACTTGTGGCCTTTTCACCAGGGGTATTTGAGTCTAGCATGGGCCTAGTCTTTCTGTGGGCTGTCTTGAATTTAAACATCATGGAGAGGCCACGGATGGAATGGGATTGTGCTGATTTTGCAGTGTTTTTCGATTTTTGGGCCTGTACTTGTGGCCTTTTCACCAGGGGTATTTGAGTCTAGCATGGGCCTAGTCTTTCTGTGGGCTGTCTTGAATTTAAACATCATGGAGAGGCCATGGATGGAATGGGATTGTGCTGATTTTGCAGTGTTTTTCGATTTTTGGGCCTGTACTTGTGGCCTTTTCACCAGGGGTATTTGAGTCTAGCATGGGCCTAGTCTTTCTGTGGGCTGTCTTGAATTTAAACATCATGGAGGCCATGGATGGAATGGGATTGTGCTGATTTTGCAGTGTTTTTCGATTTTTGGGGGTGTTCATGGGGAGGGACATGCCATGTGGCTGGTGGCCATTTTGAGTGCAGCTACAGGCACTGGCCATGTGCTGGCAGGCAAGTGGCCATTTTGAATGCAGGCTTTGTTGTTAGGCCTCCAACCATTTTGCCTACTTTTCAACCTTTATTTATGCCAGGGGAAGTGAGTCTTGCATGGGCCTAGTATTTCTGTGGGTTGTCTTGAATTTAAACATCATGGAGGCCATGGATTGAATGGGATTGTGATGATTTTGCAGTGTTTTTCGATTTTTGGGCCTGTACTTGTGGCCTTTTCACCAGGGGTATTTGAGTCTAGCATGGGCCTAGTCTTTCTGTGGGCTGTCTTGAATTTAAACATCATGGAGAGGCCACGGATGGAATGGGATTGTGCTGATTTTGCAGTGTTTTTCGATTTTTGGGCCTGTACTTGTGGCCTTTTCACCAGGGGTATTTGAGTCTAGCATGGGCCTAGTCTTTCTGTGGGCTGTCTTGAATTTAAACATCATGGAGAGGCCATGGATGGAATGGGATTGTGCTGATTTTGCAGTGTTTTTCGATTTTTGGGCCTGTACTTGTGGCCTTTTCACCAGGGGTATTTGAGTCTAGCATGGGCCTAGTCTTTCTGTGGGCTGTCTTGAATTTAAACATCATGGAGGCCATGGATTGAATGGGATTGTGATGATTTTGCAGTGTTTTTCGATTTTTGGGCCTGTACTTGTGGCCTTTTCACCAGGGGTATTTGAGTCTAGCATGGGCCTAGTCTTTCTGTGGGCTGTCTTGAATTTAAACATCATGGAGAGGCCACGGATGGAATGGGATTGTGCTGATTTTGCAGTGTTTTTCGATTTTTGGGCCTGTACTTGTGGCCTTTTCACCAGGGGTATTTGAGTCTAGCATGGGCCTAGTCTTTCTGTGGGCTGTCTTGAATTTAAACATCATGGAGAGGCCACGGATGGAATGGGATTGTGCTGATTTTGCAGTGTTTTTCGATTTTTGGGCCTGTACTTGTGGCCTTTTCACCAGGGGTATTTGAGTCTAGCATGGGCCTAGTCTTTCTGTGGGCTGTCTTGAATTTAAACATCATGGAGAGGCCATGGATGGAATGGGATTGTGCTGATTTTGCAGTGTTTTTCGATTTTTGGGCCTGTACTTGTGGCCTTTTCACCAGGGGTATTTGAGTCTAGCATGGGCCTAGTCTTTCTGTGGGCTGTCTTGAATTTAAACATCATGGAGGCCATGGATGGAATGGGATTGTGCTGATTTTGCAGTGTTTTTCGATTTTTGGGCCTGTACTTGTGGCCTTTTCACCAGGGGTATTTGAGTCTAGCATGGGCCTAGTCTTTCTGTGGGCTGTCTTGAATTTAAACATCATGGAGAGGCCATGGATGGAATGGGATTGTGCTGATTTTGCAGTGTTTTTCGATTTTTGGGCCTGTACTTGTGGCCTTTTCACCAGGGGTATTTGAGTCTAGCATGGGCCTAGTCTTTCTGTGGGCTGTCTTGAATTTAAACATCATGGAGGCCATGGATGGAATGGGATTGTGCTGATTTTGCAGTGTTTTTCGATTTTTGGGGGTGTTCATGGGGAGGGACATGCCATGTGGCTGGTGGCCATTTTGAGTGCAGCTACAGGCACTGGCCATGTGCTGGCAGGCAAGTGGCCATTTTGAATGCAGGCTTTGTTGTTAGGCCTCCAACCATTTTGCCTACTTTTCAACCTTTATTTATGCCAGGGGTAGTGAGTCTTGCATGGGCCTAGTCTTTCTGTGGGTTGTCTTGAATTTAAACATTATGGAGGGCATGGATGGATTGGGATTGTGCTGATTTTGCAGTGTTTTTCGATTTTTTTGTGCTCTATAACTGAACTGATGTTCCTCTGTCTTCCATTTTTTTTAGGTGCACAAGACTCAAGAGAACCACCAGTGCCAGGAAGAAGTCCTGCAGCGGTGTGTGTGTGCAGCATAACGTCACGCGACGTCACGTCTGGCCTCAGACAACTCTACAATTCGTGCAACTGCGGCCTGCTGTCTGACCTGCTCTGAAGAAGATGGCCCCAAAGAAAGTTCTCCGTAGCTCCTCTAGCAAGAAAGTTGCTAGTAAGGAGCAGAAGAAGCAAGTTACCAAGGAGGCTGGTGTGCCACCCGCCACTTTTTTTGGGAGCAAAAAAAAAAGTACGCCTGCAGCAGCAGGATCTGCTGGGGACCAACCTGAGAGCAGCACCCCTGCTCCATTGGGTTCAGTGCCTCCACCACCACGCCAACTTAAGTCAAAGCCCTTGAGTGCTTCAGAGGCAGTCAGTGTACTTCTCCAATCACCATCGACCAGTGATGTTGGCTCATCGCAAGAAAGTAGCAGCAATGTCCCTGAATCAACACAGGTTGTTGTAACTCATCTGACAAGTGTTGAACAACCACAGCCGCAACAACAACACCATGTGCAAGTACACGCCCAAGTACATGTGGAAGGAGAGGCAGCAAAAGGAGATGCGCAAGCAAAGGTGCATGGACGTTCACAAGTGCCCACAATAGTTGTTCCTCCCGAAGTAGGGGCACATTTGGAAATCGACATTGAAGCTGAGGTATCATTGGAAGCCACTCCTCCTGATGATCATTCATTGTCTTCCACATCCCTAGCAAGGAAAAGATCAAGGGGGGTGTCTACATCTTCTTCAAGCCCACCTCGTTCTGGTGCAAGTGATCTGTCTTGGGAACCACAACTGCGGTCTGACAGTGAGGCAGAGGCACACCATGATCTGACACCGGTACCTCCTAAGCGTAAAAGGAAGGTCGTCCAAAAACTCAAACCTATGGAGTGTGATGAGGCTCAACAAGAAGTGACAGATACTGCTGGTGATGAAGCCTCTCACGATGACGACGAGCCAGTCATCACAAAGGTCACTGCAGCCCCACCGGGCATGCAGCAAAGAGACATTTTGACCCTATCCCGAGAAGCTGCTGAGCGTGATGATGATGTCGGCGAGGAGGCAATGGAAATGGAATCATTAGATTTGGAGTTAAGTAGTACACCAAAACCTACCGCTTCCATATTTCTTCGCAAGAAGGTACCCACCTCGTCCTCGACCTCAATTCGTGGTGGTGAAAGTGCAAAACGTACTGAAGTTCGGCAATCCACATCCTCCACTTCATCTGTCATTAGCAGCAGGACCACCACCACCAGTATCGCCGCCTCCTCCGGCGGCGGCCCCCGAAGACATTTCAAGTCTCCAGTTTGGGACTTCTTTAGTGTTTGCCCAAAAAAGGAAAACGTAGCCATTTGTAGCCTTTGTAAGCTTCGATTTAGTCGTGGTAAGCTTGGTTCTAACTATGGTACCGGAGGCCAGAGAGGTCATCTTGAGAGAAGGCACGCTGTCCAATGGTTTCCGCACCTAGAGGCGGTCAAGAAAGCCGGAATTGCACGTAATGAAAACGTTGATTTGTCATCTGCTGATGACGAGGAGGTAGAAGAAGACGATTCAAACACTTCACTTACACCCAGTTCCCATGTCAGCAGCACACCCCATGGGAGCCACACTAAGAGTGTGGGAGAGAGTGAGACATCAATGCGGAAAAGTTCATCAGCGAGCGTAACTGGGTCGAAGAGATCATCATCATCCCGTAAATCATTGGTCCAGGGCAACATTAAAAAGATGTTGTTTACAGAAGCGCAATATGAACGCAACCACCCAATGACCCGTCTGTATAACACTAAGCTGGCTAAAATGCTAGCTCTGGACCTTCTCCCTTTTTCTTTTGTCGAAGGGGTTGGTTTTCTAGAATTAGTGACAGCGCTCTGCCCTAAATGGAAGGTTCCTAGCCGGTTCTATTTTGCCCGAGTTGCGGTTCCAGCACTACATGAAGATGTTCTGAAGGCGATTGGGGCAGCTTTGCAGAAGAGTGCTGTTCACACTATACATCTGACAACAGACATGTGGACCAGTGGCGCAGGCGCTGATTACATGTGCATCACTGCACACTGGGTCTCTTTTTCAGGGGCTAAAGCAAAGCTAAACTCAGGTGTTGACACTAACATTGTTTTTAAAGGTGCTCGGAAACATGCAACACTAGCCATGTTTGGTTTGGAGAAACGTCACACAGCAGAAAACATTTTGGATGTCTTTAACACAAAGGTCCTTAACTGTCTGTCCCCACTAAAACGCAAGGTTGGTTATGTTTCCACGGACAATGGCTCCAATATAGTTAAGGCCATGAGGGACGGTTACTATTTCAGAGTGCCGTGTTTGGCGCACTGTATAAACCTGGTTGTCCAAAAATTCTTGGGTAATAAACGCAGTGCAGCGTACAGTGTATTGGAGAACTGCCGAAAAATTTGCAAGCATTTCAGGCATTCTTTTAAGGCCCGCAAGCAGCTGAGGAGCATGCTATATCAATGTCAAATGCCAGTGAAAGCACTCATCCAGGAGGTGGTAACACGTTGGAACTCAACCTTCTACATGCTTGAGCGTCTGTATGAGCAGTATACGCAACTCGATCAATATTTCTTGAAAGAGGGTATAGAGGAGCTGAGGATGGGTGGGCCGCAATGGAACATAGTTGAAAGCCTAACACGCATGCTTCGTCCTTTTGAGGTCTTCACGCGTGCAGTCAGCAAGGAGGACTCTAATTTGGGAAAAGCTATCCCATTGTTGTACATGCTGGAGGACCAACTGAAGGAGGTGTGTTCTGTGTTTCGAAAAGATGACAAAAAGAAAGACTCTTCTTTGCTTCTGGCTGAGCAATTATTAGAGCTCCTACAAGGTGATGAACGTCTTCAAAAGATCCACTCAGAACAGCATTACATTTGTGCTACTATTCTGGATCCACGCTACAAAAAGGCGCTGGCAGGCAGAGCATTCTTTCCTTTTGCTGATGAAGATGTTACAAAGTACAAACGTTGGCTAGCCTTGTCAGCCAAGAAGTTTGAAACAGAACGGCTGGAAATTGAAGGAAATGGCAGTACATCAGCAGGCCATCCCCAGTCAAAACAATCCACTTCTGCACCTGTGGCTGTGGCACAAGTGACCTCTCAGCCGTTAAAGACACCGGCAACCGGATCATCTGCACGAAAGACAACAGAAACATTGGAGGCTGAAGAGGATTGGCTAGCTCTGCGTGGGTTTGGTTCTCAAAAGGTCAGAGGCACAGCAAGAGCTACGCAAAGTGGAGGAACCTTGGAGGAGGACCTTGAGTCGATGGTGAAGGACTATCTGAATGACTCCACAGAGGTCTATGTTAATTCTGACCCATTGGCGTATTGGCATGGGAAAAAAGAATTGTGGCCACAGCTCACCAACCTGGCTTTAAACTACTTGTCTTGCCCACTCGCAAGTGTGTCTTCTGAACGGGTTTTCAGTGCGGCTGGTGGGATTGTAACTCCCAAACGGAGCCGCCTCTCGCCCAAAAATGTGGAGAGGTTAACAATGATCAAGATGAATCAGCACCTCATACCACCAGATATAAGAGTACGAGAGAGCGTGCCGGATGAAGAGGAGGTGGCCAGCACCATAGATGAGGGAATTTCTACTCTGTCAGGTGGCACTGACCTCACCCTGGCTGAATTCGCAGAGTATGATGACGAAGCCTTATTCTTATTCCTGGACCGTGATACCGACTTCGAGCCCTGAAAATGAGACAACGAATCAATAACTTTCTTTTTCATCCTTATTCACTTTTATTCCTGTGTGTCTGTCTTTCTTTGTTGTGCACAGTTAATATAATTCAAACTTTAATCAGATAATCACAAAGACAAGCCCATCAGCAGAACTGTCTTCACTTGTTTGCTAATTTATTTGAAGGTGCCGCAGTCTGCATTCCTCAGGTTCACAAGTTCAGAAGAACATGCTCCTCTATCCTCCTCCTCCAGACTCCTATTTCCATCAAAGCAGAGGGCTGGTTTACGCCCAATGAAGAAAGACTCAGCACTTGTGGGGGTGTTGTTCTACCTCTTTGCAGGTGAGTTGACGGGTCTGGGGCCATTGCTGGGAAGCACTAAAAGTGGTTTGTGCCAAATCCGAGGCGGAAATTTTTTTGTGTTTTTGATGACTTGCTTGCCTTTGAGGTGCTCTTAGGGGGGGTTCCGTCTGTTTGTGGGTGAGTTTCGTGGTCTGAGAGCATTGCTGGGACACTCTAATCTTGATTGCATTTGCTTCTCAGGAAATCCGTCGTGCCAACCCCGACTTATGGCCTAGCTACGCAGCGCGTTTGGACCGAAGGCCCAGAAATATTGCAAGTATGAGATTTTGCTTTTGTCCTGTTTGGGGGTGTTATGCTTCTTGGCGGGTGGGTTGCCGGGTCTTGGGGCATTCCTGGGAAGGTCTAATACCGGGTAGAAGTGGTTGGGACAAAATCCAGGCCGATTTTTTTTGGGCTATTTCAGACATTTTGCTCTATGTAGCGTTTTCGGGGGCCTGTTTGGGGGGCTTCCTGGTGTTTGCGGGTGAGTTTCGTGGTCTGGGAGCACTGCTGGGACACTCTAATCTTGATTGCATTTGCTTTTCAGGAAATCCGTCGTGCCAACCCCGACTTATGGCCTAGCTACGCAGCGCGTTTGGACCGAAGGCCCAGAAATATTGCAAGTATGAGAGTTTGCTTTTGGCCTGTTTGGGGGTGTTATACTTCTTGGCGGGTGGGTTGCCGGGTCTTGGGGCATTCCTGGGAAGGTCTAATACCGGGTAGAAGTGGTTGGGACTAAATCCAGGCCGATTTTTTTTTGGGCTATTTCTGACATTTTGCTCTATGTAGCGTTTTCGGGGGCCTGTTTGGGGGGCTTCCTGGTGTTTCTGGGTGAGTTTCGTGGTCTGGGAGCACTGCTGGCTATATCTACTTTACTTTGCAAGAGGTTTGAAGCAAATCCATGGTGGCAGAGGGGACTTAGGGCCTAGCTGCAGAGCGCGCGCGGAGTGATTTGGGAAATTTGTGAAAAATTGACTAAGTCCCCATTTTTGTACTTTTGCTCTTTGGCTGTTTGGGGGTCTTCTACTCGTTTTCTCCTGGGTTGACGGCTCTGGGGCCATTGCTGGGAAGCTCTAATACCGGATAAAAGTGTTTTGGACCAAATCCCAGGCGGAAAATTTTTTGTGTTTTTGATGACTTGCTTGCCTTTGAGGTGCTCTTAGGGGGGGTTCCGTCTGTATGTGGGTGAGTTTCGTGGTCTGGGAGCATTGCTGGGACACTCTAATCTTGATTGCATTTGCTTTTCAGGAAATCCGTCGTGCCAACCCCGACTTATGGCCCAGCTACGCAGCGCGTTTGGACCGAAGGCCCAGAAATATTGCAAGTATGAGAGTTTGCTTTTGGCCTGTTTGGGGGTGTTATACTTCTTGGCGGGTGGGTTGCCGGGTCTTGGGGCATTCCTGGGAAGGTCTAATACCGGGTAGAAGTGGTTGGGACTAAATCCAGGCCGATTTTTTTTTGGGCTATTTCTGACATTTTGCTCTATGTAGCGTTTTCGGGGGCCTGTTTGGGGGGCTTCCTGGTGTTTCTGGGTGAGTTTCGTGGTCTGGGAGCACTGCTGGGACACTCTAATCTTGATTGCATTTGCTTTTCAGGAAATCCGTCGTGCCAACCCCGACTTATGGCCTAGCTACGCAGCGCGTTTGGACCGAAGGCCCAGAAATATTGCAAGTATGAGATTTTGCTTTTGTCCTGTTTGGGGGTGTTATGCTTCTTGGCGGGTGGGTTGCCGGGTCTTGGGGCATTCCTGGGAAGGTCTAATACCGGGTAGAAGTGGTTGGGACAAAATCCGCGCGGAAAAGCCTTTAGTTTTGGCACTTTTTGTAACTTAGGGTTCGTTAGGGTTAGCCCTAGCAGCAGGATTGCATGTGTATCGGGGTGTTCTAGATTTTTCAAACTGAGTTCTGGGGTCTTAGAGCACTCGTGAGAATGTGTAATTTTGGTTGCAAGTCATTTGAAGAAAATCCATGGTGGGAAAGGGGGGATTTGGCATAGTTAAAGAAAGCCTTTGCCACTATTCTTAACTTAGGGTTCGTTAGGGTTAGCAGTATTTCTATTGCATGTGTTTGAGTGGGGGGGATTTCGAGTCTTGGAGCGATGCTGGCTATGGCTACTTTTGCTTGGTTGCTTGCAAGTGGTTTGAATACAATCCACGGGGGGTAATGGGTAATTAGGGTACTTCGGCCTACTTTTACTTTCAAAGTAAGTTTTGTCTCCAGTTTTCTGCTAGGCCTCGTTTTTTGGGTGGGAGCACTGCTAGGAAGATCTATTTTTGTTCTAAAACACAGTTTACAGTACACCTAGCTTGAGGGGCAAGATCCGCTACATTAATTTGCCCATACTTATTTATCCTTCAAAAGGTGACTCAGAGTACGCACTTTCAAAAACATTGTACTGTCTGTCTACTAGGAAAAACAAATTGTGACTTTTTGCACTCCACAGCCTACATACCTTATATTTATTTATCAGTGGTGTTGTAATATTATATCACTTCCTGTTTTTCGTTGAATAATTACAGGCCGGGTTTCAGTCTCTGCAATGGGGAAAAAAGGATGGAGTCAGGCTTCACAGTAGCGAGCCACAATTCAGCATCAGGCAGGCAGTGGACAGGGTGTCTTCTGGTGACCAACATCGGTGGACGAAGCGTCGGCTGCAATGGAGGAGTGCCGCTAATAGGAGGATTTTTTTTCTGCGGGCAACTTACTTACCACTTCCAACAGGACCACTACAACCACATAGATACAGTATCCCTTGCCTTTTTCTCTGACTGTGACTGCATTTCTTTGCTCTCTCTCGGCTTCTACATTGATCCCTTAACACATCACTTAGTCCACTCCACTATCTGCACCACACATAGTCATTTGTAAGTGCTCCTACGTAATTCGCAAGTCGCAGCACGCCCCAGGCCGTAGAGGACTGGGATGGCCCCAATGATGAAGCATGTCACCAAGGGGCAACCCTGGTGAGTGAGGGGACACCTAGAAAAAAAGCAATTTCTCCTTTTCTATCTACTATACCTTCTGTCAGGTTACGCAGCCCCTAAGCGCCTACCGTACTATGAAACTACATTTCCCATGAGTAGGCGGGAGACTTGCAGACTATTTAGTGAGACTATATGAGAGTACCCTTGTATGTTAGGACATCACTTCACTGATGCCTGTCTTGTCTTCTCTTACAGGTATCCTTTCCCTGCTGACCCTACCTTTACCCATCCCACATTTTTTATTTTAGTTTGTTATTTTTCTCCCTCGCCTAATGCCTCGAACACCCTGTGCTTACACTTCTGGGTGTTGGTGACATTTGGAGGTGGAACCATATTTGCATCGACTGGATCACGGGGAGTAAACGTGACACCTTCCAGACCAACCCCATTGAGTGTTGTTGTGAATGGATTTATAGTGACCAGCAAGGCTCTCGGGTATCTGGCTACAGAGACCTTATGTTGAATATAGTTATCAATAATTCCACACAGGCCCTGTACTGTCGCATTCTTTCTTTCCACAGTTGTCGATGATATATTCTTACTCTGCTTGACAAAGAACCATTGCTAATGTGAAAGAACTTCAACCGAATTAGTAGTTATACTTTACCATTTGTTAGGCTACAATGTGGCACTGCTCTACTGTACTTCTGTCACCTGCTATATTCTCAGTTGTACCGTTGAATTGCTCAGGAGGACAAACCAGATTTCATTTTCTTTTTTTTCATAGGCATGCAACTGCCACTGTGTCACACCACTAGTACCACCGCTATGAGGAAATTTTATCCGACCAAGATTGCCAACGTTATTCGGTGTTTCCCGTGGAGCCAGCCCTGGGCCTAGCCCTACTTTCAAACACAAATTACAGGTAAGATAAGCGTTTGGTGGTTTGGGGGTATAATGGAGTATTAGTACGAGAGACGAGAGACTGAAGGTAGTACTACTAAAGTCCTAGGACTCTTGGATTCACTTCACTTAGTCTGTGAGAGGCACTTAGTGTTGAAAACATTTGGGCATTTACACTTAAAGGAAGAAAATGGAACTAAACTTTCAGGAAAACAGTCAACGTTAAACCCCCACCCACCAGGCAAGCAGTAAAAAACAGGTATGCTCAGATAAAGTTTGAAAAAGTATATTTATATCCCTAACAAAATAATCTCCCGCAAGACCCTCCCTAACCCCAACGATTGTCCTTCAAAAGTCCCCAAAAACCCAACTCCCAATTCCCACCCCCCAAAAGTCTCTAAAAAAGGGGCAAGGGACACTATGGGTGGATGCTGTTAACTTTTTGGGCCAGGGCATCATGCTCCTCGCGGAGCAAGGCGAGCTCCTGCTGAAGGCGGGACACCATCAGGGTAGTGCGGCGCAGGCGTGCCTTCACTGCCTTGCAGGTGCAAGGCCTGTGAGAAGCAGCTGTTGGCCTTGCTGCTCGGCGGTGGCGTTTGCCTTTGGCAGCCCGGCTCAGTCTCGGTGGACCACTGTGCTGGGTGGCAGCCGGTGAGGCCACGGAGGCCGATGCAGACGACGTTGTCGTTGTCGACCGCACACTTTCCTCGTCCTCCAGGGCCACCAGCCGCCGATATTCCGCAACAGTGGCCTCGATTCTCCGTTGCCGGGCCGCTCTAGCCAGCTCCTTCCTCCTTGTTCGTTTGGAAGGAGAACCTATATGAAGAAAGAAAGACATAGTCTGTAACCAATGCTCTTTAAGATTAACTCAATCATTCAGCAGAAATGTGTGCTGCAGTACAACTAGCAACTTGCAAGCGCATTACATAACTATTGAGGCCAGTATCTATCTAACCTCACACTTCTTCATCCTTGCTCTAACATTAGTGGGAGTTTAAGGAACAAATTCTATGAGCACTGTGGACTTCCATTGGAGTCGACTATGAAAGTACACCAGTCTTATTCTTCTTCTTGTCTCTTGTTTTGGAAAATTGGTACGTTATTTTCTGCAAGCCGGCATAATGCCAGCGCGGTAAACTTGCACCCGAGAAAAAGAGACGCACGCCATGAGGAGTGACCTAGACTTGCGTTGCCGTTGCGTTACTGTACCCGTCCAGTACATGCAGGTGGTGAATCTCTTACTTTTCTATTACGGGTGGCACTGAGAATACTCTGTTACAACTCAAGGGCTATTGCTTAATTAATTTAACTTTCACCCTACAGTGGAAATGAGTACTAGAAATGGAAAATTGAAGAAGATAAATAATCTGATTATCTATCACTTCACATGGGATGTTTTTGCTTATATATGGGATGACTTTAGGTGCTTTGCTTTTTATTGAGTGACAGGCAGTGATACATCCACACATGAATGACTGAGTACTACTAAACTTATTAAGAGAGGTAGGGAGTGGCCACCATAATAACCGGATCTATGCAGTGCTTGCAATACAAACTACTGCTACTACTTATGGTAGTATTTGGACAAAATTAAAAGTTCTTTTCCTTGCCTTTCCTACACTGGAACGGACGTGCGGGTGCAGTGTTACATGCTCTTCAAAGTTACACTTAGTTCATCCACTGACCATCTACTCTCTCTAGATCATGGGTACTCACAAACTTTCTCTCAGGGGCTACATTTACAGTGTAGTTTGGGGCCGAGGGCCGCACTGGTGGGGGCGGAGTCAGAGGGGGCGGGGCTAAAGCAAAACGATAACTTGTGACCATGAGGTTGCACACAGGTCCCTGCAGCAGATGCCCTCATCCACTGAGCCACCAGACCCAGCATTTACATACATCTCTCTCCCTCCTGCTGTCCCTCCTGCCCTCCCTCCATCTCTCTCTCCCTCCTGCCCTCCCTCTCCCTCTGTCATCTCACTGTGTGTGTGTCTATCTGTGTCAGCCTTCAGCCCGGGTTGAGACCGCTTCCTCAACGCGCACACACAGACAACAACACCAAAGTACTTAACAGGTCTTTAAAAGACCATTAACATATTATTGAGGCTTTGTTTGTTTTAGCGCCCCTGCTTCTCCACCCTGACAATCACTGCTTGCCCGGCCCCACAGAGCAGAGGCTTTGTTCTATTTCACCTCTTTGTGGCCTTGCATCTCCACTCTGCTCTGTGGGGGCCGGGGGAGCAGTGATTGTCAGAGTGGAGATGCAGGGGCGCTAACAGGTGAAATACAAAAAAGCCTCTGCTCTGTGGGGGCCGGGGGAGCAGTGATTGTCTGCAAGGTCTGCGCACCGCCAAGGAAGGCTTGCCGGGCCACCACCGGCCCGCGGGCCGTACTATGAGTACCCCTGCTCTAGATACACATATGCTATCTAAGAGTCAGATAGTAGCATGATCCAGGTATATGGACACATACAGTTTCTGTGTCACCCACCCAGGCTGTTGTCCTTCCACCCATCATTGCTTCATCATTCACCCAGCCATGCATCTCATATTCTTGCCTTCCCAGCTAGTCTTCAATCTCAATAAGTAAGGAATATATAAGAGCTTACCTCTGGCCGCCACCACCGTCTCAACTCTCACAGCCGCCGCCGCCGCCTCCTCCCCTGATGAATTGCCCTCCGCCTCCGTGTCGAGCACCACCACCACACTGGCCCCGCCACCAGATGTTCCACCTACAAAGTACATTTAAGAATCTTAGAATAAAGCACTCACTAGTCACTAGTATTTGGTCTAGGAATGAAGACATGTGAAAACAATGTAATTTGTGACTGTCTACGTTAAAGTTAAAAAAAATGTCCCTTTTTCCAGGGAAGGTTGTCTTGCTGCACTTTTTGGCACAACTGATGAAGGCTGATTTTTTAACACGCACCATTTTTCTCCACACAGACAGAAGATGGACTTCTAACAACAAGATCAAGTTGAAACCAGGTGAGAGCTCGGCTCGACCACAAGAAATGTCTTCAATTAATCGTCAGCACTAACCACTTTTCCATTATCAGTTAAACGTTTAGTTTTATTATGACTTCATTTTAATAAATGTGTTTACTTTTAATAAAGCTTTTAAATTTAAATACAATCTGTGTTTTTTGGTCCTCCAGACTAGAGTGACTGAGCGAAAGGTTTTGCAATTTTTGCAAGCATGAGTCCAGATAGAACACTTCAAAAGACATTATGGACAATCCCAGAGGACTGCACTAAGTTGATAGAGCTATTGCTGACTAGAATCATGGGAGTTTCGCCAACCGTGCAATCTTAGTTAGCTACACAGACAGACTAATAAGAATAATCTAGTAATACCACAGGGAGTCATAGTAGAGGCAGGATAAGAATTTAGATACAGTCTACAAGAAGAGCAAAGACAATTTTGAAAAAATTCAAATGAGGAACGCTAGGAAAAATAGGTACTAGTCTAAAATGAAAACTTACTGGGGCCAGCAGAGGAGCCCTCGCCTGCCCGATCCTGGCCCTGTTGAACAGCATCCGCCGCCTGCTGCTCCTGTGTCCTCCTCTCGCCCCTGGGGGGAGCTGACGTACAACATGAAAGAAAGAACAGAAAACATGGATGATTGTTGCTTGTCAATGTCAACCAAATCAAACATTTCAAAAGAACAATAACAAAATATTTCCGCGAAATTATATTGATTATGGTTACTTTTTATTTATTTGCGGACCTGTGACTTCGAAAGTCACGTAACTCACTAAACAAAGTACTGAAACGTTCACCTAGGACTGGCAGGCAGCAGTCCGCAGGCAAGACGCAAAGTGACAGACAAACTCCATTGTGATTTCAGTCAGATCAGTGACAACACTAACAGTTGCCTGCTACATTACCAGTCATTTAAATAGTCAAACTATCAATCCACCGCCACTATTTTTCTTATTGTCAGGGTTACAAAGGAAGGGGCAGATTTAAGCCCTTGCGGCTCTTTTGCGCCGTTCTTGCGTGACTTTTGTGACGCAGCAGCTAAACAAAAAAGGGCGCCATGGTGCGGCGTATAATATTATAACAACGTGACGCATTTGGGAGATGCATCCCGTTATAAAGCCCTGCGCCATCAGGGGGCGTTCCGGCGCAAGGGAGGGCATTCCTGCGCTGGAACACATCCTAATAGTGGCTGAGGGAAATCTACAAAATATCAATCAGTCACCTTTAGGACAATGATGCGTCACACAAACCCTGCACCTGCTTGAAGCAGACGTACGGCTTGACCCAGCATTGGGGAGATAGGGTACCCCAGAGCATTGATGGAGCTGCGCCATCGTTGCGACGCAACTCCAGCAGTAAAGCTTCGGTGACGTTTTGGGCCCATGGGGCGCCGCATTGCAAATACGGCGCACCATGTTTGGTGGTGGTAGCGGGCCGCACAATTAATGGCGCATCCCTGCTACTTTGCAGGGATGCGACGGTAATTGCAATTCTGCCCCTTAGGGGCATACTTACTTACGCGTTCTGGCGCATCTCCAGAGATGCGCCAGATCAAATGCGTCACGCAAAACTACCCTTGCGACACGGCAGATGTGCCTCATTTACAATGCGGCGCGCCCTGGCGCAAGGGTAGGCACTTGCGTGACGCATCTCGTCACGTAAGAGCGGCGCATCGCTGGAGTCACGTCGCCAACGCAATGCAACTCCAGTAATGCTCAGGGCCACCCAATACTTTAGATGCTGTGTCAGTCCTTTCGCCTGCTTCGAGCAGACATAAGGAATTGAATTGACGTAGCAGCGTCGCAGAAGTGCCTGCGTTAAATCTTGTAGATTTCACGCAGGCAATTTTGCGAGGCGCACAGCCGCTGGACCGCCCACCCTGCGTACTAGGAACGCACCCATTGTGGTGCAGGCCCATGGCTTTATAACGTGACGCATCTCCCTAGATGCGTCATGCTGTAAATGACTTGCAGGGATGCGGCACGTTTACGCCGCTGTTGCGTCACGCAAGGCAACGTAAACGTGGCGCAAGGGGCTTGTAAATGTAATCTGCCCCCTAGTGTCTAGCATTACGCAGTTCTGTTAAGTACACTCATACATAATAGTTACTCAGGCCAATGAGACCACGAAATAGAAAACAAATAAGCATAGTAGCAACCCCACTGAGAAGGAGAGCAGTGCACCTGAAATGCACAGAAGATTTTGAAATATAATTTAACTACAATGTAATCGTCATCAGCGGCATTATTGGCTTGCTCCATGTAAAAAACAAATATTTGCAATACAACAACACAGAGCAGGAGAAAACATCATAGTAGTGAGTGATTAAATGCCAATGGCTACTACTACTCACCAAGCCCGGGGATCTCCAAGCCGAGCTGGTCCAGCAGGTCGCGCTCGCGGTCCAGGAGGTCCGTCCAGCGATGGGTGACCTGGCTGTAGGTGCGCTGGACCCCGTAGAGGTGGGATATGGCCCAGCACACCTTCTCCCACCGCTTCCGGCGCTCCCGCATGTTGTAGCCGCCGGCCGCGATCCTGCCGCCTCCCGCGATGGTCCTGGGCAGGCGGCGCTGGACGAAGTAGACCAGCGCGCCCACTTCCTCCGGGCTGAATATCTCCCGGCGCGTCACCTGCTCCCCCCTCGATCTCACGCCTGCTGTCCTGCCACTGGGTCCAGCACTACTCCCCGCCGCCGCTGCGGCCCTCAAGTGCCTGGGCAGCTTCACGGCGCCTGGCTTGACCATGGTCTGGGCAGGTAAGGTAGGAAGAAGTAGAAAATTAAGAAAGAATAGGATAGGGAAGAAGAAAAGAAAAGAGTTTACAAAAGTAGTTTAAAAGTAAAGAAAAATAGCAGAAAAGACAAAAATATACAGCTAGGAAAAGAGAGGGATAGATAAGAAGCAAAATCGTAAAAAAAAAACTGAAAACAAGCAAAGGATGGGAAAGATATCAAGAGGATTAAACACCATGCCCAGACACAGGAAATGAATGAAAAACAAGATGGCCGGCGCCCGTTTCCGAGCGCGAAAGTCAGTTCGCGCGAGATTTTCCTCGCGATCTCGTGCGAACCTCTAGATTTCCCGCGCGATCTCGTGCGAACCTCTACTCGCAATGCGCTTACTGCGCGAGATTATACATAGCGGGCGGAAACGGAAATACGTCACGCAAACAAAATGGCCGCGCCCGTACTCGACCTTGGGGTAAATTCGCGTGTTGCGCTGCAAGCGGCTCGCGAATACTGCAAAAAAACTCGCGAAACAACAAGCCGCAAAAAAATAAAATGCTCATTCGCACGAATTGGCGGCTTCCGCGGTCGGTTTCGCACGACGCCGCGCCCCGCGAATAGCGCGAAAAAAAACGCAAAACGATTTCAGCAAAAGCAAAAGCAATGAGCAGGTGCAAAAGGTCAACCTCATGATTTGTAACGATTCTTTGTATTGCTTCCTGAGGGGGCCCTCCAGAATTCGGTTGCCTGCTTGCAACTATTGTGTGACCCTGCTCTGACCTTAACTGTATGCCACAAAGGTCCTGATTTACAGCTAAAGGAGCAGACAAGCAGGTGCCAGGCTGGAACTTTAAATTCTTTCAGTGACACATTAATTAGCCCCTAATTCATTATTGTCAGTTGGGGCAGGGCAGGTGTTGTAACTAATTTTGCAACAATGAAAGCACTTAGCAAGTGCAAAAGATCACTAATCAGGGCGCACTAAGGAAGCAGGTGCCAGCTAAAAAAATATTCTGTGACACATTAATCAGCCCCAAATTAATTCAGGTCACTTGAGGCAGGGAAGGTGTGCTTTGCTTTGCCGAAAATAATGTACACTGGACAACCAGAGGGTGTGGTGATGAAACAGAGGGTGGCATGGGTGGGCCAGAGGGTGGCATGAGTAGTCAGAGAGTGGCAGTGGTGACAGAGAGTGGCAGTGATGAAGAAGAGTGTCCCAAACAGGCTGGACATGTAGAAACAACAAGTTCGCAAAACTTGCGACCCGACAGGTAAGTTCGCAAATTGCGAAATTGTAAAAACCCTCGCGAACTGGCAGAAACACGGGCGAACACAAAAAAAAAAAAAAAAAAAAAAATTCGCGGGAATTCGCGGATTTTGCGGATTGCGAATCCGCAAATCCGCAAAATTCGCGAACGCGAGATCCGCAAAATTCGCCCATGCTTAATTTGGAGTAATGGCCAGAGAGGTCGACCTTGAAGCTGGGGAACCCAGTTCAAGTCAGAGCATTGGCCCTGCCCGAAAATTGAATGTATCCGTCTGTAATGCAACCGATGGTCATGTACAGCACTCTGATAACTTAGGGTTGAATTTGTGCTATATAACACTGCCAACAAATTTTAAAAAACTGTGTTGGGTGGAGGGGGTGGCATGGGAGATTAAGTGCAGCAAAGCTGAAACACCGAAGATGGTCAAACCGCATGGCAAATGAAGCAGAAAAGCCTGTGCACAAAGTAAACAGACACTTAACTGGAGCAGAGACAAGCAACACAAAATAACTGTAACAGGGGCAGTCCTCAAGGGAGGATACAAACATCCAAAAGAAGGGACTACTAAGCCTATTCACCAATCCAAAACCGACATTTACAAAGGACAGTAAGAGGAGCCAATGTGAAAAGATGGGCGGTGCTTAGAGCCCAGGAACAGAGTGTCTCGAAGAGACAGCACATGAGCTGCGTAGATGAGACCAAAAAACATACTGGGAATTTCTCATACCCACAGGTAACAAGCCTGCTTGGCAGCAACCAAATGACACTCTTTGAACCTTATTTTCAGCCTCTGCAGTCATGTAAATAAGACACTCAGTAATACAGAAAACAATACATTTGTGATAAGCCACATAGTTATCCCATGTTATGTAATGTTCGAAGCCACATACCTAGTTCATTATTCAGGCACAAAACTCTCAGGTAACCCTTCAAATGCTTGGGGTTAGTGGGAGAGGAACCGTTCTACTTAATAACAGTATGACATGGTATTCTGCTTATGAACTAGTCAGTAGGTGCTAGGAAACATGTAGTAATGTTGTAAAATATTGATTGCAAAAAGACTTGTTTTCTGAAACTGCAACCTAATCCAAGTTAATAGAGTCAATAGGAACTGACTGTACATCATAATTATGATTATTATTATTATTTTTAAGCCTGGCTAGAGTTAGATTGAGTTTTCTCACAGAACTTCTATCATACTAACAATTTGGCATTGTGTGGTGAACATATATGCCTCACTTCAGATCTTCTTGGAGAGAGGGGGGTCTCCTGATGGTCAGTAGATCACAGTCATAAAAAGTTCTCATGGTGAGCAAGCGAGTTAGAGACAAGTAAGTGGTCAAAGTCAGCTTGAACATTTTTTTGGAGAAGAAACAAAGTACAGAGAGTTTACGTTTTTACTGCCTTCTGTAGTTGGTGGTGCATGCGATATCCCAGATTATTAACTATCACACCTTACGTGGTAAAGTTTCTCTTTTACTGATTAAAAAATATTTTGAGAGGTACTAATAATAAAAGACGGATGAAAAGTGGAGGATCCTTTTCTTTTTTAGCACCCTGCTTGAGGTATGATCTACCCCCGCATTGGTGAAAAAAGCCTAATCATCTTCTATTTCTTAAAGAAACTGAAAAAATACTCTTCTGTAGACTCTTTCCTAGATAGCGCTCTCTTACCTCATATTCTGCATTTTATTCTTCAAATATAAGATCAATCAACCTCTAGGAGTGCATGTGGCAGTCTATGAAAACCTACTAACTACATTAACTAGAACTCGCCATTCTACCATGCACTGTGCTCTCACAAATCATGTGATTTGTGATGTCATAAGTGTTATCGTATATGCTAATATTTTAGATGATGTAAGTAATATGATATAAAAGAGTATACACAGTGAAGAGGAGAAGGCTCGACCCATAGTTAATGTAGTGTGGGTAGCGAGTTAAATACATTGTCTATGAAGGTGCACCAGTTATAATAATTTTAAGTTCTTGCGTAAATTATAAATTAAAGATATCAGTATAACTTTAGAATTTCTTATTTTTGTGTTATTTATAATTAGTTTGTATATAATGAATAGATAAGGTAATAGTTACTTAAAAGTGGTGCATAAATTATAAATTTAAGGAAGAACTATAACTTTAGAATTTGCAATGCTTGTTTAGATTAAGTTTAGTTTGCATAGAAAGAATATATAGAGTTTTCCTAAGTGTAACAAAGGTTTAACCTTTGGCTTTTTTCACTTAAGTTTAATGTTTTTTTAATTTAAATAAAAATGTATTTCAAATTGTAGAATTTTGTGCTGTTGAATGAAGTGTCATTAAGTGGAGTGTCATGCAGTACATTGGAGGAGAGAGCTGTACAGTATAGTGTTGTACAGTGTAGTTTTGAAGAGCTGAGTAGAATGGAGTAGAGTGGAGTGTGGTGCAATGGAGTAGTTACAGTGAAATAGAGTACAATCGACTGTTGTCGGGTGGAGTATTGTACAGTTCAGTGGCGAACATTAGAATAGCTTAGTGTGCAGTGGTATAAAGTGAAATTGTTTAGAGTGGAGGGGTGTAGAAGGGAATGGCATACTGTAGAGTGGCATAGAGTGGAGTGAGGTACAGTGTAGTGATTAGTATACAGTGGAATACAGCAGGGGTGCAGTGGTGAATAGCACAGAGTTTAGTGGCATAGAGTCGAGTGACATATAGTGCAGCAGTGTAGAGTGGAGTGGTGTAGAGTGGAATAACGTTGAATGTTGTGGTGTAGAGTGGAGCAGCAAACAGTGGAATACCATAAAGTGGAGTGACGTAGAGTGGAATAGCGTACATTGTAGTGGCATAGATTGGAGTGCTTTAGAGTGGAGTGATATACACTGTAATGGCGTGGAGTGGAGTATCATACAGTGTAGTGGCGTACAGTGAATAGCATAGAGTGTTGTGGTGTAGAGAGGAGTTTAATGCAGGTGAATAGCATAGAGTGGAGTGGCATAGAGAGGGGATGTATGACGTTACAACGCATACTTTTACCACGCATGCCTTTACAACGCAGTTTTTACATCGCAAACCTTTACAACGCATAGCGCTTTGGGGTGCTGGATAGTGAAAATTTTAATTTTCTATTCCAACTCCAGTCCCCGTGGACACTAGGGAAGGTGTTGGATAGAAAATTAAACTTATTCCCTATCCTAGAGCACCCCCCAGCGCAATGCGTTGTAATGGTTTGCGTTGTAATGCCTGCGTTGTAATGGCAGTGCGTTGTAAAAGTTTTGTTGTAAAGGTTGTTCACCATAGAGAGGAATAGCATAGAATGGAGTGGAGTAGATTGGAGTTGCGTACAGTGGAATAGCAAAGAGTGAAGTGGCATAGAGTGTAGTGGCGTACAGTGTAGTGGAGTAGACTGGAGTGGCACCGAGCGAAGCCGTAAACAGTAAAATAGAGTACAGTGGAGTGATGTAGATTGGAATTGCGTGGAGTGAAGTGTGGTGAAGTGGAGTGGCATACAGTGGAGTGGCCTATAGTGGAGTGCCACAGATTGAAATAGCATAGAGTGGAAAAGTGTAGAGTAGATCGGCATACACTGATAGAATTCACTTTTCGATGCCCTAATTACCCTATGATGATGTGCGAGTTAGCATCATATGACTAACTAATGCGGTTCGTATATGCACTTATGCTGAATTTACATTCTCACTCAATGCTTATATTCAAATGTATGTGTGACCATATTAGTTTCTTAGCTTAGCTTGTGTGCCACCATCTTGTGTAACTCTCGGTGCCTGCGGGCTCTGCTCGCTCATGCCCCTCCCGCAGGAATACAGAAATGTACTAAGACAGCAGTTTTCATTTCTTAGCTTACTGTGGCCGAAACTAACGAGCCCCCTTATCAGTAATATTCTCATGCCCGGAGACGCCGAAACCCAGCTCCATGGCCTTGAGTAGAGATAATAATGTATCCCTCGCAGGTGCAGATGCCTGCTCTATGAGAGCATTGTTTCATGGTCCGGGGCTCAGTAATTTTCCACAAGGGGCGTACCCCTCGTTACTGTATTGCATTATAATGTATTGCTGTGATGCAGAGAGTCAGTCCTCTCGTTCGCACTCCTAGGAGTGAGGTCGGACAGGGCCCTCTCATATGAGTGTTGTTTGGCCTAATAAAGACTTTTGTTTATTCTTCTCCACTGTCCGGCTGACTTCCTGTATAGCGACTATAGGTGAGTGCGGTAAGTCACTCGGGTGGATTTGAGCCACGCTTATCAGATGGCGCCCGAATAGGGACCCCGCGATAAGGATCTTTCTCACCCGTAAGGGGGTAGCAGAAGACCGGGGACCCGCTGGTCGGCACGGTGGGTCCGGGTACCCATCTGATGCCGAGCTTGGTTCTCGCAGCGCTGCCCCACCCTGCTGATCGGGAGAGGTCCCGGTTCGGATCTTACGCCGGGGTCCAGAAGGCGGAACTTGAAGCTGACCGTGTTGGTCCTGGCAGCCGGAGGTGGAGAACGGTAGAGGTCGGTGCCGCCTACGGAAGGTGAGTGGTCCACCTTTGATTGTTTCAGGAACGGGAGTGTTCCGGGAGACTAGGGTGTCTCCAGTGGTTTGAGGAGCCGGTGTGCTCCTGGGGCTAGTGTGCTCCGGGGAACTCAGAGTACGAGTTGGTGCTCTGACAGACTTGACGAGGGTGGGGACGTATTAGATGTCATTGGTGGTAGTGATCCGACCGGGTGGTACTGTGGTGAAGGCGTGGCTCATCGTGGGCAGACTCCGGTGCTTACCCTGAACTCCTAGTGTGGTGGTTCAGTGGAGGTGAGATCTGGGTTTCCCGCGGTAAAGTGCGCAGCAATCCATAGTGCCGCACGGGTGGCGGATCTGTTCCCCGCCCTCAAAACAGTTAGTGTACTGTTCGGTCTGCGGTAGAGTCCAGGTTCCCCAGGACTTGGTCGACGGGCCTTGTCCCATATGGTAACACGTGTTTGGAGGTATTGTATATGTGTGTGTGCGCGGTTTTCTAATGTATGTCTATATGTGTGTGTGAACGTGCTCGAGCTAGTGACTGGTTTGTGGTGAAGTGTTTTCTTTCGCACCGAAGTAAAGATGCCGTGTTTTAGTAAGTTACGATGCTTTGGATGCTGTTGTCGACCCTCAGATACTAGACTGGCCGAGAGCCAACCTGCACCCCCTGAAGGGACTCCGAGCTTTGACATGTATGTCAAACATGGACTGGTCCCGCTTTTGTTTGGAACTTTGTGGCACCGGTACACTGCTGATAATGTAGATTTACAATGGCCTTTGACAGGTTCTTTCGATGAGGCTAAATTGGACTACTTGCAGGACAAATTGTTTGCTAAGCGTAGCCGTCAGAGTATGTTCGACTCTTTGCGAGTGTGGCAGAAAGAGGCCAGGAAACGTAAGATGCGAGAGGAGAAAGAGGAGTATAGAAGGTCCAACAAGACTATGGCGCAGAAGGCGAGTGAGCAGATGGGAAATGAGAATGCGCTACGTATGGAGCGCTCAGATAGACTTTGTAGGTTGAAAGAAAATAAAAGTTATGTAGTGCGAGAGGACGACCCAGATGAGATGGAGGACATTTTAAATGCCCGACCCCCTCCCCCTTATGCCCCGCAGCCCTTGTACCCCTCCTTGCCACTTTCGGCCCCTAGTAGTGCCGTTCCAGGTCCTTCAGCGAGTGCCCCCCAACTATCTCTGCCCTCGACACCCCTCGTTTCTCTACTCCAGACCACTTCACCTGCACCCTCACCATTTTCTTTAGCACTCCCTACTGTTTCAGCTAGTACCACCCCCAGTCAGGAGATGCTCACACCGAGTCGCGGCGCAGGTAGCGGATTGTTTTCACAGGTACGGAAGCTGCTTACACGCTCTACAGTTGGTTTAGATGAAAAAAGTATGGTGGCTAATCAGGCGTGTCAATGGGCCAGGAATAATATTTATTCGTTCGAAGATATTTGGTCCACCATGAAGGATTTTGAGCCCTTGATGCAACAGCACGCTTTGTGGCACATGTCTAATGTATTGATACCGCTATGGGAGCAGGGATATGGAGGTGTGGCTCCGGCGGTTTTACGAGATATACAGGCTGGAGCATATAGAACAAACACAGGAGTGAAAGAAGTTATGAGTAGTCTGCGCGCGCTATTGCAATACAGGAATGAATTACCCTCTGCTGGTACACCCCACTTCCCAGGTCTCCACCCAATGCGCGAGGTGCACCCTATTTTTCATCCCGAGGTCCCCGAGTTGTTAGACCCGGTCACGAGGGCTGTTACAAGGAACAGAATTGATGCACATTTCCAGGAGCAATGGGTGTATATGCCATGGAAGAGAAGCGAGGTGTTGTCATTGAAGGCTCAGCTGCCGGATTCCAGAAAGAATCCGACCGCCTATTACAAAGAGCTTACGGAAGCGGCGTCTTCCACTGTGATGACGTTGGCCGATGTTGAATTGTTTTTCGGGCTTTTGGTCCCGGTTGATGTGTGGCGACAAGTGAAAGGTACTGATCACGTGGAGGAGTTAGGGGGTACGTGGCAGGAACTGCAGGATTGGGACAAGGAGCGCAAGCCAGGGGAGAAGCCGAAGGCTGAGATATTAGCATTACCAGGGCGTATTATTAAGTATATGCATTCTCTCATTCCCCCGAAAAAGGTAGATTGGGATAAGTTAACGGCCTGTAAGCAAAAAAAAGATGAGGCGGTATCTGATTTCTTTACGAGGTTTGAGGAAACATTTATGGATTTCAGTGGGCAGGATGTGTCACAGGATGGAGGGTTACGGCTCTTCGTTAACAGGTTTGTCACGAACTTATTGCCTGAAATATCAGCTAGACTGCAGGCGTCGGAGAGCACGTGGACAACGTCCTCTCCTTCGGGAATACTCAGTATGGCGCAATATTACGAGCATAGGGAAAATGAGAACAAGGACAAGCAGGAAAAGAAGGCTAAGGATTTAAAGACAAGGGTTTTGTTGCAACAGGTGGCGAGAGGCAGAGGCAGGGGTGCGGCGCCGAGCCGCGGAGGCGGATTTGGGAGAGGTGAGAGCAGGGAAAGGCTGGGACCGAATCAGTGCGCGAAGTGCAAGCAGGAGGGGCATTGGTGGAGGGATTGCCCCCTGTTTCAGTCGAGTACTGGTGTAGGGCGCGGACGAGGAAGAGGTGGTAGTGATACTGGAAGGCAGGTGGCACGATCGGAAGGAGGCGGGAGACCGGGTGGAAATTATTTTGACAATAATACAAACAGGCAACAGTTACAGAGTGGGGGTGGCCAGTACTATAACAATGATTACTCAGTTGATGACCTGACAGGGTTCTCCCACAACTAGGACAGCGTAGGACAGAGCCTGGGACCAGTACTTATGGAAGTTGATCAGAGGGGACCTTACGTCCAAGCTGACTTAATGGGGTCTCAACAAAAATTTCTAGTGGATACGGGTGCAATGAAAAGTTCGGTGGCTCGTTCTCGGGTCCCAGGGGCGGCTCTGTCTGGCAAAAATAATATATCCGTGGGTTTCGCAGGAACTCCGGTGATTAGCCCCATTTCTAAACCTCTCACGTTGACAATTGGCCCTTTTACTGTTGATTCACTGTTTTTATTGACATCGAATTGTGGAGAAAATTTGCTGGGTTTAGACTTATTGAAGAGATTGCATGCCACCATTTATTGTTCTCCGGATGGCGTGTACCTTACTCTAGGACCGAATGTTGCCCGCCCATTGCAGTGTTTTTCAAAGGATGACAAGTTACCACCTGAATTCCGAGGCATACCCGACAGCTTGTGGGCTGTCAGTGATACTGATGTTGGTGAAATGGATATTGCCCCGGTGTCCATTAGAGTGAAGGTGGGAGCCAAATTGCCCAGAGTTCCACAATACAGAATTCCTAGGGAGGGAGAAAAGGCCTTGTTACAAATAATACAAGATTTAGTACGGTCTGGTGTAGTGGAAGAGACTGATTCGAACATATGCAACAGTCCTATTTTACCTATCCTCAAAAGACGTTCACCTGATGCTACTGATAATACTCCTGATGTTTATAGATTTGTGATTGATTTGCGACAGGTGAATAGAGTAGTAGAGCCACAGTACCCGGTGGTCTCGGACATTACAACAATATTGACAATGATACCCCCTTCGGCTAAATATTTCTCTGTCCTAGATTTAAAAAACGCTTTCTTCAGTATACCAGTGCATGAAGAGAGCAGATATCTCTTCGGATTCTCATTGGCTGGCCGCAGTTTCCGCTTTAAAAGAATTCCTCAGGGGTACACTGAAAGTCCGAGCATATACAGTCAGGCTCTGAAGGCACAATTGGATGAACTGGAACTTCCACCTGGCAACGTCATGTTGCAATATGTGGATGATATCCTAATAGCATCAGACGACGAGCAAGGTTGTCGGGATGCTACTGTGAAATTGTTGCACCATTTGGCTACAAGGGGGCATAAAGTGTCCCTTCCGAAATTTCAATACTGTCGAACGGAGGTCACCTACCTCGGTCACCTCCTTTCGAAAGTGGGGAGGAGATTGACGCCAGAGCGCATAAAAGCGATCACTAACATGCAGGTACCTAACACGCAGCGAGAGGTGCGCGCGTTTTTGGGCATAACATCGTATTGTCGCCAGTGGATACCTAACTATGCGTTACTAACAAAACCCCTATTGTATCTGACTACCAAGGAAGTGCGCGAGCCCCTACCCTGGACCCCCGCATGTCAAGAAGCGTTTGAGTCACTAAAATCGTCTTTGTGTTCTGCGCCAGTTCTTGGAACACCTGATTACCAGAAGCCTTTTGTTCTCTACGTGCACGAGGCGGAAGGTTGCGCGTTGTCTGTCTTAACTCAGTGTTTCGGGGGGAAGCAGAGACCTTGTGCTTACTTCTCTGCCATGCTCGATAATGTGGCAAGAGCGCTGCCGAGTTGTCTGAGAGCCACGGCGGCTGCTGCGGTTTCTATAAGACAGTCGGCAGGGCTCGTACTGGGATCAGACCTCACAGTGATGGTACCGCATGCTGTGGACATTTTGCTGAACAGGACACAGACGCAGCACTTAACTAGTGCTCGTCTTACGGGTTATGAGATGACTCTTTTTGCACCCCATGTTACGATCAAAAGGTGTGCTACACTGAATCCTGCCACCTTGTTACCTATCCCCACAGATACAGATACCAAAGACAATGACATACATGATTGTTTGTTCAGGACTGAAGAGGAGACAAAGGGGAGGGTGGATCTGACAGACAGGCCCTTGGACGAACCAGATGGGGAGTTGTATGTGGATGGGTCATGTTTTAAATTACCAGATGGTACATCGACAGCAGCATATGCAATAACAACATTACAGACGGTGGTGGAGACTTCTAGAATACCTTACAATTCTGCTCAGGCTGCCGAGATTATTGCCTTACTGAGAGCATGTGAGTTGAGTGAGGGGTTGGATGTGAACATTTACACTGATAGCCAATACGCCTTTGGCGTGGCTCATAATTATGGGCGGCTTTGGGCAGAACGGGGATTCCTGACCTCTCACGGACAACGCATCCAGCATGGCCCACTGATATTACGACTGTTAACGGCCCTGACACTACCCAAAAGATTGGCTGTGATAAAATGTAGCGCACACAAGACAATAGTGGATGATGTAGGGCGAGGCAACGCTTTTGCCGATGAAACAGCAAAAGAGACTGCTAGAGAGAAATTACCACGAATGTTTGTGGCAGGACCAGCTAGATGGGTCCCAGATGTTCACATGTTCGCAGACACTGTACAGAGTGTCAAGAACATACAGAGTAAAGCGACAGATGAGGAATTGAGAGCATGGAAGGATGGGCAGGGACGACTAGATGCGGATGAATGTTGGACGGATGTGACAGACAAAAGACGATGGATGCTCCCGAATGCGTATGTCCTTCCAGTAGTGACGATGGCACACGGGCCTGCCCATGTTAGTGCAAAGGGCATATGCAAACTGTTAGACCCAGTGTGGAGCAATAAGAATATTTCTAAATTGGCCACTCACCTGGTCCGTCAATGTATGGTGTGTTTGAGACACAATCCTGGAAAGGGTACCCCTGTCCCAACTGGAAATTTTGCACCCCCTTCTTTCCCTTTCAAGGTGATTCAGATGGATTACATTGAAATGGAAAGAGTAAACAACTTGAAGTACGTCCTTGTAGTCGTATGTGCCTTTAGTAGGTGGGTGGAGGCGTATCCAACGAAAGACTGCACGGCCATGTCTACTGCAAAAATGTTGATAAAGGAGTATTTCTCCCGCTTCGGATTACCTAGGGTGATCTGGAGTGATAATGGCACGTCCTTTAACGCAGAATTAGTGAAACAAATATGTAAAGGTTTGCACATATCGCAGAAATTTCATTCAGCCTTACACCCTCAGGCAGCAGGACTCGTGGAGCGGTTTAATGGCACGCTCAAGCTCAAGATGGCCAAAATATGTGAGAGTACAGGTCTCCGTTGGCCAGACGCCCTTCCCTTAGCTTTGCTTTCAACGAGAGTGACTGTGAATGCAAAAATGGGCGTCTCCCCCCACGAAGTGGTATTCGGCCGCCCGGCCAATATCTGGGGAGTGCCCAGGCCTAAATGTTTCACTGAAGTACCTTACCCTTTGTTGACAGATTATCTGTATGCCTTGACTAAAGATCTTCGTTCTATTCATCAGCAGGTAGCAGACACTCTGAAGCCGTTGCCGGAGGGGCCTGGACAGGCCATCCACCCAGGGGACTGGGTCGTCGTCCGAAGATATCAGCGGAAGTCGTGCCTGGAGCCAAGGTGGTCAGAGCCACGCCAGGTGCTCCTCACCACCCGTACTGCACTTCGGATCGAGGGCAGGAAAGCGTGGACTCACGCCTCTCATGTAAAGAGAGTCCCGCTCCCGTTGCCCTATGACCAATGGGTCCAGGATGGCATCGCTGATCAAGAGTGTGAGTCTATCCCGAGGTATGCTCCTTTCTCGGATGCTTTACTGATTGGAGAAGAGCGTAGCGGAATTGAGACTTCAGTGAGCTCTACTACTCCCCTTGTTACTAGTGAAGAGATATCAGAAAGCCCAGCGTTTGCCACAGATACACCTGCCTTGTTCACGGATCCTGAAGTGCCAGGGAGCACTCGCTATAATTTCAGGCCCCGAAAAAAAAGTTAACAAGTAATAGTGCTGAAATTGATGGACTAGACACCGGAAGAAGGGCTTAGTGGATTTCCTGAATAAGAAGATTTAGTGGTAGGGATGGACTTATAAGAGCCCTGGTGTTTAGCCGAAGATTGTGTTCTTTGGGACTATAGAGTGGTGCGGGGCCCGAATTAAGTGCTTCCCTTGTTTCTGTATTGTTGAAGAACATCGTGGGAAATAGGTATGGACGGTAAAAGCCTGCCTGTGAGGCTTTGATTGCACCATCAGGATTCAAGCAAACCGGGCCGAAGACGGCTGTAATGCCAGAAACCGGTCCCCGGGAGCTTGTTTCCTTCCCAGTGTAAGAATTGGCTTCTGTAGTTTGGTTTGTCCTGTTCCCATCATGCACTGGGACAGGAACAGACTAATTTGCATACAATCAGGTTCTGAAACTGGGATGGTGCAGTGAGCTAAAAAACGGTGTTGGATCTAGCCCTGATCTTTTGACTGGGTGAGAGCTTTCTGTTTAATTCAGAGACTCTGTCCCTCACCACCCCTTTTTGTAAATATTTTTGTCCACCCTAAGCGTGGAAGGGTATTCTCAGATGTGAGACCCTTGCTCATTGCACCATCAGGATTCAAGCAAACCGGGCCGAAGACGGCTGTAATGCCAGAAACCGGTCCCCGGGAGCTTGTTTCCTTCCCAGTGTAAGAATTGGCTTCTGTAGTTTGGTTTGTCCTGTTCCCATCATGCACTGGGACAGGAACAGACTAATTTGCATACAGTCAGGTTCTGAAACTGGGATGGTGCAGTGAGCTAAAAAACGGTGTTGGATCTAGCCCTGATCTTTTGACTGGGTGAGAGCTTTCTGTTTAATTCAGAGACTCTGTCCCTCACCACCCCTTTTTGTAAATATTTTTGTCCACCCTAAGCGTGGAAGGGTATTCTCAGATGTGAGACCCTTGCTCATTGCACCATCAGGATTCAAGCAAACCGGGCCGAAGACGGCTGTAATGCCAGAAACCGGTCCCCGGGAGCTTGTTTCCTTCCCAGTGTAAGAATTGGCTTCTGTAGTTTGGTTTGTCCTGTTCCCATCATGCACTGGGACAGGAACAGACTAATTTGCATACAGTCAGGTTCTGAAACTGGGATGGTGCAGTGAGCTAAAAAACGGTGTTGGATCTAGCCCTGATCTTTTGACTGGGTGAGAGCTTTCTGTTTAATTCAGAGACTCTGTCCCTCACCACCCCTTTTTGTAAATATTTTTGTCCACCCTAAGCGTGGAAGGGTATTCTCAGATGTGAGACCCTTGCTCATTGCACCATCAGGATTCAAGCAAACCGGGCCGAAGACGGCTGTAATGCCAGAAACCGGTCCCCGGGAGCTTGTTTCCTTCCCAGTGTAAGAATTGGCTTCTGTAGTTTGGTTTGTCCTGTTCCCATCATGCACTGGGACAGGAACAGACTAATTTGCATACAGTCAGGTTCTGAAACTGGGATGGTGCAGTGAGCTAAAAAACGGTGTTGGATCTAGCCCTGATCTTTTGACTGGGTGAGAGCTTTCTGTTTAATTCAGAGACTCTGTCCCTCACCACCCCTTTTTGTAAATATTTTTGTCCACCCTAAGCGTGGAAGGGTATTCTCAGATGTGAGACCCTTGCTCATTGCACCATCAGGATTCAAGCAAACCGGGCCGAAGACGGCTGTAATGCCAGAAACCGGTCCCCGGGAGCTTGTTTCCTTCCCAGTGTAAGAATTGGCTTCTGTAGTTTGGTTTGTCCTGTTCCCATCATGCACTGGGACAGGAACAGACTAATTTGCATACAGTCAGGTTCTGAAACTGGGATGGTGCAGTGAGCTAAAAAACGGTGTTGGATCTAGCCCTGATCTTTTGACTGGGTGAGAGCTTTCTGTTTAATTCAGAGACTCTGTCCCTCACCACCCCTTTTTGTAAATATTTTTGTCCACCCTAAGCGTGGAAGGGTATTCTCAGATGTGAGACCCTTGCTCATTGCACCATCAGGATTCAAGCAAACCGGGCCGAAGACGGCTGTAATGCCAGAAACCGGTCCCCGGGAGCTTGTTTCCTTCCCAGTGTAAGAATTGGCTTCTGTAGTTTGGTTTGTCCTGTTCCCATCATGCACTGGGACAGGAACAGACTAATTTGCATACAGTCAGGTTCTGAAACTGGGATGGTGCAGTGAGCTAAAAAACGGTGTTGGATCTAGCCCTGATCTTTTGACTGGGTGAGAGCTTTCTGTTTAATTCAGAGACTCTGTCCCTCACCACCCCTTTTTGTAAATATTTTTGTCCACCCTAAGCGTGGAAGGGTATTCTCAGATGTGAGACCCTTGCTCATTGCACCATCAGGATTCAAGCAAACCGGGCCGAAGACGGCTGTAATGCCAGAAACCGGTCCCCGGGAGCTTGTTTCCTTCCCAGTGTAAGAATTGGCTTCTGTAGTTTGGTTTGTCCTGTTCCCATCATGCACTGGGACAGGAACAGACTAATTTGCATACAGTCAGGTTCTGAAACTGGGATGGTGCAGTGAGCTAAAAAACGGTGTTGGATCTAGCCCTGATCTTTTGACTGGGTGAGAGCTTTCTGTTTAATTCAGAGACTCTGTCCCTCACCACCCCTTTTTGTAAATATTTTTGTCCACCCTAAGCGTGGAAGGGTATTCTCAGATGTGAGACCCTTGCTCATTGCACCATCAGGATTGAAGCAAACCGGGCCGAAGACGGCTGTAATGCCAGAAACCGGTCCCCGGGAGCTTGTTTCCTTCCCAGTGTAAGAATTGGCTTCTGTAGTTTGGTTTGTCCTGTTCCCATCATGCACTGGGACAGGAACAGACTAATTTGCATACAGTCAGGTTCTGAAACTGGGATGGTGCAGTGAGCTAAAAAACGGTGTTGGATCTAGCCCTGATCTTTTGACTGGGTGAGAGCTTTCTGTTTAATTCAGAGACTCTGTCCCTCACCACCCCTTTTTGTAAATATTTTTGTCCACCCTAAGCGTGGAAGGGTATTCTCAGATGTGAGACCCTTGCTCATTGCACCATCAGGATTCAAGCAAACCGGGCCGAAGACGGCTGTAATGCCAGAAACCGGTCCCCGGGAGCTTGTTTCCTTCCCAGTGTAAGAATTGGCTTCTGTAGTTTGGTTTGTCCTGTTCCCATCATGCACTGGGACAGGAACAGACTAATTTGCATACAGTCAGGTTCTGAAACTGGGATGGTGCAGTGAGCTAAAAAACGGTGTTGGATCTAGCCCTGATCTTTTGACTGGGTGAGAGCTTTCTGTTTAATTCAGAGACTCTGTCCCTCACCACCCCTTTTTGTAAATATTTTTGTCCACCCTAAGCGTGGAAGGGTATTCTCAGATGTGAGACCCTTGCTCATTGCACCATCAGGATTCAAGCAAACCGGGCCGAAGACGGCTGTAATGCCAGAAACCGGTCCCCGGGAGCTTGTTTCCTTCCCAGTGTAAGAATTGGCTTCTGTAGTTTGGTTTGTCCTGTTCCCATCATGCACTGGGACAGGAACAGACTAATTTGCATACAGTCAGGTTCTGAAACTGGGATGGTGCAGTGAGCTAAAAAACGGTGTTGGATCTAGCCCTGATCTTTTGACTGGGTGAGAGCTTTCTGTTTAATTCAGAGACTCTGTCCCTCACCACCCCTTTTTGTAAATATTTTTGTCCACCCTAAGCGTGGAAGGGTATTCTCAGATGTGAGACCCTTGCTCATTGCACCATCAGGATTCAAGCAAACCGGGCCGAAGACGGCTGTAATGCCAGAAACCGGTCCCCGGGAGCTTGTTTCCTTCCCAGTGTAAGAATTGGCTTCTGTAGTTTGGTTTGTCCTGTTCCCATCATGCACTGGGACAGGAACAGACTAATTTGCATACAGTCAGGTTCTGAAACTGGGATGGTGCAGTGAGCTAAAAAACGGTGTTGGATCTAGCCCTGATCTTTTGACTGGGTGAGAGCTTTCTGTTTAATTCAGAGACTCTGTCCCTCACCACCCCTTTTTGTAAATATTTTTGTCCACCCTAAGCGTGGAAGGGTATTCTCAGATGTGAGACCCTTGCTCATTGCACCATCAGGATTCAAGCAAACCGGGCCGAAGACGGCTGTAATGCCAGAAACCGGTCCCCGGGAGCTTGTTTCCTTCCCAGTGTAAGAATTGGCTTCTGTAGTTTGGTTTGTCCTGTTCCCATCATGCACTGGGACAGGAACAGACTAATTTGCATACAGTCAGGTTCTGAAACTGGGATGGTGCAGTGAGCTAAAAAACGGTGTTGGATCTAGCCCTGATCTTTTGACTGGGTGAGAGCTTTCTGTTTAATTCAGAGACTCTGTCCCTCACCACCCCTTTTTGTAAATATATGTGAGGCTTTGAAGGACACAGGGAGAAGATCCCTTTTTAAGGGTTGAAGAACCCCTCTGGCCGGTTGAGGATTGTCTGGGACTATTTTTTTAGTAGTAGTGTGATTTTTTTTAATTTTTGATTTTTGATATTTTTGAAAGACTGTTCTACAATGTATCCCTTTGGGCGTCCCATTCCTGATGAGGAGCAGCCTTTTGCGGCTCCTCCGAGACCTGTGCCTGATTCCCCTTGGTTGGCCCTTCCACGGAAAGGAAAGATTGTAGTCATAATAATTGTTTTGATTGCCTTTTTAGTGACTCTCGGAATATTGTTTTTTCTAGACAAGGCTTACCCTGTCCATGTTTTCGCACCCACACCCACTGCTGTTCCTGAACATGTTATGATTACTGTCGATTATGGAGAGAGAATGTTACGTAAGAATTACAAAGAAAATGTTTTTATTAAGACTTTGCATCATGCACATGCCACTACCAACTTGACTGACTGTTGGGTTTGCGGGCTCTTACCCTCTGCTGCCTATAAGAAAGACAGATTCCTTGCTCTTCCTTTGACGCCAGTGAATAGTTGTGTGGGGTGATATACTCTTATAGGTCTTGTTAAATACTTCCAGCAGCCAGATTCTCTGACTCCTCGACTACAGAATAGAGGGTGGACAATGACAATGCGAGTACGCCCTCTGCCCCCAGCTTCCCTTGGACGAATATATACTGATGGACGTTTTGACCAGACTTTCATAGAGACATGTGAGAAAAGGTTGGGCCGATTCCTGATACCAAATGATACTGACAGACTGAGGGACAGTTTCCTTAAATTGAACGCCACTCTATCTTACAGACACCCTCCACAGAGTAACGACAGTTCCAAGTCCTTGATACCTCTGGCTGTGGTGGGTCCTTCCCCATTTTTCTGTATAGAGGGAAGGGGTCCCATAAAGGTTGGTAATAGCTCTTGTAATGTCACTGCTTCCATTCGCCTGCCCCTGAGCCCCTCTTTGATTGCCCCACCAAGTATCTATTTCATTTGCGGTGATAATGGATACCTATGGTTACCTGAGGGTTGGGGTGGGGTGTGCTATCTAGCTTACATGATTCCCCCTGTTTATGTGGCTCCCTCTGATTACCACAAAACTCATCGTCGATTTCCCAGTCCTCAGGAGCAGCCGCTAGAGCAGCGTAAAAGGAGGGAACTTCAGGTAGATGACGTCGACCAGACGGACACCTCGTATCAGCAATGGACTGATTTCTCTAAGGGTTTGCTACCTTTCTGGGGCCCGATATTTAACAGTAGAGCTATTAGACGACTGTCTAGGGTGATGGAAAAAGTGGTTCTGACTGAGGCTGACATTACGACTAACATATCTGTTGAAATTCAGGCTATGAGATTATTCACGATCCAGAACAGGATGGTCCTTGACGTCATACTAGCTGATAGGGGTGGGGCCTGTCGCGTCATCGGGACATCTTGCTGTGTTTATATCCCTGACTCTGCCCCGACTGTTAACTTGGCAGTACAAAAATTGCATAGATTAGCGACTGAACTGCACCAAGATAATGGGACATGGTCTCTACAAGGGTGGCTCTGGGGTGCCTTTTCTTCCTGGGGTTGGAAAATATTGATGGGTTTGGTTGGAGTGGTGAGTGTAATTCTGTCTTGCTGCCTTTGCATATATTGCCTCCCTCCATGTTGTTCAATGTGTGCTGCAAATATACGTCCGAAAAAGAAGTTACATGGTCAATATGCCACTTCTATGGTTACTGAAATTCCTGCTGATGCAAGTTGGTTAATGTTTATTGCAGAAGATGTTCTAGATTGAAGACTTAAAGTCCTGCCCCTAGAATGGATGTCGACACTACCTTTTGCAAATAAATGAGGCTATAGTTAGCCAATGATGCTAAAAGGAGGGTCTGATAGAATTCACTTTTCGATGCCCTAATTACCCTATGATGATGTGCGAGTTAGCATCATATGACTAACTAATGCGGTTCGTATATGCACTTATGCTGAATTTACATTCTCACTCAATGCTTATATTCAAATGTATGTGTGACCATATTAGTTTCTTAGCTTAGCTTGTGTGCCACCATCTTGTGTAACTCTCGGTGCCTGCGGGCTCTGCTCGCTCATGCCCCTCCCGCAGGAATACAGAAATGTACTAAGACAGCAGTTTTCATTTCTTAGCTTACTGTGGCCGAAACTAACGAGCCCCCTTATCAGTAATATTCTCATGCCCGGAGACGCCGAAACCCAGCTCCATGGCCTTGAGTAGAGATAATAATGTATCCCTCGCAGGTGCAGATGCCTGCTCTATGAGAGCATTGTTTCATGGTCCGGGGCTCAGTAATTTTCCACAAGGGGCGTACCCCTCGTTACTGTATTGCATTATAATGTATTGCTGTGATGCAGAGAGTCAGTCCTCTCGTTCGCACTCCTAGGAGTGAGGTCGGACAGGGCCCTCTCATATGAGTGTTGTTTGGCCTAATAAAGACTTTTGTTTATTCTTCTCCACTGTCCGGCTGACTTCCTGTATAGCGACTATAGGTGAGTGCGGCAAGTCACTCGGGTGGATTTGAGCCACGCTTATCAACACGGCATAGCATATAGTGGAGTGGAATTCAGTGGAGTGTCATAAAGTGGAGTGGCATACAGTGGAATAGCATAAAGGGCAGTGGCGTAGAATGAAGTGGCATAGATTGGAGTAGCATACAATACACTAGCATAGAGTGGAGTGGAGGATCGTGGATTGGAGTTGTGTAAACTGTAGTGGCATAGAGTATTGTTGTGTACAGTGGAGTGCCATGCAGTGAAATAGTGCACAGTGGATGGGCGTACACTGGATTGGAATACAGTGGAAAAGGGTAAAATAAGAAAGGCGTACAGTGTAGTAGTGTAGAGTGCAGTGGCATACAGTGGAATAGCATAGAGTGAAGTGGCATAGAGCAGAGTGTAGTAGAGTAGAATAGCAGAGAGCAGAGTAGCGTACAGTGGAGTGCCATACAAAAAATAAGTCAATGAAAAAATAGGAAACAGCATCAACCCAACTGTGTCAGTTTACCTAAATGATGACTGTTTTCAGTTCACATTTTAAAAGTGGGAATGTTACAAGCATAATGTTACTAGCACATTTGTGCTATCCTCATATCAAGCACACTATTGATGTCCAGTACAGGGGCAAACTAGTAGCCCTAATGTATTAGCCTTTGGGAAATCTTTTTGAACTGTTAGTGACCATCTGTACATGTACATCTCATGTGTCTCCACTTGCTTGTTGTGTTTGGTGGCGCTACTGTGTAAAACACTGTCGTCAGGATATGTTTTAACCTTTCTGAGATTGTTTTATCAGAGTATTGAACACAAAACGATTGTGCTACCGAAAAAACATAGCAAAAATATTAATAATAATAATAGTGTGAAGTTAAGCGTATGTTGGAAATCATAGATTTACTCTTCTTATATCCACATCTATTTACATTGACAATATATATATAACATCGTGATCAAGGGAGCTTGACTCCCGAAACGCGTAGATGGAATTGCTGAAATAAATAAGCTTTGATATAACTCTGCTCGTGAGTGCCTGGATGCTTTCAGTGTGGAACTAAGACAACTGGAATCCTATTCCGAATATATATATATACAGATATATATATATATATATATATATATATTCCAACACAAATAGCTTGTATCGCTGAAAAACGGAGAGCACAAAAGTATCCTATTACACAATGTTTATTTGCAGACCCCTTCACCCCCTCGACAGACGCCTTTCGTCTTCCGGCTTAAAAAAATATATATATATACATATATATATTTATAGATATATGGTCAAAATACATACATATGGAATTAAGTATAATACATCTATAATACCTATATATACTTACCTTCATGATATTTTTATTGACGATATTGTTTTGCTGCAATATTTTTGTAGCTCAGTAGTCTGGAAGTATAACATTCCTGAAGGGTTCAAGCTACAGTAAACACAGGTGGAACGATCTTCTTGATCCCTGTGTGATCTCTTCTTTTTCAACTGGGCCAACGCAGCCACATGGAACAGATTAGAGGTGACACCACCAGTGAAACATCAACACAGCCTGGATGAGGTAAAAAAATGGCTAACAGCATTCGACAGTACATGACTGAAAACACACTTTACCAGGAAGATGTCTATTTTCCAAGTGGATAAGACACTTCCTTCCATATAATGTACTGCACAGGGAGCAACTGTTTCCAGGTATTTCTTAACTCCTGAAGGTTTCAGTGCTAGGCTTCTACCTCCTGACCTGATCTTTGTTGTTCGATCGAGCAATGTTGTCACATGATTTGCATCTACCTATGCTTTTCCATTAATGCAATGCAGTGAGAAATCAAGCGTTCAACAGACTGCGCTAGTATCAATGTATGCTAGTGCTGTTATTAAATTTGTTCACTTTCTCCTAACGCTGTGACGTGTTGCGAACCTGGGGGGAAGGCATCTGATCAAAGATAGCTTTGAGCAGATAATAGGTTACTGGAGCACAAGGGCAATAGCAAGGCTATGCAAGTTTGCTTGATGTAATCCAATGATGAGTTCATTAATGTAGCAACAAATCTTGAGAAAATATGTTATATCCAGTATATTTTATATACTGTAAATATAATTTAAAGGATTGTGCAATAAATACATTTTCAGGACACAGAATAATCTGGAAACAGGTTACTCAGGTTCAGGTTTTAAAGTCTTTATTGCGATTTTTACATCATAAAAGACATCTTAAGGCAAAAGAGTATAAAACATACATTAAAAGTAATCGGTTTAAGATCATCATAATTACACAGAACACTGTAAATTTGCTCAAGAGGTGCTGTGGGCATCTACTCGATGTCTAAAGCCAAAATGACCTCTTTATCAGACATCACGAACTAAAGTAGCCAAATAAATCCCAGATCACCATCAATTCCGCACCAAAATGTATAAAAAATATTTCAATGTAAGATAGTTTTCAAGAATTAAGATGAGCATGCAATAACATAAAATCCAATCTCGGCAAAATTGATAACTAAAAGACGCCAAGTATACCACAGGCATAGGTAAGGAACATTTAAACTAGGATGGGAACACAAGTAAGGCATGTGTAAGACAGTTGGGCTCTGAGAAACAATCTGGGTATACCCTTCACTCAGATTAGCTTGAATTTATTCTCCTTTTTCGTCAGGCAACTTTGATGTGTTCATCTCTATCAATTAGAATTTCCCATGTAAGGAGAATAGAAGCCAAACATAACCAGGTACCTTAAACATTCTAAAAGGCTAGACCAGTGGAAAGTGTGCTATTCCAAGAACTGCATGTACATGGTGACAGGTATTGTGTAAAGTGAAATGCTTGTTGTGGGCTGGAGGTTTTGGATTCACAAACTTGAAACTCCGAGAGTGCCTGAAGAATACACAGATGGAGTAAGCTATTGGTGAACACGCTCACTTTACTCCCTGAGTGAAGTGTGCATCACAACAGCATTACATCAAGTACACTGTTGGGTGTGCGATTGACCTAACTAGGCATCTAAAGTAAGTCGAGAGAATGCCCTCGTATAGGGAAAGCCATGGTCCCCGGAACGCCGATTAAGGGTCCTCCTCTATCCCATTCGCCTCACTTCAGGGCATGTAAAGTCAAGTTGGAGACTCTAGCACCGACCGCACTATGTAGCTTGTAATAGTGATTTGCTGCCTCTCTTGTAAAGGACATGTCAGATTAGAATTCGCTACAGGTTTTTTATGCTGTAATTATACTGCAGTTGATGAGATCTAGAAAGAGTTCTCATCGGTGGTGACTCTTTACAGGTGATGGGGTATTTTCTTCTTTTTACCTCCAGAGGACTGCCCCACAAGTTGTTAGCTATCGTTGCTTTTGGTTACACCTACCACTGGCAGGGTTTATGAAAAATACGTTTAATTAAAGGGTCAGTGAAGTGTAGGGACTGAATATGGTTCATGTGTCAAACAAAGCAGGCGAATAACTTTAGCACGCACATTTTCATATTATTATAATTTCTTTTAACCCGTTTACCGCGGCGGCAATTTCGCCGTGGTGCGGTCGTTCGATTGCGCGGGCGGGGCGGCGCCAGCCAACGGACGTGCGCAGCACTACTGAGGTAGTGCTTGCGATGCCCATTGGCCGACAGGCGCACTTAAGGGGTTAATTGTATTGTTTTGTAAACTCACCACTGTCCTTGTCATGTTTTTTTAACTAGAGAGCTGGAGGATTTAGATATGTATTTAACTATCTTGTACAAATTGTATTAGTGTACATTTGAGAAAACCCTGTATTGCATCCTAAACTATCTCTTACACAAGACCACACTCATGGCAATCTACAGGAATGTCCAGATTTTAACATTGACCAGCAAAAATATTGTCTTCAACAATATTGTGAAGTAAAATAGAGTTATTATTCTTAACTCTACATACACGTACCTTGATGACTTATACATTATCAAGGTGTGCATATGGGGAGTTAATAATAGTGAATTTATACTTAACTGAATTTACTCACCCTCCCAAAATGGTGGTAGTCGATATTTTGGTCACAATATATTTTCCAGATGATATTTTAGTATTCAATTTACTGACTTCCATCCTTCCAAATAGTTTCTTGACAATAGCTCAGCCTTAAACATCGTCACATATCCACCAAACGAGGCAGTGCAGTAGGCTTTCTGGTGGTTTTATCTGCATTGCCAGGCAAGCGCAGCACATCTGTACAAAGGACTCTATCTTCGAATATAAATTGGGTTCTTTAGAAACGCGAGGCTTCCATAAGGCTCTCTGATAACTGGAATTATTATTTGTCACTTGTCCCCTTTCGTGAATTCCGAAACGGCAATCGACTGCATCTAAGTGAAAAATAAAGGTCACCGACATAATAAACAGCCAAGGCGTGAAACTGACGCAGAAAGGGCACGGCGAGCCCCGCCATTGTGCTGGCTCCTATGAATGAAGCAAGCACTGATAACTGTAATGAAGAATGTTCACTGAAACCATAGAAATATTGTCAGTCATTTCCTGCCTTCATTACCGTATGCCTAGAGATTAGCAAATAGGCCCATGTATTAATATTTTGCGACCAAAATTAATTCACAAAACATGAGTAATATTCCACCACATCAAAATTGGTGGTAACTATTTGCAAACGGAAACGGTCCATTGGGTCTTCTTCCCGTTTGTGAGTGTCAACAACAACATTTTTAGAGCAGACACTGGTCCCCGGGATTTATAAAAGCAAGAATTTTCTTTTTTAAACACGTCCTGTTTACCTATTTGGAAAACAGGCAGCATTTTAAAAAAAAGATTGCTTTCTTTAAAAGCATTCACAGACATGGTTGTCTGCTTACCGAGCAGGCCACCATGCCTGTGACTCTAACCAATCATAGAGGGTCTCAAGTTGTGACCTACCTCATGCATATTAATGCAGTAGGTCGGATTGCGACTCACTGCAATTCCGTATTTTGTGAACTAACCTATTAATACATAACTCACAAAATACCGATGGCTTTGGTAGAAATCTGTGGTCATACTGCACCCACTTCTACCAAACCCATTTTAGTAGATTTCTAATAAGAAATAACAAATTGCAAAAAGTTTTTTGTTGCAAATTTCTTCATAGGAATCTTAGTACATCAGGCCCAATGTAACAAAAATATATTTCAGAGTGTCTCTATAATAACAGCTGATACCTTCACCAAAAATAAACACATACAGGTGTGCACAATATTTTCTCATTAGTTTAGGTATTTTGTGTTCAAATTGTCTAATATATCATTCCAGCTGCCTTGTCAAACAATGTGATTTATTTCATATACAAAGCAAACAGTTTTTTTTTCTGTCTAATTTATTAGGGCCTATAGGTTCAAAAAGACTGGTTGCAAAAAGTAATCACAAAATGTGCGCCAACGTTTGCCAACCAGTCTTTAGTTTTGCGATATGACCAGCGGCGGCTCCTCCATTAAGGTGGAGGAGCGTTGCCCCACTGCTCTTGCTGTTGCTGTTGCGTGACTTGTTTGGATGCACATGAAACAAACACTGGAACTTAAATACTGATCAGGTGACACTGTCAAGCACAGAATTATAGTTCACATATTTTAGGCCATACACTTAATTACGGAAAACAAGCCTCAGATGAAGGATTCCTAGTTATGGTTCTTTGGTCACAGCTCTTTTAGAGAACCCCGCTTTTTTCATCCCTCTTGTTATGTAGAAGTATTTCGAATGAAGGTTGGAAAGTGCGGTTCAACTACGTCTTGGAAAAAAAAGAAAGTCATGGTTCTGATTTAGAATGGACACTATGCTGGCAGAGTTACCTAGACTAGATATGAAGCGTAATTGAACCCAACTTTTTAAGTGGGTCTGTTTTGAGTGGGGCACATGTAGGTCTGTTAGATGAAGGTACTGATTTAAATGACGTCATTTGAAGGGTAGGACATCTTCATCTACAATTGTCCTTATGTTAAAGGAGTTAACGTTTCTTGGGTATTCAACTACATACCCTATTTGAGGAGTATACTTAACATCTAGCATAAAGTGCAGACCCTGGGGATGTGGATGAATAACTGTGATGCCCAATATTGAGGTCATGATCAGCAGGTCTTTTTAGCAAATAAACAAACCAAAGCACATTATGTCCCTGTTATCTTATAAGCATATGGTCATTGTTCAAAGAGCGACACTTAACTCCAAGCAGGTCTACGGCAAGACCTTACGCACCAGCCTCTCAGGCATGGTTATATATTGACTGCAACTGTCCCAGAGTGTGATGCTACCTAACTTGTGAGTTAAAGAAACTAGCTCTCGGGTGCAACAAGGTACATGTTTTGGCCACTGGTAGAAAGAGCTTAGTTCAAATTGTGAGCATGGTTTAAAAATTCTATCAGTCTCTCACGCCTGCCTACCTCACACACCACCTCCTTACATACCATACACACCACCTCCTTCCCTGAATAGCACAGGTAAGAGCTCTTCATCATCCTTAGGGTCAGACTAGAATGGTAGAGGAATGCAGCTCAGGCTTGTTAGGTGTATTATTGTCTTCAGTTCCCAGCAGAAGATGATCATTCTTAGAGGCTTTTACACAACTCTAGGCCTGAGGCATCCAAATTTGCATGTCCGACACACAATAAGAGAATTGACTGCTTTCACCCTACTCATTGGATCAATAAGGTAAATCTGAGTGTCATCAGAGTACATGTGATAGTCAACGAATTCGCTCTGGGGGATTATGTAGGCAATGAAAAGGTTAGAGATTACGTCAAGTCCTGCAAAACTCTGAGATGTTGGTCAGAGCAGGGAGGTGAGAAATTAGTTTGATCTCATATCTTGTATTAGCCAGAAAGGAGCATGAATTGGCTACCTGTTGTGCTCACCCCAATATTATGGGGTGTCACACCCTGTACTTCTCTTTTGTCCAAAAAGGAAATATACACTTTTCAGAGAAAGGTGGAAGTGGCAGGTGTCTCACACACCCTTTCTAATGGGTTGTCCTCTGTTAGGGAGTGTTAGTAGTCAGACAAACCTGTAGGTTTTGTGGTATCAATCTACACATTGTGTGTATCAGAGTGGTCATAAGTATTATAAATAGCTCAGCACATAACATGCAAATCAAAGCAAATGCCGGAAAGACCTGATCGGATTTCATCACACATCTCTAACCTGTTAGTCTATTCTCTATCAGAAGTGTCTGTGTATTATCAGCCATCTAACGTATAGGGCTGTATTAGCATTCTACGCCTTAGTTAGGCCAACCCAGTACATTTTACCGGCATATATTCTGCTGTCATTGGGTCAGCAGTAGGAATCCAGCCTTTCAGAACCTGCCCTCAGCAACCGGTCCATGTGTCTTACCCTAGACCTGTATCTTTACCTTAAACATATGTTTATCTTCAATGATATCATCATAAATTGGAGAAGCCTGGTTGAAGGTTGGAAAGTCCAGCCTAGTATTATTATAGCTAAGTCTTCTATGAGCCTCATGCTCCAGTGTTATTCTTTATTTGCTATTGAATTACATTGTCAGCTGATGTGATTAAGTGCAGTTAGACTGAAGGTCATACTATATTTACTAGTGAAAGTCTCGCAACAATCCCTTTTAGCCATAGATTCTGGCATTTTATATTCTGCAATTAGACTTAATGTAATCTGCAGATACTTAGCTTGCACTGAGATTCATTTACATATTTAAAATTGCATCCACAACTGAATTAAGCAGTTGTAATGAGATCTTGAAAATAGACAACGCCACAGAAGAAAGGCCTTTTGGTGAGAGCCTACATTTAGAAGCCACACAATATGATCCATGGGTGTACTACTTTATACAGAAGAAGAATCCTACATACAAGTTGGACAGCGACAAAAAGAGTACACACATAAATGATGCATCAGATAAGTAGTTTCAGCCTATGTCTTTTCATTCTATTTTCTTTTGCTAATTCAGGTTGTTATTCGGTTAAGGTATATTATTATGCTGTGCAGTGAAGATCCTACATGAACATCATGCTATTTGCTGTAAGCATCCAGACGTTTGTGAGTCTAAAGATATATTCGCCTACGCAGAACAGTGATGTCAAATCTATGCTAATACAAGAAAAAGTGCTACCCTATATATCAAAGGTGTAATCTGGACAAGTATAAATAAAGGACAAAACCGATTTACTTGGATGTGTTTAAGAAAAATGGCTTGTATTGGTAGTGTAATAAAAAGTGTAATCTAAACATTACAAATGTGTAACTGAACCACATCAGTTACTTTACATTTCTGAACCTTAAACTAGCTGAATATTAGATAAAACCTTTGTGAGTCCATAGTTAAAATATATTGTGGACAAACCCAGATGCTTGAACAAGTGTTCACCAATGTTGTTTATAGTGGCACATAGGGTTTAAAACAAAGATGAAACACATGAAGCTGAAACTGGGGTTGTGTGGAGAACCACAAAGGTCCTTTGACAGATGTTCTGTTGGAAATGTGGGTCAAAAACACTTCTCTCTGGAAACCGTTGAACTAGAGTGAATTTTACGTTTTATCATTCATAGGCGGGTCTACAGCAGGACAGGAGATTAGGTCAGTGTAGAAATCCTTGCACGGATTATATCAAAGAGGGTCAAATGATCATTATTAGTGTTCAGTCCAAAATAATTTCAAAAAATTGGAAACGAACTTGGGACCCGATTCACAGAAGTAATCTGAGACGAAAGTCTAACTTTACGACTTTCGGGTATTCACAAAGGGCATTTACGAGTAGTAAAGTTAGACTTTTGGTCTAAGTTTGGACCAAAAGTCTAACTTAGACCAAAAGTCTACCTTTACTGCTACTAAAGTTAGACTTTTGGTCTAAGTTAGATATTTGGTCGAAACTTAGACCATGAGTCTAATTTTTCTACTCGTAAATGCCCTTTGTGAATACCGAAAGTCGTAAAGTTAGACTTTTGTCTCAGATTACTTCTCTGAATCAGGCCCTAAGTGCATCTAAGCAGCCATATATTGTCACTGCATAGCAGAGGAGCCAGGGAAGCAAAATGCTAAATTTACCCGCACCTTGTATTGAGCAGAGCTGGGAGCCAAATGCCGTACTGTTCTTGTTGACTTTGTAGAGATAACATAAGCACGTTGCTTCAGGTGTCGGGCATATTTAGGCGCTATATTTGAAATTAAATAGGTAGATATAAAGAGGTTTTCCAGTAATGACTAATGCGCCTACCTTTTGCTACATCCTGCAATAACGGGTGTCCAAAAAACAAATCTAGTTCCCCAACATCACATTTTATTATATACAAGGAAATAAGCAAATGTACTAACTTATTCGAGAATGAGGGTCCATCCAATCAAATTAGAACAGGTTTCATTTTGTTCTAATAACCAATGGGGCAGATGCCCCTTTAATTATGCGAATGAATGAAAGGCTCCTTCACACTTGTGGCTGTGTTGAAAGTATTTTTAGCCTTCATACCAGACAGCAAAGATTGAACATTGTGAACATTGTATATCCCTGTGGGAACTTCCTACACAAGAGTAACACCAGCTGAGAGACACTGAGAATTGGGAATTAAGGCGCATCAAGGGCTTTACAGCTCTTAATTAACGGCTGCAAAGGTCTGAAGAGATTGAAAAAGCGACAAGGGATTGCGTTAAGACACTGGCAGAGTAGGAAACACAAGGCCTGGCTTCCGATGACCAACTTGGATCAATTGTGATCTACTGAAAAACAGAGAGAATCTGCGCGCTTCACTCAGTTGTCTAACAGAAACACGAGACTTATCACAAACACTGCAATAAGTTACTGGTTTGCATATACAAATTGACAAAAACTTCTGGCAAGTATGATGAGGCATTTGGGAATTACAAATACTGTGCACAGACTCGGAGAACAATAAAACAGGAATATGAGGGAGAGTCAATGAGAGAAGCCTTGAATACATAAAAGAGAAACGTGAAAAAATTAGGACATAAGAAAGAAGGAGAGAAATATGGAGACAATAAAATGCTGAGAGGAAATCTTGCTACACCTATGAAAGGGTATATGCGTTTCAAGCTGATAGATGTGTTATCCTAATAAATCCTGACACCCCTGTCTCATTCTATACATTGTCCCTCATCTCTGCCTTTCCTACTATTCCTGCATTTCTTCCCTCAGTGCTCCTACTCGAAGCCTCATATCTTTGTCTTTCCCTGCATCTCTTTCCCACCTCTCTGTATGTAATGTGCTCATTTACTGCCTTTTGTCTTCCTCTTGGCACCTTCCCACCTCAGCCTGACCCTACCTCTACCACTTCCCATTCTCCTTAGCTTCCAGCAGTGCTGCCCTTTGTTTTCAGCTACAAGCCTCCCACCGGCTCACACTGCTTTTAATGTCTGTTTCCATTGTTTGATCATTGCCTACCTTACCACTATTACCAACTGTGTGCCTCTTTCACTTGTGCACCTGCAGCCCTCATGTGTCCGTTGCCGGTTTGTGTCTACTCCCATGATTAGTGCTTAAATATGCCCAACACCTGAAGTTTTACGACATTAGTACAATGCATTGACACAAACCACCATGACAACGGCTCCTGATAATAGTAAAAATGTCTGCCAGGTTGGCGAATATTTCAAAATTCGGCAGCCGGCACCTCCACCAAGCCGACCGCCAACATTTAAACCAGGTCGTACATTGTCAGATGACTTGGGTAAAACAATGGGGAAAGAGAGGCCAATCAGATGGTATAACAAAGGGAGAGATAGACAAGGACATGGAGATGCGGGGAATTAATGAGACTAGGAAGATTTGGGATGGGGACAGATGGAGACAGTGAGGTCGAAGACAAACAGACTGGACAAAGGGAGACACAGGCATAGGGGATCATGGGGCTGGGGAAGCAGCAACATGGTATAGGGCCACAGGGACAGGTTACCACCCACCAGTGTTAGTTGGAAGGTCATATGACACATTCACCTTTTTACAGGGTCAATACAGGGAAAACGCAAAGCTTGCAGATGACACCGACCACACCCGGTTTGTTCAGGTTGCAGGTCAAAATGTTACCTTCTTTTCTCTGACTTCAATGAGTTTTATTTGCTTGCACAGCCCTTTATTTGCTCTCCTATTCTCAATAAGATTCTACTCAGCTAATTAATCCAGCAGCTATTGGCCATTTTCGAAGCCATTTCCATCTACAGTCAAATGTTTTACTCTTTTTGTACCAATGAGTAGGAATGCTATGTTAATTCCTACCTTCTCCTTTATTTCCAAAGAGCTGAAATCCATGTTAAAATACACATACTGTCGCTTAAATTTCCTTACTATAAGCATTACTGTTTGTTTCAAATATCTCACTTCTGGACGGAAACTATGTCAATTCTTAGCTGTGGCTAGATTACTGCATTGATTTAACCTGTAGGACGAGAATGTAATTCAACATAAATGAGGGGAGAAAAAATGTGAAGGTCAAAAGAGTGAGTCACAGTACGCTCAAAAAGGCAAGTAAATTGACAGGGAAAGGTGGCAGATTATTGAAAAATAGTTCACCACAGAAAATTGAAGGATCAGGGAAATGGTAGTGGAAAACCGCACAGACTGGAGAATAAGTGTCCGATTCACATAGGTATTTGTGCACTGACATTCAAGGGTATTTGCAAAACTAAGTTTACCTAATACAGTAGTTTTATGTACGAGTACAGCCACTAATGGGTGAATATTCACATCTTGTGAATTGAATGAATTTATTTATACGCTTCAGTTCAATGGTATTTGCACACCTAGGAGGAACTTTCGATGCTGGCTCTTCAATATGGCCTATGAACGGAAGTTCAGCATTCAGGTCATTGCAGTAGTCTGGTCTCCAGCATATGGCCCTGACAATTAGTGTATTGGTTGCTCCCACAGCCGGATGGTGAAGGGTCTTTCAGTTATCCTGATTAAGGAAAATGCAATTTTGCATCACAACATTGACCAGAAGAATATGGACGTCTCAACAATAACTTATACATTGCAGACAGTCATTGTACACAAGCTTACAGGTACGTCCTTTCTGCTCTCTTTCACAATACATATGATTGCAATGTCCAGGGAATGAGTCGCATCATATCTCCCAATGGTGACTTACGGGAGTGACATATGGGGATATATAGAGACGGGTGAAAACAGCTTCTTCCGTAGATTATTGTCTGTCCCGTTGTCTATCCCTGTTTTTAACATCCACAAGGATCTTGGAGCTGTTTTTATTTCGGACCAGATTGTGGCAGCCCCCATAATGTGCTGGTTGAGAATTTGGGCTCAACCGTCCCCCAATTGAAATCAGCTGATTATACAAGACGGCATTTCGCTAGACAAGGGTCTAGATATACCATGGCTACGTTATATCAAGTCGCAGATGGATTTTCTTGGCTGTCCTGAGTTATTCTGGAGCCCTAGGGCCCTGGGTAAATCAGCCATTAAAGACCTGAAGCGGCAGATACTGGATAGATCAATGCTGATTAGGGAGGAAAAAGAATTAGCTAAACCTACAGTGAGATGTTTTGTCACATTGAGCTTAGGTAGACAGTTGCAACCATTTCTAACATATATAAATAATGCTTATCATTTATTTGTTCTAACCAGATTCAAGCATAATATGGTTCCCTGGCTACTAGCCTTCCCGAAAGGGTTTTTTAAAGAAGGATCATTAAGTCCCTGTCTATGTGACAACTTCTCTGAACAGAACATTCTTCACATGATTTTTTTCTGTGATTTTTATGTTTTGCCACATAGGAAATGTATTATCCCCCTCCTAAAAGGACAACATTTTGAGAAAGTTAGACCAGCGCTGGCATACCTACAAATGTTGGCTTCACCTGTAGAGTGCTTCGGGGTTGCAAGCTACATTATAGGCGCAATCAGGACTAGGAACAGACAAAATTCTTGATTAGTGTAGATTTTATATTTAATCCCTGAGGACATATTGTGTTGGGTAGGAGTGATTGACATATGATGGTTTACCAAATATTCTGCCGAGGTGTTAGAATTGGACTACCAAATCATGCACCAATGTATTGTTTTGAATTATAATGTTTTGTGTTATGCACTTTGGTGGTTTTAATCTAACAGAATAAAGTTAAATTTGACTTTGAGTCGCATCATGGTTTGAGAAGCTCTGAAAAGATTTCTTTCCTCCAGCTTGATAATGGAGCGAGATTGCCTTTCATCACTTCTTCATCACTGAACTGTGCCTCCACTACCACTTGCCCTTGACATTTTGATCAATAATTTTGGACTATTTAACCCCTGATATGCGCCTTTGTTCTTCTCGTCCTCTACCATGTCGTTTTGCCCTCGTGCCCTTGAGCCCCGGAGTCGATCATCCTTGCATGTTAGTGCCTTTCAGGAAGGCCATTGAAATCCATCTCTTTATCAAGATGGCTGCTCTTTGGCGCACAAGAACTGGGGTGGTTTGGTGAGCAAAATAACGATGGATTAAACCCAGATCTGTGACTGGGGGGGAATGTTTTGCAATTGTGCAACATTCCGTCCATCATCTCGTGAATGCAGGGCCGGACTGACTACCGGGCAGTTTGGAATGCTGCCGGGCTGTGGGCTGATTTCACTGTGGTGGGGGCTGATTTCGTTCATGGAGACCTGCGTGTGCTTCGAAATAATTAAAGCAAAACGAATTTCTTTTAGCACACGCAGGTCTCTATGAACGAAGTCAGCCCCCAGCTCAGCAGCATTCCAAACTGCCCGGTAGCCAGTCCGGCCCTGGGTGAATGTTTTGCCATTGTGCAACATTCCGTCCATCATTACGTGGGTTTTGCTGTTCACCCTATGTGGGAAGGGTATGCCAAGACGTGGGTCCCGTTCTCACTACGCCACCGGAGTCAATCTATCCTGGCTGAATATGGCTGATTGCCAGAAACCGGTCCTAGGATGGTTGATTCCAGTCCAGGGAAGACATGGCTTGGCAGTTTGTGCTGGACTGTTCCCATGAGGCAGAGGGTCAAGACTGATTTGCATATGTCCATGTCTGAACTGGGGTGGCTTGGTGAGAAAAATAACGAAGGATTAAACTCAGATCTGTGACTGGGGGTGAATGCTTTGTCATTGTGCAACATTCCGTCCATCATCTTGTGTGTTTTGCTGTTCACCCTATGTAGGAAGGGTATGCCCAGACGTCGGTCCCTTGCTTACTGCACCACTGGAGTCAAGCTATCCTGGCTGAAGATGGCTGATAGCCAGAAACCGGTCCTAGGATGCTTGATTCCGGTCCAGGAAAGACATGGCTTGGCAGTTCGGGCTGGACTGTTCCCATGAGGCACAGGGTCAAGACTGATTTGCATATGGGAATGTCTGAACTGGGGTGGTTTGGTGAGCAAAATAACGATGGATTAAACCCAGATCTGACTGGGTGTGAATGTTTTGCCATTGTGCAACATTCCGTCCATCATGTCGTGTGTTTTGATGTTCATCTCTAAATTAGCCAGACAGCGCCACTTGTGGCAGACTCTCAAGCGCCGGTGTTGACAATTAAGCACCGCAAACAACCAGCTCAAATTAAACACTAAGCGCCGGGATGACATACTTAGGTGAGGACCTTATCCAGCTATCACCTGAGAAGATCATAAATTAAAACTGTCCATTTTTAGATTAGACAAAACTTCATGGCAGTATCCTTTCTGTAGCCCTGGTCCTAAACATGAGCGTCCAGTTTTAACTCATACCCAAGCTATACTATTCATTGCAATGTAACTCCTCTCTTTGTGTCTAAAAGTTAATCAAGCACAAATAATACTGCTTTGCAGTCCATACTGTATGGTGTCTGACGTCACCTTCATTACGTGGAGGGCAACATCACTACATTAGTGCATAATTTGTGCCAGTGTTTACAGTACCTGCACCAGCACTTATTTTTAAACATCGGCACCTATTTTGGGATGACACCACATGCTGGTGCTGTGTGTCTATTCTTCTGCCAAATGTATAAGTGCAGTGTTTATTTACAACTGATGAATCTAGTACATAACAGCTGACATTCAGCAGCAGTGACAGGACTGTTGGTGGTGCCAGATGGAGGGAGTGGAGTCCTATTCAGTGCCTTGAGCCCTGACACTTTAAAAAAATAAAATGAATGAAGCACTGCACTACATCAATATCATTTTGCAATCAGGGGTGGGATTAAAGTCAGAGGCCACACCAGCACTATTTGTTTAACCAAGGCTGGACTAGCCATACTGGGCATCAGGTATTTGCCGGGGAGGCAGGAACGGTGGGAGGCTGGTTTTGTGAGGGAGGAGGGGGCAGTTTTGTAGCTTTGCAGCACTTTTAAAAGCACATCATCTTTGTGTATCGAGCAGTTTTCGGGCAACAATAAAAGTATCAAGATAACTCTGGTGTTTAATGTACCTGCTGGAGAGAGATGGAAGTTTTGTCAAATGGTAGTTTTGACTCATTTAAGGTAGCGCAGAGTGTTAATATGCCTGCTGCAAAGAACATGTACCATACATATCAAAGAACAGCATTTTATGTGCATCGCTCAGTGAGTTACTGCTTTTGTCACAGAGATTCTTTTGTTGCTAGTCAGTTCATGAATTGCAATCCTAATCTAGCTTAGTGAGCTATAAACTGCCATCAAAGAGGTGCATGCAAACCGCATAGTACTGGTTAAAAAGTTATCTTTTTACCCCAGTCGTTCATTATCCAGATGTAATTAAAAAAGGTTTGTTTGAGTAGAAATAAATTCTTATTTATGAAGTCAACCTTAACCACTGTGTTATGTTCTGAATCCTGAGTGCGTTCTCCAAACCAAGCACTCTTGCCTTATGTAACATTTTCTATACACTGATTTACACGTTTGATTTGTTATCTCTGTCTCTGTATGTGTGTGATATAAAGTGCTTCGACACCCTACACTCAGGCCCGGACTGGCCGTTACGGGCACCGGGCAATCCACCGGTGGGCCGCATGGTTGGGGGCCGGTTTTGGGCCCCTGGGGGCCGTTTTATGTTACAGGGCCGTTTTTGCAGCATACCCTGTAACAAAAACGGACGAAAACCGGCCCTGGCACAGAGTGCGGTCGCAACCCGCCCCCCCCCCCCTCCTCCCGGAGGGGGGGGAGGGGGGCCGGCCGAGCACTTTGCCAGGGCCGGTTCTGGTTCCCAGTCCGGCCCTGCCTACACTTGTATAAGAGGTGCTATAAAACAAATTAAATACATGTGAGAAAGGGGCGATGGAGAGACGAGAGGCACTGTTGAGGGTGTTAGTGAGGTGATCATTAAAAGAGCCCCAACAAAGATTGTCATATCTAGGTGCACAGTAAGATCATCATCATCATTTACTATGCTTTAAAAGCTAATACACTTCAATATATAATGACAAATGTGTTGTAAAATGCACAATTCTTTCCCATATTTTCTTGGGGAAAGGACCCACCATAGCCACCCTGTGTAGTGGTCAGGCAAGCTCGCTGCACTTACTATGCACCCTACAGGGCCTGGTCTTATAAAATTTGCCAGGGCTGCTTTGGGTTCCCAGTCCGGCTCTGTGTTTAAGATTTGATCAAGTGAAAGGATTCATCACCAGTGTCAAGATCAGAATGGCGTCTTGGACTTCCACATCCATTGCCTATGAAGTAAATTAAAAGTATATATCATAGAGACACTTGAGGTGAACGCAGAGGGTAATGACGTATTGCTACTTCACGCGGGCTTGCAAGATGTAATTGTTGTTGCAACCTCCAGCCAGGCACATTAAGAGCAGGAGAATGTGAGTTATGAAGCATGAGGCAGCACAGCCAGACACTGGAAAGACAGCGCGTGGGTTATTGATTATGCACATGTGACAGTGAGCACCGCTGGGGTGAGGGAAATTATGTCTTCAGAAGTGTCCCTTCTCATGAATGATGGTGAAAGGCACGTTATTTGACTAGAACTGCAAAACAGCAGACAGCAAAACACTGCTAGACAGAACAAGAGGTTTGAAGGCAGGGGATTAGACAGCTATGTTAGCTGGCATCAGTGGCGGCAGGCACAGGTAAATGCAGTGGGGCGTATGGGGAGGGGAGGGGTGCGGCGGGAGGTGAGGTCACAGATGACGAATAGGTATTATATATTTGTTAAATATACCTATTCCGTCATCTGTTGACTTCCCCCCACTCCCACCCCGCCGCCCTCTCCTCACTTACCTGTGCCGGCCACCGCTGACAGGCAATAATAAGAGAATGGACAGGTAGATCAGATAGACAGCCGCATGATGGATGGACGGATAGACGGACTGTAGTTATCAGTGGGTTATGATACTTTGCAGAAACCTTTGAAAGGTAAGTGTATTACGAAGAACAGGTTCACTTAGTTTTAACAAAACAGACAATCTGGGTGACTGTATTATTTTAATGTGCAGTTTAGTAAATTGGTATATGAGCTTGAAACATATACAGTGCCTCTAGCCATGGGTTCTACAGCAAATTTACATAGGGCCATATATATCATTGTTCCATTTTCCGATTCCTAAATAGCGATTTTTAAGGAATCGCTATTTAGGAATCGCAAAATGGTATGTATGAAGAAATTCGCTTTTTTTTAGCGATTCCTTAATCTTCCTTAATTGCGAATTCGCATTTTGTGAATTTGCAATTAAGGAATAATTTCCAATGCATTACTATGGGCAAGGAGGCCCAAGGAATGATTGCGAAATAATTCTCAAATTGCGAATTCGCAATTTGCTAATCGCAATTTGAGAATTATTGCAAGGGTGAAGGGGTGTCTCAAGGACACCCTGCTGCACCCCTGTAAATTACATGTGTGTGCATATGGCGCACATACATGCCCAATGGGCATGTATGTGCGTCATATGCCACCCTCACAAATGCACAATTGTGCATATTTACAAGAAATCGCAAATTACCACAAACTATAAGTTGGTGGTAATTTGAGATTTCTAAACCTGAAATCGCAAGTCTAAAAAGCTTCATACATAGCATTTAAGGAATCGCAAAATTGCGATTCCTTAAATGCTTAAGCAAAATAAGGAATCGCAATTTTTTGCGATTCCTTAATTTGCTAATGTTTCTCACATTTCAAAATCGGTAAAAAGGCCGTTTGCGATTCGCAATTTCGGCCTTAACAAATTGCAAAAGGCTTGATACATATGGCCCATAATGCTTTGCAATTTTTATATATATATTGTATAACAGGAAAGACACGCATTTGTAATGCCAACAGCTATGGGCTTGGCTAACCTTCATCTTAATTTGTTTTGCAATCAAATGCAATAAGCATCAAAAGTGTAAAAGTTTTAAGAATTTTTAAACATATTGGTGAAGGCCTGCACATGTCTGTAAAAGAAAAAAAAGTGACTGGTTTAGAAAATAAGTGACATAAAAATAAAAAACATGAAATGAGAGCAGGAGAAAGCAGAGAGTAGGATACCAGCAATGGCGCTGAAATGAGAGATGTGCCTATGTGCTCAAACTCACGGTTTTGACCACAAAAAACTATTTATACATACATTGTTTTCTGGATAACTTTAAACTGGCGAGATATCTAAATCTGTCTCTAGGGCATCCAAGAACAACCATTGCCAAAGCCAGTAGGTCTGGCCTTGGTATACTAGTGCAATGGTGTGTTTTTCTTATTAATGTCTCAAGCATATGCAAGCCAAAGAAAAAAATAGAATTGAAGTGGACATAGTGCATATTAGTAGACAGAGAAGCATTCTTAGCGGACAATGTGCTGCCTGAAAAACAGATCAAACATACATGGACGACTACACACAGGATGATGTGGAGGAAATCTCAAAGCCAAGAATACTGTTTCAAGATCTTTGGGAGACAAACTCACAGCTCAACTAATCAGTCCTAAGAAGAAGGCAGACAAGGAGATGTTAGGACATTTTCAAAGAAGCAGTTGGAAAGTTCAGTTGCAGTAGAACCTTCCAAACGCTATTATGTGTACGCACAAGTGCACAGCATGTGGTCCAGGTAGCACTAGTGAACATACGAGGGCGCTTGTATGACAGAAACTTGAATTTGCGGGAGATTAAAACGACTTGGGAGGGGGTACCATGAATATTTGGTTCATATGCACCCACCAATGTGATGTGTTGCTGAAAGAATGTACTCTTCTCAAAAACACAATTTAGAACTAGTGTGTAATAGGTTGTATGTAATTATGTAAAATATACAGTCAGTATCCCTTATTGTATCTCGTTTGTATACATTGTTTACATTTGAACAAAGAGATGTCCTGAAAAAGACCAACCTCATTAGGTGTGCAGGGCCTGAACATGTCAAGTTTCCAAGCACAAAAGGGTGTTGCTCATTCATTGAGTTTTTAGTAGGGTTGTAATAGATGTTGTAACAATGTTGTAACACGTACTGGATTGTGGCAAAGGTAGGTGAGTCCAAGGGCATTTTTCGTCATAATAGGGCAGTTTAGGGATTATTAATGTAAGTGAAGAGCAGCACTGGCAATGCCCATAGGTCTGGCTATGGGCCAATGATTATATTTTGCTTTATTTTTTATTGGAAGCATATACCACAGAAATAAAAAGAATACAAAAAAAACAAATCCGCTTTCAATCAGGGCAGCATATGCTTGCAATAAAATGTTTAAACTTAAAAAAGATTACATATTACTTGGGTAGAAAAGTATGGGGGCTTGCTAGCAGACAGGAGTGCTTGCTTAGAGCAAGTATAGAAACATATTTTATTATAATGCACATCACAGGAAAATATGATTGTTATTGGCATAGGGAAAATGTACTGTTAGCTTTGTAATATGTAACCTGAAGACAAGGATGGGGAAAAAAAGGAAAGAAAATGAACTGGCAAAGTATCACCCCACCAGCTCTGCCACAGAAGTGAGTTTCTTTTTAGGCCAACATCCACATGTGTTCAGACAAAATACCATCACTCACAAAGCAAATGAGACAATGGCTTTAGAGGGCGAACCCATTGTCCCATGTGTAAGTTGTGGTAGACAGAAGCCCCTTGTGAATGTCACCTGACCAGACCAATGGATGAAGAGGCCTAAACCCTCTCTTGAATGTAGATGTGTATATATTTTTAATTTTTGAAATGTTTTGATGGCATGAGGCAGACAAAACTACTGCATCTGTCTCTGGAGTAGAACTTAAAATTGGAAATATCTATAGCAATAACTACTGGGTATCTATGCAGCATGCTATATAAACAATAATGAGGAAATAAACTATTTCCCTCTACGAAAATAAGCTCCTGTTATTCTGCAGAGAAATAATACACCTCCCCTAAACCTCAAAGAGAGGAACAGTAAAACATAAATTGTGTATGGCAATGATCGACTAGGGCCAAGTTTAGAGTAATTCAAGCACCCGAAAGTTCGACTAAGGTGCACAAAAATGTCCAACTTCGCCAAATCTTGAGCTGCGAAAAATCATATCCACAGATGTAAAATATCACGGAAACCTGCAAACATGGCAGGCCACCCATTCCCCTACCAGTAGCAACATTTCCAAAATCATCAAAAGAAATTGGAATACTCTAAGCACCCTGACCATCTTTCAAGAACCTCCCTCGTTCTCCTACCGCAGGGTAAGGAACCTCGCGGACCACCTGGTGCACGCCATAATATGACCTAAGGGAACCAACAGAGAAGAATCCATCACATGTGCCTGGGGCTTGCCACCCACTATAGGCCACTAAAAATACCAGAGATGTGTCGCATGTTCCACATCGCTCAGTACCAAAGACTTTGAAATCTATGAACGTACTTACCGACTGAAAAGCTTCACCAACTGCAGATCCTGCAATGCCATCTATGCAATACATTGCCCTGCAACCTTTTCTACATAGGACAAACAACCCAAATGATAAAGGATCTGATAATTCAACACAGAAGCCGCATCGGATGCAGAACACCAGACACTCCCCTAGTACTACACTTTCAAGAACTAGGCCACAAAGAGACTGACTTCACTTGGCAAGTCATAGACCAACCTATCTTGCCACTCAGGGGCGGTAACCGGCAGCAACTTCTCACCAGGTGTGAGTGCCGTTGGATAACACGATGTAACACCCCTCTCCATGACCTGCACTTCAATTCCTCTCATAACTGACTGTATGCACGCAGACCCCAGTGATCAGTAATTTTAACAAAACACAACTTGTGCAGTTTGCTGAACAATAGTGGGCCTCATAAACACCCACCCTGTCGGTGGCCTCCAACTGCTACACAAGTATTGTTCACTAATGCACCGTTGTAATTATTGTTCATTCTGCTTCTACTGTTATGTTTTTTTCCTCCTTCCATAACTAGTAAATCAGTTTCAGAACAATGTGTTTCCTTCTAATTTCACCTTTCAAATTCGATTTGTATTATTAATTACAGCATGCCCTTCAAATTTAAGTAATGCGTTTTTCTTTCCATTATACCGTTTCGAACTTTGGTTTGTACTCATAAAGAAGTTTGTCACTTGTAATCGACCGAAGCATTACTCTTCCTGCCTCTGTTTCACACATTCTCCTAATTTCCTGCCCGTAGCACGTCCCCGCTCTAGTCGTTTTTTGTGTGCTTGTGCATCACGCTCACACGTGAATGCCACTGGACAGCCACTGGACAGCCTTATCCCTTCCCTTGTCTCCGTATTCCCTGCAAGTGCCTGACTAGCATCGCCTGCACCCATCGCCTGACCTGGATTCATTCCACATGCTGGAATAGCCCGCAGCAACTGGACTGCCGCTATTTCGGCACCCAGAATCAGCTGAGTAAGTCTCCCAGCTCCGTCCGCTTCCCAGCCACTGCCAGCGCAGTTACGGTTTTGCCCTCTCTGACACCCCTTTCCTTCACTCCTCATTGTAGAAGGACGCGCCCTGACGCCTTTGTATCTACCACTGCTCCATCTGCAGCTCCTCCCCCTTGAGGACCCTACTCCATGTGCCCAGTTTGGCCTTCAGTTACCGGACCCTCATGTCAGGAGCACTCAATCTGCCAGTAAGTTCCCACGCCGTTCGCCTCTCAATTCGGTTACTTGGGGGCACTGGTGTCCGCTTTCTTACCTCTGTTCCTTTTTACACATGGCCTAACCCTGACGCTTCCTATCAAACCATTGCCCTTATCGCAGTTTTTCCCACCTAGACCTATCACATCCAGGGAACCCAATCAGTGTACTGACAGTAAGTGACCAAATTGATTAGCAGCTTTCACCCTGCTCCCAGTGGCGTAACGAAACATGAGGGGGCCCCCCTCCCATCCTCCATGCCTGTCTAGAGCTCTCAGGCCAGCGACCCGCCACACTGCAGGGGATGCGGGCGATTGTTACGCCACTGTCACCAATGCAGCCGTTAATAGTAACAGTGGATGGTGGAGTTAAAGGTTGGGCGTAGTCTGCCAGCAGGCTATCATAGGTGGTGGTCCATTCATTACAGGGTCCCTGCCATCAGTAGGCCGGGGAAGTTTGCCCAATTTTAGGTGGGTTTCCTGATGCAGACTCCTGTCATGATATACAACATCGGGCCCACTCATCGTTTAGTTTTGACAAAAGTGCATCCACTGCTCCTTCTTGTTTCCGTTTTAAAACATTAGGCAAAGCGACAATGCAGTATTTCAAAAGCAGATATAACTACAAAGAGCACATTTTGATAATACATTTTTATTTTTATTAGACAATAGCAATCTTAAGAGGCATTGCATAGCTTCATACACACTTTGACCCCAATTCCATCACAGTCTCTCTCTCTCTGTCAGTCAGTATCTCTCTTTCAGTCAGTCAGTCTATCTCTCTCTGTCATTCAGTCTCTCTTAGTCAGTCACTCTCAGTCAGTCAGTCTCTCTCTCTCTCTCTCTCTCTCTCTCTGTCTCTCTCTGTCAGTCTGTCAGTCAGTCCCTCTCTGTCAGTCAGTCTCTCTCTCTGTCAGTCAATCTATCACTCTCTGTCATTCAGTCTCTCTTAGTCAGTCTCTCTCAGTCAGTCAGTCAGTCTCTCGCTCTCTATCTGTCTGTCAGTCAGTCTCTCTCTGTCAGTCTCTCTCTGTCAGTCTCTCTCAGTCAGTCTCTCTCAGTCAGTCTCTCTTAGTCAGTCTCTCTCTCTGTCAGTCAGTCTCTCTCTCTGTCAGTCTCAGTCTCTCTCTCTGTCAGTCAGTCTCTCTCTCTGTCAGTCTCTCTCAATCAGTCTCTCTCAGTCTGTCAGTTTCTCTCTCTTAGTCAGTCTCTCTCTCTGTCAGTCAGTCTCTCTCTCTCTCTCTGTTAGTCAGTCTCTCTTTCTCTGTCAGTCTCTCAGTCTCTTTCTCTCTCTGTCAGTCTCCCTCTCTGTCAGTCAATCTCTCTCTCAGTCAGCCAGTCTCTCTCTCTCCCAGTCAGTCTCTCTCTCTCCCAGTCAGTCAGTCTCTCTTAGTCAGTCATTCTCTCTTTACCCCAGTCAGTCAGTCTCTCTCTCGCTCTGTCAGTCAGTCTCTGTCAGTCAGACTCTCTCACTCAGTCAGTCTCTCTCTGTCAGTCTCTCTCTCAGTCAGTCTCTCTCTCAGTCAGTCTCTCTCAGTCAGTCTCTCTCCAAGTCAGTCTCTCTCTGTCAGTCTCTCTGACAGTCAATCAGTCTATCTCTCTGTCAGTCAGTCTCTGCCTCTCTCTCTCAGTCTCTCTTTCTCAGTCAGTTTCTCTCTACCTTAGTCAGTCTCTGTCAGTCAGTCAGTCTGTCTCACTCTCAATCAGTCTCTCTCTCTCTGTCAGTCAGTCACTCTCTCTCTCAGTCAGTTTCTCAGTCAGTCAGTCTCTACTCTCTCTCCATTCTCTCTCTCAACTCTGTCCACTCTATCTCTACTGTCTCTCTATCCACGGTCTCTCCTCTGTCTCTCTCTCCACTTTCTCTCTCCACTCTCTCACTATCTCTCTCTCCACTGTCTCCCTCCACTGTCTCCCTCCACTGTCTCCTTCCACTGTCTCCCTCTACTCCCTCTCTCTCCACCCTCTCCCCCTTCTCTCTCTCTACTTTCTCTCCACTCTCTCTCCACTCTCTCTCCACTCTCTCTCCACTCTCTCTCCACTCTCTCTCTCCACTCTCTCTCTCCACTCACTCTCTCCACTCACTCTCTCCACTCACTCTCTCTCCACTCACTCTCTCTCCACTCACTCTCTCTCCACTCACTCTCTCCACCCACTCTCTCTCTGCTGTCTCCCTCCACTGTCTCTCTCTCCACTGTCTCTCTCTCTCTCCACTGTCTCTCTCTACTCTCCACTGTCTCTCCACTGTCTCTCCACTCTCTCTCTCTCTCTCCACACTCTCTCTCTCTCTCCACACTCTCTCTCTCCACTCTCTCTCGCTCTCTCCACTCTCTCTCTCTCCACTCTCTCTCTCTCTCCACTCTCCACTCTCTCTCTCTCCACTCTCTCTCTCCACTCTCCACTCTATCTCTCTCCACTCTCTCTCTCCCCTCTCTCGCTCTCTCCACTCGCTCTCTCCACTCGCTCTCTCCACTCGCTCTCTCCACTCGCTCTCTCCACTCGCTCCCTCCACTCGCTCCCTCCACTCGCTCTCTCCACTCGCTCTCTCCACTGTCTCTCTCCACTCTCTCTCCACTCTCTCTCCACTCTCTCTCTCTCTCCACTCTATCTTTCTCTCCACTCTTTCTTTCTCTCCACTCTCTCTCTCTCCACTCTCTCTCTCCACTCTCTCTCTCTCTCTCCACTCTCTCTCTCTCTCCACTCTCTCTCTCTCTCCACTCTATCTCTCCACTCTCTCTTTCTCCACTCTCTCCAGTGTCTCTCCATGCTCTCCCCATTCTCTCTCCACTCTCTTTCTCTCCACTGTCTATCTCCACTCTCTCTCCACTGTCTACTCTCTCTCCACTGTCTCTCTCCACTCTCTCTCTCTCTATCCACTCTCTCTCTCCACTGTTTCTCTCCACTGTTTCTCTCCACTCTCTCTCTCTCCACTCTCTCCCACTCTCCCTCACAAAGTAGTGTGCGTTCCATGGGTGTCCGCAGAAATGTTTCCAGGGGGGGCACATTTTTAACTTCATCACCATCCCCCTTGCACCCTTCTCTCCTCTGCCTTGCACCCTTCTTGCCCTCCCTCTTGCACCTTTTCCCCCTCCCCCTTGTATCCTTCTCCCCCTCCCCTTGTACCCTAGTCCACCTCCACCTTGAACCCTTTTCTACCTTGCACCATTCTCCCTCTGCCTTGCACCCTTCTCCCCTCTGCCTTGCACCCTTCTCCCCCTCCACCTTGCACCCTTCTCCCCCTCCGCCTTGCACCCTTCTCTACCTTGCATCCTTTTCCTCTCTGCCTTGCACCCTTCTCCCCCTCCGCTTTGCACCCTTCTCCTCTCTGCCTTGCACCCTTCTCCCCTCTGTCTTGCACCCTTCTCCCCTTTGCCTTGCACCCTTCTCCCCTTTGCCTTGCACCCTTCTCCCCTTTGCCTTGCACCCATCTCCCCTTTGCCTTGCACCCTTCTCCCCTCTGCCTTGCACCCGTCTCCCCTCTGCCTTGCACCCGTCTCACCCTCCGCCTTGCACCCTTCTCTACCTTGCACCCTTCTCCTCTCTTCCTTGCACCCTTCTCCCCTCTGCCTTGCACCCTTCTCCCCTCTGCCATGCACTCTTCTCCCCCTCCGCCTTGCACCCTTCTCTACCTTGCACCCTTCTCCTCTCTTCCTTGCACCCTTCTCCTCTCTGCCTTGCACCCTTCTCCCCTCTGCCTTTCACCCTTCTCCCCTCTGCCTTGCACACTTCTCCCCCTCCACCTTGCACCCTTCTCCCCCTCCGCCTTGCACCCTTCTCTATCTTGCACCCTTCTCCTCTCTTCCTGGCACCCTTCTCCTCTCTGCCTTGCACCCTTATCCCCTCCGCCTTGCACCCTTCTCCCCTCCGCCTTGCACCCTTCTCCCCTCCGGCTTGCACCCTTCTCTTCTCTGCCTTGCACCCTTCTCCCCTCTACCCTGCACCCTTCTCCCCCTCCGCCTTGCACCCTTCTCTACCTTGCACCCTTCTCCTCTCTTCCTTGCACCCTTCTTCTCTTTGCCTTGCACCCTTCTCTTCTCTGCCTTGCCCACTTCACCCCTCTGCCTTGCACCCTTCTCCCCTCCACCTTGCACCCTTCTCCCCTCTGCCTTGCACCCTTCTCCCCTCTGCCTTACACCCTTCTCCCCTCCACCTTGCACCCTTCTCCCCTCTACCCTGCACCCTTCTCCCCCTCCGCCTTGCACCCTTCTCTACCTTGCACCCTTCTCCTCTCTTCCTTGCACCCTTCTCCTCTTTGCCTTGCACCCTTCTCTTCTCTGCCTTGCACACTTCACCCCTCTGCCTTGCACCCTTCTCCCCTCCACCTTGCACCCTTCTCCCCTCTGCCTTGCACCCTTCTCCCCTCTGCCTTACACTCTTCTCCCCTCCGCCTTGCACCCTTCTCTACCTTGCATCCCTCTCCCCCTCTGCCTTGCACCCTTCTCCCCTCTGCCTTGCACCCTTCTCGCCTCTGCCTTGCACCCATCTCCTTTCCGCCTTGCACCCATCTCCTCTCTGCCTTGCACCCTTCTCCTCTCCGCCTTGCACCCTTCTCCTCTTTACTCTGCACCCTTCTCTTCTCTACCTTGCACCCTTCTCCCCTCTGCCTTACACCCTTCTCCCCTCTGCGTTGCACCCTTCTCTTCTCTACCTTGCACCCTTCTCCCCTCTGCCTTGCACCCTTCTTGGCCCCCCCTTAACTTCCCCTGCGGACGCCCACATGGTGCTTCTAACAACAGTGCTTACCTGAGGGCACCATTTTGCTGCCTCGTCCCTTCTCATGTGAGCTTTGCCCTGGAGAATACTCTGTCTGGGGGCCCCCACTCCCACCCTTGTCAGGGTCCCGAGCACTGCTCTGTGCTGCCTCCTGCTCTTGCTCTCTGAGGCCCCCACCTCAGCCTTGTCCCTGTCTCTTCTCTTCTCTTGTGGGGTGGGCTTTGCTTATGGAGAGGAGAGCGTTGGGGCCGGGCTCCGAGCTGCCTCAGAGGGGAAGTGGAGAGTGCTGTCTCTGGGGCCCCCACCCCACCCCATCCTTGTCCCTGTCTCTTCTCTTCTCTTGTGGGTGGGGCCCCCAGCCCATCCTTGTCCCTGTCTCTTCTCTTGTGGGGTGGGGCCCCCACCCAATCCTTGTCCCTGTCTCTTCTCGGTGGGGGCCTGTCCCTGTCTCTTCTCTTGTGGGATGGGGCACCCACCCCATCCTTGTCCCTGTCTCTTCTCTTCTCTTGTGGGGTGGGGCCCCCCACCCAATCCTTGTCCCTGTCTCTTCTCGGTGGGGGCCTGTCCCTGTCTCTTCTCTTGTGGGATGGGGCATCCACCCCATCTTGTCCCTGTCTCTTCTCTTGTGGGGTGGGCCGGGCCCCCACCCAATCCTTGTCCTGGTCACTTCTCTTCTCTTGTGGGGTGGGGCCCCCACCCCCTCCGTGTCCCTGTCTCTTCTCTTGTGGGGTGGGCTTTGCTTATCAAGAGGAGAGAGTGGGGGCCGGGCTCTGTGCTGCCTCAGAGGAGCAGTGGAGACTGCTGTCTCTGGGGCCCGTCCTGGGCCTGCCGGCTCTGACTGAAGAGAAACAATGTTGATACTTTGTTTCTCTTTAGTCAGAGGGAGGGGGTGAGGGGAACGGAGCAGGCTGCACCTGCTTCAGACACAGAGGGAGAGAGGCTTGCTTCAGCGCAGACCTCTCTCACAGCCCTCAGAAGAGCTGAGGGGGCCGGGCCCCCTGGGGGCCCCCTTCATTAACTGTAGAGAGTGAGGCCCCCCGCACTGCGGGGTCTGCGGGGGCGTTTGTTACGCCCCTGCCTGCTCCCTACTGTCCGCGCTGCCCATTGCCTTACCTTTGTTCCTTTGCCCGCAGCCCGTTCTTCTCCTTTCTTCACCTCAGACCACCCAGTCCCGGCAGCACTTCGCACATTGCCAGTAAATTTCTCTGCCGTTTAGCGCCTGCACAGGACTCCTTTCCCCACACCACTGACCCTTCGGGTTATTCTCCAATTCCCCACCCCCTGCCGCCTCCTCCAACTTCTCTTCCTTACTCTGAGCCTAGACACGCGGTATTCTTCCTGCCAGTGCGCCTCCCAGCTCTTGCCACTCTGGCTTAACTGCTTCGCCCCACCTGTCATAGTTCTACTTTGGCTCACCCTATAGCCATCATGGCCTTTCCCCTTTCTCATGATATTCCCTAGCTTAGTCGACAAACTGAGTTTTTTTATTCTCCCCACAGCACTGTTATGTAATTATCTGTAATCTGGTCCTGATGATGGCCTAACATTGTACATAGGCCGAAACGCTGTATTAATTTGCACTTAATGTATGGGTATTACTACGAATACATCTTGTATATAATTAGTTTTGTTGTGCTCCCCCTGCCCACTATACATACTTCCTCACTGTCACCTGCGCTGTGCACCGTTTCACGAGCACTTGTGCACAGTATAAACACAGGCTACATGCCATTTAATGTAACACAGTGCTTTCTTTACCTTGAAATATATGGTATTACATACAAAAGTTTCTCTTTATCTCTACAAATGATTTCTTACCTGTTTTCTTTCTGTACTCATAGCAATTAGTTGTGCTCCCTTAGAAATAGCCTGATGCAAAATACCCAATGAGACATTGTTGCATGTTGCACATCATTGACCTGAGCTACCCCCTGTAGTTTGTTACTGTATTGCTAAAAACACAGCAGTTCCAAGGGAAGTGGCAGGAATGTTGTTGGGAAAGTAGTGAACACCCTGGGAAGTCATACGTTTGTAGATATTCTCAACTTGAAAAGCAACCTACAGGAACCCTGCAGCGCACTAAACCATGAAGATTGAAAAACACATTTAAATGATTGTGTATGGCGTAAAACACTCAAATAAAAAGATTGTTAATGTCCTCCAGTGATAATGTTGGTATGTTGCCTTTCTTTCTGTTTGAGTGGTACAGCGCAGTTAAATACAAATAAAGCACTGTTGGCAATTCCACAGATTTTCAGAGAATAGAATTCTGCAAACAATAAAAAGAAAGCAGGTACTATAATGGTAATCATAACCATTCATGTTTAATTTCGACAGATTATAAATAGCACTCTTCTTAGAGAAGCACATGTGTTTTCATATGCCAATCTTTTTGTTTCCAACCTAAAGGCACACCAAGTACGGATTTCTTAAAAAGCTCAAAACGATAAACAACGAAACTACATCTAGGTACACTTTCTTCTACCTTCATCACCTTGTGGTGTAAGGTCAACATTCCAGCAGCTCACTTTAATGTTTACAATTATGGTAATATTAGACCAGGAGCATTCAGAGAGGGAACAGGATAGCTTAGTCTTGTGTCGCTACCCTACTAAAACCATGAGGCAGTGTTGTAGCAGAAATCAAGTTGTGCAGCAAAGCATTGTACTAGGGTCACAGGTACAGATATAGTCAGAGTGTGATGGGAGGGGTAGGGCTTGTGGACTACTATTGCATCATGATGTAGTGTTCTTCAAAGAGGGGGGTCTTGAGCTCCTTTCTAGAGCAGGACAGGGCATCCTGACACAGAGATAATGCCCCAGATCCTATATCCATAGTTCAAGAAGGCATTTTGTCTTGTTTTTCCAGAGTTTATCTCCTGTCTGGTGGTGTCCTGTCTGCAGGTGTGCTTGGAGCCACCAGCGATGATGAGTTCTCAGCCAAGTAAGTGAGGCGCTGGTCGTTATTCCCCAGTAGATGATGTATCTGGTTTTGAAGATGGTGCAGCACAGTAAGGGTAGCCAGTGGAATCCCATCACAGTAGGGTTGATGTTTTAATTATATTTATTCAGGTCCTTAATGAGGTATGCATCAAAATGTAGGATGTCATTAAGGGGTCATTGTGGGACTGGGAACATGTGGAGCCGGGTGTTGCCATCATCCAGATGCCAGAGTATGAATGATTGAATTATTTGTCATTATTGGTGTATAGAAAAAATTATGGGCTAGATGTATCAAAGGGTTTTACCCATTCTGTATCTATGGGGAAATGTGTTCATACATATGGCCCTATGTTTCTTATGAGGTTACGTTTTCGGAAGATGTTGGACGTGTAGGTCGGGTTAAGGTGTAGACAGTGTTTGATCCATTGTAGAGGAGACTTTCAAATATGAAAGCCCCATGAAACAGAACCTCTGCTATCCTTTAAACTGGCACTAAAATTAGCTTAGAGAATCCAGTTGTCATGCTTCTCCCACTAATTTACAGCCCCATGTAGGTGTTGGAGTTAGAACTGGCATTTAGATTGTTCTCTCAATGTGCTTGGGTGTGTCTTAAGGCAATAGAAAGTTTCATGAATGTTTAGGTGGGCACCATTACCCCAAAGGTGATCCAAGTGTACTGACCTCGGTAAGAGTGCACCCTTCACCAACGGATGTAACCTCCCTCAAAAAACGAATGTTGTACTCTATGTTGGGGCCTGTGCTCCTATTTATGGAGAAAACAAGAATTTGTGTCCACTTTCTGCACTGCAGAAGTACCAGTTAGAGCCACTACATCAAGTTCATTATGAGAACGTCACTTCGGGACATTACAATGTATCTGCATCCTCACTCGAGCATGGGAAGCCCACTTTTGTACAACACCCCACTTTGCACTACCTACAATACTTCCAAAGGGGGAAGGGGACTATGTCCTATCCTTTCGTACTCATTCCAGTCAAGGGACCCAGGGATAAGGGGCTACATCTACCAATAATAATAATGAATTACGAATGTATTCTTTACTTAGTTGTCTTGTTTCTAATATTTCAGATCTAGTCGCTATGTTCAATTTTATAACCAATCGGCTTCCGGGAAACATGTTTACAGCTCAGATAAGAGCACACTGCATCTTTTAGCATGTATTCATCATGGGTTACTGTGCTGTTAGTAAGGCAGGAAGTGAACTTGTAAAACCTTGTAAAGAACTCCTATCTCTTAGTATTTAGACAATGCAAGACATTTTCCATTGTAAACTCCATGTGCCGTTCTATTTTGTGTTGATTCCTTACTATGAATTTATTTGCGCATTGTGATGTAGCGCGTCCCAAGGCAGGTAACTTTGATGTTCGTTCGTCAATTAGCCAGATAAGTGTTAAGAGTGTATTTAAAGAATGGAAATGTGCTTCTATTCTGAGAGTATCATGAGCTATCCATTGACAAAGAGTTGGCTTTTCACAGTGGCAATGTCTGGACAAGATCTAGTGACCTCCATTGTGTCAATGCAAAGAAAAAGGAAATCCTGACACCTCAGACGACCTCCTGAATTGCTCTGATAACCTTACTATTGATTGTACTTCTCCATTTATCTTTCCCTAACAGCGGCATATTGTCTTCCAAAAGAAAACAGCACTCCATCCAATTCGTAGCTACCACACACAAAAGGCTATCTCGAGCAAAGAGGCTCCAAGGTGCACTTGAAATTGACAACTGGTCACTTTTGACAGGGGATTTGCAAAACAATTCAATAATCTCCTAGTGTGACCTTGCTGGTAAAAGACACCTATTAGATCCCTGCTGTGATCATATGCTTCAGATGAAGGCATCACCTTTCAGCATGTCACCACTCCATCTCATAAATCATGTTTTTTTCTTAGAGGATAACATATTGTAATAATGTTCCCTATACTTTCCATAGGGCGGTCTCCACCAACAGTTGCAAAGTTACCAGTAGTAACTTCACACTTGTAAATTTGTTGAAGGTGGCTCCATCTCTTGATTTGAGAGGGTGAAGCTATGTTAGTCTACTACAGTGAGGCGTAACCTTAAATAGCAAACTCTGGAGGGTCACACCTAGGTGGACCAGTAAATACGCATGTGCATATTTATTTACCTTTATGACTCTGGGCTGGATTATTACAATTTTAGAATGTCTGGAACTGTTGTCCTTCATGATATAAGGTTATGCGTGTTGCTTCCTAGGACCCCATTCTCTCTTGCAATTTCTAGCCTGAATCACCTACCAAAGAGGAGTTAAAGGTACCTTAGAAAGCAGGTACCTATGTAAATATTTTGAGTTCTTAGACCGCAGCTCACTCATTTACAAACAGCTGTGAGACTTAGACTTACTGCGTTCACTCTCCTCGTACAAATCGTTCATTGAGTCCTAAGTAGGCCAGCTCAGTTTTATACCGGTGCACTCAGAGACATTTTAAGGGATGGGCAAAGTGAGCAATTGCCTGGGGTCCCACCTTCCAAGAGGCCCTCTGGAAAGTAAACTTTCTCTCTGTCTCACTTCAGTCTACTTGTACCGCAGATTCTCTTTGCCCAATCTCATTTTAATGATTTTGGATCCCCTGGAAAGGTATATTTCAACTTTTTGTGAGTGGCACCCATTTCAGAAAGTTTGCTTGGCATCACTCAGGCTTGAACTAGCAGAAAATGCGTAATAAAATTAAAAGTTGTTCTGATCAGGGGGCCCCAAATATATCTTGCCCGGAGTCGCATGCTTAAAATGACACTGAATGTACTGCAAAATGTCGTGATAATAAATGGCAGATTAGTGGAGGAGAAGAACCCACTCACAGAGGACATTTTTAAATGTTAACAGTTGTTGTTTTCTCAGATATTACCATATTTAATAAGATATGTTAGTGTCTATAGCTCCTGTTTAATTGCTACTGCTTTCCCTTTGCCAAATCTTAGCATTTTGAAGCATATTTTCAAGCTCCCTCCCCCCACCGCTTCCCCCTCCCCGGAGAGCCAGGCTGCTCACGCCCACACCCAGAGCGTGCGCCATTTTAATTATGCAAGATTCCTGAGACACTGGGTAAGAGTTATTCATAATGGATGCCGTCTCCCCTTTGAAGCTCCGCTCCTCATTTGTTTTAATTCACATTTCACCCTTCGCGTTGGGGATTATTCGGAGGCAAGCATTAGATCCGGACTGATTCACAAAACGAGAATACAAGTGGAGCTTTATTTCTACACGGTGGCCTTTGAAGACCGAAGAAAGGTAGCCTGCATATGAAAACAGCGACGTAATACCCCACGAGGGAAACTGCACTCTCAGCTTTCACAGATCTTTCAACTAAACCTGTTAGGCGCCAGCATTTGGTTTTTACTTCAATGTGAGACAGAGTTTTTGTCTGTAAAGTAACATGGCCTGCTCTGTTACACCTGTGAGTGTTGGACTGTGCTTGCTGACCTAGTAAAAAATGAATGTCTAGTTAAAAGGCTGATTTTTTGTTCCCCTGAACTAAACTAGGAACACACCACCAATAAACAATAGCACATTTTTGAATTACCTTTGTTTCCAGTCTTGTTGTGACATATTGCTATAATTAGAAGGTATTACTACTGAACTCAATGGTGCTCTTTTTATCATCATGCGTGGAAGTTTTATGTGTAATTAGAATGTACAGGTTGCGCACATATTTGTGCAACGGGTACATTCTCCCTGAGCTGCCTGTTACATATGGCTGAGATACCCGCCACCCCCTCTCAACACAATCCCCAAAAGGAGGGAAACCGGAAACAGTTCTTGAAGTTTTTTGGAAAAGGGGAGGGAGTGACCCTCCCCGGCCGTATTTATTAAAACAAAATTAAACGTTAAACAGTTCATATTAATGTACAATTTCATAACCACATTGCGATGTTTGGCTAACCTTAACAGATTCTCTAATACAGAGGTTCTCCTAGCCGAACTACCAACCTGCAAAACATTTTCTTTAAATAATGAAATTGTACATCCTAACGTTTAAGGGCCAACGGCAAGGTCGTAACCGGTGTCAAGATCCCTAACCAGAAATACCCCCCCCCACTTGGGAGGGGCGACAGCACTGAGGTGTACCCCACGTGCAACTACCAATTTCCCTTAACTTGTCGGGGGCCCCAATAAACTCGACGCCACTTAAAGGTCGTTCGAGGACTCGTGTGAGTATCTAGAAGGTAGCGTAGACCTCCCCCCAAACCCCACACAACTTACCACATCTGCCGTCGCAGACGTCACTGGCCCCGGGAAATTCCCCAGGAGGGGGCTGTAACCCCTCTTACACAGGAAGGGGCCTTGACCGCCTTTCCTTTCCTTCCGGCGGCCTCTCCTTAGACAGGACCGCCTCCCCGTTGAGGGGCCAATGGCCACCTCTCCCGAGCGCTCCCATCCGTGTTGGGTGACGCCCACTCATAGGGATCTTCCAATTACTGCTCACCGATCATGACCTTACCGCCTACCAAATAAATACGACAATGCTACCTAAAACAACAATCCATTGGCCACTATGACCCGAATAAGCATGCTTATAATGGACACAAAACCGAATATCCTTAATCACAGAACATACATAAAATCGACCAACTTTATTACACACTCAATATCAACATGATAATACCACAACCTGTAAACAAAATTAGAATTATCGAACCATCTTAAAACAACTAGCTGTCCTCAGGGGCTGGTGGGTGGGTCAAAATTGGCTCTTCGTTCCGTCTCGAGCTCACGTGCAGCGAGGAGGTGCAGCTTCAGAGCACAGGAACAAGAGGATGTCTTCCGGTCTTGCGTCTCTTTTTATCCGTCTTCAGGGCGGGCGTAAACCCGCCCCTGCCTGCCCCGAGGGCGTGGCCAGCTGCGTCAGTGTCTAGGCCAGCCCACTCCAGGGCGGGAAAGAGCGCGCCCCGGCTACGCCGCTTCGGGCATACCAGCCGAGACGCGCCTCCCGCCCAAAAATGGCTTCCCGGGGGGATCGAGGTACTCTGCCATAAGTTCGGGGGGACCGAGTGGTCGCCCCTTTCCATATGGCTGAGATACCCGCCACCCCCTCTCAACACAATCCCCAAAAGGAGGGAAACCGGAAACAGTTCTTGAAGTTTTTTGGAAAAGGGGAGGGAGTGACCCTCCCCGGCCGTATTTATTAAAACAAAATTAAACGTTAAACAGTTCATATTAATGTACAATTTCATAACCACATTGCGATGTTTGGCTAACCTTAACAGATTCTCTAATACAGAGGTTCTCCTAGCCGAACTACCAACCTGCAAAACATTTTCTTTAAATAATGAAATTGTACATCCTAACGTTTAAGGGCCAACGGCAAGGTCGTAACCGGTGTCAAGATCCCTAACCAGAAATACCCCCCCCCACTTGGGAGGGGCGACAGCACTGAGGCGTACCCCACGTGCAACTACCAATTTCCCTTAACTTGTCGGGGGCCCCAATAAACTCGACGCCACTTAAAGGTCGTTCGAGGACTCGTGTGAGTATCTAGAAGGTAGCGTAGACCTCCCCCCAAACCCCACACAACTTACCACATCTGCCGTCGCAGACGTCACTGGCCCCGGGAAATTCCCCAGGAGGGGGCTGTAACCCCTCCTACACAGGAAGGGGCCTTGACCGCCTTTCCTTTCCTTCCGGCGGCCTCTCCTTAGACAGGACCGCCTCCCCGTTGAGGGGCCAATGGCCACCTCTCCCGAGCGCTCCCATCCGTGTTGGGTGACGCCCACTCATAGGGATCTTCCAATTACTGCTCACCGATCATGACCTTACCGCCACAGGTCCGGATAGTTGACCGGCTATCCGGACCCCCCACAAAGCTCCTACCTAAAGGTCATGTTTTAACGTTTTTAACCATGGTAAGAAGTCTCCTATGAGTAACTCATTCCCCACCCGAGACAAATGCACACCATCCCCAGAATACATACTGTCATCATTAATACAGCCATGCGAAATAGAATGCAATGTCCCGGAACGGAACAACCTACTCACTTTGTTATTAAGTTTTCTAACAGACAGATTCAAAGCAGGAATAGAAATAGCCCCCCGCCACACCTTTCGTGGGATCATATGGGACCACGCAATTGTGCACCCCGGAACTCTCCTCGCCAACCAACTTACAGTGGAAAGCATTGCCTCCAGGAGAAGTCGTCTACCGGTGGTGACCAAATCATTGCCCCCTAAATGCACTATGACTACAGACGGCGGTGACCTCGTCCGCCCTAACAAATCCTCAAAATATGCTTGAAACTGGTCAATACAGAGACCGCCTCTTCCGTAGAAGGACACCCTGTACCCGTATTCCCCAGCTACGTGAATCATGTCACCTGCTTTGAATACGTCCGCGGCACGCCTCACGTATGAGTGGCCCACGACCCACACCTCCTTTCTCACAGCCGGTGATGTCTGACCGCTGGCCCGGTGTTGGGTCGACTGCAAAGTCCGCCCCGCCTCGTAGGCTTGCGCAACTGAAAACCAAACAAAAACAAGAGGCGTGAGTACATCATTACAGCTTTACAACATGTGTAACCGCACATACCTCTTATAACAATTGGAGGACCAACGCCCCACTCGTTTCACTTGTTCAACATTAAGACCCCTGGCTGTAGCTTCTGTAGCAGCCCCTATCCGAAAGGAATGGGTCCCAAACTCGCCCGGGTTCAAGCCCGCAGCTGCAATAGACATCGCGAGCACCCGCTGAAACTGAAACTTCGTCAGTGGGGTGGCGTCCGCGTGTCTCAACAAGGTCCCCCCCCATACTGCCACCCTTCGTGCTAGGTAATCTTCTAAACACCTTACCGGGCATATGGAGGACCCGGGAATCCTGCGTATGATTATGCAGTCACCCATCCCGTCCTGATCGGTCTTGGACCTGACAAAGGAGACCGTCATGGCCTCTCCTCTGATCTGAACGTGTTCTTGGCACAAACCCCCCGCCACATCCTGTTTGTTCCTTGCCACCAGTTCGCTTACTCGCATCGCCCCGTGAAATGCTAGCGTAAAAGCGGCTCGGAACAACACCGCCTCAAACGGAGATGAACATGTGGCAGGGAGTGTGGCCAACAACTGGGCCAACCTATCCAAACCTATCGGGCGCCTCTCATCTACTCTGCGACCCTCAAGGCGTTGCCACCCACGCAGCGCTTTCTGTACAACGAAAGACGCTGTCGGGTCCTGGATACTATGAGCCCTGGCAACAAAGGAAATAGCAGCACGATGCCTCTGAGCCGTAGCCACAGATTTCCCAGCCCTACGTAAGGACATCAGGAAATTCACTACCCATTCCTCGTGGCCCCAAAGCTTCTCCCTATCAGTCCCCAAGAAGGCTAAATAGGACCTAAACGCCCCTTCATATGCCTTTCTCGTCCGTGGTGTTAGACTCTCTCCCACGAGGTGACGAAGTTCGGGGCACCGAGAGACCAGAGAGCTTCGGGGAAGGGTGCCGGCTCTGGGTCCGCTGAGGGAAGGAAGCCCAAGAAAGCCTGCATATGAAAACGAGATGTAAATGTAAATGTATAGGCATTTATATAGCGCACTACTTACCCGTAGGGTCCCAAGGCGCTTCGACCGCTGCGAAACCCTTCCTGGCTTCCCTGAGAGATGGTCCCTTAATGGGTATCTCCAGGGTGAGACCAGGCATCCCCGGCAGTCTGGTGGGGCCGTTAGTGAAGATGAGGCAAGCTAATGCCCAGAGTTGCCGAGTGTGATCGCTGATCAGAGTGGGCACCGAGGCGAGAGAATTATCGAGTCCGCTGACCCTGGTCCAGAAACCTGCCGCGCCGGGAATCGAACCCTGGTCCCGGGCCGTCCTCTGCTCTCGGGTCTGCCGCCTCTAACCAGTGAGCCACAGACAGTGCATCAGCCGCCTGGTTCAGTACCCCTGGGACATGTCGTGCTCTGAACAGCACATTCAATTGCATACACAGTAAAACAATCTCCTTGAGCAGTCTTAAAATCAGTTTACATCGTGCTGCCTGACTATTGATGCACTCGACCACAGTCATATTGTCAGACCAAAATATCACAGAGTGATCCTTGAACCCTTCTGGCCAGGTTCTGAGGGCCACCAAAATGGGAAAAAGTTCGAGGAAAGCAATATTACTTGTCAGACCATTGTCATGCCACCATGTCGGCCACCTTTGTGCCGACCATTTTGTGCCGAAGATGGCACCAAAACCTATGCTACCTGCAGAATCCGTCCATAGCCCCAGCTCTTCAGAGGATACGGCTGGTTTGTTCCAAATGACTCGACCATTAAAGTCCGCCAGAAATGCTAACCAAATACGCACGTCCTGGCGGACCTCGGCCGATAGTCTCGTGCGATGATGGCCCTCCTTCAGGCCGACCATAGCTTGGGCAATTGAACGAGAAAAGGGGCGGGCCATCGGTATAATTCTAAGGGCAAAATTCAACTGTCCCACCAACTGCTGTAACTGATGCAGCGTAACTTTAGATGCATTTAGACACTCTTGCAGGGTTGCCCTGAACTTCAACACTTTCTCAGCTGGCAAACGAAAACAACCTTCTCTGGAGTCTAACTCGATCCCCAGAAACTCGAGGCAAGTCGTAGGACCCACCGTCTTACCCGGTGCCAATGGCACACCAAACTGTTTCATTAATACACAAAATTCGGCCAAGGCCCGGCCACATTCGAGATCCCCGGCTGCCCCAAGGAACAGAAAATCATCAAGATAATGCATTACAAGTTGGAAACCCGTCTTCTTTGTGAAGACCCATTGTAGAAAACTACTGAATTTCTCGAAATAGGCACAAGATATAGAGCACCCCATCGGCATACACTTATCCATGTAATAATAACCCTGAAAGAAAAAACCTAGGAGACGCTCATCGTCCGGGTGTACCGGGAGCAACCGGAACGCTGACTCGATATCCGACTTCGCCATCAGCGCCCCGGGCCCCAGGCGATTCAAAATGGCCACGGCCTCATCGAAAGATGCGTACCGCACCGAACACACTTCTGGGTCTATTGCACCGTTTACAGAAAGACCACGTGGAGCTGACAAATTATGAATCAATCGAAACTCACCCGGGTCCTTCTTGGGGACCACCCCTAAAGGGGAACAAACAAAATTCTGTACCGGGGGTACACTAAACGGGCCGGCGACACGACCTCGGATAACCTCTTTCCGGATCTTGTCCTGCACTACAGTCGTATGCTGCAAGACGGAAAGTTGATTTTTGCACGTCCTGACACCCTGAAAGTCCCCTACCGGAATGCGGAAACCATATGAAAAACCGTTTCGCAGCAATCCAGCAGAAGTACGATCTGGGTATTCACTGAGCCAGGGAATCATCGCCAAGGTATCAATCGGGGTAGGTAAAGGCGCCCCTCGGACTATATTAGACCTGTTTGGCGCCTCCTCTACCCCCATTCTCACCCGTTCTGGCTCTGCACGAGGACTCAGGATGGGACGAACCGCAACCACTACATTCGTGCTTGAACTTACACGATCCCAGGGGCCTAGTACATTTACCTTTGTTGAAATTAAAACAGAAACCCCTTTTCCCTGTATTACTGGCAGGTCTCGAGTAATCGTCGGTACTCGTACCTGACCGAAAGGGCGTCCCCGCATATTGGCGGGAGGACTCGCCAACATTGCTCCCCACCAACGGCATTTTCAACATTCCTGACTCTTTCATTTTATCCCATGTCAAAGAATCATAACAGTCCCAGGTCAAACTTTTGTTATGCTCCTTCGCTTTCCTGAAGAGATTATCATAACAGAACCAATGGTTACCCTGGTGAGACGTCGAGTACCCCATGATTCGTGACTGATAGATCGGTAACTCAGCAAGCAATTCAGGCCTACGTTCCCCTAGGATCGACGTAAAAATTCCCCATGCATTGCCCCAATTACCAATATTCTCATTCACTTTAAAGGCGGCCATTTTTGCGCGCCAAACACTCGGGTGCATCAGATCCTTCTGACCTTTAACATGCTCCACCTCATAATGATCGACAAGCAAGGAGAAAATGTTCACATACTCCCCTGCCCAAATCTTTTCCTTTACTGCCAAAGGAACATGTTGCCCCAACTTTTCTCTACGAGAGGGTGCTGACTCATCCCTCGCGATCGGCAATGGCCGCTTACCTGCACCGGACGTTGCTTCTGTAGTCGCAACCGGGGCCTGCGGCTTGTCTATCACTGCAGCCGGCGCGGGCACCTTGGCTGCATCTCGCTTCTCGCGCAACTGCTTCATCAGTACTTGTGCCTCGGCAGCCGTGGCGCCCTCGCTACTGTCGCCCAACCACGCTGCTAGCTGTGCCGCCAACTCGGGAGGCATATCCTCCGTGGATGTCGGGGTGACCACGACGGGAATCGGATTCCCTTCCACCGGTACCGGGGTTGGCGCCTCGAGCGGGGTACAGGGAACCGGGACGTCTCCCCCGGCTGGTCCCCTTCTAGGTCTCTTGGGTTTTCCTCCAGGAGCTGCTCCAGCCGATGGACGCCCCGATCCCTCCTCCCCATCTCGCTCCGCCACCCGTTTCTTCAGTTCGGACATATCCTTCATGAGGATCCGAACCATCTGTTCCGTCGTCATTCTCTTCGCGCCTTTTCTGGGCATCTTTCCGACCAAGTATCTAGAAGACAAAAAGAAAGATCAAAACGCTCAAAATTGGCTCTTCGTTCCGTCTCGAGCGAGCTCACGTGCAGCGAGGAGGTGCAGCTTCAGAGCACAGGAACAAGAGGATGTCTTCCGGTCTTGCGTCTCTTTTTATCCGTCTTCAGGGCGGGCGTAAACCCGCCCCTGCCTGCCCCGAGGGCGTGGCCAGCTGCGTCAGTGTCTAGGCCAGCCCACTCAAGGGCGGGAAAGAGCGCGCCCCGGCTACGCCGCTTCGGGCATACCAGCCGAGACGCGCCTCCCGCCCAAAAATGGCTTCCCGGGGGGATCGAGGTACTCTGCCATAAGTTCGGGGGGACCGAGTGGTCGCCCCTTTCCATACGTGGATCACAGATACAAATGTATTTGTGAAACTTTCATAACACTACATATGTCTCCTTGGACCACTTTCTTAGACTTTCATACATGAATAACAAGCACACGGGATACTACGTGGTTGCATAGCCTCGCGAGTGCACAGTTTCAAGGGATCTTTGTGGGATTAGAAAGCTTATGCTCAATTATGCTAGGTTAACAGGGATTTTGCCTGCACTACCAAGCCATTTGTTTTGCAGTGACCAGATAACACACCTCCCTTTCCAGATGAAGATGGATTTAAGCATCATCTCCATTGTCTGATTAGTTGAGCCAATTTGCAGATGTTGATGTTGTAAAGGAGGAGAAACTATGACGACTGCTGAGTTACGCCGAGAGCCCCTATCTTCAACTTTTGGCTGTAGTTGCTCCAGAGCAGCTGTGTTGTAGTTGATGTTCCCATTCAAACCTAGGAATGTTCATTAGGATGCCATGGTTTACAGTATCATAGGCCTCAGATCCAGGAAAATTGAAACTACATAGCGCCCTACGTGCTGGCTAGTGAGAGGGATCTCTTGTACATTTACTACCATGATCTTAAATCCTGTAAGGGTCTTGATACCTGACATGTAATAGAAAAGTATATTATGTTGCTGAAGATTTTCTTGAAGTAGTCTGGTGCTGGTCGCCTCAAATATCTAACTTGATTTGGGAATATTGACTGTTTGTCTATAGTGGTCTAAAATCTCGGAGTCAGTTGTGGATTTTATTAAGGGTGGGTTTGCTATTGATTGTTTTATACACGTATGCTAATTGTACTTGGTGAGGGGTTCTCCAAAAATGTTCAGGATTCTGTTATCAAAGTTAGGAGGTGATGCTCGAGACAAGGCTCCGGAATGATTTTGCTGGCATTGTATATAGTTACCCACTCTTTTCAGTGTCATGGGTTCAAATACGAACAAGAGGATTTAGGGGCCCATTAGGATGGCGGGCGGATTGCCCCCGCCAGGCTTGCGGTAGCCACCGCCGGCCTGGCGAGGGCAATCTGCCCTCCATCTGCACCTAAATTCCTCCCCCCGCCATAGTAGTATGGCGGGGGGACCGCGGCGGACGGAAAGACCGTCCGCCGCTTTTCCGCCCCAGTCACCTTGCGGCCGGGGCGGAAAAGGATTAATATGGTGGCAGTGTCTATTAGACACCGCCAGCCATATTGCGATGGGCTTGGTTAGATGCCTTTCCGTGGCGGCGATGCGTGCCCCCAGAGTGAAGGAGAGGTGGGGGGTGCACACGGGGGGTACCTGTGGTACCGCCCAGCATTTGCACACACAAAGCAGCAGGCACCGCGCGGTGCCTGCCGCTTCGTGTATGCAAATGCATACATGCTTTTTTAGCATTGTGGCGGGAGGTGCAGAGAGCACCGCCCACCACAATGTTAAAAATGAGGGATGCGCCCGCCACTGTGGCGGACGCATCATAATCCCCACCACGGGACCCCTGCCCTTATGGCGGGCAGTCCCAATCCCCGCGAGGATGGCGAGCGGGCAATATCCGCCCGCCATCCTAATGACCTCCCTAGTCTGCAGTGGACAGGAATATAAGAGGGTAGGGTTGCCCAGGATTAACCCCTCGATGCTGATGACGAGCTGAGCTCGTCATCAGCCACGGGGGCGTGTGCGGATGACGAGCTGAGCTCGTCATCTAACGCGGCTTTTTGAAAAAAGCCGCGTAGCGCGAAAATTACCACCGCAGCGATGAGGTTAAGGGATATATCCTAGGTGATTGTTGGTATTTTTCATTTTTCGAAGTTGAGGAGATATTTGATGTGCTTTTGCACAGTGTTTGGAGTGAAGAATTGGTTTGAAATACCCACGTTTATTAGATGATACAGTTCTAATTGCTCTGTAACATAATCTGCTGTTCACAGAAGGATTCTGGGGCCCGATGTAGGTAAATCCCATTTACCGATTTTGAAATACCGAATTTTACCGATTCGGTATTTCAAAATCGGTAAATGGGATGTAGGTCCCAACATCTGGATTCGTTACCGAATCCTTAACAATTCTTTAATTACCGATTCGGTAAATACCGAATCGGTAATGCCCATTCATTCCTATGGGCTTTGAAGCCCATAGGAATGATTAGGCATTACCGATTCGGTATTTACCGAATCGGTAATTAAAGAATTCACAAGGGTGCAGGGGGTGTCACTTTGACACCCTCTAGCACCCCCAGAACGGGCATGTGTGCAATGTGGCACACAGACATGCCCTAAGGGCACGTCTGTCTGTCACATGGCACATGTGCTATATAACAAATATAAGGAGTACCACCAAAAATGAGGCTGAACAGCCAGTATTGGTGGAATGAGACCCTGATGTAAAAGAAGAAGTCCTTCTTTGTTTTTTAAGGAACCCCTCACTCACCGACCTGGTCGGTGACATGCTTCATCATCGGGCCACCTTGACAGCCGAGTGCCATCAAGGTGTGCTGCGACACCTGAGATACAGTGGAGCGGGTATGTGAGTGATGAATGTGAAAAAAAGAAAAACAGGTCAGTGGGTTAAAAATTGTCCTGGTTTGACTTATCCAAATATTATTTATTCTAAGGCTACTGGATAATGTTAAAATAGTGTGTGTAGATACAATAAAGGCTTTAATAGGACCTAGTGTATCTGAGGTATGTGATAGGTCTACATATTTCAAACCATAGGTGGGAGTTACCGGTTTTTCTTCAGGACCATAAAAATGAAAGGAGTTGGGTGGTCAGGGTACACTAACGCCCTGCCATACCTGCAACCCTCTCAGGACCCTAGATAGCGAATTTGCTAAATGGGTAAAAAGAATTGCAACCTAAATGTGGTTACAAAAAATCTGCAAGAACCTGTGAAAAAATAGAGGATTATAAGTCACAAAGGTTGTTTACATGCCTGTAACGTAGTGAAGTGACGTAGTCCGTTCTATCTCTGAATCATTCCACAATCAGTTAATGCAAGTTATCCAAAGTGCGGTGTACCAGCATAATTTATAAATGGGAACAGATTGTTCCTAGGAAAGCACACCTATCAATGTTGGTGTGAAAGTGCACATATAATTCTATATTTAAACCAGTCTTACACAGTCTACATTGTGCGTGCCTAAAACATGACTCCGTTTGACTAGTGTCAGGAAATTACCGACGTGATAATATGCCAACTTGATCCAAAATCACATTAACCACAAGACAAAACAACACACAACACATATATTGCCAGGAAATTAAAGGTTAAAAAATGCTCACTCCTCAGTGGAGAACTACTTGCTGCACGGGGATTGAGGGGAGGCAGCAGAGCTCAAAAACGTATTCTGTGGAGTCAAGGAGAAAATAGGGGTAGAGATAGTATCAGAATACCGACTGTTCTCCTTCTCTTTTAGTGGAAAAAGTCCGGAAACGGACGCGTTTCCAAAAGCATGGGCTCTACTTACAGTTCTTCAGCATTGAGAACGACTTCTAACCTAGTCCGCCCCTCCGTGCACCAGTGTGTGGCAGAAGAGCAGCGCCGAAGATAAAGGCAGCCGCCATTGCGGGCGCGGAGGGCGTGGCTGGCCGGCGCCGCGTGATGACGTCACGTGGTCACGTGAGCGTCACACGCGCGCCGGGTTGCTACGGGGACCCAATGTAAACAAACGGAGTGAGCCGCTTTCTGTAATTAGTTGGAGTATGGCGCAATAGTTGGGAAAAGAGGCTATTTTAGCATATGTATCTTATGATTTTTGCACAAAAATGGGAATTGTAAGTCTAATTTAACATATGCACCTTCAGATTAGGCTCAGAGGTGGGGAACAAAACGGAAGTATTTTACATGTGCACTTCGAATGAGGTGCTGATTATTCCGTATTTAGGAGTCAAAACACGAGTACAAGAAAGGGGGTTATGTTACTGCATAAATCCGTATACTTAGAAGGCAGGGTATTTAAGGAAAATGCACTAGTTCCTTATGAGTTTGGGAAAAGTCAAAACACCAGCCAATACTTAGAAGGCAGGGTATTTAAGGAAAATGCACTAGTTCCTTATGAGTTTGGGAAAAGTCAAAACACCAGCCAAAAGGAGGGAAATGCATTCTTCCTTTATGTTGTGAAGAGTCATAGGGGGGTGAAAGGCCCGCGCCTAGCGACTACTGTGTACCAGAGGGAACTAAGTATTTTAAGAAAGTACAGAGGCCCATGGGATATTGTCATTTAGACCATGTTTGTTGGTGGACAGTCTGTACACCCATCTTTGTTCTTTTTCATATAGGCGTTTTTGGATGTTTGGTCCAGGGCTGATTTGCTCAATAACAGTCCAGAACATATCATTCGGAGTGTGGCCTTTTTCGAGGAAATGGTCTGTTAGTCGGGTCGCATTTTTCTTGCAGCGAATGGTGCTGCGATGCTCACAGATTCTTTGTTTTACCTTCCTCGTCGTCATCCCAATGTATCGTTTTTTGCAAGTACATTCGATCAGATATACTACATTCTCGCTGTTGCAGTTGGTTTTCACAATTTGCTTCCAAGTTCTTCCAACCTCTAGATCTAGAGTCTTTGTATTTTTGGTTAAATGGCACACACTGCAGTCTCCCCAGCGGAAGTGTCCAGTCACATCAGGTAGGCCCCAGGTCCTGGTGATAGAAGCTGTGGAAGGAGTATTTCTTATCTTAGGTCTGGTATTGACAAGAGTATCTTTCAAGCTTTGCGGTTTTTTGAAGGAAAAGAGTGGTTTCTCCCAGTGTAGATTTCCAGTGTTTATGATATTCCAATGCTTGTTTATACTCTTAGTTACTTGATTTGATATTGAATTGAAAGTAGTGACACAGGTCAGTGGTATCTCTGCATCACTTCTGGTTTTCTCTTCAAGAAGTGCCTCTCTGGGCTGGTTCCTGGCCCTCTTTTGACATTCGTTCACTATCCTCTTAGGGTATCCACGATTGTCTAATTTTTTTGAGAGTTCATCTGCTTGTGTTTTATAGTCAGATAGTTTGCTGCAGTTTCTACGCAGTCTTAGAAATTGCCCGTAGGGTAAGTTTTCCCTAAGAGGTCGAGGGTGGAAGCTCTCAAACCTCAAGAGTTTGTTCTTTGAGGTTGGTTTGTAATGGGTTTGTAATATACTTTGGCACAGTATATGGAGCAAAGTTGGCACTAATTTCACTAAAGAGATCATATCAGACTGTCTAACACTTGAGCATAGAGTGAAATCCCATGGCTGGCATATGTGAATAGTCTCCTAAAGAAGGTGGGTGGGAACATCAGCATTGAGGACCCTACCAGTGTCTTATGATACAGCAAATAAGAACTGAAAGCTGTCCTCACAGGAAATAGAGAGTCCCAAATTAACTGTGAGTAGTTACTGCTCAGGTTTTCTTCAACAAGGAATTCAAAGCTAATTGTGCCACTATTTTTGTACTCTCCTTATAGCAACCATGTGAAGCCTCTTGTAGGGGTGAGTGGTTCAATGTAGCTTTATTTATATTCCCTGTAGAGGCAAGTGGCAGAATTGCAGACTTGTAAAGCTTTTTTAAGGCAGCCTTTTGAAGTTACCTCTAGGGGAGAATGTCGTTTCTGCAGCCTTGTGAAGAATGACTTGCAACAAGGTGTAGCTTTAGTGCTTAAATTGGCATAAACACTTTTGCCATTTTAACCGGTTGTGCTTGTTTTCTATAGAAGTAATTATTTGCCAAAGCTGGTTCATAATGATAGGACTCTACATACTAAACATTTATTTTCTTAAAAGACAGCTCAATGGAGAGCAAATGTTGCGTTGTATGATATAAGGGATGGATTCATATACCAATTGAAATTCCCTCTACATCTCCGATTACTTGCTTATTCATCATCTTCTGAGCCCTGAAGAAGTTCCTATTGGGAACGAAACGCGTCGGCTGAGGCCTTTTAAGAATTTTTGAAATATAATAAAAAGAACTATTCTTGAATATTAGAGTTCTCTGGACTGATTTTTGAGTGCACCGTCTCAAATTCGAAGAAATTCCTGGATCTGTCCTTACAGTGGAGCTTTGGTGTGGCAAGCTCGAGACGTGGGTGTGCACTAAAACCTTGAATTTTGGATTTACTTCGAAACTGAGGTGCTGGACCTTTGTCAGCCATACAGTTCCTTTTCTTTGAAGATACAGAGCATTGGCAACATTCTTTGATTTGAGAGAAATGTTTTCCGCATACTGACAGTGCTTGTAAAATACTCCAATAGGGGAGATGTTGCTCCACAAGTAGTTACTAGATGGCTCTCAAATTAGATACACGTAGTTTAAATGTGAATCAAAATGCTGTGGGAGTGTGACTTCAACCTACAAATTTGCATATACACTCACAATACTCTAATGATTTGTGCAAAATGAAAATTGTAATTTACAATAAATGTCTTGAGAGTTGTGAAAATAACTGATATAACCCTTCTAAACATAGGGACTATCAGTCTTTGGGAAGTGCGAGTGTCTAACAATTTCTATTTATGGGGAACTATTTTTTAAGTGTGTGCATACATGTGCAAGGGCAAAAGGCAGTCACTCAAAGTGAAAGCATCCAATGGCTGTAGTGGAGTTAAAAGAACCAGATCTCACTGCATAACCATTATGAATAGGGATAAAATAAATGATTAAAGTTTAAATGTTTACATCTTTGGACCTTTCTTCAAAAACCCAGAGATCACAGCTCCTGTAAATCCACCTGGCAGACAGCAGAAAATATCTCCTCTGAGGCAACACCAGAGCACTTCCCAGCTGTCTGTCTACTTTTCTAGGCCAACCACAGACAGCTCAGGGCAGTTGATCTATTGATCTATGTTGTTAACTGATTTTAAAAACAATTAATTTGCCACTCTCCAAGAATGAAAAAACTTGCAGAGTCTTTCTATTGATCAACCAGATTGATCAACCAGTGATGAACTTCAGCTGTGAGTGACAGCATCCCCAGGCATGCTTAGTATCCCTTCTGTTATATGTCTGGGAAGGATTGTCTGCTTGTAGTAATTGGATTGCAGAATGTTTTGTTCAGTTTTACTTTCATTGCTAGTAATTGGATTGCATTATGTGCTGTCTTGCTTGCCCCTCACTCGTTGGGCATGTCCAGATTCCACAAAACAATGTCTCTTTTGCTGTTGCTTCCTGAGGTGATCCGATAACAGCTGAAGTCTATTGTTAGTGTTCATAACTTAATAATTTTGTCTTTGATATCCATTCTGTGCTGTTCTTTTATATGTATGAGTATAAGTTGTATTAATATAGTGTAACCCTAGGCAGATAACAAGGGAGAACTGAACATAGGGCAAATCGCAAATATACACTTCAGACTATTTGCAAGCATGTTGGTAAGAACGGGTTCCTATTGTCTATGGTGGTCATGTTTGTTTAGTATCTTAACCTCTAATGCTTTTGTGGGAACAAGTGTTTGCAGAAGGATTTGGCTTCTCTTTTTCTTGTCTTGAGAAACTGCTGACTTTGTGAGCAGACCATGTCTTATCTTTTGTTATTACCTTTGTGCTTCAGTAGTGCTTTCAGTGGCGTAGGAAGGGGCTGCGGTGGGTACGTGCCGCCCCAAGTGTCATCACTGAGGGGGGTGACAAAATGGCGAAAATATGTGTTTCTAACACATATGTTTGCCATTTTGTCAAGCGGGGGTGACTAAAATTTTCCGCACCGGATACCACTTGACCCTTTCTACGCCACTGAGTGCTTTTTGTCTGCAAAAGACTGCTACATGTGCATGCACACACCTGCCAAATCATTTTACTTGTTTGATGTTTAAGACAGTTTGGTTCTAAATGTTCAGCTTCTCTTGGGCTTTTATCTCGATGCCAACTTGTTACCCTTCAAATATTCAAACAAGTGTTACTTAGTTTGATAGAAGAACAGCAGCTATAAATGCAAATATTGCTTAAAAATAACCAACTGAAATACAGAACATCTGCTCCATATTTTACAGTGGTCTGATGAAATTCTAATTAGCATCATATCTTAATTGTAAAGGGCACCGAATAGCATTGAAGCTCATTCTATTTCCCATCCTTCTTTGACGCACTACAGGGGCACCATGGTAAACACAGGAGCATCAACAGCCTCCGGAAATTATGATGGTTTTCGACATAGGATCTGAATTATTTATCCCAACCTTACTTACTTTATAGTTGCAACAGATATGCCCATCAAGGGAAATCTTGTCTCTACCCCTAAAACATTAGCATCTGGCAACACCGGACCATAATCCATCGCAGCTCTGGGGAAGGGATAGCTGAGTTAAAAAATAATACACTTTAGCATAAAGCACTACTACAAGTTAATCATCAAGAAAAAAGTATTTTAATTCACCAAAAGTCTTTGATATTGCAGTCAGTTCTACCACTGTATTGACAGTAAGATCTCTAGTGTCCAATGCATCAGGTCATCCGGGAAACATGATTCAAAGGACAAATGGAACAGTCACCAGCATTGCTTACCCTGGAAATATCACCTCCAAAAATGGTAAGAAAAGAATTAAAAACATACATGCTTAAAAAAGTTACAGGAACATCACTAGTACTAAAAAAAGCGAGCCTGAAACTGATAATATCTTCTCACCGGAACCTGAAATGTAGTAAGAAATTTGCTGATTTTCTCTAAAAATCATATTTTTTCTAAATGTTCAGAAAGCAAAGTCATACACAAGCTTGTTGTAGCAGGCATCGCAAACTCTCTTAGGAAATTAACAATAAATCTTTACCCAAAATGCAGGTCTTTTACACCCTTAAAAGGTCCAAAGGAATCCTCAATAGTGAAACGTCACAATACCTAATAGAATCACATGGAACTATCTTTTTGTAAACCAACCCTTAGCCAAGAAACCTGCACGAGAGACAATGGACCACAATAAGGGCTGCCAAAAACAGTGAATCTTAGTGTTGTGTTGTTGCTTTGGCAACTAGGTTGCACGTGAATATAGTTGCAACCTAGTTGACATCAATGTGGGATTTTCGTTCCATGTGTGCCGCTAGGGCAGATCATTACGAGGTGGATGAGAAGGTGGTTGCACTCTTCAGGAATAAAGATACTTCTCCTCTACAATGTTTGATCGTTTCTTCACAGGTGACGAGGATGGGATAGAAAAGAATAAATGAACAAAAAGAGAGAGAAATATAAAGATAGAAAGAAGCTAAAAGATATAGAACTTAAACATAATCTTGTAATTTTCGTGGTTTTACACAAACTCTGGTACTTTTCCTAAGACTATCCCCCCTTGAAACCTTTTTGGTTGACTTTTAAACTTTCAGAAGAAATAGAAGGATCCTTGGCAACATGAGAAGTGCTCCACCAGTCCCCAATGGATAACTTTACAGCATTTATTCTCATATCAACAATTTGCTGTGATTCAAGAAACTTTGAAAAACCTTTTCTTACTGAGACCGGATTTTTGATCCTGACCCAATCTCCAACACAAAGTTCATGACTTCCCTCTGTGTTGGAAGATTGGTATGATTTCGAACAAATTTCATTCGAAGTCTTCCTTGCAGACTCCCACAAACACCTCATGTTGCAACCAAGATGAAATGATTTAACCATCCAAAAGAGATACACTTGAGTGGACACCTTTCTACCTCTCATTAGCTCAAATGTTGAAAACCTGGTAGCTACATGAGGTGAAGTGCGATATGACCATACTAGATATTTCACAGCTTGGAAAACACATGACTTAGATCTGAAAGCTGCTTGCACACATTCCACTATTACCCTGTTGAATCTCTCTGTTTTCCTATTACTTTGTGGATGATATAATGGAGGTCTAGTATGTTTGATATTGCCGGAATGTAAAAATGAAGTCATTTCATGTGAAACACATTGTACATCATTGTCGGTGAGAATTTCCAGAGGATAACCCTCTCTACGAAAAACGGTATCCAAACAATTAATTACACTTTTTGAATCAGGTGTAGAAATCGGTTTAACCTCCACCCACCTGGACAAATGATCAATGAGGACTAAAAAATATTTGGAATCGGAGGGAAAAATATGAAATGGTCCAAGAAAATCCATTCCAAGTTTTTGCCATACTCTACCAGGAGGAGACACAGGAGATTCAACTGTCCCTTCAAGCACTAAGACTTTATCTCTAGAATTACAGTGTGAATATTGCTTCACCAAATCATCAATTTGTGTATCCATTCTAGGCCACCATAAGTCATTCCTGACTTTTCTCTTAGTAATAGTTGCCCCAAGATGACCTGAATGAGCAGCAAGAATGATCTTCTCTCCATAACAAGAGGGAGAAATGAGTTTATCACCTCTAACTACCTTTGCATTTTCCACTGAAAGTTCATCATTAACTTTCCAGAATGTTTGAAGATCATGAGAAAGACACCTTTCCTTTGGCCAACCTTTCTTAATCAAAGATGCAACCTCATTAAGAATAGGATCTTTGTTAATTTGTGCAATCCAGTCATCTTCAGCAAAAGATAAATTGTCTTGATTAATCACTGCAACAAAGCATTCTTCCACCTCAGCTTCCCAGTCTTGCTCATCTGTATCAGAGATGGGAAGTCGTGATAAGCAGTCTGCTCTGCAGTTTTTTCCTCCAGAAATGTACTCAACAGTGAAGGTGTATTCTAAGAGTTGTGTTGATAAACGTGCTGTACGAGCTGTAGTTCGCTTGATGTTCTTACCTGAGAGGATGTCAACCAAAGGACGATGGTCGTTTTAAGAATGAAAGATCTGCCCCACATATTGTTTGAATTTTCCAATGCTCCATACACAGGCCAGAAGTTCTTTTTCCATTACGGAGTACTTCCATTCAACAGGACGAAGAGTCCTGGAAGCAAATCTAATGGTATGTTCTTTTCCATTAACATTTTGTGAAAGAACAGCTCCCAAACCATACTCCGAGGCATCTACAGTGATAATGATTTCTTTTCCTTCAACAAATGCTTGTAACGCAGGAGCTTGCACTATGTGATTCTTGATAGATTCGAAACCTTTTTGACATTCTTCAGACCAAACATATACTGATGCTTTTTTTAATAATGCCCTGAAACATTCTGTTGTTTTGGCAAAGTCTCTCATGAATTTCAAATAAAACTCACAAAGTCAGAGAAAGGACATGAGTTGTTCTTTGTTTTGAGGAGGAGGTGCCTCAACTATGCTTTTTATAAGACCTGGTCTGGGTTTGATAACTTTCTCAGAGATGACATGACCTAAATACTCAATTTCTTTGACTTTGAAGGGTCACTTATTTTTTTGTAAAGTGACTCCTCTATTGCCAGAACATTGAATACTTCATCAAGGACCAAGTCGTGCTCAACCTCAGTTTGGGTGAAAATAAGGATGTCATCTTGAAAAACAACAACATTAGGATTTTGATGGCAGCAGCCGAAGCAAGACCAAAAGGGAGACGACAAAATTGAAACACACCATCTGGAGTAACAAAAGCTGTGAGATGTTGAGACTGAGGATGTAGTTCAATTTGATGATAGGCAGCCTTAAGATCAAGTTTTGTAAGAGCAACCTACTCTGGCAATGAGATTCTTCTGCTGTTGAGGAGTGAGAAGGGGTGGTTCCTCTGGATGGTTCTCATCCTGGTACTTTTCCTTCTTCCGTGACTGACGAATTTAGTGATGATACTCCCAATCATAATGATACTACTCACAATCGAAAACCTTCACGCAACTAAAGGTCTCCTATTTCGCTTAAAGACTATGTAATGAATAATAGATAGCTGTTTATTTTGGTTTTATTTTTTTCCATTTCCCCCCCTCTTTTGTAAGTTTCCTTTTTGATGATTGTACTATTTATTTGCTTTTGTTATTGTACAGAGGGAGAAGTGTTGTGTTGTTGCTTTAGCAACTAGGTTGCACGTGAATATAGTTACAACCTAGTTGACAGATTGTTTATCATCAATGTGGGATTCTTGTTCCATGTGTGCCGCTAGGGCAGATCGTTACGAGGTGGATGAGAAGGTGGTTGCATTCACCTACACTCTTCCGGAATAAAGATACTGCTCCTCTACAATGTTTGATCGTTTCTTCACTTAGGATCACCAGACATGCTGCCCCAGGAACCAATAACACCAAACCATTAGTATTGTTATCATTTATCATTACTAATTAGCTCATCACAAATAAAAAACTGAACCAGACTTCACAGACATAATAGTTATAACCCTATGTAAACTCTCAAGCCTGACATATTTGTGTGTCTTATAAACACCTGTTCTGCTCAGAAACAGTCTGATGAGGTCTAATACTGCATTAGCACACATTTTTTACAGACATTCGAATGAACAAAAGTGGATTTATTCATATTTCATCACTTTCTTCGAGGAGGTTAATGCCCCAAGATTTTGAAGATGAACATATAAGCTAAAATATGAAGTGAGGAGAAGCACTTCCATCCATTAATCAGAAGTCACCTGTATAAGGATACCAAGGACAATGTACATCTGAAATTGAAGCAGTTCTGTGTATTATCATCACAAATGGTTCACCAGTAATTTCAGTGGTTTTACACCTAACAGGATGCAGTTCCTTTTGTCTAGTCAAGTTCCTCAAGCTAGCCCTTTTCTGAAAACTACAGCACCAATTCATCATAATGAGACACTTCAAATTGTTAGTATACCCAAGTCCAAATATGTTTCAGAAATCCTAGCAATACAGAACAATTAAACATCCAAATTAATGATACAACATCAGTGCTGGCCTGACCTCTCCTTAATATTCTTTCAGCTCACAAACATATGTTAACCTCACCCTAAAAACAAGCTGCACTCAAACCCACCCCAAACAAAGCTCATCAAAAATAAGTACAGAGGACATCAGTAACATTTGCTAACTTATTAAAAAGTATCCTTCATCACCCAGAAGAGAAACTAGAAAAAGACTACCACAGCATTACCAACTCACTCAGCAAGCCGGTACGTACCTCTCACACCACACAAAATCGTTGAATAAAATAATCAACACATGCTTCATCAAATAATTAGCTGTGCTAAAAGAGAATAGACCACCAAACTCAATGAGTATGGCACAAGACATACATTCCTGCAGGCTAGAAAAGTTGAAAACATATATAGGGTTGGCTACCGCCAAGCCATAGAGAGGGCAAAGAAGTGTACTTTGTGAAACAAATTGATGAAGCACTTAAAAAATCTAAAGAGATCTTCTGTGTTTTCGAAGAAATGATGAACCTAGAAGTCTTACAAATATTGTTTGTGCTTCCCCGCACAAATATAATAAACATATCATGTCAAAAATCCAAAGGCCATTAGTGTGTGCAAAGCCCCATCCCTCTTCTGGCTTATTTTCCCAAGGCTACAAATTTAACTCATGGTACCATACATGACAACATTTTCAAAGTGGAAAGTGAGAGATTATGACAACAAACCCGGGCGAATGTATTTTCCCCATTGGCCTATATGAAACAAGAAGCAATTTTAGGTGGGAAACACCTAAAATAAAGCTGTTTGTGAATGAAAAAAAATAGACGTCTCTCACGGAATCAGGTCCATTGGCATGTATGTGGTACTCAGAACTTTGCAAAGTGGCCTGCATGAAACAATTAACACAACTCTTGCCCAACACCTCACATACATAATTAATGAATTGCCCCAAGAAGTTCCAGACCCTAAAACAATCAAGGAAATATTATGTCTCTTTAAAAACACCAATGGTAGAACAAAACCAGTTTTTGGCTAATTCTCGCCTGACATCCATCCTTTCATTCCCCTGCAAAATTCTACAAAAAAGAGGTCACATTACAACTACAAAATTATGTTGAACCAAACCACCTTCTAAACGATCACCAGTCATGGTCGAACCCTTCAAGGAACGACATTGTCCAATATAACGCAGACAAGCCTTGTCTCAATTGAGAAAGAGGTCTCATTGTCTGGAATTCTCTGTGACATCTAAGCTACATATTACTCTTTCGACCAGACAATTCTATTGAAGAGGCTCCAACTCTTGACAGCTATAACAGGGAGAGTTCTAAATTGGATCCGCTCCTTTCTCAATGATCACAGTCAACAACTACAAATTTGCTCCGCAACAGCATCTTCTCAGACAAACCCTATTGAATACCTCAAGGTTCAGCAGTCTCATGGTTATTGCTTAACTTATACCTGAACCTCAGAGCTTATGTTCTTGGAAAGCATGGAGTACATTTTAATATGTATGGCAATGACACCCAAACACACATTTGGCTGGATGAGGCTCATAAGGCCTTAATAAAATCACAAACTGCCTTAAACACAAGTACCACTGCCTGCAAGAACATGTGTTGTGTTTGAAGGCAGCAAAGAATGAACTCCTTGTGACAACAGAATAGACAAGCAGTCTGAGCCCTTTAACATAACATAATGTGTATTTGTGAAGCGCACGTTCACCCCAGCAAAGCACTGAAATAACAGATGTATATTGTTACCCAACTCAATGGTACTCATTTTATCGACCTCAAATGGATTAAATGTTACGTGGACCCCCCGAGATTTGAACCAGTAATCATGAGGTCGAACACAAGCCCCTGCAGTGGATGCATTAGTCCACTTAGCCACCAGATCCGGCTACAGAGCCCTTTAAATGGCCACAGAAACTGGGAAGATCACACCCACATACACAAAAACCCTTGGAGTTGTATTCTACTTTGATGTATCTTTTTCAACACAAATCAAAGCTGTGGTCAGCTCTTCTTGTTGTTATGTTATGCTATGCTTCTTGTTGTTATGTTATGCTATGTTTTGTTATGTTTTGTTGTGTTATGTTATGCTATGCTGTTTTGTTTTGCTATGCTTTTGATATGTTATGCTTTGTTTTGTTATGCTATGTTTTGTTATGCTATGCAATGTTTTGTTATGCTTTGTTTTATTATGCTATGCTATGCTTTGCTATCCTATGCTTTGTTTTGTTATGCTATGCTATGTTTTGTTGTGTTTGTTATGCTATGCTATGTTATGCTATGCTATGTTTTGTTGTGTTTTGCTATGCTATGCTTTATTTTGCTATGCTATGCTTTGTTATGCTATGCTTTGTTATGCTATGCTATGCTTTGTTATGCTATGCTATGCTATGCGCTGTTCCTACTCCCTACACCCATTAGGTGCAACAGACACGATTCTTGATAATGTCAAATCTTGACTACTTACTGTTGCTGTGGTGTAAGCAAGACTGTGGAAAAAAACATGACAGAAAGATGCACTGTCTGCAAAATCAGATAGCTAGACTGCATAAACTTCCAAAAGAGAGAACAAGTGAACCCAGCAATTAAACCTTTTTAGTGGCTTCAGTTAGAAGAGAGAACCAAGATCAAAGATCTCTATACTTTACATTAGACACAGGAAGAAATGTCTGAGGTACATGCAAAATTATGATCCATGACATACTAACCGGGATCTCCAGTAAACTATGATGCATTCAACCATACAAGAGAACATGAAGAGTGAAACATCCATGAACATTCTGAACCTAACTATCTGTGCTTCAAGGAATTGTAAACTACTTGGAGCTAGCTATTCTAACAGCCTTTGACTACAACACTTATTTGATGGTGGTAAGTGAGGGATCTTAATAAAGGTTTTACATGCACAGGACTGGACTCTTGCTACTGTGCAGCTCTGCAATGTTAATATAAAACATGCAATGCTGATAAGTATCAATGATGTGCTGTGCAGTGCTGAAGAAAATTTCGGAATACATTGTTGTACCTGGTCCTTTTTGCAGGGTTATCCCCACACTTTTTGCCTTCTTGCTCCTATTTGTTCTGGCTATTTTTGTTGGTCTTAGGACTCTGGGCATGTTGCCACTGCTAAGCAGTGCTAAAGTGCATATGCTCTCTGTCTACATTGTAATGGGGATTGGTTTATCCATGATAGGCATATTTGCTTTACTGGTAAAACACAAGTACAGTGCACTGTGTGTGCATATGTACAGTGTGTTATACTTCTTGCAATTACATGGTGCACATAATGGTAAATAAAACAATTTCCGCAGAGTTATATTATTTTTCTGCTGTCAACCATTGAAATTTAATAGATGACTATGACAACTAGCAGAGCAGTTTTAAATAATGTACATATTGATTCAGTTATCTTCACACTACGGAGTCTTTTTCTTGAAAAGTTAATTTTGTTATGTATCAACATTGCACAGTGTATCCAGATGTCAGGGAAAGAAAAATATTAGAGCACAATATTTGAAGCAGGTAAGTATTCCACAAACTTCAAAGCACTCTTTTTATAACCCCTTAGGACGTATCTCTACTTTGGCAGTGCAGAATGGAGGTTGGGTAGGTAAGAATGTTATGTTAACAGATTCAACCCAGATCTGGGACTGGGGGTGAGTGTCTGTAAAGTTTCAGAGCTCCATCCAACATCTCCTTGTGTTTGCTAGGTAAGTATAAAAATGAAAAACCCTTGGCCATGAGCATGTCCATATTTGTACAATTTATTTAAGGCATTTAATGCACCCAGAAAAGAGCAGCATGATTTATAACCCTGCGCATATTGAAAGGTCACTTGCAGCTTTAAGATAAAACTTGAGCACATTTTCAGGCTTTAAAGAACAACAATGCCCCAGATCTTCCATGAACTTGACACAGATCAAGATCTGCACAAAAATATGAACTCACTTGGAGGACCAACCTTCCTACTACAGGCTGCGGGATAAGTGGACACACTCCAAACATAGTTAAAATATAGTATACGTTTGAAAAGGTGGATAGGGTTCAAAAGAATGCTGACTTGCAATGATTATCCTAACCCTCTATGATATGTGTGTACAACCTATACATTATTAGGGTTCTGAAAATAGGGCATTTCGTTAGGTCTTGCAAAGCCAAGACATTTTGCTTTGAACAAGTACAACACAAGTGGGATTTAAGTCAGCACACGTCAGACATTGGTTGCTGTGTGTCAGCTGCTTCACCTAGTGGCTTTTGCATCTTGGATCAGCCCAGAGGAGTATTTCTCTCTCACCATCACACTACTAGCAATAGGTGTATGATTGGGTTCATCAATAGAGTGCATCCATTGCAATACATGTGGCACATTGTTTTCAGGGTTAGTGAGAAGCTTATAAGGATTATTTGATGTACATCTCTATGCCTCTGGACAATAACCACCCAACATTTTATTAATTTTTTCCTCGAACTATGTAACCTCCTGTATCAGATGTATCATTATACTCTTACTGTTTATGCTTTTATACATGTATGCTGTTGTAAAGCGCTCTGATACCCCTCTGGTCGTAAATTCGCTATATAAAACTCCTAAATAAATAAACTCTTCAAAAGAAGGATCCCCCACTCAAAGCAACACATTGCAGTGATAAACAAGTATATCAACTTTGATCTAAAAGAGTATGCAAATGCACTATAATATTTGGGAAGTCATTTAAAAAAAATTTGCTTTTGTGTAAGCAAGAAGTTTTATAAGACAGTAGCTTACCCGTCACGCGTTGCTGCGATCTTAGAAAAAAGGGAATTCAAGGAAACTCGTTATGATAACATTCAATTTACATTGTGTCATTTGTATTGAAACTTATTCATTTTAATATGGAAAACATTTGAAAGTGTGGCTTGAGCAGTGCGTATTCGATCGGCTTCCAATCTTGATTCTCGTTGCTCTCCTGTTTCATTCGAGTGGGCTTGAGCAGTGCGTAATTGATCAGTTTCCAATCTTGATTCTCGATGCTCTCCTGTTTCACTCGAGCTGGCTTGAGCAGTGTGTAATCGATCTGTTTCCAATCTTGATTTTCGTTGCTCGTTCGTTTGAGAAGAACGGGCTTGAGCAGTGCGTACTCGATCGCCTTCCAAGCTTGATTGTCGTTGCTCGTTCGTTTGAGAAGAACGTGCTTGAGCAGTTTGGGTTCGAACAGCTTCTAATCTTACTTCCCGTTGCTCATCTGTTTCTGAAGCTTGTAATGCCTTTTTCTTTCATGCTTCAGATGTAGATCGACCAATCAATTTCCATTTGGGGGGCATAACTGTCGACGATGCTCACAAATTCGCTGACAATTTCAGCATTCGAAAGATTATGAGGACCCTGGGGGGCTGATATTTTTTAAAAAATTATGCCCGAAACCTTTGCAGGAGTGTACTCAACAACTTCCCAAAATTTCATGGCGATCGGATGAATGGTGTAGTAATGCATAAAGGACATACAGACAGACAGACATACATTTGTTTTCATATATATAGATAGATTACAACATATATATTTCAAGTGTTTCATATTTAGCTTCTGTTGCTTGTTTATGTTACAATCTTTAGTTAGTCATTTCTTTTTATTTTCTAACTCTATGGTTCCCTTCACCGATGTGCAAGCATATCAGAAGCAAGACTGAGGTGGCCATGCAAGCCCTTGGAATAGCCAATTTATTATGGTACATTAGCAACTATTCATTTACAAGGATATTAGAGAACGTTTCATTTTTCAGTAGTGGGTCTTGCCTATTCCAGGGATTTCTTTTGGAAGGCTTATTTTGGGCCGTTTTACACGGAGGTTTGTGTTGTTTTGAGCTTCTGTTGGTAGTAATATAAGCTTGTTCTGGGCTTCTATTGGTGGATGGTTGTGATTTTTCACTTAGAATTGAAATATGATTCTTGCTACAAGTGTTTATGCACTGTGTAGTATATAGTATGGCTGTGTGACCTCACTGTGTAATACACTCAGAACATAGTGTTGGGTTCAGTCAGGTTAATTTGTAAAACCTTTAACTCAACCCTGGGTAGCTGTGGATTCAAATAGTCAGTGAAACTTGGGAAAGTTTGGAAAACATGTGTAAGGTTGTGTTCAAGTCCTGCAGCCCTCTTTGGGCAACCAACTCTGGTAGGAAGCAAGTCAAGGGGGTCAGTGAGGAATTTTAGAACAGTTACCTTGCCATTGAAGTAGTCCCAAGTCCAATTCCAAACTCTAGGGGCCATTCACCATAGACATAAAGGTAGTGGTCTTGATGCAATGGATACAGGATGTTGTAAGAGGCTGAGGATGCTGTGCGATTAACGGGGATCTTTCTAAGGCTATTCCTCAGTCCATGATCTTGGTTGGGTGACTTTAAACACAGGAGTTGAGTTCCCTTAAAGTCCAGGTGAGTCCAGCAAAAGGCCACTTGTCACTTGACTGCTGGTATCCAGTCATGAGGAACTCAGCAGTTCTCTTTGGTGGAGGCTAGTCTCCTTTGGCAGCCAAACTGCATTCAACAACTCTTCCGGGTCCAGAAGACTCAGGTGCAACATTTGAGCATCCAGACTTGTCTCACAGGCTTCTCATCAGCAGTCAGTGGGGATCAAGCTATTGTGGCTACTGACTAGCCGGGCGGAGTTCTTCAGCTTGTCATCACGCTATAGCTGGGAACAGTAAGTCAACCAACTGACTCGGAGTGATCTCTTTTGTCTGGGGCTTAACCCCTTAATTGCTGCCGTCGGCCAATGGCCGACGGCAGCACTACCTGCCCAGTGCTGCCGTCGGCCATTGGCCGATGGCACCCCACCCGTGCACGAAAACGCCCGCATCGCGGCCGAATTACCGATGCGGTTAACAGGTTAATAGCAACTTTTTCCTTGAGCCAGGCAGCACAGCTACAGTTCTCTATTTTGCAAACCCAATGATTAGCAGGTGCAATCCAGCCTTCGGTGCAGCCTCGTTTGCCTGGTCCAGGGGACAGTAGGCCAGTCCTCCTTCAGTCCTCTCTCCAGCCAAAATGTGATCTGAGGTCTGGGTACCAGGTGTGCTATATTTATGCCCAGACAGTGCCCTTGAGTGAAGTGGCAGTAACTAGCCATAGGCCACTAAGTTCCCTTTTGCGTGGTCATGACTGGGCTGTGTATGGCATCTAGCTATATCAGAGTGCACTATTTTGCCCACTCCCAGGATGGAAGAATTCTTCTCTTGGTGTGTGGAGCTTGATAGCCTATGCTAGAGGTGTGGCTACCTGAGGAAAACACGCCCATGGAAAAACTGATTGGCCACTGCTGTCCCCTCTATGACCCAGTTGCCAACCTGCCTACCTGGACAAAGGAGCAGCTTCTCTTGAGTGTGCCCATCTTTACCATTTGCCCTTCAAAGGCGGATTCCGCTTTGAAGCTCGCCTTTGGGGCTCAAACCCTGCGTTGCTCCTGCCAGTAAGATGATAAACCTATTCAGTCAGCAGGCCTCTATTGTTCCCTTTCCTGGGAGTCATTCACTTTTCCTCAAGGAGGGCAAAAGGCTGTGCAGTGGCCACTGGAAAACTTGGTCAACAGACTGGAAACTTTATGAAAGTTACAAAGATTCGAATTTGGCATCAATTTGGGTTTAATATAAAAATTCTTTATATTCCCAAAAGTACCAACTTTTGTAGACCCATTGAGTACTTAGCACAGCTGAGTTGTCAGTGTGTAACCCTGCCTCGCCTGGGAGCCTACTAGCCCACCAGGAACCTCCAGTAAGCGCCAGGGGGCTGCGTTGCAGAGAGGTGTATAAAGGGGCGTGGCCTCATTACACCTCTCTGCAACGCAGCCCCCTGGCATGTTTCCAGAGGGGGAACTAAATCCCCTTGAATACTGGGTGTCCCTGGGAGCCAAGTAGGCCACCAGGAACCGCCAGTTTGCACCAGGGAGCTACGTTGCAGAGAGGTGTAAAAGGGGGCATGGCCTCATTACACCTCTCTGCAACACATTGGAACTATTCATCAATTATGTCATTTGAGATTTCATCAGTGATATCATCAGTGATGTCACTGACCATGTCATGAGTGATGTAATATGTGACGTCATCAGCATTGCATTGCGGGCGCGCAAGTTATATTTAGCTGAACTAACTATAACGGGAGAATTTCAATGGTTTTGTACGAGCGAAATGTCCAACTAACTATAACGCTCCTGAAACTTATGGTTTGTTCATTGACTTTCTAAGGTTTTTTAAATACTAATTCCTATCTATAACGGGCCTGAAACCTATGTTTTTTTCAGTGAATTTCAAAGGTTTTTTAAATACTAATTTCTAACTATGCCTAAAGAGATAGGACATGTGAAGAAAGAAGAAAAAACACACAGAAAGAAAAAAAAGAAATGCAGAAAAAAGCAACAGAAGTCAACAAAGTCGAACTAAAGTGCACAAAGAAGGAAGACGTGCAGAAAGAACAGAGGCGCAGAAAGAGGCCTTGTTGCAAAATCATCCTGTACCCTCATTTTTTCAGATGGGTACTGGTGGTAACTGACTCTGACCAGTCCTAGAGCCAGTGCTACGCTAAAAGACACTTAGAAAACAGTTAAAACACCTTCATACACTAGGGAACACTATGTGTTGGCCTACCCCTGTTCAGGGCCGGACTGGCTACCGGGCATTATGGAATGCTGCTGACCTGGGTTCAGATTTTGTTGAACGAAATTTGTTTTGCTTTAATTATTTCGAAGTACACGCAGGTCTCCATGAACGAAATCAGCCTCCACTGCAGTGAACTCTGCCCCCAGCTCGGCAGAATTCCAAAACGCCCGGTAGTCAGTCCAGCCCTGCCCCTGTTATTAGCATGACCTCCTCTGTAAGCAACTAGTATATAACTGGGCAGGGGGATTAAAACGACTTCTTAAAATGCGCCACGGGGTGCGTTTGCACACTGATGAAGGGAGGGGGAGCCTGAGGTGACATATGTGCAAACACGTCCTGTGGCACGTTTTAATTTGGGGGATTAATTCACCTTGAATCCTGAGGGTCCCTGGGGTCCAACTAACCCACTAGGTACCTCCAGTAAGTGCCACAGAGCTGCTTTGCACACAGGTGTAAAAAGGGGCATGGCCTACACCTCCTCTCTGAACCGCAGCGCAGTGTCACTTACTGGAAGCACCGGGTGGGCTAGTTAGCCCCCAGGAGCCCTCAGGATTGAAGGGGAATTATTCCCCAACTTAAAACGCACCATAGGGCGTGTTATGCACACGTCACCTCAGGCCCCTTCCCCTCCCTTCCCCACTGTGTAAACACGCCCTGTGGCCGCTTTAAGTTGGGAGATTAACTTCCCTTGAATCCTGAGGGTCCCTAGGGGCAAATTAGCCCACTAGGTACGTCCAGTAAGCACCATTGCAGAGAGGTGTAAAAAGGGGCACAACCTGCACCACCTCTCTGCAACGCAGTGCAGTGGCACTTACTGGAAGCACCTGTTGAGCTAGTTGAACCCCAGGGTCCCTCAGGATTGAAGGGGAATTATTTCCCCAACTTAGAATGCGCTACAGGGTGTGTTTGCAAACGTCACCTCAGGCCCCGTCCCCTTCCTTCACCACTTTCCCCAAGAGATTTGCACCTTCAAAACAGCTGCGACAATGCCAGGGATCTCTGATCGCTGGCAGTTGTGATGGAGCAATCGCGGTCTGACTGCCCAACTTGTAATGAGGCAGTTGGACCACCGGTGTGGCGGTGGCCCTACTGCCACTGCACGCCACCATAAGTCTGGTGGTCCCTGGACTGTCGGACTCATAATCAGTCATTTCATAATTAGTCACTATCACCAACAGTTGATTCCCAAGCATTGTATGGCAACTGCAAGTAGTTTGTGGCAATTTACAAAACACCAAAAATATTAATAATAATGTATCCTAAATACATTGATATATTAAAGGTCCAAAACCTTCAACCATGGCTAGGGACGTTAACAATTATACCATGACCACCATTTCTGCTGGCTATGATATTACTAGCTCATCGTCCTCTAATACCTATCTGCTGATCATCACACACTAACTTTCCCCAGGGAATAAAAACCGGGCAGTGTAATGTAGAGATAAATCAAGGCAACTGGAACCATAACCTGGGGCCATGCTAATCCCACATTGACCCAGACCAAAAAACTGTGACTGACCAAATCCCCTACCCTCTAGGTAGCCACCACCACTCTTCAATACAACTACCTAGGTCAAATACCTTCCCAATCCAGTCCAACTAGACAAAAACAGCAGCACACAAACTGACTCTCTACAGATGGACTCAGCCACCTACATTCATGATTCAAATAAGCAGTGCGACTACTCATCTAATGTATCATTATAGCCATTTACTACTGGCTAGAGTAGAAATCTCCTATTCAACCCAAAAAAGGACTGCTTGATATCAAACTGAGCTGGATCTCCTGCAGACGATTATAAAAGTAAGCTGCAAACTAAACTGCCCATCTCTCTCTCCTCCTCGTTCTCCCAAGGTATTCTCTCCTGACTCTCCACCCCTCATACGCATCATTCAATACGGCTGCTCCAGGAAAAACAAATCAAACTCTTCAGAGCGTACAACCATGCCCAATACCTTCACCTCTAATACACTCTCAGAACCCAAGTCCTACTTGTTCATTATTCCATTGTTTGATTTTATCCTAGCACTAGGATACGACATAATCTGCCGCAATAGAGAAGAAAAAAGATGAGGATTGTGGGTATTCTGAAGAGCGCCATTAAAAGCATACAGATTAGCTAAATAAACTCCTCCATGTGCAAGTACCTCACTCTGGAGATTACAAACATAATGCCTAAGCCACTGCGGATGTATAAATTATTCCGTGAAAAGTTTTCTTGATGGTTTCCTTGATTATTGCATGAAGAATCTCACCTCCTCATGAGATTGGATTATTTTAGGAGGTTTCAACTTCCACAAGAAAAAGACAAAAGACACCCATACAACTCTCCTTAAGTACTTCCTATCAGAGAGCAAACTACTACAATACTTCACAAGACCTATCCACAATAGGGGCTGAACCCAGGACCTTGTTTCATGAAGAACTACCATGTTCTAATCTCTAACCCTATCAGTTTGGATTGGTAAAACCACTTATTTTAGTATCTTGTCCTTAACATATCCTCCCAAATCTGGTTTTAGGGGCTTACGCATGAAAAAGCACTAATGCGTACATACTGTTTGTGCTGTGTCTCTGTGCACCATGTCTCTTTCTCTGGCTTTTAAGTCAGTGCTATGTATTTTATTCTCAAGCTTTTAGGGTTGGTTCCAATCCCAACACAAGTTTAGGAAATAATAATGGGTCACAGAAAGAGGCAATTATTCAGTGTGCATTTTTCCATGTCTATGATTCATGCATTAGAACGTGCTATGAAATGAAATGAAATGATTTTATTTTTTATAAAGCGCAAACAATTACCCAAAGGTGTCTAGGCGCCTTCTCGTTAATCATCAATGCCATGAAGCCTAATTAAATAATTTGGTGATTAAACAGGCAGGTTTTTACGGCTTTCCTGAAAGCCAACAGTTGCGTTTCACCTTTTAATTTTGCGGGAAGAGAGTTCCAGAGTCTGGTAGTGCCAACCAAAAAGCTTCTGCCACCCCTGGAGCTTTTCCTAAATCTGGGCTTCGCCAAGTTGTGAGCATGACCTTTAAAGCCAGACCTACTGGCTTTGCTAGTGATTTTGTCTGTATTGGTACAATGTTGTTCACATTTACACTAAATATTTTGGGTGTACATTAGCTGTTCAGAAACGAAGTAACTGGCTCCATGCTTGAATTTGCCCTAAAAGTGAGTACTTTGAGGGGTGTAACCATACGTGCATGACAGTCCTTTGGTATTTGTATACCACATCCCTTCGCCTTTGAGAATCGAGAGTAATATAGAAGTATACATACATTACACCATTTGTCTCGCTAAAGCATTGTGACTCGACCCCAAAAACTACAAGTCCACATAACTTGATAAATGCCAAGCTCACATTTTAGTCAAAAGGAATCTTCGATTTCAGTTTTGAGAAATGTAAAGACGCATATTTCTATTTGTGGACTGAGATGTGAACTGCCACTCTCTTCTCTTCCTGCCCTTTTATATTGATCAATAATACAAATTAACATTGATCTAGAAAACAAAATCTATTGTCAGGTTTATGCGTCCATAAGGACTGGCTCTCAGATAACCACGTGAAGCAGATGTAGGAAGGAATGTTCCCAAGAAAACTGCGAAAGTGTGCTGCAAGGCTTAAGACCCTCACTGATGAGACATGCACATGGCTGCGCCTGGAAACAGGGTTGGTGCTTGATTTTCTAATGGTCCTTAATGCAGCACAAGGCAAAATGGCATCCATGTGTGCGCCTTTCACCAAAAGCCTTTCAATAAAGGTGCAAAAGCCAAATTCTCAATGCAATAACAAAACCTCTATCTATGATCTCTGGGTCTGTTAAAACTGGTAGTATATTCCCGATGCATGTACAAAATATCTTTCATGGTGAAATACATTTAAATATGATATACACTTTTAGCTTGTCCTGCTCACACTGCCTTCCTTGCTTGATAGACCATGCTTTCTCCCACAGGGGCTGGTCCTGTCCCCTAAGTGAGAAGTAATCTATCAAGCTTTCTGGGCAAAGAGATAAAAAAAAGGTCACATCAGCTTTTCTCTTTGACCGGCCTTGTCACAAGATTGATTGTTCTCAGGAAATATTAGCGTATAGAATGGAAATTCACCAACACGACCCAACCAAGTGGAAACAAACCTAGTCACAATCTAAAACAGACTAAAACAGCTACCGGTACCAGGCATTCACCAAAGCATATGCTGCTGACATTAAAGGTATCTATGAAATGTGGATCCAACTAATAAAAAAATTCAATATTTTTAGGTTAGGTGGAAGGACTTCGTTTCTCCTCATAAAACTAAAACAAGCCCAGCTAACGTTCATAGTCTAACCATAGACCCCTCTGTACCGCGCCTGGGTGGGCCGACCTGGGCTGGAAGCAGCAGGGAGATGGATATTCAGAATATATTGATTAATTGAGCTTGGAATTGTGCCAATAGGACTGTGTTAAATTGAACTATGAATCATGGAGAGTGCTTGTTATACATAAAAAAGAGACACACCCCTCACACGAAAAAGGCAATGAAAGGGGGCAGTGAATTACTTACAGTAATATCTAGAGGGAGCCCTGTGGGTGGTATCTCTCAAAATCTATGTGTGGTGAAGAATTGTGATAAAGAAAACTGGAAATTATATGCCCTGCAGTCGATGCTTGCTATGATTTGCAGACGTTTTTAATACGTCATTGGTTACTAATAATAAAATGAAAATAATGATTAAAAAAGAAAAAAAGTGTTGATAGTCCAAGGGCCAACATTGACATATTACCCATTCACGCAACACTGAGAAACCAGCTGCTAACATCTGTTCCCATTATTTACGCTTTACAGGCCAGTCGAGCTTTAAAACGTCCACTAAGCATCGAGGCATTCATCTTATAGGCTCAGTGTGCTAATTTGTGGTGCTGCAGATGGGGGAGCAGAGGGGAGGGCAGCTTCTAATATGCACAAGCATTGATCACCTGTTTAGTATGCTGAGAAGGCCTACTGATTTCTTATCTAAGAACCCTATTTAGCTCTAAAAAAAAAGCAAATGCATAGGAAGCGCAAACAACAGTATAGCTTAAAAACAAGATGTACACTAGGGAGCTCAACTCCACATTTGACACATCCAGTTTTCACAAAGGTTCTGTTGAATTTGTGAGACAATCTGAACCTTTTAGTGAGGATAGCGAATACAAATCTGCCAGCAACACAAAGGTTAGGGCTCCTTTGCTTTCAGCCATTTGCGGTGAACAAATATATAGCAAAGGCAACTACCCACCACCATCACTCAACTCCTTCGTATCCTCCAACCGGGTACTTCCTTGAATAGTGACACATGTTTATTCTAATACTTAACCTCATGCGCGCTAGCGGAATTCCGCTCCTGCGCTGAGATTTTTAAAAACGCATGTTACGTGACGAGCTGGGCTCGTCGTCAGCGTGCGAGGAGGCTACGCCATGACGAGCCCAGCTCGTCATCAGCGTGGAAGGGGTTAAAACAACATTAGTTGTTCGGGCAGCCCTCTTGACAAATATTGACAATCATTATCCAAGACATGCACAAGGATTGGAGAGCGGGTAACTGAGATGGAGCAAAGGGTAATGGCAGCAGAGAAAGATTCTTCCGAGAACTGTGAGAAAATTAAATTACAGGAAACAGAACTGGTGGATATTAAGTGGAAGCTCGAGGAATTCGAAAATAGGCAACGTCGCAATAATCTTCGCATCCTGGGAATTCCAGAGAAAGTTGAGGGAGAGAACATACGAGCTTTTATTATTAAACTTTTTAGCGAAGCAATGCCTGAACTACAGAGTTGGAATTGGGAAATTGAAATCCAAAGAGTACATCGCTTCCCTTTTAATCTACCACCGAAACCGGGACTATATCCAAGAGCTGTTCTAGTGTACTTTGGTAATTTTTTACTAAGACAGGCGATAGCAGATAAAGCGAGACCAGACCGGAAGATAGCTTGTAATGGTTTTTCTTTCTTTGTGAGACCTGATTTTTGTCATGCAACCGTCGAAAGACGATGGAGGTTGCGAATGCTTATCAAATCATTTCAAGAGAAGGGTGCTCAGGCCTATTTGAACAATCCAGCGACTCTCAAGATTGTCCACCGTGGTCAGACTAAGTTTTTTCAGTCTGAGATAAAGGCGAAAGCATATCTAGACGAAATGTCATAGAATCTAACTTATTTGGGCCAGAACACTTGAATAATTTATGGGGAGAAATGTTTCCATCTTCGTGTCTTGATGGTATGTTTTGATGGGTGAATTAAAGATGTTTCTCTTTATGGAGATAGTATATAGTATATGGAAGTAGGAAATGTTCAACCTAAGGATGTATGATATAGACTGTATACAAAGAGCTTTTTTCTTTTTTCTTCTCTTTTATGAGAAATAATAGGATATAATATGATATATTTGAATAGGATGTAGAATCCTGATAAGAATACTTTGTCCTTTTTTTTGTTGGGTGTTTTTTTTTCTTTTTTTTTGTTCTCTGCTCTTCTATGTCATGTTGGTAGCTCAGTAGAAGTGCAGCAACTTCATCACACAGACTCTGGGTGAGTCTGGAAGCCTCAGCAAGAAGGGAGGAAGCGGTGAAGGGGTGGGCAAGAGGGAGGGACGACGCAGAGGGAGGGGGGAAGGGAAGGGGAAAATGGGAGAAAAAAGGGGGGAAAAAATCAGGCATAATGACAGGAGTAGAGCTAATTTTGGAAAATATAAAGCAGGGTATGTATATGGAATATGATTTGAGTAATACTACTCGACAAAACTACCATATCAATAATGGGTAAGCTTAATATACAAACCTGGAATATAGGAGGACTATTGACTAGAGACAAAAGAGTACGACTTGAAGAATTATTAAAACTATATCCCGTAGACATTTTATGTCTACAGGAAACCCATATTCCATGGAGCAAAAGAGCATTATTAAAACTGAGGGGATATAATCTGATAGTAGCTTCAACTCAAACGACAAATATAAGGGGGGTTGCAATATTGGCCAAGAGGTATTATGGACATGGAATACGCTGTGCATCAGATCCATATGGGAGATGGGCAATTGCCAAATTAGCTAACGGAATTACGATATGCACTGTGTATGGATCCAATCAGGATGATCCAATAACTTTTGAAAAACTGGAAACAGAATTAGCCATTTGGCAAGGGCCATTAATTTTTTGCGGCGATCTGAACGTTTCCTTAATACCATCCTTGCCATTGCAGGTAACTGGATTAAAATATATAGGTCGGAAACCAAAGGTTTATCAGGCTATTAGTAATTTAGTTTGTAGTCTAGGGCTAACTGATATTTGGATGCAAAATAACCCTGCAGACTCTGGTTACACGTATTATTCACACCCCCATCAAAAATATGTACGGATAGATTACATTTTTACATCTAAAGACTTAACTTCCTTTTCGCAAATAAAGAAACTTCCAAAAACCCTATCAGATCATAATCCCTTATTACTATCAATTGATTATCAAACTAATTATGGTCAAAGAACTACATGGTCTTTCGATAGGAAATTACTATGCAACCAAGAATATATTGATTTTATTAAAGCCTGGTCTGAAGAATTTTTCAACATGAATCGCTTTAGTGCTTCAAGGAATATTGTTTGGGATACTTATAAAGCCGCTTTAAGAGGGGAAACTATTAAGTATCAAACTAAAATTAGGAATGGGGAAAAACAAGAATTAGGAGTGAAAATAACTGCTCTAGCTAAAGCCGAAGAAGAGCATATCAGTAAAATCAGGCTAAGACAAGATATAACCCAGGTGACGATGCAGATAGCTATACTAAAGTCAGAATTAAACTCTAAACTCAGTCAGAAAGCTGCTGAGACATACCAATCACATAGGAAACAAGTTTATGAAAGCGGAGAGAAAGTGGGTAGACAATTGGCACTTAGCACGCGCCAGAAAATTACAAAAAGGGACATAGCTACTATAATAGAAAATGGACAGACATTTACTCATGCAGCCGGAATCAATTCCCAGTTTCAAGGTTATTATCAGAAATTATATACAGAGGATATGAACAGACCAGATAAAGAAATAGAAGCCTTTGTAAATAATTTTCTCAGTAACTCTGAGGCTATGGAAACATTGGACACTGATACAAGGGAGGACCTTGAAAAAGAAATAACAATTGCAGAAGTCAGGAACGCATCATCATTGTTAGCCTCTGGCAAAGCAGCAGGTCCAGATAAAATACCGATTGAGCTATTTAAGATACTTAGCCATCAGCTACTACCGATCCTACATGATTTATTTCTTGGAATACAATATAATGGTGTACCTCCAACTTCTTGGGAGGAAGCTAATATAATCGTCTTTCCAAAAAAGGGGAAATCCCGAGAGCTTCTCACATCATATCGCCCCATATCCCTTATTAATTCGGATTCCAAATTATATGCAAAAGTTTTAGTACTCAGGCTCAGTGGGGTCATAGAACAGCTCGCCTCCCCATGGCAACATGGTTTCATCCCTGGAAAGGGAACCACTGAACACATCCGTAGGGCAATTGCCTTGTTTGACGTCATGTCAGCTAGGGGGGAGCGAATGTCTATGATTTTACTGGATGCTGAGAAAGCTTTCGACCGTGTCACCTGGAAATTTCTATGGGAAGTTATGGCACGTAATAATTTTGGCCCCAAATTTATTAACTCAATAAAATCAATGTATCACCGCCCCAAAGCGAAAGTCCTCGCTGCTGGATTGTTCTCTGAATCTATTAATATAACAAGAGGTACTAGACAAGGTTGCCCATGCTCACCCCTGTTATTTGCTTTATATATCAACCCTCTTATTTTGAAATTATTAGAGAGCCCTATTATTAAACCGATTCTTAGTTTTCAGTATGAAACGAAAATATTGGCATATGCTGACGATATTGCGATAGTCACACCTGATCCTACAGAAGCTATTCATGAAATAGAGGTAATTACCTCGGAGTTTGGGACTTACTCTGGGTATTCCCTTAACAAAGGAAAGACGATTATAATAAGCACACCGGACACAGTTTGCATTGATCCTCGAAGAATTGAAAAAGCTACTTATCTAGGCGTTGAACTTTGTGCAAACACTAAAACAATCACACAAATTAATTTTGATCCATTACTGAAAAAAATTGAGAACGATTTTAAAAGGGTCAACAGCCTTCATCTGTCTATTATAGGGAGAGTTAATTATGTTAAAATGAATACGCTACCCAGGTGTCTATATTTATTTAGAGCAATACCGCTAGCCATTAAAAAGGAGGTTTTAGCAGCAATTAACTCACTTATATCTAAGTTTGTGTGGCAGAATGGGAAAATTAGGAGATCTATTGAACTACTGTCTCTACCTATCGAGAAAGGCGGCCTTACTATACCTAATATGGAATTATATTATTGGGCAGCACAACTAAAACAGCTTTTACCACTGATCAGAGGTTATAGCGAAGGAAATATAGAGGAGCATGCTGAAATACCGTCAATCTATGAACTTATAGTTGGGCGAGAGGCAGAAGGCTTGTTACTGCGTAAAACTGAGACAAGAAATTATAAAGCTTTTAAAGGTGAAATTATGATTAATGCTTGGAAAATTTGGAGTAAAATTGCTAAATATAGTAACATTGAGAAAATTAATTGCTATACACCACTTCTTTACTCTAATTCTATTCAAATACAGGATTCAGTTGCCTTTTTAAAACATTGGGCTAAGATAGGAATTAAGACAATTGGCGATTTTTTAATAAAAGACTATGACACAACTTTTTTAGATCTAAAAATTAAATATAATTTGCCGAATGGGGATTTTTTGAAGTTTGCACAGATATTTGCCATAATAAAAGCTAAGGAATCACTAATCTGCCTACAAAAGTATGAAATAATGGACGTAATCTTTAGGACAAATAGTAGAATTGGAACTCTATATAACACTCTTTTAAGCATGAAGAAAGACGATCTTGATAAAACGGAAAAAAAGTGGTGTTTAAAATTAAATAACCCAAATGTGGATTTAGACCAGGTCTTAATTTTGAGTCAAAAGTTATTGATGGCAAGCAATCTTAAGGCACAATTGTACAAAACTATCTTTGACCTTTACTTTACTCCTGCTAAACTATTCACATGGGGTAAACGAGAGAATGATTTATGCCCAAGATGTAGTCAAGGGCCGGCAACTCTTACTCATATGCTCTACACTTGTCCTAGCTTGACATTATTAAAAACCATGATAAATTCTTTTTGGGAGGAAATCTTTGGACATATAATACCAGAATCAGAAACCCTATTTATTTTTGGTCATGATCTTACTTTAAATTTGGAAAAAGATGAAGAAAGATTAGTTTTTATTGGTATGGCGGTCTTCAGGATACTCCTATCTGCGAGATGGAAAGATGCAGAGCCTCCAAGTTTTCAGATGTGGCTAGCACGCCTTTTGGCAGCTTATAGATATGAATCTGCAATATTTAAAACAAGAGGGATACAATCCAAATTATGAGGAGATGCGTTGTGGTGTCCAATAACTGAATGGAAAAATAGCATCGTCCCTGGTGGTATTGGGTGATTTTTTGACCATGTTTATAATTGGTTTAGAATGTGTTTATTTTGCTGTATAATTTATAACTATTTAAAATTCTGTATATGTTGATTCTTTATCTTTTTTGATCACAAACCCTGCAATTCAATTATCTATAATATTGTATTATTTGAGTTAAATTTGATCTGATGTACTGTTGTAATGATGTCCTACTTATTATGCCTGAATAAAAATAAAAAATAAAAAATAAAAAAAGGAATTGTGCCAATAGGACTGTGTTAAATTGAACTATGAATCATGGAGAGTGCTTGTTATACATAAAAAAGAGACACACCCCTCACACGAAAAAGGCAATGAAAGGGGGCAGTGAATTACTTACAGTAATATCTAGAGGGAGCCCTGTGGGTGGTATCTCTCAAAATCTATGTGTGGTGAAGAATTGTGATAAAGAAAACTGGAAATTATATGCCCTGCAGTCGATGCTTGCTATGATTTGCAGACGTTTTTAATACGTCATTGGTTACTAATAATAAAATGAAAATAATGATTAAAAAAGAAAAAAAGTGTTGATAGTCCAAGGGCCAACATTGACATATTACCCATTCACGCAACACTGAGAAACCAGCTGCTAACATCTGTTCCCATTATTTACGCTTTACAGGCCAGTCGAGCTTTAAAACGTCCACTAAGCATCGAGGCATTCATCTTATAGGCTCAGTGTGCTAATTTGTGGTGCTGCAGATGGGGGAGCAGAGGGGAGGGCAGCTTCTAATATGCACAAGCATTGATCACCTGTTTAGTATGCTGAGAAGGCCTACTGATTTCTTATCTAAGAACCCTATTTAGCTCTAAAAAAAAAGCAAATGCATAGGAAGCGCAAACAACAGTATAGCTTAAAAACAAGATGTACACTAGGGAGCTCAACTCCACATTTGACACATCCAGTTTTCACAAAGGTTCTGTTGAATTTGTGAGACAATCTGAACCTTTTAGTGAGGATAGCGAATACAAATCTGCCAGCAACACAAAGGTTAGGGCTCCTTTGCTTTCAGCCATTTGCGGTGAACAAATATATAGCAAAGGCAACTACCCACCACCATCACTCAACTCCTTCGTATCCTCCAACCGGGTACTTCCTTGAATAGTGACACATGTTTATTCTAATACTTAACCTCATGCGCGCTAGCGGAATTCCGCTCCTGCGCTGAGATTTTTAAAAACGCATGTTACGTGACGAGCTGGGCTCGTCATCAGCGTGCGAGGAGGCTACGCCATGACGAGCCCAGCTCGTCATCAGCGTGGAAGGGGTTAAAACAACATTAGTTGTTCGGGCAGCCCTCTTGACAAATATTGACAATCATTCTCGATTGCGCAGAGATTTGTTACGCAAAGAGGATGCTGGAAATCATACTGCAAAATCATATGACGCATCGAATGACAAAAATATTGCATCCACCACATCAACATAAGTACTACATCACAAGTTAAATCTAGGTAAGTAGCCATGTAGTTAAAAATAGTGAATAAATACTACCCTTTCTTATTGCAGTGGTAAGCAATATATTCAATGTGATATTTTTGTAGGTTAATATTATTAAAGATTTTGATGTACCATCTAACAATTCCAAAAACATTCTAAATTGTTCTAAAAAAATGTCTTTTACATGACTTCCAATCGAGATTTTACCCCGGCTACAGTACTAAGTCCACCCTACTTGAAGTATCTGAATTTATTAAGAGCAATTTGGATCGGGCGCTTCAGCCACAGTGGTTCTTCTGGACTTATTGGCAGCGTTCGATACTGTGTCTCACCCAAATCTACTAGATAGATTGTGTGAGTTAGGACATCATGGACAGGCTTTTGCTTGGTTAGAATTGTACCTGAGGGACAGAACTCAGGCAGTTCACCTCCCTCCTTTAACATCCACAGCCAAACAGCTCCACTATGGACTCCCTCGGGGATCCGCATTAAGCCCCACAGTATTTAACATCTATCTGAAATCTTTGGCCGAACTGGCTGGGGGCTAGGGTTTGAAAGTAATCTCTAATGCGGATGATACCCAACTACTTTTATCATTTAAGGAAGACAGTTGTGACACCTTGTCAATCTTTAAACAGTGCCTAATTGATGCATCAAATTAGATGGGCATGAATTTTCTCAAACTAAGTTCAGATAAAACTGAAATGCAATTTTCTGTAAAACAAGAACTCTCCTGAAGCTATTAAATGGGGGCCTGATGTAATTAAGGCATGCATCAACACCTTTTTCTCTTGTATTATTAGTCTGTTTTATTAAACTCAAATCACCCAAAAAATGACTTGTCTTGTTCCGGATAATACCTGGAAGATCATTGTCCACTCTGTAGTCACATCGAGGCTGGAATACAGCAACATCCTGCATCCGGGACTTCTGACGTACTTGATTTATAGATTTCAGATTATTCAAAAGGCTGCAGCTAGACTGATTTTGACACTTCCTTGTTGTCAATCAGTTACCTCTCACTTGAATCAGCTGCACTGGCTCCCAGTGCCTAGAGGTACTGAACTCAAGGCATTGATCCTTGCTTATAAAGCTTTTTTATTAAAGGCTTAAGCCCTATCATCAATCTAGGTCACTCGGATCTAATAATCATCTGCTGCTACAAGTCCCAAAAATACATAAAGGCCAGAAAGGACAACAGATCTTTTGCTTCTCTGGCATCAAATATGTGGAATAGCCTCACTCTAACTTTGCGGAAGGCTCCTATGATATCTGTGTTCAGAAAAGAATTTAAATCCTTTCCTTTTCATTAAGCTTCACACCAATTGTCACCTCCAGGTTACGAACGTGCTGAGCGCCAGGACACTTTTCTGAAGCAGCTGTGCGCTTTACAAGTGGTTCAATATTATTATTATTAGTGTCTTAACTTGGAGTGAACCACCAAACCTCGTTGATTTGTCAGAGTATACAAATGTAATGCATAATAGTGTCTCATGGGGTGATTGACACATTAATTTGAAGATCTAAAATATAAACACGTAGTAATAACCTGTAGACATGTCAGCCCCATGAGAAGCACCCTCATGTGTTGCCCATGTCCCTGCTCTCACTCAGTGCTATTACATTTGAATGGACATCAGTTAGTGATGAAAACAAATCCCTGAAATGCACATGGTGATGGAAGGTGCTCCCTTCTGAATGTACCACCACATTTGTTGTGTAGTATAAGATTCCAGTTAGTCAAGTCTAGTTCCCAAACAAAAAACAATCAGCACTTATGGCTTGCCTGTGTGAGTGAGAAGGACTCTTAAGTGTAGAGACCAGGTTATGGATTACATCACAGCTTCAATGTCTTTATTGATATTCATACTTATTTACTGCTCATCACAATAAGCCCATGTGGGATCTTGCAAGGAATTACCAAAAACAATAATGAACGTCAGTATCATGAACTAGAACGGCATATGCTCTTATCTACACGTAGCACAGGTGCCGAACCACACAGTGTATGACCAGGTAAAAATATAAAATGATTTATGATGCAACAGATCCCAGAATTTAGAGACAGTCTGGTTCAGGCAATGCATAGAAAGAAAGGGTATCCTTACCAGTCCACAAATCGATGTTGGGCTGGATACAGATTGCCTCGTCCACCCCTAACTTACTTGTTTGCTCTTAGTTACTAGGAAAGATTCCCAGAACTCATCCATTTGCAAAAATCATTATCCTTTATTAATCACAGATGACAAATGAAGAAGACATGACATGGTAGAACTACTCAAGAGCTAGTAGCAAGGAATAAACACTCTATAGAAGTGAATTTTGTCTCCTGTTAATGTTTTAGAATATTTATTCTGGCATCAATGGAGTAAAAATGTTTCTGTGTCTGAAGACATAGATTGATTATAAGATGCTAACTAGTGTCCAAGTTATGACCCAGAAAGGAAATGGTCAAGTGCCCTGTTTTCAGTCATGGCAACATTTTCTGAAAGAGGGTGAACTTTATGATTTTTATGTGAAGCACATAATGTCAATAGATCCTTGAGCCAGAAGCATGTTGAGTATTGCAATAAATTGCCCAACAAATGGACTCACAACATAAGCATTAATGTAGATAGTTAGGGCCCACCAAAATGGTCAGCCCCAGGTCTCCTGTAAAGCTATAGCCAATATTGACAACAAATGCAGGATGAGAACAAATCACATTAGGTTCATTGCCTGTAAGTTTGTTTTCATAGGCATAACCAACACCTCATGCCATGGTGCCAATCTATGGACAAATGTAGTGGGGTCTATGCATAAACTGCAGGGAAGCAGTATAGAAGCTGAAATTGATTGCAGCCCCAGGTACATTGCACAGGTTTTGAATATATAGGAGATAAAGAACTCCTGTGTACATTATGAGAATATTTCAAGTCATTGAGGAACTTCAAGATAATATGAAGGAATGCTGTTGAAGGCCAAATTCCTTTAGAAGGTCATGGAAATTTAAGGGGACTTGCAATATCCTTTTTAAGCACATAAGAGGGTATTTTATTCCTTATAATACATGATCACACCATCACTCTTCCCACAAATTGCTTAAATCCTTGGTGCCTTCCTCTTTCATTTTAAAGACATATTATATTTGCAGACTTGAAAAATAGAAGTAGAATTTGTAGTGTAAATGGAAACACACAAAAAAACAGTAATTTGTTGCTAGAATATATTTGGATTAGTTCAATGTTAGTTAGATTAAATAAGTGCTGTAGCTCAGATTGTGCAGAAACATACAGGGATATTATTGTTCTTGGAAAGACTTGCAGCATAGTAAAAAAAATAATTTGCTGTAGACAGCTCCTTCCTTCTTATCACTGTTCTCTTGAGAAAAACAGTCCAGGAGAAAAAAACGCCTCTTTAATTAGCAACTATAAGAACTTTCTGTGACCTCCCTTTCACTTTGGTTGCTGGCTCTGACAACATGTATCATAACGTCACAACTTAACTGTAATAACTTATTACAGTTGAGCAGCTAAGCCATTTTTGTAACAGGTGACTAGAGACATGACAACCCAGCTATAATAAGGAAATTAGAGCTGGGTTTTATACATATATTATGCACAGATAACATTCTGATTAGCTATTCAAAAGTATTATTTATTCCTTTGCAAATCTTCCACAGAATTGAGTCAGCCTTGACACACGTGACAGCTGTTTATCTGTAGGCTCAAAAACCTGCTAAATGTTCAATGAAAATATACTTGCCATACGCCCCAGTTTAATTTGCAGGCCTGTTTGGCACTGAGATACGTCTTGGCAAGCATTCAGTTGGCAGACAATGGCAAATTTGATGTTCAAAATAAATCAATTCTGAGCATGTCTGTTGGATAGTGCTGTGAATGCTTTAGCATGTTCTAGTGATATATTTGTTGGTAACTTCTAAAACTAAAATTTAGGATTGCTTGATCAAACTGTCTGGCAGCTTTATGCAACAATATCTTGTATTTATATATTTCCCTTCACATTCATGGGTAATGACACACTCTGAAGAGATACATATAACACTTTTTTAAATAGTGTTAAAAAAGGCAGCCATAAGCAAGTACATATCAACTTAACTGGTTATTTAAAGACAATGATATGCTCATTAGTAGTATCCGATTTTAAAATAACAATACCCCGGATGATAAAATATTGAAAATAAACATGCATACACCAAACATGGTAGTTTATTTGACTTGTTTTTTGCTGATAATTTGTGGTAGGTCACATGCAAATGCTGCTTTTGCATGCATCAACTTCTTTGCGTACATCTAACACAGTCTTAGGATACACATGTTGTAGCAGGCGGTGGTCACTGCTATATAAGATAAACATTCTAAATATGATGACCTGATAAATGATACTCTGTGGCATAGTTAGAGGTATAAGTCTAACCAGAGAGCTGTTACACCGGTTGTCCTTAAGGTCGTGTTTAAGTTCTTTTCAGACATCAGATGGCCACTTTATTCTTTTGGTTTCATTTAGGTTAGTTCATCACAATCTCATGGTGTTAGAAATTAAGTTACATGGTTGACTGGGGTGAGGCCCTAATCAAGCTGCAACCACAATCCTAGTCAGGGTAAGGCACATGCAAACCCCAAATTACCCTGCACTTGCCCTCTGGTAGCTTGGCACACAGCAGTCAGGCTTGTGCAATACTTCAAATAGTAAGACAGTGAAACCACCACACATAATGAATCACATCCCAGGTCAGAAAAATAAAGCTTAGTTTGATGAATAATTCAACACCAAAACAACACAAATCTAATCCAAAAACCGAAGATATTGATTTTTAAAGTATTACATTGAAATAGCGCCAAAAAGCAGAACTGGCAGCAAGCGATATCTAGTTGCACCAGACTAGGGCAAAATCACAAGATCAGGCTGACCACGATGTAGCATGGAGTGGCTGCAGGGACTTCAAAGACATGCATTTAGAGTGCACAGAAGTCCTCCCTCCCTGCCCTAGCTTCAGAATCACTACAGGGGCATATGCAGTCTTTTGTGTCTGGACAGGACATAGCCTATTCAAGTGTAAGTGAGGCTGTGCCCAGTTCCTCACTCCCATCCTGCCAGGATGGTCCATTAACTCACACCTAATCTCCCATTGTGTGTGGCTGTCTAAGATGAATACACAAAGCCCAACTGACAATTACACTCAGTCCTATGATCAGAGACAGGCTGAAAGCAAGAAAATGCCAACTTTCTAAAAGTGGAATTTTCAGAATTGTAATTTAAAATCCGTAAATTGGGATGTCAAATTATGGTTCCAGAAACACCAAACTTGAACCAGTTATATTTCCCCATTTTGAAATTACACTCATAAACTGTAATAAGGCAAACCCAATGTTATCCTATGGGAGATGTAGGGCTTGCAGTAGTGAGAAATGAGTTGAAGAATTTTTTACTACCAAGACATGTAAAACTTAAAAGTACGTGTCCTGCTTTTTAAATACATTACAACCTTCCCTCTGTGCTGTCGAGGGCATACCCTACAGGTGACTATAGATATTAAAAAGGAAGGTTTAGATCTGGCAAGAGGTTTATATTGCCTGGTCGATATGGCATTTTAAAACTTTACACAAAAACTCTCTACAATTGCAGGCCTGAGACATGTTTAAAGGGCTACTTAAGTGGGTGACCCAATCAGTACTGCGGTCCCACTAGCAGCATTTAATTTACAGGCCCTGGTAGCAGCTTTAGTGCACTTTACTAGGGACTTATAAGTAAACTAAATGTGCCAATTGGAGGTAAGCTAATATTACCACGTTTTTAGGGAAAGAGCACATGCACTTTAGCACTAGTCGCCGTGGTAAAGTGCACAGAATCCTAAAGCCAGCAGAAAGGAAGTAATCAAAAATAGGAGGTCTGAAGGCAAAACTTAAGGGAAAAAATGCCATGGATGCCAGGTCTAATACATGGTATACTGTGCAATGTTAAGATTATATTAAGATCAGTAACACAATAGTCATTGGAGAATTCAAATTCTGCATCTGACCTTGGCCAACACAATATGATTTAATTTTAAAATACAAACCAAGTACCAATTACACATGGGTATGAGAAGCAGATGCTGACGTGGTGGTTCTTCGCTTCTGTTAAGCATACTTAAGAAAGAGCAAAAGCAATGTGTGTTCGATATATTTCTCGGAGCTACAATAATCACTTTAAGAAATTCAACCACTCTACCTACAATCTACAGGATAATGCTTTTGATCCATCACATCGCAAGAAAATCATGCGTTCCATCAAGTACACATTGTATGAAAAGTGAAGGTATCCTGGGTAATGCAATCTATGTAGGTGCATCAGTGTTAGTACAGGCGATTGGCCTCCGGTTACAGGATCAATTCTTTCGGTAAGAGAAATTTGTTTGATCCTGACCTGTGAAGCTCCTCTTTCATTTCAAATCAAAGGGATGCTTCATCATTCCACAGTCGATTGGAACGATTGTGGTTCTGCATATCAAAAGGATTTCTGACGTGGGTTCCTTTTCAGGGGTTAAATAAATAAATAATATAAGTCCTTTCCAGAGACTCATGAACACATGTACTTTCAATTATTTAATTGGTATAATATTTAAATGAAAGTTCATCAAAAATAGTTAACGATACATGCAAGATGTTGCGAAGTGCTTGAATAATCTATGATAGGTACATGCTTTATTTTAACATCTTATTTTAAGGGCCGTTTCTGCTTGGTGCGAACACCTTCATCTTTTGCCTTTTCTGTATACTAGCACCTGGGATCCACTGGGGTCTGACACTTCAGCCCTCATGTTCTTACTAAAATGAGAATTCCTTGTGTGCATAGAACTCTGATAAGAGAAGGGTGAGCAAGTCTGATGTTGTGTACCAGTGGAATGCATGTTTATATTAAGAGCACCAATGTAACATGTCTGGTAGCTGAATGCTTATTTTTTTTTAGCACATGGAGCTACCTTCCAAATTGTTATATCGATAAATGTCTTTGCTCTCTAGTTGCCATGTTTCTGCTACTGTGCTGATCCCAGGCAAGCACAGTTGTACATAGACTGCATGGCATTCCTTCGCCACACTCTCATGAGCCGTACATTACTAACTTCCAGGTGGTGGTGGCAGCAGTTCCTATGAAAATTGTAAGGGGGATGTACTGTACATTGAAACTCACAAATTGATACTACATTGTCATTTTATAAAGGGTTAGAAAATACAGCTTGAAAATCCAGCCAGCCACAGGGAATGCATAGGCAGCAGCACCCTGGGCTACCTATCTTGAAAGGTATTAATACATTTTGATATGAGTAACATTCCTGGGAGCTCCAGTGCATATCTAATTGTGAATTATTTCTCATTATGAGTTGGTCGTAAAAGGACTCCCTCTGTTACAGCAGGTAAAGACACTCCTCTTACTGCTTGGAGCAAGCCAATCGCACTAACTCCATCAAGGGTAGGGCCCCCAAACCCCATTCCTCCTCACCATTTGGAATCTCTTTGATAAATAGTGGATCCTGAGGCCAAAAGAGAGCAGGTACTAACCAGGAAGCCACACTTTGAGATTTAAGTGACCTAAGACTACATCTCGCAGGGGTAATTTTTGCTGTAAATGTGCAAGGGAGTTTTTTTGAAGGGGGGGAGGGGGGGACAACTGGTGCATGTTATCCTTTTTGCTTAGAATGTGCTCCAACAACAATCTTATTATTCACTTGCTGCTGAAGCCACTAGGATTGAGAGCTGTTTTGCAACACAAAGATTATTCTAGGCTCATGATAAAAAAGATCGGTACAAAAGGGGGTGGTGATGGACAGAGCATCTGAATCAATCAAACACTCATACCCAGTCAAAAGATCTGGGTTTAATCCATCACCATTCTTTAGCCCACTCTGCCACCCCAGTTCAGACATGACTATATGCAAATCAGTCTGACCCTGTGCCTCATGGGAACAGTCCAGCCCGAACTGCCAAGCAATGTCTTCCCTGGACCGGAAACAAGCTTCAGAGGACCGGTTTCTGGCATTCCAGCCGTCTTCAGCCCGGCTTGCTTGAATCCAGTGGCTAAGTGAGCAAGGGACTCACGTCTGAGCATACCCTGTCACACTTATGGCGGCCAAAAGCAGTACAAAAGGGGGTGGTGATGGACGGAGCATCTAAATCAATCAAACACTCACACCCAGTCAAAAGATCTGGGTTTAATCCATCACCGTTCTTTAGCCCACTCTGCCACCCCAGTTCAGACATGGCTATATGCAAATCAGTCTGACCCTGTGCCTCATGGGAACAGTCCAGCCTGAATTGCCAAGCCATGTCTTCCCTGGACCGGAAACAAGCTTCCGAGGACCGGTTTCTGGCATAATGGCATTCCAGCCGTCTTCAGCCCGGCTTGCTTGAATCCAGTGGCAAAGTGAGCAAGGGACTCACGTCTGAGCATACCCTTCCACACTTATGGCGGCCAAAATCGGTACAAAAGGGGTTGGTGATGGACAGAGCATCTGAATCAATCAAACACTCACACCCAGTCAAAAGATCTGGGTTTAATCCATCACCGTTCTTTAGCCCACTCTGCCACCCCAGTTCAGACATGGCTATATGCAAATCAGTCTGACCCTGTGCCTCATGGGAACAGTTCAGCCCGAACTGCCAAGCCATGTCTTCCCTGGATCGGAAACATGCTTCGAGGACCGGTTTCTGGCATTCCAGCCATCTTCAGCCCGGCTTGCTTGAATCCAGAGGGAAAGTGAGCAAGGGACTCACGTCTGAGCATACCCTGCCACACTTATGGCGGCCAAAATCGGTACAAAAGGGGGTGGTGATGGACAGAGCATCTGAATCAATACAACACTCACACCCAGTCAAAAGATCTGGGTTTAATCCATCACCATTCTTTAGCCCACTTTGCCACCCCTATCAGACATGGCTATATGCAAATCGGTCTGACCCTCTGCCTCATGGGAACAGTCCAGCCTGAACTGCCAAGCCATGTCTTCCCTGGACCGGAAACAAGCTTCCGAGGACCGGTTTCTGGCATTCCAGCCGTCTTCAGCCCTGCTTGCTTGAATCCAGTGGCAAAGTGAGCAAGGGACTCACGTCTGAGAATACCCTGCCACACTTATGGCGGCCAAAATCGGTACAAAAGGGGGTGGTGATAGAGTGCAAAAAAACGATGGATTTAGGACCAGATCTTTGTACTGGGGTGAATGTAAGACATTGTTCTGCATTCTGTCCATCAACTGTGTTTTTTGCAATCATGATAAAAAAGAAGCATGTCTGCTGCACGAATGTCTATCTGTTAGTACAGCAGGATAAGCCACATCCCCAATTTACCACTATGATTAGTATACTAGCCATGCTGCTACTACCTATAGATGACTCAGGGGCAAATAAGCCCTGAAATTGCCTCATAGCTGCTGTGAGACCTGATGGAGAGAAAAGTTGAATGACAGTTGCCTCTATCAATTTTCACCATTAAATGAAATTTACAACAATAAGTTTGATGAAAATGTGCAAAATGGTTGAAAATGAAAAACATGAGATTTTCTACTGCATCATAAAAGCATGCAGAAGTGTTCTGAAACGTGAAAATGTGAAACACGTAAATAAAGAGAAAAAGTTATTTGCTTACGCAATGTAAACACGTGTTTAAGAAATCTAAACATAATTAACCTAGAAAATATGATGCTGATTACTGAGAGAGCGCAAACTGACCTGAATGTATAAGTATATCACACTTACACGTAGTAAGCACAAGTCATGAAGAGAAATGCCATGAGTGCTGATATTATATGCATTTGTATTCTGAAATGTGTAGCTAATCTAGAGATTTATGTAGAAGTGGAACTAATGCAGAAATGTGTGAGATGTATAACTTTATTAGACGTGATTAATCTCGAATCCATGTCGTGTAGCTGCTAAAATGTAAGGATAATATGTGGTTAAACCTAGAATGCGGTAGGCCTCAGGGGCAGATCTGAAAGGAACGGGAGAGAGGTTCGTTTTCACGACATGGATTGCACTAATGTTATTTAGTAACCAAGTTAGTAGGATATATTTTATAGATGTGTTTACCAAATCATAGAGTCGAGGACTAACATGCCATTAATTAATGAAAGATTTGAAGGGTATGAACATTATGAGAAATATTGTAGGCCTGAAATGTTTAAAACCACTGATTTACACGTATTTAGTCTGTGCTGAGAATAATGTTGCAACTTTGGCTGGAAGTCTATGAGAATTGGGATCTTGGCTGCAGGTGTCTGTCTGCAAGAGAAAGGGGGGATTCAATTATAAATGAAATGAATAGAGGTTTGTTCAGGAGCCGGCACAGACATGGAGGAGGGTTCCGGAATGTTTTAAGGGGTATCAGCGGGCCGGAGAAGAGTCTGAGAAGCAAGGTCAACTCTAACGCACGAGGCCCAACACAAAGCAGCATGGAAAAAGCCAGAAGCTACACCACGTGAGGGGCGTCTTATGAGGGGCGTCTCAAATGATGTTGACTGTTTTGTATTAGGGACAGCACCCCTGGGTGGAGTTAGAGCAGATGCCTGAGGACCCTTTAGAGAGCGGATGGGTAGGCAGAGAGGGGCCATGACTGGAGAACTGTAGATTTTCACCAAGAGACTAAGAGTGGGTGACCTTCCTAGGAAGTCACTCACCGCTGACACCTTTTGATAGGTTGAGATTTTGTTAAGTAGGGATACCATCCAGAGCAGGGTAGGGACAGCCTAACCTGTGTTTTCCCTCCAGCCTTAAATGACGGAGAGATCTCAATACGTGTCTATGCTGATAGCTTTGTTATTCCTAGAACTTGTACTCGTGGTCTTCTTTGCTCGTCTGAGGGTTTTCAGAGAGCACATGTATGTAGTTGGGCCCGTGTATCTTGTGAATCTCATCCTGAGATGCCTGTACTTGCAGCTGATCCTAACTTTATAATAAACCTTTGAAAGCTAGAAGTTGTTTGTGATCCTTCGGAGCCGAGTCCATTATTGGGTGAACTAACTTGGTAAGAGATGCACTTTCTTCCCTCAATGACAGGCAACAAAGGTTCAGTCGACCAGAACGGGGTTTTAGATCAAGAGTGATAAGGTATCGATCAAAATCTCGCCCCCGCAGTTGGTAGCAGAGGATGGTTGCCTTCTTGAGGAAGGTGATCTAGGCCAGGTTAGATTACCCCAAGGCCCCTAGAGACCGATGATCAGAAGAACCGCCCGCCGAAGAAGGTCCGGATGACGTGAGACAGAAAAGCAGCAGTATCGGTCGAGAGTGAGTATAAAGGGTCATGCGTGTTAGATTGCGGTGTTTTTGTATTGTATCTATGTTGTAATGTCTGGCGGAGTTGAATGCCTGTAGAGTGACTGTGGAACAGGTTGTGAGCGCGCGCAACCGGTGGAAATCTTAAGTTCAAGGAGAGCTTAAGTGGTTCGGGTGTATCGGACATCCAGAGTAATTGTCAACCAGTGTGAAGGGGGTCATGGGGTACCATTGATCACCCGCAGGACCGAGATAGGGGGAACGTAAGAGTGAGTGCGTGAGTAACGGACGCTGGTCGGAAGTTACTGTGTGTGTAAGCAACCTATCAGAGGGACGATAGACATTTCGTCAGTTGTGTTGACAATTACAGATAGACTGTGGACGTACAGTCGAGAGAAGTGACCGCTTGGTCGGAAGTAGTCATTTTTTCGGAGTATGAATGGGACGCATGCATGACCGGGAGAAGAGCTGAGAAAGGAGGGGTGCTGCTGCAAAGCGGAGACGAGTGACGTCACGAAGTGCCGCGCTGGGATTGGCCGGCCGGAGAAAGACCGCGCTGCGATAGGCCAGCTAGCAAAGCCGCGCTAGGATTGGTGGATTGTCATCAGGAAGTAAACAGAGTATTGAGGCTGGAATTTGTGCGTATAATCATGAAGTGTTTTAAATGGTTAAGAGCGGCTTTTAGGAAAGAGAGGCGGGGATCTTATGAAGGGGAAGAAGCCCCGCCGGAGGGTACGCCAGCTCGTTATATGGCGGAAAATGTTGGGCTGCATACAATTTTGTGGATTACAGAGTGGAGCAAGATTACAGAAGGAAATGAGGAACTGACGTTTCCGAAGTACGGGACGTTCAGATTAGAGGTGCTACATCGATTAAAAGCAGTTATGACCGCAACGAGACCCTTGCCTAGACCAACCCAGTTTGAAGCTCTCAATGCATGGATTAGGGCAGCGCACGAGAAGAACTTGAATAGACAACAGGAAAGGGTGAAACGATCGGTAAGAGCAGTGCAGGATGCCAAGTGGGATGCAGATGCTAAAAGATGGAGAGTGCATAACATGGAAGTAAATAAATTGTACCCAGTGTTAGAGGTGCCCGGAAACAAAAGCCCCCTAGAAGAAGATGATGAGAGCGAAACAGAGGACAGCCTGATAAACAGATTATTGACAGATAGGCCACCCCCGTATAACAGAGCAGGGGGAGAAGTCGAGCATAGTGAAAGGGAGGGGGGCAACGTAGGAGAGAATGGACTGCTTCCCAGTTCAGATTGGGATCCCGCTGCAAAGAAAGAATTGTCACAGCCTAGTCCGATGCAGCAGGTAGTTGGGAGGTTTGTGGTACAAAGAGTGCCGGAAACGGAGTGTGCCACATCCTACGCACTGCCCGATGCCCTACAAGTACCTGTTACCATAGGTCCTATAGTATCGATTTATGACCCAGAAAGAGCTAGAGGGGAGGAACGGGTACGGAGGGACAGAGAAAGAGCAGAAATGGCAAGGAGGAACGATACGATCAATTCCCCAAGTCAGATGCCGATACCAAGAGAGTGGAGCACCCCGGTACACACAGCAGAGGATCCGGTGGGGGATCCTGGGGGCCATAGATGGCCAGTGGATATGAGGGGATCTGGACGGAAATCCTTTCAGGAGCTAAACGAGTACATGAAGAAGTGGGATGAGGCAGTAGAGGCTCACAAGAGCATCATAGCTGCGGAAGCTGAAAGGGAAAGTCAGGATAGCGGAACCCGGACTCACTGCGGGGCTGGGGAGAGCAGTCCGGAGTGGGACGGGAGGGGGAAGGGCAGTAGGGGAGTCACCCACTGGGCCCGGAGTGGAGGTAGATCAGATCTGGAAAACGGGGGCCCCTAGAGTGGGGGGGTGTCCCGCCCAATACCCAGTGAAGGAGAGAGGAGAACGCAAGAGTACAGAGACAGCTTTAAGTGTACCCACTGTGTGCCCGGCACCAGAGAACAGAATGGGAGTTGTGAGAGGCCGCGCCACAGTCCCTGTGATGACGGACATGAACGCAGTCCAGGGAATATGGGGAACCAAGAAGGATCATATCAGATACTGAGTGATACTAGACAGAGAGAGAATGGCGACCGGAGGGAGAATAGCAGAGAGTCCTACTGCGAAAAGAGAGAGGAAAGAGAGAATGGGCAGAGTAAGATTGGGGGTAACAGGCCCGTGTTCCATCACCTTCCAAGATCGGATGGCCGAGCATGGGACCTGGAGAGATGGGAGCAAGGGAGAACACTCCTTAACTCTCCCGAGCCCAAACGTAGGGCTCGGAGTTGGGATGGTAGAGAGACCAGTGAGCCCCCTTCGAAAGACATATTGCGAGCTGAGATAAAAGCCAAGAGACTCGATGTCACCAGCTTAAAGTCAGATCTGGATGACATGGTAGATGGTACCCTGCCTTTAGAAAGAATGGAAATGTATGAGCAGGATGAAATACTGTTCATGGCAAAGGACGTTACCCGAAAGGCGAGAACAATCCATGAGAAGTTAGTCGAACTAGCAGGCAAATACATGGTGGACCTGTCAAGGACCAAGGCATTACAGGGGAACCACAGGCTACATTATTCTGATCGAGACCTAGATGAGAGGAGAACAATCGGATTGAAAACACACATAAGGGAATTGATCACTGGAATAAGGACGTGGAGGGCACTAGATAAATGGGAAGAGAGGTGGTCCAAGAAGGGGACCGTCAGGAGAAGCATACTTGGTATGACGCCAGGAGGACTGCAGAGAATAGAGGCATACCCTTTGCGTGAAGTTGCAAATGGGAACTATGTACACGTCCCATGGAGTAGGGGAGATTTAGCTGCTTTTACCACTTCCTTCCCCAAATTGAGGGAGAACCCAGTGGAGTGGTACAAGCAAGTTGAGAGATTCGTAAAAATCTCAAAGGTCCTATGGATAGATCTGAACACGCTGTTTGACATTGTAGTACCAGGAGATTTGTGGACAGCATGCAAGGTTAGAGCTGAGTGGCCCACAACGGAGCCAGAAAGGGATGCTAAGACTAATGGGCCGTCCGAGACCGTAATGGCAAAATACGAGAGAGTGATGACTTGGCTGAAAGAGAAAGTGCCAATGCAAGACATAGATTGGGTCAAAATAGATCGAACTAGACAGGAACCCAAAGAGACAGTTCACGAATACTATGAGAGATTGCTGAAGGCGTTTAAACAGTATAGCGGTCTGGATGTAATGGATCCAAAGGACATAGGGCAATTTGTGTCCAAATTCGTCCTGGGCCTGAGACCGGATATTAGTTTAATGATTCAGCAGCACTTGATTTGTTGGCAAAATAAACCCTTAGATGAAATCCTGAGATATGCCAGGTACTGCTGCGATGAGATAGACTCCAAGGCAAAGAAACTAAAGGAGAAACTAATGGTGGTACAGATGCAGGCAGCCGGGAAGGGGGGGCAGCAGCAACAGCAACAAGGAACAGGAACTGGGGGAAAGAAACAGTATAGCCAGAACAAGGGCAATGAGGAGAACTCCACCTTTAGACCCAGAATAGACATAGCTGCCTTGAAGAAAACGACTCGGTGCCACCAGTGTAACGAGGTGGGGCATTGGAAACGCGAGTGTCCCTACAATGTCGAGATAGGGGAACAAGAGGTAGAGGAGGAAGAGGTCCAGAATACACCTGTGAGAGGGGTAACGCAATACCAGGGAAAGGTGCTCAAAGGGGGGACCCCTCCTCCACGAGCCCAGTTCCCACAGCCACCCAGAGTAGGGACTATGGGTAAGACATATAGACAGATGCCCCTGTTTGTAGGTGGAGAGGAGTGCTATTACGTAGACCCACTAACTGGACAGAGAGTGGAAAGGGAGGACTGTACCCTCGGGCCGCCTTGGAGGTGGATCAAAGGGGACCCTATGTTGAGGCCGAAGTAGCAGGGTGCCCCACGACATTCCTAGTGGACACAGGAGCCACTCGATCCACGATCAGATCAGCCGCAGTTCCAGGCCTGCCCATGTCTGGAGAGACAATACAAGTGGTGGGGGTCGCAAACAGGAGAATAACCAGCCCATTGACTGAACCAGTGCAGGTGAAAATAGGGAAATACAGCGATGAGCACCAGTTTGTGGTTTGCGATTCTAGTCCTGTATGTCTGCTAGGAAGAGATCTTTTGTGCAAGTTAAATTGCACCATATACTGCACACCGCAAGGAGTGGAGGTATTGACCAATGACGATGATGCCGACTTCAAGGTTGCAAATTCAAGAATCTGTGTGGAGCTGTACCCCACTCTGACCGTAGACGAGCTCCCCTGGGATCTGAGAGAGACAGTGGCACCAGAAGTGTGGGATTTCACTGGGGAAGAGATTGGACTGGTCAAAGGGGTGGACCCAGTGAAAATTGTAGTGAAACCACATGCTGAGTTTCCGAGAACACCCCAATATAAATTGACTCCAGAAACGATTGCAGGTATAAAGCCCGTGATTGAGTCCATGATTAAGCAGGGGATACTGAAAGAAATCGTGGGTAGTCCATGTAACTCCCCGATTATGGGTCTGCAGAAACCAAATGGGAAATTCCGGATAGTGCAGGACCTCCGAAAGATTAATAACATAGTTGTTTCATGTTGTCCAGTGGTACCGAATCCATCAGTGATACTGTTTCAGATACCGTTCCAAGCTGAGTGGTTCACTGTGATTGATCTTTGTCAGGCTTTCTTTTCGATCCCTCTGGACGAAGAGAGCCATTTTCTTTTCGCATTTAAGCTGGAAGGTCGCGTCCTAACATGGTGTCGTATTCCTCAGGGGTATACAGAGAGCCCATCGATCTTCAACCAGCTTTTGAAGAAAAATCTTGAAAGTCTAGTGCTGCCCCAGAGGTCAGTTCTGGTCCAGTACATAGATGACCTCCTTGTGGCGTCAGAAACAGAAGAAGCTTGCAGGGAGGACTCCACTGCTTTGCTAAATCACCTAGCTGCAAATGGGCACAAGGTGTCCCCGGGAAAGTTACAGTACTGCCTGACAGAAGTGCAGTATTTGGGACACAGAATTGAGAAAGGCAAACGAAAAGTGTCACCAGACAGAATAGAGGCGATCATGAAGATGAATGCGCCCAAAACACAGAGGGAAGTCAGGATGTTCCTAGGGATGGTGGGGTATTGCCGACAGTGGATCGCGAACTTTTCACTGAAAGCAAAACCCTTGCAGAAACTGACGCACAAGGAGGTGAGCGATCCGGTACCATGGGACAAAGACTGTTTGATGGCGTTCCTACAGCTGAGAGAGGACTTGTGTCGTGCTCCGGCTCTGGGAATGCCGGATTACGATAAACCATTCTTGCTTTACTGTTGTGAGAGAGAGGGTTGTGCGTTGTCTGTGTTAGTCCAAATTCATGGGAATGCCCGTAGACCAGTCGCGTATTTCTCGGCTACTTTAGACCCAGTAGCCGCAGCGTTGCCCGGATGTCTCAAATCCGTTGCCGCAACAGGTGTCAGCATCGAGAGGTGTGAGAATATTGTCATGGGGCATCCGTTAGAGGTGTACGTGCCCCATTCTGTTGAACTGTTAATGACCAGGACCAAAACACAGCATCTGACCAACAGTAGGCTCACGCGCTATGAGCAAGTCATCCTTGCTGCAGAGAACGTGACCCTCAGGAGATGCTCTGTTTTGAACCCTGCCACCTTGATGCCACTCCCAAATGATATAGATGATGATGAATGTACAGACCATGACTGCCTCGATGTGACTGAACTATGCACCAAACCTAGACCCGACATCGTGGATGAGCCACTGACTGACCCAGATGAAATTTTCTTTGTCGATGGCTCATGTGTAAGAGACGAAGTTGGGCAGTTGAGAGCAGCCTACACTGTTTGTACCATTACTGGAGTTGTGGAAGCTGGGTGCCTGGAAGGAGTACACTCCGCTCAGGTAGCCGAGATTATTGCCTTAACGCGTGCCTGCCTGGCAAGCAATCAAATTCGAGTCACCATATACACCGACAGCCAATATGGTTACGGGGTAGTTCACGATTACGGGCAGTTGTGGTCTCAAAGAGGTTTCATGACTTCTTCAGGCTCTCCCATTCGCAATGGAGAGTTTGTGCGCTTGTTGTTAGAGGGGCTGCAATGTCCAGCAGGTATCGCAGTTGTGAAATGCACCGCACATACCAGAAACATGGACTTCGTGTCACAAGGCAATAGATATGCCGACGAAGTCGCACGGTATTGCGCGGAACAAGGGTACTCTTTCACAGAGGTGGAAGTGGGTGGAATAAATGTAAGAACTGAATTAGCTATGATACTAGAAACTGTTGACTCTTGGGACGAACTAAAGTGCATGCAAGAAAATGCTCCTGATTTTGAAAAGCAAACATGGGAAAAGGCAGGATGTGTGGTGGGTGAGGCTCATTTCTGGGTCTCAGCAGACGGAAGAGCAGTGTTACCAAATGAGATGGTGAGCCCAATGGCTAGACAAATCCATGGTCCCGTACACCTAGGGAGAGACGCTATGTTGAGAGTATTTCGACAGACTTGGTATAATCCTAAATTCAGAGTAGCAGCCGAAGCAGTGTGCCAGCGCTGTGTGACCTGTCAGCAGTTGAATGTAGGGAAAAAGACACCAGTTGCACTGAGCCACATAGGGAGGTCGGGGGGCCCATTCAACCGCATGCAGTTGGATTTCATCGAATTGCCGAGGTGCAACCGCCTCCGTTATGTCCTGGTGGTTGTTTGCGTATTCTCCAGATGGGTTGAGGCATACCCTACACGTAGGTGCGACACCCTCACAGTAGCCAAGTTACTGCTTAGGGAGCTCATTCCGCGCTTCGGGGTGCCGGCCTCTTTGGAATCAGATAGGGGAACGCATTTCAACAGCGAGCTCGTGAAGATGATTTGTGCGGCTCTGAACATAGATCAGAAATTACATTGCAGTTACCGACCAGAAGCCTCAGGAATTGTGGAGCAGATCAATAGCACTATTAAGGCCAGAATTGCAAAAGAGTGTTCATCAACGTCCTTGAGTTGGCCTGACGCTCTGCCATTGGTCCTTATGAGCCTCCGTAGTACCCCAGACAGAAGAACGGGGCTGTCGCCTCATGAGGTGTTGATGGGGAGAGCAATGAGGTTGCCATCTGTCCCAACTGCTGCACTGTTAAACATCACAGATGATATGATCCTGGACTATTGTAAGGGGCTATCTGACGCCATTCATTCTGTGTCCCTTCAGGTGCAGGCTGCCGAAGTTCCGTCGTGCCAGGACCTGTGCCACGACCTGTGTCCTGGAGACTGGGTGCTTGTGCGAAAGCACGTGAGGAGAAGCTGCCTGGACGTTCGTTGGCGTGGGCCCTTCCAGATCATCCTGATCACGAACACCGCAGTAAAGGTGGGAGGCCTGCCCAATTGGATCCACGCGTCGCATACGCGGAGGGTTCCAGCACCTCTGGAAGAATCAGCTCCTCTCTCGGATAGACGTCCAGCTGAGGACCGAGAAGCCATAGAGGGGGCCAGCCAAGCTGTAGCGGTGCCAGCAGAAGCAGGGAACGAGTCTGACCAAGCTGAGGACGGTCAGTACAACAGCGAAACAGACGACGCTACTGAAGGAGAAAGTAGCTGGGAGTACGAGTCAGACACTGACCAGTCTGACAGAGAGCGTGAACAGACAAGAAGGAGAAGGAGTAGAAGGGTACGAGGAGAAGCTCATTGGCCGCAAAGAAGGAGCTCTAGCCTGAGGTCAACTCCAGAGAGAACCCTTCCTCCGATATCAGAGGACTCGGACCCAGAAGAAGGTGCTCAGGGCGCTGAAGCACCGGACTTGAGAAGGTCAAGAAGAGTGCGTGTGCCTAGCAGAAGATACGCCACCCCTGAGTGGACATATCTGGCGACAGATGTCTTTGGAACAGGAGACAGGGAGGATACGAGCGGTGGTGGTGTCCAGCTCTGAGCCCATCATCACAGTGGAAGTACAACTGTTAGTACCCGGAGTAGAGGCAGAAGGGTCACTAACTTTCACACTCCCCAGACCTCCCCGCCTCAGCAAGCTAAAGCACATGTTTTTCACAGAATTACAGTTCCCCGACTTTGGTACAAAGATAACAAGCCATGAAGAGCACATTCTTCGTTTGGAAATATTGAACTATGCTGTCAAAGCTGCAGGCACGAGCCTGATTGTAGATGCTTAGAGACTTTGTAAATAAGCAAGAAAAAGAAGATTACCTAGCGCCCAGGAAGCAGAGAATCTTAGGGACCTTCCTTTGAGTTGACGGAGAAGGGCTAGGGTTGTCTGTGTTGAACTGCTAAAGAACTTTCTGCAAAGAGGTTGCCAGCTTCCAGATGTGTGGTTCCAAGTACAAATAAAGTAATAAGGACTGTAAAGGAACGAGGAGAAAAAGAACTTTGTACGGAGAAAAGGAGAGAGCCATACTGTCTGACGAAATGGAGGAGGGCACCCCGAATTGCAGAGCCAAATGTATAATAGGCACACTAATAGTAGGAGTGATAATATTAATAGTTTTAGTAGTCACAGTCTCTTATGTGAAGGGACAGGAGGATGAGGCAAAGGTAACCGATGTGAAATCTGTAGTGACACCTAAACCCACTGTTGCTGGTGAGAAAGGGGTAAACATACAGGAAAAAGCGTTATTAGCTGCAGAAGCCCGCAGGTTACACGTGGATGAGTCCCAAGGCGACTTTAGGTCAAACGCTTATGCTAAACTTCTGTATGAATACGTGGATGCCATGGAGGTTAAGGACTGCTATGTCTGCATGCAGTTGCCGGCGTCTGTTGATGAAGGCATTCGATATCATCACCTCCCGTTGACATATGGCATCACATGTAGCTTATTGCTTAGTATATTTTATGGGAGAGATAGTTTTGAATACTATTTCTCCAATTATGATTCAGTGTTGCCAGAAGTCCCAAATTATAAGCAAATGAACAAATGGGACTACTGGAAGAGTGAAGACAGATTGGCCAAGTTTTTCATTCCTTGGATTACCTTAGATACTTCACATGCCCGTAGAAATAATCTGACATGCAAGGTGTCGGAAGTAGAGAAGAAGTTTATAGGGCAGGTGGATGATCGATACAGGAGGCAAAAGATTTTGAAAAAATCTGGACAATGGAAAACCGATTGGACCGAGGAAGAGAAGGCACATAAAAGAAAGGGTAGTAGTGGTCCAATAGCTTTGGATAGAACGCAGAGAGGAAAGCTATGTCTTCACCGAGCCAAAACGTACTATGAAAATGTATACGTGGGAGAAGTCAGCTGTGAACATGCTTTCAATTTAGAGTACTATACCAAAGATTTCCTGAAGGGAATGCAAGTGATTCCAAATGTATATTTTGTTTGTGGAAGAAATGCCTACGTGAGACTACCTGATAACTGGTATGGATCATGTTACCTGGCAATCATCTTCCCCAAAATATATCATGCCCAAGACTTAGAGATCATCGAGGGCAAGGCATCAGCAAGAGGAAGGAGAGATATAGGAGATGCAGAAATGGTCGGAGATGTATTTGGAGCTGTGTTCCCTATGTTGGGACTAATCCTTAATGATGTCAAGATTAGACGACTGGCAACAGTCGTAGACAGGTTGTCTGCCAGCACTGCTCAGTCCTTAATGCTGGTGGAGGGAGAGATGCAATCGATAAGGGCCATGGTTCTTCAAAACCGTCTTGCCTTAGACGTCCTGCTAGCAAAGGAGGGCGGAGTCTGTAAGGCTTTGAAGGTCCAGGAATGTTGTACCTACATTCCAGACAATTCAAAGCCCCTTGAGAAAGTTATTATGAACATAACTGATATTCACAAAGAGATCGAAGACCTGAGTAGAGAAAATGTTTGGGAGAAGGTGGGCCATGGAATGAGTGAAGCTGGAGGGTGGTTTGCCAACTTAGGAAAAAGCCTTGTGTGGTATGTGTTGAAACCTATCATCATAATATTGATCTGTGTGATCATGTTGTGGGGATTGGTGAGGGCATTCAAATGGTACAGAGCCAGGAGAATTGAAAAAGCTCGGGAGGAACAGCTGCAGAGATTAGCTGCCATACAAGACAATCAGTACAGGAGCCTGAGGGCTCTGGAAACGTGGAAACGAGGTCCATTAGCGATTACTTCAGTTTAAATGTTAGTGATGACCCCGAGAGGTCATCAAAGGGGGGAACTGAGAGAGCGCAAACTGACCTGAATGTATAAGTATATCACACTTACACGTAGTAAGCACAAGTCATGAAGAGAAATGCCATGAGTGCTGATATTATATGCATTTGTATTCTGAAATGTGTAGCTAATCTAGAGATTTATGTAGAAGTGGAACTAATGCAGAAATGTGTGAGATGTATAACTTTATAAGACGTGATTAATCTCGAATCCATGTCGTGTAGCTGCTAAAATGTAAGGATAATATGTGGTTAAACCTAGAATGCGGTAGGCCTCAGGGGCAGATCTGAAAGGAACGGGAGAGAGGTTCGTTTTCACGACATGGATTGCACTAATGTTATTTAGTAACCAAGTTAGTAGGATATATTTTATAGATGTGTTTACCAAATCATAGAGTCGAGGACTAACATGCCATTAATTAATGAAAGATTTGAAGGGTATGAACATTATGAGAAATATTGTAGGCCTGAAATGTTTAAAACCACTGATTTACACATATTTAGTCTGTGCTGAGAATAATGTTGCAACTTTGGCTGGAAGTCTATGAGAATTGGGATCTTGGCTGCAGGTGTCTGTCTGCAAGAGAAAGGGGGGATTCAATTATAAATGAAATGAATAGAGGTTTGTTCAGGAGCCGGCACAGACATGGAGGAGGGTTCCGGAATGTTTTAAGGGGTATCAGCGGGCCGGAGAAGAGTCTGAGAAGCAAGGTCAACTCTAACGCACGAGGCCCAACACAAAGCAGCATGGAAAAAGCCAGAAGCTACACTACGTGAGGGGCGTCTTACGAGGGGCGTCTCAAATGATGTTGACTGTTTTGTATTAGGGACAGCACCCCTGGGTGGAGTTAGAGCAGATGCCTGAGGACCCTTTAGAGAGCGGATGGGTAGGCAGAGAGGGGCCATGACTGGAGAACTGTAGGTTTTCACCAAGAGACTAAGAGTGGGTGACCTTCCTAGGAAGTCACTCACCGCTGACACCTTTTGATAGGTTGAGATTTTGTTAAGTAGGGATACCATCCAGAGCAGGGTAGGGACAGCCTAACCTGTGTTTTCCCTCCAGCCTTAAATGACGGAGAGATCTCAATACGTGTCTATGCTGATAGCTTTGTTATTCCTAGAACTTGTACTCGTAGTCTTCTTTGCTCGTCTGGGGGTTTTCAGAGAGCACATGTATGTAGTTGGGCCCGTGTATCTTGTGAATCTCATCCTGAGATGCCTGTACTTGCAGCTGATCCTAACTTTATAATAAACCTTTGAAAGCTAGAAGTTGTTTGTGATCCTTCGGAGCCGAGTCCATTATTGGGTGAACTAACTTGGTAAGAGATGCACTTTCTTCCCTCAATGACAGGCAACAAAGGTTCAGTCGACCAGAACGGGGTTTTAGATCAAGAGTGATAAGGTATCGATCAAAATCTCGCCCCCGCATTACCAAATGTGACAAATGAAAAGAATGCTTACATAATGAAACACTTGAAAACGATAGAAATGTTTAATTTAAAGATGTTTTAGAAGAAGATTTGCAATTTTATCTTAGTAATATGTGATACAACCCTGAATAAAAAAAAGTGACGCATATTATTCTGTTTGAAAATAAAATCGTGTGAGATTTTTTTTTTAGTAGTACCTAATATTGAGATGTAACTTTAGGAGAAAAAAATAATGAGTGAATTAACTACAAAAACTGAACTATTCATATTAATGTGTGTTTTATATTAATCACTTGCAGCCCGTCCCGACGTTGTCCGGGTATGAATTGCTGCCGGCCAGTAGTATATTGTTTTGTAGGATTTCGTTTAGATAGCATTTCTTATCTGAGACAGGCCTGTGAAACGCTCCGATTCACAGTGCACTGCTGATGCACTTAAGAGTGCGCGTTCAGTAGTGTGTGAACTCGAGTTTCCCTACTTTATTTTTTCTTGCACTATTATATTGCCCAAACTCGACAACATGGCATGAGCACAATTTAGATTACAGAAGAACACATTAATTTGTGGTAGGCACGGGGAGACAAAGCGATTTGCCTCGAATCATAGGATGTTGAGCTGATGCCGAGATTCGAACGTAGCTCCCCAGCTCTAATGTTCGCAATTCTAGAACTTGTGGCGGGATGTGTGTCTAAAAGTGTATGTCGGTGCTGGCCATCAATGAGAGATACCTGTGCATTTTTCAAATGGGTGGTGAAAAAATATGAGTATGTTGCTGGAGATGTGGGCCGCCGTGCCACCAATGTACTTACCGGGGGAGGGTAAAGACCCATTATTCCGCAACTTTCTTTCCGCATACCATCACTCCGCATGCTTTCATTACGAAAGTACCATGACTCCCCAATGCCATTATAGCGCATGGCATTACATCTTATATGCTTTTACCACACATACATTTACAACGAAATTCGTTGTAAATGCATGAATGGTAAAAGCATGTTTTTTGTAATGTTTGGATAAGGTAAGTATGGGTATAGGGGTATATGTTTTGGGTAATGAGGTATATGTTTTGGGGTGTTTGGATATTTAAAGGGTTCAGATATAGTTTTGGTTTATGGGGTACACGGGTAGTTTTAGGGTTTAGGGATAGGTATGGGTTTTGGGGTACAGGGGTATTTTTAGGGTTCGGGCTAGGTTTGGGTTTTGGGGTACAGGGGTATTTTAAGGTTCAGGGGTAGGTTTGGGTTTTGGGGTACAGGGTTATTTTTAGGGTTCAGGGCTAGGTTTGGGTTTTGGGGTACAGGGGTATTTTTAGGGTTCTGGGGTAGGTTTGGGTTTTGGGGTACAGGGGTATTTTAAGGGTTCAGAGGTAGGTTTGGGTTTTGAGGTACAGGGTTATTTTTAGGGTTCAGGGCTAGGTTTGGGTTTTGGGGTACAGGGGTATTTTTAGGGTTCTGGGGTAGGTTTGGGTTTTGGGGTACAAGGGTATTTTAAGGGTTCAGAGGTAGGTTTGGGTTTTGAGGTACAGGGGTATTTATAGGGTTCAGGGCTAGGTTTGGGTTTTGGGGTACAGGGGTATTTTTAGGGTTTAGGGATAGGTTTGGGTTTTGGGGTACAGGGTATATTTATAGGGTTAAGATAAGTTAGTGTTTAAGGGTGTTGGGGTATGATTATGGGGTGCAGGGGTATTTAAAGGGAGCAGGGTGGGATTAGCACACGATATGAGACATGGCATGAAGGGCAGAACGTACCACACGACCCCAGCGTTTGTCATGCCCCCAGCACACGCCCACAGCACAGCGCAGACACGCCCACAAGGGACTACTTTGCTGGCACGGTTCTTTTACCTTTTAAATGTATATGGTGAGCGTCTGCATAGCCTATGTCCTTCTGCTGCAACTGCCCTTTCCAAAGCTGTATTGGGTGTTGTGATTGGTGCCGCCTCAAAGGTTTGGGCTCTCTCTTTATTATATTAGTATGGATAATGTGGCAATACCTCAGTGAGCTTTCAAATGCTTATTTTTTCCTGGTTCAAAAGGCAGAATCTAGCTGAAGTAGTTATTTCAGATGCTGTGAAAACTTTTCATGAAGTTTCTTTTTATGCTTAAGAACAATAGTCTTGTTTCTGATTTAGCAACACTTATGACAAAAATGTTTCAATACAATTGCATACCCAGAGAGAGCGTCTGGGAACGGGCAGACAGAGAGCAAAGTGAATTTCTTACTTCCGAGGAGAGGATGGAAATTATACAGTTGTTGAAATCGATGATTTTGCAAAAGGATTGCTTGATTTTTCTGTGGACAACCAATGGAAACCACATTGTAAGATGGAAAGGATACTTTGTGGGTGTAAACTGAGAACTTTTTGAAGTATAATTGCCCCCTTGGAAAAGGAGTCGCTGCTGGTTGTCATGTTCAATTTCCCCATCTGGCATGAACTCTGATTTTTTTTCCTATGCCAAACCCATTTGAACGGAAATTTCCAAACCGACTCAAGCTGTACTTTGCCAGCTGATAAAGTGTGCAGGTATAACTCTTCGGCTGAAGAGTTTATGGACTCATTCCTGTGACCTATTGGGCTTCAACTCTGCATATTTGGCTTGTATTACCTAAATGCTGAAACTTGATTATTCCCATGCTCTCTCTCTCTTACTTCCCTAGGTAATTAGAAAATGTTCATTTTATTGAATCTGTATGACACTGTGTGACTAATTGTACTAAATGATTCCTATTAAATTGAGTCTTAAATGTGGTTTATGTTCTTAACCATTCAAATTAAGGCTTAGATTAATGGATTATACAAGCCAACTTGATCATATTTGAGTCATTCTTGGGGAGAACTTTTTTGTTGTAAGTCTTCATCAATATATTGTTTACATAAATGGGTGTTTGTTGTTAGCATGTATTTGGCAATTTCTTATTCCACGTCCTCATAACGATTTGTCTTGTGTTCTCTAAATATCCAAGTCTCTGTTAGCTCACATAAACGATCCATTGGAGGACCAACGGTAGTTTAGTGTGTTGTTATTGGCCCAGAGAGGAAATAGATCGAGATTAAGTATAAAAGAAACACCTAAGAGGATCCACAGACTGCAGTGTACTCTTCTGAAGCTTAGATATGTCTGGGGCCTTTTGCTATTTGCAGAGCTGTGCAAAGGCCATGGAGAAGTCTTGGAATTGCTGGTTACTGTCTGCTTTACAGGGGTGAATGGAGATCTAATTTTCTGAACTTCGGCGAATTTGTCATAGCAGAAAGAAAGAATCTCTGAATGTATCTGAGGAGCAGTTCATCACCTCTTGATATTCATAGATTGTGGAGAAGTGTGGCTCAATGATTAGAGCGGCAGATGCTGATGCAGAGGTCTAGCCCGGGACCAGGGTTCAATTCCCCGCCTCAGCGGGTCTTGGGCTCAAAATTCCACTGACCTGATAATTCTCGCCTCGGTGCCTATTCCACTCATGGAGTCCCACTCTGCAACTCTGGACAATAGCTTGCTTAATCTCCACAACGGCCCCCACAACGCTAAGGATGCCTGGCCTCCACCTTGGGGGTGCCCAGGAGTGGACGCCTCACAGGGTAAGCCAGGATGGGTTCCACAGCAGTATTCGTACAAGCGCCTTGAGACCCTTGTGGGTGAGTAGTGCGCTATACAAGTATCAATTTTTATATGAGCAGAAGTAACAGAGCCTACATGAGATGCATAACTTGTACTCCCCCTTTCTGCTTTTTATGGAGTGGTTTGATGCCATCTGTGTGGACGTGTGTAGATTTCGATTGCACAGATATCCACACTTCTCTCCAGTGCGTGAGTTAAATGTCCACAAAAAACATGCAAATGGAGGTCGTTGGCTGCAGATGACCTATTTACAAGTGCAATCTGTGTTCACAGATAAGCGTGGATGTACAATGGGGACTAAGGCTATCTCATGGGTCACTCGCCTCAGTGCTCTGTTCTATTTTACAGGCACTAAGATGATGGGGATAGAGGTACCTATTATAATGAATCAACCACATTTTTCAGTTTTCTATTTTTATTTCATACAAATCTCTAAATAACATCACAAAGTGCAGTCTCCAAGCACTACACAGTACGAATATTGCGAAAATATGCATTAATGCATTTGTAACATGATCTGTATCTAGATGCTTATATGAAGATATGACAATTTAGCAATACAGATGGACAATTCTGAGAACTAATTGTATTTATTGTTGATATTGTCTTTGAAAAACTCCTTTGATAATAAAGTATATTGAGTATTTTAATTCAAGTTTGACGATTTGTGTGTCACACAGCAGTGTGCTAGTGCATAGTTTTTCAGCCAACATCACTTTTCTGGGGTTACCAGTTTGGGGACACCACCGCAGTCACCTAATGTGATATCATTGAGGTTAAAGGGTGTGTAACTTCTACAATGCCTGGCGGTTAGGTAAAACAATATCCATGAGTCAGAATTGCAAATCTTCACCACCAGCTGCCTCAAAATGGCAGGAAAGGAAAAATAAAATAATAATAAACATGTTTTATTATCGTTTTATTTTTCCTTTCCTGACGAGTTTTTTGGGGGCAGGGCCATGGGGATGACACGCTACAGGAGAAGTGGTGGGCACTTTTGTCAGTGCGCATGACGGTTTGGCCGGCTGTCTTAGGCCAGCCAAACCGTCATGAGCACTGAAGCTGTCTCCAACCAGAGCTACTTAGTCAGGTTGGAGAGAGCAGGCACAGGCACAGTCTGTCTGGGAGAGCAAATTCACGGCGCTCAGTCCAATCCTGATGCTGTTCTCATGCATGACAGCAGCTTTAGGATTGGCCGCAGGGCAATCTGGGAGCCTGTGCCTGCGAGGAGAGGAGCAGAAGATCATGACGCGGGCAGGTGCAGGTAAGTTTTCTTTTGGTTATTGTGTCGTTCCACACCCCCTATGCAGTCTCACCACTTGTCCACAACACCGGCCGCCACTGAGTGCTTTTGCTGTTTTTTTCATGAATAGGGCCCAAAGTTATTTTTTGAGTGAAGTAGTCAAGTCAAGTCATAAAATTTATATAGCGCACTACATACCCAGAGGGTTTCAAGGCGCTTAGGAAGGGGGGGATGATTATTTGTCAAATATCCACGTTTTAAGCTGCTTTCTGAACGCTAGGTGATTCTGGGTGAGGCGAAGGTAAGCGGGGAGTGAGTTCCAAGTTTTGGCAGCCAGGTAAGAGAAGGATCTGCCTCCCATGGTGGTCTTGTTGATGCGAGGTACAGTGGCGAAGGCTTGGCTGGAAGAGCGGAGTTGGCGGGAGGGGGTGTAGAAGGACAGTCGAGAGTTGAGGCAGTCTGGTCCAATGTCGTAGAGTGATTTGTGTGCGTGGGTGAGCAGTCGGAAAGTAATCCTCTTATTGACGGGTAGCCAGTGGAGATCTTTAAGGTGACCAGAGATGTGTTCGTTGCGTGGGATGTCTAATATGAGCCTGGCTGAGGCGTTTTGGATTCGTTGTAGTTTATTCTGGAGTTTAGCGGTGGTACCTGCGTAGAGGGTGTTTCCGTAGTCCAGTCGGCTCGTGACCAGAGCATGGGTGACTGTTTTCCTTGTTTCGGTGGGGATCCAGCTAAATGTTTTTCTGAGCATGCGAAGAATGTTAAAGCAGGAAGACGATACGGCGCTGACTTGTCTGTTCATTGAGAGTGAAGAATCCAGGATGACGCCAAGATTCCGTGCGTGGTCTGTCGGGATGGGTGCATTTCCGAGGGCTTCTGGCCACCAGGAGTTGTCCCATGCAGAGGGGGATTTACCTAAGATGAGGACTTCTGTTTTGTCTGAGTTCAGTTTCAGTCGGCTTTTTTTCATCCATTCGGCGACTTCTTTCATTCCTTCGTGAAGGTTAGTTTTGGCGGTGTTGGGGTCCTTGGTGAGAGATAGGATCAGTTGAGTGTCATCTGCGTAAGAGATGATGTTGAGGTTATGTTGGCGGGCGATGGCCGCGAGGGGGCTCATGTATACGTTGAAGAGGGTGGGACTGAGTGAGGATCCTTGTGGTACGCCGCAGATGATTTCAGAGGCCTTGGACTTGAATGGTGGGAGGCGGACTCTCTGGGTTCTTCCGGTGAGGAACGAGGTGATCCATTCCAGTGCCTTTCCTTGGATTCCGATGTTTCTGAGGCGTTGTAAAAGGGTGCTGTGGCAGACTGTGTCGAAGGCTGCAGAAAGGTCGAGGAGGATGAGGGCGACTGTGTCTCCATTGTCCAGTAGAGTTCGAATGTCGTCTGTTGCTGCGATGAGAGCGGTCTCAGTGCTGTGTTTGGCTCGGAAGCCCGATTGTGAGGGGTCGAGTGAATTGTTGGCTTCGAGGAAGGCGGCGAGCTGGTTGTTGACAGCTTTCTCGATGACTTTGGCCGGGAATGGAAGAAGCGAGATGGGGCGGTAGTTTTTGAGTTCGGTGGGGTCTGCTGTTAGTTTTTTCAGAAGGGCGGTGAGTTCAGCGTGTTTCCAATGTTCTGGGAAGGTAGCGGAGTTGAAGGAACAGTTGATGACGTCTCGGAGGTGCGGAGCTATGACGGAGTCTGCTTTGTTGAAGATGTGGTGAGGGCAAGGGTCTGTGGGGGATCCAGAGTGGATGGAATTCATCAGGCGGATGGTGTCCTCAGTGGAGATAGGGTTCCAGGCGTTAAGGGTGTTAACGGGGGGAAGATGGACAGCTGATGGTAGGGTGGGTTGGCTTCCGGGTTGGTTGTCAAAGCTGTTGTGGATGTCAGCAATCTTGTTGTGGAAAAAAGAGGCTAGGGAATCGCAGAGGGTTTGAGAGGGGGTGATGTCGTTGGAGTTGGCCGAGGGGTTGGAAAATTCCTTGACGATGTTGAAAAGTTCCTTACTGTTGTGGGCGTTGTTGTCAAGTCGATCCTTGAATGCTGTTTTCTTGGCTTTACGGATCAGTTGGTGGTGAGTACGGATGGCGCTTTTGAAGGCGTCTTTGTTGCTGGTGGATGGGTCTTTTTTCCAGGCCTTTTCAAGGGAGCGGCACAGTTTCTTGGACTTCTTAAGATCATCGTTGAACCATGAGGCCTTTTTGCTGCCAGGTTTGCTTTGACGTTTCTTCAGTGGTGCTAAGGTGTCGGCGGTGTTGGATAACCAAAGGGTGAGGTTGGAGGCGGCTTCGTTGGCGTTAGAAGAGAGGGCTGGGGAGGTTTGAAGGAGCGATGTGGAGATCTGCTCCGTGGTGATTTTGTTCCAGTTTCTTTGTAGAGTTGGTTGGAGGTGGTTGGTGGGTTTTGGCTTGTTGTAGGTGAAGTGAACGCAGCTGTGGTCAGTCCAGAGGAGATCCGTAGTGTGGCTGAAGGAGACATGGTTGCTGGAGATGAAGATGGGGTTGAGTGTGTGACCTGCGATGTGGGTGGGGGAAGTGACCAGTTGTTTCAGTCCGAGGTTGGCTAGGTTGTCCAAGAGGGTGGCGGTGTTGCGGTCGTTGATCTTTTCAAGGTGAAAGTTGAGGTCTCCCAGAAGGATGTAGTCTTTGGAGGGGAGCGCGTGTGGGGTGATGAAGTCCGTGATGTCTTCACTGAATTTTGCGCGGGGTCCTGGTGGTCTGTAGAGGAGGGTGCCTCTGAGTGTGGTCTTGGGGTCGATGTGGATCTGGAAGTGAAGGTGTTCGGAGTTGGTGAGGTTGGCGTCAGAGCTGGTTGAGATGCGGATTGATTTCTTATGGACGATAGCGATTCCTCCTCCTGTATGGTCGGTGCGGTCCTTGTGTGTGATCTTATAGTCATCGGGGATGGCAATGGCGATGTCAGGGGCGGAGGAAGCGTTCATCCATGTTTCCGTTAGGAAGGCGACGTCAGGAGAGATGGTGTCTAGTAGGTTCCAAAGGTCAATGGCGTGCCTGTGGACCGAGCGGGTGTTGAGAAGGATGCATTCTAGGTGGTTGGGGTCGGGAATCTGTGTTGTGGTCGTAGCGGGGATGTTGTCGGTGCCGATGAATTTGCAGGAGATGCAGGAGAACGGTCCATGGGTGCGTCCAGGAGCGGCTTGGACGCAGTTGGGGGCGCGACCGGGGTTAAGGGCTAGGAGGGTGGCAGCATCGTAGGTAATGCGGTGGGGCTGGGCAGCGCGAGGGGCAGGGGGTCTGGCTCTGGGCGCGGTCCAGGCGCGGACGGGCGTAGACGGGCTTATCTTTGGCCGACCTTCGGCGCGGATTGGGCGCGGTCGCTGCTCGTGGACGCTGCACGCGGGAACTACTGTCATATATGGATAGTGGAGGGGGAGGGGCGAGGGCGGCTCAGCTGGGAGGCGTGGCGGGCTCAAGGGACGGAGCACAACAACAACAAGCACAAAATGGAGGGGAGGGCAGGGCGCCGGGGGCTCTTACAAACAATGCGCAGGTCGGGTTAAAATGGTCAAGAAATGAAAACGGAATGCAGACGCTTTAAATATGGCAAACTAGTCACAATGCAACTTAGAGATGAGCACGATATGAAAACTAACTGCATGCGCTTTTAAATCGCCAAACTCGGACACAGTGCAGCGAGAGAAATAAGCAGGTAATGAAAAACTAAATACTGAATTCACACGCTCTTAATACGCAAGTCTTAGAGGCAGAGCAGCATAGAAATAACGATACCACTTTCAGAGGGAGCGCAGGCAGGGGAGCGATCACTCGAGGCAGAAGCGAGGAGTGAATCACAGCGCCGTGAGGACAGAGGACGCGTTTTAATGCTAGTGGGAGGGCGGCTCAGCTGGGAGGCGTGGCGGGCTCAAGGGACGGAGCACAACAACAACAAGCACAAAATGGAGGGGAGGGCAGGGCGCAGGGGGCTCTTACAAACAATGCGCAGGTCGGGTTAAAATGGTCAAGAAATGAAAACGGAATGCAGACGCTTTAAATATGGCAAACTAGTCACAATGCAACTTAGAGATGAGCACGATATGAAAACTAACTGCATGCGCTTTTAAATCGCCAAACTCGGACACAGTGCAGCGAGAGAAATAAGCAGGTAATGAAAAACTAAATACTGAATTCACACGCTCTTAATACGCAAGTCTTAGAGGCAGAGCAGCATAGAAATAACGATACCACTTTCAGAGGGAGCGCAGGCAGGGGAGCGATCACTCGAGGCAGAAGCGAGGAGTGAATCACAGCGCCGTGAGGACAGAGGACGCGTTTTAATGCTAGTGGGAGGGCGGCTCAGCTGGGAGGCGTGGCGGGCTCAAGGGACGGAGCACAACAACAACAAGCACAAAATGGAGGGGAGGGCAGGGCGCCGGGGGCTCTTACAAACAATGCGCAGGTCGGGTTAAAATGGTCAAGAAATGAAAACGGAATGCAGACGCTTTAAATATGGCAAACTAGTCACAATGCAACTTAGAGATGAGCACGATATGAAAACTAACTGCATGCGCTTTTAAATCGCCAAACTCGGACACAGTGCAGCGAGAGAAATAAGCAGGTAATGAAAAACTAAATACTGAATTCACACGCTCTTAATACGCAAGTCTTAGAGGCAGAGCAGCATAGAAATAACGATACCACTTTCAGAGGGAGCGCAGGCAGTGTGGCTCACTGGTTAGAGGCGGCAGACCCGAGAGCAGAGGACGGCCCGGGACCAGGGTTCGATTCCCTGCGCGGCAGGTTTCTGGACCAGGGTCAGCGGACTCGATAATTCTCTCGCTTCGGTGCCCACTCTGATCAGCGATCACACTCGGCAACTCTGGGCATTAGCTTGCCTCATCTTCACTAACGGCCCCACCAGACCGCCGGGGATGCCTGGTCTCACCCTGGAGATTCCCAGTAAGGGACCATCTCTCAGGGAAGCCAGGAAGGGTTTTGCAGCGGTCTAAGCGCCAGGACGCCCACGGGTAGCAGTGCGCTATATAAATGCCTACACATCCATAGTCAATGAATCATGTTTCCACCACTATCTGCAGACACTTCTGGATTTTTTGGGATACATGTTATCCCAAAATGATGCTACAGAAATTTGTGCTATCAGACTTCCAGGACTGACATGTATATCCTGATAATCTGGGCGTACTTGGACAGTTTCCCAGTCAGGGGTAGGAGTCATAGGCAGATGCTGTAAGTACACATGAATGTGTGATCGGCCGTCTCGGGCCGGTCAAACATTCATGCGCAATTTGCATGTTCTCCATCCAAGCTGTATTGCAGCCTAGGTGGAATAGATGCCCAAGCTCCCACTGTCTGTCTGAGCACCGAACCACAGTGCTTCAACCAATCACAATGCTGCAATGTTGTGATTGGCTATGGGGAGCCTGGGTTTGCTTTCTGTTCTGGCTAGAGCAGGGACCACTGAGGAGAGATCGGTTGGAGCGATGGACTAAAGAGGAGAGACGCTGCGAGGAAGCAGCGAGAAAGTATGTTTTTCCACTTTCTTTTCTCCAAGTCCTTTACATGGGCAGGATTTTCTTACCCAAGCCTCAAACACCATAGGTATCATGAAGCCTAAAAGGCAACGCTCGCCAGTATCTGGGAGTGATTACTCCCTGACTCATTTACTCAGCGAGACATCTAGACTCCCATATACTTTACTAATATTAGACCAAATGTGTGCATTCTGTTAAGGAGGCAAGTCAATCTATATCTGATGAGCACCTCTCAAATGATGGCACACAAGGTAAGTAAGCAAAATATTCTGCAGGACACTATGTACACCGTCTCTACATATACTGCAATCTTTGACAAATCTTACATGGTATCTATCTTTGGGAGCCAATAAGTCAACAGGAATCCTCTGCTTCAGTGCAGCGAGGCACTACAATTCCCTTGCTAAAGACACACCATCTTCCTTAAAGCAGTTATGAGCAAATGAAGTACGTAGAAATTGTTTGTATGCACAAACCATCTTCAAGATATGTTGCTAAGATTTGCCAGCGAGACTCAAAAGAGGAACTGCTGCTGAGGCAGTCATAGCTTCAATAGGGCTACATTTGATTGTGTCATGAACCTTCTATCCCCATGTCAGTTATGGTTGGAAGATCTCCAGTCTTTTTGATTATGGCCTCCCCATCCAAGATGGTTGTGCAACACCAGTTGCCATTGTTTGATCAAGATGTATGCAGGCTGCACAGATATGCTACTAACTTAAACTACTGTCTGTCTGAGAGTCGAGTGTTATTTGATTTGGCAAGGTTTGCCTTCCAATTATTGCCCAGCCCACACCATAGCTTTTGTTCATCCCCTAAAAGACCCTGCATATGGGCATGGAAGACCCACCAGCAACCTTGCAAATAATGTACCCCCAGTTAAGGACTCACAAGTTACTGCTCCTGAACCTCTCAAATAAATAGTTTTTATCCATTGCTTTAGTATTCAAAGTCGACTCCTCCTCCTGATACTAATGCTTACAATCATCTTAATCTTGCAGCCTATGTCCAACCTTCCCTGAATCCTAGGAAGTCCACTTTATTATGAACTCCTTCTCTATGATCTTTATGAGACCTTGCATCCAAGGTAATATGAATGTCAATATTCAGTGGCATAAAAACATTATCCTACAACAGCTACCATTATTTAAAATATCTGCCCTTGAGAACCAACTTCAAGTTTAATGGATGTCACCATTGGTAGCGCTGATGAAGAAGCATTGGTACTCTGAATCGTTTCTCCATATATTCCTGAACTCTGATTTCTATTGTGCTGATCTAGCTAGTATTATGCAGCACCTATGCTGATCGGCACACCGTGCTCGTAGACCCACACCTGGCTAGAGTGAATCTTTACACACTTCACATCTATACATCTAGACACACGCTGATTCCTTTGTTCGCCATCTGCTCTTTCTGTGCCTTATTTTGCTCTCCAAGTTGTAGTGAACTGAAAGGAAGCCACCTCTCAGTTGGTACCACTCCACTAGCATCACCCATCCTAAGAGACAAACATGCTTGGGGTCAATACCCCAAAATCAAACAAACAGACTCATGATGGATCACGGATCTCAATTGCATTTGAACCAACAAGGTTAGGAACATATTCTGTCTTGTATCCGACCTTTGCAACACCCATTTACTGCAGTTATGGGGATAATCCCCTGATGCGAGGTTGAGCCAGAATGGCACTTCAGCTATCTATCAATTATGGCATCCATCTCCCAATTTAATCTACATAGTATAATATGGACAAGCTTGGTAGTTTTTCAGATAATCCCAGTACAGGTTCCACTCCCACCCTTACTTCTCCAGTCTCCAAGTTGTAGGTTAGCAATAGAAAGCCTTGCCACCACCATACGAGAGAGTAGGCGCTCTCCTAAGAATTACAGATCCATAAAGTATAAGAAAACCATCTGTCATGGCCCCCCATCAGAATGCCACATCAAGGTATGCGAAATTGAATTTTAAAATTTAGGTTAGAAATAAACACATTATTCTCTGGTATGAGGCTTACTAATATTACTTAAAAAATAGGCACATACTGTAATTATGCTAAGAATATGAAATGTACAAGTATACATATTTGTGTAATATTGTTAATTTTGTACAGGGAAAAGGCGGAGTGCTAAAAACTATTTTAATCAAATTCGATAACAGAACGCATCAGAGAGCACTGAGTTTTTTTTATTTACAATGCATTTACTCGAAGTAATAAGTGCAGTTGGGAAATCTTTTAATATGATTGAAAAGAAAAATATGGGGTATTAACTTATTAGGTTTTATGTCTTTTGTACAGTGATGGAATTGTTGATTTGTAAGGTATATGAGATGAACTCGAGTTTTACAATGTTTTTATAATGGTTTTAAGAATGTGTGCAACAGCTTGATGGGCTTTGGTCCCAATAAATGTATTTTTTTGACTTACTGGATGACACCCACGATTAATCCCTGTCACAGAAGAGGCCTCTGCCTTGTACCACAGAAAAAAATGCAAACACTCTATGGTATGTAATTGTTTCTTATTCATCTAAGCAGAACATTGTATTGTGTCTCCTTCATTTGCTGGAAAGTCAAAATGTGCAGTTGTGGAGGGGGCTTGTTTACATGTGTACAGCTGGTGGCGCATGAGTGGCAGCCAATGAGTATAGCTTTAGTGGAGGATCCATCTTCACCTTTAGATGGGGCTGCACGAGGAGTGTTACCGCTGTGTGTGGTCATGTAGGTTGAGAAACTATACCTTATGTGAATGCATTAGGAGTGCAGCTAAGCAGATAAGCCCTCTTTTACGTAGCTGGTGGAGGATGCCGAAAGCAATCCATTGCAAATGCAGCTTGACTGTGTTTAACGCCTTCGCTGCGGCGGCTATTCTGCTACAGCGCTAAGGGGGAGGCGGGGCCGCGCAGCGATCCCGTGCTCCTGACGGAACCGCTCCGTAACGGCCCGCGGGTGAGCTGTGCTTGTGACAGAACGGTTCCGTCATGACCCCGCCCGCTCTTCAGAACCTCCAGCGCAGGCGCGGAATTCGCGCTGCGCAGGCGCGACGAGCGGGCCGTGACGGAACCTTTCCGTCACCAGCACAGCCCACCCGAGGCTCGTGACGGAACGGTTTCGTCACGAGCATGGGAGGGGTTAAGTGATGCTTCGATACAATTAGTAGGAACAATACAGTGGTCACCAGTGTTGTCAGATGTTTGCCCTTGTTTGGTTATAACCAGCCCAAGGATTATGAGCTGGTTATAATTTATGCCTCATGGAATTTATTTTAAAGACTTTACCTTCTCCTAGTAGTCACATTTTGATGTACTGATGATATAAAATAGCTTGCATATGCCCCGATTGAGCATTTGTGGTCAAGAAAGAGCTGGACATGCTTCGCCCTGTACATTCTGCATTCCTATTTTCTTAAAGACGTGTATACAGGCATAAGGAAGGTGAGCAAAGTGTAAGGCGGTCAACTGCTCCCTAGTATATGGGCAGAGGGTGCCTTCTGAACCCATCTTCTATCTCCTTCTCCCCCACCATCCACTCATGTCCAGCAGATCCAGTTGTAAACTTTATGAGGCTTTCACCTAGATGGCATTCAATTCTCTGTGTAACTCACACATTCTGTGAGTCTGTATGCATTGCACCTGCAGCACTTGACATAGCCTCCTGATCACTTGAAGAAAAACCCAGTGCTAAAATCGCCATATGTAGCACATTACAACTTGCGTCATCAATTAACAAAATTCAATACATTTTGACAGGGACTAATGGATGTTTCAAATCAATAGGCAATAAAAGAATCCATTTGTAGCACAGCTTAAGAGATGTGACATTGTGGATCCTGATTCTAAATGAGGGTATATATTGTAATATATTTGTTTCCAATATTTTTCCATTTTTTAATTATATGTTATTAAAACCTGGGCAATACAGACATGGCAAGGTATAACAAACAGCGGAGGCAGGAGGACTACAATAGCGAGTTGTAGGGTAACTTGCAGTAAAGTTGGAGCAGACAGGGCATTCTTTATGCGACAAGAATCACCCAGCACTCTCATTGTAATATATTGCTATGGATAACTGTGACTAATCTGCACACATAAACCGCTAATTACAGGGCCAAGAAATATATACAACTGTATTAATAAATAATCAATCCTTTCTAGATAAACCTGTAAAATAATACCCTGAGCTATATTACGATTAGAACTTTAATGACGATTAGAACTTCAATCTGTGTAACAGCTCTCCCTTTCTGTGCAAACTAACGCCGAGAAAGTCCTTCAGAGTAATATAAAATCAAAAAAAAGATATAATTGCGTTTCAGGAAAAGGTGCAAATAGGTTTTTATCTGTTTTAATATGAACATCGATTACAGAACAAAAAGATAAATCGTTTTCAGCACTGCTGGCAGCTGCTGCAGAACAGCAGAAGCCAGTGGGAGTATGGGCAAGGATTACAGATTAGATGTTATAAATCCTGCACTGTCCCAGTTAAAAAAAAGAAGCCTAAAACAATACAAGCCCACTACTATACTTACAGTTCAGCTTCTTCTAAGTAATAATGAACATCAATCGCAGCAGAAGACACAAACAATTTTCTTTTACTCAAAAACTCAACTATGGGACACATTATATTTAACAATACCATATACAGCGGCGTGAGATATGTCTCGGAGTACATAATCCTAGGATATAATAGAACTGTATGTGTTACAATTGTTTCCAAGCAGACAAGATGGTTGCTGGACTATATAGGTATACAGCTGTTTATAATATAAATTTCATACTGACAAGATGGCAGGAAGACTATCGAAATTCACGCCTGAGGGGAAACATCCTTTACAACGAAACTTTTACTACGCAGTGCTATTACAACGCAGGTTTTACAACGAAAACCATTACAACGCATTGCGCTGGGGGGCGCTTTAGGATAGGGAATAGATTTAATTTAACATTCCAACACCTTCCCTAGTGTCCACGGGGACTGAAGTTGGAATAGTAAATTAAACTATTCACTATCCAGCACCCCAAAGCGCTATGCGTTGTAAAGGTTTGCGTTGTAAAACTGGCGTTGTAACAGCATGCGTGGTAAAAGCATGCGTTGTAATGTCATACATCCCGCCTGAGATGAATGAAATATGTCATTTCCACACAAACAATATGGGAGATATAACATTTTGATATTCAAGCGTGACAATGCCTGTTTATAATACATTTTTTATAGAGACTAGGGGCATATTTACAAGACGATTGCGCTATTGGAACATCACTTTTTTTGATGTTCTAGTGGCCCAATGAGCTGCATCGTATTTGCTAAGTGGCGTTAAGCCACTTTTTGTGGCTTAACACCGCTTGGTAAATATGGTATGCTTTCATACAGGTCTCTGCGTGAAATGGGCGTGCAATAGGTGTTGCAGTGGGCATTCCACTGCAACACCCATTGTTTTTTTACGCTGCGCCAGATTTACAAGGAAGTGTAAATCTGAGGAAGCGCAAAAAAAGAACGCCATGCAATAGTAGGCTTTAGAATGCTGCAGCGAGGAGAAATACTTTTATTTCTCCTCATTTTTGCTTTTTCTATGTGTGCTATAGAAAGAGCAAAATGCCATTAATGATTGTTTGTGTGCAGGAGCGGACACCTTCTGCACATAAACAATCATTCCCTGCAACGCAGGCACCCTTGCACTAGAGTGCAAGTGTGTCTGTGTTGGCGCTAGGCAGCTATTTTTAGCGCCAGCACGAGGGAAAACACAGGGGTGTGCCATAGTGTTGTGAATATGACACAACCCTGCATTTTGGCAATGGCAGGTGGAATCTACATTTTCTGCAGTTATATATAGTGCAAACCTTGCCCGACGACATATGCGTGCATCACAACACTCACAGAACGAAGGGATATTTGCCAGGCAAAACAGAATACTGAGTTGAGGCGTGGATTCGGACCTGGTAGATCTATGTTAAATTATCGGGACAACAGATGTACTCACTAAGAGACATCACAGTGGTTTTCCCACGTCTATACAGTAGGCCTTGTTTGTGTTGGAATGTTTAGTTGAATGCAGAACTGTCCTTTTCCGGCTCGGACAGTTCTGAAAATAACATGCACGTTCAAAACCTTCCTTTAGTCAAGCTCTGCAGACTCCTTTATGTCAGAAAAAATTATTTCGCACAATAAACGCAATAAACCCCCCCCTTTTGTACCGCTTTTGGCCGCCATAAGTCTGGCAGGGTATGCTCAGACGTGAGTCCCTTGCTCACTTTGCCACTGGATTCAAGCAAGCCGGGCTGAAGACGGCTGGAATGCCAGAAACCAGTCCTCGGTAGCTTGTTTCCGGTCCAGGGAAGACATGGCTTGTCAGTTCGGGCTGGACTGTTCCCATGAGGCACAGGGTCACACTGATTTGCATATAGCCATGTCTGAACTGGGGTGGCAGAGTGGGCTGAAGAACGGTGATGGATTAAACCCAGATCTTTTGACTGGGTGTGAGTGTTTGATTGATTCAGATGCTCCGTCCATCACCACCCCCTTTTGTACCGCTTTTGGCCGCCATAAGTGTGGCAGGGTATGCTCAGACGTGAGTCCCTTGCTCACTTTGCCACTGGATTCAAGCAAGCCGGGCTAAAGACGGCTGGAATGCCAGAAACTGGTCCACGGAAGCTTGTTTCCGGTCCAGGGAAGACATGGCTTGGCGGTTCGGGCTGGACTGTTCGCATTAGGCACAGGGTCAGACTGATTTGAATATAGCCATGTCTGAACTGGGGTGGCAGAGTGGGCTAAAGAACGGGGATGGATTAAACCCAGATCTTTTGACTGGGTGTGAGTGTTTGATTGATTCAGATGCTCCGTCCATCACCACCCCCTTTTGTAAACTGTCGAGGCAATACACGGTGCTGCACCAAAGATGTGTGGTGCAGAGAAGCCTTTTGTATCCCTGTGGCTTGTAAACAGGAGGTCAGCCAACTGATCCTTGGAGATCTTGAAATCTTGGGGTACACCGGGAGGCTGGTTTCAGTAGGGCAGCTCACAGCAGTAGAGCCCTGGTGCAGCAACAGCAGTCCTTGGGCAGTAGATCAAAGCAGGTCAGCAGGGCAGACTTCACAGCTGGGCAGTCCTTCTTCTTGGCAGAGTCTACACGTCCAGAACTGATCTAAAGAGTTGAGGTCTGAGTTCTGATATTTATACCTGGTGCTCACTTTCAAGTAGCAGGGCCTTCTAGAGGTGTCCCCCCCCTTAGAGATGCTTGACATTTCTTATCTCACTGCCCTGGCCCCAAATTGTCTGGGGTCACAATAGACTAGTTTAAAATCCCTTGTGAGACTGCTGCCAACACTTAGCTTCCCTTTGAATCATTGTCTGGCAGCTGTCCAATACACCTAGTCATGTGACCCAGGATGCATGCAGCAGACACCAAATCGTTGGGCAGGAAAATGCCAACTTTCTAAAAGTGACGTTTTCAGAATTGTCAATAAGAATCCGACTTTACATTTAAAGTGGGCTCTTAATTGCAATTCCATAGACACCAAACTTGATATTTCTATGTGCTCCCAATTGTAAGATATCACATATTAAATGTAATAAGATATCCCTATGCTAGCCGAAGGGAGAGGTAGGCCTTGCTGTAGTGAATAAACAAGTTAAAACTTTCTCACTACCAGGACATGTAAAACTTAAAAGTACATGTTCCAGTTTTATATACACTGCACTGCCCTCTGGGCTGTCCAGGGCCTACCCTGGGTGGGACTTCTATGAATTTAAAAAGGAAGGTTTAGGCCTAGCAAAAAGTTTATTTTGGCAAAAAAAATATGGTAGTTTAAAAACAGCACACACAGGCTGTGATGGCAGGCCAGAGATATGTTTAAAAAATCTACTTCAGTGGGTACCACAATAAGTGCAGCGAGTGTACCATGCAGAGATTCTTCCAGGAGTGCAGAGACTCCAACACGAGTGCAGAGTTCTCGCATTCGTAACTTTATGAGTTGTAAGTCCATATGTAAATTGGGTCCAGTGCTTTTTAAGCTTTTATTTATTTTATCTCTGAAAAAAAACTGGTTTGGATCGCAATGATTTAGTCTAGGAGATAACTCTGTTAACAATAGAATGTGTGCTGACATCATATGTCACCGGCCATCTCATCTATTGTGCCTTTTGTAATTCTATCTGTGAAGACATGAGATTTGCACTGTGGGGGTTAAAAATGGTTAGCTTAACCTACGTGACAAATTTGTGCGAGTGTTAGATTTTGGATCCTACTAATACAATTCTTTCATTTTTTCTGGGAGGTTTTCAGTTTTTTTTATTTAATAATGTTGAGAAGATACTCATCTTAGTACTATACAGTAAATTAACAGAGACCTTTTCAGTTATATAGAGAGATTTGTATAAATGGCTGCTGTAAATATTATAGCCAACATGCAAGACAGGCACGTTGTTATTACCAATACTAGTTCAGTTTTGGGGCATATTCACAAACCAACTTTCCCAGCCTGAGCTTGTCCAAATTTGAAAAAAAGCACATTTGCACAGAAATTAATCCACAAAATGATTATGCATATGTGCAACATGGGCTGTATTTATTCAAATTGCCTTGCATAAACACTTCTTCCCCAGTTTAAAATATAGTCAATTGCTGTCCTGTATCAGTCTAGAGTTTCCTACAAGGGAAGGCACGTTCCTGAAAGGGGGCTGAAATATTGCCAGTTCTTATCTGCTAATGCTGGAAAGGGCAGGAAGTACTGAATCACATTTCTAATCATTTAGGGATATAATATAGTTCATTGTTTTCGCATGCTCTTTTTTACATCCTATACATGTCACGGCCAACCACATAGATGAAGTGGGAGTGAAGTGGGAGCATCTATGGAATCCAGTCCAGTGCTTAATTTGTAAAGGAATTAGTGCTGAAGCCCAAAGCACAGCTCAGAAGCTGGTGGCACGAATACTAAAAGCTACATAGTCTTAAATCCACTTCATCCCTCTGTAATCCACTATCAGACACTCCCTGCCTCCTTATCGTGTGCTTGCAGCTTTCTCCTTTTGCTGCAGGTTTTCTGTTTATCTATTCCCACGCCTTTATATTTTATGTGTTTTTCCCTCTCTTGTTCTCTGTAAATATTTGATGCAGAAAAATAAGCGTTGGTCCCCAAAAATGAGGGCTAGTGGGCTCCACCGGTAACCACTGGCTCAAATTAAGCACTGCTTTGACAGTAGCATGCCGCTGTCCCTATAGCTATGTAGCTCTCAAGAGTCAGTAAATATTAGAGCAGCAGGCATGTTCCCACTGCTCTAATAGACAAGAATAGCTTGAATCTACTTGGCCCTCCCATAACTTGTGGCCCTGACTAGGAATTTAGACCTGGGACCAAGGGAAGTACAGCTGCACAATTGCATACCTAAACAAAAAAGCATTGGCAAAGCCAATGAGTCTTTCCCATGAGAGAGCTATTTGCTTTGGCACTGTGTTTTAGCCATTGTGTACACCAGTGTGCTGCTGTTCAGTATGGCTAAAAGTTAATGGCTTGGAGAGGGGTTGATTGAGGTTGAGTGAAATGGAGTAGATTGGCGTAGAGTGGGGTAGTATGGAGTGGAGTGGAGCGGAGTAGATTAGGGTAGATTGGAGAGGGGGGAGTTGGGTAGATTAGTGTGGTAATTTGGAGTGAGGTAGATTCAATGTGGTTACATTGGGATGGAGTGAGGTAGATTGGGTGGAGTGGGTAGATTGGAGTTGAGTAGATTGGGGTACATTGAGTGGGTAGATTGAAGTGGGTGTAGGTAGGAGCAGATTGGAGTAGAGTGGAGTGGGATATATTGGCACAGAGTGGAGTGGGATAGATTGGGGAAGAGTGGAATGGAGTGAATTGGGGTAGATTGAAGAGGAGTTGGGTAGATTGCAGTTTAGTAGGGTAGATTGTAAGTGGTAGTGGGGGTAGATTGGAGTGGGTTAGATTGTGGAATTGGGTAGATTGGAGTGGTGTAGAGTATATTGGGATGGATCTGGTAGAATGGGGTAGATTGGAGTGTAGGGAGGTGAAGTAGATTGGGGAAGGTTGGAGTGGGAGAGTGAGGTTGATTGAATTGGGGTATATTGGGGTGTAGTGAGCTAGATTGGAGTGAGGTATATTGGAGTGAAGTGGAGTAGATTGGAGTGGGATAGATTGCAGTGGGGTATATTGGGTAAAGTGAAGTGGAATATATTGAGGTAGATTGGAGTGGAGAGGATTACAGTGGATTTAAGTACATTAGAGTGGAGTGGGGTACATTGGAGTGGGATAGATTGGGTGACTTATGGTAGGGTAGATTGGAGTGAAGTGGGGTAGACTGGATTGCAATCGGTTAGATTGCTGTGCAATAGGGTAGATTGAAGTGGAGTTGAATAGAGTGGTGCGGGGTAGTTTGGGATGGGGTGGGGAAGATGGGAGCGTGGTAGATTGGATTAGGGTGGTGTAGATTGGAGAGGAGAAGATTGGGGTAGATTGGAGTGGGGTGACGTGGGTTAGATTGGACCACAGTGAGGAAGATTTGGTTGGCATTTAGTACATTGGAGTGACGTGGGGTAGCTTGGGGAGAGTGGAATAGAGTGTGGTAGATTGGGGCAGAGTGGAGTTGGGTAGATTGGGTGGATTGGAGTGGGTAAACTGGATTGGGGTATTGTAGATGGGATTGGAGTGTGTGGAGTTGAAATGGATAGATTGAAGTGGAGTTGAGATTGTAGTTAAGTGAGATGGATTGGGGAAGACTGGAGTGGGGTAGACTGGAATTGAGTGGGATAGATTAAGGTGGAGTGGAGTGGGGTAGATTGGGTGCATTAGAGCAGGATAGATTGGAATTCAGTGAAGTAGATTGAAGAGGAATGATTGGAGTGGGGTGGTCTGGAGTTGAGATGGGTGGATTGGAGTGGAATGGGATAGATTTGAGTGCAGTGGTGTATTTTGGAGTAGAGTAGGGTGGATTGAAGTGGTTTAGAGTGAGGTGGGGTAGATTGCAGTGGGATGGGGTGGCATGGGGTGGAGTGGGGTAGAGTCAGATAGATTGGAGTGGAGTGGAATGATTGGAATGGATTGGAGTAGATGGTGCAGATTTGAGTGGGGTAAATTGGGGAGGGGTAGTTTGGGGAGAGGTACATTTGAGTAGGGTAGATTGAGGGTGGGGTATATTCGAGTGAGATGGAGTGAGGTGGATTGGGATGGAGTGGATTAAAGTGGAGTGGCGTGGATTGAAGTGAAGGGGAGCTGGGTAGATTTGGGTAGAGTGGGGTACAGTGAAGTGGTGTAGATTGGGGTGGAGTAAGGTAGATTGTGGTAGATTGGAGTCGGTGGATTGTGGTAGTTTGAAGCAGGGTGAATTGTGGTGAAGTGAGGTAGATTGGAGTTGAGTGTGGTAGACAGGAGTGGAGAGGAGTTTTATAGATTGCAGGAAGGTTTGGAGTGGAGTACAGTATATTGGAATGGAGTGGGGTAGATTGAAATGGAGAAGGGCGGAGAGTCAAGTAGATTGGAGTGGAGTGGGGTGGATTGGGTAGATTGTAATGGCGTAGATTGAAGTTGATAGATTGGGGCAGAGTGGGTAGGATTTCAGAGGAGTGGATAGATTGGGGTGGAGTTGGGTAGACTGGAGTGGGTGGGGTTCATTTGTTTAGATTAAGTGGAGTAAGGTAGACTGGAGTGGAGTGGAGTAAACAGGAGTGGAGTGGAATACATTTGAGTGGGGTAGGATTGGATCATAGTGTTGTGAATTGTGTTAGATTGGAGTGGAGTGTGGTAGACTGGGTTGGAGTGGGGTAGATTAAAGAGGGGGGTAGATTGGAGTGGGGTGGGATAGAGTGGGTGGAGTAGATTGGGGTGGGATATATTGGAGAGGGGTGGGGTTTATTGGAATAGAGAGGGGTAGATTTGAGTGGAGTTGATGAGGTAGATTGGAGTGGCGTGGATTGCTGTAGATTGTAGCGAAGTGGAGTGGGATGGGGTAGAATGGGGTACATTGGAGTGGAGTGGGTTGAATAGAGTGGGGTAAGTGGTGTGCAGTAGAGGGGCATAGAGTGGAGTAGCGTCACATGTCATAGAGAGTGTCTTACAGTGGAGGGGCATAGAGTGGAGTGGCATATCATATAGTGGAGTGTTGTAGAATAGAGTGGTGTGTCATAGAGTGGAAGGGCAAAGAGCGGAGTGGAGTGGCATAGTGTGGAGTATGTATAGTGTGGTAGCGCACTGCCATTCCAGACAACATATTTTCAATTGAAATGACCATTACATTTGCACCTAAATACTTTTTTACAACATGCAAATGATAATGTGTGCAAATGTCATCACCGAGTGTAATAATATGTTTTGATCGTATTCAAATATTTGTTTCAACCACACTAAACAATTACAAAAAATGTGCTTCATTTATGCTAATTCTGATACATTTTGAAACATCAGCACAGTTCATTTTTTTTTGTTGTGTGCTAGAGAAAAAAACATCCTACACCCTCTTCTTTTACATGGATACTCAGCAGGATTGTCACATAAATTCTCTCACTTTGTAATCAGAGAAAGAAAAGTAAACACAAAGCTCCCTTAGAAGAGAGAGCTTGACATTTGGCCTCTGTTTTTGAGTGCACAGCAAAAGGGCCAAGATACGAACAAGATTTAAAGGCCTGTTAACAAAAAGCGTGTTTGTGGAGGAATACAGTAAACAAGACTTGGGCAACAGGCGAGAGGAACTAAAGCTGGACAACTTAAAGCAAATAAAGCTAGCAAATAAAAAAGCTAGAAAATGTGAGTTACAAACCAAATACCCAATGGTAAGCTACAGGCAGGATGTATTCCTAGGTGAGCATTCTGAATGTCCCCAAGATGTTTTCAGCAAACCAGACAGATGTGCTTTCTGGTAGGCTTCAACCTAAATATTACAAACATTTTTAGCTTTTAAATGTTTGAGTTCCCATCAAAGTAGCAGAAGTGCCTACAAACTACCTTTGAATGTATTTACTTATTTTCGTAGGAAGCAAAAAATTACAGTGAATAAATATACCAAAGTTTGGGTTTGGGTTTTGTTTAGTAAGTACAATAAAAACTTTATTTCGGCAATAAAATGCCATAAAAGCGTCAATACAAAACAAGAACTAAAAGTATATAATTTCATTGGATAAGTAAAAAAGTTTACAAATAAAGCTTAAAAAATCAAATTATACAATACAGTCAATAGTGAAACCCCACCATTATCCCTCGGTACAACCAGACCAATGCATTTTTTAACTCACTAATGGTGTTCCTGGACTATCCTTTTGCTGGGACAGAACCTTAAGGATAGCCCTTCGGGTGCACCACATATTGAATAAGAAACGTGAGATGGAGTAAACAATGGGCAATTGCATATTTGTTTTGAGTATCCTCTATGCTTCAGAACAGCGTTGTGTCCCCAGATTTATGCAGAGTTGGAGTAACCAACGTGCTCTGGCCTTCCTGTACGCCTTGCAAAAAAATAACACATGCAACTCCAATTCATCGGGATAGTTGCAGACCGGGCAACCCCTGTTTGAGGTCCCCTCTCAGTTTCAAGTAAAGGTGCGTAGCGGGAGGACTCCATGCCTGAACTGGACATACAGTTTTTTAGCGATTAAGGGCTGGATTCCATCCAGTACCAGTTCAAGTTTATACCTATTTGTAATAGTCAAGAATTCCATGGTTAGACGGCCGGAGAGGTGTTAATGAGGTACTATTGGGTAGCCTCAAAAGCTGTCTAGTGATGGTATTCTCTATTCTGGTTAGCGGATACGCTGTACAATGGCCCCAAAGTTCTGATCCATAGAGGGCAGCAGGTCTAGCCTGAACCTTGTAAATTTCTAGCACTGGACTAAGTGGTTTTTTGGAACAGTTCCTGTGTAGTTTTAAAATTCCCCCCGTTGTTTGGGTAAATTTCAGTCCTGCTTTTTTTATTTGGGCGGCCCAGTCCATTTTCTCGGTAATAGTCAGACCCAGATAATCAAAAATGATCACTCTCTTGAGGGGTCTGCCATCTAGGCAGGGACTGGGGCGGAAAGATCTGCCTACGTTGAAGGCCATATACTTTGTTTTTTGCAGGTTGATTTCCAGGCCCGATGCTTGCAGAAATCGCTGAAGTTGTCAAGAGTCCTCTGCATTCCCATTGGGGATTTTGCGAGGAGAAGCGTATCGTCCGCAAACATCAGGGCCGGGATCTTTCGTTGCGCTAGCCTAGGGGCATCAATATTCTTCCCTTTGTTCAGGAAATCTATTAACCCATTAATGTAGAGGGAAAAAAGAGTTGGAGCCAGGACACAGCCCTGTCGAACCCCGCTTTCCATGGGCAAGGGGGCAGAGAGTTCTCCGTTCTTTCCATATCTGATACGGGCATAATTGCCCTCATGGAGACGTTCTATCTGATGACACAGGTATTCTGGGACTCCCATATCTCTAAAGGTTGCCCAAAGTTTATCCCTCAGGACCAGGTCGAAGGCAGATTTTAAGTCTAGGAAAATAAGGTAGAGACTGCCTCCCTCAATGGGGACTGTTTTCCAGTATATTGATCAATCGTGGATGTCCTGGTTCGAAACCTGGCTTGGAGGGGGGTTAGAATATTGTGTTCCTCCATCCAGCTTTGTAGGCGCCCCAATAGGACTCAGACAAAGATTTTCTGCCCGAGGTCGATAAGGCTGATCGGGCGGTAATTGCCGGGCAAGAGTGGGGATCCCTTTTTAAAAATCGGTATTATTTCTGCTCCCACCCAGGTGGTGGGGCTTGCCATGCCTTGTAATACAGCGTTGATCAGCATAGTCAAGTACGGTGCCCAGATGGTGAGTTCTGATCGATAGAGACCCTATCCAAACCTGCCACTTCTGCAGGTAGGATCTTCCCTAGTGCACCAGTGGTTTCTCCTACCGAAATTAAGAGGGTGACTTCCATGTTTGTGCCTGTATACCCCAGGGACCTAGCATTTCTTTCATCCCCTCCTTTATCCCTTCTATAGAGGGTTTCAAAGTGTTCCCTCCAAACAGTTTCATCAATGTTTGGTTCAATAGCCGGTTTACCAGCCTTGGTATCATTATTTATGATTTCCCAGAAGGACCTCAGATCGTGAGTGTTTAATGCAATTCTGAGGTCTTCCCATTTTTGGGCTTCCCAATGATATTTAGCTTTTATATGCAGCTCTAGCTTTCTTGATTTCAACGTTGTCGTTACTTTTAATGGCAGTTATTAATTGTGTTTTAGCTGCTCGGCAGCTGGCTTTGAACCATTTGTGTTTGGGCATTTTAGGGGCTCTCTGGGTTTTATTTTGATTGAAAAAGTGGTCAAAATGCCAACCAAATCATGGTGATTTTGTGAAATCTTAAGGAGAGAGTTTGGTGTCCAAGGTCCTCTCTTATTTGGGAAGTGGCTAAAAGGTAAGGGACTACTTGATAGTAGATTTTGGCCGTTTTATCTTGAGATTGGGAAAACTCAACCCAACAAGCTCTTCTCCCACCATTGGTATGTGTCAGGCTTTGCACTGATGATTGAGGATCAACCTGGGACGTAATAGTGCATGGTGATACTATTTCTAGAATAAGAGCATTGTGATCACTCTCATGTCGCGGGGTGATTTTAAAATCTAGCACCTTGTGCCAGGACTGCATGTCTAACAACATGTAGTCAATGATTGAGGTGTGGCCTGGTCTGTTATAGGTCTGGTTTCCAGGGCTATCTGATCTGGTGCGACCGTTACATGTTCTTACGGAGAAGTTCAGGGTAAGAGCTTGGATCTGGAGTGCTAATGGGGTCCATGCCCTTACTGGAGGAATATTAGGTTCGGGAACTGACCAATATTGATCCTCCTCCTCAAATTGGGCCCTGGACAAACCAACAAGCGTCTCAAATTGGCAATTAAAGTCACCGCCAATAATTATACCCCAGTGCTATGGAAGAGTTAGAAGTAAGGTGTTGAGTTGTTCTAGGCTAGTGGACTCCTGGCCCCGGGGGGGTCGGGCGAGAGTAGATATTTATTAGCAGGATACTTTTTTTGACTGGGTTGTTAGTACGCAAAGAATATCACAGGATGCACATAGAGAGGACATTTCTAAGAGATAATTTAATAACAATACAATTGGTGAAAGATTTTTCTTTCCGAGTGCAGTGGTTCTAAGCCTTTTGACTTATGGGAACCTCCACTGAATCCCTAGTGGTAGCCAGGGACCCAAGCGTAAACAATTTCTACGATTTGAACCTCAGAACAATACCCAAAATAGTGAAACAAGTATAGATAGAACACATACATAAATTATTTGATTTTCTTTTAATTCACAAACAAAAAATATACAAAGATCAAAAATGTAATTTTAATTTTAATGAGGAGGTTGGAGCTTAAAAAAATGCAGTTTTATTTTTAAAAGATGAAGCGCTATACCAGACTATAGCATATGACTTTGTCTGTTTTTGCGTTTAATACATGCTCTGTTTTTGCCCACACATACCTATGCTTCAAATGAGGCAACCAATTATCCATACTAGAGTCTGTTTACTGTAATTGCACTGGTACCACAAATCATGCTCAGGATACCAACTTCATTTTTAGCTTCAAATTTTAAAATCCTTCACACTTAAGGAGAATTTTAATATTATTATTTTTGCTTTTTTTATTTATACTTACTTTATTAATGTTATATTATTTAATTGTGTAGAAGGTCGCAGACCTCTGTGCTGACTTTTCAGATTTCCAGGGGTCTACAGACAACAAGTCAAGAAACACTGTCCTAACGAAATAAGAAAAAACGACTAAATACTTTGGTTGAGAGATTTTATGAATTTACTCTGAATATAACTTGCTCAGATTTATTGTGAGGTTATGTAAGTAAAATAATTGTACAATTTGGGCTTGGGGTTTGGATGTAAGGTATGCCCCACATTTACACAGAATGTAGCTGCTCAGATAGGGCACTGAATGAAAGCTTTTCTGCTGAGTTCTATGCAACCTGCCAGATACATACATGATGGATATATTGAAGCCTTTCATCCTCCCGAGGAGCATACATTAAGCAACTCTAACTCGTGTACAAGTAACAGTTATTATTTCTGACTATGTATGAAAAGGCCAATCTGTAGTAGCAAGAACCATAAAAAGTGACTATTGTAAGAATCACTAAGGATCATTCTGACCCTGTTTAATTATAGTGTAATATTGTAACCAGTAATATGCTAAACAAATTCTTCAAATCAAATTGGATTATTTCACTTCGCACTCCACCGCAGAGTTCCGGAAACTGCAAATCTGTCACGCCGTTTGTCTGGTCCTTTCTTGGAATGCAGGATAAGGTAAAGGCCCAGCCATAGCGAGGGTCCAATCTGAAAGTGCTGCATCTGGTTCCCTGGCGCCTTCATGGTACCGTGCACTCATGCAGAGGGTATGTCTCAACAAGGCCTAACCTGATTCTCTTGTCGCCCAGGGAAAGGCAGAGGAGTGATTTGATTTCGCTACCAGCACGACAGAGGATCCATACTATAAACTAATTTAAGGGCTGCAAAATACCATCTGCCATTCTGACAAAAGCAGGCAACGTAATTGATTGACAGGCCTCGTGCTCTGAGCACCACTGGGGGAGCAGAGCACGTCTCCTGGGAGGGGGTCAAGCAGCTCGATGTGACAGAGATACAGGGACACATCCTGTTCCTTCATTCCAGCAGGGTCATCCAATAACTCCCCTGGCACAGCTCGGTGCCGCACTCAGAGGAAGGACCAAAAACGTGCACTTAGATTGTAGCTACTGTCAGTGGGGTAAATAGTACATTATGCAAATATTATGCAAATGTGTGCTCAGCAAGTAAGCTATGAGACACGCAATGCTTCACCAAAACTTAACAAATCGACTCTGTAGATTTGGAGTAGATTTATATTTTTTTCACATTTGAGCACTCACCGTGCACTACTTATGACCTCACATATTACATCATTCATAAAATATTCTGTATCATTGCTAACATTACTGATGACATCTAAAATGTTATTAGTGCAAGTCATATCAGCCTGCAACTGAATAATATAGCACTCTTCGCACACTGTTCCCACCACCATGTCTTAGTTCTCTAGGCCCTAAGACTTACACATGCACACTCTGAAGAGTTTGCACCTTCATGTTGGCATCAGATTAGGCCTGGTTTGTCTGTAACATGAATTACTGGGAACAAATGTCGCTGTAGCAGGTTTGCAGAGGTAATTCTGCAATCCTTCTGAAAATTCATTCTCACATGAGCAAATACGCACAAGTATATTTACTCATTCATAAATTCCCAAGCCAAAGCCAAGGCATTTTAAACTTAATGACTCCTTCTTTTTTCAATTTTTTTGAGTGGATAATTCTCTTCCTCTACATTCCCAACATTTTTGGGGTTATTCCCTGCCCTGTTGGTTCTATCCCACAGTGCTGAGCCACCCTTATAGTATTTGTGTGCCCAAGAAATCTCACTTCATTCCTACCCTGAGAAGCAATTTACTCTTCCCCGTCACAGGAGTAAAACTCTGATGATTTCCATATAGCGAAGGGGTCACGAAAAGGGCACACATAAAAACAAATATGTTTTCTGATGTGCAAAAAACTTTCAAAGAATTCTCACCTTGAAATACCCACTCCCCTGGGAATAGATCTACTCACATAAAAATGTTCATCTGAGTAAATATTTTTACAAGTGTAATACATTACAGTAAGGCCATGGTACTGGAAAAGGGACAATCGATGGGACCTGGTGTGCGAAACCCTGCGGCATTCACAAAGGAAGTACTGCAGCTGCTGATGCCAACTGCAAAGTTTATTCAGATAATTATCCATCATCCATATACATGCAATACAACACATATTCAACAAAATAAATAAAACAAATACTTCTAAATTATATTAAAATCCCATGAATCCAATGGGTATTTTAATCCATGCAATGAAACTCAACAGAGTGCTTAATACACACAAACATATAAGTATTGCTACAACCACCTAAATAAATACCTGAAACAGAAAAGGGCGATATCATCCATGCTTTATTCATAACATATCAATGCTTTGTGATGGCACATGGCACCCACAACCCAATCACGTGATTAGACTGCCCTGTGCAGGTGTTAAATATTCAGAAATTTCAAGTTATTATTATCGGTAATTTCCTGGTCACTAGTAGCAACTGCTTGCTTGAAAAAAGTAGACAACTTTTACCAGTAACCTGTCTACTCGCCCTACTATACCTATATGATGCATACCTATTTTTAACATTGTAACCGCTACCTTTAAGCTATAAATATTGCAATGTAGGCAGTCGCGGCCTGTGCAGGTAAGAGCGGTGGGGCCAGATGTGTGGGGATTTCAACAGACGACGAGGATAAATGAATGATTTATTTAATTTTCCCTCATGATCATCTGTCGAATCCCCCGCAACTTAGCCCCACCACTCTTACCTGCACGGGCTGCGGCTGAATGCAGGTGCGTTGCAAAATGGAATTGAATGGAGTGAATGCCCTAGCTGATAGTAACATTCACCAATAGATATCTTGATGCTAAAAGTGCCTGCAAGGACGAATGGGTGTGATCCTATGCAGTCCATCCATGCTTATTTATACTCCTGTGTGCAGCAAGGAACTTTTGTAATAACAACCACATTAATGTTCTGTTCATGGGCACCTCACTGAGCAGAGCCCCTTTTTGTGCACTAGGTAAGTACATAGAGTGCAGCGTGAAGACCTGGGGAGTAGGGAGCAGAAGGATTATTCTTCCCCTGGCCCAGCGCTTTTTGAAGTAAGTTATTATAGATTTTTAAAACAAAGCTGTCATCTTCATTAATAACAGGGCAGCCAACACGGCTAATTCCACTATATGTAAATGCGAAAAGAACAAATGATGGATGGAATGTTGAACAATGTCAAACACAAGGAACAAAATAGGGCCTTGACTCTACTCAGTAAGGCTGAGTCAAAATAGGAAAACCAACACAAATGCCAGTACTGACGCTGATTTGTGAATTAATCAATCGTTGGTACCATTGCTAATCAGTCAAAGGTGCCATGAAGCATGAATTCAAAAAGAGTTACAAGAATTGTATTATTTTCCAGCTTTTGATTATTTTTTCAGCGCATATATACAAGAAATAATACAAATAGATAATACACCAATATCACAACAAGCAAGAATTCAATTAAGTCCTTCATCCATAGCAACACTTCTCAAATCAGACACTACAAGCAAACCAACTTATCTTTCATCCAATCCTCATTCATTCCTGAAACAAAAACCAGCTCCACACACTCACAAGACACAACATTGGGCCACGCCTCATTCAATTGTCATTAATCAACAATGGCAGGACCCAAAGAAGAGCAGCATGCCTGTAGCTAATATTACAAAGTAATCTACTTTCCGTGATTTTACCCACTATCTCCAGAAGAAAATCAGCACAGTTGTAATATCACAATACCAAACATTTTCAACAACAATTTAAATTGTACAAAGATCAATTTGGCTACAGATAGCGTAAGGTTGACGTGTTTCGAACCCTATTAGTTAGCAGGGTTCTCCTCAAGCCCAAACAATCTTGCTCAAACTAGGAGTTGAGACAGTTCTATTCTTCGTCTATCACAAGTGTCTTTTATATGTCCCCCAGTCCTTATGATCCAGCTCCAAGAATTGCAGACCGTTAATCTTATTGGAATTTCCACGTGAGGCCATCAATATATTGGGTGCTATTCCTGATGCTTCTCAGCGCGGTAGCTTGAGCCTTAAACAGTCAGACACCAGCGTTTGAGTTTCTTACCGGCGTCGCTCGACGTGATGGTCCCGCAATGGTTAGCCCCAAGGGAAAAACCCAGCTTGAACTACCAGGCCAGGTCCTCCATGGACAGGTAAACAAGCATCCTGGAACCAGTTTCAGGGTCTCAACTCTCATCAGCCAGGTTAGCTTGAATCTAGTGATACAGTGAGCACGGGTCCCATGTCTGAGCATACCTTCCGACTTAGGGCAACTATTGCAAAACAAACAAATGATGGACAGAATGCTGAACATTGTCAAACATTCATCCCCAGTCACAGATATGGGTTAAATACACAGTTTTTTGCTCACCATGCCACCCCAGTTTGGACACAGCCATGTGCAAATCAGTCTTAACCTTGCTCCCCATGAGGACAGTCCAACACGAACTGCCAGGCCAGTCCCTGCCTGGATTGGAAACAAGCATCTGTGACAGAGGGTGAATGTTCGAGCATTCCGTCCATCATTTCTTTGTTTTGCTATAGCCATACTAAGTGGGAAGGGCATCTTCAGAAATGGGTCCGGTGCTCTCTGTGCCACTTGATTCTAGCTAGACTGGCTGATGAGGGGTGATACCCGGAAACCAATCCAAGATGCTTGATTTCCTGTCCAGGGAGGACCTGGCTTGGCAGTTCAGGCCAGACTGTTCCCATGGGGAGCAGGGTCAAGAATGATATGCATATGGCTGGGCCAAAACTGGGGAGGCATGGTGAACAAAAAAACGATGGATTTAATCCAGATCTATGACTGGGGGTGAATGTTTGACAATGACCAGCATTCCTTCCATCATTTGTCTGTTTTGCTATAATTCTACTACATGAAGCCAGGTGCTGATCTGCAATTATTTTCCAGTACAGGGCTTCATTGTAAACTTTGACATAGGTTCTCCTAATATGAATGGCCCCACATTGATTTGACGTCCGGGGCCCCAGAAAAACGTCTGACATGTCTGGGCCTAAGTGTTTTATAAGTCTGTGCAAACATGTTCCTCCTTCACGAATGAGCCAACTGATGCATCTAGTTCCATTTCAGGTGCTCTTGTTCTGTTACTTACGGAATTTTAAAAAATGTCACCCGATCAGTCCAAAAGACTACAAGACTAAAGATACCTCGGTGGAAATTAATTTCAACTACATAGGCACTGTGTGTTAAGTATGTGGTGCACAAAATGATCCCACTCAGCAGTGTGCCGGCCATTTGTATTCATGTCCTGTGAGATTTGCCTTAAGTGCTATATAATGAGCTGTAAGCGGGGAGGGGACATTGCAGTGCCGGCAGGAGTGTGCTTCATCAGCTGCACTTACAACTTAGTTTGCTTGAGAGAAACAGCAGCAAAGTCTGCAGAGAAATCTCCTCTCCTAGGGACTGTAATCTTACAAAGGCGTTGTGGTCTTTGGTGAATGGTAGCTGTGTTTACTAATCCAACATACAAAATGGAGGAGGGATAATCCCCTCTCGTGGAGGCTTCTGTACTTCAAACTGGAATGAAATTACAGTAATGTTTCAAATGTCGCTGTGTTGTGCATTCTTTTACAGTTGCCAATAGCCAAAGATTGCATAGTTGACTAAGGCGGACCACTGTGCTGCCCCACGTTAGATCGTTTAGGGCCAATAGGGATGTGTGGATCAGGGCAGGAGCGCGCTCCTTCTCCCGAGTGGTGGGTACGTGGCTCGTGGAGGACTTAAGGCCCTCAGACACATACATATGGTAGCAAGTTTTGTATAAGAAACAGGTTTTTTTAATTACATTTTGTTACTGTTTACTGCATAAATGAAGTAACACTGTTCAGGGTTTATCAAAGTGAGCAAACACCCTTAGAGTTTACATGTGTTCACCCGGGGGATGGGCTGGGACAGGTTTACACGGATGTTTGTGACACACAACGACTGTATCTAACTGGGAGCATAGTACACGCCCAGCACAAGCAGTAATGAGCATGGCTATATTAACTGAACAGGAAGTTAGGAGGGTCGGAGGCCCCACACCCCACAGACTGTATGTCTCAACAGCACACACTAATAGAAGCTCTTGGAGAATGGCTACCTGGAATGTGTGGGCCTAAATGAGCAAGTGAAGTGATACAGGGTGCCCACATACCAAACAAAGCGGGCATTTACAGTGGTCTTCTTACAGGAAACACACTTAACAGATGTGGAGGCATACAAGCTGTGCCGGAAGTGTAGTATCCAGATGTATTCCTCCGCAGTCATCCTACGCCCTATGGGTGACTCTGTGGCTAGCCTTCGGAGTTCTCTTCCAACACCACGGTTCAGAGGTAGAGATACTGTACGGGCATGAGATCTGGTTTATTAATGTTTATGTGCCGAATGTAAATGACGGACAGTTTTTCTGGTGACTACTGGAACTGCTTGCGCCATATGTAATAATACCAATAATAAGGGTTGGAATATTAACTGCGTTTTCCATGGTGAGCGGGACCGGCAACCTCCATGCACAACAAAAAAGTTACACAATGCTTGAGGAAGGTGCTGGATAGCATGATATCCTTTGATATGTGAACAGTGCTTCACCCAGATGGGAAGGAGTACGCGTGACACTGAACAACTCACAACACATATAGCAGATGAGACCGCATACTGGTTACTGACAGTGAACCACACAGAGTAGAGGAGGGACGGTGCCACTATAGATACTTGTCTGACCATTCTCCACTGATCATTGACTGCTCGGGAATGCGAGGTAGGCCCGTGATGCCCACATGGAGGTTATAACTGGAGATACTACTGAATGCTAAGTTCAAAGCAGAAATGAAGGAGCATTTGACTGTATATTGTGAGTAGAACAGGGGCAAGTCATACACTAGGGCCGTGGAGTGAGGAGTGTTTAAATGTGTTTAAATGTGTGGTCAGGGGGAGTGCATCGTAAAGACAGTGGGAATAAAGAATGCGCAAAGATCTACTGTAACATGAGGATTCAGTGATGGCTCTCCAAGCTTGTCTGAGCATATGCAGACAGTCTCCTGGTCATAGGTTTCTGCAATGGTATGGGCCCCTCACAGGGAGGTCATATCTTGATGACTTCACAAAATGTGTGTTAGCATATACACATTTTTAACCGCTGGAAGTGAGTTGCATATTTGTAAGACAAGCCTTAAATACAAATTTAGGTTACCATCAACCACAAAAACTAGTAAATACCGCTATACTTCCTTGCCTTACCGACATACCTCTTTTTCATATCTACACGTGATGGACCCTTCATAGCAGGGAGTGCAGTGACAACAAACTTCTTAGGCTTTCTCTGCCCTGTGCCTTTTTCTTCACTTCCTTACGTCCATGCATGGTTCACGTATATCTTCCCTCAATTTAAATCCTCGTTGAACTTGAGGTCAAATTACTTGAAGAAGAGATCTACAAAGATATGGAGCATTTTTGCTCACTCCCTGTTCTGGTGCACTGTGCAATGCCTAGCACCAATGCATGCACCCTTCCACTGTGGTGCAAGGTTGCCTGTGCTATGGGCTGGATTGTTTTTGTGCTGGGAGGGATTCCTTCTTGCACAAAAACAACACATAGAGGCATATTCCTAATTCTATGTGTGCTGCAGAATGCCCTATGCCAATTCCTCATAAATGAGGCCTACAGTTTTCAAGTCCCTCCTAGTCCCATACAATCACAGTGAATAACTAATTGGAAATCAACCCTATAAAAACTAAAGTCATACCGCTGAGACGACGAATAGCGAAAAATGGGAAATGGTGTCTAAACGAGTCCAACATTGATGAATTCACAATATACATGTCGCTAGGGTTCCAATTGTACAAAGAAAAGTCATTGTTGCAAAACCTGAATCCCTAAATTTTGCTTTCTCAAACTTGAAGAAAAGATTATGAGGCCTCAATTTAAAGATGCTGATGTCAGTGATCAAATCAAAATTGATTCCAACTTTATCATACGAAGGCGAGATAATGCTCGTTGAAGATGCGGACTTACTGGAGAAGCTTGTAATACAAACGTACAAAAGAATGTCTCAGATCCTAAAGTCTGCCTCCACTGCCCAGGTAAGATTGGAATTTGCCTTGGTAAAACAATCACAAGAAGCCTTTGTTAAGTGCTGTCATCAATTGCAGAGTGTCCTGAAGGGATCACTGGCTAGACTCATCTGGGCAGAGATAAACATGGCAAGGGAAATCTGCCAATTACCTACAGGAAGGTATACAGACTCTTGGAATCCTAAACTTATGGCAACTGAACATGAGTGACCATACTTTCAAGAAAAGTGTGAACTAGTGCATACCGCAGAAAAGCCGGTTAGACGCTAAAGCTACACTGACAAAACATTCTCTTGGGTGGTTAGTAATAAACTCATATAATAAGAGAAGGGACCAGTGCTGGCTTGTGCCACTGACTATGAAGAAGGAACTGATCAAGATGTGATTTGGATGCCTTCCCACACGTGATTTCACCCCCAAGTGGTAGAAGATGCCCCAAACGGAAGATGCATTCTTTTGCCTGATGACCGCTTGTGTCGTCAGGCAAATAAAACATTTATACATGTATTCTGTGTGTGCCCTGACCTGCTAGTACACTGGAAGTCACTGCTGTACAAGGAGTTCTTAGCCTTAGATGTTAAAACTTGCAGGAGGGCGGCATAGAGGCTTTAAATCCCCAGAATGTTATGCTGAAAATCGACTGGTGCCGTTTTTTGCAATTTTTAACACAGATACCAGTCTTACCTTCAAATCTGTTCATGCGTTAGAAAGAGATTATTTAATACTTCTAATTCATGATATACTGCTAGGGACAGAATAAGAGAGCCATTGATCCCTATCCCAGAGCTGCTATTAAGCCTCAATTAAAGGGTTAGTCAGGTGACGACCACAAGGAACTCCTCCTGGATCCGGTTCACCTTGGGATGCTCAGATTGCACAGTAAGTGCTATTATGCACAGCTTCGTCTAGGCTTGCACTAGGCACTTTCAGGCTGGCAGGAGCCCTTTAACAAGTTTAACCCTTCTTGCCTCTTTGCACAGTCCTGTCAATGCTCCCCTTAAGCACTTTGATAATGCTTTTTTGCACAACTGCACTATGCACGCTGTACCGTCGTTCTGGGCACACTGCACTAGGCACTTTGATCAAGCACTGCGCTCACAGGTGATAGGAGCGTTTTAACATGTCCAAACTGCATGTGCCTCTTTGCACAGTTGTGTTAATGTACAGCTTTTTTTAAAGCACCCTGATAATGCCTTTTTGCACAGTAATGTCAAGTGTGTTTTAAGCATTCTGATAAATATGTTTGTGCGCTTAACCCCCAGCAGGCTGATAACTCGTTGTAAAATGTTACATTGTCTATGCTCCTGTGTATGGTAAATCAGGGATGCATGTTGCACAGACTGTACCATTAGGATTCTCTGTGAGCCCAGGATCATATATCTATTGTCGTGTTTTATAATGTATTCCTCGTGACTCCCCTGTGCCTGCTTACACAACGCAGGAAGGCCAGTGATTATTAATTAGAGAAAAAATCCCACATTTTGATCCTGTTATTTGAACAATGAGATTTATTGAATTGCTAGTTTATCCGTCTGTGTATGGCGTGTTTTTCGATATGGTTCTATGCGCCTCAGATGGACACATTGATGCTTAGTCAGCCTGAAGCAGAGATGAATTGATTTTTATGTGTTTTTTTCATGTTTTGTGTTGGTGACTAAGTTGTGAAATTTGTGTTTGTTTCTGGTTTTTATTAACCAATAAACTAAGGGGCTTATTTATGAACCCTTGCGTCGCTTTTGCGCCGCCGGTGCTTCACTTTTTGTGACGCACCAGTGGCGTTAAAAAATGCACCATGTTGCGTCATATTTACAAAGTGATGCATCTAGGTAGATGCGTCACTTTGTAAACCCCTGCACCACATTATACCTCCGCCAGGTATAATGTATGCAGGGTGGACGTTCCGACGCAAGTAAGCCTCGTAGAAGTGGCGCAATGAAATCTATGAGATTTCGCCGCGCTACTTCTAGGACACAAATGCGTCAATATCTTACGCCTGCCTCAAAGCAGGCGTGAGACTGACGAAGGCACATTGAAATTGGACTTGCCCATGTTAAATTACCCATTGCTGAAGTTGCGTCACTTTTGTGACACACTCCAGCAATGCGTCATTTTTGCACCTTCAGATACGCCAGAAATACTGACGTATCTGTAACTCTTTGCGCTATGATGCGTCATATTGTAAATATGACGCATCCAGCATGTCGCAAGAAGGGCGCAATGAAAACAATTGCTGTTTTGAGGTTATGAAAACTTTGCAGTAATTTCAGAAAAACTCAGTACTTTTTCTTTTTGAAAAAGTCGTCTGTTTGGAGTTTATTCCTCAAAGATCAGGATGGGCTCTCAGAGATTTAGGTGTCTCCCATCAGCTTTGCTTCCTAGCAGAAGCTGGTCGTTGATATCACAATTAGTCTAATGTAATTGCTGAGTGTTGACAGATTAAGTGATGGATGCATTCCACAAAATGATAAGATGCTGGCATCATGAGGCTGGTATTGGGACCATGGTCTGGGACAGTACAGAGAGCAATCCATGCATACATCAGGATATAAAGGGAGCAGAATGTCAGGACTGAGGCTGGGTGCGCGGCCATGATGATAAGGTTTCACTTCTTCACTGCTTCCTATTATCATCCTTTGACCCTGATGAACAGCAGGTATCAGGCGGACAGATGGAGCGGCCTGTCAGCAGCTGGTAACCAGAGGAGTCGGAGCCATTACTCTCCCCATCACTGGGGCTCAGCTGCTCCATTCAGCCTCACAAAGGCATTCCCAGCTAGGGCAGACACGCCCCCCTCACCATTGTACAGAGGGTTCAGTCAGGCTGAGGGGCAGGAGGCTTTTGAAGTTGGGCTCTGTTTTATTGCTGAGTGTCTGTGCTATTGTCAGCCTTTCTTTGCTGAAAATGTCCAGCACAGCGTTGATAAGTTCATCACAATCATGAAACACATCCAGTGACCTGTATGTGCACTAATATATGTATGGACAGACAGACGGATGGATGGATGGATGGACGGATGGATGGATGGATGGATGGATGGATGGATGGGTGGGTGGATGGATGGATGGATGGATGGATGGATTGATTGATTCCCCTGCTATATTCTGTCTAATGTATTTTGCAGGGGTTACATTAGGGAAATCTAAGAGTTTCTCACATCGAAGGAAACTGATTATGTTGCCGTATGTAGTTTGATATTTAAAATTCTTGAGTCCTATTACATAACATGTGCAGGATGTGTGAGTGGCACAATTACCCAAAAGAGCTGGTTGTGTAACTTTTCTTTTTTTTCTCTGTTGGAACTGGCCCTTTTTGCAGGGTCATCCCCAAACTTTTTGCTTCTTCCTCCCTTATTTTTCCTGACCCGTGGCTGTTGGCAATAGGACTCTGAGCACTTTACCACTGCTGACCAGTGCTAAAGTGCATATGCTCTCTATGTAAATTGTTATCATGATTGGATATACATGTTTGGCATATTTGTATCACCATGAAGTCCCTAGTAAAGTGCACTGGGTGTGCCAGGGCTGGTGATGACAAATGCTACTAGTGGGCCTGCAGCACTGATTGTGCCACCCACAGGAGTAGCTCTAAAATGGTGTCTCGGGCCTGCCACTGCAGCGCCTACGGGCAGTTTAGAACTGCCATGTCCTCCTGGTCAGTATCCCCACTGACCAGGCCTAACCCTTCCCTTTTCGTGCACATCAGTCACCCCTATGGAAGGCCCAAGGTACCCCCCTGGGCAGGGTGCAGTGTATGTGAAAAGTAGAGCATGCACTAGTGCAGGTACCATGCTCTGGTAGTGAATTACAGCCATTTTCGTTTTTCGCTATTGTAAGGCTATCTTGCTCCATAGGTTAACATGGGGGATGCTGGCTACAGTGGTTAACAGCATTTCTTCCCATAGGAACAAGATAGGACATAAGTATCTAGTATCCCTGAACTCAGAATTTAATAATACATCTTTTAGGAAAGGTGGTTTTTAAATCCTGTGTTTGAGAACAGCACTTTTAGAAAGTTGCTGTTCTCTTGTCTGACCCTTCTGTGTGCCTGGGCCTGTTTGTGTATTGACTGTCTGGTTTGTGAGTGACAGGGGCTGGGGAATTCCCCCAGAGGCTGGATGAGTCAGCACTAGGCTGACTGAAGCAATTGCAACCTGAGTGGTGGGAGGAGTTAGCACCTGGGCTGAATAGGGCTGTGCCTGCCTGCCACAATGCTGGCTCCACCTCCTGCTGGGCGGCTGAGGACCCTGCCCCTCACTCTGAATGGAAAGATGCAGCCAGCAAAACAAAGTGCTCTGGATCCACCCAGAACTGGTTCAGACCGGGCTCAGGGCCCACATGCACAGAGAGAACAAAGACTTTAGGGGTATAAGTACAGGACCCCTGACAACAGAAAATTAGATCATCCTGGAAATCAAGAAGGAACCTCTGCCAAGGAGAAAGCTGACTCTGAAGAAGGAAGACTGTCCTGCTGTTGCTCTGCTGGACTGACCTGCTGTTGCTTTGCTGCCAAGGAGAGGGGAAGGACTTTGCTGTGAGCTGTGTCCCCTGTTTCGAAGGAATCTCCAAGGGCCTGAGAAGAGCTGGCTCCCTGTTTTGAAGTCCCAGGAACAAAAGGGCTTCACCCCCAGTCTCCTTGAACTCTGCTGAGAGAGTTCTGTCCTTCCTAGAGTGCTTGATCCAGTTGTGGGGCCTCTGGAAGTTGAACCTGAGCTGGGAAGCTTGAGACTAAGCTGAGAAACTTGTGAAGCTGAAAAGTGTCGCATCGCTCGCTTGCGGAGCGCATCCCCGACAGTGCGAGAAGTTTCCCGCCGCTACGAAGGTCGAGATCGGCGCAGCGCCTGACATCGCTGCCGGAGCCGTCGCACCCTTCGTTTGCGGGACGCACCAGACCGGTGCGGGAGAATCGAACATCGCTGCGAGTGTCGTCACAGAGCCTGTCGTCGCTGGGTGAGATCGCCGCACCGCTTGCTTGCGGACCGCATCACGTCGCTGCGAGCATCGTCGCAGAACCATCGCATCGAGGAGCTGCGAGAGAGAGGATCACCGCTGGACCGCGCATCGTCGCCCCGGAGATCGTCGCAGCCCCTACGAGACCATCGCATCGTGCCTTTGCGAGAACAGTCTTCCTACGGAACCTACGCACCGGAATCTACGCAAGCGGCCTTCCTCCCCATACAGACCGGATTCGTCGCAACACGCCCGCTGCTGCAGCGGGGCTGTCGCATCGCCTCCCCAGGGTCTCAGGAGTAACGCATCGCTTGTTTCCACCGCACCAGCTTCCTGCTTGTGGAACTTTGTTGCATCTAAAAGGTACTGTGAGTAAACGTGACGCAACTGTGAACTTTTCACGCATCTGTGGATTATTTTCACGCAACTTAAAGAACTTTGATTACAACCTGAAGAACTCGTTTGAAACCATATCCTTGAACTGTGTATGTTGGATTTTTGCCGTTTTGGTCTTGTGTAGTTTAGAATAAATATCTTTATTTTCCTAAACTGTTGTGGAATCAGTTTGTGGTGTTTTCACTGTGTTACTGTGAGTGTTGGTACAAATACTTTACGCATTGCCTCTGGTTAGCCTAGACTGCTCAGGCCAAGCTACCTTGAGGGCGAGCAGGGGTTATCTTAGAGGGTTATCTCCTTGCCCTGACTAGAAGCAAGGGTCCCTATTTGGACAGTGGTACTTACCTCTGCCAACTAGAGACCCCCAGTTCTAACATTGGTGGCAGCGGTGGGATTTGAACTTGTATTTGTACTTGACCCACAGTAATTGGTGTACATCACTAGTGAGTGCAGACCACTACGCCACCGCATACTACTGGTTTTTGATTTTTTCTATTTTTGATCGTAACCCTGAAAGAATCCAAGCATCATGTCTCAGAATGGTAAACCAGCAAGTGATGTTACAGAACTGGAGTTTGATATTGAAATGTTAAGTGATTACAAAGTAGGTCAACTCAGGCAGTTCTGCAGGAACTTTGGATGCCCCATGAAGCGCCGCTCCAAGAAGGAGGAGCTACAGGAGGCCTTAAGGGCCTGGTGGGAGACCAAAAAGGCTGGGGAGAAAGATGATGCAGAAGTGGATGAGGATGCACAAAGGGATGGTTTCAGGCCACAGGATCTGCCTGTGTCCGGAGCAGCCTCAAGGGCTGGCAGCAACCATTCATCTGAAAGTTTTTCCCCAGAGGAGTTGGAGGAAAACCAAAGGGCTAGAGATCATAAATTAGAAATGTTGAGGCTTGAAATGAAGATGAAGCAAATGGAAAAAGAAAGGGCGGCGGAGGAGAGCAAACATGCCCGTGCCCTGGAGGAATTGAAATTGACCTTGGCCCATGAACTAAGAATGAGGAAACTTGAGATGGAGCTCAAGAGGCGTGAGGCCATGAGGGCCTCAGCTGAAGAAGAAACATGGGTAGCTCAAGAGGTGAGCTTTGCTGAGTTGGAGGTGGAGTCCAGCTCAGATGGTGGCAGCATGGTTATGTTATCTAGTGCTGAGAGAAAGGTACAAACACCCAGAGATGTGGCGCCTGACTTGAGGGAGGGGGTCAACATACACCAGGGGGTTCAGGTTTATGATGTAGTTCCAGTGGAGTACAGTTTCCCTGAAGTAGATTGGGGGACTGGCACAGGGGACCATATTCCTAGTGACGGGAGGGACACTCTACTGACTCTAGATGAGAGGTACAGGGAGAGGGATTCCCCCGTGGTAGAAACCTTGGTGTGTGTGTGTGAAGACCAGCCAGAAGAGTGTGGGTTGTGTGACAGAGACAGTCAGATACTGTCTTGCCAGTCTCAGGAGAGTGGTGTGGGGTACTTGTGTGAGGCACTGGAGGGTGAGGCAAAGGGTAGCTTGGTTAACAACTGTGGGGGGCTGTGTGATTCATTCGATGGAGAGCATATTTTAAGTCCCTGTTTTCCAGAGCTATGCCAACACCCGGTGGAGTGTGAGTTCTCTGACCCCAGAGAGCTTGCGTTGGAGGCAGACCTCTTGGTGAATTCCAGAGAGTCTGAGGAGGCATTGGGGAGTGATCCCAAAAGGAGTGGCTTAGATATCTTCCAGACCTGTGAGGTGGAAGAGGTTCAGTGTAGCCCGGTTAGGTCCCAGTGTAGTGGGAGGGGTGTAGGGACTCATGTCCGGTCTCAGTGGAGAAGGAATGAGTGTGGGACGGTGTGTCTCACGGTGCCCGAAACCCAGTCTCAGGGTCTGGAGGGTTCCTTAAGGGAACACCAGGATGGGGACCTAGACTGTACTGGTAGGCCATTTGAGGAGGATCTCCCAGTGTCTGTTGAACGGGGAGTGCCTGTAACCAGGCCTCCATCAGTTCTGGTGTTTGGCAGTGCCGCTCCATTTGGGAGGGTACAGAAGTCCAGACTGAGCGGTGAGAGGGGGAAGGAGTCCCCAGTGAGTGAACCAGTGGGTCAGGGACCAGTCAGAAGGGCTGAGTCTCCCAAGAGTGACCATGGTGACACCACCTCTGTCCTGGGGGATCTTCCCGCACTGTCAGGTGGACAGGGGTCGGGAGATCTGTGCCAGGCAGACTGTCACAGGACACATGAGTTGTGTGTCACCCTCAAGGGGGTACTATGTGAGTCCCCAGAAGTCCTGGCGTGCCAGGCGAGTGTTCCACCGCAGGGGCTGGTCCCTGGGTGGGGAAGCCAGGTTCAGGTGTTGTCTGACCTGGGGGCGTTGGAGCCTAGGTTTTAGGGCCAGGTCCGGGGTGTCCCCCCTGACCTGGAATACCGGTTGCAGGATAGAACCCCTGAACTGGTGGGTGGATGGTGCAGGGTACCTGCCACAGGTGCCCTGACTATTCTAGAAGGGGGTACCGCTCCAGGTGGGAGGGTACAGAGCCCCAAGGAAGAGGAGGACCAGGTGTGGGGAAGCCCACCTCAGCCTCCTGTCCAGCCGCCGGATAAAGGTCCGGGACTGGTGAGTCAGTGCCAGAGTGTCAGACCTGAACTGACAAGAGAGAGAGTGGACAAAGGGTGCCAAGCACCTGGGGCTACTGCCCCCCACCCTCTGATGCCACAGGGGTTTGAGAGCCATGAGAGGCATGAGGCCTGGGTCTCATCCCTGATCACTGTTGGTGGTCACTGTGGCTTGCTGTTGGTCTGTTGGGACACACCTGTGAGGAAATTAAGGTTAGGTGCTGCACAGGTGGTGTCCACAGGTGAGGTGAAGGGTTCCATATGGATTGGCATGGTGGACCCCGAGAGTATGGATAGAGTGATACAACTGGGTTTAGGACGGCGTAGAACAGGACTGCCCTGCTTTTTGGGCCAGGTTCCGTGTTCCATCGCCTTAAGCAGGGAATCCCATCGAGGTATCGTTTGGTCTACCCTGGCTTTAGGCTGGAAGGGGGTTGTGTTGGAACTGGCCCTTTTTGCAGGGTCATCCCCAAACTTTTTGCTTCTTCCTCCCTTATTTTACCTGACCCGTGGCTGTTGGCAATAGGACTCTGAGCACTTTACCACTGCTGACCAGTGCTAAAGTGCATATGCTCTCTATGTAAATTGTTATCATGATTGGATATACATGTTTGGCATATTTGTATCACCATGAAGTCCCTAGTAAAGTGCACTGGGTGTGCCAGGGCTGGTGATGACAAATGCTACTAGTGGGCCTGCAGCACTGATTGTGCCACCCACAGGAGTAGCTCTAAAATGGTGTCTCGGGCCTGCCACTGCAGCGCCTACGGGCAGTTTAGAACTGCCATGTCCTCCTGGTCAGTATCCCCACCGACCAGGCCTAACCCTTTACTTTTCGTGCACATCAGTCACCCCTATGGAAGGCCCAAGGTACCCCCCTGGGCAGGGTGCAGTGTATGTGAAAAGTAGAGCATGCACTAGTGCAGGTACCATGCTCTGGTAGTGAATTACAGCCATTTTCGTTTTTCGCTATTGTAAGGCTATCTTGCTCCATAGGTTAACATGGGGGATGCTGGCTACAGTGGTTAACAGCATTTCTTCCCATAGGAACAAGATAGGACATAAGTATCTAGTATCCCTGAACTCAGAATTTAATAATACATCTTTTAGGAAAGGTGGTTTTTAAATCCTGTGTTTGAGAACAGCACTTTTAGAAAGTTGCTGTTCTCTTGTCTGACCCTTCTGTGTGCCTGGGCCTGTTTGTGTATTGACTGTCTGGTTTGTGAGTGACAGGGGCTGGGGAATTCCCCCAGAGGCTGGATGAGTCAGCACTAGGCTGACTGAAGCAATTGCAACCTGAGTGGTGGGAGGAGTTAGCACCTGGGCTGAATAGGGCTGTGCCTGCCTGCCACAATGCTGGCTCCACCTCCTGCTGGGCGGCTGAGGACCCTGCCCCTCACTCTGAATGGAAAGATGCAGCCAGCAAAACAAAGTGCTCAGGATCCACCCAGAACTGGTTCAGACCGGGCTCAGGGCCCACATGCACAGAGAGAACAAAGACTTTAGGGGTATAAGTACAGGACCCCTGACAACAGAAAATTAGATCATCCTGGAAATCAAGAAGGAACCTCTGCCAAGGAGAAAGCTGACTCTGAAGAAGGAAGACTGTCCTGCTGTTGCTCTGCTGGACTGACCTGCTGTTGCTTTGCTGCCAAGGAGAGGGGAAGGACTTTGCTGTGAGCTGTGTCCCCTGTCTTGAAGGAATCTCCAAGGGCCTGAGAAGAGCTGGCTCCCTGGTTTGAAGTCCCAGGAACAAAAGGGCTTCACCCCCAGTCTCCTTGAACTCTGCTGAGAGAGTTCTGTCCTTCCTAGAGTGCTTGATCCAGTTGTGGGGCCTCTGGAAGTTGAACCTGAGCTGGGAAGCTTGAGACTAAGCTGAGAAACTTGTGAAGCTGAAAAGTGTCGCATCGCTCGCTTGCGGAGCGCATCCCCGACAGTGCGAGAAGTTTCCCGCCGCTACGAAGGTCGAGATCGGCGCAGCGCCTGACATCGCTGCCGGAGCCGTCGCACCCTTCGTTTGCGGGACGCACCAGACCGGTGCGGGAGAATCGAACATCGCTGCGAGTGTCGTCACAGAGCCTGTCGTCGCTGGGTGAGATCGCCGCACCGCTTGCTTGCGGACCGCATCACGTCGCTGCGAGCATCGTCGCAGAACCATCGCATCGAGGAGCTGCGAGAGAGAGGATCACCGCTGGACCGCGCATCGTCGCCCCGGAGATCGTCGCAGCCCCTACGAGACCATCGCATCGTGCCTTTGCGAGAACAGTCTTCCTACGGAACCTACGCACCGGAATCTACGCAAGCGGCCTTCCTCCCCATACAGACCGGATTCGTCGCAACGCGCCCGCTGCTGCAGCGGGGCTGTCGCATCGCCTCCCCAGGGTCTCAGGAGTAACGCATCGCTTGTTTCCACCGCACCAGCTTCCTGCTTGTGGAACTTTGTTGCATCTAAAAGGTACTGTGAGTAAACGTGACGCAACTGTGAACTTTTCACGCATCTGTGGATTATTTTCACGCAACCTAAAGAACTTTGATTACAACCTGAAGAACTCGTTTGAAACCATATCCTTGAACTGTGTATGTTGGATTTTTGCCGTTTTGGTCTTGTGTAGTTTAGAATAAATATCTTTATTTTCCTAAACTGTTGTGGAATCAGTTTGTGGTGTTTTCACTGTGTTACTGTGAGTGTTGGTACAAATACTTTACGCATTGCCTCTGGTTAGCCTAGACTGCTCAGGCCAAGCTACCTTGAGGGCGAGCAGGGGTTATCTTAGAGGGTTATCTCCTTGCCCTGACTAGAATCAAGGGTCCCTATTTGGACAGTGGTACTTACCTCTGCCAACTAGAGACCCCCAGTTCTAACATTCTCCTTTTCACGTAGGTTGATGTAACTCACTGAACTTTGTGGCCCCTTCATTACTACCCAAAGCACTAACAGAAGCACATTGCAGGCACACAGAATGGACAGCCAGCATAAAATAAAGCAATTATAAGTTCCCTAAAGATGGCACCAAGATCAGATAGGGAGAATTGTTATTAGCCTAAAATATGATGTGCTCCTAAACAGCAGCGGCTCCTCCTTTAAGGCGGAGGAGCGTAGCCCCACCTGCTGCAAGTGCAGCAGGTAAACACAGACTAATAAAATGGTCATTACCATTTTATTATTCTGTGTGCCACCGGCCACGCTAGTGCGAGTGTGATTGTGGGGCCTGGGCAGATTCCTGCAATTTGCAGCATGACATCCGCAAGTGCTCAGTCTGCATGTCAGATTGACCGGCTGTCTCAAGCTGGCCTGTCTAACATGCACACTTCAGAGCCAGCAATTCCAGCCAGAGGATTTCAGGCACAGACTCCAAACCTCAAAGTGAGCTCTAGGCTAGCCTGTTCCAACCAGTCCTTAGGCTGCTCTTCTGTTGGAAACAGCATGAGAGCAGCTCCAGGATTGGTTGGATTTGCATGCAGGAAGTTAACCACCTTCCTTCCATATCCTGCTCGTTGTTCACTGACCAGCAGCATCTCGGTGTGTTTTTCGGTGCAGCAGCGCCCCGCTGATTTGTAAGTTAAAGGTTTTGCACTGATTCATTCTTAAGAAAGAATGCAACCATATCCTGAATTAATACTCGCTGATTCAGTAGCTTCCAGGAGGATGAATGAAGATATTGCAAAAAGCGAAGTATTTCCAATAACATAGCAGAGGTTCTATTCTCACCTAATGCAGACAAGAAACGTTCAGCCAGCATCTCATTCGTTCCTGAATACAATTTAAATAAATTACTCAGAAGATAGATCTCATTGAAAAAAACGGAGGAATTACACAGTATATAAAGAAACAATTTTTTTTATCATTATTGGCCTACAATTCTAATGATATACACTCTTAGACTGCATTAGGTTTAATTTTGTGATCTCGTACCATTGCTTTCATCTGAGTGTTGTGTTAGATTTGGAGCACCGACGACATACTTGGCCAGCAGCCTCCCTCGCCAAAATGTCCCCGCAATGCAGTATATATTAATGGCTACATCAAATATTTCAAAGCTTCAGAATTACCTACATCTGTAAAACCCACAAACACACAGAGAACCTAATGAGAGGAAGTAACTTCAACTGAAATATTGCCAAATCACACCAGGAACAAAATGACTTAAGTCAGCAACTGACTGGGTCAGTTCCCTTTGCTTATCACCACCAGACTGGCTGATGATCAACACTGTCAGCATGGCAATTTACACAGACACAAGAGTCCTGATTCACAAAGGGCTTCCACACTTGTAGTGGGAGCTTCAGAGTCATGTGGAGTCTCCACACTGGGGGTGTAATCTCCGCAATGAGAATTCTCCTGTAGAAAGCCACATCCCCATGCTATGTTTCTCTCTGGTTTCTTGTTTGGGGCACAGCAATTTTGATTTTCACTTTGGGATGTGGCTGACTAAATAGGTCCAACCACATGTTCTCTTCTAAAATTGTGTGCCTTTGCTTTCTCACTGAAGCTTCTGCTAATGTGGGACAAGCTTGGCGGCTTTTCAGGGCATTAGGGTGAGAAATAAAAACATAACAAAACATTAATAAGTTCCATGTTGTAAAGCAACAATAAGAGCCAGCTAGGCTCTTGCAGCTCAATCAGGTGTGGCACTGTAAACATTTCTTTCTGCACAGTTCAGAAGGAGTGTTTTACAGCTTTAAAGGCTGCACCACCCTCTGACAGTTCTGCTGCACGATCCATGTCTAATAAGGGTAATTTAAAAACGTTTTAATTTGCACTTTGTCAATAATGATAAAAACTTTATTTTATTCCAGTGTTTTACATAGCGTGAACTTGACCCAAAGGTTTCTGAGTGCTTTACATGAGCAGCAGTTGCATTACACACGGATACGTTCATTTCTGTTGTTGATAGGCACAGGGAGATTAAATGATTTGCCCATAATCACAGGATGTTGAGCATCCCTGCCGAGACTCACACCTGGTTCCCCACCATTGAGGTCGGACGCTCTAGCCATAAAGCCACATCCTAATATGAAATAAATCCTATTTGTAGATGACTTGAAAAGATCTGTTTTATATTTGTTCCTTTTAGGTATGGGATAATATGTGCCTGAAACAGAATATCTAAATTAATAACATTGACGCTTTTGACTGGAAGCCTCTCATCACACCACACCATATACATCCCTTAATGAGCCAAAACAGGAGTGTTTATGGGAACACGCACACGACCCTGGAAGGTTAGGAAGTGTTAAACTATCTTTGGGGAGAGGAGTTGGCCTAACGGCTAGAGCGGTCAACCTCGAATCTGGGGAACTGGGTTTGAGTCTCGGCAATGACGTGGAACATTGTGTGATTCTGGCATATCACTTGATCTCCCTGCGTCTAACAAAAATAGAGGTGTCCTCATGTAATGCAACTGGTGCTGTGTAAAGCACTCTGATACCTGATTAAAAATTAAATAATAATAAGCTGATTTGCCACTGTATAGCCCTGCTATGAAACACTGTTTTATGGGCTCTACTTTGGAATCTCTATCTCCACTGGTCTCTGAGACATCATGTGATACTACCAGTAGAAGATGCCGGGATGCCTTTGATACTGTCTGGATCAAACTGGAAATGAATGAGTGGAATGGAGGAAGGAAGGTAGGGGCATATTACCAAGCAATAGCGATAATTATCGCTATTGCTTGGTTAGAGACAAAAATTTACCGCTGAGCTGCGGCGATTTTTATCGTAAATAAACCTTGGTATTACCAAGGTTTATCGCAAATGCGATAAAAATCGGCCGCAATGCATGAATATCGCTGAAAAGTCCGCGATATTCATGCATTACCGAGCTAATGCTCTGAGCCATGTTATCCACCTCCCATTGGATAACATGGCTAAGAACTGCTCAGGGCAGGTGTTAGCTTTTGGAGATATTCGCACTTAGCGTGAATATCTCCAAAAGTTGGTAATAGGAGATAGCGATGTTAGCGACTGTTTCCAGTCGCTAACATCTTGGCACGCCCACTTTGCATGTCATTAGCGATAAATATCACTGACATGCAAAGTGGGGCCCAAGATGGTCGCTATCTCCTACTAGCTGTCGCTAACTGGTGTTAGCGACAGCTAGGTAATAGGGAGATAATTTTATCTCCGCTTTCTTGGCTTTTAAAGCCAAAAAAGCAGAGATAAACCCTCTTAATAATATGCCCCGTAGTCCCTTAGTCACACTATCTTCATCCATGCTGGATTTTTACAAGCAAGGATACTAGAAGGAATTTGGTGCAATTAGGCACACTCCTAGAACTCTTGCCTGCGTACCTGATTCCAAGAACTGCTTGCCTTGTTCACAAGGGACTTGTGACCCACACTTGAATGTCCAAGAGTAAGTCATCGCTTCTGAGATAAAAAGTGGTTTCATTAGCTTTTAAATGTAAATATTTTAAACCTACTCTTGAGCGGACAGGTCCCTATACACTAACGGAACTTTCCTTCAGAGAGATAAACATCCAGGGACTTAGAGTAGAGTAGGGGTGGGTTTCATAAGAATGCTGAACTGTTCACATAATCTCAATAAACTGTTGGGCTGCTAGGAAGACTATGGAGTCATGTATAATTTGCAAGGAGGCCCTTCACAGCTGATTTCTTGATGACTGACTGCTCTGGGACTTACCAATCCTGGAGTCGTGGGCAAGTCGTTGCATACCTCTAAACTTCATCTTAAGCAGGCCGTGGGCCGTGCTGCCCTCCACAAGATCTTGGCTTATAGACTACACCCATTGCCCCTCAAAGAACTATATCCTTGCGGTCAGGACAGCTCAGGAGTCCGGGAATGCAGGCTTTGCCTGTATAAACGCGAGTCTTTGGCCCACCTCCTCTTCTGCTGCCTGGCCCTGCGTTTGGCCCGCAGTCTTTATCTTAGGCCATTACTAAGGCAACTGGGGTTATGTACTGCAAAGGAGGGGATTATCCATCTTTATACCCTGTCCACGGTAAACCATATGGCGGCCTTTGGAAAGTTCATCCTTCAAGCACGGGCAATGTTGATGACTTCTACTGGTCTGATCACAGAGGCCCCTGCCGGCCCATGATCCTTTTCTGATGTAGTACCAGGGCCCATGGAGCAATTAGATAAACTGAACTTTTGTAATTTTCTTGATTTTAACTTTTGTAATGCTGTTATTTTTGTATTTGGTTTTATGTAATGGTTTTCAGTAATCAAACAATAAATATCATTCACTCATTCATTCAATCCTCAATCACCAACAGGAGGAAACTTTCTTCTGCAACCAGTCTGAAGAGTTAGTCATTGCTGTAAGAGTGTCTGTTGACACATGTGAAAGCCAGCAACATCCTCATAGAGAAACCACATGCAGCACCCGTCACACCACAATACCATTGTCCTCTGTAAACACCCGTGGGCTGAAAGTCGGACTGAGAATCCATGGTACATATACAAGGTGAATTGCCAACCAATAGAGGATCTTTTGTTACAAGACTCTACTTAATTACTGCTTTTGAAACAAAAAAAATATTTATACATTTCTCTTCATTTTTAGTGGCACCAGCTGTGACATCAGGGAAGGAGACATCTTCACCTGTCCTTTCTCTGCCTTGCCTCCTCTCTCTGTTTCTCGTGCTCAAGCACCACAGAACTCTCGCGCCCAAGAGCAGAAATATTTTACAACAGACCAAGGAAAAAAACCAAGAAAGGAGAGGGACATAACACTCCTCCCCCATCAATAACAACAAGAAAAAGAGTTATGGACACAATTGTGCAATAAACATAACAACCTAAAACAAATGTTAATGCAAAGATTGAAACTTTAGTAAGGCAAAATAACAAAAACAGAACCAGCTAATCCATAATCAGGGCCACAGAAATTATGCGATTGAGCGGTCGTGGTGTTTTTCACATAATTATAGATTTGCTGCATTTGCCACACAGTCTAAACCATTATCTGATTCATAATCTGCAGAATTTAACAAAATAAATAGTTTTGAGCTCAAACCCAGTGGCATATCTAGACCTTTTGCCCCCCTGCACATGAAGGAACGGGGGAGCTGGGGTTTCTGGGGATTCTGATGCCATGCCTCCCGGGCCAGATTACATCCCGCCCCCCCCCCCCCCTTGCTGTGCCACTGCTCAAACAGTTCAAAAGTTACTAAAATGTAGGGACACACTGTTACAGTGTGGTGGAAGGGCCTTGTCAAAGCGTGTTGCTTATTGCTATATTTGGGTGTTTAACTGGTACTGTTGAGGTCCAACCGATGCCCAGACAATGTTAGCAAGTGTGAAAATGACAAAATAATGAAGAGATACTATCATGAAGTTTGCTGCCACATAATTTGTTATTTCTTGCCGCATAATGTATTCCCCCCTGCTGCATAATTTGACCCTTCCCTGCTGCATAATTCCATTGGCTTGTACATAATATATTCATTAAGCCTGACTGGAAGGCAGCATTCCTTTTTCTGTGTTCAGTAGTGGAAGCTGTGTCAGGTCATTTCACGCCTCCATTGCAGTTTTTAGGAACCACAAAATGACAGATCGCTAGCCGAGACATCAAGTCTTTGGACATACTTATTTCCACCCCTAACCATTAGACAATTTAGTAGTGCATCAATCTTCACTAATTCCACAACATCACTGGGAGAACTGACTCTTGCCTTCTTCTTTCTTGCAATGTGGGCAACCTGATGTGAACCCATTTCCCCTTCTCAAAGATCAAAGATTTGGTTGTTTTTACTTCATCATACCTCTTCTTGCTCCTTATTTGGCTAAGGTGAATTTTTGCACATTTTCTACCAACTTGTTCTGACAAACGCTTTCAACAGCAGACAAACCCTTTCAATACACCTTAGACAAGCAGGATGAAACCCTGGAAAGGCAAGATTCCAGTCATACGTGGGGGGGTGGGGTATTCCAATGTCACTACTATGGCATGAATTGCATCACCCACATCAACGCCCTCAACACCCTCAGTGATCATTCAGATTTGCTCTTTTTGCTTGCCCATCGGCTTGAGGATGAAACAAAGTGAATCTCCTATGTTTAATCCCCCTCCTTCTAGCAATTCATTCATTTAGGTTGAAGTGTACTGCACACTGTTGTCTGACAATATTACAGATGGGAAACTGTCCCTCACCAACACATCAGTAAGGAATGTAATCACAGTATTGGTATTAGGCTCTCACACAAATTTCACTTACAACCAATAAAAACAATAACAAAATGCTGAGTAAAGGGAAGAACATAAAATTGACCTAGGAGATCAATAATGACCTTCTCCCAGACTTTGGAATAGTAGCCTCACTCTTGGATGGATGACAGCACTTCAGGCTTTTATCATTTTATGCCCAGATCATTAACTTCCTATTGGATTTGAGAGCCAAAAGTGCACTGTCAAGCTCCAGTTCTACTCATCACCATCTTTGTCATAAAGCAGTATGTCATCTTGGAATATTAGAATAAATGATAGACCTTTAAGGTATTCAATAATGACGGATTGAAATACTGCAGAAGCCGAGATAAGTTCAACCTTTTGTAGCATTAAAATATCTGTTAGGATGGTCAAAACACAGTAAGGTGTCATAATTCCTTTGCCAAAACCACTTGATGGAATGCAGAACGTATGTCCACTTTAGAGAAAAGGTCTGCCCCAGCCAATGGAACTATCCATCAACCCAAATAGCTTTGTTCAAACTTATTGGATAAATGCACAATAATAATTCATCATTCTTCTTCCGTGCAACCAGAATGGGTGACAGCCGTAATGAAGCCTCTGCCTGTTCAATCACTCCATCATTGAACACAACTGATCAAGATGATTTTCCAAACTTACTCTAACCCTTGTAGGCACACATTTCAATCTGTGTTTTTACAAGAATATCATAACATAACATGTGCATTTGTAAAGCATATGTTCACCAAGAATGGTATCTTGGTGCTGAATAACAGATGTTTATTGTTACCCAATGCAATGGTACTCGGTTTGTCGATCTCAGAAGGAGCAACTCTCTGCAACTCCACTGAATCCTTATTACATTTCACATCATCGACTCACAGCACCCTTTGCGCACAACCCAGCTTGAGGTTAATTCCCATATGCCCTTGATGGCGCCACCCAAGGATGTCAGTAACATAACTTGACACATAGTACTTCCCTTGATTTGAATTTCAGAACTATCTCAAAGTAAACCTCTACAGAGATCCTGGTACATCTTGAACTTGAGGAGTAATTATCTGGGGCACACAACTGTTTTTGGAGTTTTTTTCCTCAAGTGGAGTCCTAGAAATATTGATAATGTTTTACCCTGAATGAGTCAACATAGTTATTAGCTGTTCCACCACAAGAAAATGTTCACTTGAATTTTTCAATTTTAGAATATCATTTTTGTGCACCCTCTCACGCAATTATCCATACTACCTGCTACTTTGTGTTCAGTCTCATCAATAACTATATAACTCCGCTTGCCTTAGGACCCACTTTACACACCCTGGCAAAATGCCCTGCAACACCACATTTGGCATACTGCTCTCCCAAAGCGCCACATTGTTTGAAAGAAGCAACATGGATTTTTGACCCACAACGATAGCAAGAGTTATTCTAATTGGTAAATCTTTCCCTTGGTAATGGTTTCCCAGGGTTACATTTGTTCCCCTTCAGTGTACAATTAATATCACTAAGCCCATTGTTAAATTCTTTAGTGGACTATTTAGAATCCTGTATCCTGTTGGCTATCTCCATGGCTTCTTTAAGAGGCGGGATCTTAAAAGTTTAAAATTTCTTTTGCATTTTCTTACTATAGCATCTGGAAACCAGCTCATCCCTAAAGAGCTGACGAATATAACATCCAAATTAACACTTTGATGCTAAAACTCAATGAGGCTACATACATGTCAAAAGACTCTGTGGGAGTTTGCTCCTTAGAAAAAAAATTATGTCACTTTGTACTAAGTTAAGTGGCTTAGAAAAGGGATTGACCATACAGACCAAATGAATGTTCTAAAAGCTGCCTTTTCCTATCTGCTTTCCATGCAATGGGTGGATCATCAGACGATTGAAGAAATGGTGCTGGAGGGTAGATTTCCTGCATTACAGAAAAAGTAAAAATTCCGGCAAAAATAATAAAGTGCCATTAAATAAAATGTGTGTAAATGCTTCCAACTACTTAAGGTTCCCTTGCTGTATTCCAAAATGTTATTCCAGATGAGAATCTAATGAATAGTCATGCTCCTCTTTGCTTTTCACCTCCTTCAGTTTGTTTTTTAAGCAGGCTTATATCCTTTAATTTGGTACAATGATGTTTCTTTCCTTAAATGATGTGCAAAGGCATAAAGGATAAAGTTAGGCACTTTGTGATTGACAAGATGGCAGTCGGACAAACAGGCACATTCATGCTTATATGTGACGATTACAGTGGTCCAAGTGAGAATGAAGAAAAGAAAAGGTGATTCAAGATGGTGACATGGAGTGTTGAGGATCATTCCAAATCAATGGCACATCATGAACTAAAATGGCGGATGCCCATGAGCTTAACACAGAAGTCGGGACAATCACACAAGGCGTCTAACAAGCAAAAGCAGGCATCAAGAATCCGGAGCTTAAAAAATGGCAGTGCACTGACCCCTTAGCATGGTCACAATGGTCACAATGCTGGTGTTTAGGCTATGTAGATGAAGACCAACTCATCACCAGTATTAAATCGTAGTCCAAATACCAATATACCGAAAAGTAAGTTCAGGTTCCTTTATTCTGGCTTTGTATAATGCAGTGCAATTGGCAAGTGTGACAACAGGAAAAAGACAACTACAACTGTCCCTACTCTGCATTGCCTCCAAACTCTGTATCTCGCATTTAAGCACCACAACAGAACCCTTGAGCCCAAGAGCAAAAACATTCTACATCCAAACGAGAAAACAAAACAGGACAGGAAAGAGACATAACACACATATTTATAGCACACAATGTTCAAAGGTTCCCAAGGAACTGATGACCCAGAAGAGCTGTCAACAAAAAGAGGCATTGCTGAAATGTTTCATGGTCACATCTTAGCTAGAGACCTATTTTACATGTCAGTTGTCTGATCTTCATATCTCTAGTTGTCAAATGTGTACTGTACTGGATTGTGTGTGTGTGGTTGCATGTCATCATTACTTTGGTATGGAAGGATTGGAATTATTGTTCCGGTACGACCCCATAGGCCTCAATACAACGGTTGTTATGGTTAATCTGAACCAGAGTCTGCTAGTGTGCATGAGTTAGATGGAAGTGGCCTGTGACATGCACATCCACACTGTGAGGGCACGCTTCTTTAGAGTGGCTGGCTGTAGCTCACTGAGGAGGGACGGGAGGGCAATGAGCTGAGAGGCCTACATATTCGGCATAGTTAAGTGCTCTGCATGCAGCCTGATCAGAGGTCAACACCCTACTGCTGAAAAATTCCTGGTGGCCCTGAAGCCACAGAGGTTTCTTTGCCTCACTACCATGACAAACAGTGCATACTAATATAGTCAGCATGCATGCCAGTTGGATTGTGGGTGGGGGGACATGATTTCCTCCACATCTTGCCTTTTCCCACCTTTTTCTTAATCCCCATTGGGTGTCAATACAAATATGGGATAATGTAGAGGTCTAGGAAACAGAAATAGCAGACATCAGAAAAGAAGAAGAATCAGATGAATCAGATGAAGAAGGCAGTAATATTGAATTGTGCACCCAAATTGTGAGTATAAGTAGAGAGGACGGCATCTCAGTGGTCAAGCTCTCAGAGTTTCTATCAGAGATATTTGCATTGATGAAAAAAGAATAAAGGATGGCAGAGGAGTGTAGGTAAGAAGAAGTTCTCGAAAGAGCCTCAAAAAGGCAGTTGAAATTATTATTAAATATCAATATTACGTCTTGCCATTTCTCACAATACAAAGCAGTCGAAATTAACTAATCAACCCCCAAAAGATACTACTGTGACGTCCTGGAGAGAGGGCTAGTTAGAGCACTAAACTTGAACAGCAATGAGGAACCTGAGGAAAGCCACACATAGCTATGGGTAATGTCCTATAAAAGGAGGTGGCTTTCTCAATTGAATTGCAGAGAACAGAAGGGTCCAAACCTGAATAAGGAGTAAAGCAAGAAAACTAACATGCTCACTTCAACAACCAAGGAAAATCTAACGTCCTACAAAATCTTTCAACTTAAAAAGGTTCTCATGCAGACCAGACTTCACAAGTCTTCTTCTTCAATGCTTCTGGTCTTTGATCCATTGCCTTGCCCCATATTCCATTCAAAACCATCTAATAGACAAGCTTCCTCCAAAGGAAAATCAGCAATCAAGAAACTAGAAGGGCTCCTTTTCTCGCACTTTACAAAGCCCACCCCACCAAAACCCCAAGAAACTATTTGCCCTGGTGTGGTACCAGAATATCAAATTCAGAATACTGGATAACATAAGTATGGTGTCCTAAATATTGTTTACAAAAACATCGTTCAACTAGAGTTAATAATAGAAAACCTACCCTCAGGATGAAATTTTAATAAATGACATTTAGAAAACAATATTTATGTTAGATGATATTTCAGACTAAGGTAATCTGATTTACAGATATATTGGCCATTAAATGGGAGAGCCCCCGAGTTTTGCTTGACTCCATGTTATGGATGGGAGGTGAATGTCATTGAAATCAGCAAAAACCAAAGGGTATCCTTGAGGCATGAAAAAATTGAAACATATATCAATGATAAAAAGAATGTTGTCATTTCACCCGACCCCAGAGTGGCAAAGTGGGAACCTAGTGAAGCCACCATAAATAAGATTCCTGCATGGATTGAGGAAAAAATGGTACTCACAATAGTTTTGGAATGGTAGGCCAACAATAGATGAATAATTTTCAGCTGCAGGAGGAATTAACATCCTTTTAGTACTGAGGGCCCTTTATATTAGTGGGCCCATAAAAACATTTAATCCCAAAACTAATCCTGGACATGCTCTCTGATGAAGGCAGGGTTGCTACCAATGATAAATGTAAACAGCCTAAAAGAAATTGTAACATTGAATGCAGCTCCTACCCTTTGCCAATTCACCCTGATTTAATTCAGTAATCACATAAAGAAGTACATAATATGGTCCATGAAACCAATTGAATCAGTACTATACACCTGCTCTTCTTTATAGTTTAAAATCCTCCCACCCCAGCCAGGAAGTATTAGATCCATGACTGTCTACACCAGACCTCCATCATTTCCATCTGTTTCTCTCTGTACATACCACCACCATGGCTTGATGGACATGTCCTTGCATCTTTATACGTTTTCAATTGTTATGTTTTTATGAAGAGATGCATTTCTAAATCCTGTGACGAAAGAGTTATGTGATAAAACTTGAATGAGGACCAGCATTATTCAAAAACTACATACGTTTGTCTGAAAGATAAATGTGATTAAGTTTGCTTCCTCTCATTGCGACAGTCTGGATATTATACAGTTAGTTCTCTTGACATTTCAGAAGTAGATGCTACTACAATGGGTTGTTCCAAATGTTGTTAGTGATCGCTGTGAGTATTCATTTTGTACTATAGAAGGGCTTTCCAACATGCGGCCAGAAAGGTCAGATTCATTCTAGATGATATGGTAGTCTCACACAGTGTGTGAGATCATAGTCACCGGTTACTGTAAAAATCTGCCACAGATCTGGAGTTACTGTGCCTTCAGTGGACACCCCTGTGCAGTGGCATAGCAAGAGGAGTTGGAGGGGGGGGGCATTCCGCCCTAGGCGGTACAAGTTTTGGGGGAGGCGGCCTCCTCCCCCCACTCTTACCTGCGGCATCGTCAGCAGCCACCTCCCACTCTTACACATGGCCGCAGGTCTCGCCAACACCCCCCACCCCCACTTTTATATAAGGCCGTGGGGACCGCCACAGGCGGTAACTAGTCTAGCTACACACATGCCTGTGTGCTAGAGTTTACACTTTCATTGCTGGCAGAGAGCTAGGCACTGATATGTTCCAGAGTCTAGTCCTGTTGTCAGATTATCGAGAATCCGAGAATCTGAAGATTTTTACACACTGTTTTTTGCTGGCTACTCTGCTGGTGGGGAAGTGGGGACGATGGTTGTCATCGGTTGATGTAATGTGATTGTCCTCCTTTTGCGGCTGCTAATGGGGTATGATTTTCAAATCACATCAAGTCACCAAAACCCTCACTGGCCATTTTTATGTCCATAGCTGATGTGCACACATCCATGCTGCACACACGACTCTCGTGTGACTCCTTTCACATAGTCAGAGCCCCTGCAACAAAGACCTAACAATGGCAGTTCCATGTTTGCTCTCATATGGCAGTGTTTGCCATGTATATCTTTTTTTTCATTGTCATTAAATATGGAAGGTAGGTGTGAGCAGATATGAACAGAAGCTGGTGCATTGTGATTGGTGGATACAGCTGAGCTATATTCATGTCAGTGGTTGCAGGTGAGGCGCACCTGCACTCGTTTCTGGGGACCAGGATTTTCTTTTCATCAATACAATTTTGATCCAGAACAAGAAAAGGAAAGGCAGAAGAGGGGGACAAGGAGAAGAAGAGAAAAACGGTGATAAAGGTAGAGAGCAGAGATATAAAATAACGTGAGATAAAGGAAGGGGTAGGGAGGGTATGGTGGTGGTTGAAAGGGGCGTGAGACTGAATCAAGACTAGACCGCCTTGGGATTCAGAAATTCGACCTTAGGCAGTGTCCACGCCCAGTTCTGTGAACAATATTTGGCCCTTTTCTTTCACAAATTAAGCACTAGGAAATAAGCTTCATTTACCCCCCTCCAACCACCAACCCCACCCCACCTCCTTGTATATAGGTTGCAGTGCTTAATTTGAGCCGGTGGTTTCCGGCACTTAATTGACAACACCGACACTTATGACTGTCACATGGTGGTGATGTTTGTGTTATTTAGAGATGAGGAGATCAACAGCTGTTAATTATTTCAATTTACGGTAAACAACTAATACCTGCCGCCTAAGGCATTATTGTAGCTATATTCTACATTGTTATGGTCTTAATTGTTACCCTTGTAGCATTGTGATGGTTAGTAGTCGTGTGGATACTGTTATTAGCAGAGCCAGCAGTAGCAATGGGTGGTGCGAGCTGCACTGGCCTCCTGGCGAGGGCCCTGGCACTAACTGTGATACAAATTAAGCACTGATGTCAGCTTGAGGGAAAAACATAATTTCGCTCAACTGAATTTCCTGTCAGCATATTTCATATTCACAGAAAAATGTAATTACTATTGCATGAATATTAATATGCATATTTTAATTACTGGCAAGTCAACGTTTCTGTCCTAGATTTATAATTTGCGTGGGTGCAGCACAGCGCTCAGCCTTTTGATTTTTTTTAAATTTTATAATGTCGTCCTAAAGAACCATGTTCTGCAAAAAACTGGTTCTGTATTTAGCAAGTCGATATTGTTGCATCTACTAGCTTTCAAATGGAGATTCACTCTATGCCACTAGACTTATTTCTTTGTTAATTACATCTTCAATGAAGAACAGTCAGCTTCAGGGCTGGGACATAAACAAGCGTAAGATATTGGGTATCTGCAAAAGCTCCTTTTACTGCTCCACAAGGACAGTGCTGCTAGGCAACCGCTGCTCGTCTGCTGGGAGTGATGGAGTGACCGTCCACTGCGTGGAGGAGATTTGTAGACACTAAGCAGGCCATCAGAGACAAGCAGCATCTACCCCATCTTCAACCAGTCTCTGCCTAATCAGCGTAAAAAGGGCCGGATTACATCAACGTTGTCATTAATCAGAAAATAAATGCTGGAAATTGCTCCTCTCTGCATGTGCTGCAGGTAGGACTGAAGAAGTCTGCTATGATTGTCTTTAGGGTTGTTTGCACATTTTCTAGGTCTTGGCTACCAACAGTTTTAGCAGACTAGTTGTTTCCAATACATAGTATATAGTTAGAGTGGTCCATGTGTCAACCCTGGGCTTCTGATTGGATGGCTTTGTTGTTCATCTCTGTTGTCAGCGTTTAATTCAATGCCTTTCCTCCCTATTTTTGACGTTCCTAGGAGCATTTCTGTCACACATTGTTCTGACTGGATGTCTTGTATTTTTCCATGTATTGTATTGAGTTGTATTGTATTGTATTGTATTGAATTGTATTGTTTTGTAATAGCCTTTATTTAGCGCTTACAACCCCTGTCGAGGCGTCAAAGCACTTTTCCGGTGAGTAGCACGCTTCTCCAGGATCCATAGAGGATTAGTGTTGAATTAGGATAGTGAAACATGCAAGTACATTTTAAGTGGTGGATAGGTTAGTCAGTTATTTGGATTTGGAATGATAGCAGAAGGATAGAGGAGGAAAAAAGGTTGGTATTAATATAGCACTTGTTACCCCTGATGGGGTGTTGAAGCACGCTATGCAGGAAGCCCATAAAGGATTAGTGGTGAATTAATATGGTGAAATATGAAAGTAATTTCAGTGGTGGATATTAGTCAGTTATTTGGAGTGAGAAGAATATCGGAGGGATAAAAGGAGGAGAAATGTTTGCATTCATATAGCACTTGTTACCCATGATGGATTTTGAAGCGCTTTTCTGGCGAGTAGCACGCCACTCCGGAACCCATAAAGGATTAGTATTGAAAATTAGTATAGTAAAATATGAAGTAATTTGAGTAGTGGATATGTAATCTGGGTAGAGAAGGGTAGGTGGATGGGATAGTGAAGGGAAAGAGGTTGTATTGTTATGGAGCTTGCTACCGCTGATGGGGTTTTGAAGCGCAAGTAGCACGCTACTCTGGAACCCATCAGGGTTGAATTAGTATGGTGAAACATGAAAGTAATTTTAGTGGTGGATATGTTAGTCAACTATTTGGATTGAGAAGGGTTGGGGAGGGGTAGAAAAGAGGGAAGAGTTTAGAAAGGTTTGTTTTGGGGGATCGGTATAGTAAAAGAGGTGTCAGATGATGCAAGGAGGGGTAGAGTAGGAGAGAGTCTAGATAGGGTTATTTTGGGGATTATAGTAGTGGTATGGGGTTTTGGATAAATGAGAGAGTGGATGTAGATGATATATTGATAGATGTATAGGATGAGAGATAGGGTAGTGCTTTGGAAAGAGTAGTAGAAAGAAGTTTGAGATGAGTCAGAAGGTTGGGCTAGAAGATATAATGAGCGAAGTATAGGCTGAGAAATAGGGAAGTGCATTGGAAATGCTGAATTAGAAGAAAGTGATGAATATATTGATCCATAAGTACATTGAAAGTATCTAGATGCATAAAGGAGGTATGTATATTGGGCAGCATTTCTGGCCCTGGTCAGTCTTGAACAGGCTCAAACAGGCAACTACCCTTGTCATCTCTGCCCTTAACAGGCTCAAACAGGCAACTGCCCTTGTCCTCTCCGCCCTTAGCCTCGACGCCCGGGCTGAGACGCCCTAACCCTGGCCTTTTATGGCCCTCGTAATCAGGTGACCCCGTCAGCCAATGGCAACCCTAGCCCTAACAATATCCACTCACAACACTAGCCCTAAAAATCTAGAACCAATAGGAGACCAGGACCTTACAGCCAATCTTAGCCCTGGTCCAAGCACCCATTCAGTTAAAAAACCCTGAACTCTACATCCAATAGAGGCCCTAGCCCTACCAGTAGTCACAACCCAAGTCCAAGCAACCAATGGCACAGGAAGCCCTAGTCCCTACTTCCAAATACAGGTCTAACCCTAGCCCCAGTTCCACCCTAGTCCCAACAACCAATAACACAGGAAACCCTAGTTCCTACTTCTAATAGAAATCCTAACCCTAGCCCTCGTCCCAACCCTACATTGAATGAATCACAGACCCAGAAACCAATCAGAACACTCAAATACCCAACCAATGAGGACACTAACCCTAATCCAATAGAAACATCAGATACAACCACCAATCAGTGTATACATGTACCAACCACTAGCAGACCATATAGGGTCCCAGCAACCTCAGACAAGGTTTGCTGTCCAGGGAGTTGGATGCTGCTTCTCCTGTTCAGAACCTCCTAGCAGACAGACAGGCTCAATCCACACGTTGGACTTCTGCGGGTAAAGGCCTTACTAACTTGAAATCTAACAATACTGTTTGAATAAAACTTTACTCCCTCTCCTGGCCAAAAATCGAAGTGCACAATCCCTAGTAAACACAGTTTAACCCCTTAAGTGCTGCGTCGGGGCGTTGGCCGACGGCAGCACTACCTCCCCAGTGCTGCGCACGACCATTGGACGTCCATTCAGCACTAGTTCCAATGGACAGCGCAGCACTGGGGAGGGATGTTTACGAGCATCTATGAGGTTAAACAACTCACAGAAGCACCCTCTGATGTGGAATATCCCTGTTGCTGGGGGGGAGGCAGGGGGACTGGTTTCACTGGCTTGTGAACACAAAATGGTGGCTGGGGGTGCACGGTTTTAACATACAGGTCTTACCATAGAGCAAAGGATAAAGTTGGAGGGAAAAATGAATAGTCACCAGGAATGAGAGGGAAAAACGACAGAATTTGGACTGCAAATCCCACAATTCAACACGTTAATTTGAAGCAATCATGGCCAGGAAAAACCACAAGTTTAAAACACAAAACAGGTGATAACATTTGCAATCACAGGCAGTTTAAAACTACAATTTTAAACTGTAACAACCACAGGCAAAGACAGTAATCACAGAAAGGGAAAAACGTTATTTTAAAACTTTTGTTTTGGTGAAGAGACAGCACTAGTCTGCCTCCTTACCACTTCCTGGACCCTGCTCACTGACATCTGGGGCACAGGTAGGCTGCAACGCACAAGATGGAGCAGAATAATTTGGGGTGCACCCAGCAAGGCCTTAAGGGGCCTGGGCAGGTGTGAGGGAGAGGCTCAGAGTTGCCTGGTAGTTGAATAGCCAATCCCCAGTCCTGGGTCTGCTGGCCTTGGAAGGGGGAGGCTGGGGAGCTGCTCTTCCTGTTTGGAATCTCCTAGGAGATAGACAGGCTCAATCCACACTTAGGACTTCTGCAGGTAAAGGCCTCACTAACTTGAAATCTAACAATACTGTTTGAATAAAACTTTACTCCCTCTCCTGGCCAAAAAACGAAGTGCATAGTCCCTAGTACACACAGTTTGAACAACTCACAGAAGCACCCTCTGATGTAGAATATTCCTGTTGTTGGGGGGGTAGGCAGGGGGGCTGGTTTCACTGGCTTGAGAACACAAAATGGTGGCTGGGGGTGCACGGTTTTAACATACAGGACTAAGCACAGAGCAGTCACCATGTCATATGTAAGGGAACGCTTTAGGTCTGGCGTAAACCAAGATATTAACTAACCATATTTAAAAAAAGAAATATATATATATATATATATATATATATATATATATATATATATATATATATATATATATTCACTGAAAAAACCATAGGTTATAGACCATATATAGTTAGGAATTAGCATTTACAAAACCTTATTTTACTCACACAAAACCATTGAAATTCGCATATATAGTTAGTTGCACTAACTATATATTGCGCACCCGCAACCCACTGCTGATCATGTCACATATTACATCATTCATGACATGGTCAGTGACATCACTGATGACATCACTGATGACATCACTGATGACATCTCAAATGACATCACTGATGACATCACTGATGACATCTCAAATGACATCACTGATGACATCACTGATGACATCTCAAATGACATAACTGATGACATCACTGAAGACATCTCATTTGACATTACTAATCACATCACTGATGACATCATTCATTTGATAATACGATGAACCTCTTCAGACTCTAATATAACCTTAGATACACTCAGTGTAAACAGACACTCACAGACTGTCACTCATCCATGGAGTTACTCACACACCTAGTCAGTCATGCAAAGAATCAATCACACCTCCATTTCCTCAACTATACAGTTATACACACCTTACTTATTCAAACATATACTAACACATATTTACTCTCTTATACAATCCCTGATACAAGTTCACAATGATCCATACAGCCACTCACACATTCACTGGCTCTTATGCACAGTTATTTATATATGTCAACTCTCACATGTACTGTGTTTTACATATGTACTTACTTTGACATGTAGCACTGAGATATCCATTCACTCACCAATACACTCATGCACACAGTCAACTGCCCATACAGCTGTTTCCACATGCACTTTTGAACCCATACATCTAGTGAATCAACTGCTCACACATCTATGCACAGAGTCATACACCTCCCAGCCACCCACACACACACTCAGTCTCCCATACAAATACTTGGGCAACCAATCAATAACCCATATAGTTACTCATATAGCTACTGATCAACACATGCAGCAGTTTACAGAACAACAGACATAATGATGCACAAATTAAGACAGTTTAGTCACTAACCCATGCACTCAGTGAGACACATTTAATCACTCACTCATACAGTCAGTCATGCACCTACTAAATCCTTCATCCAGACACTTATACATCCACTCATTCTTCAATATGTAAGACATATTTTAACTTTACAGAAACATACAGTCACTGGATGTTGTCATCAGTGATGTCATCAGTGATGTCATTTGAGATGTCATCAGTGATGTCATCAGTGATGTCACTGACCATGTCATGAATGATGTAAAATGTGACATGATTAGCAGTGGATTGCGGGTGCGCGATATATAGTTAGTGCAACTAACTATATATGCGAATTTCAATGGTTTTGTGTGAGTAAAATAAGGTTTTGTAAATGCTAATTCCTAACTATATATGGTCTATAACCTATGGTTTTTTCAGTGAATTTTCAAGGTTTTGTAAATGCTAATTCCTAACTATATATGGTCTATAACCTATGTTTTTTTCAGTGAATTTCAATGGTTTTTTAATAGCAAATATCAAAAGCTGTAAAATGTATTCTTCTTTTATATATTTTATATGTATTTAATATAATTTTTTTATGTATATAAATTTTTTGAGGGAACGAATTTATCAACTATCATGCTGAAGAAGAGTGTGGGGAAAAAAAATACAAAGAGGAGGACTAAGAGGAAAGAACAATCAGTTCAAAAATACAATTGCTTTAAAGCATGAAGTGCTTTTCCACACATTTACATTTAAATAACCCATATTAGAACATACAAAATATCTACAGAGGAGACGGTGTACATTGAATTTTAGACTCTTCATTGGTACCTACATGTTGGTACTTACATCACCCACACAACACAACAGCTCTATTCAGAGCTACCCTACCTCAAAGCACTCTAAAATATTATTTTACTATTTCCCTTGGTTTTCCACTTGTTACGCTTTCCGGAACGCTACCCGGTGCGCGGACCGGGCGCTAACCGTGCGAAAATTTGAAAAAAAAGGTTTTTTTTTAAAATATATGCGCCTCCTCAGCCACCCTCAGAAAACCTAGGGGGGTCAGGATATGTCTCCCGTGCCCCCTTATATCCATTCCCAACATTGTTTATCCTCCATCTTGTGACTAAATTCATCCTGAAACACAAGATGGCGGACTCCCGTTACGCTACCGGTGAGCTACCCGGTTCGCGTACCGGGCAGCGATTCCACCGCGAAAAATCGAAAAAAAAATTTATTTTATTTTTTTGCCCCGCGGGGCCCTTTAATAGCCCCCACATCAATCCTAGGGGGTCAGGAGGGGTCTACCTTGCCCCTTTCATTCATTTCCCCCTTCGTTTATTTCCACCTCTTGTCTCGATCCTACCGAGAGACAAGATGGCGGCCGCTACGGACTGTTTAGAATGTTGAGAGTCACCGGAGAGCCAATCCGCTTCTCCTCGCGAAGTTCCGTTACGCGTCTGGTACGCGAACCGGGGCGCTAACCGGGACGCTGTCACAGATATATATATTTTTTTGAACGTTAATTTCTCAAAATCCACTGGAGCACATATCTTGAGACCTAGCAAAGGCACATCGGGCAAACAGTCTCTACAATTTTGCCAAGTTTCATAGAAATCCATTCAGCCGTTCGAGCTAAAAGTGAGTCCAACCGCCCTATGGAAAACTCAATGTTAAAAACACGTTTTTGGACCCCGCTTTTTTCTCGGCCCCTGTTTGACAAAACCCCCCCCAAACTTTCAGGGGACGCTCAGAGACAAAATGTACCATTTTCCTGAATACTTCAGCCAATTCCGTCCATCAACGCCAAAGTTATTCAACATAGAATTTTCAGAAATCCCTATTCAAAAAAATCCTAACTATGTATACCTACTGGCGACCGCCAGTAGGTTATATATATATATATATATATATATATATATATATATATATATATATATATATATATATATATATATATATATATATATGAAATTCAAACCTGATGTTTTGGCAGTACAAAGCAGACGCTGACTCCGTGGGATCTATTTCAGGAAAAAGTTTATTTTACAAAAGAAAAGATATGACGCGTTTCGACGGCTATACCGCCTTGCTCACAACAGTGAATGCTGGTAAGGTAAGACCTTTTGTACAAACACATTGCTGATTGGTCAGGGCGGTCGCATCTCAGAAACCATGGTAACCATTACATTCATGGCCAACAAGATGTTATAACGTTTCTGCACATCGCTATTTGTGTTTCACCAATGTGTAAATAACTAAGTAAATAAATAAATTCAACATATATCTGCCACCAAATGCCACATATCCTGTCGATCACTTTTCAGAGCGGGTGCTCTTTTCGTGGGAGTGGCATCTCATGCACAATATTTACCACCAAATATCCAACAAAGGACAGAAGAGAACTCCTCGGGTTTCTGACCCCATTTATTGCATCCAACAGACACGTTTTGGTGATTAGTGACTTTCTCAATACTGATTCAATAAAGGTTTAGTCAATTTCACATCCATTTCCTTTAAGGTCAGTGCTTCACTCTTATTGGATGATTCATCTGAGGCATTGACGAAGGACTGCAGTAGTGCCATGAATCAGACACTCTCACTGGCGCCATCTCAGTGTCTTTTAACCACTATAATACAAAATAGCAATGTTGCAGGAACCCATGCGCATTCATCATTAATTGTTATAGTAACAGTATTTGTCCCTCAGTGGGAGCAAATCGCATGTTATTCTGACTCTTTGGTTGACTTTGCAGTCATCAACAATTGTCTCCAATGGAATTGACACTTTAATTTCCAAGTCTGTGTCCCTTGCCCGGCCACACATCCATTGGAGTTGTAGCACATACCTGCAACAAAAGATTTTAGAAATCAATAGTTGTCCATTTTGTAATGTTCCAAATATCGCATCAGCAAGGATTTTGCTACACGAGGATTATGGCAGTTCTGACAATCTCTCTTAATCTGCCACCAAATGCCTCAGATCCTGTCAACAATTTTCAGGGTGGGTGCTCTTAGGTGAGAGCAAAGAAGGGGGTGGTGATGGACAGAGTTTCTGAATAATGCCAGAAACCGGTCCCCGGAAGCTTGTTTCCTTCCCAGTATAAGAATTGGCTTGGTAGTTTGGTCTGCCCTGTTCCCATGATGCACTGGGCCAGGGTCAGACTAATTTGCATATAGCCAAGTTCTGAGCTGGGATGGTGCAGTGAGCTAAAAAACGGTGATGGATCAAGCCCTGATCTTTGGACTGGGTAAGAGTGGTCTGCTTCATTCAGACACTCTGTTCATCACCGCCCCCTTTTCTGAATTATTCTTAGGTGAGAGCGGCATCTCATGCACAATATTCACCACTAAATATCAACACAGGACAGAATAGCACTCCTCAGTTTTCAGACACCATTTATTGCATTACCTACTGGTGGTTGCCAGTAGGGAGTTATAGTTAGGACCAAAGTTTCCATAGGGAGAGCATTTTTTGTTTTCTGAATAACTGTTACTGCTTGACTAATCTTCAAAAAAAATTCAAAAAAGTCCCCTTTTTGGTTCAGCACCTGTGTTGAAAGTTACGGGGTGATCCATCAAGAGGGGCTGAGAAAAAAGGGGATCCCAAAACGCATTTCTCCATGTTATATATCTATGAGGATTTTTCATTTTTTAAACACGACTACTGCCCGAACCTGCTGAAAGGAATGACACCAAATTTGGTAAAAAGGTAGATTTTGGTCCAGAAAGCGTGCTTTTTGTGATTTGGTATAAATACGTTCAGTAGTTTTAAAGATATTTAAGTTAAAAAAATATAGATATCTCAGACCCCAACAGCCTACTGAGACCCTACTGAAATTTGACTGGCGGCCAACACTTGCAAGCGTTTTTGTTAAAAAAGAAAAGAGGGCAGGGTATGCATACCCTGAACCCTCAGATATAGTGGGAGGCTCCCACAGAGACCCCGCTGGGGGATAAAAGTATTCCTTTGTAAATTTTGCTGCACTTCTAATATTTCTTTGACACACTTTATGCTTTATAAATAAGATAATTTAATAACAAAAATACTTTTGAAAAGTTTGTTTGTAGGTACCTCTTGATATATATTTATCTTTCTGGTGTATATGTCATGATAAACTTTAGACACACTTCTCTTATGAAAAATTCCCCCTGACCCATTGTGACTGTTGTATTGTTTAATGGCCCTGGGTTCTGGTGAGTAGGACTGCCCCTGTTGCAGGTAATACCAGTGTACATGGCTGCATAGACTTCATTTGAGGCTAATTCTGGGTCACAGCTGTAACCTCTAAATTGTTCCCTGCTACTACTGGCACTTCCTTTGCAACCCCTCGCCTCAGAGGGGGCAAAATGGTTGCCTCCTCTGAGGGCAAGGGTCGCAAAAGAAGTGTCAAGAGTTGCATGGAGCAAGTTAGAGGTCACAGCTGCGACACCTAACTAGCCTCAAATGGCGTCCATGTATGGCGGGGCGTGAGTTATAGTTACTTCAGTTAACTATAACTAGTGAGTTTCTGTTTTTTTAATTTAAACGTTTATATTCAAACTGACACTATACTGTCACTTTAACATTTGGTTTTTCAGTGACAAGCTATATAGACAGGTAGAGGGGTAGAGGGGTAGAGGGGTAGACAGACAGACAGACAGATAGATAGATAGATAGATAGATAGATAGATAGATAGATAGATAGATAGATAGATAGATAGATAGATAGATAGATAGATAGATAGATAGATAGATAGATAGATAGATAGATAGATAGATAGATAGATAGATAGATAGATAGATAGATAGATAGATAGATAGATAGATAGATAGATAGATAGATAATATTACTTATAGGTACTTTTAACCAGATCTTTCATCCTCTGTTCTTTCAGAGTGTCATTCACATTCGTGTTCCGCCCACCATAGAAATCAGTGTGGATCACAGGATCATCCCACTTCAGCCATTGTCTTACTTCTCTATGAAAGACAACGTTCTGCCCTTGCACAATGTGCACTTACACTAAAAAATGAGTCCTCTTGTACAGTTTTACCAAAATCAGTCACATCCATTGGCATAACCAAAGTTGAAAGCCTACACAGACCTGTTTGATTTGCCATTGCTTGTTTTTTTTATTGAGCTCTCCATGGAATTACCCAGTTTTCCTTGTTCCCGCAAACTTTCTAATCATTCTTTCCACCACAATTTTATGATTTCTTTTCACTTTCACTTGCACCTAGAACCTTTCTGCCCCATCCTCGCCCATTCCCCATCATGGTAGCTATGTTACATTTTTTTTACCTTCTTTTTATAAGAGAGCCAAGAAGCAACACAGGGCTGTCAGGCTGCTCACTTATTTTTCATGCAAACACTTCTTTTTTATATTTTATTTACCATTCTAACACTGCAGTACCACATGTCAGAACAGTAAGTTAAAAATAGTCTTCATGTAGCCCGACACACACACGTGTCACGACACTTGAATGCGTTGCGTGCTACATGTTGTGTTACATGTAGATATACATATAATATTCCTGGTAATCTATGAGAACATTGATTTTTGGGAGTATTTCATTGTAATAAAGTGAAAATGCTGAGTTTTTACCATGTTTAAAATTCTGCACGAGTGATGCAGGAATATGCATCAACACAATTAAGAATTTGATGCAGAAAGGCACATAAACAAAAGTGATAGTTTTTCATTACTCTCAGGCAAAACATGTTTCCATATTACCCCCCCCCCCCCACTCACTAAATACTCAGTGGCATAGCAAGGCGGGGCAGGCCTCCCGCCCGCTCTTACATGCGTTTGCCGTAAGGTGGCAAAAGCAGAGACCGCCACAGGAGGCAAAGTGCCTAGCTATGCCACTGAAAATACAGGAGTGTTCACTCCGCATACCCACCCAGGAAAGACACTTATACCTGTTTTGGCAGAAGAAAATCAGTGTGAATTTTTAGGGGATACACAAACACACACAAGCAAAATGTTTTGTGGGTGTTCGCTTATCTATGCAGGGAGGCCTACCCAGAAGCATCCACATTCCCACACCTGCTCCTACATTTACAGTTGTGGAAAAATCCAACAAAGTTTTTGTATTGACACATTCTTAAGTGCACTGGACAAAGGCAAAATTCTACCATTCATAAATCTGTGAAACAAGATGTAGAATTTACATTTGAGAATTGTTATTTTGCACCCAAGGTTTCAAGATATGAGCACTCAATTTGTGATTTGGACTCTGAGTCACACCGTGAGCTATGATCTACAATGCATGCACTAAATTAATATGGCTGCTGCTCTTTTATTCCTGCTGCATAAAAGCGTTAATCCGCAAAAGGATGTGATTACGGTATAAATAGGTTAAAAGCTCACTCTCCTGTGTGCCCTTGATAATTCATGAGCTCAGTGCTTAATTTGAGCTGGTAGTTGGGGGTGGGGCATGCCAACACTTACTTTTAGGATGCAGCACTTATTTTTCAACATCAGACTTTGACCAAGAGCAGGAGAGAGAAAACAAACAAGGAAAAAGAAGTAGATAGAGAAAGACAGAAAATACATGACACAGTGAGAAAGCAGCAACCTGCAAGAGTGAGATAAAGGGGCAGGGTGTGTTTGGTGGAGGATTAAAGTGGCCTGAGATAAAATCAAGACAAAGCAGCCTTGTTATAAGGCCATCCAATATAAAATTGTGCCAGTCACCGGCTTCTAAGTAAAACACTGGGCAATGGCACTGATCCTTTTACAAATTAAGCACTGCACGAAGTTCATTGATTAATGGTGGCTCGTTCTAAATCCATCGAGTTATGCAGTGGCGCCCTCCTCCGTCATTCAAATGAGATTTAGTGTCTATCACGGCTCCCATCCCTTACGAAATGTGAGCACGTACACAATGAAGAGATATTCAATTAGCCAAAGCCGGATAGAAGAGGACTTAGCTAAACAATGAGTTTGCAAGATGAGCAAAACAAATGATTTCATAGTCCATTTTGCTAAAAGCATTGACTCTGCCTACTTCTGGGAATCACTAAAACCCGCTCATTACCAGTCTGTCTGAGAACAGTTTTAGAGCCCAGACCAGACTCGCAGGTAGCATCAGAATAGAGTCCAATGTCACACCGACAAGGACCGATATGAGCTCAACTGAGGCAGACGGTCTGCAGCAGAACGAGGCACGCCTGAGATACATTTTATAGGTGAAACAAGTTATTTTTATTATTATTAGTGATAACAGAATAGTGGTGCTATTATTGACTTCATTATCATGATTATCATCATAATTATTTGTATTTTTATTGATAATAATAATACATTAATAATATTATTATTAATAATAATAATAATAATAATAATAAGAAGAAGAAGAAGAAGAAGAAGAAGAAGAAGAAGAAGAAGAAGAAGAAGAAGAAGAAGAAGAAGAAGAAGCATAACAATAGATGCCCACCAATAAATACATGAATGTCAGGTTCTAAATCTGATAATTCACTGCTGTTCTGCTGTGAGGTTGCAATGGTGGGTTACAGATCTCATAATTCACTCATTCTATGTCATAACGGAATTCCAGGCTGCTCGTGGCTGGGCTCTTTGGAAGCCTGTCAGAGAAGCACTTGAATGCAGGTAGCAGAGCTTCTGAAGGAGAGGAAAGTGATGATGCAGAGACTGGTGGGTAGTTGTGACAGGAGGTCAGGTATTTATTTTTTATTTTGGAGAGGGATAGAAGAGGCTGTGTTATGTATTGCTCTTCCATTGCTCCTCTGCCCCTGTGTAGCAGTTGAAAGCCGGGGCAGATGATTTTGGGGGGACATATGTAGCAGAACATAAAATTATAGATGGGTAAATTACGGGGATTTTTTCACCTCAGGGTTCAGAGTGACATTATGGACAACTTGCACTTCAATCTCGGGCCTGACTACAAAGGTAAACTTACACTTTCATGTAAGTTATGATCGTTTGCTATTCACAAAGGGATTTATGAGTAGTATCTCTACGAGTGTGGAGTCTCCTCACATAAAAAGACCAATCTTTTTCTGTGCGGAGAATCCGCACTCGTAGAGATACTACTCATAAATCTCTTTGTGAATAGCAAATGATCGTCGAACTTACAGAAAAATTGTAAGTATACCTTTGTAAATCAGGCCCTCTGTGTCTCTTTCATGTCACTCAGAACCCCTCAGTGTGAAACATCCCAATAATTCACTGGTACACATCTATAATTCAATATAATAATATTATTAGTAGTAGTAGTAGGAGTAGTAACATTTGTAATAGTACAATTAAAGCAAATAACAACAAATATCACCAAAGAACCGAACATCACCAAGCACAACTTCCAAGGAGGGATGAAAGCTGTCGCCTCCTCGATAAAGAAGAGCTGTCTGAAATTGAACTCTGGCTCCACTCCATCTGCATGGGATGACACCTGGTGGACCCCCGCCCTTAGAAACCTCCCACTCAGATGGACCATGCACAAAACCTCGGCATAATAGTAGACTAATCTTTCACAATGAACCACCAGGTCAAAGCCGTATCCTTGGACTGCTTCAACACCCTCCACATACTCCGAAAAATGTTCAGATGGATCCCATTCGAATTCAGAAAAACAGTCATGCACGCCCTCATCAGTAGCAGACTGGAGTATGGCGATGCTTTCTACACCGGAATCAACAAGAAAATACTTCGCAAACTACAGACCATCCAGAACGCGGCAGCCAGACTGATCCTAGACATTCCCCGTCGCAACCACATCTCCCAACACCTCCGAGATCTCCACTGACTCCCCATCAAAAGAAGAATAACCTTCAAGCTCCTAACCCACGCATACAATGCCCTCCACAATGTCAGAACAGCATACCTAAACCATCCCCTCTCCTTCCACGCACCCATGAGACACCTCTGATCTGCTGGCCTCTCACTTGACCCAAGTTCTACGCAGCTACAAGCCCAGAACGGGGGAAAGTCTATCTCCTACCTTGCAGTCAAGGTCTGGAACGGCCTCACCCTCCGGCAAATTTCTAGAATGCTCCAGTTCAGGAAGGATCTCAAGAACCTTGCTCTTCGGATGACCCAAGCACCTAACGAAGTGCTTTGCATGTGTGGGTTTATATCCCATCCTCGTCGCCAAAATTGTTGAGATAAAGAGTGGAATAAACTTGAAGAATGCCAAGTAAATTAAGAAAGATGATTTATTCCAGAGCACAACCTGCCATCCGACCACCTCGACGATCCAGCAGTGACTGACATCGTCGAGTGCCGTTAGCCTAACATTCTAGAGAACATGAAGATAAGAACATTCCCACTCAGGTAAGAAAAACATCATAAAAGAACATGCTGCAAGGATGAAAAAGGTATGTTACATCACAACACAATCCCCCATTTTCCCCCAGCGCCTTGAGACCCTTGCGGGTGAGTAACTGTGCTCTACCAACCTGATTGATTGACTGATTGATTGATTGAATAATATTTATATTACTGCTACTAATAATAATAATAATAAATGCCCTCCAAACGGCAGTTAGCTCTAGGAATATTCATGTTTTAACACCCCTCTGCAAAGACTAAGGGCCTTTTTATGAGTTTGGCAGTCTGTGAACTGCCATACCCATGGGCGCAGACTGTTTGCCAAGAGCTTGGGGGTCGGAAGGGGCAGATTGTCATTGCAAACACCATGGCTGAATAACTGACACTGCCAGCACGCCACAGACCGCTATGGGCGGGGAAAAGCAGCTGCCATAGGGCGGTACAGAGGAGTTTCAGCACCGTCCGTATTACACGTTGGCTTTCTGATGAGCCGACCGTGGTGGTGGAACCGCCAGCTTCAAGTCATCGTAAACGAAGGATTTGGGGTGCATACTCACACCTCTACTGTTCTATCCATTAGAGTTCAAAGTGAATCCCGTTCTCTAGGTCTCCCCTTCACAGCAGCAAATCACCCCAAAAAATGCAACTCTGTTTGCGGCAAAATACAGGTAAGGCCATTTTGTACCACATACCCATTGCCTGGACTGGCCACATATTGGCCAGACTCGGCTACGGGTAGGGGGTATTTTTCCACACGTATCATGCCTATGTGTGCATTCGATACACGTGAAATGTACACACAGGCATTGATAGATATGGAAAACCATTGCCCACAGCTGCAAGACCACAGCAGCCACACCACGGGCCCAGCAATCAACTCGTAATATGGTGGTCGGAAGTGCTGCAGTCTTCTTGCGCTGCAGTGTTCATGTGGTTGGACTGCCAAACTCATAATCATGCCCTGAGTGCTATGACACACATTGGGGCATGGTATATACTACGTAAAGCAATTTCACTATAGTAACACCAATATTATTATTACTAGTCGTAGTAGTAGTAGTAATACTAATAATAATAATAATGGTATATCATAGACAAAATGATGAGGTGTGAATCCAAATAAGTTCCAGGAACCAGAGTAGGTAAGAAGTATATATTATTATTAACAGAGGTTCCCAAACAGCCAGTCTACACGATTTCAAGTGTCTCAGAACGCCCTCACATCAACATTCAAACCTGCACTCCCTTGGATTCTAGAAATCCCATGGGGCAGGAAACTATGATACAAAGGTGGGGGTAACTGGGAATATACCAATTACCATAATTATTGATAAATGCTAAATACAGATGTCATAAAATGTATAAATGCATAAATATATATATATATATATATATATATATATATATATATATATATATATATATATATATATATATTCATTGAAAAAACCATTGATTTGAGCCACGTTATAGTTAGGAGTTAGCATTTAAAAAACCTTTGAAATTCACTGAAAAAACCTTAGGTTTCAGCCACGTTATAGTTAGGAATTAGCATTTAAAAAACCTTAGAAATTCACAGAAAAAACCATAGGTCTCAAACATTTTATAGTTAGCTGGGCATTTCACTCATACAAAACCATTGAAATTACCCCGTTATAGTTAGTTGAGCTATCTATAACTTGCGCGCCCGCAATGCACTGCTGATGACGTCACATATTACATCACTCATGACATGGTCAGTGACATCACTCATGACATCACCGATGACATCTCAAATGACATCACTGATGACATCACTCATGACATCATCCAGTGAATGTGTGTCTTTCTGAAAAAAATATATTTTTATGTATGTATATCTAAAGGTTGATGGAAGAATAAATTGGTAAATAAGTGGTTAAATGTTTTTTTTGTAAAATTGATTGTATAACTGACTTATTAAGTATATCTTAGTGAATACATGTATTAGCGAGTAATGTTTAAATATGTAAATATCTGTATCAGTGTCTCAATTTGTGTATAAGTGGCTGCATGGGTTAGTGAGTAGCTACACGATTGTCTGTATGGGTTATTAGTTTGTTTTTTGAATATCAGAATGAGTGTTTGTATGGTTTGATGGGGGTATTACTTAGCGCACAGATGCATGAATCACTGACTCACTGTTTGTATATGTTTTGAAGACAGCATGTGTGCAGGACTGTATGGTTGGATGAGTATGTGTATGGGTGTGTTAGTGAGTGAATGACTGCCTCAATAGTGTCTTTATGAGTAAGTACATGTAATGTAATGTAAGGATTTATTTATACCGCGCAACTATCGCTCCAAGGAGCATCTTGGCGCCCACTTGTGTAGCTGATCAGATAGAAATCTTACACTAGGGATCTGGCAGTAGTGTCCGGAAGGGTAAAGATCCAGGTTTTTAGTTGTTTCCTGAATTCAGTTTCTCTGTCCAGCGCTCTTATGTGGGGTGGGAGGGTGTTCCATGCTTTTGCACCTAATACCGCAATGGACTTGCCTCCACGAGTCTTAAGCCTGAATGGTTGAACTGCCAGAAGATTGGCGTTGGTCGAGCGGAGAGTTCGGGTTGGATGATATCTGGTGAATTTTTTCCGCAGATACAGTGGTCCACGTTTGTGAAATGCTCTGAAGGTGATGAGCAATATTTTAAATAGTATTCTTTTGATGATAGGTAGCCAATGTAAAGTTTTAAGGGCTTCTGTCGCTGATGATCTTCTGGGCCACATTAATATGAGTTTGGCCGCCGAATTCTGCACCATTTGGAGCCTATGGGTGACCTCCTTATTGGTGCCTGCATATAATCCATTACAGTAATCAAGATGAGATGTAACCAGTGCGACCACCACTGTTTTCCTGGCTTCCAAAGGAAGGAGATCGAAGAACTTTCTCAGACTCTTTATAACACCAAAGCACGTACCTGCCACTTTCAGTGCCTGCTGTTTAAAGGACAGATTTCTATCAAAGGTAACATATGTTTTAAACTAGTATATGTGAGTATTGATGTATACAAGTAAGGATATATGACAGTGACAGATTGGAAGAGTTCCTGTATAAAGAAGTATGTGTTTCTATAACTACTTGTTTAAGAGAGTAAGTATGTGTACGTTTCTGTAGAAATAAGTGTAGTGGTGTGTAGAGCTGTATATGTAAGTAAATGGATGTTTGATAGTTTATTTGCATGTGTGAGTATATGTGTGAATAACTCTATGTATAAGTGTAGGTGTGTAATTGGATGTATAGGTGTACGAGTACATATGATGAGTGAGTACATGTATGAGTGACTATATAGAACTATTTGTGAATGAGTAGATGCTTATGTAGATTTGGGAATTACTGAATAGGTTGTTCTAACTGGTATTGGTATCTCCATTTTTTGAAAATTTTAGGTTCTATTTTTGAATGTGTGTATCAAAGGTTATATTAGGGTGAGAGGAGGTCTGCCACTCTTTCACAAGGATGATGTCATCAGTGATGTCATTTGAGATGTCATCAGTGATGTCATGAGTGATGTCACTGACCATTTTATGAGTGATGTAATATGTGACATCATCAGCAGTGCATTGCGGGCGCGCGAGTTATAGTTAGCTCAACTAACTATAACGGTGGAATTTCAATGGTTTTGTATGAATGAAATGCCCAGCTAACTGTAACATGTGTGAAACCTATGGTTTTTTCAGTGAATTTCTAAGGTTTTTTAAATGCTAATTCCTAACTATAACGTGGCTGAAACGTATGGTTTTTTCAGTGAATTTCAAAGGTTTTTTAAATGCTAACTCCTAACTATAACGTGGCTGAAACCTATGGTTTTTTCAGTGAATTTCAAAGGTTTTGTAAATGATAATATTTAAATGTATTAATTGTCATATTTTTATACTAATTTACTAAATTTTTTTATTCATTTATTTTTAGATATTTTATTTTTTAAATTACATTACATATTTTTAATATAAATTGGAAAAAAAATGTTTTTAAAAATATTGAAATTGTAATATTTTATTTTTATTTTTTTTATTTATATATATTTTATATAGCAGGCAATGATATCCTATGGAATGAAATTCAAGTTACTGGTAAATACAGTTAAATTTACTTTTCAGGAATAGTAGTGAGCTGAAAGATGCAGCACTGACGTATCTCCTGATAACAGGTGAGTAAATTGGAATTCGTAGTTTGAGTGATTTTTGAGGAATTTTTTTAAGTTCCAAAACTCCACACTTAGAAGTATTTCAAAGTGCAACCAATCAATTTTAGCCTATGGAAGGAAATTCAAGTTAGTGTAACTACGATTATAATTACTTTTCATGATCAATAGTGGGCTGAAAGATGCAGCACTGAGGTCTCTCCTTATAACAGGTGAGTAAATCGGAATTCGTAATTCGGCTGACTTTGAGGACATTTTTAAATTTCCAAAACTCCACACTTTGAAAAATTTCCAAGTGAAACCAGTCAATGTTAGCCTATGGAAGGAAATTCAACTTACTGTAAGTATGGTTAGAATTACTTTTCAGGATCAGTAGTGGGCTGAAAGATGCAGCACTGAGGTCTCTCCTCATAACAGGTGAGTAAATCGGAATTCTTAGTTCGGCTGATTTTTGAGGAATGTTTTAAAGTTCCAAAACTACACACTTTGAAACATTTCCCAGTGAAACAGTCAATGTTAGCCTATGGAAGGAAATTCAAGTTACTGTAAGTATGGTTAGAATTACTTGTCAGGATCAGTAGTGGGCTGAAAGATGCAGCACTGAGGTCTCTCCTGATAACAGGTGAGTAAATCGGAATTCTTAGTTCGGCTGATTTTTGAGGAATGTTTTAAAGTTCCAAAACTGCACACTTTGAAAAAATTCCAAGTGAAATCAGTCAATGTTAGCCTATGGAAGGAAATTCAAGTTACTGTAACTACGATTAGAATTACTTTTCAGGATCAGTAGTGGGCTGAAAGATGCAGCACTGATGTCTCTCCTGATAACAGGTGAGTAAATCGGAATTCGTAGTTCGGCTGACTTTTGAGGAGTTTTTTAAAGTTCCAAAACTCCACACTTAGAAGAATTTCCAAGTGAAACCAGTCAATGTTAGCCTATGGAAGGAAATTCAAGTTACTGTAAGTATGGTTAGAATTACTTTTCAGGATCAGTAGTGGGTTGAAAGATACAGCACTGAGGTCTCTCCTGATAACAGGTGAGTAAATCGGAATTCGTAGTTCGGCTGATTTTAGAGGAATATTTGTACGTTTCAAAAATAGACACTTAGAAACTTTTCTGGTGAAAACCACACAATAGATTCCTATGGAAGGAAATACAAGTTACTGGTAAGTACACTTAGATTTACTTTTTAGGGTCCGTACTGGGCTCAAAGATGCAGCACTGACGTCTCTCGTGATAACAGGTGAGTAAATCGGAATTCGTAGTTCCGCTGATTTTAGATGAATATTGTGCTCAATAGTGAAGGAAGGGGGCAGGGCCTGAGGTGACATGTGTGTAAACACGCCCTGTGGCGGGTTTTAGATTGGGGAATTAATTCCTCTTCAATCCTGAGGTCCCCTGTGAGCCAACTAGCCCATCAGGTACCTCCAGTATGCGCCAGGGAGCTGTGTTGCAGAGAGGTGTTCAGAGAGCACGCCCCCTTTTTACAACATACTGCAACGCAGCTCTGTGGCGCTTAATGGAGGTACCTGGTGGACTAGTTGGCCCCTAGGGAACCTCTGGATTGAAGAGGAATTACTTCCCCAACTTAAAACATCCCACAGGGCATGTTTGCACACATATCACCTCAAGCCCCGCCCCCTACCTTCACCACTGTGCAAACGCGCCCCGTAGCGTGTTCTAAGTTGGGGTATTAAGTCTACTTGCATACTCGGGGTCCCTGGAGGCCAACTAGCCCACCAGGAACCTCAAGTGTGTGCCAGGGGGCTGCGTTGCAGAGAGGTGTAAAAAGGGGCATGGCCTCATTACACCTCTCTGCAACCCAGCCCCCTGGCACGTTTTCAGAGGGAGAACTAATTCCCCCTGCATACTGGGGGTCCCTGGGGGCCAATTAGCCCACCAGGAACCTCCAGTATGCGCCAGGCCTAGGGGGTCAGGGTTTTTCTACCCTGCCCCCTTTTCTTCTTTTTCACCTTTATTCACCTGTTTTCTTGTGTCTCCGTTCTACTGAGGCACAAGATGGCCACCAACACTTCCTGGTTTCGAGTGTTGACAGCCAATCAGCATGCAGCTAGCGCTCGTAATTAAACAGATCTCCGTACGCGTGTAAAACTCTGTCTTTAGATATAGCTATGATTTTACTTTAATTTTCTCAGAAACTACTGAACGGATTTACACCATTTACCAAAAAGCACAATCTGCGAACCGAACTCTACCTCTCTGCCAAATTTGGTGTAATTCCGTTCAGCCGTTCGGGCTGTAGCCCTGGCTAAACGTCCCTATGGAAAATTGATGGGGAAAACACGTTTTGGGACCCCCCTTTTTTCTCAGCCCCCACTTGACGAATCACCCCCAAACTTTCAGGGAAGGAGCGGAACTGAGCAGGCCATTTTGTTGGAGAAATTCAAGAAGATTTGTCCACCAGCGCCAAAGTTATTCCAAATAGAATGTTGTGGATTTCCTGTGAAAACTAGGTCCTAACTATAACTACCTACTGGCTTATATATATATATATATATATATATATATATATATATATATATATATATATATATATATATATATATATATATATATATATATATATACATATATATATATATATATATATATATATATATATATATATATATATATATATATATATATATATTGGGAATTACAACAGCAATGATGATAATGAAAAAAACTATAATATTCATAATTATTATGATAATGATAGCAATCTAAAAAGCATGTGCATTAATAATTATTGTATTACTAATAATTATTGTTATAATTAAAGTGAATATTAAAAATAATAATCATCATAATTCCATGGGGGCAGGGAACTGTGATACAAAGGTGGGGGTAACTGGGAATATACCAATTACCATAATTACTGAAAATGCTAAATACAGATGTCATAAAATGTATAAATGTATACATATTTATATATATTTTGGGAATCACAACAGTAATGATGATAATAATGAAAAAAACTATAATATTAATAATGAATATGATAATAGCAATCCAAATAGCATGTGTATTAATAATAATTATTGTTATTGTAGTGGACTAGTTGTAGGTCTTGCTGCTCAGCCATAAGTAGAATGTTAGTAGAATGTTGGTGCGCGTGAGAATGGAGAGTTGGAATGCCTGAGTGTGAGGATCAGTTGTAGACGGGCTGAGCAGCAAGTGAGCTGCTCCTGGTGGGGTCCATCATTTGATACTTATCATCTGAATAATAAAGCATCCTTCATATGCTACACCTTGTCTTCTTCCAATCATTTCATCATATTTCATTTGGCGACGAGGATGGGAAGCTGCTCCTGGTGGGGTCCATCCTTTGATACTTATCATCTGAATAATAAAGCATCCTTCTTATGCTACACCTCGTCTTCTTCCAAATCATTTCATCATATTTCAGTTATAATTAAAGCGAATATTAATAATAATCATCATCATGACAGTAATATTGATGGGGTATTGCTGTTATTATCGTGGGGTGCTCCTATGGTTAGCATTGAAAGCTAAGCTCGCAGAGAGGCCTCCGGATATTCTTGAACATACACCTGGTCCTGCCGAGGGATATCTGGCTTCATAAGAGACGCCTTCCACGGAAGGGCCGAGCTTTACATTCCAGCGGCTTCCTCTGCCTGTCATTGCCAAGGATGAAATCACTGAGCTTCACGCGCCCCGCTGCTTCGTGCAACAGAGGCTGCTCCTTGGCAACCAACACCGGTTACTAAGAGAAACATGGGAGAACAGACCGAGCCATAAAAGAGAGACGCAACGCAAGTGTACTGCCAAACACAAGCCGAACAGGACATCTCCCGCGTTCCGAGGCACCTCCGAGCCGCTGACAACGCAAAGATGCTGAAGAGAATCTAAGGGTACCGCACACATTGCATCATTAGCGCCAAATACTGTTCTAATGCTATGACTCAGAGACCTGTTCTTGAAAATGCATTAAACGAGTGAAAATGCCTCAGTGCGGCTGCTGCTCACAGAGCCAGAGGACGTTGAGGCGGAAGTCATTAGCTTGCTGGTAGTGTCTCTGGGAAGGTCTGGCTGCTAGGGATCTGAGCAGTTTACTAAAAGGCCTCGTTTGTCAAACTCTCTTAGGCGTGTGTAATAGAAACTAAACGAGAGCAGCTCAGCTTGCACTGATGCTTCTGCTGCTGCAGTGTAGCTCGGAGCAATTCAGCGATTTATAGGATGCTAAAATGAAAAGGGGAGCAATTCAGCGATTTATAGGATGCTAAAATGAAAAGGGGAGCAACTCTGCGATTTATAAGATGCTAAAATGAAAAGGGGAGCAATTCAGCGATTTATGAAATGCTAAAATGAAAAGGGGAGCAATTCAGCGACTCATAAGATGCTAAAATGAAAAGGGGAGCAACTCTGCTATTTATAAGATGCTAAAATGAAAAGGGGGGCGGAATAACACTAGCTGACCGTAGCAGGATCCCTGGTGGACTCAGCTGCTGAGTCCTGACTCATTTGAACCTTCTCAGCTCAAAGGGGCTTGATGGAGAACTGAAGAAACAGCAGGAGCAAAAAATGTTAACTGATGTTTTTATTATCACGTCGGTTAACTCATTACTCCAATGCTTTTCCTCCCAGGCCTTTGAGCACAATGTATATCCATACCCTGGAGAGAGGCACCCACTTATTAGTTAAAAGAAAAACACTTTAAACTCCAGCAATTGCATAAGGGGAATTGGAAGCTATTGAAATAAATGCAGAATAACGGCCTAGAAACACAATGAGCACATCCTTAAAATAGGGAAAAAGATGGAAGGAAGCACCAGGTAGTAACAGCATGAAGAACAGGAACCACTGCCAACAGTAACCATCAACAAACATAAACTGAACCTAGAGGAAAGTCCAGCACACACCCTCATACTACAGCCGTTGGTGTTAGAGACAGGAAAGCAACACAGAAAAACATCCCTTATTACTTAGGGAAGCACAAAAGAAAGACCACAATTAGGCCTCACTCCCCATATAAGATGCGTGGGTATACCACAAGCACCCAGCTAAAGCCAGCAATCAAATGCCGAAAAATGGCAAAGCAAAGTTCAGAAGCCGGGTCAACCTTCGCCTGCAAGGTAGTAGACAGCCTCCATATCCAACAATAGGGGGAGACACAAACAACTGGATGCAACAGACAAGGGAAAGTTATCAAAACGACCCAAAGGGGGAAGGCGCACAGCCACTAGCTTCTCTAGAGGGTCAGAACATGGCAAATCAAGGAAGACCGAGGGTCAAATGGCGATGAACAAGTGCGTCACTCACTAATATAGGCATAGCCCAACTGGATCACAGGTGAGGCATGTCATACGCAAAACCTCCAGAAAAACAGACTAAAGAGATAGGTAAACATTAGAGAATATAAAACAAGGCACCAAACAACCCCAGCCTGTGGCAGTTTAAATACCCACTGTAAGTCCAACAGGAAGCACAAAAGGATCTCTCTAACCTTACCCCACACAAAATGGCAGATACGTAGTCAGAGAAATGGCTTTTTAAATTTAAAATGCTAAGGTTTAAATGAAATAAAGCTGAGCATGTTAAGCTTGCACAAAAAGCAAATTCTATGTGCCCCAATGCAAAGTGTTTATATCTGCCTCTATAAATGTAAGGCCTGCCAGGTATTTTGGACTATATTAAGTTAATTGTTGTATGTGTTGTATATACGCGGCCAGTTAGCGCTATGTGTATATGGCTGAGATACCCGCCACCCCCTCTCAACACAATCCCCAAAGGAGGGAAACCGGAAACAGTTCTTGAAGTTTTTGGAAGAGGGAGGGAGTGACCCTCCCCGGCCGTATTTATTAAAACAAAAAATTAAAACATTAAACAGTTTCATATTAATGTACAATTTCATTACCACATTGCGATGTTTGGCTAACCTTAACAGATTCTCTAATACAGAGGTTCTCCTAGCCGAACTAACAACCTACAAAACATTTTCTTGAAATTTTGAAATTGTACATCCTAACGTTTAAGGGCCAACGGCAAGGTCGTAACCGGTGTCAAGATCCCTAACCAGAAATACCCCCCCCACTTGGGAGGGGCGACAGCACTGAGGCGTACCTCAAGTGCAACTACCAATTTCCCTTGACTTGACGGGGGCCCCAATAAACTTGACGCCACTTAAAGGTCGTTCGAGGACTCGTGTGAGTTATCTAGAAGGTAGCGTAGACCTCCCCCCAAACCCCACACAACTTACCACATCTGCCGTCGCAGACGTCACTGGCCCCGGGAAATTCCCCAGGAGGGGGCTGTAACCCCTCCTACACAGGAAGGGGCCTTGACCTTCCTTTCCTTTTCTTTCGGCGACCCATCCTTAGAAGGGACCGCCTCCCCGTTGAGGGGCCAAAGGCCACCTCTCCCGAGCGCTCCCATCCGTGTTGGGTGACGCCCACTCATAGGGATCTTCCAATTACTGCTCACCGATCATGACCTTACCGCCCGACCAAAATAAATACGACAATGCTAACTAAACCAACAATACATTGGCCACTATGACCAAAATAAGCATGCTTATAAATGGACACTAAAAACCGAATTTCTTTAATCACAAAACATACGTAAAATCGACCAACTTTATTACACACTTAATATCAACACGATAATACCACAACCTGTAAACGAAATAGAAATATCGATCCATTTTATTACAAACAACTGGCTGTCTTCAGGGGCTGGTGGGTGGGTCAAAATTGGCTCTTCGTTCCGTCTCGAGCTCACGTGCAGCGAGGAGGTGCAGCTTCAGAGCACAGGAACAAGAGGATGCCTTCTGGTCTTGCGTCCCTTTTTATCCGTCTTCAGGGCGGGCGTAAACCCGCCCCTGCCTGCCCCGAGGGCGTGGCCATCCGCGTCAGTGTCTAGGCCAGCCCACTCTAGGGCGGGAAAGAGCGCGCCCGGGCTACGCCGCTTCGGGCATACCAGCCGAGACGCGCCTCCCGCCCAAAATGGCTTCCCGGGGGATCGAGGTACTCTGCCATACGTTCGGGGGGACCGAGTGGTCGCCCCTTTCCATATGGCTGAGATACCCGCCACCCCCTCTCAACACAATCCCCAAAGGAGGGAAACCGGAAACAGTTCTTGAAGTTTTTGGAAGAGGGAGGGAGTGACCCTCCCCGGCCGTATTTATTAAAACAAAAAATTAAAACATTAAACAGTTTCATATTAATGTACAATTTCATTACCACATTGCGATGTTTGGCTAACCTTAACAGATTCTCTAATACAGAGGTTCTCCTAGCCGAACTAACAACCTACAAAACATTTTCTTGAAATTTTGAAATTGTACATCCTAACGTTTAAGGGCCAACGGCAAGGTCGTAACCGGTGTCAAGATCCCTAACCAGAAATACCCCCCCCACTTGGGAGGGGCGACAGCACTGAGGCGTACCTCAAGTGCAACTACCAATTTCCCTTGACTTGACGGGGGCCCCAATAAACTCGACGCCACTTAAAGGTCGTTCGAGGACTCGTGTGAGTTATCTAGAAGGTAGCGTAGACCTCCCCCCAAACCCCACACAACTTACCACATCTGCCGTCGCAGACGTCACTGGCCCCGGGAAATTCCCCAGGAGGGGGCTGTAACCCCTCCTACACAGGAAGGGGCCTTGACCGCCTTTCCTTTTCTTTCGGCGACCCATCCTTAGAAGGGACCGCCTCCCCGTTGAGGGGCCAAAGGCCACCTCTCCCGAGCGCTCCCATCCGTGTTGGGTGACGCCCACTCATAGGGATCTTCCAATTACTGCTCACCGATCATGACCTTACCGCCACAGGCCGGATAGTTGACCGGCTATCCGGACCCCCCAAAAAAGCTCCTACCTAAAGGTCATGCTTTAACGTTTTTAACCATGCTAAGAAGTCTCCTATGAGTAACTCATTCCCCACCCGAGACAAATGCACACCATCCCCCGAATACATACTGTCATCATTAATACAGCCATGCGGAATAGAATGCAATGTCCCGGAACGGAACAACCTACTAACTTTGTTATTAAGCTTTCTAACAGACTGATTCAAAGCAGGAATAGAAATAGCCCCCCGCAACACCTTTCGTGGGATCATATGGGACCACGCAATTGTGCACCCCGGAACTCTCCTCGCCAACCAACTTACAGTGGAAAGCATTGCCTCCAGGAGAAGTCGTCTACCGGTGGTGACCAAATCATTGCCCCCTAAATGTACTATGACTATAGACGGCGGTGACCTTGTCCGCCCTAACAAATCCTCAAAAAATGCTTGAAACTGGTCAATACAGAGACCGCCTCTTCCGTAGAAGGACACCCTGTACCCGTATTCCCCAGCTACGTGAATCATGTCACCTGCTTTGAATACGTCCGCGGCACGCCTCACGTATGAGTGGCCCACGACCCACACCTCCTTTTTCACAGCCGGTGATGTCTGACCGCTGGCCCGGTGTTGGGTCGACTGCATAGTCCGCCCCGCCTCGTAGGCTTGCGCAACTGAAAACCAAACAAAAACAAGAGGCGTGAGTACATCATTACAGCTTTACAACATGTGCAACCGCACATACCTCTTATAACAATTGGAGGACCAACGCCCCACTCGTTTCACTTGTTCAACATTAAGACCCCTGGCTGTAGCTTCCGTAGCAGCCCCTATCCGAAAGGAATGGGTCCCAAACTCGCCCGGGTTCAAGCCCGCAGCGGCAATTGACATCGCAAGCACCCGCTGAAACTGAAATTTCGTCAGTGGGGTGGCGTCCGCGTGTCTCAACAAGGTCCCCCCCCATAATGCCACCCTTCGTGCTAGGTAATCTTCTAAACACTTTACCGGACACATGGGGGACCCGGGAATCCTGCGTATGATTATGCAGTCACCCATCCCGTCTTGATCGGTCTTGGACCTGACAAAGGAGACAGTCATTGCCTCTCCTCTGATCTGAACGTGTTCTTGGCACAAACCCCCTGCCACATCCTGTTTGTTCCTTGCCACCAGTTCGCTTACCCGCATCGCCCCGTGAAATGCTAGCGTAAAAGCGGCTCGGAACAACACCGCCTCAAACTGAGATGAACATGTGGCAGGGAGTGTAGCCAACAACTGGGCCAACCTATCCAAACCTATCGGGCGCCTCTCATCTACTCTGCGACCCTCAAGGCGTTGCCACCCACGCAGCGCTTTCTGTACAACGAAAGACGCTGTCGGGTCCTGGATACTATGAGCCCTGGCAACAAAGGAAATAGCAGCACGATGCCTCTGGGCCGTAGCCACCGATTTCCCAGCCCTACGTAAGGACATCAGAAAATTCACTACCCATTCCTCGTGGCCCCAAAGCCTCTCTCTATCAGTCCCCAAAAAGGCTAAATAGGACCGAAACGCCCCTTCATATGCCTTCCTCGTCCTTGGTGCTAGACTCTCTCCCACGAGGTGACGAAGTTCGGGGCACCGAGAGACCAGAGAGCTTCGGGAAAGGGTGCCGGCTCTGGGTCCGCTGAGGGAAGGAAACCCGAGAAAGCCTGCATATGAAAACGAGACAGTGCATCAGCCGCCTGATTCATTACCCCTGGGACATGTTTTGCTCTGAATAGCACATTCAGTTGCATACACAGTAAAACAATTTCTTTGAGCAGTCTTAAAATCAGTTTACATCGTGCTGCCTGACTATTGATGCACTCGACCACGGTCATATTGTCAGACCAAAATATCACAGAGTGATCTTTGAACCCTTCTGGCCAGGTTCTTAGGGCCACCAAAATGGGGAAAAGTTCCAGGAAAGCAATATTACTTGTCAGACCATTGTCATGCCACCATGTCGGCCACCTTTGTGCCGACCATTTTGTGCCGAAGATGGCACCAAAACCTATGCTACCTGCTGAATCTGTCCATAGCCCCAGCTCTTCAGAGGACACGGCTGGTTTGTTCCAGATGACTCGACCGTTAAAGTCCGCCAGAAATGCTAACCAAATACGCACGTCCTGGCGGACCTCAGCCGATAGTCTCGTGCGATGATGGCCCTCCTTTAGGCCGACCATAGCTTGGGCAATTGAACGGGAAAAGGGGCGGGCCATCGGTATAACTCTCAGGGCAAAATTCAACTGTCCCACCAACTGCTGTAATTGATGCAGCGTAACTTTAGATCCATTTAGACACACTTGCAGGGCTGCCCTGAACTTCCACACTTTGTCAGTTGGCAAACGAAAACAACCCTCTCTGGAGTCTAACTCGATCCCCAGAAACTCGAGGCAAGTCGCAGGACCCACCGTCTTACCTGGTGCCAATGGCACACCAAACTGCTTCATTAATACACAAAAGTCGGCCAAGGCCCGGCCACATTCGCTATCCCCGGCTGCCCCAAGGAACAGAAAATCATCAAGGTAATGCATTACATGTTGGAAACCCGTCTTCTTTGTGAAGACCCATTGTAGAAAACTACTGAATTTCTCGAAATAGGCACAAGATATAGAGCACCCCATCGGCATACACCTATCCATGTAATAATAACCCTGAAACATGAAACCCAGGAGACGCTGGTCGTCTGGGTGTACCGGGAGCAACCGGAACGCTGACTCGATATCTGACTTCGCCATCAGCGCCCCGGGCCCCAGGCGATTCAAAATGGCTACGGCCTCATCGAAGGATGCGTACCGCACCGAACACACTTCTGGATCTATTGCATCGTTTACAGAAAGACCACGTGGAGCTGACAAATTATGAATCAGTCGGAACTCACCTGGGTCCTTCTTGGGGACCACCCCTAAAGGAGAACAAACAAAATTCTGTACCGGGGGTACCCTAAACGGGCCGGCGACCCGACCTCGAGTAACCTCTTTCCGGATCTTATCCTGAACCACGGTCGTATGCTGCAGGACGGAAAGTTGATTTTTACACTTCTCCACACCCTGAAAGTCCCCTACCGGGATGCGGAAACCATACGAAAATCCGTTCCGCAGCACCCCAGCAGAAGTACGATCCGGGTATTCACTGAGCCAGGGAATCATCGCCAAGGTATCAATCGGGGTAGGTAAAGGCGCCCCTCGGACTACGTTAGACCTGTTTGGCGCCTCCTCTCCCCCCGTTATCACCCGTTTTGGCTCTGCACGTGGACTCAGGATGGGACGACCCGCACCCACTACATTCATGTTTAAATTTACACGATCCCTGGGGCCTGGTACATTTACCTCTGTTGAAATTGAAGCAGAACCCCCTTTTTCCTGTATTGCCGGCAGGTCTCGAGTAATCGTCGGTACTCGTACCTGACCGAAAGGGCGTCCCCCCATATTGGCGGGAAGATTCGCCAACATTACTTCCTACCAATGGCATTTTCAACATACCTGTCTCCTTCATTTTATCCCATGTCAAAGAATCATAACAATCCCAGGTTAAGCTTTTATTATGCTCTTTAGCCTTTCTAAAAAGATTATCGTAGCAGAACCAATGGTTACCCTGATGTGATGTCGAGTACCCCATGATTCGTGATTGATAGGTCGGCAACTCGGAAAGCAACTCGGGCCTACGTTCCCCCAAGATCGACGTAAAAATTCCCCATGCATTGCCCCAATTGCCGATAGTCTCATTTACCTTAAAGGCGGCCATTTTTGCGCGCCAAACACTCGGATGCATAAGATCTTTCTGACCCTTAACATGCTCCACCTCATAATGATCAACAAGCAACGAGAAGATGTTCACATACTCCCCTGCCCAAATCTTCTCCTTAATTGCCAAAGGCACATGTTGACCCAACCTTTCTCTACGAGAGGGTGCTGACTCATCCCTCGCAATCGGCAATGGCCGCTTACCTGCACCGGACGCTGCATCTGCGGTCGCAATCGTCCCTTGTGGCTTGTCAACTACTGCAGCCGGCGCGGACACCTTGGCTGCATCCCGTTTCTCGCGCAATTGCTTCATCAGCGCCTGGGCCTCGGCAGCCGTGGCGCCCTCACTACTGTCGCCCAACCACGCTGCAAGTTGTGCTGCCAGCTCGGGCGGCATATCCTCATTGGACACCGGGGTGACCACCACAGGAATCGGATTCCCCTCCGCCGGTACTGGGGTTGGCGCTTCGAGCGGGGTACAGGGAACCGGGGCGTCTCCCCCCGCTGGTCCCCTCCTCGGCCTCTTGGCTCTTCCTCCTGGAGCTGCTCCAGCCGACGGACGCTCCGGCCCCCCTTCCCCGTCTCTCTCCGCCACCCGCTTCTTCAGCTCAGTCATCTCCTTCATGAGGACCCGAACCATCTGTTCAGTCGTCATTCTCTTCCCGCCTTTCTTGGGCATTTCCCCGACAGAGTATCTGTAAGACAAAAGAAAGATTACAACGCTCAAAATTGGCTCTTCGTTCCGTCTCGAGCTCACGTGCAGCGAGGAGGTGCAGCTTCAGAGCACAGGAACAAGAGGATGCCTTCTGGTCTTGCGTCCCTTTTTATCCGTCTTCAGGGCGGGCGTAAACCCGCCCCTGCCTGCCCCGAGGGCGTGGCCATCCGCGTCAGTGTCTAGGCCAGCCCACTCTAGGGCGGGAAAGAGCGCGCCCCGGCTACGCCGCTTCGGGCATACCAGCCGAGACGCGCCTCCCGCCCAAAATGGCTTCCCGGGGGGATCGAGGTACTCTGCCATACGTTCGGGGGGACCGAGTGGTCGCCCCTTTCCATGAGGGTAATATTCCACCAAACAGATGAGTGCAAAACTTTTCCTTCTGTGCCTCATTGGTCATACATTGATGCCATTGTTACGTTCATGAGCGTTTACCTTGCTCTGCACATGGGTCGCCTGCTCCGACTCCAGTGGTTCACTACTTTTTGTCTGCAGAATGCGAGTGTCAGGGTCCGGCCTAGTACACCAAAAATACTAGCTCAGATCCAGATGTTGGTACTTTCATTATGTCAAAACAACTGTTTTCAGTCCATAGACATGAGGAAAATAAGTGTCCATTAATGTCTAGTCAATGATCTACCGGCATCCCTTTCCTATTCCTTGAAGTGGTCCTCCAAATTCGCCTTTCAGCTACTTCCTTCGAGGGTTATTTATTGGCTTGTGACTGGTCTTATGAGGCGCACACTCTTGGAGGAAACAAAATACCGGGGATCAGGTAGGTGGTTTATTTCTCAAGTTGTCTTAAATTTATGTGGTTTTCTTTCAGTGTCACCCTGAGTCTATGTTACAGATCGCTTGGCCAACCGTGGTCTTATGCACCTATTTCTTTACTTCTGTAAACAGTTTGGGTTTTTCCTTTTCTCTCATCTTTGTCGCGCTTCTTCTCCTTTTCCGCTCATGTTAGCCATTGGTGCTCGTTAGCACTTGGTGCTCTTTAGCCCCTTGGTACTCATTAGGCCCTTGCACTCGCCTGGTTAAGTTAATCCCCTTTCATTTTGAGTTCTTTTTTTATTTACTCTGCTCAGTGGCTCGAAGTTGCTCCAGAATCTCCCTTCACTCTTGTGGCCCACCTCCCCTTTTCCCAGTTATCTGATGCCCCCAACACCTACAGCGGCCCACCCTCTGGTGTGAGCATTGCTCACTCAGGACATGACCGGAGCCCAGTGATGGTCCACTTGGGACTGGGGGCAATCTGCTTCAGGGGCAGGTGTACCCACTTCACCAGGCATCAGTTCCTGGCTCTCCTGTGACTACAGCCTCCTCCTTTACTTTGGACTTGGAAGGCCCTTCCACCTCGGGTCCTGGGCCAGTGGTAGCAAGCACCTCCTCTCTTTGGTCTCCCACTTTCTTCCTTGCTTCTCAGTGTCTTCACTCTTCTCATGGTCTGTGGCATCCTCAGAAATCAGGGAAGGAAGACTCTTCTCTTGTTATTGTCCTTGCTGTTTCCTCATTTCCTTTGTCCTTCCTCTCTTTCCTTGGCTTTCTCCTTACTTTTGTTTTCACTATTCACGGGTTGCGAGGCATCCCGGGCTCGCTGCTGTAGAAGATGACAACATGAGGTAAGTTCTCTTCCCCTCTCTCCCTCACAATGGGTTTACCTAGTAAGGAGGGTTGAGTCTTGTGCCCTTTCTACTAATGCATGTGGGTATGTCGTGAGTCATGCGTGCTTGATGATGGATCTGGATAGGAGCACCTGTTTTTAATGTCTGTGGCGATTGGGTCAGTGTGTCGTTGTTAGCAGGTCCTGATGTGGAGGAAGAACTCTAGAGGTGAAGGGTTAGCATTTGCCCATGCTATGATGCATGCAGGCTGCAGAGACCAGAGCAATGTGAGGTTATGTGATAACTAGGAAGTTGTACAATAGCACCTCACATCACAAGAATTAATTCACAAAGAAATAGATATTCGCAAATACACCGAAATCCACAGTTCATCGGAATCTAGAAAGCAACAAATCCTATGAAGAACAGTAAGACTTAAAAAATTGTGGAACACTCCATAAATATATGCAGCAAATGATAAAAACTAATCCTGAGTTCTTCACTTTTTATTGTTAGATTATGTTAAAATGATTGAGAGCAATAAAGAACCGACTAGTTAAAGCAGTTTAAAAACTTTTCTAAAGAAAGTGTACTGGCTTGTATCAAGCCCCGGAGTCCTTGTATGGCAGACACCAAAGTGAACAAGTGCTGAAGCAGAGGCGGGCTTCCCAGGAAGATACAGACCACACTGAAGGCACATTAATGAATGGATGGGATATTTACAAAGCGTTTCCCTCCCCAGAGAGACTTCTAGGAACCTCGAAAACACTAGATCTACACTTGCAGGGAGGAGACATGGGAGGAAAAGTTAAGTGCATTATGAAAATATAAAGAGGTCTGTTTTGTAATAGGGGCACTGATGAGCCACGACCACCTCTACAGCCAGTTTGGAATTTACAGAAATAGACTTGAATATGCATCCCAGACTGTCATCTCAAGATAAACAGCAATTTCTGTTGAGATCTGCCATTAAGCTGAGTACCAAATGCTGCTCTTCGCTCTGAAGCACTAATGTAATAACATGGTCCGGGTCAGTAAACAGTGGCTCAGAGCCAGCAGCCTGGATGCATGAATGCAGGAGCTAAATAAAAACATATACCCTAAATCGCAGACAGTCGGAAATGTCCACCATGCTGACTACCTGACACAGGTGCAGAGTTTCTACTTTTCCAGATTACCCCTGGACGCAGTCCCCCCAAAAGTGGGGGTCAGTCCAGGGGAAACGGTTTCTCTTTAGGAAAAATAATTTTCCGGTGAATAATACAAAAAAAAAGTTAATAAGTGCTTTTACATATGATGTTTTTGCATATAAAAATGAATGTGCTTATCATCTTGCATGCGAAAACGACATTCAAAAAACCTTTGCCAGGAGTTCACCAGGAAGCTTGCAACTCTAAGGGGCACATGCATCAACATTTGTTTTTGCGATTCCTTATTTGCGAAAAATAAGGAATCGCAAATAAGGAATCGCAAAACCCTATGCATGTAGAAATTGCTTAAAAAATAGCGAATTATAAACATTCCTTAATTGCGGCTCGCAATTTGCGAATCGCAATTAAGGAATACCTCCCCATTCATTCCTAGGCCCTGAGGCCCATAGGAATGAATGGGAAGACATTCTCTATTTGGGAATCTCAATTAGAGAATCATAAATTGAGAATGCAATTTCAAGGGTGCCAAGGTGTCAAAATGACACCCTATTGCACCCCTGAAATTGATCTGTGCACATATGTTGCGCACACACATGTCCTAAGGCCAAGTGTGTGCGCAACAAGAAACTTTGAAAAATGCACAAATGTGCATTTTTCAACGTTTTTGCAAATTACCATGAAGTTCAACTTCATGGTAATTTGCTACTCCTATTAGCGAAATCGCAAATGTTTTTACTTTGATGCATTGCATTTAAGGAATCTCAATTTGGGATTCCTTAAATGCAATCGCAATTTAAGGAATCTCAATTTAGAGATTCCTTAAATTGCGATTTTTGCATTTGGGATGATGCATCCCAAATGCAAAAATACGGGTCGCAAAGGGGCAGATTCTGAGAATCTGCCCGTTTGCGACCGGTTTTTAGCTTGATGCATGGGGCTGTAAATGTTTCCAGGCGTCGCGTGGAAATCGTTTGTGGAAGCAGCAGATCTGCACCAAAGCCATGTCCGGAATCTTCAGGTGCGGATTTCCACCTCCTTTGCGTTGTCTCCACCTTCCAGCGCTCAACTGCCTCGCCAACGTCGCCTCATAAAGCACAGATGCCACACAGTGCAATTCCTTTGTTTCCTGCACGGCCTTCCCGGGCCCAACCAAGGGCCAGGCAGGCGAAGAGTTTGTATTTATTGCCCTGGAAGTGGAAGCGGTAAAAGCACCGCAGCCACATTGGCGATGAATGAGGATGAACAGAAGGAAGGATTCATCATTGTCTATACAAACAACAGTCAAACATGCACTGCTAACAATATTACACTTGTCTTCCCAGCAAAACAGATCCTGTAAACCCTTTTATTGCATGGTGATCGGGTGCAGTGGGCGCTGCACAGATGGTGGTGCTAGGAATGTAGGGAAGTTGTGTCTTGACTCATGTGACTGACACGTTTCTATCCTTGTATGTTGTCTTTAGCTTCTCTGTCATTCCACCGAGATATGTACCACCCTTCCCTGTCACCAGGGAAAGGAATCATATTATAAAGCTAAAGGCAGGAACATATCTTAGACGTTTACTCAATTGAAACAATTCTGTGCCTGATTGAGAGATGGCAGGACACCAATTTGCTTATCTTGGTACATTTGTGTTCAATATTCCATTTTATTATCCCTCTCTATCTTCTAGACCATGGGTAGACACAAACATTTTCCCGGGGGCCATAAGGTTTGGTCTGTGATGTGACCGAGGGCCGCATTGATGCCAGCAGGCTGGCAGTCAGGAAGGGAAGGGGATAGGAGATGGCGGTGGAGGTAAGGTGAGCATAGGGGAAGATGAGCAACTTTAATTCATGGCTTGATTGTACAATGTGAAACTAGAAAACCTAGGATTAATCCTGACTTCCCCACTTTACCAAATTGTGTGATTCTAGGCAATTGTTTTATTTTACTTTCCCTCCTTTTTTTCATTATTACATATGAGAGAACCTAAAAAAACATGTCTTCAGGATGTGCACTATACAAAACCTTCTCCAGTGTTCGATTAAATAAAACATCATTTTTTCATGTATAATATGAATCCAGGCCACCCAAAGAGTGCATATAAAAGCTGACGTGCCTCTTGGTACAATATTGGCATTGTAGGGTGGAAATGTTTCTAAATTCATATTTGAAAACTATCACTTTTGAAAAAATACTTCTCAATGCACTGATAAAATCTGATGTACTAAGGCGAAACTGCATGTTAATAGAATACACTTTTTGAATTTCGAAAAGACTATTATATTTTTACACTTTTATTGCAAGTTGTCTTTAAAACTGAAGTTATTCCTAAAGCTAAGTGGTGTGGTACAACCTAGTTGCTTCTTTTCTTAAACAACAATTAACCTTTAAATAAATGTTTGCCTATTTATTTAACATATTTTTACTGCAGGTGCTGAGTCTAGTGAAACGCAGTCCAGTGCTGCTGGTGTCCAGGTGGCCACAGGTAAAGGTCAGGAGGGCCGCATGCGACCCCCGGGCCATACATTGAGTATCACTGTTCTAGACCTTCAGCAGGACAAAACTGGAGTCAATATTGTTACTTAAATACAATTTTACTTCCCTATGATCCAGCCAGCCATTTTGTGTCAAGCATCGCACACTGCTTGCTATGCTATCCGTTAGGGATCTGACACAGACACTTTCACACTCGGTTCTACAGAATTGGAAATTTCAGGTAGGCTTCATGAAAAAGAAAGAGACTTTGTTATGTTTGGTATTTTCCACACAAAGCCTTAGAAGTCCCGCAGCCACATTGCAAAACCTATGTATGTCTGCTTTGTGTAGGACATGAGGGTTGTCAAAGCTTTCTCCAGACTCGTAGGTTGCACGGTTGCATAATGTAATAGGAGATACATTGATGTACTCAAGGCCTAATCCGAGAGTTCTTGAGACATTTTGGAAGTTGATCCTTATGCAAACAAAAAATATCATGGTGGACGTCTTTAACCCCTTTGATGCTCATGACGGAACCCAGCCGTCATGTGCCACGGGTGGGCTGTGCGCATGATGGCTGGGTTTCGTCATGGCCACACCCGTGATTGGAATGTCCAGCCCTGGACTGGAATTCCTGCCGCAGGCAGGCACATCCCAGTGTCCCATGATAGTATGGGTCAGTGGTCTCTGGAGCATCCCATTGGTGTATCTTTGCACCGGACTGTCAACGTTGCTGCTTGAGATCTCTCTGTAATAGTGACTTTCTTGGCATTATCTTTCTTACAGTTCCTATCTAGTATATTTTATTGTTTCTTAGTGGTTGTTGATATAGGTGCAACTACTTCACACAATCTTTGTTTTGTATTAAACTAATGGACAGGTTGGTGATTTCCATTTTGTCATCGTTTAAAATCAGTATGAAATGTATGACTATCGCAGTCATATTTTTCCTTGCATTCTATTTTTAACTACTTAATGCACATTATTCTTCAGAATGTTTAATTCATGATCCCTTTCAAGCTGTCTGGTTTGCCTGTTTACGTTTGTTAACTTTTCTGTGAGCCAAACATTTCTCACTTACACAAAAGGGTTAATCGAGGTGGGCGATATTTTCTGTTCCATCATCTATGATGGAGTTTACGATTGTGTAAGGGTTTACTACTATTAAAAATGTTCTTATTCAATGACATGGGACAAGTTCTCAAGAACACTTTTTTCTTTGACTCTGTTATGTTACATTCCGTTATCTTGTAGGTTCTAATTGTTCCCTTTTTTGCTATGTTCTGAGAATAACACCTCACTAAGTGCGAGGCATATTGAAGGGATTATTACAAGAAATATTTGTTGAGCATTGTCTGAAACTTAATGACAGCTGGTTGTTGTAAGACCTTTCAGGTGAGCCAGTGGAAGGATATTTAACACATGACTGCCAACTACTGAGAAGATTTTGAATAGGAATGTCTATTTAATTTTTAGTTTTTAAACATTCCTGTATAAACCTATGCGGGGAATGAGATTTTGGTATCAATTTATAATCAATTTAATAATTTATCTCATTCGTTAATTTTGGACCGCTAGTATCTGTCATTGAGTAAAAGACCACCCCCACACAGGTTTAGTTCAGCCCCATTAAATGACGCCACTCTGAAGAACCACTTACAACTGATAAAGTTTAAAAGTTTTATATAAAATCGAATTTGAATGCAAATTACAATCCTCTCAGGATATATCTCAAAGTATACAAAGAATACAAAATCAATTCCAAACTCAGCAATTTAAAGCTTCGATGTAAAGTGGTTTCTTTGCGTCATCTACAGAAAGAGAAAAATAATCAAGTTAAATCTGTCCCTACTCTATACTAGGTGACATCCCTATTTCGCAAGTTTCTTCCCTAAAAAGGTGTCAGCAGTTTGACTTCCAAAGAAGTTCAAACTCTCTTAGCCTCTAAAGGTAACTTAAGTTAAAGAAGCAGTACCCTCTCTGCCTACCCATCCGCTCTTCTAAGGGTCCTCGGCCTACTGCTCCCTTGCGCTCTGATCTCTCTCAGCGCATCTGCTCAAGGCATCTACCCTTGCCTTTGCTCTGAGCAATTCCCCTCGCTGTTCCTAATCTCCAATTGCTCATTGCTACCTCCTCCCCGGGGTGCTGTCCCTAAAATACACAATCACAGTGTGGGTGGAACGCCCCTTGACGCCCACCACGGACTTTCCCCGATGATGTCAGTTTCTGGCTCTTTCCATTGCTTCGTCTCTTTGCGTCGTCCGTTAAGTTGACCCTTCTCCTTAGATGTCATCTTCATCTTCTCGTTGGCGACTTTAGTTTGACACTTTCAGATCAAAAGCCATATGAACTTAAACAAGACTTTAACTTACAATTATTTCTTTGACCTTACTAGATCCTGTGAATGGTCATTCAAAACAAAGCTCAAATTCCAATCGCCTCCTCTCATGTTTAGGCAATAAACTTCGTTCGACATTTGTCACCTTAAATCTAACAAATGCTAGACTCTTCGGCTCGCACCTTCAAGTGAAGACTATTCACGACTCCTGCGAGTCCACTAAATTACATACATTGGACTATGCTCCTGCGAACTCTTGGTCATTCAAGTTACAATCACAAATGACCTAACTCTTCCAGCATTCCTACAAACTTCTTCTACACAGTATAACCTTTAACATACATTTATATGTGAACGCCTTTAGTATACCTTTCTTCTAAGCGAATACAATTTTACATAAAATATATAAAGTTCACATAGAATATAATCTCATACATAGAATATAATCTCATACATAGAATATAAACCCTATACATAGAACATAACTTTATATTCTCATTGGTTACATCGTTATGTGTATGCTCCTTGCAGATTTCTCCATGTTACATTTCTCGCCGTTTCTGCATTTAAAGTTACACACGTATTTGAATTCTACTCTGCACGTTCTACTGTTCGTAGGCATTTCTACATTAGCCCACTACGTATACGGGCCTTCTAGATCTAATACATTCTAATATGAATACAGTTATACATTTCCTATACCATGTTGTCACTTTCCGTTGACTTTTATACTATAAGCGTCAACTTCATGTTACGATATACATTTCATTCCTACGTTTCATGATATGCTTGTAAATATGGCCTATACATAATTCGTATTCAAATTTGCGCTCTCTCAGTCCCCCCTTTGATGACTTTTAGGAGTCATCACTAAAAGCAATTTGAATAACACCTTTTTAAACCGAACTAGTTATATCATTCCCTCTTTTCATCATTTCAAGTGCTCTCAAGCTTTTATACTGTTGATCTTGTAAAGCAGCTAATCTCCTTTCCTGCTCTCTCATAGATCTTTGTAACCGGTTCGTCCTATACCATTTATATAGTTTCACAAATCCTAACAATGTAATTATGCAAATTAATACTATTAATACAGGTTTTAATATGTACCACACTATACTTTTGCCAAGGTTAGCAAACCAACTTCCAACTTTTCCTACTCCATTACCCACTTTTTCCCAAACATTTATTTTTGTCATGTCTTCGATTTCTTTATGAATCTGTGTAATGTTTCTTATAACCTTCTCTAGTGGTTTTGAATTATCAGGAATATAAGTACAACATTCCTGAACCTTCAAAGCCTTGCAAACTCCGCCTTCTTTTGCTAATATTACATCAAGAGCAAGTCGATTCTGAAGAACCATTGCTCTAATCGATTGCATCTCACCTTCTATTAGCATTAATGACCTTGCAGTACTTGCAGATAATCTATCTACGACTGTAGCTAGTCTCCTGATCTTAACATCGTTAAGTATTAAACCCAACATAGGAAACATCGCTCCAAATACGTCTCCTACTACTTCTGCATCTCCTATTTCTCTTTTCGTTCTTATCGAAGCCTGTCTTTCTATGACCGCTAAATCCTTTGCATGATATATTTTGGGGAAGACAATTGCCAAGTAACACGAACCATACCAATTGTCAGGCAGTTTTACATAGGCACTTCTCCCACATACAAAATATACATTAGGAATAGCCTGCATCCCTTTCATAAAATCTTTCGTATAATACTCTAACTTAAAAGCATGCTCACAATTTACTTCACCTACGAATTCACTCTCATAATATGTCTTGCTTCGAGTTAAACATAACTTTCCTTTCTGCGTTCTATCCAATGCTATTGGACCATTGCTACCTTTCTTTTTATGTGCCTTCTCTTCTTCGGTCCAATCAGTTTTCCACTGTCCTGACATTTTTAGAATCTTTTGCCTTCTGTATCGGTCATCTACTTGTGCTATAAACTTTTTCTCAATCTCTGACACTTTGCAAGTCAGATTATTTCTGCGTGCATATGAAGTATCTAGTGTATCCCAAGGAAGAAAGAATTTGGCTAGTCTATCCTCCTTTTTGTAATAGTCCCACTTATTCATTTGCTTATAATTCGGAACTTCAGGCAGTACCGAATCATAATTTGAAAAGTAGTACTCAAACCCTTCTCTACCATAAAATATACTTAGCAGTAAACTACATGTTATCCCATAAGTCAATGGGAGATGATGATATCGGATGCCCTCATCTACAGAAGCCGGCAATTGCATACAAACGTAGCAATCTTTGGCCTCCATGGCATCGATATATTCGTACAACAGTTTAGCATATGCGTTTGACCTAAAGTTTCCCTGTGACTCATCTACATGTAATCTACGAACTTCATCTGCTAGTAACGTTTTTTCGCGTATAACATTGCTCTCCTCCTTCTTTCCATCAGGAGCAGGTTTTAAAATCGTTACAAGCTTAACATCTGCTATTTCTTTATCTGCTTCATGTCCTACTATGTATGATATTGTCACTACGGTAATTATGAGAAATATCACTACCGCTATAAGTGTACCTATTATACATCTAGCTTTTCTGTTTGGGTTGCCGTTCTCCATGTTGTCAAAACAGCGTGACTCTTTCTTTTGCGAAAAAGTTTATCAGTTCAGTCCTTCGTTTGCTTTGTTTTCTTCTCCGTTTGTAAAGTGCTCTTTTATCAACAAAGTCTCTTTTTCGCAACAGTGTCTCTTTATTTTTAACAACAGACAACCCTAACCCTTCTCCGTCCTCTAAATGTAAACCCTAATTTTTTTCTTCTTTCCACTCGGCGCTAGGTTATCTTCTTCTTTGTAACTTATATACAAAAGTCTTTATACATCAACAATTATTCTCGTACCTGCAGCTCTTGCAACAAGTTCCAATAATTCAAAACGAATGACTTTGTCTTCTTCCTCTGATGACCAAAGGTTGGAAATTGTAATCTGTTCAACACTAAATCCTTAATCCGACTCAAGTATGGGGGTATGGGAAGTGTGAAAGTCAGTAATCCCTCAGTCTCGAGTCCAGGCGTCAACATCCATATCTCCACTGCCACAAATGGATCGAGATCGATTACTTTCACACTCTTCACTCTCCCAGATTTCTGTCCCCAAGACATCTGCTAGATAAATCCACTCTGGGGTGGCGTACCTTCTGCAGGGCACACGTCCCCTTCTCGACCTTCGTGGACTCTCAGTTCCTGAGTCTGTCGTTTCTTCCTCCTGATCCGATTCTTCAGCGATCGGGACAAGAGTCCTTTCTTGCTTTTCTTCCGAGCTTGGCCTTTTCTTTCTCTCCGGCCAACTGGCTTCGTCACTCCTTGTTCTTCTGCTCCTTGTTCTTGGACCAGTCTCTTGGTCACTCTCAGTTTGTTCAGTATCCGATTCAGTCTCCCAGTTACTTTCTTCTCCTGAGGCGACTTCGGTCTCGCTAGTGTCTTGACCTTCGTCGTCCTGTTCCAACACAGTCTCAGCCTCTTCGATCACCTCCACAGCTTGGCTTTCCCCCTCTATGGCTTCTCCGTTTTCCGCCGGATTCTCATCCGAGAGAGGAGCTGTTTCTTCTAGAGGTGTTGGCACTCTTCGGGTGTGTGAGGCATGTATCCAGTTTGGCAGGCCTCCACACTTCACCGCAGTGTTCGTGACAAGTATAACTTGAAATGGTCCTCGCCAACGCACGTCTAAGCAGTTCTTCCTGACATGCTTTTTCACCAGGACCCAGTCTCCCGGACTCAGGTCATGGCACAAGTCTTGTGCTGATGGAACCTCTGCAGCCTGGACCTGGAGGGACACAGAATTAATGGCATCAGATAGTCCCTTGCAGTAGTCCAAGATCAAGTCGTCTGTGATGTTCACTAACGCTGCAGTCGGAACCGATGGCAATCTCATAGCTCTCCCCATTAACACTTCATGTGGAGAGAGGCCTGTTTTCCTATCAGGTGTGCTACGTATGCTCATAAGAACCACTGGAAGTGCGTCTGGCCAATTCAGGGATGTCGATGAACAAACTTTAGCCAGTCTGGACTTGATTGTACTGTTGATTTGTTCTACAATCCCTGAAGCTTCGGGTCGATAGCTGCAGTGTAACTTTTGATCAATATTCAAAGCTGAGCACAACATCTTCACTATTTCGCTGTTGAAATGAGTTCCTCTGTCTGATTCCAAAGAGGATGGCACCCCAAACCTCGGTATTAACTCTCTAAGTAACAGTTTCGCTACTGTAAGTGTATCGCATCTACGTGTAGGGTAAGCCTCAACCCATCTAGAAAATATGCAGACGATCACTAAAACGTATCTGAGTCTGTTACATGGAGGCATCTCTATAAAATCAAGCTGCATTCTATTGAAAGGCCCCCCAGACCTTCCGATGTGACTCAATGTAACTGGTGTTCTCTTTCCCACGTTTAGTTGCTGACAAATCGCACATCGCTGACATACTGCTTCTGCCGCTACTCTAAACTTAGGATTAAACCACGTTTGTCTGAATACTCTCACCATGGCATCTCTTCCTATGTGTGCTGATCCATGCAATTTCCTTGCCATTGGACTAACAAGTTCATTTGGTAAAACTGCTCTCCCATCGGCAGAGACCCAAAAATTCATTTCGCCTTTCACACAACCCGCTGTTTCCCAGCCCTTTTTCTCAACATCTGGTGCATTCTCCTGAACACTCCTTAACTCATCCCACGTATCTACAGTGTCTAACAACATTGTCAATTCAGTTCTTTCCTGTACTCCCCCCACTTTCACCTCAGTGTGAGAATAACCTTGCTCTGCGCAGTAACGCGCTACTTCATCAGCATAACGATTGCCCTGCGACACAAAGTCTACATTCTTCGTGTGCGCAGCACATTTGACAACCGCAATAGCTGACGGTCCTTGCAATGCATCTAACAATAGTCTCACGAATTCTCCATTCCTGATGGGAGAACCCGAGGAGGTCATGTAACCTCTTTGAGACCATAACTGCCCGTAATCGTGAACTACCCCGAAACCATACTGGCTATCGGTGTATATGGTGACTCGAAGTTTGTCGCCTGCTAAGCAAGCACGAGTCAAAGCAACAATTTCAGCTACCTGAGCGGAGTGTACTCCTTCCAGGCAAGCGGCTTCTATAACTCTGGTAATTGTGCAAACTGCATAAGCTGCTCTCAGCTGACCAATATCGTCTCTTACGCATGAACCATCAACAAAGAAAATTTCATCAGGGTCAGTCAATGGCTCATCTACGATATCGGGTCTCGGTTTGGTGCATAGTTCAGTCACATCAAGGCAGTCATGATCTGTACAATTTTCATCATCCACCTCATTTGGAAGTGGCATCAACGTAGCAGGATTCAAGACGGAGCATCTTTTTAGGGTCACATTCTCGGCAGCCAGTATGACTTGCTCGTAGCGTGTGAGCCTGCTATTCGTCAGATGCTGAGTCTTAGTCCTGGTCATTAACAATTCCACAGAATGCGGTACATACACCACTAACTGATGTCCCATTACCACACTTTCCGATCTTTCAATGCTGACACCTGTTGCAGCTACGGATTTGAGACATCCGGGCAACGCTGCGGCTACTGGATCTAATGTAGCCGAAAAATACGCTACTGGCCTACGCGCATCTCCATGGATCTGAGCTAAAACCGCTAAAGCGCATCCCTCTCTTTCGCAGCAGTAAAGCAAAAATGGTTTTGTGTAATCAGGCATTCCTAAAGCCGGGGCACGACATAAGTCCTCCCTCAGCTGCAAAAACGCCATCAAACAGTCTTTGTCCCATGGTACCGGATCACTCACTCCTTTGTGCGTCAGTTGTAATAACGGCTTTGCCTTCAGTGAGAAGTTGGCTATCCACTGCCGACAATAACCGACCATGCCTAGAAACATCCTGACCTCTCTTTGTGTTGTAGGCGCGTTCATTTTCATAATCGCCTCTATTCTGTCTGGAGACACCTTCCGTTTCCCTTTTTCAATCCTGTGGCCCAAGTATTGCACTTCAGTCTTACAATATTGCAATTTACTTGGTGACACCTTATGTCCATTCTCGGCCAAGTGATTTAACAAGGTGATGGTGTCTTCTCTGCAAGCTTCCTCTGTCTCTGACGCAACTAGGAGGTCGTCTATGTACTGGACTAGAACTGAGTTCTTGGGCAGCACTAGACTTTCAAGATTTCTCTTTAAAAGCTGGTTAAAAATCGATGGGCTTTCTGTATACCCCTGAGGGATACGACACCATGTTAAAACGCGATCTTCCAGCTTAAAAGCGAAAAGATACTGGCTATCTTCATCTAAAGGTATCGAAAAGAAAGCCTGGCACAAATCTATCACTGTAAACCATTCAGCTTGGAACGGTATCTGAAATAATATCACTGATGGATTCGGTACCACTGGACAACATGAGACAACAATATTATTAATCTTTCGAAGATCCTGCACTATTCTGTATTTTCCACTAGGTTTCTGCAAACCCATAATCGGTGAGTTACATGGACTACCCACGATCTCCTTCAGTATTCCCTGTTTAATCATGGATTCGATCACAGGCTTTATTCCTGCAATCGTCTCTGGTGTCAACTTGTACTGTGGTGTTCTTGGATATTCGGCATTGAGTCTTACCAAGATCTTTACTGGTTCTACTCCTTTGATCAAGCCTATTTCTTCTCCAGTAAAATCCCACACCTCAGCTGACACTTTCTCCCTCAAATCCTGTGGAAGCTCCTCCACTGTCAGGGTAGGATATAGTTCCACACATTCTTGCGAATTTACAACTTTGAAATCGGCATCTTCATCGTTGGTCTGTACTTCTACTCCTTCAGGTGTGCAATGTATTGTGCAATTCAGTTTACACAACAGATCTCTTCCTAGCAAACACACCGGACTAGAATCACAGATCACAAACTGATGTTCGTCACTGTAATTCCCTATCTTTACTGACACTGGTTCCGTCAGAGGATTCGTCATCCTCTTATTTGCGACTCCTACTACCTGAATCATTTCTCCTGATATCGGCAGACCTGGGACTACCGCTGATCTCAACGTGGATCTAGTGGCTCCCGTATCCACCAAAAAGGTCGTAGGACATCCAGCTACTTCAGCTTCTACGTATGGTCCTCTCTGATCTACTTCTAGGGCTGCTCCTAACGTACAGTCTTCTTCCCTATTCACTCGTTGCCCTGTAAGAGGATCAACGTAGTAGCATTCTTCTCCTCCTACGAATAATGGCATTTGTCTGTAGGTTTTCCCTCCATTCGTAATGCGAGGTGGTTGAGGAAACGGGGCTCGAGGAGTCTGAGTCCCCCCTTTGATAAACTTTCCCTTCGGGACTGTCGCTCCCTTAACCACGTTATTCTGTACCTCTTCCTCCTCCTGTTCTAATTCCCCTGTCTCAATGTTATAAGGACACTCGCGTCTCCAATGTCCCACCTCGTTACACTGATGACACCTGGTTGTTCTTTTCAGTGTTGCGATATCCATTCTCGGTCTCGGTCTTTCTTCCTCTTCTCTAGTCTGATTATTCTGTTTCTTTGCCTGCGCTCCTGTTCCCTGCTGTCGCTGTCCACCCTTTCCAGCTGCTTGCATCTGTACTAACATTAACTTTTCCTTGAGCTTCTTTGCCTTCGAGTCTATCTCATCGCTACAGTATCTGGCATACCTCAGAATTTCGTCTAAAGGTTTGTTCTGCCAACAAATTAAATGCTGTTGAATCATCAGGCTTATGTCTGGTCTCAATCCGAGAACAAACTTTGACACAAACTGTCCTATGTCTTTAGGATCCATTACGTCCAACCCACTGTACTGGTTGAATGCTTTCAGTAATCTCTCATAGAACTCGTGAACTGTCTCTTTAGGCTCCTGAGTTGTCCGATCTATCTTAACCCAGTCTATGTCTTGCACCGGCACTTTCTCTTTTAGCCATGTTATTACTCTTTCGTATTTTTCCATGACCCTGTCTGATGGACCACCTGTCTGGGTATCTCTCTGAGGCTCACAAGTGGGCCATTCAATACTAAGTTTGCATGCCGTCCACAAATCTCCGGGTACCACGATATCGAACAATGTGTTCAAATCGATCCACAGTACCTTAGAGATCTTCACGAATCTCTCTACCTGCTTGTACCACTCTACGGGATTTTCTCTAAGCTTCGGGAAGGAATTAGTGAATGCCGCTAAATCCCCCCTACTCCATGGTACATGCACGTAGTTTCCGTTCGCGATTTCTCGCAAAGGAAAAGCTTCCATTCGCATTAGGTCTGTATCCTGAGACTTCACAAGTGTACTTCGTCTGACAGATCCCTTCTTGGACCATCTTTCCTCCCATCTATCCAGATCTCTCCATATTCTAATACACATGACCAATTCCCTTATGTGTACTCTCAGCCCAATCGTTCTGCGCTCATCTAGATCTTGATCCGTGCAATTCAGCCTATGGTTGGCCTGCAAAGCCTTAGTTCTCGATATGTCTATCATGTATCTTTCTGCCAATTCAGATAACTTCTCATGAGCTGCTCTCGCTTTCCGAGTAACGTCTTTAGATAAGAACAGTATCTCATCTGGTGCGTACAGCTCTAACCTCTCAATTGCCACTGTGCCGTCAATTATTTCATCTAAGTCTGATTTCAAACTCATTACATCTATGCGTCTTGCTTTTATTTCGGCTTTCAGTACGTCTGTCCTAGGTTGTTCTCTCATATCCCTCTCTCCTCCACTATGCGCCCTACGCCTGAGCACAGGTGAGTTATGAGGAATCTTTCTTCCATCTCTTTGTTCCCACCTCTCTAAATCCCAAGCCTTTCCATCTTCCCTTGGGGTGTGGTGGAACAATGCTCCATCCTTCAACCCTACATTCCGTCTTTTCGATTCGGTTTCTCCAGATACAAGATAGGATCCTCCGTGCTGTTCTAAACCACTGTAACTCGCTTGCTGTCTGGTATCACTTAACAAACGATAAGGTCCTTCATGGCTCTCCATGCTCCCGCGATCTCGTTCGTGATCACCGGATGTATGGCGAGACGTTCCGCGACTACCTAAATTCTCGTGACTTCGTTCTTGTTCACCGGACGCATGGCGAGACCCTTCGCGACTCTCCATGTTCCCGTGATTCCGTCCGTAATCACCGGAGGCATGTCGAGACGTTTCACGACTCTCCATGTTCCCGTGATTCCAATGTTGGACATTTTCATCCGGAGCATGGTGTGTGCACCTAAAGGTATTCCGGTACTCCTGCGTCCTTCGTTCTCCCTCACTGAAAGTGACGCGAGGCACTTCGCCACACCCTGCACTCCTGTCATCGCACATTTGCCTATTGCCGCTAATGGTAGGACTCGTATCTCTTCTGCTTCCTTGACTCCCTCTCTCCCACTCCGGGCTGCTTTCGCCAGCTCCACAATGAGAGAGGATCTTGTTATCCTGATCTCTCCATTCAGCTCCTGTTTCTAAACTTTTATTCCGAGCTTCTTCGGCAGTATCCCATTCTTTCAGATATTCCCTTAATTCCTTATAGGATTTCGGTTTCGGTCCCCTCAAATCCATTGATCCTCTTTGACCCCCTTGTTCTATCCAGGGACCCGTTGCGGAATCTAATGGGGTACTCCGACTCACTGGTGCTAATCTCTGTCTTTGAGGATTCATCGTGTTATTCCTATTCTCCATCTCTGCCCTTTCCCTGTCCCATCGTGCCTGTTCCTCCTGCCGGACCCCTTCTGGGTTGTAGATTGACACAATAGGGCCTATGGTAACAGGTACTTGTAAAGCGTCTGGCAATTGGTACGACCTTGCACATTGCGTCTCTGGCGCCTTCTGGACCACGAATCTTCCCACTACTCTCTGTTCGGAACTAGTTTGGGGTATTTCCTCACTCTTGTTAGAGTCCCACTCTGTTACTGGGATCGATTTATATTCTCCCCATCTAGCTCCGTCCCCTGGCTGTAATATGGGACTTGCGGATTCACCGCTATATGGAGGTGGTCTATCTGTTAATAGCCTCTCTATCACATCCTCCTCCGTCTCGCTTTCCTCATCTTCTTCCTCTAGAGGTTTCTTTTCTCCCGTGGCTTCTATCATGGTGAACAGTTTGTCTGCTTCTATCTTTTGCACTCTCCACTTCTTAGCTTCCTCATCCCATTTGGCATCCTGCACTGCCTTTACTGATCGTCTCACTCTTTCTTGGCGTCTCTTTAAACTCTTCTCGTGCGCTGCTCTAAACCATGCACTAAGAGCTTCGAATTGTGTTGGCCTCGGTAGAGGTCTTGTCCCAAGCATTACTGCTTTCAGTTGGTTCAACACGTCTAGTTTAAACGTTCCGAATCTCGGAAACATCAGTTCCTTTTCCCCTTCTGTTAGCCTATTCCACTCGGAGATCCACATTATTGAGTGTAAACCGACATTTACTGCCATATGATAAGCTGGTGTGCCTTCTGGTGGAGCTTCTTCTCCGGCATATAAGTTTCTTCTATTCTTCCTAAAGATCTTTCTTAAACCCTTAAAGCACTTCATTTTTGATGATCTACGATTTTTCTCTTATTAATTCTCTTCCTTATTTACGTCCTGATGACAACCACCAATCCCTGTGCAATTCTCGCTAATCAGCCTATCCCAACGCTGTTCTACGCCGACTGACCAATCTCAGCGCGATTCTACGCTGACGTCACTTGTTCCCTCTACAGCAGTTTCCTTCGTTTCTCAACTCGTCTCGCGATCTTGCATGCGTTTCATTCATACGCCGAAAAATGACTACTTCCGTCCAAGCGATCACTTTTCTCTGACTGTACGGCCACAGTCTAACTGTAATTGTCACCTCAACTGGCGAGACGTCTTTCCTCTTACGGTCGGACGCTTGCCTCAACTGATAGGTTACTTACACACAGTAAACGTACGACCAGCATGCGTTTACTCATACACTCACTCAAACGCTCCCCCTATCATCGGTCTGCGGGCGATCAATGGTACCTCATGACCCCCATTAAATGGTAGACAAATTACTCTGGGTGTTCGATACACCCGAACCACTTAAGCCCTCTGGACATAAGATTTTATCCGGTTGCGCGCGCTCACAACCTTCCCTCAATCACACTACAGGCATTCAACTCCGCTTGACATTACAACACAGGAACAACATAAAACACCGCAATCTTACGACGCATGACCCTTATACTCACTCTCAACCGATTCTGCTGCTTTTCTCTCGACGCACCGTCAGCACCGTCTTCGGCTGCAATTCTTCTTCTGGTCGTCGATGACTAGGGACCTTGGGGTAAACTAAACCTGGCCTAGGTCGTCTTCCTCAAGAAGATAACCATCATTACTCTGCTACCAACTGCGGGGAATGAGATTTTGGTATCAATTTATAATCAATTTAATAATTTATCTCATTCGTTAATTTTGGACCGCTAGTATCTGTCATTGAGTAAAAGACCACCCCCACACAGGTTTAGTTCAGCCCCATTAAATGACGCCACTCTGAAGAACCACTTACAACTGATAAAGTTTAAAAGTTTTATATAAAATCGAATTTGAATGCAAATTACAATCCTCTCAGGATATATCTCAAAGTATACAAAGAATACAAAATCAATTCCAAACTCAGCAATTTAAAGCTTCGATGTAAAGTGGTTTCTTTGCGTCATCTACAGAAAGAGAAAAATAATCAAGTTAAATCTGTCCCTACTCTATACTAGGTGACATCCCTATTTCGCAAGTTTCTTCCCTAAAAAGGTGTCAGCAGTTTGACTTCCAAAGAAGTTCAAACTCTCTTAGCCTCTAAAGGTAACTTAAGTTAAAGAAGCAGTACCCTCTCTGCCTACCCATCCGCTCTTCTAAGGGTCCTCGGCCTACTGCTCCCTTGCGCTCTGATCTCTCTCAGCGCATCTGCTCAAGGCATCTACCCTTGCCTTCGCTCTGAGCAATTCCCCTCGCTGTTCCTAATCTCCAATTGCTCATTGCTACCTCCTCCCCGGGGTGCTGTCCCTAAAATACACAATCACAGTGTGGGTGGAACGCCCCTTGACGCCCACCACGGACTTTCCCCGATGATGTCAGTTTCTGGCTCTTTCCATTGCTTCGTCTCTTTGCGTCGTCCGTTAAGTTGACCCTTCTCCTTAGATGTCATCTTCATCTTCTCGTTGGCGACTTTAGTTTGACACTTTCAGATCAAAAGCCATATGAACTTAAACAAGACTTTAACTTACAATTATTTCTTTGACCTTACTAGATCCTGTGAATGGTCATTCAAAACAAAGCTCAAATTCCAATCGCCTCCTCTCATGTTTAGGCAATAAACTTCGTTCGACATTTGTCACCTTAAATCTAACAAATGCTAGACTCTTCGGCTCGCACCTTCAAGTGAAGACTATTCACGACTCCTGCGAGTCCACTAAATTACATACATTGGACTATGCTCCTGCGAACTCTTGGTCATTCAAGTTACAATCACAAATGACCTAACTCTTCCAGCATTCCTACAAACTTCTTCTACACAGTATAACCTTTAACATACATTTATATGTGAACGCCTTTAGTATACCTTTCTTCTAAGCGAATACAATTTTACATAAAATATATAAAGTTCACATAGAATATAATCTCATACATAGAATATAATCTCATACATAGAATATAAACCCTATACATAGAACATAACTTTATATTCTCATTGGTTACATCGTTATGTGTATGCTCCTTGCAGATTTCTCCATGTTACATTTCTCGCCGTTTCTGCATTTAAAGTTACACACGTATTTGAATTCTACTCTGCACGTTCTACTGTTCGTAGGCATTTCTACATTAGCCCACTACGTATACGGGCCTTCTAGATCTAATACATTCTAATATGAATACAGTTATACATTTCCTATACCATGTTGTCACTTTCCGTTGACTTTTATACTATAAGCGTCAACTTCATGTTACGATATACATTTCATTCCTACGTTTCATGATATGCTTGTAAATATGGCCTATACATAATTCTTATTCAAATTTGCGCTCTCTCACCTACTTCTAGTGTAGAAAGACACACTGTACGGCATCAGGTCGAGAGTATTTATTTATCATGTAGGATCAGAGGGGTTCTGATTCCTGAGAAAGTTTCTGGAAAGAGGACTAGACTGCAAAACGGCTCTTTGAATTTCCTTTCCTTAAAGATTACTAGATCCAGGAAGGATGGCCATGGTGGTATGCAGAATTCTCTATCCACAAACTAAAATATTGAATCCAAGATTCCTTAAAATAGTAACCTGGATTAAAAAAATATATAAAAAATACAATCTTGAGATTAGTCTCCCTTAACACAATGAAAACACATGGATGTTTGTTAATAGTGTGGTATCCATATTTCATAATTTGGTCCCATGTATGAATATCATGGGTAAAAGAAAACCAGGGGCATATTTACATGAAAATGACGCAGGAATGCACCTTATTAACAAGAATACGGTGCATCCCTGTGCTCACCCCTGTGCTGGCACTAAAAAAGCTGCCAAGCACCAACGTAGGCACCCTTGCATCATGGTGCAAGAGTGCCTGTGTTGCAGGGATGATTGTGTTTATGCAGGAAGGGACACCTTCCTGCACAAAAATAATCATTAATGGCGTGTTGCTCCTTCTATGTGTGCTGCATGATGCAGATCACATAGAAAGAACCAAAAAAGAGGAGAAATAAAAGTATTTCACCTCGTTACGCCACATTAATGCCTCTTTTTGAAAGGCGTTAGTTTTTGGCGCTGCCTCAAATTTATAGATCCTTATAAATCTGAAGCCATGGTTGTAGCTGGGAATGCCCGCAGCAACACCTATTGCACACATCTTTGCCGCAGAAAACTGCTTTGCAGAGGGCCATATTTACAAGGCTCTGTTAAGCCATGCAAAGTGGCTTAGCACAGCTTAGTAAATATGGGCTCGTATGGAGCAGCACCGGAGCGTAAAAAAAAGCGATGCTCCAGAGGCACCAAGGGCTTGTAAATATGCCCCCAGTGCGAGTAACATTCAAGCGGGAACGCAGGTGTTTTTTGACCCACTTTCAACCTGTGCAAAAAAGAATATGGATTCCCATGGAAATTGTAACTGTGCCCATTTTATATGCTGCATTACTAGCTCTGTACAAAGCGTAAGACTAATATACTCTTGCTGATTGGTTCTCCTGAAAAAGAGAAGCCTCTCATTCTCCAGGTCCTCTTCTACTACTTTCAGTCTGCAGAAACTTTGAGATTTCACTGTAATTGCAGGATTTGCATTCTTCATCTCTTGGCAGATCAGTCAAGTGTATAAACCTCCAGGCACTTTTATGATTTTCTATTTCTGGAGGTTGGAGGAGATTATAGAGGGCTCACTTGTGAGACATAATCACAATCTGGAATTACAAAGAGATTAAGTGCAGTCATTTCCTCTTGGAGGAAGAACTTTGAGACCACATAATCAGGTAATGCTTTTCTCGTATGCAGAGCATTCACATACCGCCCATTATCTATGTAGGCAGGAACAACCCAGTGCAGTACAAGGATGGCATTTTTGGAATAGATGTTAATTATAACAATTATTTTAAGTGAATATGTGCCATATTAAATCTCATTCTCCAGAGTTTCAGATTAGTTTGCTTGGATTAATTCTACAATTAAAGGAAGACGTTTCGGTGCATTCACTTTTTTAGAATACTGCTGTTTCCTTTGGCTGATTTAACTCTGCATTACATATATTAAGGTATGTATAGTCAAGAAATAAGAGTGTCGATTTTGGGGAGAGCAATATTATAAGGAAGGCCAAAAACAGAAAAGCTAGCATTATGCTGGCAAAACTAAGTACTGACACCCAGGGCCTGATTGGCCATAGCGGGCATCCCGTGTTTGTTTACCGGGATGCTGGAAGGGTGGGGACCGATTTTGTAGCAGTGGGGGGGTTGGCTTTTTGTTACTTGGGGTCGATTTTGATACAGTGCTGAAATATCCACCCCCTGTAACAAAAGAAGCAATGCTTCACACTTGATCCCTCCGCTCCTGCAACCCCCAAGTCCCCCATCCTGGGGCTAGTCCTACAAAATTGCCAGGGGCTGCTTTGGGTTCCTAGTCTAGCCTTGCTGACACCCACAAGACTGCAATACTCCAGATTGAGTGCTTGCAGCACTCTAAACTGTATGGGTGCATTAAACTCATGGTTTACACGCACTCACATGTATTGTAGTTTTCAGTGTTTTACAAATTATTATTAGATGCATTTATTTACACTATATAAGTATTGAAATGTAATGTACACATTCAAGCATGATTTTACATATATTAGTGACATTTATAATTCCTGTATGCATAATGTGCAGGCTGACATTATATCCCTGTAAATGTAACTGTGTGTCGTTTAAGTTGCCTGCACAGTAGGTCCAGATCTGCAGGTTCATATTGGTTTTGAATCCTTGGTTGCTCAAGAAATAATGAAATGAACCCTTTTGGTATGCGAAGATAGTATGTTCTCATCCTACTGCAGGTGCAGGAATTCGACCTCGTTATTCTTAGTTTTAAGGAGATACCCGGAATGGCTTTGAAGAAGTCTGAAAGGCGAGAAGGGAGGATGCCTTCCGTGCCTGGGCGATCTGAAACTCAAGGTCACGAGCAGGAGCTGAACAACACGGCTCCGGTGGAAAAGTACAGTCAGAAGAGATTGAAAAGTTTTTATGTGATGTATTAGGGGCGGAACATTATCTTTTTTTATGAAGCGCAGGGACAGTGAAGAGATACTTCTGTATTTTTCGGAGGAGAGCATCTTAGAACGAGCTCCATAGCCTTAAGCTATCTGACCCAATTGACTTGAATACATCTTAGGAAGTCAACAGGTGCTGACACCTTTGGGGTATGAGAAAAATAACCTTTGTTTTCCTTCCTCGTGAAAATGGATTTGGACTCAGCTTCAATTCTGGGTTGCATTTTGATTTTGGAGTTCATCACATTATGCCTTCTATGCCGAATTAATTATATTCGTAGGTTCGGCTCTGTATTGATTTTTATGAACCTATATTCTCTGATTCTCTAAGGTGTGTTTATATTCAATTATTTCTGTTCATATAATAAAATTCATAAACTTGAATTCGGAGTCTGTGGTCTTTTAACCTCTTCGACGCGGATGACAAAGCCAGCTCATCATGGGCGTTACCTGCGCTACGCGGATGACGAGCTGGCTTTGTCACGTTACCCGCGATTTTCAAATTTCAGCGCACAGCGGGAAAACCCGCTAGCGCGCATGCGGTTAAACATGACTAATTTGTAAGTATAATTTTGACTTGTTTACTCCCCTTAACCACTTTCAGCAGGCAAATAAAAGACCATCTGTGCTGAATTTAGTAGGGAAAGCAAGGACTAAATTTAGCGTAATCACTCCCATGTTGATTTTTGAACCTTGGAATGTCTGCATCGATCAAATATGTGAGTGTTTATAACAGTAATGACTTAATGTATTTATTTAGTTATATTGCTTTTGTAGTGCTTGCCACATTCACTTGTTTCATAATCTAATCCCATGAGCATAGTTCTACAGGAATATATTATCGATTAACATGATTATAATTGTTAACGAGAAGTGGTCATTGGAGGCCCAACTACTCTTTCACATCGAAAGATGAGAGGATGAAGGACAGTGCTCAGTATGGGGTGTGGTGGGTGGAGTTTGTTCACCAACTGTAAGGAATCACATTCCATAGCAGGACTCAGGTGTGTTCTCTGTCTGGCCTTACCTAAGAGTTGTGATCTGTGGTGCTAGGTTGTATTCCCCTCAGGTTGTATTTGCTCTGCAGATTGGATCTGGCCAGGGTTTAAGGCTGAGTCTTTTTTTCTTATGCTTCAATTGCTACATCCTCCTGTTCACTCTAGTCATACTGAAAAAACAGTGACAGACTGTAAGAAATTGGGGTACTAGATGGGGAAGGTGAAACCCTACTTAAGCAGTAACCACAATCCTTGTCAGGGTGAAGTCACATTAAACTCTTAAATTAACCTGTGCGTAACCCACAAGTAGCTTGGCAAAGAGCAGCCAGGCTTTACTCAGAGGCAATGTGTAAAGTATTTGTGCAACAGTTCAAACAGCAACATAGTGAAAATACAGCACAAAAGGATCCCACGCCAATTTAGAAAAATAGAGTAATTTAAAAAAAAGAAAAGAAATTAAAGCAACATAAATGCAATGTAATCAGTAGAACCAGAGATATGCAGGTTTAAAGGTCTGAGTGAAAATAGCTCCAAAAAGCACAAAGTGGCAACTGTGGACATCTGGTTATGCCGGACCAGGAAGAATTAGCAAGTTCATGCCGATTTTTATAGCATGCAGGTTGGCTACAGGGACCCAGTTAGGCCCGCTGAACAAGAGTACCTTGGATTGTGGTTTGTGCAGCATTGTGAGGGTTGGTGAAAAGGATGAGTCACGCAGCTGAGGCAATAAATCAATTCAGAGGTGAGGAGGAGCTGTGATGCGAGGTAGCGCATTGTCGCCAAGGATGCTGTTGAAGAGGGCCTGTGATGTGAAGAATGGCGTCGAGGATCCCTTTTGCAGTCGAGGTAATGTACCGGTTCCAAGGAGCTATGAGGCTACGGTAAGAGAACCTGCATTGTCGGTGAGGCTGGTGTCGGCGAGAGATGCGAGGGCCTATTTCTCGAAAGCTTCCAACAGGTGGTGTTTCCTATGCGGCTGTTGGGTTGATGTGAAGTCCTTTTCATCTGAAGAACCCTTGCAGCAGAGGCGATGCGTCAGTTCCAAAGGCGATGTGTTGAACAACAAACACAATCTGCCGGTTCTGCTGGAGAGGCACCACACCGCAGAGGTGATGCGTTGGTTCTGCTGGATCCACAGATGTACTGGCAGAGCATCTGCAGGCCCACTTCCGAGGGTCCAGGAATGGAGTGGTACCATTTGGCTGGGAAGGACTCACAGATTGCTGAGTCTCTGTTTTGGGTTCAAAGTGGTTTGTAGCCTTCTGTCCCTGAGGTTCTGGTCAGCCAGGATGCCAGCCAACTAGTACTTGAAGTCACATTGGGGTCCTGGGTTCAACAGATGCAGGTCAGTAGGTCAGCACAGCAGGACAACAGTTCTTCAGAGCAGCAGTTCAGCAGAGTGGCAGTCCTTTAGCAGCACAGCAGTCATTTTTCCTGACAGAGTATCCACAAGTCCAGAAGAGTACTGAGTCTTGGTGTCTGAGGTCTAATATTTATACTTGATGCCCTTTCTCTGGAAGGTGGGAGAAGCTTCTAGAGGGTTACCTTTGAATTCCACAGGCATCCTGCTTCCCAGTACAGGATCCCGACTAACTACAGGGGATATCAGTCCTTTGTGTGGAGGCAGGACACAGTCTATTCAAGTTTAGCCTCCCATCCTGCCGGTGATGGCCCATCCAGAAGCACCTATGCTCTCTATTGTGTGTGGCTATCTAGGAGGAGCACAATAGTCCAACTGTGTCAGCTACACAAAGCCTTCCAGACTCCACAGAGGCACCCCTTAAGGGCACCCTACAAGCTGCAGAACATCTCTTTCATTGCCTGAAGAAATGTGATCACATCACCCCCAACTTGATGAAACTCCATTAGCTCCCTTTGCCAACCCGCACCATCTCTAAAACTAGTTCTATCATTTACAAAGCCATCACAACCATCCCCCTGCTTATCTTTCAGAAGCTCACCATCTCCAGTGGCTCTTGGTACACCCACAGTCAGAACACAATCAGACTGCAGTTTCAGAAGTGTAAAAAAGAAGCAACAAGGCAGCAGGCCATCTCCATGTATGAATCTAGGGTCTGTAACAATATTCCTGTGTCCATCAGGACGGTGTCAAACACGGCTCCAATTTAGGAAAGAATTGAAGACTGACCTCTTTAAAGACCTCTACATCAGAATTAATTAACTTTCCACAACAAAGCTATCTCTCCTATCACACGTTAACTTTATGATTGTCTTTTCCTCTGTGCAGTGCTCCACCGACCTTTGGCTATTTTGGCATTATAGAAATACCACATGCATCTATACATTTCAAATACTCATGGTATTTTCCATTTACCTTTAATAAAAAGATACGACTTCTATTGGTAATAACCACGTATATCTGATTTAGGACTTCACTTGGAAGATCTCAGGGAAACACTTTCACCTTGCCAGCTAAGCAAATCTATCTATCTATCTATCTATCTATCTATCTATCTATCTATCTATCTATCTATCTATCTATCTATCTATCTATCTATCTATCTATCTATCTATGTTATGTTATGTTAAAGTGGATTTGTAACGCGCACTAATACTCTCGAGTCTCCTGGCGCCGAAGTTTGGCTGGGGCGAAGGCGGAAGACAGATTAGATGGCCTGACTGAACAGATGTGTTTTCAGGTGCTTTTTAAAGAGTTGGAACTCTTGTATGAGTTGAAGATCTGGAGGAAGCGCATTCCAGGCCTCAGCCGTTTTAACAGAGAGTGACTGGCCTCCCAAGGGAAACTCTGCGGAAACGCTGGATGATCATCCGGTGGAAAGAGGCAGATCATACAGGACGGTTCGGCACATAGAAAGCAAACCGCTTCCCGAGATAAGTGGGACCAGAAACGTGAAGGGCCCGGTGAGCCAGGGTAATTGCTTTAAACTGCACTCACTGGGCCACCGGCAACCAGTGTAGTTCTTGTAGATATTGTCGAGCGCTGGATATCCTCGAGGCGTTAAAGAGGAGTCTTGCAGCGGCATTCTGTATAATTTGAAGTTTGCGCAGAAGATAGCCGGGCATGCCTATGAACATAGCATTGGCATAGTCCAGCCTCGACAAAATCAGGGCACGGGCGATAGTCTCTTTGGCCACTCTCTGAAGCAATGGGAAGATTTTCCTGAGTGCCTTGAGGGTACCAAAGCAGACTCCCGTCAGTTTTTTTACACGGTCAGCAAACCGCAGGTCCTCGCTGAACCATACCCCCAGATTTCTTGCAGGTCTACCCTCGGACCACAGGCTAGGGAAGTTTGGCGGCCATAGGCAGTGTCTGAAATGTAAAGGAAACTGACCGTGCAGGAAGACCTCCAATTTATCCTCATTACATTTGAGAGAGGCTTGGGCCAGCCAGTGAAATACTGATGCTAGGCACGTCTGAGCAGCATCAGTGGCCAGGTCCGAGCCCCTCCAAGTAAATAGCAGCTGAGTGTCGTCAGCATACACTATAACTTTTGCTCCCAGCTCCTTTGCCAGGTAGACCAGAGGGGATAGGTATATATTAAAAAGCAGGGGACTTAAAGTGGAGCCCTGCGGAACCCCCGTTGCAAGGTTCCTGACAGAGCAAGCACATGGAGCCATGCAAACCTGCTGTGAGCGAGAATCCAAAAAGGATTTCACCCATTCCCAGACCAGGCCCAAAATCCCAATAACAGAAAGCCTGGCCAGGAGCAGCTGGTGGGGCACTGTGTCGAAGGCGGCAGAGAGGTCAAGTAAAATCAGGGCCGCCCTGCCGCCCCCATCAAGGCACTCTCTGATTGCCTCCGACATTTCCACCAGAGCAGTCTCCGTGCTACAGGCAGACCGAAACCCCGACTGAGCAGGATGCAGAGCACCAGATGCTTCCACAAACGTCTCCAGCTGCCGAAAGGCCACCTTCTCGCAGACTTTGGCCAAGGCTGGTAACAGCGAGATAGGACGGTAGTTAGCAAGGACCAAAGGGTCCAGTGAGGGTTTCTTCCGAAGAGGTAGCAGTTTAGCCCGTTTCCATTGGGCCGGCACCACAGCCGTCTGAAGAGAAAGATTGACAATGTCTACTACCACTGGACAAACCTCCTCGGTACAGAGCTAGTACACGAGCTGGACAGGGGTCAGAGGGGGAGCCAGACTTAAGAGAGCTAAGAATGGCCAGAATTTCTGACTCTGAAATGGGCAGAAATGAGGTAAGCCTAACGGAGACTGCACACGGGATGTGGGGGGGCCCCGAGAAAGGGGTCTCCTCTATTCTGAGATGTGAACCAACACTATCCTGGATCTTTAGTATCTTGTCCACAAAAAAGGTGGAAAGGTCCTCACACCATTGTTGGGAGACCGGTAGCAATCTCTGGTCTGCAGAAGGAGATAAAAAATCCGGACAATAGCAAAGATTTCCTTACTATTGTTCTGAGCCAGCGCAATTCTCCCAGCAAAGTAGTCACTTTTGGCTTGCCTAATGGCCATATAGTACTCCCTCTGTGCTAAGCGCAGGGTCGTCTTAGCGGACATGCAATAATTCTGGTGCCAACATTGCCCCAGCTTCTTACACTCCAATTTCATGTCCCTGAGCTTAGTGGAATACCAGGGCTGTTAGGGGAGAGAGCGACGATTGCGGCCACTGTTGGCTTTGTAGCTGGCGCAGACCCCCAGGCTCATCCAGTGATCAAAATTGACCACCGGCCCTTCTAGGTCCGAGGCGGGAGTCAGACGGAACCGACAAAGGCCATAGAGAAGGATGGGAGATCAATCTTCCTGGCGAGTGGATCAGGAGGTAAGAGGGGACTTCTAAAGGTCCTGCCAGGCGACCAGGAGAACCTGATTAAGTGATGGTCAGACCCCGTTACCGGCTCTGGATTATTGACTTGGATAGGGAAGTTAGAACAGACCAAGTGAATGAGGTGGCCGCCCACATGGGATGGCAACAACACATGTTGTGTCAGCTGAGCTAGGCATAGGGAATCCAAGAGAACCCTGACTTCGGAAGCGGCCGGGGTATCCAGATGGATGTTAAAATCCCCTAAGAGGAGAAATTTGGGGTAGCGGAGGGCACGTGGGATAATAATATCATCAAATGCCCTAAGGAAAGCTCCGGGGGGACCCAGTGGACGATAAACCAGAGTCCCGCGCAGTGTAAAATGAGGGGAGAGGGTGAAAGTAAAATCCAGGGCCTCCCCCTCTGCCCAATTACCAATTAATTCACTAGTGAAGGACCATGAATCTCTAAACACAACCGCAGCTCCCCGCCCCCCCTTTCCGGATCCCCAATCACCCCTGGCAATTTTTTAGCACCTAGGAATAGAGAACTCCACTACAGGAGCACAGGACTCATTAAGCCAAGTTTCCGTAATGAAAAAAGCGTCCAACTTGGTATCCGATAAAAGCTCAAAAATGTCAGACGCATGTTTGACCATTGAGCCCACGTTGAGGAGTGCTGCCAGAATCCTAGGTTTGCCTGAATCCGAGGGTGAGGGATTGGGCAGGAGGGTATGAAAACAGAATTTGCAGACCGGGCATGTCCTAAAAAGGTTATCAGGGACCTCCCAATGCCTGCCCCCATCACAACATGAGCCTTTCAGCTTTAATAGATCATTGCGTGAATAGATATTGTTCCAGTTGACCCGACCAGGCACAATTCATTCTATCTAACTTTCTATCTATCTATCTATCTATCTATCTATCTATCTATCTATCTATCTATCTATCTATCTATCTATCTATCTATCTATCTATCTATCTATCTATCTATCTATCTATCTATCTATCTATCTATCTATCTATCTATCTATCTATCTATCTATCTATCTATCTATCTACCTACCTACCTACCTACCTACCTATCTACCTATCTATCTATCTATCTATCTATCTATCTATCTATCTATCTATCTATCTATCTATCTATCTATCTCCCACTTAGAGGATTATACAAAAGCGTCTTGATAAAGAGTTTGAGGATGTAATTAACCTTTGTGGAATTAAGTTCTTTACATGGACTATAATGAAGTACAGAATACTTTACTATCCACTATTGTTCTTCACAAATATCTAAAAATAAAACCGAACAAAACAACGTTTGCTATGCAGCTGGCATCTTTTCAAATACAGAAACACAATGCACAACCACCTAGAATTAATTCTGAGCTACAAAAAATTGTACTTAAAAAAAATGTTTTATTATCTCTCTTTGAGAGAAATTGAAAAGAATGAAAAGCTCATATTAAAACCAAAACCTTAGCCATTTTTTCATGTATTATTATACTGAAGCTGCAGATGCGAATAAGGACAAAGCTTCACCCTGTAATCTGCTTGACTATTTTAAGCGCTGTCATGTAAGAATTACATTTTACAGCACATAATTACACTTGGAAACTGCAATCACTCTGCCACATGTATTCACAATCTTTCTTAATTGAACAGGCTGCAAGGGAAATTGTAATTGATGGTAAATTGCGCCAGGGATTTAGATAACCGAAGGTCACGACAGTAAAGAAAAATAGGCACAATTTAATATGGCTGAGATACCCGCCACCCCCTCTCAACACAATCCCCAAAGGAGGGAAACCGGAAACAGTTCTTGAAGTTTTTTGGAAGAGGGAGGGAGTGACCCTCCCCGGCCGTATTTATTAAAACAAAAAATTAGAACATTAAACAGTTTCATATTAATGTACAATTTCATTACCACATTGCGATGTTTGGCTAACCTTAACAGATTCTCTAATACAGAGGTTCTCCTAGCCGAACTAACAACCTACAAAACATTTTCTTGAAATATTGAAATTGTACATCCTAACGTTTAAGGGCCAACGGCAAGGTCGTAACCGGTGTCAAGATCCCTAACCAGAAATACCCCCCCCCCACTTGGGAGGGGCGACAGCACTGAGGCGTACCTCAAGTGCAACTACCAATTTCCCTTGACTTGACGGGGGCCCCAATAAACTCGACGCCACTTAAAGGTCGTTCGAGGACTCGTGTGAGTATCTAGAAGGTAGCGTAGACCTCCCCCCAAACCCCACACAACTTACCACATCTGCCGTCGCAGACGTCACTGGCCCCGGGAAATTCCCCAGGAGGGGGCTGTAACCCCTCCTACACAGGAAGGGGCCTTGACCGCCTTTCCTTTCCTTCCGGCGGCCTCTCCTTAGACAGGACCGCCTCCCCGTTGAGGGGCCAAAGGCCACCTCTCCCGAGCGCTCCCATCCGTGTTGGGTGACGCCCACTCATAGGGATCTTCCAATTACTGCTCACCGATCATGACCTTACCGCCCGACCAAAATAAATACGACAATGCTAACTAAACCAACAATACATTGGCCACTATGACCAAAATAAGCATGCTTATAAATGGACACTAAAAACCGAATATCTTTAATCACAAACATACATAAAATCGACCAACTTTATTACACACTCAATATCAACACGATAATACCACAACCTGTAAACGAAATAGAATTATCGATCCATTTTATTACAAACAACTGGCTGTCTTCAGGGGCTGGTGGGTGGGTCAAAATTGGCTCTTCGTTCCGTCTCGAGCTCACGTGCAGCGAGGAGGTGCAGCTTCAGAGCACAGGAACAAGAGGATGTCTTCCGGTCTTGCGTCCCTTTTTATCCGTCTTCAGGGCGGGCGTAAACCCGCCCCTGCCTGCCCCGAGGGAGTGGCCAGCCGCGTCAGTGCCTAGGCCAGCCCACTCTAGGGCGGGAAAGGGCGCGCCCCGGCTACGCCGCTTCGGGCATACCAGCCGAGACGCGCCTCCCGCCCAAAATGGCTTCCCGGGGGGATCGAGGTACTCTGCCATACGTTCGGGGGGACCGAGTGGTCGCCCCTTTCCATATGGCTGAGATACCCGCCACCCCCTCTCAACACAATCCCCAAAGGAGGGAAACCGGAAACAGTTCTTGAAGTTTTTTGGAAGAGGGAGGGAGTGACCCTCCCCGGCCGTATTTATTAAAACAAAAAATTAGAACATTAAACAGTTTCATATTAATGTACAATTTCATTACCACATTGCGATGTTTGGCTAACCTTAACAGCTTCTCTAATACAGAGGTTCTCCTAGCCGAACTAACAACCTACAAAACATTTTCTTGAAATATTGAAATTGTACATCCTAACGTTTAAGGGCCAACGGCAAGGTCGTAACCGGTGTCAAGATCCCTAACCAGAAATACCCCCACCCACTTGGGAGGGGCGACAGCACTGAGGCGTACCTCAAGTGCAACTACCAATTTCCCTTGACTTGACGGGGGCCCCAATAAACTCGACGCCACTTAAAGGTCGTTCGAGGACTCGTGTGAGTATCTAGAAGGTAGCGTAGACCTCCCCCCAAACCCCACACAACTTACCACATCTGCCGTCGCAGACGTCACTGGCCCCGGGAAATTCCCCAGGAGGGGGCTGTAACCCCTCCTACACAGGAAGGGGCCTTGACCGCCTTTCCTTTCCTTCCGGCGGCCTCTCCTTAGACAGGACCGCCTCCCCGTTGAGGGGCCAAAGGCCACCTCTCCCGAGCGCTCCCATCCGTGTTGGGTGACGCCCACTCATAGGGATCTTCCAATTACTGCTCACCGATCATGACCTTACCGCCACAGGCCGGATAGTTGACCGGCTATCCGGACCCCCCAAAAAGCTCCTACCTAAAGGTCATGCTTTAACGTTTTTACCATGCTAAGAAGTCTCCTATGAGTAACTCATTCCCCACCCGAGACAAATGCACACCATCCCCCGAATACATACTGTCATCATTAATACAGCCATGCGAAATAGAATGCAATGTCCCGGAACGGAACAACCTACTCACTTTGTTATTAAGCTTTCTAACAGACTGATTCAAAGCAGGAATAGAAATAGCCCCCCGCCACACCTCTCGTGGGATCATATGGGACCACGCAATTGTGCACCCCGGAACTCTCCTCGCCAACCAACTTACAGTGGAAAGCATTGCCTCCAGGAGAAGTCGTCTACCGGTGGTGACCAAATCATTGCCCCCTAAATGCACTATGACTATAGACGGCGGTGACCTCGTCCGCCCTAACAAATCCTCAAAATATGCTTGAAACTGGTCAATACAGAGACCGCCTCTTCCGTAGAAGTACACCCTGTACCCGTATTCCCCAGCTACGTGAATCATGTCACCTGCTTTGAATACGTCCGCGGCACGCCTCACGTATGAGTGGCCCACGACCCACACCTCCTTTTTCACAGCCGGTGATGTCTGACCGCTGGCCCGGTGTTGGGTCGACTGCATAGTCCGCCCCGCCTCGTAGGCTTGCGCAACTGAAAACCAAACAAAAACAAGAGGCGTGAGTACATCGTTACAGCTTTACAACATGTGCAACCGCACATACCTCTTATAACAATTGGAGGACCAACGCCCCACTTGTTTCACTTGTTCAACATTAAGACCCCTGGCTGTAGCTTCCGTAGCAGCCCCTATCCGAAAGGAATGGGTCCCAAACTCGCCCGGGTTCAAGCCCGCAGCGGCAATTGACATCGCAAGCACCCGCTGAAACTGAAATTTCGTCAGTGGGGTGGCGTCAGCGTGTCTCAACAAGGTCCCCCCCCAAAATGCCACCCTTCGTGCTAGGTAATCTTCTAAACACTTTACCGGACACATGGAGGACCCGGGAATCCTGCGTATGATTATGCAGTCACCCATCCCGTCTTGATCGGTCTTGGACCTGACAAAGGAGACCGTCATTGCCTCTCCTCTGATCTGAACGTGTTCTTGGCACAAACCCCCTGCCACATCCTGTTTGTTCCTTGCCACCAGTTCGCTTACTCGCATCGCCCCGTGAAATGCTAGCGTAAAAGCGGCTCGGAACAACACCGCCTCAAACTGAGATGAACATGTGGCAGGGAGTGTAGCCAACAACTGGGCCAACCTATCCAAACCTATCGGGCGCCTCTCATCTACTCTGCGACCCTCAAGGCGTTGCCACCCACGCAGCTCTTTCTGTACAACGAAAGACGCTGTCGGGTCCTGGATACTATGAGCCCTGGCCACAAAGGAAATAGCAGCACGATGCCTCTGGGCCGTAGCCACAGATTTCCCAGCCCTACGTAAGGACATCAGAAAATTCACTACCCATTCCTCGTGGCCCCAAAGCCTCTCTCTATCAGTCCCCAAAAAGGCTAAATAGGACCTAAACGCCCCTTCATATGCTTTCCTCGTCCGTGGTGCTAGACTCTCTCCCACGAGGTGACGAAGTTCGGGGCACCGAGAGACCAGAGAGCTTCGGGGAAGGGTGCCGGCTCTGGGTCCGCTGAGGGAAGGAAACCCGAGAAAGCCTGCATATGAAAACGAGACAGTGCATCAGCCGCCTGATTCATTACCCCTGGGACATGTTTTGCTCTGAACAGCACATTCAGTTGCATACACAGTAAAACAATTTCTTTGAGCAGTCTTAAAATCAGTTTACATCGTGCTGCCTGACTATTGATGCACTCGACCACGGTCATATTGTCAGACCAAAATATCACAGAGTGATCTTTGAACCCTTCTGGCCAAGTTCTCAGGGCCACCAAAATGGGAAAAAGTTCCAGGAAAGCAATATTACTTGTCAGACCATTGTCATGCCACCATGTCGGCCACCTTTGTGCCGACCATTTTGTGCCGAAGATGGCACCAAAACCTATGCTACCTGCTGAATCTGTCCATAGCCCCAGCTCTTCAGAGGATACGGCTGGTTTGTTCCAGATGACTCGACCATTAAAGTCCGCCAGAAATGCTAACCAAATACGCACGTCCTGGCGGACCTCAGCCGATAGTCTCGTGCGATGATGGCCCTCCTTTAGGCCGACCATAGCTTGGGCAATTGAACGAGAAAAGGGGCGGGCCATCGGTATAACTCTCAGGGCAAAATTCAACTGTCCCACCAACTGCTGTAATTGATGCAGCGTAACTTTAGATCCATTTAGACACACTTGCAGGGCTGCCCTGAACTTCCACACTTTGTCAGTTGGTAAACGAAAACAACCTTCTCTGGAGTCTAACTCAATCCCCAGAAACTCGAGGCAAGTCGCAGGACCCACCGTCTTACCTGGTGCCAATGGCACACCAAACTGCTTCATTAGTACACAAAATTCGGCCAAGGCCCGGCCACATTCGAGATCCCCGGCTGCCCCAAGGAACAGAAAATCATCAAGGTAATGCATTACATGTTGGAAACCCGTCTTCCTTGTGAAGACCCATTGTAGAAAACTACTGAATTTCTCGAAATAGGCACAAGATATAGAGCACCCCATCGGCATACACTTATCCATGTAATAATAACCCTGAAACATAAAACCTAGGAGACGCTGATCGTCCGGGTGTACCGGGAGCAACCGGAACGCTGACTCGATATCTGACTTCGCCATCAGCGCCCCGGGCCCCAGGCGATTCAAAATGGCTACGGCCTCATCGAAGGATGCGTACCGCACCGAACACACTTCTGGGTCTATTGCATCGTTTACAGAAAGACCACGTGGAGCTGACAAATTATGAATCAGTCGAAACTCACCCGGGTCCTTCTTGGGGACCACCCCTAAAGGAGAACAAACAAAATTCTGTACCGGGGGTACACTAAATGGGCCGGCGACCCGACCTCGAGTAACCTCTTTCCGGATCTTTTCCTGAACCACGGTCGTATGCTGCAGGACGGAAAGTTGATTTTTACACTTCTCTACGCCCTGAAAGTCCCCTACCGGGATGCGGAAACCATACGAAAATCCGTTCCGCAGCACCCCAGCAGAAGTACGATCCGGGTATTCACTGAGCCAGGGAATCATCGCCAAGGTATCAATCGGGGTAGGTAAAGGCGCCCCTCGGACTACGTTAGACCTGTTTGGCGCCTCCTCTCCCCCCGTTATCACCCGTTTTGGCTCTGCACGTGGACTCAGGATGGGACGACCCGCACCCACTACATTCATGTTTGAATTTACACGATCCCTGGGGCCTGGTACATTTACCTTTGTTGAAATTGAAGCAGAACCCCCTTTTTCCTGTATTGCCGGCAGGTCTCGAGTAATCGTCGGTACTCGTACCTGACCGAAAGGGCGTCCCCCCATAATGGCGGGAGGATTCGCCAACATTACTTCCTACCAATGGCATTTTCAACATACCTGTCTCCTTCATTTTATCCCATGTCAAAGAATCATAACAATCCCAGGTTAAGCTTTTATTATGCTCTTTTGCCTTTCTAAAAAGATTATCGTAGCAGAACCAATGGTTACCCTGGTGTGATGTCGAGTACCCCATGATTCTTGACTGATAGGTCGGCAACTCGGAAAGCAACTCGGGCCTACGTTCCCCCAAGATTGACGTAAAAATTCCCCATGCATTGCCCCAATTGCCGATAGTCTCATTTACTTTAAAGGCGGCCATTTTTGCGCGCCAAACACTCGGATGCATAAGATCTTTCTGACCCTTAACATGCTCCACCTCATAATGATCAACAAGCAACGAGAAGATGTTCACGTATTCCCCCGCCCAAATCTTCTCCTTAATTGCCAAAGGCACATGTTGACCCAACCTTTCTCTACGAGAGGGTGCTGACTCATCCCTCGCAATCGGCAATGGCCGCTTACCTGCACCGGACGCTGCATCTGCGGTCGCAATCGTCCCTTGTGGCTTGTCAACTACTGCAGCCGGCGCGGACGCCTTGGCTGCATCCCGTTTCTCGCGCAATTGCTTCATCAGCGCCTGGGCCTCGGCAGCCGTGGCGCCCTCACTACTGTCGCCCAACCACGCTGCAAGTTGTGCTGCCAGCTCGGGCGGCATATCCTCTTTTGACACCGGGGTGACCACCACAGGAATCGGATTCCCCTCCACTGGTACTGGGGTGGGCGCTTCGAGCGGGGTACAGGGAACCGGGGCGTCTCCCCCAGCTGGTCCCCTCCTTGGCCTCTTGGCTCTTCCTCCCGGAGCTGCTCCAGCCGACGGACGCTCCGGCCCCCCTTCCCCGTCTCTCTCCGCTACCCGCTTCTTCAGCTCAGTCATCTCCTTCATGAGGACCCGAACCATCTGTTCGGTCGTCATTCTCTTCCCGCCTTTCTTGGGCATTTCTCCGACAGAGTATCTGTAAGACAAAAAGAAAGATTACAACGCTCAAAATTGGCTCTTCGTTCCGTCTCGAGCTCACGTGCAGCGAGGAGGTGCAGCTTCAGAGCACAGGAACAAGAGGATGTCTTCAGGTCTTGCGTCCCTTTTTATCCGTCTTCAGGGCGGGCGTAAACCCGCCCCTGCCTGCCCCGAGGGCGTGGCCAGCCGCGTCAGTGTCTAGGCCAGCCCACTCTAGGGCGGGAAAGGGCGCGCCCCGGCTACGCCGCTTCGGGCATACCAGCCGAGACGCGCCTCCCGCCCAAAATGGCTTCCCGGGGGGATCGAGGTTCTCTGCCATACGTTCGGGGGGACCGAGTGGTCGCCCCTTTCCATTATAGTTGTAATACAGGGACCTTTACCTAAATAGACAAGACAGCTAATGTCACTGTCAAGCGCTACCATGTTCCTACATGTCCACATTCCAGTCTTTTTTATCTGGCTGTCTACCTATGCTTTGTACCATACATAAAACCCATCACCCAGTTCCCTCTATCTCTTCACCCATTCATCTGTCCATCTGTCTGCCTATCGACCCAGCCCATCTATCTGTCTATTAGGGAATAATATCCTATTCGGTGGTTTGTGCTTACTGTATGTTGAATGCTGCTCCGTCATTATACTTAAAATATCATAGTTTCAACACTGCAGACCCATAGGACCTTATTTTGATGTTGGTCAGAAAGCCTTCGACCTGTGGTCGGAGGCATTCCGACCAACATCTTCGGTTTCACTTTTGACCGCAGAATTACAATGATGGCGGTCGGAAGTGAAACCAGCAGGCCATTCCAGAACCTTCCGACGGGCTCAAGCAGCCCGTCAGCCAGTCCGAACCAGCATGTAATTCCTTAAGGTCGGCGTTTCCGCTGTTGGGATTACAATGTTGGTTCCCCACGGGCTTTTCATGTCGGGCTTTCCGACATGAAAGGCCTGTCGACAATCGACTTTGTGGCCCCCTTCTCCTCAGGTTGGGGGCCGAGGGAGCACCTATTGTGCCCCTTGTAAACCCCTGCACTGTGTGGCGGCACCATGGGGTGCCTGGCACACAATGCAGGGGTTTACACAAACTCCAATTTCTCTATGGTAGCTTGTGCTGCAGGCAGAAACAACCTGAAGCACAATTGCCCATAGAGAAATCGGAGTTTGCGACCACACCATGTGTGGTCGCATTATAATTTGGTGGTCGGAATCGCCGACCTACAGTCGGTCGGTTTCAACACCGAACTGATGCATCCGACCGACATCGGAATCAGGCTTTGAGTGTTTTCTCATAACATCTGGATGACCAAAAGTTTTCCAAATTATTTGGCTCCAAAAGAAGACTCTGTTTTTCATCTTATTCCGGCATCCAGAGTCTCTCTGGAAGCTGCTCATCCTGCAATGCTGAATTCATGTGCCTAGCTTAATATACCAGCTAAACTCCTAGTGGATATTTTGAATGCGAGTGTTAGCTAGAGTGACCACCTTACTGCAGGTCACTGCGGACAATTGTCAGAAACGTTTTATCTACAAGTCATTGATTTCAGTTCAATGGACGCAAGAAGAGATTACAACACCAAGAATGGATTAGGCTGCAAGACAAAAACCCAGGAACTGGAACATCTGGAGGGGGGTGGTCATGATAATCTTCTTAGCTTCAAATTTCACAGTTACTAGGCATTTACATTTTCTGTTAACTAATTTAAGTAAGCTTTACATTGTGTTCTTCGTGCACATCTATAGGCCATAGTTGCAGTAGTCGTACATTCATGGCTGGATTATTCTGACTCTTCAAGATGTCTTCCAAAAAGATGCCTCACCAAACCTCGGCTCATTCAAAATGTTGCCCACATTCTAAAATACCCTCTGTGGTGCCCAACACCTACATTTACACCCCTTTGAGATCTGTTCGCTCTATTACTGTGGCTCTTTTCATATTGACAAAGGTGTATTCCAGTGTTACTCTTTTGTGTTCCTTTACGTTTCTCTTAGGGCCGGACTGGGAACTCAAAGCAGCCCTGGCTAGATTGTAAGACCAGCCCTGGAGGGAAAGGGGGGGAGGGAGGACATAATTATGAATCACTGCTGCTTTTGGTACTAGGGGCCGATATTCCAGCACCGCTGCAAAACCGACCCCAGTAACAACAAAAAAGTCCCTACTGCTGCAAAACCGGTCCCCACGCTTCGAGCCTCCCAGAAAAATGTCTGATGCCCGCTACGGCCTGTTTGGCTCTGATTTCTTCGTGAATAGTCATAAAATAATAATAACAGCTCCTATAAATGAAAGGAGAATTCCCTAATTGCTCTTTAATAATAGGAATTTCGATGCAGCTTCACAAAGGCATGTAACAGTATATAACAATAGTACTCCTGCACTACTCCCCATACTCATAAAGGTTTTTGTGATTTGGTTTCATGGTGCCTACATTTAGTTGGCCCACATATGGCAGTTGTAGAATTGAACATGTTAACTTGTATTCTTAGCATACATGTTAACTTCGTTCTTCACTTTAATCTTTACTTCTTCGATTCTGCAGTAATCTAAATTATCCACAGATGGCAGCAAGACATGTACCACTCTGATGTCAAACTTTTAACTAAAAAAAATGTTTCTGTTTAGGGAAATGAGCCCAGTTTCTTTAAATCAGTCCTCTAGCTGGCTAATTCTGGATGCTTTACGGGCAGTTTAGTTGATATTCGAGTAGGCCAGAGTAGAGTATGCTTGTGTCAACCACAGTTCTGAAAACTCAGAAGTGGCATAGTGGAAACATTTCATCACTTGTCTCACCTAGAGGGAGGCTTTTTAGTAACTGGAAACATTGGGGTGTAGAATGGGTCAATATCAAGTATTTTGTAGGTGAAGCTATAGTTGCTGATTGTTGAAAAAGGTAATGAAGTTGTGACAGAGCAGTATGGGGTCACTGGGAAATGTAGTGGATGTGTAAGAATGAAGACCACCGACCTCGAGTCACTGAATTGTGGATCTCAATCAATCATATCAGATTGGACACATATGTTTTTTGATTGCCCTGCCCTGTATTCGTTTTGGCTCCAGATATTTATTTTGTTAACTCAAAGAATATCTAAAACGATGGAGCCAAGTTTATTAGGAATACTCTCTGGGGTATTGGCAGATAATGAACCTTTCACGCAATCTCAACAAAAGTTTAGTTTTGTGGCAGCTTCGATTGCTTGGTCTCTCAGTCTACAATGTAGGACATCTTGTAGATGCCCATCTTTTGATCAATGGCAAACTGAAATGAGTAGGGTACAACATCTATAATATGTGTATGCCAAGAGGAACACCAAACCGATAAATTTGAGCAGCTGTAGGGGTATTTCTTGCTGTTTAGGGCTGGGGTTAACAAAATATAAGAGCAGCGGAAAATATGCTTTTGTTGCCACTGAGATTTCTTCGCATGTAGTTGCTTCGAGGTAGTTTTAGTTATGTATTGCTATTTGCATATTGCACACTGTCCGATGGTTGTATGCACTTTAGCGATTATATTCAGACTATGTGGTCAAACTCTCCCTGCTTGTTTGAGCAGGCTGAAATTGTGCCCTTAATATATCTGAGGTTTTATTGCACCTGTTTACTTTGCACTTTTAGTATCTATGAATAGTAGACTGCATCATTTTATTAGGCAGTAAGCACTTTATTGTTCGTATATGGATATTGTTTTAAATTTGCTGAGGGGCAAGAATTTGTAGAAAAAATATTTGAGAGTATAGTAGCTTATATAACTGTTGCCTTTCGATACCTAGCTAACCTGCTATCTTAGAAAAATGTATTGTATGTTCTGTACAACTCCTTATGATAAAACTTTTATTATACTGGGCTGACCCAGCAGAGAGTGCTGGGACCAACACATGACTGTTGTGAGAGTCATGAACAGTGGCCCTAGTCACAAACTGTGAATTACAGTGTTTATTTGGTTCCCATTTGAAGCTGCACTTTAACTATGTTTGTTTAGGTGAGCAGATATACACAGCGGTGTAGCTAGACCTTTGTCCGCCCATGGTCGGTGGGGGGGTTGCTGTTGCTGGGTGACGCCCGCAGGTAAGAGGGGAAGGAGGCTTCTGCCCCCAAAACTCAGGTGACCCTTGGCGGACTGCCCCCCTGTGCTACGCCACTAAATATACATAAGATCTACATAAGCATAATTTCTTAATAACTTTGTTTCCATCTGACTAATTTGCCCAAATATTTCCCCATGCAATTTTCTGCATGCCAAGTTTCGTGCAGGAGTGACACGAGGGTCAACAAAGTGGATTTTCCTATTTAAGGTACCACAGGTTTTTTTTCTCTCCTCCACAAACAAAATGCTAAACAGAATTATACCTTACATGGCTTGAGATTAGACCTCTACTCAGGAAGTGCTTTTTGCTTGGTGATGAAATATGTGTCGATCTTTCACTGTGGAGTGTTATGAACAGTATTATCTTTAGCTTTCCACACCACATCCTGCTCTGCTTGGCAGAAAATTAATCTGTAAATCCATAATATTATTCCTGTGGTGCAATCGACAATCTGAATCTATTTAAAAAGAAATGTAGCTAGGAGTTCTTGCCTTCAGCCCATTTGCCCTTACTTTTCATGCTGCCATTTTTTAGCAGTCCAATTTAGTATTAATAAATGGTAATTATGTAGGGCGCGAATTTAAACTATTTTATAGGCTTACATGCAAAATCCTGCACAGACATTATTTCAAGCTAGGACAATTTGGTTAATATTATCAATTATAGCTCAGTTTGAAAATCTTTTATACTAGTAAATGTTACAAAATGCAAGTGAGACAAACGGATGCACTGTTTCAATGGTCAAATACAGTTTGCTCATTATTACCTAAGCCGTGAGCTGTTTAACAAGATCTACATGTAAAGCTACTCAGGCAATTCTCCCCTATCCAAACCTGTTGTAATTACCAACCTTCTGAACTTTGTTATACGCCACCGCCACGAAGTGCGACAATGCTATGCCCCAAAGCCTCAGACTGCGGACCATGTGGGTAATACAAATGAATAAGAAAGATTGTCCTGTAGAATTTGTAGTTACTTTACTAGAGGCATGAAGAGAAATACAAAAGTACCACTAAGTATTGGAAACGTCAAAAAAGCACTTAAGAAAAAGCTGCAATTAAGGTAGTAAGTAATAATATATGTTTTCAAGCCCACTTCCTCTTTGTATTCAGTAAAGTGGAGCTGTAGAAAATGTAGTTGTTTCCAGTGCCTCGCTAGATTTTTCTCACAATTGTATCGTTGTATTTTGTACCTCACCGGAGACTACTAAACAGACCTCAGACCCACATGTTATGGTGAATAGAACAGTGTTTAATAGCATCAGTGAAGACCTTGCTAAACCATCTGGGCAGTTTACCCATCAATGAAAGCCAGGGGCCTGATGTATCATAAGCTTTTATCCATTCTGACTCTCTGGGAAAATGGGTTAGTGCATGTGGGCTTTATTTTTTATACTTATGAGCTATGTACTATTCACTGCGCTGCCTAAGACCCACTTAATGTGTTCATTACACTTTTTGCGGAGGAGAGCCTAGAAACCTTTTGCATTTTTTAAGAATCCTTGGAATCATGCTGAAGCACTTTCAGCCTTAAAGAATAACCACAGGGGAGGAGAATGTGCTCAGCAGAGGGTCACACAAACAGGGTTCGCAACACAGGGATCCTCCGCCCGCCACTGTGGCATTTGATAGGTAGAAACACAAACACCTGCTCTTTAGAATAGGGGGAGAGGTAAGTGGAGAGAATAGAACAAAAGTACATAGGCAGCAAATGAAAAAAAAGCAAGAAAGACTTGTGCTATAGAGGTGGTCTGGGATCTAAAAGCAGTCCTCGAAAATGTGTTCACAATAGCCCGCATGTAGTCAGTAAATTTGCCTTTAGGAAGATTTTTGGAACCATATAACATGCCTCTCTACAAACTGTGTGTGTTTCCTCAGGGCTGCTTGCCAGGCTTCCTAGTGGATGATCTCTTTGTCCCCCACCCATAAATTAGCCCCTGGATTTTCCCAGTCTTCCATGTGGGCAGTCCAGCCCTGTGTGAGGGGACAATGAAGAAGGAGTAGAATTGACACATAGTTTCATCAGGCCACCATGCCTCCAGTTCTGGGCTTTGACTTGACAACCAAATGTTCTCAGGACATTTCAAGATCATAACTGTTTCATCTGGATAACACAGAGTGAGGTGGTGACTCAAAAAGAAGGATGCTTAGAGTAAGAGAAATACAAAGCAGCCTGCAAGTGGGTTCAAGGCAAACAAGGCAGCTAACATAAGAGATAACAAAGTGGTGACTAAATAAGGCAGGAGCAAGAAACTCGAGATCTGGACCTACAAATGACAAACCAGCAAAAAATATGTGCTGTTTTAGGAAAGCTTTTCCATAGATGGTGAACAAAGTATCGCTCCCGAGCAAAAACCATTTGACATTCACTGGTAAACTATATCAGGTCAGTCCAATAAATTGTCCAAATTCAGGGTGTACTCAAATACATGTTCTTCTTTTTATTTTCTTGTTTTCCTTTATCCTTGTCATAAAGGTAGTTATATTGTACAAAATTCACAATAAATAAGTTGGTGTAGATGACATCGTCAAATGTAGCCAGTAGCCGACTCGTGTTTTGTCTCGGGGAGATTCACCCGACGACGACAAAATCTCTGGGAGCAAATTTGCCACATTCCAGGTAGAGCCTGTGTTTGGTCCCATATAATATGGGTCTAAAAAGCATATAGACAGTACGTATCCTTCAGCATTCTGATGATTTCCATTAATAATATCTCAATCGGGCTTGTAATATGGTTCAGATGAGTATATCTAAGATAAATTCAGAAAGAGTCCAGTACTCCCGCCGTCATGATGGGTTCTAGCGTCCGTAGATGTTTAGCTTATTTGGCCTTACTCACTCCGATGTAATGTCAATAGTAGTGAGGCTTTGGGGAATGGGGTACATAGTTTTTAATCTGCCAGGCAAGACTTTCACCACCAAAAATTATTTGGCTTCAGAATATAGATGATGTCAATAAAATAAAGAAATGATTAATTAAGTCTGTAGGGTAAATAACTTGAATGGTAGAAAGGGAAAAGATGAGTAAAGATGTTAAGAATTTATAGGACATTTGGGTGACCACCTTCTTCAAGGTCAGTATGGACACGGTTTCCAGTCCAAGATGTTGATCTGGTGGCCTAATGCATTCTGGGTGTTGTAGTCCGTACTTCCATTGAATTATTTAAACTGAAATCCCGCATTTGTAGGTGAAAGGTTTAGGAGTGAGGTGATCACCCTGTACGAGATTATTAAGTCTTTAAAGACTGCCGACCTATATTTCTTCCTGGACTGTCCCGCTCTTGGGAGCATTAGTTCATAAATCCTCATTATGAGTTGAAACGGCTCTGGCCTAATCCCTAGCTCAACTAAGGATGACACACGAGTTCCCTTTGTAAAGCCTCTCCATAGACAGAACATGAGATGACTAAAGTAGACAAGTTACACAAAGATTGTCCACGCCTCATCGGAGACAAGATTCTGTTGGAAAAAATTGTTAGCGGTGTTAAACTTGCACGAAAATGGCCTCAAACATAAAATAACAAAATTACGCAAACCATCCAACAACATCAAAGTGTTCTTTGTATGAAGCTCACATTTCCATACCCAAGTATCTGACAAGCTATCAGATTAGGGAAGTTATGGGACGATTTCTTTGATGTACCAGTGGGCAATGATGTTTCCCCTGTTTGGCATTTGCATCAGAATGGGCACAGCCTCCATTTCTTCACTCTTGTATCCTGATGACACACTCCTATGCCGTCGCAGGCACACAATCTTTTCTGTACCTAGCTTTGGTGGACAGAAACATTTCTTTGTGTTTAGATCAGGAAGCTGAACCACACACAAATGAATTAACCTGCACAGGATCACAGTGTGCTAACATTCAGAAATTGGGACTCCATTCCAGGACTTGTGGAAGTCAGCAATCTATCATTGACACCTCATAGCCTAGTTTGATACAAGATAATTTTGGCAATCTGCCTTTTTGTTTCACAATCTAAATAATCAATCAACCTCTTCTCTACTTTTTTTTCCCATTCTATCTCTCATACTGTCTTCCTCCAAGACATTTTGTCATGAACTATACAAGAGAGAAGGGCTTTGGTTCAGCCCCAAGTAACCTTTGTTTCAATAAAGTGTTTTTTATACTTTGGATCCGCACATAGGCTTATTGAGCAGGTTGACACTGTGCAGTGGTGGTTGGCAATAATGTAAGTCTTATCACAGATGATAAAAAAAAATTGTGAAGCACGTCAGGGTGCCAAACAGAGTCTTTTACTTTTTGGAGGGTCAATCGCAATTTACTCAAACCAGTGTACCCTTCCAGTACTGAACATTATAGCTTAGACATTGTTTAAAACGTTTCCAATTTTCCAATGTGATGTACATTACAACCCGCATACAGATTTGGAAAAGTTTGGAGAAAAGAAAACTTTTCTTCAAAGTTAAGCCTGCCGTGAGGAGGCATAAAGTTTTGGCGCAAAACACTGCCTCTCATTTTTAGTAACTTCGTAAATGCCAATCATCCCCTATGGGAAGTCCCCTTCACACAGATTAGAGCAACGTTCTACTTTGAGTTTCTTGAGGGACACTTTCCAGCATAATTTAGGATTTGCACTTGAAAGGAAATCCCTCAAGCCTTTGCGCTTTAAAGTCTTGACAAATCTGTCCCAAAGTTTATGTTTCCTGAGCTTGGTCCTCTGAAACCAAAGAAGATACTGAGTGTCATACAGTCCAAATTGAGCATGATCGTCTTGTAGATTGGCAAGAACAATGCTAGGAGAAATGCTTGATACCAAGCTATTTTTTAGACTTAGTGGCAGTCGTGTTGCTGCATTCCATATTTGTGGAATGATGGCAATGCGCCTGCCAAGCCGCTCTAGTTGAAGAGACTCTGCATATGATTCTTAAGTGAAAAAACAGACTTTTGAGGTAGATGTCTACTAAGGCTCAAATGACAGTTAGGAATCTAATTCAATGACTCTACACGTTACACTTTATCTTCTCCCACACTGCTTCACTTCACATCACCCTTGCTTGCCACACAATGCCTTTGCACCCATCACCCATTCATACACTCACCCAACAATTTAGGCATCTGTATGTACACTAACCAACATATTCACCCATCCATCCATGAACTCGGTCCTCATGCTTTTTTTGAAGAGCCCCACACAACTGTTTTAAATTCCAATTATAGGTTTTTAAATTAAACCTAACAAGCCTGCACTCTGGTTTGCTGGTGCAAATCCGCCATTTTCTTTATTTTACCATGAGATAGATGCTGTAGAGTCAGTGAACAGTATCACAGTCATTGTTTAAAAGTACAGATCACTGGTAAAGAGGATGTGATAAAACAGGTTATATTAAAGTCCAGGCTACAGATATAGCAGGATTAGAGTACAATTGCTATGCAAGGAGCTCCCCAGAGATTGGCAAGAGCCATCCCTTCATTTTTAAACAGTGTCAAACGAACATACTACCATTTTATCATGGCTTCGATTCAAAGTCTTGCAACAATGGCTTTCTCACCAGCGGTAATTACAGTATTTAACATGCCTCCTTTAAATGAATACTTTTGCATCATTGTTTGTTGTAATAAAGAAGTATTTGCCTCTGCATTTCTCATAACTGAACTTCTACATAGTGCTACCATGTCTAATGTAAGCTTCCTTTTTTAAAGACAACACATTTGCAATTCTTTTTAGTCTTTCCTCAAATACTACACCTTGCTGACATTTAATTAGATGCAGTGAATATTCCAGAATCTTCTCAAATTGGTAAATGTTGTTTTATATTGTTCTCACTAAAACGCCTGATACTAAATGTGCTGTTCCATTTTTTATGTAGTATTTATATGTTAATTTATACCTTTTTACTCAGTTTTTAACAATTATATATGTTTGCATAAAACTTGCACACTACCTGGCTTTTCTTATGGTTAAACCCATCCATAAATAATATCACCTCATTAGTAATTAATAACGTTCCTCCTTTTAATAGCATATTAAACATATCTCATATATACTCCATTAGTCAGTCTAACCTCATTACACAAACGTATTACTTCCTGTCACATGCCATTATAGTTCATTAGCGCATGATTTAAGGTTTCCATGGAGTTGCTATATAATATTCAGTTGCATGTTGACAAAAGAAGGCCTTCCAATTACCTTCCATTGCCAAAACAGAGGACTTCCCAAACCCAAGTTTCAAGAACTCCCTGAACTTTTTGTCAGTGGTTGCTTCAGCTTCTTCCTGGGACCTGTCTTCCAATGAATGTAAGGAGTCACCTATTATATTTGAATTTATAACATGCTTTACTAAGAAAAAAATAAAATGAGATGTTAGCAGATATCATATAGTGATACTTGCAAAGATATCAATTGCCCATCTAGTGGCAATACTGCACCCTCTCCAAAATCTTTAAGAAAGATTCCTTGCAAATCACATCAGTAGCCGGCTAAAGAATAAATTACTTTTTCAGACCCCTTTTTAAGGCCAGTCATCAAGTGAGGGTAATACAATGTTGTACAATTTTCTACAAATATGTTTTTAGCTACCATACAGCTGCAAAAGAACCAGTTTATGCACTTTAAAAAGAAACAGATATTCTGCAGCCACACTATTAATCGATAATCCCAGAGGCAAGTTCACTCTGTCAAATACATTCATCACAAGGTGGCTCATACTTTCACAAATCTCAATAATGTGCCTTAAACAACGTTCGATTTATACATTAGTGGTACACAACCCACGCCTTGCCACCCACACCTTTGTCCAATAAGCCCTATAAATACATTCATCACAAGGTGGCTCATACTTTCACAGATCTCAATAATGTGCCTTAAACAGCGTTCGATTTAAGCATTAGTGGTACACAACCCACGCCTTGCCACCAACACTTTTGTCCAATAAGCCCTATAAATTAATATTTTTAGGAGAAAGTGACCATTCAAATTCTGTATGACCCTGGAAATATTGTAACAATTACAGTTCATTGGATTTTCCATCCATCATTGTATGAGATTTATCTGCTCTCCAAGGTGGAACAAAAATATCTGCCAAATATAGAGTGTTCAAAGTAGATGGTAGATCTTTCTCCACCAATTTGCCTGAATTTGCAATTTAGGAGCCACTTTGGAGATGAGATCTCGGTTTTAAATTCTGACAATGCCTACGCTTTTCCACCACCAAATTTTGGTGCTGGAACTGAACCTTCAAATCGGCAATAGATTAGCAGGATCCATACATCTCATTTCTCTGAAATTGTTTCAGTATTTTGATGACTTTGTATCATTTTCTTTAATCTGGATCTGGGATTTGTTATGCTAGTTTAAATTTAAGGTCGTCTTGAAAAAAGTGAACAGTTTAAGGTAAGGAAGTTAGTTTTTTCAGTTTGTAACAACCATCTGTCAATTTCTGTCGATCTTGGGAAATTACATACATAATTTAGTCAGTCGACAATATGCACATGTAGCACACACAAATGTGCATAACTAGCACTTCTGCTCTTTTTTTTTTAAACCATGCATAAATTCTGTATTCCTAAATTATGTCTTTCTTTAAAGTCATCCCGTTTTCTGTCAACAATACACTTTGACAATCGGGTCCATTGTATTTATTTTCAAGAAATGTAAAAAAGGTATTGTGTATCATCACCCGGAGTCGATGCCAGCATATACCCGCCACATTATGTGAACTGAGCTGTATGAAGCTGCACAGCCTGGTGATAAATGGCCTTAACTACATTGTATAAGATTAAAATAAGAGCCAATCAGTATTCAGGGCAACGCCACCATGCACGACGCCATAGGAACAAAATTGCACTAAAGTAATTCATATTTCCCAGCAACCTCCAGGTGCTTTGGCTTTTTGACAAAATAAATCGTAGTCCATATCCACTCATAGAGAGAATCATTGAAAGAGACATGAGAGTCAAGTTACCATTGCATCCAAGCCTACAGAAATGTTGTATGTCTATATTTACAGCTAAAATATATTTTGTGTTTTAAACTAAAATCAGAAGTACGCGGTGCACTTTTTGCTCTGTGTTGGCAGAGGTGTAAATCTTCAGTAACAGATGAGACAGTAAAATAGTTATTTCCACTAAAAATATAGGCACGACATACAGTCTCATCTGTACCTTAAGCCCCCATATTAATTTCTAGTAATTAAATCCACTTATAAAACATCGGATAAATATATAGATAAAATGGCTGGAATGACACTTCAAACATCCCTTTGGCTTTCAAGTTCAACTGCGATAAATGAACAATGTGAAAGCCAACAATAGTAAACCATAGCAGCTATCATGCATGAACATAATGGTTCTCTAAGCATTTCTTTCCTCTCCTTCGCATTAAGGTTCACATAGAAAAGACATGCCAACAATCATAGCCAACATGCAGCACCAAATCACAGCAACTAAACAGGGGCGGTGCCCCCATTAGGGCATTGCCCTGCTTATCTTTGCCCTTTGCCACTATAATAATTGTGAGTTGACTGATAATCTTCTGCAGCTGGCTGGAGCCAGTTGTAGTATCCCTGAGGCCGGGTCCTGACTTCTGGAAAACCAGTGCGAGCCTTAGGGGGTGGACATACAATATTAGTGGCACCATCAGAGTTGAGAGTCAAGTGTGCATGTCGGTTTGGACGGATGCCTCTCTCCGGCCAGCCCGACATGCGCACAAGAGACAACTCTAAGTCTCTCCACCTGCACAATACTGGAACTGGGGGGGACTCTTAGCCGCAGCCTTTGGGCTCCGAATGAGTGGTGAGGTTCTCTGCCCCAACCAATCCAGGCGCTGCTGTAACAGGAGACGTGGCATCTAAGTAGGCTTAAAGACACAGTACAGCACTGGATGGGAGGAGGCTGACTTTCCATTTCCGGCAACACGACGAGAGTCAAACCGCATGTATCTGAAGAAAATGAGCTGCTTCAGTGCTTCGCCTTCGTGGTGCTTAGGTAAGTGGTTTAACTTTGGAAATCGGGTGAATTAACAGTGACTGCCTCCCCTGGGACTTACACGACAGTTTAAACATATAATAACCTCACTCACTCGTGTTCAGGCTGGGCATATTTCCTCTCGTCGGTCGTTACCTAGAAATAGGATTACTTTTAAGGAATAGCATGGCTCGGCGCGCTCATCTTGAGTTGAAAACAACATTATTATGATTAAAAAATAATGTTGCACTTGTATTCAACCCAAGATGAGCGCGCGCCGAGCCAGTTTATTCATTAAAAGTAAAGTAAGACATCGCAGAATGGAGACTTGCGCAGGCAGAGGGCCTTTTTTTTGTTTCGAGTCTTAAATGAATCTGTCATTGTCGTTTACGGGTCACTCTGTTTTGCATGATTTGTGTCCGCCCCGGAATCATAATGCTCACTGTATTCGCCCCTGCATCAAGGGCGGGCTAACTATACAGTGCATCAGGCATTTCCAGGGGTGATGGAAGGGTTGGGGGCCAGTTTTGTAGCAGTGCGTTTTACAAGCACTGATGAGTTCGTTGTACCTAACAGTTTACAGCCTAGGCAAAACAAGGGTCGTCATGAATGCCACAGACCCTCATGGCTGTACGTTCTACAGACTGTAGGAACGCACATACTTTCCAATGTTTCTGCAAGAAGTTATTCCGACATCAGGACGCAAGATCTGTATTCCTCAAGGTACTCAAAAAATGCAGGTAGTTTTTAGGTGCCATGTAATGTACAGGGATAGCGCCTCTCCGGGATACGGTTCAGTGAAACTGTTCAAAACGTGTTTAATAACTTACACTATATGGGAGAAAACCTGAAGCAAAATGGAGTAAAATAAAAAGAAAGCAGCAACAGGCAACAATAAAAGTGCCAAGATAAATTTGGCGATTAATGCACCTGTTGGAGAGAGATCAGAGTATTGTCTAGTGTCAGTGTTGACTCATTTAAGGTAGCACAGAGGGTTAATAGGCCTGCTGCAAAGAACTCATACTATGCAGATCACAGAACAGTATTTTATTTGCAATGCTCAGTGGGTTACTGCTTTTGTCACAGAGATCCTTTTGTTTCTGTGCAGTTCATCAGTTCACAATCACAATGTAGCACAGTGAGCTATGAACTTTCATCAAAGATCTGTATGCAAACTGTCTGGACAAACAAATAAACCAGACACTAACTCACTGGTCCCTTCGTCTACATGTTAATCTTAGAAGATCTCCCACTAACATATTCTCAACTTGTATGTCCTATATCTGTAGTATGTTATGTCAAAGTCAACTTTCTCTGAGCCAAAAACTACTCGTCATCTTTATAACCAAAGTACTGGAAATAAGCAGCTTTACAGGAGGACATTCTGTGGCATGGTTGACTATATTCTGTGGCATGAAATAGGTTTTGAGAGTAAAGGCAGTGTATTTGGCGTGTTGTATGTAATTTGTACATGTTTAGGTGTTGATGCAAACTAGTCCCAACATTCTGAACTTCCATGCTCACCACTTTCAAATGTCACCAGCCGCCACTTCAACTAAACTACCCCCTTTGGAAGTCCTATTGTTAAATCTCAGATCAAAGTGCACAATAAAAGGAGGTGAGTTCTTAAACCACTGAGTAGTCATTTCAGAAGATATCTGGACCTCCTGTAAGTGCTGCAAGTATCATGCCAAAATGGCATCGGTCTAATGCCAACTGCCCACAGATCCAATAACTTTGACTTTCATGCTGCTGAGGAGCATGTTACTGATGACACACTGGAAAGGAACACAGCAAAGAATTTGGGGGTGTTGACATTAGAAGAAGCACGTATCACGTGCAAGAAGAGCATGGTCATCCGCAACTAAGAAGGTTCAGAGGCCATCACTTGCCTTTTAAAACTCACACCATCATTCCATCATAGCTATCTTTGGACAAACTGAAAGAGAACAATTAGATCTAAAGTAATAGCGATTGGCTTTGTGTTGATCTTATGTGCATACTATCCTATAACAGTTGCCTATGAATGGACAAGAGAAACATTAGAAGTGCTAAATTAGATCACATGGTGTGTTGATGTTCCTGTTTCAGAAACTTTAGTCTGAGGATCACGTAATTGAATACTGACAGGGCTATCTCAGCCTTTCAGGTTTCATAGACAAATAAAAGGAGAGCCTATTAATTGGGTTATACACTAGTCCTGTTGTTTAAGATAATATGAAACATCAATACTGTGGCGGCTGGCATTTTGTTTAAATGTAATTATCATTATTGTGAGATGTATGTATCTGTAGGCTCTCATTGTAATTCAAATCATTGAAATGGCTGATGAAATCTGAAGTATGGCCCCTCAAAAAGACAAAAAGACAACTTTAAATAATGCATTACTTTTTGGGAAGAAAAAGGAAGAGACATTAGTAGTTTTCTTTAACCAAAGGTATGTATTGTATTCAGTTTAAGGATCATTGCTGGGAGACTAATATATATATAGATGGTTGCCTGGCTTGTCTGCAAATTCTGAAGTACTGTTTTTATGACTGGCATTAGCCAAGGCCTTTTGCTAAAATATTAGATAGATAGATAGATAGATAGATAGATAGATAGATAGATAGATAGATAGATAGATAGATAGATAGATAGATAGATAGATAGATAGATAGATAGATAGATAGATAAATAGATGAGCTTCCAGTCAATGCTCTTCTTCCATTGGTCTGTTGGTGTGAGATTCACACTTTTCTTCCAGCCACTACAGCATGGCTCAATGGGTCAGCCCCCTCTAGTCGTTGGCAAACTTCACTGTAAGTGATGGCATGCTGCTCTTTCACAAGGAGCACATCCACACACAAAGTAATTCCCTTCAGTGCAGATGACTACTATGGCAAGGTATGCTTCTTGAGACCCCCAAAAATATTTTACATTTTAGCAGTTTCTATATATATTGGTGCAGGCCCAACAGCTCGCCTAACAATATTGTATTGTGATAGTTGCAGTCTTTCACATTACAATCTTTAATACTAGATCACAACTTACAGTCAGTATCGCATTGCATATACAAAATCTACTTATGTAAGTTTCTCGTTTTTGCCTGGTCCTTGGAGGAGTTCACATTTTTTGCTGTAGTTCTGGTACAGTAGCAGTCAAATCTTTTAAATGTTGAAGCTGCCTTTTCAGGGCGCGAAAGCGTAAATGCCTTATAGCCCCTCTCGCCCTCTTTTTGCACATGCAAATCACACTTTGATACATGATGGATGGCTTCACTCAAATGGGATGAAGCCTTCTCCTTGGTTATTGCTTTTCATTTAAGTTTCGCTGAGGTGGCAGATATTTAGGCATATGTTGGCTCAACCAACCATTGCAATTTTCAAAACCATTTAATTTTATGTCCACGTGACATCTCGCCTGGGCGTAGACGTAGCATTTTTCCTCAGCTATATGTTGAAAAGCTGTAATAGAATTTGCAGTCTAATGTGAGTTTGCTTGTTGACATGATCCAAGTAGAAAAATGCTGATGCGAGGAATCATGGTCATTAACAGCACACTCTGAAGAGGCGTGAACTTCCACAGAGCGTGTGACAAAATATTAAGTAGTTAATAAATAAAAAGCAATGAATCAGATATGTAATGCAATAGCATCAAACAGTTCTTAACACCCATCAATTTTAAGAGGGGAACAGCGTTTACAACGCAACTTTTACAACGCAGTACCTTTACGACGCAACCATTACAACGCAAGTCATTACAACGACTTGCGCTGGGGGGCGCTCTAGGATAGGAAATAGTTTTAATTTACTATCCAACACCTTCCCTACTATCCACGGGGACTGGAGTTGGAATAGTAAATTAAACTATTCACTGTCCAGCGCACCCCAACGCAAGTCGTTGTAACGACTTGCGTTGTAAAAGTTGCGTCGTAAAGGCATGTGTTGTAAAAGCATGCGTTGTAATGACGTACATCCATTTAAAGAAGGGTGGTCCTGATCCATACAATGTTTATGTATTTCTGTCACCATGCCAAAAGAAGGAGTCTGAATGGCAATGTTAAAATCAGGATTTTTTTCTCCCCTGATGAGCGTAACATAGGATTGATTCACACACAAAATCCAGAAGAGAGAAAAGCTGCTTAATACATTTTTGTTGAAATATTTCCAAGAATTTATGTTCACCTCGTGATCTTCCATATTTTCTTTAACTAGGAGTATGCAACCACTAGAGGAGTGGTGCACAGAGAATACACAGGAAGAGATCAACCCAAGACCACTGGTGCAAATCGCACTCTATGCAGAGGATCAGGTGAATGAAGGAGGACAATATAAGAGCGGCACAGAAAAAAAGAAAACATTGACTTCTGGTGCTAGAAGAGTTTGAGGAGGGTGCTTAGTAGAGGAAGACAAATGGAGACAGGTACCAGATAACAGAAAGATAATCAAACTATGGCCACCAACAAATATATCCTCCAGTGCAATACAATATGGGAACAGGGGCAGAGAATAAGTCTGAGAGGAAAAGAAACTATTGATGATGGAAGAAAGGGGGCAGCTCAGTCTGTGACTGGACAACAGAGGTCAGGAGTGCCCTGTAGTCATATCAGGGTGCATACAATGACTGTTTACTGAGTGAGAGCTATACTATACCTATATACTCATTGTGGTGAACATACACATCGGTGATCATGATTTCAACTCCTAGAGAGCTCTCTTTAGCAGGATAGTGAAGGGTGCCTTTTCTGGGCAGAAACATACACTGAACTAATTTGTAAATTGGGGGAACTTAAATAGTGTTATGTATGGCATTTTGTGTAAAAGTAATTGCAGAAAAAGGATCTGGTGGTTAATAAGGGTTTGCAGGACAAAAGGCCTCTTCTACTGAGAGACTCTAAAGCAGTACTCACATGAGGGACTTGAGAATAGGGATCTTTAAATATGAGTTGAATAAATCCTACACTCAAAAGGTAGAGAATGCACTGTGGAGAACTAAGAAAGAGTATTTAATGGGTGAAGACAATAGTGCCAGATGCTGAGAACAACTTTCATAATGTTAATCAAAGAAGCTTGAACCGCAAAATACAATATGCTGTTATTTGCAGAGATGTTAACTTTGCTCTCAGCTTCTAAGGATTTCATGCCATGCCTGCTTGGTATGGTTGGAAATATGTCAAATTTTGATTAACATGTATAGTGGTTAAAGTCAGTCATAATGCTCCCTTCACAGATTGGTAAGAAAAGAGTTTTATTAAACAGCTTTTTAGCTGGGCCTCCAAACAACCGTTATGTTTGAGGTCAGTCATCACCAGAAATTCTACTAATCTCTGCTATGTCAGCTGGAACACTTACTGGCTCAGTCAAGAGTCTGTGATTATGACTATCTTGGTGAAAGTTTCAGGATTTTCACAGAATGGCAATGTAGGTAGCTGATCTTTCGGGGAAAAAGACAAACAGGAGGAGTACTAGGAGGGGTAGAAAAAGTTTTGGAATAAGTACATTTGTTCTGGCAGGTCCAAGGTCAATGATATGAGGTGGTCTGATTTGTACTCTGATGTTCTGCATACTGCACTGCTCTAGAATGACAGATAACATTCCATCATGCACCTTAACTCGTTGGCTGCAGCATGAATTCCGCGGCTGTGCTGGACATTCCAATTGCAGGCGTGGCTCGGATGCCCCCAGCCGTCGTGCGCACACGCCCACCATGACTCATAACGGCCGGGGGCCGTCATGAGCACAGAAGGGGATCATTTACTTTTACTTTGTACCACCATTGCCTTCCGCCAACTCCTGTTATTTCTATAATCTTGCACTCTGCAGAGCCCTTCCACCTCCACCTATCTCTGGTCTGCTCTATGCCATGACTCTGTGCCTTCCCAAAGCGCTACTGTAAACCTAATCAAGTTTTTGGTCCTGTCCGCATCACTGACCATGTCCCATCATATACCAATATCTCTACAAGAGACACACCACTTTCTATCAAGTTTTGTGTCCCACATCTGCATCCTCTTTCTGTCAAATCTTTGTGTCTTCCCATCCCTAATAAACTACCAAAAACCTGTTAAGGTCAGTCTCCAAGGCTTACTTTTTATCACCTTATCCTGACAATTTTCTTACCTATTATGGGCTAATCTTTGTCCCACATCCAAACAGTTCCATTATTGTCCCTTTAGCTTTACCCCACTCCCCAACTATGACATCACAGGTCCTATTCCTGCAAAGTACTGGAGTCTCCCATTCCACAAGTTGCTTTTGGCCTGGTTTTCTAACTTTATGCCAGCTCTGGATGGTAGTTTCCACACCATGGGCCTGCCATACTGTTATTCACCATTACTTACTCTCATGTAGTATGGACTTTGTTGATGAAGAGCAAGAAGTTAGTGAAGTATCAGAAATTTGTTGGATAAATGTTCACAGAGCGATTTTCCATGTAGGGATCTGTTTGCAGGTTTAACAATATCATGTGTTAGGGTGTAAAGAAATTGAAGCCCAGATTTATAATGATTTTGCATCAGGCTGCATCACTTTTGTGGTGCAGCCCCAATGCAAAACCCGTTTGGCATTTATGTTATGTTATGTTAAATGATTTCTAAGTGCACAGCTGCCCCAGCAAAGAGGCGTTCCGGCGCTACTAGATCTAAAGGATACAGATTCAATTAAGAGCCAGCCCACCATAGTCGCAAGCCCTATGATAACGGAAAGAGGAAGGTTTTAATGGCTTTCCGGAATGCCAGCAGATCCTCCGTTTCACGGATATGGACCGGTAAGGAGTTCCATAGCTTGGCGGTCATGACCCGTAAAGAGCGACCGCCAATACGGCAGAGTTTAGTCCGTGGTACGATCACTAGATGCTGTCCCAGCAAGCGCAAGCTACGCTTGGGAACATACAGGATCAGAAGTGGGCACAATAGTTCCAGGCGCCCGGATTTTAAGATCTTAAACGCCAGACAGAGAGCTTTAAACTGGATCCGGGAATTGATCGGAAGCCAGTGCAGCCTACTGATCGTGGCTCTAACAGAACACCGGCCAGGAAGTCCTACCAAGGTTCTGGCAGCCGAATTTTGTACTTTATTTTACTTTACTTTATTAGCCCCCAAAAGCAACATGTTGGCATAGTCCAGATGCAATAGTATTGTGGATTGGACAATAAGCTGCCGAACTGCTGAATCAAAGAACTTCAGGAGGGGATTTAAGCCTCTAAGCAAACACATGTAGCTGCCACTCTATTCGTGTGGGTCTGAAAGCTAAGTGATGAATCCATCCAGACTCCTAAGTTCTTAAAAAGAGTCTTTGGCACAGGCATAGTACTGAGCGAGGCAGGCCACCAGTGCTCGTTCCAAAAGGAGATGTTCTACCCTGCCAGTAGGACCTCGGTTTTGCTTGCATTAAGCTGTAGACAGTTGTCAGCCATCCATTGGGCTACAGCAGCCATCCTGTCTCTGAACCTCGTGGCCCATGTGGATGGCCCTTCAGCTAGGTGATAACAAGCTGGGTATCGTCAGCATATGATACCAACGTTAGATCCCATGCCTTTGCCACAGCCACGAGAGGCTGAACATATAGATTAAACAGAGACGGGCTTAGTGCAGAGCCTTGAGGAACCCCCTGACTGATGGGATGGGATTGAGAAAGGAACGGCGGCGCCGATACCCGGAAAGATCTATCCTGTAGAAAAGATCTGAACCACTCTAAGGCGGTTCCCGTGATCCCTACTGCCTCCAGACGATACAGAAGGATGTCATGAGACACCGTATCAAAGGCAGTGGTAAGATCTACTAAGATCAGCGCTGCACTCTGACCGGCATCAAGGATCGTCCGTAGATGTTCAGATGTTCAGTACTAAACCACAATAAGTCGATCTGCGTGGTTTAGTAAATACAAAGTAAAGCAACGCTACTCATAACACGGCCTTGCATTACTTTGCATCAAGTAGGGATTAAATGGGTGTAGCATGGGTATTCCTGTGCATACAACCATGTATTCTCTGCAAACCCAGGTATACAAAGACTTGTAAATATGGGTTTGTGCCAAAATGATGCACTTTCCCAATAGAGGCATAATGAATAGAAATATATTCATTTTCTCCTCATTTTGCAGCACACATAGAAAGAGGAATGTGCCTCTTATGATTATTTTGTGCAAGAAGATATTCCTTCCTGAACAAAAAGAATGTGCTCTTAACACAGGCACCCATGCAGCATGGTGCAAGAGGGTCTGTGTTGGCTCTAGGCAGCACACGGCATGCCAGCGCAGGAAGAGAGCAGAAGTGCTGACAGGCTGTATTCCATAAAATGATCTACCAGGAGAAAATTAAGTTGCATTGTTTTGCAGCGTTATTATTGGTTATGTGTGACAGAATGTAGAGAACTGATATTCACTGAAACTCAAACTTAGTCACATCTATCATTATCATACAAAAAAAATTCTCTCAGGAAAATAGTAAAAACTGAATTTGCAATATAATTTTTGCTGTTACAAAATATATAGACAGACATTCTGACAGACTGACAGGCAGATAGAGAGAGAGAGAGAGAGAGAGAGAGAGAGAGAGATAGAGAGATGTTCACAAAAAAACAAGTTATTAAAAGTTACGTTCTAGTATGTATTGTAATGTGAAAAGTCAACGTATAAAAAATAAATACAACTGTTACACTTTAGTGAACTAACTACAGCTTGTCTCCCACATCACCCACTGCTTATGACTTCACATACTACATCACATATTATATTCTTCTTGGTGTTAGCGGTATAAACGGCTGAGTTCCAAGTCTCCTTTCACTCATGAGCCACAATATGTTGCACATTCTGCAAGTTCAAAAGTGGGTTTATTCTTCTTAGTTCAATCCAGGCTTCAGATAACAACTAAAACCGAAGGGTATATCTTGTCCTAGACCCAGGCAGCACCCTCCAGAGCAATGTGACAGTAGCTCTGCTAAGAGCCCTTTCACCTGGCAGAGGTGAAACACTAAATACTACTATAACTATTCCACAAGTATCACCCACATCTCGCTGACATCACTAAGACAGAGAAAGAAGGATAAGGCAGATAAGACATCAATAAATACAAATATAAAATACAAAAGAATTAAAATGGTATGGTTTTTCACATTAAATAAGACTACTTTAAAAATATCTTATCGCAATGGACCAAGTACAGAAACATAATTGCTCTCTTCTCTTTTAGTTTTCCTGATGAACTCTTGTTATTGAAGACAATGATCTAACAACATGTTCATTTCATTGGCTACCTGAAATTCTACTGCTGTGTTATACAGTTTATTTTGTACTATACTACCCCAGGCCTTACCAGTTTTGCTGGCCTTTGCAAAATGAGCACATGCACTCTCATTATCCCATTGTGGAGTAATTAGAGTTTAAAGATTGATGAGTTGCTATGATTCTCTGAAAAAGGTCTTACTGTGTAAATTTAAAATGCAAACTATAATATGCTTTTACTTTAATAGATTGATGTTCAATTTTTAAATCTAAGCAATCACTCAGACAACTAGGCACTACAAAGTCCTGCTGCTGTCTGGAACTCCTTTTCCTTTGATAACCACAGGGAAATGTGTGTACTTGACTAGTAAAATAATCAATTCTTTCAGAATGCGTCCATAAAACTGCACTCAAATTTTACCATTAAAATTCATGACAATTTTAAATATGTAACATATAATATATAATAGATCAAAGACACAGAGAAGAAAATTGGTTAACTGATCAAGAGAATTGAAGAGATTAAACACGCAAATTCAAAGTTTGTGTTATAATAATGAAGCTGCATAGAACAAACTATGGGCCTGATTTCCCCACACTACGCGCTTATACTGCCATCCACCTCCAGCGGCGGAGGACGTTCAGGGAGCTGTGTTGTGTCCAGGGGATTCACTGTCCCATACTGATGTTGTGCTAAGGAGGAGGGCCCGTACCTGATTGCCCATGCTACGCGCTTATAGTGCCCTTACACCTCCTGTGTGGAACAGGACGTTCGGGTGCCGTGTTGTTTCCATGGGATTCACTGCCCTATTCTGCTGCTCTGCGAAGGGAGTCCTGCACCCGAGTTCCCCGTTCTAATAGCACCCTACCACCTCCCGTGGCGTGGGACGTTCAGGGAACTGTGTTGTGTCCAGGGGACTCGCTGTCCCATACTCAGGGCAGGGCCACCCACCTTGGCTCATCATATCATCTCCTTGTACTTTGTGGTCAGACTATCTTTCAACACCTTGGTTGTTCATCTATACTAGCCCCTGCCCGCACCCCTCTACCCGACTGTTGTGGAGAGGCTATTGAGTTGGAATGTAAAGGAGGGTCCCCCATGTGCTAGTGGCTCTGCCAATTCTTGCCCAACTGGTTCTGAGCTGTTTTTATCCAAGCAAAGGAGTCAAGACCTGCGCAATAGATCTGCACAGCCTGCAGTGTGGGTAAACTATTCTTTTATTACCTCTAAGGATATCCGCTTGAAGCAATGGGACTACTCACTCTAGATGCTCCCCACGGTCCCAGGGCTGGAGGGCTTTGCAAAAAACCTGCTTACATATCATCACTCATACCACTCCAAGCTGGTAACCATGCTACCTCCTGGACTCCCTCAGCCTTAACGGGCACACTAGGATGCACCCTTTTCTGATTACCACAGGGCTTTTTGCCCCACGATTTGTACTGACCCTATCTGAACTAGATCAGCACTAGCCTGTGATGTGGGTCTAGGGTTATATTTCCTAACCAATCGTTATCTTCCTCTATAGTATTAAATTAAGTTTTATTCCCAGTTGGCTGAGCTGTTGTGGCCATAAAAAGCCCACTATTCAGGAACTCTATGGTTCCGGGTCCCATTTCGAGTTACTAAGCATCAATCCATATGGATAGAAATGTATTTTTGGGTCAGTGTTTTTTTTTATCTGTAATGTAAAGCTACAGATAATTTTTCTGAAGCGAAAAAGGCTTGGAAGCAGGCCAAGTATACAACATTATGACCTCAAGGAAATTGATGTTCTTATTGAAGAAGTTGAGGGCTTGTTGAAAACTTGTGAGATGGGGAAAAGCCCTGCTAAATCCAGAGTTGCCCAGGGCAATATTAAATCCTCTTTGGCTAAGTCACGTGGAAGGGAGACTGGGGGAAACACTACAAAAGCTAATGTACATCAGGATGGTTCGCAAGGCTCATGCAATAAGTCAGTGGTTTCAGGAGATCCAGGTGGCTCCTAGGAAGTCTGTGAACCTATCCCTCGTACTATTTCATTTAAGTGTACAAATAGGTTTCAAACACTGGGAGAACCAGAGAATGAAGTGTTGCCTGATGCCCCTTTACCTAAGGACATTTCTCCCATCATTGATCTGCAAGAACGCTAACACCAACACACAGAGGTGATGGTTGGGGCTCAGCTTAATTTATTAAAAACAGAAATCACAGGTTTGAAATCCACTGTTACCTTACTCACGCATCTTCTTACAGAGAAAACAGAGAAGTTGGAGCTGCATATGGAGTCGTTCATCAAGGGAGGGCAGAGCAGTAATCCAAGCTACCCCGAGACACAAGAACTAATGCTTCCCAACATGGGTTCCCAGGTTCTGACCCAAGCCAGAGACATATTCCCCACAGAGTGGCAATTTGCATAAGAGGACATTGCCAACGGCGGGTCTCTATGCAAATCCTACCGTTGGCGGTGGGGTCATAGGAAATCCTCTTGCCAGGCCCGGACTAGCCGTTGCGGGCACCCGGCAATCACCCAGTGCGCCGCAAGGGTGGGGGCCGGTTTTGGGCCCTGGGGGCCGTTTTTGTTACAGGGCCGTTTTTGCAGCATAGCTGCAAAATTGGCCCTGCAACAAAATCCGCAGAAAACCGGCCCTGGCAAAGAGCTCGGTCGCACCCCCAAGGGGCCTGCCGAGCAATTTGCCAGGGCCGGTTTTGGTTCTCAGTCAGGCCCTGCCTCTTGCCACATACACTAGGAATCCAGTACTTCCAATAGATAATAGGAGTACTGCAATTAACTGTGCCTCTAATTATGAATTTCAGGTAATTCATTTTTAGCCTCCTGCTAGAACGACCGCCTTGCCCCATTTTATGGGCAACAGAGAGAATCTCCCGAACAGGCAACTGAGTAAAGAAGAGTTTTTAGATTAATGTCCTGAAACTCTGTGCATCTGACCTTGAAAGTATTGAATCCTGACCAACAAAACAATGCACTGGCTCAGCCATGTTCGCAATTGCAGATCTGGGGTCAGAGAGTACATAGTTATCACAACCAGATATGTGAATAAGTTTAGGACAACTTATTGTATTGGTATGAAATTTGTGAGTAATGCTGTCATGAAGGGTCTAATTCGCATGGAGCTCTGTAATGCTTAGAATAGCAGTTCTTCTATTTGTTTAAAACTTAACCTTCCTAATGAATTTCTATCCAAAAGCAAAAGAGTGCCTGGCTTGCCACCGTTCTTGTTCACAAAAAAACATGCCCAAAGATTCTTTTCACTTGGGGCTTCTGACATGAACTGACTGCAGCCTCCTCAGCTACCGGTCAGTGGGGAAAACGAGGGTGGCGGCCCTTCAGCATCTACACCTCATCCACAGTTGCCGATTGTTCCAAGGGCTGAGTCAGCTGATTTGGTGAAATTGATGTCTTGGAACTTGGCAGGAATGCAATCAAAACTCCTAGATTTTGGAATAGGGGCAATTTATTGACAGGCATCATATAATGTTATTACAGGAAACGTGGGCAACTCGTCCCGAGTACAGACCTGGCTATTTAACTTTTTATAGCAACGGTACCTCTTCCAGCTCTGGATGAGCCTCGGCTGAGTTTTTAATCTGGGATAAGTCCACAATTTTCTAAAAGTTAGAACACTAGACACTCGCTACAAGGATATCATTGCTATTAAACTATACAGTCGGAGCATTCCAAGATCAAACTTCAGACACATTGTGGTGATCCATATTTAAGTTTGCCACGTTGCTGATAATGTGTAATCACAAATACTCAACTTTCTTTGTCTTTTGCTTGACTGTTTAAAGCCAGACTTGCACGTGATTATAGTGGATCACAGCAATATTCACTTTTAACCATTTGAAACACTCTCGTCCCTGCTATTACCTGAGGATGAGGAGTGGGGAATTTCAGAGCTTTTGGCAAAACCGGTCAAAATGTGGTCAAAGATCACAAGCCAGCTTTTTCACTTGACCTTAGAATTTAGGCTAAGAGTGGACCATCTCTGGCTACCCAGCAATTCCTACCTTTAAGAAGGGTAGATATTTTAATTACATTGACTATATTCTATTGGACTTCAGATTGTGGCCCTTCCTAAGTGATATGAAGGTCAAATTTTGCCCTGTTCGCGATCACAATGCCCTAGTTGCCCACGTTCTTGTCAACATTGTGCCTGCCCCCCCGATCTTCTACAGTCTTGTACAAGTCTTGTACAGCACCATTATTACAGACTAACAACTTTAGAAATGTAAAATGGGGTGATATAATTTAAAAGTAATATTTTATTCAGTGGAATCTATCAAGGTTTTGCTTAATTCTTTAAGGCTGATGACTCATGATTTTGATTTGACAAGTTTTACTCAGTATCATTTTGACTTTTTTACCACTCAAAGATTATTGTTCATGATTCGTTCTAAATGGAAAATCAGTTTAGACGTAGCTTGCCCTTGGTTTTCAAAGGAATGTAGAATGGCCAAGAAGAGGTCTATTGGTGCTACTGGAAAGGAAGATAAAATCTAATTAAATATTGCCAGGAAGATATACGTCAACTCCAAGGGTCACAAAGCAAGATTGGGAGGAGGCCCAGTGGATGGAACTCATTGAAGTTGTGGCTAGGAAGGAGGCTCAAACCTTTAGAAAAAGTATTGCATTCGGCACCGAGTGCTACCCAGCCCGACTCTCCTGTTCCCACCGAACAGTGGATTGCTCATTTTACTTCTCTTTACAAAGAGCAGGAAATCTGTGTCACAACTTCTTCTGATAACACTGAGAAAAAATGTGTTCCTTGGGGATCCTATTGCCTGATTATTCACCTTCTGAGTGTTTCCTTTCATTGAAAGAAACTGAGGTTGCCTTAAACTCAATGAAGTGGGGTAAAGCTCTTGGCCCCGATAGCATACCAGGTGACCTGTGTCTTTCTGAGCTACAATCTGGATACCTTATGTGAATGCCCTCACTAATTCAGTATTTGTAAAACAAATATTTTGTGAGTCGTGGAGAGGAGCTATCATCATCCCGTTACACAAGAAGGGAGAGAGAGATAATCCAGGGAATTATAGGCCCATTAGCTCAATGGATACATCACAAAAGTCCTTTGCTAGTTATGCTCTTGCCCCCCTCCAGACTTGGATGTAAGATCACCAGATATTATATGACTTCCAGGCGGGATTTCTCTAGAAAACAAGCACAATGAACAAAGTTTTTCGGTTTTCAACCACATGTTGGAAATATCTGCAGGCCGCATTTGATTTAGTTCCAAGGAACATCTGTGAGAGAGGTTCAGAAAATACAATATCCCTGAAGATCTTTTACATATTTCAATTAAATTACACACTGGCACTTCTGCCCAAGTTTGGTGGAATAACCAAGGAGACCTCACCTAATAAGATTCACATTAACTGTAGCTGTGTTCTTGCCCTCACACTGTTTTGTATGTTTATCAATGGACTGGTGCGGTGGGTGAGTGGCTGTCAACAAGATGCCCCCAAATTAGCAAACATCAGCATTGCTGTGCTCATGTTTGTTGATGAAAAACTGCTCCTGTAATGAACCCTATGGGTATCCAAGCTCTTCTGGGTGAATTTCAGAAATTTTGCACACATCGAGACCTTGAAATAAATGCTGGCAAAACAAAGTTCCTGGCCTTAAACCCCCACCATTCTTTTAAAAAAAAAATAGAGGTAGATGGGATATTTGTCTAGCGATTCAGGAGATTTGATTATTTATGTGTTAGGCTTTTAAACAAATTATCCTGGAAGCCCCAACTCGAGAAAAGTAAATCTCTGCTACACCCCAGATCCACAGCACTTCGGAAAAGTATAGACTCATTTCAAGTATGGTATTATCTCCGGTCCTTAAGGGTCTATAGACCAATAGCATAGGGTGGGGCTCTTTGAGGGGTGGAACTCTGGGGCTATAGTGACCTTACTCTATTAACAAGAACAGAAATTTTTATTTAAGGTCACCACTAAATGTGTATTTTCTTCCACTGAGATGGGATCTGAACATCCAGAGGTTAGACCATATCGCTCAACTTAAAATTCTAAGGTACTGAATTAGGCGTTGGACAACCCCTGAGCTGGTCCCTTATAGAATCACCCTTACAAAGTTGATTATGCTTGATAAGAACTGCTCGCCATGGCTTGAGTTGGTCAAAGAGCTTTGCCTTAGCTTACATCTGTCTGAAGAGTAAGAAGATCAGGAAAATATGTCAATAAATCTTGGCACCCAGTTTTAAGTCTATATATCGGGATCATATGCTTTCAAAAGTCTTGCATGAAACTCTCTCGGAGGGTCTGATTGATATGTTTTTAGCACACATGTCTACCCAAAAATGAGATATTCATTGATAGGATCATTCCCCATACTGATATACTTTGTATTTTCTTTTCAGAATTGGCTCACTCCCCCTAAACTCACTGACCACCCAGTGAAAGAAGAGATATGGTGATGAAGGGGAAAGTCCCTTCTGCCTGCCAGCCTGGGAAACTGTGACCCAGTTTATATTTGTTTGCTCAATCTACACCTTACCACGCACTAAGTGGATCATTCCAATTTGTCACCACCTGGGCGTTGGCCACTGCTCAGAGGGTTTGAGTATCCTTAGTCACTGGACTTATGAACTGACTTTCTTTGTGACTTTAAGATTCCTAAATAGGGCATGGCCCCTGAGGGCCAGAAGTCTTAAACTGACTACCTTTACCTAAAGTACCCTCACAGCTGGCGGTAATACAATTGTGATGTAACAGTATCAGACGTATCTGTCACTGTAACGCTTACACCTCTACAGGCTGACTCCCCTGACTTCCTACAGTCTGTCTCAACTAAGAGGTTTTCTTACATATGTTCTTTGATGAATCTCTCGCATGATGAGAAAGCACATCACTTTAGTACACAGTTACTTTCATGAATGAGCTATGCTTGGATTTTTAGTGAACTAGATTGGAGTACTCGATTTTTACAAACGCTTTCCTGGTCGCAGCAATCCTTAGAGTTTTTACTAACAAGAGAGCCTTTTTGGACATTAGAAAACATGCACATTTTGTCTCATGCTAAAGCTAGAGCCACTTCAATACGATTCCGTGTCTATTGTTACACAACGTTGGCTCCTGATAGGGGTACGTGATCCCTTAATGCCCTAGTATGCCAAAAAAAACTCTATCACTCAGATCAGGCTAAGCCTTGCGTTTTTTACTTTGATGGGAACCTGCATGTTTTGTACATAATAACCTTTATTGTCTATGGAAATTGTCGAGCTTCCTACCCAAGCAAGTTTCTAAAGGAGAAGGTTTTCGTTAGCTACATGCCTCAATGGACTATTCCTATCAGGTTCCAGCACTAGTCACTTTCTTATTATTTTTTTTTTATTGTTATATAACATCATATACCAGTGGCATGTAACCTTCTAAATGCTTAACTATTTTATGGAAATGTTCTGTTGTTACGATCAGGGCAAGCCTAGTGTCTCTCATTTCTTCTGCCAGCTGTTTGTGTGGCATAGAATTATTTTTATGGTGATTGTGTTTTTATGAAAGGTTATTTTACTCTATTTTTTAAAAGTACTTTTATGGTTGTATCCACTGGAGTAACGTAACTTGAGGGGGCACCCCTGCAAAGCAAGTGGAGGGCCCCCCTCCGGACTCAATCAGGAGACCTCCGGCCAGAGTACTGTGCTGAGGGGGCCCAGGGCTGGACTGGCCATAGCGGGCACCATGCGTTTCCCCGGTATGCCACTAGGGTGGCTGCTGGTTTTGGGACCCTGGGGGCCGTTTTTGTTACTGTGGTCGGCAATATCGCCCCCTGTAACAAAATCGGCCGAAACCGTCTGTCGCAAACTGCTTGGCTGCACTCACTCTCACCCCAGGGGGGCCCAGCTGAGCAGTTTGCCAGGGCCGGTTTCTGTTCCCAGTCCGGTCCTGAGAGGGCCCCTCAAAGCTTAGGGGCCCCCCTGCACCACAGGGAAGGTGGGGGCCTGTGTTACGCCACCGGTTATCTCTTTGTAACCGAATAAACGAATTACTTTTACTATTACAACTATTCATTAATTTTTATAACTCAAATTATATTTCTTTCAATGAGTTTTAAACTTTAAGCTTAGAACCTCATTATTTGCTAGGTGTTAACATAAAAAACACCATAAATGTAAGAAACCAGGATCTGATCTAAAACAATTTAAAGACACTGTCCCTCGTGAGTGTACACAAGTACACATATTGCAGTAAGTCAGGGCTAGAATGAGTGGAAGATGGGTTAGCTGGCCTGTGGAAAAGAATCACATATTTTTATCACTCATATCAAACCATGCATAACTATTTGTGTATACTTCAGAAAATTCAGTATGCTAAAATGCAGAAATTAACTCTACCTTGATAGTGCAGACACCACTTGAGCACATTGCAACTCACACAAGGTATTTGATTGTTCATCCATTCAAATGTTACTTTAAAGATGATTTGTGTTGTTTAATGAATGTGGACCGGCCAGTGTAGGGGTGGGTGTGTTGTACAGATCTTATTTTGAAACAGGAATGAATGATACTTATATTCGCTGAAAAAACAAAGGATTTTTAATGTTCCAGTGATATAAGAATTAATGTTTAAACACTAAAACAGTCTTGGACTAACTATAACACGTGTCTCTTTCATGCACTCATGCACTGCTTATGATCCCAGATTTTACATCACTCATGGCATGTTAAATGACATCATTGATAACATCCTGTATCTAAACTGCCAAGGTGTTTCCAACACCTGCTACACATGGCATTCAGCTGTGTACAGCTGGGATTGGCAGCAAGGCCTGGCATGTTGCTAGGGCCAGCATCCAACCCACCCTATGCGCCCGATTTCTCATTGCACATAGCCTTTAGCAGTGTGCTGTCCCTACGCCCAACCCACTGCAGGCAGCCGACTCATACTGCACATAGACTATGGCCTGTACAATGGCAGCTAGCCACAGAGTCTGGTCTATGACCACACCCTTGTAATTTTTGTAAAAAATGTTTAGTACCACAGTACCAAGTAGGATGCAATGCAGGATACTGTGGTGCTGAGTGCTAATACTGTGGCAACACCAATCTGATATAATTTTTCCATTTGACTTAAGGGTGGGTCTCTTTTGCAGACCCCTCAACATGGCCCTGGGGATCAGGGTATGCCTACTCTTCTTCCTAATGTGGTCTTTCATTTGTTTTTTTAGGACTCTGGAAATGAGTCCCCAAGTTATGTAATCGTGACCACAACATTTTTTTCAGTATTGCAGTTAGTCAACCAGATCATTTGGTACTGCACGACCTGTACTGTGGTACCAAAATAACCAACGAGAGAAAGAGCTCCCTCAGCCAACCGGAATAGACTTCCTTTTTGGTACCTTGGGAATGTCATAGTACTTTCACAGGTCAGCCATATAGATATAACCAAATATTTCAGAGGATTAACTCCTTCACGCCGAACCAGAGCCCCTTTTTAAATGAAAATGTCTTGAAAAAGACTGAACAGATTTACACCAAATCACAAGAAGCACATGTTCTGCGTAAAGATCTAACTTTTTGCTAAACCTGGTATAATTCTGTGAGCCATTTTCTTCTGCATTGGACAGCAGTGTTTCCCATGGCAATTAACATGGGAAATCATACTTTTGGGAGCCCCCATTTCCTGGTTCTCACTTGATAGATCAGTGTAAATGTTTTCACGAAGGAGCAGGTTGATGAACTTTCTTTTCAGAAAGGTTAATGCAAAGTAGTAACATGGCGGCAAAGTTATTAAAGAAACAATACATGGTCTTTCTATGTAAACTGTAACCTAACTATAGCTACACAGTGGCAACTGCCGCTGTGTAATTAAGACCTATAATATATGATTGCTGCAAATGGCTGGAAGTAGCTGATACATTTTTTCAGGGTCACCAGTGAATACAGTGACATTGTAGACATGCTAAACCCATAGATACATTCCAGGCTTAACCAATTTATGAATCCAAGCCACAGTGCTGACTGAAACCCATGAACCACCCATGTTTTACCTGAGGGTGGTGCATACAGTGCAATGATTAGTACTGTGATACTCAAATTAAACACACACAAGTATTCACACTATACCTTTTAAAGGCTTAATCAAAAATAAATGCCCTATTCTAGTGCATATTGTATGAAAAGAGGTAACTATGAAAATAAACTTAATAGTGGCAATATAATAGGTTATTGAACAAAATGTTTAAAAAAAATGCAACATGTTCATTGGATCAAGGCATTGGATGTTGAATGCTGAAACTATTTTCATCCCCTAGCTAAAAGTCCATAGCTTGATTTTAGCACCAGTATCCATCTAAGTTTCTTAAGTGGCCTCTAGCCCTCCACCAATCAGCTACTGAGCTATGAGAAGATCCCAGCATGTTTCTCTTATGGTGTTCCCAAGCTGACAAATATGCAGTTAGGGACTAGCCCTGAGAACCCGTGGCCTTCACTAAATGGTGCTTACAGTACACAGCTCAAACAAACCTCCCAACATTTCTTCACCCGAAGTCCGGTCTGAATCAGATTTGAATACCATTTTCTAATTACTATGAAAAAACTAGACCTTGCGATTAATGAAGCAAAATCGAAGACTCTACATGTGAATTCAGTAGCATATTCACTAAAATCTGATATATATATATATATATATATATATATATATATATATAATTCATACCAATACGGTATATATTCGTGCACTATCAACATATAATAAAGCAAGCCTTACATGTTATATGTTCAATTGATACTAAATGTAACGTGCATTAAAAATTAAATATGTGCACTCGATTACATGAATGAATGAAATGCAATGGAAACACAAAAGCAGAAAATTCAAAGCATGCATCGTAGCCTGTTTGATGCAAAAGCAATACGTGAATCAAGAAAGAGTGCAAAAGTGCAAAATCCTCCACGTTAGGACATCAGTGTAACGTCCAACATGGCAAGGTATATAGAATTCTAGTTACACTTTCTGAATGGGGAAGCCGATAATGTACAGATTAACAACAATTCTGAGGTGGAGTTAATATTTCCATTTTTAGAGTTACAGAGATATATTGTATCAAATGGACAATCTGGCAAGTGTTTACTTGGTCAACATAATGTCTAAAACAGAGCGATTCTCTTTACACATAAGAAAAATCTAAGAATTTGGCATAACTACTTGGAATGTAGGTCCTCTATTGTCCATTGTGATATATGTTCCATAACATCAAATTGATAGGAGGCAGTACCTTTGTTATATCTGTTAGGTAAATTCAATACAATTTTCAGCTGGTAATACTACAGTTCTGGGGCATGTCTCTTGCTTTAGTCATTTGGAACATATGCTGTACGAAGTTGTCTATTACACGCAATGAAGATTCAAAAGTTTGTATTATATTTTCCCCTTTTTTATTTGAAAGAAACAAAGCAGCCCTTCAAAAGCACTTGTGATAATACATATATTATTTAGTTTTGATAAGGAGTATCAAAGCGTATATACTCCCACCAACATCCATCATAAGTATAAATCTTCTATAAATCATCCAAGATTATTCCAAAATCTAGATTTGCATGGTGAACAAACAATATTAGGTTTATGGTTGCTAGATGTTAATATAGTTAGTTGTAGCATATGTATCATCGAGAGGTGTGCACAGATTTGAGCAGAAACCATAGAGAGCAACTACAAAATCTTATTTTTGAACAGATTACCTTCCGCGGTAACAAGTTAAGAACTGTCTTCTCACTGCTTTTCATAACCCAAAAGAAATTTAGTGTATTCTCTTCTTGCTACTGTACTGGGATAGCTGAACGTTTTCAATCATAATTCCTGTTCTCTGGCAGTGGGAGTAGATTGCTTACAGGCAGTGGGCTTCACCATTAAGACAACAGTTCTAAAAAGATTAGTCAGTCAGTGGATCTAGGCTCTCTGGGAAACCCACTGAGCGGTCTGACGGTGGGGGTGTAGTGAAACCCCCAATCACTGCATCATGCGTGACATGTGTAGGTTGATGCTGTCTACTCCCGCAGTAGGAATGAGTGTCTAAATGTACAAACACTTGAAACTGTGATCAAAACAAGTCGCACAATTCAATGAGATGTATTTTACCGGCGTATACTGTTCGTTTTACTACATCACTAGTTACTACCCTCTCCCAATAATGTTGGTACGTGTACTCTTTGGATCTCACTGTCAAAGGTTTTTTGATCTGATCCGCATTTACACTCCATCGGTCTACTCCTCTCTCGCGTCTTTTACCTCATACTCAATAGTGTGCATTCCTTTTCTTGGATCTCACTGTACCAAATATGATTTTAATGACTGAACAAAAACAGAAATTACCAGTCTCATAAAGCAAGCTTAAAATTAAGAACCAGATCTAAACATTTGGGGACGGCACCCCATCTGTCAGGGTGGCAGAGAACATTAGCTCCCAACCTGGAAGGAAAACCATCTGCTAAATTTAGAGATTACCGTAGACCCAGGGGTGATCTCTGTCTTTGTACCTTGACCTTCACCATGGCCGTTCATGTCAAAGTAATAAACATTGGTACCAAGCGCCATCAGTTTTGACAGCTGTACACTTTTTCAGAAAACAAACAGCCAAACTGAAAAGATTTTTTTCCCTGCATGAAGGGGGTCATCATTTGTCTTTTTTTGTCCCTCACCACAAGGTTTGACCTGGCACCTATGAACAGAAAATGAAGGACATCACACCTTCTGCCCTAAGTAGGTAATAGTGTAATGCCCTTACTCAAACGATCCCTACTCTGTCAGGCTATTTATGGTGGATGTTTTCTATTGACAGAGCCAACAGGGGCTCCTGTGACGGAAAGCTGTAGGCCATCCTCCAGACCCTGAATAGGGTGAGTAAAATTGAATTTTAGTGGGCTTTTTGGGGGCATTTGCTTCAAACTCTAAATTACATCCTAAATCATCAAGTTTGATGACGAAATATTGCTGAAGCACAAATTAAAGTGTGTAGAAAATTTTATCAGAACAGTGACAGTGAACCAACAATAAATTGATATGGTAGATACCAAATTGTTTCACTGGCACAATGTCATAGGCTTCCTTTGGTAAACAGACTTTTCAACGAAACTTTTACAACGCACTACCATTACGACGCAACCATTACAACGCAAACCATTACAACGCATTGCGCTGGGGGGCGCTCTAGGATAGGGAATAGATTTAATTTACTATCCAACACCTTCCCTACTATCCACGGGGACTGGAGTTGGAATAGTAAATTAAACTATTCACTATCCAGCACCCCAAAGCGCTATGCGTTGTAATGGTATGCGTTGTAAAAACTGCGTTGTAACGGCATGCGTGGTAAAAGCATGCATTGTAACGTCATACATTCCTTCCTTTGAAATGAGGTACTGTTAAGTATTTTTCCAGTGCCGAAATTCCACGCTTCTTTTAGCTTAAGACTTGCCAAAGCTTTCCTATTACATCAAAGGAAAACACAAACATTCACCCTCTTGATATTCTTATTACATTGTTGTAATTGTCTTGCTAGAGTAGGTATGGTAAGATTTAAAACTTGGGCAGAGCCTGGCAGTTACAGCTCTCTTATCCTACTACATTACACCATTTTTCAGAAACATTGTTCCTCTAGTTGGACTGAATTCTTCCATATTGATCCTGAAAGTGTGATACAACAAACGCTGCTACATATTCAGATGTAGTATTCTCCATTAATCAGAACTGTGTAAGCACACTGTCTCAGGTCCACTAACCCCTAGTTTCAATAATAATATTGCTTCATTTAAGTGTGTAGTAATACATTTCCCTATAGGCATAGCTCAACCTGTTATTGATGCAGTGCGTCACGTTCACATGACATGCAGTCAGTCAAGATCAAAAGACGCGTTTTCACGTAATCTTTATATAATAAAGAAACTACGAGAACCTTGTTTTCCCCTTACTTCTTATTACATCATCTTTCCCAGTCCTGCCAGGCGTCATGCAACAGGTGCGACACTCACGCATTTCAGTGCGGTGATCCGCATCATCGCACTGAAATGCATTGTCACGCATTTTGCCACCACCTGCCAGGCGCGCCACCAGCGGCGCCTGTGCCCCGGCTCTGCTGCTCGAGACATGCTGCTTGCTGAGCCCGAGTTCGTAAATAGTTAACCAGTCTGCACTCAGCCTCTGTGGAGTGGCTGTGAGCGCTACAATGTGTCTCTGCACTCAGCTGCTGTTGTGATGCCCTGCTGTCAATCACCGGCGTGGCACCATGGGGGCCGGGATTATAATCCGGATGTGCCGGCGGTAGAGTGCCGTCACGTCCGGACTCGGAGGAAGTAGGCAGAAACGGCGGGGAAATCTGAGTGCACAGCACTCAGGCAGGAGACTCGACTCTCTGGGGCCCTCGGTCAAGCCTACTTTTATTTTCAGTAGCTGGTGTAATTTTGTGAGATTGTTCGCCTGTGACGAAAGTTGAAGTAATGTTGCCTCTTAAAGCTTGCGTGTGAAAGAAGTTAACTGAAATTGTTGAAAGAATGGTTGTAGTCCAGTGAAACGGGTAGAATTTAGGAAAGAGCACCAGGCGAGGTGCCTGCTTGAACCGAGGTGGTCTCTGGCTCGTGCATACTTGGTGTACGCACCGCAGGAGGTACACTATGTGTGAGTTATTTAAAGCAACTGTTTGACCTGAAACGTACTCTCTCATGCGCCCATGGCCGCCCGCCGCGGCAAGAGGGGGCATGAATATGATCAATTGCGGCAGGCGGGCGGCTGGCTGCGCCCTGCAAAACACCAGGCTGCACCTTGACCAGTGGTAGCTGTGCCGGTGACAGTCAGCACTGCCAGGCCCACCAGGATTGCGAGCGACCGCACCGCCGGAGGCGAGGAGAGTCCTGAGTGTCGTCGACTCAAGTGGCCAGCAGCTATCTGGCTTGTCCGGATGAAGACAGTCAAAGTGCACATCGTGGCTGGGGTCAGCAGCAGTGCAGTACTGCCCACAGTCGGTCGTCACTCATAAGTAAGTGTCAGAGGGATGCGATAAATCCTCCCTTTCAGCTGTTCATAAAAACCTGAAAACTGTTTTCTTTAAAAAATAAAATGGATTTGTCCATCCCTTGTTATCCGCTTCCAGTTATGTAGGCGCTTCTGTGCTCGTTGAAGCTCTGGTATATGCACACTTAAAAAATATTCATAACATATCCTGGGACAGAGAGTGAGCAGCATGGAGTTAGAGTTAACCTGTTAGGAATCGGTCCATGTGGGACATATGACCTGTGAAAGAGATCTGCATGAGTGTAATGTACCCTGGCAGAGAATAGCTGAGCCTCACGTCCTGCGGCAGTTATCAGAGATTGCAGTGGCCGCAGATGAACAGAACGATTCGAGGTGAGGTTGTTTTACAGTCTGTCACCTATGAATTTCTTATGAACTGTGCCCCTAACTTTAACGTTGTTGCTTATGAAAGGCCTAACTGCTGCTTTTGTTTGCACTGCTCTATTATGGGGCTCATCGGGCAGATTCTTTGGAATTTCTGAGGGCGTCAGGATCGGATGCCACAATGACGGCTCTGCACATCAAATAGATCCTGTGGAGAGAGGGTATGAGGCGACAGCCAGAGTGACGGTTTTGGGGTTGCATGAAATATGCAGAGGATGATGGCCTGTCAAATGACCGTGTCATATTTGGTGGGTTGTTCGTGGTGTCCTGCATGAGGGTCAGTCAGGCAGAACACTCAGCAGCAGCAGACTCACCAAAGACAGCCCTGGACTAAGGAGGCGGGTGCTGCGGTGGCACCCGCCTTAAACCTGCCACGCAGAGTCCACTGCAGGTTCATGGTTCCCATGCCCGCAATGCTAAACCTCCGCACCTCACTGTGTCTCTAGCCCCTTGCCATGGTAAAACAGCTGTAGGTCCCAAGCTAGTCCTGCCCTGATTCTCGCCTCTCTGCAATTCAGTTAGTGGAGGCACCTCTGCAGGCGCAGTGTCTTGGGCCACATGGAGGGCCCGATTCACAGAACTAACTTGAGACAAAATCCTGTACTTACTACTTTTGGTATTCACAGAAGACATTTAGTAGTAGTAAAGTTAGGATTTTGTCTTAAGTCTGTCTTAAGTCTGTCCTAAGTTTGTCTTAAGTCTGTCTAAAGTTAAACTTAAGTCAAACTTAAGACAAAATCCTAACTTTACTACTACTAAAGGCCATCTGTGAATACCAAAAGTGGTAAGTTTAGGATTTTGTCTTAGGTTAGTTCTGTGAAACGGGCCCGGTGATTTTATAAGGCTTCCGGCAGACATACCAGAAGCAGATGTGGGAGTGCTCAGCACAGAGGTATGTTTGTATGGCCCAAACCAAAGTGGCATCCTTTTCATTTTACACACAAAAGGCTTGGCAGTCCTGAACAGCTGAAGTGCCTGCCCTCTGGTTACTGAGGACTGCAGTCACACAGTTTGTGTCTGGTTACTGCACTTCTGTTTTGGGTGCTTTGTAGTAGTTTTAATTTATTATTAAGACTTTCTTGTTGCTCAAATGGGTGTAGCATCTTATATTTATATGTTTCCCTTGTCTTCATTGCTTGATTTTGTTCGTGTGAAAGTGTCACTCATAATGGTTGAAATGTCACTCATAATTACACTGAAAATATGAAAATGTCACACATAGCATTCTGAAACCTTGGCAGATATGTCTTTCCGCACTTCATTCTGTGAAAATTAGTCCTTTTTTGCTCTTCCAAATTGTGGTAAATGCCCCGAAAAACTCCACAAGTCTGAGTACACATGGGATTACCCTCTACTATCCACTACAGAGTGAACATCAACAGGTCGATTAAAAACCATGGACACAGAAAAAGGACAAAAATACCACAGACTAAAAAAACATAGTCCCAAAACAAGTGATATCAGAAAGGCATCAGGCGCTTGTTAAGAGAGGAAGAGCCACGAGGCGGGTATTTTAGGTGTGTGCAGGACAATGAAATTGTATTTTATTTTGTACATTTGTTAAATAAAGACGATATTACCGAGGCCACAGGGGGCAACAGAGACATTAATTGGTTTAATTTACAGCATCTTCCTTCCCCTATACAACTTTCAGTCTAGAATAGTTGCCGAGAGACCCGTTTCATCCCGTGGTAATGCACACCAGTCGTGAAGGTTTACTTCTCGCTTATTCAGGACATAAAGCAGTAAAACAACCAGAGGTGAAACGACCCCTGATAGGTCATCAGTTTTTCACACAGTTCAACCCCCATTATTTTAGATATATGCAGATCAACTCCACTAGCCAAAAAGTGAAGGTGGGATATGAAATATCTGCACACCTGCAACACATACAAGAATAGAGATCCCCACAAAAGAAACCCACAAGGAAAGATTACAAGACTCACTGCACATTACCAGCACTCAACTCCCCACCTGCATGCTAGATATACTGATAATCTAGACCTCTAGGCCCATCGAAAAATTCAATTTCACCCAGCAGAATGCAAGGATATTGGGAGATGATCCCTTCATCAGCAAAACAATTAACACATATACTACCCCTTCTAACATCTAGACACAAACATACCACGTGGCCAGACAAACTATCCCCTGTTCAAGAAAAACATAAACCAAAACCAGCAGCACATCTAGTTTAATATGAACTGTTTCCAGACTCCCCAGAGATATGTGCAATCCTCGCCCATGTTCTTTCCCGCCCCTCTGTCGTACCCCAATGTGACTCACCTACAGGCCCCCTCAGGCTATCCCTCAGGGTCTTGGTCTCATGCCACCATTGTACTCACTCTTCCCCTGCAGCTCCTCCTGTGAAGACAATCTATATCTCTGCCACCTACTCTTAGCTGTATGGTGTGCTCTAACTCATGCACCGCCCTCTGCCTCCTCTAAAGGCCATTGCTTGGAGGTTCGCGACAGTTATACTTTTCCAGCGCTAATAACTTCCACTGGCTGAGCGGAGTGGTGTAACTTTTTAGTAATAGTAACTCGGAATAACTAAATTCCTCCAATTCCACCAGTGGAATAAAAAATTCCGCCCACTCCTATACATAATATGCAATGGCACAGCAATGGCCATACAACTATCAAAAGCAAAATAAGTGTGAAATTCGGTGAGGAACAATTAAAGGCGAGCTGCCCCATTTACAGATATAAGAAAAGAAATGTTACTTGAATTCGCTAAATACTCTATAGCACCTAAATGCAAATACAATATGCAAATCATTTAAGAAGCAACTCTTTGCCAAGTGAGCACTCGAACAGATTGAAGTCTGGCTGAGCCCTGCATTGCATGATCGTACACAATGTAAGCACTCTGCCGCCACTTGACCAAAAAATCCCAATTTTGTCAATACCCAATGATTCAACAATTCTAATGGCAATGAAAAAAAGCATTTGAGCACATTTCAACTGTCTGTATTCAATGGGACCAATGTCTAAGCTCAAAACCTTACCTGCTTCCCATCCAGCGTGTACAGGCGCTTCACCACTCCTGAGTCTAGCTTGATGGCGTCGGTGATGTCACTGAGGACCTGCTCAAACGAGTGCGCCGTCTTCTTGTTAAGGAGGATCCGCACGGCTTTGCGAGGTTTCACACCACTCCGGATAATTGTAACCAGCTTGGGCCTGATGAAATCTTTACTCTCCCTAGTTTCCAAAGGTCCAGGCTTGGAAGCTGCCACCGGGGCACTGGCGCGAGGGGAAGTGGTTGCCTTTACATTCACAGACCAGTTTGGGTTTACATTCTTTGTGTAGTCCAATTTTTTAAATGGTTCTATTGATCCACATACGTAACTTTCACCTGCAAGCATAAAGAGACAAAGTATTGCCTTAAAATATAATTATAGTTGAAAGGCACTTGAAAGGTTACACAATACTTAGATTCCTTCAACTTAAAAACAAGGAGCTTATTTATGAGAGGCTCGCACTGCTGGAGTGTCACTTTTTTTATGAGGCGCCAGTGGCGTAAGCCTCTCCATCATACCTCTGAGGTGACACAAAGCCACTCTGCGCTGCTTTGAATGGCCGTATAAATATGGAGTAAGACAAAGCAGTGCAAGTCACTCCCTCAAGGAGGTGTTCCATAGGTGTTGCAATGGGTTTTCTCACACATCACTCATCGATTTTGACGCTGCCCAGATTTACTAAATAACATAAACGTGGGGCAGCGCCAAAACTTTACACCTACCTAGAGTAGGCGTAACAAAGAGACATATTTTTATTTCTCCGCGTATTTTTCTCTCTCTATGTGCGCTACATTCCACAGGACACATAGAAAGAGGAAAACGCTTCTCAGGATTTTTTTGTGCAGGAAGGTGCCCATTCTGCACAAAAGCAATACCGCCTGCAATGGAGGCACCCTTTCACCATGGTGCAAGGGTGCCTACGTTGGTGCTAGGCTGGACAGGAATGCACTGTATTGCATAAATACCTTGCTTTCCTGCCCTTTCACATTGGTGTAGGGCAGCGCAGCAATGGGCCTTGCTGTGCTGCCCTAGGCACATTTCTCATAAATGAGGCCCCAAGTGTTTTCTAAATGTAGATAATGTCTGCAATTGGGATTATTTGACAGTCGAAACTAACAAAAATATTTGGAACTATAGTATTTGGGCCTATTGCCCGGCAAATGTATGTTTGCAATAGATAGCTAAAGAAGGTATCTGCGATAGGGTGCTCAGGTAGGGATATATTCAGGCAGGGCTCCATGGGTGTCTTTATATGTACAGTCTATTTCTATATGGGAGTACTTGTAGAGCGCCCTGCTACTCCAAGGAGTCTCCTGGTGCTGAAGGTGAGAGGTAGCAGCAAGGAAGAAAGATTAGGGGTAGGGGAAAAGCCAGGTTTTCAGTTTTTTGAGGAACAGGAGTATGGATTCAATGTTTCTCAGATGGAGGGGCATTTTATTCCAGTGGAAGGGTCCAAGGTAGGAGAGAGCCTTACCTCCCGACCTAGGGTCCTATTAGGATGGCGGACGGACCTGCGTCCATCCGCCACCCCCGAGGTGGAGGGACCATCCACAGGGGCAGCTACGGTCACATCCTGTATCTTTAACCTTGCGGCGCCGCAAGGGTAAAAATGCATGTTTTACATTTACATGCACAAAGCACCAGGCACCGCGTGATACCTGCCGCTTTGTGCATGTAACTGCTGGGGGGTACCATAGGTAGCCTCCATGTGCACTACCCACCCCTCGACACCCTGGGCGCCCGCAACGGGCCCCCAAACACCAAAGACCACATGCTTTTCCACGGCAGAAAAGCCGCCGTGGTAAAGCATGTTGCAATGCACATCGTACTTTGGCTGACGGTGTCTTGCAGACACCACCACCAAATAGCCCTCCACACCCCGCGGATCAGCCACGGACGGACCTGCCGTCCGCCGCTGGTCCCACCGCAATCCCACCGCCATCCTAATCTGGTGGTGGGTGTTTTCTGTGGCCGTGGCCATAAATCCGCATTCTCCAGGCCGGCAGTGGCTTCCACCAGCCCGGAGGATGCGGATTCACCGCCATCCTGATCGGCCCCTAAGTCTTTTTAAAGCAGGGAATATTGGCTAGCAGCAGATTAGAAGAGCGAAGATTTCTATGTGGGGTATAGAAGGAAATCCTACGTTTGAGGTAAGCTGGTCCTGCCCCGTAAAGGGCTTTCTGTGTGACAAGCAGAGTTTTAAAGATTATTCTTTTCCTTACAGGGAGTCAATGAAGGCTTCTCAGAAGGTGGGACACATGCGCATTTCGAGAGAGCTCAAAGATGGTATGGGCTGCTGCATTCTGGACAAGCTGAAGCCTGTTCAGCAAAAAGCAAGGCATGCCTAGATAGAGCCCGTTCCCATAATCCAGCCTGGATATAATCAGGGCTTGAATCACCTGTTGTCTAGCAGCTCTGGACAGAAAAAAACAGGAATTTTCGCAGAAGACACAGCAAAGCAAAACAGGTGCCTACTACTGCATTAACTTGAGCAAGGAATAGCAGCTGGTTATCCAATTTAAACCCCAGATTTTTAACCACCAGGTTATTCACTGCAGGGGCAGGAACATCTGTTGGCTAGAAGACCTGCAGAGGAGTCTCAGCATCCTTGGCAAAAAAGAGTAGCTCAGACTTTCCCGCATTACATTTCAACTGGTTCGTGGCCAGCCAACCAAACACAGCTGAGAGGCAAGAGCTGATCAGCTAATCCGGGCATTACCTCCTCGTAAGTCTTCCTCGCCACATGGTTTACATAGTGAGCTTTAGCTCCGCAACAGAACCCTCCAAAGCAAAAAGAAACCACCTCCCACCCCCTCCCAACATGGCCGGCCAGTCCCACCTGACCTCTATAAGAGGCGGACCGGCCCAACCAACAGCCTGTTTTTTTTGTTCTGCGCATTCTACTCCAGAGCGCCGTAAGGTAAGACAAGGGACCTGCCCTAGCTGGTCCTGGGCTCTTGGGTTGGAGGTCCTGCCCTAGCGGACCCTAGGACCTGGGAACCTGCCCCCTCTCCCTCCTCCGTCCCCCGTCCTACTGGACGGGTGAGGTGCTGCTCTTGCGTGCCTGGGCTCTTGGGGGGAAGGGAGGGGGGGGGGGGCGGTCGAAGGGGGGTTATGGTGCGCCCTTTTCTCCCCTGTGCGACCGTGTGGGGTGTCCCTCGCCCGTTTATCGGGTTCGGGGGACCCGTCACTGCCTCTTGATCTGGCCGAATTGGCTCGGTCGGGGTGGGGAGACGCGGCGCCGGTCGCTCATTGTAGGCGCCCGCCATATGCGTGTCTCCCCGTGGGGCCGTTCGGCGGTAATCGCATATCGGCCTTTTGACTAAATCTCTCTGCAGGAAGATCTCTAGGTTGCCGCGTCTGGCCGGGCCTAGGGTCGTGCTCGTGGGGAACTTGTTCTGCCCGCGCTCCCCGCTCGAGCCTGGTGTAGCTGCCGCAGTCAGTCTTACTGGGCGGACTGCCTGCGTAGCATGGGTTCGCCTCCGGGGGCCAATAGTGCTTACCGGTGGCCGCCGGGCCGAGATGTCTTCCCGCGGTGAGGAGTCCTCCGGGTCGACTCCGAGGGGGCTTCCGAACACCGGAGGAGGAGGCGGATCTCAGCGCTGGACGCTGCCGCCGGACAGAGGGATTTCAGCGGCGGCGCGCGTACCAGTGCCGTGCCCTGATTGGCCGAGGTCGCGTCCCGCCTTCAGGGGGCGGGGCTTCGCGCCAGGTGCAGCGCATGAGTTTCAGGACCTGCAGCTGTGTCCTCGGGCGGTTTATTAGGCCCCCTGATCCGGGGAGTTTATCCGCTTACTTGGATTGTGGTGGTTTTCTCTGGCGAGATGGAACAGGAGGATGTCACGGCGGGTCAGGGACCTGGCCCCTGTTCTGCTTTGCCCATTTCGGCTCAGGCCTTGCAGCTGATGATCCAGTCAGCGGTCGCCGATGCCCTGGCGATGCGTGATGCACAGGGTCCTTCCTCGCCGAAACGGCCACGCAGGGACCCCTCCCCGGTCTCGGATGCGGAGGGGGAGGAGGAGGATCTTCATGGTCGCTACATTCAGGGACAGGACCTGCGTGAGGTCCTGGCGCACATTAAAGATAACTTGGCCTTCCCGCCACCTGCAACGGAGGAGGCGTCCGAGGATTTCTTTGTCCAATATCAGCGCAAGGCGCCGGACTCCCTGCCACTACATGCCTCCGTCAAGAAGGTCATCGAGAGGGAGTGGCTGGACATTGATAAGCAGACCTTTCCGCGTTTTCTGACGAAACGTTACGCGGTGGAGGAGTTCACCAAGGACTTCCCCCCGGCGGTGAAGGTGGACTCACTGGTTGTGGGTCTGTCGTCCCAGGGTTCAATCATTTCGGAGGACGCCTCTCCCTCTGACCCGGTGGACAGACGCGTGGAGGCTGCCACGAAGCGCTCTTATGCGGCTGCAAATTTCTCCATCCGGGCCTCGGCATATTTATCGTGCACGGTACAGTCTCTGTTGAGAGACTTCCAGTCCTTGGGGGAACTCCTGGATCAAGGGGCTGATGTGGTGCCCACGCTAGCCCTGATGGAACAGCAGACTCGTCTGCTAGCGGACATTTCGTTTGACACCCTGGGGGCGGCGGCTGCCGCGGGGGGTGCGGCGATTCAGGCCCGGCGACAGATCTGGCTGCGGCATTGGAAGTCGGAAGCGGCCCAGAAGGCGCTGCTCATGAAAATCCCATTTACAGGGGCTAAGCTGTTCGGTCCGCCTCTGGAGGAGATGATTAAGAAGTCGGCGGAGGACCGCAAGTTGCTGGCTCCCATCAGATCATCTGGGCCCCGCTTCCCGGGTCGCGGACGGGTTTTCCACTCAGCTTCCAGGGGTAGGGGCGGCGCGCCCTTTCGTGGAAGGGGTCGCGGCCGGGGCGCACCTTACTTCGGAAAATCCCGGTCTCAACCGGCGGCTGCCGCTTCCTCTGCCGCCCAAAAGTCCTGACTTTCGGCCGTCCCCCTCCGGGGTGCTCCCTGTGGGGGGCCGTCTCCGCCACTTCATCCAGGCGTGGGAGTCTTCGGTCACGGATCTTTGGGCGCTTCGGATTGTAAGGGAAGGTTTATCCATCGCCTTCTCCTCCCCTCCTCCGGACTTTTTCCGCGCTACACCCCTTCCTTCCTCCCTGGTCAAGAGTCAGGCGTTGCTGGCCGGAGTTCCTCCGTCACAGCGGGGCCTGGGCGTCTACTCAATCCTGTTTCTGGTAAGGAAGGTGTCTGGGGATTTCCGCCCTGTGTTGGATCTAAAGGGGTTGAATGCTTATATTCCGCATACTAAGTTCAAAATGATCTCTCTGCAGGAGATTCTGCCTCTTCTGGTGCAAGGCGAGGTGGTGGCTTCGCTGGATCTCCTCGACGCCTACCTCCATGTCCCGGTGCATCCATCTTCCCAGCCCTTCCTCCGGTTCTGCGTGGCAGGCTCCCACTATCAGTTCCAGGTACTTCCGTTTGGATTATCATCTGCCCCGCGGGTGTTTACTAAGATCCTGGCCCCCCTGGTGGGTATTCTGCACCGGGAGGGGATCAGGGTGTTTCCGTACCTGGACGATTGGCTAATTTCTGCCTCTTCTTTTTCCAAGGGGGTGCTGCACGTCAGGAGAGTCTGCGAGGTCCTGTCCACCCACGGCTTCCTGGTCAACGAGCGGAAGTCTCACCTGGTGCCCGCTCAGGACTTGCAATTCATTGGGGGTCGTCTGGACATGGTGCTGGGGAAGGTGTTTTTGCCTCTAGGGCGCCGGGACACGTTGTGGCCGGGTCTGGGATCCCTGCTGGCTCAGGAGTCTGCACCGGTCCGCCTTTGGTTACGGGTTCAGGGCCTCATGTCGGCGACCATCAATGTGCTCCCCTGGGCTCGCCTCCACCTCTATCCTTTGGTCAACCATCTGCTGTCCTTCTGGGACCCCCGCTCGGAGGATTACGAGCTTCTGGTCCCGGCCTCCCCTCGACTCCGGACGGAGTTGGGGTGGTGGTTGGTGGAGGCTCACCTCGCGGAGGGGCTTCCCTTCTTGGTATCCCCATCCAGGGTGCTCACGACCGATGCCAGTCTCCTCGGCTGGGGGGCAACCTTGGGCATGGAGTCGATTCAGGGTCGTTGGACTCCCCTTCAGTCTCACTGCTCCTCAAACTATCGGGAGTTGAAGGCAGTCCTTCTGGCCTGCCATCATTTTGCGCCGTCTCTACTGGGTCACCATGTCTTGGTGCGGACGGACAACCAGGTGGTGAGATGCTATGTCAACCATCAGGGAGGGTGCAGGGTACGCTCCCTCTGGTTGCTGACTCAGGAGTTGTGCTCGTGGGCGGAGTCTGCGGTCCTGTCTCTTCGGGCTGTCTATCTCCCGGGGTCCGACAATGTGGAGGCGGATCGCCTAAGTCGGATCTTTCCCGCGCTTCCGGGTCTCTCCCTGTCCCCGAGGGTGTTTCAACGACTGGTGTCTCGCTTCGGTCTTCCTCTGGTAGATCTATTTGCGGACGGGGACTCGGCCCTTCTACCCAGATTCTGCTCTCTCCTCCCGGGTCCGGGGGTATGGCGAGTGGATGCCCTGTCGTTCGCTTGGCCTTCCGGACTGCTGTACGCATTCCCCCCGTTCCCCCTGATCCCCCGGGTCCTCTGCAAGATTCGCCTGGACAAGGCCAGGGTACTCCTGGTGGTGCCCGGCTGGGTCCGCCGCCCCTGGTACCCTCTCCTTTGCGATCTGGCAGTTCAGGCCTACTGGCCGATCCCGGATCTGCCCTTCCCGTTGAAAGGTCCCCCGCTCCCGGAGTCGGTTTTGCGCCGGCTCCATCTGCAGGCCTGGCTCTTGAGCGGGTGACGCTGCTGGCTCGGGGGTGTTCTTCTGGGGTGGTGGATTTGCTGCAGGGCTCCCGCAGGTCTTCCACCTTGTCGTCCTATGCCCGGCACTGGGCTTCTTTCACACGCTGGTGCGGGCTGCGGGGTTCGGACCCCGCCACCGTTGTTCCCTTGCGGGTCTTAGATTTCCTGGCTGAAGGGTTTTCCTTGGGCTTGGCCCCTTCTTCCCTGAGGGCCCAGTGGGCGGCCTTGCGGGCCTTCCGCAGTCCGGATTTCGACGGGCTGGATCCCCTGGTGGCTCGCTTGCTCCGGAGTTGTTTTCTCCGTCGCCCGCGGTCACTCTGCCTGTCCCCTCCGTGGGATCTGCCTCTCGTGCTGCAGGCGCTTCAGGGTCCTCCTTTTGAACCCCTGGCCTCGGTGGCTTGGCGGTTTCTCACCTTCAAGGTGATTTTCCTGGTTGCCGTGGTGTCGGCTGGGCGGATGGGCGAGCTGGGGTCGTTCCTCCGCTCCCCGCCCTTCCTACGGGTGTTGCCGGACCGGTTGCTACTCCGGCATGACCCACGGTTCCTACCCAAGGTTCCTTCCCTGGTGAACCGGGCTCGGGAGGTGTCGTTGCCTTCTTTCCCCCCCGACGTGGATCCTGCCTTAGCCTTGCTGGATGTCCGGCGGGCTGTGTTGGTGTACCTTGAACGCACGTCCCCCCTGGCCCGGTGTGATAGCCTGTTCGTAACTTTCGGTCCTGTCCGATCAGGCCACAAGCCCTCTCTCTCCACCTTGAGTCGCTGGCTTAAACAGGCTATCATCCTTTCCTATGCTTCGCTGGGTTCGGGGGTTCCGGTGGGGGTCCAGGGGCGGTCCACGAGGAGTGTCGCTGTGTCCTGGGCCTCCTTCAAGGGTGTCTCCACGGAGGAGATTTGTCGGGCGGCGACGTGGTCGTCCCCCCACATGTTCATGGAACACTATCGCGTGGTCTTGGGTGGCCCGGTCCATGGGGACTTCGCGGGGGCCGTTCTCAGTGCGGGAGCGGTGGCTCCTTGAGGTGTGTTGTCTATTATGTCTAGACTCAGGTTTGCTGCAATTCCTGTTGGCTTTACTTTATGCTGAATAAAACCTTATGTTGGTTTACCTGCATCACCGTGTGGTGTGGTTCTTCTAGTGGTCAATGAAGCCTTGTTGGCTTGGGTATTTGCTCACTATGTAAATCATGTGGCGAGGAAGACTTACGAGGAGGTAATGCCCCGGTTACTTACCGGTAATCTTCATTACTCCGAGTATAGTCTTCCTCGCCACATGAGTTCCCTCCCCCCCTCCCTGTCTGGCTATCGGCTTCATTGTTTGCTTGGTAGATCAGGCTGTTGGTTGGGCCGGTCCGCCTCTTATAGAGGTCAGGTGGGACTGGCCGGCCATGTTGGGAGGGGGTGGGAGGTGGTTTCTTTTTGCTTTGGAGGGTTCTGTTGCGGAGCTAAAGCTCACTATGTAAATCATGTGGCGAGGAAGACTATACTCGGAGTAATGAAGATTACCGGTAAGTAACCGGGGCATTTTCCTTCCATGTAAACAACAGGTGAGTGTCGTCTGCATAGGACACAATCCTGAGCAGTTGTGCAAGATTGGGGAAGCCCACAGGACCCTTGTGCGTGGAGAAAGATATTTGGTCAATAAACAAGGTTTACTGGTTGTTATTTTGATGGCAGCTGACCAAACTGTAGAGCAATTACTTCTTACATCTGGCTGATGAGTCCATTAGCTCTCTGTCATGGTGCTGATCATTGAGAAAAACATGCATGATGCAATCAGGAAGCACAGGGAGCCACCTGCAAGGGCTAAATGAGGCTTATCCCTTTGAATGGGTTATTCAACACTGCTTTTTCTTGAACAGGAAGGCTCCTATGACTCCTTCAAAAATGTGTTATGTGTTGCTGTTACATTGATGTGTTCTTGGTGCCACCATAGACTCAAGCATATTTATTCATGAAAATACAAAGATAAGCAAGGAGCAGTGGGCCGTGGCAAGTGCAGGCCCTCCTCTCATCACTCCACGGTACCATCTGGTCCCACATTCAAATAGCTCTTCCGAGAGTTCCAATACATCACAAATTAGTGTTCCGCATATACATTCCATCCAGCTTCGACACGCGGCTAAAGGACCTGCTAAGACAATTTCACTACTGGCCATGTCAATTTTTCCTTTAGGGACTCAGGCAAATGTGTTTCTGATCTTGTAAGTTAGATACAAAAACCTGCTTAGTTTGAGAACTATATAATGGTGCATCATCTCTTTTCAGCCTAGTACATGGTGTGAAGTTATCACCATCAGAGTCAATTCAGTGGTGTCACACTGGTATTGAGTGCCTCCCTGAACTCTTTATATAGACCTTTTTGTATAGTAACAGAGCTTTGTGGGCAGAGTGGTGTGGCACATAAGAACAAGCCATCCATCTAACCAGTACATTAAAGGAAATGTTTGCCATGTGATAGAGGTGCAATTGAGGCAGGCAAAATTAAATTTATTTCAGATAAATTTGTTTTTGTGTGTCTTGATCTGGAGAAATTTAATAAACTTATAGAAAAGATGTGGGTGCAGTAATGGGCATCTGGATAAGGAGATGGTCTGAGGATAGTAAACAAACTTAGGAGCAGTGGGTCAAAGGGTCAAAGAGGAGGATGGAATAAAGGGGTATCGCGTGAATCTGGTAAAGGTATTTGTTAGGGAGTTGAGAGAAGCTCAACAAGAATATGCTCTCCCATTGGCTAATTCAACAGAGGTTTAGGTTATCTAGGATTAGATGGGATAAGCCCAATTATCCAACAGTGACTTTAGGATTGTACCAATGGCTAGGAAAATTTTAAGGCAAATTATGTCAATCTCTATTTTGAATAACGCAGAGGCTGTTACATATGTTTATTCTTTAACGAGGCGAAGGATTCGGAGCATTGGTAAAATATAATTGTTAATAACTGACTAAGGAGTCTGGGATCCCTTCCTCTGTGGATTGCACAGGGTGTGTGGACAAAAAACAAAAGAGGCATGAAGTGACTGAGGTAACCAGTGAATGAGGTCAAAGGGAGATTCAGGGAACAACAAGGCAGGTAAGCCAGGAGCATTTTCAGCTTCTCTTTGGTGTTGGTGGCTGCGGTTTAAGTAGATAATGTGCTGGTAGTCAATTGGGATAGGGGAAATGTTGGCGGGAAGAACACTGCCCTCTCTGGAGAAATCGTTTGTACTCTTGTGGAAAAGCAGTTGCACAGAGGGGTGCAAATTGTGATCCATTTCACGGATGCTCAGGAGCCACTGATAATTCAGTTCTCAGGGTTGCAGGTGCACAGATAACTCAGACAATACAGAGTGCTAAGATAATATCAGTAGTGTATATAGTTCCTCAGGTGGTGAAAAGACTGGGGTTCGGCCAAGATCAAACGTCAAATAAGCCCAATGGTTCAATTGCAAAACCAAACCATCATTGTCCTTTCTGTAGTCCATTCCGCTCCCAGTGAGGCCCCTAAGGGGTGCTGCCATATCCTCAGAGGCGTGCCTGTGCATGCATACGTGGCCAAGAAGGGTGCAGGTCGGATATTAAAATAGGTACCCGTTGAATCCATCAATTCATTTAAAAGAAGGCAACCTAAAGAAAGGACTGTGTAGTGAGAGGCAGATAACTGTGAGCTACAAGTCCACACAAGATACATAAGGGACATTTTGCAACTGACATAATGATCCAGTTTAGCAGGAAAATAACAAAGATTCAGGGTGGAAATGCCTCACTTTGTTCTTTTGTTCTTTTCTGGACAGACATTAGCACTGGATAATCGTGGCAATTACAAAATGTCCCTACCTTATCTTGTGTAGTCTAAGTATTCATGTGTGATAGGTATACAGATGATAGTAGTGGCCTCTACCTCTCTTGGTGTGGTACACACCTAGGTGTAAACTACATGTGTCAGTCACAGTATAGACACCCTTTCAAGCACAGGGAGGGGCTGGGCACAGGCTCACCAGTCATCCTGCTCAAGAAAGAAAACCACTTCTCCGCATCCCTAGATTTTTGTCCACTGCCAGGGAGCAATACACATAACAGCACAGGAGAGCCATTAAAAGTCAGGCAACACTGGACACTGGCAGAAAGGCGAATATTCTTAAGGCAGAGAAATAACTTTTTCAAAGTGTAATTTCTAAAATAGCAATATAAATTCGGACTTGACCATTATATTGAATTTTAAATTACTATTACAATGAGTCCTTGAATCATGGTTCGAGCCGCTCTCAAACTGAGCTTAAGCATTATACATTGTTATAATGTAACCCAGTATTTTCCTATGGGAGGGCCAGTCTTGGCACAGGAAACATTGTCTTTTTAGGGTTTTCCCTGCCAGGACATGTAAAACTCTAAATTTACACATCCTACCTTTTAAGTGCTAAGCATGCTGCCTTATAGGCATTCATGGCCTACCTTAGGGGTGACTTTTAAGTACTAAACGGTGAAGGTTTAGACCTTGCAAAAGGTTTATTTTACAACATAATGATAGAATGCACACCATAGTGAAATCTAATCTAATATTTTGCAAAGCTCCAACGCAATATGTAATGCATGACACCCGAGACGCGCTCCGCCCGTGCACGTTTGAATGTATGAAAACACAACTGGAGCCCTGTCAGGTTCCCCAGACCAACATGCACAGCTGAATTAATACGAATCATCCCAAAAAGTTTTAGACCATAAATTCATATTTTTAAATCCAAATTTTTCACAGGTAATCCAGTTTTCTAAACAGACATATTTGTCCCTTAGTGTCGTCATAGTTCAACAAGTGCCCTTAGGCTTTACTCCGAGAAGCCGAAGGTTCATGTTCCCATATGGTTCAACATGTCCATGGTACTCCCAATGCACTTCGGGCAAGTGTCCCCTTCTTCAGGGGTACTTCAATTTGAGGGGAATCCCATTAGTGCCACATAGCGTCTAGCGGACGGTACACAAATCCACTCAGCATAAAAAACGCTACAAACATTTCTTATTACATCAATTTTCGTTCGAGCATTGAACTTTTAACAAGCACTCAGACCCGTTTTTTTATGAATTCACCTTCCTCTCTATCGTGACTATGTGCTCAAACGAAAACCAGATGCATTAGCACGAAAATCCAATTCACTACGTATATACACCACATGCTGAGTATATGTGTTCTTACCCAGTGAATCTCGCAAACACACACACACGTCAAACATAACCTTACATGATAATTGCTCTATTCATAATAAAAAAACAAAACTTCAAACGGCCAATCACGTATATGCCTAAGACAGAACGTGAAAACAAAAGAAAAAACAAAACTGAGAACACAGCGATATAGAAACAATGTCTTAGGGACCTGGGTGATTAACCGTTTGAAGTTGTGTTGATTTATAATATTTTTCAAGTGTTTTTTGTAAACATATTTTTTAAGTAGCATTTAATCACACTAAAATGATTTTTTTTATAAATATCACATTACATAATACAAGGCATTTCAGTACTTTTTAGATCATATCTGAGTAATTATTTGCTTGTAATGCAGACGTGCTCTTTCCAAGATAGCTTCGGTGATCACCAAATATACCCTGCCAAAAGCCAAAAAACTTGCAGCTCATGAATTGCAATGGAAGCACTCAATAGGAGGTAGGTGTCAAACTGTCAACAGTGTGTGAGGGGAAGTTGTTTGCTCCTTTCAGTCCCCCTGTGTTTATATTTTTAGAAGACTAGTGATAAAGGCTCTAGCAGTCTGCCTATCTAGACCTAATGATACAGCAATTATTACTATACATGGAAGTGTCTAGAGGCAACTTACTGAAGAAGAGTTAGTTGACTGCACTGACCATGCTTTTGTCTAATTTATAAATAATACGTGCTCTGTTCATATTTGCCCCAAAGATTCATAAATGCCTTTCTTTTGCACTCCCTTAGTTACTTAAAATAGTAATAACTGTATAAAAGATTTGGCTGATACTAAATTAGGAAGGCGTAGGACGAAAGAGTCCTGAAGATAGAGTGCAAGAAAATTGTTATTTATGGAGGAAACACACTTGAATAATAATGAAAGGGAAGCGGTACTTACTTTGCATTTAAATACACAAAGCTGTATTCTAATTGAGCAAGAGACAGAATTTGAGTGATTTCCCCACCACTTAAACACCAAGCACAGCTGCAAGCTAATTATTGCTGTTATGAATTTGGGAAATCTGACACAACTGGAATAACACTAGATGTTTTTTAAATACCATAATCTAAATGACATGAATTTCACCTCTCTATATTGTATATTTGCCAGAGACAAAGAATAAAGCCTTTCATTTTATTATTTTAAAGATAATTTTACAAAAAAAAAGAATGGTGTGCAAGTCATCTAAAGCTATTTCTGAGAAATAATGTTTTGCTTTAATTAGCTGTTCTCTGGTGGAATGGAAAACTGACAGGAAAAGTAGTATTTTTGAAGTCACTTCTCTACAACTTACTAAGGGGCCGATTAGGATGGCGGACGGATTGCCCCTGCCGGGCTGGCGGTAGCCACTGCCGGCCCGGCGGGGGTAATCCGTCCCCCATCCTCACAGAATTGACCCCCCGCCACATTAGGATGGCGGGGGAGTCCGCGGCAGACGGCAAGACCATCCGCCGCTTTTCCGCCGGTCGCCTTCACGACTGGCGGAAAAAAGTGCTTACATATGGTGGCGGTGTCTGCGATACCATATTAAGATGCCGACGGTCCAATGCATTTCCACGGCGGCATTGCCGCCGCAATGTTAAAAATGCGGGATGCATCTGCCACTGTGACGGGTGCATCCTAATTCGTCGCACGGGACCTCCGCCCCTGTGGCGGACGGTCCCTTCCTACGACGGGATGGAGGATAGACAAAGTCCGTCCGCCATCCTAATCGGCCACTTCGTGTGCAGAGGGCGTACAACCAGTAATTAGCAGGCCCTTATTTTGCATATGACAGGGCTTACTCAGGTCTGCCAGGTCAGCAGTGGGATTGTTCTGCGCTGCCCTGCTGGGGTAAAGCCACCATATTTTGGGACATTGGAGCCCTCGTGGAGTACAGCCTCCATATTTAGACATCTCTGTAAGCCAGGTGGAGGTCTCAACACAGAACCATTGCCATGTCAGCCCTTTGAAGGTACTAGTTATTGTTATTTGCTGTGAGGGATTCATGTTCAATACGTCTGCAAATCAAAATTATTTGTTTCCAAAAACGAATTCCAAAAGTCAGACTTTGTTACTGAACAATAAAAAACAAATGGTTCTAAAATGCTGGGAATAATCTTCCAGCACATGGGGCTATTTTTATCATTTTTTCGTGACTGCCAGGCTTTCACTGGTGGTTTCAAACAGAAAACAATGATGTCTGAATATCCGGCTTAAGTGGGACGGATTGTCTGATGTACTTTGACCAATGGCCCAAAGTCAGGTGGGCCAACGGGCAAGGATTTCCTCCAGTGAAGCATGCATAGGCTCTGCTATTGGATAAATGGCGTTCCTCTGACTCCAAAAAGAGCAGGGAAACTGCAAGCTTGATAGACAGGGTACTCCACCAAGAGTTTGGTGGGGTATCTTGTCCTCCACATCCCTAAATATTCCTTAAGTTAAGAAAGATAAAAGAATGAACTAATGGAGGGATTGTACAGTTTATCTCTGTAAATGTAATTGTTATGTAGTTCACTTTCAACAGCCAATTTCCATAAATTGTGTTACCTCCACCTACTTTGTGGGGAGAAAATTGTGTACTCTCCACCTTCTTTGTGAGGAGAAAACTGTGTACTCGCCACCTTCTTTGTGGGTTAGTATAATAGAGGGATCTGGATTAGAATCACATCAAATAAAGTCAAGTATTGTCAAGCAAAGTAATGGTATATTTTGTTCCTTGGTTATTTTTGGGCTGTCTCATGAATGTATTTTTGAATAGGACGCATGGCCTTAAAGAAGATACATATTTTAGTAGTAAAACAGTTGAGTGGATTCAAGGTCACAGAAAAGACAATGTCTGGTCTTCTTACTGGTTTTGAGTCTGGAGGAAATGTTGTGGAGACTGGGATTTTTTTTGTTTCGTTGGGCCATGATAAAATGAGTTGGTATAGTGTAGATGAGAGTTAAAAATAGCTTACTTGACTACCAGGTTGTGTTCTGGAGCAAAGATATGGAGGATGATTGGAAGCATATGGTGGTGTGATGAGTAAACTACTAAATTTTATCTGGTTCTTGAAAGTCATTTTTACTTCACTGACGTCTGAAGACTCAGTCAGAAAGGTAAATTTGCATAAGTACTCCTGCACTTTTTTTTATCATTCATCATTTCAAGGTGAAGATTTACATCTAGGTGTAGAGGTAAGAGTCTCCATCACTCAAATGAGGTGGAGATCTCCCTATAGGAAAGTATAGGGAAATCTAATTACCTTTATTTTTTTACAGATATTTTAAAATAATTTAATGTAAGATGTGATGTAAAATAGACATGTAAAATAATTTAGAAAAAGAATATTAAACTTGAACTAATCAAAAAAGGCACCAATACATAAACCTGTCAAAGTATGTGTGTATTGTACAATTATTGACAAATATAATTTAATTTATAAATCTTAATTTTTAAACAATATTTTTTTATAAAAGAAATTACCCACAATCACTATCATTTTTGTTTTTATTTATTGCATACTAATTGTGGTTGCAAGTTACTTAAGTAAATATGTCTTATGGTGTTTAATATAAGTTAAAAAGTGTAATGCATTTTTTTTATTTAAGTGTATTATTGAATCAAAAAATATGAAAATGAATCAATAATTATACTTTGTATCATGAAATAAAGAACTAAATATATATTTATTTGTAATATATATATATATATATATATATATATATATATATATATATATATATATATATATATATATATATATATATATATATATATATATATATATATATATATATATATATATATATATATATATATATATATATATATATATATATATATATATATATATATATATATATATATATATATATATATATATATATATATATATTTCGCTCCACGAATGCCGGGGAAGATTATAAGGCTGTCTGGGCGGTCCGAGTCACGAAGCCGGCGCTTCGCAAAAATATCCGCTCCCAGGATATTTTTGCGCTCCTGATCAAGGGTTCATCCCCGAAACGCGTCGTTTTTCCCGTTTTGCTGAATAAATCAGAGCGAAAAGCACTCGAGGTGTCCGAGTGGTTCTTTATGGTATTTAGAACCTGGGAGCGGATATATATATATATATATATTTATATTTCCTAAGGAAACCTATGGTTCTTCAGTGAATATATATATATATATATATATATATATATATATATATATATATATATATATATATATATATATATATATATATATATATATATATATATATATATATATTCACTGAAAGAACCATAGGTTTCCTTAGGAAATATAAATATATTACCTACTGGCTATCGCCAGTAGGTATATATAGTTAGAATTTTTTCTCTATGGGACTTTTGAAAATTCTATGTCTAATAACTTTGGCGTTTGTGGACGGAATCGGCTGAAATTTTCAGGAAAATGGCACATTTTGATTCTGAGCAGCCCCTGAAAATTTAGGGGGGTTTCGTCAAGGGGGGGCTGAGAAAAAAGGGGGTCCCGAAACGCGTTTTTCCCATTCATTTTTCCATAGGGCGGTTGGACTCACTTTTAGCTCGAACGGCTGAATGGATTTGCACGAAACTTGGCAAAATTGTAGGGACTGTTAGCCCGATGTGCCTTTGCTAGGTCTCAATATATGTGCTCCAGTAGTTTTTGAGAAATTAACGTTCAAACCAAGATATATATCTGTAACAGCGCTCTGGGCAGCGATCCGGTCCGCTTACTTTTCGCTTATCGGAACTTTGCGTGCAGAAAGCTGATTGGCTCTCCGGTGTCTGTCAACATTCTAAACAGTCCGGAGCGGACGCCATCTTGTCTCTCGGTAGGATCGAGAGAGAAGAAGAGGTGGAAAACGAAAGGGGAATTTAATGAAAGGGGGCAAGGTATCCCCCTCTTGACCCCCTAGGAATGTTGTTGGGGTTATTAAAGGGTCCCGTGGGGAAAATAAAAAAAAAATGATTTTTCACGGTAGAAGCGCGGCCGCGAACTGGTAGCGAAACGGGAATTCGCCATTTTGTGCTTCGTTAATTAAATTACTAGTTATAAGTGGGTGCGGGAGACGTATCCTAATCCCCTATGTTTCCTGAGGGTGGCTGAGGAGGCTGATATATGTTGATACATCTCTTCCAGCGGCTGTGCGTGAGCTTTTTTTTTTTTTTGCTGCGTGACAGTCCGGAGCGGCCGCCATCTTGTCTCTCGGTAGGATCGAGAGAGAAGAAAAGGTGAAAAACTAAGGGGGAATTTAATGAAAGGGGGCAAGGTATCCCCTCTTGACCCCCTAGGAATGTTGTTGGGGTTATTAAAGGGTCCCGTGGGGAAAATAAAAAAAAAATGATTTTTCACGGTAGAAGCGCTTCACGGGCCGCGAACTGGGCCGCAAACTGGTAGCGAAACGGGAATTCGCCATTTTGTGCTTCGTTAATTAAAGTACTAGGTATAAGGGGGTGCGGGAGACGTATCCTAATCCCCTATGTTTCCTGAGGGTGGCTGAGGAGGCTGATATATGTTGATACATCTCTTCCAGCGGCTGCGCCATCTTGCCTTTTTTCGAATGCCACAATTTTGTCGTGCACGGCAGCCATTTTAGATGCCAGGCTGGTCCCAGGCTATCACCTAACCCTGCGGATGTAGTTTATGGCCCCAGCTGTAGAGAATTCAGACATGCCAATCCTCCTGATTCAGGCGTGTGAGTACTGATTTCAGTGCTAGTCTCCCGCCTCCCGATTTCTGCAAGCAAAAACCCGGGGGCATATTACGAACAACTAGCGATAATTTTTGTCTCTAACTTGTTTAGAGACAAAAATTATCGCCGCACATCGGCGATTTTTATCGCAGATAAACCTTGCTATTATCGCAGAAAAGTCAGCGATATTCATGTATTATCGATCTAATGCTCTTAGCCATGTTATCCACCTCCCATTGGATAACATGGCTAAGAACTGCTCAGGGCAGGTGAAAAGTCAGCGATATTCATGTATTATAGATCTAATGCTCTTAGCCATGTTATCCACCTCCCATTGGATAACATGGCTAAGAACTGCTCAGGGCAGGTGTTAGATTTTGGAGATATTCGCGCTTAGCGCGAATATCTCCAAAAGTTGGTAATAGAAGGTAGCGATGTTAGGGACTGTTTCCAGTCGCTAACATCTTGGCACGCCACTTTGCATGTCATTAGTGATAAGTATCACTGACATGCAAAGCGGGGCCCAAGATGGTCGCTATCTCCTTTTAGCTGTCACTAACTGGTGTTAGCGACAGCTTGGTAATAGGGAAATAATTTTATCTCCGCTTTCATGGCTTTTAAAGCCAAAAAATAAACCCCCTTGATAATATGCCCCACGATTCCTTGGGGGTTTCAGCTGACAGGGCTTGGTATTGTGTTACATGGTAATTTTTCCATGAAACGTCAGAGGGTCGATGCAGGGGTTCTAGAAGAGGTGATAAACCATTTAAGCCTCATGAACAAGCGCATGGTCTTTTAAAGATTTGTGAAGTACTCGGGGCGGCGGTGTGTGTGTGCCCTCTTTCAGGAGCGGGCGGGGGGGCACTGCCAGCAACTTGCCAGGTCAGGTAGTGTTCAACACGTGCATCACCCTTTCTCTGCCTGCTATTGCGCTCCATGCTTCGGAAAGGTAAGAAAAAGAACGTGCATTTGAGTTTGAAATGTCCGATCCTGCAGCAGCACACTTCCAAAGCCCACACATGACAATAACCCGATTCAAGGCCCCATTCACCCGTTTTTAAAAAAATAGATAACACTCCAACAAAGTAAGGTTATAAAACTTTATTAACAACTAACTTTAACGAACGGAACAAAAACTAAAAACATTTAAACATTTCTCAACACAAAAAGCAACAATGGTTAGAAGCTGTCTTTTGTGCGAATAGTCCCAAGGCAGCACAACGTGCAGAGTTCTGGACGGCACCCAGGTGATGTCGCCTGGGTGCCGCACTGGTTTAGGGATCCTACAATGCTGCTCCGAAAATTGGCGTGGGGCGTCCCGGGTGGGGCGGGGGGAGGCCTCGTCAGTAGCGGTCTGTTGTGCGAATAGTCCCAAGGCAGCACAACGTGCAGAGTTCTGGACGGCACCCAGGTGATGTCGCCTGGGTGCCGCACTGGTTTAGGGATCCTACAATGCAGCACAGAAAAACAGCGTGGGGCGTCCCGGGTGGTGCGGGGGGAGGCCTCGTCAGTAGCGGTCTGTGTCCAGTGTCACATGGCTGACACAACATGTACGACAGGCACCCAGGTGATGTCCAGTAAACTGCCGCACTGGTTTTGGTACCCTACAATGCTGCTCCGAAAATTGGCGTGCGGCGGCCCGGGGGGGGGGGGGGCGTAGGGGAGCCGGCGTGAACGGGCCTCCCCAGGTGGCGGCCATCTAGCTGAGTTGCGCTCGCTCTTGCGGCCACAGCGTCTCGCTCACCATGTTGTTGAGTTGCTCCCACTCTTGCAGTGCAGCGATAGGCGGCTGCCACATGGCTCTTAAAATGGCGGACAGCTCCTCGGTTTTAGGCCTGGTCCACTGAAATGGTCCTGGGACACTTTGGAACTCGGACGCTTGCCTGCTAGGGCTTGGGCTCCATTCTCGAAAAGCGTCCCCTCAGCCGTGAAGATTGTATAAAAGTCTTGGGGGCCCCCGACTCCCGCAGGCTTCCGGTGGGGAGCGGCTGCCATGATTGCTCGCGGAATGACCACGACGGAGCCACGAGATGGTGGTGCTCTCATGCTGACGCCAGCTTCAGTCTGAATGATCCAGAAACAAGGTGGGGCTTTCATCGTTTGGGAAAAAAAAATGTTCTAAACCAATGAAAAGTGTTATTTTTAGGTCATATGACCAAGCCTTCCATCTTTAGGAAACCAAAAGTAAAATGAACCAATGAAAAGTTTTATAAACAAGTCACATGACCTGTTATGCGGCATAGGGCTACAAAAAGCGTAGAAAATCCGTTGGCACGTGAGGCGGCGTCAGTAGCGGACCGATGTGCGAATAGGCCGAAGGCAGCACAACGCGCCGAGATCCGGATGGCACCGAGGTGGTGTCCAGCAAATTGTCGCACTGGTGTGGCCATCCTACAATGCTGCGCCGAAAGACGGCGTGTCCAGCTGAGTTGCGGTCACTGTTGCGGTACAGTGACTCGAACGCGCCGAGATCCGGATGGCACCGAGGTGGTGTCCAGCAAATTGCCGCACTGGTGTGGCCATCCTACAATGCTGCGCCGAAAGACGGCGTGTCCAGCTGAATTGCGGTCACTGTTGCGGTACAGTGACTCGAACGCGCCGAGATCCGGATGGCACCGAGGTGGTGTCCAGCAAATTGCCGCACTGGTGTGGCCATCCTACAATGCTGCGCCGAAAGACGGCGTGTCCAGCTGAGTTTCGGTCACTGTTGCGGTACAGTGAGTCGAACGCGCCGCGATCTGGATGGCCCAGATGTTGTGTCCAGCAAGTTGCCGCACTGGTGTGGCCATCCTACAATGCTGCGCCGAAAGTCGGCGTGGGGTGCCCCGTTGGCTTATGAGGTGATGTCAGTAGTGGACCGATGTGTGAATAGGTCGGAACCAGCACAAGGCGCCAAGATCCGAATGGCAAGTCCTGGATGTTGAGTGCCTCAGTTGAGAGTTCTGAGCAGTGCTTGTAAGACTATCTGAAGTTTATTATAAGAATCAGAGTAAGTTGAAGACTGTCTGAAGCTTATTTGCACCTGCTGCAGCTTCACTAGGTCCGGCGGAACTTTTTGCCTTTTCCTTTCTGCTTTTTTTCCTACAATGCGTTTCATCTGAAGACACGACCAGGTCCCTGAATGTGTGCAGGGGGACGCTATTGATTGAATGAAAATGGCGGCTTGACACAAAGCTGATTCAAGTGTTACTGTTGGTGCTATACAGACAAAAATTGGTTTTCAGTTTGTACATTCTTCAGGTTTTTTTTTCCATCCAAGTCTGATTGAGAGTTTGTAGAAAAATGGCTTCAGATTTTCCACATACTACTCTTCAACATTCTTCCTAAATGTAACAATGTGAAACTCACTAGGAGAACGGCTGTTTCTGTTTCCTTTCAAAATGCTGCCAACAATATTTTCTGAATGGAAGACACCATCTTGTAGAATAAAGGGCCGAAAGGGGTTCTGGTCTGGCCGATGGTTGGTGGAGACATTTTGACTATATCTTGGACCTGCCCGGCCTCGCCCAAAATGGCGCCGGTATAAATGGGACTCGTAACTCCTTGCCCGCAAATGTATATCTAGAAAATGTTATTGTAAGTGGCCCTGTCGTATTTTAATTACAAAATGTACGTCCACCGATTCCGCAACTGTTAGACACCTTTGTTCTTGTCACCTAATGGCCCGCTCGTTACGTTCTTCTACAATGTAAATGTCTCCTCATCATATACGATTTCAGTTTGCTCCGTGGCCGGCCCACGTGGTTATAGGCCCGTATTTGTATACTGACATTTTCACAATAAAGGTTTTTAAAACAAAACACGGTAGTAGTATTTACATTTGTAAAGTTTTTACTTTTAGTGACTGTTTTCGAATCAGTAAAAGGCAAGTGAAATAAAGCAGTCCAATTACACGACGGATAAAAGGTATAATATGTAGGAACGCAGTAAAGATAAATGGTCAAGGGCAGTTGTGTTTTTCATGTCTGCAACATAAAGTGATCGATAAGAATCTGATAATCAGGCGTATCGGCGACTAAGACAGCAGGCCGAATCTCTTTTACTCAACGGCTCCGTCATGGAAGGAAGAAACGCCCTTTTTCTCGAAAAAGGAATATATTTTACTTGCAAGACAGTTGTAAATTTTCCGGGAAAGTACATTAGCCTGGAATATTATAACATGTGTTTGAAAAAAAAATATTGTTCGAAAATAATAAAAAGCGTAATTTTTAGGTCATATGACCAAGCTTTTCATCATTAAATTAACAAAAGTAAAATGAACCAATGAAAAGTTTTATTAACAAGTCACATGACCTGTTATGCTTACGTTACGCGCTGCGCGCCGCGCCTCGGATCACTTCCGGGTGCGCTAACGCGGCGTGTCATAAAACGCATTACGCGACAACGTAGGTCAAGAATATAGTCTAAATGTCTCCACCAACCAGCGTTCAGAACACAACCCCTTTCAGCAGTCCAAAAAGTTCTGTTAAATGACAACAGAGGGGACAGGCAACAAGAACCATCAGTCAAAGAGGGGAGGGCAAGTTCTTCTCTTCCGGGTCATGTTGGGGCGCTACCGGAACTGATCGAATTGGTAGTCTATAGTGTTTCTGGATGTTTCAGACTAAAGCTGGCGTCAGCATGAGACCACTACCATCTCGTAGCTCCGTCGTGGCCATTCCACGAGCAATCATGGCAGCCGCTCTCCACCAGAAGCCTGCGGGAGTCGGAGGCCCCCAAGACTTTTGTAGAATCTTCACGGCTGAGGGGACGCTTTTCGAGAATGGGACCCAAGCCCTAGCAGACAAGCGTCCGAGTTCCAAGGTGTCCCAGGGCCATTTTAGTGGACCAGGCCCAAAACCGAAGAGCCGGCCGCCATTTTGAGAGTCCTGTGGCAGCCGCCTATCGCTGCAGCGCAAGAGCGGGCGCATCTCAACTACATGGTGAGCGAGACGCTGTAGTCGCAAGAGCGGGCGGTAAACAGCTGAATGGCGGAAGAGGCACAGTGTAGCAAAAGCGGGCGGAATGGCAACTAAAACGATAAAGGGGCGCCCCACTACAGCTTGTCTTCAGGTCAAACGGATTGTGGGACAAGGTCCAGAATTGAAGAGTCATCAAAAGGCAAAAAGTTCCGCCGGACCCCGGGAGCCGGCCGCCTATGTCGGGGGCGATCTCAGGCTACACCAGTGCTATAAGACTTGGGGAGGGTGTCGGAGCCAAGCGTCTTCTCCGAGTCCATGGCCATCACAACGCCCCTGAGGGGCCTCCGTCAAGCTGTTTAGGAAGGTAACATATCACATTGTTTTCTAATGCAGTCAGGTCCACAAACGACACTCACTTACTTTGAGAATAGTGAAGCTGCAGTAGGTGGAAATAAGCTTCAGACAGTGTTACAAGCACTGCTCAGAACTCTTAACTATGGCACCCAACATCCAGAACTTATGCTATTTGAGAATGGTAGTGACATCGAAGCATCTCAGGGACCAAAACCATTAACGTACTTTCACGTATGAAAATCTTACTTGGGGAGGGGGCAGGAGCGAAGCGCCCCCTCCCAGTCAGCGCCACCACACCGTATGTTGAAAATCTGAAGCCATCGTTCTACAAAGTCAACCAAACTTGGATTGAAAAATCTAGAAAAATGTACAAACTGAAAACCAGTTTTGGTCTGCATAGCATCAGTAGCAACGCTTGAGTCAGCTTTGTGTCAAGCCGCCATTTTGATTCAACAAAGCACAGGCATTGAAAAAGGCTGAAATTCAGAACTCTAAACTATGGCACCCAACATCCAGGAGCTTGCCATCCGGATCTTGGAGCCTTGTGCTGTTTTCGATCTATTCACACATCGGTCCACTACTGACATCATCTTATAAACCAACGTTATGTAAATAGTTTTTTAATAAAATGTTTTACCCTGTTTCTTTGCTGGTGTGTTGTCTATATTTTTAATATTTGCATAGGGTTTGTCGTTATTTTGTGCGGGATGGGTGATGGAGCCGAGCTGTCTTGCAGCCCTCATGGTGTGGAGCTCAGTTCATCTCACTATTTTCGTATTTCTCATGAAGGGTTGTTCCTAATATTTCTATTTTAGCGAGGTCAAAAAGAGATCCAATTAGTGGCCTACTGATTTTGCTCGATTACTTTTATTTTTTTACACGATTTTTCACTATCTGCAAAGACTAAACAGAGTATTGCGACTTTGTGCTTGTTTGTAAATAGAGAATGATCCAAAGAGAACCAATTCTAAAACAGTAAATGCTTGGACAACAATCAATCAAATGGAGAGACAAGCAGGCACGACGGATTACAACGGGGGTAAAGGCCTGCGTTAACTACCCTTCAGTATCTGCAAAGAGAGAGTACTACTAAGACAAAAGAGGGGAGGGGGGGGGGGGGTGCAGCGTTCAAAGCACATCAGCGTGCATAAATACGAAAATGTTTTTATCTATCACGTACTTGACATTTTAAAGCTTTTCATATTTGCTATTAAAAAACCAATGAAATTCACAGAAAAAACCATAGGTTATAGTGGATATATAGTTAGGAATTTGCATTTAGAAAACCTTGAAAATTCAATGAAAAAACCATTGGTTTTAGGCCATATATAGTTAGGAATTAGCATTTACAAAACCTTATTTTACTCGCATAAAACCATTGAAATTCCATATATAGTTAGAAGCGCTAACTATATATCGCGCACCCGCAATCCACTGCTGATGATGTCACATATTACATCATTCATGACATGGTCAGTGACATCACTGATGACATCACTGATGACATCTCAAATGACATCACTGATGACAACTCAAATGACATCACTGATGACATCTCAAATGACATCACTGATGACATCACTGATGACAACTCAAATGACATCACTGATGACATCTCATTTGTCATCACTGATCACATCACTCATGTGATAATACAATGAAACTCTTCAGACTCTAATATAACCTTACATACACTCAGTATAAACAGACACTCACAGACTGTCACTCATCCATGGAGTTACTCACACACCTAGTCAGTCATGCAAAGAATCAATCACACCTCCATTTCCTCAACTATAAAGTTATACACATCTTACTTATTGAAACATATAATAACACATATTTATTCTCTTATATAATCCCTGATACAAGCTCACAGTGATCGATACAGCCACTCACACATTCACTGGCTCTTATGTTCAGTTATTTATATATCTCAACTCTCACATGTATTGTGTTTTACATACGTACTTACTTGCACATGTAGCAATGAGAAATCCATTCACTCACCAACACACCCATGCATAGTCAACCGCCCATATAGCTATTTCCACATGCACTCTTGAACTCATACTCCTAGTGAATCAACTGCTTACACATCTATGCACAGAGTCACGCACCTCCCAGCCACCCACACACACACTCAGCCTCCCATTCAAATACTTGGGCAACCAATCAATAACCCATATGGCCACTCTTATAGCTACTGATCAACACATGCAGCAGCTTACACAACAACAAACATACTGATGCACAAATTAAGACAGTTTAGTCACTAACCCATGCACTCAGTGAGACACATTTAATCACTCACTCATACAGTCAGTCATGCACCTACTAAATTCTTCATCCAGACACTTATACATCCACTCATTCTTCAATATGTGAAACATATTTAAACTTTACAGACACATATAATCACTGGATGTTGTGATCAGTGATGTCATCAGTGATGTCATTTGAGATGTCATCAGTGATGTCATCAGTGATGTCACTGACCATGTCATGAATGATGTAATATGTGACATCATCAGCAGTGGATTGCGGGTGCGCGATATATAGTTAGCGCTTCTAACTATATATGGAATTTCAATGGTTTTATGCGAGTAAAATAAGGTTTTGTAAATGCTAATTCCTAACTATATATGGCCTAAAACCAATGGTTTTTTCATTGAATATATATATATATATATATATATATATATATATATATATATATATATATATATATATATATATATATATATATATTACCTACTGGCGGTCGCCAGTAGGTAGTTATAGTTAGGATTTTTTTCAATGTTAAATCTGAAAATTCTATTTGGAATAACTTTGGCGCCGGTTGACGAATCTGCCTGAAAATTTCCTCAAAATGGCCTCGCGGCGTTCCGGTCCTTCCCTGAAAGTTTGGGGGGGATTCATCAAGCGGGGGCCGAGATAAAAGGGGGGTCCCAAAACGCGTTTTCCCCATGTTAATTTCCATAGGGCGGTCGATTTCACTTTTAGCCCGAACGGCTGAATGGATTTCCACCAAACTTGGCAAAATTGTAGGGACTGGTAGCCCGATGTGCCTTTGCTATGTCTCAAGATATGTGCTCCAGTGGATTTTGAGTAATTAAGGTTCAAAAAAATATATATATCTATAGCCGCGCTCCGGTACGCGCACCGGTACGCGCACCGGGCGCTTACCGCGACTTGCGCGCAGAAAGCTGATTGGCTCTGGGATGTCTGTAAACATTCTAAACAGTCCGGAGCGGCCGCCATCTTGTGTCTCGGTAGGATCGAGACACGAGAGGTGGCCAAAACAAAGAGGGAAATGACCATAAGGGGGCAGAGTAGACCCCCCTTGACCCCCTAGGTTTGATGTGGGGGCCATAAAAGGGCCCCGCGGAGCATAAAAAAAATTTTTAAAAAATTTGATTTTCGCGGGGTGAGCGCCCGGTACGCGCACCGGTACGCGCACCGGTAAGCGTACCGGGGAGTGTACCATGGGGAAAAAGAATGACAGTTTTAAAAGTAGCTGTTTAAAAAAAAAATGTTTTGTTGTTTTTTTTTATACATACACATACATATATATATAAATGCATATGCATATATATATATGCATATATGTGTATATGTGTGCGTGTAGAGAGAGGTAGAGAGGTAGAGGTGTAGAGGTAGAGAGGTAGAGAGGTAGCGGTAGAGAGGTAGAGATTAGTAGAGAGAGAAGGAGAGAGAGGTAGAGAGGTAGAGAGTAGAGAGTGAGTAATAGAGAGTAGAGAGTGAGTAGTAGAGAGTAGTAGAGAGCAGTAGAGAGAGTAGCAGAGAGTGAGTAGTAGAGAGTAGTAGAGTGAATAGTAGAGTGAGTAGTAGAGAGTAGTAGAGTGAGTAGTAGAGAGTGAGTAGTAGACAGTAGTAGAGAGTAAGTAGTAGAGTGAGTAGTAGAGAGCAGTAGAAAGTGAGTAGTAGAGAGTAGTAAAGAGTGAGTAGTAGAGAGTGAGTAGTAGAGAGTGAGTAGTAGAGAGTAGTAGAGAATGAGTAGCAGAGAGAATAGTAGTGAGTAGTAGAGAGTGAGTAGTAGAGTGAGTAGTAGAGACTAGTAGAGAGAGAGTAGTAGAGAGTGAGTAGTAGACAGTAGTAGAGAGTGAGAAGTAGAGAGTGAGTAGTAGAGAGTAGTAGTCAGTAGTAAAGAGTGAGTAGTAGAGAGAGTAGAAGAGAGTGAGTAGTAGAGAGTAGTAGATAGTGAGTAGTAGGGAGTAGTGAGTAGCGAGTAGTAGGGAGTGAGTAGTAGAGAGAGAGTAGTAGAGTAGTAGAGAATGAGTAGTAGACAGTGAGTATTTGAGAGTAGTGGAGTAGGAGAGAGTAAGTAGTAGAGAGTAGTGGAGAATATTCCAAAGTTTGGCACAGCACCACTTTCACAATGAGTCCAATCAAATCATATCACTTAGAGTCCTTATTGAAGCGCTGAATCTTGGTGTATATTCAAATGCTTTTATTTTCCTTAAGTTTATGTACCACAGCCAGCCGAAAGGTTTCGTTCTGTACAACAGAACTTCTTCAGGGCGTTCTTATTTCCTTCAAGTTATGTCGGTATCCAGTTGTCATATAACTAGATATTTCTTCCAAATGTTAGACGAGACATAAGTATATTCTTATTCAAAGTGACTAGGTATCACTTTTACCCACACAATTCGGGCAGACTTGAGTAATTTATAGCATCCTCAAAGTCAGTCTTTCAAAAATTCCAAAGTATAGGACATGATAATCCAAATCCAAATGTTTCTCAAGAAAAGTAATTTACAATCGTTCGGAATATCGGTGTTTGGGCAGATATGATCCAGGGACCCCCAGTATGCAAGGGGAATTAGTCCCCCCTCTACAAACGCGCCAGTGGCCTGCATTGCAGAGAGGTGTAACAAGGGTGTGGCCTCATTACACTTCTCTGCAATGCAGCTCCCTCGCGCATACTGGAGGCTCCTGGTGGACCAGTTGACCCCAGGGACCCCCAGTATGCAAGGGGAATTAGTTCCCCCTCTGCAAACGCGGCAGTGGGCTGCGTTGCAGAGAGGTGTAACAAGGGGCATAGTCTCATTACACCTCTGCAATGCAGCCCCTGGCGCATACTGGAGGTTCCAGGTGGGCTAATTGGCCCCCAGGGGCCCCCAGTATGCAAGGGGAATTAGTTCCCCCTCTTCAAACATGCACGGGGGCTGCGTTGCAGAGAGGTGTAAAAAGGGTTGTGGCTTCATTACACCTCTCTGCAATGCAGTCCCCTGGCGCATACTTGAGATTCCTGGTGGGCTTTCAGGTCTTATATAGTTAGGAATTAGCATTAAAAAAACCTTTGAAATTCACTGAAAAAACCATAGGTTTCACACCAGTTATAGTTAGGAATTAGCATTTAAAAAACCTTTGAAATTCACTGAAAAAACCATAGGTTTCACACCAGTTATAGTTAGGAATTAGCATTTAAAAAACCTATTAAATTCACTGACAAAACCATAGATTTCACACCATTTATAGTTAGCTGGAAATTTTACTGACATAAAACCATTGAAATTCCCACGTTATAGTTAGTTGGACTCACTATAACTTGCGCGCCTGTAATGCACTGCTGATGACGTCACATATTACATCACTCATGACATGGTCAGTGACATCACTCATGACATCACTGATGACACCATCCTTGTGACAGAGTGACAGACCTAATTTCAGTGTAATGTAACGCTTGAAACACATATTCAAAAATAGAAACAAACATTTTCAAAAAAATGGAGATACCCAAACCAGTAACAACAACCAATTTAGTAATTCCACCATCTATATACACATCCACTCATTCACCAACAGTTCTATATAGTCACTCATATATATACTCACTCATCATATGTAGTGATACACCTATACATCCTGTTACACATCAGCAGTCATCCAAAAGTTACTCACACACATACTCACACATGCAAATAAACTATTGAACATCCATTTATTTGCATATACATTTATACACACACTACCACCTTACTTCTAAGGAAACTTACCCATACTTACTCTCTTAAACAATCACTTATAGAAACACATACTTATTTAAACAGGAACTCCTACAATCTTTCACTATATATACTATACTCACTTATATACATCAATACTCACATATACTAGATTAAAACATATGTCGTTACTAATGAAGACACTAGTGAGACAGTCATTCACTCACTAACACACACATATACACACTCATCCACCCATACAGTCCTGCACATATGCTGTCTTCAAAACACATACAAACAGTGAGTCAGTCACCAACCCCTGCAGCCACTTATACACAAAGAGAAACACTGATACAAACATTTAAATATTTAAACAATACTCGCTAATATATGTATTCACTAAGATACACGTAATAAGCCAGTTACCCAACCAATTTTTTTTTTAAAAAACATCCATTTACACACTTATTTAAACATTTATTCTTCCATCGACCTTTACAAATACATATATAAAACAAATTTATTTTTCAGAAAGACACACATTCACTGGATGGTGTCATCAGTGATGTCATGAGTGATGTCACTGACCATGTCATGAGTGATGTAATATGTGACGTCATCAGCAGTGCATTACAGGCGCGCAAGTTATAGTGAGTCCAACTAACTATAACGTGGGAATTTCAATGGTTTTATGTCAGTAAAATTTCCAGCTAACTATAAATGGTGTGAAATCTATGGTTTTGTCAGTGAATTTAATAGGTTTTTTAAATGCTAATTCCTAACTATAACTGGTGTGAAACCTATGGTTTTTTCAGTGATATATATATATATATATATATATATATATATATATATATATATATATATACATACATACATATATATATATATATTCACTGAAAGAACCATAGGTTTTAGGAATGTTATAGCTAGCCAGACATTTCACTCATAGAAAACCATTGGAATTCCTCTGTTATAGTTAGTTGTACTACTGTAACTCTTGCGCCCGCAATCCACTGGTGATGATGTCATATATTACATCATTCATGACATGGTCAGTGACATAATTGATGACATCACTGATGACATCTCAAATGACATCACTGATGACATCATCCAGTGAATGTGGTTTGGTTCCATATTTAAATATGTATTATATATATAGCAATCTGCATTGAAGAATGAGTGGATGTATAAGTGTCTAGAAGGTCGATTTAGTAGCAGTGTGATTGACTATTTACTTGACTAATTTATAGTGTCTCACTAAATATATTGGATAGTGACTAAACTGTGTGAGTCTGTATTACTTTCTCAGTTGTCGTCTAAACTGCTGCACCAATTAGTTACTAGCTACGTGAAAGTCTATATTAGTTATTGGTTAGTTAACTGATTATTTGTATGGGAGAGTGAATCTGTGTGTGGTTTAGTGGGGTGGTTTGTGACTGCCCAAAGATGTGTCAATAGTTGATTCAGTAGGTATTTGATGTTAAGACTACATGTTTTAACCCCTTTGCTGCGGGGGTTAATCCCCCGCTGTGCTAGGGGGAGGGGGGCGCGCACAGCGCTCCCATGCTCATGACGAGCTGAGCTCGTCATGAGCTACGGCGCTCCTGTTCTCATGACGAGCTCAGCTCGTCACAAGTGTATTGCCTCCCGTGGAACGCTCAGCACAGCAGGGGAATTCTCCCCGCACCTGAGCGTTCCACGGGCCATGACGAGCTGAGCTCGTCATGACCACCGGAGCGCCGTGGCTCATGACGAGCTGAGCTCGTCATGAGCATTCAAGATGATAATACTTGTTTGGGTGAGTGAATAGGTATATGGATGTGCTGATGAGCAAATATATCTCTCAATGGTACATGTCCAACAAACTAGAATAATAAAAGGCAGTGTATGTGACTTTTGTTGTACATAAATAAGTATACATAAGACTCAGTGATTGCATGAGTGACTGTATGGATAACTGTATACTTGTAATAGTAATTTTATAACACACTAAGGGGGTCTATAGGAGGACGGGCGGACTATCAGATTATGGGACCGCCCGCCATAAGGGCGGGGGTCCCATGGGGGGTATTCGGATGCTCCCGCCACCGTGGCGGGCGCATACTGCATTTTTAACATTGTGGGGGGCGGTGCTCTCAGCACCGCCCGCCACAATGCTAAAAATGCATGAGATGCATTTGCATACACAAAGCGGCAGGCACCGCGCAGTGCCTGCCGCATTGTGTATGCAAATGCAGTGGGGTACTCCCCATATGCATCCCCACCTTGCCTTCACCATGGGGGCCCGCAGGGGGCCCCCAAAGTGAAGACTGCCTTTCTTTCAGTGGCGGCATTGCCGCCACGGAAAGGCATTCCCCAAAGCCCATACTAATATGGCTGGCGGTGTCTGATAGACACCGCCACCATATTAAACCTTTTCCGCTAGGCGACCGGGGCGGAAAAGCGGCGGACGGTCTTTCCATCTGCCGCGGTCCCCCCGCCATAATAATATGGCGGGGAAAACGGGTGGCGGGCGGTTGGAGGCCCGACAAGGATGTCGGGCGGATCGCCACCGCCCGCATGGCAGTGGCAATCTGCCCGAAATCCTAATGGGCCCCTAAGTATGAGTTACTATGTATGTGATTAAATGAAGTGGTGTTTGTATAAGTGTGTAGCTCAGTAAATATAAGTGTGATCCATTGTTTGCATAAGTGAGCAGGATGACTGTATAAGTAAATAGGATGTGTGCTGGTGTGTAATGTCAATATAGGTGTTTAAGTATATTTCATAGTGTTCTATTGCTCATTGACAGCATGTATGAGTGAATTTATAGATAATTGATTACATGTTTGTGTAGATCTAAGAATGACTGAGTGGGGGTTTAGATACTTGTATTACTGTATCAATGGATTCAAATATGGTACTCTATATTTTACAGAGAGTTACAGTTAGTACAACTAACTATAACAGAGGAATTTCAATGGTTTTGTATGAGTGAAATGTCCAACTAACTATAACATTCCCAAAACCTATATTTTTTTCAGTGAATTTCTAAGGTTTTTTAAATGCTAATTCATAACTATAACCTGCCTGAAATCAATGTTTTTTTCAGTGAATTTCATAGGTTTTTAAATGATAATTCCTTATTATAACCTGCTTGAAACCTATGGTTTTTTTCAGTGAATTTCAAAGGTTTTTTAAATGACAATTTCTACTTATTATGTTGAACACTTTCCCATATTTTGAACCACGCGCTGGCTGCACGACTCATAATCTGTACGGTGGGTGACTCCAGCGCCTTTGATGCACAACTTCTACGCATTTGGGACTCAGCATTAATTTTCCACATCACGAGCTACTAGCATACAACTCCCCATGTGGAAAAGCAATCTTGATTTTGACAGAGAGAACAGATTTCCTTGCTATGGGAGGGCGGATGGACACCCCGGAACACTGCAGGAACCGGCCCTCCTACAATACATAAAGCCCCGGAAAATGGTAGTCCCCGGGGCTTTGGAGACCTTACCTCCCCCCCTGCCTAGCCATACTTTTTTTTGTAGCCCCAGTGGGTAACGGGGCCCTCAAGTGCTCCAGGAGGGGAGCCACATAGTCCCCCTCCCACAATACATAAACCCCCTCGGCTTTCAGGACTTTCGACCCCTCCCCCCACCATTTTTTTCTTTTTAGCACTGGGGGCTGGCAATCCCCGAAGCTCTGGGCCCCACATAAAATTAAATAATTTTGCCCCCGGAATTTAACCCCCCGGAGAAGAGTTATTTAAAAAAAACTCCTTTTTATTTATTTTACGGCACAGTCCACGCACCCTACACGCATCCCGTTTAAATATAAAAATGTGGACCCTGGGGGTCCTTCTAGGACCCCTAAGTAGGTCTACAGGGTAAAATTATTTCTACCCTGCCCCCTTTCTCCCTTTTGAACACATATTCCACTGACTTCCTCAGCCTCGCTTCTACTGAGGCACAAAATGGCTGCCAACAGTTCCTGGTTTTGAATGTTTACAACCGCTTGACAGCCAATTAACATTGAGCGCGTGATCAAAAGACGGTGCACTTATGCTATGATGCCTCGCACAATCCGCGGATCCACTGCGCCCATAGATATATAAATGACTTTAACTGTAATTTTCTCAGGAACTACTGAACAGATTGACACAATATAAGCAAAAGGCACAAGTCGGAAATGAGGACTACCTCTCTGCCAAATTTGGTGTAATTCCGTTCAGCCGTTCGGGCTATAGCCGTGGCTAAAGGTCCTATCGGAAATTGCATGGGGAAAACACGTTTTGGGACCCCCCTTTTTTCTCGGCCCCCGCTTGACCAATCACCCCCTCAGGGAAGGAGCGGAACTGAGCTGGCCAAAAGTTTGGAAAATTTCAAGAAGGTTCCTCAATCGACACCAAATTTATTGCCGATAGAATGTTGTGGATTTCCTATGGATAATAGGTCCTAACTATAACTCCGGGTTAGAGGTAGCCCGGTTATCCAAATACCTCACTGTACAACAAAGTACAGATGCAGTCCACAAAGGAATAACGTCCACAGTCCAGAAGTCTGCTCATAGCTGAGTTTATTTCCGCATTTAAAGCCAAAGAAAACATATATATATATATATATATATATATATATATATATATATATATATATATATATATATATATATATATATATATATATATATATATATATATATATATATATATACACATATATATATATATATATATTTATATATATTTTTTTTTTTATTGCAATGTGGTCTATTGGCAGGATCGCTCTGCAGCGGGTGCCGGCGTTGGGCGAGACCAGTGGCCAAAGTCAATTATTCCCCTAAAATTCACTCACCATATCAGTGAACAATCAGTTGATTTTTTAGATGTAAGGGTATATCACAAACTGGGCAAAATTGCAACCACCCTTCATAGAAAGATCACTGCAGGCAACGCAACTCTGCACGCCAGCAGTTCTCATCCGCAGCACACTATAGAAAACATCCCCTATGGAGAACTGCTCCGTCTAAAAAGAATTTGCAGCAGTGAGGATGAACTAGAGAGATGCACTAATGAAGCACTTAGCAGATTCAGGAGGAGAGGGTATCATGCAGACACCTTAAAGAGGGCAGTTCAAAAGGTCAATAGTAAATCTAGGGAATGCCTTCTTCAGCAGAACAGTGATAAACCAACCACCGAAACGAATTCTGCAGAATCTGAATTAAGATTCATCACACCGTACAGTTGCCAGAATAGGAAAATTAGATCAATCCTTACTAAGAGCTGGCCGATACTACAAACTGACAATGTGATAGCATTTGACCTCCCTGACAACCCTAAAATCACTTTCAGGAGAGGACCAACCCTCCGAAATCATGTTACCAATGCGTTTCCCGAAATCCTCAAACCGAAAAATTGGTTCCCGCAACATCAGGGCTTTTTTAAATGCTCTAGTTGCCGGGCATGCAGGTTTGGTGTAAACACCAGTACTTACATGACTCCCTTCAGTCCCACGCCTGTCAAAATCAAAGGCAAATATGATTGCAGAACGGAGTTTGCTGTGTATGTCCTGACGTGTACTTGCGGCCTGCGGTACGTTGGAAGTACTCGGCTTGCGGTGCACGCCAGGATTTTACAGCATCTCCGGGCAATTGTAAATAATGATAATGCCTACCCAGTGGCGAGACATTTCAAGAGTGTCCACAATAATAATTTGGAAAGTCTCAGCTACTTTGTCCTTACCTCTGTGCCTCGTCCTCGTAGAGGAGGAGACAGAGACAAACTACTCCGCCAACTGGAATCCAGAATGATATTAGAGTTAGACACTAAGGTCCCGAATGGGTTGAACACCACTGAGGACCTATATCATTTCCTATAAAGTCACTATACCTTATATACACAAGCCTCAACATAATATCTGGTATCAGGAGGCGTTGTGTATCTTTTTGCCCAAAGATTTATTAATGAAGTCCGCCTCCCCATGCAGACCACTATAATTAATTCACTAAAGTTAATTAATAATTGTATATACACCCCTTTTTCTGTTTTTTAGTAAGTTGTCTTACTTTCCTTCACCTCGCCCCTTGTATATATTTCACGTTTGAACTTTGAATCAAATTTACCATCACTGTATGGTGAAATATGATGCATGTAAAACTACCATATTCAAAGTCAAACAATAATTCATGATTTTGTTTATTTATCTTTATATGTTGTTACTCACTAGATGTTGGGGACACAATCCCAGTAATTTTGTTGGGATAATTACACTATCAGACGTAGGAAAACTGTTTGGGAAAATAGAGGCTGCCATCAGTAGTTTGATGTCCTCTTAGCCAGCACAGTTAGGTGGGGTTGCCATCTTTTTCTAACGATGTCCCCATCTACTTATAAACAGGGTATGAATTATTTGATTTTCAGGTAGTTTTGTATATATTTGTACAGTATTTATTGAGTATCAAAATATCGTCCACTGAACATAGTTTCCCCAACACAGATGTACATATGAAATATGGTCGTTTGTATATAGAGTAAACTGACGACAATTATTTGTACATATATGAGTGACAATAATCTTTATAGGTGTATATGTATATTCCTGTACAGATTTTGAGTAATCAATAGTGTCAACATATTTAATTTAAAATTTGGGTTAGTTCGTGACATAATCATGATATTTACTTTATTCAATTTATTTCTTTACTGTTGATATATATAAATGATAGAATCTGTACTACTTTTGTCCTTGAAAACTTTGAGAAATTTGTGACATTAGGCATTTATGCGGTTAGAATCTATGTCATTATTTTACTTAAAATGAATTTATTCAGAAATCAAATTTTTACTGTGTGTCAGGCAATTTTAAGTCACATTAATTTCATGTGTCTTCATTTCCCTCTTTTCCCGAACAATTGCCAGAATATATGTAGTGATAGTATGTTGTCCATGTCTATAGGTGTCACATGGTTTGCACACGCAGTTTAAAAAGTTCAGGTGTGAGGGGTTTTAATTGACTGTGATCAAGGGCATCCCGCCCGAAACGCGTCAGTTTTCTTTCTCTGTTAAGCGTTGCTTAATAAAACTCTTGCCTGAATACTGGATTCGTGGAGTTGCCTGCTTTCCTGGGGATCCGGGGCGGCAGTCTTGCTTCTTGTTTTCGAGATATATATATATTTATATATATATTTTTTTTTATTGCAATGTGGTCTATTGGCAGGATCGCTCTGCAGCGGGTGCCGGCGTTGGGCGAGACCAGTGGCCAAAGTCAATTATTCCCCAAAAGACGCCGCACACAGCAACTTCAATTTGAATGTTTATTCAGTGCCCAGTCTGACACACCAACGCGTTTCAGCCTTGCCGCCTTGCTCATTGGGAATAAATAAATATATATATATATATATATATATAATATATATATATATATATATATATATATATATATATATATATATATATATATATATATATATATATATATATATATGATCAAAGGGTACAGGGATGTTATAGTTAGGATATAGAATTTGAAAAACCTTAGAAATTCACTGGAAAAAACAAAGGTTACAGGGACGTTATCAATAGGCTAAGATTTCACTCGTACAAAACCAGTGAAATTCAGCAGTTATAGTTACTTGAGCTAATTATATAACTTATGACCCGGAAAGCTCTGCTTCTGATCTAACATATTACATTATTCATGAATGACCTGGACAATGAATTCACTGATGATGTCACACCTCGCCCTTGCACAGACACTTGCTGCTCCTGAGGACGCTTTTTCTCCCACCTCATCGTCGAAGCATGGAACACCCTCCCCCTTCATCTCCACACCGCACCTTTGCTGACCTACTTCAGGAAGACCCTTAAGATCTAGTTCTTTGACTGATACCTGCAGCACAGCACCTGGATACCCTCTGGGGTGGTTAGCTGCACTATACAATTACTACTTGATTGAAAATCGTTCATTCTGGACCAAAATCTAGTTTCCTGCAAAATTTGGTGTAATTATGTTCAGGGGTTCGGGCATGATGATAAACCCATTTTGAGACCCCCCTTTTTCTCGGCCCCTGCTTTCCAGACAGCAACTGAAGTGAGTGGCAAACTAGTTTTGAACATTTTGTGAAGATTCGTCAAACGGCGCCAAAGGTATTAGCAAAAACAAAAAACGCTCTAAGGAAACTACATCCTAACCATAACTGGTGACCACCATTGGGTAATTAATACATATATTTATATTTGTATATAAGATATATATATATATATATATATATATATATATATATATATATATATATATATATATATATATATATATATATATATATGTGTGTGTGTGTGTGTGTGTGTGTGTGTATGTATATATATATATGTATATATATATATATATATATATATATATATATATATATATATATATATATATATATAGTTATCTACTTCTTTTCTGCATAATTTATGTGGCACGCTAAGACTGAAAGGGTTTTGTTTTGACCTATACTGGTGCTCCCTTGTGTCTGGACAAAGCTAAACCTCTCTGAAGGGCCATAATAATAGTCAAACATGTGTCACTGGTTTCTTTTATCAATTCCAGCTTGGCTTGGATGATATTTTACCAATCCAAAGCTGTAATGCTGTGCCTGTAGTGGTTAAATGCTTTTGTCATTTTACAGCTCGGCATAGATGGCACAGTGCTAATTCTAAGCTTAAAAACTGCTCTAGGAATGGCAAAAGACGTTGTCCCTTTCTAGCTCAGCGTGGTTGGCACTGTGCTAATCCTATGCTTAAAATGTTTGCTAGAAAAATATACATTTGAGGTAATCAGATTCAGAATGTCTCTGGTGTTTTAGGGTGTTCTATACAGGAGCTGCTCTCCACTTAAACTTGGGAACCACCTAGAGTTCTCTTCTTTTTTTTGCATAATTTATGTGGCACTCTAAGCCTGAAAAGGTATTGTTTTAATATATATATATATATATACATGGTGTGTGATGATGTGTACGTTCTCCTATGAAATTAAATGACACGGCCACCAGCAGCAGCCACGTCATCCCACCATATTTTAAAATTTTTGCTTTTGGCCAAACCTGCACAGCATCGACAAACAGCATTGGCAAAGCTAAAAGGTGAGGTAGACTGTTTCCTTTACCCAGTTACATGCTGTGACAGGATACAAGTTAAATGACATATACTCATCTTTAAAGGGCAGAGGAGGCGGCGTGGCCACCGTTTTAAAAGATATTTGGGAACTTCGGCTAGGGGACTCCTCTGCGTGGGGTAACTGTGAGGTGCTTGATTTTAGCGTGCGCTTCTCAGCACACTTCACTCTGGGGGCCTCTCTGATCTATAGACCTCCTGGCCCCACGGGTCCCTTCCTTCACAGCTGTGGGGATGCCATTGCTGTCAGGGCAGTTAGGATTACGCAATATCAGATCTTGGGGATCTCAGCATCCACCTGAACTGCCCTGATACCAGAGATGCGGCTGACCTTTTGGATATTTTCCACTTGGCTCAACTTGTCCAGCATGTCCGTCTCCCTACTCACCAGGCGGACCATCTTTTAGACCCTATTTGTTCCAATTTCCCCCTCCTCATAGGAGATCCCTGCCTCGTGCCCTGGTCCGATAATTTTTTATCTCACTTTTCCTGGGCGTTATCCAGTGCTGTCGCTCCCCGGACTTTCCCCTACCAGAAGTCCGCCCTTGGCAGGATTGTCCCTGTGAAATTTAAACTGGCTCTTGATCACTCCAGACCCGCTTTGCCTGAAGTACTGGAGGAGTGTCTGTCCGAGTTCTCTACTTGGGTTGCCAACTTATTGCTAGTGGTAGGTGCATACATACCCATACTAGTAATGCGCCTTCCAACAATAGCTTACTGAAATCTTGTCAGAAAAGGACCAAATGCACATAACTCATAATCATAAAAGTGACTCATTTTCTGTGATTACGTACCCACTTCCTGATATAACCCTTTCAGACGTAAATCTAATAAGTGATAGATAGCGAAACTTTAATTAATTATAACTACTTGTGATGCCTTATGCAGTTCTCCATTTCACCCTTTTCTACTTATGGTGCCTTTAACCCGTTTAGCGGGTCGAACATTCCGCCCCAGTGCGGACGTTCGATCGTGCTAACGGGATTCGGACGTCCAACGGTCGTGCGCAGCACCAGCGAGGTAGTGCACGCGACGACCGTTGGACGTTCGAAGCACAGAAGGGGTTAAATGACCAATCACATGCACATCACTCTTGGTCACGGTAATTGTCACTACTATACTCATAGCCTGGATTTTAGCATTTACTTTAAGAGTAAAAAAGGATGCTAGTATCCTGCCCATAAGAAAATAATTCAATGAGTCGGAGGTTTCTGGAGTGGTTACTCACTATAAGAAATTATACTAAACTTGAATTTTGAATGGGATATTTATTACATAAATGTTTTACCTTTGAAGAAGTTGTTGTGAAAAAAGAAAACATGATACCAGGGAAAACGTGAAGACTCTGCAGCTTGCATGAACGTATTAAATCATATATCAATATTATTCAATATGAGCGCTTTGCCTATATTTTATGTGAAACAACCAGCAAGAGGTGCACAGTTGGCATGAGTGCCAGGACATATAAAACAATTTCGGACATGCAACCACTTTTGTGTCACCTATCATATATTATTGTTGACAAGACATTTAGATGTTGTTACACAAGGAAATTACAATCTCTTGAAACATTGTAAGAATGTGGATTATTAGTTGGGGTGAATGGTAGTCCACCACAAGTAATAATGTCACCATCCTTGTTAAGTCCAGTAAAGGTTTCGGCATTTTAAACCTAAGCTCAATCTCTAGTAGCTATGACACAGAACAGACAGGCTTAATTTAAGAAAATATGTGAAGCATTTAGAAGTACTAAAACAGTTAAAAAGTCATAAATACAACACAATACTAACCCCACTACCATTGGCAGAAATGGAAAATCATTTAATGAACAAAATGACACCAAAAAGACATAAATCCAATATGGGGAACCAGAAATATGAATTTATAAAGATTTATACAAAAATAACTTCAAAAATCATTAAGCACCAAGTGCAGTAATCTGGTTGCTATTGAATGGGACATAGGCACAATTCAAGGCTGAACAGGGTGGAGAGCAGGTCAGATACAGGAACCAAGTTCATCCTGTCACAATTCTTTTATTCTGACTTGGTCTCTGAAATGGAATTCAAAAACCCTCAGCGATGCAAAGCAACAGGATGTAACAGAGAAGAGCTCGGAGCCAGATAGCCTTCAGACGAGTTCACGGTGAAGCCATTGACTTGTGGTGGGAAATCTCGGAGCAGGATAAGTTCAAAACTTGCACCCAAGAATGTTTTCTTGAGGATCTGATACTTTTGGCACCTTTCTATGTTCGGACTCAGTGACTTATTTTGGAGCTTTGATTTCTCTAACGGGGTGAGGCTGCAAGCTGTATCTGAACCGGGCTCTACAAGGGTGGGTAGCCTTTCCACACCCAACGAATTTGTCTCAGCTCTGGGAGCAAGATAACACCTTATCAAAGGGGCCATTCAGATCCTGGGAAACAGTTGTAAGCTTTTACAGATAGGCTTCTGGAGGCATTAGGCAGATAAAAGCTGACTTTTTTTAAAGCACCTTTTGCTATATATTTATTACAAATCTGACTTTACAACTAAATTGGCCACGTAATAAATGTTTGAAAAGTGCAAAAACAAACTTTGTAGGGATTTCCTAGGCTGAGATAAGATTTTTTTTATTGTAATCTTATATCCACAGTGCTTTCATATAGAACAGCCAACCATGCTGCAGTGAAAATAGCTTTTGGGGCATTGTAGCTGTAAGGATCTTTTACATTAAACATTTACAGGTCCTACTTCTACATACAATGCACCCTGCCTTATTGAGCACTGATGTATGCAAGAGACTCCTGAAGGAATTATTTTTGAAGAAACGTCCATAACGTGCAAGATTGGTAAAACACAAACTAATCACTGATTGATAACTTTACAAGCAGTTGTTAAAAAATAATGCCTTCAGGAGTCTCTTGTATATTATTAGCACTTTACCTGAGGGAAGATTGGGTTGCCCTGTGGTGTTTTACTTATTGGAAATTAAGGCCTACTTAGGGGAGACTTATTAATATTTAAAAGGAGGAATTAGGCCTGTCGAGAGGTTATTTTGACAGGTCAGAGTTGCAGTTTTAAACCTGCACAGGCAACAGCTATGTTTGCACTGCCACTGTAGTGGGTGCAGAATGGGTACTGCTGTCCACTAGTGACATTTAACTTACCGCTCCTCGGTACATTTTGCACCTTATACTAGGGATTTGTAAGTAGGTTAAGCCAATTAGGAGTATAGCCATGTTTAAGGGATCATGCACTGGGGCCTGGTTAGCAGAGTCCCAGTGGACAGAGTAAAAGAAAGCAGCACCAGCCCTAAAAAACTGGGGATGCTCAGAAAGAGGAATTTTCCTACAAAACATGAATTCAGAAAAAGTAGCATATGTGAGGTTTATGTAACAAACAATGAGGCTTAACGAGCAGAATTGTATACCACATATTTGGTTACGGAAATGAAACCCAGAATTATATGATAATAAAACTAAGTGAAAAATATTAAATTGATATATCTTGCAAATGTGTAAATTCCAATAATTAGCACCACATTTTAAACAAGGTGTACACAGTACTGAAAGCACAAAACTGGTAACAACTGGTAATAATTATTTTTGTGACCAGCAAAGAATTTTACAAACAAACCTATGTACTAATAGGTCAGCTTGTAAAATTTTAATCCAGACTGGTTTGTAATTTAACCAACCACATGAATGATAATGAGGTATGTCTCAAATTGCAGATCACTCAATTGCTGCCCATCACAGGGCTGAGAGTCAGCAGAGCACCATGCCTGTGATTGTTTTTAAACAAAGTAGTGAACTTAAACAAAATGCATCTCATACCTATTTTGTATTTGGAATGGACTTTGGGTTGAAATACAGAGTCAGGAAAGGTTTATAGACTCCTGAAATGGGTTTAACACATACAAAACCTGTTTTTCACTCACAAACAGCATATCGGATGGTTTGCAACCATCAAACCATTTAGTATATCTGACCACTAAATCTCTAGGTTCCAAGGTTAGCAAAGGTTCACGCTCGATCACATCTGCCCCCTGAAATGGTACTCTCAGAAATGCTCAGCATTTGATATTTCTTACCTTCTTAAAAAAACATACAATATGTCAATGGGAATAAGATAACAATATATTTATTCTGCAGTTTCTTCTGAACGTGAAGATATCACACTTGAAAGGGTATTTCAGGGTAACCTAAGGTGCAGGAGAGGCAAATGATGATGTTTACAAAAAGAAATCTGTCTGAAACATTGTTGGGTGCACCCCACTTTGGTGGTGTATTAGGTCGCAATACTGTACGCAAATGTATCAAAGCCATAATGTTTTTTTTTTAAAATGTACATCTCAGCAACACAAGAGATGGATGGCTAACCTTCCACTTCCTGAACAGCTGCAAAAGATGCCTTGCTAAATGTTGGACTTCTGGTCACAGCTTAATATAAGAATCTTTCTTATACATAAATTAGCATAAAACCCAGTAATAATCCAAAATGTATATTCCAACAGTGTCTCATCATCTGTATAGGTACAATGGGGCCTTAGAAATTCACACAGTCGTATATTAAAGTCCCTAAAAGCTCCCTGACTGGGGTTAAACTTTTATGTCCAGGTTTCACTGTTTAATGGGCGTTCAGATACGCCTCATGTTGTATCAATCGATGGTGAGATATTTCACTCAAGTTAGGCAAATGGTCTTAAGGTGCAGTGATGTATTTCCTAAAATAATTCCTGAATCACACCGATCTTATGGTTATAGCTGCTACTGTACCAGTTCAAATACTCATATTTGTAAGAGTCTGTTGAGGTTTTAATATCCTGGAAGTGGAAATCAATTCTAAAATATCGATCTTAAAATATTCTTCTAATTACTGCCACTCTGTCAGAAGTAAATACATAACTAACCTGCTCACACAGGCTGATAACCTACAGGGTATTGTGCCATAAAATCAATATACAGTTTAAAACAGTACATACAGTCATCCCCGTAAAATAGTCCAGAAACCTGCATTTAAAAAAATTATTTCATACAACACACTTTAATCATACGACCTTACTTATTACGTACACGTTAATATTTTATATGTGCTTTTTTTAATCAAATGTGTACATTTGCGATAAGTAAATTTGCTAACCTTCCACCAGCTGGTCCATGGTGCTGATTTTCTTACTCCCATCCGCGGTATAGAGTGTTCTCACTCCCTGGGGCAGGTTTACATTGTCAGACAGAGTCCGGGTGAGATCGGCTAGCAGAGCTTCGAAGGACCGGTATCGGTCGGCAGACACGGCGTACACTATGCCTTTGAAGTAGCGGTCTCCATTGCGGTAGAACCGCACTTTCTTGGCCTTCTTCTCGGAGCTGAGCGCCTGCAGGGTGCGAGTTCGGTAAAAGCTGCAGTGGGCGCTGTGCGTGGGGCTGGGGAGGCCGTTCGCCCGGGAGCCCCGGCTGTATCGTTGCGCCTTGTCGCGCTCATCGAAGTGTTCCAGCTCCATGTCTCTGCCGAAGGACATCTTGAGGTACCTAAGGGGAAGAAGAAATTAAAGTTTATATTGCAAGACCGCTCTCTTTTAAATGCCCTGCCCTGTTTTTGTGAGTCACATTAGAACATAGGGAGTTTAGTTCGAAATATGTTTTGAAATCTTACATGCAATTTATGATCCAAATATTAAGAGGAATTATGCGATTTTGCGTCTGTGGCGTTTTCCACCTAATTATTGATATGTCGGATTTGCCACATAATCCTTCATCTGATGCATAACCTGCATACTTCAGCAAAGGCTTCTAAAAACGCAGCAAAACGTGTTGCCCCACAGTGGAAGGCCCTTAACAAAGGTTGACTGGTCGCTTTTCTATTAAATATTCCTGTATTTGGATGTCACAGTGGTACTAATGAGGTGAAACCTTTGCACAGAAAGAGTAACAATGAGTAAAAATGACAAAATATTGAGATAATGCTAACACAAAATGTGCCGCATTATACCACATACTTTGCCTTTTCTTGTTGCAAGATTTAGTCGACCAAACGAAAATCCAGCAGTATGATTTATTTTCCACTGACCGGCAGCAGCGGCTCCACCGTTATGGTGGAGGAGCGTAGCTTCGACTGCTGCGAGCGCCGCACACACAAACACATTAATTAAATATAAATATATACCATTTTATTTTGGTTGGAGGCTTGCGCTATTACAGCGCGAGGGCAGGGGGCGAGGCTGATTTGTGCAATTGCACTATTACTGCAGCCCCTGCCAGTGCGCATGTCAGATTGACCAGCCGCACTTGCGCATTTCAGCCGGCACAATCCCAGGGCTGAGAAACAGCTGAGGGATTGCAGCCACAGGCCCCTGTCACAAAATGAGTGCTGGGTTAGCCTGCTCCAACCAATCAGCCCCAGGATTCATTGGAATCACGTTGCACAAAGAAGGAAGTCCTTCCCTTTCCTGCTGCCTGCTGGAGTCACTGCCGAAGAGGGAGATACCAGACATGGCTCCGTGCAACATATATGGTGAGCTTTTTGGACATCCCACCTCACCATATTTTAATGTTGCCAGCTGCCACTGCACGGGCATATGTTTGGGAGTAGGACAAGGGATTTGCTATTAGGAAGGGGAAAGTGGTGATCATCTACAAAGTTGTAACTTTGTAAGTATTCACAGACGTTGCCAAAGGTTTTCATATCCAATTTCCAAATGTAACCTTGCTGCAACAAATTGCTGGAGCAAGTGTGCACACTGAGTGTAATAAAATATTTCCAGGGACGTAAAAATTTTCCATGTTAACAAATAAAACTAAAATATTTCGCATGTGTAAATGAGCATTCCAGCCAGACTTACGCTCATTGAGAGCACTTCAAACAGTCGTGAGGAGCAAGAGTATGGTGGGAAAATGCCCAGAGTTTTACAATTTTGCGCGGATATTGATGTGGAATCACAGGCATTATTTTTGTGACTTGGGCCTTGAAAAGCATATATGAAGGGAACATGACATTAGAAGAGTGTTTTAGTGTAACACACTGATTTACAAGCATATTGTGGTGCCTTGGATCAGCAAAATCATATCTTAAAATCCTTAAGAGCTTCAGGAGAGACAGGCTCTCTTTAACATATCTTGTTGTGCTTGAACAATCCTCACTAAAATCTGCACTTGATAAAGGACCATGTAGGAAAGAAACTTCCCTTTAGGAGGACAAGGCATTGCGTTTGCAATATATAAGCATTTGAAATTAGCTAGAAATCTTGTGGTCTTTAGTGAACAAAGGCTGTTCTGAAGCTTTTGGGGCAGAGCTTTCCCATTGAATTGCTTTTAAGTGGGAAAACATATTGCAAACAGATCACCAACATACCTGAGGCAGATCTTACATAAGTGTGCATGGATATTTTGTTACAGAGACATTATAGTTAGGAAATAAAATTCAAAAAAACCTTAGAAATTTAATGGAAAAAACTAAGGTTACAGGGACGTTATAATTAAGTTCAGATGTTATACAGAGAAAACCATAGAAATTCAGCAGTTATAGTTACCTCAAGAAACACTAACTTGTGCCCCAAAGTAACTACAACTCGCTCCCTTGCCATGCACAGTTTTCTCATCAATAATTTCACTGCAAATGTTGAAGTGATATTATCAATGATGTCATAGAAGATGTCATGAGTGATGTAATATATGGGGTAATTAGACCTGCAAAACTGATTACGCAGTATATGTCCTGTTGTGTTCCTGTCCCAAGAGTATGATCTTCCCAGAACACAAACGCATTCTGCAGCACCTTAAAGCAATAAAGCACAAAGATAACACCTATCCAATAGCACAGCATTTCCACACAACACATGGAGGGGACCATAAGCTACTTTTATACAGTGTGATTGATTGCGTGCATAAAAAACTGAGAGGCGGAGGCGGACAGAAAGAGCATAGAAGACTAAAGTCAAGGTAGATTTTAGAAATGAATTGTAAAGGACCATTAGGGTTGAACGTAGACAAAGAGTTCTTTGTACATTTATAACACCTAAAATATTTTAAATGCAGCTGCCAGCTTTGGAGACCGTTAGATAAATTCTAACTTTCACTTTAATATTTTGTATAAGGAGGACAAGATTATATGCATTGCAGCTTAAGTAGTCGAGTAGCAGCATAAGTATAGACTAATACTACTGGAGAGTCTCAGCAACAGTGCTGCTTGATCTTTTTAGGTAAACTCAATGAAGTCTAATTGGTTTGTTGAATGCTTAAAATATATATTGAGAATTGAGAATTATGAGATCATATGCTGATTACTGAAAGAATTCGTAGCCCACTCGGGGGAAAGTGCTAAACGGTAATATGAATGAAAGAAATATTTAGGCTAAATGAAATAATGAAGCGTTCTAAAAAGAAAAAGTAAAATGTCGATTAGAAGCAAAATATATATTAAAAAACAAAATGTATATATATATATATATTATATATTGTGAGAGTATTGGTATCCTAGGTGATGCTTGATTATGCATTTGCTTCTAAATTGTATAGATGATAAATATTAATATTATCTTACTAATATTTGATACACACAAAGTATCTGGGATATAAAACTTGACAGAGAGATGCATAAATCTGATTCTATTATATTTTTCCTTTGAAATATATGCAATTAACATAGGTATGCAAATAGGGATGGGTGAACTGTTCTTCCTGTAGGAGGAACCGTTCAATCACCCATTTGAATTCCACTCATTACGCCCTCTGCAGCCAAATGGAGCAGAATGCAATATTTTCCCCTCCTTTTGTATGATATATGGAGTACCAGCACGGAACGTTGCAATCATGAGACTGGACCACAATGAAAACTAATAACAAAACATTTCAGCCAATCACATAGTCTGTGGCTTGTCAAACACATTTTATCTCGATGCCCAAGAGAGGCCAAACTGCTCCCTTTTTCTTTAATTGCTCCATGGAAAAAATGTAAATGTAAATCCGTATTTGTAAAGCGTGAACTACTCACCCTTACAGGTCTCAAGGCGCTGGGGGCCGTTGGGGAAATTAAGTGAGCTATTGCCCAGAGTCACATGGTGCTGAGCTGAGCTGCCGCCCAAGCCGTGGATCGAACTATGAGCCCTGTGCTCCGAAGTCAGCTGCCCCGGCCTCTGCACCACACCTCTCCACTCAGGAAAAGAGGAGCTACCCCTATACATCTGGATTTTTGAGAAAGGCTTGTAGCATTTAAGATGTAATACAAACATTTGCTATGTGGAAATCTTTTTGCAGTTTGAGACGGTCTGAGGATTTGGTCTAAGTCTAACTCCATGTAACATGGACCTTGGTGCTTTAGGAAGGAGAAGAAGTGAAGTATTCCCTTACAAATTATAAGGGATTGGAATAGTTATCAGTACAGTCAGACTGGCCTATACCCGAGTAACTGACATATGTGGACGTCCACTCGACAGGGTCTTTTGTTGTGTATCTAGTTCTGAGTGGAGGGCGACCCTGTTTGATTCCCTCTGTGCTCCTATTGATAGTTGGGCTTTAGGAAGGAGAGACATAGGGCCTGATTTAGACTTTGGCGAATGGGTACTCCGTTACAAACGTAACAGAAATCCCTCGCACCTTATTTCAAAAGCATTAGGATATATGCACTTGTAATTAGGCAGACAGGATATCCAACACATGACTGAGTTTCTGTCCACAAAAATCCAAGCCAAGGCCATAGTATTGGACAAACTTCAGCTATACAGCTGAGCTTTAAGAATCAACAGTTCATGCATAGTGAGAGCACTAGCTGTATGCCTTCCACTTTACATTGTTTAATGCATAGTGGACATGTGCTCTTGCTGAAGTGACAAGGCCTCTATTATTGTTGCAGTATTCATGTTATCATATCCTAGCTTAATGCAGTCAACAAATATAGATCCTATCCAACCTTAGCTGAAATACGTATATGGTATAAAAGGAAGAGAGGGGCTCGTAATGACCCGTAGGGAAATAGAGCACCTATATACTGAAAAGTAAAACAAGAAGTTTTTCCCTATGGGAGATAATATTTCCTGCTTCTAAATCAGGACTCAAACTAACAAACCCAATCCACAACATTCATTTTATCTTGCATCTTGTTGAATGGGAGAACACTTACCAGAAAGGAACACAATCAATCTATTACAAAAGTATACAATTTATTATAAGTAAAAATACATAGATATCAATGGGTAATCAATTAAAAACATGAGATACACAAATAAAAACACGAATAAAACCACCTAATGTGGATGTGGAGAAAATTATCAAAAAAAGACACTAGTATCTGTCTTTGTTATATCATTTCGGGCCCTCGTTTGTCAACACTGGGGGAATAATATTCCTTTAAACCAAATTGATTGTTGTCAACGCCGAATATGACTTGGCAAATTGCAGTATCCAGCGTGGAGATATACCACTGTTCTCTGTTTTTGCGTTTAATATCGAGGTTACCTCCTCTTCTTGAGGCCATGATTTTCTCTATCACAAACCACGAAAAACAGAGAACAGTGGTATATCTCCACGCTGGATACTGTTAATCGAGGCCTAAACACGAAAGAGGACTGGATGAGAATAGTGTCATAGAACTGTCCACTGAATAGTGTCATAGAACTGTCCACTGGATTCAATAGACATACTACTTAAAATACTGTTTGTATTTAATTGGTATACAACATGTGTGATATGTGATATGGACTTATAAGTACTATAAAGTGTAGACATTAGACTTCCAGACCCCCCAGAGACTTTAGTTAGAAATGCAAAAATATTAGTAACAAATAGGTGACCCCCAGGGACCATATCTTTCGATTTGACTCTTCAATAACAAAAACATTTCTTTAGGCAGTTACCACCAACCAAACTCTAACTTAGGGCATGGATGCGTGACATAGTCCCTTCCAAACTATGTACTCAAAAAAACTCTTCTCGCCGACATCCTAGGTTTGACTAGGGAACAACTTTCAGAAGGTGAGCAATAAAGTTTTTCGTTCGCTTTTCTGAACTTAAAATATATGAAATTCAATAAAATAAGAAATATAGTAAACAGAGCACACACAATAGTTGGGACGCCTTTTAGTAAGTGAGCAATAACGTTTGTGTTTGCCTTTTTTCAACTTACGATAAACAAAATAGGTAACAGAACAGACGCGATATAGGGAATGCCGCGTTTACAAAAGTGAGCAATAAAGTTTTTGTTTGCCCCTTTTTTTAAACAAAATAAGAAATACAAGTGGTTCAGGTCAGTCGCGAGGATCACACTTGAAATCACGTGACCGCATGACGGTCTTTAAAAGCGACTACTGAAATGCGGTGAGCCGACAAAACATTACGCTAAACGGTGATCGTACAGACGCCACGTTCAGCAGTCCCGGGAAAGACGGCCGTGTGCAAACAATAGGTAAGAGGAATCCCCGATTATGGAGAGAGGGTGGATTTAGTATCTTACTAAGCAAAAACCTCAGAACTAGTTAATAATTATTAGTTATATTCGGGTACTTAAACCAAAGACATAGTTATACTGAATCTATACATATATTTTTTTGTATCCAGCCACGTGCACGATACTACCCGGCTGCGAAAAAGAACCCCGATTTCGGAAAATTGATCCATAACTATCGGTAAGGAATTTACTCCAACAACATAGGTAGTTTGGGAACAATGATAATCTATGTTTCCCTATTGAGTGAAATGCTCCCTCTTAATATCATTGCAGTATTACACAGCACCAAGATCGGCTTGGAGTCATCAAATTGAGAAGGCCCCTTGTGAAGCCCGCAAGGTAATCCCTTTGTAAAAAAACTAGAAAATAGGTCTAAGAGTTTTGTGACAATTATGACCAAAACGTAGTACGGAAAGAACTAACCAGCATTCTGTAATTCATGCAGGAACGTGACAACAAGTTCACAACTGAACAAGCTTTCATATAGATTCGCTTTGAGAAACAAGTGCTTTTTTATACATTGAGGTAAATAAATAAAATGCCCTCTAAATTTTCATGCCAGGGTATGCCAGATCCCTATCCTTAACGTTACATCTTTCCTAAATTGCATATAGGATTGTGGAAGCCCAAGACCAATAGAGGCGATTACCACAGGAATACTACACATTTTGTAGATCTCTACTGGAAATATATTCACTATGGTTAGTAACAACAATAATATAGTGCATGATGGGTGTATGAGTGTCGTGTATGTTTTGTCGAGAGAATGTGGACAACACTAACCAGAAGGTTCAAAATTTATGCACAATGCCTTTATAGTAATTGGAAAATATGTTTTTTTATCAAGTTTTGAGATTTAGCACGTATTGAGAGTTTGGTTGAATATCTTGGTGGTTTCGTGAAATACAACGTATTAAACAAGTGCACGTTTTATAATATGTGAATTATCTACGCATAACTGCTCAATGTGTAGGAAACCTTTTTTATAACTGTTTATGTATAAATCATGGACGCTGAATATGTAGAATGACACGAAAGATTGTCCACTACCTATAGATTATCTTTGACTACAAATAGGCTCCTGATTTGTTCTTATAATCATGTTTGACATTAGGGCATAAATTTAGAGACGGTAATGAATCAAGTTCTCTTGAGTAAAAGAAACAATGTGCAATTAGTCATTAATAAGTCAGGGTCTAATAGTTGTATTGTATTTTATTTGTGCATTAGGTATGATACTATATTGTGGAGAAAACACATAGAGACTGTCCTGAGGAAGGAAGCCACTATCAAATTAAGCTTCCGAAACGCGTCGACGCAATTTGCCAAGTCATATTCGGCGTTGCCAACAATCAATTTGGTTTAAAGGAATATTATTCCCCCAGTGTTGACAAACGAGGGCCCGAAATGATATAACAAAGACAGATACTAGTGTCTTTTTTTGATAATTTTCTCCACATCCACATTAGGTGGTTTTATTCGTTTTTATTTGTGTATCTCATGTTTTTAATTGATTACCCATTGATATCTATGTATTTTTACTTATAATAAATTGTATACTTTTGTAATAGATTGATTGTGTTTCTTTCTGGTAAGTGTTCTCCCCTTCAACAAGATGCAAGATAAAATGAATGTTGTGGATTGGGTTTGTTAGTTTGAGTCCTGATTTAGAAGCAGGAAATAATATCTCCCATAGGGAAAAACTTCTTGTTTTACTTTTCTGAAATACGTATATTACAGATGTGCCTGTATGACCCATTCTCTGACATTTAATGTGTTCTGGCAAATCTACCTCAAGAGGTGGGACTTACCAAGGGGTGGAGCAAATGGAAAGAAGGTATTGCGTATCGTTATCTGTTGAAATAACATAAAATGCACCAGTTGAACAAACCACCACCATATGTTAGGTCACCCTGGACAACATTAAAATTTTTATTGGACGGCGCTGAAAGGCAGAGAGAGGGAAGGGGTCAAAGAAACACTACCCCATAATGAAAAGGTGCCATCAGAGGCAGGGGCTGTAGAATTGCCCTGTCTGTGTTTCCTAAATCTGTGCCAGCACTTGCTCAAGCACTCTACTGGCTAGAGAAACAAGGGCCCTTACTTCTTAGTAAGTATGTTTTAGCAACGGGCATAAAGCCTCAGGTTTTCAAACTGAAGATGAAATATGCTGCTACAATGTTACATAATTTGGGCCTGGGTTTTACTGATAGTCTTTTCCGAACATATTAGAGGCAGCCTATGTCCATTGCTCCAAGCGCTGGTTCTAAATCAACAGTCAGAAGAACAAATATTGCATAGGATTTGGCATATGCTATCTTTATGTAAAGGGACAAATATTGCCATCAGCAGTTAAATGAGTGTGAGGGTGTGAGAGCCATTCCTAGACAAGTGCACAGGGCTAGGTGTCGCAAAGGAGCTTTTTCTATAGGTCTGACAATGTTATGTGTGTCACGGCCGGGCCTTGATGCATGTCAACATAGTCATTATTTTGTGTACTGAGCGGATTTGAGGCCCTCAATTAAGGTGGGTTTTGCATTTTAATTTCTCATGCAAGCATGTGCAAATACGTATTGTCTGCTACTTGCCCTATAATAGGAGGTGAAGGAGTTTCCCATTCCCTGCTGCATGATAGGCAGAAATCTCCTTGCAGATTGACCTTGTGCAAACGCTCTTTCAGTGAAATGAGAAAACTCCAACATAATAGCTATCGGGTGCTCGCCAATGAAATAATAGAAGCATAGTATTCAGTCCAGTGCAGTAAATGTAGGATCCGAATGGAAAAGACCCACACTTACTCCATAGACCCTAATGCATGAAAAGGGTATGAAAGACCCTGGCAAGTGAGGCAGGACAAGCAAACTGACTGGCTGCTGCAGAGAGATGCTGACAAGCAGGGACTCCGAATATTATGAAAATATAATACAACAAGCGGTGAGCCAGTTAACTATATGTTTGCTGCGTATCTACCCTTCAACCTTGTTTCATTTTGGCTGCTGAGATGTTTATGGTTATCAGCAGCGGCTCCTCTGCTAAGGCGGAGGAGCGTCGCCCGCTGCTCTGTGGGCAGTTCAAAAAGGAAAAATAAAATGATAATAATCGAATGTTAAACATCATTTTATTTTTCCGGCATGGCGCAGCTGGTTAGGGGCGGGCGGGGCTGGCCTTCGATAGGAACAGGGGGAGGAGGGGTGGGCATTCTCCTAAGTGTGCATGACTGTTTGGCCGGCCGCCTTGGGCTGGCCAAACAGTCATGCGCACTTTGCATGTTCTACACTGGCTGCATTGCGCTGCCTGGGTGGAGAACATGCACAGCCTCTCAGTCCCTCTCTGAGCGCGGAACCACGGCACTCAGACCAATCACAACGCTGCTGTAACGCAGCATTGTGATTGGCTAGGTGAGTCTGGGGGCTTGTGCGCTTCCTGGTTCCCGCCTCTAGAGTCAACCGAAGATGACCGAGAGGCGGCGGCCAGCCTGCAGGAAAGTGTTTTAATTTTTTTTATTTAGCCCCCGCCCCGCCACCCTTGTTCAGTAGCGGCCGCCACTGATGATTATGGTGATAATTATTGCACACCTTATTTACACAAGATAGCATATAATACATTTTAATATGTTTTAAAATACCATTCTTTATGTGCACTAATTCCGGGACTCATGATGGAACTCTGCTGTATTACTTGTAGATGTAAGAGATTCTCTGACAGGTTTTATTTTATTTATTTATAAAGTTTTTTATAGCGCGAACAAGATTCCGAGGGATAACAGAGCGCTTTACAATATGATGGTAGGAGGGACAAAAGCAATATCTGTAACAATATCCATAAGAGTAAGGGAGAGAAAAAAAAAACCTTGCAAAATACAACTAGGCGGGTAATACAAAACAAATGAAGGCGGGTAACAAGGGTGAAACACAGTGTTCAAGGGAGAGTTGTCTAACATTCCCACTCCATTGGAGAATAACTCAGTGAGAGGGGTGAAAGATACCCACACGTTTTTCTTTTCTCCGGAAAGGTTCTTAGTTTCCTTTTGGGGCTCAGGAAATCTCTTTGGTCTGACTCCACAAATCTCGGTGTACAGGACAGAGTGGTCATTGCATCCAATGGTGGAAGGAAATGTGCTGCCACTGTGAATAACGCAAACACTAAACTATAATGCTAAAATAAGGGGGCAGTCAGCAAACAATTAAAAAGAGGTGCCATGGTACAACTCTTATCACTTAACAAAAGGAAATTCCTTAAAGCAATAACTCAAATACTCTATGTGGCTGTGGCATCAATACAGATGTGACTTTGCCAGTCTGGAACGTCCAGATGAGAACTCTGAACAGTGAGATTATTAGTTTGCATCAAAGAAGTACAGACAATTTCACAGACTTTTGGAAGATAAGGAAAGACTGATATTTACTCAGATTATTTCCATTCTGATGATGTCAGGTGACAGCAAAGGCATGCTTTAGGAGCTAGGAACTGTTTGGGGTCCCAGTGCCCTCTTCATTAGTACTGAGCTAGTCATACAGTTTGAAACCGATGGTGAGAGACAGAGGAACAAGCTGCCATGTCTGCGTGGCCCTTTAATCCTTTTCCCTCTGCTCCACTCAAATTAGCCATGAAGATCCCTCTGATCAGCCACACAACAAAAAACATAGGATGCCTCCGATCATCCACGCAACAAAACCTCTGTGCTCAATAAAGTCAGTGGTGTAACATTAGCCCCGCAGCCCCTACGGTGCAGGGGGACCCTCCTGGCTCTATGCACAGGTGGAAGGCCCAGGGCCTAAGAGCTCCTGACTGTGGGGGGGCTCCATGTATTTTGCAGGAGGGACCACATCAAGTTTCGTTAGGCACTGAGTATAGTGTCAATATTTTGATAGAACATCCCCTCCTCGTGATAGGGTTCCAAATTATAGACCTGCCTCTAACATTTTTATTTCAAAACAAACTTCCGGACCAGCGGTGGCTCGTCCGCTATTTAGGAGGAGCGACCTCCACCCCCACTGCCAGCAGTGTAAAAAAATGTATAAGAAACTGGGTTTATTATTGTTTATTTTGTTTACCGGCCGAGTCTTGGGGGCGGGGCTATGGGGATGACAGACACCGAAAGGGAGTGGTATGACAGCTATACCGACATGTGCACTGAAGCTGTCTCCAACCCGAGCCTTGTTGCCGGGTTGGAGACAGCAAGCACAGGCTCACAGTCTCCCTGCGAGCACAAATCAAGGGTGCTCAGGCCAATTCCAAAGCTGCTCTTATGCATGACAGAAGCTGCAGGAATGGCTGAAGGGGAGTTTGGGAGCCTGTGCCTGCAGTGCAGCCACGAGAGGAGCAGAAGAATGGCTATGTGGAAGGCTGCAAGTAAGTTCTTCCCCATCCCCACCCCACCCTTTTTCCGCTGTGGTCAGGTCCCCCCCCCCCCCCCCCTTCGTCACTCTCCTGTGACACCAGCCACTACTGTTCTGGACTTGTTGCAAAATGACCTTGTGCCTGTTTCGCCCTGCTTATGAACTCTAGCATCAGGTATGTCACTCAATGGGTGACAAATGCACATACAACACACCTGCTGTGTTGATTTAATCGCTTTGGAGCAGCATTGAGAGCATGCGAGTAGCATATACAAAAAGAAAAGAAATACATATGCAGCAAGAGGGTGTCTCCACTCATGTTCTTGCTTCCTGAGGGTGAACAGCAGGGAGGTGGGTCACTTTATTGTTGCGTCAGTGGGAAGGGGAGGTGGGGTCTGTGGCCTTTCATTTTTTATTGTTACAATCTTCAACTTCGTTTTCTTTCTTCTCTCTCTCCATTGATTGCTGACCTCATTGCACAATCATGGTATGAGATCAGGAAGAGAAAGGAGGATGCAATTAATCTCAAGCTACCAGCAGTTAGTTTTACCTCCCCTTCTGTCACTCTCTAGTAAATTCACCAAAAAAAGAAGAGGTGCCTATCCTTCACACTTTTTTTGTTGTGGCTGCATTTGCAAAGACAAGGCCTTTAGACCAATGTCTGAAGCACTTGCACCTATTGACCACATTCCTGCGGTGCTTGGACGTCCAGTGATTGTGGTTTGTCAGAGACAATTATTCAGGTACCATTGAATTCAGTACTTTTTTTTTATTTCTTACAACACTTCATAAACTTGCTTTAATAAGCAGTTAACTTCGAAGATTGAATGGAGTGCAACTTTGTTTTCGTAAAATAAAAAATGAGTGTTCCTTGCACACAATTTTCTCCGGAGTTTCAACAACATTCTGGCAGATGCATCAAAGTAAATACCGGGAGCAAATGGGCAGATTCTCAGAATCTGCACTTTTGCTCCCGGTATTTTTGCATTTGGGATGCATCATCCCAAATGCAAAAATCGCAATTTAAGGAATCTCTATATTGAGATTCCTTAAATTGCGATTGCATTTAAGAAATCCCAAATTGAGATTCCTTAAATGCAATGCATGAAAGTTAAAAAAATAGCGAATTTGCTAATAGGGGGAGCAAAACTCCATGAAGTTGGACTTCCTGGTAATTTGCTAAAACTTTGAAAAAAGCACTTTTGTGCATTTTTCAAAGTTTCATGTTGCGCACACACATGCCCTTAGGGCATGTGTGTGTACAACATATGTGCATAGATCAATTTCAGGGGTGCAACAGAGTGTCATTTTGACACCCCTGCACCCTTGAAATTGCATGAGCAATTTGCGAGTACCTACTGGTACTCGCTAATTGCTCATGCAATCTCCAATACATTCCTATGGGCCTGTAGGCCCATAGGAATGAATGGGACAGCATTCCTTAATTGCGACTAGCAACTTGCGAGTAGCAATTAAGGAATGTTAAGGAATCGCTATTTTAATAGCGATTCCTACATGCATAGGCTTTTGCTATTCCTAAATAGCGATTCCTTAAAAATCGCTATTTAGGAATAGCAAAAAGCTACGTTGATGCATCTGCCAGTACGTCCTTTGTTGCTGCTGAGGATCACCTTGCTGTGCATGCCTGTCCCTGGAAAGGAAAAGAACAGCACCTGAAGTCCAGTCCTACCTAGGACAGCCCTTCTGACGCAATGGAGACAAAAGGCCTGTGTTGGCCCAATATATCAACTCTCTATTTAGATCTGTCAAATGCTATGATGGAAACACAAAAGCAAGTATTCAGGATATGGGTTTCTGTGGGTTCTGCAAATAACAACGTAAACAAATGCATATATGTTTTATCCATCTTCATCACGCATGGTGAACTGCAGACTCGATCATGGACGTAAATCAGGGAGCTGGTCAACCAAGCAACATGTCGCGTGGATGCATTTCAACAGGGGCAAGACGGAATAGAGGTTCTGATACTTTCTACGAGTTCTGGGTCCCCCACCTGATTTATTAAATTAGAATAATTTGAACTTAATTATTCCTGTTAGAGGAAAGGCACCAAACCACAGGACTTCTCTATAGACATCTTTGATTAAGATCAGGTTCACTCCGTTGGCAGCCAGAGTTGAAAAGAAGGAATCTAAGGTGAAAAGAGTTGATGGAAACCAATCATCCACTCAGTCAGGTTTTAAAATTCCTAAGTCTAGTGCAAAAGAGAGCATCGGCTGTTAATCTTAACGAAGAAGTTGATAATTAAAAAAAACATTGAATTCGAGAAGTGAAGATTCCTAGCAACATAGGTCTGTCAATGTTCACAATCTGTATAACACTCCTTGATCGAATGTGCATACCTGCTTCGATTACTAATAGTTGGTGAAATAAGAGCCATAAATAGAATGCATCCAGGAAATATTCTCTGTAGAGATAATAGGGTGGAAACGAAGATAACCACTGCCACCAAACAGGTAGAAGGGTTGTGTGGGGAAGTGTAAGTGTTCAGTGTTGCTGTGGTAAGAAATAACAGGAGCACCATTTATATTGATGAACTATATAGGCTACCTACAGAGAGTGAGAAGATGGATCAGGATTTCATTAAAGCTGTTCCGAAAATTTCAGATAATAGGCAATGTTGGACCTAACCCTTTTTGCCGGGTTATCCCCAAACTTTTTGCCTTCTTCCTCCTTTTTTTAAAACCTGTTTTTGTTGGCTTTAGGACTCTGTGCACTTTACCACAGCTGACCAGTGATAAATTGCATATGCTCTCTGCCTAAATGGTATTGCTGATTGGTTTATCCATGATTGGCATACTTGATTTACCAGTAAGTCCCTAGTAAAGTGCCACCCACATGAGTAACCCTGCAACCATGTCTCAGAACTGCCACTGCAGTGCCTGTGTGGGCAGTTTTAAACTGCCATGTCGACCTGGCAAGTCAGGCCCAAACCTTCCCTGTTATTACATGAAAGGCGCTCCAAAACTAGGCCAAGTCAATCTTGAGGGCAGGGTTCAGTGTACTTGAAAGGTCATGTGCTGCTGTGTTTTACATTTCCTCATAACGGAATACTGCTAATTTCATTTTACACTTTTGCAAGGACCATCTCTCCCATAGGGTAACATGGGGATTGCCTTGAAATATATTTTAAGTGTAACTTCCCATTGGGAGCAGATGGAGATTTGGAGTTTGGGGTTTGGGGTCTCCGAACTCACAATTTAAAAATACATCTTTTGGTGCAGTTGGTTTTTAAATTCCATGTTTCAAACTGCCACTTTTAGAAAGGGTTATGTTCTTGCTTAAACATTCTATTCTTATGGCCAGTCTGTAGAATACATGTCTGGGTTGGAAGACAGTTGGGCTCTTGTGCATTCACTCTAGACAGTCACACAAAGGGAGCTGAGATGTGCCTTGCATATCCTGATGGGCCATCACCTGGCTGATGGGGCTTTCTGAGCTAGAGTGGTGGGAGGATTTGTCGCTGTGGCTGTGCAGTGCAGCCACGAGAGGAGCAGAAGAATGGCTATGTGGAAGGCTGCAAGTAAGTTCTTCCCCATCCCCACCCCACCCTTTTTCCGCTGTGGTCATCCCCCCCCCCCCCCTTCGTCACTCTCCTGTGACACCAGCCACTACTGTTCTGGACTTGTTGCAAAATGACCTTGTGCCTGTTTCGCCCTGCTTATGAACTCTAGCATCAGGTATGTCACTCAATGGGTGACAAATGCACATACAACACACCTGCTGTGTTGATTTAATCGCTTTGGAGCAGCATTGAGAGCATGCGAGTAGCATATACAAAAAGAAAAGAAATACATATGCAGCAAGAGGGTGTCTCCACTCATGTTCTTGCTTCCTGAGGGTGAACGAAAATGAAGGAAAAATAGAGAGTGCCCACACCTCAAGAGATGAACAACTTATTCAAAAAAGCACGTGTAACTGAATGACACATGTGAAGGTACATTTATTTATACCAGCAACTCTGTGTACAATTCATTTCTTATTTGGCGCAGCAGTGCAATTTTCATATTCAGGACTACATATCCCAGAATTCAATGGGACGCTGTTTTCCCTTCATTAAACATTTTCAAAATGGCCCCACGTAACGCCGGGCATTCTTCGTGAAGCCTCGCATTCGGAGACTGACTGTCCACGGACAGGTAAGAAATTTGCTCTCACCGGAAGCGAAAGCTCCCATTCACGCTAGAATCGCTGCTGTGTGCAGTTTAACTCACTCGCGCTTATGTCCTGATTTTACAGTGCGCCCAGTTTACGGATCTAAAGCAAAACACTCAGTTTTTCCGATTCCTGGGCCGCCACGACTCTCGCTGCGAACCCAGGTAGGCCACTCTCCACCTGGAGTTTCACCATTTGCGCAAATACTGGCGATGTATAGCCATCGTGACGCATGTTTGTATTTTTTTAGGTAAAATCATCTTGTCAATTTCAGCATTAGAGGGAACCGTTTTTTCAATATCCAACAACGCAAGGTATGGGGCTGCATTTTCTATGCATTTTTCCATTGATATGACTAATCAATCCGTTTTAGGTCTACACTACAATACTAGCCTTTTCTTTCAATCGACAGGACCAAAAAGATTTTTTACCTCGAACTCCTCCCTCTAAGAGGCGCCGGACGGTGCACATAGAGGTAGGCACTCATTTGTGATTTCCTTAACCATTCGTGACACAAATGATGTAATCACAGGAAATGTTTTTAACAACATATGCTCCATTCATTTTTAGAACTAAAACCTTTGCGGTACCGCCCCCTGTCCAGTGATCAGTTCCCAGGAGCCTGACAACCACAGGTACCCCTTTCCCCTCCCTCCTCTTTCCACAATCTCATGAACCAAATGAGTCATGTGAGCTTTGGCTTTCAACATCTTTTTCATTTTTCTTGTTACACAGACAATTCACAAAGCCCTGATGAGGGTTCGATTACGTTCTGCTCGAACCTGAAACGCGTCGGCACTGCGCAAGAGCATAGTAATGCATTAAATGTATCCATGTCAATGAACATTGTACAAGCTCTTGCCCCCCCCCCCCTTTGTTTCACTTCGCTTTGGTGGTTACAAAATAGGCATTTATATGGAATTATGAATTATCAAATGTGCTAATACATTTTTGCTCTGTGTTCTTATGTTTTTCATTGATTGTTGTTGTTCACCACTGTCCATAACTGTATGTATTTGTTTAATCACTGTGTTGATTGTGTGGGTTTACCCCTCTTTTTCTGCTTTTCAAAATATTTTGTTGAAAAATTTACAAAACAACATGAGTTGCTGGTATAAATAAATGTACCTTCACATGTGTCATTCAGTTACACGTGCTTTTTTGAATAAGTTGTTCATCTCTTGAGGTGTGGGCACTCTCTATTTTTCCTTCATTATAGCATGGTCCAGCCCCCCTCAGTCCCGATTAGGACCTGACTCCTTCTTTTTGCCTCCTGAGGGTGAACAGCAGGGAGGTGGGTCACTTTATTGTTGCGTCAGTGGGAAGGGGAGGTGGGGTCTGTGGCCTTTCATTTTTTATTGTTACAATCTTCAACTTCGTTTTCTTTCTTCTCTCTCTCCATTGATTGCTGACCTCATTGCACAATCATGGTATGAGATCAGGAAGAGAAAGGAGGATGCAATTAATCTCAAGCTACCAGCAGTTAGTTTTACCTCCCCTTCTGTCACTCTCTAGTAAATTCACCAAAAAAAGAAGAGGTGCCTATCCTTCACACTTTTTTTGTTGTGGCTGCATTTGCAAAGACAAGGCCTTTAGACCAATGTCTGAAGCACTTGCACCTATTGACCACATTCCTGCGGTGCTTGGACGTCCAGTGATTGTGGTTTGTCAGAGACAATTATTCAGGTACCATTGAATTCAGTACTTTTTTTTTATTTCTTACAACACTTCATAAACTTGCTTTAATAAGCAGTTAACTTCGAAGATTGAATGGAGTGCAACTTTGTTTTCGTAAAATAAAAAATGAGTGTTCCTTGCACACAATTTTCTCCGGAGTTTCAACAACATTCTGGCAGATGCATCAAAGTAAATACCGGGAGCAAATGGGCAGATTCTCAGAATCTGCACTTTTGCTCCCGGTATTTTTGCATTTGGGATGCATCATCCCAAATGCAAAAATCGCAATTTAAGGAATCTCTATATTGAGATTCCTTAAATTGCGATTGCATTTAAGAAATCCCAAATTGAGATTCCTTAAATGCAATGCATGAAAGTTAAAAAAATAGCGAATTTGCTAATAGGGGGAGCAAAACTCCATGAAGTTGGACTTCATGGTAATTTGCTAAAACTTTGAAAAAAGCACTTTTGTGCATTTTTCAAAGTTTCATGTTGCGCACACACATGCCCTTAGGGCATGTGTGTGTACAACATATGTGCATAGATCAATTTCAGGGGTGCAACAGAGTGTCATTTTGACACCCCTGCACCCTTGAAATTGCATGAGCAATTTGCGAGTACCTACTGGTACTCGCTAATTGCTCATGCAATCTCCAATACATTCCTATGGGCCTGTAGGCCCATAGGAATGAATGGGACAGCATTCCTTAATTGCGACTAGCAACTTGCGAGTAGCAATTAAGGAATGTTAAGGAATCGCTATTTTAATAGCGATTCCTACATGCATAGGCTTTTGCTATTCCTAAATAGCGATTCCTTAAAAATCGCTATTTAGGAATAGCAAAAAGCTACGTTGATGCATCTGCCAGTACGTCCTTTGTTGCTGCTGAGGATCACCTTGCTGTGCATGCCTGTCCCTGGAAAGGAAAAGAACAGCACCTGAAGTCCAGTCCTACCTAGGACAGCCCTTCTGACGCAATGGAGACAAAAGGCCTGTGTTGGCCCAATATATCAACTCTCTATTTAGATCTGTCAAATGCTATGATGGAAACACAAAAGCAAGTATTCAGGATATGGGTTTCTGTGGGTTCTGCAAATAACAACGTAAACAAATGCATATATGTTTTATCCATCTTCATCACGCATGGTGAACTGCAGACTCGATCATGGACGTAAATCAGGGAGCTGGTCACATCTGAAACCTGAATTGGGCTGTTCCAGTCCTCACACAAGGGATTTGTTCAAATATGTATTTATATCAATTGATAAATTCAATGTAGGCAAGCTCTATCGAAGTAGCTTACAATTGGATTACTCAAGGAACAATTCAGATAATTTACCAATGAATAGATCATTGAGATAAAGTTTAAAAAGACACAGGTATATATATTCAAAAACTGATTTTATATTGATTGAAAAGTATTAATTATAAAGGGTACACAATTAAAACCAACCAATGTAGCCAGAAGTAACAGTTGCATAAAATTAAATATCCTTCATAGTTACAATTGTGAACACCTTTTTCACAAAATGATTTTAAGGCAATCTGAGAAATTTACACAAAGCGAACATTGCCTAAAATACAATACAATAAGGAATAGGTGTGGTTGTCGACGTTTCGGTCAAGTAATGTCTGTGTCCATTAGACCATCCTCAGGACCTTGAAAATGTTGATTAAAAAGACCCTTCAAAATTAGTAAGGTTAATATTTGATATATCTAATCCACAAATTGGAAAATGCCAAAAGGTTCTCTAGTCCAGCACACAATGGCTGTAAATTCTTTAAGTGAAGACCATGGTATATATGGGCTCTAGTCGAAGAGACAGAAATAAATCTGTATTCAAATGGAGAAAGGTTCCAAGTGTTCATGCTCGCTCAGCAGTTGGTGATTGAACAGACGGAGAAAGATAACACCTATTTGAACGTGCTGTTAGACTCCCGTTGTTTGGAGATCAAAAGAGGACTCCAAACAACGGGAGTCTAACAGCACGTTCAAATAGGTGTTATCTTTCACCGTCTGTTCAATTGCTGACTGCTGAGCGAGCGTGAACACTTGGAACCTTTCTCCATTTGAATACAGATTTATTTCCGATCTCTTCGACTAGAGGCATGATATACCTCTGTCTTCACTTAACGCATTTACAGCCATTGTGTGCCTGAATAGAGAACCTTTTGGCATTTCCAATTTGTGGATTAGATATATTAAATATTAACCTTACTAATTGTGAAGGGTCTTTTTATCAACATATTCAAGGTCCTGAGGATGGTCTAACAGGCACAGACATTACTAGACTGAAACGTCGACAACCACCCTATTCCTTATATTATTGTATTGTAGGCAATGTTTGCTTTGTGTAAACTTCTCAGATTGCCTTAAATCATTTTGTGAAAAGGTGTTCACAATTGTAACTATGAAGGATATTTAATTTTATGCAACTGTTAATTCTGCTACAATGTGTTGTTTTTGATTTTGTACCCTTTATAACTAATAATATCAATATAAAATCAGTTTTTGAATATATATACCGGTGTCTTTTTAAACTTTATTTGAATGATCTATTCATTTGCAAATTATCTGAATTGTTCCTTGAGTAATCCAATTGTAAGCTACTTTGATAGAGCTTACCTAAATTGAATTTATCAATTGATATAAATACATATTTGAGCAAATCCCTTGTGGGCGTCCATACCTGCTTATACTATACTGCCCAAGCTGTCAAGGGTTTATTGGGTTTCCCATTTTTTGAGATAGTCCTCACACAAAGCTGTAGTGTTTCTGGAGCAAGCTCAGAGAAAAGCAGGTTGTGTGCACTGCAAAGACTTACCTGTGAAGTTTGACTACTTCAAAGGCAGAAAAGGGTATTAGTAATGGACCTCCAACACCTCAAAATCAGAATACTTCTGGACTGGGGACATTCTGCCAGGAAGAAGAGCTGAATGCTGTAGGAAGAAGGACTGGAACTCTACCTGCTGCTTTGTTGTGCTGGCCTGCTGCTTGCTTCTTCTGTCTTGGGAGTGGAAGGACAGGACTTTGCTTTCTACGTCCTGCTTCCAAGGATCTCCAAGAGCTTGTGCGTGCTGGCCTCTTGTTAAGATGTCTCAGGGCCATCAAATACTTCACCTAACAGTGCCTAGGCTCTTCTGCTGAAAGCCCTGATTTGCCAAGTGGTGGCAAATCCAGTTCCTGAGCCTGTGGAAGTGTCCCCTGGTGATAAAGTCCACGCATCAACTCTCAGGGCACATTTTATCAACGCAGCACCTGCTTTGCTTTGCAGTGTCACCGACGTCCCTGGCACCTGCTCTGACTCCGACGTAGCTCCTGCTTTGCCACTGAAGAATAGATGCAGTGCCCGCTTTGCGGCTGTGAAATAGATGCAGCACCTGCATCACTGCTGTCGCATCTGCAGCGCGTCTGGAAGTTTGACGCAGTGTTCCTCGACACCAACTCTTCATCGACATCGCACTGCAGAAAGGAACCGAGTCTGCATGTCCGGAAATCGATGACTCACCTGTCCCTCCAGTAAGGAACCAAAGCATCATCGCCTTTGACAATAAGAAAATTACACATCACCTCCCTTGCCTAGCAGTAAGAAACCACTTCATAACCTCCCCTGCAAGTAAGGAAGAGGACGCATCACCTCCCCAGTGAAGTAAGGAACCAAAGCATTGCTTTGCGGGCACCTCACCTCCTGTGTGCCTGCTTTGTCTTTGATTTTTGATAAATCTAAGGTACTTTGTGCTAAAATATATAAGAATAGATTTCTATGGACTGAATTTGCTTAATCTTTGATAAGTGATATCTTGACTTGTGTATGTTGGATTTCTGTCGTTTTGGTCTTGTATTAGTCAGATAAATATTGGCTATTTTTCTAAACTGATGTGGACTCTGGTTGCAGTTTTTTCATTGTGTTTCTGTGTGTTTATGTACAAAGGCTTTACACATTGCCTCTGAGATAAGCCTGATTGCTTGTGCCAGGCTTCCAAGGGGGTGAGCAGGGGTTATCTTAGCTGAGTGACTCCCTTACCCTCACTAGAGTGAGGGTCCCTACTTGGATAGGGTGCAAATCACTGCCAACTAGAGACCCCATTTCTAACATTGGTGGTCAGAGGTGAGGATAGGACTTGTATTTGAATTTTGCATACAGTGACTTGTGTACACTACTACCATATTGCAGACCATTATGTACCAGCATACTGTTTTTGATTTTTCTCCTTTTTCTTGCATCTTTTGAATATGATCCACAATCATATCTTGGTCGGTGAGCTATCAGCAGTACCTCAAGAGTTAGTGTTTGAGCGGGAGAGGTTGGTGCCTCAGCTCAAAAAGTTCTACAAGGACTCCAAGTGTTTTTAAAGGCCTCACTGGAGAGGAGAAGCTGCAAAAGGCACTGGGGCCTGGTCTGAAGCCAGGGAAGCTGATGAGCACTCAGAGTAGGAGGTTGTGGAGGAGGATGAACAGAGTCTGCTCTTGGGATGGCTGGAGAAGCCAGCATCACCTGTAGGGTGGGGGCCAGCCTCAATGGTGGAAGAGCTTCCTCCAGAGCTGACAGCAGTGTTCCCTCTCCAGGTCTGTCCCCAGCAAAGCTGGAGGGCAAGTGAGAATTTAGAAAATATAGGCTTGAAAAGCTTAAACGGAAGCATGCAAAGGAGCTCCAGTTGGAACTAGCGAGACTCGAAAGGGAGGCAGAAAAATATGCTTGGCCATAGAAAAGGATAAATTGGCTATGGAGAAATATATGTTGGCCAAGGAGAGAAAAATGCTTTTTGCTCATTAGCTGAGATTGAGAGAGTTGGAGCTGCAGTTGAAAGCCATGAGGGCTGAGTTTAGATCAGATGGTGTTAGCGGAAGTACCATGTCTAGTACTGAAGAAGAAGGTCACACACTCAGAGACTTGGTTTCCAATTTCAAGGAGGGGGTGACATACATCAGTGGGTTCAGGCATATGAGGCAGTTCCAGAGGTACGCAGGGTCACTGAGAAGGATTGGGGAACTGGCACATGGAGTCATATTCCAGGTGGTGGGAGGGACACTCTACTGGCTCTAGAAGAGAGTGACAGGGAGAGGTGTACCCCCAAGGAGGAAGCCCTGGTTAGGGAGTATGGAGTCACCCCAGAGATGGGTAGGTTGAGTTTGGGGGGCAGTCTGATACTGTCTCAGCAGATGGGGGATAATGTGGGGTACGTTTTCAAGGCGCTGGATGGTTGGGTGAAAGGTAGTATGGTAAAAACATGTGAGGGGCCGTACTATTTGATTGCTGGGGAGCTACTGGGAGACGTCTGTGAGCAAAGTAAGGTTAGGTGCTGCACTGATTGGATCCACAGGTGAGGAGAAGAATTCCCCATGGGTCAGCTTAGTGGGCCCTGAGAGTATGCACAGAGGGATTCAATTGGGTTTAGAGAGGCATAGAATTGGAACTTGCCTCTGGTGTGGCAGGCCAGGGTCCATGTTCTTTCACACTAAGCAGGGAAGTCCATCAAGGTATTGATTAGTCTACCCTGGCTTTAGGCTGGAATGGGGTTGTGTTGGACCGGACCCTTTTTGCAAGGTTATCCCCAAACTTCTTGCCTTGTTCCTCCTAATTTTTCTGACCTGTGTTTGTTGGCTTTACGACTCTTGGCACATTACCACTGCTGATTAGTGCTACAGTGCATATGCTCTCTCTAAATTGTATTGGTGATTGGTTTATCCATGATTGGCATACTTGATTTACTAATAAGTCTCTAGTAAGGTGCCCTAGTTGTGCCCAGGCACTGTAAATCAAATGCTACTAGTGGGCCTAAAGCACAGATTGTGCCGCCCACATGAGTGGCCCTGCAAACATGTCTCAGATCTGCCACTGCAGTGTCTGTGTAGGCAGATTTAAACTGCCATGTTGACCTGGCAAGCGCACCCACTTGCCAGGCCCAAACCTTCTCTTTTATTACATGTAAAGCACCCCGAAGGTAGGCCCAAGGCAGTCCCATGGACATGGTGCAGTGTATTTGAAAGGTAGGACATGTGCTGTTGTGTTTTACATGTCCTAACTTTTTCAATATTGCGAGGACTATTTCTCCCATAGGGTAACATGGGGATTGTCCTGAAATATCTTTTAAGTCCACCACCGCAAAGTTCTGTCTACCCGAGCCTTCGCACTACAGCATTAACCTCTCGCGGGGACTGCTACAACGAATCTCCGGCCTGACCATTCGCAACGACAACAGGATCTTTATGCTACAGCAATAACCATCCACAATGCCAGGCCTGCTCTTCACGCTATGTTGACAATCATTTACAATGCTTTGCTGCTCCTCATGTCCGCCTATCGGCCACTATTTGCGCTGGACAGAGAAGGTCATTTTTTAGCTGGGCTAACCTGGACTCTGTATCCAACCTGCGCTCCATCGCGGTCGGCCTGAACTTGTGACTTTCTCTCGGTTTTGCATGACCAGATAGGCGCGAGTAGCACTTTGGGTCATTTGGTGCTAATTTCACTTACATTTTTTAAATTGCATATCTCTGGTTCTACAGATTGAATTTTTGTTAAATTTTGCTCTATTTTTCTAAATTGGTGTTGCATTTTTCTTGTGTTGTGTTTTCATGTTATCACAATTTGAAGTGTTGCAATAATACTTTACACATTGCCTCCAAGTTAAGCCTAACTGCTCTGTAGCAAGCTACTACAGGGTTGCACATAGGTTAATTTAGGGTTTGGTTTTGCCTCATCCTGACAAGGATTGTGGTTACTGTTCGGGTAGGATTTCACTCTCCTCAATGAGTAATCAAATTTCCCACAAAAAGCAAACAGCTTTTGGGTTGATTCAGTTGCATCCATTGTTTACTATTTGAAGATCAGATTGGCTGAGCACTATCATATTTGTCGATTATCATGTGTATGGCACAGTACTAGTTTGCAAAGCTGATTGTGTGGGACTGTTAGTGAGATGTACCAAAGGATTTTACGGTCCCAACCCTGTGATTCTCCAATCCACTGGCCTATGACTGCAAAATCCCTTTCTGTAATTTTCAAAATCCATTTTGCAAGCCGAAAAATGTTTACCAGCTCGTAAAATGGGTTTTTAGGTCAATGCCAACTTGCAATTTGGAAGCGGCGTGAAAGGGACATTCCTTCCAAATTGAATTAATAACCTACGGATCAATGGTTTGCAACCAGGATTCCGGTCCCAAAACCAGTGCCCAGTTACAGACTACTAAGAAGGTGGTAACTGATTTGTAAAGGGCCTTTGGGAATAATGGTGGCAGCTTTAGAGGCAGCAGAAAGTTAGCAGCTACTGCCAGCTCCCCCTAAAGTTTTCCAAACCGGAAACATTTTTTAAAGCGGCACAAGTTCCTTTAAGGAACACAAGCTACTTTGAAGAAGAAAAAGTTTTCCATTTTGTAACGCAGTCACAGACATGATGGTCTGCTTTCCTTTGCAGGACACTGTCCTTGTGATTGCAACCAATCACAGTCCATCGAGAAAGGCGACCTGGCTAAGGCATGTCGTTCGGCAACCTCCTGTGAATCATTATTTTGTGAACCGACCTATTAGTGCATAATTCAGATGGCAAAATTGGATTCCATTTGCAAAAAGGCAGTGCAAAATTTGGGACAACTTTTTGCGAATGGAATTTTTGTACATCAGGTCCTTATGCCCACATGCATCAATGTCAATTGCATTCGCAAACGGTGCGAATCGCAATTTTCGGCCGTTTGCGAATGCAATTGACTAATTTGGAATGCATCATGTATTTCGCAATTTTAGGAATCGCAATCATGTTGCGATTTCTAAAATTGCGATTGCATTTAAGAAATCACAATTTCAGATTTCTTAAATGCAATGCATGATCATTTTTAAATTGCGAATTCGCAATTTGGAAGTGGGTAAATTAACATGAAGTTGAACTTCATGGTAATTTACCGAAAACTTTCAAACATGAACATTTTTCATTTTTGAAAGTTTTAATTTACACACACACATGTCCTTGGGGCATGTGTGGGTGTAAATTGCATTTAAAGTTACATTTCAGGGGTGCAGGGAGGGTTCTTTGGACCCCCCCGCCCCCTTGAAATTGCATTCACATTTTGCGATTCGCAAATTGAAAATCGCAAATTGTGAATGCCTTCCCATTCATTCCTATGGGCCTTTTGGCCCATAGGAATCAATGGGAAGGGATTCCTTAATTGCGATTCGCAAATTGTGAATCGCAATTAAGGAAAATTAAGGAATCGCAAAAAAAATGCGAATTTTTAATGCATTGCCGTTTGCGATTTCTTAATTGCGATTCCCTAATTTTCGCAATTAAGAAATCGCAAATGGGCACTTTGATGCATGTGGGCGTTTGTGCTTAAAAACATTTTGAATGAATAGATACTCCAAATACAGACGGAGCATCCAAGAACAAAGTACAATAAATGTTTGGAAATTGTCAGTTCCTTTGTTGAGTTTTGCTCATAAATGAAGGTACTTGTTTACACTGATGCAGGAGCGCTTGAGTGAAACAGCAAGAGTGCCAAGCCACAGACACATCGAGCAAACGATAGCCTCTAAATAATTCAAAAGCAATGGGCAGAGTGAATTCAATGATTTTTTACAAGCTTCCCTCCAGTGAATGGGGATTTTTAAAAGGAACACGCCTACATACAAAGAAGGAGAACGCACAATTCCAAATATTATGGGCTTAACTCTGTCAAGCAGAACAAACCTCATACATTACAGTTCTGCAATATATCATTTATGGGTCTTTCATTACTTTATTAACTGATTCACAACAGTATTAAAGCAGTGAAACTATACTTTAAAAATGCGTATTCACCACATCTGTCCGGCTAAAACCTGGGCAAAATGTAAGCAGCAAACCCATACATTATTGTCGGTTAGCACCACCGGAACAAAATCAATAACCATCTATATATGTAGCACAGCACACAAATACTCTTAAGTAACCAATATGCTATAGGTTTAAGTGTCATGCACAAACTCCAAATAAAAATATAAATAGCATTGGTTTGATACATCGATTGACTTTGTGGTCCTCAAGTGTTGGCAATATGGGTGGGCCAGGGTTGTGCACGCCATCATTCTACAAATTGATGTATACCAACTCAGTGTGAAGAGCTGCTGTTGGTTGTTGCTAAAATATTTAGAAACACCAAGTACACATCTTTTAAAAACAAAAAAGATAAATAAAAAAAATACAACAATTGTGTGCAGCTATAAAAGTTTCTTTCTCTCTAAAAAAATAAAGCTCCTATCTTTTTGCTTAGGGCAACAGTTTATGGGGCCATGTTCCTGAAGGACCCTCAAACTGCATATCTAGTGCTCTTCAAAGGCATCCTTAATGTGACCTAATCTCCATGTGTACCTTGTCTGAAGGGGGCAGCCCTCGTCGATCCCCTCTACAAAAGCCCTGGCTAGTGGCAGTGTTTATAGGTTCCGGGGTGCCGTAGTTGCACCAATGGTGCATGTCTCCTGCTCTCTTCCTGTAAACCAGGAAACTAAGTTCAGATGCCCTGGGCGGGTGGACATCCACATGATGTTTGCATGAACGAAAATGTTTGCGACCATTATGTGCATTGGCTCTGAGATAATGACCAACAGTAGAAAGTGTGAGCATGGGAAATAGAGCGCAGTCACTAACACTTGCCTATCGTTGTTGTTACCTTTAGCTTATCTTGAACATCTTTATATTTTTGACAATTGTGTTTACAGAACGAGGAGTGGATGCAGCCCAAGGACGATATATCAAGGGCAGCCCTATTCCCCATATGTACGTTTTCTCTGGTTCATAGTTTCTTGGGACAAATGTATGGATAGTACACAAAGCGTAATGGCTACAATAGTGCATTCTGGGGTAAGGGTAATGGGTTTGCCTAACCTAGGGACCTCTGTGAGGAGAGACCCTGGTCGTAGGATTTTCAAACTCTGAAGAATGCACTCACTTTGCTTGGCAGGGGTTGTTGCTCAACGCCCAGGACCTCGAAATATAGGACGGAGAACTTCTCCAGCTTACCAAACATCTGCATTGAGCCATATCTTTAGGTTCTGTGCTGTTTTGGGGATCCTCAAACATGGAGCTGAATGGTGCCTCTTTCCTCGTGGATACAAAAAAAGTCAGAAGATCAGCTGATCTGGCATTCTGCTGACTTTGCATGCATCTAAGACCTCAGCTAGTAGGAGGCAAAATACGTGAACACATCTCAAAGAAGCCCTCTGTACGACTCATCATAGACCAGAGAAGTTCTATGCCTTAACGACATACTGCAACAAGTCCTGTTGGGTTGACTGGTGTCTTTGCCTGGCAAGAACACTCTTTCCCTGAACTGACATTCATGCTTTTGTTCACCATTTGACCGTGCTGTATTGCAAACATTCAGCATCGAGTGGGTCTACCTGCTACCAGGATCAGCGGTGTGTGGGCATTCTTTAGTCTGTGGGCATGCATATCTCGGTCTTTGTGAATCATACTGTGGTCTCCTTCAACTTGCTTTACAGTGGCTACTCCCTTCTGAGCGTAGAGGTCCTGACTGGCTGCAATTGGGGCCCCAGGTCACAAGATATACGTTTTAAAGGACAGATTCCCCCCTCCAACCCCCCCTCCCCCTCATAATCCTAAATCAGGAGAAAGATGCATCTGCCAAGGTCCAATTGCTCCATTTCCCCGAGCTCTAAGACACTATGCATCTAAGTTGCAAAGTTATTGTTGTACTGTGTGTCATTTGCCATTGTGTTTCTCTTTCTTCCTTTCAGCTTATTTTCATGATCACAGTCAGCAGAATAGTGATTGGTAAAGAGTACAAACCCATAACAAAGTAGCTCCGTTTTGGGCGAAATTTAGTAATCCTACTTTCTCAGTGTGTTGCTCGAGGTGAGAAAGTGATGGGAACATTATAAGCTTGCAAACATTTTTTGAAATAGTCTATTGTTACAGGACCTGCACACTGTGTTGTGGTTCTCATTTGTGGATTGTCCCAGAATTCGCATGAACACTATTTAGTGATCCAAGCCGTAGTATCTTTATTCTATGATAATGTATGCACTTTTTCTCAATTTTTACGGCCAGTGCAAATCTATAATTTAAGATTTGTTTAAGAGTGTTGTGCATTTTACAAAAAGTCTAATCAAGCAGGACATTCACATTTTTTTTGTAACTGTGATCATTGTACCTTGACTCAGCCCTTAACCACCTTGTTTGAGATAGGGTTGACTGCTCGTCCATGTATACTAAAGAGCCAAAGGGGTTTGAGAGGGCAACTTTTGGTTGCATCTTAAGTTCCCAGCAACCTAGGGTAGTGGGGAACATCTTGTAAATGTAGACCCTAAGGCTGTGTCTTTTGACACATGTTTCACGCAGGGGGTATTACCAGGGACACACAGGTTCACCTGCTTCATTATTGGGCTCTTCTTTCTAACATTAAAAGACAAACTGTGTTGGGTTTCAAATTGACTTTATAGAAGCTGTTTTTTTTTTTGTTTGATGCTTTACATTAGGGGGCAATATGTTTCCCTTTTTTCCCAATCACAGATCATGTGTCTTGTTTTTCCCCTTTGCGATTGATTGCCCTGCACAAACGCCATGTCTTCAGTATTACCTAGGAGAAAGTTTCTTCATTTGCACATCAGGCTACAAGATAAAAACAAGTGCCTCTAGAAGTACACCCTACGTGACTGAATTGTAAACAATCTTCTGCAATCCATTTGCACCCTACTAGAGGTCAGGCATATTTCTAATGAATTTTAGGGTTTAGCCTCAATGGTATTTAACAAGAATGGCTAAAGAAAGTCTGTATGGCTGCTTCACAAGCAACAATCAAAAGGATATAGACTGTAGTTCTTCACCCATAGTCACTCTCTGTGGACCTCATTCCCGAGTCCTTCCCACTAATGGAAAATTTCAGACACAGTCCGGCGAACCAGAAAAGAAGTTCTCTCCTTGGAAGGACTGCGATCTGAAATGAGAAAGGGTGTCCAAAAATGAGAGACCCGGCTCCTGTCTCATTATGGTGTCCAATGTTCAATGTTTCTGTAGAACCTGACCTATTCCTCTTTGTGTACATATGAACAATTTAAAAAATAACTAAACAAGTCGAAAGCGCTTTAATGATGTTCAATAAGGTACTGTTCAGGCGTTCACACGGAATACTCAAAGCACAATGAATATACAATGTGGTGAGCATCAGACAGGTACCTATCAGTGAGCGCCTCATGATGTGAAGGTGGACAAGATGACAGCTACAGCTTATATTTGAAAGCATAAACCATTGTAAGCTGGCTCTGCCTGTCAAAGCCCAAGGGTGACTGTCAGGTGGAGCACTTGGTTTGCTGATCTTGGGGGTCTCCAGCCGCAAAATGATCAGCTACTTTGCATAAACTGCCCCGCGTGATAAGGAAAAAATTATATAAACTCGCATTTGCTAGCCTCAATCAGACCGAAATTCGTGTCAGCAGCTGTGTTTGCTAAATTGTTAAAGCCCCAATGCACAACATGCCGCTGGGGACAAACAGCGAGAACGAAAAACGGTGGCACGATGAAGTCCAGGGTGCAACTAGAAACAAATAGTAATGAAGCAAAATTGTTCAACCAAAATGAGGAGAAAAAAGTACAATTAGGGACCAAACATCACAAAAAATCTAGCTAAATATAATTGGAAATATTCACTCTTGAAGGATTAATGCAGAACCAGATTTTTATGATTTCAGCACTCAACCCTTTTTCACAATTACATGTTTGGCTAACTGCATCCTGGCCGAAACATACTGGGTATAGGCTATCCTTTCAGTAACTGAACTCCCAGGAACTGCAGGGAAAGTTTGAAGCTATGCGTATAAACGTGAAACTACAATGAACTCCTGCAAAATGGGTTTTATGCAATCAGTCCACTTTAAAAATAAAAAAGTACATTAAAGTTTGGTTGAACTTGTTGAGGTACTAATGCTGTGTCCTTTATCAGTATCTATAACAATTCTAAAAATGTCAAAAAAATTATATTTCTTTTTTTCTTTTTTTGTCCTCATCTCACCTATAAGCATATTGCAGAGTGTTACAGCCGTTATTGTGACCCTGGGCTCCCTCCGGCCAACTGCACTTGCTTAGGTCTCCCGACCAACTCCTTACACTGGAGTTAAGGTGTAATTATAGGACCGGGTACCTTCACGATTAGTTACCGAAACAGTCTTAGGTCTTGGCCCATATTGATAAGGGGTTGCCAGAGGCTGGTCAAAGTGATGCTAGAGCCAGCAAGGTCAAGGCGAGCCATCGTGAATGCTGATTTAAGCCAATCTTCTATTCTTGGGGGGCTTGGGTCTTTCCATTTCACACATATTTCTCTGCGCGCCAACAAAATAAGACATAATAATAGTCTCTATCCCTCACTGCCAAGTCCTTTGTTGAGGAACAATCGTCTGCAAAGAAAACTAAAGGCCCATTGACCACAATATTCGTATCAAAAATCCTGCACAAACAGTTCCTAATTCCTTTCAAAACCAACCCAACACTGGGCACTAAAACAAAACATGAATGTCGTTAGCTTTAGGGGCAATACATCTGTGACATTTCGGCTCGGGGTTGGGGCAAATGTAGCTATTTTAGCTCGGGTATAATATATTCGATTGGTCACAAAAAAATGATTCTTCTTTAAAGTAGCTGATTTTGTAAATTTATAAAGAAGTTTTAAGAAAGGTTCAAAAAGATCCCCTATTGCAGATTCAAAGGGAGATTGATTCCATGCAGAAGCCTGTGTTGGAAGGTTCTTATCATCTGCTTCAACCAATTTTCTATACCAAATCAAACTTCTTTCTTCAGCAATTGAGGTGATGTAAAAAGAAGCTCTGTATCCCAATCTCCCCTTATACTCCCACTCTCTTCCTCAAACCAGGATTTTAACTGTAAGAACTTAAATTTGGATATGCCAGGACCTATCCTGGCTCTCAATATCTCCCACAAGTCGATACCATTTGCGTTCCCCAGATCTGACCAAATAGAGACTCCAGATCTATTCATAGGAACAGCCAATCCGTCTTTAAGACAAAGAGGCGTCCCCGGAGAGTCCCAGACAGGGGCGTGGTCTGAATAGTAACCTATCCCACACCTATTCCTTACTAGAACCAGATTACTAATGCATTTTTCAGGACCTTCAGGTGCACTTTTTTAAAGAACTTGGGTGACCCATATTTATAGAGAAACCCTTCTGCGCTGCCCTCCTCTTCATTCCTAACCAGCTCACTAAGCAGTAACCCCCACGCTGAAGCCGAAGGGTTTGTCAAAAGCATCCGAGAGGCTTTAAATTGAAAAGCTACCAGATATCAGCTGATATCTGGGAGAGGTAACCCGCCTTTACCCTACCTCCGCTTCTGGTTCTTCCATGACAACCTCACTCCTTTGTCTCCCCATACAAAACTCCAGATCTTACTCTGTATTTTCATAATGCCGTGTTGGGGAAACGTCAGGGGGACGGCGTTGAATATATAAGTCAACTTGGGGAGGATAGTCATCTTAACTAAGTTTACCTTACCATATATAGTTAGGGGGAGATTCTTCCACCTTGCAAACAGACGATCTAATTCCTTAGTGACTTTTTTCAAGTTCAAAGGTCAATCTTATCCAACTCTCTAACTATGGTAATGCAGAGATATTTAAATTCTGTACTGGTCTGCCCCCTCCACTGCTCTATATTCCAGCACATTACCTCCGTCTTCGAGGAGTTGGCTAGATATCCAGAAATTAAACCAAACTCCTCCAGGAGGGTCTCAACCCTTGGTATTGTTAATGCTGGGTCACTAGTATAGAGGATAATATCATCGGCATATAGTGCTATTTTCGATGAATACTGCTGAGATTTAAAGTGCAGAATTTGTTCATCTAACATTATAGCCTGGGCCAACGGCTCTATGTATAAATCGAACAACAGGGGGGAAATGGGGCACCCCTGCCTAGTTCCCCTCTGAATCTCAAAACTGGGAGTAAGCGACCCGTTAATCAGGATTTTTGCTGAGGCTCCCTGGTAGCATTGTCTTAAGGTGTGGATAAACACGGGCTCGAAGCCCATTACTTCCAGTACCTCCCAAAGATAAGACCAGCAAACCCTATCAAACGCCTTGGCGGCATCTAAAGCGATCACCGCCAAGAGTTCTGCTCTTACTGTGGCCAGATCAATATTACCAATGAGTAGCTGTGTTTGTTCCTGGATATAACGTGCATTGATGAACCCCTTTTGGTCAGAATTCACCAAACCAGGGGCCAATTTAGCTAATCTCCCTGCTAATATACCCATAAAGATTTTATAGTCGGAATTTAGCAGGGAGATCGGACGATAAGAGTTTGCTATTAGAGGGTCCTTCCCGGGTTTAGGTATTAGGACAATAGTTGCTTCTCTCCATGAACTGGGAATTTGCCCTGTTGGTTTATAGATTGACTAAAATAGAGTTCCTAATACTGGGGTAACCTCGTCCGCCAAAAGTTTATATACATCGTTTGGGAGGGCATCCAGACCAGATGCTTTCTTATATTTGGTTAGCCTTATTTGAGTTTTTATCTCTTCCAGGGAGATCGGAGAATCCAGAAGGTCTTTACCAGCTTGCGTTAGGGAAGATAGAGATTTGTTGCTCAGCCATGTCCGTATTTGATGTTTTGACAGGCATGAGTTCTCTTTATAGAGATCTGAGAAAAGGGAGAGCAGGCAGTTCTTTATGTCCTCTATATCTGTAGATTTGTCCCCACAGTTGTTTATAACTAACCGCTAATGTTGTTTTTAGTGCGGTCAGTTCTAGCTTTCCATACTAGTAGGGCGCCTTCTCACCATACTCATAGTTCTCCATGTTCTTATTTAGCCATTGAGCCTTGCACTTCTCGTATAGCTTCCCTCTGAAGTCTTGCCTATCTAGTTCGAGATTCTCCTGTACCTTACTCATCCTTTCTGGAGGCCCTCCTATTACATAGGTAAGTTCAGCTTCTAACTTCTTGATTTTATCCTCTCTCCATTTTAACTCCCGGCTTTTAGCTTGCTTTTTAGAGCATATAAGGCCATGGAGTAGGCCCCTAAGATTGGCCTTAAAGGCATCCCAGATTACTTCCATAGTCGTTGAGCCTATGTTGATCTCAAAAAACTCTAAGGAGGATGCTTTGATGCTCTGAATGATATCGGGATCGGCCAACTTTCTCCTGTTGAGTGTCCATCTAGTCTGAGTGGGATTTACTATTCTTTTGTATGAAAACAAGACGGGGGCATGATCAGAAAGGTGGGCTGGGAGGATACAGATGGCAGACGTTTTAATCAGGAGTTCTCTATGCTAATATATAATCGATCCTGGAAAAATGATGGTATCTTTTACTGTGGAACGTAAACCCATCTGCCTCTCCCATCTTACCCCTCCAAACATCTACCAAGTCTAGGTCATAAATCAGGTTCTTCATTGCACGCCGAATACGAGGTACCCCTTTATAATGACCTTGATTTGACCTATCCCTGAGGGGATCTAGGAGGACAGTAAAGTCCCCCCATGATCATTGGCGGGTTCTCCAAAACCAGCTTTGAATAAAGTTTAGAGATATAGGACGAGTTGTCCACATTTGGGCCATAAAAAGAGGCGCAGATTAAATCCATGCCCTCAAGGTCCAAATGCGCGATGATCTACCTCCCAGTTTGGTCTGTCGGAGTTGATTTAATTGAACACGCTAACCCCCGCTTTATCAAAATCGACACTCCCCGATTATTTATTGTTTGACTAGAAGAACAAAAACTCTCAACCCAAGGGATTTTAGATAAAAACCTTTTAGATTCCTCAGCGGTTAAGTGTGTTTCTTGTAAGATGCATACGTGTGCCTCAGAGAGCTCTAAATACTTCATTATCAATCTCTGTCTCCTTTGGCATCTCAGTCTGTTAACATTCCAGGAGAGCTATTACCTCTGCCATTTAGTTAAAGATCTCTGACCCAGAGCCGTTGGCCCATATATTAAACTCCTAAAGTGAGATGAGTATTTTTTATTTTATCCCTTTGCTCCCCACCCAGTGCCCACCCTACCCACCCACCCGCCCTCCTGTGCCCCTTCACTCCCATGAGGAACCCTCCCTTCCAGAATAGGTGAACCTACTTAGTCACGCCCACCTCATAAAAAATAAAATAAAAATTACATAAACAAAAAATGAATGAACAATCTTAGCCGCCGCGATGAAATACTATTTTATATTATTATCATACCCCCATAATAATTCCTTCCCATAATCATTTCCCAGATTTACCTCCTCTGATTTTTACCATAAACTCATCCACCTCTTCAGTTGTACGAAAGAGATGCATTTGGTTGTTAAACATAGCTCGTAACTGAGCTGGAAACTTCAACTGGGCCTTAACTCCTAAGCTTTTTAACTCCTCTAACCTACTCCCCAGATCCCATTGCCTGGTAGCTGTTGTATGGGATATATCAGATCTTGTCTGAAAGGCAATTGGCTCTTGCCCTGTAAGTGAAAATGAAACTGACCCTTCTTTAAGGCCTGCCGACAATATTTGCTCTTTGACAGCGTAGGAGAGAAAATTAACCAAGATCTTCCTAGGGTGATGTTGGCCGGACTTCTTCCTAAACGGATCCCGGTGAACGCTTTGAATCTCCTGTGTCAAATTTATATCCGGAAAACTTTTAAGGACTGTCCCTTGTAACAGCAGAATAATAAATCCCTTGAGGTCCGTCCCTTCAAGATTCTCTGGGATGTTCAAGAGTCTCAGGTTGTTTTTCCGGGAGTGATTTTCCAGCCTTTCTAGATCTTCTCTTAATGCCTTATTCTGACTTGCAGTTTTGCTATATCTGTTGTGGCTGAGCTTATTGCCTTCTTGATTATTGGAATCTCTGCCTCGATTTGATCTGTTCTTGTTGCCACCTCCTCCAATTTCTGGGCCAGCACCTCACAGGAAGATTTAATTGCCGCCTGATTTGCTTCAGAAACGGAAAATCTACTCGCCAATTCCGCCTGATTCATCTCTGAGACCTGAAAACCACTTATCATTTCCTCCTTCATTGCAATCAGGATGTCACAAAGAGAATGCGCAACTGATCCAACACTTCTGGGGTTCTCCAACTCAGCATCCCCCGTTTCGTGGTCATAATTATACCACCAGATGAAGTTCCCTCAGTGGTTGATATTTCATTCGCCTTTTCTTGTGGATCATGAAGATCAAAGGGGGGGTTGTGCTGAATATGCAGGTCTTGAACCTCTAAGGCATTAAATCTATTAGACAGCGTTACTTCTGGGTGAAATTCAGGCGCGGTCAGAGATGGATTTACACTAAGTTGTTTAGTCTCCCTCTGCTTGCATTGCTGGAACGGAGTCAAAAGAGGAGGGGCTTCACTGTCACCATTTGGTGTCTTAGATTTAGTTTTAGATTTAATCTTAGGTTTAAGGATCCCTCCTTCCCTTTCTTCTTGAGTGCCTTTTTCAGGCTTGCTGTGGAGGTCATGACTCTTTGGTAGGTTTTTAAAGAAGGAGTTTTTAGTTTTAAAAACAATTCTTTTCTTCCCCTACTTTTCCCTCTGCTTTTTGGGGCCTCCCCTACCTTTACTTCCACTTCCACTTCCACTTCCCCGGTCATTACACTTTGCTTCTTCTGTTGGCCCCTATTTCCAGTCTCCAAAATGGGAGGAGATTTCCTCTGGGTCACTATGGGTAGAATAATGTCAGAGTTCTGTATCGAGTGAGCTGCCCTGGCCCTCAGAGTATAGCGACTTATTTCAGGGGGAGAGAGACCCCCCTTTACCTCCTCTGCCACCTTTTGCACCTCTGGCTCCTTGGACTTCCCCCCTCCCACCTCCATTCAACACGAAGGAGAGTTGCTAGAGAAGTTGCCAGCCCCCCAGCGCCCATATGCTGGGAAGGTCGCTCCTCTGGGGGCCCACCAATGAAGAAGAAGCTGGTATCTGAAAACTCTGCGGAAAAGGTCACCCGCTCTGAAATAGACACACTAACCTCTGGCCATGCTTGTCTATGAAGCGTGTTACTTAGCCTCGACAGACCTGCCCCAGAAACCCCGGAAGCAGGTTCAATGTACTCGGCTCCAGTTCTGAAGGCAAAACTAAACCAGAAGCAGGCGGCGTCCCGGCGTCTCCGGAGCCGCGCGCCTCCTCCCACCTCCAGTCGCTGCACTCGCGTTCGCCGCACTCACCGGATGCAATCAGCTCTCCGCCAGCACTAAAACCATCTACATACTCTCGCATAATCCTCCAAAACCTAGAGAGGCAAAAAAACACATCGGGGGAAACGAAAAATCCACCGCGGAAGTCTTAGGTCCTCATTCTGTCATCCAAGAGGTGAGCACGACCGCGGCCATTTAGCTGGCGGAGGCCATGTTCCTCCCTTGAAAATGCCTAAAAATGTCAAATTTTAAAAATGTATTTCATTACAGGCATACCTTGATTTATCCAACTGTAACCCAATACCGTGTAGTACTCTCTGAACCCTTAAACCACAAACAACCCCTCAATGCTACCCTTCCCTGAACCTTAAAACTCCCTTACTATCCCTTAATACTACCCATCCCTGAACCCAAAAAGCCCTTTACTATTCCCTGGTACAATCCTTCCCTGAAACCTTAAAACCCTTACTACCCCTTAATGCTACCCTTTCTTGAACCTTAAAACCCTGTACAACTCATTAATGATACCATTTCCTGAACCCTAACAACCCCTTTCTACCCTTAGTGCCACCATATGTGGAAATCAAATAAAACCATTACTACCTTTCAGTGCCATCTTTCCCTAAACCCTAAAATCCCTTACTGTCCTTCTATGCTACCCTTCCTTGAACCCTAAAAACCCTTACTCTCCCTTAATGCTACCTTTCCCTGAACCCTAAAAACCCTGAACCATTTGTAAATGCTACCCATCCCTGTACCTTAAAAAAACCCTAACAACCCATTCAGTCTACCCTTCCCTGAACTCTAAAAGCTGCTAACTACCCTTTAACAATCCCTGTTAGACCTGGCATCTTTGGCGTGGTTTCCCCTGTCTTTTTGCCTCTACCTCCTGTATATTTGATGCTGTACTGGATTTCGTTTTTGCTGGTTTAGATGCTTTGGGCACTTTGCCACTGCTGATCAGTGTCAAAGTGCAAGTGCTCCTTGAGTAAATTGTAAGTGTAATTGGTTATCCATGATTGGCATATTTGTATTACCAGGAAGTCCCTAGTAAAGTGCACTGAGTGTGCCAGGGCTGGTGATTCAAATGCTACTAGTGGGCCTGCAGCACTGATTGTGCCACCCACATGAGTAGCCCTAAAATGGTGTCTCAGGCCTGCCACCACAGTGCCTGTGTTCAGTCTGTGAACTGCCATGTCAACCTGGCCAGTGTCCCCACTGAACAGGCCTAACCCTTCCCTTTCTGTACACATTGGACACCCCTATGGAAGGCCCAAGGTAGCCCCCTGGGCAGGGCGCAGTGTATGTGAAAGGTAGAGCATGTACTAGTGCAGGTGACATGCTCTGGTAGTAAATTACAGCCATTTTCGTTTTTCACTATTGTAAGGCTATCTTGCCCATAGGCTATCATGGGGAATGCTGTGTACAGTGGCTACCTGCATATCCTCCCATAGGAGCAAGATAGGACATAAAAGTCTGGTATCCCTGAACTCAGAATTTAATAACACATCTTTTAGGAAAGGTGGTTTTTAAATCCTGTGTTTGAGAACAGCACTTTTAGAAAGTGGCTGTTCTCTTGTCTGACCTTTCTGTGTGCCTTGGCCTGTTTGTGAATTGACTGTCTGGTTTGTGAATGACAGGGGCTGGGTGGCTCCCAGAGGCTGAGTGGGCCATTCCTGGGCTAAATAACTCCATCTGCATCTAGAGTGTTGGGAGGGGGTAGCACCTGGGCCTGAATAGGGCTGTGCCTGCCTTCCACAATGCTGGCTCCACCTCCTGCTGGGCGGCTGATGACCCTGCCCCTCTCTGAGAAAGGAAAGGAGAAGCCAGGTAAACAAAGTGCTCAAGGAACACCCAGAACTGGTTCAGACCGGGCTCAGAGCCCTCTTGCACAAAGGGAACAAAGACTTTTAGAAGTATAAGTATAGGACCCCAGACTACAGAAAATTAGATCATCCTGGAATCAAGAAGGAACCTATGCCAAGGAGAAAGCTGGAAGACTGAAGAGGAAGGACTGTCCTGCTGTGTGATTGTGGGCTGACCTGCAGTTGCTTTGCTGCCAAGGAGAGGCGAAGGAGTTTGCTTTGTGCTGTGTCCCCTTGCTTGAAGAGATCTCCAAGGGCCTTAGTAGAGCTGGCTCCCTGTTAAGAAATCCCAGGAACAAAAGGACTTCGCCCCCAGCGTCCCCCTGAACTCTACGGAGACATACAGTTCAGATTAAATTAAATCTTAGGGGGAAAAAAGAAGAGGTGCTGCTGACCAACATTTACATCAATCCCAAAAAAAAGAAACAGGAGTCGAAACTTCTAATGGACCACCTACATCATTTAATGACTACGCACACCTCTCCCAACTACATTCTTTCTGGGGACTTTAACCAATACATTTTAGGCTCATCCTCAAACAATGACATTCAGGCCCAGTCCTACTACTGGAATATTCCAACTCAATCATTTAGCAGCCAAGGTAAAACCTCCAAGTTGGCGAAGGAGCTGCTGGATGACTTGGAGCACATCGGCCTGAGGGTTCTAAATGGAAGATTCGCTGATGACTCCCCATCTGTTGCCTCATTCAATTCAGGCAACGCAACCTCTACAATAGACTACACCCTGGTCTCCCTCCCACTTTTTCATCATATACTAGGCTTTAAATTAGGAGACAAGGGAGATAGCGACCACCGTCCCCAGGCAGCCTCTATTCTTGCCTTTCCGGATCCAATTCTTCCCAATCCAACAGGAGCACATGCCTGTCATACCATAAATCTCAAACAAATTAAATCGTCTGTTGCAAATACGATGGAGGTACTTCAAGTAGCAAAACTACAATTAAATAGCTTAAATTATCCTATGGGTAATCCAGTAACCGAATGGGAAACCTTTACAGCTGATTTTGCAAACACATACTCAACAACAGTACGGCACTTCCCATCTTTTGCCTCTACGGTCACAAGGAAGATTTCAAGCACCCAGAAATTGGCACTAAAAACACACAAAAAAGGGATCCCTAAGACTATTGAGAATAAGCCCGGGCGAAAGGGGTCTTCTTGAACAGCTTTGTAAGCACCGGGCAGACCTCCAAAAACTTAAATGGGAGGTTAAAAGATCTAATGAAGATGATTTCTGGGCTAAACTTCAGTATGACTCTAAGGAGAATAACAGCGCCAGATTTTGGTCTACACTAATAGCCCTTCTGGACATTGAGGCAAAATACTTCGCTTTCGATAATGTCAATCGAGCCAATCTTTGGAGAAAATTAGCCTTCTGGGGGATCCCTGCCCCTCTCCTAAGCCTTTTGATCGAACTGCACTCTAATACGTGGGTTCAGGTGAAGCTTGGGAATGGCACCCAACCTCTCCAGGCACATTCCAACTACAAAAGGCCTCAAGCAGAGGTGCGTTTTAGCGCCAACCCTTTTCAATTTATTTACAGCCGATCTGCCACCTGCTCTAGAACCCTGCAACGCGCACACACCCCGACTGGGGGGTAAAGCCCTGCCCAGCATATCCTATGCAGATGACGTAGTCCTGGTTAGTCATACCAAAGTAGGACTGCAGAATCTCATTAACACGTTGCATGGATACGCCGAAGAAAGTTTACTTGAAGTAAACATCGACAAGACCAAAGTATTGTCAATAACTGGGAATAAAAAGTTGCACTCCTGTCTCCTTGGAACACAGGTAGTTACAAACTGCTCTGAATATAAATATCTTGGCATCATAGTCGACAAAGGAGGTCGCTTCTCAAACCATCTTAAGGCCACAAAGAGAAAAGGTATGCTGATTGCGACAACACTTAAACAACTTAAAACTAAGTTGACTGGCCCCACTCTTCTACCATTTCTTCGTGTTGCCCAAGTTAAAATACAGTCATCAATTACTTACGGCAGCGAAGCATTAAGAGGCACAGACGTGAAACTGTTGGATACAATTATCTCAAAGGCATACAGACTTCTCTTAAATCTGCCATCTTTCACCTCACAAGCCCAGATCCAGCTAGAATTTGGACTGACAAGCCAAACGCTAGCAAGAAGAGGATCATATATTAAGTGCTGGCACAAAATAAAGAACTCACCAGAAAATACATTGAACCACCAGCTTTGGCAAGATCTGTGCAGCTGCTCTAAATGCCGGGGAAAAAATACTTAGAGGAGTCCCTGATTGTTACAGGACTAAAAGAACTATGGGAAACCCCATTACCGCACGTACAATTCAAACGTGTAGCAAATAAAAGTATAAAGAGACTCTCGCTCATAGAGGACAAAGTCATTTTTTCGCAGAGGCGTCACGCTTGGATGACTCTGTGTACATAAAAAACACCCGGGTTACAGGCATACTTTGGACTGGGGTACTGCAGGAAATCAAAAGAAGCCTTTTTAAAACATAGGCTAGAAATTCTACCAGCTAAACCACATCTACAACCATGGTTGAGAAGGAACTGTGGGACAACATGCAGGTTGTGCGGTGCAGGGAAAGAAGATATGGAACATTTGTTATGCACCTGCTTGAAGTTGAAAGAGGAAAGAGTAGCTCTTCTAAAAATGTATTTTATTCAACACAGAATACGCACACACAGACAAGCAGTCCTTGCATGTTTTGACCCAGGATTTCTGTCACTAAACGGGAAGTTGGTGAAATTCCTGAAATTAGTGGTGCTGCAATTAACAAGCCAAGATGTCGCCCAGACAAGACATAATGACCTATGGACATTTCCCAAACCCTATTTTTCTACTAATATATCTATTAATATTCACGATCTCTCTTTTTAAGACTTTCTATTAATGAAATGTGCACCCAAATGTATTTTTGTAATGGCTTCAATTAATCAGAAACAATATATTTTTTACTTACTTACTTACTTACTACTGAGAGAGTTCTGTCCTTCCTAGAGTGCCTGGACCAGTTGTGGTGCCTCTGAAAGTTGTACCTGTTGTTGGGATGCTGGATAAGAAGAAACTAACGACAATCTGCTAGATTTCATGCATCGCTCGCGGAGCGCATCCTTGTCAGTGCGAGGAAATTCCCGCCGCCGCAAAGATCAAGATCATCACAGCGCCTGTTGCCGTAACAAGAACGATGGATCTTTCACTTTCGGAATGCATCGCTCCGGTGCGGGGAGAGTACCATCGCTGCGAGTATCGTCGCAGAGCCGTGGCAGAGCCATCGCATCAAGGGTCTGTGAGAGGAGAAGATCCATGCTGCGCAGGGCATCGCCGCCGCACATGAGATCGTCGCCATCCCAAAGATCGTCGCATTGTATCTTTGCGAGACGCTGCCTATGAAACCTGCGCATCGGAATCCATACAAGGTATTGCATCCCTCCCCAGACAGACCGGAGTCACTGCAACACGCCCGCTGCGTCCAGCGGGGTTGTTGAATCGCCTCCCCAGGATCTCAGGAGTGATGCATCGCTTGCTTTTCAACACTACAGCTTTCACTTGGAACTTTTGTCGCATCTAAAGGTACTTTTGGCTAAAACGTGACGCAACTGTGAATTATTTTAACTTAACCTTAAGAACTCTTTTGAAATCATATCCTTGAACTGTGTATGTTGGATTTTTGTCATGTTGGTCTTGTTTAGTTTAGATTAAATACTTCTATTTTTCTAAACTGGTGTGGAGTCCATTTGTGGTGTTTTCACTGTGTTACTGTGAGTGTTGGTACAAATACTTTACACATTGCCTTTGATAAGGCTGTCTGCTTGTGCCAGGCTACCAAGGGGTGAGCAGGGGTTATCTAAAGAGTGTTTTCCCCTTACCCTGACTAGAGGCCAGGGTCCCTATTCGTCACAAGTACCTACCTGTGCCAACTAGAGACCCCAAATTCCAACAATCCCAATACATCAATGCTAAAAGCCCCTTATTAGCCTTCCATCGACTTCCCCACCTCATTGGAAATGAGTCTCTATACTTTAGTAACAGGAATCCCCCTTTTCCCCTTCTCGTAGTACACTTACCTCTGCCCTAAAAGGCACAACACTTTTTGATTATTATTTTTTTAGTAGCCACAACTTTGTAAATTTTATTTTTTTCAGTAGACGTCATTTTTGACAACTTTTTTTGAAAAAAATGTCACCACTATATTTTTACTGCAAATCCCAAAATGCCTATTAAGGCATCATTGCCACTTCTGATAAACGCCCCTAATTATGTTACATGCCAAATGATTTGTGAATACGTAAATATACTCATATGGTATGCGTTGCAACACTATAAAGGGTGGTGTGGTTGAACACCATATTTAAGTGCCCTCAGTGCAGACAATTGCACATTGTAAGAAAGCGGGCAAGAAGAGATAAATGCAGAAATTTACCAATGGATCCGAAGTCACACTTCATTTATCAAGGCCATCCACGGGTTACTACAGGGCGGCTTAGCCAAGTTTCTTTTGGAAGCCCTCAATAACAAGAGTACGTAGTGCAGTTGACTACAAGAAAGAATCCTCAGATTCCGGAAGGTCCTGAAAATTTCCTTATGATCACTTATAGAATTCACTTGACCTCGTTTTCTCTAAGGTATTTTCTAAGGTATTTTCTCCGAAAGAGGTGATATTGATTTGTGTGCAATGTGCTCTGTATACATGCTCTATTTATTCATTCATGCTGAGCATCAGAAACAGCCCATGGAAGGAGGCGATTACACTGATTCTGCACATAAAAGGTCAATCAGTGGAGACCAATGTTCATGGAAGCGAGAGCAAGCCTCATGCCAAGCTGACATGGATTTCCGCGAGGCAGGCTAGAAAGGTTATGTGAGTCATTTCTAATCATACAGTCACCTGCAGCTCCTTTTGACAGTCTAATGCTATGGTTCAGGTTGCACTGCTGCTGCTGATGCTAATGCCAGCTCTCTATTTTACCTCAAAAGCAACTTAAATGCCATTGGCTTTATGGAAGCTCTGCCGAGCCAGCCACTATTGCAATGGGCCAGCAGAGCTCCCAGCTCCATTGCCACATTGAAGGTAGGCAACCCATATTTTGAGTAGCCGGTGGTACAGAGGGAATTTACACACCAACTTCTTCCATTTATAAAGCAAGAAATATTTGTACGTAAACGTCAGTTGTCAAATGGGCCGCTATGCCTTGGTGGCCCGGGTGCATTTTTGTGTTTTGCACAAACAAGCCCTCAAAAGCAGAGGTGTCTTTCACAACCTAAAAAGAAATCAATATCATTGAGATTTCTGCTAGGCCTCAAGAACATTGTTGTATTCTTACATTTCTGTATTCTTTCTGTTCGCAACCACCAAGCCTTGCCTCATTGGTCGCTTAGAGAGATGTTTAAAGGCATGGGCAAATTGGGCAATTTCCTAGGGCACCCCACCTTCCAAGGAACCTCTAATGAAAGATGACTTTCTCTCTATTTGACCTCTGTGCATTCTTTTTGTCTCTCTCTCTCTCTCTCCCAAAACTTGCCTATGTCAATCTCTGACTCAGTCTATATACCCAGTGTCATTTTAAAGATTTCTGGGCTCAGATTTGATCCGTCTTGCCTGGGACCCCAGAAGACCTTAAGATGACACTGGCCGCTAACAGGAAAAACAAAATCGTAAGACCTGCCATATTTTGATGCTATTTAGCCATTAGCCCTGAGTGGACAGCATGCCAACAGGAGGTTTCCATTGGTGGAGACCGTTGAGTCTACAAAATTAGAACTGAGCGGCCCCCCGCTTCTACATCAGGTCCTTTCTTGTATATGTTGTAGAGAATCAGCATGACAAAATACACAACACTGTTGTGTCACTCTGAAAGCCTGAATAATAACATAATATTAATAATATTATAAAACACTCCTTGAGGAACATAACCACAGTTGGAAATCATGATGTGCACAGATGGTTGCCCGAGTTCCATTCATGCATTCTAACAGAATTGATGAAAAAAACCTACTGAGCAACAGAAACCCAGTTCATCAAAACAGACTTAAGGAAGCAAATGTCCGAATTTAATGGTAAAAAGTTTAAAGAATTATCACTGGGGTAATTCAAGACAACAAATCCATCACAGAGAAGACCATTAGCTTTGAGGTGAATGGTATCTTTATACTTATACTTTTAGTTATACATATTATGGGGAGTATCATAGCAAGATAGTCACGATTATGATTTGGGTTTGGGTTAGGGTTAGTGTTTGAGCATGGATTATGATTAGGGTTGTGGTTATGTTAGGGGTTAGAATTACAGTAATGGTGAGGGTTTATTTGTTGCATGGCAAAAGATTCTGACTGTCATTAGAGATAAGGAAAGGGTTAGAGTTAAGGTTATATTTATGGCAACATAAAGAGTTATAAGTAGGTTTTAGGATAGGGTTTTGGTGCAGGTTAGGTTTATCATTACATGTTTATGGAAACCTTAGGAGTTATAGGTGGGTTCTCGATTAGTGTTGCAGAACATGAGAGAGCCAGGGTTTGTGTTAGGATAAATTTGTTCGTGATTGTTGCAGAAGAGGTAATCTGTTGGTACAGAATTATTTGTATGACATACATGGGGTACCTGTTACTGGGCATTGGAGGTAGTACCCCAACAGGTTTGGATGGGGAGGGGATTAAAAGCCTGATCTTCGCTCCCGCTGCCATGCTTGGCAGTACAAGAGGGCAGAGCAGTAAATACATACAGTGTGCATTGGAGTTGAGCAACTCCAATAGGGGCCATTCCTTGCATAATCAGCTTGTTTCTATGAGGCAGCAACAGAAGCTGACAGGAGCTGCCAAATGAAATAATTATGCTATGGCTCAGGGCCAGCGATTGGCTCGCCCTGAGCCATAGTATGTTTTGATGACTCTTGTCCAGATCCCGCCTCCTCCTCTCATTGGTTGACCCTTGTAAGGGCCAGCCAATGAAAGAAAGAGGCAGGATCAGGGAGAGAGAGAGAGAGAGAGAGAAAGAGAGAGAGAGAGAGAGAGAGAGAGAGAGAGTTAGAGAGAGAGAGAGAGCATATAGCCATTACTTCCTATGCCTATACCCTCTTTGATGTCATCCTACTCTGCCCTAGACTCTCCCCTCATGACTCCACCTTTTAACTATTCCTGTGACCCACCAGACAGCTCCATGTTGGTGCTAGACCTCAGCGCTTTTCAGGAGCTGTAAACAACAGGTCTCTGTCTCCTGAATTCAGCTGAGGACCTAGCAACACGTTTCTGCTGTAACCAGGGCGAGCAGGTCACTTCTTAGACCAGTTGCTGCCGTCTGCACCAGAGGACAACATGAGCCAGGAGGGAGCAGTTGAGCCACCAGTGGGTGAGTAGGATCTCTTCCTGCATGTGTGAATGTGTGATAGCCTGTGAATGTATGCATGTGTGCGAATGAGCATTGGGAGAAAATGCGTTGCATGTGAATGTGGGTGAGTAACCGGTGCCCATTGTGTACTTTTATGCCAGCTCAGTGTGACTGGAAGGGAAGCGCTGGCAGGGGCTGACACAAGCCCAACCAAAGTAAAGCTGCTAGTGATGACATAGATCCATTGATAGCGTGACGTTTGCAAATGAGTCTTAACTGACGTACACTTTCAGCCTAATCCACAGCAAGTGGTGATAAATAGACTTGGAAATGTATTCTTGTCAGCACATGCTGGTTACATCAGGGTGAAGGATGAGGGCGACCATAAAGCATGCTGACAAGACCTCAGCTGGCAGGTGAGAGGAGATGACTGCATAACAAGAGGTAGACTAGAGTGTGAGTGGAGTACAAGGGGCAGAAGATCTTTCATGGGGCGTCTTCATGGAGTAAGTGGTTGTGACACTCTTCGTTTGTCTATACAGAGTGACCTGATAGCATTGACAGCTGCACCAGCGATGGTCGATTCAGAACAGACTTTTGTGACAAGTTAACTAGACTGTATAGCACCAGCCTCCGAAAGATACTGTGCTTGTTTCTCCACTGCCCTTTGGCTAGGTTTGCACTATAGAAATACCACATGCATACACAAAGACATACACATATCTCCCAGCAACTGCAGGTTAATGATGGCAACCATTCTGTTAGACCTGTCAGCCCTTTGGGTGGCCCCTCCTAGTTAATTATTTATTTTGTTCCCTTTTTGCCTCCTATCTCTTTTCTTTCTTTTTTTTTTTTGCCCACTGGAATTTTTGGCATTGCCCTAGGGGGTTAGGTGCTACCTTGCCCCTCTAACTTTTTGAGGCCTAGCCGCCGTTATAAAATGGTGAACACAGAGACCTAAAATGGTGGCTTGTAACTGTCACATATTTTTACCTCAGGAACTGGCGCCATAGGAGTGTATGGGAAAAGCTCTAGAGCCTTCCAGTTGGTTCTGGTAGCCAGTGGCCAGACTATAAAAGGCCAGAGTCAGGGCGGCCATTTTGGAGAGTGACCAGTGAGCTGTTGTTGAACCTGGTTGTTGGGAGGAGTGAGGCGGTAGCGTGGGGAGGAAGGCACTGAGGGGAGTTAGATTGACCTGTGGGCCAGCGGCTTCTCCTGATTGATGTGACCCCCTATCTATCGACCAGGCCCTACCTTGGACACTTCCTCCAGTTTCCTACATCTTTTAAGGGCTCCTGAAAAGGTGTTCCTAAGCGATCTCTAGAGAGCTGCCAGCGGCTGACTTGAGGGGAATCTGAAGCGTCCGCCTTTCAAAGGACACCGAGGAAATCAGAACTAGTAGAATTCATCCTCAGGCAGACTGCGGCGTTGTGGCTAGCGGAGCTGAGACCCTGGTTAACAGGCCGCTGAAGAAGAAAGCGGAGTAGCGGTCCCATCAGCGGGGAACCTCACTCACCGTGGGGGAGATCCTGGCCCGCTGTGTGGAGGACCCTTCGTGGAAGCTGTCGGCCCTTCTGCACCGGAGTGTACCTGCTGCGGAGTCCCTCTGTGGAGCTGGTGAGAAGAGAACTAGAGGGCGCAGCTGAGAAACGGAGCAGTCGCTGAGGACCGCCGACAGCAGGATCGTGGTGTTGACGGAAGAGGCGGGGAGAAGCAGAAGGAGGCCGGCCAAGGCCGGAGTCCGTTGTGCGTGAGGAGAACACGCCGGAAGATCTGACTGACGGCTCGTCATCCAGCTGTGAGGAAACGGCATCCGAACAGTGAGGCGAGCGAGTGCAGCGGGAAGGAGAAGGTTTCCCCGGTCCGTAGGTAGCAGTTTGGGCATAAGAATTGGAAGCTGACTGTCAGTACTATCAAAACCAAGTAAGCAGGGGAACTAGTCGGGCGGGAGGAAAGGCTCGAGCTCAGACCAAATTTCCTTGAGTTTACCGAACTGCACAATGAACAGTGCTTGCTGAATACCTGACTGACTCACCCCAATCATTACCATCCCTGAGCAGACTCATCTTGTGGGAAAAGTCACTGATTATAGATAACTACCCGCGGAAGGAATTCCGGGTTGTAAAGCGGACTCAGGAGAGGGGAGGTGGGAAGGGATGGTATAAAGGAAACCTGTTCATATAGTTTTTGGGCCTCGTAAATGTTACTGAATTGCCATCTGCCAAGCGAGTGGGGTCATAGAGCAAACGTACTATCTGTGAAACCTGACCAAGTATTCTGTTTACTTCCATCTAGATAATCAGCTGATTGAAACCATCTGCAAGTATACAAGTGGGGGGAAAAAGGGGTTGCTGAGTAACTGTATCCTCTAACAAATGCTGACCCTGTGTCCCCACGGGTAAGGTGCTTATTGGTCTTGACATAAGAGGGCCTTATTCTTGCTGGTTATCCTATTTGAAGTGTGAAACCATTAAGGAGGAGAGTTAAGGTGTAGATGTTTTTGCTAAGACCCTCTCAACTGGGGAACAAAAAGTATTGTTTAACCCCTTCGATGCTCATGACGGAACGGTTCCGTCATGAGGCAAAGTGGAGCTGTGCTGATGACGGAACCGTTCCGTCATGACCACACCCAAATCATCATTCTCCAGCACCGGAGGGGAATATGCCTAGCAGGGATGAGGTTAATGCATTGAAAAGCCTAATGAAAGCCAATAATCGAATGTAGAAACATTTACTGTACTGAATTTGTACATTGCTAAGAAAAATATATATTCTAAAGAATTTTATAAAGCAGCACGTATTTTTCTAAACTGGTGTAGTGTCATTTTTAGTGATTGGACGCTGGTTTACTGTATGAGTGTGACACAAGCACAACACAATTGCTTTGGTGATAGGTCTTGCCACTCTGTGCTATGCTACCCTATGTAGACTGGTAACCCCAGGTCTAACACATTCCAACTGATGAACTCTACATTCCCATGCCCACCACACTCCCCTCCCCACTCACCAGGGTTATGGAACAATATAGAGCAAATACATGTCACTGCCAATTAATGTGAATGGTGAACTCATAAAGCATAAGTAGAAAGTTAAACAATTTAAACAATGTACATACCAAAATAAATACATTTTCATAAGTGTTTGACACCATTTGCTGAATCACATTATATAGTGCAGGATGCATACTCCACCTGTAATTTCAAATTATGTCCAACAAAAAGCAAGGTAGTCTTGTATACACTCAAAACCATGCATTGTATCAATGGTTTCATTGTTATGCATTGTTTAAGAGTGTCATTGCTTTCCAAAACATCATCAATGGAAGTCATGTTCACAGGTGTAGTGTAAACCTCTGTCGCGTAGGGGATTTTGCCAAGCGATGTGTGGAACTAGAGAGTGGTTGTCTGCACAATGATAATGTGCAAATGTTGTGTTTGCCTGAGCAGCACATTTGGCAGCCAGAGAAAAAATACAGAAGGGAATGAGGAGACATGAACATCCCACAGGCAGAATTAGGGGCATTCGTAACTTGTCTGAACACCAGAACACAACAAACCATAAGATACCTATGAGCTCTCATGAGAACAGCATGGCGCAGTCTGCATTGGCCATTACTAAAGCTGTAGGAGATCATGGCATATGACATATGACATGTAGAGCAATCCGCACATGCTGCTCCCCTGCAATCCCAAAATCACCAACTCTCCAAAATGCCCACCCAAAAAGCTGTTGAGTTCCTATCTGTAGTCTTAGATAATGGATGCCACTTAGTGAGAATGTGATCTGTGGATTCCTTTATTTTAGCATGTATCCAATACTGGCATACCACCATAGAGCATCACAACCCTGACACATCAAACAGGCAGGAATGCTGGGTCTTTACTGCCTAGCTCGAATGTAAGTAGTCATTAGGTCATTAACGTGGCAGCTTTATGCTGGTAAGAAGTCAATATTTAGACTATGAGGATCAAACATTTCCTGTCTCCCATGCTGTCTTTTGGAAAAGAGGAAACTTAGAGCAGTTAACCAGAGGCACATACAGAATGATTTGGACGGTACATAGGTGGTGGAGCCTTATCTCACAAAGCAAAATGAGCACGACAACAGGACACCAGGTGGACTTCTGAATCAATGCAAACAATGAATAGTGATCAGATGGGGCACCTTTATTCTCTTGGGTTGCTCTTTAACGAGAGACTTTGTCATTGCACTTGTCAAATGTTGTAACCTCTGAATTAATGCCCTCAAACAAGAAGAAGAGAACTGTTGTAGCCTACCCCAAAAAACACGGAATTAAAACTTGTGTACGTAGATGCTAGAAGCAAGATAAAAAAGATAGAGGTTTGAAATCAAAATTGATGACCATAAACCCTACAGTACAAGTTTAAATAATTTTGATTAGTTTCATTAAATAGACCTTATACAATAGTGAGAGGCATATAATACCGATCAAAAATGAGGCGCTCTACATATACTGTAATTTGCGTTAAAAAGGTACACAGATAATTGTAATAAAAAGATTAAAATATAGGTTAAAAAGAAGAAATACCCAGATAACTACAATTTACAGATTACAAGTGATATCAATATAGCTCATATTTCAAGTATCCACAAGCATTCAAGCATATTGCAATTACTGTTAAAACATTTTAAAATTCGGAATGAAGAAGAAATGGGGGAATGCAAGCCAACTGGCTTCGTCCATCAGAAAATAATAAAGGAAGCCAATGGAGAAAGACAACCATGAAACTGACCTTGGATTGAAGGGGATTCAGGGGCATCCACTGCTTGACAATGTTAAACCCTGCTAATAGAGCTAGTCAGATCAGATTGCAACAACAACATTGATCCACAATCTAAATGAACCCATTAATCCTGTAACACGACCACAACTAACCCCGTGCACCCGCCAAAACAGTAAATGGACTGTATCCTGGAAGCCTCAGGTTCATGAGAGGCAGGGGTTTGATTAGTCGCTCAGCTCCGAAAACAGCTTTGCCATGAATGTCAAATCTAAATATTGATTGAAAAATGCCAAAAAAGAGATTGAGAGAGCAGAATAATGTACCATTGCAAGGAGTAATTGATTTCATATAGGACGTCAATTTTTTCCAGCTCCGTGCTACATCCATTGACGTGATTGCCCAACTTAATGGTACTCGTGTACTTGCCCTCAGGAGGATGAATGGAAAGGGGCGACCACTCGGTCCCCCCGAACTTATGGCAGAGTACCTCGATCCCCCCGGGAAGCCATTTTGGGCGGGAGGCGCGTCTCGGCTGGTATGCCCGAAGCGGCGTAGCCGGGGCGCGCTCTTTCCCGCCCTGGAGTGGGCTGGCCTAGACACTGACGCAGCTGGCCACGCCCTCGGGGCAGGCAGGGGCGGGTTTACGCCCGCCCTGAAGACGGATAAAAAGGGACGCAAGACCGGAAGACATCCTCTTGTTCCTGTGCTCTGAAGCTGCACCTCCTCGCTGCACGTGAGCTCGAGACGGAACGAAGAGCCAATTTTGAGCGTTTTAATCTTTCTTTTTGTCTTCTAGATACTTGGTCGGAAACAATGCCCAAAAAAGGCGCGAAGAGAATGACGACGGATCAGATGGTTCGGGTCCTCATGAAGGAGATGTCCGAACTGAGAAAGCAGGTGGCGAAGCGAGATGGGGAGGGGGGATCGGAGCGTCCATCGGCTGGAGCAACCCCTGGAGGGAGAGCCAAGAGGCCTAGGAGGGGACCGGCCGGGGGAGACGTCCCTGTTCCCTGTACCCCGCTCGAGGCGCCAACCCCGGTACCGGTGGAGGGGAATCCGATTCCCGTCGTGGTCACCCCGACATCCACTGAGGATATGCCCCCCGAGCTGGCGGCACAGCTAGCAGCGTGGTTGGGCGACAGTAGCGAGGGCGCCACGGCTGCCGAGGCACAAGCGCTGATGAAACAGTTGCGCGAGAAGCGAGATGCAGCCAAGGTGCCCGCGCCGGCGGCAGTGATAGACAAGCCGCAGGCCCCGGTTGCGACCACAGAAGCAACGTCCGGTGCAGGTAAGCGGCCATTGCCGATCGCGAGGGACGAGTCAGCACCCTCTCGTAGAGAAAAGTTGGGGCAACATGTTCCTTTGGCAATAAAGGAAAAGATTTGGGCAGGGGAATATGTGAACATTTTCTCCTTGCTTGTCGACCATTATGAGGTGGAGCATGTTAAAGGTCAGAAGGATCTGATGCATCCGAGTGTTTGGCGCGCAAAAATGGCCGCCTTTAAAGTAAATGAGAATATTGGCAATTGGGGCAATGCTTGGGGGATTTTTACGTCGATCTTAGGGGAACGTAGGCCTGAATTGCTTTCTGAGTTACCAATCTATCAGTCACGAATTATGGGGTACTCGACGTCTCACCAGGGTAACCACTGGTTCTGTTATGATAATCTCTTTAGGAAGGCGAAGGAGCATAACAAAAGTTTAACCTGGGACTGTTATGATTCTTTGACATGGGATAAAATGAAAGAGTCAGGAATGTTGAAAATGCCGTTGGTGGGGAGCAATGTTGGCGAGTCCTCCCGCCAATATGCGGGGACGCCCTTTCGGTCAGGTACGAGTACCGACGATTACTCGAGATCTGCCGGTAATGCAGGGAAAAAGGGTTTCTGCTTCAATTTCAACAAAGGTAAATGTACTAGGCCACAGGGATCGTGTAAATTCAAGCACGAATGTAGTGGTTGCGGTTCGTCCCATCCTGAGTCCTCGTGCAGAGCCAGAACGGGTGAGAAGGGGGGTAGGGGAGGCGCCAAACAGGTCTAACATAGTCCGAGGGGCGCCTTTACCAACCCCGATTGATACCTTGGCGATGATTCCCTGGCTCAGTGAATACCCAGATCGTACTTCTGCTGGATTGCTGCGAAACGGTTTTTCATATGGTTTCCGCATTCCGGTGGGGGACTTTCAGGGTGTCGGGATATGCAAAAATCAACTTTCCGTCCTGCAGCATACGACTGTAGTACAGGAGAAGATCCGGAAAGAGGTTATCCGAGGTCGTGTCGCCGGCCCGTTTTCTGCACCCCCGGTACAGTATTTTGTTTGTTCTCCTTTAGGGGTGGTCCCCAAGAAGGACCCGGGTGAGTTTCGATTGATTCATAATTTGTCAGCTCCACGTGGTCTTTCTGTAAACGATGCAATAGACCCAGAAGTGTGTTCGGTGCGGTACGCATCCTTCGATGAGGCCGTAGCCATTTTGAATCGCCTGGGCCCCGGGGCGCTGATGGCGAAGTCAGATATCGAGTCAGCGTTCCGGTTGCTCCCGGTACACCCGGACGATCAGCGTCTCCTAGGATTTAATTTTCAGGGTTGTTTTTACATGGATAAGTGTATGCCGATGGGGTGCTCTATATCTTGTGCCTATTTCGAGAAATTCAGTAGTTTTCTGCAATGGGTCTTCACAAAGAAGACGGGTTTCCAATATGTAATGCATTACCTGGATGATTTTCTGTTCCTTGGGGCAGCCGGGGATCTTGAATGTGGCCGGGCCTTGGCCGAATTTTGTTTATTAATGAAACAGTTTGGTGTGCCATTGGCACCAGGTAAGACGGTGGGTCCTGCGACTCGCCTCGAGTTTCTGGGGATCGAGTTAGACTCCAGAGAAGGTTGTTTTCGTTTGCCAGCTGACAAAGTGTTAAAGTTCAGGGCAACCCTGCAAGAGTGTCTAAATGGGTCAAAAATTACGCTGCATCAGTTACAGCAGTTGGTGGGACAGTTGAATTTTGCCCTGAAAGTTATACCAATGGCCCGCCCCTTTTCTCGTTCAATTGCACAAGCTATGGTCGGCCTAAAGGAGGGCCACCACCGCACGAGACTATCGGCTGAGGTCCGCCAGGACGTGCGTATTTGGTTAGCATTTCTGGCGGACTTTAATGGTCGAGTCATATGGAACAAACCAGCCGTATCCTCTGAAGAGCTGGGGCTATGGACAGATTCTGCAGGAAGCATAGGTTTTGGTGCCATCTTCGGCACAAAATGGTCAGCACAAAGGTGGCCGACGTGGTGGCACGACAATGGTCTGACAAGTAATATTGCTTTCTTGGAACTTTTTCCCATTTTGGTGGCCTTGAGAACCTGGCCAGAAGGGTTCAAGGATCACTCTGTGATATTTTGGTCCGACAATATGACTGTGGTTGAGTGCATCAATAGTCAGGCAGCACGATGTAAGCTGATTTTAAGACTACTCAAAGAGATTGTTTTGTTGTGCATGCAACTGAATGTGCTGTTCAGAGCAAAACATGTCCCAGGGGTACAGAATCAGGCGGCTGATGCACTGTCTCGTTTTCATATGCAGGCTTTCTCGGGCTTCCTTCCCTCAGCGGACCCACAGCTGGCACCCTTCCCCGAAGCTCTCTGGTTTCTCGGTGCCCCGAACTTCGTCACCTCGTGGGAGAGAGTCTAGCACCACGGACGAGGAAGGCATATGAAGGGGCGTTTAGGTCCTATTTAGCCTTCTTGGGGACTGATAGAGAGAAGCTTTGGGGCCATGAGGAATGGGTGGTGAATTTCCTGATGTCCTTACGTAGGGCTGGGAAATCTGTGGCTACGGCTCAGAGGCATCGTGCTGCTATTTCCTTTGTTGCCAGGGCTCATAGTATCCAGGACCCGACAGCGTCTTTCGTTGTACAGAAAGCGCTGCGTGGGTGGCAACGCCTTGAGGGTCGCAGAGTAGATGAGAGGCGCCCGATAGGTTTGGATAGGTTGGCCCAGTTGTTGGCTACACTCCCTGCCACATGTTCATCTCCGTTTGAGGCGGTGTTGTTCCGAGCCGCTTTTACGCTAGCATTTCACGGGGCGATGCGAGTAAGCGAACTGGTGGCAAGGAACAAACAGGATGTGGCGGGGGGTTTGTGCCAAGAACACGTTCAGATCAGAAGAGAGGCAATGACGGTCTCCTTTGTCAAGTCCAAGACCGATCAAGATGGGATGGGTGACTGCATAATCATACGCAGGATTCCCGGGTCCTCCATATGCCCGGTAAAGTGTTTAGAAGATTACCTAGCACGAAGGGTGGCAGTATGGGGGGGGACCTTGTTGAGACACGCGGACGCCACCCCACTGACGAGGTTTCAGTTTCAGCGGGTGCTTGCGATGTCAATTGCCGCTGCGGGCTTGAACCCGGGCGAGTTTGGGACCCATTCCTTTCGGATAGGGGCTGCTACAGAAGCTACAGCCAGGGGTCTTAATGTTGAACAAGTGAAACGAGTGGGGCGTTGGTCCTCCAATTGTTATAAGAGGTATGTGCGGTTACACATGTTGTAAAGCTGTAATGATGTGCTTACGCCTCTTGTTTTTGTTTGGTTTTCAGTTGCGCAAGCCTACGAGGCGGGGCGGACTTTGCAGTCGACCCAACACCAGGACAGCGGTCAGACATCACCGGCTGTGAAAAAGGAGGTGTGGGTCGTGGGCCACTCATACGTGAGGCGTGCCGCGGACGTATTCAAAGCAGATGACATGATTCACGTAGCTGGCGAATACGGGTACAGGGTGTCCTTCTACGGAAGAGGCGGTCTCTGTATTGACCAGTTTCAAGCATATTTTGAAGATTTGTTAGGGCGGACGAGGTCACCGCCGTCTGTAGTCATAGTGCATCTAGGGGGCAATGATTTGGTCACCACCGGTAGACGACTTCTCCTGGAGGCAATGCTTTCCACTGTAAGTTGGTTGGCGAGGAGAGTTCCGGGGTGCACAATTGCGTGGTCCCATATGATCCCACGAAAGGTATGGCGGGGGGCTATTTCTATTCCTGCTTTGAATCACTCTGTTAGGAAGCTTAATAACAAAGTGAGTAGGTTGTTCCGTTCCGGGACATTGCATTCTATTTCGCATGGATGTATTAATGATGACAGTGTGTATTCGGGGGATGGTGTGCATTTGACTCGGGTGGGAAATGAGTTACTCATAGGAGACTTCTTAGCATGGTTAAAAACGTTGAAGCATGACCTTTAGGTAGGAGCTTTGTGGGGGGTCCGGATAGCCGGTCAACTATCCGGACCTGTGGCGGTAAGGTCATGATCGGTGAGCAGTAATTGGAAGATCCCTATGAGTGGGCGTCACCCAACACGGATGGGAGCGCTCGGGAGAGGTGGCCATTGGCCCCTCAACGGGGAGGCGGTCCTGTCTAAGGAGAGGCCGCCGGAAGGAAAGGAAAGGCGGTCAAGGCCCCTTCCTGTGTAGGAGGGGTTACAGCCCCCTCCTGGGGAATTTCCCGGGGCCAGTGACGTCTGCGACGGCAGATGTGGTAAGTTGTGTGGGGTTTGGGGGGAGGTCTACGCTACCTTCTAGATACTCACACGAGTCCTCGAACGACCTTTAAGTGGCGTCGAGTTTATTGGGGCCCCCGACAAGTCAAAGGGAAATTGGTAGTTGCACGTGGGGTACGCCTCAGTGCTGTCGCCCCTCCCAAGTGGGGGGGGGTATTTCTGGTTAGGGATCTTGACACCGGTTACGACCTTGCCGTTGGCCCTTAAACGTTAGGATGTACAATTTCATTATTTCAAGAAAATGTTTTGCAGGTTGGTAGTTCGGCTAGGAGAACCTCTGTATTAGAGAATCTGTTAAGGTTAGCCAAACATCGCAATGTGGTTATGAAATTGTACATTAATATGAACTGTTTAACGTTTAATTTTTTGTTTTAATAAATACGGCCGGGGAGGGTCACTCCCTCCCTCTTCCAAAAACTTCAAGAACTGTTTCCGGTTTCCCTCCTTTTGGGGATTGTGTTGAGAGGGGGTGGCGGGTATCTCAGCCATATGGAAAGGGGCGACCACTCGGTCCCCCCGAACTTATGGCAGAGTACCTCGATCCCCCCGGGAAGCCATTTTGGGCGGGAGGCGCGTCTCGGCTGGTATGCCCGAAGCGGCGTAGCCGGGGCGCGCTCTTTCCCGCCCTGGAGTGGGCTGGCCTAGACACTGACGCAGCTGGCCACGCCCTCGGGGCAGGCAGGGGCGGGTTTACGCCCGCCCTGAAGACGGATAAAAAGGGACGCAAGACCGGAAGACATCCTCTTGTTCCTGTGCTCTGAAGCTGCACCTCCTCGCTGCACGTGAGCTCGAGACGGAACGAAGAGCCAATTTTGACCCACCCACCAGCCCCTGAGGACAGCTAGTTGTTTTAAGATGGTTCGATACTTCTAATTTTTCGTTTACAGGTTGTGGCATTATCATGTTGATATTGAGTGTGTAATAAAGTTGGCCGTTTATGTATGTTCTGTGATTAAAGATATTCTGTTTTTGTGTCCGTTGGTATTACCATGCTGAGATTGAGTGTGTAATAAAGTTGGACGAATTTTTGTATGTTCTGTGATTAAAGATATTCTGTTTTGTGTCTGTTATAAGCATGCTTATTCGGGTCGTAGTGGCCAATGGATTGTTGGTTTAGGTAGCATTGTCGTATTTATTTGGTAGGCGGTAAGGTCATGATCGGTGAGCAGTAATTGGAAGATCCCTATGAGTGGGCGTCACCCAACACGGATGGGAGCGATCGGGAGAGGTGGCCATTGGCCCCTCAACGGGGAGGCGGTCCTGTCTAAGGAGAGGCCGCCGGAAGGAAAGGAAAGGCGGTCAAGGCCCCTTCCTGTGTAGGAGGGGTTACAGCCCCCTCCTGGGGAATTTCCCGGGGCCAGTGACGTCTGCGACGGCAGATGTGGTAAGTTGTGTGGGGTTTGGGGGGAGGTCTACGCTACCTTCTAGATACTCACACGAGTCCTCGAACGACCTTTAAGTGGCGTCGAGTTTATTGGGGCCCCCGACAAGTCAAAGGGAAATTGGTAGTTGCACGTGGGGTACGCCTCAGTGCTGTCGCCCCTCCCAAGTGGGGGGGGTATTTCTGGTTAGGGATCTTGACACCGGTTACGACCTTGCCGTTGGCCCTTAAACGTTAGGATGTACAATTTCATTATTTCAAGAAAATGTTTTGCAGGTTGGTAGTTCGGCTAGGAGAACCTCTGTATTAGAGAATCTGTTAAGGTTAGCCAAACATCGCAATGTGGTTATGAAATTGTACATTAATATGAACTGTTTAACGTTTAATTTTTTGTTTTAATAAATACGGCCGGGGAGGGTCACTCCCTCCCTCTTCCAAAAACTTCAAGAACTGTTTCCGGTTTCCCTCCTTTTGGGGATTGTGTTGAGAGGGGGTGGCGGGTATCTCAGCCATATGGCTGTCTGTACCAAGCCCCGAGGTTCACAACCGAGAGCTGCAGGCTGGGCTGCACACAGATACCTTTAGCAGCTTCAGTTATCTTCAGTGCTATGTTATAATCTGCAGTGGGATAAGTAAAATTTAAGCTAAAGCCAGTGTCTTTCAGAGCTGGCAAGGGAGAGTTATCAGAAGGGAAAGGGGCAATGGTTAATTTGAAAAAAATAAGTGCTGGGGCTCTCGTCAGGAGGCAGCTTGCACAAACCTAAAACAGAACCAACTACTAACCTTGAAAGTAGGGAGAGGATGTCGAGTAATGGCCAGAGCTGCCAAATTCATAGCTGAGGAACCAGGTTTGAGTCTCGGCGTCAGCTCAACATCTTGTGATTCTGGACAAATCACTTAATCTGCCCGTAAATTAATGTGTCCTTAACTGATGCTCATGAAAAACGCCGGTGTTGATGATTAAGTGCCGGGGCAGAGCACCGGAAAACACAGGCTCAAATTAAGCATTGGAAAGGGCTACAAGAATGAACAAAAACACTGCTTGACCAGTTTAATTGTGTTTTGTTAAAACCTGATATGTTGGTTGAAGTGGAATACAGAGCCAGCCCTGGCTACAGTGAGACATTCTTTACCACCAGCAATGGATGGATATCTGGGAGGGAGGTGGTGACCGCTTTCTCAGATCAGAGTGGATACACAGCCTTCAGGTTGAATTTGTCTCATAGGTCGGTAGTAATTTATTCAGTCACCAAGCTGTTGTGGTCATTAGTAGAAGGCTTACTATGAGGCTACCACTCATAACTGAGTTCAGCATATATAAGCAGTGCACTAAAATGGAGTTCGGGAAAAGAAACACATTGAAAACAAACTAAGATTTAACAAAAAAATTGAAATTAATAGGAACTACCACATAAAATAGGAAGGATTCCGAAAATTGTAAACAGGTTTTAATTCAGCCAGGCTTGAATGTATTACTTTAGTAATGTTAAAGGGGGCTCAGACAACGTGGGATAACATGGTAAAAGGGCAGAGGCTGGTTGGCTTTTTTTATGCTTCCAGCAATTGAAGCAATTTGAGGAAATCACTATCAATATAGAAGTGAGAGATGAAGAAAATTTTTGATTTTCTAGAGCTGCCCTTCCCAAACTCCTAAATACGGCATTTCACACATAAAAATCTGTCAAAGAATCCCCGGCTTCACATTTTGGTGGGTGGCTGATCAAACGCCATAAAACCCTGCAACATACAACAAAAACAGGAATACAACAAAAACCGGAGCACAAGAGAAAACCGTCATACGATATGGAGACGAGATACAGACAGCAGAGGACCCCAAATCTGAAGAATGTATTTAATAGAAATGCACCAAACGACTGAGGGAACATATAAAAGTAACAGTAAAAAATGTACTAGATTAGGACTAGGTCTGGGAGGAATGTTAATTATGCCGAGAATTCGGAGCAATTTTGGTAATTCCACGTTACTTTTTGACAGAGAATTACCAATAATAACGCGATTATGCCAACTCATGTAATTAAGAGTAATTTGCCAGAAAAATCATACTGTGAAAGTGCATTTAGCAAGCACGAGCGGCTGTGTGCACTGCTATTTATTTTCTGCTGCATTTAGTGCCATTTCGGACACAAAGGTGCATTTTGCGCTAAGATATTAGCGCTAAGTGTTCGGAGTAAGTGGGGAGGAAATCCTACTCCAAGTGCACATTTAGCCGGCAAGAGCATTGCTTGTCCTTGCTATTTATGTTCTGTTGCATTTATCGCTATTTCTCAGTCCAAAAGGCACCCTCACGTCCATTTTGGATGCGAGGGGGCATTTTTGTGCTAAGAAAATGCAGGTTTATTCTTCTTGCGTAATTCAACACAATCTCACTGAATTGAGGTAATTCCACGCAGTGGTGTATCACAGGCCCCCGCAGCAACCGCGGTGCGGGGGTCCAAGCTCCAGGGGGCCCCCTCAGCACAGTGCTCTAGCCAGAGCTCCTGATTGTGTCCGGAGGGGGGCCCTCCTGCAATCCACCAGTGGTTCCACATTATTACGCTACACAGAATTATGAGAGTTACGCCCACCCCATGTTAGGACATGGGGGTGTCAGGATAGAAATTTACTACAAGGATTCACAAAAGTCTATTTGAAGTTCAAAATATTTAGGACACCCTTCTTAGTGCCCTTCTCTGTGTTTCTAGCTGGACTGAGATCCAAGCCAAGGTTGTAAGAGAACCTGGAAAATCATGGGGTAGAGATTTGGCCTGGTAATGACTTCTCTCGATGTTCAGCCGTCAAGGCAAATTTCTTCCTGTTGTATAAAAGGTCTAAGGTAGATTCATACTTTACAAACAACTCAATTGGAGCTTTTGGCGAATATTTTCGAAACAAAGAATAAAGGGGCATATTATCAAGGGAGTTTATCTCCGCTTTTTTGGCTTTAAAAGCTAAGAAAGCGGAGATAAAATTATCTCCCTATTACCTAGCTGTCTCTAACACCAGTTAGCGACAGCTAGTAGGAGATAGCGACCATCTTGGGCCCCACTTTGCATTTCAGTGATATTTATCACTAATGACATGCAAAGTGGGAGTGCCAAGATGTTAGTGACTGAAAACAGTCACTAACATCGCTATCTCCTATTACCAACTTTTGGAGATATTCGGGCTAAGCGTGAATATCTCCAAAAGGTAACACCTGCCCTGAGCAGTTCTTAGCCATGTTATCCAATGGGAGGTGGATAACATGGCTAAGAGCATTAGCTCGGTATTGCATGAATATCGCTGACTTTTCAGCGATATTCATGCATTGCGGTGATTTTTATCGCATTTGCGATAAACCTTGGTAATACCAAGGTTTATTTGCGGTAGAAATCGCCGCAGCTCAGCGGTAAATTTTTGTCTCTAACCAAGCAATAGCGATAATTATCGCTATTGCTTGGTAATATGCCCCACACTTAGTTTAGTTCTTTCAAAGTGACTTAACAACTCTTTTTTTCTCTGGAATATGTCACCAAATGACAAAGAATACCACAGTATTTTTCATAATGACAACATGTCAGGTGCCACTTTCTAGCTCACTCTGTCCTACGGTCACAGTACCTAGAGGCAACCACTTAGGGCATCAAAGAGCTCTGCTACTGGTCTTTCGGTAAAACCTTTTGGGTTGAGCTGGTTATTCCAATGTTTCAACTAGAGTGGTTGGCCACTATAGCTATTATCAATGCTGCTGGGCAGTTTGGTTCTAACAATGGGGAATCCCATTACTCCATAAGTAAGGCAGAAGATCCTATTAATCTCTTCAACTGACATGGTGTGGGTTGCTGTACTTTTTAAAATGGTATTTGGAAAACTCCCAAGTAAATAAATTGGCTAAATGGTTACAGTTTCATGTTATGTAGGAAATCCCCTTACATAGGTAGGTTGGATTTCAAGTACCTAAAGTAACTTTTGCTAAATTGCTAGTGACTTTCCTCATTTGCACTTTTAAAGTCATATTCTATATCATGTCTAAATAATATGACTATCCAGGAGGGATGACAACTTCACCAGACACGGCATGCCTTGCCGGCTCAACAGAGGATTTCTGCCACTCTAGTGCAGGGCCGAGCCACTCTGCCTTACAGACCTAGGGGCAGATTTATGTTAACTGGCGCATCCCCAGGGATGCGCCAGTTAACATGCGCCACAGTGCGCCACAGCTCCGCCAGCCATGGTGCGCCGCATTTATAATGCGGCGCACCATGGTGCAAAAACGGCACAGATGCGTGACGCATCTGTGCCGGAAATGTGGCGCATTGCTGGAGTTGCGTCGCAAGCGCGACGCAGCTCCAGCAAGGCTCGGGGGTGCCCCATTTTAACAATGCTGCGTCAAGACCTACGCCTGCTTCAAGCAGGCGCAGGCTTTTGACGCAGCATTGGCTTAAAAGTGACTGAGTGAAATCTCATAGATTTCACTCAGCCACTTTTGCGAGGCGCACCTGCCCCGGAACGCCCACAAGCGGCGCAGGGCTTTACAACGTGACGCATCTGCCTAGATGCGTCACGTTGTAAATCATTCGTAGGGATGCGCCACGTTTACGCCGCCTTGCGTGACGCAACAGCGGCGTAAACGTGGCGCAAGGGCCTCATAAATCTGCCCCCTAGTCTTTGAAGGGTTGATTAAGGTGTACTGAACACAAAAGAAGCACCCATTCTCTCTGTTGTATGAAGCAGCTTAGACTCCAATCTAGAGTGATTTGGAAAATCCACAGAGAATCAAAGGGGCAGATTTATGTTAACTGGCGCATCCCCAGGGATGCGCCAGTTAACATGCGCCACAGCTCCGCCAGCCATTGTGCGCAGCATTTATAATGCGGCGCACCATGGTGCAAAAACGGCACAGATGCGTGACGCATCTGTGCTGGAAATGTGGCGCATTGCTGGAGTTGCGTCGCAAGCGAGACGCAGCTCCAGCAAGGCTCGGGGGTGCCCCATTTTAACAATGCTGCGTCAAGACCTACGCCTGCTTCAAGCAGGCGCAGGCTTTTGACGCAGCATTGGCTTAAAAGTGACTGAGTGAAATCTCATAGATTTCACTCAGCCACTTTTGCGAGGCGCACCTGCCCCGGAACGCCCACCCTGCGCCGGAACGCCCACAAGCGGCGCAGGGCTTTACAACGTGACGCATCTGCCTAGATGCATCACGTTGTAAATCGTTCGTAGGGATTCGCCACGTTTACGCCGCCTTGCGTGACGAAACAGCGGCGTAAACGTGGCGCAAGGCCTTCATAAATCTGCCCCAAAGTTCGGGGTTATGTTTTCTAGACTGCCTTATCTCACAAAAGGTTGCTGTTTAGTGGGGAGAGGTAAAACAAAATGCAACTCATTCAATTTCCTTAAGGAAAAACACTTTTGGGATATCCTGAATAAAATCAGAAGCTTTGAAAATAAACCTAACCTAGCAATGCATCAAATTGCTAGGTTTATCACAGTTTGCATGATCTGTCTGTCTGATGAACCTCCCAATCTGATACATGAAAGCAAGTTTTAAATGTGCTAAGGATATTAACCTAGCCCATGGTCCATGCTGACTTGATTTACACGGAAAATGTTATGACATTTCTAAATGAAGTTAAAGAGTATCCTGGTAAAAGAGGTAACGGCAATCCCCTGACTTTCTCATAGCAAATGCTGGGTACAAATGTAACAAGAATTCCAGCAGTGGTTAATTTGTGAAAAAATATACGCCGGGCTCTTGTCAGGAGCCAACTTGCACCAGCCCATTACTTCAATTAGCAAAGCCTAATACAGAACCAACTACTGACCATGAAACCCTAGAAGTGGACAGAGGATGTGGGGTAACAGCCAGATCTGCTGACTTTGGAGCTAGGGAACTAGGTTTGAGTCTTGGAGTAATCACTTAGGGACCCGATGTAGGTAATTCTAAATTACCACTTCTAAAATACCGAATCATACCGATTCGGTATTTAAGAAGTGGTAAATTAGAAGGGGGGAAATGTAGGTATTTCAGAATCGTCGGTATTTACTGATTCTGTAAATACCGAATCGGTAAAGCCCATTGATTCCTATGGGCATTGTAGCCCATAGGAATCAATGGTCATTACCGAATCGGTATTTACCGATTCGGTAAATACCGATTTTTGCAAGGGTGCAGGGGTGTCACTTTGACACCCTCTAGCACCCTGAATTCAGGCACGTGTGCCATGTGAGACACAGACATGCCCTTAGGGCATGTCTGTGTGCCACATGGCACTGGTGTGCATGCACACATGTGCATGCACACCTATATTCGGTATTTTACCACCCAATAGGATTGGGTGGTAAAATACCGATTCGGTAAGGCCTGTGGGACTCAAAAGAGTCCCACCTACATTTCAAAATTACCGAATCGGTAAAAATACCGATTCGGTATTTTACCGATTCGGTAAATTTACCGAATAGGTAATATAGGCCACCTACATCTAGAATAGCCATTTACCGGTCGGTAATGGCCGAATCGGCCGTTACCGGTCGGTAAATGTCTACCTACATCTGGCCCTTAATCTCCTCATGCCTACTAAAAATGAATGTGTCCTTAATGGTGGGCATGAAAAGCACTCCACTCGACTTTGGGTCGAGTTCAAGCTATAAGCGCTGGTGTTGATGCTTAAGTGCTGGTGCCAGGGACTGGGAACCAAAACCGGCCCTGGAAAACAGCTCAGCCTCCCCCACCCGGGGCGAGGGGGGTGAATGGAAAGCTTTGTGTCGCTTTTGTTGCAGAGGACCGATATTGCAGCTATGCTGCAAAACCGGCCCCCGGTAACAAAAACGACCCCCAGCCTGGTGGCTGCCTGGTGCCCACTATGGCCAGGTGGGCCCTGGCTGGTGCCAACCACCGGAAACCACTGGCTCAAATTAAGTTCTGCATTCTAGGGACTATGTAGAAGGAGGATCGGCTGTCCACATACAAAATGTGAAAAGTCTTAGTCACAAACCCCATTCAGTTAAAAACATTTCTTAGAAACCTTCTGACAAGTTCCAGTAACTTTGGATGTTTATGTTCAAAACGTCTGCAGCTCCACCCTGGAGGGCTCACGATCGGGAAAATACTGCTCCACTACTGGTCTAGGGCTCATTTGTGGTTGAGGGAGTCATATCAGGTTGGTACCTTTGAAGCACAAAGTCACCCACCATGCTATTTATCCATATCAGTGGTGGATAGCTAGTCCTTTTTAGGTCTCGCCTGAGCAGGCGAATGCGCTGTCTCAAGCGAGACATTTAGTAAGCGAGATTTAAAAGTGCTACCCAGAGGCAGCCGGCCACCAGCTTGCTGTTACGCGCACAAGAGCGCGCAGCAGCCAGCTTTCAGCGCCCGAGGTGCCATCTGGACCCTGATTACTTTCACTTTTGCGCTCGCGTGTTTGCCGTCGCGCGCACGTGCCCCCAGCTTTCCTGAACTGCACTCAACGATACGTCGCTCCACTGCCACTACAAAGGTAATCTGTATTTCTACTCTACTGTTTGCATCTTCAGCGGGTAAATTCTTCCTCACACAGAAGCAAGTCTACCAGGCAAACAGTATTCTACGATCTGCTGCCACGCTTTCCTGTTCGATGTTCCCAGAGATATGCCCTGTAGAATATAATTACATGTGATTGCCGAACAACGCGGGGTAAAGTGCACCATTTGGTTATCTAATTGGCTTTCCATCTTTTTATCTCAACATTTTTCAATTTGACCATGTATGTAATGCGCTGCATCACTGCCCCCGCCATACCACCAATAACTGGAGGAGAACCACAATGTGAACTATTAATGACGACAAAAACAATAAATAGGCCCTAATTATTTCTGGCCAGGAAAAGAGCTCAACCACCATCTCACACAGAGAGGCCGTAATTGAGGATGACATAGAGGTTTGGCCGCTGTGCTTTTGCAAAGGTCGGTGATGGCACGTTCGCCATTCTCTGAAGGATTGATTGTTTTACCCAACACAAAGGAGAGCGGAGCAAGAAGCCGGGGCTGTCACGGCGGCGGCTCACCCACAGGGACTGCTGCTCATTTCAAGGAGCTGCCCCTTGTGTCACGTACCCAGATGCTGCTTATAATAACGCCGCTTTGTTGGGGAGAGTGACGGAGAAAATGAGGGCATGTTTTGCCCTCTGTACGCCTGCGTGTATGCGCCTTCTCCACAAGCTCATTGTTCACTGTTCACAATGGATTTTTCGTTTTATCTGTACCATCTGTCGATGCATGATAACAAGTGCACTAGGACTTCCTTTTGTGTACATATATATGTTTGTATAGCTGTTGGTTGCTGCTTTTGAAACACTTCACTTCCCTTCAAAGTTGTGAGGTGTGGCCGGGTGGAACCCCTTTGTCCATGGTTCAATACCTCAATAGTCGGCAGGGGGATACTCTTGTGCCAAACTCAATTTACGAATTGCTGTGTCCACACTGCAAACCCTTGTGGGCTACAAGTACAGGCACTGCCAAAGAGTTCTCTTGAGACACAAAATAGAATAAACAAGTGTCTCTCACTGCCTATGCAGCCAAAAGCATAGACTAGCTTAGGTTAAAGCCTACAAGACAGTGCATGTTGCAAAAGTGCTTTTTTTGTCAGCTGTCTCTTAGTTCTCTGCTCCCTTCATCATGCTTCGTGCTCCCCTCTGTCATCTGTTTACTTGCATCCCACTGGGCCCCAGAACTGCTGGTTGTTTTCTTCCCCCCTCACCCCATCTCACCCCTGTGTTGCATCTTTTAATGGATTCTCTCTGCACAGATTTTGGAGTCACTTCAACCTGGTCACAGAAGGCTCTTGCCCTGCCAACAGGCTGGTCCAGCCTGCGCCTGTCATGGACCACATCCAATAGTTCCTTCTCCCCTCTGCCTGTTTTCTCTCAGCTCCAAAACTGTGTCTTACGCCATGGAACACCGCTCACATTGTGCTTCTGCTTTAAACACGCCATTCTCGTAATACACACTGTTAGTTGTTTGTATTTCAGTTATGCCATGGCCTGCCAATATGGGTCAGTCACTACCATGGGTGTCTGCTGCCATGCAATGGAAGGCAGGCTGGGAAAACAAAATAATCATGGTGGGTGTAAATGGCAGCAGAATGACACAGAAGCAAGAGTGTGCATAACCATTTACTATGTTCAGGCTCCCTTCGTTTTAACACTGTTCATTTAACAGCATTTGTATCGCTGTGCACATACCAGAAGAGCCATAAGTGCAGCCACATAATTCCCTTGTACCTCAGACTAGTGCCTTCAGTCATGGGCGTAGGTAATAAGAGGCTCTAGTCACTCATTTGGAGACATGAGAGCCATTGCATAGAAGCATTTTTATATAGGTTCATATGCTCACTGTGCTTTGGTCACTTTTGCCACCATTCTTCAACGGAAGGAGTCTTTCCATTAAAAAATGGTTTTCTAATTACATATAAACTGATAGGAGTAGGGTCAGAGCACACCACCTCATATCCGAGCACTCAATTTGCCTCAGTGCATGAAGGAATGAATCCAGAAACACTTGTCTAGAGATACACAGCACTGGCTGCGCCAACAAGGGTAAACAAGCATTAGCATAGCCAATAGGTCTGGCATTTGGGACCTTACAAGTGTTTAGCCATGCAACAGTTGGTGTTGTTGCACCAAGGATATTCTGCTGCATAACTAAATACGTATACGGTTTAAAAAGCAAGACCTATTGGCTATGCCTGTGCTTGTTGAGGATTGTGGCTCTATATTCCCCAGAACAGATTAGTGCACCTAACCTTTCATGGATTAGGAAAGGGTCTCCCTCCTTTCTAAAAGTGTGTACTTTTAAATATTTGAAATCTAGTTTTTTAGGGTCTTTCCATGCAAGAACAAACATTGGCAAAAGCAATAGGTCTTTCCATGCTGATGCAGTGGTTAGTTATTGTTTATATTTTTATTGAAAGCATCTGCCATAAAAAGAAAAGAAAAAAATAGAAAACAAGCTACCACCTAAAGGCGGCCACCATATGCATGGGACAAAAATGTTAAATTAAAATTAAAAAAAATCACTGATGTGGCTGCTTTACTAGTGATGTTAAGGAAAAGCCTTTTACTAGGGCTGATCATTTTAGTATTCTTTTTTGTGAAGGCGACAAGAAGAAATCCTCACCCAGCCACTCACTCAAATTGCAGGCATCTGCAATGTCACATAAACACTGTATAACAGCACCTGTAAGTAGAGATTGGAAATAAATCGACATCTAACTGAGAATCTAAAGGGCAGAAAAAATAAATGGACTTTGCAAAAATTAAATTTACAAGGGCACACTTTAAAAACCTTTGTTAATACGAGAAAAATGAACTATTTTAAACAAAGGAGAACAGTGTCCGCGGTGATGTGCAATCACTGAAAGTTAAAGGAGCCATGCTGTATGCTGTGGTGGGTGGCAGCAAAATGAGAATGATAATTCAACAGACTAATAGAAGAAGTCTGCTGACCAAAATCCCCGCAATGTATACTATGTATGATTTGTTTTGAAAAACAGTAGTCTGGCGGGGGAGCTAAAGCTGCCTCAAAGGCCAGACCTAAAAGGTTTCCTAGGGGCTGGTGGGGTCTTCTCAGTTCTTGGCCTGTCTCGGTGCGGAGTGGACTTATGATGTGGTTGGTACTTATGGGAAGTCGCTCATCTGTCTATTTTACCTCTGATGCAAAGTGTGACCTTCTGCCTGTTGATCACAGCTCTACTGTGATCCCTAGACATCAAAGAGATGCACAGAAGCACTATTTATGTAGCCTGGTACTCCCCTTTGCACGTGTATGCCTATCTACCTTCTAACAAGTTAGATCTGCTCCCCATGGTCAGTCTAGACAGAGTGGATGGCACCGAGATATAATGAGATAACTTCATGACATCATTCGCTCATGTTGAATTTCAGGACAAGATGGCAAGCCAAAACTAAGAGCGCTTCTATTCTTGGGTTCAGTGGGGAATAATAGGCCACAGAGTTTATACTGGGGTTTCACATGTTCCCCAGGGCGTGGCATTAATCACTCTGCAGAAATCGTCTAGTGACTATGAATTACCAATGCTGTCACTCATGAAGATTAAACATCACACCTGGTTCCCTGTGCCCACAGGGCAGTAATTGGTGAAGAGGCTCAGAATATGCATTCCTCATTAGCAATAATCACTGCTCACTCCCACTTGCACTGCCAGTGCTCATGTGAACATACCAAATAACAAATTGATACACCCCTGCCCTAGGGGCACATGGCCCAGACTAAACACTGGTGCTAATTAGACTTCGGAGGATTGTGTTGTGCAACCTGAAATAGAAACCAACCCTTTCTTTGGAAAACCTACCTGTTTAAATATTGTGAAAGTGCAGTCAGGCACTGAGACACAATTCAGTGAGAAAACAGTCGCACTGAGGTGAAAGCAGATTGTATCCCCTTCCGTAAATGTCACACCACTCCAGATGTACCACCCTCTTTCACACACCTCCTCTTTGCTTCTTCCACTCCACCCCTTCTCATCAAGACTTCAAAGGGCCCATGTTTTCTCATGTTTCTCCTTTACACACAATCATCTTCCTCCTTTCTCCTCATTGCATGCATTTCTTTGCCCTTGCTTCTATAGGACTGGGCCGTTTAGTCGCTAATAGCAAGACCAGCTTTTGTTTACTTGTGTAGGTTTGTAGTCGACAGAATCTGTGAAGGGAGGAACCATGGACTTGGATCAGGCTCAGCAACAATAAGTGGAGTTCCTAGAAAGAAGGTCCCATTTTCAAATACAACATGGACTGGCGCTTCTTTTCTGTACTCCTAAAAGGTTTAATTCCGGAGACATGTAATGTTTGAGAAGATTTGAATATACAAGAACTCACCCTGCCAGACCTTTTACGGATATTTGCCTCGCATAGTAATTACTACTCTCCAGTCACTCATGTGTGAAACAGTCTGATTTTGGAGGGTGACAATTTACAAGGAGACCGAGTGACAGCAATTCACATCTTATCTTGCTCTTAAAATCAATGTTTTTTTTATCACATTATTGTTACCATTTGTATTATGAAAGCTGTATTATAAAATGTTTTATATTGTATACCTTGTACTTTTGTGATCTTAATAATGTAAGTATCGAATAAAGTGATTTGACTGACTTCATAGGAAGAATTCATTTTCCATAGGCATGCGAGATATTAACTTTAGGTCTCATTCAATGGCACTCACGGTCAGTACTTTACCTGGCACTGCACTGCCAGCAATCTAGAATACCCCACAACCTGGTGAGGAAAAATGAATCACAAAATGACAGCTCAATGGCAAGCAGCTTGCAAGCTTAGCTTCTGCTGACAATTTATCAGTTACTTAAGCCTTTTATCTTTGTGCTCTGTTTCAAGCAAAACTGTTGTGTCTGAAGCAGTTATTTATGAGACAACGCACACTGAAATGCCTAAAGACTCACTGTGGAGTAACTTTGGACAATATAGGCAGGGCTTAGCAACGTTAAAGGACAGCACAAGCTAAGTAGAACCCTAACAGTCCTCTTTGGGAGCCCACTTTAAAAGGAAATCGTCCTTCTGTCATGTACTTTCTACACACTTAATGACATCTGGAAGCCTAGAAAGAAAGGAAATGTATCTATCCATCAAGAAAATATAAAGCACACAATGATTATACGCTGGGCATCCCTTATGTTGGTAGATAATGGCATAATAATTAGATAAAGCATTCTTTCTGTGTACAACTCTGCTGAGGGCTCATGCTTCCATGCTTGGTAGACACCTTTCTCACAGTCTTGTCCTTGCGAGCCTGTTGCTTGTGCTCTTAGGGTCTTTCTTGTTGCAGTTTGTGCATCTGATCACTACTACAGGAAGGCTAAATGGCAGCCAGATGCACAATCCCACACTTCATTGTACCTATGGTGTGGGTGCTCCAGATTACACACAGCTTCAATGCTACCTACCCTGAGAAGCAGCACTAATCACAAATTCACTAAAACAGATTCTGTTCTCCGTCATCCCTTTCTGTTGATCAAAGGGAAAGAGGAGGTGTATCTCTAGCACAAACATTCAAAATACACTCTGTTGTGTTTTCCTCCCATTGGGTTTTATGGAAAAATTAAACTATTTGTATGTTATTTCTATTTACCCATGGGTGGTGGTGGTGTGGTGTGTGTGCAATGGTGTTCTCATGGCGTACAATAATATTGCAACACATCCACATAAGGTTATTTTTGTCCACTGGTTTGTATGCTGTCTCAAAAAGCCTCCACAATATTCCTAAATACCCTGCATGAAAACTGACTTTGACATTAAACTTCCGATTGTCGACTCGCCTTATTAGGTCAAGCGTGGGCAGCGCATGCTTGACCTTTAAAGCCCCCCCACACCCCCCTCTCCAGCATATTTTTAATTGGCTTGTGTCATTGTCCTTCGTAAACAATGGCTTCCGAGTCGTCATTAGGCCCTCATTGGTACCGCCTTGTCTACATTTGTTACCTCCCTTAATGACTGAACCTATTACGTGTCTTGTTACACGATCTGCTTTAATTTGGCTGTGAGCACTATTTTGTTTAATGGTTTGCCCGTATTCCACCCTCTGCATCACAGCACACCACCCCGCTTTTATTTCATTTACTAATGGCGATTCGCTTTAACTTTAGCAGCTGTGTTTCTTTATTTATTTATTTTAGCACTGCGGTCCATTTTAAGTATAGCAGCAGCGCTTATTTATAATTTTTGTTTGTTTGCAAGTGCCCATGCGGCGCTTTCACATTCATGGAGGCCGCTCCCTTTTCATAAGGCAAGCTGCATCTAATAAAAAAAAAGCATGCAGCCGCTAGTAAAGTGAAAGCGCGGCATGGGCGCTTTTACAAAACAAAAACATCTGTCTTTCAACTTGACAAGCAGATGGTTTTTTTTTGTCTAAATGCTTCATGATAAGGTTTCACATTAATGTCGGTCATGCCCCTTCCTCTAGACGCGGCTTGTCTAAAGAAAGGGGCGCGGCCTACATGAATGTGAAAGCGCCGCTTGAGCCCTAGTAAACGAACAAATATTTGCAAGGCAATAGGTCCCGCCTTTTGTGAGAGTTTAAGCTATTGCATTGCCAATAGCTCAAACCCGCGTAAATGCAATACCTGTTGCATTGCGAATGTGTGTTCTTTTGGTTGACTCTCTAGCGCCTTTCCATCCTCTGCATGCCTCCACTCTCTAAGCAAAGCCTACAATAAGTCAGGTGCATGCGTGCCATAATCCCCATTATTGTATCTCTGCAACTTGTCCACACCTCATTTAAAAGATCATAACTTCTCCTTTATAGTCATCCCCCTAAAAACGAACAATTCCTTTGCTCCTGTACCTCATCTATTCATAACGTCGACCAGCACATTAATTCACATATCCCCCACCACTAAAGGTTACACCTAACTCCTATTCATTTAATTTACTGCATAGAAACTGGAATAAATACCTGCCATAGTTTCCTTAAAAGCACAAGACTAATCCCAATAACAAACAATAACCTAAATAAATAAAAAACGGAATGCTGCCCTGCATAAAGTGCTACGATACCTCTTCAGGGGTGGAAAGTGCTATACAATGTAATTACAATATAATACAATATATAACACTCCCAGGTCATACTAAGACCATAGTAAATGAAAAACCTTGTAGGCACAAGGTGGATAACCTGAGCACTCCTGTGTGCTAATAAAGCAAACTGTGTCAAAAAATGTAGTATAATAGTTCAAAGTTTTATTCACTTTGTATCAATCGTTTGAGTTGATTTGTAGTTGGGACTTATAGTTCAAATAATCTCCATGTAAAGGAAACAAGTTTTCATAACATGATAATATCCAAAAGTTCCAAAAGTAACATCATGTACATGATTCAAGTCCCCAATGCATTTTGAGCAGGATGCTCTTCGTCAGGGGGTTAAATTTGTACTGCAAACAAGTAGAAAAAAAGGGGTACATGAGTCAGGAGCCGAGTGTTTCTAAAATTAGAAAAGATAGTGAAGACCGAAGTTTAGAGCCCATGCTAAATATATAAACGTGTCAAAAATGGGATAGTAAGTCCAAAGAATGAAAGTAGTTAATGGCGTCAGAAATATAAAAATGAAATAGCCACCCGTGTGTTATTAGATAGTGAGACTTAATAGTGTAGGAAGACGCTGGTGAGAGTATAAGATAAACGTGAATCAAAGTACGTAGCCTGTGAACACCAAGGAATATACCTGGAAGCGTGGAGGGGGTAATGTGGAGTTGTGCGAAAGAATATAATGTCACCGTGAAAAATTAAATAACAAACACCAAGCGGAGCTGTGTTGCTGTAAACAGCAGTGTAGATTGAGTGGCCAAAGAACAAGGTCGCTTACCAAGTGTGTCGCGGTTAGTTTGGAACATCGCGGGTGAATGACGCCATCCAAGAGACGCGGAAGTAATAAGTGACAGTGCGCATGCGTCTAAATGTAGCAGACACATTAGAATGGAAAACTGACTAATTCCGTAAGAGCATAATGAGGAAAAGAAAAGAGAAAGAAAGCAGAACGATTAGTGGAAAAAGCATGGGAAATGACAGTATAGGGAAAAAGACTGTGGGATAGGTAGGAAAATAAGGAACAAGTGTGCGGACAGAAGGTAGATGATGTATCGAAAACAAAGGAAGGTGAAAGTGTGTAAAATGTGGAAAATTGAATAAAAATCGAAATGAATGAAACAGCTATTAGAAGGGAAACAGGGTTATAGTGGAAAAATACGATGGGAAGAAATAGTAACCAGAAAGTAGAAGAGAGACAATAAGATATAATACAATCTTCAATGCAAAATTCGGGTACACTAAGTATGCATGCACAAAATACTGAAAAACCAACAAGCATTGGTCAGTCGAGTGTGTAAAGCAAGTCAGAGGAAGCTGCTAAATTCCAGACGTTCGTTGAGACCTTTCGGTGCGGTGGTACCAAGTTTGAAAATCCAGAATAGTTCTCGTTGAAGCAGGTTCACGTTTATCGTATACTCTCACCAGCGTCTTCCTACACTATTAAGTCTCACTATCTAATAACACCCGGGTGACTATTTCGTTTTTATATTTCTGGTGCCATTAACTACTTTCATTCTTTGGACTTACTATCCCATTTTTGACATGTTTATATATTTAGCATGGGCTCTAAACTTCGGTCTTCGCTATCTTTTCTACTTTTAGAAACACTCAGCTCCTGACTCATGTACAACTTTTTTTCTACTTGTTTGCAGTACAAATGTAACCCCCTGACGAAGAGCATCCTGCTCGAAATGCATTGGGGACTTGAATCATGTACATGATGTTACTTTTGGAACTTTTGGAACTTTTGGATACTATCATGTTATGAAAACTCGTTTCCTTTACATGGAGATTATTTGAACTATAAGTCACAACTACAAATCAACTTAAATGATTGATACAAAGTGAATAAAACTTTGAACTATTATACTACATTTTCTGACACAGTTTGCTTTATTAGCACACAGGAGTGCTCAGGTTATCCACCTTGTGCCTACAAGGTTTTGCATTTACTATTACCCTTTCCGCCCTTCTTGGACAGTAAGGGCAGTATCCTGATCACCCTAAGAGACTTGACTTTCCTGGTATACATAGTTGAATACTTTGTTGTACCTCCGGAGTGCAGCGGACCTCTATCATTTTCTAATCATACTAAGACCATAACACTCAGCTGTAGGACAGTTGATTGTAGATACTTTAGACTGCATAATAATATTCTTATACTGTTTGATGCTCCCACACTCACATAAGACAAAACTGCTGTGGTTCATGTCCATGTCCCAGTAATACACCAGTCCACAACAACAACCCTCCCATCACCAACTTAATAGGCTTGGCATAATTGAAGAGATCTGCCATGCGCTGCTGGCTATCACAGGACTTTAATTTACTCCATCATTGTGCTACATACTATGACTGCTTTTAACATCTCACAATGGCAATTAGGTAAGGGGAGATAGTAACAAAGTCCATCCCAGCAGATCCCTGCCCCCTGATTTCCTTCAACCCATGCCTGCTCAGGACCATAAACTTTACACAAGATATCTCATATGGACAACCCAGTGCAGTAACCAGCTAAGTGGACTAGGAAAATAAGAAATACCGTACAGGGACCTGCAAAGCTGCTCAAAGCTGCCAGCTTACCGAAAACCATACACTGAACGCCTCTCTCTCATACTTCATCCTCCATCACACTGCCAAGCACTGTATCCCATAACACAATAACCACACCTCAGTGGTCATCATACTTGACATGGAAACCCTTCCCACTTGGATCAAAACAAAGACAACATTCTTCCAACCACACTTCTTACTTGCTGTAGCATGCTACTCATGGAGGCAAGCACTTCAGTACCCCAGATAGAAATAATAAGTGCTATTTAAGTGATGTAGTACCTTACAAGACAAATACTGGTAATGAAGGAAACCAACAGAATACCTTGAAAATGTAAATATCCAGTAAAACATTGAGTAGGAACAAAAAAGGTGCGAAAGGCTGCACTATCAAGTGAGTGTTTATGCAATGAAAAGAGGGGAGAGGAGTTGGCCAAACAGCAAGGGCTGTCGACCTAAAATCTGAGGAACCCGGTACGAGCCACGGCAAAAGACGCGCAACATCCTGTGATTCTGGGCAGATCACTTAATCTCCCTGTGCCTTACAAAAATGTATGTGTCCTTATGTAACGCAACTGGTGCTCGGTATCTTCGGGTCAAGTTCGTGATATATAAAAGTCTGCAACAAAAAAATAAACTAGTGCAAATGTTTTCTATAAAACTGTTTCCTTGGCTCTCGTGCCTAATTATATGTGACGCAGAAGGAGATTTTAGCTCTTCCTGTGTAGACCATACTGGTGCATGGTCATGTAGGTAGTCAGCTCAGCATTCGTGCCGGTGGCAGCACTCTACGAGCATGCACTTCTCCACTCATAGATTCACGAAATGCGCACGGCATACTATGCCTTCCAGTGCCAGAACACTCAGAAGGAATCAGATACCAAGGAAAATGATTTAGCTTCTGAAATATCAAAGTCAATTGTTTGCCCAGCCATTCATTGATCGTCAGTGATAAAAAAAAGAGAGCGCAACTTGTGGTGGAGTGTCGTGATTAACCCCAATCTTTAAGTGGCGACGGGAAATCAATTGAAACCCAACAGCCCAAGAGAGAGTGTTGTCACAGGCCACGCATGGGTGTTCTATCATGGAGGCTGTACAAGAACACAAGGCTCTGGACATGTAATTGGCCTCAAAGATTCTGTTGCACTTGATGAACACATCGACAACCCTTAATGAAGCCACAGAGTCTAACAGACCAGACCATGGCACGAGATCTTGCTTGCTGTCGACAAGAAAGATGAAAAAATCAAAACAGGGGGTCTCTTGGACAGTGAATTTGACTGCCATCAAGATTTGTCAAACTAAACAATCATACGCACGAAGTGGTATAACAAGGATGCCAGAGGCCCTAACACAATTATGCAAAACGGACACCCTTTTCCCATGCTGACTCATGAATAACATCCATAATTCGGGCACAGCGGGTCCCCTATTCCCATGCTGTCTCATGAAAAACCTTCATAACTGGGGTACAGTGGGTCCCCTATTCCCATGCTGACTCACGAAAAACATCCATAACTGGGGCACAGCGGCTCCCTATTTCCATCCTGACTCATGAAAAACATCCATACCTGGGGCACAGCGGGTCCCCTATTCCCATGCTGACTCATTAAAAACATCCATAACTGGGGCATAGAGGGTCCCCTATTCCCATGCTGACTCATGAAAAACCTTCAAACTGGGGCACAGAGAGTCCCCTATTCCCATTCTGACTCTGGAAAAACAACCATAACTGAGGGAGAGATGGTCCCCTATTTCCATGCTGATTCATGAAAAACCTTCATAACTGGGGCACAGAGGGTCCCCTATTCCCACGCTGACTCACGAAAAACACCCATAACTGGGGCACAGAGGGTCCCCTATAACTGGGGCACACAGGGTCCCCTGTTCCCATGCTGACTCATGAGAAACCTTCGTAACTGGGGCACTGAGCCTTCATAACTGGGGCACAGAGGGTCCCCTATTCCCATGCTGACTCATGAAAAACCTTCATAACTGGGGCACAGGGGGTCCCCTGTTCCCATGCTGACTCATGAAATACATCCATAACTGGGGCCAGAGCTTCCCATGTTCCTATGCTGACTCGTGAAATTAATTCATTACTGGGTCACAGAGGGTCCAGTTTTCCCATGCTGACTCATGAAATGCATCCATAACTAAGGGTCCCCTATTCCCATGCTGACTCATGAGAAACCTTTATAACTGGGGCACTGAGCCTTCATAACTGGGGCACAGAGGGTCCCCTATTCCCATGCTGACTCATGAAAAACCTTCATAACTGGGGCACAGGGGGTCCCCTGTTCCCATGCTGACTCATGAAATACATCCATAACTGGGGCCCAGAGCTTCCCATGTTCCTATGCTGACTCGTGAAATTAATTCATTACTGGGTCACAGAGGGTCCAGTTTTCCCATGCTGACTCATGAAATGCATCCATAACTAAGGGTCCCCTATTCCCATGCTGACTCATGAAGTACATCCATAACTGGGGCACAGAGGGTCCCCTATTCCCATGCTGACTCATGAAAAACATCCAGAACCGGGGCACGGGGGGGCCCCTATTCCCATGCTGACTCATGAGAAACATTCGTAACTGGGGCACAGCGGGCCCCCTATTCCCATGCTCACTCATGAAATACTTGCATAACTGGGCCACAGAGGGCCCCCCGACAAGCCTGACCCCGGATGGCATTGCACCTACTACACCATTGACATACCACTGTTGACAGCCTTACACTAACCAATGAGGTGCCTGCTATAAATAGGCTGGGAATCCCAAGAGCCTTACTGAATACAGTATCACGAAAAGAGCTGTGATTAAACACTGCTATAAATAACAGCAGCCAACCAGGCCCCCTTTCACAGCTTCCTTCCTGCACATTGTGGCACTGCATAATCTCAATTGTAGCGCGTGCTTCTTACTCTAGCGTGGCCAGAGAGTCCTCGTGCAACGCTAACACTGCGTACATGCACGCACATGGGTTTAAAACACCATATGTGCGCAGAGAGCCGACATAAACCGAGCGCACTGCAGCTTAGCATTAAAAACACAATTTAGGCAGATCTGATGCCAGAAAAGGCACATCTATGAGGCGTACATCCATCAATCATTCAAGGCTGTGAGCACCTGCCACCACCATTAGTATTTGTAAACAGACTATAATGCCCCCATCCCCCTCCAAAGCCCAGATACCAACCCCCTCTCAAAGCAATTTAGATAGATACTGAAGCAAGCATCTGAACATCCTTTTGCAAGCACAGCCAGTGTACAGCTGCACCCATAAACATCACACACATTTCAGAGGCTGGCAACACAAGAGGCACGAAAAAACAGCTGATGCGCTGTCACGAAAAGCACAGACCCTGCTGTGCCCTTTCACGCGGTGCAATTGTTCAGGGCCGTCCTCGCCCTAATGCAGTTCCAAAAGCCATAAACCTCATTCACACGTCAACATGCAGTCGGAGACATCACTTTTATGTGCCCAAAAATGGTGCAAACTGCAGCGCGAATGGAGCTGTCCATCCCCAGAGCAGTCACGTTTTGTCAAAGGTGCCTCTGGCTGCAGGCGCAGAGGACCAGCAAGTGTTTAACGGCCAGAAAAAGACAGGGCGCCGACTGCAGGCACTGGCGTGCCAATTTTGCTAAAAGAATGATGCTCTGACATGAGCCACATTCATTCTGTTGCCAAATCAAAATAACTTACCTATGTGTGTCCAACTGTTTCCCCCAAACTATGGTATTTTGTGTGGGTGATGTGTGTGCCGGGCTCCCGTGCGTGGGGATGCTGAGTGGAAGCGGGCTCCCCTGCCTGGCTGGGTGAATGGTACTGCCGCCGCAGAGAGGAGCCGAGAGCCTTTGTTGTGTGTCTGCCGCCGGCCCCCCCTTGGCTGGATGTGCCCGGCCGCCGCTCTTGCCGAGTCTGGGCTGCCTCTGCCTCCTTCTGCTGCTATTGCAGCGATTTGCATGCGCCCTGCCCTGAGTGGAAGCCTGCTCGCCGCACACCCAGCCTCGCGCCTCTCGCCTTCTCTGCGCTTGCTCCCTCGCTGCTCATCCTCGCTGCCTGCCTGCCACCCCTCCCCCTGCCAGGCACCCCTTTCCCTCACGACTCGTCTATGTAGCTAATAGCTCTCCGTCTGCATCGCTCTAAATGTCACTCTTTTTCTTTCAGGTGGGAGAGCCATTACAGAATACGCGCATCACTCTATGATTTTGGAAACGCTCGTCTGGTATACAGCGGAGGCACGCCCAATACTTTATAGCGCACACTGGGCTGCATGCACAGTACGCTGTGTGCATTATGATTCTGATCGGCTACTCCGCATTCCATGCACTCCATGCGGAGAAAGCTCCCTGGTAACACTAGCAATGTAATTTGTATGTATATAGCGCTTCCCACCCCTGACGAGGCGTTGAGGCGCTTTGCGGCGAGTAGCAAGCTAACACGGAACCCAAGATTGTCAGTGTGTCTGAGCAGGACATCACAAGTGTACATTTTGTAGTAATTCTGCCTTTGAAGTCGACCTCGAAGTGAATAAAAGAACATTTGTAAGCACTGTAGAGTATATCTAGAAATGTGCACATTTCCTAGAGAGTGTACTCTATACACATTTACAGAACAATATATGGAAGGGAGGTGTGGCCTTCCCTTTTGCACTGGTGGTCCAGGCTCCTACCCGGCCCTGACTCACACTCATGTGATTTTAGGCAAATCTGTTAACCTCACCACCCCTCCACCTGAAGGAAATAGTGCCTCTCATGTAAAACTCTTGAATGCTCCTGGGCTAGGTTTGAGATATATAAAACAGCACATATTTATAGCATACAGGTAATATTGGGTTGATTTAGCACCTGCAGCTGAGATCTATATACAGGTTCACTAAATCTTAACCTATACAGACTATCTGACTATGCACAGGGCAGAGCAGAGCTCTAGAATGATCACACAGGAACAGACACTCCTCACTTCTCAACAGTTTTACAATTTGTGACTGATACTATGATTGATAGTAATGATTATAACTCACATTACATATTTTATCTCAGTTCAGTTCAGTTCAAACCTTCATTTCGGTCAATTTCAACCATAAAAGATACGTTAAAACTTTTTCCATTAGATATAAACTTATCAATCAGTTGGTTCTGATACAACATGGTAGGGCTATTGTGTGCATTTACATGATCCATTCCAACTATGCCATTAAAAACTTCTACTTCAATAAATACAATAAAACCATTTAAGAATCATATAAAAATTAGGCATTTGAAATAATACCATTTTATTTTAAAGTCCATGAGTTTTAAAACCATAAGTGCATTCTGTAATGCATTTGTCAAGATTTGATTGATATCATCACTAAGAGCGAAACTTTGCAAGATCACAATTCACCAATAAACGGCCATAGATTAATAAAGTGCAAAGGTCTTTGGGAGTATTTAACTGTAGTTGCACGATCTTGGCTATTATAGCTTCAATCCAGTTTTAGCTCTCATGAGGTTCACATTAAATAAAAATCTGCTTACACTGAAGACAACCCATTGTGACATGTCTGTCTTTAATATACGTTCCGCCTCCCTACAATGTCTAACATTCAAGTTTTTACAGACTGGTTTAATCCATCTTTTCCTAGGGATATCATATGAGGGACAGAAAAATAATATATGGGTATACACCTGTTACAACGCAATATATGTAATCTCTTTTGTACATAACACGCCCCAATCACAGCTTCTATCACCATGGTTATTGCCCCATCTAGATTTATTAACATTTGTCTGGAGCACACAGTATCTGAATTTCAAAAACAGGGATTTTGCTAATTGGGGTCGTACCTCATCTAGAAAGGGTTCGAAGTGTGCTACATCTTTGAAAAGAAGAAATCTTGATGTTAAAGATCCCATGCTAGAACTATGTAACACATTGTTATTAATATGTGCCCAAAACGATGACTTTAACAGTTTCCTACAAGCCACGGTCAGCTGAGATGGTTCTTCCCAGAAGTGGGATAGGCCTAACTTCTTCATCCACAGTGCCACATGTTTGAGCCATGGGATATCCTTACTTTGGTCAATTTTCATGATCTCCTCAAGACCTTCTTTATAGTGTAATAACTCTGGCGTTGACCAAATCCTCACCCAAAATAAGCGAGGGCGTAATAAAGCACGGTGGTCAGTCCCTTTTAATGTTGAGATCCATAACAACTGGAATCAGGGGTGTCCTATTTGGGAGATTTAATAGTTTCTGAAGGAAGTTATTTTCTACCAATTCGAAATTCTTTTTGCAGTGAGGCCCCCACATTTCTGCTCCATATAGAGCGGCTGATTGGGCTTTGTATTTAAAAACCTCTAAAGCGGGGGATACTGCTTTCAAAATACTCACCCCATGTTTCTCAAATCTGTTAACCGCACCACCCCTCCACCTGAAGAAAATAGTGCCTTTCATGTAAAACTCTTGAATGCCCCTGGACTAGGTTTGAGATATATAAAACAGCACATATTTATAGCATGCAGGTAATATTGGGTTGATTTAGCACCTGCAGCTGAGATCTATATACAGGTTCACTAAATCTTAACCTATACAGACTATCTGACTCTATGCACAGGGCAGAGCAGAGCTCTAGAATGATCACACAGGAATAGACACTACTCACTTCTCAACAGTTTTACAATTTGTGACTGATACTATAATTGCTAGCGATGATTATAACTCACATTACATATTTTATCCTGTATTCAGAAGGGACACTTGATCAACTGGTTTATTAATTTGATTAGTGAGTAGGATTATTTTTTCAAATGCACCAAAAATAAGACGGCTATTGCTTCCATCAAACACAACTGTGAAATGGAATGTATTTGGTGACCAGATGGACATCTTTGTGGTAGTTTCTGCAGTCCAATGTTCTGCTGTGTGAATTATTTACCCCATAGAAAACCCAACAGATGTGGCAAATCACGTGAATGGCTCATCATTTAATGCAGGCTGTAGGCATTTACGTCAGAAATTATCTTGACCAGTGTGTGCAACTGTCAGTGACTTCTTTTTACTAAAAATTATGCTTATCAGCTCGTAAAGAATATCACCTTGCAATTAATCAAAACCAAAAACAATTGCATTGGAAAAACTGGAAACCTTGTATTTTGCAATAAAGACCCAGGTTACAATTGGTTTTTAGGCCATAGTTTCCAAATATAGTGGGACTACAAAACCTGAACCTAATTGGTTAGTCTCTTAAAATTCAAAGGACAGACTAGGTCTCAGCATTTTACGTATTGTATGTTTATTTTTTTAATCAGTCAATAAAAGCCAAAAGTCATGACATTAGAAGACTGATATTATACCGCATTATTGATGTAGTACCTCACGTAAAAGAAAGGATCACGGGAATGCCCAAGTAACGTCCGTTTCATAGGGTACTAGATTGTGACAGTAAACGTTCTGTTGAATTAATTCTACAACAAGTGATAGAGTGGATAAATGAATCGAGCACAAAAGATTCAGACTGAAAGCTTACACCACTGAAAACATAATGCTCATTATTAATTTGCTAGTATGGAAAGCAACGCATCTCAATAGGAGCTTATAATGTGTTTGGGACATTACTCAAAGTGTTTGATCATGTCAGTAGACAATGATTGTGGAGAAAGTAAAAAAAAAGAAACTCGGTATGAGCCCTGGCTTACTTAATTAGTCCAGGAATTGCAAATGGAGACTTGGGTGGGTTTAAGCTATGGTAGGGATGGTGTAAGGACCAATAACCTAAACATTAAATGGTCTAAAGCAAGGAGCTGTGCTCGCTCCTTCCTTTTTCAGTCTCTACCTTGCAGACCTCCCCATTTTCCTAAAATCTACTAGTTGCTTTGCTGTTAATGTTGGTGGCTATATGCTATCGCTGTTATTGTATGATGATGACCTGGAAACTATTGGAACAGAAGCCCACTGGTCTCCGAAGATTGATACATTTTTACGACAATATAATGAAGACAGTTGCCTGACTATGAATATGGCAAAAAGGAAGAGCTTCCTTATAGGTAGGAAAACGTTCAAACATAGTTGGTTTGCTAAGGGGCGCAGAACCGAACAAAGAAAATCATATAATTACCTTTGAACGATCCTGACATCTACGCTGAATTGATCATCTCATTAAATTTGCTCAAAACAAGGACTCAGGCAACAACAGCTGCTGCCTTACAATTGATGGCTGAGAAGACCAGTGGGTTTACAAGAGTTTCAGTACTGAGTGCTTTTAATGCCAAAATAGTGTCAACTAAACGGTGCAGTATCATTCTCAGGAGCAGTTGATGTCATATTAGACCAAACAGCAGGTCTCAACGCTAGTGAAACCACTAGAGCGACTAATATGTTACTTAGGGGCCTATTACGATGGCACGCAGATCGCCACCGCCGGGCCGGCGGTGGCCGTAGCACCGGGATCGTAACCTTGAAACCCTCCGGTCAGATTATGATAGCGGTGGTGACCACGGCGGGTTGAAAATCCGCCTGCTGCTTTTCCGCCGGTAGCAAACCGCCAGCGGGCAGAGCTGGACCTCTAAAATGGTGCCAGGGCCTAGCTTTTTCCGCCATCCAGATTAGGATGCATGCAGAAGCCAGCTTTACCACAGCGATCTCTCAGCTATGGAAAGGCTGGCGGGGATTGTGTTTGGGGGACCATTGCGGCCCCCCTTGTGTTGGGGGGGGTGGGTGCACTGGGGGTACCCATGGTACCCCCCTACTTTTCACTGCACCAAGTGGCAGGCACAGTGCAGTGTCTGCCACATAGTGCCATGAAATGCACAACATGCTTGTTTTTGCAACGCAGCAGTGCTGCTGCCAGCACCGCCCGTCACAATGTTAACGCTGCGGAATGTGAACGCTGCAGTGGCGGGCGCACCATAATTCAACGGGCGGGACTGCTGGACGCATGGTGGTGAGACCCAATCTCCAGAAAAGTCCCACCGCCACCCTAATAGGCCCCTTATAACTGAGCTTTCGCTAATGAGGCTATAGAAGCCTTTGTCATTTATGTGCTACTAAAGAGGAAACAGTGCACCACATTTTGTGGGTATGTCTTAGGGCCTTGAATAATCGTAAACAATGCCTTAGAAATATTCTGAATTCATATGGCAACCAGATTATGGCTTTGGTTTCATGTTGTTTGATAGTTTTACCCCAACTAAAATATGTGATACATTGGTACATTATTTGAAATCATGATATAACCAGCTAGAATAAGCTTTAGTACGTTTATCGATAATTAGCGATTGACTGTTTTTATTTTCTGTAATTGACGCCCTAATAATATTAGTATTAGTAGCTAGTGGTTGATCGTGGTTAAATAACTTTTATTGTAAGATGAATTGATTGTGATTGTATAGTTTATGGTTTTGCTAATTATAGTATTTTTGAAAGAAAGTAGTGAAGTTATTATGGTATAGTGTTCTAAAATATGATTCTAGCTGTAACAGTTTATTCTGTATTTTGCTTGCAGTGAGAGAGTAGACTGTGGGTGGGAGCTACTGGGGATCTTAGTGCCTTCTTCGGTGTTTGATAACTAGTCTCCGGAGGAGTTCAGATCCTTTCTTTGAAGTGCTTTTCCAGAGAAGGGTTTTATTTCTTTACTGAACATAAAGAAAGAATGAGCACAGTGAAATTCTGGCTGCGGGTGGGGAGTGGCTCGGATGCTAACGACGATGGTGGCATTTCCGTCATACTCGCGTCAGCTCCAGAGCACCTGCCATGGTGATGCAGGAAGGGCGGTCAAACCCTTAAACAAAAGATGAAAGTTGCTGCAGCCAGACTTGTGGCACCTACTGGAGACATTTTCCTATTTTTTTCTCGGTGAGATGCTTTATTATACTGATTTCTCGCTCGTAGAGAGCTGTGCATGCCATTTTGTTTCTGTGTCTCCCAGCAAAAGTTACAGCTGAGGACATTTTCAGGTTCCTCATTATGGGTGCTGCATGCTGGACTTTGGCAAGTTCCCCTATATCAACTTGAACTATACTTGTGGCTCTTATCTTTCTACTCATTTAAACTCCCCCTTTGCAGCATTTGCTGTCTAAAGGAGGCTCCTCTTTTTCAATCATCATTCATGAGCACAGCTTTTGATGTTTACAGCATATACTATAATGCTCTATAGCATTATACTACTTTTGTAATCACTCCTTGTAGGAGTCATTTATTAATAAGTACAGGCCCACTTGTTTCATTGCTCAACGGCTACCTGGATTTCCCTTGTTTTATGGGGAGATTTAAAAAAACTAATATAAAAACGGTGCCACTAGCTATTAAGACTTCCTGACAGGATTCCTCTCACCAATCTCTACCTGTTATGGTAAAAGGCAGACAAGTTGACAAAATGTAAGGTAATGATTTATCTTGTAATGTCCTTCATATGTTTCAGGAGCAGTCGCAAAGAAAACGAATGCCTCAAGATCAGTCAAGCAACCCAAAATTGGTGTGGAATCTCCTCCTAAAGCTCCATCGTCATTGACTTTGGATGATCTGATGGATAAACTAAGGGGCTCATTATGATGGCGGAAGGACCGCCACCGCCGGGCCAGCGGTGGCGGTCCTTCAGCCATCACACAGGAAATTCCCACCCCCAAATTAGGATGGTGGTGGGAATACCAATGTGTCTGTGGCGGACGGACTTTCCGTCTGCCACGGTTCCACAAGGCGGGCCTTTTCCGCCCACCTTGCGGAACCAGGACACAGGGCAGCATTGGGGAGGAGCCTTGCAGGCATCACTGTAGGGATTAGGAAATCCCTTTTCGCCTATCTATTTGCAGTGGTCATCCCGCCGCAAAAAGATAGGCGGAGGCTGGATTCGGGGGCCCGTTGCAGGTCCCCTCTGTGTGGCGGAGTGTACTGGGGGGGTAACATGGGTATCCCCCTGCATTTCCATGCACCAAGTGGCAGGCACTGTGTGGCTCCTGCCACGTAGTGCAGGGCAGTGCAAGCACTTTTGACATTGCGTACGGTGCTGCAGCCAGCAGAATCGTCCGCAATTTTAGAAGCCCAGGATGCGCCCGCCAGTATGACTGGTGCATCCTAATATGTGTGGTGGGACCACCGCACATATGGCAGGCGGTCCCAGCACCGCAACGATGCTGGGCGGACTGATGTTCGCCCGCCATCCTAAAGAGCCCCTAAAAGCCCAAAGACGATTTGTAGTGGAAACTAGCACCACCCTGCAACGTCTAGAGGAACAGTGTCATCGCAATAAAATAATGTCTAATATAGATCAACAAATTAGAAATACTGAGGATTCTGTCCCTGATGTTTCTCATATATTAAAGGATATAGAATTGCTCGAAAAGGCAACGGAAGACTTGAGAATAAAACAGGAGAAACAATCTCAGATTACATGGTATCCCAAAGGGAGTAGAACTTCTTCAAGCAATAATCCTGAAGATCATTCACATTGATAATAGATCTACTCTCAGTACACAAAGAGCTCATGGTCCGGGTCCTACATCCTCAACACCCTCTAAATCCAAGCATTGGGGCATTATCAGAACGAATGTGTGATGTTATTCCGCAGGATAATATCCCGCATACCATTACTCCGCATTTTTTATAACGCAAGTGCGTTTACTCCGACCTACCATGACCCGCAAACATTTACTCCGCATATGCCTTTACCACGCATGTCATTGCAACGCAAAGGCATGCATGGTGAAGGCATAGACTTTGTAAAAGTACTATGTGTATGTATATATATATATATGCACAAGAAAACACCTTCCGAAGAAAAGAAGCAGAGACCCAGGAGGAAACGGTTGGAAGCCTGTTTAATTTTTACAATGGCAAATGCATTTCGGCAGACTCCTGCCTTCTTGAGCGCCCAAAGCTTCCAAATGATGTTGCCACAAGCTGCTGGTAAGTCCCACCTCCTTGTACCTTGCAGTCACAAGTTCGCTCCGCCCCCTGTAGATTGCTTGCGCACCTGTGTGGAGTCCCGTAGGTGAGGGGAGACTCCATATCCCAGAATCCAGCATCATGGATCCTCGAAGGTGGTGCATGGGGGGAACAAAGTGATAACAAGTGTCAATGCGGGGTGCAGGGAACAGCGTGTGCCCAGTGGAACAAAGGGATGTAATATCCTGCTTTGGTGTCCGAATTAAAATTGCTTCCTCCGGTCCTCTGTACTACCTCAGCCACGTATCCCAGGAGTCCTTTAAGCAGGGACTAATGTAACAAAGTGCATTTGCCCAGCGAGAGATTAATAATCCCCCCAACTGCTTTCCTTCCTCCCGGTAATCGCGGCGGGATCCTGACTGTCCAACCACGTAGTAGAGAAAACTAACTGCGACAGTTCCATACCAGTAAGGTCAGGTGCCCAAAGCGAGGCAGGGATCTCTGTAGTGCGTCTCTGGTTGACGCGACGAATATGCACAAGAAAACTCCTTCCCAAGAAAAGAAGCAGAGACCCAGGAGGAAACGGTTGGAAGCCTGTTTAATTTTTACAATGGCGAATGCATTTCGGCAGACTCCTGCCTTCTTCAGCACCCAAAGCTTCCAAATGATGTTGCCACAAGCTGCTGGTAAGTCCCACCTCCTTGTACCTTGCAATCACAAGCCCGCTCTGCCCCCTGTAGATTGCTTGCGCACCTGTGTGGAGTCCCGTAGGTGAGGGGAGACCCCATATCCCAGAATCCACAAAGGTGGTGCATGGGGGGAACAAAGTGATAACAAGTGTCAATGCGGGGTGCAGGGAACAGCGTGTGCCCAGTGGAACAAAGGGATGTAATATCCTGATTTGGTGTCCAAATTAAAATTGCTTCCTCCGGTCCTCCGTACTACCTCAGCTACGTATCCCAGGAGCCCTTTAAGCAGGGACTAATGTAACGATGTGCATTTGCCCAGCGAGAGATTAATAATCCCCCACTGCTTTCCTTCCTCCCGGTAATCGCGGCGGGATCCTGACTGTCCAACCACGTTGTAGAGATATAAAAATACGCATATATATTTTTTAAAGTTAAAAAAAACCTTTTTTTTATTTATATTGAATTATTTATATATATATATATATATATAAAATATATATATTTTTATGTATATTTTTTTATTTACCCTGTACACCTTCAAAAATAAATCACACCCTGGTCCCTTTATATACCCCTGCACCCCATAATCATACTCCGAAAAATACCACAGCACCCTTAAACAGTAACCCATCCTGACCCTAAAAATACACCCTGCACCCCAAAACCCAAACATAGCCCTTAACCCTAAAAATACCCCTGTACCCCAAACCCATACCTAGCCCTGAACCCTAAAAATACCCCTGTACCCCAAAACCCAAACCTAGCACTGAACCCTAAAAATACCCCTGTACCCCAAACCTAGCCCTGAACCCTAAAAAAGACCCCTGTACCCCAAAACCCAAACCTAGCCCTGGACCCTAAAAATACCCTTGTACCCCTGTACTCCAAAATCCAAACCTAGCCCTGAACCCAAAAAAAACCTGTACCTCAAAACCCAAACCTAGCCCTGAACCCTAAAAATACCCCTGCACCCCAAAACCCAAACCTATCCCTGAACCCTAAAAATACCCCTGTACCCCAAAACCCAAACCTATACCTGGACCCTAAAAACACCCCTGTACCCTAAAACCCACCCTGAACCCTAAAAATACCCCTGTACCCCAAAACCCAAACCCCCCCTGAACCCTAAAAATACCCCTGTACCCCAAATCCCAAACCTAGCCATGAACCCTAAAAATACCCCTGTACTCCAAAACCCATACCTAGCCCTAAACCCTAAAAATACCCCTGTACCCCAAAACCCAAACCTAGCCCTGAACCCTAAACATAGCCCTGTACCCCAAACCCAGCCCTGAACCCTAAAAATACCCCTGTACCCCAAAACCCAAACCTAGACCTGGACCCTAAAATACCCCTGTACCCCTGTACCCCAAAACCCAAACCTAGCCCTGAACCCAAAAAAATAGCCCTGTACCCCAAACCCAGCCCTGAACCCTAAAAATACCCCTGTACCCCAAAACCCAAACCTAGACCTGGACCCTAAAATACCCCTGTACCCCTGTACCCCAAACCTAGCCCTGAACCCAAAAAACCCCTGTACCCCAAAACTCAAACCTAGCCCTGGACCCTAAAATACCCCTGTACCCCAAAACCCAAACCTAGCCCTGAACCCAAAAAACCCCTGTACCCCAAAACTCAAACCTAGCCCTGAACCCTAAAAATACCCCTGTACCCCAAACCCCAAACCTATCCCTGAACCCTAAAAATACCCCTGTACCCCAAAACTCAAACCTATCCCTGAATCCTAAAAATACCCCTGTACCCCATAACCCAAAACCCACCCTGAACCCCCAAAATACCACTGTACCCCAAAACCCAAACCTATCCCTAAACCCTAAAAATACCCCTGTACCCCATACCCCAAAACCCACCCTGAACCCTAATAAAATAAAAAAAATCTAATAAAAAAATAATGATAAAATAATAATAAATAATAATCTATAATCTAAAAATACCATACTCTAAAAATAAACCCACCCTTAAAATACCCCTGAACCCCTAAAACATATACCCCAACACCCCCAAACTAAAACCATATACTTACCTTAAACTTAAATATTAAAAACATATGCTTTTGCCATTTATGCTTTTACAACTAATTTCGTTGTAAAAGCATGCGTGGTAAAAGCATATAAGATGTAATGCCATGCGTTATAATGGCATTGCGGAGTGATGGTAGTTTCGTTGTAAAGTTTTGCAGAGTGATAGTATGCGGGAAGAAAGATTCGTTGTAATGGTGTTTTACCTATCAGAGCATTTCACAATTTACAGACTTGATGGAGATTGTTTCTGTGGTCAAGTTGCAAAAACCTTTCCAATGCCCCGGCAAAATTGTATTTTTTTCACAAGATGTCTGTAACCAAAGGAAACAGTTTTTGGCTTTGCTACATTCTTTAAGGTTGTTTTTAAAGATAAGACTACTACGTACATAGATCCTAGTGTCTTAAAAGATTTTGCTCAACATTACAGGGTAGAAGAAATGGACATTGGAGCTCATGATACACAATAATGCATTCTTTATCATACCGGTTTGCTTGCTGATGTTCCTCTCGAATTCATAAAAAAATAAATTAAAAATCCATTTCCCTAGACGTTCACTTATTTATCTCCGTTATTTTATTTATATTTCACATATTTGTCTCCTTTTTTCCATGTTGTATTACAGATTAATAGAGTTCATTGATTTCCTCATGGTGTATCGTCTAGTCTGCATATTCAGTGGAATACCACCTATTGTTTGTTCTCTAATCCCTCCACAGCCCTCTCCGTAGATAGGTTTTGTTCATCTTGTATACCTTTGCCTGTTCAGCTTTACAATTCAATTCTTTGATTCTTATTTAAGTAATCTCACTTTTGTTAAGACCATTAATCAGAACCATGGAACGCATGTCTTCCCTTAGGTGTTCTGCCATCCTTACACCCTTTGAGGTTCGTGCTTACTTTCATGTAATAGCAAACAAAACAGGTGATGGACAGAATGTGGATCAATGTCACACATTCACCCCAGTCCAAAGATCTGGACCCAAATCCATCGTTTTTTTGCACTCCACACCACCCTGGGTTAGACAATGGCGATATGCAAATCAGCTCTGACCCTGTGCCCCATGGGAACAGTCCAGTCCGAACTACAAAAGCCATGTCCTTCCCAGAACGGAATCAAGCATCCGAGGACCGGACCGGTTTCGAGGTAACACCTCTCATCAGCCCGGCTAGCATGACTCCAGTGGTGTGGAGTGCCTGGGACCCACGTCTGAGCATCCCCAGCGCACTTATGGCGGCAATTGCAAACAAAACAGGTGATGGACAGAATGTGGATCAATGTCACACATTCACCCCAGTCCAAAGATCTGGGCACAAATCCATCGTTTTTTTGCACTCCACACCACCCTGGGTTAGACAATGGCGATATGCAAATCAGCTCTGACCCTGTGCCCCATGGGAACAGTCCAGTCCGAACTACAAAAGTACTTTCATGTAATAGTCCTTTTTGTGGATTTTATCTTATAACATGGTTTAGGCTTATTTCTTCACCACTGTTGTTCTTTCTTTTTCTCTTCTTCCTTCTACATCTGTTCCTTTTCTACATTTGTTCACATAGTAATTGGGTGCAAGACATTGGTTGCCTTTACATATACAGAGATTTTTGAGGAATCTGGGATTGTGGCTTGGAATGTTAAGAGTTTGAAACATCCCATAAAAAGACAAAAAGGGTTGTCCAATCTGGCTCAATTTAAGGGCCAATTGGTTCTCTTGCAAGAAACTCCCATCTCAGACAAGGATGTTGTCAAGTTAAAGAAACAACAGGTCATCAGTTTCCTTTCCTCCTCCTATTTCAGAAATAGAGGTGGAGTGGCTACTTTTTGTCACAAATAGTTAAGTACAACTCTTGTTTCTGAAGAAAAGGATTCCGATTTAGATGTTTTTTGGTCAAACTTAAAATTAATTACACTGGTCTATGTATAATGAATGTGTATGGCCCAACTGCCCTAGTCGAGAGTAAAAGAATACAATTTCTTAAAATATTTCTGAATATTCTGATGATAATTTAATTTGTGGTAGGGGGGAGTGTAATTAACTAATGGACCCCTTTGTAGATAGAAATTCTCTGGTCAAGTTAACTCCAAATAACACTTGAAAACTTTTAAAAAGACGTTTCCCAAACAGCTCTCACAGATTTGTGAATAATTTTTAATCCCGATCTCAGAGAACAAGCATATTACTCCCTGACTCTCAAACTCACCACTTTCAATATCAAATTGATTATTTGTTTACAATTCAAAATCTGATTCAGTCCCTGGTCAATACGGAAATAGGTCCTATTGTGATATCAGATCATGCTCCGGTTGGCCTGGTTTTGATAGCCTCCCTCCTAAATTATAAATCTCAAGATGGAGATGTAACAATGCTTTATTAAAAGGACCCTTCTTTCTTATCAGGATATGAAAAATGTGTTAACACATTTCTTCAGTTTAAGATGATAGAGGATGCCCCGGCTCATTCTGTTTGGTACACTCTTAAGGTGACTTCTGGGGGATTCATAATAAACTACATCTCTTAAAAAAAAGAAAGCAGAAAAAGAACCATTAGCTATTCTAGGTAAGATTAAACATTTAGAACACAAATTACAGATATTATACATCTACAAATAGTACAACTGACCTGGGAGAAGTCACTAACACTAAAACACAATTCAATAAAACTTCCACAGACAGAGATTCAGCTATCAACTTAAATTGAATGCTCAATAGAATGGGGATAAAAACAGATCTGGCATCCTGCTAGCTATTTGGCTTAAACGCAAAAAAGTAAAATCGATTGTTAAGTCTATTGTTATTGAAAAGGGGCACACATTGTTTTTAGAGATTCAGCGATTGTGAACAGTTTTTCTCAATACTATAGCAAAACTGTACACTCTGTAAACTCAATACTATAGAAAAACCATAAAAAATGTATATACTCCTGAAACAGTTCCTTCAGAAGCAATATTGGATGCTTATTTTGCCAAGTTACAGAAAACATCTTCTCTTGCTGAACTATCCAATGCACTTAAAAAACTCCCTACTGGCAAAGTACCTGGTCCTGATGACTTTACTGTGGGATTTTATTGGCAATTTCTAGAATTCTGCTTCCCGTATTATTTAAATTCTTTAGCACTTTATTCTCCATGAACATTTCCGAAGATACTTTTACAGAAGCCATGATATGCCTTACCGATAAAAACGAGAAGGATCCTAGTTTATGTCAAAAGTATCACCCAATATCTATTATAAATAGGGCTCCCGGATTTATGGTATTTTTTATTTTTATTTTGATCTGTATTTATCCATATTGATATTTTAGCAATGTTATCTTTATTTATCTATATTTATTTTGTGTTTTATGTATAAATGAAGTTGTAAAACTACCTTTCCATATTTATTTAACTGATAGACGCATACTCATCCTTTGATCTCTGTCGTGAATTAGCTGTTTAAGCTGCCAAGTATTACATAACAATACATCCACTAAATATTAGCATTATATCACAAATGTATGTTGACAAATGCCATTATTTAAGGAAATGTTATTCTGCTTTTTAATTTCCCATGCTGTCCATCTGCTCCACTGTTGGACTACAATTCATGAAAGATAGCACGGAGAGTCACTCAAATAGAAGCACAATTTTCTGTATTTATTCACTTTTAAAAATAAATCCAGGCAGAAAACACATTGTTTTCTGTCTATATTTGTCTGTAAAAATCTGTAAAATTGGAAAACAGGGAGCCTTAATTATAAACATTGATTGTAACATTTTTGCCAAAGCCACAATATTCCTGAACCTTTCTTAATATCATTAGTCATGCCCCTAAATTAAAGCATTCAATGGCTGTCCTTACTCTTGACACTGAAAAAGAATTGATAAAGTTAATAGACTTTCACTCAAAACGGCTCTGAAATAGCATAGATTTGGTCCCAACTTTCGAGATTTAGGTTTTCTGTTATATTCTACTTCTAAATTTGTGGTTTTTGTTAAGGGTGCTCAATCTGCTTACTTTAATTTGCAGTGAGGTACAAGGCAGGGTTACCCTTTATATCCTCTACCTTTTATCCTTGTATTAGAGCTATTTGTAGTTCAGCTTAAGTTTATGAAATTTGTTTCTGAATTTTCAATAAAAGATTGTCATATCACACTTAAAGTCTATGCGGATTACATTCTGTTGATCATGTGTAAACCAGAGCTTTCTCTTCCAGCCTTTTTAAACCTTAATATCTATTCACAAGTCTCTGTATACAAACTTAACATGAATAAATTAGAGGTTTTGTCTCTAAATAAATATTGTATCACACAACCTTTTTATCAAGCAGGTTTAACGTGGAACTCATCAAAGATTAAAGTATCTGGTATTGCAACTCAAATAGAGATACTCTTAAAGCAAATAGTGTTGCTATATTGGAAAAGATCAGCTGTTGCACTCAGAAATGGTCCTCACTATATCTATCCTGGTGGGGATGACTGGATATGCTCAAAATGTTGATTTCACCAATTATACATTTCTTTATTATGACGTTCCCCATAAAAATTGCTAAGCATTTTGTTAATGCAAAAACGGATATACTTCTCTACAGAAAATAAGCCCTAATAGCACTAGACAGACATAAGATTCCCAAAACTAATGTTGTTTTTATTTTTCCAGATTTTATAAGATACCACAAATCATTTTGTGTTAAAAAAAGTTCAAGGACTTTTATTTGCTCCCGCCTCCCTATCAGTCAAGTTATGGCCTCACTTGAAACTTGCATTGTTTTCCCAATTTTCATATACACATATACTATTTATTTCCTACCAACCTAAGTATTGGATGCCATGTACACTTTCACACGCCTGTACTTTGTTATAATCATACTTGGTTCATAACCTGCCAATCTTAAATCAATTATGTAGGAATCCCATTTGGTATAATTCCCATATTGGAAAGATTGGGCAGATAAGAAATTACTTACGGTTTCACAGTTATTACTAAATGAAAGAAATCCTGATTCCCTTCTTTAAAGTATCGAATAAGTTTAATATTGCTGCACATCATATAACTAGTTATAATCTACCTTAAGGTATAATTGATTCCACCGTGAATGCTTGTTTAGGGTATTCATTTTAAATAACAAAGAGGGTCTTGACTCAAAACTCAGCAAGGCTGAGCCAACAATGAACTGAAGAAACAAAAAACTTGCCTATGCTGAGAAGCTATTTTTTAAGGCACAACCGTCATTAAAGCATACATGAAGAATAGCATGAACACTTGCTTTTTGAATTGCAATTTTTACTGTTTAGGGTATTCAGACAGACAGAATATCGAGTTGGAAATGTCGACTTACACAAATATCGAGTTGGCAGTATCGTGACAGAAATATCAACAGCAAGAATATCATGGTCATGAATATCGAATTTAATATTGAAGTCTTTTAATATAGGTTGCAAAAATATAGTTGTTTAAAATATCAATTTTTAATTAGTGTTATGTATTTTGGTTTATCTTTTAAATGTATGTGATGTATTTTTTTTGTGTAAGTATAGTTTATGTTTTTTAATATATGTGTTAAACTTTTAGTAGTTATCAATTTTATTTTAACATTTTTTTGCAGTTTTTAATTATGTAGCGGGATGTGGGTTTATAGGGGAATAGGGTGGGAAGTAATTTAATCATAAATTAATGATTATTTTTATTTTATAATATTTATTTAATTGAGATTTTATAGTGTTAATCGTGGGAAGTAATTTATTTGTAATTAATTATTAATTAGGTGTTAATATTAACTAATTAATTGGTAATTAGCCATGGTAATTTTGTTTAAGTGTGGGTTGAGGGGTTTATAGGCGGTAAAGGGTGGGAAGTAATTTGATTAATTAATATTTAATTGTTAATTTATATTAATTAATTGATTGATTGATTGTAAATTAATTATGGAAATTGTGTAATTAATTTTGGGAGCGGGTTGTGGGATTTATAGGCGTAAAGGGTGGGAAGTAATTTATGTTTAATTAATTCATTGTTAATTAAAATTAATTAATTATTTGGAAATTAAATATGGAAATTGTGTAATTAATTTTAGATATGGGTTGTGGCGTTTATGGGGTTAAAGGGTGGGAAGTAATTTATGTTTGATTAATAAATAATGATTTGATCATTAATATTAATTCATTAATTGATATTTCATTTAGGTAATTGTTTATTTGTTTTGTGTGTGGGTTTTACTTTCATAAGGGTAAAGGGGGGGGAGTAAATTAATTTTACTTACTTTATAATCAGTTGTTAAACCATATTAGTTTTTTAATTGAAAATACGTTTTAATTGTGTTTTTTTACAGTTTAATTTTTAGCTGTGGGTGCTGGGGATTATAGGGATAATGTGTGGGAAGTGAATGAATTTTTAGGAGTTAAAATATTTTTTTAATTAATAATATTTCCTAAATTGGCAATTAATTACGTTACTTGTGGAAGTACATTTAAAATAAAATTTAGATGTGGGTTGGGAATTGTGTGGTGTTATAGGGTAGGAAACAAAAAAACTGTTTCTAAATAATTTCTGATAAAAATATATATTTGTTTGAAAATTATTTTTTATTTTATGTAATATAATATTTGTAGGTATTTGTCATATGTATTTAACATTATAATATGTTGTTTATTTTATTTTTAATATTACACATAATTGTATTTTATGTTTTAACATATTTATATATTTTTTTATTTCTTTTGTGTTTTCAATATTTTTGTTGTTAATATTTTGCTTGTTCTTAATTTTGAACTGACAGGAGTAAGAATATTAATTGTTATCGTAGGAACGGGATGCACTCCCTTCATTTTCCATGGTTTTCAAGTTTATACTATATTTTTATTGATGCGTGCGAACTTGGTAAGATGCCTTGCCCAGTCGGCACTGAGTAATGAACAACTTTCTGAAAAAGGGCGCCATTACGCCTCACCCAATTGCACTGCTATGTTGCGCCACTTTGGCGATACTGTAATCCACGTATTCCATGATTTTTACCACTTTTAAACTTTCGCTCCAAATTTTTTATCCATAATGTGTCTGAGTCCACACACAGGGTGTCAATGCCTCTTCCCAAGCTTCTAATGTTCATACTGTATCCCATCGGACTTCTTGAAAGAACACGAATAGAGCAATATTCATGAAAGGCAGCGTTTATTTTATGAGATGACCAATGCATTTCAAGCATATTATTTGCCCTTTGTCAGCGGTCACTGTAACCAAGCATAAAAACACATGGTCACCAATTATTGTATGAACGTTTAACTTCTCAAGTTTCTCTGTGATTTTATACAAAACATATCGTGTTACGTAATCTCCACACTGTTTCTAAATACTAAAGTCACCTTTGTGCATAATCTGGCCCTTTCTCGACCTCGAGTCTTCGCCAAATTTCTATGTTTGTCTGCTGGCTTTCAGCCTCGCATAAATAACTTCATGCTTCTTCCTTAAAATACCGCCAATCTAGGTATTTAGAGGTCGATTCCGATTCCGGCTGGAAATCGAACCGACTGACACGGACCGGGAACAGAGTCCGACCGACACGTACAGGCACCATACGACCCATGTAGTACGATCAATCAATCAATCAATCAATCAATCACAGCATTTATATAGCGCACTACTCACCCGGAGGGTCTCAAGGCGCTAGGGGAGGTGGGGTCCGCTACTGCTCAAACAGCCAGGTCTTGAGCTGCCTCCTGAAGGCAAGGTGGTCCTGGGTCAGGCGGAGGTGGGACGGGAGGGAGTTCCAAGTCTTGGCGGCCAGGTAGGAGAAGGACTTTCCTCCTGCGGTGGCTCTATGGATCCGGGGGACGGCGGCGAGGGCGTGGCTGGTCGATCGAAGCTGGCGTGTGGGAGCGTAGAAGTTGAGGCGGCTGTTGAGGTATGCTGGTCCTTGGTTGTGCAGGGCTTTGTGTGCGTGGGTGAGGAGACTGAAGGTGATTCTCTTGTTGACTGGGAGCCAGTGCAGATCTCTCAGGTGTCCGGAGATGTGGCTGCGACGGGGGATGTCCAGGATGAGTCGTGCTGAGGCGTTCTGGATCCGCTGGAGTCTCTTCTGGAGTTTGGCGGTGGTTCCGGCGTAGAGGGAGTTGCCGTAGTCCAGACGGCTGGTGACGAGGGCCTGGGTGAACATCTTCCTGGTCCCGGTGGGGATCCACCGGAAGATCTTACGTAGCATGCGCAGGATGTTGAAGCATGACGAGGAGACAGCGTTGACTTGTCTGGTCATGGAGAGGGAGGAGTCCAGGATGAAGCCTAGGTTGCGTGCGTGGTCTGTTGGTTTGGGTGCACTGCCCAGGGCGGGGGGCCACCAGGAGTCGTCCCAGGCGGAGGGTGAAGATCCCAGGATGAGGACTTCCGTCTTGTCCGAGTTCAGTTTCAGGCGGCTGCTCATCATCCACTTGGCTACGTCTGTCATCCCTTCGTGTAGGTTGGCTCTGGCGGTGGCGGGGTCGTTGGTGAGAGAGAGGATCATCTGGGTGTCGTCGGCATAGGAGACGATGTTGAGGTTGTGTTGGCGTGCGATGTCTCCGAGGGGGCTCATGTAGACGTTGAAGAGGGTTGGGCTGAGCGAGGAGCCTTGAGGAACGCCGCAGATGACTTTGGTGGTTTCTGATCTGAACGGGGGGATGCGGACTCTCTGCGTCCTTCCGGCGAGGAACGAGGTGATCCATTCCAGTGCCTTCTCCTGGATTCCGACGTTGCTGAGGCGCTGTACTAGGGTATGGTGGCAGACAGTGTCGAAGGCCGCGGAGAGGTCTAGGAGGATGAGGGCCGCTGTTTCTCCGTTGTCGAGCAGGGCTCGGATGTCATCGGTAGCTGCGATCAGGGCGGTCTCGGTGCTGTGGTTGGCCCGAAAGCCAGACTGCGAGAGGTCGAGGGATCCGTTCGTCTCGAGGAAGGCGGCCAGCTGCTTGTTGACGGTCTTCTCGATGACTTTGGCAGGAAACGGGAGCAGCGAGATGGGGCGGTAGTTCTTGAGGTCGGTGGGGTCGGCTGATGGTTTCTTTAGTAGGGCGCTGAGTTTGGCGTGCTTCCAGCTCTCCAGGAAGGTAGCGGTGTCGAAGGAGGTGTTGATGATGTCCCGTAGGTGGGGTGCGATGACCGCGTCAGCTTTGTTGAAGACGTGGTGAGGGTAGGGGTCGGTCGGAGTTCCGGAGTGGATGGAGTTCATCGTGCGGATGGTGTCTTCGGTGCTGATCGGGGTCCAGGCGCGGAGGGTGGTGGTTGGGGGCAGTGGTTCAGTCGCGGCGTGCGTCGGTTGAGAGCTGAAGCTGTTGTGTATGTCCGTGATCTTGTTGTGGAAGTAGGAGGCGAGGGAGTTGCAGAGGTCTTGCGGAGGGGTGATGTCGTTGTTTCCTACGTTGGGGTTGGAGAGCTCTTTAACGATGTTGAAGAGTTCCTTGCTGTTGTGTGCGTTGTTGTCCAATCGTTTCTTGAATGCAGTTTTCTTGGTGGCGTGGATCAGTTGGTGGTGTTTTCGGGTGGCGAGCTTGAGGGCAGTCATGTTGTTTGGTGTTGGGTCTCTGCGCCAGGCTTTCTCGAGGGCTCGGCAGTTCTTCTTGGAGCTCTTGAGTTCGTCGGTGAACCATGGGGCTTTCTTGCTGCCAGGTCTGCTAGGCGGGGTCTTTAGAGGGGCGAGGTCGTCCGCGCAGTTCCTGATCCACTTCGCGAGGTTGGTGGCCGACTGGCTTGGGTTCGTTGCGATGGTGGGGGGGTTCATGCTCAGGGAGGTTGTGAGCTGGTCGGCTGTGATCTTGTTCCTGCTTCTGCGTGCAACCTGTTGCTGGTGGTGGTGGATCGTGGTCCTTCTGAAGCTGAAGTGGACGCAGCTGTGGTCCGTCCAGTGGAGTCCGGTGGCGTGGCTAAAGGCGATGTCCTTGCTGGATGAGAAGACGGGGTCGAGTGTGTGTCCGGCGTAGTGGGTGGGGGTGGTCACCAGTTGCTTGAGTCCGAGGTTGGCGAGGTTGTCCAGCAGGGTGGTGGTGTTGCGGTCGTTGTTGTTCTCCAGGTGGAAGTTGAGGTCATCGAGGAGGATGTAGTCAGCGGAGGGGAGGGCGTGTGGGCTGATGAAGTCAGCGATGTCTTCGCTGAATTGTGTGCGTGGTCCCGGGGGTCTGTAGATGAGGGTGCCGCAGAGGGTGGTCTTGGGGTTGATGTGGACCTGGAAGTGCAGGTGTTCGGCGGGTGCGAGGGTGTCGTCGGTGTTGGTCGTGATGCGGATGGTGTTCCTGTGGACGATGGCGATGCCTCCTCCTGTCTGGTTGATGCGGTCCCTCCGGATGATCTTGTAGCCGTCCTGGATGGCGATGGCGATGTCGGGCGCTGAGGAGGCGTTCATCCAGGTTTCCATGAGGAAGGCGACGTCTGGGGCTGTGGTGTCGAGCAGGTTCCAGATCTCGACGGTGTGTATGTGGATGGAGCGGGTGTTGAGCAGGATGCACTTGAGGTGGTTGCTGCTGGAGTTCGGCTTTGTCGGTGCTGGTGTGGTGCAGGTCCGACTGCAGTTGAACTTGCAGGAGTGGCAGCAGAAGGGTCCGTGGGTGCGTCTTGGGGTGGCTCGATAGCAGCCCGGGATTCTACAGGCGTTGAGTGCGTAGAGTTCGGTGGCGTCGTAGGTCCGGCGAGTGGGCTGGTGACTGCGGGGGCCAGGGGTCCTGGCACTGGGCGCGGTCCAGGCGCGGACGGGCGCAGACGGGCTTGCCTTAGGTGCGCCTTCGGTGCGCCAGCGGTGCGCCCGCTGCACACGTCCGCTGCGCGGCCTCGCAGCGGCCGCCATATATGTGTAGCCGGGGAGGAGGGGTCAGCTGGGAGGCGGGTGGCGGGAGGGTAGGCGGGGCTAGGGAGAAGCAGCGGAAAAACAGGCGACGAGTCCACAAAGGGCGAAAACAGGTGAAAAAATATAGGCAAAAGAAGAGGCACTCTGGGGGCACTCACACAGGGTACACGGAGGAAGAGGGGTCAACAGGCAGCAGTAACAATAACGGCGCTTTGGGCACTCACACGGGATACACGGAGGAAGAGGGGTCAGCAGGCAGACAAGGAGCAGCAACTGCAATACGGAGAGAGCAGCGGACAAGGTAGCAAGGCAGCAGGCAAAGGCAGGTGAGCACTGGTGGCGCTGCCGAGGAGGGGGAGCGACCCACCCAGAGGTCAAGGGTCGCTCACTGCCCGTGACGTACAACCGACCCGTACGGAATACAAGCCGTACGACCGAGCTGTACGGAAACCAGTGATTCACCCGGAAACAGGACACGATTCGCACCGACCGAAACGAACCAGGAATGAACCCGACAGACACGTACCTGCGATGTCCGACCCGTGCAGTACGATGCAATGCGTGTGAAACCAGACTGACTCGCACGGAGCTCACGCCCCATGACCGACATGCACAGAAAACAGGGACCTGAAGCAATAGAGACCTCCGCGACCGACGTGTATGCAACACAGAAGAAAGTCCGTGTGAAAGACTCAGAGAAACCCGCACGAGCCAACATCAGCGTCCAACTCGGTCAGAATAACGTCTCCTACATACCTAAAAAATACAAAGGAAAACACAAAAAACAGACCACACAAGCAATGACAAAGTCAATAAATATAAAAGAAAACTTGTAACAAAGACACACCAACAACTGCACCTATATAAAGGCCAAACATCACTACCATGATCCTTTGCAAATACAGCAGATCAGTCAGCAGAGAACACCATCAGACAGCAACCACAGACACTTACCCATCACACAAACTTCACACCATTAGTACCTCTCCAAAAGCACTCTCACATACACCCAGCAAAACTGACACTCACCCACCCTCACACACACACCACTCCCCACCACCACCCATCCCCATGCCCCCTAAGAAGAATCCAAAGTTCACAAATACTGAGTTAGAAGTCCTGGTAGATGAAATCCTCAGAGTGGAGCCACATTTGTTTGGTACATTGGTCCAAAGGACCCCATGTCACAGAAAACAAAGATGTGGGCGAGGACTGTGGACAAGGTGAATGCACAAGCACCAACGTTGTGCACAAAGGATGACATCCAGAACAGGTGGTATGATGCTTGCAGGAGGGTCAAGAAACTTCTCGAGAAGGAACACGCCTTGAGTCAGCGCACTGGTGGTGGCCCTCCTGCCAAACCAGTATATTTCAGGTCCTCGGAGAAGGTGCCGGACATCCTACCACCAGAGAGCGTCCATGGTCTAGCAGATAAACCAGAGCTTGGTGAGTACACAACCAATATACTCAATATTGTGTCGCAATACACACACATCACTGTCAAGGGGACAGTGAAACCATGCACCGATAGCAAAGCCACAGTAACCAAAAGATAATCATCCCAAGATGTGTATGCTAGTCAGACAAACACAATACCTGCCATCTCATAGTGATTTGTAACTGTGTACAAACCTACCAACAAATAGAGCAAGACAGTGGCAGAGATCTAAATAGTGGGTATAGCGGGTATGCTGGTGAAGTGCTTGTATCTAAAAGCATGATGGGGTTTGTAGTCACAGATAATGCTCCCCCTCCCAATCGGCCCATCAAGACCTCTCTGAACCATGCTGACATCACAGGGAGTGGAAAAGAACGGACAAGATGGCTGGCACTGGGTTCTGCTGTGGGGAGCACAAGGCCCTGGTCGGGGTTGTGATCAAATCAGAAGCAGGACACCACTGCCTGACATCCTGACAGCCAACTTGCACGCCCTGCAACAGAAGCACGTTTCATGGTGGGATGTCAGGCTGGGTGGGAAGGAGGACTGACAGCTCTGACCATACTTACTAGCATGTTTTGCCACATGCACCCCTCAACACAAACTCCACACAACTCACCGGGGATAATGCATTGCCTCAAACTCAAATGAAATATCACCCAAAGATCCACCACACTGAAGCACAGGGGCCCCTTTTGGATTTGTAGCCAAACAAAGACCATGACTGCACTGTCAGCCATCTTGTCAGCTCAGACACAGTCCCTCACAGGAAAGCAGAGTCAAAAGGAGGGAAGTATGGGCATGCTGGGAAGGGGGGTGTAACCAAGAGCATAATGGGAGTTGCAGTCACTGACAATTCCCACCCACCTACAGCAAGCTCACACTGAACCATGCTCCCCTCACAGGGAGTGGAATTGGACTGACAAGATGTCTGACACGACTCTGTTGTGGGGAGCACAAGGCCCTGCTGGGAATTGGGCACCAACAAACACCAGGACGGCACTGTCAGCCATCTTGTCAGCACAGGCACACTCCCTCACAGGGAAGCAGAGTCAAATGTGAACAGGGATGGCACATCTGTGTCAGCCGCGTGATGGCCCTTGAGTAGCAATGGCCATGTACAGTCAAATCCATACATGAGCTGGTCATGCAGACACTTCGACATGCACATTGAAATGCTTCATGTTGGCTGGACAATGTGCCACAACAATATCAATCTCTGTCCGTGACAACTTAGGACAATGCAGTGTACAGGCACGCATCCTGACGTACCATTGCAAATGTCATGTATGTGAACCATTGATACCTGTAGAAACATAACTTACATTGTGTGTCTCTTCCAAACACAGGTGGTGCTGGGGACACAGCAGCAAATGAAGAGGAGTCCCTGTCCCAGACTCCGGTGGTGCCTATGCTTTCTGGTGTGAATCAGTCTCTGTCCTCTTCGGATGATGAAGAACAACCTGGCACCTTCGGTGTGAGTCATCATGTAGCACCTGCAGTACAAACATCTGCACCCTCTGCACCCATGCCTACAACATCTGGCAACAGACCGAGCACCCCCACCAACATGGACAGACCAAGGACACAAAATTCCAACAGCACAGGGACACCGGCCACCCAGGAAGCAATGGACAACATCACCAGTAACAACACCCAACGGGGCTCAGGGTCACCTGTGCATGCCATGGCAGGTCCTGCCCGTGTGCTAGGGGTGGTGGGAGGGGTGGTAGGCAGAGGTCATGCCTTTCAGAGGGGTCTGGACTGCAAGATGACCCCAAACTGCTACACATCATAGATGCGTACCAGGATAGCACCGGAGGATTCGGCCAGGTAGTGGGGATCCTCAAGGACATTCAACAGGAGCAGGCTGGCCATCATGCTCGCATGGAGTCCAAGTGGAATGAACTTACTGCGGTGCATAGGGACATACTGACATGCCTCCGTCAGATTAGCACCAACATGTCCACACCTTCCTGTGTGCCCACAACATCTGTTGCTGCAAGATCTGCAAATGCCACAAGGAGGGAGGATGACTCTGGTGGAGAGTCCTCTGCACTGCAGACGCCTGCACCTGAGGATCCCCCCTGAAGAAAAAGAGGGGTCATCCAAAGAAGGACAAGTGAGACACAGATGGCCATGCACATCCCCCAGGAACACAAAACATGTTCTGGAATGTATTCTTTGTGTGCAAACCATTCACCTTGTTGCATACAACCCAACTCGCCAACATGACATGGAGGGTTCATGTTGGTCTAATGTAGCAGATGACTGTGGACTTTACTCTGTATATTTTAGCTACCAAGACTTCCAACTCATCTGTGAACTTTGGATTCCAAACCTAATGTACAGCACCCACAATCCTGTGCATTATCACACTATTCTTGCCTCTGTTGGGATTCAAACTTGGTATGTGTCATGGAGATGATGATCTGCTAAAGAACACAGTGCATGCTAACTACTACAGCAATGTGATTACCTTTATGTGAGTCATGTTGATGTGACACATATGAGAGAGACACACCACTTGGGCACCACAACACATACTCACCATGGCCATGTATCTAATCGCCTACAAAGATGTTGACCAGAAATACGGTGGAATGCACAGACACCACACCTATCCACAGTCAGTGGTAACAAGCCCACAGGTGAGGTAATCAAATGTCAGTCAGATGTGTGAAGACCGACAACACACATAACTAAGTGAAGCACAGGTTCATTACACATCAGCAACATGTTTATTCCACAATAGTTGCAAGGTAATTCCATGTGACAGTGGGCACACGGTCATCAAGTGTCGAAGAATTGAGGTACAAGGGTGTGTGGTACATCACTTGATGGGAATCGAAAACTTCCACCCTGGGATTGGATTCTGGGTGTTGGAGGTCAGAGTTGACCAAACAACAGGCAAAGTACCCTGGGAAGGAGAAACATAAGACACACAGTCAAAAGCACAGCAGAACAGGATAGAAATCCAATACACATGCAGAAAACATGTCACAAGACACCTACACAGAAACAAGTTAGCATGTCGACACTATTGAGGAGTACAGACTATCTGACAGGACACATCACTGCACACATCCAGTCAAGTATCACACAGACACGCTCAAACAGCAACTGAGCAGCACCAACACATTTCAGGCTAACTCAATACATTGACATAACAACCCTATAAACTCACATTCAGGTGAAGAAGTTGTTGATGAGCTGTGTGCGGACATCACCCTCATCATCATCATCATCATCTTCACTGGCATTGTGGCCCAGGCCAGGATCCTCACAGGTGGCGGATGTAGGTCATCATCATCCTGGATGAGAGGCAAGTTCTTCCGCACTGCCATGTTGTGTAGCATGCAGCATACTATGAAAATGTTGCACACATTTGCAGGGTCATATGGGAGGGCCCCTCCGGTCTTGTCCAGGCAGCGGAAGCGACTTTTCAGGAGACCAAAGGTCCGCTCGATCACTCTCCTGGTCCGACCATGTGCCTCATTGTAGCACATCTTGGCTGCTGTCACAGGGTTCGTGAGGGGTGTCAGCAACCATGGCATGTTGGGGTATCCAGAGTCACCTACATACTAAGAATTGCACATTAGATGAGTTTTGAAAGAGGGTGGAATACAACATTGCCAAACACACACAATAGTAAACAGTCAGTACACACTGACAGGCCAGGCACGCTGGTTTGACATCTGTGACATCATCGTTGCAATGCGACTACTCCTCATGATGTAGGCATTGTGCGCAGAACCAGGAAAACGTACACACACATGTGTGATACACATGTTCGCTAGACATACCACCAGAACATTGATGGAGTGGAAATGTTTCCTGCTCTGGTATGTCTGTTCATGTGCCCGTGGTGGTACCAGGGCCACATGTGTACCATCAATAGATCCAATGACGTTTGGCATCCTCCCCAGTGTATAAAAAGCATCCTTTATGTCAGTGAGTTGACCTGTGCTAGGAAACCTGATGTACAGGTCAAGGAAATGCAACATCCCCTCCAAGACATCATGAAGCACACGGCTGAACATAGTTTGGGATATACCACCAGCAGTAGCCACAGTGTACTGGAAGGTACCAGTATCAAAGAAGTGCAGGGCTGCCATCAACTTCGTCTTTAGGGTCAGTGCTGTAGGGTATGTCTGGCCAGGAAGCAGATGTGGCGCCAACAGCTCCGCCAACTCCTCAATCAGTTGCCTGGTGAAGCGGTACCGTCGGATGCTGTCGCTTTCCACCATGCTTTCAAGGTCTGGGAACGGTCTATGGCCAGCTGGTGCCCTGCAGTACAGAGATGGGCAAAGGAAAATTGTACATTGTGGAAAAGTGTGGCTCAATAGTTAGAGCAGGCAGACCTCGATGCAGAGCTCAGGCCAGGGACCAGGGTTCGATTCCTGCCCCGGCGGGTCTCGGGCTCATTAATTCCCCTGACCGGATATTCTCGCCTCAGTGCCTATTCTGATCATGGGTCCCACGCTGCAACTCTGGGCAATAGCTTGCTTAGTCTCCACAACGGCCCCCACAACGCGAGGGATGCCTGGTCTGCACCATGGGGGTGCCCAGGAGTGGACACTTCACAGGGAAAGCCAGGAAGGGTTCCCTTGCGGTATTCGTACAAGCGCCGGGAAACCTACTGCGGGTAGCTGTGCGCTATACAAGTACAAAAACATGTACATTTACATTTACATTTATCCACCCATGTGGCTATGACCAAGCAAAATATCACATGATACATCATGACAATACACAATGAACTGAGGTGTGAGCTGTTGGGTATGGACACATATGTCACCTTCATGCCCATCATCTCACATATCAAGTCAACATGTGTACATAAGTTCCACGTAATGCAATAGCAAATCATTGGGCTGTGTCACAGTACCTATGTCCTGCTGACACGTTCAAAACACACACCACAGTCACAAGTGAGAACTGATGTCTCCCAGGCATAACATCTCTATGACAGGCAGATACCCAGGGTCCCTGTATTGCCATTTGGGCACTGGCATGACTTGGCGTATCATGTTCATCCCACAAAAAACCATGAGTCCCACAGGTAGTGGCCCCTGTTGCCTCTGCAGGCCATACATGGATGTCTCTGAGACACACACACAACATCAATGCTGATGCACAAACCACATGGATGTGGAGACTGTCTCCCATTGGGCACATGGAATCAGAAACATCTGAGGCACAACAGGAACACAGACTATGGATGTACATCAGAATTGTGGCTATGGGTCTCGCTGTGACATACATACCATCCCACCCAGGACTCAGGGTGTATGTGACAAGTCATACACATATGTTATGTTATATGTTATAAAGGAATTTATATCGGCACTAATACTCTAGAGTGTCCTTGCGCGCAAAAGGGCTGTGGCAGGAAGAGGCAAAGATGTTAAGGCACCTGATTAAACAGAATAGTTTGGAGTTGTTTTTTAAAAATACGAAAGTTCTGAATATATACTGGAGATCCACTGGAAGAGAATTCCACGCCATAGCTGCTTTGACAGATAGAGACTGGCCTCCGATCCGCTACCTGTGAAACATCGGAACCACCATCCGACGTTGGAAGGCTGAGCGCAGTGGTTGTGATGGGGTATAGAACGTGAAACGTGTTCTAATGTAGGGTGGACCTGAGCCATGAAGGGCCCTGTTAGACATGGTCAATGCTTTGAAATGCACCCGCTGGGCCACAGGAAGCCAATGAAGGTCACGCAGATGCAGCTGAACGCTAGATCTTCGCAAGATATTAAACAGGAATCTGGCCACGGCATTCTGTATGGTTTGGAGTTTTTTTAATAGATAGCCTGGTATGCCAATGTAAAGAGCATTGGCGTAATCAAGGCGGGAGAGGATAAACGCCCGGGCAACCATTTCCTTGGCAGGCCGTGATAGCAGGGGGAGGAATCTTCTTAAAGCTTTAAGGGTACTGAAACAAACTCCTGTAAGTTTTTTGCTTTGGTCAGAAAATCGGAGATCTTCCCCAAACCATACCCCTAGGTTCTTTGCTAGCCCACCCTCTGAGTTTGGGCGCGGAAAGTCAGGGGGCCATAGAGTCTCTCTGAAGGCAGGGAGATACTGGCAATACAGGAGCACCTCTGACTTATCTACATTGCACTTAAGTTGCGCATGTGCAAGCCAGGAGAATACCGACGAAAGACACTTTTGAGCAATGTCAGTTCGTAAGTCGCAGTCCTTCCAAGTGAATAAAAGCTGAGTGTCATCAGCATGGGCTATTATTTTTGCGCCCAGCTCTTCGGATAAGAAGATCAAGGGTGTCAAATAAATATTGAAGAGCAGGGGACTAAGTGTAGAGCCCTGCGGGACACCCGTGGAAAGTTTCCTGATCGATGATGAAAAAGGCGGCATCCAAACCTGCTCGGTGCGGTCTTCTAGAAAAGACATTATCCAGTCCCAAGCTGGACCCGCAATACCGATGGCAGACAGTCGGCCAAGAAGTTGCTGGTAGGGCACCGTATCGAAGGTGGCAGAGAGGTCCAATAAAATCAGGGCCGCCCTGCGTCCAAGCACTCCCTAATTGCCTCAGTCATCTCAACCAGCGCTGTCTCCGTACTGTAGAAAGCCCTAAACCCGGATTGCGCAGGATGGAGAGCAACTGAGGACTCAACAAAGGTCTCCAGTTGCTCAAAAAACACCCTTTCGCAGACCTTAGCCAAGGCCGGTAAAAGGGAAATATGACGGTAGTTGGTGGGTATAGAAGGGTCAGCTGAAGGTTTTTTAAGGAGAGGTAGAAGTTTGGCTTGTTTCCATTGCCGAGGAACGGTGGTGGACTGAAGCAAGCGGTTGATGATAGATGCTGCCTCTAAATGGACTGCCTTGCCCACCCCCCTAGGGCTCTGGCCGGACAAGGATCAGATGGGGATCCTGATTTCAACGAATTAAGGATGGCTAATATATCTAGCCCAGCAGCGGGCAGAAACTGTGTGAAAGACGGGGTAGGAGCTCTGGAGCAGGAGAGCGATAGCAGAGGTGAATTCCTCTGCTCCGGAGACTCCGTCCCTAGGCTGTCCTGAATCCTTTGAATCTTATCAATGAAAAAGGTGGAAAGGTCCTCACACCATTGAGATGAGACTGGAAGGCTCGTATGTTCGGCACAAGGGGGACAGAAAACTACTAACAATAGAAACAATTTCTTTACTGTTGTTGTTGGCCTTGGCAATCCGCTCTGCATAGAAGTTGCCCGTAGCTTTCTTAATAGCTGCATAGTAATCCTCGGAGCTGCGTGGAAAGCCGCCTTGGCAGATGGACAGTACTCATGGTGCCAGCGCCGCTCCAGCTTCTTACACCCTAACTTAAGTTCTTTAAGGGAATCCGTGAACCACGGTTTAGAGGGAGTAAAGTGCAATTGTCTGCTAGAAAGAGGTTTAGAGATAGAGTCAACCTCCTGGCTAATCCAGGCAGAAAAGCTATCCACTGCCCCTTCAAGATGTGGAGCGGGTGCCGGGCTGGCCAGTAACAAAGCTTCGGGCAGAGCCAAAATATTGATCTTCTGGGGCGGCAGGCCATGTGGCATGGGTAGGGAGAGAAGTGGTTTTCCAATGTCACATGAGAACCTAACCAGAAAATGATCTGACCAAGTGACTGGAATGGAATCAGTATCAGAAAGATCGAAGTTGGAGCAAACTATATAGATCAGATGGCCACCTTTGTGCGTGGCCCCCCTTGATCCACTGGGTCAGCTGAGCTAAATTGCACGAATCCGTAAGAGCCCTGTACCCTGGGGCCTCAGGGCTATCCAAGTGGATGTTAAAGTTGCCCAGAAGCAAGAACTTGGAAAAGCGGAGAGCCCGTGAGGCAATGACATCATCAAGAGTTTTCAAAAAAGCTCCAGGAGGACCAGGGGGACGGTAGACCAAAGTGCCCCCCAACGTAAAATGGGGAGGCAGGACAAAAGTAAAGTCTAAGGCCTCTCCGTCCTCTAACTCCTCGGATGCCTGGCTGGTGAATGACCAGGCATCCCTAAACACCACTGCGATGCCTCCCCCTCTCCCAGTCTTACGGTCAGCTCTAACAATTTTATAACCCCGCGGGATTGCCAGTTCCACCACCGGCGCACAGGACTCGCTTAGCCAAGTCTCAGTAATAAATAATATATCAAGCTGTTCATCTAGAAGCAGCTTGTGAATATCAGGGGCATGTTTGACCATTGAGCAAGAGTTGATAAGGGCGCCCTGTCCCCCTATCTACATGAGGGCGGGAACTGGCTGCCTTGTTTGGAGGCAGAAGTGACAGGAAGGACAGGTCCTGGAAAGGCTATGCAGGACTGCCCACTGATTACCTTCATTGCAGTTAGTAGTATCAAGTGCCAGAAGTTCCTCCCGATTAAAGGACCTCCTACCATCCCTATCACTGACCAAAAAACGGCCAGCATGGCTGGCGCTGTGCGCTCCCGGGCGCGGACGGTTGCAGACGGGCTTGTCTTAGGTGTGCATTCAGCACGCCTCCGGCGCGCCACTGCCGCGGTGGACCAGGGCAGGCCACCTACATCGTAATCATGCAGGAGCTGCCAGCATAGTACCAGATACTATAGTAAAAATGTAAGCACACATGCTGCCACAGAAACCAAACCAGGTCAAACAGGTCCTACCACAGCCTGTTCTTACTGCAGTGAGCCCTGAGCAGTCAGCCGTTTTATGGCGAGATCCCCCCACCAGCTAGACTGCTAACTTCGGTCCCACCGAGATCCGGGACTACCCAAAGATGGTGCCCTGCCCTCCACACAATCGGCACAAATAGCCGCGGTGGACCAGGGAAGGAAGGACACACAAGAAGGTGAGTGCGAGCACAGATTAATAAATTATCTTTTTAATGAAAATTCAAAGCGCTGTTGTGAAATTAAAAGCAGGCCACATACATCGTAATCATGCAGGAGCTGCCAGCATAGTACCAGATACTATAGTAAAAACTTAAGCACGCACGCTGCCACAGAACCCAAAGTGGGTCAAACAGGTCCTGCCACAGCCTGTTCTTACCGCAGCGAGCCCTGAGCAGTCATACGTTTTATGACGAGATCCCTCCACCAGCTAGACTGCTAACTTCGGTCCCACCGGGATCCGAGACTACCCAAAGATGGCGCCCTGTCCTCCACACAATCGGCACAAACAGCGGCGGTGGACCGGGACAGGGAAGACACACAAGAAGGTGAGTGCGATGACAGATTAAAAAAAATATATTTTTTGTGAAAATTCAAAGTGCTGTTGTGAAATTAAAAGCAGGCCACCTACATTGTAATCATGTAGGAGCTGCCAGCATAGTACCAGATACTATAGTGAAAACGTAAGCACACGCGCTGCCACAGAACCCAAAGCGGGTCAAACAGGTCCTGCCACAGCCTTTTCTTCCCACTATCCAACCTGCAACTGTGTCCATGACTCATGCCCATAACTGAACAGTTGCACATCACCGTGGTAATGTGCACAACACATAAAGGATTCTGTCCACATGAACCCATGCCCAGCCTGGGTGTGGCTGCACCAAAGTGCCACAAAACAAACCAAATGTTGCCCCCCTATACACACACAGGTAATACAGCCTTACATGCCATGGGATACAGTGTGGCACATGCTGTGGTGTTGCACCTGAGTCCCTGGCAAGTAATCATGTGTGGAACCTGTCAACAAGTCATACCAATGTTAACCGACACGGGTGACTCCTAAAGAGACGCGTCGTGCAGTTGTGGACCGAGCCATGTGCACGCCTTGGCCATTGACTGCAATGTTAACCGACGGGGGTGACTTCTATAGAGACGCGTCGTGCATTTGTGGACCGAGCCGTGCGCACACCTTGGCCATTGACTGCAATGTTAACCGACGGGGGTGACTTCTACAGAGACGTGTCGTGCAGTTGTGGCCCGAGCCGTGCGCACGCCTTGGCCATTGACTGCAATGTTAACCAACGTGGGTGACTTCTACAGAGACGCGTCATGCAGTTGTGGACTGAGCCGTGCGCACACCTTGGCCATTGACTGTAATGTTAACCAACGCGGGTGACTTAAATGCATACGGGTCATGCAGGCATGGACCGAGCCGTGTGCACGCATAGCCCATTGAATCGTATGATGATGGGTGCGCGTGGATTTTCAAACTACGCGTCGTACAGTTAGTTGACCGAGCCGTGCGCACTCCTTGGCTATGGACTGTCATGGAGACGGACGTGGATTCAAAACTTGTACGAGTCGTGCGCTGGAAATTCAGTTGCCTGCCTACAACAATGTTGCAAATCCTAGGGTGTCATGAAGGTGAAATTTTGAACGATGCGGAAGACGTGTACGAGTCTTACAATTCCATGGATTGGCCAGATTCATAGGATGCAACCGTGTTGGAACCATCACTTAGGACACATGGCGCAGATTCTGCCTCTGCAGCACAGATATAAGGCTGACTGGCCCCCAGAGAGCTCACTTGCCTGCACTACATGCTACAGGACCACATCTCTGCTACCACTGCTGCTGTCTCTGCATCCTCTGGCTACTGCTATGGCACGTACTCTGGAGAGAGCCCCAGCCTTCACAGAAGAGGAGAACCAGGCCCTGCTGGACGGGCTCCTTCCACAGTACTGCAAGCTGTATGGGAAACCAGGGGAGCAGGTGAGTGTGCAGTCCACTGCCTTCCTAATTGTGCATGTTGTCTGACTGGCAGTACTAGCAGGGTGTACACCAGTGGCATGCATATGCACTGAGTACTTTCAACCCCCAAAGTGTGTAGGTACATGTGATGAACAGGTGTCCTGCTGCAAAAGTGCATTCGTGCAAGCTTTTACTTCCCAGGCAATGTTACAATGTCAGACATGCAGGACAATTGTTCATTTCCATGGGTGCACTACCTGTGTACCTCATTTACCTTTGTGATGACTACATCCATCTGTGTGCAGCACAAATATGTGGCGTGTGCGGTAATGGCCTTTTCACTTTGCCATCCTCACAGGTTGATGCCCACCAGAAGCAGGAGATCTGGCTGACCATCGCCCGGGCAGTTAGATCAGTGGGGGTCTACAAACACTGGATCCACAACTGCCAGAAGAGGTGGCAGGACCTTCGGGCTGGGCCCAGAGGATCGCAAGGGTCCAGCTGAAGCTGTCACCTCCTTGCAAGAGTGGCGGGCACCGGACCCTGACCCCCCCACATCCTCAGGATTCTGGCGGTGGTCTTCCCGGAGCTGGATGGGCAACTGAAGCCAGACAGCAGCAAGGAGGGGGTAAGTCCATGCCTAATCTGTGAACTATATCTGACATGCTATTTGCAGTCTTTTGGCCTGGTTACACTTCCACATTAGGTCGGTCTTGCAATCCAGGACTCATGTCCCTCAATTGTGTAATGCACCCTCCTCATCTGATCCACAGGTGTGGCCCCTACAGTCTGTGACTTTTTTCACTTGGGCACTGTGTCCCTGCAGTCAGCTATGCTTAAGGTTCTGTACAGCATATGTTACTGGGACTCTGATGTGTGCTTCGTGGGTGGGTCAATTGTTTACACAATGCCTGATATCTGACATGTGATCTGTGTGTGTTTCAATTGCTGGTTTGACTCGCCACATGTGTCTGTGATATTTAAAACACACCCATGCAGCAGGTGAGTCCAATTTTGTGGCCTCAGGAGTATGTATATCAAGTGTCTCACACTTGCTCAGCCACCTGCCTACTGTCCAGGGCTATACACTGTTTCACGTTGACCTGGGCAGTCATGCCTACTCCAGGGAATGAAAACACTCTGTACTCACATTCCCGTGTATCAACCTACAGATTGTGCTTAGTGTAATGTGCCCTCAGGTATCTGCCTCTGTGTCTTTGTGGTGTGGCTTCCTTTTTAGGACAACTGAGGTGTTCATACGTTTTAGGGTCAGCAGGACATCTGAGATGTGACTATAGGAGACGAGACTTGTGTGACATATAGGTGTGTGATCACTTGACTGTGAACAATGCTGTACGCAACTGTGAATTTCAGGCAGCTGTGTTTCATTCACAGCAGACTGTGAGGTGCTCATGTTCAGGGAGTTGTGTTTGCAGTCGCTCATATGTCTGATTTGTATGATGTGGGGTCATCAGAGTCCGGAATATTTTGTTTGCAGGGGATGGACAAGTGCACTTGTCCGCTGCAGAGATTGCTTTACCCATGATTGTGACACAGTGCAGACTGTTGTCTGGATGCCCTGCCCCTGTGACATGGGATAGTGATGACTGACTTTCCAGGCATGCCTGTGCCATGGCATTGAACTTGCAAGCATGTGAAATGAGACCCTGGCCACCCTTTCATCCTGACACCTGTACTGAGTGAGTGGCAAGAGATGTGATGTGTGTGTATAATAACAAACTTCTACATGTTCACTTGCATGTCCAACAACTGTGTAGGTGGTGAATGTGTACACATTGGGGTACTAGCAGCCAACATACAACAGACATATGGGTGCAAGTCCAGGAGGGATATGAGTACCATGGTTGATGACCAGACTGACAATTGGCTTATTCAAAACAGTGTGAGCACTTTGAGCAATGTTCAGCTGATGATGCCAGGGCTTGCCCTGTGATGTGCTGTACTCACTGTGTCGTCTGCGGTCAGTGCAGGTGACTAATGTGGGTCTTGTTTTCCTTTATTCTATCCATATACATCGACGGCCACAGGACAGAACAGCGCCATGGACCAGGAGGAGCCGCAGAGCCAGACTGGGCCAGCAACCAAGGAGTTGGAGGGACCCAGTGGCACGGAGGGTGAGGGGAGCCACACCGAGGAGTCCTCAGCACCATCCACCTCAGCTGAGGACCACAGCAGCTCAGAGGATGGCTCCCTTGTGGACGCGGGTGTCAGCAGCCACCAAACCCCAGCTAATGAGGCTGTTACCGCCACCACCACCATCACCACCCTCCCATTGGCTCCCATCTCAGAGGTTCATGGAGGCTCCGTGTTCGGGAGCATGTCTCCTTCATGCCAGGCACTGCACCCCCTGCCCCTGTGTCCACTGCTGCCCTGAGTGTGGAGTCTGTGGACTTGCTTCAACAGATCCATGTAGGGCAGACAGCAATGCTGAGTATCCACCATGCACACACCAGTCTGTTGACACAACTGGTGTCGTTCATGGAGGGCATGTAATTGTTCATGTCTGCTCTACAGATGAGCAATTAGTCCATGGCCTCCTCCCTGATGGCAACAGTGTCCCTCCTCCAACAGTCCTTCACCACTCCTACCTCTGCCCCATCCACAATTCCTAGCACCCAACCTGTCCCAAGCACACACACACCAGCACAGTCACCCAAACACAAAAACACAAGCAGCACACAAACACCCAAACCAATGTCTAAACGTGCACACAAGCAACCTCGGAGGACTGATACCACACTCAAAGGGGATGGTTTGCAAACACACACACAGTCATCCACAACCACTCCGCATTCCTCTGATCCCTTTCCCTCCAAGAGCCCTTCCCTTACCTCACCTGCAACCCGATCTCCCAAGAAGCTCTTCCTCTGTGACCTTGGCCTCTTCCCCACCGATCCAGCAGATCCAGCAAACAGGGGGAAGAGGAAGTCCCCACACACAGAGGGGAGTGCCCCTCAAACCTGGACACCCTCCCCCAGGTGCAGGCAGACTGAGGCCTCCACCCGCAAGTCTTCCCGGACCCGGAGGAGCAAGACCCCACCCCTGCCAGTAGCTCCACAACACAGTCTCCATCCTCCATCCCCCAGGCCACCTCTCCACAGTTTCCCCCACCACACCCTTCCCACAGATACACCATCCCCAAAATGCTCAGGCCCTCCCCCCTACCACTTGCTCTTCTACCACCCCCGTCAGCCTGTTTGTGCCACTGGTGTTGGGACCGTGACGCCCACCTCTGTCCTGCCGACCTCACCTGAACGCATTCCGCTCCCATGGAGTTAGGCACTGCAGTGGAGTCCACGACCACCCAGTCTGACTTGGGCACTGCAGTGGGGACCCTGTCCACTACATCTGACCTGCCCACTGCAGTTGTGCCGGCACCCACACCATCAGACCTGTGCCCCACAGTTATGACGGCGCCCACTATGTCAGACACCTCCACTGCAGTTGCCAGTGACTCTCCTGCACCCTTCCACTGAGCCCTGCTGTCCCTGCGATGCTTGGCCTGCCCCCATGTATGCCCCTCCGAGTGGATGTCCCCTGTCCTTAGCAGTGCAGGCAAGCAGCGGGTGACAGGTGTCACTTACACCCTACTTGGACTTTAGCTATTGGCCTTTGTTTTTTTGTCTGGACTTTACCTTTGAATTTCCAATTTGCTGAATAAAGCATTTGTTTTTATCCTTGTGAATTTGATTTAGCTGTACATTATGTTGATGATGTTTACCATGGCCTTGCTGTTATGATGCTGGATTTTCAATGTTGAATACTGAGGTGTTGATGTGATGTACTCCATGTGGTCCATGAGATATGTGTCCTATTCTGGTCGGTATCCATGTCATCCTTTGCAGCAAACTGGGTGTGTCATGATTAACTAATTTTGCACAGGGATGTTAACATTTCATTTGCATGGTCACATCTGTGGCATGCACCCATGCACATATGAGGTGCTTCCTATTGTCAATTTGTCTATTTTCTTGACTGTGGGTGCATCTCCACTGGACATGCAGGTGTGGGCATCATTGGTGTAGGAGTCAACTGTGTCCTCTGTGCAACTTGCTAGACATATGTATTGAGTATGTGCAGATGACTTAAGGGACACTCCCGTACCCAAGCTGATGTGACCAGTGCCTTCATTGGGTGGTAACTGATGGCTGACTGAACAAGTGTTGTGCTGACATGACTGAGACCTGCTCGAACTGTGTTCGGCACAGCTGTGCTTCCACAGGAGTTGAGTCCCCTCAAGAAAGTGTGTTGTTCTGTGACATTACCTGGGCCCATGGTGTGTGTTATGTGGGCATGTCTGTGTGTGTTCCTATCCCTTTTTCTACACAGGCTGTGTTCCCTTAATATGTTTGTGTTGGTAATGCTTGCTGAGTTGTCCTGTGTTCATCCCACATCTTTGTCCTGGGCTTCCAGATATGTGGGTGCATGACACACTACTGTTCATTTGCGTGTCATCATTAGGATTTGTCAGTTCTGAGTGGTGATGATGTGGTCAGATGCAGATGGTACAGAGTCAGGGCTCACCAGGGCACTTGTTTGTTCGCAATATCATGTAGTTGTCCATAGGTGGTACCTTTCAGTGATTGAGACATGTGTATGTGTGTGTGACTGCTCCCACTCGTCAGGTTCAGAGGTGCAATGTTGGCAGGTTTCAGCATGTGTGCCTTGTGGTTCTCCTTGGCTTCTGCATTGTCCTGGGACTGTGGCAGGGATTCCAAAGGTTACGGGAGCTTTGACGTCATGGCCATGTACCGCATACTGTGCAGTATGTCTGTCATTCACCGTGGTTGTAGACTGTTCTTGTGTGATGAGTCTGCACCTTAGATCCTCCCAACATTACTGTGTTTGTCATGGGTGCCTGTGCGATGTCACCAGTCCTTGTGGGCTTCACTGATGCACATTGGTGCAGTTCAGGGTGTGTGGTGTTGAGAATGGACAGATGTGAATGTCTGCATGGCTCAGCCCCTACCTCCCTTTTGTCCCTTGTTGATGGGCCATGCTGAGTGATTTGTTTTTGTGTAGGTGTGATGTACGTTTGTGGCACAGGACACATGTCTGAGTTTCCCAGTTTGAACAACATCTACCTTTGGCATCACAGTAGACGTTTCATGCAGGCTTGTGTCACCCCAATGTTTGGTCCCTGACGGTAGTGCTGTTGTGGGTCTGTCTCTTGCTGTTTTAGTTGCTGTTCATTCCAGCTTGTGTCACATGTGTCTGTTGGGATCCCTCTCCTCTTACAATGCCTGATTGCCCACTAAGGAGTGCCCAATTGATGGGTCACTTTTGTATGGCACTGTGTCCACATCTGTGTCATTGTGGTTCAGCCCCCCTAATGTGTTGTGTAGTTGCCGTGGGATACTGAGACACACACAAACACATGTTGTGTCAGATGTGCAGTGTGAGGTTGCCTGTTTGTGTTTGTGCACCTGCACCAGTGCATTGGTATTGCTGTTGTGGGCAATTGGCTGGATGTTGTTTGGATGATTTTCCCTGCTGGCCCTGTGAGTCATATCTCATCATTCTGCACATTAATCCTGGTTGTTAGATCCCATTGCTGCCATGGAAGGGGAGTTTGTGACCTGACACCTGCAGTCTACACAGGATGTATTTATTTGTGTGTCTATTTTCAAGATGTGTGTATGCATTATGATGGTCACTTCTTCTTTTGTGTCATTGTACACTGTATGCAATGTCAGCCTCCATGGGCAGTGCTTGTCTGCACGTGGCCGAGAGTATGTTTTATTTTCACAGAACTGTTTGCCTCTCCACATCTCTGTGGGTATGTGACACAACCACTACTTTGCCACAAAAGTGTTTCATGTGTTGAGACTAGGAATCATACATGCTGTTTGGCATTTGCTGCTTTTACCATGATACACTTACCTTTTTTGTCACTGTGATGATGGGGTGTTTAGACCCCATTACCACAATGCTCAACATTTGCTGCAGTTTGGAACCCCACAATTAACTTTTGTTCTACACAGTGATGGGGGGTTAGAGCACATTGACACAGTGCTATTGTGATTTTTTTTTGTAAACATATTTTATTGATTTTCGTTGCAGCAAGCAGATATGCACCATCACAATAATCAAACATCCCTCTCCCCCATCCAATTGGTGTCTGCAGGCTCAGTTGCTTGTCCACGTTACTGCCAAACGATGTTCATGTCTTATGTTCCCCATGCTTCCAATAAGGTATCGTGATACCTTACCTTCCAATTTACATGGCAAACAACCGACATTGGTAGCCTATTACATCTTAGTAAACAAACCCCTAAGAACCTCCCCGCCCCCCCAGCCCCACTCCCTCCCACCGGTGTGTTCCAACTATTCACAACAATTCAGTATATAGAGCATGTGTTAATAGATAGTCAGGTGCACGTTATTGTAATGGGCGTTCCAGTTACCCCATCATGCCTCAACTCACTAGTCCCTATTGTCCTCCGTCGATTGGCGTATCAGTGACTGAACCAGCTCTTCCCATGCCCTTGCCGTATCTAGCGCCTTTTCATTATTCTGGTGTCACGCCTGTTGGAAACGAATGGCCCCCTCTCCACTAGCCCACTTAAGCAACTCAGACCTCCACCTTTTACTGCTGGGACCTTCCTTCGCCTTCCAGCGCATCGTAATTTCCCTTTTCGCCAGTAATAGGCCCATATCTATTAACTTGCTTGTTACCTTCATCCTGGAGGTATGAGGGAACCAGTGTAATATGCATGTAGCCATATCAAAGGCCAACTGGCGCTCCCTAACCAAATTTAATAGGTCCCCCACTTCCCCCCAATAGCTCCCTAAGTTCGGGCACCCCCACAACATATGTTCCAAGTCTGCTCCCACTGTAGCGCACCTAGGATACATCACATCCCCAACATTATAATATTCCATGATTTTACCAGGTGTCAAATACACCCTATGTATGATAAAGAAATGCACTAATTGGAAGCGTGCATTCCTGGTGCCCTTCCACGCCCTACGTAGGATGTGTTCCCGCGTGGTCTCTGGTATGGGTTTCCCCGTGCTCACCTCCCATTTCAGATGCAGCGTATCTAACGGGGCCAAACCCTCATTCAGCATTCTTGAGTATAGGCATATAACTGCTTTGAATGTACCTGCCGCCATCACCACATACTGACACGCTTACGTTATTTCCGGTTCTAGCAGTCCCCTCTTCCAATGTTTTTGGATGGCTCGGACCAGGGCCGCATGTATCAGAAAATCTCCCTATGGAGATCAAACCTCTCCTGCAATATCTGATAAGGTAACAGCACTCCATCTTCGTACAAATCCCCCAGCATGTGAATCCCTGCTTGCTCCCACTCCCATAATGACAACCAATCTCCTCCATGGGGTAATGCTGTCAGCATCCCTAGTGGAATCTCCGGCGCATAAGGGCGCTGTACACCTGCTCTCCGCTGGCTCCTGTTCCAACACAACCTCAGAGTTTTCTCCTCTAAAGTGAGATCACTAAGGTCCAGTCTTTGTTGCAATACTATGAAAGACAGGATATGTCTCGGAATTCCGCCACCTCTCGCAGACTCCGGGCCCCTAAATTCTTTGGCTACTGCCTGTGTAAGAACCTGTAATTGTGCTGCTATATAATACAATTCCAGGTCAGGGACCGCCAAGCCGCCCTCCACCTTTGGCCTCATTAATGTCTTAAGCGCCACTCTGCGCCTCCCTGATCCACAGATAAATCCCACAATCATAGACCTCAGGTTGGCAAACACTGAGCACAGCACCCATATAGGTAACTCCTAAAAAAGTACAGCAGTCTAGGTAGCGCCACCATCTTCAGTAAAGCTATCCTGCCCACCACCGAGAGCGGAAGGGTACTCCAAAAGGCCATGCTCCCCTTAAGGGCGCGCATACATCTCCCTATATTCCCTTCTAAGGGATCGCTGGCTCCATGATAAATATGTACTCCCAGGTACGCTAAGCAAGAAGGTTCCCACCTCACGGTCTTTGGCATCCTAGACGCTACCCTCCCCGGTAGCACTGGGAACAAGCATGCTTTAGTCCAATTGACCCTCAGTCCTGAGACCGTTCCGAAGTCCGACAACAAGCGCGCTGCCCCCGCCAAAGTGCCAACTGTATCTGCCAAGAATAACAGCAAATCATCCGCGTACAATGATATGTATTGCCGTTCTCCTCTAAAAGTCAGGCCCTCAAACCACTGTCCCATCCAGGCTTGCGCTGCCAACGGCTCTATTGCCAGAGCAAATTGCAGAGGGGAGAGCGGGCAACTCTGCTGTGTCCCACGGGCTACTACACAGTGGGGAGAAATCATCTGCCCAACTTTAACTCTTGCTACCGCCGAGGTATACAGCACCGTCGTCCACCGCACAAACTCCTCGCCCAGTCCAAAGTGCCCCATCGTTGTGTACAAATACAGCCATTCTAGGCTACCAAAGGCCTTTTCTATATCTACAGATAAGATTGCAGCCTTAGGCAATTCTATGCCAGCTTCTCCCAGGACCCTCCCTAACCTCCGCACATTGGTGGCAGTATTCCTGGTATGGATAAACCCCGTCTGATCCCCATGCACCAGGTTAGTCATATGCTGTAGCAAGCGCAACGCCAGGATGCGACTTAGTATCTTATAGCCAGTGGTGACCATTGACAATGGACGATACCCTGCCGTATCCGTGCTATCACGTCCTGGTTTTAGTAGTGGAAGAATGAGGGCCTCACGCATAGATTCCGGCAGCTGTCCTAATTCCCGCGCTTCGCTATAGACCTCCAGCAACCGTGGTGCTAATATGTCCATATATTGCATATAGAATGCAACAGGTAACCCGTCTACTCCCGGTGTCTTATTCTGTGCCATCTGCTTAATGGCGCTCCTAATTTATTCAAGCGAAATGGACCGACCAAGATGTTGCGCTTGTTCCTCCTCCAACTGTGGAAGCATCACATTCTCCAAGAAGGACCCAATAGCAGGTTCATCCGCCGTCAATGTACTCCTGTAAAGCCTCTCATAATATTCTCTGAACCCATGCATGATCCCACTCTGAGAATAGACTGTTGTTCCCACACCAGGCCTCACTGCCATGATCGGGGAGCTACGCCGTATACGGTTAGCTAGCCAAGCTAGCAGCGTTCCTGCCTTATCGCCCTCTGCGTGTACTTTCTCGACAGTGCCGCTCGTAGTCGTGGGTGAAACACGCGTTGTAGAGACTTCCCTGCTCTCGCTTGCCATTGTACGGTGGAACTTTGTCCTGTAACCTGGGAGCCCGTGTGCTCGGTTACCATCCTTGCTGGGTGCTGCTGTGGGGAGAGCCTACGCCCCTGACACGGGGAGCGGGACTGCGAGGACCAGAGGCGCTTGCGCCAGGACTCGCGCGCACCCCTCCTCCTACTTAGCCCAGCCCCCTGACGCGAACGCGGGACGCGCGCGGACGGAAGCGCGGGCGAAGACCGGGCAAAGAGCGGGCCGTTTGAGGCCGTTCGAGGACCGGAGGGACCGGACTGGACCTCACCCCTTTCATTTTTCTTGGTCTATTGTTAGTACATCTTGCTATTCCCATTATAATTGCCTAGCAAGTCCCTACAGGAATCATATGTACACGGGCTAGCCGTAGTGAAGCCGCTAAGGGTGGGAAGATGGTAAATGGGACTTTAGATGACTTCATTACTAGAACAAACACCGCTATAGATAATGAAATCACCAAAATACAAAAACGAGTTTCCCTGGATTTAGATGCAGCCAGAAGACTGTCTCAAAATATTGCCATGTCCAAAAAATCCTCTTTAGGTCATATAGCAACTGTAAAAAGTCCCGAGCACCCATCGATCCCACGCCTCATTACAACGCAGGTCGAGGTCCACCATACCCCACCCTTACCTCCTGGGACAACTGCGTCTCTAGGTTTCACTCAACTACAACATAGCCAAAACTCCCCTTCGTTTGTTAGTGACTCGGATTTGGGCACCCACACTGAAGTTACCCTTACTGAAATTACGCCACTCACTATCGAGGAGTATGATAACCCCCAGGGCTCTTATACTAAGGGTACAGTACATAAAAGAAAACGCATTATAAGATCTGCCTATTCACGGAAGAAGGCCAAAGTTGCTAGGGCACATTGTCCTAATAATAGTAAATTATCCATACAAAGAGAAGAAGAAAGAAATGTAGCCCCAGAGCAGGTGCTCCCTAGTGTTGATGAGAACTGCCCAAATCTGGACCCCAATAATATAGTCACCATACAGGAGGATAATGGGGTGCAAACATGCGAGATAGAGGGAAGAGATGAGGAATTTCTAAAAATAGTGTGGGCAACCCTAAAAAGGCTCTTAACTCCCTCATGCATCGAAAATCACCTACTAGAGGTAGAAAAAAGTATTTTAACCCTAGCAAGCCTTAGCCTCCAAGACAATAAAAGGATTGCCCCCCCAGAAGCGGATGCAATCAAATCAATATCCACCACCACTCCACCAGCACTGCCCCTTAGTTGGCCAATACCCAAACCACGCACGAAGGGCTATGAACATAAAGCCCCTCCTCCCCCTTTAAAGCCACCCATGCACCACTTGCAACAACCAACCAAACCACATAAAGAAGGTGCTGCCCCAAGGGTGAATGATACTAAGCCTCATCGAACCACCTCACAGGGCCCACAAAACACCAAAAACTTTTGTGGGGGATATATAGATCTTCCCCCAGATGCAAGGCCATATGTGGCGGTATTAGCTGGTGTTCCTGAACTGGGGAGTCATAATCAAGAAAATTATTGGTCCCTGAAAAATAAGGTTATCCATTGGCTGAATTCAAACAGGCAGATCCCTAGTTACCTGAGAAGTAAAGTATTAATGGTGCGTAGAGTTCCCTAGATAGGACCCTCACGCAAATCTATTCCAGGTGACTGTATTGTAGTTTCATTCGAGGATCCACAGACTGCCCAACACATATGTTCGTGGCACACTGGGGGGGGAGAATTCACCAATTGTAGTCAGACCACTAACATTCTTCTATCCTCCTCGCCCTATTCCAAATCATGGGGGGGATTGGTCATTGCCTCGCTATCCGGCCCGAGGAGGGGTGAGAGAGGGTTGGCAAGGCCCAAATATACGGTGGCATGGAGCACCAACTGTTAATAGGTTTGGTTGTCTAGAAGAGGTAGACTGACTTTCTTTGCCTCTGGGTTTACCATCTGACGTCAAGGATAAATTGCCCCCATCGTCAAATGTTCCTTTTACCCCAGAGAGCAACCCAAGTGGGAGCAGTCCACCCAGGGGATTAGTAAAGAACCTCGATAGGTCACTGTTTAGTGCTTCAGATTTTCCCTTTCTTACAACTCATCCCTTAGACCAATTAATATCAGATGTTGGAGTTGATCTGGGGATGCCGAGTAATTTTACCCATAAGGAAGCCCAGGCTCTGGCCATTCTGCCCCAGATCACTTTATCATCACTGCCACCCGTTTCTGTAACTAGTCACAGAATTAATTCAGTTATTGATCCCGAACTCCGGAAGGCAAAATTGTAAGGGTGGAGGGTATACCAACTATAGCGGGAAAAGACATTGTGGATTTATCGTTAGTGCCCGCGGCAAGGAGCCCCGGCCTCGATTCTGATCCCCTTGTGCCTGTCCCTATACTAGGACCGAGGGTTGCTGGGAGCACTGTGCTAAGGATCCTGAGCTGGAATGTAGCAGGTCTTGCTCGTAACTTTAATATTCCCGATTGGAATACTCTTGTTGAATCCTTCGGGATTTGTATTTTGCAGGAAACCTGGTGCTTAGAACCCCGACACAAGGTGGGTTATACCACCTACTTTGTCCCTGCATCACAACCACCTGGCAGCAAAGGCCGCCCATCGGGTGGCCTTTTAATCTGGGTTAGCATTTCACTGGGCCTATCCATTAGGCATATGCCCACAAAATCCCCTGACCTACAGAGACTATCAGTTAAAGGCCCGGGGGGGGAAAAAAGCTAGAAGTATTTAACATCTATCTAAGGGGGGCAAGGGGCGGTGTCTCTATGTTGTCACTCACAGGTATAGAGGAAGAACTTGGAATCTGTAACGCTGACTCTCTTGTTCTACTAGCTGGGAACTTTAACTGTTCCTTCGAACCACTTGCCAGCGAGGGCATTTTAGACATTTGGGATGAAGACACTAGGAGAGGCATTCCTCTGCTCACGCTTAAACCCATCAAAAAATGGACCCAGGGTGCTATAGATCTTAACGCCCTCTGCATGGAATTTGGCTTAAGGGCAACCAACGGTAGATCTAAGTCTGATTCCAATGGGGCACATACATATAATAGGGTTGGTCATACCTCCCGGATCGACTATATACTTCTGAATCACAGGCTCTGGGCACACTTGCTTGACATGGAGGTCTTACCAACCACTGACAGTGACCACAATCAACTAGCTTTGACTTTGTCCCCCCTTTGGATGGGCATGACCCCAAATCCACCCCCCCCCCCACTCATGGAAATCAACGCATGAAGTCTGCCCTTCGAACTGTGGAAGGTGGCTCAAATGGAAAAAAATTGCTATGGACGAAGGGAAGATGACTCTAGTAAAATCCATAATGACTAACGCGAAAGCGCGGCTTGACTCCCCGAGTCCCAGTAAACCGGATGTCCCGTGTCTTTTCGCAGAGACAACCAAAGCTCTAGGAGAACTGTTTATTATCAATTCAGCAGGTGGGAGGTTAAGGAAAAAAAGTGCTCCTAAGGGTGGAGCAAGTTGGTTTTCCCCTGCCTGTCGCTCTGCAAAATGTGAACTCATTAGAGCAGTGAAATCCAAGGACACCAAACATATTAAACTCGCTAGAAAAAGCTACCCGAAGGCACTAGCCATGGCTAGGCTCGAGCATGAAACTCAATTCTGGACTAATTTAATGGCGGCTAGCTCCAGGAAAGATTCGAAGGGCTTCTGGGAACTGTTGAGAGTGAAGAATAAACCCGAAGACTCCCTACTGACATGTAATATAACTGGGGAGGCGTGGTTTGCTCTCTTTTCCCAGCTCTACTCCTTAACTGGGGGTCCCCCAGTTAGCTCAATGGTTCACCCGCTCACTGAACACTTGCACATTGAAAGCCTAGATCACAATGAGGCCAATCTCTTTTGTACCAAAGAAGTAGAGGGGGCGATTAAGTGCCTGGTCCCGAACAAGGCCGCGGGACCCGACGGCATTCCAGGTGACCTACTTAGGGTTAATATAGAAGAGTGGAGTAGTCTTATTGCCTCACTTTTGAATGCTGCCTTGATGGGTGGGCGCCTGCCGGACTCATGGAAGGGAGCGGAGGTCGTCCCAATCTTCAAAAAAGGGAGCCGGGACGACCCTGCAAACTATCGCCCAATCAGCCTGCTAGACTCCACACAGAAGGTAGCGGGAAAGGTAGTCCTAGGGAGGGTTCTGCAGTGGGTTGAGGAAGAACAGATACTCTCGGACTATCAGCTGGGTTCAGATCGGGCACTGGAACCATTGAACAGACATTCCGGTTATTAATGATCTACTGGAAAGTGGTTGTACTGGGTAAGGGCAGTCTGTACCTTGCTTTCATAGACTTGCGGACTGCCTTCGACCTAGTCCCACGGGAACAACTGTGGCGCGTCTTGGACGCAATGGGTATCCCCCTGTACCTACTTAATATGCTCATAAAATTACACGAGGACAACTTTGCGCAGATCAGGTGGGGTGACCAGGGTCAAAAAACATCACGTATTCCTGTGAATAGGGGAGTCCGCCAGGGTTGTGTGCTAGCCCCCACTCTGTTTTCTTTATACGTTAACGGAGTGGTGGAGCATCTTCTCAAACACCCAGCTGATGCACCCTCCCTGGCAGGCAGAAAAATCCCTACTCTCCTATTCGCAGATGACACCCTCCTGAACTCAAAAACGCCAGCAGGCCTGCAATGTCTACTTACTAGCTTTAAGAACTATTGTGATGCTAGGGGTCTTGCAATTAATGTAGGTAAAACCAAGTTCCTGGTCCTGAACCCCCGAGGAAAACTGTCACTCCCCCATCCCTGGACTCTGTTCAACTTGAGAGGGTAAAAGAGTTCGACTATTTAGGCATTCGCCTTTGTGATTCAATGAGCTGGAAACCCCATTACCAAAAGGCACTGTTGGTTCGCAAGAAGGTGGTAGGGGCACTCTTGAAAGAACAACGGGCTTCTTCACTCAAACCCATTGGCCCTGTATTGGACATCTACAGGGCAAGGGGGGTGAGTGCAGCCCTTTATGGGTCTGAATTATGGGGTGTCCAGAACGTAGACCTTCTAACCAGATCGGAAAATAAATTCCACAAAGACCTCATGGGCCTACCGCATAGTACACCTGCTCTCCCAATTTTTCTAGATACAGGTACTTGCCCGATAAGTGATCAGGCGAGGTTGCGCCCCCTCCTCCTCTGGACACAAATTTGGGGGGTACCAGAATTGTCTAGCTATGCTGAAGGCTTAAGGGAACTGCTTTCAACATCTGGTTGGTACAAAATCCACTGGCTAAAGGAAGTTAAGTGCCTTCTTACTGAACTGGGCCTTGAGGATGCATGGGTTAACAGAACTGCCCCGCCAAAGCAGACCTTAAAGAAGCTTTATTGGTCATGGGTGATGGATAGCAGAAATTGCAACTCTAAATCTGATGATTAAGGAGGTCCCCTACTGTGAACCATATTTGGACTTGATTACTAAATCTTGGGATAGGGCACTATATTTTAAATTTAGGGTGGGGTTACTGCCAGTGGGGAAATTGACTGCCAGCTGGAAGGCACTTTCGCAATCACCACCGTTTTGCCCCTTCTGTGCAAATAGGCCAGAGACAGTCCCCCACCTATTTTTTGAGTGCCCAGCCTACATAGTCCCGCGCCGCATCTGGTTGAAGCCTCTGTGTAGGAGCTTTGGCACTAGATCCCATCTTGAGGCCCTACGTATCCTTAGATCTGACCCCTGCCCCCTGTTTGCTTGTTGCCTTGCTACATTTTTGGGCTGGGCATGGCGGACTCGATCTTCGAGGTTATTGATCCTGCCCTAAAATTCTCCCCCTATCTGTACTAATGTTTAAATCGTTTTCCTGTAAACTATGGAATGAAATGTTTTTATTATTGTAATGAGTCTTTTTATCAAAATGTTTTTATTGTATTGTAATGCTTTTTAAGATATGTGCAATATATCGAAATAAAGCTTGTTTCTACTACTACTACTTTCTTGACATACTTCCGATAATCAAAGCAGCGCAGCCTCTCTACTTCCGTGGCCAGCCTCTCCTTAGCCTCTATCACTTCCCTCTGACGCTCCGGGTGCTCAGGCCGTGCCTTTTCCGCCAACCTCAATCATATGTCTGCTTTCTCAACATCCTGCAGCAGGGCTTTCCTTACCCCAGAATATTTACTTATGCATATCCCTCGTATTACCACCTTATAGGCGTCCCATTCCATCGTCCTAGTAGGAGTAGACCCTGCATTCTCACTAAAGTAGTGTGTTATCCCCTCTTCCACCTCCCTACGAAACACTGGATCGTCTAATGTCTCGGTGCGCAATGGCCATGTGGGAATTTCGGCCCTTTCCTTCATCCAATGCAAGGGGATCAGCAGTGGGTTATGGTCGGACAAGGTCCTAGTGAGATATTCAGATTGGGTTACAGCAGATGCTACCTCCGGGGAGCACAACATTGCATCCAGTCGAACATGAAGTTCGTGTAACGCTGAGAAATAGGAGTAATCCCTAACCTGCGGGTGGTGTGATCTCCATACATCAATCAAATGCCACCTAGTCTGCCAATCAAGCCTATACTTGGACAGTCGATGAACTGGGGAATCCGGTAAGGGGGGGTGAGACCTATCCATGATCGTGTCAGTTATTGAATTAAAATCCCCTCCCATTATGATCGGGCCCGCCAGGAATTGTGCCAAAGTGCCAGACATTCGGTCCAGAAATCGCACCTGATCTACTTTAGGGGCATAAATACCACAGATGGTCACCTCCTTGACACACAGGCGCCCTTCAACCGCTACAAATCTGCCCGCCCCATCTATTGTCTGTTTAAGCATCTGAAAAGGGACCCCCGCCCTAATCCAAATCAATGTCCCCCTTGCAAACGCCGAATATCACGTGCTAAATACCTGTCCTCTCCATCTATGCTGCAGTGCTAGGCCCTCCAACGTATTAAGGTGTGTTTCCTGGAGTAATGCTATGTGCACCCCCCCTCCTGACCAGATATGCATGAACCCTGTGGTGTCTCGTCATCGTGTGGAGCCCCATTACATTCCAAGTAATACATCGTAAATCAGGTACAGTCCCCATCACAACATTACAATCACTTCCTCCCTCCGCTTACAGCATTGAACACACTGACGTATCCCAAACCCCAACCCATCCTCCAACACCCCCCCCCACCAAGAACAGGTCCTAAAATAACATTGTTAGTCCCCATCCAAACCAATCCAACACTCCACTCATACCTAAGCCCAACAGTAGCCACTGCAGGCATACCTTAAGGGCAAGGGGGGGCCTAGTGCCAACGGTGACCGCTCTTGCTCATGCAATCACCCCGCTGCGATCCCCAAGAAAGCACAGCTAACTTCTCCTCCCGTGCACAAGTCAGTAATATAACGAAGCTTTGCACATAAAGGCGTTTCCCTGCCCCGGAGTCACTTCCCAGAACAGGCTCTCTGTCCATCACACTGTGTTAGTGAACTACTACAGCGCCATACATGGCCAATACACAGCCCCTCAGCCGACCACCATCCCCAGCACCCAACAACTCGAATCATCACTCATCTATTAGTCCATCTGCTGTGGCCGGGATGACCTGCGGCATCCGAACACTTCTGACCTTCGACATCTCCGAGTCCGACTGTGTTTTGTCCTTTTCCGCGTCCGTGCTCCCCAGAGACTGCAGTGTCTGACTGCCAGATAGCGCTGAAACTGCCTCCAGCGCGTTTTCTCTCTCCAACTCGGTTTGGGACTGCGATGGTTTCCGCGCTTTTTGTCACCTGCGCCGAAGGCGTTGCGATTGGGTTTGGAGGAGTCCTTCAGATAACTCCTGCAATCGTCGCTCTGGCCGATCCATGCCAGCCCTGTACGTTTCCAGCCATGCCCATGCGTCGTCCGGGGTGTTATGGAAGGATGTATGACGTTACAACGCATACTTTTACCACGCATACCTTTACAACACGGTTTTTACAACGCATGCCTTTACAACGCATAGTGCTTTGGGGCGCTGGATAGTGAATAGTTTAATTTACTATTCCAACTCCAGTCCCCGTGGATAGTAGGGAAGGTGTTGGATAGTAAATTAAACCTATTCCCTATCCTAGAGCGCCCCCCAGCGCAATGCGTTGTAATGGTTTGCGTTGTAAAAGTTGCATCGTAAAGGCACTGCGTTGTAAAAGTTGCGTTGTAAAGGTTGTTTACTGTCATGGAAGTGAGTGGCACCATCCAGCATTATTTTCAGTTTCGCAGGGAACAGTAGCGAATACTGGATGCCCTCCGATCTTAGCTCCCGTTTCACAGCCAGGAATGATGTACGACGGCGCTGAATTTCCAGTGTATAATCCGGGAATATGGTCACCCTTCCATTATCGACCTGGTGTGGCCCATCCGCTCACGCCCTCTGGAGTAATAAGTCTCCAATGTAAAGAAAGGAGACAGACCCTCTGTTGCCACCCCCGTCCTCAGCCACTGTTCGAGGAATTGCACCACATCCGGCCCCTCCACTTTTTCAGGTAGGCCCACCACGCGAATGTTGTTGAACCTATTCCTACTTTCAGCATCCTCAGCCCTTTTCTCCAACGCTTGTATGCGATCTAGCGTATCCACCATCTTTGTTTCTAACACCTTTTGGGCTGGCGCCACTTCCTGGAGAGTCATTTCCACCTGCTTCACTCTATCCACCAGCTTAGAGTGGTCCACCTTCAGTAGCCCCAGCCCCGTCGCTACCTGCGCGATGTCCTGCTGCAGGGCCGCACGTGAGTCCGCAATAGCTGTTAGTATACTTTCGAACTGCCTTTGTAATTGAGGATCTTGGGCTTCCTCCAGTCCCTCCTATTCCGCTTGCAACTCCGGCTCGCCTTCCGGTTGCTGGCCAGCCCCCCCACCCCCCGGCTTCACTCTCGATTTCCCCATGCTTGGAGTCTAGTATTCACAACAAGGTGCACACGCCCTTTCCGCTAGCTCTCAGGTTCCCGGGTTAGCTCCCACGGCCTCCACTGCTTGTCAAGAGTTCTGGAGCCTTGCTAGTCTCCCTACAGCTGCCCCAGATGGTCAGCGAGCCAATCGGGCACCCCCGTTGACTTCACGAGAGTCAGTGAGAGTCATGAAACCGGGTCTCCTCAGTCTTCAGTGAGCACCAGTGGGACTCAGCACACAGCAGCCGCAGCGCCAAAAGGACGAACCCCACCCCCGCCGGCATGGAAACCAAGGTGGCTTTGTTGTCCTATGCGCCACACCATTCAACGCCTGCCCTCCACCCAGCGTCCGGCAAAGTCAATTCCTGGGAGTCTGTGAACCTCTTCCCAATTAAAGCCAGCCTGATTGTGTCCTTCCTGCCTGCATTGCTACCTCATGCTTCAGCACTGCAGCTCGCCTTCCATGAGGGCCCTGCAATGTAACTAGCAGTCTCTCAGGGCGCACCGTGCACCTCCTCCCATCGTGCCTCGGTCTGCTGGGGCACCCCCCTCCTGCGACGCTCCTGCGTGCGTCGCCCCCCCCCCCTGCAACGATCTTCAAGCGGCCCCCTCGCAGCCTCTTGCAGCAGGGCCACCTCTCTGCGCCCGCACTTCCCTCCGTCCCAGCCGCAGCTCGCAAGGCACAGCTGCCCCAGGCCTCGCGACCGCCTCCGCAGCCCAAGGCCAGAGGACAGCCCGCACCCCACTCACCGGGACAGGTAGGAAGGGGCCGGGTTCCGCTGCTCAACTCTCCACGGTTCTCCACCGCTGCGCAGGGCTTGATGTTCAAAGGGCCGCTGCTGGAGCCTCAGTCCGCCGAACACTCTCTTCCCAAAGGCGCCTCCCCACTAGGCCTGAGCGGCCCACGCCAGGTCCCGCGGCAAGCCTTTCGGTGCGGAAAAATGAACCGGAGCCCCCACACCACGCCTCAAATGTCGTTGGGCAGACTCCAAGACAGGGTCGCCTCCCGCTCACGACTCCTGGTGCCACTGGGGGTCCAAAGGGATTTAATATAACAGGATCATTGTGGGATCTTCACGGAGCTCGGCGCTCAAGCGGCCAGCTCCATTGGCCTCCAATCCACGCCCCTTCACACAGTGCTATTGTGATACTTGATTTGTGTAGCCCACACTCATGTGATGGTAGTTACATTGTATGATCGAAGTCATATTCACTGTTGTGGGCATTTGTGAAAGACTACACCCTGTTGTCATGATGTTAGGGGGGATGTATTTTGCTGACATACCTGATGTTGATGTATGATGGATGTGTGATGCATCACCCATCCTATGGGTGGGGGTGTTCATATTGATAGTCACACAGGCCCTATGAGTGGGGGTGGCAGTAGTGATAGGCAACATACCCCCTATGAGTGGGGGGTTGTAGTGATAGGCAACATACCACATATGAGTGGGGGTGGCATTAGTGATAGGCAACATACCCCCTATGAGTGAGGGTGGCAGTAGTGATAGGCAACATTCCCCCTATGAGTGGGGGTGGCGTTAATGATAGGCAACATGCCACATATGGGTGGGGGTGGTTGTAGTGATAGGCAACATACCCCCTATGAGTGGGGGTGATTGTAGTGATAGGCAACATACCACATATGGGTGGGGGTGGTTGTAGTGATAGGCAACATACCCCATATGAGTGATAGCCATGCAACCTCTATAGTGGCCTGTTGCTAGTGGACAGGATATGGACCCCCTGGGTGTGTGTGACATTTGGCTGGTACGTGTTTGTGTGGTGGATGTCTGACTTACCGTCTGTGCCGTCCGCGTCTGTTCCTGATCCGGTCATAGATGTACAGTACTGGTATGACCTGCGCGATGGTATTCATGATGTGTTCATCTCATACATGTTGCTTGTTGCTCCGTCTCGTGCCCGTTGCTAGCTGGTCTGTCTCGTAGCCGTGGATTGTGTTCTGGTGCGAATCGTACCTGATATGCTGCTTTCCAATATGCTGTGACGTGCTGTACGTGGCGACTCGTTCGGCGTATAGGAAGTAAGCATCGTACTTGACCGCCCAGAAAATGCAGTGAAAATGGTTCAGTGCGACTCGATTGGGCGTTTATGGATCTGGCTCGTACGGAAATTGTGGATGGATTCGGAGCGTACGTGTCGGTCGGGAATTTTTCACTTTTCCGTATCGTACTTCTTCGCCCGGACGGTCCGGCTCCTGGAACGATTCGGTCATGAGGTAAGGCTACGGACAGCTCTCGGTGAGCTGTGCGACCGAGATCGGAATCAACCCCTTAATTGTTACCCCTCTGCAATCCTACACTTTCCCTACTGTTGCACTGATTGGAGTGGGAATAGTACATTTTATCCTGCCACTATCCAACACTTTCCCTACTGTTGCACTCACTGGAGTGGGAATAGTAATTTCTACCACCTCTCTATCAAACACTTTCCCTACTGTTGCACTCATTGGAGTGGGAATAGTAATTTTCACCCCTCCGCTATTTAACACTTTCCCTACTGTTACAATTACTGAAGTGGGAATAGTAATTTTTACCCCTCCGCAATCTAACACTTCCCTACTGTTGCACTGACTGGAGTGGGAATAGGAATTTTTACCCCTCCACTATCCAACACTTTCACTACTGTTGTGCTCATTGGACTGGTAAAAGTAATTTTTACCCCTCTGCTATCCAACACTTTCCCTACTGTTACATTTATTGGAGTGGGAATAGTAAATTTTACCCCTCTGCTATCCAACACTTTCCCTACTGTTACAATTACTGAAGTGGGAATAGTAATTTTTACACCTCCACAATCCAACCCTTCCCCTACTGTTGCACGCACTGGAGTGGGAATAATAAATGTTAGCCCTTCTCTATCCATCACTTTCCCTACTGTTGCACTCACTGGAGTGGGAAATTTAAATTTAAAGATTTTTAAATAGTTTAATGTTTGAATTTATAATAGAATGTTTTTTGTTAGATTTTATGTTATTGGTTAACATATATATGTAAACATTTATATAATTTTGTAATTATAAAATAAATTAAAATTGTTAGTTTATTAATTGCTTTAAAGTAAATATATATATATATTAATTATTATGTATGTGTGTTTAACTTTTTAAATTAAGTTTATTTTGTTATATTTGTTAAAATGTATATTAAATCTACTTAATTTTTTTAAAATTCATTTTATTATTTAATATACTTAATATTTATTATTGTATTCTATATATGTATATTATAATCGATATTTTGGGAGGAGCTACGCCGCGAACCAAGATGGCCGCATAAGCTCCCGGCTCCGTCGACCTCCGCCGGCGGCTCGTCTATCCTGTTGTTTATCCTCTACCCACGCCCTGTGCCTGGATGTATGAAGGTTGCCTGATGCCAATGGTGCTGTCCCGGACTTCCTACCTTATTCAGCGACGAAGTTATGTTGTGTCCCATTTTCGGCCTACTCCCGGGCTGACGCCGGGACCTCGATTCTTGAACTACCCGAGTTGGAACTGATCAACATCGGCTGTGAGACGGCGACTGTGGCCGGTCTTCCAAGTTTGAATAACTTTCTCCGCTTTCGGCGTTTGGCCTCGTTGATGGATGGTGCCGGAGAAGACACATTGTGACGTGCTACGATCCTCCTGCACCGTGGCTGGGAGCTGTGTGCCCGTACCTCGTTTCCCGGTCCGGGGGGTTGACGGGCTGCACCCACGGCCGGTGACTGTGTTGAATGTGCCAATTCGGGGCGCCCCTGTTGTTGTGATCGCTAATTGTGTGCTCGGAGCCCGGTGATGTGGGCTGGAGATTGTGTCTCCCTCCGCCCCATGGGCCCCGGGGTGGAAGGGATGGACAACGCACATTTTTTGAGTTCCGTAATGGCAGCGATTGGGGCGCTCCGCTCGCAATTCACCGTTGCATGTGTCTCCCTTAGATGAAATATGCTCGCGACCGGCCATTGACGCCGCAACACCTGAACGGCAGTTTGTGGTCCAGCCTAGTGATCTGACCCGCCATCTTACGGTGCCCGGGCGGCAGCCCGTCTTCGTTCCATGGGGAGTCGGCCTCGCTTCTCCTTCATCTACTACCGTGCCTGGTTTTCCCCTCAAGTTTTCCATCCGCTGGTGTATCGTCGCTGGAGGTCCTGTCCGTCAATGCCAAGTCTTGAGGTCCTGTCGATGGGGACTGCCACTTTTCCTTGTTCCGGCCCGTCTGTTTAACGGAGGCCGCCATTTTGTGTCCGAACTTTGTTCCACCATCAATGCCTCGGATTGCCATGGACGCTTTGTCTGCCTCTGGATGGATGTGGTTTGGTCGAAATGTACTCCGGTATGGATTCGCACTGGTCAGGGCTGATTTTGACTTTGAGTTGATATCGCTCCTCGCCACTGCCTCGGACCATCTGAGACGCTTCCTCTGATTGCATTTATTCTGACTTTGGCGATGGATCTCCTAGTGAAGCTTGCGGGGTTGCCTTTTACCTTTCTGTGATTGCTTAGTTCACTTTTGCCGGGGCAGCACCGAGTATTTTACCGGGCCAGGGGTGAGGTGGGGGGGGGGGGTTTATTGGTGACTGTCCTCCCCGTGATCATGTCGACTGTTTGCTTAGATTGACTATGAAGGTGTCTTGGGGGGGTCATTGCCGGCGGGGGGTACTGGGTGTCCGGGAGTGTGTCTGTTTTTTCTCCTCCTCCATTTCTTGTATCTTTTTCCCTTCTGTGGGGCAGTTCCGGGGCGACAGGCACGCTGTTAGTGGGTTAGGCCGTAGCCATTACAGGGGTGCAGGGTGGCGGGTGCGGGGGGGTTTGTTATTTTGGTTTGTTTTGTTCTATGGTCCCTATCGCTCTTTTCCAGCTTTGGGAGGGTTCTTTCCTCTTTCGTAGGGTTGGCTGTCTCTTGGTCTTGCACCCTTTTTCATCTTCCGGCATCTCAACATGCCTCTGTTTCTCCGTTCTTGGGGGTGGGCTCTCTGGGGTGACATTTAGGAATGTTGTTTATTGTAATATTGCCTATTGTCCAGTTTTACCACCGCGGCTATCTAGATTATATAGTTGCTGTAGTCATAACCTATCTCCAACTGTAATTGGGGAACGTCCCCCTCGTCTCCTTTGTTTATCTCTCCTGTAAGGTGTTATGTCCTTGTTGTTGCAGCCCCTACTCTTCCTTTAAAATTTTAAAATGAAAACCTCATATCCTGTGTTGCGAGCCTCACAACCACGTCTGATATACCGTAACGTATCCTGATTGCTGATTGGCCTAAATTTCTTGTGTTTTTATTGACTGTTTTTGCGGCCGGCCATGATGGTTGTGGGCCTGCGCATGTATCTCCTTCTTTTTTGAATAAAGGTTTTCAAAAAAAAAAAAACGATATTTTGTACAACTATATTTTTGACATCTATTTTTATTTTCTTGATCTTTTTGCACTTACCTGTTTAAGTATAGGGAGTCAATATTTTTGCATTCTATATTTTTACCTCAATATTTTTTACATCTAAATTTTTACATGAACCCTTTTTACCATTTAATGGAGATAACTCAATGAACATGAATGATCCTTTACAGTGAGCATGCCAAGGTCTCCTTTTCGTGCAAATGGTTTCTTTTTTTGTTCCCTACAAGGTCTACATTTAGTATTGTTATGCGATGTTATGTTGCTGGCATTTGTTATGCGCAAGTAATCCAATTGAATTCATGGCACTGGGGTAGTGGCTAGTATGTTTAGTAGCTTTTGATCATGGACTTAATTGTATACTTGTCCAAATAACCAAGTTTTAAAGAATTTCCCTTATTTCATGTAGCATGAGTCCGATCTGATCTCTAGGTAAAAGGATTTCTAGATGTTGGGTGCGATGACTGAGAATCTGGTGCCACCCATTCTCTTCTTTTTGGATTTAGATATTGTCAGATAATTCATAAAGGCAGACCGCAGTGTGTGTTTTGGGGTATACTTCTGGATTCGGGAAGTAATGAAAGCAGGGCTTTTGTTATTAATCATTTTTTAAAACATTGCAACCAGTTTTGAAAATTGTTTTTTGTTCCACAGGCAACCAGTAAAGATCTTACATCAAGGCCGGCACTAGGGGGTGGGTCATTCCCAGGATATTCCTTGATATCAGCTTCCCTTGGATTTTGACTACCCATTTCCCTTCACTTCTCAGTAAACGGTATCGCATCAGACTGTCTAGCATTGTTCTGTCCTTTAGTTGGCAGTGTATGCTCAGACGTGAGTCCCTTGCTCACTTTGCCACTGGATTCAAGCAAGCCTGGCTGAAGACGGCTGAAATGCCAGAAACCGGTCCTAGGAAGCTTGTTTCCGGTTTAGGGAAGGCATGGCTTGGCAGTTCGGGCTGGACTGTTCCCATGGGGCACAGGGTCAGACTGATTTGCATATGGCCATGCCTGAACTGGGGTGGCAGAGTGGGCTAAAGAACGGTGATGGATTAAACCCAGATCTGCTGACTAGGTGTGAGTGTTTGATTGGTCAGATGCTCCGTCCATCACCACCCCCTTTTGTACCAGGATGTGTAGGGGACACAAAGCTGAGAGCCAGGGTCGAAGGTGGACCCTCTGTGGGCTCCCAATGTCCCTTTCTGGGTGTGAGTGTTTGTGTTTGATTGGTTCGGATGCTCCGTCCATCACCACCCCCTTTTGTACCGCTTTGTTCACCATAAGTTGGCAGGGTATGCTCAGACGTGAGTCCCTTGCTCACTTTGCCACTGGATTCAAGCAAGCCTGGCTGAAGACGGCTGAAATGCCAAAAACCGGTCCTAGGAAGCTTGTTTCAGGTCCAGGGAAGGCATGGCTTGGCAGTTCGGGCTGGACTGGTCCCATGGGGCACAGGGTCAGACTAATTTGCATATGGCCATGTCTGAACTGGGGTGGCAGAGTGGGCTAAAGAACGGTGATGGATCAAACCCAGATCTGCTGACTGGGTGTGAGCGTTTTATTGGTTCAGATGCTCCGTCCATCACCACCCCCTTTTGTACCGCTTTGTTCACCATATGTTGACAGGGTATGCTCAGACTTGAGTCCCTTGCTCACTTTGCCACTGAATTCAAGCAAGCCTTGCTGAAGACGGCTGAAATGCCAGAAACCGGTCCTAGGAAGCTTGTTTCCGGTCCAGGGAAGGCATGGCATGGCAGTTCGGGCTGGACTGTTCCCATGGGGCACAGGGTCAGACTGATCTGCATATGGCCATGTCTGAACTGGGGTGGCCGAGTGGGCTAAAGAACAGTGATGGATTAAACCCAGATCTGCTGACTGGGTGTGAACGTTTGATTGGTTCAGATGCTCCGTCCATCACCACCCCCTTTTGTACCGCTTTGGTCGACATAAGTTGGCAGGGTATGCTCAGACGGGAGTCCCTTGCACACTTTGGCATTGGATTCAAGCAAGCCTGGCTGAAGACGGCTGAAATGCCAGAAACTGGTCCTAGGAAGCTTGTTTCCGGTCCAGGGAAGGCATGGCTTGGCAGTTCGGGCTGGACTGTTCCCATGGGGCACAGGGTCAGACTGATTTGCATATGGCCATGTCTGAACTGGGGTGGCAGATTGGGCTAAAGAACGGTGATGGATTAAACCCAGATCTGCTGACTGGGTGTGAGTGTTTGATTGGTTCAGATGCTCCGTCCATCACCACCCCCTTTTGTACCAGGATGTGTAGGGGGCACAAAGCTGAGAGCCAGGGACGAAGGTGGACCCTCTGTGGGCTCCCAATGTCCCTTTCTGCCAGCCTTTTCTTGGCAGGTGAAACGGCCGGTGGAGAGGGACATCATACTCCCTATGGCGATGCCTGGCAGGCACCCCCACCATTGTAGGGATTGAAGTTCCCTTCGACGGTCCTAGGGGCTCCTTGAGCCTATCAGATCCATGGCGGATAGTCTCTCTGACCGCCACCCATCAGCCCGCGATCTTAATGTGGCGGGCAAAAATCCTCATTACGATGGTGGTGGGACCTCCACTGACGGGTTGTCGTTGGCGACCCACCATCATCGTAATCAGGCTCTAAGTACTGGACCCACTCACCTAAGAAAGTGAGGATTTCACATGAAAATAGAGAAACAACAACTTCAAGAACAGAACACAGGATGTAGTAACTCGAAGGCATAGCGTTATTTCCAGTAGGGTAGTGAAGACAAAATGTTTGGGAGAACACAATGCCGAGGGTGTCAGGTCTAACAATGTATCTAATCATTTTTGTGAAATTGTTTATTTTGTTCATATACCTGAATTGGTAACTGACTTTCATTACCAGTTTCCCCTCTTGTTTGTGTCTTGGTTTTCGAGAAATGAGTACTAAGTAGAAAAGGGATGTGTGAGGGCTTCTGGTGATGCTGTCACATGGATTGATCAGAGGGCTCATCTGAAGATGTGGTACATTCTCAACTGATCATTCAGTTATCCCAGTGTGATTTATATTTAAGTTTTACATGTCCTAACATTAAAAAAAACTCCTGAATTCATTTTTCACTGTAGCAAGGCTAGCTCTCTAATAGACTAACACTGGGTTACTTTATTACACTTATTGAGTGATAACTTCAGTTTCAGAACAGATAGAAAAATGCTTCTTTCACCCATTTGAATTGTAATTTTAAATCCTCTTTAGTAGTAAAGTCAGATTTTAGGTTACTATTTCGAAAATGCCCCTTTTAGAAAGTTGGCATTTTCTGCCCAAACTAAAATTGCCTTCCTGCCAGTGTGTTGGGTCTCAGGATTGTGAATGGCACTCGTATGGTTGTGTATTCCAGGCATGAGGACAAAAGGGCCATGGGTGACTTCTAAGTCTTCCTGCACTGCCACTTACAAATGCAACTCACATCTAGGCCTGCCTTCCCTCCGTTATCTAAAAAATGCACAAAAAGACAGTATGAATAAAATACTGAATACTGCTAAGGATACAAATTCATATTCATAATAGGCACAATAAAACTGAAAAATTATATAAGCAGATTTTGTTTTACAGGAGCACGAATAGGACAAGAAGAGAGGCAAAGAGAAAGACTTAAAAGAATGCAAGTGAAGACAGTGATGAAAACAATCTGCTTAATGCACACCGTATACTTAGATTAATAAAACAACATCTTGAATAATGATGAGTGAGAAACATTTAACCAAGCAATGCACGCATTATATAAGAAATACAAAATTGACTTAAATGGGTTTTTTTACAAATATTTAGTAACTGGAAACAACAGTCTATCTCGCGTAATTGCTAACTGTAATGACCCAGGAAAGGGGGCAGGGTAGACAGAGGGGACATCCCACAGCCTTGCACTGGGGATTGGCACCCTCAAAACCTCTTATCCGAATACTACTGGACCTTTAGAAGATTCAGAAGGAATACTGGCTTTCTGTCAGAAGAAGGAAGACTGAACCTGCTGACCTTGAATTCAGGATGCCCAGAAGTGACTCCAAGGGCTGACCTCCTGTTTGAACAACAGGGACACAACAAGCTTCCAGAGGTCTTCCTGCAACTGACCAGCTGACCAACACCCCCTGGACCTGCTGGAGCCCTGCTGCAGTGAGTCCTGTTCCCCAAGAGGTGTCTCTACAGGTCCTGAACCCTTTTGGCTTCAGAGTGTATTTGTCACGTTTAGGCATAGGCATACTGAAACAAGTTCACAATAGATACACAAAGGAATGAATGGAAAGGGGCGACCACTCGGTCCCCCCGAACGTATGGTGGAGTACCCCGATCCCCCGGGAAACCATTTTGGGCGGGAGGCGCGTCTCGGCTGGTATGCCCAAAGCGGCGTAGCCAGGGCGCGCTTTTTCCCGCCCAAGAGTGGGTTGTCCTAGACACTGAAGCCGTCAGCCACGCCCCCGGAGGCGGGAGGAGGCGGGTTTACGCCCGCCCAAAGAAGAATAAAAGGAGCGATAGTCCTCGGAAGCATCCTCTTGTTCCTGTGCTCTGAAGCTGCACCTCCTCGCTGCACGTGAGCTCGAGACGGAACGAAGAGCCAATTTTGAATTTAGTAATTTTCTCTTTTCTCTTTCAGCATTTCAAATCGGGTCAGGACCTTTCACCTACGTGGAAAATGCCGGGCAAGAGAGTCGCAAAAAAGGTCAGCACCGACCAGATGCTCCGGATGTTGGTGAAAGACATGGCAGAGATGAAGAGAAAAATGGCGGCCAGGGACGGTGCGGGAAGGCCAAAAAGACCCAACCCGACGGAGGCCCCGGCCGGAAGAAGGAAGAGGGCCAGGAATGGGTCAAACGAGGACGAGGTCCCAGTTCCGGAGGCTCCCCCGGCGAGTCCTCCTAGACCAGCGGAGATTCCCGCGCCGGCTCCTGCTGAGGGCCAGCGGATCCCCGTTGTGGTTACCCCAGTGGACGAAGGGGACATGCCCCCGGAGTTGGCCGCCCAGTTGGCGGCATGGCTGGGTAATAGCGGCGGGCGTTCCGTGGCTCCGGGGGACACGGCCGAGGAGGCCAAGCAATTAATGAGGCAGTTGCGGCAGTCTCGAGAAGCCGCGAAACCTCCTTGTCCGTTTGTTTCCCCGCAGGCTCCAGTAGAGCAACCCGCAGCTGGCACGAGTTCGGCGGCAATGGCGGTTACAGCTTCTGGCTCAGGTAAGCAGCTAATGCCGATTGCGGGGAAGGGGTCTGTACCCTCGAGAAGGGAGAAATTGGCTCAGCATATCCAGATGGAGGTCAAAGAACGGATATGGGCTGAGAAATACGTAAACATGTTCTCCTTACTAACTGACCATTATGAGATTGAGCATGTGAAAGTTCAGAAGGAACTCATGCATCCGAGTGTTTGGCGCGCAAAAATGGCCGCCTTTAGAGTCGATGAGACGATAGGTAACTGGGGTAGAGCATTTGGCATATTCACTTCGATTATGGGGGAACGGAGACCTGATTTGTTGACCGAGTTACCTGTGTACCAGTCACGTATTATGGAATATTCTCAGACATATGTTGGCAATGAGTGGTTTTGTTATGATAACATTTTTCGTAAGGCTAAAGAGTTCGATACGTGCCTGACGTGGGATTGTTACGACTCCATTTCGTGGCAAAAAATGGAAAAATCAGGCATGTTAAAGGTGCCATTGTTGGGGGGGGGCGGGGGTGAACTTTCCCGCCAACCATCCGGGGCGCCCTTTCGGTCGGGGGCAAGTAATGAGCATCACCCAAGGCCGAACGGCAATACAGGTAAAAAAGGGGTATGCTGGAACTTTAACAGGGGAAAGTGTACGAGGCCCCAGGGGTCATGCAAGTTTAGGCATGAATGTGGGGGGTGTGGACAGTCTTCACATCCCGAGACCATGTGCAGAGCCAAAACAGGTGATAATGGTAGTAGGGCAAGCGCCAAACAGGTCTGACATAGTCCGAGGGGCGGCTTTACCTACACCGGTTGATACCATGGCAATGATTCCTTGGCTCAGCGAATACCCTGATCATGTCTCCGCTGGGGTGTTGCGAGACGGTTTTTCTTACGGTTCCCGCATCCCGGTGGGGAATTTTCAGGGTAAAGCACAGTGTAAGAACCAACTTTCGGTCCTGCATAATACGGCAGTGGTGCAAACGAAGATTGGGAAAGAAGTAGCCCGGGGTCGGGTGGCGGGACCATTCAACACGCCACCAGTTCCTAATTTTGTTTGTTCGCCATTGGGAGTGGTCCCCAAGAAGGACCCGGGTGAGTTTAGACTGATACATAATTTGTCAGCCCCGAGGGATTTGTCAGTTAATGATGCAATAGACCCAGAGCTTTGTTCGGTGCGGTACGCATCCTTCGATGATGCGGTCGCCATGTTGAATCGCCTGGGGCCCGGAGCGCTGATGGCCAAATCTGACATTGAGTCCGCGTTCCGGTTGCTCCCGGTACACCCGGACGATCAGCGTCTCCTGGGCTTCATGTTTCAGGGGCGCTATTACATGGATAAATGTATGCCAATGGGCTGTTCCATATCGTGTGCTTATTTTGAAAAATTCAGTTGTTTTCTGCAATGGGCATTCACAAGGATTACGGGTTTTCAGCATGTCATGCATTATCTAGACGATTTTCTGTTTTTGGGGGCAGCCGGGGACACAGAATGTGCACAGGCGCTAAAAGAATTTTGTGATTTGATGAGTAAGTTTGGTGTGCCATTGGCGCCAGGTAAGACTGTGGGGCCCTCAACTTCACTCGAGTTTCTTGGAATAGAGCTCGATTCCGAAGAAGGTTGCTTCCGGTTGCCAGTAGAAAAAGTGTGGAAATTCAGGGCTTCGCTTGAAGCATGTATTAGAGAATCTAAGGTGAACTTGCATCAATTGCAGCAGACTGTGGGGCAGTTGAATTTTGCCCTTAGGATAATGCCAATGGCCCGCCCCTTTTCCCGCTCGATTGCACAAGCCATGGTCGGTCTTAAAGAGGGGCATCACCGCACGAGGCTCTCGGCCGAGATTCGTCAGGACATGCGCATTTGGTTGGCATTCCTGGCGGACTTCAATGGTCGGGTTGTCTGGACGAAGCCGGCGGTGTCCTCCGAATAGTTGGGGCTGTGGACAGATTCGGCGGGGAGTATAGGCTTTGGGGCCATATTTGGCAATCACTGGTCGGCTCAAACATGGCCGTCATGGTGGCACGAGGGTGGGCTAACAAGTAACATTGCCTTTCTCAAACTGTTCCCTATTTTGGTGGCTTTGAAAACATGGCCTGAGGGGTTTAGGGATCACTCTGTGGTGTTCTGGTCTGATAACATGACCGTGGTTGAGTGTATCAATAGTCAGGCAGCACGATGCAAATGGATCCTGAGGTTGCTCAAAGAAATTGTTTTACTATGTATGCAATTGAACGTGCTCTTTAGAGCGAGGCATGTGCCAGGGGTGCTGAATCAGGCTGCTGATGCGCTTTCTCGTTTCCGTATGCAGGCCTTCTGGGGTTTTCTGCCCACAGCGGACCCGGTGGCGGCACCATTTCCCGAAGCTCTCTGGTCTCTCGGTGCCCCGAACTACAAAACCTCGTGGGAGAGAGTTTAGCACCCAGGACAAGGAAGGCATATGAAGGGGCGTTCCGTTCCTATTGGTCCTTTTTGGGTTCTGCTAGGGGAGAGCTTTGGGGCCAGGAAGAATTTGTCATAAAGTTTTTACTGTCATTACGCAGGGCAGGCAAATCGGTGGCCACGGCCCAGAGGCATCGGGCCGCCATTTCCTTCATGGCGCGGGCTCATGGTATCCAGGACCCTACAGCGTCTTTCGTGGTACAGAAAGCGCTGCGTGGGTGGCAACGCCTTGAGAGTCGCAGAGTAGATGAAAGGCACCCGATAGGTCTGGATAGGTTGGCCCTGTTACTGTCCGTACTCCCTGCTACATGTTCATCCCAGTCGGAAACAGTTTTATTCCGGGCCGCTTTTGCATTAGCATTTCATGGGGCTATGCGGGTAAGCGAACTGGTGGCAAAAAATAAGCAGGATACGGGGGGTGGACTGTGCCGAGAGCACATTCGAGTAAAGGGGGAGACGATGATTGTCTCGTTTGTCAGGTCCAAAACCGATCAAGGCAATATCGGGGACAGTGTAGTAGTCCAGCGGATTCCTGGATCTCCCATGTGCCCGGTTGCATGCGTTGAGGAGTATTTGGCGCAGAGGGCGGCATCATGGGGAGGGACCTTGCTGAGGCATGCAGATGCCACCCCACTGACGAAGTTTCAGTTCCAGCGGGTGCTTGCAATGGCGATTTCGGCCGCGGGCCTGAACCCGGGCGAGTTTGGGACTCATTCCTTTCGGATAGGGGCTGCTACTGAGGCTACAGCCAGGGGTCTGAGTGTGGAAAAAGTGAAACAGTTGGGGCGTTGGTCCTCAAATTGTTACAAAAGGTATGTGCGGTTGCACATGTTGTGAAGCTGAGATCATGTACTCACGCTTCTTGTTTTTGTTTGGTTACAGTTTCGCAAACCTACGAGGCGGGGCGGACTGTGCAGTCGGCCCGACACCTGGGAACAAGCGGTCAGAGATCACCGGCTGAGGAAAGAGTGGTGTGGGTCGTGGGCCACTCATACGTGAGGCGTGCCGGGGACGTATTCAAAGCAGGTGACATGATTCACACAGCTGGGGAATACGGGTACAGGGTGACCTTCTACGGAAGGGGCGGGCTCTGTATTGACCAGTTTCAACCTTTTCTTGAGGACTTGTTAGGGCGGACAAGGTCACCGCCATCTATAATCATAGTACATCTCGGGCGCAATGATTTGGTGACCACTGGTAGACGACTACTTCTCGAGGCGATACTATCCACAGTAAGTTGGTTGGCGAGGAGGGTTCCAGGGTGCACGATTGCATGGTCCCATATGATTCCACGAAAGGTGTGGCGGGGGGCTAATTCAGTGTCTGCTATAAATCATTCTGTGAAAAAGATTAATAACAAGCTTGGTAGACTGTTCCGTACCAGTACATTGCATTCGATTTCTCATGGTTGTATCAGGGGGGACAATATGTATCTAGAGGATGGGGTTCATTTGTCCCGGGTGGGGAATTCTTTACTCATAGGAGACCTCGTAGCCTGGTTAAGGAGTTTGCAACATGACCTTTAGGTAGGAGTTTTGTGGGGGGTCCGGATAGCCGGTCAACTATCCGGCCTGTGGCGGTAAGGTCATGATCGGTGAGCAGTCATTGGAAGATCCCTAGGGGGGGGCGTCACCCATTATGGATGGGAGCGCCCGGGGGGAGGTGGCCATTGGCCCCTCAACGGGGAGGCGGTCCCTTCTAAAGGACGGGACGCCTAAAGGAAAGGGAAGGCGGTCAAGGCCCCTCCCTGGATAGGAGGGGCTACGGGCCCCTCCTGGGAATTTCCCGGGGCCAGGACATCTGCGACGGCAGATGTGGTAAGTTGTGTGGGGTGGGGAGGGGGGTCTACGCTACCTTCTAGACACCTCACACGAGTCCTCGGACGACCACGTAGATGGCGTCGAGTTAACAGGGGCCCCCGTCAAGACAAGGGAAATTGGTATGGCACATGAGGGGCAGTCCTCTGTGCGGCCGCCCCTCACAAGTGAGGGGGGAGTTCTGGTTTAGGGATCTGACACCGGTTACGACCTTGCCGTTGGCCCTTAACGTTAGGATGTACAATTTCAAACTGGAATGCATTTGTCAGGATGTTAGTATCGGCTAGGAGAACCTTTGTATTAGAAATATGTTAAGGTTAGCCAAACATCGTAATGTGGATATGAAATTGTACACGATATGAAACTGTTATTTTAATGTTTTAATTTTGTTTCATATTTTAATAAATACGGCCGGGAGGGTAACTCCCTCCCGCCTTCCAAAAGTTCAGAACTGTTTCCGGTTTCCCAATTTTTGGGGATTGTGTTGAGAGGGGGTGGCGGGTATCTCAGCCATATGGAAAGGGGCGACCACTCGGTCCCCCCGAACGTATGGTGGAGTACCCCGATCCCCCCGGGAAACCATTTTGGGCGGGAGGTGCGTCTCGGCTGGTATGCCCAAAGCAGCGTAGCCAGGGCGCGCTTTTTCCCGCCCAAGAGTGGGTTGTCCTAGACACTGAAGCCGTCAGCCACACCCCCGGAGGCGGGAGGAGGCGGGTTTACGCCCGCCCAAAGAAGAATAAAAGGAGCGATAGTCCTCGGAAGCATCCTCTTGTTCCTGTGCTCTGAAGCTGCACCTCCTCGCTGCACGTGAGCTCGAGACGGAACGAAGAGCCAATTTTGACCCACCCACCAGCCCCTGAAGACAGCAAATTGTTTGGAATAAAAGTCATTTGACGTAGTAATTGTTTTCTTACAGGTTGTTTTGAATAAAGTCGTCGTAATTGTTTTCTTACAGGTTGTTTTGAATAAAGTTTGTGATTCGGTCACAATAAAGTGGATTATTCTTCACGGTATGCTTTATTAAAGACTTGCATCAGTATGATCAGTAATGTTTTAGAGAATTTAGACTTGATCTGCTTAAAGTCTAAATGTCCTTTTCTTTCTTTAGTAATTAATCTTGTCGTATTTATTATTTGGTCGGGCGGTAAGGTCATGATCGGTGAGCAGTCATTGGAAGATCCCTAGGGGGGGGCGTCACCCATTATGGATGGGAGCGCCCGGGGGGAGGTGGCCATTGGCCCCTCAACGGGGAGGCGGTCCCTTCTAAAGGACGGGACGCCTAAAGGAAAGGGAAGGCGGTCAAGGCCACTCCCTGGATAGGAGGGGCTACGGGCCCCTCCTGGGAATTTCCCGGGGCCAGGACATCTGCGACGGCAGATGTGGTAAGTTGTGGGGTGGGGAGGGGGGGTCTACGCTACCTTCTAGACACCTCACACGAGTCCTCGGACGACCACGTAGATGGCGTCGAGTTAACAGGGGCCCCCGTCAAGACAAGGGAAATTGGTATGGCACATGAGGTGCAGTCCTCTGTGCGGCCGCCCCTCACAAGTGAGGGGGGAGTTCTGGTTTAGGGATCTGACACCGGTTACGACCTTGCCGTTGGCCCTTAACGTTAGGATGTACAATTTCAAATTGGAATGCATTTGTCAGGATGTTAGTATCGGCTAGGAGAACCTTTGTATTAGAAATATGTTAAGGTTAGCCAAACATCGTAATGTGGATATGAAATTGTACACGATATGAAACTGTTATTTTAATGTTTTAATTTTGTTTCATATTTTAATAAATACGGCCGGGAGGGTAACTCCCTCCCGCCTTCCAAAAGTTCAGAACTGTTTCCGGTTTCCCAATTTTTGGGGATTGTGTTGAGAGGGGGTGGCGGGTATCTCAGCCATATGTGCATGGGCTGAACTACATATCCCAGAATGCAGAGGGAGGCAATAGTCCTATTTCTTCTTCTGTCTTCCTTCTCTATTTAAACTCCTCCCGCACTTCCACCGGTGCTTGTCACCTGAAGTCTGATCCCGTTTACCGTGCTTGCTGAACTGCATTCAGCACTTTCCAGAAGTCCCACAGAGCATTGTGTCTGCCAGCCAGAGAAGTCCTACGAGCAAGGATTTGCTCTCATTCCGCACTGGGGTGAGATCATGCTCCTGCCGCGTCCTGGTTCCAGCAAAAGGCTCAACTACTCAAAGCGCACGGAAGCACTTCATTGCCCTTGGAAATGCACAGACGCAATTCACTTTCCAACACCTTCGTGCTGGGGCGCGAACACTAATACTGAAAGCGCACGGAAGTTCTTCATTCCCCTTGGAAGTGCACGGATGCGCTCAACTTTCCAACACCTTCCCGCTGGGGCACGAACACTAATTCTGAAAGCGCACGGAAGTGCTTCATTTTGTTTGAACACGGAAGATCTATTCCAACGGTTTCCAAGAGCTGTTGAGAGGCTCGGAGTTCTTGATTTTGTTTCATCATGTTTTTCGTTGTTTGTTCACGCACGTTGTATGTGTAGATAAGAAGAATCTTACTTTGGAAACTTATAGATACAGACATCATACCAGAGGACTATCTGCTTACAGGTAAGTACATTGTATTGTCTTCTTGCTGATGATCTAACCTTTATCTGTGCTACAGAGGGTACTTTATCACTGAGGAATAGTGATGAAAAGATATCTTGCTTTCTTTTCTTTATTTTTACCTTTTGTGCCTTTTCAAGTGGAATGCGTGCAGCAGCTTTAAATGTAAGTGCAGTGCATCACATATTTAACATTGATAGAGATTGAAGGATCAGTGTGGAAACTCATGTGTGATATGTTGTGTCTCTAATACAGGAAACAGGGGGCTACCATAGGAGTGAAGTCTACAACTCCAAACCAGTGCTCCCTTCAGTGATTTCACTGCTGCAACTTTATTGTTTAGTTTGTCCCTTTTTTCATCTTCCCCTATTGTGGTGTGATCTGCTGAGTGGTTTATACAAACTCACAGGTGGTTCCATTTAGGGGGAAAGGGTAACTAAGCGTCTTCAATCGGTCCCGCTGTATCCGGCTTACCAGGTTAGTGTTAACCTATATCCGTGTCATCACAGTACTACTGCCTCAAAACAGTTCTCCAGATGAATATCCAGAAGTTTTGGTATTTTTGTTATTTTGAGTACATCCCCAACCCCATCAGCAATGATCGACATGCCTCCCACCAATACAAAGTTCCAATGGCAACATGCTCTTCGCGCCAGCCACTTGCGTCTCCAGCCCCCACGAATCTCCAGCGATGGCCTGCTCCTTGCACTGACAAAGATCTCCTCAAGGTCCCCGCCAATGCACAGCTCCAGCTGAGGCTCCTCACGTTAACTTAGACTCAGAGAGCGGGAATGTTTCACTGGGATTAACCTGGTTCTGTGTTTGACCAGTGCTCCATCACAGTTGGCCTGAATTTGTGATATTTGCCTGGTCTAGCGCGACCAGATAACAGCAAGTGGCACTTTGTGTTGTTTAGCACTTTTTTACTTTAAACTTAAAAAATTCATGACTTCAGTTTCACTGATTAGATTTTTGTCATTTCGGTATCATTTTATTAAAGTGTACACTGTTTTTAAAAAAAAATTGTTTTGGGATTTTTCTTATTTTTTGTTTTTTTATTTTCTTACCATTTGAGTGTTGCATACATATTTTACCAATTGCCTCTGAATTAAGCCTGACTGTTTTGTGACAAGCTGCAAGAGAGTTAAGCACATGTGTATTAAATGACTTATTAGTTGAGGGGGCGTATCGCCCCTTTCAATTACTAAGTTAATTTCCTACAGTCATCATTGCTGTTCCAAGCCACACAATACTATAACTATCTGAAAAAAAAACACAGGGCCTCATTTACAAAAAAGTGCCACAGTGAGGCACCGCAAACCCTTTGGCTGTGCCACTCTGCAGCACTTTCAAAGCCTAGGGATGCGTCATATCTACAAGGATATGATGCATCCCTCTGCTTTCCCTTCTGCTGGCGCACAATTGGCTGTCACATGCTGACACAGGCATCCTTGCACTGTGGTACAAGGATGCCTGCGTCATGGGGATGATTGTTTATGTGTGGTAAGGTGTCCCTTCCTGCACATAAACAATCTGAAATGGCATTTTCCAACTTCTATGTGTGCTACATTAGCACACACAGACCTTGCAAAACGTTAACTTTTTAATGATTGTTTATGTGTAGGAAGAGATTCTTCCTGTGCATAAACAATCATAAGAGGTCATTTCCTCGTTCTATGTGTGCAGAATGCAGCATGCACGGAAAGATGAAAAAGAAACAAGGAGAAATTAATACATTTCTCCTCGTTGCACCTCCATACGCCTCCCCTGGGAGGTGTAGCATTGGAAGGCATTTCCAGGTTTATGATTTCTCGTAAGTATGGAAATGTGTCAGGTTCCATGGGTGTTCCGTGGGAACACCTACAGCAATACCCATGGAACGCCCCTTTCACGCAAAGTGCTCCGTGTAAAGGGGCAGTATTTACAAGGACAGGAAAAGCCACACAGGGTGGCCTTTCCTGTCCTTGTAAATATGGGGCAGCAAAATGCTCTGCTGATGGGTCACAAAAAGTGACACACGGGAGGCGCAAGGGGCGTGTAAATAGGCCCCATGGTATGCATATCAAATTTAGGTGACCGACTGACCAGAAATAATGGCAGAGGAACAGCAGAATAAGCTACAGATTTCACAGTGGGAACCCTCAAGCATTGAGGAAGATCCAAAAGAAATGTTGTTAACCCTAGCAACTGCTCGGCTCTGTATATCCAAACAAAACGCAAATCAAACCATGGAGGGGAGCAGCAATTGTTAAAAAGTACTTATGCATGCAAAATGAGTCATCAGACTTATATAACAGTGCAGGATTAGAGTGGTGGTCTGCAAATCCTTAGTGGTCTACGTTGTTTATTTTCTAATGATGTTAATTATCAAGCACCAACCTAGTTGGTGGCATACTTCATCATTGGGATCCCACCCGACACCTAGCGCGTCAATGGGGTGCTTCTTTGCCTGGCTACAGCGAAGAAGGGTTTTTGGGGGAGTTTTGATTATCTCAGATGAGAATAAGAGGTAAATTAAAATTGTCTTTTAGGGGAGTTTTCACTGCGAGTAAATGTAAAACATGTGTAAACTTGTCCTCATTTTCATGCACCCGGCCCTGTGAACTGTTTGAGTCTACTTTGGAGGGAACACATAAGTACTAAAAAGAATGGTTTAGGCCGGTGAAAGGTTTATTTTCCCAGTGTGAATTGGCAGTTTTAAAAAACTGCACACACAGGCTGCAATAGCAGGCCTGAGACATACTTTACAGTGCAACTTTAGTGGGTGGTAAAATGAGCACTGCAGCCCACTTGCACCATTTAGTTCACAGGCCCTAGGTACACATAGTACCATATTCCACACACACACACACACACACACACACACACACACACACACAGGCCCTAGGTACACATAGTACCATATTCAGGGACTTATAAGTAAAATAAAGGTATCAATTGGGTGTATGCCAAACGTACCATGTTTGAAATAGAGAGCACAAGCGCTTCACCACTGGTTAGCGGGAGTAAAGTGCACAGAGTCTTAAAGCAAGCAAAAACAGGGTCTACCAAATTAGGGTGGTGAAGACAATAATCTGGGGTAATACCATGCAAAAGATGGTCACTTCCAACTTTCTCTTAATCTACTTACTTTTGTTGAACCTACAGTAAGAAGGTCTGTGAGTCTTCCTTACCTGTAGGAAGGCTTGACAAAATAAAACTAACTGAGGGTAGGTGGTCCTTCAGTTGGTACTCTTGTTGTCAAGAGGGGACATCAGCCTTTCTATGAAGATTCCCTGGTCTATGAGAGATCGCATCATGAACCTGGAGAAGAAAAGTGTACCACAGGCTTCCCTGAAATCGACACATTTCACAGATTTTAAAATGCTCAAGCTTCTAAAACCTTTCCAAACATTAATTGGATGAGCAGTACCTTCCACACAGTGTCTCAGATACAGATAGCGTAATTTCTGTCTGTCGAAGAGACTGTCTGAGAGAATGCTACAGGGTATATTGTGGATATATGGCTCATAGCAAATAAACATGTGTCAGTTGTAAGACTAAATAATGGTGTCCCATCCAGATGTTGTAAGCTACTTGCAATTGTAAAAGCTGCTTTCAAGGCGAAACGGCTCGTTGTTATTCAGGATCCCAAACAAGAGGTTGCTGGTTATCCTCTTTGTGGGTGACACAGCAGAAGAAAAGTTGTGAATTGGCTGCTTATAAAGGTTTTGAAAGCCTAGATAGCACTGTTAACGGACCAGGGCATTTGCTCGACAGCCAAGACTTTATTGTTATTCATAGTGAGTCCCTGTGCTAAGACTTTGGAACCTCGGGAAAAATATGATTGGTGCTTCAAGCAGTTTTCCACCACAGCATACAAGGAATGGTGGCAAAACCGTGCTAGGACGTCTGTAGGTATGGGGTTGCTCCACAGTGTTTGAGAGCTTTGAACTCATCCCTGTACATATTGATATATGTGTCTAAGTTGTTCCTAAAAATGCCATTCACAAAATCTTTAAAGTCAAAATTGCAAAACTAGTTATTCAAGCGGGCCATAACTATTATCAAATGAGGTCTGCCTTCCATTGCCTGACTTCACATGTGGATCAGGTTGGCCAGCACTGCTACAGTCTGGTTGCACCCAGGCACCAACATGGCATTAAGACCTGAGGTTAGCACCAAGATCTTCCATTCTGTGGTTGTTGATAGTCTAGGGCCAGATGTAGGTAAGTTAATTTTACCGATTCATAAATACCGAATTTTACCAATTTGGTATTTATGAATCGGTAAAATTGAGGGGGGGAGATGTAGAAAGAATCGGTAATTGAATTACTTATTCTGTAAGAATCGGTATTTACCAAATCGGTAAATACCCATTCGGTAATGCCCATTGATTCCTATGGGCTTCAATGCCCATAGGAATCAATGGGCATTACCGAATCGGTATTTACCGATTCGGTAAATACCCATTTTTGCAAGGGTGCAGGGGGTGTCACTTTGACACCCTCTGGCACCCCAAAGATAGGCATGTGCGCCATGTGGCCCACAGACATGCCCTAAAGGCATGTCTGTCTGTCACATGGCTAGGTGTGCATGCACACATGTGCATGCACACCTGAATTCGGTATTTTAACCCCCAATTGGATTGGGTGGTAAAATACCGAATTTTTAGGGCCTTTGGGACTCAGAAGAGTCCCACCTACATCTGGGAATTACCGAATCGGTAAAAATACTGATTCGGTATTTTACAGATTCTGTAAATTTACCGATTCGGTAAATTTATAGAATCTGTAAAATCTGGCCCCCTACATCTCAAGATGCCAAATACCGGTCGGAAACGGACGAATTCGGCCGTTTCCGACCGGTAAGTGCCACCTACATCGGGCCCTTAGTTTTTATTATTGTTAGTAAGCAATATACCAACCAGTGAAAGACTATTTAAGTCCAGTTGCATCATGGCCAGGCAGCAGGCATACTAATGGCAAGCATGTCCGTGCCTATCCACTTCCAAAAGATGCCTGTCACAATAGAAGACCAACAAACAATTGTAGGTTCAAACCTAAACTCCTAAAGATCTGCAAGCACTTTTCCAGACAAATACAACTTTTCAAGAACAAACTATAAATATTCGTAGAGCTGATAAAGGTTCTCCTAAACCAACCTTATCCAACCAGTAGCTCACAAGCTACTGGTAGCTCTCCAGGTATCTGTGAGTGGCTCACCTGTGCGCAGCTCAGACAACATAATTAGAAGCTTTTAATTTGGCTGAAATAATATATGTATACCAACATTCAGAGTGTATAATAATGACAAAAATGTGCTTAATTTCTGAACTCATAAGCTGATGTTTGGAGAAAAATGGGGCTGGGTTTTCAAATTATATTTAAGGCTGATATTTGAGTAATAAATCACATAGCATTAGGAGAACATTTTACAAGTGTTATTGCTAAAGTGCCAGAGACACAGTAGCTAATGTTGTTATGTGTTAACCATGTAGAGGCATTCCATGTTGACAAAGGTTTTTATAAATTACTGCTGGCAACCATGCCTGATGAACTGAGGTGATCACTGTAAGTAATCTTGCATATGATGTGCACTAATGTAATCTTATCTTTTGCCGTCACTATTACAGCACTAATATCTCAAGTATCATTGACCAAAAGTAGCTCTTATGACAAATGGCATAAAAGTTTGGAGAACCCTTGTCCAAAGCAGTTCCAGAAAATGTCATCCTTTATGTAGTTTCATATTTGGAAATAACACTCCCCTCAAAATGTTGAATCACTTGTATGTTGCATTCAATTGCAGACCACCATCTCTAACTTTGTACCAGCTTTTCAACCCCGCTGTATGAAATTACATCTTTTATAAATGAACTTGCTCATCTTGTGATGCGAAACCAAGGCTGGACTGGCCGGACCGGGTATCGGGCATTTCCCCTGGAGATAAAAGTTTACATTTTTCTGTGGTGATTAATGTCCCTGCTGGAGAGAGATCAGTTTTTTCTAGTGACAGTGAGTTACTGATTTTGTCAGAGAGATCCTTTTGTTACTTACAGTTCATAAGTTACAATCGTAGTGTAGCACAGTGAGCTTTGAACTGCCATCAAAAGCAGCATGCAAACTAGTTCATACAGGTTATAAAGTAATGTTTTTGCCAGTCTTTCATTATCCTACAGTTGCTGAAAAGGGTATGTTTGAGTAGAAATACATTCTTATTAGTAAAACCAACCACAGCCACTGTGGTATTTTTTAAATCCCGAGTTTGTGCTTCTCCAGTCCAAGTACTCTTATAAAATGCCTAGTAGCATGAATGACACGTGACTCCTACACCTTATAGTTCCCCATTGTCTAAGGCAACATTTTCTACACACTGATTCACACATGTAGCATTCATCATAACTGTATGTGTTGTAAACTGCCCCAACACCCTATACTGGTATGCGAGGCACTCTAAAGCAAATTGATTTCATGTGAGAGAGGCACTAGTGAGAGATGAGGGCCACTGTTGGAGGGGTATAGTGATGGAATCATTGAAGGGCTCCAACAAGGATTGTCGCTCTGTCAGTCATCAGCCCTAAAGCCGGCCCTGACCCTCCTTCAGCAAGAAGTCCCTTGCCCGCAAAGCATCAAGAGTTGACCTTGTCCTACAGGTGAGACCTCAGAGAATCTGGGAGTAATATATGGCCACCATGAGTGACTAAATTCCCTTTTTAGGCTTTACTGTATTAATCACCTAACGATTCGGTAATTGAGGCAATATGCATTGTAAATCACTGCAATACAAATTGTGGTGTGATTAAAGGATGACATGATTATCAAACATTGTCTTTCTTGTTAATACATCAATACAGAAATTGCTTTTCGACAAGCCTACGGTGCTTTTCTTGCACAATGATAGCGTGACTCATTGAAAGGGAGTCTTAACTGCACTTTGACGTTTTATGTGCAGACTTTCTAATTGAAGTTATAATCCAGACAAGTAAAAAGAATGCCCAATTATAATTGTTTATGTGTTTCTGGTGCACTGCGAAGTCATCATTTACTATGCTTTAAAAGCTAATACAATTGAATATGTAATGAAAAATGTGTTGTAGAATGCACAGTTTCTGCCATTTGTCCTGACATTTTCTTACAGGGAGAACCCCAACCACTTTGCCAGTTGTCAAGATCTCTCACTGCACTCTACATACTATTTTATCTGCACCATATGGGGAATAGACTGAAAAAACTTGCCAGGGCTGCTTTGATTACCCAGTCCAGCCCTGACCCAACAATAACTTGACCTTTCTTGTGAACCTTAACATATGGTTGGAGGTCACAAAGGGAACCACCATTCAGTTGTTAACCTCTTCCGTGCTGATGACGGAACAGATCCGTCATCAGCTGCGGTATCGCTGTGCTGATGACGGAGCGGTTCCGTCATGGCCCGCCCACCGCTCATGCGCGGCGCGAATTCCGCGCCTGCGCTGAGCGTTCTATTGAGCGGGCGGGGCCATGACGGAACCGCTCCGTCATAAGCACAGCGCAACCGACGCTGGTGACGGAGCGGTTCCGTCACCAGCATGCGCCCGCCGCTCTTCCGTCCCGCCCCCTTAGCACTGCGGCGGAATAGCCGCCGCAGTGAGGGGGTTAATGATCAGAAAGTGATTAACTTACATGTAAAAAACAGGGCATCAGCATGTATACAGCCAGACATCAGCTGTATGCAATGTTTTGCATAAATGAATCATCAAAGTGGATCCGCCAAACCCATTTTTATAGACAGATCATTAGGGAATTCCCTTCTTGTTCCACCTTCCAAAGAATTCCAAAATAAGACCTAGTCATCTTACTCTCATCTTTTAATTGAAAGCTGTACAGAATTGATGTGACAAACCCAGCTTTAGAGGCAGACAGTGATACAGATTCTCAGCCTGCTTCTTTGTCCCCAACATTTTCTGCAGCACTTGTGGAAACCCTTATTTGAAAATGGAGATATAATCATGATCTCCAAAGCAGGTTAGATTGTACAGTTAGTTTCTGCTGTTAGGTACAAATGTAAAATTAAAGATGTTAAAGTGGCCTCCTTTTCTAACCAGATCAGCCAGGCCCCTAACATGAGGAGATGGTATTGCTTTACATACTATTTGATCTGCAGAGTCAGACACCAGAAGTTAACCAATCTCAATAGCAATCACCTCCATTACTTTGTGACAAACGTTCCTTCTTCTTTCAAGACAAAATCTCCAACATTAGTACCACCATCGAAACAGAAACAAATCCTCCACCGGCTGATATATTCAGGCAAGTAGAAGATACATTTCCCACGTTAGAGGATATGCAACCCATCTCTGAAAAACTAACGAGGGTCACTATTTCAGCATACCACCCCTCAGGCTTCTCCCATGATCCCTGTCCAGCCCATATCACGAAAGACGTGTTACTACTTTTGCATATAAGACTTGTTGACCATCTGTAACACTTCCTTAATCAAGGAGGGTTTTCCAAAAACCTAGAAAAAAGCAGTGAAACATCTTCTAAAACAACATCTTTAGATACACAAGAGCCAAATAATTTCCAGCCTATTTCACTTTTGCGTTTACTGGGTAAAGTTTCGGGCAAAATTGTATTTTCTCAACCTCAGCATCATGCAGAAGTAAATGGCCTCCAAGAGATGTGCAAGGCATGCTTTTGCTCCAGTTTCAGTTCTGCAATGGTTGCTTTATCAGCCCTTGAAGATTTGACAAGTTACAAAGAGATAGCAGCAGACCAAGGTCAAGCACATAAATTCCATCAGTTTTGATTTATACGTTGGTGCTACTTTTCCCAACACCCGCTGCCAGAGGTTGTGTAAGAAACAAAGGGGCATATTATCAAGGGGGTTTATCTCCACTTTTTTGGCTTTAAAAGCCAAGAAAGCGGAGATAAAATTATCTCCCTGTTACCTAGCTGTCGCTAACACCAGTTAGCGACACCTAGTAGGAGATAGCGACCATCTTGGGCCCCACTTTGCATGTCAGTGATATTTATCACTAATGACATGCAAAGTGGGCGTGCCAAGATGTTAGCGACTAGAAACAGTCGCTAACATCGCTATCTCCTATTACCAACTTTTGGAGATATTCGCGCTAAGTGCAAATATCTCCAAAAGCTAATACCTGCCCTGAGCAGTTCTTAGCCATGTTATCCAATGGGAGGTGGATAACATGGCTAAGAGCATTAGCTCGGTAATGCATGAATATCGCTGACTTTTTGTCTCTAAACAAGCAATAGCGATAATTATCGCTATTGCTTGGTAATATGCCCCAAAATGTTCATAGGAAGAGGAAGGTGCACTCCAATGAAGTCAGTTGCGCAAGAGGTTTGTGTGAAGGTTCTTCTCTTTATTTAATCTTTTCGTGAAAAACGGCACAGCCAATGTGTTTCTTTCCCCCAGTGCCAGTGGAACTTTGTCAGGGCTTACGTAGGGAGCACTTAAGAGGTAAGCTTGTAAAAGAAGAAGAATAATCCTCACTAGGTTCCGTCACCACAGTTGGGTCGTCCCAGACAACCAAGTTCTAACTCTTGCAGCTAGTCACAACGATCAGCAATGATGATGCTTCTGAAAATAGTGTCCTTATTCGGAAGCTGTAACGACCGGATTTACGGACCAGATAGAATCAGCTCATCAGAGCACCACCAACCCAGCCGAAACGCAACCACCTCCCTCCTCAGGACCCATCTATCCAGGCACCTGGGTACCTACCTGAGGATGGGGAATTAGCAATATACAAGCTTATATCATCAGAAACACCACTAAATCTATAGGGATTACTAGGAATACTCACTGATTACTAAGGACGTCCATGCCCTACACCACACTCACACAATATAGTCTTGCGACCACATGGGCCCAGACTAATCTACCCTGGGGCAGTTCTGATTATATACCATTACACACTGCCTGCAACCAGTGCTCGCTCAAGCCACAATCCTGTGGGTATACACACCAGTTTCCCCCCTGGTGCTCTCTATAATCTCCAAGCCACAATCTTGTGGGTATACACATCGGGTTCCCCCTGATGCTCTCTATAATCTCCAAGCCACAATCTTGTGGGTATACACATCAGTTTCCCCCCTGATGCTCTCTATAATCTCCAAGCCACAATCTTGTGGGTATAGACACTCACTACAATCAGTGCTCTCACTAACGCTGCTACACAACGACGATCACTTTCCTATGAATACCTTCAGCTCTCTCTCTCTATGTTGGGAAGTTTCTCTCACTATTCACTAGAGGTACAATAATATTATGGAATGGACGAATTACACGGTGTACAACTTATCCTCTAGTTCAAGAGCTCCTCTCTCCCTAATTATTCAGTTATTACTTACCTGATCAGGGGCAGCATCTGTTCAAGCAGCAACACCTGACTAGAAGAAAAGGTTACCTGCACTATATAAGAATGAGAGGCACACACTGTATGCAAAAGTTATTCCCTGATTTAAGCGCTCCTCCTTCCTTTTGATCCATCAGTTACTACTATACAGCATCTGGCTAGAAGAAAGGTTGGCTCTATCATAAGAACAACACATGCACACTGGTTCACTAAGAACTGGGGAATCTTTATTACAATAACAATAACAATATAACACTATACTATAACACATAGCCTGAAAAGTAAAATGGGAATAGACACATACACAGATCTGCGGGGTCTCTGTAAAGCTTTATTACTATACCACATCCACATGTAACTAACAGGGACTGTACACCGCTGAAAGAAAAAGGATTAGCAATACAATAGGGGGCTCTAGCCTAGGAAATAAAAGACAAGATTAAGGTGTAAGTGTAAAGCAAACTAGTTTAGAATACCTCACCCTAATAGGAGGAATGTTTTTCTCTCTCTCTCTGGTGGAATCAGAGCTCTCTCTCTCTCTCCGTCACCACAGCTTCACTCCTCTGGCTCAACTGCTCCAGCTGGCAGCTTCAACTCCCTCCATCTGACTGGTAACTGCTTTAATGCATCCTGATAAACTGGCAGCTCCAGCTGACAGTTCCAACTTCGTTCATCTGACTGCTCTCTCCAGCTTCAGCAATTATCTGCCTTCTCTCTCCATTCCAGAAAACCAATTGAACTGAACTGTTCTCTTCAGCTCCAAAAACCATCTTACTTCTCTCTCTCCAAGAACCAACTGACCCTCCTCCTCTCCTGCACTTCGCTAATATGGAATACTCTCTCCTCGTGGAAAGTTCCAGCCAGCAGCCTCCTCCCACCGATTCCATGTACCAGGCTCCTTGCTCTAGACGCTCCCACAGTGATCAGCTGCTTGTTTCGTCTAGAGACCTGAGCCCAGGGACACTTCTTGATTAGATTCAGCTCTGGCCGGTTCTCTCCAGTTCGCAAAGGGCGAACAACACCTCATAACTAAAACGTCACCTTTACCCTGCAAGAATCTCAGTCTGCAGGGACAGAAAGCAAAATGGAGTCTCTCTAGTTCTGGGCCTTGTGGGCCTGAAAAGGATGAAATAACACTTAGCTCTGTCAGAGTACATACACAAACCATACCAATATGTAATATAAAGTCAGGACTACAGGATCCACCATCTACTATAGGTAGGATGATGAAAGGACACATAATTATGTCAAAGCCAATAGGCAATAGATGGATTAGAGTCAAGAATAAGGGATCTATCATCATATAAAGCAGCTATCCTCTAGTTTATGCTTCTAGGTCTGGAAAAAGGCCTTACAAGGACCAACACAAGGCAAGAATAGAGATTCAGGATGGTAGCAAGCTTAAAGTCACCATCACTCAGAAATAGAGCCAAAAACCCGGTCAGCACAGAAGCCAATAACTATTATCCTCCTATAAAAAGGTGTCCTCCTAATTCTTAATTCGAATTTAGAAACAAAGCCCGTAGAGAGGATATTTAGCAGAAAATCCGCTATTTTCAAAATGGTAGATAAAGGTCCAATTTCCAGTTACAACTATTAGTGAGCACCGTAGTCAGTTCAAGGTGCAGGGTTTCATGAAGCGTTGCCTCAGTATTGGCGAATCATATCTCTATGAAGTTTGGCCAATTGGTTCAATGGTAATCGAAATTTGCCCCTCCCGGTTTCAGACGTCAATACAATTTATATCGCAACACTGTAGCTTATAATAGGGCACTATTCCAAAAATTGAAAACGGGAGGTGGAGAGTGTACGTCGCCTTCACAGAGACCCGACGTCCACCTTATAGATATTTCAACCATAGTAAGGATGAAGCAAGTCTACAGCACCTCTGATAAGGTGCAGTTGTTACGTTCCTCTGGTAACCATCACCTTTTTATGGGAGGATATTAGTTATTGTCTTCTGAATAAGGACACTTTTTTCAGAAGCATCATCATTTCTGATTGTTGTGACTAGCTGCGAGAGTTAGAACTTGGTTGTCCGGGACGACCCAACCGTGGTGACGGAACCCAGTGAGGATTATTATTCTTTTGTTACAAGCTTACCTCTTAAGTGCTCTCTACGTAAGCCCTGACGAAGTTCCCGTGGCACTGGGGTAACGAAACGCGTTGGCTGTGCCGTTTTTCACAAAAAGAATACATAAATAAAGAGAAGAACTTTCACACAAACCTCTTGCACAACTGACTTCATTGGAGTGCACCTTCCTCTTCCTATGAACAAGATTTGAGAAGTATTGTTGATGGTGGCAGACCCAGTCTCCTGTTGGATCTTTCAGAACTTTCAACACCATTGATCAAGATATAGTTTCTTGATACTCAGACGTCTTGGTTCTTAGTTACTATTCTTGAACAGACTTCCTCCTTCCTGTCAGAAAAGTTTAAGGGAGTTGCCATGCCTGCTTTCTTATCAGAAATGGAGTCTCACAAGGCTCTATTCCCTCACCTTTCTTATTCAATTTATATACTTGACCCCTGGCAGCATTACGTCTTCAGGTGAGGGTTTTGAGAAGGGTTTAGCTAAAATAAATGTTATATTTTACACTATACATTAGCACGAAAATGTTGAATAAAATGAAAAGTGGGGAAGAGTGCCTTTCTTAAACATGCAAATTTAATGTATAGAATGATTTCTGCAGTGAGCACTTATTTCTATGGTAGTTTCACTGCTAATACAGACCAGGCCCCTTCAACTCTCTACCTTTCAGCTAATTTTCTTCTTTAATAAATGAACGCTTTAAGGAAATGCTGAACGATGCAATATTATTTGATAAATGATTCACACTTGACTTGCTTAGACGTGTCATATCTGTAGAATGTGCTGACTTTAAAAAGTATTATTTATTTCTCTAAACTACATGATCTCATCATATTTAGATAGTTTAGCTGCCACATATCCACAATGCTGACTGTTAAACAATATATTAAACAATAATACTTACATAAAGAAGTGAATCTCATGACTTCATATCATAGATAGCAACTAGAATATTTCTGCTTTAGAATTGCTCATTGTCACGCAGTGGAATACTGAATAGCTAATAGTTACACTGACAAGGTTCTTGTGGGAACTCAAAGTAAAGCTAACTCATATGAATGTTTATCAACTAAGTTGACACTTGTAGATAGACTCATTCCGACTTTGTTTGTTTACCCAGGGAATAAAGGAAGCAGCACCAGACCATCGGACGATCCTTCCTCATTGGCTTATGATGATCTAACATCAGCTTGGATTGTTGCATGTAGTTTTATGTTAAAAGTATATGTATTCCTAGTTAGAATTAAGGTAGTCCGGTCACGGCCATTTTGCTGCAACCATTCTATTTTTACCTTTGCTTTTTTACCCTATTTGCTGTGAGCTACTGCCGACGGTGATTTCTGTTGCCTACTATTTTGCAGATGTCTATTTCTTTAACGGTTATGGCTCCTGCTGTGGCTATTTTCCTAGCTTAATTTTGGACAGTTACTACTGTTACTGTATGCTGAAGCTGAATTGATAGAAGAGACTCAGACACGTTTCTGTAATTACTCTCTATGAGAAATTTGACTTAAAATTAAATTCTATTTCAATGCTCCTATTAATCTTGCTCTTCTTTAAATGGACTCTTAATGGGATCTGATAGGTTAGGATCCACTTAGAGTAGAATAGGAATTACTTTCCTTTATGGAGCAAGTTGTATTTCTTTTGATTGACTCTAACCAGGACTACTTGATATTTCTGTAAAGGCATTTATCTGACTTACTAAAGTTGAATAAAAAGACCTAAACAAAATACTAAACTCTTATCGATCATTAAATATTTTTGAACTGATCTAAGAGTCTCATTATTGACTGAACTAAATGACTAAGAAGAAGAAACTTACTGTGATTTCTTTGATTGATGCTCCAGATAGAGCACAACGTTGCTCTTTCATTTGTAGGGGTGCATTATAAACATGGTTAGACTGCATCCCAATATAATCTGTTCTCGTATTGACAGAATATAGGAACATAGATTGTAATATATTGCAAGAGAAGGAATAGATAGTTTTTATGTAATCAAAGACTTAACGTAGTAAATGTTATGTTTATATGAATCCTATACGCATGAAGTGTATCCATGATTAATGACAGACAGGGAGGACAGGATGCCTTTGAATAAGCGGAGCCTATAATGTAGGAGGATGTCTTTCGTATCTGGAGAGGCCTGGGAACCAAGGTCATCGAGCAAGAGCCTGGATGTGCTATGACTTCATGGAAAGTTACTTACAAGGAGGTGTTCAACTGGATGAGGCGATCATGTGATGTATTTAGGGGAGTGATTTTTAACTTTTGTATTGAGATCAGGGATAGAGAGTCCAGGGCATTTCTGCTTTTACCTGAAGAAGGGAGAGCAAATTAAAAAGAGCTTTGTAGCTTTACGCTACTTGACTCATTTAACATGAATGTGCTTCTTAGGAAGTCTTCACGCGCTGACATCTTTCTGGGTACCTGCCTGGGAAAAGTAGGGATGTCACGTTAGAGGTAGTGTATAGACAGACAAAGGCTTTGTTTATGATCCGTCAATGAAGGAGGCTCTTGATGTGGTCTCTATAATCATTTGTGTTCTGATTCTGGAATTGGTTACTCTGTGCATATTGCACTGTTTAAATGTTATTTGCAGATTTGGTTTCGTATAAGTGCCTATGTATTTTTACACTCTTGCTATGAGGTGTCTATATATCCTACTTGTCTTGGCTTTATAATAAATACATTAAAATAGCGTCATGGGCAATGGTAATATATAAATGGCTATTGCTTTTTCTCCCCTCCACTCCTGCAAAGCAGGCAACAAAGATCATCAGCCAGGGGTTCCAGAATAAGTCTAAATGTGGATCCCGGCTCCACCAGTTCGTAGCAGAGTAGGGTGGTTGCCTCTAGAAGTGAAGGGAGTATTCAGAAAATCTAGAATAGACTTTGACCCAGTGAGCCCAAAATAGTGTCCAATGACAGAGAGTGGAGAACGACGGGGTTTGATGGAGAACGGCAAAGACTGACTGTGCGGTGAAGACAGCGGTGAAGATATCGGTGAATAGCGGCATGAGTATGAACAGGGATGTGTGTGTTAGATTGCAGTGATTTGATTGTGTGATGTCTTGCGGAGCTGGGATGACAGTCGAGTGAATGTGGTTTATCTGGCCAAATGCATGCTGTCCAAGAGGTTTTGTTTTGGTTTATCGGGCTCAAGAGTAGCCTAAGGACCTGGGATAGGTTTGTGGTGCATAAGACACCACTTTGTTGTAATTGTCTGACCGTTGGTGTGTTGGAAAGTTGTGCAGCACTATCGACAACCCGCTTGAGACAGGGAACTTCTGTGTAAGTGGACTTTTTAGAATTATGTGTGGAAAGCCTAGTGTGCAGGGGTAGACTATGGCGATTCGAGTGACCCGTGCAGGTCATGGGTCACGGGGTGTGAATGTTCTTGAGCAAGGGAATTCTATTGATCTTTTAATAAGGCAGACACAGAATTGCTTTGGTTTATTGTAACTGTCCGGTAATTTGGAAGGCAGACAGTTACTTGGTTCTGTGAGTGCTATAGTGAATGTGCACGGAGGGTGAAACGCTGTGAAGAGGAAAAGGTGATGTCAGGGAGCGCTGCGCTGCTAATGTGGGTTGGAGTAAGGCCGCACCAGGATTGGTAGGTTATCAGCAAGAAGCCAAATAAGGAGAATAGCGAAAATAATTTGATTTAAAAATTAGATGTTTTAGGGTACTACAAGATTTCTACTGGGGAGACTCAGGTGTAGTAACTTGAGTGGGTGAGGAAGCCCCACCACAGGATACACAAGATCACTACATAGCAACAAACGTAGGTATCCATACTATAGTTTGATTTCAAAATTGGCACAAGATTACTGAGAAGGAGGGAGAATTGGCCTTTCCAAGTTATGGGTCATTCAGATTGGATATTTTATATCAGTTGAGGGGAGTGATGTCTTCATTACGACCCACCATAGACTAGCACAATTTGAGGCATTAGATGCTTGGATGCAAGCAGCTCACGCAAAGAGAAGGGAGAAATCTCAGGGAAGGAGTGGAAAAGCAATGATACATTTAAGGATGCACGATGGGATGCCCAGTTGAAAAGGTGGAGAGTAGACACCAATATGGGCGAAAGGCTGTACCCCTTATTGGTGAAGGAAGCAGACACTTGAAATAGGTATGGGAATGATGTAAATATGTTAGAACTGGCTATTTCTGGTAGGCTAAGGCTGACGCCAAAGCCAGGCAGAAACCACCATTCTAGTCAGGGCAAGGGAGTCACACGCCAAGATAACCCCTGATCACCCCCTGGTAGCTCGGCACGAGCAGTAAGGCTAAACTCGGAGGCAATGTGTAAAGCATTTGTGCCAGCACACAACAGCAACAACATACTAGGCACACCACAAAAGGAACTCCACACAAGGTTATTTATAAAATAACTTTTGTATTGTAAAAACACATCAGATAGTATCACACAAAATACATGGTGCCAACTTGCACGGGCAATATTCACAAGGGATTATGTACAAGACAGGGCCACATGGGACACTGTCAGAATCAGAAATAGCACTTTTAAAACTTAGAATAAGTATAGCACAAGATAACAATTATAGATCACATCCAGTAACTACTGGGAACAGGTACCAGGACCTCACTAGGACCACCTGTACTAAAAAGAACAACCACCTAAGTATCACACAGCATTTAGGGGTCTAGGAAAGAACACATTACCCCTGATGCAAAAATATACATTCAGAGGAGTAGTAAAGAGAAAAACACATGATGCATAAACCTACACATTCAGCGGGTTAAGAATAAGGCACATGATGCATCACAAATACATTCAAAGGTGCAGCGCAAGAAGACACATGATGCCTAAAACATTCAGAGGTGCAGCGCAGGAAAGAAAGACACATGATGCATAAAAATACATTCAGCGGTGTTCAGAACAAAGCACATGATGCAATAAAATACATTCAGAGGTGCAGCGCAAGAAGACACATGATGCCTAAAACATTCAGAGGTGCAGCGCAGGGAAAAGGAAGACACATGATGCCTAAAAACATTCAGAGGTGCCAGAACAATACAATAGCGCAAAAACACACAGTAGGCAGTTACCATCCTAGACATAGCAGATAACCACATTGCGCAAACTTACATAAGCCACCACCTGTGGCAGTCCCTAGGCCAACTGGCCTTGTTGGGGCTAGGACGCCCTGAGTCTCAATGTCAGGGTGCGCTGCCATGCAGCGCCAGTCTCCAGAAAAGAAAGCCTAAACGTAGCAGCTGGCACTAAGTGCTGGGCAGCTGTGAAGGCTTGGCACCACTGTGCCCTCTCTGTCCCACACAGGGACTCTCTCCTGAAATTGTGCCTAAACGGTGCAGCTGCCCACTAATTGCTGGGCAGCTGTGGAACTTCAAAACTGCACCAGGGCCCTCACTGACCCTTAGGCGCAAACTGCGCCACTGTTGTAGCCACACAGGCTCTGAACAACTTCCTCGCAGGCAGGAGGGGGCGGGCACCGGCCATGTGCCCCGACGCCCCCTCTAACTAGAAATGGCCAAACGCTGGAGCCAAATAGGCTCTAAAACAAAATCGTCTCCATGGAGCCCTCAGGCTCTCAAAACAACTGTGCCCCTTAGAGCCTCCGTGGCTCTAAACACAAAATGGCCCTCGAGCCTCGCTGGGCTCGTAAATCAGATATGCCCCCCTAGAGCCTCCGTGGCTCTAAACACAATAATAGGGGCAGGGAGCCTCTGAACACAAAGGGCGCCTTGAGCCTTCTGTGGCTCTGGAAACAGATGCGGCACTGTAAGCTGGAGTCCCCCTCCCGGGGTCTCCCACAGACAAAGGTGCTCTTCGAGCCTCTCGGGGCTCTCAACAACGTTGGGGCGACCCACTGCCAACCGGGGCCGCCCTAAATACACCAGCGTCCCAGGGCCGGACTCCGGCCAAACACCCGAGCCCTACTCACCGGTAATCGTTCTGGGGCGGAAGCTTCTCGCTCACGCTGCATCTCCTGGCGGCCAGGACGTCCTCTTTGCCGCGGCTCTCCCTTCATTTCTGCAGGCAGTCCGGGGCTCTCCCTTGCACTCGGGAGCCCCGGGGTAGGACACGGCAGGCTGATTCTCACCACAGCATCGGGGCTCTCCCCGGCTCCCGGGAGCCCCGCAAAAGGGCCGCCTCGCTGGTCTGCTTTCTCTCCTCGGTCCGGCAGCCAATCACGGTGCGGCCCAGGGAACGTCATCAGGAAATCCCGGGCCGGTCAGCCAATCCTAGCGCGGCCCGGGGTGAACATCACAAGGTGTCCCGGGCCCGCGTCGGTGAAATCTTCGAAGCGCTCCCAGCGCAAAGGGAAGTCCTCGATCTCGCTGGTAATGCCGGGTGGGCACCGGCTACTGAAAATAAAGCGCCAAAGGACAATACACAGGGCTCCTAGCGCTCGAAAACAGATAGAGCGCTCCCAGGCGCTCAGGGGGAAATACAGCGCTTCCAGGCACTATAAATACAACTCAAGCGCTTCAAAGCGCTAGCAGGCAAAAACAGAAGGTTCAAGCAAAATTAAAGCGCTCCCAGGCGCTGAGGACAGATAAGGTTCCAGCAAAGTCCTGGGGGGATAGGAAGAAGGTCCAACGGATCCCAGGCAAATCAAAGTCCCCCCCATCAGCCCAGGCAAGGCAGAGGGGTCCCCCAGAAGTCCTCCAGGCATCCAGGGGCTGGGCAGCGCCCGCCCCTGGTAGATTCAAGTCAGAAACAAGAACATTTTGGGAGGGGACACAGCCCCTTCTTATACACAGAAAAGTCTTTGAAGTTTTTGTGTAAGCAGTGTGAGAACCAGCTAGAACTGGTTATAGGGAAGTCCTGTCAGTATCAGGGACAGAGGTGACAGTCGCCCAGCGGGGGGGTGGAGCCAGCATTGTGGCAGGCAGGCACAGCCCTTCACTATCAGGTGCCATCTCCTCCCACTTCCCTGGCAGCAGATGCTGCCTTTCATCCATGGGCTGACTCAGACAACCTCCTGGGCTCTCCAGCCCCTGTCACCCTCAAACCAGACAGTCAATCCACAAGCAGGCCCAGGCACTCCTGGACCAGGCTCAACAGCCAATCACACGCCAGACACAAATTACACAAATATGCCAACTTCTAAAAGTGGCACTTCTAGACTAGACACACTCATGCCGCATATACCATTTCGCAGCATTCAGTCTCACGAGTTCTCTCATACCAAACTCGCCCCTGCACTCTCCACACATCAGGAACTACCATGGGCATACATATTCCCCATTCATTCCTATGGGAGGGACAGGTCACTCACCACACATACACAGAGAGCTCAAGCACTTTACACTGTACTACAGTGAAAAAGTGCGCAGAGGCCTAAAATCACCACCACCAGGTTCCAAAAACAGGCTAGGAAAAAGCAAAAAGTCTCGGGGTGAACCTGCCTAAAGGGCCGGGTCCAACAAAATGTAAATGTAAATTGATACTTGTATAGCGCACTACTCACCCGCAAGGGTCTCTAGGCGCTTGTACGAATACCGCTGTGGAACCCATCCTGGCTTTCCCTGTGAGGCGTCCACTCCTGGGTGAAGGCCAGGCACCCTTAGCGTTGTGGGGGCCATTGTGGAGATTAAGCAAGCTATTGCCCAGAGTTGCAGAGTGGGACTCTATGATTAGAATAGGCACAGAGGCGAGAATTATCAGGTCCGTGGAATTTTGAGTCCAAGACCCGCCGAGGCGGGGAATTGAACCCTGGTCCCGGGCTAGACATCTGCATCAAGGTCTGCCGCTCTAACCATTGAGCCACACTTCTCCACAATGATGAAAGTGACACTGATAACAGTCTGTTAGACAAATTATTTGTAGAGCATCCTCCACTCTATAATCCACATTCAGAGGAGGGAAGGCGAAAACTGTCAAGTGCAGGGAGCATGGAATGAACAGAGGTGTCACCGACAGGCCCTAGTGCAAGAGTAGTGGGAAGGATCTCTGCGGGGCAAGAAGCAATGGGGATGCCAGCAATTGGAGGAGCTGAGACAAGTAGAGTTAGCACCACCATACGCTTATCGGAAGCAGTAGGGAGATGGGGTCATTCTGCATGGTTACCCCCACTTTTTGCCTGGTGCTATGCTGATTTGTGCCCAGTCTGCCTGGGATCCTGCTAACCAGGACCCCAGTCTATCTGCTTTCTCCCTAAATGTTTGTGTTCAGTACTTAGGTACATCCCAGATTGGATACTGGGGTGCCCTTGTCAGTCCCTAGTATATGGTTCCCATGTACCCAGGGCATAGGTACCCCAGAGGTCTCCTATGGGCTGAAGCATGCATTATTCCACCTGTGAGAGACCATTCAAAATGGAACTATAGGCCTGCCATTGCAGTGTGTGTAAGTTGGTGCATACACCAACTTACACTCTTATAAAGATATAGGTTTACCATATCTAAGGATCACTGCACTTAAAACCTACAAGTCACCCCTATAGTAGGCCTTAACAATCCTGATGGCAGGGTGCTTGGTTCATAGTGAGAGTGCCCCTGCATGAGAAGGAGACACCTGCAGCCTACACAGTCCATTCTCAGGGTTGTCAGTGAAGCAGCCATATACTATATAGAGGGACCCCACATAATTATGCAATGATCATCTAAAAAACGGCTGCAACGAATGCTATCATGTTTGGTATCAACCATGTTGGAATCATACCCCCACAACGTAAACGGTGTGGGGGTATGATTCCAAGCACTGGTAGAGCCCTCCATTAGGCTCTCCCTGCTCCTGGTACAAGCCTTCTAGACTCAGACAGCACAAAATGGTTGTTGCCGACCAGAGCCACATTTCTGCCCTCCGGCTGCTGAGCCCAGCTTGAGCAGAGAAAGGTATAATAGGCAACCTGTCACAGGGAGGTGTGATTACTTCCCAGATAGGATTTAGTGTATTTGGGCTGGGTGGGGGTGCTTGCCAGCACCAGAAAGTCTGCATGAGGGGCACATTTGGTGTCCCTGTGCATAGTCCAGTTCAAACCAGTCCTGGGAGCCGCTGGCTCCCGCTCTGGCATGAAACCAGACAAAGGACATGGGAGTAACCTCCCCCAGTCCAGACACCGACCTGGGAGGGTCCCCTGAATCCTCCCAACCCTTTTCCTAGGATACTTAAGGGCTTACTGGATGTAGGTCCCGAGATTCATCTTGGGAAAAGATTCAGATCAGACACCACTATAATTCTACCGTCTGGGCACTCTGGACTTCGCTGGACTTCGTTTGGGCCTGACTTCATCACCCTTCCAGTGTGATGCATCGTCTGTGCCTGTGCATCACACAGGACCCTGCCAAGGCCTGTGAAGCATCAAAGACACCTGAAGAAATCTCCCTTGGAGTGAAGGAGTCACTCAACTGCATTTGCAAGCACCACAACTAAGTAGACCGGTCTGCAGATCCTGAGCTCCTCCGGACTCTGTGGGCTCTGCAACATAGGTGGTGGTTTTCTACAGCTCCCGAGGCCTGCCCTGCCTTTCCTAGTCTCCTGGTCACCCCAGAGTAACATAGACTCTGTCCCCTCTGCTTTCAGGTACTCCTCTTTGCGAATCCACGTTTGAATTCCCACAGACACTTTCTCCTCTTCCAGCTGCAGCACTTTCCTGAAGTCCTCCATCGATGGTGGTTTCTAACACCACTTCACACGTATGCAACCAGCTTCCCTGGTGTAGGTAACGTTGGTACTAGGGTATCCACGATTTGGGTGGCTCTCTAACCTTCTGTTTTCCAAGGGGTTCTTCCAGGGTCCACTAGGAAGGGTTCTTAATCTTCAAAAATCCAACCCTGACTTGCACATAGACTTGTATGGAGCACGCAGTCGTGTTCACACACTGCACATGCTCTCCGTGGGGTCTCTATCGACTTACCTTGGATGGTTCTGTGGGTCCCCAGCAATTCTGTGTCCTCTCTACATCGTTTTGACTCAAGTCGTGGTTTTTATACCACTTTCTTAATATATGGTTTGGTCCCCCTTGGGGACCACTGTATATTTTGTGCTATTTACTGTATTTCCTGCAAAAGTATTGTGTGCATTGTGTTTCTCTCCATGTGGGAGATACTGGAACATACTACAGAGTATTCTATAATAAATACATACTTTTTATAAATACTTGGTGTGGTTCTCTTTCACTTAATCTATACTATAAGACTGCATTCTGGTGAAACAAGTTTCTTTACACTCCTACTGGAATAAGCCCGAAGGCTGCTCTCCACAGCTACCACTTAGAGATCGTTCTAAGGTTGTCTAAGACCCATTAAATCACCATAAGGGTTGTCTGGACTGGTGCAAGGTGCCCACTTACATTAGTGGGCATCATATACCAGGCCAGCTTCTCACAGAAGCCCTTACAGTACAGGTTACTATTGGACATGTGTGCATGCAACTGCCAGCGTCAGTAGAGGAGGGATAAGATATCATCACTTACCTCTGACGCATAGTATTACTTGTAGGATAGTGCTTAGCATGTTTTATGGTAAAGGACATAAGCAATATTTTTCAAATTATGATGTAGTGCTTTCAAAGGTTCCAGTTTACAAGCAGCTAAACCAACATGATTATTATAAACAAGAGGAGAGGATGGCAAAATATTTGGTACCTATTGTTATATTAGATACAGTTTACTCGTATCAACACAACCTGACATGTATGTTAACTGACATAGAAAATAATTTGTAGATCAGATAAAATATAGGCATAGGCAATCACTATACAGGCCTAACAGTAAAGTTGTAAAAATGGAATGGACTAAGGAGGAGTTAGCTCATAAGGCAAAGGGAAGTTATGGTCCAATTGCGAAAGATTTGCAACAACGAGGAAAGCTTTGTATCAGACAGACACAGATATATTATGATAAAATATTCGTGGGACAGAGTGTATGTGATCACATTTTCCTGATTGAAGACTCAGTAAAGAAGTCATAATTGGATAAGTTACAGGTGCTACTGAATGAGTATTTTGTGTATGGAGGAATGCATATATTCGATTGCCACAAAGTTGGTATAGTACATATAATGTAGTTGTTGGATTTGTATCCATTAGAAGGGAAACAACCTCATCGAGAGAAACGTGGTACATCTCCATGAGCGATTGTGGGAGATGTGTTTGGATCAATGATACTGAGTCTGGGAGTGGCTTTGAATTTTGTAAAGATTAGAAAGCTGTCAACTATAGTGGATAAACTGTCAGTGAATACAGCTCAGGGTTTATTACTTGTGTATGGAGAGATGGTCTCCAAAAGGGCTATGGTGATGCATAACCATTTCGCTTTAGACGTATTGCTAGCAGAAGGCAGAGTTTGCAAAATGTTGAGAGTTCAACAGTGCTGTACTTATATCCCAGACTGTTAGACCCGTCTGCTTCTGAGAGTCCCCTCACCACTATGATTTCTTTTGTTCCCCTGTACAGCCCAAAATTTGTCGCTTTTCTTTGTCTACCAGGACTTTTTATGTGCTGTTTCATGGGGCTAGATGTTCCTTGACACCCAGTTGTTCACAAGGTTTTTGGCACCCATTTACAAGGCACCTGGCGAAACCTGTGACATTATAGACTGGGATTGGCAACCTGTATGAATGGCCTCAAAATGGTGGCCATCCTTTTTCCTCATGTGAGTGACTCCCCTTGGAGCCTCCATGAACTTTGACCTTTCAAGGTTTTGGCGCCCCTTTGCTTGGCGCGCATTCCTGACAGGAATTCCTTTATTTCCCTCAGGTACACAAAATGGCTGCTCTAGAACCACAGTATGGTGGCTGTTAGGGTCCCAAATACATCTCAAAAGTGCCATGTCATTGGCCTAGGCAGAGAAGGTTCTAGAACCTACTGGCACGAGCCAGCACCTCAGGGCACTGGCTATATAAGGTCCAGTACCTGGCGGCCATTTTAGATGATCAAGAAGACTAGATTGGATGATGATGTTCCAGATCTAGACGAAGAAGGAGATTCCAGACTTGACACCAGATTGACACCTGCCCTGTTGACCCCTGAGGTGGCTGGTAGCGCGGGCAGTAGAGTAGCAAAGGTCATTGGCGTTGATCCTGACTGGCGTTCCAGTCAGCTGCGTGTGCGGTGATCTTGCGCCTACAGCGCCTGCCCAGCGAGTGCCTCATTACCCTCAAGAGACTGTGGCCGATTTCGTGTGCCTCTCCGCCCCCCCGGTGGTGAATCAAGATAGACTCCGCGGGTCGCGAGGCGAGAGCAAGTTCGCCGCGACCGCGATCATCTTCTGTGCCCCTTTGCGACAGGCGCCTCCAGCGAGGAGCTCGGACATCTCCGAGCCCCACCGGCGTAGAGTGCTTCCTGCGCAGTCTGAAGGTGAGTTGGTGCGCCGGGGCGAGGGAAAGGCCGGCCTTCGTTGGGCGGGACTACTGTCTCTGCCCCTCCCCAGTGAATCGGCAGCTGTAGCTGTGGGCGGGAACCATCCCTGTATGAGGAAGTCGGAGGGAGGTCCGTGGAGCCCCTGAGAACCCTGTCGCTGGCGTGAGAAGTGCTGTGCCCTGACTGAATTGTTTCCCGATTGCAGCCGATGTGAGGTGGGCCCGTTTCTTCAGGTGGGGAGCGGCGTTGTAAAGGAACTGTGAACCGGCATTTATTTGACTGAGCGCGAAGATTGTGTGACCTCTCCGGCAGCCCGTTCGTCAGTCTAAAGACTTTGAACTGGTGCCGCCTGAGTGCTAGCGGTGACAAAGCTCATAGGCGCGCTTAGACCCCACCGGCAAGCAGAGATCTCACCCCGGTGGCAGCCGAGCGTAAATGAAGTGTTCACTGTGTTTCCTTGCCTTTTAGATACACGTGCATACTCCCCGAGTGAATCTTAAAGAGTCCCAACACTCCTTTTGGGCCCAGAGAAGCCTGTATTCATTATCAGTGAAATCATCATAAACTGTAAGAGTTATCTTTCCAAACTGAAACGTATTGCAAGAGTAATGTTCCCGAAGTATTTAATTGGTGGCAGCGATACCAGAATGAACATGTGTTTGTTTATCTAAATGAACCAGTCTTTATTCTGCTAAACAAAAGTGATATTTATTCTATTTATTGATGAAAATTATTCCTGATATTTATTCTATTTATTGATGATATTTATCCTGAACTTATTTATTGTATTTATTCCAAAACCGAAACCCAGCAAATTGTGACCAAAAGAAATGTGTATGTGCTTTCCTATTTGATCCCTATTCACAACAGAGAATTTTTATATAAAGGAATCGTATTTTTCTACAGCAGTGGTGTGGTGTCCTTCTTTTTGGTGACTGTACAGGGAGTTATTATTGGGTCAGAGCCGGCTTAGCACGATAGCCTTCACTTGCCTTGACACTTGAGCCAAGCTACCCCCTTTGTGCTGGGCTTGCCCATCGCAGGTCCAACATAAAATAGGTGCTCAGCGGGTGGGATTACGAGCCGTGCTTGTTTGGACCCCATAATAATTCAGTGTGCGCCACAAGTACACACCCGGAGTTTTCTCCCAGCGGCCCTCCAATTCAATATTTTGCTTTTTCCAAATTCTCTTCTGGAGGTGGGTGGAGGTGACCCTCAGAGTTCCTATACTTGTAACCTACTTCGAGGTGGTTGTCCACACTTTTCACTGACAAGATGGAATTCTACATGTCAGAGCTGGAGACCTATACTGTGGCGCAGCTCAAGGAGTTCTGTCAGGAAAGGGGGGTGTTCGTTAGGCGAGGGGCCAAAAGAGAGGAGCTCCGATTTAGTCTGCGAGCCTGGGTGGAAGCGCATCCGGAGGGAACGGTAGAGGAGGAGGAGTCAGGCAGAGGTACTGTCATTGAGAGGACTGCGGAATGTCCCCCGGGGGTGGGTGAAATGATAATCAGCCCCAAGGTAGCCTCACGGGAGGGCAGCAGTGCGTCAACAGGAGGGTTGTCAGAGACCGAGTTAGCCGACAGAAGAGAGGAAAGACAATTAAGGTGGGAGTTAGCCAAGCTGGAGATGGAAGGGAAGAGGATGGAACACGAGCTCAAGCTACGAGAGCTCGACCTCAGGGCCCATAACATCACTCCGGAGGGTGTCGAGTCTAAGGAATTTGCCAGGGAGCCCAGGCCTCACTTACCCAAGGACGTGGTCGCCAGTTATACCGCTGGAGATGACATAGCCAAGTGGCTGGCAGCCTATGAGGTCTACTTAAGAGCCCATGGGATCTATGAGAAGCATTGGGGTGGTGGATTGTACCGTTAAATGCCTCCGACAGGTAGGGATGCCCTATTGGCCCTAGACCGGGAGGATCAGGTAGACTACCCCGCCATGAAGGTGGCGCTCATCAGGAAGTTTGGGTTGACCCCGGAGAAATACCGGCAGAGGTTTAGGGGCAGCCACAAACTGAGCTCACAGAATTGGGTTGACTTCCTGGATTATGCCAAGAAAGCCCTGGATGGGTGGGTCCAAGGTAGTGAGGTGGAAGACTATCGAGGGTTGTACAACCTAATACTCAAGGAACATCTACTCGAGAAATGTCTTCCTGAGCTGAGGCAGCACCAGGTAGACAGCAAACTTACTTGCCCCCGTAAGCTTGCTGAGGAGGCGGACATTTGGGTAAGTACCCGAGTGTCCACGAAGGGGACGGGAGGAGATTCTCAGAAGTCCAGACAGGGCGCTCCCCAGAAGAAAGAGGGGGGAGATAATAAAAAACAGGAGTTTTCCAAAGGCCCCCAAAATAACTTTAAGGGGAAAAGTTTCTTTTCCAACTCTAAGGCTAGCCCGCAAAAGAACCCTAATCCTGGCCAGAGTCAGCAGCCAAGGGTTGTCCATTGCTTTGAGTGCGGTGGTGTTGGACATTATGAGGGAGACGTGAAATGCCCAAAGAGACCACCCCCTCCCACTGGAGGAAAGGCCCCGGGAGTTGCTAGTGTAGCGCTCGGGGAGGAGATGCCCTTAGTTAAGGGGAGGGAGTGGGCGGGTGTCACCTTAGTGTCCCTGGGTGATCGGGAGATGGTTCCCAAGATCCAGGTGCCCTCAAATACTACAAAGTATGGGCAATGGGTCACCATCAATGGCCATAGAGGGGAAGCTCTGAGAGATACAGGAGCCAGTATGACTATAGTCAGGAGTCATCGGGTGTCCTCAGAGCAGGTGATTCCAGGTGTACTTCATCCAGCCGCGATGGCTGACGGCAGAATGAGCCACTATCCGGTGGCTGAGGTTCCCTTTGAGTGAGGAGGGGTTGCAGGTTCACTTCGAGTTGCCGTAAGCCCCGCCATGCCAGTCGATTGTCTGCTGGGCAATGATATGGAGCACAATGCTTGGAAGGAGGTGGAATACCGGACTCATTCTGAGATGCTGGGAACACCTGATTGGGCCTGTGTGAGTACCAGGTCTGTGGCTGCTCGAGAGGAGAAGTCGCGTGGGTTGGAGCCTGGAACAATGGCCCACCCAGCTGCTGATGAGGGAGCATCTCGAGGACAGGAGGAGCCTGCCTCGATGTCCGTGCCCCGTGAGACGGATAGGCCACCGGAGGAGGTGGACCCGGAGTCCGCGGAGGAGGACATGGTTCTGTTGGAGGATCTACCTATCCCCCCTGAGTGGCGAGTGGAGGGGGGACCATCCAGGGAGGAACTGAGCAAGGGACAGAGGGAATGTCCCACCCTCGAGGGTCTGAGGCAACAGGCTGAAGCCCAAGCATCAGGTAACGAGTCTGGGAACTATCGTGTTTACTGGGAGGATGGTCTCCTCTACAGTGAGCCCAGGGCGCCAGTGCACAGATTGTCACGGGCCCTGGTAGTCCCACAGTGTTACCGAGCCTTCCTATTAGAGTTGGCTCATGAGATTCCCTTGGCAGGACACCTGGGTCAGGACAAGACCTTTGCTCGGCTTGTCCCCCACTTTTATTGGCCTCGAATGAGGGTGGCGTCCGACACATACTGTCGGTCGTGTGTGTCATGCCAAGCCAGTGGGAAAACAGGGATGAAGCTGAAGGCTCCCCTGGAACCACTTCCCGTCATTGGCACCCCCTTTGAAAGGGTGGGCATCGACATTGCTGGGCCCCTAGATCCACTGACATCATCCGGTCACAGGTTTATCCTGGTACTGGTGGATCATGCCACAAGGTATCCGGAGGCAATACCTCTGAGAACCATTACTGCACCGGTAGTGGCGAAGGCCCTGATGGGGATCTTTACCCGAGTGGGATTCCCCAAAGAAGTTGTGTCTGACAGGGGGGCCAACTTCATGTCAGCACATATGCGGGCAATGTGGAAGGAGTGTGGAGTGACCTACCGGTTCACCACTCCTTATCACCCACAGGCCAATGGCCTTGTGGAAAGGTTTAACAAAAACTTGAAGGGTATGATCAGAAGTCTACCCGAAAGCCTGCAGAGGAAATGGGACGTCCTCCTACCCTGTTTACTCTTTTCTTACAGGGAAGTGCCGCAGAAGGGAGTGGGCTTTAGCCCCTTTGAGCTTTTGTACGGGCACCCTGTACGTGGACCTCTCAGCCTGGTGAGGGACTCCTGGGAAAAGTCTCCTCGGAAAGTTCCCCGGGACGTGGTGAGCTACATGCTGGTCTTCCGGAGCCAAATGGCTAAGTTGGGGAAGCAAGCTTCTGACAACTTGGAAGCCAGTCAGTCAGTCATGAAAGCGTGGTATGACCACAATGCTCACCCAGTGGAGCTGGAGCCTAGTCAGAAGGTGTGGGTGATGGAGCCTGGAGAGCTGAGTGCCCTCCAGGACCATTGGACAGGCCCCTATGAGGTGTTGGAAAAGATGGGCAAGGCTACCTATCTGGTGGACGTAAAGACCCCTCGGCACCCACATCGGGTGTTACATGCCAACCGCCTCAAGCCCCACTATGAGAGGCCCGAAGTCATGCTGGTTATGGTGACTGACGGATCAGAGGAAGAGGACACAGAGCCTCACCCTGACCTCTTTGCGTCTCAAGAAAAGGATGGGTCGGTGGAGGGAGTGAAACTCTCGCCATCACTGACTCCTGAGCAGCAGGAGGAATGTCGCCAGGTCTTGGGGTCATTCGCTCCTCTATTCTCCCTTGTCCCGGGTAAGACCCACCTGTGTACCCATGACGTGGACACAGGAGACAGCCCACCTGTGAAGTCCAAGTCTTACCGGCTGTCTGACAAGGTGAAGTCCAGCATTCGAAGTGAAGTAGCTAAGATGCTGGAGCTAGGAGTCATCGAACCTTCAAGTAGCCCTTGGTCTAGCCCGGTGGTTTTGGTGCCCTAAGCTGCTCCACCTGGCATCACACCAGAATTGCGATTCTGTGTGGACTACCGAGGACTAAATTCGGTAACCAAAACGGATGCTCATCCGATCCCTCGGGCGGATGAACTGATTGAGCGGTTGGGAGCTGCCCAATATCTCAGTACCATTGACCTCACTGCAGGGTACTGGCAGATTCCCATGTCTGATGGAGCCAAGGAAAGGTCAGCCTTCTCCACGCCTGATGGACACTACCAGTTCTGCGTCATGCCCTTCGGGCTCAAGAACGCTCCTGCCACTTTTCAGCGGTTGGTGAACACGATCCTCACCGGGATGGAGTCATTCTCTGCTGCTTACTTGGATGACATAGCTGTCTTCAGTAGCAGTTGGGAGGATCACTTGCAGCACTTGCAAGCCGTTCTCCAGGCCCTGGAAAGGGCTGGCTTGACGATCAAGGCCAGCAAATGTTAGATTGGACAGGGGTCGGTAGTGTACTTAGGTCACTTGGTGGGCAGGGGAAAGGTGCAGCCCCTTCAGGCGAAGATTGAGGCAATCATGGCCTGGAAACCCCCCTAGACCCAGACTGAGGTCCGAGCCTTCCTGGGCCTCATAGGTTACTACAGACGGTTCGTGAAGGGGTATGGCACTATCGTGGCACCCGTTACTGAACTCACAGCCAAGAAGCAACCGAGGAGAGTCATCTGGACGGAGGCTTGTCAGCGAGCCTTCGACACTCTGAAACAAACATTGTGTAACGCTCCCGTCCTGAAGGCTCCAGACTTCACGAAGGAATTCATTGTCCAGACAGATGCATCCGACATTGGCATTGGGGCGGTGTTATCGCAACTCAATGAAGAGGGTCTGGATCAACCCGTGGTCTTTCTGTCACGGAGACTGCTTCCCCGGGAACAGAGGTTGAGTACCATTGAGCGGGAAGCCTTTGCGGTGGTCTGGGCACTGAAGGAGCTGCGACCATACTTGTTTGGTTCACACTTCCTTGTTCAGACAGACCACCGACCCCTTCGCTGGCTCATGCAGATGAAGGGGAAAAACCCCAAACTGTTGAGGTGGTCTATCTCCCTACAGGGAATGGACTTTTGGGTGGAACACCGACCCGGAGTTGACCACGCCAATGCAGACGGTCTCTCCAGGTATTTCCGCCTTAGTGTTGAGAACTCCCAAGGGGTTGGGTAGCTCTCCCCACTTTCAGCTGGGGGGGACGCGTGTTAGACCCGTCTGCTTCTGAGATTCCCCTCACCACTATGATTTCTTTTGTTCCCCTGTACCTCCCAAAATTTGTCGCTTTTCTTTGTCTACCAGGACTTTTTATGTGCTGTTTCATGGGGCTAGATGTTCCTTGACCCCCAGTTGTTCACAAGGTTTTTGTCACCTATTTACAAGGCACCTGGCGAAACCTGTGACATTATAGACTGGGATTGGCAACCTGTATGAATGGCCTCAAAATGGTGGCCATCCTTTTTCCTCATGTGAGTGACTCCCCTTGGAGCCCCCATGAACTTTGACCTTTCAAGGTTTTGGCGCCCTTTTACTTGGCACGCATTCCTGACAGGAATTACTTTATGTCCCTCAGGTACACAAAATGGCTGCTCTAGAACCACAGTATGGTGGCTGTTAGGGTCCCAAATACATCTCAAAGGTGCCATGTCATTGGCCTAGCCAGAGAAGGTTCTACAACCTACTGGCACGAGCCAGCACCTCAGGGCACTGGCAATATAAGGTCCAGTCCCTGGCGGCCATTTTAGATGATCAAGAAGAATAGATTGGATGATGATGTTCCAGATCTAGATGAAGAAGGAGATTCCAGACTTGACACCAGATTGACACCTGCCCTGTTGACCCCTGAGGTGGCTGGTAGCGCGGGCAGTAGAGTAGCAAAGGTCATTGGCGTTGATCCTGACTGGCGTTCCAGTCAGCTGCGTGTGCGGTGACCTTGCGCCTACAGCGCCTGCCCAGCGAGTGCCTCATTACCCCCAAGATACTGTGGTCGATTTTGTGTGCCTCCCCGCCCCCCCCCCCCCGGTGGTGAATCACGATAGACTCTGCGGGTCGCGAGGCGAGAGCAAGTTCGCCGCGACCGCGATCGTCTTCTGTGCCCCTTTGCGAGACAGGCGCCTCCAGCGAGGACGTCTCCGAGCCCCACCAGCGTAGAGTGCTTCCTGCGCAGTCTGAAAGTGAGGTGGTGCGCCGGGGCGGGGAAAGGCCGGCCTTCGTTGGGCGGGACTACTGTCTCTGCCCCTCCCCAGTGAATCGGCAGCTGTAGCTGTGGGCGGGAACCATCACTGTATGAGGAAGTCGGAGGGAGGTCCGTGGAGCCCCTGAGAACCCCGTCGCTGGCGTGAGAAGTGCTGTGCCCTGACTGAATCGTTTCCCGATTGCAGCCGATGTGAGGTGGGCCCGTTTCTTCAGGTGGGGAGCGGCGTTGTAAAGGAACTGTGAACCGGCATTTATTTGACTGAGCGCGAAGATTGTGTGACCTCTCCGGCAGCCCGTTCATCAGTCTAAAGACTTTCAACTGGTGCCGCCTGAGTGCTAGCGGTGACAAAGCTCATAGGCGCGCTTAGACCCCACCGGCAAGCAGAGATCTCACCCCTGTGGCAGCTGAGCGTAAATGAAGTGTTCACTGTGTTTCCTTGCCTTTTAGATACACGTGCATACTCCTCGAGTGAATCTTAAAGAGTCCCAACACTCCTTTTGTGCCCAGAGAAGCCTGTATTCATTATCAGTGAAATCATCATAAACTGTAAGAGTTATCTTTCCAAACTGAAACGTATTGCAAGAGTAATGTTCCTGAAGTATTTAATTGGTGGCAGCGATACCAGAATGAACATGTGTTTGTTTATCTAAATGAACCAGTCTTTATTCTGCTAAACAAAAGTGATATTTATTCTATTTATTGATGAAAATTATTCCTGATATTTATTCTATTTATTGATGATATTTATTCCTGAACTTATTTATTGTATTTATTCCAAAACCGAAACCCAGCAAATTGTGACCAAAAGAAATGTGTATGTGCTTTCCTATTTGATCCCTATTCACAACAGAGAATTTTTATATAAAGGAATCGTATTTTTCTACAGCAGTGGTGTGGTGTCCTTCTTTTTGGTGACTGTACAGGGAGTTATTATTGGGTCAGAGCCGGCTTAGCATGATAGCCTTCACTTGCCTTGACACTTGAGCTAAGCTACCCCCTTTGTGCTGGGCTTGCCCATCGCAGGTCCAACACAAGGTCATTGAGCAAGATTCTGGATGTGCCATGACTTCATGGAAAGTTACCTACAAGGCGGTGTTCAACTGGATGAGGCGATCATGTGATGTATTTGGGGGGGTGATTTTTTACTTTTGTATTGAGATCAGGGGTAGAATCCGGGGGACTTCTGCTTTTACCTGAAGAGGGGAGAGCATCATAGAATGAGCTCTGTAGTTTTACGCTACTTAACCCATTTAACATGAGTGTGCTTCTTAAGAATTCTTCACATGCTGACACCTTTCTGTGGACTTGCCTGGGAAAATGCTAAGTAGGTTTGTCATGTTAGAGGTAGTCTAGCGACAGATTAATGCTTTGTTTATAAACTGTCAATGAAGAAGACTCTTGATGTGGTCTCTATAATCATTTGTGTCCTGATTCTGGAATTGGTTACTTTGTGCATATTGCACCTTCTAAATGTTATTGGTAGATTTGGTTTTGTATTAGTGCCTATGTATTTTTACACTCTTGTTATGAGGTGTCTATATGTCCTATTTGTCTTGGCTTTATAATGAATACATTAAAACATGGATTAGGAGTCAGTGTTCCTTTAGCTTCATGGGCAATTATAATGTATAACTGTTTAATGATTTTTCTCCCCTCCACACTTGCAGAGTAGGCAACAAAGATCATCGGCCTGGTGTTCCAGAGTAAGTCTAGAACATGGAACCCGGCTCCATCACTCTATTGTAAAATGGTGGCAAAGATCCATTGATTAGGAGAGGAATTTGGTGCGAAGCTGGAGACCTCATTGTAAGTCAAGGGTATAACTGAATTGAATTAAAGAAAAACGCTTCAACGTCAGCAGTTTCAATTTCTACATTTTACACATTTGATGATAATATGAAGCTTATTTTCAGATTCTCTGCAATACAGTCAGCAGCTTTAAACCTTCAAGCACTAGACAACTTGTGGCAATGTCTTTCCTTTGATGGTTGGTGGATGGGAACAAACTATTTTAAGGTAAACCCTGCCAACACCGAGATTGGTTTCACTTCATCCCTTCTGTTGAGAAGGACATTATCTTTTGGGCCTTCATGATGGGCTCCTCGTCTGTTCTGTCTAAGGTAGTTTGCAACCTCTGCATCCAGATAGATTCCATGCCTACTCTAATCCCAAACATTGCAAATATCACTTTCTGAAGAGTTGAAACAGGATTGTCCCCTGCACAGTGGTTAGTTTTTACCCTGCAGAGTGCCCAACTCTGATTATCTGATTTTAGCCAGGGCCTCTTATTAATGTGTACGTGAAGGCCTACGCCTGTCATTTCACATGAATAAGGTACTGGACCTGAAGGGACATGTAAAGTGTTCACTAATTTTTCAACAGTGGATTATTGTCTGTGTGGGATTTAGCATGCATGGTATGTTTTTTAATTTAGTAGTTGTGACCAGACCTTTTAATCTGTGTCACAGGTGTGGAGGTCCACTGCTGCATGCTAAACTAGATCCTAGAGCTCACATTACAGTGTATTTTTGTGGCCCCCATCCTGCATACATAGTTTTATGTGTGAACCTGTTCCTATGCACAAGATGAAGGATTGGTTGATTTCCTTGACAGCAGAACTGTATTCCCGGCATTCCAAAAGCTGGAGGAAGGAGATCAAGACACCAGAGTAGTGAAAGAGGAGACGGGGCTCACTTTAGATATTCTATTAGGCCCTTTTCCTCCAAGAAGCGGCTGATTAGTCAGCCTATGTTCAGCCATTTTGGTTCGGATAATAATGAAATACCAGCATTTGTAAAGCGCACAGCTACCTCCGGAGAGGTGTCCCGGCGGGAAGATTAAGCAAGCTACTGCCTAGAGTCACATGGCCCTGGGCTACCCTGCCAGAGCCAGGGATCGAACCGGGAACCCTGTGGTCCGGAGTCAGGCACCCTGGCTGCTGCGCCACACCTCTTCCACAGGACAGTGGGAGCACAGGTGGCTCTGCAGTCTCTGTTGTTCAGGGTGGTAAGCCTCCCTTCCTTTTCACTGTGTTGTATGACTGTTGATAGCCTGCTCCAGAATGGAGATGCCGCTGCTGGGAGGGGCATCACTCAACACAAAGGCTGAGTCTGGAACACAACCTGGAAAGGCCACTTCAAAAGAGAACTGATCCAACCTCGTTTTGAAAGGGCAGCAAGAGAATACACATGTCATGTATGCTCTGCCTGTATAATTGTCAAAGATGTTGATCCACTTGTTGTTCCATTTCCAAGTTCTCTAATACCAAACAAGGGGATGCCACACTAAGCACTCCGAGGACTGCTGTGCACCCAGAGCAGATGTCTTTCTGATAGCCAGCTTCCCAGAGGTGAGGTGACATTACCTAAAGTCTGACTTGGAAGGAAGAGCGGTGCCCCTGTCCTGAAGCGCCTGGAGCTGACTTGCTTGAAGAGAAGGGGAAATAGTGTGACAATCATAAAGTCAGTGCCGACTACCCAGACCAGCAGACCAGCTGACCCCGCAGCATGGGTCCATCTACCTAGAGAGACTCGAAGGAGAGCAACCAGTGTACTCCTTGATTCGGGTGTCACCTCTCCTGTCTACAGTGGCTGAAGTTATGAAGTGTGTCCAACGGGGATGCCGCCGCTTTGAACCAGAGGTGTGCCCTGAAGTCTGCCCGAATCATGAGGCAGTGCCATGACCCTGAAGTGTGCTCAAAGCAGACTGTGCCACAAGAGAATGAACACTGTGCCTGAAGCCTTCATGTATTGTAGAAAGTGGTGTCGGAGAGGGGAGCCACCGTGCTCCTTGCCTGACTCCCCTAGTGCTGGGAAGAGGGTCTATGACCATCAGAGATGTCTGCAACACTGAAGCCTGTTGACAGCCAGACCCGCATTGCAGAACCCAACAAATGCTCTGGATCTGAGCCAGAATACAGTCACACTTACAATGTGTAATATTTTGTTTTTAAGTGCATTAAAGTACTTCCTTTTTACAAAAGGCACTGAGGTGAGTCATTAGTTATGGCACTTCCGTGTGATTATGGAGTTCTGAGCATGCTGCACCTCCAGATACCTCCCTGGGAAACCTGGAAATGCTCTCCATTAATATTGTTGATGGGGTGTATTTGGACCAGTTTCCAGACCCATGGTAGGACGGATCCCGGGACACCAGAGGCAAAAGACCTCAGCCTCCACAGCTGTGTCCCAGTAGCTCCTGCTTGCCTCGTGGCTCCACACCGCAACTGGGGCTGACATCTTGTTTCTTCCAAATGGGGTCCCTCTAGAAATTGATGCTATATATTCATAAACATTTTCATGTCCCCATTATAAGCACACTTATTCAATTCCAGGATAGATTATTCAAATTCCATTTACCTCTATCTGCCTGCCAGATCAACAGTTGCACCATTTACAAATGGAACAGAATGTGCAGTCAAATTGATTACAAAGACCCCTCTCCTGTCCTAAGATGCTTACACTGGCTCCCTGGGCGAGAATTAAGTTGAAACCGTTGTCCATTGTCCTTAAAACCTTAACTGACAGTGATCCAAGTCTACTATCCAACAAATTCATCCTTTACACTACTTCTTGTATGCTTCACTCTACATATTTTACTTTCTAAACTGTACTATAACGGTCACTTTTGGAGACATAGCATTTTCAGTCACTGCAGCCAAGCTTTGAAACGCCCACTTTCCCTTCATACAGAAAAAAAACACTTACACTTTAGACTGCAGTTTTAGCCATGGCTATTTAATCTATACTTTGGATAATCTTAAATTAAATTATCTAAACAGACCCCTTTAAGCACTTGTATTAAATTGATAAATAAATAAAAATAGAGCAGAATATACTATTTATACAGACAGAATACAAGAAAAGTTCTTGATGAACAGTGTATAAAAGTTTTTAAAAAACGGGAACGCAGCATACTTATTTCCCATTTGAGAGACCATTCTTCCACAGCTTAGAGTTTACTGTTATCCATACTTAGTTAATGTGCAAAGAATTTGGAATCCTAGGAAGGATAAGATTGTGGCTACAAACATACCATTGTCCACCTGACATACAAGAAATGATGACAAAGCTGACAAAACCATGTGTAAATTGAAGAGCATTAGGTTGTCATCAATATATATAAAGATATACGTATCTAGGATATCCCTAAGATATAATTCACAAAATGTTGACATCTTGCTGGGGATTTACAATCCCAAAGAGCAATAGTAGGTATTCAGAGGGACCATAAGTAGCACTGAATGAGGTCACCTACGTTGATACATTCCCTCTCAGAGGCCCAATAGGAAAAGATACATGCTCTCAAAGTTATGATACGTTGTGTGTGTGCATTCAGTGGGACTAGGTAAACTCTAAATTGATTGAGACAACATAACATATGGTTTGCACACTCAGTGATGAAAAGAAAGATCAACAACAAAATGTCCTTGATTTACCCTTCATATGTATTCTATATAGTCTATAATTCTACATTTATTAAGCAGGTTTATTCTGTCAGTGTACACATGTCAAGTAACTGTGTCTTATGGTCCAATATTAATAACTGTGGGGGATAATTAATAAAGTTCACTTGAGAGTTCAACTTTACGAGGATATCCCAGACATGCTAGAGGGGGACTAGATCAGTGAAGTCAAGTCTTGAAGATTTTATGCAAGAGATGATGTTCAAGGATGGTGTTCAGATGACTTGGGAGAGAGTTCCAAACTTTAGGAGCAAGACAGGTAAAGGGAATGATCCAGCGGGTCAGAAGAAATTCAGTCTCATATGTACAACTCTACACCACAATACTCACCATTATTTATAAATTCATCACTAGGCCCATAAATGACTGAGACATGAATTTTGACCTACTGAATCTTATGACCTAATTAATCTAACGTAGCAAATCACTTTAATTAAGTCACATATATAGGCAATGGATTAACTAATGGTAACTCAAGGAAACAGAGAAGACCAGCTTGTCATTTCAAAAACTATTTTATTAACTTTATTTTAAAGCAAATGCATTTTTGTGAAAACTCTTTTATTAGCAATTTTTATTTAGCAGAAATATTCATTAAAGGCACATTAGTCTTAGCAAGTTCGAACCAAAAATCAGCATGAGTAAATGCTCAAACACTTAGATTATTTCTCCATAGCCTATCTCCCTATCTTAGCTAAAGAAAACCTGAAGGGAAAAAGTGAAGTCTCTAAGGATCTTACATGAAAGGAAACTCTGGCAGCGTCTCTGGAGCACAGGAACGAACGAACAGTGCTCTTAGCAAGGGGGCAATTCCTATAGTATTTTCCTATCTAAAACTAACTAAAAGAATACAAATATTCGAGCAAGACAAAACATGATTGGCCAAAGGATGTCTCCTGATGCGGTCATCCGACTCTCGCATAGCCAGAGTCACGTTCTTTCAAGAGCGGCATTGTTCATTATTTAATGTCACATGCAGCTTCCGAAGGTGGTAACATTTGACAAAAGTCAATACTATTTCCTTCGTCCGCTCAAGCTTTTCCGCCGCTGAACGTCAAGCACGGCCTTGACCATGAAGAAATCTGAACCAAATGTCCTAAGCTTCCACACAGCCTTGTTTGCGAGCCATTCTCCAAGAATTAATGTAGAAAAACATTTTCACATTCCATCGTAGCAGTGCAAGGCCCACTTTTGGTAAAGCTTTTTCGGACATCCATTTTAGAAGTAGGCCACAGGCCTTTTTAGCGTGAGTCTAGTATGCAAGGAAACACAAGACAATAATTAATTCGAGAAATGATAATTATTCTATTACCCACCCCCTTTACTAAAATTAACCCATTAACTATGTTACCTAGTTTTGCATACGAACAAATAAACAAACACAGACACATGAGACGACAAAACATAAACAGAAGCACATTTAAAAGAATGCACATGCTATTATTTTTAAAACAGCTGCAGTTAATATATGACAAAACAAAAGACAAAGTAAATGCATTATTCAAAGCAAAATGACGAACATGACAAGAGCACAAATGATTAAACCCGCGTGTTGGTGTTGGTGCATACTATTCTAGGTTGAGTCAGTAAAAACGTGCAAATCATGCAACACTCATTAGTAAAAAAAAAAAAATCATGAGAGTTTCATTTGTCACGAACTATTATTCAGAAATAGTTCTGAAAGTCCGCTCCATCAACTCCCTCATCTGGTGATTTAAAAATCACCAAACAAAACCCAAAATTTTATACAAAATTTTTACTTTTTAGAAATGACATATAATGATCTCTCTCAGTATTAGAAAATCTAAACTCCTGTTTCATCAGTCTGTCTCTGTCTGGAACTTTCATGTTAAGCCCTACGGAACTCATTCATTTCTATCTCCTTCTCCTGGGCTTTTCTGAGTTCATAAATCCTTTTCTTTTCCCTCACATGCTTCTTTCTTTTGTGAATCATGCAACTGATTTTTAACAAGAGTGTCACTATAACAATAACTATAACAGGGTAAAGCACTTTGCCAACGATTGAACTGCCAATGTCAGCAAACCACTCCTTGATTGCCCCAAATCTATTTGCCAAACGTTCAGAAAAACTCTCATCTTCCATGGGTTCGATTTCAGAATAAAATTCTGTAATATTCTTAATTAGTAATTCAATGTTCTGACTTTTATCTGGGATATATGTACAGCAATGCTGAACATGCAAAATCCCACAGACTCCTCCCTCTTTTGCTAAAAGGATGTCTAAAGCAAGCCGGTTTTGCATAACCATGCTTCTGGTAGCAATGAGCTCTGTATTGACTAACTGGAAACCACCTGCAGTATCAGTGGACAATCTGTTAACAATTGTGGAAACCTTTCGGATTTTAATTGCATTCAGGGTAATTCCCACCATAGGAATTATTGCACCAAATATATCTCCCATGATTTCTGAAAAACTTTCTCTTTTGAACCTATTCAGGTGTTTGCCAATTTCAAATGATCGTTCTCCATTTCTGTCAACATGGAAAATTTTAGGAAAGACAAGACCAAGGTAACATGTGCCATACCAATGGTCAGGAAGACTGAAATATGCTTTATTTCCACAAACAAAATACATTCCTGGGAAAATTGGGTCTTTGCCACCTTTAAATCCCCAACCCCCTATAATTCGGTAAGTGTCCTCATATTGGCTAGCACCGACAAAATAGTTGTCGTAAAGCGTATTATCTCTTCTAATGCAAAGCTTTCCACTAACTGGTTCATTTATATGAATAGCAGCAAAACTGTTTTCACCATTAAGTTTCTCATCCTCAATCTGCCAAAACTTGGATTTAGTTTGTTTCAGCATTTCATTCCTCTTATAAATTGCTCTCCTCTCCTCAACCTGATCAAGGAAAGATCTTTCTTCATCCCTCATTTTGCAAGTTAAATTATTCTTGTATGCGTACTCGTATGTTAGTTCATTTGTTACCAGGAAAAATTCCCTCATCTGCTTGGCAGGCCTAACTTTGTTAAGACTATTCACAACTTTCAGGTTAGCAAAAATCTCATCGAAATCAGAATAATAATATTCCAGGCGACCAGTTTGATAGAACAAGCTTGATATAACACTGCATGTTATTCCATAAGTAAGGGGTAGCATATTATACTTGACCCCTTCAGAAACTGAAGTTGGAAGCTTAACACATACATAGCAATCCTTAACATCCATGACTCTAACATACTCTGAAAGGAGTCTGGAAAATGAATTAGTAGAAAAATCTCCAACTGATCTGTCCTGATGGACATCTGGTTTATGCTCAATGATTCTGTTAGTTTTGCCTGCAACATCATGATCAGCTTGTTTTGATTCAGCTTTGCTTGTCATATTTGTTTTATAATGCTCCTTATCTATGCCAAAAGGGAAAATAACTGCTAAAACTAACCAAACTAAAATAATTAAAATAACACAAATAGAAGACATTTTGCAACATCTTCTAAGAATTGCACACCTAGAATTATCAGCATTAGGCATCTTTGCTCAACCTAAACAAAACAAAATGTAAAACTTGAAAAACTTGAAATTGAAATTTTACTAAATTAGTATGAACACACACCCTCCTCTTTTAAATTTTTTTTTTAGTAACCCTCTAACAGCTTTTCTTTGACCTTGTGTCACCTAACACAATTTCTTCAGCCTTATGCCAAAAGCAAACCTCAACTGCAACTAAACCTCAATCATTGTCACTATTTTCTTCCGAATCTTCTTGGCTGCTGCTGCTCACCTCAACTATTGGTGGGATTATTATATAGGCCCACTCTGGAGATTTATACTTTTGATTAGGCTTCAATGGCCTCTTGCTTTTCCTGTTTATAACTTCAATTTTCTTTCCAAGTTGTTCTTTTTTGTCTGCTTTACCTTTTTGACTAGTTATCTCGTTGATCTGTTCTTTTGATTTGTTGACCAATTTGAATTTCAAATCTTCTTTTGGCCAGACATCACCTTTTCTTAAGAGTTTCTTCTTAGGCTCAATTTCATTACATTCAGCTTTCCAAGCTCTTTTTCTGAATTTTCTTATTTCTGACTCTTCATCACTGTCATCCGAATCAGTTTCAGAGATTTCAATTCTGTATCTAGGAACTTCTTTACTCGGCAGCTTCACTCCGTTAGGAACAACGTCTCTGTAGCTGGTACTTGGCAATTCGTCTTCTTCTGGAATTACTTCTAACTTCCCAGTTTCAGATTTCCCATTCCTGCTTTCAGAGTTTTCAATCTGCGTTTCAATACTCTCCTGATCTTGAATCTCTTCTGACACAGTTTCTTTTTCAGTTCTCTTTTCTAGAACATCTTCATCATTTTCTGAATCAACAACAACGATGTCTAGCTCTTTTTCATTTGATGCTTGATTTGCTTCCGGTTTTTCCAGATGTCGACTTCTCTGTCGATCTTCAGAATCTGGATTTTCAGGATCTTCTTCTTCGTCTGAATCTGAATCTGCTGTAGTTTTGTCACTATCTTCGTCAAGGTTATCAGGTGCAGGTACACGAAGGGTATGACTTGCATGCACCCACCTTTGAAGCCCCTGCACTTAACAGCATTAGTTGTGACCAAAATCACTTGCCTTGCTTTCTGCCACCTGGGTACCAAACAGTTCCTCCTCCGATGAACCTTTGTTCTGACCCAGTCTCCTGGTAAAAGATCATGAGCCTGCTCCTTTTCTTTTGAAATCACATCTGTTCCCACCTGATGGAATACAGAGGTTACTACATCAGAGAGTTGCTTACAGTAATCTAAAATTGCACTGTAAATTATTGCTAGCAACTTTCCAACTGGAATATAAGCCTGTCTCATTACTCTTCCCATAAGAATGTCATGAGGGCTAAGACCTGTTTTCTTATCTGGAGTACTTCTTAAAGACATCAAAACAAGCGGAAGAGCATCTGTCTACTTTATTCCTGTAGCTAGACACATTTTGGAAATTCTGTTTTTGATTGTGCCATTTATCTGTTCTACAACACCTGATGCTTCTGGTCTGTATACACAGTACAGTTTCTGTTTGATTCCAAATGCTTCACAAATTAATTCAATCAGTCTGTTTTCAACATGTCTGCCACAATCACTTTCAATAGTCACTGGAAAACCATATCTAGGTATGATCTCCCTTAAAAGCAATTTTGCCACAGTGATTGAATCATTGTGACGAGTTGGGAAAGGTTCGACCCATCTTGACATCAAACAGACAATCACAAGAACATATCTGAGCTTATTGTGTTGTGGCATGTCAATGAAATCCATTTGCAACCTGGTAAAAGGACCACCCTCCCGACCTATGGTTCCCATGCTTACCGGTACACAGTCAAAATATTGAGTTGTAAATATCGACCTACCAAAATATCGTGTTTAAAATTTCGAAGGTATAGAATATCGATGTCAAGAATATCGTTGGACAGAATATCGACCCTAAGGTAAGTAATATCGAAATTATTTATATCGATGTAAGTAATATCGAAGTTAGTAATATCGATACCATATATATCGATGTCAATAATTTTGATGACACTAATATCGATATTTGTATGATTTTTATGTTTTTTATTATGTATGTGTTATATGTTTTACTTAAGTATTTTAAAAAAAATTATATGTGTAATAATTTTATATATTAATAAATTTATTTATAAGCAAATTATATGTTTTAGTACCGGAGCGGGTTGTGGGTTTATAGGGGAATAGGGTGGAAAGTAATTTAATTATGTTTCGATAATTATTAATTATTAAGAGTTATAAATTAATTGTAATTAATTGCTAATTAATTTTAAATAATTGGAAATTAATTTTAATTAATTGAATAATTGATAAATATGTTCTGTAGCGGGTTGTGGGTTTATAGGGGAATAGGGTGGGAAGTAATTTAATTATGTTTAATTAATTATTAATTAGTAGGAGTTATAAAATAATTTTAATTAATTGCTAATTAATTTTAATTAATTGGAATTTTATTTTAATTAATTGATTAATTGATAAATATGTTCTGTAGCGGGTTGTGGGTTAATCGGGGAATAGGGGGGAAGTAATTTCATTATGTTTAATTATTTATTAATTAGTAGGAATTAAATATTAATTTGAATTAATTGGTAATTAATTTGAATTCATTGGTTATTATTTTAATTAATTGGTAAATAATTTTAATTAATTCATACAAAGATAAATGTGTTCTGTTGTGGGTAGTGGGTTTATAGGGGAATATGGTGGGAAGTAATTTAAATGTAATTAAGTAATATTGTTTTTAAATTAATTGTTTTGTTAATAATATAATTGATAATTAATTATTAACTGGTAATTAAATATTATAAAATGTTATATTTTAATATTTATTTTGGGTTAATATATTTTGATAATCATGTCTTTAATAATTATGTATAGGTATTGTGTATGGTTTATATATATTTAATAGTTTATATTTTTATTACTAAAAAAAGCTTTTATTTATAAGTATGTTATTTTAACCCCTAAAGCTTTTATTTATAAGTATGTTATTTTATCCAACACTTTCCCTTCTGTTGCAGTCTCTAGAGTTGGAATAGTAATTGTTACCCCTACGCTATCCAACACTTTCCCTACTGTTGCACTCTCTGGAGTTGGAATAGTAATTGTTACCCCTACGCTATCCAACACTTTCCCTACTGTTGCACTCTCTGGAGTGGGAATAGTAATTTTTACTCCTACGCTATCCAACGCTTTCCCTACTGTTGCACTCTCTGGAGTGGGAATAGTAATTTTTACCCATACGCTATCCAACGCTTTCCCTACTGTTGCACTCTCTGGAGTGGGAATAGTAATTTTTACCCCTACGCTATCCAACGCTTTCCCTACTGTTGCACTCTCTGGAGTGGAAAAGTAATTTTTACCCCTACGTTATCCAACGCTTTCCCTACTGTTGCACTCTCTGGAGTGGGAATAGTAATTTTTACCCCTACGCTATCCAAAGCTTTCCCTACTGTTGCACTCTCTGGAGTGGGAATAGTAATTATTACCCTTACGCTATCCAACGTTTTAAATAATTAATGTTATAAATATTAAAAGAATATTTAATTATTTATATTTTTTACATTTTATTTATGTTATTGTTTTATGTTTGTAAATGTATTAGTAAATTAGAATATATTTTATTAATTTATAAATTAGTAAAATAATTATTACTACTTATTGTTCAGTACATATATATTATATATTTACTGTATATAGTTAATGAATGTATCATTATTAAATATGTATTATTTATTAATGTTATACATTATTAGATATTTTTAACTATGTACATTTTATTTATTAGTGTTATTTACTTTATTTTACATTTATATTAAAAAAAACGATATTTTTAACATCGATATTTTTAACATCTATAATATTTTTTCGATATTTTTGTACTTACCATGTTGTAGATAGGATGTCGATATTCTTGCCATCGATATTTTTTACTCGATAGTCCTGTAGGTCGATATTTTGTAGGTCGATATTTTGTCAGTGATCCATGCTTACCACTGTTTTTCTGTTTGGATTGATTTGCTGGCAGATCAAACAACGTTGGCAAAGTGACTCTGCAAATAACCCTAAATTTTGGATTATACCAAGTCTCCCTGAACTGTCAAATCATTGTGTCTCTTCCTAAGTGACCTGGTCCATGGTACATTCGTGCCAAGAAAGCAATCATGCAATTAGGCATAACAGGTCTTCCATCTTTGTAAACCCAAATTCCATCTTCCTCTCACTGTCTACAATCTTCCTTGAGCCACGTATTTTTCTCCTCATCACCAGCCTCATCTTGTAAATCCTTTACTCCCTGCCATGTTTCTACCACAGATATTAGCAGGAGAGAGTTCATTACATGTTCATTATCCCTTTCCCGATTAAGTGAAAGATTGTTCTTTGCACAGTAACGTGCGGTTTCATCTGCAAAAGCATTTCCTTTAGTAATGTAATCTTGACCTTTTTTATGTGCACCACATTTAACTATTGCTATTTTTTCTGGCAATTGAATGCCATCAATTAGTCTTTTGGTCAATTTACCGTTTCTGATTGGAGTCCCTGCAGAGGTTAAATAACCTCTTTGAGACCAGAGCTGCCCATAATCATGGAACACTCCATATCCATTCTGACTGTCAGTCACTATGGTAACTTTTTTTCCTGCAGCTTTTTCACAAGCACGAATTAAAGCAACCAATTCTGCTATTTGTGCTGAACAAATTCCTTCAAGAGTTGAACCTTCAACTATTTCAGAAACTGTGCAGATTGCACATGCTGCTCTCAAAATGCCCTCATCTGTTCTTAAACAAGAGCCATCAACAAAGTAAACTATGTCTGACTCTGGTAAAGGTACATCTTTAATGTCCTTCCTGGGTTTGGTGCAGTATTCTAAAACATCCAAACACTCATGTTCCACATCATCATCATCATCAGGAGTCACATTATCTGGCAAAAGTGTAGCTGGATTGAGATTCAGACATCTTGCAATAGATACATTATCTGATCCCAGAATAACTTTCTCATATTTCGTCAATCTGTTGCTTGGCAGTAGTGTTTTACTTCTGGTAAGAAGTGTTTCGACTGAATGAGGTACATATACTTTTACAGGAAACCCCATTATGATTCCTTCACTTTGCTCAAGACTTACACTTGTTGCAGCCACTGCTTTTAAGCAACCTGGCAATGCTTTTGCAACAGGATCAAGGACAGCTGAAAAGTAAGCTATAGGTTTTCTCATCTTTCCATGTTTCTGAATTAGAACTGACAAAGGACAACCTTCTCTTTCACTGCAATACAGTTCAAATTCCTTATCATAATCTGGCATACCCAGTGCTGGTGCTTCACGGAGGCTTCTTTTTAACTTTTCAAAAGCCTCCAATTCTGTTTTTGTCAAAACAATTGGGTCCTTAATGTCTGCTTTTGTTAATCTTTGTAAAGGTTTCACAATAACTGAAAACCCACAAATCCATTGGCGACAATAACCAACCATTCCAAGAAACATCCTGATCTGTCTCTGAGTTGTTGGTGGCTGTATTGCTCGAATCATTTTTATTCTCTCAATTGTCACTTGTCTAATTCCTTTTGCAATTCTGTGACCAAGGTATTTAACCTCTTGTTTGCAAAACTGTAATTTTGCAGGTGACACTTTATGCCCTTCATCTGCCAAACGATTCAAAAGTGTAATGGTGCCAGTCACACAATTTTCTCTTGTTTTTCCTGCAATCAGGAGGTCATCAATATACTTGACTAATGTTGACTCTCCAGGCAACATTAGATCTTCCAAGGACTTTTTCAATAACTGATTAAAGATAGATGGACTTTCAGTATACCCTTGAGGGATACGACACCATGCTAATATGCGATCCTGGAACCGAAATGCAAAAATTTGCTGGCTATCTGGATGCAATGGAACTGTAAAGAAGGCGTTACACAGGTCAATGACGGTGTACCATTCTGCATCATGTGGAATCTGATATAAAATTACCGCTGAATTTGGTACAACTGGACAACAAGGAACGACTATCTTATTAACCCTTCTCAGGTCCAGAACTATTCTGTACGTTCCGTTTGGCTTTTTAATACCCATAATCGGTGAATTACATGGGCTGCTCTCAATTTCTATCAAAACTCCTTGCTTGATGAATTTTTCAATAACATGAATTACACCTTCAATTGTTTCAGGTTTCATTTTGTACTGAGGAACATTTGGAAAATCTATTCCCTGCCTTACAGTAATTTGTACTGGGTCCACATGTTTCATTAAACCCATTTCATCACCAGTCAAATCCCAATTTTTTGGATTCACTGTTTCTTTCAGTTCTTCTTGTAAATTGTTTTTATCAAAAGCAGGAAACATTTTGTTTTCTTCATCAACCATTAACAGTGTCAATTTGTACAACCCATCTTCTTCTAAGGTTTGAAGCTCAATACCGTCAGGTGAACAGTAAATTTTACAGTTCATCTTACATAACAGATCCCGACCTAATAGGTTAACAGGACTGCTATTACAGACAACAAATCTGTGTTTGTCTTTGTAATTTCCTATTTCTACATCTACAGGTTTTGTCAGATTTGTTTTAATATGCTGATTAGCTACACCAACTACCTGGATTGAATCACCCGAGAGAGGAAGATTTTCAATTTCCACTGACCTAACAGTAGAACGGGTAGCACCAGTGTCCACAAGAAAAGTGATACCTTTGTCATTCACCTTACCGTTTACAAATGAACCTGACTGATCTACCGCAAGAGTGGCTCCAAGCACACACTCTACTTCCCCCTTCAGGCACCGTCATGAGTAATCCTCTTAATCACTGCTCTCGTTTTCCTTTAACCAAAATTGTTGAGAGACATTTGACACATTTACTCTTTGCGATCTTTTTACCTGTTCAGCTCCGCAGAAACCCGTCTCCGGATTATATCTCTGAGTATTCATGCAATTTGGCAAAGGTGGCTGTGGAATTTGGTTTTGCTGAATCAATTGGTTCTGCTGATTCGCTAACTGTCGCTGTAGCTGTTGCTGCTGACTTATTTTATTATTTAACTGTCGCTGAAGCTGTTGCTGTTGCTGCTGATTTATCTCACTCTGCATCTGTGGATTTAATGATGAATTCTTTAAATTTCTGGGTGGATTTTTACACTCGCACTTCCAGTGTCCAATTTCCCTGCAATTAAAACAGGGTAGCTTTTGTTTTAACTCTTCAATGTTTATATTAAATGTTGGCTTATTTGTAAAATTCCCTTTAAACTTGCCAGGATTCTGGTTCTGCTGAAAATTTTTATTTTCCAAAGCTGCTATCTGTTGCTCAGCTACCTTCACTTGCGCCCACATTGCCTTTTCCTTGAGTTTCTTTTGTTTTGCATCCAACTCATCACCGCAATATTTTGCCTTTCTCAGGATGTCATCAACTGAAAGTGCTTGCCAACCTACAATTCCTGTCCTAATCATGTCCCCTATTTCAGGTCTCAGGCCATAAACAAACCTGTAAATGAAGTGGTTCATGTCACTCTCACTTAATTTTTCAGAGCCACTGTATTGTTTAAATACCATAAGCAATCTTTCATAATAAGAATGAACTGATTCTTTTGCTTCCTGGTTAGTTCTGTCAATTTTAACCCAATCTACTTCTTTTGCAGGAATTGTGTCTTTCAGCCAAACAATTACTTTGTCATAAAAAACTATGACAATGTCTGAAGGAGCACCTGTTACTTTATGCTGTTGTGGTTCCTCCTTCGGCCAACTCACAGAAATTTTGCATTCTGTCCAAAAATCTGACGGGACAACAATGTCAAAGAAACCATCAAGATCAATCCACAGAACTTTAGAAACTTTGATAAATCTGTCTCCCTGTCGACACCAATCCACTGGATTTTCTCTGAGTCGAGGAAAATCATTCGTAAACAGTAACTGTCTTGTCCAGGGAACATGAACATAACCCCCACCAGCTATTTCTCTCATCGGAAATTCACCGAAAACCTCTCCCCTGTCCCGCTTTTCTTCTTCTCTCTTTTTTGTCCATTTAACTCTCCATTTGCTTAAATCACCTGATCTTTTCAAGAACACAATCAATTATTTTATATGAGTAATTCTGCCCGTAGTATTAAGATTTTCTATATCTTTTTCAGAAAAATCCACACTGTAATGCTTTTGTAATTGCTTCTGCCGAGTTAAATCTATTTCCAATTCAGCAGCCACCTCTTCAAACTGTTCATATTTATTCTTGGTTTTCCACTGAATACTTTTACAAATAAAAAGCAGTTCATCATCCTGATATTGTTTCAAACAATCAGTACCAATTGTGCCAATAATCAATTCCTCTAAATCTGCTTTTAATTTAGCAACATCAAGCTGTCTTGATTCAGGAATTTCTGTACCACTAATTTGAAACAGAACAAATGAACTGTGTAACTTCACCTGTCAAACTACTCTGCCGGCACATAGGCTTTTCACACTGCTGGAAAAAACCTAACAACAACATATAACATCTAGACAAAACTTAACATGTGTTGTTAAACATGTATCCTATGTAATTACCATGTAACATGTATGTTACCATAGTAACCGAACTCTGCTACCAGGAATTTGATCCAGCGGGTCAGAAGAAATTCAGTCTCATATGTACAACTCTACACCACAATACTCACCATTATTTATAAATTTATCACTAGGCCCATAAATGACTGAGACATGAATTTTGACCTACTGAATCTTATGACCTAATTAATCTAACATAGCAAATCACTTTAATTAAGTCACATATATAGGCAATGGATTAACTAATGGTAACTCAAGGAAACAAACAAGACCAGCTTGTCATTTCAAAAACTATTTTATTAACTTTATTTTAAAGCAAATAAATTTTTGTGAAAACTCTTTTATTAGCAATTTTTATTTAGCGGAAATATTCATTAAAGGCACATTAGTCTTAGCAAGTTCGAACCAAAAATCAGCATGAGTAAATGCTCAAACACTTAGATTATTTCTCCATAGCCTATCTCCCTATCTTAGCTAAAGAAAACCTGAAGAGAAAAAGTAAAGTCTCTAAGGATCTTACGTGAAAGGAAAATCTGGCAGCGTCTCTGGAGCACAGGAACGAACGAACAGTGCTCTTAGCAAGGGGGCAATTCTTATAGTATTTTCCTATCTAAAACGAACTAAAAGAATACAAATATTCGAGCAAGACAAAACATGATTGGTCAAAGGATGTCTCCTGATGCGGTCATCCGACTCTCGCATAGCCAGAGTCACGTTCTTTCAAGAGCGGCATTGTTCAATATTTAATGTCACTAGCAGCTTCCGAAGGTGGTTACATTTGACAAAAGTCAAAACTATTTCCTTTGTCCGCTCAAGCTTTTCCCCCGCTGAACCTCAAGCACGACCTTGACCCTGAAGAAATCTGAACCAAATGTCCTAAGCTTCCACACAGCCTTGTTTGCGAGCCAGTCTCCAAGAATTAATGTAGAAAAACATTTTCATATTCCATCGTAGCTGTGCAAGGCCCACTTTTGGGAAAGCTTTTTCGGACATCCATTTTAGAAGTAGGCCACAGGCCTTTTTAGCGTGAGTCTAGTATGCAAGGAAACACAAGACAATAATTAATTTGAGAAATGATAATTATTCTATTACCCACCCCCTTTACTAAAATTAACCCATTAACTATGTTACCTAGTTTTGCATACGAACAAATAAACAAACACAGACACATGAGACGACAAAACATAAACAGAAGCACATTTAAAAGAATGCACATGCTATTATTTTTAAAACAGCTGCAGTTAATATATGACAAAACAAAAGACAAAATAAATGTATTATTCAAAGCAAAATGACGAACATGACAAGAGCACAAATGATTAAACCCGTGTGTTGGTGTTGTTGCATACTATTCTAGGTTGAGTCAGTAAAACGTGCAAATCATGCAACACTCATTAGTAAAAAAAAAAATCATGAGAGTTTCATTTGTCACTAACTATTATTCAGAAATAATTCTGTAAGTCCGCTCCATCAGGAACAAAATAGACTCGGTGAAAAAGTTAAACTATCATGAAATTAGCTAAGTAAGTCCTATGATTACCTACAGGGAAATAGCATTTCAAAAGCTTACAGAGGAACAATCAAGTCTATTAAAAACAACATTGTGATATGTGTAAAGTGCCTTGAAGCAAATATGATTTTGAAGTGGCAACCAGGGAAGTGAGTTACGAAGATGACAATTCCCCATCTAGGAATACCTAGAACATGGCAAGCAGCCATGTTCTGCACCACTTGAAATTAGTGAATCGTGTAATGACGAATTCCTAAATAGGTGGGGTTAACGTAGTCTAATCTGGAAGAGATAGGAGCCATGATTATGGGCTTCCAGGAGGCAAGAGGAAGAAACAAAAACGTTTCCTAAGTTTAAAGATAGAAAACAAATAGAGGTGGGCATGGTAAACTAAGTGCACACACAATAGAAGCTACCCTGAAATAATGGTCACTTACATAGTGTAACCGTATCCCTACAAAGCACTAAATGGGTTGAGTGCTGGGCATCTCAGAAAATATTAAGGACTGTCGTCACTCACCACCAGGTGTCATGCTTCATCATAGGCAGTCCTCGCTCTCTAAAAACCCAGGTTGATAGAGAGCAGGCTTACACGTGGAGACAGGGAAGCACTTTTAATAATATAAATATGTGCCTGTGCAATAGTGATCTTAAAACTAATTTATTGCCCCAAATGTATTTTATCATAGGGTATTACTTGGTGTTAAAAACTAGAATGTGGGGATTAGGGGAACCATTATCCCATCATCACTCTGGTCGTCAACATATTTCTGCTGTTGGCTCAAGTGAACCTGCGCCATTCATCAGGACGAGATTCGGGTTCCTATCTTACCAGATTGGTTCCAGATATTGCCATTATGTTAGGGTGACCTGAGCCACATGGATGTGCACAACGTGCCTTTTCCTACTGCGGCTGCTCGTCTGCCTGCCTTCATAATGAGGCCCAAAGATAGGTATGTGCCAGAAGCAGTGCAAGGATACGTGAAACAGGTTTCAGAAACCAAAATGTACTTAATGAGATAATGAACTAGTTTAATGGAAAGCATTTTTAAGATACAAAAACAGAACTGAACAATCTAGAAAAATTGAATTTTTAGGTCGAGCATCAGCGATGACCTGTTGTATGTCTCTATGTTACTTTGACATACCCACCCATTGCTATTGGCTGTTAGCTGCAATATTCAGAAATGCGTGTTTCTTATTGGTGCATTTCTGTTAAAGTCCCTCCTTTGTGTGTTTAGATCTCTTTCCGGCGATTTCATTCAGAGAGAATTTTGGTCGGCCATCACACAGTACAGGGTGGGATGGCCTCTCTTCCCTCCTCCATCTGTTTTGCAGTCTTATACAGTGCGAACTGGACCTGAAGGTCACCAGTTCAGGACACATTCATTATTTAATAGGCACTGGTAGATTTAGCGATTTGCTCAGAATAACAGTATATTCACAATGACTTATTTTATTGAGCTGGGTCCGACTGTAGCTCTGCAGTGCAGTGCTGCTCACAGCCATGGCTGGTTTAACATATAGTGCAGCCCGCCATGTTTCATCACACAGCATGGCCGGCGGCTTTGTTTATGTACGCTGCAAATTCAAGGTTTGTGGGTGCCTTTGTTTGAACATACTCCCCAGACTCATCCTCGGCATCCCTCAACACGAACATATCACCCAACACCTCTGGAACCTCCACTGGCTCCCCGTCGAGAAGAGAATCACTTTCAAGAAACCCACCCACACCTACAAATGCCTCCACAACACAGACCCCGATACCTGAAAGAGAGAATCTCCTTTCAGGTACCCAAAAGAAACCTCAGATCCACCAACCTCGCCCTCGCCAAAACACCACGCATCCACAGAACCAGAACAGGAGGAAGAGCCATCTCCTACATCGCAGCCAAGACCTGGAATGAGCTCCCGATCAACATCAGACGCAGCCGCTCCCTGACCGTCTTCAGGAAGACACTCAAGATCTGGCTATTCGACTGAACGGAGCTGCCTACCCCCTTCCACTCCCCCCCACCCAGAACCTTGAGACCCTCATGGGTGAGTAGTGCGCTTACAATTCCCTGATTGATTAATTGACATACGGTGAAACCCCGCCGCGCTTTATCACACAGCATGGCCGTGCGGCATTCTTCATTTATTGATGCCGCTTTCACTTTAAAATTCACCTTTTGCGGAAGCTTTCTTTTGAGCATACAGGACGGACATAATGCTTCCTCGGGAGTCTTCCCTTAGATCCCGGTACCAGACAATGAGCTCCGCAGCAAATTAAATAGATCAGCAACGACAGTCTGGAGATCCAAAGGAACAATGGAGGCGTGGGTCAAGTGACAGGTTTGGTTTCTATTCCTCCTCCCTAGACTCTAAGCTGCCTTCCCAGAGAATTGTGTGACTTGTGGTCCACAAGTAACAACACTTGGCTGTTGGAAGTTTTAGATCCTGCCTTTGGCTGGGTGATCTGTCTTTAAAGTCATGGCATTTTATGGAAGGTTAACATTTGAATCACTGAGTCAATGGTTCCTGGACTGGCTTCTTCCTTTCCCCCACTGAGCTCTTCTCTAAATAAAGGATTGACATAGGCTCCTCAGTCGCTGCATGGTGGCCATCTTGTTATTGTGGAATCTCTCGTATTTCTTTGAAACTTCAATACAAGATGGCTGCTGTGCATGCCTGCACATACGGCAGCCATTTTGTAATGGAGCTTTGAAAAGATAAGAAATTCCATTCCAAGATGGCTTCCATGCATGAAGAGATTCTGTTTGTATGGTTGATTTGATGCAACTGAACTGGAGCTGGGCTGACAGCTGCAGGCTGTATCAATGAATGATTGAGAGTTGGCCTTTGACAGTATTTTGGACTTTGTCAGAAGAGAAGTAGCTTGTGAGGCTATGGTCTAGATTACCTTAGTTTATGGTGGTACCATGCCATCTGGTTTCAGAACTTCGGGGTATCAAATAATTTGGTGAATATATGAGTATTGGCTCATGACCGTTCCCTTTTCATTCAAAATGACGTGATCAAATCTGCTATAGGTATAATATGTTCCAGAATTAATCAGCTAAAGGCATTAAATAGGCAAATATATTTGACCTATTAACCCCATTGGTGTCACATATAATTCCGAAACTAATAAATCAAATTTGGACCTTGACAAATGTGTGTCTATGTAAAGAATCAGAAGAGGACAGTTGGTCCGGGATTTGATACACAACTTAACAGCTTTAGGCGTAGAGTTTCTAGGTTATGGTCAATTTCTTGAAAATACATTTACCACCCCCCTAATTATGCAGTGGATCAAGAGATTTTGAAGCACCATGCTTGATTAGTTAATTTAAAGATCATATCTTTGAATATTTGCGGGTGTAAATTAAATTTAGAGGACAGAGAATTGTTGTCTACTAAACTGTAAGATATTAGATTATTAAACTATGGACGATGGCAGATTTAGTCTCGCTATGAGCTTTAGCTCAGATACCACAAAGTCAAAGATCTTCTTCATATGAAGAAGGCAGGTTTCTTTGATGAATCCTGGGCTTACCCTTTGTTAATTTGTGTGAGTAGAAAGGCATTCTTCAGACAGTGAAAATTGTATGAACAGCAATATCAAAACAACAGTACAGTTATGTAGTAAACAAGATACAGTTCTTAGACCACTTAGTTTAAAAGAGCAAACTTTAATAATGAAAATGACACAAAATGAAGTAAATGTACAACTGTGATTACAGATCAAGTAGGATACTTTTGAAATCATAAGGTGACTCGGGAAGTAAAAGGCTTAACACACCAATTAGCTTGGTCTGATTTGTTATAATACACAAGGATACCAATGGTGTCCTGGCACCCAGAACCACATAAGTAGAACAGGTGTAAGAAGAGGGCAGATATACTAGAAACGATAGAGAAAATGAGGAATCTGTCTCAAAGCCAGGGGTAGTGGATCCCATAGTTTGGTCTCAAAAATCTGAAAAACTGGTCACCTTTCAGGTATTTTTGTTAATGGTGTGTATTTGCATCAGCATCAGCAGCTGAATCTCAGAGTGCAAGGATGTATGCACCTTTGTTAACCCCTTGTATGCTGATGCCGGAACCGCTCCGTCATCAGCTACGGTGGCGCTGTGCTGATGACGGAGCGGTTCCGTCATGGCCCGCCCGCCGCTCATGCGCGGCGCGAATTCCGTGCGTTCTAATGAGCGGGCGGGGCCATGACGGAACCGCTCCGTCATAAGCACAGCGCAACCGACGCTGGTGACGGAGCGGTTCCGTCACCAGCATGCGCCCGCCGCTCTTCCGCCCCGGCTCCTTAGCACTGCGGCGGAATAGCCACCGCAGTGAAGGGGTTAAAGTAGTTGCACAGTACCTATCCAAATTAAACTTTATGTATGTGGCATAGGTATATAAGGGATTTAAACTGAATTATTTGCTCCAATGGTAGGTAACCAGTGGAGTTTTCTTCATAGTTTGATTACATGCATATTTCATAATGAGAACTGCTGTATTCCGTACTCTTTAAAGCTTAGTCAGTAGAGTTGAGCAGTGACCTAGCTTAAGGTCTTTAAACTATGCTTAGGTTTAAACAATAGTGTCATGAGTCTTTTGCAGAAATTACTGAAGCACTTCTTTTAACAATGTGATATATAGGAGATAGTGATGCAGACTGATGATATGAGAGCACAAGGACATTTCACTGTCAAAAATGACTATCTGAGATTTTGTTATTAGTTATCGAGTATGTGGGTGTGCCCATGTGGATGGATCATTATGCATCTTCCCATCAGTTTTTACGTTCACCTACAATAATCAATTAGGTTTTATCTGCATGAACCTTTAGAAAATTATATGTCATCTATCGCTGAATTAACTTCAAAACTCATGGAGAAAGGCTATGGCAGAATTTGACTGCTAGTCAAGACAGACAATAATCTGAGTGGCATCTGCATACAAGAAAGGCTTCAGCCAAAGGACTTAATCAATGTATCCAGAGGGCATACACTCATGTTGAAAAGCAGTGTGTGCAAAGATGATGTCTGGGGCACGCCCACTGCCAATACTGTGCCTTCTGAAAAAAACAAATTAACTTGATTTTGTGGATCCTTCAATCAAAACAAGATTAAATCCACTTAAAAACCATGCTCTCTATGCTGGCCTCATCCAGTCAGTTAATTAGTATGTTATGATCAACCATATCAAAGGCCACAGAGAGATCTAAAAGGATCACTGCTACTAAAAAACCCTCATCAGGGATGGATCTAAATTATTTAATGGCCAGAAGATTAGGAGATTCTGTATCTTTTCGCAGTCGGCACCCTAACTGCCCATCATCAAGGATATTATTCTCTCCATAATCTAAGAGTTGCTTAGCCTCTGATGTCTCAAAGGTTTTAACTAAAGCGTGGAGAAGCGTGGTGGGGCAATAGTTGGCACTATGTTTTTCCCAACAAGATTGCTTTTCTCTACAAGCAGAGTATGCGGCACCATTCTAGAAGACAAGGAACTCCTCTATAGTATTTACTAATGATGGAATAAACTGTTGTCAAATACGTGTTAGAAAAGGATCCAGTGAAGAGCCTGACCTCCACTAAAGATGCCTCTACTCACTGTTTATCAGGTTTGCTAAATGTCAGCCAAACCTGCAGGAGAATCAGTCGCAAAAATATCTTATTGAATAGGTTTAAGCACTGCTTGGGCTGAGAAAGTGTCTGCATACATATTATAATTGAAAATAATTGAAAGTTTATTGCAGAAGTCTTGCGTAAGAAAGGTAGTTTTCACGGTGCAATCTGGGTCAAAGAAAGACTTTAGTCCATCTGCCTTTTCTAATTCTTCGATGTGGAAGTGTGACTCTGACTAACTAACTATTAATAACTTGTAGACTTTTGATTATATATATATATATATATATATATATATATATATATATATATATATATATATATATATATATATATATATATATATATATATATATAATTAGGTCTTTTTCATGTTATGATCGATGCTATCATTATTCTTTTTGTCTTGTTCTTAATTTTTTGCCTTCAAAATACTCATTAAACCAAATATTTTGAGCACAGGCTGATCTGGTTCTTGTTTGTTTCACTTGCACACGGAGATAAAGAATATCTCGGATTACAATATTAAGGCTCTCCACACTGGAATTTTATATCAGAGAAAGAGAATGACTTTGTTTGTTTCCTCCAAGGTGACACAGCACCCAGCGACAATGTCTGACTTTCCTGCTCATGCCTGGAAGAGAGTTGCAGCTGACTTCTTTGGGCCGGTTGGAAATGGACACTATCGTATGGTAGTCCTCAATGAATATTTGCGCTTTCCTTTGGTGGAGGACTTATCTTCGAAAACCCATGAAAAAGTCAAAGAATGACTTGATGACATCTTTGCAACCTGGGGCTTCGTTAAAATCCTTAAATCTGACAATGGCCTACCCTTCAACAGAAAAGAGTTCAAAGAATTTCTTGCCCGACTCAATGTCAAACACCAAAAGAGTACACCCCTCTGTAGGAATCGGGCTCTTTTTACACATTGTACCTCTTTTTTATCCACTATATAGAGTACAGGCAAATTCCAAGACAAATTACCACAAAATGAGAGCATTTGGGGTGTCATTTCTGCTGCTGTTGTGTTGGCAGGCAGCTAGGCATATCAGAGGGTAGTGCTAAGCATTAATTGCATACACAAAAGCAGTAAATGAGACATACACTCAATAAAGAAATCCGACACCAATTTATAAAAATAACACACTTTTATATGAATTTAGATACTAAGATCATCGGAATCAGGTAAGTACTTTTCGAGTTATGAATTTTAACAGTTTACAAAAGTTGACAGTGACATTTTTGGGAGCGGTAATGTTATCCTATGGCGGGGGGAGGACATGTATTGCATTCGGGTACTTAACAGCAACTTACAGGACTGTTCTCAATGACTTAAGGTATGTATGGGGCAAGGCAACAGGTCATCTCTGGAGGCTCTGATGCATCTGAGTGCAGAGGTGTGTCACGGCATTGGGTTTCCCATTCACGTCAATGGGGAATGTCTGGTTGGAAAGGGGCTGCAAGCTCGGACTGGGGAACCCACAGGGTGCTCGACCCTTGAGATCCTCAGGCATGTGGGGACACCTTTGGTGCACTTCTCCTTGGGCTGTGGGGCTCAGGTGCAGTGGTGTCTTTTGGCATCTGGTTCGGTGCTGTGGTCTCTTGCGGTTTGAGCGGGCCTGTTGAAACAAGCTGCAGGTGGTAACCTGAAGTCTAGTCTTGGCAAACGCAAGGGTGGGCTTAGCTCTTGTGGGCCTCCGGACCCCATTGGCATTGTCACCCCCCTTGGACTCAGGTTTTGGAGCGTGGGTGCAGACGTGTTTTGAAGAGTCGGTGGTGAATGTCACTATCTCACTCTTTGCCTTTGTTTCTGTTGCATAGGGGCAAACAGAACAGCTGTGTCACTCTCTATGTGGGTCTCACTGTCCCTGAAGTCCCTCGACGTGCAGGTCAGTCTTCCGCAGTGTTGGTGTCCGGGCTGGACACAACAAGTCTTGGTTGCTGCAAGGGGTCCAGTACCCCAGGTATTGGTACTGTGCAGCTTCGGTCTGTCCTGGTGTCCCCACACTTGGAGGGAGGACAGATCTGACCAGTGGGAGCACTGCTACTTCTTCCTGGATGGTTGCTGCTTTGGCAGTCCCCATAGGCGGCAGGTTGGTGTACTGGGTCTTGTTTCTTTGGTGCCTGCGGCTGCAGGGTGGTAGCTCCTCTACTCCAAGAAACCCAGAGGGATGCCAGTGCTTTGGCTATTGGCAAAGCACTGGCAGCCCTCCGGGTTTCTTGGAGTCTGCACAATGACAGGCCGAGTCGGTTGCTCCATCAGGGTTGGGTGCAGAAAGCAGCCTGAAAGGGTTGGCGCCAAATCAGTCGTGCTCCTAAGGTTCTCAAGTCAGCAGTCTTCTTCTTTGTCCATTTCCTCTTTTTCTCCATCGAAATTTGAAGTCCTAGTATCGGGGGTCAATAACATCCTCAATTATGGGCATAAGGGGAGTGAGGAGTATTAGCTACTTACCCCTGGGGTCACTACACAACCTAGATGATCACTTCCTTTAGGGAGTGGGCATCACCTTGTTCCAGAATTCCTAATTCCACCACACACAAGATGGTGGAATTTCTAATTTAGTGTTCACTTCAAACTGGTCACCTGAGAGTTAGGTCCAGCTTGGCAGTGTAAAACATCTCCTGCATAGCTAATTTTCCCACCTGTCCTGGTGCCAGATGGGACCAAGGCGGGGGTGGCATTCCCCTGTCTAGTGAAGCCTTGGGTCACTCATCAAAGGCGGCAGAGGCCTTTGAAGAGAGGTAATAACACCTCTCTCCAGAGCAGGCATTGTTCCTTACCTCCTGAGAGCAAGGACTCTCACCCCTGGGGATCAGAAACTTGTCTGTGGCGGCAGGTTGGACAGGACCAGCCAACCAGAACACTAGAGGTTTAGTACCTGTCAGGGGGTACCTTTATTCTCGGTGGCATGTATTAATACATCCAACACTAGAATAAGTGTGGGTTTATTACGTGTTTGATAACAACCACCGTAGGTTTCAGTGAAGCCATTATGTAGCTGAGAAGCTCATTTTGACCAGTGCCCAGTACATACCTTAAGATGGCTTTCTTGTTCACTTTTACTGTCTGTAATTGGGCAGACACAGGGGCATTCTGCTCTGGCAGATATGTCCTCACATGTAATATAATGCACCCTGTCTTAGGGATGTAAGGCCTGCTGTAGGGGTGACTTAAAAATATTACATGCAGTGTTAGGGGACATGGCACACAAGTGTGTGCTATGTTTAGTTTTCACTGTTTGGAGAACCTTGTCATGCAGCCTGTAGTGGCAGTCTGTATGTGTTTGGTTCCGGGTCCCTTAGAGTTGGCACAAGATGTACTGCAGCTCTTAGGAACCGTAGTTAGTATCTGTGCCCTAGGTACCAGAGTTAACTCTTACTAGGGACTTACAGAGATGCTAAAGGCCTTGTTCCCTTGGGGATCAAGTGACCAGTTGTCTTGTTTTGGGGAAAGAACACTGGCACTGGGGACTTGGGTTAGCAGGAACCCAGTGCACTTCAGTCAAAGTTGCATCAAATACCAGGCAAAAAGTGGGGAGACTACGACAACAAAAACCCAGTTTCCTTCACCCTCTGGCCCCAAGTGAATAGTAGTTGACCGATTCATGGGCACCCTCACGAGGGTCATTCAACAAACATCCATGGAGGGAATCCATCTCAACCAAGCCATGTGCCAGGCCCTCAAGTCTTATCAATCAACTCCTCACTTCACAACTGGTGAGAGTCCAGCCACCTTGCTATTTAGGAGAGCCTTCAGAACAAAACTACCTAAATGGACCCTGGATCGATCAGTGAGTGCTCACAAGGTTTGAGACACCGAAGCGACTCAGGAAAGGAAAATGAAAACATATGCATATCAGCTTCCCCATGCTCAGTTGACAGTCTTGGACAAAGGAGACTGGGTACTAATTAAACAGAGACAGAAACGGAAACACTCTCTTTTTGCTGCTGATACTTTGAGGGGCGTAGTGTGCACAGGGCATATGGTGACAGCACATCATCCCGGAAAGACCATCACACTATAAACACCTACCTCGACAGTTATCGACTCCTCAAACCACGTGTGAGGCAACACTGCCTGCTTATCTAGCCTGCCAGATCAAGGTGGACCTAAAAAACCTCAGATCTCCCAGTTAAACAGAGAAGTGCAAGCGCCTCGCCTACTAATTGAGGAGAAGTGTTTTTTAATTGTACCTGCCACCTTTTTATTTAACAAAAGGGGTGATGTAAGAGATTGATGTTATATGCACTAGAACCTTTGTGGTTCTCGGTGAACTCTGAACAGGAACTACATAATATGTGGGGAGTTGTTAGTCTCTGGTCAATGGAAAGTATGATGTAATGCACAGTGTGAGTGTATGCTGAAGAATAAAGTAATGCTTGAACGCAGCTCCCATGTGGCATAATTGTTCTGCATGCTCCTGGGCTGGGGAAGACGCTCCCCCACCTGTTGTGCGATGGAGTCCTGCATTTTTTCATGTATTATCATGATTTCCAAATAAGGACAGCGACAGCACTAAAACAAACCAAAGCTCCAATTGATTGTTTTAAAAGTGGAGATTTTCAGAAAATGCAGTCCTTTAAAAACAAAAAGCCTTCTTTTACATCAGTCCTCAGGTTCCAGTTGAGAAAGGGTTTTTTGCCCCAGGTAGTCCAATCAGTAAAGACAAAGGCTCACTCATCACTTATCTTGCTGTGTTTTTTATTCTGAAAAGAAGTTGCTGTCTCTATACCTTGAATCTTTCACAGCTTTCCCCTAATAACAGAAGTGCTCCTACAGGCAAACTTCTCCTATTCACACTGAGCATCCTTTTTGTTCTTGCGAGTCAATAATGAACCAACCAGTTTTGCTCACCCTCAGAGAAGACTTTCAGGCCCACATATCAAAGTTGAAGCAGAAATCATCATAGCTCAGTCTTTCTTCCAAACAGACAGACATTCTTCCAAATAGGTTTATATTCTTTCATTGCAGCTTCAAGCGGATCTTTTCTTGACAGTGCTGGCTATAGTTTTTAGATGTTAGTTCAACTGTGAGTGGATAATCTTCCTAAATACATCAAAGAGGAATAATTACCCATCTACCTCCTACCTTTTGTAGCAAAATATCCAGTTCCTGTCAAAGCAAAGTAAAAGTAAGCCCAAAAAGCTTTGTTTTACATTTTTCTAAACTGGCAGAACTGAGCCAGGCCAACAATTCCCCCCTCTCTCTCTGTAACTCACCCCAAAGCCAATATTCTCCATTTCGTCTATAATCAAACCAGAAAGCCATTCCTCCTGTACACATATGCATATCTCCACCTGAGATTAGTGGCTACTCCAGGTATGCAAGATCCCTTCCCTTCAAAGAAGCCAAGTGTCATGAGATTCTTCTGACGGGCAGCAAAAAGAAAGAAAGGCATTGAGTGGCAAGAAGGTTTTGCTTATGGTAACTGTGATCAGTCACAATGGGCCACCTGTCCCTGGACGGCATCAGGTTTTGGAGGAAAACAAAATGAACTCGTAAGCCAAAGAAGCACAGACTCTTGGTAAGGTTTACGCCATTGGCACAGTATGGTTATTATAAAGGACAGAAAATATGATCATGTATTTAAGTCACATTTGCAGCAAAATCCATGTGAAGTAATTATTTTTATTCTCCTTAATTACATACTGCAATAAAGACTTTTGTATCTATAGTCTAAAAGAAGATAGAGATAAATCGGTTTTAGCAATTATGCTAATAGTTTAAATACATTACCCTGGCTGCAGCCACACTTGTAATATAGCACTTAAGTTCACTTTATCTTTATTACATTTGTAATTTTATACTAGAGCATTCTTGGAATTGAACTTTTAAACAGCTGTTTGACCCACTTGAAAATTAATGAACAAAATATTAAACAGGAGGAGGAACTTGTAAAAGCTATTTCTGTTTTTGGGAAAAACACCTGCAGCTAGGGCATATTTGTCTGTGACGCCAGTAAGTCAAATTATTGGATGGATGTTTTATTTCCTCCACACCATTAAGAAGTGGATATTGCTTTATTAAATGCACTTGCACAACTTGTCTCTGAGGTACACGCATCCTTGCTAATACTTCAGAGTGATCCTGATAGGTTCCCTGAGGAAATACACTGGATTCTTAGTGAGATAGATATTGAACCGAGGTCTTTTCGAAAAAATCGCTTGGATGACTTGTAAAAAGATTGCATTACTGTATCTGGGCTGGACAACTATTTTTTTAAGATACATTTTTCTGGGGATATGCTTGCAAGAGGCACTTAAATGCATCATGACTTCCACTCTCTATTTGACGATGCTTTTCTATTGTGGGGATGAAGCAGGGCACACAAGTTTAGGGTCCCAGATTGATCATAGACTTGACAGTGAGGATTTCCCTGAAATCATAGCAATGAGGGCAGTTATCTAGTACCCATAATATTCTATGAATTCTTTGGTGCAAGCTAAAAAGAAAGATCACAAGGGCAATGAATATGAATAATTTAAGATAGACTGAAAATTGCCTGGTAGGGAATTTTAGATATGGAGAAGATACAATATTATAGGCCAAAACCACATTATAGTTGACACAAGAAGCATATAGTTGCCCATAAGATTAAGTAAGAATAGATGTTTAACAAGGATACTCGTTCTGTGATGAAGTGTGTTTATGGTAATGCAAATCAACAGAACAAAACGGAGCATAATAGAGAAAGAATAATAATGAGAATAAGGAGCAAAAATGCTAAACTTTTTTTTGAAAAAAGAAATATCAAACATATTTTGTTATGAAATGTCCTTGGAGATCCCTGAAAATAATATCCAGCAACATATTTGACTATGCAAAATCTCTTTGGGTTTGAAAGAATTGAAAATAGTCCATTTATGCTAAATATTTTGCTCCAGGTGAGTAGATGGGAATAATCCCTAAAAAAAGTTAGTCTTTAGGTAAACCAATTTAAAGAAATGAGCTCTAAATTCCTTGAGAGGGGAACTGGCTGGCAGTGTAAATATTTTATAGATAGTACTCTAAGCCTTTCTTAAATGAAATAGGATACCCTGTAATTGTTGAGAAGGAAGGATAAACCTTATCCACAATAAAGGCTTTTTGGATGACTCTTCTAATTGCAGATCAATAACAGTGTTAGATATACCCTAAAAAGATTTTCACAAAGCTAATTCTAAACTATTTCCAGGGCTCAGTACTGGAAGGTTTGCCCCCAAACCATACAGGATTTTGTAGAACAAAATTAATAATGCATTATTGCTTCTCATTGTTCTTACTGGTATACAATGATGTTTCAGTCAGAAAATTGTGTTGCATATTCAGTTTCTCAGAAGTTCTCTGTAGCCCTAAAGTCTTCTATTGCTGACCCAGTGGGAACCAGTTTACCATCAAATTGCAAGGTAACAGGCAAATTAAAGTGAGGCAAGGATGCATGCAAATTTTATGGCAAGACCGGAGGCTCCTATTATGCATTCTAATCTTGCATTTATTACAATAGCAGCCAAATAAGTGAAAAACTACAGTTCCCAGAGGGCCAGGCGAGAACTGGGCCATGGGAACGAGAAAAAACGTTAGTACAGTGACCAATCAGCACCATGTAAACAGATAAGAGACCACACTGAACTGCGCAGCTTCCTCTTTTCTTGCTGCTCGCAGTCAGATAAGTGCTCTCTTATCTTTGCTCCCAGTTTGATATTATTGCCGTTATTGTTATTCTATTGGCTTATTTGTTTACAGTGGTATTCCGCTTTTTTGCGTTTTTTCCGTCGCGCTGCGGGGCGCTTGCCTTTCGCGCTTCACGCGCTTCATTTTCTGACCGCTCTCGGTCTTTCAGCTGTTCCCTCCTCCCCTTCGCTCTCGTTGCCGGTGGTTTCGCCCGGCTCTGTTACCTCGGGCTGCTCGCGCGTCTCCTTACCTCCGTTGCTGTTTTCTACACGACGCTTCGGAGCTTCTGCCTCAGCCCGGTTTGGTGTTCCTCTATCAACCTTCGCTCGCATTAAGCCCGCCCCGCACACGCCCACAGTGCTTTTCCCTGCTTAGTTAACCCTTTCCTGCCACTGTTACCTCTCCTTCCACAGCTTTCATGGACCGTGATAGTTCCTCAGAAGAAGTCCCCTCCAAGGAGGATAGTGGGTCTTTTAAACAAGATTTAAGTAATTTTATCAATAATTCTGTGGAGAATGCTGTGGAATTATCTATGAAACGTATGTCTAAGACCATGGAGAATTCTATGCTCAGCCTTCTGTCCAAGGCTTTGGCCCATTCTGCAGGGGATAGCAGAAAACATAAGGTGGACCACTCTGCTCCCGTGCATGTTTCCAAAAAGTCATCTTTGTTGATGGGCGAGTCTTTCTCGCATATGACTGAGGACGTTGTGCCTCCCAGGCCTCCTATTATGGAGGGGTTTGTTGGTTCCGAGGACAAGAAAAAGCAAAAGATTAAGCACGCAGAGTCACCAATCAAAAAATTGGCTATTTCCACCGTCTTGGACACAGACGATGATATGGCTGATGCTGACGACTTATTTGATGTATTTGATGTGGCTGACCCCCCTCCCCCCCCTCCCAAACTTTCAAAGTCAGATGCTTTTACGTTTGAGCCTGTTTATGACTCTGAGGGTCTCCCCATGTTCGACCCTTCCTCCATCCGCCACCCTAATTCAACTGAATGGCTTCCCTCACACCACGTGAGCGAATATATTTCGGCCCGTTTGCGCCTTCCTCTGGAGACTGCTGTGCGGTCTAGGCTCAAATCTGAGTGTCCCAAGCCCTCTTTGCCCGAAAAAATCCCCCAAGTTCTTTCTATCGATCAACCTCTCCTCACCTTTTTCTCCAAGTTTGGCAAGGAACCCCGTAAAGGGGTAGACAAGGAGTGGTCCTCCCGTCAGGAAAAGGAGTTGGATGTGGTAGGTCCTCTGGCCCATATTTTGGACATGGCGGAATCCGCCCGCCTAGAAGGTTTAGATCTCTCTGCAGAAGACATCTCCATGTGGGCCCAACGGGCTTTCTGTCTCTTAGGCAACGCCAACTCGGCCATTACCCATGAACAACGCAAGGGACTTTTGATTAAGCAGGATCCCAAACTCGCCAATCTCGCCCCCAGGGATCCTGGTCCCAAAGCAAATGGTCTCCTCTTCGGCGACAACTTGGTCCAAGACCTTAGCAGGTTCGTTTTGACCTTCGCCTCTCTTGACAAGGCGCAGCAATCTATTAAGAAGGTTTTTGCCCCTCGTGTTTTTGGACGGGCCGGACGGGGCAGGGGTCGCTCTTCCGGCCGTCCCTACAATCAAGGCTCCAGAGGCTCCTTCAACTCCTCCCAAGACTACAAGCCTCAATTCTACCCACAACGAGGCCGTGGCTTCCGAGGTGGAGGACAAAAAACCTACCGCAATTCCAACTCCAACCAGCAAGGTAAGCCTTTCATCTTCCCCTCCTGTAGGGGGCTGTCTAAAATTGTTTCTGTCAAAATGGCGCACCATAAGTTCAGACCCCTGGGTTCTCAGCACTGTTCAAGGCTACCTAATAGAGTTCTCTTCTCCTCCTCTCCAAACCTCCTTCCCAACCCCCCTAGTTTTCTCCTCCCATATGGCCGATTTAATCTCAAACGAGATTCTTTTTCTGCTTCAAAAGCAGGCCATCCAGATTTTTCCCTACGACTCTTCCGGCTTTCTAAGCTCCATTTTTCTAGTTCAAAAGTAAAACAAGAAACTACGTCCTGTCATCAACCTAAAGTGGTTCAACCAGTTTGTGATATATCGGCATTTCAAGATGGAGACGATTCTCCACTTACGGGACACTCTTCGTCCCAAAGATTGGATGGTTCGTTTGGACCTTCAGGACGCTATTCTCTCGGTTATTATTCACCAATCCCATTGGAAGTTTCTTCAGTTTCAATGGTCAGGAGTGACCTACTGCTTTACCGCTCTCCCCTTTGGTCTTTCATCCGCACCTTGGTGCTTCACAAAACTTCTGAAGCCAGTGGTTGCCTTTTTCCGCTCTCTCGGAATAAGACTTATCTACTTGGACGATATTCTGATCCTGAATTCCGACAGACTCTCTCTTCTGTCCAATCTTCGGACCACTCAGTCTCTCCTTCTGGAATTGGGCTTTCTTGTCAACACGGAGAAGTCTTCCTTGACTCCGTCCCAGAACATGGAGTTCCTGGGATTCCTTGTGGACTCGGTGGCCGCTTCCCTCCGTCTTCCCCTCTCCAAAGTTTCCGGAATCAAAGCGGAAATTGCTTCTGTCCTCCAGTCGTCCCTTCTGTCCCTCAGGTCCCTGTCCAGGATCGTTGGTCTTCTCTCCTCCTCCATTTAGGCCATATTTCCAGGTCCCCTCCATTACCGCGCTCTTCAGCGCCTAAAAATTCAGACATCTTCGTCAGGGCCTCGCCTACGCAGATCTCGTCGCCCTGGACTCCGAGTCCCGCACCGAGCTGCAATGGTGGATAGACCATTTAGATGCGTGGAATGGGCGCACTATCTTCGCCACTGCCCCAGATCTTGTATTAGAATCCGATGCAAGCCTGTGGTCCAATCTCGACTGGCGGTACATGGTCATCAGAGGAGTCCAAGTGGCACATCAACTGTTTAGAGATGCTTGCAGGTTCCTTTGCGATCCAAAGCCTTTCCAAAGACAGAATCAAATGTTCCATCCTCCTGCGCATGGACAATGTTTCTGTGGTTCGCTATATCAATCATCTTGGCGGGGCCAAGTCCAAGCCTCTGGCGGATTTAGCGAAAAGTCTGTGGGAATTCTGCCTAGTCCATCAGTTCTCCTTAACAGCAGAATACCTTCCCGGAAATTTCAATTCTGTAGCGGATTGGCACTCAAGGTTTCTCCACGATTCCAGCGATTGGAACCTTTGTCCCTCCGTTTTTCTTTCTCTATCTCACAAATGGGGTCCCTTCTCGATAGATCTCTTTGCTTCCCGCCTCAACTGTCAATTGCCCCAGTTCTTCAGTTGGCGGCCGGACCCCCTGGCCTTAGCTACGGATGCTTTTCTTCAGGATTGGTCTCGTCACCTCAATTATGCTTTTCCTCCTTTCCTCGTGATCAACAGAGTCCTGTCTCGAGTTCGTCGCCAGTCCACTACTCTGGTACTGGTTGCCCCCTTTTGGCAAGCTCAGATTTGGTTCCCCTCCTTGCTGGAGATGGCAATAGACTTTCCCGTTCTCCTTCCATCTTTCGACGATCTCCTCCTCAATCCCCAGGGCCTTCGTCACAATCTCATTCTGGACAACTCCTTGATCCTATCGGCCTGGAAAGTTTCCGGCCTCCCCCTTCTAACATCCTCCTTTCGCAAGAGGCTGCTCTCTTCATCAACCAGGCCTGGGCCCCTGGAACTTTCAAAGCATACAAATCCGCTTGGTCTCTTTGGGCAAGCTGGTGTTTGGAAAGGAATATCGATCCCCTTTCAGCCCCTCTAAATTTCATAATCAATTTTCTGGCTTCTGAGGCTAGTGCCCGTAAGGCCGATCGTACAGTTAACCTATACCGTTCTGCAATTTCTCTCAACCATGTTCAGATCGACGGCAAACCAGTTGGCACTCATCCCCTGATCTGTCGCCTCCTCAAGGGTGTCCGATGTGCTAAACCTCCGTTGGCTAAGTATACTTTTTTGTGGGATGTTTCTGTAGTCCTTAAACTGTTCATGAATTGGCCCGTTAACTCTGCCTTGTCTCTCAAAATGTTATCGGCAAAATTAACCACGTTACTTTGTTTAATTTCGATTAAAAGAGTTTCTGATGTTAGAGCTTTAGATGTTTCTTCTAGACAGTTTTCTCCTACAGGTCTTTAGTTCCAGATACGCAGAAGAACTAAGACTAATTTGGATTCTGTGTTTTATCCTTATTTTCCTGACCAACCACAACTTTGTGTGGGACAGTGTTTGAAAGTAAATGAACAAAAGACAGCTGATGTCAGAGCGTCCTCCTGTTCCCAACTTCTTATTTCATTTTGCAAACCCCACCTTCCCGTCTCTTCCCCTACCCTCGCCAGGTGGGTTTGTTGGGTCATGTCTCTTGCCGGTATTGACGTCTCCATTTTTCGGAGCGCATTCGGCCTGGGGAGCCATGGCCTCTAAGGCCTTTTGGTCCGGCTCCTGCCTGGAGGACATCCTGAGATCAGCAGATTGGTCCAACGACAGTATTTTTCGCATGTTCTATTGTAAACCTGTTCATTCTGTTGCTTCTGATGTTATTAATATGCTTTAAACAAGCATAATAGGAGCCTCCGGTCTTGCCATAAAATGTCGATTTTCCTAGTTATCAGGACGGAAAGTCTTAATTTTATTAAAGACACGGAGGCGAGTATTATTCCGCCGCTACACTTCTAATCTGTGTTCTCCCTCCCTACAGCGAATCCGGCCTTGCCACCTGCTTCATCATAGGAGGTCTTCTCTCCGTCGACTTCTCCATCATGGACTTCTTCAGCTCTCCCGCCTTCTTCTCCAGACGTTCAATTTGGACTTTGGCCTTGGCTCCCCGTGGTTCAAGATGTCTGCTGCTGGACTCTGGCTGTTTCTATTGTTATGGCTATTTTTCCTTTGTTCTCTGATGTTATCTGACCAGCTCGTCAGCGAAAAGAGGAAGCTGCGCAGTTCAGTGTGGTCTCTTATCTGTTTACATGGTGCTGATTGGTCACTGTACTACCGTTTCTTCTTGTTCCCATGGCCCAGTTCTCACCTGGCCCTCTGGGAACTGTAGTTTTTCACTTATTTGGCTGCTATTGTAATAAATGCAAGATTAGAATGCATAATACTCGCCTCCGTGTCTTTAATAAAATTAAGACTTTCCGTCATGATAACTAGGAAATTCTACATTATCATCCACTGTGGTAAATCTATCTTCAGAGCAAAATCGAATTGGCTTGAGTAACCCAACTGCAAACATGTGCTGCCACTTCTCGTCTAGAGAACCATGGGACCCACTTCACTCAAATGGATAGAAATCAAACTTAAGACAAGTCAAATTCAAACACATCTGCATCTCCTTGTGGTATCTAGGTTAGGGCATCTTTTAAGTCACCCCTTAAGCCTCTATAAAGTAGGGGTAATCGTTTTGTCTCTGGACGTTTGGTTTCCACCACCAGCCTTTTGTCTCTGGCCATGCAGTTTTCAACACCAGCCTATTAAACGTGCCTGGTACATCAAGAGAGCCTTATCATCTTGTTTTAGTTCTAAAGGTCAGAATCAGTGGGCTTCAGTCTGTAAAAAAAACCTTCTAGCATTTCATAACAAAGGCTGTGTAATCTTAGAACACTGGGTCCTTCTGACTAATTAGCAGCATCAACCACTATGCTACTTCTTCACGAAGGTAAGAAAAAAGAAACACCACTTTTAACTCATCATCTGGGAATATTAAAGCGGACATAAAACAATTCAGGCTGCAGTGTTACAAGAATGCTTGCACCTTTGTATCACTTTACCTCTCAAGGCGAAGGGGGGCATACTGGTATATTTGGCTGCGTGTATACGATCTGTCAGTGTTTGTATATCGGAAGTAGATTTAACCAAGCTAGTTGCTTGCGCTGTGGAGGCTGTGGTAGTAGGTGATGGCATAAGTAAAGGCACAGAGTGGGAATACAAACTATCATTTGCATTCCCTAAAGAAGAGGCTTTTAGCATAGTTGCTTTCTCCTGTTTAAGGGAACAATCTTGAGTTTTTGACATGGTTAGTTCCTTCAGAATAGCCTACAAATGCTCTTCCAATGCCTGGAAAGCAAACCCATCAGCCAATTTACACCTCATCAACTTAAGAGTTCTCGGCCAATAGTTCCGATGCCACCTTCCAGTATGAATGCGGTCACAGTTCACATTTCGCTCACATGACCTTCTTAGGCTACCAAGTTCATGAATCTGCTAAGGATTGAGCCATCAGTGAATTATTTTTATTGCAGGCAATTCATACAGGAGACACTGAATTTAAAAGGCACGGTTAGACACTTTCTTCGACATGTTTAGCACACAACACATCATCCTTGACAGGCAAGCAGACAACTCCAGCCCAACATTTCTCCTAGCTGGCATGTGTATAAAATTGTAAGCAAACTTCTCCAGGAGGGAATCTTCATTAATAATCATAAGCACTGAATAGTTCTGGCCGCACCACTTACACCTATAAAAACCTTTCTTTGGAAGAGCCAATTTTAGAAAAGAAAATTATTTTTTAAAGGAAACATCTAAGGAAATCGGGATAATAGAAGTAGATTGGGTGCAGCCCACAGAGATCCAGCTGCTGCGTCTCCCTGTGCTAGCTGTATTCAAACTGTTAGTGAGCAGTGTATGGTCATTGCAACACGGCACCCCCACACAATGCTCATATCTCACATTCTCAAGTGCCCAATTGCAGAGCCATTTCTTTTAGACGGACCGACTATTGACATTCTTTAGGAATCTCACGCACTTCATCTATGGACATCATATGTTCTAAATCCTCCTAATGTTCTTGTCCTCTAACAACACAATTCCTCCTTAGTGACGGGATAATCACTGATATTTGAGCAATGACCAGCTCTTGCTTTGAGCGGAACCCCAGATCATTTTACAAGAGAAAATATCTCCTTGTAATTTTTAATTATTGGCACTTGTACAGTTAAAAGTAAATTATTGCATGAGAATTACTTTGCGATTGCTTAAGAGAGATAGATGAGCAAGTCTCAGTGCTCATGAATGTAGTTTTCTTTTCCCCCACACTCATTGGTAGCCTGCTTACAGAAACAACGTTTTCTTGTATACAGTACACTTTGATGCAGTAGACCGGTTCACAATCACACATGTGTTCCTGCCATTTGGGCAGTTTTTTTCTGGGATGTTTCCCCTCACTTCAGTGTTTCTCAGGTGCCTCCGCTCTGGAGCATCTGACTACTTACCAGCTGACAAGTGTGCACACGTGAGCGTATGCTGAAGGCGGGCCTGGTGCTCCACAACGCTTCCTATGAGTGATCACCATTATGAGTGATCATCATCTACCTGGGACCCCTCCTCACATCGGTTCTTTGCTTGTTCCTAGTGAGGTGCCTTTGCAGTTCGAGGAATTCCTTTCATAGTTTCTGGTTTTCAGGCACCCTTCTACATCAGTAATATTGCAGTGGATTTTTTTTGTCTCATCAATGAAGTAGTTCCCAAAGTCTGCAATTAGTATTCTTGTGGTACCCAGGGTGTCATGGCTACTGTATTAGATTATAGACTATCAGCTCCCGTGTTGCTTATAGACTCTAGTTGCATTTCCAAATTATGCTCCGAGTTACTGAGGAGTATCTATGAAGTTTCGTATTTAGATGCCTGAAGTATCGTAGTTACTCTCTAGTCCTTGGGAGACAGCAAGTCCTTATATAAGCCAAGTACTAAATGGGTCAGTAATAGTTTTGGGAATATGATAGCATATGCACATTGTTTAACAGATTTTGATTTCTCTCACTTAGGGCCTGATTATGATGTCGGGCAGAAAGCCATCCGACAGCTCATCAGAGTCTTTCCGCCCCACATCTTGGTTTCCTTCCGACTGCTGTATTATGATACCGGTGATCGGAGGGAAACCTGCGGGGGAATTCCGCAGTTCTTCCAACAGGCTCAAGGTGCCAGACGGGGTGTCAGATGGACAGATAATCACCAAATGGCGGCGGTGCCTGCTCAAGCACCGCCGTCGGGATAATGATGTCTGTTTCCCACAGCCTTTCTGTGTCAGCCTTTCTGACATGGAAAGGCTGTCAGAAAGTGACCTTGGGGGCCCCTAGCAGGTGCCCCGTCCCCAACATGCATCGCGTGGTGGGCACCGCATGCCATACGATGCATGGATGTATTAAAAGTGTATTTTTTCTATTGCGGCTTATGCTGCAGCCCACAGAAAACAATAACACCCGACTGACATCGTAATCAGGTCTTTAGTGTTCTGTAGTGGTAAAGCCAGCCATAATGGAGACCTGAGGATGGATTAGGACTTGTCTCCTTTCCCAATTGTCTCCCCCAAGTTTCTGTGTCCGCCTCTGTGTCCAGGCTGCCATTGAGATAATGGTAAATTGGGAGTGATGACTTTTACCTCTGTGGATCATTTTCGAAAAAAGTGACAGTTTAACCCATGTCTATTAACCCACTTGGGTAAATGGATAAACAAATATCGGCCTCAAGTCGTTATTTAGAATTTGTATGGCAAAGCTTTGTGCAGTGCCGTTTCTGGCGAAAGTGGTTTGCCACATTGAAGGTCATAACAAAGATGTGGAAGTGAGATGGTGAGGAGCACCTCTGTATGTTATAAGTCATAAATTGGGATCTGTTCTGCTTGGATTTGCTACATGTTTTGTGTTTTTTTGAGTGCAGCATACTTTTTTACTTTGCCCATTTCGTAGCTGTTTTATACTGTTGTTAATATGTGTGAGAAGTTAGCCTGGCATATGATGCCGCCTTGCACCAGTCTAAACGACCCTTATCATGGTGGTTGTAAAGTCAACCTTATAGGTCAGCTATCCTAGTGGTAGCATGGACCAGCAGTCTTAGGCTAAAACTTCAGAGAGCATGTGAAGCAAGCTGTTTTACCAATTATAATTCCTTGAATACCAAATGAAAGGACATCACACAAGGTATATACAAAATATATATGTATTTATTACTAACACAACCCCTCTGAACTCTTTATGAGGTCAGAGACCGAGATACAGTATATACAAAATATATGTATTTATTACTAACACAACTCCTCTCAACTCTTTATGAGGTCAGAGATCGAGATACAGTACAAGTTACTCAATAAGCATACTTTAAGTCGCGCAAATACAATTCTGCCCTAGGGGCCTCACAAACCATATACTAAGTAAGTGGTATAAGAACCACTTCAGGAATAGTGAATAGGCCTAGAGCCTAGGGAATCGCTGGGGCTACACTGGACAACCAAGGGATTGCAAGTAGGAGGCCCACGGGAGACGCATGCAGTGTCTAAACACACACGCGTGTTACCATAGAGTTATAATGGGAACGTAAAAGTTACAAAGTAGTAGATTAAGGACACTTCCGGATGGACTACGGTAAAACCCTTTTAAACTAGGACACTTCAAGAGTCAACACCCACAGGAACACTGGAGTATTCGAGTTACCTCACCCAGGGAAGCCGGGTGCATAGGTGTTCTTTCGTGTTGGGTTTCGTCACCGTTTCCTATGGAGAGCTGCAAGAAAGTGCTGCAGGCGACCAGGAGAAAAGTGTCAGGTGGATTGAAGAAGTGAGGAACATGAAAGCAGAGGGGACAGAGTCTGGGTCACTAGCCAGTGACCAGGAAGGAACCAGGCGATGTAGAGTGTTTCAGGTGAAGCTTGTCTCTGCAGCCACGAGGACCACAAGGCGTCAACGACGACCAGGAGCTGGATTCGAGCTGTCCCATGAAGGATCTTGTTGACTGTGGTGTCGGTATCCGGATTGGACCCAAGAAGCCTTGGCAAACGCAATCCACGCAGGTATGGAAGATTGGCTTCAGGTCAGACAAGCAAGGACTGGGGAGCTTCTCCTTTGCAGGGAAGCTGGAGCAAGCCTGGAGCAACCAGGCATGTGGTATAGTTTCAAAAGAAAGTCTTCGGAGGGCTAACTAGCCAACGGGCTAGCAACCGGGAAGACGCGTCGAGCTTAAATGCAGGAGCAGGCCCCACGCGGAACTCGTGGAGTGCTGAGCTTCGATGCAAATGCTGCTCGGGTCTGGGGCTTCTAAAACCCCAATGCACAACTTCGAGGATACCTCAGAAGCTGCACGGTTAGCAAAGAGTAGGTAGTCCAGGGTGTCCGGTCCAACGTCTCTCGTGTCCGCCACGGGTCTCAGCTTTGCTGTGGATCGGAGTCGGAGAAGTCTGGAAGTCCAGTTCCTGAGTCTTCGTGTTCCGGCGCGAGCGTCGACAAAGCAAACCGGCAAGTTACTAGTGGTGCCTGTTTGCACAGGGTGGTCACTCCTTGCCCACAAGGAAGATGTCTTCAGTTTTCTAGTCGGAATAGAACGTCGAAGGTCCAAGAGTTTCAGTCCAGGATAATCTAATGTCTCTAGACACAGGTCCTATCTTTATACTAATATAAGGGGCTGGATTACCTGCTAGGTCCCTCCTATGGGTGGAACCTGAGAAGGGAGTGGTTACACCCCTTTCTCTTTCTTCAGTTTCGCGCCAGAGCTGGGGCTGGAATGCCCCAGCAACTGGTTTGAACCGGGCTATGCATGGAGCACCTTGTGTGCCCCAGGCAGTGTCTGGAAAAGCATCTTTCCATTGAACCCACCCTGCCCCAATACACTACTGGCTGTCTGGGGAGGTGCTAGTACCTCCCTCAATAGGAAACCTATTGTCCAGGCCTCCCTTGCCGGAGTTTCGTCCAGCTGCAGGAGGTCAGACTCGTGTCTGTGGCAGCAGCATCCATTTTGTGACGCTGAGGCTCTGTTTAACTTTAACCGGGTAAATCAGTAACTACATGTCTTCTCCCTCTGGAAGGGTGTGAGGTTCCGTGACGATCGTAAGTGGTGTTTTCGACTCGCACGAATATGGTCGAGTCTGGTATCTATGAACCGCAAATGACGAGTTTAGTGGGTGTACGCGTTTTCGCTGTGCTAGCCTAAACCGTTAGTTTGTTTCGTGGGTTTCTACATCCGAGCCCACGGGTTCCATCTTAGATACGGCATCCATTTTGTTTCTTGCCCTCAGGTAGCCAGCGAACAGACGCTGTCCGCTTCGCGACCCTGGGATTCCCAAGACTCTTGCGGAAGACACGTTTCCTTTGAAAGTGTCTTTATGATGAGGGGGATGACACTGTAAGGCAGATGGCCCCGCTCGAGGCTCATCTTGCCGTGCCGCTCTATTGTCTCAGCCGTGCATCTCATTAGGCACGTCCCTTTGATGCCTGTAGCTTGTGTTTTCCCGATACCACCCTTTTTCACCCTTTCCGATCTCCCCACTGTTTCTGTCTTCCTCTGCACCTGTTTTCCGTTCCTTCTTCGATCTGTTTACTGCCAATTGGAATGTACTAATGGTGGGAAGATGTGTTTTACAGTTGGGAACCAACAAATGTTTCTGCACGTATGTTCCGGGCCCTGAATGCATCAAAGCAACCCCTCTTGGAGATTACGATGGGAACCGAGTTGTAAACCTTTGTGTACAATGTTAATCTATGAGAGAAATGTGTATAAAAGGAGCGACCTGCAGTAGCAATTTGAAGCAGACTCCTCGAACCTACACACGCTGTACTTCTTGTGACTCCTGTGTTCCCTGCAGTAATAAACCTCGAATCTTTGACGCCGAAGGAAGTGTCCCGTGTCTCTGTCATTTGTACGCCGGAACAGGTTACCCACGAAGGTTTCAGGTGTTGTCCCCTGGCACCGCTGGGTCTTAGAATAACCCAGTCCTTCAGTTGGCGCCCAACGTCGGGCTGCATCAGTGGTACCGGTCCAAGCCCGACGATCGTGAGGAACTTCGTGCGAAATCTCCGAGGGAAGGTGCACCCCGCTTCATCGATCCTGTTGTCGAAACAAGTGGCCCGACGACTTTTCCCGCGAAGATTCCCGCCTCCTGACGGCTGCGACGGACTGCTGCCCTGACTGTAGACCTGTTTTGGCGCCTGGCGTAGACCTTGGTACAGCGAGACGATTGACGGGCCTTCCTGGTGACGCCATCGATCTTTGACTTAAGTATTTGTGGGTCGCTCCCAGAGTCCTTAGTTGTGGTTGGTTAGTTGTTGCATGGTTCCATTACATTTGTGGTTCTTAGTACTTGGTTCTTTGTTGTGATATTTGACGTCTGCAGTCGCCAAAAACCGAGGGTTTTTGCTCTTTGCAGGGACTTGGTAAATCCCGTAACCCTTGAAGTTTGTGAAACTCGGCTAGTGTGCAAGATGCCTGGTCGCAGTACTTTGTTCAGTTGTTTTAGACGTTGTGGTACGGATTCCCGACTGGAGGACTCGTGTCCGATACTTCCGGTTGGAACTCCAACTTATGAGCTCTATAGTAAGCACGGGTTAGGTCCGATTACCTTTAATGAATATTGGATGCGCTATACTAAAGATGATGGTGCCCTTAGTTGGCCACCTCACGGTAGCTTTGAGACCCCGATTCTAGATAATCTTGAAGCTAAATTGTTTAAAAGAAAATCAAGGCCGGCCATGTTTGATGCCTTTCGGTTGTGGCGTAAAGAGGCCAAACAGAAAGAAATCAGACAGATTAAACGTAATCAGAGAGATGGAGTTGTTACCACGGTACGGAAAGCAGAGCAGTTTCAGCGAGATAAGGAGGAAAAGGAAAAGGAAAAAGAAGTTTTCGATAGATTGCAACGTATGTCTGTAGATAAGTGCTATCCCGTTTTACCGGCGGATACGGATAAAAAGGAGGAAGGTACAGAGGACACTTTAATGTCTTATCTTATGAAGTCACCACCTCCGTATGTACAGGGTACCACCGCTCCTGTGGTTCCCCCTGTTCCTGCTCCCCAACCAGTTCCTGTCCCTGTACTTCCAGCTGTCCCCGCTCCTCTACCTGCTTCTGTCCCTACTGCTCCTCTGCTTGTACTTCCTCATACTCCTGCTCCCGTTGCCTCTACTGTTCTGGTTTCTCCTGCTGCTCCCTCTGTTTCTGGTACTTCTCTTGTTACCCCGTTGGGTTACTCTTTGTCTCCGTCTGTTCGACGTCGTACCCCCTCTGTAGCTGCTAACTTCTTCAATTCTCTTGGACCTATTCTTGAGTCCGCTGGTTCGGACGGTCCTCAAAGACGAAGTCAGCTTCCTGGTGGTAGGGAGCGTGACGCATTGTATAATATGGCTATGGGTTGGATGAAATACCCCTTTCGTAATCCTCCTCGTTAAGTGTTAGATACGTTTGCCAATTCAACATACCGACACAAAGGTTCGTGTTCGAAGAGATGTGCAAGGCTTTACGTGACCTAATATCGGTTGATGCATCTGATGAGGTATTGACTGCTCTGACTAACCTTCAGCTCCAGTTTGCGAGCGGAATGTTGGTGGGCACCAATGTTCGACGTGCTGTCGAGCAATTATTGTCTTTTCGTCCTTCTACGATGCCTCGGGCATTGTTTGTGGAGGACATTGAGAGATCGCTTGCAGCGCCTGGTCAGTACCCCATGCGCGAAGTTCCACTGGTGTGGATGCCTGGTGATGCACAGGCTGTTCCTATTATTCCGCCACACTTTCAGAGAGTGTGGATACATCTCGCTTGGAAACGATCGGAAGTTTTGCAGGTGAAGCAATCTTTGCCTGATCCTCGCAAAAATCCTGCAGGGTATTATAAAGAATTATCGCAGCTCGTGGATGCTACGATAATGAATCTTGCCGATATCGATATGCTGTTTGGCAATATCGTTCCGCAACCGGTATGGGCAAAGATTCGTCAAGAGAATCATGCGGCGGAATTAGGTGGTGATTGGGCTGCTCTTATTGCGGCAGATACACGACAAGTTGGTGGGGCTAAACCTGAACAGCTTATTACCGATCTCCCTCAGAGAATCATTACCCTAATGAAAACGCTTATGCCAGCTATGAAAGTAAATTTGGATAAGTTGTCTGCTTGCAAACAGAAGAAGGACGAGAGTGTCTCTGACTTCTTTACGAGATTTGAGGAGGCATTCACCAATCATAGTGGTCAGGATATGGGTACCGAGGGTGGTCAGAGGTTGTTCGTGGACAAATTTGTCTCTAACTTGTTGCCTGACTTGAGCAACAAGTTGAAAAATTCTGAGAGTGCATGGGCCGTTTCTACTTCTGCTCAAATATTGGCCACAGCACAATATTATGAGAACAGAGAGAAAGAAGAGAATGATCGCGCTGATAAAAAGACGAAAGAGCTCAAAACAAAAGTGTTGTTGCAGCAAGCATATCCTCCACGTTCGAATCAGAATGATTCACAACAGCGGAATAGACCACAGTCTCAGTCGAACAGATCGCAATCTCGGAATGACTCCTCTTCTGATAGATCTTCGTTAGGGTACAATCAGTGTGCCTATTGTCGGAACGAGGGCCATCTAAAATTCGATTGTCCGGTTTTGCGTGATCGCAACAGCGGTAATTCTTCTAGAGGAGGTCGTAGCGGCCCCCAACAAGCATCACATGGTAGAGGTCGTGGTGTCCAAACTGATCGTTCCAATAATTCTTCCGATTCCAACAATTGTTTTGATCAACGTGGATCATCGCAAAGCAGATCTGCACAGTACAATGTAGACGATTATTATGTTGATCACAATGTCGACGATAGTAATTACTAGGACAGCCATGAACAAAGAGAGGGAGTAGTATCAGTTCCGGTTGATCAGAGAGGGCCTTACGTCGCAGTTGCCACTTTGGGCGTCGTTGAGCCTTTTCTGTTGGACACTGGTGCAGCGAAAAGTTCTATCATGCATTCGAAACTCCCTGGCGCACCTTTGTCTGGCTTAACAAATGTTTCCGTTGGATTCTCTGGCGCCCCGGTTAGCAATCCGGTTTCGTGCCCTTTGCCCCTTACAATTGGGCCTCGTGAGCTGAAAGCTCCGTTGATTTTGACCACTGGTTGTGGTGAAAATCTTTTGGGCCTGGATTTGCTAAAACGTCTGTATGCGACTTTGTATTGTTCTCCTGCGGGAGTGAAGCTTACGTTGGGTGAGAGAGTCATCTCTCCGATGTACTTGTCTCTCGATAAGCTTCCACCGGAATTGAGTTCTCTTCCTGCATCTTTGTGGGCAACAGGTCCCAATGACGTGGGCCTGCTTGATATCTCCCCTTATGTTGTTCACTTGAAACCTAATGTGCGTTTGCCACGTATTCCCCAGTATCGTATCTCCCTTGATGGTGAACGAGCACTGTTAGCCATCATCTACGATTTGATTGAGAAAGACGTTATCGAGGAGACTCGGGGAAATGTGTGCAATAGCCCTGTACTGCCCATTTTGAAGCGCACTGATCCATCAAAACCCCCTGTCTATCGTTTTGTTATTGATTTACGGGAGGTAAATAAAATTGTGGTTCCTCAGTTCCCTGTGGTGCCTGACATCACGGCACTTCTCACTCTGATTCCAGCTTCCGCATCTTGGTTTTCAGTGATCGATCTGAAGAATGCGTTCTTCAGTATACCGATTGCTGAAGAGAGTAGAGATCTTTTCGGTTTCTCTCTTGGAGGCCGTAGCTTCCGGTTTAAACGTGCTCCTCAGGGCTACTGTGAGAGTCCATCGATATACAGTCAAGCCTTGAAGGACCAACTTGATGCGTTTGTGTTGCCGGCCGGTGCGGCCTTAATCCAATATGTCGATGACTTATTGGTGGCTGCAGACACTCAGGACATTTGCAGAATTGCTACGGTGTCGTTGTTGCAACATCTCTGTGACTTACATCACAAGGTGTCACCTTCTAAGCTACAATATTGTTGTCAAGAAGTAACCTATCTAGGTCACTTATTGTCAAAGGAGGGAAGAAGGTTGACCCCAGAGAGAATTGCAGCGATTGCTCGAATGACTGTGCCAACAACTCAGAGAGATGTGCGTGCCTTTTTAGGTATCACGTCATACTGCAGGCAATGGATTCCAAATTTTTCATTGCTAGCGAAACCATTGGTGGCTCTTACGTGCAAGGATGTTCCAACTCCTTTGCCATGGACGGAAGAATGTCAGAAAAGTTTTTCTGAACTGCGTGACGCATTGTGTTCGGCTCCTGTATTAGGGACCCCTGACTACAGTAAGCCGTTTACACTATACGTTCACGAGAAGGAAGGATGTGCGTTGAGTGTTTTGACGCAACAATTCGGTGGTAAGCAGCGTCCATGTGCATATTTTTCCTCGATCTTGGACCCGGTAGCTAGAGCATTGCCGAGTTGTCTGAGGGCAACAGCGGCAGCTGCGGTGTCCATCCGACAATCTGCAGGGTTGGTCATGGATAATATGCTTACGGTGATGGTTCTGCATGCAGTTGACACTCTCTTGAATCGTACCAAAACTCAGGACGAGTGCAAGGTTGTCTGGGTATGAGTTGACGCTTTTGGCAAGTCACATTCAAATAAAACGCTGTAACGTCCTGAATCCGGCGACTTTGTTACCAATCAGTATGGAATCAGATGAAGTAGCAGCTCACGACTGCTACTTACGAACCGAAGAGGAAACTAAAGGTCGTGTAGACCTGAAAAATACTCCTTTGGAAAATCCCGATGGGACTCTGTATGTGGATGGGTCGTGTTTTAAATTGCCGAATGGCGATGTAACAACCGCGTATGCTGTGGTAACCTTGAATACGGTCGTGGAAGCTGCAAGATTGAATCAGAGTTCTGCTCAGGCTGCAGAGTTGATTGCTTTGACTAGAGCGTGTGTGTTGTCGAAAGGGAAACGGGTGAATGTGTTTACCGACAGCCAATATGCTTTTGGCGTCGCGCATAGCTTTGGACGATTTTGTGAGAGAGAGGTTTCATGACGTCGCATGGCACTAAGATTCAGCATGGACAGCTTGTGAATGATCTTCTGGATGCACTTACATTGCCTGAGCAGGTGGCGATTGTTAAATGTAGTGCGCATCGTAAGGTGACGGATGATGTTGGCCGTGGGAATGCGTTTGCGGATGAGACTGCTAAGGAGACTGCCCGGAACCTTAGCACGAGAATGTATGTGACGAGTTCGGTAAGGTGGCCTGCAGAAACTGGTATGTGTGAGGACACCATCGAGAGTGTGAAAGCGATTCAGAACGAGGCCACCGAGACTGAAAAGACTAAGTGGAAAGAGAGTACGGGAAAGTTGGATGCAAATGGCTGCTGGACTGATTTGTCGGAGCATAAGAGGTGGATGTTGCCAGACACGTATGTGCTAGCTGTTGTGACGATGGCACACGGGTTAGCGCATATTAGTGCGAAAGGTATCTGCAAGTTGTTGTCCCCTGTATGGAAGAATGACGGTATTACTAAATGTGCTGAGAGATTGGTCAAGAATTGTATGATATGTATGATGTATAATCCTGGTAAAGGAACCCCTACACCTCCTGGCCATTTTGCTCCCCCTTCATGTCCCTTTGGAGTCATTCAGCTAGACTTCATCCATATGGAGCGATGCAATAACCTGAAATACGTTTTAGTTGTGGTTTGCGCATTCTCCCGATGGATTGAAGCCTACCCTCTCAAAGATAATACTGCTCTGTCCACTGCGAAAATCCTACTGAAGGAATACTTTCCTCGGCATGGAATGCAATGGATTGTATGGTCTGATAACGGAAGTGAGTTTGTGGGGAGTGTGATGAAGAATGTGTGTAAGGGCCTTGGAATTACTCAAAAGTTCCATAGCGCCAACCATCCTCAGTCAGCGGGTTTGGTCGAGGGCTATAACGGCACGCTCAAACTAAAGTTGGCGAAGATTCAGGCCACTACTGGTCTCTCATGGCCTGACACTTTGCCTCTAGCTCTGTTGTCAACAAGGGCGACTGTACACTCCCGAGTAGGGCTCAGTCCCTACGAAATAGTGTTCGGCCGTCCTGCGACTGTTTCGGGGGTCCCTAGACCAAGTGTGTTATCAGACCTTGAATATCCAATGTTGATCGATTATCTACATGATCTGACTGCTAAACTGAGGTTAATTCACCAACAGGTCTTTGAAGCATTGCCGACGCAGACGGAGGGTCCAGGCCACCAGCTCCAGCCCGGAGACTGGGTGGTGACGAGGAATTTCGGAAGAAAGCGCAACCTCGAGCCTCGCTTTACTGGACCCTACCAAGTCCTCCTTGCCACGAGAACTGCTGTCCGTCTGGAAGGCCGAAAACATTGGGTGCATGCCACCCATACTAAAAAGGTTCCTATACCTTTACCAGCGGACTCGTGGGTGAGGAAGAGCATTGCCTCGTCTGAAACTGAAGCATCACAAACCTTTGTACCTTTCAGCGACGCTAAGCCTGTCGGAGAATCCTCAGTGCAGCAGAAAGACATTGTTGAACATTTGCCATCACAAGATTCAAGATCTGAACAATTGACTGATCAACAGAACTCTGTTCCCTCATCAGATCCATTGTTTGACGAACAGACACGTCCTGGGAGAAGCCGCTACTCTTTGCGATCTAATACCAAGGACAAATAAATTTTCGTTTCTATCCCTTGACATCTACGTTACCCCTTTTGCCACGATCAGTCTAAACACACGTACAACTGTGATTTTTGTAAATATTGAGTTTTTCCACATGTGTTTTTGCTTCCACAGCTGAGAGACTTTGTATATATTTGTGAATTAGAATACCTTACATCCAGGTGAACCGTAGGGCCGCGCGTGTACTTCCTTCTGGTTAGTAGGTCCAGACACTAGGTCAGAGACCGTCGGTTCCTGGGAACTCCTGGGGATTGACTACTGCTACACAGAACGAATTGCGTCAAGAAACGTTGCGGACGGTTTTAGGGGATGGCGTTTTCAAAGCTGATGGACTTGGAAAAAGCTCAGGCGCAAAGATTCAAACTGCAACAGATTACTCGTACCAAATGCTTTATGTTTCAGGTGTTCCTTCTGTTTCTAATTGTTTCCTCGTTATTGGCGGGTGGGGTGTATTATATGATACAGTACTTCCTACCTTCTGCCATAGCTACTCCTACTTCTGAACCTCAAACTACCTCCACTATGTCCCCTCATTCCTTCCATATCTTACCCCAACATGAACAGGCTAGACGTGCAGAATTCAGAAATAATTCCTTCATTCAACTCCTTCATCAGCATCAGTTAGTGGTTAATACTACTAATTGTTGGGTGTGTGGGTTAATGCCACATACCACAGATAAGGGAATTCCGTATTTGGTCCTTCCTTATAGTTCCCAGGGTTCAGCTCGAGCATTACAAACAATGTTTCGAAGTGCACTAGATTCCTACCCCAATCGAGAGCCACGTCCTCCGCACTTTGGTCCTGGTCCGTACCACAAGCCTTTGGCTATAGCGATCGCTGATTTAGATAGGGATATCTATGAGCCGTCGCTCATTCCAGAGGAAGAGGTACGAGCCTATAGGGATCTGAGTGAGGCTGAGTATAGTGCGCTCGTGGGTGAAAGACAGCTTAAGAGCTCGTCTCCGATATGGATCGTACCCCACCTTGGTAATTTCTGTTTAAGAAGTCGTGGCCGAAGATCGAGAGCATATCTCGGAGAGAGTGCTTGCTCCGAGACGTATGTCTTACCGATGCTCTCTACCCCTGTGTTTCTGGCTGCCAAGGGTACGTACTTTGTCTGTTATGATCGTGCGTATACATGGTTGCCCTCCGACTTTGCGGGCACATGTTATATTGCAAATTTGTTGCCTCCGACGTTTACCGTTGATGCAGACTACCACAAGACTAGAGTTGTGAGGGGCGTGATTAGCGAAGAGGACACTGCCGGTCAAGAGGCAGGAGACTTTTTTAAAGGTTTCTTTCCGTTTTGGGGGCCTATGGTCAATAGTAGGACCCTGAGACAGTTGACTCGAGTGGTGGAATCGACCGCTAATATCACTGCCAGTGCCCTTGGTAATATCACCGCAGAACTTCAGGCGGACAGGCTCATGACGTTACAAAACCGTATGGTTTTAGACGTTGTTTTAGCAGATCGAGGTGGAGTATGTAAGGTGATCCATTCGAGCTGCTGTATTTTCATTCCAGATAACGCTCCGACTGTCTATCAAACCATCTCAAAGTTGCATAAGATCTCTGAGTCCATACACGTGGACTTAGGGGATTGGACACTACTTGGGTGGTTTTGGGGCCTAATGTCGACTTGGGGTTGGAAAATTCTGATGATCATTGGGGTTGTTGCAGCATTTCTGTTCACGTGTTGCCTTTGTGTGCAGTGTGGTCCTGCCTTATGTGGCCTTTGTGCTACAACGTGTATGAGACAGCCGCCTGTTACCAAGGGAGCCCAGTTGGATAGAATGATGTTGCAGCAGCATCTAGATGGTCTGATGAAAATCGAGTATGATTCCGACTAGTGTTTGCCTACATGAGGGCAAAAGGAGCGTCTGAGGTTCCGTGACGATCGTAAGTGGTGTTTTCGACTCGCACGAATATGGTCGAGTCTGGTATCTATGAACCGCAAATGACGAGTTTAGTGGGTGTACGCGTTTTCGCTGTGCTAGCCTAAACCGTTCATTTGTTTCGTGGGTTTCTACATCCGAGCCCACGGGTTCCATCTTAGATACGGCATCCATTTTGTTTCTTGCCCTCAGGTAGCCAGCGAACGGACGCTGTCCGCTTCGCGACCCTGGGATTCCCAAGACTCTTGCGGAAGACACGTTTCCTTTGAAAGTGTCTTTATGATGAGGGGGATGACACTGTAAGGCAGATGGCCCCGCTCGAGGCTCATCTTGCCGTGCCGCTCTATTGTCTCAGCCGTGCATCTCATTAGGCACGTCCCTTTGATGCCTGTAGCTTGTGTTTTCCCGATACCACCCTTTTACACCCTTTCCGATCTCCCCACTGTTTCTGTCTTCCTCTGCACCTGTTTTCCGTTCCTTCTTCGATCTGTTTACTGCCAATTGGAATGTACTAATGGTGGGAAGATGTGTTTTACAGTTGGGAACCAACAAATGTTTCTGCACGTATGTTCCGGGCCCTGAATGCATCAAAGCAACCCCTCTTGGAGATTACGATGGGAACCGAATTGTAAACCTTTGTGTACAATGTTAATCTATGAGAGAAATGTGTATAAAAGGAGCGACCTGCAGTAGCAATTTGAAGCAGACTCCTCGAACCTACACACGCTGTACTTCTTGTGACTCCTGTGTTCCCTGCAGTAATAAACCTCGAATCTTTGACGCCGAAGGAAGTGTCCCGTGTCTCTGTCATTTGTACGCCGGAACAGGTTACCCACGAAGGTTTCAGGTGTTGTCCCCTGGCACCGCTGGGTCTTAGAATAACCCAGTCCTTCAGGTGGAATGCTACCCCGCCGCCAGAACTGGCAGGGGGGGTAGTCCAAATTGTTTGACACCTTACACAACATATTTTGATAAAGCCAAACCAAAGTTAGCATTAACCGCGAGGATTATAATGCACTTAAGAGTATATGGTATGGCTATATCATAGAACAGCTATAAAGACATGGTTTTGAAAGCTGCAGAAGGGCTCCGCTCATGCTAGAGCACCCTCTCACATAAAACCAAGCACTCTGCCTTCAGGATTGTCAAGGTCTGCCATAGGAGTGACTTATAGGTATATATATGTCTATATATAAGGGTAGATATAGGTATACTATATCTAAGTAAGGGGTGATTACACCACCTTGCCGAAGCGGAGTTATCAGCCTGTGGTGTCAGTTTGGATGGCCAGCCAGGGGTGGCATAATACATGCTGCAGCCCCTGGTAGGCCTTGGATGCACCTATGCCCTGGGTACCTATGGTACACTATACAGGGGCTCACAAAGATGACCCAATTCCCAATTAGGTATGTACCTAAAGTACATGGTATCAATTTAGAGAGAGAACAGCTGGGCTGTGGGTCTGATTAGCAGGTCCACAGCCACACTAAAGTCGAAAAAACAGAGAATCATAGCAAAAAGTGGGGGTGACCATTGGAAGCAGACCCTACTCTCCTACAATATGGAACATATTTTAAGATTTTCTTTCATCTGATCATAGAATGCCTAAGTAGGAATACTTGGCGATGGTTCTCAGGTTGCCAGTTGGAGCATTAGGTTGGTTCCAGTCTGCCACTCCACTGCACATTCAATCTGTACTGTGTCCTGCTTTCCACAGTGCCTCAATTTAGCATGCAGGTGTTATTCTTCCCTTCCTCCCAGTGTGCATTTTTCTAAATTTGCACTTGGAAGGTTCAGGATCTGACAGTAGATAGCAGGTGTACTGGTGGAGTACCAAAACACTAAACAAAATTAGAAGGAAGCTAGCTCAGTTCCTAATAAAATATTAAGTAAAATATTTATTCAAACAACTAAAACAATGTTATTGAGATAAAAGAAAATAGATATAGAGAAAGCTCACTGTAAAAAGTAACACGCACCGATAAAGCTGGTAAGTTTGACTTTTAAAAAAATTCTTCATTAAAGGATATAAATGATAACCCATGCACTATATGCAGTATAGCGAAAATCAGATTTAGATTACAGAATATTATACTTCAGCTGGTCATGTTAAAATGCTGTTATATGTATATAATAAAGTATAATGCAATATCCTGGGTATTTTAATTGTTTTAGGTGCTCCACAGGTAACGTCCGGCGTCCCGGGACGCCCAATATTTAAATACACTCGTGTTTCTAGTGGACCACTAGACCCATCCCTGTGGGCACACCGTTTCCCCTCAGCGCAAAGTGAGGGTTCCAACACAAATTTTAGTGGTTCAATTCTTCAGTGTTTTTATTCTTCACACTTTTTATGATTGTTTTTCATTCCATCAATATCTCTTGATTTTTATACATTTAACATTCAACATTGTTAGGATCACATCCAATGCATTTTGGGCATTTATCTCAGCCCTTCATCAGGGAATAACACTAAAACGATAAGAAAACAAACATAAAATAAGAAAAAATGTGTATATGATATCTGTAATACTACGTCATGTTTCTACTATTTTGTGTGCTAAACGTAACTGATTCTCTATCTGTTGCTCACACGGGGATGTTAACGGACCATGTGCGATTTAAAGTGCAATAGTGAAGTGTTACCGAACAACACCTACCGAACCGTAATGCCCGTGAATTGAAAAGTATAGCGACTCACGCCTCACTTACATGTCGGTTGCTACCACTTTGTCGTCTGTCTCAAAATGCACAGGCTACAAGAGAAAACGTGAACGTCCAAACATTATCGTCTTGTTCTTATGTTCCGGTAAACAACTCATACTTTTACGGTCACCAATCACTATGTTGCCAAACTAACCTTATCTGTAGCGTCTTGAAACCTTCTTAGTCTCTCCGGCGTAACTCCGCCTGTCTAGAACGCCGATAGCGCCTACCAAACATTTTCTCTTATCCACCATTAAATTCAAACCGTTCCGTTCACGTGACTTAATAAAGATAAACAAGGGACTACATTCCCAATCGTACTACTATGGTACCATGGTAACCTTCGATAAAACTTTATTAATCACACGCCCAGAAGTGATGTTCTCTGGCGTGAAATTACTCGTAATATAGTATATATCTCTCATAACTCGAGGAGCTCTAAACTCAAGAAAAATCCTGTTGTGGACAAAAGCTATAGAAACTCGAACTCCCGATACTTCAAAAAAGGGGCAATTCCCGTGTGTTTTAGTGTGTGGAGCTACAGGGGGAATGTTATATGATGTGTAGCAATATTCATACAGATACATTCAAAAACATGAAGATAGTACTGGCATGAAGATACAGGTAATCCTGCTAATAAAATATAACATCTCAAAAAAATTAAACACATCGCAATAGCTACATTCATATGTCTTCATAAATAACATGATAGTTCAATTCGGTCATTAAAAGACTGTGTGGTTTATGTGATGACAGTTTTTGTATCCAGTAGTTCTCCCTTTGTAGGAGGTACTTGGTATTGTCTCTTCCTTCCACATTATCAACAGTCTCTAGCATTGTAAATTTGAGTTGGGATATGTTGTGTTTTTCTGCCATGAAGTGGACAGCAATTTAGGATATCATATTCTTCATACGTATCTTTGATTTGTGCTCCGAGAGTCTGATCTTGATGCGTCTTTCAGTTTTGCCGACATATATTTTTCCGCACAGACATTTTAATGCATATATGGCATTCGCTGTGTCACAAGTAGCATTCACCATTAATTTTACTTCGAATCCTTTCATAGGGTGGTTGATCTTATTGCCCATAATTATACTGTTACAGTTGCTACAGTTAAGACAAGCTCTGGTACCTTTAAATGTTTCGATCTTAGGTGGTTTGTGTTGTAATATCTCTCCTAAGTTACGGGCTCGTGTTTATGCAAATAATGGAGGGTTTTCAAATGCTTTGTTAAAGTCTGGTTCAAGGTTCAATATATTCCAATGTTTTGAAATTATTTTCCTGAATTTTGTGCTAGCTGTAGAAAATTTAGAAACTACTACCATCCTGGTCTGTTCCTTTTTGTTTATTTTTTTTAGTAATTCTCGTCTCTCCATTGCTTCAACTCTTTTTCTTGACTCTTCAATGATATTTACAGGGTAACCTCTTTTCCTGAACCTTGTGGCCATCTCCTCTAGTCTCACTTGTATGTTGTTTTCTTCTGATGCTATCCTTTTTACTCTCGCCATTTGGGAGAAGGGGAGATGTTTTTTCAAATTGGGTTAATGAAAACTAGAAAAATGTAGCATGTTATTTCTGTCCGTGCTTTTGATGAATAGATCGGTTTCAAAGCCCTTGTTGGTAATAGATACTTTTACATCCAAAAAGGTGTTTCTGAAATGTCCCATGTCAGTAGAATACGGTCATCTATGTTGTTAAATTCTGTAAGAACAGATTGTACTTCCTCTTTAGAGCTTCTCCATATAATGAATATATAATCTATATCTTATTAACAGTTTTAGATTATTTTGCCATTCTGCTTTTGCAAATATGTGGGTTTCCTCATAGTCCTGCATGAAGATGTTGGCGTATACCGGTGCCGCCGAATTGCCCATCGCTGTTCCTGCCAGTTGCTGATCCCAAGTGTTTTTGTATCGAAAATAGCTCTGATATAATGTAAATACCATTAGTTCCATTAGGAACGTTTGAATTGGAAGCTCCAAGTCCGTGTTGAGTAGAGGTTTTTCAACTGCTTCTATACCTAGAGAGTGGGGTATTGAAGTATATAAAGAGCGAACATCTGCGGTACATAGTATTAGATTCTCTTCCGGGTCAATAGTTATTCCATCCAGTTTGAGTAGAAAGTCAGTGGTATCCTTCACGTAGGTTCTCATGTTTTTAACTGTTGCTTGCAAATATTTATCCAATAATTGGCCAACCGGTTCATGTAAGCTACCGCAAGTTGAGACAATTGGTCGTAAGGGAAGGGGGGGGTTTCTGAGATTCTTATGGATTTTTGGTGTCATATGTAAGACCGGACTTTTAGGGTTAGCTTTGATTAGAAAATTCTTGGTTTTGTCATTAATGGTTCCCATCTCATGAGCTTTCTCTACGATATCTTTTAAAAGTTTCATGAATTCCATGGTGGGATTCCCTTCCAGTTTCATATATGTGTTCGTATCCATTACGTGTTCCATAACCTTCTCTTCATACATGGTGGTGTTCATTATAACTAGCGCGCCACCCTAATCAGCTTTTATACAAATGATGTCTGTTTGGGAAGCCAGTTTGTTCAAGGTATCTAAATCTTTTCGGGTGATGTTTTTTTTGTTACAAATGTTTTGTTTTATCCGGGATAAGTCCTGCTTGACCAATTTTTCAAATATATCTAGTGTCTTGTGGCTGACCGGCGCCTGAAAGGAGCCGTGTGGTCTCAATCCTTGTAGTTGGTCTATTTCCCCTGTATCTTGCTTAGGGAGTACATTATCAAAAAAGTGACGTAGCCGTAACTTTCGCGTCAGTTTAAAAAACTGACTTCTAGCTCTAAAGGATCTGTATCCGTGGTTGGTACGAAAGATGTTCCTCGTTGTAATAGTGCAAATTCATGTGCACGTAATTCATAGTCGCTGATGTTTATTACTAGTTGTTCTGTACTGGCGTCTTCTTCCCCTTACTTGTCTTTGACTGGCCCGGTCGTGCTTCTTGTGTTGGGATGATCTTTTTCCAAATATACAGTCCAACATTTTTGAAAAAATATTGGTGGGGGTACATTTTTTTATACTAAGGGTTATGTATTTCGCCTTTACCCAGGCCTGTTATAATGCTTCAAAAGAATTGTCCCCAATCTTTTTGAAAAGAGTCAATATTTTTACATTTTGTATACAACATGATCATTTGTTGCTTACCAAAACACTTTTACTCACCACTCCTGTAGAGGCTTGCTGGGTGTGGGTCAATATCATTCTTATTTTTTAAATTCATTTTTTACTGTTGATATGAATTGCTGTCTTTTATGGTTTCACAACCGTAATAAAGATTTTCAAACTAAAAAGAAATATCTTCTAAACTAATTGGGTTCGAGTATTGCCAACAATGCTGAACATCCTGTGATTCTTGGCAAATCACTTAATCTCCCCGTACCTAACAAAAAAAATGTTTAAAACCAAAATAAATATGTACTCATGTAACGCAACTGGTGCTATGTAAGCACTCCGATACCTGCTACTTCGGGACGAGTTTGCGCTATTAAAACTCCATAAATGAGGGCAGCTGGAGCAAAGTCTCAAAGGACACATGGCTCAATGCCCCCAAAACCACACATCTCATCTCCTCTAACAACCTAGACTAGTATGTCAAATACAACAACAATTGGATCACCAACAGCATCGCTCACATTGGCAACAATACCCACAGTCCACCAAGCAGACTAGCTGGTACACTGAAGACTTCAGAACCACTACCCTACACTGGAATCAACTGGAAAAGAGGTGGCACACCTGGAAGGACATGACCGACCAGACCACCTTCAAGACGGCTCTCAATCTCAACAACAGACATATGAGAGAATTAAAGAAAAAGGCCTTGGCCTCATGAATCTAATCAAGTTCTAATAACAGCAAAGAACTCTTCAACATCATCGAAGAATTCTCCAACCACTCAGCTACAACAAACAACATTACCCCCTCACAGGAACTCTAAAACAATTTTGCAAACTTCTTCCACTACAAGAACACCAACATCTATAGAAACTTCACCCCACAGGACACCGCTTACTCAGGGGCCCCAACCAACCCATACCTTCACCACATCTTCAACCTAGGCAAAACCAGAATCACCATCTTGTTTAACACCTCAATTGCCTCATCCACCTTACCTGACTGGAATTACGCAGAAGTCAACACCCTACCAAAGAAACCATCTGCAGACCCCAGCAAACTCAACAACTGCTGACAAATCTCCCTGTACCCAGCCAAAGTATTAGAAAAAGCCATCAGCCAACATCTCTCCTCACATCTGGAACAGAACCTATCACTCAACTCCTCCCAACCCAAATCCTGCAGCAACCATAGCACCAAGACAGCCCTCATTGAGTCTACAGGCGACATCAGAGACCTACTTGACTAAGGAGAGACTGTGGCACAGATCCTACTGGACCTTTTGTCAGCCTTCGATATGGTCTCCCACCACACACTATTCACAAGGCTGCACAGCACAGGTATCCAAGTAGCCACTCTCAGGTGGATCACCTCTTTCCTCAATGGAAGAATGCAAAAACTCCACCATCCTATCCTTTACCTCTGAACTCAAGGAAATCTTCTGTGGATTACACTAAAGATCCTCACTTAGCCCCACCCTCTTTACCACCTACAAACACCTCTGACCAGCATTACCAAAACCCATAGACTCAACATAATAACCAATGCCAAAAACACATAACTCATCCGCTCCCTCTCCGAGGACTGGATGGACAACTGCCTAAAGCTCAACACGAAGATGTAAGTATTGATTTTTGGAAGCATAAGCTCCCCATGTCACACATCCTGGTGGCGCCAAGTACTCGGACCTACTCCTACCCACCACTGACCATGCTAGTAACCTTCTGGACAACAACCTAACTAGGACGACTCAGGTGAACTCTGTCTCCTACTCTTGCTTCTTCTCCGCGTGTTTCGAAAGATATTCAAATGGCTACCCCAAAGTTCAAGATGCACCATCACCCAGACCCCCCTCTACAGCTGACTGGACTACTGCAAAGCTCCCTACGCAGGGATAGCAGCTCACCTCCTCTGGCGACTACAGACCATACAGAACGCCGCACCAGACATCTCCACACTGTATCCCTTTCTCTAGCCCTTACCTCCATCCGACGTAGCAGATGCAGAGGTTGCTCCTTCTACCTAGCAGCGAAGATATGGCATGAAAAGCCCTTTCTTCTATAGATCTCCCATCTCTTCCAGAGTTCAGGAAGCCCATGAAGGTCTGGCTTATCCACTTGTCGATGCCAACGGCTGGATAACCTCATGGGTGACACGTAGTGTGCTACAACTGTACTGATTAGTATAGTATATGCCGAGCCAGCTTCCTACACTAAAAGTGAAGTATAGTGTACACAGGGTCCAGTGAGTCCCCAGAGGCTAAATTAAGTAAGGACTAACAACTCTCTATGTGGTAGAGCAGGCGAGACATTAAGCTTATTCAGAGGGTGTGTTAGCATTTATTATATTCACTCAATCAAGATAGATTGGCAAACAATCAGAGACAAAATCCAGGCCAATTAGGCAAGTATAAAAAAAGTATACTTATGTTTAATTTTGAACCAAGCAGGACTTGGCACAGGTAAGTAAAATATACGCTAAAATGCAAGACTTTTCAAGAAAAAGCAGTTGTGATTGAGTTTGTAATAGTTACAGGTTTGTATATGCTTTAGAAACAGTTTAAAGTACATAGAATTTACTTTTTTTAAACTCTTGGATCACATTTTAGTTATTTGAGTATTTGAGGTGGTATGCCGAGACACCATAAACTAGAATTGGTCACTTACAGGTAAGTATGACAATTCTTAAGTTAAAGCAGAGTCACTTCCTTTTCATACAAACATCCGTTCAACAGTTTGAAAATTTTTAGGCCCAAAGTCTCATAACATGGGTACTTATGAGGGACAAATGTATTTGCTGTTTCTGAAGTTAGTACACGACTTACGAGGGGGGGTTAGGACCAAGGTTCCCCAAAGTCTAGATGGGCAGTCGAATCACACCACCAGTGGCACTGGGATGGCCAGGTGAAGAGTGCAGGGGCTCAATGTTAACCAATGGAGCTCTCGGTTAAGGACTGCTTACGAGCAGGCCACTCTGCCTAGCCTGGCTACTACTGGATTCGCTCCTTTCAGAGTCCCCAGTGTACAAATTAAAAAGGATAGGGGCCAGCAAACAGCACTGTTTAAGACCGTTGGTCGTAGCCATTTTGGATGACACTGTACAGGTGCTTGTTTTAACCCGCACCCAGGTATCTCCATAAAGTGATCGGATTGCCTTCAGGAGTTTGGATGGAATTCCCAATTTGTCTAGTTTCCACCCTAGCCTTCTGCGATTAACTTTGTCGAAAGCTGTGCTGTAATCAATGAAACTGCAAAACAGTGGGGGGCTGTTCTTCTTTACTGCCTTGGACGATAGATAAGCTAACGCCAACACATTGTCCAGAGTCGAATACTGTGACCTAAAGCCTGACTGTTAAATGGAATGATACCTCTTTCTTCTGCCCAGGACACCAGGAGGAGGCGGGCATAAGGCCTTAGCTTCAAGGTCAAGCAGGGCGATGAGCTAGTAGTTTGATGGCTTCCGGCGGTCGCCTTTTATGAAGATGGGTGTCCAATATCAAGCCCCTCCAGGAATCTGGTGTCTTGGCTGTCGAGAAGATATGTTTGTAAAAAGGAGTTCGGGTTGCTGCCCAAAAGTCTGGGGCAATCCCAGTTTCTTTCTTAGGACAGACCTCAGTGTTGTGACCGATGATCCGCCCATTGGTCTGCTGCCTCTTTTTTTTTTTCTTTCTTGTAGGGCCTTACAGAGGGCTCGTTTACTGTTGAGTAGGTCTTTTGTTAGGCATTTGCTTCCTGCTGTTAATGGCCCTTTAGTGCTGGAGCGTTGGGGTTGAGGGTTTTCCAGCTTCAATTGGAGGTCCTCTATGATATTCTCCCAGTCCTTTATAGACGATAGGAGCATTGTTGGGGTACCCATCTGGTTCTGATCCAACCAGACTTGCATCTTCTTACCTATCTTCTCTGACCATTTTATCCTCCGCAGGACTTTATATTTTACTTCCCCTCTTGACTCTCCGATGGTTTGAAAGATGGTGGCTGTTGGTACTTCCAACTTGATCACCGCTCTTAATGGCCTATGGAAATTTTCCAACCTATCCTCGACTTCAAAATCTTTCAGTCTGGCCGAGATTGCTTCACTGACTATAATGTAGTCGATTCTTGAGATATCCCGGAAGTTTGGTTGGGGCTGCCAGGATGGCGTTTGTGCTTTTTTCAGCTTGTGATTTTTTAGGAGATTGTAGAGGTGTTCTGCCCGGTCTTTCCGCCGTGCAGGAGATATAGCCATATCAAGATCCCTCAAAATGAACTCCCCAGCTAGGATTACCTGACAGAATTTATGTTTATTTAAGAGGTCGTCTAGTTTCCTGAAAATTCATCCATAGAGTCTTTTGTAGTGGTCTGTACTGGATTGATATAACAATTTACTAACAGAAGGCGAAATGGATGAGAGTTGAGATTCAGGCCTCAAATCTGTAAAGCTTGTATCCCTGGTGTGGTTGGTTTCATGTCTGTGGCCACAAGGCTGCTGGTGTGTTTTATGAAAATTGATAGACCACCAGACGGTCGACCAAAGAAATTCCTTTTCATTGCAGGTACATGATGCTCGTAGTACCCTGTAAGTGCAATGCAGGTCAGGGCCCATGTCTCTTGGAAGCACAAGATATCTCCCTTTTCTAGAAACTGCTTTGTGTTTTCATTTTCTGTAATTTGGCTGATCCCTGCAATGTTCCATGAAATTATGGTTAGTTGCTCCTTGGATGGGGCTGCTCCCCTGGCCGGCTGCCTGCCAAGCATGGTACCGCAGCTGGTAAGAGTAATGGTGCAGTTTTCTTGGAGTTCTTGTTTGGTCCGGAGCATGAGGACTTGTATAAATAGCTCAATAGTTGTTTCAACAAGAAATCCTAATGTGAACGGGGTCCTTGGAGCCCGTCCAACGGCTGCTGTGAGACCCATGGCTGTTTGTCCAGTGCAGGACCGACCAGGGTCCTTTGTCCCTACTGTTTAATGCTAGGATGTGTGGATATTTTGCATGTGGCAGAGTCTTGACGTCTCTGCGTATTGTGACGATTTGTTCAAAGAGGCTTGTTGTGGTTCCTTTTGCTTTATCCACACCACTATGGATTCACCATGGGTGTCACCTTAGATGCTCATGAATCTAACCCATTCCAGGTCCCTTGGATGTTTCTAGTCCAGGGTGACGAGATGTTTAAAATGGCAGAGAATGTTGCTCCGGTTCAGAATATCATGCTGCCCCGTACTGTGATATCTCAGGGTAAGAACCACTTCATGGACATTTGTTAGGGAGAACTCTATTTCGATTGGTGACTCGTGGTACTCTCTACTAGGGGCCTGAACCTCAATCCTTGGTTCTTCTCGAAGCCTATCTGATTCTTAAAACTTGGCTGGGGTTGTGTTGGGCCATCCAGCTGTGGTGGTGTAATAACTGTCAATCCCTTGGAGGTTGTGTCTTCCCGTGCAGTGCTTGTTCCGGCTGTTAATTCGTGCCCTGAAGGTTGACTTGAATTCACGAGTGACTTTTAGCCAGTATTGCTTGGTAAAATTGTCTGCACTTGTTGATCTCCATGAGACGGGACAGAGGAGACTTCATTCATACCCCAGTTTTTAACTGAAAATATTGGATAAAACTGACTATTTTAGCAATTCCATGTGGGGGTGAGTGATCCAGCGATTGTCTTCCCCTTACTTTAGTTTTTTCAGTTGTTTAATCAGCTTTTTTTTTGCTCTCCTTGATAAGGGAGGATCAGACCTCACTGTTGTGCTAGGAGTGGGTTCTTGCAAATCAGCTACCGGAGCCTCAATGCACCTGCTTCCTCTACTGTTGTCCCTTTGTGTACTTTGAGTTGCATTGGTCTCGTGAGCAGTGCTCTCCGTCCTGTGTGCAAGATTGTATTTCGCACCGTCTGTTGACTTCGGGGCTGCGGGGATTCCTTTGTTTTTAGTCCCAGCCAGTTGGTAGTTGTTTGAAGTGGCCCTACCGTCAGTGATGCCGGGAGTCGGTATGTCCCTACTTCCTTTGACTATCTACACTATGTCGGCTAGGACCTCAGAAAGCGACGCCCACTTTTCCATAAGGATTAAGCAGGAGCATTCCCCAGGGTTGGAGACCAGGAGCTGAACAATCCTGTTTTACAGTTCTTCCACCCTGCTGGTTAGGTTGACTAGGCGAGGTCTATTTGGACCTCCATCTGTGATGATTGCCACAATAGTGCTCCATTTGTGGAGCGGTTTATCTCATTCGTAGGTAGTTTCTGGCAGATCTTCATTTGTGCTATTGTTGGAGGTGAAGTGATCTGCTTTAGAGTCCCACTGAGGCCCTATTAGCCCCAGCAAGTTTGGGGTTAGTTCTAGAGTTCTTTCAATCTTTTGGACCAGTTTTTGGAGGAACGAGGCTGTGAGATCCCCTACCACTTGAGATTCTGGAGTCAGGTCATCTAGAAGCAGCACTGGGCTTGTGGCCGATTGTAAGGTCTTACGGCTCACTCCATTCTGGATGTCTTGATTGTGGCATTTGGTCCAGTGAATTTGAGCCACTATCAAGGGGAAGTGATACTCTTTAGATAGAGCTGTTTCATCTTTCCCGCCAATCATGTGGTTGGAAACCTTTTCTTTACATGGGGGTGTAATTTTGCTGCACGGTGATTCATTAGTCACAAGCAGCCATTTCCGCTCACATGACTTAATAATACTTCGGGGGTATGTGGGCCATCGGAAAGCTTTCTGCTTGGACTTTTGGAGCAAGTCTCTTGTGAGATGCACGGATCGTGACAAAAAGGTGTTGTGTCCAGAGGTTCATCCTTTTGCCAACCAGGAGTAGTGCCATGGGTGGTGCTAAGGTGGCCATTTTTTTTTTAAGAAGTGCCTGATCGTCCCCCTTTGTGAGACATCCTGTGGGATTTTGTTTAAGCTCTCTGATAGGAATATACTCCTTGTTATTCTTTTGGTTGGCAATTGTCGGTTAGCAGTTTCTTCAGGAGTCATTGTACGTGGTCAACCCTTCTTTTTAGATCCCATCTTACTAGTAAAGCGCTAATAAATCGCAGGCTAGTACATTGGCTATCTGGATGTTTGACCTAAGCAGATGTGATTAGGTTAATCGCAGAGGGATTTAAGGGTACAAGGGGTACAGGGGTGTTTATTCCCCTGAATGTGTCAACGGTTTATTTGTACTGAGGTTTTGGGGACCCCCATGCTTCGGCTGTTGGCAGTAATGCTGATGTCAGGGCGCTCCACCAACTGTCCGCAGCTCTTTGGTGCTCCTCTCTGCGTTCTGCTCCTGATTGAGGAGTTGCAAGCACGTAGATCAGCTCGCAGGTGGGCCTCGATGCTTCCCTCACGCTGCTCTCCGCTCAGCCGCTCTGCCGTGCAGCCTGCCGGCTCAAGCCAGATACAGCGGCAGATCATGGCAGTTGTCCAGTGACAGTGATGTGCAACAGCTGAGACCGGGGGAGCAGGGGGCCAGAAATGGAGTTGCAGCATCTGTTCAGCACTTGGCGGCTCTTGGAGCTGGGGCTGGAGCCGGAGGTTTAGCTGGAGCGGACAACCAGTTTGGATGGTTAAAGCACAGATTGCACACCTCTTGCGAGCATGCTTGGAAAAGCAGGTGTTGACAGGAGCAAGTGGGGACACCCCAGAGGAGCAGCAAACCACACCCGGTCTAACCAGTCCGTCTCCGTGGCACCTGGGACCCACGCTTCGCTGTAGCCTGCTGCGGCTGCCGCACTTGATCGCTCTCTGCTCTCTGCAGCCACTTCCGCAGCCGCGATCCTCCGGTTGCAGCACTGCACTGCGTAGAGGCACTGCACTGAGTAGAGGGGGCAGTGGTAAGTGGCGGGGACGGAGAACCTCAGCACATGCCCCCCTCTTGGCACAAGTCCCTCTCACCGGTAATCTGGAGTAATCCGGGATAAACCAAGGTTCCGTGTGCTCCGTTTGCCGGCACAGCTACGCATCAGCAAGATCCGGTGTGGGGTCGGGAAAGCAAAGATGGCCGGGTTGGCTGTGATGTGGCCCGCATTAGATGCGTGCGATAGGTAAAACACGCTACACCTCTCCAGCATCTCCAGCCCGAGCTTCAGCCCTTCACAATCACAGCCCTACGTCTAGTCATCTCTTCCGAAATGCAACTTCACATACGCATACTTTGCTACCAAACTTCCAAGTTTTTAATAAAACCATTATGAAGCTGTGGAGTTCGTAATGTTCAACTCTCAGACCATATACTCTTTATGGCTTTACTACACTTACAATGCCCAAGATTGGGCTTAGATACTGTAGTGGTACAGGGCTCATGCCATTGTACCCTCACCTTAGGGCTAGTGCACCTTGCTACCTTTTACAAGGGGCTTACCTGTGGATGGAAACAGGAAACAGCTTTTACTCCAATGTTTTTACTTTGTATAACATTTACCATACTTTTTTCACATTGTTAAGACTACTGGCACGCAAGTCTCTACAACACAAGCCTTTACACTACATTTTGCAGGCTTCCTCTGTCTACATTTTCAGCATATGCAGGTGATTTAATTTTGATATCCAGGAACACCAAAATTAACGACGTAACTGGAAGCTTTCAATAAAGCTAAAACAAAGTTAATTATACATGGCTAATGGGTAAATCAAATATTGAACATGTAAATGAGTATTTTTGAGGGATTAATAATTAACAGCAATTTGAAGTGGTAGGGAGTCTGTCATAAGTTAGCTCAATGGCGCATTAAACTGAGATTCTAAGTTAGATTTTTTTTTAAATGAGGAGTTCTAAAATGTATGGATTATGTATACGTTGCGACACAAAGCATGGACCCCACATTTAAATTGATAGGTTAGCCATGATTAATAGTGACTTGATATCAGTCATTAACCCCTTCACTGCGGCGGCTATTCCGCCGCAGTGCTAAGGGGGCGGGCGGCCGCATGCTGGTGACGGAACCACTCAGTCACCAGCGTCGGTTGACCTGTGCTTGTGACGGAGCGGTTCCGTCATGGCCCACCCCGCTCAATAGAACGTCAGCGCAGGCGCGAAATTCGCACCGCGCAGGCGCACCGAGCGGGCCATGACGGAACCACTCCGTCATCAGCACAGCTCACCCGTAGCTGATGACGGAGCGGTTCCGTCATCAGCACTTAAGGGGTTAAAGCCTTTTTAAGCTACTTTAGTTTATCAGTTTCTGATGATATTGAACATACATTGGCCTTGCTATTTTTGCATGTGATGTTCTAATAAATGAGTTTTAATCAATACAAAAAAAATGGTTAAATAGCAATTGGATTGCATAGTAACATGGAGAGCAAAACAATGGTGCTGAGTGGGAGAGAATGATAGTAAATTCAAGAACAGATGTGTCTATTTCTTCTCAAAAGCACACTTATCCAGCTAAAATGATAACTTTCACCTAGGTAATGGCCATGCCAAATCCAGAACCCAGATTTGGTACAACTTTTACCAGGAGAAGAGTGGGTATAAGAACTGTTAGACATACATTGCTCAAACATATATGAAAGTCTGCTTACATGATAGCCTTGTTCTCACATGAGGTGTACACTGAAATCAACGGTATGTACTTTACTGACACGTGCTATAGATAAAATTAATATTTAGTTGTAGTTTCATCCACCTCCTTAACAAAATAACAGGGATTAGAAATAAAACAACCACTGGCAAAATCAATAGATCTTTCCTTTGGCACCTACTGGCTTAGTCAATTGTTTATGCCTTGCTTCTACGCATCAGAGAAGCGGATGCTGTGCAACATGGTAATAAATAGGAAAAAAAGACTGCACGCACAGCTGAGTCACTTTGTAACTGTGCATACCTGCATGTGTTCGCTGACAAAATGAAAAGTGTTTCTTTTTCGGTTTGCTTCCCGATTAGAGTTGGATTGCCTCAAAAATATATAGATCACGGGCAGGTGTGGGAAGCAACATGAAGGGTAGAATCACAGAAGGCAGGGATACAACATATGGGTGTATGGGGGAAGAAACACTGAGGGCACAGGTGAGGGGGAGCAAAACAGACAACACGGGTGGCGAACCAAATGGAGATAGAGCAATGTGTAGAGGGGTGGAAGCGAATGAACAAGACCCAGAAAGTGAAATTAAAGCACACAGAAAAGCAGCTCGAAGGGTAAAGCTATATAAAAGTGAAAGCATACTTTAAAAAAGGCTCGAAAGAAAGTTGTGGGAAATTACATTTTTATGTTATGAAAAGAAATATACCAAGAGAAGCGGTAAAAAGCACGCACTCATATAGAATAACTTGGAAAAGTAATGTGCTGGGAGAAGTGGGAAAATACAGAGAACATTGTAAATGCATGCATGCTCATGGAGTGGTTTTTTACCAAAAGAAAGTTCCAGAAAACTAGACACTCATTGAAGGATGAAAGGAGTAAGTCAGAGATGATAATAAGGTTAACCTCCACTGGAGGAACAAAGACTAGATCGACGGGGTAAAGAAATAAAACCACGATTAAGAAAGTAAGAAAATAAGTCACAAAAAAATCCAATGGGAAGTAATGGACGGAGTTGCTTTCCATGTCAATAAGTCTTTCGCAACCAGACTGGGAGGAGTTAACCTAAAAATAGAATTGATCGGCTATAAGTCATGAACAGCGCACACAGAACTGCCAGGACAACATTTCAAAACATTACTTTCTTAGGGTAAGTGCCCTCATATTTTTGACCCTGTGTAAATTATGGGTAGGGAAGGCTTATGTCAACCTTCTTTAATGTGAAATTGTGTCTACATTTTACATTTGAGAAACAGATTAGCATCAGCTTTTGGTAATTTGCTATTATGGCCTTTTTACATTATTACTTTTAGTGTTCTTGTAGCATAGGTTTGATCAATGGAAAAATAGAAAGAGGACCTACAAACCAAGGGGAAAGAGTTTTAAACAGTAAAATAAAATCTCCCCTCCGGAAGTCAATGGTCCACACATCTATTCCTCAAACACTTGCTCAGGCAGACCTCAATCTTACAACCGAACTCAACATCTACAATCAACACTAGAACCACATAAGTATCAAAATGCACAGATGTAATGACTTTTTTGCCAGCACTGTATCCGATTTATAGATCACACATATAAAGTATATGTTAACATTTCTATGTCAATAGGATTAGCGATATAAAGGTTAAAAACAATTGATAGAGCATAAATTCAAAACATAAAACTATAACCTCACAATATGGAGCAAAGAATATGAAAAGATAGAAAACGTGAAAGGTAAATACAACAGGAGAAACAAGTAACAACACACAAGTCTATTCAAATGATACTAATCTGTTGTGATCATTGGCAAAGAGACATGAGGTTTCCAAATAATAATCATCTATTGTATCAGAATGTTGGACAGAATTAGTACACAAATATGTCAACACATTTCAGTGGAATATGTCACGGCTGCAAGCACCGGGACGCCTCTTTACTGAGGCAGCTGTTGCGCTATACAAGTTCACCTAATAATAATATGTAGATAGCTGGCACCTTCTTCAGGACTAAACATAAAATACTATTTCCCACAAATGTTCAGATTGGAAATTGTTAAGAACATGCATAGAAAATATATGACAATAATTATTACAATTATCTATAATCCAAATGAAGTTCTAAAAGCATTTAATCAATTTGCAGTGCATCCAACACTAAAGAGGTACTCTGGAAAGTCAATATTAGTTCATCATACAATTCAAACTGATTACAACCATCCGCCCACGCATTAAGGCCACTATCACAAGTTTCATAGTTGCTAGAAAACCAAGGCACCTCTCCATAGGCATTTGATAATGATGCCTATGAGAGAAGTGCTTTGGTTTTCTAGCAATTATGAAACCTGCATCAACGTATTTGTGTACTTAATCAGTCCAACATTGTGGTATAAAACATGATTTGGAAACCTCATATATCTTGCTCAATGACCAAAACAGATTAGTGTCACTTGGATAGATTTGTCCGTTATCTTACTTGATTCACCCCTTCTATTCATGTTTAAGTTTCTTTATCTAATCTTCGTCTTAGTAACAACTGAAATGAAGTAAGTGACATTGGTTTCAAAAGTAGAGATTTACTTCCAAATTGTAACTATCGAAACCGCTTATTTTGGAAGCAGATCAGATAATTTCAAAGGCAGATATTTTACCAGTGCCATTCACAGAAATCTCTCATGCCTTGTAACATTGTTCTGGGACTTAAAAAAAAACATGTAAACCAAAATACATCTCAGAAGTATTAATGTAAAATGAAAAATATTGGGGATATTTTTTATTAAAACAGTTCTTAATGTATGAATGCAAACAAGTGTGTGTGTATATATAATACTATAAGCCGTGGGGCAGAGCCTACTTGCCCAGCATTTGTGCATTAAGAAATAACCATAAATGCAGAATTTCTCTTCTAGCGTAATCTTGCAGAATTTTAGACTGTTCCGCATGATTACGCTATACTGAATTAGGCCCAACCCTAGTACACATCTGGCAACATGAAGTCAGGCACGGTTGTTCATGTACAAAGATGCTGAAATACTTGATTTCATATACTAGTTAACTAGTATACTACTGTTACTTTTTTTGAGCTAATCCATTCAAATTCTGAATTTCTTCTTCCAAACTAACATCGCGCCTGTCTCTGAAGAAGGCTTCAGTGACAACACTTGTAAAGAAGGACCATAAGTAAAGTATGATCACAGTATTTGATGAATGTAAAGAGAAATGCAAATAGTTGGGAGGTGCGGGACAATGGAGGGAGAGTCAAAAGAGTAACAGTAACAAAATAAATATTTTGAATAAACACATTTATAGAGTTTGCAACAACCAACAGTAAAACTAGTAAAGAATGTACAACCATGAACATAACTGGAAAAACAGGAGCCCTCAGCTAATTGAATGGAAATACATTATACAGTGACACTTATCAGTGTAAGATAGCTAGGGAGATAGACAGATAGATCACAAATGGCAGGTTTTCTGTCAGACCTGCTGTCTTCAATCAATTTCTGATCACAAATGGCAGGTTTTCTGTCAGACCTGTTGTCTTCAATCGATTTCTGATATCTTCAGTACCCCATCCCACTCTTTGGTAACAGAACAAAAAATTACAACATACTACCTTTTTGTATAAACATTTATTTGTTCTCCTCAAAGTTTATACTGTGAAAATAAGCTTTTTCACACTTCACACACAGATAATCAAAACAAAAAAGGAGTTTCAGATTCCTCTAGCAAGTTAGTCGGTGCTTAAAGTATATCACACTTCTGCCTTCATACTGCAGCAATGAGGGTTCAGTTTACTAATAATCCACACTACACTACACAAAAAAAGGAATATTACTAAACTGACTCACTCAATTATTGTTCTGAAAATAGTGGCAGGGAACTAGGAAGACACATTTTAAAAATCAAGGATAGTTTTCTATTTCTAAAAACTTTAAAATCAGTTTTCTTTCCTTTCCCATCTCAATCAACTTTGCGTTTTTTAGCAGATGCTGGTTCATCATCATCCACATCCGAAGTTTCTGCCTCTTTTTCTTCATCTGGTAAAAAGTTTACTTTACTTGCACTCTGTGGTGCATCTTCGCCATTGTCCTGGTATATGTTAGACCATTTTATAGCCATATCCAACTCGGGAGGTGGTGGCTTTTTTTCCTCAGTTCTGTAAACCTCTGGTGGTGGCACTGCATTTGTTTGCCAGATTTTGAACTCTTTAGGAGGCTCCTCAGGCGCTTTCTTCACCCATCGGTCCCAATCAATTTGCTTGTTAAGAGGGTTGTAGAGAAATGATGGTCTGGACACTGTCTGGAAGAGATCATCTGGTTTCGGTAAGTTATTCCCATCTCCCTGAGCTGTAGAGAGCTGCTTGGAGGTTGCCCTACTGCTTTCGTCCCTCTTCAACTTGTCCCGGTTGTGTTTTGAATTATCCAAAGCATCATCACTGCTGTCTGAATCAGAATTACTATCGTAAGCAGCAAAAAAACTTAAGGGATCCTTCTCTTCCCCAGCCATAGTATTCCGCCAAAGGCTAAATGCACTACACAATTCACCAATCACAAATAGCTTATATGGGGTGGGTCCAGGAAGAAATGATCCAGGATAATTACTATTGACTGCAGTCAGGTCCGTACCGCTGGTCTTTTGCTGGAAAGGTCTGGCTCCCGCTCTAACACATGAATAAGGAAATGAGAAAAAAAAATGGATGAGGTTGGGGAAGCTACAAGCAAAAAATACAAACAACCTTAATCAAGCTGCTGCAGTAGATTTAAAATACATTTCATCAATGATTACAATAATACTTCGTTTCAGTGTATAATAATGCTATTTCGCTGGGTTTGCTAATTGTACTAATAATTTGATTGTTGCTACTTAAAATTTATTTCAACACATAGGTGAACATAAAATGCAGGATTTCGTTCCCCCCAGTTTCACTGCACAAAATACTTAAACTAAATCTATCATAAGAATATTAAAAAAAACTGTTTTTGTGGATTAATAATGGATAATTCACAAAAACATCATCAGGTTGAAATCTCCAAAATACATGGCGTCCTTGTAAGTTATTACTGAGGTAATGTAATATAAAGGGCATATCCATTCACACATCAACTACATCTAAAACGGTTACATGGTTAGAAAGTATTTGATGAGCCATGACGGCCCAGAAAAGAAAAGCAGATTATTATTAAGATTATCTTGTGTCAATGTTAAAGGGCACACTGATCCGCTATCTTCCTTGGTATCCAAAGACCTCTCTGGTCTTCACAGTCCCAGAGGTGTGGGTAAATGCCAACCACCACGCCCCCTCTTTATTTTGGTTCTACATAGGCATGGGGTCATTGGGGAATTCCAAGCAGTGGTAAAAAGCAGCTCTTATAGAAGCTCTGTTACTAAGGGGAGCCAGCCCTAGGCTCACCATGCGCGTTAGGTATTAGGAAGGCCCCAGAGAATGGGGGGGCATGGTCGCAGAATACCAGAAAAAGGACTGGAGGAGAGGGAAAACATAAAATACAATTGGAGATGGTTACTTGTTGATATGGTTCAGGTTTCCACCTTGGAGTTCCAAGTACATCATAGACAACCTGAGTGGCATCAACTGTCCATGTGAGGTCACTTTGAAACCCCTGGTGGAAAACAACCTCCTTATTGAAAGTTACTCAGCTATATATTCTGACCACTACTCCATCTTAGCTGCTATATTTTTCTAACTGCAAATCAGCAAGTATGCTCTAAATGCCACACACATCCATTGTATGCAGTTCCACATGAAGGGAATTAGTCGTACCAGCACAGGATCAAGAACCATAGATTAGTGTTCCTTCACTATGGGTAACAATGACTCTCAGAGCCTAGCCAAAAAACAAAAGGGCAGTGCAGACATTACCCATTTGTGACTTCATAGTATAGAGGTTTTCCCTTTTCGCAATCATTGACTATTTTACAAAATTCTAGCATATCTTATGCAAGAATTAAAGCTGTATTATTGCCTTAGCAAGCAATGAAAAACTGTGTTAAAAAAAATGGGGATATAGTAATGACGCAAGATTTGCTTAAACAGGTAGTTAAAATGTTCTCAGTTTCATTAAAATGGCACTAATTTGCAAACCTTGAAAAAAAATTATAGAAGAAAGGTGTTTTCAGGTGCAAAGTGGGAGAAATATAGTTAAAGGAGAGAGTTGGTTTTGGCGGAATGTTGGGGGTGGGCAGGTTTTAAAGTTTAGCCCAAAAAGGTGTAGCCAAGAGAGAGGCAATGCTGCTGAGGATTCCTTGGTGGGATCCAAGATGTCTTCCCAGGTACTATGTAGCATGTTCATTTAAAGGTATGGAGTGGGAATGACAGTTGGGCTCTATAATGTACCACTCAAAATAGAAAACACTTAGCCAACGAATGTGGGCAAAAGTCATATGTAGTTGACTAAACTACAAATGGTGTATTTCAATGCACTTTGTTTTTTTTCTTAAACGTTAACTCATTTCTCATTCCAACATGTAACTGTAATGCTTTACCCTTTGTTTCTTCAATGAACATACATACATATATGCCTTTTTGGGTGATTCAGATCTATTCTTTCAAAATGTTTGACTTCCCAATGTTCATACTAAGTTCTGATTTACTTTAAACTTCTTCTTTCAAGCGTGCGGTTTTCCTTAACCTAGTATCATATTTTTCACATAGTTCTGAAAAAGTGAAGTCAGAACAAGTTGCATACCTTTGGTGATGCTTTTTTCTAGTGAATACTCAAACTATAGGATTCCTCAACTTTAGACTATTCTCAAGCGCCAGACTGGATCCGTACACTTTCATAGGAGTGCTCCAGTGCGCTACTAGGTGGAGTCTTGTGGCCTTTGTTCCACCCTAGAAGTGGAAGTGAGCAGAGTTGCATGCAAGTTCCACCACTGCTGGCCAACATCAATTTCTTGCTTGAATTCTTTCTGTGCTCTTGACGTGAAGATCAAAGCAAAAGCAATTGTCAGAACCAATGTACAGGATCTCCAATCTGAGTCATTTTTTATAGTTAGTTAAAGAGGCCACTCCACAGGCTGTGGAGGCGAAAGGGAAGTGAGGCATCTGCAGTTAGCAGCATCCACCAGAAAGAGTGTCACTGAAGGTAAGTAACTTGTTCTTCTAATGGATACTTCTAATCACAGACTCTTCACCTATAGAAAAGACAACAAAGCAGTTCCTCCCAAGGTGGAGAGTCTGTGGAGTGAGATCAAATAAAAAGGTTGTGCAGTATTGAACTGGCAAAATGTCCTTCCCATCAGAACTGGCTGTTAAGGCAGTAATATTTTGAGAACGAGTGCAATGACACCCATGTCGTGGAATGACATATGCCCAAGCTAGCAACTCTGGACACTAATGCAGTGGTGGCAGCATTACTGTGGTGGAATGGGCTCTTAGTCCTTTATGGGGCTGCTTTTTGGCCAATGCGTAATTCTCTTTAGGAAAAAGGCTTTCCACCTCTGCCATAAGATCGTCACAACCTTGCTTTTCTTTGCCCCAGACACCCCTAAAAAAAAACAAAATCAAATCTACCTGATGGTCTTTGGTGCAACCAATGTGCAATCAATGTAAAACATTAAAGGTCTCGTGGGGTTCAGCCGATGGAGTCTCTCCTCCTCTGTGAGGTGGGGCAAAAACGCTAGAAGAGTGATGGCTTGTTCACTGTGAAAAGGAGTCACGGCTTTCAGCTAGAAGGCTGCACAGGTACTCGGCACCAGTTTTTCCAGAAAATAGGTGGTGTACAGCTGTCCATCAACTCAAGGGAGATGCATATGAGGAACATCAGGAACAAGTTAATGTCACACGGAGACAGTTTAAATGGCGGGGGGGGGAAGAAGAGAGATACGAGTGTCACACCTTTAACAAACCACATAAAATCAGGCACTTTGTAGAAGGACGTTTAGTCCAAAAACCATAAAATGGCTGAAAGGGACAACAAATACCATTCAATAGAAATTAATGCAAGACCTTGTTACGCTAGGAAGAACAAACAATGTATCCAGCAGCTTGGCTTGTAAGGGGTCATTGCTGCTGACTCCATTCAAGACCACAATTTTGTCCCAGTGGAAGGTTTAAATGGACTTTGCAGAGGGACACCTGGCAGCATGAATGACATCCACAACCTCAGGTGGTAGATTAAACACAGTCAACTACTGCAGCTCAATCTCCACACATGGAGATCTTGATTGTGCAAGTTCTCGATAAGAACTGTGTCTTGCCGATGTGAGAAAAGATCCACCCAAAGCTGTAGCCTTATCAGGCCTGTCTAAACAAGTGGCCTGCTACTTTCATATCCGTAGGAATTCGCATTACTGCAGAGTGATCAGGTCATTACCAGGTCATATAGTTCTGCGGTCCATAATAGTGGATTGGGCTAGCTCATGTAGTCTGTGGACTTGGCACCAGGCTATTTCCAGAGAAATACAGAACTCTAGCACAAAAAGGGGGTGTAGTTTGTGCCTTTTTAGGAGGTAAAAATGGGGCTCTCCAACCACAAAGACAAATGTTTCAGTAAAGGAAACATATACATGCAAGCTCTCGTAGCGGACTGTGAACCAAATGTGCTGATTACACCTCTGGTGAACTATCACTTGCAAATGCGCATACCCAGCAGAACTGGGCACTTAACATTATTCATATGCCCACACTTACTTGGGCCCAGTATTTAGTAGTATTGCGGGCATTCCCACATCAAGGCCATTTTTTTATTTTTACAAAAATGGAAGTAAAAGCACTGCTCTTCCTGTTTGAAAACTAACATTAAAAGAGCAAATACAAGAAGAAATCACTGAAAACGTATGTAAGAGCTGATGAATCTATTTGAATGAGAATTACCAAAAACAGAAAGGCTGGACTGTTGTGAAAAAAACAAGAGAATACCAGGATCTTACACAAATTCTTATTTGAGCACTAGACTGGAATGGTTCTCGGAGAAAGGTGCAAACCACATGAGAATATAGTATATGCAACGCATATCATGAATTAGAACCATGGTATGTTCATTGGTTATGTCTCCCTAGACTGCGGGGGGTATGGGGAAAATAATAAAATGCCCTCATCTGAAGATTAGACCAAATTACTCTGAAATGGGTACAAACGTCAGCAGGTCTTAAAAACCCGACCGAATACATACTTTATTCATCCAAAAATACATTTCCATTAGGGTACGTTGATCTAAAGGCATCTATTAATAAAATGGGCACTGTAGTGTTGAAGTAATCGAGGACAGAATACACAGAACTCAGGCTTTGGATATGCAGAACCTCATGTGACATTAAAGAGTCCAGTAAAAACAAGCATAGCCAAAGATAACATGCCTGGCTTTGGTCATCAGCTCTTTGATAGGTCAAAAAAAAGCCTTAGTTTATAGGGGAAGCTTTAAAGCCCTGTTAGAACTAGGGATCTCTAGTTGGCAATGGTATACACCTTCGACCAAATAGGGACCCTTGCTTCTAAGTCAGGGAAAGGGGATTACACTACTGGATAACCCCTGCTCACCCCCTTGGTAGCTTGGCACTATCAGACAGGCTTATCTCAGAGGCAGTGTGTTAAGCATTTGTGAATACACACAGTAATACAGTGAAAACACTACAGATGGACACCACACAGGTTTTATAAAAATAAGTAATCTTTATTAGACTTAACACAAGACCCCAAACGACAAAAATTCACAATACTGTACTTAAAATTGGCTTAAAGATTGTAGAAGTTACTTAATTCAAGTTGATGATGAATGCGATAAAGTTCTCACAAAAGTACCTGCATGCGTAACGCAAAACAAACAAAAGGTTTGCAGGGATGGAGATGCGTTGGTTCCTTGCTTCGGGGGAAGACGATGCATTGCGCCTCAATGCTTGCTCAGAGTAGGGGATGCGTCTTGGTCCTTGCCGGATAGGAGGTGATGCGTAGATTCTCGTGATGCGTTCCAGTTGCGATGCGACAAGATGGAGCTGACTATCCGGAGCGATAAATTGGTGCCCTTCATGCGACGACGTGAAGACGACGCGTGCAAGCCCTGACGGCCGTGCGACGAACTCTGTACTTTGGAGCCACGACAGGCCCTGCGACACGCTTCTCTGGTGATGCGACGGCAACCCTCGCGGTGGCGACACGCTTCTCTGGTGATGCGACGGGAAACAGCTGCGACGAAAACACGCTTCTCGGGAGATGCAGCGGTGGCACACTTCTCTGGCGATGCGACGACACGCTTCTTCTCGTTGAGTTTCGCTTCCAGCGACACGCAGGCTTCTGCAGATAGACTTCCCAGCAAGGAAATTCAGAGGGGAGCTGGTGGTGAAGTCTTGTAGCCCTGAGACTTCAGCAGGAGGTAAGCACAAGTTCAAGCCCTTGGAGAAATATTCTGCAAGATGATGAAAGTTCTTTTAAAAGTTCCTTCTCCTTTCCTTGGCAATAAAGAGACCACTGCAGGTCAACCCAGCAATCCGCACATTGGCAGAGGGGCAGTCCAAACTCTTGCAGCTTCCTTGGTTCTTCTCCTTGGCAAAAGATTGGTCTTGTTCCCAGAAGTGATCTAAAGTCATAGGGACTGGGTCCCCATATTTATACTCAAATTCTCTTTGTTCTCCTCTGCCTAGTCCAAACCAGTTCTGGTCAATCCTGGAGCACTTTGTTGACAAGACTCCTCCTTTCCTTTCACAGTGTAGGCCAGGGACATCAGACACACCACGGGAGGTGGAGCCAGCATTGTGGAGGGAAGGCACAGCCCTATTTAGGTCCCAGGTGCAACTCCTCTCACCCATCTATGTGCAGATCTCTTTATTCAGCCTTGAGCTGACTCACCCCGTCTCCTGGAATCCCCCAGCCCCTGTCACTCAAACTCCAGACAAGGAATGCACAACCTAGCAGAGGCAGGCTTGGATAGTTAGGCAAGAAAATACCTACTTTCTACAAGTGGTATTTTCAAACACAGAATGTTAACACCAACTTCACTAAAAGATTTTTTATATTTCTGAGTTCAGGCATACTAAACTCGAATTTCTACCTAGTTCCCTGAGTCAGTTAAGATTATGAAATGTTATAATCAAACTGCCCATTCTGGCCTAAGAGGTACAGGTAACCTTGCAATAGTGAAAAATGAAAAACGAAAATTGCTGTAATTCACTATTAGGACATGCCACACACACACACCAGGGAATGTCCTACCGTATACTTACAATGCACCCTGCCCATGGGCCTACCATAGGGGTGTCTGATATGAACAAAAGGTAAGGTTTAGGGACTGGCAAGTGGGTACACTTGCCACGTCAACATGGCAGTCACAGACTGCACACAGGCTCTGCCATGGCAGGCCTAAGACACACTTTACAAGCTGCTTCTGTGGGTGGCACAACCAGTGCTGCAAGCCCACCAGCAGCATTTGATTTACAAGCCCCAGGCACATATGGTGCACTGTACTAGGGTCTGACAAGTAAATCAAATAACCCAATCATGGAGTCACTAATTAGTACATCCATTTAACACAGGGAGCACTGGCACTGAATAGCAGTGGCACAGTGCCCAAAGCCTCTAAAACCAGCAAAACCTATTAAAAAACGGGAGACAATCAGAATAAATGGAAGGGAGACTCACGCCAATGATACCAGGTCTAACAAGCCCTCATCAATTTGTAAAAACAGTGGTAGAAAACAAAAATATTTTAAGTTTAAAAAAAACACCCATTGACAAAGTTGTTCTCACACTCAAGTGAACTACCTTGTGTGGAAATTTGCTCCTTGAGGGGGCCGAATGTTATCACTCACAGCAAAGTTAACAAATGGCTGAAGTAGGCTGAACCATGCTGTGTGTTGGAGAGGATAAAAGAAAAATGTAAATTCCACAATAAGAGACCAATGGCTGAAAAAAGCTTACTGAAAGCCTCTACAAGTATATTATTCATAACATGTTGGTTAAATAAAGAGGTCAGGTCCAAGAATGTATACAAACGCTAGACAGGGCTTCGACTGAACTAATTTGGTGGTGGTGTGGCTCACTGGTTAGAGGCGGCAGACCCGGAAGCAGAGAACGGCCCGGGACCAGGGTTCAATTCCCGACGCGGCAGGGTCATGGACCAGGGTCAGCGGACTCGATAATTCTCGCCTCGGTGCCTACTCTAACCAGGGATCACACTCGGCAACTCTGGGCATTAGCTTGCCTCATCTCTACAACGGCCCCCCCATTCGCCGGGGATGCCTGGTTTCACCTTGGAGATACCAAGTAGGGACCATCTCACAGGGATAGCCAGGACGGGTTCCCCAGCGGTCTACAGCGCCACGACGCCTCAGGGCAGCAGTGCGCTTTACAAGACACATACATTTACATTTAAACCAATATACTAAAAAACACGCATTCAAATGGGACCATGAACCCTCACTGTGTAGCGATATGTCCGGCTTTAACGCAGCAACCTAAAAATCAAGGTGCATTCAATTTCTGGGATAAATAAATTGTGCAAATGAGGCAGACATTTCCCTGCCCTGCACGCTCCACCGCTGGCTCTCGTTATACCTGGCCGAAGAATCACTGCTCTAAGGCGACCGCTGCTGGCACTGCTAGTAGAGCGCAGTCCTATGCGGCTTCTGAAACAGAGAGAAGCGTCGATAGACTGGATACGCACCAGGGGCGCTTCGCTGCAGCTGCAAGCGGCAAGAATGTAGAGAGTAGTCGTTACTTACGGCATCGAAAACGAAAAGTTCCTAAAATTGCCTAATGGTAACCACCTAGACCACAGCTTAACCTCCTTCTGTAACGGGGTAATAAGCGCTATGTAATTGTTAGAATACAAATCAATACAATACATTGGTGCCTTAATCGCCCCGCATTCGCCTGTCGGCCCCCATCAGCTCCTTCCGCAACATTGCCACACGTAAGATGGCCGCCGCACTTCACCCCACTCATGCGTGTTCATACACGCTTTGAATTTCGGCAGCCCTCCTAACCCTCCATTTTGCCGTCCGGGGCTGCGCACGTTTATATTTGGATTCACTTACCTACCTTGTATGTCAACAGACTACAAATCACGAGCGTGACACTTACCTCCCAGCGGCGTAGCATTAAGGTTCGCCTGCAGCTAGCTACTTCCGTTTAGACTCAAACTATTGGGAAAACCGGGAGTATGGTGAGCCAATCGGTATGCCGGCTCACAATTAGCAGATAGGATACGGGTGGCAGGAGTGCCTGTCGCGCAAGTATAATATTTGATGTCCCGCTATCGGTTAGAGCAATCCCTACAGCTATTCAGGACCCCCACTTTCCCCGCTCACATATTCGCTGCTGCGGTCTCAAATCAGCTAGTCATTGAGAGATTTATCCAAGCCCCACCCCCTCACGGAGTGCTCTGTTTTACATGAACAGAAAAGAGGAGAAGTGTGTCGAGCTGCAGCCGGGAGCTCATAATTCCGTCTGTAAAAGCGTCCAAAAAAGGGGTGATTGTTTTTAGGATCAGTGGAAGAGTCGGTTTGTGTACAATATCAAGTATTGTTTACCATGCAGCTTTGTGACCCAGCGATTATATTCTCTAGCGATACTTCTCTTTCTGCCCAAAAATACAGATGCTAGTAGCCTACAGGTGGAGTCATTGTAGATTGCATTTTATTTTGCGTTTACTCACGAATTTTAGTGGGATGAAAAACTGTGTGGGGGGCTCTCAACGGTGCGTGGTCGAAGTAATTAAGGGCGTGACTTAAAACACGTAAGATATAAATCTGACGTTAGCATAGTGTGCTGCCCGACTAGAATGTTGATGCCTCGGTCATAGCATCCAGAATGATATATAATACAACACTTAACATTACACCTACAACAATCCAGGACTATTGGCTTAGTCAGTGATTGTTAGTTGCCTAAGATAAACAGGCAACAACTACATATATTGAAAACGCTTCAGTTCTGAAATAAGACTGTGCAAGAACTATAACGAGTTTCTTTGAAGTTACATCACAGGCAGCGTAAGGTGGTACTGCTGCAGAGTTAAGATTTTAATTTTCACCCAGTGGGTGAGGTAAAAAATGGAGAGCTTCATAGTGACCAGTCCCAGCGCTTTTTAGAACTGCCGGTGCTGAGCACCGACAGGACCCGGCCCACTTAAAGCCCTGCGTTTACTAACATGATGTGGCAAGTGCGTTGCGCTGAGCAGCACGCAAATCCAGATCCCAAGTTCAGAGTTAAGTAGTTAGTAGATTAGTAATATGTGCTTTTTGCCCTTGTGGATTACTTGTGTTAAATGTGTGCTGTTCAGTTCTTGTGTGTTTAGCAGTGATTTGAGTAGGACAGAATGGATAGGGAAGTAGTAAGTTGTTATTGTAAGAATCAGACATGTGCACCAGTTAGCTGGGTGAATTGGCTAAAAGGGAGGGGGAAATTTCAGAAGGATATTTGAGAGTTCATAGTAGTCAGAAAGGTTTGGGACGAGTAAGAGAGAGGAAGGATGGGACCCTTCTCCTGCCGCTTTCACTACAACACAAGCCCCCCCCCCCCCCCCTCCCCGGAGCCCCCGCCTATCACCACCACAACAGAACTACTCTACTGCCTGCTAATCAACACCAGATTACTCCACAAGCAAGCCATAGAGATCTGGAACACCATCACCTCCCTCAAGCCAGATATAGTCTTCCTCGTCGAAACATGGCTAAACCCTTAATCAGCACTCAACATCTTTAAACACAAGCACTAGAGCACACGCAAGAAGTTCTTTACGGGGTAATCATAAGTGTCACAAGAAATACAAATGTTCACAAGAGTTTGTTGTTCTTTTTTGCTTTATAGGTGAAAAGTGGTTCTCCTTACAGAGGACATCCAGAGAACAGGAACACAGCCGACACGTGTTTAGTCACAGAGAGGGTGGCAAACCGTGACTCATCAGGGCTGGTGGTGATACAAAAAGAAGTGTACAGTACTGGTAGAATAGGTACAAGTCAACAAAAGGGCAGCTATAAACGCCAAGTGAGTAGAAAGAACACCTCCTGTGAGTGGAAACCAAAAGGGGCAAAGGTGTAAAGGGACATAAATCGAGTGACTCCAAACTTTACAATAGTAAAACAAAAAACCAGAGTGTGCGTGACTGGCGATGTTGAACCAACTATAGCTTCAAAGAAAAAGAACACAAGGAAAAACACATGAAAGAAACAGGACGGTAAACGCATTAGCAGGTCTTCATTTGGGTTGCTAAGAGGAAAGAACCTGTAATTGAAAAGGAGCAGGAGAGTGACTAATACTGGCTGAGTGAAGTGACGTGGGTGAGAATTTAGATTAGATACAAGATATATAAAACCGTTTTTGCAAGATAAATAATACGTATTTAGGGGAAGCCAAAAGCAATACAGGATGCCTGGAGGATCTGTGGAAGTAAAAGGGGAAAGAAGACAAAATACACAAATCGAAACTTAGCTCAAGATAATACATATGATTATCGTAGTTTAAAGTACTTTTTTAGATTAGACATACAGTATGTTACAATTCCAACAACATTTTTTGCTAAGTAAGTACTGCGTGTGTTTAGAAGAAACAAAAAAATCAAGATGCCAGGTTGATCTGTGGAGAAAGGGAGAGAGAAATATATATACCCAGCAGATATGGCTGAAAACATATATGATGATGGTAATAAGTGTTATGCTCGAGGTCACACAAGGTACTTTATCTTCGTCACTCTATACATTGCGATCACTTTATAAAGAGGTGTCATGCTTAATTAAGGTTGCGGAGTAACTGTTAGAAAGGGGTGAAAGAAACGCCAGTGAGAAGGCAATGGAAGAAGAAAGGACGAGAGGAGTGCAACCAAAGCCTATACGGAGGGCAAAAAAAGGGAAAATAACAAGTATTTAAAGCGCGATGGGACTAAGGTCTATCGTGCGTTGAAGGCAGGGAAATTACCTGAAAAGTGTATTAGAAGGGCGGGCTCTAGAAAAAATGGAAAACCTAGTGTCACAATTATGTCAAGTATAAAAAGGTTCAGTTATAGCAGGACAATAAACCAAGGTGTAAAGAACTCACCGGGGGAAAGGTGATAATTCCAACCCGGTCCTGGTGGAGTAAGTGCAATTGTGCCGGAAAGCGGCCAACACGTTTGTAGTGGACTTGGATAAAGATTAAGCAAAGACAGGCGGGTACTGCCGTCAGTGTAGGAGAGACCACGAGGCCAGGTCTGTAGGAAAGAGACACGTAAGGAGGTCAGAGGCCAGATCGTCATGATTACGGGGGGAAGGATAGAGAGAAGCTCATATGGAGGACAAAACACTTACCTCCTGCCAACGTGGATCTAAGCAGCAGATCGTCGATCTGTTTACCGGATACGGAAACAGTAAAAGAGGCGTTGCATCTGCCATTTGTGGTGAAATGAGCGGTATAGACACAAGACCCCTAACCTACCGAAAAGGAAGGTGCATTGAAGGGCCGATGACAATGAAAAGGGACTTAAAGCCGAAACTGGAGGAAAAATTGACATTCTCACGTTCTGTGACTAAAGAGCATAAAGATGTAGGAAGGGAACGGTTCTGAAAAGGAGGGGATGGGGTTTGCACTCAAAGGAGAGAAAGGGGCAGAGTAAGTAGTACGGAAAAGACAAACATTCATGAGTGCATGAAATTTGGAAAGAATGGAAAGAGGACCAAAAATTAGAGTGGAAAATCATCAAAGAGACATAGGTGAAAGTGTAAGGTTGCTACAAAGTGGTCAGTTTAAAAAGAGTTTACAATTGCATATGATCTATTACATATAGACGAAATTCAAGAGCATAACTACACGAATCAATTTGCCCATGTTAGTGAATGTTAATAAGTTCAAAAGCATGGGTTGTATGTCAGTTTCAGGGTTGCTCAAAGTCCGTACATTCTGATGCGGCGAGAAGTGGACCATGGATATCAAGTAGGAGATACAGAATGCAGAAGTAATGATAGTTGGTCGGTACTCAGGGTAATAATGGACCTAGAAAGTAATGAAGTTCATGATCGGAGTTTTGTCTGTGCTTAACAGTTTACAGACGCATGATCCAGGTTGCTCATGTTTGTCTTAGTTTAAGTTCACAATTGCCTCCTCCGACATTCATCTCTGTGACATCAATGCCATAGAATTGGAATTATTTAGTTTCCCCTTGTGAAGGGCATGTCGCCATGTGTAATGCCGTTGGGTAGCGAGCATCTTGTTGGAAAATAGCTCGAACATGTTCCCTAATTCGTTCTTTCAGGGGCCTGATGGTGCTCCCCACATATTGACTTTGACATATGCATTGAATGACATATACCACAAATCTGGTACTGCAGTTAATGTTTCTACTGATCCTGTATTGTTGTTTCAGGAATCCTAAGAAGGTTTTGATGCCGTGGTTTGCCCATTTGCACATTCCACAGCATCCAAATTTGAAAAAACCTTTGGAGCGTTCATTTAACCAGGTGTCATTCTTCTTATCACGTGGAACAGTCGGACTTAGCCTGTTCTGCAGGGTTTTGCCCAGTCTAAACGTGATTTGGGGTCTAGTCATTATGGTTTCTTTTAAGGATCTGTCTGCCAGAAGGACACTCCAATGTTTCTTGATGCTTTTTTGTACACATAAACTGGTTTCATTGAAGTCCATAGTGAGTCTTGCTGGTTGATCAGTGTAGCTTGATGTGACCTATTGGTAAGAGTAGACTCTCTATTGACTTTCTTGATTCTGGTGTTAGCTTTATGAAGTATATCAGGTCTGTATCCTCTCTGAGTGAATCTTTCTGTCATGTCTTTGATACAGTTTTAAAATTCACTGTCTTCACTACAATTCCTCCTTGCGCGTATAAATTCGCCGTAAGGAATTGTGTTGATTTGATGGCTGGGATGCGAGCTTTCAGCATGCAGGACCGCATTGCAAGAGGTCTCCTTGCGAAAAAGACGGATGTGAAGAGTATTGTTCTTGACAGAGTTCTATATCTAAAAAGGTCACAGAAGTGGTGTTGATATGGCTGGTGAATCTCATGTCCATATTGTTACTGTTGAGATGATTGCAAAATTCACAGAGGGTTTCATGACTGCCAGACCAGATGATTAAACAGTCATCTATGTACCTCCCCCAATATATGATGTGATCGGACCAGGGGACGCCCTTGCTGCCCCATATCCATTCGGCTTCTAGGGCTCCCATGTAGAGATTTGCGAAAGAAGGGGAGAATCTGGACCCCATAGCAACTCTTGGTCTGCCTGTACCAGTGCCTATCATAGATGAAAAAATGATTAGTAAGAATGATATTCATCATAGAGACCAGCATGTTTGTGTGTTCCCAAAGTGTAATAGGTCTGTTGTGTAGATATTTGGTGATAACTGTTAGACCCAAGTCAGGCTTAATGGAGGTGTAAAGGGACACCACGTCCTAAGTGGCCATGATCAGGCCAGGTTGCCACTGTATATCTGCCAGAATACTAAGGATGTGTTTGGTGTCCTGTATGTAAGACGGGAGGTTCTTAACAAGGGGATTTAAGAAAACATCAACATGTTGAAGAACCAGGTTTCTAAACCAGCGGCGCCAGGGACACGCCCAAAGTCTTCGGATTCCCCTGTCTTGGTATACAGAGACACTGAATACTTCTGGGTGGCGTCAGAGACCAAATTTATTAGCTGCAGCTAGTAACAGTAATCTCAGCAATACAACACGGTGTACAACTCAAGAAACTGTTCAATTTTTTTTAAGGCAAGACATCCCTTTTTTATCCCAAAATTCACAATACAAATACACACCCATTGCTCAAAATTCTAACCAATAAGGTACATTCTCAAACAAAGTATCACATAGCAGAAACTCTCAGTTTACGTTGCCCCAACCCACAAGTTAATTATTAGGAATGTCCCAAATCCAATCTTCACAAGCCGGACAAACCCATAATTGAAAGCACAATGCATGTAATGAAAGAGCATAGGAAAGGAAACAATGAAAGATAACGAGCAAGATAAAGCATGTGTAAGGAACCTAAAAGTTAACGATGTCCTGAACCTTGGTTCGTAATCTCAGACCACAATCTACCAAGGAAATTGGTTAGCGAGGTCAGTTTCTAATGGAGGGGCAAGTTTCTTACAATGCACCTTAAAGTTAAGAAATAGCCTAGTTAATAAGTGTATGAACAGCGAAGCTCATGCAACTTCGTTCGTTCGGTCCGTTACCTTCACGGGCCCACAGGCCTACGTGATGGCAACACAAAATGGAGTCACAAACAAAATGGAACCCATGTTCGAAAACGAAGTCTCTGAATACGTAATGAACTCACTAGTTAACATGACAAATTCACTCCATATTAGCCGCACTCACTAAATACGGTTCAACATCACCAAAATCGTGACGGAACCATTACCTCACGAGGCAAGTCAGAATTTCACAGAACCTCAGACGCTCCTTTTGCCATTACGTAGGCAATAACCCAAACTCACATTAATCTGAATCTAGGTCTATATCAATATTCATCAGATCATCAAGATGTTGCTGGAGCATTATCCTACTATTCTCTACTTTTCTCGAGACAGGTCTCCACACACACAAGGTAGTACAAAGACTACAAACAGCGGGAGCACACTGGATGCAAAGACAACAAGAGAAGAGAATAGCTAAAACCATACCAAAGAATATCAGAATCTTCCATCCCCATCTGGACAGTAGTCCCCAAAACCATCCCGTCAATGACCAGTCTCCTTCGTCCACGTGAATAGACTCGGAGACCTTATGCAGTCTAGAAATGGCCTGGTATACCATAGGTGCATTGTCTGGTATGAAAACACAGCAACTAGATTGGATAAATTTGCATACCCCTCCTCTATCTGCAAGTATAATGTCTAAAACCATACGGTTTTGTAACGTCATAAGACGATCCGCTTGAAGCACAGAGGTGACATTACTAAGGGCACCTGCAGTCTCATTGATAGTGGCCTCAACCACTCTCGTAAGGTGATGTATATTCCTGCTATTGGCCATAGGACCCCAAAACGGTAGGAAACCCTTGAAAAAGTGTCCTACATCCTGTGCTGCGGTATTTTCCTGATTTGTGATATTTGTGGGGACATTTGTAAAGCGCCACGTTCGCTCCGGAAGGAGCATCTTGGCGCTGAAATTCCTGGTGGACCAGTCATGGTCACGGTATAAGTTTAGATGGCTGCTTTAGTGTAGTTATCGGAAAGGTTAAAGATCCAAGTCTTCAGAAGTTTTCTGAAAGGTTTTTCATGAGTTTGTTGTCTCATATTTTTGGGCAAGTTGTTCCAGGCTTTGGTGGCCAGGAAGCTAAGGGTTTTACCACCCTTAGTCTTCAAGTTGTACCTAGAGGGGAGGATGAGGTTGTCCTGGGACGAAAGGAGGGGTCGACTGGGGTTGTAGTGGGGGAAGCGTCTGGTAAGATATTTTGGACCAGATTTGTTAAAAGCTCGAAAGGCAACAATCAATATTTTAAAAAGTATTCTTTTATGGAGGGGGAGCCAATGCAGGGATCTTAGAGCTGCGGAGATAGAGGCTTTTCGGGGCAGCTTTAGGACCAGTCGGGCGGCCGTGTGCAGAACACTTTGAAGCTTGGTCAGAGTAGTCTTTTTCGCCCCCGCAAGGAGACCATTACAGTAATCTAAGCGAGAGATTATGAGGGCTACTGTTACTGTTTTTCTGGCGTCAAGGGGAAGAAAGTCAAAAAAATGTTTTAACGATTTTATTATTCCAAAGCATTGTCCAGCTACAGTCCTGGCATGTTGGTCGAATGATAGGTCTGAGTCGAATAGGACGCCGAGATTCCTAGCTGTTGTTACAGTCTGGGGAGGTGCAACTGAATCATCCGGCCACCAGAGGGCTGGGCAGAAGAAGGTGTTCTTTCCGATGGGGAGGATCTCCGTTTTGCTGGAGTTACATTTGGGATGGTTAGTGTCCATCCATTGGAAGACTGCTGTCAAACAGTTTTTGAGGTTGATCTCAGCATTGGTTGAATTATCCTCTAGGGGTACAATGAGTTGCGTATCATCGGCATACGATGAATGATTCGATCAGGGAAAGGAGTGGGATGAGATAGATATTAAAAAGAAGGGGACTTAAAATAGACCCTTGAGGAACCCCGGAGGAAACCTTCTTTTCTTTGGAGTGGAAGGGGCCAAGAGCGACAGTTTGGGACCTGTCGGTAAGAAATGATTTTATCCAGGAGAGAGCGATTTCCGAAATTCCTATGTCCGTCAATCTGCTGATTAGGATGGAGTGGGAGATGGTGTTGAACGCCGCAGTGAGGTCGAGTAGAATAAGAATTGCGTTCTTCCTCTGATCTTGTAGCGTTTTGATTGTGTCTGATAGTTCAATCAGAGCTGTTTCAGTTGAGTGATTGGGGCGAAAACCAGATTGTTGCGGATGGTGTATATTATAAGTTTCCAGATGACGTTTGAGTTCTCTGTATACCATCTGTTCGGTTATTTTTCCCAGAGCCGGGAGGAGTGAGATCGGGCGAAGGTTGGTTAGGTCCGACGGGGATTTGTTGACCTTTTTCATGAGAGGTTTGACTATACCCTTTTTCCACAGGCGGGGGACAGATCCGGTGCGAAGCGACGAGTTGACTATTTCGTTGATGATAGGGTTCACCAAATCGATGAGTTGGTGGAGGATTTTAGGAGGGCAGGGGTCAGACGGAGAGCCAGACTTGCACGCCAGGATGACTTCTCTGGTTTGAGCCAGGGTGACAGGGGAGAAATTCTTAAGGCTACCAGCTAGGGATTCCAATTGAGGGGGGATAAGAGCACCTGAAGTTGTTTGTGAAGGGGGGAAATTTCTTTGGATGGAGACGATTTTGTCTTCAAAGTAGTCTGATATTTTGTCGCAAAGGTCTTGGGATGGGGGGATTTCGGGTTGAAGTGCTTTGGGCTGGGTGAACGATTTTACTATTGAGAACAATGTTTTTTGTTTTTGACAGGACTCCTTGATGGCGTTGACGTAGAAGTTTTTTTTAGCAGATTTAATGTTGGAGAGGTAATTTTTCCTTTGTTGGATGTAAGAGAGACGGTCGTCATTGTCATATGTTCTGCGCCATTTTCGTTATGCTTTTCTACACAGTAGATGGGAGGAAGCTAAATCAGAGGTGAACCAAGGGGAGTTGGTTTTTGTTTGTTTATGAGTTGTGCAGAGACGTTTGGATCAAAGACACCTCTACCATATCTTGTCCTATGATAGTCTGGAGTAGCAGTATACGTAGGGGGAAGCAAAAATGCCACATAACAAGTTCCCGAAAAATCAGGTGGCAACCATGTGTAGGCTCTGTCATGACAAACAAAATACGTGTCTTTAGCTGGCACGAACGGAGGAGAAGTCTGGGATGAATAAACATAGGTGTGAGCACACACACTCTTACCTAACTGAGCTCTCGGATTTCGACCACTACCTTGCAAACAAAAGTGGCCTCGATGTGGTACAATCCAAATCGGGGGAGACCTTTTTCGCCTCTCCTTCTCTGTCAGACTAGTACTATACCCTGTCACGTTCCATCCAACGTAAGCCTGCGCCTCATCCTTAGGGATAGCATTATATGCATCAATATCTCGGATCATATCTACTATTCCCTTTATCAAGGCACTATTTCTCGGATTGTCTTTCATGGAACGTAAAGGATATACCTCATTCGCATAGATAAACATAGTCTGAAAGCCCATACAGACCCATTGAAAGAAAAAGGCAAAACCAAATAAGGCATACCTCTATCTATGGTATGAGGCATAAGACCACAAACCCAACAATTAGTGGTATTTACTACCAACTGATGCTGATGCAACAGCTGTATAAAAGAATTGTTAACGAATTCCGATCTCCTTATCTGTTCATGTTCAGGCAACGTGTAAAATTGGTGCGAAGAAACAGTAGAAAAAAAAGGCATAGGTTGGGACGTAGATGCAGAATTCAGTGGAGTAGCATAGATAATCCAACCCATAAAGGCCAATGTGATACTTAAGAGCGTAAAAGAACACAGTATTATAAAACATTTACTACGCATCAATATACATAATCTCATCTTAAAATTCATTTTATCAACAACTCTCTCAGTTACAAAAAACTCCATCCTCTAACCGTGCTGTTCGCAGCAGTTGTTTCTTTTCGCTCAAGTGTGTGTCTGTAAGTCCAGGGAACGCCCTAGAACAAACCAGAACCGCTGACCTGGTGTCCACACAAAGCACAACCTTAAGTCTTTATACCGCGACCCTACTGCTGAGCTCAGATGGTAGCTCAAAAAAAAAAAAAGAGAACAAAAAAGTTTGTCTGAAAGAGTATAGTTCCCAAAAAAGCTTCATTTTTATTTGTCCATCTTAGATCTCAGATTGTAGCGCTCTTTACCAGACACCGTCTGATCCTTAAAAAGCAACTCTGGTTGGGTAGTATCAAGCTTCAGGTGAGGAGGCACAGCTTCTTGTAGAACTTAGTCAACTGCACTGAGTTCATGTCAAACACGCATCACTAAAAGGCACAAAATTAGGGACCATTTCGGTTTCTGAATCTGCAATTCCTTCCTTCACCCACTGATCATATGGTAAGGGCAAAGGAATCTTCTTGCAATGGGTGGCATGCACCCAGTTTTTCTTGCCAAAAACTTTAACGGCAGTCCTTGTTGAGAGTAGAACCTGAAATGGTCCTACCCACCTCTGTTCCAAATTCTTCGTCCTTTGAAAATTCCTCACCAAGGTCCAGTCTCCAGGTTGTATTGAATGTCCTGGATCCACAGAAGCTGTAGGTAAGGTATTGTGCACCTGTTGGTGAAGAATACGCAATTTAGCAGTCAAGTCATGTAAATAATCCACCAACATAGGATACTCGATATCGCTATACTCATTCGGCCTCGGCACACCCCAAACATTTGCCGGGCAACCAAAAACTCTCACATACGGACTAAGTCCCATACGAGAATGTGCTGTCGTCCTTGTTGACAAAAGTGCCAAGGGCAAAGCATCGGGCCATGTAAGACCAGTGCTCGCTTGTATCTTGGCCAATTTAAGCTTAAGAGTGCCATTGTAGCATTCGAACAAACCAGCTGACTGGGGGTGATTCGCAGCATGACATTTCTGCTTGATTCCCAAACCCGCACACACTTTCTTCATAATCTGGCCCACAAATTCACTTCCGTCATCACTCCATACCATCCTCAGCAAACCGTACCTAGGGAAATATTCTTTTAGCAAAACCTTGGCTGTAGATATAGCAGTATTATCCTTTAGGGGGTAGGCCTCTACCCATCGGGAAACGGCACAAACAACCACAAGGCCATGCTTTAGGTTATTGCATCTCTTCATATGAATAAAATCCAACTGTAACACCTCAAAACGGATACGTTGGAGGAGCAAAATGACCAGCTGGAGTTGGGGTTCCCTTGCCAGGATTATGCAAACAAATCATAGAGTTTTTAACCAGATTCTCTGCATAATTTGGAATTCAAGCATTCTGCCACACTGGAGCCAACAACTTACATATCCCTTTCGAACTGATGTGAGCCAATCCATGTGCCACTGTAACCACTGGGAGCACATACGCATCAGGCAACAACCATCGTTGATGCTCCGACAATTCAACCCAACAGCCAGTCGAGTCCAACATTCCCATAGTCTCTCTCCACAAATTCAATTCTTTCTCAGTAGCTTCTGCCTGAATCGATTTCACACTTTCTATCGTGTCTTCGCACATTCCTCCTGCAATAACCCATCTAGCAGGGCCTGCAACATACATTCGACTCGTCACATCTTTCGCCGTTTCTCTCGCTACTTCATCCGCAAACACATTACCACGACCAACATCATCCGTAACCTTCCTATGTGCACTGCCTTTCACAATCGCAACTTGTGTCGGCAAAGTAAGTGACTCAAGAAGTTCATTCACCAATTGTCCATGCTGAATTTTCGTACCATGAGAGTTAATAAAACCTCTTTCCTTCCACAAACGTCCGAAGCTATGGGCAACACCAAATGCATACTGGCTATCAGTATACACATTCACTCTCTTTCCTTTCGACAATACACACACTCTCGTCAGTGCAATTAACTCTGCTGGCCTGAGCTGAATTCTGTGCAAATCGTGCAGTTTCAACAATCCTGTGCAAAGTCGTAACTGCATAAGCTGCAGTCGTATCGCCATTCAGAAGCTTGAAGCAGGAACCATCTACCCATAGGGTACCATCTGGTTTCTCAAGAGGAGTATCTTTCAAATCAATTCTACCCTTCGTTTCCTCCTCTGTCCGAAGAAAACAATCATGCTGTTCCTGAACATCTGTCTCTGCAGAAATCGGCAACAATGTAGCTGGATTCAACGTGTTGCATCGCTTAATGTGCACATGACTAGCCAAAAGCATCAACTAAGAACCCGACAAACGTGCACTAGTAAGGTGCTGAGTCCTAGTCTTATTTAGTAAGGTATCCACTGCATGTGGGACCATCCCAATCAATGTATTATCCAATACCTAGCCAGCAGACTGTCAGATAGAAACAGCCGCTGCCGCTGTAGCTCTCAAGCAACTCGGCAACGCTCTAGCTACCGGATCTAAAGTAGACGAGAAATAGGCACATGGGTGCTGCTTCTCCCCGAATTGCTGTGTCAGTACTGACAGCACACAACCCTCTCTCTCGTGTACATAGAGTGTGAAAGGCTTACTGTAGTCTGGAGTACCCAACACCGGAGCAGAACACAATGCTTCACGCAACTCGGAAAAACTCTTCTGACATTAGTCAGACCAAGGAATAGGATTCAATGTATCCTTAAGAGTAAGTGCCAACAAAGGTTTCGCCAATAGGGAAAAATTCGGAATCCTTTGCCTGCAATACGAGGTAATACCCAAAAACGCATGCACCTCTCTTTGTGTGGATGGCACAGTCATCTGAGCAATCGCTTGAATACGCTCTGGGGTCAATCGGCTTCCCTCCTTCGACAAGAGATGACCTAAGTAGGTCACTTCTTGGCAGCAATATTGCAGCTTCGAAGGCGACACTTTATGGTGAAGGTCAGACAAATGCCGCAACAAAGAAAGCATAGCTGCTTTACAAATCTCTTCATCAGCAGCGACCAACAAATCATCCACGCACTGGATAAGAGTCGCACCAGGAGGCAAAACAAAAGCATCAAGCTGAGTTTTCAAAGCCTGACTATAGATGGAGGGACTCTCACAATAACCTTGAGGAGCGCGCTTAAACCGAAAGCTTCGACCTCCTAAAGAGAAGCCGAAAATATCTCTACTTTCTTCAGCAATCGGAATACTAAAAAAGCATTCTTCAGATCAATGACAGAAAACCAAGCAGCCGAAGCAGGGATCATAGTCAATAAGGCAGTAATGTCCGGAACAGGAAACTGGCACGACAATTTTGTTGACCTCTCGAAGGTCAATCACAAACTGATACACAGGTGGCTGAGAAGAGTCAGTACGCTTAAGGACAGGCAAAACAGGACTGTTACACACATTACCTCTCGTTTCTTCAATCACACCTTTCTCAACCAAATCATAGATAATCGCCAAAAAAAGCGCTCTAACCATCACTAGAGATCTTATATTGGGGATTGAGAGGTAGCTTAGCATTCGATTTGAGTGTAACATAGGGTGGAATCTGCAAAAGGCCAACATCATTCGGACCTGTAGCCCACAAAGTATCAGGAAGCGAACGCAATTCCAGTGGAAGCCGATCTTTAGACAAATACATCAGAGAGATCACTTGTAATGTCGCATACAATCTTTTCAACAAATCCAAACCCAAAAGATTCTCACCACAACCTGTCGTTAGAATAAGGGGTGCTTCCAATTCACGAGGACCAAAAGAAAGAGACAAAGGACTAGAAACCGAATTACGAACTGGGGCACCAGAAAATCCTACCGAGACATCCGTCAAGCCAGACAAAGGTGCGCCAGGGAGTTTAGAGTGCATGATAGAACTCTTAGCCACACCAGTATCCAAAAGAAAAAGGTTCTGACACACCTGATGTAATTACTTCAACATAAGGTCCACTCTGGTCTACTGGAACTGACACTACTCCCTCTCTTTGTCCATGGCTGTCCTAGCTATCATTAAAGCCAGCACTCTCACCTTCAACATAATAGTCATCCGTGTAGTACTGAGCAGACTGAACAGACGAATCGTTCTGTTGATCAAAATAATTTATAGAATTCTGAGGGGGAAAGGAACGTTCATTCTGAGAGAACGTACCACGTCGTCTACCCCTAGATGCCTGTTGAAAACCACCACGGCTTCTCTGACCAATGAGGTAATATGAATTTTTATGGTCAATTGTGTCCCCTAACGTGAACCCCACCGTCTCCATGTACGAGCTTAAAGTGCATGTAACTTCCCTCCTCGACCTGCTATGAAGACGCAAATACATTTGCGTCCAACGTTAACATGTCCTCTTTCAGATCCACCATGAATGGATCGATAATTCAGTTCCTAAGTATGCCTTGCCAACGTCTTTTCGTGGTGCACTTTCACGTTTTCCTAGCCCTGCAGAGCTAGGCCCTGATTTCTGCCATCGAGCCCTTTTCTGTTCTCTACCTCCTGAAAGCTGCAACGTGGGATGCATCTCTGACCTCTGTCCTACTCCCTGCGCGGCGAGCGGTGCCCGGCTCGGCCTGCTTGCCTGCCAAATACAGTATTTTGCCTTCAAGTTATCAGTATAGCCGAGTTCAGCTCCTGGAAAACACATTCCAGTCTAGCAGAATAGATAAACAATTCCCCGGCTGCAGAGCAAAGGGCCCGGCCTTTCTGTCTCCATACAAGTAATTCATTGCTCCCGTTACCATGGTAGGCCAATGGCCCCTCGCATTACACGCAGACACGTAGTCACATATGCATGCATTAATAGTCAGTATAGAGTAGCCTCTGCCCAAGAGACCTTTCCTTCTAGATAATATAGTTCCCCAAACACAAGATATCAGATATGATTTAGGAACGAGTCGATCTGACATGCCAGACTTCTGTCTCTTTCCTCTAGTGCTAAATGTCAAGTCCCCTGCACCCTCCAGCCTCACGTCAGTCACACGTCATGCTGCTGCGCACGCATCCTTGCTACAGATTTCTGCTGACACTGCAAGATTCCACTATGTATCCACCCACTTGTGACACCTTCATGTGACGTTTCTAGCACACACCTCTGTGTACGCCCTCGTGCACGCCTTTCTGTTACGCACATGTGTTCCTATCTCGTTTCTCTCAGCTGTTACGCCTTCTGTATCCATCACCATTATATGCATTTACTATAAATATTGTATTCTGTCAATAAAGTATTGTCTATCCCTTCCTGATCCTTTATGGTGAAAGGAACATGATACCCTGGTTCGAACCATTCCATTTTATGGAATAAAACCCTTTTTAAACTCAGATATCACGGATTTTGCCTCTTATTTTCGACTGAGTTATTTTTATTGAACTTTACTGCATAGAAATTCCGACGGTAAATATTTATTTACCACATTAATTTGGCGCCCGAACAGGGACCCCTCCCCCACCTTACGCGCCGGCGGTGCGTTGCAAGCCTAGCCCCCTGCCACAGCCGAGACGGACAATTACGCGTACCCGCAGGATTTCCTGTATCTCCCTCTGGCCAACGGAGGTGACTGAGACTGCGATCGACACCCAGACGAGGCGGTAAGGAGTGCGGAGGATCCCGACCAGAGCCCAGCCAAGAGAGCAAGATCCGAGGTGTTTAGAGGCCCACCAGTTCCGACGTGCCTGTGACGTCACGAGTCGAGTCGAGTCCAGTCCGGTCCAGTCCAGACGAGTTTTCCGAGGCCTTCCGTTCCGTGCTTCCCGGTGAGTACCGTTGCTGGGGACGCATCTAGACGGGTGCATTGCTATGTATCCGGTCAAGACGGGTTTGGGTACACAGACCCGGTCTGCACTGTTTTAGCAGTGTATCTGTACTGTTTAGCAGTATATCAAGTAATTAGTGTCTTCAACAGTTCGATTTTTGTTTTCGTTATAGAATTCAAGCTTAGTTAATATGTGTTCAAAATGTTTCTATGTGAATAATGTCGTGGTATGAGTGACTGTTTGATATACATTACCGTGTTTCTGTGTCAAAAGTGTGTCCAGGTTCGAGTAAGTATCAAGTACTGAATATCAAGATGCCATTGTTTTCCAAATTAAGACAGATAGGAACTAGGAAAGGGATACTAGAGGAAGCGATTCCTGTCCCACCTAGGGACACTCCCGGAAATTTTATGTACCATAAGCATGGCTTAGATGCCATCTTATATCTAGATTTATGGGCCGATTATACTAAGAACCTAGACGAGAAATATAGATGGCCCGTTACAGGGACATGGGATGCAGATTGCATCATGAGAGTAGAAGAAGCGCTATGGAAAAAGAAGGCCAGACAATCTCAGAAAGACGCCATAGAATTGTGGCGTAAAGAATCGCATAGACGTACAGAAAAAGAATTCAGGAAAGCAGAAAAACATAGAGAAGATTCAGACAAAGCCCGAGAAAACGTACTAGTTGAAGAAGGAATACGAGTTAAAGCAGAGCAAGTAGACCGACAACGAAACACCCTTGTGAATGGTATGTATCCTCTTTTGGCCGAGGGTTTACCTAAGGCCACTCCGGAAATACCAAAAGATCTGCCCCCTCCATTGGTTCCGACTAAATTACGTCACAAGACCGCAGCAGACATTTTTATTTCTTCCTATTTAGACGATGTAGCCCCTACATATACTACTGCACCTGCCCATGTACCCGTACCACCTGCACCTGCTGACGGTCTCCTACCCCAAGATCATCCGCCCCCAGGTCCGCAACAGCAGATCCTTCCAGGTCCGCTACCCGCACCCGTTCCCGTTGTCCCCCCTGGTATCCAACAACTGCATCCATTAAATCCTTTTGGGACTGGCGTGGTCCAGGACCCAACCCAGCTACAGCAGCTACCGATCCTACAGCCAGGTTATGCTCAAGCCTCCGGTTCAGGAGGTGCTACAGGAGGTTATCAAACACCCCCACAGATACACCGAGTTACAATGAGAGATTTAGCAAAGGCTCGGACACCGAAAAGCGCTTCGACCGAACAACTTAGAAGAGAACTTACAGACTGCAGATATGACTCAGTGCCTGGTACGTCAGGACCCATGTTGTTGGCGTCCATACGTTTGAGACGCGTTACAGATTATTTGATGCTACTACCAGAAATGCCCGAACATCTAGACAAATTGTATTATTTTATCAGAACAGGAGAAGGACCGGAGTCTGTTGCCGATGCCATGTCACGTCAGAAAGTTGAGACTAAAGGTTTTATAATGCGATTTTTGGTTAATTGTTTAATAAGAGAACAAGATCAGGCAGGCTTTCCGCAAAGTGAGATGAAAAGACTGATTAGATGGAGCCAGAATATGGCGGAGGGTAAACATGATAAGGAGAACAGTATACATATTATGGTTAAAAAGATCCGTAAAGAAATAATAGACATACATGCCCAGCGAGCACCTGACGAAGATCTTGAATTAGACGATCCACTTTCCTCGCAAGAGGAGGAGGAAACAGAGAATGTAGCAGAAACATCACAACAGTCAGACAAAGAGATAATAGCATATGTAGGTAAGGGAAAATACCTTAGGAAAACAATACGTCCAGAAAGCAAAAGACTTTTTCTCTCTGCTATATCAAATCCGAGTTCCCCTGAACATATGTTTCAGGCTACCGATAAAATACTTCAAGATCGAATGGGGTACCACGTACTAAATTCCATGGATGAACAAGAACTAGCCCGGTCCGCAGTACAATGGGCTAACGATTCCAGTACATATAATGATGATGCAGTAGCTCAGACGTTTTTGAACCTTTCCCCTGATGAACAAAAATTAGCTGGAATATACATGATTCAGCATCTCATTACGTTGTTTAAAAGCCAACATTCTGATCCAGGTCCCTTACCGGATATATTAGTAGAACTGCTCTCTAATAGATGGAGAGGCCTAGGTACTGATTTAATTAAAGAAATTCTAGAACATAGACACAAATATAGTGCTTTCCTGAAACCACAGTTTATGTGAGCTCCACCACCCTCAGAAAGAAAAATGTTTTACTTTGACAGACAGAATCCCTTACGGGAAGTACATCCGGTCAGAAAAGACGATAACACACTAGAACGTGTATTTGTATATACACCCATCACTAAAATGGAATTATTGGAAATGAAGAAAATAGAGCCTAGCCATGATAAAGACCCCGCAGGTTTTCACCGAGAGATTAAAGATATGTTACTCATGGGCGATTACACGTATACAGATATTATGAAAATGTTAAAAGTACTGTTGCCTGCTGGAATTTACGAGAAACTGAAGGAGAAAGAATGGGAGGTGGGAGACACAAAGATTGATTGGGCTGCACTAGAAGTTGAAGAAAATGGTCGTACCGCAGGTTTAGGCCTTGGGGATAAAGCTAAAGCATTACCAGGTTTATTAGTTCAGGTTTTGCCTAGACTATTAGCAACTAAAAAGGAAGACTGGGACGCAATCTCAGCCTGTAAACAGAAACACGATGAAGACACTAGTGATTTTTATTCTAGATTCGAGAAATGTTTTATTATTAACAGTGGCCTGAAAACAAGTAGCGAGTCATACCCACACCTCTTTGTATCAAAATTAGTCAAGAATTCCCTGCCTCAAGTTAAGAACCATGTTTTGAAAGTAGAAAGTACATGGCAAGCAAATACGCTGTCCCAAATGTTACAGTACCACCAGAACAGAATTAGGGAAGAACAAGACCACGAACAGAGACGTATGAAAGATACGAAAATGAAAATGTTAGTTGCTCAGTCAGTTCCAGCTGACGGTCAGAAAAAGGGTATGACACAGTTAAATAATACGGCGGCTCCCGTTAAAGGGACATGCAACTATTGTAAACAGCCAGTCACTATGTGAATGAATGTACGGTTCTGAAATACAATATAGCAACAGGAAAAACTAAAGAGAGACCACGTCAGCCCAGACAGGACCAGGTCCAACACCAAGTTCAGCAACATATTCCACAGAACGCACAGCCAATGCCTGCTCCACAACAGACAGGACAGACAGTAGCGGTACCACATGCACAGCCCATTGCCGCGACACAGCAAGTTTCACATATGATGTATCAGTATGCACAATCTGACTACCCCGATTATCAGCGTTATTCATGAAACAGCCTAGAGAGGGAGGTTGGCTTGCCTCTCATTGAGGTTCCTGTAGATCAAGAGGGTCCTTATGTACATAGTCAAGTATTAGGAAAAGATAGAAAGTTTTTGATTGACACAGGGGCAAGTCGAACAACAATAAGTCACGACGAGGTTTCAGGGGCACCCCTCTCAGGCTCACAGAACGCTTCCCTTGGATTTTCAGGACAGCCCATTGTTAATGAAGTATCGAAACCTGTTCCCCTAGCAGTTGGTCCATTGTCACGTACTACAGACTTATTACTCACGAAGTCATGTCCAGAAAACTTGTTAGGTATCAAGACACTGAAAGCTCTAGGAGCTGTAATATGTTGTTCTCCGGAAGGAGTTAGACTGTTTTTGCGTGACTTTAAAGGTCACTATGTATTACGAGATTTTGATGTCAGATTGAAAAATGTACCAGAACATTTGTGGGCGAAAGGCCCAACTGATGTAGGTTGTATGCACATTACACCATACCGAGTTACACTCAAGCCAGGAGTTGTACTGCCCCGAATCCGACAATACAAGTTACCACCCGATGCTGTAGTGGCTTTACTGGAAATCATTGAAGAGCTCATTGCACAGGGAGTAGTTGTAGAAACCGACTCCAATTTATGTAATTCCCCTATCATTTCGATTCTTAAACGCACTGACCCGAATGCACCACCAGTTTATCGGTTGGTGATCGATTTACGAGAATTAAATAAGTGCATTGTGCCACAGTACCCTGTGTCCCCGACATCTCATCCTTATTGACTGCTATTGATTCAGAGGCGACGTTCTTTACTGTAATTGACCTCAAGAACGCCTTCTTCAGTGTCCCCATTGATCCGGAGAGCCAATACCTTTTCGGATTCTGTTTAAATGGCCGTAGCTTCAAATTTGCACGCGCACCTCAAGGATTCACAGAAAGCCCCAGCATCTACAGCCAAGCATTGAAAAGACAACTTGACAGTATTCACATGCCAGTTAACACTGCCCTACTGCAGTACGTCGATGATCTGTTGATCACCGCTCGTAGCGAACCTGAATGTGAACATGCATCACTGACGGTTTTGCATTTCTTAGCTGACAAGGGACACAAGGTGTCCCCTTCAAAGTTACAATTCTGTGTTCAGCAAGTGGTGTACCTTGGGCACTTGCTGTCCAAGAGGGGGAGACAGCTAACACCTGACCGCATCGAGTTAATTGCACACTTACCGCAACCCAAGACACAAAAGGAAGTGCGGGCCTTCATTGGCCTCACCTATTACTGCAGGCAATGGATTCCCCAATACGCATTTATAGCCAAACCACTTATACAGTTGACAACACAGGAGGCAGCGACTTCGACTGTCCTCCCTTGGACTCAGGAACACACACAGGCTTTTGATGAATTAAAGAAAGCATTATGTCAAGCACCAGTTTTAGCAACACCATGTTACAGCAAACCTTTTACACTTTTTGTTACAGAACGTGATGGCACAGCATTATCTGTCCTCACACAAGACCAAGCAGGTTCACATAAACCGTGTGCTTATTTTTCGAGTACATTAGACCCAGTAGCCCAGGCTCTGCTGTGGAAACTTAATACGGTTTGGTGAACATTATCTGCGCCATCTTCCCTTTTGCCCCGATTCCTTTCTTCGCCGCACACGCCCACCACATTAGCTGCCTCGACCAGAACCACCTTCTGCACACCCCTGACCCCCAGCACGGCTCTCCACCTACACAAGCACCCCCACACACTGATCACCCCCGCTTTCACATGCCTTGCGCGTAAGCGGCAGTCATTTTGAGCACCATGGCCCCTCTGCCCCTCGCTGATAGCCAGCGCGTCTCTCTCTCGCTCTCTCTCTCTCTCTCTCTCTCTTAACCTCACAGACATCCCCCCCGCACGCTGGCAACCCCCTTGCTCTCCTTGGGTCATAAACCCCTCTTCAGCGCAGATCTGCCTCAGAATCCCATCCTGTTCCCAGCGCGACACCTCCCTCCATTCCTTTCATAGTCTCAGGCGCTTTGATGCAAACCCCCTCTTTCCTGTGTGCCCGTCTGTCTTCCTTGTTCCCAAGCCACCACCTGGCCCTGCGGATACTGTTTATTACTCCGTACTGTAGGAAGCCTCCCCTCCCCATCAAAAGACCCCCAAGCCGATCAAAGCCCCCACCCTACGAGATCCGATCAAACTTCACACATTCCGTGAATCGGCGGAATGTCCTGCTGCGCGATAATCATCACCTGTTGTGACCGGGGTGGGGAATTCAACTGTAAATGTATGTGGGAACGGGCCTGAGGGGGAGATTACGAGGATGTTCTTTCATATATCTAAGTGTTGCAAGAATGTGTTACGTGCAATAAAGATCATAAACCCGAGTATAAGAGGCCAGGCCTCAGAGATGCAGGTAGAGCACCTCGTGACGATACTTGCTGTCTGAATTGATGTGTTCTCCTCCGGAGAGAATAAACCCTCGTTTCCTGCCTTTCAGTCTCCAGCGCCTGCTTCTTCGTTGAGTAAATATTGGTGGGTCATAGAGGCGATACTGCCGGGCAACACAAAAAGGGTCTTTGGTTACTGGTTGTCTACGACCCCTTTTACACTGCCTGCGTGCTTAAAATCAGTTGCAGCAACAGCCTTAGCAATCCAACAAAGTGATTCCATAGTGTTAGGACATCCCCTGACAGTACAAGTTCCACACTCTGTGGAAGTTCTTTTAAACAGAACACAGACTCAACACTTGACTATAGCACGACTGACAGGTTACGAATTGACATTGTTCCAGCCACACATAGAAATCAGACGCTGTAATATACTCAATCCTGCCACATTGTTACCTTCGAACATTACAGATCCAGCTCCACATGACTGTATAGAGATCATTAATGCAGTAACAAAGCCCCGACGAGACTTGACAGATGTTGCACTGACTAACCCAGACCTGACACTTTACGTGGATGGTTCATGTATGAGAACAAGCACAGGAGAATTAGTGGCCGCATATGCAGTGACCACTGAAACTGAAGTCAAAGAAACACACCGTATTGATACACTGTCGGCTCAAGCAGCAGAGCTCATTGCTCTGACCCGAGCTTGTATAGTAGCCAAGAACAGGAATGTTAACATATACACAGATTCACGTTATGCATTTGGAGTCGTACACGACTTCGGTGTACTCTGGCAGGAAAGAGGTTTCTTGACCTCTCACGGAGCCAAAATCCAACATGGTCCCCTCATTCAAGAATTATTGGAAGCAATATATTTGCCATCAGCCATAGCTATCATGAAGTGCAAGGCACATACTAAAGTTACAGATACTATTTCCCAGGGTAACGATCTGGCCGATCGTACCGCGAAACACACAGCTCTGACTCATACACATGCAGCTGACATGACAAAGACAATAGTTCCGACACCTACACATTGCATGACAGTTAAGGATCCCGCACTAGATGTAATTGACATACAGACACATGCTACTCCAGACGAAATCAAGAAATGGACTGAACTAGGAGGGATCCAGACAGATCAGGGATGGATGACGAAGGGAAAAGCCACATGGTTTCTCCCCGACTCTATGGTTCAAGTTATGATCAACACTGCACACAGTCCAGCACACTTGGGAGAAAAAGCCATGTTAGACAGTTTACAGAATCTCTGGTACAATAAACATTTACGAGCAGCAGCAAAACAGAAAGTGCGTACTTGCATGATCTGTTGTCAGTTCAACCCAGGTAAAAGCATTCCTGTAGAGCAAGGTGGATTCAATCCTCCCGATCACCCTTTTGAAGTCCTCCAGATGGATTATATCCAGATGGAACGATGTCGAGGATTCAAATATGTCCTTGTAGTCGTATGTGCACTTTCCCGTTGGACAGAAGCATATCCAGTTCCAGATTACACTGCTTCGACCACTGCCAAACAGTTGGTTCGTGAATTCTTCCCACGGTACGGTTTGCCTCGTGTCGTGTATTCAGATAATGACCAACCATTCTCGTCCGAGTTAATGAAGCAGGTATCACTCCTGCTAGGATATCAGTGGAAGTTCCACTGCGTCAGACATCCCGAGGCAGCAGGCCTCGTGGAACGCCACAATCAGACACTGAAAACACGTCTTGCTAAGATTTGTGCCGAGAAAGGGGTAGACTGGATAGTCGCCTTGCCAGTTGCATTGTTTTACATGAGAATGGTTGCACACTCTAGAACAGGGCTATCCCCGTATGAGGTGGTCTTTGGTAGGCCACCGAATATGTGGGGGACGCCTCTGCCTCGTAAAATAACCGATGTTGATAGTAACATGTTGACAGATTACCTTGCCTCCTTGATGTCTGCACTACACTCGTATAGTGGAAGAGTGCGCCAAGTTAGCCCAAGCGCATTTAGGTGCCCCAGGTTCTGACCCGGGCTCCTCTGGGGGTGACCCACCTGCTCCCAAGAGAACTTGCAAGGAGGGACGCTCGGGGGGGGGGGGTGCAGGGTGTGGATAGGGATGCCTTTGAGCGTCTGCGTGACGCTTTTTTGGCGAAGGCAACCAACCCCACCCCTGCGCCGCCTCCGGCATCAGCTCCGTCGGGGTCTTTGGGAACGGCTCCTTCATCCCCGGGGGAGAGGTCTCCGGTTGATTCAGATGACGATGAGGGTTCTGTTCGGTCTTGGCGGCCGTCAGGCTCCGCCGTCGAGTTGCCCCAGGACAGCTCGGGCATGTTGGACCCGGATGAGATTATTCATCCACGGTCGGCTGCCTGGGTACAAGGTGGCGAAGTTTGTGGCAGGGCGCCTCCGGAAACCCTTAGAGAAGGAAGCAAGGAGCTGTCTGCGAGGAGTGCCCGCGGCCCACGTTAGAGGGGGAGGTCGCTCTGACTCCAGAACTGGATGCCAAGATGGCTACGTTTATGGCTAAATTTGTCAGGGATCCGCGCAAGGGCATAGACCGGTCCTGGCGTAGCTGTCAGGACAAGTTGCTGGACGCCATAGGTCCTATAACTAAGATTCTGGACATGGCGGAGGAGGCAAAGGTGTCAGGAGCAGCCATATCTCCCGAGGTTCTGTCAAATTGGGCGCAAAGGGTCGTCATCTTCTTGGGGAATGCCAATTGCGCCCTCTCGACGGAACGTCGGCGTTCCCTCTTGATAAAGTTGGACCCGAAGCTGGGTGATATGTCCTCCTCGGAGGCAGGGGCAGTAGCCCAAGGGGACCTGTTCAGGGATCCGTTCATAAAAGAATTGGACAAGTTTGTTTCAACCTTCACATCCCTTGATAAGGCCCGGTCCAGCATCAAGCGGGTATTTCAACAACGTTTTTCCTGGGGGGGCGGTCGCGGTAGGGGCCACGCGACCGGCCGCGAGGTCAAACTTTTGCCAACAAGGGGCAAGGCTCCGGACGAGGTCAATAGAATACCTCAGCCAACTTTACAAACTTCTACCCGACGAGAGGCCAGCGCTTCAGGGGACGAGGCGGTTACAATAACAACGCCGGCAGCAATACTTCCAATGGTAAGTCTTATATCGACGGACCAGGTTAAAATTGGCGGCTAGCGGCTTTCCCAGAGGCTTGGGCAGCAATTACTGCAGACGCATGGGTCCTTCAGACCGTGCGAGGGGTTCATATAGAGTTCTACGATCAACCCCAACAGATGAACCCTCCTCGCCCAGTAGTTTTTTCTTTGACCGATGCGCAGTTGATCGACAAGGAGGTCTCAGAGCTACTCCGCAAAGGGGCCACTTGTCGATCAACTCATCATTCCTCGGGGTTCCTCAGCAATATCTTCCTTGTGGAGAAAACGGATGGGGGCAAACGGCCGGTCATCAACCTCAGGGAATTCAACGGCTGGTTAACGTACCAGCATTTCAAGATGGAGGGGATCCATCTTCTTCGGGATGTACTCCTCCAGAACGATTGGATGGTCCGTTTGGACCTGAAGGACGCCTACCTGGTGGTTCCTATTCATCCACTGCATCGCCGGTTTCTTCAGTTCGTTTGGAACGGTCAGGTGTTAAAGTTCACCGCCCTTCCATTCGGACTTTCCTCCGCCCCGTGGTGTTTTACCAAGCTCCTACACCCGGTGGTGGAGGTCCTGCAGAGCCACGGTATCAGGATGATCGTATATTTGGACAACATCCTCTTGATGGCTCAGTGCCCCGAGAAGCACAGACTTCAGCTTCACAAGACTGTATCCTTACTACAGGGGCCAGGTTTCGTCATCAACAAAGACAAATCAGTGTTATCTCCGTCCCAGTGCATGGTGTTCCCGGGATTCGTCGTGGACTCGCTCAAAGCCTCCTTGAGTCTTCCGTCCAGGAAGGTAGCCAAGATTCGGCATGTCTTGCGACAAACAATGGTAAAATCACACACTTCCCTGCGTCAGATCGCCAGGGTTGTGGGACTCCCGTCTTCTTCCATTCAGGCGATTTTTCCGGGGCCCCTCCATTACCGGGCCCTTCAACGCCTCAAAGCGCACCATCTCAGGAGAGGCGTGTCTTACGATCAGTTGGTTCCCCTCACGGAAGAAGTGAATGGGGAAATGGCCTGGTGGCTCACTCATATGGAGGCCTGGAACGGTCGGGCGATCTTCGGTTCGGCTCCGGACCTGGTGATAGAGTCCGGCGCCAGCAGGTTGGGCTGGGGCGCCCGCTGCGGGGAATTTTTCCACAGGCGGCGCTTGGTCGTCCACAGAGCAGGAGTTGCACATAAATTGCTTGGAGCTTCTGGTGGGGTCCTTTGCGGTTCGTTGCTGGACCAGGGACTTGGCGAGCTCGTGTGTTCTCCTGCGGATGGACAATGTTTCAGCCGTCCGATATGTCAATCACTTGGGCGGTCCAAGGTCGAGAGCATTGGCGAATCTCGCAAAAGATTTGAGACTATTGTCTCGCCCATCATGTATCCGTGACAGCGGAATCCTTACCGGGCCCGGCCAATCAGGTGGCCGATTGGCACTCCAGACATCTCTTGGACTCCAGTGTTTGGAAACTGGATGTTCGAATCTTCCAACGACTGTACGATCTTTGGGGTCCGTTCTCGGTGGACCTTTTTGCGTCCCGTTTGGATTATCAGATCCCGCAGTTCTTCAGCTGGAGGCCGGATCCTCTCGTGGAGGCCACGGAAGCTTTTCTCCAAGATTGGAGTCAAGAGAAATCGTACGCGTTCCCGCCCATTGCAATGATCGTGCGGATGGCGGCCCAACTTCGCCGCCAGGGAGCAGAGCTGGTGGCGGTGACGCCCGTTAGGGGATATCAAGTTTGGTTTCCAGTTCTTCTGGAACTTTCTTGGGATTCTCCAATCCTACTCCCCCAGTTTCCCGACCTTCTTCTCAATCCGGAAGGGGAACCTCACCACCTACTAACGCAGGGAACTCTCCGCCTCATGGTGTGGCGGCTTTCAGGCGACGTTGGTCGCTCCCAGGCCTATCGAGATCGGCTGAGAATCTCTTGTCAAAGGCGCGGGCACCCAGTACCACAAAGGGATATCTATCCGTTTGGACCAAGTGGGTGCGTTGGTGTTTGACGGTATTTGGATCCCTTGGTCGCAGGAATCGTGCCAATTCTGAATATTTGGGCGGAATTGGCCTCTGACGGTCTAGCATACCGCACCATTAATGCAATGCGTTCTGCGATCTCAGCAGCTCATGAGCCGGTGGAAGGGACCCCAGTTGGGGAGCACCCTTTCATATGCAGGCCATCGCGTGGGATTTGGCATTCATTACCCCCGGAACCGCGATATTCAGTTCTTTGGGACGTCAATGCCGTTCTAAATCTCTTTCTTTCATGGCAGCCTAACAAGTATCTATCTTTGAAAGAGTTGTCGGCGAAACTAGCCATGCTTTTGTGTTTGGTGTCTTGTCGGAGGGTCTCGGATGTGCGGGCCCTCGACAATTCAGCGAGAGTTTTTGCTCCGGACGGTGTGACCTTTACAGTGGGCTGTCGAACTAAGTCCGCATCTCGGACGATCTCTTATCCTGCCTTTGTAGATACGATACACCCAAGTTGTGCGTAGTGCAATGCCTCAAGGCGTATGAGGAAATGACAACAGAACTTCGCCCTCCGGGCGAGAGACAATTACTCATTGCTTTGCGAAAGCCACACAAGGCTGTATCCTCCCCCACTATTGCTAGGTGGGTGCGTTGGGTCTTACAAGAAGCAGGCATTGACGTGAAGCAATTTGGAGCTCACTCAGCTAGGGGAGTGATGGCTTCGGAGGCTTTTTCTTTAGGTGCTCGCCTGGAGGACCTGATGCGTGCGGCAGACTGGTCCTCGGACTCTACTTTTAAGAGGTTTTATTTCAAGCATTTGGTCGTAAGTAAGCTTTGAACTAGCATAATCAGAAGCCTCCGGTCCTGACATAGAATCGAAATTTGGCTAGCATAGTAACGTTAAGTTTCAATTCTATTAAGGACATGGAGGCGAGTATTATCCCTCCCAGAACTTTCTGGGGTAAGATTCCCGCCCGTACTGCAGTAAGTAACCAGGTTTTGGTTTCCGTAATGCTTTGCATTCTTGTGGTAGTCATTAATTTTGCAGTTGATTTTGAACTGTTCAAGTGAGACTGAATCTCGTTTGTTTCAGCGTGTAGTTTCGGTTACAACGCTTACACTATTGTGTCTCTTCCGCTAGGGAATGAAGGTTCCAAGCAGGACTGAGGAGAAGTCGGCATGACTCGCGCGAAGAAAGAGGGAGAGTACACAAGATGGACACCCTATCTAGTCGCCATGGACACTGTGAAAGGACTGTTACTACTCTGGATATGATGGGATTTGTAGTCTGGTTATGTTAAAACCATGTTTATTTTCTGAGATTAAATGCTTTTTCCTGTGTTTGGGACATATAAGCATTTTTTGTGGAGCTTTTCTGGGCTGCTGTGTTTGGTAATATAATAAACAGCGAAGAAGGAAAAGCATAATCCTCGCCTCCGTGTCCTTAATAGAATTGAAACTTAGCGTTACTATGCTAGGCAAATTTTGATTCACTCGCATAGGAGGCATCAATGTTTTCATTAAATTAATAATCCTACCAGGTAATTCTGCAACTAAAGCGTCAGGTTTGGCACCTCCTACCGGTCGACCATCTCCAGCAGCAATGTTAGCCCATGTATCTCCTAACTCCTGTGCATGATTCTCATGACGAATCTTCGCCCACAAAGGTTGAGGAACTACATTACCCAACAACATATCTATGTCAGCTAAATTCATAACACATGCATCAACTGTTTGGGACAACTCCTTGTAGTACCCAGCAGGATTCTTACGGAGGTCAGGCAAGGTCAGCTTAAGAGCCAAGACCTCTGCTGTCTTCCAAGGAACATGTACCCATACACGCTGAAAATGCGCTGGTACAGCTGGGGGATTGTTATTCACACCAGCAGCTACTGCTTCATGCCATACTGGGGGAACTTCTCTCATAGGGTACTGCTTCACTTTCCTCCTAAAAGAAGGATCAGGTTCAAACAACGATTGAGAAGAAAGTTTACACCTAAACGCAAGAAGCGTCTCTACCACTTCCTCAACATCGGGACCCACTATCGTCCCTTTAGCAAATTCAGACTGAACATCAAGCACTTCCTGCGGGATCAGACCCAACTCATCTTCCCATTCTTCACGAAGGAAAGTACACATTACATCAAAAACATACCTCTGCTTAGGCGGATCCCACTGCAAGAAAACATCCATAACTGCTTGTAAATCATACCTAGAAGCATTCAAAACCCATCTACGAGCCAAGAGATCACAACACTACCCACTCTTCGGGACCAGGAAGCTGGCTACGACTCTTACGTTCTGAAACCGGGGTCATATTCAGTGACCCAAAGAATGGAGACAAAAGACTAACAACAGTCTCAGACACCCGTTTCTGAGCAGAAGGAGAAGTAGTCGATATAAGAACAGGAGACGAAGTGTTTTGAGGAGACAAAGACATAGAATCAGTAGAAAAAGAAGTCAAAGGCACAGGAGAAGAAGGCAAAGGAGTTGGAGGCAAGACTGGTAGCAAAGCTGGCGGCCCTAGAGAAGGCTGCGCCAATGGAGAAAGAACCAACTGTGGAATAGCAGCTGGCAGCTGAGCAACACCAGGGGGTTGAACAACTGGGGGTTGCTGAGGTGCTGTAGCACTCTGCACATAAGGGGGTGGTAATCTCAACAAATGTGACATCAAAAGGATCCTTTTCAGGGTTATTTGTCGCAATCGAAAGAAGAGGTGGCAAAACCGGATAACATTTGTCAATGGCCATGCAATGCTGTCTGACACCTCAATCGCACGATCTTCTTCATCTTCTTTAAACTGCCGAGCAGCTTGCATAATCTATATATTCTTCTCTTTCCTATCTTACTTTGCTTGCTTAATTTCTCGCTGTTTGGCTTCCTTACGCCAGAGGCGGAAAGAGTCAAACATCGCCGGCCGGGCTTTCTTCCTAAATAGCGCAACTTCTAGGTTATCTAAAACCTCTGATTCAAAACTACCATGTTGGGGCCATCGTAAGACACCCTCTTTCCTGGTGTAGCGGATCCATATTTCATTATACGTAATTGGACTCACGCCATGCTTTGAATAGAGCTCATAAGTTGGAGTTCCAATCGGAGGTATCGGACACGAATCCTCCAATCGGGAATCCCTGTTACAACTGCAACAAAACCATTTCCTAAATTTGCTAAGACCAGGCATCTTATAGTTCACTAATCTAGCTTCAAACTTCAAGGGGTTATCAACACAATATACTCTCAAATATATGAGCCCCTCGGCTTTGATTGTTGCAACGATCAAATTAAAGAAACCCAAGAAACCAAACAAAGTTGTGGGAGCGACCCACTTGTACTTAACCAAAATGTCTGTCACGCCACCAGAAAAGCGTCTATAGTCTCGCCTTACAAATCTTCACAAACGGGTCCAAGACATGGCAACAGTCAGGGCAGCAGTCCTTCGTAGCCGTCGGACAGGGGAAGCCTTGCAGTAAAGACCTTCGGTCCACAGTCGACATGCAGGGGTCGATGAAGTGGGGGCCCTCCTCCAGTATTTCCTCACGAAGCTCCTCACGATCTTCAGGCTTGGACCGGTACCACTGAAGACGCCCTACGTTGGGCGCCAGTTGAAGAACCGGGTTTCTAAACCCAGCGGCACCAGGGACACGCCCAAAGTCTTCAGATTCCCCTGTCTTGGTATACAGAGACACAGAATACTTCTGGGTGGCGTCAGAGACCAAATTTATGAGCTGCAGCTAGTAACAGTAATCTCAGCAATACAACACGGTGTACAACTCAAGAAACTGTTCAATTTTTTTAAGGCAAGACATCCCTTTTTTATCCCAAAATTCACAATACGAGTACACACCCATTGCGCAAAATTCTAACCAATAAGGTACATACTCAAACAAAGTATCACATAGCAGAAACCCTCAGTTTACGTTGCCCAAACCCACAAGTTAATTATTAGGAATGTCCCAAATCCAATCTTCACAAGCCTGACAAACCCATAATTGAAAGCACAATGCATGTAATGAAAGCGCATAGGAAAGGAAACAATGACAGATAACGAGCAAGTGTAAGGAACCTAAAAGTTAGCGATGTCCTGAACCTTGATTCGTAATCTCAGACCACAATCTACCAAGGAAATTGGTTTAGCGAGGTCGTTTCTGATGGAGGGGCCAGTTTCTTACAATGCACCTTAAAGTCAAGAAAAAGCCTAGTTAATAAGTGTATGAACAGCGAAGCTCATGCAACTTCGTTCGTTCGGTTACCTCCACGGACCTACTTGATGGCAACACAAGATGGAGTCACAAACAAAATGGAACCCATGTTCGAAAACGAAGTCTCTGAATGCGTAATGAACTCGCTAGTTAACGTGACGAATTCACTCCATATTAGCCGCACTCACTAAATATGGTTCGACATCACCAAAATCGTGACGGAACCATGACCTCACAAGGCAAGTCAGAATTTCACAGAACCTCAATAATGGGAGAGTTTTTCTGTAGGTCCTCCCATCCCTGAAACGATGGGCCTCCCTGGAGGAAAAGGGGATGTTTTATGAATTTTAGGAAGGGAATATAGACAAAGAAAGGATGGTCTGATGACTTTCAAGTATAGGTGTTCGTCATTTTCTTGAAGTCCTTGCACATGCCACTCATCTAGATGTTTGTTGGTGAGGATGGTGAGAGGACCTATGGGATTGTAGTCAAGTGGTTCATAGCAAGTGGTGTCAGCAAGTTGAGTGAGGATTTCTTGGTGATAGTCTACCGTGTCCATGACTACCACGTTTCCCCTTTTATCAGCTTCTCTGATAACGATGTCCTAATCAGTGCTCAGTGACTTGAGTGCCAAACGTTCATTCCTAGTTCGGTTGTCGTGTGCCCTGTGTCTGCCAGGGTTGATTTTTCTCTCATAGTTTTCGATATCTTCCAAGACCAAATTATAAAATGTGTCAACTGAATTACCTCCTGGTAATGTAGGAGTCCATGAGGATTTATTCTTAAGCCCACTGGGCATGGTCTGATTTGTCTCTATCTCAAGGTCATTCAAAAGGTTTTCAAAGGAGTTGGGTGGGTCGTCAAAATAAGTCAAAGACAAGAGCAAATGCGTTGCTTTTACATCATTGATGCTCGGTACGTTGAAACAGTTTCTATGGGATAGTGGTTGAGTGTTATTAGCGCACTCTGGAAGAACAGAGAAGTGTTTTTTAAGCTTGAGCCCTCTGAACTTGAATAGTTCTATTTTGACTCTACAAGGATCTCCTTGTTCGTGGGGGTTAAAACTCAAGCCCTTACTCAGGAGAGGGACCATGTTGTCATCTAGTTGTTTCGAAGAGAGATTGACCACTTGTACTTCTTTATTATTTGCTATTCTTTCTTCTTGTTCCATGATCTGAGTTTCTCCCTGTACTCGTCCTTTGCCTGCTCTCTTACCTCTCCGGGTTTTCTGTCTAATACGTTTGGTCGGAGATTATTTTCTTGCCTGATCGTTTGGATCTCACGTAAAAAATTGGTGGATGGCGCTGGTGTGGCAGTGCTGGGTGTTGTTACATCAGTAGAGGTAGTTTGGTTTTCAGTATCACGATCTGTATTAGGAATACTGCTCAGTGAAATGGAGCTGGAAGAAATGGTAGTTTTGTTAGATGTATCTGTGCGTGTGGTCTTATTAATTAGCTGGTCATATTTTCTCGCGAATGTGAAGACCCGTCCCTCGCGATAATCTGCTACGTCCCTTCTCAAATGTATCATCCAGATCATCAAAGGTCGGAAAGATTTGTGATCGTAGTCCTCTAGGGACTCTATTAAGTCTTAGATATTGCTTGAGAGTAGCGCTATCCCACCATCGGAATTCTCAGTTTTTTTCAATCTTTTCAATTTTATAAATTTCTCTTTTAAGCCTTCCTTGCGCTGTGGGTTTCCACTTATGGTAGCGGTGAAGATTGGGTGCCTTTAGATAAACTGTCAAATAGATCAGAGGCGATCTTTTCCCTATCCATATCAAGAGAAAGTGCAAGATAAAGTGTACCACTGAGGCTGCCTTACTGAGTCAAAGGATTTGCAAGTCCTGCAAAAAGTTTTTGGAGTATTCCGAAAATTATGGCGCTCATCAAGTAGCGGTTGGGTGTACAGTGAAGTAGATGATTGGGAGCGGTGCTGCTAGAACAAGGGAAAACCAACAAAACCCCTGTACAGGAGAGGTGAGGAAACCCCACCCACAACTTATTTATAAACACAAGCATTAGAGCACACGCAAGAAGTTCTTTACGGGGTAATCATAAGTGTCACAAGAAATACGAATGTTCACAAGAGTTTGTTGTTCTTTTTTGCTTTATAGGTGAAAAGTGGTTCTCCTTCGAGAGGAGATCCAGAGAACATGAACACAGCCGACTCGTGTTTCGTCACGGAGAGGGTGACAAACCGTGACTCATCAGGGCTGGGGGGATACAAAAAGAAGTGTACAGTACTGGTAGAATAGGTACAAGTCAACAAAAGGGCAGCTATAAACGCTAAGTGAGTGGAAAGAATACCTCCCGTAAGTGGAAACCAAAAGGGGGCAAAGGTGTAAAGGGACATAAATCGAGTGACTCCAAACGTTACAATAGTAAAATAAAAAACCAGAGTGTCCGTGACTGGCGATGTTGAACAACTATAGCTTCAACGAAAAAGAACACAAGGAAAAACACATGAAAGAAACAGGACGGTAAACGCATTAGCAGGTCTTCATTTGGGTTGCTAAAAAGAGGAAAGAACCTGTAATTGAAAAGGAGCAGGAGAGTGACTAATACTGGCTGAGTGAAGTGACGTGGGTGAGAATTTAGATTAGATACAAGATAAATAATACGTATTTAGGGGAAGCCAAAAGCAATACAGGATGCCTGGAGGATCTGTGTAAGTAAAAGGGTAAAGAAGACAAAATACACGAACCGAAACGTAGCCCAAGATAATACATATGATTATCGTAGTTTAAAGTACTTTTTTAGATTAGACATACGGTATGTTACAATTCCAACAACATTTTTTGCTAAGTAAGTACTGCGTGTGTTTAGAAGAAACAAAAAACTCAAGATGCCAGGTTGATCTGTGGAGAAAGGGAGAGCGAAATATATATACCCAGCAGATATGGCTGAAAACATATATAAGGTACTTTATCTTCTTTACTCTATACATTGCGATCACTATAAAAAGAGGTGTCATGCTTAATTAAGGTTGCGGAGTAACTGTTAGAAAGGGGTGAAAGAAACGCCAGTGAGAAGGCAATGGAAGAAGGAAGGACGAGGAGTGCAACCAAAGCCTATACGGAGGGCAAAAAAAGGGAAAATAACAAGTATGTAAAGCGCGATGGGACTAAGGTCTATCGTGCGTTGAAGGCAGGGAAATTACCTGAAAAGTGTATTAGAAGGGCGGGCTCTAGAAAAAACAGAAAACATAGTGTCACAATTATGTCAAGTATAAAAAGGTTCAGTTATGGCAGGACAATAAACCAAGGTGCAAAGAACTCACCGGGGGACCGGTGATAATTCCAACCCTGTCCTGGTCGAGTAAGTGCAATTGTGCCGGAAAGCGGCCAACACGTTTGTAGTAGACTTGGCTAAAGATTAAGGAAAGACGGGCGGGTACTGCCGTCCGTGTAGGAGAGACCACGAGGCCAGGTCTGAAGGAAAGAGGCCCGTAAGGAGGTCAGAGGCCAGATAGTCATGATTACGGGGGAATGATAGAGAGAAGCTCGTATGGAGGACAAAACGCTTACCTCCTGCCAACGTTGATCTAAGCAGCGGATCGTCGATCTGTTTACCGGATATGGAAACAGTAAAAGAGGCGTTGCATCTGCTATCTGTGGTGAAATGAGCGGTATGGACACTAGACTGCTAACTTACCGAAAAGGAAGTGCATTGAAGGGCCGATGACAACAAAAAGGGACTTAATGCCGAAACCGGAGGAATAATTGACGTTCTCCCGTTCTGTGACGAAAGAGCATAAAGATGTAGGAAGGGAACGATGTTGTGTAATTGTGGTATCCCCTTGGGATTGTGTATCCCTGGCTTCGGCAGGCTCCGTAGGTCCTGCCTATTGGACACCTTGGACGAGCCCCCAAGCAGGCCCGCCCACCTCAGGAGAAGGCAGCCTCGGTTCTAGCAGGCAGGAGCAGCTGCGCACCGAGCCGAGCAGTAATATGCATATCTATCAGCTTTCAAGCTTACTGGGGCACGCGAAAAGGGTGTCAATATATAACATAACTCTTTCATTTCTTTACTCTGCCATGACCTCTGTCTGACTATTTGAACGGACACCCTCGAGATATTAACTACTTGTAAAACAAAGGAGAAAAATAACAGGATAGCTCGAATGCAAAACGAAACGAAAACATTACTTTAAGGAAATAGAATGAAATCAATATGAGTTAAACATAATTAAAAGGGAGATGACAGTTTCACAGTAATGGGAAATCACGGAAATAATGCAAACATTAAACAGGGAACAAGGAATAATTTCAGGATTGGAAAAGAGCAGAGAGAATGCATGAGAGAAAGTGGAGAAAAAAACATTTTGGCTTTTTAATAAACAACATACTCAAAGCCTTAAAGATAATATATGGAAAGAAGAGCCTGTGCATGAGCTGGACCTTGAAAATATTTGAATTAACATTTGTTCGCTTTGACATTAATAGGTCACATGACAGCGCTGCACTGAGAGGTACTTCTTAAAAGTGATAGGGGCAGATTTACAAGCCCCTTGAGCCTCTTTTACGTTGCGGTTGCGTCACTTTTGTGACGCAGCGACGGCCCAAAAGATGCGCCATGCTGCGGGGTATTTACAACGTGACGCATCTGGGAGATGCGTCACGTTGTAAAGCCCTGAGCCAGAAGTAGGGGTTCCTGCGCGGGGGGGGGGAGGGGGGGCGTTCCGGCGCAAGAACGACTTCCAAAAATGACTGAGTGAAATCTAAAAGATTTCACTAAGTCACTTTTGAGCCCATGCTGCGTCAAAACCCTGCGCCTGCTTGAAGCAGGCGTAAGGCTTGACGTAGCATTGTAAAGATAGGAACCCCCAGAGCATTGCTGGAGCTGCGACTCAAATCCAGCAATTTGCCGCCTTTACGGCACATATGCGTCATGCATCTGTGCTGTTTTTTCCCCATGGTGCGCCGCATTGTAAATGCTGTGTATCCATGGCGGCGGAGCCGTGGCGCACAATAACTGGTGCATCTCTGTTGATATGCAGGGATGCGCCAGTTATTGTAAATCTGCCCCCGTTCCTTCAACATAGATTTAGAACCATTTCTCTCCACCCTTAAACTGGTGACAGTGCCATGAGTAAAATAAGAGGCAGGGTAGTTTTTATTTGAACCCTGTCTGTGTCCTAGATCACTATCAAGTAGCATTATGGTCTATTAAATCAATCACAGTAGGCTTTTGTGCAGCTGGTATTCTGAAATCATATATTTGAAAGTGCTATGCCTAAGATCACAAAATGTAAGCAGGGAAGCCGTGATTTATCCAGGTTTTCTGGTTTCACTTTTGTGAAAATCAGTCACTAAATGGGTATAATGTTGTCCCCTTATTATGTTAAGGCTTTGTTTTGACCTCTTTGAACAATTTTCTGCAATTTTTATATAACGCAAACTCAACCCCTAAGATACTGGAGCGCTTTATATCAGCAATATTGACATTAAACATGGTCACGTTTCTTTTGACATGGGTAGGTTAAGTGATTTGCCTAGAAGCAGGTGTTGAGACTTGAACCTGGTTACTCAGTTACAATGCCGACAGCTCTGGCCGTAAATGTCAGGGTAGAGCAGAGATGAGTAGAAGGGTACAGGATTTGGGGCCTGCTGCCTGTGATCTGGGTCAAGCATAGCCGTCTTGGTTTCAGATTGCGTATGTGTGACATTATCATAATTTCAGTGTAATTATGAGTGACATTCAACAACCATGAGTGACACTTTCTCACGAGCAAAATCAAGCAATGAAATGAGGGAAACATATAAATATCAGGAAAGACACCAATGGGGGCGTGGCTGCAAGATGGCCGCACTCTAAGTGGGCTCTGCCGGCCAAGCCCAAGATCTGTTAAAATCCTGCAGACGACGGCCTTCTCAATAGTTGCAACTGGTGCACCCTGTTAGATCCTCACCAGCGGCATCGCTTAGAGCTGTTTTCACCTCCCGAGATCGTTCACGGACTGGAAGCTGCAGCCCGTCTGAGGCGCTGGGATTACACCTCATGGGCCAGCGGGGGCCCGACCACTTCGCTTCTGCTGACAGCGGGGCTGCCTGGGGCTCCGTGCAGCCGTAGGGTTGATGGTGGGTTTTCGCTGCCATCCGGTGAGTGTTGCCGCGACCGGGGGCTCTCTGTGGCGGGACTGGGGGCGCATGCGCTGAACTGCCTTGCCCGGGCCTAGGGTGCTCCGGCGCCATATTCCACCCTCGCTCCTGCTTGGCGCCACCCCTACTCGCTCTCAGTGCCCGGGCCTGGTAACGCGAGTGGTGTGCCCCCGCACCTCCCCGTCGCACTTGCCCCTGGTTGTGTGCACTCCTCACCCCACTGCTGCGGTGCTGTGCAGGGATCTCTGGTCCCGCTCTCACCTCTGCGGCCTCTCTCGGCGGATTTTAACGCCGCTGCCCCCACCACACACAACATCAGGGGCCTAGCCTCACGGAGGCCTATTCTGTCTCCCCACACCCAACCTGTGCCCTGACGCTGCACTCTGGATCTGTGCCGGCCGGGTGCATCCTGTGGCTGGGCCTGCCCACTCCGCCACATCTGCTGCTGCTGATATTGGAGGCGAGGTGTGCCCGCTCCCCTAGGCCTCTGCCCTGGGCGATTGGTGCTGCTCCCGCAGTTGGCCGTGCTAGGCCCCGCGCCTAAGCTGCTGCTGGGGGCCTGCCTTTTAGCTGGGTCTTGTATCGCCACAGTACCGCTGCAGAGCTGCTTTCTGGTGCCTCTTGAGACTGGTCCATCACACCCCTGCTGAGGTGCCGCATTTGAACTCCTGGCATTGAGGTGGCCTCTATCCTCTTGGGCCCATCTCGGCGGAGGCTTCATCTGTAGGGCCTGGGCGCAGTTTGGCGCACGTCTTGATCTCTGGGCCTCCATCGAGCTGGGTGACTGTGCTTCCTTCTTGGGGACCTATGGATCCTTCAAATCTTCCATCTGCTCTCTGCCTGCCCATTTGTCTTTCTCCAAGGCTTTTGTTCGCTGAAAAGTCGCAACGGTGGAGCCCTTCCTGGCTGGGCTGCCACCCTGAGGTCCACCCTGCAGGCCGTTCTCCTCTGTCCAGGTGCCCTCTGTTCCAGTCACTGTGTGTGCTCGGAGTTGGGTTAGCGGTTCCTCCTGGCGCCAACACTGCTCATCTTGGGGGCTTTGTTGCTCTCCCATCTCTTGGTGGCACCTGCTGCGAGACTCCTCCGCCATGGGGAAGGTCGACCCCAAACAGCCCAAAATTGCATTTGAAAATCGCAGGTCGACCCGCCAGGACGGCGCTGGCTTGGACGGTGGTGACCCCGCAGCAACTATGGACTTGCTCCCCTTCCGCGATGATGACCTAAAAGCTATCATGTTGAATGTCAAATCGACAGTCACAGGAATAGCGACTCAACGGGACCAGCTTTCTGCCAGCTGGACTCTCTGAAGGCCCGTGTTGACTCCCACGACAATCATTTTCTCCACGTCGAATCCAGAGTCTCGTACTCTGAGTATGCAGCCACGCAGGATCATCAGAAGCTGCTACAGATGGACAAAATTCTTGCTCTTATCCAGGAGAAAAACGAGGACTTGGAGGGGCGCTCCCGTCGGAGTAACCTACGCATAACTGGCTTTCCAGAGTCCACCAACATAGCCCGTATGGAGGACTTCGTGGAGCAACTGATCAAGGAACTCTTCAGTGATGTGCTCTCCTCAGTTTTTATTGTTGAATGCGCACACCGCTCCCTTGCTCCACGCCCTGGTCCCGGACTACCTCCTCGCCCCATAATCATCGCAAAAATACTAAATTTGCGAGACTGTGGTGCCATTCTCCATGCGGTGCGGGACATGGGCAAAAAAAATCATTAAGGCAATACTCTGTTTCTTTCCACTCTACACTCTCACTGTTCAGGCTGCCAGATGTGGGCTGCCAGATGTGAATTCCTTCATGCAAAGCGGATTTTGCAAAATCACGAGGTCTCCTACTCATTGGCATACCCAGCAAAGTTGAGAGTTCGTCAGGGCGCAAAAGCGCTTATTTTCCCGGATCCCAGAGATGCCCTTGCCTTTGCAAAGAAACTTGACAAATCAACACGCCCCTCTCCACCAGCTCCCAGCCCGCTGGGGATGATTGCCTTAGCAACAATGACTGACTGATTGTACTTTCTAGGTTTACTAATCACGGATTGTTGTCCGATGCTCTGGTAGCTTGGCCACCATGCTTAACTTCAGGGGTGTAAGCCGAGCTCTGCCATGCCCTCACAGGATAATTCCCTTTCTCCTTATGGTTTCCCCTCTGCCAAGTTGTGGGTTCCTGGGGTGGGAAGGGGTGGTATCTCAGCCTGATTGGGGGGTTGGAGTGGGTGTCGGGGTGGTGGGTCTTCTGGGGTCTGATTTGGGGTCGGGAGTGGGTGTGGGGCTTGGGGTCCTTTTGACGCTGCTGTCTGTCTGTTAGGGTGGGATTGCGGGGTGGTGGTTGAGACATTTGAAAAGCATCTGGGATTGTTTTTTGAGTTGCTGTCATGGGAGGATTAGCTGGGTGGGGGGGTTTTGGTATGTTACACTTTCGTTTATTTTTTATTGGTTTTGTGTGGTCGGATCGCTTCACTGTACGGTATCCGATTTGCCTTGCCTCTTGCTGTGGGCGCTTTCCTTGCTCCCTTGTCGTGGGTGATCCCGCGCGGCTGCACACTATTTAGTTTTGTAGATGTCTGTCCTACTTGCACTGCGCCGCTTTTCATTCAGATATAGTATGACATTACTGACACCATGTTTTGGACCTGGAACGTCCGCGGTCTGAACGATCAACGAAAAGCCAGGCTCATTCACTCTCACTTGCAGCGACACAGGGTAGACATAGGTTTCCTACAGGAGACGCACCTCTTGCCTGAGTCTGCCTCCAGACTCCGGTCGCGTTACTGGGGAGAATCACATTCCTTGTTTTATACTTCTTAAGCAAGGGGGTCTCCATTTTGGTATGCAGGGGTCTCCCCTGGCAAACTACTCAGGCAAATACGAACCCTGATGGTAGATACGTAATTCTACATGGCTCCTTGTTGACTCAACCCATGACGATCGCTGCTGTGTACAGCCCTAACTCAGACGATCCCGATTTCTTTACTCACATTTGGCATCTTATCTCTTCCTTTGTGGCCTGGCGGTTATACTCTGGGGGGGGGGGGGGGGGGGGGGGGGAGGTTAATGTGACTCTTTCAGTGGAAATGGACTGTTCTGGTCCCCATTCATCCCATTCGCGTGCTACCACTTTACTTCAGTCCATACTTACAGACAACTCACTTTATGATGCCTGGCGTCATATGTGCGTCAGGTGGTGAGTGGGCTGTGGCAGGGCCGCTTACTGCTGGTGTGCTTATCTGATTGAGCCTATGTGAAAATTAACGGAGATGTTTTAATTTGTTATGGGAGCACGATAATTTGTATTTTAAAACGAAACTTGCCTACAGTTAACCTACCTGCTCTGGGGGCTCGTCAGGGGGTTCTTGAAGCCTGGTCTCAATTTCTTCCTTCCCGCCCCGGTCCGACGCGGTGACAGCACCGTTGCGCGGAGGGCGCGGAAGGGTAGAGACAGGCACTTCCGGTGGGGATGGTTAGCGCTCTAGTCGCCATCCCCTAAGCACTCATTAGGCATATAAGGCGGATGCTCAAACGTACGCGCAGCGGACGCGCGCAGCGGACGCGCGCAGCGGGCACGCCGATGGTGCGCCAAAGGCAAGCCCGTTTGCGCCCGTCTGCGGCCGTACGGGGGCCGGGGCAAGAACACCTGGCCAATTTGAGGTGATAATTCAATATGATAGGGCGGAACTGGTGAATCTCTGACCCCCCATGAGGGATGCCTGCAGACACAGCATGTTGGCCTCTCAAGTAAGCTTGTGTCATCACTGATATTTTATTTGGAGCTTGGACCACACTCATCAGGCGGGAAGAGGGTCTCTCTTTGGCGGCTTATTAAATTGTAGATCCCTTAGTAAACATAATATTGAAATCTCGGAGCTGCTCGTAGATGCCAAGCTCGACCTCTTGTTCCTCCCTGAGACCTGGGTGGGGGCTAACTCTGATCCAGATATCATAGAGGCACTTCCCCCTGGTTACACCATATCTAGAATTGATAGAGCAGTTGGTAGAGGTGGAGGGATAGCAGTGATCATGAGGTCTCCCCTCGAATGCACCATGGAACCCATATCAGTGTGTGATAGTGAGGCTGGCCGTTTCACTTTGAAGTTAGGCCCGAATTTCTCGGTGACTGGTATCCTGATCTATAGACCTCCAGGACCCTTAGGCCATTTTCGACTGAGTCTGCTTGAGGGCATTGCCCATTTAGCTATAAGACTTGACAAACTCCTGGTTTTAGGCGACTTAAATCTCCATTTTGAGGACCCCATGCATAGGGAGGCTGCTGAGCTGCGCCACGATTTGCAGTCATGGCATCTGGGCTTGAAATCCTGCTCCCCCACACACCAGCAAGGAAACCTACTTGATCTGGTGTTTGCTAGCTGGGAGGAAGTAGAGGTACTGACTCCGCTCCCTGTGCCATGGTCGGATCATTTTTTGGGTGCCTTTTGTAATATATATGCCCACGAGTGAGAGTCAGAAGGGGGTAATGAGTAGCTATCTGTGTAGGAAGTGCGCGTAAGCGGCAGCCATTTTAAAATGCCATGGCCTCTCTGCCCATCGCCGACAGCCAGCGCGTCTCTCTCTCTCTCCTGACCTCGCAAACATCCCCGCGCGCTGACAGCCCCCGCTCTCACATGCCTTGGGCCATAAACCCCTCTTCAGCACAGCTCTGCCTCGGAACCCCATCCTGTTCCCAGCTGAACACCTCCCTCCATTCCTTTCATGATCCCGGGTCCTTTGATAAAAACCCCCCTTTCCTCTGTGCCCGTTTGTCTTACTCGTTCCCAGGCCGCCACCTGGCCCTGCGGATACTGTTTATTGCCCCCCATACAATAGGAAGCTTCTCCCATCAAAGGATCCACGAGTTGATCAAAGCCCCCACCCCATGAGATCCGATCAACCACATACGTTCCGTGAATCGGCGGAATGTCCAGCTGCGCGACAATCATCACCTGTTGTGACCGGGGTGGGGACTTCAACTGTAAATGTGTGTGGGAACGGGCCTGAAGCGGGGATTCCGAAGATGTCCTTTCATACTTCAAAGCATTTGTAAGAATGTGCCACATGCAATAAACTGCAATAAAGATCATAAACCTGTGTATAAGAGGCTAGGCCTCAGAGATGCGGTTAGAGCACCTCGAGAAGATACCCTGTTGTCTGATTTGATGTGTTCTGCTCTGTCGGAATAAAACTTCTGTTTCCTGCCTTCCAGTCTCCAGGGCCTGCATCTTTGTTTGGTAATTTGAATGGTAATCGAGGCGGTTAACGCCGAGCAACTTTGAAAAAGGTCATTAGCCCTACCTTTTTCCACAATTGGCGTCCCAAACGTGGGGCCCATCAGCGACTCGTGGATCCAGTGGGAGAGGTCCTGACGACAGAGTGAACGACTGCAACGATCGGGAGAGCTCCTGTCCGATAGACCCTCGTCTGACAGCCGATCATCCGAACTTCACTGGTTCCGAACAGACCTCTCTCGAATGATCTACGGTCCTGACTGGGAACCATCAGGAGTGCCGCGAAGATCACGAAGAATAGAGGACGATCGGGCGCTGGATTCGGAAGACAAGAAACTGTCCATGCGGTCCGGGTAAGGTCGTGTAAACACGACAAATTGCGAAATGATTGTTTGATTGTTTGGAAAATACTAGTATTACTCTTTTGTTGGTTCGTTAGGAGATTCGCTGTCTGCAAACGGAGAAACAACAGGCTCTCTCTTTGCAAGCAGTGAAGGATAGGTAACGCAGACTTTTGTCCCCGTTGTAATCTGTCGTGCCTATCTTCCTCCCCCACTGATTGATTGTTTGGCCCGAACTGTTGTTCACGGATTGTTTTCTGGAGATTCTCTGTCTGCAAACAGGGAAGATCAGGTTCTCTCTTTGCAGGTAGTGAAAGGGTAGGTAACGCAGACTTTTGTCCCCGTTGTAACCCGTTGTGCCTACTTATTCTCCCCATTTATTGTTTGATTGACCGAACATTGACTGTTCGATATTGGTTCTTTTGAGGTATTCACCGCCTGCAAACAACGAAGAATAGAAATATTCTGTCTAGTCTTTGCACGCAGTGATAAGATAGGTAGTGCAGACTTTTGTCCCCGTTGTAATCCGTCATGTCTATCTTCTCCCCACTGATTGGTAGCCTGTTTAACCCGGACCGCTTATTAGAGATGAACCATCCGGCTCCACTGGAAGGCACCCCAAATAAGGACATGTTCATGAAGCATGGATTGATCGCTATAGCTTATAGCAAGCTGTGGCATAAATATACGAAGAAGGATCAGAAAAGTCAGTGGCCACTGATAGGATCCTTCGACGAGGATAAAATAAGCGCGCTAGAAACAGCCCTTGGGAAACACAAGACAACGCCCACTATGCTTGATAGTCTCGGCATGTGGCGCAAAGAAACCGAACAGCGTAAAAAGAGAAATGAAAGTAGGTTGGGAAAAGAGCTGCGAAAGGCAGCCCACCTAGCTGCCAAGAAATTGGAAGAAGAGATTAAGGAAAGAGAAGAAGCCAAACAGAAACTAGAGGTAGAAACATCAAGCCAGTGTCCGGTTAGAACACCCTCTACGCTCTATCCTGAACTGCCCTCGAAACAGCGAGCCAACGATGATCTTTTGTTAGGTCCTCCGATCATCTACATGCCCCCTCCATATGCCCCTTCCCAACCCTTAGCACAGCACTCGCTACCCCCAAGCACAGACGAGAGGGGTACCAGAGCTTTGGTCCCCATGGCCTCTGCGCCAGCCGAACCCCTTGTACTAGATACAGCACAAGAAACAGTGTTAGATGACCCCGAGACCCGAAAGACAGATTCCGCAAGAACGAACAGGTTAAGTAAAGATGAGCGAGCAGGGATCGACAAGGTAGTGAGGACACTGGTAGAAAGAAAGGAGAGTGGAGAGCACATCACGGATATGTTCAACTCATATGCAGGGAGCCACAGACGACATTTTGCTGTACGACTGTGTTATCATGCCCTGAATGCGTATGAGGACCGATATCGAGAAAAAGGCCCCGAGAGCCTAACGACTCTGTATAGAAAGATCGATATCGGGGATGAGGGCGAGTGTGACGTGACGGACCTCCTTACGCGTACGCTTTAGGTTTTCCGCAACCTCACTGAACAGGAATCGGAAGCTAAACCCACGACACCCGTAGCAACCGAACCACAAACTGAGCGAGCTAGCACCATGATGCCTATAAGAGAGGCTGCCCCCTACTGGGTTCCTCCACGAGGTCTAGGAACACACGATGACGTCAACCGCCAAGATGCAAGAGGGAGGGTAGTGTTCAACTGGGTCTACCAGCCATGGGATCGGCAAGATATTCTGACGTTCCGGAAATCTCTGCCCGATTTACGTAAAAACCCCACTGCCTTCTACACTGAATTAGGTACAGCCCTAGGTTCAACGATTATGACCCTGGCTGACATCGACTTGTTTTTCGGGTTATGTCTGCCAGCTGATGTGTGGAAGCAAATCCGGAAAGTCGACCACCTTGAGCTGTTTGGACATACCTGGTCACAAATCGATGGCATAGATAGGCAACGAGAACCTGGACAGAAGCCTTTGAAATCCATTTTAGACCTCCCAGACAAAATTGTACAGAAATTGAAAACCCTGATCCCAGAAAAGAAAGTGGACTGGTCGATAGTAACGGCCTGTCGTCAGAAACCCCAGGAAGACGTATCGGAATACTTCTCCCGGTTTGAAACGGTGTTCTCCGATTACAGAGGTCAGGACATGACCACCGCAACCGGACACCATCTGTTTGTCCAGAATTATGTAAAGGGTTTGTTGCCGGAGGTCTCTCAGAAACTGCAGGCCCGTGAGATTAGTTGGGCGGCCTCCAAACCTGCGGCTATCCTTCAGAGGCCCAATATTACGAGCACCAGAAAAATGAACACGATAGAGCAACAGAGAAAAAGAAGAAAGACTTAAAAGAGAGGGTAATGATTGCACAGTTGCAAGGGGTGACTGTAGGACGAGAGCAATGCAAAGGTAACTTCCAGACAAATGTCCCTAGGAACGCACCTCCTAAAGACCGTACCCCAACACCCCACATTGGACGTAGAGACATTAGCGAGGACCAGTGTGCCTTCTGCAAAGGATTCGGCCATTGGAAATCCCAGTGTCCAGTTCTGTTGGAGATGAACAGAAATAGGGACCCCAAGGACGTAGCGGGTGGACCGAGAAATAGAGGACAGCAACGGGGGTCCGCAAATGACACGACTAACGATAGATCAAACAGACCAAACACATTTGACCGACCCCGACAGAACCAGTACCAGCAGTCTGACTGCGACGATGCCCGCGACTTCGCATAGGACTGCCAAGGGCAAGGGAGGGATCCAGTCGAGCTCTATGTTGACCAGCAAGGTCCTTATGTCACCGCTAAGGTCCTAGGTACAAAGTCTCCATTTCTGGTAGACACTGGCGCGACACGTAGTGCGTTATCTAAACAACTGATTCCAAGGTCACCCTTGTCTGGCTCACTTGTAACATCGATAGGTTTCGATGGAACGCCCTCCACTAACCCTTTGTCCGCACCGATCCCCTTTGACTTAGAGAATAACACAACTGACACGACGTTTTTGCTTTCCGCCAATACTCCTGACGCCATTATGGGACTTGACTTGTTGAAACATTTCCGAGCGACTATTAGATGTTTCCAAGACGGAGTTCGAGTTTTTCTGTACGACAATCCCATTCAGCTCAGACATTGCCCTCCCAGACGCATGTTTTCTATCACTGACACTGACTCGTCCCTACTTGACACTCTACCTCCGTATCTGTGGGCCAAGACAGATTCGGACGTAGGACGCATGATGAGTGCACATCACTGTTCGACCGGACGCAATACTCCCAAAACTTCCACAATATCGGATATCGCCCTAGGGCGAGAAGGCATTGGTAAAGATTATTCAGTCACTGATAGACACAGGAGTGGTAGAGGAAGTGGTTAGCAACGTTTGCAACAGCCCTATCTTGCCCATCATCAAGAAACAAGGAGAGGGAGATGAGAAAGCATACCGCTTCATCATCGACCTTCGAGAGATCAACAAAGTAGTTGTACCCCAGTACCTCGTGGTCTCGGACATCACCACTATCCTGACTTTGATTCCTTCTACTGCCACCACCTTCACTGTCATTGACCTCAAAAATGCATTTTTCTCTATTCCCATCCACCCAGACAGCCGATATCTCTTTGGCTTTACCCTAAAAGCCCGCTAATATAGATTCTGTCGAGCACCCCAAGGCTACACAGAAAGCCCCAGCATCTACAGTCAGGCCCTCAAGAGACAACTGGATGAGGTCCAGTTACCCGATGGAGTGGTGTTGATACAATACGTTGATGACATCCTTTTGGCGGCCGACACCACTCCACTAGCAGTCACAGCCACCATTCAACTCCTGCACTTCCTTGCGGAAAATGGCCACAAGGTCTCCAAGAAGTTGCAATTCTGCCAACCCCAGGTCACTTACTTAGGCCACCTTTTGTCCAAAGACGGAAGGAAACTTACTCCCGACCGGATTCAAACCATTCTTGAAACCCCTGTCCCTAAGACTCAGAAACAAGTCCGCTCCCTACTAGGCCTCACCTCCTTCTGTCGGCAGTGGTTGCCAAACTTCAGCCTCATTGTGAAACCGCTGCTTTCTCTGCTAGCTAAAGATGTCCCCTTCCCCCTCCCTTGGACCCCTGAATGCCAATCCTCCTTCATAGAGCTACGAGATGCCCTTTGTTCGGCCCCTGTCCTAGGTACCCCCGATTACACAAAGCCCTTCTCCCTCTTCACTCACGAAAGGGAGGGATGTGCTTTATCTGTCTTGACCCAGTCCATTGGCCCAAAGCAACGACCATGCGCTTACTTCTCTGCCACTCTTGACCCCGTAGCCAGAGCCTTGCCTGCCTGCCTTCGAGCTGTAGCCGCCGCTGCTATCTCTATCCGACAGAGTGAGGGGATTGTACTCTCGAATTCCCTCACGGTATTGGTACCCCATGCAGTTGACACCCTCCTGAACCAAACTAAGACGCAACACCTGACGAGTGCACGACTGACTGGATACGAACTGACTCTGCTCGCTCCCCACATCACCCTGAAAAGATGCACCACACTGAACCCGGCAACTTTGTTGCCCCTACCGGAGAACGATCCAAATGTGTCCCCTGTACATGACTGTGTGACCCTCACAGACGAACAGACTAGAAGTAGGGTTGATCTCAGAGACACAGCTTTTCCTGACCCTGACGGAGAGCTGTGGGTGGACGGCTCTTGCATCAAACTCCCCGATGGCACCACTTCAGCTGCCTATGCAGTCACCACGGCCTGAACTGTAGTAGAGACAGCCCGCATCACACAACGATCTGCACAGGCAGCAGAACTGATTGCCCTGACACGAGCATGCATCCTAGCAGCAGGAACCACAGCGAACATTTACACCGACAGCCAGTATGCCTTCGGGGTGGTTCACCATTTTGGGCTCCTTTGGAAGGAAAGGGGATTCTTGACCTCACACGGCACCCCCATCTTGCATGGAGATCTAGTCTCCGCCCTGATCGAAGCCGTCCTTCTCCCCAAAAGACTTGCGGTCATCAAATGCCAGGCACACAAGAAAGTGACAGACATTATTGGACAGGGAAATGCACTAGCCGACATCACTGCTCGAACCACAGCTGAAAATAGGACGACGACACGCATGTACGTAACCAGGTCCCAAGCAGAGAAATGGACCGACGCTAGGGACACTATTTGGGACATTCAAATGGCTAGCTCACAACACGAATTGACTGAGTGGGCACGGGTGGGACTGAAAGACGAAGAAGGCTGCTGGCGGACAAAAGACACGAACAAATGGTTGCTACCTGACTCATACCTGATTCCCATATTGACTATGGCACACTCCCCTGCACACATAGGATCAGCCCCCATGATTGAACTTGTCTCCAGAGTTTGGCACAACGACAAAATCACAGACTCAACCAAACGTCTGGTCCAACAATGCTTGATATGCTTGCAACATAACCCCGGGAAAGGGACTGTGGTACCCCGGGGAGGGTTTGGGGTTCCCAATCACCCATTTGAAGTCCTACAGATGGCTTGCATCCAACTAGACAGATGCCAAGGCTTGAAATACGTACTTGTTGTGGTGTGTGCATTCAGCAAATGGGTGGAAGCATACCCAACCCGTGATAACACTGCTATGGCCACTGCAAAAGTACTGTTATAGGAATTTTTCCCTCGCTAAGGCCTTTGACGAATTTTATGGAGCGACAATGGCCCCCACTTCGTAGCCGAAGTTATCCAGCTCATCTTGAAAGGGCTGGGTGTAAAACAGAAGTTCCACGCAGTCTTACTTCCACCCCCAGTCTGCTGGACTTGTTGAGCGACACAATGCCACACTAAAACTAAAGCTAGCCAAGATAGTGGCTACCACAGGACTGAAATGGCCAGACGCTCTCCCACTGGCATTGCTATCGATGCATTCCACCCCCACCAAAAACCACTTGACACCTTACGAGGTCGTTTTCGGCCGACCCATGAGCGTCTGGTCTGCACCAAAACCGACTTCCATTCATAACGTTCCAGACGTCCTAATGTCTGATTACTTGTATAAATTGACTGAAACGTTGTCTGTCATTCACCAACAGGTGCTGCATGCCATCCCTGACGCTTCCAGGGGTCCCGGACAAAACCTGCAACCCGGGGATTTCATCCTGATCAAGAATTTCCAGCGCGCCAAGAGTCTGGAACCCCGGTGGACGGGCCTCTGGCAAGTCCTACTCACCACCCGAACAGCTCTTCGAGTGGAAGGAAAGCGGACCTGGGTGCATGCGCACCATTGCAAAAGGATTCCCCCGACTCTGACGACGACCGAAGACGTGACCACCCAGGAAGAGCTCCTGAACAAAGACCGACCATCGCTGAATTGCTACCCAGACACAGAGACACTTGAACTTGCAAAGATTCCTGACCCTACCGTGCCATCCAAAGAAGGGTATAACCTGCGACGAAAGGAGAGAGTTTCGGCTAAGCAGACCATTGACTAAGTCATAATTCTCAGATAGGTGGCCTAACACTACCAAGGCTGTCAGGAGAGAAAGCCAGACGAGGTTTTTCGTTCTGCCCGCTACCGAGCTCCCTTGAAGATGATGGAAGCGCCCGATAAGAAGATGATGGAAGCGCCCGATAAGAAGGTGATGGAAGCAACCGGACGTCCGAAAATTCGCTACAGAAACCCAAAGACAGACAGAATCCACAGTTCAAAGACAATTGCACTTTTTATCACGATCCTCTTCTGCCTTCTCCTCATGACCACACTCTGGATTGTGGAAGAAAATACACCCGCTCATGAGACATTCCTGACCACTGCACAGCCTACCACCATGAAGGAACATTATTTGATTTCTCTCTCTCCCCAACTCAGAGAAAGGCGAAAGGAGTTTTGGAACAACTCCTTTGTGCAGCTGCTGCACCAGCACAATCTTGCCACCAATGCCACCAACTGCTGGATCTGTGGGTTGCTACCCCACGCCACTGGACATTCGATACCCTTCATCCCTTCACCCTTCTCAATTCACGGCTCCTGCCTTGCTTGGCTGATCCTTCTGCAAGAGAGCTATAGGGACAATGCCACCTCCAGCAAAACCATGACGCATTTCTTCCATGAGGTCTGGCGAAACAAAACGAAGACACATTTCTGCCCGCAGACCTCCAACGACTCTATCCACATGGACATCCCTGCCAAAGAACGAATTGAAATGCAGGTGTTCAACAATCCGACCAGACCCACCTTCTCCTACCTTCGGAAGCGAACAGCCGCCACCCTGACTGTGGCCCTATCTGTCATCAACGTCACAGGCTTTATGTGCATAGAAGGGCTTGGAACACAGTTGGTGGGCCGCAGTGCTTGCCGCATCACCAGAACTTTGGATTCCACCGATCCACCTTCCTTTGTATCCTCTCCAAACATGTACTTTGTTTGCTGCACAAAAGCTTACACCTGGCTCCCCAAAGGCTGGGGGGGCACTTTTTTAATCTCCTTCATCCTTCCTCCGACCTATGTGGCTCCGGCGAATCACCATAGACAAAAACGAGCCAAGGACATTGAACAAGCCGACTCTACAGGAGCACAGTTCCTTGATGCAATGAAGGGACTTGTTCCACTCTGGGGCCCAATGGCAAACAGCCGTGCGTTCCGACATTTGACTCAGGCAGTCGAGACAACAATGAACATCACAGCTGGTATCCTTGCAAACAACACAGCCGAGCTTCAAGCGGTCCGCCTGGTGGCTCTCCAGAACCGCCTTGTTCTAGATGTGGTTCTAGCGGATCGTGGTGGAGCAGGCCGCATTATCGGGTCCAGCTGCTGTACATATATACCGGACAATTCACCCTCAGTGTACAAGGCCATCGAACATCTCCACAGACTCTCCTCAGAAGTTCACCAGGAGCAGGAAGAATGGTCGCTTGGTGGATGGTTTTGGAGTACTGTTAAGAACTGGGGCTGGAGACTGTTTACCATTATCCTGATTCCTGTGGTTGTAATATGTGGGTTCTGCTTAGGAATTCAATGCCTGCCGCCTCTGTGTTCATTATGTGCAAATTGTATCTGCCCTAAGACTGTGGACTTTGGAAAGGAACGTATGGGAGCACTGTATGATGTTGAGGTTAGAAATTTAATGCAGATTGACCTTGAGTAGGCAAGCTGGCTAGATATGTTGAAAAGGGAGGACTGTTAAAACCTAGACTGCAGTGTCAACATTATCGGCGCCATCTTGCCCCCTTTTCGAGCCCATTCGTGCGCGTAAGCGGCAGCCATTTTAAAATGCCATGGCCTCTCTGCCCATCGCCGACAGCCAGTGCGTCTCTCTCTCTCTCCTGACCTCGCAAACATCCCCGCGCGCTGACAGCCCCCGCTCTCACATGCCTTGGGCCATAAACCCCTCTTCAGCACAGCTCTGCCTCGGAACCCCATCCTGTTCCCAGCTCAACACCTCCCTCCATTCCTTTCATGATCTCGGGTCCTTTGATAAAAAAAAACCCTTTCCTCTGTGCCCGTTTGTCTTACTCGTTCCCAGGCCGCCACCTGGCCCTGCGGATACTGTTTATTGCCCCCCCATACAATAGGAAGCTTCTCCCATCAAAGGATCCACGAGTTGATCAAAGCCCCCACCCCATGAGATCCGATCAACCACATACGTTCGGTGAATCGGCGGAATGTCCAGCTGCGCGACAATCATCACCTGTTGTGACCGGGGTGGGGACTTCAACTGTAAATGTGTGTGGGAACGGGCCTGAAGCGGGGATTTCGAGGATTTCCTTTCATACTTCAAAGCATTTGCAAGAATGTGCCACATGCAATAAACTGTAATAAAGATCATAAACCTGTGTATAAGAGGCTAGGCCTCAGAGATGCGGTTAGAGCACCTCGAGAAGATACCCTGTTGTCTGATTTGATGTGTTCTGCTCCGTCGGAATAAAACTTCTGTTTCCTGCCTTCCAGTCTCCAGCGCCTGCCTCTTTGTTTGGTAATTTGAATGGTAATCGAAGCGGTTAACGCCGGGCAACTTTGAAAAAGGTCATTAGCCCTACCTTTTTCCACACTCCGGCTGGGCAGGGATCTGAGGGAGATCCTGATTTTAGCGATTTGAGGATGGTAAGAATATCTGGCAACTCCACCAGGTCGAACTGAGAAAAACACCTGCAGGGGGGGGGAGCAGATCGTCGGTTCTGGGAAGGAGTATGAGGGGGTAGTAGACAAGGCTAAGCCTTCTTCAATAAGTTTGATTTTGTTAATAAAAAAAACTGAAAGCTCCTCACACCACCCTGCGGAGACGGGGATGGACTTAAGCTCTGCTCGAGGTGACATAAAACTTTGTACGATGGAAAAGATCTCTTTGCTGTTGTTGTTAGCCTTCAAGATTCGAGACGCAAAGTACTCGCTTTTGGCTTTCCTCACAGCAGTGTAATATATTCTCTGAGATGAGCGCAGTGTCTGAACAGAGGTGGTGTCTGAGGTCCGGCCCTGAGGTGGCTAAAATCTTTTTTTAGTAGAGCGCAGTTTCCAGGTCAGACAAGGTGCCCACTACTCTGATTACATTAAACTGGAACAGGGAGTACCTCAGGGCTCTGCCCTTAGTCCCACCCTGTTCAATCTATACATGTCTCCTTTGGCGGAGATAGCACAGGCTTTTGGAGGTAATGTAGTTTCTTATGCTGACGATACCCAGCTGCTGATTTACCTATCCCAGGCACCAAAGGTTGCGGCATCCAATTTCAAAGCATGCATGCAGGAGCTTGCCTCCTGGATGGATAAGAACTGCCTAAAATTGAATGGCAGTAAGACCGAGGTGCTGGTGGTGGGTGGTGACACCTCAAGCTGGACCTCGGAATGGTGGCCTCCGAGTCTGGGCCCTACCCCTACACCCTGTAGCGAGGCAAAAAATTTGGGGATTTGGGTGGACTCCACTCTCTCCTATGACGGACATATCCGACGCGTAGTTGCAAAATGTTTTGGAGTATTAAAAAAATTGCGGAAAACGTTGGAGCTCCTCCCACTGGGGGCTAGGAAGACTATGATACATGCTCTAATAACATCTCGTCTTGACTACGGGAACATACTCTATCTGGGAGCCATGGCTAAGGGCCTGCGGAGGCTACAGGTTCTACAGAATGCGGCCGCAAGGCTGGCTCTTATGCTGCCTAGGAGGGCGGCATCAAAACAAGCCCTTGACTCATTGTACTGGCTCCCAGTTAAGAAAAGAGTTATGTTTAAGACGTTACTTACTTGTCATCGTATTTCCCAGAATGTGGGCCCTGCATATCTGAGTGACTTGGTCACCAGGTATGTTCCAAGAAGGTCCCTCAGATCCAGCGGGACTGGCCAGCTGGTAATCCCAAAGGTAAAGAAGGCGAAAATGGGAGGTCGCTCCTTCCGGGTCCTTGCAGCTCAGAACTGGAATAGACTCCCTTTATCACTTAGGGTAGAAAGCTCGGAAGCTAATTTCAGAAAGCTGCTTAAAACATATTTGTTCACTGTCTAATACGATATGGCCTACTGCTGCGTGTCTGCCCTCCCTCTCACTTAGCGCGGGGACACGCCGAGATGGCGTAACCATGCGCTTTATAAATTTCTTTATTATTATTATTATGTGGTCCAACACCCGAGAGGGAACTTGCGTCTCGGGGGTTCGGGGCTGCTGGTCACCCATTGATTTTTGGCTCGCCTCCCCGGATGTCCTTACCTGGCTTAACTCTGCCACTCAAATGGAGCATACCTTCTCGGATCATGCACCAGTTCAAATCGGTCTTCGTCTCCCTCACTCCCCACAGTGAGCATTCACATGGTGACTCCCTCCGAATGCACTCCGCGACACAGTCTTCTGCGATGAGATCCAAAGAGCCATCACCAATTATTTCGATCTAAATGTGGGTTCGGTAGACTCTCCTTCCGTACTTTGGGAAGGCTTCAAAACAGTAATACCTGGCAAGTGTATTTCTAAACAGGCCGGTGTCCTCCGTTCAATCCGTACTATTCTGGCAAAGTTAGAAACTGAAATTAGGACTCTGGATGCCGCTCAGGCTGCACACCCCAGGCCTGAGACCCTTGCACTTCTAAGACAAAAACACACAGAAATTACGGAAGAGGCTGATAGAGAACTTTCCTTCCTTGGCAGAGAGGCCTGAGCCCGTTGCTTCGGGGAGGCTGATTGGCCTGGAAAGACCTTAGCCAATCTCTTACGCCCTTCCCGTGCTGCATCGTAAATTACGGCTCTTAGTGATGGGGGTCCCACTAGAACCACCTCTCCTGAAGAAATTAAGGCCTGTTTCAAGGATTTTTACTTGCAGCTCTAGACTGCTGCCCCCACTTCCCCGTGCGAGGCCTTCAAACAATATTTTGAGACTATCCCGCTGGTATGGCTGGAGGATTATCATCGGAAATTCTTAGATGAGCCTTTCACTAAGGAGGAGATACTTGCTGCCATAAATAGATTGCCTGGCGACAAGGCTCCCGGTCTGGATTGTCTTCCAGCTTCTTTTTATAAAACGTATGCATCGCTTTTAGAACCACATTTGGCATCTATGTACAGTGATTCTTTTGATAATGGTGCCGCTCGATGATTGAAAGCGTTTATACCTTGTATCGTGGAGGACTGTGGAGGATCTTCTTACTTACTGACTTTCTGTGGGTCACTGCTGTTTGGTGTCTAAATCGGGACAGATCCACGATACCACCGGGATTACGGGACTGCGAGGACCAGCATTCCCAGTTGTTACCAGCTGGTGCCTCTTCCCGTAATCAACACGCCTGCCTGCCTGCAGCCTTATAACGCCTCACGGCCCCCGCTTCGCGGGAGCCGCTCGCTGATTGAAAGCGCTTATACCTTGGATCGTGGAGGACTGTGGAGGCTCTTCTTACTTGCTGACTTTCTGTGGGTCACTGCTCTTTGGTGTCTAAATTGGGACAGAATAAATCAAAGGAGAGTAACCCCTCTCTACCAAGGGAATAGGGTGAATAGTAACTGAAAATGCAAAAGTATCCCTTGAGTTTTATTATAAACCTAAGATTAGATCACCACATGGAATATCTGAGATTCTTCCGGTAGTGTCAATAACTTACTTCCTCATACATACTGCGCTCACAAACTTTTAATGGAACCACAAATTAAGCACTTACAGTCTAAAGCTATATAAACTACGTAGCCGAGATATGTGTTTGTAAAAAGTTTTTCTTTAATTTAAGATTTCATGAAACAAGATATTATACATTTATATTCTATAAAACACAATAATCTATATCTCATTTGGTTTGATTTTCATATGTATATCAACACGTTGTTAGTCGACACGAACCGCGGAAGAGGAGAAAGAATAAGCACCAGTACTCTGCGAGTGGGATAATTGATGAAAATCCCCATGCGAAAAACAACAGAAACAAAGTAAATCCACGATCAAAAGGATAATTACACGGGATTGTATCCAAATATTTCTATACTCTTGCCAGGATGTATCCTTGATAACAAAAAGGAATATTCAAAGCGCGGAAAAACTCTGAAAAACTAAAAAGAGAAATTGGTATAATAACGAAGATCCTGCATAAGGATAACCAGACTACGAATAAGAGGTGTCCTGATTCAGCTTCGTGAATATACAACGAGACTGTAGGGCCCTTAGACCAAAGAATTGTTTTTAAACTGTCCTGAGGAAGGTGGTGCGCACAGCAAAGATCCACCGAAACGCGTCGACTTGGTTTATTGTATTTTATTTGATTTTACTGTATTTGAATGTAACTATGAATGTAGGATGAACTGACATCTCTTTTGAGGATTTGAAAAACAAACGTGTATGAAAAAGAATAAGAACGTGTTGATATACATATGAAAATCAAACCAAATGAGATATAGATTATTGTGTTTTATAGAATATAAATGTATAATATCTTGTTTCATGAAATCTTAAAGAAAAACTTTTTACAAACACATATCTCGGCTACGTAGTTTATATAGCTTTAGACTGTAAGTGCTTAATTTGTGGTTCCATTAAAAGTTTGTGAGCGCAGTATGTATGAGGAAGTAAGTTATTGACACTACTGGAAGAATCTCAGATATTCCATGTGGTGATCTAATCTTAGGTTTATAATAAAACTCAAGGGATACTTTTGCATTTTCTGTTAAATTGGGACAGAGCCACAATACCACCGGGATTACGGGACTGCGAGGACCAGCATTCCCAGTTGTTACCAGCTGGTGCCTCTTCCCGTAATCAACCCGCCTCACTGCTCTACATAATCACACGCAGCGTGGGATGTGCGCGGGACGTGCCCGGACAAAGCCCGGGCCAAGGGCGTGCCCGTCTGAGCCCGTCGAGGTCGAACGAGGCCGGGCCGGGCCACCCCTCTAAAGCTTCGGGTGGTGTAGTGAGTGTTGTCTATTGCACTTCTGGTTGGCAGTATTTTGTATAACTTTTGCTTGCATTCTACATTCTTGCCAATCAAGCAGGATTTTCAATGGCGCTACGTTCTGGAAAGGGTGGAAAAGTTACATTACAAACTTCCTTTCTCTTAGTGTTGCAGAATAGTATACAGCCTAAGCCAGGACTCGAATGTCCATGGATGTTTGCAACAAAGACCAAAAGAACACGTATAAGAGAATAAGCGTCTTCCTATTTTAAGGTAGGAACAAAATGAGAGCGTATCAATGTAGGGAAACCGCCGACCCAAATAGTACCAGTTTCTAAGGTACCATTTTCCCGCAAATAAAATACCGATACCAACCCGGCTGGGTTGATAAATTTCAAAGAAATACCTCATACCTGAAGAATATACAGGACACCCTCTCTACTGACTACGATCAGTTCTTAATGACAAGTATGTTCTTTTTTGAAAAGTGCATTCTGCCCTAACGATGTTTAAGATTTAATTGAGCTAACTGCCAATTTTCGCTGTCTAACCCATAGAAATCCCTATGGTCATCATCCTGTGAGATCTACAATTTGTACTCTTCGAACTCTGGAAACACATTTGTATTATATAAAGATGTAGGTTATTACAGTTTTCTTAGATGCTTTTTACACTGGTGAAAGGTTATGGACCAGCAATAAAAACACACTCTATTTTCCATCTTAACACTTGGGAGTGAAACTTTTCTCTCTCTCTTTTGGGGACATCTGGTTCTTTTTCTCAATCTCACTATGAAGTCCGGGTGTTTGTATCAGAGACTTTGACTACAAAAATGTTAGTTTTAGGTCACCACTCATGAGATTCTATCTCTAAGCGCTATAACAAATTAATAAATAAAAAGTAAAAAAGAAATGATTTTTGAAATATTATGCACAGCGCAGATACCTTAACATTATATCATGTTATTTCAGATATGTAAGCACCCCCTTTTATCTACTTTGGACCCTGTGGTTTTCTTTTTCGGCCCTGATGAAGGTGATAATACCACTCTAATCACCGAAACGTACGTAGGCCAGCCACGCACATCTGACAAGTTTAGGATTAGAAAAGTCACCCAAAGAAGAAACAGTTGTGGACAATAAAAGGATGGACTAATGCTTTCTTTTATGACCATATTCTATACAAATGAACTTTCTGGATTTTCAGATGTGCTTTCTCCTATTTTCCTTATGTTTTTTTCCTGTTTGTAATAATTATGTTGTATGGTAGGTTAGTCAGTATGGTTGAATAGTGTGCCTGATGAAATAGTGTGTATGAAAATGTAATTTTGATCTCACTCATGTTCTATAAACGGGGCCTCATTTTTATGTGGGGTGCTTTAACCACTTAGCAATATTATGTCTCATGAAAATGTACATATGGATTAAAATAATTGATTTTTTTGTCATGTACGCTAAAAATAATAATTTTCTTATACTAGTAAAAACAGAAATATACAACAAATATGTTTTCTATAAAAAAAGATGATGAATAAATTCATACTAACAAAAAGGAAACTTGTAGGGAAATTAAGCTTCTGTTCATTTTGAATGTTTAAGCTCTGTGCTCTTAAAAAATAGTAGAGCTGCTGCCAGATTCAAAGTACATAGGTCAGACAAGAGGTCATTTTTGTGTATTATTGTAATTTCCCCCTCCTCTTGAACCTCAAATAACTTGGGGGCGCCTTAACTCTATAGTAGAAAAGTTACATTGTCCACTACTGGGGGGCGGTCCCCGGGACAATTGATCAATTCATCACGAGGGCAGCTTCGGTAGTGGAAAAGGAAATAGCCCTAACAGAGAAGCGCTTGTCCCTAAATCTCCTAACGGGGAAGCGTTTGTCTCTGGGTACAATTGGGTCTGCGGTAACTCCAGTTCACGCAAGACACACCGACCACTCAGGTGTTCCGAGCCCAAGTTCCAGCTTACTGTTAGTAGGGTTAGATAGTCCGGTGGCAAATACCTCTTTGAACCTGACCACCGATAGCACCATTTCTAGCGGCTCTCGGAGAGTGGTATCCAATTCGCATTCTCCACCTAGTCCCCTATCAATATCCGAAATCCAGACACAGTAGTGGGTAAAGGCACTACGTCCAATCTAGTTTTTGGCAAAAGGAAAAGAGGAGGAGGCACCCAAAAGGGTGGATCTGCAAAACTACCAAAGAAGAATAGTTCCAATCCTGGGCCACCATCCTTAGGCCAGCCATTCAGCTCGAGCACGAACATACCCCAACCCCATCAACCACCCATTCAAGGTAATGCAAACGTGGGGCTTATGGCAGAAATGGAAAAACTAATGAAGTCACTGATGTTACCCCTTTTAGAAAGAACAAAAATGATAAACACCAAACTGGAGCAACTCGAAAAGCTAGTTCTAGCAAATTCCAGTTTGTTAAATAACATAGTGAAAGGTGGTGAGGGTTCTGAGCATACAATGCCCGCAGGTCAAGCCCAAGTATCCAGAGGGTGTGGTAGGGACTCCCAGCTAGTAGAAACTGATAGGGTGGAAATTCGGGGCTCCCAGATTCGTGCTGAGATGTGCCCGACAGAGAGTGCCCCACCAGGTACTAGCAGGGATGGGGTCCCAGGGGCAGGTAAGGTAGTTAGTAAACAACCCGCACTGTATGAACGGGTAGCTGAGAGGATGCCAAGCAAGATAACGCAACCAGGAAATGAGAGCCTTAAACAAAGGCTGCCCTGTATTGACCTCCCCGTAGAGTCCGTACCGTATACCGTTATTTTGGCAGGTGTTCCCGGACTTAGTGCTGACAAAGAGGAATCCCACAGAGAATAGAAAAATAAAGTCTCCCACTCGCTCAATAAGAACAGAACACTCCCAGCTTTTTCTAACGCAGAGATCTTAAACGTTAGAAGGGTGAGTTGGGTGGGTTGCAGGGTTAAAGATATAGAGGGTGATTGCGTAATTGTGAACTTTAGAGACCCATGGGTTGTTGAGTACATATGTCACGATGCTGGGTACGGTAGACCAGGAGATATTCAATCCCTAGGCCTTAACTATTTTTACGCTCGAGTATCCAGAGGCCAATCAAACCGCACCTATATGAACTGGGCAAAGAGACCCCACGGTGTTAATCCGTTTATCAGGGTTGAAACTCACATCCCTCTGGCTAATCGTTTTGATGATTTTACAGATCTAGAGGGGGTGGATTGACATGAGAATAGCCCGACAGGACATGCAGGGGCTTATCCACAGGGTAGAAATTGTAAGGATGGACGTTACTCTGGGGAGATGAACCACCTGGGGGGAGGATGTTTTCTGGATGCTGAAAGCCCTGGCCATAGTAGAGGCTTCTACCCTTCTACCGGACTAGCCCCAGTGCACCCTGGGGTGTCTACCCCAGAGATGACTGGGGGAGGGTGGACGGATGCCCAAGGCTTGGAGAGGTTGGCCTTTGGAACCCCAGAGTGTGGTGCTCCCAGTATGGGTAGTATGGAAGTGGGGCCAAATTTGACAGAGACAGCTCTAGATCAGATGTCTAAAGAGGTGATTCCCCATTTGCTTAAAATTGTTTCCTGGAACATAGAACGGTTGAAGAGTAAACTCTCCATATTAGAGTGGTTAGACTTTGTGGATGATCATGACATTCTGATCTTTCAGGAAAGCTGGGCCTTGGACCCCATATTCCGTCAGGGGTATCTAAGCTTCCACAAACCTGCTATTAGAGGTAATAAAGGTAGACCGTCAGGTGGCTTAACCATATGGGTGAAGCAATCTCTCTGCTATAGGCCGTCCAAAGTAATGGTGGACAATCCGGATATTCTTGTTGTAAAGCTAACAAGGCCCAACCATATTGAGATTACTATTGTTAACATTTATGCTAGAGGACAGCCGGGTGGGCGGAGCTCAGGAGTTACTAATGAGCTGGATCTTTTCTTTAACTCTGTGAAGGACTGGGTTATTTAAGACCCAGCGGTGCCAGGGGACAAACCCTGAAACCTTCGTGGGTAACCTGTTCCGGCGTACGAGTGACAGAGACACGGGACACTTCCTTCGGCGTCAAAGATTCGAGGTTTATTTACTGCAGGGAACACAGAAGTCACGAGAAGTACACAACAAGTATGTTCGCGGGATCTGCTTCGATTTGCTACTGTGGATCGCTCCTTTTTATACATATTTCTCCCATAGGCTTACATGGTGCACAAAGGTTTACAACTTGGTTCCCATAATTATCCCCGAGAGGGGTCGCTTTGATGTTTTCAGGGTCCGGAACATAAGTGCGGAAACATTTGGCGGTTCCCAACTGTAAAAGCCCATCTTCCCACCATTAGTACATTCCAATCAGCAATAAACAGATCGAAGAGGGAACAAGGACAGGTGCAGAGGAAGATGGAAACAGTGGGAAGATCGAAAAAGGGTGTAAAAGGGAAGGTACCGGGATACACGAGCTACAGGCATTAAAGGGACGTGCCTAATGAGATGCACGGCTGAGACAATAGACCGGCACGGCAAGATGAGCCTCGAGCGGGGCCATCTGCCTTACAGTATCATCCCCCTCATCATAAAGACACTTTCAAAGGAAATGTGTCTTCCGCAAATGTCTTGGGAATCCCAGGGTCGCGAAGCGGACAACGTCCGTTCGCTGGCTACTTGAGGGCAAGAAACAAAATGGATGCCGTATCTAAGATGGAACCCGTGGGTACAGATGGATAAACCCACGAAACAGACGATCGGTTTAGGTTAGCACAACGAAACTGCGTACACCCACTAAACTCGTCGTTTGCGGTTCATAGATACCAGACTCGACCATATTCGTGCGAGTCGAAAACACCACTTACAATCGTCACGGAACCTCAGACGCTCCTTTTGCCCTCATGTAGGCAAGCACTAGTCAGAATCATATTCGATATTCATCAGACCATCTAGATGTTGCTGTAACATCGCTCTGTCCAACCGAGCTCCTTTGGCAACAGGCGGTTGTCTTATACACGTCGCAGCACAAAGGCCACATAAGGCAGGACCACACTGCACACAAAGGCAACACGTGAACAGGAACGCCACAACAACTCCGATAATCATCAGAATCTTCCAACCCCAAGTCGACATCAGGCCCCAAAACCACCCAAGCAGCGTCCAATCCCCTACATCCACGTGTATGGACTCAGAGATCTTATGCAACTTTGAGATGGCTTGATAGACGGTCGGAGCATTATCTGGAATGAAAATGCAGCAGCTCGAATGGATCACCTTACATACCCCACCTCGATCTGCTAAGATCACGTCTAAAACCATACGGTTTTGTAACGTCATAAGCCTATCCGCCTGAAGTTCTGTGGTGATATTACCAAGGGCACTGGCAGTAATATTTGCTGTCGATTCCACCACTCGAGTCAATTGTCTCAGGTTCCTACTATTAACCATAGGCCCCCAAAACGGGAGGAAACCCTTGAAAAAGTCTCCTGCCTCTTGACCGGCAGTGTCCTCTTCGCTAATTACGCCCCTCACAACTCTAGTCTTGTGATAGTCTGCATCTACAGTGAACGTCGGAGGCAACAAATTTGCAATAAAACATGAGCCCACAAAGTCGGAGGGCAACCATGGATATGCACGATCATGGCAGACAAAGTATGTACCCTTGGCAGCCAGAAACACAGGGGACGAGACCATCGGCAGAATGTAATTCTCGGAGCAAGCACTCTCTCCAAGACGAGCTTTCGATCTTCGGCCACGACCCATTAGACAGAAATTACCAATGTGGGGTACGACCCATATCGGAGGCGAGCTTCTAAGCTGTTTTTCACTCGTGAGCGCACTATACTCGACCTTACTCAGGACCCTATAGGCTTGTACCTCTTCCTCTGGGATGAGCGACGGCTCATAGATATCTCTATCCAAATCTTCTATCGCTATAGACAAAGGCTTATGATACGAGCCAGGACCAGAGTAGGGAGAACGTGGCTCTCGACTGGGGTAAGAATCTAATGCGCTCCGAAACATTGTTTGGAATGCTTGGGCTGAACCCTGAGAACTATAAGGTAGGACCAGATATGGAATTCCCTTATCAGTGGTATGTGGCATTAGCCCACACACCCAACAATTAGTAGTATTAACCACTAACTGGTGCTGATGAAGGAGCTGGATAAAGGAATTATTTCGGAATTCTGCACGTCTAACCTGTTCCTGTTCGGGTAAGATATGGAAGGAATGAGGGGATGCAGTGGAGGTAAGCTTAGGGTCAGAAGTAGGAGTAGGTATGGTAGAAGGTAAGAAGTACGACATCATGTAATACACCCCACCCGCCAATAGTGCAGAAACAGTCAAAAGCAATACGAACACTTGAAACATAAAACATTTGGTACGAATAAGTTGTTGCAATTTGAATCTTTGCACCTGAGCTTCTTCCAAGTCCATCAGCTTTGAAAACGCCATCCCCTATGACCATCCGCAACGCTTCTTGACGCACTTCGTTCTGTGTAGCAGTAGTCAATCCCTAGGAGTTCCCAGGAACCGACAGTCTTTAACCTAGCGTCAAGACCTACTAACCAGAAGGAAGTACACGCGCGGCCCTACGGCCTTTATTCACAATGTATGTACAAAAAGTCTCTCAGCTGTGGAAGCAAAAACACATGCGGAACGAAACTCAATATATTCAAAAACAATAACAATAATACGGGTGTTCAGACTAATCGTAGCAAACGGGATAATGCAATTGTCAAGGGACAAAACGAAATTTCTTTATTAGTCCTTAGTGCTGGATCGCAAAAAGTATCGGGTTTTCCCAGAACGTGTCTGTTCATCAAACAAAGGATCCGATGAGGGAACAGAGTTCTGCTGATCAGTCGAATGTTCTGGTCTTGAGTCTTTTGGTAACAAATGTTCAACAATGTCTTTCTGCTGCACTGAGGATTCTCCGACAGGTTGTGCGTCGCTAAAAGGTACAAAAGCCGGCAATCCTTCGGTTTCAACTGAAGCAATGCCCTTCCTCACCCACGAGTCTGCCGGTAAAGGTATAGGAACCTTCTTTGTATGAGTGGCATGCACCCAATTTTTTCGACCTTCCAAACGGACGGCAGTTCTCGTGGCAAGGAGGACCTGGAAGGGTCCAGTGAAGCGGGGTTCCAAATTCTTCTTGCGAGCAAAGTTGCGGGTAACCACCCAGTCTCTGGGTTGGAGCTGGTGGCCTGGACCCTCCGTCTGCGTCGGCAGTGCTTCGTAAACCTGTTGGTGAATTAACCTCAGTTTAGCAGTCAGATCATGAAGATAGTCAATCAACATTGGGTACTCAAGACTAGAAAACACACCCGGTCTAGGGACCCCCCAAACATTCGCAGGACGACCGAACACTATTTCATAGGGACTAAGCCCTACTCGGGAGTGTACTGTCGCCCTTGTTGACAATAAAGCTAAGGGTAAAGCGTCAGGCCACGAAAGACCAGTCGTAGCCTGAATCTTCGCCAGCTTTAATTTAAGGGTGCCATTATACCCTTCAACCAAACCAGCTGACTGGGGATGATTGGCGCTATGGAATTTTTGATTAATTCCAAGGCCCTTACACACACTCTTCATCACACTCCCCACAAACTCACTTCCGTTATCAGACCATACAATCCGAGGCATTCCATACCGAGGAAAGTATTCCTTCAGCAGGATTTTCGCAGTCAACAGGGTAGTGTTGTCTTTGAGAGGGTAGGCTTCAATCCATCGGGAGAACGCGCAAACCACAACTAAAACGTATTTCAGGTTATTGCATCTCTCCATATGGATGAAGTCTAATTGAATCACCTCAAAAGGACATGATGGGGGAGCAAAATGGCCAGGAGGTGTTGGGGTTCCCTTACCAGGGTTGTACAACATACATACCATACAATTCCTAACCAACCGTTCAGCACATTTCGTGATACCATCATTCTTCCACACAGGGGACAACAACTTACAAATACCTTTCACGCTAATATGTGCTAACCCATGTGCCATTGTCACAACAGCTAGCACATACGCATCTGGCAACATCCATCTCTTATGTTCCGACAAGTTAACCCAACAACCATTCGCATCCAACTTTCCCGTACTTTCTTTCCACTTCGTCTTTTCAGTCTCGGTGGCCTCATTCTGTATCGCTTTCACACTCTCGATAGTATCCTCACACATGCTCGTTTCTGTAGGCCACCTAACCGAACTCGCCACATACATTCGAGTGCTAAGGTTCCGGGCAGTCTCCTTAGCAGTCTCATCCGCAAACGCATTACCATGACCGACATCATCCGTCACCTTACGATGCGCACTACATTTAACAATCGCTACCTGCTTAGGCAACGTAAGTGCACAAAAGATCATTCACAAGCTGGCCATGCTGAATCTTCGTACCATGCGACGTCATAAACCCTCTCTCTCTCCACAATCGTCCAAAGCTATGGGCGACGCCAAATGCATATTGGCTGTCAGTAAACACATTCACACGTTTCCCTTTCGCTAACACACACGCTCTAGTGAGAGCAATCAGTTCTGCAGCCTGGGCAGAGTTCTGATTCAATCTTGCAGCTTCCACAACAGTATTCAAAGTTACAACAGCATACGCAGTAGTCACGTCACCATTTGGCAATTTAAAACATGAACCATCCACATACAAAGTCCCATCGGGATCATCCAAAGGAGTGTTTTTAAGGTCCACGCGACCTTTTGTTTCCTCCTCAGTCCTTAAATAACAGTCATGAGCTGTTATTTCATCTGACTCTGTACTGATTGGCAATAAAGTCGCCGGGTTTAGGACATTACAACGTTTTATCTGAATATGACTTGCCAAAAGCGTCAATTCGTACCCAGACAATCTTGCACTCGTCAAGTGCTGAGTTTTCGTACGATTCAAAAGAGTGTCAACTGCATGCGGAACCATCACCGTAAGCATATTATCCATGACCAATCCTGCTGATTGTCGGATGGACACCGCAGCTGCCGCTGTTGCTCTCAAGCAACTCGGCAATGCCCTAGCTACCGGGTCCAAGGTCGAGGAAAAATATGCACATGGACGTTGCTTACCACCAAAAGGTTGCGTTAAGACACTCAAAGCACAACCTTCCCTCTCGTGAACATATAATGTAAACGGCTTGCTGTAGTCAGGGGTACCTAACACAGGAGCCGAACACAATGAGTCACGCAATTCAGAAAAACTCTTCTCACATTCTTCCGTCCATGGTAAAGGAGTTGAAACATCCTTGCACGTAAGAGCCACCAATGGTTTCGCTAGCAATGAAAAATTTGGAATCCATTGCCTGTAATATGACGTGATACCTAGAAAGGCACGCACATCTCTTTGGGTTGTTGGCACAGTCATCCGGGCAATTGCTGCAATTCTTTCTGGGGTCAACCGCCTTCCCTCCTTTGACAATAAGTGACCTAGATAGATTACTTCTTGACAACAATATTGGAGTTTAGAAGGTGACACCTTGTGATGTAAGTCACAGAGATGTTGCAGCAACGACACCGTAGCAATTTTGCAAATGTCCTGAGTATCTGCAGCCACCAATAAGTCATCGACATATTGGATTAAGGCCGCACCAGCCGGCAACATAAACGCATCTAGCTGGCCTTTTAAGGCTTGACTGTATATCGATGGACTTTCACAATAGCCCTGGGGAGCACGCTTAAACCGGAAGCTACGTTCACCAAGGGAGAAACCGAAAAGGTCTCTGCTCTCCTCAGCAATCGGGATACTGAAGAACGCATTCTTCAGATCGATCACCGAAAACCAAGATGCCGATGCTGGAATCAGAGTCAGTAGCGCCGTGATGTCGGGCACAACAGGGAACTGAGGAATCACAATTTTATTTACCTCCCGTAAATCGATAACAAAACGATAGACAGGCGGTTTCGAAGGATCAGTTCATTTCAGAATAGGCAACACAGGACTGTTGCACACGTTTCCCCGAGTCTCCTCAATAACGTCTTTCTCGATCAGATCATAGATGATTGCCAACAACGCTCGTTCACCATCAAGAGAGATACGATACTGGGGAATACGTGGCAATCGCACATTAGATTTCAGCTGAACAACATAAGGGGAGATGTCGAGCAGGCCCACATCATTGGGACCTGTTGCCCACAAAGATGCAGGAAGAGAACTCAATTCCGGTGGAAGCTTATCGAGAGACAAGTACATAGGAGAGACAACCCTCTCACCCAAAGTAAGCTTTACTCCCGCAGGAGAACAATACAAAGTCGCATACAAACGTTTTAGCAAATCCAGGCCCAAAAGATTTTCACCACAACCAGTAGTCAAAATCAAAGGAGCTTGAAGCTCGCGAGGCCCTATTATAAGGGGCAAAGGGCGCGAAACTGGATTGCTAACAGGGGCGCCAGAGAATCCAACGGAAACATTTGTCAAGCCAGACAAAGGTGCGCCAGGGAGTTTCGAATGCATTATGGAACTTTTCGCTGCACCAGTGTCCAACAGAAAAGGCTCAACGACGCCCGATGTAGCAACTGCGACGTAAGGCCCTCTCTGATCAACCGGAACTGATACCACTCCCTCCCTTTGTCTATGGCTGTCCTAGTAATTACTGTCGTCAGTTCCCTGATCGACGTAATAATCGTCTACATTGTACTGCGCAGATCGTCCTTGCGAGGATCCACGTTGATCAAAACAATTATTGGAATTTGATGAGTTATCTGAACGATCATTTTGAGCACCACGACCCCTACCACGTGATGTCTGCTGAGAACCACCACGACCTCCTCTAGAGGAGTTACCACTATTACGATCATTTAGAACAGGACAGTTGAATTTTAAATGACCCTCCTGTCTACAATAGGCACACTGATTGTACCCTAATGAAGATCTTTGGGAAGAGGAGTCATTTCGCGATTGCGACCTATTTGACTGTGGCTGCGATCGATTCCGCTGCGAATCATTCTGAGTCGAACGCGGAGGATAAGCCTGCTGCAACAACACTTTAGTTTTGAGTTCTTTCGTCTTTTTATCCGTGCGGTCGTTCTCTTCTTTCTCCCTATTCTCATAATATTGAGCCGTAGCCAATATCTGAGCGGAAGTAGAAACAGCCCACGCACTTTCGGAGTTTCTTAATTTGTTGCTCAAGTCAGGCAATAAATTTGAAACAAATTTGTCCACAAACAACCTCTGACCACCTTCAGCACCCATATCTTGACCGCTGTGGTCGATGAAAGCCTCCTCGAATCTCGTAAAGAAATCCGAGACACTCTCATCCTTCTTTTGTTTGCAAGCGGACAGTTTGTCCCAATTCACCCTCATAGCAGGCATAAGCGTTTTCATTAGGGTAATTATTCTCTGAGGGAGATCGGTAATAAGCTGTTCGGGTTTAGCACCACCAGTTTGCAACCCATCCGCCGCTACAAGGGCAGCCCAATCACCACCTAATTCATTAGGATGATTTTCCTGACGAATCTTAGCCCAAACCGGCTGCGGTACGACATTGCCAAACAGCATATCGATATCGGCAAGAGTCATTATTGTAGCGTCTACAAGCTGCGATAATTCTTTATAGTACCCTGCAGGATTTTTACGAGGGTCAGGCAAAGATTGCTTCACCTGCAACACTTCCGATCGTTTCCACGGGAGATGAATCCATACTCTCTGGAAGTGTGGCAGGATCGGCGGAGCTTGAGTAGCATCACCGGGTATGTACACTGGCGGAACCTCTCGCATGGGAAACTGACCAGACGCATCGAACTGTCTTTCAACGTCCTCAACGAACAAGGCTTGAGGTATCGGAGAGGGACGGAGGGCCAATAATTGCTCGATGGCACGTCGAACATTTGTACCCACTACCATTCCGCTCGAAAACTGAAGCTGTAAGTTGGTCAAAGCAGCTAACACATCTTCCGATGCATCTGCCGAAATTTGATCGCGCAAAGCCTTGCACATTTCTTCAAAAACATACCTCTGTGTCGGTATATTGAATTGATTGAACGTATTCAATACCGAACGCGGAGGATTTCTATAGGGGTGCAGCATCCATGCCATCGCCATATTATACAGCGCAGCACGTTCCCTATTACCGGGGAGCTGACTACGTCTTTGTGGACCATCCGAATCAGCGGACTCAAGAATAGGTCCAAGAGAAGTAGCAAAATTTGCAGCCATTGAAGGGGTGCGACGTCGAGTAATTGGAGAAGTATAAGATAGAGTAGTAACAAGAGAAGGAGTAGAAACAGACGAAGCAACAGGAGTAAGTAGAACAGGAGCAGTAGCGGGAGCAGGAGTATGTGGAAGTACAAGCGGAGGAGCAGTAGGAACAGCAGTAGGCAAAGGAGCAGGAACAATCGGGAGGACAGGTACAGGTTGAGGAACAGGTTGGGGAGGAAGAATAGGAGGAAGTACCGGAGGTACCACAGGAGCCGTGGTACCCTGCACATACGGAGGTGGCGATTTCATAAGATAGGACATTAAGGGATCCTCAATTAATTCTTCCTTTTTATCCGGCTCCGTAGGCAAAGCAGGATAGCATTTATCTATAGACATGCGCTGTAGCCTATCAAATACTTCCTTTTCCTTATCCTCCTTATCACGCTGGAACTGCTCAGCTTTCTTTACAATGGTAGCAACACCATCTCTCTGATTACGTTTAGTCTGTCTGATCTCTTTCTGTCGGGCTTCTTTACGCCACAACCGAAAGGCATCAAACATGGCCGGCCTTGACTTTTTCTTAAACAATTTAGCTTCTAGATTATCTAAAATCGGGGTCTCAAAACTACCATGAGGTGGCCAACTAAGGACACCATCTTTTTTGGTGTAACGAATCCAATATTCATTAAAAGTAATCGGACCTAGTCCATGTTTACTATAGAGCTCATAAGTGGGAGTTCCAACCGGAGGTATCGGACAAGAGTCCTCCAGTCGGGAATCCGTACCACAACGTCTGAAACAACTAAACAGAGTACAGCGACCAGGCATCTTGCACACCAGCCGAGTTTCACAAACTTCAAGGGTTACGGGATTTACCAAGTCCCAGCAAAGAGCAAAAACCCTCGGTCTTTGGCGGCTGCAGTCGTCAAATATCACAACAAAGTACCAAGAACCACAAATGCAATGGAACCATGCAACAACTAGGCAACCACAACTAAGAACTCTGGGAGCGACCCACAAATATTTAACTCAAAGATCGATGGCGTCACCAGGAAGGCCCGTCAATCGTCTCGCTATACCAAGGTCTACGCCAGGCGCCAAAACAGGTCTACAGTCAGGGCAGCAGTCCGTCGCAGCCGTCAGGAGGCGGGAATCTTCGCGGGAAAAAGTCGTCGGGCCACTTATTTCGACAACAGGATCGATGAAGCGGGGTGCACCTTCCCTCGGAGATTTCACACGAAGTTCCTCACGATCGTCGGGCTTGGACCGGTACCACTGATGCAGCCCAACGTTGGGCGCCAACTGAAGGACTGGGTTATTTAAGACCCAGCGGTGCCAGGGGACAACACCTGAAACCTTCGTGGGTAACCTGTTCCGGCGTACGAGTGACAGAGACACGGGACACTTCCTTCGGCGTCAAAGATTCGAGGTTTATTTACTGCAGGGAACACAGAAGTCACGAGAAGTACACGTATGTTCGCGGGATCTGCTTCGATTTGCTACTGTGGATCGCTCCTTTTTATACAGATTTCTCCCATAGGCTTACATGGTGCACAAAGGTTTACAACTTGGTTCCCATAATTATCCCCGAGAGGGGTCGCTTTGATGTATTCAGGGTCCGGAACATAAGTACGGAAACATTTGGCGGTTCCCAACTGTAAAAGCCCATCTTCCCACCATTAGTACATTCCAATCAGCAATAAACAGATCGAAGAGGGAACAAGGACAGGTGCAGAGGAAGATGGAAACAGTGGGAAGATCGAAAAAGGGTGTAAAAGGGAAGGTACCGGGAAACACGAGCTACAGGCATCAAAGGGACGTGCCTAATGAGATGCACGGCTGAGACAATAGATCGGCACGGCAAGATGAGCCTCGAGCGGGGCCATCTGCCTTACAGTATCATCCACACTTTCAAAGGAAATGTGTCTTCCGCAAATGTCTTGGGAATCCCAGGGTCGCGAAGCGGACAACGTCCGTTCGCTGGCTACTTGAGGGCAAGAAACAAAATGGATGCCGTATCTAAGATGGAACCCGTGGGTACAGATGGATAAACCCACGAAACAGACGATCGGTTTAGGTTAGCACAACGAAACTGCGTACACCCACTAAACTCGTCGTTTGCGGTTCATAGATACCAGACTCGACCATATTCGTGCGAGTCGAAAACACCACTTACAATCGTCACGGAACCTCATCTGTCGGGATGGAAGGTCTTGTGCTTGTGGCAGGGGATGTCAACTGCACATTCAAAGGGGTAGATATTTTCGCAGATGAGGATGCACAATGGAACATCCCACACCTTGATCTAAATCCAATCAAGAAATGGACAGAAGCTGCCCTACAGTGGCTAGGCTTCTGTCTTGAAAGGGGTATGAGAGCGGTAAATGGTTGCTCACTCTCTGATAAGACGGGAAGGATGACATTTGATAATGGCACCAATACTAGTCGAATAGACTATATTTTATTAAATGTCGAACATTGGTCCCTTCTTGAGGACTTGATAATATCTGCTCGCCCAGAGAGTGAACGTAACCCATTAGTACTTAGCCTAAGACTTGATGGCGGCCTGGTGAATGTTAAAGCTACCGCGATTGCCACCGCGGATGCTCTGATTACAAACGATATGCGCAGGGTTCAGTGGGAAAGGGTAGTTGATGACCCTATGACTCTAGTCAAGATCTCTAACGGGGTCTCCAGTACCCTGAGTGCCTTACAGGCTCTGGAAAATGAATAGGAAATCATCATGAAAGCAACTACACTTCACGAGCAGCTCTGTAGGGAAATGAAATCTCATTTTTCCAAATGCGGCAAACCCAGTAAGGCACCAGCTAAAAAAAACAAAAAATCACTGGTACAATAAATCGTGCCGCAGGGCCTACGGTTCTTTGGTGATGGCTATAAAATCGAGAATCTCCGATGATATCAGGAGAGTAAGGGCGGCCTACAGGAAAACTCAAAGACAGGCTAAGAAGGAGTGGGATGACCTCCACTGGCAGGAATTACTTGAGGCTAGCAGGTTGAAAAAAACAGACCATGTTCTGGCAGATAGTTAAATGGGGTAAGTCCGTAGAACCTCAAGTCCAAGTCAACTATGTGACAGCCGGAGAATGGGTTGATTATTTTGAAACCCAGTTCAGGGGTCTGGTTTTAGAGGCAGCATTTGTCCGTGCTGAACTTTTCTCAAAGCTATTGACCCCCAGCCACCCACTGGTGTTTGATAGTAAAGATGTAGAGAGTGCACTCAGGATGGTCCAAGGAGGTAAAGCACCAGGGATGGACTGCATCCTGGCAGATCTTTTTAAATCCAACCCGCAAACTGGGTGCCTTACATTACCTTTCTGGCTAATACTATTGTGAAGGGGGCACCGAATCCAGACTCTTGGCAGGGTGCTGAAATATTGCCTATTTTTAAAAAGGGGGACCGTACAAAACCGGGGAATTATCGGCCCATAAGCTTAATAGATGCTATCCAGAAAATTCTTGCTAGGATGGTGCTTGCTAAGATCCAGTCCTGGATGGATTTAGAGAACATCCTATCCCTATTACAAGCAGGTTTTAGATCCCGTGTTAGCACAATCAAACAGGTGTTTAGGTTTATATTAATTTATTGGAAGGCTGTTATTTTGGGTGGTGGTACTATTTATGCAGCTTTCGTAGACCTAAAGTCTGCCTTCGATTTAGTTCCCAGAGCTAAGTTATGGGATGCTCTAGGAAACATGGGGATGCCACGACAACTCCTTAACCACATCGCTGCTGTGGTTATTTTTCCCCTGTGCTAGAAATTGGTATTCTCCTGTATTCATGACGAGCTCAGCTCGTCATCAGCACAGCTCAACTGTGCCTCATGACGAGCTGAGCTCGTCATGAGCATGGAAGGGGTTAATATGGTTATCAGACTCTATGAAGCAAACTTTGCACAGGTCAGATGGGGCAAACAAGGACAGGTTACAGAGAGATTTCCGGTGACCCGTGGTGTACGACAGGGGTGTGTACTTGCACCGACCCTGTTCTTGTTAATCATCAATAGGGTGGTGCAGCACTTTGCAGCTTTTCCAACAGACGCCCGACTCTTGGTGGCACTAAGTTTCCGCTACTTATTTTTTTCGGATGACACCCTAATCCTATCAAAAACTCAGAAGGGTCTTCAGTCCCCTTTGAATAGGTTTGAGGAATTCTGCCAATCCAATGATCTACAGTTCAACGTATCAAAACTAAATTTATGGTTCTGGCCAAAAATAGGGTACAGCAGGGTCACGTTAGTATGAATGGCTGTAATCTTGAGCAGGTTAAAGTCATGACATACTTAGGGGTTGTGTTGGAAAACAGGCTTATTTGGAAACCCCAGCTTGATGTACTTTCCCTTAAGTTTGCCCAGCTAACGGGGTGTCTTATCAAGGAACACAGAACATCATTGACTAAAAGGATAGGCCCTGCCTTAAAAATGTATAATGTTAAAATAAGTTCAGCGATCTTGTATGGCGCGGACTTATGGGCTTCAGCGGACTTATCAACGCTAATTAAAGTCCAAAATAAATTTTTAAGAAACCTTGTTGGCCTTCCTCAATCTAGTCCCTTGAAGTTCCTGTTATTTGACTTGGGTTGCCACTCTATAGACGATGTGGCCCATTTTAAAATAGTGGCTTTGTGGAGGAGAATTTGGACAACACCTGAACTGGCACTCTTTGCTAATGAAATCTTAGTATGTATGTATTGTACTGTATATTTGTTTAGCGCTTTACTGTCACCCCAAGGGCATCCTGGCGCTTGAGATCACTGTCAGCAACAGAAACAACATCTTAAACTGCCCTAAGGAACAAGTGGGTCTTCAACGCTTTTTTAAATGGTAGAAAGTCCCTTTGACCTCGTAGAAGGAGTGGCAGAGAATTCCAAAGTTTAGCCGCTGCGACACTAAACGAGCGTCCACCCATCCTCACTCTCTGGAATCTCGGTACCACCACCAGCCACGCAGAAGAAGAGCGCAGACATCGCGCCGACGAATACCATGAGAACATATTCTGCAGTGGGACCGGGCCCTGTCCGTGCAAAGCCCTGAACACCAGGCAGGCAGCTTTGTACTGAACACGTAAGTGGACCGGCAGCCAATGTAAGTCCCGAAGAGCAGCGGTGGAGGAGCTGAAGTTAGGGCGAGAGAGGGCCAGCTTGGCCGCCATGTTCTGCACCCGTTGCAGCTTGCATAGCAACGTTTTAGGGGCTTCCAGAAGTAGAGCGTTGCAATAGTCTAAACAACTTAAGATGGTCCCACGTACTACTTCTGGTCTAGACTGTGCAGGTAAAAGGGGCAAAACTTTACGGAGCATGCGCAACAGCATCATGCATGTAGCCAATGTCAGAACTGTGTTGGGCTCGGGTAGTATCCCATGGCTCAGAAAAGTAAGATCGCTTCTGGAAGGCATGGGCCTGAGCAACCTGTGGTTAGACCCAAACAAACACGTCTTTCCCTTAAAAAAGGATTTCAAAGCATTATATTGGTCCTCTGTGCGACAACAACTTATTGACCAGACAGACACTGCCTCTTTGTCCGGTAGGTTCCTGGAGCACAAACTAGATCCCGCTCTAGAAGAATATTGGGACATTATCACCAAGAGTAGCGACAGGAAGCTATACCACCAGTTTAGGGTTGGGTCCCTTCCTTTAAGATCTTTCACCTCCAAATGGTGAGGACAGGCTAACGAGTTTTGCCCTTGGTGTAGGGACCAAAAATAGTCCCTTGGCCATTTCTTCTTTGTATGCCCTGTATATACAGCCCCTCGGAGAAAATGGCTAAAACCCATTTGTAAAAATATGAGCACGAGGGTGTCAGCCTGCGGGTTTTGAGGGCTGATACATCCGACCCAGTGGTTATTGCAGTTGCAAAGTTTCTGGGTTGGTCGTGGATAATTAGAGCCAAGTATATCCCAGAAAGCTGACCAGACTGATTCAATCATGTTTTTACAAAGGTCTTTGTACGTCTTAAAGTCTTATCTATGACATACATACTGTTATAGCATTTTACATGGTTATTACCTTGTGGCATTTTTATAACTGTAAAATGTTTTTTAGGACAAACTTTTTAACATTTGTATTTAATGTGTGATATTGTGTCTTCTTTTATTGCCCCGGTAAAAATTGTTAATGGTTGACGATAGAGTTAACTTGATGATTGTCTTTTATGATGAAATATTTCGAATAAAGATGTATGAACCTGAACCTGGACTCTTTCCTCAGTCCCTACTTGAGGCCATGATAACGCTGTTACTCAAGCCAGACAAGCGAGCCGACTGTCGCGACTCCTATTGCCCCCTCTCTCTTATTAATACTGACAATAACATTTTCGCTAAATTAATTACCTCTCGCCTTCTACTATTCATGCCTCTCATTGCTCTCCCTGACCATTTTGGTTAAATTCCTGGCTGGGCCACCTCGCACAACCTCCGGACCATTTTCTCGGTGCTTCACCAGATCAACCATAGTCTCCCTGCAGTTGCCCCTCTTCTAGGCGCCACTAAGGCGTTCGACACGCTTGAATGGCCCTTTTTATTTTTTCTCCTACCTCGCATCGGTTGTAGCAATATCTTTATATGAAAGATATCTCTTCTTTATACTTGCCCCTCGGCTCGTCTCCTAATTAATGGGCAGATATCGGATCCCATCTGCATTGAACGCGGCACCCGGCAGGGATGTCCTCTATCACATAATCTCTTCGCTATCGTGATGGAGTCTCTGGCGGCCAGACTCCGGCAGCATCACACTCAGAGGGGCATAGGTTTCTCGGCCCACTCCCTCCTGGTCTCTATGTATGTGGACTACATCACTCTGTATGTTTGCCACCCCAAGACAATCTTAGCCCTCTTGTACGTGAGATAATACTCTTTGGTGGATTGTCAGGCATACAGGTGAATTTGAGCAAGTTTGTGCTGTTTCCCCTTACGGATGCCACCAGACCATTAATGCCAGACTTTCCCTTTATTTGGGCCTCCGGCCCCACCCACTACCTGAGTATCTGGCTGAGCAGGGACTTGGACGACCTTTGGAGGTCTAACTTCGGGCGTGCGGTGGACTGGTTGAAATCCAAAATTCTGCATTGGAGTCGGCTTCCATTGTCTCTTGCCGGTTGCATAGCCATTGCTAAGATGGTCGTTCTGCAGAAATTCCTTTACCTTTTTTTGAATATCCCTATCCTCCACACTGCTCATTTCTTTTGCAAACTACGTCCTTTGATCATCTCTCTCGTCTGGGCCGGTAAACAACCTAGAGTCACGTATGATATTCTCACTCTTCCTATGTCGGTAGGGGGTATGGGTGCTCCTAATTTTAAGTTATACGCCCTATGCGGTCAGGCCAGTTTTCTGCATTTCTAGATGCATCCCTCTCCTTATCAACCGCACGTGGCTGTGGAGACTGACATTGCGTCGCCCTGGCCGTTGGCCACCGCCCTATTTTCCGTGGCGAGTCGCCCGCATGCGGAAGTAGACACGGTTGAGACATTGTGTTGGGACTGGTCCGGACTACGCCGACTCTCCAACTTCCCGTTACTATCGGCTAATGCCATGCCGATCGTGCGTCATCCTGCCTTTCCCCCTCTTCAGCCCTCTGGCATGTCTACGGCAGACCTAAATCTCAGAGACACCTTCTATTCTCTTCCCGCCTCTTCTGGTCCACTGGACACTCTATTGTTCTATCATTTGTGCGAAGTAGTGTGGCTCACTGGTTAGAGGCGGCAGACCCGAGAGCAGAGGACGCCCCGGGACCAGGGTTCGATTCCCGGCGCGGCAGGTTTCTGGACCAGGGTCAGCGGACTCGATAATTCTCTCGCCACGGTGCCCACTCTGATCAGCGATCACACTCGGCAACTCTGGGCATTAGCTTGCCTCATCTTCACTAACGGCCCACCAGACCGCCGGGGATGCCTGGTCTCACCCTGGAGATACCCATTAAGGGACCATCTCTCAGGGAAGCCAGGAAGGGTTTCGCAGCGGTCGAAGCGCCTTGGGACCCTCCGGGTAAGTAGTGCGCTATATAAATGCCTATACATTTACATTTTACATTTACATTTATATGCCGGGAGTTACATCCTACGTTCGCCCAGCCCCACCCACGATGCCTGCCCTTGATTTCATATACACATCCCCGACTCCTCACAAAATAGTCACTAAATTATATGCCTTTATGTAGTCGTCCACTTCCATCTCCACAGAACGGGCGCGCTTGGCGTGGGGCGAGGACTTGGGCATGGACATCGTCCAGGCTGACTGGCTTTACTGCTGCAATCAGACGAAGAAACCGTCACCCAACTACCGGCTTTGTCTCATTCATTTAAAGTATTTACAAAGGTTATATCGCACTCCTGCCCAGCTTCACAAATTAGGACTCATACCCAGTGATAGTTGCATGCGCTGCGCTGCCCCTGCTGCAGACTTTGCTCATCTAGCATGGCTGTGCCCCAAGGTGTCGGAGTTATGGCAGGCGGTATGCACCACTATCTCCGAGATTACCTCCGTGCCGGTGCAGCCTGACCCTACGTTGTGTCTGCTGGCTTTGTAAATTTCTGCCGGGATGCTTCTCACCGCCTGATTGCAATGCTGCTTGTCTAGGCTAGGCGTAGGGTGGCCATGTGCTGTGGTCACAGACAAGCACCCAGGTTTGCTCACTGGCTTGAGGACGCCTCAAGATGCCAGACCTTGCTATCGGAATTCTGGGACTTACACCCTGCGAGGTCTCGCCCAATTGACATATGGGGACCTTTGGTGAAATAACTTAATTCCCGAAATCCTTTGAGCAGTGCTGCCTCTCCTGTTCTCCCCGCCGGCACCCCGCCCGCGACGGCCGCAGGTGCTGGTCAGTAACTGCCTCCCTCTATCCCTCTGTATCGCCTGTTCGCTGCACTCCTCACCATCGCTGCGGCTGTGCCACACCTCCTTTAGGGTGGGAATTATCATGTTAATTTTGTTATCATGGCAGTGCCTCATGGAATTTGTCTCTTGCATGTTGGGAATGTCTTTACATTTTCGTTATTCGACTCAAAATGTGCTGTGTTCCTCGTTTCGATCTGATTCAAACTGTATTTTGACTGCATTGAACTTGTCAATAAAGGTTTTGAGAAAAAAAAGAAAAAAAAAAGAAATGACACCCAATTGAGCAACAAGAAACTCTAAAAAGATCTGTAAACTGCTGAAAGGCACCAGAAATGGAAGAGTGCTAGTGACCATGCAACTTGATTGTAGTTAAACAAATGTGTAATCATGATATTAACAGACTGCAGGATTGGTGATGTGAACAGATCAGTAGGATCAAATAATTTCTGGAAAATGCAAATTAAAACTACAGCATAAAGTACAAACAAATGCTGCATTGCTGATTTCGATTACCTTCGGGAGCTTGATGCACACATGTGAAGGTCAGGGAGTTATACCTGAGGTGATAGCGATAGAGCAACATTAAGTTGTGCCAAGGCAGGTGAACTGCTTTGCAAAAGTAGCCTTATAATGTGTTTCATTTTCAGCCATTTATGACATTTCTTATCCAATATAAAATTGCATTCTGGCACATGTAGTATAACTTTTCTTTGTACTGTTGACTAAAAAGCCAGACCTTCCTGAATATGTTTGATACAACAGATTATGCAATGATAAATACAAGTTGTTTTAAAGACAAGAAGACATGGAATGTATTCCGTTATTAAAACATGATGCTCCGCATATTGTGTACTCATGAGAGAGCCCATTTGTACATGTTGCTGACACCACAGCTTTGAGGACACATCTTTGGTTCTTTAAATCATGCATATGCTTTATTCTGAGAAAGAAATAACTCAGCATGTTCTTATTGCCTGTGCATGGCCCCTCATTACCTAATTATCTCCCACTAGGTCTCCCGGTTATTAATTAGAGGACGGCCGCCATAAGTGTGGCAGGGTATGCTCAGACGTGAGTCCCTTGCTCACTTTGCCACTGGATTCAAGCAAGCCGGGCTGAAGACGGCTGGAATGCCAGAAACCGGTCCTCGGAAGCTTGTTTCCGGTCCAGGGAAGACATGGCTTGGCAGTTCGGGCTGGACTGTTCCCATGAGGCACAGGGTCAGACTGATTTGCATATAGCCATGTCTGAACTGGGGTAGCGGAGTGGGCTAAAGAACGGTGATGGATTAAACCCAGATCTTTTGACTGGGTGTGAGTGTTTGATTGATTCAGATGCTCCGTCCATCACCACCCCCTTTTGTACCGCTTTTGGCCGCAATAAGTGTGGCAGGGTATGCTCAGACGTGAGTCCCTTGCTCACTATGCCACTGGATTCAAGCAAGCTGGGCTGAAGACGACTGGAATGCCAGAAACCGGTCCTCGGAAGCTTGTTTCCGGTCCAGGGAAGACATGGCTTGGCAGTTCGGGCTGGACTGTTCCCATGAGGCACAGGGTCAGACTGATTTGCATATGGCCATGTCTGAACTGAGGTGGCAGAGTGGGCTAAAGAATGGTGATAGATTAAACCCAGATCTTTTGACTGGGTGTGAGTGTTTGATTGATTCAGATGCTCCGTCCATCACAACCCCCTTTTGTACCGCTTTTGGCCGCCATAAGTGTGGCAGGGTATGCTCAGACATGAGTCCCTTGCTCACTTTGCCACTGGATTCAAGAAAGCTGGGCTGAAGACGACTGGAATGCCAGAAACCGGTCCTCAGAAGCTTGTTTCCGGTCCAGGGACGACATGGCTTGGCAGTTCGGGCTGGACTGTTTCCATGAGGCACATGGTCAGACTGATTTGCATATGGCCATGTCTGAACTGGGGTGGCAAAGTGGGCTAAAGAACGGTGATGGATTAAACCCAGATCTTTTGACTGGGTGTGAGTGTTTGATTGATTCAGATGCTCCATCCATCACCACCCCCTTTTGTACGCCTTTTGGCAGCCATAAGTGTGGCAGGGTATGCTCAGAGGTGAGTCCCTTGCTCACTTTGCCACTGGATTCAAGCAAGCCGGGCTGAAGACGGCTGGAATGCCAGAAACCGGTCCTCAGAAGCTTGTTTCCGGTCCAGGGAAGAAATGGCTTGGCAGTTCGGGCTGGACTGTTCCCATGAGGCACAGGGTCAGACTGATTTGTATATGGCAATGTCTGAACTGGAGTGGAAGAGTGGGCTAAAGAACGGTGATGGATTAAACCCAGATCTTTTGACTGGGTGTGAGTGTTTGATTGATTCAGATGCTCCGTCCATCACCACCCCCTTTTGTACCGCTTTTGGCCACCATAAGTGTGGCAGGGTATGCTCAGACGTGAGTCCCTTGCTCACTTTGCCACTGGATTTAAGCAAGCCGGGCTGAAGACGGCTGGAATGCCAGAAAACGGTCATCGGAAGCATGTTTCCGGTCTAGGGACGACATGGCTTGGCAGTTCGGGCTGGACTGTTCCCATGAGGCCAGGGTCAGACTGATTTGCATATGGCCATGTCTGAACTGGGGTGGCAGAGTGGGCTAAAGAACGGTGATGGATTAAACCCAGATCTTTTGACCGGGTTTGAGTGTTTTATTGATTCAGATGCTCTGTCCATCACCACCCCCTTTTGTACCGCTTTTGGCCGCCATAAGTGTGGCAGGGTATGCTCAGACGTGAGTCCCTTGCTCACTTTGCCACTGGATTTAAGCAAGCCGGGCTGAAGACGGCTGGATTGCCTGAAAACGGTCCTCAGAAGCTTGTTTCCGGTCTAGGGAAGACATGGCTTGGCAGTTCGGGCTGGACTGTTCCCATGAGGCACAGGGTCAGACTGATTTGCATATTGCCATATCTGAACTGGGGTGGCAGAGTGGGCTAAAGAACGGTGATGGATTAAACCCAGATCTTTTGACTGGGTGTGAGTGTTTGATTGATTCAGATGCTCCGTCCATCACCACCCTCTTTTGTACCGCTTTTGGCCACCATAAGTGTGGCAGGGTATGCTCAGACGTGAGTCCTTTGCTCACTTTGCCACTGGATTCAAGCAAGCCGGGCTGACGATGGCTGGAATGCCAGAAACCGGTCCTCGGAAGCTTGTTTCCGGTCCAGGGAAGACATGGCTTGGCAGTTCGGGCTGGACTGTTCCCATGAGGCACAGGGTCAGACTGATTTGCATATGGCCATGTCTGAACTGGGGTGGCAGAGTGGGCTAAAGAACGGTGATGGATTAAACCCAGATCTTTTGACTGGGTGTGAGTGTTTGATTGATTCAGATGCTCCGTCCATCACCACCCCCTTTTGTACTGCTTTTGGCCGCCATAAGTGTGGCAGAGTATGCTCAGACGTGAGTCCCTTGCTCACTTTGCCACTGGATTCAAGCAAGCCGGGCTGACGATGGCTGGAATGCCAGAAACCGGTCCTCGGAAGCTTGTTTCCGGTCCAGGGAAGACATGGCTTGGCAGTTCGGGCTGGACTGTTCCCATGAGGCACAGGGTCAGACTGATTTGCATATGGCCGTGTCTGAACTGGGGTGGCAGAGTGGGCTAAAGAACGGTGATGGATTAAACCCAGATCTTTTGACTGGGTGTGAGTGTTTGATATATTCAGATGCTCCGTCCATCACCACCCCCTTTTGTACTGCTTTTGGCCGCCATAAGTGTGGCAGAGTATGCTCAGACGTGAGTCCCTTGCTCACTTTGCCACTGGATTCAAGCAAGCCGGGCTGAAGATGGCTGGAATGCCAGAAACCGGTCCTCGGAAGCTTGTTTCCGGTCCAGGGAAGACATGGCTTGGCAGTTCGGGCTGGACTGTTCCCATGAGGCACAGGGTCAGACTGATTTGCATATGGCCATGTCTGAACTGGGGTGGCAGAGTCGGTTAAAGAACGGTGATGGATTAAACCCAGATCTTTTGACTGGGTGTGAGTGTTTGATTTATTCAGATGCTCCGTCCATCACCACCCCCTTTTGTACTGCTTTTGGCCGCCATAAGTGTGGCAGGGTATGCTCAGACGTGAGTCCCTTGCTCACTTTGCCACTGGATTCAAGCAAGCCGGGCTGAAGACGGCTGGAATGCCAGAAACCGGTCCTCGGAATCTTGTTTCCAGTCCAGGGAAGACATGGCTTGGCAGTTCAGGCTGGACTGTTCCCATGAGGCACAGGGTCAGACTGATTTGTATATGGCCTTGTCTGAACTGGGGTGGCAGAGTGGGCTAAAGAACGGTGATGGATTAAACCCAGATCTTTTGACTGGGTGTGAGTGTTTGATTGATTCAGATGCTCCGTCCATCACCTCCCCCTTTTGTACCGCTTTTGGCCGCCATAAGTGTGGCAGGGTATGCTTAGACGTGAGTCACTTGCTCACTTTGCCACTGGATTCAAGCAAGCCGGGCTGAAGACGGCTGGATTGGCAGAAAACGGTCCTCAGAAGCTTGTTTCCGGTCTAGGGAAGACATGGCTTGGCAGTTCAGGCTGGACTGTTCCCATGAGGCACAGGGTCAGACTGATTTGCATATGGCCATGTCTGAACTGGGGTGGCAGAGTGGTCTAAAGAACGGTGATGGATTAAACCCAGATCTTTTGACTGGGTGTGAGTGTTTGATTGATTCAGATGCTCCGTCCATCACCACCCTCTTTTGTACCGCTTTTGGCCACCATAAGTGTGGCAGGGTATGCTCAGACGTGAGTCCTTTGCTCACTTTGCCACTGGATTCAAGCAAGCCGGGCTGACGACGGCTGGAATGCCAGAAACCGGTCCTCGGAAGCTTGTTTCCGGTCCAGGGAAGACATGGCTTGGCAGTTCGGGCTGGACTGTTCCCATGAGGCACAGGGTCAGACTGATTTGCATATGGCCATGTCTGAACTGGGGTGGCAGAGTGGGCTAAAGAACGGTGATGGATTAAACCCAGATGTTTTGACTGGGTGTGAGTGTTTGATTGATTCAGATGCTCCGTCCATCACCACCCTCTTTTGTACCGCTTTTGGCCACCATAAGTGTGGCAGGGTATGCTCAGACGTGAGTCCTTTGCTCACTTTGCCACTGGATTCAAGCAAGCCGGGCTGACGACGGCTGGAATGCCAGAAACCGGTCCTCGGAAGCTTGTTTCCGGTCCAGGGAAGACATGGCTTGGCAGTTCGGGCTGGACTGTTCCCATGAGGCACAGGGTCAGACTGATTTGCATATGGCCATGTCTGAACTGGGGTGGCAGAGTGGGATAAAGAACGGTGATGGATTAAACCCAGATGTTTTGACTGGGTGTGAGTGTTTGATTGATTCAGATGCTCCGTCCATCACCACCCCCTTTTGTACTGCTTTTGGCCGCCATAAGTGTGGCAGAGTATGCTCAGACGTGAGTCCCTTGCTCACTTTGCCACTGGATTCAAGCAAGCCGGGCTGAAGACGGCTGGAATGCCAGAGACCGGTCATCGGAAGCTTGTTTCCGGTCCAGGGAAGACATGGCTTGGCAGTTCGGGCTGGACTGTTCCCATGAGGCACAGGGTCAGACTGATTTGCATATAGCCATGTCTGAACTGGGGTGGCAGAGTGGGCTAAAGAACGGTGATGGATTAAACCCAGATCTTTTGACTGGGTGTGAGTGTTTGATTGATTCAGATGCTCCGTCCATCACCACCCCCTTTTGTACTGCTTTTGGCCGCCATAAGTGTGGCAGGGTATGCTCAGACGTGAGTCCCTTGCTCACTTTGCCACTGGATTCAAGCAAGCCGGGCTGAAGACGGCTGGAATGCCAGAAACCGGTCCTCTGAAGCTTGTTTCAGGTCCAGGTAAGGCATGGCTTGGCAGTTCGGGCTGGACTGTTCCCATGAGGCACAGGGTCAGACTGATTTGTATATGGCCTTGTCTGAACTGGGGTGGCAGAGTGGGCTAAAGAACGGTGATGGATTAAACCCAGATCTTTTGACTGGGTGTGAGTGTTTGATTGATTCAGATGCTCCGTCCATCACCTCCCCCTTTTGTACCGCTTTTGCCGCCATAAGTGTGGCAGGGTATGCTTAGACGTGAGTCACTTGCTCACTTTGCCACTGGATTCAAGCAAGCCGGGCTGAAGACGGCTGGATTGGCAGAAAACGGTCCTCAGAAGCTTGTTTCCGTCTAGGGAAGACATGGCTTGGCAGTTCAGGCTGGACTGTTCCCATGAGGCACAGGGTCAGACTGATTTGCATATGGCCATGTCTGAACTGGGGTGGCAGAGTGGGCTAAAGAACGGTGATGGATTAAACCCAGATCTTTTGACTGGGTGTGAGTGTTTGATTGATTCAGATGCTCCGTCCATCACCACCCTCTTTTGTACCGCTTTTGGCCACCATAAGTGTGGCAGGGTATGCTCAGATGTGAGTCCTTTGCTCACTTTGCCACTGGATTCAAGCAAGCCGGGCTGACGACGGCTGGAATGCCAGAAACCGGTCCTCGGAAGCTTGTTTCCGGTCCAGGGAAGACATGGCTTGGCAGTTCGGGCTGGACTGTTCCCATGAGGCACAGGGTCAGACTGATTTGCATATGGCCATGTCTGAACTGGGGTGGCAGAGTGGGCTAAAGAACGGTGATGGATTAAACCCAGATGTTTTGACTGGGTGTGAGTGTTTGATTGATTCAGATGCTCCGTCCATCACCACCCCCTTTTGTACTGCTTTTGGCCGCCATAAGTGTGGCAGAGTATGCTCAGACGTGAGTCCCTTGCTCACTTTGCCACTGGATTCAAGCAAGCCGGGCTGAAGACGGCTGGAATGCCAGAGACCGGTCATCGGAAGCTTGTTTCCGGTCCAGGGAAGACATGGCTTGGCAGTTCGGGCTGGACTGTTCCCATGAGGCACAGGGTCAGACTGATTTGTATATGGCCTTGTCTGAACTGGGGTGGCAGAGTGGGCTAAAGAACGGTGATGGATTAAACCCAGATCTTTTGACTGGGTGTGAGTGTTTGATTGATTCAGATGCTCCGTCCATCACCTCCCCCTTTTGTACCGCTTTTGGCCACCATAAGTGTGGCAGGGTATGCTCAGATGTGAGTCCTTTGCTCACTTTGCCACTGGATTCAAGCAAGCCGGGCTGACGACGGCTGGAATGCCAGAAACCGGTCCTTGGAAGCTTGTTTCCGGTCCAGGGAAGACATGGCTTGGCAGTTCGGGCTGGACTGTTCCCATGAGGCACAGGGTCAGACTGATTTGCATATGGCCATGTCTGAACTGGGGTGGCAGAGTGGGCTAAAGAACGGTGATGGATTAAACCCAGATGTTTTGACTGGGTGTGAGTGTTTGATTGATTCAGATGCTCCGTCCATCACCACCCCCTTTTGTACTGCTTTTGGCCGCCATAAGTGTGGCAGAGTATGCTCAGACGTGAGTCCCTTGCTCACTTTGCCACTGGATTCAAGCAAGCCGGGCTGAAGACGGCTGGAATGCCAGAGACCGGTCATCGGAAGCTTGTTTCCGGTCCAGGGAAGACATGGCTTGGCAGTTCGGGCTGGACTGTTCCCATGAGGCACAGGGTCAGACTGATTTGCATATAGCCATGTCTGAACTGGGGTGGCAGAGTGGGCTAAAGAACGGTGATGGATTAAACCCAGATCTTTTGACTGGGTGTGAGTGTTTGATTGATTCAGATGCTCCGTCCATCACCACCCCCTTTTGTACTGCTTTTGGCCGCCATAAGTGTGGCAGGGTATGCTCAGACGTGAGTCCCTTGCTCACTTTGCCACTGGATTCAAGCAAGCCGGGCTGAAGACGGCTGGAATGCCAGAAACCGGTCCTCGGAAGCTTGTTTCCGGTCCAGGGAAGACATGGCTTGGCAGTTCAGGCTGGACTGTTCCCATGAGGCACAGGGTCAGACTGATTTGTATATGGCCTTGTCTGAACTGGGGTGGCAGAGTGGGCTAAAGAACGGTGATGGATTAAACCCAGATCTTTTGACTGGGTGTGAGTGTTTGATTGATTCAGATGCTCCGTCCATCACCTCCCCCTTTTGTACCGCTTTTGGCCGCCATAAGTGTGGCAGGGTATGCTTAGACGTGAGTCACTTGCTCACTTTGCCACTGGATTCAAGCAAGCCCGGCTGAAGACGGCTGGAATGCCAGAAACCGGTCCTCGGAAGCTTGTTTCCGGTCCAGGGAAGACATGGCTTGGCAGTTCGGGCTGGACTGTTCCCATGAGGCACAGGGTCAGACTGATTTGCATATGGCCATGTCTGAACTGGGGTGGCAGAGTGGGCTAAAGAACGGTGATGGATTAAACCCAGATGTTTTGACTGGGTGTGAGTGTTTGATTGATTCAGATGCTCCGTCCATCACCACCCCCTTTTGTACTGCTTTTGGCCGCCATAAGTGTGGCAGAGTATGCTCAGACGTGAGTCCCTTGCTCACTTTGCCACTGGATTCAAGCAAGCCGGGCTGAAGACGGCTGGAATGCCAGAGACCGGTCATCGGAAGCTTGTTTCCGGTCCAGGGAAGACATGGCTTGGCAGTTCGGGCTGGACTGTTCCCATGAGGCACAGGGTCAGACTGATTTGCATATAGCCATGTCTGAACTGGGGTGGCAGAGTGGGCTAAAGAACGGTGATGGATTAAACCCAGATCTTTTGACTGGGTGTGAGTGTTTGATTGATTCAGATGCTCCGTCCATCACCACCCCCTTTTGTACTGCTTTTGGCCGCCATAAGTGTGGCAGGGTATGCTCAGACGTGAGTCCCTTGCTCACTTTGCCACTGGATTCAAGCAAGCCGGGCTGAAGACGGCTGGAATGCCAGAAACCGGTCCTCTGAAGCTTGTTTCAGGTCCAGGTAAGGCATGGCTTGGCAGTTCGGGCTGGACTGTTCCCATGAGGCACAGGGTCAGACTGATTTGTATATGGCCTTGTCTGAACTGGGGTGGCAGAGTGGGCTAAAGAACGGTGATGGATTAAACCCAGATCTTTTGACTGGGTGTGAGTGTTTGATTGATTCAGATGCTCCGTCCATCACCTCCCCCTTTTGTACCGCTTTTGCCGCCATAAGTGTGGCAGGGTATGCTTAGACGTGAGTCACTTGCTCACTTTGCCACTGGATTCAAGCAAGCCGGGCTGAAGACGGCTGGATTGGCAGAAAACGGTCCTCAGAAGCTTGTTTCCGTCTAGGGAAGACATGGCTTGGCAGTTCAGGCTGGACTGTTCCCATGAGGCACAGGGTCAGACTGATTTGCATATGGCCATGTCTGAACTGGGGTGGCAGAGTGGGCTAAAGAACGGTGATGGATTAAACCCAGATCTTTTGACTGGGTGTGAGTGTTTGATTGATTCAGATGCTCCGTCCATCACCACCCTCTTTTGTACCGCTTTTGGCCACCATAAGTGTGGCAGGGTATGCTCAGATGTGAGTCCTTTGCTCACTTTGCCACTGGATTCAAGCAAGCCGGGCTGACGACGGCTGGAATGCCAGAAACCGGTCCTCGGAAGCTTGTTTCCGGTCCAGGGAAGACATGGCTTGGCAGTTCGGGCTGGACTGTTCCCATGAGGCACAGGGTCAGACTGATTTGCATATGGCCATGTCTGAACTGGGGTGGCAGAGTGGGCTAAAGAACGGTGATGGATTAAACCCAGATGTTTTGACTGGGTGTGAGTGTTTGATTGATTCAGATGCTCCGTCCATCACCACCCCCTTTTGTACTGCTTTTGGCCGCCATAAGTGTGGCAGAGTATGCTCAGACGTGAGTCCCTTGCTCACTTTGCCACTGGATTCAAGCAAGCCGGGCTGAAGACGGCTGGAATGCCAGAGACCGGTCATCGGAAGCTTGTTTCCGGTCCAGGGAAGACATGGCTTGGCAGTTCGGGCTGGACTGTTCCCATGAGGCACAGGGTCAGACTGATTTGTATATGGCCTTGTCTGAACTGGGGTGGCAGAGTGGGCTAAAGAACGGTGATGGATTAAACCCAGATCTTTTGACTGGGTGTGAGTGTTTGATTGATTCAGATGCTCCGTCCATCACCTCCCCCTTTTGTACCGCTTTTGGCCACCATAAGTGTGGCAGGGTATGCTCAGATGTGAGTCCTTTGCTCACTTTGCCACTGGATTCAAGCAAGCCGGGCTGACGACGGCTGGAATGCCAGAAACCGGTCCTTGGAAGCTTGTTTACGGTCCAGGGAAGACATGGCTTGGCAGTTCGGGCTGGACTGTTCCCATGAGGCACAGGGTCAGACTGATTTGCATATGGCCATGTCTGAACTGGGGTGGCAGAGTGGGCTAAAGAACGGTGATGGATTAAACCCAGATGTTTTGACTGGGTGTGAGTGTTTGATTGATTCAGATGCTCCGTCCATCACCACCCCCTTTTGTACTGCTTTTGGCCGCCATAAGTGTGGCAGAGTATGCTCAGACGTGAGTCCCTTGCTCACTTTGCCACTGGATTCAAGCAAGCCGGGCTGAAGACGGCTGGAATGCCAGAGACCGGTCATCGGAAGCTTGTTTCCGGTCCAGGGAAGACATGGCTTGGCAGTTCGGGCTGGACTGTTCCCATGAGGCACAGGGTCAGACTGATTTGCATATAGCCATGTCTGAACTGGGGTGGCAGAGTGGGCTAAAGAACGGTGATGGATTAAACCCAGATCTTTTGACTGGGTGTGAGTGTTTGATTGATTCAGATGCTCCGTCCATCACCACCCCCTTTTGTACTGCTTTTGGCCGCCATAAGTGTGGCAGGGTATGCTCAGACGTGAGTCCCTTGCTCACTTTGCCACTGGATTCAAGCAAGCCGGGCTGAAGACGGCTGGAATGCCAGAAACCGGTCCTCGGAAGCTTGTTTCCGGTCCAGGGAAGACATGGCTTGGCAGTTCAGGCTGGACTGTTCCCATGAGGCACAGGGTCAGACTGATTTGTATATGGCCTTGTCTGAACTGGGGTGGCAGAGTGGGCTAAAGAACGGTGATGGATTAAACCCAGATCTTTTGACTGGGTGTGAGTGTTTGATTGATTCAGATGCTCCGTCCATCACCTCCCCCTTTTGTACCGCTTTTGGCCGCCATAAGTGTGGCAGGGTATGCTTAGACGTGAGTCACTTGCTCACTTTGCCACTGGATTCAAGCAAGCCCGGCTGAAGACGGCTGGAATGCCAGAAACCGGTCCTCGGAAGCTTGTTTCCGGTCCAGGGAAGACATGGCTTGGCAGTTCGGGCTGGACTGTTCCCATGAGGCACAGGGTCAGACTGATTTGCATATGGCCATGTCTGAACTGGGGTGGCAGAGTGGGCTAAAGAACGGTGATGGATTAAACCCAGATGTTTTGACTGGGTGTGAGTGTTTGATTGATTCAGATGCTCCGTCCATCACCACCCCCTTTTGTACTGCTTTTGGCCGCCATAAGTGTGGCAGAGTATGCTCAGACGTGAGTCCCTTGCTCACTTTGCCACTGGATTCAAGCAAGCCGGGCTGAAGACGGCTGGAATGCCAGAGACCGGTCATCGGAAGCTTGTTTCCGGTCCAGGGAAGACATGGCTTGGCAGTTCGGGCTGGACTGTTCCCATGAGGCACAGGGTCAGACTGATTTGCATATAGCCATGTCTGAACTGGGGTGGCAGAGTGGGCTAAAGAACGGTGATGGATTAAACCCAGATCTTTTGACTGGGTGTGAGTGTTTGATTGATTCAGATGCTCCGTCCATCACCACCCCCTTTTGTACTGCTTTTGGCCGCCATAAGTGTGGCAGGGTATGCTCAGACGTGAGTCCCTTGCTCACTTTGCCACTGGATTCAAGCAAGCCGGGCTGAAGACGGCTGGAATGCCAGAAACCGGTCCTCTGAAGCTTGTTTCAGGTCCAGGTAAGGCATGGCTTGGCAGTTCGGGCTGGACTGTTCCCATGAGGCACAGGGTCAGACTGATTTGTATATGGCCTTGTCTGAACTGGGGTGGCAGAGTGGGCTAAAGAACGGTGATGGATTAAACCCAGATCTTTTGACTGGGTGTGAGTGTTTGATTGATTCAGATGCTCCGTCCATCACCTCCCCCTTTTGTACCGCTTTTGCCGCCATAAGTGTGGCAGGGTATGCTTAGACGTGAGTCACTTGCTCACTTTGCCACTGGATTCAAGCAAGCGGGGCTGAAGACGGCTGGATTGGCAGAAAACGGTCCTCAGAAGCTTGTTTCCGTCTAGGGAAGACATGGCTTGGCAGTTCAGGCTGGACTGTTCCCATGAGGCACAGGGTCAGACTGATTTGCATATGGCCATGTCTGAACTGGGGTGGCAGAGTGGGCTAAAGAACGGTGATGGATTAAACCCAGATCTTTTGACTGGGTGTGAGTGTTTGATTGATTCAGATGCTCCGTCCATCACCACCCTCTTTTGTACCGCTTTTGGCCACCATAAGTGTGGCAGGGTATGCTCAGATGTGAGTCCTTTGCTCACTTTGCCACTGGATTCAAGCAAGCCGGGCTGACGACGGCTGGAATGCCAGAAACCGGTCCTCGGAAGCTTGTTTCCGGTCCAGGGAAGACATGGCTTGGCAGTTCGGGCTGGACTGTTCCCATGAGGCACAGGGTCAGACTGATTTGCATATGGCCATGTCTGAACTGGGGTGGCAGAGTGGGCTAAAGAACGGTGATGGATTAAACCCAGATGTTTTGACTGAGTGTGAGTGTTTGATTGATTCAGATGCTCCGTCCATCACCACCCCCTTTTGTACTGCTTTTGGCCGCCATAACTGTGGCAGAGTATGCTCAGACGTGAGTCCCTTGCTCACTTTGCCACTGGATTCAAGCAAGCCGGGCTGAAGACGGCTGGAATGCCAGAGACCGGTCATCGGAAGCTTGTTTCCGGTCCAGGGAAGACATGGCTTGGCAGTTCGGGCTGGACTGTTCCCATGAGGCACAGGGTCAGACTGATTTGTATATGGCCTTGTCTGAACTGGGGTGGCAGAGTGGGCTAAAGAACGGTGATGGATTAAACCCAGATCTTTTGACTGGGTGTGAGTGTTTGATTGATTCAGATGCTCCGTCCATCACCTCCCCCTTTTGTACCGCTTTTGGCCACCATAAGTGTGGCAGGGTATGCTCAGATGTGAGTCCTTTGCTCACTTTGCCACTGGATTCAAGCAAGCCGGGCTGACGACGGCTGGAATGCCAGAAACCGGTCCTTGGAAGCTTGTTTCCGGTCCAGGGAAGACATGGCTTGGCAGTTCGGGCTGGACTGTTCCCATGAGGCACAGGGTCAGACTGATTTGCATATGGCCATGTCTGAACTGGGGTGGCAGAGTGGGCTAAAGAACGGTGATGGATTAAACCCAGATGTTTTGACTGGGTGTGAGTGTTTGATTGATTCAGATGCTCCGTCCATCACCACCCCCTTTTGTACTGCTTTTGGCCGCCATAAGTGTGGCAGAGTATGCTCAGACGTGAGTCCCTTGCTCACTTTGCCACTGGATTCAAGCAAGCCGGGCTGAAGACGGCTGGAATGCCAGAGACCGGTCATCGGAAGCTTGTTTCCGGTCCAGGGAAGACATGGCTTGGCAGTTCGGGCTGGACTGTTCCCATGAGGCACAGGGTCAGACTGATTTGCATATAGCCATGTCTGAACTGGGGTGGCAGAGTGGGCTAAAGAACGGTGATGGATTAAACCCAGATCTTTTGACTGGGTGTGAGTGTTTGATTGATTCAGATGCTCCGTCCATCACCACCCCCTTTTGTACTGCTTTTGGCCGCCATAAGTGTGGCAGGGTATGCTCAGACGTGAGTCCCTTGCTCACTTTGCCACTGGATTCAAGCAAGCCGGGCTGAAGACGGCTGGAATGCCAGAAACCGGTCCTCGGAAGCTTGTTTCCGGTCCAGGGAAGACATGGCTTGGCAGTTCAGGCTGGACTGTTCCCATGAGGCACAGGGTCAGACTGATTTGTATATGGCCTTGTCTGAACTGGGGTGGCAGAGTGGGCTAAAGAACGGTGATGGATTAAACCCAGATCTTTTGACTGGGTGTGAGTGTTTGATTGATTCAGATGCTCCGTCCATCACCTCCCCCTTTTGTACCGCTTTTGGCCGCCATAAGTGTGGCAGGGTATGCTTAGACGTGAGTCACTTGCTCACTTTGCCACTGGATTCAAGCAAGCCCGGCTGAAGACGGCTGGAATGCCAGAAACCGGTCCTCGGAAGCTTGTTTCCGGTCCAGGGAAGACATGGCTTGGCAGTTCGGGCTGGACTGTTCCCATGAGGCACAGGGTCAGACTGATTTGCATATGGCCATGTCTGAACTGGGGTGGCAGAGTGGGCTAAAGAACGGAGATGGATTAAACCCAGATCTTTTGACTGGGTATGAGTGTTTGATTGATTCAGATGCTCTGTCCATCACCACCCCCTTTTGTACTGCTGCCAGCTAACAGGCTTTACTCTGTCAGTGTGGTTTAATTAGCAGCGCTCAGCTCCAGCGCTGGAGACCCACTATAAACAAGTCCTTGAGGAGAAAAAACTGTTTTTCTCCTCAAAAAAGACCTAGCAAAGAACAAAAATAAGGACATTTTCAGAATTGTCAGGGAATTCTCCTCTCCTATAGCGGTGGCCAAGTCATTCATCCCTACTGAGGCATGGACGGACAGTTTGGTCACCTATTTCCATGACAATATTAAAAATATTCAGGAGACCTTCCCGCTGAGCGACAGTGGAGAGTCAGACTTCTCCTTAACTCATGTGACAGAACTATCTTTGAATCAGTTTCTATTGGTTCCCTTGGAGAAATCATTAGAAATCATGAAAGGCCTTAAATCCAGCTCTCCCTCTGACACATGCCCGGCCTACATTATAGCATCAATAGTGGAGATTATCAATCCTGCGGTTTACCAGATCCTTAACCTGTCTTTGCAGTCGGGCCTGGTCCCCGATAGGTGGTAAAGGGAAGAAAATTATTTCCCTATTAAAAAAACAACTTTGGACCCAGAATTGGCCTCTAATTACAGGCCAATATCTTTTCTTCTATTTTTTTTATAATGCCTTAGAAAAAGTCGAGATCCAGGTCACTACCACTTTTGTTGAAACAAATTCAATTCTCCACCAGAGTCAGTCTGGTTTCAGGGTGAACTGCAGCACTGAAACAGCACTGCTGGTAGTGTCGAAAGCCATAAAGAAAGTTTTGGATAAAGGCGGCAAGGCTGCATTGATATTATTGGACTTATCTGCGGCCTTTGATACCGTCCCACATGACCAAGGCCTGGCGAGACTTTAAGGAATGCGGTTTTGGGGGTACGGTACTCAACTGGATTGACTCCTTTCTAAAAGACCGCAATCAAATAGTTTGGTCCCTGCCTTTTGGGGGCCCCATCCCCACTTTGGTGTCGGGAGTTCCACAGGGCTCAATGTTGAACCCCACCCTTCTTAATATATATATGGCACCACTAGCATCTTTGGCCGAGGCTCATGGAGCAAAAATTGTGTTGTATGCAGATGACACACACCTGCGATAAAGACTCAGATTTTATAGGAGATAGGATTAACTCCTGTCTGACTGAAGTGTTCTCCTGGCTACATGCTAATCAGCTTAAATGCAATCCCAAAAAGTCAGAGATCATTTTCTTCGGCCACACCCCAGCAGTGTATGGCATATTTGGTGGCCAGCTGATATGTCTCCCCCTTCCACTTCCGTCAAAACAGTGAAAAATCTAGGGGTGACGCTGGACCAGAACCTCTCTATGCAGGCCCAGATTCAGGCAGTGGTTGGCTCTTGCTTTGCCATGTTGAAGATGCTAAAGCAGTTCTTGCCTCTCCTGCCTATCATTCATAGAAAAACGGTAGTACAAGATATGATAGACTATAGGTTGGACTTCGGGAACATACTGTACCTAGGGTTGCCGGAGTATCTATTGTCAAGGCTGCAAGTGGCCCAGAATGTGGCAGCTAGAGCAATACTCATGCTGGGCCCAAGAGCACGGACGTCCACATGTTTGCAATCCCTGCATTGGCTTCCAGTCCGCAAGAGGATCCATTTTAAGACCATGGTCCTGGCTTTTAAGGCTCTCCACAGCATAGGTGCTGGGTGCATCATGAAGAGAGTCCAGTTCTACTCCCCTTGCCGTACATTAAGGTCCTCAACACTTCAGTTGGCACGTGCCCCTAAATACCACCGAGCGTGGATAGGGTGGGGGCTCCTTCCAGGTTCAGGCGGTGCAATTGTGGCACAATCTACCGGTGGAATTAAGTCTGACACAAGATCTCCTAGCGTTAATGAATTCACTGAAAACCTGGCTATTCCAGCAATAACCATGGTTGTCACACTACATAGCAAACTGTTTATTCTCACACCTCAGAGCTGTGACACTCTATTGAGTATCTGTGCGCTTATAAGTACCCATTTAATATAACATAACATAAATGCATGACAATGCATTTTAGTGCGGAGATGTGGACCACCACACTGAAATGCTTTAATCTACTGCATTATGAGTGGTACTTGGCTGGGCTGGTCACATGACTGTGATTTACTTACTGTTGGTCTTTGTGTATTCCTCTCAGTTAGAACAAGCATTTGCAATGCATAAGGTCTCGCATTAGGAAAGTTTGAGCTATTGGTATTGTAAATGACACATTTTTTATTTATGTGTTGATTTTGAAAATAGCAAAAATGATAGCTTTGTCATTTACAGTGTCAATAGTTATAACTTGTGACACCTACAGCATTTGTAATGCAATATGTGTTGTATTCACGTGACTTAGATGTATTGATATTACAAATAACAATGGCTTTTAATTTTTTTTATAATTAATACTTAAATAAAAGTTATTGTAATTTATAATGGCAATAGCTTAAACTTTTGTAAATAACTTTTGTGAAGAATATGTTCAGTGTATTTTATTGTGACGAAAATCCAAGAACAGAAGTGAAATACTAACCTCTTTTTGTGACATTTGTAATAAAGCTTGAAACATTGAGAGAACATATTTGACCCAGTTGTTGTTGAATGGTTGCACAGATTGATGTTGTGGTGGCGCTGAGTGATGTTGTGGTGGCGACTAGTGATGCTGTAGCATTCAATGATCCTGTGGTAGCGCATTGTGATGTTGTTGTGCCCCTTAGTGATGTTGTGGTGGTGCTGAGAAATGCTGTGGTGATGCAATAGATAGAGTGAGTGGGATAGATAGATAGAGTGAGGGCGATAGATAGAGTGAGGGCGATAGATAGATAGATAAAGTGAGGGCGATAGATAGATAGAGGGAGGGCGATAGATAGATAGAGGGAGGGCGATAGATAGAGTGAGGGCGATAGATAGCTAGACAGATAGATAGAGTGATGGCGATCAGTATCTAGATAAATAGATAGATAGAATGATAGATAGATAGATAGATAGATAGATAGATAGATAGATAGATAGATAGATAGATAGATAGATAGATAGATAGATAGAGTGAGGGCGATAGATAGTGAGGGAAATAGATAGATAGACGAGGGTGATAGATAGTGAGGGCAATAGATAGATAGATAGAGTGAGGGCGATAGCAAGATAGAGTGAGGGCGATAGATAGATAGAGTGAGGGCGATAGATAGAGTGTGGGCAAAAGATAGATAGATTGATAGAGTGAGATAGATAGATAGATAGATAGATAGATAGATAGATAGATAGATAGATAGATATATAGATAGATAGATAGATAGATAGATAGATAGATAGATAGATAGATAGATAGATAGATAGATAGATAGATAGATAGAGTGAGGGCGATAGATAAGTGAGGGCGATGATAGAGTGAGGGCGATGGATAGAGTGAAGGTGATAGATAGATAGATAGATAGATAGATAGATAGATAGATAGATAGATAGATAGATAGATAGATAGAGTGAGGTCGATAGATAGATAGTGAGGGCAATAGATAGATAGAGTGAGGGCAATAGCAAGATAGAGTGAGGGTGATAGATAGATAGAGTGAGGGCGATAGATAGAGTGAGGGCAATAAATAGAGTGAGGCCGATAGATAGATAGATAGATAGATAGAAAGACAGATAGATACAGTGAGGGCGATTAGATAGATAGAGTGAGGGCGATCGATAGATAAAGTGAGGGCGACAGATAGAGTGAGGGCGATAGATCGATAGACAGATAGAGTGAGGGTGATAGATCGATAGACAGATGGAGTGAGGGAGATAGATAGATAGATAGATAGACATAGATAGATAGATAGATAGATAGATAGATAGATAGATAGATAGATAGATAGATAGATAGATAGATAGATAGGAGTGAGGGCGATAGATAGATAGATAGATAGATAGATAGATAGATAGATAGATAGATAGATAGATAGATAGATATATAGATAGATAGATAGATAAATAGATAGATAGTTGTGTGTGTGGTTGAGTGTGTGGTTGTGTGTGTGCGGTTGTGTGTGCGTGGTTGTGTGTGTGTGGTTGTGTGTGTTATGCTTTGTTTTGCTATGCTATATTTTGTTATGGTATGCTATGTTTTGTTGTGTTTGGTATGCTATGCTATGTGTTGCTAGGCTATGATATGTTTTGTTTTGTTATGCTATGTTTTGTTAAGCTATGTTTTGTTGTGTTTTGCTATGTTTTGTTATGCTATGTGTTGTTGTGTTTTGTTATGCTATGCTATGTTTTGTTATGTTATGCTATGTTTTGTTATGCTATGCAATGTTTTGTTTTGCTATTCTATGCTTTGTTTTGCTATTCTATGCTTTGTTTTGTTATGCTATGCTATGTTTTTTTGCTATCCTATGCTTTGTTTTGTTATGCTATGCAATGCTTTGTTGTGTTTTGCTATGATTTGTTATGCTATGCTATGTTTTGTTGTGTTTTGCTATGTTTTGTTATGCTATGTGTTGTTGTGTTTTGTTTTGCTATGCTATGTTTTGTTATGCTATGCAATGTTTTGTTATGCTTTGTTTTATTATGCTATGCTATGTTTTGCTATCCTATGCTTTGTTTTGAAATGCTATGCTATGTTTTGTTGTGTTTTGCTATGCTATGCTTTGTTATGCTATGCTATGTTTTGTTGTGTTTTGCTATGCTATGCTTTGTTTTGCTATGCTATGTTTTGTTATGCTATGCCATGCTTTGTTATGCTATGCTTTGTTATGCTATGCTATGTTTTGCTATGCAATGCTTTGTTATGCTATGCTATGTTTTGTTATGCTATGCTATATGTTGTGTTTTATTATGCTATGCTATGTTTTGTTATGCTATGCTATGCTATGTTTTGTTGTGTTTGATATGCTATGTTTTGCTATGCTATTATATGTTTTGTTTTGCTGTGCTATGTCTTGTTGTGTTTTGTTAGGCTATGCTATGTTTTGTTGTGTTTTGCTGTTTTGTTATGCTATGTGTTGTGCTTTGTTATGCTATGTTTTGTCATGTTATGCAATGTTTTGTTATGCTATGCTATGTTTGTTTTGCTATCCTATGCTTTGTTTTGTTATGCTATGCTCCGTTTAGTTTTGCTATCCTATGCTTTGTTTTGTTATGCTATGCTATGGTTTGTTGTGTTTTGTTATGCTATGCTATGCTATGCTTTGTTGTGTTTTGATATGCTATGCTTTGTTATGCTATTTTGTGTTATGCTATGCTATGTTTTGTTTTATTATGCTATGCTTTGTTTTGCTATGCTATGCTTTGTTATGCTATGCTTTTTTATGATATGCTTTGTTGTGCTATGTTTTGTTATGCTATGCCAAGCGTTGTTTTGTTAGGCTATGCTATGTTGTGTTTTGTTATGCTATGCTATGTTGTATTTTGTTATGCTATGCTATGTTTTGTTGTGTTTTGCTATGCTATGCTAGGTTTTGCCATGCTTTACATTGCTATGTTTTGTTATGTATGCTATGATTTGTTGTGTGTTGTTATGCTATGCTATGTTTTGTTGTTTTGTTATGCTATGCTTTGTTTTGTTATGCTATGCTTTGTTATGTTATGCTATGTTTTGTTCTGCTATGTGTTGTTTTGTTTTGCTATCCTATGCTTTGCTTTGTGATGTTATGCTATGCTATGTTTAGTTTTGCTATCCTATGCTTTGTTATGCTATGCTATGTTTTGTTGTGTTTTGCTATGATTTGTTATGCTATGCTATGTTTTGTTGTGTTTTATTATGCTATGCTTTGTTTTGCTATGCTAAGTTTTGTTATGCTATGTTTTGTAATGCTATGCTATGCTTTGTTATACTATGTTTTGTTATGCTAAGCATTGTTTTGTTATGCTATGCTATGTTGTGTTTGGTTATGCTATGCTATGTTTTGTTGTGTTTTCTTATGCTACGCTATGTTTTGCTATGCTTTGCAATGCTGTGTTTTGTTATGTATGCTATGTTTTGTTGTGTTTAGTTATGCTATGCTATATTTTGTTGTGTTTTGCTATGTTTTGTTATGCTATGTTTTTTTATGCTATGCTTTGTTTTATGTTATGTTACGCTATGTTTTGTTATGTTATGCTGTTTTGTTGTGTTATGTTATGCTATGCTATGTTTTGTTTTACGCTATGCTATATTTTGTTGTGTTTTGCTATGTTTTGGTATGCTAGGTTTTGTTATGCTATGCTTTGTTTTATGTTATGTTATGCTATGTTTTTTATGTCATGCTGTTTTGTTCTGCTGTTTTGTTGCGTTATGTTATGCTATGCTATGTTTTGTTTTACTATGCTATGTTTTGTTTTGCTATTCTTTGTTATGTTATGCTATGGTTTGTTTTGTTATGCTATGCTATGTTTTGCTGTGTTTTGCTATGTTTTGTTATGCTATGCTTTGTTTTATGTTATGTTATGCTATGTTTTGTTCTGCTATGTTTTGTGTTATGTTATGCTATGCTATGTTTTGTTTTACTATGATATGTTTTGTTTTGCTATGCTTTGTTATGTTATGCTTTGTTTTGTTATGCTATGTTTTGTTATGCTATGCTATGTTTTGTTGTGTTTTGTTATGCTATGCTATGCTTTGTTGTGTTTTGCTATGCTATGTTTTGTTTTGTTATGCTATGTTTTGTTTTGCTATCCTATGCTTTGTTTTGTTATGCTGTGCTTTTGCTATCCCATGCTTTTGTTTGTTATGCTAGGCTATGCTGTGTTTCGTTATGCTATGCTATGTTTTGTAATGCGATGCGGGTGAGGGTATGTGAGGGTGTGTGAGTGTGTGTGAGGGTGAGTGAGGGTGAGTGAGGGTGAGGGTGTGTGAGGGTGAGGGTTTTTGAGGGTGATGGTGTGTGAGGGTGAGAGGGTGAGGGGGTGTGAGGGTGAGGGGGTGTGAAAGTGAGGGGTTGTGAGGGGGTGTGAGGGTGAGGGTGCGAGAGTGAGTGAGGGTGTGTGAGGGTGAGAGGGGGTGAGGGGGTGTGAGGGTGAGGGAGGTGAGGGTGTGTGAGAGTAAGGAGGTGTGAGGGTGAGGGGGTGTGAAGGCGAGTGAGGGTGAGTGAGGGTGAGTGAGGGTGTGTGAGGGTATGTGAGGGGTGTGAGGGTGAGAGTGCGTGAGGGTGAGGGGGTGTGAGGGTGAGGCGGTGTGAGGGGGTGTGAGGGTGAGGGTGTGAGAGTGAGTGAGGGTGTGTGAGGGTGAGAGGGGGTGAGGGGGTGTGAGGGTGAGGGGGCGAGGGTGTGTGAGAGTGAGGGGGTGTGAGGGTGAGGGGGTGTGAGGGTGAGTGAGGGGGTGTGAGGGTGAGTGAGAGGGTGTGAGGGTGAGTGAGGGTGTGTGAGGGTATGTGAGGGGGTGTGAGGGTGAGGCAGTGTGAGGGTGAGGGGGTGTGAGGGTGAGGCGGTGTGAGGGTGAGGGGGTGTGAGGGTGAGAGGGTGTGTGAAGGTGAGGGGGTGTGAGGGGGTGAGAGGGTGTGTGAGGGTGAGAGAGTGTGTGAGGGTGAGAGGGTGAGGGTGGGTGAGAGTGAGGGGGTGTGAGGGTGAGGAGGTGTGTGAGGGGTCAGGGGGTGTGAGGGTGTGAGGGCGAGTGAGGGGGGTGAGGGCGTGAGGGTGAGTGTCTCCAATGAATGTCGCTGCTTAGCCTTCTGTGAAAATGTTCAGTGCTGCAAATAGAGCATGCCGCCCTAATTATCACAGCATGAGGCCCCAAAGTGATAATTATCACAGCATGCAGAGAGGCGCCCCACACTGCTGGAGCACTCAACTGCACATTAATTATAGTTGAGTGCTCCAGCAGCCTGGGGCGCCTGTTGACATGCTGTAATAAGTGGAGTCTCATGCTGTGATAATTGTTACTTGTGGCGCACAATACTGATTCCCGCCCCTCCAGGACTCCCTGACCTGCCTCATGGTTGCCAAGGCAATATTTCTGAAAATATTGCAGTGCTACCGTAAGGCAGGTCATGGAGTCCTCAAGAGGTGGGATCCAGAGCAGACAAATCTGCTAAACAGGAGCTTTTTCCAATGGCAGGCCTCCGTTTCAAGAGGCCTGCCAATGGAAAAAAGGGGCGTGGCTTTATGCCATACTGAAATCCCCTGCTCACAATATCTCTTTGCCTGCAGCAGGGCCATGCCCTGCAATGCAGGCTTCGACCTAAAAAAGGGGATTAGGTGTTGGCAGACTTGGCCAGCCTGCCAGGATGGCTGGGGGCAGAGCTGTCCTCTGCCCACCTACAGTTCAAAGGGCTGTCTCCAGCACACACACACTAAGGAACCTGGTACTGGCCTTTTTCACCCCAGACTTCTGGGAGCCTTGGTAGGTTAAGCAAAGAACTTTCCAGAACCAGATATGGGGATAGCTTGGGAAATTCCCCCACTTCAAAGGCTGGCACTAAGTATAAATATTGCACCCCCAGAATAGCTCTTCAGGGCATTTCTGAACTTGTGGAAGACTTCAGAAGGACTTCCTGGACACCCAGTGGTCCACCCTGTTGCTATAGGTCTGCCTTGGTTCTAGAGGTCTGCACTGCTGCTAGTAGAGGACTGCTCTGCTGCTTGAGGACCTTGCTTCCCAGAGGACTTCCCTGCTTGCAGACGCCTACCTTGATGCTTGAAGAAGAACTGGACCATCTCCATGAATACAGGACTGTTAGACTTGGCTGTCTCTAGTTGGCAGAGGTATACACTTCTGACAAATAGGGACTCACCTCCTCTAGTCAGGGCAAGGGGATCACACACTTAGATAACCCCTGCTCACCCCCTTGGTAGCTTGGCAAAGCAGACAGGCTTATCTCAGAGGCAGTGCGTTAAGCATTTATGACCACATACAGTAATAAAGTGAATACACTACAAATGGACACGACACAGTAGTATTATAGAAATAAGGATTTTTATATAAGGCTTAGCACAAGACCAAATAACGACAAAAATATACCACAATCCTAATAAATACTCTTGGAAGGAAAAATAATAGTTCAAGTGTAGTTTCTTCTTAGCAAAAAGTCTTTAGTAACAAAAGCAACTCTTCTTCTTTAAATCACAGTTCTTGGCAACAATGTAACCTCCACGGGAGTCACACAACGTCGAGGCAAAGTTAATCCAAAGGTTCGGCGTAGACTACGAGGAGCACTACGTCGAGCCCGGAGTCACACGGACCCCCACAACACAGTACCTTGGAAAAGCGAAGCACACGATGATCAGCGGCATTGAGATGTCCGGCGTCGCATCTTCACGCCGATCGGGCCTCGGAGTCGGGGCGTTCTGCAGCGACATCGACAGATGTCAGGCAGGAGCAGCGCTCCCGAGGCGAAGCAGGATACAGCGTCGTCGTCGATGTCGATGATGATGTTGCACGAGTGAGCAGCGCTCACGGCGTCGAGAGGGCTCGGGGTCGAGGCGATCAGCGGCGGCGTCGACACGGGGTCACTTAAAGCTGGAGCCGAACTCGCTACTCACTGGCATCGCTACTGGCGTCGATCGGGCCCGGCGTCGAGGAAGCGGGACACTGGAGCCGTTACGCACGATGTCGAGCTGGATTCGGCGGCGTCCGTCGGCGTCGAGATTGCTGGATTCTTCAGAGGTGCTGAATTTTCAGGTTCCAGCAACAAGCACTTTTAGCAAATAAATGAAGTCCTTTGGCCCTGTGACTTCAACAGGAGGCTGGCACTCTTCCAACCCTTGGAGATTTTCTTTAGCAAAGTTTGAGAGTACACACACAGTTCCTCTCTCCTTGTTCCTTGGCAAAAATAAAGAAGCAACTGCAGGATTCCCCCCAGCAAACAGCACACTGGCAGAAGGGGTAGGCAAGTCCTTGGATCAGCAGGCTTCTTGTCCTTGGTTCAGGGTTCCTTGTCAGAAGTGATCTAAATTCTTGGTTCAGGGGTCGTTCTCTTATACCCCTTTTTGGCTTTGATCCCTTTGTCCATGCAGGGGAATTTCCCCCCCCATCCTGGGTTTGTTGTGGGTGTTGCCAGGCCGAGGCACCTGGACTATTCACTGTGCAGGGCAGAGTCTTCAGCCGCCCAGCAGGAAGGGGAGCCAGCCTTGTCACTGGCAGGGGCAGGGCCATCAGTCGCCCGGTAGGAGGTGGGGCCAGGATCGTCCCTTGCAGGCACAGAGCCATTAGTCGCCTGGCAGGAGGTGGAGTCAGCATTGTGTCAGCCAGGGCAGGCTATCAGGAGCTACTCTTCCCCCACTCTCAATGCAAATGCCCCACTCATCCCACACTGACTCATTCAGACCACTGGAGCCACCCAGCTCCTGTCACACACACACCAAACTAGCAGAAACCGGTAATAGTTAGACAAGAAAATAGCCACTTTCTAAAAGTGCTATTTTCAAACCCAGAGTCCAAAAACCATCCACCCAAACGGATGCGTTATTAAACCCTGAGTTCAGGGATACCAAACTCGACATTGTACCATGCTCCCGGAGCCAGCTAGGATTATAGCGCTTAAAACCCTGGCAGCCCATTCTAACTTATGGAGAGCAGGTGACCTTACAATAGTGAAAAACGAATATGGCTATAATTCACTATTAGGACATGCCAACCTAGTCAGGCTTGTCCTACATTATGCTTACAATGCACCCTGCCCTTGGGCCTACCATAGGGGTGACTAACATGAAGTTAAGGGAAGGTTTGGGGACTGGCAAGTAGATGTACTTGCGCAGTCTGCGTGACAGTACCAGACTGCATGTAGGTCTAGCAATGGCAGACCTTTAGACATACTTTTACTAGGCCGCTCTTGTGGGTGGCACAACATGTGCTGCAAGCCCACGAGCAGCATTTGTATTTACAAGCCCTGGCACTCCTGGTGCACTAGACTAGGGACTGACAGTAAACCAAATAAGCCAAACATGGAATTCAATCAATACAGCAATTTTACATAGGGAGCACTTGCACTGTGGCCCTGATCAGCAGTGGCACAGTGCCCAAAGCAATATACCAGCAAAAACATCGTAAACAGAGGAGGCAGGGGGCGTGGCTAGCGGCCGAGCATGGCGGCAGCATAAAGGGCGAGCTCCGTAGATAGAGCAGCCTCTCTTAACATCCGAACACTTATCCGGTACAGTTACGACCTCTGACGGAAGGGCCCGACGCCTAGGACCGGGCAGAGTCGAAGGCAGCAACCCCGGCAAGAATCCGACACCGGGTGGAGGAGCTTTGGCGAGTCACCTCTGAGGCCTGTACAGCTCCGGTGAGCAAGGGGATGGAGTCAGTGTGACGGCCGGCCGGAAGTGGGGCGACCCTGGGACAGACTTACCGGAAGTGCTCCGTGGATACGAGACAAGGCTGCAGAAACGTTGAAGGGCCGCAGACAGCACCAAATACAGCACGCAGCAGAAGCGGAACTGACAGCGGAAGGAGCCGGAGGTGCTGCCGCTAACACGACCAGCTGGACTACGGGCTGTGGTGCGGGACAGCCAGACCGGAGATAAGAGCGGACCGCCATCTTGTGACGCCGCGGCCAGCCCGGGACTCGGGCGGCGTCCGGCCCCGACTGTGATCGGAGGCATATGCCGGCAGGATTGTAGAGGTGCCTGAAATCCCTAATGTCACCTAATTTCTCCTGGGAGCGGATTGAGAGGAGGGACCGGGTCTTGCGGCTCCATTGCGCCGCTATCCAGCGGACTTAGAAACGGATGCCGGCGGGCTGTTCCCCATCAAGGATCTGAGTGGTGGGGCCGGATCCTGTAAGCACTGAGGGTGAGTGGCTCCGGCGGCACTATTGAGCGGCCCGACACATGAGCAGCTTCGGTGGGTGACGCTGAGGAGCTGCGGAGACCGGCTGACCGCCGGACCCGCCAGCGCTGGGACGTACCAACCTGTCCAGAGGGGCGCGAGGTGCTACGACCGCTCGGGGACCCCTGTGTCTCCTTCATCGGTGGCTGGCGGTATCAACTATAAGAACGGACCCCTGGAGCTACGAGGCGTCTAACAGGCGAGTTCCTGCGCCTCTCCCCACACAACTTGGCATATAGACACCTGCAGCGTCCAAGCGCATTGTGTCTACGCAACCCTGAAATAACAATCTGCAGCACGGATACCTGAGGGGCAATAACTTTGGGGAGTAACAGTAAACACCGGCCCTGAACGCCCATTGTCAACAGGACTATCAGGCATAAAGAAGAGCCTATCACTAGAGTGACACGGGGGCCTACATACATGAAGAAGATCACAATACGCCTGGTGCAGGAGGCATAGCTTGGACAATTTCGCGTTACCAATCAATTTACTGCTACGGCGATACCTCTCCCAACCAGGCTGCAGATCAGGCTCAATGTGACTGTGTCATTATACGGCCTACCGGACAATTGAAGGGACAGGGTGCCTGGGTTGATTGTGAGAGCGGTGGGGATCTGAGCAACCACCTCGTGGATACATTACGAAGAGACTTGGTTCCCCCTGGTGTCCTCATCCGCATCAACACACGAAAGCTAAACGCTACAGCGAACGGGGAGAGACACTGCAACGGCCACCATGGGGGGTAAAGGCTCAAAGGGAAACACCACACAGACCCGTATTGAAAAATACGCTTGTGACAAGGGCGCCTCCTCCCCGACGGACAGCAGAACACCCGCCAGTAAACCTAGTGAAGTACCAGGTGGGAAAAAGGCGACCCTAGATGACGTTATGAGGGCCGTGACACAAGTACAAGCGACGGTGGGCTCCATCTCCGCCGAAATCACTCTTATCAGGGCAGACTTCCACAAAATGTCGGAGAAGGTGAACTCCATGGAGGTGGTTCAGAAATCATTGGTGGAAGATGTCTCCGAGCTTCAGACGGCGATGGAACGGATGACAGCGGAGAACAAGACGCTGCGAGAGAGGCTGGATGATCAAGAAGGGCGCTCCAGAAGGAACAACGTAAGGATCCTTGGGGTTCCGGAATCAGAAGGTACTAGAGCAATGGACCTCTACGTGGAAGACCTAATCAAAAAAGAACTCCAACCCAAAGGCCTGTCCTCCTTCTTCTCCGTTGAGAGAGCGCATCGAGTCCCGGGGGGGAGGCCAAAAACAGGAGCAGCTCCACGACCAATTATGGCAAGACTGTTTAATTTTCGAGATAAAGACGCCATTCTGCAGGCGGAGCGAGTGTCCCCACCTGTCAAAATCCAAAATTCAACGCTGGCTTTCTTTCCGGACTATACGGCGGAGGTAGCTCGCCGCAGAAGGACGTTCGTAGGCGTAAAGAAGGAACTGAGGGCACCAGAAATTCAATACTCAATGCAATTTCCTGCCAAATTACGAATAGTGGCGGAAAACAGGACATGGTTCTTCGACACTCCAGAGATGGCCCAGGATTGGCTGGAGGGATGGAGGCCTACAACTCAGCCCCGCCGCTCGAGCAGAACACCGAGAACCCAAAGGGCAGGAAGTCATCCGAACTCTCAGGCCTCAGGACACGACGTGGAGGACTGTTCGTCATTAAGGGAAGAAGGGAATGAAGATGCAAATGTGGAATAATGACCACCCGGTGAATGCAAGACACTGAAACGATTAAGTTACATGCCTTACGAACTGCTATTGGACACTGGGCTGAGGGAATCCAAGGAGGGTGAGAGAGGCTGCCACCTCCGGAGAGTACTTCGCCTCAGCGAGCAAGTATATTGTGTGGGGGGGATGGGTTAAGCACTCAGCTAAGTTGGGGGGGCAGGCGGTTCCAGGTCCGTAAAGCAGGGGGGGAGTTTGGGAAGGGGGTATTTTTCGTTTTTGTTCAATGTTTGACTCATGATGGTTGGTTATTGCACGAAGATAACATCACAATGACTGACCCACAAGTGGCACGAAGGTCACGATCCATTTATTTATTTATTTTAATTTCTTCTATAGCGCAGGAATCAATCCCGTAAGGGTATCTCCGCGCTTTGCCAGCTAAGAAGGTTATTAGGTGGAGCAGCCTAAGGTTTATGTGGATGGAAATGCTTCTTGGAAAAGAAGGGTTTTTAATGCCCTTCTGAAGGACAAGTGATTTATGGCGGTTCTTAGGTAAATGGGAAGGTTGTTCCAGAGGGCAGGACCAACAGCGGAGAAAGCACGGTCACCCTGCCTAGTCTTCTTTGTGTTGGGAGGTTTTAACAGGGCTTGGTTGCAGGAACGCAGGGTCCTGCTAGGCTGGTACAGTTCAAGAGACTGGGCTAGGTATTTAGGGCTTGCTCCATACAGACATTTGTGTACCGTGCAACAGATCTTAAAGTGGATGTGCTGTCGTATGGGAAGCCAATGCAGTTCTTTCAGCAAGGGCTTGGAAGGAGTCCTGGCAGGTGCACCCATGACCAGTCTGGCTGCCGTATTCTGGACCACCTGTAAGCGGCCTACTGCATCCGTACTGGCTAATGTCAGCAGGCCGTTACAGTAGTCCAGGCGGCTGGTTACCAAGGCCTGTACAAGTGTCTTTCTACATGTGGCAGGAAGAAAAGGAAAGACACGCCTGAGTAGACCAATGGTGTGGAAACACAGACCCGCGATGTAGTTGGTGTGTTCTTTCATGGTCAATTTTTGATCAAACTTCACTCCAAGATTTTTAACATGTGTTTTGGGTACAGGTACTGGGCCAAGGTCTAGTGGCCACCAGTCAGGGGTCCAAAGGATACTTGCTTTGCCAAAGAGCAAGACCTCAGTCTTTGTTACATTACACTGGAGGCAGTTCCTCGCCATCCAGTGTGACACCTCTCTCATACCCTCAGCAAAATTCCCCTTGGTTTTAGTGTTAAGGGAGCTGAAAGGGTAGAGGAGCTGAGTGTCATCAGCGTAGGAGACCGGTATGAACCCGTATTTCCGCACAATCTCAGCAAGGGGGGCCACATAGACATTAAACAATGTAGGGCTAAGGCATGAGCCCTGTGGCACCCCCTTCGTGAGCCCCCTTGAGATGGAACGAAAGGGGCCCAGGCTGGTAGATTGTGATCTCCCGGCGAGGAAACTCTCCAACCAAGATAGTGCTACGCCTCCGATTCCTACTCCATGCAACCGGTTCAGTAGGGTGTTATGAGACACGGTATCGAAGGCTGCGGACAGGTCCAACAGCACTAGAATCATGGAGCCCCCTCTATCTTGTGACATTTTGATCTGATCTGTCACAGAGAGGAGGGCTGATTCAGTGCTGTGGTTGGGCCTGAATCCAGATTGGGATTGGTCCAGGCCCCCTGTCGCTTCGATGAAATTGGAGAGGGTGGTGTTGACGTGCTTCTCTGCCAGTTTGCTGATGAAAGGAAGGAGAGAAATCGGGCGAAGGTTGGAGAGTGTAGACCAGGGCAAGGTGGAATTTTTGCGAATAGGGTTCACTACCGCTTCCTTCCAGGCAGATGGAAGTTGGCCTTTGGCAAAAGACAAATTAAGTAGGTTCTGAATATGAGGACCCAGTATCTCGATTAGCGGGGGAATGAATTTAGCTGGTATCAGATCAGAGGGAGAACCAGATTTAGTTTGGTTAATGAGAGTGGTCAGGTCCTTAGTAGTTATTTTTGGGATGTCCAGAAGAGTTTCACCAGAAGTCAATTGCGGGGCAGTTTCAGGGACCTCAGTCCCCAAAGTGTCAGAGACTATAGTGATTTTTTGATATATTGCTTCAATTTTGTCCTCAAAGAATTGAGATATTTCATCGCATAGTTCTTGGGTGAAGGTGTCTGGACTTTCACATATTTCAGGACTAGTGAAAGTTTGAATGATTTTAAATAACTCTCTTGTAGAGTTGCCTGCCTCTGCGATTTGAGTGGTCAGACTCATTTTCCTAGCTTTTTTGATATTTTTATAATAGGAGGACATGGCCTCCAAGTAGTGGCTCTTGTCATCCCTATTACCTGTACGTCTCCACAATTTTTCCATTTTTCTGCATTTCTTCTTTTCACTTTTGAGGGCTTCCGTATACCATGTTTCCCTTTTCGCTATAGTGGGTTTTTTGGCATTTTTCTGTGGGGCTAGAGAGTCAATAGCTGTCATCAGCGTAGAATTGAACATGGAAAGAGCAGTGTCGATGTTGTCGAGATTGGTAAGTAGAGGCTGTTCCCAGGTTTGAGTGAGTTTGGGAAGAGTGATTTTGTGCCATGGCCTACGTTTAATAGAGTGAGTAGCCGGGCGGTTAGTGGAGTTGGATAGGTGTGGTATGGAGAAGTCAATACGTTTATGGTCCGACCAATTAATATATTTAGGGGGATGGCAGTGGACATTAGGTTGGGTAGTAAGGATCAGGTCTAATGTGTGACCTCCAGAATGAGTGGGGCCACTATTTCTAGGGTGTAGACCTAGCAAAGCAAGGTCAGAGAGAAATGCATTAGTATCCTGATGGTCAGCGATGTCAGTATGAAAATTGAAATCTCCAAGTAAAAGGAAGTTTTCATTAGCTTTCAAATAGGGGGCTAGTAGTTCAGTGAGAGCAAGGGAAAAACCAGCATTGGGTCCAGGTCCATGACACCTACAAATCGTACAGTGCAGAACAGGAATGGCACACGACATGCAGGGTACTACCTCACATGGGGGACATAGCACGGGGCCGATAGCACCACTTCAATTGTTGTCCTGGAATGTACGGGGGTTGGGAGACAAGATTAAACGGGGGTTGGTCCTACAAAGTATTCGGCGGTTGAGTCCCGCATTAGTCTTTTTGCAGGAGACGCATTTAGTAGGCGCAGCTAGTAAAGCGTTAGACCGCATGATAGTGCATTCAGATTTTGCCTCAGGATCACGTGGGACGGGAATACTAATGCGAAAGTCATCCCCGTTCATAGTACAGTCTATTAAAACGGATGATCAAGGACGCTTCGCAGCTGCACATTGACAATGGGAGGGAAGGTTACTAACCTTGGTATCGGTCTACATTCCACCAGCGCTCCATACAATCGCCTTTCCTGACCTAGGGAAGTTCCTTCTTGAGCTTCCAGAAGGTGAACTGGTGATAGGAGGAGACTTTAACGCAGTGGCACATAACATGCATGATAGATTCCCGACCCGGACACAGACCGCGGGTTCATCCCGATTCAGTGAGTTCCTGGAGGCGCAGGGACTGATAGACACCTGGAGGCAACTGCACCCAGGGGACCAACAGTACACCTATTATTCCACTGTTCACAATAGTCTATCACATATTGACTACTTCCTTACCTTGGGCGACAGCCTCCTTACCATTGGTGATATACAAATTAGACCTAGGGGCATATCAGATCACTCTCCACTAACGTTGACTTTGTCGTGCGCAGAGAAGGCCCGCAAAAGAATATACCCGATCTTCCCCGGCTATCTCAGGGTCCCGCGGATACGTAAGGAATTAAAAAAGGTGACCCAACACTACTTTGAAGAAAACGTAGACTCAGTAACATCACCCACGATTTTGTGGGAAGCCTACAAAACGGTTCTTAGGGGGCAGGCCATCACGGCTATAGCTGGACATAAGTGTACACAACAGCGGGAACTGCTGGAATTAGAGCTGAAACTTAAGAGGGCGAATGAAGCCCATATGGCTAATCCGACTGCAGACACGGTGCATTCACTCCAACTTTGCCAGCAGCACCATGACGACCATTTGAAACAGCGGACAGTCGAGAACATAGCAGCGACGGCGCATAGAGTATATGACATTGGCGATAAGGCGAATAAACTCCTGGCCTGGCTGGATAAAAAGAAGGGAGGGGCTAGGAATATTTTGCAACTGAGGGTCTCCGATGGGGCGCTGCACACGCGCCCATCGGAGATAGTGGAAACATTGGCTGATCACTACCAGGAGGTATACACCCCGACGGTTGAAATAACACTAGAGGCGGCGACGGCAGCCCTCCAGGATGTGCCGACTCCAACTCTATCACAGGAGGCAGTGGAGGAACTAGAGACTGACCTATCGCAGGAGGAGATCCAGCTGGCCATTAGTGCACTACACTCCGGAACAGCATTGGGCCCCAACGGGATTCCTATCGAGTGGTACAAGGCACTGTCTGAAACGCTTAGTAAACCCCTGTTAGATATGTATATAGACAGCCTGGAACAGGGGATCCTACCCCTGGATCAGCGTAGTGCTACTATCGTCGCGATTCCGAAGCCAGGCAAATCGCCCACAGGGTGCGCAACATACCATCCCACATCACTTATCAATGCAGAGGCCAAAATTCTAGCCAAGGTATTAGCAGCCAGGCTGATGCCTCACCTTGCACACCTGATCCATCCGGATCAGTCGGGATTTATGCCGCATAGGAGTACGGCGCTGAACCTCCGTAGAGTGCACAGAGCGATGGCAAGAGCCCCGTTGTTGGAACCGGCAGTCATCCTATCGTTAAGACGCCAGAATGGCGTTTGACATGGTGGAATGGCAGTACCTACTCGCGGTGCTTGCGCACATGGGCTTTGGCCCTAAATTTATCTCCTGGATACGACTCCTTTATACGGGACCGGTGGCACGCGTGACGGCGAACGGACACATCTCTCGTGAGATATCGCTAGCCAGGGGGACAAGACAGGAATGCCCGCTCTCGCCTTTACTGTTCGCCCTGGTTCTGGAACCATTGGCGACTACCATTAGAATCACACCACTACTGAAGGCAATATACTGGGGAGATGGCTGGGAAGACAGAATCTCCCTTAATGCTGACGACATGCTTATTTATCTGTCGGACCCAGAGAGGGGTATTCCGATACTCCTAGCATTGTGTGACAGGCACGGATACACGTTGGCTAAACGATCAATTGGTCGAAGTCGGTTATTTATGAACTTAAAGGTCCCCTGCCGATTCTCCCTGCCGGCTGCCCATTGGCAGTGGCAGGCACTTCCTTCCGCTATCTGGGAATCCACATCACCCATGAGGACAAGGATTTCTACGAGCTAAACCTGCTACCACCGCTCATTTGGTTGAGGTCGGATGTGAGACATTGGAAGGCCCTTCCTCTGACGTTACTGGGACGGGCAGCGCTGTTTAAAATGATGGCGCTGCCACGCTTCCTCTATGTATTGGAAAATACACCAACTCTGGTGCCCCCTTCCTATTTCCGAAAAGTGACGGCTGAAATAACTGGTCTACTATGGGGAGACCACCCCGCTCGTATAGCGCATGTGAAGCTCGTCCGTGGTTGGTATGACGGTGGGATAGCCCTGCCAAGCATACAACTATATTACTGGGCAGCACACCTCAAAATTATCAACCAATGGCTGCATGCCCCACAGAATGATCCGGCGTACCTTGCGGACAGAGCGCAATTAGGAACACGCAGTGTACTTGCCCCGCTATACCATAAGGGACTGGCAACAAAACTAATAGGCCCGACAAAACATACAGAGGCGCTATGGCACAAAGCACAGGCAAAGCTCAAATGGGGAGGGGTTATAACCAAACTTACTCCTCTATGGGACACCAAGGCGCTAGGCCACTTACGACGTAGCAAAGGTTTCACCCGATGGGACGACATAGGAATATCAACAGTGGGAGACATGTGGACAAAGGACGGGGTAATCCCCTTTACACACCTTCAACAGCAATACAAGTTAGGCCCTAACGAAACATACCGCTATATCCAAATAAGACACACACTTTTGTCAGCTATCGAAACAGGAGCGGAGGTCCCCGAATCCTCACCGTTGGAAGACCGCCTCCTAACTGACTATATGCAGACTAGCGCCACCTCACTCACATACCGGAGGCTAATAAATAACCTGCAAGACCCCCTACACAAACTGAGAGAAAAATGGGAGGGCGAACTAGGAGAAATGGATGAGGCAGACTGGAACGCAGCAATGGCATCCCTGAAGGAGGCTGGCATCTCGGCTCGGTTCAGGCTGGTGCAATTTAAGATATTGCACCGGGTCTACTTTACGAGAACCACTTTACATAAACTACACAGGGCTGACCACCCGTATTGTCTAAGGGGATGTGGAGAGGAAGGAACATTGTGGCATACGCTCTGGGAATGTCGGATAATATCTGATTATTGGCGACAGGTACTGCGTACCATTTCACAAACTTTGGAGATCTCCATTACACCTGATCCCCGAGTCTGCCTGCTGAATATATGGGGGCCGAATGATTTGACACGCCAGGGACAGCAGTGGGCTATAGTGGGTATCATGGTCGCTAAAAGGGATATAGCGCAAAAATGGGGAGCGGTGGACGCACCGACCTTGGCACAGTGGTGCAGAAACATGGACATGCTGCTGGTGACTGAGCGGACAGTATACAAAATGAGAGCTAATCCACGCAAATGGAATAAGATCTGGAGTCCATGGAACAGCTACCGGGGAGACTTGTGTGATCCTCTACAAGAGGAGGACATAAATAGTTCAGAGGATGAGGAAGATGTAGACTAACTAACACAAGGGATGACTGCAAGCGACAATATTGAGCTGTAAGACTTAACGGGCAGCATATCTAGTTCTTCTGTGAAGTCCCTGGGGTATATGCGTCGGAGTGAGTGAATGATGATGATGTTATGTGGAGGTGGGTGGTGGAAACGTATTTTCCGTTTATATGGTACTGGTCGAACCTAATGAGTCACATGTTTGGTTATGGTTATAAAAGAGAAAAGTAAGACACACTTGGACTGGTTTAGATATAAGAATCGAATTTTCTGCTATACAGATGGAAAATTGCTGCCGGACCGCAGGTTGTTGGCTTAATAGCTGTGTATTGCAAATGATAAAGTGGGAGTTATGTAGCAGCCGGCCTCAGGTGTGTATAAATGTGCAGATGTCAATAAAGTCTTACGTTAAAAAAAAAACAAAAAAAAAACAGAGGAGGCAAACAGAAAAAAATGGAGGAGAGACTCAGGCCAATGATGTCAGGTCTAACACGTGTCCCCTCCAGCTGAAATGTGGGGAGAACTACCGTTGACCTAGGGAGTACTCATCACTAAGGCGGAAAAATCTGGACAGACCATCAGCATTCGTGTGATCTGTACCAGGGCGGTGTTCCACCGTGAAGTCCATCCCCTGTAGGGAAATGGACCCCCTCAACAGCTTTGGATTCTCACCCCTCATCTGCATCAATTATCTGAGGGGCCTGTGGTCTGTCTGAACCTGGAAGTGAGTCCCAAACAGGTAAGGTCTTAGCTTCTTCAGCGCCCAGACCACAGCAAATGCTTCTCGCTCTATCGCACTCCACCTCTGTTCCCTGGGAAGTAACCTCCTACTAATGAAGGCTACAGGTAAGTCTCGTCCCTCTTCATTCACCTGAGCTAGAACAGCCCCCACGCCATGCTCTGAAGCGTCCGTCTGGACAACAAATTCTTTAGAAAAGTCGGGTGCCTGGAGTATGGTGCTGTACACATTGCAGTTTTCAGGGTGTCAAAGGCTGTCTGACAGGCGTCAGTCCAGATCACATTTCGTGGCTGCTTCCTGGAAGTCAGCGAAGTCAAGGGGTGCACAATGTTACCATAATCCTTGACAAACCTCCTGTAGTAACCCGTGAGACCTAAGAAGGCTCTCACCTGAGTTTGGGTTTTGGGCGGTGCCCAAGCCAGGATGGCATCTATCTTGGGTTGTAGGGGGGCCACCTTGCCACTCCCTACTTGGTGCCCTAAGTACACCACTGAACCCTGCCCAATCTGGCACTTACTGGCTTTGATTGTGAGGCCTGATCTGCGCAGGGCAAACAACACATCCTGGAGGTGGCGCAAGTGTTCCTCCCAGCTGGCGCTGAACACTGCGATGTCGTCCAGGTAGGCGGCACTGAAATCCTACAGCCCAGCCAATACCTGGTTGACCAACCTCTGGAAGGTGGCAGGGGCATTCTTCATCCCAAAGGGCATAACCTGGAACTGGTAGAGCCCATCTGGTGTGGAGAATGCTGACCTCTCCTTTGCCCCATCATTTAAGGCGATCTGCCAGTACCCAGACGTTAGATCAAACGTACTAAGGTACCGGGCAGCCCCTAACCGATTTATGAGCTCATCAGCTCTGGGGATGGGGTGCGCGTCAGTCTTGGTGACTCAATTGAGTCCTCGGTAATCCACACAGAACCGAAGTTCTGGTGAAGCACCAGGCGCTGCAGCCTTTGGGACCAAGACCACTGGGCTGGCCCAAGGACTGCTAGAGGACTCAACCACCCCTAAGGCAAACATCTTGGAGACCTCCTCCTTGATGTATGCTCTGACCTTGTCAGTCACCCTGTAAGCCTTGTGCTTCACAGGAGTGCTGTCCCCGGTGTCCACATCATGGACACACCACTAAGTGACACCAGGAATCAAGGAGAACAGATCGGGGAATTGTCCCAACAGTTGGCGACAATCTTGCTGCTGCTCAAGGGTCAGTGTGTCAGAGAGGACAACACCATCCACTGACCCATCTTGCTCTTTTGCATACAGGAGGTCAGGAAGAGGCTCGCTCTCTTCCTCCAGTCCAGCATCTGTAGCTAGGAGCATGCCCAATTCGGACCTTTCTAAGTGGGGCTTTAACCGGTTGACATGCAGGACCCTCAAGGGGTTCCTGGGAGATTTCAAGTCCACCAAGTAGGTGACATCGCTCTTCTTCTCCACAACCTCAAAGGGCCAGTCCACCTGTCCTTGAGTGCACAAGGTTCCACAGGGGACATGACCCAAACTTCCTGACCAGGCTGAAGATCTACCAGAGTGGCATTCCGGTCGTACCACTGCTTCATCTCTTCCTGGCTGGACTCCAGATTTGCCTGAGCAAGATCTCTGAAGCGCCTAGTCTGGTTCCTAAAGGCCAGCATGTAACTGTATACATCCTGGGGAGGTTTCCTGGGAGATTGCTCCCAGCCTTCTTTGACCAGACTCAAAGGTCCTCTTACCGGGTGTCCATACAAAAGCTCAAAGGGGCTGAACCCTAGAGACTTCTGTGGCACCTCACGGTAAGCAAACAGCAGGCATGGCAAGAGGACGTCCCATTTACGCCTCATTGGTTCTTCTAGACCCATGATCATGCTTTTAAGGGTCCGGTTGAATCTCTCAACCAGCCCATTACCTTGAGGGTGGTAAGGAGTGTAAACTTGTAGGTTACCCCACACTCCTTCCACAGAGACTTCATATAATTGGAAATGAAGTTGGTGCCCCGGTCTGACACCACCTCTCTGGGGAACCCCATTCGGGAAAAAACACCCATCAGTGCCCGTCCCACCAAGGGGGCCGTCACTGTTCTGAGAGGGATGGCTTCCGGGTACCATGTGACATGGTCAACCAAGACCAGGATGAACCTGTTGCCCAGGGCTGTCTTGGGGTCCAGGGGCCCAACAATGTCAATCCCCACCCGGTCAAAGGGGGTACTGACGACGGGAAAAGGTTGGAGGGGAGCCTTCTGCTTCCTTCTGCTTTTCCCACTTGCCCGGCAAGTTTGACAGGTTTTACAATGGATATCTGTATCCCTTCTCATCTGAGGCCAATAAAAATGGGTGACAAGCCTGTCATAGGTCTTGTCCTGCCCCAGATGTCCAGCTAACGGAACGTCATGAGCCAACCCAGTAGGAAGGCTCTGAAGCGCTGGGGTACCACCAGCACACGGGCTGACCCAGGCTCAGCAGCCTTAGGCTCGCTATACAGGAGGTCGTTCTCCCAGTAGACAAAATGTGATCCTGACTGATCACCTGCGGTTTGGGCTGAGGCCTGCTGCCTCATACCCACAAGAGAAGGGCAGGCTTTCTGTTCTGCACAAAATTCTTCCCTGGAGGGACCACCATCCTGCTGCCAGTGGGTCAGCTCTGGCAGGTCTCCCAGTTCAGCAACTTGTTCCCCTGTGGGCGCCAGGGCATCCCCCTCAGGGTCTGCCTCTTCCTGGACCACGGGAACTATGGGAGATGGTTCCCGCGCCTCCTGCCTCTTCTCTTCACAGCTGGGTCCTGGGCCATACTTTCAGGCTCCGGGACCCCATCAACACCCTTACTTGCTGTCATCGATCGAGTGGTTGCACACACCGACTCTGGCACACCCAACATTTTCAAATGTGTCTCTCGCTCCACCTTAGCCCAAGGGGAGTCTTCCAAATCATTGCCCAGGAGACAATCAACAGGCATGGCGGGCCTTACAGCAACTTGAAGAGTACCTGAAACTTCCCCCCATTCAAAGGGAACCTGAGCTATCTCACACTCTTTCTGGGAGTTGTCAGCAGCTATCACAGGGTAGAATGCGTGGGGAACCACCTGCTCTCTGGACACCAAGTGACACTTGACAGCTGTCACACTTGCTCCGGTGTCTCTGAGAGCTTCCACTCTATGGCCATTAATGGTTACCCACTGCCTATATTTATTAGTGTTACTAGGCAGAGGGACCCTGATGCAGAGGTCTGGCCCGGGACCCGGGTTCAATTCCCCGCCTCGGCGGGTCTTGGGCTCAAAATTCCACGGACCTGATAATTCTCGCCTCGGTGCCTATTCCAATCATGGAGTCCCACTCTGCAACTCTGGGCAATAGCTTGCTTAATCTCCACAACGGCCCCCATAACGCTAAGGATGCCTGGCCTCAACCTTGGGGGTGCCCAGGAGTGGACGCCTCACAGGAAAAGCCAGGACAGGTTCCACAGCGGTATTCGTACAAGCGCCTTGAGACCCTTGCGGGTGAGTAGTGCACTATACAAGTATCAATTTAATTTTTTTAACCTTTTTACAGAGGGGGTGGAGGGACCATTTCCATGTCTCCTAAAGAGACCAGGGCCATTTCTGCGGGACCCCTCCCACCAGGGGCAACCATCTCCTCCCCTCCCAGGGCTACACTCGCCAACTGACGGGGGGTGCACATGGTGGTGCATTAGAGTCCCTCATGGGACACTGGTGATCATAATAACGATGTCCCACCTGCTTACAAACAAAGCAGGTCATTGGACCATTATGAACAGGTTTACCTGTCGGGCCCCTGGCTTCTTCACAGGGGAAGGCTGGGAACCCTTCTCTTGGTTCCCTTGGGGATTACTTTGGGGCCCTTTCTGGAACTCCCTCTGTTTACCCTTGTCCCCCCCACTCTTCTGCTGGGGACCCTGCCCACCTTTGGCAGAGTCTCCCACTGGACCCTTGTGGACCCTGGTACTGACGCAGCGGTCCACCTCCTCAGCAAGTTTTCTAGGGTTAGATATCTTGCTATCAATAAGGTGCTGGCGCAGCTCGGGAAAACAGTTATTAGACAAGTGCTCACAAGCAAACAAATCATAAAGAGCTTCATAACTTTCCACTTTGCTGCCCTTTACCCAACCATCCATGGCTCTGCAAAAAAATGACACATATTCAACCCACGTAGTACCAGGCAATTTCTTACATTCTCTAAAGGTTTGTCTGTACTTTTCTGGGTTTAGGCCTTGCTTAACATTAACGCATCTTTCATATGAGCATAAGACATCCTATCCTCAACAGGCATGTCCAACAGGGTATTTCTCCCCTCATTCACAAAGCAACCCCACAACCCGGCTCCCCAATCCTTCTCAGGGACCCGGATGGCCAACAATGCTAACTCATACGCTTTAAACCATTGGCCAATATCTTCATTCTTATGAAAACCTTTTATCACATATTTGGGAAAATAAAACCTACTTTCTGCAGGCACAGATGGGATTCTGCCACCAGAGGGATTCAGCTCTAAACTCTTCGCTTTAAGCTCATCTCCCTCGCCATTTTCTCACGTTCAAAAGCTAACTTTTCTCTTTCGAACTCCAATCTTTTGATCTCCATATCAGCATCTCTCCTGCCTCTTACATTTTCTAACTCCAACTGCCCTTCTATCTTAAGTTTTGCCATTTCCATGTTGTATGCTCGCTCCTTCACCCTTTCTTCTCTTTCTTCAGGGGAAAGACCTTTAGAGGAAACACTGCTACCGGGAGAGGACGCAGGCCCATTCACTGGCACCTCCTCATCCCCTTCCGCTGGGGGTACCACCACCGCATCAGAGGGATTTCTGGCCTCTAACCAGGCTTCCAAGGCTTTCATATATTCCCCTTTCTTGGAGATGCCTGGGGTAGGAACTTAAACTGCTTGCAAAAGGATTTCAGCTCCTGTACCCTGTAGTCATTTATCTTTGCCCTATCAAATCCCTCCACAACAACAGCAGGGGTAGTGACTCCGGCATCACTCATGGTCAAAACTGGCAGTGTTCGAAAATCAAGCTCCAGGAAAGCGGAGAACAAAAATAGAAATTCCTACCAAAAATAGATTGTGGCTGCGCTATGGTCTGCTTTCACTATGTAGCGCACACTAATCACTGCACATGGGTCATAAATGCAAAGTTCAAATCCCACCGCTGACCCACCAATGTTAGACTTGGCTGTCTCTAGTTGGCCGAGGTATACACTTCAGACAAATAGGGGCTCACCTCCTCTAGTCAGGGCAAGGGGATCACACACTTAGATAATCCCTGCTCACCCCCTTGGTAGCTTGGCAAAGCAGACAGGCTTATCTCAGAGGCAGTGCGTTAAGCATTTATGACCACATACAGTAATAAAGTGAATACACTGCAAATGGACATGACACAGTAATATTATAAAAATAAGGATTTTTTATATAAGGTTTAGCACAAGACCAAATAACGTCAAAAATATACCACAATCCGAATAAATACTCTTGGAAGGAAAAATAATAGTTCAAGTGTAGTTTCTTCTTAGCAAAAAGTCTTTACTAACAAAAGCAACTCTTCTTCTTTAAATCACAGTTCTTGGCAACAATGTAACCCCCACGGGAGTCACACGACGTCGAGGCAAAGTTAATCCAAAGGTTCGGCATCGACCGCGAGGAGCGCTACGTGGAGCCCGGAGTAACACGGACCCCCACAACACAGTACCTTGGAAAAGCGAAGCACACGATGATCAGTGGCGTTGAAATGTCCGGCATCGCGTCTTCGGCGTCGATCGGGCCTCGGAGTCAGGGCGATCTGCAGCGGCGTCGACAGATGTCAGGCAGGAGCAGCGCTCCCGAGGCGAAGCAGGATACGGCTTCGTCGTCGATGTCGATGATGATGTTGCACGAGTGAGCAGCGCTCACGGCGTCGAGAGGGCTCGGGGTCGATGCGATCAGCGGCGGTGTCGACACGGGGTCACTAGGAGCTGGAGCCGAACTCGCTACTCACTGGCGTCGCTACTGGCGTCGATCGGCCCGGCGGCCGGCGTCGAGGAAGCGGGACACTGGAGCCGTTACTCACGATGTCGAGCTGGATTCGTCGGCGTCGAGATTGCTGGATTCCTCAGAGGTGCTGGATTTTCAGGTTCCAGCAACAAGCACTTTTAGCAAATAAATGAAGTCCTTTGGCCCTGTGACTTCAAAAGGAGGCTGGCACTCTTCCAACCCTTGGAGATTTTCTTTAGCAAAGTTTGAGAGTACACACACAGTTCCTCTCTCCTGGTTCCTTGGCAAAAATAAAGAAGCAACTGCAGGATTCCCCCCAGCAAACAGCACACTGGCAGAAGGGGTAGGCAAGTCCTTGGATCAGCAGGCTTATTGTCCTTGGTTCAGGGTTCCTTGTCAGAAGTGATCTAAATTCTTGGTTCAGGGGTCCTTCTCTTATACCCCTTTTTGGCTTTGATCCCTTTGTCCATGCAGGGGAATTTCCCCCCCCCATCCTGGGTTTGTTGTGGGTGTTGCCAGGCCGAGGCACCTGGCCTATTCACTGTGCAGGGCAGAGTCTTCAGCCGCCCAGCAGGAAGGGGAGCCAGCATTGTCACTGGCAGGGGCAGGGCCATCAGTCGCCCGGTAGGAGGTGGTGCCAGGATTGTCCCTGGCAGGCACAGAGCCATCAGTCGCCTGGCAGGAGGTGGAGCCAGTATTGTGTTAGGCAGGGCAGGCTATCAGGAGCTATTCTTCCCCCACTCTCAATGCAAATGCCCCACTCATCCCACACTGACTCATTCAGACCACTGGAGCCACCCAGCTCCTGTCACACACACACCAAACCAGCAGAAACCGGTAATAGTTAGACAAGAAAATAGCCACTTTCTAAAAGTGCTATTTTCAAACCCAGAGTCCAAAAACTATCCACCCAAACGGATGCGTTATTAAACCCTGAGTTCAGGGATACCAAACTCGACATTGTACCATGCTCCCCGAGCCAACTAGGATTATAGCGCTTAATAACCCTGGCAGCCCATTCTAACTTATGGAGAGCAGGTGACCTTACAATAGTGAAAAACAAATATGGCTGTAATTCACTATTAGGACATGCCAACCTAGTCAGGCTTGTCCTACCTTATGCTTACAATGCACCCTGCCCTTGGGCCTACCATAGGGGTGACTAACATGAAGTTAAGGGAAGGTTTAGGAACTGGCAAGTAGGTGTACTTGCGCAGTCTGCGTGACAGTACCAGACTGCACGTAGGTCTAGCAATGGCAGACCTTTAGACATACTTTTACTAGGCCACTCTTGTGGGTGGCACAACATGTGCTGCAAGCCCACGAGCAGCATTTGTATTTACAAGCCCTGGCACTCCTGGTGCACTAGACTAGGGACTGACAGTAAACCAAATAAGCCAAACATGGAATTAAATCAATACAGCAATTTTACATAGGGAGCACTTAAACTGTGGCCCTGATCAGCAGTGGCACAGTGCCCAAAGTAATATACCAGCAAAAACATTGTAAACAGAGGAGGCAAACAGAAAAAAAATGGAGAGACTCAGGCCAATGATGTCAGGTCTAACAAGGACCACCAAACATGAGTGCAAGGGATAGTTGGCTAGCCTTCTGTGTGAGCTACAGTTACATAACAAGCTCCAGAGCCCTTGAAATCCATACCTCATCTCTGCTGGACTGAGTGTTAATCCCCACCGCACCAAATGGTGTCGTCAGGTCTTGCACTCTTGAAAGTGGTATTAGAGGTCCTGCTTCTACCTAGCCCTAAACGTGAGACTTCTAAGAAGTTCCACTGAAAGTACTAGAAGAACTGATAGAAGACTAGGTGCTACCTGACAGTGGATCCACCCAAGGTGAATTGCCAGTTGGTCTGACTGTGCAGTAGCTCCTGCTATGTTATTCTATGCAGCAGCAAATCCTGCTCACCAGGACCTCTCAGTGATAGTGTCTGGCAACATGGAGCCCTCTTCTGCTACAGATTGTAGCTCTGTCACGCTGGATGTTTCGGTCTTCCAAAATGTTGGCTAAGTCTGAAGGTAAACATTTTCCCTGGGCTCGATGGTGACCAGCTCCCAATTGATGACAACTGTAGGAAGCTGGCTCTGTATATATTATACGAAAGAGAGGTATAGTGTGCACAGAGTCCAGTGGATTCCCAAAGGTAGGCAGAGGTAAAAGTAGATAGTACCTTACTCTCTATTTGCGGTTGTGTTGTCGAGCAGTAAGGCCTTATCAGAGGTTAGTGTTAAGCAGGGGCGGTGGGTGACATTTCAAAGTGGTGGGCACCAAGTGATTTGCATACAGCACCATAGCGAGCGAGCACAGCGAGCGAGCCCGAACCCCAAAAGGCGGGTTTGGGGGGGTTACCCCCCCCCCCCAGAAAAGTTTGAAAAAAAAGAAGAAAAATCGTGCATTTTCAAGCAAATTTGAGAAAGCAGGAAGGTTAATAAAGCAATTGTGAGAGTGCAGTTATTACATTAATAGATGGCATAACATAGGTAGCTGCTTATTCAGTATAACCACAGAGCTTCATTCATTATAGTCCTATTACGCTCAGGTGCTGAATTCAGACTATAAGACTTTCATGAAAATCTCAGCTCTAAGAGTAGAAGAAGTTGCACAGCAGTTGGGAAACAGCCTCCACAAAGCATTAGGAAATGAGAGGCAATTACTTGAAAGCAAACTGAAAGCAATGCATCAAGTAGTAACTTAAAGCAATGCATCCAGCAAAACAGTGCATGCAGTCAACCATACAAAAGTAAACTAAAGCAAGTGTGAACCTGTGAACCTTCACTTTGAAAGCAGGGTGCTAGTCAACAGGCCATTCACATACATTTAAACTGAAGAAGAGTACACCTCAGCATGCAGGCACCAACACAAAAGCACCAAGCAAGTCAAACAGTTTAATAAAAGAAACATGAAAGCAATACATCCAGCAAACTAGACAGTGACTCAAAAAGTAAACTGAAGCAAGTGAACACTGAAAGGAATGCACAGTCATAAGTCAGACATTCACATAAAAGCAACTTACCAAGACACCCAATCAATTACATGGGAAAAACTTGAGCCAATGCACCCAGAAAACCAGACCAGCACACCAAAGCATCCCACCCCTGATTGGATGGCAGCTGTGCTCTTAGGGTCACCCCTCAGTTTTTTGGCAGGGTTGAGCACCCCCCAGTTTTATGCCCTCAGCGTCTGAAGGGGAGACAGGCAAAAGGGGTCATAATGGGACATCAGGCACAGCCACTTTGTAATCGAGGTCACCCACCCAGCTCAAGACTGAGTTACAGGCTGATCTTAAATCTTTAAACAACCACAAGGGTCTCCAGCTAGTTGGTTATTGAGCCAAGTCCTCAGCTCACTGGGGGTCTTTACATCGCGCCTGAGATGACATGACAATGTCCCTTAATCCGGAGCAACTGTGGGGACTGGTCTGGGTCTGGATCTGACTTGGTACGAGCAGGATACAAAAAGTAATGGGTAGGTGGTAACCCACTTCAAATGAAGGAGCTGTAAGGAACCTAAGCGCACTGGTGTTGATACCACTAACAGGGCAGCTCTAGCTTTCTCAGGGTGGGTGTCAGCTGTGTGATGAAACCAGCATGTGAAACAGTTACCTCAAACAAACTAAAACCAATGCACTCATCAAGACAAGGAGTTACATGAAATCAAATAGAAAACCACCATCAAGCCAGGTAGTCACCTAAAGGTAAATTGAAGTGACTGCACACTATGGGAAGTGCACTTCACCAGCCAGCCTATTACACTAAAGGAAAATAAAAGCAATGCTCCCAGTAAACAAGACAACATAAATTGAAAATGTTTCCCCGCAGGACCAACAGTCACAAAAAGTAAAGAAACAGAACGAAGTCAAAGGCACTCCAAGAATCCAGGAGAGTGGTCTGGTGGACTGTTCATGAAGGCTGAACCTGGTTCCCCAGAACGGAATTCGGCAGCTCTGGCGTAGTGCCACATCCCCCAATGAACACCATACTATCCCAATGAGACACCCACACTGCCTTCAGCTACAACCCAGTTGTGCCCTGCTACATATACCTGGATGCGGCTCAATTCAAATTATGCACAAGAGTGATATGCTGCCTGGAAGAAAAGTACCTTCCTGGAAAAAGAAAACCCTCATATGGATGCAAGATTAAGTAAAGCATATGAAATGTAAGTAGAACAGCATTGCTACCTTAACACTTTTATACTTATTATTCAGAAATCAAGAGTGTTTTTTACTGAAACTTTAAGCACCACTACACATCCCTGGAGGGACCAGTATCATGCTATACTATGATATGCTTATATCCTGTGAACCGTGAGCAGTATGGTTTAAAAAGACTACATTACTCAACACAGAGCCACTGCTTGTTTTTCTTTTTTTTTCTTGTTTCATTATTTTTTCACCCTTCCACTCCCTTATTGTTTCGAGGTCTCAGTTACTTTTCTTTTGTCTTCCACATGATAAATGCGCCTTCCTTCCCACGATTTCCAATCTTTCCCATCCCCTCCTGTGATTTAACCTCTCAGTTCCCAGGTCACCCAATAACCTGAAAAGTGGAACTGGGCCCCAGGACATGTATTAAATAGCCCCACATCCTCCACTGTCTCTCATACTCAGGTACTTATGAAGTATTTGGTGACCTAAACATGGCCACCAAGATGGACATTAGCCATGTTGAAGTCAAGGGTGCACATGGGTCAACAACAGACCAATTTGGTTGGCTGAAAGCCCCAATAGGTAAGTATATTGTATACAATTTTAGGAAAATCAAAATGTCTTGGCTACCACAAGACCTAAAAATATCCTTGTCAAAGTAAAATTGTGGACCGCTGTTCCTGAGTCTCTGAGAAAGTGTACCTCATTTCTTTAATTTCAGAAAAAGCTGAAGACATGGTTATTTTAAACAGCGGCTATGTTACCTTAGCTTATTGATTAGCGCTGTGAAACCTTATGTGGGTAGCTGCTGCGCTTTATAAGATTATAAATAAATAAATTGTCTAATGTTGGACATTGGCAACAGTTTCTGTATTTCTCCAGCCAAGTCACAGAAATTGTTTAACCACAGAAATGCAATGCAACACTTGGGACTGATTAGTCAACCTATTTGATGACTGAAGTTGAGCAGAAACTCACTGACATAAGAGTCACGACTTTTTTGTGCATTTTCAAACACATCTAAAATAAGGCTAACAATTGTTGCAAAATTTCTAAATCTGAGTTTGTGCATTAGATTTAATTCAGTTTAGTGAAATAATTTTTCCAGATTGAAAGCGTGGATAGATATTGGTGATACATTTAGATTCATTTTTTCAGTGTGGGGTGCTATTATCCAAATTCTGCTCTATTCTGTATGCCCTTCACTTTTCAGAAGTATAAAACGCATTCGTAGATCCGTTTGAGACCCACTCAAGGAAGTCTCTATGGACTAATTGGTGCATCTTAGGAGGCCGCGCAGTATGTATGTGGGCACTGTCCTTGTTTTCCGAAGATAAATAAAATATAAAGGAAGTAAATGAACACACCCACTTCCCTTTGGGATATAACATCATTAAGACCATGACAGTGCAATCATTTGGCATCTCTAGAAAAGGGAGTAGCATGTATGCTCCTGGAATACCTTTACCTTTTTTAAGGTGACTCATGTTTGATATACCTCTTAAAAGAAATATGATTTGTATAAGCAGAAGAAGACAACCAATGTTTATTTATTTTTCAGAACTTGGTTGACATATTCCATGTCACCAGAAGTTATATAATGCCGTCCTAATAAGTTAGCAACATAATTTTGTGCAGAAAATGCTCATGAAAATTTGTGCAATAGAAAATTTACCGGCCCCAAACATTATGAGTCAATTCAGCCATTTAATATTCCAAGTTTGGCAAATAAGTACCATTGGGTTAATAATAGTTCCCACCTTTGTTAGGGATCCTAAAGATGATACTTATGTCTATATGAATACAATGTTCTCATTGATATTCAGCATGTTAATATCCAGTGAAGATTGCATCGTATTAATATTGAAAGTAAGAAGTCATTTCTTAAATGCTTTTTTTGGAGTCCTACCAGAGATGCCTCGTAATGTGCTTACGCATTTCCTAATTACTTAAGCTCTCTATTCTCAGTATTTCGGAAGGATTTGGCTTGTGCAGGCCCATTATTAGCAGTGATCTTTCAGGTAGCTGCGATCAGATATGCTAGATGTTCTGATATTCATGATGAAGATGAGAATGTGGTGCCCTGTGCTTGGTGGAAGCGCAGACTAGGAGTGTTTTTGCATAGTGAAATAGTTGTTAAGGTCCAATAGGCAGTGACTGTTATGTTGAAGTAAGATGACCACGATATGGGCAGCGAGCTGACCTTACAATAGTAGATGTTAATTTTGAGTCTTGAGTTGACGCCACTGCTGATCTCATTTTACAGGAGTAGAAGCACAATATAGTTTCCACAGGGAACAATGTTTTACTTGGAAACTAGGAGGAAGCTTTTTGTACAGTAGTGTACTCTGAAGCCACACTGTGTTTGTGTTACCCTTTTGCACTATCTTCCTAACTGCACTTACTTGCCGGTGGGACTACCGCCGTGAACACCACAGTTAATGAAAGAATGAAAACAGTGACCATGTTGAAGTGTCAAAATCTAATAAAACACACGCAATTCTGATTGATCTTATTGTTATAAAGATGAAAACAAAACCTGAATCAGAAAGGTCAGTTAGATAACCAGATTAAAGTTCAATACTAGTACGCTTATTCACTGCTTATTGTTAGCATCACACACCATAACTCGTGCTCCCCAACATACTTGAAAAAGCAATTTATCAATTGATCCAAATCAGAAACAAAGAGATAACACGAGAACAGCTAGATGGGCTGCATGAGGTATGGCGGGGATTATTTGCATTGCAACTATAATTAGCACAATTCTGTGGTTTTTGTCTTGAGGCTAGAACAATATCTCAGTTTTCGACCGTAGTTTGCTGCAAATTTGGAAAGCGTATTAGATTCTCTTTGAATTCAGATTAGCATAATTGCTTTGTTCTGCTTCCCAAGCCATATTAACAACAAATTGAACAAATTAAACAGCTCATAAAGACAACAGGTTAGGCAATTACGTACCTTTTAATGTGTTCTTTACAATGGAAATATGGAACCAGAATCGGCCACCGCCAATGACCAGTCCTCCTTGGCTTGCTGCTCCTGAGACGAATGCCGGGCCACCCCCACGCGTGGCATCCAATGGGATGGCGCTGCATGCAGCGCCAGGATTGGCTAGGGGGTCACATTTGCTGCTCGCCCTGTCACCCTTAGGAAACCCGGGCTGTGGCAGGCGAACAGCACGGTGAAGCACCCCTGGGTCCCACTGGGGAACTTACAGTGCGCATGCTTGAGAAAGTTGCCAACTTTCTTAAGCATGCGCACTGTAAGTTCCCCAGCGGGACTGCGCACTACGGTCTGCTGCAGCCTGAGTGTGTGGACTGTCACTCAAGCTGCAGCAGGCCACCCCCCCTGCGCCATTCAGCGCAATGTATTTTAAGATACGGCCGGCGGCCGCGATGCGGGTCCATGGTGGCTGGTGGGGCTCCGCCCCTACGCCCCAATGGACGCACTGCGGCTGGTGTTAAGCCTTTATTGTACACACCCAGGCAAGGAATGATTTCACACACACAAGGACTGAACTCAGATCAATTTGTTTGTATAAAAATATTATTTAGTTGTAGTTTATTTTTCTAGAACCAAGCCAGGCCTCGTACAGGTATGTATAGCAATACTTTGTAGAAATATATGCAATCAAATGACAGTACAAATGCAGTGAATCAATATACAGTTGGATTACTTTGTAATTACTTTTCATGCTCAGTCAGGTATCGCAAGATACCAGCCTGGGAAATTTCCTGTGGGAAGGAAGAACATGGTTAATGTTTCTGCAAATTTGTGTCAGTTTTTATAATGTACTCTTGAGCAAATATTTAGTATTCTGAAAGCAGAACTGGGGTTTACGGGTCCATGGGTAAGAGTAGGTTTCCCGTGTGGCAGCAAGTTGCCCCACCAGCTTCACTGAGGCGACCAGGTGCAGAGTGCCCGGTCCGTATGTTAGCCAATGGGCTAGCATGGCTGTGGGAGTGGTGGACTGCGGCAAGCAGGCCACCAAGTTGGATAAACGAGGACTCCTTGGGTTAGGGACAACACGGAAGCAAAATTGCCCACCCAAGAACTACACCACCAGTGGCACAGAGGCGGCTGGGTGTAGGATGCAGTCCTGGCTGTGGTTGCAGACATCGGTCAAGGATTCCTCTGAATCGGTCAGTGGCTGTAAGCGAATGAGATCTTCAGGAGTTGCTGCTTTTGGGCCTGCTTCGTTCGATGACGGAATCAGTCGGACAGTTGTGGCTGGTTCCTCTGGACTGCTTCGACTCAGAGTCGTTTGGAGTGTTTGTCTTCGGTTGAGGGGAGATCTTCAGTTGACGACTGCATGTTGGTTTTTAGGAGCTTGATTGTCGGGCGTCACTATGATCCAGGCTTGGATCACTGGTAGGACCTCCTTGAGAGTTTGATTCACTCCTGCTCGGGTTGTCAGGTACAGAGTGGAGGTGACCCACGCAGTTGGCCAGAGTCAATGTTGGCTTGGCTTGAGCAAGTCCGATGCTCACAGTTGACAAAAGTCCTTTTAGGATTTGAAGGCAGGGTGAGTTCTCTGGGTTTTTGAGGACTGCCGACTGCAGGACACACCAAAGTTCTTTTGGAGGAGTCTGAGGTTGGGAAAGGCCAGTAGGGCTGGGGCCAAGTCGGTAGTTGTCCTCCTCGTTGCATGGATTTTCGGTCCTTCTTTTCTTTTCTCCTATTCGGCTCTGATCTTAGGAGGCAAAGTTTGGGGTTGCCCCTAACTACTAAATTTTGGGGTGTTACTGGTAGGGACAGGTCGGGCCAATGGACCCATTCCTTGGGGTGGGTACAACCTCTGTTGTGCCACCCTCCAGTGAGAGTGGGATCCAGGCCTCTTTCTGGTTGGTTGGGTCCCCCCCATCTGCAAGATGGCGGTCACTTAAAGTTGTGCTTCACCTCGCCTCCACAGAGGGGTGGCATTGGCAAAGGTGGTCACACCTCTGTTCCTGTCTTGGTTTTCCCACCAAATCTCCCGCAAAGAGTGGGGGTCAGAACCGATGGGGGCCATTTGCTGAAAGCAGCAAATGGCTGGGGTAGCCCACCAAAGGCGGCAGGCCTTTGAAGATTCCCCTTAGTGGACCCAGCCGTTCTTTGGGGTAGAAGGCTTGGTACCTTGCCCCAGGATGGCTTTGTTTCAGGACACAGAGAGTTGTAGGCTCTTGCACCAGGGGTCCAGAAACATGTCTGGTGGTGGCAGCTGGCAAACAGCCACTCAGCCAGAACACTAGAGTAAGGTTGTTTTTAGGGGCCACCTCTAAGATGCCTTCTGAGTGCATTTCTCATTAAATCCTACACTGGCATCAGTATGGGTTTAATGTGCTGAGAACTTCCCAATTTTCAGTAAGGCCATTATGGCGCTGTGGAGTTCGTAATGACGACCTCCCATACCATATACACTTAATGGCATTACTGCACTTACAATGCCCAAGAATGGACTTGGACACTGTAGGGGTACAGGGCTCATGAACACGTACCCTTACCACTGGCAGAGTGCACCCAGCTAGAGGGGTGGCTTGCCTGGGCCGTGGTTTGTAGGCATGGCTCACAGGGATGTGGGCCATGCCAACTCTTCACTTTTGCTCTGCACCAAAACATGCAGCCTGCAATGGCAGTGTCAGAGTGTAAAGGCACAGGGCCTCTACATTTGGCACAATAAGTGCTGCAGCCCTCAGAGGCTTTCCCTGATCACAGTGCCCTTGGTACCTTGAGTGCCTTTTACAAGGGACCCACATGTGGCCAGAGAGCTGTCAATTGGGTTTAGTGACATTATATTTAAGGGAAAGAACATAGGCCCTGGTTATCTGTATAAGTTATCAATGGAGGAACAGGTGAAGACGTAGTCAGGCACCTGTTTCGGAACAATGCAGATGCTTAGAAAGCTCTTCCCTTGAATTCCACTTTCGGCCAGAAAAACCCTCTTTCAGTCGCTCTTGGTTAGTCGACTGGATTATTGCAACTCTCTGCTGGTTGGAATAAGGGAAGACTTATTATCAAAACTACAGGTGGTGCAAAACACAGCGGCCCGCCTCGCCCTCAACAAACCGACGCGCACCCCTTCTTTACCTCTCCTACGCCAACTACATTGCCTTCCTATTCAGAAATGAGCCATTTTCAAGCTGCTATGTATGGTCTTCAAGTCTCTGCAGGGGAATGGCCCAGCCTATTTGAAAAGAAACTGGCCCTGTATCGACCCGTGCGTCAGTTAAGATCCAGTAATCGCAATCTGCTTTGCACGCAGAGAATAAACAAGGTTAAAATGGGTGGTTGAGCTTTTTCTCATCTAGCCCCCAGCCACTGGAAAAGTCTCCCTGAGGAGATCTGGGCCTGTTCCGATCTGTCTCGATTTAGGAAAATGGTCAAGAAATGGATGTTTTAGAATTATTCTGCTCATTAGTGTTCTCTTCTCTGGCGCCGGGAGATCCCCTGGGGATGATTCCCTGCGCCCTAAAAATGAGTATAATAATAATAATAATCAGGTGGCAGGAACCCAGTGCGCACTCGGTCAAAGCATATCAAAATTGGCAAAAAAAGGGGGAGGGGCAACCATGCAAAACGAGGGCACTTTCCTACAACGACAAACATCTTGCTTCTTCTGCTCAGAGCTTTTTCCTGCCATTGTCAATGGCTTTATCGAGACTTTGTCCAGTGCTCCCTGGTGTTGACAACTCCTCTTTGTATGCAGCCTGCTGCCTTGCCCCGGTGAACTCTACCTTCTCCTGGACTTTTTCTTCAAAATGTAATCTCAGTCTGAAGTTCAGCCAAACCCAGGCCTAATCCACCTTGAGTATCTGACTTGTGCTCCATTGTGGTCAACCTTAACTTTTGACTTTGTCCCGGTCTCAGGCAACCAGAAACGCGTTGTTGGCATGTTGGTCTTTTAGGTGCTAGATTTCACTGAAATCTTAAATAGAATCTGGTTGTATTGATAGGTTTTTTTTTTATTTTAAACAGTTTTTATTTGTCAAAATAGCACAGGTAATGCAGGTACAGGTAATGCAGACCTCTGAATCCCAGAGACAGCTGCCACATGTAAAATACAAAAAATTGACTTTGACCTTTTTGCATATTTAAGGACAGGAGAACATGAAATACAAATAAAATCAATTCCTGCAAACAACCAACTTCCCCAGCCCCCAGCGCACCGTCTCTATATTCCGGAACAACATATTACTGACCCAGGCTGCCATCAATTTACATAAGAGCTCAACAATCACAATACCATTTTCTACTGAGGATTTGCAAGCCACACATAAAGGAGTGCAAGGAACGGGAGAGGCCAATGGTCTCGACTCTGGCCCCCCCCCCGTGGCGGCTCCAGCTCCATCCCTCGATAATGTGCCCAGCGCCTCCAGATCTTATAGTGCTTCCTAGGGCACCCTCTAGCCTCAAAAATGGGGAGCTCAAGGCCCACACAAAAGTCCAGACCATTATTTCAAATCGAGACTGAGGGGGCAACAACTGCCTTCCTCTAGCTATATCTCTCTTCGCTAAGGTAAAGCCCAGGAGCACGAGATGTCACTTTTAGATGTTGCCCCCAAAGCCTTCCATCACATGAAGGAGAACAAGCTTCGGTGAGTGAGGAAGCTCCACCACCGAACTTCAGAGAGGCAGGCCAGTACCCCCCTCCAGAAGCGTGCTTGCGCTGTGCAGTGACATATAGTATGTATCAAGATCCACTCTTCATGCCTGCAGCGAAGACACACCGGGGAAGCCACCAAGCCTGCCCTCCCGAGCCTAATTCTGTTAAAATAAACCCGGTGGAGGTATTTAAATTGAATAAGCCGCATGCGCACTGCAATAGCCGCCCCACACAGGGGAAGCCAAAGCTTCTGTCCAGTCCTCTTCTTCCATCTGGCCCACATCACCCTCCCAGGCCTCCCACAGACGCTGCAAAGAGGGGGAACTGTGCGTAACCAGGGACTGATAGATTTTGGAGATCTTAATGTCTAGGAGGTCCCCCATAAAAACCTTAGCCGGGCTAAACTCCAGCAGCAAGTCGAGTCCCTCAAAGCTGGGAGCAAAAGCATGCCGAAATTGTAAATATTTAAAGAATTGAAAGCCGTCTAGATGTCTTGAAAGGATTTCAACACCATGCCCATCTTCCGCAATGCCTGCCTCCAGATCTGAAAAACAATCTACGTGACAGGCAGAAGGAGACGCTTCAACGGAGCAGAGTAAAGAATAGCGTGTAGGAACTGGTCCCCCATGCAGCGCCGCACCACGGTGTATGCTGGGTCTGCCCTAACTCCATATCACCAAATATTGTAGGTTGCCAGTCCCCCGCTATATGTAGATAGGAAGCACGTCCAGACCGCCACCCTCTCCGCCCCACCCTCCCAAAGGAACAGTCCCTGAATGTAATTCACCAGGCGGAACCACCATGGGGATATCGGCTAGGGATGATTTTGTAATTGATACAGTACTCGCAGGAGTGACACCATCTGAAAGATGGCTGACCGGCCGTAGATGGACAGGGGTATGTGGGACCGGGTTTTAATGTCCTCATGCACCCGCTCCCATACAGGTGCAAGATTATGTTCCCAGGCCGTGGTGGGAGAATCGGACAAATACATCACCAAATATTTCATGCCTCCTTGTACCACCTGTACAGACGATGCCCAAGAACCAAGCTCGCCCGACCTCCCAACACCCACTGGGTGGACTTCCGAGGGTTTATATATAAACCAGATGTTTCCCCGAAGATCTGCATAATACGCAACAGCAGAGGGCCCGCTCGTTCCAGGTTGGTAAGAAAGAACAAAACATCGTCAGCATAAAAGGCGATCGGACAGTCCATGCGCCCATTCAAACGCGGACACCTGAACGTCCATCCAAACCCAAGCAGCCAAGGGTTCCATTGCTAAAGCGAAAAGATATGGGGCCAATGGACACCCCTGCCTGGTGCCCCGCCCAATAGAGAATGCAGAAGAAACTAAGCCTGAGATAGGGTGATACGGGGCATGGTGCTCCGGCAGACTACCAGGCTCATGAAAAACGACTATCTCCGCATATTTCCAGTCGCTGGGCAGACACCCCCAGTCCCTGGCCTCCTCCACCACCCTGCGGTAGTGGGGTCCCAGCTGCAAAAAATATATTTTTTTTAAATTCGCAGGGAAAGCCTTTAGGGCCTGGGGCCTTGCCAGAATTAAGATCACCCAAGGCCGTCCCAGTTGTTCTTCAGTAAGCGGGCCTTCCAATTTTTCACTAACCGCATCCGAGAGTGACGTCGGTGGGAGATCATCCAAGAAACGATCAATGACTTCCGTTGGGAGGCATTTCGTAGGGGCATATAACTGTGCATAATACTCTGCAAAACTGCATGCAATAGCCGACATGCCAGACATAGGTAGCCCATCCGACCCCACGACACCTGGAAGGGCCTGGGGGCGAATCGAACCCTGACGCAATCGGTGCAGCATTTTACTTGATTTGGTAGATCCTACTACGGGTAGTAAGCCAGGCCTGTCGAGCCTCATATAAGCGAATATGAGAATATTCCTGCTGCGCTAGCAGTAACCGATGTCGATCCAGCCGCCCACCCTCCTCCCTGCTGTGCGCCTCCAACTCAAGAACAGTAGCTTCCGCTCGAACCAGGGCCTCTTTATGCTGTCTTTGGGCCGCTGCACAAAATGAGATATCTACCCGCCGAATGGTGGGCTTCAAGGCCTCCCAAAGAGTCCCAGCCCCAAGACCGAGCCCAAGTTAATGGCCATATATTGATCAAGGGCATCTTCCATTCATTCCTTGTAGTACTCCTTCTGAAGTTTCCAGACTGATAGGCGCCATCGGAATGGCCCACAGGCTCCCCCGGCTCGTATAGTAAGTGCCACTAGAGAGTGGTCAGAAAGTCCCTGTGGCAGAATGTCCTCCACCGCCACTCTGCTGTCAAAGACCCATGGGATGAACAGATAATCTAGGCGGGGAAAGGGACCATAGACTGCCGAAAGATATATATAGCCCTGCGTATTACCATGCATCCTGCGCCAGGGGTCGACCCAATCAAGACTCATCACTAAGGAGTACTGTTTAGTAAGATGGGGGGCCTCAGATAAACATCAACCTCCATCTATCTCTGGCCACATCCATCACACTATTCCATTCCCCTCTCACCACCGCAAGCCCTCGGGTATATCTGTCCACAGGGTCAGAATCTTTTCCGCCAACCCCCATGAAAGAGGTGGGGGCATAAACGCTCCCCAGTACCAAAATCTCACCCCCTACCATGCCCTGTACAAACAAGTATCTGCCCTGCAGATCTCCCCAAGTCTTAACATGTGTGTATGCAGACCTACGGTGTATCAAAATAGCAACCCCTCTGGAACTCCTCACAAACCTGGAATGAAAGACCTGTGTAAATCCGAAGCACTGAAAGCATACTGCCTTGGTCCCCATGAGTTGGGTCTCCTGCAACAATAATACATCTGCGTAGGCTCACTTGGCTGACTTCAGAATAGCCCCCATTTGATCTTGTCTGGTGCCCCTCTGACATTCCAGCTAAGAACATGAAGAAGACTAGGGGTCTCCTGAATACTAACAGACATTCCTACTCCGTGCAGATCCAATACAGTACAATGGCAGCAGCAAGAATCTTCCACAAGATGTAACAGAGTCCAGAACACAAGTAGACAGTGCAGCAACCCCACAAACCCCCCCAAAAACACACCCCACAACTCCCCCCACCCTGTAACTCCAAAACAATGAAGTACCTGTTGTGGCAGGCAGGGTCCCACCCCTCACCCACCAACTGATCCCCACGTCACAGCCCATTGTTTGGTGGCCTCCTCTCCTTCTGTGGAGCCCCACGGAGAGACTGGCCAACCTACATGCCCCTTCGGCCTATAAACAATACTCGAATTTGTAAAGCAGCATGGCCATCCTGGTATCAGTCCAATGAGACACGTGGCCGATAAACTGATTCCTCCCGGGCCGTGGGACCTGCAGACTGTGAGCGGCGCCTGGATTTGGAGTGTCTACCCATCTTCCCCTCGGCCCGTGCTGATTCCGGGCAGGCCCACCTGAAGAGGAGTCGGATTCTCTTCCCAGGGGAGAGTGAGGACACTCCCGCACAGTTTCATATGTCCAGTGAAATACCTCCTCCGGTGTGTCAAAGAAGTGGGTGCGGAACCGGTATACTACACACAGCCTGGCCGGATAAAGTAGAGCATAAGGGAGCTTGAGTTCATGGATGCGGGCCTTGGCGGCTAGGAACGACTGCTGCCGCTGCTGCACCAACTTAGTATAGTCTGAAAAAATTAAGATGCGTGAATTATTGAACAGCAATAGCTCCTTAGCCCGGGCCTGTTTCAGGATGGTGTCCCTGTCGTGGTAATTGAGGAGCTTGGCGATGACAGGCCGGGGGGCACCCGGAATGGGGGGCTTCTGCATCAGAGTCCTGTTTGCACGGTTCACCACAAAGCAAGTCCACAGTTCCCCAGAAGGGAGCCAGCCCACGAGCCAGTCTCTAAGAAACCACTCCATATTCCCCTTTTCGCAGACCTGCAGAAAACCAACAAAGAGCAGGTTGTTGAGTTGCGCCCTCCCCTCCACGTCTTCCACTCTCAATGCTAGGCCCCGTTGGGTAGTCTCTAGTGATGATACTTTCTGCTGCAGAGTGGCGACCACATCTTCCATACCCGAGATTCTTGTCTCTGTCTCTGAAATGCGGGCTACCGCATTCCTCACGTCTTGGCATAGGAGCATTACATCAGAGCCGACCGCCCTGATCTTGGCTTCAAATGCGTCTCTGGATTGCACAATGGCGGCCATGAAGGCTGCATTATCTGGTATAGCATTTTGAGACCTTCCGGGCAGCGCCGCCGGACCCCCTGGCCCGTGAATTTATCCATGGTACTCTGTTTAGTTGAGCCACCGCCGGGCTTGTCTTTGGTCATAGTGCCCAAACACTGCCACCAACCCTGTCCAGAAAACCTCCAGGAGGTGACTATATAGCCATTCCGATGGAGGTCGGGGTCCCACTCCCGGTGTCGTCTAGGTTGAGGCAATCCACCCCTAATCCACTGGTGGTGCTACCCCAGAAGAGATCACATATGGGGGGAATGAGAGGAGGGGGGAGATGAAGGAGCGGGAGGCGCCAGCCGCTGCTGGGCCACCCGCCCAGGCAGTGCGGCGGTACTCATGTGCTGGGTGCCTGATTAGTAGAAACACCGGCTGTCCCAGGAGGGACCCTCTCTACCAGGAGCTGCCCAGGCCGGAGCTGAAGCACCAACATGGCAGTCAGCCGTCCGCATCCCGCACTCCCAATGTCTCCACCACTCAGCACTGCGACGTGAGCAGGCCGCCGACAGAATCCGCTCCCCCGGCTGGGAACCGAAGGAACACCAATGTTGCAGGGTGAGCCCCGCATCGCAAGCCCTGCACCCCCAATGTGGCCGTGGCTGCAGCCGGGCAATGCGGCAAGGAAATGCGAGCGACGCAGCGGCTGAGGATACTGCTGCGTCGCACGCAGGCCACTGCCGATCACCACACCTCCACCTGCGAACCTCCGGTGGCTCCAAAAATCAGCTCTGGGCTAGTCCTCAGCGGGAGATGTTAGCGGGGCAGCCCAGGGACCAAGTTGAAAGCTGAAGAGGCAGGATATAGTAAAGATCAATGTGAGGGTGGACGGAGCGCACTCAGCTCACATCCGCCATGCTGGCCTGCCAAGCCACGCCCCAATAGGATTTAATTTTGTTTTGGTGTTATTTTATTTATTAAAATATACCTTATTTTTCAAAATTGGGTTGGGATTTTTCTTGTGTTGTGTTTTCACTTTATTACTGTTTGCTGCATAAAAACTTTATACAGTGACTCTAAGTTTTAAAGCTTTTGCAGCAAGCTACCAGATGGCTAAGCACAGGTTAATTCAGTGACTTTTGTGGTTCATGCTGGCAATGATTCTGGTTGTTCCTTGAGTAGCATTTCATCCAACTCAAACAATAACCCTATTTCTTACAGTATTGTAACTCAGTGTTTTAAACAGACATTCTACTCTGCTTCTAGAGAAGCAGGGCGATGACCTGTTCACATTCTTACTCTAAAATATGTTCTTCATTACAGCTTGAAGCCAAGATGCTTCCTCCACTCTGTTGGAAATTGGGTTTCCGGTTGGCAGAGGTACGCACCCTGTCCAAGCAGGAACCACGGTCCCAGTCAGGGTAAGGGTTTTCAAGATTAACTCAAAATGCAGTGCTTAGACGCCATTACCTCCTCGTAAGTCTTCCTCGCCACCTGAGTTACACAATGATCTTCAGCTCCGCAACAGAACCCTCAAAGTAATTTTACGCACCAGTCCTCCCATTTCTCCTCAACATGGCCGGCCACGTTTACCCTTGACTTAGTACAAGAGGAAGCACAACCCACCCCACTTCCTGTTTTTTGTTCTGGCCTGGAGACTCTCTGAGCACGATTTTCAGGCAATTGGGGTGAGGTTATGCCTTAGCTGGCCCTAACGCCCAGGGTGGAGGCCCTGCGAAGCGGGTTCTTGTTATACCCCCCCTTTTTTTACCTTATTCTACTGGGCTTTTCGGTGAAGGCTCTGCAGAGCAAGCTTATCGTGGAGGTTGGAAGCTCTGCTACAGCGGGCTAAATCTGGGGTGTGTGGGCCATGCATCACAGCCGGTGGTTGTGGCACTGCCCCAAAACCCGCCCCTTTTTTTCATAGAAAAGTCCAGACTATCCGAGGGATTGCGACTTTTGTGGAGACTTGGAAAAGGTCTGTCTCCAACTACTGGATCCTGCGTATTGTCAGGGAGGGTTACTCGATTGTCTTCAACTCTCCACCCCCAGGATTCTTTGTCCACACTCTCTCACCATCACCTCCGCCAAAGCGGGAGGCACTTTTGGTGGGTTTTGGGGATCTTCTCTAGAAAGGGGCTATTCGTCCTGCTCCGGCCTGTAAAAGGGGTCAAGGGGTCTACTCCATTCTTTTTCTGGTAAGGAAGGTTTCCGGGGACTTCCGTCCTGTGCTGGATTTGAAAAGGGTGAACTTGTTTGTCCTTTATGTTAAGTTTAAGATGCTGTCTATGCAGGAGATCCTTCCCTTACTGGTTCAAGGGGATGTGGTTGTAGTGTAGGTCCTATAATAGGCTCTGCGCATTGGAATAATATACACTAGAGATTCGACATAGGACTGAGGTCAGTGTGTCTCTATCGAGTACATTCAACTTAATTGTGTGTGCCAGCTAACTCAGAGGTCACTAGAAACTTTCTCGAATGAACAAGAAGAGATTAGTCTCTGACAACCGCATAAACATGACAACTTTGTTTCCCTTAGAGCCGGAACAATATCTTGAGAGTCGTGGAAACAATTGATAACTATTTCACTAAGTCAATCGTGCATGCTTCGTTTCTAAAGAGTTGCATAGAAATAGAGAGGCGGGCGTTTCAATAAAAGGGGTTTATTGAACAGTCTTATTTCTCATGCAAGAGATATGAACTGCTACAATCGTTAGACAATGTGCGAAGTATAATGCGTACAGCATAAACAGTAATATAAAATAATACTGTAATAGCATTGTCTGTTGCTATGACATATATAAAAATACGTACATAAATAACACAGGCTAAAATACTCAACTGGTGCTTCTAAAATACGCCTACAACAGTGTACCTAACCTAGGTCTAGTACAGGGGACGAAGTAGGTGCTGGTTTAGCCTAGGTTTAGTTTTGCCAAGAATTGCCAAAGGTTTCATTAAGGTTCTAATCAGCTCCATACCTTAGAATGAGAGGGGTTGGTATCTCTTTCCCGGGACTCGATTTCCCAACACCCCACAAGGGGAGTCAGAAACACTGGAGCTGGATTCTCAGCAGGAGGATGACAGCGTCTAGTCAGTCTAGTTAGCTGTGAGTTGGCTTCCTTCGATACATGCTGTTGCGAGCTTTGTCGTGCAAATAGGTAGTCGAACTGCACTGAACCACACCGTGCTTTGCCATAGAAAGGGAAGGTATATTTATACCTTGAAGGTGTTTAGAAATGCTGGTATTGACGTAAAAGTCGGGCATATCAACGTCATGAATGAACCCCTAAGGAATAGATGTTCATGCATAATAAATGAGTTCTTGGAGAAATCAATATCCAGGCAAGGGGAAGTCCCTAAAGCTTAAGAGTCTGGTTTTCCAAGAAATCGTTGTGACGTAGATGAACGGATGTAAGTAGCCATGCCTATATTTGGGTAGCATGGACTATGCCTAAATATTGACTGGATTCCTATGCCTATATAAGGGCAATGTGAAATGTACCTATATAAGGGCATGAATCGGGAAATTCATACGGAATCTAAATCAATACACAACATGGTATCTTCTTTGGATCTGCTTGATGCCTACCTCCAAGTGCCCATTCACCCTGCATTCCAGCAGTTCCTCCGGTTTTGTGTGGGCCCAGAGCATTTCCGATCGCAGGCACTGCCATTTGGTTTGTCTTCTGCCCTGGTGGTCTTCATTAAAATCCTGGCTCCCTTGGTTGGGCTCATCTATAGGAGGGAATTTGGGTATTCCCGTACCTTGATGACTGGCTGATATCTGCCTCTTCTTTTTCCAATTGGACTCTTCAAGTCTAGTGTGTCTGTGAGATTCTGGAAAGGCACAGCTTTCTGATCAACCACAAAGAGTTGCATCTGATTCCCACCCAGGAGTTAGTGTTTATTAGGGGTCACTTGGATATGGTCAAGGGGCTAGTGTTTTTGCCGGCCGTGCGGAGTGCAACCTTGAGGAGGGACCTGGGTTGTCTGCTGGCCTTGAATTCTGCCCCGATGCATGAGTGGTTGAGGTTGCAGGGTTTGATGTCAGCAGCAATAAGTGTACTGCTGTGGGCTTATTTGCATCTGTACCCGTTGGTAAACCATCACCTGTCCCATTGGTCCCTTTGTTCCGCTGCTTACGATCAGCCAGTGGTAGTGTCCCCTCAGATTCAGATCGCCCTGGGTTGGTGGATGGTGGAATCCAATCTGAACAGGGGTCTTCCTTTTTAGGTGTCTTCCTCCTGGGTGGTGATGACAGATGCCAGCCAGTTGGGCTGGGGGTTGATGTTGGATTCCTGGTCTGTGCAGGGTCTCTAGGATCGCCTGCATGCTGGTTGCTAACCCAACTTCAAGGAGGAGCTGAAGGCAGTTCAGATGACTTATCTGGAGTTTGCATCAGCCGTTCAGGGGCATCATGTTCTGGTCCGGATGGACAGTCAGATGGTGATGGGTTACCTCAATCACCAGGGGGGCTGCAGGGTTTGGTCCCTGTGGCTCCGGGTTCAGGAAATTCTCACCTGGGCAGAAAGCACTGTGTTGTCTCTGATGGCAGTGTATCTCCCAGGGAGATAAAATTGTGTGGCAGATCACCTGAGCAAGGTTTTCCCCCTATGTCTTCGATTTCACTGTCTGGGGAGGTGTTCCGTGTATTGCAAACGCAGTTTGGGTGTCGGACAGTGGACTTGCTTGCGGCCAAGGGCAATGCTCAGCTACCCCACTTCTGCACGATTATTCCCTGTCCAGAGGCATGGCGGGTGGATGCGATGTCATTCAAGTGGCCAGACATCCTGCTTTACGCATTTCCGATGATCCATTTGATTGCCCAGGTTCTGTGCAAGGTATTTGTTCTGCTGATTGTGCTGGGCTGAGCTCACCGCTCGTTGTATAATCTTCTGAGGGAGCTGGCCATTCAGGAGTGTTGTGTGATTCCTAATCTTCCTTATACGCTGAGGGGTTTGTGTCTTCCTGCGGGGGTAGTGGGTTGGCTCCATCTTCAGGCCTTGATCTTGAGAGAGTGAGCCTTTTGTTCCGTGGCTAGATGAGTAAATGGTTGATTTTCTTTAGGGTTCCAGACATCTGGTGACTCTTCAATCTTATTCCCGACATTGGGGGTCCTTTTCTAGGTAGTGTGTTTCTAAAGGCCTAGAGTCTGGTTCAGTGGACCCGTCCTGGGTGTTGAATTTTCTGTTGGATAGCTTTACGTTGGGCCTAGCTCTTTCTATATTTCGGGCTCAGTAGACGGCTTTGCGGGCGTTCTGCAGTCCTCATTTGGATTGGCTGGATCCATTGGTGGCCCGGTTGATACGAAGTTGCTTTCTTCAACGTCCTAGAGTGATTTGTCCTGCCCCAGCCTGGGATCTCCCGTTGCTGTTACAGGGCCCTTCAGGTGGCTCCTTTTAAACCATTGGGTTCTGTGGACATTAAATTCTTGACCATGAAGGTGGTGATTCTGATGGCCATTGTGTCAGCTGCTCAGACTGGGGAGTTGGGGTCATTTTTGCGGTCTCCTCCTTTCTTGTGTGTCTTGCCGGATTGTGCTGTCCTTTGCCCGACCCTAAGTTCTTGCCCAAGATCCCCTCAGTTGCCAACCATTCCAGGGAGGTCATTCTACTGACTTTCTCCCCGGTGCCTGAGTCTGGGGTGGAAGCTGATCTCTCCCTTCTGGAAGTCCGGCCGGCAGTGTTGGTTTATCTGGAGCGGACTTTGGCTTTTTGCAAGTGTGATGGTCTGTCACATTTGGCCCAGTTAGATCGGGTCATAAGCCTTCTCTTTCTACCCTGAGTAGATGGATTAAGCAGACAATCCTTCTGGCCTATGGTTCTCAGTGGTCAGAGGTGCCGGCCTGGATCCAGGGTCTGTCTACCAGGGGTATTTCTGTCTCCTGGGTCTCTTTTAAGGGGGTATTTATTTTGAATATCTGTTGGGCCTCTACGTGGGCCTCTCCACACATGCTCATGTACCACTATTGTGTGGTCCTGCTTCTGGGGGTTTTGCTGAGGCTGTTCTACACGCTAGCCCTGCCTGCACTTGACTGCCACTCCTTCTGTTGGGTGTCTGTTTTTTTTTTCCTCAGTTTTGCTGTTTAGATGAAATCATGGTATTTGCCTCAGCCTTTGGCATATGGTTTCTTGTTGGTGACCATGAAGCTGCTTGGCTTTGGGATATGCTCACTGTGTGACTCAGGCAGTGAGGAAGACTTACAAGGAGGTAATGCCCCAGTTACTTACCAGTAATCTTTATTACTCTGAGTATAGTCTTCCTCGCCACATGAGTTCCCATCCCTCCCTCCCTGTTTGACTATCGGTTTCATGTGGTTGCTTGCTGCATTGGTAGTTGTACAGGAAGTGGGGTTGGCCATGCCTCCTCTTATACTGGGGCAAGGATGAAAATGGTTGGCCATGTTGGGGAGGGATGGGAGGACTGGAGCGTAAAATTGCTGGGAGGGTTCTATTGTGAAGCTGAAGCTCACTGCGTAACCCATGTGGTGAGGAAGACTATAGGCAGAGTAATGAAGATTACCAGCAAGTAACCGGGGCAAGAACTCCAACTGGGGACATCTAGTAGTGCTTGACTGGGGCAAACCCAAAAGTTCAGTCCTAACGTGATGGAGAACGGGCCAGAGACAGGAGTCATGCATACCCTCTGACAGTACCTTGGATACGTCGATGCTTGGGACAATGCAATGCTCAATGGAGAGGATGCATTTCAGGTGCAGGTGATGTGTCGGTTCTGCAGGAAGTGCAAGGTCGTTGAGGCGTTGGCACTCGGGAGTGATGCACTGTGCAAAGTAGGTGATGCCCCAGTTGCGGGTTCGAGGCTTTGGTTAGCAAAGACAGTGCAGTGCCAGTGATGTGTCAATGTTAAGAGTGCAGTGAGTCGGTTATGTTGCTTTCTCCTCTTTTCACCGATAGAGGGTATGGGATGTGTGTCGTTGTTTGTATTATAGAATGCACACACAGGAGTATGTGTATGTATCTTTTTTTGAATGTATGTTGAACTTAGATGGGTATAGGCCATCGGACCCTGGTGGACAACTGTATAGGATGATGCAGCACAAAGAAATGGTGGTCAGGTAATTGTATGCCACCACTGAAAGGAACATGCTTTGTATGTTTATTGGAAGAACTAAATGGATTGAGTAAAAAGACCTGTTTTATGAGTGTAGGTAGTAATAAGTTATGGCAACTTGAATTTTGTACACAATTTTGCACATTCATCATTACAGAGTATGCCCCCTTGTTTTTAACATGCTTTCTAACATTTGGAATAACCGAATGGAATGATAAAATGACCTGTTTTAAGAGTGTTGGTAACATAAAGTTACGGGAATAGGCAACTTGCACACAACTTTGCACACCCATTGCCATAGAATATGACTTTTTTAACATGTGTCCTGTTTATTTGTAAGTTTTGTTCTGCACTGTACCAGATGAATTAAGAGTCAGTTCTGCTAAATTTGGGGGGCTAGACTGTCAAGAATAGTTTAATGTGTAAAAATTAGAAGGGTTTTGTAATCATCAGGAAATAATATTGGTTTATAATGTGAATATTGATTGTTTTACTTTCGTTCTTGTTTTTATAGGATATGTGTGTATCAGTTTGACACAAGAGACTGCTTTATAAATCTAAGTCTTGAGAAAGGTGGTTTGAAATTGAGTAATACCATCGAAATGCGTTGACGCTTGTTTTTTATTGGTTGTACCCCAGGAACACGTTGATGTCCAACAGAATACGTCAGGCTGTGAACACTTAAATGTTTTAAGATTGGGATTCCTCAGGGAACAACTTAACATAGATGCAATTATCTATTTGCACAAAGCTTTTGTTGTCTCTCACCTTATTCATTCTTTTGTAATAATGTGTTTTTAATGAAGTGTATTTTTTGATGTATTGTGTTTTTATGTTTATTTTTACTTTGAATTTTTATGACATTCCGGGACTAAATAGGAATAAACCTCTTTTTATACACTACCTTTGTTACTCTGCATGCATTACAGTTGACCAGTGGGGTCTGGGGCCGTTTTGAGTGATTGTGTATGAATGTGGCTTACCATGTGTGGGTGAGACAACTAGTGTAAGAAAACTTGATGTGAACATTCCTCGGCTGAGTCACGCGATCAGCAAGGGGAAGTCTAAGAGCGACAATGCTTCTTCGACTTCTTTTTGCCATGCCTCGACTTACCCAAGTGCGAGGACTTGGATCCAGACGATCGATGATGAATGTGGCTCCGTGACCAGTCCCTCGACCTCCTCCTCGACCGGGACCTCGAGCGGCGCGGTGCCGACTGCCGGAGCTCGAGGAGCTTACAGGAACGCTCCCGCCTAGCCTTCAACATCAAGGCCCGGCAGTCAGGGCATGACTTGTCATCATGGTCGGCCCCCAAGCAGTAAAGACAGCGGCGGTGGGGGTCGGTAACCCACATCAGTCGGTGACAGGCGTCACACGCCTTGAACGCGGGCATCCTTACTGGTACCAGGAGTTGAGTGAACTCGAAAAAGATAGACAAAAATGTCCAAAAAGTTAGTCAAAAAATGACTAAGGGTACGTGCTCTTCCCGGATCAGCGTTTGTTGGCGCGGAAAAAAGAAGAACTGACGTCAGCGCTCGAGGGTGGTGTCTAAGTACTCCAGCGACGTCATTCCGGCAATCACGACGAGGATGACGGACGCGGAGCCGTAGGACGACGCCTACCGACGCGCAGGGGAACTGCTGACGAAAAGACTTTCCGGTTCCAGTCTGACGCCTGGGGATATTCTAAGGTAAGGAATCTAACACTAACGTCTTTCTTTCAGATGCATTCTTAGTACACTTCTGTAATCAGGCTCAAGCCAGCAGGCACACTGGGGGAGTACATACAGAACTGGTAAATATCTGTCAAATGAAACTGGTAACTCGAGCAACTGCCAAAAAGAGGAACTTGACTCTGAGAGGTAGCAAAGTAAATATAATTTTTCAATCTAAGATGTATCATCCAGAAGAGGAAACAGGAGCTAAAACTTGTTGAAAAACGTAATGGATACATTGAAAATGAAAGCATCAATTTGGCACCCAATGAAATTAAATGTTATTGTGATTGGCTTAGGGGCGGGAGCCTGTGTGCTATCTTCTTCTACGGATGCAGAGGAGAAAACAGCTGAAGGGACCGAAGGGGAGAAGCCAGCTGTCAAAAGGTAAGTGGAATACAAAAAATAATTGTCTCCCTCCCCCTTTGCCCCGCCCCCTAGTCCCCTGCCAGACACCACGTGTAAAATCTTGTTTCTTTGGCTTAGCTGCTTCTTGACATACTGCACGTTTTATCCACTTAGAGCTGTCTGGTCAGACCTAAAGTGCCATACACTAGTCACCTACTTGTCCAGAATTCCGATACCGTTTACGACCTGACTGTCCTTATTATGTCGATATAAATGACTTGTGTTCTCTGAAACTGTTTTATACCTCCTGATCTTCATATATTAATTATCTGCTTTCCTCATACTGAGTGTACTGTGTTTCCGTGTTTCTTCGTAAAGTGCTCTGGCACCTCAACAGTGTAAAAACGAATGAATAAATAGGACCCTGACCTTCAATTACTGATTCCTATGTAAGAGGCCTAGTCTCGCCGCTGACTACAAACCAGAAATAATGGCATTACCGAACCTCAAGTCAAGTTAGTGAGAGCGTAATCACTTTGTGCTGATATATATATATATATATATATGTAATCCGAAATGCATTATGCCCGGCTGCAAAGATTTCCAATGAAGAACCCCATCTGTATTTCCCTGCCTGGGATTCCTTCCTTTCATCCAGTTGGAGGGTTTTCGTCGATATATATATATATATATATATATATATATATATATATATATATATATATATATATATATATATATATATATATATATATATATATATATATATATATATATATATATATATATATATATATATATATATATATATATATATATATATTAAAACTTAAGTGCAAATCGATTGCTATTCAGGTTATATTTTTCGTTAAATAGCAAGATCAGTCCGGCATAAATTCGAGCCTGTTTGGACTGGTTGAAGGAAAGCTCACAAAAAGCTAAGTCCCTGTGGTCAATAGCCACCAAAAACTATACAAAGCTGTTTCCTTAACTACACCTCTGTTAGCCACGATGTTCTTGTTTTACTGTTACGTTATGAGGATCATTTGTATTCCAGCAGCAAATGTACATACGTGTGCAATCCGTTATTACCAATTTGAATCGAGGAGTCACGATTCACAATGCATTGCAATAATCTATCCTCATAAAGCCATGGATATTAATCTCATTGCTACAATTACATATGAAATTGTGAACTGTGAAGTCTGGTAGGTTTTATGTCTGATAGGTTCAACCCGCTCTTGCCTTAGGCTATGGCAACTAATTGCGCTGGCTTTAGGGCGGCGGTGCGAACAGTGGCTCCATGATTGGGGAGTGGTGTCAGACCTCCAGCTCCCTGCTAAAATGTCCGTGAGGATAGCGAAACAATTCGGGCCTGTCTCGTCTTATCTGTGCAGCATATCTCGATGACAAGCTGGAATACACTGTTAAAACGTCTAATTTCGTTTTTTTTGTTTTGCCCTTCATTTTGGAGCCGGATAGGTCGCTAAAGAGAACGAAAAACAGGGTCGGCTCCTCCACTAAGGCAGAGGAGCTTCGACCCACCGCTCTCAGAGCAGAAAAAAGTAAAAGTAAAATGTTAACAACATTATCATTTTATTTTTCGTAGCTACGGGGCTGGGTTAGGGCGGGAGGAGTGCGTATGGCAGTTCAGCTGGCTGGCTGTCTTGGGCCAGCTAAACAGTCATGCGCACTTAAAACATAAAGGTGGTTCCGCACACAACAATACAGTTAACAGAATTCAAAGTACAGGACAGTCTCAACGTGCACACAGAAGAATTTCTGATTCCACGATGTGTCTTTTCCATGAAGAGTTCTTTATTGTATTTTTTATAAAGATAAAATCCCGTAGCCGACACATTTCATCACAAAAGGGACTCCACAGTACGAAAGCGTCTTATCCATTTCCAAATTTCTTTCAAAAAGATTTCTATCCCATAGACACACAATTAATATGGTGTATTCCTGTCTTGTTCTTATCGCTTGATAACCAAAAAGTTGCCAGTTCATCGATGCGTCTGCTCTTTGGAATTGGATAAGACTCTTTCATACTGTGGAGCCCTGAAGCAGTCCCTTTTGGGACGAAACGCATCGGCTCCTGAATTTTTGCATAAACACTTAAGAAGATTGCGTGTGTTTTCCAATTGTCTCCCTTGTGTACTTCCCTTCCACACTTCACCGCAATTCTGTGCTCTTCTCTCTCATCCATGTGCTCCCCCACTAACCCTACTTTGCTTTCTCGCTCATATGCTTCTTCCTACCACTTCCATGTTGCTCTCTTTCACTGATTTGCTGTCCCCATCCCAAGCCCTCTGTGTTGCTTCCCCCTCCCACATCCCCAGTTTTGCTTCCGCCCGCACCCACCGGTGTTCCTTCTGCCCCGTACCTCATGTTGCTTTCCTCTCCTGCCGCTCCTGACCATGCCCTGTGTAGGTTTCCGCTTTCAGTTGAGGCACAACAATGCTTTTGCCCATATTTTATTTTTTTAGGAACCAATCCAGCACATCGGAAACTAAAAAGATTTTTTTTAAAGGTACGCCATTTTGGAGGCATTTGCATGGTGCGCATGCCTACAAAACAACGTGGCTTGCTGAGCCAAATGCTTTTTTTTTTATTCTTTAGTTATTCTGCACAGCATTAGGGATGCTGTACTTTATGGGTGAAGATTATTGGCAAAGCCAATAAGTCCCAAAGGCGATACCTATTTGCTTTACGAATGCTTATTCTGTTTACCTTTTTCATTCCCCTTAGTGTTTCCAAACCTCTTTGTAAATATAGGCCCAAAGATGAATAGATTTCAAGTACCACACTATGCAATGATACCTATTCTGCTTGTCTATTCCTTTAGTTCTTTACACTGTTTTGGAATATAATCTTCCTAATAAACAACTCCGAAAACAAATGAACTGTTGAAAATAAAATTTATTTGTATAGAAATTCCAAAGTATTTTAACATTCAATATTTTAAGAGGATATAAAAAAAAAACAAAGGGCCATATGTATCAAGCACTAATGCATTCCCAAACGCCGAAATTCGCAGAATTTCGGCGTTTGCAAACGCATTTTTGCTAAATGGTATGTATCAAACAAATATGCGTGAAAAATAAGGAATCGCAAAATATGCAATTCCTCAAATGCAATGTAAGAAGCATAAAAAAATGCAAATTGGCCTTAAGGAATCGCAAATTACCACCAACTTAAAGTTGGTGGTAATTTGCGATTTCCTTGAAAAATTCACTTTTTAGCATTTTTCAAAGGGCAATGTGAAGCCCATACATGCCCTTAGGGCATGTATGTGCGCCACATGTGCACCCATGCTTATTTCAGGGGTGCAACAGGGTGTCCTTTGGACACCCCTGCACCCTTGAAACTGCATTCTCAATTTGCGATTCGCTAATTGCTAATCGCAAATTGAGAATGTTTTCCTATTCATTCCTATGGGCCTATAGGCCCATAGGAATGAATGGGGAGTTAATTCTTAATTGCGAATCGCAATTTGCGATTCGCAATTAAGGAATATGTAGGATTCGCACATTTTATTGTAAATCCTACATACATAGCATTTTGCAATTTTCAATTAGCGATTCGCAAAAAATCACTATTTGAGAATCGCAAAATGACTTTTTGATACATATGGCCCTTAAGCCCATCAAATATCACACATACATGAACACAACAAAGACAGCTTTCCCTCAATTTCTCAAGTCATTGTTCTATTTTGGGAAGAATTTTCACTCCAGCTGTATTTTTAATGGGTCCTTTTCGGGAATTTAATATCACCTGATTGGGTGGAATATTAGACAACCCTCTGAAATAAAGTTAAAAAGAGAATGTCATCATGTATGTTGTACCATGCAAGCAACAGCTTTAAATTAAAAAAACTGAATTAACATAGAATTGCCAATTATTTCAGAGAAAAAAATCACATTTGCTGGCAATGCTATCTTTAAGAAAACTATGTGTTATGTTTTCTGCAATTTCAGTTTAACTTTTCGAAATAATAAATTTCTATGAAAACATTAACTGAGATTTGCTGACAATTAGGTGTCAGTATAAATGTTTTTCTAATAAAACGTGTCATAATATTATGCTTACGCGCTACATCATTTTCATCTTTCTGTAGGTCTAAAAGCCTCTCAATCAACCTCATCTTGAAATAACTTTGAACGTATAATCGAGCAATACCTTCTCATTTGATTAATAAAAGCCTCTTTGCATAAAGACCATCGCATTCATTCTCTTATAGTTTAATGTTCACAAAATCACCACTTCAGGACACGTGTAAGATATACACACTGCAGAGGTGGGGGTATATTTATGGTTATTTGGGTATGCTAGATTAGGTATGGTACATAAGGAATGGTAGGTAAATTATAGTACGTAAATTGTGTTAGGTATGGTTGGTACGTATGAATGTTAGTTATTGTACCTCGGTACAAAATATTAGAAAGGGTATGTAGGCATAGTGTAGATAAGTAGGTATCTTGGGTAAGTAGGTATGGTAAATAAGTAGATATTTATGTAGGGTTGGTGGGTATTTTAGATTAGATATCGAAAATTGGTTACATACAAAAGAATAGGTACAGGAGGTAGGTATGGTAGGTAAACCATGGTAGGCAAAGTAGGTTAAGTATGGTAGGTAGGTGTGGGACATAGATAGCTTTGCATGTAGTTATGTTAACTATGTTTTGATAGGTATGGTAAGTAGGTATGTAAATATTGTACTCAGGTTTGTTAGATATGGTAAATAGGTAGGTTAGGTGTAATAGGTTCTTGTAAAAAAGTATGGTAGGTTTGCTTAATTTAGGTAAAGGAGGTTAAGTATGTTAGGCATAGTCGGTTAGTATGGTTGATGCATATATGTATGATAGTAAGATAGGTATGAGAGGTTAGGTATGGTAAGTTACATATCTAGGTTAGGTATGGTAAATAGTTATCATAGGTATTGATAGGAAGTTGGTAAAGTATGTTACGAATGTATGGTTGGTATGTACGATCAGTATGGTAGGTAGGTATGTATGGTAGCTATGGTGAGCGGCAGGTGTAGTGGACACATATGTAAGTAGATTAGGCATTTTAAATTTGGTACAGTAGGAAGGCTAGATGTGATAGGCTAGATGTGGTAGGTAGTTATGGTTAGCTAAGTATGGTAGTTAAGTGTTCTAGGTGTGGTAGATGGGTAAAAGAGGTTAGCTATGGTAAGTTAGTTATGATAGGTTAGATATGGTAGATTGGGTATGTTAGGACATAATATTTTTGTCTGATATTTACACGCTTGTGCTATTAGAGCATTTTGGAGATGATTTTCTTACAATTCATAGCATTGTTAAAGAAAACCACAAACATGCACTGGTATAATTTTTACAACGGGACAGTGTTTTTTGTTTTCCATCTTTAACAAAGCGTAGGTCCATTACAGACTGAATTCAGCAAACTTGAAGCCAAATTGACCATGTCCCAAATTGGGACTCGGCGCAATCTTTTTGAAGAGAGATTGATTGTTGTATATTATATAAATGCGTGCAAATACTTCCTACAGGAAAGGGACATACATCTATGCAATCACAATCGAATGCTAATTGAAATGTTGGAAATATGTCTTATTGGCAATATCTTCCTTTTTGGAGATGAAATATACAAACAGCGCAATGGAACAGCAAGGGCTTTTCTTGTAGTCCAAGTTATGCCTGCCTCACTATGGGATGGTGGGAAAGAGAGGTGGCATGGAATACGTCGAACAACAAATATGGGACAAAAATCGTCCAATGGACAAGGTTTATCGATGATTTATTGATTATATGGAAAGGCACAACAACTGAATTCCAGGAATATTTTGACATACTGACTACGAGTATGGAAAGCCTCAAATTCACTTACCAAATGGATAAAAGTGAAGCTATCTTTCTGGATTTGCGAATATATATAAAAAACAACAAAATTGAGACCACTCTTCATCGAAAATCAACGGCCACCAATGCCACCCTACAAGCTGACAGCTTCCACTAAAGATCGCTCATTAAAAGCATCCCATACGGGGAATTTCTCCGGATACGCAGAATCTGCAGTGAGGAGAATGAATGGCTGAAACATAGCAAAAACTTAATGCAAAGATTCCAAAATCGGAAATATAGTGCCAGAATAGTGGGAAACTGTTGGAAAAAAGCAAATGAAAAAACAAGGAATGATTGCTTAACAACTAAAAGAAAGGAGACAACGAACTCACAGGAAATAAGATTTATCACAGATTTTACTCAGAATTCCAAAATGATAAACTCAATCCTGAAAAAGAATTGGAAGATCCTTAAATTAGATTGCAGCATTGGAACTATGGTGGGGGATCACCCAGTGGCAACTTATCGCAGAGCTACAAATCTGAAGGATTGTTTAATACAAAGTTATTTTGATACTCAAAACAAAAGTACTGATTGGCTGAAAACAAAGGGCTTTGTTAAATGTTATAATTGTAAGATTTGCCAAATAGCGAAACCAACATCTGAAATCCAAATGGCAAATAACAAAACGTGGAAAATTGAAAAACTCATTACCTGTAAAAGCAGGTATGTGGTGTACGTGGTTGAATGCCCCTGTAGACTAAAGTATATAGGGAGCACAACATGTGAACTAAAAAAAAGAATTCTGGAACATACACGTGCAACCACAAACAAGGACAAAACAATGCCATAGCCAGACACATGGAAACAACTCATAAAGGGGACTGGAAATTGTTGAAATTTTATGGCATTGACCAAGTATCAGAAAATAAACGAGGAGGAAATTTGGAAAAAATACTGCGCCAAAAAGAATCACAACACATTTTAAATTTCAGGACAAATGACCCCGTTCGGCTTAAACCAGTCCGAAGAATTATATGTGCATATTAAGTAAAGGATGATGGGAATATGTAAAAGCAAATAGCGAATATTATTTCGAATTAATGTCATATTAGAATTGACAGAATTTGCACTATATATTGTAATGTGAAAACAATACTGGGGAAAACAAAGAAATGTGTCTGATAATAACTTTGCCAATCACTGACAAAATCCCTCAGACTGTTTTGTGTACAATGCATATTAGGAATGAACATAATTGTGTATATATAGACTACATGTCCCACAAGCCCAAGGGGCGGGTTGACAACATGACAGGAAATGACGCAAAGGGTCAGGTTTTCAAACATGTTTTAATCACGGGAAAAAAAGTTGTGTGTGTAGACGCCGTGAACAAGCAGCGGCTGCTGCGAAACGCGTCGGCTTTGTTTGCCTTATTTTGGAGTATTCAATGCAACGAAAAATTAAATAAAAAGGCAAAGTTACGAAAACGAGTATCTTTGGTGAGTGCGACCCTCATTTCTTGGTGTTCCAGGAGTTTTGGCAATATATATATATATCCAACAATCAATCTCTCTCTCTATATATATATGGCCCAAGAGGTTTGAGGCTGGCGCACTTCGATAAGGGCGGTGCGTTTCTTTTCCAGCTGAGCCAAGCCGGTTTACTTGTTCCAACAACGCGCCTCGCAGCGCAGTAAAGACACACTCACTCGTTTTTCAGGAAGAATTATCAGCAAGTTTATTTTCCTTTTACCATGCCCTACGCGTTTCGGTGACCTTGTTCATGGCGCGTTGTTGGAACATATATATATGTATGTATATATATATATATATATATATATATATGCTGGGGACAGAAGAACAATAAACCACCCTTGAATTAATACCAATCGCAGTGTTTGTGGTCTGTACCTACGTCGAGGACTCTGCACTTTTGCTGAGAAGTAGGAGTTGGAACGGATATATATATATATATATATATATATATATATATATATATATACACGAAATCCTGAATTACCTCATCCTGGTAATGCAAAAACAGGTACAGATCCCAATGTTTGAAAAATCGCCACACTTACAGCTGCTGCTGCCGATAATTCAAAAAGGACGAAGAGTAGACCCGTAAGCTGCTGGTGCAAAAGTGCTTTTTTATTTAATTGTGTGCCAGCGCGTCCGCCATGGCGCGTTTCGCCTCAGGAAGAGGCTTGATCACATGACGTACTACAAGCCGACGGGCAGACTTTTAAAGTGACAGTGCAAAGGAATCAAGTACAGACATGGAAGAGATACTGTGTGACTCATGTCGATGGAACAAATAAATAAATAAATAAATAAATATTCCAACAATAGTACATTAACCCCTTAAGTGCTGCGTCGGTGCGTTGGCCGACGGCAGCACTACCTCCCCTGTGCTGCGCACGACCATTGGACGTCCATTCAGCACTGGTTCCAATGGACAGCGCAGCACTGGGGAGGGATGTTTACTAGCATCTATGAGGTTAAAATCTCTATGTACATAGCAGCCAATTTATAAGACATATAGAAATTAGTTTTATAAAACAATAAAAAGGAGTTGATTTTTTTCCTTTCTTCCATTTTCTGTTATGTCTGGGATACCAGCATGTGTGCAAAGTTCATTGAAGCCATAGTGGCTAACATACAATTAAGGTTTTCTACCAGCTTGCCCTTACTTTATTTTATGTAGGGCTAAACCTACACAGCATGGTCCCTCTGTCTGTTAGACTGTAATGGAAAAGAGGCCACTAATCAACACAGATCTCACTGTTAAATCACTGCATCATGCCATAATTATCAAATGCAACCGTCACATAAAAATATTTCTAATAGTATACTGCCCAAGTGGGCCATAAGATTATTTAATGTCTGCCCAACGCTATAAAGTGCCAATTGTGTGTGCAAAATGTGCAAGACAAACAGATATTAAAAACATGTATTACAATTTATTTTATTTTTTTTCATGTCATTTAGCCCCATATTCTCGTATTAAACAACACTGGAAAAATTCAGTTGTGTGTACCCATCCGCACAGGCTATGAAATTCTTAAGAATCCTAGATGCACATGTGCAAATCCTCCCTGTCATTCAATCCACTAGGGTTCTTCGAGTTCAGCTCCAGTATATACCAGGTCTCCAGGAGACGGAGTTTGGCCTCTCGGTCTCCCCCCCTCCTGGAGGCTGGCACTGTATCGATGACATAGTACTGGAGCTGACTAGGATTGCCTGCATGCGTGGTTTAAAAATGCCTGGCAACCGGATAGGTTTGGTCGTGTCCCACAATAGCCCGTATGTGTTGGAGTATCCTCTTGTGGGCAGGCAGGCGGGTGCTACCGACATAACTGAGCCCACAAGGGCACTCCAACACATACACTCTGGGTAGTTACCAAGTTTAGGTGGAAGGCAGCTCCTGTTTAGAGCACCCTCAACACCAGCGACACCCTAAATTTGCTCACCTCAAATGTCTGCTTTTCTATCAAAGTTTGTAATCATAGGATATATATATATATATATAGATATATATATATATATATATATATATATATATATATATATATATATATATATATATATATATATATATATATATATATATATATAATTCACTGAAAAAACCATAGGTTATAGACCATATATAGTTAGGAATTCGCATTTACAAAACCTTATTTTACTCACACAAAACCATTGAAATTCCATATATAGTTAGTTGCACTAACTATATATCGCGCACCCGCAATCCACTGCTGATGATGTCACATATTACATCATTCATGACATGGTCAGTGACATCACTGATGACATCACTGATGACATCTCAAATGACATCACTGATGACATCTCAAATGACATCACTGATGACATCACTGATGACATCTCATTTGACATTACTGATCACATCACTGATGATATCATTCATGTGATAATACGATGAACCTCTTCAGACTCTAATATAACCTTAGATACAATCAGTGTAAACAGACACTCACAGACTGTCACTCATCCATGGACTTACTCACACACCTAGTCAGTCATGCAAAGAATCAATCACACCTCCATTTCCTCAACTATACAGTTATACAAACTTTACTTATTCAAACATATACTAACACATATTTACTCTCTTATACAATCCCTGATACAAGTTCACAATGATCCATACAGCCACTCACACATTCACTGGCTCTTATGCACAGTTATTTATATATGTCAACTCTCACATGTACTGTGTTTTACATATGTACTTACTTTGACATGTAGCACTGAGATATCCATTCACTCACCAATACACTCATGCACACAGTCAACCGCCCATACAGCTGTTTCCACATGCACTTTTGAAACCATACATCTAGTGAATCAACTGCTCACACATCTATGCACAGAGTCATACACCTCCCAGCCACCCACACACACACGCAGTCTCCCATACAAATACTTGGGCAACCAATCAATAACCCATATAGTTACTCATATAGCTACTTATCAACACATGCAACAGTTTACAGAACAACAGACATAATGATGCACAAATTAAGACAGTTTAGTCACTAACCCATTCAGTCAGTGAGACACATTTAATCACTCACTCATACAGTCAGTCATGCACCTACTAAATCCTTCATCCAGACACTTATACATCCACTCATTCTTCAATATGTAAGACATATTTTAACTTTACAGAAACATACAGTCACTGGATGTTGTCATCAGTGATGTCATCAGTGATGTCATTTGAGATGTCATCAGTGATGTCATCAGTGATGTCACTGACCATGTCATGAATGATGTAATATGTGACATCATCAGCAGTGGATTGCGGGTGCGCGATATATAGTTAGTGCAACTAACTATATATGGAATTTCAATGGTTTTGTGTGAGTAAAATAAGGTTTTGTAAATGCGAATTCCTAACTATATATGGTCTATAACCTATGGTTTTTTCAGTGAATTTTCAAGGTTTTGTAAATGCTAATTCCTAACTATATATGGTCTATAACCTATGGTTTTTTCAGTGAATTTTCAAGGTTTTGTAAATGCTAATTCCTAACTATATATGGTCTATAGCCTATGGTTTTTTCAGTGAATATATATATATACATACATATATAAACATATATCATCTGTATATCTATATAAATACAAACATAAATGCATGCATACATATACTTATATGCATACAGATGCATGTTATTTACATGAAAGTTGAAAAAACACTAATAAAAGCAAAGCTAAAAAGCCACTTCATTACAAACAGAATGGCTTTAACTTAAACGAGGGCGAGATCTATTGCATTTTCAATGCTTGTTTACTTTGGTTCCATCAAGAAGGCATTCAGATGTGTCACACATTTGCCATAAATTCTGAATGTTAGCACTCTAGTTGCACATTAGATCACTGTAGTAAAGCTACTGCTCACCAGGGACGTCTGCTGCTGGTATTCAAAGTGCATGTTTCAGTCTGCATGTCAGAATTTTTTTAATGAAATAGAAGAGGATTTGAGAAGTCACTCAAAATGATCCCTAATTTTCCTTTCTGAAGCACTAATCATACTTTCTATGGCAAAATTAACCCCCTCATGTTGTTCCTTTTTAAATTGAGTGTTTTCAGACTTACCACTTCATTCCAATCAAGATGGCTTCTGGTGTGCCATACTTTTGTCATAAGTAAGACTGTTAGCGCTCTAGTTGTTCTTTAGAACACTCTGGGACATTCTGTCATTGGGCTATACTTGGGGTACATCTGGGTGATATTTGGGCTACATTTAGGCTCTTTTGTCTCTGGTGGCCATCTTGGGAGACTGTATGTCAGAATTTTTTAATGAAAGTGAAGAGGGTTTGAGAAGTCACTCAAAATGTGCCCTAATTTTTCTTTCTGCAGCACTAATCATAATTCATATGGCAAAATATACCCCCTCATTTTGTTCCTTTTTAAATTAATTGTTTTAAGAGTTACTACTTTATTCCAATCAAGATGGCTTCAGGTGTGCCATACCTTTGTAATAAGTAGGACTGTTAGCGCTCTAGTTGTTCTTTAGAACACTCTGGGACATTCTGTCATTGGGCTATACTTGGGCTACATCTGGGTGATATTTGGGCTACATTTGGGCTCTTTTGTCTCTGGTGGCCATTTTGGGAGACTGCATGTCAGAATTTTTTAATGAAATAGAAGAGGATTTGAAAAGTCACTCAAAATGTGCCCTAATTTTTCTTTCTGCAGCACTAATAATACCTTCTATTGCATAATATACCCCCTCATGTTGTTCCTTTTTAAATTAAATGTTTTAAGAGTTACCACTTTATTCCCATCACGATGGCTCCAGGTGTGCCATACCTTTGTAATAAGTAGGACTGTTAGCGCTCTAGTTGTTCTTTAGAACACTCTGGGACATTCTGTCATTGGGCTATACTTGGGCTACATCTGGGTGATATTTGGGCTACATTTGGGCTCTTTTGTCTCTGGTGGCCATTTTGGGAGACTGCATGTCAGAATGTTTTAATGAAATAGAAAAGGATTTGAGAAGTCACTCAAAATGTGCCCTAATTTTTCATTCTGCAGCACTAATCATACTTTCTATGGCAAAATATACCCCCTCATGTTGTTTCTTTTTAAATTAAATGTTTTAAGAGTTACCACTTTATTCCAATCAAGATGGCTTCAGGTGTGCCATACCTTTGTAATAAGTAGGACTGTTAGCGCTCTAGTTGTTCTTTAGAACACTCTGGGACATTCTGTCATTGGGCTATACTTGGGCTACATCTGGGTGATATTTGGGCTACATTTGGGCTCTTTTGTCTCTGGTGGCCATTTTGGGAGACTGCATGTCAGAATGTTTTAATGAAATAGAAAAGGATTTGAGAAGTCACTCAAAATGTGCCCTAATTTTTCATTCTGCAGCACTAATCATACTTTCTATGGCAAAATATACCCCCTCATGTTGTTTCTTTTTAAATTAAATGTTTTAAGAGTTACCACTTTATTCCAATCAAGATGGCTTCAGGTGTGCCATACCTTTGTAATAAGTAGGACTGTTAGCGCTCTAGTTGTTCTTTAGAACACTCTAGGAGGCTGCAGTAGAACACAAAGGAATCAACTGACAGTCTCTGTCCTTGTTGGATGTACATGTTTTACTGAGAATGTCAGACTTCATTTTCACATGACTGAGAAAGATAATGTGAATTTACAGAAAATATGCTTTCAGTTTAGCTTATAGATCCCCTTCCAAACCACTGTGGGAAAATCATGAGATATTAGTTTTCTTTCAAACAATATTCATGATATCACAGCAGAAGGTTTTTTCACATGGTAAAATCACCTTAGAACCCACCACAATTCCTAAAACGAGTATGGTACCATCAACAAATGATTTATAATGTAACTAAAGTCCTAAAACCCTCTATTAACTACAATGCTTTTTAATGAGGTGCTATCGTGTATATTGGTCCCAAGATGGCTGCCAACACTTCTTGGATGAAGTGCTGACAGCCAATCAGATCAGATGTGTGGTTAGGCTCCGCCCAGATATATATCTTTTTTTGAACCTAAATTACTCAAAATCCACTGGAGCACATATATTGAGACCTAGCAAAGGCACATCGGGCTAACAGTCCCTACAATTTTGCCAAGTTTCGTGCAAATCCATTCAGCTGTTCGAGCTAAAAGTGAGGCCAACCGCCCTATGGAAATTAACATGGGAAAAACGCGTTTTGGGACCCCCCTTTTTTCTCGGCCCCCCCTTGATGAAACCCCCCCAAATTGTCAGGGGCTGCTCAGAAACAAAATGTTCCATTTTCCTGAAAATTTCAGCCAATTCCGTCCACAAACGCCAAAGTTATTAGACATAGAATTTTCAAAAATCCCATAGAGAAAAAATCCTAACTATATATACCTACTGGCGACCGCCAGTAGGTAATATATATATATATATATATATATATATATATATATATATATATATATATATATATATATATATATATATATATATATATATATATATATATCCGCTCCTTTCTTCCACCACAGGGCCTGTCTTACCGAACTCGCGGCGGTGCGCCCAAACCACGGGGATGGACCAGTGTGTTCCACAACAACTTCAGCTCAGTGGGCGCACTCGTAGGATGTGTCAGGATTAAAAATTTGCAAACATTCGTGACAAGAATTTTCAATTCTATTAAGGACTAGGAGGCGAGGATTATGCTTTTCTCATTTCTTTAATGAAATGCCCAGCAGCCAATAAAATGAACAAAAAACTACAAATCCCATGAACACCAGGGAGTAACCATAGAGTATAGCGTATAAAAGGTCAACACATTAGTCTGTCTTCCTCTTTCTTTGTGGGAAAATGTCCAAGTTCAAATAAAATCCCAAATACAACAGGAACAACAATTCCAAACAGGCCGCTGTCATCCAGAGGATCCTGAAAAAGGCAGCCGAAGAACCATGGGTCCAGAAACCAGGAGGAGCAACAGATTCCGCCGAGGAACAAACAACATCACTTCTGGTCTGAACCTGGAAAAAAGATACGAAGCCATAATATCCAAAGTAATAATACTGAACAAGTCAGGGAGGGAGAACAAGGAATGAAATATTTGTAACTGCGTATATACAGTCATAACACATTAGCATACAAATATGAAACACGGGTGGGATAATCCTCGCCTCCTAGTCCTTAATAGAATTGAAAATTCTTGTCACGAATGTTTGCAAATTTTTAATTCTATGTCAGGACAGGAGGCTCCGATTATGCTTTTTTAAAGCTGATCCACCACCACAGAAGCAACACTATCAATAGGTTTAAAATAAAACGTCTTAAACACAGAAGCAGATGACCAATCTGCAGCCTTCATGATATCAAACAGAGTAACACCCATGGAAAAAGCTTTGGATGCCATCGCTCCACGTGCAGAGTGTGCGCCAAACACAGAAACATCAATTCCTGCTTCAGACATAAGCCACCGCACCCAGCGCGCCAAGGTAGCTGGAGAGACAGGGCGAAAAGGCTTTTGTAGTGCAATCAGAAGCTGACCCTGCATGTCTGAGCGCAAAGAAGCGGTACTCACCTCATAATCCTTCAGGCATTGAACCACACACAGGTTGGGGTGAGAAGGAAAAGAAGGATAAGAAATAGAAGGCGTATTAGATTTGGTACGTCTGGAGAGACGAAAGGAAACTCCTTCAGGAGTAAAGCTACGACCCGCCAGATCCAAAGCGTGTACGTCCGACACGCGCTTACATGAGACCAAACATAGCAACATCGTCAGTTTTGCCGATAGTTGCTTGCGAGACAAGGAAGAATTGGAAGGCCAGGCCTCCAAGAATCTGAGGACAACTGAAACATCCCACAAGGTAACATACTTAGGAGTGGGAGGTTTTGCAAAACGAACTCCTTTAAGTAACCTGGAAACAAAAGGATGTTCACCCGCGGGTTTCCCATCTATGTGGGCATGACCCGCCGAGATAGCCGAACGGAAACCATTGATAGTCGAATAAGCCAGACCAGAGGTGGCTAAGGAGGCCAAGAAATTAACAATCATACTGATATCTGCTGAAACGGGATCAACTTGTTGTTGTGAACACCAATCGCACCAACGCTTCCAAGACCCCTTATACCGTTTGTGAGTATTGGGAGCCCATGCCTCACTAAGGAGCTTGGAAGCGTCGCTTGAAAGGCCCGGGAGCGACCAGCGATCCCCGAGATCCTCCACGCGAGAAGGGGGAGGGAGCCCGAGAGGATCAGGGGATGAGGATCTCCGAGAGGGTCCAGCAGGAGATTCCACAATGGGGGAAGGAGAAACGGTGGAGCCGAACACATTTCTAGAAGGACCGGAAACCACGCTTGAGCCCTCCAGAGAGGGGCAATCAGAATCAGATCCGTCTGAAATCGTTTGGAGTAGGCCAATACCCTGGGAATCATTAGGAATGGAGGGAAGGCATAGCAAAGTGTCGATGGCCACTGCTGGAGAAAGGCATCCGTGGCCAGAGCCTGAGGGTCCGGCCTCCAACTGTAAAAATGCGGAAGTTGCGCATTGAGGCGTGAGGCAAAGAGATCCAGTTGGCAAGGACCCCAACGTCGATGGAGAGCACGGAAGACCCGAGGGTGCAGCCTCCAATCGCTGTAATCCCGGAGATGTCTGGAGTGCCAGTCCGCTACCTGATTGTGGCATCCCGGAAGGTACTCCGCAATAACAGTGATCTTCTTCTGCAGACAGAAGTGCCAAAAATCTTTGGCGATCTCCGCCAGAACTTTGGACCTGGTCCCGCCTAGTTTGTTTACATAGCGGACTGCTGATATATTGTCCATCCGGAGAAGGACACAACAACTGGTCTGCAGGGGGGAAAAACATTTGATCGCAAAGGAACCCGCTAGGAGTTCCAGACAGTTGATATGTAGTGTCAATTCCTGAGGGGACCAACGACCCCCGGTCGAGACCGAGCCGCAACGGGATCCCCAGCCCCACCGACTGGCATCGGATTCTATCACAAGATCCGGGGAAACCCCGAATAGGGCTCGACCGTTCCAGGCCTCCATGTGGTCCAACCACCACTGCATCTCCCAACGGACCTCCTCCGTAAGAGGAATCTGATCGGAATACCCGAGGCCTTTCCGGAGATGAAGAATTTTCAGTCGCTGCATTGCCCTGTAATGTAGAGGGCCCGGAAATATCGCCTGAATAGATGACGCCAGCAGACCCACTACACGTGCCAACGACCTCAACGACACAGTCGGTCTGGAAATAACAGATGTCAACTCTCTCTTGATATAACGCATCTTTTGGTTGGGCAAGAGAAGTTGACAAGCCACCGAATCGATCTGGAAGCCCAGGAAATCGATACGCTGAGCTGGAACCAAAACCGATTTCTGAACATTGATTAGAAAACCCAGAGACTGTAAAAGAGTGATGGACAATTCCAGATGTTGAAGAAGTTTGAGTGGACAATACGCCATAAGGAGAATATCGTCCAGATAAATAATCAACCTGACACCCTGAGACCGAAGATGTTCCACAACTGGTCTCAACAGCTTCGTGAAGCACCATGGTGCCGACGAAAGACCGAACGGGAGAACTTGATACTCGTACCAGACTCCCTGCCAGAGAAACTGGAGAAAACGGCGATGTGGTTCGTAAATCGGAACCGAGAGGTACGCATCCTTGAGGTCCAGCCGGACCATCCAATCCCCTTCTCGAAGGAGATCCCTCAAGAGATGGATGCCCTCCATCTTGAAATGTCGATAGACGACTCCGCCGTTGAAGTCTTTCAGGTTGAGAACAAGGCGAGCACCGCCCCCTTTTTTCTCGACCAGAAAGACCGAACTGGCAAAACCTCTTGGATGACGGGTGGTTGGAACAACCGCCCCCTTCTTGAGGAGAGAGTCTATCTCCTCGGAGAGACAAACCTGATCCTGAAGAGAAAAACGTAAGCAAGGAGGAGGACAAGTCTGATGCATCGGGTGATAGAATTCTATTCTGAACCCTTGAACAGTTTGTAGCACCCAAGCATCGCCGGAGAGCATGCGCCAATTCTGCAGGAAAAACTGAATGCGACCCCCCAACATCACATCGCATGCACGAATCAGGATCACCTGTAGAGTGGGAATCCTGGTACTGTCCCTGCTGACCACCGGAACGTCCTTTGCCGTACTGGCCTTTTCCTTTTCTGGAAGGATAAAAGTTGGCTCTCGATGAATAACCTGCGTCGTAGGAGCCTCTGTGCTGAGAGGAATTGCCTCTCTGGGACTGATTGGCAGAACCACGGCCGAACGAGCGTCCCCTACCTCGTCCGGCCTTTCCAAAAACCGGACGCATGGCTCGCCGCAAGGAGGCCTGCGCCTTGTCAATGCCACTGAAGGTGGATACAAAGCGCGTGAGTTCCTTAAGGAATGGCTGACCAAACAGGAGGCCGTCCCCCTCAGGGCCCGATTCTGAAGTGGCTAATTCAGAGAGTCTAGGGTCAAGCTTCAGCAGGATTGACCTGCGACGTTCCGCAGACATCGCACAATTGGCATTTCCCAATTGGCAGATCGCCCGTTGCGCCCATTCGATCATCTCCTTTGGGTTCACAAGGGCAGAAGCTTCTTGTGCCTTGTAACCTAAATCCAAGATCTTAGTGAGAGGCCCAAGCAGGTCCAACATCTTATCTTGACAGGACCGCCAAGATCTATCCAGGCCCTTCTTCGGGTCCTTGGCATATTTTTTCAAATACGTGACCATCATGGGGTCAACGTCTGGGGTCTCAGCCAGATGGGCAGACAAATCAGGCCTCGGGCACTCTGAGCGCAACCGGGCACGAACCGAAGCCTCAAAAGGCTGGCGGATATGAGCTTCAATGTAGGCAGCTACAGCCGGAGAAGGCACCCATGAGTAAGAGTTCGGATGAATGATGTCTGCAGGCTCGAAATTGAGCACCGGAGGACGCTCGGGAGCGTCTACAAAATGCTCCTTACAGACCCGTTTTTTAGGTGGAGGAGAAACATGGTCTGAAGATGCGGAAGACAGCACATTGTCCGAATCAGCATCGTGAAGACAAGTAGTTGTGGATGGCGCAGACGCCAAACTTTTAGCTAGACGCTGAAAGTCAGTCTTGTGAGGGTTAACAGGAGACTTCACTGTTTTCTTGGAAGCAGGCAACCAGCCCTGCTGCTGTGCATAGAGATTGAGATGACGCTTCAAGGGGTTAATAGCACGTACTAGTGCTTTGTTAACGGACTGCTGAACACCCTTGTCCAACTGTTCAACCAAATCCTGTTCCAAGGAGCCTTCCTCCTCATCAGCATAATAATAGTCGTCATCAGCGTCATCATAATAATCAGCCATTCTACAGCAAAGTAGAGGTAAGTGCCCACAAGACGACTAGAACAATATGGAGTGTTGAAAAAACACAAGTCAAGGGGGAGTGTTGAGACCCCAAAGCAGGCTTGTAAGAAGCAGGAATAAACCTGACTCGACAAAGAATTAAAACGTGGAGGGAGCCAAAGCCTGCACCAAATAGAACACTCTAGGCAGAGCCTATGCCACGAAAAAACAACCAAAGCCCTCAAAAGACCTCGGTGTCTGACGGGGTTAACTCCGGTGACAGGCCGTGGGCAAGACGTCAAACGCCGTCACTCAACCAGCTGAGGAAACACCAACAACCGGAAATGGGACAGCGCGCATGCGCGACTGTCGCCTGCCACCGAAGACCGTCGCAAGAGCGCTCGCGCTCCAAAGCAAAACGGAACCCCTGCTCCTGCTCCACTAACAGCGCGCGAGCAGCTAGGAAGCGCTCGCGCAAGGAAAAAACGGAGGTGAGGCACACGCTCCGACAACAAAGCAAACTGCACGGCGGCAGCGGAAACCACACGCGCGAAGATTTAACGGAGACAGAGCCCCAGACGCGCGACCACAAAGCGCAAAGGCAAAGCACACAGCAAATAGTAAGCAACAATGCGCAAAGTCAATAAACAGTAACAATATGCCAAGAGAGTAAACATAAAGCACTTAACTGGCTGCGGAGCAGCAAAGAAAGAGGAAGACAGACTAATGTGTTGACCTTTTATACGCTATACTCTATGGTTACTCCCTGGTGTTCATGGGATTTGTAGTTTTTTGTTCATTTTATTGGCTGCTGGGCATTTCATTAAAGAAATGAGAAAAGCATAATCGGAGCCTCCTGTCCTGACATAGAATTGTTCGTAGACGCGTTTCAGCAATTCGCTTTCTTCAGTGCGATGAATGAATGACACCTGGCACATTGCGTGGTATATCCAGCGTTTTTATTGGTAGATAATGGGCCAATGGGAGTGCAGCTACTCCGTCATTGGAAAGTCGGCAAATTCAAGACGATTTTGCAATTGACATGCTACAGGAATGATGTTACAATGTTCACAATTTTCGTGGCCTCCAATTAGTCCACCTTCAGCTCGCAGTCACCCCGAGCTGTCAACAACGTGCCATTACGTCCTTCGCCTGCCACCAGTGTTACACGCAGAAATCCGTGGATGTCCGTCATAAGGCAGGAGAACCCTCAGTTTGGATAACTGGCGGCCAGCATGGCCGACGGAGTTGCGATGGTGGCGGTTCAGTCAGGCCATATAAATCCGCTCCTTTCTTCCACCACAGGGCCTGTCTTACCGAACTCGCGGCGGGTGCGCCCAAACCACGGGTTTGTGCCGGGCCCCAATTTCTTTTATCAGCGCGCTTTATTCCATTACAAAGCTGTGGCAAACACTGCCCCGACACATTTCGGAACCTGGGTTCTTTGGTCACAGGACCCGTGACCAAGGAACCCAGGTTCCGAAACGTGAAATAAAGCACGCTGATAAAAGAAATTGGGGCTTGGCGCAATCTTTTTAAGAGAGTTTGATTGTTGGAGGTAACAAATGGTCGCGACCTTGCCGGTAGCCCGCCACCACCAAGAGGCAGAGAAATATTGCGAAGGATGTTGTGAAAGATATATATATATATATAGATATATATATATATATATATATATATATATATATATATATATATACGAAATCCTGAATGACCTCATTTGGTAATGCAAAAACAGGTACGGACCCCAAGGTGCTAAATCAAATAGAGTGCTTTATTGCCTTCTCAGCATGACGCGTTTCGGCCGTGTTGCTACAGCCTTGATCACATGACCCATATATATATACTTCTGTGAAAAAAAATCCCACAGGAAAAGGAAGTCACTATAACGAGTGTCTGATCCTATGGCAGTAGTAGAGGGGACTCGGAAAAGAAATAGATATCGGGGTGGTTTGAAACACACATATCGACAGCTGCAGAGGCAAGTCACAAAACACATTTCAGTTGTGAATTTGTCTGTGGATTTGACTGCCATTTTGAAAAACAAAAATTGTGAGATCGGATTTTATTTGCAACGTTCATAAAGGGTTCAACAAAGGAATGTGAAGCAAAGAGATAGAGAGACAGATAGAGGCAGAGAAAACAAGCATTTGCAATGCAATAGGTCTCGCATTAGGAAAGTTTGAGCTATTGGTATTGTAAATGACACATTTTGTATTCTTGTGTTGGTTTTGAAAATAGCGAAATTAATAGCTTTTTCATTTACAATGCCAATAGGTTTAACTTTTGCAAATGTGACACCTATAGCATTTGTAATACAATATGTGTTGTATTTACGTGACTTAGATGTATTGATGTTACAAATAACACTGGCATTTTATTTTTTTATAATTAATACTTAAATAAAAGTTATTGTAATTTATAATGGCAATAGCTTAAACTTTTGTAAATAACTTTTGTGAAGATTATGTTCAGTGTATTTTATTGTGACGAAAATCCAAGAACAGAAGTGAAATATTAACATCTTTTTGTGACATTTGTAATAAAGCTTGAAACATTGAGAGAACATATTTGAAACAGTTGTTGTTGAATGGTTGCACAGATTGATGTTGTGGTGGCACTGAGTGATGTTGTGGTGGCGATGAGTGATGCTGTGACGTTCAGTGATGCTGTGGTAGCGCATAGGGATGTTGTGGTGCCCCTGAGTGATGCAGTGGTGGTGCTGAGTGATGCTGTGGTGATGCGATAGATAGATAGAGTGAGTGGAATAGATAGATAGAGTGAGGGCGATAGATAGATAGAGGGAGGGCAATAGATAGATAGAGGGAGGGCGATAGATAGAGAGATAGATAGAGCGATAGAGTGAGGGTAATAGATAGATAGATAGATAGATAGATAGATAGATAAATAGATAGAGTGAGGGAGATAGATAGATAGAATGAGGGAGATAGATAGATAGATAGATAGATAGATAGATAGATAGATAGATAGATAGATAGATAGATAGATAGATAGATAGATAGATAGATAGATAGATAGATAGATAGATAGATAGATAGATAGATAGATAGATAGATAGATAGATAGAGTGAGGGCGATAGATAGATAGATAGGTAGATAGATAGATAGAGTGAGGGCGATAGATAGATAGCGTGAGGGCGATAGGTAGATAGAGTGAGGGCGATAGATAGAGTGAGGGCAATAGATAGATAGAGTGAGGGCGATAGATAGATAGATAGATAGATAGATAGATAGATAGATAGATAGATAGATAGATAGATAGATAGATAGATAGATAGATAGATAGATAGATAGAGTGAGGGAGATAGATAGATAGATAGATAGATAGATAGATAGATAGATAGATAGATAGATAGATAGATAGATAGATAGATAGATAGAGTGAGGCAATAGATAGATAGAGTGACGGTGATAGAAAGATAGATAGATAGAGTGAGGGCGATAGATAGATAGATAGATAGATAGATAGATAGATAGATAGATAGATAGATAGATAGATAGATAGATAGATAGATAGATAGATAGAGTGAGGCAATAGATAGATAGAGTGACGGTGATAGAAAGATAGATAGATAGAGTGAGGGCGATAGATAGATAGGTAAAAAGATAGATAGATACATAGATAGATAGATAGATAGATAGATAGATAGATAGATAGATAGATAGATAGATAGATAGATAGATAGATAAATAGACAGATAGAGTGAGGGCGATAGATAGAGTGAGGGCGATAGTTAGATAGCTAGAGTGAGGGTGATAGATAGATAGAGTGAGGCTGATAGATAGATAGAGTGAGGGTGATAGAGTGAGGGTGATAGATAGATAGATAGATAGATAGATAGATAGATAGATAGATAGATAGATAGATAGATAGATAGATAGATAGATAGATAGAGTGAGGGCGATAGCTAGATAGAGTGAGGGTGATAGATAGAGGGGGAGAAGAAGGACAGTGAGGGACAGAGGGGAGAGAGAGAAGGTCAGTGAGGGACAGCGAACAAGACAGTTAGGGTCAGATGAGGGAGAAGAATGACAGTGAGGGACAGAGGAGAAGGGCAGTGAGGGACAGAGAACATGGGCAGTGACTGACAGAGGAGGGAGAAGAAGGCCAGTGAGGGGCAGAGGAGAGAGGAAAGGACAGTGAGGGACAGAGAACAAGGACAGTGAGGGACAGAGGAGGGAAAACAAAGACAGTGAGGGACAGAGGAGAGAGAAGTAGGTCAGTGAGAGACAGAGGAGGGTGAAGGACAGTGAGGGACAGAGGAGGGTAAAGGACAATGAGGGACTGAGGAGAGGGACAGTGAGCGACAGAGGAGGTAAAAGAAGGACAGTGAGTGACAGAGAAGGAGGAGGACAGTGAGGGACAGAGGATGGAGAACAAGTACAGTGAGTGACAGAGGAGAAGGACAGTGAGCGACAGAGGAGGGAGATGAAGGACAGTGAGGGACAGATGAGGGAGAAGAGAGACAGTGAGGGACAGAGGAGAGAGAAGGACAGTGAAGAACAGAGTAGACGGAGGACAGTGAGGGACAGAGGAGGGAGAAGACAGTGTGAGGCGCACACAAAAAACGTGACACGAGGGAAAACTAACGGAAACACGGTGCAGGGGGTACAGTGCACGAGCTTCTAAATCCCAAGAAGAATTACTGATCACCTGTTCATTTCATACTTAGAATTAAATGAAAGTGCAGCAACATGCAAGGGAACTCCCGCCAAAAGGGCCGCTAAAATACTCCTTCCGTAAGACTGGTATAATGGTCATACTTACATTGTAGTATTTAATCCCTGTGATTCCTTAAACATGCAGTAGGTGCTCATATTGTAATTATCTCATTTATAGCGGTAAGAAGACTACAGTAAAAAAAAAACAGTTTCAACGAAAGTTAAAAGGTGAGGGCAGTGGGGTCCCGCTTGCACTGAGCGAACCTTCGGTGAAGATGAGGATGGGTGTCTGCTTGGGGCAGATCCTCAGGCACCGGCTTATTCTCTCGGAGTACCGAAACATCCACGTGGGCGCCCCTCCATAGCGCTAAGAGGCAGCTCTGGTGAACAGCACCCACAGTATGTCGAGCTCCACAGCATGCATTTGGAATGCACTCATGAGTGTGGCGCCTAACAAAAAGAAGGTGGGATACAGCATAATCACACCACCGCCCCTAAACTAGACAAGCAAACATGAGAAAAGCAGTATCAGCAAGCAAAGCCACATCTGCCTTACAGAAAAATGAAACTCAGTTTCATATCAAATGTACCAAACACATAGCAACGAGGCAACTCTCTAATATTAAGCATTACATATTCTATTGCTTTGGGGAAAAGCAGAGATGGTGCAGTCACGAGGATTAGTGTGCAGCGTAGAATAATAAACCTGAAGAGTAAGCAGGTGCGAGCTCACAACACCTCCGGGCATGTAAGTCACGTACGTCTTACTTACCACCAACACAGTGACCCCAAGCGGAGGCGTAGTGACTGGAGGAACAGAAAAGGGCCCCTGGGGCGGAAAACTCAGAATTTACCCTGTACACCGATCACCAGCACAGGATCTCCCTAGGACTAGGTGGATGAGTAATCACGCTCAAGCGCAACAGCAAGGAGGGGGGGGGTGGACGGAGCACAGGAGGTGACATACGCGTGACACAAGTATCAGTCGGGTGGCTCTCGGCAACGGAGGGAGTCAGAGACGATGGTAGAAGAGGCGAACTCAAGCGAGATGAGAACTTCATCAAAACAAGCATTGGCGGCCGCAAAATTAAATTACAAAAAAAAAAAATAGGCGGCTGCTGGCAAATATAGTAGTGCTGGTACTCCTAACCACTGAGTACCAGTATGTGCATGGCAACTGACAGTACTCTCCCATTAAAAGTATTGTTCCCCTGCCTGCTGAGAAGCACAGGTTCAATCCCATTCCAATTGAACAAGTGCAGGTACCCCTATCTATGCACACAGATCCGAAGCATTAGATACCGAGCTAGTGATCGGAGACTGCAGAGAGTTGGGGCAGAGACAAGCGATGACGAAGACAAGAATTCGAGAGGCCAAGCACAGAGACACAGACCTGAGACAGGGACGCCTGATGTGACAGAGCCCAGAGACTGTGGGCGCAGAAACACGGATCAGAAACAGGTGAGGCTACAGAGACGTGCATCAGAGAAGGTGAGTCAGTAGACGGAGAAATATATTAGAGAAAGGTGAGACGCCGATCCGAGACCCCTCTGGTAGTGAGACATGGATCAAAGACAGTAAAAATCGAGGCTTTGTTAAGAAAAAGACAACTGCACAGACACTGATCATAGACAGCCCAAAAACCGAGACACTCCATGGCCGCCGCAAACAGCAAGACAACGGACAGCGGGAGGAGGGGGGGGGGGACAAACGGAATGGTAAAAAAAATGAAGAAGGAAGCTCACCCCAGAGAAGCCGCACCGCCACAAGCATCAAGACAACAGACAGTGGGAGGGGGGCGGGAACAAAGGGAACGGGTTGCGAATACCCGACCCGGCTGGGAAGGATAAGCCCCGAAAGGGAGCAGCCGCACCTCCATGGCCGCCACAAACAGCAACACAACGGACAACGGGAGGAGGGCGGGGACAAACGGAACGGGGACGCGGACAACAGGAAAGGGGGAAGGAAGATGGGCAACACGGCCAATGGGAGGGGGGCGGGAAAGCAAGACAACAGACAGCGGGAGGGGGGCAGGAACAAAGGGAACGGCACACGGACAACAGGAAATGGGCGGAAAAATGGGCAACATGGCCAACGGGAGGGGGGCGGGAACAGGAAACTAAAAAGCCAACACTTCCAAACTCGGCAGCTAGTGGTGAACAGCGGTGGAAAATAAAGAAGAAAGTAGTCCCTAAATGAGTAGATAATGCTAAGCAGTGGAAGGAAACTGTAGTTGGTCGGTGTTGCTTCCAGCAAAATGGAAGCAAAAGGGAAGTGACGTTTCGGACCACCAACCAATGAATGAGCTCTATAAAAAGAGCAATGTAAGATTTAACCAATGGGAAGCTAAGAAACAAATATACACACAATGGGTGGAGTTTCACCACTAATACTAACTACTTGATGCCTCGTAGAGGCAGCGCATGCGCTGCCTATGCGAGACCTAAAAATGACACAGAGAGGGAGACTCCAAGGCTGTCACAATGGGGGTTCTGTGCAGTTTGACTGGCTAACCATGGTGGTGTGGGCGCAGGGCTTGGCCCCTGGACAGAACCTGCAACTAATCCCATTTGCGCCCGGCCAAAGGTCATGCACGTTGTTTGGTTGTGAATAAAGTCAATGATTAAAAACATAGATATTTACTGAAAAAAACTTTGTAGTTAAATGCTGAGATATGATTCTGGCTCAAACACATTAAACCACTGAAAATTCCCCAATTATGGTAAGCAAAAAACAGGACTCACATCGCCCACTATGAACAAAATACTCATAGTGCTGGAAAAATGTCACATTTTTTCCTATTTTAAAAAAGTTTTTTTTTTTACAGTTCACAGCTTAATATCAACAGCACAATCATAGATCATGACGTCAATAATGTCATAAGCAGTGCATAAAAGAAGCATGAGTTACAATAAGCTCACCTAACCATAACTGACGAATTTAAGTGGTTTTTATATTGTATTTTGTGACAAACACCTAACTGTGTTGTTTTTAGTGAATTTCGGAGGCTTTTTTTAAACAAACATTAAATGTCTTATAATCTAAGATACCCATAACTTCACGTTCTGTGGTGTTTTCAGTGAATATATAGAGCAAAACGATGCAACTCCTGAAGCAGAACCAAGCATTTTCTGCCATGATATATTTGCATAAAGATTATTATAATCCTCTGCATTTGGGTCTTTCTAATATTTTTCTACGCTGCTTATAGGTTATCCAAAATAAGGTGGCTGCACTTGTGGTTAGGGCCCCAAAACAGCTATGCCAAATTGCGACTCATAAAACATCATGTGTTCCCTATCTGTGCAAGAGTAGTCTTCAAAACGTAGTCCATTGTCAATATGTCCCTTTATGGGAATATTTTTCATTTAGTAAGTACATGTTAGTATTTTCCTGTGGTCATCTGGACATTCTCTATTGAAAGTACTGTGTTTTAAGTGTCTTGGGCTTGGTGGTGGAATTTTGTCAGTCCTTGTCCCTACGTTTTGGATCTACTTGCAAGTCTCATGAAGGCCTTTACTGATCGGAGTTGATTCCACAAATATCTTAAAGGCCAGATGTTCACATCTGTATTTGCATAAAGACTTGGGCCATTCAACAACCTTTCTCCTACTCTCCAGTGTTCTCCCGGGTCTGCGCACAAAAATCAACATGTTCATCTGACTTTTACATCCAACTTTTCTGTTCCTAAGTTTTATTTTGATTCATGTGACTATCTATTGCCTTATTGTATTATGTACTGATACTTTACATTCCTTTAATAAACTTACTTCTGAACTAAAAACCAACCTGCTAACAAGATTAGAAAGAAGCAGCAGGAAGATACTCCAAGAGAAATAACAGTAAAAGGTTTTTGCTGCTCTATTAGTGACCCTGTAAAATTGTCATAATACTATTCATGTGGGACAAAACAGCTTACAAACAGTATAACGTAACAGTGGTGCTGTTACGGACTACCGGAGCAATCTTTATTGAAGTGAATTGAGATGACTGAGTGAGGGGTGCACTCTTTCCATTCTGTAATCTGTTTCCACTTGCAGAGGGCCAAGCCTGTAATATATCCTTAACTGCAGCTTTGTACAATGGTAACACTGGCGATAACACTTATGTCTGGACAGAAGCCTCCTCTGCAATGTCCTTCTTCCTGAGGCTGTGGAGCCTTCACCCGAGAACATCCCAGTAATTGGTGATGTTAGCTGCGGAGGTGCAGGAAAAGGGTCATCCTCATCAAAAAGGCATTTGATGCCTCGATGTAGGGGGTGATCACTTCTCCAAAGGTGACCCTTTTAGCTTTCTAAGCCTCACGCTAAAACTAGTATCAACATCAAGCAGTTGTTCCCCATTGCTGACACTGGATGGCTAAGCCTCAGGTGATGGTGACACCTTCAGCAGTTCTAGGACCTTCACAGAGAAAGATGCATAGATAACAAACAGGAGTATAGATGTTGTTTCTCAAGGGTCCTCAAATGTGTCCACAAGTCACACTAAGGTCTAAGAAGGAGGGGCCACTTCACCTTTTTCTTCTTCAGGGAAAGAACCTTAAGGCATATGATCCATTTTCTTTCAAAGAAGCTCAGTTTAGAAATGCTTTGCATACGACATCATTCTACGTAGTGTGAATGTGGAACACAAACTACGCATTATTCCTTCCAAGACATTTTACCACAACAAGAAGGAGACTTTCAAAACAAACCAAAGTAGTAATTGAAAAGGAAGCTGAGTAGAGACACTCCTTTGCAAAAAATAGCAAAATAAATGTCCTACCTCCAGGTAAAATAGTAAATCCGATAGCTGACATCCTCTATGATGAGTCTAAAGAATAACTTCAAACCGATTTTTAAGGAGCATTATAAGTTGTGATCACGGATTCTTCGTAGACAGAGTAGGACAATAATCTGCTTTGCCTTCTGGACTAATGTATTTGGGGCTGTTCTGGGCATTTCTGTCCTGGAATGCCTAGTCACTGCCCAGGGAAGATGATTTACTCACACAAAACATATAAAAGAGTGCAAAGCCATGTTTTGTGATTCATATATTTTGCTGAACACTTGAACAAAGAGGTATTTTGTGTATCTGAGATTAATTGAAATATAAAAAAAGATTTGTGAATCAGGCATAAACTCTACGCTTGGGAATTTGAAACAAGCAAATCAATCCTTATAAGAACTGAAACTTGTGGGGCACAAAAGAACTCTTCATCCAGGAAAATACACATATTCTTAATTGGACGAACCCATGCATTGACAACTATCTCTTCTGTTACTGTGCCAGAAGTCCCATTACTAATGGAAAATCCAAGGTGCTCTGGGACCACCACAAATGAAAATGTCATTTTGAAAAAAAAGCGTGGTAGGCTGACTCCTCACACCCAGTCTTATGGTGCCCCGGTTCAAACAATGCACCCACTTTTTTGCTCCTTACCCCTCCACATATTTCCATTTCCATTTTATTTCACTTGTATAGCGCGTAAATCACCCGAAGGTCTCAGAGCGCTGGGAGCAGACAAGGATCCTTAAAATTCAAAAGATTCAGGGGGTCGAGGGCTCAATTAGCTAGGGATTAAAAGGGCAGGTTTTTAGTAGTTTTCGGAATTTAACATGATCTGGCTCTTCTCTCAGTGGGATGGGGAGGGAATTCCATGCTTCTGGGGCGGTTTTGCTGAAAGCTCTGTCTCAGTTTCTGACAGTTCGAACTCTGGGAACGGAGAGAAAGGCTTTGCTGGAGGAGCGTAGTGTCCTGTTAGGGATATGAGCCTTGAGTTTCTGTTCCAGATAAGCAGGTCCCTGTCCATTTACTGCCTTATGGACTAGGCAGCAGAGCTTGATCTTTATACGTTTTTTTTACGGGGAGCCAGTGCAGTGATCTGAGACATGCTGCTGAGGGGGTGCGGGGAGGTAGATCTAATACCAGCCTCGCAGCTGTATTTTGGAGGACCTGTAATCGGTTAAGTAGCGTTTGGTTGATGGCCGAGAACAGGGCATTCCCATAGTCAATCCTGTTTACAACCAGTCCCTGGACTAGGGGCATGGGTGCTGAGAGAGTGGGATCCATTTAAAGATCTTCCTCAGGCTACGTATCTGGCCATAGCTACTTCCCACTGTTTTTTTTATGTGTTCAGACATGGTAAGCTTGTTGTCTAGGATTACTCCCAGGTTCCTGACGTATGGCTTAGGGGCGGGGCAGGCACCAAGGGAGTCTGGCCACCAGTCCGATGACCAGATCAGGTCAGCTTTGCCAAAGAGCATGACTTCGGTCTTCCCTGCGTTCATCATCAAGTAATTTCTGGTCATCCACTCTTGTATATTGATCATACAGTTTTTGGACCTATTTTTAACGTCATCATGGTTTTGGCTGATGGTGACGAGGATTTGAGTGTCCTCAGCATAGGATATTGTCCCAAAACCATTTTCTCTGATGATCTTGGCCAAGGGGGAAACATAAATGTTAAAAAGGGTCGGGCTTAGAATAGATCCCTGTGGGACACCTTTATCATTATTATAGGAGATAGAGGTGTGGGGGCCTAGTTGGACCCTTGATCGTCTGTTTCCAAGGTAACTTGATATCCATTTAAGAGCGTTTCCTTCAACACCAATCTCAGCAAGACGCTCTAACAGAATGCGATGCGAGATGGTGTCGAAGGCCGCAGATAGGTCCAGTAGTATCAGAATGGCTGATTTTTTTGAGTCCAGGGACAGCCTTATGTTGTCCACAATCTCCAACAGGGCCGTTTCAGTGCTATGGGATGCCCTGAAGCCGGATTGGGTGTGGGTCGAGGAGTTTATTTGACTCCAAGTGGGCAACAAGCTGTTTGTTGATTAGGGTCTCCATGACTTTCCCAAAGAGTGGTAAAAGGGAGATGGGCCTATAGTTTACAAATTGATCTGGGTCAGCAGTGGGGTTTTTCAGAATGGGCCTAATTATTGCTTCCTTCCAGTGGTCAGGGACAGCACAATGTTGTATTGATTGGTTGAAAATATTGGTCAGGGTGGGGATCAGAGCTGGTGAGATTTTGTGTATGACTTCTGGCGAGGCAGGGTCACCCGGTGCTCCAGATTTCATTTTTAACAGCGCTTGGTTCACATCTTTTTCGGTCAGGAGTGACAACAGTTTCAGCGTGTTAACGTGGGTGACGAGGGAGTTTTGCCTTGTAATATGAGGGGTGCTGGCCTCATCCTCTGTCGTTTGTTGAGGAAACCGTTTATGAATTTCGGTTATTTTCTCATGAAAATAGGAGGCTACGGATTCCACCCAATTTTTGGAATCAGGGGGTGCCTGTTGTGTGCCTGGGGGTGTAGTGAACTCCTTAACAATATTAAACAGTTCTCGTTGGGAGTTAGCTGCTAGGGCGATCCTAATGCCTAGGTAAACTTTTTTGACCTCAGCAATGTCCTGCATATACTGTCTGTGAGCCACTTTATATAGGTACCAATCTTGGGCGCTTTTTGTCTGTCCCCATTTTTGCTCTGCCAACCTAGTGGAATGTTTTATTTGCTTGAGTTCTGGCGTAAACCATGGAGAATTATTTTTGGAGGCTTGGAGGTGCGCTCAGGTGCTATATCATCTAGCGCAGTGGTGATAGCTGATTCAAATTCCATGGCGGCTAGACTGGGATTGGTGCATTGGGAAATTGAGGGCGGGGAGAAGGATTTGCTAAAGGCTGGCATGGTGATTTTATTCCATGGTCTGCTTTTTTTCATCTTGCCTGGGCGGGTCGCCGGGATCTGAGATCCATTTATTGCGAATTCTATAATGAAATGGTCCGTCCAGAAGACTAAATCACTCTGTGTGATCGTGACCTTAGGGGAGTTTGTACAAATGAGGTCGAGAGTGTGTCCAGCTATGTGGGTTGGACCTGTGGGGAGTTGACAAAGTTGTAAGGCTTCTAGACTGGTGGTTAAGTCTATGGTGTAGGGATCAGTGGTGAGTTCAAGGTGGTAATTTACATCTCCCAGGAGGATGAAATTCTCTGTGGTTAGAGCATTAGGTGCTATTGCTTCTACTAATTTTTCAGAGAAATTTGTCTTGGAGCCGGGGGGTCTGTAAATAAGAGCTACCTTCCATGCTTCTTTGTTGCTCACGGTTATAGTGGCAATGAGCAACTCTCCCCAGCATTCGAGATGAGAGTCATTTATATAGATTTTTATAGCCGCATTATAGATTATTGCCGTCCCCCCCCTTTTTTGTTTCCGGGCGGTCGAGTCTATGTATTGTATAGGCCGGGGGAAGGGCTATGGCAATATCTGGTGCAGACGATTCCTGGTGCCAAGTTTCTGTGACAAACAATATGTCTGGTTTCACAGAGTCTAGGAGTGCCCAGATTTGTAGGGCGTGTTTGGCCAATGACCTTGCATTGCAATAGAGGCAGACTATGTTAGGTGGAGTCTTTCGGGCACAAATAGTTTTACGAGGTTTAGGTGGTTTGATAGAGGCAGGGTTGGACTGAAAGCTGGGGAGGTAGGAATTAGAAACTAACGATTTAGCTGGGTTAAGGTTGTGTAGTTCAGTAGTTGTATACCTGATAATGCCCATTTCTCGTTGCAGTGTGCGAGGGGAGTCGTGGCGGGAAACAGAGTAACGAGCAGGGTTTCTGGCGTCTGGAGTCGGCCGGGAGCGGACGGGCGCAGACGGGCTTGCCTTTGGCGCGCCGCTGTGCGCGTCCGCTCTGCGTGCTGTGCTAAGTAGGGCCAGTGGGCTGGGCCGTTAATGGGCTCGAGGCTTGGAGCGCTAACCCTGCTAATTCCAGGGGAGAGCGACGCTACCAAGATATATTTACTATGTTGCACTTTCTAAAATTCCGCATTCACTTTTTCAAATCTTTACGCCCTTTTTAGATTATACATATAAACTGTTATGTGTTTTGACTGTTGAAAGTAAACCTTTTAGTCTCACGCAATGTAGAAGGTCTGAAGCATATCATGGCTGCTGTTGCATTTTTAAACTTTCTAAACTAACATTCCAAATGGTGAGCATTACAATTTCATTAATACAATTTTTAAGTGTGTAGTTGAGTGTGGTGACTGGTAAGCACACTAGTCTGTATAAAGACGTTTGCTATTGATGTCAATTTCTTTGTCACTCGCTTGACCTCAAGGAGCATAGTGGCCGAGCAGTTGGTTGGCTACCCATCGAGTTCCATCCAGGATACTTGGGGGTCCACTCTGAGCCTCGAGGGCTCATGTGCAGTTACCCCAAGCGTCAGCTGTCACCGTGAGCTCGGCATACCTCCATCGAAACCCCCGGGTCTGTGTACAAATTCCAGGATATTGTCTACTTGCTTTGTAGGTACCTGTGATAGTGTGGTTTTTGTTGTTTATTGCATTTGCTAACATTTCGGTTTTTGAACATCTTTAAAGTAACATAATTGATGTAAAGTATCGTCTATTGGCAGGAAGGTTTTGCAATCCTTGATTTTGCTCAACAATGTTTGTGTAGTATGTCGCAAGCAATTGCTATTTGCAGACTCCTGGTGTGGTATCCTTACTGCATTCCATTTCCACTTTGTCTTTTCCATTTGCTGGTTGCTCTATACCTTTTTGGGGTCTGCAGTCATTAGAGTGTCCTGCTCATTAGAGCTTTGGGAAAATTACAACTTGACAGTGATAGTTGAGTGCATTTCATCAAGGGCCTTAGTTGTATACACATCTATTGTGTGTTAGACCAGACGAGGGATTAACTTGCTGTGCGTGGAATCACTGGCTCAATACACTAATATTGTGTAAGCAGTAATGGGTTTGTTATTGTGTTGTTTTGTGTACCATCAATTTGACCTGAACTGCTTATACTGTAAAATGTTTTATAATGGCACTGTTTTTAAAATTGAGTACTTGCAATCCTTGGCTGGACATTTCCATTTTATTGTTGGTTAGAGACCATATTGTACTTCATGGCCTTCCCATATACCCCTTCTCTTGAGCTGGGACTGCAGTCCCACTCATATCCAGAGAGCAAAGGATGCTTCAGTGATCCCCTCCACACTGCCTGTCGCTTACCCTGAGTGCTGATTGTTAGGGAGCTCGGCTTTGTCTCAGTTAGCGAGGTCAGAGGCTCCTGTAATGAATCCTCCAGGGAACCCGACCTGACATACTAGGGCACAGATGTACATATAGACTTAAGACAAAATCCTAACTTAAGTCTGTCTTAAGTCTGTCTTAAGACAAACTTAAGACAAAATCCTAACTTCTGTGAATACCAAAAGTAGTAAGTTTAGGATTTTGTCTTAAGTTAGTTCTGTGAATCGGGCCCATAGTGCTTATCTCCATTATGACGAAATTCAAGGACATTTCCCTTAAATAAACACATGTACATTAAATAGTGCTACAATTTTACAATAAAACAAAGACCCTATTTAGAGTTTGGCGGAGGCGGAACGGCAACAGATACCTCACCTGCCTTTTGTAGAGTCTATACTATCTATAGGGTCTCTATGCACTCTAAGTAGGGCAGCTAGGACAGCCGCAACCCTTTGGCAGATGCCCCAAATCTATTAAATCTACCTCAAGGCTTAAGTCTTCTTGGAAAGGGGAACACTGTAACACAACTCCCTGAAACAGACATAAAACATATTTGGTTTGATAAAATGTGAAGTTAAACATTTGACTTCCACATTCTTCTTGAAATTAGTTTTATGACATGGACTATTGTTTGACATCATTTGTACTTTATATGCATGAACACAGCAACACATAACTTACTTTAGTAACTTGTCCTTTGTGCCATATGTTAGATCCGTTTTCTGCTTCTGAGAAGTTGTATTTGCCACCAATTTCTGCAGAAATCAATAAAAAAGCTAATTAACACAAACGAAAAATGCAACTCTGCTTTCCCTAAATGTGGCTTTACACCAACACAGCCTTTTTTTATCATAATGCCTGAAGGACCTAACAGGCTTCCAACAGCCTTGCATCTGCACCTGGACTTTGCCATCTGTGAGTCTACTCTGCCAAGTGGCGCCAACCCGGTCCTGGACCGTTGGAGGTAGGCTTAGGGTGCTTGCTACCCTCTGTAGATTCGGTGGAACCAATACATCGCCTCCGCTGAGCGGCGCAACCCCAAGCAAAACCAACGCATCTTCGCTACTGTGTGGATTGGACCCATTGGAAAGATCCACATGTCGCCGAAGCCTGCATCTCCTTCGTAACCACTGCTGTGCGGCCCATCCTCAGTATAGGGTAGGCCCTCACATCTCTCTTTGACGGCAGTCTCGACAACGATGGCAAACACGGAATCGCAGCTGCTTGGAACCAATGCCCTGCCCTGACTGCGCAACGCATCCCTGACTCCGGACTTTGCATTGCAAGCATTCGTTGATAGGATCCTCGTAGCCGACACAATAGGACCTCACACCGCAGCCTCAACACATTGCCTCTGCTGCGCAACTCATCTTCAACACGACCCACATAACGTTCCACATACCAGGATTTAAGGTACTCTGTTCAGCATGCCTAGGTGTCCCTGTAGCCAGCCCACACTCCATCGACCTGAACTTGTGACTTTAGTGCGGCCAGATATCCCCAGTTGGCGCTTTACGCCTTTTGGCTCTATTTTCTCTAAAAACCTTAACATTCAAGATCTCGGATTCTACGAATTGAATTTTTGTCATTTTGGTCTTGTTTTATTTATTGAATTCAGCTCTATTCCTCTAACCTGGCGTGGGATAATTTTTGTGGCATTTCTACTGTTTTACTGTTTCAAGTGTTGCACAAATACTTTACACATTGCCTCTAAGTTTAGCCTGACTGTTCTGTGCCAAGCTAACAGAGGGTTGAGCACAACTTAATTTGGGATTGCTTGTGAATTACCCTAACAAGGATTGTGGTTGCTGCTTGGCCAGGGCTCACACCCCGGTCACCCAATACACCAATTTGTAACATTGGTGATCAGTGGTGAAGACAGGACTTGTATTTGTGTAGGGCCATACAGTGATTTGGTGTACACTAACATCCCAAATCTAAGACCAATTTGAGTTTTAAATTCTAATTGGCCTTTTTGTTCTAAATTCCTTCCTACCATACCTGACTGATTTTGTCTGTGACCTCACCTGCAAACTTGGAGTTTGAGCTTGTCATCCTGGAGAGCTATATTGTGGCTCGATGCAGGGCTTTTGCCATGAGATGGGCTGCCAACTAGCAGGATGGAGCATCAATAAGGCGGAGCTCAAAAAGACCTTGAGAGCATGTGCAGAGGCCCATCAGTTGTCAGTCGCAAATGATGACCAGGAGGAAGAGGAGGATGAGAAAGCATCAGAGCGCAACCTCCAGGAGAGTCCTAGAATGCAACCTGTTGGGGGGGTGGATAACCTAATCCCAGGATTAAAAAATTCCCTCCCGTGCAGGGAGTAGTGTGTTCTCTCGGAGCTTGTCCCCAGAGGAGCTGGTGGAAAGGAAGACAGACAAAGAGGTTAAGCTACAGATGGCTCAGTTGAAGATGGAAGAGAGGAAACTGGTCACGGAGGAGGAAATTACCTTGGAGACTCTTGAGACGAGCTGGACATCAATGCCAAACAGGCAAAGTCCACCAATGATGGTGGTAGCATTTCTGCAGTGCCCTCTGGAGACAAGAGGGTCCGTCTTCCCAAAGGTCTGGTACCTGACTTTGTTGTGGGGGATAGTGACAAGTAGTTGGAGGCTTATTAGATTGCCTTACAGATGCACAAGATCCCTGAAGAGGATTGGGGGGATAGTTTGTGGAGGCATATCCCTAGTGAAGGGAGGGTCATCCTACTGGCCCTAGAAAAGGTAGTAAGATTTAGGTATCCCCATGTCAGGAAGCATGGTCTGATCCCAGAGAAGTACAGAGAGAAGTTTAGGAATACTCCGAAACTAGCCCAACAGACCAACGTGGATTGTGTGGATTCAAGCAAGCTGAAGACGGCTGGAATGCCAGAAACCGGTCCTCGGAAGCTTGTTTCCGGTCCAGGGAAGGCATGGCTTGGCAGTTCGGGCTGGACTATTCCCATGAGGCACAGGGTCAGACTGATTTGCATATGGCCATGTCTGAACTGGGGTGGTGTGGAGTGCAAAAAAACGATGGATTTAGGCCCAGATCTCTGTACTGGGGTGAATGTATGACATTGTTCTGCATTCTGTCCATCAACTGTGGTTTTTGCATTTTAGTAGTAAGCAGCATGAAACAACACAAGGATTGGTGGGAGCAAGTAAACCCAGTGCTTCAAAGGTGACCAAGGGAGCTGTACTGTGTTCCCCCTGGCTCCTTACAGCGCTGACTCAGGATGACTAAAGTGCGCATGCCTGGTTGGCCTCCCTAATAACCCTGTCCAACCAGACATGCGCACTTAACGTAATAGTGGTCATACCTGCTGCATGCCCATCATCAGGGATTGGCCAAGCCCTGTCCAGAAGTTGTACAACACAATGCCATCTGCGCTAGGTCACCAGTATGAATGCATTTTTAAAAATCAATTGATTTTTTAAATTAATGGTAATGGAGATGTGGTGGGGGGCACTACCAAGCACAATGAAGAAACCGCCACTGCCGGCCTCGTGTGTAGGGTAACTCAGGCCCATGGGCAGGACTTCTTCCACCCTATGGCCCTGGAGTGGGGTGGGGAGGTGTTCCAGAGGAGGATCATAGTTAGTCCCCAGATGCCCTTAGACTGCATTCTGCCGTATGAGTTGTGCCCGGTATCAGGAGAACTAAGAGGGGTGGGGACTTGCCCATAGTGCTTGCCTGCCTGTGCAATGTTCTGTGCTTCTTTGATTGAGTGCGTCCACAATATATGTAGAACATAATCGGTAAGTTCACTTATTTGAGTATTAACAATATCACCAGAAAGCAGTCCTGTTAGCGCAAATGTTTTGTCAACTGATGCAATACTATATTCATCTTCTTTTCATTTTCAAAACATACTGATAAAATAAGGTGGTAAATGCAGATATTTCTTCAGCATTAACCCCCAAATAACACCTTGGCATACTCCCTGTCAGTAGCATGACAAAAAGTGCCCAGTGCATTCTGTAGTGACTTCCCTCAGATGCCTCTGGTGGAACACTCACAGTCAACATTCCACCTGTACCATGGACTTTCAAAACACCCACATTGCTTCAGAAACACGGGACTAAAGGCAGCAGACACAACACATAGTATATAACATTTATGACTGATAAATATAAGCAAAAATATTGTGTCTGTTTTTATTTCATCCTGAAACTCTCTGCTAATATATACTTGCCTGCATAACATTACACATACAAGACGCAACATAAAATGTGTTTGGACGCAGATTGCGCAGCTTTACCTGTGAAACCTGTAGGATTTCAGCTACGTAGATGCGTCGTTCATCGTTAACCTTGTGGTATGCCTGATATGAGATATAAGGAAAAGTTCAAAAGAAATGTATTCTACAAGGTAACCAAAATTTTTTTTTAAAATTCAGACAAATAAAGAAGCTTATTCGGAAAATTGACTATTACTCGTTCCTGACAATTTCCGACTTTTTAGCATCAAATTAGGTAGTTAAATAAAGATTGAATCATACAATTCCAACATTCCATTCGATGACGAAATACAACACTTTAAATGATGGGTACCTACCAATATTAATAGGCTAATGTGGTTGGTTTCTTTAGGACAACAGATGGATTTTTCCAGTGGCAATATTGGATTTGCTGAAAGTGTTGATCGCCCTTTTGTTTCAAACACAGGACTGTAGTTTTAAAACGAGGTAGGGTTGAAGTCTTCATATCAGGGATAAACTTATGAATGTACTTAGGAATTTGTTTGGAAATTGTATATGTGACCTTTGTGATGCAACAATTCATCTTCATATTGTTAAAACTTACACCCATCTTGATCATGTCTGACGAGCAAGAAGTACATTAACAATTGTGTCTCGCCCTTCAGTTTTACCTATAAACATCATCTCCCATGTGAGAATAAAGGCTTTTCTCGGTTCTGAGGGATAGCAGTTCCACGTCACAGGTTGAGATGTTGATCAGTGGTTAAAACACAGACTACATGGGCACGGCTACACATGCATTGAGCAGCTTTCTCTTCTATTTCCATAAAACGGAAGTCCTCAGGACATTGGGTGTTGGTGTTAAGGATTTTAGTGCAAATTTTATTTTTGTGCATCATTGAAAATGTGTAGAATGTAGTTTTACACTCAATTACAATTGTTCACACTGATGTTGTGCTATTATTTTTAAACTAATATCATGTAAAAGTGTGTTTTCCTGACTCTTGTTAAGTAGGCCTCAATTTAGGTCTAGCAGCCATGTTTTCTAAAATGAATGTCTTCTGTCGGCACATTTCACTGTTATTTCAGCAGCACACAGTCAAGCAGACTCGTGTTTGTTTTTTTGTTGTTGTTTTTTTTAGTGTATATTATATAGCGCATGGCTACCCCAACGGGGTGTCCCGGCACTTGCATTGGGAACCCGTCCTGGCTTTTCCCTGTGAGATAACCAGCAGGCATCCCACCGCGGGGGGGGGGGGGGCGTAGTGGAGATTAAGCAAGCTATTGCCCAGAGTTGCAGAACCCGTCCTGGCTTTTCCCTGTGAGATAACCAGCAGGCATCCCGCCGCGGGGGGTGTAGTGGAGATTAAGCAAGCTATTGCCCAGAGTTGCAGAGTGTGAACCCGTGATTCGAGCAGGCACCAAAGTGAGAATCCGTGGACACTTGGGCTCAGACCCTGCCGGGTCGGGAATTGAACCCTGGTTACGGGTCTGACCTAAGCTTCCGGGTATGCCTCCTCTAACCATTGAGCCACACTTATCCATTGTCATTGCTCCTGTTGTTCTCAAAGCAATTTTCCTAGCTTGAACACAAAAACTGTAACTACTGTCACGGTCCTTCTGTTAGCTCCCTTATCCTGCTCATTCATAATAGCTTGCTGTTGTTCATGTATATAGTTTGTTCTACAACCTCCGAACGGCATTAACATAGAGACGGCAGAATCAATATTCATCTGGGATAGTAGTAGGTGTTAAGGCAATATGACGCTTAATTAAACTGTGTTCTGGTTTGATACATTTGCTCACATCATGATGAATTTGCATTTTCCATTCTGTTCCATGAGATGATTACCTATATAAACCCTCGAACCTGGGGGTGAGCAAGAAGGCTTTCTGATTCTGCTACGGATGCTCTGTTTCTCTATTGACTTTGCTTCTTGCGCGGCACTTAGAATATTTTTTTATTTTGATTTCTGCACTGCTGTATTTTTATGAGAGCCTTCATGGTGTGTATTCTGTGCCGCATCTTTTGAATTTAGTAATATACCCTTACATGTATTCAGTTGATCGAGTTCTCAGTTAGTGAGTATGCCTTTTACTTTTTGGACTGTATTGCTGCTATTTTGATGTTTTGGGAGGTGCCTTGCCTCGGGGACACTTTGCCTCATGAAGATAACATTTAACACCCTCTCCGATTCATCAATCCGTGGGCTCCTGGTGAAGTAAAAGTTTGAGATGCAAGTATTGTGAGGGACCCCATGCCCACACTGGTGAAGTAATATTGAATAAGCAGTTTTTTGTGGCAGATCTCACAAGGGAACTTAACTGAGGGTGATATTGGGGATGTGGACACACCTGGCGTGACTACAGGTGCTCCAGAGGAATAGTCAGTGTTGCACATGATAAAATCGGACAGCCGGGCGTCAGAAATTATTGGGTGCGATAAACCTCAGCTATACTGACTTTTTTGCAGAGTAGCATGCAGATGTTGGTATTTACTGCTCTAAAACCATCACATCAGACTAAATATCAGGACTTTTCCCCTTTGTTAAACTGCAGCACATTTCACCTGATGACATTTGCAAACTTCATTATACCTGTAATTGGGTGCGATTAACAATGCACAATTGAGATCGCAGAGGAATCGCACTGTTAAGGGCCATTTGTAATCACAGTCACTGTGGCTACTCCCTTGATCTATAAAGCTGAAGGCACTTGTTGTGTTAAAGCTTTAAAAAAGCTCAAGATTCACATTTGGGCATACCCAAAACACTTAAGGCAACCCATCTAGGTAGCTCAAAAATTAATAAACGAAAATGGTTGGGAATGGCTTGCAACAAAGGACAAGTGTTCTGCCCCATTCCGACTTATTGTTTGTACCTTATCTTTTCCATGGCAGTAAAGGCAGTGCTTAATTTGTACAACAATAAGTGCCAGGGCTCTCGTCAGGAAGCCACTGCAGTCTACACCAGACATTGCCCCTTACAAAGCTGGCCAATGACAGTTTCAACACAACACTAACCCTCCCACTCCTACACGTGTTACAATTCGGACTATTTCAGAGCAGCTTGAGCGACAAGTAAGTCATTTTTAATTTATATGAACTTACTAATTACCTGTTGTGGTCATCTCTAAATTATCAAGATAGCGCCACCTTATGGCAGACGGTCATAAGCGTTGGTGTTGACAATTAAGTGCCGGTGCCGGTGCCGAGCACCGGAAACCACTGGCTCAAATTAAGCACTGAGTAAAGGACCAATTACATGTAAATTAGTCTCGGTCCTGCCCCAAATGTAACAATCCTGTCCAAATTCCTAGGCCCGGGAAGGTGAACACGAGCAATCTTAGTTCCTTTTCAGCTATACTGATTTAAAGGGTGTTCCCTATCCATCACTATTCCGCTAAGTGAGTTGTCCCAGTAGAGGTGGAAAAATCACTGTACAGTGTGGGACTCCAACTGTATTGCACAAATTTGTTGCATAATGTGGCCAATCCAAAAAAGAAAATGGAGAGGGCCTCTGTACTTGGATATAACAGCAGGGTTAAGGGAAATATCACAGTCTAAACAAGCATTGGCATAGCCAATAGGTCTCGCTTTTGGGACATTATAAGTATTTAGTTATGCAGCACAATATCCTTGGTGCAACAACATCAACTGTTGCTTGGCTAAGCACTTGTAAGGTCCCAAAGGCGAGACCTATTGGCTATGCCAATGCTTGTTTTCTATGAAGCGGATGTGAAACCACACCTAGTAACTAAAGTCTACTTTTCTCGCTCCAGTGATTGGCTGCAGTTTGCGATAGGTTAATGAGGAAATGACTCACCCAGCCCAGCCCACGCAGGAGGAATTACACAGCGACAATTATGAAAAATAAAATAATACACACCTAGAGTGGCCTCAGAGAGGAACTAGTCTCTCCCAGGGTCTTTATGGCAAATGAAAAACCTTATTACTCACCCCAGAGCTCAACAACTCTTCACTGCCCCTAAATCCAATTTTACTCCACGTCTCCAAGCTCCGGGTACGAGCTCCGGGTTTGCAGCAGCCTACCGTGGTCCTTGCTCTCTCGTGAACTTACTCACTCCATAAGTCCGAGCTCTGAGTCTGTAGCAGCCTCCTCTGGTACCTGCTGCCTCGGGAACTCACTCACTCCACAAGTCCGAGCTCTGGGTCTGCAGCACAGCAGCCTCCCCTGGTGCCTGCTGCTTCGGGGACTCACTCACTCCACAAGTTCGAGCTCTGGGTCTGTAGCAGCCTCCCCTGGTGCCTGCTGCCTAGGGAACTCACTCACTCCACAAGTCCGAGCTCCGGGCCTGGAGCAGTCTCTCCAGGGTGCCTGCTGCCTCGGGAACTCACTCATTCCACAATTGCGAGCTTCGAGTATAGAAAAGGCTCCTTGGAAAATCACTCACTTGAAAAGTCAAAGCTCTGAGCCGCCTCCTGGGGTACTTGCTTCTTTGGGAACTCGCTTACTCTACCACACTATCAGTCTGAGCTCCGGGTCTGGAACAGACTCCCGGGGTGCCTGCTCCCTCGCGATATCTCTCACTCTATCAGTCCAAACTCCTGTCTGGGGCAGCCTCCCGGTGCGCTTGTTTCCTCAAGAGCTCACTCACTCTTGGAGTCCGAGCTCTGGGCGGGAGCAGCCTCCCGGGGTGCCTGATTCCTCAGGTACTCACCCACTCCAAAAGTGCGAGCTACGGGTCTGAGGAGCCTCCCGGGGTGCCTGCTCTCTCATCTCTGGCACCATTGAGTGACAGAGCACCAGCAACCGTGAATAAGAATAGAACAACAATGCCCCTGCACTATACAAATTCAGAACATAATAGTGATGATGTCGTAGAAAGCGACGATCAATTAGTATACATCCACACTTTCGGAGTGACTTTAAGAGAATCAAATATCCAAGTTCAGGTACATAAGTTCCAAAAAAGAAGAAAAGTTCTGTTCCTGGTGTTTAAGTAAATGTTTTATTGTTCCTTTGATAATGCCAACACGTGTTTCATCGCAGGGAACTTACTGCGAATCTTCACGGCTATTTGAAGAAAGTATGACGAAATTATCAAAGTTGTTGGAAATGCCGTTTCCAGGCAATGCTTATGTTAGGTTCGAGATCTGTTACACGCTGCCCGTCATCGGAAAACGGCACCGGGAACCTCAAGAGGGAGTTCAGCACAACTAAGGTGTACCCGCCTTTTTGATAATATTACGTCTTAAACAAGACCCCCCGTGAATACCCGTCAACTCCTCCCGGTCACTACACACAACAGTACTGAACAAGATCCCTTATCCACGCAGGCAGCGTGTAACAGATCTCGAACCTAACATAAGCATTGCCTGGAAACGGCATTTCCAACAACTTTGATAATTTCGTCATACTTTCTTCAAATAGCCCTGAAGATTCGCAGTAAGTTCCCTGCGATGAAACACGTGTTGGCATTATCAAAGGAACAATAAAACATTTACTTAAACACCAGGAACAGAACTTTTCTTCTTTTTTGGAACTTATGTACCTGAACTTGGATATTTGATTCTCTTAAAGTCACTCCGAAAGTGTGGATGTATACTAATTGATCGTCGCTTTCTACGACATCATCACTATTATGTTCTGAATTTGTATAGTGCAGGGGCATTGTTGTTCTATTGTTATTTGTGTGGATCCTCTAGGTCCAACATTGAGCGGTTGTGTGAGATTACCGCTCGCCCTTTTTGCCTGTACCAACCACCACACCGTGCTCTCTACTTTGCGGACATACAGGTGTGCGCCCTATTTCCCTGGTAAATATAAAAATCTCCTTGTTGTATAACTCAAACCGTGAATAAGAAGCCGGTCCAGTGAGGAGTGAGTCCCAGTGGCTAGTCTCAGAGTTCACCTGCGGTGGCGAGTGACAGCTCCATCGACCAGTCGGTAAGTACCCTTGACCAAGGGAGCACCCCTACTGGAGCTTGAAACAGGTCCAGTGATAAACCAGTGATCACGTTTAAGTATAACTGAGGGTGCCCCTCCAGTGGCGGGTGAGTGGCAAGTCCAGAGAAGACTGAGTTTAGTTAGCTATAACTGAGGGAGCTCCCCCAGTTGTGAGGGATGAAGAAGTCCAAAGATGAATGTGTGACCTTAGCTATAACTGAGGGTGCTTCCCCAGTGGCGAGCAACAGGTCCAGCGAGCATCCACTGAGCACCTCTAGCTACGACTGAGGGAGCTCCTCCTGTGGTGAGTAAATGGCAGGTCCAGCTTGCATCGAGTGAGTACCTCTAGATATGACTGAGGGAACTCCTCATGTGGCGAGTGAGAAACAGATCCAGCCATGAGTGTGTGGTGATGCCAGCAATGAGTGAGTTCCTCTAGCTAAGAGTGAGTGAGCTCCTATGGCCTCAGAGAGGGACTCGTCTCTTACAGGGTCTTTATGGCAAATTAAAGGTGGGCATCTTTTATTCCCACATAAATACAACAGTTTAGGCATTAAACAAGTGTGGGGAACATATGCGCTGGACTCTATCAAGACCAGAGAATATTTGAAGCCAAGAAAAAGGTGCACATTAAGGGGTTAACTACTTCAATTTTAAAGCATTTTAAGGCAAATCTCATGGGGCCAGAAATCAAACGTGTTTTAGCTGTTAAAGGAAGATGGGATGGGATCTAATTTGCATAGATATTATTCATTAAACAATTCAACCATATGCCCAGAAGACAAGTTTCAAGCTACAAATATTCAGTGACGTCGAAACGGTTGGTGGTATAAGCAGCAGGGATAGATCAGAGGGTTAGTGCAGTTGCGGCGGAGACGTGCGCAGACCCCAGAAAGGATACCTCTGGCAGCCGTTTTTCTATCACACGTGTGATGCAGCGTTTTCCTGCCACCCGTGGACTCGGCATGAAACTTGAACTCAGCGTGTACTGAAAATGACGAGGAACACAATGAACCTGCCTGCAGCCTTAAACATTATCGAGTAATCGGGTGAGGTGTGAACAGCGACACTGCCTAAAGTGGAGCTCAGAGTGAAGTCAGACGCGCGTGCGCTACAGGGTCTGTTCCAGAATTGTGGTGGGTTTTGTGGAAGTTTGGGGTTCTAGACAGGACTGACGGACTGGACGCAGAGAATGGACTGAGGTCTAGACAGAGGGGCTGAATAAAAAGACTTCAGAGAGGGGCTGACAGGACAGCAAGACAGACAGAGAAACATGGGTAGCTGACTGGAGAGGTGGACAGACAGGACAGAGGGACTTACAAAGAAACATGGCATACGGACCGAAGAGATGAATTGACAGGGACAGGACAGAGGGAATGACAGGGAAATATGGCAGGCGGGCCGGAGAGACAGACTGACAGGAGCAGGACAGAGGGACTGACAGAAAATCATGACAGAAGGACCAGAGAGACAGACTGACAGGGACAGGACAGTGGGACTGACAGAGAAACAAGACAGGCAGACTGAAGATATGCACTGACAGGGACTAGCCAGAGGGACAGACAAAGAAACATGACAGGCGGACTGGAGTGAATGGCAGGGGCACAAAAAAGGGACCGACAGAGAAGCAAATCAGGCGGACAGGAGAGACGGACTGACAGGCACAGGACAGAGGCACAGTAAAGAGGGACTGACAGGGAAACATGGCAAATGGAGTGACAGACGAGGCCTGGCCAGAGGGACTGAGAGAGATACCTTGCAGGCGGACTGGAGAGAGGGACTGGCAGGAGTGAGCGACCGATAGAGCAACATGACAGGCGGACTGGAGAGAAGGACTGACGGACAAGACAGAGGGACTGACAGGGAAATATGAAAGGCGGACCGGAGAGACAGACTGACAAGGAATGGACAGAGCAACCGACAGAGAAACATGGTAGGCGGACTGTAAAGACGGAATGACAGGGACAAGACAGAAGGACTGAGACCTATTGCATTGCAAATGCTTGTTCTGTGCTGTTATGCGGAACTGCGGTACCACATTACAGGAAATAAGTGGAAGTCTAATTATAAATGTGTCATAATTCTGATTGGGTTTGCCGGAAATTACCCTGAAGCCTGGGGTCAAAACTTCACAGGGGACATCTTGATGCCTCTGCCTATTGTGGCAAGAAGTGACGAGCAGCGCCGGTTTCTAACATTAGACAATATGTACTTTAGGTAAAGAGAAAACATGGCGTCTGGCACCAACTAGTGATCAGCCAGAGAAGCTGCTTTGTAATGAAAATTACAGGCGTGCTCACATTTTTTTTAAAAAAGCGCACGAGAGAGGAGGGGGCCTTTATTTATTTATTTATTTGTTAACATTTGTAATGCGCACAGCTACCCAACAAAGGGTTTCCCGGCGCTGCAGATCCCAATAGCAATGCAGTTACAGAAAACTAGATGTTAAAGAGCCATGTTTTTAAGGCTTTTCTGAATTTGATGTAATTCGACTCAGACCGCAATGTATGTGGCATTGAATTCCAGAGAGAAGGTCCTAGGAATGAGAAGGACTTGCCACCCATGCGTGACAGCCTGGTCCTTGGAATTTCAAAATGATTTGCCGTGGAAGACCGAAGAGATCTGGAAGGACGGTAGGGGCGCACCAGGTTTTGCAGATATTTAGGAGCGGTGTTGGTGGAAATCCTGTGCATAAAACATAGAGATTTGAATTTAACTCGGTTTTCAATTTTTAGCCAGTGTAACTTCCTGATGTATTTAGTGGTTGGAGTAGAGATGGGAATTTTACAGAGTAGTCTGGCTGCTGCATTTTGCACTGATTGCAACCTGCGGACAGTAGTTTTGTTCGCCCCCAGGTACAAAACGTTGCCATAATCTAGCCTAGATGTTATTAGGGCATTGACAACTGTTTTCTTGGTGTTTTCAGGCAGCATCCAACAGATCTTTTTTAGCCATTTTAATATGGCAAAGCAGGTGGCTGAAGTCTTTACCGCTTGCTGATGTAAACTGAGTGAGTCGTCAATAATGACGCCCAGGTTGCGAGCATGAGTAACCGGGGTAGGGGGGGTGCCCATTTCAGTTGGCCAATGTTGGGGTCCCCAAAGTTCTTTATTTTTGCCCAACACGATTAACTCGGTTTTTTCGCTGTTAAGTTTTAGGAAGTTTTTTTGCATCCAGTCGACGATTTTACAGAGTCCGAGTTGTAGGGTGGAGGAATTATCAGAATCTGCAGCTGATAAAGAAAAAAGCAGCTGGGAATCATCAGCGTAGGAAAACATTAAAAGCCCTGTTTCCTCCACTATTTTGGCCAGGGGGCTCATATACACGTTGAAAAGCAACGGGCTAAGAATAGAGCCCTGTGGAACTCCGTGTTTGAATGTCATGGTATCGGAGCAGGCAGTTTGTGAGAAGACCTGGAACGTGCGGTTTTCCAATAATGATCTAATCCAGTTGAGAGCTGCCCCACGGATGCCCAGGGAGTGGAGTGTTTGGGCGAGGACCGCATGCGACACGGTGTCGAATGCCGCGCTGAGGTCGAGCAGCACAAGTGCCACTGTTTCGCCCTTGTCCACCATGCGGCGGATATTTTCGGTTACCCCCAGCAAGGTAGTTTCTGTGGAAAAGCCTGCACGAAATCCCGACTGGTGGGATGGTAATAGGTCATGAGTGGTAATGAAATCAGTGAGGCAACGATGTACATGTTTCTCCAATATTTTTGCAAAGGTGGGCAGCAAGGATATTGGGCGGAAGTTAGCTGGCCTGTGCCTGTTTCCCTTCCAGGAACGAGCAGAGGCCCCATATGTTTGCAAGTTAATTACAAACATATGGTGTCAAAGCTCACTACGGCAAGGGAATCACCAGACGTGCGCGCATTGCCATTAAAAGCAATGCAATGCGTGCACGTTTTTGACTGAAAAGGTGCATCAATGGCTCAAGTTGTTTCTCCTACCCAGCGCATGCGCGCTGTGTAGGCGAGACCTAAAAACGGCTTGAAACCATGCCTGGTAACACAATCTAACCAAGTTATCTAATAATCTATACAAGTGTGCAAACATCACAGAACAAACCACAAAAACCCCACGGTTCTCATAAATGAATCTTTCTCATGGAGTAAAATATAATATGTTTATTAATTTTTTTCTAGCGTAATAAAGTGTTGTCATATAATAATTTTTATACAATTTGTACACACAAAACCCTTCAAGAGTACAATATATGCATTAATATACAGACAATGCTCAAAGAATCATAATGTGGCCAAAAATACTCTCCAATCTGCTTCCAAACATGCACTTTATTAAAAAGTCTTGGAAGGAATCTGAATGGGTACAGCTACCTGCGCACCAAGATGTCAGCCATGTCTGAATATTCCTGCAAAGTTCCCTTCTCTGTTTGGCCTCATAAAGTCACATGGAGTAATGAAACTACTGTGGAAGTAAAAAGTAAGGTCAAATGGTGATACTCCTAAAATCACCCAAGATGAGACTGCAAAATAACTGCTTGTCCCGCTGTAACTCAAGTGAAATGTCTCTCCATGCTTTGATGAGGATGCAAGATGGCACGTTCCACAGAAGTGTGCACAGAGATCTTCCCTATAAATGATGCTCAGAGGTTAGATGGTGGGTATTGTCACAGCAGTATAATCCTAGATAGGAAGCTAACTGATATAGGCGATGAACAGCACGCACGAAACCCTTTAGAAAATGCACTGAGAGACCCGTGGCAGGTATAGAAACATAACTTTAAGCACTCAAGAATAGTTCCAGAGCAGCTAGCCTGTGGAATGTGGGTGCCTTGGCCCAAACCCGATGGATGAGAAACAAACTTCTCTAAGTTGAGGTGTTGAGTTGGTGCCTGAAACCGAGGCAGTCAGAGAAGTGTTTTTAAAATGAATAAACTTCCCCGAAAACGTAAGGGCACCCTGACAGTAGACAGAGAGTGAATTCTTAGTGCTGAAGCTTAGAGGATAAAGCAAAACCAAAGGGGATGATGGACGGAGTGTTGAACATTGCAAGCACTCAACAGCAGTCAACTGATCTGGGTTTAATTAATCATCATTCTTTAGCTCATGCTGCCACCCCAGTTCACGGTACAAAAGGGGGTGGTAATGGACGGAGCATCTGAACCAATCAAACACTCACACCCAGCAGTCGAAAGATCTGGGTTTAATCCATCACCGTTCTTTAGCCCACTCTGCCACCACAGTTCAGACATGGCTATATGCAAATCAGTCTGACCCTGTGCCTCATGGGAACAGTCCAGCCCGAACTGCCAAGCGATGCGTTCCCTGGACCGGAAACAAGCTTCCGAGGACCGGTTTCTGGCATAGAAGCGCCTGACTTCCTGGTCACTCGGCGATCGTGGTGGTCCTTTTGTTCTTGGCCCGGGTTGCGGCGATGACTTTTCGGCAATGAGTGGTGGGATCCCGCTTGATGATGCACAACCGCAGGGTGGGCTCCCCCTCTGGTTTGGAAGTATCTGCAATGCGGGGTGGGCTCACGCTATTTTAAATATCTATAAAGCGGGGGGGCTCCCGCACTGCAGGCGCACTGTCGGGTGGGCAACCGCTATCCTGGTACCACGGGGAAATCCCTACAATGGGGATTCCTTCAAAAAAGACAGCAGCTCAGCGCTGCACATCCCAAGCTTTCCTCCCTCTTGGGCAATTAAAGGAATAAAGCACAGCGCTCACAAGGCGCTAGAATCACAGAGAGTCCAAGCCTAAAAGTTCCTCCAGGTTCAGGGGGCATAGCTGGGCTCAGGGAGGCCAGCACACATGGCCCTCAAGCAGGGAGGTAGCCCCCATGGCGGTTCCTCCTGGGCCCCAACAGCAGCAAGCCCCCAGCACAGAACAGAACAACTTTCATGGGGTCACAGTCCCTATATTTATACCAAAAAATCTCTTTGTCTGTAGTGCAGGGCATGGGGGAACCAGATGGAAATGGTTCAGGGGGGATTTGGAGCACTTTGTTTTCCAAGCTCCTCTTCCCCTTTTTCAGGTGGGGCTAGGTGATCAGGCACACCACAGGGGGCGGAGCAGGCATTGTACAGGCTGGGCACAGTCCTATTCAGAGTCAGGGGATTACTCCTCCCACTACTCCCAGCACAGATGTCCCATTCAGCCTAGTGCTGACTCACTCTGCCCCTCCTGGAGCCACACAAGCCTCCCAGCCCCTGTCACTCACAAGCCAGACATGCAATTCACATCAGGCAGGCAGACATAGCACACAGAAATGCTTTCTTCTAAAAGTGGCATTTCCCAACTAGTCATAATAAATCTGTGCCAACCATTGTGCAGCATTTATTATTAACATTCCATACATACTAAACTCGACCACTTGGCTCCTCCCATACCATGAATTATCACTGACACTCACTGATCAGGAAATCCCCAATGCATTCCTATGGGAGGGCAGGCCAACCTTACTAAATGTGCACAGAGAGCGCACAAACTTTACACTGGACCACAGTGCTAAAGTGCCCAGAGGCCTAAAACCACCAACACCATGTCAGAGAAAAAGGCAAAACGTTTAGGGGTGAACCTGCCAAAAAGCCAAGTCCAACAACAGTGATGTACCTTATCTGTGCTTTTATAATGTGATGTAGCGCAGGGAGATCTCACCACAATTTGTCTGTTTCTCAGCTTTTTGATAGTCATGTTCACTGACTAGGATGGTCACATGGGAATGTAGAGAAAGCATAACTCCACATCTGAGGGTCAAAAATCAACCTGATTTTAAGTCTCACAAGCCGTTAAAATAAGAGTATTTATTTTCGGGTGAAAGATACAACATGCAAGATAGTTCACTTCCAACAAAGATATGCCTCAGCCTCTCGCACTGCCCAATTCCTACCTAGCCCTTGCCTTGCAACGGAGCTCCTAGGAGTGGCCAGCCCAATCCTACCCCCAACCACACCACCACCGGCCAACTCACTGGCAGTGCCAATCAAAGAAGGAGGGTATCTGGGGGAGGCAGAAGTGGGGGGGCATAAGAAAGGGCGACGCCCACCATCCAAGAAAAAATACAGCACTCCTACGGCTCAGCGTGGCCTGGGCCTCACACATACTGGTATGGAAATGAAATGGATGTAAGAGATGGCCTGTGGAGAGGTGAGGGGCACTGTTGGAGTGTGGAAGTGAGGGAATCTGAGGAGAAGGTGGTCATTGTTTCACCAGGAGCCACCAGAGCTATTGTCGGCCCGAAAGAGTCAATGATGTCTGTTAATGTGCTGTTTGAGATTGATAGCATACTAATGCAGTAGTACTGCATAGATTGAGGACAGGAGTTGGATTTCTAACTTCTAAGATGTGGTAAAAGATGTTTATGTAGCCAAATTACAATGGCCTGGCAATTTTACACTGTCTGGTTGGATAAACCAACGAATATTACAGTTTTTCTATGATACTGCAAGTAACTTAGCTGTAATGGTCAAAGAAGGCGTAAAATCCTGTGTGATGCTGTGAGTGGGATGTGCAGGTGACTTCACTGCTTATTTTTGCTCGTGAGAAAGTGTCACTCTAAGTGTCACACATTTGGTTGTTGAATGTCACTCATAAGTACACTGAAATCTTGAAAATATCACACATATGTAGAGGTAACTTATGCCCCTACTCAATGTAGCAGTATAATCATGATATATCCTTTTCAAAATGATGGCTGTTCAGTTCCCAGATCAATAGTAAATCTTTTGGTGGTTCTTTTTTAATACTTCTACAGGACTATGATATGGGTATGTGCTTGGACTGCATTTGAACACTTGACAGCAATCTGACGAGGAGGTTCTTGCCAGTAAGGATAGTGTTAGGTTAACAAGTAGATGCTGTATTAAAGCATACTATTAATATCAAATTTATCTGGCGAAAGTCAATATTTTATAACGTTTTTCATTGTTACTTTAGATGTATTTCTGCAGGGGACGTATCACGGGCCAATATTATTCACATTATTGAATGATGAAACTGGTCCGAAAAATTGATTAAACAAAATGATTCTATCAAGCTAACAAAGTAAGTCACAGTGACATTTCTCCTGGACATGTATCCATTGTCCTATATAGAGGTAGTATAACAAAGATCTAAAGGGAATTCTTTTTATTATAATTATCTGAGAAGTTTGAAAAAATAGGAACCATCCTTTTGGATATGCAACGGATATTTCTGCTACATACATTGGTCATTTAACATTGTTCTAAGTTACCTATCTCTGCTACCAGGGTGCATAATAGATGCCAAGAATGTTCAATATCTTGTTGGACTAAGGGAGTGATCCTTGTTTAAAAAACTTGAAATTAAATTTTAAAAAAACAATGTGAATATAGATAAATATTGGCTAATAACAAGACTGATAGCTTATAAATAGGTAAAAATCAGTATGGCATAACAGCACATCAGGATTGTATATGTTCTCTTTCTCCTTTTAAGGGAGTTTGAACAATGAAATAATCTGTGACAAAGCTCTTGAGTTAAACAGTCTTTTTATGGTCTTAAGCCTATGCCTGCCCGGGTTAAACCTCAAGGTGGAAGAAACCATACACGGATTGCACTTCAGTTGGTGTCTCAAACACTGACAACACCACAATCCAGCAAGGATCTCCTGTCAATATAAAGATGTTGACAGCGGTGGTTCAGCAAATAGGACACAGAAAACCTTGATCAAGGTACATAGAAGGTTGCAAAGTCAGCTCATGTTAGAATCTAAGACTTCAGTTTCTGGCCGCTGTGCAGCTGTCTTCTGCAGGAGGCGCCACCTCATGGTTTTCGAAACTGGCTTTGGCTGTGGAGACAGAGGTGTTAGAGAAATCAGCCAGCAGCCTGGGCAGCCAGCCGACTTGAGGTGAGGATATACCGGCAGCTATGGGGCCTAGCCAGTTATCTTTAGCTAATGCCTTTAGAAGGCTTGTAGCAGTACTTTCATAGTTGCCCATGGTACAAACCAGGAGGATCAAATGATTGAGGAGGTGTCACATATCTCCTCAGCACCCCCATATTCCCCATACACACGACCTACCCTGGTGCTATCATGGCAGCAAGTCAGCATGAACGTTCGGACCTCAAATAGGGCCCCGAATGAGTCTGCCAACATGTTGTCAGAGTGCTGCTTAAATCTCCCCTTAACTTGATGCACCTACCACAAGCAATCTCTTCATTTGTGCGACATCTGTTTTTCTGGCATCTCACCTGCATTAGCGCAAGTTACATTTTATGGTGGGCTTTTAAAAAGGCAAAGCAGAGAGCACAGCAGACAGGTTGATGCTGCTGAGTGTAGCTTGGGTAGAAAAGGTGACTATACACGGCAGCAATGAGCTTGATTGGTGAAGATGGGGAGAAGAGGAAGCAGTGCCCTGGCCCAGGGGTCTTGTGCAATTTCTGGCCAGTGTAACTCACCTCTAAGACTGGATGAGCTGCCCTATGCCTAAACCTACCTCTATGGTTTAAAGTTTCTTTCTTCAGGCTCCATTGATAAGTCAGAAGGAGGATGTGTCCTGAGAAAAGTCAAATGGTAGCCAACTATTTCTCTGGTAAAGCTGCGTTCCAAGAACACATAGTCCCTCCTTCAACCACACCAGACAATTCTTCACCAATTAAAGATAAATGTACAGCATGAAATGAAATACTGAAAACAGCTATAACTTTAACAGTTAAATAAGAGGTGTGATTGAACATGTTTCTCTCCTGAAATTCAGTGGAAAAAGTATTGGAAATAATAGTGTTATTAGCTCCAGTCATCCAGTCACTTATGCAGCACTAGCAAAAACCCGCACTACTGCTAATGCAGTCTTAAACAAAACATTTCTCAACTTGTGAAGAAGATTAAAAAACAAGACAGAATCTGAAAGAAGTTAACAAAATAAACCACACACAGGACAGGAAGAGTCTGCAGGTCACTTTTATTGTGCTTTTTTGGATCTCTTAACCCCTTCGCTGCTGATGACGAGCTCAGCTCATCATCAGCCACGGTGGTCGTGTGCGGATGATGAGCTGAGCTCGTCATGTAACGCAGCTTTTGGAAAAAAGCCGCACATCAGAAAAATTACTGCCACAGCAATGTGGTTAATGCCCACTTTGTTATAGATGCCACTGTAGAATAAGGATTCCACCAAGCAAATTTCTTCACAATGGACAACACAGAAACCTGCTTCCACACTGCATATATTGGTCAACTTGAGATCCACTTCCTTTTCTGACTGAAAATGGAATTGCTTAACTGAATCTACTCTGGACCCAGCACTCCTTTATGTCCTTCAACTGATTTATATTGTATGATTCTGTTAGTAGAATACAATGTGTCCTACCACTGAATCCTTTCAACCGACTTAACAGCCTCGGGCCATATCCGGTCTAAATGAAACCATAAATAAATATATGGTTGAAAAGAACAAAAATGCTTGTGTGGGTAACCAATAGTAATTTTAGTAGTGCCAGTCTATGAAAGATGTGACGTGGCACACTATCATTGTATGGATTCAATAGATCCACTTCTGAGTTAATCACAAATTGATGAATCTCTGGATAGAGCTTAATGGATAGAATACTGTCATGTTGTGCTGGGCTTCAGCAAAAGACACTATTGCTTTCTATTACAGAGATTTACTGGCATTGCTCACACGTCTGGAAAGAGTTGAAAATACAGAAGTCAACTGTGGAAATCACTATTATGGACTCAAGCTACTAGGTGTGGTAAGCGCACATAGAAGCGTTATATTCATCAATCCACCATGGACACTATTGGACTATACAAATCACAAGCACTATTAAAAAATGTAAACAATTTTGTGGTAACAAACCTTTGCCTCTTGTTCCATTCGAAGAATGTAATCTTTTAGTTGGTTCTCAAGGCTTATCTTTTCCATTTCAAGCTGCTTAAGAAATTGATTTAAAGCTCCCTGTAAAGGAAAAAAACATTAAAATATGCAACTCAGCAATGAATTTGGATCATGCTGAATTCATTCATAACAGTTATTCTTATCCAAATTTGGCTTGATACAGATAAATGGATCTATGAGTGGTAGGGTATGATCTAGAACTTATTAACCCAGGAGTACATTTCACAGTACTAATGATAAATGTATTGTTGGTATGGGTTTCTCAGTTAAGAAACTTTGCAAATGAATTTATTGAAAAATCCTGCTGGAAAGGTTTAAGGATTTGTAAATTCACTGAAGATGCGGGTATGTACTAGAACAGTGGTTAATAAACTTTTCACTTCTGTGGACCCCCAATGAGTGACTAACAGAAATCAGGGACCCCTACCTAAGCAGACTCTACAATTTGAACAACAAAAAATACAAAAAAACAACTACAGAAACAAGCATACACTAAACACATAAATAAATTATGAAATATTTTGTTTAATACACAGACAAATATATATATATATATATAAATCGAGATTTTGATGGGATGGTTGGAGAGTTTCAAAATGTTTGTTTATTTCTAGAGGGCAAAGCAATTTGATAGGCTCTAGCATATTGCTTTGTCTATTTTGCTATTACGTATGTGTTTTGTTAGTGCATAATAGTGCCTTAATTGAGGTCACCAATTTCCCATGCTACTGTTTGCTGTACTTGAGCCCCTCCTATGAATCAAGCTAATGATATCAACTTAATTTTTTACTTCCAATTTCAAATTCGTGTACAGTTATGGAACAACATTTTTAAAAAAATATTATATTTATATTATATTTATCTTTTTTATATAATATACTTTATTATTCTTCTAATATGATTTCTTTTTTTTAAACAGTCATGGTCACCCTGGTTAGGTGTCGTAGCTGATGTGGTAGACTTTTAAAGTGTGCAATATTTTGTGACAAATTATTTTGGATATTAATGATTTTTATCATGAATTCTAGTCGGAACTGAATAATTAATATTATTGCACTTAAAATGAGTTTTATAATTTATGTAGAATTGTGTTTATTAACGTGTTTTAGTTGTGCCACATTTTCCTATTTAGGCACCATTTTAGTAAAACAGATGTTTCTAATGTTCTTTGCAAACTGCTCCTGCTCATTCCCCCTCCCAATCATGCCTTCCTGAATGCCTTCTCTCCTCATGGTTTCTGAAGACTTTGCAGAGCACACAGGTCACTGATGTAGTTGGTTATTTTACTCAAGCTCTTATAATGTGAAAAACTTTTCTCTGTGTATGTGAAGTAACAAATTCTAAAGTTTGGTTCTTCTTCCTATAGCTTCCGAAGCTGCCAAGTTAAAAATGCTTATTGTTTAGTAAATGAAACATAATGTATGGTGCAACAAGAGCTGCTGGTGTCTTGCATGGGGAAGGGGGTGGAAGGTATTTTATTAAATCTATGATGTGTTTAATTATAACTGGCCAATGCTGTAATATTTGTGAACATGTCAGGCTGAATCAATAGATTCAACGCATTGGCTATGTAAAAATGTGTATGAAACCCTTTGTTCTGGGGTTGAGCCAGAGACTTTACCTTATCCACTAGAATGCTGTTGGTTTCCTTTGTGATTCTAACTTTTATAATGTACAGAGACTTTACCTTATCATCCCGAGGCTCTGTCCATTTGGTCAGAGACTTTCCAAGTTTCTCCAGGGACACTGTCTGATTTAGAAGAGGCTTTTTCTTTTCCTCCAGAGATGCGGGTCAGCGTTCCTTTTGAGCCTGATAGAGCTTTTTCTTAACTTTGATTGATCAGTTTTACTTTTCCTTAATGATGTGCTGTATTGAGCAACTTAAGATATTTCTGATTTGTGACAATGTACTATGCATTTATGTTGTTGACATTTTAATAATTCATCTGAACTGCCTGATTAATGAGATTCTTTAATAAAAATCCTTTAACTTTTCTCTGATCTGGAACTCAGTTATTAAGTAGTCCGGTTAACATTTACTTTACTAATGTTAGCCCATTAAGATTGATGGTGAAGAATGGTGATTTCTCTACTGATAGATCAAATGTGCTAGAGCACAACTTCTGAGGAAGTTCTGGGTGTTTCAAAGTTGGGGTACAATACAATATTGGGGCCCTGCTCCCACAAATTTGGAAAAGAATGCGGGCAAACAAAGCAAAACATTAGAGCACCCTAAGGACCTCTGAAAAATCCTGAAGAACTCTCAAAAGATTTCTCAGTATTTAATGACCAGTCCGAGGGAGAGAGAAGTTTCTGGAACTTTTCCAAAAGTTCCAATACTGAAGACTACTAAGAAGTTTTGAACTGTGTGTTCTTAAATGATCTGGAGTGTGAGTATGAATACAGAGTATTGATTTCATGTGTGTGCATTGAAGTATGAGTTTGTGAGGTGGATTTAATTATGTGTGTGAAGGTTATGCTATGACGCCTTTGGGTTCAATTGGTGAATTATTGTGATATTGTATTATTCATATTTGTAGTTCATTTGAGGTTCTATTGATTCTCGTGTGGTTTAATTATCAGATTTGTCGAAATTCAAGATCTCGAGCTATATTGATTACCTGTCTGTCATTGTGGTGTGTAATTGGAGCCGCTGCATGCTCAATTGATAGGGATTCTGAATTAGCATATTTTGTTTAGGTTGGATACTCAATTTGAGTTGGTGTGTTTTGCTAGTGCACTAACTAGAGTTGATTGCCGCTAGATGGAGAGTCTTCCCTGTCTGGAGTCTGTCTATTGTTAATTAATTCTTGACAAAGATATAAATTGGGAAAAGATTTTGAGAATATCACAAAAACCGAAAGAGTCAATGCATGTATATTATGAGAGGCTTATGCATATTTTCGAGAAACACTGTGGAGTAAAAAGCCCTTAATGAGATGGGGTGAGAGGTTTTGTGGCTGCTTTTGTCTCAGGATTGAGGGCAGAGATTAGTAATCACATTAAACAGAGTGATTAGTGCTGGCAGACAAAGAGCATAGACGAGATTTTGAGAATGGTGAACAATAATAGTAAATATTTTGATTCAAAGCATAAAAAACTTATAGAAAGAGGACTGATTACTCAGACAATGCATTTTGAGAAAGGACCTCAAAATCAGATGGGTTCAAATATGAATTTCGTGAAGTCTGGAATTAATCAAATGCAAAATGGACAGTTGGGAAATGGAATGATGCAGCATGGTGGTAGAAAAGTGATGATGTATCATGGCATGAACATAAAACTTGAAATGTTGAAAACGAATACAGCATGTCACTTTTGTGAAAAGATTGGGCACTGGAAAAGGGAATTCAGACAGAATCCTAACAGGATTCAGGGGAAGTGGTTCCACCAATGCAAAGAAATATGTTGAATATGCAGAATTTTAAGCAGAATGTTCATAGTCAGAAATAATTTTGAATGGCAATACCTACAGCTCCAGTGATGAAGCAAAATGAGAAAAAGAAATGTCCTATGCTGGAGGGTATCGGCAGAATCCATTGATTCTGAGAAATTAGCTGGCAGGGAATAGTTCACAATGACATTGCCAGGGAATGATTGTGTACTTGGAACAGTCCTAGAGGTAGACCTGAGTGGCCCATATGTTGATAGAGAAGTAAATGGCAATCCAATTTTATTTCTGATTGGCACTGGTGCTACCAGATCTACAGGTTGTTCTGTAGAAGTCCTGAACCTACCCCTTTTGGGAGGAGAAGTCAGAGGTGTAGGGTAAGTAATAAACAAATTGTGGATCAAGTTTAAGCAAATGTTCCAGTTAAAATTGGACAGATGGAGAACAAACACTAATTTACTTTGCGTGATTCAACTCCTGTGAATTTGCTGGGAAGGGACTTACTGTGCAAAATGAATGTGTTATTATTGTATACTGGATGATGTTGCAATTGAAACACAAGATGGAGATTCAGATTTCCAAATTAATTCAGAAAGTTCAGGCATTTCCAGCTTTGACAAAAGATGATTTGCCTCTGGAATTAAGACATACTGTCATCAAGGAGGTATGGGATTTTGCCAAAAAAGCTATTGGATTGGTCAAAAGAGCAAAGCCAGTCAAAATAAAGGTGAAACCTGATGTAATATTTTTAGAAAATAGACAGTACAGACCTACTAAAGAGGCAAAAAAAGGAATAAAGGTCACAATTGAAAAACTGAATGAATAGGGAATCCTCTGTAAGGTACTTAGTAGTCCTTGTAAATGGCATTTTGTGCAAGACCTTAGAAAGATTAATAACATAGTGATTTAAAGTTGTACAGTGGTACAGAATCCTGCAGTTATTTTGTTTCTAATTGCATCTTAAGCAGACTGGTATACAGTCACTGACATAAACCGAGCGTTCTTTTCAATTCTTTTGCATGAGAAGACACACCTTCTGTTAGACTTGGCCCTCTCTGCAGGGTCAGCCCTAAACATTTTGCCTTTACCCTCCACTTTTTGCAGAATTTGTTTTTGTTGACCTTAGGACTCTCTGTGCGTTACCATTGCTAAAGTACTCTCTCCCTTACGCATGGTAAAATTGCCTGATACCAGATTGGCATATTTAATTTACTTATAAGTCCCTTGTAGAGTGGTATACCATATACCCAAGGCCTGTACATTAAATGCTACAAGTGGGCCTGCAGCACTTATTGTGCCACCTACTCAAATAGCCCCTTAAAGCATATCCTAGGTCAACCATTGCAGCTTGAATGCAGTTGTAAACTGTCAATTCGACTTGGCAATATAACCTTCTTAGCAACATCACAAAATAGAAGGATGGGCAGTGTGTTGAAACTTTCACCCCCAGTCACAGATTTGGGTTTAATCATTCATTATTTTGCTTGCCACAACGCCCTAGTTTGGACCCAGCCATATGCAAATCAGTCTTGAACCTGGTACTCATAGAATACTCCTTCCCGAACTGCCAGGCCAGGTCACTGGACCGGAAACAAGCATCCTAGGACCGGTTTCGAGGTATCAGCCATCATCAGCCTGGCTAACTTGAATCCAGTGGCACAGTGAGCAAGGGACCCATGACTGGTCATACCCTTAGCCATTTTGAGAACACATAGCATCATCAAAAAATATATAACCCCCCTTTCAAGCCTTATAAACCCCTTTTATTACATATACCTCACCCTTAATGTAGGCCCTAGGTAGCCCATAGGCCAGGTTACATTGTAATTAAAAGGTTGGGCATATTCTTTCTGTTTGTTGTACATGTCCTGGTAGTGAAAAACGTACAAATTCCTTTTGCTTACCTGTCCCATACGATAACATTGAGTTATCTTATTACATTTAATAAGTGATAACTTTTGACTGGGAACAGGTAAGAATTTTATGTTTGCAATCTATGAAATTGTAATTCAAAAATCCTCTTTAATGTTAAAGTTGGATTTTAAATTCCAATTTGGGAAATGCCACTTTTAGAACGTTGGCTTTTTCCTGTCTTTTGCTATTTGGTGCCTGTAGCTTGTCTTAGGTCACATGCTGGGTGCAGTTGGACGTTGTGAATTTGTCCCAGACAGTCACATTAGGAGGGATTAGGTGTGCCTGAATGAACCATCTGCTGGCAGAATGGGCGTGGCAGAGCTGGGCATAACCCCACTTACAACTGAATAGACTTTGCTCTGCCTTCACACAAAGGGTTTGTTACCACTGCATTGTCCCAGCAGCCAGCCTAGAGCCAGGGCAGGGGAGTCAGGAAATTGCCAGCACTTAAAAGAGAAAACGTTAGAAACTTCCACTATTTCAAAGAAGGCATCAGGCATAAAAAGGGACCCTCAGACCCAGTCTTTAACTCACTTTCTGGACCTGTAGAAGGACTCTCATAGGAATGTCTGCTGTTGTATACACCACAAGACTGCTTTGCTGGACCTGGAAATAGTGTTTAGCTGCCTGGAGCTTGCCTTGATCCCTCAGAAGCCAGCCCTGCTGCTTAAACCCTGCTTCAGTTTTTGAACACAGGACTATCAGAGTGACTGTCCAAGGGCTAGTTTGCTGACTCCTGTTCAGAGCTACAGGGACATAACAGGCTCCCACCATCTTGAACCCGCACCTGGGCTCGGCCTGAGAGATTCCTTAACCCCAAGTGGAGCCCCTCCAGCCCTGGACCCTTGGTTGTGGGGTTAAGATGCCCAGATACCCAGAATCCAAAACTTGGGATTTATAAACTTATTGGCTAAAAACTGCTCTGAGAACTGAGATAAGACTGGGACCAACACGCTGGTCTATTGTCCCAAGGTGCATCACTGGTCAGCCTGACTTTACGTTCTTCTGCGCAGTAGCAAATCCTCTTCAACGGTCCTTCAGCAAATGGGTATCTGGCCTTCTGGAACTCATATCGGCTACAGCCTCCAGGCCTTGTCCTGCTAAAGGTTTACAACTTCTTAAAAATAGACTAATTAAGAATGTAGAAATCTTCACATCGACTTCATCCAGCGGCTTCCTAACGATGACGCTCCCTCCTTGGACACCTGCAGCCTTGCCCGCGGAACTTCTCCCTTCTCAGAGACTTTTTTTTCACAGTTTCTACTAAGTCCAAAGGTAAGTTCTGATTGGGCCCAATCCAACCCGCGCTCCATCATGGTCTGCCATATTTGTTTACCTCGACCTGGCCTCGCACGACAAGAGTTTTGAAAGACACTTTTGAAACTAACTCATAACTACCAAAAAGAAGATTTTTGTTTTGTTATTGTTTTAATAAAATACAAAGAAGAGAAGAAAATTATTATTGTTTTTGGGTCCACAACAGATTTGCATGTCTAAGTCTGAATATGGGAAACAGAAGATGTTGTAGGGACTATAATGGTATTAACAATATTCAAAGTTTAGATGGTTGGTGTGCTTAGTGTTTCCAGTGGGATACGTTTCAAAACTGACAAAATAACAAATTAACTGGGTAAGATTAGTAGGGTTGCAGGTAAAGAATTTAGTAGAAGTGGTAGTGGTGGTTTTCATGAGAATAGTTATGTTGGGATGATAAAACAATATATAGATATAACATGAAAATATTGTTACATCTGTACTTTGCTTACAACTTCCGTTGGGTAAGGTATAACATACCTTTGACTTAATCTTTACTCTGCAGTGTGTTTACAGCTATATTTAATGGATATGATGCACTTTTTCCTCCCCTGACTGATTTTAATACTTCTATTGAATTCGTTCCAATTAATTTGTAAAATCATGATGTTCTATATGGTAAGTATATGAGATGAGTGGTACAAATTAAGCATCAAACTAATGAATAATGGGGAGTATATGTGTAAACTTAATAAAGATGCACTGAATTTATTAGTGAATATAATCAGAGAGTAATTAAAATTGTGAGGAATATAGAGGAAGGAAGAATTGTAGATGGACAAATGAAGGAAGAGGAAAAATGTAGGTCTAATTTACATCTTAAATTGTGTATGGTGCAAGATAGAAAGGGTGAGTCCCAGCCCAGTCTAGCGCGGCCAGATGCCCCAATAGGCTCAATAGGTTTCTATGTACTAAATAGTGCTACATTTTGGAAAATGTATTTCTCTAATTCTCTGCATTGGATTTTTCTCGTTTTGGTGTCATTTTAAAGATAAAATTGGTGCTTGTCGATGAATTGGTGGGGACTTTCCGGAATATCCAGCAACAAACATGGGCAGGACCCAAAGTTATGGTTGGCGTTTCTCCCTCAAGTGGTTACACCCAAGAACCACTATGTTGAGCAGCTTAATATAAGTATGGGAAGGGGAAATAAAGTATAAATTGGTGTTATATTTTTATTGTGTGTTGTGTCTTAATCATTTACTGAATTGGTCTTTTTAAATCATTTACATACCTGTCTCTGAAATTAAGCCTGCTTGCTCGCAGCCAAGCTGCCAAGGGTTGAGCATGATAATCATTTTTTGAGACCTATTCTGAGCCATAGACTGTTAGGGGGCTTATTTCCAGTGGTAAGTATGTGTTTACCACTACTAATAACCAATTTTCCAACATTTGATCTTCAGAGGTGTGGATGAGGACATGTGTTTAAAAAGTACACCTTTCAGTAAAGTGAATTAAGATTTTAAAATTCCTCTAAATTGTCTTAGAACCAATCTTCTGAGTTTGATTTTTGGAATTTCGACTAAACTGTTTGAATCCATTGTTTTGATTTTCCCAAAATTGTTCTAAGCCTGTTTTGCTAGTTGTTGTGACCCAAAAATAGGGAACCATTGAGCTACACCTAGCTAAACTTCATAAACTCAAGATGGCTGAGCTTAGGGTGCAGGCTTAGTTGGCTGCCTGCTTCCAACAATATTAGGAAGAGATGGTTGCTTAAGTCCCTGAAGGCCCGGGGTAGCTGAGCAGATAGAAAGGGGTTGGGGCCTGACCCCCTCCACCACCCAACGTCACTCAGGAGAAGGGTGAGGATGAGGCCTCCCTTGGTTCGGAAATTAGCTATGTATTAGCAGAGGGTGGGAGGGAGGCAGGGTCTCCTACTCAGGAGCCACCAGTGTCCCTTGCAGAGAGGCAGCTTGAGGCCCAACTTGCTTCAATTCCCTTGGAATCGGAGAAACTGGAATTAGCTAAGAAGAAGTGGCAGCGGGAAGAGGAGAAATTAAATTGTGGCAGTAATAATTATAAAGAGAATTAGATGTCTAGGTGTGGTGGATTTGATTGGACACTTCCCAAGGGTATAGTACCCAGGTACACAGAGGGGGATGACATTGACAAATAGTTAACTGATTTTGAAAGGGCCCTTGAGATGTGGGGGTCCACCCCAAGCACTGAGATTCACTCTTGTGAGAACTGATTCCAGTAGCTGGAAGGTATAGACTCTAGGTCCTGCAGGGGGAGGAGGTGAAGTCCTATTCTCACATGAGACAATGTTTAGTTGAGAAATTTGGTTTAACCCCAGAGCAGTACCGGGTGAAGTTCGGAGACACCAAGAAAGAGAGTACAAAGTGTGTTTTTGGCACCTCACATAAAGCACTGGAGGGCTGGATTATTGGTAACAAAGTAGACATTTATGAGGGAGTGCATATTTTAGAACCACAACATCTTCAAAGAAGCTGTATTCGACAATATATGTCATAAAAGCAGTGTGCATAAAACACCATTAAAATAAAAAAATGGGAATTTAAAATTTTGTAAAAATATGTGCAAATAAGCATATGTAAAATCAGTCCGTTGTGATGCAGGAAAGTTTTATGATGAGGAGCATAAATAGTTGTGTTTATCATTTCATGGCTAGAACATTACAAGTCATTACTAAATACCACAGGTCAATGTTAAAAGAATTATTTCACATCCACAGGTAGCATAATTCCAAGTTTAATTGTTTTGGTTGACAATTGAGATCTTATAGACTACATTCATTTTAAAAATTTTGCTACTGGGATTGCATAGTGGAGTGATGAATCAGTGCACAAAATTCTCAAGGCAACTCTACATAATATCGTGCCCATGTTCCTGCATGTCTTCACTAACTCTACTTTTCGGGGACCGGATTAGGCGGGGCAGACAATCAATACATGTGCAAAGGTTGCTTCTAGGTCATTGCAAAGAGGGCACCTGATGTAATCCATTAAACAGTAAAATACTTTAGTGGTAAACAACCCACTATAAATTGATAATACATTTTACGATCAAGAGGCTTTGAGATAGCATCCCAGTAGTACCCAAAGCTTGGCCATGATTTTGTTAGTAAAAAGCTCCCCGTCAGCGAAGTAAATCATTACATCTAATTGCATTGTGTTCAATCAATTTCAAGTATCTTTCCTTAATTGAGTCCCTTGATGGAAACTGGGAGCTAGATGGCGTTTCCCACAGATGCAACAGACCCATTCTGACCAGGAGGCTTCTGACATCAAGCAGCCAGTTCATTTTATGGTAATGATCAGCGTTGATAATGTCCTTGAGACCCTCTCCATATTCTATGCCAGTACAGAATGGGGATAGCCTATTTAGATATACCAGAGCTTTATTGCCTAGGCCATTCCGCAAAGGTAGGGTGGGGGTGCTTTGTGGTAAGCTTGGAGAAACCTATTCTCTGAAATAGCTAGCTGTGTGAGTTTCTCAAAGCCCCAGAGATCAGCACCATATAAGACTGAGCTTACCACCTTTGCATTATAAATATGTAACACCGGACTAAGAGGCTTGGTCAAGGATCTTTTGAATTAGTTTCTTAGGATGCAAGCTGATTGCTGGTGCTTTAGTGCCATAGTGTTAATATGTGGACTCCATCTCAATTCCTTCTGCAGAGTAATACCTAAGTAGATAAATGTGTCTACCTGTTCTAGGGGTGACCCATCCATTACCATACTACCCTTGAACGATCTATGCTTGTTAAAAGTCATAAACTTGGTTTTTATTGCATTCATTTTTAAGCCTCGTAGAGAGCAGACATTTTCAAAGCATCGCAGTGCATGCTGTAGCTCCCTAGGAGTTTTAGAAATGATAAGCGTGTCATCTGCGAACATAAAATCGGAATCTTCTTGGCTGCTAAAAAAGGTGCATCAGTGGGAGCGATAGATGCAAATTTCTCAACACCAATAATAAAAAGTGAAAATAAAGTGGATGCCATTATACAGTTTGACATACTCCCTACTCTACAGGGAAAGGATTGGTCTTATTCCCCTGTGCTCCCCAAGGTATTTGTGCAAAGTTTTTCTTGTGATGGCGGACAATAGGGGAAAGTATATCAGTGGGCATCCCCAGCTCCTGTAGTACCACCCAAAACTTGTTCCATGAGTCCAGGTCAAAGGCTAATTTAAGATCGACAAAGGCAGCATACATGCTGCCCTTACCAAGAACTATGGTCTGCCAATATATTAAGATGAATCAAAAGACCTGGTCTATGGTACTTATGTGAGCCCGAAACCTGCCAGGAGTGGACTAAAGATGTCATTATCGTCTATTCATTCTTGGGCCTTTGCAAGGACAAGTCGAGCCACAACTTTTTGGATTGAATCTATCAGGCTTATTGGCCTGTAATTTCCTGGCAAGGACTTGTCCTCTTTTTTATATACTGGATTAATTTCCGCCCGCCATGTTTCCGGGAGGGGGCACCGTGGGCGATGGCATTAGCCAATAGCATTATATATAGACTCCATTTAGCCTTGTCCTGCAAAACAAAAATGTCTGCGGGGATGTTATCAATGCTTGTGCTTTCCCACCTGGGATGGCACTAAGGGCTGAACTTACATCTACCAGCTCAAACACGTTATCATTTTAATACAAATGAATCAGAAAGGGTCACAGTCCTCTGTGTCATTAATGGCGTATTGTAGAGCGAAGTGATTAATCCAGGTATCGGGTCTACATGATTTTGAGGGGCAGTGCTACTCCCCCCTTGCCCCATTGTACCAGGTTCCAAAAATGTTGAGTATTATTCCTGTGACATGCCTGTTTTAAATCATGTAATCTATTCTCATCCCAGGATTTTCTGACGGTTACCAATGCCTTTTTAAACATTTTCCTAGCATTTTGTTTTCTAGGTAAGTCACCTGATCTAATTGCCTCCCCTAAGGATCTACAGGCTTGTTTACACTCTTTGCTATACCAGTGAGGCTGTGACTGGGTACCCTTCGCCTTAGCTCTAAAAGGTCTATGAAAGTATGCGCGCATTTTAGTAAATAATGTATTGTGCAGCAGTGTTTTTTCTTTAAGAGGCTGGGAGCTAAGGAGAGAGCTCTCCATCTCTGCTATCGTGTTTTCAACATCGCTGGTGACAGTGGGCAAAATGTCTGGTCGTTCGAAAGTCATAGGCCATTTTACTCTCTGCATGTTGTGGGTAGACTGCAAATCACCAGTGATAAATGAATTACGGGTTTGTATTTGTGCGTGTGATTACCTAAGTACAAACGTCGAGCAGAGAGGATTATGATCGCTTTCCACACGAGCCAACACAGCCATGTACTCAAGTGTGTGCCAAAATTTTAAACTAATTAAAAGATAGGCTATACGGCTTGAGTGGTAGCCATTGTTAAACATATTGGTCCCTTGCCTATCAGAGATGGTTTTACCAGTGGCTGCCCTTCGGCCATATTCTAAACATAGGGCTTTCAAATGAATGGCTATGTCTGTCCATCTTTTACTTGGAGGTATTTCCATGTATGGGATGCCCCACTGTTTGTCCTCCTCCCCGCCAAGTCGTTTTCCTCACTGTCGAGGAGGGGCTCAAAAGTCGTGTTTAAGGCCCCCGCTATGACAACAGAGGCGGCCCCAGAAAGATTATCTAAGGACTCGCTTAAGACATAAATTGTTTCGGACCTTCGCCCCCGCTGTCACCTCTTGCATCTACATTGTAAATGTTGATGTTACCATGTAGGACACACACCAACCGGATAGCAAGAATATTGTTACTCTCTATCGGAAGTGCCAGTATCTTAAAGTATCTTAAAGCTGATTACCTGTCTGACCCATATTGTGAGACCCCCGATGGGCGAACGTTACCACCTTGGGTAGCTGGAATGTAATAGTTTAAGTACCCCAGATGATGTAGTAGTTCTACAAATCAAGTTTCTTGAAAAGCGCATATATCAAACTTTTCAATAAAGGTATTCCAGTCCGGGGAGGTACCCTTGGACATCAATCCAGCAATGTACCAACGATATACTACGTAGTGATAGATGTAAGCCAGATGTCAGCTCATCCTTAGGGATTGTGGACCCTGGTGTGCGACTTCGATCACTCTCAGCCCAGATAGAGCTGCTTATCTTGGGGTAGAATTTGCTTCTAGATGGCATAAGATGAGCTAACTAGGAAAGGGTGAATTGGTGACCTGAGTACAAGCAGCGGGGGTGAGAGGGACCTTCAATCTATCTCTGGAAGAGGAGATGCACCACTTTGAGATGTTGCGGGGTAAACTAGATTCCTCTCCAAAATCTTTTACAGATGATTATATTTAAAGCAAATATTGGTTTTGGTGGTATGTTGAGTGTGTATATCAAAAGCTATCAGATTTTCAACAAAATCTCGATGTGACAGAACAAGTGCAATAGTATCGAGGCCACCCCCCATGTAAGAGTATCTTTTAACCCCAATGATGTCATCCCAAATTACGGACCAGCACCCCCTCACTTGCGGAATCCAGTGAATGCACTTGTTTATCAATGTGCCCTCATCCTCTTTATATAAACTAAGGGGGGGGGGCTTTGGCACATTGACCAGGTATACGGTTTGTCTCAGGTCAAGAGTCATGTCAGCGAAATGAGAGACAGGGGTCATGTTTGCCTGATGGTATGCAGGACTGGGTAGGTGTCTTTGGACCTCATTCAAGTTAATAGGTTGCCGGAAACCAATCCATATTTTGACCTACCCCACACAGATGTCCAGAATCTGGATTATCAACCTTCCTACAATATGACTTGGAGGGTCCCCTGATAGCTAACTAACACTATCAGTCGCCCCTTGATCATTCGCTGTGCGAATTGATTGAAATCTCAAATGTTCCTTAACAAGTTGGACATCTGAAAGTACCTTGCTTAGTGAGTCGGAAAGACTGCCAACAGTTGCTTTACTAGATCATTTAATTTGCAGAGTTAATGAGCTTTGCAGAGGTACATAATTCAATACAGGATTTGTGTAACTTAATAGAAAGTCTCCGCTATTGCTATCAAGACTATTTGGATACAAGACTGGGTTTATGACTGGTTGCGCTTCCTTGTTTGCGCATATGTAAGCCTCTGATCCCTCTCTTTGCGCTCCACTGACCAGGCTATTAGCAATTTCTTGTAAATAGACATGTTCTGAAAGCAGGAAAAAACTATTGCTACAGGGGAAAGCCGATAGGTCGACTACGCTCTCTTGCACTTCATTGCCCCCACTAGCAGACCTGCTAGGTTGCGAGTTTAAAATAACAGGTGCTTGATTCCTACTGGCTGCTCTATTAAACATAGCTGGTATATGCCCAATATGACCAGTGTGTGTAGGACTTCTAGGGATCTATGTGTTAGAGTGCTTAGGTGAAGTCTTAGTTGGGTTTGGATCAAGGAGACCCTCATGTTCAGATAACAATGAATCAATACGATCTAGCACCGCTCCCACTGTAGCTGAGGGGGGCCAAGGCCCTGATAAGCACCTCCTGGCATGAAGATTGCATGGTGTGGCGGCGCTCGGGCCGCGATGCTTGCTGGGGGCTGGAGTCCCCTCTCTGGAATTACGGTCTTAGAACCTTTGGCACACAACGCACAGCGCTCAAGAATCACATACTAGCAATCATACACTACTGGCAGCGCTATCAGAGCCCTCATACTCTAGCAGCTATGCACCACTGGAGGTACTCTAACAAGCTAGCACTCACACACTACCAGAAGCACTGTAACACCCCTAACAGTCTAGCAGTCTTACACTAGCAACATCACTCCCTCACAAGTCACATGCTACCAACAACAATTTCACACCCTTCAAAGACTAGCAGTCACACACTACCAGAAGTACTGTCATACCCATAACTGAATATCACCCACCATATACAGAGAACACTCTCACAATACTCACAAAGAGGTGGTCACACTCTTCCAGAAGCACTTTCACATTCCACATAGATTAGGAACCACATACCGCACTCATGCATCCCAGACCTGCAGCCACACACTATCTACAGCACTCTCACACCCCTCACAGTATGGCAATTGCATAACACCAACAGAGCCCTCACGTCACCTAAAGGCTAGCAATGACGCACTACCAGAGGCACTGTCACACTCCTCTAATACTGATACAGCAGAATGGTACAAATTAATGTATTAGTACACACAACTTGTCGTGGAGCAGCTCAACAGTCTAGCATTCATACGAAAACCCATCATTGGTGTCATACTTGCGTTTTTTCTGAAATTAGTGAGACCTCTAGGATTTGTCATTGCTTGCTATAGTTGAATTCAGATTACATTTATCCTTACTCCTGTGGGCGGGGGTATGACAGAAAAAGGGGCAACCAAATACTCCCCCTCCCACCACCACCACCACACTGTGTGGGTTGTAGAGCTCGGTATCACTGAAATCACTCTCATGATGTGCTTCTTCAGGATACACCCAAGTGACACATCCATGTGAACACTTCACACTACTTACCCACTTTTAGACAAGGAGTTTAAGGACTACAGTAACCCATGGTAGAATATGTACCCGAAATGACATATATAACAGCAAGCACTGGCAAAGCTAATATGTTTGGCTTTATTGTGCCAACACTTTCAAACACAGACACATGGAAATGTACAGTATTGTAAGCTTAGGGGATAAAAAACAAGGAAATTGTCAGGTTGCACTTTACAGCTATATATATATTATGTTAGATGTTAAATTATGTTAGGCTAAACACATTTTAGAGCACACTATCACCCAGAAGGGAATCCCAGAGCTGAGCAGGTGTGAGTCAAGCTGCACCTAGGGCCTAGTGAGACTACTCGAAAAGCCAGGTCTTCAGCATTTTGTGGAAATCAGAAAGTGAGAAGGGGACTTTTATGTGTAGTGTCACTATATGAATGATGTAGGAGAAGGCTCGACCACCGGATCGAATTTCCATATGCATGGGATTTTTGCAAGCAGGAGTCTGGACGAGCGCAGGTGTCTGGAAGGTTTGTGAAAGCTGATACAATTGTTGAGATATACTGGGCCAGTGTTATGTTGAGCTTTAAAAGTGTGGGTGAGGAGTTTGAATTTTGCTTGTTTGTGAATGGGGAGTCAGTGGAGCTTCTACAGGTCTGGAGTGATCTTAGTGAGGCACCTGAGGCGGAGAGTGATTCTGAGAGGTCTGCAGCCTTCTGGGGAGTTTTTTGTTGATCCCAGTGAACCGGCATATGGAGTTATCTCATAGTCCAGCTTGCTTGTGACCAGTACGTGTGTGACAGTTTTCTGGGAGCTTATTAGGAGCCATTTGAAAATCTTCCTCACCATTTTCAGGGAATAGAAACATGTCAATGATGATCCTGATATTCTTGATATAGGTGGGTGTCAGTCCTAGATCTGTTGTCCACAAGGTGGAGTCCCACAATGATTTGCTCTTTCCAAAGAGCATAATTTTGGTCTTGTCGGTGTCCAGCTTTAGACAGTCGGTGTTCATCCAGTAGTCGATTTCAGTCATGCAGCCATTGAACTTCATCTGGTTACTGGACGTCTTGTCCATATGGGAGAGAATGAGTTGCATGTCTTCAGCTTAGGAGAGGACTTTGATGTTGTGAAAGCAGATGATACTTGCTAGAGGGATCATGTTTGCGTTGAAGAGGGTCAGAGTCAGGGAGGGTCGCTGCGGAACTCCGCAGATGAGATCACAGGCTTTGCTAATATTTATTTGGTTTGATGTTACACTCCATACTAATACTACTTTATCATGGCAATATAATGTCAATCAGCCACCAATGCTCATTGACCCTTTACTCATGATAGAAGATGGTTTATTGAGCTCTTGCAATCTCTGATTGTTATATTATTAAAAGAAGACTATAAAACTAAACTAAAAGAGAGAGGAAAAGCCAGAGATCTGTCACCAAGGACTATTACAAGTTCATTCCAACCAGAAAGAGGAAGAATCGAGGACCTTCAGAAAGGAATCATCTGTATAGTTAGGTGTGGAGGGACAACCAGATAGACTAAATGTTGGATTTTAGTTGCTGTAAAATTGCAACTGTATCACTGCCAGTTCTAGACTTTGACAGTCCTTGGAGTAATAATTGCCTGTGATCATTGTCTATGGGGCTATTTGGAGTATGTGTTTTGCTTCAGTTATTTTCAGAGTGCAGGCCTAACGCTTGCCCATTGCACCTTTGTTTTTGTTGCAAAAAAAAAACCATTGACGTTCAGTCTACCTTTTAGCTTTAAAGTAAAGGTTAATTACCAGGAATCTTTTGCAGCCTTCCAAGGGTATTTCAAAGTCCCATCCAGACCTATATAAAGATGGCTGCAAAATGAATAGGCAAGGCTGAGATTAGGCAAAGTGTCCCAGACAAAATATGTAGACTATTGGACTAAATTAGTTACAGTACTCTCACTTTATCATAGCAGCTTAAAGTATATATGCGTGTGTATGTGTGGCATGTGTATGGTGCAAACCTAGACATAAAGCATCACAGCAATATAGTGGGTCTATGGCACCAATACAGTCAACGAGTGATTGGTAGGGTAGATAGGGTCTGAGAGCAGCAGTGGACTGTTAATGTTTATATAGGGATGGTTACTTTTTGTGCTTTATTTCAGGTTCAAGAACCTCCGTGTTCTAATTATACTTTATTATTCAGTCCCCGTCCCTTTACCTTAGGTACCTTGGGGTGAGAATCAGCTTTAGTCTTTTAGGGACTGGTAGAGAAGATGTGCTTTATCTCTGTGGCGCCTTAGGATCTGAAACCCTCCATGGAGAGACTCTGAAGCTAAATTTGCCTGACACTGAAGTGGTTTTATCAGAGGCCCAGTGTGTGTCTCCAGTGCTGCTTCCAGATAATGTGAATAAACAGTATATAATCACAGTGAAATGAAATTCAATATGGCGTCTCTGGTGATCTACCACATAGGGGTAAATAATTTAACCTCTGGGAAGCTTCCAACTATCTTTGTGTTTGTTGGGCAAAGCACAAAGATACAGGGCGGTTAATACAAAAAGAATTGATGGAAACTCGAACTGTGCAGCTGAACAAAAGCTGGAACCTTTGCATGTATGAGTCCCTTGAGTTTTTGTCGTTCACTAGCAAGCAGGTAGGTGGCCACATTCATCAATAGATGGCCATCGTGGCAGACAGCTGACATCATCTACACTCACAATAGTAATTCTGCACCTCATGCTGAATATCGACCCAGAAACATGCCACTGCTTCTCTAATTCTTTTCGATTCATCCCTCTAATAGCAGACACCCTAGGGAACAGTATTTCACAAGGTAGAAAAAAGGCATCGCCTGACTGTCTCATGTTTGAAACTTAAAACAGAAAATAATAGCCTGAAACCTGCCGCTTTCAACACCGAGTAAATTCGCAGCAGGTTATTCGGGTCCATTTCTGCCCAGAGTGAAGTTTAACATTGATCGTCTAAAATTAGACTCATGAACAAAGTACAGTATGGGTGAAGCATATCACTTTAAGGCGTTTTGATAAAATGATACACATTAAATATAGGGTGATGCCCTGAAACCGGTCCCAGGAACAGGGTCAAGACTGATTTGCATATGGCCGGGTCCAAACTGGGGTGGTGTGGTGAGCAAAAGAATGATGGATTAAACCCAGATCTTTGTGACTGGGGGTGAATGTTTGCATTGTCCAGCATTCTGTCCATCAATTGTTTCTTTTGCATATGTCACCCTAAGTGGGAAGGGTATACCCAGACGTGGGTCCCGTACCCACTACACCACTGGATTCAAGCTAGCCTGGCTAAAGAAGGGTGATGCCCTGAAACCGGTACCAGGATGCTTGTTTCCGGTCCAAGGAGGACCTGGCTTGGCAGTTCGGGTTGGACTGTTCCCAGAAGGAACAGGGTCACGACTGATTTGCATATGGCTGGGTCCAAACTGGGGTGGTGTGGTGAGCAAAAGAATGATGGATTAAACCCAGATCTTTGTGACTGGGGGTGAATGTTTGCATTGTCCGGCATTCTGCCCATCAATTGTTTCTTTTGCATATGTCACCCTAAGTGGGAAGGGTATGCCCCGACGTGGGGCCCGTGCTCACTACACCACTGTGTTCAAGCTAGCCTGGCTGAAGAAGGGTGATGCCCTGAAACCGGTCCCAGGATGCTTGTTTACGGTCCAGGGGAGTCCTGGCTTGACAGTTCGGGCTGGACTGTTTCCAGAAGGAACAGGGTCAAGACTGATTTGCATATGGCTGGGTCCAAACTGGGGTGGTGTGGTAAGCAAAAAAATGATGGATTAAACACAGATCTTTGTGACTGGGGGTGAATGTTTGCATTGTCCAGCATTCTGTCCATCAATTGTTTCTTTTTTTTAAATATTTTTTTTTGTATCCTCATATTGCGAAAATTCTATGTATGTGGAGTTTCAGGCTTCTACCTCTTATTCCCTTTACTGGAACTGCCCCTTGGTCTCTCGTATTTGGGGAGTTTACCGTCTTCTCGATATTTTCAGAGGAGTGGCCTTAAGCCATTACATAGTAACAAATCTGATTTGGAGATGCGGGGGGAGCTAGCCACCTTGGCTACTCGACAAGTATCATACTCGTCCACCAGATGTTGATTCGCATTATTCATGGGACCGTGTGTGTCAACCCTATATTGGGATTTAGGTGATTTTCGAAGATTTCCCAATATTTGAATCTCTTACAGGTATTTCCCCTCCTGTCTAATTTGTTAATCCTTAAGACAGAGTTCATCCAATCTCCATGTGTTGGAGGGGATGTCCCCACCCAGTTGATGCAGATCTCCCTCCTTGCCAGTACAATTAGCACAAAGAGTAGATTTTCTTGACATTTAGTTAATCCCCCTCCATCTCTTGTGTCTTCGATCCCAAAAAGAGTAAGGGTTGTACTTACAGTTAGCTGTTTGTGCATGATTATGCTCATGGTCTTACCAACTTCTTTCCAGTATTCTTCTAGTAGGGGGCAGTTTCTGAACATGTGGACATCATCTGCCTTTTCTTCCCCACATTTCGGACATTTTTTTACGCCTGCGATTTTAAATTTGGACAGTTTTTTCGGTGTTCAGTATGCACAGTGTTTTGTGTATAGATGGTTTCTTTTCAAAGCCGCTGACTTTAGGGTTGACCAGCATTTTCCTGCGGATTTTTCCCATATTCTGCCCAGATCGGCTATTTGTAAGTCTCTCCCCCAGATTTGATCCTCGATCTGTGTGTCTCCATCTCCTGCAGCTATTAAGGCCCAGTACCACTTTGCAGCCTCTTTACTAATGGGTGAGTTTTTTACCATTTCCTTTTCCAGCTTTTCATTCTCTTGGTTATTTGCAGGAATAGTTCTGGCCAAGCTTGAAATTTGGTAATACTTAAATTTGGAGACTGATTCGTTAGTAATTCTTTGTAGTTCTTCCCACGTAACCAGAGTTGATCCTTTTAATATTTGACCCCAATAGTTGATATTGGCTAATTTCAAGGGGTTTGCCATTGATTCTTTTAAGCATTCTGGGGTTCCTGGTGACTCCCATATGGGGGCCATTGCGCTGAAGTATTGAATGTTCAAAGTTGCTCTGATTTGCGCCCACAACTTTGCTGCCTCCCTTAGAGTCTTCAATTTTATTTTTTTAAAGAATTTTGGGTGACCGAATTAGAAAAGAAAATGATCCACTTGTCCTGTTATTGCTTGTAAGTATTTTGGATAGTATTGATGACTTTTTAGCAGTGTCCGCATGTTTTTGAACTGAAACGCCTTGTGGTACTCCACCAAATCTGGGCTTGATAGCCCTCCATCGTGTTTTCCCCTCCTAAGTTTTTTCCAGGATATCCTCGTTCCTTTCGAGGCCCATATAAAGCTGGTGGTGTCCCCCTGTGGTTTTTCTAAAAGGGCTTTTCCAAATTCCAACGGAATGGTATTAAAAAGATATGTGTACTTGGGCAGAATTAACATTTTGACGATATTTGATCTTCCTATAAAACTTAGGGGTAAACTAGACCCAATTGTTTCTTTTGCACACATTAAATATAACCTCAATACTTTAACAAGACATACGACTTCATAATAAATAACAGAGAGGGCATCACTTAGGATTTGCATCAAGATCTCTGAAAATAAATATTTGCTGTGCAGGTAAAATTTCAGACAACACATTAACTCGTGACTTACTAGAATTGATGTTCCTTTTCTACAAAATGAAGCTGAAAATGAAATTTGGGAATGCATATGATGTGCATGAACGAAGAAACAATAAGGGGTATAACATATATGTATTTTACTATCCCCGTCACAGTGAGGGGAACGAGAGGAACCAATCACGCTCTTAGAGGTCCAGGCAGCCATAAAGGCATTAGCCACAGGTAAAGCACCCAACCCATATGCTTTACCAGACAAATATTATAGCTTACTAATAGGTTATGAGGATGTCTTGTTTTAATATAAATCATAAGTGTAGAATGATTGGAATCATAACAGTAATACTCACCTTATGGAATTGTAGGATTTATAATGTATGCATTTCGATTGGTGTTGTGGCTGTATAAGATGCTACCGCACGTGGATGTGAGATATTACTTTGATAAAAAGGTCGAGCGCTCTAGTTGTGTGAAACTTAAAGTTGGTGTCTGCGATAGAAGGCACTTTTAAAGATCCCCGGTTACTGCATGAGAAGTAGGACACTGGTCTCGTGAGACGGGTCGAATTTATAATGAATATAGGTACTTGACCCCGAGTACATGAGAACGAAGAATATTGAGCGAGTAGAATTAGTAAACGTTCCGATGATACAGGGTCAATATAAAGAAATAATAAGAGAACGTGCAGTGACTTTGAGGATTTGGGCTGTTTAGAAACTAGTGTAAAGGAATGGGGACATTTAAAGATGGCGCCCACGAAAAAGACATATAAAGGGGAATACCAAAATGGTGCTCAATTAGAACGCCGGCTGCCGTTTTGAAAGCGGGACGCTGTTTTCAGGACACCGGGTGCTTTCAGGATACGGGGTGAGTTTGTAGGACTTATTCCGTGGTGATTGGATATATAATAATTATATATATTTTTTGAAAAAACTATGAGTAAGGTTACTGGACTCAAAATCCTTCTTTTTCTGCTTTTTTGACCTTTTGATCACGTACTCGTGACAGATTTATTTATTTTGAATTGAAGGAAGGACAAACATTTCAAGAAACAGATTTTGAACTAATGAGGTGAGTTCAAGTTGTGATACCATGATGAATGTACTAAATGAAAAGATGAATGTTACGATAGTACTGGAATAAAATGGATTATGTGAGCTGACTTTGTATGGATGCAGAATACGAAATAACGGACTGGACTGTGCCAACTGAGGAATTCTCTTTTGAGAAAGACTGATTATATATGGACATCAACTAATTATCTTATATTGAGTGCTCAGGGAAAACCTTTGTGGTATTTTGCTATCTGCATTTGTGGATTGAGGTGGGGCTGCACGGTAACCAACCACTTTTCCCTTTGGAGCACCACTGAAGACTTAACATATTGTACTTTGCCCGATCTTGTTGAGCGCCCTGTTATGTAACTGGTTACCACTCAGTAAGAATTTGTTTAATTCAGGAAAAAGGCAGCTTGTACCGCTTGTACCGCTTGTACCGCTTGTACCGCTTTATTCGCCATAAGTTGGCAGGGTATGCACAGTATGCTCACTTTGCCACTGGATTCAAGCAAGCCGGGCTGAAGACGGCTGAAATGCCAGAAACCGATCCTCTGAAGCTTGTTTCTGGTCCAGGGAAGGCATGGCTTGGCAGTTCGGGCTGGACTGTTCCCATGAGGCACAGGGTCAGACTGATTTGCTTATGGCCATGTCTGAACTGGGGTGGCAGAGTGGGCTAAAGAACGGTGATGGATTAAACCCAGATCTCTTGACTGGGTGTGAGTGTTTGATTGGTTCGTATGCTCCGTCCATCACCACCCCCTTTTGTACCGCACTGTAACTGGTTACCACTCAGTAAGGAACAACCCAACATTGGTGGTCAATGACATACAGGTACATTGGCAACCATCCATGTTCTGCTACTTACGGGTCAGGATCTATCACCCGCCAGGCGACCTACTGGAGGAAAACCTCATGCACGCTGTTAGCGCAATAAAATCACAAATGTAATGAGTCATATAGCACTCCTTAAAATGGTGGTGCTCCCACGACTCTTATACTACTTTGCCAATCTGCCACTTTATGTCCAGCCGTCAATTTTCCGCTCCCATGTGCCATGCGAGCTTTTATCTGGCACGGAATGTGCTGTAGAGTTGCACTATCTAAGCTGTCTCTGCGCACAGATCAGGGAGGCCTGGCAGTGTCCAACATGGAACATTATTACCTGGCGGCAAAACTCCAATGGGTAGCCAAATGGATTGGAGGAACACCCTTGACAGACACAGCCACACAGCTACCAGGTAGCACACACTCGTCCATTATAAGCCTGTTCCAACCAGGACGGAAGGGGGCAGTCCCTGCCCAGTTGTTGACGGGAATGGCCTGCAGGTACTTCCGCCAAAGTTTACGCATCATGCGACACACAATCCCACTCATGCCCTCTGTCCCCATTCAGGGCACCCCTAAAGGAGTGTGAGTCGTCACTGAGTGGAGTTATCCACCTGGGAAGAGGCAGGAATACAGACAGTAGGAGACTTATATTGTGATGGTCAATTAGTGCCCTTCAACACCCTGGCCGATGAGGTTGGTCTACCGAGGGGCTAATTCCTATTGTACAACTCGCTAACCTTGATAATGCAGACATTATGGGGAGACATTTTACATGAGCCCACAACACACCCTGACATTCAACACCTGCATGAACGAGGAATGGGGAGGTATCTCACCAAATGCTTCGCAGACTCATTGTGGGTGCACGCAACACAGCCACTGACATCTCTCAAACAGCGTTGGGACACTGATTTACTAAGGCCATGTACAGATCAAGAATGGGCAGTCACACTACGGGCAGTAGCTAACTGGATGAATTCCAACTGTCTCCAGTTAAACGCCAAAAAGACCGAGGTCATGGTGGTCGGCAAGCAGGCAGAGTTATGGGGTGACTTATGGTGGCCTCCTGAACTGGGTGTGACTCCTTCTCCAGCTTCGGAGATAAAAAAATCTAGGGGTATGGCTAGATCCGACCCTTAGTTTCATTTGCCATACTAAGAAGGTGGCGGCTACCTGCTATGGCATCATTCGAGGTCTAAGACCAATCCTCAAATTTTTTGACGCGCCCACCAGGCAGCTGGTCGTTCAGGCGTCAGTTTTGTACCAGCTGGATTATGCCAGCTCACTTTTGGTGGGGATCAATCAGTCGGAACTCAACCGACTGCAGCGAGTTCAAAATGCTGCACTCAGAGTGTTGATTGGTCTGCCAAGGCAGTGTTCTGTTTCTAACATGCTGCACTCTCTCCACTGGCTTCCTGTGAGCCAGAGGATCAAATTCAAGGTATTGTAGCTTGCTTTTAAAATTCTCAAGGGTACACCTCCTCAAATACTGGAGAACCTGCTAGTGCCTTATGTACCCTCTCGAACCCTTAGATCCCTGGGCCAAAATCTGTCAGTTGTCCCGCGCTTCAGGCTGAGCAGAGCCGGTGGTCGCTCTTTTCGGGTGTTGGCGGCGAAGTTGTAGAACTCTCTCTCCCCCCCACACCCGGGCCCACGAAGACCTCTTGCTGTTCAGACGCGCCATCAAGACTTTTTTATTCATTTAGTCTTTATTCATTTGCTTTACTGTTGCTCCATTTTCTGGCCTTTTAACTGAGTTGTGTTTTGTGTACCTTGCGAAGCGCCGGGACGCCCCTTTGCTGGGGCTGCTGAGCGCGGTATAAGTGCAGATAACATAACATAACATAACATAACATAACATAACATAATGGAGGGACCTACGAGGATACCTAGAAATGCTAGATTCTGCCTTTTACAATACTTTATAGTACACAGAGCATACCTGACACCAGCCAAACGTAATAAATATTTTGGGCGCATAGACTCTCATTGTCCCAGATGCAATCATGTAGATTCAGACCTGTTACACATGCTGTGGAACTGTAGGGCCCTCACCACTTTCTGGGACACGGTAGTTAATTATCTGTTGAATTGCACTGACCGTGAATTGGACGCTTCCTGGGAGGTATCCCTAATGGGCCTCTATCGCAGATCCAAAAAGCATAACACAACGTCCAGGTTTATAGACTTATGGCTAATTGCGGCCAAACACCTGATCACCAAACAATGGAAAAGTCCAGACCAGAACCCCATCTCAAGATTGGTTTCACTCACTCACTACTTGGACACTAGCAAAGAGCTTTGCCCTCCACCGTGAGGATACCATGGGGATCCATAAGCACCCGATGGCAGCTGCATGGGGCACAATCCTCCTAGACTTCTGAACTGCCTGGCAGGCAATAACAGAAACCCAGGCACTTATCATAAGCGATGGTGACACAACAGCCAATGCCAATCATGAAACGCAGTAGAAGGGTATATGTGACTCAATACATGACCCGCTAGTGAGCTCAGCACCTTAGCATTACCCAATGCACCCTGAAGGCACAGCATTAGATGAAATGAGATGGGACATACGTTTGATCTGACCACTAAAATGAGCTATAATCCCTGGGGCGCAAAAGAAAAAAAGAGTTGTGCGAAAGTTAAAATAGTTCACCTCACAACCCAGTCTACCTCCCTCTGGCTTTCTCCTCCCACAACAATCCCCCTCCCCCTCCCACACCACTTATGGCACATGTAAATACAAAATTATTAGCCCCGACAAGCAACGTCATCCATGTTGGACATGCCACGAAGTGATATCTGTTATGACTCCCATACTAAGCGGTCAAATGGGACAAATAATACGTAGCACGATACAAATATCCTCGCAGGACATTCATTACAGTTCAATGTATAATGTGAATGTGATCGAACTATGTAAAACTGTTGAAATATAAGCATACATGTTGCTCCTCTCCCTTCTTCTGTTTAACTTAAAATTCAATAAATAAATTTAAACAAAATAACATATATTTGTATTGGTTTCTTGAATACGAAATTCAAGTGTCCCGGCTACAGACGCTGCCTGCTGCCAGCAAAACCGTTCAATTCAACAGAGAACTAGAGTGGGCTTTGTTTCTGCCCCTTGCTCATGATTCAACGACCTTCATGTCTATGTCAGCTCCAGGCTCCTGATTCGATGGCCTGCCTCTCTACTGTGGTGTGTGTCCTGTCCAGGGAGTATTTTGATCGCACTGTGCGGGCCCATTTGCCCCACCCCACACATACACACACTTTCACCCCGCCTTCCCACCCCCAGCTCCTCAGACTCCAAGCACTGGCCAGCTTTGTATCAGCAGGCGTTCAGCTTCAAATGGTTTTAAAACCATTCAAAGATAGCTACCTATGTGCACCCATGTGTATGTCTGTGCATGGTTTTCCATTACTCCATTATGTTTGTGTGCACATACAGCAACCATCTGGAAAAAAAACAAGCATTGACAAAGTCAAGAGGCCCGACCCCCCCAATGTTCAACTTTTGTGTGCTCTGCACACACCTACTTATATACTAAAGGTGCACATCCACATTTTATCATATCCAGTGCAAATCTGACATGCCCTTCAGCATTGGATTGCTTGTTACAGGGTGCTCAGCAGGCTCTCTACCACACATTTTCTTTTCACTTCAGACAAAGGGTCTGAAGGTCCCTCTGCCACATGGCAATACAAAAATTCTGCACATCTGCTGGGTCACCAGTCCATCCTCGGCCCATGAGACATACACAGATTGTACTGGTCAGAGTTAACATATGATGCTCTTCCCTCTGTTAAAGAGTGGGTGACTAGAGCTGCATCTTATAGCTCTATAGTAGACTTGGATTCCAATCGCTGTGCTCAGATTGCAGAACAGCCATGCTTGGCACACTATGAATGAACAGAAATATATTATGAGCGGCTCCTAACAACATAGGCACCATCAGCCTAATTTCTGGCCTGACGGACTTCTTGCCTCTCTAACTGTGATGTACATTTTTATAGCTCTACCCCTTTCTTTGGAGTTTGAACTGTAAACACCAAATATCAGGTGCTTTTATTTGTTTTTAGTGTGCTGGTCTGTGATGAATGCTACTCTGTAACCTGTATGCTATTGGGACGGTGCCAGTTCCTGATCATTCTTCAACTCTTAAATGAATGAAGGAACATCTGAAGTCTTCAGCAGGAGGCCAACAAAGGACCCCTGTTTCCATGATGGTTGAGGCTTCGTCTCAAGGTATTTATTTGCCATTTGCAATTTCCGCCCTCCAGCCACTAGATCAGAGGGTGCGTGTCCTGCTGGCATCAGCTGTGCCATGCCCACCCACTCGAGTAGCTGGCGGCAATCTATTATTGCGGCATGAGACCCACAAGGTAAATATGTTTGCTGCAAATTAGATTAAAAACTATGTTTACTGACATATCACTTATTTAAATACAGAACGTCCTCTAGTGGACGATATTCAAACTGTTAATCTTTTAGAGATGGGAGCATGAAATGAAGTACATCAATGATAACTAACAAGGCATCAACATATTTACGTTTTTTTAAGTAAAGGTTCTGACAAGAGATTTGGGTTGGGTTTTCAAGCAGAGAACCCTTACAAGGTTACAAACCAAACATTTATCTACATCGCTTCTCGAAACGCTGGGTCACGTTCACAATTTCGTGCCTCAGTTTCGTTACTTTGAACAGTGTTCCTCTTATTCCACTGGAACAGTTTAGCTAGCCTGATCGGTAGAGGACACAATCACTATATATTTCAGATTTAACACTTTATTTTGCATTTAATAACAGCATGCGAAGAAAATCACTTATTTTTATCATAAAGCACTGTTTATTTACGTTATATACAAACCTTAGTAAACCCAAGTTTGAATAAATGACTGCGAACCCAGCAGTGGCAAAAGCAATAAGTCTCGTCTATGCGAGAGCTAGTGGCTTTGTCAATGTATTTTAGCCGTGTTGTACAACAGCACTGTTGATGAGCGACATGGCTAAAAATTAGATAAATAAGCACTATTACTCGGCCAGTAGTGCTTTTTTTCTGGTGGGAGGTACGAGGGCGTGCAACAATAACAAAAGGGGGGAGGCAGGAAAGAAAAGCAACAACAACAGGAGGGGAAGGGATTTGATTTGAATTTATAGAGCACAACAATTACCCAAAGGTGTCAAGGCGCTAATCCCGGCCAACCAGTGCTAAAACCCAGCTGAAAATCCATCTAAGAAGCTGTCTATAAAGCAAAAAGCCAGGTTTTTAAAGCTTTCCTAAAAGGCAACAACCATGGGATAGCTCTCATGCTTTGTGAAAGAGAGTTCCAGAGTTTACTTGCAGCAATCGAGAGGCCTCTATCTTCCCATTTCTTCTTTCAAGTCCTGGGCACAGCGAGCAAGTATTGGTGTGCCAAACGCAGGTTCCTATTTGGGGCGTGCCAGTGAAACATAGCTTTAATCCTCGCAGGACTGGGGAGAAAAAGGGCCTTTACACTTAACAAAACGCCTTGAACATAATGCGCTTTCTGGTGAGGAGCCAATGTAGGGGCCATGGCAACCGATTGGCTCCTGGGAATGTCAAGAGTAGTTCCAGCAAGCGTATTTTGTGCCACTTGGAGTTTGTGGTGAGTGCTGATGTTAGAGTCCAGATAGAGCATGTTACAAAAGTCCAATTTGGACATAACCAGGGCTAATGCAACCTGCTTACATGCAGACTGAGGGAAAAACAATTCTGAGCACCCTTATGATCCAGAAGCAAGTTGCCACAGTGCAATTGGTCTGGGCATTGAGTGTGAGGTCCATATCTAAGAACACTCCAAGATTTTTGGCCTTCCCCACTAGGATAGGACAAGTGCCTAAGTTGTCTTACCACCATTTGCTATTCCAGCGCAATGTGAAAGGGCCAAAGAGCAGCACCTTGGTTTTATCCCCATTAAGTTTCAGCCAGTTCTGCCCTATCCAGTCTGCAACTGCTGACATGCATTGAGGTAGGTTTTCTGCCGTAGTGGCTGAGTTCTTGGGAGCTGACCCAATAATCTGCGTGTCATCGGCATATGATAACACTTGCATACCGAAAGCCCGGATTATACCTGCAAATGGTGAAACATAGAGGTTGAAGAGAATAGAGCTCAGTGCTGAGCCCTGCGGCACTCCAGATGGCAGGGAGAAAACCTTTGAGTAGTACTGCTGTACCATCACCCTCTGTGAGAGATTCCTAAGGAAAGGAGATAGAAGGGCTAGAGCTTGATGTGCGATACCCATGTCTTGAAGGCGCTCAATCAACAGTGCGGGCGAGATTGTAGCAAATGCCGCTGATACATCCAGGAGTACCAATGCAATACCATGTTCTTCATCCGCTAGGCGCCTAATACAATCCATGGCTGTGATCAGCGTAGTTTCAGTTCTGTGATGCTTTCTGAAACTGAACTGAGAATTGTCCAGCCATCCCTGCTGTTCTGCAAATTCCTTTTTTGCAGCCCTGAGTGTTGTTATTATTGTGATGCACTGTATTTCAATGTAACATTGATTGCTAGACCTAAGTAATGGTGGACAGACCAAGAAAAGAAGAAAAACAATTGCATATTTCATGGCAGAACCTCTGTTTATATACAGTTAGAATTCCCAAGGTTCTGCATGGTACTAGAACACCCCATTGATATTAATGTTCTGCAGATTCCATCAGGTGGATAATTAGATGTTTCTCAAGGATTTTAGCAGGACACGGGAGCAGCAAGATAGGACAATAATGTTTACAGAGCTTACTGTCTTAGTTAGGTGTATTAGAAGGGGCCTGATCCCTGCCTCCTTCCAATGCCTGGAATACATCCCGGAAAGTATAGCTTTATTCATCAAATTGGAGCGCGGTTGAGCCACGATGCTGGCAGCCGTGTGTAGGATCGCTGGACGACCGGATTCCAGAGGTGACCCCGATTTAGTATTAAAAATGTTTTTTTCGACCATTTTAGGAGTAAGGGATGGAAATGAAGAGATTAAAAAATGCTCTTGGTGCTTATGCTCAGACATCTTGGAGGGTGCTGGTTGAGATTTTCTAGCCAAGGGTTGCTGTGCATGAGGATTAGGGGGTTTATGCACTTCAAAGCCATCATAAATATCAACAATTTTAGATTGACAGAAATTAGCTAGCAGGTTGCCAAAGTTTTGTGAACCTTCGGGCTCTCCAGCAGTCGGAGGGGTGGAGATCCGATGAACCACCCTAAAGAGTTTTTTTGCAGAGATAGCATTTTCAATTTTCTGGGTACAATATGTAGATTTCTCCTCAGTTAGGGCTAATGTATATTCCTTAATTTCTTTCTATAGATCACTATTCTTTTGCTCAGCCATGTTGCTCAGCAACATAGCTAAAAATGAGAACAATATGCACTATGACTCGGCGTGTAGTGCTTTTTTTGGTAGGAAGGTTGGGGGGCACAACAATAACAAGAGGAGGGAGGAAAGACAAGCAACGACAGGAGGGGGAGGGAGGGGAGGCAAGCAACAACAATAGGAGGGGGTGCAAACAACAATGGGAGAGTGAGGGAGGGAAGGTAAGTAACAACAACAGGAGGTTCAAACAACCATGATGAGAGGGCTAGCAACAAAGACGGGAGGGGCAAAGGAGGGCAGGCGAGCAACAATGACTGAAGGGGGAGGGACAGGAGGAAAGCCACAACAATAGAAGATGGGAGAGAAAGCAAGCAACTATTATGGGAGGTCGTGCAAACAATGTTGGGAGGGCAAGCAACAATGACGGGAGGGGGAGTGAGGCAAGCAAAAAAAACTAAAGGGATGGGGCAAACAACAATAACTGAAGGCTGGCAGGTGCAAGCAACAATACAGGAGGGTGTAAGCAATGACGGAATCAAAGGTGGAGAAGCAACAAGAAAAAGAAAATACCTCAATTTGTGTGCGAACAGCAGGAGGACACTGCTAAAGAACGTAATCAGAGCTTGGTCCATGCTACCGGGAAGGGACAAACACACATAGAGAAAATGAAACCAGTGTGCGCTGACTAAGGAGAAGCAAGGAAAATGAGACTTACAATGAAGCCAACAAACAGTAAGCAATGGGCGGGCTTCAATCTCCTTTAAGGTAACAAAATATCTCACAAGCAACAGCACATGTCCTATTTCAGGAGTAACCAATAGACTTTTAAAATACTCTTGTTTTTGGCGTGGCTAACAAAATACCTACATAATTGCCTACAAAGTTAAACCAAAAACAGTGGCGATGTTTTGCAGAGGTACTAAAACAAAGATAAAGGGTAATGGATACATTTGCATTTAGTGATGTGATGTATAAAAAAAAAATACATGTACAGCACTTTTTCCGAAGACTACTGTTTGTATAGGTTGCTGGAAATCAGAGAACTGGGTAGGGGCAGCAGCACCACCAAAATGAGAAAGGCTGGAGTTCAGAAGGTGTGTCTTCTTGTCACACTATTGGTATGTTCAAAGGCTAAGGTCCAATGTCAGACTATGTATTCTATATGTATGTGGATGAGGGTATTGCACTCAAATTTTCAGTCTCCTGACATTAATTCGATATGTGTGCAGCACTAGATTGGTGCCTGCTGAACCCTGAATAATCTATGGATGTGGCCTGGGATCGCTAGATCTCCAGGACTCTAGTGCGCACAACGGTTAGCTATTCATGCAAATGAAACCATTAGTCAAAATTTTTCTTGTTATTGAATCATCACAAGTTTAGTCAATCAAAATGCATTCAAGTCATTTTGCGAGCATTGCATCAAAAGTCAATAGTCAAATAAAAATAATTCATATACAATTATTCAAAACAATTTTAGTACAACACAATTACACTTGTAACCCAATGCATTTCGGGGTCTACACCCATTCGTCAGGGGTCTAGAGAAAAGGAAGAAAGAAAAAGAATAGGAAGCTCTATTAGTTCTGGTGTTTTAAAAGAAATGTACTATGCGAGTTTTGAATGATATCTCAAATGTCTTACCCTGGTAACTGGTTGTTTTTGATGTATATGTGTTGTAAGATAAAAATAGAATCTGTAGGGTCAGAAAACGGAAAGAAATAGCGAGTAAGTCTCATGGTTCGGCTTAAAAAATTATAATGCGATCAAGAACGGTGTTGACAGAAATTACCTGAATTTCTGAGTTGAATGCGTATATCTGTGGATAATTAAAGACATACATGTCAAAAAAATGCTCCTCATAATGCCTGCATAATGCCTGCTTAATGCGTATATCTGTGGATAATTAAAGACATACATGTCAAAAAAATGCTCCTCATAATGCCTGCTTAATGCGTTTTAACTGAAAGCACAAGGCTCACCTGTTGAGTCTTGAACACGTAGCCAGGCGTGTGAATTCTATTGGGGTTTAAGCAAATTGGGAAAGTGCAATAAGTCTATTGCCAAACAGTGTTGTATATATATGAGATAATATTACGGAAAAAATGTGGATTTACCTGCGAGTGTAGGAGTTAACGTTTAGGGGGCTCGCTTACATCGTTTTTTTTCACACTGGAAAAAATGAATAAAATAACATAGGTTTTAGCGAGCTGTTATTCAAAAGAGGGGAAGAAAAATTATGCCCTTAACATGTTGCCGCAATACGCGGGTCAGTTGAGATTAGCTTACCGAGAGTCGATGTAACCGGCTCTGTGTTGGCGTTCTTGCTAAGATGTAATTATCTGCAACGCGACAGCGTGAATAGTCCCTTTTCTATGTTACGAATCACTCTACCATGAAGAGGGACTAAATTCAAAAGATTGCGGCGGCCATGATGGAATGGGGTTTCTTCCGACTTTTAAACCCATTATTGAAATGAGTTACTATTATGAGAGTTACCGATAGCGCGTCTCTTCTGGAAGAAATTGACACAAAATTGGAAAAGTATGGTAAAGAATTACAGGAAACTAAACTGCGTAAATTTAAACGCGATACCATCGATTATAAATTAAATGAGGCCTATACTTGGGCAGAAGTTTACGCAAAGAGACGATTCGCTGGGAAAAAGCGGCAGACAACTTCATCCCAAGAGAGTATGGTATCGGATGGTGACACAAGCACCTCAAGACAACCATTATCGCAAGACCTGGCACGAAAAAAAGACACAGAAAGAACAGTAACGATAGACTTGGCATCCACATCCTCTTTGGATCCTTTTTTAGAGAAGGGCACGAACCTCGGCAAACCACCAGATCAGACAACGCCACAGATTGGCGACAAAAAACGAGAAGAGGACAAGGCAAAAGAAAAGGAGAAAGAGCAAGCAAAGAAACAGGGACTACGGAGTCAGAGCAAAACATAGTTATCAACATTTCCAAATACAAATTATCCAAATTTGAAATCCAGTTACTGAATAAAGGACCCACTTTTGTAAGCACATATCGAACAAATGAATTGGAAACCGAGGTAGCCTTCTTTAAATTCATGAGGATATTGCGATTAAAATATTTCTTTACCATTCTGAATCCTATTGAATCACCAGATAATGTAGCTGAACAATTCAAACCTAAAAGCAATTTTATGGCACCAGTTTCCCATAAAAGTTTGGATTTATTCGAAACATTGGTGAAGGCAGATATGACAAAAATTCAGTACAAAAGCAAATTAAAGAACTTGACACGTGCGGAGCAAAGTGCTCTACGTAATCTAAGTAACAACAAGGAGATTACTATTCAAAAGGCAGACAAAGGGGGAGGCCTTGTCATCATGGACACTGAATTTTACATTAAAAAAGGAAATGAACATGTGCCAGATGCTGAAGTCTACCAGAGACTTCCACAAGATCCGACAAATGAGATATGTCAAAGTCTGGATTTGATCCTGGATAAAGCTGAGGAATTAGGTTGGATTACATTGACAACAAAGAGATACCTCAGACAAATCTACCCAAGGAGACCAAGAATTTATTCTCTGCCAAAGGTGCACAAACAATTACAAAATCCCCCCATCAGGCCTATTGTATCTGGCTGCTCGTCAATTTTCGAAAATTTGGGCATTTTCATTGATGCGCACATGCAAACATTCATGCAAAACTGGCCTACATACCTGGAGGACACATCGCATTTCCTAAGAAGCTTGACCTCAATTAATCTGGAAGAACAAGAAAATTTAACACTTTGTACAATTGATGTTGTATCATTGTATACGTCAATTCCTCATAAAATGGGCCTGGAGGCCATGGAATGGGCACTGTTGAGATCGGACAAACCTATTGAGACAAAATATCTAATCATGCAACTGTTTGAGTTTTGCCTGAACAACAGCTATTTCAGCTGGCAAAACGATTACTACACTCAGTTAAGTGGCACAGCTATGGGTTTCCCGGGAGCCTGTATCTACGCTAATATATTCATGGCCAAACTGGAATTGGAATATATACTGGAGGACAGTACTTGGAATGAAGGCATCTTATACTATAAAAGGTATATAGATGATATTTTCATAAACTGGAAGAAACCAATCGCAGATCTTAAGAGAAACATTGATAGCTTGAATCTAGTGAATCCGAGAGTAAAGTTCACTAGTCAAATAAGCAACACGACAATCCCATTTTTGGATGTAACAGTTGGGTTAAAAGGCAATATCATCGTCACAGAACTATACAAGAAACCCACCGACAAAAACACATCACTGCAATATGGAAGTTTTCATCCGATGGCTTTAAAAGATAACCTTCCGATATCTCAATTCATGAGAATAAAAAGAATTTCATCCGATGAAATACAATGTACAAAAAATTTTGAACACCAAAAACAATGTTACCTTGACAGAGGATATCCAGAAAAACTTATCATTAAGCAAATGGAAAGAGTAAAGATAATACCACGAGGGGAATTACTGCAAAAAAAGATGAAAGTTGCTAACAAGAGGATGGTATTCACATCTAAATATTCGACTGCTTCAAGAGAAATTAAAAGAACTATAAACAAAAGATGGGATATCCTACAAATGGAGAGTGATTTTGGAACACTATATGAGCAAAAGCCATTGTTTGCCTACAAAAGATCACAAAATTTAAAAGAACTTCTGAATAAAATAGAGAAAATGGAACCTATTGTTGAAACTTTCAAAGGCACAACAAAATGTTACAACTGTAAAAACTGTAACAATGTAATTACCGGAAGCACATTGCAACACCCCCGGACAGGAGAGAAGATTATATTGAGACACTCAGCCAACTGTAATGCAGAACATGTTGTATATTCAATCAAGTGCCCTTGCGGGCTATTATATGTTGGTAAAACGGATAGAAGACTGAAAATCCGTTTATCGGAGCACAAAAGCAGAATCCGAAACAAAAATATGACGTTGCCACTTGCAAAGCATTGGGCTGAGATGAATCACACTATAGCGCAAATACGCTTCCAGATAATTGAACAAGTTCCACAGCGATTGGGACAAGACAATGCAAAAACCCTACTGAGAAGGGAGATCTTCTGGATTCGAAGACTTCAGACTGTGGCCCCGGATGGGCTCAATGATAAATTGGACATGATATGTTTTCTATAACCTCTAATATAAATATGGCTGCAAATAAACTAAGTTTCATAACCATGAATCTAGTATAAAATCATGTAAAGCAGTCTAGTAACAATACTCAAACTCATACACATACGTTAATAGCCAAATTCTCAAAGGAGAATCTAACACAGTGTCACATTACAATAGGTTGTAATCATACACATTATATATAAATTTCTTTAAGTTTTGAAAAATGTTATTATTAGCCACGATCATATGTGCTGGCATAAGAATTCCATTTCGACATGTAATTTATTTTTCAAATGTTTTCGTGATGATTGAGATATGAATTTTCTTCATTATTTTCTAATTTCTTTATCTCTTCTAAATCACTGCTTAACTGTCTCTCTATAAATATACACCAGGAACACTGTAAACAAAGGTTGTGTACAATGAACACACTAACGAATTATATTTTCACTTAGTTATGACTTCTTCTTCTTCTGCTTTATTGAAAACTGAATAGCAACAAAGAGATCCGTTCAGAGACGCGCTATCGGTAACTCTCATAATAGTAACTCATTTCAATAATGGGTTTAAAAGTCGGAAGAAACCCCATTCCATCATGGCCGCCGCAATCTTTTGAATTTAGTCCCTCTTCATGGTAGAGTGATTCGTAACATAGAAAAAGGACTATTCACGCTGTCGCGTTGCAGATAATTACATCTTAGCAAGAACGCCAACACAGAGCCGGTTACATCGACTCTCTGTAAGCTAATCTCAACTGACCCGCGTATTGCGGCAACATGTTAAGGGCATAATTTTTCTTCCCCTCTTTTGAATAACAGCTCGCTAAAACCTATGTTATTTTATTCATTTTTTCCAGTGTGAAAAAAAACGATGTAAGCGAGCCCCCTAAACGTTAACTCCTACACTCGCAGGTAAATCCGCATTTTTTCCGTAATATTATCGCATATATATACAACACTGTTTGGCAATAGACTTATTGCACTTCCCCAATTTGCTTAAACCCCAATAGAATTCACAAGCCTGGCTACGTGTTCAAGACTCAACAGGTGAGCCTTGTGCTTTCAGTTAAAACGCATTAAGCAGGCATTATGAGGAGCATTTTTTTGACATGTATGTCTTTAATTATCCACAGATATACGCATTAAGCAGGCATTATGCAGGCATTATGAGGAGCATTTTTTTGACATGTATGTCTTTAATTATCCACAGATATATGCATTCAACTCAGAAATTCAGGTAATTTCTGTCAACACCGTTCTTGATCGCATTATAATTTTTTAAGCCGAACCATGAGACTTACTCGCTATTTCTTTCCGTTTTCTGACCCTACAGATTCTATTTTTATCTTACAACACATATACATCAAAAACAACCAGTTACCAGGGTAAGACATTTGAGATATCATTCAAAACTCGCATAGTACATTTCTTTTAAAACACCAGAACTAATAGAGCTTCCTATTCTTTTTCTTTCTTCCTTTTCTCTAGACCCCTGACGAAGGGGTGTAGACCCCGAAATGCATTGGGTTACAAGTGTAATTGTGTTGTACTAAAATTGTTTTGAATAATTGTATATGAATTATTTTTATTTGACTATTGACTTTTGATGCAATGCTCGCAAAATGACTTGAATGCATTTTGATTGACTAAACTTGTGATGATTCAATAACAAGAAAAATTTTGACTAATGGTTTCATTTGCATAAATAGCTAACCGTTGTGCGCACTAGAGTCCTGGAGATCTAGCGATCCCAGACCACATCCATAGACTATGTATTCTGACAAAATGCTTCTAATTCCTTTAACTTGTAGATTGGTGTTTACTTTTCTTTCTGAGCAAAGTGAGAGTATTTTGTAAAGTGAACTATGTCACAATCTTGTAGAATGTCGGTATAATACACATCAACAATTAAAAATGGTAAATAAACTATACAAATATTTCAAAATATATCAGCAGTTTGGAAAGGAGAAATTAGAACTTTTTTGTAACTCTCACATCTGATGGAAACAAAGAGTGTACTAGAATCAAAACAAATCAAGAACCTTTCCTTGGCAATGCACAAATGCTAAATATTTGCTGAAACATGTTTTTCACACATAATCATTTGTACGCTATATGATATGTATTTGTATTTATATTTTACATTCATAATGCTCAACAGTTACTCAATGGTGTCCTGGCACTACATATCAGGAGAATTATACGGAGACCCAGCAGAAAACAGAGTTAGATTTGGTGAGAAAAGAGACAAGTTTTCAAGTCCTTGTTAAAAGGAAACAGCTTATCCGACAGCCATAAAAACAGAGGAAGAGTCTCCCAAATCTTAGCTGCTAAGATGGAGAAAGTGTGTCTTTTAAAGACAGGAGCGTCTGAATCTAGGTACCATGAGCAGACAGGCATTGGCAGACAGGACATGGAGTGCTTTTAGTGGGAGACCTTATTCTGAAGATACCTGGGACCTATGGCATGAAACCCTAAGTAAAGAGTAAAGAACAGTTACTGGCATGAAGTAAGTCAGAACCTGAGGCTGAGATCAAGAAAAAGTCGATGAGGACTGATAAATCATCAAAGAAACAAACCTCTCCAACAAACAGTGGTATTTAAGTATGCAAAGGGAATAGGTTAAACAAACATGCTGAGATCATAGAATGCAAGAATAAAAATGCCCCTTTCCTTAATCAAGCTGGTAGTAATCTAATGTACTCTGCTTCAGTTGTGACCATAAAAAAGAACAAGAGCGTTATCCTTCAAAGCTGTCATCAAAGACAAAACGGAGAGACTTCCTGTCCTTGCCAATGAGCAACAACAAGTACTGATGCAAGGGAGAAGTCCAGTAAATGAAAATCAAGACAGTTAAAATCTAGTGCTACAATGGCCAGCACTTTAAAAATCAATAAAATAATCTGATTTAATATTTGCCTATTGATTATCTATTATGCCTTCTTTTATTCTGTTAAGGTAGTGAGTGAGAAGGTCACTCAGAAGATGGGGGATTTCTAACAAACAACAGATAACAGTGAACAAAAGTCAACAAACCAGAAAGTAAACTTGCACAAAGTGCCAAATACCAGGTGTAGTACCCTTCGAATCACAAAATAAGTGCACACAACACAGTTTTCACCCTTTAACTAACTGAAGAAGTAGACTCACTTATTTCGGAGTATTAAACCAGAACATGTATTGTAAAACGCTACTACTCATGTATGCATAAACATGTACCTTAACATTTTAATACGAATTGCTATGTTGTTTTCATACTAGTCTGCAGACCATTAAAGTCCTACTATGCCTGCTAAGTTACGCACATTTTAATTCATTGTAGGCATTTTATTTTATGTTGTATAATTGCACAATGTTTTGCACTGTATAGTAAGCGTAGCCTCATTCTGAAGATTGCCACCATGAAGCGGGAACTTCAGAAAATAGTGGGGTTAGAGTCTCTCTGTGACTGCAGTATCAGTTCTTCAAGGTCTTCTAACATTCTTTCTTATGACAAGATCCTGGCATCTGTTCATTAGCTAGTATCAGTTAGTTCTAGTCTCGATCACATGTTCTCACTCCCATTCACTTGTATTGAGAAAACAACTGAATAGCAATGATCACCAAATGTATGGATTTTTAGCATTATATGCTCCAAATGATTTATTTAGGGCAGAAGCTCTGGTCCATTGAAACTGCAATTGCCACACATTATTTTGCTGGAATCTTGATTAATTTGCATTAAACGCAAGATAGACGTTATATAGGGAGCGTTGTGTTTTTCTATTATACCAGCTGGTTTGACAGTGCTCTCCACCTCATGTGTGACAGTATGTTTTCATATTTGGTAAATTGATTATTGTATTATTTGTCACACAAGAGCAAAAGTGTTGGTGAAAATACATTTGGAAACTTTTAGACAGCTCCTGGCTCCAAGATGATGCAAGATATGCAACAGAAATAAAGATACGAGCCTATAATAACACATACCAGAAGGCATGGGAGGGCGTTATGATAAACATTTAAGTACCACAGATGTAAAAATATAGAAAAACTGCTCTTGAAGAGGAGTGGCTCTAAAATAAACCTTGAATCAACAAGTCAGTGAAGACCGAGGAGCAACACAAGTAAATGCTTCCTCGCTGAAATACTGGTAAATACTGGGGGCTGCCTTCCTCTATGAGCAGTAAGGCCAAAAAACACAAACACAATTCAGAAAGGCAGAGGCGGAAAACTACAGAACATAAAAATATTAGGTGGAATTTGATTCTGCAACAGGAATGGAAATGATCCGGATAGAAGCCAATCTCCTTAGCTAAATATCAGGATCCACGTATCTTTCAAGAGTCTGACAGCTCTCACTGAAATCCACGAGGACCTGCGAATATTGGCAACAGAAGAATTTAAAATATTGAAAAAAAACCGATTTATTCTGAGTTTCTGCAAGGAGATTTTGAAAACAAACAATAACATTGTAAGGTAGCAGGCTTTCTTTTGGTGTGCTTTGAAATAAATTATCATCAAAGGCACAGTAGAGAAGTGCACCCGATAATATTTTATATACCTTTAGATAAGGTTTATTTAGTATAAGCACAACGTATCTGAAATTAATAATAAAAAAAGTAACAGTAGTATGGCTGGAAGATATTATTGACAAAAGGTACTGCACATATTGATATACTAACCGTAGGCATTTCATCAAAGGAGCGGATTGAAGCCAGTCTATCTACAAGGAAAGAACACACAGAGTCCATTTATAATGGGTCCATGAATACATGGAAGTCATACAATGAATAGCTAAAGTTCTACCCTCTCACCTGCTGGGTTTCCACGTATATAAGCTGCTTTTTCTTTGAGAACAGAAATGTGTCTTTCTAGTTGTCTGTTTAGTTCTATTTGTGTTTCATATCTTGTTTTCCATTCATTTCCTTAAATGAAAAAGTAGGAAAATGCAAAATTACAATGCCACAAACACATACCATATTTCTCAAATTCAAACTCTACTTCCTTCGAAGGCTGGGAGAAAACACCATCCTGCCCGGGGAGAAATACTGCAAAGTGTCCTCCCTCCCTCCAATATCTGACAGCAAACATTTGCCACTTTTGCTTTCTAAAATAGAGTAGTAATAGGATTACATATACTTTAAATTATTCCAGCTCAAAATGTATCTTGTGCTGTTAAATCGCTATGCAAATACACTTTGACTGACCTCCTTGAGGCACTTTGCTGACCCTTTCTAACAAATTGGGTTTTTGATCAGCAAAAATGTTTGTGGATGACCCTGCAGAGAGGGCCAAGTGCAACACTCTTGAAGACAGCTATAGAAGTTCTGCAGGTATCCTACTGAACTCTTGCAGAACACCAGTGATCACCTGCAGGCACCCCAAGGAGAACCTGTTGCACCTAAGGGAATACCAGCAGGTACCACCAGGACCTCATGCAGGTTGCTGCCATAGCTCCTGCAGAGAGAAATGAAATGAAATGAAATGAAAAATTGCATTTGTATAGCGCATAACCGCCCTGGGGCCTCGCAGCGCTTGAAGATAAAATCGTTTTAGCGCAGGCTCGGGGCAGATCAGAGAGATTTAGCAAACAAATGCGTTTTTAGGGCCTTTCTGAACGAGAGGAGGTTGCTGTTACCCCGGATGGCAAAGGGGAGGGCATTCCAGAGTCTGGTCGCCGAATGAGAAAAAGAGCGGCCACCCCAACGGGCTTTGTTAATTTTAGAGGAGGTGGCCAGCTGCAGGGTACCAGACCGAAGGGGGCGTGTTGGAACATAAGGCATAACCAGAGGGTGCATAATCGCTGGGCCTACACGGTGGAAGGATTTGTGCATGATGCACAGAGCTTTGAACTGCACTCTGGCAGCCATTGGGAGCCAATGAAGGTCCTTCAGAGCCTTCCTCGTCGACTGCCGACGGGACAGATTGAACAATAGGCGGGCCGCACTGTTTTGTGTGACCTGGAGCCTCTGAAGGACCGAAGCCGGTGCTCCCAGGTAGAGAGCGTTCCCATAATCCAGGCGAGAGAGAATGAGGGCCTGGACCATGATCCTCCTCGACTGGAAAGGGAGCAAAGGGAGCACCCGCCGGAGCATCCTCATTAGTCCGAAGCAAGTGGCAGCAGTCTTAGTAGCCTGGACAGAGAAATCAAGGGCAGTGTCAAGCCAGATCCCGAGGCTCTTTATCTGGGACTTGGGCGCAGGAGGAGCGCCAAGACATGGTGGCCAGACGGGTGCAAGAGCAGACCGGGAGGGATTTCCAAGGAGAATGATGTCTGTCTTCTCCCCGTTAAGCTTGAGACGGGAAGCTTGCATCCAACTGGCAACAGCCTCTAGACAGGGGCCTAAGGTGTTGGATGATCCATCTGCGTGGTCTAACGAGACCACTGAGCTCCCGCTGGTAACTAAGTGAGCACAGTTCTTACTGGGACCTTTGACAAACTCTAAAGGCAACATAAAATCTCTAGCCAGGACCTGGATGAACACCTGGAATTAACCCACCTTCTGTAGTTTATAGCACTGTGATTTCTATCCACTGAGGTCCTGGAAGCATCATACTGAGCCTGTGAAAACAAGAAACAAAGATTCTGGAGGTTCCCACCAAGCTCCTGTGAGCTCCACAACAGGTCCTGCTGGGTCCCCACAAAATTCCCCACCATATCCAGGAAGCCCCCAACAAGCATCCAACCCTGATCAAGCACCTGCATTGCGCCAACAAGATTTTGCAGACTAAAGCACAGTCTGTACTCCCTTTGTCACACACCCAGAACTTTTTTCTGCTTTCCTGAACCCCTGATCTTACCTAAACCATAATAGTGCACGTCGGACACGGATGGGTGGTCAACACATTGCTCAAATATGTCACTATTAATTCTAGATACCTTGGGGGTTAAAGAGAGCTGCGCTCTACCAATGTGACTTAAATCACGGTGCCAAAAGATACAACCATAAAAAGTTGAGGGCTGGGGGTGTTTCTCTTCCACCTCAATCAAGGATTGTCACCTTGGAATTAGAACTGATGGGTATTTTCTGAGGCTATGATGTAACAGTTATTGACAATCTGGCCTACCATTTGCAACAAACATATGTCGACAAACTGTCAATATTCCCATCTCCATCGAAGAGGTTAACATGATAGACTTTCAAGACCATACCAGTGACACCGCTCTTTTGTGCCCCAATTATTTCTGGAATTCCATTAATAAGCATCATGTTTTCAAGCCTCATACCCAGTGTAACCTTGACCATTCAATGAGGTGCTTACAACATTAATGTCCACTTATTACTAGGCTGTAGGAGTGAATGTAGTTGAAGGTGATCCCTGATGGTTATGAAATATTTGTACAAACTCTCTGGGATTAACTTCATATATTTCATGACACCATTATGCTTAACAATGATTGGAACACACTAAAAAACGTTAGCACTTCAGAATTAAGTTAATTGCACTTACCAGTTTAGGGAATTTCCAAATGTTTCCATTATTTACACTGACCTACTTCAGACTAGCCAAGTTTTGAATAATTTCCACCGTGTGACTGTATAGGGAACGAGGGGATAGTGCATTGGAGGGGCTGTGGGCATGAAGAGGGGGCTGGGGACATGGAGAGGGGACTGGGGGCATGGAGGGGGGCGGGGATATGGACTCACAGCACTGCCTGGACAATGACACCTTTCTTCTTTCCACACCGAAGCATGAAGAGGTATTCTGGAGCATTCGTCCTCGTGGGGGTTTCATAGGCCTAACTGGACACCTGCAGTGCAGAGTGTGCAGGTATGAGCTGGCGTCCTATCATGTACAGTTGTCTCCAACTCGCCTTATTGTTCACTATATGATAGTCGCTGTTTACTGATTGTCTGTATGATGAACGCCAAAATTGTGTGTCACATGGCAGCACCATGGGAGTTGGCAGGTCTGCTGCTAACAGCCCTTTTTACCATTTACTTAATTTAAGTTAAAGGGGGGGATAAACCATTTCTGTGTTTTTGGACTCCTTTCACAATTTACATGGATCTGAATTAAAATTTTGGGAATCGACTAAGTCATCTAATTTAGGTTATGATATTACCATTTTAAAAGTCTTTTGACCTTTTTAGGTCTCGCCTACGTAGCGCACATGCGCTGCATAGGAGGAGACCTTTAGGAATAGATTCACTTTTTAGCCAAAAACGTGCACGCTTTGCATTGCTTTCAATGGCAATGCGTGCACGTTTTGCGATTCCCTTGCGGGAGCGAGCTTTAAAACCATCTGTTTGTAATTAACTTGCAACCAGATAGTGCCCCTGCTCGCTCCCGCAAGGGAAACACTTTGTGTGCTCTCCCACTGCGTTTTGCCTGCAGGAGCAAGCAGTGCCTCCTTGTTTACAAAGAAAGGGTCAGCTTGCCTGCATTACTGAGTATATTGTATGTGTTTTAATTAATCGCCGAATAAAGTATTAAACATGAACCTGCAGCTTTGTGGCCGAAAAACTGATCCTGGCACCTGAGCATTTTGATGAACTGCTATACCTCTCTACCTCTCCCTCTACCTCTACCTCTCTCTCTCTCTCTCTCTCTCTCTCTCTACCTCTCTCTATCTCTCTACCTCTCTACCTTTCTACACCTCTCTACCTCTTTCTACCTCTCTCTTTACCTCTCCCTCTACTTCTCTCTCAGCCTCTTTACCTCTCTCTACCTCTCCCTCACTACCTCTCTCTCTACCGCTACCTCTCTCTACCTCTTTCTAACTCTCTCTTCACCTCTCTCTCTCTCTCTCTCTACCGCTCTACCTCTCTCTCTACCTCTCCCTCTACCTCTCTACCTCTCCTCTCTACCTTTCTCCTCTCTACCTTTCTCTACCTCTCTCTACCTCTCTCTCTTTACCTCTCTACCTCTCTCTCTCTACCTCTCTCTCTCTACCTCTCTATATACCTTTCTACCTCTCTCTATACCTCTCTCTACCCCTATACCTCTCTCTCTATCCCTCTCTCTATCTACCTCTCTCTACCTCTCTATCTCTCCACCTCTATCTCTAACCTCTCTCTCTAACCTCTCTCTCTCTCTACCTCTCTCTCTACCTCTCTACCTCTCTCTACCCCTCTCTCTATTCTGCTCTCTCTACCTTTCTCTCTCTACCTCTCTCTCTCAACCTCTCTCTCTCTACCTCTTTACCTCTCTCTCTACCGCTCTACCTCCCTCTCTACCTCTCTCTAACCCTACCTCTCTTTACCTCTCTACCTCTCTCTCTACCTCTCTCTCTCTAACTCTCTCTCTACCTCTCTCTCTAACTCTCTCCCTCTACCTCTCTACCTCTACCTCTCTACCTCCCTGTCTCTACCACTCTACCTCTCTATACCATTCTCTACCTCTCTCTCTACCTCTGTCTACCTCTCTACCCCACTCTACCTCTCTCTCTCTACCTCTCTATGCCTCTCTACACCTCTCTACCTCTCTCTAACTCAACCTCTCTCTCTCTACCTCTATCTTTCTACCTCTCTCTCTACCTCTCTCTCTCTCTCTCTGTACCTCTATCTGCCTCTCTCCACCTCTCTCTACCTCTCTCTCTACCTCTCTCTTTACCTCTCTACCTCTCTATCCCTCTCTACCTCTCTCTATCTCTACCTCTCTCTCTACTTCTCTCTCTCTCTACCTATCCCTATCTACCTCTCTCTCTCTACCTCTCTACCTCTCGACACCTCTCTATGTCTACCTCTCTCTCTCTACCTCTCTACCTCACCCAAAGATGGCTGCCGCATCTATGTGGGATGCGGTGGACTAAGTGGCAGCCGGAGCCTGATAGCTTTGCTTGTCCTTTAAAAAAAACAAGCATTGGCATAGCCAATAGGTCTCCCCTTTGGGACCTTATACGTGTTTAGTTATCCAGTACAATATCCTTGGTGCAACAACATCAAGTGTTGCATGGCTCAACACTTATAAGGTCCCAAAGGCAAGACCTATTGCTATGCCAATGTTTGTTAGACTGGAGACTGAGTTGCCAGATTTCAGTCAGGGAAATGGGGAGATGCACCCTCTAATGACCTGCACCTCTGATGCTCTCCCGAAAGTGCCCACAAATGCGTTGTAATAAGCTATCTAGCTACTATCACTATTGTGCCTTTGTCAAGCCAAACGCCTGGAATTTAGGAACGGGACCCCTTATGTATGGCATCATAATTCCTGTCAGTAACTATATAACTTTAGTTGGGTATTTGGCAATGGCCCTGGGTACTGATTGAGAAAGCCCAAGAGGGCGGTCTTAGTGCCTTGCTATGCTGCCAAAGATAGTAACAACACAACTACTAACCATCACACTCCTACAAGTGTGACATTTCTGACTATTTCAGGACTTCAAAGCTATAACAATGGCTTGGGTGGCAGGGAATAGTCATTTTGAATGTATATTGAATTAACAATTAACTGTTGTTGTGGTCATCTCTAAATAAGCCAGACAGTGCCAACTTGTGGCAGGCTGTCACAAGTGCCAGTGTTGACAATGAAGTGCGGGTGCTGAACACCGGAAACCCTCAGCTCACATTAAGCACTGTTCTACATTGGTTACAGAAAGCCTCATCCCACAAAACAATATAGTGATTTCACAATCTTAATAAGTGTTTCATGGTCAACCACATCATAAACCGCTCTGATATACTGGACTATCAAGCTGCATTGCTGTCCATACCTGCAGAGATAAAAAGGCCTTTCACTGTCTCAGCTGTTCTCCCTCATTGGTCCAAAGTTAAAAAATGGAAATGCAGAACGTTACGAAAGTTAACTGATTTAGGCCCTCTTTACAAGTTAGGCAGAATGTTTACAACATGAGATAAATACCATTACTGAGATATTTACAACATATCGTAAATTCCTCATAGTCTGAGATTTTAACTTGCAAAAGACTCCTAATATGCGTAATCGGTATTTAACACACCAAATTCTGCATATTTTGCCTTTTTATGGGCTTTTTCCGCTAATCTATTTCGGCAAGTTTGACCAGCCAGAATCTATCCGGGGAACACTGTGAAGATGAAATGTTTCTGTGAAGATGAGATGTTTATCACACAACAATTCCAATCCCCATGCAACCAATCAATTACACATGGATTGGAATCTAGCCCTGCACTGGTTATGAAGGCCTTAGAGTTGTCTTACCATCTCACTTTTCAGGATATTATCAAGTACAGGAAGACTAAAGTAGTTGATAGTTCAACAGCACCTTAGGGTCTGCATTAGTAGAGCTATAAAATCTTGGGGCGTTATCGACAGATGCATTAATTTTCAAGATATTCTGACCAAGCTTTTGGAAGACTTCCTTAGAAATGCAACTGCACATGCTTTACCTGATAGATGTGATCCCTTGGTATTGGGTGTCCTGTCATTAGCAGAAGTAGGACTAGTAGTGTTAGACATTTGAAGGACAGCTGCAGTTACGGGGATGGTTCAAAGTAGGCAGTGAGACCTTTAGGAACCGATTCACTTTTTTGGCCAAAAACGTTCACGCTTTGCATTGCTTTCAATGGCAATGCGTGCACGTTTGGCAATTCCCTTGCGGGAGCGAGCTTTGAAACCACCCGTTTGTAATTAACTTGCAACCAGATGGTGCCCCTCCACCATCTTATATTTGCTAGTTTTTAATTGAAAGAAATCATGACTTGCATCATAACAATACAACGCTCTGCAGCCTTATCTTTATTTTTCTTTCTACAGTTTTACTGCCTTCTTAGCCAATTGAAGGACCCATTGCTATTCCTGAAGGATGCCAATTCAGTAGTATTTTCATCTCATCAAAGAATGTCACTTTAGTTTATCTATTCACGCATTTGCTGACTTACCTTCATCGTCAACATTGTTCAGTCTTTTTTCTAGGTCGGCAACTGTGTTTTTCATCTCAAAGGTTGATCTCTCCAGCATTTCCCTATCAAATGTAATATTACATTTATAATAACCAGTATACATTAAGACTGTGCATAATGCTGGAAATTGTGCAAAGCGATCCTGGTATTGCTTACTACTTCCATAATATACAAACAACTTGCAATTTCAGATACTTTTTTTGTTACATTGTTTAATACTAATTGACAATACAACAAGAAACATGTAAAACTTAACACCTGTATTTTTCCACCTTGTTATTTAAAAGATTGCTGATTTGCTAGTGTCCATAACGGAAGTCTTTGGCAGACAAAAAAGATTGTCTGCTATTAAAAACATCCCCGATTGATTACTACTGTCATCTTTGATGTACAAGGAGCTTACTTGCCCTCCATTTGACAATGCTTGATATAAATCCATGATAAACAATTCACTAGTTAAATTCATAAATCCATAAATATTCTTGAACTCTTACTGGATAACTTTTCGTACGGCAAGCACTCAACTTTTAATACATATATGATCAAAATTATTTTCTTGTCCCTCACAGCTCCATGAGGAAAATGGGCACGTGGTTGTATGTGTATTTAAATAAAGATATTGGTTAGTTCCATCTGCTCAGTGAGGACTCTATTAGGATTTTATAATGATTTTATTTGTTGAAAAAAGCAATATACAATTGATAAATATTTTTGGAAATAGATTGTTGTATTGTATTAGTTGTCGTTTACTATAGCTTTTTATGGGTAACAACTTATCCTCATTTCCATGTTGTGCGATGGAACCCTGCCTTTGACGCTGCTGTGTATTAGGGCTGACATCCTGAGTAAAATGTTTGGCCCTCGGACAAGCTACCAGCATAATTCCACTATAGGGAACGACAACCACAATACATTTTCCATTTTTTCCAACATTTTGTTACCTCCCGCTGGGCCACACAAGTCTTCCAACTTTTACTCTGACTCTGTTTTTCCAATCTTATAGTTAAGAGACATTGGTTATTTTTGGACTCCATTGCTAACGTGCCTGTGCCCACTCCCCTATACTTGGTTTCATTGGCTTACACCCAATTGGCATATTTAATTTACTTGTAAGTCCCTTGTAGAGTGATATACCATATAACCAGGGCCTGTTAATTAAATGCTACTAGTGGACCTGCAGCACCTTATGTGCCATCAACTTAAGTATCACCTTAAAACATTTTCAGGCTTGACACTGCAGCCTGAATATTTTTTTAAACTGCCACGTCGACTTGCCATTTAGCCCCTCTTGTCAAGCCTTAAACTCCCCTTTTATTACATATACGTCACCCCTAAGGTAGGCCCTAGGCAACCCATAGGTTAGGGTGCTGTGCAATTTAAAGGTTGAACATGTACTTTTAAGTTTTACATGTCCTAGTAGGGAAAAGCTGCAGCTGCAAAATTAAATGTCACTATTGTGAGGCCGACCCCCTTCCATACGATCACATTGGGGATCCCTTATTACATTTAATACGCTGTGATTTTCAATTGGAGCTGGTGAATGTGATGTTTGTTATTTATTGAATTGTAATTATAAACCCTGTTTAATGGTGAAGTCAGATTTTTTAATTACAATGTTTTTTGCCTTTGGAACAGTGGTGAAGAGCCCCAATTAATGGTAGTGTCTTTTTTAAATCGGCATTATTAAAAATACTACTTTTAGACAGTTGTCATTTATCTGCCCTTAGCCCTTTTGTGCCTACAGCCATGACTGGGTGTAACTGACAGTTAGACTTTGAGAATTCCTCCCACACAGCCACACAATAGGGGAATTAGGTTTGCCTCATTGGGCCATATGCTGGCAGGCTGGGCAGAGCAAAGAACAGCTCCACTTACAACTGAATAGCCTGGCTCTGCCTTCACACAAATGGCTAAATGACCCTGCATGGTCACTGCAACCAGCTTGGAGCTAGGGCAGGGGAGGAAAACCATTCGATGCACTTCAAAGACACTGTCTAGAAACTTCTCCAACCTTCCAGAACCAGAGCACCAGGGTATAAAAGTAGGAACTCAAACACCAACTCTTGAATACACTTCTGGACCTGGGGAATTCTGCCACAAAGAAGGCCTGCTGTTCTGTTGGAAGAATTGCCACTCTGCTGGACTGCTGCTCTACAAGACTGCTGACCTGCTGGATTCCTGCCCAATTTGTCCTACGGCTCTGCTAACTTCTGCCTTGAGACAAGAACTGGATCTTCAACTGTCCCAGGACTTCCAGAGTAACTCACAAGGGCTTCTTTGCAGGCCTCCTGTTCAGAGCCACAGGGAAACAAAAGGCTTCCTCCATCTTGAACCCATACCTGGACCCAGCCTGAGTGTACCCTGGCCCTCCAAATGGTGCCCCCCCCCCAGCCCTGTACCCTTGAAAGTAGTGTTAAAGATTTCCAGATAGCCAAAATATGAACGTTTTGGTTAAAACTGCTCTGAGAACGAGCATCAGACCACGATCAACCTGCTCGCCGATCCGCCTGAGGTGCATCACCAGTCAGATTAACTTTGCAGCTTCTCCTTCTATGTTCTTCTCCACAGCAGCAAATCCATTTCAGCTGTCCTTCACCAAAGGGGTAGCGAGTCCGTTGAACTGTCTTCAGTTACAGCACTCTGCCTCGTCCCGCAGGAGATTTTTGACTTCTATTTTAGAGACTAAGTCCAAAGTTAGAAATATTCTCCGTGGCTTGACCCAAGGCTGTCCGGCGACAATGCTCCTTCTTCGGACACCTCCTGCAGCCTTGCCCCACTGAACTTTAACTTTTCAGAACATTTTTCTAAAGAATTTTATTAAGTCTGAAGGTAAGCACTGACCGGGCACCATCCACTTCTTGTGTCCGAACCATGCTCCATCGCGGTCGGCCATATTTTTTTACTTTGACCTGTTCTCGTCTGACTAGATGTCTGCGGTTGGCACTATGATCTTTTAGCTGTGAGTTTTTACTAATGACTCTGTAAATTCATGAGTCTGGTTCTACTGATTGGATTTTAGTTGTTTTGGTGTCAAATAATGTACTAAAATAAACTCAATTTTTCTAAATTGGTTTGGGATTTTGCTTGTGCTGTGCTTTCACTTTTTTACTGTTTGAGTGCTGCATAAATATTTTGCATAAATATTTTACACATTGCCTCTAAGTTAAGCCTGACTGCTTTTTTTGCCAAGCTACCCAGGGTTAACCAAAGGTTCACTTAGTGACTTTTTGGGGTTCAACTAACTACCCAATTACTAACACATGATGACCGGGCTTCTGCTCCACCACACGCCCCACTGTAACCAACATAGAGGGCCTGTGTGTGCTCTCCTTGCAACGCAACGCTGCTGTGTGTTCCACTGAGGCAAGGACGTGTTCCCGGCAGCTACAACACTTTCTAGACTACAGAAGCCTAACTCTGAAAGGGCAAAGAAAGACATAGATGGGAAGCAAGGAATCACAGAACGAGCACTGGCACAAAGAGAAACAGAAACCAAATATATTCAGTTGTGTAGCAAGGAGGGGGCGGGGCGGTCTGCCCCAGGTGGCTTGAGTTTTGGGGGCAGTGGCCTCCCCCCCACCCTTACCTGTGGCCGCCGAGAAAATCACCAGCACCCTCCAACCCCGCTCTTACACACACTCGCGGGGCGGCAAATGCAGAGGCTGCCACGGGCGGCCACATAGGTCTAGCTACTCCACTGAATATATTGAGGACATAGATAAACTTTATGTGATACAGCGGACACTTAATATGAGCAGTGACATAGAGGGGTCACAAAGAATTAAAGAGGAGGCACGGAGAGGCGGTACGGACAAAGTTGAGACACACAAAGGTAAAAATGGGATAACAGAAAGACATCCCCAAATGGAGCACAGGCACACTGGAGCAAAAAGAGACTCATGAGGCAGTGAGACACATGCAGATTGGGCACTCAGCAACACAGAGATGCACAGAGTGGCACAAATAGGGCAGAGAAACAACAGCTTGGACCCAGATGAGGCTTGCTACTACTATGCCAGAATGAAAAAAAGAGTTTTGTTTGCTAGCTCATGACCATGTAGAAATCGTAATGCAGTCAGGTTGGGAAGCTCCAAAAAATGGTCCATGAATACAGAAATAGCTTTCTGCTTGGAGAACGATACTTTCCCTGCAGAGAAAGAAAAAGTTATCAATTTGAAATGCACTTTAGAATGACATTTCTGCATGATCAAATGAACTCATGTAGATTTTAAAACGTGAAAATTACCATGCCTGCGAGTACCGCTAAATGTTTGCAACTGTCATTGATTTCCAGCACTACTTCTGGAATTCATAATTAATTCCATTAAATTAGAAGTGTACTTCAAACACGAGTCATTTTCCAATTATCAGCTGGTGCTCTGCTTTGTCTCAAGACAGTTAGCAGAAACATCCACTCTTACTATATATCATACAAGCAAACTGTTGAGCAAGGGACGTTTAGAAAATAAGACTGGCCTAAAAACTGACCTAAAAGAAGGTAAAATTACTTTTAGTGTAAAACAAGCAAAAAAAAGAGTTAAAAGGACAATAAGTAGCTGCATTTGCTTTAAACGGTTGTGTGATGGAAAACCGCATGCCTTAACCACGCGGTCTAAACCTCGACTGTGTCTTTACCACGCATGCCTTTACCATGCATGACTTTACCATGCAATTTTGTGGTAAAAACATGTTTGATAAATGGGCATGTGTGGTAAAGATCCACACTCCTGCCCCTCTGCCTTAACCCTAAAAACACCCTAAACCTAAAATCCCCCCATCCCTACCCAACTGCCCCTCGACATGAAAACTGCCCCTACCTTGCCTCCACCCTGAGCCCTACAACCTAGCCCACTTAAAACTACTCCGATCCCAGCCCCCTCCCTGAACCCTAAAACCTAAAACCAGCCCCCACCCCCTAAAACCTAACCCCACCTACCCCAGCCCACTGACCCATCAGCCTTAAAACTGCCTCTTTCCTTTCCCTTACCCTGAGCCCAAAAACTCCTGACAACTCCAGCCCTGAACATTACCCCGAAGCTCCCACCCGCAAAACTACCCCAACCCAAATAATCTTCCCCCACCTTCGGCCCCTGCCCTGAGCCCTAAAATTCCCAACTGCACCACCCATCTGAAAACTGCCCCTATCCGGTCCCCTGCCTTGAGCCATAAAACTCAGCCCCCTAAAAACTACTCTGACCCTAGCCCCGTCTCTGAGTCCAAAAACAAGCCTCCACCCCCTAAAACCTACCCCCTCCCCAGCCCAACTGCCCCTTTCAGCCTCAAAACTTCCCCTTTCCTGTCCCCTGCCCTGAGCCCTAAAACTCCCAAAGCCCCCAGCCCTGAAAACTACCCCGCCCCCACCCCCAAAACTACCCCAACCAAAATAATCTACCCCCACCTCCGTCCCCTGCCCTGAGCCCTAAAACTCCAAACCTCCCGTCATCCATGTCAATTACCTCATCCCAGCCCTGAAAACTACCCCACAACCCCTACAAACTACCCCCACCCCCTCAAAACCCTCCTCGTCCTGATCCTTCCTCTTCCTGCCCGGCAGCAGCAGCAACAAGACCGCACATGTGCCTTAACCACGCATATGCGTGGTTAAGGCATATTCGTGGTTTAGACATGCATGGCACCGTCTGCGTGGTTCAGCCCTCTGTGTTTATGCTGCGTGGTTAAGGCTGTTTCCCGCTTAAAACAATAGCCAAGTGTCCCCTTGTGACTCCAGGCTAAGATTCATAACTAAATTATATTACAATGGCCATGCTATTGTTTTTTTACTGAAAGTGAGGATTTGGAATGCCGGACTTTACACTAAGATGTGTCCTTATATTTAAGACAGAACTGTCATTGCTTGCTTTGGGTTCATGAAAAATACGACATTATCGTGTTCCCTGCAGCCAGTCTTTCTTTTAATTAGCCAGGCTGTGCTCTTTTAACATTTCAAGATGTCACATACTAGAGAAAATGTCACTACCACCTGATGCATACCAACAATTCTTTGTCTTTTCATATTTTTGGGTCCAGCGTTAGCCAAGATCTTTTGATTTTACTAAAATGATATGTATAGTATACTAACTTATAGGGTATTTCAGACACCTCTCTTCATCCATTGGTCTGCTGTTGTGTCGTTCACATGTTGCTTCTGCCCACTATAGCATACAGCAAGGGGCCGGGGGTCAGCCTACTTATGACACTGATTAACTTCACTTTGTCTGTATTTTGTTCTCTCACAATGAGTGCATCCTTGTACAGCATAGTTCCCTTCAGTGCTAGTGTTTTTGTTTTTCTTCATAATTACTTTAGGGCTGCTTTGTGTTTAGAGCCTGAAGTGAAAGAAGGATGCCTTAGATGTGAGCACAGGAGATATTCCAGCTTTATTAGTCCCTGCCTCCTGCTGATGCTGTTCTAAATTCCTTTTGGGTGCCCTTATCCGACCTCTGGTATTTCACAGTTTCCATTTGATAATGTTCTGTATTGTTATTCTCTTTTTAGTAAGCATACAGTACATTGGCTGAAAGCTTCAATAATACACATATGAATTCATAAGCTGACAACTATTCAGAACACCTTTATTTTGGATTCAATTTCACCAGTGCATCTTTATTAAACTTTGCCTGGAAGATGAATGGCCTTTAATGTGTTTAATTTGAAACACTTGCAACGCTTTTTAAAAATGTATTGTCTTTTTTCTTCATTTTTTTCCTTCTTCGATCTTTAGTTATTTTCTCCTTTCCTGCTTTCTTTACCTCCTGGCTTCTTTATTTCCTTGTTTTCTTCTTCTTTCTACTTGCCTTTCTTTTTTGTTCCTCCTTTCCTTCCTTCTGTCCTTCCTTTCACTTTACATCCTTCTTTCTTGCCTTCTCTTTCCTTCTTTGCTATTCTTTCCTGTCTTTTTTGTCTTTCCTACTTTCTATCCCCGTTTCTTTTCTTCCTTTTCCCTTATTACTTTGCATCTTTTGTGTCTTCATTCTTTCCGTTTTCATTCTTTCCTTCCTTTCGCATTGCTCCTACTTCCTTTTTTTCTTTCCTTTTGTTCTTTCCATCTTTTTTCTTTGTCTTTCTTTATCTTTTTCTTTCCCTTGCTTTCCTTCTTTTCATTCAATATTTCCTTCCTTCTTTCTTGTGTGTTCTTTCTTTCTTGAAGGCAAGATTCTGGCAGCCAATGGTAGTACAATTGGCTTTTTTGGGTCTGTGTTAGCCAAGACCTTTTGATTTGAATACAATTATGTGTATAACATAGTTACTTTTGGGACTTTTCGGCCAGGCTGCAACCATTTGTTTGTGGTTGTGGCATTCACATTTTTCTCCAACCCACTCGAGCATGAATCAAGGGGAGAAGCCTCAGCTCACTTCAGTCATTGATTGACTTCACTATGAGTTATGGTTGTCTGTACTTTTACAAGGGGCACATCTACACATAAAGTAGTTCCCTTCAGTGCCAGGGAATACTAAGGTAATATGTGCTTCTTTAAGACCAAAACACTTTTGCCTTTAGTCATATTTTTTTTACATTGATGAATATCTGGCAGCTTCCCAAACAATAAAGTTTTGCAAATTCCAGGACAAAAACAAAACAAGAATTGGCAAAAGGCTGTTGGACAACATGTGATCTATTGGCTTTGCCAATGCTTGTTTTAGAATTTCTCTCAAAGCAACAAGATACGAGAAGGCTGGCACAATTTAAAAGACAAAAAGAATAATTGATGGACAGAATGTAGAACAATGTCATATGTTCAACCCAGTACAGAGATCTGGGCCTAAATCCATTGCCCTGTGCCCAATGGGAACAGTCAAGCCCGAACTGCCAGGCCAGGTCCTTCGTGGACTGGAAAAAAGCATCCTAGGACCGATTTTGGGGTTTCATCAGCCAGGATAGCTTGACTCCAGTGGCATGGAGAGCACTGGACCCACGTCTGGGCATACCCGTCCCACTTGGGGTGACAAAGGCAAAAAGAACAAATGATGGACAGAATATAGAACAATGTCATATATTCACCCCAGTACAGAGATCTGGGCCTAAATCCATCGTTTTTTGCCATATGCAAATAAGTCTTTACCCTGCGCCTAAACTGGGGTGGCATAATGAGCAAAAGAATGATGGATTTAACCCAGATCTCTTGACTAGGGGTGAATGTTTTGATTTGATTTGTTCCGCATTCCGTCCATCAATTGTGTGTCTATTGCTTTCTTGCCCTAAGTGCACCTGGTATGCCCAGACCTGGGTCCCGGGCTCACTGTGCCACTGGAATCAAGCTATCCTGGTTGATAAGGGGTGAAACCCCGAAACCTGTCCCAGGATGCTTGTTTCCAGTCCAGGGAAGACATGGCTTGGCAGTTCGGGCTTGACTGTTCCCATGAGGCACAGGGTCAAGACTGATTTGCATATGGCATATTTGCATTTGTCTTAACTGGGGTGGCAAAGTGAGTTAAAGAACGTTGACGGATTCAACTCAGATCTGTGACTGGGGGTGGGTGTCTGAAAAGTTTCAGTGCTCCGTCCATCACTTCCTTGTGTTTGCAAAATGTATAGATAGCATGAATTGCAGTATGCCTTTTTTTTGGCAATAACACATACTTTGGCTACCTGGTAGCACAAGTCCAATAGTCAGGGAAGGAGTACTTTCTTTAGAATGTTCAGTCAGTGGTTCGTGTGCTAAACCACTGTGCTGATCTTAGGTACATACGAACCCTCCCTATCAAACAGGATGCACAGGTTCTTGGATTTCTCTATTAGTATGCGACTGTCAACAAGCATTAGCTCGAGCCTAGGCAGTGCATGCGTTGTCTCTCAACATGCTGTAATCTAGTGTATGGACGTTCACCACGCCCATCGATGATTTTCATTGATTCCTTGGTTGCCATTCAAATTTCCTTTGGTTTGTTTGGTGAATGGCTTGCATTTGTCCCACCTTTTGGCTGTTTCATTCCCGCCCAAGAGACTGGCCCTGCTACATGCATCAGTTCCCGTCTGGCTATTTAGGTTAGTTTTGTGCTTTTTCTTTCCCCTCGGGTTGTGGTGCTGTCCCCCCACCTCCTCTGACTGTCGCTGTGTTTCAGTTAATGTCCCTGTGTGGTGTCCCCCACCACCTCCAGCCCCTTGCTTCCTTTCCTACTCTGTTGCGCCTGACACAGGTTCTGTTTGTCTTGACTACCCCCTACACAACAGTGACCTCACACCTCTCCAGTTTACAGCGCTTTAAAACCGGATTGGTTGTAATTTGCGCTTCCAAAGACAACAAAATAAATTTTAAAAAAATAAGATGTGGTTGGTTTAAAGACAGAACTCCTAAAGTAAGCTGAATTTATACATTTCTATTTTAAGATGGGTGTCCGCATTTGGTTAGTGCAGGCCAGGGACGTATTTTCCGGAACCGGTACAGAACTCTCGGTAAGTGTTTTGATCCGCCCCTTCCAAGAGGAAGACCATTTTTAAAACGGAAAGCAAATTCAATCATGAATTTGAAACTGGCAGGATTCGTAAAACAAAACGAGCAAATGTTATATTTTCCCGTTTCCACAAGGAGAGGTGTAAACAAGTGGTAGTAGGTCATGTGTTTGTCTCACAGTGCAAAAGAAGCACCCCAGTTTTAGTCCCGGGAATCAATTACTATTATGCAGTGGTTTCCTTGTTGCTTTAAAAGGAAAAGGAAACATCTTCTGACAATGAGGCAGTCGACTTCGTTTCAGAAGTAGATGCGCTCCAAAATGGGTGGCAAAGATTCCCTCAGCTGGGGGGTACTACGGCTGTCTAGCTCAATACACCCGCCCTGTAGGGTGACCAACTGGCATGGGTGCAAATTCAGGACGGTCAGTGTAAAAATTCAGGACAAAGGGTCAAAATTCAGGACAAAAATTCAGGACTGAAGGTCAAAATGTACCTGTGAAAACGCTGTTAGTTATTTTATTTTTATTTTCTCCAGCATGGGGCCAAGACAAAAGCAGAATGCCTTGCCCTAGTCTGATACAGGAGAAGGCACACCACATACTGTCACTACAATAGGGCCCATTGTCATTCTATAAGTGCTAATCAGCTGCAGTCTCAGAATGACAATGGGCCGCTCCACAGTGTGCGAGAGGTCTGGTAGGGGCCGCTGCAGGCAGCCTCTTCAGTTTAGAAGATAAGTGCAAGAGGCCCGAGTGAAAACTTTTTAAATCATGGGGCCTCTCGCAGGTAAACAGCATACCATTCTGAAATTTCCCAATTTGATTTTAGTATGATGTCTGTAAGGCGTCCGTAATTTGGGGACCCCAAATTACAGACGCCTTATGGACATCATACTAAAATAATGGACGGTCCGTAAAATTTACGCACGGTTGGTCACCCTACCGCCCTGTCTGCGACTGCGAGCAGTCCTGCCTCTTGCACTGGTCCTGGGGAGAGGGCGAGAGCGCTCTACGACAGATCCTGTGAGACCCATCATGCAGAAAAAGTGAGTGCTGCGCAATCTAAATCCTGGCCACATTCTTTCACTCTCTCCTCCCTACCAGGCCCAGATGCCAACAGATCCAAGACCCCAGACACCGATACAGACACGGATACTAAGGCAACCGACACTCCAGATAAGTCCCCCCTAAGAAGAGGTCCAAGAAGTCAAAAAATGTGGAAACACCACAGACCATCTCTACTCCCTTCAATTTTAACCCAGCTGACATAGTTCACCCCATGTTGTCTGATTGGTTACCTGCCCCTGAGGTTGCGGTTTATTTGCACGACAACCTTCGCAGAAGCTTTGACAAGGAGGTGCGGAACAGACTCCGCTGAGAGTGTCCTAGACCGGATATTTCTGATAAAGTTGCAGAAACCCCGGATATTGACTCCAGCCTTTTAGCCTTTTTAAAAAAAGTTTGCCAAAGATCCCAAGAAGGGTATTGATTGAGCCTGGAGAGGGTGCCAGGACAAGCTACTATATGTAGTGGGTCCTCTAGCGAAGATCTTAGAAATGGCACTAGAGGCGCAGGTATCCGGCACTGCAGTAGATTCTCATGTCCTGGCGGGGTGGAAGCAGAGGGCATATGCCTCTTGGGAAACGCCAACTGTGCCATCTTCACGGAGCAATGCAAATCACTCCTTATGCGCATGGACTCCAATCTCACAGAGTTGGGTGCAGCGGAACCAGGACCATTGACTGACGGTGACCTGTTCGGGGAACGTTTCATCAAAGACGTGGCCAAGTATGTGGGCACCTTCACGACTCTTGACAAAGCACAGTCGGGTATTAAAAGAGTCTTTCAGGCTGGTGTTTTCAACAGGGCCGGATGGGGCTGAGGACGCTCGTTTGGCCGTCAATTCTCCCAAGGTCCTCAGAGAGAAGACTTCGGTCGAGGCAAGGAAGAGGGGGACTCCACCCGTGGGGGAACCTTCTACCCCACAAGACAGCGCTTCAACAAGAGGCGTTTTAACAGAGGAACATATTGTGGGGGCTTTCTAGCCTCTGAATTTTCAGGTAAGAGATCCAGACACATTCCTACTACCCTTGGGGGGTCGTTCTCAGTATTTTTATCAGAATTGGGTTCAGCTATCTCAGGATGCTTGGATACTGCAGACGATCCAAAGTTTTCATCTAGATTTCTTTCAGACCCCTTATCAGGACAAACAAGCCAGACAGCTTTCTTTTTCCCAACTGGAGTGCGCTTTTATAGATTCCGAGCTCAAAGAATTGCTGCAGAAACAAGCGATAGCGTATTGCGACGAGGGCCGTCGCGGTTTCTGCAGCAATATTTTTCTGGTGCAGAAGAAAGGAGGAGGTTACAGGTTGGTACTCAATTTAAAGGATTTCAATCACTACATGACGTACAAACATTTCAAGATGGAGGGCATACATCTGTTGGCAGATCTCCTGAAACAGGGGGACTGGATGGTCTGTCTGGACCTGAAGGGCGCCTATCTGTCCATTCCCATCTTTCCTCCCTATCACTGTTTCCTGCAATTTCAATGGCGGAACCGATGGTTCGAATATTTGGTCCTTCCTTTCGGACTCTCCTCAGCACCATGGTGCTTCACCAAGGTGCTGAAGCCAGTGATAGCATACCTCAGAGAACAGGGTGTTCGCATGATAGTATACCTAGATGACATACTTATCATGGCACAGTCTCCAACCTTGGCGGTTCAGCATTTACGCATGACCATTGCTACATTACAAAACCTAGGGCTCGTGATCAACGAATCCAAATTGGTCCTGTGTCCTTCCCAGATGATAGACTTTCTAGGCTTCGTCATAAACTCTCAGACAGCTCAGTTGAGTCTTCCCTGCTCCAAACTCCGGGATATCAAGAAGGAATTACAATCCCTGTTATCACAACAGATGGTCTCACTGAGAGTGATTGCCAGAATAGTGGGCCTGTTGGCATCCTCCATACAGGAGATTTTTCCAGGGCCTCTCCATTATCGAGCCCTTCAAAGTTTAAATATTCAGCATCTGCAGAAGGGTCTCTCCTACACGGATCAACTCCCTCTTTCCCCAGGGTATGGAAGGAGATCCAGTGATGGCTTGCCCACGTGGAAGCGTGGAAGAGTAGAGATATTTTCGGCTCCCTGCCGGAGGTCATCATAGAGTCCGACGCCAGCCGCTGGGGCTGGGGGGCTCGTTGCGGAAATATTTCTACAAGAGGGCGTTGGTCCCTAAGCGAACTAGACCTCCATATCAATTGTTTAGAACTTCTTGCAGGATCGTTTGCGATCCAGACACTATCACCCAAACAGGTCTTGTGTTGTATCCTCTTGTGGATGGACAACATCTCAGCGGTCCGGTACATCAACAAGCTGGGAGGCACGAGGTCCTCTATCCTAGTAGAAATAGCTAAGGACTTTTGGCATTACTGCCTGAGTCACCAGATCTCGGTTATTGTATAGTAGACACTCTAGGAAACTGTGCTGGGGACGGAATGGTTACTAAAAGTACACTAGTTGAGGCAATATAAAAGGCCCATGCCATGGGCAGGAAGGAAAAAGTCTTAACTTTTGCAGGGCTCTGCAAATATTACAGCAAATGTGTAAATAATTCCAAAGCAAATATGGAAGAACTGAGGATGTTTGTAAGAAATTGTGATTCTTTGTTGGGCAAATGAACAGCAAAAGGTGTTTAGACAGTTCAAGTGGGAGATTGTCCATGCTCTCACCTTGCAACCATTCTGTGTGGGAAATGATTGTATTGTGAGAGGGTGTGACATGTATGTGGTAGGAGCTGTTATCTCAGATATTGGCCAAAGATGAGTAGAATGTGGAGTTTGTGGCATGGACTTTGAATATCACAGAAAGGACGTAATACCAAAAGAGCTGCTGGCATGCATGTGGATCATAGAATATTTTAGAATATATATTTGGGGGAGCCATATCATTCTTAGTTCAGATCATAGGCCTCCGGTGAAGATTTTCCTTCCTGTGTGGAGTTGAACTTGACAAGGTGCACAGTCTGTTTAGTTTTCAGGTTGGTTGGGCACAGTTTCCAAATAGAGTATGTTCTGGGCAAGAAAAACAGAGATGGTTGATTGTTTGTTGAGATTTCAACATGAGTCGGGCGCAGGAGTTGAAATAATGAACAGTGACTTGGATCTAATAGCCCCATAGGAGAAGTATTTCCTTAAGAATTTGGGGTATTGGCAAGAGTGATCGGAGTGAGGAAGATGAGTTCCTCAGTTCTATTAAGAATTGGGTCCTTGTGGGAGGATCAATCACAAATGTTTGGATTCAGAGGTTCTTCCTTATTGACATGTTTCTACTGAGTTAGAGGTCAATGGCAAACTTTTGTTCAAAGCAGGGAAGTGTATACGTATACAGACCTTACATGACAAAGTACTGAGGACTGCCCATAAAGGACATTCAGGATGTCCTCCATGATAACGTCAAGAATGCTATCTCATGCCCTGTACTGGATAAGGTTGCATCAGGTGGGTGGGGGAGTGCTGGGATGGAAAATTTCCCTGCATAGTTATAGACGTGTACCCCCATCTTGAAGGTACCAGCTGCTGGATATCTGGACCCTGGTGCTGATTTTTGGCCATGGGTGAACACATATCATGCGTGCACTCCATGACCTAGACCTGTTTCTCTGTAATGTGTTTAGTCAGACCAAGAGGGGTGCACCAAGTAGTGATAGATAGCTAGCATTACCCTTGCCAGTGGTCAAATTATACAGGTGCATTGATGGCAGCATATCGGTTTTGAGTTTCATAAATCAGTAGTGTAAACAGGCCTTTTTACCTGTGTCATTCAAGAGGAGCCTACCAGTCTACTTATGTAGAGTTTTGATGCTGTCTACTTAACTCACCCATGGCCTACATGATTACTGTATATAGTACCAGGTAGCGCGTGATGCTTGCATATGAGTACTGTCTTGTATGTGCACCTACGAATTGTACATTACATGGAGGCCTGTGTCTTCTATTTTTTAAGCCGAGCACCTGGAAAGGCTAGTTGAAGGTGAAATGGCCCCAGTGGATACACACTTTAAAATGACATTTAAATATCAACACCTGTTTAAGTCAATTGCAGACGATAGTGATCATGTTAAACATTTTATTTCATGTTGAACATTAGGTTCTTATGTTCAAAATCATCACATTTGTTAAATACAATCATGAGGAGGTGCCCCGGAGGGGAGGAAGGGGAAAGTGCAGCAATGTGCAAGTGTGAAGGTAAGTGAGAGAGGGAGAGCAGTGAAAAATATGTACATCCAAATCATAGAAGGCCAATCCAGCCTTATCAAAGACGAAACTATGTACAAAACCTTAACATACGAGAACATGGTGAATCGATCTCTGTTGTCCAAAAAGGTTCACACAAAATAAAGTTGTCGACATTTCGATCCAAGGTAAATTGTAGGAAAGTGGGGTCCTTACAGTGGGGTCTTCATCAGGACCGAACAGGGGGCACCTAGGGATAATTCAAAGAGGGACCTTGATTATGTACGGGTGCTGGAAACAGGGTGAGACTAAAATCAATTGTATGGGTATATAAATTACCCTTGTTCACTGTCCTCCCTCTCTCACGTACCTTCACACTTGCATATTGCTGCACTTTCCCCTTCTTCCCCTCCGGGGGCATCACCTCATGATTGTATTCAACAAATGTGATGATTTTGAACATAAGAACCTAACGTTGAACATGAAATAAAATGTTTAACATATATAGAACTATTACAAATATACAAAGGCTTAATAATTTGTGTTTTATCTAATATTTCTTTACTTGACTTCAGGTTTTATTGATATATTCATGCCCTAATAGGTGTGCTGTATTAAATATATTTCTACTTGACTTCAGGCTTTACTGATATATTTATGCCCTTTTATCAGCATGTGTCTTTTCGTAGAGATCTTTTCCACTTATTATTTATGGACGGTTGGGTCATAGGGACATAGCGTCTCTTTGGTCTAATATGCAACTTGATGGGACACTAATTTGAGTGGTCGCGGGATGTCATGATTGGCTTTGTTCTCCACACGTTTTCTCTTCTGTATTCTTTTCCTTATTTCTATCTAGCCCTCATAGACAGTGCCTCGGGGTAGGGTACTCACCTGCCCTTCATTGTTTTTATATCCTATATTTTACCCTTTAGGCATACATAAGGACACATACTCATCTTGGGAGAATCCACCCATCTTGACATTACAGAACGCGACCCATTGCCAATGTGTGAAGGTATATTCAAGCTGTTACTTTTCATTGGTAAGATATGCTCTGGTTCCTCCCTCCTTTCTCTGTTTTTCTTTTTATATAGCAGTGATCTAACTAGATACTTGCTTACTTCAGTCCTTCCATCAGTGCACAGCGTATAAATAAATTAAACTTCATTTATAAGTGTTGAAACTATGGGGTTGGTTGTGACATTTGTGATTAGTAATTGGAGTTGAAGCAGCTTGCACCAGGGACAATGTCCAATCCGATTTCTAAGATCTTTCGAATGTTATATACATTTTTATTTTAGATACATTCTATGTGTTAAGACTTTTGTGATTGTCTGAATCTCGATTTGTCCTAAAAAGGAATGTACATATATTTGTTATGTTTATTTATGTGTATATCTGTGTTTTCCTTTTGCACTTTATTGATATGTGTTTTAGTTCAAGTCCTGTGTCACATTATTTGAATGTAATATGTGTGTTGTTTGTCACTCTTTTCAGCCCTGATGAAGTTCCCAGCATGGGAATGAAACGCGTTGGCTGGAGTGTCTATGTTAGATGACTTTTATAATTATGGAATAAATAAGTTATTTTTACATCTATATCTGTCTATTGGAATTTATGAGCTGCGCACCCCCATTTGATAAAAAAGCATTTCTTTGATCTGGAACACAGTGACGTCACGCAATGACTGGCGTTGGGGTTGGCTGCACCGCAAACTCATTTATTGGAACTGGCGTGAGGTGCGGAACTAGTGGTCCACTTTGCTCCATTTGACAATTATGCTCCACAAGATCTTCAGTTGGCTCCCAGTCAACACCAGAAGGACCATCAGGCAGGCTTTCGTCACCAACAGGCTGGACTACAGAAACACAATCTACATAGGAGTCACCACACGACTCCTGAAGAGACTACATACAATACAAAACTCAGCTGTAAAGCTCATGCTCGGCCTCCCCAGACGGACCCACATCACACCCTACCTTAAGAAGCTACACTGGCTCCCTATCCAGAAGAGATGCCAGTTCAAGATGCTGACCCATGCATACAAAGCCCTGTACAATGAAGGACCAGCATACATCATCCTTCCACCAATGAACTAGATACCCACGATCCACCTACCTCTTCCTCGCAGACACCACCAGGATCTGCAGGGACAACAGCCGAAAAAACGTGTTCTTATATCTGGCAACCAAAGCTTGGCATGACTTTCCCCTGAACCTCAGGACCACCCCTTTACTCCGGCAAGGGAAGGGACTCAAGAACTGGCAGTTCAAATGAACAGATCGCTGTGAAGCAACTAGCAACCAAAGCATTGAGACCTTCACAGGTGATATACCATACTTTATAATCCCTTGATTGATTGAATAGTAAATATGAGTGACATTACATACTGGTGTGGTGATGAGAGGCAATGCAAGGCAATGTATTATATAAACTCTAAAGGTGTAGCACTTGGGATGGGTGGTGGCGGAAGACTAGCAACAATGGAAAATAAGGGGCCCAATATGATGGAAACTAAGAGAAAACCCCATATTATGAAGACTCATTAACAATAGGTCTATCCAATGGCCAGTTGCCATAAAGAGGCAAGCCTCCATATGTAATGACTAACAGGTCCAAAAACCAACGGCTGTAGTTTGGGCTGCTCGCAATATATGAGTGACACGTCCAATAAACCATAATTGGGGTAGGGGGCAGAATCATTGCTCCACTTTACATATGTTGATTGCATATGTTTTAGTAGAAGCTAAAGGTATCGTGAATCACACCTAAAAATGAGCTTACAAGCTCAGAAGTGAATTTAAAACATACAAGTACAACTTCAGTAGATCGGAAAAACATGCTATCCCAGTAGAATTCGACTTGCGGCGCTGCAGGACTGATCTCCTCTCAAAATAGTCTTTCATTCCACCTATCCCAAGTTTGAACGAAACGCACCGAAAGACGACACTGTGTTGCAGTCAACTCATCCTAACTCACTCCATGCCAACCCCCCTCCCTCCACCTGTGAGGGTCAGAAGAACCCGGTTTAAGTCTAAGCGTCGGTTCAACATCCACTGCTTATGGGCAACTCACTTAATCTTCCTGTGCCTACAAAAAATGAATGTGCCCTTGGGTAATGTAACTGAAGCTCATCTAAAGCACTCAAGTTCCTTAGGGTCGAACGGGCGCTATACAAAGCTGCAAAAAATAGGCACACTGCGGTCAGTGCACTCACTTCATGCGCCTCTCCTGCTGCAATTCCAATCTAAGCTGCTCTGTAGGGAAGGTACTCAGCTCTTCGTCGGCACCTGCTGCTGCCATGGCTCCGGGCTCTTGTGCCATTTTTTTGCTAAAACAGATGTTGCAACCCTGTAACCTGTTGACCATCGTCTCCATAGAAACGACGACCCGAAGCACGTGACAGAAAGACCTGGTGTGCCCGGAAGAGGACAGGTCTTGACCCAGATTGTGATATTTCTAGCACGACAATGTGCTTTTCTTCCTTAAATGTGCATAATATTTGAGAAGATTAAGTAGAAGACCGCATGTAGGATGTGACTTGACTGCTGCCGTATAATTAATGATGTGCTTGTCCTCTGTATGGTTACTGCTCCTCGTTGTTTCTAGGAGCTCTGGTTAGGGATCCGGGGAGAAAACTAGCGAAAAGCCACCCACAAGGGGTCCATAGGGCACCTCAGCGGAAGAAATAGTAAGTAACAGGAATAACACAAGCGTCACCCTTACGGGTCTGGCCCTGCGTTTTGTAAATACGGCGGCCATCTTGAAATAGTAGATCATTGGCATGTTTAAAGTCAGGTTTGTGTAGGATTGTAGTGTTCTTCATAATTCCTTCCAATTACCGTTCTACTAAAATATTACTATTCCTATAAAAATAGGCAAACTATTTGCAAAGGGTATTGTTAGAGATATGGTAGCGGTCTTTTGATTGGTTGCTTTGAAAGGAACCGCGAGTAACAGTGCTGCAAGAGGAGACTTCGCGCTTTTATCCTTGACGAGCGGGATCACAGATCAACTGATTCCTACGGAAAGCAGAAACAAGGATGGACGAGGAGCGCCTGTCACCGCAAGTGTCGGAAGCATATGACTGCATGACAGCGGTCTTCGGTAGGTTGTGTATTCAGGACACCCTCGAAAGTTAGGAGGAGAAGCCAAGCCAACAAATTAATACATAGAGCCGAGCCAATGCTAAGTCGGGCTTGGTTGTCTCACAGAGCAAAAGCACTAGCCGAGCAATCGCAAAATTTAACATGTACACCATGCAACAAATAATTATGTAAAATATAGTAACTTATCATTCATGAAAGTTTATTTTGTTCAGTATTTTTATTTTATCAGTGCATTGAATAACATTGATTTAAAATATACGTATCTCAACCAGTGGTGGCTGGTGACATTTGAAAGTGGTGAGCCGTAAAAGTTAGGGATGAATTTTATGTAGCAAGCGAGTGCGGTCGACATAAGAGGGGTTCAGCCCATGCATCATTCACCATTAATTTATCCATGTTTCTATCATCCACTGTATTCATTTGTTCATCCATCCATCCATCGGTCCTTCTAGAGACTCTGCCATTCGCTCATCCATCCATGTATCCATTCACTAGAAAATCTTCCACTCATTTGTCCATCATTTGGAGCATTAATTCATGTACTCATTCACTAATCCTTCTGGACACTCCTGTAACTCTTCTGCCCATTCATTCATCTATGTATCCTTTCACCACTGGTGAATCACCAGAACTTCCAGCCATCTTCAGTCAAGTCAAGTCAAGTCATAGAATTTATATAGCGCACTACATACCCAGAGGGTTTCAAGGCGCTTAGGAAGGGGAGGAGGATTACTTGTCAAATATCCACGTTTTAAGTTGCTTTCTGAATGCTAGGTGGTTCTGGGTAAGGCGAAGGTAAGCGGGGAGTGAATTCCATGTTTTAGCAGCCAGGTATGAAAAGGATCTGCCTCCCATGGTGGTCTTGTTGATGCGAGGTACGGTGGCGAGGGCTTGGCTGGAAGAACGTAGTTGGCGGGAGGGGGTGTAGAAGGACAGTCGTGAGTTGAGGCATTCTGGTCCGATGTCGTAGAGTGATTTGTGTGCGTGGGTAAGCAGTCGGAAAGTGATCCTCTTATTGACGGGTAGCCAGTGGAGGTCTTTAAGGTGACCAGAGATGTGTTCGTTGCGTGGGATGTCTAATATGAGCCTGGCTGAGGCGTTTTGGATTCGTTGGAGTTTCTTCTGGAGTTTTGCGGTAGTACCTGCGTAGAGGGTGTTTCCGTAGTCCAGTCGGCTCGTGACTAGAGCGTGGGTGACTGTTTTCCTTGTTACGGAGGGGATCCAGCGAAATGTTTTTCTGAGCATGCGAAGAATGTTGAAGCAGGAAGAGGATACGGCGCTGACTTGTCTGTTCATTGAGAGTGAAGAGTCCAGGATGACGCCTAGGTTCCGTGCGTGGTCTGTCGGGATGGGTGCTTTTCCGAGGGCTTCCGGCCACCAGGAGTCGTCCCATGCAGAGGGGGATGTACCTAAGATGAGGACTTCTGTTTTGTCTGAGTTCAGTTTCAGACGGCTTTGTTTCATCCATTCGGCAACTTCTTTCATTCCTTCGTGTAGGTTAGTTTTGGCGGTGCTGGGGTCGTTGGTGAGAGAAAGGATCAGTTGAGTGTCATCCGCGTAAGAGATGATGTTGAGGTTGTGTTGGCGTGCGATGGCCGCGAGGGGGCTCATGTATACGTTGAAGAGGGTGGGACTGAGTGAGGATCCTTGTGGTACGCCGCAGATGACTTCAGAGGCCTCGGACTTGAATGGTGGATTCTTCCGGTGAGGAACGAGGTGATCCATTCAAGTGCTTTTCCTTGGATTCCGATGTTATTGAGGCGTTGTAAAAGGGTGCTGTGGCAGGCTGTGTCGAATGCTGCAGAGAGGTCAAGGAGGATGAGGGCGACTGTGTCTCCATTGTCCAGTAGAGTTCGAATGTCGTCTGTTGCTGCGATGAGGGCGGTCTCAGTGCTGTGTTTTGCTCGGAAGCCAGATTGTGAGGGGTCGAGGGATTTGTTGGCTTCGAGGAAGGCGGCGAGCTGGTTGTTGACAGCTTTCTCGATGACTTTGGCCGGGAATGGAAGAAGCGAGATGGGGCGGTAATTTTTGAGTTCGGTGGGGTCCGCTGTGGGTTTTTTCAGAAGGGCGGTGAGTTCAGCGTGTTTCCAGTCTTCCGGGAAGGTGGCGGAGTTGAAGGAGCAGTTGATGACGTCTCGGAGGTGCGGTGCTATGACGGAGTCTGCTTTGTTGAAGATGTGGTGAGGGCATGGGTCTGTGGGGGATCCTGAGTGGATGGAGTTCATCAGGCGGATGGTGTCCTCAGTGGAGATTGGGTTCCAGTCGTTCAGGGTGTTCACGGGGGGAAGATGATCAGCAAATGGTAGGGTGGGTTGGTTTCCGGGTTGGTTGTCAAAGCTGTTGTGGATGTCTGCAATCTTGTTGTGGAAAAATGAGGCTAGGGAGTCGCAGAGGGTTTGAGAGGGGGTGATGTCGTTGGAGTTGGCCGAGGGATTGGAAAATTCCTTGACGATGTTGAAAAGTTCCTTGCTGTTGTGGGCGTTGTTGTCAAGTCGATCCTTGAATGCTGTTTTCTTGGCTTTTCGGATTAGTTGGTGGTGAGTGCGGGTGGCGTTTTTGAAGGCGTCCTTGGTGCTAGTGGTTGGGTCTTTTTTCCAGGCCTTTTCAAGGGAGCGGCAGACTTTCTTGGACTTCTTGAGATCATCGTTGAACCATGAGGCCTTCTTGCTGCCAGGTTTGCTTTGACGTTTTTTCAGTGGTGCTAAGGTGTCGGCGGTGTTGGATAACCATAGGGTGAGGTTGGCGGCGGCTTCGTTAGCGTTAGAAGAGAGGGCTGGGGTGTTTCGAAGGAGCGATGCGGAGATTTGGTCCGTGGTGATTTTGTTCCAGTTTCTTTGCAGGGTAGGTTGGAGGTGGATGCTGGGTTTTGGTTTGTTGTAGGTGAAGTGAACGCAGCTGTGGTCAGTCCAAAGGAGGTCCGTAGTGTGGCTGAAGGAGACATGATTGCTGGATGTGAAGATGGGGTCGAGTGTGTGACCTGCGATGTGGGTGGGGGAAGTGACTAGTTGTTTAAGTCCGAGGTTGGCGAGGTTGTCCAAGAGGGTGGCGGTGTTGGGGTCGTTGATCTTTTCAAGGTGAAAGTTGAGGTCTCCCAGAAGGATGTAGTCTTTGGAGGGGAGCGCGTGTGGGGTGACAAAGTCCGTGATGTCTTCACTGAATTTTGCGCGGGGACCTGGTGGTCTGTAGAGGAGGGTGCCTCTGAGAGTGGTTTTGGGGTCGATGTGGATCTGGAAGTGAAGGTGTTCGGAGTTAGCGAGGTTGGCGTCAGAACTGGTTGAGATGCGGATTGATTTCTTATGGACGATAGCGATTCCTCCTCCTGTGTGGCTGGTACGGTCTTTGCGAGTGATCTTATAGTCTTCAGGGATGGCAATGGTGATGTCTGGTGCGGAGGAAGCATTCATCCATGTTTCCGTTAGGAAGGCGATGTCCGGAGAAATGGTGTCTAGTAGATTCCATAGGTCAATGGCGTGTCTGTGGACCGAGCGGGTGTTGAGAAGGATGCATTGTAGGTGGTTGGGGTCGGGAATCTGTGGTGTGGTCGTAGCGGAGATGTTGTCGGTGCTGCTGAATTTGCAGGAGAAGCAGGAGAAAGGTCCATGGGTGTGTCCAGGGGCGGCTTGGACGCAGTTGGGGGCGCGACCGGGGTTAAGGGCTAGGAGGGTGGCGGCATCGTAGGTAATCCGGGAGGGCTGGGCAATGCGAGGGGCAGGGGGTCTGGCGCTGGGCGCGGTCCAGGCGCGGACGGGCGTAGACGGGCTTACCTTTGGCGCACCTTCGGCGTGTACGTAGCGCGTGGACGCTGCGCGTGGGACCATCTGACATAAATGGACAGAGAACCTCCCTTACATTCCAGACATTCCCTTCAGACAACCTCCCTTCCATCCATCCATCTCAATGAAAGTGTATATTTGCTTGTCTGTATTTTTGAACCACGTTCTCAATTAGCATGTTTGCCAGACAAGCGGAAACACAATATTGTATCAGATCACAACACTATTCAGATATGGTGAGATCTTAGCCTTATGAAACCCTTTGCGGGCCGATGGAGACTGAATCTATCCCGGTAAAGATGATAAACAACGATTGAGAGCTTACCTGTGCACTTATTTAGGAGACCGGGACGGCACAATACCGTCCACCCAGACTGGGCTGCAGGTACAGCGGCAGAGCTTCTGATGGCACCCAGGTGTCACTCATTCTTTCCCCAGCCAGTGTTACTGGGTGCGGAAGAGCCAAATAATGAGGTTTTTGGTTCGTAAACCAGACGGAAATTCATGCATGACACTTTGGCGGCAGCATCCAAGCTTCACTACACTTGTTACTGCTAGAAAGAAGCTTCCCTTTCTCTCCCAGACTCCTCTGAACTACACCACCAGGCCCCCACATGTCTTCACCCCTTGCTTGGAGCAGAGGGTACGTGTATGCAATAAAACCACACTGGAGTTTACTCGTAATGGCACTCTACTGCAAGCTACTCCAACATGACCGCTTCACATGTGATTTTATCCTTACCCCAGTACTATGTATGCAACTTATATAATCAGGCCTTTTTCTACAATAACATAGAAGCAGAGACAGTTGTGCATAAATATGACGATTGATGAATATACTAGTTGTGAGACTCATTACACAGGTACTCACAGAGAACATTAAATGCAAATGTTCTGATCCATGGTAAAAGCCCATTTACAACATAAAAACATGGCCGTGACTACGCCATGACAGGTAAGTTTTAGTGCTGTTTTATTTTTTAGTCACACTCGATTTGCAGGTCACTACAGGCCGCTTTTAAAATGGTACGTGCCGCAAAACTCAGGCCTGTGGTGTGGCATGTGACATGTTACTTACATGTGGTAGCAAACGGTAAACTCTTCTTTCGGAATGAAGTTGGCAGAATGGAGCGCTTGTTTCAGGAAAAGAGATGCTTACTTTTCGAAGGCGCTATAAGACTAATGACAAAAGAGTGTCTGGTTTATTTGCAGCATTTCAAGTGCAAAACCGGGACATATGTTTACTTTGGAGAAAGGTGTCAGAACACTGGGACATACGTCCAAAAACTGGGCCTGTCCGGGCAAATACTGGCAAGCCTACTGCATTATACATAAGCCTCCCTGATTTCCGTTTTTATTGATTTAAACAATTGCTTTGCCCATCGGGTATAATTTTTTTTCCCTGGATTTTCGGGTGTCTGCTCTCAGGAAAGCATTTGACGACAAGTGAAGTGGGTTCTGCGCTCAGGGGAGCCAGGGGGCAGGCATGCCTGGCATGAACAACAACCCTCTGCCCCTTTCACAAGCACTTGTCTGAGAGGTAACTGACCTTGCCTGGCCCAGAGGAGCCCGTCAGTCATTTACCAACCCAGGGTTTGTCCTTTAGTCTCCTGGAAACACCCCAGTGTTTAAGCGCTTCAGTGTTACTGATGCCACCATTTCAGAGGCAAGGGCCTCACCCGCGACTGACTCTGCCCCCGCCCCACAACCCTTACATGCCAGATGCTGCTCTTCAGGGCGCTATTCTTGCTGTCATGGCCATTGATTGCCCATACTGTTTTGGGCAAGCATTTAGCCTGAGGGCAGCACCGGGAGCCAGGGAATGCGCGTTTCCGCTTGTGCCTGGGCCCCGCCAGCTGTCTGCATGTACGACGACTCCAACCTGAACCTGCGCTTGTGTAACACATACACTAGTAAACTAAGCGCCACCACCCCACCTACTTATGGAGCGAGTGCCACAAGACCTCCCTGTGAGGGCGTGCACTCTGCACCGCACACAAAGGCGCACAGGGCCTTAAATTGTCTGCTGCCAGTGCCACAAACTAAGCCAAGTACCAACCAACAACAACGCACGCCACTAGGGCACGTCCTCGCCGCCTCGGACTCTATGGATCAAATCAAAGTCACCCCTGTTACTGCTGCCACCATTACAGAGGCAAGGGCCTCACATGCGACTGACTCTGCCCCAGACCCACAGCCTTTACATGCCAGATGCTGCTCTTCAGGGCGCTCCACTGGCTGTCATGGCCATTAATTGCCCATACTGTTTTGGGCATGCATTTAATCTGAGGGCAGCACCGGGAGACAGGGAATGTGTGTTTCCTCTTGTACCTGGGCCCCGCCTGCTGTCTGCACGTACAACGACTTCTTCAATTGTACTGCGCCCGACACCTTCGGGTAAAGTCAGCGCTATACAAAAATGCATTAAACTAAAATAAAAATAAACCTAAACCTGCGCAGGTGTAACATTCACTAGTAAACTAAGCGCCACCACCCCCATCTACCTATGGAGCGAGTGCGACCAGACCTCCCTGTGGGGGCGTGCACTATGCACTGCACACAAAGGCGCACAGGGCCTCAAACTGTCTGCTGCCAGAGTGCCAGTGACACAAATGAAACCAAAAGCCAAGAGCCAATCAACAACAACGTACGCCACCACGGCAAGGCCTCGCCGCCTCGGGCTCTATGGATCGAATCAAAGTCAGCCCCTGCCGGCAGCGGCCCGGCCCCCAGGTGTTGTGCCGCCAGTAGAGTACTACTAAGGTTAACAGTAACACACTTAAGTAAATAATTATCCCAGGCTGCAGCACTGCAGTGGCAAAATTAAAAACACAACAGCCCCTATAAATATAATTAGGAGGTTGTTGTGGGTGGTGGCGGGTCGCTTTCACTTACCGTGTGTTGTTGTTACCATGACTTGTCCTGACCTCGACATTCACTTATCAAGGGTTACCAGGAGGACTGCTGTACATAGCATGGCAATAGCAATGATAGCACGCACAAGCCAGCCATGACGAAGCAAGCCAAAAGTAAAACTGGAAAATTCTGGATTTGGTGGTCTTTGGACTCCTCCCCCAGACCCCAGCAAACCAATCACATGCAAAACAACAAACTGTTACTGGGTCTGGTGAAAGAGGCAAAGGCCACTGCCACACGCCCACAAACTCGAAGCCTGCCGGACTGTTCCGCCCTCAGCCATTGGAACTAATGGAGGGCCTCCAACTCCTCCCTGGGCCAAGTGAATAACGCCCAAATCGAAATGCTATTCTGGCAGTGAAACACAGGCTGCACCCACCAGTATGTCATCACTGCCCTGCTTTATGGCTCCAGGTCGAAGAAATCTTCGCCCAGCCAAAAGCATGCACAGATCAAAGGCCATCCTCCCCCACCCCCTTAAAAAACAAAAACAAATCTGAACATGTTTGTTTACCGAGCACGAGCAGCCAGCAAAATTTATTGCTAGCTACTCAGTGTTCTATCAGGCATTTTCTAGTCCCCCACAGGGTGGCAGGGCGACGCCCATCTCGCCCGTGTACACCAGCCGCCACTGATCTCAACGTAAACCTGCAAACTTTCAAGAATTTCTCTGTGCCCTGATAATATTGTATTGCAACTTCTAGATAGCACTTACTGCGCTTATGTGGGGAGCTGAAGAGTTTGCCTACATGGTTAGCATATTACACTGTGTAGGGTGTGTGGCTGGAAGTATGTTGCCTTTATTTTTATCCTATGTGGGAAATGTTTCCATTTCATGCACGATGACCTCCGAGGTGCGGCTGTCGTATAGTGGGACGCTGCGCTTTGTCTTATGAGAGAAACATGAAGTTTATGGTTTTATGTAAGATGGCAGTTTTCATCAGCGCTGCATCTCCCCTTAGAATATTTCTTATTATCATAGTCAACTTAGCTGGTTACTGTACTGGAGTGTGCACTCCGAGTTTATGGTCCTGAGCAGCCATAGGTTGGAGGAAGACATAATAGGAGATTTGCAGGGATTGATTTTGGTAATACCATCCCATCTCTGATTGTAATTGTGGGATGTCAAGAAGCGGGCATAGGTGTAGCTTGTTAGGACCTTCAGTGTTGCACTAAATTAAAGTCCTCTGTTGGCCAGCAGTATATAAAAGATCTCTTCACTTATTGCATGCCTGTTTAGTTGGTAATGGGTTGTTTATTGTTGTCAACTGGTACAGTACTTGTTGATGGACATGACGAATAGCAGTTTTGTCTTGTGTCTTGGTGTCAAGAAGTATAAGGATATTATTTTGCAGTCTGTAATAACTACGATCGACTGCTGAGTGTTGGGATATTAGTATTAGTGTGAGCCCAGGGGGTTATGTATTATTTTATGCTGTAATTTTATATAGGTTGCTAGCTACCAAAGATAGGTCTGTGAAGTGCTTCACACTGGACTGCAAACTGCTCTGGAATGCAAGCTTAGTGTTTTTTTCCCCCCTGTGGTTATTTGGATTAGTCTTGTGCTCTTAAGGAAACCATTCCGTTAATTTACTGCAGTTTCAATGTGGTAGATTAAATCAATGGGAGTTAGGTGTGATCTTTAGTGGGGGAGAAGGTGTATGTGAATTCATACAAATGGTTGACGGTATTAATAGATGCGCCTCAGGGTACTGGGTATTGCTTATAGAAATTGAGGCGAACATGCATGTGAATTGGACTAGGCTGTGCTCAGGAAGACGCGGCAGGCTTAGGATGTAAACCAATGGTGGAAAAAAACAGCGATGATAATCGTTCAGTTTTAAGTTAGTCAGTTTTCATGGTAATACAGAGGAAGCTTTTCAGGTCTGGTGTGAGGCAAAATTTTTTGATTTGACCAAGATTATGGGACATATTAAAAAAAAAATCTTGCAGTCCAGCAAGCCACCTTGCTGCACTGCCTGATAGGGAAAGGGCACAAATGTGCCTTATTTAATATTGTATGGAGCATTCCTGTCTTTCCCTTGCCCTGGTGTACAGTGTTCTGCCTAGTGCTAATGCAGACACCCTTGCACCATGTAAGCAGGATTGTTTTTGAGCAGGAAGAGGCATACTTTAGTAATACCGGGTAATAAATAGGGCTGACTCTGTTGGGTGCAACCACTTTTCGTTAAAGCACATTTTATTTATTCATTCAGCGGTGATCAATTTTAATACTTTTTGTGTTAAAAAAACTGTCTCAGTGAGAAAGTGGCGAAGCACCTCCGGAGATGGATATATATATATATATCAAAACAAAACCCTTTCAGGCATAGAGTGACGCATACACTATGCAAAAAAGAAGGCTTAAAGACTTTGATAGAAAAACAGACATTTGAGGTGAGCAGATCTAGACTGTTGCTGGTGTTGAGAGTGCTCTAACAGGAGCTGCTTTCCACCTAAACCTGAGAACTACCCAGAGTTCTCTCCTTTTTTGCATAATTTATGCGTCACTCTATGCCTGAAAGGGTTTTGTTTTGACTTCTACTGGGTGCTCCCTATCAGCATTTAGTAAACTACTGCATAGAGTGTGTGATTCATGTTACATGTTTTGTATTGTCTTGTTCGTTTTTCAAAGAGCAGCACAACACAACCATTATTAGTTGAAAAGATTAGTCGTGCACAAGTGAAAAATATATCACTTTTTCCTCAAGTTGGTGATGTGTTTTGATATAAACTACATCAATATGTTAACAATGTGATGATGTTCTATTTTTCCAGATCTTATTTCAAGGAGTATAACTATTGGGTATTGTATTTGCAGGTAAATAATTTTTTCATCATGTAAATCTTTTTTCTTCACCTTAATAATAATGAAGTGGAATAAGAGATCTTTTACTCATTTGTAATAATACCAGCTACAGGATTTAATAAACCTTATGCTCCACGTAGCCAGGTCTTTTTTAAACGCACTTGATTGACCCTCCCACTCTTGTATCACCAATCACCCAGGAGTTAACACCCTCAAAGTGCTCCCACGTCTCCATTGGCCGTAGCACGCCCGTCCAGCAGCGGGCGGGAAGAACCCGATGATGGAGAATGCCACCTTGGGACATTTTGGTGGGTGAGGGTTATTTTAAGAAAAATGTGTTTTCTTTAACCATTACTAACTTAATAGGACTGTTACTTGAAGTACAGGTGTGCTCTTTTTGGTTACTTGTGTAAGATAGGAGGCTAAGTCCACAGCTCACTCAGGTATATCGGATACACCACCCGTAAAATTAAACTAAGAATTGGTGAACATAAAAGCACTATCCGATGCCAAAAGCAATCTACACGACTGACCAATCATTTTCTATCCTTTAAACATACAGCAGAAGACATGAGGTGGGTTATTCTTGAACATCCTTTTATCCTACCTCATATCAGTGATGTATCTAGATTCTTATTTGTCAAGGAGCAAAAATTGATTTTTAAGCTTAGAAGTGACAGTAAGGGATTGAACGATGACATTCCTTGGATATCATTGTAGCCATATTCCATCTATATGAATGCCTTCACACTACACTATTAATATCAGGGTGGTATGTAGGTATCAGTTCATTTTCGCTTGATACCCAATATATCTGAATCATACAATGATAAAATCATTGTGAAAGTCATGCCTGGTTTGACCCCCCTTTTTTTCATGACCATCTTTTATATTTATGATATACACCAGAATGAGAATAATACTTTGGTCCAATTCCATCACATTAAGCAATGAGGTATTTAGCCATCACCTTGCTGTGTTCTGTGGCTTTCCGTTATAATGTTACACGGGAATGGGGGCTTGGTGCTTCACACCAGACTCATATACCCTCGAATTATTAATACACAACTGGTTTACACATTCTAAATTGCAGGAAGAAGCGCTCAAAAAACGACCTGCTCTAAACCATTGCACGGCGACTACCGTGAAATGCGTACACAATCTACCATGCCCTTGTGCATGCTCCATTGAATAGCGCTAGTTAAACCAACTATACCGTCACGCATGCGCCGCCAGACTCGAAGACGGCGCATGCATAGGCAGGATAGCGGCCCGTCTTCTACAAGACCGCTGTCAGTACCTGGCGGCCGTCATTAGCCAGCAATTGACTACTTAAATTGGGTCATTATTCAATTAGACACGCTATAAAAAGCGCACTGACGTATTTTCCGGTACCTCCACTTCCTCTCGGACGCAGGAGAGGGGTGCCGACGGTCAGGTAGGTCGCTGGTTTTTCTTCGAAGGGTGTTTTTTCTTCGAAGGGGCAGTTTGGCGTCTAGTAAGATCTGGAACTTCTTACACAGGATACGCCTTGGATAATTCTTACCTCATTTTATAAGAATTGAGACCTGGGATGCTCAGTATTTTTTAACTTATTTCATTATTATGTTTCACTTTAATGGCCCTGTCCATGAGTGAATTTCTAATTGTCTAAGAAACCGATCATCTCATGCCACAAGTCGAGTCTAAGCCATGGATGCATGTAGGGAGTGTCTTTTTGCAACAACTGGGTTTTCTATATAGAAAAGATAGAGCAAGTTTAGCTGGACACAGCAAATGTAATATTGATTGTGGCCTCATTTTTCTTTTCTATATAACAGAGCGGGCCTCATTTTCCCGAGCGGTTGCGGGGTGAGGTGAGGTTATTTCCCACACAACGCTGGGTGAGTACGATATTAGAGAAACTATAATTTGAATAAGATAAAATATTCAGGAGGACTATAGACTTCTGCTTAACGAAGAGACATCTCTTCGTTACTTATGTGTTGTCTGTGCTGTCTCTTTTTTCATCTTGAGATGCTTGTATACAACTCTACTATATACTTTGTGCATTGTTTTCCTTTTCTTTAGGAAAGGACAAATAACTCAATCCCACCAGTTTACATTGGGGATCCAAGTTCCTGGTAGGAGAAATTGAATTAATGTTGCACAGTATCTATATTCCTTACATTTTGTGTTTCACTTGCACTTTTTGCAGTAGCTATTCAATCTGGGTCCTGAAGAAAGCCGGACAGTTTGTTCGATACGGCTGAAACATGTTGGCCTCACTGCACAGCGCCACAACATAGTCCTACTTTCAGACTATTTGGCGTCATTTTAACTTTGACACTAGGACAATACTTATTAAACTTCATTTTTTGCCCTAGTAGCCAATTTTATTATTCACTCACATTTTCACAGCACTGCACATCATCAGCATCATCTGAATCGCACTGTGGATAGAGTTTCCACCTCAGAAATCCATCTCTGCACCATCAATTGATGGGTTGGGCTAGGTTTGGATTTACTATCTGTATCCCACATGATGATATTCCGCCATAAGGGTGGTCTGATGGGAGTTCTCAGCCCGGTGTTATTTCATGTTGTTGCTATACAATCCCATTTTGTCTTTAGTTTCTAGTACAGCACACATTTTTCTGACCAGACATCTCTTTTCTTTGTTATTACAATTAAGTCCACAGCGAACCTGACTTCTTTTTTCCCCTTTTTGTTTGATTCGGACTTCAGGTCGCCCCAATATATGTATGATCTGACTGGAACTCAGCCTGCAGGGCCATATGTGAGCTAACACGGGTGCTTTCTTAAAATATTACTAAAGGATCATTAAGGCCCCTCCCAAAACTCTGAATTGATTCAAAGAAGAGCCCCTGGACCAACTATCGAATATATATATATATTTTTTTTAATAACTTGACATTCTCCAAATAGACTAGTCCGGACTGAACAAACTCCTGCTCTCGCATACTGCCCTTAAAACCATCCTGAAAAAACAGACAAAATCATTGTCAAAGCTAAGTGAGTTAGGTAATTTGAGGGCATATCGGTACTCGAAGCAGTGGCAACATTCTATGTCAATAAGCATCTACATGATCTGAGCCCTCACCATATCTTCAGTGCTCGATTGGAAACTCTTGCCTCCAACAAATCATCCCTGCAAGATTGAACTACTGTACTACAGCCGTACCATTGCTTTTTACTCAGTCTTTTAACATCTCCTTTTATATTGAACCTTTTAACCTTTAGCACCCGACCAGATACCTGTATGTTATATGTATTTAGTCACCACTAGGCATGTTACATTTCTCTGCGAAGGCTTATGTCTGCTGCTATGACTTTAGGTTCTTTCTAGAATAGTTGCATCTGTATGGATATTTTAATTATTGTTAAGCACTTTATACCAACACACCAACACTGCTTGTACTTTGTTTTGCTGCTGACATCCTTCTGCTTTAATTTTAAAACTTTGTAATGTAAATTTTTTAAACTTTAATTACATATTCAAGCAGAAACCGTGTTTTGAGCCACTGCCCTGTTGCCACTGACAGCCGCCATCTTGTGAGAGGGTCTAGTTGTTTTTCTTACGTCTGGCCTGGTATTTCACCCCCACCGTGGCGCAGACGCGAAGCACCAACACACTGAGTACTGCCTGCCCTTGTTTTGCTGTTAACATCCTTTTGCTTTCATTTTGAAACTTGGTATTGTTTATTTTTTAAACTTGTAATTGTGTACTGTGGCCGTGTTTAGAGCCACTTCCCTGTTGCCACTCACAGCCACCATCTTGCGAGGCGGTCTAGTTATTTTTCTTATGTCTGGCCCAGTATTTAAACCCCACCCTGGCGCGCATGCAAAATTCAAACATACCAAATACTACCTCCACTTTGTTTTGCTGCTAACATCCTTCTGCTTTCGTTTTAAAATTTGGCAATGTTATTTAAAAAAACACATTAATTGCATTTGAGGGTGGGGCAGGGGCCGTTTTATTAGATTGACTGTGGCCGTGTTTAGAGCCATTTCCCTGTTGCCACTTGCAGCCGCCATTTTGTGAGGCGGTCTAGTTGTTTTCCTTACGCCTGGCCTAGTATTTTGTCCCCACCGTGGCTCAGACACGCCAAAGGGAAGCCCGCCCGCGTCCGGCTGGGGCCAGGAGTCAGAACTGCTGCCCGTTACAAACATGAGGTTAGTCTCTTCACCAGAGGAATTACTCCTGTATAACAAGGGGAGGGGTAATACTTGGGTGCAGGTCTTTGCCCCACATGACTTACCTACAATCTGTAAGGCCTGCAGCACAAATTTAGGAAATAACTTTCACCAACCTTAAACCCCAAACCTTTAAAAACACATCCACATAGCTCAGATGTATCTGTTGACTGTATGTATCACAAAACACAGCACAGACCTATTCATTTTCGTAGAAGAGAAAAGGCCAGATGTCAAGTTTCTAACAAACCTGGTTGAAAGAGGAGGCAACCCCAGATATAGTTAGGGCCCTTCCACCAGGCTATTCTGTAGCAAACTGGAATAGGTACGATTTAAGAGGGAGCGGGGTAGCTTTAATTTTGAAGGAAAAGTTGGTGGGCAGTTTTACACCCATCATTATAATGGGCTGTGAGAATCTGCAATTTTCACTACAACTCTTGCCCACTTTTACCTTTTTGGGCCTTGTGATGTACAGGCCCCCAGGGGCGGCGTCCCAGTTTGTTCAAGCAATACCAGACTTAGTGGCAGAATGTTGCCATCTCAAAGCAAATGTTACTGTATTGGGGGATCTCAACCTCCATTTCGAAGGAGCAGGCTGTGAAACTACCAAAAGGTTAGTCCAGGACTTGGATGCAGTGCAGCTTAGGCAAATCATTAATGGACCCAGACATAACCGTGCTCATCTCTTGACCCTGTGTTTACTAATATCCCAAACCTGACTACTGAGGACACTATCCCTATACTATGATCAGACCATTATATAATTCCTCTTGGGATGGAAGTCCTTAAATGAACAACTGAACAGCTCCTCCCCACAAAGACCCAGGCGACCCTACTCCAGCTTAGATAGTAGTGAGTGGGAGACTTTGCTTACAGAGTCTGCACCCATCTTAAAGGGTGATATTACGAAAGGCACACTGCCATAGAGAGTTGGATAAATAATTCTCTGGATTCGCTTGCCCCATACCGACCTCAAAGAGTTAAACGGGTAAAAGGAAGGGCCTTATGGTATTCACTAGAGCTGACAAGATTAAAAGAGAGAAAAAAAAGAAAAGGGAATGGAGAAAAGTATATGGCAATCCCAGCAAAATCGGATATAGAACAGCCTTAAAGCATTATAAACGTTTTATAAGACAAGCTATAAAGGCATACTATGAGGGTAAAATAGAGAATGCACCAAACACCCCAAAAGAACTGTTTGAGATTTTAATTCGCTTACGAAAGCACTTCTTCGCTCTACAGTCCTCCTGTCATCAGAATAACTTAGCAGTATATTTGTTAATTATTTTCAAAAGAAAGTCACCAAAATCTCTAATTTCCGGAAGGGGCGTGGCTTGGCGGGCGAAGATGGCGGTCGCAGCCTTGTAGAGCTCCCGCCGGCCCGGACTGAATCCGATCATTTATCCTGACCCCCGAGCCCACTGTTGGTGCCCAGTGCCTGTACTCGATCCGGTGAAGTCTCCAGTCTGCATTGGTGTATAGATCCTGTGATTTCTCCCTTCCTGTGATCGAGGGGAGTCGGCGGCAGAGTGCGGCCTGGTGGCCGGCCGGAACCGGGGTCCTCGAGTTTCGCGACGCCTGGTGGCAGCTGTGACCTGGCGGGTGCGGGTGGCATCCGCCACGCCGTCCTGGGCTTGTCTCTCCGCCAGCGATCGCCTGGAGTTTGAGGCGAAACCAGCGACTCCTACCCATCGGTTCTTCCCCTGCACGACCGGCGAGTGGTGGCGGCGTGGCCGGGCCCTGCGACAGTCTGGTGGCGGGGGCGACCGGGGCTGGACTGGAGGTCGGCTGGCCCCCCTGATCCGCCTCCCCTGGCTAGGCCCACTGGATACGGCGACCCATGGACCGCGGACCCGCTGATTCCTCCTGACATATCCTGGACGGCTGCCCGTGGGGACGAGTGTGGGTGCGGCCTGTCCTGCTGGGGTGACGCCGGGGCCTCGATTTTCGCGACATCCGATCGCAGCGTCCCTCCCCGGGGCCTCATCTGGGCAGCCCCGTTCCAGTTTTTGCGACAGTGCCCGAGCGTGGTGTGGGCCCTGCCCGGCGCTTGCCATGACCAGGGACAGAGGAGGTGGCCCGCCCAAGCATGGACCCATAGATAAATTCACAGGGCCGAGTAGTGGCGCTGGGGCGACCGGTGGCAGCGGCGGCCCCGGGCCAGACAACGCAGCTATCCTAGCGGCCATAACCCAGTCTCGGGACATGCTCGATGCCAAGATAGGCGCGGTCGGGGCGGATGTCACGCTCCTACGCCAGGACCTTCGCAATGCAGTGGAGCGGATTGCTGGGGTCGAAACCCGTGTCACGGAGACTGAGGCGGACATTAGTGGCCTAAAGAAGCGCCTTGCGGAAGTTGAAAGCGTCCAGAAGACACTGGCGGCCCGAGTGGAGGATGCAGAAGGGCGCGCGCGGCGCAACAACCTCCGCTTCATTGGTTTTCCGGAGCGGTGCGAGAAGGATAGCATGGAGAGGTTCCTGACCGGGTGGCTGGAGAGCTGGCTCCCTGAAGGGGCGTTATCTAGGTGTTTCGTGATCGAGAGGGCCCACAGGGCCCTGACCCAGCGGCCGCCGGAGGGTGAGCGCCCGCGGCCGGTTATAGCCCGCCTGCTGAACTATCATGACCGGGATGTTATCCTGCGGGAGGCGAGGAACAAGGGCTCCCTCGCCTTTGAGAATCATACCATTATGATTTTCCCGGACTACACAAAAATGGTGCAACAACAGCGGCACTCCTTCATGGACGCTAAGGCCAAGCTCCGGGGCCTCAAGCTCCAGTATTCGCTCCTGTATCCAGCTCGCTTGCGGGTCGTATACCAGTCTCGTACCCACTTCTTTGACTCGCCAGAGGAGGTGTTTCGCTGGACGGATGAGGCAGTGCGACTACGTCCCCACGCCCAACCGGGACTGGACCCGGGCAGGTCTCCAGGTTCGTCGCCGGAGCGGACACAACGCCAGCCCAAGAAGGGCCGACATCGGAGGTCTCGCTCCAAGAAAAGATCGGCTTCCGCCTGTGCGTCGCAATCGGGTGGCACCAGGGACTCTGAACACTCTGATGCGGGCAGCTGAACACTGTTGGGCCTCCATACATTCTGTCGGCGGCATATGGACTTGCTCTGCCTTGGCTGGTGAGACTGTTTTACTTTGTCCTTGATGTACCAGCCGGCTCCCATGTGGAGACCTCAGCTATAGACATGGGGACACTGTGTGGCTCGGAGGGTACCTTATACGGGCCTCAAACCCTCACGGATGTGAGTGTTGTTGGGGGGGTGGTGTGTGTGCGACTTGGTGGGGTTTTGGGGATCCATTGGTATGGCGGGCCCTGAGTCCTCCGTTTTGGGCTCGGGTCTCTCCATGCCGCGACAGGTACTTCACTGTTTTCTGAGGTATTGGGGTGGGGGGAGTGGGGTATGGGGGGGTGTTTTGGTGTTGCACTTGTTGTTGGGGGGGCTCTGGGCTGGAACGGGGGAGTTGTGTTTGCGGGCTGGGGGGGTGGGTCCACACGTGTCGGGGGCTGTGCTTTTTGTCGTTTTGCGGGTAGCACCTGGGTGGGAGGGTGGGCCAGATCTTGAACTGTGTGCCGATAATGGCTAGTGCTGCGAGTGTGACTCCTTCGAAGACCCTGCGGGTGGTAACGTGGAATGTGCGGGGTGTCCTGGATAAGATTAAGCGGGGGGCTGTGCTGCGGTGGGGGAAAAGGGAGATGGTGGATGTTCTTTTGCTTCAGGAAACGCACATGCTGGGATCCAAAGCCCTTAGCCTCCAGAGGTTCGGCTACCACCAGGTCTATCATGCTGGCTTTACGAGGGGCTCGAGGGGGGTGGCCATACTGATTCATCGTAGGGTGGCCTATGTCCACGAGAAGCAATGGATTGACCCCCAGGGCAGATTTGTTTTTGTTAAAGGCCTACTGGGTTCCGAGCCGGTGGTTTTTGGTAGTGTCTATGCCCCCCCCCCCCTGCAATGGGCACTGTCTGAACGGCTGTTTGCGTTGTGGGACGAAATCCCCGAGGTCCTGACTGTGGTGGGGGGTGATTGGAATGAAGTCATGGATGTGGGCTTGGACCGCCAGCGGCGAGCGTGTGTGGTACCTAACCCCCCCCCCCCCGCGGCTGCCCCCACCCGGTTGAGTGCAACGGCGCGCAGTATGGGCTGGGTCGATGTGTGGCGGCATTTTCATCCCGCAGTACAGGCCTTCACGTATGTATCGGCGGTGCATGGGTCATTCTCGAGGCTTGATTACTTGTTTGTACCCGGGGCCTGCCTGAGCCGTGTTAGGGACGCCTCGATACTCCCCAGGGGCCTTTCGGATCATTCCCCTGTCCTGGCCACTCTGACCCTCCCCGTTAAACGGCAACCTTTTCGCTGGCGTATGTCCGCCTGGCAGTTGCAGCGGCCGGACTATGTGGCGCACCTACGGGAGGCGATCAACCACTTTTGGCGCGAGAACTTGGTGGGGGGAGCCGACGCTGTTGTAGTGTGGGAGGCGCTGAAGCCCACGATCCGGGGCATTGACATAACTTGGTGTGCGGCCGCTCGGCGGAAGCACCGGGAGGCCATTGTGGCTGCCGCGGCCCGCGTGGAGGAGTTGGAGCAGCGTGGTCGACTTGGAGGTGAGGAGGGCGTGGTGCGCCAGCTCCTGCAGGCCCAGCAGACTTACTCCTCGGTCCTACATGAGGAGGCCCGGCAGGCGTGGCTCGCCACGCGCAGTAGGGTATATCAGTGGGGCGATAAGTCCTGCACCATGTTGCATAGACTTTGCCAGGCGACCTTCCAGCCCCTGGAGCTACCCGGTCTCACGGCAGGGGATGGCTCAGTCATGACCGACCCGGACCAATTGGCGGCCAGCTTTGCCCGCTACTACGAGGCACAATATGCCCCTCGCGATCCGCTGAGGGAGAGCGGGATTGCCCCGTACTTGGATGCTTTACTCCCGCAGGCAGTCCCGGAGGAGACTAGAACGGCCCTAGAGGTCCCACTTACGTCCGAGGAGCTAGGGGAGGCCCTTGGCCAACTGAACACTGGGAAGGCGCCCGGCCCTAGTGGCTACCCTGCCGAATTTTATAAAAAATTCCACGTCCAGCTGGGACCCCACTTTCGCAATGCGCTAGAGGCAGCGCGGTCTAGGGGCGAGCTGCCACCTGACTGGCGCCATGCTGAGATTGTGGTCTTTTTGAAGCCTGGTAGGGCGCCTGACCGTCATGATTCATACAGACCTATCTCCCTCCTCAACATCGAGGCCAAGATCTTGGCGAAAGCCCTGGCGAACCGCCTGCTGCCCCTTATAGCCGACCTGGTCCACCCCGACCAGGCCGGGTTCATGCCGCACAGAGCCACCCGACACACTATCCGGCGGGCGCAGGCAGCGATAGACGCCATGAGTGCTAGGGATGAACAGGCCGCACTTCTCCTTGCGGACATGGACCGGGCCTTTGATTCGGTGAGCTGGGCGTATCTCTTCACCTTATTGGCCCGCCTAAACCTCGGGCCGGTCTTTCTGTCCTATATCCGCCTCCTGTATACCAATGTCACGGCGTCGGTCCGGGTGGCAGGCGCAGTCTCAGGACGCTTCCCAATCGGCCGCGGTACGCGCCAGGGTTGCCCGTTGTCCCCATACCTATTTGCCCTGGCCATGGAGCTCCTCGCGGCGCGGGTGCGGCTAGATGCCCAGCTGCGTGGCTTTGTCTGGAACGATAATCTTACAGATAGAATTGCACTCTACGCGGACGATGTCCTCCTGTTCCTTACGGATCTGCGGTGCTCTGGCCCTCGAATCCTGGAGATCATGCGGGGGTTTGGCGAAGTCTCCGGGCTTACCCTTAACCTATCTAAGTCGACCCTGTGGGTTCTGCATGGCGGAGCGGTGGCCGACGATTGGGCTGCTGATCTACGAGTGGCGACGGACGGCCTGAAATACTTGGGTGTTTTCCTCTCGACTTCGCGGGCCGTGGCCTGGACGCGTAGTGTCCTACCGGTGTGGGAACGGGTCCAGACGGATGTTAAAACGTGGGCCAGGATGCCGCTTACGATCTTTGGGAGGTCGGCCATCTTTAAGATGGTGGCGCTGCCGAGACTGCTGTACCAACTCCAACATTTCCCGCACCCTATCGGCATGGAGTGGTTTCGCCAGGTGAATTCTGTGCTGGGCCGCTTCCTGTGGGAGGGCGGGGCAGCCAGGGTGGCCCTCAAGACATGTTTTCTATCCACCTACTGTGGTGGCTTGGCCACGTCTGATCTCCTCTCCTACTACCAAGCATCGCATCTGCTTGTTCTTAACGATTGGTGGTATGGGGATAGGAGTGATCCGGCATATGCCCTGGAAAGGCATCTTATGGGTGACCATACGCTCCACACCGTTCTATACTCGGCGCGTATACGCCGTGGGTTGCCATCGGTGACGAGGGTGGTCTTTGCAGTGTGGCGGCAGTCCTTGCGCCGCATGGGATGGTGGGGCAAGCTGACGGCGGAAACGCCGCTGTGGCACAACGGTCTGCTTCCAGAGCTGGCGACTCTGGCTGGGTTCGAGGGTTGGGAGACTATTGGGATTACTCAACTGGGTCACGTCGTGTCCGGCGCAACCCTCAAGTCCTTTGCAGACCTCCGAGTGGAATTCCAAATGCCTCAGTCCCAGTTTTTCCGCTACCTACAGCTGCGACATGCCCTCGCCCCAAGCATTGCCGGCCTTGACTCCCTTCCGGAGTTTAGCCCAATTGAGGCGAAAGTCTTTATGGGCTACCTGGGAGACAAGAAGGTTTCCAGGATCTACCAGACTCTGGTTATTCACTGCTCGTCTACTCTCAGCTCCCTCCGGGAGGCCTGGGAAGTAGACGTGGGCACCCTGGACGAGGACGACTGGAGAGAGGCCCTGGAGTCTCCCCGTGGCACCGCTATCGCGGTTCGGCTCCGTCTCATACAATTCAAGTATCTACATCGTGCCTATTACACACGTGAACGACTGTGGAGGGCTGGTTTGATTGAGTCATCGGAGTGCCTGCGATGTGGGGAAGTGCCTGGCACCTTGTTGCACACAGTATGGTCATGTGGTCGCCTGGCTGGCTTCTGGAGGGGTGTATGGAATTGCCTGGCTGAGGTCCTGGGCTGGGATCTTCCCCGTACCCACCGGCTGGGCCTGCTACACGTCATGGACGGGGTTGGGGGCAACATCTATAAACGTCACCTATTGCTTCTGGGCCTGGTGGTGGCTAAGCGCGACTTGGCTCGGGCCTGGAAATCTGTGAGGGCCCCCCCCCTGTCGGCATGGAAGGCGGGACTGGACTATCTTATGGGTCTTGAGAAACCAATTTTTGAGGCGCGGGGCTGCCCGCGCAAGCACTTCAAGATCTGGAAGCGGTGGGCTGACTATCGTGGCCTATCCTTGGAACCCCCAGCGGAACCGGAGGAGGACGTTTGATCGCAGCGCTGTCTCTGGCCCTAAAGGCACCTCCCAGGTTGCTTCATGCCTGCTTCTCTTATATGAATCATCTCTGTGTTGCCTCTGTACATGTGTGGAAAAGGGGGGGGGGGGATAGTGGGTACGGGTGGGGGTGTAGTTGGGGTTGGGATGGGTAGTTGGGATTTTAAAGCTGAGCTTCATTGATACTTGCTTAGTATTTCTTGTGTATGTGATCCATACATTGATCTTGATGTGGTGACCTTGGTGTGGGAAGGTGCCTCATGCTTGTCATTCTTTTGCTCAATAAACTTGGTTGTGAAAAAAAAAAATCTCTAATTTCCTTTCTGCAACAGTTACTTCAAACATTGCTCTCCAATAAGGCCATTGAACTGCCCTAAGCGGACTGTTCCCTGCACTTAACATAGAAATCATGGACTCAGTTTTAAAATCCATCAAGTCTGTCTTTAATCATTCTCTGGTAAGTTGTACAATCCCCATAGCCTGGAAATAGGCAATCGTAAAACCCCCACTAAAAATCAACGACCGCCTACTGAGGTTCCGTGACAATTGTAAGTGGTGTTTTCGACTCACACGAATATGGTCGAGTCTAGTATCTATGAACCGCAAATGACGAGTTTAGCAAGTGTGCGCAGTTTCGCTGTGCTAACTTAAACTGTTCGTTTGTTATGTGGGTTTGTCATCTGTACCCACGGGTTCCATCTTAGATACGGCATCCATTTTGTCTCTTGCCCTCAAGTAGCCAGCGAACGGACGCTGTCCGCCTCGCGACCCTGGGACTCCCAAGATATTTGCGGAAGACACATGTTCTTTGAAAGTGTCTTTATGACGAGGGGGATGCTACTGTAAGGCAGATGGCGCCGCTCGAGGCTCATCTTGCCGCACGGGCTTATTGTCTCAGTTGTGCATCTCATTAGGCACGTCCCTTTGATGCCTGTATCTCGTGCTTCTCGACACTCCCCTTTTACACCCTTTCCGATCTTCCCACTGTCTCCGTCTTCCTCTGCACCTGTCTTCGTTCCTGTTTCGATCTACTTTACTGCTGATTGGAATTTGCTAATGGTGGGAAGATGGGTTTTTACAGTTGGGAACCGCCAAATGTTTCCGCACTTATGTTCCGGATCTTGTGTGTTTCAAAGTGATCTAAGCGACCCCTCTGAGAGCGACTTGTGGGAACCAGGTTGTAAACTATTGTGTATCATGTTATCCTATGGGTAGAAACTGTATAAAAGGAGCGATCCACAAATACAATTTGAAGCAGTCTCCCCGAACTACACTCGATGTACTTCTTGTGACTTCTGTGTTCCCTGCAGTAAATAAACCTTGACTCTTTGACGCCGAAGGAAGTGTCCCGTGTCTCTGTGATTTGTACGCCGGAGCAGGTTACCCACGAAGGTTTCAGGTGTTGTGCCCTGGCACCGCTGGGTCCAAAGAACCCAGTCCTTCAGTTGGCGCCCAACGTGGGGCTGCATCAGTGGTACCGGTCCAAGCCTGACGATCGTGAGGAACTTCGTGTGAAATCTCCGAGGGAAGGTGCACCCCGCTTCATCGATCCTGTTGTCGAAATAAGTGGCCCGAAGACTTTTCCCGCGAAGATTCCCGCCTCCTAACGGCTGCGACGGACTGCTACCCTGACTGTAGACCTGTTTTGGCGCCTGGCGTAGACCTTGGTATAGCGAGACGATTGACGGGCCTTCCTGAGGACGCCATTGATCTTTGAGTTAAGTATTTGTGGGTCGCTCCCAGAGTTCTTGGTTGTAGACACTTTAGCGAGTGTCTTTGTTGTAGACACTTTAGCGAGTGTCTTTGTTGTAAACACTTTAGCGAGTGTTTTTGTTGTAGACACTTTAGCGGGTGTCTTTGTTGTACACGCTGTGTGAGTGTTTTTGTCGGTGACACTTTGCTAGCGTACTTTGTTGTTGTTGTATTTGTTTGACGACTGCAGCCGCCAAAGACCGAGGGTTTAGTTCTTTGCTGGGACTTGGTAAATCCCGAAATCCCGTAACCCTTGAAGTTTGTGAAACTCGGCTAGTGTGCAAGATGCCTGGTCGCAGTACTTTGTTCAGTTGCTTTAGACCTTGTGGTGCGGATTCCCTGCTGGAGGACTCGTGTCCGATACCTCCGGTTGGAACTCCTACATATGACTTATATAGCAAACATGGGCTAGGCCCGATTGCTTTTAACGATTATTGGATCAAATATACAAAGAAAGACGGCGATCTTCGTTGGCCACCTCACGGTAGCTTCGAAGCGTCGATCTTAGATAATTTGGAAATAAAGTTGTTCGAACGTAAATCTAGGCCGGCCATGTTTGATGCCTTTCGGTTCTGGCGCAAAGAAGCCCGACAGAAAGAGATCAGACAAAATAAACGTAGTCAGCGAGATACTGTTGCTACTACAGTGAAGAAAGCTGAGCAGTTTCAGCGTGATAAGGAGGACAAGGATAAGGAAGTGTTTGAGAGATTACAGCGTATGTCCATAGACAAATGCTATCCTGTTTTGTCTACGGAGTCGGATAAGAAGGAAGAGGCAGTTGAGGATTCTTTAATGTCCTATCTTATGAAGTCGCCACCTCCGTACGTACAGGGTACCGCAGCTCCTGTGGTCCCTGCCGTACCTGTTCCACCAGTTCCTCAACCTGCACTTGCTCTTCCGACTGTTCCTGCTCCTTTGCCTCTTTCTATTCCTACTGCTCCTCCGCTTCCACATACTCCTGTTCCCGCTACTGCTCACGCTACTGCTCCTGTGTTGTTAACCCCTGTTGCTGCTAACGTCTCTACTCCTTCTCTTGTTAGTCCTGTGTCTTACTCTTCTCCCTCTACTCGTAATCGTGATTCTCCCCTTGCGACAAACTTCTTTCAGTCGCTCGGACCTGTTTTTGGGTCTGCAGGTTCTGATGGTCCACAGAGACGTAGCCAGCTTCCTGGTAATAGAGAACGTGTTGCGCTATACAATATGGCGATGGGTTGGATGATAAACCCTGTTAGAAATCCACCTCGTGTTGTCCTCGAAACGTTTGATCAATTCAACATACCTACTCAGAGATATGTGTTTGATGAAATGTGCAAGTTCTTACATGATCAGATAGCGGACAATGCGCCTGACGAGGTGCTGACCGCCCTGTCTGAACTCCGGCTTCAGTTCGCAACTGGACTGATAGTCGACACTAATGTCCGACGTGCTATTGAACGGTTGCTATCTCTTCGTCCCGCTCCTATTCCTCATGCATTGTTCGTTGAGGACATTGAACAACGAGATGGGTCTGGCCAATATCCTATGCGAGAAGTTCCGCCAGTTTGGGTACCCGCTGATAATACTAATGCTAATGCTCCAATACCAGCACATTTCCAGAGAGTGTGGATACACCTCCCTTGGAAACGATCGGAAGTGCTTCAGGTGAAACAAACTTTGCCTGATCCTCGCAAAAATCCTGCGGGGTATTACAAAGAATTATCGCAGCTCGTAGACGCTACGATAATGAATCTGGCCGATATCGACATGTTGTTTGGCAATGTCGTACCGCAACCGGTATGGGCCAAGATTCGTCACCAAGATCACGCGAATGAATTAGGTGGTGATTGGGCTGCCATTACAGCGGCAGACGCTGGACAAGTGGCTGCTACTAAACCCGATCAGTTGATTGAACTTCTTCCCCAGCGAATCATTACGTTAATGAAAACGCTTATGCCAGCTATGAGGGTAAATTGGGACAAGTTGTCAGCCTGTAAGCAGAAGAAAGATGAGAGTGTTTCAGACTTCTTTACGAGGTTCGAGGAAACATTCGTCGATCATAGTGGGCAGGATATGGGTACTGAGGGTGGACAGAGGTTGTTTGTGGATAAATTTGTATCGAACTTATTGCCCGACTTGTGCAATAAATTGAAGAATTCAGAAAGTGCGTGGGCCGTTTCTACCTCAGCTCAGATTCTGGCTACGGCACAATATTACGAAAATAGAGAAAAAGAGGAAAATGACCGTGCCGATAAAAAGACGAAAGAGCTGAAAACTAAAGTGTTGTTACAACAAGCATATCCGCCGCGTTCTAATCAGAATGCGCCTCAGCAGAATAGATCGCAGTCGCAATCAAATCGATCGCAGCCGCGTAATGATTCATCTTTTCAGAGATCTTCGTTGGGGTACAACCAATGTGCTTATTGTAGACAGGAGGGACACATTAAATTCAATTGTCCTGCTTTAAATGACCGTAGTGGTGGTAATTCGTCTAGAGGAGGTCGTGGTGGTGCACAGCACGCATCACGTGGTAGAGGTCGTGGTGCTCAGAACGACCGTTCTAATAACTCGTCAAATTCTAATAATTGTTTCGACCAACGTGGATCATCGCAAGGACGATCTGCGCAGTACAATGTAGACGATTATTACGTCGATCAGGGAACTGACGATAGTAATTACTAGGACAGCCAAAGACAAGGAGAGGGAGTGGTATCAGTTCCGGTTGATCAGAGAGGGCCTTACGTCGCAGTTGCTACATCGGGCGTCGTTGAGCCTTTTCTGTTGGACACTGGTGCAGCGAAAAGTTCTATCATGCATTCGAAACTCCCTGGCGCACCTTTGTCTGGCTTAACAAATGTATCCGTTGGATTCTCTGGCGCCCCCGTTAGCAATCCAGTTTCGCGCCCTTTGCCCCTTCAAATTGGGACTCGTAAGCTCGAAGCTCCGTTGATTTTAACCACTGGTTGTGGTGAAAATCTTTTGGGTCTGGATTTGCTTAAACGCTTGTATGCGACTTTGTATTGTTCTCCTGCGGGTATAAAGCTTACGTTAGGAGAGAGGGTAGTCTCTCCCATGTACTTGTCCCTCGATAAGCTTCCACCGGAATTGAGTTCTCTTCCTGCATCTTTGTGGGCGACGGGTCCAAACGACGTGGGCCTACTTGATATCTCCCCTTATGTTGTTCAGTTGAAATCGAATGTGCGATTGCCACGTATTCCCCAATATCGTATCTCCCTGGATGGTGAACGAGCTTTGTTAGCGATCATCTATGATTTGATCGAGAAAGATGTCATTGAAGAAACTCGGGGAAACGTGTGCAATAGTCCTGTACTGCCCATTCTTAAACGTACTGATCCTACCAAACCGCCTGTTTATCGTTTTGTTATTGATTTACGGGAGGTGAATAAAATTGTGGTTCCTCAATTCCCTGTTGTGCCTGACATTACGGCGCTACTGACTCTGATTCCAGCTACGGCTTCATGGTTTTCGGTGATTGATTTGAAAAATGCGTTTTTCAGCATCCCGATTGCCGAAGAGAGCAGGGACCTTTTCGGTTTCTCTCTTGGTGGACGTAGCTTCCGGTTCAAACGCGCTCCTCAGGGCTACTGTGAAAGTCCATCGATTTACAGTCAAGCTTTGAAGGGTCAACTAGATGCGTTTAGGTTGCCGGTTGGTGCGGCTTTAATCCAATACGTCGACGACTTATTGGTGGCTGCTGATACTCAGGACATTTGCAAAATTGCTACAGTGTCGTTGCTGCAACATCTCTGTGAGTTAAATCACAAGGTGTCACCTTCTAAACTCCAATATTGTTGTCAAGAAGTAACCTATCTAGGTCACTTATTGTCAAAGGAGGGAAGGAGATTGACCCCAGAGAGAATTGCAGCGATTGCGCGCATGGCTGTGCCACAAACCCAAAGAGATGTGCGTGCCTTTCTAGGTATCACATCGTACTGCAGGCAGTGGATTCCTAATTTTTCATTGCTAGCGAAACCATTGGTGGCTCTTACGTGCAAGGATGTTTCGACTCCTTTACCATGGACGGAAGAATGTCAGAAAAGTTTTTCTGAATTACGTGATTCATTGTGTTCGGCCCCTGTGTTAGGTACCCCTGATTACAGTAAACCGTTCACGTTATATGTTCACGAGAGGGAAGGTTGTGCGTTAAGCGTCTTAACGCAACCTTTTGGTGGTAAGCAACGTCCATGTGCATATTTTTCCTCGACCTTAGACCCAGTAGCTAGAGCATTGCCGAGTTGTTTGAGAGCAACTGCGGCAGCTGCGGTCTCCATCCGACAATCAGCAGGATTGGTCATGGATAATATGCTTACGGTGATGGTTCCGCATGCAGTTGATACTCTTTTGAACCGTACGAAAACTCAGCACTTGACGAGTGCGAGGTTATCTGGGTACGAATTGACGCTCTTGGCAAGCCACATTCAGATAAAACGTTGGAATGTCCTAAATCCGGCAACTTTGTTACCAATTAGTGCAGAGTCAGATGCAGTAACAGAACATGACTGTTACTTGCGGACAGAGGAGGAAACAAAAGGTCGTGTGGACCTTAAAAACACCCCATTGGAAGACCCGGATGGCATCCTGTATGTGGATGGGTCATGTTTTAAATTGCCGAATGGTGATGTGACTACTGCTTATGCTGTGGTGACATTGAATACTGTTGTTGAGACTGCGAGATTGAATCAGAATTCTGCCCAAGCTGCAGAGCTGATCGCTCTTACTAGAGCATGTGTATTAGCAAAAGATAAACGTGTGAATGTGTACACCGATAGTCAGTATGCTTTCGGTGTAGCGCATAGTTTCGGACGATTGTGGCGAGAACGTGGTTTCTTGACGTCACATGGCACGAAAATACAGCATGGCCAGCTTGTGAACGATCTTTTGGATGCATTGACTTTGCCTGCTCAAATTGCAATTGTTAAATGTAGTGCGCATCGTAAGGTGACGGATGATGTTGGTCGTGGTAATGCGTTTGCAGATGAGATTGCTAAGGAGACTGCCCGGAACCTTAGCACTCGAATGTATGTGACGAATTCGGTTAGGTGGCCTACAGAATGAAGTATGTGTGAGAATACTATAGAGAGTGTGAAAGCAATTCAGAATGAGGCCACCGACACTGAAAAGATGAAGTGGAAAGAAAGTACGGGAAGGTTGGATGTGAATGGTTGCTGGATTGATTTGTCAGATCAGAAAAGATGGATGTTGCCTGATGCGTATGTACTGGCCGTTGTGCAAATGGCACATGGGTTAGCACATATTAGCGCGAAAGGTATTTGCAAGTTGTTGGCTGATGTGTGGAAGAATGATGGAATTACTAAGTGTGCTGAACGTTTGGTGAAGAATTGTATGGTGTGTATAATGTACAATCCTGGCAAAGGAACCCCAACTCCCCCTGGCAGTTTTGCTCCTCCTTCGTATCCCTTTGAGGTGATCCAATTGGACTTCATCCATATGGAGCGATGCAATAACCTGAAATACGTTTTGGTTGTGGTTTGCGCATTCTCCCGATGGATCGAGGCCTATCCCCTCAAAGATAATACTGCCTTGTCTACTGCGAAAATCCTACTGAAGGAATACTTTCCTCGGTATGGAATGCCTAGAGTCGTGTGGTCAGATAACGGAAGTGAGTTTGTTGGAAGTGTGATGAGGAGTGTGTGTAAGGGCCTTGGAATTAATCAGAAATTCCATAGCGCCAATCATCCCCAGTCAGCTGGATTGGTTGAAGGGTACAATGGCACCCTTAAACTGAAATTAGCGAAGATCCAGGCTACGACTGGACTTTCGTGGCCTGACGCTTTGCCTCTAGCATTACTGTCAACTAGGGCGACTGTACACTCCCGAATAGGGCTTAGTCCCTATGAAATAGTGTTCGGCCGTCCTGCGAATGTGTGGGGGGTTCCTAGGCCAGGTATGTTTGTTGATCTTGAGTACCCGATGTTGATTGACTACTTACATGACTTGACTGCTAAACTGAGGTTAATTCATCAACAGGTTTACGACGCCTTGCCGACGCAGACGGAGGGTCCAGGCCACCAGCTCCAGCCTGGTGATTGGGTTGTCACCCGAAATTTTTCGCGCAAGAAGAATCTGGACCCCCGCTTTGTTGGACCTCACCAGGTGCTTTTGGCCACGAGGACTGCCGTTCGTCTTGAGGGACGGAAGAACTGGGTACATGCTACCCATTGTAAGCGAGTCCCTATTCCTTTGCCGGCAGACCCGTGGGTGAGGAAAGGCATTGCGTCAACAGAAGCAGCGACATTGCCGGCGTTTGTACCTTTCAGTGACGCACAACTTGTTGGTGAACACTCAGTGCAGCAGAAAGCCATTGTTGGAACATTGTCAGCAAGAGACTCAAGACCAGACCAACAAACTGATCAGCAGGACGCTGTCTCTTCAACGGATCCTTTATTTGACGAGCAGACACGTCCCGGGAAACATCGATATTCTTTGCGTTCTCATACTAAGGACAAATAAATTTTTTTCTTGCTTTGCTGAAACTGATAACTGCAATATCTTCGTTTCCCCTGATCAACTGTGAACAATTCGTATCACTGAAAATTGTTTTGTACATATATCAAGATTTTTTTCTTGTATCTTTTTCCTTCCACAGCTGAATTATTTGTGCTAAATAAAATACATATTGTGTATTGAGGGCCGTAGGGCCGCGCGCGTACTTCCTTCTGGACAGTAGGTCTTGACGCTAGGTTAAAGGCCGTCGGTTCCTAGGAACTCCTGGGAATTGACTATTGCTGCACAGAACGAAGTGCGTCAAGAAACGTTGCGGACGGTCGTAGGGAAATGGCATTTTTGAAGCTGAATGATTCGGAAGGAGCTCAGGCATATAGAGTCAAGCTGCAGAAACTTAGTCGTACTAAATGTTTTGTATTCCAATTGTTTGTACTGTTTTTAACTGCTTCCGCATTTTTGGCGGGTGGGGTGTATTACACTATGTCTTACTTCTTACTTCCTACCCCTACTCCTACTCCTTACCCTAACATTACTTCTACTGCTTCTCCTCATTCCTTTCATATGTTACCAGAACACGAACAGGCTAGACGTGTAGAATTCCGCAACAATTCCTTTATCCAGCTCCTCCATCAGCATCAGTTAGTGGTTAACACTACTAATTGTTGGGTGTGTGGGTTGATGCCACATACTACGGGTAAGGGAATTCCATATCTGGTGTTACCGTATAGTTCCCAAGGGTCAGCTCGAGCATACCAAACAATGCTTCGAAGCGCACTAGGTTTCCACCCCTCTCCAGAACGTTCCCCCAAACCGGGTCCTACCTCATGGCAGTGGGTGGTATCGATGATAATACAGGATTTGGAAGATGAGATCTATGATGCTTATCTCATCCCTAAGGCAGAGGTACAAGCCTATAGGGCACCGAATAAAGGGGAATATAGTACGTTCACTAATGAAAAGCAGCTTAAAAGCTCGTCTCCAATATGGGTCGTACCCCACACTGGTAATCTTTGTCTTGTGGGTCGTGGCTCGCAAGCCTCACTTGGAGTAAGTGCTTGCACTGAAAGTTACGTTCTGTCAATGTCCCCGATCCCTGTGTTTCTGGCTGCCAAGGGTACGTACTTCATCTGTCATGATCGTGCATACACATGGTTGCCCGCAGACTTCATGGGCTCATGTTTTGTTGCAAATCTGTTGCCTCCGACGTTCACTGTAGATGCCGATTACCACAAGACTAGAGTTGTACGAGGCGTAATTAGTGAAGAGGATACTGCCGGTCAAGAGGCAGGAGACTTTTTCAAGGGTTTCCTCCCGTTTTGGGGACCTATGGTTAATAGTAGGAACCTGAGACATTTGACTCGAGTGGTAGAATCGACAGCTAACATTACTGCCAGTGCCCTTGGTAATATCACCACAGAACTTCAGGCGGAGAGACTTATGACATTACAAAACCGTATGGTTTTAGATGTTGTCTTAGCAGATCGCGGTGGGGTATGTAAAGTGATCCATTCGAGCTGTTGCATTTTCATTCCAGATAATGCTCCTACTGTCTATCAAGCCATCTCGAAGTTGCACAAGATCTCCGAATACATACACGTGGATGTAGGGGATTGGACGCTACTTGGTTGGTTTTGGGGCCTGGTGTCGACTTGGGGTTGGAAGATTCTGACGATCATCGGGGTTGTGGTAGTGTTCCTGTTCACGTGTTGCCTTTGTGTGCAGTGTGGTCCTGCCTTATGTGGCCTCTGTGCTACAACGTGTATGAGACAACCATCTGTTACCAAGGGGACTCGGTTGGACAGAGCTATGCTACAACGACATCTTGATGGTCTGATGAATATCGAGTATGATTCCGACTAGTGCTTGCCTACATGAGGGCAAAAGGAGCGTCTGAGGTTCCGTGACAATTGTAAGTGGTGTTTTCGACTCACACGAATATGGTCGAGTCTAGTATCTATGAACCGCAAATGACGAGTTTAGCAAGTGTGCGCAGTTTCGCTGTGCTAACTTAAACTGTTCGTTTGTTATGTGGGTTTGTCATCTGTACCCACGGGTTCCATCTTAGATACGGCATCCATTTTGTCTCTTGCCCTCAAGTAGCCAGCGAACGGACGCTGTCCGCCTCGCGACCCTGGGACTCCCAAGATATTTGCGGAAGACACATGTTCTTTGAAAGTGTCTTTATGACGAGGGGGATGCTACTGTAAGGCAGATGGCGCCGCTCGAGGCTCATCTTGCCGCACGGGCTTATTGTCTCAGTTGTGCATCTCATTAGGCACGTCCCTTTGATGCCTGTATCTCGTGCTTCTCGACACTCCCCTTTTACACCCTTTCCGATCTTCCCACTGTCTCCGTCTTCCTCTGCACCTGTCTTCGTTCCTGTTTCGATCTACTTTACTGCTGATTGGAATTTGCTAATGGTGGGAAGATGGGTTTTTACAGTTGGGAACCGCCAAATGTTTCCGCACTTATGTTCCGGATCTTGTGTGTTTCAAAGTGATCTAAGCGACCCCTCTGAGAGCGACTTGTGGGAACCAGGTTGTAAACTATTGTGTATCATGTTATCCTATGGGTAGAAACTGTATAAAAGGAGCGATCCACAAATACAATTTGAAGCAGTCTCCCCGAACTACACTCGATGTACTTCTTGTGACTTCTGTGTTCCCTGCAGTAAATAAACCTTGACTCTTTGACGCCGAAGGAAGTGTCCCGTGTCTCTGTGATTTGTACGCCGGAGCAGGTTACCCACGAAGGTTTCAGGTGTTGTGCCCTGGCACCGCTGGGTCCAAAGAACCCAGTCCTTCACTACCCACTATTGGTGGAAAATTACAGACCCATTTCTCTTCTTCCGATAATGAGTAAAATAGTAGAAAAACACATTAACAAACAGTTGTCCTACTTTCTGGCAGCACATGATATACTTCACCCTATGCAAACAGGCTTCAGGCAGGGCAATAGCCAGAGACTGCTTTGTTAGCACCCACCGAGGAATTGCGATCCATCCCGGATCAAAGTGGCTTGGCTGCTATTATGTTAGATCCGCAGTGAAGCGTTCAATACATCTCTCATCCAGAGGATGAAGGAAGTTCGAATTTGTGGGGATGCCATAAAATGGCGGAAGCTTTACTGGACAACAGAAGCTTCCAGGTCTGTGAGTAAGTTTTTTCTTCTACTATTCATCCTCTCACATGTGGTGTTCCTCAGGGGTCCTCTTTGAGTCCCACACTTTTTAATCTTTATGTGCTTTCCGTAGCTGAGATTGTTCATGCTCACAGCCTAGTTCTTGTGTCATATGCCAATGACACACAAATCATCATAGCCCTTACCCCCGACGTGGTTACACAAATGCTCAACTTAAACAGTGTTTAAAAGAAGGCACTGAGTGAATGTCTGATAGCAGTCTGGAAGTGAATGAGGCTAAGACAGGTTCTGTTGGTTGGAAATAACCCCACAAGTTGGACTAATCTCTCCCGGCACAAGTATCTAGGAGATTCTGTGTAGCCCACCCATGTAGTGAAAAGTCTTGACTTCTGGGTGGACAACAAACTTACCATAGAAATGCAGGTCCGGGTATTCGCAGGGTCTTGCTTCGGTATTCTTGGAACTCTCAGGAAAAAACTGCACTGGTTACCATCTTCTACTAGAAGAGTGGTTGAACTGCAATCTTGTGTATATTTGTATATCTGTAATTTTATTTTGTATAATGTATGTAGGTATAAAAATGAATTGTGTATTGCTTTTATGGTTTTAATTAACCGAAATAAAGATATTTGACTGACTGACTGACAGAAGAGTGGTTGTGCAGGGCTTGATCTGGTTTAGGCTAGACTATGGTAACTCCCTATATATAGGGAGTCCAAAATACATAATCAAAAGACTTGAAGTAGTCCAGAATGCGGCAGCCAGGATTCTACACAAAATTCCTAAATATCAATCGGGTTGCCCCGCCTAGGCATCATTGCACTTTTACCGATTCAGAATAATGTTGATTTCAAGGCCCTCTGTATTGCCCATCAGATTATACAGGAAAAAGGCCCATCAATGACCCGGAAACTGATTTCACCTTACGTCCCCAGGAGGCCTTTGCGGTCAGGGATACAAGGATTGCTTACGGTACTTGAAATCAACAGAGTGAGGAATGGTGGCTGATCGTTTGTGTACCTGGTACCCAAACTGTAAAATGAGCTCCCTGCGGTTCTGAGATTTCAACAGTCAGAAGCCAGGTTCAGGAAGCTTCTTAAAACTTGCCTTTTTTAAATGCCTGCAACTAACCTAAAGTTCATTTTGGTACTTCGGCTGGTGTTAGTTGATTTCAACGCTGGGACATCTGGTTTGGTAGCCATGCGCTTTACAAAAAACATCAGAATAGAATATGCTTGCTGCTCACATCAGGCCTTTGTATAGAGCACTAAATGTAACCCTCAAGACATCTTTTCAGGCTCTCTATAAGCATCTTAAATCCTCATGGGCATGTTTGCAATATTAGTTTTAATTCAAGGTTCTATTTTACTGCATTTTAATTGTGCCCTTTAACACACTTCTAATGTTTTATTTATTGCAACTGTTTTTGTCTAGACTATTTATTGTAAAGTCTTTTTTCTGTCTACAAATATTGTAAAGATTTTAACTATTCATACAATAAAAAGACATTGCCCTAATATATATATATATATATATATATATATATATATATATATATATATATATACAATTATAGTTAGGTCAGCCTTTCCATAGACGGAGTGTTTTATGGTTTACTAATAACTTTGGCCCTGTTTGACCAATCTTCACAAAACATTCTCCCAAGAAAGTTAATTTACCTCTGCTCATTCTTAGAAAGTTTTGGGGTGATCCGTCAAGCCGGGGCCAAGAAAAACCACAAAATTCCAGTGAATTTTCCATAAGTTTTTTTAAAACAGGTTACAGCAAAGACTGCTGATGGGAATTGCACCAAATCTGTCAGAAAGCTAGATGTTGGTCCGCAGCGGGCCTCAAGAAATCACCTTGCCCACTCGCTGTGGCGAGTCAGATTTTATCTGGGCGATCTATTTTTAGAGCCTACTGGTCCTTTCTGGCAAGCTGATAAAGAACAGGTGTTCTGTTCTCTCAGAAAGTGAATGAGAGGTAAAGATGCCTTTAAATCTTTTTTTGATCTTGTCACATTTACTCTGCTTTCAGAGACAGAGGTCAAATATCAGCTTATGTCTTACAGTTTAAAATCAAATGAAAACCAACCTCCAGGATTAAATAAGCAGCAAAGTTAGGTGAATTTGTGAAGTGAACTGCCTGGTGATGGGCCATCAGGATATGCACGGCACACCTCCGCTTCCTTTGTGTGACTGTCTAGAGTGAATTCACAAGAGTCCCACTGTCAGCCAACCCAGACATGTGTTCTACAGACAGGCAGAGGCACAGAATTGTTAAGCAAGAATATTCCTACTTTTTAAAAGTGCTATTTTCAAACACGCAATTTAAAAACCAACTTCACCAAAAGATTTATTCTTACATTGTAAGTTCAGAGACCCCAAAATACAAATGTCAGTCTGCTCCCAATGGGAAATTACACTTAAAAGATATTTCAAGGCAGTCCTCATGTTGCCCTATGGGAGAGATGCTCCTTGCCATAGTGAAAACGAAATTAGCTGTATTTCTCTATAAGAACATGTAAAACACACCAGTACATGTCCTACCTTTTAAATGCAGTGCACCCTGCTCAATGGATCTGCCTTGAGCCTACCTCGGTGAGACTTAAATGTTGAAAAAGGGAAGGTTTGGGCCTGGCAAGTGGGTGCCCTTGCCAGGTCGAAATGGCAGTTTAAAACTGCCCTCACAGACACTGCAGTGGTAGGTCTGAGATTTGTTTGCAGAGTTAATTATGTGGGTGGCACAATCAGAGCTGTAGGCGAACCAGAAGCATTTGATTTACAGGCCATGGACCCACCGGGTGCACTTCAATAGGGACCTACTAGTAAATCAGATATGCCAATCATGGATAAACCAATCACAAACACAATGTAAACACTGGTTAGCAGTGGTGAAATGCCCGGAGTCCTTAAAACAACGTAAACAGGTAAGAAAAATAGGAGGAAGAAGGCAGCAAATTTGGGAATAACCCTGCAAAAAGGGCCAGGCCCAACACTATCCCTCAAATGACCAATTTTGTATTCCAGTTTCACATGGGTATTTTCCGGTCTTAATTTCAGTTTTCTCTGCTTATCTTTACAAAGTACATAAACTCAAATCAACATCTCATTACATACATTTTAAAGCTCAGTAGTGCTGTCCTACCTAATCAGTAAGTTATGTGTCAGGCTGTCGTCCGACCAGCCCCCCCACCTCCCCCCACCCCTCTAGAGAATCCACCACCTTGCTTTTGTGGCACATGGGTCTATATGGAGTCCGGTTTAGGCTCTGTTAATCATTCCCAATCAATTGCAGGCAGTTTTTATCAAATGCATAATAATAATATATTAATATAAATCTTTGTGGTCCGATGCCTTAAGCACTACATATACATAACAGAGAGTTTGAGGATATCTGACCAGCAAATTGATAGCTTTTGCACAAGCCATTTAAGTCTAAATTGGTCGGTTTAAAAAAATGGTCATGGAAGGGGTAGATATGGATTGCTTTAGGGTTCACTCTTCAAGAGATGCAGTGACATCTAAGGCTTTTTGAACACAGGGAGGATTGGATGATATTTTGAGAACTGCAGATTGGTCAAGGGTATCTTCATTTCAAACTTTTTTGCAAACCTATAGAGAAGGCAGCATTAGCAGTTACACAAAGGCGTTGAACCTGCATAATAGAGTCTCCTGTCTTGTAATAAAATTGCAGATTCTCATACATTGAAGGAGAGTCCTGATTTGATTACAGACAAATGAGGTGAATATTATCCCACCTCTCTTATTTGTTAGCCCTCACTATAGCTGACGGTAATATATCTGTTTGATTACTTCTTCTGAAATTTTGACTAGCCAAGCATTTGGCTCAAGCATCTAACCATAATCTGGCTGGACAGTAGCATGCAACACATGTTGAACTTTCCTCTTGCCAAGAGGATGATCACAAGAAGGAAGTTAGTTTTCTGATTCTTCGTTTTCTGTTACCGTCCTTTTTCGTTTTTTCATGAACTATAGACTCTGACTCATCAGGAACAGAGGAAATGGTGTGTAGACTGCTACTGCTATCTATAGATAGGTGGGGATGTCCTTTGTGGTAATAACTTCCGGCCGAGGGATCAGAATTATGGGTGCTGTAGTGTTATTTTAAGTACTATGCAATAAAGCAAGAAGGGCGACTGCATAATTTGTTGCCTCGTTTGTTTTTATTAAAATTAGGACTCTGCTTCAATGTTATTTAGAAGAATCTGCAATTTAATTCTAATCTTTTTGTGACTTCAGCATGCAAGAAATGATCATTGGCACAGTGAGATATCCTAGCTATAGGTAAACAAACTGTCAGTAAGATTGAAAAATACGCAGGCCACTGTATTAAGTATTTTGCTGCAAAGAAATGTAATCGGTTATATTGTTTGTATTACAGAAAATGTTTCTTAGAAGATATCTACATTACTCTAGTTTCTGTGCTGTGCTCTCTAGCTCTTCCACAGATCTATTTTAGATCTGGCTAGTTGCTTGAACATATGTAATCACTAGAAAAAAGAGCTTTTAATAGGATTACTGAAAGTGGTTTGCGCTCAGCCCCTTATGTTAGTTGATCTGAGTACTTCATCATTTCAATGTCTGCTCTGAAAAAGAGTGCATGATGCAGTCATATTGGCTTGTGAATGGTGCTCTCTCCTTTAACATGATGGACAAAAAAAGTAAAGCCTACCGAATTGTAATATATCTAACTGATTATAAGAATGGGTACCATTAATTATCCATTCTTGGGTTAGTCATTCTCAACACAACTTAATTGGAAACACTTTCAGATATAGAGTTTCTCCGGCTGGATCGCCAAAACAAAACAAAACAAATACAAATGGTTATCATGTATATGGTTTAACTATTTCTTTTAATTAAACCATATTCTCCATAAATACTGGTATCTCACATTTAACACAAATATACACAAGTTATACATATATACAAACAAAATGTATACATTTACACATATATACAATTTTCTTAGAACCAAACTTGAGGTTCTTTTGCCCCACTTATTTTACAAAAGAATGTTTATATACAGTTAATCCACATAACATTCCTTCTTTCCGGAGCACCAAAACAAAACTAACACAAAAAGAGTGTTCAAGGTTAACCACTTTTAACATGTCTCCATCTAGCACTCCTTTTAAATTATTATTTCATCATCAAAGTCATACAGATTTTTTTGTATTGGTGTCTTCAAAAAATGTGTGTCGACGCGTTTCAGCCTCTAATCAATCCAGGCCTCATCAGGACTATGAGGGCAAATATAATTCAAACCAGGTATGAAACTAATGTTGCCAGGAATAAAGATGTCTAAGAGAACACAATTCTCTTGCAGGCGGCTTTGCTCATTAAGGCTTATTTCAGGGAACGCAACAAATTTAGGCAATCGTATAATCCCCTCAAATGCAATCCTGGATTTTGGATCCTCAGTGTTTAACCTGCGGAAATTACTTCGTACGCCAACCAAGGAATAGTTCCAAGCCTCGCCTCCCGATTTAAGCATAGCCCACGTTGTCTCAGTGTTAAAAAGCAATGGTCACCACGTTCAAACTTGATGCAACCACATCAGATTTCTATTACTGGTGCTAGCCTTTATGTGGGGGGACTCCCTGTTCTACCCCACAACTGGGACTGGAAAGTTCTTCCCCTGGTCACTGCTCCAAACTGTCTGAGGGGCAGGGCAGGCCTGGTGTCAGGTTCCTTTGTGTGTGCTGTGGGCAAGGCCCTTTAAAGCACCCCCTCAGTCATCCTGTCAAGTTGGCCCATCCTGCCCACACCTAAGCCCCCTTTGTGTCACTGGAAGTAATACACAAACCCCAATAGCATAGCCATCATTCACAGTCATGTAACCCAGGAGATTTCTTGAAGTCCAAGTTTGTTATGATAAGAAAATGCCAACTTTTTAAAAGTGACATTTTCAGAAATGTAACTTGAAAATACGACTTCACCTTTAAAGAGGATTTAAAATTACAACTCATTTGAGTGTTTACAACGTATCTCTATCTGCTCTCAATCTAAAGTTAGCATTTAGTAAATATAATAAGGGGCCCCAGTGTTAGTCAAAGTGTTATGTTGCCTTAAAAACATGAAAAATGAATTTAGAAGTTTTTCACTGCCAGGACATGTAAAACACACACATATCCTACTTTTTAAATGCAATGCACTTTAAAGCGGGGCACAAAGAGTACTGTAGCCCCACTAGTAGCATTTAAAATACAGTCCATGGGTACATGTAGCATTTACTAGGGACATGCACCTGCCAGTAAATTAAATGTGCCAGTTATAGGTAGGCTAATTTTACCATGTTGAAGGAGAGAGCACAAGTGCTTTAGCACTGGTTAGCAGGGGTAACGTGCACAGAGTCTTAAAGCCAATTCAGCAAACATGAAGGGTGAATTTAGCAAACAGGAAGGGTGAAGGTAAAAAAACTTTGCGGGAATACCACACCAAGCAGGTCGAGGAAAGAAATGTGTTTATCTTCATGACTTGCTGCCTCCCATTAGTGTTTTAGGCTTCACTCCAAAACAAATGAGGATAAGAAAATCAATCCAAGCAACACCAGTCTCATCATCATAGTGGGAAAAGCACATTCTTAGACTATATAAATCTAATTCTCACACCCAAGTTTCTCCCGGCCTGTCTTCCATCCAAAAGAGCAAAATGGATCAGGTCTTGTCAAACATTTTGGCTACACAGATCTCCGCTTTCATAAAAGCTGCTAGATCATCTGAAGTTATGAGCCTGGACTGTATTCCAATCAAAGTCCTACAAACAAACACAGATGGCTGGAGTACATTTCTAGCCCCACTTTTCCAATATTGATTTGAGACTGGAAAAGTACCAAAATCTTGGTGGGGGAGCATATTGGTCCCTCTCTTAAAAAAACAAAGGCTCATGATTGAAGCCATCGAACTACAGACAAATAGCCCTCTTAGATGCCACTGGAAAGATCTTCGCAGCATGGGGTTTGGATCATCTAAAAGACTGGGCATTCTCGAATAACGTGATCTCTATGACACAGGCTTGCTTCCTCCCAAAAAACTCAATTGCAGTTCTCCAGACTGTCCTTGACAAATATGAATTCACAAATCGTTTATTGTGCTTTTATTGATTTCTCAACCGCTTTTGTAGCGCGGACAGACCAACATTATGGAAAAAGCTAGAAAGTCTAGGGATTCCTACTGATCTTCTCATGGTAATTATTTCCCTGTACACGGCAACATGGTGCAGAGTTCAAATGGGGGGAGGAAAGGGTTTAACCAATACAATCCCCACGATGAATGGATTGAAACAGGGATGCCTTCTAGCACCCATGTTATTCTCCATTTACATAAATGAACTACGGGCTGTGTTTCCCAAATAACTCCCCATCAAAATTAGCACAGCACAATATCCACTGTTTAATGTACACTGATGATATTGTCATATTTGATCATACCCCAATTGGCTTGCAAAGAAATTTAAATGAACTAAACCAATATACAAAAACATTTTTGGGGTACCCTACATATCTAAAACCAAAAGCTTACCTTTTAGTGGAAGAAGGAAATCTCTGCCTTTTACATGGTCATTGGGAGGCAACCCAATTGAGACAGTGAAATAATATGTCTACTTGGACCCTATCTTTACGTATAATCTACAAGACGCCCCCCATCGCCAATATCTTGGATGAAAGGCAGACTCCCATGTCGCAACACTACAGAGATTATTGCTCAACTGGCAATAGACATTTTAAATTCCTGCTGGAGTTTTACAGCATGAAAATCCAACCTATTCTCTATTTTGCCTTAGAGATTGTTAAAAGTAGAGGAAGGGATCATTCTTCGGAAACTGTTAAAAAGTATCCCAATCAGTCCCCGTACAAGCTTTACGCCTCGAGCTCTCTCTAACGAACATTATTGCCCGAGTTGTCTCCAATATCATCAGGTGGACCTGTAATCTCTGTCATGCAGTTCCAGGCACACTAAGGCTTATATTAAAACAGGAGACTTTTAGAGATGAATTGGCTCAGTACACCTTCAATAGGAACCTCATAAAAGCACTTAAGGTGTCACAATGCACTATTGCACTTTTGCAGGCCTGGTCCCCAGCTCATCTGAAGCTCTTTTTGTAAACATATGATGCCGAGAATAAGCTATGAATGGGACAAAGAACATTGGATCCAACTAAAGTATTATAAAAAAATTGCGGAAAACATAGTGTTTAAAACCCCTGAGCACTATCTACGGTTCCAGTTCGAGCACAGAGTAAGGCGCTGTATCCTCCTTCTGTGATTAGGAATTTATAATTTAAAAGCATATTCCGCTAGATGGATCGCCACCGAAAAGTCTTTAGGTAAATGTGACTCGTGCAACAGCGGATCACAAGGTTTCTCTCACATGTGAATAATTTGTCATAATCCAACTTTGGTAGAGGTTCGGCGTCCATTCATAAAGCCATCCTTTTAAGATACAACGCTATTTTAGGTCACAATCTAATCACTGTGAGTAAGCCTCCCCATAATGAATTTGTATGCGATAACTTGTTTAAGTTTTTAAAAAGTTTCTTAAAACTATATAAAAAAAAAGAAGTGCACAACACTAATAGTTTTAATTAATGTTTGTTGTTTTCGTGGACCATAAACTATTTTAACCTGTTTCATCTTATAAAGAGCCTTTTAAAATCGCTTAAAAAACATAATTTAACATGCTCTATATTTTGTAACTATTTGTTGGCCTCAGTTGAGGTCTGAATCAAATAAAATTATTGATTGATTGATTGATTTCACTCAATTATCAAATCGATATCGGAATGATATGAGGTATGCAGAGAGGGGTGTCTCCATAAGTACAGGGTGAGAGGTATGTCTGTGTTAGTGCAGTGTGAGTAATGAGAAGGTCAGTTTGCCTGTGAGTGCAGGGTAAACAAAGTGGCTGCATGAATCTAGGGTGAGTGGAATGCCTGAGTGAGTGCAAAGGAAGAGTATTTGTATGACTACATTGAGTTATGCTTTTATAAGTGAAGAGTGAGGGTGGAATGTTTCTGTGTGCTTGCAGGGTAAGCAGTATGCAAGTATGCTTGCAGGTATATAAGGTGAGTGGTGTCTGTTTGAGTGCAGGATGAGTAGTGAATCTTTGAGTGTTGAGTGAGCAGTGTGCGAGCATGAGCACAAGGTGAGTTGTATGTAAATGTAAATGTAAATGTAAATTGATACTTGTATAGCGCACTACTCACCCGCAAGGGTCTCAAGGCGCTTGTACGAATACCGCTGTGGAACCCGTCCTGGCTTTCCCTGTGAGGCGTCCACTCCTGGGCATCCCCAAGGTGGAGGCCAGGCATCCTTAGCGTTTTGGGGGCCGTTGTGGAGATTAAGCAAGCTATTGCCCAGAGTTGCAGAGTGGGACTCCATGATTGGAATTGGCACCGAGGCGAGAATTATCAGGTCCATGGAATTTTGAACCCAAGACCCGCCGAGGATGGGAATTGAACCCTGGTCCCGGGCCAGACCACTGCATCAGGGTCTGCCGCTCTAACCATTGAGCCACACTTCTCTACATGTATGCATGTGTGACTGCAAGGGGAGAGGCATCTTTAGTAGTAAGGTATGCCTTTGAGCGTAGGGTAAGCGGAGGTCCTATGTGAGTGCACGATGAGCAGTGTGCCTGTATGCATGCAGGGTAAAATTTGTGGGTGCCAGCTGAGTAGTGGGCATGTCTGCTTGCTGGCAGAGAGATAGGCAGTGTGTGTGTGTCTGTGTGAGAACAGGGCAAAGGGGATGGGGTGTGCGTTTAGAATAAGTCATGCCTGTGTAAATTTGTGGTGAGGAGAATGCCTGTGTGATGCCTGCGCCATTGTAGGGTGAGCTAAGTACTTGTGCAAGTTTAGAGTGAGAGGTGTGACTGTGTATATGTGCAAGGTGAGCAGTGTGCCTTTGTGAGGGAATGGTGCCGGTCATTTAAACCAAATCTATTAAAATCCGCAATACTTGTTTATGTGATGTTTTTAAAGCTTGTGCGGGGAAACATATATTTTAATGTATTCTTGGTGAGTTGAAACCTTATGGAAAAGAGTAATAGGTAAAGAAGATAGCTAATTCAATGTGTGACCTAACATCACACCACTACGCCTTTAGAGAGCTTTAACTGCTTTTCTGTTATAGGTTTGCTTTTATTGTAAACACACTAAAATAGTCTTTGAACAATACAATTAAAATGGAGCTTGAGCATCGTCCATGCAATATTGCCCATTCGCCATATACAAAGTATGACATGGTAAAATCAAAACCCTAGCACTTCTTGTATATGTTGCATTTAGTAAGAGTCTTTTGTGAAAGAGTTATGAATAGAATGGAGCCTAAGCTTCCACACTTGCTCTTCCCTTTTACAACACAGAAGAGGAGGAGATGGGTGCACAGTTGCAGCACAGAACGCATGGCAATAATTGTTCATAGCCAATTGGCCTTAAAGGAGGGGCTGGCGAATCAGTGCTGTCTTCTCCCGTGTTGCACTCACTATCAGGTTCGAGTTTACCACTCCTGTTGTGGATTGACTGGGCAACCTGGTAGTCTTCACTATAGGGCTCTAAGTTCACTGGCTTTTTGGGGATCCTTCTGTTGATAGATGGTGTGGAGGATAAAGGTGACACCAGGACATCCAGACAATATTGGCAAGCAGGTGGCCTCGGCAAAGAGAGCACTGGTTGCTCCAGGAAGCCCCAATGCAGCTGGCTGTAGTGTTGGCTCAGTTATGGTCAGTGCTTTAAATAGGACGAACAAGCATTGGCAAATCCAATAGATCTAGCCTATGCAAGAGCTATTAACTAATGTGTTTTAGCCATATTGTACACCACTGTGGCTGCTGCTCAGCATGGCTATACCATATTGGCTTAGAGTGGAGTGACATACAGTGTCGTGAAGGGGTTTGGAGTGGCATAGAGTGCTGTGGAGTAAAGTGGCATAGAGGGAGTTGCGTAGCATGTCAAAGTAGTTGAGGGACGTGGCATGGACTGGAGTTGCATAGAGTGGGATGGAGTTTCATGGAGTGGGATAGAGTGTCGTGGTGCGGTGTAGAGTGGAGAGGCATAGAGTGGATTAGAGTGGAATGGAATAACTTAGAGTGTGGTAAAGTGTCATAGCATGGATTGGCATAGTGTCATAGAGTAGGGTGTCGTGGAGTGGCGCAGAGTAGAGTGGTGTTGAGTGGATCAGCATATTGCGGAGTACAGTTTTGAGAGTAGTGTCGTAGAAATGAGGGGCGTAGAGTGAAATAGTGTTGTAGAATGGAGGGGCATAGAGCAGAGTAAAGTATTGTAGAGTGGAGTAGAGTGTCATAGTGTGAGGTGGCGTAGCGTGGTATGATAAAAGTGTCATAGTTTGGAGTGGCGTAGCTTGGTATCGTAGAGCAGAGAGGAGTGAAGTGTCAGTGTTGCGTGGAGTAGAGTGGCGAGAGATAGAGTGGAGTAGAGTATCCTAGAGTGGAGTGACATAGAGATGAGTAGAGTGGCCTATACTGAAGTGGCGCAGAGTTTTGTAAAGTAGAGTAGAGGGGAGTGTCGTAGAGAGGCACGGAGTAGTGTGGAGTAGAGTGGAGGAATGTAGCTTGGCATAGAGTGTCGAAGAGTGGTTTATGCATGGTGTTGTGCACTGCCATTACAGACAACATATTTTCAATTGAATTGACCATTACATTTGCACAGACATACAGTTTTACAAACTATAACATGTGGAATCGGCACCACCTAGTGTATGGATTTATTTTGAACATATTTAATAATTTTTTCCAGCGCACTTCAGAATTATAATAAAAGTGCTTAATTTGTGCTTTTCGTATTTTGATATATTCTGAAAATATTTACACAGTTCATTTACAGACATTTACATTTTTTTGTGTGCTAGTAAAAAAACCTTTTGTCAGTAAATAAAATAAATTTGAACAGCTCACCGTACTCCAAGGTGTCCCATTGCTAGCAAAACCTAGAAGCTGCGACAGAAGCACAGAAAGTAAATGAAAAGAATCAAAGCAAAAAAGCCACTCCTTTCACACAACTAGATTGTCAGATAAAGCCTCTCACTTTGCAGTCTGAGAAAGAAAAGTAAACACCAAGCTCCCTTGGAAGACAGAGCCCGACATTTGAGCTCTGTCTTCAAGCGCACAGCAAATATGTCGAAATAAGAACATGACTGGATATGTTTCGTGGAGTGACTCAAGCTGTACAGCCTAAAACAAACAAATAAAGCCAGCAAATAGAAGTCAAGCAAATGTGAGTTACATACCACAAAGCTAAACGAAGCCGCATGCAAACACGTTCAAAAAATGCAGATTCAAAAGATGCAACGGCCAGCAAGTTACCAGTGGGGCAGTAAGCAAATTTTGTCAAATCATTCGAAAATAGGGTTTCCATAGGGACATAATGATCCAACCCAAAAGGCCAGGCAATGCAGGAGAAATGATCGCCCAAATAGCAGCAACTGCAGAAACCTATGAAAGTAAAATACAGATGAGGTGAACATTGTAGAGTACAAATCCAGGTATTCCAATAAGTATTTCTTATAAGTTGAAACACCAAAATACAGCTTAAGAGAACACGTCTTGACTCGGTCCTACCACTCAGTAGCTCCTCCAGTGTTCTAAAGAAAAGGGTCTATCACACAGATGAAGCAGCTGTTGGAATGGAAGAGGCCTTACAAAAATAAACACATATAAGCAGCATAGTATGTGCCTACAAACTTAATTCAAGTTTAACAGAATAAATATAATACAATAATAAGTATAACACATGAAGGGGTCTCTGGAAGGAGATTAGCGAGAAACACTTAACAAGCATTTACAATGCAATAGGTCTCGCAGCATTAAAGTTTGAGTTATTGGCATTGTGTATGACAATGCGTTGCATAAATTTTTTAGCAAACTTTGAATTGGTGAGAAGTGAGAGTGTGTGCAAGAGTATGCTGTTGCTCACATCGGTTATTATTCACACAGCTCTGGTGATGCACCTCACGCACGGGGCTGATGCAGTTATTATTCACACAGCTCTGATGATGCACCTCAGGCACGGGCTCACAGCTGTTATTATTCACACAGCTCTGATGATGCACCTCAGGCACGGGCTCACAGCTGTTATTATTCACACAGCTCCGATGATGCACCTCAGGCACGGGCTCACAACTGTTATTATTCACACAGCTCTGATGATGCACCTCAGGCACGGGGCTGATGCAGATATTATTCACACAGCTCTGACACTGGGCTGACGCACAGCTCTGATGATACACCTCAGGCACGGGCTGACGCAGTTATTATTCACACAGCTCTGATGATGCACCTCAGGCACGGGCTCACAGCTGTTATTCACACAGCTCTGATGAGGCACGGGCTCACAGCTGTTATTAGTCACACAGCTCTGATGATGCACCTCACGCACGGGCTCACAGCTGTTATTCACACAGCTCTTATGATGCACCTCAGGCACGGGCTCACAGCTGTTATTATTCACACAGCTCTGATGATGCACCTCAGGCACGGGCTCACATCTGTTATTATTCACACAGCTCTGATGATGCACCTTAGACACGGGGCTGAGGCTGTTATTATTCACACAGGTCGTTGATGCACCTCAAGCATTGGAGAGCTGGGGAGGGGTTAGGATGGTTTCAAGCAGTAAGCACCAAGCAAGACACGCAACCTGTTAATACCACGTAAAATATTTTCCAAGAACTTAACGTGCTGGAACTAGTCTGCATAACACCCTATGCTCTTTTCTGAAAAAAGTCAGGACTTGGAATTGTGAATGTCCCACGCTAGATCGGGTAATACTACAGACTCTGTACAGATGAAGCAGCTGTTGGAATGGAAGAGGCCTTACAAAAATAAACACATATAAGCAGCATAGTATGTGCCTACAAACTTAATTCAAGTTTAACAGAATAAATATAATACAATAATAAGTATAACACATGAAGGGGTCTCTGGAAGGAGATTAGCGAGAAACACTTAACAAGCATTTACAATGCAATAGGTCTCGCAGCATTAAAGTTTGAGTTATTGGCATTGTGTATGACAATGCGTTGCATAAATTTTTTAGCAAACTTTGAATTGGTGAGAAGTGAGAGTGTGTGCAAGAGTATGCTGTTGCTCACATCGGTTATTATTCACACAGCTCTGGTGATGCACCTCACGCACGGGGCTGATGCAGTTATTATTCACACAGCTCTGATGATGCACCTCAGGCACGGGCTCACAGCTGTTATTATTCACACAGCTCTGATGATGCACCTCAGGCACGGGCTCACAGCTGTTATTATTCACACAGCTCCGATGATGCACCTCAGGCACGGGCTCACAACTGTTATTATTCACACAGCTCTGATGATGCACCTCAGGCACGGGGCTGATGCAGATATTATTCACACAGCTCTGACACTGGGCTGACGCAGTTATTATTCACACAGCTCTGATGATGCACCTCAGGCACGGGCTCACAGCTGTTATTATTCACACAGCTCTGATGATGCACCTCAGGCACGGGCTCACAGCTGTTATTATTCACACAGCTCTGATGATACACCTCAGGCACGGGCTGACGCAGTTATTATTCACACAGCTCTGATGATGCACCTCAGGCACGGGCTCACAGCTGTTATTCACACAGCTCTGATGAGGCACGGGCTCACAGCTGTTATTAGTCACACAGCTCTGATGATGCACCTCACGCACGGGCTCACAGCTGTTATTCACACAGCTCTTATGATGCACCTCAGGCACGGGCTCACAGCTGTTATTATTCACACAGCTCTGATGATGCACCTCAGGCACGGGCTCACATCTGTTATTATTCACACAGCTCTGATGATGCACCTTAGACACGGGGCTGAGGCTGTTATTATTCACACAGGTCGTTGATGCACCTCAAGCATTGGAGAGCTGGGGAGGGGTTAGGATGGTTTCAAGCAGTAAGCACCAAGCAAGACACGCAACCTGTTAATACCACGTAAAATATTTTCCAAGAACTTAACGTGCTGGAACTAGTCTGCATAACACCCTATGCTCTTTTCTGAAAAAAGTCAGGACTTGGAATTGTGAATGTCCCACGCTAGATCGGGTAATACTACAGACTCTGTACCGAGCCGGGATATTTTAAATATACCAACCAGTCCTCGGGACCTCAAAGCCCCATGCGCAGAAATCCTCCTGCATTTTCTACTAAGTTTTGGCCGTGTAACACGTATGGGAAAGCAGCCAACTTCTAACACGGAACAACAAAGGAAGATCGAGCAAGGGGGATTGCTAGTAGCAGGATCGGCCTCATATGACTTCAGAAGTCAAAGCCAAAAGGCACCCACCCAACAGTAGGCAAACAGCCTCTTGAGGCCCTAGTTCGGCAAAAGCAAATACACACAAGAGTTTAGGAGTAATTCAGTGTGGTGTGTCATTAAAAAAATTAACTTCGGAGTTCTGCTGAGGTAATATAGCGAGCGGGCACTGCATAAATTTGCACGGTAGGAGATACTCACCGCCGACCGAATTATCTACCCATCGTGGGCGCATAGGAAAGACAATTATCTCATGGGCAACACATCCAGTACGGTTATTTATGCTAATAAAACATGTTTTCCAAGAGTCACTGCGGTTTAAGAAAAATATTTTTCTGAGCACTTAGGGAAAAAAAAGTAATAAAAAATAAGTGTTTGGCTTACTGTACGTCAGTTATGTAACGCCAGTAAACAGCTTGGTCACGCTCATCAACAGGGATCAGGTCGGCACAAGTTAGACCACGCGCCAGGCCATCACACTCCCTCATCCATCTAATCCAATATAAGACATTCATCAACAGACATGCAACCATACACACTGATATGTCCACAATCGCACAGCACAGTTTGAGTACTAGAAAAACATACAAACTAGCAATGTCGTGCTAAATAACTAAACGTAAAGAGAAGGTCCGGACTACCGGTTAGAGCTACTTTTGTGAGCAAAAAAGACTGGACATTTCTTTGCGACTTCTAAGAGTTTGGATCATAACATCAAAAGCTACAATTCTCCGTAAACTACCACGATGGTCTTTATGCGCAGCAATGAACTTCATAGGAGGCAACCTGTGTTTATTGATAGACTCTAGCATCAGTTAAACAAGCCGTGAGCGAAACCGAAACCTTCCGTGGGGCGGGACTTCCGTCTTCGGAAGTCCCCGCACGTGCCCACAGAGTGCCACGGAGAGAAGCAGTGCTGGTGACGCGGGGCTCCCATGCCCGAGGGAGAGCCCCGCGGTGGCGGCTGAAGTCCAGAGTCTGAAGTGGCGGTAAGTGGGCCTTACTTGTGGGGGGGAGGGTGGGGGGTGCGCTTGTGTGTGTGTACGCGCTCATGTGTGCGGCGGGGGGCTCTGTATGTGTGTGTGCGTGTGTGTAGGTGCGCTTGTGTGTGTGTCTCTGTGCGGCGGGGGTGGGCGGGGGTCTCTGTATGTGTGCGTGCGTGTGTGTAGGTGCGCTCGTGTGTGTGTCTGCTTCTGCACATGCGTAAGCAAGGGGAGGTGTGGCTGTGTGGTACAGCTTTCCAGGAGAGGAGACAGGAGCTGGCCACAGCGAGCACGTTCACGTGCGCGTGGCCCGCTCAATTCCGAGCGCGCGGCCAGCTCCTGTCCCCTCTCCTGGAAAGCTGAATCCCTAACAATAGGTCTCTGGCGAGACCGCGCTTCGCGCGGTTCAACGCCACAGAACCTAAAAAGGTCTCCTTTCCAAGAGTTGGGAGTGACGTAATGTGGGGCATGGTTTCAAACATGTGAACTATAATCCTGTACTTCACACAACATGCCATCAGACCAGTGTTTGGGTGCCTCTGAGTTTCTTCTTATTGCTTCTAGGTATATCATGTGGCATTGAACATGCACCTAAAACAAACCAGACCTACTCACTTTACCAGTGATTGTTAATAGTGTCAGATAAAAGAGTAACTACAATGATTTTGTGGTCAATAGAAGTTACTAGGGATTGATTCTCACCTTACCTCATTCGTTCGCATTTTCTCCTTTACACCATTTTCAAGTTGTGCCTTATTTCTCCCAGCGTCTTTCTGAAATCCTCCATCTTCATCTCTCACAGGTCACATCCTTCGTTCATCACTCTATTTTTGACTCTTTCTGTATGTACTTCCTTACATCCCCTCCACTTCACCATGCCTTCTTTCATGCTGTGTGCACTCTCTTTCTGTTCACACAGCATTTTCTTTTCTTAGGCATTGTCACTCTTTCAACAGCTGTGCATAGCTCCTTCACACACTTTCAAATACATTAAAAATTACACATATGTGACCTTCTCTCTTTGAGCTCTGCTGAGGTCAGGGTTGAATGAGAAGGTAGTCTAACCATGTTTTCGCCTGTAAAGTTAAGGACATGAAGATCAGCCAGGTAGGGGTCCTATTTCAAAGTCAGTTTTTAATGACCGACAGATCTAAGACGGATCCGTCCCACTTAACATCTCGGTTATGGATTGATTGTCTGAGTTGGCTCTGCTGCTGAAAGTGTGGCTTCCTGCCCATGGAGACACTCACCTATCCTCTTTGCTGAGTTTATAATTACTGACATAGGAGACCGTACTGAAAAAATGGACTACAACCCTCTTTCATCAAGTCACACAGGAAGACATTCAGACTTCTATTAGGCTAGTGCACATGGTCCGTACCCCCACCCAGCGTAAAACCTGAACATTATAGGCGCTTAGTCCAGTGTTATCATACCCTCACTGGGCTAAGAAAACGGCAACGTTTAAAGGATGCGTTTTGCCCTTGATATGAACGGGATGATCTTCATACGGTTGCTATTGGTCCACTTTAAAGAATGGCAGGGGTCTTTGATGTTATTATGCGAGTGTTGTCCGTGCCCCTGCAGTACTCAGTAAAGACCACCATGAATATACTTGCGAAGCCTTATTTCTTAAAATGTCAGCACTTAATATTTGCTTGTATCCCAGTAGGGTTGGTGTCGATTAAAGGCTGGATTGAGTCCCTGCCCTCCTTTCATTGGTGGACTCAATTGATGGACTTCTACAGAATAGAAAGCTCAGGGCCATTCTGATATGTTTTAAATTCATTGATTTCCTCTCAATGTATGGTTTGTCTATTTTCGATTGCCGATTGGTTAGTTATGTTTATAGCGCTAATTAACATGTATATACTGCTTTCTTTTTTATCTTTCAGAGAAAGTCACAAAGGAAAGCAGTGTGTTGGCGCATTACCAGAAGCAAATGTTGGAACATAATGTAGCCCTTGAGAAGTTAAATACAAGTTTTGATGAAGTAAGACATTGCAAATCCCTATACAAACCTTTTTCTAAGTAGAGCTGGGTTGCAACAACAGGTAAGAAGTTGTTTGTTGGGTCTCACCTACAGACAGCTTAGGCTCTCTGTTGGCAGCAGATCTATTGTGTTCAGTATAGACTTAGTGTGAGCTTTGCGTCCTCTTTTTCCCATGATTGCAAGGCTTTCTTGTCTATCTCTGTTACCTGCTCCTGATTCAGATGCTTCCCTCCCTATTCTTGAATCCAGGACCAAAAGAATTTCGGTCTTACAGTGTTCTGATTGGATGATTTTGGACTTCCACTGTTGACACCACTGGGAATTATTTTCTCTCCCTCGCTCCCCTTGTTCTAGTTCTCCCCCCCTCCTTTACCACCTTGCTCTTTTTATTTTCCCATGGCAGCCATATACCCCCACTGCACTCTGTTCACCCAGTTGCAGGCTGCCATATTTTGTAACCATTTCAAGATGGCCAACATGTGCGCGCTTGGTGGTCATCCTGGATATGCCTTCGTTTAAGGTTTATAAAAAAGTATCCCAAGATGTAAGAACTCACTTTAGGTAAGCTTTAGGAACATTGAATAATGCATAGCATTTATAAACATGAGAGATCACATATGATAAACCTTTAAATAACCATCCCAGTGGACCGTAAAGTAGACTAATCCCAGAGAGGAATGGTGAGGACAGCAGAGAGATTATATACAAAACAGTAGAAAATCTGAGATACCACATTAGAGCATTTCTACACCGATGATTTCTCCCTCCAGCTAAATTATCTCCATCCTAAATGTTTGCCAGTGAAAACCTGCATCTTCGTAGGCATACCAGCTCTGCATTAACATCCCATCTCACTCAGTTGCTCAAGAAATGATTCAGCAATGTTGAGTTGTGGGAATGCATTTTTCGTCCCTGATGGGTCACTTTTAATCTGACTTCATGCCTTTGGCTTTTAGTTATTTTCGTACTAAGCAACTAACTTCTTTTCTGTGCTAGGGTGCCTGGATTAAAGCCTGGGAACAGAAGGATACAAGACTTTCCAATTATCAATTTCTTTTGCATTGAAGCTTGTAGGGTATTTCCATGATACTCTGTGGAAGTCAAGATCTCCATTACTGTCCTGCTGATATTCAGCTGTTTCGCAAGGATGGCCTATACACTTACCTACTTTTTTACCTGTCAGTTTTAGGGTGGCCTTCCCCCAAACTTCTTGCCTCACCTTCATTTTGCTAAACCTATTTTTGTTGGCCTTAGGACTCTGTGCACTCTACCATTGCTAACCAGTGCTAAAGTGCTTGAGCTCCCTTCCTTGGCATATTTAATTTACTTATAAGTACCTTGTAGAGTGATATACCACATACACAGGGCCTGTAAATGAAATGGTACCAGTGGGCCTGCAGCACCTATTCATGCACTGAAGCAGCATTGTAAAACATTTACCAGGCCTGCCATTGCAGCCTGAATGAAGTTTTAAAGTTCCATGTCAACTTGGCATTAAAACCTGCTTGCCAAGCCTTAAACTCCCCTTTTATTACATACAAGTCATCCCTAAAGTAGGCCCTAGGTAGCCCATAGGGCAGGCTGCCGTGTAATAAAAAATTTGGACATGTACTCCTGAGTCCTACATGTCCTGGTAGTAAAAATTCCTAAATACATTTTTCGCGACTATGAGGCCTACCCTTCCCGTAGGATAACCATTAATACAATGGGGTGACCCAATTGGTCCTGGACCTGGGTAACATACAATATAAATAAACAATGGTCCGTGGACAATTTCTTCTCAATACCACAATTAGTTAGTACTTAGTTACCAAGTAAGCATTTTTTGAGTATCAAAGTCTATTCCAAATCAATGAATGCACCAATCCAAAATAAGCAACAGCATACATATAAATCAAGGGCAATTTATTCATTCATTGCCTCTAGAAATTGCAATTGACTGACAATACATAGGAGTCATAATAGTTGCCCACAAGAGGAGCGTGCAAAAATAAAAAGGAGTGAATTAAGTGGTGTTGAGTGATGAAGAAAAGAAAAGAATTTCAAGGAGTAATGACATGAAAGTAATTTCATAAACATTTTAGACAAGACAGTGCGGATCTGCAATTATCCGTCCTGCTCAACCTGGCCATGAATACAATTTATTCTATAATGTTCATAGTTTTTCAAAAAAAGCACAATTTATGTGTTTAAGGATGATGTTGCACATGAACATAAAGCAGAGAACATGTAGGTCCAGGTTTTTTATTAAGGGCGTTGACGTTTCAACTCGACTTAGGGCCTAACGGTAATTTATGCCTGGGCCATGCAAGTCTTCTTCAGGACTATAAAACAAAGGGCAACCAAATCTTTGTAGAGGACCCTATGAGGGAAGAGAATAGATATATGTGTATAAGCTGTTGCACTAAAAATCAATAATGAGGGTTTTGTGGGCTCCATGGAAGGGCCCTAAATGCTTACCCTCAAGAAGGAGGTGGTACATATATTATGAATCCTTGTTCCCATCAATGATATTGCCTCCTACAAAACAATAATAGTAATGTAGTCTTATTCAAAAAACCGGGTACTAAGTTAAAGCTTTTGGTAACATATTTCAAAATTGAAATGGCAGTACCTTGCCTTCATCATGGTGATCATACTCATAGGATTTTTGGTGACTAGAAGTCCTCAGTCCTTTCTAGTAGATAGTGTCTAAAAATTAATCAATAAAAACCTTTTATGTATCAACATTTATTAACCGAGACACTAGACCGGCAATGTGGGACAGTATCGTTACCTGATTAAATTAATGGCGTGGTTAGCAGGGGTTTCTCACATCCAAAAATGGTGGCGTTTTAAGATTTAATAACGCGGTGATCCTATCAGTATCAGGCCACTGCGAGGGAAATAAGGATAGCATTTGGGATTCCTTATTACAGCTAATCTCTGTAATTTGCAGTGGAAGCTGGTGACTGTGATGTTTGGTGTCTTTTGAATTTTATTGATAAGCCATCTTTAATGGTGAAGTCAGGTTTTTTATTCCAATTTTGAAAATGCCACTTTAAAAAAAAAATCTTTATCATTTTCTGACACATACCCAGTCTGGTTTAATAATTCACTGCAATTACATATCAATCACTATAAATATATCTGCATAATGACCTCGTGCACAATTACAGACAAGGAATGAAAGCAGTTAGTTATGGAATATATACATTTCTGATTACATTATGGTATTTCTCTCCCATCTAGCCATGCCACAAACAGCCATGTCTACGACCATAGAGCATGTAAAGTAGAGCACCAATGCTCTACTTTACACACTCTATTCAACCCACCCCGGTCAGGACGATCCCTGTTTGTCGAGGTGTGGGAGAGGGTGAATCTAAGCTCAGTAGACATTCTTTTAGCAGCCCCCATATGTCTTTGGGCCGGGAGGTAGGTGGCAGCAATGTGGCATGGAGCTCACAATTTGTGTTACAAAAAGTAGGCCAAGATCGCCAGGCAATAATCGTAGGGGGGAAGTCGCCTGCCCCATTTAAGAGCAATCTCTTGTTTAGCCAGTAATAGCACCAGCGCAATAAATTTAGGTAGGTTCTTTGGCATGTTGCGTACATAGCCCAGCAGAGTGATCTCAGGCGTGGGGTCTATCTGTAAATGGGACATCTGGGAAATTAACCTGAATATAGCCCTCCAAAAGTTCCCAATCATAGGACAATTCCACGTCAAGCGGGAAAAATCAGCATGCAGGCTGACACATTTTAGGCAACTGTGAGGGCGAGTGGGATCGATGGTTTGTAGCTTCGCAGGCGTCCTATAAGACTCCATAAATATTTAAAGTGTATCAACTTATGCCTGCTGTTGAGGGAAACTTCTCTAGTCTGGGTGCAGCAGAAGGCCCATTGATAGTCCAAAATGGGGTGTCCTAAATCACGCTCTTATGCCTCCCGAATCTTTGTGTCGTGGCATGGAACAAGGGCCACCCTGGCCTTATTCAGTTTTGAGATTAACTGGTCCCCACTTACGCTGGATATTAAAAGCGTCACAGGAGTGAAGGACACTGGTTCAAGTGGATATTCCAGTACTTTGGCGCGGAGCGTTCCAAGGACTCTACTGAACACGAATTGGTCCATAAAGGACGATCCACTAAACTTTCCCCCCTCAGTGCTGGTGGATACATTTTCCTCTGGGAACAAGTCTCCAAACTTAGTCATAGAGTTGCACCATAATATGTGCAGGACTAATTTTTCCTCTGTGATGGGGAGCCATGGATTGTTCGCAATGGGAATTTCCGAGGAGTAAGGGGCAGTGGCCCAGTAACTCACGAAAGTTTACTCCATGCCCAACTCGTTGATACTGTCTGAATAACACGGGGTCCTGTTGGAATCCTTGAGGTAAGATAGCATGTAGGGGGGTCGGGAGCGCAAGATCAGCTTCTGGGCTACCGTTGGGAATACAAGCATCTGAGTGATACCATGAGTGAGCAAAGTTGCCTTGTGAAACTAGGTAATAAAGTCTAAAATTAGGTACGCCCAACCCTCCCCTCTCATATGGTAGCGTCATGGTATCCCAGCATATTCTCGGTCTCTTGCCGCCCCATGCAAGCCTGATGAGATGCGATCTGAGGGTGTAAAAAAAGGTTCGAGGCATGTGGGCTGCTGAATTCATATCTGTGCATAGATCGCCGCCTAGTGTTGGGTCCGGATGATTGCACATTGTTGTCCTGGAAGAGTCTTCGAAGTATCACGAGATAGGTGGCTCCTCCCCTGGACTACAGTGCGCATGGGCATCGCCTCCATCCCCAGATTGTTTTTTTCCGCCATTGGGTTCGGATGTGTTTCGGTTCCCTCTGTCGGGACCGATAGTTTGTTTACGTTTCTACTTGAGACCAAAAGGTCTTTAGGCTGGGCGTCGGTATTGTTTTCGTTCGGGTTTGTCTTCCTTCTCAGCTCCGAACGCTTCCTGCCCCTCCGCGTGCTGTCGGCGCGGACGGGCCTACTCGACGCTCCAAGTTACTGAACATGGAACGGACTCCGTTCAAGAGGTGCCCGGTGTGCACCTCCAAGTATTCACACCTCGACGTGCACCCTGTGTGCAACAAGTGTTTATCACCGGACCATGACGAGGCCAGATGTATGGCCTGCTCAAAGTTCCGGTGCAAGAAGACCCTAAAGCATCGTCGGGCCGCTCGACTCCAGGCCCAGTTGTCGGCACCCCCTGCGCCCCCGCCGGACAACATCTTTGAAGAATTTGAAGAAGACGAAAATGTCTTTCAGGTTTCGGACTCTAGCCCTGCGTCGGAGGGAGATGACTACGACGCGGGAGATGAGGAGTTTGATGAAGCCGGCGACGAGGTAGGGGACGACGATGGGGCCATTGCCACCGTGGGGGATAGCTCGGAGGAGGAGCACCCCCAAACTGACTCAGGGGTCAATCCCCAACATACGGCCATGGTCGAGGGATCGCCTTCGGGCCTTACCCAAGACCTTGCTAATAGTCCAACTGCCCCGCCTCTCGGCCCGGCCACGGACATTTCTGAAGCGCCACTCCCGTTGAAGAAAACGAAAGTGAAGCCATCGGGATCCACACCATCGGTTTCGAAACCGAAAGTGAAAGCTCCACTGGTGGGACAGAAGGCTCTAGAGGCGTCAACACCTAAGAAAGTCAAGATGGCCGACTTGAAGAGCCACGCCAAGATGGCCGACCCCAAGGCCTCTGGGTCGACGCCGAAGGCAAAGGCGGCCGACGCGGCTGCGTCGGCGCCGAAGATGGTCGAGGTCGACGACCCGAAAAAGGCTCCAAAGAAGCGTCAAGGCGATTCCAAAGCTCCGGCTGCGCCGGCTCCGGCCGTCGGGGCAAAGGATGGCAAGGTGTCGGCTCCAAAGACGCTGCCCCCGGCAGACTCGACTCCCGACTCGGGGAAATCGCTCGAGACGGTCAAGCCCTCTTCAACCTTGACGAAGAAGGTCGCTGAGTCCCTGCAACGGATTCGGAAGGACGCTATGGTTCCCGATCCGGAGGGCCTGAAGCCAAAGACCGCATCGAAGCCGGCAAAGGTGCAAACGCCTATTCGCTACACCCTGCCGCCAAAGTCGACGCCGAAAGCCTTCGCTCCGAAGCAGGGGGCGGACGTGCCCTCGAAGGAGATGTCGACGTCCAAAGCGTCGTTGGTGGTGTCGAAGCTTCGGCTCCAGCCACTCGCGGAGGAAGAGCGCCGAGAGGTCATCATCAACGCCAATACTGGGAAATTGTCCCTCCTCAAACGGAAAATCACCACGGAGCCGGTGCTAGAACATTTTCGGATTCCTCTTAAGAACAAGAAGGACTCGACGGGCGCTTTGGCCCCTATGGAGCCTTCGTCTCCCAAACATGTGGAACGTTCTCCAACGCGTTCTAACGCGGGGGAAGGTGACGATGAAGAGGAGGTCGAGTACAACTATCCGGCGTACTCGGATCCGGAGGAGGAACATGAACCTTGGTCGGCCGGAGCCGACCCAGACGACCCGCAATCGGGTCAGGAACCGCAGCTCTTTGCGGCAAAGACCTCATCGACGGAGGACTCTGCAGCCTTCAACGCCTTGATTGAGAGGGCCGCAGCTAACCATGATGTCGAGCTCCACTCAGATCCTGTGGATGTGGACTTTTTGTTTGACGCTTTCTCAGTGGCCGAGAAGTCAGTCAAGACATTGCCAATGCTCAAAGGAGTGCTAAATCACGCGCCGGAGGTCTTCGAGGAGCCCACTCGGGCGCGTGTCATCAATCCTCGAATTGATAAAAAGTATAAGGCAGCGCCCTCGGATCCAACATATATCAAGGGACACTTGCCACTGGACTCTTTGGTTGTATCCAACGCTCGGAAGAGGGCGAATTCACAGACAACTGGTGACGCTCCTCCCCCAGACAAAGAGTCGAAAATATTCGAGGCCTCAGGGAAAAGGATTGCTGCGCAGGCAGCTAACATCTGGCGTATTTCAAACACGCAGGCCCTACTTGCACGCTACGATAGGGCTCACTATGACACCCTAGAGACACTGTTGCAGCACTTACCTGACCAGTACAAGGAGGCTGGGGAGATGTTAATTCAGGAGGGCAAGCTAATCACTAACGCTTCCATCAAATGTGCGCTAGATGTGGCTGACACTGCCTCCAGGGCAATCAACACTAGTGTGTTGCTGAGAAGACATGCATGGCTTCGAATATCAGGCTTTAAACCAGATATACAAACAACCATACTCAACCAAACAGTTAATCCTGACCACCTGTTTGGCCCCGAGGTGGATGCGACACTGGAAAAAATGAAAAAAGACACAGACACTGCCAAGTCTATGGGGGCCCTCCAATCTCAGCAGTTTCGGGGTGTTCCTTTCGCCGCTCCAATTCCAGAGGCACCTCAAGGGGTCAAGCATCGCAATCCACACAGTACTATAAGGGCAATACCCAGACCTCATACACCAACAAGGGTAGAGGTGGCTACAGAGGCAACAACGTCAAGGGCAGGGGACGTGGAAACAATAGCTCCAGGTCCACCACCGCCAACAAGCAGTGACGTCTTGTCACTGCTCCCCGACCACACAACACCGGTCGGGGGGAGACTCCAGCAGTTCCTGCCCGCGTGGAAATCCATCACCACGGACAGGTGGGTGAGATCTCTTATCCAGTACGGTTACTGTCTGGAACTTACTTCCACTCCACCAAACATACCTCCAAGAAGCCGTCCTATGTCCGGCGAGCACTTGCACTTGTTGCAGCAGGAGGTCACAGTCATGCTGCAAAAAGGGGCAATAGAGCTCGTTCCACTGCAAGAAAGGGGAACAGGGGTTTACTCCCTGTATTTTCTAATCCCCAAAAAGGACGGATCCCTCAGGCCCATCCTGGACCTCAGGCCCCTCAACTGGTATATTCTCTCGGAGCACTTCCATATGCTCACGTTACAGCAGGTGCTCCCTCTGCTTCAACAGGGGGACTTCCTGGCTACACTGGACCTAAAGGATGCATACTTTCATATCCCCCTGCATCCTTCCCACAGGAAGTATCTCAGATTCACAATCCAAGACCAGCACTACCAGTTCAGGGTTCTGCCGTTCGGGGTCACCACAGCGCCAAGAGCCTTTACGAAGTGCCTGGCGACTGTGGCGGCGCATCTGCGACGCCAAAACGTCCACGTCTATCCTTATCTGGACGACTGGCTCATTCAGGCAAGAACAGAACAGCAGTGCGCAGACCACGTGTCACGCACTATTCATCTCCTGCACGATCTGGGATTCTCGCGGAACTATCCAAAATCCCATCTCCAGGCCGCCCATGTACGGCAGTATCTGGGCGCGACGATAAACACACTGGCAGCCACTGCGCAGCCAAACTCAGTGAGAATCGCCAGCATCCACACGCTGATCCAACGATTCAGACCTCAGCACTCGCTTCCAGCGAAGGTGTTCATGCAGTTGATAGGCATGATGGCCTCCTGCATCTCCATCGTCCCGCACGCGAGACTACATATGCGTCCGCTTCAGGAGTGCTTGGCACGTCAGTGGACTCAGGCTCATGGGCAACTGACAGACCTAGTGTTGGTGAGCGGTCGGGCGTACAACTCTCTGCATTGGTGGAATCCACAAAACCTTTGCAAGGGCCGACCGTTCCAGGAGCCTGTACCACAGATTATCCTAACAACGGACGCTTCTCTCCAGGGATGGGGAGCGCATGTACTCCATTACACGGTGCAGGGACTATGGACACTACAGCAGAGGAAGATGCACATCAACGTTCTGGAACTGATGGCAATCTTCATGGCTTTAAAGGCATTCAAAGTACATCTGTGCAACAAGGTCGTGTTGATCCGGACGGACAACATGACGGCCATGTACTACATTCAGAAGCAGGGAGGAACACACTCTCCGCAGCTGTCTCATCTGGCTCAGAGCATGTGGAAGTGGGCCATTCAGAGGAACATCTTCCTCATGGCGGAGCATCTCCCGGGCAAAGACAACCAGATGGCGGACCTGCTCAGCAGGCACAGCCACCAAATGCACGAGTGGGAGATACATCCATCAGTACTCCAACCGTACTTCCAAAGGTGGGGTCATCCAGAGATAGACCTGTTCGCCACAAAGGAGAACGCAAAATGCCAAAGCTTCGCCGCCAGGTTCCTACACCCGCAATCGCAGGGCAATGCGATGTGGATGAACTGGTCAGGCAGATTTGCGTACGCTTTTCCCCCAGCACCTCTGATACCGCTGGTGGCACGCAAACTCAGGCAGCACTCGATGACTCTCATCCTGGTTGCTCCAACGTGGGCTCGCCAACCATGGTACACCACGTTTCTGGAACTCTCCGTGGTACCGCATCAAAGGCTTCATCTCACCCCCAGCCTTCTGACGCAGAGCCATGGCGACATTCAGCACCCAGATCCGCAACAGCTCAACCTGGCGATCTGGCTCCTGAAGTCCTAGAGTTTGGCTACCTCAATCTTCCCCCCTGATTGTATGGACATCATTCGGGAGGCAAGGAAGCCCACTACTCGAGCTTGTTACGCGGCCAAGTGGAAGCGTTTTGTCATGTACTGTGTAAACCACGATATTGACCCACTGGACGCTTCCATTCAGAACATTATTTGCTACCTGTTCCACCTGTACCAATGCAATTTGGCGTACTCTTCCATCCGCATTCATTTGTCTGCGATGGCAGCATACCTTCAGAATAGGCAACACCTATCCCTTTTTAAGGTCCCTGCTATCAAGGCTTTTCTGGAAGGACTCAAAAGAGTCATTCCACCGCGGACACCACCAGCTCCAGAATGGAACCTCAATGTGGTTCTTACAAGGCTGATGGGTCCTCCCTTTAAGCCACTGCACTCTTGTGAGCTTCAGTTTCTGACTTGGAAGGTTGCTTTCTTAGTAGCAATTACAACGCTACGGAGGGTTAGCGAGTTGCAGGCGCTCACCATCCAGGAACCTTTCTTCCAAGTACACGCTAACAGGGTGGTGCTCCGCACTAACCCTAAATTCTTGCCCAAGGTTGTATCTCAGTTCCACATGAACCAAACAATTGAGTTACCAGTGTTTTTTCAAAACCCAGAGTCACTGGCGGAGCGGATGCTCCACACCCTTGATGTTAAAAGAGCCTTGATGTACTACGTTGACAGGACTAAAGATTTTCGTAAGACCAAGCAACTCTTTGTTGCTTTTGCCTCACACCACAAGGGAAATGCTATCTCCAAAGCTGGGATCGCTAGGTGGATAGTGAAATGCATTCAGATCTGTTACGCTAAAGCTAAACGCACTCTCACAATTCCACCGAGAGCCCACTCCACCAGAAAGATGGGGGCCTCTATGGCTTTCCTAGGTAACATTCCCTTAGAAGATATTTGTAGGGCAGCCACATGGTCTACCACACATACTTTCACTAAACATTACTGTGTAGATGTGCACTCTAAACAGCAGGCAGCTGTTGGCCAGGCTGTTCTCAAAACGTTTTTTCAAACTGCTGCAGCTGGCACGGGCGGCCGCCGCTAATGGAGGGACTGCTATATATTCTATGCACAGATATGAATTCAGCAGCCCACATGCCTCGAACTGCAAATGCTACTTACCAGTATGCATCTGTTCTTGGCATGTAGGGCTGCTGACATTCATATCGCCCGCCCTCCTCCCCGGCGCCTGTAGCAGCTGCAGTATTTCTTTACACATGTTTTCATACTCTTAGCATAGGGCATCACTCACATATTTCACTCCATCTCTGCCAATGGCTAAAAACAATCTGGGGATGGAGGCGATGCCCATGCGCACTGTAGTCCAGGGGAGGAGCCACCTATCTCGTGATACTTCGAAGACTCTTCCAGGACAACAATGTGCAATCATCCGGACCCAACACTAGGCGGCGATCTATGCACAGATATGAATGTCAGCAGCCCTACATGCCAAGAACAGATGCATACTGGTAAGTAGCATTTGCACTATCTGGAAGCGGGATAGGGATATTATGAAATAAGTATAAGAATTTTAGGAGCACAATCATCTTCATTAGTGCGATTCTGCCTGTCAGTGATATCAGGAGTCTCAACCAACACTCAATCTGCATTTCTAGGTTATGTAAAGCAGGCCCGTAATTCCTCCGGACAATCTGCTCATTTTCCCGGGGAATCTAGATTCCTAAATATCTGACCGATTCGTCACACCATGTCAACTGGAATTCACACTCATCTTGCGGTGCCAGTCGTCAGAGGAAGGATTTCGAACTTGCCCCAATTTATACCCAGTCCTGAGTAGCTCCAGAACCGGATTATCTCTCTGATGAGTGGTTCCAAATTTACCTGGGGGCAGCAAACATATAATACAATATCATCCGCGTAAAATGAGATCAGGAGCGGGCCTGCGTTAAACTGTATGCCTCTGTGAAGATGTTTTTCCTGGAAGTGCCTAACCAGAGGATCAAGGGCCAATATGAAAAGCAGCAGGACAGTGGACACCTCTGTCTAGTTCCACGTGTGAGAGCGAACGAGGGGGACAATGTGCCATTTAAACAGAGTTTTGCGGCGTAAAGCAGAGCAGTGAGATCGATGAAACCCTTGGGGATACCCAATTTTCTGATCACTGCCAATATAAAAGGCCACCCCAAGGAGTCTAATGCCTTTTCCTTGTCCAACCAGACCACCGCTGCTGGCACCTCAGGTGCAATCCTGTGCAACGCTGCAAACAATGTACGCAGATTCAGTGCTGTAGATCTATGGGGAATAAATCCCGATTGAGCTGGGGATATGATACGATCCAGGAGCAACGCCAGTCTAAGCGCAATCATTTTAGCAAGGATTTTAAAGTCCAAATTTAAGAGCAATAGTGACCGATAAGATCCACTGCTCATTGGATCATTACCCGGCTTGGAAAGGAGGAAAATTATCGCTTCGAGGAGCGTTGAAGGCTGTGTTTTTTTTCTAGGGTTTCATTGTACAACTCCAGGAGATACAGGGCGAGTATGTCCTAGTAATTTTTATAAAATATGCCTGTGAAGCCATCGAGGCCAGGGGCGGTAGAGCCATTCAAGGCCTCTATGGCGCTAACGATTTCTTCCTTGGAGAATGGCTCAGCTAAAAATTGCTGCATTAAGTCTTCTAACCATACCATTGCTATCTCGTCCAGGTATTCCCTGCGATCATCGTTTTTGTGCCTGTAGAATATAAGTTAGAGTAGTACTTTAGGAATTCATCTCTGATCTTGGGAGTGTCAGTGTGTATGTGTCCGCTCTCAGAACGGATGGAAATAATGTAGGCTTTCCCTATGCAAGGCTTCAGAAGTTGTGCCAGCGTGCGACCCAGTCTGTTGCCTTTGGCATCATGCCTGGCAGTGGCATACTTCCCAAGAAAGTTAGTTTCACTTTCGGCTGCCTCCCTGAACTCGGTCAGCAACACCAAACGGCTGCCAAGCCCGGAAGGATCAGGGTTCCTGATCTTCTCAGCATCAATCGCACTCAGTTGTTGCTTTATGCGAGAAATAGTGCCTCTCAATGCCTTCAATATCCTGGAGAGTTTGGCGATGCACTCCCCTCTTATGTAGGAAATGTCACTTTTAGAAAATTGGTATTTTTTTCTGTACTTAGCCCTTTTGTGCCTGTAGCGTGTCTTGGGTCACATGTCTGGATGTAGCTGACAGACTGTGTGAATTCATTCTAGACAGCCACACAATAGCGGGATTATGTGTGCCTGTGTAAGGATTCCTGCCACAGCTCAACTTTCTTGACTATCACAATATACTGGCATGACTAATATCATTCCTCACAACACTCATGAATGAACAAACATCTTGTACCCTGACTTTTGCGCATATTGCATGCTGTTGGTAATAGCTAGCTGCAGGCGGTGTTCCCGGTTTATTTGAAAAGGTTAATAGCTTTTACAAATGTTTTACCATGCATATGCAAGGTCAGATGTCAGGAACCATAGAATCATCCAGAAAATCCACCAGAATAAGCATCAAGCAACCAATATAGATGACCTCCACGTGAACCTTCTGGAGGACAGTCCTCGGAAAATGTATTCCCTTACACCTGTTTCTTGCTATAAGCAATTAGAACGTGACCTTTGTGAACATTATAAAACACCTTCTAGAAGACAGCCACATCAAATTAATCATCTGCACCTGTTCCTTGCTACAAGCAATTAGAACGCAATCTTTGTGAACATTGCAAATCACCTTCTAGAAGACAGCCTCATTAAGGTAATTATCTGCACGTGTTACAAACACATAGAATGTGACCTTTATGAACGTTCTAAAGCAGTACTCTCCTTCGCTTAGCCTCTTCGCCTGCCACTTACCTGTCTTCCGGCTTCTACGAATCTGTCTTGCAAGCTCCCTTGATCCTTCAGCTTCAACCTCACTGCAAAGAATGTCCTGCATTAGTCTACCACCTGGATGGTAAAAATGGAACAAGAAGAAAAGGAGAGACGCATTAACAGACTTGTTTTTACTAAGCTCTGACGTCAGTCCCAACATCGTACTGCAAACAAAGGTAACCAGCGTATTTGTTCATCTTGTACATACTGTTGGCAGGGCTTTGCTAGAGAGGACTTAGGTGAAGCTAACCCTGTCCAAATGTTCTTCTGGGTTTGAGGCTGAAATCATACACTCTACAGTTTCGAAGACTTTGAAATCATCTGGGACCCAGGTAGGTGGCTTATGACAGCCTGACTGTAACATCTACTGGCAAGATGTGGGAGAAGCTCAGCACAGCCCCACTTAACTCTGTGCTCAGCCTTCACACAGAGGGCCTAATAACCCTGCATTGTCACTTCAGGCAGCTTGTAGCCAGGGCAGGGGAGTCAGGAAATACTATGCACTTCAGAGCCACTGTCTATAAGCTTTTCCCACCTTCCAGAACCAGGGCATCAGGGTATAAAAGTTGGACCTCAGAAACCAACCTCTCAGTACACTTCTGAACCTGTGGATACTCGGCCAGGAAGAACAACTACTGTGCTGATACAAGGACTCGTCATCAAACAAGAGGGAGTGTGATCTATTGATCGAACAGGCACCAATTACCACCTCAAGGGGGAGGTGGAAGGTCCAGTTCCAGCGTGTGCCCGTGTGCAGAGTACTCAAACATCAAGCGGGGGTTGCTGAACTGTTCCTAGTAAAAAAGGAGGAGACTGGCTGTGCCGAAGGTGTACGTTAACACCCCTGGGCATCCATTAAGTTGGACATGTTTGCCTCACACACCCCGAGGGATGTCATGCTTCATCATCGGCGGTTGCTCCTCGTCGGGGAGGCGGTGCAATCCCCGACGGGCTCACCTCAAAGAGGGGCTCTTTGGCGGAGATCTTTTTGTCCAGCTGCCTGTTGATGAAGTGCGGGTATGTGGGCCAGGGCAATAGTATCCTGAAATGGAAGGTGAGGTTTAAAATATAGTAGAGGGTCCCTGAAAAGACTTTATTCTGGAGGTCCTCCTACTATCATTAAAAGGTGTAGTTTAGCTTGTTGGGTCACGGAGAGTTACGTGCCGTGTTTCAAACTAGACTAATGTGAAGGTCGGTCAACATGTTTCTCGCTAGGGGATTTCCCGCGATTCGTCAGGACCTGGTGAGAATGTGGGTGGGGGTTTAAAACAGGGACATGCTAGTGTCATGAACCTCGTGTGCTTTACCTCAGGGGAAATCCTGTGCCTGAAGTATGGAGACAAAAGGAGACATTAGAGCAGGTATCATGTTAAATATCAACAATTGTCTTTGGTATCAGCCAATCTAGCATCTCAGTGCAGTGAAGTGGAAGTGGTGTGTGTTGTTTCACACATACGAACATGCCTGTGATGTATAATGAGTGTGTGGTGTAGTGAACACTCATATACCTATGTCCGTGGTGGGTGCGTTGTGATTAAAAACAGTAGTTAAAACCAGTAGATAAAAACGCAACTGCTATCTCAGGGAGAGAACTCGAATCAAGAGGTGGCAAATCATGGCGTGGTTAATTACAAACTCACCTAAAGGTCTTGGACTAATAGCCACCTGAGTTGTCGGCGGGTCGGTACAACAGAAGTTGCCTAAAGTTCAGGCTAAGGAAAGAGACCTAAAGTTATGGAAGTTCTTGGTGTCTTTTCCTCCGTATAGGGCACCTATGGAGTTGTTAGATCTTACCTCAAGTTATCCGTGTCCGTGCTGAGTCACCTACCCTTCACCGCCGAGCTCGAATAGGTAATGAACTAGCGGGGCGTGGGCTATTTATAGGTAGACTCGTCATCAGGTAGCGTCAGTTAACGCCCTCAGTGCGGGTCACGTGATAACCAAGGTAATGCCGGCCATGATGGAGTGGTGTAGTTAGTGTTTGACCTGACGTGGGTTGACACAGTGACAAGGGGTTGGATGTTTACAGGGAATGCCAGGGAATGTCTTCATTCAGACCTTGTCTATCTGTGGAGAGGCGGTGTACCCACCTTTGTTCTTTGCGGAACAGGGCATTTTTTGGGCAATTTGGACTTGCCTCAAGAATCACCCACCGTATGCAATCGGCGCTGTGTTGTTTCTCAAGATAGTGTTTGCACATCTTCGTGTGCGATTTCTTGCACCGGAAATTACTGCGGTGTTCAGTGATCCTTGTCTTAATTGTACGTGTGGTCATCCCAATGTATTTGAGACCACATGGGCAAGTCAGCATATAGATGCAATGAGTGGTGTTGCAGTTCGTGTGGCCCTGTATGACCCATTTAAAGGTGTCGGTGAGCTGTAATGTTTTCTGGGGGGTAGTGTATATGCAAACCCCACAGTTACCGCATGGGTAGTGACCGGTAACCGGTGGCAGGTTCCATAGTGTCTGTTGGGAACCTTTTTTGGTGGTCTTAGGTCGAGTGTGGATCAATATGTCCTTCACATTTTGTGACCTTTTGAAAGCAAACCTCGGTGCCCGTTCGATCAATAGATCACACTCCCTCTTGTTTGATGACGACTCATGCACGGTGAAAACCGTGGGAGCTCTGTAACGGTGGGTGAGATTGTTCATATCCCCCAACCTGTGATTAACCGATTGGCGAATCACATACTTTACCCTTTTTGGGTAACTAACCTCTTTCTTTCTTTGATTCTCTTCACCGGCTCCACCTGACTAGTACACAATGGAAGGTCAGGGGCTTAGCTTTGGTGAAGAAGTCGCAGCTGCTATTATGAGAGCTCCATCATTGTTTGGCATAGACGTTGAAACTGCTTCAGGAAGTAACACCACTGAATGGCAAACTTTATCAGACTTAAAACGAGAATGGATTAGGATCACAATACATGGAGCAATGATGGCACAATATTTTAAAGCCAAAATTGCCCCGAATGGCCTAATAGTGAAGAACTTCCCAAGGATATTCTGGGAAGATGGGCAATTCAAGATCGAGTGGTCTCAAGTAGCATGGAAATGCACTCATGATCTCCTGATCCTTATCGTCAACACTGCCAAAAGACTAGCAGACGCACTACTAGTCCGCATTCAGGAAGCTGAGGCAGCATTGAAGACCACAGCCCAGAATACGGGCTTCAAAACAAAACTAGCCGAACTGAATAAAGAAATGGCAGAGCACAAGGAGTACTTAATGAATCAAAAAGTAGCTAAGCTCCAAAAGGATATCAAAAGATTTTCCAAGGAGAAAGTCTACCCGTACCTGAAGGACGATTACGTACCGCCAGGAACAAACTACAACTCAGACTCCAGCACGACTTCGTCCAGACGAGGTTCCAACAGCGGCTCTGAGAGCAGTGACGATAATGACACAACTAATATCCCACCCAGGGCCAAAAGAGGTAGAGGGCGAGGACAACAAAACCTCCATAACTACCCAAACTTTCCCCACCAAGGGCAACCAATGGGTCCCCCGTTTTGGCAATATCCTCAATTTCAGCCATTCCAGCCACCATTTGCGCCACAATACCCACCTTTCTTTGCGCCCCAAGGATCATCAGGCCCCCTTTTTTAGGCAGAGGTTGGGGCAGAGGGCGCGGGCGAAAGTGAGGCAACGCCTCCGAGAAGAAAGTGCAGTGGGAGGACACACGCCCCCACGGAATGGACACCCGGAGCACGAACAGGTCAGGGCCAAAATGAGCCTCGTGGTCAATCTCTCGGATCGCATTCTGACCAAGAATGAGGAACAAGTTCTCCAAAGAGGACTGGGCTTTGTCCCTACACCAAGGATCGACTTGTTCAATCAAACCAGGGAGATACAATCTTTCTTCAGAAAGGTCAGGCTTAAGACTTTTTTTGAAGGCAAAGCCCCAGAACCAGCACAAGACTCAAGATTGCACAACCCTTCGACATTCACACCCCACAATGGGATGGTCCCTAATGAGGTCCTGACCTTTGAACAGGCGGTACTGAAAGACATTGAGACTTTGGATAGGTAAACAAACCATTCTAATATCTCCCGTAAAGACATGGAGGTGCTTAAAACATTGGCAGACGACCCACTCATCACTATAAAACAGGCTGACAAAGGCGGGGCCACTGTTCTAATGAACACTAAAGACTACGAACTTGAATGTCTAAGGCAACTCAATGATGGTCGGTACTACACCCCCATTCCTTGTGACCCGACCCCACGCCTGCAAACAACTATCACAGGCTTGGTGGAAACTGCTGAATGTGAGCGTTGGATAAGCAAAAAGGAGGCAGAATTTCTAAACCAAAAAAATCCTAGGGTTCCCTACTTCTACACACTTCCGAAAATTCATAAGGGGACAAGACCAGTCCCAGGGAGACCTATAGTTTCTGGTATCGACTCGGTATTAGAACCTCTGTCCAAATTTTGCGACCATTTCCTCCAGCCCTTGGTTAAACGCATCCCTTCTTACATTCAGGACACTGCCGACACCTTACGGCACCTTAACTCAGTCGAGAATGCATGCCAAATTGACCTTTTGATTACCCTAGATGTTGAAGCCTTTTATACCAACATCCCACAAAGCGCCACACTAGAGGTAATCGAGTCACGCCTGAGGATGGAGGATTGGGATTCTAACACTCCGCCCTCATTCATTATGGAATGCGCTACACTGGCACTCACTGAAAACTTCTTTGAGTTTAAGGGGCAATTCTTCCATCAGACCCAAGGAACCTCGATGGGCAGCACTTTTGCCCCGTCGGTGGCATGTCTGTATATGGCCGACTTCGAGGACAGATTCATCCACCACCAATCCAACCCATTTTTAGCCAATATCACAATGTGGAAGCGCTTCATTGACGATATCCTCATCCTATGGTCGGGTCGTCCTAACTCACATGAGGCCTTCTTCGTATGGGTTAACTCACTGAACCCATATCTCCGGTTCACCATGTCCTCCTCGCCCAAAGAGATTGCTTTTCTCGACCTAACAGTACAACTGGTAGATGGTAGACTCCAGACAACAATGTTTAGGAAACCAACAGACCGAAATAGTCTCCTACATTTTGAGAGCCACCATCCCAAAGCCTTACGGTCCAATTTACCATTTGGACAATTCCTCCGGATCAGACGGAATTGTAGTAACATTGCAGACTACAAAAAGGAATCCACCATCTTATCAAGAAACCTACTAGACAGAGGCTATCCCAAAGGAGAGGTTATGAAAGCAAAAAAACGGGCAAGGAATAATAACAGAGAGGCACTCCTGGAGAGACGGGAAAAACTACCCATCGAAAACCAACCGATCACCTGTGTGACGACATTCACCCCACTATCAACCAAGATCAAAAACACAATTAAACGCCACTGGGGAATCCTTAACACAGGTGATTTGACTTTTGAACAACCGAGGTTTGCTTTCAAAAGGTCACAAAATGTGAAGGACATATTGATCCACACTCGACCTAAGACCACCAAAAAAAGTTCCCAACAGACACTATGGAACCTGCCACCGGTTACCGGTCACTACCCATGCGGTAACTGTGGGGTTTGCAAATACACTACCCCCCAGAAAACATTACAGCTCACCGACACCTTTAAATGGGTCATACAGGGCCACACGAACTGCAACACCACTCATTGCATCTATATGCTGACTTGCCCATGTGGTCTCAAATACATTGGGATGACCACACGTACAATTAAGACAAGGATCACTGAACACCGCAGTAATTTCCGGTGCAAGAAATCGCACACGAAGATGTGCAAACACTATCTTGAAAAACAACACCGCGCCGACTGCATACAGTGGGTGATTCTTGAGGCAAGTCCAAATTGCCCAAAAAATGCCCTGTTCCGCAAAGAACAAAGGTGGGTACACCGCCTCTCCACAGATAGACAAGGTCTGAATGAAGACATTCCCTGGCATTCCCTGTAAACATCCAACCCCTTGTCACTGTGTCAACCCACGTCAGGTCAAACACTAACTACACCACTCCATCATGGCCGGCATTACCTTGGTTATCACGTGACCCGCACTGAGGGCGTTAACTGACGCTACCTGATGACGAGTCTACCTATAAATAGCCCACGCCCCGCTAGTTCATTACCTATTCGAGCTCGGCAGTGAAGGGTAGGTGACTCAGCACGGACATGGATAACTTGAGGTAAGATCTAACAACTCCATAGGTGCCCTATACGGAGGAAAAGACACCAAGAACTTCCATAACTTTAGGTCTCTTTCCTTAGCCTGAACATTAGGCAACTTCTGTTGTACTGACCCGCCGACAACTCAGGTGGCTATTAGTCCAAGACCTTTAGGTGAGTTTGTAATTAACCACGCCATGATTTGCCACCTCTTGATTCGAGTTCTCTCCCTGAGATAGCAGTTGCGTTTTTAACTACTGGTTTTAACTACTGTTTTTAATCACAACGCACCCACCACGGACATAGGTATATGAGTGTTCACTACACCACACACTCATTATACATCACAGGCATGTTCGTATGTGTGAAACAACACACACCACTTCCACTTCACTGCACTGAGATGCTAGATTGGCTGATACCAAAGACAATTGTTGATATTTAACATGATACCTGCTCTAATGTCTCCTTTTGTCTCCATACTTCAGGCACAGGATTTCCCCTGAGGTAAAGCACACGAGGTTCATGACACTAGCATGTCCCTGTTTTAAACCCCCACCCACATTCTCACCAGGTCCTGACGAATCGCGGGAAATCCCCTAGCGAGAAACATGTTGACCGACCTTCACATTAGTCTAGTTTGAAACACGGCACGTAACTCTCCGTGACCCAACAAGCTAAACTACACCTTTTAATGATAGTAGGAGGACCTCCAGAATAAAGTCTTTTCAGGGACCCTCTACTATATTTTAAACCTCACCTTCCATTTCAGGATACTATTGCCCTGGCCCACATACCCGCACTTCATCAACAGGCAGCTGGACAAAAAGATCTCCGCCAAAGAGCCCCTCTTTGAGGTGAGCCCGTCGGGGATTGCACCGCCTCCCCGACGAGGAGCAACCGCCGATGATGAAGCATGACATCCCTCGGGGTGTGTGAGGCAAACATGTCCAACTTAATGGATGCCCAGGGGTGTTAACGTACACCTTCGGCACAGCCAGTCTCCTCCTTTTTTACTAGGAACAGTTCAGCAACCCCCGCTTGATGTCTGATACAAGGACTGTCACACTGCTGCTCTAAAGGAACTGCTGCCCGGTTGTGCAGCCAGCTCCGCTCTTGCCTGGGTAAGAACTGGACCTATAACTACATCTTGAACCCAGGACCTCAGAGAGACTTTGAGGGCTAGTCTTCTGGCCTCCTGATCTGAGCCTCAGGGACATAAAGGGCTTCCCAACCAGCTCATGTATCCAAATGCAGCGAGTTTCTGACCCCAAGTGGTGCCTCTCGGATTCTGGACCATTGGTGTGCCTCCTGGGGTCTTAAATCAAACTTTTGGGCTCTTCGTTACCGCAAACGGGCCTGTTTGCACCAAGACTGTGCCGCTTGCACCGAAAATCAGCGCGAACCGCTGACAGACCATCTCTTTGCACAGCAGTATTGACAGCCCGTGAAGGACCGCCAGTGCAAAAGTTCCAGACCGCCTGTACGCAACGCCCAGCCTGCTCCTCGCCCCACGGCAACAACCGGCTGCAACACACTCCTTGCGACTCGATGCGATTCTCGGCACAACACTTGAGAAGGTAAAACTTCAACGAGCGTAGTCTAGGACTATATCCGACCTGAGCTCCATCGTGGTTGGCCTGAACCTTTGTCTTTGACCCAGTCCAGTGTGACCAGATAGAAGCTGTTGGCGCTTTATGCTTTCAGGCGCTATTTTACACTTTATTCTTTAAAAATTAATTACTCTATTTCTACCGATTACCTTTTGTTGTTTTTTTAATTTAATAAATTAAGTTATATTATTCTAACCCGGTGTGGGATTTTTTTTGTGGTGTTTTAACTGTATTGCTGTTTGAAATGTTGCAAAAATACTTTACACATTACCTCTACGTTAAGCCTGATTGCTCTATGCCAAGCTACAGGTTAATCTTGGGTTTGCTTGTGCCTTACACTGATAAGGATTGTGGCTGTTGTTTGACCAGGGCTCATACTCCAGTAACCCAATTTCTTGCACCTACCATTGAACCCTTAATTAATTTATAGCAGGTCTGTCGTCACTTGCTCCATTGGTGGTAATACATTCCTCAGTTATTAATGAGGGGACACCCATTACTCTCTCCTCTGCAAAATAGAAAGTTCCTCAAATTTGGCATCAAGCTTCAAAATGCGGCCTTTAGCATATTTCTTAAATATCGAAGGTTCAGTAACTATATGTGTGTCTCCCTGCTAGGCCCTTCAGTTGTTTTAGATGCTGTGGATTTTTTGTCACCTGGTTTGTCTTCAATATCCTGGCTAACTGTCCTCCAAGTTTCTCCTTTACAGTCCCCAACGCAACATCAATGTTATCCAAATCAAGATGTTCATCATTATTGGAACTGAGTAGTATCCGCAACTGCTTTGAAAGTTCAGGTCCTTCTGCGGAGTCCTGCTCCCTCTCCTTGCCCCCTTTTCTCTGCCTACTTGAAAGTGGCTTAAGAAAACTCCCCTTTGCTTTTTATCTTCTACGCCTTTGTGAGCCATTGGTTATGAGACATTCCAATTCAAAAGTATCGCCAGGGAAAGAAGACATCTCATACACCTGTATTGGCCAGGTATCGTGAAGTGCTGAGGTTGATCAAGGTCTTCCCCCCCATAATGATGGATCGCACAGAATCTGAAAGGATGCGAGGGGCACATGGACTGTTATGGCATACTTATACTTGGAGCCTTAGATACCAATGAGTTACCACACACTGCACTGTATCCGCAGATCAAACTGACTGACTCCTTAGCCGATGCAGAACATGCCTCCTGCTTCTTTTCACTGCTGGACAGGCACAGTCCTCCTCTGGTCTCCACACCTCCTGTCTCTTCGTATAGTCCAAGGATCTCCCTGAATCTACGGTACATGAGAGGAGTTCAGGCTGACCACTTCCGCACAGCCCCAAGTATCATCGTTCCCTGGCTTTCTCTGGTTTGTTTGCTTTGGAGGAGGAGCATGAAATGCCACTCTCCCGCTCACACCTTCAGTGCCTGCTACCTCTTCCTTATAAATGTAAATTAAATACTACTAGTGGGCCTCCAGCAGTGAGTGTGCCACCCACCCAAGTAGCCCTCTAACAATGTTTCAGGCCTGCCACTGCAGGGCCTGGGTTTGCAGTTTACTGCCACTTCAACTTGACTTTTAAAACCCTTTGCCAAGTCTTAAAACTCCCCTTTTGTTACACATAAGTCAAACATAAGGTAGGCCATTGGTAGACCACAGAGCAGGGTGCTGTGTAAGTAAAAGGTAGGGCATGTACTTTTACGCTTTGCATATCCTGGTAGTGAGAAACACCCAAATTAGTTTTTCACTACTGTGAGGCCTACGTCTCCCATAGGCTATTATTGAGAATTTCTTAAAATACCTTTAAGCTGGAATTCCTGATTGGAAAGGAGTAGCTATATCCTGTTTCATGTCCCTGGAATGGTAATGAGAAATCATACCTACTGGTAAGGCTGGATTAACATTACCGTTTTGGAAATGCCAGTTTTACTTTTACTGCTCTGTGTGCCTTACAGCCTGTCTCCAATATACGTCAGAGCTGGATGACAGCTATACTTTGTGCAGTCCCTCCAGACAGTCCCAAATACAAGAACACTAGGTATAACTGAGTACCCATGTACCTACATCTGGATTCTGATGGCCCTTCCTAGGCAGGAAGGGAGGAAGTGGCTAACACTTACATTTCAGTAGGTCTGATCAAAAATAACTTTGGCCTGCCAGAAGCCGAAAGGTTCTGATAATACCCAAGTGCCCAACTGGGTGTTAGGCACCTGTCCATAAGAGGTTTGTTTCCTTGTGACCCCTCACTTTCTTTGAGAGATAGATACAAATAAAGAGTGCAAAAAGAGGTTGATCTCCAAACATAACGGTCTACAGAATGCCAGGAGTACATATCAGTCGATCCTACGTCAGAACTGATTGTGTAGAAGACTAAAGTTAAATCTGACAGACAGACAGTGAGTGGGGAGACGTAATGACTAGGGCCACAAAGACAGCTAGTCAGGCAGGTAGGAAATTGCACTGTAAACTCCTGCTCCATTAGTACTACACAATAGCCAGATACAGAAAAGGGAAAACAGGGATATCAGGCAAATGCTTATATAGGCAATCATTACAACTGATATTATATACATTACCCTGCAGAGGGACGCATTCGTAACCTGCTAGGTAGCTTGTAACGCTCTTAGGCAGGCCTTTAAGCCAGAGGTTTCTGTTGTTCTCTAAGATATCTGCCGAAAAAGACTGTGTCACCTCAACATTTAAAAAAGCATAGGATTTCCCATTCCTTGCTATGTTCAGCCTTGCTGTATGCTACAGAGAGCCCACACACCCAACACCAACAGATTCTTCTTCATCACCTTATGTCAGGGAATATTACAATTTGCTTCTCTTCCACTCCAAATTATGCTGCAGGGTCGCATTACTGGGCAGACGACACTGGGGGGACGTCGGGCCCTTTTAATGCACCTTCAGCTTCCTATTTACAGGTTACGGTTGAGGAGGTAACCAAGACGATTAATGATGCTTCAAAAATAAAGCCCATGGTACAGTCAGGGTGCCAGTTGATATGTTTCAAACTGAAATGGTGCCCTGGACTCCACTCCTCACTATTACTATAACATCAGCAGTATTACATTGTCTCCCCCAATCCCTTGCCTCAATCTTTGATAACACCTGTTTTTTTTGGTTTTTTTAAAGGGAGCTAAAGCTGATCCATGTTGTTATTGTCCAATCTCCCTGATTGATTCTACAGACAAGGTCTTGGGGCACATAGTTTTGAATAGATTGACTTGTGGGCTTTAAAGAATCAGGTACTTCATGACATTCAGTATAATTTTAGATCTGGCCTAGGGACAGTCAATCAGTCCTTAAATCTTTATTTTATCATTAATAAATATAACATGGTCAAGAAGGGATCCTTACACGCTGTCTTTATGGACCTTAGTCCTGCATTCGACAGGATCCATAGGGACGAGTTGTGGAGCATTATGATCTCTTTTGGTGTTGTTTGATAATGTATATTTTTAGCGAGATCTTCATCTAGATTTATTGGCTTCACTGAGATATGGGGAGGGAAGTGAGTGCTCTGCTTTGTTTGAGCTAAAAAGCGTTGTCCGTCAGTGTTGCATCCTTGCTGCTTTTCTTTTTATCCTCTATATATCAACTAGAAAATATTTTTGTGGAGGGTTGTCACAATGCGCCCTATGTCAAATGGTGTCTAAAACCTGCACTGTTGTATGCAGACGATACAGTTTTAATAGCCAGAACAGCATTGGGTCTTGAACGTTTATTAAACTAATTTGTGGCTTTTATGGAGTCTCTGGATTTAAGCACAAACTCAAAAAAATCTCTGATAATGGTGTTTGGCCTTGTTGCACCAAATCTTGAGTTTTTAAGGTGACTGACAAAATTTTTAGTAAGTTAACTCATATCCATAGTGCGGGTTGTTGTTTGACTCTGCTGGAACCTGGTCTTCTTGTCTATCTTCTAGATCAATTATTTTTATTAGATGTACTGCTTCTATTTTTGTTTTTTCTGCCAGACTTGGAAATAGACCCTTAACAGGCATTTTAAATATGTATGAGGTAGAATGGGTCTCTATTGCTACCTATGGAAGTGATATTTCCATAGGAAATATCACTATGGAAGTGATATTTGGGGTACACTGATGTTTTTTCCCTTCAATCCGTGTAATATAAATTCTTGAAGAAACTGTTATTTCTTCTAAACAGTTGTGCTTCTTCCGTAGTTCATGAAGAGTTGGGTGTTAGTTTTTCTTTGCGATATTGTGAAAAGGGTCCCTTGCTACAGTGGATCTCAGATTGGCTATAGCCAGAGGCTGAATTAAATCACTTGGCAACAAGGGACTGTCTTGCTTTGAATGGATCTAATAGAATTCCCTGGCTCTCTTTTGTCAAGTGATCTTTAACTGAATTAGGGCGACCGGAAAATTTTAATAACCCAGGCAAGCTTGTGAAGGCGGACTTGCTGTGGACATAAAAAGCTTTTATGGATTTATCTAAGCCCATAAGGGAAAGTACGGAGTTGGCTAAAGCATCTGTTAAATCTCAAGTTATGTTGTTAACCTCACTACCTCTTGTACCTTATTTAAAGCCAGGCCTGTCTTCTCATCATGGTTTTGTATTGGCCAGGTTTAGACTTAAAATGATACATCACTTGGTGGCGGTTCCTTAGGGCTGGTATGAGGATTGTTCTCCTTCACCCTGTAATTGTGCTCTGGTTTTGAAAGCGGATACTATGCATTTTACAATGTTTTACCGTGTTTTTTAAAAATTTGTGGAAAAAAGGTGATTCTGATGTTAAAAGAAAAGCACTTTATTCAAGTCAGACCCGCCTTGTTGCACTTGCAAATGCTTTTAGATCAGCGCACCTGCTTTCATGGTGCATGTTTTTTATCTAGCGCAGTTTAATTGAGGAACTCAAAGGATTTTTATGATGAACTGTTGATTTTGTTTATGCATATAATTATACATTTTACTGGTTTATTGAGGATTTGTATTGATGCTGTATTTTATTGTTGTGAATTTTTTGTTTGCTCTTTTATGGTTTAATCAAAAATCAAATAAAGAAAGTTGATATGATGACTGAAAAAGTAGTGCCTTGAAATCTAGACCATTTTTAATACATCAATTCTATGAAAAGACTGTTAACAAGTGCTAAATAGTTGCTACCAACATAAACAGAATATTAATCTTTTAAATGGCAAAGATAACATTTCTTTTTGGTTCGTTAGCCCATTCTTTGTTTTTTCAGAAAATGGTCTTGGAAAATAATTAACTAATGGTGAGACCACTTCCTATGTCGGACAAAGAGTCCCCTTAGCAAAAGGTTTGGTAGTCAGCGCAGTGTATGATACCTTCTGCAGTACATGAAAAATTGGAGTAAGCTATCGTAGTTTGAATTCCGTCACTATAACCAGCATTTTTTTTTTATTTCTCTCCTTTACAGGTTCAGTCAAGACTTGAGCGAGTAGCAGCCGTGAAACCTCGTCATAACCTAGATTTATCGTAAAACAGAATTTGTAAATGCTTGCAAAGATGATGTGTGAGGTGAAATCATAAGCATACACTGCATCTCTGAAAATAAATGTATTTTCAAACCAATATTGACATTTTGTCCTTCCAGAGCAACAAATCAGCGGGCGTCATGGGCTTCTCCGCTAATTTTAACCATGGTCATAAATTGTTTATTATTCAGTATTATTCAGTAATCTGATTTACTTATATGTGAGGTTTTATTTCAGGGTTTGTTCAGGACAGGTGTTTTCATCCAACAAGAGTAGTAGAAAGGGAAAATAGAGACTATTGAGAGGAAGTACTCTTTGGTAGAGATTTGCGAAAAATGTGGTGACCGACCGGATGAATTGCTTAAAAACTGGAAACAGCCTTTACTATGAGGGTGAACCCTGCATGCCTTTAGCTGGCAGGGTTTACAACGCAAGGGTCTTTATCAGGCAAGATTGTACAACAAATATGCCTTTAAATTAAAAATGTAAGTATTTCACAGGTGTGATAGATATCCTGGGGGCATGAAGGAGGGGGGCTCATGGGGCCCCCCTCTTTGACTTATGGAAAGCCCTGGGGACCGCCACCTCCTTGGGGCAATGAACACCCCAAATACGGGGGACTCACTTGGCCCAGTTTTTTAAAGTAATGCGGTGGAGGCCCTACGGCATCCCCCACTGCCCCGGGGACTGCCACCTCCCCGAAGTACACTGATTTTTTAAAAGACCTGCAGGAGAGGCCCTAGGTCCACCTCCCCAGGGCACAAACACAATAATGAAGGGGGTCCGTTATATGTCCCGGTGCGACTGTTTCGGGAGCTGGAAGGGTTAATCAGAGGTCTAATATGGAATACGGGGCAGCCCAGAATAGCACTGCAGAAATTGTATGCACCACCGGAATGTGGGGGTTTGGCAGTCCCTCATCTAGAATTGTATTACTTAGCTGCGCAGCTACAGTGGGTCACAAAGTGGCTAAGTGGCAACAACCTGGAAGATACTGCCACTGAGTCGTATTCGTGGACACATACACAAATCTACAGCTTATTTCACCCACTGGCAAAATTTCCCCGACCGACACAGCTACATATTGAGTTCGCTCGAAGATGCTACCGAAGGAGCCTCCAACTTACAAAAGACACCATTCCCTTTGCCCCAATATTGCCACTGGTTGGTACGCCCGAGGTAGAGACTTTGTAATGGATGTAGCGCTGATGCCCTGGACTGAGGCAGGAGTGGAGACCCTGGGGGATCTGTAGGCAGATGGTGCCTTGTTATCTTTTGCAACCCTGACAGCGGAGTAACATGCGGGGATTTGGCAATTGAGCCGCAAACACATCAGTTGCTGCAGTATCTGCATGTGATGGAGGAGGGGGCACATATGATCGATTGGTTAGTGCAGGCCCTACTCACACACGTGTTAAAGCCACCACTGAAACTCAGGGCGAGATGGCTGAGGACAGAGGTCAACCCTGGACAGATAAGGACTGGGAACGTGTCCTGGCCAGTGCCACACACATACCGCATAATTCAAACTCATAAAAACGTATATATTACACAGAGCATATCTCTCGCCGGACAAGATGAATAAATACTTTAACATCACCACCTCTGCTTGCCCAAGATGCCATCTACTAGATGCTGACCTACTACACATGCTGTGGTCCTGCCCCCTACTTCACTCCTATTGGCACACGATAACAACTCTCTTTTTATTTATTTTTTTAGTCCTCATTCACCTCAAAAAAGACAAAGTAAGGTGTCCGTTGTTTCTGCCCATTCTTTTTCGATGGAGAGGGGGGATACTGACCATAAATAGGTTTACTACAATAGGCACTCGCCTTTCTACTGCTTTTTCTCTCACACGGTGTACCGGAAATCATTAGCAGTTCCGGTACACCGGAACTGCTAATGATTTTTAAAAGTGTGACCAGACCCTGTAGCAGTCAAGGAGTTTGCTGGTGTAATCATTGGACATTTTTTAAGATTCTATTGAAGCAAAATAAAAAGGCTTTATGGTAATCCTTCTGAGCTCTCCAATATATAGCTGCATCATGTTCCAGAAGGTTTTCTTCTTTGACTTTTTACCTGAAAGGTCCATTCTGGACATATATATATGGGACTCCAACCGTTCTGTATGCTGTGGTGGTATGTTTTCAACATATCTCTCTTCTGGCTAAAAATATTGTATAAAACAACATGTCTCTAAAGTTACCTGTGTATTCATCTGTAACACCAAAGATAAGTAGGAGGAGGTTTACCTTTATTTGCTGACCCAAAATTCCTGATATAGTCGTTTCCACTCTGTTCCTGAAATTGCTGATTGCAGGACATTGATAGAACATGTGTACATCCGTAGCACCTTCAAGCTCGTATTTGGCACAACAGGTTCGGCCCACTTTCCTTATCTTAGATAACTTCTCAGGTGATATATACGCCCTATGGAGTGAGAAGAGATGGTTCCTTCTTAAGAAAGCAGGTTTAACTGTGTGGTAAAGTGTACGCATAGATACTTGCCAAATGTTCTGCAGCTTCTCTCTCGGCAAGTAATTTCCCCACAGTTCCTCAGCCAGCTTGAAATCTCAATCCATAATGTCCTGTAGGTTCCAGTACTATAATGCATCTTCTTTTTTTCCTGGTGGTTTAGTTACCAGTTGATCTTCTAGGGAATTAACTATTCCCAGTGTTGATTTCTTGCTTTGCTCCCAGCTTTTTAGTTGTAGATATTTAAACTTAGATAAAGTGCCTGCCATCAGCCCATTTAGGTTGAACCAAGGTAATAGTTTACCTTTGTTTGTCAAGTCGCCCCAGACTTTAATGCCAGCGACTTTAATAGGTTTTGCCATATTATCCTTGAGACACTCTGGGGTACCTGGTGACTCCCATATGGGAGCAAAGTAAGAATAGTAGTCTAGTTTCATTAGACATCTAATTTGGTACCATATTTTTCCCATTGACTGTAATATCTTCTGTTTCACTTTTTTGAAAAATTTGGGATCCCCAAATTTAAATAGAAATCCATTTAAGTCCATTTGCCACTCTTTTAACATTGCTGTATACATAAGACCTATCATGGATCCATCTGGTATTTTTATGAGCATTCTGGAATTCTTTAATTGGAAAGCCCATGCGTAGTATTGGATATCTAGCAAGGTTAGGCCTCCCTTCTCCACAGTTGTTTCCATGAGATTCTAACCCCTTTATTGGCCCAGATAAATTAATTTATAGCCTGTTGGATTTTTTTGTATAGTCATCTTTTCAAAGTAAAGAGGTATGGAATCAAATAAGAAGGTGATTTTTGGTAGGATGGTCATTTTTACCAGACTTACTCTACCCAGAATGGTTAATGGGAGGTATACCCAACTCTTTATTAATTTAACAACTTCTTTAAGCACCCTCCTCAGATTTTTTTCTGCGATTGTACTAATTTCCTGAAATATCCTGATACCTAAATATCGTATCTCCGTTTTTATTAGAGGGCTTTTTCCCGCATTGTTCCATACCATCACTTCTGTCTTATTTTCATTTACTGAATATCCCGATGCTTCTCCAAATTTTGTTGCTATACTTGAAATTGTTGGTAAAGCGATAACGACAACTCTCACCAGCAGCATCAACACAGAAGTGCCACACACATGGGAGCTTTGCATCCTGGCGTTTTACAAACGTACAAAAGCTAACAAAGTAAGCTCTAGATTCTGTGACCTAGGTTTAATCACCGCGAAACTATTGATAACCAAGAGATGGAAACACAAAGAACCTCCAGAGGCACCCCACAAGCTAAAATCCCTAGAAAATTGGGCCCAGGCGAAGAGCACCATTCTTCATAGGGAAGAAACGGCTGGACTGCGCAAGTTTCCCATCGCACTGGCCTGGGATGACATTCTGAAAGCTCTTTTACAAACTAGTGCGGCATTGTGTGCCCCCCATACAGCGAGTGGGAGATGATGCCTGAAGTGCTGCCTGGATGGAGCGCATAGGGCGTGTACACAAGGCCCCTTGGGCATGACTGTTAGGTTGGGCAATGACCCCACATTCCTTCATGTCACTACATGGACGCAACCTTCGACGTAAGATACCTTGGCATCCACGCAATCACATACTGACCAGGAAAAGCAACCAGAGTCTGTTAAAATGTCCGTGACCCTCAACATGACTTCACTCGAAGGCACACAAAACACTAGATACATGTTCCTTTCTGTACTTGATATCTCCTTTTCTTTTGCATTTGTTTTACTTTTATTAGTTATGATTCCAATGTTAAAAAATGAAGATATCTTGCAATTAGGGATATTGTTCATTTCCTAACACCCATGCTTTATTGTCTATTGTTATTCAACAATTGTATTGCACACAAGTTAAACGTAATTGTGCTAATAGACATGTTCGCATCTGACTAATTACTGTAAGGAGAAGATACATATGAAGGACATGTCCTGCCCCTCGATTAGAGGTGACTGTATATGTGGGAGTCATATAGCCATACCAAACTGCCAATGCAAGTCACCTTTTGCGAAACAGAGGCAAATTACGCTGTACTTACCGTTTGGTAATATCTATTACTATATATGTAATGACACTGCGATATTGATCTTGTATGTAAGTGCAATATATTCCTATGCTTGATTTGTTTGTATTGATAAAATGACAAAAATGCAATAAAGATATTTTAAAAAAATGAAGGGGGTCCGTTGCGAGACCCTGGGACCACCACCCCACCAGGGCTAAAGTTAACATTGGAGATGAGGTGCTTGCCCCCCCCCCCCCGAGCCCTATATGGCCCTGTGGACTACCACCCCCCATGGCTGTCTCCTGCAAGAGACCCTGGGACCACCACCCCACCAGGGCTAAAGTTAACATTGGAGATGAGGTGCTTGCCCCCCCCCCCGAGCCCTATATGGCCCTGTGGACTACCACCCCCCATGGCTGTCTCCTGCAAGAGACCCTGGGACCACCACCCCACCAGGGCTAAAGTTAACATTGGAGATGAGGTGCTTGCCCCCCCCCCCGAGCCCTATATGGCCCTGTGGACTACCACCCCCCATGGGCTGGCTCCTGCAATGTCCCAGAGTGCCCACCCAAAGGACATTGCAGTTTGCTCAGTCTTGCTCCAGCCAAGCCACAGCAAACGCTTTCAGGAAGCGAGAGCAGAAAAATGCTCCTACTTGCTGAAAGTGGAGCATATGTCTGTTTCAAGGAAACAAATTGCTTTGAGATCCAGGGAGCTACATGTTGAGCAACTCCCTGAGTCGGGAGACTGGGAGCTGGCCGGGACCGTGGGGGCATTCAGGCTCCCCCCACAGTCCCCAACAGCGCGGCCAGGCCACAGGGGATGGAGTCCCTTGGGTTGATATCTGCCCGGGGACGGGGCCACGGGGGATGGGGTCTCCGGTACCCAAATTAGCCCAGGGAAGGGGGCCACGCAGCCCCCATACAAAAATTGGAAATGCAGACCTGTAAGTCACCCCTTTTCTCCAACGCTATGCAAACGCGCCTCCTGGTGCATTGCTGGTTGGGGGCCGAAGTAAGTCACCCCTTTTCTCCAACACTATGCAAACGCGCCACCTGGTGCTTTGCTGGTTGGGGGCCGAAGTTCCCTTGGATGCTGAAGCCCCTTGGGGACCAATAAGCACCCCCTTTACCTCCGGTAAGTCCCACAAAGCGCTATTGCTGAGAGGTCTTTGGAGGCCATACCCCCTTTCTCCACCAATCTGCAAAGCCGGTTCCAGGCACACTGCTGCAAGGAATTAGAAGAAAAAAGAAACCTTCGAAATTCACTGAAAAACCAAAGGTTACAGTGATGTTATAGTTAGGCTCAGATTTCACTCATACAAAGCAGTGAAATTCTGCTGTTATAGTGAGCTCACTATAACTCGTGCCCTCGCAATGTACTGCTTATGACCTCACATATTCCCTCACTCATGACATGATCAGTGACATCAATGATATTCATTACTTAGATTATTTATTGCACCTGCACTTTCCGTAGAGGTCAAAAATTCTCTGGGGGGGGTCTAAGCTATTAATGATATTTATGGGCGTGTTTTACTTTTTGTATAATGAAATATGCTCTTAAAATAATAATGTCCTTTGAATACATTATGTAAGAACTGCCATAGCAAACACTGGGGAAGATGATGGACGGAGCGCTGAAACTTTTCAGAGACTCACTCCTAGTCACAGATCTGGGTTGAATCCATCATCGTTCTTTAGCTCACTTCGCCGCCCCAGTTCAGACCCAGCTATATGCAAATCAGTCTTGACCCTGTGCCTCTTGGGACCAGTCTTGCACGAACTGCCAAACCAGGTCTTCCCTGGACCGGAAACAAGCATCCTGCGACCGGTTTTGGGGTAACACCCCTCATCAGACCGGCTAGCTTGAATCCAGTGGCAAAGTGAGCAAGGAACAACGTCTGGGCATACCATGCCAACTTAGGGCGAACAAAGCAAACACAAGGAGATGATGGACGGAGCGCTGAAACTTTAAAAATAAAAAGATATGGGTTTTTGGTCGGAAAGGATATTTTTAGGGTTTAGGATGGTTATTGGTTTGTGGGTGGCAAGGGTATTTTTAGGGTTTAGGGTGGATAAGGGTTTTTGGATGGAAAGTGTATTTTTCAGGGTGGTTGTGGGTTTTTTGGTGAGAATGGTATTTTTAGGGTGGGTATGGCATATTTGGCAGGCAAGGGTAATTTAGGTTTATGGTGGCTATAGGTTTTTGTATGGTAAGGATAATTTTAGGGTTTAAGGTGGGTGTTTGTTTTTGGCAAGGGTACTTTTAGAGTGGGTATGGGGTTTGAAGTGGCAAGGGGTTTTTGGGTTAACGTGTGTGCAGGTTTTTGGTTGGCTAGGCTATTTTTAGGGTTTATAGTCAGTATGGGGTCTTGGGTGACAAGGGTAATTTTAGGTGTGTGTGTATATATATAGATATATGGGGGGAGGATTTGGTCCTCATACAACAATATGCATGCACCTATACTTAACAGGCAAAACTATGACTAAGGTTCATAGATGATTTATTTATTGTATGGAATGGCTCAGAGCAGAGTGCTCACGACTTTATCTAGCAAATTAACACAAATAATGTGAATTTAAAGTTTACTTACTCTATCAGTTTTGACAGTATAACATTTTTGGATGTAAAAGTGCACATAGTGAACAACAAACTAGCAACTTCTCTTTTTCGGAAAGAAACTGCAGGTACTGCAGTATTGCATGCATCAAGTTCCCACCCTCCTCACCTTATACAAAGCATCCCTGTTAGATTTGGGGGTCTCTTGTTCGCAGAGGTAGTTACCTATGACCAAAAAGGGGCCCCTGCGTCTAGTCAGGGTGAGGGGGTACACTCCTAAAATAACCCCTCTCACCCCCTTGGTAGCTTGGCACGAGCAGGCAGGCTTATCTCAGAGGCAGTGTGTAAAGCATTTGTGAACACTTACAGTAACTCAGTGACAACACTACAGATGGACACCACCCAGGTTGTATTATAAAAAGAAGTATTTTTATATAGACTTAACCCAAGACCACAAACGACAAAAATCCACAATACTGTACTTAAAAAAATATGGTAGAATTAGCTTAGTTCTCATAAGATGTAAAATGCGACACTTTGAGTTCAATGTACCTTTGAATGCCTAACGCTATACAATGAAAGTGTTGCAGGGAAGGTGATGCGTCGGTTCCTTACATGCAAGAACAGTGATGTGTCGGGTCCCTACTGATGCGTCGGTTCTTCTCCACGTGGGGAGGTGATGCGTCTGTTTTTTACTGCGCTTCCCTGGCGATGCGACCAGCAGTGCCGTGATGCGATGAAGATCCGGTGCAATGAAACAAAAAAATGGCGTCTTCTCCATGATGCGACCAGATGCATGCACGCCCGACGGCCGTGCAGCGACTCAACGATTCTTTTGAGCCGCGACGGGCCCTGCAACACGCTACCCGGTGTTGCGGCGGCGTCTGATGCGATGTCGATCCTCTTCTCCGGCGAAGCGAGGCGCTTTGGCAACAATGCAACAGCTGCAGCGGCGACACGCTTTCCCAGTGATGCGGCAGCTGCGGCGGCAATACGCTTCTCCGATGATGCAGCGTCGAGCCTCTTCTCTAGCGATGCGAGGTGCTTTAGCGTTGTGAAGCGACAGTGGCAGTGCGCGACACGCTTCTTCTTCGTGAGTCGCGCATCCAGCTCCTTGAGAGACACAGCCTCCAGAAAGCCCAGCTCAACTGCAGGCACTTCCAAAAAACTCTTGTGGAGATGGTAGGTAAAGTCTGTTGTCCCTGAGACTTCAGCCGGAGGCAAGCTCTATCTCAAGCCCTTGGAGATACTTCACAAGTTGAATGAAAGTAGCACAAAGTCCTTTCTCCTCTCTTTGGCAGTCAGGCAACCACTGCAGGCTAATCCCTCATGCTTAGGGATAGTCCCTCCTCAGTCTCTCTGGTTCCTCTCCTCAGTAAAGGTTTCTTCTTGTTTCCCAAAAGTGATCTAAAGTTCTGGGGTCTAGGTCCCCCCTTTTTTACTCATTTTCCCTTTGTTCTCTGAAGGCAGAGAGGCATTTGCCTAGTCCAAACCAGTTCTGGCCAGTCCTGGAGCACTTTGATGACAAGACTCCTTCTTTCCTTTCACAGTGCAGACCAGGGACCTCAGACACACCCAGGAGGTGGAGCCAGCATTGTGGAGGTAAGCTACATCCCTATTCAGGTTTCAGGTGCAACTCCTCCCTCCCATCTCTCTATTCAGCCCTGTGCTGACTCACCCGTCTCCTGGAATCCCCCACCCCCTGTCACTCAGACTCCAGACAAGGAATACACAACCTAGCAGAGGCAGGCTTGGATAGTTAGACAAGAAAATACCCATTTCTAAAAGTGGTATTTTCAAACACAGAATGTTAAAACCAAATTCACTAAAAGATGTATTTTAGCATTCTGAGTTCAGGCATACTAAACTCGAATTTCTACCTAGTTCCCTGAATCAGGATTATAAAATGTTATAATCTTCCTGCCCATTGTGGCCTATGGGGAACAGTTAGCCTTGCAATAGTGAAAACCGAAAATGGCTGTAATTCACTATTAGGACATGCCACACACATCAGGGCTTGTCCTACCTTTTATCTACAATGCACCCTGCCCGTGGGCCTACCATAGGGTTGACTAATATGCATAAAAGGGAAGGTTTAGGGACTGGCAAGTGGGTGCACTTGACAAGTCGACATGGCAGTACCAGAATGCACACAGGCTCTGCAATGGCAGACCTGAGACACACTTTTACAGGCGGCTTCTGTGGGTTTTACAACCAGTGCTGCAAGCCCACCTGCAGCATTTGGTTTACAAGCCCTGGGCACCCTCACTGCACTGTACTAGGGTCCGACTAGTAAACCAAACCAACAAGTCATGGAATCACTAATCCATACATCAATTTATAATAGGGAGAGCATGTGCACTTTAGCACTGATCAGCAGTGAAAAAGTGCCCAGAGTCATAAAACCAACAAAAACAGGTCGGATAAAATACAGGAGCAAGGCAAAAAGTTCAGCGATGACCCTACAAAAAGGGCCAAGTCCAACAATCTCCTATGGGGAGATGCTGAGGATAAGACATATCTGCTGTGAGGAACTGATCCTCAAGACAAGCAAAGGGAATGCAAGAACAGATTCCTCCAAAGGGGTTATAAATCAAGAACAATAGATGCAGCAATATCAAAATCAAGAAGTAAAGCTAGGCAGGATCTACTTAAGAATAGATCACAAACCCGGGGTGCAAAAGACAACACACCAAATGATCCCACATGGTTAATACTTTCGTATTCTTGACAGGAAAGACAAATAAGATCTATCATAAGACGCAACTGGCCTATAATATTGGGAGACCCAATAATTGGAGGGTTACTTCCCAAAAAGCCAGCAATAACCTATAGTAGAACTGCGTCAATGGGTAACGCCTTGGTCAAAAACAGCCCAGAAGATCTGGAAACAGGTTAACTAATTTATGCATCTGTATGTAAACCTTAGTGTGTACAAAAGCAGAAAGTGCAATCTTGCCTATGGAACTCCCTCAGTGTGAAAGAGTTCCCATCAGTCATCTAACGAGACAGCCCTTCATCATCTGGGGACCCTCAAACTCCGAAGGTAAAGTACCCACAGTAGATTGGAAGATGTTATAAGCCTAATCTGGAGCAAACATACCAACAAAGGTATTAGCCTTCGAGGAAGCGGTAGACCATGACCTGAAAGAATTGTATGGACACCAACAAAGCCCCTTTATCAACCTGTCAAAGAAAGTACAAGAGGCAGTTAAATCATTGGCTAATAACGAGGCAGTGATAGTGAAGCCAGCAGATAAGGGCGGGGCAATAGTCCTTCTAGACTCATGCACTTACCGTCATGAGTGCGTACGACAGCAGAATAATACAAAGGTCTATCGAAAGCTCACCAATGATCCCACTGAAAGACTCGTGACAGTGATTGGACATATAGTAGAAGAAGCATTGTCTGAGGATTGGGTTACCCAGAAAGAGGCTCAATATCTCTGCACAGTGAACCCCAAGATGCCATATTTTTATGTACGCCTAAAGTACACAAGGTGCAAAGGCCTCCTCCGGGTCGCCCAATTATATCGGGCATAGGTACATTGTTGGAACCCCTATCAACCTTTGTTGACTTTTTTCTGCAACCCCTAGTTAGGGAAATGCCAACATTCCTCAAAGATACAAAATATGTTCTCAGAATTCTCCCTGACATTGAGTTTAATAAAGACCTTGACATGCTAGTATCTTTCGATGTCGAAAGTCTGTATACTTCTATCCCCCAGACTGAAACGCTGGAAGTGATTGAAGGGCTCCTGGCAGAGAAAGATCTGAATTCCATCACGCCGGTGAGACTAATCATGACATTGGCCACCTTGGCTATGACTGAAAACTTTTTTCAGTTTGAGGAGTCTATCTACCTGCAGGTTAGCGGGACTAGCATGGGCAGCGTTTTAGCCCCTAGTCTCGCTAACCTGTATGTGCACAAGTTTGAGCAGGACCACATATTCGCAGACACCAATCCACATCTAGGTTGTCTGCGACTGTGGAAAAGGTATATAGACAACGTCCTGGTGGTCTGGCGTGGAACAGTTGAGGAGCTACAGCTTTTTCATAGCTGGTTGAATAAGAGGAATCGGTTTCTCAAATTTACCATTGAGTTTGACAGACATCAATTGGCGTTTCTAGATCTGCTCATTACATCCACACCAACGGGCCTACAATCTGAATTATATCGGAAACCCATGGCAAGAAACTCCCTATTGAACTATGGAAGCTGCCATCCCAAGGCTTTGAGGGACAATTTGCCCTATGGGCAATTTCTCCGAATACAGAGAAATTGTTCTACGAAGTCTGCTTTTGAGGTCCACTCTAGGACTCTAGCGGCAAATCTGGCAGAGAAAAATTATCCCAAACGTCTGATTTGAAGTTCAAAGAAAAGGGCCTCTAACAACAAAAGAGAGAGTCTGTTTGAAATGTTGCCCCCTAAGCCAAAACAAGAACGGATCACGTGCGTCAACACGTTCTGTACACAATCTAACCAAATTCAGAAGATTGTAAGGAAACATTGGAGGATTCTGAACACTAGCACTGACACACTGCCGCCTCCTTTGTTCGCTTTCAAGAGAGGACAGAGTCTGAGAGACCAACTAGTTCATACCAGACCTAAGAATACCATCCCCCGAGCTGTAGGGACGCTTTGGGACCTGCCGGCTGTTACTGGACATCACCCATGTGGCAACTGTGCAGCCTGCCCACAAACATCAAAGACGCATAACATCGATATTGGCACAGATCGTCCTTGGCAGCTGAGAAGGTTCACGAACTGCAATAGCACAAACCTTATATATCTGATCACTTGTCCCTGCAATAAGAAATATGCGGGGATGAAGACCAGAAAGATTAAGGTGCAAATCTCTGAGCACAAGAGTTCAATCAGATGCTCCAAACAGGCCACTAAATTAACTAACAACTTTTTGGAAGTAGGGCATTTACCCACTGATCTACACTGGACAGTATTAGATCAACCACTGATTCCATCTGAGGTAACAGACACTTCTGCCTTTCTGTTTAGACGTGAACAAAAATGGGTGTTCAGGCTCAAATCTGACAAAATAGGGTTAAATGAAGAAATTCCCTGGATGTCGCTCTAAGTGAAGATTGTAATAAGCTATATAATCACAGTATTAGAATTGGCTCCTGTAAGATGTCAAGAAGACTAACATTCTATATAATACACAAGCCCTCAGCCATGAGTCCAAGTCTGGGTCTTTATTTTCTGACAAAACCTGTTGTTTTGTGACACTTGGTCCTGTACAAGGTGTCTATATAAGTAACTTCATTTGGCTCAAGATTCTAGGTCAGCGTCGACAGTGCATGAGCAATAGCATCTGTGGCTTGCAAAGCAAAATACAGGGTGCACTGTCACGATGTGTTCTGCATGACCCACAAATAAACTTTTGCAGCCGTTTTTGCTGTGCTTGTTTTTAAACAGGTCATCTAATTTACTAGTGCCATAACAGCGCATAGTTCAAACATCTAAATCGGCAAATAACGGCACGTAATGAAAAGTATGCCGACAGCGCTACATTTCCCTTCCATCTGAGTGCAAATAACGGCACGTAATGAAGAGAATGCCGATAGAACTACATTGCCCTTCCATTCGAGTGCGGGACACTTTGATGATGTCATACGCACGGGCGGCGCTGCCGTCGGAAAGAACTTAATGGCCATAATTTCGCCGCGTCTGTACCTCCCTAAGAGACAGCCCAGAGGGACGTCCGGGGTACCGTCGGACAGGTGAAAGCGTGGCATTTTTCTTCCAAGCAGAGAGTAGCGAAGGATACGGTCTAGGTATTCTGATGTGAGAGTGCAACGGCTGAGAGTCTGTTAGGGTCACGGGTGTGTGATTGATGGCGCGTTTTAAATAATGGACTCAGCATAGACGCAGCGAGTACTTCTCCATAACATGATTTAGCTATACACGAATTACGTGACTGAGAGAGGGTACCTTTTATTTGCATTGTACCACAGGCAGTACGTACCGGCGAATACGTTCTTTATGAATGACGACATGGCCCCCATATTCAGTATTCGCTATCTAAGGATGTTTTTTTGAGAGGCTCTTTAGCGCGTAGCGGGTCGCTAAGGACTGGCTGATTACTGTTGTTTCTGGGATATTTAAATTCTGCAGTGTAAATAGCATTTCTTTTATTCCCTCCGCTAGAGCGGTGCTCCAAGTACCTGAGCTGAAGCCAGGTGAGGTGGGGCTGTTCCTTCCTGCCACAAAGGTGAGTGAGCATGGAAACAATAGACGCATGAGGCAGAGTTAATTGGCCTTTTGCGGCTGGCACTATATTAGCTGGTAAACAAATCTGATTAACTGATCATAAGATTCAAGCACATGATAAATCGGAACTGATTGTGCTTTGTTTGTCTTTCTTTTTTATGTATCTGGATTTCTCCTATGGACTCTTGTATTCTGAAGTCAGGAGGATGGTAATGTATCACGCTCTCGGGTGATATTATTCTATTTTATCTTTAGCAGTAGCATTAATGGTCCTGAGGAAGCAGCAGGAGATCATATGGCTCCGTTTGTCTGCAGAAACATGTCGACCTAAGATACTTACTAATAGTTATTTGTTACACTACTACTTGCACTGTTTTTATTGATTTGGGATTGTAGGGGTACAGAATAAACGTTTTTTCCCCTGTCACTACCCAATCTTAATCTATTCTATTTTTCACTGATTCACTTTCACTTTATTTGGCACTGCTACTTAGTTGTCTACAGACACTTTTCCCATTCCCTTTCATCCATCAATGGTATGTTTGCTCCAGATTAGGCTTATAACATCTGCCAATCTACTGTGGGTACTTTACCTTCAGAGTTTGAGGGTCCCCAGATGATGAAGGGCGGTCTCGTTAGATGACTGATGGGAACTCTTTCACACTGAGGGAGTTCCATAGGCAAGATTGCACTTTCTGCTTTTGTACACACTAAGGTTTACATACAGATACATAATTTAGTTAGCTCTTTGGCCCACTGCTATTTTTTGTTGGTGTAGTTGTGTAGTTAGGGGCTATAGCAGGTTTGGTAGTTAAATTCCCCCTAGGACCCTCTAACCTCAGTGCTTTGTTGATCTGGAAATAGGCTCATGGCTTACAACCAGAAAGGGATTATATAGGTGTTCGAGTTGTAAGCCCTGCCAGTTCGGAATAAACAAGTCTTCATGTAAAACAGCTTTTAGTGACCACACCCAAATAATAAAGCAGTATCTGTCCTGCAAAACCGAATTTGCGGTATGTGTACTAGTGTGTAGTTGCAACCTGTAGTATATAGGCAGCACACAAATGGCAGCGCACAAAAGGATATTACATAGTATCAGACTACAGTAGGTAGCCCATATACCCGAATGAGACTAGGGCAAACATTTGTAACGTACAGAATTGTCTCAAAAGGGTGTCAGTAGGAGGACAATAAGAAATAGTACAATTAATCACTGAAGAAAAAATCAAGAAAGGGGGGGAAAGAGGGAAACCAGATATTTTGCAAACCAAATTGTATTGGTATTCACATATTTGACATATTCAATTCCATATGATCAAACAAAAAAGTTGTGCTGCGTTACATTAAATGCAAAAACGATGGGTTTAGGCCCAGATCTCTGTACTGGGGTGAATGTATGACATTGTTCTTCATTCTGTCCATCAACTGTGGTTTTTGCATTTGTCACCCCGAGTGGGATAGGTATGCTCAGACGTGAGTCCCATGCTCTCCACACCACTGGATTCAAGAAAGCCGGGCTGAAGACGGCTGGAATGCCAGAAACCGGTCCTCAGAAGCTTTTTTCCGGTCCAGGGAAGGCATGGCTTGGCAGTTCAGGCTGGACTGTTCCCATGAGGCACAGGGTCAGACTGATTTGCATATAGCCATGTCTGAACTGGGGTGGTGTGGAGTGCAAACAAACGATGGATTTAGGCCCAGATCTCTGTACTGGGGTGAATGTATGACATTGTTCTGCATTCTGTCCATCAACTGTGGTTTTTGCATTTGTCACCCCGAGTGGGATGGGTATGCTCAGACTTGAGTCCCATGCATGCCCTCCACACCACTGGATTCAAGCAAGCCGGGCTGAAGACGGCTGGAATGCCAGAAACCAGTCTTTGGAAGCTTGTTTCCGGTCCAGGGAAGGCATGGCTTGGCAGTTTGGGCTGGACTGTTACCATGAGGCACAGGGTTAGACTGGTTAGCCATGTCTGAACTGGGGTGGTGTGGAGTGCAAACAAACGATGGATTTAGGCCCAGATCTCTGTACTGGGGTGAATGTATGACATTGTTCTGCATTCTGTCCATCAACTGTGGTTTTTGCATTTGTCACCCCGAGTGGGATGGGTATGCTCAGACGTGAGTCTCATGCTCTCCACACCCCTGGATTCAAGCAAGCCGGGCTGAAGACGGCTGGAATGCCAGAAACCGGTTCTCGGAAGCTTGTTTCCGGTCCAGGGAAGGCATGGCTTGGCAGTTCGGGCTGGACTGTTCCCATGAGGCACAGGATCAGACAGATTTGCATATAGCCATGTCTGAACTGGGGTGGTGTGGAGCGCAAAAAAACGATGGATTTAGGCCTAGATCTCTATACTGGGGTGAATGTATGACATTGTTCTGCATTCCGTCCAACTGTGGTTTTTGCGTTACATTAAATGGCATATAACTTGTTGGATACTGTACACAAGTGCTCGTGAAGGATTGTGACGGTGCAAGTGACACGTGAGGTAGTATATACAGCAACGGTGAAGGGTGCGACGGCGAACAAGTGAACTTTAAAATTGTACATAGTCAGGATAACCAAACAGTAAAAGAAAGTATGATACCCAAATAATTAAGTATAGAATCCTTGAGGGGAGCGCCGGGAATTACACAGCGAATTTCCCGGCGCTCCCCTCAAGGATACCATACTGTTAGGTTATCCTGACTTTGTACAATTTTAAAGTTCACTTGTTCGCCATCACACTCTTGACCGGCGCTGTATATACTGTATATACTACCTCACGTGCCACTTGCGCCGTCACAATCCTTTACGAGCACTTGTGCACAGTATCCAATCGGTTACATGTTACCAGGCTTGTGCAATGTTACCAGGCATCGGTTACATGATTACGGTAACTGAGCGTGTGGTTTGCTAAAAAAAGTTATGTTTACTCCTCTGCATGGGAAGCTGGATGTTTCCATCTGGCCGTCGATTCTGACCTTGAAAGAAGAGTCAACCAAGTGAGCCGTATAAGAGCGCTAGTGTCTCAAAAAGAGGTCGCTCTTACATCTGCTAGAGAAACATTTGTCCTTCATGTAGTAAACACCCGCACAGAAGTGTATGATTTATTAAATACAGACGTGCCTTTGTATTTTGGGGAGTTAATTCAGAGTATCTTTAATGCGTCCTTGACTACGGGGTTACCTTACTTTTTTAAAGTTAGAAGCAGTGGTCTTGTGACTTTTTTTCAAACTATATTTGGTGTCTTTTCGGCATTTTATCATTCAATTTTTTCCAGCATCTTTGGTGGATTCCCCTTAATAGTTGCATTAGTTGCCGGTGTGCTTCTATTAATTTGTTTACTTAAATATGGATGCACATCCTCCAGCACACGACAATATTTCTTGGCTGTTGCTGCTCCGCAACCGAATGCTTAGTTATTACGGAGCGCTGCCTCTGGCTACATTGAGTGCAGCTTATGGATTATCGTTTCGATTTTCCTTTTTCACATGTGTTTAACCTGTCTTTCATTGTCTGAGCTGCGATTTCGACTGGGCCCTGGATTTGTGTCTCTGCAGTCCGGTGTCTCCCAACGCGGATTAAGACCAGCTGATGAGCCCCTTTGTGGTTCATAACTTGCTCTGTTCTGGCGGCGGGATTATGGCCTTAGCAGCGATACATGGAATAATGGGACGTTGGAATGTTTTTGCAGTGGCGCATGACTTCTTGGCACGCAGTTACATTGAAGATGACCCGAGTTTTCCTCCGATGCTGATAGAGGCTCCGGTCGTTGAGGAACATGTATGTTCATTTCCACTATTGAATTGGATGGCTGAAATTTTTTCAGATAAGAACAATGACTTCCTATTGGAGGCTGTTGCTACATACTGTGCTTATATACTGTTGGATTAAGACTATGATTTTTCTACCTATTCTTTATTATTTATTTACTGTTTTCTATCAAACAGCAAATAATTTTTTATGCAAATTTGAACTTGACCCTGCTTTTCAGGCTTGGACTCTGCGTTCCTAGTTCGCCCACGAGGGAGGGTGTCGTGTGCTGAGCCTTGCACTCACACCGTGTTAAGTTAGCATGGGTTCATTAGAAGCTTAAACGCCATTTTTGCTTTCCTACTCTGCTTTGCACATGACACGTAATTTTGATATTGTTTAGAGAAGGCTGAGTATTTTGTTTCACATGAGAATAATTTGTTATGCTACATTTCTAGACTGGCTCGCTAGTTTAGTGTGTATAGTGAGAGCGTGGAACATCAAGGTTATCTTGGATACTGTGTCTGTTATTCAGAATGATCCTCGCACGTTCGACCTATAACACATATGCAGGTGTGGCCACGTCTGATACTGGCGCGTTTAATAATGCATTGTGGAGGCATAATTAGACACAGATGGAGAACATTGGTATCCTGACAGTTTGTGCAGAATTCAATGTGATCCACTACTGCTGAGTACCAGAGGTATGGGACCGTCCATGTAATCCTATGAGACCTTCTGTAGTTCTAAACTAACCTGGTAGGGAGGGAGGGTGAAATGTAGGTATATTTTAAACCTTTTTCCTGTTAGAAATATAAGATGCTTTCTCACTTTGTATTTTATGGAATAGTAACAATGCTGACAACCTTGTTTCTGATAATATGTTTGGTTGTATTATCTAAGGTACTGTGCATGAGATTACGGCATTAGAAATAAACATTTCAAACTTGCACGTGTCTTTATTTACTCCTTGTTTTGGACTGGTGTAAGACTATAACGAAAGAGTGCTCTTTTTATCTACCTTACTTGAGGTAATCTAAGTCGCATGTTCTGGCTTGACTAGTCATTGGTGTTTTTGCTATAAGACGAAGAACCAATGAGTCACTGATTGCTAGTCTGGTAGGGGGTTTGGGTACTAAGGTGGGTTTTGGTACACCGTAATTCATTGAGGTCCTAAGTCTTTATGCACAGTTCTGTATAGGAGCAGAATTCCTGCAACAGTAGTTACAACAAAAAGGCTTGATAAAGGGCCTTGAGTTTGAATCAGAATATGAAATTGAAGCTCATTACACAGATAGGGTGTTGAATTCCGCAGTGGGAGCAAGAGAAACGAGTAGCACATCTAAGGAAGCAAGATAGTACATAAAGTACACATAGTGTGCAGTAGTAATGACGGAAGTGTGGAAATTACCCACTGCTATTGATGGGTAGTAGTTACGAAGAAGGCTGAATAAAGGGCCTTGATTTTGAATTTGAATTAAAGAATAATAATTGATAAGCCCAGCGAAGAAAGTCAGTAAGTAGGTGTGTGTATTTGTAGATGATGTGTTGATTGAGCGGAAAATGAATAAGGTGAAAAATAAGAGAGGCTGCAGAGAGGCAAACTTTCCATTTCTTTGTAAGGGATGTGGGTATTTAGTTTTCCAGTGCATATATGTATATATTTGATGAAGAGATGTTGATACACCTGAGATAATATCAACAGCCCACAGTCGTACCCTTCCTTAACTGTATATCTTTTAAAGTTTTTAACAAGTTTTGTTTATGATTTGTAAGAGGGAGTTCAAAAGTTTTATAACAGAGTATATTTGATTTTGTTGCAGAAATGAAGAAATTGAAGATTAGGATTGAGTCTAAAGAACACTTGGATAGTAGCTCACTAGAGATGTATTACCAATTATTGGGCTAAATATATCGGACTGAAGAAAAATACCTGCCCACTGAGGCTGAATTTTCACAGAAAAAACACTGTTGTGATTTCCTTTTTTGAATACCTTTATTAATTCCATGCCGAATAGCCCGTTTGTTAAAACCCACTCGGGTAATATACACATTGGTCTTTATAATAATTTCAATCTTATTGAATTTAATTAATTGAAGTTCTTTTGAATCATAGAAAGACTAACATAGAATTTGTAAATGTGTCAAATTCAAATGAAATAGTATGTTTACTATGTTTATCAGTACGAAGTGTAATTGAACCATGCACCTTTAAATATTTGTATTTCACTTGTGCAACTTACCCGTGAACAAGCAGTAAGGTTAACTGCGAAACGCGGTGGGACACCCTTTGCTGTAAATAAACACCATTGAATTGAGGCCACGGCACCAGTGAGTTTTATTTCTCGCTTACTGGAGGTTTTGTTGGGAGATTTAGGAGTGGCGTCCCTGCCGTGTTGCCCGCCGTAACAGTGGCTCGGAGTTTGCCGAAAACTACGTTGGGATTTGAATACTGAATCCGAGCCCACCCTGTGAAAGTGTTTGATTGGATGAAGATCGAGACCAGAGAACGCCATTGAAGTTTGAGCTCTGCGGAGGTGAAAGGGAAGTCGGAGGGCTTTTCGAATCGCTGGAACAGAGCACCGACGAGTGGCTCTTTAACAGGCTGATCCAGATAAACACTGTTTTACACGAAGGGGAATATGGAGACCTGCTAAAGGCAAATCAGCATTAGTCGTATGTCAAAAACGGTGGATTGAGAAACGCGTACATATAGCGCAATTAGAAATGGCAACGGAGAGAAACAGCAAACGGAAGGAGGCAGCAAGTAAGCTGTTTACAAAAACTATGACTATGGGAACTACCTCATCAGTAGCACAACATGCTAACAGTGAAACAGATGACAAGCGTAAGCTATGGGATGCATTGTGGAAAGCATTGAAAAGAGAACAATCAAAAGGCTGGGAGGCCATGGCTCTACAACAATATGTGGATGTCAGAAGAGTGCCACGAGGTCTACGTATCTATATTATACCCAATTTTCAGAATCCTGATCCTGATATGATAAATTAATGGATGGGGAATAACGAGGAATGTTCAATGAATATGCTAAGAATCCTCATTATATATGCCAAGAAGGAGTGCAATAAATTGAATGAAGAAATAGATGGATTAACTGAGAAACTAAAGGACCTCCATAGTTCAGAAGAATTTGAACTAGAAATGAATAAAATAAATAAAAGATTATTGAAAATTGAAGGAGAAATCAAACAAAAGAAACTAACAAAGTTTGAAAGAGATGAAGCTGATTATAGAAACTGACAGATTCTCACATTCAGTAAAAAATTTGACCATCTAAGAAAAGACATAATTGATAAAGACAAAGACCAGCAAAACAACATCACCTCCACTTGCAGGAACGGTGGCAATGCAGGGTGAACAAGTAATCCATCAGCCACTGCAAGTGAGACCAGTAACCCCACTGAAGTGGAAGGGGTAAAAGAACGTTTTTTAAAGGAGATTACGCTGATGGCAAAAGGAAGGGCACAAAATATTCAGGTCAGCAGCGAAAGCCCGGGACGAGGTAGGGGACGAGGAGGCAGAGGAGGAAAAGGGAGGAATTTCGCCACAAACAACACAGGAGAAACCCCAGTGGGAATTCTAACCAGGGGAAGACAAGCGAAAAAAATGAATAACAGCATGACAGTGGTAAACCTCTCAAATTATTTACTCTCTGATGTTGAACTGGATGTTTTAGCTAAAGGATTGTCTTTTTGTCCATCGTCAGGTTTTAATTATACTGAAACTAGAATAGATCTTTTTAACTTCACCAGAAAGCTCAAATTAAAAAAGTGGTTTGCTACTCACAAAAGCAAAAAATCACAAAATGTCTCTGAGGTTCCTACAAGTCTGAATGTCCACGATATTGACACACTGCATGTGGTACAGGAATTGGGTAATCCAGAAGCATTTACTGATGACCCCTTTCTGAACTTAATAAATACAGAAATAGACATTGGAATGAGCAGTGAAAGTAATTTTAAGCCAAAATCCACTTTCATCCCGCAAATCAATAATGATGCAATAAATTGCTTCGAAAGAGGGATGATTCAGGAACTTACGAACATTGACAAGAAAAGATTTAAGAGTAAACAAAATCTGTCAAAAAATCAAAGAGAGGCCATCAAGACTTTGAAAGAACGCAGAGACATTGTGATTAAAAAAGCGGACAAGGGGGGGAATGTGGTGGTCTGGCCTTTACAAATGTACCTAGATGAAGGACTGAAACATCTATCTGATTGTACAAAATACTGTGTGGTGGCCAAAAGTGAGAATGAGGCAGCAATTAAAACAGTGTCAGAGAAATTTATTGGATGGCGGGATGATGGTATATTGGAACAAAATGAATACTTGTTTTTAAACTGTAGAGATCCGAAGATCTCAATTTTTATACCTTCTGCCCACAATACATAAGCATGCCACTGTGCCACCAGGGAGACCTATAGTGTCCTCACGAGGTAGTTCACTAAAAAAGTATCCAAATACGTAGATCACTTCCTCCAGCCGTTTGTACAAGGGTTGCCCGCTTAAGTTAAGGACACTGGTGACTTTTTAAAAAATGATAAAGAGAATTGAGTGGAAGGAAGGATACCTCATCTTGAGTATGGATGTGTGTAGTCTCTATACCAGCATCCCACAGGATGCAGGCGTGGATGCATGCAGACATTTTCTCAAAGGAAGGTCTTTATCATTTCTGCTTCATACAGAAATGTTATTGGAGATAACGTTATGTTTGAAAATAACTTTTTCATTTTCAATAAAGTTTTATACAAACAGACCATGGGGACGGCAATGGGGACCTGCTTCGCCCCCAGCTTTGCAGGCTTGTACCTCGGCTGGTGGGAGGAGCAGGTGGTCCGGAACACCAATCAGCACCATGACCATGGGGTCCTCTGGGCACGGTACATTGACAACATATTCTGCATCTGGGATGGAGATCAAAAACAAGCAGATGAATTTGTCCTGACACTGAACTAGAATGACTAACTTTACGAGTGAGACTAGCAAGGAGAGAATTGAATTCCTAGTTCTTGAATTACAAATTGTGAACAATGTAATTTGTAGCAAATTACATAGAAAGAAAACGGCCATAAAACAGCTTATTGTTAGCCCAAAGTTGTCATCCGAAAAAACTAATAAACAGTATCCTCTTCTGGGAATTGCTACGTGCTAAGGGTAACTGCAGTGCAGATGAGGATTATGTTAAAGAGGAACAAGTCATGCTAAAAAGATTTAAGGATAGTGGCTATAGTTCAGCAACTATCAAATCAGCAGTTGACAAGGTCAGCAAAGTAGAAAGGGAAGAACTGTTTAAAGAGAAAGAAACCGAACAAACAACAAAGAATGAGCTAAGATTCATAACTACATACCACAACCAGGCTTGGGAGGTACGTAGAAGTCTAAATACGTTTTGGGAGGTACTGAAAACAGATGAGGATTTGAATGACAACCTTGGGTTAAATCCTTCGATAACATTTAGAAGGAATAAATCATTAAAAGATACATTGATGACAAGCAGTATTAAAGAAACTAGAAAATTGAATCCCATACAAGGTTTTTTCACCTGCACTAAGTGTAAAGCATGCCGATCTGGCCAGGACTGCAAAATGGTCAAACTCTGTAAAGATAAACCTGCGTTCAGAATCATGAGACATTTTACCTGCGATACGGAATATGCAGTATATGCACTAAAGTGCCCCTGCAATTTGTTCTATATTGGGAGTACCATTAAAAGGGTGAAGTTGCGTATTTTAGAGCACTTGCGGGCAATCGCCAAATACGATGAACAGTACCCTGTCACCCGACATTTCAATGATAAACACAACCAGAACCAAACTCTTTTAAAATTCTGTGTGCTGGATTCAATCCCAACGAGAGAAAGAGGAGGGAACCGCACATTAGAATTGAGGAAACTTGAATCAAAAATGATTATAAAATACAATACATTGATCCCGTTCTGTCTAAACTTTGATGAAGAGATGTCGATACACCTGAGATAATATCAACAGCCCACAGTCGTACCCTTCCTTAACTGTATATCTTTAAAGTTTTTAACAAGTTTTGTTTATGATTTGTAAGAGGGAGTTCAATAGTTTTATAACACAGAGTATATTTGATTTTGTTGCAGAAATGAAGAAATTGAAGATTATGATTGAGTCTAAAGAACATTTGGATAGTATCTCACTAGAGCTGTATTACCAATGATTGGGCAAAATATGTCGGACTGAAGAAAAATACCTGCCCACAGGGGCTGAATTTTCAAAGAAAAAACACTGTTGTGATTTCCTTTTTTGAATAACTTTATTAATTCAATGCCAAATAGCCCGTTTGTAAAAACCCACTCGGGTAATATACACATTGGTCTTTATAATCATTTCAATCTTATTGAATTTAATTAATTGAAGTTCTTTTGAATCATAGAAAGACTAACATAGATTTTGTAAATGTGTCAAATTCAAATGAAATAGTATGTTTACTATGTTTATCAGTACGAAGTGTAATTGAACCCTGCCCCTTTAAATATTTGTATTTCACTTGTGCAACTTACCCGTGAACAAGCAGTGAGGTTAACTGCGAAACGCGTTGGGACACCCATTGCTGTAAATGAACTCCATTGAATTAAGGCCACGGCACCAGTGAGTTTTATTTCTCGCGTACTGTGGCTACGTTGGGATATATATATTATCAAGGTTATCTCAAAGTTCTTCCAAAGCAGAGCTGAGCTCCAATATGGATAGTGGTTCAGAGTCAGAAGCGGGCAGTAATAGAGCACAATTGGGGTTTACCCGGCTTACCCTGGCACAGGAACTGGACTGTGTTCGGCAGGACAGGCGAGACACTCTACGTCCCAGGATAAAGCCGCAACCAAAAGCAAAAGCCCCAACAGCAGGCGGAGAGAGCGTAGAAAAGCCAACACAAGGCATCAAACCAAAGTGGAAAAAATCAAACAAAAAATGGAACAAAAAATAACTGGTGGGTCAATAGCCCATGATTGTGGTCTCTCAGTTATAAATCTTACCCCGACGAAACTATCGGATTCTGAATTACACATTTTGTCGATGGGCTTATCTTTTTGCCCACCGAGTGACTTCAATTATGCTGGGACACGTATAGATCTTTTTAAATTCACGCGCAAATTGAAGTTAAGAAAACATTTTTCCAATAGTAAGTCACGTAGAGGTTCTGAGAGAAATGAGAATGCAACAACTAGGTTGGGATTGGCAGTCAATGATGTACCTCTAATGCAAGATCTGGATGCATTGAGATTAGAACAATCGGTCTCGCAAAGTGTACAGGACACACCAATCACTAACTTAAGTAGCCAAACCAAGTTTAAACCACGTTCCACCTTCACACCACTAATGACATTTGATAACATTGATATTTTTCATGAGGCAACAACTAAGGAGATAAAAGATCTATATGTCAAGACACTTAAAATTCATAAACACAAACATAGGCAAAACCAGAAATATTCTGACCTCGTGAAAAAAATCCAAGAAGATGGCAACATGATCGTTCGACAATCGGACAAAGGTGGCAACGTCGTTTTGTGGCCAAGAAGTTTGTATTTGGAGGAAGCACTCCGGCAACTTAATGACAATAACTTCTACAAACATTGTGACGTAGGAGTGGTCAGAAAAGCTCAATCTGAGTTTTATTCCTTGCTGATGGGTTGGCGATCATCAGGTCTTATCAGCATGGACGAACTAAAATTCTTGAAGAATGATCACCCCGTTACCCCAGTCCTGTACCTCATCCCCAAAGTCCACAAGGACGCTATCAAGCCTCCAGGGAGACCTATTATATCAGCATGCAGGGTCTTGCTAGAAAAGACTACAATTTATGTGGACTCTTTTTTACAGGAGTACGTCTGTGGACTTCCATCATATATCCAGGATTCCAGCGATTTTGTTAGGAAGATCAGGGATATTGAGTGGAATCCGGAATATTGGTTGATAACATTAGACGTTACATCCCTGTATACTAGTATAGTACATGCGGATGGGGTACGGGCAGTCCAATTCTATTTGGGGCAGAGACTGATAGAACTGCTAGAACACAATAAAATGCTGATTTCTATGATTAGCTTCTGTCTACATAACAACTATTTTATGTTCCACAATCAACATTACCAGCAGGTGAGGGGTGTCGCCATGGGGGCCTGTTTTTCTCCCAGTTATGCCTGTATGCATATGGGCTACTGGGAGAGACAGGTCCTCTATGGTGAACACCACGATATCTGTAAGTAACATCATACGATGGTATAGATACATCGATGATGTACTTCTAATTTGGCAGGGGACAAAGGCAGAAGCTACCCAGTTCATCGAAAAACTAAATTGTAACACTTACAATTTGGCTTTCACCTCAGATATCAGTCAGAGCCAGGCTCACTTTTTGGATGTTACGATCGAGATTATTGAGGGCCATCTGGAAACAACTTTGTATAGGAAACCTACGGCTGGCAATACGGTGCTTCATGCTATGAGTCATCATCCACCGCACCTGATAAGGAGCATCCCCTATGGGGAGATGCTCAGGTTCAGGCGGGTTTGTAGCACGGAAGCCCAGTGTAAACTTGTTCAGGGGGCCAGTAAACAAAGGTTCCTAGCTAGGGGATATAGGGAAAGCATTTTAGATGCAGCAATGACGAAAGCAAACACCCTATCCCGGGATGCCGCCCTTGTTCACAAAAAGACGCTGAAACCCACTATGGATGTGCACAAGCAACCTACCAGATTGATCTGGACCTTTAACAGGCAGCATGGGGCCTTGAGAAAAATAGTGAACCAACACTGATATCTAGTAAGATCTGATCCAGTGATTGGAGAACATATGCTAAAGAAACCTGCAATCACATACAGGAAGGCATACTCTTTGCAGGATGCATTAGTAAAATCTAGTCCTGAAGTGATTGCGCCTAACAATTGGCTTGCAGGCAGCAAAGGTTTCAGGAAGTGCTCCAGTTGCAAGGCATGCTCACATGGAGTCAGTAAGACCGAGTATATTACTCCATTTTCTCCTATGCCCCGCAAAATCACAAAGCAGCTAACCTGTAAGAGTGAGTACGTGGTATATGTGCTGGAGTACCCGTGTGGCCTGCGATATGTTGGGAGTACCAAATTGCAGGTCCACAAGAGGGTGCTCCAGCACATAAGAGCCATCAATACCAAAGATACCACGTACCCAGTTGCTAGGCATTTTAGGGAGTTTCATGGTAACAGTGCACTCCTTAGATACTATGCGATCGACACAGTGGGTCCCCTGAGAAGAGGTGGAGACAGGGAAGGCATCCTTAGAGCACTAGAGACAAAGTACATATTAGAATTGAACAGCAAGACCCCTTGGGGTCTGAACTCCACTGAAGATCTTTACACTTGTCTTTGAAAATTCTATTTATGTAGTCCTATTGGCCCACATCATATAGTACATCTGATTGCCGTATCATTTCAATATGTCATATACAGGTCCTATTATAGTCTTCAACTTATGTCCTAACCCTAAAAAAAGTATTTTCAGCAGGTTGGGTCGCAGCTTGTTCATATGCAATCTGGTTCTTGGTATATAGTTGGACATTAACATCAATGTGTAGGTTGAGAGCAGCCTACAATATTAACATAAATCATTTGGATGTTTTTCAACTTTTTGTATATTCGTTTTTCTCAATTTATTATTTACTAGCAGCCCGCCCCAGCGTTGCCTGGGGCAGAAGGGGGCTGGGGGCTGCATTTTTACCCCGGGGCAGAAGGTGGCTGGGGCAGCATGTTGTCGAGCGGTGCACCCGCCGACTCCCTTCCCACACCCCCCCCCTGCCCTGGCCCACCCCGCCTCCCGCCCGGACTCCAGCAACATCCGATTTAAGTAGCAGCCCGCGCTGTGCACCCGCCGACTCCCTCCCGCCCCAGCAACATCTCCAGCAACGTACCTCTCACTGCTCCTCCGCTTCCCGCCGCTCCTCCCCGCGCTGCCACTGCTCCTCTGGTTCTCGCCGCTCCGCAGCTCCTACCGGCGCTGTTGTCCTCCGCTCTTCCTGGTTCTGGTGAACGCCGCTCCTCCCCTCACGCAGACGTCGCTCATGTCGTCTGCTCTTCCTGGTTCTGGTGAACGCCGCTCCTCCCCTCACGCAGACGTCGCGGCCGGCGCTAGTTGCAAGGGACTACTTTTTTCATTTCATATATTTTAAACAACGTTTATTTTTTATTTTTATGTAGCCTATGTCCTTATGCTTGCCCTGAGGTTTTCTAAGATGTCTTGGGTGTGTAGATTGGCGCTGTGGTTCCCGAGATTACCTTGCCCAAAGGTGCAAGTTCTCTCTTTATAATAGTAGTATAGATCACGCATGAAATTGGACATGGCAAATGTGGTTATTTGAAATCATTTTTTATTAACTTAGGCACTTTGATTAGTAATGCATATGCGTTGTCGTATTTATACAGTGATTTGTTAGCATACTGTCTTAGTGCCAGAATGTGAGAAGTATTGGGTGGCAACTGATTTCTCATTTTTGGTAAATTGGATTATCCGTTTATCATGTTTGCATTTTTCCTGAAAAAAATATTCGTAAATGATGGTTTAAACCGTAATTTTTCATGTCTTAAATTATTAACGATATGAACTAAAATGGGGTTTAATTGGATATGCACGTGTCACTTTAACTCGAATGAGATGTGTACAGTGATTGGGATTATCTCAAGAGGTATCTTGTGAAGTCTGTCGTCCATGATGTTTCTTAAACACTAGCTATTGTCCAATCGAATGCTTTAAAATTTAAGCACTTGCACTTTAAATTTTGATCATGCTCTCCCTGCGTCATGTGACCAAGGCCTCTGTGCAGGCCAAAACGTTATGCTGACGAAGGTGCAAATAAAATAAGAAGCTCACCTGATTTTGGGTCTCGTGTTCTTTGCAACAGTGGCGTCCAGGAGATTATGGACTTGTCCTCTGGTGTTGAACTTTTGGAACATATATATATATATATATATATATATATATATATATATATATATATATATATATATATATATCCGAAAAAACTCCAAACACCACTTCCAGGTCAACCAACGTCAGACCGGCGAGGGAACACAGGAGACGGACCACAGAATGCGCTGCACAGGATCTTTTATTTGCAAAGAAGCCGGTAAGCCAGAGGGCACTACGCGTTTCGGGCTGGAAAAGCCCTTGTTCACATGCAAATGAGCCAGTTTCAACTTTTTAATTTTATACTGCTGTGTACACCCAATTAGCCCGCCCTGTCACATGGTATAACTCTGCATAGACATAAAAGACATTTTACTCCTACATTTTAGGGAGAGAAGTACTGCCAAATATACTTTTTCCTTTGTTTTCAAACAAACCACATTTGAATATTATATATTATTTGCGTACAAATTAATATAAATAAAATGCGATGCCATGTTTAAAAAACAGGATCTTAGGAAAAAATAGCAGATTTGCATAATACGGTATCACAAAATAAATAACAGGATAAATCCTTATAGAAAAAAACGTAAAAATGTCTATATACAGTATTATGGTGACTGGGGAATTGTAGGATTGCTGAAGGTGCCAATATTTACAATTTAGACTGGTTCCAGGTCTGCGTTTGGTGGAGAGTGGTAAAGTGCATAGGGAAAAGAGGTAAGTGAGAATAAAGTGCTGAATCCACATGTTATAAAGTATCTTGTGTCATCATTGCATAAATGCAAAATAATCAGAGATAGGAACATGACCCTATATAAATCTCATACAAAAGTTGTTAAAACAATGGATACTTAATAAAACTACCATGTGTAAAATTCATAGTTGCTAAAAACACCCGGTGTAAAATACAGTGGTAAAAAGTGTACAAAAATATTTTTTCATTTTTTTGATAAAACAAGTGTATCTAAATTATTATACAACAATATTTACAACATTAGAGGAAGGTAAGGAGTTACATTTATCAATAATAGATTGACCAACAAGGAACTTGACTGGTCAACTGAACAGATAGTGGATTCGGCACCGTCATAATTCACTTGGACTAGAATATTTGACCCACTAGATAACAGGGAACCTGACTATCTAGGGGAGAGGAAACCAAGGTAATATTTATTGAGGGGCATCTCATAGAAAATGACGGAGATCCTCAGTAATATTAAGACCGTTAGGCCATTTACTATCGAATTCAAGGATCATTCGTGATTCTAATTGCCTAAGTTTGAGCTCACGGTTGCCTCCACGTCTTAGTTTGGGGATCGAGGCTATCACGTAGTAAGATAGACAATTAATATCTTTACTATGAGTGCTCAAAAAATGACGTGCAACTGGGTATGCTGGATCTGAGTGCAGAATAGCTCGTATATGCTGTAAAATTCTGACATGTACAGGTTGTATGGTGCTACCTACATAATTGAGGCCGCACGTACATGTCAGAACATATACTGCATATTCTGTTTTGCAAGTATGCTGGCCTTTGATTGGGGTCTCTGTGTCACTAAAAGGAGTTTTATAGTGAGTCCTATTTATTCCGAATTTACACGCTCTACAAGTAGAGCATTTCCGGAATCCCTCCTTGATTAGCCAGTTCTGTTTGCACTTTAGTTCAGGACTACTTTGATCAAGCACTGCACCCATACTGAGAGCACGTCGGAAAGTAACCATGGGTTTGTTAGGAAGCATATTTCCTAATACATTGTCCGTTAATACAATAGGCCAGTTATGATTGATCATCTGTCTTATTTTATTTTGTTGGCTACTGTAATTGGTGATGAACCTGGGACATTCCTGTTTGGTGGTATCTATTGTCTCATCAGGTGAGTTAGTAGTTTCAGAAGATGTGCTTAGCAGACTAGCCCGGGTTCTGTCTTGTGATTTCACTAATGCTTGATTAAACATTTTTTCTGTATACCCTCGGGCTTTCATGCGACTGCGTAGGTCATTAACACTACTCTCGAAATCATTAGTACTACTGCAGATTCTTTTCAGCCTAAGTATTTCCCCGTAAGGAATACTTTGGATCGTGTGCCTGGGGTGTAGACTGGAGGCATGAAGAGTAGTGTTGCCTGCAGTAGCTTTACGATGGAGAGTGGTTTGTACTCTATCATGTTCATCAATGTATACAGTCACATCCAAAAATTCTGCTTGTTTGTTACTTATTTTGGATGTAAACCTAAGATTGTATGGGTTTTCATTGATGGCATTTATGAACGCACACGCTTCTGTTTCATCACCTTGCCACACCAAAAAGATATCGTCGATATAGCGAAGGTATCGGACAATTTTTTCACGTACCCACACATGATGCGTGACATTGAGGACCCGCTCCTCCCACCAGCCAACGTGCAAGCACGCATAGCTGGGGGAAAAGCAGGCCCCCATAGCCACGCCCCTCAATTGCTTCCAAATCTCTTTGCCAAATAAAAAGTAGTTGTTATACAAACACCACTCTATTAAGCCCAGGATCACTTTGTTGTGTTCATAAAAATCAATTGGCCGTTGGCCTAAGAAATGAGAAACTGCATTCATACCATCTGTATGTGCAATGCTGGTATATAATTGTTCAACATCCAAAGTTATTAGGAGCATATCATTTTGCCATTCTAAATCCTCTATTTTGGCAAGAAAGTCTCCAGTGTCGCGTACAAAGCTAGGCAGTCCGCTTACCCACTTTTGCAGAAAGAAATCCACATATTGGCCAACTCTTTCACCGCAGCTGTTGATTGCCGAGATTATTGGCCTCCCTGGTATCGGTGATTGTCCTTTATGCACTTTCGGGATCAAGTACATAGTAGGTAGAGTTGGATGTTCATTGAGCATGAATAAATACTCTTCCTCTGAAATTAGGCCCTCTCTTCGATGTTTCTGTAGAAGTTTGTTTAGATTTTCATTAGCCTTAATGTATTCTTTGTTTGTAGATTTTTTATAACAAACTGAATCCGATAACTGTCTTTGGGCCTCTAGAATATATGCTGCCTTAGGCCAAATAACAATGTTTCCACCTTTATCTGCCGTTTTGACAACAATGTCCGGATTGTCTTTCAATTTTTTCATTAGTGCAGAGTATTGTGCTTGTTTTGCATCAAATTTCTTTCTTTTTTTATGAATGTTGGTGGTTTTGTGCAGTTTCTTCATTTCAGTAATGACACAATCTTGGAAAACATCAACTGCGTCACGGGTCATAATAGGTACAAAGTCAGATTTACGCTTAAAAGGAGTAATGCCGGCTCCTGATTTAGCGATGTTGATTCTTTCCAATCGGATTTGCGTACTTTCCATTTCATTTTCTTTGGTTGCTTCAGCATTGTCCTCATTCATTAGATCGTGAATGGCAAGGAGCGCCGGAGCATCCGACACTGCAAAAGGTCGATTTGTGTCAGTAATATTTACGTTGGCAGAGTTGTTAGTGCCTGTTGGAGTTTTGAGTCGTTGTAAAGCGAAGAATTTTTGAAGTTTTAATTTTCGGATGTAACAGTAAACTCTCCCTGCGTCATGTGACCAAGGCCTCTGTGCAGGCCAAAACGTTATGCTGACGAAGGTGCAAATAAAATAAGAAGCTCACCTAATTTTGGGTCTTGTGTTCTTTGCAACAGTGGCGTCCAGGAGATTATGGACTTGTCCTCTGGTGTTGAACTTTTGGAACATATATATATATATATATATATATATATCCAACATAACCTCCCTTGCAGAGTACAAAGAAGCATGCCGCAGACTGGAGTTAGAAGAAAACAGCACTTCTTTATTGCAAATTTCGAACGTGGCAACAGATTCAATCCTTTCAATCCTGACGCGTTTCAACTCTCGTGGAGTCTTGTTCACAGGTGAGCATTGTAAAAGACTAAGATTTAGTCCGTCTTTTAAAGGCTACAGCGTCTTTCCGTAGTCTCTTGTTCCTATAATGTCCATAATGCATTGGGGCAGTCACATTTAAACATGATAATGCATTCTTTTTTGGCAAGCCTGTAATTCCGTTTCCACTTTATTATTAATTCTGGGGAAATGCTGGCTCATACTTCCAAATATATTCGTGATGTCCCATGCTCGAAATTATTAGATGCCACATTTTCTCTGCAGTGCCCGTTTGTCCAACTCCATCAAACGGGCACTGCAGAGAAAATGTGGCATTTAATAATGCATTATGGACATTATAGGAACAAGGGAGGGTATGTTGGATGTAAGCGGATTGCTCCGATACCCGCGTGCCGTGGCCGCCCTGTTGAGGTCAAGGGGCTCAAGATTGGAGCAAACTACGTTGGATATATATATATATATATATATATATATATATATATATATATATATATATATATATATATATATATATGTATATGTATATATATATTCACTGAAAAAAACTTAGGTTTTAGGTATCTTATAGTTAGGAATTAGTATTTAAAAACCTTGCATATTCACTGAAAAAACATAGGTTTTAGCCTCGTTATAGTTAGGGATAAGCATTTAAAAAACCTTAGAAACTCACTGAAAAAACCATAGGTTTCACACATGTTATAGTTAGGAATTAGCATTTAAAAAACCTTTGAAATTCACTGAAAAAACCTTAGGTTTCAGGCACGATATATTTAGGAATTAGCATTAAAAAACCTTAGAAATTCACTGAAAAAACCATAGGTTTCACACATGTTATAGTTAGCTGGGCATTTCATTCATACAAAACCTTTGAAATTCCCCCGTTATAGTTAGTTTAGCTAATTACTTGCGCGCATGCAATGCACTGCTGATGACTTCATATATTACATCACTCATGACATGGTCAGTGACATCACTCATGACTTCAATGATCACATCTCAAATGACATCACTGATGACATCCTTGTGAAATAGTGGCAGACCTCCTCTCACCCTAATATAACCTTTGTTACACACATTCAAAAATAGAAACTATCATTTTTTTTAAATGGAGATACCAATGCCAGTTACAACAACCTATTAGGTAATTCCAACATCTACATACACATCCACTCATTCACCAACAGTACTATATAGTCACTCATACATGTACTCACTCATCATATGTACTCATACACCTATACATCCTGTTACACACCGATACTCATCCATAGAGTTACTCACACACATACTCAAACATCCATTTACTTGCATATACAGCTATACACACCACTACACTTACTTCTACAGAAACGTACACATACCTACTCTCTTAAACAATCACTTATAGAAGGATATAGTTATTTATACAGGAACTCTTCCAATCTCTAACTCTCACATATACTTACTTATATACATCAATACTCACATACTAGTTTAGAACATATGTAGTTAATAAGATACTATAGAGACAGTCATTCACTCACTAACACACCCATACACACAGTCATCTACCCATACAGTCCTGCACACATTCTGTCTACAAAACACATACAAACAGTGAGTCAGTCATTCATGCATCTGTGCGCGAAGTAATACCCCCCACCAAACCCCACAGACACTCATTCTGATACTCAAAAAACCAACTTATAACCAATATAGACACTCATGTAGCTACTCACCAACCCATGCAGCCACTTATACACAAAGTGAGACACTGATACAGATATTTACATATTTAAACATTACTCTCTAATACATGTATTCAGTAAGATATACTTAATATGTCAGGTATACAATCAATTTTACCAAAAAAAAATCCATTTAGACACTTATTTACCCAGTTCTTCTCCCATCAACCTTTAAATATACATATATAAAAAATATTTATTTTTCAGAAAGACACACATTCACTGGATGATGTCATCAGTGATGTCTTTTGAGATGTCATCAGTGATTTATGTATGTATTGCATTCTTTTTTTTAAAAACCTTTATTGATAAACATGAAGATACAATCGCAGTCATACAGCTACATCGGGTCGGCTGGCAACATGTCCAATAGTCATATCAGGATGAATGAATACACAGCCCTTCAGCTGACAACCCTAGGGCCCGGCGGCAGTTAAACAATCATGTCATGTCGTACATTACATCACAGGAGGAATCAGGTTTTTGTTTTGTGTTTTTTAGAAAAAAACAACCAACCAAAAAGCGAGAAAATAACTGCAGAGGTTAAACTGAAGGCAGAGACATAAGTGATCCTTCTGGGGAGGGAGTACCACATCCACAACTGTTTCATAATCTATAGGAAGAGCAGACGGGAGGGGGGGAGGGGGAAAGGGAGATGGCCAGCGATATATGGACAAAATCCAAAGCAGATGGAACATCACGCTAAGGGGAGTGCAACACTTCCGGTGGAGGCTCAAATGGGGGGGTACAAATTTCGCCACAATATTGGTTCCACTGATTCCACACCCTCCCCCATTTCTTGGGCCTGCCCCGAGCGATATAAACTGTTTTTTCACGAAACATGTACCAGTCCATGTTTCTAGACCAAGCCGACAGGCGGGGTGCCCTTGACGATCCCCACAATTGCGCAATGTCACACTTAGCGATCATGTTACCCAAGGAGGCCCACTGCGTCTGTGCCACATTATAATCATTAGGCTCCCACACATTCAATAGACACCGTCGGGCCTCAGACAAAAGCGAAACACCCGTCACCTCAGTCATAACACCAGGCACACGGTTCCAAAAGGACGCTACCGCCGGACATTCTCACAAAATATGAAGGAATGTACCCACCATGCCACACCCACGCTTACACAAATCATCTGAGACATACCCCATACGCAACAAGCGAGGACCCTTCATATACACTCAGTAGAGGATTTTTAACTGCACCAATCTCAGACGGGCCGAGATTGCTACCTCCTTCGGGGAGCATATCGCCGCCTGCCAGTCCTCAAAATTAAGTTCCAGTCCATTGCCGGTTCAAGCCGTACGGAGCTGTAGAAGAAGGTCCGCTCGGTCGTTTATCAGCTTTTTATATATAAGAGAGATTGTACTGTCCGGGACGTGTCCATCGAGTACTCTGTCCTCCAGGCTTGAGGATTCTGGAACAGGCGTGCCAGCCGGAAAAACAGAGGAAAGGGCGTGTCGGACCTGTAGGTATCGAAAGTATTCTCGATGACTGAGTTTGAATTCTAGTTGCAGCTCTTCAAAAGACTTTATCTTGTCTTTCCGACAAAGGTCCCCCACCTTACTAATCCCAATAAGGTCCCATTTATCAAAACCCTTGGTAGTCCACAAATTGCCGAGCCTCTCAGCTGTGTAAAGTTGAGTCACTCGAGTGAGAGTATCTGACCAGCCCATAGCAGCATTAGCACTGTACCAGACCCGCACCGCAACTCTGGTAGGCCCAGTCAAAGCCACATCGGACCGTTTGGAATAAAGCGCCCTGTTATAGTCTCTGCCCGGCAGCAGCTATTTATCCATAGCAAAAGCCGGGTTAGGAGCCGGACCATACATCGCATGATTAACCGAGCTCAGTTGTGAGGCCCAGTAATATCGTCGTATATCCGGCAACGCAATACCACCATCATACCAAGGCAGCGTAAGCTTAGCCAAGGCAATCCGGGGACGTCCAGCCCACAGCAGTTTCCTTTGTAGGCACTCGATCTCATGGAAGTAGCTGGAAGGCACTAGATCCAATGTATTCTGAAGCGCATACAGAAATCGGGGAAGGGACATCATTTTGAATAAGGCTGCTCTGCCCACCAGGGACAGCGGCAGTCTGCTCCAGGCTTTCACGTCTGTTTTCAAGCGAATAAGCGGGGGGAGTAAGTTGCGCTGATACCCGGCAGCCGAATCACGCGAAACATAGATACCTAAATATTTAAACCCGGTGGACGAAATTTGTATTGGACAGTTGCGCGGTACGAGTGGAGGATCGTCTGTGAGCGAATATACACACGACTTGCCCCAATTGATGACCAGTCCAGAGTTCCTCCCAAAGGAGTTAAGGACGTCAAACAATACCCCCAGTGATTTTCGAGGGGAGGTGAGGTAAAGGAGAATATCGTCCGCAAAAACTGAGATGCGATCTTCAAAACCGGAGGCCCACCTGATACCCCTGAGGGACGGCTCCCATCGCAACCAAGCGGCCAAGGGCTCCAGAGCCAAGGCAAAAAGCAACGGAGAGAGAGGGCAGCCTTGCCGTGTACCCCTCCCCAGAACAAAGGGAGCCGGCACTCGACCGTTAACGACAACCTGGGCCAGGTGCTCCTCATAAAGTAAGCGGACCCACCCAATGAACACCGGTCCAAAGCCAAACTTTGCCAGAGCCGCCCATAGATATGGCCATTCCACTGTGTCAAATGCCATGGTGGCATCCAAAGAAACCAAAATGGCCGGTTCACGTAGCGTTTCCGCCCTCGCCAGCACGCCATGAAGACGCCGTAAATTCAGCGCGGTATTACGGGCTGGAATAAAGCCAGACTGATCTGGATGCACCACATCTCCAATCACTTTAATCAGACGGTTAGCTAATATTTTCGCCAAAACTTTAGGTTCCACATTCAGAAGTGAAATAGGTCTATAGGAGGTACAGAATTCACGGGGTTTTCCCTCTTTAGGGATCACCACGATAGACGCTAAACGCTGGTCACGGGGAAGCGAACCCCTCTCCCTAGACTCCAAGAACATCGAGCGAAGATACAACGCCATTTTGTTCAGACACAACTTTTACAGCTCGATGGGAATGCCGTCTGGCCCGTATCTTTTCCAGAGCGGATGGAGCGAATAGCGAGCGCTACTTCATCAGTGGAGAAGTCCGCCTCCATTAGCTCTCTATCAGAGTCGGACAGGCAAGGCAAAGCGACATCCCTAAGCAAAAGATGGGAGTCTTCCTCCGGCCGGTCCGAGACCGGAGCGTACACCTTACGAAAGTGGCAAGCAAACTCCTCCACAATCTCCAACGGATCAGTCACACGTACACCATCCACTCGCTCAACCACAGGCACCACACAATTCAATCTCTCCCTCTTGTCCAACCAAGCTATCAACTTCCCCGCCTTATCGCCCACATCATACAAACGGCCCTGTTGTTCACGACTCATAGCTTACGCGGCATTCGTAACCAAGGCTCCATAATCAGACTGCTTCAGTTGCAAAACATGCACTTTTTCACGCGTTACCCCACACTCAAGTTCCTTCTCCAAAGCCACAATATCAGACTCCAGTTGTTCAACCTCCCCATTGTGGCGCTTCTTAGAGCTGGCGACCAGCGACAGTGTTTGACCCCGTATCACAGTTTTAAAGGCCTCCCATAGGGACACAGACGAAGACACTGATCCCACATTGTCAGCGAAGTAGTGGTCTATAGCTTTAAGCACTCCAGCCCTAGTCTCTGGAACACGGAGATGCCAGGGATTAATTGGGGCGACCCGGCCTCCTGCGTCTAAATGGAGATCTATATGGATCCATAGCGGGGAGTGATCCAAAATGCCTCTGGGCAAATGTCGGGCCTCTCGCACCGTCGTGGCCTGAGCTGCGAGCACAAGAATATAGTCAAGTTTTGCTAAGCTTCCATGGGCCCCGGAGTGGAAAGTATATTGGGCCTGACCTGGGTGAAGCATCCGCCAACAATCCACCATACCAAACGTTTCCAAGAAACCACTCAGGCAGGACTGCGACAGTGTAAGAGCCCTGGGAGGATGTCGATCTTCCAAACCATCAACCACCGAGTTGAAGTCCCCTCCAATCACCAGGAGCCCCTCAGGAAGCCTCAGTACCAATTTCCCCAGGTCGACAAATGTAGTGGCCTGCAAACCCGGGGGACATATATCGAGAGGATGGCAACCGTTCTTCCCTCCCACCTACCAACAATCGCCGCATACCTTCCCTGTCATCCAATATCGTGTCATCAATCTCCAAGGGAAGGGAACTACGGATCATAACACCAGCCCCTCTAGAGCCCGAAGTGAATCCTGAGTGTGCCACCAGCCGGTAGCCCCTCCGGTTCATTGCATGGAACGTGTTCCCCACCAGATGCGTTTCTTGCAGTAATACAATGTCGGGAGAGTGGCGCTTCACATATTGGAGTACAATTCCCCGTTTTATTTTGTCCCCCAAAGCCGTTGACATTCCAACTCAAGACTCTCAATCCCCTACCCCCCATTGCGAAAATGAGTAGTCGGGTCCCCCAAACCCCACGAAGGAAACACAGAATAAGCCATACAACAATACGTAGCCTCAAGAACAATACAAACAAAAAAAAGAAAGCCCCGCCCCCTCCCCCAGGATACCAGAACAACAACCCCCCACCCTGCACCCCTGCGAGGAAACCAAAAAAACACCCCATTCAGCAGTGTGCCTGTCGCCCTACCCCAGAAAACTAAACTACAAGTAGAAAAGGAAACACCCCCGGAGGAGGAAAAGTTCTGAAGTCCCCGCCGTCCCAGGGCTTGTCTTTAAGAAAGTCATCGACCCAAAAAAGGATAACAATCCACCGTAACACAATACGATGGTGGCACACACCGGTGCCCTTACTCCTCCTGGTCCCGTTGGCTGCCTTCAGCACCTCTGGATTGTTCCGCATGGTCCCGTGGCATAGATAACGTGTCCAACCAGTCACTGACCACCTCTGGCATATCAAGGAAGAGCACCCGCTCATTATGCTCGATGCGCAATCGGGCGGGGAAAAGCATAGCATACTTCATGCCAAGGTCCCTTAATCTCCGCTTCACCCCAGAAAATCCCAGTCTCTGCTTCTGCACCGAAGGGGTAAAATCCGGGTAAAAGTTAATGGACGCATTCTCGAACTTAGTGGGGCCGCTAGTCTTCGAAGCCTGCAAAATGGCGCCCCTGTCCCTGAAGTTAAAGATCCGCGCAATGATGGGTAGCGGGGCAGTCCCCTGCTTGCGTCTGCCGCCCGGAATTCTGTGGGCACGCTCCACCGCAAATAGGTTACTCAGGCCCTTAGGGGTGAGGTGGTTGATGATCAGATCTTCAACGAGTAAGTCTGTCGATTGGTCGGCTGAGGATTCCGGAACTCTGACTATGCGGACATTATTGCGCCTAGCGCGGCTTTCAAAGTCCTCAAGCCGGCGGGCAAACTGGTCACTCGAGGTCCGAAGAGTCCGAATCTCAGTCTGGAGTTTGGAGACATCTGTGGTGAGACTGGCTGTCTTGACATCCAACGATTTGACTCTTTCGTTAGTCTTGGCCAAGTCCGCCCTGATCAGGCCCACATCCACCGCCACTGTGTCGATCTTGGCTACCAAGGTTTCGTACTGTTGGCCCATCGACGATTGTATGCTAGCGATGGCGCCCATCACGTCTCGAAGAGTTGGGTCCTCCGACTCAGGGGGGCCACCACCAAGGTCCTCCGGGGTTTTACCAGTCCCGCTGGGCGAGCCTTTATGGCGTGCAAATCTGTCCATAATGGTGGCCTGAGTCCCACCACCGCGAGTCCCATTCTTGAGGGACCGCTTTTCACTATCAGACTTGGCCGCCATGGTGGGTTGCGCGCCCCTCAGGGGCTTTTGGGACCTGGTGTAAATGGCTCCCCACAAGGAAGAACCACGAGAGACTGAAATGCAGGGCATCGGCGAAGATCTGTCAAGCGACTGCGCTCACAGGCCAGCTTGGTCACTAGGCAGCCACCTCCAATCTTCGTAGCCAGAGAAAACGAAAACGAAAGCAGACCCCGGGTAGCCGTCCCCTACGACAGGCCGTTGTTGTTCAATTACTTTCGGGGTGCTCCAGATGCCCAAGTCCCGGGATGAGCCACGGTGTAGGCCTCCAGGCTTCAGGAAAGAGTATTTCGGGCGTCCGGCATCCGAATCAAAATCTGAAAAAGGCCTTTCAGATCAGGAGAGTCTTAGCTATTAGCACCCGTAGTCAGAAACAGGATTTATGCCAGGATAGACGGTGGATGCGGCGAGGGTTTCGGGAGCTCACAGCTCACGCGACCATCTTAGATGCTCGCTAAGCTCCTCCTCATGTATTGCATTCTTATATAGCGCAACTCTGTCACCCCAAGGGTATCCTGGCGCTTTGACTGAACATAGCTGACACACACTCACAGAGATCACACTACTCTTGGAAATAAATAGGTCTTTAAACTTCTCTTAAAAGATGGAAATTTGCCCTGGCTCCTCAATGATAGCGGGAGAGAATTCCAAAGTGTAGCAGCGGAAAAGTTGAAAGAACGACCTCCCATCCTTGACCTCTGAAACTTGGTAACCGTTACCAAGCATGCAGAGGAGGAGCGCAGGGTTCGAGGAGTAGAATACCAAGAGAAAAGATTCTGCAGCAGGGCAGGTCCCTGTCCATGCAAGGCTTTAAAAACCAAACACGATGCCTTAAAATAAATCCGTTGCTGGACATGCAGCCAATGAAGATCAAACAGCGCTGAGGTAGAGGAAGCAGTGCGCGGACGGGAGAGTGCCATATTGGCTGCCATATTTTGTATGCGTTGCAACTTACCAACGAGAGTTTTAAGTAATCCAACCTGCTTAAAATAATCCCCCGCACGACCTCAGGTCTAGCCTGTACTGGGAGCATAGGAAGGACTTTGCGTAGCATACGAAGCAACATCATACATGTAGCTACGGTCTTGTTAGCGAAGGCATCCAGTTGTAAGTTGGAGCCAAATAGGACCCCTAAGTTGTGGGCAGACTCCGCTGCCGTCACTGCCCCCGAAAAAGAGGAGGTCCAAAAACCCTCTGTCAGGGAGCGTGGGAGGCGATCGTTAGAGCAGTACAACACCTCCGTTTTGGACCCATTAAACTGGAGTGAATTGGAGCACAACCAGTCCGCTGTTGCTGTCATACAGCGGTGAAAGGTCTCTAAAGAAACGGCCTCCTTACCTTCCAAAGAGAAGACCAATTGAGTATCGTCGGCATAATTAAATACCGAGATACCAAAGGAACTTATCAATTTGATTAAGGGGCGGAGGTACAGATTGAACAGTATTGGGCTGATGGCCGAGCCCTGGGGCACCCCTTGCCCTACTTTCCGCACACCTGATCTAAAAGGTGGCAAGGCCACCACCTGCTGCCTATTATTAAGGTACGAGACTAACCAGTCCCGTGCCAGCCCCGTTACCCCAGCCTCCTCCAGTCTCCTAATGAGGGTCGAGTGGCTGACCGTGTCGAACGCGGCCGACATGTCGAGCAGCACTAAAAAGGCAGCTTGACCAGTGTCGACCCGCAAACGAAGTTTGTCCAACACGACCGCCAGTGCGGATTCCGTACCATGCGCTGGCCGGAAACCGAACTGGGCCACGTCTAAACAGATGTTGTCTTCCAGAAATCTGTGATGTCACTGACCATGTCATGAGTGATGTAATATGTGACGTCATCAGCAGTGCATTGCGGGTGCGCGAGTTATAGTTAGCTGAACTAACTATAACGGGGGAATTTCAAAGGTTTTGTATGAGTGAAATGCCCAGCTAACTATAACGTGTGAAACCTATGGTTTTATCAGTGAATTTCTAAGATTTTTTTTAATGCTAATTCCTAACTATAACGTGCCTGACACCTATGTTTTTTTCAGTGAATATATATATATATATATATATATATATATATATATATATATAATGTTCCACACACTCTCCTGTGAAAAAAGAGACAGAAACCCTGGAGGACACGGTAGGAAGCCTTCATTTAATTACACAATGGCGAATGCATTTCGGCAGCCCTCTGCCTTCTTCAGCGCCCAAAGCATCCTGTGGTCACACGCGGTAGATAAGTCCCTCCTTTAAATCCCTTGCTGTTGCAAGTCCGCTCCACCCCTTGATGTAAAGTTCACGCACCTGTGTGAAGTCCCGAAAGTAGGGCTAGACTTAATTTCCCAGAATGCAGCGTGATGAAGTCTGGGAACTGCGGTGCCGGGGTGGGACACAGATTGTCAAAAATGTCAAAGCGGGGAAGCAGGGAACAGCATGCGCCCCACAGGCCACTCAGTAAGATCTTCCAATGTGGATGTGCAATTTGCAGAGTGCCTCCTCCGGTCCCCCAACACTACCGCAACCACGATATCCGAAGAGTCTATGCACCAGGGGCCGGTCCACAATGTGCTCAGCCCGGCTTGGGATTAATAACCCCAAAACTGCTTGCTTGCTCCTCGGTGTTTGTGGCGGGATACTGGCCATCCAACTAACGCTGGTCAAACAAACGAACTTCAACAGTTCAGGTCCCAGTGAAGCCAGTGCCCAAGTGCGGCAGGGATTTCTGAAGGCGCCTCTGGGTGACGCTATTAATGTTCCACACACTCTCCTTTGAAAAAAGAGACAGAAACCCAGGAGGACACGGTAGGAAGCCTTAATTTAATTACACAATGGCGAATGCATTTCGGCAGCCCTCTGCCTTCTTCAGCGCCCAAAGCATCCTGTGGTCACACGCAGTAGATAAGTCCCTCCTTTAAATCCCTTGCTGTTGCAAGTCCGCTCCACCCCTTGATGTAAAGTTCACGCACCTGTGTGAAGTCCCGAAAGTAGGGCAAGACTTCATTTCCCAGAATGCAGCGTGATGAAGTCTGGGAACTGCGGTGCCGGGGTGGGACACAGATTGTCAAAAATGTCAAAGCGGCGAAGCAGGGAACAGCATGCGCCCCACAGGACACTCAGTAAGATCTTCCCATGTGGATGTGCAATTTGCAGAGTGCCTCCTCCGGTCCCCCAACACTACCGCAACCACGATATCCGAAGAGTCTATGCACCAGGGGCCGATCCACAATGTGTTCAGCCTGGCTTGGGATTAATAACCCCAAAACTGCTTGCTTGCTCCTCGGTGTTCGTGGCGGGATACTGGCCATCCAACTAACGCTGGTCAAACAAACGAACTTCAACAGTTCAGGTCCCAGTGAAGCCAGTGCCCAAGCGCGGCAGGGATTTCTGAAGGCGCCTCTGGGTGACGCTATTAATGTTCCACACACTCTCCTTTGGAAAAAGAGACAGAAACCCAGGAGGACACGGTAGGAAGCCTTCATTTAATTACACAATGGCGAATGCATTTCCGCAGCCCTCTGCCTTCTTCAGCGCCCAAAGCATCCTGTGGTCACACGCGGTAGATAAGTCCCTCCTTTAAATCCCTTGCTGTTGCAAGTCCGCTCCACCCCTTGATGTAAAGTTCACGCACCTGTGTGAAGTCCCGAAAGTAGGGCAAGACTTCATTTCCCAGAATGCAGCGTGATGAAGTCTGGGAACTGCAGCACCTGGGTGGGACACAGATTGTCAAAAATGTCAAAGCGGGGAAGCAGGGAACAGCATGCGCCCCACAGGACACTCAGTAAGATCTTCCCATGTGGATGTGCAATTTGCAGAGTGCCTCCTCCGGTCCCCCAACACTACCGCAACCACGATATCCGAAGAGTCTATGCACCAGGGGCCGATCCACAATGTGCTCAGCCCGGCTTGGGATTAATAACCCCAAAACTGCTTGCTTGCTCCTCGGTGTTCGTGGCGGGATACTGGCCATCCAACTAACGCTGGTCAAACAAACGAACTTCAACAGTTCAGGTCCCAGTGAAGCCAGTGCCCAAGCGCGGCAGGGATTTCTGAAGGCGCCTCTGGGTGACGCTATTAATGTTCAACACACTCTCCTTTGAAAAAAGAGACAGAAACCCAGGAGGACACGGTAGGAAGCCTTCATTTAATTACACAATGGCGAATGTATTTCGGCAGCCCTCTGCCTTCTTCAGCGCCCAAAGCATCCTGTGGTCACACGCGGTAGATAAGTCCCTCCTTTAAATCCCTTGCTGTTGCAAGTCCGCTCCACCCCTTGATGTAAAGTTCACGCACCTGTGTGAAGTCCCGAAAGTAGGGCAAGACTTCATTTCCCAAAATGCAGCGTGATGAAGTCTGGGAACTGCGGTGCCGGGGTGGGACACAGATTGTCAAAAATGTCAAAGCGGGGAAGCAGGGAACAGCATGCGCCCCACAGGACACTCAGTAAGATCTTCCCATGTGGATGTGCAATTTGCAGAGTGCCTCCTCCGGTCCCCCAACACTACCGCAACCACGATATCCGAAGAGTCTATGCACCAGGGGCCGATCCACAATGTGCTCAGCCCGGCTTGGGATTATTAACCCCAAAACTGCTTGCTTGCTCCTCGGTGTTCGTGGCGGGATACTGGCCATCCAACTAACGCTGGTCAAACAAACGAACTTCAACAGTTCAGGTCCCAGTGAAGCCAGTGCCCAAGCGCGGCAGGGATTTCTGAAGGCGCCTCTGGGTGACGCTATTAATGTTCCACACACTCTCCTTTGAAAAAAGAGACAGAAACCCAGGAGGACACGGTAGGAAGCCTTCATTTAATTACACAATGGCGAATGTATTTCGGCAGCCCTCTGCCTTCTTCAGCGCCCAAAGCATCCTGTGGTCACACGCGGTAGATAAGTCCCTCCTTTAAATCCCTTGCTGTTGCAAGTCCGCTCCACCCCTTGATGTAAAGTTCACGCACCTGTGTGAAGTCCCGAAAGTAGGGCAAGACTTCATTTCCCAAAATGCAGCGTGATGAAGTCTGGGAACTGCGGTGCCGGGGTGGGACACAGATTGTCAAAAATGTCAAAGCGGGGAAGCAGGGAACAGCATGCGCCCCACAGGACACTCAGTAAGATCTTCCCATGTGGATGTGCAATTTGCAGAGTGCCTCCTCCGGTCCCCCAACACTACCGCAACCACGATATCCGAAGAGTCTATGCACCAGGGGCCGATCCACAATGTGCTCAGCCCGGCTTGGGATTAATAACCCCAAAACTGCTTGCTTGCTCCTCGGTGTTCGTGGCGAGATACTGGCCATCGAACTAACGCTGGTCAAACAAACGAACTTCAACAGTTCAGGTCCCAGTGAAGCCGGTGCCCAAGCGCGGCAGGGATTTCTGAAGGCGCCTCTGGGTGACGCTATTAATGTTCCACACACTCTCCTTTGAAAAAAGAGACAGAAACCCAGGAGGACACGGTAGGAAGCCTTCATTTAATTACACAATGGCGAATGCATTTCGGCAGCCCTCTGCCTTCTTCAGCGCCCAAAGCATCCTGTGGTCACACACGGTAGATAAGTCCCTCCTTTAAATCCCTTGCTGTTGCAAGTCCGCTCCACCCCTTGATGTAAAGTTCACGCACCTGTGTGAAGTCCCGAAAGTAGGGCAAGACTTCATTTCCCAGAATGCAGCGTGATGAAGTCTGGGAACTGCGGTGCCGGGGTGGGACACAGAGATATATATATATATATATATATATATATATATGATAAATATATAATATATATATGGGTTATGCTTACCTGTTACATTTTTAGCACAAATATGCATTTACCATACATGCCTGTGCAACAAATAACTTTGTGGTAAAGACACGTGTTATAATGACGCTGTGGTAATGGCATTTGAGGTTCTGTCATAGAACCTTTAAAAACACTGGTAAACAGAAACCTTAAGGAAAGTGTTATCTCCCTGTACCTTGACTTATGAAAGTTCAAAACACAACTGAGTTGATCAAGGGCACTGATCCAGTCTCCATTGCACTGTTATGATGCTCCTGCTACCTGCATCCAAAGCGGGAATGGTGGTCCCACAGATGATGCTAATATGGTTTGAATGAGCAAAGAATCAATTAAATAAGGGAACCCAGTGAATGACAAATTCATCGTCTGGTCAAGCCGGTGCTTTTTCAACTATTTCTTCTCTGTCTGGGCTTGAGAATAGCGCTGTGGCCAAACGGCTCTCTACCACCCTAAAAACTGCAAGTCGCTAACGTCTCCATAATCTGTCTCTAGGACTTAGTGGTTACGTGGCAAGCTTTGGTTCCTTCCTTGACGACCAACCAGTACTTGTGGAGATCCTTTCCTTTTTATAAGGCATCCAGATAATTTAGCATGGGCTGTACACAGCAGAGAGAGACTCAAAGAGGTACTAGATCTGTGTGATTCCAAAGAGCATGAGTTGGCTTCTTCATAACAAGAAAATGTAGGCTTCCTTTCAATGGAAAAGTAGGTAGCAGAGTTGGACTACATTAAGTAGAAATAATTCTTGGTATTTTTAGAATATATTTTTGCTGTTTTTTAGAGCCAGGTTATGTGACAGCACCAATGGATTGCCTTAGGCTATAAACTAGGGGGCATATTATCATGGGGGTTTATCTCCGCTTTTTTGGCTTTAAAAGCCAAGAAAGCGGAGATAAAATTATCTCCCTATTACCTAGCTGCCGCTAACACCAGTTAGCAACAGCTAGTAGAAGATAGCGACCATCTTGGGCCCCACTTTGCATGTCAGTGATATTTATCACTAATGAGATGCAAAGTGGGCGTGCCAAGATGTTAGCGACTGAAAACAGTCGCTAACATCGCTATCTCCTATTACCAACTTTTGGAGATATTCGCGCTAAGCGGGAATATCTCCAAAAGATAACACCTGCCCTGAGCAGTTCTTAGCCATGTTATCCAATGGGAGGTGGATAACATGGCTAAGAGCATTAGCTCGCTAATGCATGAATATCGCTGACTTTTCAGCGATATTCATGCTTTACGGCGATTTTTACTGCATTTGCGTTAAACCTTGGTAATACCAAGGTTTATTTGCGGTAAAAATCGCTGCGGTAAATTTTTGTCTCTAACCAAGCAATAGCAATAATTATCGCTATTGCTTGGTAATATGCCCCTTAATTCTTAAAGCACATATTGTATGTAAACCATATATGAGCAGCTCCAGTTTTGTATCCTATGTTTGGGGGTTATCATCATTCTAACATAAATGTACCCTTTATACGGCAAAAGTTACTTCTTGATTCGTACCATATTAAGCTTGTCCCCAAAGGCTCAATTTACAGCGTGGTCTGAAGAGGAATATACTTTCAACTATTTCACAAGACTGATGATGGAATAAAGACAGTAATTCAAAACGTCCATAAATGATTGTCAGTTGGTGGAAACATAAAGAGTTTTTCGGTTTAGGTAAAGACGCGGGGTCTCTTCAAAAAGAGGTGGTGGTATGAGGGTCCCAGGTCAAATCAAGATCTGTAAATACGACTGAGGCTGCACTCTTTAGGTTCGTTCATGAGTGAACTGAGCGGTACTCCTCTCTCACAGTAATTCGCGACGAGCTAGTATGTCTGAAGGAATCTCTAATAACAGAGATGGCAAGGTCCTTATAGGAAGATCTGAGAAAGGTTCGAGCCAGACTACGACCTGTACCTTGAAATAGCAATTCACTAAAGGAATAGGGGTGAAGGCCTTTGGTAATTGGGGCAGGACATAAACATCGTCCGGTCACTGAGAACCAAGATGCACTGTTACCAGGAACAGGTTGCATTAGCGCTGAACTACACTAGAGAACTGAATGATGTACACCCGGTCAGGCAGCCTAAACCAAATAAGTAATATGAGAGCCAGGGGCAACTGCTCTGCTAAGGTGGAGGAGCGTCGCCCCACTGCTCTCACAGCTGTGAAAAAAATAAAATGATTACATTGTTATTATCATTTTATTTTTCTTAGCTACAGGGCTTGGTTAAGACGAGACTGGGCTGGGGGACGAGTGGTGGGCACTCTCTAAGTGCGCATGACGGTTTGATGGTCCGTCTTGTGCCGGCCAAACAGTCATTCCCACTTTGCATGGTCCTCACCAGGCTGTAATGCACAGCCTGGTGGGGGAACATGCACAGGCTCACAGTCCCTGTCTGAGTGCCAAACCACTGCTCTCAGACCCATCACAATGCTGCATTGCGGCAGGCTTAGGCGAGCAGCTGTGCTTGCTGATTCCGTTCCGGGACTCGTTGGAAGGGAAGCAGAGGAGAGACACAGCCGGTCGAAGAAGTAAGTGGTTTTATTTTTGCATATTTTATTTTTTTCACCACCTCACCACTGGCTCGCCACCTTCGTTCCCTGCCAGCTGCCACTGGTGGGGGCCGTGAGATGGTTATGATACAGGATGTTTTATTTAGCGTGGCGCACAGGTTCAGAGACTATTGTTAAACAATCAGCTGTTGGGCTTGATGGACGGCTAAGGGGCTTCTTCCCTGGAAGCAAGTAGAAGCATCTGATTCTTCTCCCTATCGCAAGTTACTATCAGTGATGATTGTAGCGGTTATTAGATACCTTAGTTCCATGCAGGGACTCGGGGCTTGGGAATCCATGTCCCTCTTGTTTGGGAAAGTACTGTATTCAGCTGCTCTCAGGTAGTTCCAGTTAAGTTCATCTTAGCTTGAAATCTGTGGAATATCTGGTATTTTTGCAACAGGCACAACATGTGCTTGTTGCAAAATGACTATGACCCAGAGGTAAAGCCAGCACTGTGCAGCAAGAAAGAGCAGGGAAGAGAGATGTCAGGTTTAAGATTTCAATTTAAATGCTGCACCTTCTCTGGCACCATCAACTTATCTCGCTTCCCAGACTCTGCGCTCCAAAATGGAAAACCTGGTGCTGGAGGAAGCGATTTGGGACACCCCCGCGCCGCACGGCCACCAGCTGCTGCGTGTGCCCCTTGCCTGCCCTCTGCCTCGCTGCTGCCTCGTTTGCCGGTTGCCGGCTGCCTCCGCTGCGGTTGTTTTTGCCTTGTTTTGTCGATAATTTGTGCCTGTTTTTTTATTTCATTTTGCCCGTGTTTTGGTTTTTCCTTCCTTGTTGTCCGCCTACCTCGCCGCCCTCCGCCCTCCCTTCCCGCCACCGCCGCTTTTCCCCGCCCCTTTTTCTATTCTGTACCCTCCCCGCTCCCGCCTCCCAGCTGCTCCGCCCACCCGCGCACTTCGCCTTAAATGGCGACCGTGCGAACGCGCAGCGGGCGCGCCGATTGTGCGCCGAAGGCGCGCCAAAGGTAAGCCCGTCTACGCCCGTCCGCGCCTGGACCGCGCCCAGTGCCAGGACCCCTGGCCCACGAGGACCCCGACCGACCCGCCTGACGTACTCCGCCGCCACCCTCACCGCTCTCAACACCGGCCGACTCCCAGAATGCCATCAAGCCACTCCACGACGTACCCACGGACCTTTCAGCTGCCACGCCTGCAAGTTCACCTGCATCCGGACCAGCCTCGCACCAGCACCCGCCAAGTCGAACACCAGCAGCACCCACCTCAAGTGCATCCTGCTCAACACCCGCTCCGTCCACAGACACGCCATCGAACTCTGGAACCTCCTAGACGCCACAGCCCCTGACGTTGCCTTCCTCACGGAGACCTGGATGAACGCCTCTTCAGCTCCCGACATCGCCATCGCCATCCCAGACGGCTACAAGATCGTCCGGAGGGACCGAAACGCCAACCAGATGGGAGGAGACATCGCCATCATCCACAGGAGCACCATCCGTCTCACGACCAGCACCGACAACACCCCGACCAGCGCCGAACACCTGCATTTCCAGATCCACACCAACCCGAACACCACCCTCAGAGGCACCCTGATCTACCGACCCCCTGGACCACGCACGCAATTCAGCGAGGACATCGCCGACTTCGTCAGCCCGCATGCCCTCCCCTCCGCTGACTACATCCTCCTGGGAGACCTCAACTTCCATCTGGAGAACAACAACGACCGCAACACCAGCACCCTGCTCGACAACCTCGCCAACCTGCGACTCAAGCAACTGGTGTCCACCCCCACCCACCTCGCCGGACACACACTCGACGCAGTCTTCTCTTCCAGCACAGACATCGACTTCAGCCACGCCACAGAGCTTCAATGGACGGACCACAGCTGCGTCCACTTCACCTTCAAGAGAACGACGACCCACCAACACCAGCAACAGGCCGCCCGCAGAAGCTGGAACAAGATCACAGCAGACCAGCTCGCCACCTCCCTGAGCCAGCACCCTCCTGCCAGCTCAGCGAACCCCAGCCAGGCCGCCGACAACCTCACGAAGTGGATCAGCAACTGCGCGGACGAACTCGCCCCACTGAGGACCCCGCCTAGCAGACCCGGCAGCAAGAAGGCCCCATGGTTCACCGACGAACTCAAGAGCTCCAAGAAGAACTGCCGAGCACTCGAGAAAGTCTGGAGAAGGGAACCGACACCGGACAACAGGACCTCCTTCAAACTTGCCACCTGGAAACACCACCAACTGATCCGCGCCGCCAAGAAAACAGCATTCAAGGACCGGTTGGACAACAACGCACACAACTGCAAGGAACTCTTCAACATCGTGAAAGAGCTTTCCAACCCCAGCGCAGGAAACAACGACATCACCCCATCGCAAGACCTCTGCAACTCCCTCGCTTCATACTTCCACAACAAGATCGCGGACATACACAACAGCTTCAACAACCAACCAACGCACACCATGACCGAACAACCACCCCCCACCACCACCCTCCACGCCTGGACCCCGATCAGCACCGAAGACACCATCCGCACGATGAACTCCATCCACTCCGGATCACCGACCGACCCCTGCCCTCACCACGTCTTCAACAAGGCCGACGCTGTCATCGCACCCCACCTGCGAGACATCATCAACACATCCTTCGACACCACCATCTTCCCTGAGAGCTGGAAACACGCCGAACTCAGCGCTCTACTCAAGAAACCAACAGCGGACCCCACCGACCTCAAGAATTACCGCCCCATCTCGCTCCTCCCGTTTCCAGCCAAAGTCATCGAGAAGACCGTCAACAAGCAGATGGCCGCCTTCCTCGAGACGAACGGATCCCTCGACCCCTCACAGTCCGGCTTCCGAGCCAACCACAGCACCGAGACCGCCCTCATCGCCGCCACCGATGACATCCGAGCCCTGATGGACAATGGAGAAACAGCGGCCCTCATCCTCCTAGACCTCTCCGCGGCATTCGACACGGTCTGCCACCGCACCCTAGTACGGCGCCTCAGCAACATCGGAATCCAGGACAAGGCGCTGGAATGGATCATCTCCTTCCTCGACGGAAGAACACAGAGAGTCCGCCTACCACCGTACAAGTCAGAGGCCTCCGAAGTCATCTGCGGCGTCCCCCAAGGATCATCTCTGAGCCCCACCCTCTTCAACGTCTACATGAGCCCCCTCGCGGCCATCGTACGCAAACACAACCTCAGCATAATCTCCTACGCCAACGACACCCAGCTGATCCTCTCCCTGACCAACGACCCCGCCGCCGCCAGAGCCAACCTGCACGAAGGGATGAAAGAGGTAGCCGAGTGGATGACGACCAGCCGCCTGAAACTGAACTCGGACAAGACGGAGGTCCTCATCCTGGGCTCCTCACCCTCTGCCTGGGACGACTCCTGGTGGCCTCCCGCCCTGGGCACCGCACCCAAACCGACAGACCATGCACGCAACCTGGGCTTCATCCTGGACTCCTCCCTCTCCATGACCAGGCAAGTCAACAACGTCTCCTCGGCGTGCTTCAACATTCTACGCATGCTACGGAAGATCTTCTGGTGGATCCCCACCGAGACCAGGAAGACCGTCACCCAGGCCCTCGTCACCAGCCGACTGGACTACGGCAACGCCCTCTACGCCGGTACCACCGCCAAGCTCCAGAAGAGACTCCAGCGGATCCAGAACGCCTCAGCCAGACTCATCCTCGACATCCCACGAACCAGCCACATCTCCGGACATCTGAGAGACCTTCACTGGCTCCCCGTCAACAAAAGAATCACCTTCCGCCTCCTCACCCACGCACACAAAGCCCTACACGACCAAGGCCCGAGCTACCTCAACAGCCGAGTCAACTTCTACGCTCCCAAACGCCACCTCCGATCAGCCAACCACGCCCTCGCCGCCGTCCCCCGCATCCGAAGAGCGACTACAGGAGGAAGGTCCTTCTCCTACCTGGCCGCCAAGACCTGGAACTCCCTCCCTCCCGACCTGCGCCTGACCCAAGACCACCTCTCCTTCAGGAAGAAGCTGAAGACCTGGCTGTTCGAGCAGTAGCGGCACCCCCCCCCCCCCACCAGCGCCTTGAGACCCTACGGGTATGTAGCGCGCTTTATAAGTGTCACTGATTGATTGATTGATTGATTGATTTCTGTAGTCCTCTCCACCTTCCTTATATCTTAATTCAAAGAGGCGTAATGGTGGAGATGGCTACGGTAATATATCCCTTCAGCACCATATATTTCATAAGGGTTATGATACTTAAGGCAAGTGCATGGGTTCATAGGATCACAGGAGACTGGGTGATGCTGGGGGGAAGGCAGGCCAGGATAACTGGTGCTGTGTAGCGAGGAGGGCAGAAAGCAGGTGCTATGGAGAGTGGAATAGGGTGGGAAACTATGAGTCGGGGGAAGGAAAATTTTGTGCCACGGGACGGAGTGAGGCATGAGGACTAGTGTCACTGGGCAGGAAAGGCAGTACGAGTGCCATGGAGGAAGGGGGTGGTAATAGAACAGATGTCACAGTTTACTTGCAGCAGAAAGAGTGCCATGTGTTTTAGGGCGCAAAAAGGATGCCACAGGGTGAAAAGTGCTATGCAAACAAATAATGGCAGAATGCCGAATAAATCATACATTCACCCCCACTCAAGAGATCTGGGTTGAATCTATAGTTCTTTTGCTCACCATGCCACCCAGATTAGATACAGCCATATGCAAATCAGTCTTGACCCTGTGCCTCATGGGAACAGTCCAGACCAAACTGCCAAGCCAGTCCTCCCTGGACTGGAAACAAGCCTCCTAGGACTGGTTTCTGGGTATTACCCTTCATCAGCCAGGCTAGCTTGAATACAGTGGCACAGTGAGCAAGGGCCCCACGTCTGGGCATACCCATCCCACTTAGGGAGAAAAGTGCTACACAAACAAATGATGGACAGAATGCTGAATAAATCATACATTCACCCCCAGTCTAGAGAGCTGGGTAAAATCCATTGTTCTTTTACTCACCATGCCACCCCAGTTTAGACCCAGCCATATGCAAATCTGTCTTGACCCTGTGCCTCAAGGGAACAGTTCAGACCGAACTGCCAAGCCAGGTCCCCCCTAGACCATAAACAAGTATCCTGGGACTGGTTTCTGGGTATTACCCTTCATCAGCCAGGCTAGGTGAAGGGGGAGAAGAAGGATGAGGGCCACAAGAGCTAGGAACCGTGGGACAGATGACAACTGAAGTTAATGTGTCAACTGAGATGCAGCCTCCAGTTTTCTTGTCCTCCTGGCCGAATATGTTTAGTATGCTGGCAGTGAACTCCACATCCACAGCATGCTCATAGTGACATCACAGGCTGGAATACTAGGGGGCTATGAGCAATCTTCTTGTGAGGTTCCTCAGAGCTCTACATTTTAATTGATATTGATCATCTTGTATGTAAAACCATTTGTGATTTGTTGGTGGCTGTAGAGATGTGTTTTTATATTTAAGCCAATGAGAGGAAGATCATCATCTCTCCTAGCAGAAATGGTAAGAAACACAAAGGAAATGAATACAATCTCAAAAGGATGTACAGTTTAGAGGTGCAAGAAATTGTCTTGCCCTCAACACTAACAAGGCCAAGCAAATATGTTGGAAAACGAGGCAGTATCTGTGAGGCCTGCACAAATAACATGACTACATTTGTCCTTCACTGGGAACCAAACATCCAATTGTAGCGCCTGACTCTGAGGGTAGCGTTGCAGAGCAGTCTGAGGCTTACTCAAGGGAGGTGGTGTGGGATGGTAATCACCATTTGCAGGTGCGGAGAGATGACACTCAATTATTGATTGTCAACACACACACTACTCAATACTATGCACCAATTTACAAATATACATAAACTGTTGGAATTACTTTGTGACAATGCATAGCACCACCACCCCCTCCCGCAGGGAGGGGTGGTGTGGTGTGGTGGTACTACCACTCCCATGTATGCACATCATCTTGCCCCCAATAAATTTAGTTGAACATAACCACGAGCAAGGGCCCTGCACACTGGCATCATCCCAGGGATGTATGACGTTACAACGCGTTATTTTACAACGCAGACCGTTACATCGCAATTTTTACAACGCAGGATCCATTACAATGCATGCCTTTACAACGCATGTCATTACATAGCAGATACTATTACAACGCATGCCATTACAACGTAAGTATAGGTAAGTATATCTTTTTTAAAAAAATGTAATTAAGTTAATTTTATTAATTTAATTTAATTAATTTAATTTTATTAATTTTAAAATAGTAATTAATTTAATTTAATTAATTTAATTCTATAAATTTAATTTAATTAATATAAAAAATGTAATGAACTTAATTTAATTAATTTTTAAATTGTAATAAAATAAAATAAATGTAATTAATTTAATTAATTTAATTTAATTAAATTAAAAAATGGAATTAATAAAATTTAATAATTTAATTTAAATAATTTAATTTAATTAATTTAAAATTGTAATTAATTTAATTTAATTAATTCAAATAATTAATGTAATTTAATTAATTTATAAATTGTAAATAATATAATTTATTTATTTAATTTAATTAATTTAATTAATTTAATTTATTTAAAGTCGTTTTTTATAAAAAACTGAACCCTAAAAATACCCCTGTACCCCAAAACCCAAACCCAGCCCTGAAACCTAAAAATACCCCTGTACCCCAAAACCCAAACCCAGCCCTGAAACCTAAAAATACCCCTGTACCCCAAAACCCAAACCCAGCCCTAAAACCTAAAAATACCCCTGTGCCCCAAAACCCAAACCCAGCCCTAAAACCTAAAAATACCCCTGTACCCCAAAACCCAAACCCTAAAACCTAAAAATACCCCAACACCCCAAAACATATACCTCAGTACCCCAAAACATATACTCCTATACTCATACTTATTTTTAAAATTACTTAAATTAATATATTTAATTTATAATATTAAAAAACATAAAATATATTTATTTATATTTAATATTAATTAAATTATTAAATAATATTAAATAAAATTAAAAAAATTATATACTTACCTATACTTACGTTGTAATGGCATGCGTTGTAATAGCATCTGCTATGTAATGTCATGCGTTGTAAAGGCATGCGATGTAATGGATCCAGCGTTGTAAAAGTTGCGTTGTAATAGAAGTCTGTTGTAAAAGTTGCGTTGTAACGGTGCAATACCCCATCCCAGTAGCGACCCACCCCATTATCTCAACAAGCATTTAAAATAGGTAACCCTGCCTTGGTGACACATAACCCTGACTGAGCATTTCCCGCTGAAGTATACACCTCTACATCTTAAGGGCTAGCAGTCGGGGTTCTTCACCTAAGCGCAGCAGCAAGAATACATGTTTAAGCATCAATTTAGATTGACAGAACTCATCACATTTGTGGATCATTAGAATGCATTGTAATTACAGCCCCTAAAGGCATCACAGATGAAGTCACAGGATTACACATAAACAGCCAGACACCCTAGCAGGAATGTCGGACAACATAACCTCACTTTGCTTATGACATCACCTTACACATCTGACTTTCAGTCCCTCTAAATTAAATAACGTTAGTAAATGCATTTCTGGTGCAGTTACACCTCTTCACCTCCAGGGGATGCCCTTCTCCAGACATCCCCAACTTCACTCCTTGAGGCACTTCTCCATACACCCCCAGCTGTAGAACAAAAGTTCCAGTCCAAGAGATGTTGAAATACTGGCTGAGCCCTTGGGGGGTTATTCTTTTCCAGCCCCATGAGACTTAGGGAGAGACTTCTCTTCGTGCTGGGGGGAGACTGCACTTCTCCAGCAGCTCCCACAGCACCTTTGCACTCACTTGGTGGTGACCCCATTCTCCTGGGGCCACCACAAACCGAGAAAAAGAGGTTTTCCCCTTGCAGGCCTGTCCAGGCCTGCAAGACATTATGGGGCGATTCCCCGTGCATATTATAGTAGCGGCTCCCCCGCTGCTTTGGGGAGAGCCACGATCATCGCTATGGGCCTCTCGCAGCTCCCAGGCCTCGGTGGGGGGCCCGGTCCCACCCGGTCACCCAGGTGAGTGCTTTGGCTCGTGGAGCCCACCCCGGCCACTCGTGTTTCGGGGACCCGGGCCCCTCGCCCCTCTTTTCCTTCCTTTCGGTACCCCAGGACCCACGCATGCCTTCCCGTTGGGAGGAAGCCTGGGGAGCCCACCCCGCCTGCCCCCCCTCCTGGCCAGCACCCTTGTGTGCTGCAACAGGAGCAGATGCTGCAGTTCTAGTTTGCCTGCTCCGGCGGGCAGACGCGCAGACCTTCCCCCGCTCCTCCGGCTTTCAGGGGAAGTACAACGACACTCCCCAGCCCTCCCCCCCCATCCTGCATCGGCGGGGTCGGGGTGGACTCCTTGTGCCCCGCTTGGGGGCATCTTTACGGGGAGCATGACGGCGTTCTCCGACTTTACTTTGGGCCTGGGGATGGGGTCCCGGGCCCCTAGTGACCTCTCCGGGGTACGATGGCACTCCCCATTTCCAGCTCCTTTTCTTCTACGGGGCCCGGGGATGGGGTCCTGGGTCCCTGCACAGATTTTCACAGGGGCGCAACAGCGCTTTGTCGCCTCCTCTCCTCACACGGGGCCGGAGTTGGTATCCCGGACCCCTCCCCCTACATCTCTTCATGCTCAGCGGGGGCCAAGGTGGGCTCCTGGCATCCCGCGGGGGCACATATTTAACAGGAAGTGCGACGGCGGCCCCTGCCTTTACTTCTTTTGGGGGCAGCCCCTGGGACCTGACCCACCCCAGGGGCACATCATGGACCGGCGGCGGAGCCCCAAGCGCTTCATCGTCGGTCCTTCCAGAGGTCAAAGGTGGCCTACCTTCTGGGTGGCGTATCTTGGCCCCCAGGTGTCTGATTTTTGCGATCTTGGCCTCTACTTGCTCATGGTGGCGTTTCCCAACCACTGGGAGCACTCTCTTTCACCCTCTGGGGGGAGCTGTCTTCACTGGCTCCCTGCGCCAGCCTTTCGCCTGGCTCTCCTCCTGGGCATCTCTTCTCCCTGCGCAGAGGCCCCTGCTTTTGCTCACTGGTCCTGGTCTCTTCTCCTGATGCCGTTCAGGATTCTGGGGGAGTCAGGGGGTTCATCCTTCCAACTGCCCATTGCACCAGGCTCCATCACCCTCTGCCTCAGCAGACCACACCCCAGAGAGAGCTCCTCATCCTGTGCAAGTTCTTTTAAGAAGTTGGGGAGGGGGCTGGCAGGAAGTCTCTGTTTTCCCTATCACACAGCGACACATCACTTTGCTGCTCCTGCTCCCTCCTTCCTGTCAAGGCCTCTCAGTTTGTTCAAAATGGCGTCGTCCAGGGTCTCCTGCCACATGGTCTCTGAGAGCCCCTTCCCCCCAGAGGGGCCTGGCACCAGGTGTCAGCTACTGATGGATGAACCTGTAGCTCCACCCATCTTCTCTCCTTGGCGTGGCGGCCTTGGCTCCTGGAAGAAAGGTTATCAATCCAGCCTGCTGAGATCAGCCCCCAGCCAGGCCATGGTTATGGCTGACTCGGAGAAATATGACATTTCTGGATGACCCAAAAGCAGTACAAATATGACTTTGGACTCCGCAGAATACTTCTTCTCACACCCGTTATAGTGGACTTTAGTGTGTGTCTGAAATCTATAGGTCTTAAGAAAGTTAATCTAGCACATGGGATCCACATGAAGTGAAAACAGTAAATTACAATGACATGTTTCTTCCCAGTGTATAAAGCCTATTCCTTGTCACCACCCAATTCTGCATAAGTCCTGCCACACTATTCACTTTGTAGCTGCTCCTAGAATGCACACAGCAGGAATCTCCCCTGCGCAGCACATGCACGTGTGCACACGCATGGACACATGTGACTGCATGCAACCAGCCCTGTGCCCCTTACTTTCCTTGCCGTGGCCTAGTCAGGCTAAGGGGACACCAGTAAAACCCACATGCAGTCTCTTTCATCATGAGTTCTCAGTGGGCGAGTCCCAACTTATGAGGCTCTCCCACAGTAAAAGCTCAACAAATAGGTGCTCAAAAAGCAAAAAATCCGGGCGGCCCAGAGTCTCAGAGCCACCTTCTAAAAATAATAACAGTAGGTTACAATTCTACAGTATCAAAGATAGAAAAGGAATATAAGCTTGGGCTGTTTCAGATGATTTTATTTTTGACGGACAGCTAATTGGAAGGGGAGGCCATTCACTGGACCAATACCTTTTATCTACCTACTAGGCAAATTGCACTGATTGAATTTAAACTGCAGTGTTAGAATAGACAATCATTCACAATGCCAGTAGGTATCACTTTAAAGCAATGTTGTATGATGGTGTGAAGCATTGGAAGTAAATAGTATGGTAATAGATATGTATTTATGTGGGACGGTGCGCTGTCAAGTCAGGCCTAAGGTGTCCCCTACACCTTTTCATCAGGACAAATGAGGACCATTAAACGATGTACCCATAGTTTTTTTATTTTTATAAAGCAATGTTATGCCCCCATGGTCTGCCCGGGTGGAGGGGCCTGTCAATTTTGTCCTGGCTGCCCTCCGTCAATACTACCTACTGGTCCCCGGTAGTTGTGATCTGGAAACTGAAATACACGTTATTTATTTTGTCCAGCTTATCGACAAATGAGGAGGCACTGGTTGGTGCCCTTGTGTAAAAATATGCGAATCACACACTGCTTGCAAGCCTATCGCATTCTTAAAACGAACTTGTCACCTATAGTGGTTTTTGCTGTTGCAAAATTTCTAGCGGCGATTTGGATTAAACGAAGGGATGTGCTGAATACTGCTTAACTTTCTTAATACACTTGCACTTTACAAAGAATTTTTTAACTTATGATGCAGAGGTTATTGACTGTCTTGAATCATCTACTATGTAGATTTTGTAGCATCATGAATCTGTTTTAACCTATTGTTTTTATAATGATAATTGTTGTTTTTATGATTGTATCTATGTCTTTTAGGGCATGTATTGCCGAAATAAAGATTATAAATGGATGGCTATATGCTAGGGTTGAGATTGGTACTTATGGTGTTATAAAGTGCTACACTCATAGAACTCTTGCAGTTGTAGAATTACCCAAGCTTCATTTGTCTAATAGTCAGTTAGATTATGTTTGGTAGGTGCACTGTAATAGTAGAAAAGTTTGCCCTTAAAATGCCCTATAAACAGATGATTTTACAATAAATAATAGACAAGTGTTGTCAGAAAAAGAAGACATATACACTCAGTTATTTATTTGAAAAAAGTGACCTATATTAAAACACAAATAAATAGAAATATAAGTTTAATAAAACAAACAGTATAATATAAAAAAGGTGGGTTGGACTTCAGTGGAAACAGCGTAGGAAACCTGCAAGACAAAAATGAAAAATAAGTATGTGTGCTATGTGGAAAAGGTAAAGAAAGGTAGTCCGAATGAAAGGACGATAGTGAGAATGGAATGGAGGGGAAGTGAGTGGAAAGGAGAAGAGGAGGGAGAGTCAAAAGAAGAGAGGGAGGAGGAGACAAAGCGTCTGCCTACTGCACCCAGCCCTTAGTGTTTACTCTCCCATCACCCATTTGTCTAGGACGCTGGGGTCCGTGAGAAAGAGTGTGGTTGAGCAAGTCCTTAAAATGAAACACATGAGGCCAGAGATTAGGGGCCATATTATCAAGGAACGGCGATAACATTATCACCAGGAAACTGCAACTAAAGCTGAGATAATGGGCTTGATAATATGCCCTTGTGAATTCCCATAGAAGCCCAGGTTCTGGTGTGAACCTGGGCTTCTATGGGAATTCACGAGGGCATATTATCAAGCCCATTATCGCCGCTTTAGCTGCAGTTTCCTGCCGCTAAAGCAGCAATAATGTTATTGCCGTTCTTTGATAATATAGTCCAATATTATTAGGTACGGGAAATCACTTGCATGCAACTGTGCACCCAGGGTGCTGCACCCCAGCCCCTTCCCCCGCACTGTGCTCAATTAAAGGTCTTGCACACTGAGGCGTGTTGGTGCAAGCTCAGAGTCCGGGGTACGTTTGTACTGTAGACCAAGTCTCCGGTCGGGGACGGTGTCTTGATTCCACAATGGAAGGTGTCAGAATTCTCAGGGCATCATTGCGGGGTCAGCTCCCGCTCCGCCCTTCTTGAGGCAATCAATTGAATGTCTGAAAGGGGAGAAATAATTTAATGGTGGAAACGTCTGGAGGTAAATGAAGGTTTATTTCAAGCTTGATAGAAAACAGGATTTGAGTGCATCCTTAGTTTTTGAAGTACGATCTACCAACAGTTAGTGGTAATCGTGGTTCAAAGAGGAGTTGGAGTGCTCGAGAATTCACAATGTTAAATAATAATACGTTAAACGAAGGTTTATATAGAAAGGAACAGAGCGCATGCTAGAAGCATAATGTGCGCGTGTAATGCTGTGGTGGAAGCCTGTGTGCATGTACACTTAGTAAAGGGCTCACTACAGTGCCCTAAAAGCCAACGCCACGTGTCTGTAGGGCAGCGCTGCCCGCTGGCTCAGGCCTACAGTATGGTACAGCAGGTCCTTAAAATGAGACAGATGTGACTGAATGAGGTCAGAGATCACATCATTATGCACAGCAACATCGCTTATTCGTACGTGCAGACTCAGGTTGATGTACCCCACCCCTCCCGCAGCACCGCGCTCAACTGGTGTCTGTAGGGCAGAGCTGCCCGCTGGCTCAGGCCTACAGTATGGTACAGCAGGTCCTTAAAATGAGACAGAGATGTGACTGAATGAGGTCAGAGATCACATCATTACACACGGCAACATCGCTTATTCGCACGTGCGCCCTCAGGCTGGTGCATCCTACCCCTCCCGCAGCACCGTGCTCAAGAGTTGTCTGTAGGGCAGCGCTGCCCGCTGGCACAGGTCTACAGTACTGTCCAGTAGGTCTTTAAAATGAGACAGAGATTAGACTGAATCAGGTCAGAGATCACATCATTACTGACGGCAACATCGTTTGTTCGCACCTGCGCAGCCAGGGTGATGCACCCCACCCGTCCCGCCGCGCTCAATTGGAGGCCCTGTGCACCCAGGCCGCTCTGCGTACCTGCTGTCATTGTTGTGTGAGCAAACACTACAGACAGAAGTGCTCACAGTTCAGGTGGAGTGATGATTGCAGGATGGTGTACACCTCATGGATCCCTTTTTTTATTGCACATTGTGATATGCGCGGTGGATGCGGCCATATCACCTGAGGCAGTGTGGAAGAAGAGGGACGTGCGTCGTCGTGGTTATCCTATTTATACTTACGCAAAGTGGGCTGGGCTTGCGTACGCCAGGCCAGCGTAGGGGTGTGAATAAATATTCCAGGGACCTGGGCGTTGTTCAGTTCCTGTCTGGCCAGGAAGTGTACTTATGTGTGTTTCTTTTGTAGTTTTGACCTCGCAGAGTGTGCAATTTACATTAGTGCAGCATGTGTCGGGATGGCGGAAACTATTGTTAATGAGATGGTGTTTGAAAAGATTGAATGGTGAACATTACATGTCGTTGTCAAGGTTGTGGATGTGCGCAGACATGCATGTCAATGGTGCGCTGTAATATTGAAAGTGTTGCTATCGCAAAGCGTACTCATGGGAATGTGGTCGGATGGAGGAAGGATCAGCAGTGAGGATACGTCATACACAGTGATAACACTCATTACAGTCAATGAATACATGTCAAATGTGAATCTGTCTCACATGTAACACCTTAGTATATTGGTAAAGCCTGACTGCAGAGCGTACAGCAAAAGAAATCTACACATTGCTGTTTACTGTTTGTCACATGTGATCTAGGATGTGTACTCTGCCCGTGGCTCCTGATACTTCTTGAAGCCACGAAAACCCAGGCCGAAAGGGAGCACAATAATGTGTACACACACACACACCAGGGGCATGGTGTAACAGATATTTGGTTTTTAATGGAAGGTTTGAGATGCATGGCAATCACACGTAGAAGGCTAATGTACAGACCATGAATATTGATCAAGATGATCGTTGCATGTTGTGTGTAGTATAAGATATATGTACACAGCAAAAAAACTTTTCAAAAAAGCTCTTTAAGCAGAAGAGGTGTCTCTCATCAAACGCTGTAGAGAGAATGAGTAAAATGGGTGGGGTCGTCCAACTGTTACAGTGGGAGATGTTATGAAGGAATCAAATGCTTTTTTAAGGTCACATGGCAATCGCGCACTGAGCGCGCAAGGAGGCCGCAGCAGACGCGATTTTGACAAAATATATTTATCATAATGTAAGTTTATGTTGGAAATATATAAATGTTTGAAATATTTTAGATTAACGCTTGCTCTCATATACTGTTTAAAGTTATTTAGATATACTTTTGAGAGAAAAAAAACGAGAGAATGGCGTACCTGGTGCGATACTATACGTCTGTGACGTAACACAGGGCTTGGCAGCGTGTACTTGTCACATACGCAATGCGCAGCGGGCGCGACCCCATACGTACATGATATAACGCGTGGCTTCCACGAAGTCGTCGGTTATGAAGTGAGCATCATTTACGAGTTTAGCAATATGGCGGATAGGATTCGCGTGGTGATGGAGCTTAGTGCGCTACCGGTATGGGAGTGCAGTTTTCTCAGAAAAACAAATAATATCAATTTTTTTGGGAAGATATCAAACATTACATCATTTTTAAAGTAAAAAAAAAAAGAAGTATAATAGAGTTGCAAAATATTTAAAAAAATATTTGCAAAACATACAGGTTTTAGAAACATTAAAATATGAAATTAACATTTAAAAAACCTTGGAAAGTCACTGGAAAAACCATAGGTTTTAGGCACGTTATAGTTAGGAATTAGCACTTAAAAAACCGTAGCAATTCACTAAAAAAACCATAGGTTTCAGGGACGTTATAGTTAGTTGAACATTTGACTCATATAAAACTAGAGAAATTCGCCTGTTAGAGTTAGTTGAAATAACTATAACTTGCGCGCCCACAATGCACTGCTGATGATGTCACATATCACATCACTCATGACATGGTCAATGACATCACTGATGACATCATGCATGTGACAATCTGTTGAACATACTGATGCTCTAATGTAAACTTTGATACACCCATTCTAAAATGCTGACTACTATTTTGGATACACAGAAGAATACCATACACTACATAGCACTCACTATTTCCTAGATCTACACACACATCCAGTCACTTATACTTGTAGCTACTCATGAATAAAGGACTATAATATGCATTCATACATCTATACATACAGTCACACTCCGCCACTCATCCATTGAGTTACTCACACACCTAGTAAGTCATGCAAAATATCCATCACATACACATTTAATCATGTATACAGTTATACACACCAACTTCGTTATTTTTAGACATACCACAGCACTTATTTATACAGATACTAACACATTTTTACTGTCTTATACAGTCACTGATAGAAGTAGAAACTTATTTATATACCCACTCTTAAAATAACTTACTCTCATGTATAGTCATTAATATACTCCAGCTCTTACATCTACTGCCTTAAAATATATGTAGTTAGTCACAGATATACCACTGAGACATTTATTCACTCGCCAACACACCCATAGACACACTAACTCACCCATACAGCCCTTTGCAGATGCACTTTTTAATCCATAAAACCACTGAATCACCCACTCAGACATCTATGCACAGTGAATTTCTAAGGTGTTTTAAATGCTAATTCCTAACTATAACGTGCCTAAAACCTATGGTTTTTTTCAGTGAATATATATACATGGGTTTTACTTTATGAATGGTAAAGGCATGTGTGGTAATAGCATCTGCATGGGAAAGGCTTACGTTGTATTGACACACAACCACATAGGGCACTCCTCATGTGACCTGCAGAATTCTTCCAAGCTGGCCCTGCAGAAGCTAGCAAACCCTGCAGGTCTGGAAGTGACCTAGACACCAGCTCCTGGATCAAATCAGGAGTCTCATCGTCCTCACCCTATGAAACAGACGTGTTGACCTCTATGGCCATTGCCTTCCTGGATCTGCCTTTTCTTGCAAACTGCCTTGTCCTGGTCCCTGCAAATCTGGAATTATTTCAGTCCCATTCTGAGACTGATATGCCCACTGTGCTCAGGTCAACACAGCTGATAAACTCCAAGCTATACAGCTTTCCGGTCGTGGCACCAAGCCAGAGGCAGTCAAATCATTGCCCACGAGATATTAAGCACCTAATTGTTCCCTTAACCTGACATCAACTGTGGTTGTCTTGCCATTGACCTCATTCTCAACCGGGCATATAGCCATCCATTTAGGACCTTTATTTCGGCAATTCATGCCCTAAAAGACATAGATACAATCATAAAAACAACAATTATCATTATAAAAACAATAGGTTAAAAACAGATTCATGATGCTACAAAATCTACATAGTAGATGATTCAAGACAGTCAATAACCTCTGCATCATAAGTTAAAAAATTCTTTGTAAAGTGCAAGTGTATTAAGAAAGTTGAGCAGTATTCAGCACATCCCTTCGTTTAATCCATATCGCCGCTAGAAATATTGCAACAGCAAAAACAACTATAGGTGACAAGTTCGTTTTAAGAATGCGATAGGCTTGCAAGCAGTGTGTGATTCGCATATTTGTACACAAGGGCACCAACCAGTGCCTCCTCATTTGTCGATAAGCTGGACAAAAAAACATAACGTGTATTTCAGTTTCCAGATCCCAACTGCAGTTGGGACGATTTTTCGGGGCAGATAAAAGCCAATTACATGTAAAAGCTCTAATTGGTAGTGTGCCATACCTCCGCTGTAGATACAGCTTCCTCGTAAAAACATGGAAGATATCATCCATAACACTTTCAAAGTAATAAAAATCCTTTTGCTTTAAAAAACAATCTGTTAGAGTGACACTGTGTGCGCTACATACTGTTGCAATACGTTTGTTTTCATAAAAAAGTTTAGACAAGCTTTTCCTTGGGTACCTGGGACAAGCAGTTTCAGGATTATACCACATTTGCGGGAGCCCTAACTTAATAAATTCATTTTTAATATAAGCGAGCCACAGGATTTTCCACGCATTTGGTGTGCTTAGGATTTCTACAAGTTCCCGTCTATAAGCCAAAAGCTCCGGAGTGCTCCATAATCTCTGCCAAAACGCTAGAGGCTTCAAGCCCACAACCTCATCAATTGGCCTTAATCCCATATCCAATCTAATAGGTAACAGTGGAGTGCTGGGGGCAACGTCAGCAGTTGCCTGAGGAATTTAATTTCTGTAACGACCATCTCGGGCCTACAGGCGTATCCCCACAATTCGCCCCCATAGGTGACCGCCCCTCTCACTTGTGTTTTATAAATCTCCACAACTGGCCGAATAGGTTTATAGTTTATAGGTATTAGAAAGCCTTAAAATACCCCCTGTAAGCTGGGACTGCCTAAGTTGGGACTTGATTTGGTGCGGGGACCACGTCATATTTTCATTGAGGGTTACCCCTAGATAGACAATAGTTTGGACTCTTTCCAGCCTAATTGTTCCAATTACGGGGTTCGGTCTCGTGGTTGCAGGGCGATTGAAAATCATAAATTTGGTTTTTGCAGAATTGATTTCCAAACCCCTATCCTCACAAAATCTCACAAAGCCATCCAAAACCCCATTGGTGATTTTGAAAGCAGCAGAGTATCATCTGCAAACATTATCGCCGGTACCCTGCTGCCAGCTAATTTGGGGGCATCAGTGTATTCTATCCTGTTTAAGTGGGAGATTACCCAGTTGACATAAAGGCAAAACAGGGTAGGCGCCAAAACGCAACTCTGTCTTACCCCTCTGCCAACGGGGAATTTTGTTGATAGGAGACCATTTCTTCCGCACCTAACCCGTGCGAAGTTGTCGTGAGGAAGCCGTATTAGAATATGCAGAATTTGATGGGGAATGCCCAGTTCAGCAAGAACAGCCCATAACTTACATCTTGGGACTAGGTCGAAGGCTTCTCGCAAGTCAACAAAGACCGTATAGAGGCTTCCCCCCTCGATCTTAACAGACTTCCAGAACAACATGTTCAGCCAGTGGATCTGGTCCATTGTAGACACATTATTTCTGAACCCTGCCTGGAGGGGGCTTAGTATGGAATTTTCCTCCATCCAGTCCTGAAGGCGGTCCAATATTAACCTGCCAAAGATCTTTTGAGAAACATCGATCAAGCTGGTCGGCCTGCAGTTGGCTGGGAGCAGAGGAGAGCCCTTCTTGAAGATAGGGACAATCTCTGCGCCCAGCCAAGTACCAGGTATTGGCATCCCTCTCAGGACAGCATTAAACATGTCTAAGAGGTATGGGGCCCATACTACGGGTTGATGTTTAAACAGATCACCCGGAAGCTTATCTAGCCCCGGGGCCTTCCCTGCTGCCAGTTTAGAAATTGCATCACTGACCTCCTTCACCGTGAAGTCAGCTACATCTGAATACTGTGTTTGTTCTGGCTGCACCGCCCCTTGATCTCCCTCCAGGTTAGTGAGTTCCACTGCATAGAGTGTTCGGAAATGTTCCTCCCAGACACTTTTAGCTATGTTAGCCTCCACGGCTGCAACTGGTTCTGTCGAGCCTGTATTCACTATGGACCAGAATCTACGGAGGTCTCTGGCTACAAGCGCATTAGATAGGCCAGTCCAATTGTCGTGGTCCCATTCCTCTCTTGTGTTCTTCATTATATGCTTATAATTCGCTCTCATAGCCTGTACTCTAGCTTGGGCGCCTTATGTTTTATGGCAGAAACCAATTTAGTCTTTGCTCTTCTACAGGTGGAATTATACCATGTAGCCCTATTTCCCTTTAGTGTCTGCTTAGTACTCCGTGGATAGAGCACATCTGCCAGTTTATTTATTAACTGCTCATGTAAGGACCCGAAGTTACAATATAAGTCAGCAGTATGTTCATCATTAATTGCAGCACTAATCTCCTCCAAAATAGGAATGGTTAGAGCATAAAGCTCAGAAATTCACTCCGGCTTTTCCATTATTTTCGCCCACTTTATTCTTCTCCTGCGATTGGCTAGGAGCATTCTCGGGTCCGGGGCGCCACTGCCATCCAAAGACTCCCCTGCGACTCCAGGAATGATAATTTTTAGACTTAGAGCATTATGGTCGCTATCATTTCTTTGGATTACACGGAAATCCCTTATTGTGGCCCAAGATCGAGTTTCCACAAAAATGTAATCCAACCTAGACTCATGGCCCGGTTTATTGAATGTACATTTTGGGGGAAGATCTGAGTTAACACGCCCATTACACGCCCTGATAGAGTGCCTGAGTGTTAATGACATAATTTGGACCTCAAGTGGTGTCCATGGCCTAGGAAACGTAACCTCCAGTGAGGGTATTGCCCAGCGCGCGACCTCTTCCAGCAGGGCTCTATCTACCAGTCCTGCCAGTGGCTCAAAGTGACAATTAAGGTCACCACCAATCACGAGCTGGGCACCGATGGGAATGGTACTTATAAATGTGGACAGTTCCTCGACTGTTTTAGACTCCATGGTAACACCCACTGGTCTAGAGTATACATTGACCAGTGCAAGCTTGCCACCATTGGGCCATTCCAAAAGTACACACTGCACATCATCAGATAGTGTGTTCACGGTCTTAGCCCTGCAGCCTAGGTGGGAACCCACCCAAACTGTAAGGCCCCCCGGGGGGCGTCCCCCCCCCCCCCCCCAATCTCGCTGGTATGGAGAAGGAGGCATAACCAGTGCGTGTCTTGTCTTCTCTGGCCCATGTTTCTTGAAAAAGACACACATCATTCCCATCTATAAATACACCCCACTCTGGACAATCAATCTTATTACAAAGGCCTACCAGGTTCCATGATAATATTGTTAGTGGGGCTTGATTGGCGTGCATAGCAGAGCCCCTCCTGTCCCCATTGGTTTTTCCCATAATGGGCTCTGCGCTCTCCTGTACCACGTCCAGAGAAGGTGGGTCTTCCGACTGGGTAGGCTGAAGAGATACAATACAGGGATGGAATTCCATGCTGTTCATAACAGTTTTATTACTTTTACTCTCAGCCTGCCTGGTAGCGCCGTTGGGGCTGCGACAATCCCCATCAGGATTCGTTATAGAGGGCCCCCTATATTTTGTTATATGACTATGGCCTGTTGGTTCCCAGCCAACCTCCCGCACCACATGAAGGGGGAGTCAGTCGACCATTTCCAGGGGGCTAAGCGATTAGAACTCAGAGGGGGCCCTGGTGGGTAAATATTGGCATTCCCAACCCTGGTCCCACATCTCCCTCCCCCGGAACCCACTCTCGTCCAGCCATCCTCCCCCTCCTCACTAGGACTCCATGAACCAGGTCGATAGAAAAAGGAAAATGGGAGGGACTGAATGGTAGTGTCGAAATCTCGATATGGCCAGGAACAAATATGGGCGACTGTTCTCGGATCTCGAAAATGTACCACAACACAGTCCCCATTGATGTTTTTAGTAGTGTTACCTATCCACTGTACCCTACGGACCATCAAAATCTCACTAGTTATTTGGGGGAGAGGGGGAAGAGGCCTGATCTTGCTCAGCCAGCTAATGACCTTATTTTTTAGTGACTGGAACGATTCCCTGGCCGAGGCCTCCAACACTGGGACCCCAGTTAGTACGACCACAAGGGGACTTGCTTCAGGCGGCAAATTCATTGACAGCTTGGTTGGCAAACAGCGAGCTGCTTGGGTTTGCCTTTGTAGAATTTGGTCAGAATTAGTCTCTATCCTTGGGATCTCTACCAATGGTTGCACCGGGGTATTAGTAATAGTAATGGTGGGAGGCCTATGAACTAAGGTTCCTGGATCAACTGGGGAATTAGTCATTTCAGATTGGCAACCTCCCTGATCCTTCTTGGCCCCCTTTGCGCCTTCCCTCAACATCGTTTTGACCTTGTCCAAGCCATCGCCGGCCAAGACAGTGGCCCTCTCTATGCTAGACAGCCTTTCCTCTATATGCGCTAGTCTGGCTTCCAGTGGGCTAAGCAGAGCCCAGCAGACCATACTTAATTTAGCAACTATATGGTCATCTTGCATTGATACAGGGTTGCTGTTATTTTGGTCAACCACATTGGGGATAGCTGGATTTACTTCTGTTGGGGCGACCACTGCTGATACCCTTAGTAAGCCGTGGGGCACTAAATCGCTCGTATGTTTAGCGAGCTTGGCCTTTCGCCCACCAGATTTATGGGTGTCGCGCTTCCTTTTGGGTATGGCCCCCTCTATATTCCCCCGTCGATTACTACCATTCTGCTTTTCCTGATTGTCATTAACAATTTCAACATTAACATTAGACACAGGATCAGCTTCCAGGACACTTGATTCAGTAGTGTGGTTATGGCGTGAACATATCCCTTCCAACAGATCTGCCCCTTTCTGTGCTAGATTGTCCTTCATTTCCACACGACCAAGAATGTTTGTGAGAGCCCCCATCTCCGGCGTCTTTGCATTCATGATGAGGCCCAAGGACAATCTTTTATCATTTGACAATTCCTGTGAGATGCGCCTTTCCAACAGAGTTATTTCATTAGATAGAAGCGAGCTGGCTCTAGTAATAAAATTGTCCATTGTTCCTACAGTATGGGCGCTCCCAATTAAAGTTTTACTCCTTAGCTCGTGCCCTGCCATATCAGTATATTATGAGCTGCCTAAATGAATTTCTTGAAAATGGCGATCTTCTTACCTCTCCCACGTTGAAACAGTAAAAAGCCAAAGGGTTTAGCCCAGTCCGGTCTCTCCCGGGCTAAAACGGGCCCGCCCTTTGCCCGGGCTTAGCCCGGCACGCCCAGCGGTGCGCGGTGCTGGTTTTAAACCACCTGTGGGGGGCGTGGTGGGGAGGTGTTTCCCAGCCCGATGGCTTGTGGGCAGTGCAGTCCAAGCTCCCTCACAATTGCAGGCACCCCCAAGTGCGAGCGTTTCTCGTAATCCGGTGTCAATAGAGATGGGGAGCGTGGATCTCCGCCTTGTCGTTGCCCCAGTCTGCTTTCTCAAAGGTAATCCGTTTGCAGCCGATTCCCTGCATGCAGGGGAGGCAGGGGGGGCAAATAGTCAGGCAAACAGGCAATCTAGCACAATTGTTGTATACTAGCAGGGAAGCGGGGAGAGCTGGTGACTCCACTTCTGGCCACTCCCGCCCTGCTCCTGCCCTGCTCCCACAGCTTCTGACCCTGCTGCGTCTCTATGTCTCCGTGGGAGAGCTCGCGGCTCTTGCAGCTCTTGCAGAACTCACCCTCCGGCTCCTTGACGCTCACCGGTCCTGGTGCTGGTACTGCCTAGTACTGCCGCTGCCCCCCCGCTTGGTTCCCTTAAGTCGTGTGTGCCGCTAGCGCCTTACCGCCGCAGACCGTGAACGCCAATCTCCAATCTCCCAGCCTTTGGTGCAGCTCACGGCGTGTCTCGCGACTCACGGCTCTGCTCGTGGCTCCTGACTCCTGGCTCCCGCCGCTCACGGGCTCACGACTCGCGGCTTCTCGCTTCCGCCCGCGGCTCTCTGCAGCTTTCGCTTTGGTGCTTCCCTTCCGGCCAACCGCTTTGCATTCAATACGAGTAACAGGTGCTGCAGTGGACCCGAGCATTAAGCAACAGAACAGGAAAGGGATATACCATTTCTTTATGGAAAGGAGATTCCCTGAGCCTCATCTCCTTGTGCTTGCTTTGTTCGCCCTAAATTGGCAGGGTCTGCCCGACATATAGTCAATGCCCTTCCAGCTGGCTACCAATACTGTATGTGTGGTACCAGAGAGCATTCCCTCAAGTTTATGGTACTTCCTCTGAACCGTAGCGCGGAAGGCTCCAGCATCCTGCAGCGCAGGAACTGTCCTCCCACTGATACTACCTTCCTGCACAAACCCTATTGTGTTAGGATGAATGTGCATAAGAGCATCTGTCTCCTTCTCCAGATCTCCATAGCTACTAGGATGAGGTCAACCGGGTCCTCTCAGGTCCCTTCACCCACATGTAATGTGCCTGCTATCGCAGGAGTTGGTGAGTCAGTGTCGTTTGCCTGACCGTCTCTCCTAAAGTGTCCCACCTGATGGCACGTATAACAAGTCACCACCCTATATTTGGAAAAATTTCTTTGTCCTCCCTTCTCATTATGCTGCTTCCCCGGCAGACCATTCCCATTTTTTCTGGGCCCTCCTTGAGTCCCATTGGAATTACCCTGGCCTTTACCTTCTGGTTTGGACCCAGTCGGTGGCGAACTCTTCTCCCACGTTGGCTTAGAACCATGCTGTTCTAGCCCTATTTGAACCCTGTTGGCTAACTGCTAGTCAGCCAACACTACAACACCTCTCTGGTTCCTTCTTTGTGCAATCAGACAGGTATTGCCTATGTGAGTTACAATACTCCTCCTTGAGTCACTCTCTCACCATCAACTGGTTAAAGGACTGAAAGTCCTTGGCCTCCATCCCTCTCACCCACTCAATCCAATCACGCAATAAACCATGAATCCAAGTCTCAAATGGAAGACTATCCGCTCTCTTGCAGTTCCGGTACATCTGAAGGTGCTGAGCTAATTTCTGCCCAAATCGTCTAATCAGATCCTGCTTCATTTGTAGATTATCTTGTCTGTCACAGAAATCCTTCCAATGACAGCTGTCCCTTCCAATGGCATGCGCCCCATAAAGGCAGCTGCCATAGATGCATCATTCAAGGCCTGAACCCTACAAGTGACCTCAATATCACAAACCATTGGTCTAGAACCAAACTTGGTTCTAGACAAAATAGCTCCCTTACAACTGAAGAAATCCTCCACAAAAGACTCTAAACCGTGGTACGACGGCAGACTCAATGAGGACAGAATATCACCAACACTAATTGAACAACGATGGAAGTCTGCTCCGAACACCTCACTCTCCTAAGAAACATAAGAAACTCCTACTACAGAAAGATCAAATGCTCAAAAGCAGACTTTTTCAGGAAACAACTAGATCAAGCCAAGAATTGCCCCAAAAAGCTATTTGAACTTATCAAATCTCAATCAAAGGATAGACCTCATCCCCTCCAAGGTAACCCAAGCTCACCAGCTACGAAGAACTTGCCGCCTTCTTCACAATGAAGACAGAAAACTTAAGATGGAACTGCTTAACGACTTAATAACTCCCACCGATAGTCACAGACACGGCTTCATCCCCCTCAGAAACACTAACGCTATGCTCACCAAGGATCAAACTCAAAACAAAGCCTCCTGATTCTCCTTCAACACCTACTACGAAGAAGATTAGCTAAAAATGCTCATGTCTCTCAATCCCTCCAACCATTTCATAGACCCCCTCCTCTCAAACTGCATAAAAGACTTCACACCTTTGGACCAAGATTATAAATACCTCTCTCCTTCCAGAAATCATCCGAGAAATCCTCAAATCTGGACAGGTATCTCCCATCGTAAAGAAACCAAAAGCTGACCTCTAGGATTCAAATAATTACTGCCCAATTTCTAACATTCCGACTCTGGCAAAACTACTAGAAAAATGTGTCAACTCGCAGCTTAACCACATAGACCATTTCAATCTACTTAACCAATACCAATCCGGCTCCGTACTGGCCACAGTACTGAAACGGCCATGACCCACATAATAGATGATGCCCTAAAAATCCTTGATCAAAACGAAACCGGTCTGTTAATTTTGCTGGACTTATCATCGGCCTTTAAAACCGTCAAACATGACCACCTGTTAGACTTCCTGAAACAAATAATGGGATTATCTGGATCAGTTCTAAACTGGTTCAGCTCCTTCTTGTAAAATAGATCACAAAGCCTCAAGGTTAATCAATCCTTGTCTAAACTCGTCCCAGTCACTTTAGGAGTCCCACACGGATCTTCCCTCTCCCCAACTCTTTTCAACCTATTCCTGGAACCCTCACTGAAATTCTCAGCTCTGCTAATGTCCACTATCAGATGCACGCAGACGATACACAAATCTATTTGAAAATTCAATCGCCTTGAGGACATCATATCTCTCAACCTAACGCTACAGAAAACACAGACCTGGCTGGACGAAAACCATCTGAAACTAAACACTATGAAAACCGAATTCCTACTAATCGCTCCCTCTAAACAATCGACCATCATTCAAGACTGGATGAAACACCTAACTGCACTCAACTGCCGACCCCTCATAATCGACTCAGCAAAATCATTGGGTATCACTCTTGATAAAAATCTAAACATGCAGAAACACATCAGCATAGCAACAAGATGGAGCAAACTTTCAGATGAACACCCTGAGAAGTCTCAAACCCTCCCTTCCGCACACGACTTTAAAGTAACGGTGCAAGCACTAGTAATCCCAAGACTGGAATATGGGAGTTCTTATCTCTGCGGTCTTCCCAGATCAACGACTGCCCCCCTTAGAGTCTCAATCAACACAGCAGCGAGATTCATAGAGAGAGTTGCCGCATATCGTAGGGAACTGCACTGGCTACCTGTGGCCAGCCGTATCCAGTTTAAGATCCTCACTCTAACCCATCGAGCCATCAATGATCGCGGACCAAACTACTTGAAAAAACGTGTTTCCATATCCCGCTCCACCAGATCTCTGAGATCCAATGACCTATGCCTTCTGATCTCTCCCCGTTTCAGACTATCCAGAATGGGTGGCAGAGGGTTCAGTGTCATTGCGGCAAAACTATGGAACGCGTTGCCAGTCGATCTTAGATTCTGTCCCTCCGAATCCATCTTCCGGGCCAAACTCAAAACTTGGCTCTTCTCTGGTCTCTGATTTATTGCGCTACTTCCCCTTTTTGCTCCTTTCCTCTCCTCTGAGACTTAGGTTCTAGCGCCGGGACACCCCTTCGGGGGTAGCTGTGCGCTTTATAAACTACATAAAATAAATAAATAAATAATTCATCACAGGCTCAAAAAGAAACTGCCACATCTATGCTGACCTCAGAGCCCTCAACTGGCTACTTTGGAAGCAAGGATCCATCTAAAAATTGCATGTTTGACTTACAAGGCCATGCATCACAACACTCCAAGCCACCTAGCACAGAAATGAGTGTCCTCCTGTGGCAACAGATCCTCTAAGAGCTCCAATAACCTTCTATTGAAACCTCAAAATTTGGCCAAGAAGAAAACTTATAACCGGGCTTTTGGAAAACATTGCCCACAGAAACCAGACTTAATCCGTCCTTTGTCTCATTAAAAAAAGAAGTGAAATCTATTCGCTTATCTAAACTCACTTTAACCCTGTTTATACTTGTATTTTTTACTGTGTGCTCTCACTGAACTGTTTGTTTCCTATATATGTCTGTAAAGCGCTCTGATACCAGCAAGGATCTTGTTCACGCTATATAAAACCTTCAAAATAAATACATTCCAAAATGTCCTGACCTTCCATGTAGACATGTACAAGATCTCTTGTAACCTTGGCCACAGCCTGGTCTGTACTGGTTGTAGAGTCACTTATCTCAGATGGAGTTGCCATTGCTAGTTTCCTACGTTTGTTGCTCTTAAGGGCTATTCTCTAGCTCTCTTTCCTCTAATTCTCCTCCTTTCTCTCTGTTTCTTTTCACTCTTGCAATTTCTCTTCCCTAGCCTTTCCTCCTATCTCTCCCGTCCCCTCTCCTCTTGTTCCCTGTAAGCTAGTCTTAGCTTCTCCCTCTCCAATCTCTGGCCTTTTCCTCTTCCTCAGCCTTAACTTTCTGAAGTGCCAGCTGCAAGCTCAGTGTCTCTGCTAGACTCAACACAAGGGATGTAATCTTGGAATTTGGGACAGTGGTATCCTAGAAATTCCAGTTGGTGAACACATCTTGGGCATCCTAGAAACTACAGGTAATGAGTGTCTTGGTGAAACTCTGGAAAATGCATTAGGGCACATACTTTGTATGTGTTGTGGATCCTAGACCCTGATTTCACAGTGCTCCCTTTCTGGGTTACTAACATAGTTCCCTTCCCAGAGACAACCCTTTCGCCCAGTGTCTCAAACTGGTCCCTAATGAAATTAGTAAGGACCTCTCTGTTCCTACTCCTGTGAACCCTCCACCCTATGTCCCTGCTTAAATTCTTCATCTGATCTATGGAAATAGAGCTGAGGTCTATTCCCTACCCTGTGATTTCCATTGCCAATGTGTGCCAACTTTATGTGTAAAGACTGGACTTATTGTACTACTGGCGTAAATTGGTAATGACCAATGCTTCTCCCGAGTTCCAAGCTTCTTAAACCTTAGACGCCCTACGCTTGCTGCCAATCATCAGAATCACATTCAGAGGGCCAGGGAGCATGCAAGAGCTACTGGTCTCAACTGTGGAGACCGGGGCCCTTTACTCCTGATGTCCCCGGGCCCGGCCTACTATGAATTCTGAACAGCTGGGCCAAGTACCCTTTCTGCACTTGACTGTGGTAGCGTGGGTTAAATAGTCCAAGGCTTCCCCGGGGGGGAGGGAGGGGGGTTAGTAGATACAGGCTTACAACTACATTCAGCATCAGCAATACACGATTGTCCAGTCAAATACTTATTTTCATGAACTAAGTAGTATTTATATACAAACACAAAGCAAATACGACATTCTCAAACACTACACACCGTTCCCTGAGGTCAAGGCTCTGGTGTTCTGTGGACAAGTTCATGAGTCCCATTCCTCTCTCCTAGAGGTAGCAGTTATTCCCCATTCACAATAGGCAGCATTCATATAATGCCCCACTAGTAGTCAGAGTATCAGGAGTTCTACGACTCTTTATTAAAATCAAATGTGTTCCAGCACTCAAAACCTATCTGGCAGGCAGGTTCCCCAGTGCACGCCTGGCCCTCCAATCAGCAGAATTCAGACGGCTAGTCTCTAAGCATCTCCGCTTCACGGGTGCTGAAGCTACAGTAGCTGCCTCCGGTAAGTCCATTGCAAATGCTGCTTTTGAAAGTTAGGTGCGAAGGAAGTGGTGTGTCTGAACACCCTATGTTCCTGGACCAATGAGAACTGTGAAATGTCTGGACTTTTGATACAAATTAGGGATGGACTTTAACATTTAGGGTATAACTACTGGTGTTAAAATTTAGCATGGGAGAGGAGAGAGCATTTTTTGAAAGCAAGTGTCTTGTGCGGCAAGGCGAGAGTGGGACTGTTTCTTGTGAGGAGAGAGTTGTGTTGCTGTTTCATTAAGCTTCTCTTTTGGCTGCTGCTATTTGAGCCTGACTCTTTAACTATGAGAGGTTGCCCCAGCTTTCCCTTCTGGCCGGAGGGTTAGCTCTTCAGACTATTAGCACACTATGCTATAGTTTCCTCTAGGTTCATATGTAATTGCATTGATTTATTACAATGCTCTTTTGTCTCTTTCCCATCCACTCCCTCAAGCTCGTTAAATGAGATGTTCTTATGAATTACTTTCTTTTGTGTGGTGAACTATAATTCCATATGTTTAGTTGATCATTCATATACTAAAAGAAATAGATAAACGCTACGTGATAATTAAATCAGAGCCTGTCATTTTTGATGATTACGATTATTGTGATTTGTATATTGTAATATTTAGCCGGTTTGTAGAAACATTCCCTTTGTTGTAGGTCCTCATAAGGGGGATATTATCGGTCTTGATAATAGTCAGTCCCTAACAACTCTCAAACGGTTCATCAGAGGACCCAGTTATTATAGGTATGGGCCAAATTTAGTTCATAAGGAGAAAAGACAGGTGATTATTAAAATTGGTAATAGTGGTAAATATTTTTGCACCCCGCTTCCGCTGCAAAAGTGTTCTAATCCTAGTCGCATTCAGCCATCCATGGCTGGATCCGTTTACCTCAGCTTTCAAAGCTTTCTGTCCTAAATTTTGTTCTCAGACATGTACCAGATAACTTGGGGGGGGGGGGGAGGGGTGTCCAATATCATTTCTATGGCCTACAGGGTTCATGTATTATTTTCCTCTAATTCCCGCTCTCCTGAAGGAACTTCAGAAGAATTGGATGTGGAGGGTGTCTGTTGCAATGGAGAGACAGTCACTAAATGTGTTTAGGTTTATTTATTCAAGAATTCTGATAAAAAGGCAATGACCAACGGGCTGGCCAAACCTACCTCTCTCCATCACATCTCCTGCTCCCTGTCCTCTCTGGAACATTGAGCAAAGCTGGTTACCAACATTCCACATTCCATGCCAGCATGAGGAACATTAGCGTGAGGTCGATTAAAAGGCCATAACACATTTCCCCCTCAATAACAACACTGGAATTATTGTCAGAGAAATATAAAAAAAAAGGGAAATAATTATATAAAAACCAATCAGAATGAAAAATTCATTTTGTATAAACTTACAATACTGTGCATAAAGGAAACACATGTATCCCATTACAAAATCATTAAACTTGGTAGGAAATCAGTGATTCTAATTATGCCATATTGGCTTGGGAACCTTTGTGTTCAATGTAAATGCAGATGTCATTGCAACTCTTTTTTTTCACTCACCTTCCCTTGTGTCCATATTCTCTAAGGTACTTTCAGTTACCTTACAACTCTTAAGATGCTTTTTTTGAAGACCTGGAAATTGAAAGGATATTACGCCAGATTCTACATTGTTCAAGGGGTGACTTTGTCCATTCAAGAGTCCAGGGGCCTCATTTGTGAGGCTGTGCATCACTTTTACCCTGCTGGTGCGTCACTTTTTGTGACGCACCAGTAGCGTAAAAAATGTGCCTCATTGCGCCATATTTACAAAGTGACGCATCTAGGTAGATGCGTCACTTTGTAAACCCCTGCGCCACATTATACCTGCGCCAGGTATAATGTATGCAAGGGGGGTGTATTGACGCAAGGAAGGGTCGTGGAAGTGACGCAGTGAAATCTATGAGATTTCACTGCGTCACTTTTAGGACGCTGTTGTGTCAAAATCTTGCGCCTACCTCACAGCAGGTGTAAGACTGACGCAGGCCCTTTCACATGGGGCTTGCCCCATGTGAAAGGACGCATTGCTGGAGTTGCGTCACTTTTGTGACACACTCCAGCAATGCGTCACTTTTGCGCTTACAGATACGTCAGAAATACTGACGTATCTGTAACTCCTTGCGACATGATGCGTCATACATTAAATATGACGCATCAGGAATGTCGCAAGGAGTGCGCACTGAGAAGTGACGCATCGCTGCTTTCACGCAGCGATGCGTCATTTCTCATAAATGAGGCCCCAGGAAACCACAATAATCATTGGAGGAATTTTGGGAAATAGTTCTCTGCAATCATTTCGAGACAATCTCTTGTGATAAATTTAACATTTTGGATTTCCTGATGGATGGTTTTCTTAAAGGGTTGTCTCCAGGCAACTCATCAGTACACTGGGCCTCTATTAAGGGTTTCAGAGAACTTTGACGTACATTTTCAAAGGTTTTTTTCTGTGTGTGAAGAGTTTATTAAAAAGCTTCTAACAAACAAATATATTACCTTCACACATTGTACCTTCACACATTGTACCTCTTTGGGATTAACAGTGTCAAAAGGGTTGCTGTTGCCTACCTTTGAATTCAGCACCCATTCAAAGGTTCACTGTAAAGGTAATGTTTTAGGGGCAATAACCTCTGTGTGAAGGTTAGGTAAGATTGGTGCTCTTATTTCAACCTATCCATACATACATTTGTTTGTAAACAAGGTAGTTTTGAGGCTGGATCCTAAGTTCAAACCAAAGGTTCACTTCCAATTTCACACATTTCAGGAAGTTCTCCTCCCATTTTTCTTTCTTGAGAGTGATTCTAAATTATCTTTAGGTACCAAAAGAGCTTTTGATTTTTTTTTGAAAGGACACAAGACATCCGAGACGCAGAGTCCCTTTTTGTTTCTCATGGTCTGGAAATAAAGTAAAAAACACATTGACGGCATTTCTTAGTAGAAGGGTGTGGCAGGCCATCATTTAAGCTCCTTAGGTATGTGAGTTCCTACTCCTAATTGTCATGCTTGCTCCGCTCCCGGTCCCGTGTGCGTGGGGTGGAGTCAAGCTAGAATAAAAGTGGCCAAGTTCTGTAAGAACATGCTTCATTTTCAGGTCTGGCCTGTGTATTCCTTGAGCCTCACCCCCCCTCCAGTTACACTTACCTGATTTCCTTTGTGATCACGAACGTGTCGGCAATCCTTCATCCGACGTCTGTCTTTCAGTTCCAGTTCTTGTTGGTATCCTGCCAGAAGTCCTTCCGGGTTGTCGAACATGCAGCGTTTGACTTGTATGGCATCTTGCTCCCAAACTGTAGGATGTGTTGGCTCAAGTAGTAGACCTCCTGAATCATGTAATGCACTAATAGACCCTGTGGTCAAATTGGACCATCGATTACATGAGAGTAGGCGAGAAAAAGGACGTTCTCAGCAGAAGTGTGCTATGTTTAAAGAGAAGAACACAGAACCAGAAGAATTGCAGACGACCCTGAGACAATGCAAATAGGTAGTCTTAGGGACCCCTTGAGTGACGCAGAGAGACAATGCCACAGAGACAAGTAATTGGGTCTATATTGTGGAAAATCAGGACACTACCTACAGGACTTCCCTGTTAAACCCAAAAACTGTAATGAGTCGGGAAACTGATAAGCCAGAGGTGTAAGCAGACAACATCTTCAGGTAGGTCAGGATTAATAGTCTCCCAGCTATTAACTCAGAGTCACGCTCTGTCATTTCATGGTCAAAGTACAGTTACTCTGGGGAAACCAGTCTGTGGACATCCAGATTATGATTGACTTTGGGGCGACAGGAAATTTTATTGACACCCAATGGGTCACGCATATGGCAATTTCCGTAATACCTAAAATGGTAGTGGACGAAGTAAAAATCATTGATGGGAGTAACATAAAATCAGGCCCGTCACACATGCCACTACTGAATTAGAACTCTTTATATTTGACCAACATCCAGAGACAGTTACACTTAATCTAATTTATTCACCCCAATTCCAAGTGATATTGGTGATTTCTTAGCTAATGCGCCATAATACAGATATTGATTTGAGAATTCATTCCATGTCCTTTTCTTCTGAGTTTTGTAAGCTACATTGCAATAAAGATCTTCACAACAAAAGGACATCACCATACTAGTAGATTCCAGTCTACCTGAATTACCTACCTGTTATCATACCTTCTTGAGGGAGGTGTTTGAAAAAGAAAAGGTTTCTGTACTACCACCACACCGCTCGTACGATTGCTGTATTGATTTTGGTCGCTGGAGCGAAGATCCCATGTAGTCGGATCTATGTGCTAACAGAAAAGGAAAACATCTATTTAAGAGAATACCTGGAGGAAATGCTAAAGATAGGGTTCATTCTTCCTTCAAGGTCATCTGCATCTTCTCCTCTCTTCTTCATTCCTAAACGTGAGGGAGGTCTCAGATGTTTCATCCACTATCATTCCCTCTACAACATAACCATAAAGAACAAATACCTTTTACCCCTCATCCAATCATTACTAGATCAGGTAAAAGACGCCACAATCTTTACCAACTTGGATTTGAGAGGGGCATATCATTTGATGAGGGTACATGACGATGACGAATGGAAGACAGCTTTTTGCATGAAATGTGGGTTTTATGAATACCTAGTAATGCCCTCCTGCCTTTGTAATGCCACTGCCACCTTCCAGTTTTTTATTAACAAAGCCCTGAGAGATGTGTTACACATTAGTGCTATAGCATACATAGACGATATTTCAATATATTCCTCTACCACTGAAAAACATATAGGACGTGAAAACTGTGCTACGCCTTCGTGAGAATCACTTTTATGTAAAATTGGATATGTGAATTCCACACTACTAAAGTAACCTTTATAGGTTTTGTGCTATCCTCTGACAACAGCTCTACAAATATTAGGTCTATCAGGAGCTGGCCTTACTCTACTTCTGTAAAAGGTTTGCTGTGCTGTCTTTAGTTGAATGTTATATCTTTTTTTCCTTACATGGTGTGTGTGTGTGTGTGTGTGTGAGAGATGTGTTTATTTAGGAAGAGTTTTAATATAGTGTATGTGTGACACTTGACTGGGGGTATGTGTGCAGTGGTAGTTGTACAACTGTTTTGTGTGTAGTGATGTGCTGGAGGAGTATTTGTATGTATGTTGGCTGGTGAGTGGTGCATGACTGATTTTAGTCTCTGAGCATACGAAAGTGATGCACCCTTGAATTACGTGGTTTGTTGAATTAGCATTGTGCCCTTGGTTGGCAATGTGAATGGATATCTGTGGGCAGTGCATGGAAGGCATGTGAATGGACTGTAAAGTGGTTATTGCCTTGTCATGGCTGTACAGCTCACAAACTGAGTCACAGGTTACAGTATTGTGATACTCAAATGACCTTGCTAACAGTAATTTATCAATGTTGATTTATATGAGAATATTTGTTAATAGCATTTGCAATTTTAAGGTTTCACTCGCCCCGTGCCAAATGCAACCAGTATGTGCGTGCATAAGTAGTGGGAGGCTATGGAGTATTAGTTTTGTTTTCTGATCTTTCTGAACATTCTGAGGGAACATCCAGCCATACTACAAGGGCTGGGCAAACTAAAGGAAAAGCAAATAACACTGCATATCAATAGCTGTGGCTCAGCATCACCGAAGAGTGCCCATACATCTGCAACCACAGGTGGAAGAAGAAATACAAAACGTGCTGGCACAAGATATCATAGATATAGAAAGGATGAGAGGGACCCATTGATCTAAACAAGGGAATAGGGTACCATCAACAAGTAAAAAGTGTATTTTCCCTTGTTTATTCCACACTCAATATAGAAGATTGTATCTGTGGAGCCCAAATACCCACAGGCTCAGAATAAAATGTAATACTCTCACTATTAACAAAAAGGAAATTCATTCAATTCTCTGGTTTCATTCAAAGCAATCACCTGTAGCCAACCATTCGCATGCCATCTAACAGGAGGAGAAATAGAGAAGAACTACCACCAATCCAATGGAGAATAGAGACCCAAGAAGACTATACAGAATTGAATTACATCATTTTATTACACATAATTATGACAAATGAAATTAAAAAAACATAATACTCCATACAACCGTACATAAAAATAAGAAACTTTCAAAATAAAAATTAGACCCCAGCACGGATCTAAAATCACTATTACAAAACTTATTAAAAAAAAAGCAGATGAATCATAAAAAAGGGAGCCAAATATTAGACAATACAATTTGTCATTCAGTTGGACATATTTGTGTACCACTTGTTATTGCTACGACTGAGTTCAATATATTTTTGTATCTGCAGGTCCAGTAGCTTAACGAATGATGTAATTATTATGCGTCAACGTGTTTCAATGGTTTTAACTAATTATTGCCCATCTTTACAAAAAACACAAAATGCGTTTGACTCTTTGTTGTTCAGTATGTTTTGCCCCAACATAGCAATCCTTAATTCCAGTACACAATGCAATGTTCGAGTCCTTATCACTCGAATTAATAGAGCTAGGTATGTACTCAAGTTGTCCCACTGATCAATCTGCAAAGAAATTCTTGAAGAAAAACTCTCAAGTGTCCAGTTGTGGTACAATAATACAGCCAAATGATTACCACACCACATGTTCATTTACGGAAAACCTTCACCATCGTAACAGACCATCAGGCCCTAGTAACAATACATGGAAACCCGAATGCAAAGATACCGCCACGCATTGAAAGATGGGGAATCAGACTGATGGATTAGGATTTCAAGACCGTGCACAAGCGGGATAAGGAACATAACCCAGCTGACTACATGTCACGCCATCCCCTACCGCAGGCACCAGAAAACACATCAATGGCAGAAGGAGAATACCTACATTTTGTGCTAAAGCAGAACACTCCAGCATCAATAACAATTTAAAAGCTGAAACAAGAAACAGCAAGGGTTGCCACAATGCAAGCAGTCAAACTGACAACACAACAGCAAAGATGGAGACATGTAAACACCAACAGCACCATGGGAGAGAGTGAACAGGGAAGAAATGCTGGCATTCAAAAACATACAAGAGGAACTGTTGGAAACAGAAAGAGGAATCCTACTGAGAGGAACAAGGATAGTAATGCCAAAAGCATTACGGCAGCAGTAGACTAGAAACCTGCCCCATGAGTCCCATAGAGGCATAGTAGCAACAAAAAAGATGTTACGAGAAAGAATATGGTTCCCAGGCCTGGATCGACTGGTGGAAGATACAATCCCAAACTGTCACTTATGCCAAATAACAGGACGACCAGCAAAGCAAGAACAGCTACAAATGTTGGAGCTTCCAGGGCAGTGTGGACAACATTGCCAGCTGACTTTTATGGGCCATTGGACACGGGCAACTATTTGCTAGTAGTCATTGATGAGTATTCTAGATGTCCCATAGTACGACAAGTCTTGTCAACATCAGCGACCACTACATTGCTGATACTTGATGTAATTTTTGCAGCCTGGTGCACCTCACAAAAAGTGAAGACAGACAATGGTCCTCCATTCTCAGGAGGAGTTTCGCAAGTTCATGGTCTACCTAGGCATTCGCCACCGGAAAATAACGCCCCTATGTCAACAAGCAAACGGCATGGTGGAAAGGTTCATGGGGAACATAAAGAAAGCAGTCAAAAGAGCAAAACTTGCGCAGATCTCCATAAGACAGGCGCTCTGTCAAATACTAAGAGACTACTGAAACACACTTCACAGCTCCACTGGACAATGTCCTGCAGAACTGGTGCTAGGAAGGACTAGCAGAACAAGATTGCCCCAACTAGAGGCAAAAGCGCCACCAGAACACGACAGCATTGCAGCAAGAGATCAGGAAGCGAAAAACAAGATGAAACTATATGCGGACGCCAGGAGACATGCAATATCATCACACCTGAGGCAAGGGGACTCAGTTTTGGTGTGCCAACGGCAATCAAGAAAATCAGACAGTCCATTCTCGAATGAACCACTGACAATAATAAATGTCAAAGGACCAATGATCACAGCTGCATCGGGCCCCTACCGGATCACTAGAAATAGCTCTCACTTCAAGGGACTAAAGACATCAGATGAGGAAAGAGGAGATACAGCATCAAAGAACAACGGCGCACATGAAAAAAAGAAAGTTATGGACAGCATGCGAAGAATGGCACACAACAGCGAGAGACTAGAAGAGGTACCATACAAAGAAACAGAAGGGTCATGTCCAAGGAGAATGACCAAAAGGCCAAATAGACTGATTGAGGAAATGTAATGGTGGAGATCAGAAACACGATCTCTCTCTCTCTAATTAAATACCTCCTCCGTCGTTCTTTATTTTTCTTTACACAAAGGGTGAGATGTATTGACCTGGGGCAGAGGGCACTAGGACCCTGCACCCTAAAATGGGTAAGGGGACAGCAACCGGACACCACTTCTGGTCAAGGGACGGCATTCTGGGGAACGAGGGCACGGGGACAGACGTGCGTGTGAGCACGTAAACCAAAATGAGTAATAAAGCAATACTGATGACTTACCTGTCTCTGCGTGCTTCCTGAGGGACAACACAACTAGCTATTCTCTGATCCAACAAGGCTAAAGAGAATCCTGGATGGCCCGGACGAGAATACCATGGACACGTCGGCTGCCTCAGTACTTGACCCACCATAGTATCCTTACACAGTTATTGCCTTGTGCCATGTCATGGTTTATTTTCTGTCTCATTAAGAGTCAGTCAATATAAAATGGTCTCTATATGAGGACACATATGAGTGGTACTTATAATGAAGATCGTATGATTATGAGTTGGTAGGATGCTCTACTTTTTCGACCTGACATTTCTTAACTAGGTGGGTCCCAATTGCTTATTCACTGCTAGTCACTATTGTGAAAGATTTGTGCCTTTATTTACTTTACTTAATAGGGCAATAGCCCAATAGCAACTTTTCCATTACCACAGGTTGATTACAACAAAGTTGTTTGTTAACTTAGCACTTGCAATCTGAGCAAGGTTTATGGTAATATGGATGTTTAGGGATATATAGATGTTGAGAATGTTATATGCACTTAATGCTTTTGTAAGTCAGTCAAGTGCAGGTTCATATGCACCTAAATGCTTTTTGTAAGTTAGTCAAGTTCAGGCTTAGTACTTACGACATTTTTGTATCTATGCCAGGGGAGGGACACCGTTTTCCCTCGTCGCCATGTCTGCTAGACTAAAGACGGGTGGGTTGGGGAACGTTGGGGTAGGGGTGGAGGGAGGGCGGGGGGATGGGAGGGGAGTTTCACTTATGTTTTGTCTGTTTTGCCTGTTTTGTTTATTTTACACGCTGCTGCTACTATTTGCTGTCTAGGCCGGTCTGTCACTGTATTCAGCAAGACTTTCAGTAATGTCACTGCAAAAACACGAGAGCAATCATACACAGTATCGTGGGCGATAATATTCCATTCACATTGGGAGGATCCGATGTTTTCCCAGGAGTCACATCATAACATACATATGTTTCGATACTACTTATAGATGGCGCATTCCACAGTTAGTACACCGCTTGGTGTGTCCGGTGCGGACAAAATGAAAATACTCTCCCTGAATGTCAAAGGTTTGAACCAGCCAATCAAGAGACAAAAGATATTGGATTATCTGCGCAGGCAGTGGGGGACATTGTCCTCCTGGAAGAAACTAAAATTGATGCTAAGCAGTTTTATACACTAAAGAATAAATACTACTTCGAGGTTGTGGGCACTGAAGCAGTGGGCAAGAAAAATGGAGTTCTAACGCTAATAGCGAAAAAGTCAAACGTTGAGCTGCTCTCATCTAAAGCAGATAATAAGGGGAGGTGGGTTACAGCGAGGCTAACCAAAGACAACACGGAAATCTATGTCACAAATGTATATGCTACATACACCAGCGACCTACACTTCTGGTCGGACCTAGCTAAACAAATTGGAACCATTCCAGACTCAGCCGTACACATCCTGGCTGGAGACTTTAATCTCCCCATGGACCCCACCCTTGATAGAGACTCCAGGTGTACCTTCAGGCCAAACAAGTCCCACAAAGCCTTCACTATACTATGCGACCACTTTCACCTTGTTGATTCGTGGAGACTACAAAATCCCACGGGTAGTAAATATACATTCTATTCCTCCCTGCACGATTCCTACTCTCGTATTGACTACCTCCTTATCACACAGAATGGTATCCCAAGAATAGAGGACACGTCAATAGCGCCAAGAGTTATGTCTAATCATTCTTGCATCTCCCTAACCATCACTAATGTGAAACCCTCCTCCCGACAATCGTCCTGGCGGTTCAATGAAGAGATACTGGAGAAGGAGCATCACCGGATTGCTATCCAGTCTGCCATTGAATCGTATCTAGAAATTAATAAGCGGGGGGACACTTCTGAACTCATTCGTTGGGAAGCCCTAAAAAGTACTATTAGGGGGGGTATGCATTAAGATTCGGTCAGCAATGAATAAAGACCACAACAAGGCATTAGAAACCCTGGAACGTGAAATATTGGTCTTAGAAAGTAAACATCAGACGGAGAGGGATAGCACAACGCTGAATACACTGGCTAACACAAGTATGAATATAATAAGATCGTGAGCGAAAGGGCTGGGGTATGGCTGGATAGAAGGAGGTTTAAACTTTGCGAATCAAATAAAACAGGTAAGAGCTTGGCCGCATACTTGAAATTTAAAGTACAGCAGAACACAATTAATACCATTAAAGACGCCTCCGGGGTCGCCCACTCGGAACCAGATAAGATTGCGGAAGTATTCAAACACTTTTATGAAGCTTTATATGCCAAAAATAAATCAGTAGAAGAGAACAAAATTCAAGACTATTTAAACGAATGTGATCTTCCAATGCTCTCCTTGGAAGAGCAACTAGCCCTTAATGCTCCGATCGAGGCCATTGAAATTGAGAAAGCAATTAAATCACTAAAGAGCGGGAAGGCCCCCGGTCCCGACGGGTTCTCGGCTAGATTCTACAAAACCTTTCCCTCTCTTTTGATTGAACCTCTTCTCCACCTCTTCCAGGAAATAAATGACACTGGGGAACTCAAAGGCACTCTTTCTGAAGCCATAATCGCGGTTCTTCCCAAAGAAGGTGAAGATCCCTCTCTCCCAAAAAACTATAGGCCTATTTCCCTCATTAATCTGGACTGTAAAATTCTAGCCATGATCCTCTCTACTCGCCTTCACCAAGTCCTCCCTAAACTAATTCACCCCTCACAAGCAGGTTTCTTAAAAAACAGACTGTCCAGCGCCAATACCAGGGTATTGGCACATGTTTTAGAAAAAGCAAAACTCTTTGACACGCCCACAGCGGCAATAACCCTGGACGCCGAAAAGGCTTTTGACAAAGTCGACTGGACTTTTCTGGAGGCAGTCCTAAATAAATTCAATCTGGGGGAAACATTCGCAAAGCTAGTAATGTCCCTTTATTTTTGTCCCACGGCGAAGGTAAGGGCAGGTGGCTCTTTTTCCTCCTCCTTACATTTACAACAAGGGACGAGACAAGGGTGCCCCCTCTCCCCCTCCTTGTTTCTGCTGGCGATCGAGCCGTTCCTCTATCACATAAGAAATAATGACGCCATAGCTGGTATTCCATTTCAGGGCTGTAATATAAAACTTACCGCTTATGCAGATGACATGCTGGTTGTGTCGGAGAGAGCAGGAGAGGCCATACCTGCACTTATGTCCATTGATGAGTTCTATCGGGATACAAATTGAACAAAGATAAGACGGAGGTCAAATTACTTAACAACATATGTGACAGAGATATCTTTGGGGACTCTGGTCTCACGTGGCAGCCGCACTGCTTCAAATATCTAGGACTAGATTTTGACAAGGATCTACTCTCCACATTAAAAATCAATGAAAAATGAATCCTAAAAAAGATCTTCAACTTACTGGACGGATGGTCACCCAAGTATCTTTCATGGTGGGGCAGGGCAGAAACCCTTAAAATGATGACCACGCTGTTGGTGAATTACTTGGCCAGCATGCTACCAATGACATTCACTGATGATTTCCTCAACAAAGTAGAAAAACTGTTTGGTGGCATCCTGTGGCAGGGTAAGAAAGCCAGGATATCACTGAAAAAGCGACAACTAGCTAAAGAGAAGGGCGGCCTGGGTCTTCCCTCTTTTAGGAATTACCAGACAGCATTCCTTTGCAAACAAGGGGCACAGTGGCTGATTGATACCCCATCTTATGTCCCACTGTGGATAAATATTGAAAAATCTATCATCGAAAACGCGCCTCTACCGACCCTCCTTACCATGGACCTCTCTCATTTGCCTCACTCCAAATACATTATGTTGAACACCAGGCACGCTCTCTTAAGACTAGACCAGGCCCACACATCAGACCTAAAAATCAGGAAACCCACGATGATGGCCCTATGGCGGAACCCTTACTTTAAAGTTGACGGCAACACCCTCTATTGGGAATCTTGGTACAAGAAGGGCATTAATATAGTGAAAGATCTTAACGATGGGACACAAGAAATGCGTTACTTACCTGTAACAGCAGTTATCCAGTATTGGTGTCTTTCATAGATTCACATGCCTGAATCAATCCCCGTCGTCGAGACGGGAGCCTCCGGTACATAAAAAAGTAATGTCCTATAGACATACATAGAGAAAAGGGTCTAAGGGCCTCCCCTTAGTAGCCTTTCCTTGTCCTTATGTAAAAAGGACCAAACTCTCACAGTCAGCCAATCAGCTGCGACCTCCCTCTAGAACCTTCCTGGGAGGAGCCTCAGTCCCTCAGATTTTCGTACGCACCCAGCTAGGTTGGCGTAATATAGTCCGAGAGGGAAGTGAGTCCTTCCAGGGGAGGCGGGAGGGTTGCATGTGAATCTATGAAAGACACCAATACTGGATAACTGCTGTTACAGGTAAGTAACGCATTTCTTATCCAGTATTAGGGGTGTCTTTCATAGATTCACATGCCTGAATCAGAATAGCTAGCAATCACAGGAGCACATTTGTAAAGTAAAGTTGCTCTGCTGTCATGTTAGATAATGCATATAATATCATACAACATGGAGACAGCATAGATAGAATATCACAAGAGCAAGAATGTGCATACCTGGAAGGCGGGATGTAGGAAGGCTCACCTTACTGAAAGAGATGGCGAAGCACCGCCTGGCCCACTGCTGCATCCTTCTGGAGTTCGATGTCCAGGCAGTAGTGTCTGGAGAAAGTGTGCGGTGACTTCCAGGTCGCCGCTCTGCAGATGTCCAGGATCGGCACTCCAGCGAACAGTGCTGCTGACGTGGACATCGCCCTGGTGGAATGAGCAGTGACATGATCATTCAAAGGCCGGCCGGCCTTGTCGTGGCAGAATGAAATCGCAGAGGAGATCCATCTGGAGATGCTTTGCTTCGTGAGAGGCAGGCCCATTCTCGGTCTGCTGTATGCCACGAACAGTTGTGAAGATTTCCTGAGAGCCTTAGTCTTGTCCAGGTAGAACTTTAGGCATCTCATAAGGTCCAAAGAATGCAGCGACCTTTCCGCTGCTGTTGAAGGGTTGGCAAAGAAGGACTTAAGGACTATTGGTTCATTGAGATGAAAGTCCGAAGGTACTTTTGGAATGAACTTAGGGTTTGGTCTCAGTATCACCCTGTCCTGTCTGAATTGCATATATGGCTCCTGAATGGACAAAGCTTGCAGCTCGCTAACCCTTCTGGCAGATGTTAGAGCGAGCAAGAGCGCTGTTTTCCATGAGATGTGTTTAATAGATGCCCGATGAATGGGCTCAAACGGATGACGCATGAGTTGGTGGAGTACCAGATTAAGCTGCCATGTAGGAGGGACTTTCCGAGGCCTCGGAAAGGATCTGTAGAGTCCCTTCAGGAATTGCTTGACTAGCCGACTGGACCACAGAGAAGGCCCTGTGACAGTTCTGGTGAACCTCGAGATAGCCGCCAGGTGAACCTTAATGGACGCATGCGCTAGTCCCGACTGCGCCAAATGCAGGAGGTATGGTAATATCTGTTCAGGGGTGATGGCGAGGGGCCGCAGGCCCTGGTCCGAACACCAAATGCAGAACCTCTTCCATTTGAGAGTGTAGGTTTTGTTCGTACTGTCCGCCCTTGCTTTAGCTAATACATCCCTGCAGTCTTGCGGGATATTCAGGCCACCGAACTCTCTGTGCTCAGGAGCCAGGCCGATAATTTGAGCGATTGGAGGTTCGGGTGCTGTACTTGCCCGTTGGACATCGTCAGGAGGTTCGGATGTTGTTTCAGGCGAATCGGTGATCTGATGGAGAGTCGAAGCAGATCCGAGAACCAGTGTTGCCTCGGCCAGAACGGGGAAATTAGGATCAGGGTACAGGGCTCCACCTTCATCTTCCTGAGGAGCCTCGGGATCATCGGGAATGGAGGAAAAGCGTATGCAAAGGCGCTGAACCATCCGATGGAAAATGCATTTCCTAGTGACCCTTGTTGGGGATGCCAACTTGCGTAGCTTGGGCATTTGGCGTTCCGCTTGGTGGCAAATAGGTCGATGTTCGGGACTCCCCATTGAGAGAAGATGTGAGTCAGAGCGCCGTCGGATAGTTCCCACTCGTGGGAGAGGGAACTTTGCCTGCTCAGGGCGTCCGCTATGGTATTGTCCTTTCCTGGGACATATTCCGCTTTGAGCGGGATTCCATGCAGCACTAGCCAGTTCCAGATCTTTTGCGATTCGCGTGAGAGAGAGAGCGAACGCGTTCCCCCTTGTTTGTTGAGATAGTGCATCGTCGTGGTGTTGTCTGTCCTGACGAGCACCGGGGAGTTCTGGATGCGTGGCAAGAAGGCCTGGAGAGCCAGATACACGGCTCTCAGTTCCAAAAGGTTTATGTGGAGCAATTTTTCCTGAGTGTCCCATTTGCCGCTGATCTGAAGGTCCTGGAGAACAGCACCCCATCCCTCTAGGGAGGCGTCTGTGGTTATCACCAGAGGTGATGCTGGAAGGAGAAACGGTAACCCTACAGTTAGATTCCTGCGACGTTTCCACCATTCCAGACCTTTGGACATTTTTGGTGTGATCCGAATAATGTCTTCGAAGGAGCCAGTACTTTGGGTCCATTGGCTCGTGAGTGCCTCCTGCAACGGGCGCATTCTGAGTCTGCAGTGCGGGATGAGGAGTATGCATGAAGACATCATCCCTAGGAGGGAGGTGTAAGTCCGAACTTTTAGGTGTGTCTTTGCCGCCACAGCCGTGGCCAGAGATAAGATCTTGTCCGTCCTCTCCTTCGAGGGAAGGCTCTTGTGCACTCCGTGTCCAAGGTGGCCCCTAGGAAGGGGATTTTCGTTGTGGGGACCATGCAGGATTTTTTGAGATTGAGCGTTAATCCCAGCTTCTGAAAAAGAGTGGTGCAGGCGTTGGAGGATTCGGCTGCGTCTCCAGGTGAGGGTGCTTTCACCAGCCAATCGTCTAGGTAGGGGAATACTTGGTGACCCAGTTGACGTAGGAAGGCTGCCACCGGTGCAAGGCACTTTGTGAAAATCCGCGGCGCGGACTTGAGGCCGAATGGCAGGACTTTGAACTGATAGTGACGGCCCGCCACCTCGAACCTCAGGAATTTCCGGTGACTTCTGAAGATGGGGATGTGGTGGTAGGCATCCTGGAGATCTAAGGATGTCATGAAATCTCCTTTTTCTAGAATGCCCAGAATTTCCTGAATCGTCACCATCCTGAACGATTGGCTCCGTAGGAAGGCGTTGAGAGCCCGGAGATCCAGGATGGGCCTCCACTTGTTCTCCTTTTGTTTTACAAGAAAGAAGTGGGAGTAAAATCCCTTCCCCTTTGAGGATGCTGGCACTCTTTCGATTGCTCCCTTCTGTAGCATTATTGAAAGTTCCTTGAGTAGCAGGCGCGGGTGTTTGTGCGTCCGTCTGCGTGGAGGTGTATTGGGAGGGGTGGAGGTGAATTCGAGAGAATGGCCGAATCGAATAATTTGAAGAACCCACCGGTCCGTGGTGATGTACTGCCAATTGGTGAGGAAATGGGTCAGTTTTCCTCCAATTTGAAAGGATGGAGAGACTGGCTGGAGTAATCGGTCACTGGCGGCCGCCAGCGCCCCTCTTGGTATTTTTTCCTCTGTAGCTAGATCTTCCAAACGAAGATTGGCGGCCTTGCTGCTGTTTGTGTTGGTATTGGCCTTTGTTATTGTATGAAGGACCTGTTCTGATAGGAACCTCGATAAGAGGACTGACCTCTGGATCTGTTTCCACGAAAGGACTGGTTTCTGGACTGCAGAGTGCCCAGTGCCCTCGCAGTGTCAGTGTCCTTCTTAATGGTATGCAGTGCCTCGTCGATTTTTTCTCCAAAAAGGTGTTGTCCGTCGAAGGGCATGTCCAGAACCTTCGATTGCACTTCCTGGCGGAATGATGTCGCTCTCAGCCATCCTTGACGCCGCAGGACTGCAGCCCCCGCAAGCTGACGGAAGCCTGTCATGGCTGCGTCGATAGCACAGTCAATTAGTTCCGCCGCTGACGATTGACCTTCCACCAGGAGAGCCCTTACCTCACCCTGGACAGCGTCAGGCAGTTCCTTCACGTAAGGGGCTATGTCCTCCCAGAGTTGGCGATTGTAACGCCCCAACAAGGCAATGGAGTTGGCCACCTTGATGGTCATGGCCGAAGTGGTTGTGAAGCGTTTACCAATCGTGTCAAGTTTCCTGCCTTCCTTGTCCGGGGGAGCGGACAGTGGGGAGGAAGGGTTACGGTAGTGTTTCTGGGCCGCCTGTGTCACCACCGAGTCTGGTTTGGGGTGACCATTGAGGCAAGCCGCCGCAGTAAGTGGGGCTCTGTATTTCTTGTCTAGGCGTGGCACAACCGCCGGTACAGAAGCAGGTGCCAGCATTAATTTCTTTCCTTGTTCCCACAAGAACTCTATAATCGGAATAGATTTAGTGGACTTTTGTGTCTGTTCTTTGAAATCGTGCAGGAAGCAGTCCGTTTCTGTTGATTCCACAGCCATATGGAATCTCTTCGCTGCTCTCTCCACAAGCTTATGGAAGCCGGCAATGTCCACAGGCGGGGAGTCCGCTTGACGTGGTTGTGGTGAAGCTGGGGATGATGCCACATATTCATCCTCTTCATCCTGGTCCGAGTGGTCCGAGTGTACCTCCTGGACCTCTCCTTCCTCCAGTTCCTCCTCTTCCTCATCTTCGTCCGAAGAGACCACCACCTGAGGCTGGACGTCATGGTGGGTTTGAGGGTGATGCTGAGGTTGTTTTGGGGCGGACACTGGTACTTGGACTGTAGGTGTCTGATTCCCCTTGTCCTCAGGCGCATGAACCTTAGGCACTTGACTGCCTCTGTCCGCATCCGGAAAGCGTTGCTTGTAATCCTGTACAAGGAATCTTAAGTCATTAACAAGGGTCGCCGGTAAGCATATCATGGGGGTGACTTCCGTGCGGACGCTAGTATGGACAGAGTGTTCCTGATAGGCGAAGTCTTCCTGTTCCTCATCAGTGCTTTGGCATTTGATGTTAAGGTCCGAGACCGAAGTAGCGGGATCCAGAAGGTCATCCTCTTCGGATTCTTCACTTTGGAATATTTCCTGAGGTGGCTGCGTTTCCACTTTGCTCGGAGATGTTGTTTCCGGGGTAATTTGTGGTTTGGTATGCTTGCCAGACTTCGCATCAGAGCCTGTCGTCGTTGAGGGAACCGTCGACGGCGGCAGCATGAGGGTCGATACTTCCACCAGTTTTGATTTTTTCCATGGTTCAGGCAGTGCCATCTTCGACGACGAGTCTTCCGTCGACGGTGTTGTCGTCGTCGAGTCCTTCGTCGACGAAGAGTCTTTGGTCGTCGACGACGAGCCTTTCGTCGACGGGGTCGTCGACGAGGTCCTCGTCGACGGTGGAGTGGGCGATGGATTCTTGGTCGTCGACGATGGATTCTTGGTCGTCGACGACTGCGAAGTCGTCGTCGACGTCTTCGTCGACGGTGTTCTCGTAGACGACGTCCTCGTCGTCGAGTCTCTCGTCGACACCTTCGTCGTCGACGGTGGGATCTTTGGCAACGTCTTCGACGACGATGGGCTCGTCAATGACGACGGCGTCGTCGACGGTGTAGTCTTCGTTGTCGACATGGTCTTTGTCGTCGACGACGATTTTAGGAGTATAATAGAGGAAACAGGTCTACCTGAAGATGAGGAAGATGTAGTCGTCGTCGTCGACGCTGAAGGCGACGACGCTGATGTGGTAGACACTGTGGTCGTGACTGAGGTAGTCCTCTGGGCTTGTCTAGAGGACGGAGCAGGCTTCTTAAAGGTTTTATCATCCTTAGCAGACACTGAAGATGTCGCAGATCTCGCCTCTGAAGACTTCTTGTGGGTCTTCTTAGGAGGAGTGTCTGAGGGGCCAGGGGAAGACTCCCTAGGCCTCTTTTGAGAGACAGCTGAGGTCCTGGAAACACTGCTCACGGAGGAGTCCAGATTGTCTCTGTCCTTAAGCCTGTCAAGCCAAATAAGAAGGCGACCTTCCCTGTCTCTCACGGTCTTTTTAGGAAAGGACCTACAAATCTTGCATTTGTCTGAGACATGGTCCGGGTAAAGGCAATACAAGCACAGGTTGTGCTGATCATCCACATGGATCCTTTTCTTCCCACAGGAAGAGCAGGCCCTGAAAAGGGCTTTCTTCTTTGATTCTGACATGGAAGAAGCAGTGGAAAGAAAACACTTACTGCCAAGACAGTGTAGTGAAGTAATCCTTGAAGAGTTGAGGGTTCAGATATCACTTTCAAAGAAAGTTTGTTGAAGTTGAAGGAATCCTGAGGAGAGCTCAGGCTGGAGACTCCCTAGCACAACGTGCGGTAGAAAATCTGAAGGACTGAGGCTCCTCCCAGGAAGGTTCTAGAGGGAGGTCGCAGCTGATTGGCTGACTGTGAGAGTTTGGTCCTTTTTACATAAGGACAAGGAAAGGCTACTAAGGGGAGGCCCTTAGACCCTTTTCTCTATGTATGTCTATAGGACATTACTTTTTTATGTACCGGAGGCTCCCGTCTCGACGACGGGGAATGATTCAGGCATGTGAATCTATGAAAGACACCCCTAATACTGGATAACCCCTACCCTTCTCCACACTACAGGCTGTATATGATCTAACACCCATGGACTTATACAACTTTCTGAAATTGAAGACCATCATATCACCATGCTACCTTAACCCAGACACACCCTGGCTCATGACCCACATGCCACGTCTCCTAACGGCTGGTCACTTTGTCTCTAAAGTGTACAAGCAACTCCTCCCTCTACCTAGGAAATAACATAGACAAGTTGAACTCAAATGGGAAACAGAATCCAACTCCACGGGCATTGTGCTTGACTGGGACACAATTCATAGAACTGCCTTCTCTAATAAGGTATCCCCAATCCTTTCCCAGACAAAATGCATGTTACTGAATAGGACATTTTGCGAGATAGCCCCACTTGCTGGAATTGCCAGTCTGGTACTGGCGATCTAGCCCATATGCTTTTTCACTGCCCCACCCTACAAACCTACTGGGGGAAAATCTTTGACTGTGTACAACATGTTTTCAAGTTACAACCTGTGAGGGAATTTATATATGTCATATTGGGGGCTCTTGAACCAAACTTGCCAAATGCGCAGGATCGCCAGCTACTGGACTTGATGCTCACACTGGCGTGTAAGGTGGTTCTCTGTAAATGGAAAAACACGTCAGAGGTTTGCTTTCAAATCTGGCAGGACTGGCTATCCTTTCTGAGAGGAGCTGATAATCCGGCGTTGCACTCCTCCCCCTGGCGATCCTCCAACAAGAGACTATGGAAAGCACTTGACGCGTCTTCATTTCATTTTGACCCCCGTGATATATCACTTAATGCTGTAACCTTACACAGCGCTCTTGTATATCTTGCTTTGATCCACTGTTGGTGAGTAACCTAGTGTATGTCCCACTTACTATTATGTCTCGCTTACGTGTTACAAACCCCTGTGCCTGACCTAACTGATGACAGCTTATATCTGCATGTAACTGTACATTTATTTATTTATTTTGTTTATCTGTCTCCATGTAGTTCTGTCTCCAGGCATCGACAGACACTTGTACCATGGTTTTATTTCAGTATTTGTATTGTTGTCGAACAGCACATTTGATGTAATCTCTGTATCCGACGCCTTACTGTATTGAATTTAATTTATTTTTCTTCAATAAAAACTATTTGAATTAAAAAAAAAAAAATTAAAGCTACAGGATTGTTAATGTGGTCTGATGAGCTCAGGTTGTGGTCAACTCCTGCCCTGAATGCAGAGATTGCAACAGGACTCTGTGACCGTGGAGAGAATCTCAATTAAAAAAGAGGTGCAGCTTTTAGGCATGGTGCAGAGAGATATACACAAGATCAATATTTGAGATAGGGTTGTCAACTTTTCATTATCACTGGGAAGACACTTTTCACATGTGGGTACATCAAAGGAAGTCTCATGAGAAGCAGGGGAGATTAGGAGTTGCAAAGCGCATTTTGGGGGTTTCATTACTTAACCTCCTCCTCTAGGCAGGTTTAAACGATATCGGTTAGTTGGATACTGGGTTTATCTAGTCTTATAAATTTGCCCTTTAGTATTTGAGTTCGAAACCCTGTACGACCTCCTAGAATAAGCCTTGAATACTTGATGTTGGCACCTCTGGAGAGTTTACAAAGTGAAAACGTAATTATCCAAATGGAATGAAACAGTCTTAAGACCTTAACCCCTTCCATGCTCATGAGCATAAGGTGGCCTGTGCTTATGACGGAACCGTTCCGTCATGGTTCCATAGGCCCAATGGAACGTTCAGCACCGGGGGAAAATTCGCGCAGCACAGAAGGGGTTAAATATCAACAACAGTATTCACCACGGATACAGCTCAGTAACCATCTCCTGCCCCAGGATCGAAAGAAAAGGTCTCACAATCTTCTTTTGCCTTTTTTTTCATTAAATGACAATACTGAATGGGAAAGGGGCTTAGAAATGCTCACAATTAATGCAATAAGCATTATAAAAACCATAAAATCATTCACAGGACTCTCCTTCCTCCCCAAACAATGTGGGCAATTCACTGAGTTTAGTAGTCACAGCCACCACACCTAACATCTGATCCTGGCTTTACCACTTTCCCTAAATATGTTGGAAACAAACAATGAACTATAAATCTTGGTAAGACCGCAATTCAGGGCCATTACCCTAGGAAGGTAATCCCTTGGCCTTTCCATGAGGACCATTGCTATACCAATTGTGGCCTGTTAAGCTGGTTAGAAACTGGGAAACAAGACCTCCCCATTTGGCTAAGTTGTGAGTCCATGGGCAATCTTTTCAACACATTCGTCCATCCCATTTTGTGACCAAGACTAAGAGTATTTAGAACAAATCTAAAAAGGTGTTCGCAAGTTTGTGGTAAAAAATAATAATCCTTAACTGGATATTACCTCAGGGTAAAGGGTGTAGGCTGTACCCACTCTTATGATCTATTTTCTAAAATGCAATATGGTGGTAAAATAATTTGGAACGAGCAGTACTTTGCCAAATTGTTTGAGCTTGGGCAAATCATGCCCTTCCTTATGTCTCAGTCTCCTGATTTGAGTTGTGCATCTTCAAGAAGGCTGATTGGAAGAAAAACATGCAGCATGGTTTTCATTGACACATGCAAAATTATTTAATTGCTGTTCTCTACATTCCCAATTAACATTTTAAAGGTGACTGCTCCCCTGAAGCTGCTTCATGCAGGACTCCTTCCTAGCTAAAGCTCCTTCTTAGTATCCATATACAATTACCTGTTTCACAGATGGCTGAAATAGTTAGATATGGATGACCTGATAGGTAACTTGAGGTGTCTCATAAGGTAGATCGCTGTGAGCAAAAGAAATAAGCGGTACATTTAGAGTCCCACCATAGCTGAGTAGAAGCAATGGGACAAATCGCACAAATGCAGGACAAACCTGTAAAAAACAATGGAGACTGACCACCCTAGTTTGAGCATGTGAACATGTTGTGTTGAGTGTATTGTTGATCCTGCGCGTGGATATAATGAATGCCTGTAAGTATGCTTCACACTGTACATTATTTCTTTTAATCATTTTTTATTTTGTGCTGAACATCGCATACTCCTCGGTAAATACATCGAGTTCAAGTGAAGACAGGAAGCAAGGTTGCATATAAATCATAATGCCTGCATTACTTACTGTTAATCTTCATTACTCTGGGTCATGTGCTTCCTTGTCACAGTCCAAAAGAATAAATCTCCAATGGAAAGGCACAGGCAAGCATCCGGTAAAAATATATTTTTAATATATTAATCCCTTCCTATCTGTGTTAGGATTTTTCTCAGTTTAGTAGTAGTAAAGTTGAGAAAAATCCTAATGTTAAGGCTTTCGGTATTCACAGAAGACATTTAGGAGTCAGAAAAATCGTAATTTTAAGACTTTCGGTATTCACAGAAGGCATTTAGGAGTCCTAAAGTTAAGACTTCTAACTTCTGTGAATACCGAAATGAGTAAGTGCCTTCTGTGAATACCAAAATGAATAAGTGCCTTGTGTAAATTCCAAAATGATAGTGGGTTTAGGATTTTGTCTTAAGTTAGATCTGTGAATCGGGTCCAGTATTTTTTCATAAAATATACACACTAGACTGGGCCTTACATAATGGTCCGTGCACTTTCATTGTTGTGTTCTGAGCTCTTGCCCCCTACACTGAGCAGCCTGTGACTGCTCGCCCGTGTTACATTGAGAGTCATGCGCAGAAAGGGTTGCCGCAGTTTGTTGAACTATAGTAGAACAGGCGCCAGCTGTAAACATTCTTAAACACTGCGGTTCGCCCATCTGCCATGTTACCTCCAACGGTGACTGATTATTCACAATATAAAGAATTCCATGCGTGATATTTCCGTGTACATTTGGGGTGCAAAATTTCCACTCATGAACTGCAGTGCCAGCACCTAATAGGATGTGGAATAATACACCAAACGAGCAACAGAAATAGTCCACCAGACTGAGCCAAATCCCATTATATCTATAATTTAAAGAATTAATATCAACTAATAAACATTAAGCAACACTGTCAAACCAGACCTAACTTGTTTGGTTAGCAACTACAATATGGTGGCCTCTTTGAACGCATGCTTTAATCCCCGTTGGAAGTAGTTCTCCTCCTGCTGCTGTCCAACACAAGCACTGCTCTCCGTTATTTTTGTCAAGAAACAAATGTGTGGTTGCCACTTAATCACGTTTGTTTGTCATCACTTATTTCACCATTTAGTCTCCTGCAGGGCCTTTATACTGAGATACATGAAAATACCAACCAGGTATCACAGACAATGGACTCAGGACACAAGCTTCCTGTTCCCAGAGTTGGAAATGGGGTTCAGATCCCTCACTTCGGGCAAGTCTTAAGTAAATAAATCTTGGGGCAGATTGCACAACTAACGGCCATGCCACACAGGAATCACTCAATGTCACTCCTGGGAGACTAACTATGCCCAAAGAGTACAGTTATCTTTAAATGAGGAATCCTGTAAAGTTCACGTCCAGAACTAAGATGAAAAGGGTTGTTCTTACATGACCAGGTTCCGTCTTATTTTTTAAATGTACACAGACCACGGACCCAGTTTTGTTTATACACTTTTTGGAATTGTACTTTACATTTTCATATACATATGTCTGAGCATTCACAATTAAAAATAAAGAATACATTGAGACCAGACAAAACATACCGAAGATTTCTTTAATTGTAAATATATTATTCTTTTATTAGTGTTCAATTTCAATAAATATTTTGAGGCAATCTTTTAGAGAGAAGTACAAAGCTGTAGAACATGAACACATATTTGTCCACTATACAATTACCATAACATGATTAAAGACTGCAAAACCACAGAATAATGCTTGAATTTCACCAGGCAAACAGAACCTCTGCTTTTGAAGTATTTCAGAAACAGTTCACACTCCACATTTTTTTCCTCATGAAAACGCTGTATCTTTGGAAAATATTGGCAAGTTTACAGTCAGATGCATATTACCTCGTGTTTACAAGAATTCAGATGACCTACTCATCTTCCCTAAATACTTACAGGGAGATGAAAATAAACAGTTCATCCAGCCATCGGGCACCATCCGCATGTGGCAAGATAACAGAGGTGAAAGGGTAAATGTTACATAAACTAGACTACAAGCTGGGGAAGGTGGAAAACAAATGGATGTGTACCTACTAGCTGCGAAATGTGTCTGGTTGTGCTGCCAAGAACAAAGCTTGTAGATCAAGTGATATTAGGTGATCTACACCTACCAGCCAGGAAACATGGAGTTATACAGGGTTATTCACAAAGGTAACTTACACTTGTGAGTAATTTACATGTGTGCGTATACTCCTACACTTTGGAATAACTTCACTACTTTTGGTCCTGACTGCGGAGCATCCCTTTGGTGAAATTAGAGGGGAGAGTAAAACAGTTTATTTAACTCTAAAAACAATTTAAAGATAAAATTATAATGTAAGTTAATTTTCTACATTTATTTTACATGTAGAACAAAACCGAAACAAATATTACAGCACTATTAACTGCATCTCCACAGGTCGGTAGGTCACCGGCTCCAGCCCTGACTGCCAGGTACCAGTGTGGTTCGACGAGGGGACTATCAAGCAGTAACTTGAACAACAAGTGGAGGTACTCTGGACATTGGTGGCAGACAAGGGGAGCATGCAAATCTTTGGGAGTGCCCATCATGGAAAACAACATGCAATGCTTTACGAAGCCGTGAAGGCTGGATTATGTCTCTAAAAACTAACCAAAGTACACCATCGTTTCCCGAAAAGCACGGAGGTAAAAAGACATTGATGTGGGATTGACCAATCCCCTTCCGCCTCTTGCCTGCCACACCCAATGGGAACGGAGTTGTGATTTTAAAAGTACTAACACGAAGTTGCTGACAGTTGTTAAAGCGAGCTGGAAGAAGGCAGACACGCCGAAACGCGTCCTCGCAATAAAATCTTTTAAAGTACCCAGTGAGTGCTGTTTGTCTAACTGTAAGACAGGAGCCTTGATATTTTACATGGATCCACCTCCATGTGACTTGCACCCGTCAATGAAGAGTGCTGCGGTTGCCAGAAGGTGGAGAAATGGAGCGAATATATATATCTACAAACACATACACACACACACATACATATATGAAACCATAGGTTTCAGGGACGTTATAGTTAGAAATTAGCATTTAAAAAAAATTAGAAATTCACTGAAAAAAAAACCAGGTTTCATGGAGGTTATAGTTAGTTAGACATTTCACTCGTACAAAACCAGAGAAATTTGGCCGTTATAGTTAGTTGAGATAACTATAACTCGCGCCCGAATGAACTGCTGATGACGTCACATATTACATCACTCATGACGGGTTAGAAGGGGGGCTGTGTGGCACCCCTTCTTTCAATATTTTCTGGGCCCTGGGGACCCCATCCCCCTGTGCCTGCCACTATTCGTTATTTATTATTTTTTTTAAATGGGTGTCTGATATTGGCCCCGGGTACCCCATCCCTCGGGGCATGGCTACATATTTTTATTTTTAAAAAATTAAGGAGGGGGGACGCGGTGCCCCCCTCTTGAGGCCTTTTTCAGCCTCGGAACCCCATCCCCCAGGGCATTGCCTCATTTTTTTTTTTCGGGAGGGGGACACGTGGCTGTCCTTCCCTGGGCTGCTTTTGGCCCCGGGACCCCATCCCCTTGGGCCTGCTCTCACGTTGGGGACGCGGGGGAGCCCCAATGGTCACGGCACTCCTTTTGGACAAGGGGAGTTGCTAACATGCAGCTCCCCTTGTCCAAAAGCAATACTGCTCTGCTTCGTGGAAGCAAGAGCAGTTTTCCTGTTCTCGCTTCCATGAAGCAAAGCAGTTTGCAATGACAGGGCGGGAGCCCTGTCATGGCAAACTGCAATGTCCCGGGGATAGGCACCCTGTGACATAGCTGTGGCCAGTGCTGGGGGGTGGCGGTCCTCAGGGCCCCCCTTCCAACGTGAAAATAGCCCGGGGGTGGTCCCTGCGGCAGTGTAGGGAGGGGCAGAAGCCCCCCTACTTAATACTTATAATTTAAGCCCCAGGGAGGTGGCTGTCCCTGGGGCTTGGGGGGGGGGGGGGCCCACAAGGCCCCCCGCCTTTCATCATAAATGCCCCAGGGAGGTGGAGGGGGCAGTGTGAGTGGGGCAGGAGCCCCCCCCCATGTTATTTTTTCAAACAAGCCCAGTGGAGGTGGCAGTCCCCGGCGCTGGGGCGGGGCGTGTGCGCCACGCATATTACAAAAGTGCTGGGGAGGTGGCGGTCCCCGGGGCTGCGGGGTTCTCGTGGCCCCAACATACATTATCAACATTGCCCCCGGGACCTGGCCCACCTGGTGGCTTATTAAAACGAAGTGCGGGACACTGTGCTTCATTTTAACAAAAACTTCTCGCCTGGATTCAGGCACCTAACGCTACTCCCGCCGAAAAAAATATATGTTTTGTTTGGCCCTGGGGGTCCCTATGGTACCCCTGACTTGTTCTAGGGGGTCAGGGTGTTTCTACCCTGCCCCATGTTCTTCATTTTTAACCTTTTTTCTAAATCTTTTTCTTGTGACTCGGTTCAACTGAATCACAAAATGGCTGCCAACACATTTTGGTTTAGAGTGTTAGAGGGTGTGTGGATTATTTTTCAATTTCTCAGGAACTACTGAACGGATTTACACCATTTAAAGAAAAGTTTGCTTTCCCAGAACAAGAGATACCTTTGTTGCCAAATTTGGTGTACTTCTGTTCAGCAGTTCGGGCTGTAGCTTTGTCTAAAGTTTCCTATGGAAATTAACATGGAGAAAACGCGTTTTGGGACACCCCTTTTTTCTCGGCCCCCTCTCGATGAACCACCCGAAAACTTTCAAGACTGGAGCCCTAACTATAACTACCTACTGGTGACTGCCAGTAGTCTGTGTGTGTGTGTGTATATATTCTTTTCCTATGAGGTTTTATTTTAAGTCCCTACCATCATTATTTTCTATGGGAGGGTGTTGCAGTACCAACAGTCTGCCATGCGTGGTACTGAATATACTCCTATTCTGAGATGAAGTAATTTACTACTGTCTTAGGTCTCTCTTTGGCTACAGTCACTTTAGAAAGGCAGTTTCTGAGTAGCAATTGGCTTACTCTTTTGTGAGTGGGTACACATCCCTCCTTAACCCCTTCCATGCGGATGATGGCCCCTAGCCGTCATGCATCACGGTGCTCGTGTGCTGATGACGGCTGGGGGACGTCATGAACCTGCCCACTCTTCAGAAGTGCCGCACAGGTGCAGAATTGCGGCCGCGCCCAAGGGGTTAAACCCAACTGTTATAAACCTCCCAACTTCAATGAGATAGAATGAGAGGGGGAAGAAAACTACATGGATAATAAAATTAACAGCCTGGCAGCTTTGAGTCAACCAAGTTCCCCAACAGACAAAAACTGTGGTGTAAGGACTCCTTGCAATGCTGTGGTAAGTACAAGTCTATCTAACACCAGTGTCAAGAAGCATGTACTTGGGGGCATTTGATATTTTTTTGATATTTATTAGCATTTGTAAAGCGCTACTTTCGCTCCGGAGGGAGCATCTTGGCGCTGAGCACACAGAAGATCAACTGTGGGGAGCAGGGATCAGATAGCTGCAAGGACCGATGAGTTGGACTGAGAATAAATCCAAGTCTTCAGGAGTTTCCTGAAAAGGCTTTCTGAGGGGGCCTGCCTGAGGTTGGGGGGAAGACGATTCCATGCCCTAGCAGCCAGGAATGAAAAGGTCTTTCCGCCTTTGGTTTTTAGTTTTATTCGGGGTTCAGTGATTAAATTAGCACCTGATGACCTCAAGCAGCGAGTTGGAATATAACGCTGGAAGCGCTTAATCAGGTAAGATGGACCCGTGCTCCTAGTAGATTTAAAGACAGTGACTAGAAGCTTGAATAGAATTCTCTTATGGAGGGGCAGCCAGTGGAGGGCGTTGAGGGCTGCAGAGGCCGAGGACCTACGGGGGAGTTTCAGGACAAGCCTGGCTGCTGCGTGTTGAACACTTTGTAATTTTTTAAGGGAAGATTTCTTGATGCCTGCTAGGAGGCCGTTACAATAATCCAGCCGGGAGAGGATAAGCGCCACCGCGACTGATTTCCTGGCTGAAATAGGCAGAAAATTGAATAATTTCTTTAGCTACCTAATCAGACTGAAACAGCGCCCTGCGGTAATGCGCACATGCTCATCAAAGCTGAGGGATGAGTCGAATTGAACTCCAAGATTGCGGGCTGAAGAGACCGCACTCGGTGGTGCTTCGGAGTTATGGGGCCACCAGTCTTTGGGGGAAAATGCAGGCCAAATGCATAAAATCAGCCCCTTCCTTGCTAAAGCACGGACATGCAGATGTTCTATCCGGAAACATAGGGGTCAGTGGTATGGTCAAGAAAGTTAAAATGTATCAGCTTGAAATGTGCATAACTAGAAGCTGTTTTCGTAAAGGCACCCATTCCTCCCTCTACAGTGGCTCCCCTAGGTCCTGACCCATACTTCCCTGACCCGCAAGGCATGCAACGTCTGCTATGGCTTTATATATCAGTGACACCAAGTGCCTCTCTGTCCAACAGAACAACATAACCCCAGGGTGCAAAACACAGGAGGTGCCGCAGAATACGTCCCCCAAGTCGGCCCAGCAAAGTCAGCCAGGCCTTGTAATGCAGAAATTGCCCAGGACCCACTTCAAACTCAGCCTGTGCATTCTCAAAGGAGATAAAGTTCTCATTCGAGTGCGGAGCACCCATAAGTCGCAGCTTCCTTCCTGCCACGGCTGATAGGACATATTGGCTTCCATGCGCTGGAGTGGAGCAAGGATCCATATCGGTAACTCTCGATGAAATGGTGCTCTCCTAAGCACTACCGTTACCATCCTTTGCCACACCCGAGCTGCCTGTCGCACCACATAAGGGAGGTTCACGGAAACAATCAACCCCTCCAACAGTGCAGAAGGTTCCCTCCTTCAACTGTCCCTTCCAGCATCTACTTCTCCCAGTTACTTTCTTTGGCCAGTCATGTTGCAGTGTGGCTTCAAAATAGTAATACTCTAGCCTCAGCACTTCCAAACCACCCTCCTCATACCTCTTCACCAAGGTGTTTCTAGTCACCCGACTATGCCTGCCCACTCATAGAAGCAATGTAAGTAAGGAATCTAGCAGTATAAAAACTCTAGGGGGCAGGGGGCAGAGAGAGTTCTGTATCGTGTAAAGACAACCCGAGAGGTGCACCATCTTGGAGACAGCTAACATTCCCATAAAAGATAGCGGTAACATATTCCAAATTGTTACTGAGGACCGCAGCGAGTCCAGTACCCTGCCCATATTATATTGCAGCTGATTCTTCTTCGTGTGGGCGACCACGATTCCCAGGTAACAAAAACAACCCAACTCCCACCTGAGCCCCAAATCCACCAGAATATCCCCCGGGACACCAACCAACTGCACCAATAGATACACCAAAGACTTCCTACGATTGTGGAGCAACCCAGACACTGTCCCAAACTCATCCAATATATGCAATAGCTCCCCAAGAAATTCCCTAGGCACTCTGAGGTAAAATAACGCATCATCTGGGTAAAGCGACACTAGATGCTCCGTCGCTCCCAGCTCTATGCTCCACCGGGACAGATTCTGACTAACCCAGATCGCCATGGGCTCTATACCCAGCGCAAACTATAATGGCGACAACGGACAACCTTGCCATGTGCCCCTCCCCAATTCCCAACAGTTGTAGCATAGTCACCTACCCTCAAACTCGCACCAGGGCATGTATAAAGCAATCAGATCAAGGCTCGGAATTTAGGCCCAAACCCTATAGCCTGTAGGACCTTCAGAAGCTACCTCCAATCAACCATATCAATGCTTTTTCTATGTCTACAGAGACCAGGGCTATTTTCTCGTCCATTCCCTCCACCTCATGCAGCACCTGAGTTAGTCTCCTTAAGGTGCCTAGCTAACATTTTACAAAGGATCTTCACATCTGTGCTTATCATTGTGAGCGCACTATATGCTTTTGAGTCTGCCCTATTTCCTCCAGACTTCAGGAATATGCAGCTATCCCCCCTCCTGTATGGTTGGTATGGTACCCTGTGGTTCCAAGAACACATCAATAATAGACCCTGTGAGATAGCAGCTGAGAAATCCTGATATAATTCCACCAGGAATCCATCTCCCCCAGGAGCATTATGCCTAGAGAGCATCTTCAGTATCAGTCTCAACTCTGTCAAAGTGAAGGTCAGCATCCAGCTCAGCACTGACCACCACCTCCTCCACCTCCGGGAACTCCAGGAGTCTGAGAAATGCCTGTATCCTTGACGGGGTAATGCCCGGATTTCCCCTCTACATCCCTATAAGTGCATACTGACTAACCAAATCTTGCATACCACAGAAACAAGTCAGGGTCATCCGTGTTGGGAGCATAGAAATTTAGCAAGGATATGTCTCGCCCATTAAGCTGCCCCTTTATCAGCACATATCATCCCTCGACATCTCCCACCAAATACATCAGGGAGAATGGAATATTCAGCGCGACCCAGACGCCCCAAGTATATGTAGAGTAAGAAGCATAATACAACTGACCCTTCCATTTCTTAGCCACCTTATCAGCTTTCCAGTCACTTAAAAGGGTCTCCTGGAGACAGGCTACGTTAATGTTTTCTTTGCAGGAAAGAGAGCACACTATAGTGCTTGGTGTAAGAGCCCAACCCCTGTACATTCCATGTCAAAAATCTGTACTTATCTCCCATGAAAATGTGGTAGTAATATAAATAACACTCCTATGCATCGCAGTACAATGACACCCAGAGCAGCTGCAACAACACACATCAATACAACAAAACCTCAACCAGAAACCAGCCCCCTCTCCCTGACTAGTATAGTGCAATATATAGCCTACACGTGTCCACCCGAATAATTTGCCAGGACAAAACTAAACCCGCCTCCGCCTAACGGTGACAGGGCTCCCACCCACCAAGCCTCCAACCCGCCTAAATAGACCCTTATGTGAGAGTTCGGGGTGCACCTGCTCCCCACACACGAAGAGATCGGAACCCCCCATCCAACCGGAGCCATGCGCCCCAGCCTGGGCAGTCTTCTACTCACACAGGCACACCCAATATGCATACCCTATATGATACTCAAAAACACACAAGCCAATAGAGCCGCCAGGAGCCACCAATCAAGGAGAATACTATAATCATTCAGTAATAAAGCACTGCCCAGGACTGCCAATTACCCCACCCCCTTGACAAGCTCAGACAGACGTGGCCCGCCCGCCCAGGCACATCCCGCACACTGGGCAGAGTGGCTCCTCTTATTGGTCAAAATAGAAAGTTGTGAGTGGCACAAGAGGTTCTGGACTGTGTAGTCCTCTGTGCCTGGTGTACACAGCAGCTTACCCCCTTGTAGTGATGGTCAGCATAGCAGCACGTAGACTCACTCGCAACTTCCAGAGGGATATTGAGGCTTTGCAGTATCCAGAGTCTCGCCCGGTAAACACCAGGAAATTATGTTAGTCTCCCAAGGAGCGGGCAGCGTGGATCCTCTTATTTGCCAAAATAGAAACAGGAGTGAGTGGCACAAGGGGTTCTGGGCTGTGTAGTTCCCTACAGCTGGCGTACACAGCAGCTTCCCCCTCGTAGCTGATGGTCAGCAGAGCAGCCCGTAGACTTCCTTGCAACTTCCTGAGGGATATTGAGGTTTTGAAGTATACAGAGTCTCACCCGATAAACACCAGATAAATTCTGTTCGTCCCCACACACGGAGAGACTGGAACCAGCCCCCCCATCCCCCCATCCAACCGGAGCCATGCACCCTAGCCTGGGCAGCCTTCCACTCACACAGGCACACCCAATATACATACCCTATGTGATGCTCAAAAACACGAAAGCCAATAGAGCTGCCAGGAGCCATCAATCAAGGAGAACACTATACTCATTAAGCAATGAAGCACTGCCCAGGACCGCCCAAATCTGCCAATTGCCTTTCCCCCCTAGACAAGCATAAATGTAACATATTCGATGACCATTCCGAAATAGTCAACAGTGTTTCAGGTACAGTGCCAGCCTCAGTTTCCTCAGCGACAGGGCCAGTCAATGAAAGCATAGCCTGCACCCCATCCAATGCCTGTGTGACCTTCACTTTCATGATTTGCATAGCCCCATCCTCCTAAATCTTAACTCAATGTGTGTCTGGACACTCAACCGCAATCAGTCCCCGGCGGGGGTTGGCGTTCTCTTGTCCCAGGACCATGCGCCCACGCCAGACCCTCCCCCAGCAGCCACACTGTCCAATGTGGCCAAGAGAGGACCTACCTGACACTTCAAGCCAATCCCAAACCTCATCAGGATGTTCACAAAAGTGCACCTTGCCCTGCAATATCACTTTCAATTTGGTAGGATACAACAGCAAGTATTTCAACTGTATTGCCGGCAGCTTCTGCTTTACAGCCATAAATGATTTGTGTTGTTCCTGTACTCTCCTAGTGTAGCTGGGATAAATGGCAATCTTGCTGTTTTTAAACTGGGGAACCTCTTGTTCCCTGGCAGCTTGCAAAATAGAATCCCTGTCTCGATATTTCAGGATTTTGGCTATGTTCGCTCTTGGAAGGGCACCACGAGGAGGCGGTGGAAACAGCATCCTGTGCACCCTCCCAACCACAAAGATCTCAGATATACCCCGAGACACAGTCCTAGTCTTTCCTAGTCCTCCGGTAACCTCTGTACAGACACACCCATGACTCTCTCTGGGAATCCCAGCACCCAAAAAATTACTGTGTCGAGCGCGGCTCTTCACATCTTCCACCCTCTGTTCCAGTTCACTGGTTATTGTAGACATTTTATCCATTTGCTGTTTAAGCAGAGTGATATCCCCCTGCAATCTTTCAATGTTACCCTTAGCCGCTGCCACCTTGTTGGCCACTAACTGTCAGGAACACCCTAGCAGTAGTCTCCCTTCCAGGACCTAGAATCTGTAGTTGGTACAAGGTCAAGAACTATCCGCGTTGGAAGCGATGATTGCCCTACCTGAGACTTCTTTTATCACTCCTCCTTAAGACTTTCACCACCAAAGGAAATTACGGAATTCCAATATGGCCGCCAAGTCAGCGAGGGAGGTCAGCGCTCTATGCATCCTTTTTCTCTGATGTCTGCTGATTACTTCGCCGGTGCTTGAGCGCTGTCTGCGCACTTCAACTGTTTTCTCCAGCGGAGAGCAGTGTCTCGTTTGAGCGCCTGAAATTTTCCTGTCAGGAATTCTTCCACCGCTTCGGGCGGACCTTAGTTTTTTTTCCGCCCACTGTGGCGAATCTGGTGTGCACACCGAGGAGCTATTTTCTCCTCTTAGGATTAGTTTCCACTTATGGCAATTTCGTTGTGAGGTAATTCTGTCCCCTTTTCAAATATTCCAAAAGGGAGTCAGCTGTTGTTCGCTTCCTTAACTTTTGAAGTCCGAAGATTCCAGCCAGCATCAGAATTACCTGCACTAGGGAGACCTTGTCTTCAGGAATTGGACTATATCTAGCAGCTCAAAGTAAGGTCTCGTTTTTCCTGGAATGTAGCCGTTTTACTGCAAAGGACTGTGCAGAATTAATTCTATGTTTATGAGAGAGAACTCTACATTTCAAGATAACATAATTTTTACATTGAGGGCAAGGCAAAAGTCTCGAGGCTCCAAGGTATATAGCAACCAGTAATGTAAGGTGTAATATATAAAGGACTAATACTAGAAGGAGGTATAGGGTGTTGTGTTTATGTCTCCTCTGCAGTCTCTCTCTTCCCAATTTCCCCATCCCCGTGTAGTGTGCTGACAGGAGTTTCTTCCTAGTCGGTAGACTGTAGGGGGCATCAGAGAATTACTCTTCTGCTCCTGTGGAACCAGCTGACACAAGGTACTGACACTATCCGCAGGTACATTCTAAGCAACTTAATGTCAATAGAAATAGCTTCAATCTTGTGTTCCATGAACCTGCGAGACCCTTGTATGGCTGCCAGTAGATCTACACTTGAGGTATCCTCCCCCCCCTCTAGGAAAGCGCTCCAGGATTCCGCTCCTCATTGTCAGGTAATCTGCTGAGAGGGCTGCCTGGGCATGGCATATTGTGCTGTTGGAGTATGAGCGTGACGTTTTGCCCTTCCCCATGGTGCACAGTACCCAATAGCTGGGAGAACCTCTTCACTATTCTGCAATTGTTGTCCTCCAATGTCTCACCGGGGCCCTCTCTCATGGCTTGCCTCACTGCAGCTGCCCGCAGGGGTCAAATCATGTGGGAGGGGTTCAGGCGCACTAATGTTGTCAGGGCTTCTGGCGTACCACTCCATCAGCCAGGTCTCCACCAGCCACCTCCACCCAACTCCTGACTGCTGCACCGTGCCCCCAGGTGCTGCTAGGGCCACCCCCACAAGGCCAAGACCCCTGGGCACCCCTGCTCCTGCCGCCTAAGAGCCTTACCTCCGTGGGTACCAAGGTTTTCTGGGCCCACCTCTTCTCTCCTTGTGGATAGTGGGGTCCTCCACCCATGGACCCCCAGAGGCTCCCCGGCCTCTTCCTCCAGACGCCACCTGGTCCTCATTACCCCACGATCCTGCACCAGTACCTACAATTTCTTGGGGGCACCCAGGCTGCAGTGCTCTCCTCGAATGTGACCTCTCCCACTCCTGAAGACCTGGTGCCTGTCAATGTGCTGTTGTGCCCTTTGGTACAATCTGATCTTCCTCCACCATGCAGGCTGCCAGCTGGGCCTCTGTGCTACCAGCTACAATCAGGGTCTTTTGGTTTGACAATAATCAGCACCGGGGCTGCACAAGTACATCCGCCACCCCCTTCAACCTTCACTGGGGACACTGATCAGGACATTCACCAGGTCCCACATATGCGGGCGACCCCCCCCCTTGGCAGTGGGGCCAAGTCATCAACCCAGTCAGCAAGTACCGCAGCCTAGATCAAGTGGCTCACAGCTCCATCTCTCCGGGCACCGTTGTGGCAGGCTGTTCCAGGCGCCGACAGGACAGGCGCTCACCAGGGCCTTGCTGCTCATGCACAATCTATTTCGGCCCAATCACTGGCCCGCCACCAGCCTCGCTCCGGGAGGGCCTTGACTTACGGCGCAGTCCCTGCCCTCCAGATGGCCCAATTTTGTCTGCAATCGGACGCCAGTATCACAGGACATAGGATGTCAGTCTCTCCTGCCTCCATTTAGCAGTGGGGCAGTAGGATGCCACAAATCAGACGGTTTGAGAGCTGAGCTTGGCTACATCCTGTGGGCCATCTTGAAGGGCACACCCCGCACAACCAAATTAAGACGGAGAGAAAATAGTAACAGAAACTTACATAAAGTAAAATCGTAACATCTATGTTCTGGAAGGCTAAAAAGTAGTGGTTTTACCAATTTATGTTTGTCACAATATTTATTTTTATCAAAATGTAACTTTTGGGCCAACTCAGTTTTCATTAGAATAGGAGAGGATATGTGGGTTATTTGCTGGAACTGTCAAACTTGGAACACAGAGAACCAGGGTCAAATCCCGGCCTCGGCTCAACATCCTGTGGTTCTGGGCAATTCACTGAATTTCCTTTTGCTTAAAAAAGAAAAAATACATAATGTAATCTGGTTCTTTTGTAAAGTGCTCAAATGTCCTTAGGTAAAGTTTGCCCTATAAAAAAACTACAAAAAAAATTAGTACAGTTTCCCATATCATGTAGCTAAGTCTTTATAAAACCTTATATTATGTGTGTATTCACCATGTTATTGCAAAATGAGTAAATTATAATGTAGAATGAAGGGAGTGAGAAAGTTGTGTATGTCCTGCAGGTGTCAGCACTACTGTACTATATTAGATGTCTGCAGTTTCTATCGGAAACTGTGAGTGTGATGCAGCCAAAACTCGGTGCGATGGCACCTGCAAGAGAAAATAAAAGTAATGTCCTTAAGAATGAAGGAAATAATTTTGTTTTAATCGGGCAACACTGTATATAGGTGCAGAATCCAAAACCCACAACCCTTTGGCATTATATAACAGAGAAGAGAAGGCCAGGTACTAAGGAGACAAACTTATAAAATAAATAGCGAGCTTGCCCATCAAATGCAGTACTAGTCAGTTTCGAAAATATTCCAAGTGGCAGTGGACACTTTCTGCAAAAAACTTGGTGGTAGATACCAGAGTATAGAGACAGCAACTATGTACGTAATGCTACCAAATAAACTGATGTTTCATTTTAAGGAATCTAGCCAAATGATGGGCCTGCTGGTGGGAGGTAAAGCTGGACCTTGCTTGCTAGTGTTGAAAAGGATGTGTCAATAATCCCTTCAGGTCAGGCAACTGCCTTCTTTGATCCTTCCGGACACTGGGAATTTGGTGATTAATCTCGACACTGAAAGTGGGTCCCTCATTCTGGTCCTGATCTACCGCCCCCCCAATACATGGCCAAATATCCATCCATTCTGGCGGAGCAGCTGGCTTCATATGTAGTCAGCTACTCTAGAATCATCCTTATCGGGGACCTAAATTACTGGCTTGATAGCATAGGCACAGATACCCAAGCTGCTGAATTGATAGACTTGCTAACAGACCTGAATCTAAATCAGCACATCCATGTACCCACCCACCAGAAAGGTCACAGTTTGGACCAGATCTGGACCCATAATCTATCTTTATCCAACCCTGTCATCAGCCCATGTATCTGGTCGGATCATTTCATCATCTATTTCACACTAGAAGTAGGCGGAAATGTCAAATCCAAGCCATGCAAGAGCAAAGAATTCCGCAAATGGAAATCTATGGACCTTCCGGGATTTATTGACATTTTAAACAAAACCGTACCACCACCGTACGATGATCTGGACACTAGCGAGAGAGCGCTGTCTAACTGGTTACTTAACGCAGCTGACCTCTCAGCCCCCTTAGTACGGGTCCCTAATGTTAGAGGAAATGAAGCTCACAAATGGTTCTCTCAAGAACTGAAAGACCTTAAACTGGGAGTTCGACAGAAGGAACGGAAATGGAGACAAAGCTACTCCCCTCAAGCCAGGACAGTGTATTGTACCGCAAGAAAGGAGTTCCAAAAAATCTTGCTCCAACATAAATCTGACTATTTCTCCCAAAAAATTTTAAATTCCTTAAATAAAACCAAAGATGTTTTTAACATAGTCAACGAGCTCTGTGACGATGATAGGACAGCCCCATCAATAGCCCCTACCCAGAAGTTGTGTGACTCTCTGAATGAATTTTTCAGAGAGAAAATTGTAAATATAAAACGCAACATTGCTAGCTCTCCTAAATCGTCTCCTTTAGATGATATTTTTAATAACCCCACTACATTAGACACCCTTCCTGCCATAGATGCTAAAACTTTTTCAACTCTCCTGGCACGGGTTAAGTCTGGATCACCCGATGACATCTGCCCACCCCACATTTTTACAGAGATTGGGCACTCTATCCCTCACGGGATCCTTTCTCTGCTTAACGACTCACTTAACCAGGGTAAGGTTCCGGCAGGATTTAAACATGCTCTATTGATTCCCCTGATAAAAAAACCCAGTCTTGATCCTCACGATCCATCTAATTACCGCCCGATATCCTTGCTGCCATTCCTATCAAAAATTCTGGAGGCACACGTTGCTAGCTGTCTTTCTAGCTTCGTTGAAACCACTGGATATCTGGAGCCTAATCAAGCTGGGTTTCGACCAGGGCATTCAACCGAGATGGTGACACTGGCGGTCCAGAATGTACTAAGAAGCAATGCAGATAGGGTCATTCACCAAGCATTGGTACTTCTCGACCTGTCGGCCGCATTCGACACGGTCGACCACACCATCTTGGTCGACCGTGTCGAACAGGCTGGCCTGAGGGGCTCGGCACTTAGATGGCTGAAGTCATTTATCTCGGAGCGTACCCAGGCAGTGAGATTGGGAACTTTTACAGCGCCCAAATCAAAAATGAATGTGGAGTCCCCCAAGGCTCGTCCCTGTCCCCACTTTTGTTTAATTTGTACTTACGACCCTTGTTATTTTCATTAAAAAAGTTTAGAGCCTTAATTTTTAACTATGCAGATGATCTGCAATTGATCTTCTGTCTGGACTCCCCTGGCGCTGCCACCGAATTTCGGGAGGTCATGGTTCACATTCAGAGATGGATGGGCCTAAATCATCTGAAACTCAACCCAGGCAAAACTGAACTGATTTTGCCTGGGAAGAGTGAACTGTATTGGGGACCACACTTCTGGCCTCCAGAAATGGGAGACCCTCCAGCTAAATCCCAAACAGTTAAGAGCTTAGGTATCACTTTTAATGAAGATCTTTCGCTCAAAAGCCAGGTAGGGACTGTGGTATCTGCAAGTTTCTTCCAACTTCGCAAGATTAAGAAGATTGCCCACCTTTTAACCCACCCTGCTCTGATTCAGGTCATCATTGCTCTTGTGCTGTCCCGTTTGGATTACTCCAATAGTTTATATCTGGGTCTACCGGCGGGGCAGCTCAAGAGACTCCAACTGGTTCAGAACCAAGCGGCCAGGTTGATCTGTAAAATTCCTAAGTGGCAGTCTATCAGACCTGGACTGGCCAGTCTCCACTGGCTGCCTGCAGCGCAGAGAGCAGCATTTAAAGCGGGATGCATTATCTTCAGGGCTCTACAAGGTAAGGGCCCTGGATTCATTAGCAGCCTGCTTGTCAGTTACACTCCCTCCCGTGCTCTCCGTTCTGGCCAAAAGAATTTGTTAGTCGTGCCCCGGATCAGGAAACAACGTCAGGGAGGAGGATCTTTCCACTTTCTAGCTTCCTCCCTGTGGAACTCCTTACCACTGCCATTAAGACTCCACGAAGATCTGTTAGCCTTTAGACAGGCTTTTAAAACTTGGCTCTTTAAGCAAGCCTATCCTTAGTTAAATTTTCTTTCTTTTGGTCACATGTTATGTTTTGCTAGTCTTCCACAGCGCCATGAAGCCTACGGGCGTACGTGCGCTTAATAAATTTAATTTAACATAACATAACATAACAATAGCCGAAGTGGACTCTCACCTTACATGCAAACTATGCTTAGGCATGCCGAAGGAAGAGACTGATGGACAGAAATAAAGTCTGTCTTAGGGCTTGGGGCGGAGGAGAAATAGACTCCCCACCTTTGGTATGCCAGATCCAACATGGTAAGGAGCAGTTACTGTCAGAACCCAGTTCAGAGGGCCTCTGGCACGCAGGGGTTACTGGGCACAATGATGGAGGTTTGAGGCATAATCATAATATCACCACAGTGAGGATATCACATAACTGGCATGGAAGTACTACTTGTACCAGCATTCTACCATCTACCGGTATCATGGTTAGCTCGTGATTTGGTGTAACATTAGACACATATCTTTCATGTAGAAAGGGGCATATGCGACTCAAAAGTTACAATGCCTGACACGTTTAGAATATTTGGCACAGTGTAAGCACGGTGAGGGTATGCACAGACAGTAACTTGACTGACATCTCTCACCCATATCTCCATGCAGTTTATGGCTGACAATGCAATAGCAATATGTACTACATGTATATTTATCGTTACACGATGGCGACCAAGTGTGAGGAAATGTAAACTCGCATGGATGTTTAGTTGTATGTTAATTTTGACCCTTTTCCAGGAAATGTATGTAAGACACTGAATCTTGTCACTCTGTTTTGTAATCGACCTTTCGGGGGTGAAACGCGTCACGGAGGGTTTATGCCGTGATAAACGGATGTATGACGTTACTCCGCATACTTTTACTCCGCATACCGTTACAACGCGACTTTTACAACGCATACCATTACAACGCATAGCGCTTTGAGGTGCTGGATAGTGGTAAGTATAATTTACTATTCTAACTCCAGTCCCCGTGGACCCTAGGGAAGGTGTTGGATAGTAAATTATACTTATTCCCTATCCTAGAGCGCCCCCAGCGCAATGCGTTGTAATGGTATGCGGAGTAAAAGTCGCGTTGTAATGGTAGTGCGGAGTAAAAGATGCGTTGTAACGGGTGTATACCGTGATAAACCCCCTTTTCCTTACATTGGAGTGTTGGCTTGTTTTTGAGCGACCCGAGTGTGCGTTGGAATTCCCTGCTCTCGACATATTGAAATACCGGTTTTCTCCGCAGATGATAGCGCCACCTCTTTACGGACAAATGATTTCCAGAAGGAGGTTCTTTGTTTTTGTTATATTGAATGAGGATATCGCCGGCCTGCCGTGAGAGTGATGTTTCCTGTGTAGAGTGCAGCCCACAGTGAAGACAACGTCCAGGACCTCGGAGGAACCCACCCTCACGCTATACAGGGACCGGGATACACCGTGAAGGTAAGCCGCTTGGTGGACTTACATGGGAGGCTGGAGTAGGTACGCATTAAGCCACTGCGGGGAACTGTTCGCTAGCAGTGCAGAGTGGCATATGCTGAACAAACCGGCTGCAGACAGATAACACTACGGGACAGTGGGTTAGGTACACCAAGAGCCAAACACAACCTCACTCCGCTCAAAGGAACATTGGGCAGGGACAACAGGGAAGTCGGTGTAACGGCGGACCAGGATGTGCCAAATAGTATCCTAACAGAACAACAGGAAATGCCAATACTGATATCTCATCCAACATCACTTGAAATGCGCATCGAAATGAAGTCTATGCCAGCCTCATTGCACAGTTGAATGTTTTAATTTTATTTCAAAATACTTTTTTTCTTTTTAGCACAGAGAAGCTTCTTTTGAATTCACATCAAAACTTTATAGAAAGCATGACACAAAGACGCATTCTTTATATAAAATACTCACACCATTTTTGATACAGACTCACCACAATCTCTTCTTGTCATCTTTCATACTACTCACAATCCCCAATCGCAAACACTTATAATCCACACACAACTACAGCCATACACCACAAACTCTTCCTGGTTAACTGAACTTATTTAAAAAATTTTAACACCAGGGGTATCAACCAAACAACACAAAACATTTAGACAATAGTCTTTCAAGTGCACTCCTACACAAAATATACAACCCATCAAATTTAAAGTGCTCAAAAGCAAAACGATTCAATACAAGTTTGTTTGGCAAACAAAACGCAAGGTCGACGCGTTTCAAACCCTCTTCTCATGGGGTTCCCTTCAGGAGCAGAATAGCTGAAACAGAAAGAAATACCTATTTTTATTGCCCAGACACAAAAAGCCTGTTCTATCTTTATCCTCAAAACGTGACACCCAAGTGTCTGCCTGCTTACCTCTAACATTGTGTGGAAAAATCCACTGCTCATGTTCAAACAAGTCTATAAGAAAGAAGAGGTAGGGGAGGGAAATAAACAAAATCAAAACATAGAGTATCAACTTATAGGGATCGTGAGTTTTGGTAGTCTCTGTTGTAAAGTCTTTTCAGGCGGCAATTGCAAAAAATATGGGAGGAAGAGAAACAGCGTGTCAGCCCTCTGTCACATTTATTTTTCAGTATGATGGCCTTTTTGTTGAAAAGCAAAACACCAATTAATTTTAATGTGTGTACTAATACATGAATGTTGTTTCTACTGCATCAGTTTTTGTCATGGCCAGCTCCGGAGTAAATCTTCCTGGTGTGGTGACTCTGCAGTTATAAAAACAAAAGATGCCTATTAGGAAGCGTTACTGGGTCTCCTAGTTTATGTTCTAAGTAAGTCAGCGCAGGTAGTGATCGTTGGCCGGCATGAACGGTGCCGAATGGTCGATGAACATGAAGCAAATCTTCACGTACCTGTTGGTATGGAATTGTTTTCTTCAGTTGAACGTCAGCGGCGCGCTCACGTCGCGAACTAGAAACAACGTCTGCGTGCTGCCATAATAACGCAGTGATTTGGCGCTTATCGCGCTGCATTGTGGGTACTCATTTAGTAATCCTAGTATATGTTGTTCAGAAGACAACACCTGGTAGACAAATCCAGAATGAGTCATATAAAAATAAATATAAAGAACAACTTGAGACACAGTTAGGGAATCATGGATGTTGTTATTCATACAACGTTGCCAGGTACACAGTCCCCAAACCAAAGTTTGAGAAGCACGCCTCCTGCAGCCTGTGCAGGGCTGTCTCCCATACGTATTTTGAACATTTGGCGATAGATGCCAAAATCCTGACCTTATGTTCATAATTTGTATAATTCAGAGAGTTCATTTAAACCATTAGTTGTTGTGTTAAATTTGACAATGAGCATTGCCTCACGTTGAATTAATTTCTGATCTAGATTGCCACCTCTTGGATCCAATTTAGAAATAAACGTCCATTTAAGATCTCTTGCAGTATGACCCCTTAGTTTCCAATGATTGGCCAGAGGTGCTGTTTCCACATTTTTTCTAGTATTTTGAAATAACAATAAAAAATTCAACTGTGAAAACAGGCTGGCATAGACTTCATTTCAATGCGCCTTCGAAGTGATGTTGGATGAGATATCAGTATTAGCATTTCCTGTTCTGTTATTCGAAGCTCACCCTTACTGATTCTAGCCAAGACCCGTTGCTGCTTTTTGGTAAATAGGATCCTAGGCATTGCCAGTTTTACATCAGGATCGTTTGGCAACAGAATATTATTCCCATCCGGCAACGTCTGCGGCCCACACGGGAATCCTACCAACAGGGCAAATATACATATCCAAGGCGAGGGGAACACTGCACACAGGGCACGGGGCCATGCATCCATCATGCTCCACGTATCTGCGAACTGTAACGCTTAAGATCGTTGGGACGCAATGGAAGATGATTGAGAGCGAAGGGGAGCGGTACAGACACTATTTGCACGTGCACCAGGAGTTGGTAGCAGCCTACCAGTGGCGACACATACAGAGTCAACTATTAAGGATGTATTGAAAAACTTTGTAAAGCTCCACGAACAAGAAATATCAAAGTGGTGGAAAGTAATATCCCTGAAGGATTATATTGATAAAAAGTTGGTGCCTGGGGGTTTGAGGATCTACATCACCCCCCTCATGATTCCCCAGATCCAAGCATGTTGGAGGAATGGGCGGCAAATTCGGCCAATAACTCCAAGATTATGTTGGCGCCTGGTGGATATGGCGCTCCTAGTTGCTGAATGAGTTTTGGCTATGCACTGGTCCAGAAGCCCCCCCCCCCCCCACACTCTGAAACAATGGTCTAGAGATATGCTATATTGTAACACACAAGCAGAAACGTGTGAGCTCCTCCCCCCTAGGAATAGACCAAAGAATTTCTGGAGCCTATATGCCACTTACACTGAAACTAAAGTCATGGAACAAATGTTACCATTTCCAATGGCGGAGGATGACCCGTTGGCACAACAGACATGAAGTACTGAGAGAAGAGAGTGAGGTATTAATAAGACAAAAGCCCAGGACAACTAGAATGCTAAACCGGTGCCTAGGAAGTCCCATGTGAGGACTATGCATTAAATTACAAACTCATGTAAGATCTGATTGTTGGTTGTGATCTGACAATGTGGAGGAGCATCACTTAAAACTATGATTGAATGGAATCATTATATGGATTGAATTATTATCCTATGTGTATTATGATGTAGAGTGGGAACTGAGACTTTTTTTGTAAATTTTCTTTAGCATCTTTAATACCGTTCTTTTATTATTATTATAATATGATTTGTTTGTGTTGTATTATTGAAATGATGAAAATAAAATAATAATAAAAAAAAATAATCAAAGATTAGGTTAGAGATCCTTGTGAAATATGCGTGGTCAGATAGAGAGAACATCACAAGAGAAATTGCGCGTATCAAAGAAGAACTGACTGCAAGCAAGGAACAGGTAATTATCTCCAAGTTCTTGGAAGAAATGAAGAAGAGGCTGAGACAGGTGGAAGATGACATAAAAGCAAGAAAGCAACGTAAACTCCATTGTGACTGTGGTGATTACGAACCCGGAAGGATACTTACCTACAGTCAGAAGTATGACCATCTCTATGACACCACACGAGGGAATGTTACAACAACAGCAGTGACACAAGAGAACCAGGACGATGATGCAGCCAGCTCAAGTGACACGAACACCGATGCCTCAGAAATATCTAGGACTTCGGAAAGCTCAACTTCAGAAGGGGATGGTTCAACGCGACCAAAGACTTTTTTAGACTAGTACCGGCTCCTGAGACCGGGCCAGCAAACGACACGAGCAACACCCAAAACAAACTACAAGGAGGTCACCTCGACTGGAAGAGGAATAGCAAGGGGTACCAGGTCAAGAAGCAAAAGAGGTGCCGGTAGAGGAGAGAAAAGAGGGAGCGACTCGGAGCAAGTGGGATACAAACAAACACGCTCCAAGAAGCAGCTAGGATGGATGATGCCAAGATAAATCAGACCATCATTAACCTATCTTCCAGGCCCATGAGTAATAAAGACAAAAGGACACTATATCTAGGCCTGTCATTCTGCCCAGCAGTATCAATGAACTTTGTAGGCAGTAGGATACATATGTTTAAGTTCTGTAGAAAACTGAAACTGCAAAAGTGGCACAAGTTAAAACCAGCTAAGAGCAGGGAACACCATGGTGCTGAGAGTCACACTCAGAATGATTAACTAAATATAGGTGACATTGCCACCATGGTAATAATGGTTCTGTCGGACAGAAATACACACTGTTTTAGTATTTCAATGTTTCCTTTCTTCAGTCTCGTACCTAACCAGGATATCAAGACAGGTGTACTAATACATTCACAAACAAAACTCACTGACCATAAAGAAAAATGAAAGCAAATTTTACTCAAATCTTTCACATGTGAACACAAAATACTTCAATCACTGTCCCTAACGAACATTTAAAACATATAAGGCACAAAAACTTTGTGCTAGAGTAATACTAAAAACAACAAGTAAAATGTGTTACTTCATATACTTTTGGGTTAAACAACTATACATATACAATCATCCTGTAGACATATCAATTAAATCTTGGATCCTACAGGATTTTGAATAGTTTGTTCACACCAAAGGAGAGGATTGCGTCGACGTTTCGACCCTAGTGGGGGCGATGCGGTGTTTTCACGCATCAGGTGCGGGTCTTCATCAGGACTGTATATATATATGGGACAGCCTCTTGCAGACCTAGCTCCGCATGGAGTCCTGGTCTCTTCCTCTTGAATCGTATTGTCGGTCCGTGTTAATCAGGCCGGCTGGATGTTCATTACACCTCTGTATTGATATAGTCTATACAGATGGTTGTAAACTTGCTCCTTTTGTATTTCTAACACGCGCGGGTCGCCTCCTTCACTTTCCGTTCGTGCTTACATGACGTGAAAACACTGCATCGCCCCCCCTAGGGTCGAAAAGTCGACGCAATCCTCTCCTTTGGCGTGAACAAACTATTCAAAATCCTGTAGGATCCAAGATTTAATTGATATGTCTACAGGATGATTGTATATGTATAGTTGTTTAACCCAAAAGTGTATGAAGTAACACATTTTACTTGTTATTTTTAGTATTACTCTAGCACAAAGTTTTTGTGCCTTATATGTTTTAAATGTTCGTTAGGGACAGTGATTGAAGTATTTTGTGTTCACATGTGAAAGATTTGAGTAAAATTTGCTTTCATTTTTCTTTATGGTCAGTGAGTTTTGTTTGTGAATGTATTAGTACACCTGTCTTGATATCCTGGTTAGGTACGAGACTGAAGAAAGGAAACATTGAAATACTAAAACAGTGTGTATTTCTGTCCGACAGAACCATTATTACTTTGTTTATTACCCACCCAGGTTCTGAGGGTTACAGGGTCACCCCATTACATGTATTGATTGCCACCATGGTGGCACTGCATGAACTGGAGGGTGCGGCACGAGCACGGATGCCTACCAAATTCTTGATGAGATGGAAATTAGACATGACAAAGCAGCATGTACTAACTTTAAACCAAATCGCATATGGCCCATGACAACATCGACACATTCCAGGAGCTGGTTGGGACTGAACCTTTACAGTTCAAACGAAAATAATTAGGCAGAGAAATGAAGAAATTCAAGCACAACTTGACTTTTGCACAGAGGCCATGAGAGACTTGGCAGCAGACAATAGTGTGATCATTAGAACTGCCGATAAAGAGGAGGGGGGGGGGGACATTGTTATTCTAACTAAGGAAATGTATGTTCAGGAAGCCATGCGACAATTGAACATCAATGCCTATACCATTACCACCAGAGTATAACAACAGTATTACCTTCATTTGGGAGAAATTGGGAGATTGGAGAGACAAGGGTCTTATCGAATGGGAGGAATATTGCTTCCTCAAAAAAATCACCCAATACTTCCAGTAATGTATCTATTGCGCAAGATGCACAAGAGTAGAACCAATCCCCCTGGCAGACCCATTGTCTCCTCTAGGGGTAGTGCTTTGGAGAATATATCACGCTATGCCGCCCATTTCTTGAGGGACTTTGTTATCACACTGCCCTCATATGTGAGGGACACCAAAGACTTTCTCAACATAATTTACAATTTAGAGTGGCAGGCCGATTATCTCCTCATAACCATGGACGTGAACTCACTGTACACAGTGATTGACCATGAACAGGGGGTGGAAGCATGTGCCAAATACCTGAAACGTAGACACATCAGGTACTTGGGACACACACAGATGATATTTGACATGATTAGGTTCTGTCTGTCCAATACTTTTTTCATGCTCTGTGATGAACTGCATAGACAGACCCTCGTGCCTCACCCCCCAGTTTTGCCAACTTGTTCATGGGAGCATGGGAAGACATCAGGAAAGACACCTATCTATATTTTGACTTTGCCAAGATTATCCTAGGGCTCAGATATATAGACAACCTGTTCGTTGTCTGTCAAGGCACCGAACAGGAGGCTCAGGAGTTTGTAGATAAACTCAACAAGAATTCCTGTAACCTTATACTCACTAATACGATCAGCAACAAAGTGGTAGAGTACTAAGATACCAAGGTACAAATAGTGTCTAACAAAGTACACACTAGCCTATTTAGGAAGTGCACAGCTGGGAACACTTTACTACAAGCCAATGAGCAGCCACCCTGACAACCTCAAAATGGAGCATCCCCTATAGGGAATTGCTCAGAGCTAAGCGCAATTGTAGCTCAGGGGAAGGATACATGAGGGAACAAACAACCATTATCAACGGATTCCAAGAAAGGGGATATCCGGCTTTGGGTCCTAAGATGGGCTGTAGACGGGCTGTAGAGAGGATCAAAACAATGGGGAGGGATACGATCCTCGAGAGTTGCAACACCAACAACGTAGAGAGCACAGACATCGAGGAGACTCGCATTATCCTCACCTACAATGGGAATTCTGACCACATAAATAAAACCATCACACATAACTGGAACTTCTTTAGGGAGCACCCTATCATAGGCAATACCATCCCAGCTAGACCCAGTATAACATACAGAAGGGGACGCAATCTTAGAGATCTTTTGGTACACAGTAATTTCACTAATACTGCTGTGGCCAGGGGAGTAAGGTTACAGGGATTCTTCCCATGCGGCCATTGCAAGGCCTGTGGCAACAGCCGCATGAAGGAGTTCTTCAATAAGAGCACCAACAGTATGATATCCATCAAGCAGTTCCTTACATACGGCACAACTTCCGTGGTATACATTCTTGAGTGCCCATGTCAACTCCGATATGTAGGCAGCACGACTCATATGGCGAAAAAAAGAATCCTCGAACATATGAGAACAATCCCAAACAGGGATCAACAATATCCGATTGCCTGACATTTTGAGAATCACCACTACTCAGATGGTTCAAAACTGTCTTATTATGCCATAGAATAGGTGGTGGAAAGTAGGACAGGGGGTAACCGCACCTTAAGACTCAGACAACGTGAGTCTAGGCACATCATAGGGATGGGCACCCGCCATCCAAACGGACAAAACCTGGATGAGTAAAAGGCAATACATCTGCAGGAAGGCTAGGCCCCCATTAGATTCAGGGTGGTAGAACGGTAAGACAATCAAACGTATGTTAACCCTGACCTGTATGTTTACCTGTGGGTCTACTGACTCACTATTCAAGACAATGCAGTTTTATTTTTATTTTTAAATTTCTAATTCGATTTATTTTCACAATCAGGGTAGTTCGTCCTGCAATTGTTTGAGAGAATTACTTTACTGTATTTATCTTGCAGTGCTTTGTCTGCTAATGTTTTTACAAATGTTTCTACATCTGTTAGTTTCTGACACTTTGCTCTCCTTTCAAATTTTTTCAGGAGGAAAGTAGGGGAACCATGACTCGTGCCTGTGACAACGGGGTCCCTACCCTTTCCTTCGTGACACCATTGCGCTGCAACTTAGCTCGCGGATATGAAATCTTACACTATGTTTTTAATTGAATACATTATTACTGTGCACTTATAATAGATGACATAGGGGGTGTTTGACTGTGTTTGTGTCTACATCAGATCCTGGTAATGACAATGTTTATGACAATGTGCCACTTGGCGAATGTATTGTAACCAACATTATAGATGAGCAGTGACGACAGATAACAATCCAGGTAAAATATGGTACGTTCTTCTTCCCAACATCTGTTCTGTGTGCCTAAGTTCAGGCTTTCCAGAGTGGGTGGTCGTTCCTTTGCTGTACTAGGACCCAAACTCTGGAATTCTCTTCCCCTGAACCTACGAGTGGAGCGCTGTCATCTTCGCTTCCGCAAAGCCGCAAAGACCTGGCTTTTTGCCCAATAACTCTTTTTCGGGATTTACTATGCTATCACTGTCAATCAGCGCCGGGAAACCCTTACGGGTAGCTGTCGCGCTCTATAAGATTAATAATAAATAAAAAAATAAAAAATAATTACTGTAAGCGTAGCATAACAGGGAGACTATGATCCACTTGGAGGAAGGAGAAAACTGAACAGTATGGGTAGCTCCCATCCCATACTACAGGTGATCTACATGATCCTGAGCCATATCCTAGCTGATGAGCGAGTATACTGCAGTGGAATGCGAACGTATTACTGGTTGGGATTATACCAGCAATGGATGGTAATGCTTAGTTTCCACTAGTAAGGGGAGGATAGCGCATAATCATGATATCACCACAGTGAGGATATCACATGACAGGCATGGATGTACTACTTGTACCAGCATGCACCCCCACATGCCACCATCTACCGGTATCATGGTTGACTCGTGATTTGGGGTAACATTAGACACTTATCATGTAGAAAGGAGCATATGTGACTCAAATGTTACGATGCCTGATATATGTCGGCAGTCGGCTGACCTGTCGTTACCGTGTGGGGTACCTCAAGGCTCATCCCTAAGTCCGACACTATTTAATATATACGTGTCGGACCTCGCTAGTGTCATCAAAGCACACGGGATGAGCCTAACCTCATACGCCGACGACACTCAGTTGGTGCTGGCTATAAAGGGCGATGGTCAGAGGGTGGCAGAGAGATTCCAAGGTGGGATGATTGCTATCGGCGAGTGGATGGCAAGGAATTGCCTGAAGCTTCACTCCGATAAAACGGAGGTGGTTATCTTTGGTAATCTCTCCCCAGTCTGGTCGGCAACCTGGTGGCCATCGGCCCTAGGCACACCTCCCTGTCCCACGGTCAAAGTCAGAAACCTAGGTGTTACTTTCGATGACCAGCTTAACTTCATGGCCCATGCAAACAAGGTGGCAGCTAATGCCCACTTCAAGCTCAGAATGGTAAGAAAAATTACACCTTATCTACCAGACTCAGCAGCAAAAACATTAGTCACCTCCCTAGTGCTTACATCGCTAGATTACTGCAACGGTCTGCTGCTCAATGCTCAGAGCAGAGTTACCAAAAAACTACAGACCGTGCAGAATGCTGCCGCTCGCGTACTGTCAAAAAAAACTAAATTTGCACCCATTTCGGACACGCTCAAAAACTACCATTGGCTGTCCATCCACAACAGGGTCAAATTTAAATCTCTGTGCACAGTCTACAAATCATTACAGGATCAAGGACCTCGATTCCTTAAAACCCACCGAGAACGCTCAGATCCACTTCTCTTAACCAACTAGTGGTTCAACGTAGCCGAACAGCTTCCTGGGGCGATCGCCGCTTTACAATCGCGGCCCCTAGACTTTGGAACACCCTACCTAACCATATAAAAACAAGTTCCACACTTCTTCAGTTCAGAAAAAAACGGAAAACATGGTTATTCAATCAGTAATTCACATCTCCGTACTTCCTGATCATGGTGAGACATCAATGCACTTTCAGCGCCGAGACGCCCAAGGGTAATTGTACGCGCTCTACAAATGGCATTAATAATAATAATAATATTTGATACAGTGCGCGCACAGTGATGGTACGCACACAGTAACTTGACTGACGTCTCTCACCCATATCTCCATGTAGTTTACGGTTAACAACAAAGACTGTATTGCACCAGTAGAAAAAGTGCTCTTGTCGTGGATACTCAATGCACTAGCAATATGTACTACATGTATATTTATCGTTACATGATGGCGACCAAGTATGGGGAAATGTAAACTCACATGGCGGTTTAGTCCTTTGTTAATTTGGCCCCTTTTGCTGGAAATGTAAGTAAGACACTGAATCTTGTCACTCCGTTGTGTGATCAAGACCTTTCGGGGTCAAAACTCGTCCAGGCAAGTTTTTTCCCTACATTGGAGTGTTGGCTGGTTTTTGCGTGACCCGAGCGCGCGTTGGAATTCCGTTCTCTCTCTCTCTCTCTCTCTCTATATATATATATATATATATATATATATATATATATATATATATATATATATATATATATATATATATATATATATATATATATATATATATATATATATATATATATATATATATATATATATATATACATACATACATACACACACAGTGAAGAGCATTATATGAGGAGTGTCGAGTCGGCAGTGCTGTGGTGTGCAACTTTCTCTCATCAGCCTCTGAGGAAGAAGCTTTCGGCTTCGAAACGCGTCAGGCAACGTGATGATGTGAACTGTGAAAGGTATCGGGACGGGGATTGCCTTCCATACATTAAAGGATTTAACCTTGTGCTGGGTCAAGAGTGCTCCTTACAGGTTGGAGGTTGAAGAGCATTATTGTATTGTATTGTATTGTATTGTGGCATACTTATATAGCGCAACCTGTCACCACCAAGGGCATCCTGGCGCTTTAACCCGTACTCAATGAAAACAGTAGCTCAGCCTATCCTGGGGAAAAGATGAGTCTTTAAAGCCTTTCTGAAGGAGAGGAGATCTCCAAGGCTTCTCAAGGATAAAGGCAGAGAGTTCCAGAGTTTGGCTGCCGCTACTCTGAAAGAGCGGCCCCCCATCCTCACTCTCTGGAATCGTGGGACTACCAGTAGCCTGGATGACGAAGAGCGTAAAGCTCTAGATGGACAGTACCAGGCAAACATTCGCCGCAACGGAATAGGGCCTAGCTCGTGGATAGCCCTGAACACAATACATGCTGCTTTGTAGCGCACCCGAAGATGAACTGGCAGCCAATGCAGTTCTCGCAGTGCTGCCGTAGATGAACTATGGTAAGGGAGAGAAAGGGCGAGTTTGGCTGCGATGTTTTGCACCCTTTGCAACTTGCCCAAGAGTGTTACCGGGGCCTCCAGAAGTAGTGCGTTACAATAGTCAAGTCGACTTAGGATGGTACAACGCACTACTTCTGGTCTGGCTTGCACAGGGAGGAGAGGAAGGACCTTGCGCAGCATACGAATCAGCATCATACATGTTGACGAGATCTTATTCACATGTAGATCCAACTGCAGGTTAGGCCCAAAAGTGACGCCTAAATTGCGCGCTGATTGTGCCGCAGACACCGTCTCTGAGAAGGACGGAGGCCAGAAGTCCACTGGAAGGTCGCGAGGAATTCGATCAGTGGAGCAATGTAAAACCTCCGTCTTAGTTCCGTTGAACTGTAACGAGTTCAGCCGGAGCCATTCCGCTGTCGCCTGCATGCACCGATGAAAGGTCTCCAATGTGACTGCCTCCTGTCCCTCCAGAGAGAAGACCAGCTGGGTATCATCTGCATAATTAAATGCAGAGATACCAAAGGTTTTAATGAGCTGGACTAGGGGGCGGAGGTAGACATTGAAGAGTATAGGGCTGATGGCCGAGCCCTGAGGTACTCCTTGTCCCACTCTCCGTTCCTCCGAGCTGAAGGGGGGTAATGAAACCCGTTGCTGACGGCAGTCCAAATAGGAGATTAACCAATCCCTGGCCTTGTCCCTGACCCCGCATTCCTCCAGCCTAGAAATCAGGGTAGGATGGCTGACCGTGTCGAACGCGGCCGACATGTCGAGCAGCACCAAAAATGCTGCCCGACCACTGTCGACTCGCGCCCGCAGGTTGTCTAACACGGTCACCAACGCGGATTCCGTCCCATGTGCTGGGCGGAAGCCGAATTGCGTCTCATCCAACCAGCTGTTCCCTTCTAGGAAACTGGACAGAGCACGGGTGACCAACTTTTCCATAATTTTAACCGGAAAAGGGAGCAGGGAGATTGGCCGGTAGTTAGAAAGGCAGGCAGGGTCGAGCGTAGGTTTTTTTAAAAGCGGGGATACCACTGCCTTCTTCCAGCAGCTTGGAACAGTAGCAGTCTCGAATGACTGACAGCAGATGGCATGCAGGGGCTGGAAGAGGTCCTCTTGAAACACCCTCCAGAGTCTGGGGGGGAGAGGGTCCAAAGGCGAGCCAGAAGAAATCGTTAGGGCTAGATCGCCGAACTCCTTCAAGGATGGAAGGGGAAAACTACTCAGCTGGGGTCGACTGGCCTCGCACGCCGGAGCTCCCAAACTGAGGGCTGACTCCAAGGAAGGAGAAAAATGACTTCTCTGCTGGGGTCGACTGGCAGCAATCTCCGGAGCTCCCAAGCAGAGAGCCTGATCCAAAGTGGGGGTAGAGGAGCCGCTCAGCTGGGGTCGACTGGCCTCGCTCGCCGGAGCTCCCAGACTGAGAGCTGGCTCCACCGGAAAAGGGAGAAGGCTACCCTGCTGAGGTCGACTGGCTACAATTGCCGGAGCTCCCGAGCAGGGAGCCGAATCAGGGGCCGCGAGGGGAGAGCAGTTCAGATGGGGTCGACTGGCCGCAGTCGCCGGAGCTCCCAAGCTGAGAGCCTGATCCAACAGAAGCAAAGGAGGGCTACTCAGCTGGGGTCGACTGGCTTCCGCCGCCGGAGCTCCCGGGCTGGAAGGCTGCTCAACTGGTCGGGGTCGACTGGAGGGCGAGACCGGAGCTTCCTGACAGAGGATGGTAGCCCTCTGCAGGGGTCGACTGGCCATTTCCTCCGGAGCTCCCTCCTCAGTGGTAGAATTCCGTGGGTCCTGCAGACCTGCTAGGATTTTACGAATTTTTTCCTCAAAGGCATCCGCCAGAGAGTCACAAAGAGCTTGCGACGAGGGAACAGCGCTGGCCACGCAAGTCGGATGAGCCAGGTCCTTAACGATTTTAAAGAGGGCCTGAGCCTTGTTTGGGGCCTGATTCAGAGTAAGTTCAAGGAAGGTCGCTTTTGCTATCTTAATTTGAGCTTTATATTTATGCATGGCAGTCTTAAATGCAATTTTCTCGGAGTCTAGGTACTGCTTCCTCCATGCCCTTTCCGCGCGTTTACAGTCGAGTTTGAGCTGGCGAAGTTCGCTCGTGTACCAAGGACTAGCTCGGGTCACTCTCCCTCGCGACTTCCGAAGGGGCGCTAACTTATCCAGCGAACTAGCTATGGACTGACAGAAGAGGGTATAACTGTCTTCAACTGTATTGCCCAGTTTGAAGTCCTTATCTAAGATGTTCGGCAATGGGACATTGTTTAAGATGCGGGACCAAGGTCTCTCTAGCTTAGCTAGAGGTAATCCAGCCTTACGCGAAGTAGGGTCCTCCAACCAAAGGGAAAACCTAATCAGAAAGTGATCCGTCCAATATTGGCACTTGATGTCCACAAATGATGCCCATTGAGGATCCGCGAACACCAAGTCCAAAATGTGGCCTTTCCGATGCGTGGCGGCATTCACCAGCTGTACTAAATTAAGATCTGTACACGCTTGGCTAAGAGAGAAAAAAGCATTGTCCAACGAACTGCCTGCCCACAGATTGAAATCACCGAGAACTAATAACCTGGAATGGGAGCTGGCAAGTTCATAAATTAGGTCAATGAAAAGAGGAATGGAAGGTGCTGGTCCCGGGGGGCGATAACAGAGGACACCCGAGCAGCACAGCGACTCCTGCTGTTTAACTGAGAAACCCAGCAGTTCAAATCCCGGTACCTCTCGAATCTTTAACTGGGAGAGGGTGAGCGAGTCTCTATGGATGAATCCAATTCCCCCTCCTCGGTTAAGTGGGCGCGGTGTGTGGCTGATTTTATATCCTGTAGGACAGGCTAAGCCCAGCTCGACCTCACAGTCCTCCCGAGTCCACGTTTCAGTAAGAAAGAGGACATCGAGCTGTTCAGACTCAATGAGGAAGGCTATTTCCGTGTGGTGCTTGCAGAGAGATCTAACATTAAGCAGACCACAGATGATTGGCTTGGAGGTAGACGATCTAACCGGGTCTTGCCCAGGTCGGAGTTCAATAAGCTCACTCCGAGTATAAGCTATGCGGTTTGGACCGGAGGGGCCAGAGGTAGCGGTCCTAAGCGCGTCCGTTGCGCGAACGGGCGCAAACGGGCTTACCTCTGGCGCACCTCCGGCGCCCCTACGGCGCCCCCGCTGCGCACCGTCGCTGCGCACTGGTCTAGCGGCCATCTTAAATGGCCGGTAGAGTGTCACGTGGGTCCTGGCAGGGCGAGTGTCTCTCCCTCACCAAGATGGCGCTGAGAGTGGAAGGACTTCTCCCCACTCCAAGATGGCGCTCACAACCGGCGCGAAGATGCTGCAGAGCCCCCGAGTCCCTTCTAGCCCACAAGTGTGGGTTGTGGCAAATTATGATGTGGGTAAGGCTCCCTTATTTCCCCCTAAGCGGTAGAAGTATTAATTAAAAGCGCGAAGCGCTCGGCGCAATTTACATAAAACGAGGCAAGTAAGCTAAAAATTCTACAAGCAAAGAGCTATATGCGCGCAGCCATATAGCTATACAGCTATACACCCCAAAGGTATGGATCTTCTTAATGAGTGTTTGATTGATTCAGATGCTCCGTCCATCACCACCCCCTTTTGTACCGCTTTTTGCCGCCATAAGTGTGGCAGGGTATGCTCAGACGTGAGTCCCTTGCTCACTTTGCCACTGGATTCAAGCAAGCCGGGCTGTAGACGGCTGGAATGCCAGAAACCGGTCCTCGGAAGCTTGTTTCCGGTCCAGGGAAGACATGGCAGTTCGGGCTGGACTGTTCCCATGAGGCACAGGGTCAGACTGATTTGCACATAGCCATGTCTGAACTGGGGTGGCGGAGTGGGCTAAAGAACAGTGATGGATTAAGCCCAGATCTTTTGACTGGGTGTGAGTGTTTGATTGATTCAGATGCTCCGTCCATCACCACCCCCTTTTGTACCGCTTTTTGCCACCATAAGTGTGGCAGGGTATGCTCAGACGTGAGTCCCTTGCTCACTTTGCCACTGGATTCAAGCAGGCCGGGTGAAGACGGCTGGAATGCCAGAAACCGGTCCTCAGAAGTTTGTTTCCGGTCCAGGGAAGACATGGCTTGGCAGTTTCGGCTGGACTGTTCCCATGAGGCACAGGGTCAGACTGATTTGCATATAGCCATGTCTGAACTGGGGTGGCGGAGTAGGCTAAAGAACGGTGATGGATTAAGCCCAGATCTTTTGACTGGGTGTGAGTGTTTGATTGATTCAGATGCTCCGTCCATCACCACCCCCTTTTGTACCGCTTTTTGACGCCAAATTGGCGGCGGCCTCGCCGTTACGATATACTTTAATACTCTGCTACTAGCAAAGTGCCTCGCGCCTCACATCCACCACCCTACGGCGAAACCCTTTTACCACCATAAGACCCCCTCGATCTACTCAACACGAGGAGGGATGCCCTATGAGCGGCGCGGACGGGCTTACATGCTTCAAAGACCTGCCCCGCACCTCGCGCTTTCTACACATAGGCTGAGACGCTGACCGCCAAAAGCCCTTCGCTGCCTCCACACCGCGAGGAGAGATGCCTCATATCCCGCACTTGCAGGTACTTGAGAACTGAGGAACTGCCCTGTGCCTCGCGCTCACCGCCTTATAGCATGTGCCTCTGCCCACCACAAGACCATCTCACGTGGAAAGAAGCCCTCTGACCTGCGTTTTTGGAGAGCTGTGCGATGTTCTTCCCTCCAACCTGCCATCCAGCGATTTGCTCTTTACCAACCTGCGATCAACCTTAGCCATCCAACCCTGTCCAGTCGCTAGATACTAACCACTAGCCTCTAGACACAGCCAAATAAACACCGACCTCCAGCGGTGTCCTCCTGCCAGATCTGTGCATAGCTGACCTTCACCCTCCTGCGAACAACATCACTCAGAAGCCAAGCAGTGATCAAATAGAGGGTTGGGGTCTCACCTGCCATTTACAATACTGCCCGAATCATACTCAAGCACACTTTGACTAAATACAAAGAGTGATCACCGCAACTAGAAGACACTCTCATAGGTCCACCGACAATTTTTACCAGCGTAACCTCCACCGCCACTCTATTCTACCACAATGACGGGCAGAGAAGAAAGAAACTCTACCAAGAAGGTGAAACCAGACCAGGTGATTTCGGATTCCCCCATTAAGAACAAAACGGACATGGCGGCCACGATGGAAATGATCCTGAAGAAACTGGCAGACCTCCATGATCTCTCTAAATCTACCGAAGCTAACACTGACTCCATGCAGCTCGAGCTCACAGCGATCAGAGCCGACATGAGCGCACTGAATACAGTATTGGGGGCGGCTGAACAACGCATTAGCGACGTGGAAGACCTATCACGACAATCAGCGACAAAAATCCAACGCCTAGAGAATATCACGGACGCTCTCAGACGTCACAACGCTGAGTTGGAGGATCAGAACAGAAGGGGGAACATTAGAATCTTTGGCGTACCGGAGAACTCTGAAAAGGACGCAGATTCATGCGTGGCCTTCCTGGAATCATGGATCCCCATAGTCACCAAAATAGACTTTTCGCACGGCCTCGAGCTGGACAGGGCACACAGGATCCCCACCTTTGCTAGTAAACACACTAAAGGCCCCAGGCCGTTGATATGCAAACCGCTCAGGTTCCAGCACGACGAGATGATCCTCCAATATGCAAGGAAAAACCACTCCATTCTATGGGAAGGCCAAAGAATCATTTTCACACAGGACTTTTCCAAAGACACGGGGGAAGTTCGTAAAGGTTTTCTTGATCTCCGTGAAACTCAGATCCAAAAACATCACCTTCTCCTTCGCAGGCCCAGCTAAATTCAAGATCATGATAAATGGCCGCCCAAGATTCTTCACGGACCCCAGAGACCTAGCGGGTCTCCTCGAAGACCACCATGAACAAGAAATGGATCAATCAATCGGTCTCTCCAATAAGAGGAAAACGACAACTCTAACCCCTCATGATGCAACACATTCGACTAACTGACTTCCTGCTCTAGCCGGATTGTGGTTTGCTGTCTGCGGGCTCGAGATGTGCCCGACATCAAGAAACTCTATCCTGTTGTCAACCCTCCAACCACGAAGTCCAACTTTCTGCCTGAGTGTTCTACTGTACTGTGAGTTTATAAACTAAGACGGTTGGGCCACTTCAGTGACTTAAGGAATCGGGGTTTGATTTGGAGCCATGCTAATGTTCTATTTATGCTGTCTTGGTCTCAGCTACTGTATTCTTGTTATATATAGTGCGTCTACCGCTAACCAAACGGGGCTCTGATTACCTAGCCCTATAGTTCATTCAACACCATATCAATACCTAGGTCTGGGGAGCCTAATAGACTCATCATTTTGCTTAGATACTAATTAGAGCCAATGTGCTCACTCAATATGATTCAATCTTAGCCCTACCAGCCGATTTGGCTATTGGTCAAGATGACTTAATATATGTTACTCTGGTTCTTGCAGCAGGACCTAATCATGCCCAATTGCTTCCAATACTGGGACTTTTACTATGTTATTGTTACTGTTACTCCTGTTCTACCTAGCAAGGTACTGTCGTAGTACTCCCTACTTATGTATTTGGGGGGGAGGGGAGGGAGGGGGGAGACATTGGGTGAAATTCGGAGGGAGGGAGGAACAGGGGGTTATTCAGAGATCAAGAGATGTTATCTACATTTTGTACTGCCTTTTGCATATGTTTGTTTCTTGCAGGTACAGCATTCACTTTTTTCTGTACCCTCACCTTTTGCTTACTTGCTGTATCCTCCACCCTTTACTTAAAGTTGCATCTCCTTACACTGAATTATGCACGCTATCCACACTAAATACAATGATTCAAGGTCTGCATCCACCGCCCAATCCGCGCGGGCAACTCACGACACCCCGCACACCAAGCGTTTTTTCACCAACTCACTACTTAGCGATTATGGCTCACACCGATGTCTAGCGCCAAATCATTAGCAGACGACCTTAATATAATCTTCTTGAATGTCAAGGGACTTAACCACCCGGTGAAAAGACGGAAAATATTCGAATACCTCGCTAAAACAAAAGGGGACATCATCTTACTTCAGGAAACCAAGCTATCAGAGGAAGACTCACATTTTCTGAACATACACTGGTCGTTACACGTACTGAGCTCCCCTGCGACACACAAAAAAGGCGGAGTAATCACTTTATTAGCGAAAAAATCCAACTTGACACTAGTCTCACACACTCATGACACGGAGGGAAGACTATCAGTGACCCACCTCCTAAGGGAAGATGACCCCGTACAAGTGATGAACATCTACGGCCCCAACTCTGATGACCCTGAATTCTGGTACTCGGTCTCTCGCTCAATAGAACATATTCCACAAGACGACCTACTGATAGTGGGGGGTGACTTCAACCTACCCCTGGACCCAATATTGGACAGACAATCCAAATGCACATTCCACTCTTCCCCTTCACATGAAGCCCTCTTACGCCTTTGCAAGCGATACTGCCTAAAAGATTCTTGGCGCCTCCAGAACCCTGATGGGAGGGACTATACCTTCTATTCCGCCCCACACAAATCATACTCGCGCATTGATTTTATCCTAATTTCAAGCTCCTTCACACACCTGATAGAGGAAACTGAAATAGCCCCTAAATTATTATCTGATCATGCCTGTATCGGTACCAAACTTGCTGGATCCCGTTCGATCCTTCCCCCTAGAAGATGGCGATTTAATGAGGAAACCCTATCCGACCCCACCAACAAATTGCTTATAGCAAACGCCATTGAAGAATATTTATTATTAAACGACGTTCAAGACACTGCACCTAACACCTTATGGGACGCACTTAAGGCCACAATCCGGGGGTCATCATCAATATCAGAGCCAAAGCTAACAAAGCATTAAATAAGGACCTAGAACAACTGGAACAACAGATCGGGTTCCTAGAGTCCCGCCACAAATCCAATCCCCTCGATGCCAAGTCTCTAGATCTATTGACCAAAAAGAAATACGAATACAACACCATCACTAGTAAAAGAGCGGGTGTATGGATCAACCGTTTCAATGCCCTAAAATTATGTGAGGGAAACAAAGCAGGTAAACTCCTCACTTCCTACCTCAAGCATAAACAGCAGCTATGTACCATATCCTCAATAAAAGACTCCGCAAACAACATCCACACCAGACAGTCCAAAATCCTAGACACATTTAAAGCCTTCTATGAAGACCTCTATAAAAACGATAAACCATTAGACATGGCAGCCTGCACCGACTATCTTGAGTTCCTACAACTCCCCAAATTGTCAGAAATCTCAGCTAGGGTCCCCCATCACAAGCGCAGAGATTGCAGCAGCCATCAAAACATTGAAGAGCAATAAGGCCCCCGGGCTAGACGGCTTTTCTACTGCCTTCTATAAAGCCTTTACTAACCAACTCAACCCCGCGCTCCAAACCCTTTTCAATTCCACAGCGACCAGTGGAAGCATTTCCCCTTTGATGAGTGAAGCCACGATCATAGTTATCCCCAAAGAGGGAAAAGACCCTCTCCACACCAAGAATTACCGCCCCATCTCTTTGATAAATCTTGATTGTAAGATTTACGCCCAAATGTTAGCGAACAGATTAAACTCCTTCCTTCCAAAACTGATTAGCCCAGCACAGGTTGGTTTCCTAAAACATCCGATGTCGAACGACAATACCAGACTACTGTGTCACCTACTGGAGAAAGCTAAGAACTCTCCCTCCCCAATGGTAGCGATAACCTTAGATGCGGAAAATGCCTTTGATAAGGTTTCATGGTCTTTTCTCCAACAATGTATGCATACTTTCAACCTCGGCCACTCCTTTATCAAAATGGTGATGGCCCTATACTCCTCCCCATCAGCCAGAATAGCAATCAATGGTACCCTTTCCAACCCGTTTCGACTCTATCAGGGCATCAGACAGGGCTGCTCGCTCTCCCCAGCACTTTTCCTTCTGGCCCTTGAACCTTTCCTAACTGATATCAAGCGTAACAAAGACATAGCGGGCGTTTCTTTCTGAGACACTCAGGTAAAGTTAGCAGCTTACGCTGATGATATATTAATCGCAACAGAAGATCCCTCAAAATCTATTGCTGGACTCATGTCCTCAATCGGTAAATACTCAACCCTATCAGATTACAAATTAAATAAAGACAAATCCGAGGTCAAACCCCTAAACGTCCACACCACCAAGGAGGTCCTAGGTGACTCGGGACTAGCATGGCAAACGGATGTTATTAAATACTTGGGGATAGAATTTACTGACACCCTTCTGAGCACACTCAGACACAATGAGACCACTACCCTTGCCAAAATCATCGACTCCTTGATGGTTGGTCCCCCCGTTTTATTACATGGTGGGGTCGGGTGGAAACCATAAAACTGATGGTATCCCCTTTAGTCAACTATCTCAGCACAATGCTACCCCTTACCCTCTCCAAAGAATTCCATAACAAGCTGGACAAAATGCTTTCCCCCTTCCTTTGGCAGGGTAAAAAAGCCAGAATTAGTCTGAAGAAACTACGTTTAGATAAAAGCCTGGGAGGTGTCAACCTGGCGGACTTTAAGCTATATCAAACCGCCTTTCTGGCCAGACAGGGTTCATATTGGATAACGCCACAGACGGACTACACCCCGGTGTGGCTGACCGCGGAAAAAGCCCTTCTCCAAGGCCTCGACCCCTCCGCCCTTCTCACCATTAAACTTTGCCCCACCCTAGGTTCAGGCCCCATCTTTAAGAATACCAAAACGGCCCTACTTCAAGTGAGCAAACACTTACCACACCAATTCCGGAAGTCAAAATGGGAATCGCTCTGGCAGAACAACACCTTAACATATAAAGGGAAGCCACTGCATAACACCACATGGATAGCAAAAGGTATACACTTCCCTCACCAACTCTTTGAGGGCTCGTCACCGCTCTCCTTTACTGAAATACAGAATAGATATCAACTCCAACACATAGAATTCTCTAACTTCATACACGTCAAAGTAGCACTCACAAAGGCAGACTTGAGTGATCTCACCCCCTCCCTCCCTGGCTTCCTCACTACGCTAAATAGACTTGGCCATCAAGTTTCGAGAATCTACAAATTAATTTGCTCACAAAAATCCACCTTAACTAACTCCCTAAGACTATTTTGTGAATCTTATTCGTCCACACCAACTTCAGAAATAGAATGGGCCAGGACTTGGGAATCCACCACACGACACAAAATCAGCCCTACTCTCTCCCAAACTAAGTTCTGGCTACTCCACAAAGCCTTTTGGACACCTAAGAGGCTCTTTCTACATAACATTAGGGACGACGATACCTGCTGGAATTGCAGAGAAGAAGGTGGGGACCTCGAACACTTAATATTTAAATGCCCATGTGTCACTACCTACTGGGACAGAATCTTTGATCTCATCACCAAAGTCTTACATATCTCGCTCCCGAGAGAATTCTCAACCCTCGTGTTGAGATTTACCAAAGCCGTCACACTCAATGATAACGACAAAGCCCTACTTGACCTACTACTGATGGCGGCGGTTAAGATCATACTGAATAATTGGAAGGACACGAGTAAGGTCTCTTTCCCCCATTGGCTTAACTGGATCTCCAATCTCAGAGGAGCCGGTAATATAGCCCTTGCCTCTACCCCTTGGTGCCTCCCACATAGGAAACTTTGGACCTCACTGGATGAATACTTTGACTTACACAAGCCGCCATGATTGCCTGTTGAATTTACGCGCCACTTCTGTAGACAATCAGCCAGTATCACCTCAAGGTTAATCTTGGTGCGCTAATGCTAGTCTCTATTCCCTATAGGATTTCATAAACCTCTTACTCTGGGACTGCTGTTAATATGTTAATATGTTAAATATGATAATGTGTGCTTTCTTGCAGACTTACCCTCATATCAGTGAATTGATGCAACGTACTTATGTATATCTTCTTATGAATATTTTCAAATGTTTATTTTCATATGTTTCTTCTTTGTACACCACCATGTGTACTCTTTTTTATCCTTTATGTACCCTTTTACTTTGTGTTTATGACTGTATTACATGGCTGATCACTTCTTAAACTCCCAATAAAAAAATTTGTGAACTTAAAAAAAAAATAATAGTACGAAGTTCTTGGAGATAGTGAATAGACCACTCTTTGCAAGGACTAGGACTAAAGTCACGGATTGCACTATTTCCCCAGAAGTTTGGGTGAAACACTTCCAGGGAATGTATGGTTTGGAAATGCTAGATGATCCTAACCCATTCAATCACCCCAAAAGAATATTTTACTTTAATTTTTGGAGAGGAGGAAGTTTACAATGCTATTATAATTTCGTTTAGTGAAAAAAACAACAGGGCAAAATGGGGTGCCGGCAGATTTGTTTATGGCAGATCCTCTTTTCTGGACAAAAATATTAGTGCAGGTGTTTAATGCTGCTTGTAATACAGGCCTATTATCGTCTTGGTCGTGATCTATTATAGTCTCAATATTTTAAAAAGGGTTGAGAGCAGAGCCACAATGTTACCGGCCAAAATCATTAATTGACTTGACTGTGAAATACCGGGGAGGGCAGTCTTAGCAAGACTGAATGACTGGTTGGAGCATAATAAGGTTTTATCCAACCTCCAATATGGATTTAGGCCCACAAAAGGAACAGCAGATCAATGTATAAATCTCCAGCTGATTATCAGTAGTATAAAGTGGCCAAAAAGAATAAACTCTATTTAGCGTTTATGGATCGGAGGCCAGCTTTCGATAAAGTCCCTGGATCCAAACTCATGGGCATAGATACTATAGTGCATTCCTAACTAGAACTTCACCTGGATTTAAGCGCATCAGTGCATAGGTATAACATGGACGGAAGCCTTTCTGCCTCAGTGAAGCTGCGAGACAAGGGTGCATTCTTGCTCAGCTATATTTACTCTTTACATTAACAACTTGGGGCACATTTTAAGTGCACCCTCCAGGCAGGTTCTCTTCATATTGCCGTTCTTTTATATGCAGATGATGCTGTGTTGATAGCCAGGACACCAATAGGGCTACAGCATCTGCAGGATACTTTTATTGCCTTCATGGGGATTTGGATTTCAGTACAAACTATTTGAAGTCACATACTATGGTACTTGGCACAGGAAAGAAACCCCATAAAACATTATTTGGATGCAATACTGAATTAACCAGGGAAGCACCTTTTCATCAGCGTCTTTTCATCAGCGCCTTGAGACCCTCTGGGTGAGCAGCGCGCTATATAAATGCTTTGATTGATTGATCATTTGGGGGTCCCTTTTGATGAGAAGGGGTCTTGGATCCCCCAAAGAAAAGCGAAGAAAAACATGCTGACTAGTGCCGTGGGGGCAACATTTGATTTAGCAAAAAGGCTAGGTACCAAGACAATGCAGGCTTTGCCTAAAGTATATCAAACCAAACGCAGCCCAATGGCGACGTATGGATGTGACATGTAGGAATACAAGGATGTAGGTGACCTACTAGTAGTAGAAAATAATTTCCTGAGAAGGTCGTGTTAGACCTGGCATCTTTGGCATGGTTTCCCCCTATCTTTTTGCCTCTACCTCCTGTATTTTGCTGTGCTGGATTTCGTTTTTGCTGGTTTAGATGCTTTGGGCACTTTGCCACTGCTGTTCAGTGTCAAAGTGCAAGAGCTCTCATGATTGGCATATTTGTTTCACCAAGAAGTCCCTAGTGAAGTGCACGGAGTGTGTCAGGGCTGGTGGTAACAAATGCTACAAGTGGGCCTGCAGCACGGATTGTGCCACCCACATGAGTAGCCCTAAAATGGTGTCGCAGGCCTGCCACCGCAGTGCCTATGTGCAGTCTGTGAGCTGCCATGTCCTCCTGGTCAGTGTCCCCACTGGTCAGCCCTAACCCTTCCCTTTCCGTACACATTGGTCACCCCTAAGGAAGGCCCAATTACCCCCTTGGGCAGGGTGCAGTGTTTGTGAAAGGTAGAGCATGTACTAGTACAGGTGACATGTCCTGGTAGTGAATTACAGCCATTTTCGTTTTTCACTATTGTCTTGCCCCATAGGCTATCATGGGGAATGCTGGCTACAAGCATATCTTCTCATATGAGCAAGATAGGACATAAAAGTCTAGTATCCCTGAACTCAGAATTTAATAACACATCTTTTAGGAAAGGCGGTTTTTAAATCCTGTGTTTGAGAACAGCACTATTAGAAAGTTGTTGTTCTCTTGTCTGACCTTCCAGTGTGCCTTGGCCCATTTGTGACTTGACTGTCTGGTTTGTGAGGGGCAGGGGCTGGGTGGCTCCCAGAGTCTGAGTGGGCCATCCCTGGGCTGAATAGCTGCATCTACATCTACATCTAGAGTGGTGGAAGGGGGTAGCACCTGGGCCTGAATATGGCTGTGCCTGCCTTCCAAAATGCTGGCTCCACCTCCTGCTGGGCGGCTGACAACCCTGCCCTCTCTCTGAAAGGAAAGGAGAGGCCAGGAAAACAAAGTGCTCAAGGAACACCCAGAACTGGTTCTGACTGGGCTCAGAGCCCTCCTGCACCAAGGGAACAAAGACTTTTAGGGGTATAAGTACAGGACCCCTGACTACAGAAAATTTGATTATCCTGGAATCAAGAAGGAACCTCTGCCAAGAAGAAAGCTGGAAGACTGAAGAAGGAAGACTGTCCTGCTGTTGGTTTGCTGGACTGACCCGCAGTTGCTCTGCTGCCAAGGAGAGGGGAAGGACTTTACTTTGTGCTGTGTCCCCTTGCTTGAAGGAATCTCCAAGGGCCTGAAGAAGAGCTGGCTCTCTGTTAAGAAGTCCCAGGAACAAAAGGACTTCACTCTCAGCTTACCTGAACTCTGCTGAGAGAGTTCTGTCCTTCCTGGAGTGCGTGGCCCATGTGTGGTGCCTCTGGAAGTTGTCTCTGTGTTGGGAAGATGGAAACCAAGCTTTTAAAGACTTTCTGCAAGTTTTATTGCATCGCTCCCTTGCGGAGCACATCCCCATCAGTGCAAGGAAATTCCCGCCGCTACGAAGGCCGAGATCGTCCAAGCGCCTGTTGCCTCTGCCAGAGTCGTCGCATCCTTCGTTTGCGGGATGACCCAGTCCGGTGCACGAAGAATATCATCGCTGCTAGTGTCGTCGCAGAGCCTGTCGTCACTGGGTGAGATCGTCGCACCGCTTGCTTGTGGACCGCATCACGTCGCTGCTAACATCGCCGCATAGCCATCGCATCGAGGAGCTGCGAGAGGAAGATCGCCGCTGGACCACGCATCGTCGCCCCAGCGATCTTCGCAGCCCCAAATATCATCGCATCTTTGCGAGTTTTTTCACTACGGAAACTCCGCACCGGAATCCATACAAGGTATCGCCTCCCTCCCCATACAGACCGGAGTCACTGCAACACGCCCGCTACATCCGCCGGGTTGTCGCATCGCCTCCCCAGGGCCTCAGGAGTGACGCATTGTTTGTTTTCCACTGCACCAGCTTCTGTTTTGGAACTTTGTTGCATTTAAAGATACTGTTGGCTAAACGTTACGCAACTGTGAACTTTTCAGGCAACTGTTGATTATTTTATCGCAACTTTAAGAACTCTTTTGAAACCATACTCTTGAACTGTGTATGTTGGATTTTTGTCGTTTTGGTCTTGTGTAGGTTAGATTAAATACCTTTATTTTTCTAAACTGTTGTGGAGTCAGTTTGTGGTGTTTTCACTGTGTTACTGTGAGTGTTGGTACAAATACTTTACACATTGCCTTTGATAAGCCTTGACAGCTTGTGCCAAGCTACCAAGGGGGTGACCCTGACTAGCAAGGGTCACTATTTGGACAATGGTACCTACCTCTGCCAACTAGAGACCCCCAGTTCTAACAGTTGCTAGCTATCCTGCAGGGACTCCCCAAAAACATGTTACATGAAGGGATGGCTATGGGCTAAATTTCTGACATTGTAGCTGTGGCTCCCATATTGCGAGGGATTAGGATATGGGTGAACCCTGAATTGAAATTCAATCAGGAAGTGATTGAGGACTACTGCACCTTGGAGGGGGGTCAGCCGTATTCCTTGGTTTAAACATATAAAGAATGTGGCATGCACGCTGGGACGCCCAGAGCTTTTTGAAAATCCAAAATAAATTGTTAAAGAAGACTTTAAAAGGATTAAAAAACGTTCTTACACACAAGTTGGAGGAGGGAGAAACAATTAAAAGTGTGAAATCTTCTGTGCGGGCTCATATGTTGGTTAGAATATGCACATCTTTAGAGCCTTACCGAGTGTTGATCTCTAAACCACCCCATCGGCTTTTATTGTTAAAGTTTAGGTGTAACCTTATACATCGGCTTCGGGCAGTTTCACATGGTCACTTTAGAGTTGAGGAGATGGGTCAATGTTCATACAACAATTTTTCTCCACAGTAAAGTTCACATTTTGTCTTCTTTCATGGACATTATTCTGTTTTAAGACAACAATATATTGCCCCCCTGGTAAAAGGGAAAAACCTTGTTCAAGGGAAGCCAGCTCTAATATATCTGCCAATGCTTTCAAGTCTGCTATGGAGTGGCAGGCTTTCTTGCGGGTGCATTTAGACTTAGGAAAAAATTGATGGCTGATACTATATTTTATGTATGCATGGTTAAAAGGCCTGCTTAATTTTGTTAATATTGCATATGCTTTATAGATCATATTCACTTTAATGACTTTTTTTTATGAAGGATCTTATATGATGATTTTTTGATATTTTCCCACGTTTTATGATTTTACATTGTATGTTTCTATGTTGCTTTTATGGCTCAAATTAGTGGACTAAATGATTTGTTGACTTGGCTTTTCCCCTTCTGTGTAAAATAATCACTGAATGTTTTTCAAGCATTTGGCAGATGTTGCAGCAGCCCTAAGGAGCAAGGAATATTGGCCACCCTTATTTGAATAACTCGTTAGTGAATGAGCAAATACCCCTGCAAGGCCCAAAGTCAACTCAAGTTATCTTCTCTAAATGGGGCCTACAGATCAATTTGTCAAAGTCAATTCTTCAACCTCTTCTAAAAATACTTTATCTGGAAGCCACAATACACTCAAAATAGGCAAAAGCCTCTCCTTCAGATGGAAGACTTATCTCTACATAACAAAATTTCTCGCTCTGATGTGCACCTCAACTCAATCAAACAGACAAGTTTTATCTCTTCTGGACAGTATGGCTCTCTGCGTCTTCCTAGTCCTCATCACTACAGAAATGCCTGGAAGATCAGTGGAAGGCATGGGAAAAAGAAGAAAAAAATAATACATTCACCACAACCAGCCAGTCTTTATCCAGGTGGTGCAACAGATTCCAAATACTGCACAGGATCACTTTCCAGAAGCATCTCGCCCAATATCAATAGCAACTGACACCTCACTGGAAATTGGGTAGCTCATATGGGAAACCACTCAGTTCAGGGCAGATGGTTACCTGAAATTAAGGGCAGTTCACCTGGCCTTGAAACCCTTTGCTTTGTCAATCTTTGCAATATCCATCCTTCTTCAGGCAAATGAAAACAAGACGGTGCATTATCTAAACAAATAAGGAAAAACAATATTAAGAGTACTGATGAGCCAGGAAAAGACAAGGTAACATTGGGCCTCTGGTGTAAAACATTTACTTGATGGTGGTCTGCTTGACTCAAAATGAACCAGATGGCCTCAGCAGGTACCTGAAGAACATGAGTGGGTGTTCAAAACAATTCTCCAAGAGATCTTTCACACATGGGGGACTCTTCAAATAGATCTGCTTGCATATAGAAGAAGTGCACAATGGCATGCCTACGTATCCAGTTTTCTATACCCTAGATCAATGGTGCATGCCTTTTTGAGAGACTGGTCAATGATATTTGCCTACACGCTTTTTTCAACTTAACTGCTTTCAAAAGTGATTGCCAAGATGACAATGAATTGGATTATTACTTCAGATTAGCTGATACAACTGTGGTTTTCTCGGACTTGGTCAACCTGTTAATTTCATCTTGGAGCAAGATATCTGAACCGGCGGAACCTTCTCACCAGCATTATGGGACAATATCCTCCATCCCAGCCAGTACTCTCTGAGATTAACTGTCAGGCTCATTAAGTACCTGCAGAAAGGCCACCATAATCCATCAGACAACTGCATGAATGTCCTGCAAGATGCTAACATTTTACCTACTCGCTCTTCATACACCCTTAAGTTGAAGAGACCTGCTTATGGTTTCTTAAGATACAGGTGGACCAGAGATCATGTCGGAAAGAGGCTGTACCACCTTATCTTTTTTTTCTTGGCAAAATCTGGCGATCAGGTCTCTTCCATAAAAGTATTTTTGACTGCCACCAGTCACTGCTTATAGGAAGAGCCCACCACAATCATCTTTTATTTTCAATACCAGTGATTAACAATTTCTTGGAAATGAAAGTATTTTTCCACCCCAGACAGAAAGCCTTCTCTTTCCTGACAATACATTACTGTCCTTTCAAAATAGACAGACATCTTTTGAGCCCATGCATAAAGCAGAGGAACACTGGCCATGCAAAGTAGCTTTCTTATTGGCTAAAACATAAGCCTACAGGGTGTGGGAACTTTCAGTTTTTTGTACAGAAGACCATACTTAGATTTCCATCACAACAAAGTCTCCATGGATCTCGCCTAAAATCCGTTCCCTATGCTATTTCGGAATTCCACTTAAATTAAACTATTTCTCTTTCAACTTTCTTACGGGCACTTTCTCCCTGGAAAAAAAGTTTGCTTCACACTCTGGACAAGAAACAACTGTAAAACACTATCTAGATAAGACCAAAAAATCTCAAGCAGTCATTTGTTACCTGCAGACACGTAATCACTGTTATGCATCTACTAAACAAACTTTAGCTAATTGGATAATCTTGTGTATTATCACATGCTACCAAAAGGCTTAGAGACCTTTATAGGTAAGCCTAGACCAAAGTTCCTCTGAAGGAAAAACAGTCACAGATGCTGTAATGAAGAATGTTCCTATTCCAGACATATGCACTGCAGGTATCTAAAGGACAGTTTTCAGATTTGCCAAACATTACTGTACTGACCTGCATTCCAGAACAGGTATCCTAAAGGGTCAAATCTCTATCCGGTTGCTTATTTGCATGTGTTAGGGCATATTTTTCCACCTATGTATTTTGATCCATCTCTGTGGCAGAGCAATTTTTAATGTACTACTTTGTTCTATTGATATGGATAGAGACTCCTATAAAAAAGAAGGAAAATTACTTCTGTATAATCCTTGTTCCTTGACATGGGTAGTATCCATTAACAACTCTCCTACCTTGTTTTCCAAAAGCATGAGCAGAACATGCAAGTTGTATCAATCCTTGAACTATATTTCCTTCTAAATCACACTGCCTCCCTGATGCTGCACTGCCTTATGGGAAGGCTGGTTTCGCCTGGATTTCTTAAAGGTGAAGTTTTTGTTGTCACTCAGTACTTGCAGCCCATATATCAGTGACCACAATTTTCCTTTTTGTTTTTATGGAACAGTTCTATTTGTTGAAGTCCGCAGTTTAGTGACACAGTTTTCTGCCTAAAAACATTGGCCGGCAGTGTCATTGTATTGTAAAAGATAGTACACAACTCAAAGCCTCCAACCCGGATGCCGGCACTGTACACTTCACATTAAAGCAATAGAGTGAGGGAGAAAAGCATAAGAACATAAAACAACATTACCCACTCACCCTCTCCCAATTCCTCCGCATCATATTCACCCACCTTCTCCCGCACAACTGGGATATGCTTAAAAGGGCAAGGATCTATGCTCAGTACTAAGAGGAGGGCTTGTGTAACCTTCATATCTTCTCGGGAGAGCGAGTGTAATATCTGCAAGTATTTCAGGCAGGTCACTTCCCTGAACTCTACAGTAAGGATCCAGATAAAAGGGGACCCCAAGTCTGGATAGACAGCCACCCTGTCTTCAACCATGAGTGATATATGTTCCTTCGCCAGGGTAACCCATAATTTGTGTAACCATGAGACGTGTTCTAGGATTTTCTCTATCCCCAGTGCGAAAGGACTTGGTGTGCAGCGCTTAATGCTAAAGCCATTTGCCTAATCCACATCGATCATAGTGGAAGTGTCAGGGGATTGGGTAACCCTAAGATAGTATATGCAGGGAATAGGGGTATAGCAGTATCAAATGCTAGGTCAGTATCATTCAAAACCTCTTACCAGAACCTGGCAAATTTGGGACAAAACCCACATGAGGTGAAGTAGAGAGCCAGTTTGTCCACAGCCCTGCTAGCATTTTCCAACCATCCCTTATTCCACCTATCTATAAGTGCAGGTGTGAGATCCTTGTAGGCAGACTCTGTACTGGCCATTTTGTGTGGTGTGTGATGTACCCTGTAGAAAATGTCATTCCATTTCTCGAGGGAGCGCCCAAGTACTTCCTTGCAGCGTAATCGGCCCTTAAAATTCGGAGCAGAGCCACTGTCGGAGAGTAGAGCATGGAGTTCAGTAATAAGGTGCTTATCACCATCTTTACGGATCAGCCCTTTCTCAAAGTTGCTGAGGGGATGGGAGGAAACCAGGAGTATAGTTCGGGGAAGTCACTCAGTGTTTCAGCTGTGAATAATGGAAAACATCTGATGAAAGAAGAGAGCAGTCCTGCTTAAGTCGATCAAAAGGGATAACCCAGAAGGGGCAAAAAGCAAGCCCACTTGTTTACAGCCCCTTTCGCCCCATTGGCTAAAAACGTCCGAGTTGTACTCTGGAGAAAAGTCAGGATTGTCAATAATCGGCGTCATTGGGAGGGGAACGTAGTCAATCTGTGTTTAAGGGGTACGGAGTCCCATATTTTCAATGTAGTGATGGTCACATGGGATGAATACAGCCCTATGCTTGTGAGGCAGCCAGGCCTCTCGGCATATATTAACACCAACGAATGTTGGTTCATTAAAGACCAATGTTGTCCTGAAAGGGGGCGATTCCACTCTATGATGTAGCGAAGTTCTGTAACCTGAAAGTATTGCGTGATCAGGGGAAGTCCCAGGCCTCCATCTGCTTTTGCACAAGACAGTTGATGGTGGTGGAGGGGGGGGGGCTTCCTGCCATTCCAGATGAACTGGTTAATGGCGACTTGCAAAGTGCGCAAGATGGGGGTGTTGGCGTCAGCGGGAAGATTAAAAGTGCGCAGCAGCACACTCATTTTAACGGCGGCAAAGCGACCAGTATATGTCAGTTGCAGACGGTTCCCTGTTTTGTTTTTAAAAAGTGAAAAATGTAAATGTACATTGGGGTTTAATTTGGTGGACTTGGAGCGATTAAAAAAACCCACAAAAATAAATAAATAAATAAAATGGACCATGAGCTGCACAAGAAAATGTCTTTATAGACATGTTTACTTTTATTAAATGTGTTTTCAAGCAAACCGTTGTTTAAAAACTGTTTTAGCGATCACATTTATGAGTGGAGACAAAATCCAGGACAAAGACCTTTCCTTATTTCTTGTTCATAAGTGAAAACATGATGTTTGCTGCTGTCCATAGAGGAGGCGTGTTCCTGGGAACAATTTATTACTGAGTTGTGTGACATGTATCCTTTCATGTAGCTTACTGTGACGTATTTGGACTGCAGGAGATGTGTAGTGTAAAATTTTGTTAGGGGTGTTAGTGTGCACCAAAGTGAGTTGCATGCATCGTGCCCCTATGCAAGGGACATTTTCTTTCCCAGTCACAAATGAGTGTCAGAGTGGTAAGGCAGTGTAAACCTGACCTGCCCTAGATACAGTATGAGGTGCTCAGAGTCGCAACTAACCAGAATGAAAAGGATGCATACCATGGATATCCTAGTTGAAATGTGAAGTGTGCCTGTGCGACAAATGAGTGAAGGTAGGGTGTGCTGCTATTGTCAGACCTGAATGAGGAGTACATTTTACCATGTGAAAAGTGAGTATCAGTGCACCCTACAAGGTGCTGCTTCCTCGCAGCGAGATTTCTCACTACCAAATACCAAACGTGTAAAGCACACACGGGTCTTCTCACTGTCCACATTACATAGCATTATCATTTGCTTACTTGGAGTGAACATAACTAGGTTACAACAGCTTTCAATAGCTACAGAGTGTGATAAATCAGAACTTTTTAACTAGAATATATTAACACAATTGTGAGCTACTAAAAGGTGAACCATAACCATATCAGCACAATATTGTTAAAACCCAATGTTGGATGGGGGATACGCCTACAAACATCCTATTCTTTTTTTACTCCTACTCAAAAGATCAAATGGGTTCAGATAGTTTTAGAACCTTTCTGATTAGATGCTACAATAAAAATGATTCATAAAGACAATGAGCGCTAATACAAGGGGTTAAAAACAAACCAACAGTAGTTTAGAAAATAATGTCTCTTTAAGAAAACGGATACCACTTCTCCAAATAAGTTCTATAAATGCATGTTATACTTCTGGCCTTTATAAAAAAAAATGCTGATGCCATCAAATCAATTTTTAGGCAAGAATGTCTTCACAAATCACCAACACGAATAATTTAAAAAAATGATATGCGAGTCAAACAATGGTCATGTTTCCAGTTACATACTCTTTTTAAATACTGCACCAGTAATGTGCTAGAAATCATTTGCAAGTAAGACACACAAGCTGGATTAAAAATATTAAGCATTGCATTGTTGGTAGCAAGGGTGTTTTACACGGTCCATAAAATTAATTATTTTCAATTCAGGCTTATAAAATGTTTACATTACTGCTGCAGGTTTCTTGATTAACTCGAATACTATGCCAGACTTACTGACTGCTGCCACATTAGTAATGTGTTTAATATTGTTCTCAGGTGGAATACATTGCCCGAGATGTTTAAAAAGCAAAATCCAACAGGAATGTACCTCTTTTTTTCTGTGGGAACTGTGCCGACAAGAGCTCTCTTAAATCTACCAATGTCCCCACCCATTTTTCTCGGCATCCTCCATTACCGCAAAAGCCTTACTGCGAAAGAAGGCAATATGTGTTTTGAAAGCTTTTGTATTTTTCATTTGCATGACACTGTAACACTGCTGCAGTCTCATCATTTGCTAAGCCTGAAAACATTTTAATTTTGAATTCTTTGTCTTATCCTCCAGCTTGTTCTCAGACTCCCATTTCTCAAAAGGGTAATAATATCTGTACAGCAAGGGACAAGGGATAGAAGAACATTAGCAGCTGTTTGGTTTACAACTCGCACACAGAAATAATCAGTTTAAGGCTTTTGGTAGAGAATTCATGGAGCTTCAGGGCGGACCATCTTTTTTCTCAGGCTTCTCCTGTATCTTGTACTTATCTAAAATTGCATGACCCGTTTCCTTGGCAGTTTTCTTCACAACAGCCTTTATACCAAGGTGTTCGATATTGAATGCTGTCACCCCAACATTAATGGCAGAATTAACTGCATTGTCTGTAGCACGAGCTGCGTCTCCTCCGTACCTTTACAAAAATAATAAGGATTTGTAATTTGTTGTCGTACGGTTGCAATTAATTTAAAAAAAGCATATCAATAGCAGTTAATCAAGTGAGATTAGCCTTTCAATTCGCTTTACCAGAATCACTCACCCAGAATCAAACAATGTGGAATTATTGTTGACAAATCATTGAATTTCAATTCCTGTACATGATTCATTCTTAGTTAAAACTATTCCACCGCTTAATTCTGCAGCTGCGGAAACCACTAATGATCAAGATTGAGACAACAGACGTGCTTTTGACAACTGTACCAGAACTCTGTGCAATGCAACTCAGTTTTAGGAGAGCCTGTGTCTCATGTTGCAGAGGTCCATGTCTCAGACCATTCCCTGCAGCCTCTCTAGAAATTGAAGCTGTATAGCCGGACCAATTTCGCATGCCAGAAACTTCCACTCTGCTTCACAAAAAGCCAGGCACACAACAAAACACCCAGTCTGGAAAACCAAATGGATAAGGACCCTTTCAATGTCAAAGCAGCTGGTATGAAGTAGACACTTCAGATACATATAAGGTGGTCCTTGAATATAAAGTAGGTATTGAGTGATGCAGCATGGGCTTTTTTAACCTGCCATCTTGGCTGCTTCAAAAGTTATACAGAACTTTATACATAGCTTAAACGTTTTATAAACGGATGAGGCATTTCAAACATGTTGAGATAGTTTGCTGGGACGCTATATGGTCTAACAACACTGCGCACCTCGTAGCTGTGGGCATGGGAACTTCGAGTGCTTAGTGGAGGGAGGAGGTGACCTGTTTTACTGTGTGGCACGGCCATTTCTGCAGAGCAGGGTAAAATGTGGCATGCTGTGTCCACTCAGACTCATTGATGGAACTTTCCTGACTCACCCGAATATAATGAAGAACAAACCTAAAATCCATATAAGGTATCTTTTGATAGTTTCCATAAGGATCCTTCTCTTTAGTTTTTGATGGGAAACTTTGGCTTTATTAATCTAGGATTCATTTATTAACTATTAATGGAAGTGTTATAGTCCGTATTATTAAAGATTTTTAATGGCAGTGCTGTCCTTTGCGGTCATAAAAATGGCCGAAAAGGGTTCTACTCCTGAAGCAGTACGTGGTACTGCAATTGTCCTAGCACTGAAGTCACCTGAAAGTTGTACTTGACTCAATGGCACAACTCAAGGATGAAAAGGGACTCTTCCCAATTGGTGAATTCAACAGTTGAGGTTGCTGATGGCCCGATCATGACTGACCATTTAATTAAATCTGTGATGCTGGAGGAAAACGTTTCATACAAATCATTAGGCACCAAGCAAAATTAGTAAATGGGTTGTTGCGCTACAAGCTTATGATTTGAAGCTTGGTTACATCCCTGAGGTGGAGAATTAGGCGGCGGACTATTCCTCATGGCTGGTATTGGATAAGACACAAACTAATACTAATAATGAGGATGATGAGTGGGAATTTGATGATTTCACAGTGTGTGAAGATACTGAAGGCACCATGAATTAAGACGAGTAATATGGTACATGAAGTAGGATTGAGTGATGACAGATTACAATACTGTAGTGTGAGTAATGAACTGTTGTTGCAAGAAGATTTGTTGTGGAGAGGTACAAAAATTAATTCCCCCCAGTTGTGTCAGAAGAAAATTAATTCAAATGGATCACCAGGGCCATGTAGGAATCTCTAAAACCAAAGAATTAGCTTAACCCCTTCGACGCTGATGACGAGCTGGGCTCGTCATGGCGTAGCCTCCTCGCACGCTGATGACGAGCCCAGCTCGTCACGTAAAGTGCGTTTCCGCAAAACCCAGCGTGCGAGCGGAATTCAGCTAGCGCGCATGGTGTTAAATTTCTCACGGCCAGGGTCTGATACTCAGGTTGAGAGAGCAATCAGAGATTGTCACAATGGCATGTCGCATGACAAGGAGTGCAGCTCATGGCGGTGAGAGATTCACCAGAGAAAGCATGGCAAGAAGAGGCTATCGATATTTTGGGGCCTATTACTAATAGAAGTGGCCAATTATATGTGATGGTGCTGATTGACATGTTCTCACGTTGGACAGAAATATACATTACACAAAATATAGAGACATTCAATGTAATTGCTTTTCTAGAAATATTAGGCAGGTAGGGATTTCAAGATTGTATTCTTACGGACAATGGTATGCAATTAGTCTCTAGAGAGATGGAGGAATTTTTGTCTCAGAGGTATCAAACACAAGACCTGTTCTCTTTACCATCCCAAATCCAATGATATGTTGGAGAGAGTCAATAGAGTTTTGAAGGAATCCATCCAAATTGTTAGAACACAAAATAAAGACTAGAAAAAAGAAATTCTTGAAAGAGTTGAAATATATCGCTCAACAGCACTCTATCATAGTTAGTGTGCTGTTAGAACTTTTTAGGGGCTTAAAACCCAGTTCTTTGATGCATACGTTGGGGGAACGGTACGCTGTGTTGTTTGGGAACTTCAGATTGCGGTTGGGGGTCAACGTGATGAAATAGATACGCCCCTCCTGATCCTTTCAGTGTCTGTGTTGCTGTTCTGATTCACAATATTGAAGCTTCCACCACGCGTGCTACCATTAAGTTATTGTAATCTTTGAAACAATACATAACACCTTTGGATCATATCGAGTGCACTGTCTCAGACCCAATTGGGGCTCTGGGTGAAGTTTATTCATCCTTGAATATGCTGCTGATCACATCCGGCGAATAATCTGAGCCGGAGTTGCAGAACTAGAGAGCTGCTTACCTATTGTTCGTTGGCACCATCAGGAAAGAATCCAGTTATTTACTCATTTAGGACTACTTTGTCGACGGTTGCCTGATCTCCTTTGATGTTCGATTGATACAAGTACTATTATATCACGAGACAGCTTTAAAACCTTGAAATCTAGACAGACAGACTGTTACTATTTTGCCCTGAAGAAGCTCTCAGCTTGAGAGCGAAAAACGTTGGCTGATATCGTTCCTTAAATGTTTTTTAAAAGATAGAACAATTGTTTTCTAATAAAGAAGTGACTTTCCAATACTACTTTGATTTTCTGGACTTTTAAAAACATGTACCCCCAACATTATTCATTAGTCGCCTGATCTGGAGCACAGGTATGCCAACCGGCAGCTGGCGTAGGGGTTGTTTGCACGGTACTGAGAGAGAACCTCTAGAACTGGTGTGAGGTGCGGCATTAAGGGCCCGCTGTTGCGTTTTGTGGATAGCTGTTACAGGATTGTTAACCTCATCCATGCGACCTAGATTCCGCTTCGGTGCGGAGCCCTAATGAAAACGGGCGTGGTCATGACGGAACGGTTCCGTCATGAGCACAGCTCAACCGATGCTCATGACGGAACCGTTCCGTCATGAGCATCGAAGGGGTTAATGAGAATTAAAATAAACAGACCACTGGTGGGAAGGTCGGAGGGATAGGCTACAGCAAAAAACTGTGATGCCTCCCTCCCTGAAAGTGATCAAGCCCTTGGCATGCTCCTTAAGGAAGAAATGTGCAGACAAACGGTATGAAAGTCAGGGGCCAGACTTGTGCATTTTCTGGAGTCTGACAATGTGTGTCTTCCACACTAGGTAAGAGAAGATTGGAGAATTTGGATTTATAAATGCACTCCATATTAACTTGAGAAAATAGTGATATCGCTGTTATGTAGGGCTGATCAATCTAGGGCAGATTTCAATCTGCTTAGCAAGGAGTCCTTACTGTTTCCTGATGTACCTTTCAGGCATATGTGATTCAGATTAGCTCTCACAAGAAGCAAGTATTTTATGGTAACTTTAAAAAAGCTTGTGAGTTTTTGGCGGGGATAGTGGCGGTCTGGCTTAAATTCCACATGTTCCTGATAGTACAGAGGCTCTGGGTAAAATGGTCCTAGTGGCTGGGACATTGAAAGACTTTCAAATTGTGCCAATACACATACTGAGGAAAGTAAATCACTAATGTTGCTGCTTATTCAAAGCTGAATGGGACAAATGTTAGACAGTACATCTCTAAAATACCCATAACAGTTAGCATAGGGATACCTCCCTAGAACCACATTATCAACTGGGAAGATGCAGCACATACTGCACTGGTTGACCTCAGGTTGACAAGACCTGGTTGTTGATTTGCTTTGGATATTAGTTCAACCATATGCTTCAAACTCAAACTCAACTGAGGAGAATTGGCCAATCTAGGTCACATACAGGATTAATCATGTGCTAGTAGTATTGTGTGAAGATGACAGGCGGATTATAAAGATGTGGCAAGAGTAAATGGGAGAACAATGGAGTTCCAATTTAGAAATATGAAAAACAGAGCCTGTACTATAACAAGTGAGGTGTTTAGTAATGCTCAATTTATATTAGTAAATTTTAGATGGCTCCATCAAGCATCATTACCTCCCCAATTAATATATCAAATCAATTAAGTAATCACTGAACTGTGTGGTCTCTGCTTCTTTTATTGCTCATTTAGTCACGTACAAACCTGCAAGAGTTACAGAGAGTGTTTGTGTACTATTTAGCAGAACACATAATAGACATTACACTGCTAAGGATTTTTCGGAGTGAAAAAAAATCGCACTTCAATGCTTTGCAACTCGGAAACTTTTTAACAAAAACAAAACATGTTTTTGCTATTTACTGGTAGAATGCAGCAAGCCTGTGTACAGTTAATGAATCACACAAAGGATGAACTGGGCCATGGCAGAGATCAATTTACTATCAGCTAACAACTAGGAGCGGCAGGGGGAAAAATTCATATGTAGTATACAATGGTTTTGATGACCTGGACTATTCCTCAAAGCATATTCTGTAAGAGAACGTAAATAGGTTGCAGTTGTGAACAGTATTCAGTATTTGAATATGTGATTGTTAAACACAAGGTAAATGAGTGTCTTCTGGAGTTTTCATGTGAACTGGCTGAATGATAAGTGCATCTAAGCTATGGGGGGGAACAACAATTTTCTTTTCTTTTTTATCTTTGCTTTCCATTTGGTTATTATGAGGGGACTTAAGGGGGACAACGTTCTCTCCTTTTCTAATGTTTGTACAAATCATAGGTCACTGTTTTTTCTTTTGTTAACTACTCAAATATTTTTATATCAGTAAATATGGTTTATAAGCTTTTCACAAAGTATACCAGAACGTGTTTAAAAATCTTAATCTTAAGAATTTGTTTGACTAACTAGTGAAATCGGTTTGGAACCTTCAAACCAACGTCAAAATGTGTACTCCACTTCTTCCTTTGTGACTTTTGCTACTCTCTTAATCTGTTCCTCCCAAAACTTTAAAACTCGAGAGATGAAAAACCTTTCAATAAATACTTTCAACAACTTTCATACATTACCATTTATCCCCTTAAAGGAATATTAGAACCTCCATCTATTGCTTAAACCCTCAAATCAACTTATATGTATTTGAAGATAATTAGGGTAGCATTAAAAATGTGTATTTATGTCAAGTTATCAAATAAAAATGATTGTCACTTTCCAAATAATCAGTGTTTTGCCAGAATTAATAAAGCCAGGACTACACAACATTTGTTTTAAAGCATCAACAAGCAAACCAGTGTACAAACACATTACCACATAAGATGTGGGCAATAATTCAATTAATCAAATTAATTTAGTTATGCCCACGGCACATGCAGATATGTGTACAGCCATTCTGATTAGGTCAGCGTTAAATAATTAGAAATTCATAATGATTATTAATTGCAATAACCCCCAGGACCTCTAAAGCCCAACCTGGAGAACATAAGGATTTAAGGAGTCTGGTGAAAATAGCCACAAAGCAACTAAGCAGGGGACACAAGGGGCACACCTCTAAACCCAACCTAACAAAACACAGTTTGTTTCAACCAGGGTGCTATCAAGTGGCAGCAGGGAGAATTGGCAAGCAGGGGAAGTTTGATTAAGCAGTTGGGAGGCTATTTAGTGATTGATGTACTTGAGCATTCCCTTCTAAGAAAGGTCATTCAAAATGAGAGTCGGGGATTTCAACACTATTATTGCTTTTTGTTGGATGGTTTGTTGGATGATGATCTTCAGGTTGTCTTCCATATCTGAAATCAAAGCAGAAATGCTAGACATGATGTAGGATGTATCTATGTACCGTGACAATATTTAACCTTAGCAAAAATGTTAAAAAACAAATTAAGATACCTACCGGCAATGTTCTTTTCTAAGATTACTTTTGAGATTAATATATCTTTTTTTAAACATCCTTGCATATATTGGAAATGTATTGATCAACGGCATGGGGCCACAGAAAGAAAAACTAGCTCTTGCAAACAAACAGATGTACGAGGCACATCAATGAGGCAAGGCTGATTCTCATGTACCCTTTTAGTCACACCTTTTACCAGTCTACCAGTATTAAGTAAAGCAACCAAAAGAAACTAAATAACGAATTCTTAAAGATGGTCAACGCCAGATTACATTTATGAAGAAAGATTTTAAAAATGAGATTGGTGCTTAAAAATAAAAAGCTTGGGATCAAACACAGATAGTAAAAAGGAGCTTATTAATCAATCCTGAAATTAAAACAGTTGCATACAACATATGGCTCTTTTTGGCAATTAGCAAGGAATAATGAGACACCCAAATCAAAATCATTCTCTCACTTAAGTAGACTCATTGAGAAAAATAACAGGCGACGGACAAACGTTTGAGGCAACTAAAACCCAAGTAGGCATCTAGGAATGGACCCCAACAATGCCTATTGTTGGGGACTGCTAGTAATAAAAGACTGGATTTAGCACACTGATTTTTCCTCTACACAGGATGGCCCCTTTTAACCAATGGGAATATCCCATGTAGCCTTCCAGTTCCTCATTTTACTGGATTGTGCCTTACTTTTAAATACATTTTTAAATGTGCCAAAAGAGCACCTCAACATCAATGCTGCACTGCACTAGAACAAAAAACAGCAGCAAATGTATTCCTGTCTTACGGGTCTCATCAGTAAGGTGAGTTTTAACCTACAGCCAGGTACACTGTCTTCAGTATGTTCTTCTAGAGATAGTAGCTAACCAGTAGATTTACAAGGGACGAAACTTATCCTCTGAGAAATGTGTTGTTAAGTGTCAGTGGCATAGATTGTTCCCTTGGGTGTGACTGGACTTCTGCTGTGCCATTATTGCATTATTTAAGAAAGTTGAATATATCCAGTGCAACTTGCAATACGGGAGGAGGAGGGATATAGAAAGGTTGTTCTCCACAGAGAGCATGAATTTAATAGTCTGTTTCTTCTACTTCAAGTAAAGAATTCACATTCATTTTGTGTGGTCGTGTTGCTTCTTCTGGCTCACTGTTGATGAAAGAGGCTTATTTGTTTTCTTCTTTCTAAAGTCAGGAAGAGGACGAAGAAACCCTTTTCTCTTCCTCCTGACTTGAGAAGAATTCTCCAGAATCTGTGCAAGCGCAACCTTTTTGATTTTTTCTGGAGATGTATGGGCCAATCTTATAGACGTTTTGTAATTTACTGACATGATTCACTTTTTTGAGGGGCCAGCCAGAACATTGCTTATTTTAAGCATGCCCAGGGTACCCTATTAATAATGGAGAAATATTTCTGATATGCCCTGGGACATTTTTATATTGAAAACTGGGTCCCTTCTTCTATCTAGTTACACACAGATTCCTTACCTTAGAATATTCCCCAGGCTTCATTTTCTCCATGCCGGTGTCGTTCTCGCTGGAAGGAACATGCCCATAAAGGCGCTGACTTCAGTTTCTTTACATTACTATTTCCATGTCAGAAGCACAGAGCCACGTCAGAAGGCTGAAAGACCAGTGTGCGGATACTAAAGACCTATGCAGACTTTTTTAGGAAGAGAAACTAGTTTGCAAACCGAGGAGGATGGGAGGGTTGGTGTTAGAAATTGGGTCTCCATCTGGTAGTGGTTTACACCCTGTCCAAGTAGGGACCATCACTCTAGTTAGGGTAAGGGGGTGACACAGCAAGATAACCCCTGCTCACACCATTGGTAGCTTGACACCAGTAGTTAGGCTTATCTCAGAGGCAATATGTAAAGCATTTGTACACACACGCAGGTAAACTGTGAAAACACTACAAAATGAGTCCACACCAGTTTAGAAAAATAACCAATATTTATCTAAGTAAAACAAGACCAAAATGACGAAAATCCAACATACAAAAGTAAAGATATCACTTTTCACAAGTTAATCAAAAGTAGCACATAGAAATCTATGGATTACGTTCCTTTTAGCACACAGTGCCTAGGATGCGTCAAAATAAAAAGACGAAACGGACGCAGGGGAGGTGAGGTGCCGGAAAAGCAAAGCGGTGCGTCTGTTCCTTACTCCAAGGTGAGGTGATGAGTAACTTCCTTACAGCCAGGGGAGGTGATGCGTCGGTTCCTTACTGCTATGCAGGGGAGGTGATGCACCGGTTCCTTATTGTCAGCGGAGGTGATGCGCTGGTTTCTTACTGGAAAGGGGGGATGATGCGTCAATCTCCTTACTGCCGGGCAACGTCGATAAAGAGACAGCGGCGAAGTACGATGGGCCGAAAATCCATACACGCCGTGTTAATGCAGCGGGGGCAAAGCAGGCACTATATCGATTTTACAGCTACTAAGCAGACGATGCATAGATTATTCAGCAGCAAAGCAGGAGCTGCATTGGAGTCTGAGCAGATGCCACGGATGTCGGTGACATTGTGCTCGGGCTGCGATGATTTTTCAACCACACAGCTGGTGCTGCGTTGATTCTCCAGCCGCACAGGGGTGATGCGTCAACTTTTCATGCACACAATAGTGGTGCGTTGAGAAAATCGGAGCAGAGAGTCAATGTGTGGATTTTCTCACCAGTTTACACTTCCAAGGGCCCAGGCACTGGATTTAGCACCATTTGGCACGTCCGGGCTTTCAGGAGAGCCCAGGCACTGGTAGGTGAAGTCTTTCACAGCGCCCTGAGGCTTTTTAACAGGAAGCAAGCACGCACAAGCCCTTGGCAAACCTTGGAAGCATGATCAGAAAAGTCCAGTCCTTTCACTTCCAGGACAGAAGCAGCAGGCAAGCACAACAAAGCAGCAGGCAGAGTGTCAGCCCCTCCAACCGCCTCTAGCTCTTCTTCCTGACAGAGTGCAGAGGTGTTCTGATTTGAGAGTGTCAGAGGTCCAATACGTCCACCCCTTTCTGCCTTTGACGTTGGCAAACTTAAAAGGAAGTTCTTTGTAGTGCACAAGACCACACCTTTCTCTGAGTGGGCTCCATACACACTACAGGGGTGGAGATAGCTTTGTGTGAGGACAGACACAGTCCTATTCAGTTGTCAATGATAACTCCTCTCACCACTCTAGCTCAGGATGGCACATCAGCCTATGCAAGGCACACCTCAGCTCCTTTTGTGTAACTGTCTAGAATGAATGCTCAAGAGCCCATCTGTCATCCTAACACAGACATGGATTCTAGAGACAGATTGATTAAGCAAGAAAATGCCCACTTTCCAAAAGTGGCATTTTCAAACACGCAATTTAAAAACCAACTTTACAAAAATATTTACTTTTAAATTGTGAGTTCAGTGATCCCAGACTCCAACTCGCTATCAGCTCCCAATAGGAAATTACACTAAAAAATATTTCAAGGCAATCCCGTGTTACCCTATGGGAGAGATAGGCCTTGCATAAGTGAAAAACGAAATTAGCAGTATTTCCCTTTAGGACAGGTAAAAACCACCAATACATATCCTATCTTTTAAATACACTGCACTCTGCACATGGGACTACCTGGGGGCATACAATAGGGGTGACTTATATGTAGTAAAAGGGAAGGTTTGGGCTTGGCAAGTGAATGCACTTGCCAGGTCGAAATGGCAGTTTGAAACTGCACACACAGACAATGCAGTGGCAGGTCCAAAACATGTTTGCAGGGCTACTCATGTGGGTTGCACAATCAGTATTGCAGGCCCACTAGTAGCACTTGATATACAGGCCCTGGGAAACTCTGGTGCACCTTACTAGAGACCTAATAGTAAATCAAATATGCCAATCATAAATAAACAAATCACCAATACAATTTATATAGATTTAGCAATTAGCAATGGTTAGCAGTAGTAAAGTGCTCAGAGTCCTAAAGCCAACAAAAACAGGTCAGAAGAAATAGGAAGAAGAAGGCAAAAAGTTTGGAAATTACCCTGCAAAAAAGGGCCAGGCCAGCAGTTGGAAAGGAATTTGAGGCTAGATAAAGTCTTTACCAGAGAAGGTGTTACCAAATCTAAGTAACTTGTTCATCTGATAGACTTCTAGCAGAACATTCCTTACCTTAGAATAGATACCACAGCAATGCCTTCCCGGAGGCAGGTCAGCAAACTGGCTTAGACTAAAAGGTCCTGGAGGACCGAAAAGGGCAAAGTGTCCATCATGACAGACCTCACTGTTAAAGCAGTAGTGTTTGGTAAACAAGTGTAAGGATGCCCATGTCGCTGCCCCACAGATGTCCAGGATGGGGACTCCGCAAGCTAGTGAAGACGCTGAAACGTTAGTTCCGGTGAAATGAGCATGCAGGCCTTCCGGAGGTTGTTATTTGGCCACAATGGAGCAAATCTTAATGCAGAGTACAAGACATCTGGAGATGGTCAGTTATGTAACAAGATTCCCCTTCTTCACTCCAGTTATCCTAACAAAGAGCTGATCATCCACCTTGTGTTCTTTGGCTGCCACGGATGTAGATTGTAGATTGACAATGCTCTTTTTGGGTCCAGGCTTTGGATTCACTCCTCCTGCTTGGAGGGGTGAGGCAGAGCAATGAAGGTTGGCAGCGTGATGTGAAAAGGGGTCACAAGCTTTGGCAGAAGAGAGGCACGGGTATGGAGAATCGGTTTGCGACGATAAAACTGGTGTATAGAGGATGAACAGAAGGCACCAACAGCTTTCTGACCCTGTTGGCCCATGTGATGGCCAACAAGAAGACTGTTTTGATGGGGAGATATGCATGGGTTCAAAGAGTGAACACATTAAAAAGGTCAGAACCAAGTTAAGGTTCGATTGGGGCATTACAAAAAATGTGGAGATAAACATATGCTGAAGACTTTTAGAAAACATGTCACGGATGACTTAAACAGGGAGGATTGATACGGCAACTGCAAAAAGTTGAGATGGCCGAAAGGTACCCATTAACTGTGCCCAGAGCAAGACTGGCTGGGCTAATGAGAAAATCAACAGCAACACTTCAGAAAAAGGTGCAGAATTAGGCTCAAAATGTTTTTCGGTGCACCACACCACAAACTTGGTTCAAAGACCGGTGCATATGAACTTTGTGAATGGACACCTGGCTGCTACGTTAACCTCACAGACTTTAGGATGGAGATCAAAGAATCTCTGCAGCTGCCCCTCAATTTCCACGCTTGAAGGCAGAGCGCGCACAGGTTCAGTGGCAGAGCCCTACCCTGTTACTGAGACAGAAGATCCTCCCAAAGAGGCAGTCTTATTAGAGAACCGATTACCCAAAGGCGTACAGGAGTCCCGAGCCCCACTTCAGATGAAATAAGTCTCTGAGCGAGAGCCGATTTGAAAACTCCAGCGTGTAGAAGTGCAGATATTGCGTGTTCTCTGTGGTGGAAAACAGATAAGGTTTTCCCCAGTATCAGGAGACACCCTGGGCCCCCTCCAGGTGTAGATGCCATTTGTGACCTGCAAGGCATAGACGGCCTAGTTAGTCAGCTTTGGTGTTCAGAGATACCACCAGTTGTTGCACAACCAGGAAGAGGTCTTGATATTCCATCCATGTCCCGAGAGTCAAAGCCTCCTGGCACAAGACCCCACCCTGCCCTGCTTGTTGCAGTGCCATTTGGCGGTGTTGTTGTCCATGAGCACCTGAACCAGCCTCCCCTCGATAGATGGAAGGAAGGCTTTTAATGGTAAGTGATTCGCTCTCAACTCCAAGAGGTTGATATAGAGCCAAGACTGCACCAGAGACCAGGGTGCTCTGATCTTCACCTCTCCCAAGTGGTCATCCCAACCAAGAAGTGATGCATCTATCACCCCTCTGAGATTTGGGTGGGGCAGGGAGAGGGTCTTGCTGATGACCCATTTGTGGTTAGTCAGCCAACACTGCAGATATTTTGCAGTACCCTCTGATATCTGGACCAGGTCAGAGCGATCCCTCTGATGCTGGCCCACTGGGACTTCAGGTCCCACTGCAAAGCCGGTATATGCCCATGGGCATGCTTTACCAGGGGGATGCAGTAGGTGTGGAGTCCCATCAGTTTTAGGCAGTCTAACTGAAATCTAGAATAAAGGCTGAAATATCTTAATCATAGCCTGCATATCCTGGAGTTGCGTTTCTGGAGGAGACAAGTGCAATAGCACTGTGTCCAGAATGGCTCAGATGAAAGGGAGAGTGAGAGGGAAGTTTAGGTGCGACTATGGCACATTTATAGTAAACCTCAGTGAGTGCATGAGGTCCGCCATAGCCTGAAGGTGGGTAACGGCTGCCTGGGACAAGCCCTCCTTCAACAACCTGTGGCCGAGGTAGCTGAAGACTGGAACCCTTGACTTCCACAGATGGGCTGTAACCACAACCATCAACACTCAACGGGTGCTAGGAAAACCAAGGGAAGCACAGTGAACGAGAAGTGCTCATGGTTTACATTAATCGAAGGGCGTAACCCTGCTGAACAATTTGGCGCACTCACTTGGCCGAAGTCATGGCTTGCCAGTGAGGAAGGCGGTGCCTGATCCCACTGCCAACTGGTTGCTCGTGATGTTGTGTGGGCACATTAATGGAGGCTGTGGCTTAGGCTGCCAGCAAGGCTGGGGGGGGGGGGGGGGCAGGGGGGGGGGGGGGGTTGGGTGGGAGCAAACTGAGGAGATTGATGGCCTTGGGTCCGACGAGGCCTGTGGGAGTCATATTCTTGTCTACAAAACGACTGAGGAGTCTGCTGGCTGAGGTGGCTGGGTGGAAATGGACATGCCTGGTAGCCCCAACCACAGCAGGTGCAAAAGGCAGGGTGGGTTTGGCGTGGAGGCATGGTGAGTCCCAATGACCGGGCGGTGGCCCTATTGTCCTTGAAAAGCAGAATCGGCCGTGTCAAAACACAAATGAGTCAGTGAAACTGCAGGCCCATATAGGGATGTCTAGCCATCTCCAGAGAAGCCAGTTGACCTTAGCCAGGCGTGACAATGAAGGGCCATAACAAAGCAATCGCTCTACCCAAGTCTGTTGTGTCCAGTCCACAGAGGATTGTGAACTTTGCTGTATCCCTGCCATTAGCAATAGCCTGGGACAGATTAGCTCAAGCCTCCTTCGAGACAATGGGCAGCACATGCGTAACCAAGACTGTGTGAGTATACCAACCCAAGAGGCACACAATGTTCCTTGATTGCAGTGCAAGGTTGGTGGAATAGAATATCCTCTTACCATAGGTATTCAACCTCTTGGATTCTCTATCCGGTAGCATGGTAAGAAAAGCGCCAGAGTTAACTTTGATGTTGCACTTCCAGGCTTTTGTGGTTGGAGTGCTGACTGAGAAAAGCTGGATTCTCAGGGCAGTGGTGGTGAGCGATTGCCCTGTGCACAGGAGCGCCTGTGCAGGTTTGGCTGGTCCCATGCAGGACATCATTGAGGGCTCATTAAAGGGGAGGGAAGGTTCTGTGTGGGATATCCTGATTGAAACCATTTCTTGACCTCCATTGAGGGCAGCATAAGGTAGAGGATCTCAACCACCATGTGAATGACGACCCTTCATTGGTAGCCACACAGACTAAAGGCCAGGCCAGTGTCTGGCGAGGTGTCCTGACCACGGACATCTGCCAGTTCCCCATACTAGTTATTCTCAGCTAAGTGCTCCTCAAGGGGGTCAAGATCACCATATGGATCCTTGGATCCACCCCAAGCATGTTCCTTACAGGGCCTACCAGGAAAAGGAGGCAATGTCTCTGATCCTGAAGGTCTTGGTCCGGTCTAAGTCACAGTGCCTATTGACGCCAACCCGGGCACCTTCCAAACCTGTGGGGCCTGGGGTGTTCCAGAGGGGTCATCATGCCCAAAGATGAGGTGCACAGCCTCATCACATTCTTTCAATAGGGAGGGTCGCTCCAGGAAACTTAGGGATCTAGCTTCTTTCAAGAATGGGAGAGGGGCCTAGATTATGGAATTGTTCCCGAGCCAAATCCAATGATCTGGACTGGCACAGTGAAGTTGAAGAACGCTTCTTTTTCTTGTGCGACTTACCCGAAGATGATTGAGAAATCAATCAGTAGGAATGACTCGAAGAGCGGGCCCGTGACCTTCCACGCGACATGGAATGGCACAAAGTTGTTTGGTGTTAAGCGACCAGGAGCTTTAATGCTTGCTCCCGGTGCCCTTTGGAATTTATCATACTGCAATCAGGGCAGGCCTTGTAGTCGATTCTAGCTCTAGGCACCATAGAGAATCCAATAGTGGGGGTCCTGTCACATACATTTGCCTGTGGCAGGCTTCATCACAGGGTTTAAAACCCACAGGTGTCTTAGGGGACATCTCTATAGCGCACTGGGAACAAAAGCTTGAAAAAGAGTCAAAAAGTGACTGAGGTAGCTCTTCCGGAGCTGCACTGATGGCGCAGAAAAGAAACAAACTGAAGTCAGAGCTGTGGGGTGGCGCCTATATATGCACGTTGAATGTCACAATGCCGACATGTAGCCGACTGGTGCCACCTTCCGGCGTCCCAGGGTGCTGCTCAAGATTTTCTGGATCCACTCTGACACATGGGGAATATCCTATGTTACATATATATAGAGAAAAAGTAAAATTTAAATTTTAATGGGAATGTTGGAGCCTTTCTAAATTCAATTGAGGCCACTCATCGTCCATACTAGATTATGTTAAATGCACTTTCACTGAACTAAAAAAAAATCAATGTGAGGATACTAATAAAAAATGTTGCCTTGAATTTTGAATTCCTCCACATTTACAGGATGTTTTACATTTTAAATCTTTATTTATATTCACTCTATTAATATGTTAATATTATTTCATTTTCTAAGCAGTTGTGAACCCTCCCTGAGTAGGCTTTGAAGACCCTCAGTGGACCGTGGACCACAGGTTAAGAACCACTGTTCTAAGGTAAGGAATCGAAAGCTAGAAGTCTCTATCAGACAAAGAAATTATAAAGAACTCCTTAGTTCATCCCAGTGGCATCTACCTACTAGATGCGGAGGAGACACCAATGATGAAGCATGCCACTAAAAACTATGGGCAAGGTGTTTTCTCCTAATATCTTTAGATGCCTGTGAAGTATAAGGAGATCAGTTAACAGTCGAGTACCTGGTAGTAAGCCCATGCACCTGTTTTGTTGTGAAACAGAAAGATATGGTAATACATGAACAATGGTAATTCAAGAAAACTATAACCAAAGCCTAATGGCAATTTAATATATAAATAAAATGGAAAAAATCAAAATAAAATATCTAATAAATGACCTAGTGGGTGCTAGTGATAAATGTGCTCTGTTCTCTTTGTGAAATACACGTGTGATCAAAGTAACCAAACTATGTATCAAAGCAATAAAGAACAGTATGGCCCCATTATTATACTACATAGTGAGTAGGGCTGCATGCAAGTCAATGACATTTTGATCCTATAGGAAATGCAGGTTTATCATGAGGACTCGGTCAAATATGGAGCCTGAGAGAATGCTGTGAAAGAACAGAAAAAATTGAATCATAATCTGAGCTATAACTGAAGAACAACATATGTACGTGAGGCAGAAAAAGGGTGTGTGCTACTCTCTTCCACGAGACACAATGCACACTGTAACAGAAAAGGAATTATGTACAAGGAGCAAGTCACAAAGTAAAAAGGAGGAAAGAAAAGAGATAATAGCTCACTGGAACTGAGAAAAAAGTTTGAGCAAAAAGTGGAGATGGTTCTGAAGAACAGTGAATGTAATGCACCAGGAGTCTGGCAGCAGCATGGGGAAATAAAAGAAGAAATGATGGGACTGAAGAGGAAGAAACATTGAAACAAATAGCAACCAGGCGCATGCACCACTTTACAGCTAAAAGCAGCTGTTCCCAATGTTTTCGACCCGCGGCTCCCTTGACCCGTTGACCATTGCCTTTGGCTCCATACTGTTACTTTTTGGGGGGGGGGTTAGGTGGGGGGGGGAGGGAAGGAGGCAAATCTACTAAGGCTGTGCCTCTAATAAACTATTCCTATTCCATGCCTTTTTTAGAGAACTCTCTTAAACTTTTTTTTATCCCACTTACAGTGCTAGATAGCACCCCTATGCATGTAGGCCCCATTGCCAAAGTGTTTCTGCGCTTGAAGAATACTTGCATGCACTTCCATTTCTACCCATGTCATTGTGCCAACACACCTGTCTCAGCGGGGTGATTCACGATTTTTCAAACCACATAAAGCTTTATTTTTGCTGTCTTTTCCCTAAAATTGCCTTCAAATCATTGCATGTAAAATAAATTCCGCAGATTTTTTTTTTTAAATGTCCCTCTTTCTTGCTTCTAAATGTTGGCATTATGTCGTATATGGTGTTTAACTTCTCTATGCTCAAGGAGAGAGCAGGCCTGTCTGGAAATGTGTGTGCACTGAAAGAAATGTGTACTGGAAGTACCTATGATTCAAGTCCAAATGTCAATACTTAATAATAGTGTGTTTAATAGACAGGACAACTGTAATATCCTGATGACTGGCATTGGTGTAAAATGCATTGGAAAAAAATAAAACTATTAACGAGTCTAACAAAATAAATCCGGCATCTTCCGCTTACTTTGGGAGTGATGCAACATGAGGATCCAGTGAAATATGGACATGCCATCAATTAAGCACTACGTTTACAGCTTTAGGCATGTCACTTACAAATCATTATGGGTTTAAGTCTAATTAGTTTAACTGAAGCCAACAGAACCTTTAACATTAAATGAATTAAAGTGCTTGGTGCGCAGCTCCCCAGACTAACTTTGAGGGCTCCCATGGCTAGGTTTGACGGCTTCCCAGGGAGCCACGGTGCACAGTTTGTCGAGGCGCCCTTGAAGAGTATGGAAATCCAGGTGTGTGCTGGTTGTGGCAGTGGATGATGTAAAAGGCTGGAATGGCAGCCTCTATGGAATAGACCCTGAGATTGCATGCACCACCCCAAACTTTTAACAGAGAAGGGCAGTCAGGTAAGCCTTAAGCAATCACTCCCTACAGCAAGTGACACAACAATCTGTTTCTCTACATGAAACATTTTGCATTCCATTGCGGAAAACTGTACACATTGATAAAAAGCTCTCATATGTTCATTTTTTAGCACTGTTCCTGAGACAATTGGAAGAAGTCTCACTGTGACTACATCAGATCTGGATTTTGCTGGCTGTATACATATGTAATTGCGACAAATGTATCTAAGTGGTTCACCACAGGCTTGATTGGTGGCAATAAAGGATTGCCTTTGCAAGCGGACTATGAACACCAAAAATATTTGTTAATGAGAGATAACAAAGGGGGAGAGAAGATGGACAGTGGGGAAGGTTGAACAAAGAACTATAACAGGTTACCTGGCAGCATGTGACAGAATTGCGTTTCAAATCAACATATTAGCCAATTTCTTTTAGGAAAATGTTGCATTGCATTTTTTTTAATTTCCTTGGGTAAGCACTCTCCCGCCATTCCACTCTGCCTGCGGGAAGGCGCCCTAGCTCACTTCGCTCTGGGCATTGTCCATGCACACAGCAGGCACTGCCAGCTGTGGAAGTGAGCAGTGCAAATGGTTAAAGTGGGTGGCGATGGTGAAGAAAAAGAGCAGTGCCAGAGGTAGAAGTGGCAGCCTCCTCAGAATTATTTTTGGGGTACCTGCACTAGAAATGAAGCACTGTAACTATGCATTGTTATGCCTCAATCACTCTGTCTTTCATCAGCCTTTCCAACTCAGCCCTCAACAATGTGGCACAGACCTGACCTTATCCACCACTGAAACTAAGTTGTTCTTCAGTATAATCCAATGCTCAAACTCCTTCAGTAGTATAAAGTAACTACAAAATACTTCTAGGGCAGTGATTCTTAACCTTTTGACTTCTGTGGGCACCCCAATTTATCCAGTTGGAAGCTGGGGACTCCCACCTAAGCAAGGTCTCGGATTTGAACCTCAAACAATGCACAAAAACACAGAAACCACTATATACATCAAACAAATATACTAACTGTTGAAAAATTGAAAATGAATTCACAAAACAATGTGAAAATCTAAATTTAATGGGAAGTTATAAGTTTTCAAAATGTAGTTTAAGTTCTAAAAGATAAAGCGATATGCTAGACTGTAAAATACCAGTCCCACTTAGTGTAACATACTACAGTATACACAAAAGTGGGTGAAACTGGTCCTTCACTTTGGTGATTTTTTTTAATAATTATACTTCAGATTTGTTTTTTAATAGATTCAAAATTATAACATTTTTTATTTAAAATTAAGTTAGAAATGCTGTAACTTTTGTTTATAGTATTCTAATATATATGTATAAATTACCTACTGTAGGTAGGAAATTTGCAACATTCTATTCCCAATAACTTTGGCGCTGATTGACGAATCTTCGTGAAATTTTCAAAACTTATGGGCCGCTCCTATCCTGAAAGTTTCAGGGTGATTTGTCAAGCGGGGGCCGGGAAAAAAGGGTGGTCCCAAAACTTGTTTTCCGCATGTAATTTCCCATAGGAAACTTTAGACACGGCTGCAGCCCGAACTGCCAAGCCATGTCTTTCCAGGCTGAAGAAGGCTGATAGCCAGAAACTGGACCTTGGATACTCGATTCCGGTCTAGGAAAGACATGGCTTGGTAGTTCGGCCTGGACTGTTCCCATGAGGCACAGGGTCAAGGCTGATTTGCATATAGCCATTGTCTGACCTAGGGTGGTGTGGAGTGCAAAAAAACGATGGATTTAGCCCCAGATCTTTGTACTGGGGTGAATGTAAGACATTGTTCTGCATTCTGTCCATCAACTGTGTTTTTTGAAATAGTCAGAGTCAGTTACCACCAGTACCAATATAAAAAAGTTGAGGGCACTGGATGATTTTGCAACAAGGCCTCTTTCTGCACGTCTTCCTTTTTCTTGCACTTTTCTTCATCTTTTAGGACTTCTGTTACTTCTTTCTTCATTATTTTTTCTTCTTTCTTCACATGTCCCACCTCTGTAGGCTACGTTAGAAACTAGCATTTAAAAAACCTTTGAAATTAACTGAAAAAACCATAGGTTTCAGGCACGTTATAGTTACAAAATAGCATTTAAAAAACCTTAGAAATTCACTGAAAAACCATAGATTTCAGGGGCGTTATAGTTAGTTGGACATTTCACTCGTACAAAACCATTGAAATTTCCCTGTTATAGTTAGTTCAGCTAACTATAACTCGAGCGCCTGCAATGCACTGCCGATGAGGTCACATATTACATCACTCATGACATGGTCAGTGACATCACTCATGACATGACTTAGGCCATCTCAAATGACAGGACCCCAGGCTAGGAACTACTGCTCTAGGGAATTTACTCACTTTCAAAAACCTGGATACGAACATGACCTGCTATCTGACACTTGGATCTAATGTTATGCCTAAATCTCTCTAAGGCTTCCAAGCTAACAGGTTGCATCCTCTTTTAGTCCTGTAGATTTTTCCTACAAGATTGAATACAATCTTCATTCACGTTAACCCAATCAAATGTATTCTAATCTTCTAATAACCACTTGGCTCAATGTCTGCCTCAATTAATTTTTTCAATATGTTACCCAAAGTCCTGTATAACTATTTAGCCCCCACTGTGAATTGGGACACAGAATAAGCTAACACAGTAACATCTTTTCTGTCCAATGTTATCTTACATTCGAGCATTTCCAACACTAAATCAATGACACTTTTCACCTCTCAGTCACCCAAATTTAGTCTTAACTTTACCATTTTCCACTTTACCCATTCTACATACCTTTCCGTAGTGTTTCTAGCATATGCTTCCATGGTGTGTTTCTTGCACAGAACGTTGACACACCATGTTCCAGGCATAGCATAATTTGCTTTTTAACATATGCCCCATATTTTGACTCTTCAATCAAATTTGGGCAGGAGACTTCAGCATTCCAGAATGTCATATTACGTCTAAACGAGTATGTGGGTACTATGTTCTTGAAAGGAACACCTTAGTACATTTTTCACATAGCCCATATGGGTTAGCGCTCAACTTTCTGATGGTAAAATTATACTTAAAACTAGTAAAACATGGCAGTACTAGTGATCACCACTGCTTACCTAAGTTTACGGGGAGAGGCAGTTGTAGTAATACTGATCACATTCTTATTACAGATTCCAATAGGGGAATTATTTTAGATCAACAGGTGGTGTCTAACTGTATTAGTGGCCACAACCCAGTGATGCCAAATTTGAATTTCAACCTCCCAGAAATCCCGAATATAGGGAAAATTGTTAATATTGCTGCTGTCGGTCGGAATAGTGTTAGAATTAAATGGGTAGGTACCAACTCAGCTAATTTCATAAAGAATCTGCTTGGAAAGAAATTTGACCAAATACTAATAAGGCTAGGGCCAGAAGAACAAGTTAATTACCTTCGGTAACGATATATCTGGAAGAAACAGTAGTTAGTATTAGATTCCTTACCTTAGAATATCCCCAGGCGTCAGACTGGATCTGGAAACTTTTGCGTAGCAGTACCCCTGCGCGTCGGTAAGCGTCGTCTGCGGCTCCGCGTCCGTCGTCGGCATCGTTTGCGCCGGGGCGACGTCGCCAGAGTACTTAGACGCCAGTTCTTATACACAGCTTTTCCGTGCCAGAATCGCAGAGCCATGATAAAAACCAACACTGGTACCATGAAACTAGGGCCCTGAAAGGGGATGACCTTAACCCTAGATATCAGTTCGCAGAACGGGGAGGATGTGTGGGTCGGTAAGGAATCTAATACAAACTACTGTTTCTTCCAGATATATCGTTACCAAAGGTAAGTAACTTGTTCATCTGAAAGAAACAGGTTAGTATTAGATTCCTTACCTTAGAATAGATACCCCAGCAATACCAACCCCGGTGGTGGGTCTGCGAACCAATAATCACACCAGAAAGTCCTGGAGGACGGAACGGCCAAAGAAGCCATCCCTCCGGACTTGACTGTCCAGGCAGTAGTGTCTTGCAAACGTGTGCAGCGAGGCCCACGTAGCTACCTGACAAATGTCAGCAAGGGGACTCCCCGACCCAGGGCAGTAGTAGCCGCCGTGGCCCGAGTGGAATGGGCCCTCTGCCCAACAGGAGGTTCCTTCTTAGCCAAGGAGTAGCATGCCTTGATACACAACATGACCCACCAAGAGATGGTCCGCTTGTGTACCGCCCGTCCCTTCTTAGCGCCCACGTAACCAACAAAGAGTTGGTCATCCACCCGGAACTGGCGTGTGCGGTCCAGATAAAATGAGTGCACGCTTTGGGTCCAGACGGTGGAGCCGCTCTTCCTCCTTTGAGGGATGCGAGGCGGAAAGAAGGTGGGCAAGGTGATGGACTGCCCGATGTGGAAGGCTGTGACAACCTTGGGCAGGAAAGAGGGTCTTGTCCGCAACACAACTGTTGAAAAGATAAAAACATCCAGAGACCAGGAAAAGGTTCAACCAGGTCTGTTTATTAATCATCCACTCTCCTCACTGGAGAGTGTCCCAACATTCCATGGCAAGCTCCAGGGCCGGCCACACCAACAGGGTCAATGGGGAAGGGGTGGATGGAACATACCATTAGGGGAATAAATTACAACACATCTCCCTCCCAAAGGGTGACAAAGAATTATAAAAGGCCCACCGCGGTGGGAAAGAGTATACCATAGTATCCCAAGGGGGAACAGAAGAATACAGAACATGCTTATACACATTTACAAATCTTGTCAAAGCTCCACCATTGGCCATTCTGAAGTTGAACAACATTCTTAAGCACTTTGGCAATTTTGCATGGCATGTGGTATTTACTTTGGGTGGCTCCCACTTTGATATTCTTTCTGACTTGCACCCTGTCACCAATCTCCCACTTGGGATCCTTCACCCCATGCTTAGTGTCATACCACAGCTTGTACTTGTCTTGGTGGAGTTGGACCTTTTCTGCTCTAGCTTCCCGGTCCACTACTCTGGGCTCACCTTCACTCAGCCAACTGGGATTAAACTTGGTGCAAGGTTCACGACCTCGCAGAGCCACCAAGGGTGAAATGCCTGTGACATTATTAGGAGAGGTGTGGTAAGCCCACAGGCACTTCCTAAGGGACTCTTCTACATCATGCCCATTGGTTGCTGCTAATTGGATGTGTTCCTTGATGATTCTGTTTGCTCGCTCAACCAGCCCATTGGCTTTAGGGCAGTATAAAGAGGTGGTTTCATGTTTAATGTCCAAACCCTTAAGGAATGTACGCATTTCTTCAGGGCAAAACTGTACTCCATTACCTGTGACCAAGGTTACTGGAATGCCTTCTTCAACAAATACTCCATTTAAGAACTCTACCACAGTCCTCGTGGTGACAGGATGGACAAACTTTTGCTTGATCCAATGGGTCCTGTAATCGACTAAGACCAGCATGAATCTCCTCCTTTCTCCTAATTCTTGCATTGGCCCGATAATGTCCATGGCCAGCTTGCTCCATGGTTTAATTGGCACTTCTACTGAAAATAATGGTGCTTTCTGTACTGTCTTTGACTTGTCGCTTTTTGCCCACGCTCCACAATCCTTGAGAGCTAGTTCGGTCATAGCATCCATCCTGGGGAACCAGTAACTGGATCTGACTCTAGCTTGGGTAAGGCTGCGTCCTAGATGGCCTTCATGCGCCAAGTCGATGACCTTCTTCCTGAGGCCCTTAGGTGGAACCACTCTCTGGTTACGATAGATTCTTCAATTAATGAGGCTTAGTTCGTTCCTCACATCCTCAAGATCACTCTTCCTGTTCGGCCATCCTTTCTTCATGTATTCCTTCAGGACATTTATTTCCTTGTCTTCCTTGGTCTCTACTCCCCACTCCTCTTCGGTAATAGCAGGCGTCTCAGTCATTAGTACCGGACTGTCGAGAGCTTCTTCCTTTTCCCCTACCTCCGGTAACGGTGACCTTGAAAGGAAATCTGCGATTTTATTCTCCTTCCCTGGCACATACTCCACATTTAAATTATAGTGCTCCAGGCCCAAAATCCATCTGCTGATGCGAGGTGTACAATTCTCTAGACCCTTCACGGAAAAGATGAAGGTGAGGGGCTTATGATCAGTCCGGATGGAGAACCTTAAACCCCATAAGAAAAACTTAAAGTGTCTAACAGCCCAGAAACAGGCCAGGGCCTCCCTTTCAATCACGGAGTAGTTCCTTTCTGGGTTAGTGAGACTCAGGGAAGCAAACGCGATGATTTTCTCCTCTTTACCATCCTTTTGTATCAGGGTTGCATCCAGGCGCTTGTTGGACGCATCTGTGGCTAGGATGGTTTTCTTTGAGGTATCAAAAGTTCCTAATGCTGGGGAGGTTAAGAACTCCTCTTATAATGATTTTACCACAGCTTCATGCTCTTTGTTCCATAGAAAATCCTTGTTCTTCTTCATTAACTCCCTCATGGGCTCACATTTGGCAGAAAAATTGTCCACGTACTTTGACATATACTCTAAGAGCCCTAAGAAGGTCCTTAGTTCTTCCTTGTTCTTGTGGCTGGGTGCTTCCTTCACCGCTTGGATTAAACTGCCCTTCGGTCTGAATCCATCTTCTGTAATCTTGTGGCCTAAATACTCAACTTCCTTCACTTTTATTTTACATTTTTCCTTTTTCACAGTCAGGCCAGCCTCCATAAGTCTGCTGAACACCTGTCTCACGACTCCATCATGTTCTTCCTCGGTTTGGCCGTATACTAGGATGTCGTCTTGGAAACACATGGTGTTCCCCACTCCTTCCAGTATCTTCGGCATCGCCTTCTGGAATATAGCTGCTGCAGACGCCAGGCAAAATGGCATCCTTTTGAACATGAAAGCTCCTACTGGGGTGATAAACGCCGTGAGGGGCCTAGAATAAATTACAACAACAACCTTGTCCGGATGGACAGAAAGGAAAGGAGGTTTGGAAGAAAGAGCCTGGAGCTCACTCCCTTTCCTGGCAGAGGTGATGACAACCAGGAAAACAGTCTTCAGAGTAAGAAGGCGAAGAGGACAGTTATGAAGTGGCTCAAAGGGAGCGCACATCAGATAGGTAAGAACAAGGTTCAAGTCCCACTGGGGCATCACAAATGGAACAGGGGGAAAGATGTGTGTGATGCCCTTCAAAAACCTATTTACAATTGGAGACTTGAACAAAGATGGCTGATCAGGTAGCCTTAAAAAAGGCTGAAAGGGCAGAAAGGTAGCCCTTGAGACTGCCCAGAGCAGAGCCCTGCTGGGCAAGAGAAAGAAGGAAGAGAAGAACCTCAGAAAGAGGGGCAGAGAGAGGATCCACAGCCTTTGCTGTGCACCATGCCACAAATCTGTTCCACCTGCAGGCGTATACCGACTTTGTGGAGGGACGCCTGGCTGCCAGAATCACAGTACAGACTTCAGGAGGCAAGTCAAATGGCCTCAACTGTCGCTGCTCAATCTCCAAGACTGGACAGGTTCGGGTTGAGGACTGTCCCCGGCTGCTGCGACAGAAGGTCCTCCTGAAGAGGCAGACGAACCGGGGGACCGATAGACATACCGAGTAGCTCGGGATACCAGTACCTTCTTGCCCAGTCCGGAGCCACAAGGATAACTTGGGCCCGGTCGCGCTTGATCTTCTTCAGCACTCTGGGCAGAAGTGGTATAGGCGGAAAGGCGTACAACAGACAAAAAGCGTCTCCGAGCGAGTGCCGCCTTGGAAATTCCAGCACGCAGAACTGATGACATTGCGCGTTCTCTTCTGTGGCGAATAGATCTAACCAAGGCTCTCCCCACTGCAGAAAGAGGACTTGCTCCACATCCGAGTTCAGACGCCATTCGTGATCCATCATGCACCGCCGGCGGAGTTCGTCCGCCCTGGCGTTCAGAGAACCTGCCAGGTGTTGAACCACCAGGGTCACGCTCTGATGTTCCAGCCACTGCCAGAGGCGCAGAGCCTCCTGGCAGAGGGTCCACGACCCCAACCGCCCTGTTTGTTGGAGTACCACATGGCGGTGGTGTTGTCCGTGAACACCTGCACTATGCTCCCCCGGACAGAGGGGAGGAATGCCAACAGTGCTAGACGAATCGCCCTCAGCTCCAGAAGGTTGATATGGAGCCGGGACACCGCCGGAGACCAGAGGCCTCTGATCTCCGCCTCTCCCATGTGGCCTCCCCAACCTAGGAGGGACGCGTCCGTCACAACTACATGCTCCAGGTGGGGTAAGGAGAGGGACCTGCGGCTGACCCAATCGCGGTCCGTGAACCACCACTGCAGCTGTCTCGCAGTGCCCTCCGAGATCAACACATGGTCGGACAGGTTGCCCTGATGCTGGGCCCACTGAAACTTCAGATCCCACTGCAGAGCCTGCATCCGCCACCGGGCGTGATGCACCAGAAGGATGCAGGAGGCCATCAGCCCCAGAAGCCGCAGCGTCAACCTGACCGAGTACCGGGATAAAGGCTGAAAGATTGGAATCAGAGCCTGAATATCCCAAACCCACTGTTCGGGAGGATAAACCCGAAACTGCGCCGAGTCGAGAACCGCTCCGATGAAGAGGAGCTTCTGAGAGGGGCACAGGTGTGACTTTGGCACATTGATGGAAAACCCCAGCTGATGCAGGAGGTCTGCCGTTGGCTGACGACTGTCTGGGGCGAGCCCGCCTTCAACAACCAGGCATCGAGGTAGGGGAAGACTGAAACCCCTAACCTGCGCAGATGAGCTGAGACCACCGCCATCACCTTCGTGAACACCCGTGGGGCCCCTGGTAAGGCCGAAGGGGAGCACAGTAAACTGAAAGTGCTCGTGGCCTACCGTGAACCGCAGGTAGTGCCGGTGGGCCAGCAGAACGGGAATGTGGAAAGAAGCGTCCTACAAGTCCAACGCTACCATCCAGTCTCCTGGGTCCAGGGCAACTAAGACCTGAGCCAGTGTCAGCATCTTGAACTTCTCTTTCCGGAGGAAGCCGTTGCCGATCCGTAGGTCCAAGATAGGGCGTAGGCCCCCTTTGCTCTTCTTGGGTACCAGAAAGTAGTGGGAGTAACAACCACACCCTACTTCCGTCCCAGGAACGCGCTCGATGGCACCCTTGGCCAAGAGGGCCGTAACTTCCTCTTGCAGAAGTTGCAAGTGGTCCCCCGACACGCGGTGGTATTGTGGTGGCATGGCTGGAGGGGTCGTCTCGAAGGGGCGGGAGTAGCCACTTCGGACGATTTGCAACACCCACCTGTCCGAAGTGATAGTGCGCCAGTGGAAGTGGTGATGGCGAACCCTGTCCCCCACTGGCGTCACATGGGCCTGAAAGCACGGACTAGGAGGCTTTAGAGGCGAATGCTGCGGGGGAATGTGTGGACTGGCCTCGCCGTTGTCCCAGACGGCCGCCACTGCGGTTTCCATGGCCGCCACCACGTTGGATGTTAGTCTGCCATGCATGGCTGGCAGCACGTGTGGGAGCGTCCCTTCCTTGGCCACAAAAGGAGTGAAAGGCACCCGTTTGCTGGCTCGGGCCGAGAGGCCCTAGGACTTGGCCGTAGCCCTGGAGTCCTTAAAGCGCTCAAGCGCATGGTCTGCCTTGTCGCCGAAAAGGCCATCGAACGGCATGTCCATAAGAGTGTTCTGAACATCGGCCGAAAAGTTGGCGGACCTCAACCAGGCGTGGCGACGTATTGCCACCGTCGTTGCCATCACTCCGCCCAGTGAGTCGGTGGTATCCAGCCCACACCAGATAGAAAACCGTGCTGCATCTCAACCCTCCGCAAGGGCTTGGGTGAGTTTAGTCTGGATCTCCGCAGGACATTGTGGCAGCATGTCCGCGTCCCACAGAGAGTGGGTGTAGCGGTCCAAGAGGCACGCGGTGTTGACAGACCGCAGTCCCAAACTCAAGGAGGAGAATACTTTCTTACCGTATTGCTCGTACCTCTTGGATTGCCGATCGGGCGGGCCGTCGGGAATGCGTTCTGGGAGGTGGAGGCCTAAAGGACCAGGCTCTCGGGGGTGGGGTGGGTGGACAGGAAGCAAGGGTCGCCCGGACCCGGGCGGTGGCGTCTGGCCACGTTCCTATCTACGGGCTGATCCGTAGCGGGCTTGGACCAAGTGCCCAAAAGAACGTCTGACAAGGCCTCATTAAATGGCAGCAGAGGCTCAGCCGAGCTTGACTGCGATTTAAGGACTTCAGTGAGGAGGTTAGTCCTCACGGCCGCGACGGGGAGTTCCAGGCCCAAGGCCTTGGCTGCCCGCGTCAGCACCACACTGCAGGCAGCCCCCTCCTCCGTAGCCACGGTGGGAGGGGAGACAAAACCAGTGTCTGGCGAGGTATCCAGCCCACTGGCAGTCCCAAGCTCACCTGTCCAGTCCTGCTGAGACTGACACTCCTGTGTCAGAGGGTCCTCAGACCCCTCCCAAACCCCCTTCATCACCCATCTCCTGGTATGCAGGTTCAAAGGATGGGGCCGGTTCGTGGAAGTAAAAGTCTCCATACGACGTTGAGAGTGGCGCCTGCTCCGACGCCGAAACCGAATCGATTGCAGGATTGGGGACGGCGTCGCCCGGAGGCAGCGTCGGGGGAGACACCCTAGGGGCCGGCGCCGGTGAGGTCGAACGGCGACGACCCGGATCCGGAACCGGATGCAGTGAGGGCCTGCGGCGCGGGGACCGAAGTCGTCGGCGGCGCCGGGGCCGAAGCACCCAACGGCGTCGGAGCCGAAGCACACAACCCGCTAGGACCCCCAGCCGGGGCCGCTGGGCCCGAAGGCGCCACGGAACCAGGCGGAGGAGCGAGAGACCTCATGGCCATGAGGTAGCGCTCGATCTCCTCTGGCGTCGCGTCGTGCCCAGGGACCGGAAGGTATGGGGCAGGTTGCGACACCCGCGAGTCCGTCGGAGCCGCGTGGGTGGTGTCACCCGAACCCCCGGCTGCATCGCGCGAGCGTCGGGGTGGGTCGGAAGATCGATGACGCCTTTCGACCTCTCATGCCTCTTACCTGAGGATCTTCATCCCGAAGACCGACTCTCGAAACTACGAGGGCTCTGACCCCGCGACCGGTCCCTCGGCCTCCTGTGGGACCGGGACCTTGAACGGCGCGGGGCTGACTGCCGGAGCTCAAGCCGCTTGCGGGACCGCTCCCACCTAGCCTTAGACGTCAGGGCCCGGCAGTCGGAGCAGGTTCGGTCGTCGTGGTCGAGGCCTAGACACTGAAGACACCGGCGATGGGGGTCAGTAACCGACATCAGTCGGCTGCACTTGGAGCAGGGTTTGAACCCGGGCATCCCTACCGGCACCGTCAGAGTCAATCGACTCGAAAAACAGATCAAAAAGATCAAAGTTGTAGTAAAAAAATGCCTAAAAGGGTACTACTTCTCCGGATCTGCGCTTCGCTGGCGTGGAAAAAAGAAGAACTGACGTCAGCGCGCGAGGGCGGCGTCTAAGTATTCCGGCGAAGTCATCCCAGCGCATACGACGCCAACGACTGACGCGGAGCCGCAGACGACGCCTACCGACGCGCAGGGATACTGCTACGCAAAAGTTTCCGGATCCAGTCTGACGCCTGGGGATATTCTAACGTAAGGAATTTAATACTAACCTGTTTCTTTCAGATACCAATTATAGGGAGTCACGGGATGCCCATATAATAATATCAAATTCCATTAATCCATAGCTGCTGAGGTTTGAATCTCGTGGGAAGGAAAGGAAAGGTTGGTTTAATGGAGAATGCACAAAAGATAGGAACATGATGATCAAAATTTTAAACCAACACCCCAGGAACAACAAGGTAATCTGGGCAGTTATAGCGAATTACAATAGCACTATAAAATACAGGCAGAAATTCCTACAAGGGGAGGCTTGGGCACACCTGATACAGGCCGTCAAAACCAAAGATAACGTTCCATTTTCGAGTACCCTAAATGCCCCCTTGCTTACCAAGGGAGCTGACCCTGATCTGGAATGTGCGATTACTCATGTTAAATGGGCGGACCATTTTGGTTCGATATTCTCAAGGTATGATCCAGATGAGGGAGACCTCTGCACTTGGGCAGCCAACCAACCCGCTGGTATAACATTTGTTTTAGATGAGGTGGTTAGGACCATTAATAACAGCCCAAAGCGGAAGACCGCAGGAGCCAATGGGGTTCCCAATCGAGGTGTATAGAGCAGAGCCCAATTTATGGGCTCCTTTTTTAACCAAGGTCCTTAATGCAGCAGGGGCCCTTTACCTATCCCGTGCTTGGTCAACCTTAGGGGCATAACACAGGCCCCGCGGCCACCGCAGTGCGGGGGGCCCCCAGGTACTCATGCTCTGGAGGAGGCCCCCCATCCACTTCCGAAGTCTTCTCGCAAAGGTTGCAAGAAAAAACACGACAGCTGCTGCATGGCTGAAGCCTGTTGTACAGGATGGGATATCCCAGCGCAGTGAAACACACATAACAAACTTGCAAAATGAATTCATGTTGGCGAAGGAGGCCCGCGAAAAAACGCTCCTCCATGTCTCTTTGTGTCAGTGAGGAAGGAAACATCTGCAGAGCCCAGGGTGAGAGAGGGTAAAAAGAACACAGGGAAGGAGAAAGGCAAATGAGAAATAGTGGACACTTAGAAGTCACAAGTGAGAGGGGGAAGAGAGAGAGAAGTGCGAGAATTAGTGTGAGGTAACAAAGATCAGGTTACATACAGAGAGAGATGGAGAAGTGGGAGAGGTGAGAAAAAGGCAGATGGGAGAGGTAAGAAAAAGGCAGATGAGAGACGGGACAGGTGTGAGACAGAAATAGGCGAGAGACAGCTGCCAGAGAATTAGAGTAGAGAGGTGATAAATAAGCAGGCAGGAAAGAAATGAACAGGGTAGAGAGACTGAGAAGAGAAAGGTGTGTGACCAATAGAGAGGTGAAACACCATCGGGATCGATAGAGGGGAGGCCAGTTAAAAAGGTACAAAAGAGACTGCAGAAGAAAATAAATAGTTGAGAGAAAGAAAGACAGAGTGAGTGAGATGGAGGTTGGCAAAGAGACAGCAACGTTATAAAGGACAACTGAGGATAACAGTGTGGAGGAGACAAATGTGAGAGAGTTAGCAGACAAGTGAGAGACAGATATAGATAGAATGGGAGAGAAGTGATAGAGCCAGAACAGTTAGAAAGGAAGACAGTTGAGAAAGAGACAGGCAGTTTTTGGGAGGGAGATAAGTTAAACACAGAGGAGAGATATGGAAGGAGAGATTTGTGTGAGCGGTGATAAAGACAGAGGAATATGAGAAGTAGACAGCTTAAAGGACACACAGAGGGGGGAATGGAAGAATGAGAATGGCTGAGAGGGGAAGAAAGGTGAGCGAGATAGAGTGGGTGATTAAGAGAGAGAAGTGAAAAAAGGGCTGCAGAGTAGAAGAGACCGACATAGGGAGGAGACAGGCGTTTGAGAGAAGCGGAGAGGTGAAAGACAATTCAGAGAGGTAAAAAGGGTGGCAGATGAGAAAGATTATAAAGAGGCAGCCAAAGAAAGCGATTGCCTCGAAAGAGCATAATAAGTCACAAAAGATAGGGATGAGAAGGAGACATACAGATTAGAGAGAGAGGTAAGAAAGGGACACGCTAAAAGAGGTGATTAAGCTACATATAGGTGAGAGTGGGGCAGCAGAGAGAGGGTAAGAGGGGAGAAGTGATGGTGGACATGATCAAGAGACAGGTGACAGGCAGTGGGGAGAAAGAGTAGGGTAAAATAAGAGACAGATACAGATGAGAAAGAACTGAGAAAGAGGCAGAAAGAGGGTGGAGATAAGAGAGAGCATGGTGATACAGAGACAGGTTAGAAAGAGAGCAGAGGGGGTGGGTTGAGATAGCAAGTTGATAATGGGACCAGCATGATATGAAGAGACAGGTATGGAGAAGAGGTAGAAAAGAGGTAATTAAATGATAATTATGTGAGTGAGATAGCTGAGCGAGAGTGGGGAGAAGGGCTGCCTGTGAGGGAGCGGGCCTTATTTAAATTAGGCTGCCTCACCTTCCAGGCCAGGATGGGCACTGCCCCTGAGTTCATATGCTCAGCCATCAAACCTTACCTGCCGGGCAGAGAACTCTGCTCTACCCACATGGCACTCCTGGCCACACCCCGCTTTAAGAAAAAGAAAGCAGGCGGGGCGAAATTCGCGGCCCTTGCACCTGTCTTCTGGAACTCCCTCCCTATGACACTTAGATCCTCAACCTCCTATTTGGAGTTCCGGAAGAACCTGAAAACCTTCCCTTTTTCCAGAGAATTTGCCGCCTAGCCTGTCTTTTTTGTTGCTGCTGCTGGTCGTAGTCCTCAAAGCGCCATGAAACCGCTGGGTATAAGCGCGCTCAATAAATGTTTTTAAATTCAAATTCAAGGGTGAAAGAAGTAATAAAGAGACATATATGCAATTAATTCAGAAAAGGGGGTGGTGATGGACAGAGTATCTGAACTAAGCAGAATACTCCTACCCAGTCAACAGATCAGGGCTTGATCCATCACCGTTTTTTAGCTCACTGCACCATCCCAGCTCAGAACCTGGCTACATGCAAATTAGTCTGTCCCTGGCCCAGTGCATCATGGGAACAGGGCAGACCAAACTACCAAGCCAATTCTTTAACTGGAAAGGAAACAAGCTTCCGGGGACCGGTTTCTGGCATTACAGCCGTCTTCGGCCCGGCTTGCTTGAATCCTGATGGTGCAGTGAGCAAGGGACTCACATATGAGCATACCCTTCCACGCTTGTGGTGGACAAAACGATTCAGAAAAGGGGGTGGTGATGGACAGAGTATCTGAACTCAGCAGAATACTCCTACCCAGTCCACAGATCAGGGCTTGATCCATCACAGTTTTTTTTAGCTCACTGCACCATCCCAGCTCAGAACCTGGCTACATGCAAATTAGTCTGTCCTTGGCCCAGTGCATCATGGGAACAGGGCAGACCAAGCCAATTCTTTAACTGGAAAGGAAACAAGCTTCCGGGGACCGGTTTCTGGCATTACAGCCGTCTTCGGCCCGGCTTGCTTGAATCCTGATGGTGCAGTGAGCAAGGGACTCACATCTGAGCATACCCTTCCACGCTTGTGGTGGAAAAAACGATTCAGAAAAGGGGGTGGTGATGGACAGAGTATCTGAACTAAGCAGAATACTCCTACCCAGTCAACAGATCAGGGCTTGATCCATCACCGGTTTTTAGCTCACTGCACCATTCCAGCTCAGAACCTGGCTACATGCAAATTAGTCTGTTCCTGGCCCAGTGCATCATGGGAACAGGGCAGACCAAACTACCAAGCCAATTCTTTAACTGGAAAGGAAACAAGCTTCCGGGGACCGGTTTCTGGCATTACAGCTGTCTTCGGCCCGGCTTGCTTGAATCCTGATGGTGCAGTGAGCAAGGGACTCGCATCTGAGCATACCCTTCCACGCTTGTGGTGGACAAAACGATTCAGAAAAGGGGGTGGTGATGGACAGAGTATCTGAATTAAGCAGAACACCCGTACCCAGTCAACAGATCAGGGCTTGATCCATCACCGTTTTTTAGCTCACTGCACCATCCCAGCTCAGAACCTGGCTATATGCAAATTAGTCTGTCCCTGGCCCAGTGCATCATAATAAAATAAAATAATAACCCTCATAAATGCAGCCCTTTTCATTGAGCCCAAGAATGGACGAAGATTTCTGGCCAGTCTGGACGAAACCTTTCACTTATGTCCTAATTATGGGAACTAAAGAGTGTTGATGGTCAGTATAGACTCTCAGGTTCTTAACAGTAGAGCTGGTTCATGATGCTGCTGTAAGGAACTCTGGCCAAGAAAACAGAGATTACGTTTGATTAGCCACTCCATTTTGTGATATTTCATTTTTTCCAAACCTGAAAGCTAATTCACTTGCTCTTATCCCCACAAGAAGCTTTTATTTGGTTTCTCTCTATTGTCAGACATGAGGGGATAGAATACAACAACCATCACTCTAAAATGGTGCATGCCTCCTAATTTAAAAGAAGAAGCAGCACCAAGCCTGAGGATGATGGCAGTCTAATTTCTGCCTTTCAAGATTGCGTCTTTGAACTTGCCACTACGAAAGGTTCTGGAGTGAAATTGTAATCAGCAGTAGTTTTAACCGGCTGTAGACTAGACAGAGATGACAAAGAAACCAGAAGCCTGGAAGGACGCACTGCTAGTTGAAATTCTGATCTGAAAATGCCTGGTAATAAAAGTATCTGTCTGACCCAGGCTAAATATAGTAGGCAAGTATAAAAGTTGCACAGTGGCACTGAAAAGGCAAAGTGGATCATTGGGAACTGAACGACAGTAGGAAATCTGGAAGAGGGAGAGAGTACATGCATGATAAAGGGTAGGCGAGGAGAAGAATGTGGAGCAGTTGTGAGCAGGAGGACAATTGAGGATTCTTAGATGAGCTGGAGAGGTTCTCTACTGCAACCAAACGCTGTGGCACACTGACAGTTGGAGCTAAACTTCTTTTTAGGTGTACTGATACTTGAGCATGTTCAAGTGATCAGAGTTTTCTTAAAGGCATTTCCTGTATTCCGTTTACTAACAAGAAGGCATGTGCAAAACAAGAGCTAATTCTGTGCTTGCTGATGAAGGCTGCTGGATGAAGGCAATGATTCTGTGATTAAATGTTGCCACCGATAGGCCACAATCCCTGTGAGCCGGTAAGAATGTGGGAACAGTGTCTGGCAACTACCTTTCCTCCAGATAAACCCTTTTTGGGTATCATCTATTTAGTGCTGCAAGTCCGGTCCAATTGGAAGTACAGCCATATATCCTTTAAAAAACAATGGATAAACTGGATAAACTTGAGAAACCTGTGGCAGCTCAAGAACAAAGCTCCCTCGCCATGGAATAATTATCTTAATCACAAAACCCGGTTTAAACCGGATTACAGCCAAGCTTTGTACCTCAAATTTGTAGGGGACAGTTTTCCCTTTTGAGAAGAGCAGATGGATCTATTGTAGCATAGGACACAGACATATTCAATAGAAAAAATTACTGTCTCTGTATCATGTCCCAGTTGAAACCCTAATTAACATTTACTGAGTAAGTAAAACTTACAAACATGCTGTTTGACCATTTCGTGTACCACTCTCTCCGACACTTGGTCAATACCGGCAAATAAGAACTTGGTCTGAAATTAGCAGTTATCCTTGGGGAGACTTCCTTTTTTAAGATGGAGAGTCACAACAGCTGTTTTACTTTATTGTGAGAACAACAATGAGGTTTCCCTTTTCATGTCCTTTAAAAAAGCCTTAAGTCTCTAGGGGGTTCCAGCCTAGAATGGAGGGTGAGCCATATATTGTATATAAGGTTGCATAGAGATTGACAAATTTACAATTATTACAAATATTCTCTATTTCTATAGTACTTTAAAAACAATACATCAAATCAGACTGATGAGAATGTACACACCAACGGGAGGTTTTTCTTCAAAGATTTATTTTCTGTTCATACCATATTAAGTTTAAAAATTATCACATTTATTCACACAATACAATGAAAAAATGTTCTTGGTACATTTAAAATATAGCAAAAATGACACATTTTAGCAGCTTATCACAACCTCAGGGATCTCTCCTGATCATGCTTCTGTTAGGGACAAATTTCCCATCTCTAAACATATTCCTATTAGGACATCCTCTTATTGCACTTAACATCTCCTTACCAAGTACAAACAGACCCATGCAAGCCCAGATCTTAAGCTCTAAGAAGGGAGTAATTTCACCTGAGACTTTATGATTTTACACAAACATTGGGCAATAGCTACATCCTGGAATCTGATGCCATAAATCAAATCTAGACCAATTTCTCTCATTTGAATCACATATTTTTTAAATACAGGTTGGAGAACCTTTTTCCTTTCCTCTATGAAGGTTACACAATCCATCAGTAGGTGGTTCACTGAATATTCCCTACCTCGCTTACAGTGGCACTGACCATTATTCTTAGCAACTTCTGTTTTTAATCCCTCGATACGCCATTCAGGGTCAGTTCCCACCCTCCAACGCCAGACTTCATTACGCAAGCGATTGTCCACTTGAGCAATCACTCAATTTGACCCTATTAATGGGAAAGTCTACCCAAGCAATGGACGGATCACTGTATATCTGTTTTATTGATCTTATTAGTGCCTTCGATTTAGCTGATCACAGGAAACTCTAGAAATGTTTAGACACAAAGGGGGCCCGCAAGGAGATTATTTCATTCTTAGCCCATTTGTATAATCATCTAGAGGCAACAAGGTGTGTACTGGGGCCTTCCTTTTCTTTTTATACATTAGCGATGTGGAAGAAATGCTCCAAGCGGTGGGTGCAGTTACACCCAGGATTGGTAGGCGGCAGGACCAGATACTCTTGTATGCTGATGATGCAGCAGTTTTAGCCAGTTCCCCAACAAGTGTGAAGCTTTTAATAAATTATTTTACAGATTTTATGGGAAAAAGGAGTAAGAAAATAAACACTGATTAAACCCATACAATGAGTTGTGGTCGAGCAGGAGATAAACATCACACCTTTTTTTTATTAAAGGGAGCAAGTTACAAGATACCAATAATTTCAGCAACCTGGGTATCCAGTTTTCATCTAAACTGGACGTAAGGAGATCTGTGTTTCCAACACGATCAGGATTAACAACGGGGTGATGCAGTTTGCTTCTAAGTTACGCAATAAACCTATTGCCCAGATGCTCACCCTTTGTAAAGCTAAAACAATGTAAACTGCAGAGTATGGCACAGGGCTCTGGGCTACAGGTGAAAAGAGCGTTTTACAAACAACAGAGAATGCCTTTTTAGGAGACTCCTGTCAGTACACTGCTCTACCCCGGCATCCATTGTGTATTTGAAACGAAACCCCTACTATTGTAGCAATCAGTTTGGTATAAACAAGAAACTTTGTTCTCAAAGTTAATTCTTAAGGAACTTATGGGCCTAGATATGATGCATAGAATACATTGGCTACAGAATATAAAACAGGCTCTGTTGGGTTTGGACCAGGTGGTGTTAGGTTTGGACCAGATGGAAAGGAATCTGTGGTCTCACCCAGAGGTTGTCTTAAGGTATGAAAAAAATTAAGAGATCATGTGCTGGAGTGAGACATACATTGATTAAAGCGAGCCACAGTTTCCTACAGATTGCTTGAGATGGATACTACAATCTGGGTATCGTCCGCGTAGGACACCAGTAAGAAGCCAAACTGCCTGATAACATCAGCTAAGGGGGTGACATAGATTGAACAGAGTAGGGCTCAGTGAGGAACCCTGCGGCACCCCACATAGAAGTATGAACTGTCCTGAACGGAATTCGCTGATATGTATATGAACAAATTGCAACCTGTTGTTTAGGTAAGATTTGTAGGAAGGTGGCTACCTGACTATGGTTACCCCAGATTTTTTGCCTTGTGTTTAGCTGGTTTTCAACCTAGTTGACCTGGTCCCCTGCTAATCAGGGCCCCAGGCTATTTGCTCTCTCTGTAAAATGGATTCCATGTACCCTAGGTGCATAACTAGATTGGCTTGAGTCACCTTATCAGCCCCTGTACAGAGCACTATAGGTGCCCAGGGCATAGGTGCATCCAAGGCCTACCAGGGGATGCAGCATAACTTTTGCCACCCCTGGCTGGCTATCTAAAATTGACACAACTGGCTGATCACTCAGCTGGGGCAAGGTGGTGTAATCACCCCTTGCTTAGATATAGTATGCCTATATCTTAACCTAACTGGACACATATATACCTATCAGTCACTCCTATGGCAGGCCTTAACAATCCTGGAGGCAGAGTGCTTGGTTTTATGTGAGATGGTGCTCTAGCATGAGCTGAGCCTGTCTGCAGCTGTCGGGACCAATTCCCTAAGCTGTTCCGGGATAATGCCATACCATATACTCTTAAGTGCATTATAATCCTTGCGGTTATATGTTAACTTTGGTTTGGCTTTATCAAAACATGTTGTGTAAGGTGTCATACGATTTGGAATACTACCCCCTCGCCAGTCCTGGCGACGGGGGTAGCATTCCACCCCTCTAGAGGGAGACGACATGTTACTTTGCTAAAACGCGGTTGATTTTAAAAGAGCCTCAGATCCACAAAATGGATGCTTCTGCCACAGACACGAGTCTGACCTCCTGCAGCTGACCGAAACTCAGCCAAGGAGGCCTGGACAAAGGGTTTCCTGTCACAGGGAGGTGTTACACCACCCCAGACAGGAGATAGTGGATTGTAGCAGGGAGGTTTGAAAGAAACCAGACACTGCCTGGGGAGCACAAGGCTTCCCCTTGCATAATCCGGCCAAACCGGTTCTGGGGCAGACCAGCCCCAGTCCCAGCGCGGCCTGGATCAAAGGAAAGGGGTGTATCCACCCCCTTCCTGGGTCCCACCCATAGGAGGGAACCTAGCAGGTAATCCAGCCCCCTAGATTGGAATAAGAATGGGAGCAGTGCCAACGCACTCAGATTATCCTGATGAAACATTTGAAACGAAACTCGGAACCCTTCGACATCCTACTCAACGTAGAAGACTGAAGAATCTCCCTTGTGGTCAAGGAGTGACCACCCTGTGCAAACAGGCACCATCCAGCACCTCGACGTCTGCTTTGTTGCAGTTCCCGCCGGAACTCGAACGACAGATCGACGAGATCAAGCTTGCCTGCCTTCTTACAGCCCGATCCAACGTCCCTGCAGAGCTGAGACCCGTGGAGGTGACCGGAAGCGTGGGGCACGCCATCTTGAAAAGACCACGAGACGCTGACCGTGCAGCCCACGAGTGACCCTCGAAGCTGTACACCGGGGTCTGAGAAGCCCCAACCCTGAGCCACTCTTGCACCAAAGCTCACCCCTCTACACTTGACGAGTGCTGCGTGGGGCCCTTCTGCTTTCTTTGGCTCGACGCGTTGGCCCGGTCACTTGCCAGCTGGCTTGTGACCCTGTGCTGGCAAAAACCTAAATACGACTTGTGATTCTGGTTGCTCCAGACTTGCACCAGCTCCTCTGAAAAGGAGCACCCACTCTGACTCTCCTAGTCCGAGTGAGAAGCAATCTTCCAGTCCTACATGGATTGCTCTTGCCAAGTGTTGTTTGCTCCAATCTTGAAGCCTACAGCACCGACGGTGAGAGCCTGCGTGGGACAGCTCGTGACACGCTCCTGGACGTCGCAGATGCCCCAGAGCCCACGTGGCAGCGGAGAGAAGCTCCTCGACAACCACCTGATTGCGCCCGACATTGCCTGGTTCCGTCCTGGTTCCACTCTGGTCACTGCTGAGTGACCCAGACTCTGTCCCCTCTGCTTTCAGGTACTTTTCTACTCTGATCCACCCTTGGATCACACCGGACACTTCTCCTTCACATCGCCTGCAGCATCTTCAGCTTCAAGCACCAAGAACCTGCGTGACGAAACCCGACGCCACTTCGACCCTATGCACCCACTTTCTGTGGGTGAGGTAACATTGCAACGCCGGTGTTTCCACACTGGTACACACCTCTAGGGTCTGTGTCTAAAGTTTTGTCCATCTAGGTTCAGCGGAAGTATCCTAAAACTATCTGTGTAACTTTTACGCACCATTGACTTAACATTGGTGCATGCGTGTGCTTTAAGCGCTGCACCCGAATCCCGCGGGCTTTTCCCGACTTCAGCATTGCTTGTCCCAACTGCTCCCAGCGATTCCCTAGGCCCTAGGCCTAACCACTGTTCGATTGGTATCTCTTATACCACTTTTTTAATATATGGTTTGAGAGGCCACCCGCCTCATCCATAATTGTGCAACTTTGTATGTTATACTGTGCTTTTGATTTAATGCTTGTGCCCCTTTGCTCATAAAGAGTACTGGGGATTATTTTAGAAATAAATACATATATTTTTATAATATATACTTGTGTGGTGTCCTTTCATTTGATATTACAGGACTGTGATTGGTAAAACAGCTCGCTTAACACGACCTCTTGAGTTAAGCCTTTAAGGCTGCTTAGTCTTTGCTACCATTAAGATAGCTTGTCTAATAAGGTTGACTTACAACCAGACACCATAAGGGTTGTTTGGACTGATACAAGGTGGTCCCAGAATTGGAAACATCATATATCAGGCCAACTTCTCACAAGATTTGACCAGACTTAGCACTGAGTTGTTAACTCCCACCTTTTGGAGCCTTTTGATGAGAATGTCATGGTTCACGGTGTCAAAGGCCGCCGAAAGATCCAATAGGATCAAGGTGGCCTTTGCACCGGAATCCAGCATGGAGCGTAGCTCCTCTGCTGCCATGACCAGGGCAGTCTCTGTGCCGTGCCCTTACCAGAAAACAGATTGCGAGGAATCCAGCAGATCTTCTGAGGCTTTGAAGGCAGTGAGTTGGGAGTTTATGATCTTCTCCAAGACCTTAGCTGGAAAAGGGATCCTCGCTATTGGTCTATAATTGCTGTGGACACTGGGATCCGATTAGATTTTTTTAATAGGGGGAGGATAGAAACCTTTTTCCATGCATCTGGGAAAACACCAGACCTGAGAATCTCGTTGAAAATTAGGTTGAGTTGCTCGCTGATGTCATCAGATACCACTTGGAATACTTGAGGAGGGCATGGGTCTGATGGTGCCCCAGATTTAACTGATTTGACTAGAAGTGAGATCTGTTCTGCGTTGGGTGACAACAAAGGAATCCAGACCGTAACCAGGACGTAGGGGAAATGTGGTGGGGTGATTCACTTGAGGATAAATACCATTTTCTGTAAGGGAGTCAAAGATAGACAACACCTTGTCCCTTAGAGCTTTCTTAGATTATTTAGGAAACCTGTAAACTTAATAGGGGTTATTGTACAAATTATTTCAATTCAATGCTCTGTTTTATTGGTGATACCATTAGGGCTTCATCGTTAAATGTACACAGTGTCAAAAGAACTTCATTTTAACAATATGCCTATCACTTGATTTGGTGTATCTAAGCACAACGTTTGGATAATATTCTATTGTATTAATGTTTTATTTTAACTGTTTTGGCACTGTGTGAATTTTGGGTTTAGGTGACTTATGTTTTTCACAACACTATAATCATTTATAGTAATATTTTGTGCTTTAATGGCTACACAAACATATGTGCAGAATAAAGCTTTTCTGACTGACTCAATCACCTTAACATCTCTTTATTTTTGTTCAAAGTCCCTTTCAAACTCACCTTGCTCACACCAACCAGCTCATTGTTGTTCTCCTCCTTGATTGCATTTATCCCACACCTAACCATCAATTGTCATTTCTTTTATGCAAACAGCAGTATGTTCCATGCTTTCAATAACGCAAAGTGCATCTTTAAAATCGGTTTATGTTTAAATTTGTTTCTATTGTTGCACCCAATAAGCATTCAATACATGGTACGCATTCTGGAAGCGTGGCTTCAACGTTAAGCCACGGCCAGTTCATCAGCAACTTTTAACGAAACTCCACCCAACCCCCAACTAGAAAATCCCCTACTTCCCAGGTGCCCAGCCAAAGTTGTCTCAACCCCGGTGTTACCATGCCAAACTCCCTTAAAGGTGACCCCTAGAGGAGTTACTCTGTTGGCTCAGTTAGGGGTAGTAAGTCTAAGTATCTAGGACAAGTCGATTGCATGAATTCCTGAGAGAGCAGTGCAATGAACGGCTGTCAAGTCTCTCTGAATGTATCCCCCTGCTGCCGGAGTGTCATCGAGAGCCTCTCCATTCCCAATAATTGCCGGAAGAAGTGTAACCAATTCTGCCGCGACAGTACCCTCTGTGTACCCCATAGAGCTAAGATCGATTGATGGGCTGTGCCTAGTACCTAAGCTATGTGTCTGCCCGTTTGGATTTAAGTGGATATGTCAGAGGGTTGGTGAGGCCCAGAGGCCCAGCACTACATAAGAGGAAAATCTGGGGAGTTGGGTGTTAAAATGTGTGTCAATGTCAGACAGAATCTCTTCGCAGAACGGAGTTAGTTTAGAACATTCCCACAGTATGTTTAAGATCTCCCCCAGGGAGTCGCAGTCCCTCCAGCATCTATCCCCATGCTCTGGATTTCCTTTTTGAAAGCAGATCGGGGTTATGTACCAATATGTAGTGCTTTTTGTCGCAGTTTCAACGCCGGATGCATTGAAGGCTGTATGATGCGTTCGGTAGTGAATATCCCGCCATTCTTCTGGAGAAAGTTGCTGCCCCAGCTCCCATTCCCACCAATGTTGAGCAGGGGACTTGTCCGGCTACCCCTCCCCAACAGCACGCACAATTTGGAGATGAGGACGCCTATCAGAGTCCTTCCTAAGAAGCCATCTCTCACATTTAGTCAGGTGAAGCTGCGCAGCCTCCCTTACCAAAGGCTGCAACAGCCAATGTCATATCTGAGTGTAACCAAATCGGTCTCCTTCAGATATTGTGTACTCAGTCCTCAAAAGCTCGAATGGGATTGGTCCCTGTTCATCAAAAAAAATGGTTGTTCGACCTGCATCTGGACTTCCAACATGCGCCAAATGAGGCGCTATCCAGCAAACGCGGTGAAATCCTGGTTTTCTTCCACTGGGGTAAGGGGTGAGGAGAACGACGAGAGGCCTCTGCAGGTCGCCACTGAAACTCAGACCCTCAGGGTAGGAGCAGTGATCGAAGATGGGTAGAGGTTTGCAGGGCGGTAGGGTGGGGCCAAGAAGGGAATCTTCCATAAGGCCGTCCCCGCTAGCGCCCTATCCATGAACAACCACCCCTTTTCAGATTCAGGACGTGGCCACTTAACTAAGTACCTAAGCTGCGAGACCTGAAAATTACATAAGAGACATGGGATTCCCAAACCGCCCTCTGCTGGTGGCCGCCAGCCACATTTGTGTCTCATCCGTGATCGCTGAACAGCCCACTAAAAACTTTGAAAAGTGATCTGTAGCATCCACAGAGGATGCCATAAGGGTAGCGGGGGGAATATGAACAAGATTCTAGGGAGGACTGTCATCTTCAGTGCCGCCATCTGCCCAATCCGGGAGAGAGTATAATTGATACTGTGCTAGGGCTGACCTCACCCTCCCAACCAGATCCCGCTAGTTGAGTCACCACATCATGAATTGCCTGAGCTAGTTGTCTACTCAGGTATGTGACAGAACCCAGCGCCCATTGAATCGAGTAAGTTTGAGTTAAATACTCATTTGTATCGGGCCACCATGCAGCACTGGACCTGTGATTTAGCTAGATTGAAATGAAAACCTGAGACTGTTCCAAAAATCTGCACCTGCTTCAAGAAACCAGGTAGAGCTTCCCTTGGATTCTCTATGGAAACTATGACGTCATCAGCATATAGTGTAATCAAAAGTTCTTCTCCCCTAAAACGCACCCCTGTATCCCTCTGGTCCCAGGGCACGGAGGATGGAGCCAACACAAGTTGCTAATAGGACCTCACAGATGTATGTCATCCCAAACAGGAGCACTCCACCCGCCATTATGTGCCTCACCTCCATAACCCCAATCCCCTCTTACTTCCTACCCACAGAGAGAGAGTCCGACCGCCAGTCCCCCGATGAAGCATGAACATCTACTGAAAGAGGTAACAGATTTACTATGTTAATATGCCAATGCAGCTATTCACTCGCCCCAAGGGCTCTTAATGCCCATCGGCGCAGGCACGCCACTCTCCATCGCACTTGTTTGTCGTAATGACTATTACAAAGTCTTGATGTGTTATTTTACCCCTCCCAATGACATTCAGAGATTGCACTGTTATGAATAGTTAACTGCTAGCATCAGGATTGACAAAATGAGATCACAATAGATCTATAAATGTTGTTTTGCTTAGGTACGTTTTGTCTTTCCAGTCTTTTTTCTATTCTAAGACACAATTTCCTATGAAACTCACAAGTGTGTGAACTGACGCACCTAAGAAGAAGGATAAGTGCACTACTTACCCTTGCACATTACCACACAATAGTGTGCAACCACTTGGCCCTGATAAAAGCCAGCTGACCTGATTGGGTACCCATGGGCTGAAACATTTCGACCAGCCACGATTCTCAGTAGGTGCCGTAGAACAGTGGCTCTTCTATTTCTGCACCGCTCTCTTAATTATATCTTTACCCCATCCTCAACATAATAAAATCGAGATTGATAGATGGAGGTGATTTTAACCACACTCCATTTCCACCCTCACTTTTTCTGATCACTACTGTAATATACCAGTTGGTCTCCCACCAGGTGGAGGAAAGCATAACGACGACCCGATGATGATGCTTTTCACGTAACCTACCAGGCGAAGAATCAAGATATACTGCACCTTGGTTAATTTGTGAATGAGGGTTTTAAAGACGACTAGAACCCCACACCCTGGTTACACAAAGGACAAGTGATTCATTCTCCCTTGATTATACATCTAATGTACGGAAGCCGAATGGATATCAGCTTCAACCCCACTTAATCAAAAGTTGTCTGAGCATTGGCTGTTGGGGATGAATCTCGCCTGATCAGGGTTGCCCAATCCCAGTATCAGGGGCGCGAGGCAGGCCGCCAAGACTCCTGTGAACAGCTTTGCATCAACATTTAAAAGTGAAATGGGTCGATACGACCCACACTGTTGCCTTTCCTTGCCAGGTTTCGCCAGGACCACCACTGAGGCCTCCATCATTGAGGGAGGGGGTGAGCGTTGCTGAATCCACTATCGAATTGAAAACCCTGGTGAGAAGAGTTGCCACTGAGGCGAAGAAGATTTTATAAAAAGTTGTTGAAGAGCCATCTGAGCCGGGCGACTTACGAGACTTCAACCTAGAGATTACTGAGATAACCTCTTTAATCCAAATTGGTTTATCTAGGTTTGCTGCTTGGTCTACTGTCAGGCGTGTTACCTTTGCTCCCTTCAGATACCTCAAGATGTCCCGGGGGCGGGGTAATAAAGGTCTCTGTAGAAGGACCTGAATCTAGCCGCAACTGCCTCATCTCCCTCAACCAGCGCACTTTCCGTCAGCAGCATGGCATCGACTGTATTGGCCTAGCGCTGTCCTTTGAGTTTATTCACCAGCATCCTGCCAAATTTATTTCCCCCACATAAAAGGAGTGTTTGAGGCATAGGATGGAGTACTCGGCACTGTTTAGATCGAGCCCTGCAAGTTCCTTCACCTGTTGTAGCTTGGCGCACTTATCCCGCCTGGCTTTACTGACCGCCACTGAGATGGCGATGAATACTTCCCTCAAAACCGCTTTCATGGCATCCCAAACCATGGCAATAGGCGCGTCAGTGGTGTAGTTGAACGCCAGGTAGTCTTTGATCGCCCTCCTAATTTGCTTAACCATCTCCGGTCTACAGAGTGGGGTCTCTCACAACCGCAAAGTGCGTGGTGTCTGCCTTGCAGTGGGAGGGTAAGGTCCAACAGAACCGCAGAATGATCGGATAGGAAACGGGGCTCTATCTCCGCACAGAGCATCGCTGTTTGTACCTCGCGAGATCCTAGGAAATCATCAAGCCTTGCATAAGATTTATGTGCATGGGAATAGAAGGTGTAATCATGTGTCTGTGGATGTGCTGCCTGCCATAGAGCTGCAGTCCTATCTCCTGCAACCAAAGGGTCCCCCCTGAACTGATAGCACCCACCGACCCCTTCCTTTGGGTCTAACGATCCAGTTCATTATTGAATACCAGATTCAAGTCTTTCCCCAAGACCACCCATCGATCCTGCGTAGATATCATGTACACCACTGCCCCATGTAAGAACTGTTCCTGACACTAATTAGGGGCATAAATGGGCCCCAATACAATAGAGTGAGGACCAAAGTGGATGCAATAACCCAAAAGGCGGCCTCTTATTTCTGCTATCTTCTATCCCACCCTCTCACGAAAGGAGCGTGAGAACAACAGCGCCACTCAGGCCGCCTTACGTGGCAATGAGGAAAAGTACTGTTGGGGGAACGCCCTGGATTTAAGCCTATACCAGTCTCTGGATTGTATGTACGTCTACTGTAGGAGACAGACATCTGCTTGTGGGTGTTCCAAATATGAAAGGCCCTCTTCTAGACAGAATTATTCAGGCCCTTAACATTGAGGGTCAAGACCCTCAAGCCTTTCACAAACTATGCAATTGAGCCCTACTGTCCCCTTCCGGACCTGCTTTCGGGTCCCCTTCCCCTTCCACTCCCTCCCGCCCACTGTAATGCACCAAGTGAACCGTGTGTAGAGATGTGCAAAACAACTGTGGCTTTGTGGGAGGCACCCAATAACCCAACCAACAAAAACTGTAAACAGCCAAAGCCCCTGGATCAGGGAAGGAAAGGAGAGATCCATTCCCCAGCCAGTGGTATAGTCTCTGTAAGGGATTGTGGCCAAGTACTCTGCGGTTCCCCCAACACCCCCAAAATCAGTCTGCATTGGCTCATGGGTGATTGTCAGTTGCTAAATCTTCTGTGAGCTTCACCAGCAGGGCCTTCCTCTCCAAAACTATAGCCGCTTGGTCTGCCCCAACACACCCCTGCCCGAGGCACAGTTGCCATCTCCATCGACCCTCTGGTTTATGGACTCCCTTTTGCCCCACCATTCTCTCCTCCTCCTGCACCTTGATCTACAGCAACTCACACACTGCGGTCAGGGAGCGAAATTGATAAGAGCTTGTCCTGCCAGCGAAAGATCAGTTGAAAGGGGTGCCCCAAGGAATAGGACACCTTGTCCTGTAGGAAGGCCATAACAGTGCAAAACTCCCACCTCTTCTGGTGGGTAGAGGCCACGAGGTCTTGATATAGATGCAGGGTCTGACCCCCAAACGTAATAGACAGTGACATCCGGCCAACATAAGAATCAGTTCCTTCAGGCAGAATGTCCAGAGAGCGGGCCGAGCCAAGGCCCCACCAGCCCAACCTGTGGGTCCAATCTAATCAGATCTCTGACAACGGCGTGTCTCCAAGGATCTGAGCGCACAGAACTGCCACATAGGGTTCTTCGTCGTCTCCCTCCGTAAACAGAAAATTCCGTCTAGCGGTAGAGATGCAGATACATGTGTATATGGCAATATAGGTTTTTACAGACAGCAGCAATTAGTAGACGGCAACAGGAAGAGGCATAGCTAACACTCCGAAGCATTATCGAACGTTAACGTTAATGACCTGGAATGTTCGCGGACTTACTAAACCACAGAAAATACGTAAAGTCCTTGCTTACCTAGACAGACGTAAAGTAGATATCACCTGTAAACAGGAAACATATCTGTCTGATATCAGGGAGCATAAGATAGGTGCTAGATAGCCTACATACAAGCTGGCCTCCTCCTATTCCTCTTACGCGAGAGGAGCACAATCATTAAGTCTATCAAAGACGACTAGGGTCGGTATGTAATAGTACAGGGAAACTTCGGGGGAACTGTTCTCACAATTGTCACTGTATATGGCCCCAATACTGATGACCCGATTTGTTTATACACAGATTTGGACAACTACGTGAGCTACAACCCGCAACCATTATATGGGGTGGGGATTTTAATACATGCTTAGGCCCTGCGCTAGATAGATAGACTGGTAACAATAGATACAGTAAATAATCAGCTAAGGCCCTCAGTGAAGGAATGGAGGAATGGGACATGGTCGATATATGGAGACTAAGACACCCAGGCCGCAAGGAAGGAACTTGTCTGTCACTAACACACCATACACGGTCCAGATTTTACTACTGGCTTTTAACACAGGACGTGTGCATGTGGACCACTGCAGTTATACAAAACATTGTCAGATCATGCCCCGGTACGCCTTACATTAGCTATCCCCACACAACCTCCAAGACAATTTACATGGAGACTACAACAAAATGCTCTTCTGGACCAGGTATTCCGTAGTGAATTGCATTAGGCGATTGTGGACTACTTTTGATCATAATTCTGGTTCGGTAAGCAGCGCAAAAGTACTATGGGAGGCCTTTAAGGTCACCATCAGGGGGCACTGCAATAGCAAACATGCATGCATACTACATAATATTCAAAAACAGCTAAGGATGACGGAAGCAGACGTTAAAAGACTTGATGATGAATACATTACAACTCAAAATAATTCCACACTGGTTGAAATCAGATGACAAATTGATAAATATCACGAGTTTGCGGACGACCAGATAAAATATGTCTCGCGTAAATACACAGCCAGACGCTATATTTATTTATTTATTTATTTTATTTTAGCAGTTTTATAACGCGCTCTATTACTACCAGAGCATCCTGGCGCGAGAAAGAAAAACAAGCAAGTGGCCATCAGAAACAGAAGAGAGAAACTAATAGGCAATTCTAAAAAGATACGTTTTTAATGCTTTCTTAAAAGAGACGAAATTTTCAATTGATCTCAAAGGAAGGGGTAAAGTGTTCCATGTCCGAGCTGCGACAGCTGCAAGCGAGTAGCCTCCCAGGCGTACTCGCTGAAAGCGGGGCACCCTCAAGAAATTACAATCCGATGAGTGCAACATCCGAGTGGGTACATAGCGGCTAAATCTTTTTCTCAGATAAGAAGGCCCCATGTCATTGACTGCTTTGAAGGCTAAGGTAAGGATTTTAAAAGTTATCCGTTGCGCGATTGGCAACCAATGAAGTTCCTTCAAATGTGCTCGCACGCTTTCTCTACTTGGAATTTTGCCCAGCAAACGTGCCGTCGCATTTTGGATAATCTGCAGTCGGGCCACTAGGAAGGCTGGAGTACCGCTAAAAAGAGAGTTGGCGTAGTCGAGCCGGGATAAAATTAAAGCTCTCGCAACCGACTCTCTTGCAGAAGATGGCAAATAAGGAAAGAGCTTTCTCATGGCTTTCAGAGATCCGAAGCACACCCCTGTGAGTTTTTTTATGTGTGCCTCGAATCTCAGATCCTCTCCAAACCAGACTCCCAAATTCTTTGCCGAGATAGTAACTGAGCCTGGCTGGGGAAAATCCGGCGGCCACAGGAGTTCTCTAAAATTGGGCGGGAATTGACCATACAGCAAAATTTCAGTCTTGTCTTCGTTGCACTTTAGCTGTGCCACTGCTAAGAAACAAGTTACTTACCTGTAACTTTAGTTCTCCAGTATTGGTAACTTTCATAGATTCCCATTGCTTGTATCATTCCCCGTCGTCGGAATGGGAGCCTCGGTAATAATATATATATATATATATATATATATATATATATATATATATATATATATATATATATATATATATATATATATATATATATATATATATATATATATATATATATATATATATATATATATATATATATATATATATATATATATATATATATATATATATATATATATATATATATATATATATATATATATATATATAGGTAAATACACCCTAATAGGTGTAAAAAGTAAAAAATTAGGCCTAGGCCTCATTATATTTTGTAGCCTATTGGTGTCATTATGTAAAAAGACCCAAAAGTCACCTTAGCAACCAATCAGATCAGCCTCACCCTGTGGAACCTTCCTGAGAAAGCTCAGAGCCTCAGATTTTCGTAGCCGTTGTTTTGCCACATAATCACCTAGCCCTAAAGTGAGCTTTCCCAGGGAGGCGGGTGGGCGCATGGGAATCTATGAAAGTTACCAATACTGGAGAACTAAAGTTACAGGTAAGTAACTTGTTTCTTATTCCAGTATTGGAACTTTCATAGATTCCCATTGCTTGTATCAGAGTAGATAGCAGTTAGCATACCTCAAACATTTCGTGCATAGTTACAGAACCATTATAAACCAATGATATCACAAATTATAACAACCATAAATCAGTAACCATAACATAATAAACGAAATGTTTGAAAAAACAGGAGGAGGGAAGAGAGGAAAGCTCACCTCTTATTGGAAGAGATTTCTCAGGACTGCTTGTCCAACCGCCGAATCCTCCTTTGCAGCCGCCTCCAGGCAGTAGCGTCTCGTGAATGAGTGAGTACTGCTCCAGGTGGCCGCTCTGCAAATATCCTTTATCGATACTCCAGCAAACAGCGCTGTTGACGCTGAGATGGATCTTGTGGATTGTGCCTTCACCTGTCCTTGCAAAGGCTTACCTGCCGCCTGGTGGCAGAAACGGATCACACTTGATATCCATCTAGAAATCCCTTGCTTAGACAATGGAAATCCTTTCCTTGGGGCTCCAAAAGCCACAAACAGCTGGGGTGTCTTCCGAAATCCAGCTGTGCGTTGTAGATAGAATTTCAAACATCTCTGAACGTCCAGCGAATGAAGTGTCCTCTCAGCCTGGGTTGAAGGCCGAGGAAAAAAGGAATTCAGAACCACTGGTTCATTAAGATGAAAGTCCGTCGGTACCTTCGGAATGAACTTGGGGTTCATTCGTAGGATCAATGTGTCATTCTTGAACTGCAAGAAAGGTTCTTTGATAGTTAAAGCCTGAAGTTCTCCAACTCTTCTTACAGAGGTGAGTGCCAGAAGAAGCGCCACTTTCCATGATAGGAACTTCAGGTCCGCCCTATGTATTGGCTCAAATGGCGATCTCATCAGTTGAGCCAGGACCACATTCAAGTGCCACACCGGAGGTGGGGGCCGAACTGGCGGAAAGACTCTAAACAGTCCTTTCAGGAATTGTTTTATTACTCTTGCTGATAAAAGAGAAGGGCCCGATCTTGTTCTTCTATACCTGGAAATAGCTTCCAAGTGGACCTTGATGGAAGCATGAGCCAGACCTGCCTGTGCCAAAGATAGAATGTATGGCAAGAGTTGATGCGGAGCTGAAGAGAATGGGTGCACTCCTTCTCTCTGGCACCATAAATAGAACCTCTTCCATTTCGCTCTATATGTCTTATTAGTGCTAGGAGCTCGTGCCTGCGCCAAGATGTTCCTGCATTCTTCTGAAATGTCTAAATCCTTAAACTCTCTGTATTCAGGAGCCAAGCTGTTAATTGAAGGGAGCTCGGGTTCGGGTGGAGAACCTGGCCGTTGTACATTGACAGAAGTGTCTGGTTGGGGTGCAGATGAATGGGCTGCTTCTCCGATAGAAGAAGCAACTCCGTGTACCAGAACTGGCGAGCCCAGGCAGGCGCTATTAGTATCATCCTGCACTTGTCCATCTTGAGCTTCTTGAGGACTCGAGGAATCAGGGGAAATGGCGGAAAGGCGTAAACAAACGCGCCTGACCAAAGGGCATTCCCCAGTGACCCTCGATGGTGTTCCCTGCTTGCATAACACCAGCATTTCTTGTTCCTTGGTGTTGCAAACAGGTCGATCGCTGGGGTCCCCCAACGGAAGAAGATGTTCTTGACCACTGTGTTGTCCAATTCCCACTCGTGTGAGACTGCCCTCAGGCGGCTTAGAGTATCTGCCTTCGTGTTGCATACTCCTGGAAGGTGTTCTGCCACGAGCGTGATGTTCTGTGAGATCGCCCATTCCCACAGCATCTGGGCTTCCTGAGAAAGCAGTGGCGATCTTGTGCCTCCCTGCTTGTTGACGTAATGCATTGCGGTGGTGTTGTCCGTCCGCACTAGGATTGCCGAATCTGAAATCCTTGGAAGGAAAGCCAGCATTGCCAACCGAATAGCCCTTAGCTCCAGAACGTTGATATGTAAGCGACGCTCTTCCGGAGTCCAGTGACCACTGACTTGGAGGTCTTGCATGACCGCTCCCCAACCCTGAAGGGAAGCGCCCGTGGTAATGACGCGAGGAGCCGTTGCCGCTCAGAAACTGAGACCCACTGAGAGGTGAGATCTTTTCATCCACCATGAAACCGACCTTTTCATCTGTTGGGTAACAGCCACTCTGTCGTCGAACGACCCTTCCACCTGTCTCCACTGAAGATCCAGTTCCTCCTGCAAGGGGCGCATTCGCAGCCTGCAGTGCGGAATCAATTGAATACAGGATGAAATCAATCCTAGAAGAGATTTGTACATCCTGACTGTTATCCAACTTTTCTTCTGCAATCGAGCGGCTGAAGACATGAGTTTCATCTGTCTCTCTTCCGATGGGAAGGCTTTGCACACCTGAGTATCGAGTATTGCTCCCAAGAACTTCACCGTACCTGCCGGTTGAAGAACCGATTTTTCCTTGTTGAGTCGCAAACCCAGATGAATAAAGAGGCTTAAGCATGTGTTCACTGCTTCTGATGCCTCCTGGAAGCTTGGAGCCTTTAGCAGCCAGTCGTCTAAGTACGGGAATACTTCCAGCGACTGTCTTCTCTGAAATGCTGCTACCGGGGCCAGCACCTTTGTGAATATCCGAGGAGCGGATTTTAATCCAAATGGGAGCACCATGAACTGGAAGTGACTCTTGCCTACTGTAAAGCGAAGGAAACGTCTGTGAGCTGGATGGATCGGGATATGAAAATAGGCATCTTCCAGGTCTAATGTAGCCATGAAGTCGCCTGGATTCAAGAGGCGCAATATGTCCTGGAGTGAAATCATCCGAAATGACAGCTTCACGAGATAGGTGTTGAGCTCCCTTAAGTCCAGGATGGGACGCCACTTCTGTTTCGTTTTGCAGATCAGAAAAAATCTTGACTAGAAACCTTCTCCTCTTTGTGATAGGGGAACACGTTGGATCGCCCCCTTCTGAAGCATTTGTTGGACTTCCAGTTGCAGAAGGTTTAGATGTTTTGAAGTAGTGGCGTGGGGAGCTCTTGTAGGTGGAAATTCCTGGAATTCTAGTGTGTGCCCATGTCGGATGATGTTCAATACCCACTGATCCGATGTTATTTCTTCCCAGCTGCTCAGATGTTGTGATATCCTGCCGCCCACTGGTGGTCCCAGAAGCGGAGGAACAGTTGGCAGAGTCAGGAGGCCGCTATTGACGCTTGCCAGCGTCTTTGCCCTGATGCCCCTGTCGTCCACGAGCGTTCTGACGAGAGAACGATTGGGATTGTGACTGTCGCTGGTAATATTGATTGCCGTACTGAGGCCTGTACGACTGCGACTGCTGCGAGTACCGTTGCTGCTGATAGCCTCCTCTTGGTGAAGTGAAGCCTCTTCCTCTTGCTCCACGGAACGGGGTCTTTCTATATTGTAGGTTTCCAAGAGCCCTTGCTGTCTCTGTGTCTTTCTTTATTCCCTGTAGGGTCTCATCAACATGTTTCCCAAATAACATGTCCCCATCAAAGGGCAAGTCCAAAATCCTATTCTGGACCTCTGGTCGGAAGTAAGTCGCTCGTAGCCACCCCTGTCGCCGAAGAACCGCCGCGCTGCCCAGAGCACGGAAAGAAATGGTGGCGATGTCCATCGCGCAATCAATCATCTCGGAAGAAGAACGTTGTCCCTCTTCTAGAAGTTTCTGTGCTTCAGCTTTAGGGTCATCCGGTAGAAGGTCCACATAGTGTGCCACATCACTCCACATCTGGCGGTCGTATCTTGCTAGAATCGCCAAGGCATTGGCCGCTCTGACTAACAAGCTAGCCATAGACGAAAAACGCTTCCCAGCATTGTCTAACCTTCTACCCTCCTTGTCTGGTGGAGTTGTGAGGGTGGCCGAAGGATTCCGTGATTTCTTCTGCGCCGCCTGCGATATGACTGAGTCTGGCCTAGGTTGTCCAATCAAGCAGGCGGGACTGTCATCAGGAGCTTTATATTTTTTCTCCAAGCGTGGAAGAGTTGGAATGACAGTCGCTGGGGACTGCATCACCTTCTTCCCTTCCTCCCATATGTGCTCTACAATGGGGATCGAACGCACTGTCTTACGATATGCCTCCTTAAAATCATAGAGGAAACAATCCGTAGATGTTGCCGGCATGGTTAGCTTAAAGCGTGCCGTGGCTCTTTCCATCAAACTGAAGAAACCTCCCACATCAGCCGGAGGTGAATCTACCGGGTCTGGCACTGGAGAAGCTGGATCCGGAGCTATATACTGGTTCCATTCGTTATCAGGATCCTGATCTTGGTTGTCACCTGCTTCATCCTCATCCGAGGTATCTACTTGGACTTGTGTCTGTCGAGGATATTCCCTCTCCTCTTCCCCCTGTGAAGGAGGTACAGATTGAGCTGCCACCATCTGTGGCTGAACTTGCGCTTGACCTTCCACTGGTCGCGATCCTTGTCTGCTCCTATACTCCTCCAGCATCGCTCTTAAGTCTGTCAAAAGACTCATAGGCATCGTCACCTTACCCTGCTGTGCCTGTGTTTCCTGGTATGCGACCTGCTTCTGTGGTCGCTGTTCCTGCCGATAATAATACTCCTCATCTTGGTCAGAATCATGGTATTTTAGATTCAACTGAGATGGACTGTATGCATCCCCATACATCTCATTCTCCCCCTCCGAGTAATCCTCTTCGTCCAACAACAGGGCTGGAGGTAACGATTGTACCTTTCTAGGTGAAGTCATATCCGGAGTTATTCTCCTCTTCCTGGTGCTTTCTCTAGCACCTGCCGTCGACGGCATCATAAACGAATCCACCATCTCCATATTTTGAATCGTCGTCGGCGGGACCGTCGACAAAAGTACCTTCACCGTCGACGGGATCGTCATCGTCGACGGGATCGTCATCGTCGACGGGTTCATCATCGTCGACGGAACTGTCGTCGTCGACGGGCTCGTCGTCGTCGACGAGATCGTCGTCGTCGATGAGATTGCCACCGTCGACGGAATAGTCATCGTCGACGGAATGGTCTTCGTCGACGAGGTGGTCACCGTCGACGTAGTCATCGTCGTCGACGCTGTCGTTGACCCAGTCTTCGTCGACGGCATCGACGTCGAAGTCCTCGTCGACGCTTTCGTCGTCGTCGTCGTCCTCGTCGTCGCTGGGTGGCTCGTCGACGTCTGAGGAGACAAAGTCACCACAGGGGCTTTAGAGCCTTTTTTGACCACTGTAGAGGCCTCTACAATCGGTTTTTTGAAGGACTTAGATACTTTCTCCTGATGGGAAGGCCCAGCCGAGCTCTCATCCAGTTTTGCCTTCTGCACCTGAGGTGCTTTCCTTTCCCTCTCCTTTACACTCTAGTGAGGAGATTCGCTAGGCCCAGGCTTGCCAGACCTATCAGTTCCTGTCCCACGCATAGCCTTCGAGGGGGGTTCAGATCCAACCTCCACAGATGATCCACCCCTCTTCAAAGATGTCTTAGAAGATGAAGATCTGGCATCTTCCTCATCACTGGATACCACTACTTCCTTATTTTCCAATTTCCTGAGCCAAATAAGTAGTCTTCCTTCACGATCACGGAGGGTTTTCACAGACATCATCCTGCATATTCTACAACCCTCTGCCTTATGGTCAGGGTATAAACAGTATATACAGTCCTTATGTTTATCCTCAGTATAAAGTCGTTTTTTGCCACAAGTGGCACAAGGCCTGAAAAGGCTCTTCTTTTCCTTATCAGCCATAGAAAAGCTGAAAGAAATCTGAGGCTCTGAGCTTTCTCAGGAAGGTTCCACAGGGTGAGGCTGATCTGATTGGTTGCTAAGGTGACTTTTGGGTCTTTTTACATAATGACACCAATAGGCTACAAAATATAATGAGGCCTAGGCCTAATTTTTTACTTTTTACACCTATTAGGGTGTATTTACCAAGGTATATATATATATATATATTATTACAGAGGCTCCCATTCCGACGACGGGGAATGATACAAGCAATGGGAATCTATGAAAGTTCCAATACTGGAGTAACCAGTTAAACACAGCAGAAAGGCACGAACGGACAGTCTCTGTATTAGTTGCTGAATCCTGCCAGGTAAATAGAAGCTGCGTATCATCTGCATACGCTATGATTTTTGCTCCCATTTGTTCGGCCAACACAATAAGAGTAGTAAGGTATATATTAAAAAGCAGGGGACTCAATGTGGAACCCTGAGGAACTCCAGTAGTGAGTGGCCTAATTGAGGATGAAAAAGGAGGGATCCAGACCTGCTGAGACCTGTCCGATAAAAAAGACTTCACCCATTTCAATGCTGAACCCAATACACCAATCTCAGCCAAGCGAGTCAGGAGGAGTGAGTGTGGGACAGTATCAAACGCGGCAGAGAGGTCTAATAAAATCAGAGCCGCTCTGCCGCCGCTGTCCAAACACTCCCTGATTGCCTCAGTAATCTCCACCAGAGCCGACTCCGTGCTATAAGCTGCCCGGAAGCCAGACTGAGCAGGATGTAAGACCTCTGAGGTTTCTACAAAGGCATTCAGCTGAGCAAATGCAAGTTTCTCCCCGATTTTAGCCATAGCTGGAAGTAGAGATATAGGTCTGTAGTTACTAGGCACAGTTGGATCTGCACCTGTCTTCTTTAACAAAGGAAGCAGCTTAGCCTGTTTCCATTCGTTAGGAATCCTAGCTGTTATAAAAGAGAGGCCCATTATTTGAGAAATCTCAGGTGCCACTACTTCTGCCACTTCAGCCAACACCCTGGCCGGGCAAATATCGCCAGGGGCACCAGATTTTAACGATTTAATTGCCACTAAGGTGTCATCCACAGAAGGTGGAGCAAAGCTCTCCATGGTGTGAGTAGGTTTAACCATAGATCCAACATTGGCAGCCATCAAACACCCTCCACCAATTGCTCTAAGACTTTGCTGGATTTTTGCTATTTTAGTCAGGAAAAAGGAGGAGAGACTTTCGCACCATTCAGTAGAGGGTTTCATTGAAATTTGTTCGGCGCTGGGAGAAAGGAAACTTTTAACTATGGAAAAAATTTAGTGGCTGTTGTTATTCGCCCTCTCAATTCTTTTGGCAAAATATTCAGTTTTAGCCAGTTTGATGTTAGCATAATATTCTCGCTGAGCAGAGCGGTAAGCTGCCTTTGCTTGTGGGCAGTAAGCCACCCTCCATGCACGCTCCAGTTTTTTGCAAACTAGTTTACTGGTGCGTAGATGGGGTGAATACCAAGGTTGGGAAGGGGTCGTCCTAATTCTACCAGGATCAGTCACCTTCGATGAGACAGACAAAGCTGCTCGAATCCACCTATCAAAGACCTGCACAGCGGAATCTAATTCTTCTCCCAAAAAGGTCCTATTCTGATCAAGCCAGGCTGAAAATGTACCTACATTAATCTTTGGGGGGCGCATAATCATGGAGGTTTTAGGTGAGTCTTTCATAGCCGACCATGAAAATCTGATAAGCTGGTGATCCGTCCAAGTTAATATTTGGGGAGCCTCAACCTTCAGCGGAAAGTTAGAGCAAACAACATCTAAAATATGGCCGCCTGTGTGTGTAGGGGAGGAGACCCATTGTGTTAGAGAGGCCAGGTCAAAGGAGTCAGATAGAAGCTTACTTTCCTGACGTTCCTGACAGTCTACATGAATATTTAAATCTCCGAGCAGTAGAAAACGAGAAAACCTTACTGCTCTGGGAACAAGAGTTTCCAGAAGAGCTTTAAGAAACCGTCCAGAGGGGCCCGGGGGTCGATATATGAGGGAGCCACCCACTGTGAAATGTGGGGACAGAATTAACGAAAAATTCATAATCTCGCCTTCCGCAAGGTTATCTGAATCTTCCACATTAAGCACCCAAGAATCTCTAAAAATAGTAGCTAACCTTCCAACTCTACCACTAGCCCTATCCTTCCTTCGGATTTTAAACCCTCTGGGGAGGGTGGGAGTCCTGGTCGCGCGTTATCATATAAAATCAAACCTGCACATACCAAAACGTTCATAACTCAGCTCAACACTGAGCACCGTCAGACATTATATGACACTCCTGCTGTATTAGACTGCTTTACCAAATATTACACCAGCTTATGGATGATATAGCACTGGAATGGTTATCTGATGCACACCGTGAGTACTTCTGCCACCATATCACGAAGGACGAAATTAGAGAAGCAATTAATTCCCTCCCAAACAATAAAGCTCCGGGTCTTGATGGACTCCCAGGTGAGTTCTATAAAGAATTTCAGGATCTACTGATTCCCCATTTAGCAGAAATGAATGAAGAAGCTTATGAGGAAGGCACCTTCCCAGTATCCCTACAGGAAGCACTTTTGATAGCACTCCCTAAACCGGATAAGGATTTAACTAGATGCCACTCTTATAGACCGTTAAACTTAATTAATATATAGACGCTAAAATATTAGCCAAAATTATAGCAATACGAACACAACTGCTCTTGTATAATCTAGTATTGCCAGATCAAGCAGGCTTTACGCCGATACGGTCTACTACACATAACATACGTACAATATTCGCACTATATCATCGTTTAGACCCGGACACGCCGGTGGCCGCAGCCCTACTGGATGCGGTGAAGTCTTTTGATTCGTGGAATGGGTCTTCAGGTTTACAGTGCTGCGTAGGATGGGGTTTCCTGAGCCATTTTTGCGATGGATAGTACTATTGTACACTGAACCTAAGGCGCGGGTCAGAATAAATTAGTTGACGTCAGACCCAATTGATGTAACCCGGGGTACTAGACAGGGCTGTCCACAGCCACCAATGCTCTTTGCATTAATCTAGGAACCCTTAGCTTGCAAAGCTCGTCAAAAGGCATATCCCTATATGCAGATGACATGGTCCTATATACAAGCCACCCCGACACTGATCCACTAATCAGAGCATATATTAGATTTGAACACCATTCAGGACTGCAAAATAATTGGGATACATCAGTAGCTATGCCCCTCACGGTAGCAACCCCACAACAACATTTAGAATACCCCTTGAAATGGCAGACGGATCCGGTAAAATACCTAGGTATATAGATAAACCGCAACCCAGACACAGCAATTAGGGAAAACTATGGTAGAGCCTTGGCGAAACTTGAAGACCAGGTAGATAAGTGGACCAAAATGCCCCTCTCCTTAGCGGACAGAATAGCACTACAGAAAATGATAATACTGCCTAGGTTCCTAGATTTGTTTTGGAACATACTGATATGGCTAACGCAGGCATTATTTACCAGATTACGGTCAGTCTTACATCGTTATTCAAGGGCAGGAAAACAAGCCAGTACTAGCTGGAAAATCTTAACACAACCATATCACCAAGGGGGATTTGGGGCGCCAGACCTCCAGCTATACTTTTATGGTGCGCAGGCACAACATGCACACTATTGGACGAGACCTCATGCACATATTCCACACATAGCAGTAGAACATGACAGTGTGTACCCCTTGTCACTGATGGCATTTATAACGGACCCGAAGAGATTTACACCACGGGAAACGATACAAACGGTCTACTGCACATCTCGGGCTTGGCACACACTGGCACATAGAGAATGTAAGCTCCTGATAAACGCTAAGGCACTTCCAATGGCTCGGCACCCCAAACTCACAGTGACTCAGGAAAAAAAAAGTCAACATTGCTAGTGGAAATGGGGCAGAACACAATTGGGCGATACGTTCCCACACAATCACCTTATTTCATCAGAGGACCCATCACTCTGTGCACATCAATCGCCACTAAAGATGTTTGCTTATCTGCGACTACGCATGGCAATTAGGGAACTCTATGAATCATTTCCGGACGAACCCACACAACTGAACGCATTACAAATACTCTTGACAGCACCTACACGAAAAAAACTTAGTAACGCGCCTCTACAATGCAGCACAAGAGGAACAGACAAGAGAACCAAACACTGCAGCTGGGAAATAGCCATTGGCGAACCAATAGACAAACAAGATTGGCAATACAGCTGCACACAACTCCGGCTCCTAACATCAAACTGTAACTTGCGCATCATTCACTTTAAGTTCTTGCACCAAATTTACTACACCCCGGTCAAGTTACACAAATTTGGACTTAGGGAAAACGATAGATGTCAGAGATGCAACATGCCAAACGCAGATTTTTGAGATATGTTGTGTGCATGCCCCTAACTCTACATGTACTGGCAAGACATCACAAACATGCTCACTATCATACTATCAGAGCAGATTCCAAACACCCCCCTGGTATGCATATCGGGTGCACGCAAACTCAAGTTAGCTAGACAAAGGAAATTCCTGGCAGTTGCACTCCTACTAGCCAAACGACGCATAGCAACACGCTGCAGGAGCAAGAGATTTCCAAGGCTCAAAGAATGGATCGCTGACATGACCTATTGCAGAGACACTAGAGCTGTATGCATAGAGAATAACACAGGCCTCAAGACCCAGAGACTTCTGGGACCCAATAGTACAGTACCTATAATCAGCGCAGGAGGAGACAGATGCACCATAAGGGCAAATTAAGCCCTATAACACCCAGAACTCACTAGGGAAGGCAAGGACACTAAAGAGATGAGATATGGATATAATGTATTGCACTAGAACACGGCAAAACAACTGTAAGCGACATGGCTACAGGGGTAATTTATTCACCTATGCATAAGTGTAATGTAAAAAGTGCTTTATGTCCTAAATGTGGGGAACGCAACGTGACCTTTAAGCTATTAATATGTAAAATGCTATGCGTTTGTGATGACATGCTGCTGGATGGACACAAAAAAAAAAGTCTATTTGTTGGTCTGACTATCGGATGACTTCTTGTTGCACTTGTTCGATCTCCTCATCCCAAGAGGTCTCTCATTTCTCCAGGGCATCTACTCTGTTGCCAATGTCCGTGACCGCACTCGTTAGGTCTCTCTTGACTGCTAGGATGTCGTCTCTAAAAGTAGACAATAAAGATTCCAAGTAGGGTCGTGTGACCAGGGCCTCCAGATCCTCCCCTGCGGGTGAATTACCCCCCTTCCCCGTGACTCCCCGTCCAGGGAAAAAGACTGTTTCACCAGCATGTCCTTGATTGAATTTCCTTTCTTTGTCTCACCTACGCAATCCACCAAGGTATGCCTGGGCAACTCGGACGGGAACAGGGGTACTCTGGTAACTATGTCGGACACACCACACAGGCCCCTCAGACCGGTCAAGCAGGATCTGTCCCAACTAACGAACAGCCGGCTCAAACCCACCGCGCCAACATACAGCCCATAAGTTCAGTGCCGATAGGGGCCCCCCTTGCAGATCACCGGCCTTCCAAGCAGATTTCGTGGCTCGAACCCCCTCAATACTTACAGCTAGGGCCTCCACTGATACCCGCGCCTCCAGCTCTCTCTTCAGCACTCTGGAATCGTGAGCCCTGACCCAACTGATCAATGGAAGCGAGTGGCCGCTCCACTGTTCCTTGCCACTACCGGGCTCAAAAGCACTTACTTGCCTTCTCTATTATTCCTTAGCCTACCTTCTCTCGTGGGGCAGCTGCCAGTCTCTCCGGGCTACCTGTGCTCGGGGCCCATCCATGTCCTCCCCTTCCTCAAGGCCCCCAACAGCTCAGGTCATCTCCTGAGTGCCCAGCTCTGTTTGCCACCAGGTCTCTGCCTGAACGGAGTCACACAGGCCCACCAGACAGTCCGGGCTGTCTCTCACCCTCCCCTCGGCTCCTCTCGATGGGCGCTGTCCAGTCCACCCCTCCTTTCAACTCTGCAATAGACCACTGAGGCCTGACTCTGGCCCACTTTCATCTATGGACCATCCGCTTTCTCTCCGCCAACCTACCGCAGGCCCTCCTCCTCTCTCTGTATCAAGTGGGCCCACGATGCACACCGGGCCCCTGGCCACCCACCGCCAGCAGCGGTGTGGCCCATAGGCCTGTTGGATCAGTTTGGTGCTAGGCCCTGCAGTGCTCTTCACCTCTCTCTAGGCAGCAAAGTCCTCCATCTCCCTTGTGGAGGGCCTCTTCCACAGATCTCCGGGGCCATGCTGGGCCTGTTGATTGACTGAGAACCACTTCTCGGCTCTCACCAGCTGCCGTCTGCTGCTGACTCCTCCTTGTCTCTTAGAAATGGCAGATCAGGCGCCACCGCAAATCACAGTCGGGAAAGGCTCACTCACCCTCGGGGCAGCCCCACGTCAGCTCCTCACAGATCACTCCCGTAACGAGGCGGGGACACGCCTTGGCAGCTGGAGCACAGAACAGCAACAAGGGGTCCCATCCAGTGCGCCAGCGTGGGCTGGCAACAAGAGCACAACAGCCCACTCCCTCCTCGAGTTGCGGCAGCCTCTGCGGCTCCTAAATCGCACTGGAGCTGCTCCTGCTTCATCGAAGGCCCCCCTTGCTGTCCTCACTGCTTTGCCAGTTCTCTGTCCCACTTCAGCTACCCTTTGCGGGGGTCATTGAAGAAGGCTGGGTTGCGCCAGAGCCGGAGGGACAGAGATACACATTCTACTAGGACCCTATCTTGGCCACGCCCCTTAAAATCTGTTTAAAAACAAAACTTCTCTTGTTCTTTGTGACTGTAATTCACCTCACCAATTGGTCATGATTATGCGATTCTATTCATTTTGAAAATTCACACGAAAGTACCCAGTTACTGAGTTAAGTCACAATTTCCTGAAGCTATTCTCAATTCATATGCTGTGCACTATCTGCAACCTAGTAGTTCAGTCTGAAAGTTTTTCTACCTTCACTAAGTTTTTGTCCTGGCCTTTGACTTAGGCAGAGTACGACTCACTATAACGCCAACCATAAGCCCACACTGCCCCGACATGTGATCTGTATTCTAGAATATATTTTTTTACTGCTGAAGCAATAATACCCTCCTTCTCGGGGGATGTGGAACGGGAAAGTCATGTGTGAATCTAGCAGAACATCAAGCTGCATAACCACTGTCACAGGTAAGCAACTTGTTTCTTTTTTTGTGCGTATCTTGTTTACATTGGCATGCTTTGCATCAATTACTTGGCTGTGTTTCCCCTGCCCCCCTGAGTTTAAAATGTAAAGTTTTAACTGACATTTTGGCCTCACTATACACGTTGTTTTGGGTTGACGCTCTTCTCAGGATCAGTATATTGCATAACTGTGCAGACCATGGGGGGTCTGCACGCCTATTTCATGTTACAGTACTGTGAGGACATGCTCCCAGGCGAGACGCCAAACATCAATGCACCAGGGGTGAGGTGTCCCTAGGCCTCAACCCACCGGGAGTGCGGCTTTAAGCACATGTGATTTTAGGCTGCCATCCAGCCCCCCATATTTCCAGTGCTAGCTCTGCACTGTTTAACTCCCCACAGTGCTCAATAGATCTCAGTCAGAGCGCTTTAGCCTTCAGGGTGATTTCTGTGGGGATCCCTCACATTTTCTAAGTGATGGAACCCATGGAGGCGGCCCAGGGGTAGGAGGACCAACTGGTAGCACTTCTTTTGGAGGATGATTTCAATGATGCAGTTGATGCATCGATCTACCGAGCTGTGTCGGAAGCATTGGCTTTTTTTGGAGGAGCTACTCGCTCTTTTTTTTCTTTTTTTAAACTTTGTTTATTAGAGTTTTTCAATGTAAACTCAGTACATACGTTCAAATAGAGACAGTACATAGTTGGTACAACAACAACATATATTCGTCTGTGTTTCATATAGTAAATGAGATAATTTTCAAGAACAGAACAACAAAACGGGTATCGGTCAATATATTCAATTAGCAGTCAAATGTGAATCACTTAGTGTTCTCTTTTCAAAACGTCTAGCCATAGAGTAGGTATCATGGAATCAATAAAGTATGGAGGCGACATAATACAGTAGTCACATAGAGGGATAGTCATTCAAGAAGCACGGCAGTATATGGCACGTTAACAAGCAAGGCTACATTTCTGTGTTAAGTATTTAGTTTACAAGGCTCAGCCTTTATCACATATTTGAGGTAGTTTTCCCACTTACTCAGGTCCCTGAGCTTGTGCAACCGCTGTGCTATCTTGTTCCGCATCCACAGACACAGCGTGTTCAGGTGAGGGGGAACCCTCCCTAGCCTGTGCCCATTGTATGAATGGAGCCCAGATATCTCGAGGTCTAGAGGCTGATGGCAGAAACTCTCAGTATGTATCCAGCTGCGTGTGCCCATATGTAACGTCCGACAGCCAGGCCTCAAACATGTAGTTTGCGTTTGGAAGGTTCCTGGGTCAATCACAAGGCCCAGGAGTCCCAATTGTGGGGACGGATTATCAGACCTCCCAACTATCTGGTTGACAGCATCAAACATTTCAGTCCAATAATTAGTGATTGAAGGGCAACTCCAAGTTACATGTAAGAAGGCAGCATCGTCTAGGCTGCATCTCCAGCATCTAGCATCTAGCATCTTCCCTCAAACGCATGCGATGGAGGCTAACAGGGGTGCAGTAGTATCTATGTAGGAATTTAAAATGTACGAGGCGCAGTCTGTGGTTGGGGGATAGTTTCAGGAGTTGTTTACAACAGAAGGACCATTGCACTTCAGTTAGTGGTGTATCAAGTTCCCTATTCCAAAGTTGCATGTAGTTGGGCACTGTAATCGGGGTTTGGTCTTGCATTGTAGTGCAAAGGCGAGTCACTAGTTTTTCGGCGAAGCCCGAGCCAGTATATATTGAAGTGCGAGTAATGTTGGGGGCTCATCCAGAAATCCTTCCCAGAACGCTCAACAGGATGATTTCAATTTATGATAAGCGAACACCTCTCTGAATGGAACTGACGAACCCTCCTCCCCAGTCGGTGGATCTCTGAACACCCCGTCCGGGTATACATCAGCGAACGTATGTAACGTGCTGCCAGCTAGGGATATCACCCCTCCACTTTCATCCAGACAGGGGAGCATTGGGTTGTGTCTCAGTGGAATTGCTGGTGCATAGAATAGCGGGAGGCGTGCTCGTCTTTGCAATTCACGCCATGTCCAGCGCAAGGTGTTGGCTGAATCAATATCAGTAGCAGGTCTTACGGTACAGGGCCACATTCAAAGGCAATGGAGCCACTGAGTCCATTTCCACCACCACACGTGGCGGTTAGGTCCAGAAATGTAAGAATTGGGCCTGCGCACACAGATGCATGTCGGGAGCACCTAGACCACCCTGTCTCAGCGGCAGGGTCAACAAATCCCAGGACACCCTGGCTTGACCGCCAGCCCACACCAAGGACAAAAGATGGGATCGCAGGCAGTTAAAGAATTGTTTTGTGAGCGGAATCGGGATATTTACAAACAAATAAAGGAACTTGGGTAGGATCACCATGTTTGACAGGGCTATCTTCCCCGCAATTGAGAGGGGCAATTTCGACCATATCGCTAATTTGCCCTCCAGCCAGTTAACAGCCTGTCCAAAATTCAAGGACCAAATATCTTGGAGATTTCGGCTTATCCATATTCCCAGATATTTGACCTCCTCCGCCTCCCAGCGCAATGGAAATTCCGATTGCACCTCAGGTGTGCCGTCTGTCAGAGGGAAGATAACCAATTTTGCCCAATTTATGGAAACTCCAGATAGGCCACCAAACTGTACCAATTCACACAGCAGAGGGTTCAGATTGTCTGCAGGGTTCAGAACATAGAGGGTGACATCATCAGCCTATAAGGAGATTAGTAAACTGCATGTACTGAAGCCGATCCCCCTCGCAGTATGGTGCTGCCTTATTCTGGCCGCTAGCGGCTCCATCGCAATAGCGAATAATAGAGGGGATAGGGGGCAACCCTGTCTTGTACCTCTGGAGATTATGAACGGTTCAGATATCATGCCATTTCCCTTACTCGTGCAGTTGGAGTAGCGTAAAGTAATCGCACCTGATTAATAAAGAGCGGACTGAAGCCCATGCGTTCCAGAATGCGGAACAAGCATGGCCACTCGAGGGAGTCGAATGCCTTTGTGGCATCCAAAAACACTGTCGCAGCACGTATTGTGGGGTGGAGATAATGCAATACAGAAAAGATGGTTCTAAGGTTATGTGATGTGGATCGCCCTAAATCCCGATTGGTCCGGAAGGGCCACCATCGGGAAGAGGGTTGTAGACGGTCAGCTATGAGTTTTGCGTAGATTTTCACATCCACATTGATTAGAGAAAGAGGCCTATATGAATCTAATGACCGGTCATCCTTATCTGGTTTTAAGAGCGTAAAAATCAATGCCTCCCTCATGGATGCCGGTAGTATCCCAAGTTCTAATGATTCAGCAAAGACATCATGCAATTTGGGCGCCAATTCTTCCACATACTCTTTATAAAATGCCGTAGTGAAGCCATCAGGTCCCGGTGCTTTATTTAGCGGTAGACCCTTAATCACTTTTGCGATATCTTCAACCGTTAATGGGAAATCCATATATTTGCGATGCATATCGTTAAACTAAACCAGTCCAATGGAGTCTAAGAAGTCCTGAAGGTGTTCCGGGACTGTGGACTGTGCAGTTGTATATAGGTTAGAATAAAATGCTCTAAATTCCTGTAAGATTTCACGTTGTCCTACGACAGTAGATCCTGTTGGGCTATCTATCGCGTGTATGTATGCAGGTGATTTGGTATTGCTAATAAGTCTGGCCAGGGAACAACTTGGTCTATCATCCTCCCCATAGCGTCGGGCTTCAGCTGGTTTACCCAGAAATTTTAGCTCTCGTTGGGCTTCCTCAGCAAAGTCTAATAATCTCGCCTTCAAGTCAGCTGCTATTGCGGGGTTTGGATCTGCACAGTACAAGTTTTCTAGTTCTTTTATTTCCCTCTCTAGGGTACTGATTGTGCCCCTAATGGCTTTGAGGATTCCCGCCCGTCTCGCTATGCATTGACCCCTGATGACCACTTTGAAGGCGTCCCACAGCACCGACTCTGTGGACACCGATCCCGAATTGAGAGAAAAGTAGTCAGTTATGTCTTTTCTAATTTCTTCTCTAAAGACTGCATCTAGAGGAGCATGCGGTGGTAGGCGCCAGCTAAATGCGCGAGTTGGGGCACCGGGAATCGTCAGCTCCAACAGGCATGGGGCATGATCTGAGAGTGAGCGAGCCAGACCACCAACATTTGTCGTCCAGGCGGCCACATCGGGGGATACCAGCCAGAAATCTAATCTAGACCAGGCCGCATGGTGGCTAGAAATACATGTACCCTCACGGGCAGTGGGGTTTCTTACCCTGCAGATATCTATCAAACCACCCTCCAGTATAATATCATGTAATGCTTGGCATGCATGTGGGTGTAATGGTCTGGATGCACCTTTGTGATCAATGGCATCATTTAAAACCACATTAACCCCCTTCCCCCCCCCCCCCCCCCCCCCCCAAATAATGGTAGAGCAGTCTAACATGTTTATCTGGGCCCAGACCGCTCTAAAAAAATCCGGATCATCCGTGTTTGGACCATACACAACTGCTTGAACCACTAGTTTACCATTCAGCACTCCATGCACAACAACATAACGCCCCTCCGGATCAATACTAATGTTACGCTCCCGCCAGTCCATACCCCTGCGTATAAGCAGCGCTACTC